>NW_025814832.1:10445000-15245000 GCF_022079265.1 Lynx rufus | reverse complement strand
GGATTCTTTGGGTACTAGTAGTGCAGTTGTAAGGTAGTTCAATTTTGAACTTTTTGAGCAACCTCCATACTGTTCTCCAGAGTGCCTGCACCAGTTTGCTCAGGATAAATTTTTTTTTTTATTTTTTATTTTTTTTAAATTTTTTTTTCAACGTTTATTTATTTTTGGGACAGAGAGAGACAGAGCATGAACGGGGGAGGGGCAGAGAGAGAGGGAGACACAGAACCGGAAACAGGCTCCAGGCTCTGAGCCATCAGCCCAGAGCCCGACGCGGGGCTCGAACTCACGGACCGCGAGATCGTGACCTGGCTGAAGTCAGACGCTTAACCGACTGCGCCACCCAGGCGCCCCAGGATAAATTTTTTAAAACAAAACTCAGTCTAGTAGAAATGATTTTATGTTAGAGTTTTCAGTAAGTGTCATTGAGAACTGAAAAATAGACTTCTTTCATAGTTAATGGCGTTGTTAGAAAGATATCAGATTATCTCAGCTTTCCAGGTTAACTGAGTACCAAGCAGAGAGAAATCAATAATATTCTCTTGACCTTCTTGAAGTGCCTTCAGATAGTTTTTAATCAACAGAGGAACTTATAAGAATAATAGAACATACCTTTTGCTTTCCACACCAGCAGAAGACAGCAGTAGCACAAAAAACCGTAAAGAGAGAAACACAAGGGGAATTCTTTACCGTGTATCTCAGTGGGTTAGGAGATTATGTAAAAAAAAAATTGTGTAGGTAATGCCTCTCTAATGTTTTGAAACTGCATATGCCTCTATGCCACCTCCGACTGATCTCTGGATGACATTCTTTTATATTGTCTGCTTGAGTCTCCTACCCTCTGTTGTTTTCTTGTAAATATTATACATTTTCCCCTAGACTTGGCTGATTATTTTAAAGATAGCTGTAGCAACCAGGTATAGACAAATGTCATATGATAAAAATCAGTTACAACTAGGAAGTATTTTAGAACTTCAGCCACAGGAAAAGCTGGTATAATTCTGTTTACCAAGATGGCTAATATTTAGCCTTTGTTCTTGTGTAAAACAAGCAGAGTTAATGTCTTTGGCTTAATTAATTAACAAATAGTGTGCCTACTTTTCTGATTGTAGCTAGTAAGAAGATAAGGCAGACCATAGCTATGATGCTCCTTACTAGATAAAGTGGCAGACAAATTAGATATAGTGAGAAACTATTAAAATCCCTAGGGAACAGAATAAAAATTGATAACTTGGCTAAATTTGAAAATGCTCATGTTCTTCATTTTACATTTTGTATGTCTTACTATGTGTATTTTATGCTAGGTATAACGACACCGACAGCTAGTTTTTATTACTATTATTTTTATAATGAACATATTAATGCTTTTGAACCAAAACAAGATATTTCCATTTTGAAAAAGACAGTTTAATTTTTAATTTTTAACTTCTGTTATTTGAGAGAGAGCATGCATGTGAGTGGGGGAGAGGGGCAGAGGGAGAGAGAATATCTCAAGCAGGCTCCACTTTAGCACAGAGCCCAACATAGAGTTCAGTCCCGAGACCCCTGGGATCACAACCTGAGCCAAAATTAGGAGTTGGACACTCAACCATCTGAGCCACCTGAGTACTCCAAAAGAGATGACAGTTTAAGCTGACAAAACTTTTCTTTTCAATTCCATAAATACATAAAAACTTTAATTAAAATTGTTGAAGTACAGTAAGATAATTTGAGATTGAGACATTTCTCACTTGTTAAGCAAGTAGATATAAAATTTGCATTGCCAAAAATCCTAGTATCTTTTTTTAAAATGACATTGGTGGCAATGACTTGTTAGCTAGCAAATGCTTTTTGCCACATGCTAAGGAGCAAATAATGATCACTTAAACTTACAGTGTTTGAAACATCAAATGTAACATGGTTTGTTTTTATTATTATATATATCAATCTGGAAGAAGTTGATTATCAACTTTCAATTATTTTATGGTGAGAAAAATAATCATGCAGGTGATTAGAATTCATATATAATGAGATGATTTTATTTCCCTTTATTACTTTAAATATTTATTTTGAGAGAGAGAGAGTGTGCAAGTATGCACAAGCTGGGAGGGTGCAGAGAGAGAGGGAGAGAGAATCCTAAGCAAGCTCCATGCTGGTAGGGCAGAGCCCAGTACAGGGCTCAGTCCCATGAACCATGAGATCATGACCTGAGCTGTAATTAACAGTAAGATGCTTAACTGACTGAGCCTCCTAGGCACCCCTTTCCTTTCTTTTTTTCTTAAGATTTTATTTTTAAGTAATCTCTATACCCAACATGGGCATGAACCCACAACCCCAAGGTCACATGCTCCACTGACTGAACCAGCCAGGTCCCCCCATTTCCCCTTTTTGTATCTTCTACTATTGTGTGTTGCATGGCATTAACTGGTCTGGTATATATTTAAGATCAACCTGAATTTGCTTCTATAGGAATGTAATTGCTTAACTATGCTTAATATATGCATTTACCTTCCTTCAGGCACTTAAATGAAAAATAGCAGTTAGGTAATTGTTAATGAGCAAAGATGATCTTAGTTCTAATTCTTACCATTTTCTGTCTCTTAGCCTGCCCCCAAATCTTGTCATTCCTAGAAATTGCTCTGCCTCCAAAATTACTAATTCATATATCGCATTCATTAGCCACATTCTCCTCTTCCAAATACATGTGTTCAGGTACACTACTGCAACTGTTCTTTGATTTCATTAATACCTTCATTCTGTTGGTTCTTTTATTTTTACTTACAGATTTATTCAACTTAGCTTTTACCATTCTTCTAGTCATGCTCTTGTAAATACCATCAGGTCCTTTGCCCTTCTCTTTCTGCCTAGCAAAACCATCTGCCTAGCAAAACCCCAGGCCCCCTGCTTTCTCTGGTACCACATGCAAACAATTGAGCGTTACTAAAGAAATATCTCATAACAGGTTTATAGGGTCACTATAAAATCATGATAAGCAACCTCAACTGAGTAGCCTCTAACTCATTTTCTCTAGTAAGTTCACTCTTTTGTACCCCATAATTTCTATTTAAGACTTTCTTTGCTCAGACCTCTGGATGCCATCTCCTCTTTCCTTATTGCAGCTTGCTTCATAATTCATAGAGAATATAAGGAGCTATCAAATGAAAATTTCCTCTTCTTACAGGTACCAGTTCTACAGGCTCTCCTGTATCTGCGTCCATCTTCTTCTGTCTTCCTCTCAAAGACTGACCCCCTCCATGTATGACCTAAACTCCCATCATTTTATGCTTAGGTAACTAATTCTGTTGGTTAGTGCTTCTTCTGCATTTTTAGTTTCTTCTTCTTCTTCCCTCCTCCTCCTCTACCTCCTCCTCTTAAACAGGATCTGTATTATCAGCATTCAAAAATATTCCTCTAGTCTCTCCCATCGTAAAATAATCTCTTCCAATTAGTATCCATCATACTTTATTCTCCTTTAGAGGCAAACTTCTAAAACATTTGACAAATTAAAAGATATGTCTCCATATCTTTACTTCTCAGTCTCTTTTTAATTATTTATAAATAATTTTATAAGTTTTATTTTGATGAACAGAAAATTTTAACTTTCATATAGTCAGATGTGTCATTAGTTTCCTTTAAGGTTAGAGTTTTTTTGTGTCCTATTTAAGAAAACTTTGTCAGGGGCACCTGGGTGGCTGAGTCGGTTAAGTGTCCAACTTCGGCTCAGTTCATGATCTCACGGTTCGTGAGTTCGAGCCCCATGTCCAGCTCTGTGCTAACAGCTCAGAGCCTGGAGCCTGCTTCAGATTCTGTCTCTCTGTCTCTCTGCTTCTACCCTGCTCACGCTATCTCTGTCAAAAATAAATAAGCATTAAAAAAAAAAGAAAAGAAAAAGAAAACTTTGTGTAGCGACTCCTCCTGGCTGGCTCAGTTGGTAGAGCTTGCAACTCCAGATCTAGGGATTGTAAATTCAAGCCCCACATTGGGTGTAGAGATTACTTAAAAAAATAAAATCTTAAAAAAAAAAAAAGGAAACTTTGTCTAGTCCAAAGTTATGAAAATTTTTTTTCTATTTTTATTTGATTTTTAGAGAGAGAGAATGCACAAGCTGGGGAGAGGGGCAGAAGGAGAGAGAGAGAGATCTTAAGCAGGCTCCATACTCAGCACAGAGCCCGATGGGCTATATCCCACGACCCTGGGTTCATGACCTGAGCCAAAATCAAGAGTTGGATGCTCAACTATTGAGCCACTCAGGCAGCCCTTGATTTTCTAATTTTAAATTAATATTGTGTTCTGGAATAATTTTAACTTAGTTGTGATGTATTATTCAGTTTGCTAATATTGTCCTTTGGATTTTTACATCTATGTTACTTATTGAGATAAGCTTGTGTTTTCCTTTGTCTTAATTTTGTTGGAATTTTGGTTTCTTAGTTATGGTTGCTTTTATGAGGGGAATCGAGACCTGTTCTTTTTCTATTCTCTAGGATAGTTTGTAGGAGATTGGTGTTCTTTTTTTCTTAAATGGTAGACTTAATTGTTAAAGCCTCCAGACTTGGACTTCTTTTGTAGAAAGATTTTAATTATGGATTCAATTTCTTTCTTTTTTAAAATAAGATTTTATTTATTTATTTTTAAGTACACTCTGCCACCAACATGGGGCTCGAACTTATGACCCCAAGATTAAGAGTCACATGTTCTACAGACTGAGCCAGCCAGGTGCCCCATGGATTCAATTTCTTTAATAAATAAAGTCAGAATTTCTATTCTATTTCTTCTTATAGACATTTTGATAGGCTGTATTTTTTCTGACAGTTTATTTGCCATCAGTTTTCAAAGTTATTGGCAAAAGTTTTTTTTTAATCCTTTTGGATATTTATATAATTTGTAATGCTATAACATTTTTCATTCCTGATATTGGTAATTTACGTGTTCTCTTTTTTTCTACTCCAGGGTTCATAAAACTTATTAGTCTTTTTTTATTAGTCTTTTTGTAGACTGTTGATCTTCATTGTTGTACATTTACTTTTTCATTTATTCTTTATTATTTCCTTCCTTCTGCCTTTTTAGGTTTAATTTTCTGTTCTTCATCTTACTTTTTGAAATAAATGCTTAGAACATTGATATTTTAGCCTTTTTTCTAATCTATCTATTTAAAACTATAAATTTCTTTTGGTATGGCTTTAACTATGTACCACAAATTTTGGTATATAGTGTTTTATTTTTTTAAATAATATCTACACCCAATGTGGGGTTCAAATTCACAAACCTGAGAGATCAAGGGTCACAAGCTATACCGTCTGAGCCAGCCAAGTGCCCCAGTATATAGTGTTTTAATTACCATTAATTCAAACTATTTTCTATTTTCCACTATGATTACATTTTGAATCATGGGTCATTTGTAAGCAAATTATATAATTTTCAAACAAATGATTTTCTAGTTATCTCCTAAATATTGATTTTTAGCTTAAATTCACTATGGTATGAAAACATATTCTGTGTGATTTCCAACTGCTGGAGCCTTAGTGAGGTAAGGAGAATATCCACGTAGAGAGACAATTTGATGCCAGGGTATCTGCATAGGCGGGTATCCATGTAGAGAGGTGACTCCAGTAGAGTAAGGAGAGCATCTGTGTAGAAGCATCTGGCATAGGGGGAAAGGTATTTGTTTAAGGTCATAGAAGCAGTATCTCTGTTTCGTTGTGGGATGTCAGAGCCCAAACAGGATGAGGAAGGTGTCCACACAGAGGACATCTTGGCACAGATTGTGAAAACTTGAATTAGATGAAGAAGATGTTCATACAAGAGGTCATTCTGGCATTGATTATCAGAGCGTCAGAGCCTGAGTAGGGTAAGGAGTGTCCAATGGTGGCGCTGGTCTGGTGGGGGGTATCAGAGCCTGAGTGTGGTGAGGAGGGAATCCATGTGGGAAGTTGGTAGTATTATCACATAGGTATTAGTAGCTAAACTAGGATGAGGAGAGTATTTATAGAGGGTGGAGGCGGCATTGGTCGAGCAGGGTGAGGAGAACACTGATGCAGAGTGGGGTGGGATGATGGTAATGGGGAATTCATTACATATAGGAGGATTGTTCAAATAGGTATATATAATATTAAGGATAGCAGGAGCCAAGTTTTTTAATTGTTGGAATAGGAAGTAAAAGATATGGAAAGAAAGAAACCTAGCATGGGCTTTGTAGTCTTAAATTGGAATTAGAGATATAAATGTGAGCACATAATTTTCTTTCTTCTTTTTTTTATTTTTTAAGTAGGCCCTGTGCCCAAAAGGGGGCTTGAACTTAAGACCCCGAGATCAAGAGTTGCATGCTCCACTGACTAAGCCAGCAGTTGCCCCAAGCACATAGTTGTTTTTTTTTTAATTTTTTAACATTTATTTATTATTTGAGAGACAGAGAGAGACAGAGCATGAGTGGGGGAGGGGCAGAGAGAGAGAAGGAGACACAGAATCTGAAGCAGGCTGCAGGCTCTGAACAAGCTGTCAGCACAGAGCGTGATGCAAGGCTCAAATCCACAAACTGTGAGATCATGACCTGAGCTGAAGTCGGACATTCAACCGACTGAGCCACCCAGGTGCCCCCAAACACATAGTTTTTATATCTAAAGAGGTATATACAGAAAGAGAGATGGAAATGTGTGTATATATACATGTGTGTTTGTGTGCACACACCTATATAACATATTTTCATTCATGTATTCTTTTTTTTAAATTTTTTAAAAAAATGTTTATTCATATTTGAGAGGCAGAATGCAAGCTGTAGGTGGGGGCAGAGAAAGAAGGAAACACAGAATCCAAAGCAGGCTCCAGGCTGTGAGCTATCAGCACAGAACCTGATATGGGGCTCAAACTCAGGAACCACGAGATCATGACCTGAGCCTGAAGTCAGACATTCAACTGACTGAGCCACCCAGGTGCCCTGTCATTCATGTATTCTTTGGCTCTGTCTACTGAGAAGGCCTGGTGGTAGTTCTGTCCAATATCAATGAGCATAACTATTGGCAAAATATGAGTTTCTAAATACTATTATCCACTAAAAGGAACTGTAGTTCTCTGGAAGTGTTGCTGATTCCAAGCTGAGGTGAGGGTATATAAGATGATCCAGTAATATCTTGTGCCTAAAAGTAAGAAAGTGCTCAAAGAATAATGGAAACATGTCTAAAAGACAGAAACAGCCATTTTGAAAAAAAAGATCAGGCAGATTCTTGCAAATTAATCATACACACACACACACACACACACACACACACACACACACACACACCTAACCAATACTCAGCTTTTATATCTTCAAATATTGCCTCTTCCTCAGTGTTTCCTCTCTCCTTCTGCAAGTCTGATTAAATGTTAGACCTGCTCCAATGGGTGTTACATGTAAGTGATGAATCACTGGGTTCTACTCCTGAAGCCAAGACTATGCTGTATGTTAACTAACTTGAGATTTAAAAAAAGAATAAAATCCAGATACCTTTCCACACAAAAAGAGAATAAAATGATTAATATAGTCTTAAAAAATATAAATGTTAGACCTGCTTTTTATATCATCCATGTCTTTTAACTCTCTTACATTTTTCATCTGTTGCTTCTTTGTGTCACATTATGGAGCATGTTCTTTCAGATTTATATTCCAATATACTAGTATTTATTTCAACTGGATTTATTCTACTCTTAGATTGATCCATTGAGTTTATATTTTTGATTTCTAGGAGTTTAGTTTGATTCTTTTTCTGATCTGCGTGTTCTGAAATTTTTAGATCTTTAATTTTTAATTTATTTTTAATTATTATTTAAATTTTTTAAATTCCAATATAGTTAACAGGTAGTATTGTATTAGTTTCATGTGTATAATAGAGTGATTCAACAATTCATTATTGTTAAATATACTGTTATATGTTAAATACACTATTAATCCTCTTCACCCAACCCCCCACTCACCCTCTGGTAACCATCACTTTGTTCTTTATAGTTAAGAGTGTGTTTCTTGGTTTGTGTCATTTTTGTTGTTGTTGTTGTTTGTTTGTTTTGTTAGATCTTTCATTTTTTAAAACATAATAAACATAACTCTTTTATAGCCTGAGCCTAGTAATTCATATATTGGACCTTGTAGTTCTGCTCTTTTTTGTTTCCACTGATTGTCACTCATGGTGACTTTTTTCTTTGTGTGCTTTATAATTTTGACTGTGAGGTCTAATTTTCCTTGAAACTTTATGTGTGAAATTATTTGAGGCCTAGGATAAGAACTGGATTTATCCAGATAGGATTTAGAGTTTGCTTCTTTTGGGTACTCTAGCGACATTTCCAGTGTAGGACAACTTTCAACTAAATTCTTAGCCCAGGGATGCCTGGGTGGCTGAGTCAGTTCAGTGTGTGACTCTTGATTTTGGCTTATGTTATAATCTTGCAGTGAGATCAAACCCCCACATGGGACATGGCTGCCTGTCCCTTACATGTGCATGTGCATGCATGTTCTCTTTCTCTCTCTCAAAATAAATAAATAAACATGGAAAAAACTAAACAAAAACAAAAACAAAATACGTACATAAAGAAGCTATACAACTCAACACACAAAAAAAACAAATAATGCAGTTACAAAATGGGCAAAAGACATGAACAGACATTTCTCCAAAGAAGACATCCAGATGGCCAAAAGACACCTGAAAAGATGCTCAACATCACTCATCATCAAGGAAATGCATATCAAAACCACAATGAGATACCATCTCACACCTGTCAGAATGGCTAAAATCAAAACCACAAGAAATAAGTGTTGGCAAGCATGTAGAGAAAAAAGAACTCATGCATTGTTGGTGGGAAGGCAAAATTGGTCAGCCATTGTAGAAAACAGTATGAAGGTTCCTCAAAAATTAAAAATAGAATTACCGGGTGCACCTGGGTGGCTCAGTCGGTTAAGCACCCGACTTTGGCTCAGGTCATGATCTCGCGATCCGTGAGCTTGAGCCCTGCATGGGGCTCTGTGCTGACAGCTCAGAGCCTGGTGCCTGCTTTGGATTCTGTGTCTTCCTTTCCATCTGCTCCTCCCCTGCTCATGCTGTGTCTGTCTCTCTCAAAAATATATTTAAAAAATTAAAAATATACATATATATATTTTTAAAAGCAGAAAGTGGGGCATCTGTGTGGCTTAGTCGGTTAAGCAGCCAACTTCAGCTCAATGATTTCATGGTTCATGGGTTCAAGTCCCATGTTGGGCTCTGTGCTGACAGCTCAGAGCCTGGAGCCTGCTTCGGATTCTGTGTCCCCCTCATGCTCTGTCTCTCTCTCTCTCTCTCTCTCTCTCTCTCTGTCAAAAATAAATAAACTTAAAAAAAATAATAATAAAAATAGAATTACCATATGATTCAGTAATTCCACTACTATTTACCCAAAGAATATAAAAACACTAATTCAAAAAGATATATGCACCCTAAATATATTTCTAATACATGTCATGTTAAATTTAGGAAAAAAATCCACTTGTGGATTCATAATCTCAGTGTGGCTCATACAAAGGATTGCAGCCTGTATTCATATCATCTGTAAAGTTTGAAAAGGTTTAGGCTAAGAATTAAAAAAATTTTTTTTCACATTTATTTATTTTTGAGAGACAGAACAGAGCACAAGTGGGGGAGGGGCAGAGAGAGAGGGAGACACAGAATCCCAAGCAGGCTGCAGGCTCTGAGCTGTCAGCACAGAACCCGAGGCCGGGCTCGAACTCACAAACTATAAGATCATGACTTGAGCCAAAGTTGGATGCTTAACTGACTGAGCCACCTAGGCACACCTAGGCTAAGAATTTTTTTTAATGTTTATTTATTTATTTTGAGAGAGAGTGGGGCACGTGAGTGGAGAAGGGGCAGAGAATCCCAAGCAGGTTCCACACTGTCTCAGAGCATAGGCCACTCAGGGCTCGATCCCTCAGACTGTGAGATCATGACCTGAGCTGAAATCTAGAGCCGGACACCTAACCGACTGAGCCATCCAGGCACCCCAGTATATTTTGAGTACTAACCTCTTATTGGATATATCATTTGCAAGTACATTTTCTCATTCGGTGGCTTGTCTTTTTGTTTTGTTGATTGTTTCCTTTGTTGTGCAGAGGCTTTTTATTTTGATGTAGTCCCAGTAGTTTATGTTTGTTGCTTTCCTTTCCTTTGCCTCAGGAGATATATCTAGAAAAATGTTGCTGCTGCCGATGGCAGAGAAATTACCGCCTGTACTCTTCATTCAGGATTTTTCAAATGCCCAATTTTAAATCATGTGATCTTTTGGCAAGTTGCTTATACTTTCTGTTCTTTAGTTTCCTCAGCTATAGTAGTATTTATCTCATAGAATTGTTTTGAAGATTATTGAATCGTTAAATGGGAAGCACTAAAAATAGTGTCAACTGTTAGTTGAAAATTTAGTGGAACATTGTATAAGTTTAATGAATGCTAGTTGGCTCCCCCCCCCCCCCCATGGAAGGAAAGGGCAAACTGAACTTAAGAAACAAAGCAAAACTTATTTTAAAGAGCTAAGAGGTAGGGGCACCTGGGTGGATCAGTTGGTTAGAATGGGTCCAACTCTTGATCTCAGCTCGGGTCTTAATCTCAGGGTCATGAGTTCAGGCCCCACATTGGGCCCTGCACTGGGCATGAAGCCTACTTCAATTTAAAAATTTAAAAAGTAGGGGCACCTGGGTGGCTCAGTTGGTTGAGCATCCAACTTCAGCTCGGGTCACGTTCTTGCAGTTTGTGAGTTCAAGCCCCATGTCGGGCTCTGTGCTGACAGCTCGGAGCCTGGAGCTTGCTTCGGATTCTTATGTCTCCCTCTCCCTCTGCCCCTCCCCTACTGGCTTGCTCCCTCTCTCTAAAATAAATAAACATTAAAAAAAATAAAAATTTAAAATTTAAAAAATATAAAAAGTAAAAAGTAAAGAGATAAGAGGTATCTCTTAGAGGAGACTTTCTTAGCTATCTTTGGTATTTCTGTTGTATCCAGTGCATAAATCTTACACTTTGTCTGTTTAACTAGTATATCCTCCGCAAAAGACTAACATTCTCAAGAGGAGAAATTCTGTCCTATTCATTCACTCACTCATTCATTCAGTCAGTCAACTAATATTTCAGTACCATTTTAGGCACTAGAAAGATAAAGTCCCTGCTTTCACTGAGTTTGCATTCTAAAGGAGGAAGTCAGGAAACAAACCCAAACAAATAGGGTGATTACATATTTTGATAAAGCTATGCTAGGGGCACCTGGGTGGCTCAGTTGGGTAAGCGTCTGACTCTTGATTTTGGCTCAGGTCATGATCTTGGGGTTCGCTGGACTGAGCCCCACGTCGGGCTCTGTGCTGACAGCGCAGAACCTGCTTGAGATACTTACTTTCTCTCTCCTCTCTCTGCCCCTCCCCAACTTGTACTCTCTTCCTCTCTCAAGAATAAACATTTAAAAAAAGAAAAAGTTATGCTGGAGTGGAGGTTAGGTTGATGGGGTGGCAGGTACAATTAGATCTTCAGTAACATTTCTTCTTATATAGAAGTATAGAGAATAAGAAAGAATGAGTTAATGGTTGATAAAGAGTAAAATCCCACACAATTACCACCATAGGAAATTCTCTAAATGAAATAATGTAACCATTATAAGCTAAGCATATCGATCGTACTAATACTGTATCTCTGTACATTAAGTACTACATATTAATTATGCCATTTAATTCTCACAATAGCCCCAAAAGACCCATTTTACAGATGAATTAAAGGCCCAGGAGTTTATGTGACTTGTTCAAGGTCACAGGTAGTTAAGCATCAGAACACAGATTTTAATCCAGATTCAAAGCTAATGCATTTATTTTTACCTTTTTTTATTGAAGTATAATTAACATACAATGTTATATTAGCTTCAGGTGTATAACATATTGACTTAACAGTTCTATACATTACTCAGTGCTCACCATAGATTGTATGGTCACCGTCTGTCACCATACAGCGTTATTATGGTGTTATTGGCTGTATTCCCTATGCTGTACTCTTCATCTTTGTGACTTTTTTTTTTTTATAACTGGAAGCCAGTGCTTTTAATTATGATATAAGAGCTGGTAAATTCTAGACAAGCACCTAATTTGGGAGAAAGTTAGTGGTATGCCTGTGAGAAAGACCTTTTGGATTCGGGACGGAATTAAGTCTGTTGAAGATTAAGCCTGTAAAGCAGATTCAAAGTGTAAAAATACCAGCCAGTAGGAAGAACATTACCAGCCTTGCTAGGAGTAATTTCTCCCTCCCCCAATCTCTTATAAATTAGGACTATACTGTTCTACCATTTGTTCTATATAATTGGGCAAAACCCTTAACTTCTTTCAACAAAAATTTATCAGGCAAATTGAGAGGATAATGCTTGTCAAACCTGATCAAGTAAAATACTGTATAAGAAAGAATTGTAAATTGGAATGATGTTTTAATTATTAAATAACTATTATTTAATAAATTTCATTATTTAATTATTTAATGACCACTTGAGGGTGGTCACTGGGTTATTTATCTTTCTATGCTCCACAGCACAAAAAGGGTTATCATCTTGTGGTGTATGTTTGCAGGTACTTAGTAAATATTAGTTGAATAAATGAATGATGATTCACCAAACTTTTTAGCTAATGTAATAACCTGCAGCAAGAACATGTAAACTGGCACAGCTTTGTTAGTAATTCCAGTTATCTGCTACTTTTGAGTTCATCTGTATCTTGGATCTCAATCATAATAAAATAATTTTTTGTTTCTGAGAACCCATTTTATTTCATTTTTAGCAATCTTGCCTGATGCTTAAACAGTTTGGCAGAGAGTGGGAATATGATCTGGTTGGAAGCATGTGGCTTGCTGAAACAAGAATACTTTGAGTTTGTGATGCTTAGCTGTAGGTATAGATGAGATGTTATGCCAGATGCTATACAATATTTGTTAGAAACAGGTAGATTTTAATATGACCATCAGAATTAAAACTAGCTTTTACTCTTTAGTCTTCCAAGAATATAATTTGATTTGGCACCATCATTGACTGAATAACATATGCTACCAAATCTGAGAAATTAGTTTTAGATATAGAGCCCTTCATATTTAAAAAATCACGATTTTAAAGTTGTTTGTTTGAGAGTGTCCTCTCCATAATGTACATATTGAAAAAGAAGCTGTAGGGTTGCCTGGGTGGCTCAGTCAGTTAAGCATCCAACTTCAGCTCAGGTTCTGATCTCGTGGTTCATGAGTTCAAGCCCCACATTGGCCTCTGTGCTGACAGCTCAGAGCCTGTAGCCTGTTTTAGATTCTGTGTCTCCTTCTCTCTCTGCCCCTCCCCCACTCACACTCTGTCTCTTTCTCAAAAATCAATGGACATTAAAAATTTTTTTTAAAAAAAGTACCTTCAGTTTCCTGCTTTGGCTCTGATCACATTAACTTAAATAATTTTCTTTATATTTCTTCCCTCTACTTTCACTGAAACACAGTAATTAGAGGATAACCTTTAACCACCTTCCTGTGTACTGGAGAATAGTATAGGCCTTACTAAGAATGGAGTGGGCCTTAGAACCAAATGAAATAAGTAATAATCTACACATGATTTCAAGGGGTGGTTTGAAGGCTGTTCTGTTGTATTTTTAAGTACTTCTACTAGTTGATAATGCTATCTAAAATTATAACACCAGAGGTTTATTCCTTTGGTTTAAGATTTTATTCTTGTTAGGATACAGATCCTTGAAGGATTTAAAAAATATGTTTTTATTATGAGTCATCCATTCATTTAACAAATACTTACTGAGTGCCTACTGTATACCAGGTGCTGTTCTAGGTGCTGGAGATAAAGCAGTGAACAAAACTGGCTGTATCTCTGTGGAGGACAAGAGGGGGATACATAATACATTCACAAATAAGTTATAAGAAAGACGATGAGAAGCTGTTTTTAGACAGAGCTCTTTAATAATGTTACATTTGGTAGAGCTTTGAAGGAAGTGAGGGTATGAGCCATCTGAATATATGAAGAAAGATTATTCCAGGCAGAGGAAATGATGAAAAGAACAAAGAGGCTGATATGACAGCATGATTGGTATATTTGAAGACTAACAAGGAGACCAGTATGACTGGATGGACTGAAGAAAAGTAGAATTGTAGCAGATGGTAATGAATAAGCAGTGAGGTAATGTAAGGTAATGTCTTGCGGTTTGTGAGTTCGAGCCCCGCGTCGGACTCTGTGCTGACAGCTCAGAGCCTGGAGCCTGCTTCGGATTCTGTGTTTCCCCATCTCTCAGCCCCTCCCCTGCTCATGCTCTGTCTCTCTCTGTCTCTCAATAATAAATGTTAAAAAAAAAAATTAAAAGTGGCTAAGTAGGTTGAGCATCTGACTCTTAATTTCAGCTCAGTCATGATCCCAGGGTCCTGGGATGAAGCCCACTGTGGGGCTCCATGCGGAGTGTGGAACCTGGTTGGGGTTTTTTCCTCTCTCTCCACCCCTCTCCCCAACTCTCACCCTCACTCTATCTCAAAACAAACTAACAAACAAACCAAAAATAGTAGCTCTTTGCCGTCAGATTCACTCAGCTTGATGCCACTACTATAGGTTTAACTTCGGCAGCACAGAGCCAAGTTTATGGTGACTTCAAATGAGAATCTAAGAGCTAGAAAGTAAAATTATTTTGAACCCTGCTTTAATGTCTACTGCCAATTATTTCTTTTCATTATGAGAATAATACGTGCTTTGTACTGTTTTGCTACTGCTGCTGCAAAAAACGTTTTACCACTCATCTTTTTTTTTTTTAACGTTTTTTCAGTTTTCACTTACTGATCCTACCAGATCATTTCAAAGTCAAATTGTAATTTTCTGTTCCCTATGGAGTAGCATTGAAAGAAAATTGTAGCTAATTACTCTATCCTTAGTCTGATTTTTATTATTACCACTATGAGTAAAGACATTTTCCTAGATATTTTTCATATAATTCCTGGAAATAGTTTCCCAGATCTTTCACAGTATCAAAAGCCAGGCTGAGATTCTCATTTTGTCCCTGGTTGCTGTATTTTGTTACTTACCCTTTCAAGCATTCCTATTTCTTTTCTTTCTTTTTTTCTTCTTCCCTAGTTTATTTTCTGAATTTAACAGTGGGGAATCCATTTGACTATGCTCACAGCAGGTAATAAGTACTGTGGATTGGTTTCTTTGGATGGTTAAAAGAATGAGAGGGTAATTAAGCTTTTCTGGAGCTGCCAACTGTATTGGGTTTTGGTGCGTTTTTAAGGCTTATTTAAAAATAGTTTCTTCAGAAATCAAACTATTTAATCAGTAGAATTCCTAAGGGCACATTCCTTTATCAGATAGAGACTACTTAGATGACTGGGATTTGTGTCAAGTAGAAGAAAACCCTCTTTTATATGAGGCTAGAATTAATATTCTATTATCTCATTATGATTTATAGTGTTTTATTTATAATCTTTAATGGAGTGCTTTTTTATCCCCTAAATAATACATACTTTTAAAAAATGCAGGCTTCTAAAAAACTGAAGAAACATTTATTTAGATACTTTTAAATATTCAGATTCAGCCATGATCTTCTTGAGCCCCAAATCTAAATCTAGATAAAATACAGAAAAGACACTGTCTTTATGAGTTACAGTTATGAGGTCTAAAATTTTATCTGAGTAAACTGGGATGTTGTTATCTTTAAGACCCAAACATTCTAATTGAACCATAAGGAGAACACAGTTGTCATCACTTCTGGTCAACATAGTACTGGACATTCTAATCAGAACAGTTAGCTAAGAAAAGGAAATAAAAGGAATCCAAATTGGAATGAAGAAGCAAAATGATCTGTTTGCAGATGAAATGAGTTTATATTTAGAAAACCTAAAGATTCCCCCCCCCCACAAAACTGTTAGAATAAATGAATTCTGCAGAGTAGCAGGATACAAAGTCAACACACAAAAATCAGTTGCATTTCTATACAAAAACGTGAACAATCTGAAAGGGAAATTACAAAAACAATTCTATTTACAATAATATCAAAAAGAATAAAATACTTAGGAATTATTTAATCAAAGAGGTTAAAGACTTGCATAATGAACTATAAAACATTGTTGTGGGGCCTGGGTGACTCATTCTGTTAAGTGTCCAACTCTTGATTTTGGCTGAGGTTTGACTCGGGCTCCACCCTGGGTGTGGAGTCTGCTTAAGACTCTCTACCTCCCTCTCCCTCTGTCTCTCCCCAACTTGTGTGTGTATGCACGCTGTCAAAAAATAAAAAATAAAAAAGACATTGTTGGAAAAAAGAAGACCTATAAATGAGAAAACATCCCATGTTTGTGGATTGGAGTATATAATATTGTTAAGATGTCAATACTACCTAAAGCAAAATACATATTCAGTGCAATCCCTATCAAAACCCCAATGATGGTTTTTGCAGAAGTAGAAAAATCTATCATAAAATTTATATCGAATCTCAAGGGACCCCAAAGAGCCAAAAACAATCTTGAAAAAGAAGAAGAAAATTAGAGGACTCACACTGCTGATTTAAAACCTTACTATAATGGCACAGTAATCAAAACAATATGACTGGCATAAAGACAGACCAGTGGAATAGGATAGAGAGCTCGGAATAGAATAGAGAGTGGATGTGAGGTGGGTGGTATCTGAGTGTGGTTTTAATTTGTATTTCCCTGATGAGGAGTGACGTTGAACATCTTTTCTTGTGCCTGTTGGCCATCTGGATGTCTTCTTTAGAGAAGTGTCTATTCATGTTTTCTGCCCATTTCTTCACTGGATTATTTGTTTTTTGGGTGTGGAGTTTGGTGAGTTCTTTATAGATTTTGGATACTAGCCCTTTGTCCGATATGTCATTTGCAAATATCTTTTCCCATTCTGTCGGGTGCCTTTTAGTTTTGTTGATTGTTTCCTTTGCAGTGCAGAAGCTTTTTATCTTCATGAGGTCCCAGTAGTTCATTTTTGCTTTTAATTCCCTTGCCTTTGGAGATTTGTCAAGTAAGAAATTGCTGCAGCTGAGGTCAGAGAGGTCTTTTCCTGCTTTCTCCTCTAGGGTTTTGATGGTTTCCTGTCTCATATCAAGTCCTTTATCCATTTTGAATTTATTTTTGTGAATGGTGTGAGGAAGTGGTCTAGTTTCAATCTTCTGCATGTTGCTGTCCAGTTCTCCCAGCACCATTTGTTAAAGAGACTGTCTTTTTTCCATTGGATATTCTTTCCTGCTTTGTCAAAGATTAGTTGGCCATACTTTTGTGGGTCCAATTCTGGAGTCTCTATTCCATTGGTCTGTGTGTCTGTTTTTGTGCCAATACCATGCTGTCTTGATGATTACAGCTTTGTAGTAGAGGCTAAAGTCTGGGATTGAATGCTTCCCACTTTGGTCTTCTTCTTCAATATTACTTTGGCTTATTCGGGGTCTCACGCCAGTCAGAGTGGCTAAAATGAACAAATGAGGACACTATAGATGCTGGTGAGGATGTGGAGAATCAGGAACCCTCTTGCACTGTTGGTGGGAATGCAAACTGGTGCAGCCGCTCTGGAAAACAGTGTGGCGGTTCCTCAAAAAATTAAAAATAGATCTACCCTATGACCCAGCAATAGCACTGCTAGGAATTTACCCAAGGGATACAGGAGTGCTGATGCATAGGGGCACTTGTACCCCAATGTTTATAGCAGCACTTTCAACAATAGCCAAATTATGGAAAGAGCCATGTCCATCAACTGATGAATGGATAAAGAAATTGTGGTTTATATGCACAATGGAATACTAGTTGGCAATGAGAAAGAATGAAATACGGCCTTTTGTAGCAACGTGGATGGAACTGGACAGATACCATATGTTTTCACTCTTATGTGGATCCTGAGAAACTTAACAGAAGACCATGGGGGAAGGGAAGGAAAAAAAAAAAAAAAGAGAGAGAGAGGGAGCCAAAACATAAGAGACTCTTAAAAACTGAGAACAAACTGAGGGTTGATGGGGGGTGGGAGGGAGGGGAGGGTGGGTGATGGGTATTGAGGAGGCCACCTGTTGGGATTAGCACAGGGTGTTGTATGGAAACCAATTTGACAATAAATTTCATATTAAAAAAAAAAAGAATAGAGAGTGGAATAGAATAGAGAGTGAGATGCTTGCCTGTATGGTCAGATTATTTTTGACAAAGTGCCAAGATTTCAATAGGCAATGGACAATCTTGTCAACAGATGGTGCTGGGAAAACTGGATATCTACCTACAAAGGAATAACATTGGACCCACACCTAATAGCGTATATAAAAATTTACTCAAAGTGGATCAAAGACCTAGAGGTAAGACCTACAGCAGTAAAACTCCTAAAAAAAACCCTAGGACAAAAGCTTCATGATGTTGGATTTTACAGTGATTTCTTGGGTATGACCCAAACAACACAGGCAACATAAGAAAACAGTAGACAGGGGTGCGTGTGTGGCTCCATTGGTTAAGCCTATGACTTCAACTTAGGTCATGATCTTGCAGTTCATGGGTTCAAGCCCAGCATCAGGCTCTGTGCTGACAGCTCAGAGCCTGGAGCTTGCTTCAGATTCTGTGTCTCCCTCTCTCTCTGCCCCTCCCCAACATGTCCTGTCTCTTTCTTTCTCAAAAATTAAAATAATAAAAACTTAAAAAATAAAACAGTAGACGAATTTGACTTAATGATAATAAAAAACTTTGCATATAGATACATTATCAACAGAGTAAAAAGGCAACCCATAGAATGGAAGAAAATATTTGTAAATCATATATCTGATAACATATTAATATCTAGGATATATTGAGAACACTTAAAACTCAACAAAAAACATCCAATTCAAAAATGGGCAAAGAATTTGAATAAACATTTCTTCAGAGAAGATATACAAATGGCCAATAAGCACATGAAAAGATGCTCAACATCATTAATAATCAGGTAAATATAAATCAAGACTACAATGAGATATCACCTCACACTCATAAGAATGGCTACTGTCAAAAGAAAACAGAAAATAACAAGATTGGTGGAGGCTATAGAGAAATTGGAACCCTGTGCACTGTTCATGGGAATGCAATATGGTACAATTGTTGTAGAAAACAGTGTAGAATTTCCTCAAAGAATTAAAAATAGAATTACCATATGAACCAGCAATTCCACCTCTGGGTATATACTCACAAGAATTAAAAGCAAGATCTCAAAGAGATATTTGTGCACCTTATGGCAGCATTTTTCATGTGGAGGTAACCCAAGTGTCCATCGACAAATGAATGGATAAACAAATGTGGTATATTGTTCAATCTTAAAAAGGAATGAAATTCTAATCCATTCTATAACATGGATGAACCTTGAGGACATTATGAAATAAGCTAGTCTCAAAAAGACAAATACTACATGATTTCACTTAGAGGTACTTAGAGCAGTTAAAATCATAGAGACAGAAAGTAGAATGGTGGTTGGCAAGGGCTAGGAGAGAGGGAAATGGGGAATTATTATTTAATGAATATGGAGTTTCAGTTTTACAAGGTGTGAAGAATTCTGGAGATGGATGGTGGTAATGTATTTAACACCACTGAATTGTTTACTTAAAATGATACAGATGGTAAAATTTATGTTTGTGTTTTTACTGTAATAAAAAATGATTTTTTTTAAGGGACAGTGGGAGTAGAGAAAGTTAAGACAGCAAGTAGATTGCTCTTTTAAGTTTGGTTGTAGTGAACAGCAGAGAAATGTGATTTTGGCTGGGGGAGTGAGATGTTGGTCAAGAAACTTATATTTTAGGGGTGCCTTGGTGGCTCAGTCAGTTAGGTGTCTGACTTTTGATTTTGTCTCAGGTCATGATCTCACAGTTCATGGGATTGAGGCCCATGTTGGGCTCTGCATTGAGGATGGATCCTGCTTCGGATTCTCTCTCCCCGTCTCTCTGCCTGCCCCTGCCCCCTGCCTCTACTCACGCACGCACACTCTCAAAATAAGCATTTTTTTTTAAAAGAAGCTTATATTTTAACATTGGAGATACTTTGCACTGTTGGAAATGACTTATAGAGTAGAAATGTTGATACTGGAGAGAGAAGATAATTTCAGGAGTAATATCCTTGGTTGTTGATACAGGATGGAATCTAATTAGGTAAATGGAAGAGATGGGCTTAGGAGCATGGACAGTTTTACCATTGTAATGGAAGAGTTTATGGTTATGGGTGCACATAGTTTGGTAGATTTGTTGGTGGGAGCTTATATGAATTCTAATCATTTATGTTTTCTCAAAAATGAGGAGAGGGAAGGAGGAGAATGAAATGATTAAGACAAAATACAGTAAGTTATTAGACAACACTAACTTAAAGTTAGTGATCATGAATTAAAGGCAGACAAGGTAGTATGTTTGAATTTTATTTTGGTCACATTCAGCTGTTTGGGTGGTGGCTGCAATAAGGAGAGAGTTGGAGTTAAACAGGATTTTACAAAGTGAGTTTGGCAGAAGAGTAAGAGATTTGAGAGTTTGATTTTAATGAGGGACCAAGGGAAGAGAGTAGTAGAGATTGCAGGGAACATGGATTAAAGGCCCTGGTGGAGTTAAAATTGTTGAAGTGTCCCGGCCCGAGCCCCAGCGCCCACGAAACCGCCCCTACTTCCAGCGGTGGCGGCAGCAGCCGCCCGGACCCAGGCAGCCCACAGCCCCGGAGACCTCAGCCCCCATCAACAGTGGGGAGCCCCCCACCACCATACTGGAGTGACCCCAACTCGAAGGACACATAGAGCTACCATCTGGTTATCTGCCAGTTTTTCCAACTGCCCTGTACCCCACCCAGCACCCCCTCCCCCCTTCCCCCTTCCCAAAATTCCTGACATCAAAACAGCGGCTTTCCCCTTTTCCTTGAGACTCAGGAGGGCCAAAACAACTGCCTTTTGCTTTCTCTCTCTCCCACCGTGGGTGGAGGGAAGGGACCCAGCCTTCTTGTTCAGAGGCCCCACTGCCCTCCCCTGAATCAATTCACTGAGTGAATTCACTCCCCTGAGTGATTTGGAAAGATAGGAACTGGTAATTATAGAGGTTATTTAGTTGTTAGTAAAGACAAGGCCTATGGGATGGTAATGGGACTGAGTTGAAGTTGAGGACATGATCATTGGAGGTGAGGAAGTCAAGAAACTGAGATGTCTGAGTGTTGGAAGGATCATCTGTATAGATATTGAAATCACTAAAAATGTGTAAGAATTGTGGAAAGAGACAGCAAAGATATGTGCTAAAATATTCAAATAATGAGGTCATATGATATGGAGGTCTGAAAACTCTAATGGTAGTGTATAATCAATAAAATAGCCTGATAACATAAATTTTAAAGGTTTTTAGGGTGAAGGTAGGTGGCAATGAGGAACAAGGAAGACACTTAACCTACTTTATATGAGAGATGAAAGAGAAGACTGGCACTGCCTGAGAGGGCTCCAAGGAAAACAGTATATTCAGGGGAGTCAAGTATGGATTAGTGTAAGAAGGCGAAAGGAATAGAATGCTCAGAGAAGAGGCTGGAGGTAGATTTGCTGATGACAGACCTTGAGTTCCAGAGAGCACAGTTAAAGGGTTAGGGAGATTGGAGAGGAGTTTTAGGAGTCTGGTTCATTTTAAGGAACATACAGAGTTTAATGGAAATGAGAGACAGTGATATAAGGGATTATCTGGGAGATGTTGGCTTCTTGTGGTGACTGAGCTATAGGGCGTGATTGGATAGATTCTTAAAGCAGATGATTCTCAATCCTAGCCACATGGTTAGGTAGGATTTCTAAATAGTTCATATAATAAAAGTTGTTAGGCTTCCTGGTTGTGCCATTGATTTATTTACTTTATTTATAAGAGTAATACTGTGTTATGATTAAACAAATACAGAAAATGAAAAGTCCCCTAACTTTTCATTCCTACTACCCCAAAGTAACTGTCCACTTATTTAGAACTGTGTGTGTCAACATCTAAATCCCTTTTTAAAATACTAATGTAATTTTCTTCTTTCTCTTAATAATATATCTTTGGACATCTCTCTGTAGCAGAATATATAGATTTAACTTAATCTTTTTAATGGCTGCATTGTGTTTTATTGTATTTAACCAGTGACCTATTGGTGCAACATTTGGATTATTTTTAGGTGTTCACCACAGTGAATATCATTAAATATATTTTTTGGAGTACTTTTATACCTGTATTAGTATGATAAATTTCTTTAAAAATTTTTTTAATGTTTTTTTTTGAGAGAGAGAGAGACAGAGTGTGAGTGGAGGAAAGGGAAAGAGAGACACAGAATCTGAAGCAGGCTCCAGGCTCCAAGCTGGCAGTGCAGAGCCCAACACAGTGCTAGAACTCACAAACTGCAAGATATGACCTGAGCCGAAGTTGGGCGCTTAACCTACTGAGCCACCCAGGCACCCCAGTATGATAAATTTCTAATGCTAAGTTGAAAGTTATGTGTATTTTATAAATATTATATATTTAAAAAATAGATGTACCCAAATTGCTGTTCAAAACATTTTTGTCACTTTATATTCTCATCAACAATATATGGAGTAGCAATTTCTCTATACTCTTCCTCCCTCCCCCCAACCAGGTATTGTATAGTAATGTTATTTAAACGTTTTGCGTTAATCTAAATTCAAAGTATTGTAACTGACTTACTGGTTGTCTCTAGTAAACAGAACTAAAAGAGGAAGGAAGAATATTGCTGCTCTATATTATAAGTCCTTTTGGGGCACTTGAATGGTGCAGTTGGTTAAGCATCCAACTTTGGCCCAGGTCAACTCAACTTTTGGTTCATGAGTTTGAGCCCTGCATCGAGCTCTCTGTCAGCGTAGAGCCTGCTTTAGTTCCTCTGTCCCCCTCTCTCTCTGCCCCTCCCCTGCTCACTCTCTCTCTTTCCCAAAAACACATAAATATTTTAAAAACTTTTATGTCTTTTTATTTTTTATATACTTTAAAAATATATTTACATATGTCTATATATACACATTATACATACTATATATATATATATGTTTTGGTTTTTATATATACTATCTAAAATTTACAATAGAGAAATACAATAAAATATTAATACAATACCCTTATAGAGACTACAACCAATTAATTGTGCTGCTAGATTATTTTGTGTGTTTGTGCTTATCTAATAAACTTTGCTGTTGCTATTTAGTTGAAGAATAGCTTGAGATTTTAGAAGTGGATTTTTGAACAACTGTTACCATTTACATATCATTTGGAAATTGGATTGTCTTCCATATAACATAACAAAAACAAAATAGAGAAAAACATCTAGGTGTTAAGGCTGATAGAAGATTGCAACACTATCTACAATTTCAGATTTAAAGTGTTTACAAACAACCTCATTTTCTAATACAATTGACTTTATAATATATAAATGTTATGAACTTAAATGTATAAGATGAATGTATATTTAAAAGCAAGTTATTTTAATTATAACATGAAAAATAAAACTCTTGATTTTACAATGTTGACTAACATCCAGTCAGAGATTTTTGTGCTTTCTTTTTGAGGTCTTAAGTCACAATTTAGTTTTTTAAACCTGATCTAGATTTGTCAGAATATATGGACTTGTAATAAATAGCATTTCTTTCAAATATATTTATTTTTATACTATAGAGATGTATTACTTACTGACTTTTAAATTAGCTATACAGCATTTTTAGTCTTTCGGCCTCCTATACTACCTTTACAAAAATAGGTAATGGAGTCTTTGGTGAAGTATGTCACCTCAAGTAAATTCATTTACTTCTTGGTTTCTCATTGACTTTTTCTCTGTCTTTAGAAGTCTCTCACATCTCATTTATCAAGATTACACTTTGAAGGATCATTTTATAGTTGGATGGTAAACAACTAAGGTTAAAAGTATGGAACAGAGATATATAGACACTAGAAAAGAATGTTAAGGGTATCATAATTCCACACTTCATTGAATGTGTAAGTGAAGTACAGCATGATTAAAAGACCTCTTAAGTCTAAGGCCAGTATTCTTTCTAACCTGAATAGTTCCTACTTTCATATTGCTTTCCGACTAGAGCAGTCATTAAAATTAGCAAAAGCCAGGGGCTCCTGGGTGGCTCAGTCTGTTAAGCTTCTGACTTTGACTCAGATCATGATTTCACGGTTGGTTGGTTCAGGCCTTTATCAGGCTCTCTGCTGTCAGTGCAGAACTCACTTCAGATCCTGTATCTCCCTCTCTCTCTGCCCCTCCCCCACTAGAACACGTGCTCTCTCTCTCTCTCTCTCTCTCTGTCTCCAAAATAAATAAACATTTAATTGTGAAAGTGAAAGAAGGATTTTAATGTTTATCTATTTTGGAGAGAGAGAGAGAGAGAGAGAGAGAGAGAGAGAGAGAGTGTGAGCAGGGGTGGGACAGATAGAGAAGGAGACACAGAATCTGAAGCAGGCTCCAGGCTCTGAGCTGTCAGCACAGAACCTAATGAGGGTCTGGAACTCAGGAAATCCGAGATCCTGACCTGAGCCAAAGTCAGATGCTTAACTGACTGAGCCCCTAAATAAACATTTTTTAAAAATTAGCAAAGGCCAGGATTTTAAAGAAATTAGTCTGGAACTGAAAGAAAAAAGGTTTGATGAATACCAGATCTTAATATGAAAACATCCACACCATAGTGTTATACTGTATTAGTTTTCTAGGGCTATGATAGCCAAGTGTCACAGATTTGGTGGCCAGTCAACAGAAATTTATTTTCTCACAGTTCTGTAGGCTAGAAGTCCAAGACCAAGGTGTCAGCAGAATTGGTTTCTACTGAGACCTTTTCTCCTTGGCTTGGATAGGTGACTGTCATCTCCTTGTGTGTTCATATTGTGTTCTCTTTGTACCTATATGTGTCCAAATGTCCTCTTTCTTATAAGGACACAAGTCAAATTAGGTCCACCTTAATAAAGTTAAAATTAAGTCGTTACCTCTTTAAAGACTCTGTCACCAAATACAGTCACATTATAAGCTACTGGAGGTTAGGACTTCAACATATGAATATTGGGGCAACACAGTTCAGCTCATAACATATACTACTACTGATACTAGCTCTTTAGGTAAAATATGGAGGCCCAATTTTTTCTTTATTTTTAAGCCATTATATAGTGCTTGCTGTGCTCAAGGAACTAAAAGTAAAAATTTCTAAAGGTGTTTGGGGGCTGTTCCATTGTCTTACTATAAATATAACTTTGTAGAAAGTGTTTTTAAGAATAGACTGTGTTTGTTAAAAAAAAAAAGACAAAAGGTCATCTTTTAATGGAAGGTCACATAAAGTATGCCATCTTTGTAAGGCTATGATGATGAAAATAATAACATCTTTTTGGTGTAAACAGTTTTAAGTATTCACACTTTTTTTTTTATTTATGAGAGAGAGGAAGGGAGGGACGGAGGGAAGAGAGAGAAAACAAACAGGGGAGGGATAGAGAGGGAGAGAGAACACAAGCAGTCTCTGCTTATCATTGAGCCTAATTTCACGACTATGAAATCACAACCTGAGCCAATATCAAGAGTCAGTTGCTTAACCGACTGAGCCACCCAGGAGCCCCTATAGATTGGCAATGTTACAACATTTCTTGCATGTATTGCTTTTGCTAAGTTCCGTGATCAAACCTTTTCCCTGTTTATGTCATTTTCTCCTCATGTGACTACCTGAAGCATTTTTCATGAAATGATAGCCTCTCTTTTCATTTCTGTCTCTGTCCTTAGCATCCATTCATTACTTAAATGGCTGTTTCTGCTTTAAACCTAAGATTATTAGGATATTGAGTATCAAGGTATTATCAGGGTTATCAGATATTAATTAGTTAATGTGTGACATTTGTTTTTCTGCTTACTTGGAGATATCAAATTTATATGACCATGTCCATTAATATAGATGTAATAAAAAATTGTCAGTTAACTCTGTGATTGCTTTTTATTTTTTATTTATTTATTTATTTATTTATTTATTTTTATTTATTTATTTTTTTAGTATTTAGGAGGAATTTCTTTATTAGTAGATTTCTACTCTTTTTTTTTTATATATGAAATTTATTGACAAATTGGTTTCCATACAACACCCAGTGCTCATCCCAAAAGGTGCCCTCCTCAATACCCATCACCCACCCTCCCCTCCCTCCCACCCCCCATCAACCCTCAGTTCTCAGTTTTTAACAGTCTCTTATGCTTTGGCTCTCTCCCACTCTAACCTCTCTTTTTTTTTTTTTTTTTCCTTCCCCTCCCCCATGGGTTCCTGTTAAGTTTCTCAGGATCCACATAAGAGTGAAACCATATGGTATCTGTCTTTCTCTGTATGGCTTATTTCACTTAGCATCACACTCTCCAGTTCCATATATAGCACTGCTAGGAATTTACCCAAGGGATACAGGAGTACTGATGCATAGGGGCACTTGTACCCCAATGTTCATAGCAGCACTCTCAACAATAGCCAAATTATGGAAAGAGCCTAAATGTCCATCAACTGATGAATGGATAAAGAAATTGTGGTTTATATACACAATGGAATACTACGTGGCAATGAGAAAAAATGAAATATGGCCTTTTGTGATTGCTTTTTAAAATAGAATTGCTTTGTTTGGCAAAAAAACAACCAGAAACAAAAAATTCTAGTATGGAAAAATTTGCTATTCAGATTAGAAGCATTCTGATACTGTTATTAGGACTATTTGACATTTGAAAGAAATTATTATGTTTATTATTATTTATTATATTAAGTCTTTTAAAATTTTTCTTATTTTATTTTTATTTTTTTATTATTTTTGTTTTGTTTTTTAGTTTTTTGAGAGAGTATATGAGCAAACAAGCAGGGGAGGGGCAGAGGGAGGGAGGGAGGGAGAGATAGAAAGAGAGAAAGAGAGAGAGAGAGAATGAATCTTAAACAGGTTCCATGCCCAGCGTGGAGCCTGATGTGGGGCTCAATCTCATGACTGTGACAGTGTGACCTGAGCCAAAATCAAGAGTCAGTCACTCAACTGACTGAGCCACCCAGGCATCCCTGTTATATTAAGTCTTAAAAAAGGATTTTATTGCAAAGTAAAATTTCAACAAGATATGACTACAAATGCGCCAGAATTACTAAAATTAAAAAGACTGACAATACCAAATGCTGATGAAGGTGTGGAACAACCAGAACTCTATACATTGTCAGTGGGCATATAACAATGATACAGTCACTTTGGGGGAAGGTCTGTAGTTTCTTATAAAACTAAATATACATGGGGTGCCTGGGTGGCTCAGTCGGTAAAGGTCTGACTTCCGCTCAGGTCATGATCTCGCGGTTTGTGGATTTGAGCCCTACATCGGGCTCTGACAGCTTGGAGCCTGGAGCCTGCTTCGGATTCTGCGTCTTCCCCCCTCTCTGCCCCTCCCATGCTCATGCTCTGTCTGTCTCTGTCTCTCAATAATAAATAAATGTTAAAAAAAAATAAAAATAAATATCACTTACCCTATGACCCAGTAATTCCACTTCTTAGGTGTTTACCGAGAGAAATAAAAACATATGTCTACAAAATGACTCACACAAGAATGTTTATAGCAGCTTTATTCATCATTGCCCCAAACTGGATATAGCCCATATGTCCACCAACAGGAGAATAAATAAACTGTAGTATATTAACACAATGGAAAGCACTTAGTAATAAAAAAGGAATGGATTGTTGATGTACAGTAATATGACTGCATCTCAAAAACATTTTGCTAAGTGAAAGAAGGCTTAAAAGAGCACATTCTATATGAATCTGTTTATATAAAGTTCAAGAAGAAATACAACTGCAGGGCGCCTGAGTGGCTCAGTTGGTCAAGTGTCCAACTTTGGCTCAGGTCGTGATCTCATGGATTGTGGGTTCGAGCCCCATGTTGGGTTCTGTGCTGACAGCTCAGAGCCTGGAGCCTGCTTCTGATTCTGTGTCTCCCTCTCACTCTGCCCCTTTCCCACTCATGCTATGTCTCTCTCTCTCTCTCAAAAATAAATAAACATTAAAAAAAGAAGAAGAAGTACAGCTAGGGGCACCTGGGTAGTTCAGTCAGTTGGGCATCTGACTCTTGGTTTTGGCTCAGGTAATGATCTCACTGTTTGTGAGATTAAGCCCTGTGATGGGCTCTGTGCAGACAGTGAGGAGGAATTTGCTTGGGATTCTTTCTCCCTCTCTGCCTCTTTTACTTTCTCTCTCTCTCTCAAAATAAATAATTAAGCCTTTAAAAAAAGAAAAAAAAGAAGTACAACTAATATATGGTGGTAAAAGGTAAGAACAGTGAAAAGCTGGGAATAGAGATTGATTAGAAAGGAATGAAGGAATTTCTTGAATAATGATGATATCCTGTATCTTGACAGGGACTTGTCAAAATTCAGTGAAAGTAAATATAAGATTTTTGTGTTTTATTACATGTGAATTTTACTAAAACTTGTAAATAAATATTGAATTCTAGTTAATTGTATGCAGATTAAAGTATTTAAAGGGAGGTATACTGATACCTGTATGCTACTTTAAAATGTAAAAAATGAGGTGGCTTGATCAGTGGATAGGTGGGTATCAAAGTATTAATGGAAGAGTCTAAGTGATGGGTATATGAATGTTCACTGTAAAATTCTTTCAACTTTTTTGTACATTTGAAAATTTTCATAATAGAATACTAAGAAGGGAACAAAGCATTTGATACCCAAAAGCAATTTCTTTCTTACTTACTCCAAGGAGTAAAGCAAAGTAAGTGATAACATCTATGATGTTTCTGGCTGGATGTAAGTTTTCACAGAACTCCCATGAAACCCTGCTAGATTTCGTATGTGTGTGTGTGTTTCCAGAAGAGAAGTTTAATCTAATTTACAAACTTCTAGGTACATCAAGAACCAAAATGTGGCCACTGAAAAAAGTTAAAAGGTGAATCAGCTTCCAGTCTCTAGCTGGCCCAGGAATGCAAAATAAAAAGATTCATATTCCTTATTTTCTACACAAAATATGTTTTTAAACAAAGTGAAAGGTCTAGGGAGCTATACATAGAACACTGCTGGATTTCTTTATGTTATCATGTTATTTTGCTTATGTTTTTAGTATTTTGTTTATATACACCACTGAGAAGTTAGCTTGTTTATCTAATCTTAACTCACCATTTTAAATTCTGTTAAGTTTGGGAGGTCTGGGATGAATTGTCATTATTTTCAATATCAGACATTATTCCTTCTACCTCTATCCTGAGAATTTAATTGAGGTTTTATCACATTTTATAAGATGCAAGTATTTTCCAGACCATTTGTTGGAACTTCTGTGTACTCATGTGTGGTTACAATAATGAGGGCAATGGTCGCCTGGCTGGCTCAGTCGGTGGAGGATATGACTCTTGATCTTGGGGACGTGAGTTCCAGCTCCACATTGGGTATAGAGATTACTTAAAAAATAAAACCTTTAAAATAAAATAAAAGTAGGAAAATAAATCACAGCTTTTCCTCCTTAGTGATTTATTTAAATTTGGCGAACGTAGTTGGTTTTGCACATTATGTTAGCTGTGTAAACTAGAAAGGGCTGTACAACCTGCTATGGATTTTGCCTGGCTTGAATCTTTCTTAGGCTTACTGGAATAATTTAGAGGGCAGGAAGGCGAATGGAAGGTAATTATAAACACTTCATAAATTTTTGGTGATTTGATACTAACTCTCAAAATTAGTTGTTATGAATTTATATATAAACAAGATTTCTAAATTCTACACAAAATCCATGCTACAAGCAAAGATTTTAAGTTTACAGAGGGCAAAATGCCTAATACAGGGTCATACTATGAATTAAATAGCATAGAATCCAAGTTTCAAACAGCTTTATCACACATCAGTTTTCCTGATTCCAGGATCACTTCTTTCCCTAATTAGTAGGCTTCATAGTTGAATGTATTTGATTCAACTCATTGAATATGTGGTCCTTCAAGAAAGTATCATTTTATCTTATTTACTCAAGAATCAAGATAAAGTTGGGGTACCTGGGGGGGCTCAGTTGTTTGAGCATCTGGCGCTTGATTTCCACTCAGATCATGATCTTGCAGTTCATGAGCTTGAGCCCAGGGTCCCTGTCCACACTGACAGTGCAGAGTCTGCTTGGGAGTTTCTCTCACTTTCTGTCTCTCAAAATAAATAAATAAACTTAAAAAAAATGTTTTAAAGAATAAAAACGGAGTTAATGCAGGTGTCTGTATTATGAGAATAATTATCACTATCTCTGAAAAGCAGTTTGATCCCTAGTTTAAAAAAAAAAAAAGTAAGGGCTCACTAAAGGTTTTTAAATAGTAGAATAACAATGGCATTGTCTGTTTCTCTCAGAAATCACTAGGGAAAAAAATAATAAAGGAGGATGAAAAGGAAAAATGCAAACTCCATCTTCAGCAGGAGTAGGAAATATCTCCAACACCAAATGACAAAATTGAGTAAGGGCTGTCAAATGCAAAAAAGGCCAAATGAGTTTGAGAAAATGATGAGACAGGTTGCCTACATTTGCACATCTCCATAAAAGCCAATAGGATATATGTTCCAAAGAAAGTGGTATGCCCTGTGGGGCAAAAATAAACAATTTTGGAACCATTCATGGGCTACCAGCAGGAACTTCTTAATACCTAATTTGGTACCACAAAAGAGGAGAGGAGAAGCTGAATGAGGAATTGGAAATATACTGTATTTTTTTTTTAATATGAAGAAAAAGCAATGTGAGGAAAGAGACCCTGTATTATTAGCAACTTCTGGTTGTCCGTCTGTTGGCTTGGAGGAAATTAAGAATAAAATACAGGTATACCTTGGAGATATTGTGGGTTTGGCTCCAGACCACCACAATAAAGCAATATCACAATAAAGTAAGCCAAATTTTTTTTTGTTTCCAAGTGCATATAAAATTATGTTTACAATATACTGTAATCTCTTAAGTGTGCAATAGCATTATGTCTAAAAAAAAAAAAACCTAGGTACATACCTTAATAAAAATACTTTATTGCTAAAAAAATGCCAACCATCATCTAACTTTCAGCGAGTTGTCATCCTTTTGGTGGTGGAAGGTCTTGCCTTGATGTTGATGGCTGCTGACCGACCAGGGTGGTAGTGGTTGAGAGTTGGGGTGCCTATGCAATTTCTTAAGACAACAGTGAAGTTTGCCACATTGATTGACTCTTCCTTTCATGAATGATTGCTCTATAGCATGTGATGCTGTTTAATAATGCATTTTACCCACAGTAGGGCATATTGGAAGCAGCAAAAAGGAGAATATACATTTCTGAAAAACATAGTAAGGTGCAGGAGGGGAAAATTGAGAAAAAATGAACAAAAGGAAATGGAAACTAACCAAGTGTTTAAAAGGAATGGAGAGCCAATGTTAGATGTGACACATGGATGAAAGGGAGTAATTGTTGTTGAAGAATAAAATTCACATAGTTGAATGTAATATTTAAGGATGTTTTTCAAGGAAGCTGTTCAGAAACAAATGCAGACTTGAATCTGCAGATTGAGAGGCACATCAGTGAGCCAGGAAAAATTTGCATGGAACAATTAACATGAAGACACAATCCAAAAAATGAATGAATGAATGAATGAATGAATGAATACATAATCTACTAATGTTATTGGACTGAAAAAACAAAAACCCAACATATGAGGGAGAGAAATATTGGCTTCAGAATTTTTCTCAGAAAAGTACCAGAAGACAGTGGAGAGCGGTATTTGTAAAGTCCTTAAGGACAAAAAGTATGACCCAAGAATTGTATATCTAGCCAAACTGTTGTTCAAGTGAAAAGGCAACAGACATTTTTGAACAAGAAACTTAGAAAATAGAATTTTTCTGATGCCTTCTTGAGAAATTACTAGAAGACAGACTTTTTAGCTAACAAAGTGATAAATAAAATATAGCAAAAAACCCGATCCTGAATCCATAGGATTAATGTGGACATTACTATTCTAGGGCAATTTATCATGTTATTAACAATGTTAATGTAAATACTATATGACCCAAAAGAATGGGATTATAAAGAAGAGAGATAGTATGAAGAAAAGAAAACCTGGAATCTAGAAAATAGGTGACCCAACACAGAAGAGCTTCATGAGGAACTACCAGGATGTCATTTGTGCACCAAAGCTAGAATCTAGGGAGTTTTCCAGGGGGAAAAAAAAAGGAACTGATTTGTTTGAGCATATAGAAAATATTATTCAGTGGTGTGTCACAATGATGTTAGAGCATTTGGGAAAAAATACTGATAGGTGTGCTTAAAACAAAGCAAATTGAAGAGGCAGTTATCAGCTCTAGAAAAACAAAATAGTTGTACAAGAAAGGAATTGTGATCTTACTATTTGCTTAGAAATTGATACTTATTGTATGGCTCTAATATTTTGAACTTATTGATTTAACCAAATGTTGGAGGGGAGGAAAGTTGTATGTGTGAGAAGAATCACTAAAATCTTCATTATGGTGAAAAATATAGTTAATATTGATAAGTCAAGAAGAACTAACACCTCTTCTACCATAAAGAGAAGATAATATATTTGATATCTAATATTGATATGTTAAGCACCAGTATAGGGGCACCTGGATGGCTCAGTCACTAGAGCATATGACTCTGGATTTCGGGGTTGTGAGTTCAAGCCCCATGTTGAGCGTACAGCTTACTTAAAATATGCATATAAACATTTTATTTAGTAGGATGGAAACAGAGGAAAATGGTAAAAAAAAAAATTGAGGATGGTAGCCTCTAGGGCATAGAGAAAAATAGGGGTTTTCTGTCTTTCGCTGTGAATCTTATTTTAGTTCAATTTGACTTTTAAAAGTATACAATTGCAGGGGTGCCTGGGTGGCTCAGTCAGTTAAGCCCCTAACTCTTGATTTCGGCTCATGTCATGATCTCACCGTTAGTGAGATCAAGCCCCGCATCACCTCAGGCTCTGTGCTGACAACACTGAACCTGCTTGGGAATCTCTCTCTCCTTCTCGCTTTCCATCCTTCACTGCTTGTGCTCTCTTGCTCTCTTTCTCAAAAATAAACATTAAAAAAAAGTATACAATTGCAATATTTTTGTTATATTTTTATTTTAATTCCAGTATATTTAACATTGCAATATTTTGATAAAAATAAAAATATTTGGGGTGCCTGGGTGGCTCAGTTGGTTAAGCATCCAGCTTCAACTCAGGTCATGATCACAAGGTTTGTGAGTTTGAGCCCCACATCAGATCCTCTGTCTCCCTCTCTCTCTGCCCTCCCCCTCTCAAAAATAAATAAACGTAAACAATTTTTTAAAAATAACATAATGGATTATATAGCTTGTGCAGTGTGCACAGAAAGGCATGTAAAGATATTCACTGAACCATTGTTAATGGTATTTAAAAATTATAAATCTAAATGTCCATTGATAGAGGAACTATGTAGCAGCTTAAAATAACAATGTGTGTGTGTGTGTTGAAATGGAAAGCTCTTTAAAACATATTAGGGAAAAGTTTATGTTATAATAACACATATGGCATTTCATTTATATTACAGTAAAGACAAAGCTATATTTTTCTGTGTAGAAAAAAGTCTGGAAGGATATAACAAACTGATAACTTTTACCTTTACTTTTTACCTTAAATACTTTTGTACTCTTTTTTTTTTTCAAGAAATATGTGGCATGTATTACTTTTTAATTAAAATGAATAACTATAGGGGCATCTGGGTGGCTCAATCGATTAAACATCCGACTTCGGCTCAGTCATGATCTCACAGCTTGTGGGTTCGAGCCCTGAGTCAGGCTCTGTGTTGACAGCTCAGAGCCTGGAGCCTGCTTCGGATTCTGTGTCTCCCTCTCTCTCTACCCCTCCCCTGCTCATGCTCTCTCTCTCAAAAATAAATAAAACCATTAACAAAAAAAATTTTTTTTGATGAGTAACTACATAGGCTATGTTCATGGAGACACGAGAAGCAGGGCCCAGCTCCTATAGCCACCACATTGTTGACAAACTACACTACTTTTAGCAGATTATTGTTATGTCTTGTTTTCTCAATCAGTAAATTCTGAAGAACTATTATTACACATGTTTTGGGGATAAACAATTATACTGCTAGAGGTTTACAATATAGCTTTCAGGACTTACAAACCTGGGTTTAAAATGTGACTCCACTATTAACCTCTCTAAGATATTCATAGTAGATATATCCTATTTCACAGTGTTATTGTAAGAATTAAAGATGTAAAGAACTTAGTACATTAGCTAGCATATATTAAGAACTCCAAAAATTATAGGTATTCTTATTATTTTTCCTGAAAAGGAGATATAATTTTGTTATATTGATATTATTGTACTCAGAATGTATATGCAACAGCTTTTGACCTAATTAATATCCAGAAATAGTAATATGGATTACTAGAACCATTTAAGACGGTTCTACCTCTGGTTGTGTTTCAAAGGATAATTGTGCGTAATTTTAGTAAGTCCCTGCTTTCTTAAGACTGGTTGATTATTACAAAATATTGGTTGGGGTGCCTGGGTAGCTCAGTCGGTTAAGCCTCCGACCTTGGTTCAGGTCATGATCTCACAATTTGTGGGTTTAAGCCCCACATCAGGATCTGTGCTGACAGCTCAGAGCCTGGAGCCTGCTTCAGATTCTGTGTTTCCCTCTCCCTCTGCCCCTCCACTGTTCATGCCATGTCTCACTCTCAAAAATAAAAAAACATTAAAAAAAATAAAACAGAAAAACAAAAAACCTAAAATATTGATCGAGGTAGAATTCCTATTAAGAAGCCATACAGGGCAGTCTCTATCAAAATAACACCAGCATTCTTCACAGAGCTAGAACCAACAATCCTAAAATTTGTATGGGAACCAGAAAAGACCCCAAATAGCCAAAGCAATCTTGACAAAGAGAACCAAAGCTGGAGGCATCACAATGCCGGACTTCAAGATGTATTACAAAGCTGTAGTCATCAAGACAGTATGGTACTAACACAAAAACAGGCACTCAGATCAATGGAACAGAATAGAGACCCCAGAAACTGACCCACAAATGTATGGCTAACTAATCTTTGACAAAGCAGGAAAGAATATCCAATGGAATAAAGACAGTCTCTTCAGCAAATGGTGCTGGGAAAACTGGACAGCAATGTGCAGAAAAATGAACCTGGACCACTTTCTTAAACACCATACACAAAAATAAATTCAAAATGGATGAAAGACTTAAACCTAAGACAAAATCCTCAAAATCCTGGAGGAGAAAGCAGGCAAAAACCTCGTGACCTCAGCCGCAGCAACTTCTTACTCAACACGTCTCCGGAGGCAAGGGACACAAAAGCAAAAATGAACTCTTGGGACCTCATCAAAATAAAAAGCTTCTGCACAGCAAAGGAAACAATCGGCAACCGATGGAATGGGAGAAGATACTGGCAAACGACATATCAGATAAAGGGTTAGTATCCAAAATCTACAAAGAACTTACCAAGCTCAACACCCAAAAAACAAATAATCCAGTGAAGGAATGGTCAAAAGACATGAATAGACACTTCTCCAAAGAAGACATCCAGATGGCCAACATGAAAAAAATGTTCAACATCACTCATCGTCAGGGGAATACAAATCAAAACCACACTGAGATACCACCTCACACCTGTCAGAATGGCCAAAATTAACAACTCAGGCAACAACAGATGTTGGCAAGGATGCAGAGAAAGAGGATCGCTTTTGTACTGCTGGTGGGAATGCAAACTGGTGCAGCCACTCTGGAAAACAGTATGGAAGTTCCTAAAAAAATTAAAAATAGAACTACCTTACAACCCAGCAATTGCACTACTAGGTATATATCCAGGGGATACAGGTATGCTGTTTTGAAGGGACACATGCACCCCAATGTTTACAGCAGTGCTATCCACAACAGCCAAAGTATGGAAAGAGCCCAAATGTCCATCGATGGATGAATGGATAAAGAAGATGTGGTATATATATACAATGGGGTATTACCCAGCAATCAAAAAGAATGAAATCTTACCATTTGCAACTATGTGGATGGAACTAGAGGGTATTATGCTAAGCGAAATTAGAGAAAGACAAATATCATATAACTTCATTCATATGAGGACTTTAAGAGACAAAACAGATGAACATAAGGGAAGGGAAGCAAAAATAATATAAAAACAGGGAGGGGGACAAAACATAAGAGACTCAAATATAGAGAACAAACAGAGGGTTACTGGAGGGGTTGTGGGAGGGGGGATGGGCCAACTGGGTAAGGGGCACTAAGGAATCTACTCCTGATATTGTTGTTCTATATGCTGACTAACTCGAGTGTAAATTAAAAAGTAAATACATTATTTATTTTTAAAAAGTGAGGCTCAAAAAGTTAAAAAAAAAAAAACACAAAAAAACAAGCCATACAGGGGCGCCTGGGTAGCTCAGGTGGTTAAGTGTCAGACTCTTGATCTCATCTCAGGTCTTGATCTCAGGGTTGTGAGTTCAAGGCTCACACTGGGCTCCACGTGGGGCATGAAGCCTACCAAAAAAAAAAAAAAAAGCCATACATGCTTTTGAAATTTAAATACATTATTTTTTAGTGAGAAGAGCTAAAGTCTCTAATACAAACATTTATTTGAGCATGCACAATTTATTTGAGTTGGCAACAAAAGTGTAAATATGACCATAATTCCTGTTTGCCAATGGTTATCACCCATTTACTGATGCTAGACTGTTTCATAGCCTACATGTAAGGTTTCAATATTGTTATGTGGAATACTCTTTCATAAATATACTGATTTTCTAGTCTTATGGAACATTCATTGTAAGGAGTTAGGGAATGGCTTAAACATATATAAATCAGAAAAAGAGAAGTTTATTCATTCAGCAAAAGTTGATCACTGTGTGTCGGGCACTTATCTGGGCATTGGGCATCAATCACCAAAAACAGATAAAAATGTCTGCAGTTAAGTGGGAAGAGGAGTGGAGACATAAACAATAAACATAATAAGAAACACAGGTAAAATACTAGAAAAGTAAAAGGCTATGCAAAAAGGAAAAGATTTATAATAGTGAGGAATTACAAGTGCAAGGAGGAGAGGAAGAAACATCAAAGGAGACTGAGAAGACAGAACCCTAAAAGTTACATAAGACAGTATGATGATCTAGAAGACTAGAGAAGAAAGTATATCAAAGTATATCAAAGAGGGAATGATGAACATTTAGATGGCAGCAGTCACTTAGCAGCTGCTAAATGGGTTGGACCTGAGAAGAGAGTATAGGATTTAGCAACAGGAGGGTCACATTGGTGGTATTTTCAAGCTTTTCAGTAAACTTGTGCTATTTAATTCCTTTTGGTCATGGAGAAAGGATTGACAAGAAAGATAGTTAATGCTAAACTCTCTTCTTTTTGTGGTTTTGTGGAACTAGTGGTAGTTTGACCTTGTGTAAGTATGTAGCATCTAGATTGCTTTTCACAGAAAACTTAGGATACTGTTGTTTTTGCTTGAATGTCAACCTGGTCAGTGTGAATAAGTGGTTGTTAAGATTACACTAATAGCAGCAGTAGGGAATGAAATTTCTCTTGTGAGAACCCCATACTCAGAACTGCAGGAACTAGTCATTTGGAAGGTAACATTATTTAGATTCAGAAAAGCTAACTAGAGAATCTGTGATGTGGGGGCATTACAGTCCGTTGACTCCAGGTGGCATTCCTTGAGGTTGCTATAGAAAGAAAGAAAATAGCTTTAAAGAGGGAAAAATTCAGCCCTGATTTTAATTGTTTGGTCCACTAAGAAAAAGAATACCAAGTCAGGTGGAAACTTTGCCTTTAAACATTTTTAGTTTAATGTGTTATTCTGGATTTAGAATACATATGATTAACTTGTGGGGGGTGGTGGCGGTGATCAGAAATTCAACATTTAAGTGCTGTCACCCTAGCAAGGGTATACTCAGTAGATAGAATCATCATAACATGTGGGCTGGGATGAGGCTGTTCTAGACGAGTCTCTCAAAGTTAATTGATGGAAACTTCCCACTTTCCAGAATGTTTATTACCTTAGCAATGCTATGCCACGACTGCTGGAACACAGCTGTGGGTGCTATGCCAACGCCCACGTTGCCAGTGTCAGGAAGGATGTACTTTTAAACCTCTAATTTATCTAATAATGTCTTTAGTGATTTGTGTAGGTTTGGCATTGTGATGAAAATGCTTCCTAGCCTGGTTTATAATGAGAATTCAGTTTGCAGCCTTAAAATGCATATTGTCTTAACATGCATGTGGAAGGTACTAACAAATCAACTTAGAAAAAGATCTGACTAAAATACTGTCCTGTCCATCTAACAGGATTTATCTACCCATAATATTTGAAAATGAATGCAAATTAAATGTTTTTATGCCACAGTAACTTTTTGTGGGTTCTGTTCTATACCAAGATGGCAATACACAGTGCTAGAAGGGAGCTACCTTTCAGATTCAATTCCAATCTGACTCCTTTTCTTTTCTCTAATGGAAAATGTGAATTGGACTCATCAACCTATAGAATGGAGGTATAATGAAAAGCTCTTGTAAATAAATATATTTAAATTTTTTTAAATTTATTTTTGAGAGAGAGAGAGCATGAGCAGGAGCAGAGGAGGGACAGAGAGAGAGGGGAACAGACGATCTGAAGCAGGCTCTGCGCTGACAGGAAGACATGGCACTCGAACTCACAAACCGTGAGATCATGACCTGAGCTGAAGTCAGATCTGAGCTAAATGACCTGAGCTAAATGAGATCATGACCTGAGCTAAACGGACTGAGCCACCCTGGCGCCCCTCTTGTAAATAAATATTTAAAAAAATTTTTTTAAGTTTATTTATTTTGAGAGAGAGCACGTGAGAACAAGCAGGGGAGGAGCGGAGAGAAGGAGAGACAGATCCCAAGCAAGCTCTGCACCATCAGTGAGGGGCTCAAACTCACAAAATGTGAGATCATTACCTGAGCTGAGATTGCGAGTGGGATCTTAACCAACTTAATCAACTGAGCCATGCAGGGCACCCCGTAAATAAATATTTTTAAAGAGGTAGGAAATAGTATTCTCTTGTTTGAAATATTAAGCTTCATAACCAGTTGGTGACAATATTATGTTATATTATGTTTACAGTATAGATGTGTCTCTAAGAAAACAAGCTATACAAAATCTGATGGATTCTTTCATAACTAGTGGATTCACTGCAAGAATTGATTATACAGTACAGTTTATGAAGCTTAATACAGTCTGGATTTCTGCCTTACAATATGTAACATTGAGAAAGTCAATATACACAGAAATTCAAATCTGCATCCATGTAGCGTAACTAACATAAAGAGCTTTAATGAAGTGGCTTGTTTTATTTATGTGACTACACTTAAAAATTAAAATTAAATGGACCCCTAATTAATGATGTTTCAGCGTTGTTCAAAGGCTTGTGTATAGTTTATATATGACTTAGATAAAAACTAGACAAAGATTTTATTTTTATCTGTGAATACAAAAAGTATGTACTTTGATGCCTAAAGCAAACAAGAAAGTAATAAATTGGTATTTGACTTTAAGTGAGCCAGTCTCCTGGGGCGCCTGGGTGGCTTAGTCAGTTAAGTGTCCACCTTTTGGTTTCAGCTCAGGTCATGATCTCACGGTTTGTGAGTTCGAGCCCTGCATCAGGCGAAACCTGCTTGGGATTCTCTGTTTCCCTCGCTCTGCACCTCCCCCATTCACTCTCTCTCAAAAAAAATAAACTTAAAAAAATTTTTTTAAATAAAAGAGCCAGTCTCCCAAAATGACACACACTGCAAAAGTTAAAAATGTTCTACTTCAGCAATACTGTACTTCAGCAATGCTCTCAAGATAATAACATTTGTAATCTCAGTTCCCTAAACTGCCTTGAGTACTGGCCTTCCTCTGATATTTGCTATGCAATACATTTGCCAAACTTTGAGACCTGTATGAGCATTGTATATGTTTCTTTCAAGGGTTGTATGAGAAGTGGTAAAAGAAAGCAGTTTTGCTATGTTATTATCATGTTAGTTACTCTGGATAATTCTCTTAAAAATGACAAGCTCTAATGATAAGTTTTTATTTGACTTGTATCAAATATTCTTTGATGTGACTATGTTTTAAAATATATTTGCAATTCTGATTTTTCAGAAATAATCACTTTCACTTCAGAGTCAAAATCATAAGAACTTATTCATGCTAAGTGTTATAGCTTTTTGACAGGTAGAAGTAGCTGATGTGGGTGAAGCGTCTAGCTTGATGTTTTATATCTAGCTATTAGTCAGCTAATCCTCCTTCCTACTTCACTGAAAATATTTTCATTCTGTCTGACAAAAAGTAAAAAATTACATTAACTGGGACTAAAAATGTATTGCAGATGACACATTAATGAGACTAATGGTTCTTGCCTTATTCTTTAAAGTTTTCATATTCTTACCTTTGGTGAGCCTACTAGATCCTAGATATTTTAATAATTACACAAAAGATATCTTTTTTCTTGGCAGGGGAGGAATTATAGGGAATAAGATTACAATAAAAGTTTTAAGGTAATTTTAATATAAATTGGAAACAAAAGGACCAAGTAAATCTTGTAAGTATATATTAAAATTCCACTTATGCAAAATATTTGGATGTGACTGGTTAAAATAAAGCATGATAGAAAAGTAAAGTCAAGCAATGCTGACAAAGAGTTTATTTAGGTCCATGGAGAAAAATTTTGACTTATCAAGAAAAATTCAGTTAACTTGGCATGAAAGAAGAAATGGTAATATGGCTTATAAAACATTTGGATTTCAAGGGATGCCATCAGTTTATTTCATAATTGTTAAAGGGCAGTGGCTTCCAAAAAAATTTTTTTATCACAATCAGGATTCAGTATATACTTATGTATGTTTCCAGAATACATACTTAGCCTTACCTCATGTACCCTATCTCCTTTTTTAATTTTTAGATTATTTTTTTATTTTATTTTTTAAAATTTACATCCAAGTTAGTTAGCATATAGTGCAACAATGATTTCAGTAGATTCCTTAATGCCCCTTATCCATTTGGCCCATCCCCCCTCCCACAACCCCTCCAGTAACCCTCTGTTTATTCTCCATATTTAAGAGTCTCTTATGTTTTGTCCCCCTCTGTTTTTATATTATTTTTGCTTCCCTTCCCTTATGTTCATCTGTTTTGTCTCTTAAAGTCCTCATATGAATGAAGTTATATGATATTTATCTTTCTCTAATTTCACTTAGCATAATAACCCTCTAGTTCCATCCACATAGTTGCAAATGGTAAGATTTCATTCTTTTTGATTGCTGAGTAATATTCCATTGAATATATATACCACATCTTCTTTATCCATTCATCCATCGATGGACATTTGGGCTCTTTCCATACTTTGGCTGTTGTGGATAGCACTGCTGTAAACATTGGGGTGCATGTGTCCCTTCAAAACAGCATACCTGTATCCCCTGGATATATACCTAGTAGTGCAATTGCTGGGTTGTAAGGTAGTTCTATTTTTAATTTTTTGAGGAACCTCCATACTATTTTCCAGAGTGGCTGCACCAGTTTGCATTCCCACCAGCAGTACAAAAGCGATCCTCTTTCTCTGCATCCTTGCCAACATCTGTTGTTGCCTGAGTTGTTAATTTTGGCCATTCTGACAGGTGTGAGGTGGTATCTCAGTGTGGTTTTGATTTGTATTCCCCTGATGATGAGTGATGTTGGGCATTTTTTCATGTGTTAGTTGGCCATCTAGATGTCTTCTTTGGAAGACATGTCTATTCATGTCTTTTGACCATTCCTTCACTGGATTATTTGTTTTTTGGGTGTTGAGTTTGGTAAGTTCTTTATAGATTTTGTACCTATTTCCTTTTTTAAAAAAAAAATTCTGGTCACAATTCATAAATTCATTTCATTAACCACTAATGGATCACAACCTATAATTTGAAAAATACTGATGAATAATAAGGATAGCTAATTTTAGGACTTTTTTCCCTTCAAGACTTAGAATGTAAACATTGTCATTTTATCTGTTTCTAAACCACTCAACTACGTACTTTCTTGGTCTCACCTAAACCTTGCTACCACAAAAATTGCACTAGCTCCAAAATCCTATCCACAGGCATCCTGCTTTCAGGCTACAATATTTCGTTCTTCCAGGTTATGTGCCCAAGTGCTCCCAACTACAGTTGTTTCATTACATACAGATCACACTGATTTGCCACTTGTGTCTCTTCTTTCTTAGCCACTTTAAAGTCCAAGGTATAACGTTGTAATCACATGCTTAAAAGATAATAAATTTCCATGTCTCTTCTTCACTTTTTAATACTTACTTTGCAAAAAACCAAATCTTGACAAACTAGACAATTCTTTTTACCTACACATATTCCAACACATGAACATAGATGGAGAAAATCGTACAACCAAAAAGACTGGTTTCATTTAAAAATTGTCTTAAAGATACCATATGGTTTCACTCTTATGTGGATCCTGAGAAACTTAACAGGAACCCATGGGGGAGGGGAAGGAAAAAAAAAAAAAAAGAGGTTAGAGTGGGAGAGAGCCAAAGCATAAGAGACTGTTAAAAACTGAGAACAAACTGAGGGTTGATGGGGGGTGGGAGGGAGGGGCGGGTGGGTGATGGGTATTGAGGAGGGCACCTTTTGGGATGAGCACTGGGTGTTGTATGGAAACCAATTTGTCAATAAACTTCATATAAAAAAAAATAATAAAATAAAATAAAAATTGTCTCAAGCTTCCAACAGTCTCTTAGCACTGACAGTCCTACTCTCTTTTTCATACTACATTCTCATCCCTCCTGCTGCATGTACTTTCTACCCTTACCACCCAGCTGATAACCTACCCCAATGATTCTCAAAGTGTTGTCCCTAGACCAGCAGCATGAACCTCATCTGGGAACTTGCTAGACATGAAAATTTTCAAGTCTTCAGATCTACTGAGTCGGAAACTCTAGGGATGAGACCCAGCAATCTGTGTTTTAACAAGCCTTGCAAGGTAACTCTGATGTCTGCAAAAGTTTGAGAACTGCTGATCTAACCTACCATACTTCATTGAGAAGCCATGCTCTAGAATTTAAGCTCCAGAGGAGAGGTTATTTTTGTTTTGTTTTTAATGTTTATTTATTTTGAGAGAGAAAATGCATTAGTTGGGGAGAGGCAGAGTAGGAAGGAGAAAGAGAATCCCAAGCAGGTTCTGTGCTGTCAGACAGGCACAGAGCCTGACATGGGGCTCGATCCCACAAACTGTGAGATCATGACCCGAACTGAAATCAAAAGTCAGACACTTAAACGACTGAGCCACCCAGGTACCCATTTTTTTAAAAAAATATAATTGACATACAATATTAGTTTAAGGTAAACCACACAGTGATCCAACAATTATATACACTATGAAACACTATACAAAGCTACTACACTATTATTGAGTGTATTCCCTATGCCGTACTTTTCCTCCCCATGACTTATTTATTTTATAACTGGAACTCTGTCCCCCTTAATCCCCTTCATTTATTTTCTACACCTTCCTGTCCTCTGGCAACCACTAGTTTGTTTTCTGTATTAGTTTATTTCTGTTCTTTGTTCATTCATTTGATTTTTGGATTCCACATATAAGTGAAATCATATGGTCTTTTTTTCTGACTTATTTCACTTAGGTTCACTCATGTTATCTTGAAGGCAAGATTTCATTATTTTTTATAGCTAGTATTCAATTGTATATAAACTACATAATTCTTCATCCCTCTGTGGATGGACATTTAGGTTGTTCCCTTACCTTGGCTATTATAAATAGTGCTGCAATAAACATAGGAAGGCATATATCTTTTTGAATTAGTGTTTTTGTTTTCTTTGGGTAAATAACCAGAGGCGGAATTACTTAGTTGTATGGTATCTCTGTTTTAATTTTTTGAGGAACCTTAATGCTGTTTTTCATAGTGGCTACACCAACTTACATTCCCGCCAACAGTGTATGAGGGTTACAAAGGCAGGAGTTGTCTTCTTTGGTCATTTATATTCTGAGTGCCAGAATGGTTCCTGGAACACTGTAAGCCTCAATAAGTTACTGTTGAATCATACCTTTAGATGGGAATACTCTTATTTTCTACTAAGAAGTCTAGAAGCCTACCTGCATCTGTACCCATTTTCTTCCTTCCTTCTCCAACTGGTGAAATGTGCCTCATGCTAGCAAAGGTCAGCATTATCAGATATGAATTAGATCTCATCTCTTCTTGCCTTCTCAGGAACTTTGCTCCTTTGGTCATCCCCTGTGTCCTACATTATCTATCAGCCTTTCTCTACTAGATCATTTCCTTTAATATACAATCAGATTCTACACCATTCTAAAATAAGAACAGACTCCCTCTCCTCATATGCCCTTTCAGTTACTGTCCCATTTCTGTTTGCCTTCACTGCCACACTTCCTTGCCTTCCATTTCTAATCCTATTTTCACCTCCAGTATTCAGTGGTTCTTAACAAAGTCAGTAATTTTTTAAACATCTTTATTGAGATATAATTCACATACCATTTAAAGGGTACCCATTTAAAGTGTACAATTCAGTGGTTTCATACATTCAGAAGTGTTTAATCATCACTACAATCCAAGATTTAGAATATTTTCATCACTCCCAAGAGAAACTTCCCACCCATCAGCAGTTACTCCCTACGCACCTCACCCCTCTGCCCTAGGCTACCGCTACTGTACTCTGTTTCTATAGATTTGCCTATTCTGGACTTTTCCTTTGAATCATAGAGTGTGTGGTCTTTTGTGACTGGCTTCTATCACCCTAATGTTTCCAAGGTTTATCCACATTGTAGCATGTATGTATACTTTATTCCTTTTATGGCTGAATAATAATCCATTGTATGAATATACTGTCTTTTATTTATGCATAATCAGTTGATGGACAGTTGGTTGTTTATGCTCTTTGGCTATTATGAATAATGGTGCTATGAACATATACAAGTTTTTGCGTGGTTACTTCTCTTGGCTATATACCTATAAGTGGAATTGCTGGGCTATATAATAATTAAGCATTTTAAGGAACTGCTAAAGCAGCTGTACTAGATACCAGAAATATTGTTGTAGCTTGTTTTAGAAAAACAATCTGCCATAGTCTGTTCTGGCCACACAATTCACATCCTTCACACATGAAAAATACACTTGCCCCCTCCCAAGAAAGTCTCCCAAAGTTCCATTTCTTAATGGCATCAGGCTCAGGCTTGAAGTTTAGAAACTCAGTGAGGTCAGGTGCAGATGAGATTCCTTGGGTACAATTTCTTGATGACAGCTCCTGGAGTATAGTTCCACTTGATATGAAAACATGGTGACTAAAGAAGCAAACTAGGGGCGCCTGGTTGCTCAGTCAGTTAAGTGTCTGACATTGGCTCAGGTCATGATCTCACGGTTTGTGAGTTCAAGCCCTGCATAGGGTTCTGTGCTGATGGTGCAGAACCTACCTGGGATTCTCTCTCTCTCCGTTTCTGCCTGTCCCAGTTTCTCTCTCTCTTAAAACAAGCAAATCTAAAAAAAAAATTTAAAAAAGAAGCAAACTATACAACCTTCCCATAACTACCCAAATACAATGGTGAGGCTTGAGATACCCTTCCTATTCCACGAGAGGCAATACTCTTTTTATAATCTCTTCCTATGTGGTATGTTCTTCTACAGTTTTAAATACCATCCATACAAGGGCGCCTGGCTGGCTCAGTTGGTTAAGTGTCTGACTCTTGATTTTGGCTCAGGTCATGAGCTCATGCCATGGTTCATGAGTTAGAGCCCGGCATTGGGCTCTGCACTGACAGTGTGGAGCCTGTTTGGGATTCTCCCCCCCACTACCCCATCCATTTCCTGCTTGTACACATGTACACTCACGCTCTCTCTCTCTCTCTCTCAAAAAAAAAAAAAAAAGAATAAAAAGCAACTTAAAAAAAAAAAAACATACCATCCGTACATTCATGGCTTCTGAATTTCCTGACATCTCTGAGTTCCACGCTAGAATATCTAATAACTATTTGATACCTTTAACTAGGATATCTCACAGATATTTCCAATTTAACATGATAAAATTAACTCTTATTTTCTTCTTCACCCTTTCCTCCCACAAACCTGTTCTTTTCCTGGTTTCTCCATCTAGGGGGAATGATGCCACATTCACCTAGTTGCTCAGTCCAAAACCCAGGACTCAGTCTCAATTCTTTTCTCTGACCTCTGTATTCCAGTAATCAGCAGGTTCTGTATTTTCTTTCTCCAGAGTATACTCTTTTTTTCAATCTCACCTGGATTACAACAATCTTGTTATTGGACACCCTTCTTTATTCTTGCTCCTTTCGGATTTCCATTGGTAGTCAAAGTCATATTTTAATTAATATGTCTGGTTATGGCATGCCCTTGCTCACAGTCTTCAGTGACTTCCCACTGCACTTTGAGTAAGATCTGAATTCCTTTCCATGGTCCAAAAGGTTCATATAACTGGCCATTGCTTGTCGCTCTGACCTTATTCCCTGCCATCTTTCCTCCTTTTCCACTATCTTCATCTTCTCTGGGCTTTTTTCAGTTCCTCAAACATCCCAAGCTCTCAGAAGGGATCTGTACACATGGTACTTTCTGTGCCTGGAATATTCTCTCCCAACTTCCCACACCCACAAAACTGAATCTTTCCTGTTCTTGAGGAATAGATTCCTGAATCTATTGGAATCCAGGAATCCAAGGTACAGATTCCTGACCATTCTAAGTAGGTATCCCCCTCTTTATTTTCTATCACTGTAACCTGTTTGTTTCTTTTATAAAACTTATCCCAATTTCAACTATTTGTTTACCTATTTATCATGTCTCCCTAACTAGATTATAAGCCCTACTGAGTCAGAGGTCATGTCTGTGTTATTCACCATTGTATACCCAATTCCAAGGCAGAATGCCTAGCACATACTATACACTCAATAAATATGTGTTGAACAGTGTTTAAAGATATAATTTTGTTTTGAGATAAATATATTAATACTAAGTAATTATTAATGTTAAATGGATTATTTCCTAATTCTTACTGAAATAGCCCTTTCTCTTTCAGTAATTGCCCTTCCTTTTTGGCTGCTGCTTTAGCCAGAGCCACGTCAGACGAAGTCCTTCAGAGTGATCTTTCTGCACATTATATCCCAAAGGAAACAGATGGCACAGAAGGAACTGTGGGTGAGTACCTTTCTACATTATTCGCTTAAAAATATTAAAATATGGGGCGCCTGGGTGGCTCAGTCAGTTGAGTGTCCAACTCTCGATTTCAGCTCAGCTCATGGTTTCATGGTCATGGGATGGAGCCCCATGTCAGGCTTTGTGCTGAACATGGAGCCTGCTTGGGATTCTGTCTCCCTCTCTGCCCCTCCTGTGCTCACATGTGTACTCTCTCTCTCAAAATAAACTTTATATATATATTAAAATCTTCTCATGTGTAGTGACACACAGAAAATGTCTACACAACATGAAATCTAATTCTTTATGCACTTATTGATTTTAGCAGAAGGAGAAAAAAATGCAAAATTATATATATTTCAAACTAGTCAATAAAAGGAGGGAAAAAGAAAAAAATACAGGTGTATTTTGAAAATATGTGACAATAATTGGAGCAAGAGACTGCCCTAACAAAATATTATCATAAATAATGCCTGGGTAAATGGAAAGAGTAAAGTGAGAAGTGTGAAGACACAACAGAAAAGATGAGTGAGTGAGGGGAGAGAGAGTTTGAGCAAAACCTATTTAAAACTTTTCACTTACCTTTAAGAATCCAAGTGAAAAATCATATAAAAATTCAAGAAATCAGTTGTAACATAACTTCTCATTCATTATATTAAATTTTATTTCTACCAGTAAATAAACAGAGTTCTTTATGACAACTATGTAACGTGACTTAATTGTATGGATCACTGGACATCTTTTTTCCAGGCAAATTAAGAGGTTTTCTTTTTGAAGGAAGGCCTATTTTATTAACATATTATGCTTATACATATTTGCCAGGGTCTAAAGAAATACCTATTTTCTTATAAATTAGGAATTACTACTCAAATTCATTAAGGAATTTTATTTTTTTTAACTTTTTTTTTTAACGTTTATTCATTTTTGAGAGAGAGGGAGCACAAGCAGGGGAGGAACAGAGACAGGGAGACACAGAATCTGAAGCAGGTTCCAGGCTCTGAGCTGTCCCCACATAGCCTGATGCGAACTCACAAACCAGGAGATCATGACCTGAGCTGAAGTTGGATGCTTAACTGACTGAGCCACCTAGGCGCCACCCCCCTTTTAACTTTTTTTTTTAAGGAATTTTAATATTTCATTTTATTCCAACTTAAGCATTTGCCTTTAAACATGGTGTGTAAGGAGCAAAGCATATATTAATGAATCAGAGTAGCTAATCCCAGAGAACTTGAGGCAGATATAAAAGTAAACATTTCTGTTCTTCCTTTATCTCTCTAGATCATTTTTGACAGAAAATTGGCAAGAAAGGAATTCCTCTTCTTGTTTTTACTGAGAGTAATTGATTCACTTGGAACCAAATTGTTCCAGAGACAACTTGGATGGAATTCCTGTTACAAAGCATTGGTCTTTCCTCTGTTACTGATGCATGAAGTAAAAGCCCTGTAATGAAAAGATGAGGGAGATTAAATTCTGCTTCACTGCAGCCTGGGTGATGGCTGACTCAGTTCCAGCTCAGTACAGTGACATTAACGACTAATGAGTAATTTACAGCTGCGAGGGGGTGGATTGCTACTTTGGACAATTTTCTCTTTTTCACACCCTTTTTTATTTTATTTTTCCATTTCAAGCAGCAATTATACATACTGATGTTCTACACTCCCTGCAGAAGGAAAATACTTAACGTAGCAAGATTGAAGTGTTGCCCTGCATGCCTATTTTGGAAGAATATTTGGAACCCCCATAAGATAGCAAAAGTGAAATGGTGGTATCATTGGTAGTTCTGATTTTATGTTTTTTCAATAGATTACCCAGTAATGTCTCCAGGCCATGGCTGTGATTCAGAATGATCTGTTGTAATCTAACTATTTGCAAGTCCTTAATCCTTTTAACCCAAATCACTCAGTGTGAACTGCTGCTGAGGAGAATCTCTACAGGGCATATTGTGTTTATCCACACATTAGAGTGGGAAATGAGCTTACTGAGTAAGGTCTGCTGTCACTGGATTACAGGCACTCAAGTCCCCAATGAAATGCCATTGTCTCTCCTCTTAGTTGTTTCCAAAAACAGACTTAATAAAAATCCTTAACCTAAAAGTTTATGTCACCCATAGCAAAATGTTTGCTAAATGACCTTGTGTGTCTCTTGTCAAACTAAACCAAATTTAGTTTGGCGGATGTAATGCCTATCCAGACAACCTAAAATCTATTTAAAATATCCCAGTGTAAAAATTAAAAACAAGAAGGGGAAAATGATCACTAATACTGAGGAAATTAAAAGAATTATGAAAATTTTGTGTAAATAAATCTGAAAAGCTGGGTATTTTCTAGAAAAATACAAGTTAACAGACTTTACCTAAGAAGAAAGAGATTGAGAAGATTGCCCAGGAGCAGTCTTCCAAAAAGGAGAAAGAATAGGTGATTCTACAAGTGAACATTTTCAAATGATCAAAGACAGATAATTCCAATGTTTCTTAGAATGAATTATCCAATTGCACAAAGAAGGAAAATTTGTAAACCATAACACCGATACCAAAACTTGCCTGAAACAAAACTAAAAAATGATATGAGGGGTCAGTCTTAGCAATCAATTTAAAAATCTTAAGTAAAATACTTGTATATTGAGTACAATAGTTAATTCATTCAATGTGTATTTTCTTGAGGGCTGACCATATGCTTAGCATGTGCTGAGGAGACCATAAAACAAAAATAATAGGAAGCCTGTTAGCATAATTTGTATATTAATAGGTCAAAAGAAAAACAGCAGAATAATCTCAAAAGATGCCCAAAGAAGCATTTGATTAAATTCAATTATCCATTCCTAATTTTAAAAATATACTTAATAAAGTAGAACTAGATGGGTACCTCTTGGACACTGTAGGACAAAATTTGACTCAGAGCAAAATCTAGCATTTGTGCATAATGTATGCTTAAGAATTTTTTGGTTGCAGGGTGCCTGGCTGTCTCAGTTGGATGATCATGTGATTCTTTATCTCGGGGTTGTAAGTTAGAGCTCCATGTTGGGTGTAGAGATTATTTAAAAATAAAATCTTAAAAAAAAAAATTTTTTTTTTAGTTGCAAGTGACCACTAACAACTCAGACTGGCTTCAGCAAAACAGAATTTATTGGCTACCCTTCAATGTATGGGCTACACGGCTAGATGCAAGGCTTCACATGATTCATCAGAACCTGGCATTTCTCCAAATCTCAGCTGTATTCTTTTTTTTTTTTTTTTTTTAAGTAGGCTCCACACCCAACATGGGGCTTGAACTCACAACCCTGAGATCAGCAGTTGCATGCTCTACCAAATGAGCCAGGCACCCCTCTTTAATTTTGATTTTATTTTCAGGCTCCATTTTCAGGCAAGATCACTGCTAGGCCACCAGGTCTTCAACTGCCCAGGTGCAAATCAAGCAGGAAAATAAGAGTAACTAACTACTCAGTTGCTCTTACATAAATCACAGATTCACTCTAACCAGCCCAGCTTGGGTTATTTCCAATTCCTGAACCCATCACTGTGGCCAGAGGAATGTGATTCTCTAATTAGCTAGACCTGAATCACATGTTTTACCCCTAGATACACAGGAACTGAGAGAAGGAAATGTCTCTGGTAGAAAGAGGAATGTTTGCTAGGTGGCAAAGAAAAAAAACCCAAAAACACATTAAAGCAAAGTTCTGACTCAAAATAGGAAATAAAGTAAAATAATTAGGAATATATTCTTTAAGAAATATGAAGCTCCTGGGGTGCCTGGCGGGCTCAGTTGGAAGAGCATGTGAACTCTGGGTCATGAGTTCGAGCCCTACTTTGGGGGTAGAAAATTACTTTAAAAAAAATCCTATGAGGGGCGCCTGGGTAGCTCAGTTGGTTAAGTGTTGACTTCAGCTCAGGTCATGATCTCATGGCCTGTGAGTTACAGCCTTGCATTGGGCTGTGTGCTGAGAGCTCAGAGCCTGGAGCCTGCTTCAGATTCTGTGTCTCCCTCTTTCTCTGCCCCTCCCTCACTCGTGCTTTCTCTCAAAAATAAATAAACATTAAAAAAATTTTTTTTAATCCTATGTTAAAACTAGTGAGCAACATAAAAAGGATTTAATTAATGAAACAATAATGTTTCAATAATGAAACAACTTGTTTCTAGATAAGACTCAATATGAAAAATACATTAATTTTTTTTTCTTTTGCAGGTTACTCTATAAATTCAAGGTAACCCCAAACACAAGGGCAACAAATTTTCCCCTTCAAACTTGGCAAAATAATTAGAAAAATCATCTGGAAGAATAAACATGTCAAACTACCATAGTGATAGCCTTTTAAAATTAGTATTAGGTAGGAAAACTAGTTCTAATATGAAAACATGTTATAAAGTTACAGTAATTATAATTTTTTTTTAACATTTATTGAGAGACAGAGGCAGAATGTGAGCAGGCAGGGGAGATGTAGAGAGAGGGGGAGACACAGAATCGAAGCAGGCTCCAGGCCCTGAGCTGTCAGCACAGAGCCCAACGTGGGGCTTGAACTCACAAACTGCGAGATCACGACCTGAGCCAAAGTCGGTCGCTCAACCAACTGAGCCACCCAGGTGCCCCAAAGTTACAGTAATTATAAAATAATGGCACCACGGTAGAAATTGATGGAGTGAAGGGGCACCTGGGTGGCTCAGTCGGTTGAGCATCTGACTTCAGCTCAGGTAGTGATCTCACGGTCCGTGGGTTTGAGCCCCATGTTGGGCTCTGTGCTGACAGCTCAGAGCCTGGAGCCTGCTTCGGATTCTGTGTCTCCCTCTCTCTCTGCCTCTCCCTCACTCATGCTCTGTCTCTCTGTCTCAAAAATAAATAAACATTAAAAAAAAAAAGTTAAAATCGGAGTGAAGCAGAATGGACAATCAAAAAGCATACAAATATTTTAATATTTTAGTAGCTAATTTATGTTTGCATATTCATTTATTCAGTAAACATCTAGTGAGCCCCTGCTATCTGCCAGTTACTGTACTATGATGAATCAAGTATAATTGAGACACAGTCTGTATGTACAGTCTAATTTGGGAAATGTAGAGCACGGGTGTTGGAGTCAGACCTGTGATTAAAAATGGTTTTACTTATTTGTGAAATGTTCTGGAGAAAGAGGATGTAACAAGTACTTAATACATATTATCTATTGGTATAAAATGTGGCAAGAGCTGGGAGGGGGTAGGAACAGATCTACTGGTTTACTAAATACTAGAGGAAGCTGGTATTGCCTCCACCTAACCAATTTACTGTCCAATAGACAGCACAGGTATGGAAATGTTCTCTGCCTATGTTGTCTAATGTGGTAGCCACTGGCTATATGCAGTTACTGAGCATTTGAAATATAGCCAATGTAACCCAAAAACTGAATTCTAAATTTTACTTAAAGTTAAATGGCCACATGTAGCTAGTAAGCAACCTTACTGGACAGTGCGGGTCTATATAAGAAGAGTAATATACAAGTCAAAAAATAATGGTTTCTATTTGGAACATTATCTGGAAACTATCTCGATAGTTAACATCAGTTATTTGTTTCACCCAACTCCATTCTTCTCCCTAAGTGTTTCCAAATTCACTTATTGTTTTGCAGTCCTCTGTTGTGATTGAGTCAAACTCACACCTATGCTGCTGCAAAGACCAAATGGGTTGGAGTGATACAAATAGGTAATTGCTGGCTGAAAGAATCTCTGGGCAACTGGTGCTTTAAAAAAATAAAGATTGGAGTTTTGTCAAAACAGTAAAAATATTGGCTTGTCTATTAGCTTCAGTTCCTCTCTTATACACACCTCCTCAGGTTGTATTGGCTCTTTGAACTTGGTTTCTTTTTCAAATGTACCCTTGATTTTCAATTAAATAAAAATGTCAAGGGGGGGGGCAGAGCCACAAAACATAGGTTACCACCCTGTACTATGTTAGAAAAAAAAAAAAGGCAACAAAAACCTTGAGATAAGCTTTCTGAATATAATCATTGTTGGAAGGATTTTGAGTAAGAAAACAGGTAAAGGTAGTCACAGATTAAAGCAGCAGCAGGGAAGGGGATAAAAAAATGGGAATCTAAGTTCCTAGGCCATTCTAGAACACAAAGTCTCTCTTCTGGGGATCTGTGTTCTAGATCAGAGGAGTCATGTGCAGCCACTGGCCATCTGGTACACATTTTCACAGGCTGTCAGGTAATATCTGATTTATGTAAAGTTAAAAAAAAAAAAGGTTTTTGGAGACTTCTGAATTTTTTTTTACCGGTTTACCTGGGATATAGTAATCTAAAATGCTGGCCTGAGAAAACCTAATCTCCCCCTGGTTATTTAACAGCTGCACTTGAGTAGAGGACAGCTGGAGCTGAGATGGTGTGAGACACTATTCATTGTGGCCTAAAAGGCTTACACATCTGTCATCCATTGAAGGATTCGAGTCCGACTCAGAAGTCAGCTCATCTGTTCCACTTGATAGGTAGTAGACTTAATGATCTAGGGTAAAGAATCCTCTGGTTGGTCTTTTTCTATCCAGGGTTACACATACAGACAGAGTTTAAGTACTTTTTCCCTTAGAGACTTTTAAAACTTTAAAAACTTTACTTCATTTGTTAACCTTCTAGCTAAACTATTGAAGCCATTGCCAAAAACTTTAATTAAAAAATTCATCAAATAAGAAAAATGTATATCATTTAGTTCCAAATTATGATCAGTTACAAGAGAGAAAAGTTAGGGAACTGGAGGGAGGTAAAGGAAGAGGTCAGGAAGAAAAAGACAAAAGCAAAATGGTAATCAAAATAAATGCTCATTCCTGTAGTTTGCAAATGAATGATGTTTTTTTCATAGGCCTTTCATATTTCAATTGCTGAATAACTACTGTTCATATTTCAGTCATTCTTCTAAGCAGGGGGTGCTGGCTCTCCAGATAATAACCATGGCAGCCAACCAAAAGGGAGCCACTGCTGTGGAGCTGAACTAGATAGCAGTGGTCAGAGCACTTTGAGGGTTGGAAGAAATCCAGTCTAGGAGTAGATCCAACCCTGGCCAGAGGTTTTCTCCTTATGACATAAGGATATCAGTGGCAGCTGCTGGCTGATGATTTTCTACCAGATTGGTTGTCCTTTTCTCTCTTCAGAAGCAACATTTCATTTTTCTTGAGAAGAGGAATTTCTTCTATTAAGGAGTTTGACTAAGGTGACCTACTTCTGTCTTTACCAAGCAGGCTAGTGAAAAGCAGCTTTAAATGGCTCTTCACTGGGGGTGTCTGTGTTTCTTTCACAGAGATTGAGACAATGAAATTGGCGCGTTCTGTCTTCAGCAAACTACATGAGATTTGCTGCAGCTGGGTGAAAGACTTCCCTCTCCGCAGGAGACCCCAGCTTTATTATGAAACATCAATCCATGCCATCAAAAACATGCGCAGGAAAATGGAAGACAAACATGTCTGCATTCCTGACTTTAATATGCTCTTCAATTTAGAGGTAAAGGGCACTTCTCAAGAATCCATGAGATTTAAAAAACAAAACAAACACCTTCATGGTCCTATTTTCTGATAGTATCTCTGATGGGTTGGAGGACTAAAGGCAGAGTGGCACAAATTTGCTTGCATTAGACAACAGAAAAGTAACTATTTTATGTTATTTTGGGGGTTTTGTTTTATTTAAAGTACGCTTTACGCTCAATGTAAACCCCAGATCAAGAGTCGCATACTCCACTGACTGAATCAGCTAGATGCCCCTATTTTATGTTATTTTGAATAAATAATATATCCACATGGTTCAGAATTGGAAAAAAAAATCTCTTATCCTTTTCTCACAGACAGTGCTCTTCCATGAAGACAAGGGAAGTACCAAATTTTTGTGTAAATTTTCAGAGTTATTCTATAAACATATAAGCAAAAAGAAAAACTGTCATACCTCAATAAAGCTGTTGATTAAGTTCCCACATTACTGTGTTGTTGAAGCAACATAAAACACAAACATAAAAGAATGTGAGACTGAGACCGTTTTCTGATTTCATGTGATTTTCTTTTTAAAATCTTGGTTTCTGATACAGGAAAGTAGCTGGGAATTACATTTCGTGAATCTCTGTGACTGACAAATTGGATCATATGAGCCTTGTCAGCTTAATAACCATTTTCTTGTTATCTTCCTCTTCTTTTTCTATTAAATGTGTTAGGTTAGTGCAAACAGAGGTAGGTTTGTTTCCTTTGCCTGTCACTTGCCTCTTTTCTTCACTCAAGTCCATAACTTAAAAATTACAATGTAGTAATTTATACAAAGCACAATATTTCCTTCATTTGGCAGCTAAATTTAAATTTTAGCTGACTGTCAGGGTCTGCTAAGCAGTGATAGTAGGTTGATAATTGGTGCTTATGTTACAAAGATAGATCAGCTTTGTTTCCAAATATCTTTAGACTATCTGGATATCTCTGTTTCCAAATGTTACCATGCCTGTGCAAATATAACCTAAAAAGCTATATTGTATGATAAACAACCCTTCTATCACTATACCCATTTGAAGATTATACTCAGGTTTGAGGGCATTATTGTTTTTTTTCTGATCTGGTTGGTTTTCATTTTGCCTCAAAAGCAGCTCATATATATGTGATATATTTGCCTCAAAAGCAGCACATATATATGACTGGTTATCTGTGAATGGTGAGATAATATAGATTTCTTTCTTTCTTTATACTTCTTTATTAGTCCCAATAAACAATACATCATCTTTATACCAGGGGAAACACTATTTTTTAATTAAAAATTTTTTTAATTAAAAATTTTTTAATTTAAAGATTTTAAGATTTTAATCTTTAATTTAATCTTTAATTTAAAGATTTTAAATTAAATTTTTTTTAAAAAATTAAAAATTAAATTTAAATTAAAAAATTTAAAACTAATTTTTTAAAGAGATCCACTTGGCTCTCTTCTGTTTCTTCAGATGCTATATTGAATCTCCCCACTATGGCACGTGGGTGGCTCAGTTAAGCGTCTGACTCTTGATTTGGGCTCAGGTCATGATCTCACAGTTTGATGAGTTTAAGCCCTGTGTTGGGCTCCACGCTGATAGTGTGGAGTCTGCTTGGGAGTCTCTCTCTCCTTCTGCCCCTCTTCCACTTGCGCTCTTTCAGTCTCTCAAAATAAATAAACTTAAAAAATAAATCTCCCACCAATCACACACTAAAGTTCTATTCTCATGTCCTCATAAAAGTATTCTTGTCCCCTCCCTCTTTGTGATGACCCCACATCAGCTCACTCATTTAAAAACTGCTTGTAAAAGCTGTTTTTCAGTTTTACCCTTATCCTGCCAACTGAGTTGTTTATAAGTACTGCTTTAGTACATGTCATTTAGTACATTTAGTACATGTCAGTCAATACTTTTCTGAAGATAGTTCTGTTTAATCAGTTAATCTTCAATGGCATTGTAGATGGTACTTATTAAACTATTAACTGGTTGTAATGTCTGTATTAGATATTGGTATCATAATATTTGGGTGTTTTTATTCTATTTATATTTGGTGCTTTTGTAAATGTAGTATGCACTTTAAAAAGAACTCTTCTTTCTTTCTTCCTTTTTTTTTTTTTAAAGATTTTAAGTAATCTCTACATCTAACATGGGGCTTGAACTCACAACCCCAACATCAAGAGTTGCATGCTCCTGTGACTGAGCCAGCCAGGTTTCCCTAAAAAGAATTTTTTCAAAGCACAGACATATCTGTTGTTTTAGTAGTTCTTCCAAATCCCCATGAGATAGCAACTCATCCTTACTTAAAATAGATGAGAAAATAAGCACAAGAAAATTAGATGGTTTACTTTGTATATTTGATTTCCTTTGAATGACAGGGCCTAGACTCATCTGAGCTCCCTGATCCCAAGGATGAAGTCAAAGTTTGTAAAAGAAAATGATTACATACTGTTGCCTAAAGGGAGCCCAGGACTCAAGTGAGAGTTCAGGGAGTTAGAAATCTCCTTAGTAAGCTAGATCAGAGACGTGAACACTGCTGTTGAAGATAAAGAAGCAAACTACTTAATGTTTAAATGTAATATTGTGATTAGGCTTCCTTTGTCAACACAAAGCACAGGTTTGGAAGACCCTCCTCTGGCAGTTGCCTTTATGCTTCAAGCAGTGGGTGAGCCAGGAAGTGCGAGGCTCAATCTTGGATTAGAGGACAAGGCATAATGGTTACAGGACATTTGGACATCTAATATGGTTCAAGTTTGGCTAACCAGTTTAGAGACTGTGTTATATATGGTGGGTATTCAGTGTGACTGAATGATTTATGAAGAAGATATTATAGTTAAGAAGTATGTGTATACTTTCATTATCTCTGTATTTTAAACAACCTAACATAATTGGCCCTGTGCTGAAGGCCAATTATTTTCTATTGTTCTTGGTTTCTAATTTTATAAGAATACTTTCATTTTGAGAAAAATGCTCAGTCCAGAACAGCTTTTGCTCAATTCGTCCTTATACCTTCTCTTTCCTCCCCCTTCCCACAACTTGTAACAGCAGTTTTGAAGCAACTGTATGTGGGTGGTTTCCATGGTATAAGACAACAACTTTCACAAAGAGGGTGCTTCAGCCTGAGCTAATTGGCCATGATGTGTTCCAGTGTTATGTGTATAAACACAGATGCCCTCATATTGCAGGTATTTTAGCAGCTGATCATGCATGTCAAAAAAGGGAAGCATTTAGTCTCATTATCTGGGTGACAAGTGTAGTAGAGGAGGACAATGGGCACCAGTACAGGGGATTGGTTCACTTGAGTCACACTGTACCTAACTCACTTAACTGTTTCTGTTTTTCTTATTGACAGGACCAGGAAGAACAAGCTTACTTTGCAGTGTTTGATGGCCATGGAGGAGTGGATGCTGCCATTTATGCCTCCATTCACCTGCATGTTAATTTAGTACGCCAGGAAATGTTCCCCCATGATCCTGCTGAGGCCCTGTGCCGGGCCTTCCGGGTTACTGATGAGCGGTTTGTGCAGAAAGCAGCCAGGGAGGTATGCCTTGTTCTCATAAATTCCAGCCATGAATGCACTGGCTGAGCTCAGCTTGGTCTGTGGTTCAAGGGCTACTTTGGATTTTGTCTTTTTGGGCAGGCATTATTTAAAGTTCTCTTTCAAACTGTATTCTTGACCCACAGTATTGGATTCTATAGTAGTTCTAATTCCCTCTTTAGGGCTTTAGGGGGTGATACGATGTACTGTAGAGAAACTCCGAAGCTATAGTTTTCCAGAAAGCCAGTCCATTGCTGGATTGGGCAGGTGAGTTTTATCTTTCTTATTTACCAGCGCCTGTCAGGTTCACACTAGGACCATCTCTATAAGCAGACTTTTGCTGACAAGATCTGGGTATGGTGATTAAAACAATGGACTAAAAAGGAAACAGAAGCTAGATTACTCCCATACACTTGGTTCTAAATGGGTTGGCAGTGTTTTACTGTGTATCTCTTGAGGGAAAATTTGCTTGGAAAGAGTGAATCCTTAGATGATTCTTGAACTGATTTTCTCTCAATAGGAAGAAAAGTCAGAGCTCATGTCCTAATTTCTTAAGGTTAATCAGACCTAAGGTTTTTACTCTACATGAATGACAGGGGCTCTATATTAAGATCTAAAAGTAAAAATTTTAATCTAATTATCATTCGGGGCATTGGTATATGATTAACTACAGTACTCTATTCATTTCTAACTGGGGAACAATAGCAAGATAATAATTTTTAATTTTTAAAAGTAATTACAGAATTATACATACAGAAAATAAGACTCCTGCCCTATGAATTAAACATTAACTATTTTTGAAATGGACTTGGAAAGAGCAGGGTCACCATTTAATCCATTTTTTCGATCTCATTGGTTTATAGCAATAGTGGTGCTTGGAATTAATGAGACTAATTCAGAACTATTTGGTATTAAGCAATGAAAATATTCTGTTATCTCTCCACCTGCATCCCAGGTTTAGATTAATATGCAAATCCAACAACAGGAACCACTAGGGTCTACATGTAGAGTTGGGGCAAGACAACAAAATACTTGTTGACCTCAGACCTTCTCAGAGGCTTTTGAGGGCTGGTGCTGCGTGGCTCTGCCTGCCTTGGAGCTGCTGGCTGTCCTCACTCTGAGGACAAGACTGGCCCCTGAGAGAGGTGATGTGTAATCACCAACGTGAAACTAAGAGACTTGCTTTGTCTTCTTCATCTTCTGTTTTATCCTTTTTCCTCTGTGCCATCAAAATCAGGACTTTTCTGACCATGTTCACCTCATTTGCTTTGCCAGTGATCCTGATGTCTCTCAGTCTTGCCAACAGTTCTCTTGAATAATTTAGGTTTGTCTCAGCAGTTAGTTTTCTCCTTCTTGTGCATCCATGTGCTGCTAACTGCTGGGAAGAAAGTAGCTATTCCTGTTGTGAAGCAGCCCTGCCTCCTGTTCTCTCCAGGGCATATGCACTGAAGTGTCTTTATCATGTGTTCCAGGGGGCTGAGTTTTTGAACACTCTGTGTGGGAAGGCATTTTATTGGTGGGTGAGGATTTATAACAAACTTTCCCTATATAGGGAAAATGAGAAGTTGTTTTTCTCATTGGATACAAGGGGCCTTTTACCATCCCTGACGCATTGGTTCTAATTTAGGCCAAGTCCTTGGTAACAGAAAGTCATGCTTATTTCGTGGTGACTCATGTCAAATTGGAGATGTCATTTTAGTATAGTAATATCGGGAGCATTAAGTACAGTGGTACTGAGCTATTGAGGTGAAATTCCAGGCTGTTCTTTATGCAGTGTTCCAAAAGCAAAGGCCCCTAAAATTATTATAGATTTTTTTTTAAACTATAAGCAACTTAGCATGCCAGGAAACATGTATCTCTTGGCTCCTAGTTAATATTCAGAGTATGGGAGCATTTATTGTATATTAATCAGATATTTTATATGTTTTGTGTAATCTAGGATCCTCCCTGTGAACATACATCAGTAACAAAATAGAGACCAGAATATGGAAATCTTTAAAGATTACTATAGTGGACTGACAACTGGACTAGGAGGAAAAAGAATTTCAGTTGATCTGTGTACTAATGAATTACCTGGCCTTGGAAAATCACATAACCTGCCATAGTTTTTCTTACCTATACATGAAATGAAATGAAATGAAATGAAATGAAATGAAATGAAATGATCATCCCTGCCTTGCATATCACAGTTTGCATCTATGTGTGTGGACATGCACATAAAAATGCATTGAAAAATAGGAATTACTATTTATTGTGAAATCAAGTTATTAATAATCTAGCCCCCAACTAAAAGTTTATATTAACTATAAACTGCTTCTCAATGAGAATTTGATTTCTATTTATTTTTTACTGACTCTAGTTTTATTTAAATTATTTTCAGAGCTTAAGATGTGGGACCACAGGAGTGGTGACTTTCATCAGAGGTAACATGCTCCATGTGGCCTGGGTTGGGGATTCCCAGGTTATGCTTGTGAGAAAAGGCCAAGCTGTTGAACTAATGAAGCCACACAAACCGGACAGGGAGGTAAGTGTGCTCTGTTAGAGCACATGCCACAGAGGCAGTTTTCTAGTTACTAAGATTCATTTGATTATTATAATTACCACGACTCGCTGAGCAACCATGTCCACCTTACAAAGGAGTAATAAAGAGAACCTCTCCAGGAAGCTGATGAATATTATATCTCTTGTTTACTATGTAAGGTAGAAAAATAAATCCTGAATCCAATTATTTGCTTCTCTCTATTGCATTGCTGTTTAGGATGAAAAGCAGCGAATTGAGGCTCTTGGAGGTTGTGTAGTCTGGTTTGGTGCCTGGAGGGTGAATGGAAGTCTGTCGGTCTCCAGAGCTATTGGTAGGAAAAACCAATTAATTTTTGTTTCTCCAAACTGTCCTCTTCCAGATCATTGTCTTATATTAACTCCATATTATATTAACTACAATAAGAAAACCTGAGATGGTAATTTATATTATCAGACTGGTTATTATTATTTAAAATAATGATTGGATAATGCCTCTTAATTATTTGATTTAATCTACCATTTCATCTATATGCTTAAATACCATTATTAAAAGGGAACTATGTTAAATGCAGAACTTCTTAGTTTCTATCCTTTTTTTCTTTTCTTTTTTTTTTTTTTTTTTTTTTGAATGGAAGCCCTTAATCTTTGGGACACAAATTTGCTTAAAACCATAGTGATCCTCATTTCATTCCATTTTGGGTCATATTTAGCTTGACTCGGTATTTTCAAAAGAACAGGAAGGCTTCCCTCTCTATATTTTACCTTTCTTATGTCTTTACTTGTTTTTCATTGAATTATAAAATGACATCAACATTGTACTTTTTAGATGAAAACAATTTTCTTTATGTGGAATACACTGATTTGCCAGGTAACCCTAGGTTTTAAAGAATCTGGCTCCCTGGTACATAAGTTCTTCAGAAGGGGAAGTCAATGAAACTAACTAAAACTTAGTAAACAGCTAAGCTTATTGGATGGAATGACAAAATGCAAGGGCGTAAGTTCAAAGATCGTCCTGTTTCTATTTTTGTTTTACTTTGGCACCTGGGTTTATTATATTTTAGGCTTCATGTCTTAGCTTCATTTTCTGGTTTTAAGAATTTTTTTTTTTTAACATTTATTTATTTTTGAGACAGAGACAGAGCATGAACGGGGGAGGGGCAGAGAGAGAGGGAGACACAGAATTCGAAGCAGGCTCCAGGCTCTGAGCCGTCAGCCCAGAGCCCAACACGGGGCTCGAACTCACGGACCACGAGATTGTGACCTGAGCTGAAGTCGGACGCTCAACCGACTGAGCCACCCAGGCACCCCTCTGGTTTTTTAAAAAGAATAAATTTGTGTGTATCTTTATAGGTGATATGCATGCATACTGCAGTTCTTAGACCCTGCTCCTAAAGAAAAAATGAAGTGATTTGACATAGGGATAAAATGGATAAACGGCATTCACATCCAACCCCCCAATTTTGCTGATCATTACCAAAACATTCTAGAACATTAACAAAATCTCAAAGGATTGATTCAGTTTCACCAGTGATGTGAGTTCCTCCCACTCTTTGGGAAGGTGCTGGCAAGCTGTGAAGTGGCCCAAATGTGAGCAGCAGAAGGCTGAGACAGAAAGTGAAAACTGAAAGATCCTGCAAGTGCTTCTGAAAAAATAAGAGTTAGTTTTATCTTAGACTGACAGAGTTATTAGGAGCTCTGGAATAAGACCACCGAGGAGAAACTTCTCATTACTAAAACACACCCTCATGTAAAATTATTTCTGACAGTTCCTCTTGATCTTACTGTCTTTGTCACAGTACTGAAACGTACCTTTCATACTGGTAATAGAACCAACTTTACTAGAGAATACTTGCCTTTTCTTGCTTCTAAAATATAACACAAGGAGAAACCAAAAGCAAGGGAAGACTGTCCTTGAATAAGAGACAGTCTAAGAGAGAATAAGGCAAACTTCATAGACGAAGTGACTTTTAGGTTGGATGTGGAGGACAGTGTGTAGGGGAGGAAATTCCAGGGGTAGGGGCATACAAATACGTGGGCGCCTGAAAGGGCATGCCATGTTTTAGGAACAGCAGCACATACAAGAGACTAGGGCAGAGGGTGGGCGTGGTAAAAGTAAGTGTTGCTGCCAGATTGTGAAGGGGTTTATATGCCAGGCTAAGTAGTCTAGACTCTCCCAGGTGAATAAGCATAGAGGCCACATGATCATTTATAATCCCTTATAAAGGTATTTGTTTGGGATGATGGTATAGAAGATGGACTAGAGTACAAAGACTAGATGGGATCTTTCAGGGGCTGTTGATACAGTTTGTTACAGCTATGAGGGCAGCTCAGAAAGGATACAGAGGAGGCAGAAATTGATTGGATGGAAGTGACGGTTTGTGGGGGTGGAGGAAAGCTGGCTTCCAGGTTTTTGACTTGTGTGACTGAGATGATAAAGCATCTGTAAAAAAGCAGCAGCAGTTTGTGGGGTGGGGAAAAGGGTGGGTAATGAGTTCATTTTGGACATATTTTATATTCTAGGTACCTTACCTGTGTGGTATCTTAGAAGAGATAATTTATATGTCGTTGGAAATACAAATCTGAGCTTAGCAGAGTTCTGAGTTGCAGATAGAAATGTGGGAACTCATCCCATTTTGGCAATAATATTAGCAGTCTGTGAAGTGATATTGTATATATTAGTTGACACTATAGGCATTGCCCAGGAAGAACATGTAGTGTGATGAGAGACCCAAGGATGAGACTCATTACTGAAGGTTCCTGCTCTCTAGGTTTGTTATCTTGGCTCTGTCACTTTACAAGCTATGGGCCTTGGGAAATTAACTTCCTTGTGTCTGTTGTTCCTTTGTAAAGCAGGAATAGTGACAGTGACTGGCTCATGGAGTTTTTGTATTAAATAGTATAATACATGCACCATACTTAAAACCCTGCCTGGCAGAGTTTTAGCACAAAATGATCGTTAGTGCTGTTATTAAGTGAAAGAGCCAGTGAAGAAAATCAAGGAGGGATCAGAAATATACAAGTGGGCTACCACAGATACTAAGTAAGAGAATAGGGTTTCTAGGAGTTAAGTAGTCACAGGGTCAAGTGCTAGAGAGGTGAAGTGAGATGTGGGATAAAAAAAAAAGACATGGAATTCTGAAAATAGGAAATAATTGGTAATATAGGAGAGAAATGTTTTGGATTAGTAGGTGGGAAAAAAAAACAAAATCAGGAGAGGGAGAATGAGCAACAACAAAAGAATGTGTGTAGATTTAGTTTCTTGGGCAAGTTAGTGGTAAAGGAAATAATGTGGTGGCTTGTGGGAAAAGCTGATTTGGGAAAGGGTTGTTTTTATTGTTTTTGTTTTTAGGATAAGGAGTTTAGATCAGATTTATAGGATAAAAGATGAGAGCAAGTAGAAGAGAAACTGAAGATGAGACAGAAATGAGTCCTAGAGAGTCAGGTCCAAGAGCACAGGTTAGCTTTGAGAAGGAAAAGGAGACCTCTTACCTGAGACTGGTAACTCATAAGGTGAATCTCTTCAAATTAAAATAAAAAGGGAGGGGGTAGGGGAAGGAATTGAGGGAATTCAGGTTTGATAAACTTCATTTTCTTTGAAGTAGGAAATCAGGCCCTCTACCAAAATCCAGTAGCTTAATTGGAAGAGAGAGGTGAAGAATGTGGGAAAGATTTGGAAAGCTCACAGAATAAAACAGGGGGCTAAATGGGGACAAGAAAAAGGACTCCTGAGCTGAGTTCAACTCTACTTAGGAAATAAGGGACACTTTTAAAGCTTTAAAAATGAACAGCTTTCAACAGTTTCTCCTCCTGAGCCCTTCAGATTTATGATCCAAAGTTGACAGAGGCATGATGTTTCCTAGCACATGGAGAGAGGAGGTTGAAGATAAAAGGATGTTGCCATTTCTACCATGAAATGGATAATCACAAATTTGGGGGCGAAATGTCATGAATTTGACATCCAACAGTAGAGCAGGTGAAAAGCCAGAATTTTGGCAGCATTTTCTCTGTGCAAATCTTTTGTATGTTCTGTTCCAAACTAACAGTTGCAGTAGCCTTTTAATTGAAGCACTAAAACAAGATTTTTGGGAACAGTATGACTCAGATCACATTTATTTTTAGAGCTGGAATTCAGAAAATAATAATGATGATAATAATAGGTGGAATAGGGGATGGGGAAATTCAGTAAAGTGGATTGGTGGAGAACACTGAATCCTGTGATTGGAAGTTTTGATTAGCTTTCTCAGGCTACTGGGAGGCATCATAGTATAGAACTGAAATTGAAGTTGATGGAATCAAAACCATGTTTGAGGGAAGATGGTTCTGGCTACTGTATGAAAAAGACTAGTTTCTTATCTTTTATCTGTTTTTCAAGGTATCCCATCACGAGACCTGCTGAGAGGGCATGTGGCCCACACTGGTCCTAGCGGTTATCGCTAGGGTTCCTACTGAGCTTTCTGGGCCTATGTGAGGATTAAACAGGGATGTGAAATGTTGGAGAGGACCTTACTTATAGGAGAGAACCTACAACAAATTATGAGAAAGAGTAATGACAGAGCCAGATCACTTAAGTATAATTTCATTTTACCATCCCCTAGTTACAAAGTCATTTTAGTACTTCATCAGTACCTAATGAGGGTTTGTAAGTAACAAAGGTAGGGTTGGGACCCAGGCAGTCTGACTCCACCAAGCTGTACTTTACAAATGATAAAATGTTTTGTAAATTTTAAAATTTTAACTGTTTCCTAATATAGCAGTTATTGCTAAATACTGTTTCCTATGTACAGTAGAAAATGAGTATCCCTTGTTGTACTAATAAGCGATCCTGTGTTATACTTAATAGGCTAAGGACCCTTTGGCTAGGCTCTCTCCAAGTACCTAGAGGAAAACAATAAATATAGAGAGAATGGATCTGGAAGTGCTCTAGATCTGAAAGATCCAATGTGCATTGTAGATGATTAATTTTCTCAGTAGTCTGGTGATAGACTGGAGACCATGAGCCCACATTAAGCTAAGTTTCTGTCTCCACTCCAAGCACTCCATATATAGCTATGCATCATTCCTTAACATTTGTCTCTCTGTCTTTGTTAATGCTATTCCTTCAATCAAGGGCTCTTCTATGCCTGGTGATAACTAACTTCAAGGCCCAGTTCAAATGTCATTCTGTAAGTGGATGAACTATTAAATAAGAGAGAAATAATGGCCCAGTAGGGCTCTGGGGGCTCTCACAGTGTTCATAAGTAGAGAATGAACAATAGCAATAAAGGTGGCAGGGGTTCGATCAAAGACAAATGAAGAAAGCAAAAATACAGTAGTCCCTGAAGATGAGAGAAATATGATTATGTTTTCCAGTTGTTCTCTAGAAGTTACAAGTAAAGCAGCTTTAAAAAGCAAAAAGTAGGGCATCTGGGTGGCTTAGTCGGTTAGGCAGTTATCTTCAGCTCAATGATCTCATGGTTCGTGGGTTCGAGCCCCGCGTCGGGCTCTGTGCTGACAGCTCAGAGCCTGGAGCCTGTTTCAGATTCTGTGTCTCCCTCTCTCTCTGTCCCTCCCCTGCTCGCACTCTGTCTCTGTCTCTTCAAAAATAAATGTTTAAAAAACTTAAAAAAAAAAAAAGCAGAAAGTAAGTAAGTAAATAAATAAATAGCAGAAAGCAAACCAGATTGGGAACCAAGAGGCTGACATTCTAGTTCTCATCTGAATCTTGGGATGACTTTTCCTGTCTTAAGGGAGTTGACTTGATTTTTAAAAATCCCTTGTAACTCAAACCTTGCTCTGTGCTAGCAGCATAAAGCTATTACTTTGAAAACAAAGACAGAAAATGTAAGTGTTTAATGAAGAGTGATCACAACTTTGGTTTTTTTTTTTTTTTTAATGTGGACTTGTTCTCAAGTCTGTTAAGTCAAATTTAACCACTAATAAAAAAAAAAAAAAGGCAGATCTATCAATAAACAAAATGTTCCTGTGTTAAGACTGAAATTTTTCAATGCAGCAAAAAATTTAGATTTGACATTTGTTGCCATGCTCAGCTAAGCCTAAATCATAGCTAGAGGCACAAGATTTCAGAGTATAATAAGCTAGCTAAGTAAGTAAGCCCAGTGAATGGCAATTATTTAACAGAGAGTAAGGAGTGAGCAGCATCTGATTAACAAAGAATTCAAGTACTATATTTTATCTGAAACTAGTTTATAAATTCTTTCCAGTGTATTCAGATCACAATCCAGTAAATTATGATCAGTCACAGCATTGGCCATAAACATTCCTATAAACATACAAGGTAAATTTGACCTACTTTTTAATTCCCACAGGAGATGCTGAACATAAGCCATATATCTGTGGGGATGCAGATTCTGCCTCTACTGTTTTGGATGGAACTGAAGACTACCTCATTCTGGCCTGTGATGGCTTCTATGACACCGTGAACCCTGATGAGGCAGTGAAAGTTGTGTCTGACCACCTGAAGGAGAATAATGGAGACAGTAGCATGGTTGCCCACAAATTAGTTGCATCAGCTCGTGATGCTGGGTCAAGTGATAACATCACTGTTATTGTGGTATTCCTGAGGGACATGAACAAAGCTGTAAATGTTAGTGAGGAATCAGATTGGACAGAGAACTCTTTTCAAGGAGGGCAAGAAGATGGTGGGGATGATAAGGAGAATCATGGAGAGTGCAAACGCCCTTGGCCTCAGCACCAGTGCTCAGCACCAGCCGATCTAGGCTATGATGGGCGTGTGGATTCATTCACTGATAGAACTAGCCTGAGCCCAGGGTCCCAAATCAACGTGCTGGAAGACCCAGGCTACCTAGATCTCACACAAATAGAAGCAAACAAACCTCACAGTGCCCAGTTTTTGCCACCAATTGAGATGTTTGGTTCTGGTGCACCAAAGAAGGCAAATCTTACTAATGAGCTAATAATGGAGAAAAAATCAGTTCAATCATCACTGCCTGAACAAAGTGGTGCTGGAGAGTTTCCCTCTTTTAATTTGGGTTCAACAGGGCAGCAGATATACAGAATGGAGAGCTTATCTCCTGTCTGTCCTAGGTTGGAAAATGAACAGTTCAAATTCCTGGGAAAGAGAGTTTCCAGATTGTCTCATTTACGCTATCATTATTCAAAGAGATGGTATGGATTCAGGTTTAATACAAAGTTGTATTCATTTATGTCTGCTCAAGAGCCTTCCCACAAAATAGGCACTGGTCTGTCCTCACTTATTCGAAGTGGGAAGAGAAATAGGATGTTAAGAAGTTTTCTGCCATGGAGGCAAAATATTTGGAAAGGATACAGTGCCAACATGATGAGGAAGCTCAGAAAGAGTAATGATATTCCAGACCCAGGTCTTCCTTGGAGCTATAAAATATAATACTTTCTCTCTTTAAAGTAGGCTAGCTAGCTCTCCCCCAATAAAAACACCACTATCAGAGTAGAAACAAGGTAGACATTTCTGAAATATATGTGCTTCATTATGAAACCATGGATGGCTCAATTCTTAAATGTAAATAGATCTCTAGAAAACCCAAAAGTGTTTTCAATCTAAAAAAAAAAAAAGTATTGGCGGTTTCACTAGCAAAATTATACAACTGGTCCCTGTGATGTGTCTCCACACCTACATACAATCCCCACTTTACTACCCTTCACATCACTAGTGGAAGCTTGTGAGTTATTTTAGTCAGGATATCTAATGTTGAAATCTGAACGCAGGTGATATCTGGTTTGATGTGCCTAATATATCTATGGGAAACCTAATGCAGAATTAGATTTAACTGGGGGATGTTCCTTAAGACTGGGGACTGTGAGGGAACCCCTCCCCTCTTTTTTTTGGTTGGTAAAAGACTAAAAGCCATATGGGTTTTAATTGGTTACAGTGAAAGCAGAAAACTAGTATAAAAGTGTCATATTTTCAGACTTGTGAGGTGGTATACAGTCAAAAAGATATACTGATTTTTTTTCCTGTAACATAAAAGATTATGAAAATTTTCTGAATTAAAAAGTATTTCCTAGGGCTGTGTAGCTATTTGGGAGTTTCATAACCTGTTATGGTGCTTTTGGCAGAATTTTTATTATTTGTCATTTTAGACTGCTGTCAACTGGTTTTAACCTATGATGCTAATATGTTTTTCACTGTACCTTCATCTCAGGAATAAAACTGATTTTAATGGAGATGATGTTAGGTACAAATATACTAGAATCAAGTTACCATTTAAAAAAGAAAAACAGTATTTCTATTTTTTCTGCCTTTTTTTAAGTTCACAGACAGCAAAAGCATACACTACTACAAAAATAAAAACTGGTTTTGGTGAATGAAAAATACTGGTTTTAACTTCTCTAAAATTGTTTTCCCCAAGGGAATGAAATAATTGGTATGAAAGAGGTTGAAAGCACTGCCCAAAGTCAGCCCAGAGAGGCCAAGTGCAAAGGAGAAGGCAGAGAACGGAGACTGAGGTCTATCTAGTTACGAATGGAGAATGCTCCAGAGTCCTGCTACATGCAACTTCAGACTGCAGAGAGGACGTCTTTCTCATTTCAGTATAGTTACTTATATTTGATAATTTGTCTGTTTTGCCATTTCTGTAGTTTCAAGCTAGAAGCATATCTTTAAAGACAGCAAATAAACTAATAAGCAGATTCATTCTGTGAAGCTGCCTCTGATTCTCTTGAGAATCATGAATAATACCACATGACCTTTTACCTTCCCCTAGTCAACCGTGGACCAGCCATACCATGGACAGGAGCTGCCCACTCACATATAACACTGGGAGGCACCAAATGTTCTTGCTGAAAAATGTCCACTGCCTGTGTTTTTTATAGAATAATACTGTTACTTTATGTTCCCCAGACCCATAATGGAGGACTCAGATTCCTAGATTTTAAAAACAAAGGACTGCAGCGTATTTTGGATGCCAGTATAGCTATATCAAATACATAAAAACTTCAGCAATGATCAGATTGTTAATCTATACATTTTATTTTTAAGAATTTGTAAGATTTTCAGTATTTCTCTTGAAGTCATTTATTCTTTTCTCAAGTCTTCTGATACGTGGCTAAAAAGGAGGAAGTAAACATGGCTCCAACTATAGTACCAGAATTTTCACTAACCTGATGTTTACCCCCATATACGAACCTCACTCACATCTGTCACTTTCTGAAGCCTAGATCTTGTTAACAACCCATCAGGTGAAGAGTCAGTTTCAAATCAAATTATCTAAGGAAACAAGAAAACAGGCAGCAGAGTATTGGTACACATTATAGTCCAAAGCACTTACCTAAATTAAAAAAAATTTTTTAAGATTTTCTGTAGTTGTCCATTGCTACTGTGTTTGATCAGAATAAAGAAGGTGAGAGGAAAGAAGATACAAATGATAGATTTTTTTCAGTGGGGAAAAATGGTTGGATGAAACTCGGATGAATAGACCACACTTTTAAGGGTCTGAATTTTGTAGATCTGACTATATAAGCAGTTCCATTTTTCATACCAGTAGCCCTCTAGAAAATAAAGCAGAGTAGTTCTAGTGTGGTCAAGTTATAAACCAATATTGTGAAAAATAGCAACTCTTCATTTGTTCACAACATGCATATTTATAGAGTAGTTAGGTGACATTTGTAAGGTAAATCCTTTAAAATTCTACATTAAAGTAGTGGTTATTGGTATGATATATGCTGCTCTTGATTCTATAAACTAGGTAAAAAGCAGTGCTTTGTGAAATGCAGTGTTATATCTTAATGCCACTGGTGATAGAAAGTAGTTCCCTTCAGTTCAAATCCTGTGCCCTTATTTGCTGCTTGCTAATGTAAGCAATAAGTACCCCTCTAACTAATGGTATCTACACATTCTGTAACTTGTATTTAATGATGGTGTATCTGGTGATTGTAAAAATATTAGATATAAAAGTATATATAATATATATTAACTGTTAATGCTGAGGTAATAGTCTGTGAATTATGTGTTTTGTACTTTTAACTGTGTAATTTAGTGGTGGTGAAAATTCTACACTCAGTCCTTCAGAGTGACAGTATCCCTTTTTCAATTTAACATGATATGCATCAATTTGTTTGCCTGCTAAAGTCTTGTTAGAATAGGAAATAGTAAATCAAATATAAACAAGGAAGTGTAGTACTTGTTAGGGAAACAGACTTCAGGTTACCAAATGAAGTCCTTACAAACTCCTTGTACATTCACTGTGAGTTTCAAAGGGAATCAGTCCCTAAATTTAGGGTTTCCTTTGTTCACTTTCTAGATGTGTACTTTTGAGGGATATCTGAGGTTTAGCAACATTACAGCACCAAACACTGGGGCTATTAATCCCACTTATATCTGTGCTAAAGGGGATGGTGGAAACACACATGTATATACCTTTACTTTACCTAGAAGTGCCATCCACTGTCCTTGAAGTAGTAAGATTAAAGTTACTATTGCATTTAAGTAGGAGGATCCTTGAAAGTAACACCTTTTCCAAGGACAGTGTCAACAATGTCAATGTCAACACTGAGTCTGATTCTGACCACATTTATAGTGGTATAATGTCAACGTGGTGGTATAGTGTCACGCTGTATCTTCATGACAACCATACTCCATTGTTGGAACACTGTGCCAGTAAAAAGTGCAACATCCGATGGGCAGATGAAAATGATGCATAAAGAAGTTCAGTGTTTACAGATAAAACTGCTGTGGTTCAAGTACTTCTCCATCAAAGGCTTGCCAAGGCTTTGTGAGAAAGTGATTTGTAAATTATTACTTTAGTGTTTAAACATAATTTATTCACTCAATGACCATTCTCGCCTACGCAAGGCCACGAAGGGGGATACTATATAGTTTTGGTCACATCGTAATTTTGGACACTTTTTCTTTGAGTCTTAAATTAGCAAAAGAACATACTTTTTTCACCTTTTAAAACCATGTGATATATTAAAGGATAAATTACCCACTCTTCTGTTCTAACCTGTGACTAGCTTAAATGTTTTTCTTCAAAACAAGATACCACCAGTATTATCACATGACTATTTTCCAAATGGTACTGTGTTGAAAAGTAATTGTTACTTCATCTTAGCAGTATTTTTTATCTTCTATTTTGAAGACTATTGTATTAATTACAAAATAGGAAATAGGGAACTCCAGATTGACACAGCAGTTGTTCTGGAAAAGGAAATACTTTAATAAACTCTGATGTATTAGATAATCCACAGATACATCATTGTTAACTCTTACTCTAGGTGCTCTTTGATGAGAGACAGGCTTTGTTCCCTTGTTCATGACATTACTCTGCAAAGAATTCTCTATGGAGTGAAGCGAATGAAGTGAATCATTTCTTACCAAGTAAATTTAACAATTTACAAACCTGCTCTACAGCTCACTTTTGAGTTCAGTTGTAATCATGAGTGATCCTTCGTATTTTATTAAAACTATTCATTCAGGTTAAGACATATGTGGAAATATTGCCAATACCTTAATAAAACCCAACAATTTAAAACCACTAGTCATTTGTCTTTTTATTCAAAGGAAAGATAAGTTATTTATTGCTAAGGTTAATCATAGCAACGAAGAACCTCAAACCAAGCACATACTCCTAACCTAGATTAATTCAGACTCTGCTATACAAGTCTAATAAGCAGGAGGAAAGGCCTGCTGTGTTTAGGTGTAAAAACAATTCTCCAAACTATCTACTGCCCTACATATGATATGTCACTTTCAACAAACTATACAGAACCATATGAAAAAAAAATGTATTCTGAAGAGTGAAGCAATCATCAGAACCAGCCACCCTTAACAGCCAAAGCAGTCTTGAGAAAGAACAAAGCTAGAAGTATCACAATCCCAGATTTCAAGCTATACTACAAAGGTGTAGTAACCAAAACCAGTACCGTACTGATATTGGCATAAAAATAGACCTAGTGATCAGTGGAAGAGAACAGAGCAAGCCCAGAAACCCAGTCGATGTGTGACAAAGGAGGTATAAAACTATACATGAGGGAAACATCAGTCTCTTCAGTAAATGGTGGTAAGAAAACTGGACCACAGTCACTCTTACATGGTACACAAAAATAAATTCAAAATGGATTAAATACCTAAATGTGACACCTGAAACCAAAAACAAAACCACACCAAAAACCTAGAAGAAAACATAGGCAATAATAATGTCTTTAACATGAGCCTTAGCAACATTTTTCTAGATCTGTCTCCTCAGGCAAGGTGAACAAAAGCAAAAGTGAACTACGGGGACTTCACTAAAATAAAAAGCACTTGCACATTGAAGGAAACTATCAACAAAATGAAAAGGTAACCTGAATGGGAGAAGATATTCACAAATGACATATCTGATAAAGGGATAATATTCAAAATATATAATGAACGTATACAACTAAACATCAAGAAAACATTCTGAATAAAAAATTGGCAGAGTACCCAAACACATTACAAAGATGACATACAGATGGCAAAGACACATGAGAAGATACTCCGTTATCACTCATCATCAGGGAAATGCAAATCAAAACTACAATGAGATATATGACATCAGAACAGCTAGTATCAAACAGACAAGAAATAACAAATATTGGCAAGTATGTGGAGAAAAAGGATCCCTCATGCACGCTTGATGGGATGTAAACTGGTATAGCCACTGTGGAAAACAAAATGGAAATTCCCCCCAAAATGAAAAATTGGGTGCCTGGTGGCTCCATCAATCAGTTAAGTGTCTGACTTGATTTGGCTGGGGTCATGATTTCACGGTGGGTTTGAGCCCTGCACTGGGCTCTGCGTCGTGTGAAGCCTGCATGGGATTCTCTGTCTCCCTCTCTGTCTCACCCTTCCCTGCTCGTGTGCGCACACTTGCATGCTCTCTCAAAAATAAACTTTAAGAAAAAACTAAAAATTGAATTACTGGGGTGCCTGGCTGGCTCAGTTGGGAGAAGTGTGTGACTCTTGATCTGGGGTCATGAGTTCAAGCCCCACAGTGGGTGTAGAGATTACTTAAAAAAAATAAAATATGTAAAATAGAATTACCATGTGATCCAGTAATTCCACTATTGGGTATTTACCCAAAAGAAATGAAACACTAATTCAAGAAGATACATACACTCCTGTTTGCTGCAGCAGTATTTACAATAGCCAAGATAGGGAAGCAACCCAAGTGTCTGTCCATTGACAGATGATTGGATAAAAAAGATGTGACACACACACACACACACACACACACATACACAGGAATACTACACAGATATAAAAAGGGTTGCAGTCTTGCCATCTGCAATAACATGGATGTACAACGGATATCATGTTAAATGAAGTAAGCCAGAGAACAAATACCATATGATTTCATTTATATGTGCAATCTAAAAATCAGAAAGCAGAAACAGACCCATAAATACAGAGAACTGACGGTTGCCAGAGAAGAGGGTAGTATGGCCATTGGTGAAGGGGAGTGGGAGATCTAGGTTTCCAGTTATGGAATAAATAGGTCAGAGGGATAAAAGGTACAGCGTAAGGAATGCAATTGGTGGTATTGTAATAGTGTTGTATGGGGACAGATGGTAGCTCTGTCACTTGTGAACATACAGCATAATGTATGGAGATGTTGAATTACTATGTTGTACACTGTGTATCGACTATATATCAATTTAAAAAATACACAACTCTGAAACAAAAACAAAAAAGAAGCACTGACTTCTGCAGGCAGGTTAAGCATCCAACTCTTGATTTTGACTCAGATCATGATCTCATGGGTTTGTAGGATCAAGCCCTGCATCAGGCTCTGCAGTGGCAGCATGGAGCTTGCTTGGGATTTTCTCTCTCCCTCTCTCTCTCTGCACCTCCCTACCCTTGCACTCTCTCAAAATAAACAAACATTAAAAAACAAAAAAGGAAAGGAAAGAAGAAGCAGACTGATAGGACAAAGATTTTGGGACAGAGAATTCAAAATAATTAAGGCTAGGGGTGACTGGGTGGCTCAGTCAGCTAAGCATTGGCTCAGGTCATGATCTCACAGCTCATGAATTCAAGCCCCGTGTTGGGCTCTGTGCTGATAGCTCGGAGCCTGGAGCCTGCTTCGGATTCTGTGTCTGCCTCTCTCTCTGCCCCTCTCCCACTTGTGTTCTCTGTCTCTCAAAAATAAATAAACGTTAAAAAAAATTTTAAACTATGGTTAATATGTTATGGAAATGGTGGACAACATATGCAAGATCTTATAGGTGGTTTTAGCAAAGAGAAACTATAAATAAAAATGCTAGAAATGAAAAGTACTGTAATAGAGATGATGAATGCTTTTGACTGGCTCATCAGTGGATTGAACAGTGCTGAGGAGAGATCAGTAAACTTAAAGATAAATCAACGTAAATTACCCTAACTGAAACACATACACACACACACACACACACACACACACACACACTTCACACAGAGTGAAGGAAAAATGAAAACTAAATAATCCCAGAAGAGAACATATAAGAGCTGTGGGACAGTATCAGTCTAACATATGCATATAATTGGAATCCTAAAAGGAGAAGAGAAAGATAGGGCAGAAGAAATATCTGAATAATAGCAAGAAAACTTCCAAAAATTTAAATCACAGACATCAAACCGTAGATCCAGGAAGCTCACAGAATACATAGCAGGATAAATACTCGAAATACACGCCTAGGAAAAACAAATCTCTTCCAGATGCCCTCACTGGTAAATTCTACCAAACATTTAAGGAATAAATAACACCAATTCTATAATTCTCTTCCAGAAAAGATTATTTTTTTAAGGTCAGCATTACTCTGATACCAAATAGGATGAAGACAGAAAAGCTATACATACCAATATCCTTCTTGCATATAGATGAAAAAATCCTCAGCAAAATATTAGCAAAACCAGTATCACTTATTAGAATGGCTAAAATTAAAAAGTGCTGACAGTACCAAGTGTCTGTAAGATCCAACTAGAACTCTCAAATGTTGCTGTTAGTAATGTAAAATGGCAGTGCCACTTCTGGAAAAGTAGGTATCCAAGGATACATACTCTTTGGAATGTCCTGAATGACCCTCAGGTTTGACAATTGCTAGAACAACTCATAGAACTTAGGGAAATACTTATAGTTTTATTATACGAAAGATCAAAACCAGGCAAAAGAAAAGATGCATAGTCAGGTCTAGGAGAGTCCCAATGTGAAGCTTCCTTGTGACCAGAGCATTTAAAAAAATCTTTTTTTAAATGTTTTTATTTATTTTTGAGACAGAGAGAGACAGAGCATGAGCAGGGGAGGGGCAGAGAGAGAGGGAGGGAGACACAGAATCCCAAGCAGGCTCCAGGCTCTGAGCTGTCAGCACAGAGCCCGACGCAAGGCTCAGACTCATGAACTGTGAGATCATGACCTGAGCCGAAGTCGGACGCTCAACCGACTGGGCCACCCAGGAGCCCCACCAGAGCATTTTATCTTCCCGAAACAACTGTGGATGACAATACAGAGTACTGCCTACTGGGGAAGCTCATCTGAGCTTCAGTATGCAGAGATTTTATTGGGATTTCATAAAGTAAGCATGACAGACTCACTGGCAATGAGCCTGAACTATTCAGGCTGATATCAAGTGACTATGAACCCCAATCCTCTAATCACATGATCAGTCTTTCTAACATGCCAGCCCCCATCCTGAATTATCTCATTAGCATAAGCTATCAGGACCCACCATAAATAACAAAGACAATTCTATCATTCAGGACATTCCATGGAGTATGCACCCCAGGAACCAGAGACAAAGACCAGCCAGATCTTTATCACACACCCAGCAACCCCATTCCAAGGCATATATTACTCTAGAGGATGAAAACTCATGTTCACACAAAAATCTACACACAAATGTTTATAAGATTCATAATCACCCTAAACTGGAAATAACCCAAATGTCCTTCAATGGGTAAACAGTGGTACGCCCATACAGTGAACTACTACTCAGCAATAAAGGAAGTGCTGATTCATACAACATGGATGAAACCCAATGCATTTTGCTAAGTGAAAGGCTATGACACTCTGGTAAAGGGAAAACTAAAAGGACAGAGAACAGATCATGGTTGCCAGGAGTTGTGGGGGGCAGTGGGAAGGATTTACTGAACACAAGGGAACTCTGAGGGTAACTGAACTGTTTTATGCAGTTATTATGGTGGCAGATACACAACTCTGTATTTGTCAAAACCCACAGAACTGCACTGTACCACAAAGACTAAATTTTAATGTATGTAAATTTAGAAATCAACCAGGATATGTGGGGAGGACAAAATGCAGACTATAACAGATGAATCTTACTTTATCACAAATGAATCATTTAATCACACTGAAGAGGATGGTGCAGAAAAGAATGAATGTAACTCTGAATCTTAGGACCTAAATAACTTTGGGAAAGTGACAGGATACTGAAGGCTAAAAACAAAAAACTGTAAATCAGCACTGCCCTGTAGTTGGTAAACTTGTTTCTCACAAAGGCATAGGTAGGTCAACAGTTCTGAAACTACTTGGTTTATATATTACAGTTAAACAAGTAAGTATATATAGTGTAGCTGGGCCGCCTGGGTGGCTCAGTCGGTTTAATGTCCAATTCTTGATTTCAGAGCTCAGGTCGAGATCTTGTGATTGGTGGGATCAAGCCCCACATGGGGCTCTGTGCTGACAGTGCAGAGTCTGCTTGGGATTCTCTCTCTGCCCCTCTCCTGCTCACACACACACCCTCTCTCAAAACCAATAAATAAACATTTAAAAAATAAATATACTATAGCCAATGAGAGACAGGCTGTTAGAGAAAGCTACAATAAAAGGGAAGGCTATAATGAGCACTATGGAGTTGGGACTGGTGTTGTAGGCATCAATTACAGACTCATGATTTATCTTCTTAAAACATATTTGCATATACATACATATACAAAGACATGGAGATGTTTGCATGACTAAGTATACAGGTGGTTTCCTATTCTCTCCATTGATAAGGACTAGAAGCAGTGACACTCCAGAAACAACATACACACCTTAACACTCCAATCTTACTTTTTAAATACCACTGTCCATAAAAAGAGGCAGAGGAAAGACAAGATGAGCCTGGAGCATCTTGTGGGGGGAGAAGAGGGAAAGGAGGAGGAAGGAACATACCAAAAGGACACAAAAGCTAACCTGAAAGAGCTTCCAATAGCCAAAACTAGAACTGAACTTTAAAATAATGACATACTGGATCATAAAGAATAAAATAATATCCATGAGTGCACACTGATATAAATAAGTGGTCGAATAAAAAGCTAAATGGGAAAGAAGGGACTTTTCCTTACAAAATTCTAATAATAAATGTATAAGGAACAGGGAAATAGAAAACAATTAGGACACTGCAGTCATAATTGTTGTAGGCAAGATCCACCAGTAGGTGCTAAAGGTAGTAAGAGTTTAAACAGAAAGAGTATTTGCCTCAAATATTTAGTAATTACAAAGGGAAAAACTGTAAATAAATAGTGTGAATCCTGGCAGACACCAACTTGACCACCTAATCAAGATTAGCGTCATCAATAATAAATACCTGCACTATATATAGCCCCTGATACACTGCAATGAGAAGGGCATATCACATCTGTGGTAGTTTTCCCAATAATGCTTAATCTCAGTTAAATATGAGAAAATATCAAACAAACCCAAATAAGGGAACATTCTATAAAATAATTGGTCCTCTTCGAAAATATCAAGGTCATGAAAAACTGGAAAGACTTGAGAACTGTCATTGACCAGAGGATACTAAAGAAACATGACAACTAAATGCAATGTGGGATGCTGGACTGGATCCTGGAACAGAAAAAGGAAATTAATACAATAACTGGTGGGGTGTCTGGGTGGCTTAATCAGTTAAGCAGCCAACTCTTGATACCAGCTATGGTCATGATCTCGTGGTTTGTGGGATCGAGCCCTGCTTTGGGCTCTGTGCTGATAGCACAGAGCCGCTTGGGATTCTCTCTCTCCCTTTATCTCTGCCCTTCACCTCCCTGCTCACATGTGTGCATTTTCTCTCCCAAAATAAACATTAAAAAATAAATTAACTGGTGAAATCTGAATAAATTCTGTAGTTAACAGTACTGTAAACAAGACTAATTTCCTAGTTTTGATTACTATTCTACAGTTATAGAAGATGTTAACAAAAGCAGAAGCTGAGTAAGCTGCATGATGGGTATATGGGAACTCTGTCAGGACTTTTGTATCTCTTTGTAAATCTAAAATTACCTCAAAATAAAAAGTTAAAAAAATAGGAAAATCTGGAGCTTTAAAATTATTAGGTATAAAAATGCTGGATTTGGTTCAAGTGTGAAGAACTAAAAAAAAAGTACCAGACCAGCAATTCATTCCATCCTTGCCAGTGGTGTGGAACCTTCAGAGAATCACCTAACCTCCCTAAACTGCATGTTTCTCTGACAAATGGGTAGGACACACAAATCATCTACCTCAAAGGTTACTTAAGGATTCAATGACACAGTTGGTCAAAGCTGTCCAGAAACCACGTTTGTGCACACTGCAAGCATTAACTGCTATATCCTTTGGCTTAAGAGAAAACATTCATTAAGAAGAAATTTTCTAGGAAAGAAACACGAAATAAAAATACTAAATACTGGGGGCACTTGCTAGCTCATATGGTAGAGCAAGGGATTCTTGATCTGGGGTCATGAGTTCAAGCCCCAAGTTGGTGGTAGAGTTTACTTAAAAAAAAAATAAATAGTGAAACAAGGTAATGGTGGAAGGAAAAGACTTAAAAGATACACAAAGTGCCAGAAAGTAGAAGCACAGTAGAGGAACTCATTGGAAATTTATGTCCACTACTCATGATTTGCACAGACTGTAGGTGATGACAGCTACATGTAGGAGAATGGGAGTGAAAGGGGGGGTCTGCTCTTGCAGACCAGATAATGAACAACCAATGCGAAGAGGGAAAAGGAACTGGTACCTTCTCCTATGCCTTCTCCTCCTCTTACTGCTCCCTAAAGTCTAGCATAGCCAAAGCAGGCATATCACCCCAAGGAAGAGGGAAGATTTCCTGGCACCACTGAGGAATTCAGTGCAGACTTACTATATATAACACGACTAGAATTTGGGAAAGTAATTGTATTTTTCAAAGATCCCACTACTGGGGTGCCTGGAAGGCTCAGGTGGTTAAGCGTCTGATTTTGGCTCAGGTCATGATCTTGTGGTTGGTGAGTTCGAGCCCTGTGTCAGGCTCTATGCTGATAGCTCAGAGGCTGGAGCCTGCTTCCATTTCTGTGTCTCCCACCATCTCTGCACCTCCCCCGCTCGTATTCTCTCAAAAATAAACAAACATTTAAAAAAAAAAAAAAAAGATCCAGCACTACTAAATGCTAACAGGTCCTTCACCTTTGAAATCGTTTGGTCTTCAAGAGCAATGGAATGAGAGAGCATCCCAAGCAGACTCTGCACTGACGGCGCAAAGCGTGAAGTGGGGCTCGGATTCATAAACCATTATTAGATCATAACTGGAGCCGAGACCAAGAGTTAGATGTTTAAACCAACTGAGCCACCCAGGTGCCCCTTTCAGCCTTCTTATGATTCTAGAACAGGACAGTACCCCATACAAAAGTAAACACAAAACTAATCAAATGTTCACTTTTTTGACTTAAAAATCATGCTTTTTCAAACCAAAACGTTCTATACTAAAAAAACCATGAAGTTCCCATTAATATCAACAGAGCAGAAGCCAGCAATTGTTATCTGTAAAGGGTGTGAGAGTAAATATTTGAGGCTCTGGAGCCAACAGGTTTCCTTAGCGGCTACTCAGCTCTGCCTTTGTACGGCAAAAGCAGTCACTGACAAACTATAAATGAATGGGTATTAATATGTTCCAAAACCACTTTGTTTCCAAAAATAAACAGCCGTAGGGATTTGGCTCAAGGACGGTAGTTGTCTACCTAGAGAGAATGGCAGACACTTGTTAACTGAATCCCATTTTTCTCAATAGACTGAAAATTTATATATGCTGCCTATTTCTTACCATTTTATAATTCACAAACAAAATTACTTGAAGTGAACTGGAGCCCAACAAAATAGGCATCATTTTCTTCACCATAATGGAACTGCTTTTGAGTACTCATTCTGTCCTTTAGTTACCTACCAGTTTGTTCTTGGTTTTTGGTACATGTTTCCGACTTTAATTACAAAACAGAGAATTTTATACCAGGAGGGCAGGTTCAATATCATTTCTTTAGAACCTTGCATTTTTTGCTTTTCAAGAGATAGACTTTATTCTTAAATATGGACTCAGAATATACGAATAAGTTAGCTTCCTAAAATACATGAGAATACAACAATTAAGCTCAAATATTTTCCCTACAAAGTTTTTGTGCAAGTGTAAAGAACCAAATACTTTCCAATTTTCCTACAGCTGTAACAACCGAAAATAATCTTGCTATCAAAGTAAACTGAAATCCTACTAATTTAAAAGGGTTTCAGTTGCCCGGGTGGCTCAGTGGGTTAAATATCTGACTTTTTTTCCTCTTCCAATGTTTACTTTTGAGAGTGACACAGTGCGAGTGGGGTAGGGGCAGAGAGAGGGAGACGCAGAATCTGAAGCAGGCTCCAGGCTCTGAGCTGTCAGCACAGAGCCCGACCTGGGGCTCAAACTCACAAACCACGAGATCATGACCTGAGTTGAAGTCAGATGCTTAACTGACTGAGCCACCCAAACACCCTCTTTTTTTTTTTTTTTTTTTTTTCCCCAGAAAGAGACAGCATGAGTGGGATAGGGGCAGAGAGATAGGGAGAGAGCAAATCCCGTGCAGGCTTTGTGCCACCAGCTGTGGAGCCTGATGCAGGGCTTGATCCCGTGAACTGTGAGATCATGACCTAAGCAGAAATCAAGAATTGGACACTTAACCAACTGAGCCACCCAGGCACCTCAAGTGTCTGACTCTTGATCTCAGTTCAGATCTTGATCACAGGGTCATGAGTTGAAGCCCCATATTTAAAAAAAAAAAAGGGAAAAAAAAGAAAAAAAAATTATGGGGAACCTGGGTGGCTCAGTGAGCTGAGCATCTAACTCAACTTCAGCTCAGATCATGATCTTTGGGTTTGTGAGATCGAGCCCCATGTGAGGCTCTGCTTGAGATTCTCTCTCTCCCTCTCTCTGCCCCTCCCCCACTAGCACCTGCACTCTCTCTCAAAATATAAATTAAAAAAAATTTTTTTTTAAATAAAATGGTCTCAACCAGCTCTCAACTCATCCAAAATAAGGAGAGCACTCCTGATTGTTTTTATACGTAGCCTGAAAGCATCAGAAGAGCTAGAAAAATACTTAAGACAAAAATGTACCACGATCCAAATATCACTATGTTATTCTAGGGAATCCACTCACTAAAAAAACTGCAAGGTCATGAAAATTAAGAGCGAAGGTTAAGAACATCTATGATTTTAAAAAGTATATCCAGACGCCTCGGTGGCTCAGTAAATTAGACATCTGGCTTTTGTTCTCAGCTCAGGTCTTGATCTCAGGGTTGTGAGTTCAAGCCTCACTTTAGGCTCTGCAATGGGCATGAAGCCTACTTAAAAAAAAAAAAGTATACATCCTCCCAATAAATAAAAGAGAGCTACCTCAAAATGCTACCCTGTAGATTAATGACCTAAGAGAATCTCATGATTAAATCATGTGTGCTAGAAGCTTTACAAGTAAATTTTCCCAAATGAGCAGTCTACTCTCAGGCTTCTCTTAGTTCTTAACCACATGTAGTTTCCCATATTTTAAAAATAAATAAAATTATAAAGATACACAGGAAAGCACTGAGTTCTATATCAAATAAAAGTGAAGAAAGAGCTGCTAACAGTGAGAGATTCAAAGTAGTCAAACATATTTGTGTTTGCGGGTTCCAACTAATGAACCTCATTAAAAAAAAAAATCTACTAATCAATCCGTACAATGGTTTGCCCTCAACATTAACGGTGCAAAATTGTTGCTTTATATCTTCATCTATTACAATGCAGTATAGAGGTTAACAAAAAGTCAGATTAAAAAAATGTCAACAAAATGTGATAAACCGAAAAACATTTCTAAGAGATACTGAAATGTGTTAAAGAATGTATTAGTTATGTTTTAGAGCACTGCATGATAAACTACCTAATAACTACATGACACTACACCAACACTATCATGTTAGTAAGTGAATGCTAAATTTTTACTTCTCATATGATTACAGTACTTAAATATTTCCAACTAACTTTAAAATTTTTTTTAAATGTTTATTTATTTTTGAGAGAGAGAGAGACAGAGCATGAACGGGAAGGGGCAGAGAGAGAGAAGGAGACACAGAATCTGAAGCAGGCTCCAAGCTCTGAGCTGTCAGCACTGGGCCTGACGTGGGGCTCAAACTCATGAACCGTGAGATCATGACCTGAGCTGAAGTCAGATGCTTAACTGAGCCACCCAGGCGCCCCTCCAACTAGCTTTTAAGGAGAAAAAGCAACCATATATATTACCAAGAGTGTAAGAGTATAAAATATAAGTAAGTGTTAATTTCCTCATGCATTTACAACAGTCTATAGAGCTTAACAGCCTCAACTGTACACAGGCAATGTGAATAGGAAAAAAAAGGGTGGGGGGCTTCCTGTCCCACTTTTAATAAATTGCAGAGGCATAATATTTTCTCAAGTTCATTTTATTAACAAAAAGTGCGACCTGTTTTGAACAAAAGCCAACCATGAATCACAGAATTTGGCAAGACAGTAGACATGGAAAAGCAAACAATCTTCATTAAGTAAAATATAAGTAGAGGAGGTGCCTCTCACATGTATTATATTCATGCTTCTTCAATAGTCTCTTACCAACTTTCAGTGTATTTTTTCACAAATGCTATAGCAGCTCAAACACAAATCCAGGAGCACAATGGAAAGTTTGGCAATTATTTTGGGCTAATTAAGTATGAAAGTAAACATTATACCACAGTTTCATGTAAACCACTGTGCAATGTGTAGGAATCTTTAAACATATTGACACTGAAAACAATGTCCAACTAATGAAAATAAAAGAGACAAGAGGGCTGTAAAATACTTGTTGCACTACAGCTGTTTAATAAAAGGCAGGAAAAACTGAAATAATTGTAAATGATCTTCCGTGTGTTCATATGGAACATGACCAATTCACATGAACTTAACTCATTTAAAATTCTGTATGTAAAAGTCATATAATAGAAAGATTATGCCATTAATCAGTGTGTCTACACCTGAACAAACAAGAAAAGATAAATAAATTAACTTGTAGTCAGCCAACATACTCCAAAGAGGAGATTCAGTCTACTTTTGCTTTATTTATTCACATAAAGTATCTACAGGGCAGAATCTATACATAAGTAACTTTTCTCTTCCCTAATTTACAGGCATTAATGAAGCTATAAACTACGATTAAAACCCAAACTATAAAGGTGGTCATTTAAACACAACTGAGAATCTAGCCAAGGATAGAGGAGTACCGAGACTGAGCAAGTTACTGAGCGCATGCACGGTCTCTACGTACACTGTCCGGCAGTTAACCACCTTTCTATTGCAGGAGACAAACTGCCTTTTAGGAATATACTGATTTACTAAATTAATTGAGGACTACACTGTTAATTCATTACATTACACAAAATTCTTCCCACACTGCTAATTTTGTCCTGTGTACAATGTCATATACTACAATTGTGCTACTTTCTAAAGTTTCAGAAATACTATTTCAGGTAGAGATGATGAAAAAAAATAAGACCAAATCTGATTATCTGACCGATGACAAATTGAGCACCAACTACAGCAAATCTCAGGGTCAAGGTAGCTTGCAAGTCAGTTCTCTGGATTTGAAAATTACCTTCCGCTGTTTCCATCAGTATTAAAGCTGAGGTCTTCAGGGCCTATTTGTTCACCATCAGGAAAACTGGAATGCGTATCTAAGATAAAAAATTAAAAGCAGATAAGTTTTTAAAGACCAGTATTTTCTTTTCCATGTCTTTAAGTGATCTTCCTAAGCATGTTAGTTAAGTGATAAAGATTAGTGGGTTGTAGACAAACCTCTGTCTTCATAGAAAATTTGTTATCTGAATCAGGTATAAGTAAGCACAAAGGGAAAAAAAAAACAAGAAAAAGTAAAATGTGTAATACCCATAATTAGAAGATGAAAGTCACTGCCTAACTTTGTTCTCCTGGGGACACTGTGGGAGCAGCTGAAGAAAGGAACAGGAAATGATGATGATGTATATACTTTGAAGACTGACTTTGTAAACATTAAAATGTATCTTAAGGCAAATTAAATTGCACATGCAAATATCACTAAAAAATCCATCAGCACTCAAAATAACATGCCCAAAATCTAGCTGCTTCTTTCAGAAAAAGAAAATTACTAACAGTGTCATAATACCTAAAAACCATCAACTGCTCAGCTCTACTTTGGAAACAAAAAACAAAAAACAAAAAAAAAACTAGAACTTCAGGGAAATCTGTAAAATTGTAATGCTGAAAACTGGCATAAGCCTAACAATGTTGCCATTCCAGGAAATCTTGCAGAGGAATGCTAAGACTGATCATTAAAGACTCTGGATAAAATATTAGTAATGGGTGATGGATGTTAACTAAACTTACTGTGTTAATCATTTCCCAATACATACATACTATCAAATCATTATGTGGTACTCCTAAAACAAAACAAAAATACTAACAATGACTTTATCTCAGTGGGTTTTATTCCTAAAACTATTTTGGGAGGAAGAGGAAATTTAAAAAATGATGCTTCCATAAACTAAATGCATTTCTAAGAAGTCAGAAAAAAAATCTTTTAAAAAGTGTCCTTATTAAGCTAGGCTCCTAACATCTAATAACATCTGAACCCTCCCCAGGGGTTGATAAGCATTTTCTTATTATAAAAGAGCAGATAGAAAATATTTAGGTATTGTAGGCTACAGACTGCCTCTATGGAAAAGTCTTCTCAGTTTTTGTTGTTTGCTCTGTACAACATAAATGCTATTCTTAGGTTACAGGCTATACACTAGAGCAGGTTGCTGAGCCCGCTCCATTAAGTAGTATCCAGCAGGTATCTGACCAAACAGTACCTAGCACATTTTTTCAGTACTCACCATTTAGTTACCCCATAGAATATTGTTTCACAAAAGACAATAATTAAAAAAGAAAAAGAAGCAGAAACAGCAGAGAAGCAGCAGCAGAAGCAAAAGAAGCAGCAGCAATAGCAGCAGAAGAGACGGTTTTATTAATCTCTGTGAAATGAGACCATGTGCCGCACCTTCATCTGGGGGCTGTGCCATGAAAGAGTCGTTAAATCCTCCCATGCTGGTGTGCTCTTCCTGCTCCTCATTCTCAGTGTCACATTCAATATCACTGTCACTGCTCATTCCTGGCATGAAAGAAGGGGAGAACATGTTTCTGAAATGAAACCACTGCTAGTGAAAGGAAAACAAAGTCTCCTCGCCCACTAAACTGAGATTCCTACTGAATTTTACCCTAGATCCCAAGACAGTGGAAGACACCAAACAAAACAAATAAAAAAGTAACCACACAAACCTCAGTTCTCATTAGTTATTTAGAGCAGTGGTTTTATTTTTGTTCTCAAAGATTAAAATTGCCCTTTCCACAAGTAGTGGAAAGTATCTGCAAGTAGTAATTTGAAACCAGTATTAATTTCATTATATTGAGAATATTTTTTCCAAAGCAAACAGTTTTTTCGAGAGTCATAAGAGATAATAGAAACTTTTAATCCTGATTCAATATAGATGTAATCGTTTCTAGCCTAAAACATATAAATGTTATATAAATACATGGTTATACTTACACATATGCGTGTATATAAGAAATTCCAAAAGCTCTTAGCAATAAATGAGTTACTATCCCATTTCGGCCTCCAATTTTGTTTTTACATACATCAACTGACTCTTAAACGAAATATTCTAAGTGCACCCAGGTGGCTTAGTCAGTTAGGCATCTGACTCTTGATTTCAGTCCAGGTCATAATCTCACAATTTGTGAGTTTGAGCACCCTGTTGGGCTCTGAGCTGACAGTGTGGAGCCTGCTTGGGATTCTCTCTCCTCCTCTCTCTACCCCCTCCCCTACTTGTGCTCTCCCTTTCTCTGTCTCAAAATAAATAAATAAATAAACTTAAAACAAGAAAAAAGAAAAAGAAGAATTCTATACAAAGTGCTTTTCTTTCAACAAGATAGTGACCAAGAAAATCTGGAAATCTTCCTGCTATAAACCCTTATACATGCTAAAGAAAATATAAAAAAAATATATATGTTAATGAACAGCCCATTTAAAAGAAAGAGGAGAGAGGTGCCTGAGTGGCTCAGTTGGTTAAGCCTCCAACTTCAGGTCAGGTCATTATCTCACGGCTTGTGGGTTCGGGCCCCACATCGGACTCTGCACTGACAGCTCACAGCCTGGAGCCTGCTTCAGGTTCTGTGTCTCCCTCTCTCTGCCCCTCCCCCACTTGCACTGTATCTCCCTCTCAAAAATAAATGAATGTTAAAAAAAAAAAAAAAAAAGAAGAGAAATACACAGGTACCAAAACAAACCGGTAAGGAAAACTAACAGGTCAGATGCCACAGAAACCCAAGATTTAGATGTGAACATCTTTAATATTCCCTTGGACCCACCACAGAAAGGGAGTTGAATGACTAAAACTTATTTCCCTGCATAAAGCTAAAATTCTTATTGAAAGAATGGACTAGAAAAAGTCTGCCTACTGGTACAGGAATACAGTCTCCTGTCTGTTTCTGCTGGGCTCAGCTGATCTCAGAATTCAAACTAAGGCCTATGTGCCTAATTTAGGTTTGGGATTTAAAGTTGAGGTTTAAGTCTCAGGAAATTAATATAAAAATTGGTCAGGAGCTAGTGCTATTTGAATAAAGCAAATGGAAAATCTTCTGGAGTAAAGGTTCTAGGTAAGATGGAGTAATAAGCACATGCCATTCCATCTTTCCCACTAAATGAAGCTATAAAACCTGGACAGAATCCATGAAGCAGCTCTTTAAGGGTACTGAAAAGTAAATAGGAACAGGTATATTGGTGTAGACCAGAATTTGAAGTACCACCAAACTGTCAGATTTAACATTAAAAAAAATTTTTTTAATGTTTATTTATGTTTGAGAGAGAGAGGGAGCAAGGGAGGGGCCGAGAGGGAGACACAGAATCTGAAGCAGGCTGTAGGCTCCGAACTGTCAGCACAGAGCTCGATACGGGGCTCGAACTAACAAACCGTGAGATCATGACCTGAGCTAAGTCGGACGCTTAACTGACTGAGCTACCCAGGTGCCCCAAACTGTCAGATTTAAATAAGATCCAGAATCTCATAACATATTAAAAATATCCAGGATACGGGGTGCCTGGGTGACTCAGTCAGTTGAGTGTCTGACTCTTGATTTTGGCTCAGGTCATGATCCCAGAGTCATGGGATGGAGCCCTGTGTTGGGAGCCCAGTGTGGAGCCTGCTTAAGACTCTCTTTCCCTCTCCCTCTGCCCCTCTCTCCCACTTGCTCATGTTTCCTCTCTCTCTCTCTCTCTCTTTCAAATTAGAAAAGAAAAAAAAGAATCCAGGATACAATCCAAAATGAGTTCAGCATATGAAGACCTAGGAAAAGACAATCAACAAACATCAATGCTGAAATGAATGAGATGCTGGAAGTATCTAACTAACAAAGACTTTAGAGCAGATATAGAAGTGCTTGTGAATACTCTTAAAACATTAAAAAAAAAAAAAAAAAAGCTTCTCTGGAGGGAAGCTTCCACAATCCAGGTCATAAATTATCACAGGGGGGGATGGATTTTTTTCAGGGGAGGGGTAGATGAGGCAGAAAAAGATTCTTAGAAAGGTGTATTCTAATTAAAATTTACAAAACAAAAAAGGCGGGCAATCCACCTGAAATGAGTCAAGCGAAATACACAAATAGAAGGACAATACCATGATTTTTTCATAAATTAATATAAGGACCTGTTTAATATGAGAAAGGAAACTTAAAAAATTACTAAACAGACTTTCCAGAAATGAAAGATATAGTCATTAAAATTAAAATATTAATAGATTTAAGCAAAGTTGGAAAAGAGGTTAGCAAACTTAAAGACAGAACTAAGGAAATTAAACAGAATATTAAAGAAATAGAAAAATGAATATCATTAAAAAGCAGTTAAAATATAAGGGGATAAATGGTAATAGTTCCACTGGTGTCAAACAGACTGCCACAGATAGCAAGAATAACAAAGGACAGACAATGCATTAAGAGAAAATGGCAGAAATTTTTCCAAAATTAATGAAACATTCTAAATTGAATGAAAATAAAAATTCAACATATCAAAATTTGGGAGATGTGGCTATAGCAGTGCTTACAGGGAAATTTATACCATTAAATGCTTACATTAGAGAAGTAAAAGGTCTCAATGATCTAAGCATCTATTTTAAGAAACCAGAAAAAAGAGTAAATAAACTTAAAGCAAATAAAAGAAAGGAAATACAGAACAAAAATAAAATTTGCAGGAAACAACAGAAAAAGAAATCAGTGACACAAGAAGTTAGTTCTTTAAAAACATCAATAAAATTGAAAAGCTTCTAAGGAGACTAAGGAAAAAGAGAACAAAATTACTAATATCAGGAATAGAACAGGGGACATCACAACAGATTCTACAGACATTAAAATAGTAACTTTATGCTCATGAAATTAAGAACATAAATGAGATGAAGAAATTCTTTGATAGACACAAACTACCAAAGGTCACTCAGGTAAAAACAGATCACCTGAATAAGTATTTTACCTACTAAAGAAATACAACTTGTAGTTAAAAGAACTTCCAACAAAGAAAACTATAGCCCCAAATGGCTTTACCAGTGAATTCTTCCTCTTCTGTTTCCAAGAAGAGTTCTGTGTAGTACTATTTCTCCCTTAAATATTTAGAAGACATAGGCTGGGTGTATGGACATTTTTGAAATCTCCTTGTTCAGCAAAGAGAACTAAAACTTTCCTGCTATAAAAAGCAAGGTACGATACTTCTTCCTTAGGGACCAAACCAGCTACTTCCATGAAGCACCACCTCCACCTTGTGGCCCTTCACGGAACTGTTGCTGAAAATACTAAAACCCACTATACAAGTGGGTTGAAATTCCAGGCAAAGGCATAAATTTGATCTAGAACTAGTGTTTCTGAATTCCTGACAGATTCACAAACAAGGAAATCATTCTCTGGATTCTCAGGAATTCCCCAAATCTTTCAAACTCTTTATTCATTATATATCTTTAAAAGTTGGGAATTATTTTGGTCCCCAAACTTCCTATTTCTTAGAATACCACTCACTGGATTCCTATGAAGTGTAGTATAAACTTATTATTTATTTATATAGTACCAGACAGGGCCACGAACACATACCTAAGAAAGTTCCCTAGCTTTGTGAATGTAATGAGAAAGCAAAATTGGTCTCCTGACCTCTAGCTTAATAGTTGGCCATACCCAACACTGGGTCAACAGGTCCTGCATAAATCATTGCAATCAGTGAGAGGGAATTGGGGCACCTGGGTGGCTCAGTAGGTTAAGCATCCGACTTCGGCTTGGGTCATGATCTCATGATTGGTGGGTTCAGCCCCACGTCAGGCTCTGTGCTGACAGCTCAGAGCCTGGAGCCTGCTTCAGATTCTGTGTCTCCCTCTCTCTGCCCCTTCCCCACTCAAGTTCTGTCTCTCTCTCTCTCTCTCAAAACTAAATAAACATTAAAAAAAGAATTTTTTTTTTTAAATAAATGAGAGGGAGGGGCACCTGGGTGGCTCAACCAATTAAGCGCCTGACTCTTGGTATCTCATGGTTTGTGGGTTTGAGCCCTGCATCGGGCTCCTTGCTGATAGTGTGGAGCCCGCTTGGGATTCTCTCCCCCCCCCTCAAAAATAAGTAAGTAAACTTAAGAAAAAAAATTTTTTAAACAAGTGAGAGGGAGTGAACATAAGGTCAAACACTTTCATTGTTTTTAAAAATGAAATTAGCTGCTGTCAGTCAACAGACCACAAGCTATATGCTGTGCCTTGCCCTGTATATTGCAATGTCTACCCACTGCCTACCTAAGTAAATTAGTGATATTTTACCAACTCTAAGAAGTCGGAATACTTGACCTTTCTTAATCTTACCAGGTGTATATAGGTTTTCAGACAACTGGCTTTCATTGATAGTAATTATAAGATACCATTAAATGTAAGATGCCACAGAGATGTTAAATGCGGAAAACAAAATCTGCATCTTACAGTGAAATTTGAAGTAGGATATTTTTATATCACCTACCACATTTTTTGAGCATCCACTATATGCTTAGTACTGTTAGTACTGTACTTTTAGTTCTAACTCCCTTATTGATGGGTGCTCAAATTTCAGATGCTTAGGAAATATATTAACCACTTGGTGCAACAGACACTAATGTTTTACCTGCCTCACTCTTTTCTTTTTTCTTAATGTTTATTTATTTTTTGAAAGAGAGTAAGCAAGAGAGGGGCACAGAGGATCCCAAGCAGGCTCCAACGCTGTCAGTGCAGAGCCCAAAACAGACCTGAACCCATGAACCATGAGATCATGACCTGAGGCAATATCAACAACTGGATGCTTAACCGACTAAGCCACTGGGCACCACTGCCTCACTCCTTTCTAATACAGAACCTCACTGCTGTTTGGTATCTTCCCTCTTCCATATGGCCACATGGAATGGGTCAAGGAGGAGAACCAAATGTTTATAGACTTTGCCAAGTTTCCTTTTTCTGCCAGTGATTAATGAGATATAAGAGGATGTTAAGGTGCTCTGATGGGGAAGATGGGGAAAAAATGAGTTCTTTTTTTTTTTTTTTTTAATTTTTTTTTTTTTTTAACATTTATTTATTTTTGGGACAGAGAGAGACAGAGCATGAACGGGGGAGGGGCAGAGAGAGAAGGAGACACAGAATCGGAAACAGGCTCCAGGCTCTGAGCCATCAGCCCAGAGCCTGACGCGGGGCTCGAACTCACGGACCGCGAGATCGTGACCTGGCTGAAGTCGGACGCTTAACCGACTGCGCCACCCAGGCGCCCCAAAAAATGAGTTCTTGAGAACACTGAACATCTAAGTTTTCCAACCCTGAAACTGCCCTACCACAGTTATGTGAGACTTCATGTTAATATGAAACTGCCCTACCACAGTTATGTGAGACTTCATGTTAATATGAGAGTATACCTTCCTTTTTGTTTAAGCGAATTGAGTTTTGTTAACTTACATAAAAATCTCTTAACTGATATCCCAAAAGGGATCAGTTATGCTGGAGTATCAAACTGTATTTCTCTCTTAGACAGGTTGCCAGTAAGATTTGTAACAGGCATGTCATGGCTTTTCCCTGGGATAGATATATTGACAGCCTTGACTTAACTGAAAGAGATTAGTGCTACTTCAATAGGAGCTCAATCAGGGCATATTCTCTCCAGTCTTAAAACTGCACAAGGAAGACACTGGTCTACCTACAAGAATTCTGCAGGGAGGGTATCAACTGGCAGCAGCATTGACAGGGATATGGGTAGTGTCAACCTTTTTAGTATCAGGCCATTAAAGACAAGATTAATGTAAGGTTGTCCCATATGGTCCCACTTAGAAAAAGCTCTAATGCCTGTCATGTCTAAGAAGACCATCTCATTGATGGGCAAATATATTTAACAGACCTCCTTAGTAGTCCCAAATTCCCAGCCAGTAACACAAACAATGCTTTATTTTAAAGTTTCTTTTTTTTTAAATTTTTTTTTTAATGTTTATTTATTTTTGAGACACAGAGAGATAGAGCATGAATGGGGGAGGGTCAGAGACAGAGGGAGATACAGAATCTGAAGCAGGCTCCAGGCTCTGAGCCGTCAGCACAAAGCCTGACGTGGGGCTTGAACTCATGGACCGTGATATCATGACCTGAGCCAAAGTCAGATGCTTAACCGACTGAGCCACCCAGGCGCCCCTTAAAGTTTCTTTAGGAAGATTTGAGAGACAGAAAGACAGACAGACAGACAGACTGAATGACTTACCCACAGTAATCTGACACAGAAAATTTTCTTAGGTATTCTGCTCAAATAAGAGCCTTGTGTCTCCTAAGCACGGATACAAGACAAACCCATTTGCTGACTTCCTACCAAGGCTTATAAGTATAAAGAATAAAGGTTTCTTGAGAATTGCTTCTGCTGATAGAATATTACCACAGCAGCAAGGCCCCACTCTCCTCCTCTCACAAAGTAGATTCCAAAAGGCTCAGAGCTCCTTTTGTCCACTGTATTCCCTTTTTCCAGCCTCATCCATTAGTTTTCTTCTCACTGCCTACCCTGGAACTCCAGCGGTAAACAAGCTGTTTAGGTCCCAACAAACTGCAAGGATGTACTTCTGTGGCACTGTTGATTGGCATGTTTACAGCAGCTTTTCTTACTCAGTGCTGAACTCTTTATATCATATCGCTCCTTATATATTACTGGGTCACATGACTACTTTACTCTAAATATCAGAATTTGAAAGACTTGAAAGTGCATGGTAGACCCTAAAGGTGGACAATTAAATGCCTTTCTCTAGTTTATGATAAGCTATCAATAATTATCTTTAAATAAGAAATGAAACTGTTGTCAAAAAGTTTCAGGGTTTTTGGTGCCAAGTAGCTATTTACATAGAAAAATTGCTAAGGTAATGTTAACTTACGAGTTTAAGGCTGAAATTAACTAAAAGTCATCTTCGCACCTACATTAATTTAACATTGCTTCTTACCAGTTTTCCTGCCCCTAATTCCACATCCATTTCCCCACCCCAAATCCATTCCCCACAATGTGCCTAGAACAGAAATTTTAAAACATAATTTTATTATCTTACTTCTTGCTTAGACCCCAAAGTGCAAATTCCGAATTGTAACTAGGACATACAATGTAATGCTTCAAGTTCTGTCATCTGTCTCCATTCTGGCCCTATCTTTCACTAGTCTTCACCTGACTAACTTGTACTCATCCCTTAGGATCATCTTTCTGAAGGTGAACTAGGTTACTAAAAAGCACTGGCTCTGGGTTCAAATTCTGGCCCTTCCATTTATTAACTCTGTGACTTTGCGTAAGGTAAGTTACATCTCTATTTCATGGATGCGAGACACACAAAAAAACTTCCATGCTGTTCTGCCATCTTGGCTCCCTTTAGTTACATCTCCAGACTAGAGCTTACTCACCTATAAAATCAAGATAATAAAGTAACTATCATGTAGGCATGTATTGAAAAAACAAGGTAAATCTGGTAGCCTTTAGCAGTCTCTAATAATAATGAGGACTTAGTAAATATTATGTTGTTTTTATTATTACACACCTGTTCTTTGAGCTCCCTATATACTTTTATCACAGCACCCGTCATTCTTTCTTGGCTATTAACTGGTCTGACACCTGACCAGTTTTCAATTGCCCTCCCTGCCCTCCTCCTACCACCACTAACACAATACCCACCAGCATACTTGAGAACTATACCTTGTACCCATAGGAAACTATGATCTACTCTGGCAAGTGATTCTTAGAAAGTGGTCATCCCTAGTTGAGTCATTCTCAACTGGGGATGATTTTGCCTCCCAGGGGACATTTTTGGTTATTGTAAGTCAGAGGAGGTACTACTGGCACCTAATGGTTAAAAACCAAGGATGCTGCAATGCACAGGGCAACCCTCTACAACACAGAATCATCTGGCCCGAAATGTCGATGGTGACAAGTTAAAGAAATCCTGAACTAAACAGCAGGTTCAGGAAGAATAACTTTTTCACCAGCATCAAATGTATGATAGGCAAATTAGAAATTTCATATGCTGAATGAATAAAAGGGGCCTATAATTCCAGTACATGCTATAAAAATTTAAGTCACTGCAATTTATAAACCATCCATCCATCCATCCATCCATCCATCCATCCATCCATGCACAGTACCTAGCTAATACCTACAGGTCCTTTCTATAAAGATTTTTAATCAAAATATTTATTTCTTAATGTTTTTTTATACTTGATCCAAGCCAAAAGGTCAAGAAATGATTATTATTTCTTAACATTTTAACAATCAATACTTCACTTTAAAAATCCTTTCAGGGGCGCCTGGGTGGCGCAGTCGGTTAAGCGTCCGACTTCAGCCAGGTCACGATCTCGCGGTCCGTGAGTTCGAGCCCCGCGTCAGGCTCTGGGCTGATGGCTCAGAGCCTGGAGCCTGTTTCCGATTCTGTGTCTCCCTCTCTCTCTGCCCCTCCCCCGTTCATGCTCTGTCTCTCTCTGTCCCAAAAATAAATAAACGTTGAAAAAAAAAAAATTAAAAAAAAAAAAAATCCTTTCAGGCGCTGGGGCGCCTGGGTAGTTTAGCCGGCTAAGCATTCGACATCAGCTCAGGTCATGATCTCACCATTTGTGGGTTCGAGCCCCGCGTCAGGCTCTGTGCTGATAGCTCAGAGCCTGGAGCCTGCTTCAGATTCTGTGTCTCCCTCTCTCTCTGCCCCTCTCATGCTCATGCTCTGTCTCTCAAGAATAAATAAACGTTAAAAAATTCTTTTTGGCTGCCTGGGTGTTTCAGTCGGTTAAGCGTCCGACTCGGCTTCAAGTCAAGTCATGATCTCGCAGTTTCATGAGTTTGAACCCCACATCGGGCTCTGCGCAGGCAATGCAAAGCTTGCTTGGGATCTGCTCTCTTGCCCTCTCTCTCTGTCCCTCTCCTACTCATGCTGCCTTTGTATCTCTCAAAATAAATAAACTTAATATAAAAAGAAAAAAATAATAAAAATCCTTTTCATTTAGTCTCTTCTATTGAAATAATGCTGCTGCCAAAACGCAAATAATGCTGTGCTCCACCAACTAAAAGGGAAAAACCTGAAATGCCACCACTCCTACACCCTCTCACAGGGCAGCCAGAGGTATATGGTGGCACCTGCATGCTACAGCAATTCATCAATCATTGAAATTCAAATAAGTGCAGAGGTGGAAGGCGGCAGAGTTTCAGTAAGAAACGGGGGAAAAAAAAATCAATGTCAAAGTTGACATCCTTTTCTGCTGACATATAAAGGACACAGCAATGGTAAAAACACACAGAACACCTTCTGTTACTCAAAATTACAAAATGTCTTCTATGCTTTTAAATAAAGAATAATGAACCTGGAAGAACATGTAGAAGAATACTAGTAATGTAACTGAGAATGAATTGGCAGAGTTGAAATCAGTTACCATAATGGATTTTTTTTTAAGATTTTTAATTTTTATTTACTTATTTTGAGAGAGGAGGGGGGAGAGAGAGAGAGAGAGAGAGATTGATTTGATTGATTGAGGCCAATGTGGGGCTCAATCCCACAACCCTGGGATCATGACCTAAGCCAAAACCAAGAGTCAAAGGCTCAATCAACTGAGCCACTCAAAAGCCCCAAAAGAGTTTTTAAATGGTTAAAGTTTGGAATACAAACATTTAATCAAGACTGCCTTTTATTATTTTTTAAGTTTATTTTATTTTACTTTTTATGAGTGAGCAAGTGGGGGAGAGGGAGAAATGCTTTTAAATAAAAGCAGGCTCCACACTCAGCACAGAGCCCAACACAGGGCTTGATCCGATGAACTGTGAAGGTCATGACTTGAGCCGAGATCAAGAGTCGTGCACTTAACCAACTGAGCCACCCAGGTACCCCTTCGTTTTTTAAGACTGTCTTTAAAAGACAAAGTACTGGGGCGCCTGGGTGGCTCAGTCAGTTGAGTATCCAACTCTTGATTTCAGCTCTAGTCATGATCCCATGGTCATGGGATTGAGTGTCACACCAGGCTCTGTGCTAAGCGTGGAGCCTGCCTGAGATTCTCTCTTCCTCTACCTTTGCCCCCCTCTCTCGCTTAGATGCTTTCTCTCTCTCTCTCAAAAAACAAAAGGAAGGAAGGAAGGAAGGAAGGAAGGAAGGAAGGAAGGAAGGAAGGAAGGACGAACCCGACAAAGTACTTAACAATTAACATTATAATTATATTATATATAATAATCTATAATTTTGTGCATGCCTTCCCCTAAGCCTGTGAACATATCTAATCTCTTCTTTGCATATCTAGAAAACTCAATTCCTATCATATAGATGGCTTAACACATTAATTGAATGAGATGTGAATGAGTAGATGAACTGTCTATAGATTCCCCTCACCCTCCTGCAAATGTCCCATCTAAGTAAGATGTGTCCTTTTATGTACCCAATTATCCATTTTGCCTTCCTGTGTGCTCGATGTCCTAGTAAATTAAATTCAGTGGCATAATAAATGCTGTATTCAGATCAACCATGTTGGATAGCAATGTCTCAATAACTTAACTACCCCCCAACACCAACACCAAAAAAAGATCATTATTCTCACCTTCCACCTAATTATGACTTTATCATTCCATACCTTCCTCAGGTGCAGCTGAAGCTCCTTCAGGTAGGACAGGCTGTAATTCCCCAGTTTCAGAATTATTTTCCAAATCAGTCATCTGCATTCCTTCCAGACGACCACCTTTAGCAGTAGCCCTCAAAGAGGGAGAAAACAACCTGATATTTTTGTGTAACTAGTCAGCGATACAATAATCTACATTTTCTTCTTGTCCTGAAACTGAGCATGAAACTAAGTAGGGTATATGGCACTAGTGCTTTATTTTTTAAAAAATCCAATAGAAGATTCACAATAAAAGATTAGAAAATGATGGACTGTATCAATGTCATATCCTGGTTGTGATATTGTATCAGTTTTGCAAAATGTTATCATTAGAGGGAAGTACGTAAGGTGTATATAGGATCTCTCTGTTTTATTTCTTAGAACTGCATGTGAATATATAATTATCTCAATAATAATTCTGATTAAAAGATAAAAACAGAAGTCCTAAATAATAAGTTCTTACTAATATAGAAAGACTTTTGAGATATATTACTGAGAAAATAAGGTGTGCTTTATGTACTAAAAAAGCTATATAGTCACAGTTGCTTAAATATGCATAAGAACTGAAAAAACACAGCATATATAAAAAATTAAAAACAGCAGGGAAGTGTGTGGGCAGGGGGTTGGAAAACTAAGCAGATGGGAGACAAAGATGGGGAAATTTTCACTTAATATTCTTTTCTTACTTCCATTTTTAACCACTTATTATTAGTATTTAAAGTTTTTGCTTACAAACTACTATAAATTAGGGAAGGGAAAAAAAAGACACAAACTAGAAAACATCACATAAGCCAGGCTAGTGATACAATTAACTGTAAAGTGAGGGTTAAAGCTAAGGGCTGCAGATATTTATAAAGGATTTCACAGTCTAGAAAAAAGCCTACGTTCATAAATATTTAATTGTTATGACTCAAGGCAGATATAAATATCTCCATAACAAACAAAATATAAAAGCTGGTTGTAGCTGCAACGTGAATATGGAATACGTATAAAATCAGGCTAGGTAATGGGGAGGACAAGATAACATCTAATAATTATAACACCTTTCCACTGCTTAAACTGGAGCTAAATCAGAAAACTAAATCATACCAACTGTTCTTTACATTTGGTAATTATCCAGACCTTAAAACTATATAAAATTAAGTAAATTTAAGGGATGTTATTCTCTAATTCAAAATCATTTTCAAAGTCTCCAAGGTAGAACTATTCCATTGTTTAAATTTAGAAATATATTTAATATCCATAAAATAGATCAGCAGATGGGTATTAAGGGCTCATCTAGCACGTTCACAGACAATATATCCCATAATCACTTAATCTTTTTAATTGGTAAAAGTTTAATTGACGTGGCTGGGATGTGAGTTTTTGTTTCCCGGGTGAGAGATAAAGGTGATGACTACCAGATAGTATATCCTTTTGAGAAATTCCAACTATGAGTTTTGCAGACATTTTCATAAGAGAAGAGAAAAAAAGTGAAAGTACAAAAGCAGTGTTAAAAATAAAAACGCTAGAATTGCTTTGTTCTGTACAAAACATGCATAGAAGATCTATGACATAATGTAGCCTAGCACAAGTGTCTTAAAAAATGTGGAGCAGGGGCGCCTGGATGGCTCAGTCGGTTAAGCGACCGACTTTGGCCCAGGTTATGATCTCACAGTTTGTGAGTTCGAGCCCCGCTTCGGATTCTGTGTCTCCCCCTCTCTCTGCCCCTCCCCTGCTCATGCTCTGTGTCTCTCTGTCTGTCAATAATAAATAAAGGTTAAAAAAAATTTTTTTTTAATTAAAAAAAATGTGGAGCAGATAGAAAAAATAAAAAATAAAAAAATAAAGTAAAATAAATTTTTAAAGAGCTGACACACACAACAAAAACTCACAAGGCAGAATTCACACAAAGTTACACAATATTATTCTCTTAACTTCAGTGATTTCTAACATAACAGAACTTCTAATAACATCTCATTTCATTCCACTAAGAAAAGAAAGTAGGGTCTCTGGTACTTTAGATTTTAATACAACAAATAAACTTTATATCTGCCAAAAAATTAACGAAGTAGAAATTTATTTTATTCATTATGATATAGACTTAAGAAGTGCTATTGAATAAAGCTATTGGCAATTATTCCACTACATAAACAAAAGAACTTACCCCAAGGTGACCATTTTCCTCCTTTTCTCAACAGCAGGTAAACCATTGAAAACTGCAACCACAACAGCATCTGAATCCAAAGCTTGACACTGCCGGTCTTCGGATTTGGGCAGAATATCACCGATACTGCCATGTGTTAAGGCTCGGGGAGAACTATGCCTGCTCCCAGACTGAGAGCTTCCTGGGGAACCTACAGAAAAGAAATGGGATACTCTGAAAGAAGGCAAACAAAAGTTCTCTAGTTTCCACTTTAGAATGTCTCACTACATACACATTTTTAAACTGCCGGAAGACTCAAAGCCAATTTAAAGACATATCCCAGGTTTTTTTTTGATGCCAGGTATTTAAAATTAAGGAGTCCAGAATATGAGTCTAATGATTGCATTTTATTACTGACGGGTCTGTTTTTGGGAGATCAAGAACTTTCAAATCAAGTTTCAGCACTGCTGGTGCCTTTAAACATCTAAATCTACCTATACCATAACATCAATTTCAAATAACAAACATCTACACACTGAAATTACATTCTGAACTCTCCAAATTTACCTTCAGACAGAGTTTGACAGTCTCCCTTTGAACGGCTATTTTCCCCAGAGTCTATTGCTCTTCGAAGTGACAGACTACCTGCTATACTGGACCGAGCTGGCTTGGGTGAATTACTCTTCTTATTTGTGGCTGCAAAGACATTTAAAAATATCTTTGAATAAGGTAAAATAGCATAAGACTCACTATGCAGGGACTTAGGGGAAGACTAACCTTATGGAAGGTATTCTATCTACTGTGTCCAAAAAACCCAGGACACTGTGGTCCCAAATGGTTTATTTGGGGTTATACACAAAAAGCATTCCTATTTTGCTACTCATGAAGCAAGACCAGAAAAATATCAGTAAACTCCAAAAGAAAAATCCTACCAGATATGAACTCCAATCTCAATGCCAAAGTATTAACAACAAAAAGATAACCCTCCAAACACTTGAAAATTGTAAATTATTGGATTAAAAAGAAAATCAATGAATTAAAAATGAACCACAAATATTTCAAGATGTTTGTGGCTAAGACAATAATTGGGGAAAATGTATATAGCCTTATAATGAATTAGGAAAAAATGAAACTAAGTGACCTAATATGCACTCAAAAAACTAGAAGAAGAATAAAAATAAAGAGTAAGCAGAAGACATGCATTTAAAGGTAATAAACGAGATCAGCAAGGTAGCAGAATGTAAGACTAAAAACTGATTGTCTTTTTATAGATCAGCAAAGAACAACCCAAGAATGAAATTAAGTAAACAATTTTATTTACAATAGCATCAAACAGAATAAAATACTTAGGAAAAAAATTTAATAAACATTAAGACTCGTACACTGGAAACTATCAAACACTGTTAAGAGACAAAAAAGATGGAAAAATTTGCATCTTACTTAATCAGGGGCACCTGGGTGGTTCAGTTGGTTAAGCATCTGACTCTTGATTTGGGTTCAGGTCATATCTCACAGTTTGTGGGACTGAGCCCTATGTCAGGCTCTGTGCTGATGGTGCAGAGCCTGCTTCAGATTCTCTCTCTCCCTCTCTCTTTGCCCCTCCCCTGCTTGCACTCTCTCTCTCTCAAAATAAATAAAGGAAGAAAATTTAAAAAAAATAAATAGAGATGGTGGGAGTGCAAGCTGGTGCAGCCACTCTGGAAAACAGTATGAAGGTTCCTCAAAAAACTAAAAATAGAACTACCCTACGACCCAGCAATCACACTAGTAGGCATTTATCCACAGGATACAGGTGTGCTGTTTCGAAGGGACACATGCACCCCCATGTTTATAGCAACACTATCAACAATAGCCAAAGTATGGTAAGAGCCCAAATGTCCATCGATGGATGAATAAAGAAAATGTGGTGTATATATATATAATGGAGTATTATTCAGCAATCAAAAAGAATGAAATCTTGCTATTTGCAACTACGTGGATGGAACTGGAGGGTATTATGCTAAGTGAAATTAGTCAGAGAAAGACAAAAATCATATGACGTCATTCATATGAGGACTTTAAGAGACAAAACATGAACATAAGGGAAGGGAAACAAAACTAATATAAAAACAGGGAGGGGGACAAAACAGAAGAGACTCATAAATATGTAGAACAAACTGAGGGTTACTGGAGGGATTGTGGGAGGGGGATGGGCTAAATGGATAAGGGGCACTAAGGAATCTACTCCTGAAATCATTGTTGCACTATATGCTAACTAATTTGGGAGGTAAAATTTAAAAAAGAAAAAAAAATTTTTTTTAAAAACAGAAAAAAAGAAAGATGGGAAAAATATTGTGTTCATTGATGGGAAGACTTAATATTGTTAACACAGCAACACTTCCAAAATTGATCTACAAATTTAACACAATCCCTATAAAAATTCCAATGGTCTTTTTTCTTCTCCTTCTCCTTTGGGGTTATACAATTTAAATTCAATTTAGTTGTTTTTTCAATTTAAATTTTTTTTTTTTTTCAACGTTTATTTATTTTTGGGACAGAGAGAGACAGAGCATGAACGGGGGAGGGGCAGAGAGAGAGGGAGACACAGAATCGGAAACAGGCTCCGGGCTCTGAGCCATCAGCCCAGAGCCCGACGCGGGGCTCGAACTCACGGACCGCGAGATCGTGACCTGGCTGAAGTCGGACGCTTAACCGACTGCGCCACCCAGGCGCCCCTGTTTTTTCAATTTAAATTCAAATTAGTTAACACAGAGTGCAGTCTTGGCTTCAGGAGTAGAACCCAGTGATTCATCTCTTACATATAACATCCAGTGCTCATCCCAAAAAGCACCCTCTTTAATACCTATCACCAGTCTTTCTTTCTCATTGCACAAATTGGTGTGCTGATTCTAAATTCATATGAAAAAATCCAGAATACCCAAAAACATCTTGAATGGAGTATTCACACTTCTGATTTCAAAACTTGCTGTAAAATTACATTAACCCAAACTATATGGTATACTGGTGTAAAGACAGAAATATAGATCATTGGAACAGAATTGAGAGTCCAGAATTAAACCCTTATATTTATAGTCAATTAATTTTTGACAATACACTGGACAAAGGGAAAGAAAGAAAGAAAGAAAGAAAGAAAGAAAGAAAGAAAGAAAAGAAAAGAAAAGAAAAGAAAGAAAAACATGGACAATAACAACAGTTGGCAAGAATGGAGAAATTGGAACCTTCAACTGGGTTCCAATTAGAAACTGAATGGGAATTTAAAATGGTGCAGCTGCTTTGGAAACAGTTATGGTAATGCCTCAAAAAGTTCCCGTATAACCCAATTCTACTCCTAAGCATATATGCAAGATAAATAAAAATACATATGCCCACACAAAAACATGTTCATGAAGGTTCATAGGACTATTATTCATAAGAGCCAAAAAGTGGAAAAACATTACATGATGCCTATCAACTGATAAGTAGGTAAACAAAACAGTACACATACAATGAAGTTGTGATTCAGCAATAAAAAGGAATGAAATAATACATGCTACAACACTGATGACCCTTGAAAATGTTATGCTAAGTGAAAGAAGCCAGACACAAAAGGCCTCATATTATATGATTCTATTTACGTGAAACTCCAGAAGAAGTAAAACCATGCAGAGAAAATATACTAGAGGTTACCAGGGTTCAGTGAGAGGGAAAAATAGAGTGACTGTTTACGGGAATGGAGTTTTTGGGGAGAAAGGTGATGAAATGTTCTAGACAGTGTTCTAGATAATGGTGATCATCACACAACCTTGTGTCTATATTAAAAACTGTTGAACTGTACACTTGAAGAAGATGTGAGAAAATATTAAGACAAATTTTTCCTCTACAATGTATATATAAATTATAATATGATCCTTAACCAATAATGCATTATATTAATGCATTAATAGAAACAAAGGTAGAACTTAATGTAATAAAAAGGCAGAAGATAACAGATGAAATCAATCTAAGAACTAGGCCTTTTTTTTTTTTTTAATAAGAGACTGTGCCAGTGCGGGAGGGGCAGAGAGAGGGAATTTTTTTTTTTTTAATTTACATCCAAATTAGTCAGCATATAATGCAATAATGATTTCAAGAGTAGGACCCAGTGATTCATCCTCTACATAAAACACCCAGTGCTCATCCCAGCAGGTGTCTTCCTTAATGTCCCTTGCCCATTTAGCCCATCCCTCCCCACCCAAAACCCCTCCAGCAACCCTGTTTGTTCTCTGTATTTAAGAGTCTCTTGTGTTTTGTCCCCCTCCCTGTTTTTATATTATTTTTGCTTCCCTTCCCTTATGTTCATCTGTTTTGTATCTTAAATTCCACACGAGAGAAGTCATATATTTGTCTTTCTTTAATTTTGCTTAACATAATACACTCTATTTCCATCCACGTGTTGCAAATGGCAGGATTTCATTCTTCTTGACTGCCAAATAATACTCCATCGTGTGTGTGTGTATGTATATATATGTATGTATGTATGTATGTGTGTGTGTGTGTGTGTGTATACACACACCATATCTTCTTTATCCATTCATCCACTGGTGGACATTTGGGCTCTTTCCATACTTTGGCTATTGTCGCTAGTGCTGCTATAAACATTGGGGTGCATGTGCCCCTGCAAAACAGCACACCTGTATCCCCTGGATAAATACCTAGTAGTGCAATTGCTGGGTTGTAGGGCAGTTCTAGTTTTAATTTTTTTGAGGAACCTCCATACTGTTTTCCAGAGTGGCTGCACCAGTTTGCATTCCCACCAGCAGTTCAAAACGGTGCCTCTTTCTCCACATCCTCACCAACATCTGTTATTGCCCAAGTTGTTAATTTTGGCCATTCTGACAGGTGTGAAGTGGCATCTAATTGTGGTTTTGATTTGTATTTCCCTGATGGTGAGTGGTGCTGTGAGCATCTTTTCATGTGTCTGTTAGCCATCTTGGTGTTTTCTTTGGAAAAGTTTCTATTCATGTCTTTTGCCCATTTCTTCATTGGATTTTTTTTTGGGTGTTGAGTTTGGTAAGTTCTTTATAGATTTTTGGATACTAATCCTTTATCTGATATGTCATATGCAAACATCTTCTATTCTGTCAGCTGCCTTTTAGTTTTGCTGACTGTTTCCTTTGCTGTGCAGAAGCTTTTTATCTTGATGAGGTGGTCCCAGTAGTTCATTTTTGTATTTGTTTCCCTTGCCTCCAGAGACATGTTGAGTAAGAAGTTGCTCTGGCTGAGGTCAGAGAGGTTATTGCCTGTCTTCTCCTCCAGGATTTTGATGGCTTTCTGTCTAGCGTTTAAGTCTTTCATCCATTTTGAGTTTATTTTTGTGTGTGGTGTAAGAAAGTGGTCCAGGGTCATTTTTCTGCATGTCGTTGCCCAGTTTTCCCAACACCATTTGCTGAAGGATTGTCTTTATTCCATTGGATATTCTTTCCTGCTTTGTCAAAGATTAGCTGGCCATACATTTGGGAGTCCATTTCTGGATTCCTTAGTCTGTTCCACTGATCTATGTGTCTGTTTTTGTGCCAGTACCATACGGTCTTGATGATTACAGCTTTTTAATACATCTTGAAGTCTGGAATTATGATGCCTCCAGCTTTGGTTTTCTTTTTCAGGATTGCTTTGGCTATTTGGAGTCTTTTCTGGTTCCATACAAATTTTACGATTGTTTGTTCTAGCTCTGTGAAGCATGTTGTGTTATTTTGATAAGGATTGCATTAAACATGTAGATTGCTTTGTGTAGTATTGACATCTTAACAATATTTATATTCTAATCCATGAGCAGGGAATATTTTTCAATTTGTTATGTGTCATCTTCAATTTCTTTCTTAGGTTTTTATGTTTTTTTAGTGTATAGATTTTTCACCTCTTTGGTTAGGTTTATTCCTAGGTATTTTATGGGTTTTGGTGCAATTGTAAATGGGATCAATTCTTTGATTTCTCTTTCTGCTGCTTCTCCATATTGGTGATTATAAATTCAACTGATTTCTGTGCGCTTTTATATCCTGCGACTTTGCTAAATTCATGGATCAGTTCTAGCAGTTTTTTGGTGGAATCTTTTGAATTTTCCATATAATGTCTGTGAAGAGTGAAAGTTTGACTTCCTCCTTGCTGATTTATATGCCTTTTATTTCTTTGTGTGGTCAGACTGCTGGAGCTAGGACTTCCAATACTGTGCTGAATAGTAGTGGTGAGAGTGGACATCCTTGTCGTGTTCCTGGCCATAGGGGGAAAGTCTCAGTTTTTCCCCATTGAGGATGATATTAGCAGTGGGTATTTCATATATGGCTTTTATGATCTTGAAGTATGACCCTTTTATCTGTACTTTCTTGGAGGTTTTTACCAAGAAAGGATACTGTATTTTGTCAAATGCCTTCTCTGCATCTATTGAGAGGATCATGTGGTTCTTATTCTTTCTTTTATTTATGTAATGTATCACATTGATTGTTTTGCGGATACTGAACCAGCCCTACACCCCAGGTATAAATCCCACTTGATTGTGGTGAATAATTCTTTTAATGTACAGTTGGATCCAGTTGGCTAGTATCTTGTTGAGGATTTTGCGTCCATGTTCATCAGAGAAATTGGGTCTGTAGTTCTTCTGTAGTTCTTTTTAGTGGGGTCTGGTTTTGGAATCAACATAATGTTGGCCTTATAGAATGAGTTTGCAAGTTTTCCTCCCATTTCTATTTTTTGGAACAGCTTCAAAAGGATAGGTATAACTCTTCTTTAAATATTTGGTAGAATTCCCCTGGAAAGCCATCCGGCCGTGGACTCTTATTTTCTGGAAGAGTTTTGATTACTAATTCAATTTCTTTACTGGTTATGGGTCTGTTCAAATTTTCTATTTCTTCCTGTTTCAGTTTTGGTACTTCATATGTTTCTAGGAATTTGTCCATTTCATCCAGACTGCCTAATTTATTGGCATGTAATTGTTCATTATATTCTTATTGTTTGTATTTCTGCAGTGCTCGCTGTGATCTCTCCTCTTTCATTCTTGATTTTATTTATTTGGGTCCTTTCCCTTTTCTTTTTGATCAAACTGGCTAAGGGTTTATCAATTTTGTTAATTCTTTCAAAGAATCAGCTCCTGGTTTCATTGATCTGGTTTTCTGTTTGTTTGTTTGTTTTTAATTTCGAAAGCATTGATTTCTGCTGTAATCTGTATTATTTCCTGTCTTCTGCTGTTTTAGGGTTTTACTTGCTATTCTTTTTGCAGCTCTTTAAGGTGTTAGGTTAGGTTATATATCTGAGACCTTTCTCCCTTCTTTAGGAAGGCCTGGATTGCTATATACTTCCCTCTTATGACTACCTTTGTTGCATCCCAGAGGTTTTGGGCTATGGTGTTATCATTTTCATTGGCTTCCATGTACTTTTTAATCTCCTCTTTAACTTCTTGGTTAACCCATTCATTCTTTAGTAGGAGGTTCGTTAATCTCCAAGTATTGTCTTTCCAATTTTTTTCTTATAGCTGATTTTGAGTTTCACAGTGTTGTGATCTGAACAGTATGATCTTGATTTTTTTGTACTTACTGAGGGCTGATTTGTGTCCCAATATGCGATCTATTCAGGAGAATGTTCCATGTGCACTCAAGAAGAATGTGTATTCTGCTGCTTTAGAATGAAATATTCCGAACATATCTGTTAAGTCCATTCAGTCCAGTGTGTCACTCAAAACCATGGTTTCCTTGTTGATTTTCTGCTTAGATGATCTGTCCGCTGCTGTAAGTGGGGGTGTTGAAGTCCCCTACTATTATGGTATTATTATCAATGAGTTTCTTTATGTTTGTGATTAATTGATTTATATATTTGGGTGCTCCCACCTTGGAGGCATAAATGTTTAAAACTGTTAGATCTTCTTAGTGTATAGACCCCTTAATTATGATATAATGCCCTTCTTTATCTTTTGTCACAGTCTTAATTTTAAAATCTAGATCATCTGATACAAGTATGGCTACTCCAGCTTTCTTTTGACGACCATTAGCATGATAGATGGTTCTCTGTCCCCTTACTTTCAATCTGAAGATGTCTTTAGGTCTAAAATGGGTCTCTTGTAAACAGCATACAGGTGGATCTTGTCTTCTTATCCATTCTGACACCCTATGTCTTTTGATTGGAACGTTTAGTCCATTGACATATAGAGTGAGTACTGAAAGATACAAATTTATTGCCATTGTATTGCCTGTAGAGTTGGGAGTTTTTGGTGTGTTCTCTGGTCCTTTCTAGTCTTTGTTGCTTTTGGTCTTTTTTGTTTTGTTTTGTCTTTTCTGAGAGGGAGAGAGAATCTTAAGCAGGCTCCACTCCCAGTGTGGAGCCCAAAGCAGGGCTCAGGGCTCAAACTCACAACCGTGAGATCATGTCCTGAGCCAAGATCAAGAGTCAGATGCTTAACTGACTAAGCCACACAGGAACCCCAGAACTAGGGCTTTGAAGAGACAAATAAAATGGACAAATCTCTAGCAAGTCAAATCAAAGGACAAAATAAGGAAACAAATAGAAGTGAAAAAGTTAACACCCTGTATTCAGAGGACTCTTTACAATTTAAGAGATCAGAATAAGTGAAATATACCAACAAATTTAAGTATTTAATAAAATGAGTAATTTTCTAGGAAAATTAATTATGGAAACTGGTTTAAGAAGGAGAAATATGAGACCAATAAATACAGAGAAATTAAAAAGGCTGTTAAAGTTGTTTCCCTGAAAGAACTACTAAATGGTTTTATGAATGAGTTTCATTAAACTTTTAAGGAGCAGATAAGATGTTATTTTAACAATTTCACAGAACAGAAAAGGACAAAAGCTTCTGAATTTCTTCAGTGGCATAAAACTGGAATTCAAATTGGTTAAGGATAATGTAACAAAAATACAACTCGATTTTACTTATGGCTACCATAGTCAAGAATCCTAAGTAAAATATTAGTGAACTGAATATTGATATTCAGTATATTAAGAACAATTACAAATAACCAAAACCTAGTAGGATTCATCTACTATTTCAAGAATGGTCAACATTAGATACAGAATGTAATTCTCTAAGTTAACAAAGTAATGGGAAAAACAGTATGATCATTTTGCCAGATGCCCAAAAAAGCATAATTCTATACAACTTCTTCATAAACAAAAAACAACCTCTTAGTAAGGAGAAAAAGAGGTAGTTTGGTATAATGGTCAAAGTCATAGTCTCTGAGGTTTAAGCTCTTTGCTCTGCCAATTACCACTGAAATTCTGACAATACTGTTTAATGCCCTGTGCCTCTGTTTATCTATCTGTAAATTGAGGATAAAAACAACTTGCCTCAGAGATGCTGTTGGGATGTGACTTATGAATGATATCCGGCCTATAGTAAACAGTGGTACTTACTGTACATAGTAATTATTAACAATAGAAGGATGTATCATTTACAAAAAATTTTTTAATGCTTATTTATTTTTGAGAGAGAGAGAGACAGAATGTGAGCAGGGGAGGGGCAGAGAAAGGGAGACACAGAATCTGAAGCAGGCTCCAGGCTCTGAGTTGTCAGCACAAAGCCCAACACAGGGCTCAAACTCATGCACCATGAGATCATGACCTGAGCCGAAGTCAGAAGCTAAACTGACTGACCCATCTAGGTGCCCAGATGTATCTTTAAAAAAAAAAAAAAAGTTTATTTATTTTGAGAGAGAGGGAGTGAGCACAAGCAAGGGAGGAGCAGAGAGAAGTGGGGAGACAGAATCCCAAGCAAGTCAGTGCAGAGCCTGATGCAGGCCTGATCCCATGAACCCGTGAGCTTATGACCTGGGCCGCAGTCAAGAGCTGGGTGTTCAACCAACTGAGCCATCCAGGCAACCCTGAAGGATGTCTTTTAATTTAGTAAAAACTACTTATTAAAACAAATAGCAAAATTTGTACTTGAGTAAAAAATGAAAGGAATTTCTAAACAGAATTCAAAACATAATAAAAATTTCTACTACTGCTATTAGTTAACATAGTTTTGAGGTCCTAGCCTACCTAGATGGTGCAAAATGAAAAGTAAATAAGCAATAAAGGAATAAACTGATTATTTGCTGATAATACAATCATCTACTTAAAAATTCTAGATAATTGACTGTAAACCTTACGGCTTTAAAATTTTCACTAAGTGGGCTAAATACAAGACAAACATGTAAAAACAATAGTCCTCCTACTATGACAAATAATTAGAAAAGATTATGGAGGGGAAAGAGATCCCATTCCCAATAGCAACCTAAGTTATAACCTATCTGGAAATAAATATAACAAGACAGATACAGAACTTACACGAAGAAAACTAAAACTATGAAATGACCAAAATAAATAGGAGAAATACCACATTCCCAGATGTTAATGTTTTAAAACTGAAAAGATGTCAATTTTCCAAATTAAGTGTTATTAAATGCACGAAATAATGCAATTTCAGTCAAAATCTTTTTCTGGAAGAGTAAATGTGCAAGAACCATCAAGAATATTTTGAAAACAAAACCAAAATGAAGGCAAATAATTACTGTACTACAAACTGTGAAACTACAGTAGTTAATAACACAACAAATATTCAGTTGAACAATATCAAACTGCTGTTCTTGCAGGTCAAAAACAGTTGCATGTTGGCAATTTCATACGACTCAACCCCATGAATGAATTTAAAAACAGAATCATGCAAATATGGGAATTTGGGTCTGTTAATAAAGGATGCACTAAATATTATTGGATGAACTAGATTCTTTAAAAAACATGGTTTTTTTGGGGGGGAATCAATGAACTTACCTCACACATCATCATGAAAAACAAATTATATTTGTTATAATGATACAAACATTGAAAAGTTAAAAAAAAAAAAAACACCATAAGAAAACAAGGGTCATTTTTATAAAGCTGGAGTTGAAAAGGCCTTCCAAATAAAAACATTAAGCCCCAAACCCATAAATACTATTAATAGACCTAAAATTAAAAATGTAAAACTTTTGTTTAGCAGAAAAAGACAAAACAGTGACAACAGGAGGGAAGTATTTGCAAAAATATAACAAAAACTTTTTGCAAAACTCTATCCAAAAAGCATTATTTCTTCTGTTGGTTTTAGATTGTCATTTCCTTGACAACTAGATGAGACTGAGTATCCATTGAGATGTATAGTGTCCATTTGTATTTTTTCTTATGTTAACAGCCTAATCATAACTTTTACTCATTTTTCAAGATAATTTTTTTTTAGTTTTTTAATGTTTTATTTATTTTTTGAGAGAGACTGAGACAGTGAAAGCAGAGGAGGGGCAGAGAGAGAGGGAGACACAGCCTCTAGGCTCCAAGCTGTCAGCACAGAGCCCAATGTGGGGCTCAAACCCACAAACTGTGAGATCATGACCTGAACTGAAGCTAGATGCTTAACCAACTGAGCCACCCAGATGCCCCCTTTTACAATCCTTTTTCTATTGAACTGTCATGATTATTTTAGGAGAATTCTATGCATTTGGCAATCATCCTCTCTCCTACTCATCTCTACTGGATTACTGCCATCAGTATCTAGCATTAATATACCCCATTTTAATAAACACACACATAGCCCAGAAATAAATGCTCACATATATGGTCAAATGATTTTGTCTTTCTTTTTTTTTAATGTAATCTCTGCACCCAATGTGGGGCTCAAACTTAAAACCTGAGATCAAGAATCACATGCTCTACTGGGGCACCTGGGTGGCTCAGTTGGCTAAGCATCCAACTTTGGCTCATGTCATAATCTCCCAGTTTGTGAGTTTGAGCCCTATGTCGGGCTCTGTGCTGACCGCTCAGAGCCTGGAGCCTGCTTTGGATTCTGTGTCTCCCTCTCTCTCTGCTCCTCCCCACTCATGCTCGTGCTCTCTCTCTCTCTCTCTCTCTCAAAAATAAACATAAAAAAAATTTTTTTAAATAAAAAAACAGAAAGGGGGGGGGGGACTAGGTGGCTCAGCCGGTTGAGCATCCGACTTCAGCTTAGGTCATGATCTCATGGTTCATGGGTTCGAGCCCCACTTCAGGCTCTGTGTTGACAGCTCGGAGTCTGGAGCCTGCTTCAGATTCTGTGTCTCTATCTCTCTCTCTTTGCCCTTCTCCCGCTCACACTGTCTCTCTCTCAAAAATAAATAAACATTAAAAAAAAAAAAAAAGAATCACATGCTTTATTGACTGAGCCAGCCAGTGCCCCTCTAATGATTTTCAACAAGGGTATCAACATCATTCAGTGATGAGATGAAAATCTTTTCAGCAAATGGTGCTAGGAAAGCTGGTACATTTGGACCCTTACCTAATACCATATACAAAATTAATTAACAATAGATCAAAGACATTTATAAATGTAAGATCTAAAACTATAAAACTCTTACAAGAAAACATAGGGGAAAGCTTAACATCAGGTTCAGCAATGCTTTTTTTCTTTTCTGCAATGCTTTTTTGAAATATGACACCAAAAGCACAGGCAACAAAAGAGAAAGAAAAAGATAAATTGGACTTGAGCAAAATTAAAAACTTTTACTGTCAAAGGATACCATCAACAAAGTGAAAAGGGAACCCACAGTTTAGGAAAAAATATTTGCAAATTATATTATGGGATCAGAGATTAATATCCAGAATACGGAGAACTCTTGAAACTCAAAACTAAAAAGCCAACCCAGGGTGCCTGGCTGGCTCAGCTGGTAAAGCATGCAACTCTTGATCTCAGGTTTTAAGTTTGAGCCCCACATTAGGTATAGAGATTACTTAAAAATAAAATCTTTAAAAAAACAACACCCCCCCCAAAACAAAAACTCATTTCAAAAATGGGCAAAGGATCTGAACAGACATTTCTTTAATGAAATGAAAAAATATATAAATGGCTAATAAACACTTTTAAAAATGTTCAACATCATTAATAAATGTGAATCAAAAGCACAGTAAGACAACAAGATACCATTTCACACCCATTAATATGGCTATTATCAAAAACAAAACAAAAAACAGAAAACAGTAAATGATGGGGAAGATGTGAACAAACTAGAATGCTTGTGCACTATTTATTAGGTAGGAATGTAAAATGGTGCAACCTCTATGGAAAACACTATGGCAGTTCCTCAAAAAATTAAAAAGCAAATTACCATATGATCCAGCAATTCTACTTTTGGGTATATATGTCCAGAAAAATAGAAAGCAGGGTCTTGAAGAGATGAACACCCATCCTCAGAGTTGCATTATTTGAAACAGCCAAAAAGTAGGTGTCAACCCCTGTCCATCAGAGGATGAATGGATAAGTGAAATGTGGTATATATATATATATATATATATATATATATATATATATATATACAATCAAATATTTTTTCCAGGCTTAAAAAGGAATGACATTCTGACACATGATATAATATTGATGAACCCTGAAGACATTATGTGAAAGTGAAATAAGCCAGACACAAAAAGACAAATACTGTATGAGTTCCACTTATATGAGATATCTAAAATAGTCAAGTTCATAGAAACAGAAACTGGAATGGTGGTTGCTAGGGGTTGGATGGGTGATGGAAATGGGGAGTTATTATTTAATTGGTACAAAGTTTCAGTTTTACTAGATGAAAAAAGTTCTGTGAATGGACAGCGGTGATGGTTGTACAACAGTATGAAAGGACTTAATGCTACTGAACTATACACTTAAAAATAGCTAAAATGGTAGATTTTATGTTATGTACATTTTACCACAGTAAAAAAGAAACAGGTATAAAAAAAAAGCATATAGGCTTAGAAAGTGAAAACACAGACAGATAACAGAAAACTCTTTCTTGACTTCACACCCCTTCCAGATACAACCTGATTCATTATGCAACTTCTTGAAGGAGCTGTGCAATAATGCTTCAGTTTCTCACTGGATCTACCCTGCTACACTCCTCAATGGGAATGGTTCTTAAAAGGGCCACCCACACTTCAACTTGACACCTCTCAATGGTATAACCACTCCCACTTCTTTTGCTTCTCAATTTCCTTTATTGGACACCCTTCATTACCATGTCTTTAAATGTTAAAGTGCCCCAGAGCCAAAATTTCTCTTTGCCATTTAAACTCCTTCCATACTTGATCTAATTCACTCCCTGACTTTAAACAATATCTGCCACTGTTGACGCCTGTTTATATCCAGCTTTGACCTCATAAGCTTCATACTTATTTACCATCCATCTACCTACAAGACATTATACTAGGATAACTAATAGACATCTCAATCCTAACAAGTTTAGTTTTGTTTTTTTGGGGTTTTTTTGAGAGAGAGACAGAGTATGTGTGGGAGGTAGGTGGGAGAGAGTGAGTAGGGGAGAGGTGTAGAGAGAGAGGGAGAAAGAGAGAGAAAACCCCAAGCAGACTCCATGTCTCCATTGTGTGGCTTGATATTATCACTATGAGATCAAGACCTGAGCCAAAATCAAGAGTCAGGCACTTAAACAACTGAGCCACCCAGGTACCCCATTAAACCTAGAATGTTTAAACAAGAATTCCAAATTTCCTGCCACCACCTCCCCCAACTCCTACATCAGCTTTTTCCTTATTTCCTAAATTAATGATAGCATCAGTCACTAAGTTGCTTAGGACAAAAACTTAAATATCATTCTTAGTTTTTTTTCTTTCCCTACAAACTATCCAGCCTTTCCACACCAGGGTTGTGAGTGGAGAACAGAGTCTTCTTGGTCTAAAATATCCATTGTATGTAATGAACTAATTTCTCTCCTATGTATCTAGAATAGTAATAGTTATGTACCACCCTTCGGAGAATTAAGAAAGATAGGAACCCCAGTCAAGAAGGGCTGCTAGAAAATGAGCAAGTCCACTTCTCCACTGCAGTAACTCCAGAATAGGTCACCATATTTCATATACACTCTCAACCCCTTTTAGACCTTTCTCCATACAACAAGCAAAGTAATCTTTGTAAAAGGTAAATCAGATCATAAATGCCACTGCCATCCCCCCACCACCTCGATTTTCATTCTCTAGAGACTTGCTTCTAAAATCAGAATAAAACTCCTATCTAGGTCTTACAAGGCCCTATCTGATCTAGATCCTGCCTACCTCTCTGACTTATCCCCTAGTATTCTCCCTTCTGCTTTGTTTATCATATTCAACCATACTGGTCTTCCTTCAAGTATTCAAATATGCGGAGCAAATCCTGTATCAGTGAATCCGCATCTTCTGTTCTGTTTACCCTGAAAAATGCTTCCCACAGATCTTTGCATGGCTGCCACCTTCTCAACCTTTAGGTCTCAGTTCAAAAGCTGCCTCCTCAGAGACTTTCCCTTACTTCCCTAACCTAAGCAGCACACTCCTCATCTTCCTATCCCATTCCTGTTTCCTTCACAGCACTTTTTACCAACTGAAATGATCTTTACTTGTCTACACGTTTTAATGTCCAATTTCCACCACATGAATTTATGAATGTAAGATCCAAGAGGTTAAGTATTCTGTCTTGTTTGCTGTCCAGCACAGAATATTCAATCAAGAAATATTAGCTCTTGGGGCACCTGGGTGGCTCAGTTGGTTGAGCGTCTGACTTCAGCTCAGGTCACGATCTCACAGTCTGTGAGTTCGAGCCCCGCGTCGGGCTCTGTGCTGACAGCTCAGAGCCTGGAGCCTGCTTCTGATTCTGTGTCTCCCTCTCTCTCTGCCCCTCCCCCGCTCATGCTCTGTCTCTCTGTCAAAAATAAATGAACATTAAAAAAAAAAAAGAGGGGCGCCTGGGTGGCGCAGTCGGTTAAGCGTCCGACTTCAGCCAGGTCACGATTTCGCGGTCTGTGAGTTCGAGCCCCGCGTCAGGCTCTGGGCTGATGGCTCAGAGCCTGGAGCCTGTTTCCGATTCTGTGTCTCCTTCTCTCTCTGCCCCTCCCCCGTTCATGCTCTGTCTCTCTCTGTCCCAAAAATAAATAAACGTTGAAAAAAAAAATTTTTTTTTAAATAAAAAAAAAAAAAAAAAAAAAAAGAAATATTAGCTCTATATAGAAAATCTACAGTCAGTTCTGAATGGGAAAAAAGGCTATATGTATTTGTAGTCTTAAGTCATTATAAGAGAGGTGTTTAAATATTATTATTCTAAAAATAACCCATCCTCTAGCTTCCCAAATGACACACAGAGAAATGACACTAATAGGATCTTTTCCACTTACAGTTTCGTATGTAACAACCAGCAATTGATGACTTTGCCAACAGCTCCATTCCCAAATCCTGTAATCTGCCAGAGTTTTCGGTTCCACATGCAGCCAGAGCTGCCTGGTCAGCAGAAAAAAGGCTTGCCTGCATGTCTCCGGAAGCAGCATTGCTGCCTTTGATTTCTGAAAGTGTATTCTTTACATCAGTTTTCATACATCGAACTTCAGCCATTTGAGTTTTGAGTCTTTTTAGCATCTTTAAATCAGAGGGAACTCGCCACATTGCCTGCTGCTTCCTTTGGTCTTTATCTTTTCGAGAATATGATGCTTTAGACAGAAAGTTGTAAGTCATGTTAATAGAGACTTCTATTAAATCGTTCTATCATACAGTCAATATATGCAAACTTGAGGTGTAAAAAGCTAAGGTGCTTTGGTGGAATCAACAATTAAAAGCATGCATTAAATTCCATTAATGAAAATAAAGATAGATCCAAGTATCCTAATTTTATCCATACCTTCAAAGTTAGAGTCTGGATCACAATATAATCACTCAAATCAGAATAGTTACCTAATTCTAAAAGTTTAAAAAAGCTGCCTTATTGCCTGCCTGTGCTTTCTTCTTTATACTTCTCCATTTTTCTCAAATTTCCTATGCTGAGCTTTTGTCATCTTCATAACTGACAAAAATGAAAAAAAAAAAGAACCCAAAAACCTAGAATCCAAATTAAGTAGTCAAATCTGCTATACATAGTATATAAAAAATATATATTCCATCTAAGTCTAAGAAGGTTTCCAGTGTAGTTACAGCTATTAAGTGCCATAGAACAACATAAAATACTTTCCCATCAGTCTTTGCAGCTTCTAAAGTAACAATGTTTTCTCTCTTCCCAGAGAAAGTAGTTGTTTTTCACCCATCCCACTCCTCAAATATTAAAATAGAGGTATAAGTAAGGAAACTACAGACTTTCTACTGCAGAAAGGAAAAAGATATCAATATTTTGAAAATCAAAGAATGTTATGACAGACTCAAAGCAAAAAGAAACCAAGCCTTACCCCCCACCTAAAAAAACAAAAATGGGGGACCGATAGCCACTAAATAGAAAAGAACAAGTCCTTTATTAGCAGGAATGACAGCTGAAACAGCCTGCCTTCTAGTATAGAAGATGAAGTGCTGTAGAAAGTAAACACTGTAATGTGTTCGACAGCCAATCCCCCACTTCTACCTTGCAGAAAGGACTCAGATTGTGTTCAGGTATCAGGCAGTAGGCAGCAATGTGCTCAGGGAGGTTAGATCCCTCCTTTGGCCCCAGGACATACGAGAGTCTAGAACTGGTTCATTCTTCTGACAGTGTTTAGGGTGGGTACATCACTCAGCCAGCCAAAAGTCTGGGGTGGAAGTGCTTCTGAGAAAGATTTTCTATCTTGATAGGGAGATTTTACTGTCTTTGTTTATTTAAGAAACATCCATAAAGAGCTTACTGAATGTCAGATATTTTAAGGAAATTAAGTCATTTAATCCTCTCATATCAATCCTCTGAGGTAACTAAATACTATTATTATCTCCATTTTATAAATGAGCTAAGGACAGATTTTAGAAATCTAGGATTTAGTCTCAAATCTACCATTTAGTTGCTGTAACTTTCTCTAACTCCACCAACTTCTGAGTCCATTATTTACTTGTAAAATGAAGACAATAATATACACATAACAGGGCTGTCATGAGGCTCAGAAGACACAATGTTTGTGAAAGCACTCTGTGGTGTAATCCTCCATCCAACCCCTTTCCACCAGGATGTCAGAAATGTTTTCTAAAACCCAAATCAGTTATTATTTTCTATTGCTTTCCTGCTGACAATCATTCACGAAAGCACCAGCATGGAACATGAGGCCCATTATCTGATTCTACCCTACCTCTCAGTGGTTTTATCTTCTACCTCTACCCCAAACATATTCCAATGTTTTGGTATTACCTGCAACTCTGTAATACATAGGCAATGCTATATCCCCTTATGCTTTTCACATGTCCTATTTCCGGTGCTCCCTCTGTTAACTCAAGCCCATCAGATGAAATCTGAAATGTCTACTTCTTTAGGCACCTAAACCACCAATTGCCTCACTTCTTCCAAATCAATTCTGACCCAATTTTGTATAATACTTAAGAGTATACTTCTACTACAGCACTTTACACATTATAGTAAGAAAGACAAACATACAGACTGAAAAACCAAAGGGTAGAGATAACATCTTAGTGATCTTTGTATTTCAGGCCGAACAGCTTATGGCACAAGATATTCACAATTTTTATTTATTTATTTTTGAGAGAGCAAGCAAAGGAGGGGCAGAGAGGGGGACAGAGGATCCTGAGAGAGAGAGAGAGAGAGAGAGAGAGAGAGAGCGCGCACAGAGGAAGGGCAGAGAGAGGGGGGGAGAGAGAGAGAGAGAGAGAGAGAGAGAGAGAGAGAGAGAGAGAGAGAGAATCCCAAGAAGGCTCCACACTGTCAGCACAGAGCCCGTGACTTAGGGCTTGATCTCAAGAACCGTGAGATCATGACCTGAGTCAAAATCAAAAGTCAGACAATTAACCAAGTCAGCTTACCCAACTGAGCCACCCAAGAGCTCCACAAGATATTTCAAAATGTTTTCCTAAACAAAATCTAGTACCCCACATCTACAGGGACTTAAATATGAAAATCTGTATTAACCCACATGGCCCAGTTTATTATTACTAGAAACTGACAAGACCTTTAAAAAGTAAAAATCCCAAATGGGAAAATATAAAAAAAAAATTAAACAAACCTCCATCAGCTGATAATCAAACAACTACCAAGATTGTTTGAAATGCTAGGCACTGTGCTGGGCAGGACATACAACAGTGAACAAGACAAACCCTCAGTCTTTGCTCTCACAAAGCTCTCAGTCCAGCTGGAAAAATGAAAAATAATCTATTTCAGTACCATGTGATAACTGCCAAGACAGGAAAGTGTAATGGGATCTTATACCACAGGAACCTGACAATTTAAAGAAAGTTACTGCGCTGAAAATAAGAAGCTTTCCTGAATGTGCCAAGTTACAAGGTTAATTAGAATTGAGAATCTCATCTGTAACCATTCTTTCATATCATTCAGTTATGGCCTTCAAGATTGATAGTTCTTTAAAGCTTCTCCTCCAGATTTCAGCATCAATCAATGCTACCACCATTCTGCTCACCTAAGCTTTTTCAGAATCATTAGCACATTCCACTCAATTGCCAAGCCCTGTAATTGTAACTTCACAAGATTCCACATACTACCATTGCCATGCTACAAATAAAATCTTAATTATATAGAGAGTAGATTGATGTATTCCTTAGAAGTTAAGTAGAACTTTTATAATGTCAAAAGATTCTGAAGATCTCAGATCTACGTATTTTTGCGTATACGATGACTGAGAAAATATCCAGAAATGTATGAATTTGCCCTCTCATACTAGGAACCACTGAAATAAACTTCTACAATAATACCCTCATTAAGCTTCCATTTCTGATAGTTTTCTGGGCACTGCCAGCCTTCTAAAAAGCAGCTTGAATCAAATCACTCCTAAACTGCAACTGGCTTCTCAAAGCCCACTATGCATCATTCCTCAGACTAGGCATGCAACACCTTCCATGGAATAACCCTGTCTGACTTTCTATTTCTACTCACCACTACATGTACCATAAAATCTGGTTCAAATATATCATCTGTAATTCATACCCTGATTGATACCTCTTAAAATGCTTTTACAGTACAGTATGATGTTTTTAAGAACATGAACCTGCAGCAAGTCTGATACATAATAGGTTCACTCAATATGTACTGAAAGAATGAAAGGAAAATAAAGGAATACTATGGACAACGTTATGCCAACAAATTTTTGATAACTTAGATGTAATGGACCAATACCTTGAAAGACAATCTGCCAAAAACCGAAGAAGAAATAGATAATCTGAAGAGGCCTACATCCACCTTCTATTATCTCCAAGAATATAAGTAGGGAATACTTCCAAGGAAGAGGGAATACTTCCAAACCCAATCTACGAGGCATTACTCTAATATCAAAATCAAAGACATTACAAGAAAACTACAGACCAGTATCTTTCATGAATAGAGACAAAAAAAAAAAAAAACCCCATCAACAAAACATTAGCAAATTAAATCTTACAGTGTATATAAAAAGGATTATATACCACAATTAAGTGGGATTTATCCCAGATATGCTGGTTTGACATTCGAAAATCAAATAATGTAAAGCATCATATCATATCAATAGATGCAGAAAAAGCATTTGACAAAATCCAATACCCATTGATGAATTTAAAAAAAAACAAAAACAAAAAACAACTCTTTGGGCACTTGGGTGGCTCAGTCAGTTAAGTAACCAACTCTTGGTTTTGGCTCAGGTCATCTCACAGTTTCGACTTCAAGCTTCACATTGGGCTCTGTGCTGGCAGCACGGAGCCTGCTTGGGATTCCCCCCTGCCGCTCCCCCACTCACGATGTCTCTGTCTCTCTCAAAAATAAATAAACTTTAAAAAAACAAACAGGGGTGCCTGGGTGGCTTAGTCAGTGAGCATCTGACTTCAGCTCAGGTCATGATCTCGTGGTTCATGAGTTTGAGCCCTGAATCGGGCTCTGTCCTGACATCTCAGAGCTTGGAGCCTGCTTCAGATTCTATGTCTCCCCCTCTCTCTGCCCCTCCCCCACTCATGCTCGCTCGCGCTCTCTCTCTCTCAAAAATAAACATTAAAAAAAATTTTTTTTAAAGAAACAAAACTCCTAGTAAACCAGAATAGAGGAAAGTGTTCTCAATTTGATAAAGAATAGCTATGAAAAACCTACAGCTAACATCATACTTAATGGTGAAAACCTCAAAGCTTTCCCACCAAAATCAGGAACAAGGTAAGGATGTTCCCCTTCACCACTCCTTTTCACCACTTTACTGGAAGTCCTAGCTAATGCAGTGAGATGAAGGAAGGAAGGAAGGAAGGAAGGAAGGGGAAAGAAAGAGAGAGAGAAAAAGAAAGAAAGAAAATGAAAGGTACACAGATTAAGAAAGAAAGAATAAATCACTGGAATCTGCTCCTGAAATCCTTGCTGCATTATATGCTAACTTGGATGTAAATTAAAAAATTAATTAATTAATTTAAAAAAAAGAGAAGGAAATAAACAAAGAAATAACTGAATAAACAAAATAAACACTGAAACCGAAACAAGCATTTTAATTAAAAAGAAGGCTGGATCTATCTGCAATGTTAGCTTTTCATATCCTCTCATATAGGTTATCTTCAGTTAGTTTCCATGACTTCTATTTTCTTGGTTTCTTTCCTTTCCAAAGGTTCTTTAATCTGGTTCATCTTCCACACACTTAGTAAAAACAGATGTTCACCATAATCATCCCAGGCCCTCTTCCTGTTAAAATTTTCTTAAAACTCCCTCTTCTACAATCTAACTCATTTAGTTTTAATTATCCAGTATCACCTCTAGGCAAATAACTGCCTATATTCCGCTTCTTAATTTAAAGGTATCTAATAGGCATCTCTATTTTGATACCCACTGGCATGTAGATATTTAAAGATTTGCTCTTCCTCTCTACTGTTCCCCCTTCCTCATCATCAGCATTTTGATCACCTGGATTGGAAACTCAGATCATTTCATTATAGTATTAATTTTACATAGAAAACTTATTTTTGGATAACGAAGATCTTATTCTGTTAATAGTGTATATTCATTTTTCCATTGATGTTGAATGTTTTTCAAAAACATGATTTTACCTGTCTATAAAATACACACAGTTAAGCTATAATTTTTCAGACATAACTACATTGTTGGATATTTTCAAACAACTCTGACTGTTTTCTATTTCAGATATACTCCTAAAAGTGAAAATAAGCATTGAAGGATAGAGGTATTTTATTTATTTATGTATGTATGTATCATTTTATGTATTTATTTGGGGGGGGGGCAGATAGAGGGAGGGAGGGAGGGAGGAAGAGAGAGAGAGAGAGACACAGAGAGAGAGAATCCCAAGCAGGCTGGTACTGTCAGTGTGGAGCGCAATGCGGGCTTGAACTCACAAACCATAAGATCATGACCTTAGTCATAATCAAGAGTCGGAAGCTTAACCAACTGAGCCATCCAGGAGTCCCAAAGGATAGAGGTATTTTAAACCTAGTACTAAAATTTCCTTCAAAAAAGTTACCTGCAGTAACCTGCAGTTTCAGTTACATCTACCTGCAGAATCATAACTTGTCTGTTCCACTAGGTCATTGCAAGTAACACTGGCTGTAATTTAAGCAAAACCCTTGTCAAGGTGTTTTCTTTTCTTTTTTTTTTAAAGCTATTTCTTTGATCACAAGAACTATATGTGATTTTTATTTTCTTTGCAATTTTCTGTATTTTCCAAATTTTCTACAATAAAAATATCACAGAAAAAAATGTAAAATTATATACAGTGTGATTAAGTTTTATAAAAATGCAAGTATAATACAAAATGTACTTGGATCACAGATAAAAGACAAGTATTTCATAACATAACTGGAGACAATCTTTCAAATTGAGGATCCAGACTTCCCAGAGTATACCTTAGAAAGAAAGAGGCCTAGGGGTGCCTGGGTGGTTCAGTCAGTTAAGCATTCAACTTCAGCTCAGGTCATGATCTCATGGTCCTGAGTTCAAGCCCTGCATCCGGTTCTGTATTGACACCTCAGAGCTTCAGATTCTGTGTCTCCCTCTCTCTCTGCCCACACCCATCTCTCAAAAATGAATACACGTTTAAAAAAAAAAAAAAAAAAAAAAGAGGCCTAAATAATCCAGTCTCTGAGTTCATTCACCCTCCAACTAGAGCAGTTCTAGGTGTTTTCTACATCAAAGCTCTGCCTCACACTTTGAAAAATGAGTTCTGTTGTTTTAAAGAAGCATCAAAATCACTGTTCTAAATCACTGACATTTGATTTGTATACTACTACTGTTTAAAAAGGCAGGAAAATACTGAGTATATTTTAGAAAGCTAACAAAAATGGTTTTTAAAACATGGCATTTAAAGGTAATCCTTAGCTGTTCAAAATAAGTAGGCCTGAGAGTTTCAAAACCTCCAGGTTTGACAACACATCTAATATGTGTGGGTATACATCACATTACAGTAATACAGATGTAACTTCTCTTTAACAAATAACCTCTGCAAATAAAACACTGATGCTAGTTGGTATACGTTTTGAGGCAAATAAAACACTGATGCTAGTTGGTATGCATTTTTAGGTTACTGAACATCAAAGCACAAAACCATCTTTTTTATATTCAATTCAGACACAGTTCCACTTACAAGTTAGGGTATTATGGGGCACCTGAGTGGCTCAGTTGGTTAAACATCTGACTTCAGCTTAGGTCATGATCTCGCAGTTTGTGGATTCAAGACCTGAGGTGGGCTCTGTGCTAACAGCTTAGAGCCTGGAACCTGCTTCAGATTCTGTGTCTACTCCTCTCTCTGCCCCTCCCATGCTCATGCTCTGTCTCTCTCTGTCTCTCAATAATAAATAAACGTTAAAAAAAAAAAAAGGTATTAATGAGTCCTGCAAAACTCTTATTAAGTCATTCACAAAGAGGACAACAGTACTTCATATAAATCAAACTGTCAATCATACACAATCTAAATGCCAGATCATATACAAACATTCTAACAGACATTTTGACATTATTGTGCAAAAACATCATGGAACAATAACAACCAAAAACTTAACCTGATTTATATTAATGTCCTTTTTTTAAAAATTTTTTAATGTTTATTCATTTTTGAGAGAGAGGCAGAGAGAGAGGGAGAGAGAGAGAGAGCAGGACACAGAATGTGAAGCAGACTCCAGGCTCTGAGCTGTCAGCACAGAGCCCAACAAGGGGCTCAAACCAACAAACTGTGAGATCATGATCTGCGCTGAAGTTGGACACCTAACCGACTGAGCCACCCAGGCGCCACTAAATGTCATTTTTTAAAAGAAGAAAACATCCGGCCACTTGAACAAGGATATGATTGATTTTTAAAATGACTGTAATTTGTGATTAATTTGTATTCAATAAAATTTACTAATTTTGGCAAGTTTCCACAAATATATATAGTCAAATAATTATTACCACTCTGTGATTTTTATTAACCCCCCCCCCAGTTTTCTCATTTGTTATTTAAGCTGATCCCTTCTTTCTCCCTTCCTGGCCCCTCTGCAACCACTGATGTGTTTTTTTCACCACAGTTTTACTTTTTCAGAATTTCATATAATGGGATCATACAATATAAAATTTTTTGTATCTCACTTAACTGATAATTCATTTATTCTTTTTAAATGTCATGTTTTATAATACATAATGAAAAATCAACTTGCTACAGAAACATACTGTGTTCCAACACTTAAATAAGACACTTGGATTAAAATGAAGAGTTTGTTTGTAGAATCACAGAAAAAAGGGAAATTACTATTAATATTTTACCTGTGGGCTGCAAAAGTGAAGCAGGAGGGCGAGGCTGTAAGCTCCACAAATTTTCCATACTACTCCGGTCCTTAAGGTCCAACAAATGTATTAAGATTAACGGATCAATGTCTAATAAACTACTGGTAGCAGCAGAACATAAATGTGCTCTTCTTGACATTCTGCTACTGGCGCCCAGATAGCCATGGTTACTACCTGCAAAAGAAACAGAGATGAAGAAAATGCATGCTATAAATTTGCACGAATTTAATTATCATTAAAAGAAAAAGTAAATTGGTTAGTGTGGTTTGAATACTTGTCTATGGACCTGTCTTTTAGGAGTTGGTGTAAGAACATGGTGAGAAGCAGAAAGGAGAAACCAGATTGCCAGAGAGGTATACAGAAGCACAGTGACTAAGCACTGGCCTTATTACTATCCAGAATTCTGGAGGAACCCTCAACCCCATCCTTAGGCCTAGAAATAAAAAGGTGATAACATATATAATATACACAATAAGGGAGATAAGGGTGAGGAAAAGGAGAATATATCCCATAACCCAGTGGTCTTCAAAGAAAGATAAATCCCCACAGTATCACAGATCCCAAGAAACTAGACACCAAAAAACAGTACTCTTCTTGAGGAGTTTTTAGACTGAACTTTTTAAGTTTATTGATTTATTTTGAAAGAGAGAGACAGAGAGACACAGTGAGCAGGGGAGTGGTAGGGTCAGAGAGAGAGAGATAAAGAGATAGATAGAAATAGAGATAGAGATAGAGAGAGAGAGATAGAGAGAGAGAGAGAGAGAGAGAGAATCCAAAGCATATTCTGTGCTGACAGCGCAGAGCCCAACGCAGGGCTCAAATTCTTGAACCATGAGATCATGACTAGAGCCAAAACCAAGAGTAGGACACTTAACCAACTGAGCCACCCAGACACCCCTAGACTGAAATTGTTAATGACTGATGCACAGTATGGACACCTATGAGCAATGTGATATCTGTATAACCTATATTGGACTAAGCTCCTTAGGCTAAAGAAACCACTGGACTTGTATCTAGTGCCTAGTAAAATACCTAGCAAATATCAGGTACAGAAATGGTGGTTTAAACTGACCTCCTTCAGGGGCGCCTGGGTGGCGCAGTCGGTTAAGCGTCCGACTTCAGCCAGGTCACGATCTCGCGGTCCGTGAGTTCGAGCCCCGCGTCAGGCTCTGGGCTGATGGCTCAGAGCCTGGAGCCTGTTTCCGATTCTGTGTCTCCCTCTCTCTCTGCCCCTCCCCCGTTCATGCTCTGTCTCTCTCTGTCCCAAAAATAAATAAACATTGAAAAAAAAAAATTAAAAAAAAAAAAAAAAAAAAAAACTGACCTCCTTCAATAAAACTATTTAAATATGTTCTAAAGAAACTTAAAATTTTAAAGTGTTACATTCAACAAAGTCTTAAAATAGATAATATAAAAATAACATTAAATAACCAGGTTCCGACTATTCATGAGTTTTTCAAAGAGATCTGGAAGGAAATAACTTAGGAGAAAAGTTCCAATTATTCACCAGCTTCAAGCTAATTATCTACTTATATATATTCCATCTATATTCACATCCTCACCTTTTCCAACTTCTTCCTCTTCCTCTTTATGAGGTTATCATCCTACTGCAAATTTTTCTTCCCAGCCTTGGTACCCCCTGCAACTCCTATTAAAAAGAGCAGAAAACTCCCCTTTTCCTCAAACTGCTACAACTGCTTGGTCCTTTGTAGGAAGGCTCTCACTTCATTTGGTGACTAGCACCATGCCTGGCAGCACCACTCAGCATTCACCTGTACCATGGCCTCTATCTCAGGAGCTCACTTGGATCTACTTGGCCCTCATCCTGCAATGACACCATGGAGGATAAGAGGAATCTTCTCATCAAGGCGGTCAGTATAAATGTTAAACCTTTCTGACCAGGCTTGTTTGCAAAGGCCCTGGTCAATGTCAACATTAGGAGCCTCATTTGTAATGCAGGGGCTGGTGGACCTGTCCCAGAAGCTGGTGCTACACCAGCAGGAGGTCTGGGCTCCTCTAATGCTGCTGCCCCAGCTGAGGAAAAGAAAGTGGAAGCAAAGAACTGCAATTAAAAAAAAATTAAATAATTACTTAAAAAAACCACACACACCTATCTGCAACAGGAATAAAATAGAAATGTGGATAGAAGGGAAAAAAAAAAGAAAGTGAAAGCAAAGAAAGGAGAATCTGAGGAGTCTGATGATGATACGGGCTTTGGTCTTTTTGATTAAACCTTTGTGACATACTCAAGAAAAAGCTGAACTCTTAAGAAAAAGAAAAAGAAAAAAGCAGAAAACTATCCCCTCTCCACCTTAAAACTGCATCTTACTGATGAATGGATAAAGATGTAGGGTGTGTGTGTGTGTGTATACACAATGGAATATTGCTCGGCTAGAGGGTATTATGCTAAGCGAAATCAGAGAAAGACAAATATCGTACGACTTCACTCATACGTGGAATTTAAGATACAAAACAGATGAACATAAGGGAAGAGAAGCAAAAATAATATAAAAACAGTAAGGGGGACAAAAACATAAGAGACTCTTAAATACAGAGAACAAACTGAGGGTTGCTGAAGGGGTTTTGAGTGCGGGGATGGGCTAAATAGGCAAGGGGCATTATTAGGAAGACACTGTTGGGATGAGCACTGGATGTTATACATAGGTGATGAATCACTGGATTCTCATCCTGAAATCATTATTGCACTGTATCCTAACTAACTTGGATGCGAATTTTAAACAAACAAACAAATAAAAAAAAAAAAAGAACACATCTTAACTCTTTTCCTTTACTAGGAAGTTTCCAAATCAGGCTGCATTTGAGGAGTTTTAAGAATTACAGTTTCTTGGGGCGCCTGGGTGGCTCAGTTGGTTAAGCGTCTGACTTCAGCTCAGGTCACGATCTCGCGGTCCGTGAGTTTGAGCCCCGCGTCGGGCTCTGGGCTGATGGCTCAGAGCCTGGAACCTGCTTCCGATTCTGTGTCTCCCTCTCTCTCTGCCCCTCCCCCGTTCATGCTCTGTCTCTCTCTGTCTCAAAAATAAATAAACATTAAAAAAAAAAAATTAAAAAAAAAAAAAGAATTACAGTTTCCTTGGAGCACCTGGGTGATTCAATCTGTTAAGCATCCGACTTTGGCTCAGGTCATGATCTCACAGTCTGTGAGTTCGAGCCCCGTGTTGGACTCTGTGCTGACAGCTCAGAGCCTGGAGCCTGCTTCAGATTCTGTGTCCACCCTGCCCCTCTGCCCCTCCCCTACTCGTGCTCTGCCTCACTCTGTCTCTCAAAAATAAACGTTAAAAAAAGAAAAAAAAAAGAATTACAGATCCCTACCTCCACTACAGATGTCTGAAAAAGAATATTGGAGTGGGATCCAGGATCTTTTTCTTAAAAGCTGCCCAGGTGGTACTGACTGGATAATAAGTAACTCAGCAGCCCTGTATATTTTATCTACTGCCCTGGTATCTAGTTCTTCTTTAAAAGTAGAAGTTGCCCATTTTTCCATGTTAAATGGACTTTTTTAACAGTAGCCCTCTCCTGTTTCTCAGTGCTCTTCCAGGCCTTACTTTCACCAATAAACAAAAACTCCCTTCCTTCGTGGTTTATGCTCTTTGGCGACTCCCTCCCTCCCATGTTCCCATCTTTCTACTAACTATCCACAGGACATCAAAGACTGTAGCATCTATTTCAGTTTCCCTCTCTCAGAGCTAATATTGCCATTGTACTGGGTGTGTTGTATATGCATATCTGTCTTATACATAAGTATTCAGCTTAATAAATGTTCACAAAGTATCAGTACCCCCAGACCTTCCCACGCCTCCTAAAATTGCTTACTACCTTCCTCTCCAAAAGTAACCTCCATCCTATGGTTAAAACCATAGATTACTTTTGCCTGTTTTTAAATTTTATATGAATGAAATGATAATGTGCTCTAATATCCTGCTTCTTTGTTCAACATTATATTCAAGAGATTCATCTATATTGTTATATGTAGCAGTTTATTCATTTTCATTATTGCTGTGTGGCATCTCAGTATATGAATATACCTCAATTTCTTTCTTTATTCTATTTGGAAAGAATTTGGGTTGCTTCTAGTTTTTAGCTGCTAAGAATAAAGCTACTAAAATTCTAAATACATAAACTGCTTTTGAAGGTCACATGAAGAAAATATAAAATACCTCATAAAAAAGCAAATCAATCAGTGACAGGTTCCCCCACCTCCTGAGCCAACCCCCTACTAAAATGTCACACTAAAAATAAATAAATAAAATAAAACAAAATAAAATGTCACACTGATCTAAGTTCTTGATTTTATCATAGTACCTGTGTGCAGCAGCATGACATTCAAGGTCTTATACAGTCTAGTCTTAAACCAGCTTATTCACATCTTTTACTGTTATAAATTATGTTTATTTTTCTTCTTAAATTTTTTTAATGTTTATTTATTTTTGAGAGAGAGACAGACAGAGCATGAGCAGGGGAGGGGTAGAGAGAAGGAGGGAGACACAGAATTCGAAGCAGGCTCCAGATTCTGAGCTGACAGCACATAGCCTAATACGGGGCTCAAACCCACAAATGAGATCATGACCTGAGCCGAAGTTGGACACTCAACCAAATGAGCCACCTAGGTGCCCCGTAAATTATGCTTATTTTTCTTAATTAAAACACATACATGCATACATACACACACACACACACACACACAATGACAACACCTAAAAAAGAATGATGCTGCTCTAAATACTCTTCTAAAAATCTACTGGCAAGCCCTGGCTCATACAAAGGAATGTGTATGTTCATCTTTAAAACATATTGCCTAACACGTTTCCAAAGTAGTGCTACCAATTTTCATTCCTACTGACAAGGTATGAGAGTTTCCACCTCTCTACATGCCTTCAATACTTAGTACTGCCAGTTTAAAAAATATTATCATATATTAGTTGCTACAGTGGGCGTGCCAACAGTATCTTATTGATTTTTACTTCACACTTCCTGAAAAAAATAAAGAAAAATGAAGAGTCTCAGAGATCTGTGGGGTCTCATCAAATGTACCAACATACATACAATGGGGGTAACACAAGAGCAAAGAGAAAGAATGTTCAAAGAAATATGGCTGAAAACTTCCAACATGATGAAAAATATTAGTCTATCACATTCAAGGAGCTTAGCTCAACAAACTCCATGTAGGATAAATACCCAAGAGATCCATACTAAGACATAATATCAATTTGCATTTCTCTGATGAAAGAGGCTAAGTACTTTTTAAAACGTGCATTGGTCATCTCAATAGCCTCCCTCATGAAGGGTGTATTCCAATCTTTTGTCCTTTTTTACTGGGAGGTAGTCTTACCTTTTTCTTGTTGATTTGTAGAAGTTCTGTATATGTTATAGACAAATCTTTTGGAAATTTTTAATTTATTTATTTATTCCAATTAATAAAATCTATATTGTTTGTAATAATAAATAAATAAATAAATAAATAAATAAATAAACACTGTGCCTTTCTAGACCAGATTACATAGCTGAGACCTTCTAAACAGTTAGATATTTGGGTCTGGAGATCAACACATAATTGTCCCACAGGTTTCTCAAAATCAACAAAGATCAAACTGAATATAGTATCTTCTGCTGCTGGATTCACTGTCTTAGGTAATGGCACAGCCTAACCCAGAAACCTTAAGGAATCATCCCCACATATCCACCAAATCCATCTCATCCAGTTAGATTCCCAAGTCCTATTGATTCTACTATTTAACATCTTTCAAAAAATTGTCTCCATCCCTACTACTACTACCCTATGTTAGGCCCTCATAATTTTCCCTTCTGGAACATTTCAGTAGTTTCTAATTAATCTTGTCCTTTAACTCATCTTCCACTATGTAACCAAATCTGATCATACTTCTTTTTAAAGACCTTTAATGGTTCCACAGAATAAAGCCCCAAATCCTTAGCCTAGCAAATGAAACTTTCCATTACCTGATCTGGGTTCCTGCTTACCAATCTCCACTGGCCTGTCCCCATATCAAGTCTCAATATTTCAAGTTTCTAAAAAGAACAATGCTGCATCTTTTGCTTGGAATGCCTTTCCACTCTTAATCTCATTGTTTCCCTGCTCCTCTAATGAACTTTTAGCTCATCTTTCAAGAACAAAAGCAAGCACCACTCCCTTTCTAAAGCCTTTTTCACTCATTCCTAATTACCTGTTCTATTTTTAGTATCACCCTATATCTGTATTTACAATCACAAAGTTCTGTAATCACTAGTGCTAGATTCTCATTTTAGAAAGATAATGCTCATTCATCTTATTATCCCAATGAACAACACAATGCCTGATGCCAAGTGGGCAATCATTAAATACCTGTGGAACAAGTAACCTTAAAGGTCTTTAACCAAAATAAGTAACAAATGTTTTAAGTAATAACCTACATAACATCAATTTGTTATACAAGTGCATCATATTACTAGAATCTTTTAGTTCTCAAACAAGATTCAACTAGCTAATGTTCTAGATTAGAATACTTTTACAAGGGGCACCTGGATGGCTCAGTTGGTTAAGTGTCCGACTTCCGCTCAGTTCATGATATCGCAGTTTGTGAGTTCCAGCCCAGCAATCAGGCTCTGTCCTGACAGCTTGGAGGCTGGAGCCTGCTTCAGATTGTGTGTCTCTCTCTCTGCCCCTTTCCTGCTCGTTCTCTCTCTCTCTCTCTCAAAAATGAACATTTAAAAGTTTTTTTCATAAAAAGAATACTTTCACAATGAAACTTTTTATTTACATTTTCAGTACTTAATATAAGCGGAAGTTCTCTTGTAACTAATGAAAATAACTGAATAAACTAAAAGCATTCTTGATGGAATGAGGCCACCTGAGTCATTAAATATTCATTTCAAGCTATAACCTTATTTAATACTATCTACACATTGAAATTAAGTAAATGTTATTTTACCTCATACCTAGCTTCTGTGTAACGAAGATCTTCTAGTTAGTGGATAACTTAACATCTTAACTGATATAATTCTTTAGATGATTGTGTGGTTCTGAAATATGAAACTCAAGCCTGAAATGGACTTTCCATAATTAAATTATAACAATAATACATTCCACACTCAGCCCCACCTCACCCTTAATTCAGCTTTTATTCTCTTTATATATTAAAATGTTTTATTTTAGAATAGTTTTAGATTTCTATAAAAGGTGCAAAGATAATTCAGTGTATTCCTATAAATCCCATAATCCATTTTTCCCACCGTCAACAACTTTCATCATCATGGTACATTTATCACAACTAATGAACTAATACTGATATGCTATTATTAACTAATAAAATCTGTACTTTATTCAGATTTCATTAATCTTTCTCTAATGTACTTCTTGTGTCTCAGGGTTCCATCTAGAATACCAAATTACACCTAGATGGTCATTTCTCCTTAGGTTCCTCTGGTCTGGGGTAATTCCTCAGAATTTTCTTGCTTTTGACAGTTTTGAAAAGTACTGGTCATATATTTTATAAAATGTTCTTCCAACAAGGGTTCATGTGGTGTTTTTCTCGTGGTTAGATCGTGTTTATGGGTTTTTGGGAGGACAACACCACAGATGTAAAGTACAATTCTCAACACATCATAACAAGGGTACATATGCTATCAACATGACAACATGGATGATGTTAAATTTGATAATTTGGCTACAATAATGTTTGCCCTGTTTCTCTGGCATAAAATTATTTCTCCCTTTCCACTATATTTTCATCTAAGCAAGTCACTAAGCATAGCCCACATTTAAGGGTAGGGAGTTATGTTCTACCTCCTGAGGAGGCAATATCTAAAGAAACTGGGATTCTTTTGTAGGTGTACTATCTTACGTATCTTAGCTATCTTTTCATACATCTATTCACCTTTAGATTATCAATTATGTTAAGAGTAAGTAATTTTCATTGTATTTCCCAAAAATCTTGATATAGGAAAGGCATTTGACAAATGCCAAATACTTAAAATTCCCAAAAGCATACAATAAAAATTATCTGGGTATGATTCACTATTGTATCCTCAGCACCCACAATTTAGTGTCTGAGGTATAACAGGTCCCCAAAACTATTTATTGAATTAATAAATTACAATTTCGGGGGTGCCTGGGTGGCTCAGTAGGTTTAGCGTCTGACTTCAGCTCAGGTCATGATCTTGCAGTTTGTGAGTTTGAGCCCTACATCAGGCTCTGTGCTGACAGTGTGGAGCCTGGAGCCTGCTTCATTCTGTGTCTCCCTCTCTCTGCCCCTCCCCTGCTTGTGCCCTGTCTGTCTCTCAAAAACAAATAAACATTAAAAAATTTTTTTAAAGTAAATAAATGAATTACAATTTCATAATTATAGAACATAAGCAGCATGGAACAGAGAAGTCTTTTTATTCAGTACTATAGCTCCAGATAGTAAAATAGTACATAGTTCTAGGCAAGTGTCCAGTAAGTATTTGGTGAATGAATGAATAAATTGAAAAATATAACCTCTTATTTACCCATTACCCAGTATGTATAAAAATGTTTTACATAAGTATTTCCCTGTTATATAGTTTAAGAGAGGAAATGACAGATTTAACTAAGAAAAAGTATCCCAGAAGGCTGAAAAATATTCAGTAACCTTGATTTAATATATCCATCTTCCATTTTATACCAAGATAGCCTCTGAATTTTTCTATACTATTTAAAACTTTAAAAATTACATTCAACACTTAGTAAAAATAAATATATTCACTCAATATTTATCTGAAAAATATTAAATGATCACTTATTATATTTTTAAATGTCAGGGATACAAAATTAAGATGTGCATTATTTCTTGGCATACAGCTTTGTGGAGCTCAGAGCCAAAAGGGATAATGGGCAGCTAAATAAGCAATTATAATCAGGTTTAATATTTATTCTAATAGGTTAATTTGAGGGAGCAGAAAAAGACCCAGGGCACACAATTGAGGAGGGCTTCCAGGAATAGAATACAAGCTAAAATTAAGAAGGAACAGGAGCTATGCCCAGCATGAGGAGAGACACAAGGAACATGGTGGGAAGCACATTTGGGGGGATGAAAGAAGTTCCTCTAGACTAAAAAAATGACAGAGGCAAGTGTGAGAGACGTAAGGCTACAGAAGTGAGTAGGAGTCAGCATCTGAAAGGTCTTCAGTACCATTAAGCAAGTTTGGATTTTATCCTGTAAGTAAATGGAATTCAATAAAGGGTTTTAGAGTAGAGAAGTGACATGATCAGATATAAATTTGAAGGGGGAAAAAGAACTCATTTTGAGCATATGAAAGGAAGAATAATGGATACAAGGAACCCAGACAAGAGACTATTTTGAAAGACAGTGGCCTAGACTAGGAATGTCAAAGGAAAGTACAAATGAATTCATGCACTATTTAGGTAGAATCAACAGATTTTGGTAATGTATTACAAGCAAAATTTAAGCAAGAGGAAAAGATGAAGAATGTATAGCACCATCAATCACTAAGATGATGAGCTATTACTGATAGGCAGGCTGATAGATAAAAAGACAATGATTTGTTTGGGAGACACTGAATCTGTTAACATCAAAACCACACAGCTACATGGAACTGGAAGTTATGAGAAAAATAAAAGCTAGAGCTAGAACTTAGAGAGTAATCAGCATATAAATAGAATTGAAGTACAAGTGGAACTGAAATCACCTAGAAAAATGTGAGAAGTAGGAAGAGTACAAAGCATGGGTGGAAGTTGCAAGGCTTCCAATGTTTAAGAGGTCTTCAGAGATCCAAACACGCCACAGAATATGCCAGTGTTTGTACCAAGGGCAACATCAATAAATAGCAATACAAAGCTAGCTTATAATTATTTTAGCCAAGATTTGCATGCTTAATTAAACAGGTCCAAGAACACAAGAGAAAAACTCAGCATTTGAGCCACTTCATCCCAACAAGAACAGTGTGGTTTGGCAAAAATCAGAATCTAAGAAAAAGATGATATGGAGCTCTAGATTAGTTCTACCAACAGCTACCTATGTGACCTAGGCAATTAAATCTCAAGTTTTTTCAATGCATAAGATGAGCTCTCAAAAAGTCCTTTGTAAGTCACAGTCCATGAATCTATTCAGATTATTCTATAGTTAAATTAGATTTACAAACAAGACAAATATCATAAAAGGATAATTAATACATAACCGTAGAGAAGACCAAGAACTATGGATTAAGACAAACCCAAAACTCAAATCCCTTTCATTTACTAAATTGTGAATGAGAGCAAGTTGCTTAAATTCTCTACATACCAGTTTGTACAGCTATAAAAAGCAGATAATATTAAAATCTATCTCACAGAATGTGAGAAATTAATGAGAAAAGGTACATATAAAAGTGCTTGTGCACAATCCTTGGTATGTAAGAACACTTACCAAATGTTAGCTATTATTGCTGTTTTAAATACCATTAGTATACACTCTAAGATATGTAATATATATTGACACTTCCAATATACAATATTATATACATACATAGCACTTCCAATACCACAAGCTATATAGAGCAGTGGCTGCCATATATTAAAATATGATAGAGAAGAGGAAAGAGAAGACAGAACAGCTTGTGCATCTTAGCCTCTGTACCTGGTGGTCCTGCAGCAGCTGCATCTTCCATAAGTTCTCCCTCTTCCAATTCCATGTTGTTGTATTCCACATCATTTTCTCCCGACCTAAGAATATACAAAATTCATCATTCCTATACAGCAAGGACAATTAACATTTGTCACACCTCGCTGGATTTTAAAACAGTAGTGCATAGCTTTCTCCTACAAAGTAAGACATGCTATTTCTCAATACGGAAATGAGGAAAAGGACTTTTAATATTATCATGGTAGTGTTAATGTTCAAACTACCTTTCAAAAACACCGAGATGGTTGGCAACATTTTTCTTTTGTAAAATTTACTTATTTATTTTGAGAGACAGAGTGTGAGCATGGGAGGGGCAGAGAGAGAATCCCAAGCAGGCTCCTCCCTATCAGAACAGAGCCCAGTGCAGGGCTTGAACTCACAAACCATGAGATCATTACCTGAGCTGAAATCAGGAGTCGGACGCTTAACTGACTAAGCCACCCAGGTACCCCAATGTTTAATTTTTAAAATAGAAAATATGAGAACCATTGTAAGCAGAAGGAACTATATAGCTTTAAAGAATTTATAACTTAATGGTAAGAAATTAGGCTTAAAACACTACCTTTAAGGTTAAAAAAAGATCAAATTAACATATATGGTTACTTTTTTTTTTTTTTTTTTTTTTTTAAAGAGAGAGAGTGTACATGCAAGTGGGGGAGAGACAGAGAATCCCAAGCAGGCTTGACATACAGTGTGGAGCTCAATGCGGGGCTAAATCCCACAACTCTGGAATCATGACCTAAGCCGAAATCAAGAGTCAGTCAGCTGCTCAACCAACAGAGCCACCCAGGCACCCCATCAATACTGTTTTCTTAAGATGGTATTTCAGAAAAAGGGTGTTGCCTCCTACCAAAGTCCTCACAAAATCTTTCCTACCAAAAAAACTACTATTGCTTTATTTTATTTTTTTAATTAAAAAATTTCTTTTAATTTCCTTATTTACTTAGTGATTGATTTTAAGTAAGCTCTATGTCCAACATGGGGCTTAAATTCACAACCCCAAGATCAAGAGTCACATATTCTACCAACTGAGACATCCAGATGCCCCACTTATTATAATGAGAGTGCTATATGGAACAACACTAACCAATGCTAGTTTGGGATATTTAAGGAACTCACAAGGGAAATGAAAGCAAAATGAACTATTGTGACCTAAGATAAAAAGCTTCTGCACAGCAAAGAAAACAATAAAAAAAACTAGCGGTGCCTGGGTGGCTCAGTTGGTTAACCGTTGGCTTCAGCTCAGGTCATGATCTCATGGTTCATGGGTTCGAACCCCATGTCGGACTCTGTGCTGAGACCTGGAGCCTGCTTTGGATTCTGTGACTCCCTCTCTCTCTCTGCCTTTCCCCTGCTAATGCTCTCTCTCTCTCAAAAATAAATAAACATTAAAAAAAAAAAAACTACTAAAAGGCAACTGACAAAATAGGAGATAATTTGCAAATGACATGTCAGATAATAGGTTAGAATCCAAAATCTATAAAGAATTTATCAAACTCAACACACAAAAAGCAATCCAGTGAAGAAATGGGAAGAGCACATGAATAGACATTTTTCCAAAGAAGACACAAACACATGAAGAGATGCTCAACATCACTTATCATCAGGGAAATACAAATCAAAACCACGATGAGATACCATCTCACAGCTGTCAGAATGACTAAAATTAACAACAGAAAACAACAGATGTCGGGGAGGATACAGAGAAAGGGGTACCCTCTTACACTGTTGGTGAGAATGCAAATTGGTAAACCCTGGAAAACCGTATGAAGTTTCCTTAAAAAGTTAAAAATAGGGGCGCCTGGGTGGCGCAGTCGGTTAAGCGTCCGACTTCAGCCAGGTCACGATCTCGCGGTCCGTGAGTTCGAGCCCCGTGTCAGGCTCTGGGCTGATGGCTCAGAGCCTGGAGCCTGTTTCCGATTCTGTGTCTTCCTCTCTCTCTGCCCCTCCCCTGTTCATGCTCTGTCTCTCTCTGTCCCAAAAATAAATAAACGTTGAAAAAAAAAATTTAAAAAAAAAAAAAAAGTTAAAAATAGAACTACTCTATGATCCAGCAACTGCACTACTAGTTACCCAAAGAATATAAAAACATTAATTCAAAGGGATATAGGCACCTCTATATATAGCAGTGCTATTTACAACAGCCAAGATATGGCAGCCCAAGTGTCCATTGACTGATGAATGGATAAAGAATATTTGGTGTACACACACACACACACACACACACACACACACACACACAGGAATATCATTCATCCATCAAAAAGAATGAAATTTTGCAATTTTCAACAACATGGATGGAGCTAGAGGGTATAATGAACACTAAATGAAGTCAGAGAAGGACAAATATGATTTCAATCCTACGTAGAATTAAAGAAACAAAAGAAATGAGCAAAGAGAGAAAATGTGTGTGGGCGCACGTGAGACAGAGAGACAGAGAGACGGGGGTAAGGGGGGGAACCAGGAAACAGACTCTTAACTATAGAGAACAAACTAAGGGTTACCAGAGGGAAGGTGGGTGGGGGAATGGGGGGAACAGGTGATAGGGTGGGAAGACATTTACAGCCTCAGAATATGTCCCTATAGGGTATTTATTAACTACAAAGGGAAAAATTAGTAATTTCAGATTGGAGAAACCTGACAGACATCACGTTAACCAAGTGATCTAGGGGCGCCTGTGTGGCTCAGTCAGTTGAGTGTCCGACTTCGGCTCAGGTCATGATCTCGCGGTTTGTGAGTTCGAGCCCCGCCTCGGGCTCTGTGCTGACAGCTCAGAGCCTGGAGCCTGCTTCGGATTCTGTGTCTCCCTCTCTCTCTGCTCCTCCCCTGCTCACGTTCTGCCTCTCTCTCTCTCTCAAAAATAAACAAATATTTTAAAAAATTATTTTTTAAACCAAATAATCTAAATTAATGGTACAGAGATAAAAGACATGTGCTCTCCCACTACTCCATCATATGAGGTCCTGAAAAGGTATCATAATTTCTTTAGTACTCCTGCCTGAAGTGCACAATCTTAATTTAATTGTGAAGAAACATTTGGACAACTCCCAAATTGAAGCTTGCTAGGAAAGAACTGCTCTTTCTCTGAAGTGTCAAAGTCATAAACAAGCAAACAAACAAACAAAAAAGATCAGGTGATCCAAATTAAAGACTAAAGAAACTTAACTAAAAGCAATGTAATACTGCTTTGGATCCTAGACCAAAGGACATCAATGGCAAATTTTTAAAAGGTAACAGATTATAGTATTACATCAATGTTAAATCCTGAGTTTGATAACTATACTGTAGTTACATAGGAAACATAGTACACAACGAAAAGTATATTCACCTAACTCGAAAGTCTCACCAAAAAATATTTTTATAAAATACAGAAAAGAGGAACTAAGCAAAATATTAACATTTGGGGAATTAATCTGGACAAAGGGAATATGGGAATTGTTATCTAGCATTTTCTCCATTTTTCTTAAATTGAATAATTGAAAAATTAAAAAGAAAAACTAAAGCTAAGTTTGGAACCCAGAGGTGTGAAGAAGGAAAACTATCTTTCCTTCAAGTTCCTTCATTTATATAAGATACTCTACAGCAAGTAAACATGCTGAGTATCTCCACTTTTAGGCCCAAATTTAGTTAATATGCTTCTAATAATTACTACTTAGATGCTTTATGGCAGTTAATGTGAGACACTCACATAGTTTCTTCATCAATGTCATTTTCTTCTGTGTTACTTGTTGCTGTGGAGCTGGCAGAGGAACTGCTGCCATCGAGGTGATTCACTTCATCTTCACCAACAAGATCCAGATCCAGATCTCCATCTGAAAGTTCATGCTAGATCAAGGCAAAGAAACAAGACTTCTATCTCAAATGTTTTTACTCATTGATCATCTGATCCAGCCAATGGACCAAGCACCAAAGAATAATGAAATGATCAGAATTCTCTCTCCTGTGCATAGGCAGTTGAACCCATTAGAGAACAGCACACAACCACATTATCTGGTTCCACTAATAACTTATTGCTGCCATTTTCAGTTAGGCCTTCAATGTGACTAGAGATGCTTCATATACTCCACTGCAGATGCCAATGAGGCTCTTCACAGGGTAACATTTCAAACCATCATCCTGTAGTCCGACCTAATCTCTAACATCAAGGACATCATAAAACTCTTGTCACCTATCTGCATAGAAAAACACACTGGTTATTATGTGTAAATACCCCCAAATTTTACCTGCCCTACCTCCAAACCCCATCATTAATTCCATTAACACCCCTTTCACAGGTTAATTGCTTCACCTGAGTGCTCCATTATCTCCTTAAATAGTTTGTTTTGTCAATACCTTAACTGACCTCTCTCCCCACTGGCTCCTTCATTTTAGTACATACTTGAAGTGTCCTATCTTACAAATAACAACTATAACAACAAAAGCTGGTCTCTGCATCACTGTCTTACTTTTCAACTCTATTCTTTTTTATGTTTATTTATTTTGACAGAAAGAGTGGGAGAGCGGGGGAGGGGCAGAGAGAGAATCCTAAACAGGCTATGCGCTGACAGCGAGAGCTCAATCCCATGAACCACGAGATCATGAAGTGAGCCGAAATCAAGAGTTGGATGCTTAACTAAGTGAGCCACCCAGGTACCCATAACTTTAAACAGTAACAATCACTTCTCAAATTCTCATTCTGGTTGTTGTTTATCTAGCATAAAACCTGGCTATCTCCCAAATCCTAAATGATTCTACCTACATATGCAAAAATAAGGTACTGTACTAGTTTTAGTGAATGGAAATAGATCAGATTTGTTAATTCCACAATTTGTATAGTTGTATATTTTCCGGAATGTGTGTCAATTTGTTTGGTAGAACATACGTTTTCTATAATAAATTAACTTTAGAGCCTTGTAACACTTTGATTCAACTTCTGACTTAATATTTACAGAAGGGCATACTCTACTAAAGAAAATAAATGGAGAAGTCTTTCAGTATATTGATTCCTCTATATATGCTGGAAACCATGGTCTTATCATTTCTCTTACAAAGCACAAAATGAATCTAAAACAAGTCTAATTATTACATGATAATCTTCATTCTGAATCTTTTCCTCTTCTTCATCCTCTTTGACATCTCTTATAGAAGCTGTAGTAGGACCATCCTGGAGAAGCATATCGGTGCACGGCATAGGCTTCTTAGCACGTGTCTCAGGAGTATCATCATTTTGGGGGCTCAGATGATTATCTGGTGGTGACAAATCTCTTGATTTCTGACTTCGAGATAACTCAATAGTAAGTCTCTTTTAAAACAATAACAGCACACATAAACATGAGTCAAAAGAAGAGTTCCCTGGTACAGTAAAAATATTTTCAGTAAAAAGATATATCCAGATGTTCCTAAAAACATTTTTGAACCATTTCTCTCACTCCCTCCAGGTTTTGCTTATGGAAAAATCTATGGCAAAAAAAAAAAATCTGCCCAATTTACCCTCATTCTTCTTATATGCAGCCCAAGCTGCACATACAATTAGCAAACTGTAAAGTCAATAAATATAAGCAGTTTTAAATAGTACACTTAACATGAAAATCTCTCAAAGCATGTATTCATTCATATTTCCTCCCTTTTCTATTAACCATTCTCAGCACTTCAATCCTATTACCCCATCTCAATTTCCACTGGCAGAAAGAAGAATCCCTTACATAATATAATTTACCACTGTAAGATAAAAATTCCTTAACTGATCCTCCATAATGCTCCATTCAAGAATAGTGAAAATTCAAGATGTGGCAATTTTCAATTATTCTATAACTTAGAATCCTTTGACTTCATGACAGCATGGAAAACAGAAATACTCAAGTCATTGAGAAAAACACAAAATGTTTACCTCAATGAGAGCAGCACTGTCCAATACAGTACGGATATGTTCCATATGTGCAATGCCCAATAGAAGCACTTGAAATGCGGCCAGTACAACTAAAGAACTGAATTTTTTATTTTAATTAAGTTTGCATAGCCATACGTGGCTAATGGCTAACAAACTGTGAAGAGTGTAAAATTAGAGGCTCAAAGGTGGGAAGTAGATGGGAGAATAAGATAATTGGACTTTTCTACAAAATTACAAAATCTAATTACAAATGTATCAGGCCAAAAACACAATATGAAACACTAAACCCAAAATACATTTTTTCCTTACCTCTTTAAGGTTATTTATTTGTTGGATATAGCTAGTTTGTGCAGCTTCTAATTGAGTAATATACCAATGCTGGTCCCGGCATTTTTGAAAGAAAGTTGGAGAACGAACCTGAAACCTTAAAAGAAGAACTGCACATGAAACATGATCCAAACAGTAAAATATTATCAACCAAGCCTTGAATCTATAACTATAAATTCTATAATTTTAAGTTTACTTGATTACATTACAACAAAGCTAAAATTCAAATTGAATTCAGAGCTGCTGGTATCAACCATTTATACATACAGTTTACAAATTAGAATGACATAATGTTCTGAGAAGTTCTCTTCAAGAGGGAGGCAAACCATAACAGACTCTTAACAATAGAGAAGAAACTGAGGGTTGCTGGCGTGGGGGGGGGGGTGGTTAGAGCGCTAAATGGGTAACGGGTATTAAGGAGGGCACTTGTTGTGATGAGCACTGGGTGTTATATGTAAGTGATGAATCACTAAGCTCTGCTCCTGAAACCAATACACTATATGTTAACTAACTTGAATTTAAATAAAAACTTGGAAGAAAAAAGTTATCTTCAAGTCAGTTGTCTAAATTCAAACTATACTTTTGTAAAGAAATAACATTACATATCATGGTTAAAGCTCCCAAACTACTAGTTCAAATACATTGTTGATCATGAGATGGGAAGACCATGCTATGCAGGAAGAAAGAAACTAATGCTTTCCTTCCCCTTTCTTGCTTAGGTCAGGCACTACAAAAATAGGCAAAGTTTGTTTTAGACTCTGTTTTTTTTTCTTTCCTGCCTCCATCTCATGTCCCCATTTTTCTTACTCCTCAATAAAAAAATAATTTAAAGGATCAACTATCCAGGACTGCTTTACTGTCCCCCAAAGAGTTGCATCCTCTAAATAACCTATATTCTAAACCCCTCCAGAGAGCAGCTTAAATCAACCCTCCATATATCACAATACAGCATATTTCAGGAGGGTTAGGGAAAAAAACAAGTATAATAAAGGATTTTAATGGGTAAGTGATAGGATCTCAATCTTTTCAGAGTTATCTGTACTTTTAAAACACTAATACCTACTAATGCAAAGAATCTCTACCTATGTCAGATGAATGAAAATGAGTCTATCCTGAAAAAATTTTCAGTAACATGTAAAGATGTTTCTAAAGAAAGGAAGAGTCCCAAGAGAAAAGACTAACTTGGAAGCCTGCAAATCCTCTTTCCAGTCTTGTCACCTTTATGTTAAATACTATTCCATTTTTCGTAACATTTTAAAGCTAGTATAGGAATCTACTGACCATCTAGAATTATCTGCAGCAGATAACTATTTCCAGTCAAGCATACTCAGGCACTAGAGGTCAGAGATTATTCACTCAATCACTAGCTTAAGTGGATACTGCCTACTCAGTATACACTGGTAAGACTTTCAAAAGACTATTACCTTTGAATACCTAATGAACTACAGCCAAGCCCACACATTATCATTAGTTAGTATATGTATCATCAAAACAAAAGCAAGCAACAGGTAAAATTCCTTAACTTTCTCATTTAACAAAAAGAGAATAAAATACATATTTATTCATATGTAGTTGTAGAAAAGCCTTAAAGTAACTTTCTGATATGTACATTTAAAATTCCTTCAGAATTTTGAATTGAGGTTCAAATTTTCAGCGATCTCCCATTAAATATTATGAGCAATAAGATAATTAAAAGCCTCCTCTCCACGAATCCTACAGCAATTATTTTATACTGCTATTATAGCACTATCTTTTAGAAAAAATTGTTTTTATCTACCCATTTCATCTTGATTTTCCTGAGGACAAAATCCATCTTATTCTTTCTTAATATTAACCCACTGCCACTCAGTAAACATTGCTATATAAATGATAATAAGATATTACAATAGGAATCTGTTCCTGCACTAATATTCAAGCCTGTAAGTAAAAGTTTTGTTATAAATAGGGATGGCCTAAATAAAGAATTAGAATTTGGGCTAAACTGCATTTAAAAAAAAAAAGAAACTATTACACAGATTTCCACCAGAAAGATTCAACATTACTATGACTCCAATAAGGAGAGGACTAAGGATTTAAAAAAAAAAAAAAAAAAAAAAAGCTCTTGGGGCACTTGGGTGACTTAGTTAAGTGTCTGATGCCTGATTTCAGGTCAGGCCATGATCCCAGGGTTGTGGGACAGAACCCACATTAGGCTCCATGTTGACAGCATGGGATTCTCTCTCCCTCTCTCTTTGCCCCTCTCCTGCCCTCTCTCTCTCTCTCTCTCAAAATAAATAAATAAACATTTTTTTTTTAAAGGCCCTTTTGTAGGCTTGTCAAATTGATGGCTGAATAATTTTGCTATCTTCCCTATGGTAAAGTATGGAATAGCAACAAACTATTTGTTTTGGCAAATAATAATAGTAATAACAAAACCCTGAAAGGTTATAAAATGGAACTAAAATAATTCCCCAAATGAAGGCAAAAACAAGAATCTTTTTTCCTACACTGAAAATGCAATACTCTTTTATCACTTATTCATTCTCCCAAAAGGGTTATGAAGAACACATACGAGTAAAGGTTCATACAACAGCAACTCCTACAGCATGCTCTGAATCAAAGAGCTCAGAATAAGTGGAAATTAAGAGTATACCAAATCAATCCCAAGGAAAATGCTCTGAAAATGGTTTTCATGAAAACTCCTTAAACTGTTAAACATTGTTCAAAACATAATTGAATCAGGACACTTGGGTGGCTTAATCACTTAAGTGTCTGACTTCAGCTCAGGTCATGATCTCACAGTTCATGAATTTGAGCCCCACGTTGGGTTCTCTGTGCCCCTCCCCCAGTTGCTGTCTCTCACAAAATAAACTTAAAAAAAAAACAAAAAACCATAATTGAATCTACTTTTTTAATACTCAAGCTCTGTCATCATCAAATTAAAACATCATGTAATGATGCTCCAAAATGTCTGACTTATACAGGGTTCCCCAGTATTAAACAGGGCTGTGCGGTTTTATAGTCAGTTTATGTTGTCCTTTCTTACAAATAACACACCAACTACTTATCACTTAATTTGTTTTCATGAATTTTCATTTCTATTTCCTTACTTTTAATTTGGTGTTATCTGGAAGAAACTGAAAATTATTTTGTGAATTTAAGCTTGTAAAACCAGTCACCCACATATAATATACAATGTCAATTGAAAAAAATAAGCACTTGATTCCTCAATATTTTTGTATTTCCAAATGGGGAGGTTGCTAGATGTTCAACAGGTAAGTAAACGGAACATTACTTATAAGAAGCAGTAGTTTCCTGGGGTGCCTGGGTGGCTCAGTTGGTTAAGTGTCCGACTTCGGCTTAAGTCATGATCTCACTGTACCTGAGTTCAAGCCCCGTGTTGGGCTCTGTACTGACAACTCAGAGCCTGAAGCCTGTTTTAGATTCTGTGTCCCTCTCTCTCTCTCTCTCTCTGCCCCTGTCCCACTTGCACTCTGTCTCTCTCTTTCAAAAATAATAAATATTAAAAAAAAAAAAAAAGTAGTAGTTTCCTTTCTATGGAATTACTAACTAGATGTCAAGCACATTTCTAAGTTATATTACTCACTATACAGGACTTCTGAAAAGAAACACTTAAAAACATAATAGGATTATAGTTAGTATGAATTTCAGTATTCATGTTTGTTAAATGAATAAATTTCAAAATAAAGTTCTGATGACATTATTCCCCCATGATAAAAACAATATCAAATGTTTCCTATTACCTTAAAATCACTGTATCATTTTGCCGATTCAAATATCCTTCATTGGCAAGTAAGTCCAAACGGAAAAATCTATTATAACCCCAGCATTCTCCAACTTCAAAGTCAGATGCAAATTCTCGAATGATATTTTTGGTAGGATCATTGCAGGACTGATGAACCATCTCTACACGATACTCATACCTAAATTTGAAAAACAGACTATTAATACAGAGTTAATAAACAAGAATAGAAGACAAACATACTGAAACACTAAGTAGGTCATTAATTACCTGAGAAAAAACTTATTGACACTTACATTTCTTTCAGAAATGACTATCATTTATAAAGACACCGGTTTTCTAATGGGCTCCGACAAAATGATTGACACCACGTCCTTTTCACTTCTTAAAAATGTTTACCAATAGAGGCGCCTGGGTGGCTCAGTTGGTTGAGCATCCAACTCAGCTCAGGTAATGATCTCATGGCTTGTAGGTTTGAGCCCCGCATTGTACTCTGTGCTGACATTGCAGAGCCTGCTTGGGATTCTCTCTCTCTCCCTCTCTCTCTGTTCCTCCCCTACTTGTGTTCTCTCTTAAAAGAAATAACTAAAAACTTAACAAAAATTTAAAAAACATGTTTACCAATATAGCAGGTATAAAATAGCACCTCAAAAAATAAATTTTGTATAAAATAGTACTTTCAAAGTTACTTTTGCTTTAACAAAGGTACTTACTCACAGGGATGCTAATAAAATATAATTAAAAATGACAAATTATTAAATATTGGTGAGGATGTAGAGAAATATGAACTCTCATACACTGCTGGTAGAAAACATAGAATTGTGCAGTCACTGTGGAAAAGCTTGGCAAGTCCCCAAAGATGTTATAAACACAGAATTACCATATAATCCTGCAATTCTATACTAGGTGTATATTCAAAAGAAACAAAAACATATGTCCATATAGAAACTGTACGGGATTACTCATAATAGCCAAAAGTTGCATACAACCCAAATATCCATCAGCAGATGAATGGATAAACAAATTGAAGTATATACTTAAAATTGGATATTATTCAGTCATATAAAGGAATGATGTTCTGGTATATGCTTCAACATGAGCAAACCTTGAAAACACCATGCTAAGTGAACAGACGCCAAACACAAAAGGTCCGACTATAGGATCTTCTATATGAAATAGCCACAATAGGCAAATACACGGAGACAGAAAAAGCAAAATTATATTTATCTAGGTATAGGGGAAGAAAGGAATATGGAGTGTTTACTTAATAGGTATGGGGTGTTCTGGGGTGATGAAAACACTCTGAAATTAGAGAGGTGATGGTTTACAACACTCTACATGCATTGAATTCCACTGAATTGTATATTTTAAAATGGTTAATTATTCTTCCAATCCATGAGCACGGAATGTTTTTCCATTTCTTTATATCTTCTTCAATTTCCTTCATAAGCTTTCTATAGTTTTCAGCATACAGATCTTTTACATCTTTGGTTAGGTTTATTCCTAGGTATTTTATGATTCTTGGTGCAACTGTGAATGGGATCAGTTTGTCTTTCTGTTGCTTCATTATTAGTGTATAAGAATGCAACTGATTTCTGTACATTGATTTTGTATTCTGAGAATAGCTGAATTCATGTATCAGTTCTAGCAGACTTTTGGTGGAGTCTATTGGGTCTTCCATGTATAATATCATGTCATCTGCAAAAAGTGAAAGCTTGACTTCTGGAAACAGTGTGGAGGTTGCTCAAAAAATTAAAAATAGATCTACCCTATGACCCAGCAATAGCACTGCTTGGAATTTACCCAAGGGATACAGGAGTGCTGATGCATAGGGGCACTTGTACCCCAATGTTTATAGCAGCACTTTCAACAATAGCCAAATTATGGAAAGAGCCTAAGTGTCCATCAACTGATGAATGGATAAAGAAGTTGTGGTTTATATATACAATGGAATACTACGTGGCAATGAGAAAGAATGAAATATGGCCTTTTGTAGCAATGTGGATGGAACTGGAGAGTGTTATGCTAAGTGAAGTAAGTCCTACAGAGAAAGACAGATACCATGTTTTCACTCTTATGTGTATCCTGAGAAACTTAACAGAAGACCATGGGGGAGATAAAGGGAAAAAAAAAAAAAAAAAGATAGAGAGGGAGGCAGCCAAACCATAAGAGACTCTTAAAAACAGAGAATAATCTGAGGGTTGATAGGGAGTGAGAGGGAGGGGAGCTCCCGGTGGGTGATGGGCATTAAGGAGGGCACCTGCTGGGATGAACACTGGGTGTTGTATGGAAACCAATTTGACAATAAATTTCATATTAAAAATAAATAAAATAAAATAAAATGGTTAATTATATGTTACATGAATTTCACCTCTACAATATTAACTTGTTACTTCTATTTTTAAAATGAGTAGTGAAAAACTCAAAATACATAGAAAAACAATCAAGAATATTGAAAATCTGGGGGAGAATACATTAATGCAGATAGTCAAATACATCTGGGTTCAAAACAGATAAAAGTTTAAGATCAATAGTATATGTGCTGCCAAAGCGAGCACAAAGATCAACAGAAAAAAGTAAAAACTCACACTGTATGAAAAACCATATAATGTATGAAAGAAGTTCCTTTACCAGCTTTAGTTCTTTAAAATCATGACAAATACATACTTGTATTTCTAACAAATGTGGGAATTAATCCAAATTAAAATACTTAACTTAGCATCTAAACCCCAATCTTAGATAAAACTAAAACCTTAAATTTGAATATTCCTTCTACCAAACTGAAGGCTCCGAATAAATATAATAACTGTTCACTTAAAAATTTTAGAATTATTTAATTACTCCTCCAGGAAAAATTCAACTCTTTCCTTAAGCAACTCAAAGAAAATTCCCTTCTCTAAAACAAGGCACTCAGCAAGGACTGTAGAGTCAATTTCAGGATGTCACTCATATGCAAATATTCTCTGAAAGTCTATACACGTGTATGCCAACACACCTTTAGAGAGATACTTAAGCATAATGAAATTATGATAGTACTTCTGCAGCATCCCAGATGATACTAAAATATACTAGATAATGACACAAAGATTTAAGTTTTTATTTCATATTTTGGCAGTTAAACTACTTCACTGTTCAACTCTGAATTCCATAACTGAATGACATTTTAATATTAATGAAAAAGTATTCAAAACTCTCCTCTAGGTTTATTGAAGTGTTAAGAGAATTAACAGATAATAAGATGTCATTGTATCAGAATAGAAAGGTCTCGCTAAAGTATTTAGATAATATTTAACAAATATATGAATCATAATCTTTTTCAACCTCAGTATCCTGAATGTTTCATTATCACTGATAACATTTATTGCTGTTTATAAGACAATGTGAACTTTAGGTTCCTGAAATGTATATGATCAACAATAAAAGCACAGAAATAAAATCAGTACCAAAGGCAATAGAAATGTCACAAAATCTACCTATCAGTAACAGAGAAAGGAAACTTTCCAATGCAAGAAATAGAGATAGATCAAGAAATAGCTTAATCAAGAGATGAGGAGAGGCCCAAAATTTAATGGTAGCAACAGGGACACAAACAAAATCCTGTAATCACTGAGATTCTTATAATTCTGCCCTCGATCAACCACTTTCCAACCAAAATGGCTCACTTCAGAGAATCAAAACAGCTTGGTCGTTAACAACAACAATACAGAAACCAAAAAGTCTGTGTTAAACCGATTGCTGTTAAACAATGCCGACCTTGAGTGAATAATTTGAGCCATCACTGTATTACCATCTGTGAAATGGGACTAATAATATAACCTACAGCTCACAAGGGGATAGTAAAGAAAAATGGTACTATAAAGCACAGTGCTTGGCATAAAGTAAATACATAGCAGATGTTAGCTGTTATAATAACAACACAGGTTAGAGACACGCCTATGTGGTTCTGTCATTTAAGCGCCAACTATTGATTCTGGCTCAGGTCATAATCTCACAGCTAGTAAGATCAAGCCCCGAGTCAGACTCTGCGCTGACAGCACAGAGCCTGCTTGGGATTCTCTCTCTGCCCCTCCCACACTCACTCAGGCACATGCAGGTGCTTTCTTTCTTTCTCTAAATGAATAAACATTAAAAAAAGAAAATACAGGTGAGTCCACTGCTAAAGATCACACAGGAGATTTGAAGCAAAGCCAACAGCTAAAACATACTTATAATTCAAAGGCAGAATCCTTTCCATATCACTAGCATTATTCATAGTTTGACTCCCCAGTAGGGGCAAGAATATTCTGCATTAAGGTTAGTCTATGTCAGAAGTTGTTAAAATGTAATCTGTGTGCCCAAGGGTCAGCTCCTAAGCGGTCCTATTAGAGATCCAAAATGTCAAACCATTATCGTAATATTAAGTTGTGTGCCTCTTTCATTGTGAGGACATTCGGAATAATGGTGCAGAAGAACAGTAGTTAAAAATGTACCAGTAAAGGGGCACCTGGGTGGCTCAGTCAGTTAAGCTTCCAACTTTGGCTCAGGTCATGATCTCGCAGTTTGTGGGTTTGTGCCCTGTGTCGGGCTCTGTGCTGACAGCGCAGAGCCTGGAGCCTGCTTCAGATTCTGTGTCTCCCTCTCTCTGCCCCTTCCCTGCTCATGCTCTGTCTCTTGGTCTCTCTCTCAAAAATAAACATTAAAAAAAATTTGTTTTTAATGTACCACTAAAGTCATTAAATTATTCAGTACTACACACTTTCAGACAGTGAAACAAAATGCCAGTGTCTCTCAGGAATGTTTTTGATGAAGTAGTAAAATTGATACAGTTTATTAAATCTCACCTCTTGGTGTCACAAAATGGGACACATACATAAAGTACTTTTGCTGTATAGTCATGTACAATGGTTGTCTTGGGTAAATAACTTTAACTTAGTTGTAAATTCACTAGTCACTTTTTTTGTGTAATATCAAATTAAAAAAACAACAATAAACAATGGTTATTCAGTTGTGGATATCTGGCAGACATTTTCTGGACCAAAACATCTAAAGAAAAAAACTTCCAATATTGGTTGCCAATGACAAAACACAAGCTTTGAAATAAAAAAGTCCTAACTCTGGAAAATCTGGAGGTGCTACGTGAGCTTAAAAGCTTTCTAACAGAGGCACCTGCATGGTTCAGTCAGTTAAGGGCCTGACTCTAGATTTCAGCTCAGGTCATAATCTCACAGTTGTGAATTCGAGCCCCATGTCAGGCTCTGCACTGACGGTGCAAAGCCTGCTTGGGATTCTCTCTCCCTGTCCCTTTGCTCCTCCCCAGCTCTCTCAAAATAAATAAATGTTAAAAAGAAAAAAAAAGTTTTCTAATACTTGAAGACTCTCCTGATAAAAAATGGTAGTATCAATGAATGTAATTCTTTAATATCACATGATGAAATGTGTCAACTGTATATTTAGCAAATTATTATTTTCTTTTTTTTAATGTTTATTATTTTTGAGAGAGAGTGCAAGCAGAGAGAGAGGGAGACACAGAATCCGAAGCAGGCTCCAGGCTCTGAGCTGTCAGCACAAAGCCCAATGCAGGGCTCAAACTCAAGAACTGTGAGATCATGACCTGAGTCGAAGTCAGACGCTTAAGCGACTGAGCCACCCAGGTGCCCCTGTAAATTATTATTTTCTAAATGATCAACACATGAGTATAACATCCATTCCAAGTATAAGACAGATTAGGGGCCCCTGTGTGGCTCAGTTGGTTAAGCATCTAACCCTTGATTTTGGCTCAGCTCATGTTCCCAGGGTTGTGGGATCGAGCCCTTTGTTGGGTTCAGCACGGAGCCTGCTTAAGATTCATTCTCTCTCTCTCTCTCTCTCTCCCTCCCTCCCTATTCCTCTCCCCTCCTCACACTTGCTCTCTAAAATTTAAAACACACACCCACAAAAAAAAAAACAAAGTACAAGACAGACCAATTAAGTTCTCATTGTTGTTTGTTTTTTGAGTAAATAGCTTTAATGAAGTATAACAAAGAAAGTTACACAATCTGGTAATTTTTATATGTATACACACATACACATAAATACATACCCATTAAACCATTACTACAACCAAGATACAAAACACATCCTTTCCCAGTTTCCTCTGCCTTTTGTGCTCCCTTCCTTACCATTTTCCTCCACCTAACCCCAGCCCTGTCTGTCCCTCCATCTCCAAACAACTATATACATGCATTCTGTCACTACAGATTAGTTTGCATTTTTCTAGAGTTTTTACATTAGTGGAATCATATATACATATTCTAGTTTCTTTCACAAATAATTTAAAAACCATTCATGTTGTTGCATGTATCAATAGTTCATAACTCTTTATTGCTGAGTGGTATTCCACTGTAGGGACACACCAAAATTTATCTATTCAGCTGTTGATTGAAATTAGAGTTGATTCTATTTGGCTATTACAAACAAAGCTGCTATGAACATTTGAGTAAAAATCCTTGTGTGGACATACAGTCCCTTTTCTCTTGGGTAAATATCTAGGAGTGGCTTACCTGAGTCATGTAGCAAGTGTATAGTTAGCTTGTTAACAAATCACCAAATAGTTTACAAAAGTGGTAGTTACTGTTTTACATTCCCATGAGGAAGATACATGACTTCAAATTTCTATATATTCTTGCCAACACTTGGTATGATCTTTTTTCTTTCTTTAAATGTTTGTTTATTTTTGAGAAAGAGAGAGAGACAGCAGGGGAGGGGCAGAGAGAAGAGAAAGAGATTCTCAAGCAGGCTCCTAACAGCCCAGAGCCCACTCAAACTCACGAACTGTGAGATCATGAGCTGAGCCAAAATGAAGAGTCAAACACTCAACCAACCAAGCCACCCAGGCACCCCGCCCAGTATGATCTTCTTAATTTTACCCAATGCAATAGGATATAGTGGTATCATACTGTTTATAAACTTCCATTTCCCTAATGATTAATGCAATAGGGTATACTGGTAGTGTATTGCTGGTAAATTTCCCTTTCCCTAATGGCTAATTCTATTAATTACTTTAAATAGGTTTATTTTGCCATCAATATATCTTTCATAGTGAGATGTCAAATGTTTTGTCCCCAGGGGGAAGGGAGCTTGTTTATTTTTTAATTGCTGAGTTTTCACAGTTCCTTATATATTCTGAATAAAAGTCTATGTAACTTGAAGAGGTGAACTTCATGGTTTTCATGAAGTCTAATAAATGTGTTCTTTTAAAGATTATACTTTTTTTTTTTAATTTTTTTTCTCAACGTTTATTTATTTTTGGGACAGAGAGAGACAGAGCATGAACGGGGGAGGGGCAGAGAGAGAGGGAGACACAGAATCAGAAACAGGCTCCAGGCTCCGAGCCCTCAGCCCGGAGCCTGACGCGAGGCTCGAACTCACGGACCGCGAGATCGTGACCTGGCTGAAGTCGGACGCTTAACCGACTGCGCCACCCAGGCGCCCCTTAAAGATTATACTTTTGGTTTGTAACTAAAACAGCAATGCTTAACCCAAAGTCACAGATATTCTATACTTTTTTTTGTTTTAGAATTTAGATCTAGGACTATGGTCAATTTTCACTAATTTACATATGTAGTATGAGGTATGGATATAAGTTTATGTTCTTTGCATATAGATATCCAAATGTTCAAGGACCAAGACTATACTCTCTCCACAGCATTACATTTGCATCTGTATCAAAAATCAGTTGTGCTTATGAATGTGAGTTTATTTCTGAACGTGGTATATTCCATTGATGAATTTTTCTATCCTTATGTTAATACTATGCTATATTAATACTGTAGCTTTACTGTAAGTCTCACAATCATGCAGGTTTAGTCTAATTTTGTGTTCATCTCAATGATTTTCTCTATTGCTTTTTCAATTTTTATTTCATTGCATTCTGCTCTGATCTTTATTGTAATTTCCTTTCTTCAGCTTACCTTCCATTTAACTTGTTTTTCTTTTCTCTAGTTTTTTAAAGTAGATGTTGAGATCACTGACTCGCAACCTTTCTGCTTTTCACTTACCAACTAATCCTTCAACAATGCAGGGGGGTTAGGGGCCCTGATCCCCACACAGTCAAAAATGTATGACTTCTGACTCCCCCAAAATTTAATAGACCACCGTTGACCAGAGGCCTTACCAATAACATAAACAGTTGATTAAGTGTATTCTGTACGCTATTTGTATTATATACTATATTCTCACAACAAAGTTAGCTAAAGAATATGTTAAGAAACAGGTAAGGAAAATACAATTACAATACTGTACTTACTGTATTTATTGAAAAAAATCTGTGTATAAATGAACCTGCAGTTCAAACCTCGCACTATTCAAACCCATATTGTTCAAAGGTCAACTGTATATAGGCATTTATTGTTATAAATTTCCCTCTACTTACTACTTTAGCAGCACACTACAAATCCTAATATGCTTTCATTTTCATTTGGTTCAAAATATTTTTTGTTGTTCAAAATACTTTTAAAAAATCCCTGATGATTTCCTCTTTGATCCAGAGTTATTTAGAAATGTGTTAAGTTCCAAATATTTCAGATTTCCAAAATATAGTATGTTAATATCTAAATTAATTCCATGATGGCAAGAGAACATACTTTGAATGAGTTGAATCCTTTTGAATTTATTGAGATATGTTTTATATCCCAGAATATGGCCTCTCTTGGTAAACAATCTGGGCACTTCTGCTACTGTCTGATCAGTCTATAAATGTCAATCAGGGGAGGCTGACTGACAATCTCTACCTTTTATTTTATTTTTTTTTATTTTTTTTAACGTTTTATTTTTGAGACAGAGAGAGACAGAGCATGAACAGGGGAGGGGCAGAGAGAGAGGGAGACACAGAATCGGAAGCAGGCTCCAGGCTCTGAGCCATCAGCCCAGAGCCCGACGCGGGGCTCAAACTCACGGACCGCGAGATTGTGACCTGAGCTGAAGTCGGCCGCTTAACCGACTGAGCCACCCAGGCGCCCCAACAATCTCTACCTTTTAACTGGGTAGTGAGACAATTTACACGAATACATTTGGGTATTCATCCCATCTGTTCTTTTGTTACCCATTAATTCTTTCTGCCTTCTTTAAGTATTTGTTTGTAAATCCATTTTATCCCCTTTGTTGCTTTATTAGCAATATGTCTTTGTCATTTTAATAGTGGCTTTATAGTTTATGGCTGCGGTAGGCTGAATATTACCCCCTACCCCAAGATATCCACATTTTAATCCCTGGAATGTGTGATTGTTAACTTTTCAAGCAAAAAAGGAAAGTATACAGCTGCGGTTAAGCTAAAGATCTTCAGATGAGGGAACTATCCTGGATAATCCACGTAGACCCTAAATATAATGATGAGTGTTACTTTAAGAGAAAAGTAGAGGAACACCTGGGTGGCTCAGTTGGTTAATCGTCTGACTCTTGATTTTGGCTCAGGTCATGATCTCATGACACTTATTTATAAGGTCAATTTTATGGTATATGAATTGTTTGTATCTCATCAAAAACAAAACAAAACAAAAAAAACTGACTTTTCCCAACTACCCATGATATTCAAAATCTCTGAGACCAGATTTTATTTTATTTTATTTATTTATTTTTTTTTAATTTTTTTTTCAACGTTTATTTATTTTTTGGGACAGAGAGAGACAGAACATGAACGGGGGAGGGGCAGAGAGAGAGAGAGACACAGAATCGGAAACAGGCTCCAGGCTCTGAGCCATCAGCCCAGAGCCTGACGCGGGGCTCGAACTCACGGACCGCAAGATCGTGACCTGGCTGAAGTCGGGCGCTTAACCGACTGCGCCACCCAGGCGCCCCTCTCTGAGACCAGATTTTAAACATATACTTCAACCAAAGAACTTATTTCAACAAAGTGAATATAGAAGCCAATGTGAGGATCCATTTGTCTTTTTTAAAGCTATACATTAAGACATTTCAAAAAATGCAAAATAGTACAAGTTTTCTCACCAAATATTATTTTGCTTTAGAAAAATAGTTATCTTTCACAAGAATATTATTTATGTTAGTATACAATAGGTTTATTATTATTTTAAAGCGAACTTATAACATTTTTTTAAGGTTTTCTCAGTTTTAATTTCTAACTCAGAAAATAACAGATATAACCCATATTCAAACAAACAAACAAACAAACAAAAAACTCTTGGGCCATGTGGGTGGCTCAGTCAGTTAAGCTTCCAGTTGATTTTGGCTCGCGTCATGATCTCCTGGTTCATGAGTTCAAGCCCCAGGTCAGGCCCTGCACAACACAGAACCTGCTCGGGATCCTCTCTCTCTCTCAAACACAAAACAGAAAAAAGAACACCTGGCCTTCCAACGTACACTGAATTTAAAAAAATTAAGAACAAACACCAAAAGCCAAAAAACCTCTTTGGGGTTTGCAATAAAATTTAAGAGTATAAAGAGTCCAGGTGCCTGGGTGGTTGTCATTAAGCATCTGACTTTGGCTCAGGTCATGATCTCAAGGTTTGTGAGTTTAAGACCCACACCGGGTGAGCTCAAGCCCCGCTTCACATAAAAAACAAACAAACATGAGCTCTGCTTAAGATGAGCCCCACTTTTCTCTCTCTCTCCCTCAAAAAAGAAATTTAGAAATTTTTTTAATTAAAAAAAATTGGGTTAAAAAAAAAAAGAGGAGTATTCCTGAGGCAGTTTTAGAACTGCCAGTTTGTGATCCCACAGTTCATGAGTATGAGCCCCACTGCTGTCAGTGCAGAGCCCACTTCAGATCCTCTGTCCACCTCTCTCTGCCCCTCCCCCTTCATGTGTGCTCTCCCTCACTCTCAAAAATAAATAAACATTAAAAAAAAAAGAAAGAACTGCCAGTGTGTGCTATACTATGCCAGGGATTCCATACTAGTACACATCTTAACAGATACAACAATACAGTAACTAACAAAAGTTAAAAAATCCTAAGAGGAATGCATATAAACACACATTAAAGTTTGTTATTTGGGGCGCCTGGGTGGCGTAGTCAGTTAAGTGTCCGACTTCAGCCAGGTCACGATCTCGCGGTCCGTGAGTTCGAGCCCCGCGTCAGGCTCTGGGCTGATGGCTCGGAGCCTGGAGCCTGTTTCCGATTCTGTGTCTCCCTCTCTCTCTGCCCCTCCCCCGTTCATGCTCTGTCTCTCTCTGTCCCAAAAATAAATAAAAACGTTGAAAAAAAATAAATAAATAAAGTTTGTTATTTAATTGCACGTCTTACTTGGAAGTTTCAGGCAAGCCAGCTGACAGTTCCAGAAACACAGATAAGTAGTAACCACGAACGACTCCATTTCCATCCTTAAAAAAAGGAAGAAGAGTCAACTATACATCAATAATTAAAGAGAGAGATGTTATACAAATACAAACTCTAGATAACTTAAGTGTAAAAATTTAAGCAACAACAAACATTAATATCTCATATTTGGATTGGGAAATACTTCTACGATTAAAGCAGTAACACAGATAAAAAGACCAACAGATTTAAATCTCTAATAATTTAAATCTTTTGTACATTAAAAAAGAAAATGGAAAATATATAGGCATTCAAACTAATGTCAACAACTATGATAAAAGTTAAGAATTCTAGGGGCACCTGGGTGGCACAGTTGGTTAAGTGAACGATTGCAGCTCGGGTCACAATCTTGCCGTTCGTGAGTTCAAGCCCCATGTAGGGCTCTGTGCTGACAGCTCAGAGCCTGTAGCCTTCTTCGGATTCTGTGTTTCCCTCTCTCTCTGCCCCAACCCCAACTCACACTCTGTCTCCCTCCCTCAAAAATAAATAAAACATTAAAAAAAGTTTTTAAAAAAGAGTTAAGAATTCTAACATACAAAAAGAAGGAGTTCTAACATACACAAAACTCTTAAATATCAGCCTCCATGAAAAATGAACACACCAAATATGAAAAAAACCTCAACTTTACTGGGTAGGAGACAAAAAATATTTAAAACCAAAAGTGAGTAAAACAGAAAAAGATAACACTTGATGTTGAAAGTAATTAAATATAATTTCTATATAATGTTTATATGTTAGCATTCCATATAACAGTCTGTCTGAAGATTAAGAAGTTGTTTAAATTTGTATTACAGAGATTATTACAAAGATAATAACTTCCTTCTCTATTTCTCCAGTATTTTGCTCACGTGTCTACCTTTCTAAGTGACTATCACTGTTTTAATTACATATGTAAACATGTTTTCCCAACCAGACTGTGAGGATTGAAGGAAGGATTCTTATTATTCATCTCCAGTGTCTATTGGGATATGACTATGGAGGAGTACAAGTACTTACTAACCCCTTCATTTCTAGGCTACTATGCTTCAAAAGATCCTGAGGAAACTTTCAGGGTTAAAGGAGGTAAATGCTCAATACACAGTAAAGAATAAATGAATTATCAGTTAAGTGAAAAAAATGAGATACAAAAAATTATGTATTGTATGATCCCATTATATGAAATTATGCAAAGTAAAACTATAGTGAAAAAAACACATCAGTGGTTGCAGAGGGGCCAGGAAGGAAGAAAGAAGGGATCAGCTTAAAAAACAAATGAGAAAACTGGGGGTTAATAAAAATCACGGTGTGGTAATAATTATTTGACTATATATATTTGTGGAAACTTGCCAAAATTAGTAAATTTTATTGAATATAAATTTATCTCAAATTATATTTATTTTAAAAAATCTATCAATATCCTTGTTCAAATGGCCAGATTCTTTTCTTTTTTTAAATTATGCTCCAAGAGGGGCACCTGGGTGGCTCAGTCAGTGAAGCATGACTCTTGGTTTTGGTTCAGGTCATGATCTCACAGTTTGTGAGTTTGGGCCCTGCATAGGGCTCTGTACTGACAGTATGGAGCCTGCTTGGGGTTCTCGTTCTCTCTCTCTCTCTCTCTCTCACCCTCCCCTGCTTGGTCTATATCTCTTTCTCTCAAAAATGAACAAATAAACATTTTTTAAAAAATCTTTAAATTATGCTCCTAGAACTATTTCCCTGGAATAAATTAATAAAAAGGAATAGGGGCGCCTGAGTGGCTCAGATGGTTAGGCAACTGGCTTGGGCTCAGGTCATGATCTCACAGTTCGTGACTTCGAGCCCAAGTCAGGCTCTGTGCTGATAGCTCAGAGCCTGGAGCCTACTTCGGATTCTGTGTCTCCCCTCTCTCCACCCCTCCCCTGCTCATGATCTGTGTCTCTTTGTCTCTCAATAATAAATGTTAAAAAAATTTTTTAATAAAAAGGAATATTTTTTACTCCTGATCTTTATCAGCTAATAATATTAGAAATCTTTTTAATTTTAATCATAATTTTAAGGAAAATGTTTTAGTATCTTAAGTACATGCCAGCTGCATTTCCAACAAAATACTAGCTTTAAGATTTTTCAACACAGGATTCTGGAAAGATTGCAGCAATGGCAACATAGTTTATGCAACTCTCTAAATCCAAACAGAAAACAAAACACATAATTGGACAGAAAATCCAAAAGCTCACAAACAATATTTACAACAAAACTAGATAAAAGGTTATCTCCACAACCCCAAAAATATAAGCAAATAAAGATATATCAGTTACAGCCATTAAGACCTGTATGATATATACATCTTTATGGGAGAAAAGAGAGGGAAGCTGTAGGACATCTAATGAAACAAAAAACAGGAAAAAGCACAAAATGGCAAAGAGTTGGCCACTGAAAAGCCTCACAAGCCAAATACAGACAACTGAAAATGGAATGAGCTGCTCAACAGATTATGAACTGAGTACAAGGATGCCTAACATTAACAAGTCTGAGAATTAAATGCAGTTAAGTCACTCTAAATTTTATACACTTATAAGTTCTTATTCTTATTATAAACGAATGTATAGGGCCTTTCATGATAACTCCCGAGATTACATAGAAAGTGCTAGGAGTGAAATAAAAAATAAACAGCGGAGAAATAAAAAAAACAAAGGAAGGAGAAGGGCAGAGCCAGGACATCTCTCAGAAAGCAAGGCACCATATTTATTTTTGATTGCCTTATGACATTGGATATCCACATACAAATGAAATCGGGTCCCTACTTCATGTACAAAAATTAACTCAAAACAGATTAAAGTTGTAAACGTAAATTCTAAAACTATAAAACTATTAAAATAAAACATAAGAAAAAAGCTTTATGACATTAAATTTGGTAAAGATTTCCTGGCTGTGAAACCAAAAGCAAAAACATAAATTTAACCACATCAAAATTTAAAACTTCTGCACATGAAATGTTAAAAGAATAAAAAGAAACTTACAGAATAGGAGACAATATGTATAAATTATACATCTAATAAATATGTGTAATCATAACCCCTAATAAGGGGTTAATATCCAGAATATATAAATTCCTATAACTTAACACCAACAACAAAATTTTCAAATGGGCAAAGGACTTGAGTACACATTTCTCTGAACAGGATGTACAAATGGTCAATAGGCATAAGATGCTCAATATTACTAGTCATTAAAGAAATGCAAACTGAAACCAAACTACTACCTCATTCTCATCAGGATGGCTACTATCAAAGCAGAAAACAAGTACTGACAAAGATAGGGAGAAATTGGAACCCTTGTGCATCACTGAGAGTATAAAATGGGGTAGTTCCTGCAGAAAACAGTGTAGAGGTTCCTCAAAAAATTAAAAACAGAATTATCATTTGATTTAGCAATACCACTTCTAGGTACATAGCCGAAAGAACTGAAAGCAACATCTTGAGAAGATATTTGCACACCCATGTTCACAGTAGCACTATTCACTAGAGCCAAGAGGTAGAAGCAACCCAAGTGCCAATCAACAGATGAATGGATAAACAATGTGTGGTACAAACGATGTGTGGTATAAACGATGTGTGGTATACACACTGGATGTTGTTCAGCCTTAAAAAGAGAATTCAGACACAAGCCACAAAATGGATCAACTTTGAGGACGTTATGTAAGAAGCCAGTCACAAAAAGACAAATACTGTATGATTCCACATATATGATATCTCTAGAAAAGTCAAAGGTTTAATGGTGGTTACCAAACTGAGGGGAAGGAGAAAGGGGGAGTTATCATTTAATGAGCAGAGAGCTTCAGTTCTGAAAGATGTAAAAAAAGTTCTGGAGATTTGCTGCACAACACGTGTATACACTTAACAATACTACATGTACACCTAGAAATGATTAAGATGGCAAATTCAGTGTTAAGCATTATTTGCCAAAGTAAAAAAAGAGAATAACATCCTTATAATGAAAACATTCTTGAAAAACATACTCAAAGAATAGATCAAAATTGTAACCCATTTCAAAACAATCCATGACACTAAGAAAACAGTATGACAACCTGCAGAAGGAAAAAAAAAATAAACAAATAAGAATAAGACATAAAAGAATAACATACCAGAATTAGAAACACTCAGAAATCAGGTGATAAAACTAAGGAAAGAATTAGAAATAAAAGAAAAAGTTATTTAAGAAATAATCACTGAACTAAAAAGAACATGAGAGCAAATAAACAAAACAGATCTTGTAAGTGAACTAAGGAAAATTTTTTAAATGAAAAAGAGGAGCATCTGGGTGGCTCAGTCAGTTAAGCGTCTGATTCTTGATCTTGGCTCGTCATGTTCTCATGGTTCATGAGTTTGAGCCCTGTGTCAGGCTCTGTGCTGACAACATGGGGCTTACTTGGGATTCTGTCTCTCCCTCTGTCTACCCTTCCCCCCCAATTGTGCACTCACTCACTCAAAATAAATAAACTTTAAAATAAATGAACGAGGGGCGCTTGGGTGGCTCAGTTGGTTGAGCATCCGACTTCAGCTCAGGTCATAATCTCACGGTTCATGAGTTCGAGCCCCATGTCGGACTCTGTGCTGACAGCTCAGAGCCTGGAGCCTACTTCAGATTCTGTGTCTCCCTCTCTCTGCCCCTTCCCCGCTCATGCTCTGTCTCTGTCTCTCAAAAATGAATAAATGTTAAAAAAAAAATTAAAAATAAATAAATAAAAATAGAAAAAATAAATGAATGAGTGAATGAATGAATAAGAAATGAAAAGCTCATAAGAGTAGAAAGTGATAAATACTGAAGACAGGAAAAGAAATCTCAAAATACAGATAATACACCAAGTCCCAAGAAAAAGACAGAGAAAAAAAACATAATAAATACTTAAAACTAGAATTCAGGAAATATTTTCTTAGGGGGAAAAAAAGATGGAACGCCTAGGTGGTTCAGTTGGTTAAGTGTCAACTTTGACTCAGGTCATCATCTCTCGGTTTGTGGGTTCAAGCCCCACACTGGGCTCTGTGCTGACAGCTCTGAGCCTGGAGCCTGCTTCAGATTCTGTGAATCCCTCTCTCTCTGCCCCTCCCCTGCTCATGCTCTGTCTCTCTCTGCCTCTCAAAAACAAATAAAAAACATTAAAAAAGAAAAACAAAAAAGATCTAAATCTACATACTGAAAGACACCAGCATATAATGACTCAAAACAACCAAACACATAATAGTAAATTACTGGACTTAAACAAACAAAAAGATTATTTGGGCATTTAGTCCATATCATTGAAGGCTTTTAAGACTTAGTTTATAATCAGATTTTACCTAATGGAAAATGGAATTAAACATTTAAGATACCCAATGATAGAAAATATAAGCTATGGATTTTATATCCAGCAATACTGGCTTTAGAGTATATAAATACAAACTTTTCAAAATATAAAGTCAGGGAATATTGTTTCCACTAGCTGTTCCAGTAGAATCTACTAGAGAATAAGATTCGGACATCAAAACTCCTACTTAATATGGCAGAAAGTGGGGAAGGGGTGTGGGGAACATGGAGTATAAACAAAAAAATATAAACAAAAGCAGTTCTCTGTAATCAAATTGATGGTAGAATTAAGACTTCCTATCCTGAAATATTTCTGTCTATAAGATGAAATAAAGTAGGGGCGCCTGGGTGGCGCAGTCGGTTAAGTGTCCGACTTCAGCCAGGTCACGATCTCGCGGTCCGTGAGTTCGAGCCCCGCGTCAGGCTCTGGGCTGATGGCTCAGAGCCTGGAGTCTGTTTCCGATTCTGTGTCTCCCTCTCTCTCTGCCCCTCCCCTGTTCATGCTCTGTCTCTCTCTGTCCCAAAAATAAATAAACGTTGAAAAAAAAAATTAAAAAAAAAAAAAAAAAAAAAAGATGAAATAAAGCAGATGAGTGATTGGTTATATAATTTCCAAAGGCTTCAAGAGGTAGGATTCCTCTAGGTATTTATACAAAGGATTCAGGTATGCTGTTTTGAAGGAGCACATGCACCCCAATGTTTACAGCAGTGCTATCGACAATAGCCAAAGCATGGAAAGAGCCCAAATGTCCATCGACAGATGAATGGATAAAGAAGACGCGGGTGTGTGTGTGTGTGTGTGTGTGTGTGTGTGTGTGTGTATGTAGTGGAGTATTACTCAACAATCAAAAAGAATGAAATCTTGCCATTGGCAACAACGTGGATGGAACTAGAGTGTATTATGCTAAGCAAAATTAGAGAAAGACAAATATATGACTTCACTCATACATGGAATTTAAGATACAAAACAGATGAACATAAAGGAAGAGAAGCAAAAATAATATAAAAGCAGGGAGGGGAGCAAAACATAAGAGACTCTTAAATACAGAGAACAAACTGTACGCACTTGGTGGGGTTGTGGGTGGGGAGATGGGCTAAATGTACAAGGGCCATTAAGGAAGACACCTGGGATGAGCACTGGGTATTATAAGTAGGGGATGAATCACTGGATTCTACTCCTGAAATCATTATTGCACTATACACTAACTTGGATGTAAATTTAAAAAAATATACATACATAATAATTTTTAAAAAAGGGATTACTAAAATGGAAGGAGACACAGGTGTAATATAAAGAGATTAAGTAAAAACACTCCACAGTCTTGAACTTGAATTATAAATGTAAGCACTGACTCATGAGTTATTTTATCTTTAAAAAAATACATATATCAAAAAAAAAACCCCAGTATTTAATTATATAGCAATTTTAAAGTGTTCATAAATATATTTTGTCTACTGAGATCCCTGGAGCTTATCCAATTCAATTTTATCCATACTCCTACCCAGTTTTCTCGAATTATATTCTTTGGCTTAAAAACAACATAACAACAACAAAAAACCCCTATAATGTGTATCAATAATGAACTCTAATGTAAACTAGAACTTTGGATAATAATGTGTCAATAGGAGTTCATCAACTGTAACAAATGTACCACTCTGGGGCAAGATATGTTGATAATGGAGGAGCATGTACACGTATGAGGGCATATGAAACTCTCTTTACTTTTTACTCAATTTTGATGTTTAACTCAAAACTGCTCTAAAAAATAAAGTCTATTAATAAATTTTAAATAAATAAATAAATACAGATTTCCCCCTTTCCAAACATCTAACATATTTATCACTGTATTTCCTAGCTCCCTTCACCAAGGAGGTTAGAAACTGTGACCAACCTCATAAAAATAAGCATCCCTAGCACCCAGTTTGGTCTTGAAATATCACTTCCCACTAAAAGGAATCAGGATTCTTTGAATAAAATGGCTGACTCCAGATATGGAGCAGGAAATGTACATAATGAGCCTAGAACATCTTGCCATAAATATGAGAATAAGAAAGCTAACTCCTAAGAATCACTACTAGGGACTTTTAGAGTCAGAGCAAAGTGACACAGAAGCTAACTTAAAGACATTATATATGTATAAATCCATGAATTCACAATGACATTTTTAAAAACCTAATTGATCACTTCTAGAAAATACTAAGGATAACTAGTAAATAACAGGAAAAAATTGTTTCTTCTTTATGAACTATAACCTTGGGTAGCCAAATAACAGATAACGGGAAGCATCTCTTAGAAGCGTATCTTTATAAAAGTTATTACAAATAAATGAAAAACAATAAAATGAGAATATCACTATTTTACAACTTCCAATGAATTAACAGATGTAGGCAATGAACATCGATAGCTGCCAATATCACAATAAGAGATGCAACTAGACATGGTGTGATAAAAGAACACACTACTACTTATACTGTTGCCATAGGAAGCAACTATATATCTCTCATCATGTCACTGCATCCAGCTGCCAATTTGCAGAAAATTCCTAGGTCAAAGGAACACACTGAAATGCACCATGAGTATGAAATCAGCATACATGTATTTTTTATGGCTTTCTGTATCAATAATTTATTTTTATTTAAAAAATGATATCTAAAATAAGAATTTTAAATATGTCGTCTAAAGATAAATATCTTCCTAGAAATAAGAAATAAAATTCATGTAATGTCAAGGTTTATACTGTTCATTTTAACTCATTTTTTTGGTATGCTTAGTAATCTACCCTATAAAAAACCGTAATATTGTCATTACTTTAACTCTTTACTCCACTAAGAAAAGTGAACCAGGGAGCATCTTTCTATCTGTTAGATGGGATACTGCCTGATTCATGAATTGCTTAATAAAGTAAATGAAATTGTCAAATTAAACATAAAAGTGAACCACTGTGCTACAGAACACTGAAAGAAAGACCCTGGTTTCAAAATTCATTAGAAATATGAAAAACTTACTGGGTAAACTTTTAACCTCCAACAAAGTCCTGAAACTTGAAGAGGTGGACTGTAAACAGGGTCTGCTCGCTGGCGCAAAGTGCTGAAGTAAAAGAAAACCAACCAAATCCCAAGATCAAAACTGTTGTGAAATATCAACAGGCAAAACCAAACTCTAAGCACTTTACTTATGTTACTTATTTGCAGTCCTAAACAAGTAAATGAAGGTGCTGAACAAGTCAAGACTCCACTGCATAAATTTATATATACTTACATTCTGAAATAAGGTTTAATGATACTGAAATATTCAGCAGTATCTTTTCAGTTTCAAAATTAGGACATTCAAGGGAAAAGGAAAATATAAAGAAAAATAAAACTAAGTGTCCTGAATTTACCACTTCAACAAGCAGTCTTTTGCCATTAAAGAAAAAACCCAATGGGCTTCTTCCTCACATAGCTGTAGTACAATTATCCTTTTCTAATATGGAAAAACTTAAGAAATATGCTTAATCTTAACATACGTGGGGATATCCTCAGAAAGTTTGTATTTTAGCCAAAAAATTATCCCATAAGAAAAGACAGATGGAGGAGGGCGCTCCAGCCCCCACTGCATGGCCCAGTCGGTTAGGCATCCAATTCTTGAATTTGACTCGGGCCAGGATCTCAAGGACGTGAGATCAAGCCCTGCGTCAGGCTCTACACTGAGCATGGAGCCTGCTTAAGATTCTCTCTCTCTGCTTCTCCCCTGCTTAGGTGCTCACGTGCTCTCTCTCTATATCTCTCAAAAGAAAGAGAGATAAAGAGAGAAAGAGAAAGAAAGAGAGAGAGAGAGAGAGAGAAAGAAAGGAAAGAAAGAGGTATTAATCCTCAAACTTTGGCCTTTGGTGATGGTTATCACCTCCTAGAATTTCTCTCCCCAAGGCAAGGCCTTTTATTTCATGGTTCCCCATTTCCAAGCTGTCTTTGAAAACAAGTCCCTTTAAGACCTCAGCGTTTTAAGATCTTTGTTTCCAATCTTCAAGAAAAAGTAGTAAAAGCTAACAAAGTAACATGCAAGTTACAAAGCATAAAATTTCTTATGACAATGGCCTCTCATTCACAATTTCTCACTTCCAGCTAAGATAAATGGACTCAAATCGACTTCTTCCCACCACTCTTATTTCCGAGGATGGGGGGATGGTCATTGACCTTAATAATCCCATTCGCCCCACCTTAGCAAAGGCTAAGTGGACCCTCTTCTTTAAAAAAAAATGGTTTCTTTTCCCAGACTAGATAGAGAAGAAATCTGTCCTGAAGATAAAATACAATCCAGACAAATGACCTATATGTTTCTAATATGAAACTTGCTTCTTCTAAGATTACACACTGAGTGACACATCCTTGTTCTGTATTCTACCCAACAATGATACTTCCTGGCTCTAACTTAGGTAGACATACAAAACAAATCTCAGTAGTCAAAAACTCTTACCTGAAATTCTCTAAAACAAAAGTAGCTGAATCATAAGATGGTACTAATTCACTAAAAAGAAGCAAAAGGTAAAATAATTATTTAAGTTTAAAATTTCATTTACTTAAAAAACAAAGTCCCTCAGTAATATCTTTAAAATGTTTTTAAACTAAGTCCCTAAGAAATATTTTTCAATCCTTACTAAATACGGATATTAAACCAAATGAATTTGTAAAACCATCAAAAGCTAACATCAAAAGTTTTCAATTAAATTGGAGACTCAACAAATAGTTTATAAAATAGTTGGGCTTTTTGAGAAGCAACAAGTAAGCATTAAAATAAGCATAAGAGATTCTCAAAACTACTCATGGAAATAGGAAAAGGAAGGGTGCTTAAGTGAGGAACCTAAAATATGAAACAGATATAAGGAAGTTTAGAAAAAAACAAAAGAAACAGCAAAAGACATCACAATAAATCCCCAACTTCAGTCTCTAAAACAAATTATGAGGAATATTGATGACCTTAAATATTTTAAGAATATTAACTTGGAAATACCATTTTATGGAATAAGAATACATAATCACCTAGGGGCAAATAGAGTGGATAAGCAACAATTTCTTGGCAAGGCAAGATTACCTCAGGCAACTTAACTTTAGTTCCATACATTCTTCTCTAAAGAGAACTGAACTACAACACAACCACAGGATATACCCTCAGATATGTGAACAGTCTACAGTACTGTCATTCAAACACTTCAAAAGTCAGTCAATAAAACATTTATGATAAAGACACTATCATATACAGTATTATAACATAAAATATTCTGTATTTAATAAATAAAATTATAGAGGCGCCTGGGTGGCTCAGGTTGAGCAACCGACTTCGGCTCAGGTCATGATCTCACGGTTTGTGAGTTTGAGCCCCGTGTCGGACTCTGTGCTGACAGCTCAGAGCCTGGAGCCTGCTTCTGATTTTGTGTCTCCCTCTCTCTCTGTCCCTCCCCCACTCATGCTCTGTCTCTCTCTGTCTCAAAACTAAACATTTAAAAAAATGTTTTTAATAAATAAAATTAATAAAATTATAAATTTACCGAAAAGATAAACTGCAAGCCATTTCACTGTATCCTCAGATATATCTTCTAAAGTTTAATTCATGAAAATTCATTATTACCAAAATAAAATATATGATAACATCTACAGCACTTTCACACTGTGATAGTGCCTAAAGAAATTAGTGGTTTGCCAGTGAAAACACAGCATAGATTTAAAAATATATTATTTTTTATTTTATGGTAAGTATGTATAGCTAAATAGCTCATATCTTTTTCACATAAGTATGGGGTTTGCCCTGCAATAGTTAACTATATAGCTACTATCCTACCGTCAAACACCCCTAACCATATTCCAAGGCAGCTGTTACCTTTTCTTAAAACACTCATATTCCTCACTCCCAGATGTTTGCCTCGTTAATCTTTACTATTCTTTCAAGTAACAGATTAGAAGTCACGGTCCATTGAACGTCTGCTCTAACTTCTCTCCATTATGTTTCCGCACATTCAGTATACCAAACCCCAATTAGTAGAATGAATGTAAGCAGTACCTAGAAAACCTACCTGGAACCACAAACCTAATCAGAGCTTCAAGGAAATGTCTCCAGGACAGTTTCCAAATTTGGTCAAGTCATGACATGCTTTTGTTTATAATTTCATGCAAGTTCCAATCATACCAGCGTTGGTTCGTTCTCCCACCAAATTCATAACATCTTTCATAACGTTTTTTCCACCATATCCTTAATATCCAGTGCTATACATTTCCTTTGTTGTTTTGGCTGGAAGACCAAACTATTATTTTGTCATATTTTTGTTAGCCACTAAGGGTCAAAAGAGTTCACCACAAAACTAAAAGGCCACTGCTAGAATGGGAGAAGATATTTGCAAATGACATTTCGGATAGCGGGTTAGTATCCAAAATCAATAAAGAACTTATCAAACTCAACACCCAAAATACGAATAATTCAGTGAAGAAATAGACAAAAGACATGAACAGACACTTTTCCAAAGAAGACATCCAGATGGCTAATAGACACATGAAAAGACGCTCAACATCACTCATCATCAGGGAAACACAAATTAAAACCACAGAGATACCACCTCACACCTGTCAGAATGGCTAAAATTAACAACTCAGGCAACAACAGAGGTTGGTGAGGATGTGGAGAAAGAGGATCTCTTTTGCACTGTGAGTGGGAATGCAAACTGGTGCAGCCCTCTGGAAAACAGTCTGGAGGTTCTTCAAAAAGTTAAAAATGGAACTACCGGGGCGCCTGGGTGGTGCAGTCGGTTAAGCGTCCGACTTCAGCCAGGTCACGATCTCGCGGTCCGTGAGTTCGAGCCCCACGTCAGGCTCTGGGCTGATGGCTCGGAGCCTGGAGCCTGTTTCCGATTCTGTGTCTCCCTCTCTCTCTGCCCCTCCCCCATTCATGCTCTGTCTCTCTCTGTCCCAAAGATAAATAAACGTTGAAAAAAAAATTAAAAAAAAAAAATGGTGAAAAAAAAAAAAATAAAAATAAAAATGGAACTACCCTATGACCCAGCAATTGCACTACTATTTATCCAAGGGATATAGGTGTGCTGTTTCAGTGGGGCACATGCACCCCAATGTTTATAGCAGCACTATCAACAATACCCAAAGTATGGAAAGAGCCCAAATGTCCATCAATAGAGGAAGGGATAAAGAACATGTGGTATATATGGTATATATACACAATGGAGTATTAATTACTCAGCAATCAAAAAGAATGAAATCTTGCTATTTGCAACAACATGGAGGAACTAGAGGGTATTATGCTAAGCGAAATTAGTCAAAGACAAGTATTGTATGACTTCACCCATATGTGGAATTTAAGATACAAAACAGATGAACATAAGGGAAGGGAAGCAAAAATCATATAAAAACAAGAAGGGGGACAAAACGTAAGACACTCAAATACAGAGAACAAACTGAAGGTTGCTGGAGGGTTGTAGGTGGGGGCAGGGATGAGCTAAATGGGTAAGGGGCATTAAGGAAGACACTTTTTGGAATGAGCACTGGGTGTTATACATAGGGGATGAATCATTGGAATCTACTCTTGAAATCATTATTGCACTATATGCTAACTAACTTGGAGGTTAAATAAATAAATAACCAAACATACATACATACATACATACATACATACATACGTACGTACGTACATACACACATACATAAATACCAAAACACAAAATAAATAAGAGAAGGAGATGATACGTTTAACTCAGAACAGTGGAGCGGAAAGCTTAGGAGCTAAAGAGCTAAAATAGATCACTAAAGCTCACTGACCAAGAGAGTATAGTATGATGTGCCCAAGCTGTCACTTGCAAGAGAAAATGATCACATTCAGAGCACAGAAAACCTCTATCAATCCCAGGGTATTGTGATGTACTCCAAAAATGTATAATTTTTAGGGAAACTTTTTGAAAAATAACATTGTTAACAAATTAGTGCTATGTGGCAGCATTAAACAGGATGCATTATACAGCTGACCCACACTGTTCAAAGATCGATTGTAATTGATTACGAAATACTAGATTTTAATATATAATTCTATACTATTTAATATGGAATATACACCCAGTAAGATTATTAGTTTTTCTTCTCCCCTGTGTAGCACAATAGTGCTGAACATATAGTCTTTAATAAATAACACCGCACTTGTTCAATGACTTTTTATTCTCCATTGTGGCTCCATCACAAATCAACTGATGGAACTTAAGGCAATCCAGTCCTAAGATCTCAAAGCTTAGAAACATTCACCACTGCCTTTGTACATCTAAATTTGATCTGTAACTTAACGTCAACAAAGCTACAAGCCAAAATGTCCAGTAAGGCAGTAAATAAGCATTATTTGGGAGAGAAAGGGTCCTAAGGTGAACTTTATCTATGGAAAGCTCCTTAATTTGTCATACTTAAAAAAATTTTTTTTGGTCGTTTCCTCTTTGATGTCCCTCCTCCCTGCCTCCCTTGCTCCCTGCCCTCCCAATTTCAGTCCCTTCTATCTACACCAAAAAAAACAAGATAATGAAAAGGGACTGTTGGGGTTCTAAGCCACTTAGGCAGTTAGGGAACAGAAAGCAAAACAATCACTGGATGTAAGAGAGATTGACAAGAAATCTAAAGCAGAGAGGTGCCTGCCTAATGAGACACTGCAAGTAGTATCAGCATAGGAGTTTACCTATATTTGTGGTTCCCAAAATTGAGGACAGAATTACTCAGGATGCCCAAGATTCATTATCTAGACATCACCTCCAAATATTGCCAGGCAATACGCTTGGGAATTTGCATTATGGACAAACACTCCAGAGCTGGCTTTGATATGTGATCCATGCACTATACTTTGAATTGAAAAACATTTACCTTTATATATGGTATTTACATCAAAACTTACGTTTCATTCCGCGGTGATGGATGGTTCCAAAAAGGTATTCTTCAAAACTGAAATGACTGACCATGTTATCAAAGAGGCAGCCTTTCGATATTGGTGAACATCCTTAGTTCACCTAATCTACTTAAGGATAGCAAATACCAAGTACTTTTAGTAATATTCAGTTCTTGATTAAAATAGGAATATTATATCTGGCTTGTTAATTCAGAGAGAAATGAAGACTTAATAGTCAGTGAGATCTACCTGAGTTCTGGCTGTCAAAAGAACTTTACCCTCTGTTTATAGGACTATGGGTGGTGATAATCCTCAGGAATGCACCTGTGATGAGGAACAAGGGCTTACACCAGAAATTCTAAACCAGGGGCAGTTTTACTCCTAGGAAGCATTTGGCAATGTCTGGAAATATTTTCATCACAACTATAAAGGAAAACATGCTACTGGGACACTGCTAAACATCTCACAATAAACACCAAAGCTCCCTCAACTCCACAGAAAATTATCCTGATCAACAATGTCAAGGTTGAAAAACCCTGGCTTGCACTATTCAGTTGAGTACCATCAATGCCCTGTGGCCATCAGAGGGCACCACATATCAGAGAAAAAAGAAAAGACAATTATACATTTTTAAAACAAAGGCTATTTCCTTTAGGTAACACAGCCTTCAACATACTAAACATGTGGCAGTATTTCAAAGCCATCTTTAAAGTCTAAGATAGACTAAAATCTGCCATACCAACATTTTTATCTGAGGCAGTGGTTTAACCTCTCTTCTTAGGAACCAACTAAGGAGATTTTAAATGAACAAAATACAAATGCCTAGTTGCACCCAATGTTATAGACCATCTGTGTCCCCCAAAATTTGTATGTGGAGGCTCTAATCCCCAATGTATTTGGAGACAGGACCTTTCCAAAAGAATCCCAAATGAATCTAATACACAGCTAATACAAGAAACCATTGCTCTAACACTACAGGGCAAAAATGCTTGAAAGAATATGCTGTTCAAAAGAATTCTAAGACTACCCAAGATAAAAACTAAAAGGTAATTAAGATTACCTGAGGTCATAAGGGTGGGAAGGACCCTAACTCAATAAAGCTCGTGTCCTTAGAAGAGAAAAAGGTACCAGACACTGATCTCTGTGCTTGAGAGAAAAGGTGTTGTGAGGACACAGGGAGAAGGCTGTCTGTAAGCAAGCAAGAAGCCTCATCAGAAATCAGATTTCCTAGCACCTTGATCTCATACTTCTTGCATCCAGAACTATAAGAGAATAAACTTCTGTAGTAGAAACCACCCAATCTGTGTTATTTTGTTATGGCTGTTCAAGCAGACTAATCTATCTGCAGAGATTTTATTTCAAATGACCTGAGGTATGAACCAGCATTGGTAATTTTCAATAGAATCCCAACTGAGTCTAACATACAACTAATGCCAAGAACCACTGGTCTAATACCACAGTGCAAACATGCTTGAAAGAATATGCTGGTTCAAAAGGATTCTAAGACTGCCCAAGACAAAAATAAAAGATGCATAGAACACAACCAGCTGTTTCCTCCCACCACCTTTTAGGATCTGGAGGTAACATCATGTCACCTTCAGAATCTTCTGGCATTTCATCCATATTCTGAGTTTTGTTTCTGGCAACATATATGTAAACAATGAGATATAAATTAAATTCAAAAGGTAAATAAAAGAATGACCATACTGCATCATGGATGGACCTTGAGGGCATTATGCTACGTAAGTCAGAGAAAGACACATACCAAAAAAAAAAAAAAAAAAAGGGTCAGAAGGTATACACTTCGTTATAAAGTAAGTCATGGAGATATACTAGATAGCATGGTGACTACAGTCAAAACTGTACTGCAAATTTTAAAGTTGCTAAGAAAACAGATCTTAAAAGTTCTCATTATAAGAAAAGTTTTTTAACTGTTTATGGTGACAGATGTTAACTAGACTTACTGTGATCGTTCTGCATACTTGAAAAGGTCAAATCATTATGTTGTACACTTGGAACTAATATGTTACATGTCAATTATATATCAATTTAAAAAAATGAACAGATAGTGATTAAATTGGGATCAGTTACTTTTTCTACAGAAGGTGATACTCCAGGAAGAAACTAACTCCTAATTCAAGATCATCTCTTTACAGTCAAAAGTGTAACTCCACCAGAATTTTTAACCAGATTTACATGTATATAAAGTTTACTAAACCACATCATTATAAATAACACCTTAAAAAACATACAGTTAATTAAGAAAACTAACATTCTTTCGAAACAAGCATGTGCATATGCACATAAATGTTAAATGAAAATCAAGTTAAAAAACTATGTCGCACCTGGTAAAGTCTGGTGGAACAGGAGTGGTAACAAAGGACGCCATGGGCTTCCGATGAACTTGCTGAAACATCATGAGGATCTCTGAGCTCTTAGATATCAACTCACTCTTACTACAAGACCGCAGCTGTGTGAGGAAAACAATCAAATAAACAAAAGTAATATTCACTGGCATCACAAAATCCTCAATAAAGAATAAAAATAGGAATTATTTTGGTCATATTCTAGAAAAAAAATGAGATAAAAATAGAATGACTCTTTCAAAGTGGTTTTGAGAGTTAAGAATCTACAAAGGATCTAAGTTATTTCCATTCTAACAGTAAAGTCACTGAAGAAATGTATTTGATTTTTTTTTTTTTTTTTAGCATTTATTTATTATTGAGAGACAGAGACAGACAGAACATGAGCATGGGAGGGGCAGAGAGAGGGGGCGACACAGAATCCGAAGCAGGCTTCAGGCTCTGAGCTGTCAGCACAGAGCCCAGCGCAGGGCTCGAACTCACAGACCACGAGATCATGACCTGAGCCAAAGTCAGACACTTAACCGACTGAGCCATCCAGGCGCCCCAAGAAATGTATTTGATTTTAATGCATTTTTCTCACCTTGCACGTTAGCATAAATCCAACTATAAGCAAACACAACTGGCATAGAGAAGTTATTATATATACTAATGAACAAAACTCTATAGGTCAATAGCCATCAAACAAGGATTTATTTCTCAAACTGCATTCCGAGAGAGAGAAATGTTAGGATGTAACAGACCCAGAGAAGTCTCTACTTCTATCAATTTGGAAAACACTACATTATGTAGTGCCAAAGGTTAAAAACTGAGAAATTCAACTCCAGTAAAATAAGCATAATAGTTAAAAGACTTTCTACTCCAGACAATCAATTTGAAGTCCTAATTCTGCCACACACTAATCATATGACTTTCAGAGTCTGTTTATCTGTAAAACTGGAATCATATCTACCACTGCTTACTTCACTAGGACTGTTGTTAACAAGTATGAAGCCATATGTGAGACAGCTTTATAAACTGTTACAGGCTAAACAGTGCCTCCACCAAATTCCTGTTGGTCCTAACCCCTAGTAAGTAACTCAGAATGTTAACTATATTTGGAAATAAGGTCTTTAGAGGATACAAAGAGAAAGCAGTGTCTACAAGAGACACCTCAGGGAAAACAAAACTTCTGACACTTTGATCTTAAAACTCCCAGTCACCAGAACTATAAGAAAATAAATTTCTATTGTTTAAGCCTCCTAGTCTGTGTTATTTTGTTAGGGATGCCCTAGCAAAGTAATACACTATCAAATGCCATACAGATCATATTCATAATACTCACTACAGTTAGGTTTATATTTTTTAAATGACAGTTGCTTATAACTCATGAAGAATAATATGATACGATATGACTGGTATCATACGACAAATATCAAAACCTACAGCTTTTATAAAATATTTATTGAATGTGGGGCGCCTGGATGGCTCAGTCAGTTGAGCATCTGACACTTGCTTTTGGCTCAGGTCATAATCTCATGGTTCAGGGGATGGAGCCCCACACGGGGCTCTGCGCTAGCAGCAAGGAGCCTACTACGGATTTTCTCTCTCCCTTGCTCTCTGCACCTCCCCCATTCTCACTCACATGTTCTTGCTCTCAAAATAAACTCAAAAAATTTATAAATAAATAAATATTTAATGCCTATGATGAGTGTCCTTCCTTGACCCCATTTCCTCCAAAGGTAACTCACTCAAGTTTATATCACTACCATGTGTTTCCACATGTATTACGTGTTCAGCAATGTTCTGAATGTTTTTAGACTTTACATAAATACGACCAAGCTACATCACCATGTAGCCTACATTTTTCACTTAACATTGCTTCTGAGATTTGTTTATTGGTATCTACAGATCTACTCATTTCAGCAGTTTTAAAGAATATCATTGCATGAATATAATATGTTATTTTTCTCTGTCAATGAACATTCAGGTTGATTCCCATTCTTCATTATTAAAACTCTGGAGAGAAGACCCTTGTGCAGTTCCTTGTACACATATGCAAGTTTCTCTAGGATTTGAATTACTGGTTGAAACATACGACAACTTTAGCAGATATTAGCAAACTCCTCTCCAACATAGTTTACATCAGTACTACACAAGTTCCCTCTGCTGTATATTGTCAACATTTACATTTTTACCTATTAATTTCTGCCAACTAATGGGTGTAAAATGGCATTTTGTTGTGGTTTTAGTTTATATTTACCAGACTAGCAATGAAACTTCACATTTACTGGTCTCTGTACACTTCTGTAAACTATCTGTTCATCTGCCTTGCCTACTTTTTGAGACTGCTTTAGTTATTTAGATTTAAACTGTATTTCTTTATAAATTCTGGATAGCAATTCCTGTTCAGGTTAGGAGTAACAAGTATCTTTTCCAAGTCTATGGCCTGTCATCCAAGTTGTTGAATTTCTTTTTTAAAGTTTGAATTTTAATGCATTCAAATCTTTCTATTTTGTACCTACTGTACCTTAAGAAATCTTCCTCTATCCCACATCAAAGGTATTCTCCTCTAAACTCCTCTAAAAATAATCAAATTTTGCTACTGATGTTTAGGTCTTTAGTCCACCTGGACCTAAGTCTTGTTTATAAAATGAAGATCAAATTTTATTTCCCACATGTACAAATGCCAATATTTGTTGAAAGGCCCATCCTTCTCCATTTCTGTCATGTAATGTATCAAGTCTCCACACATACTTGGGGTTCTGTTTCTGGGCTTTTTATTCTGTTATCTTCTCGAACTGTCCTTGTGCTGAAACTTGTGTCATAATTACTATGTTTTCACATTATGTCTTGATATATGACAGGAATTTTAACTTATTTTTTTAATCTAAGACTATGCTGGCTATATGGGGCCCCTTGCTCTTTCACATTAATATTGGAATTTTACCAAATTCTTAGAAAATTTATGTTGAAATAAAGGCTGAATTGCACTTGTAGAACAGTATCAATAGCACCTTTATAACACTGAATTTTCCCCTACATAAATACACCATATTCCATAAAATGTAGTAGGCTATAAATTATTAAACATTAACTATTTTATGTGCTAGTATGAAAAAAAATCTTCACTAAATTATGGCTGTATTAACTGTTAAGACATATCCCATTTCAAATTTAATTTTTTTTAATGTTTATTTTTGAGAGAGATGAAGAGAGAGCGCAAACGCGCATGTGGGGGAGAGGCAGAGAGAAGAGAGACACACAGAATCTGAAGCAGGCTCCAGGCTCTGAGCTGTCAGCACAAAGCCCCATGCCAGGCTTGAACCCACGAACCGCAAGATCATGACTCAAGCCAAAGTTGGACACTTAACCTGACTGGGCCACACAGGCGCCCAAGACATATCCCATATCAAAATAGCATAATATACATCTGAGAATCAATGAGATACTGGATGTTTCTTCATTCAACTCTAGTGTTTACAAAGGTCTCCAACACTTTTTATTAGATTTACTCAAAATCCTTAGTTTTTGTTATATTATGAACAGGATTATTTTCTGAGCTGTTAGCACAGAGTCTGACATGGGGCTTGAACTCATGAACTGCGAGATCATGACCTGAACCAGTCAGTTGCTTAACCAACTAAGTCACCCAGTCGCCCCAAACAGGATTATTTTCAATTAAGTTTTCTAGCCGATTATTTCCAATATTTGATTTCTTTTTTTTTTTTTTGATTTTTTTTTTTTGATTTCTGTCTTGATCACATATCCAGTAACCAAGATAAGCTTACTAAAAAGGTGTAAGTTACATACTTTCTACGTAGATAACCATATCCTCTACAAATAACCAATTTTATATCTTCCTTTTAATATATTTCTACCACATTTATTGTCTTGAGGCCCCTGGGTGGCTCATTATGAACAAATGAGTTAAGCCTGCTTCAGAGTCTGTGTCTCCCTCTCTCTCTGCCCCAACCCTGCTCATACTCTCTCTCTCAAAAGTAAACATTAGAAAAAAATTTTTTAATTTATATATATATATAGTTGTACCATATTTACTGTTTTATTTTTTTTATTTTTATTTATTTATTTTTTTTTAACGTTCATTTATTTTTGAGACAGAGAGGCAGAGCATGAATAGGGGAGGGGCAGAGAGAGAGGGAGACACAGAATCTGAAACAGGCTCCAGGCTCCGAGCTGTCAGCACAGAGCCCGACGCGGGGCTTGAACTCACGGACCGTGAGATCATGACCTGAGCCGAAGTCGGACGCTTAACCGACCGAGCCACCCAGGTGCCCCATACTGTTTTAATTTAATACACAGGAGTCGCACACTCAGAAGTGAAACGACAATAGGAAGCAACCCTGGATTCTTTATCAGAGCTTCACAATTTTTACCATTTAGACTGTTTCCTATAAAATAAAGTTAAATGGGGGCGCCTGGGTGGCTCAGTCGGTTAAGCGTCCGACTTCAGCTCAGGTCACGATCTCGCGGTCTGTGAGTTCCAGCCCCGCGTCAGGCTCTGGGCTGATGGCTCAGAGCCTGGAGCCTGCTTTTGATTCTGTGTCTCCCTCTCTCTCTGCCCCTCCCCAGTTCATGCTCTGTCTCTCTCTGTCCCAAAAATAAATAAACGTTAAAAAAAAATTTTTTTTTAATAAAAAAAAAAATAAATAAAGTTAAATGTATAGGTGCCTGGGTAGCTCAGTTGGTTAAGTGTCCGATTTCAGGTCAGGTCATGAATTCGCGGTTCATGGGTTCAAGCCCCGCATCAGGCTCTGTGCTGACAGCTCGGAGCCTGGAGCCTGTTTTAGATTCCATGTCTCTCTCTCTCTCACTCTGTTCCTCCCCTGCTTGAGCTCTCTCTCTCTCTCAAAAATAAAGATTAAAAGAATAAAATAAAGTTAATGTAGTTCCCTTTTATTTTTTTAATGTTTATTTATTTTTGAGAGAGACACAGAGAGCGAGTGGGGACAGGCAGAGAGGGAGACACAGAATTCGAAGCAGTCTCCAGACTCCAAGCTGTCAGGACAGAGCCTGATGCAGGGCTCAAACTTGTTCCTTTTTAGTCTTAGTTTGTTAAGTAATTTAGCCATGAATGAAGATCAAATATAATAATGTTACTTTAAAAATTAATATTATCCTGTTCATTTTTATTTAAATGTTCATATAGTTTTGCTCTGTAATCTCTTGAGTTATAATCAAGAAGATTTTTCTGATAGTGAAACATTCCTTTCATTCCTTTGAGTAACCCTACTTGACCTGGCTTTTTCGTTCTTTATTATGATTTTATTTTTTAGTAATCTCTACATCCAACCTGGGACTTGAACTCAAAATCCTGAGATCAACTGTCGCATACTCCACTGAGCCATCCCACTGGTCTTGCGCTCATTTGTTTTTGTACATATCCTACTGATTTTTAACTGCCAGTATATATTTAAGATTTTGGCATTTATGTTAAAATAAAATTGAGCTTTGGGGTGCCTGAGTGGCTCAGTCAGTTAAGCATCTGACTTTAGCTCAGGTCATGATCTCACAGTTCATGAGTTCAAGCCCTGCCTCAAGCTCTGCACTGACAGCACCAAGCCAGCTTGGGTTTCTCTCTCTCTCTCCCTCTCTATCCCTCCCCCATGTTCTCTCTCTCAAGTAAATAAACTTTAAAAATAAAATATTGAGCTTTAATTTTCTTACATTGTTCTTATGACAACTGGTTATTAATATTAGTGTTATACAGTCTTGAATGAGATCTAGTACTTTGGTATTCTCTAAGAAAAAATTACTTGATAGGCAAAAGACATTTAAAAATTTGGTAAAAATTTTCCATTAGTCTGAATTTGATGTCTTTAGAAGGAGACTTATCAACAATATAATTTACTTAATGTTTCTTGTTTAAGTTATATACTTAAGTGACTCTAGACAATTACAATTTCCTAAAAATTATCCTCGTCATGTAGATTCTACCTCAATAATGTTGCTCATATTTGTAAAGCACACAGAACACTGGTATAAATATTTACTTTTAAAAATGATTATTATTTAAATTTCTACTGCATCTGTAGTTATATCCCAATTCTTCTTCCCAATACAATATTGAACACTTCCTTCAATTTTCTTGATAACCGTGCTAGAATTATCTTCTATTTAATGCATGCTTCTCAAAGATCCAATATTGGGTATGCTGATACTCCCAACTATTTCATGGCTCTCTTTTTTGTGAATTACATCACTATCTTCATGATTTATTTCCATTTTATGCTTCTACACTATTGTTCCTTTATTAGCCTCTTTAGTTGAACACAACTCATTCATTCATAATTTTCTTAAATCGCACTTTAGACTATGTCTTCTTCTAAATATCCATTAGCGAAGTCTGGTATTTTAATAATTTATCATTTTTTTATTTTCTTAGAAATTTTCTTAAATGTTTATTTGAGAGAGAGCAAGCGAGCCCACATGCAGGGGTGGGGTAGAGGGTAGAAGGGGACAGAGGATCTGAAACCGGCTCTGTGCTGACAGCAGAGAGAGCGATGTGGGGCTCAAACTCATAAACCATGAGGTCATGACCAGAGCCAAAGTCAGACTCAACTGACTGAGCCACCCAGGCACCCCAATAATTTATCATTTCAATTGCAATTCCTCTTAAGCTCAAGAACAATGTAGATATTTAACATATTTCAATGTATATTTGAATACATATGATTTTTAAAATAATATTGGTTTTTGATGTCTACCTTAACTATACTGTGGTCACAGAACATGTTCTTTACATAAGTTTCTGAAATTTCTTCAGACGTCTATATAACTTAGTACTTGGCTAGGTATTGAAACTTTTTTTTAAGTTTATTTATTTATTTTGACAGAGACAGAAACAGGCAGAGAGACAGACACAATCCCAAGGAGGCTCCATACTGTCACTGCAGAGCCCGATGTGGGGCTTGAACCCACAAAATTGTGAGATCATGACCTTGGCCAAAACCAGGAGTTGGACAGACAAGCCACCCAGGCACTGCAAAATGATTTTTTTAATACTGGGTTTGCAAATAATTTTGTAAACTCCTTTTTATGGATTTTTAAAAAATGTTTATTTATTTATTTTGAGAGACAGAGAGAGAAAGAGAGAGAGCACGTGCACATGGGGGGGGGGGGTGGAGCAGAAACAGGGAGAGAGAGAATCCCAAGCAGGCTCTGTGCTGTCAGTGCAGAGCCCAATGAGGGGCTCGATCCCATGAACCGTGAGATCATGACCTGAGCTGAAATCAAGAGTCAGACAATTAAACAACTGAGCCACCCAGGCACCCCGGAGCAGTTTCATATGAACTGAAACAGAGCATGTATTCTTCATTTGGGGATGCAGGGCTCCCTATATACCTTTTATTTTTTTTCCACATACTTTTTAGATAAAGCATCTTAATTTATTTTTTTTTCAAATACCCTGTATTCTTACAAACTTCTTTTAGTTGGTGCTATCAGTTTATTAAGTATTTAAAAACTCACTATAGTGATTTTATCAAAATCATTTAATTCTCTGCTTTCTACATTCTGAGTTTATCCTAGAATACAAAATCATAACTGTCCTATCTTCATACTCTTTTTTAAAAATTTTTTATGTTTTATTTATTTTTGAGAGAGACAGAGAGACAGAGCATAAGTGGGGGAAGGGCAGAGAGAGAGGGAGACACAGAATCCAAAGCAGACTCCAGGAACTGAGCTGTCAGCACAAAGCCTGATGTGTGGCTCAAACCCATAAACCATGAAATCATGACCTGAGCCGAAGTCGGATGCTTAACCAACTGAGCCATTCAGGTGCCCCTCTTCTTATTCTTAAGGTAGACAGTTCCCTCTTTGTCAGTAGTCCTTTTTACACTAGTAATGTTTTTTTCCCCATTTTAAATTCCTCACCATTCTCTAGATCTATCTCTTATTAAGTAGATCATTGTGATTTTTTTAATTCAAATTAATCCTTTACATTTATTTTTTTATTACTGACATTAGTGTCATTCACTGACAATAATACTCAAAATCCAGAAACAATTACTCAGTTCAAGCCCTGCATTGAGCTTCATGCTGAGCATGGAGCCTGAACCTACTTAAAAAAAAAAAAAAAAAAAGTCAAAGATTGTTCAATCAGATTAAAACATTAGACCCAACTGCATGCAGCCTTTAAGACACAGACTTTAAATATTTAAAAACAAATATATTAAAAATAAAAAGACAGAATAAGATATGTCATGGTAACATGAGTTAAAAGGAAGATGATGTGGCTTTCTTAAATAGATTTCAAAGCAAAAAATTTATGATAAAGTCATTTCAGGGATGCCTTCAGGGTGGCTCAGTCAGTTAAGCATCTGACCCTTGATTTAGGTTCAGGTCATGATCTCATGGTTCATGAGATCAAGCCCATGTCCGGCTCTGGGCTGATAGTGCAGAGCCTGCCTGGATTCCCTTTCTCTCTCCCTCTCTCTCTCTCTCTCTCTCCATCTCTCTCTCTTTCAAATAAATAAACTAAAAAAAAAAAAAAAAAAAAAAGGCATTTCACAGTGATGTTGGAAACAATTAAGAGGATGTAACAATCCTAGACATTTAGGACCTTAATAGTATGGCTTCAAAATACATGAAGCAAAAACCGATTGAACTGCCAGAAGAAAAGACAAATAAATACACAATTATTGCTGAAAATGTCAACAACCCTCTCTCAATAATCAAACAGGTAGAAAGAAAATCTACAATATAGTAGACTTGAACAACATCACCAACCAACCTGATCTCAAGACACTGCAATCAGAAAAAAACCAAACATCTGGAAACTAATATGGCTCAAAGAATAACTCACAAAGGAAGAAAATATTTTGAACAGAAATGTCTCAGATTACTAACCCCAGGTTCCATCTTAAGATTTCAGAAAAAGAGCAAATTAAACTCAAACTAAGCAAAAGAAAGAAAACAATTAGATCAAAACAAAAATCAAGGAAACAGAAAACAAAAACAACAGAGAAAAACAAAAAGCCAGGTTCTTTGAAAACATCAGGAAAAATAGATATCCTCTAGCCAAACTGATCAGGCAAAAAAGACACAAACTACCAATACCAGGAAAAAGAAGAGGTAATATCACTGCATTCTACAAATTTAAAAGGATAACAAGAGGGGGTGCCTGGGTGGCTCTGTCAGGTGGATAGCCGACTCTTGATTTCTGCTCAGGTCATGATCTCAGGGTCGAGGGATAGAGCCCCATGTCACGCTCTATCCGCGCTGAGCATGGGGTCTGCATAAGATTCTCTCTCTACCTCTAGCCCTCTCCCCTGCTCGTGAGCTCTAAAATAAAAACAAATTAAAAAAAAAAAAAAAAGGATAAGTGAATATTAAGAACTATGTGCCAATAAATCTGGCAAATTCAAATGAAATAATTCCTTAAAGACCGAAACCACCAAAGCCTACTCAAGAAATAAGTAATATAAACTGCTCTATGTCTATTAAAGGAATTGAATTTGTAGTTGAAAACCACTCCACAAAGAAGGCCCCGGGGTGGTGGTGGGAGGAGTGAGCGGGGAGGGTTGGCGGGAAGTGGGTGTGGGGAGACGAACCCAATAAAAAAAAGAAAACAAGGCCCAAATGTCTTCACTGGTGAATTCTATCAAACTTCTAAAGGAACACCGACTCTACAGAACTTATTCCAGAAAACTGAAGAGGGCATACTTTAAAATTCTTTGAGACCATCATTACTCTAATAACAATACCAGACAAGATACTCTGAGAAAAGAAAACTATCATCTAATATTTCTGAGGCATAAAAATGCAAAAATTATACACAAAATCTTTTCTAATCAAATCCAATAATTCATTAAAAGGACAGTACATTGACCAAACCAAGGTTTTTAACCCAGAAGTACAAAGTTCATTTAATACTAAAAATAATAATAATCCATATTAAGAAAAAGGAAAACCATATAACCTTGATACATGTAGAAAAAGAATTTGACAAAATCCCACATTCATTCCTAATGAAAATTCTCATCAAATAGGAACAGAATTCCAAAACCTGATAAAGAATATCTACATTAAACATCCAGCTAACATCATACTTAAATCAACATTATACTAGAAGTTCTGGTCAGTAAAATCCTGACAGGAACTACATAAAAAGCAGATCAAAAAGAAAATTGTGTGTATTCAGAGATAACATGATTATCTGCAGGCAAACCCAGAAATCTACAAAATAGTTACTAGAACTAAACTAAATCTAGCAAGATGGAAGCATACAAGACCAATATACAGGGGCGACTGAGTGGCTCAGTCAGTTGAGCAGCCGACTTCAGCTCAGGTCATGATCTCAGGGTTCGTGAGTTCGAGCCCCTCATCAGGCTCAGTGCTGACAGCTCAGAGCCTGGAACCTGCTTCCGATTCTGTGTTTCCCTCTCTCTCTGCTCCTCCCCCACTCACAGTGTGTCTCCCTCTGTCTCTCAAAAATGAATAAACGTTAAAAAAAAAAACAAAAAAGACTAATATACAAAAACCAACTGTATAAGCACAAAAAATCAGAAATGAACAATTTTTAAAGACACTATTTACTATAACATTAAGAATTCTGAAATACTGAATAAATCAGACGTAAGATGTGAAAAACTTCTATCCTGAAAACTACAAAACACTGCTGAAATTATAAAAGACCTAAATAAAGAGTCTTCATGAACAAAGATTCAATATTAAGATGTCACATCTACCTAAACTAATTTATAGATCCAATGCAATTTAAATAAAACCCCAAAACTCTTTGTGGTAGAAGTTAACAAGCTGATGGGGCACCTGCGTGGCTCAGCTGGCTGAACATCTGACTCTTGATCTCGGCTCAGGATGTGATCTCATGGTTCTCAGGATCAAGCCCTGAGTTAGACTTCCCACTGTTGTCACAGATTGGGATTGGGATTCTCTCCGTCCCTCTCTCCCTGCCTCTCTCCGGCTCGCACATGCGGGCTCTCTTTTTCTCTAAAAATAAATAATAAACATAACGCATTCTCTCTCAAAATAAATAAATAATAATAAAAAAAGAAATTAATAAGCTGATGCTAAAATTCATATAGAAATGCAAAGGACCTGGAATAGCTAAAACAACTCTAAAAAAGAGAAGAGTGAAGTTGGAGAGTTAACACTTTTATTCTAAAGCTGCAGTAATGATGGGAATGCAAGCTGGTGCAGCCACTGTGGAAAACAGTATGGAGATTCCTCAAAAAACTAAAAATAGAACTACCCTACAACCCAGCAATTGCACTAGTAGGTATTTATCCAAGGGATACAGGTATGCTGTTTCCAAGGGACACATGCACCCCAATGTTTATAGCAGCACTATCAATAAGAGCCAAAGTATGGAAAGAGCCCTAATGTCCATCGATGGATGGATGGATAAAGATGTGGTATATATATACATATACAATGGAGTATTACTCGACAATCAAAAAGAATGAAGTCTTGCCATCTGCAGCTTCATGGATGAACTGGAGGGTATTATGCTAAGTGAAATTAGTCAGAGAAAGACAAGTATTATATGACTTCACTCATATGAGGACTTTTAAGAGACAACAGATGAACATAAGGGAAGGGAAACAAAAATAATATAAAAACAGGGAGAGGGACAAAACATAAGAGACTCATAAATATGGAGAACAAACAGGGTTACAGGAGGGGTTGTGGGAAGCGGGATGGGCTAAATGGGTAAGGGGCACTAAGGAATCTACTCCTGAAATCATGGTTGAACTAATTTGGATGTAAATTTTTAAAAAAATAAATTAAATTAAAAATTAAAAAAAAAAATAGTGATAACTACTTAGCAAGTAATTACCATATGCCAGGCATTTATATTCTCATTCAATCCCTATAGCCATTCTAATAATTAGATATTATTGTGACTGGTTTATGGAGAGGGAAACTGAATTAAGCAGTTTGCCCATGGCTGCACACATGCACTGTCCTGGTCTCTGAAGTACACACTACTAAACTGTATTCTTCTTAAGCCTAAGTAAAGATTGAGCATATAGGACTGGAGACAGCCTCTTCCCATTTATTTTCTCGACTGTAAATGTGTTAAGTGCATGGGGTCCTTGGATGGAGGGGGAATTAGAGAAAATAAAAAAATCTCTTCTTCAGATAGCCCAAGATACTAGTTTCCTAGAAAGAAATAAGGAGAAAGCAGAATCTAAAGGAAACATAAAATATCTATATAGCTTTTTTTTCCCCCAGGTGAGCAAAGTTTATAGAAGAAATATACTCTAGTTAAAAACTGAACAGAGAAATGTATAAAATAATCCCACCAGAGAAGATTGCTATTAATAGTTTGTGTATACTTTCCGGGATTTCTCCCACATATAATTCTTTTAAAATAAGATCATTATAGGGGTACCTCGGTGGCTCAGTCCATTAAGCATCCAACTTCAGCTCAGGCCATGATCTCATAGTTCGTGAGTTTGAGCCCCACATCGGGCTCTGTGCTAACAGCTCAGAGCCTGGAGCCTGCTTCAGATTCTGTGCCTTCCTCTCTCTCTGCCCCTCCCCCGCGCAGACTCACTCTCTCTCTCTCTCTCTCTCTCTCTCTCTCTCTCTCAAAAATACATAAACATTAAAACAAAATGTTAAATAAGATCATTAGGTAGACACATACTTTTCATCTAATAATATGTTACATAAATTTTTTAATGCCTTTATTTTTTCCTGGGAGTTCTTGGTGTTACATTGTCTGAATCTACAATAATTTATCTAATATTTCTATTGATTTGGACATTTAAATTAGTTTTAAATTTTTCATTATAACAAATATTCTACAATAAACATTTTTATGTAAACATTTTTCAATGTGTATAAAATAAATGTAGAAGTGCAACTGTGCAAGTCAAAGGAAAGGCATATTTAAATTTTTAAGGACTAATGTCAAATATCCTGTGTTTTCTATTTCTGACCCATCACTGTACAAAAGTGCCTATTCCCTTCATATTTTTGCCAATACTGGGTATTATTAATCTTTTTAACATTTGCCAGTGTGAAGAGTGAATTGTATCTTATTATTTTTTATTTAACTGTTAAGTTACTAAGCATCTTTTCATTTGTTTATTTGGCCACTTATATTTTTTCTGTGAATTCCCAATTCTATCTTCTTTTTCTAATGGTAATTTAATAATTTTCTTATTAATTTTGATGAAGTTCACAGATATTAGGGATATTTTAGCATGTCTACTATATATATATTACAAATTTGGTTTCCTAATTTGTCTTTTGACAAATTTTTCTTCTCCTCCTCCTGCTCTTTCCTCCTCCATTTCTTTCTCCTCCTTCTCCTCTTATCTTTCTGTCACTCTCTCTGCCATATAGATGTTTATAATTCTTTTGCCAAAGGTTTATGACCTTTGGACTTCAGGTATTTATTAGAAAGCCATTTGATAGTCCCAAGAGTATACAAATATCAATTCATGTTTTCTTCTAGTACTTTAATTTTTTTTCATAATCAAATATTTGATCTAAGTTGATTTCATTCAAATTTAGTTAGGAATCTAGGTTTTCATGTAAAACCATCTGCTTTAAAATGTCTGTTTTAAAAATATATGTGTTAGCATATGAGTCAAATAAAACAACCCTGGTGACCAGATTTGGCCATAGAATGACAAAAAAATAAATAAATAAATAAATAAAGCTACAGTAATGAAAAATAGTGTGGTATTGGCATAAAAATAAATCAGTGGAACAAAACAGAGTCTAAAAATAGACCAATGTATATATGGACAACTAGTTTTTTAAAAAGATACAAGGACAATTCAGTGCAGAAAGGCTGGTCTTCAACAAATGGTGCTAGAAAAAACAGCCATAAACAAATAACAAAAACAAAAAACTACATTGGATCCACACCTCACATTAAAAAAACACAATAGCGTGCCTGGATGGCTCAGTTGGTTAAGCGTCCAACTCTTGGTTTCAGTTCAGGTGATAATCTCATGGTTCATGAGATCGAGACCCATGTCGGGCTCTGCACTGACAGTGTGGAGCCTACTTGGGATTCCCTCTCTTCCTCTCAGGGAGTCCCTGCCTTTCTCTCAAAATAAATAAGTAAACATTAAAAAAAATAATAATAACATAAAATTCAAAGACAACCATAAAACTAAATATAAAACCAAAAACTACAAAACCTCTGCAAGAAAACGTTAAGAAAAACTTTTTGCAATGTTGCATTAGGTAACAATTTCTTAGCTATGACCTCAAAAGACACTTCAATAAAGAAGATAAAGGGATGGCAAGTAAGTTCACGAAAGGATGCTTAACAACATTAGTTATAAGACAAATGCAAACTAAAGCCATAATAAATAATTTTTAAAGCCTGTGGACAGATTTTATTAAATTTCATTTATTATTTCATCACCTGGTGCTCTACCTCCTGAAGTAGGGATTCCAACAGCTCTGTTTCTTGTGTTAGAGAGGTCTTCTGACCTATTTAAAAACAGCAAAATACCAACACTGGTTTAAGAATAAAATTAACTTTCACTGAACATAGTCAATAACAAAGAATCAATTTCAATTACGTGAAACTTCACTATAGCTACCCTAAAAAATTTCACCAGAACTTTAAAAGGTTCCATTTAGGGGTACCTGGGTGACTCAGTTGGTTGAGCGTCTCACTCTTGATTCTGGCTCACGTCATGATCTCACAGTTGTGGGAACAAGTCCTGCATTGGGCTCTGCACTAATAGTGTGGAGCCTGCTTGGGCTTCTCTCTCCCTCTCCCTCTGCCCCTCCCCTGCTCGTGCACATACTCTCTAAAATAAGTAAACATTTAAAAAAAAAAAAAAGGAAAAGGTTCGATCTAATATTGTAGTAGCTTTGACAAGGGGATTTCAGAATCAACCATAACTATAGTTCCAGACAAACTGCAATTAAGGTCAATTAAATTCATAAAAGAATACATAATACTATACTCTGGAAAGACATTAAGGTTATTGTTTCTTCTAAAGGAATATAAAAGATCTAGCAAAGTAAATTTTTTACTCAATCAACTCTTCTGAAGTAATTCCCCCCTGCAAAATTTAACTGTGGCTCAAAAAGAAGAATATAGTAAGTTGGCCAGATGTTACATTACATGTCACCAAAAGATATGTTCTTTAAACATAAAAACCTGTGAAAACAAAAAACAATGCCCAGACAGGAACAGTCTTAAGAAGCTGAAACACACAAGAATAAATGAATTATCATTATAGAATTACTATTAAAAAAGTAGAAAAAAAAAGAAAAAACTTTAAAAAAAGGTAGAAATAAAAAAGAAAAAAAAAGAAACCACTTTGCATGTTGGGGGGAAAAAAAAAGATGATGAAAGGCAGGCATGTTTGCCAAATCAGGCCATTTCTAGACGCATACATACCCAAGAGGTTAGCAGGAGTTATATTAATTAGGTATAATATTATTTGATAAAGGGACATTTAATAACTGGAACTTTTATTTTTGAAACCAATCTTTTCCTCCCTAGCCTATTTGATTCTTTCTAGATTGGCTCAAAGCATCAAATATCCCAACAGCATAGAAAACCACTCACCCATTAGTGTTATAAGCTTATTCTTCAGCTGTGTGTCTAATCGTGCAATCATCATCTCCACTGCATTCCTAATTTCCCGAACACGCTCATCTTTTGCATTTCGTACAGCTTCTACATTTCTTTCCTAGAAGGTGAACAAGTAAAAAAAATTTGATTGAAGAATTTTTAAAATAGAAGCAAACATACATTAATGCAATGACTGCAATTATTCTTAAAGTCAGTTGATTTCCTCTTTTATGTAAGCCAATAATACTTTTTTAAAAATGTTCATTTAATTTTAACAAAATACAACATACTTTCCCGATAAAAATCCTCAAGGAAGTAGAGACAGAATGAACATACCTCGAGATCATAAAGGCCATATATGAAAAACCCACAATTAATACCATCCTTGAGAAAAACAGACCTTTCCCCCAAAGTTCAGGAACACGACAGGGATATCCACTCTCACCAGTGTTATTCAACATAGTGTTAGATAGCCTCAGCAATCAAACAACAAAAAGAAATAAAAGGCATCCAAATCTGCAAGGAGGAAGTCAAATTCTCACACTTCACAGACAACATGACTGGAACACCCAAAAGACTCTACCAAAAAAAACGCTAAAACTGACCCATGAATTCAGCAAAGTTGCAGGATATAAAATCAATGTACACAAATCGGCTGCATTTCTATGCACCAATAATGAAGCAGCAGAAACAGAAATCAAGGAATCAATCCCATTTACAATTGCACCAAAAACCATAAAATACATAGGAATAAACCTAACCAAAATGAAAGATCTATGCACTAAGAAGTACAGAAAGTTTATGAAAGAAATTGAAGACACAAAGAAATGGAAAAACATTCCATGCTCATGGATTGGAAGAACAAATATTGTTAAAATGTTGACACTACCCAAAGCAATCTACATATTCAATGCAATCCCTATCAAATTAATACCAGCATTATTCACAGAGCTAGAACAAATAATTCTAAAATTTGTATGGAACCAGAAAAGACCCTGAATAGCCAAAGTAATGTAGAAAAAGAAAACCAGGGGCGCCTGAGTGACTCAGGTGGTTAAGCATCTGGCCCCTGATTTCAGCTTAGGACATGATCTCACGGTTTGTGGGTTCAAGCCCCACATCCACATCGGGCATGGATGGCATGGATCCTGCTTGGGATTCTCTCTCTGCCCCTCCCCTGCTCATGCTCTCTCTCTCTCAAAATTAATAAACTTAAAAAGAAAAAATTAAAACAAAAAAATTAAAAAGAAAAAGAACCAAAGCTGGAGGCATCCCAATTCCAGACCTCAAGCTATATTACAAAGCTGTAATCATCAAGACAGTACAGTACTGGCATAAAAACAGACACACAGATCAGTGAACAGAATAGAAAACCCAGAAATGGACCCATAAACATATGGCCAACTAATCTCTGACAAAGTAGTAAAGAATATCCAATGGAAAAAAGTCTCTTCAGCAAAGGTATTGGGAAAACTGGATAGCAACATGCAGAAAAATAAACCTGGACCAATTTCTTACACCATACACAAAAATAAACTAAAAATGGATGAAAGACCTAAACGTAAGACAGGAAGCCATTAAAATCCTAGAGAAGGCAGGCAGCAACCTCTTTGACGTTGGCCATAGTCACATCTTTGTGACGTTCTTACTAGTCACATCTTTAGAATCAAGGGAAACAAAAGCAAAAGTGAACTATTGGGACTTCATCAAGATAAAAAGCTTCTGCACGGCGAAGGAAACAACCAAAAAAACTAAAAGGCAGCCTACAAAATGGGAGAAGATATTTGCAAATGACACATTGATAAAGAGTATCCAAAACCCATGAAGAACTCAATACCCGAAAAACAAATAATCTACTGAAGAAATGGGCAAAAGACATGAATAGACACTTTTCCAAATAAGTGGCTAACATCCAGATGGCTAACAGACACATGAAAAGATGCTCAACATCACGTACCATCAGGGAAATACAAATCATAACCACAATGAGATACCACCTCACACTGGTCAGAGTGGCTAAAATGAACAATTCAGGCAACAAAGATGTTGGCGAGGATGTGGAGAAAGGGGAACCCTTTTGCACTGTTGGGAATGCAAACTGGTGCAGCCACTCTGGAAAACAGTATGGAGGTTCCTCAAAAAATTAAAAATAGAACTACCCTACAACCCAGGAGTTGCACTACTAGGTATTTATCCAGAGGATAAAAAATGCTGATTTGAAGGGACACATGCACCCCAATGTTTATAGCAGCGCTATCTACAACAGCCAAAGTATGGAAAGAGCCTAAATGTCCACAGACTGATGGATGGATAAAGAAGATGTGGTGTGTGTATGTGTGCATATACACACATATATATAACAATGGAATATTGCTCAATGATGAAAAAGAATGAAATCTTGCCATTTGCAACAACATGGGTGGAAATGGAGGGTATTATGCTAAGCAAAATAAGTCAGTCAGAGAAAGACAAATACCATATGATTTCACTCATATGTGCAATTTAAGAAACAAAAAAGGGAAAGTGAAGAAAAATAAGATAAAAACAAAAAGGGAGACAAACAATAAGAGACTCTTAAATACAGAGAACAGAGGGTGGCTGGCAAGGAGTTGGGTGGGGGGAAGGGCTACATGGGCGATGGGCATTGAGAGCACTTGTTGGGATGAGCGCTGGATATTACATGTACATTTAGTGATGAATCACTAAATTCTATTCCTAAAATCATTATTACACTGTATGTTAACTGCCTTGGATTTAAATTAAAAAATAAAATTAAATACATAAAAATAAAAAAATAAAGGAGTATATTAAATAGGGATCAAAACATCAGCATTGCCTAATAAAGTATCAAAATATCAGCATTACCTAATAAAGGTCATACTGGAAGAAAAAAAATGTTTACTTATTTGGGGGGCGGGGGGGAGATAACGTGAGCAGAAGAGGGACAGAGAGAGAGGGAGAGAGAATCCAAAGCAGGCCCCTTGCTGTCAGTGCAGAGACTGACACAAGGCTTGATCACATGAACTGTGAGATCATGATCTGAGCTAAAATCAAGAATCAGAGGCTCAACCAACTGAGCCACCCAGGTGCCCCAAGCCAATAATACTTTTTAATTGTTTACATATCATAGGAAACTCACGGTTTTAAAAAACTGTGCACTGAACCAAATCAGGAATGATATTCTTAAAAATAAACAAAACATAATAAAGTACATGCTATTTTAACAGTGTAAGACAATTACAAAAAAAAAAATGTTTGGGGAGTCTGGCTGGCTCAGTCAGTGGAGTGTGAAACTCTTGATCTCTGGGTTGTGAGTTTGAGCCCCCGCTGGGTATAGAGATTACTTAAAAGTAAAATAAAATCTTAAAAAATAAATGCTTCAGGTACCATATACAAAATACATACATACTCAAAGCCCCAATCATATCTCTGATAGAAAACCACTATACAGGGGCGCCTGGGTGGCGCAGTCGGTTAAGTGTCCGACTTCAGCCAGGTCACGATCTCGCGGTCTGTGAGTTCGAGCCCCGCGTCGGGCTCTGTGCTGACTGCTCAGAGCCTGGAGCCTGTTTCCGATTCTGTGTCTCCCTCTCTCTCTGCCCCTTCCCCGTTCATGCTCTGTCTCTCTCTGTCCCAAAAATAAATAAACATTGAAAAAAAAAATTTTAAAAAGAAAACCACTATACAAAAATAAAAATATATACTAATACCAGGTTCACATCATGCAAAACCCTAGAACAAATAAAAACTCAAAAACCATTATCTATTCTTCGGGCGCCTGGGTGGCTCCATTGGTTAAGTGTCCAACTTCGGCTCAGGTCATGATCTCGCAGTTCATGAGTTTGAGCCCTGCATCAAGCTCTCTGCTGTCAGCACAGAGCCTGCTTTTCATCCTCTGTCCCTCTCTCTGCCCCTCCCCAACTTGCATGAACGTGAGCGCGTGCTCTCTCACTGTGTCTCTAAAAAATACACGTAAAAAGAAAACATATCTATTCTAGTTTACATAGTTTTTAATTTTTTTCAGAACAGAGGAAAAAAAATAGAATTTTCAAAGACTCCAGAGTACATTGTAGATTTCATAATAGGATGCTACCAAAATTAAAAAAGCAATCTTTCCTATAGTTATTGTTATTATAAATACAAACAATAAGAAAATCAACCTAGAATACCCTCCTTAACAACCAAATAATGTTGCCAAGAGAAAAGAAAAGAAAGGTAGTTAGATGAAGTCCAAAGAGAAGTCTTTCAACTTGTTTATATTCCAAAACTACTTTGTAGGTAGCATACACACAACTCAGAAACACTACTATAAACAATGGTTTGAATCTTCATTCCTGAAAGGGTAAAACAAAGATATCTTAAGTTACGAATGGTCTGTAAAACTCACTAGTTACAACTGGCCTTCTGGCAACATTAAACAAAATATATTTCAAAAGTACATTCAGTACTTAAATGTTTGAAACTTAACACATTTCCCCAAATAGTATTTCAAATGGTAAATAGCTTACCAAAGCTGTTTGACCCATAAGGTATCTAAAGAGTAGTGTTAAATATTACTCTTTCAATTCTGCAGAGTTCTAATTCAAGACATCGGAAACAGTTCATTTATTGGTAGCAGAAACTCTCCCAAAACCTGGGAGTCCAAAGAATGAATGACTTAATGACTTTTTATTTTTTTTTTATTTTTTTTTTTTTATTTTTTTTTTCAATGTTTATTTATTTTTGGGACAGAGAGAGACAGAGCATGAACAGGGGAGGGGCAGAGAGAGAGGGAGACACAGAATCGGAAACAGGCTCCAGGCTCTGAGCCATCAGCCCAGAGCCTGACGCGGGGCTCGAACTCACGGACCGCGAGATCGTGACCTGGCTGAAGTCGGACGCCTAACCGACTGCGCCACCCAGGCGCCCCTGACTTAATGACTTTTTAAAAGTCAGTATTGATTGTTTAGGAGTCAATTATTGACTCTGTATCAAACAGGCTTATTTAACTCATTCATTGATTCTCTTAATTCTGCATAAGGCAATTCTCTGGCTCCAACTGTGGAACAGGCCAGGGGTTTAGATGCAAATTCCTTAGCTGTTTGAAGTTGGTAAAACTGACTATAAATATACTTTATCAAATTTTCAAGTATCAATTTCAATATAATTGATTTGTACTGCAAAAACATATATATCATATATGATAAACTATAAAACGGATAATGATCTTTCAGTAGTAGTCTTACCACTTCTTGAACTAAGCTGATCAGTTCCATGAGACGCCGACGAAGTTTGGCTACTTCTTCATTCACTTTAGTAACATGCTGCTCATAAATTTCTGCCAAAGGTTTAAAGGTATGTCCACCATGCTATTTGAAGTAATAAGAATAATTTTAGAACATTTTCTTTTACCTTATTCATTTACATTTCTTTATTAACACTCTATGGATGCTAATAAACTGGTTAGTAGTTTACTTTTTTGGCTGTCTTTACTTTGTTAAAATCAACCAGAGCTTCCTTAAAATCACTTGGCCCATATAGGAAATCCTTAAAGATTGTAGCATAGGGGTGGCTTGGGTGGCTCAGTCAGTCAAGCATCCAACTTCGGCACAGGTCATGATCTCACTGTCCATGAGTTCAAGCCCTACGTCAGGCTCTGTGCTGACAGTCAAAACCTAGAGCGAGCTTCAGATTCTGTGTCTCCATCTCTCTCTGCCCCTCCCCTGCTTGCGCACTCTCTCTCTCAAAAATAAACATTAAAAAAAAATTTTTTTAAAGAACTGTAGCAAAATGTTTACATTTATCTAGAAATCTTTACTCATTAAAAAGAACCAAAATCTTTAACCATGGTTCCAACCACCTGACACAACTTTATTTGCCACTTTCTTCTTCATCAGCACTAGCCTTTTCAAGTTCTCAAACTTCTTTTCAGTAGGCCTTTGCGAAAGTAACTCCTTCTTACTCAAAAACAATTTTCCTTCATCTTCCCTCCCCAAACTCTTCACCTTTTAATTACTATTCATCCTTGGGAGCTTAGCTCAGTCTTACAGGGTCAGGTCCCAAAGTTATTCACAGTTATCAGCACTGCATAAACATCCCTAATACCTATTACGACGATTAAATATACAGAACTGTTTGATATCTATATTGTTTATCACTAAACCGCCAGTCTCTAGCACAACTGAATTAATTAGTAAGACACTGAAAGGACACTATTAGCAAAGCAATACACTCATTCCTTACTCCACAAAGAATTACTGTAGAGACAGAAGACTCATTAATCCATTTGTATTCAAATAATTTTTGAGAGCTAACAACCAATTTTCTTTTTTTTTAATGTTTATTTTTTAGAGAGAGGGACAGAGTGCAAGCAGGAGAGGGGCAGATAGAGAGGGGGAGACACAGAATTCAAAGCAGGTCAGAGCTCTGTGCCGACAGCTCAGATACAGATCTCAAACTCATGAACGGCAAGATCACGACTTGAGCCGAAGTCGGACACTTAACCAACTGAGCCACCCAGGTGCCCCCTAAAACCAATTTTCTGTCCAATTTTAGTACTGTAACTTATAACTCTCTTAATATATAGAACTTGAATTTATATTGTAAGAAACTACCTATTAATGGAAAAGTCCTCACTAGCATTGTCTTATCCAACCAAAGCACCTAAACATAGTCTGTAAGATAAAAAAGATGTAGATTTTTGCATGTCCACTTAAAGTATAGAAAAGAATGTTTCCATTGCTTCTTACCAAACCCATGCATTTAAAAACTAAATTGTAAGAATTCAATTTTTCTATTCATCAAATTAGAAACACATTATTCAAATCCTAACAGAAAATTCTATATTGAGCTCTGCTCAACCAAGTTGCCTGTCAATTCTCTCCCTAAAATATGCTAATGCCCAAAGAGTGATCAATTCTCATTACTGACAGATATGTCTAGTTGTCTAACAACTTTCTACTCCTACTATAACTAACTCTCCCCACCAAGAACCTATCGTTTTCTTTTTTTTAACGTTTATTTATTTTTGAGAGACAGACACCGAGCACGAGGAAGAGAGGGAGACACAGAATCCAAAGCAGACTCCAGGCTCCGAGCTATCAGCACAGAGCCTGACGTAGGGCTTGAACTCACAAATGGCAAGATCATGACCTGAGCCGAAGTCGGTCGCCAAACTGACTGAGCCACCCCAGAGCCCCAATAACCTATTGTTTTAATTTTCAAGCCTATTTACATTAATTGTACCTATTATATAAGTACACTTTTAATTAAATATTAATCAGACAATAAGACAACTATGAAATAAAAGCTATTTCCAGGAAAACTAACTTGAATGTTTTAGACTTGATAAAAGGTACTATACCTTAAAAAACTACTTTTGAATTAGATTGGAAAAGAAAAAAAATTATAAGATCCAGATGTCTGCATTCGTATTGTTTCACAAATACCTAAAGTTATTGTTCCATTTTTTTTTTTAATTTTCTTTAATGTTTATTCATTTTTGAAAGACAGGGACAGAGCACAAGCAGGGGTGGGGCAGAGAGAAAGGGGGACACAGAATCGGAAGCAGGCTCCAGGCTCTGAGCTGTCAGCACAGAGCCTGACGCGGGGCTCAAACTCACAAACCGCGAGATCATGACCTGAGCCAAAGTCGGACGCTCAACCGACTGATCCACCCAGGCGCCCCAAGTTATTGTTCCATTTTAAAGAAACCAAAATTGGAAATTGTGGCCAGGACATCAGATCAACTGACCTTTAATCAAAGATAAGACCTTGATCCTACAATAAAAGATTTGCTAATGAATATAAATTTTATACATTTTTTTAATATTCTTTATATTTGAGAGAGAAAGACAGACAGACAGACAGACAGACAGACACAGACATGGGGCAAGCGGGGGAGGGGCAGAGAGAGGAGGAGACAGAATCTGAACTAGGCTCCAGGCCTGAGCTGTCAGCATAGAACCCAACGCAGGGGCTCGAACTCACAAGCCATGAGATCATGACCTGTGCCGAAGTCGGACACTCAACTGACTGGGTCACCCAGGTGCCCCAAATTTTATATGTTTTCCATTAGAATATATATTTATGTAAGAGGTAAACATCCCACATCAACATCTCCCACAAAAGAAGTCTGTGGTATGATACCTTCTGCTAAAATCAGACATATTTAATTTTCAACTTTATAAACAAGAGTAAAATATTATTTTCTATTTAAATCAAACAAGTATTTCAGTGCTTTCCAGTCTCTAACTAAAGGTAATATGCTAAATTTGTTCTACTCACCATTCCTCCCCAAAGTGCACACTGATGGCAGATGCACTTCTTACAAGTCCAGCAAAATACACTAAGTTTTTCATGGTGATTTTCACATCTATATGTTATGAAAAGAAAATACCATTTAAATTAAATAAATTAAAACTAAAACATAATTACCTCAACAAATTCTTACATTTGGGAAACAGGTCAATCAATTTTAAACAATATCTCAGCAAACAATATAAAATACATTCCATAGCTTTCATAAATTAAGCTAAAGAATCACATGTGGACGCAAATTTTAAGTACTGTTTTCATTAATTGATAAAGACTTTAAAATCATATGAAAAACGCAGACTAATTTCTAAATAAAGTATAAATACAACATCATTTCCTAGCATCACTGTAGAAGATAGGTTCACATTTTGGGCAAATCACATTATGAGTCTATACCTACCCAAACATGTATGCGTGTCCCCCACATGTGGCCAATGCTAAAAATAATCAAGACACATGCAATTGTATAATGTAATGCCATATTCTCATGAGAAATGAACAGCTCAATTTTAAAAAATGAGTTTCCTTGGGGCGCCTGGGTGGCGCAGTCGGTTAAGCGTCCGGCTTCAGCCAGGTCACGATCTCGCGGTCCGTGAGTTCGAGCCCCGCGTCGGGCTCTGGGCTGATGGCTCAGAGCCTGGAGCCTGTTTCCGATTCTGTGTCTCCCTCTCTCTCTGCCCCTCCCCCGTTCATGCTCTGTCTCTCTCTGTCCCAAAAATAAATAAACGTTGAAAAAAAAAAAAAATTTTTAAAAAAATAAAAAATGAGTTTCCCCTTAAGTTGGATATCCACATACAAAACATGAATTTGGACCTGTTTGCAAACTGAACTTCATCCTCCCCAAATTCCTTTTGGAGGCCTAATGTAAATGTATTTGGAGATACAGCCTTTAAGGAGGTGATGAAGGTCAAATGAAGTCATAAGGGGAGAACACTCACCCCACAAAACTGCTGTCTATACAAGAAGAGAAAGACACGAGGAGTATGTGAGGAGGAGCCTTATCCAAGTCAAAGAGAAAGGCTTCACCAGAAACAACCTTGATAATACCTTGACCTTAAACTTTCAGCCTCCAAAACCATTAGAAAATAAATTTCTGTTATGTAAGCCAACCTGTGGTATTCTGTTATGGCAACCTTAGCAGACAAACACCTTTAGCTTATATCATATGCAAAATTTAAATCAAAGTAGATCAAAGACCTAAACATAAGACCTAAAACTATGTAACTCTTATAAGAAAACATTAAGGAAAAGCTTCATAAAGGAAAACATAAAGGAAAATCCACAATATTGGATTTGGAAATTATTTCTTAAATATGACACCAAAAGCACATGCAACAGAGGTTAAAAATAAATAAATTAGACTACATCAAAATTTAAAACTTCTGTACATCAAAGGATACAAGAAACAGAGTGAAAGGCCAATCTATGGAATAGGAGACTATATTTGGAAATCCTGTACCTAATAAAGAAGTTAATACCCAAAATACATAAAGAACTACTACAACTCAACAGTAAAAAACAAAAGCAAAAACAAAAACAAAAAAACCTGATTAAAATATGGGCAAAGGACTTTAACAGACACTTTTCTCCACAGATATACAAATAACCAACAAGCATATAAAAAGATGTTCAACATCCTAATCATCAGATAAATGCAAATCAAAACAACAAGATATTTCTTCATACTCATTAAGATGATTATTAAAAAACAAAACAAGTTTTGGGAAGGATGTGGAGAAATTGGAATCCTGTATATTGTTGGTAGGAATATAAGATGGTACAGCTGCCAAGGAAAACACTATGGAGGTTCCTCAATGTATTAAAAACAAAATTCCATATAATCTAACAATACCACTGCCAAGTATATATCCAAAAAAGGGGTGCCTGGCTGGCTAAGTCAATACAGAATGCAACTTTTAGGTTTATTTATTTTTTAGAGAGAGAGAGAGAGAGAGAGAGAGAGAGCGCACTAGCAGGGGAGGGGCAGAGAGACAGGGGGAGACACAGAATCTGAAGCAGGCTCCAGGCTCCGAACTGTCAGCACAGAGCCTGATGCAGGGCTAGAACTTACAAACTGTGAGATCATGACCTGAGCCAAGATGGATGAGTCACCCAGGCACACCCAGCATGCAACTCTTGATCTCAGAGTTGTGAGTACAAGCCTCACATTGGGTGTAGAGATTACTTAAAAATCCTTAAAACAAACAAACAAACAAACCAAAAAACTTGAAGGCAAGGTTTAGAAAAGATGAACACATTATGAGCATTGTTCACAACAGCCCAAAAGTGAAAGCAATCCAAATATCCAACACATAAACAGATATACAAAATGTGATACAAATACATGGTGGAAAATTAATCAGACTTAAAAAGGAATGAAATTCTGACATATGCTATATTATGCAAAGTCAAGGATGGCAGTAGCAAAAAGACAAATACTGCGTAATTTTGCTAACATGAGTAATCCGGAGTAGTCAAACTCAAAGAAACAAAGTGAAATGATGGTTGCCAGGGCTGGTAGGAGAATGGGGAATTATTGTTTGATGGGTGGAGAGTTTCAGATTTCCAAGATGAAAAAGTTCTGGAGATTGGTTGTACAATGTGAATATATTAAACACTATGGAACTGTATGCTTAAAAATAATTACAACAGTAAATTTTATATTTTATATAAGTGTATTTTACTACAATAACAAAAATTTTTTTTTAAGTTTCTGTTGCCTATAAAAGAGACATACTGTTGCATTTCTTAAAAAGATTCTCACTGGGGCCCCTGGGTAGCTCAGTCAGTTAAGCATCCGACTTTGGCTCAGGTCATGATCTTAGCAGGTTTTGAGTTTGAGCCCTGCACTGGGCTCTCTGCTGTCAGCACAAAGGCTGCTTCTGAACCTCTGTCCCCCCTTTCTCTCTGCCCCTCCTTTGCTCATGCTTGCTCTCTCAAAAATAAATACACATTAAAAAAAAAAGAAAAAGCTTCTCACTAATGGAGTACACTGAGCTTAGAGAAAATACCTAAATGCGTCTACATTTTATTTTCTCATTTGTAAGTAATCTGAATACCAAAAAGAAATTAATGAAAGTATAAAAAAACGGCATATTAGATACTATCTGTAAGCTCATTTAGCATATTTAGCATATTTCCATAGTACCAAGTTTAACATAGCTTTTATAATAAAGGAAATTTATCAGAACAATTCTTTATCAATGGCCTATATGCATCTTCAGCAGACCAAGGGGAAGAGGGGCCAGCTGACATCAAGAACAAAGAAGAGAGACTTAGCAAACACTAGCAGTTCCACTCCTTTTATCAGAGGCTCTAATAAAAGAAGCCCAATCAAGAGTTAGAAGGGTCTTTCAAAATAGTGATACTGATACAATGCCAAGAGAAAAATACTTAAGTGTTCACCTATAAAACGAAAAAAATTTTCAATAGTGTCGTTAAAATAACACCTATCAACATCTATGAAATACTCAAACACAAGTTGAGGGCATACTTGTCCTTTTCATTTTCTTCATGTTTGGTGAGACTGCAGAGTTGAAGAGTATCAAGTTGCTGGGTTACTTCTTCTGCCCAACGACAGTTTACTAGTTCTCGTAGCTGGAGTGGAGCACTGGAGAAAAAATATGTACATATACTCCAATTCAGGAATTTGAGATTATTTTCTAACATAAACACATTCCAAAGGTAAATATGTGAGATGATGAAAGTGCTATCAATGGGGAGAATCCTTTCACAATACATACATACAAATATCAAATCATCACAAGGTACACTTTAAATGTCTTACAATTTTATCGGCCAACTATACCTCAAAATATTAAAAAACAGAATTACCATATAATCCAGCAATACCACTTCTGGGTATATATCAAAAAAAACTGAAGGCAGGTCTTGAAAAGATGAACACCCATGACCATAGCAGCATTATTTACCTTAGCCCCAAAGTGGAAGCAATCCAAATGTCCATTACCAGATTAATGAATAAATGGAATGTGATACATATATATGATGGAGTAATAATCAGCCTTAAAAAGGAATGAAACTCTGAGACTCCTGCGTGGCTCAGTGGGTTAAGCATCCGACTTTGGCTCAGGTCATGATCTCACATTTCATGAGTTTGAGCCCCACATCAAGCTCTGTGCTGACAGCTCGGAACCTGGAGCCTGCTTCAGATTCTGTCTCTCCCTCTCTCTCTGCCTTTTCCCTGCTCACACTCTGTATCTCTCTCTCTCTCTAAAAAATAAACATTAAAAGGGGGCGCCTGGGTGGCTCAGTTGGTTAAGCATCCGACTTCAGCTCAGGTCATGATCTCACAGTCCGTGAGTTCAAGCCCCGCGTCGGGCTCTGTGTTGACAGCTCAGAGCCTGGAGCCTACTTCAGATTCTGTGTCTCCCTTTCTCTCTGCCCCTCCCCTGCTCATGCTCTGTCTCTCTCTGTCTCAAAAATAAGTAAAACCATTAAAAAATAAGTAAACATTAAAAATTTAAAAAAGGAATGAAACTCTAACATATGCTACAACATGCATGAACTATGACATACAAAGTGAAGGAAGACAGTTGCAAAAAAAAATTATCAAATAAAAACATACTCAAAACAGGGTTCACAACATATTCATACCATATTACTATTAAAATAATAACAGACTGAATGAGAAGTATGGTTTGCAACTTATTTTTACATTAATGTCATTTACAAAAAAAAATTCCAATTACAGATTGAATTCTCAATACCTTAAAGTTGTACTATCCAAAATGACAGCCACTAGTCACAAGTGACTATTTAAAATTTTAATTATTTTTTTAAGTTTTTTTATTTTTTTGAGAGACTGCAAGCATGCACAAGCAGGGGAAGGGCAGAAAGGGAGGGAGACAGAATCCCAAGCAGGCTCCACGCTCAGCACACAGAACCCAACACGGGGCTCAATCTCACAACCATGAAACCATAACCTGAGCTGAAACCAAGAGTCAACGCTCAACTGACTAAGCCACCCAGGCACCCCTAAAATTTAATTAAAATTAAATAAGAATAAAATTTCATGGGGCTTCTGTTTCCCAGGTGCTCAGTCGGTTAAGCAACCAACCTCAGCTCAGGTCATGGTCTTACAGTTAGTTCATGGGTTTGAGCCCCACATTGGGCTCTGTGCTGACAGCTCAGCCTGGAGCCTGCTTCAGATTCTATGTCTCCCTCTCTCTGTGTCCCTCCCCTGCTTGTGCTCTGTCTCTCTCTCTCTCAAAAATAAAATAAATATTAAAAAACAATTTATTAAAAAAAATAAAATTTCATTATATAGTCAAACTAAATATATTTCAAGTGTTGAACTGCCACTGTTGAACTGTACCCAGTGGAATTAAACAGCAAAGTTACAGAACGTTTCCATCATTACAGAAAGTTTCTGTTTGATAGTGCTGGCTTTCTTAAAAGTTAATATAAAAAAAGTAAACAATACATGATGAAAATGGGCAACAAATGAGATGAAGAAGTAGTTTAAGCAAAACAAATATAACTAAATATGCCTCAAAAAATGTTCAGTTTCAATCATTTTTTAGAAAAGCATAATTAATTGGGCCCCTGGGTGGCTCATTCAATTAAGCATCTGACTCTTGGTTTTGGCTCAGGTCATGATCTCATGGTTCATGGGTTCAAGCCCCCATCAGACTCTGCACTGATAGTGCAGAGCCTGCTTGGGATTCTCTCTCCTCTCTGCCCCTCCCCAGCTCACACACACACTCTTGCTCTCAAAATAAATAAATAAACTTTAAAAAATAAAAAACATATTAAAAATGAGATACTATTTTTCATTGAATGGAATGACAAAAAAAAAATGATAGATTGATAACCAGTATTGGCAGAGGAAAAGGCACTTTTATATCTATTATTAGGAACGGTAAATGGTAAAAACCTTTCTTTCAATGTAATATGGCACAATTATATGAAAAAAACAAGAGTGGAAATTATCTAAATGTGTCTGAATACAAGCATATTAAATAAATCAACATACAGTCATACAGTGGATTATTCACACTTTTTAAAAAAATGACATATATGTACCTATCTTCAAGGAAGGTATTTTACCACCTCATGTAAAATACCACCATATTTTACATGAAAAAAAAAAAAAAAACCCCAAAATAGAATTATATCACATTTGGGTATTTTGAGAAAAATGTATACATATCAGTATACTCTTAGAAAAATGTCTAGAATACATAATAAAATCTAACCATCTCTTTTCAAAGTGTTATTTAATGAAAACATTAGGCAGGGAGTATCAGAAATAGAAGTCTTTTTATTTTATTTATCTGTATTAATTAGAAAGTTGGAGAACTTTTCAGTTGTATTTTAATTATAAAAATCAAGAAGTTAAACAATGCTTCTCTAAAAGATGGTAAACAGGGGCACCTGGGTGGCTCAGTCGGTTGGGCATCTGGCTTCGGCTCGGGTCATGATCTCACCGTTCGTGAGTTTGAGCCTGGCATCAGGCTCTGTGCTAACAGCTCTGAGCCTGGAGCCTGCTTTAGATTCTGTGTTTCCCTCTCTCTCTGCCCCTCCCCAGCTCACTCACACTCTCTGGCTCTCTCTCTCTCTCAAAAATGAATAAGAACTTTAAAAAAATAAAAATAAAAGATGGTAAATAACGTACTCAATGCACTCTACATAATTCTTTTATTTTATTTTATTTTTTTAATGTTTATTTATTTTTGAGAGAGAGAGAGACAGAGTTCGAGCAGGGGAGAGTCAGAGAGGGAGACACAGAATCCGAAGCAGGCTCTAGGTTCCGAGTTGTCAGCACAGAGCCTGATGTGGGGCTTGAACCCACGAACCATGAGATCGTGACCAGAGCCAAAGTCAGACACCTAACCAACTGAGTCACTCAGGTGCCCCTGCACTCTACATAATTCTTTTTTTTTTTTTTTTAATTTTTTTAATGTTTATTTATTTTTGAGACAGAGAGAAACAGAGCATGAATGGGGGAGGGTCAGAGAGAGGGAGACACAGAATCTGAAACAGGCTCCAGGCTCTGAGCTGGCAGCACAGAGCCCGACGCGGGGCTCGAACTCACGGACCGTGAGATCATGACCTGAGCCGAAGTCGGACGCTTAACCGACTGAGCCACCCAGGCGCCCCTACATAATTCTAAGTCAGATAAATTAGTTCGCATTTATCTAGACAGATTGCTTATTTTCTTTTCAACTGTATTTACAAAGAGGAGAAATGTGACAGAATGCAAAAAAAAACTCTGAATATTAAGGCACACTTTAATCCCATCACCTTGCTATTTTCCAAATTCAGAAATAATCATAGCAAAACACTTACCGGCAATGAGGACATTGAGCTCTCTGCTCTGTCAGCCAGCGCTAAGGAGGCAAAAAATTAGATTTTGATTATAGAAAAATTATTACTTTAATTTGTACATATTGAATACTTAAATACAAAATTTAATGAGTTTAACTCTCTAGTGCTTGTATTAATTACAGAGATACGTACAGAAATAGCATTCAATCTACTATCTCCCTCTCATTATCATTATGATGGGGACAAATTTTCAAAGGGACAGAACTAATTCCAAAACAGTTAAGAAGCTTTTCTCTCATAGGAAAGAAAGCGATCTTAAGAATATGTGATTATCCCAAGGAAGATGTTGATAATCTTCACAAAATCAGTAATAATACACCACCCCTGAAAATAAACCACAGCGATGATTTACTTCCATCTAATCTCTCATAAAATCCCTGAGAAAGTCTAAGGTACTACTAAATTCCTTTCTGAAAAGCTAACTAATTTTGAATATGGATTATGAATTATGGATATATACATTAGACCTAAAATATGAATAAGCAATACAACAGAACTTTACATCTTAAGAGCTCTACAGTCCAGTAATGTAATTATAAAAAGCTTTTATAAGAGAATATCTCCACTAAACTTCAAATTCTATTGAGTTAATTGTTTTAATTATTACTGGATAGGGAGTAGTTTTACACCATATACAAAGGAGATGCGAAGATTATTTGAATACCTTTCCAAAAACAATAGGATCATGGTTAAGCTTTTTAAAGTCAAATAATTAACTCAGAAATGAAATTCCCAAGGAAACCTTAAAGGACAACAAAAGGTAAGAGATAATAAGGACAAAGGTACTTCACAGCAAACCATATAAAGCTGGAAGAAAAAGAAAACAGACACAAAAGGCTTCCTCTATTAATAACCTTGAAGATTATTTCTTTGGTCCCTCAGCAAAAGTAAGATTTGGGTCAGGTTTCTTCCTCTCAAACAATGCTCTGCTTAAATCCATAGCACTCTTCTAGGGCTGGTTTCAGCCCACACCTCTCTTGCCTCACCTTCTACCTCACTCTAGGGAACCCAACAAGGTTAAGGCTTTAGGTATATTTATTTCCTCTCTCTCCCCAGGATATTCTTCAACTATATCATTCCTACTCATTCTTTAGATTTCAGTTTATGTCACTTCCTTCAGAAAGCTTGCCCTGACTCTCTACAGACTACCACAGCAACCTGAACTTCTTCCTTTATTGTGCTTATAATACTTTATTACACTGACTTATTTATCGGTCTCCTCTGCCCTGCCAGACTATAAGCTCTCTAAAGGTTGGGACCATGACAGGGAGTGACCAGTCCATATTTTTAAATATGTCTCTCCGTTCCAGTCAAAACAGGCTTATTGCTACACTATACACCACGCTTGGTATATTTGTGTATTTGCTAGTATGTCCCCCCCACCATGTGCTGTCCCATGGGAATGTCCAGTAATTAGGTCCATAAAACTTTCCTAACTATAACAAGCTAGTAATCTTTCCCATCTCTGAATATTTATGGCATTTTTACCTTGTATTCCATAATCTAACTTAATCACAAAATAAATATGGTAATTTTAATACTTTGGGAAAAACAATATTTCTCCCAAACCAAAACCAAAGGTAAGAACGAGCAATACAATATTAATGCACAAGAAGAATTAAAGAAAATAAAAATTATAGTAGAGCAATTCCCCACATTCAATTTAAGAATTTCTCTCCATTAAAATGGAAGAATCACAGCTTTAGACAGTATTCAGACCTGAGTCTGACTCCTAGCTCTGGCACTTACTGACTACAAGACACCAGGCATGTGACTGGGCTCAAGTTTCCTCACAGGTAACAAGAGAATCAACATACCTAATTCTGCAAGACTGGACTAGGGAAATTCTCAACAAGAGCCCAGCAAATCGAATTCAACAGTATATTAAAAAGACTATACAGCATGACCAAGTGGGGTTTACTACCCGGAATGCTGAGACAGTTCAACATACAAAAATCATTCAATATAACACATCACATTAATAAAATGAAGGAAAAAACCCACATGATCATCTCAACTGATGCATAAAAGGTCTCTGACAAAATCTAATATCCTTTCATGATAAAAACACTCAAGAAAAAGGAACAAAAGAGAACTTCCTCAATTTGATAAAGTCCAAACATAAAAGATCCAGAGTGAACATCATACTCAATGGTAAACACTGAAAACTTTTTCTTTAAGATCAGGAAAAAGACAAAGATGCTCATTTTCACCACTTCTATCCCACACAATACTAAAAATTTCACCGAGAGCAATTTAAGCAAGGAAAAAAAATACAAAAGCATCCCAACTGGAAAAGTAGTAAAATTAATTGTTTGCAATAACATAATCTTGTATGTAGGAAACCCTAAAGGTTCCACAAAAAACTGTTAGTATTAATGAACAAAATGAACAAATTCACCAAAGTTGCAGAATACAATATCAACCCACACACAAAAAAAACATGTTTCTATATGCTAGCAATGAAGAATTCAAAGAGGAAATTAAGAAAATACATCTACAACATCAAAGAAAAAAGTGAAGTACCTAGGAATAAACTTACCAAGGAGTTGGAAGATTTATACATGGAAAACTACAAAACACCACTGAAAGAAAGTCCTAAATAAACAGACATCCCATGTTCATGCATTGGAAGATTTAATACTGTTAAAATCCTAATACCACCCAAAGCAATCTACAGTATCAATGTAATTCTTATCAAAACCACAATGGTGCTTTTTACAGAAGTAGAAAAACCCATTCTAAAATTCAAACGGAGGGGCACCTGAGTGGCTCCATCAGTTAACTGTCCCACTACTGATTTCAGCTCAGGTCATGATCTCGCCATTTGTGATACTAGGCCCTGTGTCGGGCTCTGAGCTCACTGGATAGAGCCTGCTTGGGATTCTCTCTCCCTCTCTCTCTGTCCCTCCCCTGCTCGTGCTCTGTCTCTCTCTCTCTCAAAATAAACAAATAAACACAAAAAAGAAATTTAAAAAAAAAGGAATAAAACTTTAAAAATAAATATATAAAGGGGCGCCTGGGTGGCTCAGTCGGTTAAGTGGCCGACTTCAGCTCAGGTCACAATCTCGCGGTCCGTGAGTTCGAGCCCCGCATCGGGCTCTGGGCTGATGGCTCAGAGCCTGGAGCCTGCTTCCGATTCTGTGTCTCCCTCTCTCTCTCCCCCTCCCCCATTCATGCTCTGTCTCTCTCTGTCTCAAAAATAAATAAAACATTAAAAAAAATTTTTTTTTAAATAAAAAATATATAAAGACAAATGTTATATGATTACATTTATATGAAGTACTTAGTTCAGAGACAGAAAGAATAATGGTTACCGGGACTGGGGAAAAGGGTAATGGATAAACGTAAGGAAAGTAGGCATCTCTATCTTTATCCTGATCTTAAAGGAAAATGTTAAGGTACTGCTCCATATCTATGAGAATGGCTAAAATTCAAGACTGAACGTACCAAGTGTGGGCATTAATGTGGAAGAATTAGAACTCTCACACATTGCTGGTAAGAATTTAAAATGATACTATTTTAGAAAACAGTTGTACAATTTGTTAAACAGTTAGATATACATCTACCCTGTGATCTAGCTCTTCCATTCCTATTTACTTACCTAAGAGAAAAGAAAGTTTAAGCCCATTCAAATACTTGTATATAAATGTTCATAGCAGTTTTCTATGTAAATACCAAAAAGTAGACACAGTTATGTCCATCAACAGGTGAATGGATAAACATATTATGGCATATGCATACAATGGGATGCTACCACTTGGCAATAAAAAGGAATACTATTGATCCACACAACATAGATACATCTCTAAATAATTTTGTTGAGTGAAAAAAGCTGGACACATGAGAGAATATATCATAAGATTCCATTTCTATAAAAGTTCAAAAAATGCAAACTTATCTACAGTGACAGAAAGCAGATCAGTGGTTTCCTAGGAATAAGACAAGTGGAGGGAAGGATTACCAAGAGGTAGAAAGAAACTTTTGAGGATTATAAGTATGTTCACTATCTTGCAGTGATGGTTTCTCAAGTATATACATTTATCAAACTTACCACACTATACACTTTAAATATGTGCAGCTTACTGTATGTCAATTATATCTAATTTTTTAAAACTCCAATATTAAAAAGAAAGCAAAGTCGATATTCACAGGAAATCATAAAATGCTACCAATGCTGAAAATCAAGGAGTCAAAAACAAAACCAAAACTACTTGATGAAAAAGACTGGGGCAAAAAAATGGGTGAAAATACAAAAATAAGAACAGGTAATGATGGAGAATCAACTGAGAGTAACTGGAAGAATGAAAGAGACCTGGCCTGAAAATACAGCCAATGTTCCCACTTTTTGGTATATGCATATAGAAGCACAAGAGAGTCATAGGTAGAGTGCTGGCCTGGGAGTGAGTCCAGTTTTGGTCTGTCCCAAACCACTAGATAACTTTGGACAAGTCTATTCACGGGTCTGGACCTTAGTCTGTTTTATTCAATGACACAAGCATCTGGCCTGTCATGGATAATTAAATTTCCATGGTCAAATGAACAGAGATGGGATGGAAGAGAAGGGAGAGGCATTCAAATAAACAATAATACAATTTGGTTGGGTGGAATGCCCAGGTCTCAAGGACTTTGCTCCTGTAATTATCCCCTCTCCCCAGCATCATTAATTAATCTTTCTCTACTGGTTCACATTCAACGAGATATAAACCTTTTCAACCCACTCCTTTTTTTTCCCCTTTACATCAAAATTTTTAGAGTTTTTATACTTGCTGTCTTATTTGCCTCCCTCTCCCAGACATCAAGATTTTGTCTTCATTATTCCACTAAAACTACTCATCAAGGTTACCAATGTCCTATACATTCTCAAATCCAATGGTTAAGTCCCGAACCAGAAATACAAGACACAGTTAACCTACTCCTCTTTGAAACATGTTTTTCACTTGAACTCTGTGATGCCTCACTCATGGCTCCTTCTTGTTATCTCCTGCTTAATCCTCCTCCTCCTCCTGACCTCTAAATGTTGAGTGACCCAGAGTTCAAAGCAAAAAGTCTTTTCCCTATCAGGTAATCTGGTGATCTCATCAAACGCCTTAAATACTATCCATATGCTATTAATTCGATATCACTAACATCCCCTTCCTCAACTCCAGATTCATATTTCCAACTGCCAACCTCTCCAGTTAGATGTATAAAATCTTAAACTTGACATATTTAAAAACAAAACTTGGGGCGCCTGGGTGGCGCAGTCGGTTAAGCGTCCGACTTCAGCCAGGTCACGATCTCGCGGTCCGTGAGTTCGAGCCCCGCGTCGGGCTCTGGGCTGATGGCTCAGAGCCTGGAGCCTGTTTCCGATTCTGTGTCTCCCTCTCTCTCTGCCCCTCCCCCGTTCATGCTCTGTCTCTCTCTGTCCCAAAAATAAAAATAAACGTTGAAAAAAAAAAAAAATTTAAAAACAAAACTTGTACATCTATAGCCTACCCAACTCTTCCTCCCCAAATTTCTTCTATCTCAGAATAGAAAACCATTCATCTAAATGTTGTATAAAACTCTCATGTCCCATCTATAAATCCATTGGCTCTACCTTCAAAACATATCCAGAACTGCCCTATTTTTCACCACCTCCACTGTTACCATTCGAGTCTAAACCAAATTGGTCTCCTCACTTCCTCTCCCACCTATGGTGCCTATAATCCACTTTCTACATAGCAGCAAAAGTGAGTTTTTAAAAATTACTGCGTATCATTCAAAAGCTTTCAATGGTACCATTACAGTTAAAATAAAAGCCAAGGTCTTTACCAAGGCCCTAAGCTCCATCTCCAAATTCATCTCCTTTCCCTCTTTCTCTCTTTGCTCCAGCCACACTGGCTTCTTTGTTCTTTCTCTCAGGGGCTTTGCTCCTTCTGATTTCTCTGCCTGGGACTTTCTTCCTGTAGATACATCACTACCACATTTCATTCTGGTCTTGGCTCAAATATCACTTCTCAGAGACCTTCACAGACTATCTAAAATAACTAACAACCTGCTCATACCCTCCTCAAAGTCCCCACTCTATACCTTATTCAGTTTCATTTTCTTCATAGCACTTTCTGGTATCTAACATATGTCTATTTACCTTTTTGTCCATATCCCAAGTAGTAAATAAGTCAACTCCCTGGGAAGTCGATGCTTAACTCCAAGTAGATGTGTAATTAGTATTTGTTGAATGAATAAACACATGAATGGTACATTCAGGAACCAAGACAGCTTTAGAAAGAAAGAATAGAGGGGTGCCTGGGTGGCTCAGTTGGTTAAGCGTCTGGCTTCAGGTCAGGTCATGATCTCACAGTTAGTGAGTTCAAGCCCCACGTCAGGCTCTGTGCTAACAGCTCAGAGCCTGGAGCCTGCTTTGAATTCTGTGTCTCCTTCTCTCTCTCTGCACTTCCCCCACTCACTCTCTGTCTATCACAAATGAATAAAACATTAAAAAAAAGAAAGAAAGAAAGAATAGAACCAGATTATCCAAGTGGTCTGAATATAAAGATAATATTCTAAGGAATTAAGGCAATGAATCTGATAAGGAAAAAAAAATTCCTTATCCTTCTGATAAGGAAAAAAAAATGACATTTCTGGAAAACATCAATATGGCAGCAGGATATAAAATGAACCACAGATAAGAAAAGACTTGGAGTGCCTGGGTAGCTCCGTCAGTTAAGCATCCAACTCTTGGTTTCAGCTCAGGTCATGATCTCATGGTTCGTGAGATCGAGCCCCACCTAGGGCTCCACGCTGGCAATGAGGATCTTGCATGGGATTCTCTCTCTCTTCTCCCTATGCCCCTCCCCAGCTAGCAAACACACTCTAGCTCTCAAAATAAATATATAAACTTTAAAAAAGACTCAAGATAGATCAGTTAAAAGCTAACTAGGGGTGCCTGGGTGGCTCAGTCAGTTAAGCATCCAACTCTTGATTTCGGCTCAGGTCATGATCTCAGGGTCCTGGGATCAATTCCCACGTCAGGTTCCACACTGAGCGGAGAGCCTACTTGGGATTCTCTCTTTCTCCTCTTTGCCCCTCCCCTGCTCACTTGCAAGCTCGCGCTCTCTCTCTCTCTCTCTCTCTCTCTCTGGGGAAAGAAAAAAAAAAAACAATTGGAGCACCTGGGTGGCTCAGTTAAGCAACCAACTTTGGCCCAGGTCATGATCTCACAGTCTGCGAGTTTGAGCCCGCCTCCAGCTCTGTGTTGACAGCTCAGAACCCGGAGCCTGCTCCAGATCCTGTGTCTCCCACTCTCTGCCCATCCCCCACTCATTCTCTCTCTCCCTCTCTCTCTCTCTCACTCTCTCTCTCTCTCAAGAATAAACAATTAAAAAAATTCTTTTAATAAAAAAAAGATTATAATTATCTAAGTATGAGGTAATAAAGGTATATATTTCTCTGCTAGGATGATAATGGAATGGAAAAGTAGGACAGATGTAAGTGAAAGCAGAAGATAATAACTGACAGGACTTAAAAATTACTGGTGCCAGGGATCAGTTGGTTAAGCCTTAGACTTTGGATGTCAGCTCAGGTCATGTTCAGGTCATGATCTCATGATTCAGGAGATCAAGCCCTATATCGGGTTCTCACTGACAGTGCAAAGCCTGCTTGGGAGCCTCTCCCTCTTGCTCTGTCCCTTCCCCACTCATTTATGCACATGTGCTCTCTCTAAATAAACCTAAAAAATACCATTGGTGTAAAAGGTTTCAAGTTTGAGTGACTAGCAGAACAGAACAAAAAGAAGTCAAAAAGAATCAGTTTAAAAAAACAGAATTTGATCGGGAACAAAGTTCAAGGTGCTGGAAAGTCAAAGCCAAAGGAATAGATTTAAAAGCCATACACTGAGAAATGATAGTTAAACCTGCAAGAATAAATCAAATTTCGCAAGGTAGATGAAATTTTCCCACTTCTTTTTAATTTTGAGAGAGTGATACAGGCCAATTACCTAATTTCCACAGCTTCTGTTTCACCATTTATAAAAAATAATGCCAAATTTATTAATTGCTATTTTAACAATAAAATATTAACACCTTACAATGGGACAATACTTTACAGTTTCTAAATTGCTTTTTAGCTTATCTCATTTAATGCCGCAACCATTCTGTGAGGCAAATCTTGTTACCTCATTCTATAGCTGAAGAAACAAGACTAGGAAAAATTGAGTTTCTCAGCTTATGAATGGAAGAACTAGCATGATATATAACCTTGGTCTTCTCCACATGGTGTAGAAGCAAAGAACACAGGCTCTAAAGCGAGACTTCCTGGATTCAAATCCAGCTCTATTATTTGTTAGCTGTGTGACCGGAAGCAAGTGATTTAAGTGTTACAACCATTACTCTCGACAAAGGTTTATTTATCTTCCTAAGGCAGAAATAAGGAACCACAGAGAAATTTTGAGGTGAAGAGCATGTTAGATGGCTTTGATTTTCCCAGTAAAAGACAAAACCTACTGCGAGTAATGTGGGCAGGGCAGTTTTTAACGATGATTTGCGGATGTGCTACTGAATCCCTCCACACAAAAAAGAAGTTCTTCTGCTTCACATCTTAGGCTTCCTCATAATGTTCTTTGAGGGGTTCACCTACATTCGTTTTAAAGCCAATGGACTATATTAATCTCTAAAGTCTCTTGTACCTGTAAGATTATACGATTTTAATCTAAGCCTCTGAACCCATTATTAGCTTTTTCTCCATCCTACCCATCCAACAGTATAAACTCTGAGTCTCACAGCACTTTGTTAGTGCCTCTTTATGACACTATACATACATTCTTCAGTATAAACAGAGCCCATTATGTCACTTAGATTTAAGCTCCTTCAAGGCAAGCACTCCATCATTTATCTTAGAAGTCTTCAACCCCAAACACAATGCAGGCAACCACTTTACCAGTACTTGTTAAATGTGCAATGATTTAATAAATATATTAAAATTATAATGGGTTTTGATTTCTAGACATTTCATGGTAGTTATCTCACCTCCACAGTACTAAGTAATATATGGTGATGGTCTCCCTATTAAGGAACATTCATTTAAAACATTTTTTAAAAGGAGACAAAATGTAAAAATTAAAAAGATAACAAAACTGGGGTGTCTGGATAGCTCAGTTGATTAAGTGTCTGACTCTTGGTTTCAGCTCAGGTCATGATCTCACAGGTTCATGGGTTCAAGCCCCACATCAGGTTTCACACTAATAGCACGGAGCCTGTTTAGGATTCTCTTTCACTCTCTATCTCACAATAAATAAACTTAAAAAAAAAAAAAGAAAAAATATGGTCAATTTTGGGGTGCTTCAATCGGTTGAGCATCCTACTCCGGCTCAGGTCATGATGTCATGGTTCATGGGTTCAAGCCCCACATCGGGCTCTGCTGGCAGCTCAGAGCCTGAAGCCTACTAGAGATTCTGTGTCTCCCTTTCTCTCTGCCTCTCCCCTGCTCATGCTCTTTCTCAAAAATAAATAAACATTTAAAAAAATAATTTTAAAAGAATATGGTTGATTTTTACAACACATCATATATACACTAAGGGCATGTAGAAAGAAATGCAACTTACCCTGATACAGCTAAAACAACAAAGCTTAGAGCAATGAGGACACAGGCGTGCATCCCGCAACTTCTCCATACAAATGAAACATCTGAAAACCTCCGCAATGCTCTGAAAATAATAAAAAATGTAAGGTACACCAGATTTAGACTACTGAATCAAAAGTAAAAAGCATGCTTAAAACAACTCACTCAACATTGACATTAATTTTGGGCTGATATAACCTGTTTTAATAAGTCTTATCAGTACTTGGTTGGTCAAGGCCCAGTGTACCTCAGAACATCTGGAAAAAGTGCTTTTTCTTTCCTAAGCTTCACAGTGGCTCTATTCTAAGGAAAGAACATGAAATGCAAACACACTTGTGCACAAATATTATCACTGAAGCATAAATTGTAATCACAAGAATGTGGCTATAACCCAAATTTCAAAATATTAAATTATGACAGTTAATAAAAAAAATTAGGACAGTTAACACAGATTATGACAGTCACTAGAAACTTCTTGATTTGAGGATATAGAAAAAATATCCTTATTATGATGCAGAACAGCTAAAAAAAAAAAAGATGGACTGACTGAATGAACTATATGAACTTTTTCTGCAATTTCCCCAAGGGGATGGACTGCTTTTAAAATTAAAAACAAAACAAAACAAAACAAAAAACCTTTAAAAAAGATACATATACTAACAGAGTGTACTTTGATCAAGAAAGAAACTAATTCAGAATCCAGAAATCTGAATTTGCCCTGATACTCCAACCAACTAGCTTTTTATTGGAGCCTTAGATTTTGTTCCTATGGAAAATTTTAGTGGTCGCCCCATGAAGGCTTTGAAAAGAAAAAAAGAAGAATAGAAGAAACGATAGTTTGCAAGCCTCAGATAAATCATTTTAGGAAGTAACTAACAAGAAAACAGACATAATGAAAAGCAACTTATTGTATATTTTATTTTTACCGTACTCACATTTATTTACTCCATCCCAGGAGAATTAAACGCTCCCAAACCAAGAAAACGTTACAAAACCTTTATAACACTTTCGCAGGAGGAACTAAGGAGAAAATTATTCATTAGTCCAATCATGACTCTGCAGAACCAGAAAGAACCTGTGAGATGCAGACGCTGGGGGAGGGTAGGGTGGACAATAAGACCATTGGGTGAACTACTTTCAACTGGAGTGCCTGTAATACAGTTGCAACTTACTAAGGACCAAGGTAATGGAAAGTTCAAAATTCGACAACTGTTAAATAATTAGGTCCAATAAGCAATCTTTTTTTTTTTTTTTAATGTTACTGGCCTTTAAGTAAATATCTCAACCATTTGGAATCACAGCTCACAAGAGCCAAATATAAAAAAATAGGTTGTTCCAGAAAACTACAAATAGGATAATAAAAGTATATCCTCATTCAATTTAGGAAGGGCAGAAGTCTGCAAAATGTACGGGTCGGGGAGGAATGATTCCAGTTGGAGAGAGTTTTGGATCTGCACTTGAACTCCCAAGAACAGGTAGCGAGTGCACGGCACGTCTATCTAATGAATTTGCAGTTTTGCTCTTCCCAGACTGTAGTTTGCAAAAACCCTGAGAATGAGTACCGGTGCCAAGACACCCAGAAAACGCCAGGATACCACCACCTGACAAGGCACCCGAAGAGCTGCGGACCTAGCACGGCGTCCTTCGCACTGGGCCAGCCTTCACTACACCCGCAGCGGCGAAGTGGGGGTGCTCTACTACAGGGAGGGCTAGGGCAGGGCGCCCCAAATAAAGAAGGCTCAGGGGGTAGCGGAGGGAGAGTAACCACCACCCTTCTCAACCCCCCTCACCTCTACGCTCTGTTCATCCATTGCCTCCGGCTCTCGGCGGGGCCCTCGGCGACCCGCGGAGTCCGTGGTCTGACCTATTGGGCGCCGGCCCGAGGTCGCCAGGTCAAATCGCGGACGAAAACCACGCCGGCGTGTGGCTCAGGAGGCTCCGACGACCGCCCCACCTGCTCGCCCCATCACGTCGGGTTCGGCGCCAGCTACCCCCACTTCGCCATATTTATCCGCGCACCCGCCCTAGGGCGCAGTGGGAGGGCGAGCGGTGGCCGCAGCTGCTTCTTCACCGCTAAGCCGCCCGCCAGCGACCGCGAGGGAGCCTCGCACCACGTGACGCGGGCGCGCGCGTATCGAACTGCTGCTAGAGCCCGGCGGCGCTGGTCTCCAGCAAAGAAGGTGCTGCAGGGAATTCGCAAACACCAACGGTAACCAGGGCAGCTGAAGGAGCGGCGAAGAGGAAAGGCGCGGTGCGCATGCGCGCAGAACGCGGCGTTAGGGGAGCCGGGAAGAGAGAGGCGGGCGACTAGTTCCCGCGGTGCGGGGGCGCACACGAGATTTGGCTGCTAGCAGCCGCAGGGCTGCGTGTCTTTGGCCACAGTCTAGCGCGCAAGCGGATGAGAGTTTGGCGCTCGCTGGTCTCCACGCCTCTGCGCCCTTAGGGAAGGGCGGCGCTCCACCAGTCTCAAACTTTGGCGCGCCAAAGACTGGAACAACCACCTGGAGTGCTTGAGTGAAACAGACTCTGAAGCCACACCCCTAGGTATTCGGACTTGATTCTAAGATAAGGCTCCACAAAATCGTCAACAGCCACTCTCCGCTGATTTGGCTGCAGGTAGCCTTTGGCCCGCACTTTTTGAGAAACCATGGTGTAGAATTGGTGGCTAGTGATTCTTTCTTTGGAAGGAACCCCAGATTCTCGGGTTTTGAGACTTCTGCCCCACCTACTCATATTGTGAAGCCTACAGCGATGTCGTTTCAGGAAGAATGGGACCACAGACTGTAGAGATTTGATCTACACCACTCCATCCTGCGTGTCTTGCCACTTGAGGTGAGCCGTCGCTATGGGACTATGGAAAGTGCAAGCGTCAGCTGTGTTCAGCTTTCCTATGTTGGCGTCTTCATACAATTTTGTCATGAAGTCTAGAGATGGCAGGAATTGAGGGTGTGAGACAAAGGTCTTACGTCAAATTCTTAATCTGAATTTACTTTTTCCTTTCTGATTTATTGCAAACCACTATTACACTTAACCCAATCTACAGTGCACACGTAAAGAATCAACAGTAACCTAGAAAGAAGCTCTTGAGTATCAAGGGATTTGGACTTTCTTGTAAGTAGTGGACAACAATTTTTTAATACGTGAGCCATGGACAGGGATAATTTAGTAAGATTAATCTGTTACTGGAAATTCTTTAACCAAGACTTATTTATGGTCTTGATGTTTGCACGCCACCATTTATAATAAAACGCCCTGAATTGTACATTGTAGTAATGGTTAATGTTTAATTTTGCTAAGTGAATCTTACCTCAAAAAAGTTATCTGTGAAACACAGTACTGTTCTTGGGATTCAAAGAGTAATGAGAAGTGAAAAAAATAAGACAAATTACAACATATAAATATTAAAATAAGTTCTTATGCTAATATATTTGTCCAAGAACCCAAAAATGTTTAAAGATTTATTGCAACAGTTCATAATAGTGAAAAATTGGAAAACCTATACAATTAATTAGGGGTCAATGGTTGTAGCCACAGATTATGGTTAATTTAAGTAAAAAAGAATTTAGTTGGCAGGATGCCTAACTACCACATGGAGGTAGGAAACCTGGGACCTCAGAATTCCTTAAAGGAGGACCTAGCTGCCTTTCCCCCCAACTCCAACAAATCTAACTTGTCTATTATACAGCTTATCAATGCCTATCAGTACAGAACTGAAAAAAATCATGGTACATCCATATATTGGATTACAACTGTTCAAAACAATAGCAGAAGTGTGTGATGAAAATATCCAAAATATATTTACAATGAAAAACACTGGGCACCTCGGTGGCTCATTTGGTTAAGGGTATGACTTCAGCTCAGGCCATGATCTCTCGGTTCATTGGTTCAAGCCCTGAATCGGGCTCAGCAGTGACAGCACAGAGCCTACTTGGTATTCTCTCCCTCTCTCTCTGTCTCTCTTTCTCTGCCCCTCTCCCACTCGCGCCTCTCTGTCTCAAAATAAATGAATTAAAAAAAAAAAAAAACCTAAATGCAGCTGCAGTATAATATATGGTATCAGCCTATTTTTGTAAAAAAATATTTGTAATTTGTGTATATATGTAGAAACATCTGAGGGCACCTCAGTGGCTCAGTCGGTTTAGTGTCCAACTGTAGATATCAGCTCAGGTCATGATTCCAGGGTCATGGGATCAAGCCCTACATGGTGCTCTGTGCTGAGCATGGAGCTGTATATGATTCTTTTTCCCTCACCCCCTCTCTCTCACTTGCACTCTATCTAAAAAAAAAACAACAAAAAAACCATACATACATACATAAATAAATAATGATAAATGAAACATCTGAAGAGATTCAAGATAATTTCTGGAGAATAGACATACTCATATGTTTTAATTTCCTAAAACCTAAATTTGTATTAAAATTAATTTGTATTACTTACAACTTAAGACATAAGAACACTATAGTCACATAAAAAATAATTATCCAAATGAGAAATAAAAGACCTAAATTAGGGTAGTAAGAGTGAAAATAAAGTGGAGGTTGGATACCATGAACATTTCAGAGAAAGAATTATAGATTTTATTGGCTAAGAAGATAAAGATACAAACTTCTTAATTCTAGGTAACAGAATAGTGCCCATGGACAAAATAAAGTCAGTAAGTACTCTGGAAGTGATCAATTTGAATACTCAGAATTTTTTTATTGGACATATGGATCTATGCATCTAGATCTAATGGAAGAAATTGTATTTGGGAATCATAAATGAATATATAAAGAAGTGCAGAGAGAACTATTTTAAGGGGGTGTGGGGGAAGAACCAATATTTACAGGATGACTATGAAGGAAATCATAGAGGAAAAACAACAGGAACTTGTCATGACTTCTCTGTGATACTACCATTTTTCAATCCCACCAATCAACATGACATCCCAGAGCCATTCCATGACAAAAACTTCCTAAATATTAATACTGAAGAAAATGTTACTTAAGTGTGACTTATTTCTCTGTAATCTAAAGGGGAGGGGGCGCCTGGGTAGCTTAGTTGAGTGTCCGACTTTGGCTCAGGGCATGATCTGAATTCATGAGTTCATGAGTTGAAGCCCCACATCAGGCTCACTGCTGTTAGCTTAGAGCCCCCTTCAGATCCTCTGTCCCCCTCTCTGTCCCTCCCCCACTTGTATGCTCACTCTCTCTCTCTCTCAAAAGTAAACATTTAAAAAATTTTAAGGCGTGGTTCTGTTCTTCAAATACTCAACTACACAGTACAATTTTAACTGAAGCTACTCTCCCAACCCTGTTTGTCACCTATTACAAGTTTGTTAATGGACAAATAAATGCTCATAACAAATTTTTTTAATTAGATGAACGTATAATTCTATCACCTGCAGAACTAATATCGATGCATCTTTCCTAGTCTTTTCAATGCCTCTTATTACATATATGGAAATATTTACAGAACAATTTCTAATTATCAAACCCAAACACTTTACCATCTCATTGTGCTTCCAGCCATCCTGACACACAGAAGTTATTTGGTTAGGATCACATAACTAGAATTTAAAACCTGCTATTTACAGGGGCCTGGGTGGCTCAGTCAGTTAAGGGTCTGACTCTAGATTAAGGCTCACATCATGATCTCACAGTTTGTGAGTTCAAGCCCCAAGTCAACTTCTGCACTGACAGCATGGAGCCTGCCCCATGCTCTCTGCCCCTCCCCAGCTCACTCTAAGTAAATTAACTAAAACAAAAAAACAAAAAACCTGTATTTACATTGCAGACTCCAAAGCCCAATCTTAACTACAAAACTGCAATCTGTTTCCCCTATCCCCCATTTAACACAGCTTCAGCATTTTCCCAGAAAGCTTCAGCATTGCCAATTTATTGGCAGCTTGACCTCTTATTATGTGAATACACCTATTTACCTTCCATTAGCCAGATGTATTTGTGTTTTGCTAGTATAAATAACCCTGTGATTAACATCTTTGCATCAAAATCTGTCCCTATGATTACCTTATTGCCAATAGTTATTTAAAAACAAATAGGCACCCGAGTGGCTCAGTCAGTTAAGCATCTGACTCTTGATTTTGGCTTAGGTCATGATCTCAGGGTTTGAGTTTGAGTCCTGCACAGACCTCCATGCTGACAATGTAGAGACTGCTTGGAATTCTTTCTCCCTATCTCTCTGCACCACCCCCCAACAATATAAATAAATAAACTTTAAAAAAAAATTTTTACAAATAAATAACAAGGGGTACCTGGGTGGCAGTCTGTTGAGCAGCCGATTTTGGCTCAGGTCATGATCTTGTGGTTCATGGGTTCAAGCCCCACGTGGGGCTCTATGATGACAGCTCAGAACCTGGAGCCTGCTTTGGATTCTGTCTCCCTCTCTCTCTCTCTGCCCCTCACTTGCTCACACTCTATGTATCTCTTTCTCTGTCTAAAACTAAATAAACATTAGGGTGCCTGGGTGGCTCAGTCAGTTAAGCGTCCCACTTCAGTTCAGAACATGATCTCACAGCTTGTGAGTTATGAGGCCCGCATGAGGCTCTGTGCTGACAGCTCAGAGCCTGGAGCCTGCTTCAGATTCTGTGACTGCCTCTTCCCTGCTCACACTCTCTCTCTCTCTCTCTCTCAAAAATAAATATTTTTTTTAAAAACTCAAAAAAAATTTTAATAAAATAAATTAATAAATAAATAAAATAAGGAAATACACACACAATTGGCAAGTAACAGTTGCCAGTAATCCTCTGTTTTCAGTTTCTTAGCTTTCATATAGAATGTACAATTATAATATAGGCTGAAGGAGAACAAAGGTAGTGTTGATATACAACAGAGACACTCTAAAACAGCATTTGAAAGCAAAGTTCATGTTGTTCAACATTAGCAGCAAGAAGGAATAAGAAAAGTGAGGCTGTCACAGAAAAGCCAATTTATTATTACTAATGTTAGCTTTTGTGGAGGATTTTAGGTCACATATTAGCAGTCTCCAATAATGTGACCATTACCTATAATCAAAACTTTTCAAAAATAAAATTATATACATATAATGTATAATATAATACAAATATTTTTTCTATCCGTTAATTTCCAAAGCATGCTCATTCATATCTACTGACCAATAGTACATAAATATCCTTTTATGATAGGCCAGGACATCCATTTTCTCCCAATTATACAAAAACAAATGCAAAATAGTGTTATGTGACTTCCTTGTCTGAAATAATAAGACTGTGTGTACATACATACATTTAAATCCCTTTATTCCCATTCCATGTTTTTGGCTGAACTTTATTCATATAATATCTGCCCTTCTTATAGGACCTTCTCTTGTGAAAGGCATCACTATCCAGTTACCCAAGCCAAATCTCCTTCTCCATCCCCCCACCTCTAGTCATCGAGTGCTAACAAGACATCTTCTTAAATCTTTCTGGAATGGATCTCCTCTCCATTAGAATTCCCTTTTGCAAGTCCACTTCTTCATAAGTCTGAACAAAAGATTTTAATTGCTCTGCTGCAGTTTTCTCTTCTTTAGTCAGTGGTGACAGCTAAAAAACAAATGAGAAAATCTTTATTTCAAAATCTGTAAAAACTGTGTAATTTAGTTAATTTCTGCTTTTTTTTTTTATGTTTCCATAAGCTCATACTATGTCTATAATCACAAATTAGGAAGGCAGGATAAAATAGATATTTGGCTATCCAAATACAAGGTACTTTTAATGTTTGAGCTTTCAAAGAACTTGCAATTAAGTTTAAGAAACAAAACCAATAAATCAAACAGTTTAAGGACTGTAATTTAACAAAACTAAATAAGTCACATTTGACTGCTATATTCTAAAAGCATTTTGAGAAAGAAATGTGAATAAAATAGTCTGGAAGTTTCCTCAGAAGTGGAGAACTAAATTGAACTAAATTTTGAAGGATAATTGAGATGTTTTTAGCTGCAAGTAACAGGAATACATTTAAAAATGGATAAATAATAAGAAAATTTATTATCACTGCACAATAACTACAGAAAAAGGTCAGACTTCAGGACTGGTTTATTCCGCAGCTCAACATAAAGACTGGGTTTTTCCACCTTATCTAATATCCTTGGTAGTGGTTTATCCTCAAGCTGAAAGGAAAAATGGCTCTAGCAGTTCTAGGCATCACATCTATACATAATGTTTAGAAGAAGAAAAGAAGTTTTCTCTTCCTAGAGGTCTCTCAGCAGTGAGGAAACTCTAATTTCCTACGTCTAGACTTTCCCTTCTCACATGTCACATGGGTTACAAACCCATTCCTGAGTGAATTTAGTTAAAAGAAAATCCATTTCCCTTGCCAATGAGGTGCACGCCCTGAAGCTGAGGAAAGCACCAACTTTGCCCCAGACACGAGCTAGGGATGGCACACATCTCAAGAAAGTCAGTGTTCTATTAGGCAGCAAGGGCGAATAGATGCTGAGAAAACAACCCAGCAAACAGTATCTGCCTAAAGCAGGTAGGAGCAAACAGCAAAAGGAAGAATAGAAGCCAAATGGAAATGTAAAGGACTTTCATAGGGCACTAACCAATGGGCTAGCTAAAACAGGGTTAATGGGGAAATTATACAAAGTACAACGTGAAGAATCAAATAGTTACAACTCCGCCTAACTATATAGGTCATCTCTAGAGAGACTGCCGAATCTGGAACACACTATACCTACAGAATAAGAATCTCTAGAGCAGTGCTGTCCACCAGAACTTTCTGTGATGCTGAAAATATTCTATATCTGTGCTGTCTAATCAGTAGATGAAGAACTGATTTTTTTATTTTATTTAATTACTTTAAATTTTAATTTAGGGGCACCTGGGTGGTTCAGTCAGTTAAATGTCTGACTACAGCTCAGGTCATGATCTCATGGTTCATGAGTTCAAGCCCCACATCAGGCTCCGGGCCATGGAGCCTACTTCGGATTCTGTGTCTTCCTCTCTCTCTCTGCCCCTTCCCTGCTCTCTCTCTCTCTCTCTCTCTCAGAAAATGAATAAAAAACATTAAAAATTTTTAAAAATAATAATACATTTTAATTTGTACAGCCACATTTGGCTATTGGGCTGCCCAGCTGGTTTGGCTGATCAAACCAACATTTACCAAAAATATTCACATAGATAAAATGAAAAACAATCATATGCCTTTCTGCAACCCAAACAATTACAGAATTTCCCTCTTCTATCTCAAAAACAGGAAATGGTATTATTCTGAAAGGACTTTGTTCTCCATGAGTCCATGTTTCTTGTTGTGATAACTGTTCAAGAGATTTCAGACGACCTGTTTCATAAATTTTCAAAGAAATTTCCAGGAATTAACCAATCTAAAACTTGTAGAAAATTTTCTTCCTTAATACAAATGTTTCAGAGCTCAGTGCAATACCACACATTCTGTTTTTAATACCTTTTTAATTATATTTGTTTTGGGGGTTTGTTTTGGTCATTTTTATTTTGGAACCAATCTAGTCCTGTGTGTGTGTGTGTGTGTGTGTGTGTGTGTGTCTTGGTGGTCACCTTTATAATTAAGTGTATTTAAGCCTTAATGTCTTTATATTAACTAAAAAGTATTCCTTTCACCTCCTTTTCTGTTCTCACCTCCCTATTTATTTTTTAATATTATAAATTCAAGTCCCATTTTTGAATATTATCAATTCAAACATATTTTCTATCCTTGCACTCTTATAAAGACTATAACAAGGGGAGTGCCTGCGTGGCTCAGTTGGTTGAGCTTCCAACTCTTGATTTCGGCTCGGGTGGTGATCCCAGGGTGGTGGGATTGAGCCCCTTGTCGGCTCCTCGCTGAGAGCGGAACCTGCTTGGGAATCCCCTCTCTCTCCCTCTCTCTCTCTGCCCCTCTCTCCCACTCACGCTCTCTCTCTCTCTCTCTCTAAAAGAAGTAGAATGAAAAAAAAAAAGATATAGCAAGATAATACCTGAACAGTTTTACTTTCTATTTGCTTTCTGTTGTCTATAAAAAAGCAACATTTGCCTTAAGTAAGTTTATCCCTATATCGTTCTTCATGTTCCCAAAATAATCTTAAAGGCCCTTTTGGTTATTTTAGAAAATTTCCGAAGCCTCAACTTAATCTAGCCTTTGGCTTTCATAAGTATTCTCACAGTTCTGTCCCTATGACTGACACACCTCTTTCTACACTTCCTTTATAAGGTCTACCTTACATGTCTTTTAAATTCTGGGCTCATAGAACTATTTTTGTTTATACAACTCTCTACAGATGCCATTTTCTTTTCTTCCACATTTTGATCATGAAGATTTTCTCTAAACTTTCTACTATCTCATTTTTAAAGTAGTAGATACAAGTCCCACCACATCTGACATTTCCCAACATGGCGATCATTGAATCGAAAATATTATCTCCTTCTTCAAGGTTTATAACCAACCTTTCAGTCATCTCTCCTTATTTGTAATGTAATCCAAAGTAAAAGCTCCATTAGTTTTCTACCTTAAATATAATTATTGCTCGGGGCGCCTGGGTGGCGCAGTCGGTTAAGCGTCCGACTTCAGCCAGGTCACGATCTCGCGGTCCGTGAGTTCGAGCCCCGCGTCAGGCTCTGGGCTGATGGCTCAGAGCCTGGAGCCTGTTTCCGATGCTGTGTCTCCCTCTCTCTCTGCCCCTCCCCCATTCATGCTCTGTCTCTCTCTGTCCCAAAAATAAATAAACGTTGAAAAAAAAAATTTAAAAAAAAAATATAATTATTGCTCATTGCTGATACTTCTTTTTTATTTTTATTTTTTCAGAGACAGAGAGAGCACCAGTGGGGGAGAGGGGCAGAGGGAGAGAGAGAGAATCTCAAGTAGGATCCCCACTCACCATGGAGCCCAGTACAGGGCTCAATCCCACATCCCTAGGATCATGACCTTACCCCAAAAGCAACAGGCAAATGTTCAACTGACTGAGCCACACAGGTGCCCCTGCAGGTACATCTTTTAAGTGAATGAAGAACTTTACAAATAATTAGATGACTGAAATCCTCTATCACTATTATAACTATTTTCTATACCACTTTTTAATCTTAGTCAGAAATATAGTTTTTACTGCCTATACCCAGTGGGGACAATTTTTATTACCACAGCATTCAAAATATCACTTTTCAGGGCATCTGTGTTGGTTAAACATCCGACTTCGGCTCAGGTCATGAACTCACAGTTTGAGAGTCTGAACACTGTGTCGGGCTCTGTGCTGACAGCCTGAAGCCTGCTTCACATTCTGTCTCACTCTCTCTCTGCCCCTCCTCTTCTTGTGTGTGTGCTCTCTCTCTCTCTCTCTCTCAAAAATAAACATTTAAAACAAACAAAAAACCCCAAAATAGTGACTTTTATTTCACCCACCTAAATTTATCCTGTGCTTCAATAAATTTATGGATTTCTGTACATATATATTGATATGTACATTTAGAACTACATTTAATCTCTCCTCAAGATGTTTCCTTAGAACAAGTTTATATGCTTCTATTTTCACACTCTGATCACCAACAATGAAAAATATGCCTTGAGTTGTATATATATATATATATATATATATATATATATATATATACTGCTATCATAAATACACTGTTTTTGCATTTTACTTATTAGTATGTGTCATGACCCTTACTGTTTTTTGTTTGTTTGTTTTTTATTGTTTGTTTGTTTTAAGGAGATAGAAGTTTATTGAATACACCACAAGGGAGCAGTGGGCAGGACAGCAGAGGAGATATCTGCCACACCCTTCCTGTTTTAAACTCCTACTTCCAGGGGCGCCTGGGTGGCTTGGTCGGTTGAGCGTCCGACTTCGGCTCAGGTCATGATCTCGCGGTCCGTGAGTTCAAGCCCCGCCTGCTTCTGATTCTGTGTCTCCCTCTCTCTCTCTGACCCTCCCCCATTCATGCTCTGTCTCTCTCTGTCTCAAAAATAAATAAACGTTAAAAAATAAATAAATAAATAAACTCCTACTTCCTATTCCCTCTGTGACCCCCTCTTTTTTCCCCAAATTTTAGAGAGAGAGCATGAGTTGGGGAAAGGGGCAAACAGAGAGAGAATCTTAAGCAGGCTACACACTCAGCACAGAGCCTGATGTGGGGCTTGATGCCACGATCCTGGAATCATGACCTGAGCTGAAATCAAGAGTTGGATGATCAACCTACTGAGCCACCCAGGCACTCCTCTCTCTATGTCCTTTCTAATCACTCTTTCCTCCGCCACTATTCATTCTCCCCATGACATAATATCTGAGGTATATAACACCTGAGGTACATCCGGGGCACCTGGGTGGCTCAGTCAGTTAAGCATCCAACTTCGCGTTAGATCATGATCTCAGTTTGTGAGTTCAAACCCAGCATTAGGCTCTCTGCTGTCAGCACAGAGCCTGCTTCAGAACGACTGTCCCTCCCCCTCCCCTGCTTTCATGCACACATGTACAATCTCTCTCTTAAAAATAAATACATATTTTTAGGGGCGCCTGGGTGGCGCAGTCGGTTAAGCGTCCGACTTCAGCCAGGTCACGATCTCGCGGTCCGTGAGTTCGAGCCCCGCGTCGGGCTCTGGGCTGATGGCTCGGAGCCTGGAGCCTGTTTCCGATTCTGTGTCTCCCTCTCTCTCTGCCCCTCCCCCATTCATGCTCTGTCTCTCTCTGTCCCCAAAATAAATAAACATTAAAAAAAAAAAATTTTTAAAAAAAAGAAATGTTTCTCTTCTGCCATGGCTGTATAATCAAAGATAGCACACCTCTTTAGTAACCACGTCAAGTCCACATGCTTATTTTAAAACAAAAGGAGATAAGAACTATTATACTTCAGGGGCGCCTGGGTGGCGCAGTCGGTTAAGCGTCGGACTTCAGCCAGGTCACAATCTCGCGGTCTGTGAGTTCGAGCCCCGCGTCAGGCTCTGGGCTGATGGCTCAGAGCCTGGAGCCTGTTTCCGATTCTGTGTCTCCCTCTCTCTCTGCCCCTCCCCCGTTCATGCTCTGTCTCTCTCTGTCCCAAAAATAAATAAACGTTGAAAAAAAAAATTAAAAAAAAAAAAAAAAACTATTATACTTCAGGAATCAGGAAAATCTCATTTCTATCAACAGTTCAAACTGAATGCTGAATCTCAAAATGAAAATGGGGGCTCATCTTTCAAAGAGATACTCAGAATTAAAACTCTACAAATCCAACTTGTCAATTGGAAGCATTACCTCCACATCTGTTTGCTTTTGTAGTTCTTGTATCATGGTCATCGTCTTATTGACAGTAGCACAAATGCGGTTCTTACTCTCTTTCTGTTCTATACCAATCGGTTTAAAGCGGGCATACAAAGTTTGATATCGAGACTTTATTGCTGACAATTCCTTTAAGAGTGTAACTGGATTTCTCTATATCAGGGAAAAAAATAATATATTAAATTGTGAAAAGGAAAAGTTAAGCTTCTTTTAAGAATTAGAGTATGTACAACACATTCTACCATCCATTTAATTGAACACTGTATTTAATTACACAACTGTGTAATAGAGGATGGGAGGAGAGGAATAAAGAAGCATAAGACCTAAATCCTATTCTCAAGTAATTTAAAGCTTAGGTCCGGAAATAACCCACAGATGCACACAAAATAGCAATATTAAAATAAGCAAATAAGGTGACATTAGATAAATAACATTTAATACATAGTTCACCATAATTAATTACATATTATTTTTAAAATACAATTCTAAATACTATTCAGAAGGTGATTAAAGGAACTATTTTGTTCTTAATGAGTAAGAAAATTTAAAACTACATATAAAATTCTTAAACATACTGTCATGAGGCTAAAGTATGTATAAGTACCAATTAATTGACTTTCCTATACAAATTCACACCAACTCAAGAGACTATAGGTTACGTTGGTTTTTCAAATTCATTTTAACGTTTATTTATGTTTGACAAACAGAGATAGGGTGCAAGCGGGGGAGGCGCAGAGAGAGAGGGAGACACAGAATCCAAAGCAGGCTCCAGGCTCTGAACTGTCAGTGCAGAGCCTGATGCGAGGCTCAAACCCATGAACCAGGAGATCATGGCCTGAGCCGAAGATGGACACTTAACCGACTGAACTACCCAGGAGCCCGTTCAAATTCATTTTAAATGTTTCTTTATTTTGAAAGAGAGAGCACATGCGCAACTGAGCTGGGGAGGGGCAAAGAAGGAGGGTGGGGGAGAGAATCCCAAGCAGACCCCATGCCCAGCAAGGAGCCCAACAGGGGGGGCTCAATCCCACAACTGTGAGATCATGACCTAAGCCAAAATCAAGAGTCGGTTAATCAAGATGCTTACCTGAATGTGATATCCAGGCGCCCCTCAAATTCATTTCAGAATATAAACAGTATTCCATAAATGCATTTCAAAAGGGTCCTTTCTGACACTTGGTAATTCTTTTCATTCCCTGATGGCTCCTTAGCAAACCCTGCAATACTAACTATTCCAAACTTTCTCCACTCCCTCCAGTTAGCATCTACTCCTTCTTGGCACAAGACCTCACCAACTATTATACGAAGAAAATAGAAAATATCTAGTAGAAACACCATCTTCCTGCCTTTTCATCTGAAAAGGAAAACATCAATGGGTATTCTCATCCCTACTCAGCCCCTAGCACTACCACTATTATTGTTGTTTCCTCCCCACATCCTCCACAGCCTTAAGTTTCCTATATTTCTATAACCTTTTCAATATCTCCCTTTGTACAGACTTCAAATATATATATAGAACTTCCCTATATTGGGGAGAAATGAACTCCTGGGGGGAAATTAACTCCTTCTCCTGACTCTGTTGTCGCTTTAAAACCAGTTTCATTCTTCTCACTCCATTCCCACCAACTGTCCAGGTCCTATAATAATAACATCCCATAGACGAACATCCTTTGCCAAATTTTTGCAAACAAGCAAAAGATAAGCTTGTCCAATAGCATATAATTTGGATACCCTTTCTCATGTTTTCTTCTTGTTCCTATCTTCTTAAAATGAACTCTTGATTTCTATAAAACTATATATACTATCTTGGTTATCTTCCTACTCTTCAGATATCTCCTTCATGGACTTTATCTCCTGGCTGTGACAGAGACTCAGTTTATGGCCCTCTACTCCTTGTTTCCTTGGAGATTTTTCTCTAAGCTTTTGATGATATTAATAGTAAATAAAGATGATTCTCACAAGAAGGAAAAAGAAGAGAAACGCTAACTTAAAACTGTTAAAATAATCCTTCAGGTAGTGATCAAGACCTATAGAATGAGCAATGGAAGTAGGAAAGGGACAGGGGCGCCTGGCTGGCTCAGTTGGAGGAGCATGCGACTCTTGATCTCAGGGTTGTGAGTTTGAGCCTCATGTACAAATGACTAAAAAAATAAATAAATAAAAACTTAAAAAAAAAAAAAAAGAAGTAGGAAAGGGACAAAAGAGAGATACCATGAAAGCCATTACGAGGCAGTTGCAGTTGTGCTCTCTGAGTTTCTGTCTCTCTGTCTCGCCGTCCAGATGGCCTCCCAGAACTGCAACCCAGCCACTGCCAGCAAAGGAGCTGAGCCCAGTGGGGATGCCGCCCAGGGCCCTGTGGGCAAGAGGCTATAGCAGAAGCTAATGATCCTTATGATGTCTGGTGACAAAAGAATTTCTGCCTTCCCTGAATCAGACAACCTTTTCAAATGGGTGGGACCATCCATGAAGCAGCTGGCACAGTATATGAGGACCTGAGGTATAAGCTCTCCCTGGAGTTGCCCAGGGGCTACCCTTACAATATGCCTACAGTAAAGTTCCTCACGCCCTGCTACCACCCCAACGTGGACACCCAGGGTAACATCTGCCTGGACATCCTGAAAGATAAGTGGTCTGCACTGTATGACATCAGGACCATCCTACTGTCCATCCAGAGCCTGCTAGAACCTAACATCAATGGCCCTTTGAACACACTTGCTGCTGAGCTCTAGAAAAACCCTATAGCATATAAGAAGTATCTGCAAGAAACCTATTCAAAGCAGGTCTCCAGCCAAGATCCCTGGCTGTCTACCATCTTTCCTTGTGTTGTCTTTTTATTTTCTCCTTAGATCGTCTGTCCTTTCCTTCATTTCTGCCTAGAACTCTGTATCTTAAACTGTGGTGTTATTTTTGTTTTGTTTCTGTTTTTTAAATTAAGTCTCTGGTTGAGCCCTTGTGATGACTATATTAAGTAAATACATTGGGTTTTTAAAAACAAACAAAAAAAAGGAAACACTTAAGAGAACTTAGTGGTATGTTTGATAGGAGCAAAGAAATAATAGATGACACCAAATGTATAGTCTGGAATATAAAGGAATGTGTATATTATGATGCCTTTCCAGGTGTCTTCTCAGTATATACCCCAATGATATTGAGACCTGTCCTCATTGGCTAGAGATTTACTATACCCGTCCTTAGAAAAACAAAAAACATACAGAGAAACAGCTAGCTAAAAGCCTAAATTCCAATTTTATGGATGTAAAACATCCAAGTTGCTACAAGATTACCATGGTTTGCAGCCATGCTTAGACAGTGGCTCTTTGGGTAGGCTGTTCAACAGTGTTGTGCCACCCAACAGAAGGAAAGGCCAGACTCACAGAAGGGTGTTCATTTAGAAGAAAGCAACACTAATAATCCACACAACGTCTTGAATTTGTGTTATATTGCAGAAAGCCTTATCAATTCAGTAATTCCAGTTAATCTACCAAGATAATGTAATTATATTTAATTTTGTAAGGTATATAGCAGTGATCTCCTATTTTGGTATCAGTTTTTCAATAAAGTTTTGATTATGGGCAAAAAAAGAAAGAAAGATCTGCAAAGAAAATGCTCAAAAGAAAACAAAATTATCTTTCTGAAACAAATATAGGTGAGGAACATGGTAACAGGAGTTTGTAGTTTACTATATCTTTATATTTAAGTGGATTCTATTGAAAAGTGTTGACTTTTATTTATGCACAATTACCGACAGACTCCAAATCACAGTAGACTAGAATAAGGATAATGCAGCTAAACAAAATTATATGTATGTATGTGGATATGAACACACACACACACACACAATCATAGAGGTTGGTACATAGTAATGTTCAATGAATGTTTATTGCACTATCACCATGTAGAGATATTAGAAGTAAGTCTAACTGGTTACTTTCTTGTTCCTTGATATATATATATATATATATATATATATATATATATATACATATATATATATATATAATTTATATATTTATAAATATATATGTTTATATATATATATTTATATATATATAAAATCATTTGAACTAATGTCAGTGAACTCAACAAACATTAAGATCATGGTTTTCTTCCCAAATATAACACAAATAAAGAGGGAGTTATTAGATAAATATTATGAGTATTTAAAGTTATAGTTGCTCAGGGCACCTCGCTGGCTCAGTTGGTAAAGCATTCGATTTTTGATCTCAGGGTTGTGAGTTTGAGCCCCGCGTTGTGTGTGGAGATTACTTAAAAATAAAATCTTTAAAATAAATAAACAAATGGGGCACCTAGGTGGCTCAGTCGGTTAGGCACCTGACTTCAGCTCATGTCATGATCTTGTGGTTTGTGAGTTCAAGCCCTGCATCAGGCTCCGTGCTGACAGTTCAGAGCCTGGAGCCTGCTTCAGATTCTGTGTCTCCCTCTCTCTCTGCCCCCTCCTGCTCATGTTCTGTCACTCTCTCTCTCAAAAAATAAATAAACATTAAAAAAAATTTTTAATGAAATAAAATAAGTAAATAAATAAAAAGTTATAGGACCTCAAAACATGACAGAGAATTACCATATGATCCAGCAATTCTACCTCTAGGTATATATAGAAAAGAAGTGAAAACAAGGACCCAGGGGCACCTGGGTGGTTCAGTCAGGTAAGCATCCAACTGTTGATTTCACTCAGGTCATGATCTCATGGTCGGGAGATGAAGCCCCATGTTGGGCTCCATGCCGGATGTGGAGTCTGCTAAAAAGTCTCTCTCTCCCTCTCCCTGCCCCTCTCCCTGTCCCTCCCTTGCTTGCACCTGTGCGTATGCTCTCTCTCTCAAAAACAAAAAAAGAAAACAAAGACCCAGAAAGATAAATAAATGTACATATGAGTATTATTCACAATACCCAAAAGATGGAAGCAACCTAAGTGTCCACTGACAGATAAATGGATTTTTTAAACATGGTATATACATACAATGGAATATTATTCAGCCTTAAAAAGGAGGGAAATCATGATATATGCTATACCATGGATGAACATCAAAGACATTACACTAAGTGAAATGACCCAGCTACAAATGGACAAAGTCAAGTTCATAAAGACAAAGAGTAGAATGGTGGTTGCCAGGGACTGAAGGGAGGGGGGAATGGAAGGTTATTGTTTAATGGGTGCAGAGTTTCAGTTTAAAAAGATGAAAAAGTTCTGGAGATGGGTAGTGATGATGGTTGCACAAAAATGTGAATATAATTAATACAATTGAAACTTGCACTCAAAAATGGTTAAAATGATAGATTTTAAGCTATACATATTTTACCACAATGGAGAAAAAAGAATGTAAAATGGTACAACGGCTTTGGAAAACAATTTGGCGGTTCCTGAAAATATTAAACATAGAGTTACTATACGGCCATCAATTCCACTCTTAGGTATAAACCAAAGAGAAATAAAAGAAAATGCCTACACAAAAACTTCTTGGGTTTTTTTTTTTTAAGATTTTTTTTGTTTTACATTTATTTATTTTTGAGAGACAGAGAGAGACAGAACATGAATGGGGGAAGGGCAGAGAGAGGAGACACAGAATCTGAAGCAGGCTCCAGACTCTGAGCAAGCTGTCAGCATAGAACCCGACATGGGGCCCAAACCCATGTACCATGAGGTCATGACCTAAGCTGAAGTCAGACGGTCAACCGACTGAGCCATCCAGGCACCCCTTAAGATTTTATTTTTACTGGGCGCCTGGATGGCTCAGTCAGTTAAGCCTCCAACTCTTGATCTCAGCTCAGGGCTTAATCTCAGGGTAATGAGTTCAAACCTCATGTTGGGCTCCATGTTAGGCATGAAGCCTACTTAAAAAAACGTAATTCAAAATAAAGAAGTAATAAATGAATACAATAAAGTTGAAGGACCCAAAATTAATACAGAGAAATTGGCTGCATTTCTATACACTAATAATTAAGTAGCAGAACGAGAAATTAAGAAAACAATTCCATTTTTATTTGCACCAAAAAGTAAAATACCTGGGAATAAATTTGACCACAGAGGTGAAAGACTTATACTCTGAAAACTAAAAAACACTAATGAAAGAAATTGAAGACAACACGAAGAAATGTTGATGGTCCATGCTTATGAATTGGAAGAATGAATATTGTTAAAATGTCCATACTACCCAAAGCAATCTATAGATTCAATGCAATCCCTATCAAAATACCAATAGCATTTTCACTGAACTAAAACAAATAATCCTAAAATTTTTACGGAACCACAAAGATCCCAAATAGCCAAAGCAATCTTGAGAAAGAAAAAAGCTGAAGGTATCACAACCCCAGATCTCAAGATATACTACAAAGCTGTAGTAAAACAGTACAGTACTGGCACAAAAATAGATACATAGATAAAAGGAATAAAACAGCCCAGAAATAAATCCACACTTATATGCTCAATTAATCTATAATAAAGGAGGCAAGAATACACAATGGGGAAAAAACAGTCTCTTCAATAAATGATGCTGGGGAAACTGGACAGCTACATGCAAAAGAATGAAACTGGACTACTTTTCTTACACCACAGACAAAAATAAACTCAAAATGGATTTGGGACCTAAATGTGAGCCCTGACACCATAAAACCCCTATAAAAAAACCTAGGCAGTAATTGCTTTGACATTGGCTATAGAAATATTTTTCTAGATATGTTTCCTCAGACAAGAGAAATAAAAGCAAAAATAAAATATTAAGACTACATTATGGGGTGCCTGGGTGGCTCAATCAGTTAAGCATCTGACATCAGCTCAGGTCATGGTCTCACAGTTTGTGGGATCAACCCCTGCATCAGTTGCTGCACTGACAACTCAGGGCCTGGAGCCTGCTTCAGATTCTATGTCTCCCTCTCTCTCTGCTGCTCCCCCACTCATGTTCTGGCTCTGTCTCTCAAAAGTAATAAAACATTTTTAAAAATTAAAAAAAAAAAAACTATACCAAATTGCACAGCAAAGGAAACTGCCAACAAAACAAAAAAGGAACCTACTCAATGGGAGAAGATATTTGCAAATGATATATCAAATAATGGATTAATATCCAAAATATTAAAAGAACTCCCACAACTCAATACCAAAAAACCCCACAGAAAATCAGATTAAAAAATGGGCAAAGAAGACTAGGGATAAAGATGGCGGCACAGGAGGGTGCTGGGCTCACCTCGTCCTGCTGATCACTTAGATTCCACCCACACCTGCCTAAATAATCCAGAAAACCTCCAGAAGACTAGCAGAACGGACTCGCCAAAGCCAAGCACAGACAAAAGGCCCACACAAGAGGGTAGGAAGGGAGGAGAGATGGTGCATGCTACACGGACTGGCGGGAGGGAGCCAGGGCAGCAGAGGGGCAGCCCACCCGGCAAGGCAGAGCCCCTGAAGTCTGGCTTGCAAAAGCAGAGGGGCCGGATACCGTGAGTTCTGACAGCCAGCGGAACTTAACATCTGGAATGTTAAAAGTCAACAGCTCTGCTCGGAGAGCGGGAAGGCGAGGACACCAGGAGGGAGAATTGTTGAACCCCGGAAGACAGAGCTCAGCTCAGCGGGGAACAAAGGCACTGGCCAGCACCATCTCCCTCTCCCATCCCTCAGTCGTAATCCCAAAGGGAACCAGTTCCCATCACCGATCTTGCTTGCACCACGCAAGCACCCAATTCTGTGCTTTTGTGGATACATCCCTCTGATGGGTTTTCCTCCCTCCCGGAGCTGCAGGGCCCCTCCCGCAGGGGACCACCAACAGCAAAGCTAGCTAAGCCTGCCCCTCCCGCCCCTGTGCACCTTGTGGATCCACCCCAGCTAATATGCCAGATCCCATTAAAGCAGCACCACAAGCCTGGCAGTGTGCAAGTAGCCTGGACGGGGGCCACACCACTCCACAGTGAGTCCGGCCCCTGGGAGAGGGGAATATAAGGTACACACCAGTCTGACTGTGGCCCCAGCGGTGGGCTGGGGACAGACATCAGGTCTGACTGCAGCCCCACCCACCAACACAAGTTACTCCAAACAGCACAGGGGAAGTGCCCTGCAGTTCTGCGCCACCCCAGGGAATACCCAAAATGATGAAATGGAAGAACTCTCCTCAAAAGAAACTCCAGGAAGTAGCGACAGCTAATGAATTGATCAAAAACGATTTAAGCAATACAACGGAACAAGAATTTAGAATAATAGTCATAAAATTAATCGCTGGGCTTGAAAAAAGCATAGAGGACAGCAGAGAATCTATTGCTACATAGATCAAGACCTAATTAATAGTCATGAGGAGCTAAAAAATGCTATAAATGAGATGCAAAATAAAATGGAGGCGACCACAGCTCGGATTGAAGAGGCAGAGGAGAGAATAGGTGAATTAGAAGATAAAATTATGGAAAAAGAGGAAGCTGAGAAAAAGAGAGATAAAAAATCCAGGAGCATGAGGGGAGAATTAGAGAACTAAGTGATGCAATCAAACAGAATAATATCCATATAATAGGAATTCCAGAAGAGGAAGAGAGACAGAAAGGGGCTGAAGGTGTACTTGAACAAATCAGTTGAGAACATCCCTGATCCGGGGAAGGAAAAAGGCATTGAAATCCAAGAGGCACACAGAACTCCCTTCAGACGTCAACTTGAATCGATCTTCTGCATGACATAGTGAAACTGGCAAAATACAAGGATAAAGAGAAAATTCTGAAAGCAGCGAGGGATAAACACGCTCTAACATATAAAGGGAGACCCATAAGACTAGTGGCAGACCTATCTACTGAAACTTGGCAGGCCAGAAACAACTGGCAGGAAATCTTCAATGTGATGAACAGAAAAAATACGCAGCCGAGAATCCTTTATCCAGCAAGTCTGTCATTCAGAATAGAAGAGATAAAGTCTTCCCAAACAACAAAAACTGAAGGAATTCATCACCACTAAATCAGCCCTACAAGAGATCCTAAGGAGGATTCTGTGAGTGAAATGTTGCAAGGACCACAAGGTACCAGAGACATAACTACAAGCATGAAACCTACAGACATCACAATGACTCTAAACCCACATCTTTCTATAATAACACTGAACGTAAATGGACCAAATGCACCAACCAAAAGACATAGGGTATCAGAATGGATGAAAAAACAAGACCCATCTATTTGCTGTCTACAAGAGACTCATTTTAGACCTCAGGACACCTTCAGATTGAAAGTGAGGGGATGGAGAACTATCTATCATGCTACTGGAAGTCAAAAGAAAGCTGGAGTAGCCATACTTATATCACACAAACTAGACTTTAAATTAAAGGCTGTAACAAGAGATGAAGAAGGGCATTAAATAATAATTACAGGGTCCATCCATCACGAAGAGCTAACAATTATAAATGTCTATGCGCCAAATACCGGAGCCCCCAAATATATAAAACAATCACAAACATAAGCAACTTTATTGATAAGAATGTGGTAATTGCAGGGGACTTTAATACTCCACTTACAACAATAGATAGATCATCTAGACACAGGATCAATAAAGAAGCAATGAATGATACATTGAATCAGATGGACTTGACAGATATTTAGAACTCTGAATCCCAAAGCAACAGAATATACTTTCTTCTCAAGTGCACATGGAACATTCTCCAAGATAGATCACATACTGGGCCACAAAACAGCCCTTCATAAGTATAAAAGAATTGAGATCATACCATGCACACTTTCAGACCACAATGCTATGAAACTTGAAATCAACCACAGGAAAAAGTCTGGAAAACCTCCAAAAGCGTGGAGGTTAAAGAACACCCTACTAAAGAATGAATGGGTCAACCAGGCAATTAGAGAAGAAATTAAAAAATATATGGAAACAAACGAAGATGAAAATACAACAATCCAAACGCTTTGGGATGCAGCGAAGGCAGTCCTGAGAGGAAAATACATTGCAATCCAGGCCTATCTCAAGAAACAAGAAAAATACCAAATACAAAATCTAACAGCACACCTAAAGGAAATAGAAGCAGAACAGTAAAGACACCCCAAACCCAGCAGAAGAAGAGAAATAATAAAGATCAGAGCAGAAATAAACAATACAGAATCAAAAAAACTGTAGAGCAGATCAATGAAACCAAGAGTTGGTTTTTTGAAAAAATAAACAAAATTGATAAACCTCTAGCCAGGCTTCTCAAAAAGAAAAGGGAGATGACCCAAATAGATAAAATCATGAATGAAAATGGAATTATTACAACCAATCCCTCTGAAATACAAGCAATTATCAGGGAATACTATAAAAAATTATATGCCAACAAACTGGACAACCTGGAAGAAATGGACAAATTCCTAAGCACCCACACACTTCTAAAACTCAAACAGGAAGAAACAGAAAACTTAAACAGACCCATAACCAGCAAAGAAATTGAATCAGTTAACAAAAATCTCCCAACAAATAAGAGTCCAGGACCAGATGCCTTCCCTGGGGAATTCTACCAGACATTTAAAGCAGAGATAATACCTATCCTTCTCAAGCTGTTCCAAAAAATAGAAAGGGAAGGAAAACTTCCACTCATTCTATGAAGCTAGCATTGCTTTGACTCCCAAACCAGACAGAGACCCAGCAAAAAAAGAGAACTACAGGCCAACATCCCTGATGAATATGGATGCAAAAATTCTCAACAAGATACCAGCAAATCGAATTCAACACCATGTAAAAAGAATTATTCACCGATCAAGTGGGATTCATTCCTGGACTGCAGGGCTGGTTCAACATGCGCAAATCAATCAATGTGATACATCACATTAACCAAAGAAAAGATAAGAAACATATGATCCTGTCAATCGATGCAGAAAAAGCACTTGACAAAATTCAGCATCCTTTCTTAATAAAAACCCTCGAGAAAGTCGGGATAGAAGGAACATACTTAAACGTCATAAAAGCCATTTATGAAAAGCCCAGAGCTAATATCATCCTCAATGGGGAAAAACTGAGAGCTTTCCCCCTGAGATCAGGAGCAAGACAGGGATGTCCACTCTCACTGCTGTTGTTTCACATAGTGTTGGAAGTGCTAGCATCAGCAAGCAGACAACAAAAGGAAATCAAAGGCATCAAAATTGGCAAAGATGAAGTCAAGCTTTCACTGTTTTGCAGATGACATGGTATTATACATGGAAAACCCTATAGACTCCACCAAAAGTCTGCTAGAACTGATACAAGAATTCAGCAAAGTCACAGGATACAAAATCAATGTACAGAAATCAGTTACATTCTTATACACTAATAATGAAGCAACAGAAAGACAAATAAAGAAACTGATCCCATTCACAATTGCACCAAGAATCATAAAATACCTAGGAATAAACCTAACCAAAGATGTAAAAGAACTGTATGCTGAAAACTATAGAAAGCTTATGAAGGAAAGATATAAAGAAATGGAAAAACATTCCATGCTTGTGAATTGGAAGAATAAATATTGTTAAAATGTTAATACTACCTAAAGCTATTTACACATTCAATGTAGTCCCAATCAAAATTGCACCAGCATTCTTCTCAAAGCTAGAACAAGCAATTCTAAAATTTGTATGGAACCACAAAAGACCCCAAATAGCCAAAGTAATTTTGAAGAAGAAGACCAAAGCGGGAGGCATCACAATCCCAGACTTTAGCCTCTGCTACAAAGCTGTAATCATCAAGACAGCATGGTATTGGCACAAAAACAGACACATAGACCAATGGAATAGAATAGAAACCCCAGAATTAGACCCACAAAAGTATGGCCAACTAATCTTTGACAAAGCAGGAAAGAATATCTAACAGAAAAAAGACAGTCTCTTTAACAAATGGTGCTGGGAGAGCTGGACAACACTCAAAATGGATAAAGGACCTGAATGTGAGACAGGAAACCATCAAAACCCTAGAGGAGAAAGCAGAAAAAAAACCTCTCTGACCTCAGCCGCAGCAATTTCTTACTTGACACATCCCCAAAGGCAAGAGAATTGAAAGAAAAATGAACTATTGGGACCTCATGAAGATAAAAAGCTCCTGCAATGCAAAGGAAACAATCAACAAAACTAAAAGGCAACCAACGGAATGGGAAAATATATTTGCAAATGACATATTGGACAAAGGGCTAGTATCCAAAATCAAAAAGAACTCACCAAACTCCACACCCGAAAAACAAATAATCCAGTGAAGAAGTAGGCAGAAAACATGAATAGACACTTCTCTCAAGAAGATATCCAGATGGCCAACAGGCACATGAAGAGATGCTCAACATCGTTCCTCATCAGGGAAATACAAATCAATACCACACTCAGATACCACTCCATGCCAGTCAGAGTGGCTAAAATGAACAAATCAGGAGACTATAGATGCTGGAGAGGATGTGGAGAAACGGGAGCCCTCTTGCACTGTTGGTGGGAATGCAAACTGGTGCAGCCGCTCTGGAAAACAGTGTGGAGGTTCCTCAAAAAATTAAAAATAGATCTACCCTATGACCCAGCAATAGCACTGCAGGAATTTACCCAAGGGATACAGGAGTGCTGATGCATAGGGGCACTTGTACCCCAATGTTTATAGCAGCACTTTCAACAATAGCCAAATTATGGAAAGAGCCTAAATGTCCATCAATTCATGAATGGATAAAGAAATTGTGGTTTATATACACAATGGAATACTAGTTGGCAATGAGAAAGAATGAAATATGGCCTTTTGTAGCAACGTGGATGGAACTGGAGAGTGTTATGCTAAGTGAAATAAGCCATACAGAGAAAGACAGATACCATATGTTTTCACTCTTATGTGGATCCTGAGAAACTTAACTGAACACCATGGTGGAGGGGAAGGAAAAAAAAAAAAAGGTTAGAGAGGGAGGGAGCCAAAACATAAGAGACTCTTAAAAACTGTGAACAAACCGATGGTTGATGGGGGATGGGAGGGAGGGGAGGGTGAGTGAGGGGTACTGAGGAGGGCACCTTGTTGGGATGAGCACTGGGTGTTGTATGGAAACCAATTTGACAATAAATTTCATATTAAAAAATAATAATAATAATAATAATAAAAAGAAAGACTGAGAAATGGAGTGAGGGTAGCCACAGGGAAAGCTGGTAATGCCTATGTTGGGGCCTCTTCTTTGCTACAGAAGAGCAAGGAAAAGTTAGAGGTGTCATCTTTATTTTGTCTGATATAGACTCTTAATCCAGACAAACAGGCTGCTAAACAAAGTTGGAAGAACAGAGATCAATAAATAGATGAAGACTTATTAGCTACATGCTTTCTCTTTGAGCCATGTCCATCTGTTGCCTGAAGCATCTTCTTCCTCTGAAGAGGAAACAACAGAAGTTGCAAGAAGATAACCCACTGGCACAGGAACACAGCAGGCTTAAAAAATTCTCAAAGTGATTGCTGGAATTAAAGCTATAATTTACTAGCACCAGTGCCTCCTGCACAATATTCTTGAGCAAATTGCATAACCAAATATAACAGCCTCATTAAAAAACATGATATTCAAAAAGGCCTAACACATGACCTTTCTTTAGATACTACAAAACAGCAGAAAAGAAGTGCGGGAAGTAAATGACAAATGAAAAATTCACATAAGTAAAATGATTTTTCCAATATGCAAGAGAATTGGACAATTCTTGGTTTCTAAACATCATTTCCCTGTAAAAGGAACTAATTTCTTTGAATGAAGTATTGGTAATGGTTTGGATAGAAGGTACAATGTGACTTAATCCACCAGAAAGCAAAAAAGTGCACAAAGACTGATTGAGGAGGCACTGAGGGGTCCTCCCCACTGGACAACTTTGAGGAGATGAAGTATTAAAAGCAATGGTGTTTACAATAGTTATTGATATATTGAACAAAAACAAGTTTCCAAGTCCATAGGAAAGGAAAGAAAGGAGGGGACAGTGAAAATTTATTTTCACAGAAGAATACTGGGTAAAAAATACACAATTAGTGAGAGAATTACAAAATCACGTTTTTGCAATCACTGATATAATTTATTCAGGCAGATATCATCACTGGGTTCTATAGCCAATGGATGAACAGGATATCAACAAACTCTCAAAGTATTTTTTAATAATGTATGAACATGACAGGAGACATCTTAATCAAATTATCAAACTTAACATCTCTCTGGATATGATACAATGTGATGTTAACAACATTATCTATTGTATTCTGATGAAAATATCCAAACGGAAGCTATTTGCAAGTAAATAATCAGAAAAATCAAAATTACAGACTAATTTATAAGACAACAGGCCTAGATTCTTTAATTAAAAAGTCAATGTCATTAATGATAAAAACAGGTAAGACGGGACAGGTATAAATAAAAAGGCAATAAAGAAACTTGATAACAAAAACAAAAACAAAAACAAAAAAATGGGCAGAGGACCTAAATAGATAGTTTTCCAAAGAAGACATACAGATGGCCAACAGATACATGAAAAGATGCTCTATATCACTAATCATCAGAGAAATGCAAATCAAAACTGCAACAAAATAACACCTTATACCTATCAAATGGCTAGTACCAAAAAAGACAAGAAATAATAAGTGTTGATGAGAATGTAGAGAAAATGGAAATTTTATGCACTGTCAGTGGGAATGCAAATTGGTGCAGCCACTGTGGAAAATAGTATGGAGGTTCCTCAGAAAATTGAAAATGAAAATACCATATGATCCAGTTAATTCCACTAGTATTTAGTATTTACCCAAAGAGAATACACACACACAGACACACACACACTAAAGAAAACAAAAAGGCTAACTGGAAAAGATACATGCACACCTATGTTTATTACAGCATTACTTTACAATAGCAAAAATATAGAAGCAACCTATGTGTTAGATGAATATAAAGAAAATGTGGTATCTATGTATGATGGAATATTACCCAATCATAAAAACGAATGAGAGCTTGTCATTTGGAACAACATGTTGGGACAAAAAGGTATTATGCTAAGTGAAAATAAGTCAGAGAAAGACAAATACCATATGATTTTGCTTATATGTAGAAACCAAAAAACAAAACAAATGAACAAACAAAGCAGAAACCATCATAAATACAGAGAACAAACTGGCAGTTGCCAGAGGGGAGAAGGATGATGGGATGGACAAAACGGATGAAGGGAGTGGGTGGTAGAAGCTTCTAGTTATGGAATGAATAAGTCACAGGATGAAATGTACAGCATAGGGAATATAAATCAATGATACTGTTATAGTGTTGTATGGTAAGATATGGTAGTAACTACAGTTGTATTGAGCATAGATAGCATAATGTATAGAGTTGTCCACTCACTATGTTGTACACCTGAAACTAATGTAACATTCTGTGTCAACTAACTTCAATAAAACAATGGGGTTTTTTTGGGGGGGGGGGAGGGAGGGGAATAAAAAGAAGTGTTATTTTAATTTGCACTTCCACCTAATTCAAAATAATTCCTAATTGTATAAAAATTTTTTTCAAAATTATATGATATTTCTTGTCTGTTGGCAAGTGCTGTCAGAGAGAAACATTATAAGTGGTCAATTAATGTTAACAGACAATGCTTAAAAACTATCTCCTTAGGGTGCCTGGGTGGCTCAGTGGATTAAGCGTCCAACTTCAGCTCAGGTCATGATCTCGGGGTTCATGGGTTCCAGCCCTGCATGGGGCTCTGACTGGTAGTACGAAGCCTGGTTGGGATTCTCTCTCTCTCCCTCTCTGCCCATTCCCCACTTGTACTCTCTCTCTCTCTCTCTCTCTCTCTCAAATATAAACTTAAAAAAAAAAAACTACTTTAAAATAATTGTTTATATCTCCATGGGCATGTGGACACATAGTTATAATTTTATGGTATATAAACAGAGTTAATATTTCTAATCAATCTAAACTTAGAATAACTAAGTACATAATTTTATGCAAAAATCACAGTTCATATAACAAATTTATAGTACATCATCATCTTCCTCAGAGAGTATCGTGACTGCCATGGTTTCTCCTTTCTTATTTAACCACTACTCTAGAGATAACTATACTCTCAGAATTTCAGAGGCTTCCACAGTAGTTGGTACCTTTGGATTCAATAATTCTTGGTTAAGGGTTAAAAAAAAGTAGCCAGGGCACCTGCGTGGCTCAGTCAGTTAAGCATCCAACTTTGGCTCAGGTCATGGTCTCACAGTTCTTGAGTTTGAGCCCCATATCAGGTGAGCTCGAGTCCTGCACCAGGTAAGCTTGAGCCCCGCTTCGGGTTTCTCTCTCTCCCTCTCTCTCTCTCTCTTTCACTCTCTCTGCCCTCGTGGGATTCTCTCTCTAAATAAATAAATAAATAAATAAATAAATAAATAAATAAATAAGAGCCACAAATTTCCTTGACTATGGGTATAATCTCTCTGGTATGCTGTGATCAAGTTTCCAACACAAAAATATTTTAAGGTTCTATAAATTTATTACTTAATAATTTAAATTATACTGCTATTAGAAATACTATCAGAAAATCTTTTAATAAAATAATCTGTTAAAAATATATTTCTTTTGCAGATTACCTTGCCTGCTGTATCAGGATGATTAGTCTTGATTTCATATTCCAGCCTGTATTGAATGTAATCCAGATCAGAGTCAGCTTTCTGGAACTAGAGATCAGCATAAATCATTTTTTGTGAACCAAAAGACATACTAATAAACATGATAACTGTTAACTATTCTTTTATATTTACATTTTTTTAGCATTTCAATATGAAATATACTAATTTTAGAAATATGGAAATAAGTATATAAAACCTCCATCATTTATAATACCCATGCTTCTATTAAAAATTTAAAAACTAGTTAACATTTTGAAAGTTGTTTCTCTATGCATCTCTCTTAGATTTAGAGCTAAAATTAAGACACTAAGTAACCACTGTCACATATTAACACAAGAACTAACAACAGTTTCCAAAATTCCCAAGATCAGTGACACTCTCATCAGTTAGGTACTGTTTTTCTAACTCTGGTAGGAAATGTTCAAGTTAAAACACACAACAAATTTATTTTCAGGGATACCTGCAATGTTACCATCATCTGCAACCCCATTAAACAATGAACTACGAGTGTTTGCCACACAGACCAAAATTAGATACCTTAAAGAGACATAAATTATACAAGAAAAGGCTACATATAGTACAGGAGTAGTAGTCTGAATAACCCCAGTTTACTGAACCTGAGTCCAAGCATGGGTCCTTGATCTGCAGTAAATCTCTAAGGGAGAGAAAAAAGGGGAAAACTAGCACAGGCTGTAAAATACATGTGTGCGTACATATAGAAAAGTTGGGAAGCATATAGATCAGAGTGTTAAAAGTGGTCTATCTCTAAATGTGGTATAAATATAAAGTATTCTTAATTTTTGGAAATTGCGCTTCTTTTACATAATCTTAAAGCATGTGCTGTCTTGAATTTATCAGGGAAACAACCAGGATCCTTTGAGTTTACTATGAAAGGCAAAACATGTTTTTTTCAGGAATAGTCTCCCATTCCTAGGCCACAGCCAAGAAGACTGCTTTGGGGAGAAGGTTCAGACCTTACCAAGGGGTTAGGCTCTGGACTAAAGATTGGTTCTTCATATTTTGAAGCCTTAGTGGAAAGAACAAAAGCCAACAAAAACTGTTAAAAGTAGTCATCAGGTCTAATGAGAAATGATGTACAGATATTTTTGTTATAAAAAAAAAGGTAAACTGAGACTTCTACTTCGGAATGTGGAGTAAAATAAAATGGGTCTCAGAAGTTAAAATGCTTGTAAGGTCAGAACTGTCAAATTGAACAGAGTATCAGAAATACACTAAAGCTTCTATCACTAATAATTTCTCTCATTATTGGCCTAAATTTGAATGGAATACTTTGTAATTACCAAAATTCTATCTTTATAACCGAAACCTTTTGGAATAGAAATAGAAGAAAAAGAGAAAGTCAGTTTTTGTTTTTAATTTTTTTCTAAGAATCTGTATCTGATTTCCATCTCTAACAGCAGGGAGTTGCTATGAATCAGAAAAACAAATATAGAAGTTGTTAATTAAAACCTATACTTAAAATGTTTTTCAGGGGCACCTGGGTGGTTAAGTGTCCACCAGTTAAGTGTCAGACTTCGGCTCAAGTCATGATCTCATGGTTCATGAGTTCAAGCCCCACATCGGGCTCTGTGCTGACAGCTCAGAGTCTGAATCCTGCTTCAGATTCTGTGTCTCCTTCTCTCTCTGACCCTCCCCCACTCACACTCTGTCTCTGTCTGTCAAAAATAAATAAACGTTGAAAAAAAATTTTTGTGTTTTCCAAAAATGAAGGTTTTTTATTTGCTTATACACTTGCCAGATTAGATGTCATGATTAAATTGTACAATGATTAGATTTCATTAAGCAGATTACTAATTACTACATATGCATATGTGTATGTATATAAAGAAAATTCCTGTTGGCATAATTTCCCATATTGAATTTCCTTTACATTAAAAAAAAAAAAAACTTACTAACCTATATAGCATGTGGATGGAAAATATGGGGAAAGGGAAAGGGACAAGGGAGAGGGCAAATCCAATTAACAAAGACTCAAAGCATTCAAGACCTGATTTGTTTAATGATTGAAAAAGACTACACTTTCATGGCTTTATATATAGTTCAAGGCATTATATAACAGTCTAAAGCATAATTTTATTTTTTAAAAGATTTTATTTTTAAGTAATCTCTACACCCAATGTGGGGCTCAAACTCACAACCCTGAGACCAAGAGTCACATGTTCCACCAACTGAGCCAGCCAGATACCCTTAAAGCATAATTTTAAATAAAAGTTTCTAAAAGTTTTAAGTTATCACAGAATTCTAAGAATTATGGGATCTGTGACTCCAGGGTCACCTCAAGGCAGAATCTTTCAACCTAGTGAATGGGAGAAAATATTGCAAAAGACATACCTGATAAAGGGTTAATATCCAAAATATGTAAAGAACTGCCACACCTCAACACCCCCAAAAAACAAATAATCCAATCAAAAAATGGGCAGAAGACATGAACAGATATTTCTCCAAAGATATATAGATGGCCAACAGACACATGAAAAGATGTTCAACATCACTCATCATCAGGGAAATGCAAATCAAAACCACAGTGAGAGATCAGTTCACACCTGTCAGAATAGCTAAAATAAAAAACTCAAGAAACAGCAAGTTTGGTAAGGACGTAGAGAAAAAGGAACACTTATGCAGTCTTGGTGGGAATGCAAACTGGTGCAGCCACTGTGGAAAATAGTATAGAGGTTCCTCAACAAGTTAAAACTGGAACTACCTTACGATCCAGTAATTGCACTACTGAATATTTACCCAAAGAATACAAAACATTAATTCAAGGAGATATATTCACCCCGATGTTTATTGTAGCATTATTTACAATAGCCAAACTATGGAATCAGCCCAAGTGTCCATTGATAAATGAATAGATAAAGAATATGTGATATATATACACATACACACACATACATAATGGAATACTATTGGGCAATTAAAAAGAATGAAATCTAGCCATTTCCAACAATATAGATAGAGCTAGAGAGTATCTAGTGAAATAAGCCAGTCAGAGAAAGACAAATACCATATGATTTCACTCATATGTATTATTTAAGAAACAAAAAAATGAACAAAGGAAAAAGGAAGACAGAGAGAAACCAAAAACCACTTAACCACAGAGAGCAAACAGAGGGGATATGGGGGGATAGGCGAAATATGTGAAGGGGATTAAGAGTACCCTTATCTTTATGAGCACTGAGTAATATATGGAACTGTTGAATCACTGTATTTTACACCTGAAAGTAATATAAAACTATATGTTAACTACACTGGAACTAAAAAAAAAAAAAAATCTTTAGGAGACTTTTAACTTGTTTATGAAATGGAAATTCTTAAACAGATGTGGTGGTTTTTAATTTGATATTTTAGTTCTGCTTAAAGTTTAACCAGCATAATCTCAAAGACCATTTAACAATGTTTTCTTTTCAAGACAGCAGTTTTAGCTATGGCTTCCTGTTATACCTTGAGGTCCACTATTTATTAAAATCATCAAAATGGGGCACCTGGGTGGCTCAGTCGGTTAAGTGTACAACTCTTGATTTCAGCTCAAGTCATGATCTCTCCATTTGTGAGATGGAGTCCCAAGTCGGGCTCTGTGCTGACAAGCATGGAGGCTGCTAGGGATTCTCTCTCTACTGCACTTTCCTTCTCTCAAAATAAATAAATAAACTTTTTAAAAATATAAAATAAAATCATCGAACTGTATCAACAATAAGTGGTTCCTGCTTTTAAGTAACTTACATTTTAATAAGATACCAAAGAGGGTGCTTCCAATCAATGATATGATAAACTCAGCTAAATTTTCAAAACTGTTTGCAAACCACAATTGTTAAACACAGGTATAACTAAAATTTAAATTCTATAAATGTACCACTAAATAAATTATTAAAAATAAATACATACTAAAAAACCATAACTTCCTAGTTATTTTACTATATATTACTATTATATATGCTCTTGAGATCTATCATATGTACATAGTGAAAATACTGTATCATGTGCTACTACTGTGCATGTCGTCCCAAATCCACTTTCAATGACATCATGCTGGTAATTTGAAATCGGTCAAGGTGTAAATATTTACACCAGGGAAACTGGCAAATGCTAAAAATCAGGATTTCCCACCTCTTCCTCCCCCTAGCTGCTATGTATACTTACTTCTGCTTTAAAAAGATTTTTTAAAATTCCCACCCCCACCTTGAGTAATGTACCCACATTTCTATTTGAAAAATATTTCAGAAGTTACACAGAATAGTAAACAGACTTTCAAAGACAGGGGGAGGAGGGAATGGGGAGTTACCGTTCAATGGGTACAGAGTTTCAGTTAGGAAAAATGAAGAAGTTCTGGAAATGCATGGTGGTAATGGTTATGCAACAATAAGAATGTACTTAATACCACTGAACTGTAAACTTAAAATTGATAAAATGGTAAATTTTATTATATATATTTTATCACAATTAAAAACTTTTTAAAAGAAAAAGCTTGAAAGTAGAATGGGAAAACAGCTTGAAAGTAGAATGTAATCCTCTATGAAAAATTGAACAGAATATTTTGTGATAATACACAGGGCAAGTATTTACTCATTAGTGAATCAGTGGGCTAGGGAATAAGCAGGGAACAAAAAAGAAAAGGATACCAATGCAATTGTTCAAGATTCACTGATTTGAACTCTTCATTTTATAAATGAAGAAATAGTCTAGGGGTGCCTGGGTGGCTCAGTGGGTTATCGCCCAACTTTGGCTCAGGTGATGATCTCACAGTTCTGTTTGTGAGTCCGAGCCCCAGGATGGGGATCTCAGCTGTCAGCACAGAGCCTGCTTCAGATCCTCTATCCCCCAATCTCTCTGCCCCTCCCCTGCTCAGGTGCGCACATATGATGTGTGCTCTCTCTCTCAAAAATAAACATTTAAAAATAAAAAAATCTAAGTGATTTGCCTCTAGTTCTATTTTCATTAGTATGTTTTTTAAGCAGTTGAACCAAAGTCTATATGTGATATACATAACATTAAAGCCAATAAAAGTCACATAGATGGGGGACAAATGTAAAGACTTTACCTAAAGTTAAAGTTTAAAGTTTGGGTTTTTTTCAGTTTCAAATCTATCACTGGTTAGCCTATTAAAAAACTCCCTCTGGGGGCACCTGGGTGGCTCAGTTAATTAAGTGTCGGTACTCTTGATTTTGGTTCAGGTCATGATCTCGCAGTTCGTGGGCCCCACCCTGACAGCACAGAGCCTATTTGGGATTCTCTCTCTCCCTCTCTCCGCCCCTGCCCTGCTTGTGCTCACTTGCTCTCTCAAAATAAATAAACTTAAAAAAAATAATAAATAAATAAAATAAATTTATAAAAATTCCCTCTGAACACAATCTAGTCGTATGGTCCAGGAAAAAGAAAAGGATTGAGATACATGGTATAAGTTCTAACCCTGTTATCCCTAACAAGCTATGTGGCCCTAAGTAAGTCTTCCATCTCTCTGGGTCTCTTCTATTAAATGAGAGAGTTGGAAATCTAAGGTCCCCTTCAACACTATCATTCTATTATTTCATAATTCTACAAATAAACCCTTTTAATTTATCAAAATGTTAAAATTTAGAAGATAAATTTCCTCCTAAGACATTAAAAATCAACATTTGAGTTTCAGATTTAAGGTTTATATTAAGAATTAGCTTCTACTATTTGTTTTCTTCCTAAACAAAGATGAATGTTGCTTCAGTTTCAGCTACATAGTTTCTGCAACCTGCCCATTGTTCTTCCCAAACACCAAAACCCTATAAGCAATATTGCACTACTCAGAGCTATTTACACAGCAGAGACAATATCGATAGGGTTCTAGGATCTGGTCATAAAAGGAAAACTTTTTAGTCACATGGTAGGAAATTTCCTGACCAATTAATATAGTCTCCAAAATTCATTAATGTCTGATTAATGGAGCAAATTGATACTGCTAAACATCATTGACTAGCCCTTGTCAGTTTTAAATTAGTCTCTTAAAGCCTTGTAAACAGTGAGGTTACTCTTTACACTCCACCTTAGCCAAAAGGCTGAGAAGCAATGTGAGGTTACTCTTTATTTACCTTTAAGTGACGTTATTCTTAGGAACATTATAATATTTAAAATAAAAAACTAGTGCTTTAAAGAAAAAACACACAAGACAATCATATTTTCAGAAGCCAGTTTTCTTCTAAATCAGAAACAAAAATAAATGGAAATTTTTATACCCATCCTGAGAGTGATAAATAAAATATGCAATTTAGCTGGGAAAAGTCCATTGAGATCAACATTAAAGCCCCAAAGACAGCCAAATTACATTCTGCCATTTGAATATCCTTGGAAACAGACTGGGACTGTAAGGAAGATACTTAAAAAAATGGAAAAAGGAATAGTTTAGGAAATAACTTTGAATTTTACAATATGCTACAAATTTCATAAACATATAATATTGTTATACTAGTTTTATTATAATTGGCTTAAGGCTTTAAAGTAAATGGCACACTGTATTACATACCACTCAACTGCAAGGAGGAAAGAACTGCAGACCAAGTTAAAAAAACTTCCTTTTACAAACAACCTATAGATTCTTACTGCCACAATAGAGCTCCCTTTTAAAAGGACCAATGCTGTAAAAAAGCAAACACATCGGCTTATGAGTTTGTCTCAACAGCATCAAATCACAGGAAAAGGAAGAAATACAGCAGTCTTGTCTGAGATGAGAGGAGTTGGTAGAGGTACATTCTAGACTCAGTAGCTAGGTTTAAAAATACATTTTACAGGGGCACCTGGGTAGTGCAGTCAGTTGAGCATCTGACTTCAGCTCGGGTCATGAGCTCATGGTTCATGAGTTCAAGCCCGGCATCAGGCTCTGTGCTGACAGCTCAGAGCCTGGAGCCTGCTTCAGATTCTGTCTCCCTCTCTCTCTCTGCCCCTCCCCCCCCACTCACTCTCTCTGTCTCTTTCTCAAAAACAAACATTAAAAATTTTTAAAAAAGAAATACATTTAACTTAGAAACATTACTTAATGGGAGAACTGGGCATTGTAATACTTCCAGATCTAGGTTATATTATCAACCAAAGAATCCAATATTTTTTGTTTTGGGTTGTTTTTTTTTTCCCCAAAGAATCTAATACTTAATGAATGCACCCCTCTCTCCAATGCAGATTTTGAAACACCTTTATCTACCCTCATTTTCTTTTATTCATGGCTCCAGCTTACCATTTCATTTATTATAATCATTTGCTCAGTAGCATCACCACTTGATTTCAAATGTCTTGATGGAAAAAGCCCTGTCTTCCTTTTTATATCCCTGAGTTTTTAATATACAACCAAATGTTCAATGACAAAAAGGAAGATGAAAGAACATTCATTACTTTGAAAGAACAAACAGCGTGGGAACCCAACCACCATCTAAAGCCTATTTTAAGAAGAAATATTTGAAGTTCTCAACAAGTTGAGGGCCACCTCTAATGTATACAAAATCACAATTGTTTTTTGTATATTTCTGCTGGAGACTTGATTATCCCATCTCTTCCAAATAGAACAAACACATGCCAATGCATGTCTAAAACTGATAAGCACTAATATGCACAAGCACCAGGTTGCAGACATGTTATTTCCAGCAAATAGTAACATCAAAGCAGAAGAAAGTGAGCAGAAGCTCCAAGTTCATCAGGTTCTAATATGTAGGCTTATAATTATTACCATTATTATTATTATTATTACTGTTATTGTACTACCTTACAATTATTAGGGTAGTACACATACGCAAGCCCTTGCCTATAAAAGATTGGTTTTATCAGTTGAAGGTAGTCTATTTAACTTTTTTAAAGCTTTCAGAATCCTAGATTATTTGTGTTAAGTGTCCTATGGACACATAATGGATTACAGGGCCAGATTTTCAAAATATATTTAACAAACTTGGTTTAGAAAAACAATAGTCCAAAAGATATACCTACAAAAAAATACCTATTTTACCTATGTCTTAATAGTCATAGAATTGAAGGGTGTTTTTCATTTCACATAACTGTCTTCTAATAAATTACAATGAACATATATTACATGCATAAAAATTATTTAAAGCAGTTTTTTTTTAGAGAGAGAGCACGCACATGAGCAGGGGAGAGGGGCAGAGGGAGAGAGAGAGAGAGAGAGAGAATCTTTAAGCAGGCTCCATGCTGAGTGGGGAGCCTAATGCAGGGCTCAATCCTATGACCCTGTGATCATGACCTGAGCCTAAATCAAGACTTGGACACAACCAACTGAGCCACCCAGGTGCCCCAAAAGCAAATTTTTTTTGCGTTTAAGTGCATTCTGTACTAAGTCACTCTTTACTTAAAGATCATTGGGGTGAAGTACCTGGGTGGCACAGTTGGTTGAGCATCCGACTTCAGCTCAGGTCATGATCTCAGTTTGTGAGTTCGAGTCCTGCGTTAGGCTCTGTGCTGACAGCTTGCTCAGAGCCTGGAGCCTGCTTCAGACTCTATGTCTCCCCCTCTCTCTGCCCCTCCCATGTTCATGCTCTGTCTGTCTCTCAATAATAAATAAACGTTAAAAAAAAAATCATTGGGTTGCGGACTTCAAGCTGTATTACAAAGCTGTAATCATCAAGACAGTATGGTACTGGCACAAGAAAAGGCACTCAGATCAATGGAACAGAATAGAGAACCCAGAAATGGACCCACAAACATATGGCCAACTCATCTTTGACAAAGCAGGAAAGAATATCCAATAGAATAAAGACAGTCTCTTCAGCAAGTGGTGCTGGGAAAACTGGACAATGACATGCAGAAAAATAAACCTGGACCACTTTCTTACACCATACACAAAAATAAACTCAAAATGGATGAAAGACTTAAACCTAAGACAGGAAGCCATTAAAATCCTAGAGGAGAAAGCAGGCAAAAACGTCTTTGACCTGGCCTCAGCAACTTCTTACTCAACAGGTCTCCAGAGGCAAGGAACAATTAAAACAAAAATGAACTCTTGGGACCTCATCAAAATAAAAAGCTTCTGCACAGCAAAGGAAACAACCAGCAAAACTAAAAGGCAACCGATGGAATGGGAGAGGATATTTACAAACGACATATCAGATAAAGGGTTAGTATCCAAAATCTAGAAAGAACTTATCAAACTCAACACCCAAAAAGCAAATAATCCAGTGAAGAAATGGGCAAAAGACATGAATAGACACTTCTCCAAAGAAGACATCCAGATGGCCAACTTACACATGAAAAAAATGCTCCACATCACTCATCGTCAGGGGAATACAAATCAAAACCACACTGAGGTACCACCTCACACCTGTCAGAATGGCTAACATTAACCACTCAGGCAACAACAGATGCTGGTGAGGATGCAGAGAAAGAGGATTTCTTTTGCACTGCTGGTGGGAATGCAAACTGGTGCAGCCACTCTGGAAAACAGTATGGAGGTTCCTCAAAAAATTAAAAATAGAACTACCCTACAACCCAGCAATTGCACTACTAGGTATTTATCCAAGGGATACAGGTATGCTGTTTCAAAGGGACACATACACCCCAATGTTTATAGCAGCTCTATCAATAATAGCCAAAGTATGGAAAGAACCCAAATGTCCATTGATGGATGAATGGATAAAGAAAATGTGGTATACACACACACACACACACACACACACACACACACACACACACACACAAAATGGAGTATTACTCAACAATGAAAAAGAATGAAATCCTGCCATTCACAACTACGTGGATGGAACTAGAGGGTATTATGCTAAATGAAATTAGTCAGTCAGAGAAAGACAAATATATGACTTCACTCATATGAGGACTTGAAGATACAAAACAGATGAACATAAGGGAAGGGAAGTAAAAATAATATAAAAACAGGAAGGGGGACAAAAACATAAGAGACACTTTTTTTTTTTTAATTTTTTTTTCAACATTTTTATTTATTTTTGGGACACAGAGAGACAAAGCATGAACGGGGGAGGGGCAGAGAGAGAGGGAGACACAGAATTGGAAACAGGCTCCAGGCTCTGAGCCATCAGCCCAGAGCCCGACGCGGGGCTCGAACTCACGGACCGCGAGATCGTGACCTGGCTGAAGTCGGACGCTTAACCGACTGCGCCACCCAGGCGCCCCCATAAGAGACTCTTAAATATGGAAAACAGAGGGTACTGGAGGGGTTGTGGGGGGGGGATGGGCTAAATGGATAAGGGACATTAAGGAATCTACTCCTGGGGCGCCTGGGTGGCTCAGCTGGTTGAGCGTCCAACTTCAGCTCAGGTTATGATCTCACGGTTCATGGGTCCGAACCCCACATCAGGCTCTGTGCTGACAGCTCAAAGCCTGGAGCCTGTTTTGGATTCTATGTCTCCCTCTCTCTCTTTGACCCTCCACCACTCATGCTGTCTCCCTCTGTCTCAAAAATAAAATAAATAAATAAATAAACATTTAAAAAAAAAAAAAGGAATCTACTCCTGAAATCATTGTTGCCCTATATGCTAACTTGGATGTAAATTAAAAAATAATAATAAATCAAATTAAATGGTAAAAAAAAAAATCATCGGGGTTGGGGCACCTGGCTAGATCAGTTGGTAGGGTGTGACTCTTGATCTCGGGGTTATAGGTTTGAGCTCCATGTTGGATAGAGATTACTTAAAAATAAAATCTTTATTTAAAAAAAGAAAAGATCATTGGGGTCTCCAATGCCTGTAGAATTGATCCCAACTTTTAGTATAATTTTTCACAAGATGACAATAACATGCTCTTCATCAGTGCCTCACATCTTACAACCTCAGCCACACTGAATTCATCGTGCCAAATATCCACGCTGTTTTTTAAAATCACTGATTTCGGGGCGCCTGGGTGGCACAGTCGGTTGAGCGTCCAACTTCAGACAGGTCACGATCTTGCGGTCCGTGAGTTCGAGCCCCGCGTCAGGCTCTGGGCTGATGGCTCAGAGCCTGGAGCCTGTTTCCGATTCTGTGTCTCCCTCTCTCTCTGCCCCTCCGCCGTTCATGCTCTGTCTCTCTCTGTCCCAAAAATAAATAAACGTTGAAAAAAAAATTTTTTTAAATCACTGATTTCTGGGGTGCCTGGGTGGCTCAGTCATTCAAGCGTCCAACTCCTGATTTCAAGTGTAACTTGGCTGGAATCTGGTGCTCTAGGTTAGGCTGAGTTTGGTGGCTCTCATTGCAGTTTTTTTTTTTCTTTTTTTTTTTCTTTTTTTTTTTTATATATATGAAATTTATTGACAAATTGGTTTCCATACAACACCCAGTGCTCATCCCAAAAGGTGCCCTCCTCAATACCCATCACCCACCCTTCCATCCCTCCCACCCCCCATCAACCCTCAGTTTGTTCTCAGTTTTTAAGAGTCTCTTATGCTTTGGCTCTCTCCCTCTGTAACCTCTTTTTTTTTTTCTTCCCCTCCCCCATGGACTTCTGTTAAGTTTCTCAGGATCCACATAAGAGTGAAAACCATATGGTATCTGTCTTTCTCTGTATGGCTTATTTCACTTAGCATAACACTCTCCAGTTCCATCCTGTCAATCGATGCAGAAAAGGCATTTGACAAAATCCAGCACCCTTTCTTAATAAAAACCCTTGAGAAAGTCGGGATAGAAGGAACATACTTAAAGATCATAAAAGCCATTTATGAAAAGCCCACAGCTAACATCATCCTCAACGGGGAAAAACTGAGAGCTTTTTCCCTGAGATCAGGAACACGACAGGGATGCCCACTCTCACCGCTGTTGTTTAACATAGTGCTGGAAGTTCTAACATCAGCAATCAGACAACAAAAGGAAATCAAAGGCATCAAAATTGGCAAAGATGAAGTCAAGCTTTCGCTTTTTGCAGATGACATGATATTATACATGGAAAATCCGATAGACTCCACCAAAAGTCTGCTAGAACTGATACATGAATTCAGCAAAGTTGCAGGATACAAAATCAATGTACAGAAATCAGTTGCATTCTTATACACTAACAACGAAGCAACAGAAAGACAAATAAAGAAACTGATCCCATTCACAACTGCACCAAGAATCATAAAATACCTAGGAATAAATCTAACCAAAGATGTAAAGGATCTGTATGCTGAAAACTATAGAAAACTTATGAAGGTAATTGAAGAAGATTTAAAGAAATGGAAAGACATTCCCTGCTCATGGATTCTCATTGCAGTTCTATTGCCAGGTGTCTCTCATACTCTTTGAACCAGAAGATAATTCTTCTCATGGAGATAACAGGGTTAGCAGAAATACACAAAGCCTTTCAAATTCAGAGTTGGCACACTGTCCACTCTATCCATATGTCACTGGCCACAGCACATCCAGAAGCAGGGAAATGTACTTTGCCCATCACAGGTACAATCTTCCAGTTACAAAATAAGTAAGTCAGGGGTATGTAATGTACAGTATGGTGACTATAGTTAATATTGTATCATATGTTCGAAAGTTGATGAGAGTAGATCTTAAAGCCTTGTGAAAAATTTAAATAAGTAAAAAAAGTAGAACAATATATAAGTATGTGTGGTAATGGAGTTTAACTAGACTTAGTGTGATCATTTCACAATATATACACATACTGAATCACTATTTTGTACATCTGAAGTTAATATAATGATATATGTCAATTATATCTCAACAAAAACCACAATGGAATATGGATCCACAGAAGAGTAAAGAATTGGGGTGAATCATTCACTTTACTAGAATACTACTATTTTCTTTGGGGGAAAGAAAAAACCAGAGTAGGTCACTGTGGTACATGTAAATGATAGACATGGTATTATTACAAGAATATTCAGATAAACATTCCTTTCGGTTATTTTTTTTAGACTTCTCGTTTATGCTATCTTACATGAAATAAACAGGGCAATGAAGCATGTAGAACACAAAAATCAATACACAATGACAGAATCAGAAGCTAAATTTCAAAAAAAAAAAGTTAAATTTCCCTATAGTTTACCCAAAACCTGAAATGTGTGTATATAAAGATTTTTTTAATTAAAGAACATATGTTCATGATTACCACAGAACATAAATATATAAAATGTTTAGGAACATAATAAAGAAAAACAGTGTGGTAGAAGTTTTCAACTTAAATTAGCTACAATATTGATATAATGGGTTCTTCATCTTAACCTTACTGCTCCACTTCTCAACACTGCTGACCCACTGGTAGTTTCCCCCAGTCGGGTAACACCTCTCATCTCTAGCCTTTCACATGCACTGCTTCCTTTGCCTGGAACATTTACCGTTTCCTTCACTGGCTAATACCAGCTCATCGTTGAAGTCTCAGATTAAATTTCACCTCTAACAAGAAGCCTTCCCCAGATTAGGTGCCTCTTTTCTTTTCTTTTCTTTCTTTTTTCAATAAATTTTCTCCTCTGCTTTCTTTCCTTTTTTTTTTTTTAATTTTATTTATTTATGTAATCTCTACAACCAACAACGTGGAGCTCAAACTCACACCCCCAAGATTAAGTGTTGCAGGCTCCTCTGACTGAGCCAGGTGCCCTTAGGTACCTCCTTCCAATGTGCCCCCCATAGAACCTGGTATTTACTTGTCCCATCATGGCATCTGTCTCAATGTATTTAATTTCTCTGTCTCTCAGATAAGTTTCATAACATGTTAATATGTTATACTTTAGTACTAGCCTGCCCTAGTAACACTTACTGAAAGTATGAAGTACTATCATTTACAATTAGGCAGATTAAGTGGAGAAAGGAGGAATTTATAAAAGTTACAAAACTCTCACACTTCCTAACAAAAATAAATTGTTCTAATAATGTAGGCATATTTTACAATCAGTCACTACATGAAAATCTTTTTTTTTTAAGTTTTTATTTAAGTAATCTCTGCACACAAAATGGGGCTCAATCATGACCCTGAGATCAAGACTCACCCATTCCTGGGACTGAACCAGCCAGCCACTCCTTACTAAATGAAAATCTTAGCAAAAACTGAGATTATTTCCTCATTGATAAAATGAGAACAAAAACATTGAGTCAAAGAATCAAGGATTGACTTATTCAAAGTTTTAAAGTGTTACATACTGGGGCACCTGGGTGGCTCAGTCGGCTAAACATCCAACTTCGGTTCACGTCATGATCTCTAATTCGTGAGTTCGAGCCCCACATCAGGCTCGCTGCTGTCAGCACAGAGCCTGCTTTGGATCCTCTGTCTCTCTCTTTATCTCTCTCTCTCTGCCCCTCCCCTGCTTGCATGCCCAAGCTCACTTACACTGTCTCTCTCGAAAATAAACTTTAAAAAAAAAAAAAAGAAATGTTTTAAAAAATAAAAAACAAATAAATACATAAATAAAATGTTATATATTGAATTATCTCACTCTCCCTTTTTCTCTGCTCCTCCTGCTCTCTCTTTTTCTCTCTCTCTAAATAAATAAACTTGAAAAAAATTCTAAAATGTTATATGTTGAGACAAATTAGAAGTATAACCTTTTTAAAATCTAATTGAAGGGGCGCCTGGGTGGCTCAGTTAAGCATCAATTAATGCTTAATCATTAATCAATTAATGCTCAATTAAGCATCCTACTCTTGATCACAGCTCAAGTTATGATTTCACAGTTCATGGGTTCAAGAGCCAAGTTGGGCTCTGAGCTGACATCAAGGAGCCTGCTTGGGATTCTCTCTCTCTCTCTCTCTCTCTCTCTCTCTCAAAATACATAAACTTAAAAAAAAAAAAAAAAAGCCTAATTAAGAATAAATTTGGTGGCTCCTGGGTGGCTCAGTCAGTAAAGTGTCCAGCTTCTACTCAGGTCATGATATCTCACCATTCGAGGTCATGATCTTGCGGTTCACGGGTTCGAGCCCCATGCCAGGCTCTGTGCTGACAGCTCAGAGCCTGGAGCCTGCTTCGGATTCTGTGTCTCCCTCTCTCTCTGCCCCTGCCCTGTTCATGCTTTCTCTCTCTCTCTCAAAAATAAATAAACAAAAAAATGTTTTTTTAAAGAATAAATTTTATTTATCGGAGATATTAATATTGAAACTTTGTATTATATTTGGGTAACAAATGTAAGATTTTTTTGTTTTAAAACTTTTACTTTGCTCCAAGGAAGAAGAAAACTTCCCACTTGATTTTAAATGGGTTCATATGTATGGCCTCTCATACCCTATTCTTTAAATCAAAGATGTGTTCACATCAAAAATACAGTTTAAGAGGCGTCTGAGTGGCTCAGTTGGTTAAGAGCCCAACTCTAGATTTCAGCTCGGTCATGATCTCGCCATTCATGAGTTCAAGTCATGCATTGGGTGACCTCAACTGAGCTTGAGCCCAGCTTCAGGTGAGCTTGAGCCCTGCTTCAGGTGAACATGAGTCCCACTTAGGGTGAGCCCCACTTCTCTTTCTCGCTCTCTCTCCCTCTGCCCCTCATGGGATTCTGTCTTTCCCTCTCTCTCTGCCCCTTGCTCACTTTCACCCTCTCTCTCTCAAAAACAAACAAACAAACAAACAAAAAAAAATGGGGATGCCTGGTGGCTCAGTCGGTTAAGCATCTGACTTTGGCTCAGGTCATGATCTCATGGCTCATGGGTTCCAGCCCCATGTCAGGCTCTGTGCTGACAGTTCAGAGCCTGGAGCCTGCTTCAGATTCAGATTCTGTGTCTCTGTCTCTGTCTGCCCCTACCCTGCTTGCTCTCTCTCTCTCTCAAAAATAAATAAAAACATTAAAATAAAATTTTTTAATGAATAAACATTTTAAATAAATGAATGAATGAATGAATGAATGCCAAAGAAGAAAACAGCCACACTGGAGGCAAGAGAGGTAACTCAAAGACTTTATATACAAAATTTGGGAATAAAATGGTTTTATCAAAAGCAGTCATGTTCTTCATCCCCTACCAAATGATGTCCAAATGATGCCTAATAATATCTCAACTATCTTTCTTCCCTCTTGCATCCATTCTTCCAGCTTTTAAGGACATTTGTTTAACAAATAGCTTACTTTTTTCTGAAATTCAATTTATTTGCAATACACATTATAACAGTTTTGGTCTATTTTTATGATCTAGAGCACTAATAGAAGTGACACTCCACAGGTTATGAAAAACTTATAAACAAGATCTATACACTGAAAACTAAAAAACACTGTTGAGAATTATTTTTTAGAGAATGAGAGAGAGAGAGAGAGAGAGAGAGAGAGAGCACGTGCAGGTGCAAACAGGGGAGGTGCAGAGGGAGACGAAGAGCAAGATTCCCAAGCAGGCTCTGCACTGGCAGTGCAGAGCCCAACCAGGCTCAATCTCATGACCATGAGTTCATGACCTGACCCAAAATCAGAAGTCAGATAGATGCCCAACTGACCAAGTCAACCAGGTACCCCAGAGAGAAATTTTAAAAGATCTAATAAATGGAGAGATAATGTTAATTAATCAGAAAATTCATTATTCTTAAAATATCAAATCTCCCCAAATTATTCTTTAAATTCAACATAATCAAAATCCCAGCAGGCTTTTTTGGTAGAAATTGACAAAAAACAAAACAAAACAAAACAAAAAACTTATTTGAAATGCAAAATAATTTAAAATTTTTAGAAAACAAGAGCAAAGTCTGAGGCATTATATTAGATGATTTCAAGACTTACTATAAAGCTACAGCAATCATGACAGTATGATATGACATTAAGGAACAAAATAGTTCAAAAATAAGTAAACCAACCCATACACACTTGTTCAACTGATTTATTACAAAGGAGCTAAGGTAATTCAATGGAGAAATGATAATCTTTTCAACAAAGAACAAGGGAATATCCATATGGAAAAATAAATAAATAAAAAGAACTTCTACTCTCACTTTATACCACATACAAAAATTAACTCTAAATGGACAGAGATCTAAATGTGAAACCTAGGGGCCCCTGGATGGCTCAGTTGGTTAAATGTCCCACTCTTCACTTTGGCTCAGGTCACGATCTCACAGTTTGTGGGTTCAAGCCCCATATCCTGCTCTGTGCTGACAGTGTGGAGGCTGCTTGGGATTCTGTCTCAGTTTCTTACTGCCCATCCCCCACTCAGGAACTCTGTCTCTCTCTCTCTCTCTCTCAAAATAAACTTTTAAAAAAAGTAAATAGGAGCACCGGGGTGGCTCAGTCGGTTAAGCGTCTGACTTCGGCTCAGGTCATGATCTTATGGCTTGTGTGTTCGAGCCCCATGTTGGGCCCTGTGCTGACAGCTCAGAGCCTGGAGCCTGCTTTGGATTCTGTGTCTCCTTCTCTCTCTGCCCCTCCCCCACTCACACTCTGTCTCTCTCTCTTTGTCTCAAAAAGACAGGTAAACATTAATAAATAAATACAAATAGTTAAATGTAAAAACTAAAACTACAGATATAAAAGAAACATTTGTGACCTTGAGTTAGGCAAAGATTTGTGAGATAGAACACAGAAACCATAATCCATAGAAGAATAAATGTGTAAATTGGACTTCATCAAAATTTTTTATGTGAGAGGGTAAATAACAGAGAAAATTAAAGGGCTCTCATAATATTAAAAACACAAACATTTCAATTTGAAAACTGATTCAAAAATTTCAACAGATATTTCACTAGAGAAGACATATCAACTGCAAACAAGCACATGAAAAGATGTTCAATATCATTAGCCATTCTGGAAATGCAAATTTAAACTAATGAGATACCACTACACAACTACTAGAATAGCTAAAATGAAGAAGACTGACGATACCAAGATACCAAATGTTGGTAAAGATGTGGTGAAACTGGAACCCTAAATCACAGCTTTGGTAAAGATTTCAGCAATTTCTTATGAGATGAAGCATATATTTTATCACACTACCCCAGAGAAACAAAAACATTACATCCAAATATTACAAAAAACATTATGTCCAAAGACTTATACCACAATGTATAAATACCACAACAACTTTATTCATAATAGGCAAAACCTACAAACATCCCAAAATCCATAATCTAGTAAATGGATAAACAATTTCTAAGTCTACAGCAATGGAATACTACGCAGCAATGAAAATGATCCAACTACTAATAGGTACAACAACATGGATGAATCTTATTGTGTTAAGTGCAAGAAGCCAGGCACAAAAAACTGCAAGTTATAAATGATTCAATTTATGTGAACTTCTAGAAAAGGCAAAACTAGAGATCAATGATTGTCAGAAAATTTGAGGGGAGGAGGTTGACTACAAAGGGGCAGGAAACGTTAGGTGATAGAAATGTTCTTTCTATACTATGTCTGTGGTGGTGGTTACAAGACTGTTCACATTTGTCAAAACTCATCAAATTGTACAACTAAATTTGGTAAGTTTTATTGTATGTAAGTTATATCTCAAAATCAATTACAAAAAAAGTAATGAATGTATACTTTATTATATTTCATTATTACAAAAAAGAACTTTAAAACAAGCATTCTTAAGTTTTAAATTCAAGTACAAACTACATAGTACACAAAATTAATACCAAATAAGATTCGGGGCAAGTTATCATATGAAATATACAGCAGAGATTGTTTTCATCACTTACTAATTCACCTTAAAACTCAAAAAAAAAAAGATTTGCCAGAACCTATCCAAATCTGTGATGGAAAGAAGCAAAATACAAAGCACTACTCATTTAAACAAGCCATAACAACTCTAGCTATAATAAGTATTATGTCAGTGTGTTTCATAATGCATTATGACAGTGAGCTTTTAGTTAAAAAATTTTTTTTTCTTCAAGTTATGACTTTCTAAAACATACACTTTGGGTAATAAAATTATATACTTTTTAGTAACAAAGGTTGTAATAAATTACTCACAGATAATGAAGAAAGATGTAAGGCAAGAATCAAAATTCTGGTGTGCATTCTGCTTTCAGATGCTTTGACAATACTATTGCACTGCTAGCTGTAAAGTACAGTAGTGCAATAAAGTCAGAGCATTCGTTAGCAGAAATTGGTAGGAAAGGAACACAAAAGCATCTTGCATCAGTTGAAGCTTCAGTGTGAAAAGAATTTAAAGAAGGGCTGCCATTTTGTACAGAAGACACCCCAAACCTAAGAATATGTATATCAATGTTAAAAAGAATTGAATTTAAATATCAAAATACTAGTTTTCTGATGACTGACCTATGGTTAATATTCAACAGAAATCTGTAGAAAGGAATTGTGTAAATACGTCCTAAGCTTTAGAAGTTATTAACATGGGTATTGTTGAAACATTAGGACTGGTATTAACAAAACCAGTTATAATTACTACCAAAGCAAAGTTGTGAAAAAGATTACTGTTCTTGAGACCTGTTGGTTAGCTCCCCATAGCAAATGATTAAGAATATCAGAGAAAACAGGGGCACCTGGGTGGCTCAGTCAGTTGAGCGTCCAGCTTTTAACTCTGGCTTGGGTCATGATCTCACTGTTTGTGGGTTCAAAGCCACATTGGGCTTTGTGCTGGCAGTATGGAGCCTGCTTGGGAGTCTCTCTTTCTCTCTCTCTCTGCCCCAGCCCTGCTCATGTGCTCTTTCTCTAAATAAACAAACAAACAAACTTAAAAAAAAAAAAGAATATCAGAGAAAACAAATGAAAAGTAAAGTAAGTTTCTCAATCTCTAAATACCCAATCTATGTTTCTTGAATCTAAACTACATTACATACTAAAAAGCTATAACTGGGGCGCCTAGGTGGCTCAGTCAGTTAAGCGGCCAACTTCAGCTCAGGTCATGATCTCGTGATCCATGAGTTTGAGCCCCGCGTCGGGCTCTGTGCTGACAGCTCAGAGCCTGGAGCCTATTTCAGATTCTGTGTCTCCCTCTCTCTGACCCTCCCCTGTTCATGCTCTGTCTCTCTCTGTCTCAAAAATAAATAAACGTTAAAAAAAATTTTTTTTAATAAAAAAAAAGAAATAAAAAGTTATAACCATCTTATGGCTTTTTATCTCAATAGTTTACAGATTTCCAGGGAATTAACGTCTCCTAAACAAGACTTCCTAATAGAATACTATGAAAGGGGATTTTAAAATTTCAGTTAACCCCTGGGGCGCCTGGGTGGCTCAGCCAGTTAAGCATCTGAATCTTAATTTCAGCTTAAGTCATGATCTCACAGTTCATGGAATCAAGCCTGGAGTTGGGCTGCACCCTGAAAGCACAGAGCCTGTTGGCAATTGTCTCTCTCTCTCTCTCTCTCTCTCTGCCCCTTCCCCACTTGTGCACATGTACACACATGCTCTGTCTTTCTAAAGCAATAAATAAACTTTAAAAAATATATAAATAGGGCCGTCTGGGTGGCTCAGTCAGTTGAGTGTCCAACTCTTGATTTCAGCTCAGGTCATGAGCCCGGGGTCATGGGATCAAGCCTGTCAGGTTCTATGCTGAGCATGGAGCATGTTTGAGATTTTCTCTTTCTCCCCACCCTCTCTGCCCCTCTCCCCTGCACTCTCTGTCCGTAAAATTAAAAATAACGTATTTTTATAAATCAATCAATAAATAAATAAAATTTCAGTTAACCCCTAAAGATCTTAAATACAGGAAATCATCTCCATTTCCTTCCAACAGAAAAATCAAGGAGAAAATAATATATGGTACAGGAGGAGGTTCTGAAATTTTAAGGATCCGGTTTTCTTGGATTCAAGCCAATTATCACCATCCTAACCTTTTAACTGGTAAGACACCATTCAAAAGTCAGATGTAAGCCCAGAAATAGAAATATTATGATAGTATAACATTGTACTTTTGTGCACAATCACTTGTGGTACCACAAAAGAACAGTGGACAAATATCACTCAATCAGTACATGAAAGGGAAAAAGAGAACAAAGATAACACTACAATGAGTTTATTCCCCCATTAATAATGTTGATTGATGCAAAAAAAAAAAAAAAATAATGTTGATTGATGCAAAAATACTTTCCATTTTCACTAATCTTTCTTTAAATCAGCTACTTGGTTTGATTGAACCTCCTAATTTGGGTTAGAAATGAACTCAAATTCAGGACAACTGGAACATGAATGACTAGACCTCAAATCCTAGGCCATACAACTCACGTATTAGAACAGTTCAACTCTGCTAGCCAAAGATCAAGTTTTAAGGAAAGTATTCATAAATAAATAAATAGAAGTATTTAAGAGTGAAATGTTTAATTTTCTGAATTAGAAATTAATCCAAATGAGAAAAATATGAAATATTTTTAAAATAAGAGGATCAGGCTATCTACAAAGTGAGAATACTTTATTTTCAAAATTCAATAATACACATTCTCTTTCACTTACTAAATTTTCTTTTCTTTTTATAAATTTTTTTTAATATTTATTTTTTGAAAGAGAAAGAGTGAGGGAGGGGCAGAGAGAGAGGGAGATACAGAATCTGAAGCAGGCTCCAGGCTCCTTAGCTGTCAGCACAGAGAGATCATGACCTGAGCCAAACTCAGATGCTTAACTGACTGAGCCACCCAGGGGCCCCTGATTTAATAAATTTTCAAAATTAGTTCCTCAACAAATCCTTTATTCAAGTAAGGTAGAACCAAAACTCAGAGGATTGTACAGGAAATCATTTCTTTCTAATCTTAGAAAATAAACCAGTTCATAGATATAGCACATGGCAAATCTGAAGATGAGATGCACCATCTTTTACTATTCAATCAATAAAAAGCAGTGATAACAAAACTGTAATAGTTCAAATACATTTTTTAAACTCTAACGATTATGGAAACAAACTAATAACTGGAAGTGGGGGGAGGGGAAGGCTACCACTAGGTTACTTGCAAGTAATTTAAGAAGACCTGCTTTCTTCTCTTCACCTCTTAAAAAGAATTTTTAAAAACTACCCAATCATTCAAACACTTAAAAGTTTAAGAGCCTGGCTACCTCAAAGTTTTCTAAAACCTACTTTTTTCAAGATGTACACTTAATCATTTTCCCCTTAAATTGTGTTCAATCTAAACATTTAAAAAGGAAAAAGAGGGGGCGCCTGGGTGGCTCAGTGGGATAAGCGTCGGACTTCAGCTGAAGTCACGATCTCACAGTTTGAGAGTTAGAGCCCCATGTGCTGACAGCTCGGAGCCTGGAGCCTGCTTGGGATTCTGTCTCCCTCCCTCTCTGCCCCTCCCCCGCTCATTCTCTGCCTCTCTCTCTCTCTCTCGCTCTCTCAAAAAAAAATAATTAAATAAATAAAAATTGTGTTCAATCTAAAAAAAAAAAGTCCTGTGAGAATACTGACTCTCATGCAGTCAAAAAAACCTTAATTGGTACCTCAAAAATAAACAGTCAACTTAAGGGGGGAGGAAAACTGTTAAAAGCAGAATTAGTATCATTTAGCATCTTACAATTAGGCAGAAATCTCCATCTGGAGGGAGAAATTCAGAACGGGTAAAAGGGCAAGATGGTGTTAAACATTTATGCCGGTTGACAGAATCAAACTAGGATACTTGACATATTTTTGGTTCTTTTGTTGGTTTAAAGGCATTTCATGATTTAAAAAAACCAAAACTCTGAACTGAAAGTTCATTATTACAGGTTTAGAAAGCGGCAAAAACTTCCTTCTTCACTGCCATTCCCTCCCACCCCATTTCCCCCTACTCCCACAAAGAAAATTATAACTCAAAATTGTTAGAATCAACTGGAAAACTTCAAGTCGAATTTGTATGGGAGAGCCGCTACAATTCATTAATACATCAGGAGAAAATAGTAAGATGTATCAAGCTCTCACATTTTCTGGAGGTGGGAATCAGGGTATGGTACTCCGTTTCTTCCAGGATGACTACAAGTGTAGATGCTAAGTGACCTAAGGTTCAACTTGGAGAGAGCAACGCTGACACAAATGATATCTAAATTGTAATGCCAGGGTATGGGAGGGCGGGGGAGGGGGGACGGGCGGTTTGAGACGGAGAGGAAAGATTTGAGCTTTTTGAATTAATTGTTGTTTTTAACAAAAAACCGACAGGAGCTCAATGGTGGGCGCGTCCTCCAAATTCCTCATTTTAAAGAAAGCCAGCCCAATTCAAACACAGTAATGCAGGGAGGGGGTAAGGACTGAAGATAGAACAAGGGGAACTAAGAAGAAAAAAGCGCGGGCGATCTAGCTGGTAGTCTAAGAATGGGAGAGAGGGAATAAAGAGAACAAGTCGGTAAAGGATCCACAGAAAAAAACTAGGACAGCCCTTCAGCTTGGCGCCCCGGAGCAGGCCAAGCAGCCGCCTGAATCCTTTCCAATTATTCGCCCGCGCCCCCTACTTTCATAAATGAATGAAACTCGGCAACTCGAAAGCAGGGTACCTTCCTTGTCCCAATTCCTCCCGCGCTCCAAGAAAGGAGCTCGAGGTTCAGGTCCCCATCGCTCACACCTTTCCCCCACCCAAGGGCTACCACCTTCGATCCAAACATATGTTGGCCTTGGAGCTTCCTCGACCGCTAAGAAGTTGTGCACGCGAGTCTAGAACCTTTCTCAGACTTTCTCAACCCGCCTTGAAGAACGTGAACGGCTCTGCCCTAATGAGATTTCTCTCCGCCCCCCTCGGTTTATTCCCCACCTCACCTTCCATCCCCCTTTCTTTGAGTGTGAACGACCTCTCCCCTTCTTGGAGCGGTTAGGGTCTTTTGGGGAGAAATGCAAAAAACGCTGCCTGCACGAGCCACAGTTCCTTGAGGGGCGGAAAGGTTAGGGCACGGAACAAGGAATTCCAAAGGCCCAGCTACCTCAGCATCTCCCGCCATTTCCCTCACGAGTTTCCCGGATGTAACCCCTTCCCCCGCAGCGGTTAAAAGAGACCAGGCGGCTGCAACTCCCTTTGATACAAGAGGAGGGAACTTGAATCTGGTCCAGCTTCTGCCGCCCAGGGTTTCAGGCGACTCGAAATTGCATCCCACCTTGGAGGCCATCCGAGAGAAATAAGCTACCCAGTACATCTCCTTTACTTTACACTCACCATCAGTTCCAGCTTATCGACCTCCGCCTCCATGTTGAATAGTTGACATTCCTCAGACCGCGGCAGTGCTTAAGCCGCAAACCGTGCTAGCACTGAGAGTGCCTATTGGACAGCTGTCACTCAACGTCTCACACTCATTGGTTCCGCTGCTTCACTGGCGCCCGCCCATTGGCGACTAAGTAACGCCCCTCCACATGAAACACCTTCTCCAGTTGGACAAAGACACAAAACGCCGCAGGAGGATTGGCTGCTGGATATATATATTTTTTCCATTGGCTGCACGCTCATCTCTACTTTCAATTTCATAGACAGGGCTCCGCAGAGAAGAGACTGCGATTGGTATAATCGGAAGAAGAGCCAACCAATTACAGAAAAGCTTCCACAAACAGCAGAAGGAATCTGTCACACCTTCTTAGGTCTCCTGCTTCCCCTCCCCTTCGCTCCCGCCTTCCACTTATTCATACAAGAGGCGCCTCAGCTTTCATTGGCCAGTGCGTGGTGACATCTTAACCAATCACAAACCAGACTGTGCTCCTACAGTACACAGAGCGCGAATCGTGAAGAGACCTTGGCTACGATTGGTCCCTGCGTGATAAGGTTTTAATTTTGAATTGTTCTACATGGCGAGGGAGAGGCCACTACCCGGACTCCATCTAATCCCGAGCTCTTAGACTAGTAAGTGCAGGGAGATCTTCCTTCGGTAGCTGGGCCTGTTGCTGCTTGTGTTCTTACAATTTACGGAGGTGGGGATTTTGGCTGTACTCGGGGAGATACAGCCGGGAAGAGGACGTTTGAGGGTGGGTAAGAAGTGCTCGGCTTGGCTCCACCCTAACCATACTTGCATTTAATTAACGCTCTGCAAAATATGTTTTGGAGCAAAGCGTCAACCTTCCTTTTGCACGTTCCTTTAGATCTTGCTGTTCACTGTTGTCCGGAGACCAACAGTATCTGCATAACTTGGGCGCTTGTTAACAATGCAAATTATCGGGCTCCACCCAGACCCACTGAATCAGAATATGCATTTTAACAAGATCCCCCTCCCCTAGTGATTCTTATGCACGTTAAAGTTTGAGAATGTACATTTCTTGATAGCGAGTATTACTATGTTCCTTCATAAGCTCTTAATGTTGTCTAACGTTTTGTGAGCGTGTCAATTTTAAAAGTGTGCCCTGTTTGTGCCTAATAATACTGTGCTGGCTACATTTTAGGGAGCTGCAATCTCGGTAGAGAAACAAGACAAAAACTAAAAAAGCAATGTTGCACAGTGTAAAACGAAATTTAATATAACCAAGTACCAGAAATAGCCCTATAAATGTTCAAGAGTAATGAACTGGTAAAGGAAATTGATAAATTGACTGAAAGCTGCTTACGGAAAAGTGTAAGAAACCTCCATAAAAATGTGTTTTTATGAAGAGGGTAAAGAAATGCAATTTTTATTTTCGTTGCTGTCACAGTTTTGGAAGTACCCCCTGACCAAAAGCACTTCTCGTATCATAGGATGAAGTTTTAATAGAAGCAGCAGTGCCAACTCCCGCAGAATACTAGAATTCTTAGCCTATTATTTATTTCACCTTCCTACTGGAAATAGTTTTGGAGCCATCCTTTAACCATATATAGGAGTGGCATGATTTGAAGAACTGAAAAACCTCCCTCACTGAGAGATTTTTCAAAATTTAATTGTATTAAAGCATATTCCTTAACTAAAAAAGAGACCACTTGTTAGCGAACACTTAGCAGGAATAATTTATTTCATTCATTTGTTGAAATTATTTAGTGCCTGCTGCATTCTTGGTCCTGGGGAAACAAAGTTGAGTAAAATTTATCCTAACCTTAAAAAGCTCACAGTCCAGCTGGGTGGCAAGCATGCAAACACAAATTACAATGCAATATAATAAATGCTATAATGAGAATGCGTGTAAAATGCTATGGAAGCAGAAAAGAGATGACATTTTCAGCCAGTATAAATTCCTTACGGATAGAGACTATGTTGGCCTTGTTTGGAATTGTATCCCAACACCTACCACACCTATCTACCATGGTGGATTATCAGCACTCAACAAATATCTGTGAGTAAAAATAACAGCATCTTGAAGGTTATATAAGTTGACTTGAAGGAGGATACCCCAAGCAGGGGGAAAGGCTATAGAAAGTATATTATAGAAAGTATATGGTGTTTGCCATAACTGAAGTACAAACTGTTTCCTAATCACTAGAAGAGATGAGGCTGCAAAGGGCCATCAGACTAAATTGTGACAATCTTTTTTTTTTTTTAATGTTTATTTACTTTTGAGAGAGACAGACAGAGCATGAGTGGTGGAGGAGCAGAGAGAGGGAGACACAGAATCCAAAGCAGGCTCCAGGCTCCGGGCTGTCAGCACAGAGCCCCACGCAGGGGATGGGGCGAACGCTCTAACCCACAAACTGCAAGATCATGACCTCAGCCAAAGTCTGACGCTTAACTGACTGAGCCACCCAGGCGCCCCTAAATTGTGACAATCTTTAAAAAGTATGTTAAGAAAAAAAAAAAAAGTATGGTAAGGAACCTGGGTGGCTCAGTTGGTTAAGTGTGGATACTCTTAATCTCAGCTCAGGTCATGATCTCACCATTCCTGGGATCTCCATCTGCACTGGGAGGGGCGCTTAGGTGGTTCAGTCAGTTAAGCGACCAGCACTTCATCTCAGCTCAGGTCTTTTTTTTTTTTTTTTTCTTTTTCTTTTTTTAGTTTATTTCTTTATTTTGAGAGAGAGAGAGAGAGAGAGCACGTGAGGAGCAGAGAGAGAATCCCAAGCAGACCTCACAGTGTCAGCACAGAGCCCAATGCAAGGCTTGAACTCAAGAACGGTAAGATCACAACCTGAGACAAAACCAGAAGTGTGTCCTTCACCTGAATGAGCCACCCAGAGCCCCCTCAGCTCAGGTTTTGATCTCAAGGTCGTGAGTTCAAAGCCCGCTTTGGGCTCTACACTGGGCAAGAAGCCTACTTAAAAAAGGAGGGGGTGGGCAGGGCCCCTGGGTGGCTCAGTTGGTTAGGCATCCGACTTCAGCTTAAGTCAGGATCTCATGGTTAGTGAGTTCCAGCCCTGCATGGGGCTCTGTGCTGACAGCACAGACTCTGGAGCCTGCTTTGGATTCTGTGTCTCCCTCTCTCTCTGTGTCTCTTCCCAGCTCACACACAGTCTCTCTCTCTCTCTCAAAAACGAATAAATTTTAAACAAATTTTTTTTTTTTACTAAAAAAAGGAATGGGGGCGCCGGGGTGGCTCAAGTCAGTTAAGCATCCGATTTCAGCTCAGGTCATGCTCTCACAGTTGATGGGTTTGAGCCCCTCATCAGGCTCTGTGCTGAGAGCTCAGAGCCTGGAGCCTGCTTCAGATTCTGTGTCTCCTCTCTGCTCCTTCCCGCTTGCACTCTGTCTCTCTCTGCCTCTCAAAAATAAACAAAAATGTTTAAAAATTAAAAAAAAAAGATAACAGATAACAATTAGCAAATTTAGGTGAATAGTATACGAGTATATTTTTCCAGAATAAATATGATCTTTTATTTTTTCTTTTTATATTTTCAATTTATTTTTTTATTGAAGTATAGTTGGCACACAATGTTACATTTGTTTCAGGTGCTGACATATGCATATTAATTATACTATCATAAATTTGTCGGAGTTTGAAATTTTTCAAAATAAAAAAAGTAAGAGAAAATAGACTACAGCCAAAATCTAAAATGGGAAAGATGGCAAAAGCAACTGAACTTAGAAGACAGAAAGAGGAAGGACAGGATGAATGAATCACATAAATATTTCAAATTCATGTATATAAGTATATATTATACATATTAAATATTTTATTCTATAATGGATCTCATTTCCTCATCTACCTTTTTTTTGTGGGTGGTAGTACATATTGTTGTTTTGTTTTTTTTTTTCAACGTTTTTTATTTATTTTTGGGACAGAGAGAGACAGAGCATGAACAGGGGAGGGGCAGAGAGAGAGGGAGACACAGAATCGGAAACAGGCTCCAGGCTCCGAGCCATCAGCCCAGAGCCTGACGCGGGGCTCGAACTCACAGACCGCGAGATCGTGACCTGGCTGAAGTCGGACGCTTAACCGACTGCGCCACCCAGGCGCCCCAATACATATTGTTTTTAATCAACCTTAAAGTCTTTTCAAAACAAGGCAGGTAAAAAGGAAGGAATAGTACTTTTCAATAAAAAAGTAGGAAAAATGCTTTGAGTAATCTTAAAAAAAAAAAAAATGAGCTTCTATCTAGTGTTAGTAGTTGGAATCCTGCTTAGTCCAGCAAAAAGAATTTGTATGTCTCATTACTTTTCTGGAAAGGGACAAGTATATGTGTTTTAACCTAGGAAGACTATTGCAGATTATTTCAGGCAATTATCCTCTACAGAACATCTACTAATGCTTTTATTAAAGCAATGATAATAAAACAAACTTTAGCGTGAGTTCTCTGTCTTGTTTGATTTAGGAATTCTTTAACTTTCATTTTTTGAAAGAACAGTTATCACTTTTGAATGGAACACTAATCTAGGAATTATCTCAGACTGAACTTTTTTACCTTGACAGATTTGACATATTCTCTCAATTCTCTGCATGTGCCAATTACTGTGTTTAATTAAAAGGTTATTAGAGTAACAATGACTCAGAGCCCAGGGGACACACACACACACACACACACACACAGAAGAGAAAGGAGAAAATATGATTTAGTTCCTAGATTTTTTTTTTCATTGAAAAATTATCTCCAAAATGACATACATCAGCTTATATAGGACTCTTTAGAAATTTGAATGAATGGGCATTGGTAAAACCACCAGAAAAGGGCTAGAAAGAGATGGCTCAGTTTCAGAATGGTGGTACTCTATTTTTCTAGCTAATAATATATACCAGAGGGGAGCCTGGGTGGCTCAGTCGGTTAAGCAGCCAACTTTGGCTCAGGTCATGATTTCATGTTTGGTGGGTAAGAGGCCTGCTTCGGGCTCTGTGCTAACAGCTCAGAGCCCAGAGTCTGCTTTGGATTCTGTGTCTCCCTCTCTCTGTCCCTCCCCTGTTCATGCTCTCTTCTCTGTCTCTCAAAAATAAATAAACATTAGGGGCGCCTGGGTGGCGCAGTCGGTTAAGCGTCCGACTTCAGCCAGGTCACGATCTCGCGGTCCGTGAGTTCAAGCCCCGCGTCAGGCTCTGGGCTGATGGCTCAGAGCCTGCAGCCTGTTTCCGATTCTGTGTCTCCCTCTCTCTCTGCCCCTCCCCCGTTCATGCTCTGTCTCTCTCTGTCCCAAAAATAAATAAACGTTGAAAAAAATTTTTTAAAATAAATAAATAAATAAATAAACATTAAAAACATTTTTGGCAGGGGGGCACCTGGGTGGCTCAGTCAGTTAAGCGTCCAGCTTCCATTTAGGTCATGATCACAAGATTTGTGGGTTCAAGCCCCACATCAGGCTCAGTGCTGACAGCTCAGAGACTTGGGTCTGCTTTAGATTCTGTTTCCCTGTCTCTTTGTCCCTCCCCACTTGCACTCTCTTTGTCTCTCAAAAATAAATAAACATAAGGGGCGCCTGGGTGGCGCAGTCGGTTAAGCGTCCGACTTCAGCCAGGTCACGATCTCGCGGTCCGTGAGTTCGAGCCCCGCGTCGGGCTCTGGGCTGATGGCTCAGAGCCTGGAGCCTGTTTCCGATTCTGTGTCTCCCTCTCTCTCTGCCCCTCCCCCGTTCATGCTCTGTCTCTCCCTGTCCCAAAAATAAATAAAAAACGTTGAAAAAAAAATTAAAAAAAAAAAAATAAATAAATAAATAAACATTAAAGTTTTTTTTATTTTTTAATACAAATATAATATATACCAGAGATTAACTGTCGAATGCAAGACTTATTATAGTTAGAAACAAATAGCAGTCCTCTGAATCATCTCTTTATAATCCTGACTCCCACTTGCCAAAGGCAATTACTATCCATACTTATAATTGTTTCTGTTGTTTACCTCCATGATTCTAAAAGACATGCTTACAATACTATTTCTTTTCTAACTTTTTTCTTTCCTTCCTTCTTTCCTATTTTCCTTCCTTCCTTCCTTCCTTCCTTCCTTCCCTCCCTTCTTTCTCTTCAGTATTAAACACTTATATAAATTAGAAAACTACTGATTTCCACTTTCTCTCCTATCTTCACAATATACCTATACCATGTTTTTGGCTAAATAAACAATCAGTGGCTTTGCTACTAAATACTGTGTAACAGCTGAACATATAAGTGTTACTATGATTACATTTTTTTCTTTTATAACTTTTTTCCTACTCATTTTTAAATGCTTTTTTAAAAGCATTTATCAATAATTTGGCCCCAATTTTACAGAAGAACAGTAAACTCAGCTCAGAAAGGTCAATACACTAGGTAATTTATTGGTTTCCCTTTTTTTTCCTTAGAGACAATGTTACTGAAGCCTGCTATCGGTCTTGCTCACTTCACTGGCTGTGGGTGCTCTAAGACAGGAATTAGCAAACTACAGTTTTTGTAGATCCCATGAGCTAAGAATGTTTTTTTTTACAATTTGTAATAGTTGAAGAAAAATCAAAAGAAGAATATTTTGTGACACCTGAAAATTATATGAAATTCACATTTCAGTGGCAATAAATAAAATTTATTGAAAAAATTTATTGGTACACAGCCATACTCATTTGTTTTAAGTACTGTCCATGGCTGTTTGGATGCTACAGTGGCAGAGTTGAGTGGTTATGGTAGAGACCAGGTGGCTTACAAAGCGCAAAATATTTATTATCTGGCCCTTTACAGAAAAGGTTTGCTGACTCCTGCCCTAGGCCTGCTTCAAAGCTGTCTTCCAATGACTTCTGGCCACTATTACCCTGGAAATTGCCACTGTTTATCTTAATGCTGTCCTCACACTTGACTAAAAGTGTGACCAGGTATAAAATTCCAGGATGGAAAACATTTCCTTCAGAAGTGTGGCTGTTGAAGTCTGATGCCATTCTATTCTCAGACCTCTGTATCTATACTGTTTTTTTATCTCATGAAGCCTTTAATTTTTTTTTTTAATGTTTATTTCTGAAGGGGAGAGAGAGCGTGAGTGGAGGAGGGGCAGAAAGAGAGAGAGAGAGGGACAGAGCGTGAGTGGGGGAGGGGCAGAGAGAGAGACACACACACACACACACACACACACACACAGAATCTGAAGCAGGCTCCAGGCTCTGAGCTGTCAGCACAGAGTCCGACACCGGTCTCGAACTCACAAACTATGAGATCATGACCTGAGCTGAAGTCAGATGCTCAGCCGCTCAACCAGCTGAGCCACCCAGGCGCCCCTCATGAAGCCTTTAGAATCTCCTCTTTATTTTTGTGATGATATGCCTCAGTGTGGATCTTCTTTTGTTATACTGAATGGACCATTTCAAACAGAAAATTCAAGCCTTTCAGTTCTAGGGAATATTTCTGTATTACTTATTTGATAAAATCCTCTCCATTCCTCTGTTCTCTCCTAACACTTTTATCTTCCAACTGTTGTATTACATTTTTAAAATTTCTACTGCTTTTAATTTTTAAGAGTTTTTTTCATCCTTCTTATTTCATGAATACAGTTTCTCTCTTTCGTTTTTTTTTTAAGTTTATTTATTTATTTGGAGAGAGAGAGGCAGAGGGAGAGAGAATCCCAAGCAGGCTCCATGCTGTCAGTGCAGAGCCCAACGTCAGTTTCAATCTCATGAACCATGAGATCATGACTAGAGCCGAAATCAAGAGTCAGACACTTAACTGACTGAGCCACCCAGGTGTCCCTGCAATATCCCACTTTCTGAAAATTTTTAAGTTTTCTTCTGCTTCCTATATCCTTTCCATTTCCTCTGAAATGGAAAGACTTTTATTTCCCCTCTGTTTATTTTGGTCTTTGTCTTTCATGTTAGAGACTTTCCTAAAGTGATTCATGATCTTTGGCTGTTGTATGTCAGAGGAAGTCACAAAAAAAAAAAATTGGAAGCTCAAAGTACAGGAGGTAGATATTATCAACTTGTGTGATACCACAGTGGGTAAATGATCAACCACTTAGCCATTTTGGGGAGACCCTAAATGTCAGTATCTGTAGGTCCTTTTTGGGGGGGGTAGCCAATTTCCCTGAAGAGGAATCTTCTCACCTCCTGCAAGGGAAATGAAAGACATGAGGGTTTGAGTCACGAAATTAAAATCAGTGGCCTGTGTTCTGGGAGCTGAGCTGAGGAAGGGAATTAAAAGTCTCACTTTTGAGTTCAGGTTTGTCCCCTACCTGCTGTATGATAATACACACATGACTCTGCTATTGCTATGGCTGATGGCCCACAATTCAACACCCCTATGGTTCAACTTCTCCAGAGAATAAACCTATCCATCTTTACAGGAGAGAACATAAATGCCAGGAGCTGCCTGGCTACCAGGACTGGAAGACAGACTCCAGAAGCCTATCCAATCCTTATAATGACTTAATTAAACCTATTTTAACCCCACCCTACACTTTAAAAGGTGCTAAGTACCTTTAAGTCCAGAATCTTCTTAAAGTTTCTACAAATTATCTTGCTTCCAGTTGGCTTCCCTACCACCGGCCATCAAGCCTCAGCTCTCTTCTACTCTGCCAAGTCATTTACCATTCATCCATCTCCTTTCCATTTTCCATAATTTAGTCAACATTCATCATCTGTGATAGTCTGCTCCCATTCTTTGCTTCATGGGTTTATAATTTTTTTTTTTTATTTCTTTACTGACTTTTTGTTTTTTTTAAGATTTTATTTTTAAGTAACCTCTACACCCAACGTGAGGCTTGAACTTCTGACCCTGAGATCAATCATCATATGCTCAACTTACTGAGCCAGCCAGGTACCCCTATAATATTCTTTCTTGTAAATTTCATATACAGCTGATTTTCAGAGAATACTATTGTTGATTTTTACCGATTTCTTGTATCAGTAGCCAACCTATGGTTGCAATTTATAAACAAGTATAGTCCTAATAGGAATGTCAGTTGATATTTTCATTTATTATTCTATAGAATAAGATAAAGTGAATCATAAAGATTTCTTTGGAACTTCACTTCAGTTGTATAAGCAACTTTGATGAATCAAATACTAGTTTTCAAATACTGGAACATTTCTCAATTTTTTTTTTTTTTCCAACGTTTATTTTTTTTTGGGACAGAGAGAGACAGAGCATGAACGGGGGAGGGGCAGAGAGAGAGGGAGACACAGAATCGGAAACAGGCTGCAGGCTCTGAGCCATCAGCCCAGAGCCTGACGCGGGGCTCGAACTCACAGACCGCGAGATCGTGACCTGGCTGAAGTCGGACGCTTAATTGACTGCGCCCCCCAGGCGCCCCATTTCTCAATTTTTTAATGCTATTCACAACGTAACAACTACAGACAACATATGATTTTAAATTTAATTTGCATTATTAACATTTTCTTTATCACTTTCTTAACAGTCAACAACATAATGAATCAAGCCCTGATTTGTAATGTTGTTTTTTAAAAATTTTTAGTGTTTATTTTTGAGGTGGGGTGGTTGGGGGGGGGTAAGAATCAGAGAGAGGGAGACAGAGGATCCAAAGCAGCTCTGCACTGACAAGAGAGAGCCTTATATGGGGCTATAACTCACAAACCTTGAGATCATGACCTGACCTGACCTGAGCCTAAGTTGGTTGCTTAACTGACTGAGCCACCCAGGTGTCCCTGTAGTGTTTTTTTAATATTCATTGTGTAAATACTCCCATCATAGGCAATTTCAGGTTTTCAATATGAAGTCATTGACTATGGGGTTGGACAGAAATGAACATTCTATAGCATTTTCACTATATAGATACAATAAGGTGAATAACCTCAAAAGCATAGATAATAGTAAAATCATTAGAAAGTGATGAGTTTTACATCATATTTATTACCATTTTAAATATAAATTATCTAATTATAAGCTTATATAACTTAATTTTAATGGTGGATGTGTTTAACAACTAATTCGCAGATTTCCTGAAAAGGTTGATGCCAATCCCAGCATACCACTGGAGTGGAGATAAAGGTATAGAACCAAGTTTAAATGAGAATGTCCAGCTCCTTTCTTTAAAATCTATTTTTATAACTAAGGGATTGGTGAGAATAAGGGAAAAAAGAGGCAGGAGGCCAGTTCTCTGTGTCAGTTTGATGTCTAACAAAAGACATCAAAGGGAGAGAGGGAACAGAAGGGGGAGGGCTGTGTAGAGGAGGGCAGATAGAAGACAAGGAAGAGGAGTTTACCATGGAAGTCTCAGGTTCTGGGGATTTCAACCAGTGAACTCTGCACCTTAGAGAGAGGTTCCCAGTGACATTTCTCCATAGAAAGTTGTGGGCATGAGTTTGATGAGGTTTAATCTTTTCAGGCCACCACAAGATTGCCGCTTCCTCTGAGGCTTCCCTAAACTTCTTCATTCAGAGTATTTCGGTTTTGTGTTATTTTAAGTTTGTTTAGAAAAAATCAATCAATCCTTTAGCCATCCTTTGTATTTAACAATCCTTGCTTGGCCTTCTTTTATTATTTCAGCAGGAAGGAGAAGTGATATAATAAAGGTGAAGTCAGCTAAGTATTTTTCAGTGTGTCTCCCAAGCCTCTAAGAACAATTAAGGAAACACTGTTAGTTTGAGACCTGGCATCAATTCAATTAAGATGCTGTAAGGAAACTTTACTCCTGGAAGAGCTGTTGATAATATGCACTGTCACCCATTGCCATTAGGGGTGCCCTCTGCAAGTCCAAAGCTCTTGGAACTACAGTAAGCTGCTTCTGGGTTTTTACAATCCACAGAGGGTAAAAGGCTGGGTTTCTTCAACCAGTGCAATCTGAGAGCTGAGCAAGCCTACAACTGCATACCAATTATTGAAAGGTTACTGGGTGAACAAAAGTGGAATGAATGTGTATTTTAAAGGCCAATTGTTCCTATTCAAATGTAAGTTTGAAAAGAAGGAGGCCCAGCCCTTGAGACCATTTTTATTTCTGCTACTTGAATAAAGACATCTTTGTTCTTCAGGTAGCAACAACTGAAACCAGCAAAGCCCTTCTTCTCATCAAACTAGCTCTGACTTAATTTTCCTCAGAAAAGAATCTAGATTAAAATCTACCACTAGATGGTGTTTTAAAATGCTTTAAAATAAATGTTTTGAAGCACCCATGTCTTAGATTTGGGGTAACTTATTACATTGTATATCTCCTATTTAATCTACTGTTGCATGATAGAGTGTTAGAAAGAACATGGTCTTTGTAGACTTACTTATATACTGCTTTACATTGGGCAAATCATCTAATCTTTCTATGTCTCAGTTTACTTTTATGTAAAAATAGGAATAAAAATCTTCTTCCCCAGGGATAAAATCTTGCAGGATTTATTCAGTGAAGAGTCACTGAAAAAATGTATGTGAAGGTGCATAAAAGTAAGTGGACATTCAATGGTTAAATTTGTTTCTTCCACTACCTACTCTACCTATCACAGTGGATGCTCAGTAAATGTTACTGGTAAAGAAACTTCTTTTAATACCAACTCGAGCCGTTTTCTCTGTTATAAGAAAGGGAAATACACTTGACTTAATGAAGAAAAGCAAGACAAGCAAAACAAAATTAGAGAGTAATATAATGCCAAAGCTGAGTCTCTCTAAAGATACTTCAAATCTGGGTTTAAATTTTTCTTCACTTCAGGGGACTTCCAGGATGCTAGTAGCAATGTATTTCCTAACCATGGTGGTTGGTTACAAGGATGTGCTCACTTTGTGATAATTCATTGAACTGTTCTGTTAAGATTTGTGCATTTTCTATATGTATATATAATTCTAAAATAAAAAATGTAAAAAAAATTTTTTCTCTACAGAAATCATGCCCAAGTTCAAGCAACGAAGAAGAAAGCTAAAAGCCAAAGCCAAAAGATTATTCAAAAAAAGAGAAGTCTCTCACTTTCAGCCCAAGCTAATTATACCTCCTCCTCAGCTACCCTCACCAGAAAGGTAAGGTTTAAATAAAGAACAGAAAAAATATTAAAAATCTAATCTATTAAGGATAGGGTTGATGTTGAAAATGTTGGGGTTCAGAGCCAATGGCCAAGAAAGAATTCTTGAGACCTCTTAAGTGCAAAAAGATGGTTTAATTAAAGCACAGGACAGGACCCATGGGCAGAAAGAGCTGCATTGAGGTTGTGTTGGGTGACAGATTGTATACTTTCAAGTGGGGAGGGAGATAGGGATAGCATAAGTCTCTAAGGAATTTGGAGGCAAGGTTTCCAGGACCTTGAGGGGCTAGCTGCTGTTAGGATAAAGTCATTTACTAACTGTCTAGTAAAACCTTAGTCGTGAGACCTTTAGATGTTTATCGGTGGGCAATATGTTTGGAGAATGATTGCTAACATATATCTTGAGGAAGTAGAGATAAAGGAAGTTTCCAAAGGGATTTTCATATGCTAAAGAAGATTTATAGGATCCTGGGAAGTCAGGATAATATTAAGCTAAAATTGCTTTTTGCCCAAAGTGTCAATATCGAAGCAGCTGAGCTCCCAGAGAAAGGTCACTGTATTTCAAGAACTTGTCAATGGGCTGTAGGCAAGAAGAAAATCTAATTTTTCATTTGCCTCTGTTTCCCATATCAGAATTACCAGATTTAGCAAATAAAAACACAAAATGCCCAATTAAATTTGAATTTCAGATAAACAATAATTTTTTTAATATTGTACCATGCAACATTTGCAATATACTTATATTACAAAATTATTCATCCTTCATCTGAAATAAAATTTTCACTGAGCATCCTGGATTTTATGCGGTGAACATAGTTCAAGAGTAAAAATCACAGAATTGTATTGGAGATGCACAGATTGACTATTTTCTTCTTCCCTAGTCAATTTAATTGTATAAGTCTGCTAAGTGATGAAAGAGGGGTATAGGACTAGAATTTAAATCTTAGTTTTGGTTTTGTCAATTATTCTCTGGGCCTTAGGTTTAGATGTGCTATTGAAAGAGGCTCTTAAGTCATAGGAATCCTAGGATACTGAGTTTCAAAATAAAACACTTTATACATTTTGTTGTTATAACTCTCTTTACAGAAAAAATTTTTAAATAAACAGGCCCTCAAAAAGCGTTAATCATGATATTATCCTAACTCTTCTCTATCTCTCTTGAATATTAAAAACAGCCCCTAACTGGTCTTCCTGCTTCTGTCCTTGCCCTCTGCAGCATATTTCAACACAGTAGTCAGAGTGAGTCTGTTAAAAATCATGTCAAATTGCCCCTCTGCTTAAAACTCTCCAGCGGCTTTTCCTGGCTTAGTTGGAAGAGCATGTGACTCTTGATCTTGGGGTCCTGAGTGCAAGCCCCACCTTAGACATAGAGATTACATTTCAGTAAATCATATATACATACATACAAATATACATACTCTCCAATGTCTTCCTCTCTCAGAGTAAAAATTAAAATCCTTTGTTTGACCTACTAGGCCTTTATGATCTGACTTTGACATTATTTCCTAATCCCCTACCTTCAGTTTCTCCACCCTAGTCATCCTGGCCTCCTTGCTGTTCCCTAGACACCTCAGACAAGCTGCCATCTCAGGGCCTTTGCCCTTACTCTTACCCTTGCCTGGAATGCTCTTCTCCCAGATATTTGTATTGCTGACTTCTCCAATTTTTTTTTTTAATTTAAAAAAAATGTTTATTTATCTTTGAGAGAGACAGAGACAGAACGCAAGTGGGTTAGGGGCAGAGAGAGAGGGAGACACAGAATCCGAAGCAGGATCCAGGCTCTGAGCTGTCAGCACAGAGCCCAACGCAGGGCTCGAACCCACAAACCGCGAGATCATGACCTGAGCCAAAGTCGGACGCTCAACCGACTGAGCCACCCAGGTGCCCCTCCAATTTTTTTATTTATTTATTTTTTTTAAGTAGGCTCCATGCCCAAAGTGGGGCTTGAACTCATGACCATTGATCCATTGATCAAGAGTCGCATGCTCAGGGCACCTGGATGGCTCAGTTGGCTCAGTGGCCTACTCTTGGTTTCAGCTCAGGTCATGATCTCATGGTTTGTGAGATCAAGCCCTGTGTCAGGCTCCCTAATGACAGCTGACAACTCCTAGCTTGCTGGGGATTCTCCCTCTCCTCTCTCTCTCAAAATAAATAAATAAAGTTAAAAAAACCAGAGTTGTATGCTCTGCCACTGATCCAGCCAGACACCCGTGTTGCTAGCTTCTTTACTTTGTTAAGGTTTTTTTTCTCAAAAGTCACCTTCTCAGTGAGACTTCAATGCCCACCCTACCTACAATTTCACCTCCACCCAATGTTTCTCTCTTGATATATCCTTTTCCTTAGTATTCACTAAATAGCAACCCATATATATTATTTACTTACTTTTACCTTTCTTTCATGACATGTAAGTTCAGTGAGGGCAGGGTTTCTATCTATTTTGTTCATTACTGAATCCCTGATGCCTCTCTCTCTTTTTTTTTTTTAATGTGTATTTATTTTTGAAAGAGAGAGACAGACCATGAGCAGGGAAGGGGCAGAGAGAGAGAGGGAGACACAGAATTTGAAGCAGGCCCCAGGCTCTGAGCTGTCAGCATAGAGCCTGATGCAGGGCTTGAACTCATGAACCATGATGAACCATGAGATCATGACCTGAGCTGAAGTCGAACACTTAACCGACTGAACCCCCAGGTGTCCCCCCGATGATGCCTCTTTATTTGCTATTTATTTTCTTTATTACAATCTATTTGCTTTACAAAATAATTTGTGGATCTCAAAACTCTAGAATTTAATGCAGAATTTGGCTTTAGGTAGGTGGGCTCTGCTCCTGAGTCATACTATAAAACTAGCTTGTTATTTAAACAGAAGCTGTTACTCCAACTCAGGAGTTTTTTATTTGTTTGGTTTTGTTTTTCCTACAGAGTGGTTACTCCTTCAGCAGATATACCCCTTAGCAGAAGCTGGCTAAGATCATCCTGGAACTTCAAATTTCCCAATATCAAAGATACAGTAAAACTTTGGACAAATAGAGTATGGTCTATATACAACTGGTGCCAGAACTGCATGGCCCAGGTATGGGTTTGACATACCTATTTTCAGCAATATGGTTTTTCTACATATTTGGTGTGTATGTTCACATGTGTGTATGCTCAGGTCAGCACAACACTCAGGCCAAGCTCAGGTAAGATGAAATTATGAGGTCATGTATGCCTTTGCTTCTGTAAAACATACATCAAACCACTTTCTTGTCTCTTTTTTCCTGTCTTTATCATGCTGCTTATAGAATTCAGCCTTGTTTATTTTTTTAATTTCAGAGTTTAGAAGTATTGAAAGACACCATCTTTCCATCCCGTTTCTGCCACCGAGAACTTCACAGTCTGAAACAACGGTTTTGCATTTTGGAAAATCAATTCTGCAAGCTCCAGGAAACTCTGAAGGTTGGTATTGGGTTTTGTTTTGTTTTATTTTGTTTTTAAGTTTTGTTTATTTATTTTGAAAGAGAGAGAGAGAGAGAGCTGGGGAGGGGCAGAGAGAGAGGGAGAGAGGGAAAATCCCAAGCAGGCTCCATGCTGTCAGTACAGAGCCTGATGTGGGGCTCGAACCCACAAACCGTGATACCATGACCTGAGCTGAAATCAAGACTCAGCCACTTAATCGACTGAGCCACCCAGGGGCCCCTGAAGGTTGGTACTGTTAAATAAAAAAGCAATCCAGAATTAGGGAAGGAGGGAAGGCGTTATCCCCCATAGAAATTCCATTATGCTTTTACCAGAAGGAGAGATGGGTACAGGTAAGTGCTAATCTTGGGCCTGTTTGTCCTCAGATCCATTCCTTAGGCTTCAAGGCTCTGTTCTGTACTGCAGGGGGCTAACCGCACAGGCTGTATTTCCCAAGCTCCATGTCACCTGGTTCCTGGTTGTGCTGGGCTAATGGGAGACATTGATGAGAGACTAGAGCTGGAGGGGAGGTGGGGTGTTTTGCCTCTTCATTCTCTGCACTGGGCAATTTCTCCAGTGATGGTTGATGTTGTCTCTCTCACTCTAGCTTGCTCCAGGTAAATCTACCTGTTTCTTGATTCTCTGGATTAACCCACCTCCAGAGATCTGGTTATACTGCTCTTCCCTTTGTCCCTCCAGCCTCAGGGTATTCAATGGCTTCCTACTGTTGCTAATCTCTGGGCTGCCTCAGTGTCCCCTGTGTGCTTTTCAGCTCATTCATCATCAATGTAACCAACTGCCTACATTATATTCTTCCTCTTTTATTTATTTATTTTTATTTATTCCCCCCCCACACCCCGCTTTTAAATACTCGGGATGATTCTATTTCCTTGACTGATATAGGCAGAAAAAAATCCACTCTCTCCAAACTCCCCTAAACAAGGCCCTTACTTTCAACATCTAAAACTCAAAAAATAAACATTGCACTTACTGTTTTGGAGTGAAACTTCTGGGATTACAACCCTTCTCCCAGAATTTATACCTCAAAATGAATTAGACAGAGGAAGAAAGGCAAATCACCTCATTCCTCTGGGCCTCAGTTTCCTCAGCTATAAAAATGAGGATGATATCATCTATAGCGGGCTGAATTGATGGCCTCCAAAAGATCTGTCCAAGTCTTAATCCCTGGAACCTATAAATGTTACCTTATTTGAGGAAAAGATCTTTACTCATGTAATTAAATTAAGGACTTTTATTTTTAAGAAATCTCTACACCCAGCATGGGGCTCGAACTCATGATCACAAGATCAAGAGTTGCATACTTTGCCAACTAAGCCAGACAGGCACCCCTGAAGTTAATGATTTGGAGATGAGGAGATCATAAACTGGTATCTGGGTGGACCCTAAATCCAATGATGAATGTCCTTATAAAAGAGACAGAGTAGAGCATGCACAGAGGAAAGGAGGAGCAGTGGGACCACAGGCAGAGATTGGAATGATACAGCCCCAAGCCCAGGAATGGCCCCAGCTACCCAAAACTGGAAGAGGTAAGGAACAGATTCTTCCCTAGAGCATTGGGAGGTAGCACAGCCCTGCTGATGCCTTGATTTTGGAATTCTAGCCTCTAGCACTGAAGAAAATGAATCTCAGGGGCACCTGGCTGGCTCAGTCAGAAGAGCATGCAACTCTTGTTCTCAGGGTTGTGAGTTCAATCCCCACGTGGGGTGTAGTGATTACTTAAATAAATAAAACTTTAAAACACTGAATTTCAATTGTGTTAAGACAAAAAGTTTGTGATAATTCAATACAGCAGCCATAGGAAACTAATTTCATTTGCCAGGGCTGCCATGATAAAGTAGCATGGTCCAGGTGGCCTATATAACAGAAATTTATTTTCTCACAGTTCTAGAGTCCAGAAGTTAACACCAAAGTGTTGGCAGAGTTGGTTTCTTCTTAGGCCTCTCTCTTTTGGCTTGCCTTCTCACTGTGTCCTCAAATGGTCTTTTCTCTGTGCACACACATCCCTGGTGTTTTTCCTGTGTGTTCAAATTTCTTCTTTTTATAAGGACATCTGTCAAATTGGATGAGAGCCTACCCTAATAGCCTCATTTTAACTCAATCACTTCTTTTCTTTTAATGTGATTTATTTATTTTTGAGAGAGAGAGAGAGACAGAGCAAGAACAGTGGGAGAGGGGCAGAGAGAGAGACACACAGAATCCGAAGCAGGCTCCAGGCTCCACGGTGTCAACACAGAGCCTGACATGGGGCTCAAACTCACAAACTGTGAGATCATGACCTGAGCCGAAGTCAGACAACCCAGTGAGCCACCAGGCACCCCTAACTTAATCATTTTAAAGGCTCTATCTCCAAAGTCATTCTGAGGTACTTGGATTAGGGCTTCAACATATGAGTTGGGAGGGGAGTAGGGGATACAATTCAGCTCATAGCATTCATGTTCCATCCCCTTGGCCTTTTTATCAGTTCCTTGAGTATACTGTAGTCTTGGCTGCATTAAGTACTTTTGCCTCTGCCAAGAACTTTCTTTCCCCAGACCTTATCTCCCTTGAGACCTGGTAAGTCACAATTCATCCTTGAGATTATGGCTAAATATCACTCCCCAGGTTTCTCACTATTCATGATCACAGCACAATTCACTGTTTTCACTGAAGCATTATTTTGTTTTGTTCTGAGTATGTGTGTGTTTAATGTCTGTCTTCCTTACCAGACTGTCAGCTCCATGATATGACAAACAGAATTCACATTCCCATAGTGCCTGGCATATAGCACACACAAAACAAATACATGAATGAATAGATGAATGAATGAGTGAATGAGCTTGTGATAAATGAGAAAACATTATAAAACACATAGTGTGCTGAGAAAGCATTCAGTACATGGTAGCTATTATCTTGATGACTCTGAGCCTCAAGAACCAAATTAATCTGTTATTTATTTGCCAAATGTAATGTTTTCTTACAGGCTATCTTGGAAAATTCTTCCTGCCCAAACTGTGGTCAGACATGTCACATAAGTGGTAAACTTACAAATGTGCCTGCCTGTGCTCCAACCACCCCTGGAGAATCTAGAGCTGTACTTCCTCCCACGCTGCCACAGCCAGCCACCCATCTTCCTCCTCTTCCACCTCCACCTCCACCCCCTCCACCTCCTCCTCTACCTCCACCTCCACCACCTATAGCACCTTTGCTGCTCAGAAAATCCAGTCGCTCTAAAGCACTTCAGGTAGGAAACAATCCAGTAATGATGTGTTTTGGTCAGTGTATAATGTAGGAGTAAAACAAGGCAGCCTTTAAAAAAAATTTTTTTTTAATGTTTATTTATTTTTGAGACAGAGAGAGTGCAAGTTGGGGCAGGGCAGAGAGAGAGAGAGGGAGACACAGAATCTGAAGCAGGCTCCAGGCTCTGAGCTGTCAGCACAGAGCCTGATGCGGGGCTCGAACCCAGGAACCGTGAGATCATGATCTGAGCCCAAGTCTGGCACTTAACCGAACTTAGCCACCCAGGCGCCACCTCCGCCCTTTTTTTTTTTTTTTAATTTTTAAAATTTTAAAATTTTTTTTAAGCAAGGCAGACTTTTAAGACTAGGCTAAGGCCCTTAAGAGGAAAGCCACATTTTTTTTCTGATTCCATATCTTAATTATGTCAATTATTATGTTTTTAAAAACTCAGACCCATAGGAACTCACAAAAGCTGGATTTAGAAATAAAAGTGATTTTTTTTTTTTAAGGATAAATGAATGAAACCCAGTAGACTGGAATATTCCTAATGGATTGTCATAATATCTTTTTACCAAAAGCAAAGCCACCCTGGGAAACCAAAGTAAGAACAGAAGATGGCTTAGTGAGTAAAGTCAGAATAAAGAGAAGTGATGGATCCTCAAGTATAATGTCATTAGACTGGAAGACCAGTCTCCATTAATTAGTTATCTGCCAAGGGGATCAGAATATTTGTGTATCACTAAGATAAACATGACCCTGTTTTAAAATCTGCTGGATTTTCACTACAGATGCATTTGGTTTAAAATGGCTGAGTTAAATAAATCCAGACCCTATTGTTATGTTTGCCATAATGTATACCTCTCTGGCTACACATTCTTGTTCTGTGGGAACTGAATCATCTTTTTAGGTAATTCAAGCAAAATTTCACTTTGATTTGATGAACTCCTTTTTTTTTTTTAATGTATATTTTTTTATTTATTTTCAGAGAGAGAGAGAGAGAGAGAGAGAGAGCTCGTGAGCTGGGGAGGGGCAGAGAGAGGGGGAGGGAGAGAATCCCAAGCAGGCTCTGCACTGTCAGCATAGAGCCAGAGGTGGGGCTCAATCCCACAAATCATGAGATCCTGATCTGAGCTGAAATCAAGAGCTGGATGCTTAACCAACTGAGTCACCATGGTGCCCCTGAGGAACTCCTTCAACCCCTGTCTTATTATAGTGACTCCTGAGGAAGATGTATAGCTGCAGGGAACTAGCCCATCTCTTATGTACTATCAAAGCCTTACATTTTGATAAATACTTTGCAATAGCATTAGCATCCATGGGTACTGAAAACGGCATCATTTATTATTGAATGGAAAGAATTTAATAGGCTCCTAGTGTAAATAAGCATTAATATTTAAATGAGTCTTTAAAAACTTTTTTTTAATGTTTATTTATTTTTGAGAGAAAGAAGGAGACAGAGTGCAAGTGGGGAAGGGCAGAGAAAGAGGAGACACAGAATCCGCAGCAGGTTCCAGGCTCTGAGCTGTCAGCACAGAGCCCGACGCAGGGCTCGAACTCATGACCCATGAGCTGAAGTCGGACATGTAACCAACTGAGCCACCCAGGCACCCCATTAAATGAGCCTTTAAAAACTAGGTTTGGATTTGTATTTGACTAGATATCCTGGTTATAATCTGAATTGTAACCTCTCTATGTATTTTAAGGCTGGACCATTAAAAAAAGATGGACCCATGCAAATAACAGTTGAAGATCTACTGACTGTGAAATTAAAGAAGACACAGTGTTTTGATGAAAGGAAGAAGGTAAGATGTCACTGACCATACACATGGTCTTTCAGCTTTTAACCTGGTTGTCTCTTTCTGGAAAATAATTATAAGTCTTATGTATAGAAGCCATTCTGTGGTAAGTATTTGATGTTTTGGGGGTTTTTTGGTTCAGCTAAGACAGCAGAAGAGAGGATTTATTGTACATGTGTTACATTCAGCCACAAATGAAAACAGAATTAGTCCCAAAAGTCACAGGTTCAGAGCAAAGGAACAAAAGACACTATTTTGGTATGAGCAAGGCGAGTCTCTCAAAAGTGGTCACTGCAACCAAATGGTGATGAATGTTCTAGATCCACTGAATCAAGCTCTAGAAAGTAGGCATGCAGTGCAACAATTGGTACCAGCATTCCTGGCCTCTGGCTTTCCTTATGTCTACGCCTGTGGCTCCACGGGTGTACAAGCTAGTGGTTTACTTGGACCTCTGCCTCATCTTTCTTCTTTTATGCTTCAGCCAGCACATTTGCTTCTTCCTACACTTGGCTCTCTTGGAGCAGAGGTTTCCATGAGATGAAACCTCAATTTTATCTACCAACCATTAGTCTAAAGAGGTAGAGACATACTCTGAAGTTTTGGAATACAAGTTGAGTAGAATAGTAGATATATCTTACACATACTCAGCATCCAAATATTCATTGTTTCAGCATATTTATATTTTGAATTACATTTTTAAGTGTGTTTTGATACTGTCTCATTTTTTTATTTAAAGCTTGTATCATCACCAAAGACACGGAATCCACTAGTTACTGTCTCTGACCTGCAGCATGTCACCCTGAAACCCAACTCCAAAGTGCTATCAACTCGAGTTACAAATGTCTTAATGTAAGGAACTGTACTGTGTTGTGCTCTACTGTTACTTAAAAGAATGATTTTTTGCTTATCTCTAACTTTAAAAGTTATATATGCTCATTGTAGAAAAATGTAAATCCACAGAAAAGTTTAAAGAAGAAAACAATCATAAAAATAACCGTATGATTGAAGATAGTCACTGTTAACATATTATTGTTTAGCATTGTAATCTTTGAATAGGTGTCTACTCTATTATTTCCATTTCATGATGCTGTTTATTGTTAAGATACACCATTGATTTAATAGTGGGTTTGTGGGGGAGCACCTGGCTTGCTCACTTGGTAGAGTGTTACAAGTCTAGATCTCGGGGTCATGAGTTCAAGGCCCACGTTGGGCACAGAAGATTACTAAAAAAAAAAAAAATAGTGGATGGGGGAAAGAAATATTATCAAGAATTTTTTTTATTATTCTTGAATATATTATTCTTGAAATATTATCAAGAATTTTAATTTTTTTTAATGTTTATTCATTTTTAATAGATGGAAACAGAGCACAAGTGGGATAGGGGCAGAGAGAGAGGGAGACACAGGATCTGAAGTAGGCTCCAGGTTCTGAGCTGTCAGCACAGAGCCAGATGGGGGGCTCGAACTCACGAACCATGAGATCGTGACCTGAGCTGAAGTTGGACACTTAAATGACCGAGCCACCCAGGTGCCCCAAAATATTATCAAGAATTTTAAGAGCAGTCCAATTTCAGAAATAATAAGATATGAAAACTAGTATATCTTAGAATGAATGAAATGTGTGTGTGTGCATGTACTTGTTTGTGTACCTGTATATGATCATATTGTACATACAATTTAAGGCTTTTCCCATTTAATGTGTCAAGAACTTTCCTCATCTCATTAAAAATCAGTTTAAAGTTTTGGGTTTTTTTTTGTTTTGGGTTTTTTGTTTTTTAGTTTGTTTATTTGTTTGTTTGTTTATTTAGAAAGAGTTGGAGCGGGATGCCTGGGTGGCTTAGTCGGTTGGGCGGCCGACTTCAGCTCAGGTCACTATCTCACGGTCCGTGAGTTCGAGCCCCGCGTCGGGCTCTGGGCTGATGGCTCAGAGCCTGGAGCCTGCTTCCGATTCTGTGTCTCCCTCTCTCTCTGCCCGTCCCCAGTTCATGCTCTGTCTCTCTCTGTCTCAAAAATAAATAAACGTTAAAAAAAATTTTTTTTAAATAAAAAAAAAAAAGAAAGAAAGAGTTGAAGCTAGTAGGGCAAGGCAGAGAGAGAGAGAAAGAGAATCCCACGCAGGCTCCATGCTGTCAGCATAGAGGCTGACATGGGGCTTGATCTAATGAACCGCGAGATCATGACCTGAGCTGAAATCAAGAGTCAGACAATCAACCAACTGAGCCACCCAAGCACCCTAAAAATCAGTTTAAATCATCATTTTTACTTCTTTAATATATGCAGTTCATTATATGTAAGTTTTATAGATAAACTCCTGTTTTGAGACATTTAGGTTGTTTATGATTTATTTCCACCTCTTCAGTGAACATCCTTGTCCATAATCTGTGTGCATAGCTGAGTTCCTCCCTAAGATGGAATCATAAATGTATAATTACTGAGGCAAGAAGTATTACTTATTAGGACGATTATATTGCCTTATGTTCCTATCAGCATCTACTGCTTTTTTTTTTTTTTTTTGAGTAGTTTCCACTCCCAAAGTGGGCCTTGAACTCACGATCCCAAGATCAAGAGTTACACACTCTACCAACTGAGCCAGCCAGGCGCCCCTCTACTGCCATTTTTTAATGTAACAAATAGAACTACTTTCTAGGATGTTGCCTGTAGAAATGACTGCTTTGCTTTGGGAAAAATGATAAAATCTGGCAAGGTCTAACTTTTATATTTTTATTTCGTCAGTACTCCTGGTAAAAGCCAGATAGATCTGCGGAAACTACTTAGAAAAGTTGACGTAGAGAGGTAATACGCTCCCTTATCTTTATGCTTTCTAAACCCACTTGAAAAATTGGCATATAACACAGCTTATAATATTTTCATTATCTTTGCAGGAGCCCAGGTGGAACCCCACTTACGAATAAAGAAAATATGGATACAGGAACTGGACTGACTCCAGTAATGACCCGGGCCTTGAGGAGAAAGTTTCAGGTAAACCTTTAGGAAAAAAATAAAATTTTTCCTTTTCTTCAAAATCATTTATTTAGAATCATATTCTAAAGGATTTTTTTTTATTTTTTTTAATGCTTATTTATTTTTGAGAGAGAGAGAGAGAGAGACAGAGCATGAGCAGGGGGAGGGGCAGAGAGAGAGAGGGAGACATAGAACCAGAAGCAGGCTTCAGGCTCTAAGCTGTCAGCACAGAACCCAACGTCGGGCTCAAACCTGACACGGGGCTTGAACCCACGAGCTATGAGATCATGACCTGAGTCAAAGTCAGATGCTTAACCAACTGAGCCACCCAGGTGCCTGTCTAAAGGATTTTTATTTATTTATTTTGAGAGAAAGAGAGTGCATGTAAGTGAGTGGGGGAGGGGCAAAGAGGGAGAGAGAGAATCCCAAGCAGGCTCCGCACTGTCAGTGCAGAATCTCACGCAGGGCTCAAACCCACGAACCATGAGATCATGACCTGAGCTGAAATCAAGAGTGGGATGCTTAAGCAACTGAGCCACCCAGGTGCCCCCGACTGCTCTTCCATCCTTAAGGTGTGGCTTTTATCCTCATGGTGAAGAATGCCTATACCTCCTGAAGCCTGGTGTCCACATTCTAGGCAAGATAGGTGAAAGGCAAAGGGCAAAAGGGTGTGCTAGCTAAGCTACCCCTCATCAGAAGGTGCTATCCAGGAACTTCTGACTATATGAAAGAAAGTGGGAAAAGTGGTTTTTAGAGTCTGGCTGCATTGGATTCTGTTAGTGAGGAAGGAGAACTGTGTTGGCCACAGGAACATAATTCATATTATAACTGGGACCTTTTTTTTTTTTCCCATAGATGGCTCACCCTAGAAGCCCAACTCAAACTCTGCCACTTTCTACAAACAGCTTTGATGAACAAAACTGATGTCAACTCAGCCTGACTCCGTGTGATGATCCATAAAATACACAGATAAAATCACCCCAATCCTTTTTTTTAATATAGTAGAGTAGGTATAAGTAATTATACTAATATATAATTCCATCTAAAGAATTAAAGTATGTGTGGAGCCCCCATACATACTATGATACAAAGTGAGTATTTGGATATTTTTTAGTTTGCATGATCAATAAGAGAACAGATAGGAAAATGCAATCCCCAAAGTGATGTTTATCCTGGAATTACCCAATTAGGTTGGAGAGGTTGTTCACATTTAACTAGATAACAGATTTGTATTCAATAGGTAGAGTTATGACATTAAAGTAAACTGGTCCCCATTCATCTTGCGTATCCTCAGGTAATTAAAAAGAAAAGTTATTTCATCCCGTAACGCTAATGCATTCTCTAAGTGCTACAGACTTGATCAGTAAAAAAGTCTGATAGTAATTTGATTATTTGATTAAATAAATGATTTCTGTTTACTGTTTACTATAAACAGTTAAGAGGTAAGACCTTTCCCCCTCCCAACCCAGTTATTTTCCAAAAGGATGTAAAGCAAAATGTCCAAAATAACCTTAAAATTTAGAACATATCATTTCTAGCATTTAGAAATGATATCTAGGTAGTTCTATCTGGCTCACTGAAGTCTGAGATATTCCTTTCGTTGATATTTGCTGTCCACATTCATGCAGCTAAATATAAGTTTTACAAGGACCTCAACATGAACCTTGTATTTTCCCCAGTGGCCTGCCAAGGATTATTTGAAGTCCATAGCAGATTCACTTTGAGACCTAATTCCTGTCCTCATCAGCCTATTATTTCAATACCAGTAATAATGCACACCTCACTGGATTTTTGTTCTTTCCCACCAGTCCAGGGTTGCCAGATTTAACAAAAACAAATATATAACAAATTTGAATTTCAGATAAACAACTAACAACCTTTAAATATACATATGTTCAGGAGCACCTGAGTGGCTCAGTCGGTTAAGTGTCTGACTACAGCTCAGGTCATGATCTCAGCGTTCATGAGTTCGAGCCCTGCATCAGGCTCTGTGCTGACAGCTCGGAACCTGGAGCCTGCTTCGAATTCTGTGTCTCCCTCTCTCTCTGCCCCTCCCCAGCTCATGCTCTGTCTCTCTCTCCCTCTCTCTCTCGCTCTCAAAAATAAACAAACATTAAAAAAATTTTTTAAATAAATATAAATATGTCCTGTTAAACAATGAATTGTTTATTTTAACATAAGGAAGTCCCAGATATTTCATGGGAGATATTTCTACTACAAAAAGTATTCATCGTTTATCTGAAATTCAGATTTAACTGGGCATTCTATATTTTATCTGGTAACCCTGCAAAGTTTCCAGGTATTTCTGGGAGCCCCCAGCTTGTCAGACATGTCTACTTAGCATTGGACACAACTGTAGCTTCAGCCAGGATCCCCATAATTAATGTGTTAAGTATCACAGAGAAAGGGGAACTTTCATTAGGGTGAGTTCCTGTGACTGAAGGTGAGGATTAGCTTTGATGACGATAACCTCCCCTGCAGTTCCAAGAATAATGGTAGCAGCTGCTCATGGATAGGAAACAAGGGGTTTTAGATCGTCCCTGAACTTTGTAGCCTGACAGGGAGCAGCTGCATAGATGATATCCTTGAAATATACCCTGGTTAGCATAGGCTAAAAAAGATATGTTAGTTATTTCTCAGAAATGCCTATATTTCCACAGATAAAGATTGCTTTGAGATGCCAAATAGAGTGTTGTGTCACCAGACTAGAAAGCCAATCTGAGGGTGATGTTTTGTTCTTATGAGAACCATGTTTATGTTTATAACACATTTATAAATGAAAATGAAGCAGGTAATAAAGTTAAGACACATACCTGCTTCTAGTTAGAAAAAAAAATCTGCTAGCTACATTTATATTATATAAGAATAAAGGGAATGATCACTGAGAATAAAACATTTGAGTATTTGTAACAAGTATTTTATGGGGCATTTATAATGCCTATATTGATAAACCAGCATGTACTGTCTCAATTTAATTGAAATGACTTGATGGGGCAGCTGGGTGGCTCAGTCTGTGAGGATCCAACTCTTGATTTCAGCTCAGGTCATGATCCCTGGGTCAGGGGATCACACCCACTGTCAAGCTCGGCACTAAGCGTGGAGCCTGCTTAAGATTCTCTCTCTGTCCCTCTGCCCCTCCCCCAGCTTATGCTCTCTCTCTCTCTCTCAAATTAAAAAAATTTTTTTGATGATTTGATTATTCTTGTGGAATAAAGGGTCATAAAAAAATGCTATAGAAATCCTATATAATAAACATTTGTAAAGCTGCTGTTGCCATTGTACCAGTATTAAAATGTGCTCTACCTTGTATCTTTTACTAATTTTTATGACAGGTTTCATTTTGTATCCATATGAGAATCCTATAAATGCTATGGTTTCATTAAACTGTTGCTAATTATACACTTTCAATGCTTATTTTCAGCTGAATAACGAGACAATATAAACACCAAGGTACATCTGATTATGTTTTTAAATAAAGAGCAATAAGAAACCTTTGGTTTTTCTCTGTTTAATGGTTTTTACTAGACATATAACACAGAAAAATGCATAAAACATCAGTACATAAATTAACAAATCGTAATGCAAATGCTCATATGACCACCAAGAAAGGTACATTATAAATGTCTGTAGAAACCCTGCTTGTCTCCCTCCCCCTAACATAATCCCTCTCTTCAAGAAGAAACTACTGGTATGCTTGTTATAATAAATATTTCCATGGGGCATCTGCGTGGTTTAGTCGGTTAAGTATCCAACTCCTGGTTTTGGCTCAGGTCATTATCTATCTCATAGTTTTGTGAGTTGGATCCTGCTTTTGATTCTCTGTCTCCCTCTCTCTCTACCCCTGCCGCACTCACACTGTCTGTCTCTCTCAAAATAAATAAACTTAAAAAAATAATAAAATTAAAAATAATATTTCCTTGTTTTTACCCTCTAAGTATACATCTCTAAATGCTATGGTTTATTTTCCTTGTTTTTGAATTATATAAATAGAATCATACACTATATATTTTGTTTCTGCCTTCTTTCAATCAATATATTTTTTAAATTTTTTTCTTTAACATTTATTTATTGTTGAGAGACAGAGTGCGAGCAGGGGAGGGGCAGAGAGAGAGGGAGACACAATGCGAAGCAGGCTCCAGGCTCTGAGCTGTCAGCACAGAGCCCGACACGGGGCTCGAACCCACAAACTGTAAGATCATGACCTGAGCCGAAGTCAGACGCTCAACAGACTGAGCCACCCAGGTGCCCCTAATCAACATTTATTTTTAAGATTCAACCATGTTACTGTGTAATGCAATAGATCACTTATTTTTGTTGTGTAAATATAGTTATTCATCCTATTGTTAGTGGACATTTGGATTGTTTATAGTTTCTGGCTACTATAAATCATGCATGCCATTATGAATATTCTTGAACATGTACATATGCGCAAGAATTACTCTAGTGTGAATACCTAAGAGTGGAACTGCTAGATTTTAAAGCATGCCTAGGGGCATCTGGGTGGCTCAGTGGGTTAAGCTTCTGACTTTGGCTCAGGGCATGATATGGTTAGTGAGTTAGAGCCCCACTTTGGGCTCTCTGCTGTCAGCACACAGCCCACTTTGGATCCTGTGTCCTCCTCTCTTTGCCCCTGCTCGCACTCTGTCTCTCAAAAATTAATAAACATTAAAATAAAGTAAAATTAAATTAATTTTTTTTCAACGTTTATTTATTTTTTTGGGGACAGAGAGAGACAGAGCATGAACGGGGGAGGGGCAGAGAGAGAGGGAGACACAGAATCGGAAACAGGCTCCAGGCTCTGAGCCATCAGCCCAGAGCCTGACACGGGGCTCGAACTCACGGACCGGGAGATCGTGACCTGGCTGAAGTCGGACGCTTAACCGACTGCGCCACCCAGGCGCCCCAAAGTAAAATAAAATTAAATAAACATGCCTATTTTCCAGAACATGTCAAATTGGTTCCCCAGGTGGTTGTACCAATCAATTCATGGTCCCTTCAGCAAAGTAGGAGAGTTCTTGTTGCTCCTGTTTTCTTCAAGGGACTCTTTTTTTTTTTAAGTTTATTTATTTATTTTGAGAGAGAGAGAGAGCAAGCACAAGCAGGAGAGAGAAAGAATCCCAAGCAGGCATCGAGTGTGGAGCCCAATGCGGGGTTTGAACCCGATCTGAAGTCAGACGCTTAACCTACTGAGCCACCCAGGCGCCCCAAGGGACTCTTAAATAATTGACTTTTCAAAATTTTGTTTACTTGGGGAATCTGTACAATGTTTACAGTTAATATATACTATTTTTCCTGGATTTATAAGTCAAAGAATTGTTGAGATGATTTTAAATCAACAAAATCACATACTAAACATAGCATATAATCTACATGTGAGTCTGAGCCGCACATTGGGCTCTGCACTGACAGTGCGGAACCTGTTTGAGATTCTCTCTCTCTCTCTCTCTCTCTCTCTCTCTCTCTGCCCTTCCCCTGCTCTCTCACATGCTCTCTCTCAAAAATCAATAAACATTACAAAAATTTAATTAAAAAAATTTTTTTAATATTTATCTATTTTTGAGAGAGATGGAGACAGAATGAGTGTGGGGAAGGGGCAGAGAGAGAGGGAGACACAGAATCTAAAGCAGGCTCCAGGCTCTGAGCTGTCAGCACAGAGCCCGGTGTGGGGCTTGAACTCACAGAGCTGTGAGATCATGACCTGAGCCAAAGTCGGACGCTCAACCAACTGAGCCACCCAGGTGCCCCTAAAAATTTAATTTTGTAATGTTTATTTATTTTTGATAGAGAAGAGGGGAGATGGCAGAGAGAGAGAGAGAGAGGGAGACACAGAATTTGAAGTAGGCTCCAGGCTCTGAGCTGTCTACACATAGCCCAATGCAGGGCTTGAATTCACAAACCATGAGATCATGACCTGAGCTGAAGCTGAATGCTTAATCGACTGAGCCACCCAGGTGCCCCTAAAAAATTAAAAAAAAACAAACATTAAAAAACCCACTCCTACTCCTTTCTGAATTCTTGTTAGTAAATAAAAGTTGGTTGAGAAGCCTAATATAGCTTAATTTATTAAAACACCATCACCATGACTTAGGGTTCCATCTTTCCTTTGAGAATTAAATGAGATAATTCTTTCCCCCACCCAAGTTTTATTTAGATATAATTAACATATAGCATTGTATTAGTTTAAGACATACAACATCATGATTTGATATATGCATATATTGCAAAATTATTTCCACAGTAAATTTAGTTACATCCATCACCTCATATAGTTACAATTTTTTGTGATGAGAACTTTTTTTTTAAAGTAAATTCTACCCAAATACGGGGCTCAAACTAAACATCCTGAGATCAAGAGTCTCAAGCTTTACTGTCTGAGCCAGCCAGGTGCCCTTTTTAAGATGTATTCTCTTAGCAACTTTCAAATATACAATACAGTATTGTTAAGTATAGTCACTATGCTGTACATTGCATCCCCAGACCTTACTTACCTTAATACTGGAAGTATATACCTTTTGACCACCTTCACCCATATCTGCACCCCCCACCCTGGCCCAGCAACCACCAGTCTGTTCTCCATTTATTTATTTTTTTTAATTCATGTTTTAGGTCTATTTATTTATTTTGTTTTTTTTAATGTTTATTTATTTTTGAGAGAGAGAGAGAGAGAGAGATCAAGAGTGGGGGGGGGGGGGAGACAGAGGATCTGAAGAGGGCTCTGCACTGACAGCCATGAGCCCAATGTGGAGCTTGAACTCATGAACCATGAGATCATGACCTGAGCCAAATTTGGATGTTCAACCAACTGAGCCACCCAGGCACCCCAAGTCTATGTATTTATTTTGAGAGACAGAGACAGAGACAGAGAGAGAGAGCACGTGAGCAGGGGGAGGGTAGAGAGAGAGGAAGAGAAAGAGAATCCCAAGCAGGCTCCATGCTGTCAGTGCAGAACCCGACAGGGGGGTTCAGACCCATGAGCTGTGAGATCATGACTTGAGTCAAAATCAAGAGTTGGACACTTAAGCAACTACTGAGCCACCCAGGTGCCCCTGTTCTCCATTTCTATGACCTAGGTTCTTTTAGATTCCATATATAAGTAAGATCATACCTAAATGAGACAATTCTTGATAAGGATTTAACACAGAGCCATACACAAAGTAAATGATCTGTGTTTATTATTATTTTGTCATTATTTGACATCACAAGTAAGAACTCATTAAAAACAAATTATCCAATTCCATTTCTATATCTTAAAGCCAAGAGTATTTTAAAAAAATGAATCTAGCCATTCAAACCTCCAATCAACTAAATCAAATATTGAGTTAAGGCTTTCCACATTTTTTTTCAAGGAAGCATTGTTCAATATTACAAGTTGACAGAAGTGTTCATTGTAGAAAAATTAGAAAATCAATAAAAATAAAAGATGAAAAGTACAGCATAGGAAGTATAGTGAATAATATTGTAGGGGTGCCTGGCTGGCTCAGTTAGTGGAGGATGTGACCTGATCTCGGGGTTGTGGCTTTGAGTCCCATGTTGGGTGTAGAGATTACTTAAAAAAATAATATTGTAATAACTATGGTGACAGAAGGTAACTATAATTATCACAGTGAACATTTCATAATATATTTTGAATCACTCTGTTGTAATGTAATATGTCAACTCTACTTCAATAAAAAAATTAATTTTAAAAAATAAAGAGGGAGGCACCTGGCTAGCTCAGCTAGTAGAGTGTGCAACTCTTGATCTCAGAATTGTGAGTTCAAGCCTCATATTGGGTGTGGAGATTACTTAAAAATAAAAAATCTTTAAAAGAAAATACAAAGGATATCTACCCAAAACCTGCACATAGATGTTTGTAGCAGCTTTATTAATATTTTCCAAAACTTGGAAGCAATTAAGATGTATTCTAGTATGCAAATGGATAAATAAACCGTGGTACATCTAGGTAACAGAATATTATTCAACACTAAAGAGAAATGAGCTATCAAAGCATGAAAAGACATGGAGGAAACTTAAATGCATATTACTAAGTGAAAGAAGCCAATCTGAAAAGGTTATATACTGTATTATTCCAACTATATGACACTGCAGAAAAGGCCAAACTATGGAGACAGTAAAAATATCAGTGGTTGTTAGGGGTTGGAGAAAGGAAGAATGAATAGGTGGCACATAGAGGATTTTTAGGGCAGTGAAACTATTCGTTAGCATTTAGTTGAAATGCATGCTCTGATTCGGTAGGTCTGGATTGGAGCCTGAGATTCTGCATTTCTAACTCTCCCTTCGTCCTGAAGACTACACCTTCTATATCAAGATTTTAGAGCTTAAACTGAACCATTTTTCCATTTTTGCAAGTCACTTGACAAGCTTCTTTTGCATTGTTTTTGTACTCCTTGAAATGCAAACCAGCTGTTTCCACTTTTTTTTTTTTTTTAATCTCTCAATTCCTACAGTCCCCGGTTGAGGAAAATCTTAAACCGTGGTGGAGGAGTAGGGAAAACTACAAAAACCAGGAGAGGATGAGCGAGGTGCGGAACCTTAAAATGAGAGGAAATCAGGAACTGAAGAAGCGGAGGAGGGATTTTAAAGTTGGACGAAAGCCGGTTAGGTTTTCAGGGCGGACCGGAAAGAGTCCAAAGAAGTCTCTGCACCATGGCGGGTCCTGTCAGCTTGCGAGAGCTTCTAATGGGCGCTTCATCCTGGACCGGCTCTGAAAGTCCCGAGGGGTCCCCTACAGAGGGCGGAGGGAGCGTGGCTGGTGGACCCGAGCCTCCTTGGCGAGAGGATGAGATCTGCGTGGTAGGAATCTTCGGCAAGACGGCTCTGCGACTGAATTCCGAGAAGTTCTCACTTGTGAATACGGTTTGCGACCGACAGGTCTTTCCCCTCTTTCGCCACCAAGATCCTGGGGACTCAGGGCCTGGAATCAGGACCGAGGCTGGCGCCGTCGGGGAGGCTGGTGGAGCCGGAGACGCTGGGGCTGGGGCTGGGGCGGGGGATTCAGTTCGGGGAGGTGTAGCTACCGCTGAAGGGAACCGAACTGAGCCAGGCTCCCAGGACTACAGCCTTCTGCAGGCCTATTACAATCAAGAAAGCAAAGTTCTTTATCTGCTTCTCACTTCCATCTGTGACAATTCCCAGCTTCTGCGGGCTTGTCGTGCCCTTCAGAGTGGGGAAGCTGGAGGTGGCCTCTCTTTACCTCATGCAGAAGCGCACGAGTTCTGGAAGCACCAAGAGAAGCTGCAGTGTCTCAGTCTCCTTTACCTTTTCTCCGTTTGTCACATCCTGCTTCTGGTCCATCCCACTTGCTCTTTTGACATCACGTATGATCGAGTATTCAGAGCCCTTGATGGACTGAGACAGAAGGTACTGCCCCTCCTCAAAACAGCCATTAAGGATTGTCCAGTTGGCAAAGACTGGAAACTAAACTGCCGACCTTGCCCTCCTAGACTACTTTTCCTCTTTCAACTCAATGGAGCCCTCAAAGTGGAACCTCCTCGGAGCCAAGACCCAACTCATCCAGACAAGCCCAAGAAGCATTCTCCCAAAAGGAGACTGCAGCATGCCCTGGAGGACCAGATCTATAGAATCTTTAGGAAGAGTCGCGTCTTAACTAATCAGAGTATCAATTGCCTCTTTACTGTGCCTGCCAACCAAGCTTTTGTGTACATAGTTCCCGGAAGCCAAGAGGAGGACCCAGTAGGCATGTTGCTGGACCAACTTAGGAGTCATTGTACTGTGAAGGACCCAGAATCTTTGCTGGTGCCTGCACCCCTTTCTGGGCCCAGGCGATACCAGGTGATGAGGCAGCATAGCCGACAGCAGCTTTCTTTTCACATTGACAGCAGCAGTTCCAGTTCTTCAGGGCAGCTAGTGGATTTCACTCTTCGGGAGTTTCTATGGCAGCATGTGGAGTTAGTCCTAAGCAAGAAAGGTTTTGATGACAGTGTGGGCAGGAACCCACAGCCTTCCCATTTTGAACTTCCAACTTATCAGAAGTGGATCTCAGCAGCTTCAAAACTGTATGAAGTAGCTATAGATGGGAAAGAGGAGGACCTGGGATCTCCCACTGGGGAGCTAACATCTAAGATTTTAAGCAGTATTAAAGTCTTGGAAGGGTTTTTGGATATTGACACCAAATTCTCAGAAAACCGGTGCCAAAAAGCTTTACCTATGGCCCATAGTGCCTATCAGTCAAACTTGCCTCATAACTACACAATGACTGTCCATAAGAATCAGCTTGCCCAGGCTCTTCGAGTATACAGTCAACATGCTAGGGGTCCAGCCTTTCACAAGTATGCCATGCAGTTACATGAGGACTGCTACAAGTTTTGGAGCAATGGCCATCAGCTCTGTGAGGAAAGGAGTTTAACTGATCAACACTGTGTACATAAGTTTCACTCATTACCTAAATCAGGTAGCTAAAATTTTCTCAGCATTTTGAAATCAAAACTGAGCTGTGTTTTTATTCTTTTTTTTTAAAGATTATTATTATTATTTTATTTATTTTTGTAAGTAATCTTTATGCCTAATGTGGGGCTCAAACACACAACCCCAAGATGAAGAGTCGCATACTCTATTGACTGAGCCAGCCAGGTGCCATTTATTCTTGTTTTAAGAGAGGCTTTTCACTATGTATTGATAATTATAAAAAGCCCCACAGAAATTTAGTTGAATCAAATTTAAGTTTTCTCTCCTGTTGTAAAAAGAAAATAACAACTATGACTACTAATTATTTTCTTGTATTTAAAGGATGATCCATAGGGGATTATTAAATTAGAATTATTAAAGAGTATAAAGTTTCAGAAATTTCATATTAACATTTTTATTTTGGAGTTTTTGTTGAACTAAAATGAATTCATTGAAAATGTAAGGTCACCATGATGATGATAAAATGTACTTAGAACCCCTAAACATCTTAAAAAAAAAAAAAAAGAAAAGAAACCCTAAACATCTAAAACTTTAGATTGAAAATGTGTATCATTTTAAGAATTTTCAATGCTTCTTCTGTTATGTGTATATACTCAAGGTTTTGTGTTTTTGGTGTTTGTTTGTTTGTTTTTGTAATCTCATTTCCAAAGTACTGTTTGGAGAAATTTTGGGGTTAGATGCAATAGAATATAAAATAACTTTGACTCTGCATTGTGTGTGTGAAATTAACAGTAAGTGTTATGTTTTCCAGGAGAAAAACCAGAGGCTGATAGAAATCCTCCTGTGCTGTATCACAACAGCCGAGCTCGATCTACTGGTGCCTGTAACTGTGGAAGGAAACAAGCACCTCGAGATGATCCGTTTGATATCAAGGCAGCTAACTATGACTTTTATCAGGTAGACTCTGATTTTTTCATCTTCCTCCCTTTTTTTCCCTTCCTTCCTTCCTTCCTTCCTTCCTTCCTTCCTTCCTTCCTTTCTTTTTTTTTTTTTAACTACCATCTAAGTAAAAGTACATATTTTCAGAAGCAAAATATTTAGAAAAGTAGGGGCACCTGGGAGGCTCTCTCAGTTAAGCATCTGGCTCTTGATTTCAGCTCAGGTCATGATCCCATGGTTTATGAGATCAAGCCCCGCAACAGGGTCTACGCTGACAGAGTTGAGCCTGCTTAGGATCCTCTCTCTCCTCTCTCTCTGCCTCTCCCCCACTCACACTCGCTCTCTCCCTCTCAAAATAAATAAATAAACATTTTTTAAAATTTTAATTAAAAAAAGTTTTTTAAGTTTATTTATTTTGAGGGAGAGAGCATGAGTGGGGGGAGAAGCAGAGAGAGGGGGGAGAAAGAATCCCAAGCAGGTTCCGTGCTTTCAGCACAGAGCCCAATGCGGCTGTTTGATCTCACCAACTGTGGGATCATGACCTGAGCCAAAACCAGGAGTCAGACGCTTAACTGAGCAACCCAGGCTCCTCAAATAAATAAACATTTTTATTTTAATGTTAGAAAAAAATCTAGAAAAGTAAATGTGACTTGAGTGTGATATATAGACAAGGGAAAGTTCTTTATATGAACTTATTTGCTTACCCATTATTTTTTTTTTTTTAATGTTTATTTATTTTTGAGAGAGACAGGGACAGAGCATGAGCAGGGGAAGGGCAGAGAGAGAGGAAGACACAGAATCTGAAGCAGGCTCCAGGCTCTGAGCCATCAGCACAGAGCCTGACGCAGGGCTCACTCACAAATGGTGAGATTGTGACCTGAGCCGAAGCCAGACGCTTAACCGACTGAGCCACCTAGGCACCCCTTACCCATTAATTGTTAATCTTGCTTTTTAGAGTGAAGAATCTGTTATTTTAAATGAAAAGGTCACAAAGTTGTTTTGTTTTGTTTCTTCCTCCATAGCTTCTGGAAGAAAAATGTTGTGGAAAATTGGATCATATCAATTTCCCAGTATTTGAACCAAGTACTCCAGATCCTGCTCCTGCCAAAAATGAATCTTCTCCTGCCCCTCCAGATGCAGATGCTGATAAACTTAAAGAAAAAGAACCTCAAACCCAAGGAGAGAGCACAAGCCTGAGTTTAGCTTTGAGTTTAGGCCAGTCCACAGATAGTTTAGGTACCTATCCAGCTGATCCACAGGCAGGAGGAGATAATCCAGAAGTTCATGGTCAAGGAGAAGTAAAAACTGAGAAGAGACCAAACTTGGTTGATAGACAGGCATCCACAGTTGAGTATCTCCCAGGCATGCTACATTCAAATTGCCCTAAAGGTCTACTACCCAAATTCTCCAGCTGGTCATTGGTTAAATTAGGCCCTGCTAAGTCTTATAACTTTCATACAGGTTTAGACCAACAAGGCTTCATTCCAGGAACAAACTATCTTATGCCTTGGGACATTGTCATCAGGACTAGAGCTGAAGATGAAGGAGACTTAGACACAAATTCTTGGCCTGCTCCAAATAAAGCTATTCCTGGAAAGAGAAGTGCAGTAGTAATGGGGAGAGGAAGACGGAGAGATGACATAGCTCGAGCATTTGTGGGCTTTGAATATGAAGACTCTAGAGGTCGGAGGTTTATGTGTTCAGGACCTGACAAAGTAATGAAAGTAATGGGAAGTGGGCCAAAGGAGTCCGCTTTAAAAGCCCTGAATAGTGATATGCCCTTATATATTCTGTCATCATCTCAGGGTAGAGGGCTAAAACCACATTATGCTCAACTTATGAGGCTTTTTGTTGTAGTTCCTGATGCTCCTTTGCAGATAATACTAATGCCCCAGGTAAGAAATATGACCCTTTTCTGTTTTCAGACAAAAAATGCTGATGCTTGTTTTGATTGTTTTTTAAAAAGTGCAGGATAATATCTAATATTTCATTAAACAGGTCTTAATCTTAAATACCTTTTATACCTAATCTAGTTCTTGAAAAATAAATTGCGGTGTATTTCTCAGTTCACACCATCAATTCACATTGTTTAGTTCAAAGGCAGAACTTGAAGTTAAAAATCTGTAGAAAAAAAAAAAGAAAAATCTGTAGAAAAATAGGATAATATTTGAGACTCAATAATGTAATTTTGGATATGATTAGTTTACCTATTACCTACTTAATCTTATATGCTCTTTGAACTTACTGTTTGTTTAGGCACTTATCTTTCAGGTATTTCTTTAATGAAAAATGCAAAAATAAGTATATTGCCTTTACTTTTCAGGTTCAACCAGGCCCACCACCATGTCCAGTATTCTACCCAGAAAAACAAGAAATCACTCTTCCACCAGATGGCCTCTGGGTTTTGAGATTTCCTTATGCATATGTGACTGAGAGAGGACCTTGTTTCCCTCCTAAGGAAAACGTGCAGTTAATGAGTTACAAGGTGCTCCGTGGAGTTCTTAAAGCAGTAACACAATAAGTGTTTTATAGCCAGTTCCATCTTTTTTTTTTTTAATTAAAAAAATATTTTTTTTCTAATGTTTATTTATTTTTGAAGGAGAGACAGTGTGGGGAGGGGAGGGCAGTGAGAGAGGGAGACACAGAATCTGAAGCAGGCTCCAGGCTCTGAGTCAATACAGAGCCTGATGTGGGCCTTGAGCCCAACCCGTGAGATCATGACCTGAGCCGAAGTCGATGCTCAACTGACTGAGCCACGCAGGTGCCCCTATAACTGGTTCCATTTTAAGGCTGATGTTTGATTTTGCTGTGTATGGGTTTGGTTTTTTTTTTCATTTTGTTTCTTTGTTTTTGTTTTGGTACGTGTATGCTGTGTTTCCTTAAATACAGAATGTGCTTTGGTTACAGGAGTTCAGTATTGATACAATAGTTCCACTCTTTCATGATGTTATTGATATTTATTGTAAACGGGCCTGTACCTTCTTAATAAACATTGGTTCTTGCAGGAAAGGACATAAATATCTGGTTGATACCTTTGGGTTTTTTTTTTGTTTCTGTTTCACTGTCCATAATAAAACATGTTTCTATCATAACTGAATGTTGCCTAATCATGTTGAACCAAAATTTTGTTTTGGTTAAAAAATGATGTTTTAGCTGGGATTTTCCTTAAGATGCTGCTTCTGAAATTAGTTTCAAAACAAGATGATCCAGTAGGTTATCTGACAAAAGTATGAGGATTAATTGCAAAAAAAGCCCTATTGTTTGGCTCACAATTCTAGTACCTGAGTCAAATTGTTTTGTTTTTGCCATTTTATTCCTGGACTGATGCGATAGCATATTTTAAAGGAATGCTATCTGAACTAATACTTTTTTTTAAGGCTTTATTATTTTTTTAAGTTCATTTATTTATTTTGAGAGAGCAAGAGTGAGAGCAAAAGAAAGAGAGGAGGAGAGAGAGAGAATCCCAAACAGACTCTATGCTGCCAGCTTGGAGCCTGATATGGGGCTTGAACCCACAAAACATCAGATCATGATGTGAGCTGAAACCAAGAGTTGGCTGCTTAACCATCTGAGCTACTCAGGCGCACTAAGGCCTTTTTTCTTTTTTTTTTAAGTAATCTCTACACACAGCCTGGGGCTTGAACTCACAACCCCGAGATCAGAATTGCTTACTCTACCAACTGAGCCAGGTGCCCCTGAAGTAAAACTTTTTAATCCAAAATAGTAATACACACTTTACCCTTTAAAAAGACCCTGGGGAGCGCCTGGGTGGCTCAGTCGGTTGGGCGGCCGACTTCGGCTCAGGTCATGATCTCACAGCCCGTGAGTTCGAGCCCCGCGTCAGGCTCTGTGCTGACAGCTCAGAGCCTGGAGCCTGTTTTGGATTCTGTGTCTCCCTCTCTCTGACCCTCCGCCGTTCATGCTCTGTCTCTCTGTCTCAAAAATAAATAAACGTTAAAAAAAAAAAATTAAAAAAAAATAAAAAGTTACCCTGTAAGAATTTCTGTATGTGAAACAACCACTAAATGATAGCCTATCAATCTATGGTTAACTTTCACCAGCGTCAACATGATGCTAATTTATCACCAATTAAATAAATACACGGAATAAGTGAACACACCAAAATTGTAGTGTAATTGATTATATTTTCCTGGAAACATTGATTTTGAAATACTGGGTAAAAAGAATTGGAGATTTTAGTCTCAATACGTATGAAATACAGCATTTGCTTAATACATCTTGCTACCAACGTAAAGCAGTTATTTAGATTTTGATGTTAGGGGAGAAAATGTAATAGCCAATTTAGAACTGTGACTTAATTAAAGGTATTTTTATGCCAATTTTATTATAGTTCAATTAAGAGAAGGAGTCTGTGAGGGTGGCCCAGTCAGTTAAGCATCTGACTTTGACTCAGGCCATGATTTTGTGGTCTGTGCTGACAGCTCAGAGACTGAAGTCAGCTTCAGATTCTGTGTCTCTCTCTCTGCCCCTCCTCCTCTCACGCTCTGTCTCTCAAAAAAATAACATTAAAAAAAAATTTTTTTAAGGAGAATGTGAGCCAATATGAAAATTAACCTACATTTTTCTTGCATCCCATCTTTATTTTTCATCCTTTTAATTTATAATTACTTGTATATCAGTTTTAACAATCACAATTGCTTTTGTATTAAGCATGGTTCTTGGTTGGTTTTATTAAATAGGCTACTGCATTTGGAAATATAACTAGATTGCTCTGTAGGACCTGTATTAATAATGGTTTTGTTTTTTTAGTAGCATCTAAGACTTGAATAACAAGTTGTATAAACTGGTAGATTAAAGAAACCGTAACAAAGTAGTTTGTAAGAAAAATTAGGTGTCAAAAGAGCAAACTCGTGCCTTTTCTTTCCTTTGTTTCTTTGATGTCATTCTATATGGAAAAACTTTATATTCCTGCTTAAATTAGTGATTTTCCTTAATGATTTTTGATTGCAGAAGCCACCCTAATTTGAACTTCTGAAACAAACTTTGTATGCTATTTCTATTTATAGCCTGCTTAAAAAACAGTTGCAGAACTTCTGCATGTTTGTTTTTATCCATAAATTGGCTCATAGAGTGTTGCATTAGAGAAATGTGGACTATGCAGTTTGTATCGCTTACTGCTTTTCTCATTACTGATACAAACCTTAGTCAGCAAACTTCAAAAATGATGATTTTATTAAAGAAATTATGTTTCTTCTGTAGCAGCTCTTGCATTGTCCTTTGCTTAGCAGATGTTTCTTTTTTAATGGAAATATAAGCAGATGATTCAAATTTTTTGATTTAAAAAAATTTTTTTAATGTTTATTTTTGAGAGAGAGAGAGAAAGAAAGCTCGAGTGGGGGAGGGGCAGAAGAAAGGGAGACAAAATCTGAAGCAGGCTTGAGGCTCTGAGCTCTAAGCACAGAGCCTGACACAAGTGTCAGGGGGGCTTGAACTCACAGATGGCAAGATCATGACCTGAGCTGGAGTCAGATACTTAAACAACTGAGCCACCCAGTTGCCCTGAAATTGATTTTTGAAAAAAATTTTTAATGTTTATTTTATTTTTGAGAGAGAGACACACACAACAAATCAAGCAGGCTCCAGGCTTCTAGCTGTCAGCACAGAGCCTGCCATGGGGCTGGAACCAACAAACCAGAGGTCATGACCTGAGCCAAAGTCCCACGCTTAACCAGCTGAACCACCCAGGTGCCCCTAAATTGTTTTGTTTTTGTTTTTGTTTTTGTTTTAAAGAATCACTAGGTCAGGAGGGACTTCACAGGATAACCTTTGATGTGTCTATGAAAAGTTGCATAGAATTTTAGGAAGTAAATTATATTTTATTCAAGGAGTGCTTATTATTTAAAGAACTAATATAAATCTTTCTGTCATGTGTATTATGTTATTCTGATTTTTCAAAATGGCTTCACATGTTGTATTAAAGTTACATCTGTACTACTTTAAGTAGTACTCTGTACTACTTAAACAGGAAATCTGTATCTTAGTTGAAAAGCAAACAAGTTCCAAGAAAAAGTAAAACAAAGAAATTAGAAAAGTGGGACTAGGAAAGCCTGATTTACAAGAATAAAATAGCTACTCTTTATTGAATGGCACACAATAATAATAGCTATTTATGAATATCCACTTGTTAGGATATTACTACATGTTTTGTCTACATTGCCTCTAATCCTCAAAATATTGCAAGATAAATATTTCCCCTATTTTATAGACCAAGAAATTGAAGGTTGAAGTGGTTAAATAATTTGTTCAAGGTCACATACCTAGGGAGTAGCAAAGTCAGAATTTAAACTGAGAACTCTAATTTTAAAGCTGTGCTCTTCCTTTTCAAAAAAATATAAGAATGAAAACTGCCAATTCCTCCAACTGAATGTATGACTCTGGTCTTAAGACATATGAATGGGTGAGTTTTTAATGTCAGAAAAACATTTGGCATGATACCACCAAAGCTTCGTAGTTTCTTTTAAGACTATGAATCTTGATTCTGTCTAAAACTGTACTGAATCTTTAAAATTTTTTAATGTTTATTTATTTTTGAGAGAAAGAGAGAGACAGAGTGTGAGCAGGGGAGGAGCAGAGAGAGAGACACACAGAATCCGAAGCAGGCTCCAGGCTCTGAGCTGTCAGCACAGAGCCCGATGCGGGGCTCGAACCCATGGACCACGAGATCATGACCTGAGCTGAAGTTGGACACTTAACCAACTGAGCCACCCAGGCGCCCCCTGAGTCTTTATATTATACCATCTTTTGTTCCAGATTTTCTCCTGTATAAAATAGTACTATAGTAAATTGAAGCAAAAAGAAAAAAAAAGAAAAAGAAAAAATCTACCACTTAAGAAACCTGGACAATTTACTTAATTCTTGAGTATTGTTTTCTCTAAAATGAAAAAGATAATTATTATTTATCACAATGGATATTTGTGAGGAGTAATAGAGGGGTACATACATAAATTTTTTTAAATGTTTATTTATTTTTGAGAGAGAGAGAGACAGAGTGTGAGTGGGGGAGGGGCAGAGAGAGAAGGAGACACAGATCCAAAGCAGGCTCCAGGCTCCCAGCAGTCTGCACAGAGCCTGAACAGGGGGCTCAAACCCATAAGCGGTGAGATCATGACCTGAACTGAAGTCTGACGCTCAACTGACTGAGCCACCCGGGTGCTCTGGCACATAAATATTGTTGATAATAACTATAATTTATCTTGAATTTACTTTTTAAAGGTATACCATAATTCTAATAGTTTTGGAGATGGTGAATAAATTTTGGTTAGTTTTAGTCCTACCTTTTATAATCAGGTAAACAGTGCCTAGTGCCTGCAAAACACTGCAGTAAGCACCATGATGTATAGCAGTTTTGTAGACTTGATTTGTACCTTTCCTCTTGTATCTTTCTGTGGTTTATTTATTCATTTATTTACTTATTTTAGTGTTTATTTATTTTGAGAGAGAGAAAGCATGAGGGAGGGGCAGAGAGAGAGAGACAGAGAGAGAGGGAGAGAGAGAATCCCAAGCAGACTCTGTGCTATCAGCCTGACCCAGGGCTCAATCCCATGAACCCTGAGATCATGACCTGAGCCAAAATCAAGAGCTGGAAGCTTAACCAACTGAGCCACCCAGGCACCCTAAAAATCATTTTCTACTTGAATAGGTATAAGACAAATTTCTAAGGTGTAAATTATATCCTATGCTTCCTTTTTATTCCACTCTTAGAGGACTATGTTACAACAGTTCATTATTACTCCCTTTTTCCTACTAAGTTATATGTACAGTACTTGAATTTCCAGTGATTTTTAGCTTTGATTTTATCCTAGCTGTTTTCTCAATATAAAAGTAAGACTACCTAATTTATAATCCCATTTAAAACATTGTTTTTTGTTTTGTTTTTGAATATATCTTAGATGTTTTTGTAAAACCAGTATGCAGTCACTATATCCCTTATTTTAAAAATGTTTAAAGGTAAGAATAGGGGCGCCTGGGTGGCGCAGTCGGTTAAGCGTCCGACTTCAGCCAGGTCACGATCTCGCGGTCTGTGAGTTCGAGCCCCGCGTCAGGCTCTGGGCTGATGGCTCAGAGCCTGGAGCCTGTTTCCGATTCTGTGTCTCCTTCTCTCTCTGCCCCTCCCCCGTTCATGCTCTGTCTCTCTCTGTCCCAAAAATAAATAAACGTTAAAAAAAATTTTTTTTAATAAAAAAAAAAATAAATAAAGGTAAGAATAAATTACTTGAAATTCTGTTGCTCTGCTAGTACTCTGTCAACCACTTGCAACATTTTAGTGAATATCCTTCTAGGCATCTCTATGCATTTATGCACATGCAAATATGTATTCAATTTTAAATAATTGCAGAGTACATCTTCTTTTGTAATGTACTTTTTTTCACTCAACAACATGTGGCAGCCATTTTTCCTGTCAATAAATGAAAGTATGTCATTAATGGCTGCATCATTTTCCCAAATGATTTACAGTCTGTCTTTTGTTATTTGATATTTAGGTTCTTTCTGACTTAGGGCTCCTACAAACAATGATGGAACATCATGATGCATTCATACCCTGTTTAATAATACTTGTGAAGCTTTCTTTGCAGAATAAACTGTTAGACCTTGGATTGTTGGGGCAAGGGATATACACATTTTGCATTTTGATACATATTGCTAAATTGCCCTACAGAAAGTTGAACCATGTTCTAGCCTAGTATCACATTCCCATTGTCATAGCTGGGAATCTTGACGGCAGTCTACCAATCTAATCACCAGTTTTCTTATCTTGAATAGTATCACAACGTAATTTATGGGTTCCTTCAGAACTCGGGTAAATGCCCTCTGATCCCAGTGATATATATTCCTAGGCAATTGCATCTGCTATCTAGTGCACTAATGATTTGGGCAGTGCAATTGGAGATGGGATTGAAATGACAACCTAAGGAATCATTCATTAATCTTTTATTTTTCAGAAGATCAATACTATCTTCTCCAACCAACCCCTTGAAGTTAATTAAGATTGGTGACCTTTATAACGTCAGTCACTAGGTGTGTAGTCTTAGGCAAACTACTTAACCTCTACAGACATCAGTTTTTTCTTTATGATGAAACAGGTCAGCGATTTCTGATATGCTTTATTTTTTAACATTTTCTCCCCTATGACAACTGATTGTACTAATTTCCATTCTTTTTTAAGTTTATTTAATTATTTTGGGTGAGAGAGAGAGAACAAGGGAGAGGGACAGAGAGAGAGGAACAGAGAAAATCCCAAGTTGAAATCAAGAGTCAGACATTTAACCAACTGAGCCATCCAGGCACCCCTTCCATTCTTGATTTAAATAATGTCTTATTAATTTTGGTGTCTCTTGTAAATTTGACTCCTTTATCCTAAAAGACATCTCTGGTCATATTGGTGCAATTTTTTTAAAAAAGAGGTTTTTCTATTATTATTGCTTGCCTGTTCTTTAATTAATTTTAATTTTCTTGGGCCTCCAATGAAGTATATGTGGTCCTGCTTGGCTACTTATTTTGATATTTCTATGTACTTTTCCTAAATTTTTTGGTAATATTTTAGAGAAAACTATTTTTACTTCTGACATAATGCTTTACTTATACAGGATACTTTCAGTGCTTTCATTTTACTTCATTAGATCCTCAAAATGCCCCTGTGAAGTTAGATACTACTATCCTCATTTTACAGATGTAGAAACTGAGGCTTAAACTAAATAATATGCCCAAAGTCAGTCAGCTATGCCCAAAGTCACTCAGCTTGCAAATGGTATAGCTATGTATATGGGTTTTAAGTCCAGAGCTCTAGCTACTAAGCCATAGGTAACTCTATACTTGAAGGTTAAATATTCTTAGTTACATATTTTTTCCAGAAAATATTTATCATATACATGGATCTATACTCATCAAAAATAGTAATAATCGGATTTAGAGAAAAGTTGCTTTCAGGTGAGATTATGCAAATATATATATGCAACCAGTGTATATGCTCTGTAGGATAGAATTTGGCAGCCCTAAGTACTCCCCTTAATTCTTAACAAGGCAGTATTTTTCAACTCATGAATTTCCTTAAAGTGTTTTAATTATATGTATAGTGGGAAAGGAGGGGCAGAAAGAGAGGGAGACAGAGAATCCTAAGCAGGCTCCATACTGTCAGTGTGGAGCCCTATGCGTGGCCCAAACCCATGAAACCCCGAGATCATGACCTGAGCCAAAGCCAGGAGTCAGAAGCTCAACCAACTGAGCTCAACCCAGGCACCCCTAAAATGTTTTAACTTAAAAAGTGCGGTTATATTTGGAAATTTTTATACTTAGTTTTTTTTCCATAAAGGCTTTATCACGTCTCAGGATATTTTGATATTACATCAAGAAATAGGGGCGCCTAGGTGGCTCAGTCGGTTAAGCCTCTGACTTCGGCTCAGGTCATGTTCTCAAGGCTCGTGGTTCAAGCCCCTCGACAGGCTCTGTGCTTACAGCTCAGAGCCTGGAGACTGCTTCTGATTCTGTGTCTCCCTCTCTGGCTCTCCCCAGCTCACCCTGTCTCACTCTCTCTCTCAAAAATAAGTATTTTAAAAAGTTAAAAAAAAAAAAAAAAGGAATAGACTAGTGTGGTGGTAAACTGATGCAGAAATCTTTTTTTCAGCTACAGTTCTGAGCCAACTAGACCCCACCCAGGATTGACTCTAAGACTGGGATCAACTTGACCTTCACTGCCCTCTGGCATGAGGCCACAGACCTTTGTCCCACATTTTCCTTATATAAACCTGGAAGTATGGGTGAGAGGAAAACTAGTTGGGCCTTCTGGAATTGAGTTTCCTGTCTTTGTAAAACTTTTAAGTAATAACCTATAACCTTGTCAACATTGTCTTATTGTGAATAGACTTGCAAGTCAACAAATATTTCTTGACTGCCTATCCTGTATAAAGCATGGGGACTGCATATTCAGTGAAATGAGAGGAGTCTGTCCCTCAAATATTTGACTGATAAACTAGTACGTCTTATGTAAGTGTGACAATAGGGAAAGCTCTATCTCGGCTAGATAAATAGGTGAGTTTATTATGTATTTTAGCAAGCTTTAACTCCTCCATTGGTAACAGTTCTTTGTACTTCCTAGAGTAGGGGCTAAGATGTGTTCTGGAAACTTTCCTTTTTTGATGCGTATTTTCTAATTATGTCAGGCCTTCCTGAAGGCTATCTTTGACTAGCCTTTTCGGCATGAGTGATGGCAAAGACACTGGCAGGTTTCCAAGCTTTCGCCTCAGTTTGGAGCTTTTCTGAAGTGCTCTGGGTCTACCACAGAGCTAGGCGACAAATACTCACTACCGGACTCTGCAGGCTCCTACCCAGCAGCCGGAGCGCGCCTGCGTACCGCAGCCCCTTTGTTGCTCAGGCGCTGAGGTCCGGCTGCGCCTGCGTGGAGGGCTGGCGCCTACAAGTGCGCTGCACCGCTGGCACCGGCTGGGGGCGAGCAGACCTCGAGCAGCTGCCGCCGCCGCAGCCGTTGCGACCGCCGCAGCGGAGTTCAGAGGGCCCGGAGGTGGGAGACTTCCCACACGGTGGCTGAAATGTCGTCCACCGCGGCTTTTTACCTTCTCTCCACCCTAGGAGGGTACTTGGTGACCTCATTCTTGTTGCTCAAATACCCGACCTTGCTGCACCCGAGAAAGAAGCAGCGATTCCTCAGTAAACACATCTCTCACCGTGGAGGTGAGAGGGGTCCCCAGATCCCGATGGCGGAGGTGGGGGAGGCTCTTTTCCCCACTAGAGCTTAGGGTCCTTTGGAGCTCCGCAAAAGGCAGGCGGGTGGAAATACGTGAGAGTTTGAGGAAGAATGGGGTGTGTGAAAGAGGGTTTTCTGGAGGTGAAGGCGATGTGACGGGGAGGTCTTCTGAGGAAAGATAAGGGGTCTTTAGACCAAGGTGGGGGATCTCTCGAGTGCAGCGGTGTCAGGGATTCTGTGAAGGAGGAAGGACTAGGGTGAGAATTAAGGGCAGATGGAGCGTTTCTCGGCAGATGGAAGGATGATCGCAAGGTCCCTTCCTATCAGCGAGGCACCAGGAGGGTGGGGGGAGCGCCGGGCAGAGCCAGGGGTACCCAGCTGGGGCACCTGAATGGACTCCTCTGAGCGGAACCAGTGGCTGAGCTTGTAGGGAGATCCGGGGCGACATGCTTCAAGGTTTGAGGAACTGCGTGAACCTGGACCGTGCTGCAGCCAGTTGTCTGCAGTCCTTGGGGCTGGTCCCACCCCTACCCCCGTCTCAGAGCACTGATAATTAAGAAAAGAGGGAAACCGAGTCACTGACCTGGGGACACTTCCCAAGGTCACAATTCAAGCTTGGGCTGGACTGGGACAGAAACTGGAGCATCCTGGTTCCCAAGGCTGCAAGCCTTCCACCAGTTTTGGGTTTTTTTGTTTTTATTTTTATTTTTTTAGCCCCACCCTGCACCTCAGCAATGACACCTGGATTTCCTAAAGACGAAAAGATGATGTCGTTTATGATAGGACTGTATTTGTTTAAAGAAAAAGAAGTTGTTTCTTGGAAAAGTATCTTACAAAGGAGCCTAGATAGTCCACCCTGTAGTTTACCAAACAGCAGGCCAAATCTTTGCTTCTTCGTTATTGTAGAATAATGTGTCTTTATTTCATTTCAAGCATGATGTGTAAAATGTTGTGAAATTGGATTAAGTCAATTAATTTTAACTGTTAAGAGCTGAATGTTAAACTAGGTTAAAACTGCTTGGAATTTACAGTCTAATAACTTGACATGGTAAATTCTAGGAGTTTACAGTCTAAAACTTGATGTGGTATCATAACACCTTTTTTAACAAGAATTGGCCAGGAATACAGTTTTAAATATCACGGAAGTACATTACCATTCTTCTGTATAATCTGTACAATTTTATGTTAAAAACAGTTCTAAAGAATGACTTCAATAGTTATGCTAGTCTCCTTACTCATGAAAAGCATCAGAGGTTTTAAGCGCTCACCAGCAAAATGCCATGTTATTGCTTATTTGGTTTATCTGTGTTTTAATTAGATACATAGTTAAACTATAGGATGACATGACCGCTAATGTACCTTCACTCATTAAAACCCCAAACCAGCTTTTAGTATTTAAATTGTTGCCGTAGAAGCAATTTTCAATGGTAGTAGTCCTTTTATTTTGGAGATAGGCAGTACACATACTACAGTTGTGGTTACTGATATAATTTTTTAAAATAGTTGCTTGTTCTCTTTTAAGTTTGTGTATGTATGTACGTATGTATGTATGTATGTATGTAATTTCTACACCCAGTGTGGGACCTGAACTCATGACAGCAAGATCAAGAGTTGCACCCTCTTCTGACTGAGCCAGCCAGGTACACCATGTTTACTGATTTAAAAAAAAAAAAAAAGGAAACTGTGCTTACTAAAAACCCAAACCAAAAACAAAACTAGATCCTCTAAAAAGCTATCTGAACTGTCATTATGGATGGTCTAAATTTTATTTTAGAATAAATACATGTTAATCTTTGAATTTTTTTGACATTCTACAGGTGAAAAAAATCAGTACTCTATTGAGGTTAAAATGTGCTAGATGAGCAAGGCCAGTATCAAAACCAGGATAAGCTGGATTTCCAATGCTCATTTACTGTTGGAAATACTTCAAAAATATTTTTCTCTAGATATTAAGTCATTTCAGTTGTTTAAATTTCACCCTTTATATAGAATTTTCCATTCATTATTTGTAAATATGGCATCAGTATTTGTATATTCAAAGACATATAGCTGAAACTGTCATGAGAATCTTGTTAAATATCTGCAGACTTTAATCTGTTTGCTTATATGATGGTCCTAACGCAATGTGGTAAGTTCCTGTGTTGTTAGTGCTTTTGTTGAGTATGTGCACCAAGTAATACAATTGAATCTAGAGTGAATAGAGGAGATATTTACTAAAAAATACTTTGTAACTCAAGATACTAAATTTCTGGAAAATAATAGACGAGGAAGGAGTCCTCTCCTTGCTTACTCTGAAATTTTGTCTTGGACACTGCTAATAGCTATCACTAGTCTCCTTGTGTGTATTACTAACATTTGGGCTAATTCTCTCTTACCCTAACTTCAAATACCTGATATTTCATGTAAACTAGATGTATGGCCATTCCAAGATTGAAACATTGATCAAGGGGCACCTGGGTGGCTCAGTCAGTTAAGCATCCAACTATTGGTTTCAGCTCAGGTCATAATCTCATGGTTAGTTAGTTCCAGCCCCGCATCGGGCTCTGCACTTACGGTTTGGAGCCTGCTTGGGATTCTCTCTCTCTCTCTCTCTCTCTCTCTCTCTCTCTCTCTCCCTCCCTCCCTCCCTCCCTCCTTCCCTGTCCCTCTCTCCCTGTCCCTCCCCACTCGTTCTCTCTCTCAAAGTTAAATAAAAACATTGATCAAAATATGTGTACAAAGTATATACACCATGATTGCCATACCTTGAAACCCTTAATGTGTTCTATGTTGTTTGCTGTAAAAGCATTATCACCTGGGTCAAATTCTGAATTTATACCACTAGTTAGCTTTGGGAAGAAGACTTAGTTTCCTTATTTACAAATGGGGACTGTTTGCTTTGCTTGTCTTTAGGTTGTTAGGAGGATTAGGTATATAAAATGTACTTGGGGCACCTGAGTGGCTCAGTTGGTTAAGCTGCCAGCTCTTGATTTCGGCTCAGGTCACGATCTCATGGTTGGTGAATTCGAGTTCTGCATCAGACACTGTGCTGATGATGCAGAGCCTGCTTGGGATCCTCTCTCCCCCTGTCTCTCTAACCCGCCCCTGGCCCTGCACGCTCATTCTGTCTCTTTCTGTCTCTGTCTCTGTCTGTCTCTCAAAAGTAAATAAATAAACTTAAAAAAAATTAAAAATAAATAAAATGCACTTTGAAAACTGAAATTGTTTAGAAATACCAATACGGATACGAGAGATCCACATATGTATTTTGCAGTAAATGAGTTGATTGGGAAGGAATAAACTCACCCTATACTTATGTTTTCAAAGTTTTAGTGAACATACTGCCTTTTACTAAGATTGGTTGTCCTTGAAAGAGGAAATTAAGGTTTCAAAAATTAAATGCTATAGGCTTATTTTATTCTTGCCTCTTTAAAGCATACATTGTATTACATTATATTGTAATAGGATATGTTAATACATCTGGTTTCTTTTCTAGACTGAGTTCTTCAAGGCAGGTTTCAGATTTTATTAGTGCTTCTGTCTCTCACTTCTAGTACAGATTTTAACACAATCAAAATAATAGCTTATTGTTTGCTAATTATCTACTGCATGCTAGATCCCTCCCATGTGTTTACTAAATTTTTGACCAAAGAACACCTTTTATAACTACAATGTATTGATGAAAAACCAATAAGATCAAAGATACACCCTTCGGATTAAATGGAGAGCAAGAAATGCTCTCAAAGTTCATTTTCTTAATTTCTCCATAAAAATATGAATTTTATTAATGTTCTTTGCAATTGCATAAGTAACTCGTTCATTGTAGAAAATTTGGAAAATTTAGAAATGAAAAAAGAAAAAATAATTCCTCAGACTTTACTATCAAAACACAATCTCTGTTAACATTTTGAAGTATATCCTTTAAATACATGTTTTCTGAATCATAATGTATTTACATTTATTTCAGATGCCGACTGAGTTGGATAGAGATACGATTGTAGGAAAGTAGGGAGATAACTTGCTTTAATACTCCTTAATCTATCTCTGTGAGCCAACTGAATTAAGCAACAGCCCTTTTTAAAAAGTCTATTTATTATGGTTCAATGGCCAGATAATTAAAAAAAAAAAAAATGACCAACCCATCAAATCTCCACCTTCCTAATCTTTTACCCTTGATCTTGAGGCAGAGTACTGTCACTATCTGGGTATCCTGCCACAGAATGATTTGGCAAGTGATTAGTTTGCCCTTGGGCACTGGCTGCTGCTGGGTCCTAAACTTTAATTGGTTGCTCAAGGAAGAAATTGAAGCATGGATTTGAGTCTCAAAAGTGTCGTTGGAAATAGCATTCTGGTCGTGCCTGGGTGGCTTAGTTGGTTAAGAGTCTCACTTCAGGGGGCACTTAGGTGGCTCAGTCTGTTAAGCCTCCAACTTCGGTTCAGGTTATGATATCATGGTTCATGAGTTTGAGCCCTGCGTTGGGCTCTGTGCTGACAGCTTGGATTCCGTGTCTCCTTCTCTCTCTCCCCGTACCACCCCCCCCATCACACTGTATCTCTATCTCTATCAAAAATAAATAAACATTTTAAAAAATGAAATTATTCAATAAATCAAACAACAAAGTAAGTTCCTTCTCCATTTTTTTTTTTAAATTTTTTTTTCAACGTTTATTTATTTTTGGGACAGAGAGAGACAGAGCATGAACGGGGGAGGGGCAGAGAGAGAGGGAGACACAGAATCGGAAACAGGCTCCAGGCTCTGAGCCATCAGCCCAGAGCCCGACGCAGGGCTCGAACTCACAGACTGCGAGATCGTGACCTGGCTGAAGTCGGACGCTTAACCGACTGCGCCACCCAGGCGCCCCTCTCCATTTCTAAATTCATTTGTTCATTCAACATTTACAGTTCACCTTGGAAACAGTATATATATGACTTACATAAGAGCATAAAGAGCTTGTAAGGACTAGAGATGGCATATACTAAGAGCATTTCTCAATAGGGGTTCCCTGGAACACTGCAGAACTGTTTCTGTATCTCAAGGAGAAAAAAAACTAGTGAAATATGTATTTACAGGTATAAGAAAAATTAAACACATCAATAGCACAAAAGCATAAGATATTCAAATCTGTATATTGATATTCAAATTGTATATTGATAGGCAGCATTTACCAACTAACTACCACATGTATGCTCTCTTTAATTATAAGTGGTTTTTGTTGTGTATCTCGTCATAATTTCAATAATTTTCCTTTTTTTATTTAAACATTTTTAATGTTTATTTCTGAGAGAGAGAGAGAGAGAGAGAGAGAGAGAGTGAATGGGGGAGGGGCAGAGAGAGAGGGAGACACTGAATCTGAAGCAGGCTCAAGGCTGTCAGCATAGAGTCCTTCTCGGGGCTTGAGCTCACGGACCTCGAGATCATGACCTGAGCCGAAGTCAGATGCTCAACCGACTGAGCCAACCAGTAACCAATAATTTTTCTATAATGATATTTTTTATATTTAATTTTTCTAAATCTGAATACAATTTAAGATATATATGTAAGATATATATCTTAAGATATATATAATAAATATCTTAAATTGTTAAGATATATATAATATATATATCTTAAGTTGTATTCAGATTTAAGATATATATAATATATAGATATGTATCTTAAATTGTATTCAGATTTAGAAAAATTAAATATAAAAAATATCATTATAGAAAATTTGGTATTGTATTCAGATCATTCAGCCATTGCCAATAATAAGTATATTTTAGTTTGCTTTGTTAAACAGGAAAGTTCTATTAAGTAAATGATAAATGACTCCATTATTAATAAGGCATCAGTAGGAATGAGTGAGCCAGTTGAGTAAATGAGTGAGAAAGAAGTTCTTGTTGAAAGGGCACCTGGCTGGCTTAGTTAAAACATACAACTCTTGATCTTGGGGTTGTGAGTTCAAGCCCCATGTTGGGTGTAGATTACTAAAAAAATAAACTTCAAAAAACAAAAACAAAACAAAAAAACACCTCATTGAAAGGTGAAGGAGATTCCCTGGAAATAGGAGCAAGGGAATGAGGGAACAAGAGGTGAAGAGAAAGAATTGATATCCTGATGTGAGACATGTTTCAGGGTGCAACTGCAGAATGCTATTTCCTTTATTTTTAATGTTTATTCTTTTTTTAAAGGGAGAGAGAGTGAGAGAGAGAGGGGAAAAGGGGCAGAGAGAGAGGGAGATAGAGGATCTGGAGGTGGGCTCCGTGCTGACAACAGAGAGCTTGATGTGGGGCTCAAACTCACGAACTGTGAGATCATGACCTGAGCTGAAGTCAGATTTTTTTTTTTTACTTTTTTTTAATGTTCACTTATTTTTGAGAGAGAGAGAGAGAAAGAGAGAGAGTGGGAGAGGGACAGAGAGAGAGGGAGACAGAATCTGGAACAGGCTCCAGTCTCTGAGCTGTCAGCACGGAGCCCAACATGGAGCTGGAACCCATGAACCGCAAGATCATGACCTGAGCTGAAGTTTGACGCTTAACCAAATAAGCAACCCAGGCACCCTGTAATTTTTTTTAACATTTATCTACTTAGAGAGCGCAAGCGCAGAGGGAGGAAAGGGAGAGACACAGAATCCAAAGCAGGCTCCAATCTCCGACGTGAGACTCGAACTCACGAACCATGAGATCATGACCTGAGCCCAAGTTGGTCACTTAACTGACTGAACCACCCAGGCACCCCACAAACCAGGCATTGTTTAAACTGATTGTTGAAGGAAAAGAAAAATTACTGGCAAGTGTGCTTCCATAAATGATATGCTAACTGGAAACAAAAGGAATTCAAAAATTTCATGAAAGAAGAGCTACCACCAAATAATTCCTTGGAGAGGAATGGCATGCTTTTTAATTAGTCCCTTAGTTACTCTTCCAGGCTTTCACCATATGAATCTAACAAGTAATTTGTGGGTATTATCACTGTGGAATTTATCTTCAAGCTTTACAAACAAATACCAAATAGAAGAATATGGGAGTAAGGATCAATATGAACAACTTATCTGTAAAACTGAAATAAAGGTGTTCTATGAATGGCAGCATAGAAGCTGCCACATAGTGGTAAAAAGGATGGAATCTGAAATCATGGCTTATGCTTGAATTGTAGTTCCCCTTGTTGCCTATGTGCCCATATCCAATTTTTTTCTGGTTGTGGAGTTGTTTGTTTTTTTTTTAATTTTTTTTTCAACGTTTATTTATTTTTGGGACAGAGAGAGACAGAGCATGAACGGGGGAGGGGCAGAGAGAGAGGGAGACACAGAATCAGAAACAGGCTCCAGGCTCTGAGCCATCAGCCCAGAGCACGACGCGGGGCTTGAACTCACGGACCGCGAGATCGTGACCTGGCTGAAGTCGGACGCTTAACCGACTGCGCCACCCAGGCGCCCCTCTGGTTGTGGAGTTTTAATGAAATAATATGTAAAGTGCTAAGCACCGTGTATAGATAGCTTCTACTAATTATTAATATCTTGATTGACTTTTCAATATTTTATTTAGTTCTAGCTATTTCAGAAACTTACAAAATCAAAGATCTTAAGTAACAATGTTTTCATGCTTAAACTGTTAGGTTTTAGTGAATTACAATTAAAATTAATATGGAAAGCAGACATAAAAGACAAACATGCAGACTTTGAATGTAAATATTAGTAAAAATTAACTGTGGGAAAATGTATTTCAGAGTACCGAATCGCTATCCTATTTTTTCCTAACCCCAAACCAAAAGATAATTTCAAGTCAAACATACAAACATATTAAGACTCCACGAACCCATCACCCAGATACAATGACTCACAGTTTTTTTTTAAAAAGCAACTTCACTTAATATCTTTCATGCATTAATAAAAATTATGTTATTAAATTTCAACCCTTGAGTACACATGACTTTTTTTAAAGCAAATATCTTTTTTTTTTAATTTAATTTTATTTTAAGTAACTCTACATCCAGTGTGGGGCTTGCACTCATGACCCTGAGATCAAGAGTCACATGCTCTACCAACTGAGTCAGCCAGGCACCTCGGGTACACATAACTTTTAATATTTTGTGTGACAAATTGGAAGTACACGCACAAAACACTTTTGTTGCATATCAAAGTATGATGGTGGTTGTCTTGAGGAAAAGCACTTACTTGTGCAATCATTTGAATTTTGAGCTGAATTAGCCTTGAAAAACTAAAACTGGTTATTCAGACTTGAGTATTTGGCAGATGTGTTCTTGAAAATTATAAAATGAGTCTGTCATTAGGAAAAAAAATAAGCTAGCTGCCTTGTCTGAAGGCAGTGCCAATGATTACATTTGAGTTTTCAAGCAAAAATTAGAAATTTAGAGAACTTGTATCCACTGCACGCTTCATAGCTTTCTTAAAGATTTTCCTGATGAGATGAGGTATTAACAAATGTGTCTTTAAAATCTGTTGTATAGGGGTGCCCTGGTGGCTCAGTTGGGTTAAGCGTCTGACTTTTGCTCAGGTCATGATCTCAACGGTTTGTGAGTTCGAGCCCCACATAGGGCTCTGTGCTGACAGCTCAGAGCCTGGAGCCTACTTCGGATTCTGTGTTTCCCTCTCTCTCTGCCCCTCTCCCACTAGTGCTCTGTCTCTCTCTCTCAAAAATAAATAAACATTAAAAAAAATTAAAACCTATTGTATAATAAAACATGTTGAACATTTAGAAGAGCAGCATGATTCAGTAAATTCGTATTTTCCAAAAGACCAATCAATGCATGATATAAAAGTATGCATGGGTGAAAGATCCATTCAAAGTTTAAGATGGACCAATGGATTTTCATGTAATAGAGTATGAAAACGTCATTCATATGGTTCAGATTCCATATTGCAGCTAACTTTTAAGAAACTACCACTTGTTAAATTTTGGTGCAGTATCAAAAAAGAATATTTCTTGGGGTGCCTGGGTGGCTCACTTGGTTGAGCATCCGACTTCGGCTCAGGTCATGATCTCACAGTTTGTGGGTTCGAGCCCCGCGTCAGGCTCTGTGCTGACCACTTAGAGCCTGGAGCCTGCTTCAGATTCTGTGTCTCCTTCTCTCTCTGCCCCTCCCCCGCTCATGCTTTGTCTCACTGTTTCTCAAAAATAAATAAATGTAAAAAAATTAAAAAAAAAAAGAATATTTCTTTTCCAACTGACTATATGGGTGAAGGTTGATATACATGTATGAAGCAGATATGAGCATCTGCCGTCTATAAAGCCAGGCATTAAAGAGATTTGCAAAAATGTAAAACAATGTCACTCTTATCATTACATTTTTTTTTTGGGCAGAGAGTTCATTTTCATAAAATGTTATGTTAACAAAAAAATGTTTTGTTAACATGTAATGGGTTTATTATTGTTATTTCAGGTAAGCAAATTTAAAAATTTTATAGTGTGGGCCCCTTGCTGACTCAGTCGGTAGAGTATGTTACTTGATCTCAGAGTCGTGAGTTTGAGCCGCATTTTGGTCATAGAGATTACTTTTTTTAAAAAAAGTTTAAACAATTTTTTAATATTCAATTTCTAATATGTAATTATTAATGGATATAATCCACATAATTAAAAGCTCTTTGAGGTACTCAGTAAAAGAATCCTGAGACTGAAATGGTTGGGAACAGTTTAAGGCAGTAACTCTGGACTGTAAAAAGAATCATTGTAATCTGAAGTGGTAAGAAAGTACTACTTCATGGAGGAGTTGAGAATTGAATTCATTCTGGTATTAAGGTTAAGAAATATTGGGAGGCTGTGGTGAAGAGAATTTTCCAGGTTTCAGCATATATGCCGTGTGCTTAAGATTTTGATTCTCCCAACTATTTTTTTTTTAATTTTTTTTTAAACGTTTTACTTATTTTTGAGACAGAGGGAGACAGAGCATGAATGGGGGAGGGTCAGAGAGAGGGAGACACAGAATCTGAAACAGGCTCCAGGCTCTCAGCTGTCAGCACAGAACCCGAGGCGGGGCTCTAACTCACGGACTGCGAGATCATGACCTGAGCCGAAGTCGGCCGCTTAACCGACTGAGCCACCCAGGCGCCCCTCTCCCAACTATTTTTAAAGTAATGCATTTTCATTGTAGAGGGATTGTAAGATATAAAAGAATGCATGTTAGAAAAGAAATCACTTGTATTCCAGCCACCTGGAGATAACTGCTATTTGATTTGTTATTGTGCCAAAAAGCAAAGAAAATGGAAAGACACAAGAAGTCAGCTTGAAGGCTAATGATATTTATTTACTTCGATCTCTTGATGAAGAGGGAAGCTGGTGTCTGCCAAACTTTTCCATTTGAAATTACTCCTTTTTTCTTTGTAATGGATAAGTATTTTTGTAGGGAGGTTCTTTGAAACTACGTGTGTATCCCATTCTTCATCAGACTTTCAGTGTACTTAGTAAAATGGGCTCAATGTTTTCTTTCTTTTTCGGGAGTGGGTTCAACATATTCTGTTTTATTTGATGATTATTGTCATTATTTTGGTGATAACATTGTCCCTGGTTTGGCCAATGAGAACTTTTTCAAACTGGCTTCTGTATCCTTTTAAATTCCTTGCTTTTTGGCACAAAAAGCAGTCAGTAGTTTAACTTATTTAACCTACTGATAACCATTTTAGAGCACTCTTGTCTTTTTTGGTCATATTCTAGAGTGCTTTGTTCTTGAATATTGATTATCCAAATATAACATATTTCTATAGTTTTTAAAACAAACACCAGCTAGATTTTTATTTTTTTTATTTATTTTTAAATGTTTATTTTTGAGAGAGAGAGGGACATAGAGCACAAGCTAGGAGAGGCAGAGAGAGGGAGACACAGAATCCGAAGCAGGATCCAGGCTCTGAGCTGTCGGCACAGACCCTGACGTGGGGCTCAAACTCACAAACTGTGAGATCATGACCTGAGCTGAAGTCAGACACTTAACCGACTGAGCCACCCAGGTGCCCCACGCCAGCTAGATTTTTAAAAGTCATTTAATCTATCAAAGAAAATAAAAGTCATTTAACCTCAATAGAGCACTTACTTTTTTTTTTTAAGTTTATTTATTTATTTTGAGAAAGAGAGAGAGCTTGTGTGCACGAGTGAGGAGGGGCAGAGAGAGAGGGAAAGACAGAATCTCAAGCAGGCATCTTGCTGTTAGCACAGAGCCCAATACAAGGCTGAAACCCACAGACCATGAGATCATGACCACAAGTCCGTCGCTTAACCAGTTGAGCCACTCAGGCACCCCAAAAGAGCACTTACTTTTGAAAAAAAACTATAATCTTCCTATTTACTTCATCTGCATCAACTCTAGTAACTAAGAGAACCTAAAATCAAAGTAGCTTTTTTCATATGGATATTCTTTTCTCTCTGCTAAACTATGGAGCTTTAGAACATTAGGTTAATATATTCATTTCTTCATACCTTGTGTTTCCATTGATTATTAGGTTGTCAAAAAAATACAATCTAGCAGTATAAAAGAAGAAGAATATTTTAATACTCTCACAAATATGTCCAGATGGTATTGTATGTAAAAGATGTTAATGGTAATACTTGAACAGTACCCTAAACTTGAAGTGTTTCTTTTTGTTAAGAAGAAATTGTTTTCTGAAGTATTTGGAAAAATATTTCCTAAGTATTTGACCTGTGCATTCCATTAATTAGTAATACTGAAATCTTTTAGTTTTAAAATATTTTAAAACTTGTGGCTAGCATGTTATGTTAATTGATTCTGCCTAGTATATATTATATACTGTGTCCTTTTTGTTATTGCAATATTATTCATTCATTAGTCAATGGACATTCACCAAGCACTAATTACTAGTAATAATAATAGCAGTAATCCTTTACTTTTACTGAATTTTCACTATAGTAAAATCTTGGATTGTGAGCAACTTGTTCTGCAAGTGTTCTGCAAGACAAGCAAACATTTATAATAAATTTTAGTTTGATAAATGAGCAATGTCTTGCAATACGAGTAGTACATGACACTGAATGTCACAGTTGAGCTAGTGGTCTTTGAAATTTACTTTGACATATGAGTGTTTTGGATTATAAGCATGTTTCCCGAATGAATTATGCTTGCAAACCAGGGTTTTACTGTATTTCATTGAACCTAATGCCATTAGTTATAAAATGCACATTTTTAATGTGCTGCTAAGAAAAAATCTTGTCAAATAAACTAGTACATACCATCCATTGTAAAATCACCCTAGCTTCAGAGATATTAAAACGGGAAAAACTATCATGTTTTAAAATTGTTGACATAGGCACTTGACAATGTTAATTCATTTAATTACAGCAATCCTATGAGACAGGTGCCATCATTAACCTCATTCTTTTTTTTTTTTTTTTTTTTTTTTTTTTTGTAAGATTTTATTTGGCAGGAGGGAGTGCGGCGAGGGAGGCTGCACCTGGCTGGCTCAGTCAGTAGAGCATGTGAGTCTTGATCTAGGTCTTGAGTTTGAGCCCCACGTTGAGGGTATATTTACTTAATTAAAAAAAAAATCTTTTAATTATATATTTTTAAAGTAATCTCTACCCCTAATGTGGGGCTCAAACACACAACACTGAGATCAAGAGTCAATGCTCCACTGACTAAGCCAGCCAGGCGCCCCTCATTTTTATAAAGAAGCTCAGCCACTAAGAGGTTATGTAGCTTTTACCAAGGTCATGCAAATATCAAATAATTTGAGAACAAAGATCCTAACTCCACCCTCAACTACTACCCTATACTGCCTTCAGCCAGGGTGATTAAACCAGTCACTTCTTTTCAGCTAATTCTGAGGAAAAGGAGGAGCCAGGTTAATAATTTATGCTGTAGTATAATAAATGTCTTTATTAGAGAAATGCATAATAAAGTATGCGCGTGCAGAGGAGAGATAGTTTAACCCTTTCTGAGGAGGTGTATATGTACCGAGTCCTCTTCTGTCAAGATATTGTAGCTTAAAAATCATGTTTAGGTTCTTCTAACCTTTCTGTGTTGCTGTGGCTTTGTTTTAATCTTTCATTCGTCCTGGTGCAGCCAAAAAAAAAAAAAAATTCAAAATGCCATTACATTCTTTAAAACACTTATGATGTCTTCATAGTATATAGACATCAAGATTCACTAGATGTATCTTATTAAAGTGAATTTCTAGAAAAATAAAAAGTTCAAATTAGCTAAGTAAATGAAGTTTAAATGGAATGTTTTCACAGGTGCTGGAGAAAATTTGGAGAATACAATGGCAGCCTTTCAGCAGTAAGTATATAAAAAGGTATTCTTTTACAGTTTATCTTTATGATAAAGATTCACAAAGTGAAGATAGTATACACATAGCATCCACTTGTGACAGTTGTTTCTATTTTATTAAAATCCCCCCCCCTTTTTTTTTTAATTTAGCTAGTCTGAAGTGTTACAAAGAGTGTTTGGCTTCTGCATAACTGAAAAACTAGATCAGAGTTGTGGGTAATCAAAAGATACTATAGTTCTAAAGCTGAAAGAAGACATTTGTAACAAGGAACATACTGTGTGTAATGCTAATTAGTCTTGGAGAGAAAGAGAAAAGGAGAAAATGAAACAACTGTTACACTGATTGCTGTTTATGAATAGGGTTATGTGTCTACCCTGTAATTCTTCTACAGACCTGAACCTGTAATCTGGTCTTTCTTGTTTGAAGCTTTATGAGTGCTGATCTTATTTTTCTGAATAAGATACACTTTTTTCGGTGTTTCAATTATTCATATTTCACATAGATCTCTTTTAGGGCACCTCACAGAGAAGCAACAGGAGAGACAGGAATGAAAGCTGATTGATACCTTGTTCTTTGTCTTAGAGTAAATGATCATCATCAGTCTGTGGTAATGGTGAAAACACTGTTTTATTTTCTCTGGAAAATAAGGCAGGGAATATGAAAAGTTAAACCCCATGGAAGACATTACCTTTCCATATTTAGTAAGAAAAATATTTTCTTATATATTTATTCAGCCATGTTTATGCATACAATTGGGGCTAAGAAATCAGGAGAATTTGGCTTAAGTTTTGTTCTGTTTCTGTTTCTCATCATTCAAAGACACCTTAAAATGTAGATGTGGCTGGCTGACTCAATAGAGTATGTGACTTTTTATCTTGGGGCTGTAAATTCGAGCCCCACTTCAGGCATAGAGATTACTTAAAAATAAAAATAACAAAAAGCACCTTAGAGTTTATTTTTCCTGTTATCAGGTCCAAATGTACTGGTTTTCCATATTCTAGTTTCATCTAAATCCTGTCTTCCTGTGTTCGTCATTGTTTATTCTTCCTGTTCTATAATACAGTGCATTTGGCTATAATCCTCAAATTCTCTTACATCTCTAAAAATGCAAAAACTTTCCTCCTGTCTGTGGAAAAACCTTTCCAGACTCATTTAAATTACTCTAAGTTAAAAAAAAAATCAACGAATCACTTTATTTGTACAGTTTACACTGAGACGCATATTGGGTATGTACCCAATATACTATGATTTATCAAATATTTGATGCCTGGGATGTAGTGATATATATAATATCTGGGGGATAAATGCTTATAACTTTGAGTGATTCTAAGCATTCTTTATGTTTAAAGTATATTATTTTGTAAGTTTTTCTCCATATCTTTGGTTAAATTTTTACCAACCACCCTTATTTATAACATTAAAATACTTGGTTAGAATAAACTATTCCTAAGGATACTGTATTTGTATAATAAGTTATTTATAAGGATGGAATGTAAATAATTTTATCTTTGAAGACTGTGATCGTCTGATAAGTTTTTTGATGTTCAAAGAATGTCTGATTTAGGTGGTTTTTACTTGATAGATACAACATTACATTTACTATGTTTAGTTGTTGTTTGTCTTTTTATTTTCTTCGTTCATTTGTCTTATTTCTTAAATTCCACATATGAGTGAAATCATATGGTATTTGTCTTTCTCAGTCTGACTTATTTCACTTAGCATTATACCCTCTAGGTCCATCCATGTTGTAAGTGGCAAGATCTCATTATTTTTTATGGCTGAGTAATATTCCACTGTGTGTGTGTGTGTGTGTGTGTGTGTGTGTGTGTGTGTATCACATCTTTATTCAGTCATCTGTTGATGGACATTTGGGTAGCTTCTATATCTTGGCTATTGTGAATGATGCTGTAATAAACATAGGAGTGCATATATCTTTTTGAATTACCCATTTTATTTGGGTAAATATCCAGTAGTGGAATTACTGGATCATATGGTAATTTTATTTGTAATTTTTAACTTTTTAAGGAACCTCCATATTGTTTTCCACAGTGGCTGTGCCAATTTGCATTCCTACCCACAGTACACAATTGTTGCTTTTTCTCTACATCTTTGCCAACACTTGTTTCTTGTGGGGTTTTTGTTTTGTTTTGTTTTTTTATTTTAGAGAGAGAGAGAGAGCAAGTGGAGAAGAGGGGCAGAAGCAGTGAGAGAAAGAGAGAGAGAGAGAGAGAGAGAGAGAGAGAGAGAGAGAGAGAGAGAAAATCTTAATCAGGCTCCACACTCAGCATGCAGCCTGATGCAGGGCTTAATCCCACGACCCTGGGGTCATGACTTGAGTTGAAACCAAGAGTCTTATGCTCAATCCACTGAACCACCCAGGTACCCCATTTCTTGTGTGACTTGTCTTCTGACAGGTGTGAGGTGATATCTCATTGTAGTTTTTATTTGTATTTTCCTGATGATGAGTGATGTTGAGCATCTTTTCGTGGTTCTCTTGGCTATCTGTATGTCTCCTTTGGAGAAATGTCTTTTCATATCTTCTGCTCATTTTTTAAAAAATGTTTTATTTATTTTTGGGAGAGAGACACAGAGCATGAGTGAGCGATGGGCAGAGAGAGAGGGAAATAGAGAATCTGAAGTGGACTCCGCACTGACAGCAGAGAGCCTTATCTGGGGCTCGAACTCATGAACCACGAGATCATGACCTGAGCCAAAGTTGTATGCTTAACCGACTGAGCCATCCAGGCGCCCCTTTTCTGCCCATTTTTAAATTGCATTATTTGGGTTTGGGGTGTTGAGTTGTATCATATTTTATATATTTTGGATACTAGCCCTTTATTGGATATGACACTTGCAAATCTTCTCCCATTCAGTAGGTTGCCTTTTAGATTCGTTGATTATTTACTTAGCCGTGCAGAAGCTTTTTATTTTGGTGTAGTCCCAATAGATTAATTTTGCTCTTGTTTCTCTTGTATGAGGAGACATATCTAGAAAAAATGTTTCTAAGGCTAATGTCAAAAATATTATTGCCTAGGTTTTTCTCCTGGTTTTATGGTTTCAGGCCTCACATTTAGTCTTTAATCCATTTTGACTTTATTTTTTGTGTATGATGTAATAAAGTGGCCCAGTTTCATTCTTTTGCATGTAGCTGTCCACTTTTTTTTGCACCATTTGTTGAAGAGACTGTCTTTTCCCCAATAAGCTTAATTTTAACCTCTTTTTAAGATTTGTTGTTGGTAGTGGTTTTTGTGTTTTGTTTTATCTTATGTATGTATCAATGCTCTTGCTATCAATGAATACTTTTGTTTTCATTTAGAAATATTCTGTTAGTTCCTTAACTAATATTCTATTAGTTCTTAACTTCTAGGAGTTTTTTTTTTTTTAAATAGCTGCTTCATGAGCAGCAAGAAAAAATCATGTAAACATACTATTTTTAAGGTACAGTATATTTAAAAGGAGTTATAATACATAACCGACAAAAGATACTGTGCTTAAGTACGGTATATCTTTGATAGGATAAATAGTTGAGAGAGAGGTAGTAAAAATATAATGAACAGCTAAAATTTAGATCTTATTTATGTGCATGTGTAGATATACACTTTACAGAGCATATATATTATGACACAGAAGTGAAGAGAAGAAGGTATTAAAGAAAATATAAATAGTTGGTCGGGGAAGCCTGGTTAAGATTCACCAGAAAATTGAAAAGATACCAGGACTAGAAGAGTTATCATTTGGTACAGAGGAAGAAGCTATTTTTAAAATGTGAAGTGTTTGGGTGCCTGGCTGGCTTAGTTGGTAGAGCACGCAACTCTTGATCTCTGGCTGTGAGTTTGAGCCCCACATTGGGTGCAAAGATTAGTCAAAAAAAAAAAGAAAGAAAGAAAGAAAGAAAGAAAGAAAGAAAGAAAGAAAGAAAGAAAGCGGAAAAAAATGTGCAATATTTCAGATTAAGATGTGAGGCTATGCAGACAAAATATGTCTAGGAAACTGAAAGGACCTTTAAGAATGTATGGAAAATTAATTCAATAGTGGGGCTAAAGAAGTAATTAGGACTGACAAAGAAATAATTGCATCTCACAATTGCTTCCTTGCTTGCTTGCTTTTTCTTTCTTTATTTTTTGCATCTCACAATTTACAAAATGTCCTGTAATGTGGTTTATAAAATGCTTTCACAAACACCTTAGGTTATGAATATAGCTCCTCTGTGATTCCTTTGGTAGCAAGAATCCTTCCATATTGATCTCTCAGTCCCTAACACCTAGTTCTGGTGCTAATAGACTCACCAGTTGCTTACCAAATGATACATGGAATGGGGAACTTAAGAGCAAAGCAGAATATTAACAGAAGACAGATGAAGGAGACAGAACCCCATCCATAATAAGCATAGAACCAAAAACTAAGGAACTGTAATACACACACACACACACACACACAGACACACACACACACACAGTTACTAAGCCCTTGAGTATATAAAATCTGGCTCCTAAGAGGTAATAAAACTAGGTTATTAAACCAGGCCGCCTTTGTAAATACCCATGGGACAATTTGATCCCCATGGTATTAACATGAATGGTAAAAGTAAGAAACAAATTGTTTTAGCAATAGCTGGAAGTGTAAGTTGGCAGGCAGTCAAAGTAATTAATCAGTGACCTGGTTCTCATGCTATGTTTTTCAGAATATCTAATTAATACAGTACTAATTTCTCATCTATGAAATGGAAATAATAATAAACCTCAATGTTGTGAGGAATTAAAGAGATTCAAATAAATTCCTTAATATAGGGCCTGTTTTAAGTTGTTATGTATTGTTTCTCTGGAATTTCAAGTAATTTCATATCTTTTAGAGCTAGAGTTTTTATTTCTTTTTCTGGTAGTATTGAAGCCTTGGCTTCCCTTTTTCTATGTTTGTAATCAGCTTGTTAGAAATTCAGCTATATTATAAAAAGAAAGAAATTCAGCTATAAAATATCTAGTGCTTCAATTGAAGTAGATGCATATTGTTACTTATGGAAAATTTTGAAGGCCAAAGTAATAAAAAAAATTTCCTTTTTCTTGCTATTTTCTAGCTATTTCTGTATCAAATTTGGGATAATTTTATTAGGATAATTTACAAATTGTCCTGGATGCACTTACTATTGCTCTGAATTTTTATTAGCTTATTAATAAGAGATAAGCATACAATAAGTGGAAAATATTTTTTATACAAATTCCTAAACATTTCTAAAAATAGCCAACATTTCAGCTAATGGCAAGCTTAATACTTAGATTTCTTAGGTAGAAGGTATAATTTTTTTTTAATACAGGAAAATATAGTCTCTGCTCTTACTCTCCCTTCACATACTCATAGAAAAAAATAACAAAAGAAAAGAAAAAGGAAGATATGCACAAGCCCAAAAATTAGTAGTAGCAATTTTTTTTAGTTATATAAAGGATTTTAGGGTTTTATTTCAAAACTGTTTGCTGGCTGTATATATTGCTTACAGTTTCTACATTTTTTATTCTTTTTTAAAAAAAACTGAACACAATAACAACAACATTTAAGGAAATTTAAAAATACAGAAAAGTAATTCTATGAACCTAAAATCTGTTTTTGTTTGCTTATTTCTTTTTGGATTTTATTTTTATCCATTTGTGGTTCTAGCATACACAATTGACAAACAAATATTCTCTTTTATTTTTTAAAAAAAAATTTTTTTTTCAACGTTTATTTATTTTTGGGACAGAGAGAGACAGAGCATGAACGGGGGAGGGGCAGAGAGAGAGGGAGACACAGAATCGGAAACAGGCTCCAGGCTCTGAGCCATCAGCCCAGAGCCCGACGCGGGGCTCGAACTCACGGACCGCGAGATCGTGACCTGGCTGAAGTCGGACGCTTAACCGACTGCGCCACCCAGGCGCCCCCAAATATTCTCTTTTAAAGGTGGATATCCTTTAGAAGAGGAAACATAAAGGTAATTATTTACATCTTAGTAAGAATTACATTAAGGAGCCAGGTTTGTTTTTCTCCTAACAACTAGTAGTAATTAGGACACTGAAAAAGAGTGTTAATTAGGGAGGAGTAGGGGAGCAGTATGAGATTTTGGCATAAGGCATCAAGTGGCCTTTGGGATGGGAATTGGTGTTTTTTGTTGTTTTTTTTTTTAAGTTTATTTATTTATTTTGAGAGAGAGAGAGCACGTGCATACAATCAGGAGCAGAGAGGGAGGGAGAGAGAATCTCAAGCAGGCTCTGCAGGCTGTCAGCCCAGAGGCCGATGCAGGGCTCAAACCCAGAAACCATGAGATCATGACCTGAGCTGAAATCAAATGTCGGATGCTTAACAGACTGAGCCACCCAGGCGCCCCTAGGATGGGAATTGGGAATGGGATCCTAATTGGAGTGGATCATCAGAGGTAGGTGAAGTCAGAGAAAATGGGTAAGTGGTTGACTCCAAAGGCAAATTTTGGCAGCTATATAATTTTAGAATCATTAGATCTGGGATGGCCAAGGATCTTAATCTTCTAATCTAGGGTCCACTGGATTCCACTTACCATGACTTCATTCTTTCTTTTCTTTTCTTCTTTCTTTCTTTCTTTCTTTCTTTCTTTCTTTCTTTCTTTCTCTCATTTATTTTGAGAGAGCATGAGTGGGGCAGGGGCAGAGAGGGAGAGTACCCCAAGCAGGCTCCGTGATGTCAGCACAGAGCCCAATGCAGGGCTCAAACTCCTGAACCTACAGATCATGACGTGAGCCAAAATTAGGAGTCCAACACTCAACTGACTGAGCCAACTAGGTGTCCCTCATTCTTTCTTTTTTAACCAAGTGAATTAACACACATTTAAAAAAAATTAAGAAATGAGGTGCCTTGGTGGCTCAGTCCATTAAGTGTCCACCTTCAGCTCAGGTCATGATCTCGTGGTTCGTGAGTTTGAACGCTGTGTCGGGTGCACTCTGTGCTGACATCTGGCAGCCTGGAGCCTGCTTCAGATTCTATGTCTCGCTCTCTCTCTGCCTTTACCCCACTCATACTGTCTCTCTCTCTCTATCAAAAAAAAAAAAAAAAGAAAGAAATGTGTTGGATACCTACAATATGCCCCACATCGTGAACATTAGAAAATATGTAACAGACATAGGCCTTTCCTCTAGGAATTTAATATACAGTTGTAGAGACCTGACCTCTTATGAACCACTGGTATTTGTGGTTTAAGTGCATGGGATTATATTGCACAAACATAATTTATCTACTTTTGTGTCTTCTCACCTCCTCTGCTCACCACAGCTCTACTCTTTCCATTCTTGAATTTTAAAAAAGTGTTTCTAGAACTTTCTCCCTGTTTCACCCATGTTTACTTTTTCTTTATTTTGAAGTGTCACCCGCGATGATTAGTGCATAAAGTGCTATGTGGGCATTTTACACATTCAGAGGTTTTTTAACAAGTAACTTACAGAGTACCAGCTGTGCAAGGTCTTGTGTCCAGGCACTAGGAATACAGTAGTAAACTAGATCTAGGTTATGATTTCACGGTTCATGAGTTGGAGCCCCATATTGGGCTCTGGGCTGAAGGACAGGGCCTGCTTGGGATTCTCGGTCTCTGGTCTCCCTCTCTCTTTGGCCCTCCCCTGCTCTCTCTCTTTCTCTCCCTCTTTCAAAAAGGAATAAATAAACATTTAAAAAACTGTTTTGTGTTGTATAAAATATACATCCCATAAAATGCAAAATCTAAGTATATAGTCTGATGAATTTTTTTAATGTTTATTTTTGAGAGAGAGAGAGCAAGCAGAGGAGGGTCAGAGAGAGAGGGAGACAGAATCCGAAGCAGGCTCTAGGCTCTGATCTAACAGCACAGAGCCTGACATGGGACTTGAACTCACGAACCGTGAGATCACGACCTGAGCCCAAGTTGGATGCTTAACCGACTGAGCCACCAAGGAGCCCCTGGCCCAGTGAATTTTAGTATGTATGTACCTTTGTAACCACCACCCAGATAAAGATACAGAACATTTATAGCACCCTTAAAGGTGTCCTTGTGACCTTTCCCAGTCCACACTTGTTGGACACTTGTCCAACTTGTTGCCCCTACATAGCCATTACTCAATTTCTGTTATTCTATATTTCTATTATTTTATGATAAGTTGATTTTGCTAGTTCCTGAAAACATAAATGTAATCATACAGTATTTATACTTCTGTGTCAGGTTTTTCTTTTTTCAGTTTATATCTGTAAGATTCACCCATGATGTGTGAAGTAATGTTATCTGTTTTTTAATAGCCAAATGCATTCATCCCTCTCAGATATATACTTAGCAGAAGTGGAATTGCAGGATCACATGGTAGTCTATATTTATACCTTCCAAAGTGATTGTACCAATTTATATTCACACCAGCAATACATGAGGATTCCAGTGCTCCACTGTCTTGCTAATTTATTGTCAGGCTGTTTAATTTTAGCCATTCTAGTGGATATGTAATGCTATCTCATTGTGGTTTTAATTTACATTTCCCTGTTTGACATTTGATTTTGGACATCTATTCATACACTTATTGGCCATTTGGAAATCCTCAGCTGTGAAGTGCCTGTTCAACTTTGTGTCTATTATTTTATTGTATATTGTCTTTCTGCAAAAGGCATTTCAGGCAAAGGGAGTATTCTTTTTTGTTGTTTATTTACTTATTTTTGAGAGAGAGAGAGTGAGCATGGGGGATGGACAGAGAGAGACACAGAGAGAATCACAAGCAGCTTCTGCGCTGTCAGTGCAGAGCCAGATGTGAACCCATGAATTGTGAGATCATGACCGAGTCAAAACCCAACAGTCAGATGCTTAACCGACTGAGCCACCCAGGCATTCTAGGCAAAGGGAGTATTGAAAGAGTGTGGGGCTGCTTGGAAGGTAAGGTACGTTGTAAGGAGGTACAGAGAGCTAATAGTGTCATCATGGCTTTGGGAACAAGGAAACTGAAGCATAAAGAAGCTAAATAACTTGCCCAAGTAAGTGGCAGACCCAGTATTTGAACACAGACTCCAGTGTCTATACTTCCCGCCCCCCCTCACTTTATTGAGGTATAATTGACAAATTATAATATATTTAAGGTATTTAACCACTGTGCCTGAGTGGCTCAGTTGGTTAAGCGTCTGACTTCAGCTCAGGTCATGATCTCCCAGTTTGTGAGTTCGAGCCGTTAGGGGTCTGTGCTGACAGCTCAGAGCCTTGGAGCCTGCTTCAGATTCTGTGTCTCCCTCTCTTTCTGCCCTTCCCCTGCTCTCTCCCTCAAAAATAAACATCAAAAAAATATACAGTGTGATGATTTGATATGTATATATATTGTGAAGGGATTCTTACAATCAAGTTAATTAACACATCCATCACCTCACATAGTTACCTTGTTTTTGCTCAGTGTTTGTGCTCTTAACCACTGTGATATACCCTTTATAAAAGTGATAGGATCTTAGATGTGAAAGGAAACTTAGAGATTGTCTGATCTGATCCTTTCAATTTTTCTTTTTTTCCCCAATTTTTAAAATTTTATTTTATCATGATGAAATATACGCAACATAAAACTTGCCATTTAATTATTTTTAAGTGTACAGTTCAGTATCATTTAATCTTCACATTACTATGCAACCATCACCACTGTTAATCTCCAGAACTTTTCATCTTTCCATATCAAAACTCTGGACCCATTCAATTAATAACTCCCTTACCTTCTCCCCCCAGCTCCTGGTAATCACCATTCTACTTTCTATTTCTATTAATTTGACTATTCTAAGTACCTTTATATAAGTGGAATCATTGAATATTTGTATTTTTATTTTTGGCTTTTTTCACCTTGCATAGTACCTTAAAGATTCACTCATGTTGTGGCATATATCAGAATTCCTTCCTATTTTTAAGGTTTTTTTTTATTTTTAAATAATCTCTTCATGCAACATAGGCCTCAAGCCCCAAGATCAAGAGTTCATGCTCTACCAACTGAGCCAGCCAGGCTACCCAGAATTCCCTTCATTTTTAAAGGCTGAATAATATTTCTTTGTAGGTATATCACATTTTGTTTATCCATTCATCAGCTGATAGACAATTAAGTTGTTCCTAATTTTCACTATTATGAACAATACTTCTATGAACATGGTTGTATAAATATTTCAGGTACCTGCTTTCAGTTTTTTCTTTGTGTATTCAGAAGTGAAATTGCTGGATCATATGGTAAATCTATGTTTAGCTGTCTTGAGGAACTGCCATTTTATATTTCCACCAACAGTATACAAGGGTTCCAATTTTTCCACATCCTGGCCAATACTTTTTTTTTTCTTTTTCCCTTCCCTTCTTCCTCCCTTCCTTCCTCCCTTCCTCCCTTCCTTTCTTCCTTCCAAAAGTGTGTGAAATAGTGGGATTTTTTTTCTTTTTTAAAGTTTAAGTAATCTCTAACCCAACATGGGGCTTGAACTTATGACCACGAGATCAAGAATCACATACTCTTCCAGTGGAGCCAGACAGGTGCCCCTCTGATTGTGGTTTTGACTGGATTTCCCTAATGATTAGTGATGTTTATCTTTGTTCCATGTGCTTATTGGCATGTCTTCTTTATAGAAATATCTATTCAGTTCCTTTCCTCATTTTTGAATTGGGTTATTTTCTTGTTGTTGAGGTTTTTTTAAGGAGTTCTTTATATACTGTAGATATTAATCCTTTATCAGGTAGATGATTTGCACATATTTTCTCTCATTCTGTGGGCTACCTTTTTACTTTGTTGATACCATCCTCGGTACACAAAAATTTTTAATTTTGATGAAGTACAGTTTGTCTTTTTTGTTGTTTTCTTTTGTTTCCTGTGCTTTTGTTGTTACAGCCAAGAAATTATTGCCAAATCCAGTGTGGTAAAGCTTTTCCTGTATGTTGTCTTCTAAAGGTTTTTTTCTTCTTAGGAGTTATGGTTAGGTCTTTGATCAATTTTGAGTTTATTTTTCAATGTGGTGTTAGGTAAGGATCCAACTTCATTCTTTTACGTGTGGATATCCAGTTTTCCCAGCACCATTTGTTGAAAGACTATCCTTTCCTCATTGAATTGTCTTTTGTACCCTTGTTGAAAATCATTTGACAGTATATGAGAGGGTTTATTTCTGGACTCTATTCTATTTCATTGATTTATATGTCTGTCTTTATGCCAGCACCATATTGCTTTGATAACTGTAGCTTTGTAGTAAATATTGAAATCAGGAAGTGTGAGTCTTCCAACTTTGTTCTTTTTCAAGATTGTTTTGACTCTTTGAGTTTCCTTGAGATTTCATATGCATTTTATAGTTTGTTTATTTATTTATTTTTAGTAATCACTGCACCCATAGTGAGGTTCAAACTTACAACCCTGAAATCAAGAGTTGCATGCTCTTCTGACTGAGTCACCCAGGTGCTTCTCATATGCATTTTAGGATGGATCTTTCTATTTTTGCAAAATCATTGGGATTTTTATAAGAATTTCATTGAATGTGTAGATCAATGTATCTTAATAATAAGCATTCTAATCCATGAATATGGGATGTCTTTCCATGTATGTGTATCTTATTTAATTTCTTTCAGCAGTGTGTTGTAGTTTTCATTGTACAAGTCTCTTATTTCCTTGGTTAAGTTAATTTCTAAGAATTTTTTGTTCTTTTTGATGCTATTGTAAATGGATTGTTCTGTTATTTCCTTTTCAGATTGTTCATTGTTAGTATACAGAAACATAACTGATTTTTGTGTGTTGATTTTTTTTAAGTTTATTTATTTGTTTAGAGAGAGAGAGTGCATGAGCAGGGGAGGGGCAGAGACAGAGGGAGAGAGAGAATCCCAAGTAGGTTCCTCACTGTCAGTGCTGAGTCCAACATGGGACTTGAAATCATGACCTGAGTGGAAATCAAGAGTTGGACACTTAACCGACTGAGCCACCCAGGTACCCCTATACAACAAGTTCATAGCAAAGCAGGAACTGATATCCAGACTTTTTTTAACTTCTGATCCAGTGTTTTATTATTTTTATTGTTTTTAAGTTTTTATTTAAGTAATCTCTACACCTAATGTCGGGCTCAAACTCTTGACTTTGGCTCAGGTCATGATCTGACGGTTTGTCAGTTCGAGCCCTGCATCAGGCTCTGCATTGACAGCATGGAGCCTTCTTTGGTTTCTATCTCTCCTTCTCTCTCTGCCCTTCCCCCACTCTCTCTCTCTTTCAAAATAAATAAATAAACTTAAAAAAAAAAAAAAAAGAGTTGCATGCTCTTCTGATTGAGCCAGCCAAGTGCCCCCTGATCCAGTGTTCTTTCCATTATACTGGGTTGTCAGGAATATGGATAGTGGGTTATGGAAAGGGGTAACATGATTCTCTTGTTATGTGTTTACTTTAGAATATTTTCACATCAATAAATCTAGTAGATGACAGTGTAGAGAAATTTTAGCGTTAAGAGATTTTTTTGCTATTTGATTTATAACTCCAAATTTTTACATCTGACAAAGTTAAGTTTACTTAACTTTCAGAATGTCATTATTCTTTGCATTTCTTCAGTGCAGTTACAATTGGAACTGATATGCTGGAATTGGACTGCCATATCACAAAAGATGAACAAGTTGTAGTGTCACATGATGAGAATCTAAAGAGATCAACTGGAGTCAATGTAAACATCTCTGATCTCAAGTACTGTGTAAGTAACAATGCATGATAAACTACTATCTAATAGATACTAGAGCCTGTAAGATTATTAAAAACAATGAATGCCAGATAGTGTTTCAATAAATAATAAAAAATAAATGATAGTGATTAAATAATGAATGTCAAAGAAAATTTTAAAAACTATTCTAGGGGCACTTGTGTAGCTCAGTTCGTTAAGCATCCAACTTCAGCTCAGGTCATGATTTCACGGTTCATGGGTTCAAGCCCTGTGTTGGGCTCTGCGCTGACAACTCAGAGCCTGAAGCCTGCTTTGGATTCTGTGTGTGTGTATGTGTGTGTGTGTGTGTGTGTGTGTGTGTGTGTGTGTGTGTGTCTCTCTCTCTCTGCCCCTCCCCTGCTTATGCTCTCTCTCCCTCTCTCTCTCTCTCTCCCTCCTTCTCTCTCAAAAATAAATAAACATTAAAAAAAAAAAAGAAAACTATTCTAATTTCCAGTGAGGATTTGTACTTACTACAGACACCTGTGGATACATCTTGGAGACTTATTTTTATAAATATTTTAACAAAATTACCAAAGTCTTCAAATGTAAAACTACTAAAATTCAACTTGCTTGAAGTATTCTACAATTTATTTGATTCAGATTAAATATATGAATTAATTTTAGTCTTCAAGGATAGGAAATCTGATTTTAGTGGTTTACATGCCATTATAGTAAAGACTGATAAATGGATGGGGAAATAAATGCTTTATTTTACCACCTAAAGAAAACTTATGTTAACAGAATACTATCTGTATGTATATCTTGTATGTTTTTTACATGGTTATGATCCTACTGTATATTATGTATATTGTGTTTTTAAACACTTCAACATTATGGCATGATACACATTTTTCCATGCTTTCTCATTTAATAGACTTTAGTTTTTAGAGCAGTTACCAGCAAAATTGAGCAGAAAGTACAGAGTTTCCACTAACTTCTGAACCTGTACATGTACAGCCATCCCTTCCCCCCAACCCCCCGTCAACATCCTGCACCAGAGTGTTACATTTGGTACAATCTATGAACCTACATTAACACATCATTGTCACCCCAAATCCATAGGTAACAGTAGGTTTATTTTTATTTTTTTAATGTTTATTTATTTTTGAGAGAAAGAGAGAGAGTGTATTTATTTTTGAGTGGGAGAGGGACAGAGAGAGGGAGACACAGAATCCGAAGCAGGCTCTAGGCTCAGAGCTGTTTGCACAGAGCCTGACGTGGGGCTCAAACTCACAAACCGCGAGATCATTACCTGAGCTGAAGTCAGACGCTTAACGAACTGAGCCAGACAGGCACCCCAGTAGGGTTTATTCTTAATGTTGTACATTCTGTAGGTTTTAACATATAATGACATGTACGTTTTAATGTATAATAATATGTATCAACTATTACAAGTGTCATACATAATAATTTCACTGCCCTAAAAATCCTTGGCCTGTTCATCCTTCCTGCCCCCCAACCCCTGGCAACCATTGATCTTTTTATCGTCTTCATAGTTTTACCTTTTCCAGAATGTCATATTGTTGGAATTGTTTGGTATTTAGCCTTTTCGGATTCCATGCTTATTTTTCATAAGCATTTTAAATGACTGCAGTTATTCCATTGATTGGATATGGAGTTATTTTTAACCATTCCTCTTCTGTTGTTGGGCATTTGAATTAGTTCTAAGTTTTTTTTTATTTAATTAATTAAGAATAAAATAAAATGCCACTTAAAAAAAGTGTTTTAAGGATTCTAAAATCTGGGACTCCTGTCTGGCTCAGTTGGTGGAGCATGTGACTCTTGATCTCAGGGTCATGAGTTCAAGCCCCATGTTGGTCGTAGAGTTTATCTAAAAACAAAGTAAGAATTAAAAAAAAGAAAAAACAAAAAACAAGAGAGTTCTAAAATGTGATAATAGAGGAATTCCCATTTTTCTGTACCCTTACCATTATTGAATATTATAACAAAAATTTCCTAAATTTTAATTTTAATTAGCATTTATTTATTTGTGAGTTTAAAGATTTTTCTGTTTGATTGTCATTGTTTAACATTGTCTATTCTTGACATTTATCTACTGAGATATTTGTATATTTATTATTGAGAAAAGGTCCATATTAAATAGTACAGATTTCTTTTCTGATAAGTTGTGAAAGAAAGTAGTTCTATGATTGATTTGCTGTTTGGGATATTCTGCTAAAGAGTGCCCTATGTAAACATAGGTAATGTTTTATTCTTTTATTTTTTGAAGAAGCATATCTTTATCTTAATGTAAGACACCAAAATACTTAAAAATTTTTTTAAATACTTTTAAATTTTGAGAGCTAACTTTTTTTTTTAAATCATATCTTTTAAAGGAACTCCCACCTTACCTTGGCAAACTGGATGTCACATTTCAAAGAGGTAATATTTCCCATTTGCAGCTTAAACATTTACATTAAAGTGTATTTGGTATTTGTTTATACTGAGAATTAGATATACATGTGTGTTCTCTTGTCATAGTAAATTCCAGCTAAAAGTACTGCCCTCAGTACCTACTCTTTCAGACCTACAGATCTGAAATCTGGACCCTAAGATGATAAAGGCTAGAGATTTAACTGGCTCATTCTATTTAAATTTATGTACAGGTAATTTAAGCCTGTATACTTAAAAAAAAAAAAAGCCTGAATACTAATTATAAGAAACCCAGATACTATTAGGGATGCTTTGCATTTCTTTTTTTTTTTTTTTTTTCTTTTTCTTTTTTTTCTTTTTTATATATGAAGTTTATTGACAAATTGGTTTCCATACAACACCCAGTGCTCATCCCAAAAGGTGCCCTCCTCAATACCCATCACCCACCCGCCCCTCCCTCCCACCCCCCATCAACCCTCAGTTTGTTCTCAGTTTTTATTTTTTTTATTTTTATTTTTTTTTCAACGTTTATTTATTTTTGGGACAGAGAGAGACAGAGCATGAACGGGGGAGGGGCAGAGAGAGAGGGAGACACAGAATCGGAAGCAGGCTCCAGGCTCCGAGCCATCAGCCCAGAGCCCGACGCGGGGCTCGAACTCACGGAGCGCGAGATCGTGACCTGGCTGAAGTCGGACGCTTAACCGACTGCGCCACCCCGGCGCCCCTGTTCTCAGTTTTTAACAGTCTCTTATGCTTTGGCTCTCTCCCACTCTAACGTCCTTTTTTTTTTTTCCTTCCCCTCCCCCATGGGTTCCTGTTAAGTTTCTCAGGATCCACATAAGAGTGAAACCATATGGTATCTGTCTTTCTCTGTATGGCTTATTTCACTTAGCATCACACTCTCCAGTTCCATCCACGTTGCTACAAAAGGCCATATTTCATTTTTTCTCATTGCCACGTAGTATTCCATTGTGTATATAAACCACAATTTCTTTATCCATTCATCAGTTGATGGACATTTAGGCTCTTTCCATAATTTGGCTATTGTTGAGAGTGCTGCTATGAACATTGGGGTACAAGTGCCCCTATGCATCAGTACTCCTGTATCCCTTGGGTAAATTCCTAGCAGTGCTATTGCTGGGTCATAGGGTAGGTCTATTTTTAATTTTCTGAGGAACCTCCACACTGCTTTCCAGAGTGGCTGCACCAATTTGCATTCCCACCAACAGTGCAAGAGGGTTCCCGTTTCTCCACATCCTCGCCAGCATCTATAGTCTCCTGATTTGTTCATTTTGGCCACTCTGACTGGCGTGAGGTGATACCTGAGTGTGGTTTTGATTTGTATTTCCCTGATAAGGAGCGACGCTGAACATCTTTTCATGTGCCTGTTGGCCATCTGGATGTCTTCTTTAGAGAAGTGTCTATTCATGTTTTCTGCCCATTTCTTCACTGGGTTATTTGTTTTTCGGGTGTGGAGTTTGGTGAGCTCTTTATAGATTTTAGATACTAGCCCTTTGTCCGATATGTCAATTGCAAATATCTTTTCCCATTGCGTTGGTTGCCTTTTAGTTTTGTTGGTTGTTTCCTTTGCTGTGCAGAAGCTTTTTATCTTCATAAGGTCCCAGTAATTCACTTTTGCTTTTAATTCCCTTGCCTTTGGGGATGTGTCGAGTAAGAGATTGCTACGGCTGAGGTCAGAGAGGTCTTTTCCTGCTTTCTCCTCTAAGGTTTTGATGGTTTCCTGTCTCACATTTAGGTCCTTTATCCATTTTGAGTTTATTTTTGTAAATGGTGTGAGAAAGTGGTCTAGTTTCAACCTTCTGCATGTTGCTGTCCAGTTCTCCCAGCACCATTTGTTAAAGAGGCTGTCTTTTTTCCATTGGATGTTCTTTCCTGCTTTGTCAAAGATGAGTTGGCCATATGTTTGTGGGTCTAGTTCTGGGGTTTCTATTCTATTCCATTGGTCTGTGTGTCTGTTTTTGTGCCAATACCATGCTGTCTTGATGATGACAGCTTTGTAGTAGAGGCTAAAGTCTGGGATTGTGATGCCTCCTGCTTTGGTCTTCTTCTTCAAAATTCCTTTGGCTATTCGGGGCCTTTTGTGGTTCCATATGAATTTTAGGATTGCTTGTTCTAGTTTCGAGAAGAATGCTGGTGCAATTTTGATTGGGATTGCATTGAATGTGTAGATAGCTTTGGGTAGTATTGACATTTTGACAATATTTATTCTTCCAATCCATGAGCAGGGAATGTCTTTCCATTTCTTTAAATCTTCTTCAATTACCTTCATAAGCTTTCTATAGTTTTCAGCATACAGATCCTTTACATCTTTGGTTAGATTTATTCCTAGGTATTTTATGCTTCTTGGTGCAATTGTGAATGGGATCAGTTTCTTTATTTGTCTTTCTGTTGCTTCATTGTTAGTGTATAAGAATGCAACTGATTTCTGTACATTGATTTTGTATCCTGCAACTTTGCTGAATTCATGTATCAGTTCTAGCAGACTTTTGGTGGAGTCTATCGGATTTTCCATGTATAATATCATGTCATCTGCAAAAAGCGAAAGCTTGACTTCATCTTTGCCAATGTTGATGCCTTTGATTTCCTTTTGTTGTCTGATTGCTGATGCTAGAACTTCCAGCACTATGTTAAACAACAACGGTGAGAGTGGGCATCCCTGTCGTGTTCCTGATCTCAGGGAAAAAGCTCTCAGTTTTTCCCCGTTGAGGATGATGTTAGCTGTGGGCTTTTCATAAATGGCTTTTATGATCTTTAAGTATGTTCCTTCTATCCCGACTTTCTCAAGGGTTTTTATTAAGAAAGGGTGCTGGATTTTGTCAAAGGCCTTTTCTGCATCGATTGACAGGATCATATGGTTCTTCTCTTTTTTTTTGTTAATGTGATGTATCACATTGATTGATTTGCGAATGTTGAACCAGCCCTGCATCCCAGGAATGAATCCCACTTGATCATGGTGAATAATTCTTTTTATATGTTGTTGAATTCGATTTGCTAGTATCTTATTGAGAATTTTTGCATCCATATTCATCAGGGATATTGGCCTGTAGTTCTCTTTTTTTACTGGGTCTCTGTCTGGTTTAGGAATCAAAGTAATACTGGCTTCATAGAATGAGTCTGGAAGTTTTCCTTCCCTTTCTATTTCTTGGAATAGCTTGAGAAGGATAGGTATTATCTCTGCTTTAAACGTCTGGTAGAACTCCCCTGGGAAGCCATCTGGTCCTGGACTCTTATTTGTTGGGAGATTTTTGATAACTGATTCAATTTCTTCGCTGGTTATGGGTCTGTTCAAGCTTTCTATTTCCTCCTGATTGAGTTTTGGAAGAGTGTGGGTGTTCAGGAATTTGTCCATTTCTTCCAGGTTGTCCAATTTGTTGGCATATAATTTTTCATAGTATTCCCTGATAATTGTTTGTATCTCTGAGGGATTGGTTGTAATCATTCCATTTTCATTCATGATTTTATCTATTTGGGTCATCTCCCTTTTCTTTTTGAGAAGCCTGGCTAGAGGTTTGTCAATTTTGTTTATTTTTTCAAAAAACCAACTCTTGGTTTCGTTGATCTGCTCTACAGTTTTTTTAGATTCTATATTGTTTATTTCTGCTCTGATCTTTATTATTTCTCTTCTTCTGCTGGGTTTAGGCTGCCTTTGCTGTTCTGCTTCTGTTTCCTTTAGGTGTGCTGTTAGATTTTGTATTTGGGATTTTTCTTGTTTCTTGAGATAGGCCTGGATTGCAATGTATTTTCCTCTCAGGACTGCCTTCGCTGCGTCCCAAAGCGTTTGGATTGTTGTATTTTCATTTTCGTTTGTTTCCATATATTTTTTGATTTCTTCTCTAATTGCCTGGTTGACCCACTCATTCGTTAGTAGGGTGTTCTTTAACCTCCATGCTTTTGGAGGTTTTCCAGACTTTTTCCTGTGGTTGATTTCAAGCTTCATAGCATTGTGGTCTGAAAGTATGCATGGTATAATTTCAATTCTTGTAAACTTATGAAGGGCTGTTTTGTGACCCAGTATATGATCTATCTTGGAGAATGTTCCATGTGCACTCGAGAAGAAAGTATATTCTGTTGCTTTGGGATGCAGAGTTCTAAATATATCTGTCAAGTCCATCTGATCCAGTGTCTCATTCAGGGCCCTTGTTTCTTTATTGACCGTGTGTCTAGATGATCTATCCATTTCTGTAAGTGGGGTGTTAAAGTCCCCAGCAATTACCACATTCTTATCAATAAGGTTGCTTCTGTTTATGAGTAATTGTTTTATATATTTGGGGGCTCCGGTATTCGGCGCATAGACATTTATAATTGTTAGCTCTTCCTGATGGATAGACCCTGTAACTATTATATAATGTCCTTCTTCATCTCTTGTTACAGCCTTTAATTTAAAGTCTAGTTTGTCTGATATAAGTATGGCTACTCCAGCTTTCTTCTGGCTTCCAGTAGCATGATAAATAGTTCTCCATCCCCTCACTCTGAATCTAAAGGTGTCCTCAGGTCTAAAATGAGTCTCTTGTAGACAGCAAATAGATGGGTCTTGTTTTTTTATCCATTCTGATACCCTATGTCTTTTGGTTGGCGCATTTAATCCATTTACATTCAGTGTTATTATAGAAAGATACGGGTTTAGAGTCATTGTGATGTCTGTATGTTTTATGCTTGTAGTGATGTCTCTGGTACTTTGTCTCACAGGGTCCCCCTTAGGATCTCTTGTAGGGCTGGTTTAGTGGTGACAAATTCCTTCAGTTTTTGTTTGTTTGGGAAGACCTTTATCTCTCCTTCTATTCTAAATGACAGACTTGCTGGATAAAGGATTCTCGGCTGCATATTTTTTCTGTCTAGCACCCTGAAAATCTCGTGCCAATTCTTTCTGGCCTGCCAAGTTTCAAAAGAGAGATCAGTCACGAGTCTTATAGGTCTCCCTTTATATGTGAGGGCACGTTTACCCCTTGCTGCTTTCAGAATTTTCTCTTTATCCTTGTATTTTGCCAGTTTCACTATGATATGTCGTGCAGAAGATCGATTCAAGTTACATCTGAAGGGAGTTCTCTGTGCCTCTTGGATTTCAATGCCTTTTTCCTTCCCCAGTTCAGGGAAGTTCTCAGCTATAATTTCTTCAAGTACCCCTTCAGCACCTTTCCCTCTCTCTTCCTCCTCTGGGATACCAATTATGCGTATATTATTTCTTTTTAGTGTATCACTTAGTTCTCTAATTTTCCCCTCATACTCCTGGATTTTTTTATCTCTCTTTTTCTCAGCTTCCTCTTTTTCCATAACTTTATCTTCTAGTTCACCTATTCTCTCTGCCTCTTCCATCCGAGCCGTGGTGGTTTGCATTTTGTTTTCCATTTCCTTTAAAGCGTTTTTCAGCTCCTCGTGACTGTTCCTTAGTCCCCTGATGTCTGTAGCAAGAGATTCTCTGCTGTCTTGTATGCTGTTTTCCAGCCCAGCGATTAATTTTATGACTATTATTCTAAATTCACTTTCTGTTATATTATTTAAATCCTTTTTGATCAGCTCATTAGCTGTTGTTATTTCCTGGAGATTCTTCTGAGGGGAATTCTTCCGCTTGGTCATTTTGGATAGACCCTGGTGTGGTGAGGGCCTGCAGGGCACTTCCCCTGTGCTGTGGTGTATAACTGGAGTTGGTGGGCGGGGCCGCAGTCCGACCTGATGTCTGCCCCCAGCCCACCGCTGGGGCCACAGTCAGACTGGTGTGTGCCTTCTCTTCCCCTCTCCTAGGGGCGGGATTCACTGTGGGGTGGCGTGGCCCGTCTGGGCTACTTGCACACTGCCAGGCTTGTGATGCTGGGGATCTGGCGTATTAGCTGGGGTGGGAAGGCAAGGTGCACGGCGGCAGGGGGGGCAGGCTTAGCTCGCTTCTCCTTAGGTGATCCACTTCAGGAGGGGCCCTGTGGCAGCCGGAGGGAGTCAGATCCGCTGCCGGAGGTTTGGCTCCGCAGAAGCACAGAGTTGGGTGTTTGCGCGGAGCGAGCAATTTCCCTGGCCGGAACCGGTTCCCTTTGGGATTTTGGCTGGGGGATGGGCGGGGGAGATGGCGCTGGGAGCGCCTTTGTTCCCCGCCAAACTGAGCTCTGTCGTCCGGGGGCTCCGCAGCTCACCCTCCCTTTGTCCTCCAGCCTTCCCGCTTTCCGAGCAGAGCTGTTAACTTATGACCTCCCAGACGCTAAGTCGCGCTTGCTGTCGGAACACAGTCCGTCAGGCCCCTCCGCTTTTGCAAGCCGGACTCGGGGGCTCTGCTTGGCTGGCGAGCCGCCCCTCCGCCCCGGCTCCCTCCCGCCAGTCCGTGGAGCGTGCACCGCCTCGCCGCCCTTCCTACCCTCTTCCGTGGGCCTCTCGTCTGCACTTGGGTCTGGTGACTCCGTTCTGCTAATCCTCTGGCGGTTTTCTGGGTTATTTAGGCAGGTGTAGGTGGAATCTAAGTGATCAGCAGGACGCGCGGTGAGCCCAGCGTCCTCCTACGCCGCCATCTTCCCAGAATTCAGGGATGCTTTGCATTTCTAAAGCTTCAAATTGTAGACGATTACTATAACTTGCAGTAATAATCCATCATAAGCAAAAACAATAAGTGAAAAGACATTGAAAAGGACCCCTTTCAGATCATTACTGATTCTGTAACATTTGATTTTATGTCATTTCACTGCTCCCTATATTAAATTATTAAAGAGAATTCTATTACTCAAGTAAACCACCCATTTCCTGGTCATTGTCACTTTTTAATCACAAGCATAGCAGTTTTCTCTCTTTTGAGGGAATATTTCGCACAAAGGAACATGTCCCTTGGCCCAGTTTGTTAGATTTGTTAGAATGGAAAATAGACCACCTGGAGATAAAGGTTGCTGAGCAGGTACAGGGACCCACACTATCACAATTCAGCCTCATGTTTTGAATGATTCAAATGTAACTCAGTAAAACTACAAGATGGTCCATATTATGGTCCTTTGTATGGAATGGCTTGCATTTATTTAAAAAAAAATTTTTTTTTAATGTTTATTTATTTTTGAGAGACAGAGAGAGACAGCATCAGCAGGGGAGGGGCAGAGAGAGAGGGAGACCTAGAACATGAAGCAGGCTCCAGGCTCTGAGCTGTCAGCACAGAGCATGACGCGGGGCTTGAACTCACCAGCCGTGAGATCATGACCTGAGCCGAAGTCGGACGCTTAACCGACTGAACCACCCAGGTGCCCCTGGAATGGCTTGCATTTAGTTAAAACCTTGGTTAAATGTCAAGGATCTATTGATAATAATATTAAAAAAGAAATGTAACTACTTTGTGACCTAGATTTAAAACTGGCCAGTGTAATTTCCGTTTGGTTGGAAAATTTAAGAAAGCCAAGTAAAAATCAGAAAATTGCTTAAATTAGCTATCTCTAATAAAGGATGTTTCTATCTGAAAATGGTTTGATTTTACTTTCCAAGTATCATTAAGCTGGGTTGGTTTGAGGAAACACTTTTTTCATTCTTGTAATTTAACAGGATTATACTTGCCAAGCTATTATAATATTTGTGTCCATTGTGGATTTGTGAAGGTTAAAAACATTTCGTAAGTGTTTTGTTTGTTTTTTTGTTTGTTTGTTTTTGTTTCTTTTTTTATGTTTATAGAGCAAAGCCAAAACCTCACGAAGATTAAAAGATCCTTTGAGGGGAAAAATGTTTTTACTTTTTTTTCAGGTTTTATTCCTTTCTTTCTTTTTTTTAAGTTTTTATTTATATACCTTTCTCATAAAGTCATAAAATATTTGAATATGCAGTGACCTTTGAGACTATATAATTCTGTCTCCTCCTGTTATAAATAAGGAAACCGAGGCATAAAGATGTAAATTAACTTGATTAAGGGCAGGCGTACAACAAATAAATGACAGAGCTAGGACTTGAAACTAGGCCTTCATCTAACCAGGTCAGTGTTCAGCTGTACTATCTGGCCTCACCATCTAAAAAATCTTTTTTTTTTCTTAATTTTAAAAAATATTTATTTATTTTATTTATTTTATTTTTTTGAGAGAGAGAGACAGACTGATAAAGCACAAGCAGGCAGAGAGAGAGGGAGATACAGAAACTGAAGCAGGCTCCAGGCTTTGAGCTGTCATCACAGAGCACCATACAGGGCTTGAACTCATGAAGTACAAGATAATGACCTGAGCCAAAGTCAGACACTCAACCGACTGAGCCACCCAGGCATTCCTAAAGAGTATCTCTCTCTCTCTCTCTTTTAATGTTTATTTATTTATTTTAAGAGAGAGAACGAGCAGGGGAGGGACAGAGAGAGGGAGAGAGAGAATCCCAAGCAGGCTCCGTGCTGTCAGCACAGAGCCAGATGTGGGGCTCAAACTCACAAATGGGGAGGTCATGACCTGTGCTGAAATCAAGAGTCAGATGCTTAACTGACTGAGCCACCCAGGTGCCCTAAAAGTCTTTTCTAATGCCTTATTAATAGCAATGCCATGTACATTCAAGTTTCAGACAGCTAAAAAGGATAATTAATTTTCATTCATATTACATTCAGTTCATATTACAATTAAGAATGCCTTACATGTGAAATTTACTGCATTTAGGCTAATATACAGTACTTGATTCAGATTAGGTAGATAGTTGTTCCTTTGTGTGTGTGCGTGTGCATCCTATTCCCCTCCTCAGAATTCTGGCTTAACTTTTCTTTAAATATTAGAGAGAGAGAGAGAGAGAGAGAGAGAGAGAGAGAGAGAGACTGTCAACTCTCAGAGGAATACAGATTTTAGGCCTCTTGCTTTCTTTGTGATTCACAATTTTACCAGAGATGGTAAAGGTGCTTTGGTCTACCACAGGCTACATTAAAAAATAAATGTAGGGGCGCCTGGGTGGCGCAGTCGGTTAAGCGTCCGACTTCAGCCAGGTCACGATCTCGCGGTCCGTGAGTTCGAGCCCCGCGTCGGGCTCTGGGCTGATGGCTCGGAGCCTGGAGCCTGTTTCCGGTTCTGTGACTCCCTCTCTCTCTGCCCCTCCCCCATTCGTGCTCTGTCTCTCTCTGTCCCAAAGATAAATAAACGTTGGAAAAAAAAAAAAATTAAAAAAAAAAATAAATGTAAAGAAAGAATATAAAAATGTGTTAACCAAAGGGTTTGTTCTTATCTATCCTGCTAACTTGAAAGTGGATTTTTTTTCATGGAAAATACACATTCTGGATAGTCTAGGTTGGTCAGAATGATCACTTTAAAAGTTCTTGCATGCTTATAAGAGGCTACTTCACTCATTCCATCACCCAGCACATCCTATCGCTTACTCCTTGCCTGTCACTCTAGTTTTCCTCTTTCCCTTTTTGTAGTATTTCCTAGGTGGTTATCTTCTGCCCAGAACAATACTGGGGACAAACTTCTTTCCCCAACTCATTTTCTATATTCTGTGTTAGCTGAGGCATTAATTTAAATATTTTCACATCACTTTAACATACTTTTTTTTTTTTTTGGTTTAAAAAAATTTTTTTTAATGTTTATTTATTTTTGAGACAGAGAGAGACAGAGCATGAATAGGGCAGGGTCAGAGAGAGAGGGAGACACAGAATCCAAAGCAGGCTCCAGGCTCTCAGCTGTCAGCACAGAGCCCAACACGGGGCTTGAACTCACAGACCATGAGATCATGACCTGAACCAAAGTCAGACGCTTAACTGACTGAGTCACCTAGGTGCCCCCCCCTTTTTAGTTATTAATGTAACTTAAATCCCCTTGTTTCTTTCTTTCTTTTTCTTTTTTAAGTTAATTTATTTATTTTGAGAGAAAGAGAGCAAGTGGGGTAGGGGCAAAGAGAGAGGGGAGAGAGAAGGAATCCCAAGCAGACTCTGCACTGTCAGCACAGAGCCCATTGTGGGGCTGGAACCCACAAACCGTGAGATAATGACTTGAGCCGAAATCAAGAGTCAGACACTTATCTGACTATACCACCCAGGCTCCCCTAATTTCCTTGTTTCTCCCACTATTAGATGCAATATTATTCTTATTGTATAATGTTCCAAAGTTAGTTTTGTCTGTTTGACTTCTAAGTTGATCCTTGCAACCTTACCTTCACGTGAATAGCTAATGCCCATGGCAGTTCTTTTGACTGCTAAATTAATTTTTTCACCCTTAACAAGCTATGAAAAATTTTACTTAACTAAAAAACAGTACTGTTTAAATGGAATGTAGCAATAGAAATGCTCTATATTTGCACTGTTACAATAGACAGTTAATCACGTGACTATTTTATTTATCTATCTATTTATTTATTTATCTATCTATCTATCTATCTATTTATTTATTTATTTATTTATTTTACTTTACATCCAAGATAGTTAGCATATAGTGCAATCAGGAATAGATTCCAGTGATTCATCCCCTATGTATAACACCCAGTGCTCATCCCAGGCCCCCCTTAAGGCACACCTTCTACACATGAGGATGGACTCTGACAACATCAAAAGCACATGATCCATCCAGCTGAGGATTTCAGGAGACCTCTCCCGTGTTCATATTGTTATGCTTAAAGTTCATGTGCTCTCTTTGTGGCCAAGGAGGCAGAGCCAAATGATTGAGAGGCTAGTCAGTATGACCCAGAGTCCCACCATCTGAATTACAAGGAGTAGTAAAAAGACAAAAAGAATGGAATATAGAACAGACAAAACAGTAACACATTTTCCTTTTTTTTCCCCATTTACATGCTGCCTTTTCATATGAGCCTTTATTATGGATAATTTTTTCACTTTTTGGCATAGATTTAATTTACTTTGTTGATATACTTCTTTGAACAATAAAGATGAAATAAAAGCTCTTTTACCATTTTGTTATTCACATGGTAGTGGAATTGCAGTTTCAGAGGGAAGGGGAAATTTTATAAGACTTGCATAGCAAAGGGGTGTCTGACTTCAGCTCAGGTCATGATTTCATGCACTGGGCTCCACACTGACAGTGCAGAGCCTGCCTGGGATTCTCTCTCTCTAATCCCCTACCCCATCTCTCTCTGCCCCTCCCCCTCTTGCGTGCTGTCTTTGTCTCTCTCAAAAATAAATAAACTTAAAAATTACTTATATAGCATGTATAGTATATTATGTAAATGATTCAAGGCAAAAGAGATTAAGGAAAAAATTAAGAAAATAACCCTCAGGAAATGTAAAAAATGATTAAAAAATCCTCTTCTTATTTTTTTTGTGATTCAATTTTCTTTGAGTAGCTGTATTGATACAATTCTTTATTACTGAATTAGCATGTATTTCCCTTGCCTGAACATATATATATATTCTCAATCTCTGAAAATTTCAGTGGTGATAGCTTAGCAAAACTTTCCAAACAACCTCAGTGTCCACTAGCAGGGTATAGGGAAGGAAACATTTTTTTCCCCTTCTACTCTCTAGGTTCTCAGCAAGGCTCTGTAACAAAAGAGAGATTAACAAGAGAAAGACAGAAGTTTATTAATATGTGTGTGTCATGGAGAACCTCAGGGATGAGTAACTCAAAGGTGGCTAGAACTTGAGTTTATATAGCATCTTAAACAAATCCAATACATTTTCAGAGAAATGACAAGACAAAAGGGATTTTGAGTTTCTAGGGTGGCAAATTGTGGGAAGGTGGATATAAAGGTGAATAAGGAAAGATAAAGACTAGTCAACAGTTTGTATTGTGGAGTCCTGTGGTGCTGATAAGGGTCTAAGGTTGTTGGTGATTACGTTTTGGAAAAATTTAAGTCTTGTTTCTAGGCAGATGGGAAAGGACTGAGATTTTCTCATATCTGTTTCATCTCAGTTGCCTTACGTTCAAAATAATCCTAATACCAAACTGCCATATTTTGGAAGTGGTAAACTCTGTTACCTTTCTGGGGGAATGGTTAAATTAAAATAATTAAGGGACAGGGCGCCTGGGTAGCTCAGTCGGTTGAGCTTCTGACTCCTGATTTTATTTATTTATTTATTTATTTATTTAAAAAACATTTTTTTTTAAGGTTTATTTATTTTTGAGACAGAGAGAGACAGAGCATGAATGGGGGAGGGTCAGAGAGAGAGGGAGACACAGAATGTGAAACAGGCTCCAGGCTCTGAGCAGTCAGCACAGAGCCCTACGCGGGGCTCAAACTCACGGACCGCGAGATCGTGACCTGAGCCGAAGTCGGACGCTTAACCGACTGAGTCACCCAGGCGCCCCCTGACTCCTGATTTTAGCTCAGGTCATGATCTCACGGTTTGTAGGTTTGAGCCCCGCATTGACCTGTGTGCTGACAATGTGGAGCCTGCTTGGGATTCTCTCTCCCTGTCTCTCTGCCCCTCCTTTGCTCATGCTATCTCTCTCTCAAAATAAATAAATAAAACTTAAAAAAAATAATTAAGGAGCATCTGGGTGGCACAGTCAGTTAAGTGCCCGACTCTTGATTTCGGCTTGAGTCATGATCTCTCAGTTTCTTGAGATTGAGCCGCACATGCTATCAGCACAGAGCCTGCTTGGGATTCTCTCTGTCTCTCTCTGCCCCTTTTCCGCTCGCACCCTCTCTGTCTCTCTCAAAATAATAGAATAAGATTGGTGGATTAACACTATCAATGTCATAGTTATGATATTGTGGTATAGTTTTACAAGAGGTTATCATTGGGAGATCTGGGTAAAAGGTGCACAGATCTCTATTTTTCTTATAACGTCAAGTGAATCTATAGTTATTTCAAAAAATTTAATGAAAAAAAATTTAAATCATAATTCTAAATATAGTGTATGAACATGCAACATTTATTTTTTTACTTATGTAAAAGATCAGATTAAGGTCTGTAGGTACGCTATTATAACTCTTATTAAATTACGCATAGAAGGGGCACCTGGCTGGTTCAGTCAGTAGAGCATGTGACTCTTGATCTTGGGGTTGTGAGTTCAAGCCCCATGTTGGGTGTAGAGATTACTTAAAAATAAAACCTTTAAAAAATTATGCATAGGATAAAAATGGTCACAATGCTTATATCTAAATTGTTGTATTTTAGATGATTTTTCTTTTCTTCATACTTTTAATCATTTTGTAAATGCCTTATTATGAATACATACTATTGTGAAAACAATACTTTATCTTTTTTTCCTAATCATCAAAAAAGTGAAAGTTATCTTTTAAAAATACTTTTAAAAATCTTGCTTTCTCAGCATGCCAATGTGAAGGAAAAGATAACCGAATCCCATTACTGAAGGAAGTTTTTGAGGCCTTTCCTAATACTCCCATTAACATCGATATCAAAGTCAACAACAATGTGCTGATTAAGAAGGTACTTAAGGCATTGCCTCTTCTGACTGTATTGTATTTCACAAACTAAATGAGGCTAGAGTAAGTGACTTCATAGATTGCTACTGTTTAAGGAAATGTGATACTCTAGGGATCAGTATTGTTTTAAATAATGCCCTGGTAGAAGAGATCACTTTACTGTAGGAAAGCCTATTTTCAGAGTGAGTTGTCTTGTCTCAGTCATGCATAAAAGTGAGCTCCTGTGAACCAATTGTTCTGGCAATTAACTTCTTCAGATTTAACTTGCTTTGTTGGTAGTTTATATCAAATGACTAAATAGTGGTACTCTCTTAGATAAATCATATAATGGTAAAATGTAAGTAATTGCTTATATTTTATAAAATAATCTGGATTCATATATTCGTCCAAAAGTTTATATGACTCACTAGCAGAAAGTCAGTTGTAACCCATTTGTAAAGTGAAATAATGTAAATGGATTTACAAATAGGCACATGCATCAACTTTTGAATTTTCACATGTAGGTTTCAGAGTTGGTGAAGCAGTACAGACGAGAACACATAACAGTGTGGGGCAATGCCAGTTATGAAATTGTAGAAAAGTGCTACAAAGAGGTAAGCTTCAAAAATGATACAGAAAGATCTTTCTTGCTGTTGTTTTATATCTATACATGGTCTTACAGTAATAATTTTTTAAATTACCTTATTTCAAAGCCTCATACAAAGACAGATGGTACTGGGTAGAGGCACCTAACCAGAAGTTTACTAATAGAGATAATGGATTTAATAGAAATAATGGACCTTACAGTTTAAGTTCTATGTACTTGGGCTGGCTCACAGAATTTATTTTCACATGCTAATATTAGTTGTTTGCCAACACTTTATTAATGTACATTATGAAACAAAATATGATTCCTATCTTTTAATGTCTGTTTTTTTGGTTTGGTTATTGAAATTTTCTGTGTAATTTTGAATTGAGGAAAGTATTTAGTCATTCAACTCTATAGCTCAAGCTTCTCTGTTCCCTGCCTCCCAAACAGAATTAATCAAATTAATCCAGGATCATAATTATCAGGTGGTATATAAAAGTAGGGCCATCCACCTACTGAGATCTTTCTGTTTAAAGAAAATATATCTATAAAAAGTTAATTTGATATATCTTGACATGGTTGCTAAGCCTCTATAAGCAAGTTTAGCTCTGTACTATAGCTTCTATAAGTATAGCTTATATAGTTATATACTATAGCAAGTATAACTAGGAGAATATGAAATTCAAAATGTTAAAAAACCTTAAGCATTGAAGACTCTCTTTCAAAATACAAGTGATAGTGCAGAAGAAATATTGTGACATAAGTAGCAATTTAAAATACAAAGTTTTCTTTGGGGAGGGCCCTCCTTCCTCACAAAAAAGGTAAAAACATAGATCCAGAATTGGCACCACTACAATTAAAAGTACAGTTGAAGGCCTCATTAAGGCAAGTAAGTTTTATTTATGTGCCACAGGTTCTCTGAGATCCCAAGGTAGCTTGTGTACAAAAGGAGAAAACAAAGTAGTCATTGGGACAAATGGCTTCAGATTCCTGAGAATTTAGGACTAATATTTTTCCATAGTTCATCATTGTCTAATGGTATTTTCACATGTCATTAAAAGTGACTGTATTATTGAAGTTTTACATTTTTATTTATTTATTTACTTACTTATTTGAGACAAAGAGCAAGTAGGGGAGGTGCTGTCAGTGCAGAGCCTGATGTGGGGCTTGATCCCATGAACTGCAAGATCATGAACTGAAACCAGGAGTCAGAGGCTTAACTGACTGAGCCACTCAAAATTTTTTTAAATAAAAAATAGGAGCGCCTGAATGGCTCAGTTGGTTAAGTCTCTGACTCTTGGTTTTGGCTCAGGTCATGATTTCACAGTTCATGAGATTAAGCTCTGACAGCACAGAACCTGTCTGGGATTCTCTCTTTCCCTGTCTCTCTGCGCCTTCCCTGCTCATGCGTGCTCTCTCTCTCTCTCAAAACAAATAAATAAAAATTTTTAAAAATTCTTAAAATAAAAAATAGTGATAACAGCAAATGCTGAAGAAGATTTGGAGAAGCTGGATCTCTCCTTCATTGTTAGTGGGAATGTAAAATACTACAACCACTCTCTTAATTAGTTGGATAGTGTACCCAAACTAAATATACACTTACCATATTAACCAGCAATCTCAGTCTTGGACGTTTATCTCAGAAAAGTGAAAACTTATGCACAAAAAACCTGTCTATGAATGTTTATAGCAGCTTTATTTATAATAGCAAAGTACTAGAAACCAACCAAAATGACCTTCAGTGGGTAGATGGCTAAACATGATGTAATACTATTCAGCCATAAAGGGAAAGGAACTACTGATACATGCAGCAACCTGGGCTGCCCTCATCCTTGATGTCATTTCACTTGGAAAAAATGAACCTCAAAAGGTTACATACTGGAATCACCTACATTGCACACCTGAAACTCACATATATAACACTGTATGTTAACTGTCTGGAATTTAAAATAAAAACCTAAAGAAACAAAAACCAAACCAAAACAAAAAGGTTGCATACTGTATGATTCCATTTATGTAACATTCTCAAAACTATACACACAGAGCAGATAAATGGCTGTCAGGGGACAGGGACTGGGGGCAAATACAGAGAGGTAACAGGAGGGAGTTCTCATTTGTGATGGAGCTGCTCTGGCTTTTGACTGTGGTGGTGGTTACACGAATCAGTACATTGTTAAAACTGCACTAAACCAAACACATGCACAAGTGAATGGAGATTTTAAAAAAGGTGAAAACTGCATAAGGTCTATGGTCTAAATGATATACCAGTATAGTGATATTATACTACAGTTATGTCAAATGCTACCATTTGAGGAAGCTGGGCTAAGGGCACATGAGACTCAACTTCCTGTGAATCTATTGTTTCGAAACAAAAAGTCCACTTTTGACCCAGGATTATAGAACTTTTCCTTTGATTCACCAATTTTTTTTAGAACCCTCTGGCTTTCTGTCATTTTAGAATTTAAAAACTCCAAACTTCCAGCAGTCATTTTCAGACATCATAGTAAACATGTCTCAAAATATTTGTCATTCATATCATGAACATACCATATAATTAAGTCATACATCTTTTACAATTCTTTTTTTTTAATTAATGTTTATTTATTTTTGAGAAAGAGAGAGAGAGACAGAGTGTGAGCGGGGGAGGGGCAAAGAGAGAGGGAGACACAGAATCCAAAGCAGGCTCCAGCTCTGAGCTGTCAGCCCAGAGCCCAATGTGGGGCTCGAACTCACAAGCCATGAGACCATGACCTGAGCCCAAGTCGGAAGCTTGACCGACTAAGCTACCCAGGCACCCCTCTTTTACAATTCTTAAAATACGGTTTATAAGAATTTTACATTAGTCCTTTAATTCCCAAATGCTAGCAACTAAAAATATAAAAATAAAAAAAAAAAAGAGCGGCACACCGTGGTAAGAGGAAAACATGTAGAACTTATTTCCACTTAATGGCTTTTAATTCATTCTAACTTAATGCAGTGGTTCTTTTGTTTGTTTGTTTGTTTTGTTTTGTTTTGTTTTTTGAGAGAGAGAGGGAGCGCGTGGGGAGGGGAGAGAGGTAGAGAGAGAGAGAGAGAATTATTTTTTCTTTTTTGAGAGAGAAAGGGCACAAGTGAACGAGGGTGTTGAGAGAGAGGGAGAAAGAGAATCCCACGAGGGGCAGAGAGAGAGAGAGAAAGTGGAACTTACCCAAGGCGGGGCTCTTGTTTACCCGATGCAGGGCACCAGTTCACCCAAGTGTACTCGAACTCATGAACCGTGAGGTCATGACCTGAGCTGAAGTCAGATGCTTACCCAACTGAGCCACCCAGGTGCCCCACTTAATGCAGTGGTTCTTAAAGTTGGCTGGATGTTGGAATCCTAAATCCTAAATAAAGATACTAATGCTTAGGTCCCATTCCCTAAATTCTATTTATTTTGTTCAAATATACTCGACATAATATTATATTAGTTTCAGGCATACAACACAGTGACTGGACAAATCAGTACTTTATGCTGTGCTCACCACAAGTATAGCTACCATCTGTCAACCACATTACAATCTGTCAACACTATTACAATACCACTGACTCCACTCCCTATGCTGTACCTTTTATCCCCATGAGCTGTTCATTCCATAGCTGGAAGCCTGTATCTCTTACTTCTCTTCACACATTTCTCCCACTCTCCTCCCCTCTGGCAACCACCAGTTTGTTGTCTGTATTTATGGGTCTGTTTCTGCTTTTTGTTTGTTTATTCATTTTGTTTTTTAGATTCCACATGTAAGGGAAATCATACGGTATTTGTCTTTCTCTGTCTAACTTATTTCACTTCGTGTAATACCCTCTCAGTCCATCCATGTTGTCGCAAATGGCAAGATCTCCAGATATTCTAATTTAGAAGATACAGAGTGGCACCAGCTGTTATGTCAGTGGTGTGCCAGCATACCAAACCCCACCCTCTCCCACCACCAGCAGCCTTGCATGGCTCCCAGAAATACCAATTATTTTTTTTAGTTCTCTGGGTCCAAAGTTGTGTAAGTTTTGAGGGTCACCTCCTAGCCCTATTTTTCCCATAAGCTCTGTTATTTTCAGTGCATGAATTTGCAGAAATCAAGTTTTTCAGGGACTTGTACATTGTGTTACAGCTGAAACACCTGTATATAAATAAGCCTAAAATATTACAGAGAGACATATAAACAGAGAGAGAAGAATTGCTCAAACTTATTTATTCTCTTTTATTCTCTTTTTTTTTAAAATAAAGAAGTGAGTAATTTAAAGCTAATATGTAAAATAAATTACTTGTGGGGCACTTGGGTGGGTCAGTAGGTTAAGTATCTAACTTGATCTCAGTTCAGGTCTTGATCTCAGGGTCGTGAGTTCAAGTACCGCATTGAGCTGTGTGCTGGTGTATAGCCTGCTAAAAAATAAAATAAAATAATAAAATAAATTACTTTTTTGCATAACTTTTTCAGTATATTATTTTTGTATAGAAAAAATCAACTCTACCATAATTTCTATGTTTTAAAGACAGATATAGGAGGGGCTAGGGAGAGGAGGATACGGGGAATTGTATACTAGGCATAGAGTTTCAGTTTTGCAAGATAAAAAGAGTGCATATCTATATGAAGCTTACATTCTAAGAGTTTTGAGATCTTGAACATATTTTCCAGTAGAAACCTAAAATGATGGCTTGATTCTTGGACTAGCTTACAAAATCTTATCTATATTTGATCCATAATGTAACTGAAAGATGACATATTTGCAACAGTGCTAATATATTTTATCTATAGATATTCATATCAATGTCATATCTTACTTAAATAATGTATAACTATATCTATAGATAAGAATACATATATATCTATATATAGATATATATGAATATATGTTGATCTTCAGTTACATATTTTTTAACTGGCAGTAAGGTTACTGAATGTTTCATATTTTCATTTCTTTATCTTGTTCTGTTAGATTCAGTGTGTTTAATCTCTAATAATAAGTACTGTCACCAACAGACAGAAGTGGTGTTGCAAACGCAGACATTAGGGAATAGAGAAACTTTAATATCATCGGTTGATGGTATAGGGCTCCAAGATAGATCTAACCCATTTGTCAAGGACTAACTATTTTTAAATGTGGTGTGTTTAGAGATGGATATTGATAACTCAGGGAGTACTTTTAACAAGTGTCCAGATACAGTCTTGGAAATTTTGAGGATGTGAAATAATCTTTATTGAGCAGTTGTAAAGTAACATATTGTTTGTGTCTTTTAGAATTCAGATATTCCTATACTCTTCAGTCTACAACGTGTTCTGCTCATTCTTGGCCTGTTCTTCACTGGTCTCTTGCCCTTTGTGCCCATTCGAGAACAGTTTTTTGAAATCCCAATGCCTTCTATCATATTGAAGTAAGTGGTTACTCTGTTTGCATCAATTATCATTATAGGGGGACTAAGATCAAGGCTCATTAATATCAATATCAGTGAAATAAAAGATTGCTGTAGGGGCACCTGGCTGGCTCAGTTGGCAGAGCGGGTGACTCTTTTTTGTTTTTTAATGTTTTATTTATTTTTGAGAGAGAGAGAGAGAGAGAGAGAGCTAGAGTGAGCATGAGTGGGGGAGGGGCAGAGAGAGAAGGGGAGAGAGGATCTGAAGCACGCTCTGCGCTGATAGTAATGAGCCGAATTCGGGGCTCGAACTCACAAACCACAAGATCACAACCTGAGATCACAGTCTCAACCAACTGAGCCACCCAGGTGCCCTAAGCATGTGACTCTTAATATTGGTATTGTAAGTTTGAGTTCCACATTGGGTATGGAGATTACTTTAAAAAATAAAATCTCAAAAAAAAAAAAAGAATAGATTGCTGTAGTTATTTACATGTTTGATAAACTGGCCTATATTAATAATGCCTTTTGAAATAATTAAGACATATTTTTCTAAAATGAGCAATTTAGGATTATAAATATTTAATCTGGACCCTTTTCAGGTATCAATAACTTTATGGGCCTGTGTACCCAGAAGTCAGATACAAAGAATTGAGCTTAATTGTTGAAGCTTTTACATTAACCTATAATAGCAATTGCCCTCCAACTTCCCTAATGTATTTATACTTCATCACAATAGGAAGTGGAAATTCCATTAAACTCCAAATTCACCATTAGTATTAATACACTGAGGAAGAAAAACAACTACTACCACCATAACAACAACCAAAAAAACCTCTGGGAAATAGGAGAAAGAAAAGGATAGTGTTTGTTTATAATAGATACTTCTATATTTACATAATCTTTCTCCTGGGTACAAAGCCTTGCTTTTCACGCACTCATTTACTGTAAAGATAAAAATACGTAAAACACTTAGCACCTCCTGGCAGATAATAAGCACTTAATAAATGATAGCTTTTATTGTTCCATTATCTTTATCATCAGTATCAGAGAAAGACAGCTTCATCTCATAATCCTGCACCAATAGAATGTGATTTCTAGCTGTAAATTTCTAATAATCAGAGTCATGACAAAGGAATTTGGAACTCCTGGGGAGATCATTTAAATGTGATGTCACCTGGGATACCTGGCTGGCTCAGTCAGTAGAGCATGCAACTCTTGATCTCAGGGTTGTGAGTTTGAGCCCCACATTTGGCCTAGAGATTACTTGAAAAAAAAAAATTAAATGTGATCTCACCTGCATGGAAACTTTTTTCATCCCCAAACAGAACTTTAAAAAGTCAAACTGAACATTAGTGCAGCAGTGATTGGGAAATACTGGTAAGAAAAACAGTTTGGTTGGTACCTTTGTATTTAGCATCTATGTTTCATGCTTGTTTTCCAATTTGAGTTTCTTTGTGATGAGCATGTTTATTTTATCTGTTCCCAGTTATATTTTTGGGCAGTCTTTGTAGCTATTTATCAGACAAAACAGAAACCACTTCTTGCCTACAAAGAAACCATTTTAATTTGCTGGATTAAAATGATTCCTAACCATTTATTCCTAAAGTACTTAGGTTTTCCTCTGGCCTGGCATGAACTATTGTGCTCTCTAAATTATGTGCACATGCTCCTTTTAGAAGTAGGTATTACTGAAATACAGACATATGAACAAACTCATAGAATTAATCTTTTCTCTAAAAACTAATTGTGGGTTAAGACAAAATAGAATATTGTATGTGTGTGTGTGTGTGTGTGTGTTTTAATTTTTCTTTGATGGATGACAGTGGGTGCTTTCTAAGACAACATAATAATTTGTTTAATGAGCTGATTAATGTTTGAGATACTAAAAAACAGAGATTCCTAAAACTGCAACAAGTTCTTCCCACCTAGGCTAGAGTTAAAGAAAAGAGGATTTTATTTGGAGAGCTTCTAATAAAAACTGAATTCAGAGAGAAAGAAAAAAGTGAATTTAAGTGTGGAGACTCAAACATTCTAACAGTATAGTCAGGAGGAGTTAAAAAGGAAACAAGAAGTGAAGATCTGGGGAGAATGAAAATCACTGTGTGCTGTTAAACTTAGAAGCTGGGAAGTCTTCATAGTAGAGAGAGGCTAACCAGAGATTTGCTATGGGCACAATGCCAAATTAATGATACAGGTAGTTGTGCTGCTCTAGGCATTGAGGAAATTGAAGAAGGAACTCAGTGTAGGTCTAAAGGTCAAGTACGCTTTTTCAGTAGAAAAGATAATTGAAAAAAACAGGGCCTACATTCAATATTTGCAAATCAAACAACGTGATACATCACATTAATAAAAGAAAGGATAAGAATCATATGATCATTTCAATAGATGGAAAAAGCATTTAACAAAGTACAACATCCATTCTTAATAAAAACCCTCAACAAAGTAGGTTTAGAGGGAACATACCTCAACATAATAAAGGCCATATATGAAAAACCCACAGCTAATATCATCCTAAATGAGGAAAAACTGAGAGCTTTTCCTTTATGGTCAGGAATAACACAGGCATGTGAACTTTTGCCACTTTTATTCAACATAGTACTGGAAGGAATCGGACAACAAAAGGAAATAAAACTGGTAAGGAAGAAGTAAAACTTTCACTATTTGCAGATCACATGATACTCTATATAGAAAACCTGAAAGACTCCACCAAAAAATTGCTAGAATTGATAAATGAATTCAGCAAAGTCACAGGATACAAAATCAATGTACAGAAATCTGTTGCATTTCTATACACCAATAATGAAGCAACAGAAAGAGAAGTTAAGGAATCAATCCCATTTATAATTGCCCCAAAACCAGTTAGGTACCTAGAAATAAATCTAACCAAAGAGGTGAAAGACCTGTATTCTGAAAACTATAAACACTGGTGAAAGAAATTGAAGAGGACACAAACAAATGGAAAGACATCCTAGGCTCAAGGATTGGAAGAACAAATATTGTTAAAATGCTTATACTATCCAAAGCGATCAATACATTTAATGTAATCCCTATCAAAATACCAACAGCATTTTTCATAGAGCTAAAACAAACAAACCTGAAATTTCTGTGGAACCACAAAAGACCCTCAATAGTCAAAGCAACCTTGAAAAAGAAAAAGCTGGAGGCATCACAATTCTGGACTTCAAGTTATATTACAAAGCTATAGTAATCAAAACAGTATGGTACTGGCACAGAAATAGACACATGAATCAATGAAACAGAATAAAAAATCCAGAAATGAGCCTACATGTATATGGTCAATTAATGGTTGACAAAGCAGGAAAGAATATCCAAAGGGAAAAAAGATGTCTCTTCAACAAATGGTGCTGGGAAAACTGGATAGCAACATGCAAAAGAATGAAACTGGACCACTTTCTTACACCATACACAAAAAATAAATTCAAAAGGGTTTTTACACCTAAATGTGAAACCTGAAACCATAAAAATTCCAGAAGAGAACACAGGCAGTAACTTCTTTGACATTGGCCATAACAATTTCTTTCTAGATATGTCTCCTGAGGCAAGGGAAACAAAAACAAAAATAAACTATTGAGACTTCATCAAAATAAAAGTTTTTGCACTGTGAAGGAAGCAATTAGCAAAACTAAAAGGCAGTCTACAGAATGGGAGGACATATTTGCAAATGACCTATCTGATAAAGGGTTAGTATCCAAAATCTATAAAGAACTTATAAAATGCAGCACCCCCAAAATGAATAATCCAATTAAAAAATAGGCAGAAGACATAAATAGAAATTTTTCATAGGAGACATACAGACAGCCAACAGACACATGAAACAGATGCTCGATGGGAATGCAAGCTGGTGCAGCCACTCTGGAAAACAGCATGGAGTTTCCTCGAAAAACTAAAAATAGAACTATCCTACAACCCAGCAATTGCATGACTAGACATTTCTCCAAGGGATACAGGTATGCTGTTTCGAAGGGACACATGCACCCCCATCCATGTTTACAGCAGCTCTATCAACAGTAGCCAAAGTATGGAAAGAGCCCAAGTGTCCATCGATGGATGAACGAATAAAGAAGATGTGGTGTATATATATATATACAATGGAGTATTACTTGGCAATCAAAAAGAATGAAATCTTGCCATTTGCAACTACGGGGATGGAACTGGAGGGTATTATGCTAAGTGAAATTAGTCAGTCAGAGAAAGGCAAAAATCATATGACTTCACTCATATGAGGACTTTAAGAGACAAAACAGATAAACATAAGTGAAGGGAAACAAAAATAATATAAAAAAGAGGGGGACAAAACAGAAGAGACTCATAAATATGGAGAACAAACTAAGGGTTACTGGAGGGGTTGTGGGAGGGCAGATGGCTAAATGGGTAAGGGGCACTAAGGAATCTATTCCTGAAATCATTGTTGCACTATATGCCTAATTAATTTGGAGGTAAATTTAAAAAAATAAAAAATTAAATTAAAAAAAAAAGATGCTCGTCATCAATTATCATCAAGGAAATGAAAATCAAAACTACAATGAGATATCACCTGACACCCTTCAGAATGGCTAAAATAAAATCTCAGGGAACAACAGGTGTTGGTGAGGATGTGGAGAAAGGAGCTAACCTTCATGCACTATTGGTGGGAATGCAAACTGGTGAAGCCACTGTGGTAAACATTATGGAGATTCCTCAAAAAATTAAAAATAGAACTACCCTGTGATCCAGCAATCATACTACTAGGTATTTACCCAGCGAATACAAAAATACTAATTCAAAGGCATACACGCACCCTGACATTGATAGCAGCGTTATCCACAATAGCCAAATTATGGAAAACAGTCCAAATGTCCATATACTAATGAATGGATAAAGAAGGTGACATATTACTATTATGCTAAATGAAAAAAGTCCATCAGAGAAAGACAAATACCATATGATTTCACTCATATGTGGAATTTAAGAAATAAAACAAACAGGGCACCTGGGTGGCCCAGTTGGTTAAGCGACTGACTCTTGATTTCGGCTCAGGTTGTGATCTCATGGTTCGTAAGTTTGAGCCCTACATCTAGCTCTGTGCTGACAGTGGGGAATCTGCTTGGGTTTCTCTCTCTCCCTCACTCTCTGCCCCTACCCCACTCATGCCCTCTCTCTCTCTCTCTCTCTCTCTCTCTTTCAAAAATAAATAAATATTTAAACATTTAAGGGGGAAAAAAGAAACAAAACAAACAAAGGGAAAAAAAGAGAGACAAACCAAGAAACAGATTATTAACTATAGAGAACAAATTGATGGTAACCAGAAGGGAGGATGGTAGGGAGGGATGGGTTAAATAGGTGGTGGGGATTAAAGAGCACTTGTTGTGATGAGCACTGGGTGATATGTGGAGTTGTTGAATCACTATATTGTACACCTGAAAACTAATATTACACTGTATGTTAACTAACTGGAAACTAAATGAAAACTAAAAAAAAAAAAGAAGAAGAAGAAGAACAGGGCCCAGGTCTTCAAATATTGAAAGGGGAAGAACAAACATGCTTTCAGGGTCTTTTTAGTCTCATTTTTACCCCATATGTCTTTTAATTTGTAGTAAAGTTTGGTTGTATGTTTACATCTACTATATACTATGTGTGCTTGCTTTGACAGTACATATACTAAATCTACCATGTACTCAGTTATAGCAAAGTGAGAGAAAGACGCTTCACCAAAAAAGAGAAGACACATGAGCTCTAGGCACGCAGGGTCTGGAAAGATAACTTTTATTATTAGTATTATTTTACCTTTCAGTAGTGGTAGCAAAAAAATAGCTTGAAATCAATAGAAACAGAGACCCAAATGGGCTTTATTTTAATTTACTTTTGGTTTGTTGTGGTTTTTTAATAAAATTTTTTTGAGCACATACTAAGTTCAAGGCACTGTGTTTGTTTTTGGACTCATTTTATTTTATCACACTGATACCTTCCTGTGTTTCTAATGTATGTTTCAAATTTTATTTTGCTTCAGGCTAAAAGAACCACACACTATGTCCAGAAGTCAAAAGTTTCTCATCTGGCTCTCTGATATGTAAGAATTTTAGTTTCTTGATATACAAGTTATTGCTTTAGCTATATGTATTACGTCCTATGTTTATAATTTAGAGCAAGCTTTCTGCATATGATTTGTAACAAGGACATATTGAGCACCTACTCCATAGGTGGATGTATATGAATCATTTAGAACTACTTTAACTACCAGCCGCAAAACTGTAAGAGGAATCTTGAGAGACAGTTTCAGCCAGCTTCAAGAGAAAACTGAGTGCCCTCCTACCCAAAACAAAGGTAAATGATTAGCTTAGGGTGATCTAGCTAGTTAGTATATAGAGCTGGTATATATAACCACTCTCTTCCACCTGTTTGCTGTTTTCAGTAACCTGCAGTCAAAGAAAGATGTGGTGAAAGAAGTGTATAGCAATACAGTATAGGTAAAAGTATACATTGACTACTGGCACATTTCTCCAGAAAAATCTGCACCAACGTTTAATAGCAGAAAGGAAGCCCCACCTGTAGGGTGGGCATCTACTTCAAAAAAGATACTTTAATTTCTAAGACATGTTGAGTGTAATTTTAGATAAATACCACAATGTTGCTGTTATGTTTGGTTTCTGTTATTTAATCATTCTAATAGACATAAACAGAGTAGAAATAATATGTATAACTTTCCCATATAGTTCATTCCCATCATGCTCAAGTGATTTGTATTCTAAAAGTTCACTTTTAAGTCAATTATTTCAAACTCTAAAAAATGATATATATACAGTATATATAGTGTAAATAAGGAACATTAGGTTTCTAAGATTGCACATGAAAGACCAATCCATTATGTAAATAAATAATGATATTATAGAACTTGGCCCAAATTCACTACCTTGTTTTAACTTGGAAAGTTAGAAACAGACTTCCAAGCTCTTTCTGACTCTCATTATGGTGTCAACAGGGAAAGTGAAGAAGCCTCTTCTCTCCTAAGCGGCTTCAATAAGAATGGGTCTCCTGAGGATCTAGTTACAGAAGGAATAGAAAGGAGGTTCTGGTTGTCCACCAGCAAGCAGCCAACAGTGAAAGGAGATCCAGCAGTTAGGACATGAATATATCCACAGTAGTTATTACTTGAGGCCATTGCTTTAAATCAGAATTATAAATTCTAAATGTTAGGCTAATTTAGTTCTAAAGACTAATTATGGTCTTTCATTAGAACTAAGAAATAACTAAATTTGTTCTGCTTTTCTTTTCTAGCTTACTAATGAGAAAAGCCTTGTTTGACCACCTCACTGCCAGAGGCATTCAGGTAAGTTTCTGGAATGATGCATTTTGGAAACAATATGTCTCATCAGTGTAACACAAGTGTAAAGGACAGGAACTTTTAACTGACTTAATTTGGGCCCAGCTCTGCTGCTGCTGCTGCTGCTTTACTGGTTCACATATGAAAACCTTAAGCTCTGCCTTATGTTTAACAAGAAAGCATTGGCATTTTAATAACTGGAGTCCACTTATGTATATAGGTGAGATTAGCTGAAGCTAAAGGGTGGGACAGTATATATTTAATGAGTAAAGTAAAATTTTTTTAAAGGGTTCAGTAACTTTTTAAAATTACAGGTTTAATAGGTTGTTTCTAGGTCTGCTGAGATTGTAGTGTATAAATGCTATTATAAAAATAATTTTCTATTTTAACATTTCTTCTCATACTTCTCACGCTTCTAATTTTCAGGTGTATATTTGGGTATTAAATGAAGAACAAGAATACAAACGAGCTTTTGATTTGGGAGCAACTGGGGTGATGACAGACTATCCAACAAAACTTAAGGATTTTTTACATAATTTTTCAGCATAGAAAAGGAGGTATTCAGAAGCATTCAAAGAAAACCTGAAGAGACCTAAGGGAAAAAAACAAAAACAAAAAAAAAAAAAGTTTGCCATCATTTCCCTAAGCCATTTCCAGAATGGTAAAGGTTTAATCAGTTAAGTTTTTATTACCTCATTTTTAAGCTTGTCTGAGAATGTAGAAACTATATATTGTATATTTATTTTAAACAATATTACATATTTTACATTTGTAAATAGTTTGTTTAGAAAGATAACTCGTTATGAGTTGGAAGTAGAAGATTATTGATCAAGAGTTCTGTATATGATGCATTGTTCTACTATTATAAATAATTCCAAAATCAAAGACTTTTGGATAAATTTGACATTAGCCTTCACTGGAATAAGATCAACTAATTAGTAAAGCAAAATTACTGAAGGCCACTACAGCTATTCTGAGTTGTCTCATTATTTCCAGGTACATCTTGAATAAAGAGGAAAGAAAATACAGTGGGAGGAGAGCTTAGAAATCAGTGATATAGTTATTTGACAAGCTGTCCATTGTTAACAGAAGGCACACTCAAAGAACTGAAATTTTATTACTTGATCAGAAGTAAAAACTGTAGACAATTAAATTTCTTGGCTGCTGTTGTTAATGGAATCTCGGAATCTTCTTCAGTGTAGCAGCGCTACCATGTCCTTTCTTTTTGGTAACCATTAAAATGGGAATTATTAAATGTAAATTAAGACAAGATCCAAATAGTCATATATTTATGTTTCCTCTAAAGAAGTGTAAATTTTCCATTTTTGGCAATGACTAACTGTTTGATCCTACATCTAGATTTTAAATAACATCTTGAATCTTAATAAACCTATAAAACTGATGAAAGTACACATCACTGATTTAATACTTATGGTATAAACCACCTGTTCCTGACCTTTAAGGATTTAGTCTTCTGAATATTAAGTGGAAACAATTTCTCAAAGCATTAGGCATCACTTTCTCAGCTTTTCTGATATGACTTCATGTAAATCTGTTTCTAATCTTTTTGACTAATTTTCATGACCTCTTTGGGAGGTAAATATAATCTGGAATAATAAGGGCCTTTTACCTAGATTACATCTCTCATTTGGAGTTGTCAGCAGCTATGAAGGATGATTATACTCCCATCAGTCTCTGGATGACATAAATAACATTTTGCTTTTTTGTTTAAACTGGAATAAAATTTTACAAGAACAAAATAAGGGTTCTTCATTGCTTTTTTGCAGTTGTAATTCTAAATATGCTTTATAGATTTTATAGGTTCTGGGGGGCAGAATTTAATGAAGTGATAAATTGATAATATGAGTAAACACACCTGATATTTCTCTCTAGAATAAGGAAAACAAAAGAAAATACGGAAACACTCTATGGTAAAAAGTTGCTTCTTGGCATTTGAACAATAACTTGGTCAGGTAATCCAATAAATCAGTCATTTTTACTTGTGCTTACTATAATTTATGGTTATGGTTGCTAGGGATCATTTTGATTGTTTAGATATGATTCTTTTTGTTATTTTTTCATTCTGAATTTTGCTTTGTTATGATTCCGAGCAGCTCATATTATAGGGCGAGCATATATTTTGTGTCAACCAGTAGAAGATAAAGTACCCAATATGGTAAAGATGTTTAGAAAGTTATGTTTTAAAAGTTTGCTAATTTGGGGGTACCTGGTTGGCTTAGTTGGTAAAGCATGTGACTCTTGATCTCAGGGTTGTGAGTTCAAGCCCCATGTTGGGGGTAGAGTTTACTTTAACAAAAAAAAGTTTGCTAATTTTATAGTCAAGGTGACCTTAATTCACTTAATATATATAGTCTCTATAATAAGAGAGTTTGTATTCATTATAACATCTCAATACTGCTTTTCTGATTGGAGCATCACATTTTATTTATTTATTTATCTACCTACCTATTTATTTATATTTATTTAATTCTTTTTTTAATGTTTATTTTATTCATTATTTATTTATTTTTAAATATTTATTTATTTATTTATTTATTTATTTATTTATTTATTTTATTGTTTCTTTCTGACAGAGAGAGAGACAGAGAGACAGAGCATGAGCCGGGGAGGGGCAGAGAGAGAGGGAGACACAAAATCCGAAGCAGTCTCCAGGCTCTGAGCTGTCAGCACAGAGCCTGACGCGGGGCTCGGACTCACAGACCGCGATCATGACCTGAGCTGAAGTCAGACGTTCAACTGACTGAGCCACCCAGGCACCCCATGTTTATTTTATTTTTGAGAGAGACAGAGTGTGAGTGAGGCAGGGGCAGAGAGAGAGGGAGACGCAGAATCTGAAGTAGGCTCCAGGCTCTAAGCTGACAGCACAGAGCCCAACATGGGGCTCCAACTCACAAACCGTGAGATCATGACCTGAGCTGAAATTGGACACTTAACCAACTGAGCCTCCCAGGTGCCCCTATTTTTTTTTCATGTTTATTTATTTTTGAGAGAGAGAGAGTATGAATGGGAGAGGGGCAGAGAGAGAGGGAGAAAGAATCCCAAGCAGGCTCTGGCTGTGTCAGCATGGGGACTGATGCGGGCTTGAACCCACAAACCTATGCCAAAATCAAGAGCCAGGCACTTAACCAACTAAGCCACCCAGGCACCCCTACCTGTTTATTTATTTAAAATAATCTCTGTGCCCATTGTGGGACTCCAACTCCAAGACTCCAAGATCAAGAGTCACATGCTCTACCAACTGGAGCCAGCCAGGCACCCCTGGAGCATCACATTTTAAACAAGCTTAAATACCCTTTCATTTTGAGGTAGATATTGCTAGGCATAGTGAACAGCATAGTGGGGAAGGTAGAGAAGTGGTCACAAGATGTGATTAGACCCTTCTACTGGGATAAGGCTGGCACTAGATGTGACAGGCTCACCTATAGGTCGAGTCCAGTATGCCATTAGTAGCCCAAGTATGTGGCAATGGGCAAGAGTTGGCAGGCATTTTAGTAAGTAGTTGGCATGAGGGAATTTTAATATGAAGTAGCATGAGGGGCGCCTGGGTGGCTCAGTTGGTTGGACATCTGACTTCGACTTAGGTCATGATCTCACAGTCCATGAGTTCAAGCCCCACATTGGGCTCTGTGCTGACAGCTCGGAGCGTGGAGCCTGCTTCGGATTCTGTGTGTGTCTCTCTCTCTTTCTGTCCCTCCCCTGCTCTCTCTCTCTCTCTCTCTCTCTCTCAAAAATAAATAAAACATTAAAAAAAAGTTGGCAGGCATTTTAGTAAGTAATTGGCATGAGGGAGTTTTAATATGAAGTAGTGTGAGGGGTGCCTGGATGGCTTAGTCGGTTAAACATCGGGCTTTGGTTCAGGTCACGATCTCATGGTTCATGAGTTTGAACCCTGAATTGTGCTCTGCATTGGCAGTGTGGAGCCTGCTTGGGATTCTCTCCCTCTCTCCCACTCTCTCTCTGTCTCTCCCCCACTGCTCTCTTTCAAAATAGATGAATAAACTTTAGGGGCGCCTGGGTGGCGCAGTCGGTTAAGCGTCCGACTTCAGCCAGGTCACGATCTCGCGGTCTGTGAGTTCGAGCCCCGCGTCGGGCTCTGGGCTGATGGCTCAGAGCCTGGAGCCTGTTTTCGGTTCTGTGTCTCCCTCTCTCTCTGCCCCTCCCCCGTTCATGCTCTGTCTCTCTCTGTCCCAAAAATAAATAAACGTTGAAAAAAAAAAAAAAGATGAATAAACTTTAAAAAATTTTTCTTAAAAATTGAAGTAGTGAGAGCTTCCCTGTAAGACTTAAGTATGGGGCATGTTACCAAGGCAAAACAGAACACAAGGTACCAGAACTAGGACCCAAGTCTTGGAAAGAAGCTCATGTAATAGAACTGAAGAACAGTCGTACATATGGGAAACCATTAACATGGAATGATTCATAACTTGAATGATTCTGCTTAGAGGTGTGCAACATAGTAGGGATGGACAGGTACATTTAAAAAACATACAAGGGGGCTCTTGAGTGGCTCAGTTGGTTAGGCAGTTGACTTCAGCTCAGGTCATGATCTCACAGTTTGTGAGTTCAAGCCCTGCATTGGGCTCTCTGCTGTCAGTGCAGAGCCTGCTTCAGATCCTCTGTCCCCCTCTCTCTTTTCTTCTTTTCCCCTCAAAAATAAATATTAAAAAAATGGCAGAGCCTGCTTCAGATTCTGTGTCCCCCTTTTTCTCTGCCCCTTCCCCCTGTCTCTCAAAAATAAAAATAAAAAATACACAAGGAACTGCCATAGATAAGAGTTCCAAATAAAGGAAAATCACGAATGCCATCTTGAAGAGTTTGTTCTGAATAAAAGTCTTATCTCTTAAGTAGATGGCTGAACTCAAGACCTTAAAAGTAAGAACCAAAACTGCTAGGCAGTAATATGACATAATAATTCCTGTACCAAAAGGAAAATGGAAATAGTCAGACCAGGCACCAAAGCAACATCAGAACTAAAGCAGTCAGATCCAGGAATCAAAGAGATCAGAATGGTGAGAGCATACAATTCATAAAGCCACTGGTGATACTTAGCTTTTCTAACTCCTATGCAGCAGACACACTATTTGGAAAGTGGGAACATCCTATTATATGAAGGAAAGGTATAAGCCTAAGCTAGAGAAAATCCTGAAACCAGGTCAGAAGGCTAACCAGATCCAGTTGATACTAGATTGCACAAAAATTAGTAATTAATTTGGTCATAGTCTACAGAATGGGAGACTTCTTGCAGCAATCCAGGCCTGAGGCAATAAGCGTCCAAAAGAAAGTAATGACAATGTAAGTAGGGAAACAATGAATCTATGTGTCTCTGAAGGGAAGAATTATTGAGCATTAGTGACTAGAGCTTAAAAGGAGAAGGGAAAGTCAGTACTAATTCCAAAGCTGCAAAAAAATGGGGAAGTTGAAGAGGGGAATCATTTGGGTGGTAAAATTGATGACTATGTTGTGCTCTTTAAATGACAGAAAGACATTTGAGTGACTGTGCTTTAAGTACGTTAGTCCTTGGAGGAAAGTCTAGTCCTGGAGGAATAGATTAGGAGTTTTGTATACTTCGTAGGTATGAAATTGCAAAACTAGTACTTTAGAGATGTTAGTTCCTTCTCAGTATTTTATTTTATTTTATTTTATTTTATTTTATTTTATTTTATTCTTTAATGCTTATTTACTTATTTATTTAGAGAGAGAGGGCACATGAAGGGGAGAGAGAGAATCCCAAGCACAGAGCCTGACATGGGGCTCGATCCCATGAACCATGAGATCAGGACCTGAAATCAAGAGTCGGATACTTAGCTGACTGAGCCACCCAGGTGTCCCTCAATATATTTTTTAAAATATTTATTTTGAGAGAGAGCATGCATGTGTGAGCAGAGGAAGGGCAGAGAGAGAGGAAAGTGAGAATCCCAAGCAGGCCCGTGCTGTGAGCACAAGAGCCCAATGAGGAGCTTGATCCCATGAACCACAAGATCGTGACCTGAGCTGAAATCAAGAGTCCAAAGCATCACTGAGCCACCCAGGGACCCCTCCTGTTCGGTATTCTACTAGCAGTTTGAATAGGTTGCTATTCCACCGAATGCTTATGTTGTGAGTAGCTCTATATTGATCTTATTTGTCTAGTCGTTTTAAAATTTAAGGGGCGCCTGGGTGGCGCAGTCGGTTAAGCGTCCGACTTCAGCCAGGTCACGATCTCACGGTCCGTGAGTTCGAGCCCCGCGTCAGGCTCTGGGCTGATGGCTCAGAGCCTGGAGCCTGTTTCCGATTCTGTGTCTCCCTCTCTCTCTGCCCCTCCCCCGTTCATGCTCTGTCTCTCTCTGTCCCAAAAATAAATAAACGTTGAAAAAAAAAAATTTAAAATTTAGAAATAGGGCTTCATCGTAAGATAACAAGATGGGACCTAGACAGCTTCTGCTGGGTGAATGGGGATGGTTATGCTAAGAGGAGGCTGAGGCAGGTATAGCTTTGTGTTACACATTCCCAATTTGACTAGAACTGCTCTACTTTTCTTTCTGTTTCACATATGAGTTCCATATAAGGTTTGATTTAAAATAGGAGTTTTCGGGGCGCCTGGGTGGCAGAGTCAGTTAAGCGTCCGACTTCATCCAGGTCACGATCTCGCGGTCCGTGAGTTCGAGCCCCGCGTCAGGCTCTGGGCTGATGGCTCGGAGCCTGGAGCCTGTTTCCGATTCTGTGTCTCCCTCTCTCTCTGCCCCTCCCCCGTTCATGCTCTGTCTCTCTCTGTCCCAAAAATAAATAGAAACGTTGAAAAAAAATTAAAAAAAAAAAAAACTTTTCAAGAAAAATCAGTGGGTGGGGGAAGAACATAAGACATAAACATGTAATCCACAAATATAAACAGGCAACAAAAATGTCTAACCTCCCTAGTAGTCAAAGACCTATCAATTAAAACATTGATTCGACAAAGCAGGTAAGAATATCCAATGGAAAAAAGACAGTCTCTTCAACAAATGGTGTTGGGAAAACTGGACAGCAACATGTAGAAGAATGAAGAATGACCACTTTATTACACCATACACAAAAATAAATTCAAAATGGATTAAAGACCTAAACGTGAGACCTGAAACCATAAAAATCCTAGAGTACACAGGCAGCAACCTCTTTGACCTTGGCAACTTCTTACTGGTCACGTCACCAGAAGCAAGGGACAAAAGCAAAAATGAACTATTGGGACTTCATCAAGATAAAAGCTTTTGCACAGTGAAGGAAACAATCAACAAAACTAAAAGGCAGCCTACAGAATGGGAGATGTTCACAAATGACATATCTGATAGAGTATCCAAAATCTGTAAAGAACTTATCAAACTCAATACCCCAAAAACAAATAATCTGGTTAAGAAATGGGCAGAAGACATGAATGGACATTTTTCCAAAGAAGACATCCAGATGGCTAACAGACACATGAAGAGATGCTCAATATCACTCATCATCAGGGAAATACAAATCAAAACCACAATGAGATACCACCTCACGCCTGTCAGAATGCCTAAAATTAACAACAGAAAACAATAGATGTTGGCAAGGATGTGGAGAAAGGAAACCTTCTTATATTCCTGGTGGGAATGCAAACTGGTACAGCCACTCTGGAAAACAGTATGGAGGGTCCTCAAAAAGTTAAAAATAGAACCATCCTATGATCTAGCAACTGCACTAGGTATTTACCCAAAGAATACAAAAATAGATTCAAAGGGGCTACAGTGCACTCTGATGTATATAGCAGCATTATCAACAATACCCAAACTATGGAAAGAGCCCAGATATCCATTAATTGATGAATGCATAAAGAAGAAGTATACATATACATACATAATACATACATACATACATACATACACACAATGGAATATTACTCAGCCATCAAAAAGAAAGAAATCTTGCCATTTGCAACGACATGGATACAGCTAGAGTGTATTATGCTAAGCAAAATAAGTCAGTCAGGGAAAGACACACACCATACAATTTCACTCATATGTGGAATTTAGGAAACAAAACAGATGAACATATGGGAAGGGAAAAAGAAAGGAAAGCAAATCCTAAGAGACTTAATGGTAGAGAACAAACTGGGGATTGATGGAGGGAGGTGGGTAGTGGATGGGCTAAATGAGTGATGGGTATTAAGGAGAGCAGTTGTTATGATGAACACTGGGTGTTATAGGTAAGTGATGAATCACTAAATTCTACTCAGGAACCAATATTACACTATATGTTAATTAACTAGAATTTAAATAAAAATTTGGGAAAAAATTAAAAAATAAAAATTATAAATAAATAAAACATTGAGCAAGAGGCATCTGAATGGTTCAGTGAGAAGATCACATGACTCTTGATCTCAAGGTTGTGATTTCAATCCCCACGTGGGCTGTAGAGATTACTTAAATAAATAAAACTTTAAAAAATAGTTTTTAAATGTTTTTATTTATTTTTGAGAGAGAAAGAGTATGGGCAGAGGAAGGGCAGAGAAAGAGCAAGACACAGAATCTGAATCAGGTTCTAGGCTCTGAGGTGTCAGCACAGAGCCCTATGTGGGGCTCCAACTCATGAACCGGGAGATCATGACCTGAGCCACCCAGGTGCCTGCAAAATTTTTATTTTTTGTTTTTTAATGTTTACTTTTGAGAGAGAGAGAAAGACAGAACATGAGTCAGGGAGGGGCAGAAAGAGAGGGAGACACAGAATCCGAAGCAGGCTCCAGGCTCGGAGCTGTCAGCACAGAGCCTGACGTGGGGCTCAAACCTGTAAATGATGAGATCATGAGTTGAGCCAAGTCAGATGTTCAACCGACTGAGCCACCCAGGCACCCCCAAAATATGTTAAGATAATAAAAAATAAAACAACATTGAGTGAAATACCAATTTCCAACTCTTTAGATGGGCAAGAGTGAAAGCTTTGATGAAAAGGCATGGAGAAACAGGCACTCAGGAGTTGTTGGCAGAAATATAAATTGGCAGAACACTTTGAGAATCGACTTGACACTATCTTTAAATACATTTCTTAAGAATAACATCCTAAGAAAATAACAGGGTAAGTGCCCTAACAGTACATCTGCAGAGTGAAAAGTTAGAAACAATCTAAACATGTAACATTAAGGAACTAGTTAAATTATAGATAACATAGAATGATATCATATTACTGTTCTATATCTACTGATATGTGATATTATTAAGCGGAAAGATTAGGTCATAAAGCTGTATACTGTGTAAACAAAAATACACATATTCATTTTATATTTTTAAATGTTTATTTTTGAGAGAGGGAGAGACAGAGTGCAAATGGGAGGGGCAGAGAGAGAGGAAAACAGAATCTGAAGCAGGCTCCAGGCTGGGCTGTCAGCACAGAGCCAAATGTGGGGCTAGAACCCACGAACTGGGAGATCATGACCCGAGCCAGTCAGACACTTAACTGACTGAGCCACCCAGGCAGCCCTTCATATGCATCTTAAAACTGAAATACTTGGGTGCTTGGGTGGCTCAGTCAGTTAAAAGTCTGACTCTTGATTTTAGCTCAGGTCATGATCTCACAGTCATGAGATTGAGCCCCACGTTGGGTTCAGCACACAGCCTACTTGGAATTCTCTCTCTCTCTGCCCCTCTGCTGCTTGTGCACGCTCTCTCTCTCAAAATAAATAAATCAACTTTAAAAATAAATAAATAAAGCTGAAATGATATAAAAGTTTCAGTTGTGGTTTTTTATGCTGATGGAATTACAAGTGACTTATTTTTAGTTGTCTAGATTTTCTAGCTTTTCTACAATGAATAGACATCAATTTTAATTAATCAAAATTAATAAAAAATCACTTAAAAATAAAAGCCTTTCTGGGGCACCTGGGTGGCTGAGTCAGTTAGGCATCTGACTTCAGCTCAGGTCATGGTCTTGCAGTCTGTGAGTTCAGGACCCATGTTGGGCTCTGTGCTGACAGCTCAGAGCCTGGATCCTGCTTTGGATTCCTCCCTCTCTCTTTGCCCCACTCCTGCTCTCACTCTGTCTCTCTCAAAAATAAATAAACATTAAAAAAATAATAAAAAATAAAAATACGGTATGCTGTTTAATCAAGTAGATGTGCCACGATTTACTTAACTAGTACTCTGACAATGGAAATTTAAGTTGTTTCTAATTGTTTATAAGTATGAATAATGTTGTGATGGACATTATTAGGTATACCTCATTCCGTCAGACCCAAACAATCATAAAATCCTAGATATCTAATCTATTTGCTTTTTTCCAACCCCAGTGCCACCATCCTAGTACAAGTCACCATCATCTCTAGACTGAAACCATACAACTGCTTTCTTTTTTATGATTTTAATATAATTTATTTTTGAATAGGTAATATAGTCACTGGTTCATAGAGTACAAAAGGGTACACAGTGACATTTCTCCTTCCTATCCTCCAATAACTGAATTCCCTCTCTGGAAGAAATAGGAAATTGATGTTATTCATTTATGCAATAAATATTTATTGAGCACCTCCTATAGTTAGTCACTTATTAGATCTGGAGGTATGCTATAATGGTAAGCAAGAGAAAAATAGTATATAGGCTTATGGATCTTACATTTCACTTGGGAATACAAACATAGAGTGAACAAACATGATAGCTTCAAATTGAAGCAAATATTCTGAAGGACATAAACAAGGGATTGTGATAAATAATAAAGTCAAGCTTATTTCAGGTAAAACGGTCAAGTAGGCCTCTTTGAGGAGGTGGCATTTACACTGAGATCTAAAGCAAGAGGAATGAACCATGCAAAGAAAATGAGGAAGAGTGCTCTAACAGCTAGAAGAGTTTATGCAAAGGCCCTGAGGCAGTAAAGAGCTTGGAGGGTAACAAGAATAAAAAGAAGAGAAGAGAGGACACCCAGGTGGCTCAGTCCATTAAGCATCTGACATCAGCTTAGGTCATGATCTCACAGTATGTGAGTTTGAGGCCCACATCAGGCTCCAAGTGAGCAGTGTGAAGCCTGCTTGTGATTCTAGCTCTTTTCTCTCTCTCTGCCCCTCCCCTGCTCATGTTTTCCTCTCTCTCAAAATAAATAAACAAACAAATAGACTTTTTAGAAGAAGAAGAGGAGGAGAGGGAGAACATAAGTGAAGAGATTAGCTTTTGATGGGAAGGACCTTTCCTCCATTGTAAATCACACACACAAAAAAAGTACAAATAAAAGCAGGGCTTTGTAGTTTGAATGGTGAGTTTTCATTCAATGGTTTATAATTTCTCCATGACAGCTGAGCTGAGGTCTTTACTAAAACTGAAAATGGAGAAAGAGTTATAAAAGTTTTGAGGAAAGTGAAAGCTTTCTGTCATAGTCATCTTAAGGAGTGAGAATGTGTATCCTGTTAGAGAAATGTACTGGGGCCCCTGGGCTGTTCTGTGCTGACTTGAGGCTTGAGATTCTGTATTTGAAATGAAACCAATCAAGTTGGCTGTGAATTCTCGAGTCATTAAAAGAGTTGATAATTGGGGCGCCTGGGTGGCACAGTCGGTTAGGCGTCTGACTTCAGCCAGGTCACGATCTCGCGGTCTGTGAGTTCGAGCCCCGCGTCGGGCTCTGGGCGGATGGCTCAGAGCCTGGAGCCTGTTTCCGATTCTGTGTCTCCCTCTCTCTCTGCCCCTCCCCCGTTCATGCTCTGTCTCTCTCTGTCCCAAAAATAAATAAACGTTGAAGAAAAAAATTAAAAAAAAAAAAAAAGAGTTGATAATTTAAATTAAGAGAATGAAAAAACTCTTGAAGGAAGTGATTAGGAAAAAAGAGTGAGCAGAGTTAAGCCTTAGAATATGCCCAAAGGAGACAGAGAAGGTGTGGTCTGAGAAGTAGACGTAAGAAAGTACAATGTCCTGAGTCTCATGAAAGTAGAGAATTTAATACAGAAGGTGGTTATCAGCAGTGTCCAAAATAGGACACTGAGATTGAGGGAGGCAGGGGCTGGGAGAGGACGAGAGCATTTGGTTAAAAGGAGGCCTCCTTAACTATGGTTCACTTATCTCTAGAAGTGATGGAACTGATAGCAGATTGTAAAGGAATGAAGAGCACTGAATGGCACTAAATGAAGCTAGTAAAAATCAGCCATTTATTCAAAGAAATTGGAGAACCAGCACATTTTAAAAGTCAGTGACATCAAGTGGGTTGTGTTGTGAATGGGGAGGTTTATAAATGTGTGACAACTAGAAGGAGATAGTGAAAGAATGGCAGATATTGGAGAGAGAGAACATGTGAGCCAAGATCTCTTTCAAGAGTGAATGGGTTTTAACTTTTTCAATAAATTTTGATGAATCCCCTGCCATGCTAGACACCTGGTGTAAGTTGTGAGCCATACAGAACAATTCCTGCCCTCCTGGGTGCTCATGGTCTAGTTAGTAGGTAATTGAGAACTAAGAGAAAGGGAGGAAGAGGTTATCTTTTTGTTATACTCCAGCATAGAATGAGAGTATAAAAAAGTAGAATGCACCCAGGGCACCTGGGTGGCTCACTTGGTTAAGCGTCCAACTCTTGATTGTGGCTCAGGTCACAATCCCACGGTCATGAGACTGAGCCACACTCAGCGTGGAGCCTGCTTGGGATTCTCTTTCTCTCCCTCTCTCTCTGCCCCTTCCCCACTTGAGTGTGCACATGATCTGTCTCTACTCCCCCCCCAAATCAATAAACACTTAAAAAGAAAAAGAAAAGGGACATTAGCCCTATATCAGATTGGGGCCCTACCATTAGGACCCCATTTAACTTACCTTAATTACTTCTTTAAGGGTTCTATCTCCAAATATAGTCACACTGAGAGTTAGGGCTTCAACATATGATATTGAGGACACAATTCATTCCCCCTAAAATTCAGGAGAGTCCATAACAGGTGGGGATGGGGGCAACGTGGGAGAGCTGGAGATTATGTGTGGGATAAGGTGGAGATGGGAAGGGTAAATTGAGGAAATCTGAGAGAGTTGGAGAAGAAAACACTTTAGCCACCGTGGTGTGGCTAGGGTAGACAGAAAATCTAGTATGGTCCAGAAGTGTCAGAATGGATCTGATGTTTATTTCTTAGTTTCCAAGGATAACTAGGTGGAGAGTTACAGACAGCTGATACCAAACAAGCCCATAGATAGCTAGAGAATAAAAAAAAACAAAACAAAGCAAACAAACAAACAAAAAACACTTTTTCAAACATTTAAATTCAAAATATGCTTCAAGTAACAGTGAGTTTGAAAGTTTGGGTGTTGCAGGGCACCTGGGTGTCTCAGTCAGTTGAGCCTCAACTCTTGATTTTGGCTCACGTCATGATCTCACAGTTTGTGAGTTCGAGCCCCTTACTGGGCTCTGCACTGTCAGAGCCTGCTTGGGATTCTCTCTCTCTCTCTGCCCCTTCTGTGCTGTCTGTCTCTCTCTCAACATACATAAATAAACTTTTTTTTTTTAAAAAAAGAAAGTTTTAGGGGCGCCTGGGTGGCGCAGTCGGTTAAGCGTCCGACTTCAGCCAGGTCACGATCTCGCGGTCCGTGAGTTCGAGCCCCGCGTCGGGCTCTGGGCTGATGGCTCAGAGCCTGGAGCCTGTTTCCAATTCTGTGTCTCCCTCTCTCTCTGCCCCTCCCCCGTTCATGCTCTGTCTCTCTCTGTCCCAAAAATAAATAAACGTTGAAAAAAAAAATTAAAAAAAAAAAAAAAAGAAAGTTTTAGTATTGCAATAATGGTAATATATTCATATTATAAGTATTTAGATTTTGCTCATTTTTACATACATTCTCAAGTATTTTTTTACAACAATCTGGTAGGGTAGGTTGATATCAACCTGGTTGATATTATCACATTCCTATTTATTAGATGAAATTGAAATTAAGGACATGGTCATCTGTCTAGGACTGGGACTTAACCCTCCTTTCCACTCTGATTTTTCTTAAGTTAAATATTTTTTTGGGGCGCCTAGGTGGCGCAGTCGGTTAAGCGTCTGACTTCAGCCAGGCCACGATCTCACGGTCCGGGAGTTCGAGCCCCGCGTCAGGCTCTGGGCTGATGGCTCAGAGCCTGGAGCCTGTTTCCGATTCTGTGTCTCCCTCTCTCTCTGCCCCTCCCCCCGTTCATGCTCTGTCTCTCTCTGTCCCAAAAATAAATAAACGTTGAAAAAAAAATTAAAAAAAAATATTTTTTTAATGTTTGTTTTATTTTTAAGGGAGAGTGACAGAGCATGAGTGGGGGAGGGGAAAAGAGGGAGGAAGACACAGAATCCAAAGCAGGCTCCAGGCTGCTGTCAGCTCAGAGCCTGATGTGGGGCTTTAACTCATGAACCGTGAGATCATGACCTGAGCTGAAATCAGTCGCTTAACCAACTGAGCCACCCAGGTGCCACTGGTTTTTCTAAAGTTTATATATTTATTTCGAGAGAAAGAATGTGTGCATATTTGCATGGGCATACACAAGTTGCGGAGAGGCAGAGAGAGAGGGAGAGAGAATCCCAAGCAGGGTCTGCACAGTCAGGGCAGAGTCTGTTGTGGGGCTTGAACCCACAAACTGTGAGATCATGACCTGGGCTGAAATCAAGAGTCAGATGCTCAGCCACCTGACTGAGCCACCCAGGTGCCACTCTAATTTTTGTAATCTGTCTTCAATTCACCATTCAATCCTGAGAGAAATATCAAAAAAACAGGTAGAAGAGAAGGTTAAAATGTGAACTTTCTAAATAAAAGGAGAAAATCTCTATATGTCAAATGCATTTACTGTCCTCTGATGTGGCTTTGACAATATGGGTAGCACCCTGGAGAAGGGAATCAGTGGTTGGTATTCCTGTCAGTAACCGGAACTATCAACAGTGGGAGTAGATGGAAAACTGTACCACCACTTTTTTTGAGAAATTAAGGATTCCCAGATAAAAAAACAAAAAATAATACTACACATTTGTGAGTCTAACATCCAGAATTGACAATATTCATTTATTATTATATGAGCCTTTGTTTTTTTCACTAGTCCCATTCTGCTTCCAGTTTGGCTGATGGGAACCCCAGTATGAGATGAGAGAGAGGGAGAGAGAGAGGAGAGAAAGATTTGTATTGATTCTCTAAGGTCTCTCTGTATAAAATTGCTTTGGGCTGACTGAGTCCCTTGACTTAATGACAAGCTTATTTCAAGTTGGCTCTCTCTCTATGACTCTCTTCTTTTAGGTTCCAGTAACAGCTCCCAATCGTTCTACATTCTGTGGGATGAAGAGCCTTGGGTATTTACTGTCCTTATTTCCTCATATCTTTTGTAAACAAGCTCTTATTAAACAACACTCAAATTATTCTAATTTGAGAGTACACCTGTTTTCTGCTTCTTCCCTGACCGATCCACCTGGGAAGCTAGGCAAAATGCATATTTTCAAGCCTTTTTTCCCCTCATTCTTTTTGTTAATTTACTTAATATTCATTCATTCAAATATTCAACAAATATTTGAAGGTGCCTGGATGGCTCAGTCATTAAGCATCTGATTTCAGCTCAGGTCATGATCTCACAGTTGTTGACTTCGAGCCCCATGGAGTATGAGCCCTGCTGTGGGTAAAAATACGAGCCCCAGGTGAGCCCCACTTTTCCATCCCCCCCACCCCTTGATCACTTGTGCCCTCCTTCTCTAAAACAAACAAACAAACAAACAAAGGAACGAATATATACTTGAATGCCCCATGTGCCAGGCACCAGGCAAGCTGCTATGGGTACAATGGTAACAAAACACAGTTGCTGTGTTTGGGAGGAGCCTAACAATAAACAAGGAAGTGACTTATATGCGGCTAATTGTGATAGAAGGTTAAGGGGTCAGGGGGCAACTTTAGATTCAGTGGCCAGGAAAGGCATCTCTGAGAAGATGACATTTCAGCCTGAAGTATGAGATAAAACCTCAGGGAAGAGTGTTTAAGGCAAAAGAAACTGCAAGTGCAAAATTTGAGAAAGTGCTAGAGAGCTAGTCAGGAATCAGATTGAATCGGATTTTCCCACAGGCCATGGTAAAGAATTTGCATTTTATTCTAAGTGCAGTTGAGGAGCCATTAAAAGGTTTTAAGCAGAGGAGTGATGTAGTATATTTGTAAAGATTATTCTTACTTATGGGTAGAAATCAATTGGAAAAAGCAGAGATGTGGCAGTGGGAATGGAGATGGTGAGATATGGCTGGATTTGAGATCTGTTTTGGAGGTAGAACCAAGAGATTCAGTGGGTAAAGAGGAAAGGGAAAAACTCTAGGTTGATTGGTAAGCTTGGCTTATATAACTGGATAGTTGGATGGCAGATGCATTTACTAAGATGGGAAAGAAACATACTTCTGGAGGGAATATGAGAAATTCTGATTCAAATGACTGTGAGAAACACGATCTAGAACCCAGGTATGATATGCTATAAGCTGTACAACATAACTAGACAACTCTAACCCTCTTTTGGAAAAAGGAATGAAATTAACATTTATCCAGTATCTTTTGCGTGCCAGGTGCTATCACACCTGCTCTCTTATTAATCTTTACCACAGTTCTGTGAAGTAAGTGATATCTCTGATTTATAGGTGAGGAAACAGAAGCTCCGATGGTTTGAGTGACTCATGCAAGATTGCACAGCTATTAAAGGGACAAACCTGATATGCGAAACTAGTTCCTCAGAAACCAGGTTCAAAATCTGTTTTCACCACACAACACGGTGTTCACAGGCTGGCTTTTTCTCCATAACCATAAGTCACAGACTTTTAAAATTTTTTTTAAATGTTTATTTATTTATTTTAGGAGAGAGAGTGCATGCACACACTGGTGTGAGTCAGGGAGGAGCAGAGAGGGAGAGAGAGAATCCCAAGCAGGTTCTGAGCTGTCAGCCCAGAGCTGAGGGTAGGGCTCATGACCTGAGCTGAAATCCAGAGTTGGACTCTTAACCCACAGAGCAACCCAGCCACCCCATCACTGAACTAGGAAGGGTGTGGTAAAAGGAATCAAATTAGCTCTCATGTCATTGTTTTCTTTTCTCTTCAAGGCTTTTGACTAAACAAATTAATATTTAATATACATCATTGCTGAGCCTCTCCCAACTTGTACGTGTTACACTGAGGATTTTTTTTTCCCCAATTCCTCATTCTAACCATCTTCACCATATTATGAAATTAAGGAATTTGAGTTTTAAAAAGACGAAGAGTAGGGGTGCCTGGGTGGCTCAGTTGGTTGAGCATCTGACTTCAGGTCAGGTCATCTCGAGGTTCGTGAGTTCGAGCTCCACATGGGCTTGCTGGCTGTCAGTGGGGAGCCTGCTTTGGATCCTCTATCCCTCTCTCTCTCTGCACCCCTCCCTTGCTCACACACTCTCTCTCAAAAATAAATAAAAGGGGCGCCTGGGTGGCGCAGTCGGTTAAGCGTCCGACTTCAGCCAGGTCACGATCTCGCGGTCCGTGAGTTCGAGCCCCGCGTCAGGCTCTGGGCTGACGGCTCGGAGCCTGGAGCCTGTTTCCGATTCTGTGTCTCCCTCTCTCTCTGCCCCTCCCCCGTTCATGCTCTGTCTCTCTCTGTCCCAAAAATAAATAAAAACCGTTGAAAAAAAAATTTAAAAAAAAAAAATAAATAAAAAACAAAAACAAAAAAAACATTAAAAAATCCAAGAGTTTCACCTTTTCTGTCTTCTTTGGTCTCTGAGGTCAGGTATTAAAGCTTATCAATGATGAAGCTATAGTTTTATATGCTTAAGTAAAATTCAGATGAGCTATGTAACTCTTCACACGTTCTTTCCCAATCAGACCCTTCTCCTCTGTAGCTGACTCATTTCCCTTTTCATTGGATATATTACTACAGTCATCATTTTTAAGTCATATGACTATGAAATAAGAAAGATGTAGGCGGTTTTGCAAAATCAAACAAGATACACTTGGCCCTATTAATAACTTAGAGCAATCTGAATTTAACCTATCTAAAACTTAGATAGATGATACCGTCTTGGAAGAAAAATACCCCTTGGCTCAGGTGGGAAATGCTGAGAAGAAATATAGCAACATTTTTCTCAGGAAAAAAGTTGTCTTTTTTCTAAATTCATCGGGTTTTGGAATAACTTCTCCCAAATAACTTGTTTTGAAAAGTTATGAGAACCAAGCTCACAATCATTGGAATGGCTACTATAAAATTTTTTTCAGAAAATAAGTGTTGGCAAGATTGTGGAGAAACTGGAACCCTTGTGCGCTGTTGGTGGGAATATAAAACAGTACAGCTGCTATGGAAAAATAGTAGGACAATTCCTAAAAAAAAAAAAAGAATTGTCCTATGCTCTAGCAATTCCACTTCTGGGTATGTATACAAAAGAATTGAAAACAGGGGCGCCTGGGTGGCGCAGTCGGTTAAGCGTCCGACTTCAGCCAGGTCACGATCTCGCGGTCCGGGAGTTCGAGCCCCGCGCCGGGCTCTGGGCTGATGGCTCAGAGCCTGGAGCCTGTTTCCGATTCTGTGTCTCCCTCTCTCTCTGCCCCTCCCCCGTTCATGCTCTGTCTCTCTCTGTCCCAAAAATAAATAAACGTTGAAAAAAAATTTTTTTAAAAGAATTGAAAACAGAGACTTGTTGACATATTTGTACACCCATGTTAATAGGAGCATTATTCACAACAGTCAAGGGACAACCCAAGTGTCCATTGACAGATGAATAAACAAAGCATGGTAAACATATAACAAAATATCATTCAGCCTTAAAAAGGAAAGAAATTCAGCAATATGCTACAACATGGATGAACTTCGAGGACATTATATTAGGTGAAATACGGCAGTTACAAAAAATACAAATATTGTATGATTTCACTTATATGACATACCTGGAATAGTGAAATTCATACAGGTAGAAAGTAAAATGGTGGATGTCAGGGACTGGAGCAGAGGGGAATGAGGAGTTTGTTTAATGGATAGAATTTCAGTTTTGCAAGAGTAAAAGGGTTCTGGAAATGAAAGATAGTGATGGCTGCACAACAATGTGAATATGTTTAATGCCACTGAACTGTACATTTAAAAATGGTTAGGATGGAGGGATACCTGACTGGCTCAGTAGGTAGAGTATGCAACTTTGTTTTTAAAGTTTATTTATTTATTTTGAGAGAGAAACTCAGAGCACACTAGTGGCGGAAGGGCAGAGAGACAGAGGAAGAGAGAGAGAATCCCAAACAGACTCTGTACTGTCAGTGCAGAGCCCGAAGCAGGGCTTGAACCCGTGAATCCTGACATCATGACCTAAGCCGAAATCAAGAGTCAGACACTCAACCCACTGAGCCACCCAGGCACCCCTGGGGTATGCAACTCTTGATTTCAGGGGGTCGTGAGTTCAAGTGCCACATTACATGTGGAGCCTACATAAAATTAAGAAAAAATTCTTTAATGTCTAGGGTGGGTTAAATAAGGATAAGTTTTAAAAATAAGTTCAAAATAAATTTTTAGTAAATTTTGGGTGGTGGATAATTAGTTTTCCAGCTATAGAGTCATTCCAGAGGTTACAAGAGGGCCTCTGATTTCTGCCAAAGCATGTTACCTTACACATCTAAAATGTAAAAAATGTGAAAGTTTATCTTTATGGAATAGATGTGAAAGTTTATCTGTGTAAAAGTGGTCAGCTGACATTTTACTAAAATTCCACCCAAATAAAAAAAACAAAACAAAACAAAAATTAAGATGGCAAATTTTATGTTATGTGTAATTTGCCACAGTTAAATTTTTTTAAATTTCTTTTTTTAATTATTGGAAGGCCTAATAAGACCTGACAATTTGTAAAGATAAATGTTTATTTCACTTGTCTTTTAACTATGTGTTTGTTTCTTTGTTTTTTCTGTAAGTGCACCCAGTGCAGAGGCCCAACCCGGGGCTTGAACTCATGACCCTGAAATCAAGACCTGGGCTGAGATCAAGAGTTAGATGCTTAACCCACTGAGCCTCCCAGAAACCCCTTATTTCACTTGTCTTTTAGATAGAATTTGAGCGAATGGAAGTATTTTGGATTTTTTATATTGTTAGAATTTTAGCATTTATTGATCCTCTATTGTAGTGATTTTTTCCTAATGTTTATTTATTTATTTATTAAATGTTTATGTATTTTTGAGAGAGAGAGAGAGAGACAGAGAATGAGAGGGGGAGGGGTAGAGAGAGAGGGAGACAGAATCTGAAGCAGGTTCCAGGCTCTGAGCTGTCAGCACAGAGCCCGACTTGGCTCTGACTCACGAACCCTGAGATCATGATCTGAGTCAAAGTTGGAGGCTTAACTGAATGAACCACCCAGGGGCCCCGATTTTTTTTTTTTTTTTTTTTAGAGAGAGAGACAGAGTGCAGGAGAGAGGGGCAGAGGGAGAGAGAGAGAATCCCAAACAGGCTCCATACTCAGTGCAGACGCAGGGCAAGGCTGGGATGTGATCTCACAACCCTCGGACCATGATCCAGGCTAAAATCAAGAGTCAGACACTCAGCCAACTGAGCCACCCAGGCACCGCAACTGTCTATTCTAAACATAGCCAAATAGGGGCGCCTCCGTGGCTCAGCCGGTTAAATGTCCTATTTCGGCTCAGGTCATGACCTCATGTTTCATGGAATTGGGCACTGTGCTGATAGCTCAGAGCCTGGACCCTGCTTTGGATTCTGTGTCTCCCTCTCTCTCTGCCACTCCTTGACTCACTCTCTCTCTCTCTCAAAAAGATGAGTAAACGTTAAATAAACAAATAAAATAAACATACCCAAATAGAAAAACTTCTATCCCTTGGCTCAGGTCATGAACTCAAGTTTCATGAGTTTGAGCCCCTCATTGAGCATCTGCACTGATGGTGTGGAGCCTGCTTGGGATTCTCTCTCTCCGTCTCTCTCTCTCTGCCCCTCCCCACCCCCTCAAAATAAATAAACTTAGAAATACTTCTATCCCCAATAGAAGAATACATACTCTCTAATTGTGCTCTTCCAATGATTGGGAGCTCTCATAACCACAGAGAGCAGGCCATTTCAGCTCCTTGATGTCTACTTTGGTTTGCAACTCAAATTCTCTCTACTTTGCTGCTTTGCCACCTTTAATCTACAAGGAAAGCCCAATGAAATAGTCATCTTACTGCACCAGAGTCAGTCCTACCCTGATATCACCATTAAAATGATTACACATTGTTAATGAGTGTGCTTTTAGTGTCTGTGTTCTAACTTAAACTACTTTTTCTTCTGGTCTTCAGGAAATATCAGAGGGTCAGGGGCACATGGGTGACTAAGTCGGTTAAGTGTCTGACACTTGATCTCAGGGTCTTGAGAATACTCGAATACTCTCTCTTTTACTCTGCCCCACTCATGCACACGTGTTCTCTCAAAATAAATAAGTAAACACTTAAAAATAAAAACCATAGTTTCTAGAAAAATACAATTTGAATTAAGCTTCTTATAAAGATAGTATTTCTTTTTTCTTACTTTTTATGTTTATTTTTGAGAGAGAGAGAGAGAGAGAGAGAGAGAGAGAGAGAGAGAGAATGAGTGGGGGAGGGGCAGAGAGAGAGGGAGACACAGAATCAGAAGCAGGTTCCAGGGTCTGAGCTGTCAGCACAGAACCTGACTCAGGGCTCGAACTCGTCAACTGTGAGATCATGACCTGAGCCAAAGTCAGACACTTAACCAACTCAACCACCCAGACAAACCTGCCCCAAAAGATAGTAATTCAAAGCAGTTAGAGAAGGGGATTTACGTATTGTGACATCTGCTAATCACCTGGGAAATAAAAAAATAAGAAAGAATCCCTGCCTCATATCTTATTATGAGATAATTTCATAAATAAATTCAAACGAAGTAAAGATTTAAATGCCATAAAATGAAACCATAAAAACTTTTTTATAAAAATAGGCTAAGTTAATGTTACATTGTAAAAGCCTTTCCTGAAAATAAAATCCAAAAGCAAAGAAGGAAAATACATATACATTTGATTACATAAAAATGAAATCTTCTGGATGTATGATATATAAATTATATCCCAACGAGCTATTGAAAATTTAAATCTCCTATATATCCAAAAATATTCTAAAGTGAAAAAAACTGGGAAAAATATTTACAGCACATAGGATAGTTGAAAGATTAAGCTCTTTATTTTATGTAGAGTTCACACAAATGAAGAAAGAAAAGATGAACAATCCAAAAAAAAGAGGGGCAAAAAATATAAGTAGGCAAATTAGAGAAAAGCAAAAAATTTTGAAAATAATTTTTTGTTGTTGCTTTGAACGAAAAGTTTTGAGGGCATCTGATCTTTAGAATTTATGTGTTGCTTCTCTTTCCCAGAGCCTCTGATCCTACTTGGCCTTTGAATTGCCTGATATCTTTGTACTTTAGAGTCTGGTTAGTTTAATTAATTGGAACCTGAGTTAATGAGATATCAGTGTGACTTTTGACCCTCATTAGAGTATGTCACTTCTTGCTGAGGGGAACTGTTTCATACCCCTGAACGCTGGCAACCTGCCTCACAGATGTGTGCCATTACTCTCAGGAAAGCTGAGAGAAATGGTGTGGCTGGTTCATTGCAAACTGTTGAGAATACTTGAAGCACAATATCCAACTGAAGGTGTTACTAAAATTATCTTCAAAATAAAAGGCATCAACACTATTACCCTTGGAGTGATGTTTTTACTTAATGTGCATATTCGATTTTCTTTAGTTAACACACACATGTGGAGTATCTAGTGTGTATACCAGATAGACTCTTTGGTTGGACCCTAGCATCAAGGAAAATCATATTTTAGAGAAAGACACAATAAGAGTGTAAAGGTCCAAGGACAGTTTCTAACTTGGCATCTTTTTTTTTTTTTTTTTTACATTTTATTTATTTTTGATAGACAGAGCACAAGTGGGGGAAGGGCAGAGAGAGACGGAGACACAAAATCCGAAGCAGGCTCCAGGCTGTCAGCACAGAGCCCGACGCGGGGCTCGAACTCACAAACCGCAAGATCATGACCTGAGCCCAAGTCAGACGCTTAACCGACTGAACCACCCAGGCGCCCCTGTAACTTGGCATCTTATACTCAGTTACTACCCTAGTATTAATCTATAAATTTTGTATAAGTTGCTATAGAACAGCTGATATTTCTATAGTGAAATACTCCTTCAATCAAAATTAAGTGTCATCTATGTACCAGGCACTGTCCTAGATGCTGGGGATTTAATAAGGAATAAGATACAGTCCCTACTCTCAAGAGATAGCTGGAAATATAACCCAGGCTCAGGCGTGCAAGAGCACCTGGCTCCTGGGATCCCAAATGGACCAGGTTTGGCCACTCGCCGCTGACAAAATCCAAAGGTAGTGAAACAAGAAAGGAATTTATTTCAGTGAGGCCAGTATAGGGAAGACAGAGGACTGGTGTCTCAAAGACTGTCTCCAAAGCTCCGGGTTTATATAAGGAAAATGTGGAATGAAGGTCAGTGGATACGTGCAAGGTGGGTGGTAAAGGTCAGGTCATCATTGACCTGAGGTCAGTCACGTGGGGTCATGCTGATTTAGGGCAGTCCTTGTTGCTTGAGGGGATAGTTTCAGTTCCCCTCATGGGATGCTTTGCCCACAGGGGCTTTTGTCTGAGTTTAGAGATAAGCAGGAAAGAAGAACTTAATCAATTAGAAAGTACAGGCTGAGGTCAAAATGGAGGCAGCTGAAGTCCTCTTTCAGGAAATTATAGTTTACAAGGCATAAATTGACTTTTATAGAAGTCCTGTGAAATAGTCATGAGAAGACAGAAGCTCAGAGAGTTCCAAGAATTGCCCAGGCTTGATGATCAAGTAAGTCACAGAGTCTCCACAAACAGGTTTTCTGAGGCAGAGCTCATGATACACAACAAGGATTAACAGTTAGTATCTGACCTTGGAGAGAACCTGGAGATCTGACTTATTTCTCTGTATTTCCTTTCTTTTTCCTTTCCTTTCTTTGCCTTTAGGCAAAACAAAATTTTCATTCTTAGCCAATAGTGCATTTGTACTTAATATTTTGTTTGTTTTTATTTTTTTTATGTTTAATTGATTTTGAGAGAGAGAGAGACAGAGAATGAGCGGGGGAGGGGCAGAGAGAGACACAGAGACACAGGAGACACAGAATCTGAAGCAGGCTCCAGGCTCTGAGCTGTCAGCACAGAGCAAGCCCCCCGAGGGGCTTGAACTCATACCATGAGATCATGACCGGAGCTAAAGTCAGAAGTTTAACTGACTGAACCACTCAGGTGCCCCTGTACTTAATATTTTGGAGAAGCATTTATGTTCTATTTATCTCTCGAGCCTACTTAGGCAATAATCTGTAAAGGATCTTAAATGATAGTGTAACAACTCCAACATGCTCTTATTGGAATTTTTGTTGTTGTTATAAAACTAAATAATTTCCAGTAGAGCAGAGATGTCTTACATTTTTCTTTGTGTCTGCAATTTTTATTGTAGGTATCTAAATGTCACTTTCCCTTGGGTGTTTCAGTCACATACAAAAAACCTTTTATTACACTGCGCTTCTATTGTGCAGGAAGCTCGTCTTATTCAACTCCACTGTTTCCCTCTTTCCCATCTTGGCAAAATGCATATGAGGTACACAATATATCCTCATTAAAACTTCAAGTTGAAAAGAGCAAGAAAAGAGAAACTGAATTATAAAATTCTTTTTGGATGGATAACAGCAACATTCTTCAGGGTATATCATATTTCAGATAATTTAGTTAATCCCATATTTGCAATTACAAAAACCAGTTAAGGGATCTATGAACTTCTTTCAGTATTTAGTAAATTAAGATAATATAACTTTCTTTGTGTAAATAAGCACATTCTGGTTTGGGTTTTGATTTGTTTTGGTTAGCATTTTCTTCTCACATAATCAGCAGTCTGAAAAACACTTCAAGGAGGAAAGAGTTTTGACTGCAGAAGGAGGTGATATGGAGGTTGAACAAGGTTGTTAACATTGACTTTGCCCTTACTTGTCTGATGTTGGCCAACCTGAAAGAGGACTTCAACTCCCTCCATTTTGACCTCAAACTCTATGATCGATTTAAGTTTTTCTTTCCAGTTTATCTCTTATCTCACACAAAAGACCCTGTGGGCAAAGCATCCTTACCCCTTCAAGCACTAAGGACTGCCCCGGGGCCAGCAAGACCTCACCCAGGATTGATCCCAAGGCAATGATGACCTGACTTTTACTGTCCAACTGCATGTACACACCGACCTTTGTCCCACATTTCCCTTATATAAACCTGGAAGTGTTCCCAGCACTTTGGAGACAGTCTTTGAGACGCTAGTCCTCTATCATCCCTGTGTTGGCCTCACTGAAATAAATCCCTTTCTTGTCTTACCACCGCTTATCTTTCTTTGGATTTTGTCAGCGGCAACTTTTTGTCTTTGGATTTTGTCAGCGGCAAGTAGCCAAACTTGGTCTGTTTGGGATCCCTGGAGCTGGTGCTCTTCACCCCTGTGCCCCAGCTACAGTGCCACAAGATTTTGTTCAGTACCACAGCTTGAAGAAAATATGACATGTGGTAGCCAAGTTTCTTCCTAAGTGTATGCAGAGTTTATTATTATTATTTTAAATATTTATTTTGAGGGAGAGAGAATGAGTGGGGGAAGCACAGAGAGGGAGAGAGAATCCCAAACAAGCTCCGTGCTGTCAGTGCAGAGCCCAGTACCAGGGCTCAATCCCATGAACCATAAGATCATAACCTAAGCCAAAATCCAACCTAAGAGTTGGACATTTAACCAACTGAGCTGTTCAGGTGCCTGGAGAGTTTATTATGATGTGGTCACTCAACAAATATTTGAATGTTCACATTGCGGAGACTCTAGGAATATAGTAGCAAAAAAGGCAGGCAAGGTTTCTGTTCTGAAAATCCATTCTGAAAGGTTTAATCCAAACGAGTGGGGGTTGACTGAATCGCCGTGGTGTATTATCCGACTCTAAGCACCCTTTTCTCTTTTGCTAACTCTCCATGGAAAAGAACAATCTAAGCACAGAAAACATGAGTAGTGTCTCATTCTAGCTGATTAAAGGGTTTAGTATCCCTTTCCCTTCTTGGAAAAGTGACCATTCTCATTTCTTTTTTTTTTTTTTTTTTAATGTTTATTTTTGAGAGAGAGAGGGAGAGAGAGCATGAGTGGGGGAGGAGCAGAGAGAGAGAAAGAGAGAGAGACAGAATCCGAAGCACGCTCCCAGCTCTGAGCTGTCAGCACAGGGCTCAAACTCATAAACCGTGGGACCATGACCTGAGCTGAAGTCAGATGCTTAACCGACTGAGCCGCCAAGACGCCCCTCATTTCTATTGCCTGGAAAGAAGCAATACCAAGTGCTACAGGCAAAAGCTATATACATGCAACATTAATCAGTTTTGTTTGTGTGCTTTGCCATTTCCAGGATGTGCCCTCAATTGCATTTTGGAAATATAAGTTCCTTCAACTCTTATTTCTATCTTTTACACTTCTGTGTGACATCAGCAGGGAGCTGAAAAATTTTGTCTGGGAAAGACTAGACAGTAAATATTTTCGGCTTTTTAGGCTATAGGGTTTCTGTCACAACTACTCAATTCTGCAGTTACAATGCAAAAGCAATCATAGATCTACCTAAATTGTTGAGCGGGACTATGCTCTAATAATTTATCTAGGGACACTGAAATTGGCATCTCACATAATTTTCACATATCATAATATATTATTTCTCTTTTTTCCCCCAACCATCTAAAAAGGTAAAAACCAGGCTGCCTAGGTGGCTTGGTTGAGCGTCTGACTCTTGATTTGGCTCAGGTCATGATCCCCAGGTTGTGGATCAGGCCTCACATTGGGCTCCACACTGAACATGGAGCCTACTTGAAATCCTCTCTCTCTCTCTCAAAAACAAATTAAAAAATTTAAAAAACGTAAAAACCATTCTTCGCTTCTGGGCCATATAAAAGGTGAGATTTGGCCCATGAGTCATAGTTGGGCAATCCCTCATATGAAGGACTTGGTGATGTGGCACAGGCTGTGGATTTAATCCTCATGTGGATGACCGAATCAATGTTGCACTGGTGAACCTGTTGCAGTTTCAAGGTCCACTCGGTTCTGGCGAGTGGCTTGAAGATACGGGCTATAGGTTGTCATGAGGAGAAGCCAGTAAACAATGCCACTTTCTGTGCTTTCGTTTCTAGCAGAGCTTACTGATGATTATTCACACTTTCTCTGTCACTTGAAAGTTTCTGAATTCCACTTTTTCAAACCAAGGTGACATCAATTGTAGTGTATTCTTCTCACCCTCTTATTAAGACAGGTAAGGCAGAAATCTATTTTGTTGTCATGAAGCAAAACGAGTCACGTAAGCATTTTGGATAATTCTCTGAGAAAGCAGAACAGCTGTGCTGGGCATATTCAATATTAATTTTGAACTTTTTAGTGACCAGGATCATTTCATTCTGTAAATCAAGCAATTCCCTTAGGAATTCTCTAAGCCATTCCCTTAGGTTTGTTCTTGTACCCGGAAAGAAGAGGAGTATTTTTGCTTCCTGTTTAGGTCATTTCTAAGCACTTTTGTAAGACCTAGAACCCTGTTAACCTAAGCACTTCAGATAGCTTTGTGCTATTTTCTTATGAAAAGACGTTTGTTTTCCTGAGCTAGATTCTCTTGCCTCTTTGACATCTCTTAATCCTCTGCTTTTGAAATGGCTTCATTCTTGAGGTGAAGCTACTGGCCATGGGGCATTTGGAAAGTGTGCTATTCCAGCAGGGCTCTGTCACATGGCTTGTTTCCTAAACTTGATGTTACTACGTTGAGGTTTGAAGGAGTGACCCCTGTTGGATTCTGTGTGATCAACTACACCAAAAAGTTAGTACAAAAGACCTAGGCTCAATCCCATCGTGTTCAAGTCTGACAACCTGGAATCATGCTTGATACTCTTTTTCTGTTCTGTTTCTTGACCCGGGCAGTGGTTATATGAGTTTATGTAGAAATTCATCAAATTCATACGCAGTTGTATAGTTTACATAGAGTATGTGTCTTTACCTTGATAATTAAAAAAAACAAAACAAATTCACTTATCTAAAGCAGCCCTTTCTACTTTCTCATCACCCTCATTCTATTTTTATCCATAGCACATATCACCAGCTGGCGTATTTTATATAATTAACGTATCATTTTATTTATTATGCCTCTTTCCCACGAGGACGTAAGCTCCACGAAAGGGATGTCTGGGTTTCATTTACTGCTGTATATTAGAGCTTAGAACAATGCTTAAGCACATAAATCTCCACAACGATTTGTTAAATAATGAATTGCTATATTGTAGCTTCAGCTCTGGATGTACTTACAAATCAGTTTTTGTCTGGAACATGAGAGACTCCTCTTTCCCTATAATCAGCACTATGACTAATTTACCAACTGCTTACAAATTGTGAAATGGACTTGGGGACAATGATGTCAACCTTTGGGTTGAGTTACAGATTTTATTGACAAAGATTTTATTGACAAACATTAGTTGGTTGACTTCTGAGCCCAAAGCTAGGAAGGCAGAAGAATGGGGGATATCAGTTCATATTTCTCACTCTCCCAAGATTGTTGAGTTGTTCAGTATTATTTTGTCAGAAGCCAGAAAAGGAAAATAAATAAGCCATTGTCTCCCTAAGCAAAATTGCTTGTGCTATAGTTGAAATCTTTGACCTTGGAGTCAGGTAGGAAGAATTAGCAAAGCAAATCTTTTTTTTTTTTTTTAACGCTTATTTTATCTTTGAGAGAGAGAGTGCAAGCAGAGGAGAGACAGAGAGAGTGGGAGATAAAAGATTTGAAGCAAGCTCTGCAATGTCAGTGCAGAGCCCAAGGTGGGGCTCGAACCTACAAACCATGAGATCATGACCTGAGGCAAAGTTGGACGCTTAACTGAGCCACCCAGCAAAGCAAATTTTTTTTGCTTTGCCCCTAGCAAAGCAAATTTTAAGAAATGTGATATAGTGAAATGGAGAGAATGGAGGAGATGGTCCCTCCAGACCTAGAATGCTCTTGTTGATTTGAAAGGTAAAATGCAGGGAAAGGATAAGGAACATATAACTAAAAGATATTTGTCTTAAGGTAGAAGTACAAGAATGGAGACAAGAAGCACGAAATGGGTAGAAGATTTTGAGAAGTACAGGACCATGAAAACGGTGATAAGTAAAAGTGCAAACTTTTCAACTATAAGCTTAATCAAGGTAGGAACTGGCATAACATTTATTCAATAAATAACATTTATTGAGTAGTTATTATGTATTTAGCATTTAACAGGTTTTTCTCATTTAATCCCCACACAGATTTTTTTTTTTGATTTTTCAATGTTTATTCATTTTGGTGGGGGGAGGGGCAGAGAGAGAGGGAGACACTGACTCTGAAGCAGACTCCAGGCTCTGAGCTGTCAGCATAAAGCCTGATGCGGGGCTTGAACCCACAAACCATGAGGTCAGGACCTGAGCTGAAGTTGGACACTTAACTGACTGAGCCACCCAGGAGCACCCCCACAATAGGTATTTAAATAGGTATTATTAGCTTTATTATTTTATTAGAAATCAGGAAATTGACTTTCAAAGGGCACAAAATGTATTCACAGATGGAATTCCTACCCAGTTCTGGCTTCAAGGACAAGATCATCTTCCAATGAGGTGATAACTCCCTCTCCTGGAATGCTTACAGTTATTACCATCTGTGTCATTCATCATCACAGTATTTTACTCCTTTGTTATTTATTTGGTCTCATCACTCCACTGCCTGCAGGTTTAGCTCCCTAGGGCATGCAACACCCTTCCCAATCTGACTCCCACTATCTTTCCAGTCTTCTTTCTCTCTTCCCATTCTAAGCCATCCTTGGTGACAGAATCAGTTTTGTCCAAAGCTAGTTCTGATCAAAACTGCTGCTTCAAAACCTTCGCTTTACTTGTTACTTTTCTGATAAAGTTTAAACTCCTTAACATATTATGTTTCGACTTACCATTCCAGACTCTATACCCATTCCAAATAACCAGAACTTCAGTTACACCCAACAAGTGTACTGTTCTCTGTGCAGCACTATTCAGCACCTCCTCAGTAATCCGCATTTGTTGCCTTTCCTCAACTCCTCCCCAGCGATCCCACTTTCCTGTACCTTCACACAAGTTCTTTCTGCTCCTTGAAATGCACTTTCTCCTTTCTTTGGCTGGTGAACTTTTGCTTACATAGTATCAATATTTGTTTACATGGTATGCCAAATACTACCTCCTTGATGGAGCCTTTCCTGGGGTGTTTTACTACCCAGCTTTGTATTATTTTGACCATCTATTTATTTTCCCAAAAGTCTATGAGCTCCCCAAGGGCAAGGAAACAGACATATTCATCTATGTCTTCAGAGCCTGGCATACAATATATACTCAATAGATGTTGTGAACAGTGAATTACCTAACAATTCTTCTACAAGGCTAGTACATCCCTCCACTAGATTACACACTTTTTACATTAATTTATTCCTCAATGACTGACAATAACCACCGACAATGTTATACAAAGAAAAAAGACTTTGCTCTGCACTCTTCCCACCAAGGCAAACAAAAGGTAAATATCTCTGGTATCTCAAGTTAATATTAATAAGAAATTTGGGTGATGAATATATTACTAAGAAGCACAAAGAAATACCCGAATAAGTGGAGAAATAAGTCATATTTCTGAAGGAGAATACTAATTAGCATAAATATACTGATATTATCAAATAAATTCTTAGTGTGGATTAGTTTCCATCCAATTCTCAAACGAGGTTTTGGGTTTGTTTTTTTTTGTTGTTGTTGTTTGTTTGTTTTCATTTGAGTTCTAAGACCAATGTTTGAAAAGTTCATCTGGAGGGGTGCCTGGCTGGCTTTGTTGATAGAGCATACATCTGTTGATCCCAGGGGCCCTGAGTTTGAGCTCTGTGTTGGCTGTAGAGTTTACTTAAAAAAGAAAAAAAAAAGAAAAAGTTTGGAGCGCCTGGGCAGCTCAGTCGGTTAAGTGTCTGACTTCGGCTTGGTCATGATCTCATTGTTTGGGGGTTGGAGCCCCACAGTGGGCTCTCTGCTATCAGCACAGAGCCTGCTTCAGATCCTTTCTCTCCTCTTTCTGCTCCTTCCCCACTCACGCTCTCTCTCAAAAAATAAATAAACTTAAAAAAACAAAGAAAAAAAAGTTTATGTGGAGTGTTTATTGTGCAATTATTTCCACTTTTTTAATATCTGAGAATTTTCATTATTATGTGTAAAAACAGTCAATTTGGAAGAATGTGTAGGCAGACCAGCAAGGAAAGTATTACAAAAGGATAGTGAATGTGGGTGTGGGCTTGCTCCATCACATTTTAAAATGTTATTTCAGTAATCAAAACTGGAACAGAAGGGGGCGCCTGGGTGGCTCAGTCGGTTGGGCATCCAACTTCATGCTCTCATAGTTCGTGGGTTCGAGCCCCGCATCAGGCTCTGTGCTGACAGCTCAGTGCCTAGAACCTGCTTCGGATTCCGTGTCTCCCTCTCTCTCTGCCTCTCCCCTGCTTGCGCTGTCTCTCTCAAAAAAAAAAAAAAAAAAAAAAAAAAAAAAACACACACACACACACACACACAAAAAAAACAAAAAAAACAAAAACAAAAACAAAACTAGAACAGAAGCGAGACAAATCAATGGAATACAAATAGATATCCTTGAAACAGATCTTAGGATAGATAAGTCTATGACACTTTCATTATATTTGTTAAACAAACATTTATACAAAGCTTACTGTTCTAGATTCTTTACATATACCTACTCATTGATACTTTAACTAATTTAACTAAAAATCGGTCTCTGGAGCCAGACTGCCTGTGTTCAGATTCTGTCCCTGCCATTTACTAGCTGTGTGACCTTGAAAAAGTTACTAAACTTCTCTGTTTCCTTAGGTACAAAATGTAGATAATAACTTACCAATCTCATATAATTTTTAAGAGATTAAGTTAATATTTTATAAAGGATGCATCACAATAGGTAAGAAGTAATATCATCAATGGTGTAAGAAAATTGGATAAAAGTACCTAGTTGGAGTTTTGCCTCATATAAGATACTGAAAATAAATTCCAGGATTTAAAGAAATATATCAAAAAAAAAAAAAGAAAGCATAAAATATTTAGAAGAAAACACATATGCATATTTAACTAATTCTAAAAATTGATGACTTTCTAAGTAGAAAGGGAAAAAGAAATAATATATCATAAAAATTAAAAGTTTAAAATGAACAAGTTAGAAAAAGAAAAGACTTAGAAATAGAATAAATGGGATAAATGACAGGTAGAATATACTTTTATCTCAACTTTTATAAATCAGGGAAGTATTATAGAAAAGAGGAAAATTACATAAACAATTTACAGAAGAAAAATACAAATAGTCTAATGGCTATAATTATGTAGAAAAATGTTCAATCTCACAAAGGAAGGCCATTTAAACCAATGATGTATTATTTTAAACTAATAAATATGGTTAGGATTTAAACATAGAAATGCTTGGGGTACCTGGGTGGCTCAATTTGCTGAGCATTAAACTCTTGATTTTGGCTCAGGTCATGATCTCATGGTCATGGGATCAAACCCCCTGTTGGGCCTTGCGTTGAGTGTGGAACCTGCTTGGGATTCTCTCTCTCCCTCTCCCTCTGCCCCTTCCTTGTTCGTGCTCTTTCTCTCTCAAAATAAATAAATAAACATTAAAAATAAATAAATAGAATGCTTAATGTCAACAACTGTATCACAAAAAGGCACTCCTGTAAAGAATAAATTTGGTATGATCTTAAAAAATATATATTTTTTAATGTTTATTTATATTTGAGAGAGAGAGAGAGACAGAGCGCAAGCAGGGAAGGGGCAGAGAGACGGAGACAGAATCTGAAGCAGGCTCCGCCAGCACAGAGCCCGACGCAGGGCTTGAACTCACGAGCAGTGTGATTATGACCTGAGCTGAAGTCAGACATTTAACTGACTGAGCCGTTTTGGCGCCCCTAGATTTGGTATATTTTGAAGAGCATTTTAGAAAAATTCATTGATTTTGAAACTGTTCATATATGTTGATCCTGTGATCTATTTGTTATGAGTTGAATTGTTTCCATCCCAGAGATAAGTTGAGGTCCTAACCCCTCGTACTTCAGAATGTAACTTTATTTAGAAATAGGGTCATTGCAGATGTTATTAGTAAGATGAAGTCATGCTGGAATAGGAAGGGTTATTAATTCAATAGGATCAGTGTCTTATAAGAAAGGAGTATACCATGTGAAGACAAATGCACAGAGAGAAGACGACTGTGTGGCTATGGAGCAGAGATTGGAGTTGTTTATCTACAATAGTGCCCCCCTTGTGTGTGGGGGGGTATGTTCCAAGATCCCCTGTGCATGCCTGACATGGCAGATAGTATCAAATCCCATAAAAACGATGTTTTTTCCTGTGCATACCTATAACAAAGTTTAATTTACAGGCTAGGCACAGTAAGAGATTAACAACAAAGATTAATAACAAAATAAAATAATTATAATAATGTACTGTAATAAAAGTTACATGAATGTGGTTTCTCTCAAAATATCTTATTGTACTGTACTCACCCTTCTTCCTGTGATGATGTGAGATGATAAAATGCCTATGTGATGAGACAAAGTGAGGTGAATGACGCAGGCATGTGACACAGTGCTGGGCCGCTATGGACTTTCCCAGGATCCATCAGGAGGATCATCTGCTTCCTGCAGGTGGTTGACCTGGGGTAACTGAAACCACAGAAAGTGAAACTATGGATAAGGGGCTTTTAAAAGTACTGTATCAGCCAAGGAATGCTAAGGATTGCCAGCAAACAACACAAGATAAAATTAAAAAGGCAAGAAAGAATTTTCCTCTACAGTTTTCAGAAGGAGCAGGGCCCTGCTGATTTTGGACTGTGAGACAGTAAATTTCTTATTTTAAACTACCCAGTTAGTGGTAGTCTATTATGGAAGCCCTAGGAAAGTAATGCACTATCCTTGGGGAATAATTAATATGAATAAAAATATATGTTCAAGAGTACTTATTGAATTATTCATAATTGCAAAAATTTGGAAGTGATCATAATGTATAAACAATACTGGCATTATTAAATGAAATAATTTATAAGGTAGAATATTATGGTGACAATAAAAATCATATTTTTGAAAGTCTAGGTAAATGTTTTATGATATAATAGTGAGAAAGGGCAAGAAATAACAGTATATTCCATATGACTCAAATTTCATTTTAAACTTTTTAAAAAGTCCATCTATTTATTTTTGAGAGAGAGAGCATGCACGCAGGGGAGGGGCAGAGAGAGAGAGAGAGAGGAAGAGAGAAGATTCCAAGCAGGCTCTGCACTGTCAGCTCCTGACATGGGGCTTGAACTCATGAACCATGAGATCATGACCTAAGCTGAAATCAAGAGGCTGATGCTTAACTGACTGGGTCACCCAGGTGCCCCTCAAATTTTATTAAAAAAAAAATCATAAATTACAGGAGTCTCTGGGTGGCTCAGTTGGTTAAGTGTCTGACTCTTAATCTCAGCTCAGGTATTGATCTCTGGGTTATGGGTTCAAACCCCACATTGGGCTCCACACTGGGCTCTGTGCTGCATGTGGCACCTACTTAAAAATAATAATAATAAATAATTAAAAAATAAAAATAAAACTCATAAATTACATGTTTATAGGGAAAAAAAGCTGGTGGTAAGGGCGCCTGGCTGGCTCAGTTGGTAGAACATTTGACTCTTGATCTCAGGGTAGTAAGTTCAAGTCCCATATTGGGAGTAGAGATTACTTAAAAATGAAGTCTTAAAAAAAAAAGCTGGTGGTAAATTCTCTAAAGGTTAGATTTTTGTCTACAATTTCTACAGTTATAGCAAAGTATAGATGTTAGAAATGTCAGAAAAAAAAGAGACAGTCTATATAAATGTGATGGTCTCAGGGGCAAAGAAAAAGAATAACAATAGTAATTTGCCTATTTACCAGGATCCATACAATGTACTTGGCATACACAATTTTGTTTAATTTTTATTTGCTTAAGCAAATCATTCTAGTCACATCAGTAGTAATGGACAGAATTGAGTTATGTACCCAGGCTGCCTAATTCCAAATTCTGTGTTATTTATTATCCATTCTATGTTGCCATATACTATTCACATTTTTGACCCTAGAATTGGATTCCTAGAAAGGTACCCTACAGACATACTTAAAAATTTTTTTTTAAATGTTTATTTATTTTTGAGAGAGAGACAGACTGAGAGTGGGGGAGCAGCAGAGAAAGAGGGAGACACAGAATCTGAAACAGGCTCCAGGCTCTGAGCTGTCAGCACAGAGCATGATGCGGTGCTCAAACTCATAATGGCGAGATCATGACCTAGGCTGAAGTCAGATGCTCAACCAATTGAGCCACCCAGGCGCCCCTACCCTAAAGACATACTAAAAAAAAAAAAAAAAAAAAAAAAAAAAAGCCAACAATATATAGTGCAATGTTAGAAAAGAGAATAATTTGAAACAATATAATTTTCTAACAATAGAAGAAATGACTATAGTATGGTTCACCTTCATAATGGATTATCTTAGACTTTATAAAAGATAATGGAGACCCTATGGATGTGAAAAAATATTTCAGATACAATATTCAGTAAAAGAAAAGCAGAATACAAAGTGGTTATATTCATTGATTGCACAAACATAAAAATATGTATATATAGGAACGCAATTGAAAGTAGTTGTAGACTGTGGTTGTAATAGATTGGATACAATTTTTTCCCTCAGAATTGGTTAGTTTTTTAAAAATTATCTGAGGGGTTCCTCAGTGGCTCAGTTGGTTGAGTGTCCGATTTCAGCTCAGGTCATGATCTCCTGGTTTGTGAGTTCAAGCCCCACATTGGGATCCCAAGAGTCTGCTTGGGATTCTCTCTCTCCCTCTCTCTCTGCCCCTGTCCCTCCCTCCCTTTCTCTCAAAATAAATAAAATTAAAAAAAAATAAAAAAAATAAAAAATTATCTGAGAAGAGTTTTTTCAAATAATCACCTTCTCAAAACACTGGCCCCCAGTCCAGTTTCTTTCTTTACCAGCACCTCTTCTGCTCAGAACAGCTTTCCATTTAGTGTTTGCTTCTGTTCAGCTCCACAGCATGATCTCTTGCCACTCATATTCATGTGAACAAGGTTGACCCAAATAGAAATTGCACATTCCTAAAAGTCACTTGACCATTTCTTCTATCTGTGCTGTGACAATGTTGAGCTGCACATTTTATTGAATAATTTGTCCTCCTTTTTTTTCTTTGTAAAACAGGGTCTCCCTCCACCCCATTATAACAGTATTTGAGCATAGCTGTAACCTTTAGACACCTGTATGCTGCCATTGGTCACAGGGTTTCTCAATGTCAGCATTATTGACAAGTGGGCTCAGATAATTTTTTGCTGTGTCTTGTGCATTATAGGATGTTTAGCGGCATCTCTGGCCTCTTATTACTAGATGTCAGTAGCATTTCCCCCCAAAAGTGTGACAAAGACATCTCCAGATATTGCCAAATGATCCCTGAGGCTGGGGGACAAAATCCTGGATGAGAACCACTGGACTGAAGTGGCTTAAGGGTGAGAACCTGTAGTTGGCCAGTTATGCCCTTATTTCACCACCAGAGGTCTCCCTAGACCCCATTATGGTTCTAATCTGGAAAATCTAGGCCTATGGCTACCACCAAATAGGTTGATTTCATGACCAGACGGGTGATGACAGCAAAAGGTTTACAAACAAAAGCATTTGATCAATCTCCTGTGCAGAAGAATTCCAAATAAATAATATAGATATTCCATTCTAAAGGAGGGGAGCATAAATCCCAAAATTGTGGGCTATATGCAGTGACTTCCTGCCAAAGAATATAGTATTGAAAGGGTAGTGGGGAGTAATAGCAGTGGAGAGACCTGACAAACATGACCTCAACCAGGTGTTTGAGGTCAACATCAACACTGATAAATTATATTGATAGTATGTCCTTTGATATGATGTGATAAAAATGGCACTTTACCTCTATGACCTTCTTCCCCAAACCCCATAATCTCAGTCTGATCATGAGAAAAATATCAGACAAATTAAAATAGAAGGGCATCCTACAAAATACCTGACCAGAACTCCTCAAAGTTGTCAAGGTCATTAAAAACAAGGAAAGTCTGAGAAACTCACAGTCAAGAGGAGCTTGGAGACATGACAACTAAACATAAGATAGTCTCCTGGATGAGATTCTGGGATAGAAAAGGACATTAGGTAAAAAGTAAGGAAATCTGAATAACTATGAACTTAAGTTAATAATATTGGCTCATTAAATTGTAATGAATGTACCATACTAATATGAAATGTTAATAAAGGGAAATTGTGTGCAGGGGCAGGATTATATGGAAACTCTGTACTGAGCTTAATTTTTCTGTAAATCTAAAACTGCTCAAAATTAAATCTTTTAATTTTTTAAAAAGCATCTGATCAAGCACTGTTTTGGTAAAAGAAACGAGAAAGTTTTGAAAATGGTGTGTTTGCTAGGATTCTGATGTCCGATCTAATTAGAAATGCCACCATCATGAAGCAATCAAGCCCCTCACTTTATGCAGGAGTATCAGGTAAGAAAGGCAAAGATTGGTACCAAAGACAACTTAATGGAATAAAGGAGCCCAAATACCTAATAAAATTCTTGGGGATTATTTCTATACTAACAAGTAGATAAATGTGGCACAATCATATAATGAGAATATCAATTCTCATTATGTTGTATCTCATTGATACCCCTTTGAAGTTTGCACTATATTCCAGTACTGTATTCAACTGAGGAAGACTGAGTCTCAAAGAGATTATACCTTTGCTCAAGATCATAGAGCTACTAAGTAGCAAAACTAAAATTCAAATTTTTACATCAGATGTTAAAGTTTTTGCCTTTGACTCCTGTGCATTCTTTTCTGCCTATATTTGGCAGCTGAGGTTATTAACCATCACTGTAGAGTAAGTATTGCATACTTAAAAGAGTGCTGAGCAAAAAACAGAAGTCTGGGTCCTCAGCTCAGAATATCAATTTCCTTACCAAAAAATTATGGATAATAATACCTGTCCTGCTTACCTCATTGGGTTATTTTAAGAGTCGAATGAAAGAATCTATGAGAAAATGTCTTGCAACCTGTGAAGTGTGGCCTTGTATCATTAACACGTCTTTTACTTTTGCAGCTTTTTGCAAATATGTCTGTGAGCTAATTGCAAAATGGAATGTGAGCAGATGATTGAGTGGAGTTTCAGAACAGAAGGCTTACAAGAGAATTGTGTCAGGTTCAAATACTCCTTTTGAATGCAAGATCTTAAGTCTGTGGTCCTCATCACTGACTGCACTTCTCACCTGGGGAGCTTTCAAAGGCATCCATGCCTACGTTGTTCTGCCCCAGACCAATTAAATTACAATTGCTAGGGGTGGGGCACTGTCAGTGTTATGTTTAAAAAACTCTCCCAGTGATTCTAATATGCCATGAAGGCCGAGAACTGCCATCCTAATTGATCTAAATTAGGCCCCAGTTCCATGGGGCCCACCATACCCTTTCTGCACAGGCTGCTCCTCACTCCTGGAAATTGCTAGAGTTGGAATACTGCCATCAGGCAGCGAGGCTAATATAAAAGTCTGGTCAGCCAAGCAGCTAGGACAGCTAATGATATTGTCGTTTGACTAAAGGAAATGGATCTATTTCAGTTTCATTCAAAGAAGGAAGTGTCCAGTCTGGGGGGGAGAGTGCCACAGAGGCTGGCTAAGCAATTATTTAGGGCTCTGCCACAATCACCAGCCAGGATAGCAGAGGGTCTGCTCTGAGCCTTTGTAAACTTGGCTCTGCAGGTTAGTTTATCTTGGCTATCATGTTGTCTGAAGAGCCCTTGTTGGGATCCTGGGCCTTGCTGCCTATCAGACCAAAGCAACAATCAGCTTACAAATTAGTGTATTAACAGTTCAAAACCTGAGGCCATAGAAGAAAAAGCTCTTGAGCAAGAATAACATTAGGTGTGCTACAGAGTTAATGTAATTCAGAGCAGGAAACGCCCTTCTTTTAGAAACAGGCCCAGTTTCCTAAATGTATGGCTCCATGGGACCTCCAGTGAAAGAATTTTGATTACAGCACCACCATGAGAGAGTACCAAGATGGAGAAGTCATCTGGGGGAACTGAGGGTCCCTGTCGTCTAGGGTCTGGGCTACATCTTGACAAACCCAGGAACTCATTGTGTCGTAACACTCAGAGGTGAGCAGTCTCTTAGGGATAAACCCACATTAACCAAGCTCACAAGAAGTCCAATCCTGAATTACACAATGATTAGACATTAATATTGGATCGTACATTCTCTACTTGTAGGAAAGACAACACATTTGAATCATAAATTAAACCTTAAAATCAAGGATACAATTAAGAAATTAGGTGATCATAAAAGATAGTATCTTCAAGCTATTGTACTGGATTCATTCAATCTCTCTGTAGAGATGACCAGTTAGGTAGAATGAAATGCTGGCACCTTCTGTCTGGATTACGTTGGAGAGTCATTGACAAATTCTTGCTATTCAGGGGTCACTTTTTCAAACCAGGGGTCTCCAAATTTTTCTGGTTGTGTTTTTCTTAGCAGGAAAACACAAATAAAAATTTAAAAAATTGTAAATCCATTTTTCAAATCATCTGCAGATAATTTTGAATTTTTTTTTTTTGGTATCATCTTCTTGTCAGACCTGACAAGAATGTTATTGCTTTTACTGAATAACATATCTGACAGTTTATATTAAAGGTAAGAGAAATGTCAGCCCTACCATTTTATTTGCTTATGTTTTAATTATTAGTATCATCCTTAACTTGTGGTTTCGTTGAAGGAATTTTGTTAAGCCCTTGTCCACTTTGTGAGAGTTAACTAAGTGAAAACTGAATACTGTACCATAATATAATCTATAAGTCCATTGAAAAGGGCTTAGCAAACTGCAAGATTCCATACCCTGTGCTGAGAGGCAAGCATGAGTGAGGCCATGGTCAACCTCCAGTTGTGGAATTCCCATTCTCCACTGGGATACTTCAGTAATGAACGAGGCAGTTCTTCAGACAATGTATAATACAATGCATTCACTCAGAGCCTAGAATATTTTACAGCTTTGGATACAATACAACACAATGCAATACAGTACAATACAATACAATACAATACAATACAATACAATACTATAGTTCTTAGAAATTAGGCCCTTAATCCTTAATTGGACATGGGCAGTCCTTAGTCTCTGTCTCGCTGTTTGCTGAGTAGGTGAGTCTTTTATGTAGTTGTTCAATCTGTTTCATCATATTTTGATTCTCTTTATTGATATGTCTTGAGGGGAACTTTATCTGAAGTTTTGGGGGTGCCTAAGGACTATACTGCTCTATAAGAACCATAAAATGAGAATGAGGGAGCCATAGTTATCATATTTTACTATTAGGAGAATGGTTTTATTTAAATTCAGAAGCAAAACAGCTAAACACAGAGTTAATTTGGTTGAAGGGATCAGGATGAACTAGTTTCAAACCTCTCTCTTCAGAGACTTCACCTACAGGGTTTCCCAGGAATGGGAAGCCTTCTGCAGAGTTTGAAAATGACAGCCCTAGAACATTAAAAAATTGGTTGAGATGGAATTTTGCTATAATTAGTGCTGTGTTATAGGTAAGTCTGCAGGAACTAGAGACAAGGGGGATCCCATGTACAGTTTGTCTGCAATGAATTAAGAATAAAAAAAATTCTGATCCATGTTTTATCCTAAAGATATTATAGCATAGAGTTTTAGAATTTGGACTCTATAGTCAGACAGTGTGTGTATTCTTTTCATTTCCTCCATAGAGAACTTAATTTTATTTATTTTTTTATTTTTTTAAATTTGTTTATTTTTGAGAGAGAGAAAGAGAGAGACAGAGAGCATAAGTGAGACCGAGGGAGGGACAGAGAGAATCTGAAGCAGCCTCCACACTGACAGCAGAGAGCCTGATGTGGGGCTTGAACTCAGGAACTGTGAGATCATGACCTGTGCTGAAGTCTGATGCTTGACTGACAGAGCCATCCAGGCACCCCAATTTTATTTTTTAATAGGTTAATACATACATGTGATACTATACGGTAAGGTTCCCTCCCATTCCTAACCCTCCCTCCCCTAGTTCTTCTCCCCAGCAGCAACCACAGATACAAGCTTCTTGGGCATTTTTCTAGAGGTGGTAAAGGCATATTCAAGCATACTTGTATATATACTGCATGTAAATATATATTTTAAAACAAATGGTGGCAGGGGCTCAGTCATTCAGTTGGATGTCCGACTTTTGATTTTGGTTTAGGTCACGAACTCATGGATCATGGATCTGAGCCCCGCATCTGGCACTGTGCTGACAGTGCAGAGCCTGCTTGGGATTCTCTCTTTCCCTCTCTCTCTCTGTCCCTCCCCTGCTCGTGCATGTGTGCACTCTCTCTCAAAATAAATAAATAAAACTTAAAAAATAAAACAAAACACCCCCCCCCAAAAAACCCAAAAACAAATGGTGGCATACTTTGTACAATTGCTCTTTACTGTGCTTTTTTTTTTTTCATTTAATTCTTGTAATTGGTTCACTCTTCATTCATTCAACGCATATTTATTAAGCACTGTGATAGACTGGAGTATTGTTCTCTACTCCTCATGATAGGGTTATACATCCTGCTCTCTGCCCTTTGACTTCGGAGACTCTTCCAGTTAGAGAAGGTATAATATACTTCTCTCTTGACTTTGGTTTTGGCCATGTTTTCTGGCCAATGGATTGTGGGTAGAAGTGACAGTGTGTCATTCTAAGTAGAGGCTTTAAGGGACATCATATGCTTTCATGTACTTGTTGAAACTACAGTGGTCCATAAATGAGCAGATACTAGAAGCCAATCTAAACCTAACCTGTGACCCTCAGCCAAGAGCACTGCCACCATAGCTGCCCTACATATCCATGAGGGGAAAAAAAAACATGTTTTTGTATAAGGCATTGATATTTTGGGGTTGCTTGTTATCACAGCCAGGAGCAAATTAAGGCTATTATGTGCTCAAACAGTATTCTAGGTGCTTAAGTTCATTAGGAATCAAACAAAAATTCTCACCCTCATGGAGGACCTACATACGGACCTGACTTTTTAATGGCTGCATAGTATTCCTTTGTATAGAGGCATTGTGATTTATTCAACCAGTCCTTTTTTTAAATTTTATTTTGTTTATTTATTTTGAGAGTGGGGGCGGGGCAGAGTCTGAGAGGGAGAAGAAAATCCCAAGCAGGCTCCTTGCTATTAGTACGGAGCATGACCTGGAGCCCGAAGTCACACACCATGAGATCATGACCTGAGCCAAAATCAAGAGTAGGACACTTCATCAACTGAGCCACCCAGGTGCCCCTCAACCAGACCTTTACTGATGGATTTAGGTTATCTCAAAGCATCAGTCTCAAAAGTTGAAAAGCATATTTCCAACATAAATGCATAGAAAGCACATATCAAGTCTTAATTTAACTTATAATGAAGAACCCACCAGGATGACAAAGTTGGTTTGAAAGAGAATATGAAAGTTGAATAATGTAGTCAATGGATAAAAAGAAATTCTGAAATAAAATTGTTAATTTTGATACAAAACTGGCTAATGGCCTATAGGGTAAAAATAATTTTTGAGGTTTTCTTCTACTGGACAGAAGAAATAATCATTCCCCATTGTCAGTTTTAGAGAGTTGTAAAATGTCTGGGCTTTAATCAACGGTAAAATTACATTCTCCAGAGACAGTTTTTGCTAATACTAACAATGCTACAGTATCCTTTTATACTCATTTTTGTGTGCATGTGTGAGCATATTTTAAGGAAAAGTTTCTAGAAGTGAAATTTCTGAGTATATTAATTTCTACTTTTGAGAGAGGTTACCAAATTGCCCTTCATAGAAATCATACCAATTTACCTTATTTCAAACAACATATGAATGGCTGTTTCTTCATATCTTTTCTACACAATGTTATCGAAACTTTTGCTAGCTGCCAATCTGATAGAATAAAAATAGCACCTCATTATAATTTTAATTTAAATTTTTCTTACTATTACTATGATTGATTATTTTTTCATATCTTTATAAGTTATTTCTTTTTCCTCTACCATGAACTGTCACTTTATTATCTTTGCCTTCAGAAAAATGAGCCCTTATCTGTCATATGTGTTCCAAAATTTTTTTTCACAGTTTCAGACATATTTTTAATCCCATTTTCGAGCTATTTACTATTTACTAGCTGTATGACCTTGGGCAAATTAATTAACATCTCAGAGCTTAAGTTTACTCATTTGTAAAATAGGGATAATAACATAGTCCTCAATCCCATATTTGAAGTTCTGGGATACAGATTTTAATAATTTTTTTTAATGTGGGGCACCTGGGTAGCTCAGTCGGGTGAGCATCCGACTTCGGCTCAGGTCACAGTCTCACCGTCTGGTCTGTGAGTTCAAGCCCTGTATCAGGCTCTGTGCTGACAGCTCAGAGCCTGGAGCCTGCTTCAGATTCTGTGTCTCCCTCTCTTTCTGTCCCTCCCCCTCTTGCACTCTGTCTCTCTCTCAAAAATAAACACTTAAAAAGTTTTTTAAATAATAAAAAAATATATTTTTTTAATGTTTAGTTTTGAGAGAGTGAGAGTGGGGGGAAGGGCAGAGAGAGATTGAGACACAGAATCTGAAGCAGGTTCCAGGCTCTGAACGGTCAGCACAGAACCTGATGCCAGGCTCAAACTCATGAACCAAGAGACCATGACCGGAGCCTAAGTCAGATGCTTAACTGACTGAGCCCCCCAGGCATCCAGGGATAGAGATGTTTTAAATTCTAGGAGCTTTCAGTGTGCATGCACTGTATGTAACATAAAATCCCAGGGAATGGGAGCTCTTCAAGCATTAATATTCCTATAAGAAACATATGAATATACTAGATGGAATTAATAAAGCCTGTGAATGACCTCATGTTAGTTGAAGTTTGCCATCAAATGAGCTGCATATGTTTTGTTTTGTTTTGTTTTTTTCTTAGAAAGTGGAGCATGGGAAAAATCTGCCATGGTTTATTATATTGGTTTGTTGAAAGTTAAAAAAATTTTGTGCAGAAGAGAGACATCCTCAATGGTATTGTAACTGATTCAGAGATATATCTACTGATTAGACAAATATTGAGACTAGCCCACATGGGAAGGACTGGGTAAGAAAAGATACTCCATGAGGATGCTATTAGAAGTTTGTGAAAATAAAGTAAGGAAAATATAATTGCTTGTATTCTGTCATTTTTTTTACCCTACAGATTTTAATTATTGAATACTACTGCTCTGCTTTTGTTCCATATGAGCTCTGTCAAACTCACTTTTGATTTTCAGACTTTTTTGGATTTTGAACTGTGCTTAGGGTATGTAGACCTGTGGTATCTTCCTCCATAAGGTTGTTGTGAAGATTGGATTAAATCAAACAATGCATGTAAAGTGTCTATACCAGCTCCTAGAACATAGGAAGAGCAAGATAAATATTATTGTTACTGTTGTTTTTAAGATGGAAGTGCTAAGCCCTTATAACTCCTGTTTCCAGGCCCTTTAGCTTGGCAAAGGGTTTTGCTTTGCTTGATGTTCAGATACGTTTCCTTGTAAAGGTGACTGAGATATTTGAAGAGAAGAGGAGAGAAGCATTTTTATTCTTTGATGGTAGGGAATAAAGAGAATGACTGGACTTTGAAGCCAGATAGGTCAGGGTTCAAATTCCATACGATCAGCTTTAAAAAAAAGAGTGAGAAAATTACCTATCTTCCAGGTTGCTTTGAGGATTAAATATAGCTAGATAGAACAGAAACTGCTCGGTACACAATATGTGCTCAATAAATAATGGCAGTTTTTTGTTAGGGTATGTTCAGGAGGGCTGAGGTACAATACTTAACCCATTTGCAGTCTGAAAAGCATATAATCAGCCACTTTCATGACTGAAAATGAAGGAGTTGGACAAGGATCAGAGAAAGCATTTATTGTACATAAAGAAACAAAGCACTGTTACCATGATCTGTTCACAGGAAGATGGCACCAAGCCTTCCTCTGTGATGTAATGTCATGGGACTTTGGGGAGGGGGTGGCGGGGGAAGAGGGGATATAATGAAGCCTGGGATGAGCAACTTCCCCTCCCCACACAGGCAGAGGGCAGTGTTTTCCCAGGTGATATGGTAGTGTGAAAGCTTGTAGCCTTTAACCTCCAGGAACTTTCTATTGTACTGTGATTTTAAAATGTAGGTTGCCTCTATTACTATAGGATACCCTGACATTTCAGGTTTAATGTTGTCATACTACAAAGTAAGACTGATATCTGTTGATCAGTATACTCTGAGGACCGATGCTATCCATTCCTGCTTGGATCCCTACTGGATTCAATTCAGATATAAACCTCAAGAGAGGGCCTACCATGTGCCAGGTGCTGAAAATACAAAGACATCTGATAAGGTTCCAGCCCAAGAGGCACTGGCAGAAGGGATGGATAACTGATAACTCCTACTAGGGAATGCAGAGTGTTGAGTGATATAATAGAGCTATGAATAAAGTGCTGTGAAGGTACTGAGGAGAAAAAGAATGAATTCTTCTAGGGAGGTTAAGGGAAATTCCTCCAAAGGAGTGACATTTGATCTGATCTTTGGACTGAGTCATTAAGCAAAAAGGCTTTGAGATGGAATGATGAGAAGAAAAAGCAGAGGGGGAAGGTGGGGGGTTAAGGAGAGAATAATGTTCTAAGTGAAAGAAACTGTGGAGACAAAGATGTGAGGCTGTGGACATGTTCATTCGTTTGTTCAGTTAGTTACTGAACAAACAAATATTGGTTGAGAATCAGACACTCTTCTTTTTTTTTAAAAAAATTTTTTTTTTTCAACGTTTATTTATTTTTGGGACAGAGAGAAACAGAGCATGAACGGGGGAGGGGCAGAGAGAGAGGGAGACACAGAATGGGAAACAGGCTCCAGGCTCCAGGCTCCAGGCTCTGAGCCATCAGCCCAGAGCCTGACGCGGGGCTCGAACTCACGGACCACGAGATCGTGACCTGGCTGAAGTCGGACGCTTAACCGACTGCGCCACCCAGGCGCCCCATTCAGACACTCTTCTTGGCACTAGGAATACAACAGGAAGCAAGACAGACCAAGGTCCCTGATGCTTTCATGGAGTTTACACTTTAGAGCTGGATGGGACAGAAACAGAAGACGAATAAATAAACGAACAAGGTAATTTCAGAGAGTTATATGTGTCATGAAAAAAATAAGGTGGGAGAGAGTATGATAGAGAGTACTCTGGGAGGGGGAGCAGAATGAAGATTGGGTAGTTGGAAGAGGCGTTTGACCTGAGAACCAAGTAGCAAGGAGGCAGTCTTCTGTGGCAAAGTGTTTCCGGTGGAAGGAACAGCAAATAAAAATACTATTAACAGGACTAGGCCTGGTGTTATTTGAGGAAAAGAAAGGCAGCCATCTTGACTGTAGCAGTATGAGCAAAGGAGCGGCAGGGGAAGACCAGAGAGGTTTGGCAGAGCTCTTAGTAGGGCCTTATGGACCAACTTAAGGAGTTTGTTTTGAAAAAGTACCATTTGGTATTGTACAGAGAATGGATTGGAAGAAGGGAGATCAGCTGTTGGTTACTCTAGGCAAGAGATGTGGGTGGTTTCACCCAGGGTGGTAGAACAGAGCAAATATATATTTTTGAAGTAGAGCTGACAAGATCTGCTGATGGACTGGTGTGGGGATGGGGGAAAGGAACATGTAAACATATGAAATACAACGATGTGAATGTGGCAACAGTGGGAACATGGGACTGGAGAGGTTGCTGGAAAAGAATGGCTGTTAAGGCTTTGGGAATGAATGAATTTTGGCCTTATGCAGAGGAGACAAGGGTACTGGGCCATTGACAAAGCCATACTGATAACCTGTCTGGGAAGCCAGGAACATCTCAAACTTTTACTGTCCAGGATTTTTTTTTTTTTTTTAAAGAGCTCTTTGGTAAAATCTGAACAACTTTTTGACTTTCCCTACATTCTCTCCATCTCATTTTTTGCCCTACAGGATAAATATCTGTCTATTCTCATACACTGTCCATTGGCCCCAGCTTCTCTCCTGGGTAGTCTTCAGAATTATACCATCCAAGTGAAGCAGGAAGTTCTGCATGTAATAGGCACTGAGTATGTGTGTACAGAGGGGCAGTCAGAAGTGTTTGCTTTCAGTGAGGGACAGAAGTCGCTTCTACTACTTGTTCCACTTCTACCTTCATGCTTAGCAACTCACCATGCTTGGCCCTTTTGATTGGGAAGAGGTATGATCAGGCTTAGTAAATACTTTTTGTTGTTGCCATTGGCTGGCTGGCTGGTTCTATTGTCTCCTGGTCCTACTGTCTGATTCCCTTCTCCAGTCCCCTGCATACACACAGCAGGCCTGCAGGGGTCCTCAGATCTCCCTCTGAACCACTGCACCAAGCTTGTCCTCCTAAGCTAATGTTATCTTTTATTTAAACAGAAACAGTAGCCACCAATCTTGTTACATAACATCCCAGTATCCTAGGGTGTTAAACTAATGCAGCATCTACTGTTGGGGAGTGTTGATCTGGCAACACAAAAACTCTCTAGAATATTGCTGAAATGTTGTAACAAGTTTGACTTCCTGGCTTTACTTAGAATTTTGGAGGGGAAGGGACTTTAGAGATCAGGCTATCTGGATCTTTGTTTTCAACTGTGAAAACTAAGGCCTAGAGAGACAAAGAAATTTGCCCAGGGGGCACATCGGCGCTAGAAATCAAGCACTTGATAATCTAAAGAATCCATCACATTTTAGATAAAGGATTAAGTGTTAAACCTTTCTTGTTTGTGATTCTTTCTTATCTGAAAAGGTTTCTTTTCTTTTCTTTTCTTTTTTTTCAGCTTTAGGCTTTCCAGGTTTGTCAAATGTGAACAGTGACAGTGACATGGTGCTCCGGATTACACACCCAAACCGCAAATTTGAGACTGATACATATGTATGATGCTGATGAATTTGAGGTATTTGTGTTGTTTTTTACAAACTTTTTACTGACATTAGGACTGGATTCACATCCAAACATACAAGGTATATTAACTGAACACAGTATGAATGCAATGTATAGTATCTGAATCAAATATATTTTAAAGACAGCTGGATGGAGTTGCAGGTGAAGCTACAGCCACCTGGGGATCTACCTCAGTAACATTCTTAGTTTATGTCCAAACCAGTATATGAAAGGGAGTTGAAGTCAGCGGTATCTCCAGAGGCATCTCACATCCTGAGAGCTGCTCAATAAAACATGGGGTTTCCTACTGCTCTCTGGGGAATTGCAGAACTTTAGTGGTGAAGTGAAAAGGCTGGGCTGCTCTCTTCCCCTGACCCCTGCCAGAATTCTTTCTCAAACTGACCTGTTTTCCTGCAGGGAGACTGCCCCACTCCACCCACCTGGTGCCTTCCTGGATTTCCTGACTGCCTGGGCTTATTTTTTAACCTTCTCTTACTTGAAAAGCACCATTTCACTGACCCAGAACGTGGGCTTCTCCCTCTGTTCACTGGCCATTCCACTTTTCTGGGCTAGCCATCCGCATTTCCCTTCAAAAGCTTTGGAAAATCGGCAGCAATAGGGGGCTGGGCGCCTTCCAATTCCCCTACCACGTCTTTCCTACTTGTAACTCGCTGAAATTACTAGCAGAGCAGGGAGAAGTGGAGAAATGGCTTGCTTCTGAGTAGGGCCTGGGCTGGGTTGGCATTATTTTATTAAATTCAATTGGACCGGATCCTGAGAACCTCTTAAGGTAACTTAGGCTCTGAGTTAGAGATGGCTAAGGTGTAAGGAGCGGGTTACTGTCTTGACCCTACAAGCACCATTACAGCTTCCCCACTCCTATTCCTAGGTTCTAGGAATCCCAGCCTTGACCTACGGACAAACCCCAAACACAAATAAAAGGTCTCCCCTCAGGCACTGAAAGCCCACCCTGCTCAGACCCGGCACTCCGCACTCCCCGCACCCCAGCCCGGCCAGCGCCGAGGGGTGGGGGTGGGAGGCTGGGGAAGCGGGGGGCGGAGTTCCGTCCTTCGCTGATTGGCTCGGGGAGGATGGGCTGCGGCCGAGCCGGGCCAACCCGCGGCGTGTTGCTATGTGCTAAGGCGAGGGGATAGGCGCGGGGGCGCGTCCGTCACAGGGCAGCCCCCGGCCCCGACCCGGAGGGATGCGGAGTGGCGGCGGCGGCAGTGGCGGAGACTGTGGCTTTAAGAGCGCGCCCGGAGCCCGGGAGCCAGCCGGGCGGTCCTCTGCTGCTGCGCACCCCCGCGGAGCCGAGCCCCGCGCTGGCCGGACGGGGCAGCTTGCTGCCGGGTAAGCGAGCCTGGAGCGCGGCGCGGGCCGGGCGCGCGTGGGCGTGGGGCGCGCTGTCAGCGCGGGCGCGGGGCACCCGGCAGTGGGCACCGGTCCCGTGGCCCGTCCGGCCCGGCTCCCGCGAGGTGCGCTGCGCCCCCGAGGCGAGGTCCGGCGTGGGGTGCCCGTGGAGGCCGCGGGCGCGAGGGGCGGGAAGCGGGCCGCCGGGGCCACGTGACCGGTTTGTTTACAAACACTGCAGGGCCCGGGCAGCTGCCCTCGGCGGGACCCGTGGTGGCTCGGGTCCCCGGGTCGGGGCGGAGAAGCTGTGCGAGAAGCCGGGCAAGTAAGTCTAGGGTGCGCGGTTTGGCGGACGGGACTTGGACACCGGGTCGCTGCTTCTTAGCACAGTTTCTGTGCGTTCGGGCTCCGTGGGGGGTCGGCGGAGGGTGGGCTTCGGACGCTTTCTGTCCCGGGTGACGCTGGGTCTCCGCTGGAGACACTGGGTCCGGGGGCGTCGCCCCCGGGGCTCCCGCCTGTGGGGGACTGGCCGCCCTCGAAACTCCCAGGAGCGCTTGGCCGGCTCTGGGCCGAGGTAACCGCAGCCGAGTTCCTGCCTGGCCGCTTCCCGGAGCCTCCCCACTGCCCTTGCCAAGGGGGTGGGCGCCGAGTTCTCTCCTGCCCGACGGAATGCAGGGGCCTCTCCAGCGAATACCTCCCAGGAACTGGCGCTGAGGGGCAGCCCTGACCTCTCACTGCTTCAAGTTCACCCTCCTTGGCCACCGACCTCCTGGGTGTCTTTAGTCAAGTGGTGGCTTTTCTCCCGTTGGGGGTTGGGGTAACCACCTGTTCTTTTGGACCCAGCCCAGGAGACTGCCACCTCTGGCTTCACTCTCAGCATACAAGCACTTAAAAAGCCAAGTGAGTGAGTGCCCTCCGTTTTTTTTTTGTTTTTTTTTTTGTTTTTTTTTCTGCAAGTAGCGGACCCTCCCACAGTCTCACCGCCGTGAATGGCACACCAAACTGCTTCTGGGTTTTATGGGGCTTTGCTTTCTGGCCTTCTTGTCAACTTGTTGTCTTGGAGTCTTGGCTCTTTTAACTGGGTACTTGCTTCTGGTGAGTCTAAAGGCTAATCTAGCTACTCATCCTCCTTTCTTTGCCCTTCCTCTCTTGTTCCTGTCTTCTGGCCCAGCAAGATGGGTTTCCCTGACCCAGAGCATTAGGCAAGCCGCTTCTCTGTATCTCATTTGGTGAGGGAACGCTGGCAGAGCAAGGAACTCAGGGGGTTTAGAAGTTAAGTGCCTTGCCCAAGGTAACTCCTGTCACCGGCTCTGCAGTAGGACTTGACCTCGCGTGCTTGACGCTCTTCAGTAGTCTCCTCGTTGTGAGAACTTCAGGCCTTGCCATCAGTGGGGTTGGCTTTCCTTTGACTTCATCATTGCCACAGGATGCAAAGATGGGCCAAATCTCAGTTGTCTATTCTCCCCTCATCTCCTTAGCATTCAATACTAAGGCTGAGTCTTGCCCCTGATGAGGAACATTTTAATTCTTCTGAATTGTGACATGAATGGCTATAAGTTCTTTACCAAGGAAAAGGTCCAGCCTGAGGAGAGTTGTGCAAACTTCCCTTTGGCACCATCCCTTATCCCCATCTTCGTGGTAAAGGTCTCAGGCAGGGGTGGGGGCCTTGGGCTCATCCCCCTCCTTAGCTTATATTGGTTTAGGATTTAATAATAGAATTTCTGGGATCTGTCTTGATATCTTGTGTTTGAACTAAAATAAGAAAGCTTGGAGTTAGGGATGGAAAATGGAAAATAAACATGCACAAGAGTATTATTTTCCTTCTTTCCTCTAGGATAGTGGTTTTCAAACTTTGGGGTCCAAAATAAGGGATACCTTTTGCATCTCTGCACTGAGGTCCACACCTGCATTAAGTTCTAGGAAATAATTGCCCTCACTACCTACAGTGTGCTCCATATATAGTTTTTTCTTCTTAATTAAAAAACAAAAACAAAAACTCAACTGTTGGTCATGGCCTGTTAACTTGATTTCTTGACCAAACGGGTGAATGGGTGATGACCCACAGTTTAAGAAACATTGCTGTAGGACAGAGGTCCTCAAACTTAAATGTACATAAAGATGAGCTGAGTAGTATTAAAAAATGCAGTCTGGGGGCACCTGGGTGGCTCAGTTGGTTAGGCGTCCGACTTTGGCTTAGGTCATGATCTCCTTCCTGGCTTGTGAGTTTGAGCCCCGCATAAGGCTCTGTGCTGATAGCTCAGAGCCTGGAGCCTGCTTTGGATACTGCCTCTGTCTCTCTTTGCCCCTCCCCCATTCATGCACCGTGTCTCTCTCTTTCAAATATAAATAAACATTAAAAAAAGTATTTAAAAACTGCAGTCTGTCAGTACACTCTGGAGATATTTTTCTCAGTGGGTCATGAGATTGTGATATAGGTGGTCAATAAGAAATGGCATAAACTGGATATGAAGTGTGCAAAGCCTTAGTCAAGTGTGTGACCCACTCTATGCAAACCCAAGATCACTCATCTGACAGCACTAGCTTAGGCTTTGAGAAGTCTAAGGGCATAGTGTAGTTTGCTTTCAACTGTCATGAAGCCTTGGCCATAAGACCCCCCATCGCATCCACACCACCCTGCCCAATCCATTTGAGGGCTGCTGTGTTCTGTACCCCTGGATGTTTCTAGGTGCGTGGGGTTGGGGTTGTGAGTAGTTCTGATGAATCTGCTCTACTATTCATAGATTATATGAATTTTTACTGTTTTAATGATTTTAATAGTTTTGAGACAGTGACATAGTTATTATGCCTGGGATGTTAACAATTGGCCAGCAGAAAATGTTGATGCTGTTTAATAGCTGGGTATTCTAAGCTATGTGGCCTGGGGGAAGGGCAGGTTGGTGATTTTTGGAGGGGGGTCTGGGAGAGTCAGGGCCTTATCTGTCAACAGTTGTTAATAAGAAGGGACATAAGTTCCCCTGACCTCCTTGCCTACCTACCTCAGCCCTGGTTCTTTCCTGTGATGATAGCTTGGCTTCTGTGTGCAGGTGAACCTTGTTAGTTACCCAGTTTCTGATGCTGTTACCTCTATCTCAATCGTCAAGCACAAACCTGATGTATCCACATGTTAGATGTTTTCCTTTATTGTGTCCAAACATGTTGGTAAAAGAAATTTCCTTGAATTAATCAAAGCTGCATTTAGCTTCAAATAGAACCCTATCCAAATTCAAATTCAACTATGGTCCTTCCTGCCAAAGATATGGTTTATATGGGAACACTAACTGTAGGATTGTTGAAATTGATAATGTTCAGTTTGGTCAAACAGCTTACATTTGGAATATTTAGTTTTGAGCCAGTAATAAAAAAGAAAACAACAAATGCATGGCAAAGGATAGGATATCCTAGTATAGAAAAGCAGAGGGAAGAGATGTCCAGGTGGGACTCAAATGGAGGTTCAGGATCTGTTTCCTTTGTAAATTATCTTGGCATTTCCCTAGGGTCCATCAACAAACCACTGGGTGCTCTGACAATTGCATTATTTAGCATGAAAGGGTATAAAGCTCTGGAAAAGGAAGCATCTTTTTAAAATGTAGCCTCCTGTTATGGGAAGTCAGGGCCTTCCGGCTAAAGGTATTTTATTAGAGTTGATAGTTTTCAATGATGTCATGCTTAACAAAAAATGATATTTACTTGCATCTTTATATATTTTTTAAGTTTACTTATTTATTTTGAGAGAGAGAGAGAGAGAGAGAGAGAGAGAGAGAGAGAGAGAGAATCCCAAGTAGGCTCTGCACTGACAGTGCAGGAGTCGTGAACCCTCAAACTAAGATCATAACCTGAGCCCAAACCCAGAGTCCTGGGCCTAACTGAGCCACCCAGGCAGGTGCCTCTTACTTGCTTCTTTGAAGGACCACACCTACCTGAATTTCCCTGAGATTTGTGAATATGGCCCCTGAGAGTTTAAAAATAAATTGGATTATGCTACTCCCCTGTTTATAGTTTTCCAGTGGTTTCGTATTGCCCTTCAGACATAATCCAACTCCTTTCCCTGTAGGCATTGCACAGCCTATCTCCTTCCCCCAACTTCTCTCTCCTCCTCTCCTATGTGGCTGGTCCACTCTGCTCCAACTGCACCAGCTTTCCTCAGGTTTCTAAAATCTGGAAGGTTTGTTTTTGTCATTGGGCCTTTATACTGGTAGTTCCTCTTTCCGGAATGCCTTTCTATAATTTTTTACATGATTGGCTTCTCTCACTTGGGTCTCAGAGAACTCCTCTCAGAACAGCTCCTCCCTTCCCTGCCCCTCAACTTTATTGAATCTCCTTAACTTTGTTTTTTTCAAAGAACTTTAATACCATATGGAAATACATTGCCTACTTGATGGCTAGATTGGAAGCTTGGGAGTTTCTCTGTCTTGCTCACTATTGACAGTACCTGGTATGGGTAGCATTGGATAAATATCGGTTGGTGGAATGGGTGAATGACTAAAGAGAGTCAATGGTTTGAGTCTTTAAGAATATAAATAATACTTAAAAAAATGTTTACTTATTTTGAGAGAGAGAGAGCACGTGCAAGCAGGGGGAGAGGCAGAGATAGAGAGGCTAGGTGCCTCCCTAGCAGGCTAGGTGCACTGTCAGCACGGATCTCAATGCAGGCTTGATCCCACCAACTGCATGATCATGACAACCGAAGTCAAGAGTTGGACGCTCAACTGACTGAGCCACCCAGGCGCCCCAATACTTTATTTTTAAGAGAAGAGAAAAATAATTTTTCTCTTCCTTTTCCTGGGGTGGGCTACTGTTCTCTTGGAATATATCTTAGGACTTCTGCTTTTCACAATATTTTTCACCCTTTTATACTTTTTATAGGTCTCTAAAAGCTCTGTTGTCATTTTGTTGTTAATAAACAGCTCTTGCCTCCCCTAGTAGCTTTATTTTGTTTTTACTGTTCTCCTGACAAATAAGCATTTCTACCAGTAATCACATTTCATTGATACTAGGAGGCACTGTAAGTAGGACTAGAGGAACCAGGAAGATTGGGATAATTAGCTCTGTGACCTTGGGCAATTTGCTAAACTCTAAATCTCTGTTCCTTTTGTAAAAAAGGTCTAATACCAGTTACTATCACAGAATTGATGGGAAGATTAAATGAGAGAATGTATGGGAAACTGGGCACATACACACTTGCTGTTAGCTTTTATTTATTTATTTACTTTTGAGAAAGAGCTCGAATGTGTGCATACCTGTGCACAGGGGAGGGGGAGAGAGAATCCCATGGCTCTCCAGGGCCAGCTCAGATCCTGACTGGGGGCTTGATCTCACAACTATGATATCATGACCTGAACTGAAAACAGGACACTTAACCAACTGAGCCACCCAGGCACCTGCTGTTAGCTTTTAATAACACTCATATCAATAGGTTTCCCTCCTGTCTTTGGCAGGAATTCCCAATCCATTGATTTGGGAATGTGCAATAAGAGGGAGAAAACCACCAGATCTTTAATTAGTGCCAATAAATGAAGACCAAACATGTCACTTAGATCTATCAGAACCAGAACAGAAGTTCGAAATCATCTCATTGCAAATTGCTGCCCAACTTAAAAAAAAAAATTTTTTTTTAAATGTTTGTTTTTGAGAGAGAGAGAGTGCACGCACGGACACAACACACACACACACACACACACACACACTAAGTGACGGAGGGGCAGAGAGAGAGGGAGACAAAGAATATGAAGCAGGCTCCAGGCTATCAGCACAGAGCCAGATGCAGGGTTTGAACTGCAACCACAAGATCATGAACTGAGCCAAAGTTGGACACTTAACCGACTGAGTCACCCAGGGGCCCCCTACTGCCCAACTTTTAATAACACCCGTGTGTAAGAAGTCATATTTATGCAAGTTTTTGGAAGGACATGTTGTCTACCTGTTCCTCTGGCCATTCTTAGTTTTATCCTTGGATTAAGCTGGCTTACTGAAAGGTGCATATTTGGGCCATATTACCTCAGCCCCTTGAGTTATTTTCACTGAAATGAACTTTCACTGCCCTTTGCTTTCCTGGAGGACGTTGTCCTAAACAGCTTTATATAACTTGCTACTACATTTCTTATAAGGGTTGATGTAGTTGAAGTCTTAAGCTACAATTTCACTTAGTGTCCCCTTTAAAAAGTTAATAGGAAGAAATTTCTTTCAGGAATGAGTGCCAGAAAAAACTTTCCTCTCCTGAGGAACGGGCATGATATTTCTTTTTGGGCAATTGGAAATGTATAACTTATCATGTTTCTCTTTTTGTTCTGGGTGCCAGGAGGCACAGAGCCAAATTTGTGGCCTGACTTTAGTAACTATAGGGCCCTACATCCTAATTTTTTCCAGTGTTAAACTTGTAATTTTTATTTTCTCTAATTTCAAGTTAATGATTTATATTTCTTTTTAAATTGGATATATGCTGGTTTGGGTATTAAAATCATTTTAGATTTTACATTTTAGAGATGTAAACATTGAGGCTTAAATAGGCAAAAAGGACTTGTTTAAGACACAGAGCTAATTAGGGCAAAGCAGAGACTATAAACCATACATTTTGTTTCTCAGGCCCAGGGTTGTTTCTACTCCTGTATATTTCTGGAAAAATACCAACTCTTGAATAAAATACCAAATACCCCATAGTGTCTTTTTATTTATTTATTTTTTACATTTATTTATTTTTGAGAGACAGAGTGAGACAGAGCACGAGCAGGGGAGGGACAGAGAGAGAAGGAGACACAGAATCTGAAGCAGCCTCCAGGCTCTGGGCAAGCAGTCAGCACGGAGCCTGACGCGGGGCTCAAACCCACGAACCGTGAGATCATGACCTGAGCCGAAGTCAGACGCTCAACCGACTGAGCCACCCAGGTGCCCTGCCCCATAATGTCTTGGTCCCAGGCAAAGCCTACCTCCTCTCTGTGATGGGGCAAAGGAGCATTCTGCCAGAGAGGTGCAACACTGCCACTCACATTCCTGGTTGGGTCAGCAGCACTGTGCTCTCCTGTTTCCTGAGCTACAGCCTTCCCCTGTGGTCTTGAGAATGTGGTATATCCAGATTTAGTGGTTTTGATCTGAAACTAGATTGCCAGCTCAGAATGAAATTAGTCTCTAGTGGCTCAAGTTCCCTTGCCTATTTTTTGTTAGGAAAGGAAGGCTTGATATCCATATGGCACATGTGTTCCACTGAGGCCCAAACAGGGTCTTCTGGGAGTGAACAGTAGTTGAGTTTGGTTTGACTGAAGAAAGTGGCATTATTTTATCTGATAGGAAATTTAATCATAGGAAATATTGACCTTCCTAATGATTTGGTTTTTTTTGCTTTCCCATGCTGTTCTGGTTGTGAGTACCTGGGGCAAGAGAGGGTAGGCTTTGAGCACATCCTGCCTGAGTCAGGAAAATTTTGATTCCTATTTTGAGCTACAGAAGAGGAACCTCTGGCCTAGGGCTGAAACTGAACCTTGGTTTTACTTTGTTTTCCTGGCTAATAATAATTCAACAGATAATATGGGACCTTTGGGAGATAAAGATGAGTTAAGATATGGCCCCTGCCACATACACTCTTAAGCATATACTCTAATAGGGTGATTAAGGTGTATGTGTCAATAAGATACCGAGAGTTTGAAGATACAAAGAGTATAGGCATTTTGGAGATGGGGCTGTGAAGAATGATGAGGATTTAAACATGCAGAAACACTCCAGGGGGAACAGTGTGTGCAAAGGCACAGAGGTGTGAACATTAAGAGGTAATGTATGGGGAATGTTCAGTAGGCACATGAGATGTTGGAAAGAGAACATTGGGATTTTGCTTGGGCTACTATTGTTACAGTTTAGAGTAAGTTCATGGAAATGGACTGTGGCTTCCATTCACAGAAGAACTCTGTGAACAGTGGTTAGTTGATACAGATAATAGGCATTCTCCAAAAATGGGACTATCCCTAGAGAGTCTCAAACCTGGGTGCCATAAGGATTTCTAGGCCAACCAAAGGCCTACAAAATCAGAATTTTCAGGATAGGGAATCTAATAAAAGCAAGCAAATGATAACCCTCCCCCTCCCCTCAATTTCCCATTTTTGTAATGGAGCCCAGCCCCACACACATTTCTGAGGTCTGGAAATCACGGAGGTAGTAGATATCCCTAGTAGAAACCAACTACTAAGCATCTTTGACCTTTAGCCTCCTTTCCCTCTCTGTATTTTTACCACTTCCTTTTCTTTTGTTCCTATGGCTCCTGTGTGTGTCCTCCATTATATTTGCCTCCTGTTTATCTCTTCTTTTACCACTTTGGTCCTTTGTGTGTGGGGGGTCCCTCCCTAAGTTGATCCACCACCAAGTGGACCATAGGTAGAAATGAATTCTCTTTCAGTATTTGCTGTATTAAAGGTATAAACATATGTATTATGTATAAATGCAAATTAAATGGGGCTTTCGGTTATTTTGACTTACATGATTGTTTCCTTAGGATTTGAGGAAAAAAGTATCCCTATATAACTGCAACGTTAAAGCTAAAAATCCATGAGCAGGAAGAGTTGATAGGAACTGAAAACTAGCTATTGTGTCTGATCTGTTGTCCTATCTTCTGGTTGAGGTTATTCCCTTCCCTCATTTGTTTTCTTGTATTTCTGTAATTAAAAGTTGAAGCAGTGAACCAACCCTGAGAGTCTGAAGATGTTTTAAGAGAACTTGACATTTTTGTTTGCATTATAACTAATTGATTTAGACTCTCCCTCTGGAAGATGTTCTGCTTGTGGCTCTAATGAGCTCAAGGGCCAAGGATACCCATCTTTGGACTCTTCTCTGACTTGTCAGGACTAAAACATCCTTGGTGGGGGTTGTCCCAGGATTCAAATCTTGGTTCTGGTACTATTTATTTATTTATTTATTTAATATTTATTTATTTATTTATTTAATTTATTTTTAAAATTTATATCCAGGTTAGTTAGCATATAGTGCAACAATGATTTCAAGAGTAGATTCCTTACTGCCCCTTACCAATTTAGCCCATCCCCTCTCCCACAACCCCTCCAGTAACCCTCTGTTTGTTCTCTGTATTTAAGAGCCTCTTATGTTTTGTCCCCCCTCCCTGTTTTTATATTATTTTTGCTTCCCTTCCCTTATGTTCATCTCTTTTGTATCTTCAAGTCCTCATATGAGTGAAGTCATATGATATTTGTCTTTCTCTAATTTTGCTTAGCATAGTACCCTCTAGTTCCATCCATGTAGTTAGAAATGGTAATATTTCATTCTTTTTGATTGCTGAGTAATACTCCATTGTATATATATACACCACATTTTCTTTATCCATTCATCCATCAATGGACATTTGGGCTCTTTCCATACTTTGGCTATTGCTGATAGTGCTGCTATAAACATGGGGGTGCATGTGTCCCTTTGAAACAGCATACCTATATCCCTTGGATAAATACCTAGTAGTGCAATTGCTGGGTCGTAGGGTAGTTCAATTTTTAATTTTTTGAGGAACCTCCATACTGTTTTCCAGAGTGGCTTTACTAGTTTGCATTCCCACCAGCAGTGCAAAAGGAATCCTCTCTCTGCATCCTCTCCAACATCTGTTGTTGCCTGAGTGGTTAATGTTAGCCATTCTGATAGGTGCGAGGTGGTATCTCATTGTGGTTTTGATTTGTATTTCCCTGATGATGAGTGATGTGGAGCATTTTTTCATGTGTCGGTTGGCTATCTGGATGTCTTCTTTGGAGAAGTTTCTATTTATGTCTTTTGCCCATTTATTCACTGAATATTTGTTTTTTGGGTGTTGAGCTTGATAAGTTCTTTATAGATTTTGTATACTAACCCTTTAAATGATATGTTGTTTGCAAATATCTTTTTCCATTCCTTCTGTTGCCTTTTAGTTTTGATGATTGTTTCCTTCACTGTGCAGAAGCTTTTTATTTTGATGAGGTCCCAAGAGTTCATTTTTGCTTTAGTTTCCCTTGCCTCCGGAGACGTGTTAAGTAAGAAGTTGCTGAGGCTGAGGGCAGAGAGGTTTTTGCCTGCTTTCTTACTGAGGATTTTCATGGCTTCCTGTCTTATATTTAGGTCTTTCATCCATTTTGAGTTTATTTTTGTGTATTGTGTAAGGAAGTGGTCCAGGTTCATTTTCCTGCATGTCACTGTCCAGTTTTCCCAGCACCACTTGCTGAAGAGACTATCTGTATTCCATTTGATAATTCTTTCCTGCTTTGTCAAAGATTAGTTGGCCATACATTTGTGGGTCCATTTCTGGGTTATGTATTCTGTTCCATTGATCTGAGTATCTGTTTTTGTGCCAAGGTTCTGGTACTTTCTAGTAGAGTGACCTTGGGCAAATTGTTTAACTTCTTGAGCTTTTTCCTCATCTTTTAAACAAGGGTAATCATAATAATGCCTGCCTCCCTGGGTTGTTAGGATTAATTGAGATAATGCATATCAAGTACTTGGCCCATCATAGGCTCATAATAGGAAATTAATAAACTATAGAGTCCTGGAGTCTTACTGATAGTTGTGCATGGCCTCAGATGACTCCTCCTTACCTCCTCCCCTCACTTCCCACATTTTCAACCAACCTTTCTGAGCTCTTCCAGCAAGCCAGGCTTTGGGCTGGGTATGAAGGATGATTAACCAGATGTGCTCTTTGGCCAGGAATGGCTCACAATCTAGTGGGAAGACTGATCCATAAACAACTAGCTTTGTGGAGGATGTTTCTTAAATTATATGAAAAAACTGCACTGGCAACGTGCATGGTGCCCCTTGATAGGCTAGACCTGAAAGGAAAAGAAGCTGTAATTCTTACTAAAACCTATCTGCCAGTCCCATAACAGGAGAGATCCAGAAATTTGCTCTAGAATCAGTTTCTCTCTCCCACCCTACTGTCTCTTTTCTTCTTCAATAGATGGCAATATGAGATGACAGTTTAATAATTCCTGGGACAAAATACATCCATCTTCGAGCTGGTGGTGGTTGGGACTTTAGACACACAGGCATCCTTTTGAAAATGCTTCTGCCCTTTTTTTTTCTCTTGAGTTTGAAGTTCAATTTCCAAATTCCAATTGTGGAAAGGCGGGGAGCCCAGCCACAGATGTCAGAGTCTAGAGTTTTGGATTTATTTGAATTGGGAGATTAAAGTGAGGAAGCCAAAGGCATGCTGAGAGCTGAACAACAGAATTGTATTGGCAGATTTGAGATGGATGGTTTGTAACTAATTGGGGCCCCAGCTGTGCCCTGGGGGAGTAGCAGTTAAAGAGAAATCAAGGTTATACAGTGCCTGGGGTCCAAAGACATTCATTTATTCAGTAAATAATATTTGATCTTTGAGAGTGTGAGCTACAGATGAAAATCAAATAATCACCTCAGTAAAAGTACAACTGTAGCTGTGAAGAGTGCTGGGAGGAGGAATCTGTGTAGTAGGGGTTGGTGGAGACAAGGGGAGGGTTCCCTGGCGAAGTAACTTTTAAAGATGGGCCACGTCTCTTATCCTACTTTCCAAAATGTTTTCTTGATAGATCTTCTAAATGACTGTTTTACATTGTAGTTCAAGTGTAGCTCTGTCATGGGGGCAAAGCAATGGACACGATCCCTCTCTGGATCCCAGATCATGAGAAAAATCTGTTGGTTTTGTTTTAACCAGGATTATCTTCTCTGAGCATGGCCAAATACCAAATGAAGGACTGATGCTGAGGGTGGCAATCTCTGGGAGCTGAAGGAAAAGGGCAGATGTGGCCCTCTTTTGTGCATGGACTAGAGGCAGGGTGGAGGGACCGCTTTCCTTGCTGGCCTGAACCAAATCTGATGCTTAATTTTTCTCAGACTCAGACTGCCCTGGGGCTTTTGTGGGGACCACTCTGGGAGAAATAACTTCCTGGGTTGGAAGTCTGAGGGTTTCTCCAGGGGTCAGAAGTCAATGCCAGTGTGGGGAGGGTCCCTTGGGAAGCTACCCAGGGTGGTGCACAGATGGTGTGAATGGCCAGGGGAGGCAGAATGGGGAACACTTCTGCCATCAGACAGAAGCTGGGTAAAACCATCAGAGGGTCTGTCTTGTTGTGTGTTGCATTGGCGATATGGCTCCATGGGACTGAGTATCATGCGCCATCTGCCAGTCCATGTGGGTTGATGTCACAAGAGTTTGCTGGCTTTTTAACTTTGTGGAGCATTAATGGTATTTGAGTCCCATGTAATGGCCAGAATTAGATATTTTAAATGCACTGGATAGTGTTTTAAATAAGATTAAAAATATCAGCTTTACAGGGCAGCACAGTTTCACTGATGGTCACTCATTTCACTCAGTTAATTACCATCTATCAAGTCCCTCCGGAAAAAAGAATAAAAGACTCTCTGATGTGCCCGAGAGTAGGAGTCCTAGGGAAACCAAGGGACAGTAAAGACTGGGCTTGTGACTGTAGGAAGTTCCCAGTCTGGAAGACACACAGTGTGATAGAGTACCATTCAGGAGAAAAGTCTTTTGCATGCTGGGAAAAGGGGGCCACCGCCAATGCTTAGGGTCTTATCTGGGTATTAAGGGATGAGTAGGCATCTTCCAGACATCGAATACAGGTTAAGGCTTTTCAGGAGTCTAAAACAACTTGGGAAAAGGTAGTGAACAAGCTTAGTCTTCTGGGGAAACAGGTTTGGAGGAGGTGGGAAGGTGATGGTGAAGATAAGGAGAACCAGCCCAGTTTCTTGGTGCCACCTGAGGGGTTGGACCTCATCCTATAGGCTGCTAGGAAACCACTAGAGGTTTTGAAACATGAGAGAGATGTGATCAGATTGTGTTGTATAAATAGAATTCTAGAATGGGCTGGAGAGGTAAGAGCTGAGTCAGGGAGACCAGTTTAGGATGCTGTCACGTGAGTTCAGGGTGAGGGAGGGTAGGGCTCACACAGTGCTGCTGGCTGTAGCTGTGAAGATGGCTATGGGAGGCTGGTTTGCAGAGCCAGAGCCAATTGTCTAGGGGACCGATGGAGTATGACATAGAAACAAGAGAGAATAAAGGGTCTTTCCTGCTTCGGGATATGGGCCTTCAGGAGAAGGGAGCAGAATTAGGGTGAAGGTGGTAGGAGCCAGGAGAAGGGGAAAGATGGTGCTGGCTTTGGATGCATTTAATTTGAAGTGCCTTCCTAGAACCAGTTAGAGGCATCCTCTAGAAAGGGACCCAGGCTTCATGACCAGAAGGCAGAGGTTTAGAAGACTTGGATATGGATGAGAATGTCTATGGGGAGCAAGCAGTCAGGGACATGGTAGAAGCACCTCCAAGGAGGAGGAGGAAGGAAGAAGAGCAGCCAGGGAGATTGAGGCTCAGTGAGAGAGAAGAGCCAGGAGAGGCATGATAGGCCATAAGGGGAGAGTTTAAGGAAAAAGTAGCCCACAAGAGAACTAACTGAATGCAACACCAGGCCAAATAGTGTTAGCATTAAAAAATATTAGTGTTTGGACTTGGCATGTTGGAGGCTGCCCATGTTTTTGTTACTCAAAAGCCTGGTTGTGATAAATGATATTCATGGAGCTTTGCCAGAAAGCTCTGTAACTCTTCCATTCCTCTGGAGAGTCTACATCACTGGATCCAGCCAGACCATCAGGAAGCCATGTTCTTGGGCTGCCCTGATTTGACCCCCATGTAGAATCCCTTTTACTGAATTGCCCTTTGGTGTTTGTTTTGCTGTGCATTTTCATGGAGGGACCTCTAAGAAATAGTCTTGCAAGAGTTTCATGGTGGGAACTGTTGCTGTATGCTGAGGATCTTGTCCACTGTGTTCACTGCTCATCATCTCTGCAACCACCCACAGGAGAAAGCTCTCAGAAAATCTATAGCCTGAACAACCAAAATGCTTTTATTTTGTAGGAAATGTAAACCTTATAAGTACTGATATTTTTCTTCTGCCTTGCTTACTCGGGAGCTCAAAGCCAAATTTGCAATTGAAATTTAGTAAATATTTAGCAATGTAACAGCATGCATTTCTCTGTCTTAACTCTCCATGTGTTCTTATATTCCTCCTACCCTAATTTTTTTTTAATTTTTAAAAAAAATTTTTAATGTTTATTTAGTTTTGAGAGACAGAGACTGAGCACGAGCCAGGGAGGAGCAGAGAGAGAGGGAGACACAGAATCCGAAGCAGGCTCCAGGCTCTGAGCTATCAGCACAGAGCCCAATGTGGGGCTTGAACTTGCGAACCATGAGATCATGACCTGAGCTGAGGTCAGACGCTTAACCCAGTGAGCCACCCAGGTGCCCCAGTAATTTCTTAATCTATGTTAAAAGTATATGCTTTTGTAAGTTACCTTTAATTCTTTTTGGAGGTGTGAGTTGTGTAAGAAAAAGAAGGAAGCCATTGATGAACATTAGCCAAGTGTCCTTGGTAATGAATCTTCAGACAGATTGTTTGGGCTTTTTATATTATTATCTAAATTGTAGAAACAAGTAATATCTGATCTCTTCATAGCTAGTAACAGCTACCTCTATCTAGTGTCTAGTGAATTACATGCAAGTTTCAGGATGTTCAAAGGGAACTACCTTTTTCCTATGCAGATGTTCTAACAGATGTAAGCCTCATGTGACGACCTCTCCAGGTAGATAGAGTGCTGAACTAAGGGCCTTATGGTAATACAATGCTTCGCTAACAGATGTTGCAAAGACACCATCCAACAGCCATTTCTGAGTGGACTCTGCACGACTGGTATGTTCTGTGACCTCGCTGAAATCAAGGTCTTAGCAGAATAAAGGATGGTGGATGGATTCTGTGCTCTGGGGCAGGATTCATCTGGCAGAGACATCATTACAATATGGAATCAGGACTTTAAGAGACAAAGGAATCCTAGAGATCATGTAAGATTATCATCTGACAGATAATCCTTGTGAAATCAAGCCTCAGCCCTATGTCCAGGGTAGAGATGAATGGTTAACTTTGTTTATGAGAGTGGTTCTGGGTGCCTGGGTGACTCAGTCCGTGAAGCGTCTGACTCTTGATTTCAGCTCACATCATGATCTACTGGTTTGTGAGATTCAGCCCCACTTTGGACTCTGCACTGGCAGTGTGGACCCTGCTTGGGATTCTCTCCCTCCCTTTCTCTTCTGTGTCTCTCCCCACCTCTCCCCTGCTCTCTCTCTTTCCCAAAATAAAAAAGTAAACTTTCAAATTCCAAAAAAAAGGAAAGAAAGAAAGAAAGAAAAAAAAAAGAAATAAAGAATGGTTCCTTGAAGATCCAAGCTGGCTTTTATTATCATCTGAATGAATTTGAAGTGCTGCCTGGGTCCAGTTCTACACAGTGGGTAACTAGGAATGATGACATTGATTTTCCTGTGTGCCTTGCTCATCAGCTCCATGGTAGTTGTAATAGGGGTATTTCAGTAAAGTTTTCACTAGTGGCCCCATTGTGGGGTTAGTTGAATCAGGGTGGGCTACAGAGGTAACTTTTCCACAGCACTAAGTGATAGAATGGTCTGTTTGGAATGATATAGCAATAATGTTAGATCCCCAGCTAAGCCACAAAAATCTACTTAAAGCAGTGTACCTTTAAGTGGATTAATTTAGGCCCTAACCCTGTAACCACTTTGAGTCAATGTGGGAGATAGGAACACTGCCCATTTGGGTCTTGTGAATAGAAAGTTCCCGCGCTTTTTCTCCCTTGCTGGTAAGGATGATTACAGCTAATTAGGGTTATCGAATGCTAACTCATCCAGGTGCTATGCTTGAATGCTTCACTTGCAATATCTCATTTGATTCTTTTGTCTCCTCCACAAGGTAGGCACTGTTGTTCTTCCCTTTCAGGCAACTTGCCCAGTGGTGATGCAGCTGGTGAGAAAACCCGAGACTGGACCCAAGTCTGTTGGCCTCTAGATCCTGTAATCCCTCACCAGTGGACTAACACCACCAGCCACTTCTCTTATTTGATGGTCCAGGAAAACTGGGTCTCTCTACTCCCCGGTCTGGGTTCAGGACCTTCCTCCTGGGATAGAGGCCTTCCACAGCCATTATCTCTTTTTCCTCCCTCCCAGTTCCAGAAATGGCTCACCTGGTCCTTTTCCACTGCCACCTTTTTTTTCCCCCCTCTATTAAGGGTTTCTCTCTTTCTCAATATGTGTGTAATTTAACCTAGCCCCCACAAAGGCAAAGAATGGAGTTGGATGCCAATGACAGGCCTTTGATTAATGCCCAGGACTTAGAACATCTTCTGTAGCCAAGGACCATAGTTCTGAGCATCTCAGCACAGGATCTAAGTGGGGGCTGTCAGAGGAGAGTAGTATTTCATGGGCCCTGGGGACCCAGAGTATCTTTGCCTCCTACCTCATTACTTTGAGGGGGAAGGGAGAGACCTCAGTCGTGTCTGCTATCCACACAGGGGTGGACTGGTCTAGTCAGCAGCCCAATGGGAAGCAGAGGGAGTTCAGTTCAATAATGGCTGCTACTGTGTGCTCTCTGCTGCTGAGTCCAGGGAGCACAAAAATATGGTCCTTGTCCTTGGAACTTACCTCTCATGGAGGATACAGAGGTAGAAAAGGATAATTTTGGTTCCTTAAGATGGAGGTGAGCACAGAGGAAGAACAAATAAGCCCCATGTTGGGGGTGGCACTTGAGTGGAGTCTTTTTTTTTTTTTTTTTTTTTTTAAGAGCATGAGCAGGAGAGGGAGGGTGCAGAGAGGGAGGGAGGGAGGGAGAGAGAGAGAGAGAGAGAGAGAGAGAGAGAATCCCAAGCAGGCTCCACACCCAGTGGGAACCCCAACACAGGGCTCAATCCCAAGACCCTGGGATCACAATCTGAGTCAAAATCAAGAGTTGGATGCTCAACTGACTAAGCCATCCAGGAGCCCCTTAGCTGAATCTTAATGGACAAGTTAAAGGGCCTAGTGAGAAGAGGTGGGAAGAATGTGTCAGGCTGAGGGAGTGGCATCAACAAAACTGTGGAAGGGTGAAATGCAAGTATGGTGTATTAGAGGGAGCTAAGAGTTTGGTAGCCAAATCTGAGCACTTAGGAGAGTCCCTGATACATGGTAGACCCTTAAATGTCAGTTTAAAAAATGGGAGTATAGAGTATGAGGTGTGGTAGAGATGAATCTGAAGCAGTTTGTGGGTGTCAATGGTAGATGGTTATCAGTGGTAGTACACACTAGGAATTTATTGTGTACTTACAGGTGCACAAGCTGAGTATTAGTTAATCTTCACAGAGTCTTATGAAGCTGATATTATTATTCCTGTTTTCTAATGAGGATGGTAGCATGGTTCGGAGGTTAAGTAAATTTCCCAAAGGTCACACAGCCTGTAAAGGTTAAAACAGATTTAAAAACCCTGAGTATGGTTCTAGAGCCCATCTTAACTACTGCTCTGTGTTGCTTTTCTTTTTCTTTTTTTTTTTTAACTTTAAAAAATTTTTTATAAAATGTTTATTTTTGAGAGTGTGAGCAGGGGAGGGGCAGAAAGAGAGAGAGAGGGGGACAGAAGGTATGAAGCAGGTTCTGCACTGATAGCAGAGTGCCCGATGTGGGTCTTGAACCCACAAATGCACGAGCCATGAGATCATGACCTGAGCCAAAGTTGGACACTGGACGCTTAACCGACTGAGCCATCAAGGCACCCCCTCTATTGCCTTTCTGAAGGCCATGGGAGTGACAAAACGGTCAAATCTGCTTTTTAAATAGGTAACAATGGCTGCAATACAGAGGATGGATTTGAAAGGGAAAAGAGGCTCAGGGGCCGGCTAGGGCTGTATAAATCAGAGATGTGTTCTTGGCAGTCCTTTAGGGCATGTAGGAGCATGGCCACTGAAGAAGCCACCTCTTAGAAGGACCTCAGTAGCAATTAGGGAAGCACTTCTATGGCTCCTCCAGTGTCATCCATCACCTCCTTGTTGCCTTGAAAAGTCTAGGTTTGGAGAAATGTCACCCCAAAAGTGCCATCTCCTGTGCTGCCCAAGGACAAGTGAGAGGGTCCTAATGGAAGTGGCGATATGATCCTCAAGCCTCTTTTCTTTCTTTCTTTCTTTCTTTCTTTCTTTCTTTCTTTCTTTCTTTCTTTCTTTCTTTCTTTCTAAGTAGCAGCATCTTTTTCTAATTGACCACTAAAAATAATAGCTATAATTTGGTATAATTGTATGCCAACACTGTGTATGTTCTGACATGTCATTTGCTGCTCATGACCCTGTGTATGTTGGTATTTGAGTTGGGGAAGCTGAGGGTCCAGTGGTTGATTCCACAGCCCACTTCTTTTCCGGGCAGTCTTTGCCTACCCTCCACCAAAGTACCCCACAAAAACAACAGACTGGTGCTGTCCTGTGGCTGGAGGTGTTACTTCCCCTAGTGAGTTCCACCTTCTCAGTTTGTGTGGTCCCTTGTCTCCCACCTCATTCATCGAGTTCTTTCATGGCTTCCCTGGAGAATCTGTCCCTTCTGCCCCTCCATCCTGGGGACATTCAGAAATTTTTCTTCTGAGTTCCAGCTGCGGTTGTGGCTCCTGGTGGAAAAGGCCTGTCAGGTGGGACAGCCAGGTTTGCTGTGTGCTCCCTGTGCATTTGGCTCTTAAAGTGCAGTATCTGGGGTCTTTGTTTTTAATCATAATAGTTCACATCTTTTCTTTCCATGCTGATCAGCAGGAGCCAGCTGGGGCTGGTAGCAAATCTTCCTTTAATTTCCACTGTGATGGATTATTGCTTCACTTAAAATGGTGTTTAATTTGTACATGTGCCCTGAGGCTTTTAAATATTGAGCTCATTTGATTATTGTTGGAAATCAATTTGGACTCCAGTATGTTCAACGAGTTGGACTCGTGAAGCCCCATGGAGCTTATGGCCCCATTACAGGTACCAAAGTCCAACAATCAAAATGTGGTGAGTTCTGTAGCCTCATACCCTAGTTTCTTCCCTTAAAGAAAAAAAAAATCCATCTATTTTACCTTCCTTCCTAAGAATTGACTCAAAGACGCAGCTTTTAAAATTTTCGCTTAAGAGGGAAGACGACAGTAATAGATGATTACTTTTTGGACCTAGCGGTCATCCTTTTTTTTTTTTTTTTTTTTTTCTGTGACAGCCTACTGTTTCTCTTTTTAGACACAAGGACCCTCTCTTGATTCTGCTTCAGCTTGCTTTCTACTTACCCCCTCTCATTACTTCCAGCTTGCCCTGTAGTGCTTGGACAAGATGCATATTTCAGCAAGCCACTTTTTCTTTCCTTGCTTTTCCTTTAGATGGCTGTGAATTCCTATGAAAAGAGGGAGAGGAACAGAATGAACAGCAAAGTCTCATGCCTGCTGTTTAGGCTCCCCGGGGTTTCTCTAGTACCAAGCAGCCTGAGATATTGCTTATGGGGTCAATTTTTCTTTTGTCTTTTTAAGTTCAGAACTATGGTACGCAGTGAATGTGTGTGCATGGGTATGTGTTTGTATGTGACATGTTCACATTGAGTACAGACTATAAATGCTTATTCCTCAGAAGGAGCTTTGAACAAGTTTTGGAATTCAGATTTGAAGCTGAGCATAACCAGAAACCCCTGTGTACAAACTTTTTTTTTTTTTTCTTCCCCTGTCGTTTCCTACAGAAGAGAAGTGAGAGAAGAAATAATTCTACTCTGGGGAAATGCATAATTTAGAAGCTGTCTGCATGCATAAGAAAACAGACTCTGTGGCTGCTCTATAAACCCAGACTGGCAGCCAGGGCTCGTTGTTTCCTTTTCTTCCTTCAGTGTTTGTATAAGACTGATGGGACCCACGCTCCTAGTGCTCCCCACTGGGCAGCTAAGGCTGTGGACTTCAGAAGCTGGCCTGGGGAAAGCCTTGAGCTCACTTCCCTGCTTGCCTTTCCTATTTTCTACCCTGACCTACCACCCCTTTCTTTCCTGGAGATAACTGCCCTTCCTGTGAGTGAAACAGAGGTATTGGAAAGTTCAAGGGTATTTCAGGAAACCCTAGGCAGGGTACTTGTCTCTTTCTACCACCTGTAACACCTCAACACCCAACACCATTGGTCTACCATGGGTTTTTGTTTTGACCAGACTCACCTTACCTGCTATCAAAAGATGTCCATGGTGAGAAGGAGGGGCTCTGGGTCCAAGGGGTCATGATCTTCCTTCCTCATCTCCTATTATGACCAGGCCTAACTCTGAGGTAAAGCTAGGGAAACTAATTCTCACTTCCAAATTCTTCCAAGTATTTCTGTACTGTTCAGTTTACCCTGATTTCACATCTTTAAAAATAGTGGTGGGGAGACCAAGCAGGGAAAACACTGTACCTGGGCCCCAGTAAGTCTGAATCCCTTCAATAGTTGGACACCTCATGTGTAATTGGTCATCCTGAATGTGGAGCCACTGTTGTCCTTCAGCCTAATGCTGGCCCATGCTGTTGGCCATTCAGGAAGATATACAGAGTCCTAGAGGTATAGTGAGGGTATAGTGGCTCTCAGTGACTGCTGTAGTGGGAAAGATATCAGGGAGGAGGGCAGCATCCCTTTGGAAGATTTGGTTAGTGAGGTTTAGAGGAAAAAGAGGACTATGATTTGCAACTTTCTCTAAACATCCAGATGGATCCCAGACACAACCCAGAAGATCTGATTTTATTTGTCTTCCTCCCCCGGCTCTCTAAATAATTTTATCTTCAAAGCATGATGCAGGCATTAATTAACACTGTGGCTCTCCTGGGAGGTAGGCAAGTGGGAACACTACCCCTGTTAGTGAAGCCCAAGGAATAGGCAGGTTCAGAAGCTTTAGGTGGGGGAGCCAGAGAAGCAGGGTATGTATTGAGGTTTTGCCCTCAGACCTTTACTTGGACATAGCCTGGAAGCCACCCACTTTCTCAGTGTCCTTGGTTCCTAGTAGAATAAAATTGCTGAGGCAATGGCAGAAGAGATGTTTGGCACTGTGGGATGACTAATGGGAACTTTGAGGGTTGAGGAGAGATTCTGGTAAAATTCACTGTCATTGTGAATTTTAGATGCAGGGGTCTGATTGTGCCATTTGTTTCATTCATTTCCTTGCTTGCTTTTCAAACAAACAAACAAAAAAAGTACTAAGCATCTATTTCTGGGCAAGGCATGGCAAAAGAGCTTGCTAACCATAAGGGACCCTGCTGGTTGGGAACTTGATCCTTTGTATCCCATGCTTGATCCATAAAGCAAAGGGTGGGATGGAGCATGGTGGTTTCTGCTGGTAGTGGTTTCAAGTGTTGGAAGACTCCAGGTATCTGGAAATGGATGAGACATATATCTGTGACTGTTGATGTAGTGACTTTGTAGAGGCTGAACTTTGCCTTTTCCTTTAGCCATATATCTTGGTTGGCTCAGAAGAGGAGGCCTTTAGGAGTCTTCTCCCTGGGGCTACAGGTGGCGCATCCTTAAGCCTGGCCTCTTATAGGGTCCCCTAAGAATGGTGATCATGCCCATTTCTGAATGTTGGTGGAGGGTAGGTGGGGTGGCCGTTGAGTACCCTGAGTTGATACTGAACCTCCAACTCTAGAAAAGCAGCAACACTGGGATCTCCAGTAGTTTCTTTCTCATTCATTGGGTATCTTGGCAATGATGACAAGAGACAGAGAAGGGTCATTTTTTCCTATAAATGTTGCCCTCTCTCTTGGGTGGCAGTTGGACTCTACTTGCTTTGAAGGAAGCCCTGTTCCATCAGTTAATGATATTCCCCTTATCTTGGCACTGCAGGCTGCTGAGAACCAGCCCTAGACCTCTGCTTGAGGGTCCTTCCTCTGAAGACATCACCAGTGTGTGGAGCGTGCCCCACACCCACCCCCTGCCAAACCACGGCCTTTACCTGTGTCTTCCGGTGTTTCCCGTGCGACCCATCCTGTGGGAGTGCCTCGTGGGCCACTCCAGAGTTCACTCCACGCTCTACGGCACCAATGGTGAAGATGACAAGATCCAAGACTTTCCAGGCATATTTGCCTTCCTGCCACCGGACCTACAGCTGCATTCACTGCAGAGCCCACTTGGCCAATCATGATGAACTCATTTCCAAGGTACATGTTCCCTGCAGGCCTTGCTTGCCCACCCTGGGTGTGGGGGGCATTTCTGGCTCATGAGGTTGCACAGGTTTATAAACTCTCCCAAAGAGCCCGGGATATTTGTGGGTTTTTTGTTTTGTTTTGTTTTGTGTTTTTTTACAGGTTCCCTTCCTGGCTGTCTCACTCAACTGAGAAATAACTCTGAGTTGGAGGGAGAGTGTACTAGTTTAGTATGTAATTTTGGAAATTAAATGTCATCCCTGTTGGTGGCTGGGGGAGCTGGTGGCTCACAGGCCAGAGGGGAGAGGGGCTGAAGAGTGATTGGAGCCTTTCGCTAGGCTGGCTTAACTCAGGTTGGCAGGTGAATGCCATGTAGAGGGCTGCATGCCTGGAAAGTGAGCTCTAAGAAAGGTGGTAGGGGCAGGATATCTTAGAGGAGGCACTTCTTAGCTGACATGAGAAAGGATATTGCCTGCTAAGCCCCCTGGGAAGGTTACAAGATGACTGAGTTACTAAAATGGGTGTCCTTTGGGGAGGACCAAAAGTGGCTTGGTAAAGAGCTGACCCTGTCCTGTGGGGGTCTTTAGGGTTTCTACATGAGATAATATGGTGTGACACTTGATCAAAATTAGAAGAAATAATGGAACCCTATTTTCCTGGAAAAGCATTAGCAACTGCTTCCTAAAGTTGGGGCAGGGAGATTATTAATAAATCAATAAACATCCCAGTTGTTCTATCCAGGAACTGGCTCCTTCAGGCAGCATTCTCAGGGTGGTAGCTACCTCCCTCCTGGCCCTAAATTCCCATGAGAGGAGAAATGGGTTTTACTAGGCTGCACAAAAAGGATAAAGATCATGGGGACCTTTTCCCTCTAAAAACCATCCTTCCTCAGAACCTGGACTTCATGCCATTAAATAAAAAAACAAGCCAACCTGTAATCATACCCAGACTAAATTAAAAAAAAAAAAAAGTGCTCTTGATCTGTTTACAAGAACTTCTAGAAAAGGTGGCATCACTTTTCCCTGGCTCTGGCTCGATAGCCCAGCCAGAGAGAAGGCTGGGAGATGAGGGTCAGTAGTTCTAGAACAGTCCCTAGACTGTTGTTCTAGAACAACCATGTGTGGTTGTGGGGCTTCTCAAATCAGGACTAAGAATGGAAGTCCTCCTTCTAGGCCTATTCCAAGATCTAGGGTTACTACAGAGTTTGAATCCTGGAGCCCTCAGAGTCTTGACCTCTGGCCCGCTTTTACTTCTCTAGGTTTCTGCTAATTACTTTCCTTTATGCCATTTATGTTCCAGCCAGCCTGTAGCTCCCTTCTCTGTCAATAGACTCATCTTGTCTCAGATTCAGCTTGAATCTTTTGGGAACCCCTCAAGTCTGGAATTTTGGATGTGGGGAGGCTGTGTCAGTGAGGAAAGAGAGGATCAGTCCTCTTTGCTTTGGAAGGGGGCCTACAAGCTTGGAGGCAAAATGTGAGCTGTCCTATTTCTGGAAATCTCCAGGGAAAAATGGAAGTCAGGACATCCTTTTAATACCACGAGAAAGTGCTATGTATCATAAGAAATTGAGGTAACAATAAAATGTATTTTAGCACCTTCTATGTATTAAAAACTGCTACTTGACACTTTGTAAATGTTACCTCACTTAACCCTCATAAGAAGACTTTAAGGTAGGCTATAGTAATCATTTTATGGATGGAGAAGTTGAGACTCATACAGGCTGTCCAAGAATGCAAATTGGAGGCTTAAAGGAGAGAGAGCAATTACTTTGAGTGTGTTCAAGAAGGATTTCTGGAAGGGGTGGTATTTGAGCTGGGTCTTGTGAGATGTACAGAAAGGAACGTGTGGAGATGGTAGTGGCCTTCCACACTAAAGTTTGGAGCCTGGTATTCAGGGCCTTGGACAATCTGGCCTTTTGAGTTTGATTTCTTGCCAGTTCGTTGCTTTATTTTCCAACCACTTGGAACTAAGCAACATCCCTGAATATGCAGATGGGGGTATTTCAGTCCTCTGTGCCTCAGCCAACAGCATCCCTTCTTCCTCACCTCTTTCCTCTCTCCCAGGAACTTTTATACATTCTCCTTCATCTGGGACCATATCTACTAGTTTGGTGTCTCTGGGTTAGAACCTGACCCATGGCAAGAGCTCAGTAAATGAACAGATAAACAGATGGGTGGAGCCTGAGCCTTAGGAGAAGACCAGTGATGAGCAAAAAATGTCTTTGTTGGCCTCATGTCCTCCTTCCTGCCCCTTCTGGGGCAGAAAGGCTCATTCACAAGTCCAGGCCAAAGTCAGCACAGGCTTCAGTTTCACTGGCCACAACCGGTGCACAGATGGGGTGCATTAGAGCTTGATGATTTAAAAAGTTGGGTTAAATGCCTGGCTGTGGGGAGAGGGTGAGGGAACTGTGGCTGGCACGGCACAAAGATTCCTTTATTTCATTCCGCAGCCACCCCCAGCATTAAATAATCTATAGATTCTTATGCAGGTCCACTTAACGGAAAGATCACTGCCCCAGCCCCCTCCTTGGAAAATGGGCCTTTCTTTTCATTTTGTTTCTCTCTTCCATTTAAGAAAGTTCAGGGAGAGAATGTTTCTCCTGTTCTCCCCTCTTGACATAATCTCCTATGCGGTTTCAGAATCTGCCCAGTGGGAGTTAGGAGCTGGGAAGCAGATAACTGGAGCAGCAGTGTAATTAAATGATACTTTGTACTTGTAATAGAGCCTTTCATCTGGAAGCCTGACATTCCGTTGTTTGGTTTAAAAAAAAAAAAAAAAAAAAGTGAGTCTGACTTCCTTATGGAGAAGTGAACACAAAGGTCCAGAGAACTAAAGCTTGGAGTATGTGGCTGGTAGAGAACTGGGAACAGAGTCAGGACTTTGGGCTCCCGTGGAAATGTGTAGTTGCAAAGTTTTGAACAATTAGGGTCTATACTGAGGTGGTGGAAAGAATCCTGCACCAGGCTTTCCACCGTCCTGGCTTGCTGTAAATCCCTAGAGGCCTCATTGCCTGGAATCAACTGTCCAACCTCTGAGTCTCAGTTTCTCACTAATAATTTTTTTTTTTTTTACATCTATTTATTTTTGAGGGACAGAGACAGCATGAACAGGGGAGGGGCAGAGAAAGAGGGAGACACAGAATCCGAAGCAGGCTCCAGGCTCCGAGCTGTCAGCACAGAGCCCGACGCAGGGCTCTAACCCACGAACCGTGAGATCACGACATGAGCCGAAGTCAGATGCTTAACCGACTGAGCCACCCAGGCGCCCCTCAGTTTCTCACTAATAAAAGGAATGAAGTAATATTTGCTGTGTGTAATGCCCAGTAGCTAGCACTTCCTGTGTGCTTACTATGTGCCATCTCCATAACAGTCCTGGAAAGTAGATATAACTGTATTTGAAGGTTCAGTGAGGAGGTTTACCTCATTGGGTTGTTACGAGGCTGGATGAGATCATGGGTGTGGGGGTGGTTGGCAAATCACAAAGCTCCTATGCAAATACATAGTGTAGTCCCTTTGCTTCTCTTGGTCCAAAGCGGGATTGGGGGTGACGGAGGGGATTGTTCTTGCCTGATACCAAGCAAATTTAGTCTAGCTAAGGTAGCTTCACTTTAGAACCTGGAGCCCAGGAGTTTGATTTAAGAGGAAAAGGCCATAGAAGAGGACGACAGTAAAGTTTGTGTGTGTCTGCACAAAGGTAACAGCATTGCTCTGTAGGATGGGGGTGGGGGTGCTCTTTGAATTGATGACAGAACTATCTAGGGAATGTGCTGAGACATCCTACATTTTCTTAGGGGGTGTTGTGGTCTAAATGCTGGAGTGTTTGCATGCAGAGGTATTTTAAGTTGGCATGAGGAATTGCTCACATTGTTTTTTCTCACTTCACGGTGCAAGCCCCATTATAAAAATATACTGTGGTTATCAAATAATAATAGTTTCAGTTGGAACAGCTAGTTGCCCCAAGCGGGAACAATCGAATGCTCATTGCAGTGGAAACTAGCTATTATGGAAGCCTGGATCTTCACAAATTTTTTTCATGAAAATTTTCTGTCTGAGATCCTTCCTTTGTTTCTCTCCTGCCGACCTATCACTGTTTGATGGCATCGTGGAGCAGGATATTTGGGAATGGTGAGTTGGATTAACCTCTCACAAACTCACTTTGGGGATGATGGCTTCATTCCGAGACCCAGTTTGCTCTGGTCCTTGGAGGGAAGCTGTTGTAGGAGGCTGCAGAGTGGGTGTCCAGTGCAGGGGGGAGGTAGAAAGCTGTTTATTGCTATGTCCAATCTTCAGGTCAGATTATCTTCTGGTGGCAAATACAGAACTCCTAGAATTGCAGATCATCTAGCCCAGCCTCTCTTCATGAGGAAACAGGCTGTGGGCAACTTAGTGACTGGCCTGAGGTTCCACAGCCTCAGAACCACACATCTGTATTTCGTGCTCCCTCAGCTGTGCTCTGTGTGAAGAGCTCTGGCTTTTGCAAGCACTGGGCCTCCTTGTGAGGCTGGGACGTTTTAGGAGGCCAGTTCTTTTTGTTCCCTGTAGGGTTCCATTTGCCTTACAGCAGTAGCATTTTGGTTTTCCTTGCCTGCTTAGATGTAAGGTACAGCATTGCTTTGAGAAAAGTGGTGGGGAGGAGAGTGTTCTGAGGCCATGTATTGGTCTAGTGGCTACTGAGAGGCCCCCTTTGCCCGCCGTGGCTTCTGAACCTCTGCTTCTGAGCACTAGTGTTCAACACCAGTGATTCTCAAAAAGACTAGTACCCATAACACAGTGGCTTATAGGTAGTGGACATAGAGGGGTGCTGATGTGGAAGTCCAGAGATCTGTTCTATCCTTTCCATTCTACTCGTCAGGGATGTGTTTCTCTTCATTTACACCACCCACCAGCTTGTCTTTAATGTATAATAAATATCCTGGAAAGTTCGATGTTAAAAATAAATATAAGAATAGAATTTCTAAAAATCCACTCATTTCTTTTTCTCTAAGTGTCTTGAAAATGTTATAGTGAGGGGCACCTGGGTGGCTCAGTCGGTTAAGCATCTGACTTCGGCTCAGGTCATGATCTCGCGGTCCATGAGTTCGAACCCCGCGTCAGGCTCTGTGCTGACAGCTCAGAGCCTGGAGCCTGTTTCAGATGTCTCCCTCTCTCTCTGATCCTCCCCCATTCATGCTGTCTCTCCCTGTCTCAAAAATAAATAAACGTTAAAAAAAAATTAAAAAAAAAAAAGAAAATGTTATAGTGAGCTTTGGATTGTATTTAGTAGTGTTAATGACAGCTGTGTCACAGCAAGCAGTATAATTCATAAAGAATATATACGATACGATGTGGCTCTTGAAGATAATTCTGAGCTTTCCTAACTAGCAAAATATATGTTGAATTCCAATTTTATTAATTGAAAGGTTTTTGGTGTCCAATGGATATGTGACAACGATTCTTAAAAAAACTGTAATGCAGTAAAATTAGTATTTCTATTCTAGCAGGAGGGGAAAACTAGATTATATGTAAACCTATAGATGTCTATAGCATAAAAAGTGAAATTTTTGTTTCTGAAATAACGTGACCTATGATTGTACCAGAGTTGCTGATGGGCTTTAAGAAAAAAGATGTCAGTAACAACCATGTTGGTAGGACCCATACCATAGTGGGTACCTTTGCTTCTTTTGCAGTGTTTGTTGGTTTCCTAAACAGCATTTCTGAGGTACAGCAAAGGCAGAAGTGATAAATTATGGAAGAGTTCCAACATAAACCAATAAGCCCCGTTTAAAAACACATTCAATCAATTTAGCTTTTGTAAAACCTTAAATCACTGACTTCTTTTTCCCAACTATCTGACCTTTGAAAGCCCTAATCTTCTGATGAAGTGATAGTTCTGGAGGAGTGCAAAAGGGCTGTCTGTTGATCACTTGGGAAGGGGTGACAGATCTTATACAGAAAACCTCCAAACAAAGGGATATGGTTAGATTACAGTGTTCCTTGGTGAAAAGAAACCATTTGAAGCATGTAAGGGGTAGTATATTATGGTATCTTTTCTCCATTGGGACAGAGAATGAATCACTTCAGCGTAGGATAAGTCATAAATTATTGCTAGGTTAAATTGTATAGCATGATTGTTCGAACATAGAACCACCTTCACTGGATCTCAGAGGCCACTGGGAGGTGGGGGTGGAGGGCAGTGGGGGCTGTGCCTGTACATGCAGTTTTGTCTCATGGGCACTGTTCTGTAATTGCACATGTACTAAATATGTACTCTGTGTAGCACTCTAGTAGATATTATAATATTACCCTCAAGGATTTTATCCTCAAGGAACTTGGACTCTAGCTGGGAGATAATAGGTTCATAAGTCATCCCTTCTTGAAATTTGTATTTCACCTTATGTTTATCTTAGGGCACTTATCACAGTGTAACAACACATATCTCCATTAGCTTGTGAAATGCTTGAGGAGATAATTGTGATACCATCTTTGTTTCTCCAGCACTCTTCACAGCTCCCAAAGACTGGTAGATTTTCAGTGAATATATGAACAAATGACAATTATTATTCCAAAATAGAGACAGACATAAGAGGGTCTTAATTTGGAGCTCATGGACTGGCTTCAGGGAATCTCTGAAACTGTATGTTCAATTCTATGTGCATATCTGTTTTTCAAGAGAGGGTTCCGTAGCTTTCTGCAGGCTCTCAAAAGTTGTTGATCAAAAAAACCCAAAAAAGACACCATTAAAATCCATCTGTCTAGGAATTGAAGTTCTGGGAAGACTTGGTAGAAGAAGTGACATTGAGGTGTGCCTTGAAGCAAGAACCTGGACATGCGGAAATGGATGGGGAGGGACCAGTAAAAAGAGCAGCGTGAACAAAGAAGTGCAGGCAGGAAGCATGAGGGAGCAGCCATTCCTATAGGTTAGATGTTGAGGAGATGTGTGAAAACAGGTCGAAGGAGTTGAAGCCAGACTGTTGGGAGAATAGAAGTCCTGGCTTTATACTGCTGGCAGTTGGGTGCCACTGAAACCTTTGAGCAAGTAATGACACAGCCAGAAAGAGCTTTGCTTTGAGATGGCAAATGTTGTCACAGTGTGGTAGGTGAACTACTAAAGAAGAGACCAGAGATGGAGGAACCAGTGTGTACACATTGCAGTGATCTACAGGTGTTTGGGGCACATGGAAGTTATTCAGTGAAGTTTTGTTGAGCATTGCTTGGGAAAGAAATATAAACATTCTAAGGTTTAAAATATTCTATCACTTGTAGTCATGAACAAGAGGAATTGAGTTTAGGAGGTCATACTCTGGATGGGAGACAGACCTGTCCCATAGTCATACCTGCTCCCTGTGAAAATTAATGATCTAGGCACGAGTAGAATTGCTCACCAATTTATTGTAGAGGAGCTGCTAGCGACCAAGTCTGGTGAATCATCTGTGGATTTTTTTTTTTTTTTTTTTTTTTTTTTTTTTTTTTTGCTACAGACTGCAGGCAGCTGGAGCATGAATCTGCTCAAATGTGATCCTTTCTATGTGGTTGCTTTAAATACCAAAAGGAAATGTTGACTTGAGCTATGAGGCGTACCCTGAAAATTAACTCTGTGGTTTGCAAATGACTGTAAGGTTCCAATCATAAGATTGGTTTGTACATTAGTGTTTTGGCATTCAATAAGGAGGCTGATGATTGCAAGCTTGTGTACTTAAGATCCAAAGAAACTCTTTTCAACAGGGTGTCTTTCCTGAGAAACAAGAAGTAGGTACAGGACCCCTGCCCTGTGTTTTTATTTGAGCATTGGCACTCCCTCTGTCTCTGGAATAGTAAAGCTGCACCAATGCTGGTTTGGCTGTTTTGTTTTTTGGGGCCTGACCAGAATCCACCGTCATATGCTGATTGTTCAGTTCAATAATATTTTTTGTATTTCAAACAACTTGCCAGGCTCTGGGCTGGGTGCTAGGGATAGAGAGATGAAGCCAACATGATTCCTGTACTTAGAGTGTTATCTTTGAGGTACTTGGGAGTGTAAGCCTCACTGTGGGGGCAAGAGTGTTACAGATGAGGTTGTGTTGGTAACCTAAAAAAAAAAGAGGATGAAAAATCTACATTGTTGCTTTACTACTATTTATTGAACATCTACTGTGTGCTAGGGGGCCCTTTAGACATTTTCCTTATTACTCCATCACTTACTTTACCACCTCCCCTCAAGGTGGGAATTAAGCGACTTTTCTAAGGTCATAGGTTACCAAGAAGCTGTGTGGGATACAGGTCTAGATAGGTCTATGCCTTCTTTACCATAGCTTGACAGTCATGACCTAAGTGGCTCCTTTTGGCATCAACTGTCTTCTGGTCTCTCATTAATATTGGTGGTAAATCCTACCCTGTATTCCCTCCTATCATTTGCCTTGTCTGAAAAGTCCTTCTTCCTTTCTCTCTATTCACTCTCTACCCATTTCGGAAGACTGGTTTAAGTATTTTCTAGGTTGTCTTGCTGGACTGTAGGAGTCCCTCCCCCCCACTGAACGCCTATAGAAGTTCACTGTCTGGTTGTTCATTTGGTAGTTAATAATGACTGTTTGTAATAATATGGTCTGTGTTATTGTGGTTATGGGCACTTTTTACATATAATTGTCTTGCTTCCTAATAAGATTCTAAATGACCTGGAGTCATAGACTCTCAGAACATTAGAGCTAGAGGGGCCTTTGAACCTAGATGTTCCCCTTCAGCTCCTCATTTTACAGGTTAGGAAACCAAAGACCAGAGAAACTGAGTGCCTCTTGACTTTGTACTTTGCCACCTCCTCTCTGCCATACCACCTACTGCCTTACGTATAACTCGTGCTTGTAGATGCTGGAGGCAGGTCTAGGGGAGAGGGCTGATGGCTAAAACAGAAGCATCAAGGTGTATGATCTTGGGCAAGACTGTGCTCTGTAGCTTTCCTTTTTCTTCATCCATCCAAATGAGGCATTAGATTAGACTGTCATTGAAGTGTTCCATCTCTCCCTTTTTCTGATTCTAGTACATCATTATCAGAAGATAATGCAAGGCAACATAACTTAGTGGTTAACAATGCAATCTCTGAGCCAGACTACCTGGGTTCAAACCCTGACTTCTTTCTTCACTTAGTGGTTATGCAAGTTGAATAACCTCTCTGTGTCTTAATATCCTCATTGGGAAAATGGGATTACTATTAATATTAGATACCTGTAAGGTTTTTGTGTAAATGAAGTGAGGTGATCAATATAAGGTACTTCTCAGAGTGCCTGACATAATAGTAAATGCTCCATAAAGGCTGATACTTGCTATCTATGAATACTCATTAAGCAAAACCAAAGTAGCAAACATGCCCAGATCCTGGCACCCCTAAGAGTCCTGGTAAACAGTTCCTTCCTTTTGTCTGAGTCTCAGCTATTACCCCTTTAGCTATACAATTACCAGTGGTCTTCTGAGACCTCTATAAACATTGAATCTCTTGCTCCTTATAATTCCAAAGGGACTAGCAGGTTTCTGGAGGTGATTAAATAACAGTGGCAGCCTCTGCTCTTGGACAGGTGGGGTTGGGCTTACCTGCAAACAGCTGTCAAGCCTCTCCAAAATTTAAATGGAAAAATCTGCCCCTGCCCCCTTCCCATCTAAGCTGTCAGATGGCGAATTTTCCTCTGACCCACACGTCAACCAGTTACAGAGACCTTAGACTACTGTGACAACAGCAACCCAGGCAACCTGGGTGTTAGAGCCATAGCTGAGAATTGCTAGTCAGTCTGGTTCACCCTGGGATGCTTCATGGGGGGGGAGGGGGGGATGTGGAGAGGTTCTTTTGAAAGACGCTATTTTCATTATCTTTAAAAAAACAAACCCCAAAAGAATCTCTGATACCTTTGTTTGCAAAGCACTCAGCCAGCTCCTGAAGGGCGGGTTTGACCTGGTGACCCAGAGCATTGTCTCTGAGGTCAGGGCTGCCTAACCCGGGGAGCTTTAGCTCTCCACTTCCCTCCCCTCCCCTCCCCTCCCCTCCCTTGCTTATTGCTAGTGGCTGGAGTGTGACTCAGGGAAGGAGGGGGGAGGAGAGGAAGAGAGGAGGAGATGGCTCCACCAGCTGCTGCTAAAAACAACAACATCTAATCAGTCCATGAACTCCCTCCCCTCCCAGACCAGTGATGAGAGAGGCTGAGCAGGTGGCGCTGGCTCTCCCCTCCCTTCTGCCTCCAACACCTTTGGGCCTTTGAAGGGACAACTTATATTGTCAGAAGGAAAATGATCTAACTTTGGGGGCCCAGGAAACTCCTTTTCCTCCCTGTTAGGGCTGGTCCCAACAACAGCATTTGCTTTAACTCTCCAACAGATACTGGAGGGGACAGAAAAGTTTTTCCTTGCCCAAACAAAAGATCCCAGAATGAAACCTCCTGCACTGAACCCTACCATTTGTTCCACATTTAGCGACTCCTCTCACATGTTAGGTATTGGGAATATAGTGGCAAACAGATGTATGCTTTGCCCTCAGCCACCTTGTGCCCAGGACCCTTTGGTCACTGGAAAGCCCATTATCTGCAGAAGCAGCTGGTGGCAGTAGAAGGGATCCCCATCTGTACCTGGTACCCAGGGCTGTCTGGGGCAGCCAAGAAACCAACATTTCCATATTGCTTTCCATCCAATTTGCCTAATTTCCATGAGATGCCCAACTGTGCCGAACTTTTTTCTTCACCGTCCCTGTCCTCTGCTGCAATGTCAGCCTAGGCTCTCCCAGACTGGTAAAACTGCCAGCTAGGCTCTTGCAGCTCGAGGTGGCCGGAGAATTAGACCCACTGTTCTCTGATGTGGCTTTGGAGGAATGTCTGTTCTCAGGAACAGGCCTCTAACCATTGGGTGCTGGTTGCTTTGTTTACTTCTGAAAGCTGCACAATTTTACCCTCAGTCCCTCCCCTCTTGATGCAGAATGTTCTAAATGACAGGTAGGGCTCTGAGGAGCCCTTTAAAGACCCCTCTTCCCACCTCCCCCTCGCCCAGACAAATTCACCCAGGAAACCAAAGGAGAGAGGAAGTTGGAGAAACCAGACTTATTGGAGCTCCTTAAGTTCCAAGTCCCCATATTTCTTGATCCTGGCTTCAGCAGGAGAGAGAAAAAGCAAAGTGTATCTGTGGGGGAGGAAAGGTCCTCCCTGTCTGTCTCCTTCTGTGTAAAAACAACAGGCCAGTCTGCCCTGGGCACTGTGGGGGCAGGTACTGGGTAAACACACAGGGAAGGAAAGCCGATAAGATAAGGGCTGACAAATCTAGGTCACCAGGCTGCTGCCAGGCACCTGTATGACTGGTCACCTTGAAACTGACAGGGGGGAGGATGGACACAGACAGGCTGACCTCCCATGCCTTTGTTTATTTATTTAAAAAACATTTCCTAAGCACCATTATATGTTAGGCCATGTGCTAGGTGTTTCAGGCCCCTCTGTGTCTCTGTCAGGCAAAATCTCCTGAATCCCAGGCCTGTAACCAGTGCTAAAAAAAGAAATGACATCATGCAAAAGCCACTTGGTTCACTACCTTCCAGGGTGGGGGCAACCAGTCTCTTGGTAGAAGGGAGGGGCCTCTTTGGAGTCTTCATTCCCTCTTCCTGCAGCTAAATGGTTGGCAAAATTTTCTGCAAAGGCCAGATAGTAAATTTTTAGGTGCTGCTGGCCATATGGTCTCAACTATCCAACTCTGCAGCCATAGAGAATACATAAACAAATGAGCATAGCCGTGTTCCAGTTAAATACTTCTGAAACAGGTAAGAAGCTCAGTTTGGTCCTTGCACGTTTGCTGATTCCTAGGCTACAAGATGGGAACCAGTTGTGAAATGCATGTTGGAGAAATATGTTTATGTGATTTCAGGAGGAATCTAAAGCCAACACAGTGGTTACATTTGCTATAGATAGTGAGGGGGTTACACACTGTGTTCATTGAGTAGTTCCGTTTGACATTGTGGTGTCAACTGCATAGGCCAAACTTCAGCCCAGCCATCTAGCACCCGCAGGTTCCCACCAAAGGTTACAAGCTGACCAAGCCAGACAGAGCACATATTTTCACACAACGTCATCACTGTAATGGGAACACAATGTGGGGCCCTGCAGACAGAGTCAGTGGCGTCACTTTCAAGTCCTGAATGAAGGGTCAAGCCACCTCTGTTCTAGGCCTGGCTCTACCACTAACTCTTCAGCGTGGCATTGAGTAAGTCGCATAACCTCTCTGACCACTCAGCACATATTGAATATGAGGCACTGGGAAAACTGCAATGGACACGTGAAAATGTTTGCCCTTAAGTAGCTCGTGATCTAGTGGGGAAGACCAACAGGTAAATTATTATAAGATGTAGTGAAATACAGGCTTTGGGGAGTGGTTATTCAGGATGTTCTAGGGGCAAAGAGCAGGATGAGTTTTTTCTAAGTGAACAGGAAAAGTCGGTGGAGGGGGCAGGTCCATTCTGAGCAGAGGCAGAGAAATCCTCTAGAGGAGATCAAGCCTAAGGAATCACAGGAAGAGATGGAGAAGGTGAGAGAGGGAAGCAGGAGGTCAGGAGGTGTGGATTGCACAAGGCTCAGAAGGCCCAGCTAAGGAATTTAGATTCAGTTTTGTATGTGTAGGGAGCCATTGAAAGCGCTTTTAAAGCAAGGAAATGATAGCATTTGATTGAGATTGGACTAGAATATTATAATATAGCCTAGTTCATAAAGTCAACTCCTCCAGCTTCTATAAACTGTATATCCATGAGCTCTGTGTGAACAGGAATGTTGATATAAACATTATATAAACATATAATGAAAGTTAATAAACCCTGATAATTAAGCCAGTGCTATAATTCACAGCCAGGCTCATTTCCTCCTTGTGATGCCTTCAGTTAATCAGAAGCCAGATAAATCATTGGCGGACACCAAACCTTCATAACTCTGAGAAGAGGGCCTTTCAGAGTTCCCTGGTTTGCTGGGCCAGGTACTCCCTTTAGCTCGACTTTCTTGTATGGCTTCTTGAAGCTCACTGAGTCATTATAAGGTGGCAATTGCACCCCCACATTTATGAGTTTTTCTATTATGTTAAAGTGAGAACTGAGTTTCAGAATTCACGTGGCTTTTGGTGTAGTCATGGGGTTTGGGACAGGGCAAAGTGAAGGGGAGAAATAGATGGCTTCTGTACTTTCCAGTGTTTTAGCATATGCCTGAATGTAGTTGAAACTGGCCTTAGAAAATGGGGATTCTGAGCAGAGATCCCCAAATCTGACAGCACATCAGAATAACCTGGGATAAAAAGACTGATCTTCAGGACCTACTTCCAGAAATTCCTATTTGTAGGTCTGAATGTGACTAGGAATGAAGGCCCTGCCTAAGGGAAGGAAACAAGTCACCTAGGATACAGGACTTGAAAAGCATTCACTCTTGGGGCTGTACAAAGGCAGCACCTCAGAGCAAGGGCCTCCTTAAAGATGCTAGGTGCTGGCTTCCTGGCTTGCCTCACCCTAGTCCCAGCCTTCTCCTTGCTTTGAAGGTAGCCAGGGCATTCTGGCCCTAGTGTTCACTGTCTACCTTCTAGCACTTTCCACTCCCTGAAGGCACAATTGGTGGTTTTGACTAACATTTGTTTGAAAAAGAAGAGAACTCTTTGGAGGTCTTCCTCTAATAATGATGACAGTAGTTATCATTTTACTGAGTGTTAACTAAATACCAGTGCAGTGCTGGTATTTACATCTTTTGTCTCACATCTTTTCTCTCATACTGACCCAGAGAGAGATGTACTACCATTGTTACCATTTTGGGATGAAGAAAGTGAGGCTTAGACAAATTGAATTGATCAAGGGGACCCAGTTAGGAAAGGGTGGAACCAAAATTGGAATTCAGGCATGACTCCCAGTTCATACCCTTCAGTGCTCCACCACACTGTTTCTTGCTCTAAATTAGCAGAGAAACCCAGCCCAGCCTACTCTCTTGGTGCTTCCCAGGCTGTCTGCCTGGCTCAGAAATCTCCAGGTAAACCCCAATTCCTGGGGTCTTGAACTTGAACCAAACATGACACCCTATGGAACATAATACCCTATGGTCTCTGTTGTTTTTTTTCCTTTTTTTAATGTTTGTTTATTTTTGAGAGAGAGAGAGAGAGCACGAGCGCACACACAAGTGGGGGAGGGGCAGAGAGAGAGAGAGATGTGGGAGAGACACAGAATCTGAAGCAGGCTCCAGGTTCTGAGCTGTCAGCACAGAGCCCGATGTAGGACTCAAACTCATGAACCATGAGATCATGACCTGAGCCAAAGTCGGCTGCTTAACTGACTGAGCCACCCAGGTGCCCCTCTGGATTTTTTAAAATAGAGTTTTTTGACCCATAGAGCCATGGCAAGCAGGGGAAGGGATGAAGGAAGAGCACAGGTGATTCTCAGCAGGGGAAGAAGTTATTATTTCTTAAGCTGTTTACTAATTAGCTCCTTTTGCTCCTGAAACCAAAAAGAAGAACTCAAGAGTCAGCACGGCTCAGAAGCCCTAATTAATTTGTGGTCCAACTGGGTCAGGGAGAGTGACCCTGTGCAGTGGCTTTTTTCTTTTCAGGGACATGTGTGCCCCAGCTCACCAGGGCAGAGTTCCATAGCACTGAGGGGAGGGATTCCACCCCCCACCCCCCACCCCTGGGAGTTAGATCTCCTGTGAAGCACATGTCTGCCTATTCAGTCTCTTCCTCCCTGACCCTCTGGCTGGGCTCCTGCTGGTGTTAAGTTGCCCCAAATACTCAGTCTCTTATTTCACATCGCCAGGCAAAGATCCCACAGCCAAGGTGCCCTTTCGGCTTAGCTTTCCCATTGGCTGCTCACTGACAGATAAGCTCCTAAGAGGAGGCAAGGGGGAGGGAGGAGAGGTGGGTAACACCTGGAGCAGACCCCTTTGTCCTTTTGTCATTCTGCACAAAGCATGGGTGCTGCGGCTCCCTGCTATTGTGTTTGATGGGGCAGGCCCTGGGTGGTGGCTAGCTGCCTAGCTTTCATCTTTTATTGGTACAACTGTACATATGCTTAGGCTTTACCTAAGGGTGGAAATTGGAGGCTGAAAGTTTTTAACTGTCAAGAGACAAGGAAACTCTGTATTCAGTGTGTGGGCTGGAAGAATGCAGGAGCTTCTGAGCCAGGCTCCGTTTCTGCATAATCTGCTATGGCCATGGCCTGCAGACTCCCTGTCCAGACCTTGCAGAGATGTTTCATTCCTTGGGCTGGGTGGAACTGAGACGTGAGTACTGCTCCTAGTCAGGAGGGGGATGAAGCCAGCGGACAAAATGTTCCTGTGCCTGGACGACCATCCACAGCACAGCCTGGGTCCCTGGGAATTGAGATGAAACCTTTCCTCTTTCTTTAGCCAACCCATATCTTGAGTAACAGATGAGTTACTGCCAGATGAACTGGTTTTAATTTACCTTTTTGAAGAGATAGATGCACTTAAAATAAAAATGAGCAGGAAGTTTGCACAGTTAGCATTGCCAGTCTCACCGCTGTCGGGAGTGAACATGTGCTCCTGGACTTCCACAACTTCTCTCTTCTCTGTCACTTGCAACCAGAGCAAATCCCTGGAACCTGGTTATAGGGATTGTTATGTTATGTGGAGTTGATCTATCAGTCAGGAAATTTCCTCAAGAAGAGGTCCTCAACTAGGGCCTCCAAATACAACCCTGTAGGTAGGTGCCAGCATGACAGAACCCAAGAACTGGGCATCTATGTATAAGTTGGTCTTGAGTATCCAGAGACTATTTAAGAATGTGTACAGAAAGGTAGCAATTAAATGTTTGTCTTGGAATAAGCCTGGCCTCTGCATTCTCCCAGGAGCCCTCGCCTAGGGAAGATGATTAAAAATAGATCTGAGTAGCACTTCCTGCCTGGCAGATGGCTGATAGCAAATGCTAGGGCTTGCAGCTAGCTGACCTTTCCTTTCTGAAATCTGCTCTGTGTTTCCATGATGCTAATTGAGTCCCTCTCTAGACCTAAGCAAAGAGCTGGCTGCAAAAAAAACAAAAAAACAAAAAAACCCCAACAAGGTTTGCTGTCCTGGCTGGGCTCAGTTCATGGAGCAACTTGAAAGTGCTGGAATTCGCATGGAAACACCCACTCTGTGGTCCAACTGGCTGGTCCTTGTTTAAAAACTAACAAGTTCTGCTTTCAAATTTGCTGCCCAATGCTGTTAAGGATCCCACACCCTCTCCACCCCCATCAATAAGAAAAAATTAGTGGAAAGGGGAGTGGTAAGAATGTCCTATGTTAGATGTGTACACAATAGACAATGCTTACACTCACTTCAAAACAAAGTAGATGCCCAAAAGAGAGGCAGGGACTTCTTGAGATCTGGCTTTCAGGAGTGGTTCTATCCCACTCAGCTATCTTTCCTCACTTATAAAACACTTAGACAATGCCCTTAGGTGGTATCAAACTATGGAAGACACAAGATATGATTGCAAACATCTAGGGACCTCTGCTGGCTTCTCAAGGAGTTATTACCCTCTCCTAGGAAGGGGATGGGGATATATGTGCATGGGTTGTGCTGAGGCTGTGCTAAGTGCTCATGTTTCTTCAAATCTTACTTCCTCTCCAAGGAATGCCCCTGCTAAATCTCCCCCCCACCCCCCCGCAAATGATCTCATCTTCTTCAGTTCTTTTTTTTTTTTAATTTTTTTTTCAACGTTTATTTATTTTTGGGACAGAGAGAGACAGAGCATGAACGGGGGAGGGGCAGAGAGAGAGGGAGACACAGAGTCGGAAACAGGCTCCAGGCTCTGAGCCATCAGCCCAGAGCCCGACGCGGGGCTCGAACTCACGGACCGCGAGATCATGACCTGGCTGAAGTCGGACGCTTAACCGACTGCGCCACCCAGGCGCCCCTCATCTTCTTCAGTTCTATTCATGTTCTCAAAAACTCCTTTAATGTCCATAATGTGTCACAAGGATACACATTGTTTTATACATATTTTGTGTATTTTAGTCCTGTTTTCTAGTTAGCTAGATTATAAGCACCTTCAGGGCAGAGCTAGCTTGCTACATTCTTCTTTGTGCCCAGCCAGGTCTGGGGCACAGCTGCTCATTAAATATTTGTTGATTTATAATTATGGAGGCACAGTATTCCTCATTAGGATCATAATACAAGATTCTAAGCCATACCCTTACTATTGGACATTTAGATTTCCCCCCAGTTTTTATTTTATTTTATTTTATTTTTTAATGTTTTTATTTATTTTTGAGAGAGAGAGACACAGCACGAGCAGGGAAGAGGCAGAGAGCGAGAGAGATGCAGAATTTGAAGCAGGCTCCAAGCTCCAAGCTGTCAGCACAGAGCCCAGCGCAGGGCTCGAACTCACAGACTGTGAGATCATGACCTGAGCCAAAGTCAGATGCTTAACTGACTGAGCTAGCCAGGTGCCCCTAGATTTCCCCCCAGTTTTTAAATCACAGACTACATTCATGCGACACAAAACTGTTTTGCCCAGGAGATGATTTTCCAATGCCTGATATCTCACAATGTGTCTGGGGCTTTGGTTTTGGCCAGGGAAGAAGGTTGAGCACCAGAGTATGTGAAAAGGTTTTAAGTTTCTATGTCTTGAGGATGAGAGTCCTAAAATAGGAATTGTCAGATAAGATAGGCCAGCTGATGAACAGAAAAGACTTTTTATGCAGATAAACAGGAAGTTTAAAAACATGAGAGAAGAGGTCTAACTCTGAGTCAGAAATGCTCATTTAATGTGTGAGGCGTTTACTCTCTTGAGAAAGTGGATTCACACAATGTTCACCCTTGAAAGAGACCTTACTCAACCCCCTCATTTCACAGATGATGCAACTCCCAGTTCAGAGGATCAGGGATCTGCCCAAGGACATCATGCAGTTGGAGACAGATGATCTAGCCTTGCCTGACAGGGGCATGAGTGTGTAGGATGGTTGTTGTGACCCAGTGTCGTGTTCTGTTTCTAGAAGGAATACCTAGAATCACCAGTGCCCGGCATTAACACTTTGGCCAGCACCCTATCCTTATTTATATGCTCTTGTCTCTTTCGTAAGAGCCCTTTGGCTGTGATTTCTTCAAGCCCACCATGATTGTCTCTTCCTTTGTAACTATTTCTTATAACTCTACTCCTAAACCTAGTCTGTGTGTGTGTGTGTGTGTGTGTGTGTGTACATAGGGATTAAATGTAGATGCATGCTACTGTGCTCACTGGAGGAAAGCCTGACGTTGGACAGAGTTCCTGCCACAGTGGGAAGAACACGTTAGTCAGTCTACTTTATAGTGTATGCAGCCTGAAGTCCAATTGTTTAAAGCCTTGCGCTATGATTAGCATTTCCAGGAATGAAAAATGAGGTTTAGAAGATAGTGGAAAACTTGGTGAGGGTTAAAACCATACCACATACAGAAATTTGAAGGAACTGGTAGAAGGAAGGGTACTGCCATTTATAGAAAGCCTGTTCTGTGCCAGGCGTTTCACTGTCTGTGAGGTGGGTATTGTTCTGCCATTTGGCAGATGAGGAACTTGAGACCAGAGAGGTGAACATATCCAAGAGCACATGGTAAAGAAAGTGCCAGAACTGGGAATTGAATCTAGTTCATACAACTATATAATTCTTCCATTATACCAGGCTACTAAGCTGGGAGAAGTTCAGCCCATACAAAGAAACCTTGATGCAAGCAAGATTATAGCTTTAAAGATATCACTCCAAGTGTTATTTGGCACCAGAAGATATAAAGATGGAGCATTCTGGGAACTCTCAGGAGATAAGAGTTCAACTCATACGAGGAATTAGGGACAGGCAGAATGACTGGCAGTAGAATGGGCTTCCTGGGGAGGTAAAGAGTTCCCTATCCCTGGACGAGGTTTGATAGAAACGTGGGTGACAGCCATGCATCAGATGAGTGGCTGACCTTTGGAGATCCTTCATATCCCAATGGTCTATGAAATTAAAACTGGATACGGTCATGTGTATATTTTGTTTTGTTTTGAGATCTTTTGCTATACCAAAACTGCAATCCACTGCAGGAGATTCCTATAGAATGCTATTAGTTAAGTCTTTCTTTCTCTTTCTTTTTTTAGCTAACTCCCCAAGCATTTTTCTGGGTTCTCTGCTCTTTCCTTGTTGTGAAGTCCAGGTGCCAAAGAAAGGATTTTAATGGGCCTCTTTGCTTTTAATTATTTGTTCTCACAGCTTATGAAATGAGAATCATTCACTCAGTAGTGAGTGCGGAAGGCTGTTTTCATGTTGGGTTGCAAAGAACATTCCTTTGGTGGTCTTCAGTCAGCCTTAAGCATTGTAGGTTTACACATTTAATTTTACCTATGTACTGAAGAATGGCCAAGTTGTAGTGAAGCAGTTCATCTAGCACAACTCACAGGAAGCTAATTGGTAGACCAGAATTCTGATTTGTTAATTTACAGTGGAACAGATAATCCTGAAAGCTCAGACTATGTGTTATCTTCCTTGAAGGTAAACCCACTTGAGCGAGAGAATTAGATTTAGGCAGTTGCTAAGTAAATATGGAATCAGAGCAGAGGAAGTTGAATAGCCTAAGAGATTTTCATCAATTTTGACAACTTGATCCATCCTTCTTCATCAAAGAGACAGATTTTCCAGGTGAACACACTCTAGAAAAATCTTGGGACTTGGAATCAAAAGCTGTAGATTTATGTTCTGACCTTGACTTACAAGCTATGTGAAACTGGGAAAGTCACTTGAACAGCCCTGGGTTTCAGTTTCCTCTGCTATTTTACAGATTGAATTAGTTAATGTGTGTGAAAGTGCTTTGTGCATTCTGATGTCAGTATTAGTCTAATTCTGTTAGGCCCCTTTCTTTTAGTGAGTCACCTGGACAACACCCTTGTTATCCCATCTTCATTCTCCCTTAGACTTTGGAACCAGACTCCCTGGTCTCTGTCATCTATTTGTTGTTTGACCATGGACTTAATTTTCTCATCTGTAAAATGGGGACAACGATTGTACCTACTTCATCAGATCAGTAGCAGATTAAGTTACTTGGTTTATGTAAAACAATTTGAATCTTGCCTGGCATATGGTAAGCACTATATACATAGTAAGCACTGTATACAACTGTACTGTTATTATTTCACAATTTCCCATTGCATGAGCCTGCTTAATTTCTTCTATAAACTCTCCAATTTCACTACAGTGATTGCTTGTTAGAAAAGGTTTTTAGAGCACCCCCACCATAGTGTGTGGCTTCAGTTTCTGAAGCCTTTTCTGGTCTTTTTGCCTGGTTGGTTGCAGGGGAAGACTTACCTTGAGAGTCTGAGGTTTTACCCACTGACATCAGATATCTTTTGTAGTGTGAGGACATTTCATTTTCTGGTGTCTAGTTGGCTTTGGAAACAGAAGTGTAGATTGAAACATAAATCCAAAAATTGGTATTTGTCCTTCCTAGGTATATTAACTTGCATTATCATCATCTTCTTCTTTTTTAATGTTTATTTATTTTTGAGAGATGGAGACAGAGCATGAGCAGGGAAGGGGCAGAGAGAGACACACAGAATCCGAAGCAGGCTTCAGGCTCCGAGCTGTCAGCACAGAGCCCAACGCGGGGCTCAAACTGACAAACCACGAGATCATGACCTGAGCCAAAGTCGGATGCTCAACCGACTGAGCCACCCAGGCACCCCCAACTTGCATTATCTTCTTAATTTTAGCAGCTCATAGTGAATTATTTTCAGAGACCTGATGGTTTTGAGAGAAATTTAAGTTCCATTATTTCAGCCCCCTTAAAAGTTTTAGTTTTATATTTGAAGTGAACTGCAGAGTCCCCAGTACTAATGACTGCCTGCTATTACATTCTGATTCCACTACCTCTACTCTCTTAACTCAGAGGCCAGTCTTCCCAAACAGACCTAGTGAGGGTGACATGTCCAGCTTTCTTCTGTAGAGAATGGAGTTTGTCTGATTATGGGAATCCCCTGCTCTTTGTCTTTCTGAAGAACGCATGTTTTCTGTGACTTCTCTATGGAGAGCAAGGAGCCAATGCAGGATGTTGAGAGCTGGCGGCATCTGTTTTCCCACTGGCTGCATGTTTATATTGGCACCTACTGTCCTAACCCTTTGCCACAAACTAGGGAGTCTTATCTGCTCTTGGTTCAACAAAGAACAGCCCCACGACCCCAAACCACATCTGAGGCCCTTAGAACAACTTGGAGAGGTGTGGGAGAGGAGCTGTGGGGGTCTGTGGCTGTAGGGGGTTTGGTAGAGAGTCTGGGGAAGCACTGGTGAGACAGCCCAGCTCTTCCAGACTGGTCCAGCAAATCCCGTTTTACATCCAGAAGGCCCGTGGTGGTGTGAAAGGAAACAAACATTTATTAAATGCTGTTTCACGAGCTAGGCACTGTGCTTTACATACAGGCATTCATTTAATACAACATCCTTTTGGAATAGGGCGTTGTGTCTCTCCCTTTTGTAGATGGGGCCCTGAGGCTCAGAATGACTTGCTCAAGGTTACACAGCTTGCTCCCAAGCCTGCATCCTTTCCACTGAACATCAGGCAGACATGACACCATGAGGGAGCTGACTTTGCAGGCTCTTTATGCCATTCTGTTTCCATTCCATTTCTCTATTCTAGGTCCATCCCTAAAAGCAGTCTGTTTCATATAGGCCAACAGGAAGGTGAATGTAAATGGTCTGATGGTTAAATGACTTAGATCCCAGAATATCCCCTGTTAAGCAATAAAACATGGAGCCCAGACCGCCCAGCACCTTTTGTGTCTGCCATTCGTTGCTTGCATCATTTGCATCATGTATGCTCCCATGCCCTTGGAATTTTATGACTCCACACAGCAGATATTTCCTCCTTTAGAGCCAGTCCTTTCCCAACCCCTCCCTCCATCTGTTTAGGGAATGTGAGAGTGAACGGAGACCTACAAAACTGAGAGCCAGGGGAGGAGGCCTGTAGGAGGCCATGCTTCTGCCCCTAGTCAGCGCACATGACTTTCTACCCCATGTCAACGTTTCTAGACAGATATGTGAAAGCTTTTGGTAAACGATAAACACATATAAATGGCTTTGTTCTTTCCTCATCTTTCCTAGTGACCTGTGTCCTAGTGTTGAAATCATACAGAGTCAGGAAATTCTTCCCTTATAATTAACCCAAGTCTCTCTTATTTCCATCTGCGTCCATTTCCTTGTCTGTTTCTTTCAGAGAAAATGGAAGAAATCCCCTTTAATCTTCTTCCCTCTTAGCTAAACTCTCCTAATCTCTTTAAGTTGCACTTGGGTTCTAATTCTGGAAGTTTTCATCATTTTCATTATTCTTTATTATGTGCTTTCTCCATGTGCTTCCTCAAGAGTGAAATCCAAACAGGACCCAGTATTATTCGCCATGGGTTTCAGCTCTTTGGAATGGAGCCTATGGCTTACCCTGACCCTAAATGGTAAGCTCCACTGGGCTTGACGATGGATGGAAAAAGAATAAGAGAGGAGAAAAGACTGACCTGGCCTTCCCCAGCAGAGTGTCAGACCTGCTGAAGTGGGATGTTTAACCAACACCCCAAGGGCAGGGGGTTTGCTAACCCTCCTTTGTATCTCTACCTAATACTTCTGCTACCTTCTTGCTGAGATAGTATATAGTGTGGTATATAGTGCCTTCAGCAAATATGTGGAGACAGAGGGTAGATTTGTGGTTGTCAGGGTTGGGGCAGGGGACATGGAAGTTGACTGGTACAATATGAGATTTCTTTTTGGAGTGTGGAAATGTTCTGGAATTAGATAGTGGTGACGATTGTACAACCTTATGAATATATCAAGAGCCACTGAATCATATAAAAAGGATGACTTTTATGGTAATGTGAATTATATTTCAGTTAAAATGAACTCAACTTTATGTTTGTACTAATAAGTTCTTTTATAGCTATATAATAAAAAGAAATTGTAACAGCAACAACAAAATATATATAAAGCCTTGAAGTTTATGGAGAATTTTTCATACACAGTATCATTTATTTCTCATAGAAAGCTGGTGTAAGTGTGAATACGATTTTATTGTGCCCATTTTACAGATTAGGAAATCCGGTCTCAGAGTAGTCAATTGGCTTGCTCAAGTTAGTGGCCGTAGCTGGTACATGGCAAAGCCAGGGTTCAAACTCTAGCACTCTACTTCTTTGAAGCCCATGTAATTCGCACTGCCTGTGGATGGTAGGATGGAGAAGCAAGCGCTAAGTGCTTTAAAGAATTCACAGAACATGACTGGAAAGGATCATGGGGAGCTTCAGTCTTATCCCTCCATTTTTATGGAGACATTGAGTTGCAAAGAGTGGAACATTTGCCTTTTGTCATAATAGAGAAAGGGGGAGATCATAATTACCAAAGAAAAGGATTTTCTAAACCCAAGTAGATTAGAATTGGCCTTTTCATCTCTCTTTTCTAGGCTTCTGAACAGGCCAAAGAGGAAAGATAGAGAACTGAACTTCCTTTTACTCTGGACTTCATTTACCTTGTTTTACTTATTATCCTCAGAACCCTTATTAAATAGGCATTGTTTCCATCCACTGATGTAAAAGATGTGGAAGTTGAGAGAGGCTGAGTAATTCTCCCAAGGTCAAGTAGCTAATAAGTTGTAGTTGTAAAACCAAGATTTGATCCTGATTTTCTGATGCCAGGACTAGATCCTCTTACGAATGCACATTTGCTCCTCACTCCCAGATATTGCAGTTGGGTGGACATCTGTGTCCTTCATCTCCTGAGACAACACATGCTCAGTTGAAAACGGTTGGCCTTCCCAGTGAGAGAAGAGGGCCTATGTTGGAGAGGCTCTGCTTCATGCTAGGAGGACTTCATGCTTGAGTCTGCTCAAGCATGAGGACTTGCGCCTGTACCAAGGGGAAGGAACCCACATGTTTGCTCTTTTGCCATTCCTGCTCCCCCTCCAAAAGTATTCATTTTCAATGGTCCTCCTACTTTTGGAAGGAATTGCTGCCTTCCAGACTTTCAAAGGGGCCAGAAATCAGTGGTTATGGATACTAAACAGGAAACTCAAAGTGCTTTCCGTTCCTTTGAGCTGGCTGGAAGGGCTGGGCCTAGAACTATTACTTTCCTTTAAAGGACAGAAGAAAAGCGTTGTGTAATTTAAACACACACACACCCCACCACCACCACCACCACCACCACCACCACCAACAACAACAACAACAGAAAACCTTTCCTGGAGTCCTGAACACCAGCCTTGGTTGATATACAACATGGAAAAGAGCTGTCTTGTTGCCTAGCAGTAATGACAGCAAACAAATGTGTCTGACAGTCTGTTTGGGATCTCCTGGGCTGAAACTCTGTTTGCTTCATTCTAATTGCTTCCTTAACTTCCTTTCAGTCTCCCCACCTTTGGTACCACCCTCCCTCAAGGGAGTGCCAGGCTGTGCCTGGTTATGCCAGGCTGGGCTGGGCCCCACAGGATACAGTGACCCAGCCGGGGCTATTCTTGTCTCTGTCTATTTGCAAGATGCCTGTTGTTCTCAATGGCTGTTTTTCCCATCATAAATGTTGACTTGGCAGAGGCCCAGAGTGGAAGCCATGGTAGAAGAGCTTCCCAAGTCTTGCTCCAGGAAATTCAGCTGGTTCTGAGTACCAGGCTGAGGAAACAGGTTCACAGTTATTTAGGGAGTACCTGAGTAGATATTGCCTCCAAGACAGCTCATTGCAGAGTGTGGGCCTCTGCAAGCTGACTTTCGTAGAACAGGCCTGGAAGAACCAGAATGGCCCTGAGAGGCACCTCTGGGCCTGGCTGTCATTCTTTTCTATGCCCTGTGTCCTCTCCCACCCCTACTCTCTAGGAATTCTAAGCTATGGCAGGCTAGAGGAAATTACTCGTAGGTCCTGCCCTGAAGTAGACAGAAACCCCCGGAGCAGTGGTCTCCAAACTTTAAAAAAAGTTTTTTTTAATGTTTATTTTTGAGAGAGAGAGAGAGAGAGGGAGAGAGAGACAGAGACAGAGACAGAGACAGAGACAGGATGTAAGCAGGGGAGGGGCAGAAAGCAAGGAGACAGAATTCAAAGCAGGCTTCAGACTCCGAGCTGTCAGCATAGAGCCCGACGCAGGGGGCTCGAACCCACAAACAGTGAGATCATGACCTGACCCAAAGTCAGACGCTTAACCGACTGAGCCACCCAGGCACCCCCAAAACTTTAAAAATCACATACCACTATTAGTAAGATGTTTGAGTATATACTCCTAACATATGGATATTTAGCTTATAAGTGTATCATGTACTTCTACGTAATATATACATTAGAAACATATATTCAAAGACATGTTAAATAATTAATAAAATTTAAAAGGAAGAAAAAACAATTACAAATATGTTTTCAAATCTTATTTATTGAAGGTATGATTTAACATGCTCTTTTTTAAAAAAAATTACCGTTAATCACTTTCTGATACAGTTAATTCTAAGGTATGTCTTAATGAGAGTATATTTCAGTGCTTCAGTTAAACAATTTCCCTTGTCAAAAAGTCCCTTACAAAGAAAGGTAGATTCAAATGCAACATTAGCATGTCTGTGCTTATGAAAATCATGATTCCTGCAATCCAACCCATTTTATCCAATCACACAAAGGTTTTTGCTGAACTTCGTGCTTGCTCTTGCAAACTTGCAGAAAAGTATTTTTTAACAAGGCTTCAAACCCCTCTGAGACTCTTTGTTTGGAATACTTTTAAGTAGAGTATTAGGAAATTGTTTATAATTCCTAATTGTACAAATATAGAAACACAGTGTAGGGGCGCCTGGGTGGCTCAGTTGGTTAAGCGTCTGACTTCGGCTCAGGTCATGATCTCACAGTTCGTGGGTTTGAGCCCCGCGTCGGGCTCTGTGCTGACAGCTTGGAGCCTGGAGCCTGTTTCAGTTTCTGTGTCTCCCTCTTTCTCTCTGCCCCTCCCCTGTTCATGCTCTGTCTCTGTCTCAAAAATAAATAAACACTAAAAAAGAAACAGTGTACAATGGGAGATTTCAGAGATGACTTACTTTTATTGGCTTAAATTTTTTTTTTTTAATTTTGCAAAGTAAAGTTCACTCTTTGGTATACAGTCTTATGACTTTTGACAAATATATGGTCTTGTAACCCCCATAATGAAGATCACAATTCCATCTCCCATGTTACTCCTTATAGTGAAACTCTCCCTTTACCCATAACCTTTGGCGACCACTGATCTTAGTCTGATACATTTCAAATTCATCCATGTTGTTATGTATATCAACAGGTTGTCCCCTTTTATTACAGACTACTATTAAATGGGAGGTATCAGTTTATCCATTCACCAACTGAGAGACATTTAGGTTGTTTCCAGTTTGGGACAATTATGAATAAAGCTGCTCTGAAAAATTCTCCAGGTTTTTACATGAACATAGATTTTCAATCAACCTGGGTAAAAATGAAACCACAAAATTCTTGTCCACAGTGGCTATGCTGTTTTGCAATGGATAAAAGAATTCCAGTTGCTACACATTCTTTTTTTTTTTTTTTTGATGTTTATTTATTTTTGAAGGAGAGAGAGACAGAGCGTGAGCAGGTGAGAGGCAGAAAGAGAGGGAAACACAGAATCTGAAGCAGGTTCCAGGCTCTGAGCTGTCAGCACAGACACGGGGCTTGAACCCACCCACAAAAGTAAGATCATGACCTGAGCTGAAGTCAGCCTCTTAACCAACTGGGCCACCCAGGCGCCCCTACACATTTTTGACAGCACTTGTTTTTGTCAGCTTAAAAAGTTTTAACCATTCTAATAGGTGTGTAATGATTTCTCATTGTATTTTTAATTTGCACTTTCCCCAATGACTAATGATGCTGAGCATCTTTTCATGTGACTGTTTACCATCTGTTTATTTTGGGGGAATTCTGCTCAGATCTTTTGCTCATTTTATATTTTATTTAAAAAATTAAAAAAAATTTTTTAAATGTTTATTTTTGGGAGACAGAGTGGGGGAGGGGCAGAAACAGATGGAGACACAGAATCTGAAGCAGCCTCTAAGCTCTGAGCTGTCAACACAGAGCCTGACGTGGGGCTTGAACCCACGAAGCGTGGGATCATAACCTGGGCCGAAGTCGGACGCTCAACCAACTGAGCCACCCATGTGCCCCTTATTTAAAATTTTTAAAACATTTAATATTTTTGACTGGGTACAGTATACTTTATTGATGATACACGATAAAGTAGGGCTCTCCAAGTCCCTCCCCTTTTTCAGAGGGTCTGGGATGGAAACTGGAAGTCAGGAGATTCTCAAGTGTGTTGGGGGATGAGCTGGGGCAAGGACTCCTCAGCAGCTGAGGGCCTCTCTCTACTTCTTCCTCTTGCTGGGGCTGGTGGTCCAGTGGGCTCTTACTCCTTGGAGGCCTTGTGGACCATAAGGCTCACCATCTGGTGGCTATAGCCAAATTCATTGTCATACCAGGAAATGAGATTGACACAGTGGTCATTAAGGGAAATGCCAGCCCCAGCATCAAAGATGGAAGGGTGGGTGTCACTGTTAAAGTTTCAGGAGACAGCCTGTTCCTCACTGTAACCCAGAATACCCTTGAGGGAGCCCTCTGATGCCTGCTTTACCACCTTCTTGATGTCATCATATTTGGCAGCTTTCTCCAGGCAGCAGGTCAGATCCATTATTGACATGTTGTAAGTGGGGATAGGAAGTCCATGCCAGTGAGCTTCTCGTTTAGCATAAGGATGACCTTGCCTACAGCCTTGGCAGTACCACTGGAAGCAAAGATGATGTTCTGGGCAACCTTTTGGCCATCATGCCACTGCTTCCCAGAGGGGCTATCCATAGTTTTCTGGTTGGAAGTGATGGCATGGACTGGTCATGAGTCCCTCCACAATGCCAAAGTTGTCATGGATGACCTTGGCCAGAAGGGCCAAGCCTTTGGTGGTGCAGGGGGCATTGCTGACAAGGTTGAGGGAGTTGTCATACTTCTCATGGTTCATATCCACCAGACATGGGGCATTAGCAGAAGGGGCAGAGATGATGACCCTCTTGGCCCCAGCCTTCTTCATGGTGGTGAAGACCCCCCAGTGGACTCCACAACATACTCAGCATCAGCATCACCATATTTGATACTGGCTGGGTCTTGCTCCTGGAAGATGGAGATGGGCTTTCCATTCATGACAAGTTTCCTATTCTCAGCTTTGACTGTGCCAGGGAATTTGCCATGGGTGGAATCATACTAGAACATGTAGACCATGTAGTCAAGATCAATGAAAGGGGCATTGATGGTGACAGTATCCACTTTGCCAGAGGTAAAAGCAGCCCTGGTGACCAGGCACCCAATATGGCCAAATCTATGTATTCCAGCCTTTACCATCCTGTCTCGAATGTTGCTGGCACTGTACCAGAAGATACCAATGTCTGTCGAATGGGGAGAAGCAGAGAGTTTCTTTTGCTCATTAAAAAAAAAAAAAAAAACATTCATTTTTGAGAGACAGAGAGAGAGAGAGAGAAACAGAGCATGAGCAGGGGAGGGGCAGAGAGTGAGGGAGACACAGGATCTGAAGCAAGCTCTAGTCTCTGAGCTGTCAGCACAGAGCCCGACAAAGAGCTTGAACTCACTAACTGTGAGATCATGACCTGAGTCCAAGTTGGACACTTAACCAAGTGAGCCAGCCATGTCTCTTTTGCTCATTTTAAAAATTGGGTTTTTTCTTTCTTATTGTTGAGTTTTAAGAGTTCTTTATATATTTCAGATACAAACGCTTTGTCATATATGTGATTTCCGGATATTTTCTCCCAGTCTATGGCTTAACTTTTCCTCTTTAACTATTTTTCAGAGTAAAAGTTTAAAAATTTTGATGAAGTTCGTTTAGCAGTCTTTTTCTTTTATAAATTGTTTCTGGGGTAGCATCTTTTCTAACACAAAGATTTCCACCTGCATTTTCTTCTCAATATCATTCGTTTTGAATCAATTTTTGTATAGTCATATCAATTCTCAACTACAAAGAGCATATTAAATGAAAACATTGCCAAATACCAGTTCTCTCCATAGCACAAATTCCCTTTGAAAACAAGTTACATTCCCATTCCCTGTTAAAATGTCACCTTTACTTTGAAGGGGCAGATTTAGAGAATTTATTCTTTGGAAAATATTGCAGAGTACCGTACTACTGGCAGCTACTTTTTACTGCAAAGCCCAGCTTGGAATGCTCATCTTTTTGCAAAAGAAAAACGCATAACTTATCTTTACATTTTTAAGTACTTTGATATAAGCGTGAACCTCTTTGTGGTGCTCTATCCTATTACAAAAAAAACTGCAAGGATCCTACTGTTCAAATATCCTGTTTTTACAAGCTAAGTCTCACTATTGTCATCCTATTGCACAGAAACAACAGTATTCACAATATGCTAAAAGCACAGGCTGAAGGGTACCATTGTCAGTGCCACACACACATTCAGTGAGAGCCCCACACCTCCTTGTAGATTTCTGTACACAGATGGCACATACTAGCCCAGGGAAGATCCCAGTGGCAATCTCTATGGCTGTTTGTTGAAACTCTGGTTTTGTTTGTTTGTTTGTTTTTAGAGATAAAAATAGTTTAAAAATTTAGTGTTTTTTCCTTACCCTGATTGTCTTGTATATGTTCTGGGAATACTACTACCCTGGAAAGTCTTACAATGCTGCCTCTCTCCCTGCATTCCTGCCTATGCCTAGACATAGTAGATAATCTATATTTCTTTGATAAACAAATTTGATAAATTTGATAAACAGATTTCTTTGATAAACAAATCCATCTGTCTGGTTACAGATGGTGGAGCTGTGTTGCTTTGTGTTGTCATTTTCCTGTCTGCTTTCTTCTAGCATTTGTTTTCCCATAGCCCCATTTTTCTAAGCACTGAACTTGAAGTTTGTAACAAATGTTTCTTAGAGGATGATTCTCCTAATTATCCATAACTTAGAACCATGGAATCATAAGAAGTATAATTTTGGAGCTGGGAGGGGACTTGGAGGTGGACTAGTCTAAATCCTTTATCAAAAACCAAATATAAAGGAATTTTATAAATCCATAGAATGGAATAACTCAGCAATAAAAAGGGAAGCATCTTTTGATAAAATGCAACAACATGGATGAATCTTAAAAGAATTACGCTGCATGAGAGAAGCCAGACCAAAAAACCCTACATAGGGTGTGATTTTCATTTATAAGAAAACAGAAAATACAAACTGTAGTGACAGCAGCAGCTGCCTGTGGATGAGTGGGGAAAGGGACAAGGAGGGGAGGAAAAGGCTATCTACGATGAAGACGGACAAGAGGAAACTTTTGGGTCCATAATCTTGATTGTGGTGATGTTTTCACAGGTACCTGCGGATAGTACACATTTAATATGTACAGTTTAGGGGTGCCTGGGTGGCTCAGTAGGTTGAGTCCTATTTTGACTCAGATCATGATCTCATGATTCATGAGTTCGAGCTCCACATTGGGCTCTGTGCTGTCAGCCGAGAGAGAGCCTGGAGCCTGCTTCAGATTCTGTGTCTCCCTCTCTCTCTCTCCTTCCCTTGCTCATGCTCTGTCTCTCTCTCTGAAAAATAAATAAATATTTAAAAAAAATATGCACACTTTATTATGTCAGTTGTACATCAATAAAACTGTTTAGAGAAAAAAAGGCAAATAGAGGCAATTTAGCTGTGGGATAAATAATAAAACCTACAGTATGTCAGATCATGTGCTGTGTGGTAGGGGTTCAGAGAGACAGTGAAGACATGGCCTGTACCTTCAGGCAGCTCACGATCTAGTGAAGGAGTTAGAAAATAAGCGGATAAATTAGATCCAGTATGTGAAGGACTAAGAAAGAGGAACAGACAAGGAACAAGAGGTGTCCAGTACATGGGTCCCAACACGTGCCTCTTCTGGGGGGAGGGGTCGGGGAAAGCCTTACGAAAGAGAGGAAGCTGAGCCCAGGCCTAGCATAGGTCAGGTGGAAGAGCCTCCCCATCTGAAGGAATATCGTGGGCAAAGTTGTTGAAACGCAAAATTCCAGGAATTGCACGTGGTTCGGCCTGACTAGAGCAAAGGACACTCCAGCAAGAGAAGAGACCGCAGAGGTTGGTGGGGCCAGATTGTGAGGCTTTTGCTACCCTGGCAGTGCTTGGGTGCCTAGTGCTCCAAGGCTGAACTAACAGGTTGTGCAAATCCATAATCTGTGTCACAGGGACATGTCTCTTCCAAACACGTGGCACAGACCTCCAGATTTTGAGGCTGGGACACTCATATTCATGCTCAGTTCCAGTCTGGAGCTCTTATGTTCCTCAGGAATGTTCCAAAACCCAAAGGAAAGAAAGCTGGTTTGGGTCTGAGCAGCAGCTGGGGAACATCTGCATGCTGCTTGGAGCTCCACCTGAGAGCAAAGGCTTCTGGTACATTTTTCTGTTGGGCAACCAGCAATCTAGCTGCCCCAAAGGCAGTTTTTCCACAAGTCAAAAATTTTGTCTTTCTTTCTGGCTGGCAGCACTGATCCCTGTAGTCCTGCATTTCTGACAATGGCTGTCTGGTGTGCAGTGATCTGTGTCCTGTCTGGTTCTCTCCTACCCTCTGGTCATCTATTAACCAGCCACCACCGGATTTCTCCAGCCACTGAGCAGTAGAGGTCATGAGAGAGTCCCTTATTTGTTTGTTTTTAGAGTGGTTTTCAGAGAAGACTGGGATGTTTGATGCAGAGTACGATTGTCAGACCGCATTAAAAATGCAGGCAGCAATGCAGAACACGGATGGCTCATGTCAGCCAGACATTTCAATGTAACCAGAGGAGGAAAACACAGATAGGGCCTGTGTTAATGGAAGTAGATGCCAAACTGTGTGGCAAGTTCTGGCTCATGTTTCTCCTATTGCCTGCTACCCCTTCAGTTGGAAGAAAGAAGCTCGTATTTAAGCTAGAATTTAAAATGGGATTGCTGCTTGATGAGCATTCCTGTGATCTAGAGATCAAATTGCTTACACCTCAAAAGGAATTTAGGAGGATTGTAACTGTCATAGCAGTTAGAATCTCCCAGAAGTGAGGAGTGAAGGTTTAGTGGTTTATTCTTTCTTGCCTTGGGGATTCTTTGCTGTCTTCTGCAGGGTTAGACCAAGAGGGCAAGCAAGAGTGCACACACTGATTTCCCTAGCCAACTCAGAGGAAAGCTGTGGCCAGCACAGATGCCTGAAACCAAGATCCAGGAAAGGCCAATGTGGATTATCTCGGGGGTATTAATAAAACAGATGGTGTCAGGAGGGAAGAAGTTTTCAATTCTATTGTGGAGTTTGGTTTTTGTATCTCCTCACCTGGGCTAGTGAAAACAGTCCAAGCGTGGGCTGGCCCAAACTCTTAGATCTGTTTATTCTGCCCTCATGTCCTCCCCCATGCTGTCTGCCAGCTGGACTATTAAATGGCTCAGTGCTCTTTTTTTGCTGTGTCAATCCTGGAAGGTCATGATTGTTGTGATTTGGGGCTGGTTTCCCAAATGGGTGGGTGAAATGGATATCTAACTATCGATTTGTTTTCTTGCATTTCAGTCGTTCCAAGGAAGTCAAGGACGAGCATACCTCTTTAACTCAGTGTAAGTGTCTCTGAATGGTACATCCGTTGTTTGGTGCAAATTTTGCAGGGTGGGGGAAAAGCAGCCCTCAGTGTTAATTCAACACTAGGCCCTGCCTTCTCTGCCACAATAAAAGCCCTGTGGAACATTATTCTCTACAATTAGAAGCCAGTTATCTTTGTGGATATATATATATATATATATATATATATATATATATATATATACATTGCAGCATCTTTGGCTAAAAAGTATACATTTACTACCCATAGTAAGCACATAAGAGGATCGGAGGGCTATATAGTCTCACAGAGAAGAAGTTGAAGTGATTCTGAGAGCCTCATCATGGAGGCTTCATAACCAGGTCTAACCATGGTCATAACCGGGTCATAACCATGAGTCATTGGAGAAGAGGGGAGGTCAAACAACAGACCCCGACGTCTGCTGCAGGAGCTCAGGCTAGAGGAAAGGCCCGGTTAGTGAAGAGTCTCCTTGACTGCAGCCTGTAGGGCCTTCCATCATTGCTGGGCACATCATTCATAGCCTCTTACTTGGGAAAGGAGGGTGAAGCTCACACAAGCCTGATAAACTGTGAGAATGGAAATCTAGCATGTTCAGCTTGAGATAATATGGGGCTCATTCATCCTTGTAATTGGGACAGCATGGTGCTGATGTCATGTTGCCATGTTTGGCTGCATTCAGTCCTCAGTAAGCTCTGAGCTGAGGACTCAGCTCATGGTCTTCACAGTGTGGCCGTCTGTTTGTCCCCTTGGGTTAGAAGCATTAGTTAGAAACATTCCAAGCAAAGTCTCAACCATGAAGACTATTTTTCATAGACTCACTGAATCAGAACTTGCAGATCTCAAAATCATTTCAATGGTGATGTTTCCACGTGGTTACCTTTTCAGGGTTGTTACCACTCTCAGTCTTAAATGATGCCCTTCTTGGTGTTGGCTTCTCTTGAGGCATCTGTGCTCAGTTGTTTTTTTTCTTTTTTTGCTGCAAGCTCAGCTTGAATGACTGATGATGAATGTGTGACTAACTACCCGTTCTCTCTGTCCCTTGGCACAGAGTTAATGTGGGCTGCGGGCCTGCAGAAGAGCGAGTGTTGCTAACAGGATTGCATGCAGTTGCAGACATTTACTGTGAAAACTGCAAAACCACTCTGGGCTGGAAATATGTAAGTACTGAGGAGTCTGGTTGGCAGTGAGAGGGAGGAAGGGAGAGCCTCATGCTAAAAGATTTCTTTCTTCCACTGTCTTCCTACGGCCTTGCGGGATTATCTTAGTCCAGGACAGGAAACTGGGCCCAAAGAGCAACTCCTGGCACACTCTTGTCTACCACACTCTTCTTCCCTTTTCTCTGATAGTCCCCTTCTACTCATTCCTTCACACCTGCCCCTGAGACAAACACACACACGTGCGCGCGCGCGCGCACACACACACACACACACACACCTGCTTTTCAATTTAATTAATAATAATAATAATAATAATAATAGCAGCATATACCATTTCCTGACAGTTTACTGTGTTCCAGACATACATTATTCTATTTATATTCACAGCATCCTTAGAAAGTAGTTCATATTTTAATCCCTATTTTATGGATGAGGAAACTGAGGCTTAGAGAGGTTAATGGTATATCTAATGTTACCTAGCCGTTACGTGGCCAAACCAGGATATAGGTGTCCAGGAGTCTGACTGTGGAGCCCATGCTCTTTGCTCCAGTAAATGTTCTCAGAACATGTTACCCAGGCCCTAGGCTCTATGCTAGGTATCCTCAAACATGTTAATTAATGTCCACTGTCAAATATAGTCATGGATGGACTTTTCCTACTAGACGTTCATTCCTTTGCTGTTTAACTCAACAAGTATTTTTTTAAATATGTATTTTTGAGAGAGAGAGAGTGCAAGTCGGGGAGGGACAGAGTTGGAGTGGGGGGTGCAGACAGAAGATCTGAAGCAGGCTCCCTGCTGACAGGAGTGTACCCAATATGGGACTTGAACTCATGAACCATGAACTCATGATCTGAGCCAAAGTGGTGGGGCTTGAACTAATGAACCATGAGATCATGACCTGAGCTGAAATCAGATGATGCTCAACTGACTGAGCCACCCAGGTGCCCCTCAACAAATATTTTTAACGTCTTGTTGGTACTTAGGATGAGCACTTCACCGGGGTGAGAGGAGGTATAGATGTTCAATGAAAATAAACTTGTGCTATTGCTATTTTTGGCAGATGTTTTTATTATTGGCAAATATGTTCATGTGCTTTTTTCTGTCCTATCATTGTGGGAATATTGAGAAATGAGTCTTCCTGTCTTTGGGAGGACAATTTATTCCATGTAAAATGCCATAAATTCCCTGTACTGTCAATTGCACAGGGTCAGTGTGAAGCTGGCTCATATGACCTGCAGTTAGTTAGACAATAGTTAGCTTTGGAAGAGCCTGGAGGAGTGGTCAGAAGTTCCCGCAGAGTGCAGTTGTAGGTTGCAGGACTTTGGGGAAGGCTGTGCATTAGGGGGAGCCGGGAATACAGGGAAAGCCTCCTTGCCTTCTCCGGTGAATCTAAAACTGCTCTAAAAATATGAAGTCTATTTACTTTAAAAAAAATTTTTTTTAAGTTTATTTTGAGAGAGAGAGCATGAGCAGGGGAGAGGCGGGGTGGGGGTGGGGGGGAAGAATCCTAAGCAGGCTCCACACTGTCAGTACAGAGCCTGACTCAGGGCTCGATCTCACCAATTGTGAGATCATGACCTGAGCCAAAATGAAGAGTCAGACACTTAACTGACTCAGCCACCCAGGCACCCCTAGATTCCATCTTTCACATCTCCCTTGAAATGTTCAGAATTAGAAAGAAAGATCCTAGATGGTATGTTTCATGATGGCAAGATGGTCACAGATCCCTACAGTTGCCTTGATTTGCTCCTTGTGGGAAAAACTGGTCCTGGCTATTCTGTTACCCTGCATGGCCACTGGCCCTCTCTGGGTGATCTAGGAGCCACAGTTCTGGTTTTTGAGGATCTAGAAATTTTCTGCCCTTCTGTTTTCCCAACCTTTTTTGTCATCTTATTCCATTAAAGATGTGCAGGATTATAGACGGAAGATAAATCTGAGTTAGTTGGTTTTGCTCTTTACTTCGCATAAAATGATTCACTCCTTTGACAAAGGTTTATTAAAAGCCTTTGTGTTGGATACAAAAGTAAATGAGATCTCATCCTTACCCTCAGGGGTGTTTACAGTCATCATATGAGAGAGGAAAGCTACAGGTAGACATAAAACAGCTTGACAAGTATCGTGATATCACAGGACGATATAGAGAAGCATTCATCTCCCCAAATATTTATTGATTACCTCTCATGTCCCAGGCTGGTGCTCCAAGCTTTCATTCCATTATTTCTTCTCACCCTCACAGTAATCCTGTGAAGTACTTTCACTTATCCCAGTCTTATAAATGGAAAGTTCTCAGTCATAAACAAAAGTGGTTAAGTGATGCTTCTGGTGCCAGGAAACAGAAATGGGGTTAGGTCTGGGGGTTTCTGTAGACTTCAGATCTAGTACTCTGTCCCCTGGAATCCAGTTATGACATTTTGCAAGTGCCCTGTGGCTTGGGGGCTATTAAATGTTTTTTTCTTTTGGCTTTTTTGTTGTTGTTCAATAGAGATATAGTCTTACTTTCCTAGTTTTCTTTCTACCTCCTGCCTGCCCTGAACATGCTACCATGGAACAATAGGTCGTATTCTCGAACCACATTCCTCTATTGTGTACACATCACACAGCGCGCGCGCGCACACACACACACACACACACACACACACACACGGAGTCAAGGAATAATGAAGTGTCAGGGAAATTACTGCTGAGCCCACAGCTCTTGCATGTGTGTGATGTGTTTGCACTTTCTCTCTCAGGGCCTCTCCCTCTCCACTTTGTGGAATGATTCCTCTCTCAGCAAGAGACTCAAGTCTGAGCTCTCATTCTGGGACCCAAATCCCTGGAGCTCTAGGACAGAAGATATAGTTCATACACATGCTGCTCAGAACCTATGGACAGTAGGGTTTAGCTACTTACTAATTTGGAATACTCAGAACAGCAGCTGATATCCACTGTTTCTGCACACCAAACTTAGCCATAATGACCGTGATGACCAGTGTTTTTCTGATAATACATTGAGATATTTTTATTCATCTATGCCTGTCAATAAAATATCTCTTTGATCCTATACCTATGCAGGGCTTTTTTTTTCTTCCTATGGGGCTTACTAGCCTGGGAGCCCACCCACAGTGCCGTAAATTTAGGATGGTAATTGGCCAGGTGGTTTATATTGAGTTTTTCCTCCGGAAGCCTGGCAGCTGGGGTGGGGGTGGGGTGGGGTGGGAGTGGGGGCTTGAGGGCTGCTGGGTTCTTCAACCTGGAGTTCACATAGCTCCTTTCTCCCTAGAGAAAGGCAGTGAAAGAAAAACAGACTTAACACACATGACACAGAAACAGAAAGATAAATAAAAAAGAGACCTATTTGACTTCACCATACTTTGGTCTCTCCCTGAGTGTCTTTTCTCTAAGTGTAACAAAGTACAATTGAAAATTATAACACATAAACTTCATAGATACATCATCCTTAGAGCAGATTTCCGATTAGCATCTGAAACCAAGTTCCCCTCAGATTTTACACACACACACACACACACACACACACACTCCATAGTTACTTACTGAAGACCTATTATATGGCAAGCAGTCTTCTAAACACAAGGGACACAGCATTGAACAAAATAAATGAAAATATCTGCCTTCCATGTAATTTATGTTGTAGTAATGGGAGATAATATGTAAAATAGACCTGGAGGTTATATTGTATATTTGAGAATGATAAGTGCTATAGAGAAAAATGAAACAGGAAGAGAGGGGGAAGAGAGAGTTCTGGGGTGGAAGTTGTGCTTTTAAAGTAGAATATTCAGGAAAGATTTTACTAAGATGGTGACATTTGGGCAAAGACTTTTTTTTTTTAAGTTTATTTATTTATTTTGAGAGAAAGAGAGAGAGAGTGCTAGCAGGGGAGGGGCAGAGAGAGAGAATCCCAAGCAGCCTCCTCACTGTCACTGTGGAGCCCAACATGGGGCTTGATCTCATGACCTGAACCAAAATCAGGAGTCAAGTAACCAACTGAGCCACCCAGGTGCCCCTGGGCAAAGACTTAAATGAGCATAGATCTTGAAGAAATTCTATGGTAAATATTGAGAAAATACTTACAACATTTAAATTGCAAAATATTTAAACTCCATTGTAAATGTTGAAAAGGTCCTGGTGCTGCCTCAGAACTGTATTAAGTGAAGGTGACCTGGCACGTTTGCATGGGGGGAGTTCTCCCAGTGAGTCTGGCTGAAGCTCGTCCTGATCCCTGTCATTGACCTGCCTTTGCTCCTGTGCTACAAAAAAAAAAAAAAAAGTCACCTACTTGTCTTTGGTCATTTGGTGTCTTTTCTCTTCCTTTGTGTCTCCTAGGAACATGCCTTTGAAAGCAGCCAGAAATATAAAGAAGGCAAATACATCATTGAGCTAGCACACATGATCAAGGACAATGGCTGGGACTGATTGGAGGGTATCCACCTACCCCAGTGTCCACGTGAACGCCATCCAACCAAACATTCTACCCAAGCGTGAGAGAGTGACTGAACACTTGGTTCCATCCATTTAGGGGCCTTGCCATCTGGGGCATTCTCCCACCCTGAAGCCGTCTTTCTGGTGACCGGCCTCTAAATCGCTGTCTCTCTGTCTCTTTGCTTTGTATCTGTTTGTGAGTTGATCCTGGCTTCTCTCTGTTCTAGTGTTGGCTGAAAACAAAACAACGAAAGGAACAGATGCCTGACCGCATGGGGCAGCCCACCTTGATAAGGGCCCTGGGGCTCATTAAGAGCTGCTTGATGGCCTCTTGTCAGGAGAGCAGTGGCACAGCACGGGGGTGCAAGGAAGAAGGAAATGGGGAGCCGTGAGGGTCCCAGGGCTGGTCAGTGGACGGGACGTTAGAGGTAGGAACAAAATTGTGCTGCTCCTGGAGTCCTGGTAACTTAGGCTTGAAATAATCGACTTGTCTAAAAGGACAAAGAAAAAAAATACCTCATGACTGCATTCTCTCTGATCAGAAGCTCTGTTCCTGAACCAGCTGTGTCCGGTTAGCATGTGAGCACAAGAATGCGCCCTAACTAGTGGGACAGGGGCCTGGTCCTCCTGGGTCCAGCTGGGGGTATCCTGGCAGCAGAGAGTGCAAAGCCCAGATGGTTTTGATAACTCTGATGCCTCAGTGCCCCTTCAGGTAATCTTCTTTGCCTCTTCAGCCACTGTTGGTGAGAGGATGGGAGACTGCCTTTTGCAATGGGTGCAAGATCCAAACATCCCAAAGGCTTTGACCACCAACCAAGTAAAATCAGTAATTGAGGAGAACAGGGAACAAAGGGGGCTGTAGTTTGGGAGCTCCTACAGAAATGGCTCAGATATTGGGCCAGAAAAAAAAAAAAGTAGAACCAGCTAGCAGTTCTGTCTGACCTTTTTTTCCTGACCCTTAATAAGAGAAGAGCATTGTGGCAAGGAAGGGGGTGGGGTGGGGAAATGCTGGGAATAGTTTAGATTTGAGCCATTACAGGTTAGTGTATATTTCCACTTTGGTATGCAATGGCTTCAGTGAGATCAGCAATTCTTTGTACATAGAGTTTTGGTTGTTTTTCTCCAGTTCTATCATTGTAGATTGTGGAAAACAAAGTCCCAAGGCTTTGAGCTTAGTGATAACCCAGCCAGTAGATTCCTCATGCCCCTAGCTATTCTCCTTGGACTTGAATGCTTTGTGTGAAGAGAAATTGTCAGAGTGGTCCAGCAGTGGGGAGGGCTTAGATATGATGTCAAACATCAAGTTATAAATTCTGATATTAGCCCCCGCCTCCCATCTCCCAAACCAAAGTTGATTATATTAGGGAAGTGGGGAACAAATCCCTATAAGGCTCATGAGAGAAAGGAGTTTGTTATAGTTAACCAACACTATGAAGTGTTTTCTACAACACTTCAGCCAGTACATGGTGCATGACCGAAACTCATTTAACTGAGTTAATTTTATTGCTTAGACTGAATATGTAATTATTGTTAAGATATGTGCAGGTTATGTTAGAGTATCTCACTCTTGAAAGGGGGCTGATCCTATAGAAAAAATTCACCTAAAAAGTCACAAAAAGAATGAGTTCATAGAGGCAAGAATCTATAAAATTGAATAATCAAGATTCAAGCAGCCAACCCAGAACATTTCCAGAATTGAAACAAATTCCTCTAGGGAGTGATCCGTGGTGGAAATGCTTTTTTCTGTCACTGTGTGCTGATTGCAGAAGGGGGACCCGAGGTAGGCGTGGTCATGCCCTGGAGGTAGTGAACTGTGGGACTGACAGGAAACCAGGTGGCTCCAGGTTTAGCTGTAGACCACCTCTGTAAGACAATTAAAAAAAAAAAAAGGATTCTTAGAAATTGAATCTTGTTCCCAAAGGCTTTTAGTCCACATCTTTCAGTATTTTAGTATCCTGGGGAGGTTAAGTTTTCCCCACATTGCTAAAAAGCAGAATGAGGTTCAGAAGGAGTATTTCATTTCCACTCCCAGAGAAAAAGGTCTTCTGGCTCCCAGGGCCAAGATCTCAATAAAAACCATTTTCTACTTTCACATTCCTAAGCTGGCTTGCCAGCACAAAAACTATAGATCCCTCTTTCTGTCTCCCTTGAAGGTAGTGGCCTTTATTTATGGATTTTGATAAGCCCCTTTGCTTGGGGAAAGTCCTATTGATACTCGTTTTCATAGAAAGAAAATGGGAGTTAAACATGGGTAGGTGTTTTGTCTGTGAAACTAAAAATGGAGTGTGGTGATATAGAAACCAGACATGGGGTGCCCTAGAATTTTCAACAGGGAGAAGAGACCCATGTGCCACTGTTGCTCCTTGGGGATGAGGCCTCTGACTGTTGCATGGATCAGAGCAGGCTTCAGTTAGACCCAGGTTCTGGTCTTTCTTTCTTTCTTTCTTTCTTTCTTTCTTTCTTTCTTTCTCTCTCTCTCTCTCTCTCTCTCTCTCTCTTTCTTTCTTTCTTTCTTTTAGCTATTACCCATTGAGCATCCAGTGGGTGCATGGCGCCGTACTTGGTGCGAAAGATCTGAGTAGAATGTTGGTTTTTCTGTAACTACAGGGGAAAAAAACACAACTCATTAGGCTATCCCTTTGTGTCAATGAAACCAAAAGTGCTTCTTATAACTTTATCTCCATTCATGGCTTGTCTACCTAATGTCTAGCAGTATTGGAGAGACCGCAGCTGAGTGATGGGGACACATCAACTCATGGCCTCAGTCAGTTCATTCTTTAATTTCCTCACCAAATTATTGACTCAGAGCATAACCAAAGACCTCATCCATTCACCCCTGGCAGGTTCAGGGAATTGGAGTTTGATGGTAAAGCCTAGGCAGGGTGCAGGGAGTAGCAGGGCAGGGAGAGGGAGGAGTGAGAAAGGAAAGGCATGAAGTTCTATACCTCAGCCAGCAGCTGCCTTCATTTGCAACTGAAATCTAGCCAGCAGACCCTCTAGTTCCATCTCCCCTATGCTGCCCTAGGTCATGTGGCATTGGCAGCCCTGGGTTACACCCAAACCCCCAGGATGTTAGTCTCAGGCTGCTGATGGGTTGATTTGATATGAATCAAATACAGCCAAACTTGATGGCCACAGATTGTCAGCTGGGCCTGACTGAGTGCTGCCCCAACTCCTATGACAGCAAGATCATGGAGATAGGATAGAGTAAATCTTTACTGGTGGGTCATTGTGTGAAAAAGAGGTGTCCCCTTTATAAAAAGATTTTCAAGTGGATATATATATTTAAAAAGTTGCTTGTGAAATATACTTTTGTAAATAATATTTAATTTTTTAAATAATATATTTGGTGCTGTTTTCTCAGATCCCCTGAGAGCACTTTTTATTTTCATTTTTAAATTCTATGGTTTCCTCTGCATTTCTTGAAGTATATTTTAAGGGAAATAGTGATCATCAATATACTCTTTTTAAAAAAAGATCTGTATCACGTTAGTCTGGACTGAGGCAGTAAAGCAATGCCTCTCTGCATTTCTTTCCCGAAGGAACAGACTCTGCGCTACATTACCAGGTTGAGAATTGAAATATTTTCTTGTACCAATATTGGCTAGAAAAGAAAATAAATAAAATCAAATTTAGTAACAACTTAGTGATTCCTTTTGTTAGAAGAATTTCCAACAAATTGGGATCTTGTTTTTAATGTGTGTGTGTGTGTGCGCACACACGCGCACACTCAAGCACACATGTGTGTAAAAAGCACTTTGGATTGTGCCTCCTGTTTTTTTTCTTTTTTCTTTTTTTTTTTTTTTTTAATTGGGGACACTATATCTACAGTTTACACCTTCGGCACATAAGACTTTTCTTCTCTTTCTCTCTGGTGGTTTTGTTTCTGAGTGGACCAACAGTGCAAACCATGAGGATTTTGTTTTTCTGAGCATGGAGCTATTGCCAGTTTGCTCCTCTTTCGTTGTGTGCTCAACTTTCACAGATTGTAAAGGAAATCTGTTGTTTTGTGAAGATCAGAGTCAAATCTGTATTTCTGAGATGTGAGTGTACTCCTTATGTACCGTAGGGTTCCCTTTGTTGTAAAAGCCACCTCATTAACTGGTTTGGGTTAAAAGAACATCAGTAAAATCATACACGATACCTTGTAGGTAAACAGCTTATTTTATTTCAAGATCAGATTGCCTCAGGTTCAGGAAGAGGCTAGGAAATCTTAAACCCAATCAACTTATATATTTTAAGAAAGAGTCTGACTCTTAACAGAAAACGTACTAGTGGTCAAGGTGGAGGAAAGAGATGTTTAATCTTTTTAAGCAAAATACAGTCATGAAATCTGCCAGCAGTGAAAGGTAAAGCCAAGAAGAAACAAGCTATAATCATCACCAAATTGGATCTGCCTATATGTTTTTATATAACATTTTGGTGAAAGTGAGAGTCGGTTCCCATTTCCAACCTGCAGAGACGATCTTTCGATAGAATAGAATCTGTCTATTTATGCTTGTGTTTACAAACTGTATTTGTTGGGTTTGGGTTTTGTTATTTTCTATATCTTTTTTTTTTTTTTTGGTGGCATTTTTCAGGTCACTTTGCTTCAATAACAAAGATAATTATTTTCAAATAATTTGTCCTCACTTTTTCCTGTATTTGTACATAGTTATTCAGTATTAGAGAAAAGTGCATTGTTTCTGTCATATTTCAATCTGTGTTGGTGCTCATTTGAGAAAATAAAGTTTTCAAATATTTGGAAGGCTCATCTAGTCTTAATTGACCCAGCAAGTTTTATCTTGACTTTTAACATTTAAAGTAACTGAAAAGCCTGCAGGAGGTCATCTGTCTAACCCCATTCACAGAGCTGTCAACTGAGACCCTGTGGGATTGTTTTCTCCAAGGATATTTGGCCAGTTAATGAATAAAAATTAGGTCTCCTGCTTATCTACAAATGTTTCTCTTATCTTTGGTATCAGAAATGCATGAGTGACCTTTAGGATTTCTGTCTACTAACCCCCATATTAGACTCTCCAAACTTTTCTGCTTATACAAATTTCTTTGGGGGAAATTGGATTGCATTAAGTGAAGAGATAAAAGAATTGTAAAAAAACAAAATTATGTCACAAAGAGGCAGCATTATCTCTGAATAACTGGCTAACAAAGGGAAATGAGTATTCAGTTATAGTATACGGAGAATCAAGTCTTCTCACTCACTGAACAACTATGAAACATATATTAGATTCTAGGCGCTGGGTGATGGTTCAACCATTCTAATAAATCAGCTGTTTTTGTTTGCCTCCAGGATCATCCACATGCATAGCTTTGCATAACCAGTCAGTGTAAGTAATTTTGTATTCTGGTGCCTTCATTTAACACAGTAAATATTTTTGCCTACACTTGATTTTATACCATAACTTTTCCAAAAGCTTTTCTCCATGGCTTAGAGAGTTCTCACCTTGGTTAGGCAATTTAAATAGGGAAGAAAGAAGATATTAAAACCACACAAGTGTGTACATATTCGTGTGTTTTCGTATTGGTGAAATTATTTTAAAAGTCTGTTCTGTATAAAATAAGAAATACCTTATCTACTTCCCATGAATTTTTACTTATGCATTCTGGGCTGAGCTGCAATTGACTTTTATTTGTCCTTGAGTATATTATCTTATTCCTGTGACCTGTTTTGCTTCAGTGGATGTGTCTGTTATCATTTCATTCTTGTTTGCCTTTGGCAGACCAGGAGGAGAGAAAAGATAATGTGTGCTAGATACAACCAGTTTCAAACCAGCAATCCTCACACTTCAAGCTCTTACACCTCAGGGGCTGTCCAGGAGATCAGGCTGGGGAAAGTGAGGGGAGATCACTGATGTTCATGGAGTGCTTGGCTTGCGCCACACCTTGAATCGGGCACTTTGCCTACATGACCTCATTTAAGATCCTCGCAGTGAGGCATTTCCTCACATCATCCCAGGAGTCCTCACCACCCTATGGGAAAGTAATGACAAATGCTGATTATTCCCATTTTATAGATGATGAAATTGAGGTTAGGAAGTTTTCATGGGAATGACAGGGTCAGGAATCATAGCCTGGCTTCTCAGCCCTATGGTCTTTCCCTACACTGTGTTCCAAATTTTAGCACCTCTTTTCCTTCAGCCTTCTTAATTCTTGTATGGCTTCTTCACAGGATGCTTTCTTAGCCTGCCTGTCATGACTGCTTAATAAGTAGGGGTTCAGGGAATGTGAATTAAAAATTAATTTAAGCAAAGCCACAAAGGTCACTGCTGCCTGAAAGGTATTGTGTATCCCATAGCTGAGTATAAGCTGGGCTTTGTTGTTTTCTAATACCCTGCAATAGATCCCATGTGTAATCCTTGGCCCCTTGATTAATAGTACGTACTTAATAACTGGTTGGTGAACATTGAATTAATGTGGATGGTGGAGAACTAACAGCTTTCAAAATCTGTTTAATATGTTAGTATCCCTAAGAGGAGAATGGAGAGGAGGTTGGCATTAAATGCTTCCTACACAAGGTAGGTAAATGGTTAAATCAGGAGCAATCAGTTTACTATTTGCATTTATTTATTCAACAAGCATTTTTTGGACATCTATTATGTGCCTAGTTTAGTCAGGGAACTAATCCTTGGGAGCAGAAAATCAGTGGTACTAATTATGCAGAGTGGGAGAACAAAGGGTTATGCATGGCTCTCCCTAGTTGGCCAAATATCCAGCCACATCAACCACCACCCTCATGGGCAGCTGTTTCCTGCAGAAGTAATTGCTCATAAATCCTTTAATCTGAACCTAGAGCAGGGCACAGGGCATTCTCTGGAGTCAGTGAACCTGGTTTCAAATACTGGTTTCACTTAGTAAAAAGATAATCTATGTGCCCAGTGCCTGGCACATAGTAAGGACTCAGTAATAAAATGGCTGTTATGATTACGGATTGCTATTTGAATTGGGAGTGAAATGAAGAGGACTGTTGTGTTTTATTTTTATGTACGTTATTTGCTTAATTTTGCAACAATCCTATGAAGCAAATACTCCATTTTACAGAGGAATAAACTAAGGTTCAGAGCATAAATAACATGCTCATGGAAGAGCTGGGATTTGTAAATTCTTGTTCTGATTCGAAGCCCCCCACCCCCTCCCAATCTGTGGCCCCAGCCTGCCATTCAGGAAACAGGAATAACTACCAAATAGGAAACTTACTGGCAGATCAGACCAAGCACACACCCAAACTATCATGGAAGTTTTGTTTTCTCCTCTTGTATTTTCCCCCTTTTTTTTATGAAATAGAAATTCTGTCTTTTCCATTGGAAGTCAAGAGTTCAAACCTCAGGAAGAATTGTTATACCTTTATTTTATATGATTTCAGGCCTGTTGGTTGTAGGGCTGTGATTTTAAGGAAAAAAGTTGTTGCGTTCAGTTGTTCAGACTGATAGAAATGATGAAAGTAAAAAACTTGCCTACGTAGAAGTGACTAAAGTACCCTAACATACCACACCATCTCTGTGGGGCCATTCAGGGCTAACTCTCCAGGCCAGCTTGGAACAAGCCAAAGATTAAAAGTTTGCGTGTCATGAAGAGACTTCTAATTCCCCTCTAGGTGATACAGGATCTTTTTTCCCCCTAATGTTTATTTTTTTGAGAAAGCGCACAAGCGGGGGAGGGGCAGAGACAGGGGGACAGAGGATCCAAGCAGGCTCTGTGCTGACAGCAGAGAGCCCAACATGGGGCTCAAACTCACAGACCATCAGACCATGACCTGAGCTGAAGTTGGACGCTTAACCACTTAACCGACTGAGCCACCCAGGTGCCCCATGGGATCATTTTAATGAGAGACAGGATAGCTGGGAAAGCTGAATTTTTTAAGGCATTAGAAAATTATTTGAAAACTATGACAGAACTGTTAAATTATATTTATATTGAATTAAAATCATGCTAATGGTTTATTCCAAGCTCAGAAATAAGCAGGATAAAACAGAAAGAAGGTTGGCTTTGGAGTTGGACAGATGGGGATTTGAAGCCTGACTGCATGCTTATGTATTGATCACTCTGAGGAAGTAACTGCAATTCTAGGGACTATTTTCCATCATCCATGAATTTAGGGATACCAGCAACCATACTCAAGTTATTGTTAGGATCAAATAGTAGCCATAATGTGTCCAGCACATTGACTCAATCAAATAGGACTTAGCAAGTGTCACCTTTTTTTTTTTTTTTTTTTTTGGCTGAGTATTGCTAGCACTATAGTGCTAGTTAGGATCTAATATTCATCTCTCCACACCACCTCTACAAAGGAAGAGAGGAAGTTAAGTCACCGACACTTGGTCATGAGTTTTATGAGCAGACAAACTAGAACACAGCACCTAGGTGATCAGGCAAGTAGTTGGTCCCTGCACCATGCACTTGCTTTTACTTCCAGAGTATGTACATTTATGGAAAGAAAAAAGGAAGGATATCAGCTAGAAAAAAAACATCCTTGAATTTTAGAATCCTGTTTGATAATTTTCATGGTAACCATCTTTATTGGTCTTCAATAAAGCATAATTTGCTTTTTATTCTTGCACCCTGGTCTGATATGCAGACAACATGCAGAAGAAGCAGAATGGTCTCAAATCTTGCTCACCTCCCCAGCCTCCCCTGGACTGCCTGCTTCTCATTCTGAGCTCATTCTCCAGAGCAAGGCCATGCAGGCACAGCAACCAAGCAGGGATATTTTATTTATGGCTTTAATAATGGAGTCTCTTGGGAAAATTTTGGTTTCCCATTCCGAGAAACAAAAATTCAGTCACAGTATGTTCTTAAAATTTATTACTGCTTGTTTTTTTCCTACCATATTCTTTGAGCCACCTTAATAGACTTTAAAATGTCCCTTCACAAAAGGAAGATAATTTGACCTGTCGTTCATTTGGTTGGTACGTTCTGTACCAGGCCAGCACAGTGTCAAAGATTAGGAATATAGGTTGATAATGTTGCTGCTGATGACATAATCCAATGTGGAACATGCCATGTGTATTACCGAAACTGCTGCCAGCCCAGCAGGAGCTTGTTTTGGCTTTGTCCAGTTCCCCGTCCCTTTTTCCCGCTGCTATTGGAAGAACAGCACCCACTTTTCCTGGAGGCACCCAGGTTTCAAGTTGTTTCCATGGTGACAGGGCATACCCAAGACTCAGGTTTCATTTCATTTTATATCTCCATGATATTATAAAGAAATAGCACCAGCGAGAATGCCAGCCATCTGAGGGAGGAGGATTGAGGAAAGGAAGAGCCACTGACCTTCTGGGGCCCTACCTATAGGAAGGACCTGTGGGAGTTTCTGTTTAACAAGGAGGTGTGGGTAGCCATCTTGCAAAGGAAAGGCCAAAGTTACCACAGAGATAACTGGTTTGGACCTGTTGTGTCCAATGCATCACATATTTCATCTTGCCTTGGGTAGACCCAGGTGTAGCCTACGGGTGATTTGCCCTAATAAGCTATGCCATGAGGCAGGCAGAACTCAACATGAGCATGCCTGTAAAGATCCTTTCCGTAGGCAGGAGGCTAACTGGCATGTGGGACTAAAAAGCAGTCTTCCAGGCTAGATTTAGCTGTGTGACCTTGGATAGGTTGGTTACCTTTTGAGGCTCAGCTGACTGATCTCTAAAAGAAAGTTGTGGTAAGAACTAAGTGTGATAATGTACATCAAGAGCTGAGATGGAGCCTGGCACCCCAGAGCTGAAGAAATGTTGGTTATTGTTGCTATCGTAGTGGTGAAGGCAAGGCAGGGATGTGTGGTTTTCAAAGTGGAAAAATGCATGTGAATCACTAGACAAATAAGAAGAATTAGAATAGATGTTTTATAATGATTCTTTTTCTTTGCATGCATTTTCTTTTTTTTTTTTTTTTAATTTTTTTTTTCAACGTTTATTTATTTTTGGGACAGAGAGAGACAGAGCATGAATGGGGGAAGGGCAGAGAGAGAGGGAGACACAGAATCGGAAACAGGCTCCAGGCTCTGAGCCATCAGCCCAGAGCCTGATGCGGGGCTCGAACTCACGCACCGCAAGATCGTGACCTGGCTGAAGTCGGACGCTTAACCGACTGCGCCACCCAGGCGCCCCATCTTTGCATGCATTTTCTAAGCATATTTTATTTTATATTTCTTTACAAGTGTCTTGATATTTGGCAAATAGTAAATATCCCCCAAAACTTACACATTCTTTCAACAAGTATTTCTGAGCCAGACATTGTGCTAGAGATAAATAGACAGGGTCCCTGCCCTCAGGAAGTTTCTTCAATCCCTTCAGGGAGTACTTATTTAACAAAGGGGAGTGGGTGGTTGCCCAAAGAAGAAAAGATCAGAGCTACCATTGCAATTACTGGTTTGAACTGGAAAGTATAGTTATAGAAAGGCTTCCCAGAGACCTCTTGCTGCCTTTCTAACACTGGGTCCCTCTAGCTCTTGACCTAGGCCTGTGCTATGGTCCTTACCAGATTGTCTGTCTCCTTCCCCAGGACTCTTCCCAGAGTCCAGGTACCCGGACTCATTACAGTTTAAAAACTAGCAGCTCAGTGATGTTGGATGAACAAATATTCATGTGGATGTAAGGATGGTCATCTAATAAAAGAATTATTCCTTTCAACCTCGACATAAGAGGAGACTAGTGATATTTATGGACTGTTGTGGGAGAAAGGAAAGATTGTTTTAGCTTTTACCTTCATTCCATTGGAAACAATAAGGTAAATGAGACAACGTTAGAAGATAGAAAAGGTAACTAAAGCAGGCATGTGTTTCACATCTCATGGTGGGAGTGAAGGTTCTCAAATGGTTTCATTCAGTCAAACCAAAGTACAAGGGGTGGGGAGCATGGGGGCTGGCAGTCACTCATGTAATAGCAAGGAAAAGGGTTTCTCCACATGGGGTATGTTGGACAAAGAGCTGAGCAACGTTTCAGGCACAAACATGGATCATTTCAGCTGGTTGGTCAAAGAGTGATGTGCTATCTGCTGCCCAAGGAAAGTCCTCAGCACTATGGCCTGGTGAGGCCACATGTGAGCTAATTCAGTCATAGGTTGGGCAGTCAATGAACATGAACTCTAATTCTTTCCATGGGGTCTCTTTAGGTTTAACCTTTTTACCTCCAGACCTCACTAATCTCTCTGACTACTTTCTTTCCCCCTCTCTCACCCCTAATCTCTTTGGGTGAGGGAATCCTTTTCAAGTGAGAGAGGTGGGGAAATCTTGCTTTCATTTATGGTATCTTCTCCCAAATGCTTTGTTCTTCCCTGGAATCTTTTTTTTCTTACGTTTGATGGCCTAGGATTTCGAAACTCAAAAGCCAAAGAAATACAAATAGCTTTTCAAGTCAGATATAGTTTACAGATTGCAGAATTCACCTTCTTGAGGTGTACCTGAGTTTTAACAAATGGGTACAGTCGTGTAACTAACCATTACAATTAAGATATAGAATATTTAAATCACCTCTAAAAGTTCCTTCATGTCCCTTTTATAGTGACCCCCCTCCTATCTCTAGCCCCCGACAACCATTGATCTATTTTCTGTTCCTGTAGTTTTGCCTGTTCAGAACACCTTATAGTATGTAGCCTATTGAATCTGTCATAATACTTTAACATAATGCTTTAGAGATTCATCTGTTATTGCATGCATGAGTAGGTCATTCCTTATTTTTAAAAAAAATTTTTTAATGTTTGTTTATTTTTGAGAGAGAGACAGAGTATGAGTGGGGGAGGGGCAAAGAGAGAGGGAGACAAAGAATCCGAAGCAGGCTCCAGGCTCTGAGCTTGTCAGCGCAGAGCCCCATGCAGGGCTCGAACTCACGACCCATGAGATCATGCCCTGAGCCGAAGTTGGACACGTAACTGACTGAGCCACCCAGGAACCCCAGTAGGTCATTCCTTCTTATTGCTGAATAGTATTCCCTTGTATGGATATACTGCAGTATATTTATCCATAATGGGCACTTGTGTTGTTGCCAGTTTCTGGCTATTATGGAAAAAGCTGCTATAAACACTTGTGGATAGGTTTTTGTGCATATTATGTATATATTTTTACCATTCTTGGGGAAAACCCTCAAAGTCAAATTGTTGAGTTATATGGCAAGTGGTTGTTTGTATTTAGAAGGAACTAACAAACTTTTTCCAAAATGTTTGTGCCATTTTGCATTTCTACCAGCAGTCCATGACAGTTCCAGTTTCTCCACATGCTTCTCAGCATTTGGAATTGTCTGTTTGTTTGTTTATATTTCAGTTTAGTCATTCTGAGAGACATAGATTCTCTCTCTTTTTTTTTTTCCTGATTTCTGCTGCCACATTCCTCCCATGGGATAAATGTACAAAAATTCTTTTCTGACCAAACAAGGTAAAGAGTGGGGAAGAATTTAAAAGTGACTTTGCATTATAAGAACAAACATATCTTTTGCTTCATAAGAAAACATACATAAAGAATGAAAAAATGAAGATGTGAGAAAGCAGGTACTGGGAAGAGGGACCAGGTATAGGAGCTCATAAGCTCTCCAAAATGATTGCTTTCTGATTAATCCATTTAGAAAAACCCACTCTCTCTCTCTCTGGGCATAGATTATAAAACCAAGCCCTTTCTATTAATTCTTGTTTTCTAACCTAGTATCCTTTAAACCAGAAAGGTAAGCTTTGCAGAAGGATGGCTGCGATGACAGTATTGCTAAAATAGCTACATGTAAAATAATTATAAAAGATTGCACATTCAAAAGAAAACTTCACCCTTAACCCCAAATTATGTTCTTTCTTTCTCTTTCTTTCTTTCTTTCTTTCTTTCTTTCTTTCTTTCTTTCTTTCTTTCTTTCTTTCTTTCTTTCTTTCTTTTTAGAAAGTGATTTGCCATGAAGCCTTTGAAACCTTTTGAGGAATTATCTTGTTCTTTTCCTTGTTGCTCCTCATTCACTTCATTGGCACACAATGAATACAATTTATAATCTTGGCCATTTAGTTCAAGATCCCCGTGATACTCTTATGACATCTGAAAGAGGCTGCTAGGGGCGCCTGGGTGGCTCAGTCAGTTAAGCGGCCAACTTCAGCTCAGGTCATGATTTCGAGGTCCGTGAGTTGGAGCCCCGCGTCGGGCTCTGTGCTGACAGCTCAGAGCCTGGAGCCTGTTTCACATTCTGTGTCTCCCTCTCTCTCTGAACCTCCCCCGTTCATGCTCTGTCTCTCTCTGTCTCAAAAATAAATAAACGTTAAAAAAAAATTTTAAAGAGGCTGCTAGAATCAGCATCTAGGAAACTCAGGTCTGAAACAGAGACTACAACCCCTTCTTTCTGCATGAGAATTGAAAGGAAGGCATTTCTTCCAACCATGTGTGGGATACACACTGGGGGGATCTGTTTATCCAGGTTGCTTCTTGTACACCCCTGTGTGGCCAACAGGAGGAACAAAACAGCCTGTAGTCTACCCTGAAAGTCTCTATATCCCACTTCTTTTCCTCCTTCCTTCTTTTGCTGTTTGTATCCAGGCTGCCTACACCAATCACCTTTTTCCAAATGCAAGGGAGAGCAAAGGGGTAAAAGGGTGGGAGTTTTGAAGAATTCAGGTAATCTGCTGATTGGTTGGCAATGCTTACTTTTGGTTTCTAGGCAATAAATCATGACTTAGAAGCAGAAAGCCACTCCCAGTTTCCACTACCATCTGGATCCATATTCCCCAAGGTCCTGTGTCCAAGGTGACCCAGCACTATGGTAAATGCAAAACCTGCTAAAATTGAGTGTCTATGTTTGAGAACCAGACTCTAGACATTTGGTTCCATGAGTGATGGTGACATAATGGGGTCAAGTGAAGCTGTCAGGAAAATAGTTACTAATAATAGCTCTTATGTATTGAGCACTAGCTCTGTGCCAGTCATCAAATGCTCCATATGTTCTTTTTTCATTAGCCTTCACATTAACCCTATAATGTAGGCCCTATTATTAATTCAGTTTTAAAGTAAAAACAAACAAAAACAAAACAACCCCCCCCCCCCAAAACCCTTGGGCTTAGTGAGATGGTGACTTCCTACATGCCCCACAGCTAGCAGATGGTAGACCCAAGTTTTAAACCTAGATAATGTGACTCCAAAGTCTCCATTCTTAACCACTCTATAACTACAGTCTGAGCCCCGCTGCAGTAAAAATCCCCAGGTAGATAAATCTAACAATGGGAAAGTGTGAGAAAAAACGTTTCCCAGGTTTTGAAATCTACTTCTACTTCGAAAATCAATTCGTTTCAACAAGTCACTCATTTATTCACTTAACAATGACTTTTTAACATGTACAGATGCTGGAGATACAGCAGTAACAAGGTAACTATGGTTCCTGCCCTCGTGGACCTTACAATCATAAAGAGAGACAGTTTGTAAAGAGAAAATTGCAATGAAAAAATGGTATGTTTCATCAGAGTTATGAAGGGGCAATGCCAAAGAAGAGGAAGAGGTTTCTAAATTTGGTTATGAGAGTGAGAAAATGCTTCATAGAGGAGGCATCTTAGGAGCTGAGTCTCAAAGAATATAGAGGGATCACCGATAGACACGGTATGTGCACAGACATGCACATATGTAAGGGAAGGTATGGTGTTGCACCGATGAGATAAGAAGGAAGCATTGTGGGCAGAGAGGGCAACCCAACCCCAGTATTCACATTTGAGAGAGCACACGTTTGGTGATGCCTGTAACAGGGTTCAAGGTAAACAGCAGGAGAGGAGGAAGAGGCTGCATAAGGTGGGTGGAGCCACGTCTTGAAATGCCTTTTAAAGAGTTTGGGTTTTTTGTTTTGTTTCGTTTCTGTTTGTTTGTTTATATTTTTTAATGTTTATTTGTGTGTGTGTGTGAGAGAGAGAGAAAGACAGCACGAGTGGGGGAGGGTCAGAGAGAGAGGGAGACACAGAATCTGAAGCAGGCTCCAGGCTCTGAGCTGTCAGCACAGAGCCTGATATGGGGCTCAAACTCATGAGCCACCATATCATGACCTGAGCCAAAGGCTGAGGCTTAACCAACTGAGCCACCCATGTGCCCCAAGGAGTTGTGTTTTAACTCATGGGCAGCAAGAAGCCATTTAAAGATTTTGAACAGACACATGACATGACCAGATGGGCATCAAATTCCAACTTGGTCAGTTATGGAAGGAAGGAGTAGAGAAAGGCAGAGAGGGAGATACTTTAGGAGGATATGGTAATATTGCAGATGAGAAAAGATGCAATGTCTAACCGAGGGTGGTAACCATGGAGACAGAGAGGAAGAGCTGAATGAGAGTATGATTAATAAGGCAGAATCCACAGGACTTGATTGTTCAGTGAGGTGGCATAAGGGCTACCTACACAGGCTATGTGGTTTCAGATTGCATTGATCCCATACACTTCCTAGCAGTGTGACTTGGCCAAGTTACTTAAGCCATCTGCCTCAGCCTCCTCATCTGTAAAATGAGGATAATAATAGGATTTGCAGCATAGGGTTGTGGTAAAGATCAAATGAGATCTATGTGCCTAGAACAGCATCTGGCACAGTAACTGCTCAACAAATTTTGTATTTTCATTATTTTAGTGATAGAAAGTGAGGGATCTAAGCTGGGTCCCAGGTTCCTGACCTGAGTCACTGTACCAACATGAGCTAGGTGTAGGATACTCTCCTTGAGAAAGCTGTAGTCTAATAGAACACCTACTAGAAACACTGTGGAACTGATTGTACCCTCGTAGGCCCCAACTAAGATTTGCTGTTCTAGTTTAGCCATGAAAGTGATACTGCTGAGTAGCTCTAGGTTCTGGGCTGCCTGACTCACAGCAATATTTTCTGCCTTTATTCTGATCAAGTTGTCCCAAAGATATTTTTCAAACATCAAAAATATTTCATGTGATCCTAATGCTTTGAAAGTAATCCCAGATCATTGAAAAAAGTACTAGAAAATACTCCCTGAAAAGGTAATTTCTTCAAATATATATATATATATATATATATATATATTTGTATATATGTGTATATATGTGTATATATGTATATATGTATATGTGTATATATATGTATATATGTATACATATATATACAAATATGTATATATATATGTGTGTGTGTATGTGCGTGTGTATATCTTAAAGCTTTCTAGAACTTACTATATGTTTTTCCTCTAGTCACTTTATTATAAATGATTTTCAGTAAGTATATTGCCTCCAATCCATACATCCATTGATCCATCTATCCACCCACGAACCCTCCATCCACCCACCCATCCATCTATATCCACCCACACACCATGTGGTATGCATAGAATTTGGAGCCAGGGGGCACCTGGGTGGCTCAGTTGGTTAAACATCGACTTTTGATCTCAGCTCAGGTCTTGATCTCAGGGTTGTGAATTTGAGTCCCGTGCTGGGCTCCACACTGGGCCTGGAATCTTTAAAAAAGAGAGAGAGAGAGAGAGAGAGAGAGAGAAGAATTTGGAGCCAGACACATCACTGTTAAGCATTACTACTTAGTAACAGTGATGCCTTGAGGCTGTTATGTCAGTTCTCTGAACCCAGTTCCTTGTTTGTAAAATAAGGATTCGAACAAGTATCTCCTCACAGTTCTCCTGTGAGGATTCAATGAGACAATGACTATAAAGTATGGAGCACAGCACTGTGCATGTACTAACACTCTACTACTGGTAGCTGCTTTTATTACTTTGCACGCCAGGCATTGTGCCAGACACTGAGCATACAGCAGGGAACATGAGAGTTAGGGACGCTGCCCGCCTAGAACTTTCAGTCTAGAGGAAAAGAAAGATATGAAATAAGTAATTTTTCCCAGACAATCCCATCTCATTATATAGCACTACTATCTTCCCAGCTTACTAGGTTCAAAATCAAGACATCTTTGATTCCCCTCTATCAGTCCCCACCCCCATATCTAACCCATAGGGAAGTCTTTTTAGCTCTACCCCTAAAATATATCTCAAATCTGGCCAGATTGCACCATCTCCAACGCTACAACCTGGTTCAAGCATTCATCTACCTTTCCTGGACTCCTGCAACAACTTCCGTAACTGGTCTCCTTACTTTCACTCATGCCCCTTATAGCACATTTCCAAGAATAGCCACAGGAAACCTTCATAGCATAAATCAGATCTTGCCGGTCCTCTGCTTAAATGCTGCAATTAGAATAAAATTCAACCTTCAAGGCCCTACATACTCTGGCACCTGCAGCTTCACTACCCACAACCATGTGTAAATTCTTTCTGTACCTTGAATGCATCCAGCTTGTTTCTGCTTAGGGACTTTACACTGAGGTCTCCACTGCTTAGGATGCTCTTCTCTATATCTTACCATGTCTGGCTCCTTGTGCATCAGGTCTCTAGTCAGATGTCGTCTCAGAGAGGCCTCCTCTGGCAACACTACCTCATTACCCCTGCCCCTCATCACTCTATTCTCTTACCTTGTTTTATTTTCTTTATATCATTTCTCTGTCTATCCTTCCTTCCTTCCTTCCTTCCTTCCTTCCTTCCTTCCTTCCTCTTCCTCCCTCCATCCCTTTTTTTCTCTTTCCTTCCTCCTTCCCTCTCTCCCTCCATCCCTCTTCTTGCTATTTTTCTTTCTTTTTCAATCTCTACATATAGGTGGTCTCATGAGGGGCAAGACTTTGTCTTCTTGCCTCCATATCTATGTGCCTTGAATAGTACTCAGCACATAGTAGGTGCTCCATAAATATTGTTTAAATCAATGATTAAATGACTGGTTGAGGTAATTCCAGCAACGTGTGTGATCACAGGAACAATACTACTGGGGCAGCAGGGTGACAGTTGCTCAACTATGTATTGGAAAAGATTTCCATCTGTCTGAGAGTTAAATTCAGTCCTGCCTGATAGAAAGAACTTGGACTAGAATTTTCTCAGGATTTCTTCCAATCTGAGATTCTGGGATCCAAGCCCTTCACCATGTCCTGAAGTATCCTTTCACCTGGTTTTTAGCGATACACAGATTAAAAAGCCACGGTGGCCAAGTGGTTGGTGAAATGGAGATCTGGACACCATTCTTAACAGGGCAATCAGTTCCTTTCCTGAAAGAGGCACTGCCAAGATTCTACACGGTTATTTTATAGCTGATATAATAACAAAGACCCCTATTTGTAGTGCATCTACTGTAACATTCCATTCATCTGGCATACCTCTTGACTAATTCTTATAACAACTCTGCAGAGTAGGTGTTATCCTCCTTCTCACCTTGCATATGTGGAACCTGAGGCCCAGAGAAGAATCCTTACTTGTCTAAGGTCACAAAGCTGGTAAAAGGGGGAGCTGGGATTCAAACCCAGGTCTTCTGGCTCTGATATCTAGGCTGGTTCCACAACAGTCTAGAGAGCCAACTCCTTAAAGTGGGGAGTAGATGGTGTTGATACAGAACTAGCTAATGCTAATTTAGGAAAAACAATCCTGAGATAAAGAGTTATAGAAAGAAGACTTCTTAATTAGCCTGCTGGCCCAGCAAGAATGGTGAGTTTTAGCTCCTGTAGGTCAGAGCTATTTGGCATCTGGGGATTCAAGGGCAGGACTATAGGGACCAAGGAGAAAACTGTTTTCAAAAACAAAGAAGGGCTTCTGTGAGCTGCATCAGGGAGGGCAGTATGCTCATAGTGATGAGAACATGCTGGGGGACAGGAACAAGGAAGAGGTTGTAGGGAAGAAAAAAATGTACCAGAAAGGTTCTGGACAGAAGACAGATGGGTGTGGGGGTGGGGGAGAAAGGGAAGAGAAGCAAATGCATCCACAGCAGGAGATTTAGAAGAACTGTTTTGTAGCCCCTGACCTTCTCCCAGAATGTTCTTCACTGCATCCCTGGCTGTGGTACACTTTCATTCTTCTTAGAGCCTTTCATTAAAAGACAAGGAAACTTAGCTGAGCAGTGAGGGAAGATCTTCGTGGGCAACTGCCACTCAAATCCCAAGTCCTTAAATGTCACCTCCTAGAGATGCCTTCCCTCATCTAAATGAGACCCCCCCCCATAATTCTCTATTACTGTACCTGATACTTCTCTCAATAGCATTTCTCACAATTTATAATTACATAGTTAGTAATTTTCATGGACATTGTCTGTCTCGCCCCGTAGGGCAGAGACCATCTTTGTTTTATTTGCCAACGTGTATAGAACAGCACCTAGAATGGTGCTCCTGTTCTAGAACGGTGAGATAAATGTTCAAGAACTATTTGTTAAGCACCTGAAGGAGTGAATGGTGTCTGGGCGTCTGATCCTTAAATCGAGTGGTCTCTGTGGCATGTGAATAAATTATGGTTTACTCATCCCCTCAACATGTACCTATAGATAAAATCAGGTTAGAATTAATACCAAGGATAGATTCAAAGAGGAATTAAGGATCATTATCCAAGAGATATCAGGGGAAGCCCTGCTCGTCTGCCTACTGAAGTGAAGGGAATTCTGGGCTGCTTTTATGGAAATGAGCCTTAGTCAATTTAGCCCCAGCTCTCTCCTCCCCTACACCTGTCCCCTGTCAGTGCCCACTTGGGGGCAGATCATGGGGGCAGGTCATGCTAGGGCTTGCCCCACCTTGCACTGCCAGGAGCTCTGGCTGTTTCCCATCAGATATATGCTGGTTGTTGGCAAGAAAGAAGGAAGCAAGCTGTAGCAGGAACAAAGTCCGCCAGCCTCCCCACCCCCACAGACTTGAAGTAGTTGGTTGAAGGAAGCCAGCTGGTGCTAGGTTAAAGAGACCATTATTTGCCATCTAGTAAGCAAGTGTTTTTTGCGGGGAGGGGTGAAGTTTATTTCTCAGCAGGTTGGAAAACAGGGCATGCATGATATTTTGTTTCTCCTTCGGCCTTGCTGATAGCAGAGTTCACTCTTGAGGTTTGGTTGACATGGTTCTTTTAAGGGAGACCCTGAAATATAGATAAGCACATGGTAGTGGAACAGACAGATGCCCTTCCCTACCCATCGCCTACCCATTCTTCCTGATGCCATCCTTTGTTTATGAACTGTGACAAATGTTACTAGGGAAGATAAATGGACCCAGGAGACTCCTCACTGTGACCTCAGCAAGAGGCACTGTGGGCCAGACTAGGCCTCAATTTGGGACTTCTGAGTGGTATGAATCTAGAGAAGGGAAACAAAGTTCTAGTTGTTCTTGTGAGCCTTCATTATCAGAGATGTTTACGTCATGAGTCCGCACATTTAGAGATGCTGGTCTTTTTATTCCACTAGTGTGAGAGGCTTGGACAGTCTTGGTGTGCCCTCATGCTTCCTGCCTTTTATCTTCTGGAAAGAAAATTAAGAGTTTATTAATCACCTTCTGTATTCTAGGTACTATACTAGGCATATTTTCCACAGTTGTCTCAGTTCATTTGCATTAAAACCATTTCAGGAGAGATTATTATTATTATTCCCTTTGTGAGAAGTTGGAGGTTCAGAAAAGTAGAATACATTTACTAAGCCCTCTTAGCCAAGAGGCTGAGTCATAATTTGAACCCAGGGTGTCTCACTCCTAAACTTGTGTGTTCTTCCAATTTAGGGTTCTCAAAGAACAAAGATGCTGGAACACATTACAGGATGACCTGACTACGTTGCTTAATAGTATGAATCTATCACTAAAGGTTGTTCAGTGTGTCTGCTTTTCCCGGGGAGAGACAGAGGAGGAGGGAGAGGAGAGTGGAATGAAAACAATTTTTTTGCTGGCGTTCAATCTGCTCTCAGCACCTTGTCCCATCCAGACAATCAGAGCCTCTCTAAATAGGCCACCTTATTATTATAGTGTTGGAGGAAAGGTGACCTGGGTGAGGACAAACCCCAGCTTGGACCAGAACTTCCATCCAGGGTAACTGACGACTCTTATTGCATAAAAGCCGCAGTTTTGCCGCCCTGTCCAAGGCTCCAATAAAATGAAAGTTATTCCGAATGCTTGCCTCCCACCCTAAATTGGGGGCAGCTCAGCAAGACAGAAACCCCAAAGCAGTGACTTGTCCTGGAGGCCAATGACTTAGTTACCCCAACCTGTATCCAGCTGCTCCTTCTGCAGAAATCAAGCCCCCAACTCTGCCTTCTGGGACCAAGTGTGAGCATTAACCGGCCCTCGGCAACACAACTCCAGGAAGTTTGCTGCTTCCATATTTGAGATGTATTATTAAACTGTAATCATACTGTGAGTGAAGCCAGCCAAAGCAGTGGCTATTAATAGGGAGGCGAAGAAAGCTGACTCAGGAGGAGGCTGACTTAGGCTGGACGGGAGAGCCTGGCCACCTTGGCCTACAATCCTCAGTGAGAGGTCAGCAAGAGAGAGAGAGAGAGAGACCTGAGCTCATTTTGTTCCTGGGCCGGAGTCAGCACTATCTGGGTTTCTCAACTTTGGCAATAGAAACCTAAGCGGTCCCGATCAAAGGGCTATGTAGCCATCTTTCCCAGGTCCTTGGGGAGTCTCAGGGCCCTGAGCACATATAGCTGAAATAGCTAAGCCGCAACAGAGCTGTAACTCATCCCTCACAATGTGACTTGGAGCAGGGCCGTGGAGGGCTACCTTCTGAGGCCTCCCTCAACCGAGAAGGCAGTGCTGACCCAGCCCTGCACTGGCCAGAGCTCCCCATCGGCAGAGATGTCAGAGTAGGGAGATTCTATTTCTGGCTTCTCTATAAGGCTTGGGGAAGTGGCTGTTACAGAAAGGTGGAAGCAGAGAGGTGAAGGTCCACAGTGAATGAAGGGCATGGTCCAGAAAGGCCTGATAATGTGGCAGAAAGTTTTCCACAGTTCCTGTAAATGCAGTGCATTTCTCAGGGAGTTAGGGCTTCAGCCATTTGGTAGACTCACCATCACCTGGCAGCTGGAAACAGGATAGATTCTAAAATCTGGCGCATGCTATGCCACAGGAAAAACAGAACTGCTCCCAGATGCTGGGTTCATAGTATCCCTTAGTCTCTACCAGGCACGGAACACCTGCTCTCTATGCTGCTACACTGAGTCCCACCAGCCCCATCGGGTGGCTATTATTATCCGTCTTCTCAGAGGGAAAAAGTGAGATTCAAAGAGGTAAAGTGACAGTCACAGAGCTAGAAGGTGACAAAGATAGGACTGAAATCTAGGTCTGTCAGTGGTCTAAGGAAAGGCCAGGCTGTAGCAAGCTGCCTTTGTGCCTGGGCACGTAGACCCAGTTGTCCCTCCCTCTGCTGCTACTCCAGTGCTCTCACTGAGTCAGGGTGATGGCAGTCTGTGTGTGGGTTGCTGGGAGGTGCTGTGATCTCCTCACCATTCTTTTGGTTGGTTAGGTATGTCTATGGGTATGTTTCCTCCAGATGGAGGATTCATCCTGGTTCCTGATCTCTGAAGAAAGAGGGTCAGATGGAGATAGGATATGGAAGATTTTTCCTGTCCCCCCTAAAAATATTTATGAAGCACCTATTAGGCTCAGCTCTGGGTGGCTTGGCCACTTTCAGACTACAGAACAATTTAATGTTGATCTGGTATTTTTCTCACATGTACTAGGAACCATCCGCATGTGTATAATAATAGACACCTTAGACACTTAGATCTATAAAATACTTTTTTTACTGATAGGGTGGACTTTCCTTCCACTGATTGACTTTTAAAAAATTTTTTTTAATGTTTATTTATTTTTGAGAGAGAGAAAGAGACAGAGTATGAGCCAAGGAGGGGCAGAGAGGGAGGGAGACAGAATCTGAAGCAGGCTCCAGGCCCGACGCAGGGCTTGAACTCATGAAGTATGAGATCATGATCTGAGCTGAAGTCAGACGCTTAACTGACTGAGCCACCCAGCCGCCCCTCCACTGATTGTCATATGGGTCACTTCCTGAAACTGAAAGAGATCTCCAGGATCCCAGACACCAGCTCCTAAGCTCTAGCAAGTTCATGAGGGAAGAGTTTCAACTTCCAGTTATCAGGGAGCCCTAAACACAGAAGTGGACCAGACCAGGCTTACAGGAATTTGTTCATCATTTTATAGCACATCTCGAGGGGGTTGAAGAGTAATTTCCAAGCCCTCCTGCAGTAGATATTCTAAGCTATTGTTTGGGGGTCTTAGGTACTCTTTTGGTCAATTCCTTTTTCTTCCTTTTTCAAAAGGTAAACAAATAGCCTAACAGTAATAACAGTCAACAGGATGGTGGCATATATCCAGGTTCAGACTACTTACTGTAGTCAAAGTTAATTAATTCCCACTGTACTTCGAACTAGGTCACCTGCAGGTCTGTGCTGAGGCCTGACCTGGCTGACAGGGGAAGGCATTTCTAATCTGTCTCTTGGTGTGCTGTCTTGGGCAGGCAGGTGGAGAAGGGGGTATTTTTCACCTTTGCGTGGGATTGTCTCTCCTCTTCTCCTCCCGGGAGGTGACCATTTTCAGATCTGTGGGTGGGGAGGAAAATCTTCTCTTCCAAAAATAATCTCTTTCTGCAGTGGGGTTTGAAGCTGGACCAAGCTGCTAGCGCTATTTTTACCCAGCTTGCAATTCAGGGTGTAAATAGCAACTCTGGCTGTTTTTTCCCACAGCTGACAACAGAGTCAACCTCTTCAAGGCAGAGGCATCCTAGCATTTTGCACAAAAGAAACAGAACAAAGGTTGCTCTCGGGCCCAGGGAATGACCCATGACCATTAGGTCAGCGTACAAACAGGGGTGGCATCTCCATGGTTGTGTGATCTCTGTCACTGCTGTAAATACCAGGCCCCATGATACCTCCTCGGCAGAGGCTGATTTAAAGAAGCACAATGTAGGGTCACGAGGGGATGGCAGGCCTGGAAATCTCTCTGCCTGAGCACGCTGAGGGTTCCAGGCGCTTGAGCAGCTCTAGGCCACAGCAGCTCTTGCCCTTGCTCTCCCTCTTGCATTAGCAAGTACTTCTTAAAAGGTTGCTGCCCTTGGAGGGTGTCTTACCCCAGACCCAACAGATCAGGGGCTGAGGAAAGACAGAAAAAAAACACCTACAAGGCTGTCCAGATGACAGACTGTCTCTAAACATATGTGCTTCCCATTTCTCAAGTGATTGGAGGCCTCGCTGTCTTCAGTATGAGAAAGTGTCATTTAGAGGTCATGGTAATGGGACTCGCTACCTCCATGCTGCATGTGAGCAGAAGCTGTGAGAAACTAACCAGAGCCTTGGGTTATGGTTCCAGCTGGCCTGGATGAGATAGGAAGCTCAGCCTCCCAGGCGCCCCCTCATTGGTACTGTTGATGAGTGGGATAAAACAACAAAGACAGAGGTGAGCCCATCACAGTTGGCAATTCTCAACTGATTCTCTTCTGGGAAACAAACAGACTTCACTGGCTTTTTCCTGAGGCCAACTTTTTTACCCACATCTTTCCCTGGGCCTTTTTGGACTGAAATTAGAAAGGAGTTATGGGTCAGCAGGAATGCCCTTCATTATGAATTACACAGCAGTTCTTCATGGAAATGCTCATTCCCTTCCTCTGGGTACACACCAATCAATCATTAATCAATAAGAGACTTTCTCAAATATCTACTGCATACTCGGAACTGGGCATTTAGATACATGTTTCAAGTTTCAGACTCTTCCCGCAGATGACGTCTGGGGTAAGAAAGGGATTAGAGGACAGGTAAGCAGCTGAGTAACCCCCAAATCTGCTTTCTTGGAAGTGGTTTCTGTGCAGCTGCTTGGAATTGATTCTGGGCAGCTGTTAAATTGCAAAACTCACTGCCAATTATCAATAGCTAAAGTGGCATTGGAGAGCTTTTGATGGTAAAAATAGGGGCAGGTAATAGAGGAGAAAATAGCTTTGCCTTTGAGAAGAGAAGATGGGAACATATTGTCTCAATCTGCTGTGTTGTGGGTTTCCACTGTTAGCTTGGGTTCTGTCCCAGAACTGGCCAGCAAAACCTACTTAGTGACCTCCAGCAAAAAGTCCACCAGGGAGCTGTGCAGGATGAGATCAAAGCTTTGTCTTAGCAGCCAGAAGAGATTCGTGCTGGGTTCAGGGCATCCTGGTTCTCACTGCTCAGAGTGGCATTAAACAGCCAACAGCACAGTTTTCAGTAAAACTTGTTGAATTTTAAATATTTATGTACCAAATGCACCCTATATACCAAATATCTAGTTGATCTGGTAATTCTTTTGTCCACCAAACTTCAGATTTACAAACGATGGTTTTGGGGAAATCCCCTTGGAGCCTTGATGGTAAATGTTTACCTTAAAAAAATAAAAAAAACCCAAAACACTAAAGCAGGAAAAATGCCCTGGTGAGTGAAACCAAAAGCATGAGGCACACAGTCACATTTGCAAGACTGACCATTTGTTTTGAAAAATGCTCCCAGCCCCACCCTTGACATTGGGGAAATTTGGAAGGTGGTAACAGACTTCCTGTCTAGTATTTCCCTAGATTTCCTGGAATCCACTTTGAAGGACTGTTTCCCTTGTGTCACCAAAGAGTTAAATGTTGGCTCTGCTCTCCTGGTGACTAATAGGCACCATGTGGCTCTGAGATCAGCGAGAAAGAAACTGACAGTCGGTGTGGGAAGTGTGTGAGGTTTCAGTGCTCTTGAAATGCCTTTGATGGGCATGGGGAGTGCACACAAGGGTTGTTGCCACCTAGTGCCCCTGGTTGTGTCATTTTAACATGAATTCTTATTTCTTCCTATGAATTTTGCATGATTTAAAATGAAGATTTCTAACCCCTGCTAGAGCTTGGTATTACTGTGGTGAGAGTTATTCCATGGAGTAGCTAATTCTGCTACTTTGAAAAATAACCCGTTTTGATTAAAAACAAGGCAGAATCCACTGACCTGACCAAATCATAGTTGACATGTGTTAGGGAGACTTCCTACTCTTGCTGTTTTCATCCTTGTGTGAGGAGCCCAATTAGCATAACACTCCTGGCTCCTCTCCACCCCCTCATTCTTCCCTGGGAAGGAGGAGTGGTTTCATATGACTGGTGAGTTTGCAAGGAGAAACTGTGTCTTATACTCTCTTCTCTTTCTTTTTTACTGCGGGTCAGCGCTGCTCCCCCAGGGTGCAAAGGGGAGACCGTTCTGGCCCAGCTATCACTGAGTGGCCAAATCTGTCTAGTTCTGAGGATGAGTATTGGGAAGCTCATTTGTTTCACAATATAAGCCACATTCTCTAATATCAGCTTTATTGGTAATAAAGGTTATTTTTGGTCCTCACCTAGCTTACAACAGTCCTCTAATTCAGTTCAAAACTCACGGAGAAGTGGGGAGACTGCTCTGTTGGGGGCTCTACACAGATCCCAGCATATTTTCTGGGAGATTTCCTGGTAGCTAGAAATAGCTTTGTGTTGAGGTGAGACCCTGGCTTCTATTTCCATGTCACTACTTTCCTGTTGAACGCCGGGTTCCTTCGTAGTCAAATGAGTAAAGGGAGTTTATAGAAGGTGTTCCTCCCAGCTGTACTTATTGAACACCTACTATATGCCAGGGGGTACAATGATCAAGATAGATAGGGTCTCTCCTGTCACATAGTTTATAATGTAACTAGGGTATATCAATGAGAAAGTTTAATGTTCCAGGTGAAATAAGACAACTTCAAACAGGCTTAAGCAATAAAGAGAATTTATTGGCTCACATGATTTGATCCAGGACTCCAACAACAGGGATCCATTTCTTGGCTCTGCTTCCTCTGGGTGGATTCATTCTCTTGTCATCACATGATGCACCCGCTCCTCTCTCCTGCCAGCATTAAGCTTTTCACTATGACTGCAGCAGAAATAAGACATACCATTTACCAGGCTGAAAAGAGTCCAAGTCCCAACATTCCCTGCAAACTCCCGAAGCCCACTCTGATTATACCATTTTAAATCACAGGCCATCCCTAAAGCTGCGACTGGGCTCCGTGTGATAGGATACACAGATGAGCTTATAGCCGGTAGAACTCATCCCTAAAAGAAAGAAAGTTGGGCCCTTCCCACAGGGCACAGAAATTTGGAGACCTATTAGGAAAAGAGAAGGGGCAGCAACTGATAATTGCCCATGATAGAAGGAAAAGACAATAAATAGTAGATAATTCTGCTCTGAAGGAACAATTCAGCCTGCAGAAAACATTCATTACTACCTGGTGAGTCAAGCACAGGTCTGGGAATCCAGAAATTTGTGTTCCAATTCTGTGTAGGATCCCAATATACAACAGACCCATAGGAAAGTTCTGGAGGTTAGTAGACTTTGCTTCTTTCGTTAACATTATTTTTTTTAATGTTTATTTATTTTTGAGAGAGAGAGAGAGAGTGAGCATGCACATGAGTGGGGGAGGGGCAGAGAGAGGGAGACAGAATGTGAAACAGGCTCCATGCTCTGAGCTGTCAGCACAGAGCCTGATGTGGGGCTTGAATGCATGAACCAGGAGATCATGACCTGAGCCAAAGTTGGCTGCTTAACCGACTGAGCCACCCAGGCACCCCTAGACTTTGCTTCTTGATCAGGTGCCTCAGGAATTGCCCTTGTGTTGGGTTCTCCTGCTCTGTGTGTCCTTTTCACTTTTTGGAAAGGAAGATGACATGTGTCTGAGAGGGATGCTAAAAGGATAACTGAGGTGCTGTTCACAAAGCACCTGTCAGTAAATAAACGCAAGATATCCATTAGCATGTGTTTGTTATTCTTTTAGACTTAAGGACATTCAAGCAATGGTTTAGGGGCTAAACATTAACCACACTGGGGCAGATCAGCACTACAGAGCTATGAGCCATGACGATACACAGGTCTTCAGTGTTCTAAGTTCAAAAGATCTGTGTGAAAAAAGATATAACCCCAGTGAATTGAAATGGACAGAAATGCAGTCGGACACGCAGGATAGGGACGGCTGCTTCAGCTAAGTACCACAGCTAGTTCTCTAAAGGTATGAGAGTTTGCCTAGCAAGTCAAAAGTATCAGTGGGGCCTGAGCAATCCTTTACATCTTCATTCGGCAAACATTTAGGTACCTTCTATACAAGAAGCTACAGTAGGAACACATAAGCCATTAGGAGGTTGTCGCTTAAATCCTTTTTAGAAAAAAAGAAGGGATCTCTATTTACAAATAGGAAAATTATTATGAATCCAGATTCTTATGTGAAATATCATATATTTTATATGAACTAAAGGTCTATTACACCAGAGACAGAAGCTAAAATTAGTGTCATTTTGTGGGGTACATGGTTGGCTCAGTCAGTCAAGCATCCAACTCCTAGTTTTGGCTCAGGTCTTGATTGTGGGCTCAAGCCCCGAGTCAGGCTCTGCTCTGAGCATGGTGCCTGCTTAAGATTCTCTCTCTCTCCCTTTGCTCCTCTCCTACTTATGCTCTCTCTCTTTCTCTCTCTCTCTCTTAAAAATTAGTGTTGTTTTGGGGTGAAATTTGGAGGAGTGGGCCATGGGTGAATCTTGCATTAAGGCATAAACAAATATATAGGATTAAATTGAAAGATTGCAATCAATTATATAGTCTTATTTTGGTCTCCCAAATAAATATGACTCAGTCCTCTGAACACTATGGCAGAGTGTTGCACCTTTATTTGCACCTCTCTCTTTTTTTTTAATGTTTATTTATTTTTTGAAAGAGAGAGAGAGAAACAGAGTGTGAGCAGGGGAGGGCAGAGAGAGAGAGGGAGACACAGAATCCAAAGTAGGCTTCAGGCTCTGAGCTGTTGGCACAGAGCCTGACGAAGGGTTTGAAGTCAAGAACCATGAGATCATGACTTGAGCCAAAGTCTGACACTTAACTGACTGAGCCACCCAGGAGGCCCTATTTTCACCTTTCTTACTGCTCTTATTCTGACTCCTATCACAGTCAATCATTTATTCATTCAATTATTCAGTTAGTCATTCATTGAACATTTATGGTAGGTTTTTTAAAAAAATATTTATTTATTTTGAGAGAGAGTGTGTGAGTGGGGGAGGGACAGAGAGAGAGAAAGAGAGAGAGAATCCCAAGCAGGCTCCATGCCCTCAGTGCAGAGCCTGACACACTGCTCAACCCCACCAACTATGTGATCATGACCTGAGCCAAAATCAAGAGTTGGATGCTTAACCTACTGAGCCACCCAGGCGTCCCCATGGTAAGCTTGAAATGCACTAAGTACTGTATCAAAGACCAAGATACAAAACAGTGTGAGACATGGCCACTATATTCTAGGAGCTCAGTTCCTAGAGGAACTAGAGGGGAGGAGGCATATAAAAAATAATTATAATATAACATGAGAAGTGCTATAATAGAAGCATGTACCAAGTGCTTTGAGGTGAAGTCTTCACAAAGGAGATGATATTTGAGTTGATCTAAAGATAACAGGAGTTTCCTGGGCTGAAACTGTAGAGCATCTGGAAAGTCCCTACAGGAGGAGCCAACATTGTGTACTGAGGAAACTGTAAGGAGTTTGGAGGGATCTTAAAGTATGTAGGGAGAGCGTCAGAAGAGAAATGGGGTAAAAGGTAGGTCACATAGAGCTTTGTTGCTCTCGATGTGGGCTTTGGACTTTATTTTACAGATAAAAGGGATTTGTTGAAGGACTAAGTAATGGAAGGGCAATATTAGGTTTGGGTTTTAGAAAGATGCTCTAGCAGTAGTCTGCAGGAAGGGTTATCCTGGGGAGGGATTGGAGACAAAGAAATCAGCAGAAAGGTTATTTCAATAACCTAGATGAGAAGTGATAAGGTCTTGATAGTTGAAAAAGAGGGAACAGAATGGGTTCAAGGAAGACTAAAAAAAAAAAAAGAATGGGTTCAAGGAAGACTTGAGAGATTGAACAGGAAGACTTGAGAATTGATTGATGGGAGATGATGTGGGAAAGGAAGCAGTTAAGAATGACTTAGAAATCAATAGTCTGGGTAGATGAGGAAATGAGGGTTCCATTAACCAGAGTAGTGAGTAAAAGAACTGGTTTGGGAGGAGGGATGATGACATTGTACATGTAAGATGTGTGCATGACATTCAGGTGTGAGAGCCCCGATGGCTGGTAGAAACATCTGTCTAGAGCTGACAGGAGAGATGGAGGCTAGAGGTTGACCAGGGGATAGGTAGGTGCTGAGGCCATGAAATAAAATAGCACAGACCACTAAAGGGCAAAGATTTTGGGGGCATTAGGAGTTTGATAATCCCCACAGGCCCTGGCATTGTACCTTGCACAAAGCAGGCAGGATCTATGTAAAAATCTACAGATACATTATAAATATACCAATTTGGAGGTTGCCAGTAACAGCTAGATGTCCTGAGACCTCCAATTTGGAGGCTCTGCAATTCTAAAGACTTATTTTAGGGCCACACTGGCAATAAGAAGAATGCAACTAGCATACTAATATTCAAAGAGATTCTAGCCTTCCACTAAATTCCATTTTAAAAATTACTGTTATCATCTTGTGTATTTCTTTGCATTTGGTCTTCCAGAGAAGATGCTATAAAATGAGGAAGCTGGGGTAATACAGCTTATCAGAATAAGGGAGTTCAGTTGCAGTTGCTGGAACATCGAAATTGGTGTCAATGTGTTTGACCTTTAGAAAAGTCATACTGAGGGCAGCTTCATGGTGTTTTAGGAACTAAGCAATGTCTTCCTCAAACGTCACACAATGTTACAGTTCTTTTGCACTTGCTCATTCTTTCAACAAACATTGAATTGTTTGAGTTTGTTCTAGACATTGTTCTATGGACGAAAGACATCCTTCCACCTCTCAAAGAGCTCACAGTCCAATACAATTAAAATATATTGTGAAGTACGGGACACCTGGGTGGCTCAGTCAGTTAAGTGTCTGACTTCGGCTGAGGTCATGATCTTGCAGTTTGTGGGTTTGAGCCCCGTGTTGGGCTCTGTGCTGACAGCTCAGAGCCTGGAGCCTGCTTCAGATTCTGTGTGTCGCTTTCCATCTGCTCCTCCCCTGCTCATGCTGTGTCTGTCTCTCTCAAAAATATATTTAAAAAATTTAAAAGTATATATATATATGTGTGTGTGTGTATATATATATATATGTATGTATATAGTGAAGTATTGTGATAGAGGTAAGCACTGAGTGCAGCTGAAGACAGAGAGGGGAGGAAATGAGGGTGGCAAACATGGTTAGAGAAGTCTTTCCAGAAGAGACAATGCCTCAGCCAGGTGATACAAGGAGGGGGATGAGGTTCCAGATCAGGAAGAGAATAAACTGTAAAGGCAAGGAAAAATAGACTTCCTAATGGCTGAACATGGAGGGGAATGGCAGGAGATGATCTGGGAGAGGTGGACAGGGACCTCACCAGGCCCTGATAAGCCCTTCTGTGGAGTCTGAATTTTTAGCCTGAAAACAATGGACAGACACTGAAGGATTCTTATAAAGGACTTCAGAAGTCTTTTGCTTTTGGTTTTTGTCTTATTTCCCACTCTCCCTCTGTCTCTCTCTGTTTTGACTGCTTCTCTTCCTTCCTTCCTTCCTTCATCCTTCCTGCAAGCATGATTTTGGAAATTGCAGGTGATCTCGCCTATACTTAAAGATTTATTTATGTTTTGTCCATGCTTGAGCTGAAGAAAAAGAAGGAGTTGTAGTTCTCTAAGACCTGAATTTTGATGGCAGTAAGAAGAAAAGTAAGAGGATCCCAGAAGTAATTAATAACACCCAGAAACTCTTCTTTTATTCAAACTTGGACATGCCAATGTTCAGTTTTAAGGAGGGGGCTATTATCTCCAAGGTGTGGCCAGGAATCTTAACTGAAGAGAGATCTACACTCTTGCTACTTAAAATGGGTCCCTGGACCAGCAGAATCAGCAGCACCTGGAGCTGTTTAGACAAATGGAATTTTAAACTTCAGCCCAAGCCTACTAAATCAGAATCTGCATTTTTAACAAGATGCCTCCGTGATTCCCATTCACATTCAAGTTTGAAAACCTCTGATTTACAAAAACTGAAAAACTGCTTAGCTGGTAAATCTTATGTCACCATGTTGCAATCTGTGTTGTTTTAATTGGCTGTTTGATATGTAATCAGTTTGTCAACCTCTATGATTATAAATTTATGTCCAAAAGTAAACTCAATCAGGGGTTAAACTATTTGTACTCCATTGAACATTTCCAAGAAATCTCCTTGGAACCAATGATGTTGAGATTCCTTTAAATAAAGGGCTTGCCATAAGAGACTCTTAAAAACTGAGAACAACCTGAGGGTTGATGGGGGGTGGGAGGGAGGGGAGGGTGGGTGATGGGTATTGTAGAAGGCATCTTTTGGGATGAGCACTGGGTGTTGTATGGAAACTAATTTGACAATAAATTTCATATATTGAAAAAAAATGCAGGCTATAAACGAAAAAAATAAATAAATAAAGGGCTTGCTCTCTAACTGATGGATGAAAAATTCATTTTCCCCCCTATTGTGACAAAATACGCATAATGTAAATTTACCATCTTAACCATTTTTTTTTAATTTATTTTTATTTTTTTTAACGTTTATTTATTTTTGAGACAGAGAGAGACAGAGCATGAACGGGGGAGGGGCAGAGAGAGAGGGAGACACAGAATCAGAAGCAGGCTCCAGGCTCTGAGCCGTCAGCCCAGAGCCCGACGCGGGGCTCGAACTCACGGACCGTGAGATCGTGACCTGAGCTGAAGTCGGATGCTTAACCGACTGAGCCACCCAGGCGCCCCATCTTAACCATTTTTAAGTTTACAGTTCAGTAGCAATAAGTACGTTCACATTGTTGTGCAACCATCACCACCACCCATCTCCAGAGCTTTCTCATCTTCTTAAACTGAGACTCCGTGTCCACCTATAACTCCCATTGCCCCTCACCTGAGACCCTGGAAACCACCATTCTACTTTCTGTTTCTACGAACATAACTACGCTAGGTGCTTCATGTAAATGCAATCATATAATATTCGTCCTTTTGCGACTGGTTTATTTCACTTAATATAAGGTCTTCAGCATTCATCCATATTGTGGCTCATATCAAGGTTTCCTTCCTTTAAAAAGGCTGAATGACATCTCATTGTATGTATCTATCACATTTTTTGTTTTTGTTTTTTTTTTACCATTCATCTATCCATGAACACTTGGGTTACTTCTGTTTTAGCTATTGCACATAATGCTGCGGTGAACATGGGTGTAGAAAGATTCATTTCCATAATCAGCATTCACATCAGGCATGCAGCTCCCCTCTCCCAGCATCTCCACATTGTTTCCTAGAGGTGTGCCACAATAAACATAAAATTCACAGTTAATGGATGTTCTCAATGAATTTTCTTTAACATATCAGGTCTCTAGTTGACTCCTCATTAAGGAAAGGGAATTTGCTCTTGTTGGGAATGAAATGTCTGTTCCGTTTAGTGTCTCTGTCTGGGAGCAGTGGCCTCCTGAATATAAACTCAGAGCCAGAGCCAAGACATTAATTTGTGAAGCTCAAGTATTGATTTGGTGACGCCATTCTCTTCCCCTGATGCTATTCCTATCAACTCAAATTATCTCTGTGAATACAGGAAACTTTTTTTTTTTTCCTGGGTGTCCTGGGCAGCTGGTGACAAGCTGCTTGCTGGTAAGCGGTGACAGAGCTGCTCCTGGGCAATTGAGGCCCTTCCTACTAGAGTGGTGCTGGTCAAAGGAATTTGCAGCCCTGAAGCCAAAGGTGACACCCACTTGGACAGATTCAGCGCTCCATCCTCATGTCAGTGACCCACAACGGTGCTCAGAGAAGGGGAAGAGTCCCTGAGCTTATGGTGGAATTAAAGAATTGTATAAAAGGTGTTATTTCCTCAAATTGATCATATTTCATTTCTGGAGTCTCCAGTTTACCTGTGCTGCTTCAGAAAGGCCTGACAGGCTCTCCTAATGTGCTTTCCCTCAGGCATCCAGTGGGGGCGCTCTTACACTCTCCATTTCAAACCCACTGTTTCACCCTGGGGTCAACTCTGGGTTATCAAATACGTGTATGAAGAGGAGAGGGTTACTATCACACCAGCTCATTTGGAAAATAAACACTGAAACTCTGGATTTCATTTCCTGTGCAATCACTTTTGCTTTGCAAACTAAACCTAGACATAAAGACAGGAACACCACAAGTTTCCAGTTTTCATGTTAATTCCTGGCCCTCCAGGATGATTAACTTTATCTAGAAACTGAAAACACATTTGGGCTAATCTTTTATGAGATCTGATTAAGAGCTTTACAGGGAAGATTTGCACCACATTAGAAAGGCTCAAGCAATTTATGAGAGTGCACATGTAAGGAATTTCCTTTTACTGGATTATAAAAGAAGAGCTAGAAATCACAGCCAACTGTACAAGAAAGGAAAGGGTAAGGACCTGCCTGTTTGAATCCAAAGGAAAAAAGTTTGCATGTTGGTGAATGCTTTTGAAGAATTCCCACAAGAACCACTGACTAAACCAAAAGACCTAACATGTGTTGAGGTCATATGCATGTGCGGCCACAGCAGAAAGCAATATGTAATAAGGACCCCATGAAAGTCTGGGGACATGCATAAGATAATAAAACATATGTAGGCCACTGTCCTGCCTAGAATTTCATTTGCCCCCTCCCAGGTTTTATCCTGACCTCTCCACTTGAAATGCCTTCCCCTGTCCTTTCCCTCTCCATTAATACATGCTTATCAGAATCTCACCACCTGACACCTCACAGACACCTCTTAACCATAATAGTTCTTTTGTACCCTTTCAAAATGTGTGTGTTCTATATGTTCTAGGGCACCCTACATGGTGTTAATGACACATTTCTTACTGGTCATTCTCAAGACATTTTTCACATATGTGGTTTGTGCTCTTAAGCTAGTCTCTAAGTTCTTTGAGGTTGGGACCATTTAAGGGTGTATTTCTCTAGGGTGTTCTAAAGCAGTGCTTCTCAAGCTTTATTGTGCATGGGCATTGATAGGGGACCTTGATAAAATGGAAATGCTGATTCAGCAGGAATGGGTTGGGCCTGAGATTCTGTATTTTTTTCTTTTTCTTTTTTTAATGTTTATTTATTTTTGAGGGAGACAAAGCACGAGTGGCAGAGGGGCAGAAAGAGAGGGAGACACAGAATCTGAAGCAGGCTCCAGCCTCTGAGCTGTCGGCACAGAACTCCATGTGGGGCTTGAACTCACGAACTGTGAGATCATGACCTGAGCCAAAGTTGGATGCTCAACCAACTGGGCCACCCAGGCACCACATGAAATTCTGTATTTCTAACCAGCTCCCAGGTATTGCTGCTGGTCAGAAGACCACAACTTGAGTAGCAAGGCCCTACAACACTCAGAATTGTGCAACATAAGCAAGTAAGACTATATTGGTGGTGGTAGTTTCCAACAAAATTCTTCTTCTGAGATCTGACCCCTTCAAGCAAATGCTATCTCACAGTAAGGCCTCTTCCCCCTTTGGTCATGAGACAGTCCTCTAAGCTAATCGAAGCCTGAGGACATGATTTTATTATAAAGCAGTTGTTTGAATCTGTGTTTAAATTCTAGGAGTATGAGTGGGTTTTACTAATGTAATTTAAGAGGATTGGTGAATTATTTGGATGTGCATGGCCTAGCCCTGATATGTTAGGCCACCCTTGTTAAGAGCCACATTGATACTAGCTGGTCCCATAAAGGTGAGCACACACTAGCCTGTATAGAGTGTTGAGAGCCATAACTCCCCTTCTGGATAAGGGGCCCTCACTTTTCTCTCAGATGGGTTAAGTCAGTTGAGACACAACCAAAGCTTACTTTTGTTTACCTGTGTCTAGTGAAGTCTCTGTTTCTTATAAAAAGCCCTGCTCTGTCAGAGGCAAAGGACCCCATCTTAGTTTCACCTTTAAAACTAGAAAAATTGGTCTTTAACTATACGAAGCAGACTTTTAACCAGAAGGGACAGACCAGAGGGGTCTAGCGAAACTGCAAGAATGTTTGACTAGTCTCATGGCCTGGAACCAACAGGAGGACAGTCAAGCCTCTGTCTATAAAATCAAGGTGTCAGACTTGAAGATTCTTAACATATCAGGGTAAGGCACAGAGGAGACAAAAAATCCACACTTGGCTACCTGACAGCACAATGTGACTGGGAGCCTCTTAGTAGGCTCTTATCCTCTTGCTGGTTTCAGCCCAAATGCTTGCCCTGATATGGTACTAAGTTATCCTTTCCTAGACAATTTGGTGCCTCACATCCACCAGCCTGATACAGAAAGACTTGAAAAGATATGCCCTGTGCTGCCACCTAATGGTTCCAGTTCCATCAAGGCGATTCTTCAGCACCATTTGGATATACAGAATCTCTCGGCCCTTTGTAAAAAAATATAATCCACCAGCAATGAGAACCTAACAGGAGAGAATAAAAACAGGATACTTCCAGGTGCCACCTCATCAAGAGAATCAGGGACTATGGACTGTAAGGGTTTTTTTAAACTTTGTAATTTCCTCCTTTGTTATTTCCTGCCTGTTTCCCTGTAATGATTAACAGTAAAACTCTAAAAACAAAAAAGGCCAAGGTGTTTGTGTTCAAGGGCAGCAAGGAAGCAGGGAACTGGGGAGACAGCACTCCAGGGGTTGAGGTAAACAACTCCAGGGGATGGAGTGGGTGGAAGGACCTGAATAGCTGGAAGGGAAGCAGGTTGAGTCCTCAGGCTTGTTTGAAAAAGGAAAGAGGGGGTGGAATCAAGTTGTGTTCTAGTTGGAATGAAGGCAACGGTCTTTTTTTTTTTTTAATATTTTTTTACATTTTATTTATTTTTGAGAGAGAGAGACAGAGACAGAGCACAAGCAGGGGAGAGGCAGAGAGAGAGGGAGACACAGAATCCAAAGCAGGCTCCAGGCTCTGAGCTGTGAGCACAGAGCCCAACCTGGGATTCAAACTCACAAACCGTTAGATCATGACCTGGACCAAAGTCGGACGCTTAACTTACTGAGCCACCCAGGTGCCACGAAGGTAACGGTCTTAATAGCATTGTCAATATTTCCTGTTTTGTCTTCAGATGTACCAGTCTATTTTCAATCCAAGAGAATGAAGCAAATGTATAGCTGTCAACTTGTGTGATAGTTGAGGGGCCTTTGTAGCTAATGATACTCCTAGAGTAATGATCCTAAGTACAATTGTCTACAGAAGGCCAGGCAGATAAGGTACCTGGCTGGGGTCAGCCGTAAGACTATAGTGAGTGGTTGGAACTGTGGTGAACTGGAGAGCATTTACCCCATCTGGGGAGGCAACAGCTACTCGGCCCCAGGTGGTTATGGCCCTATCCATTTGTGTACCCCCCATTGTCTGCCTGATCTTTCAAATCTTCAAGAGTAGCTGGAAATTTCGATTATTGTGTGAAGTCTCCTTATTTTTAAATGTTGGCAGCTAATGCTACTTTAAAAACAAACAACAGTAACATCATGTGGGCCAAATAAAACATGTCAATGAGACATATTTAGCCCAAAGACCAACTCTTTGAGAACTTGGACCTAGAGCAGTTTGCATTCTGGAATCTCAAAGTATTAATATGTTCTTTGTGAGGCATATGGTCTGTCAACAGAAGCAAGCTACCATGAAACAAGCAAATATTAGATAAATTGGGGATGTATAAAATGCTTTGTGTTTAGATTTGTTGGTTTCTTGATTTATCATATCCAACTAAAAAGCCTTGAATATATTCATTCAATAAAGGAAGAAGCATTTATTGAGCACCTAATATATGCTAAGTCATGATAAATAAAACTTTTTCTGTAAAGGGCCAGGTAGCAAATATTTTAGGCTTTAAGGGCCAAACAGTCTCTATCACAACTACTCAGCACTGCCAGTTGTAGTTACAAAGCAGCTTTAGACAATACATAAACACATGGGTATGTCTGTGTTCCAATAAAACTTTATTTAAAACAGACAGTCCAGAATTGGCCCATGGGCTATAGTATGCCTATCTCTGATCTAGAAAATCTAAGCAAATTTGAAGCCTAATGCAACAGTTTTTTTAAGGAAATCTACATGTTTATGCTTTGCCTATTCAGACAAGAAATTAGGGTGATAGCGCTAGGATTTTTAAGTTGCATTTGTAGGTAGGTTACCCCAAATAGATCTCTATTATCATTTAGTATAATACAAGCTATCATATTTGTCCTATAAACATATACAAGTTGCTATAAACATTGCAAATAATGCTGGTTCAACCAAGCTCAGTTAGTTTGGCAAGACTGTCTGAATACGAATGTAATTTAGGGTAATTTTTCAGAAAGGGAACTGTTTACATGACAGAACATTGAATAGTTGACTGAGCTGGTTAACTCAATGGAGTGATTCAATTCCTGTTTTGATTGGGTTTGAAACTGATATGAAGAAGCAACATAAAGCTGAGCACACCTGTTTGTCCCCTGAGTGCTGGGACTGCTACTTGAAACTTTCAAAATGATGTGATAAAGAGAACAAATGAAGTCGTATATTGCCTTTATCTTTATATTCTCAAAGAAATAATAGTACATAGAAGATGCTCAAAAATTTTTTTGCTTTGAAACTTCTTTGACCTCGGCCACAGCAACTTCTTACTCAACATGTTTCCAGAGGCACAGGAAACAAAAGCAAAAGTGAACTATTGGGACCTCATCACGATAAAAATCTTCTGCACGGCAAAGAAAACAATCAGCAAGAATAAAAGGCAACTGACAGAACGGGAGAAGATATTTGCAAACAACATATCAGATACAGGGTGAGTATCCAAAATCTATAAAGAACTTATCAAACTCTACACCCAAAAAAACAAATAGTCTAGTGAAGAAATGGGCAAAAGACATGAATGGACACTTTTCAAAGAAGACATCCAGATGGCTAACAGACACATGAAAAAGTGCTCCACTTCACTCATCATCAGGGAAATACAAATCAAAATCACAATGAGATACTACCTCACACCTGTCAGAATGGCTAAAATGAACAACTCAGACAACAACAGATGTTGGAGGATGCAGAGAAAGAGGATCTCTTCTGCATTCCTGGTGGGAATGCAAACTAGTGCAGCCACTCTGGAAAACAGTGTGGAGGTTCCTCAAAAAATTAAAAATAGACCTACCCTATGACCCAGCAATTTCACTACTAGGTATTTATCCAAAGGATACAGGTGTGCTGTTTCAAAAGCGCAGTGTTTATAGCAGCGCTATCGACAATAGCCAAAGTATGGAAAGAGTCCAAATGTCCATGGACAGATGAATGGATAAAGATTTGGTATATACCTATACATATGTGTGTATATATATATATATATATATACACACACACCAATATATATATACCATATATATATATATACCCTATATATATATATACACACCATATATATACACCATATATACCATATATATACCAAATATATATACCATATATCACATATACATACACACATACAATGGAGTATTACTTGGCAATCAAAAAGAATGAAATCTTGCCATTTGCAACAATGTGGATGGAACAAGAGTGCATTATGCTAAGCGAAATTAGTCAGGGAAAGACAAATATCATGACTTAACTCATGTGAAATTTAAGATACAAAACAGATGAACATAAGGGAAGGGAAGCAAAAATAATATAAAAAACAGGGAGGGGAACAAAACATAAGGGACTCTTAAATATAGAGAACAAACTGAGAGTTGCTGGAGGGGTTATGGGTGGGGCCATGGGCTAAACAGGCAAGGGGCATTAAGGAAGACATTTGTTGGGTTGAGCACTGGGTGTTATATAAAGGGGATGAATCACTGGATTCTACTCCTGAACTCATTGCACTATATGCTAACTAACTTGGATGTAAATTTTAAAAAAATAATAAAAAATGTTTTGTTTTATGAATGGAAGGCAACAGAATTTGGCCATGTTAACATCTTTAGATGTCACTTTTATGAAATAAAACTAAAGATGCCTAGCTATTTACATGCTTGTAGATACTGTGTACTGAGTACCAAAATCTATTTGTAGCTTCCTTCTCTGCTTTCTTCTACTGTAGACTCCCTTGCAGGGAAGGGGACCATGTGTTCCAATTCTGGCCAAGATATAAACGCAAGTATCTGGTTGGGGCTTCTGAGAACGTTCTTTCATTCAGTTTGGCCTCCTATCCCTTCCCTCTTCTTCCTGACCAAGGACACAAATGCAACAACCTAGAGGTTCAGTAGTCATCTTTTAACATGGGACAAAAGTGACAAAGAATGGTGGAATAGAAAGAAGGAGGAAAGCTTGATGATATCATTGAGCAGCTTCATTAGCCCTGAACTGACCACCTTGGCTTTTTTATCATATGAGGAGAAATATAGTCCCCATGGGGTAAAGCCATTGTCTGTCTTTCTATAACTTGAATTCCGACTCAATTCTATCTATCTGGGCGCTACTTAGAGTTTCCTTCTATTTTTATACTCCATCAACATTGCTCAGGAAATGAAATTTCCAGCACCCAAAGCAGTTGTATTAATTTTCCAGCTCTTCATGTGCCACTTTGAAAAGTTGGTTTGAAGATATTTAAAATCTTGTTACAAGCTCAAAAATATATATAAAGATAAAAATTCATTGGTATTCTTAGGAAGAAGTCCTATTACAATACATCAAGTTTAAAGAAAACATTCTACAACATAGCTTCTAAGAATATCAAAGGTATTGTCAACAGATTCTTTCTATACTTGTTTTAGGTAGCAAACACTTTGTGCCAGCAAACTATCCAGAAAGCATTTAATAATATATGAATATGGTCTATTTTTTTTGCATTTCGTGGCCCCCAAATCATTATATTTTGTGACACATACATTAGCTAATATTATAAAGCTTGGGTTTTAGGAGCACTCAGTTGCCAAATTTGGGGCAATTTGGGCTTCAAAAAAATTAATGATGGTAGGGGTGCCTGGGTGACTCAGTCAGTCAAGCATCCAACTTTTTTTTTTTTTAATGTTTATTTATTTATTTTGAGAGAGAGAGCGAGAGCAGGGAAGAGGCAGAGAGAGAGGGAGAGAGAGAGAGAGAGAGAGAGAGAGAATCCCAAGCAAGCTCCATGCTGTCAGTGCGGAGCCTGATGCAGGGCGTGAACCCATGAACTGTGAGATCATGACCTGGGCCGAAACCAAAAGTTAGATGCTTAACAACTGAACCACCTGGGTGCCCCAAGCGTCCAACTCTTGATCTCGGCTCAGGTCATGATCTCATTGTTCGTAAGTTAGAGTCCTGTGTTGGGCTCTGCACTGACAGCACAGAGCCTGCTTGGGATTCTCTCTCTTTCCCTCTCTCTCTGCCCCTCCCCACTCACACTCTCCCTCAAAATAAATAAATAAATAAATAAATAAATAAAGTTAAAAAAATTAATGATGGTAGTGGATTATAACACACTAAATGAAATGTAAAAAACCTGTGTTCACAGTGATTCAAAAGCATGTCAGCTTGTACATGTAGATGAATATTAGAGTTTGCAGCTGCCAGTATAATAATTGTGTCAGGGTACCATCATTAACAGATGCTAAAGCTATTGAGTGAAAGGATATTGGGGAACAAGATAATCATGTGGCTTCAAAGTAGCATCTGAGAGATCAGTTAATAATTCCAAAAGGAAAATGTATCTTTACCATTGCACAATCTGGTAGACATCATCTTAACCAAGCAGTCAAACTTTGGCATCACCGATAGACAATGTGCAGCTTCTGATCTCATGCAGTAAGAGGTACACAACACCCCTTATGCAGAATTCTTGTCTGAATCTAAACATAAGGAAATAGGAAAATCCAGCGTTCAGAAAAGACTTGTAAGACAACTAGCTTAGTTTCTTAAAAAAGTTCAATGTCACAAAAACCACCAAAAGGCAGAGATTTTTCTAGACTAACAAGGAGGAAGCGGATAACAACCAAATGACTGTATAAGTCTTCTGCATCAGAGGAGAAAAAATCCTGCTTATAAAAGACATTTTTAAAACCATTGGAGAAATTTGAATATAGACATATATTAAATTGTATCATTGAGCTAATGTTAATTTTCTGAGGTGTGATAGTAGTGGTATTGTGGTTATTTAGAATTTCCTTTTTCAAGAAGATCCATATTTTAGGCATTTAGGGTTTATATAACTTCATCCTACTTTTTTTTTTTTAAGATTTCATTTTTAAGTAATCTCTACACCCAACGTGGGGTTTGAACTTACAACCCTGAGATCAAGAATTGTGTGCTCTACTGAGTATGTATAGTGTGTGTGTGTGTGTGTGTGTGTGTAGATGCAATTGTGGCAAAATGTTAATAATTAGTAAATCTATGTAAGGATTTAGGATGTTTATTTAGCTATTCTTTCAACTTCTTTGGGGGTTTAAGACTTATCAAAAAGAGAGAGAGAGAGAAAAAGTCTTGGACTTTCATACTATACCTAGGAATTTTAAGAGTATTATCATGACCAATTGTCATAGTCACCTTCTGGTAGATATTAAAATAGGCTTGCTAGACATCCTAATGCAAGGTCTAGGTGTCAGATAAGGATTATTCGGTAAAATACAAGCCAGACACTATTTTAGGCAACCGGAATACTTAAATGAACAAAACAGCAATCTCCTGTTCCCGTGAAGCTTATATTCAAGGAGGGGAGTGGTGGAGACAGACAGAAACAATAATAATAAGTAAGTAATAATAATAAGTAATCAGTAAATTGTGTAGTGCTATGGAAAAAAATCGTGGAGGAGGGGTGGGGGGGAAGTTGGGGAATATTAAAATGGAAATTTAGATAAATAAATGAAAGGAGCACAAAAATTGACTTAAGGGATATTGAGATAATGTCCAAATTTCCTACTATTCTAGGATATGCTGGCTTGGTTTCACCTGAAGAGTCCTGCAGTTCTTTCTCACACAAAGCCACTCAATTGTACTGCAGGCAGACTAGGCTGAGTCCTGCCTGGGGTGATCACCTGGTTTGACTAGGACTAAGGAATTTCCCAAGAATGGGACATTCGCTGCTAAAATTGAGACGGTTCTGGGTAAACTGGTATGGTTGTTCACCCTGATATTGCTACTTTTCACTTGTGTGAGCTTGAGCAAATCATTTAGCTTCCCAGAGTCTTGGTTTCCTCGTCTGTAAATAGGAGATTATACATGTGCTACAAAATGGGTGAACCTTGAAAATATTATGCTAAGTGAAAGAAGCCAGACACCGACACCATATATTATATAACGATTCTGTTTTATATGAAATTTCCAGGATAGGCAAATCCATAGAGACAGAAGGCAGATTAGTGGCTGCCAGGACCTGCAGGGAGGGGGAAATAGGGAATGACTGCTAAGGAGTATGAGATTTCTTTTTGGGGTGATGAGAATGTTCTAGCTTTAGATAGTAGCGATTGTATAGCTCTGTAAATACACAAAAAACCACTGAGTTGCACATTTTAAGAGCGTATATTTTATGGTATATGAATTACATCTCAATAAAGCTGTTATTTAAAAAAAACAAAACAGGAACACAGAGTTACCATATAACCAACAATTCCATTCCTAGGAATAGGCAGATCTATAGTGACAGAAACAAAATTACTGGTTACCTAGGGTTGGGAGGAGTGAAGGAAACTGGGAAGTGACTGTTAATGAGAATAGAGTTTCTTTTTGGAGGGATGAAAATGTTCTAAAATTGATTGTGGTAATGGTTACACATCTCTATCAATATACTAAAAACCATTGAATTGTATACTTTAAATGGGTGGATTGAATTGTGTGGTATGTGACTGATACCACAATAAAGCCATTAAACAGGCAATACAGTAAAAATAGTTTAGGTTAAAAAAAAAAGGAGATTATAATACCTGTGTGAGGTCTAAATGAATCTTTGCTCTCATAACACTCATACCCCCTCCCCAACTCACACTTTTTATCACACCAAATCATCATTGTGTGTGCCTTTTTCTTGACCACTGAGCTGAGAACCCTTTGATAACAGAAACTTTCTAATTCACTGGGGGCCAGTTTCCTGGACATGTAACCTATTCAGTCACACAAGACCCACATTTGGTTCAATGCTCTGCTGTCACTGTCTTGAAATTCTTAATTTCTGAACAAGGTGCAGCACCCCTCATTTCCATTTGGCACCGGACCCTGCAAATTTTGTAGCTGTCTGAATCCACCTTTGTACCCCCAACACTTAGCGTAGTACTGATGCTCAGTGGGTGTTCGATAAAGGTTGATTCTTTTTCCTGGTCCCAGAACCCTGGGACGTCACTGAGAACAGCACATTTACCTTCATACAGATTTATCCAAAGGCTCCTATGTGCCAGGAACTGTGTCAGCACCCGGGGACCCAGGGGGCAGGGGGTTGGGGAGCCAAAGCAGGCAGCAGGGAACTGCTCAGAAGGAAGCTGTTCACGCAGGTAGATGTGTCCACCTCACCACTTATCTCGAAGGGCAGTGACAGCATTTCACTCATTTCTACTTTTAGTTGTAGAAAAACACATCACCTTGGGACCTGATTTTGCGAGTTCTGCTTTGTTACAGGTAATAGAAGACTCTGATGAATGAGGATGGGACTTCAATTCTTTTCCACAGTGTGAATAAAAAGTCAACTCTGCCTTTTTTGATATGCTTGTGGTCTATCACATTGACATCTATTTTTAAAGAGATCTGTCAGCACCTTTTAATTCAAGTCAGTTTCTATCTATAAAACACATTGTTAGGCACTGCTGCTGATGGGAAGATGGTAGCTGGATCTTTTTCAGCTTGTCACACGAGGTCTTTGGATGATTATGGTGAGCTACAACATCATGGGGGGTCAGTGGAAAACAGCAGTCAAAACTCTGAAATTCCTGACAGACTTGGCTGATGCTTGCTAGATGTTCTTTATTATGGTGAATTCCAGGGGCAATTCCCTAATCTCTCTAAACTTCGGTTTTTCAATCGGTTAATACAACCCTGGTGTCAAAGGGCTATTGTAAAGATTAAATGAGATAGTGCACACATAAATTTTGGCACAGTGTCTGGCACTTAGTAAGAAAGCTACAATAAAAACAAAGCCTCAAACATCCTGTGAAACTGTTGTTTTGCATCTTAATGGCTAAATAGTACTGTTCCTGGCAAACAGCCACACATCATAAAATAGCTCTGCCTGCAGCTGCTGTTCCTCCAGCGAGAGGTGAAGGCAAACAACTCTAACCAGTATCCACCTAATTCTTTAAAGTCAGTGAGGTCCTCTTCCTCCCTCTCAGCCTTGGTGGTGACCCCATACCTGGCTCCCACGCTCCTGAGCACAGTGTCTATTTTGGGGAAGGGTTATCAAGGGGGCCAGAATGTCTGCAGCTGCTGGTGGGGGCACTAAGAGGACAGAGTTTGACCTGTCCTGGCATCTTGAGCTTCTTGAGCCCACCCTCTCCCAGCGCAGTTTGCTTACTAAGCACCTAAAAACCTCTCCCATCATTGGCCAGTCATCAGCAGTGGCTGCCACCAGGGAGAAGGGCATGACCTCAGCAAGGTAGCCTTCTTCAGTTGAGGAAGGGCAATTCTTGGAAAGATGTTTATCTGAGAGCTGTCAACCAACTCTCCTAGCAGGTGGGAGAATGAGTGCTTCTGTCCTGAAGCAGGGAATCTAGGTAGGCAGCATGCCACAGAGTTTCTGTTCTAAATCCCAGCCATTTCTAGGACTTCTGGAATGAGGACTGGTGGGGGGAGGATAGAGAATCATGAGATATGCCACCAAATCTCGTTTGATTATCTAGGAAAATTCACTGAAAACTGAATATACTACAGTTATGTGTGTTTAACTAAACTTAGAGTTGATCCAAGCAAAAAATTTCTAAACACATCTACGAAAAGTACAAAGAAGTCTTTACCATAAGATATCCACCATTTATAAGATTGTGTTTGTTTTCTTTTAAAATCTTTATTGTTGTTTAGACATAATGTTCACATAAGCTAAAAACAGCAACAAAAAAGAGTTGGATTCTGGAAATTGACAGGACCAAGTTTGGTCCCAGATCCATGGCTTATACTCTGAGTGATGTCTATTTAGTGACCTGTGTAATCAAAATAATATTACCTACCACTCTGGATTAATGAGATAGTGTACCTGAGGTACCCAGCACATTCCAATTTCTTTCTTTCTTTCTTTCTTTCTTTCTTTCTTTCTTTCTTTCTTTCTTTCTTTTCTTTCTTTCTTCTTTCTTTCTTTCTTTCTTTCTTTTCTTTCTTCTTTCTTTCTTTCTTTCTTTCTTTCTTTCTTTCTTTCTTTCTTTTGTTTATTTACTTGTTTTTGAGAGAGAGAGAGAGAGAGGCAAGGAGAGAGGGAGAAAAAGAATCCCAAGCAGGATTCCTGCTGTCAGCACAGAGCCTGACATAGGGTTCGAACCCACAAACCATGAGATCATGACTTGAGCTGAAATCAAGGGTCCGATGCCTAACTGACTGAACCACCCAGGTGCCCTGTCCAATTTCTTAGTAAATATTTCTTCTTCTTTTCCTCCTCTTGCTCATTCTCATTATTTATTCTTCATTTCACTGGGCACAGGAAAAAATACTAGGTTCTTACTCTCCAACTACTATTCCAATAATCCACATGGATAGTCTATTTTCCAGCACTTAGATGTTGTTTTGCTTAGTATTTAATGAAATTCTCATCCTATGATAGGGGAAAGATAAGATAAGATAGGCAGAGAGGGAATGGTTAGGACCTGAGGTCCCTGGATGGGGAAAACACACATTTTGCAACAATGCTGGGAGTGTTGGCCACAGCAAACTTCCTCGAGCGTAAGGCTCCTCTTAAGAACGTAACAGACACCACCTATGCCCCTCAGGTTCCCCTTAGGAATTTGACAATCAAAATACCTAACTAAAGTAAGTAAACCATAAAACTTATGTTTATGAGGGACAGTATGACCGTATTCTAACTCCTCACACAATGGAGTCGAGCCAATCAGGAGTGGACAACCCAACACCTAGAGTTATCAAGCCAATAAGGATAGAACCTGAGAAGGAATGGGGGGGAAGGAGGGGCCAACCAAAACCCTATAAATTGAAGACCCTTGCCTATAGTTGGGAGCATTCACTTTCAAATGCCCCCTTTCTGCAAAGAGAGCTTTCATACTATTCTTACTTTCTAATCTTATATTCTAATAAACTTTTGCCTGCTGCTCATTTTATTCTGTGTCCACCTCTTCATTCTTCAAAGCTGTGAGACAACAAATCTCAGGTATTGCGGTAAAAAAAATCATGCAACAATCCTGTATCCATTTTATGATGTTCCCACCTCTGGTACTAATTTGACAATAAAGTGAGCCTCTTTGTTAACAAATCTTAATGTCATTTAAAAAATATGTTCAGGGGTGCCTGGGTGGCTGAGTCGGTTAAGCGTCTGGCTCTTGATTTTGGTTCAGGTAATGATCTCATAGTTCATGTGATCAAGCTTCATCTCCAGCTCTGCACTGACAGTGGGGAGGAGCCTGCTTGGGATTCTCTCTCTTCCTCTTTCTCTGCCCTTCCCCTACTCACACTCTCTCTTGCTCTTAAAATAAAAATAAATAAATAAATATGTTTACTCAGAAATCTTCTCTATAACTGAGCCAATTCTGTGGGGTGTTGTATCTCTTAATATTGAGTAAACAATGGGAAGATTTATTTTTTTTTTTTTTTTTTTTTTTTTTTTTTTTTTGAAGTTTATTGCCAAATTGGTTTCCATACAACACCCAGTGCTCATCCCAAAAGGTGCCCTCCTCAATACCCATCACCCACCCGCCCCTCCCTCCCACCCCCCATCAACCCTCAGTTTGTTCTCAGTTTTTAACAGTCTCTTATGCTTTGGCTCTCTCCCACTCTAACGTCTTTTTTTTTTTTTTCTCCCTTCCCCTCCCCCATGGGTTCCTGTTGAGTTTCTCAGGATCCACATAAGAGTGAAACCATATGGTATCTGTCTTTCTCTGTATGGCTTATTTCACTTAGCATCACACTCTCCAGTTCCATCCACGTTGCTACAAAAGGCCATATTTCATTTTTTCTCATTGCCACGTAGTATTCCAACAATGGGAAGATTTAAACCACTTGGCTCACTCACCAGCAAAACTGTTTTCAAAGATCATCCCTGTTTCATTTCCCCAGTAAGTATAAACTATGTCAACTGAGAAGATCATAGCCTTCTTTGGGAATGTCCTTGAGGTCCTATATATGGCCAGGACTAACCAACTCTAAAGCCAACACTCACTGTTTGAGAGGCACACTGTACAATATAAATGAATTAAAAACAGATCTTATCTAAAAGAAGTTGAAAATTTTATAAGGGAGATAAGACATGTATATAAAGAAATTAATACAACATAGAAAGCAGTAAATGTCCGTTATGTACTGAATGTTTGTGTTGCCCCAAAACTCTTTTGTTGAAATCCTAACCCCCATTGTGATGATAGTAGGAGGTGGGTCTTTGAGAGGTGATTCAGTCATGAGGGTGGAGCTCTTATGAATGGTATTAGTGCTTAATAAAAAGGACCCTAAAGACCTCTCCCACTCCTTCTGCCATTTGAGGACACAGCGAGAAGGTGGCCATCTATGAACCAGCAAGCGGCCTCACCAGACCCTGAATCTGTTGGCATCTTGATCTTGAACTTCCCAGCCTCCAGAATCATGAGAAATAAAATTTTGTTGTTTAAGTCACTCAGTCTATTGTGTTTTTACCAGCCTGAATGGACTAAGAGAGTGTCATGAGAAAAATACAGAAACACACACACACACACACACACACACACAGGGCTGGAAGAGTAGACATGATCACTTCGCTCTGAGATCTATTGCTTTTACGATGGTGTCACTAGATCTTCCAGTAGGCACTAGAGATGGAGAAGCCAGCCTTCCAGAGACTGTCAGCTGCAGCTGCAGGCAGAGACCTGAACCTCCATCACAAACTGGAATTTGAATGACATTGTCAAGGAAAACAGAAAAGAGGGCCAAGGACAGATCTTTGCATATATTTAATCTGTCTGCTATGCCTTTTCCTAAGTGCTTTCTGACAGATTGTTTTTTTTACCCAGGAAACTCACATTTTGAACTTTAGGTTCCTAAAATACATTAAATCACACTGTGGAGGGGCAGGAGGGGATGCACATAATGATTACTTGTGCAGTTCACGTCTCATCTGAGGAAATTATCTTTTCAAAATGATCAGGTGCTCCTGACCCTGTTACAAAGAGTGTGGGTATTTTTGAGCTAAGTTAGGAAGTGTGTAGGATAATTGTTATCACTCAGAGGATCTACTTCTAGCCCCGTGTTGGAATCTCAGGAACCCATAGAATTTCGAGAGGAAGAAAAAGATACCTTTTACTCTTTTCCTGCTCATGCCAAGAGAGCTACTTAATATCTAAGTAGATCACAAATTGGTAGCTTCTCTTCTGGATCAATGGTCACAACCTAGCTATAGTACTGTGTAGAAATACCACAAAGAATAGCTAACATTTCCCCCCAAAGAGTTTGTGGAATTTTGTTTGGGTGAATAATTTCAAGAAGAAAGGAGCAGCAGTTCTAATCTGTCATACCCAGAAACTAGTTGTCAACCTCATGGAACTTTGTAGAAACAGTAAAATGTCTATAAATGGCCATCATGATTACCATAGCAAAAATGCTTAGTTAGTTTTAAAAAAATTTTTTTTAATGTTTATTTATTATTTTTGAGAGACAGAGAGACAGAGGATGAATGGGAGAGAGGCAGAGAGAGGGGGAGACATAGAATCTGAAGCAGGCTTCAGGCTCTGAGCTGTCGGCACTGAGCCCAACGCAGGGCTCAAACCCATGAACCATGAGATCATGACCTTTGCCAAAGTCGGACACTGAACTGACTGAGCCACCCAGGCGCCCCATTGAATGCTTAGTTTTTTATCAGACACTGGGTTAAGGCCATTCATTCATTATTCATTTAATCACCTCAAAAATCCCATAAGATAACTTTTGTTTATGGGTCTCATTTTATGGATGCAAAAATTAAGGCTTAGTGAGCAAAATTCATGTTCCTAACCACTGCCAGATTACTCTTGCTTTACTCTCGGGTAGGACCCATCTGCAGACCTCCACGTGGCCATAATCAGCTTATGGGCCTGGGGCATCCATTCAAGCGGCCAGTAGTAAACATCCTTAGATCTACCAAGATACACTATAACTCTGCTTACCTAAGCGTTCTCCTACTTGGTTCTGAACTTTGGATCTAAATGTCCTCATTTTCATGAACTTCAAACACTGCTGGTTTCCCTTAGAAGGCAGCTAGGTTTGGCCCCACTGTCTACAGATGCTGGGGCACAGCTAAAGAAACAGGGACCTGGATTAATCACACCCTTGAAGTGAGGCCAGTTCTAAGAAAACACTCAATTTTTGCACGCAGACAGATAAAATAGTGGAAGATTAGAGATACAGAGGCGTACACCCAGGGGTCAGAGGGAGCTAGATTGCAGAAGGGGAGCATGTAGATGGGCAAGACTAGTGGTGTAGAGCAAAAGGCACAACCCAGAATATCGGAGGCTTGTGGATAGGAAGGTAGCCCAGTGGTGAGAAATTCCAGAAGGGTCAATATTTAAGAACCAAGACAGGTGTCATGTGATTAAATTTCCCCACTTTATGTTATGGGTTGAATTGTGTCTTCAAAATTCATACATTGAAGTCCTAAGCATTAGCACCTTAAAATATGATCTTATTTGGAAATAGGGTCCTTGCAGATGCAATTAGTTAAGATGAGGTCATTAAGGGGTGGGGGCTAATCCAGTATGACTGGTGTCCTTACAAAAAGGGATAATTTGACACACACACACATACACACATACACACACACAGTATGTCACGTTAAAGTGAAGGCAGAGGTCAGGGTGATGCTTCTAGAAGCCAATGAATGCCAAAGTAAGGACAGATAAGCCCCAGAAACTAGGAGAGAGGCACAGAACAGAATCTTCTTCACAGTCCTCAGAAAGCTGACACCTGAGTCTCAGACTTCTAGCTTCCAGAATTGTGAGACAATACATTTCTGCTGTCAAAACCAGAAATTTGTGGTACTTTGTTTTTTTTTTTATTTTTTTTTAACGTTTATTCATTATTAAAAGACAGAGAGAGTCAGAGCGTGAGCAGGGGAGGGGCAGAGGGAGAGGGAGACACAATCTGAAACAGGCTCCAGGCTCTGAGCTATCAACACAGAGCCCAACGCGGGGCTTGAACTCACACACCTTGAGATCGTGACCTGAGCTGAAGTTGGACGCCCAACCGACTGAGCCACCCAGGTGCCCCTAGAAATTTGTGGTATTTTGTAACAGCAGCCCTAAAAATCTAATATGCTCCCTTTCTCTAAAATTGTAGCTCTGGGGGTGCCTAGGTGGCTCGGTCGGTTAAACGTCAAGACTCTTGATTTCGGCTCAGGTCATGATCTTGCGGTCTGTGGGCTAGGGCCCTGCGTCAGGCTCTGTGCTGGCAGCAAGGAGCCTGGTTGGGATTCTCTCTCTCCCTCTCTTTGCCCCTCCCCTGCTCATGCTCTTTCTCTGTCTCTCTCTCTCTCTCAAAATAAATAAATAAACTTTAAAATTTTTCAAAAAATAACATTGTAGATGTGTTCCATCTGCTTCTGGCCAATCTAGTCCTGGTTTCCTGAACCAAGTTCTCAGAGGAGGTTGATTGAAACCAAGAGCTTTTTAATCAAAATGGCTCCTGCAGAGTTTGCAAGTTACGAACTCACTGGAAGTCAGCTGACAGAGTGGCATGGGGGCCTCCAACCCTGCCTTGCACCGTGAGTACACTCTGTCCTATGTGCACTGTGACTTAAGGGAGGGGTCCACTGAGTGGAGCTGGGTGCTAATGTCTCTAGGGATCAAAATATTCAACTCCAAGTCAGGAGCATGGTTTTTGCTTAACCTGCCTCCTAAAAGTCTTTGTTTTCAGCTTCTCTCCCCTTCACCTTCATCAGGCTGTTACCAATTTGCTTTTAGTCACCTGATGAAGGCAGCGGGTTTCCATGGTTACCTACAAGCCTGCAGCAAGGTGTCATTCCTAGGAGGCTGTAGGATAAAGTGAATAACAGGGCCTCTGGCACAATAAAAATAACCTGGATCCTATTATCAGAATGGGGTACTGGGGGCATCTGGGTCTCAGAAGCAAGTCAGAAGCCCAGGTGTGAGAGCTAGGCTTAAAGGCAGAGGCAGAGCAGCAATCCTACTTCGTACTACTGTCTGCCGGATACAGAGCCTCTGCTATGACCTTGCTATGCTAAATACTTCATGTACATTATTTCCTTTTGGTCCTCGGTTACTGAAGCCCTCTGTTTTATCAAAGAGGGAACTGAGTTTACGTGACGTGTTAAAGATCACACAGCTGGTAGGTACAGAGAACGGATCTGAAACCAGGTGCTGAATATCTCCCTTCTATACCTCCAGATCTGCTTTCTGTTTCTCTCTAACCCATAGGCTGACCTACATGGGCTATGTCAACAGCCTCCCTTGCCCCTAACTCCAGCTGCGTCTGTTACTGGAGAGCCCTGCAGACAAGGGGGAAGAAAAAACAGGTTACTTGCCACTGGCTGTGGCACAGAACAGCTGCCTTTACAGAATCCTCTTCCATTTTCCCTCCTTCTGTCTGTGAGTCTAGGGCTGCTATTCTTGGCTACCAACTGCTCTATCCCTTTGGTTGCCTGGGACCCCCCTTTTGTAGGAAATTCCTTTAAATCCTTCTTTGCTTTCTTTCTTCTTTCCTTCCTTCCCTCCTTCCCTCCCTCCTCTCCATCTCTTTCTGCCTTCCTTCCTTCCTTCCCTCCATGCCCAGTGCAGAGCCCAACCTGGGGCTGGAAACTCACAACTCTGAGATCAAGACCTGAGCTGAGATCAACAGTTGGACACTTAATTGACTGAGCCACCCAGGCCCTAGTCAACTTCTTTCTAACAAGACCCCGGCTGCTACACCAGGTCTGTTGATTGTTTCTCCCTGTGCTCTGACAGAGCGCTAGTGTTGAGTCCCAGAGTGTTGGGCCAGAGCTCCTTAAACGCCTGTAGTCTAAGGACAGGATTGGGGTCTGAGATCTGGGGCTATAGGAAGACATGCTGAGCCTGAGGTGGTTGTCCAGTGGCTGGAGGTGTGGGGAGGGCGCTGCAGCACAGACTAGAGAAATGAGCAGAGTCTGATACTCACTTAGAAGGACTTGCAGTTCCCACGTGGCCTTCCTACACTGTCACCTCCCTAATGTTCAGCTACTACAATGAGTTTAGCTAAGTGTACATTTTGGGGAACAGTCCCCACATGACTTCTCTCACTTAGACACCAGTCACAAGTTTGTGGGTTCCCAGTGATGAGGGAGCATGGGCAAGCTGGGGGTAAAGTGGAGGCTAACAGCACCCCCACTCCCAGGTATGTGATATGAATGTATGTGATTTTCCTCGGATACTCCTGGCTACCCAAGAACAAAGGAAAGGGGTTTAAATGCTTGCCATGGTGTTGTGGGAAACTGAGGCAAATGAAAAATTAAATTCCCATACTGGCTACAGCCCATTCACAAGTCCTTGAAACCAGTAGAGTGACCTCCTTCTAGGAGTTCAGCTGCCTGGATGATGACACTTTGCTAGGGGCAAAAGGGAATCTTAGCTTAACATTATCCCAACCTGAAGGATCTTGTAAGTCTACTTTAACATATAAAAATTCCTTTGGAAACTGCCTTTATCTCAACTCCTCCAAGATATATGCTGGCAATCGTACTTCAAGCTTATGGCCCCTGATATACATCTGAAGGGTCTCATGACTGAGGTTTTAGTAAACAGTAATAAATGGTGTTTCCCTAGCAACAGCTAGTCCCTCAAGGTCCTGGAAACCTTGCTTCCAAAATTCCTTTGAGACTTACTCTATCCCTGACCCCCCTCTCAATCTGAGGGTATATAATGAGTTACCCCTCACGACCCCGGTGCAGCTCTTCCTGCCCGCGGGTTCTTTCTTGGCCGCTGGCTCTGGACCACCCCAGACTTCAAAACCAGGGCCATCCTCATTTCAGACTAGCTGGCTATCAATTCAGAGGTTCCTATGACCACCCTCAATTCGATAATTTGCTAGAGCAACACACAGAACTCAGGAAGTACTACCCTTATGATTTCAGTTTTAATACAGCAAAAGAATACAAATTAAAATCAGACAAGGCAGAGACACAAGGGCAGAGTCCAGGAGGGGTCCTAACATAGAACTTCTGGCCCTCTTCTCGCCATGGGATCATGGAGTCCTGACCATGATGTGTGTGACCGCGTGCTCACAGTATTGTCAAAAAGGGAAGTTTACCCAGGCCTTTGTAGTGTTTACTGGGGCTTGATCAGATACTGCTTGTGAGATCAATGTAGTTGATACGCTGATTCAGAAGAGGATTTAGCTGGAAATCAGGTTTAGATTTAGGCATGAGATCATAAGACAAAAGTGACTGGATAATCTGTGAAGGACTGCAGTGCAAGCTGGTGGTTATGATTAAGAATGTACTGGAAGTTGGGGCACCTGGGTGGCTGAGTTGGTTAGGCGTCCGACTTCCGCTCAGGTCACGATCTCATAGTTTGTGAGTTTGAGCCCTGCATCGAGCTCTGTGCTGACAACTCAGAGCCTGGAGCCTGCTTCAGATTCTGTGTCTCCCTCTCTTCCTACCTCTCCCCTGCTCACACTCTGTCTCCCTCTCTCTCTGCCTGTACCCTGCTCATGCTTGCTCTCTCTCTGTCTCTCAAAAATAAATAAACATTAAGAAAAAACTGTATTGGGGCGCCTGAGTGGCTCAGTTGGTTGAGCGTCCGACTTCGGCTCAGGTCATGATCTCGCGGCCAGTGAGTTCGAGCCCTGCATCGAGCTCTGTGCTGACAACTCAGAGCCTGGAGCCTGCCTCAGATTCTGTGTCTCCCCCTCCCTCTGCCCCTCCCTTGCTCATGCTCTGTCTCTCTCTGTCTCAATAGTAAATAAACATTAAAAAAAGAAAAAAGAAAAAGAATGTACTGGAAGTAGAGAAGTTTTTTAGGCATAGAAGCCTACTGCGAGTATGTGAAAGAGATTTTTGTTAAATCTACAGATTAAATGCAAGCTGAAACGTTTTTGTGTGTTGTTTTTTCTGACCTGAGAGTAAACTTCACTCTTCAGCTTTTTTCTATATTTTTCATCTTGCATGGACAATTTATCCCTTTATTTTTATGTTAATTTCTATTTTTATACATGTAATACACGTATATAATAGCATGAATGCTGCCTAAGATTTCTAATAAAAAATCAGTCCCCTGCAACATCCCCACATACCACCCAGTTCTACTCTCCAGAGGCAATCACTTCAACTCTTTTAACTGTTTTTTTCCTAACATTTATTACTCTTTCTAAGTAATATTCTTTTATGTAGCTTCTTGACTGAATGATTTAGATAAAATCTACTGACTCCCCACCATGCTGTAGAGAGGAGGGTTTTGTATCTCAATACCACATTTCCCATTTCCCTTTTTCCTGTGTTCCCTGCATAAGCATATCAACACTTTTGTTATACCAAAGGCTGTGTTTACATTATTATGGCCAAACAAATACTGTTAACAGACAAGCCAAGTTGCATTCTTAACCACACCGCCTATCTTCAACAATCTTTATTTTTCCTATGTTAAAAATTGCCATGTGTTTTTATTTGCTTATTTGTTCATGAACCCATCCAATTTTTCCCAAGCATTTCAGTACCCAGTCGTGTACCTATTAACAATGTATCCCAAATGTTAGCACATGCCACTTCCACAGTTTTCCCAGAGCTCTCCAGAATCTTCCTTTGTGCTCCTGTATAGATAGAATGTTCTCTGGGTCTGTACACAGCTGCCAACCTTGAAATTCTTAGCCTTTTATTTTTATGTGTCATTAAAATTTTAAGAAATAAAACAAAAACTCTGATGCTTATACACTATACATTCTAAAGTTCTTTTTTTTTTCATAATAAGTCCCTACTTGAATTTTAAATAGTAATCTAATAACTCACTGTTTTGAAAACTGGAAAGTAAAGGAAATGACTGAAGTATTTATTATGCCGTTCTGCTTTTTCTATTCTAATTGTATCCTTGGGTAACCACATGGTAGGTAGAGGAAAATTTCTCTTTATGGAACTTCCAGATAACAAATGATAAATGCATCTTTGAAACAAAATATCCCCATGTTATAATTCTCTTTTCCCCCATTTTGTACTTCTTTTTAAAAAAAATTTTTTTTAACGTTTTATTTATTTTTGAGACAGTGAGAGACAGAGCATGAACAGGGGAGGGTCAGAGAGAGGGAGACACAGAATCTGAAACAGGCTCCAGGCTCCGAGCTGTCAGCACAGAGCCTGATGCGGGGCTCAAACTCATGGACTGCAAGATCATGACCTGAGTCGGCCGCTTAACCGACTGAGCCACCCAGGCGCCCCCCCCCCCCATTTTGTAATTCTTAACAAATTAATGGATCTAGTCATTGAGCATCAATGACTGTCAATGTCCCAAAAAGACAACTAGATATTATGTGCCTCCCAATGAAAGAACTCAATACCACCCATCAAGTAGTGTTGATAAAAAAAAATCAAACTTGAATCTGATTCAGCACTGATATCCAATTACCAATATACAGGAAATGCAGATGAAAAACAAAAAAAAAAAAACAAAAAAGTAAGTAAAATTGCACCACAGGGGTGCAGGCAGTAAAATCCAGATTATAGGAAATTTTAGGACAAATAACCCAATTTATTCAACTAATAAATTGCAAGAAATAGGAAAATGGGATGGCAAGGGAATTTAAACTTAGAAGACATAGGGGCGCCTGGGTGGCTTAGTTGGTTGAGTGTCTGACTTTGGCTCAGGTCATGATCTTGCAGTCCATGAGTTTGAGCCCCGCGTCGGGCTCTGTGCTGACAGCTCAGAGCCTGGAGCCTCCTTCAGATTCTATGTCTCCCCCTCTCTCTCTGCCCCATTCCCACTCATGCTCTGTCTCTCTCTCTCTCTCTCAAAAATAAATAAGCATTCAAAAAAATTTTTTTAAACTTAAAAGACATAATGGCATGTTGCAATATGTGGTCATTATTTTGATCCTGATTCACACACATTAAATAAAATTATGATATGAGACATTGGAAGTTTAATTGTTTTTAATATTTACTTATTTTTGAGAGAGAGAGAAAGATAGAGTGCAATTGGGGGAGGGGTAAAGAGAGAGGGAGATGCAGAATCCAAAGCAGGTTCCAGGCTCTGGGCTGTTAGCACAGAGCCTGATGTGGGGCCTGAGCCTATGAACTGTGAGATTGAGACACTGGAAATTTAAATGCTAAATATTTGATTATATTAAGAGATTGTTGTTAATTTGGGTTGAACAGATTGCTTAAAAAGTCTTATCTTTTTGACTTGCATGTGAAAATAATTACCTAGAAGCTCTGAACTCTGCATTTTTGGGACTTTTGTGGAGGCTTCATCACATAGGCATGATGCATCTTCTCTGGAGTAGAGAATTGGGAGGGCGTGCTGAAAATTCCAAGCTTTGAATCATGGCTTGGTCTCTCTAGTGACCAGCTCCCATCTAGGAACCCACCAAGAGTCACCTCATTAGAACAAAAGACAGTCCTATCATGGAGGAAATTACAAAGATCTTTGGAGCTCTATGTCAGGAACCAGAGTCAAAGACTACATGTTAGAACAAAAAATTCTTCTACCACCCCCTATTTACAAGAGTATTAGGAGTTCTGAGCCAAGAACCAAGGGCAGAGCCATATATATATATGACTATTATTATTTCACAGATTATTTCCATAAAATGGTATTTCACTTTTAACATTGTGATACAGCCTCCAAGATTTTGTCATGATGATACCTTATTAAAAATAACAGTATAGGGGCATCTGGGTGACTCAGTCAGTTAAGTGTCCAACTTCCACCCAGGTCATGATCTTGTGGTTCGTGGGTTTGAGCCCCGCATCAGGCCCTGTGCTGACAGCTCAGAGCCTGGAGCCTGCTTCAGATTCTGTGTGTGTGTCTCTCTCTGTCCTCCCCTCTCAAAAATAAATAAACATTAAAAAAAAAAAAAAAAAAAAAAAACACAACAGCATCAGTGATCATATGGAGTTCCAGGCACTGTGTTAAAAGCTTTCTTTTCTGGGGCACCTGGGTGGCTCAGTCAGTTGAGCATCTGACTTCAGCTCGGGTCATGATCTCGCAGTTCATGGGTTCAAGCCCCGCGTCAGGCTCTGTGCTGACAGCTCAGAGCCTGGAGCCTGCTTCAGATTCTGTGTCCCCCTTTCTCTCCACCCCACCCCTGCTTGTGCTCTGTCTCTCTCTTTCAAAAATGAATAAACATTAAAAAAAAAGCTTTCTTTTCTTTTTTTTTTAATTTTATTTTTTATTTTTTAAAATTTACATCCAAAGTAGTTAGCATATAGTGGCAACAGTGATTTCAGGAGTAGATTCCTTAGTGCCCCTTACCCATTTAGCCCATCCCCCCTCCCACAACCCCTCCAGTAACCCTCAGTTTGTTCTCCATATTTATGAGTCTCTTCTGTTTTGTCCCCCTCCTTGTTTTTGTATTATTTTTGTTTCCCTTCACTTATGTTCATCTGTTTTGTCTCTTAAAGTCCTCATATGAGTGAAGTCATGTGATTTTTGTCTTTCTCTGACTAATTTCACTTAGCATAATACCCTCCAGTTCCATCCACGTAGTTGCAAATGGCAAGATTTCATTCGTTTTGATTGCCAAGTAATACTCCAATGTGTATATATATACCACATGTTCTTTATTCATTCATCCATCAATGGACAATTTGGGCTCTTTCCATACTTTGGCTATTGTTGATAGTGCTGCTGTAAACATTGGGGTGCATGTGTCCCTTCAAAACAGCACATCTGTATCCCTGGATAAATGCCTAGTAGTGCAATTGCTGGGTTGTAGGGTAGTTCTATTTTTAGTTTTTTTGAGGAACCTCCATACTGTTTTCCAGAGTGGCTGCACCAGCTTGCATTCCCATGTGTTAAAAGCTTTCTATGCATCATCTCACTCAGTGTTTACCACAACCTTATGAGGTTGATATTATTATTGTCTCTACTTCACAAATGAGGAAACTAAGGCCTTATTTCAAGTCAATGGAAAGTCCCGGACTCCCACCCAAGGATATTTAAGTTCAGAGGCTGTGCTTTTAACCTCTAAGCTATCTTTCCTCTAAATTAGGAAATTAAGTTTGAGCAAGATCATTTATTTGTTTATACCATTGCCTTGTTCCAGAAAGGATTTCAGGCATCTGGTTAAGTAACTTGTCCAAGATCACCCAGACAATAAGTAGCAGAGCCAGGAATCAAATCTTTCTCTCATGAACTGTATAAACTAAGTGCGATAACACAGATGTAGACCCACATTATATATTTCCTCATAAACTTGAGAAGGGGAAATGGGGACATTTTCTTTGGCTGGTTTTCATGTTCATTCTGGTTAGACATGTTCTCAACATTAGAGTTCCTTGCTTTATCTTTAGAGAAAGAATGAACAGGGGAGAGCGATTCCAGAAGAACAGGACTGGGCAGTTCTTACACGGGCTGCCCATAAGAAGTATATAGAAGGAAAAAGCCTGAGATGATGGTGAGAGATGTTTTTGGTGCGTGGCAGGCAACCTGTAAACACTGCTTAGGAAATCCTCAGGAGGAAGGGTAAGAGAGAGCAAAGAGAGGGTAAAATAAGGAGACAAAAGAGAGAAGTCATGTATTAAGGGAAGTGGAAGGTGGTGAGAGGGGCACTTATACCTGTTCAAGTGTGAGAATAAAAATAATAATTGAATTTGGTCATGCGTGGTTGCAGAGAAGAAAAGTATGAAAGGTAAACACCACCAAAGCAGTCATTTTTTAAAAACTGCATATCCTAAAAATCACTTATCTCAACTCAGGGACAGTCCCCTCAAGTCTGAGCAATTAAGAGTTTTGTCAGTCCCTCTGGATCCTCTCTTCTTGAATCTGTAGCATCGTCCTTCTTAAGGCACATAATCCATTTTTTTTTACCCCTAAGACTCATTCCACATGGGATTGTATAAAGAACTGTCTTTTCTTGGCAATAACTCAAAAAATAAATAGAATGAAATATATACTCATTCTTTTTTGTATGCTAAAAAGTGGAGCATTCATTTGCTTTCAGTTTGAATTATTATAAAAACATCGCAGAACTTGTCCTTAATATTTCTTTTCTTCTCCTTCTTCTTCATCTTCTTCTTCTTTTTTATGAAGGACCTGTCTCAACTTAGTATCCTTAACCAAACATACTTTAGTCTCAGGGCAAGAACCGGCTATAAAGAAAATACCGTTCTTTTAATAGCAGCTCTTTAGCTCTGGCTGTTCACTAAAAGCTAACTATGAGGGCAAGATGCATTTGAAACTTCTCATTAAGAACCACGATGTTTCACTTAAGTTGGACTATGCCACTCTGGATAATGTGAAACAGCAGTCAGTTATTGAGAAGCAGGGACAGGAAGAGGAAATGGCTGATCTGTAACTAGAGTTCTCCAAAGGTGGTAGGTACATTTATTAATCTCTTGGGACCTATATTCAGTTAGCAACTTAAGCTGACTAGCACGTGTGTTGAGTAATGTTTAAATCGTCAGAGTGCACATATAGGAATTTAACAGCACAGAAATTTATTTTTTCCCCATTCGTCCTTTCTAGACATTTCCTTTTTTAACTAAATTATGCAAACAACATTCAAAAAAGCAACTCAATTCAGGCTTGTTTGATAGAATCCTGTAGAATATTGATCATTACAACTTCTCTTTTGCCACCAGACATGGACAAAGAGTCCTCTGTTCTAAGTAAATTAATCTAGGGCAAAGAAATTTCCATATCGCTTGCATTTAGTTTGGAGTTTTCCTTCTTTCTCCAAAGGCACCATTATATGTATGTGTGTGTGTGTGTGTGTGTGCGTGCGTGTATACATATACACATTATATATGGAATCATATATAAAATATATAAATATATTTTAAATAGTATGTATTACATTTTTTAAATGTAAGCAATTTAATCTTGTTTTAAGAATTAAAAATAACTGAGGTAATTGAAGGAGTTGCAAATTCTACAAAGTAAATGGCAAAACCATGATGTTCTGGAAATATATGGAAACATGCAAATAGTAGAAAATGTATTATTATGATAGCCAGTGGCTAAAGGTCTGACCTAAATTAATTTAATCCCTCACTAACTACTTTGTAAAACCTCAGGTCCAATGCTAACAATAGCCCTCACACAAATGCAGCAGAGGCACAAATGTATTAGACCTAAATGCCCTATAAAATGGTTTGAGACCTAGAAGATCTGTGCCCTGATACTATTTTAAAAAATTATGACTGATAAGACATTCTCAGCTTGAGAAGCCTTGAAAGAAAAATGACTCATTCCATAAAGGCATTTTTATAAGGGAAGTGGATTTAGAATATAATGGTGACATTTAGTCATTATAAAGCAGATAATTTCATGAAGAATAATTTGATATTTATAACAGCATCATTGTCAATTAAATTTTGTAAAGAGTAAAAGTGAATCAAAGGTCCTTGGTGAGCAAAGAAAGAGGAAGTGGAAGCTCTGTGATGGGGTGGTTAGCAGTTAGGAGGGAAGAAAAACAAAGGAGCGATTGTACTAATTATTGCAGTTTTTTGTTTTTAATTCCACTATCTTTTAGGTCGTCATCATAGCAGAATCAAATGCCCTTAGTATTATATAAATGTATATAAATCCAGGTTTCTTTTTTTTTTATTTTTTTAAATGTTTATTTATTTTTGCAAGAGAGAGAGAGAGAGACAGAGACAGAGGGTGAGTGGAGGAGGGGCAGAGAGAGAGGGAGACACAGAATCTGAAGCAGGCTCCAGTCTCTGAGCTGTCAGCACAGAGCCAGATGTGGGGCTCAAACTCACAAACCATGAAATCATGACCTGAGCTGAAGTTGGATACTTAACCGAATGAGCCACCCAGGTGCCCCTATAAATCCAGGTTTCTAGATGGCCAAATCTTCTTGTGGATTTCATTGTCTCCTTCTCCCACCACCCTACCCCTCCTCTGGATTACTCATCTAATGTACTAGTTTCTCTTCTGCAAGGCTTCCTTAAGATTTTGTTACAATTTTTGGTTGCTGACCCGGTCCTTGAAGGACAGTTGTTTACTACATTCTAAGAAAGCCACAAACAAGGAGTGTCTCCATTGTTCTTTGGTTACACATTCCAGTCTATTCAAATTGTGAACCAACTTGTTTTTCTATTGTTTGTAGTCTATAGCCTCATATACTCTGTATTACCTCCTGAAGACAATACAGGTATTTTAAATGTCAGAAACATGCGTAAGTAATCAAACTCTATTGTATAATATATTGTGCCAAGAATGTATTTTCACACATGGTGTGTTAGTGAAGAAATAAAACCTTTAAAGTAAAGTGTTTTCTATTAGGCTACTTAATATAGAAATGGTTCATGCCCTGAGGCAAAAATTAATTGATGTTTAGGCATAACTTAGTGATTTTTAATTGAAACCTTTTTTAATTGAAACAAGTGTAAATCTGGAAGCCAAATCACATTTTGAGTCTATGGATTTATGACTAGAATAAGTTTATGCTGAATTAGCTTTTATAAAATGTGCTTTCTTAGAAAAATAGCATTAGCTCCAAAATAAATGTTTTTGGTGGCTTTCTTGCACCCAAAACAAAATTACTGAAATTTGACAATAGCATAAAACATTTATCTTAATTAATAGTAGCACATATTTGAGAATAAAGTATGTTCAATAATTGTTTCCTAAGATCCAGCATCTGGAAATGCATTCACAACATCACCTGACCAGCAAACAAATATTTCATTTTTAGGACAGAAAAGATGAAGCTTTATCTCCTAGTTACAAAGGCTACGTTTTACCAAAACTATTCATTAATCCCCTGCCCCCTCCCTTATCTGGGGTTTTGTTTTCTGCCACTTCAGTTCCCAACCCCCCCTCGCCCCACCTCCACCCCCACAGTCATCTATGGTCAGGAAGCAAATGTTCCTTCTGACTCTCAGAAGGTCCATAGCAGCCTAAGGCTAGGTCATTTACCACACTTCATCTCATCACATAGGCATGTTATCTCACATCATCAGGAGAAGGAGGGTGAATATAGTACAATATTTTGAGAGAGAGAGAAGGACCACATTCACGTAAGTTTTATTACAATATATCATTACTCTATTTTATTATTAGTTTTTGTTGTTAATCTCTTACTGTGCCTCATCTGTTGCTGTTTTAAGTTTATTTATTAATTTTTGAGAGAGAGAGAGAGAGAGAGAGCACAAGCAGAGGAGGGGCAGAGAGAGAGGGAGAGAGAGAGAATCCTAAGCAGGCTCGGCACCATCAGCACGAAGCCTGATGTAGGGCTCAGGGCTCCAGCTCACAAACCTTGAAATCATGATCTGAGCCAAAACCAGGAGTCAGACGCTTAACTAACTGAGCCCCCCAGGTGCCCCTGGGCCTCGTTTGTAAATTAAACTGTGTCATAGGTATGTATGTATGGCCATAGCTCATTTTATTGTGCTTCACTTTATTGCGCTCCATAAATAGTGTGTTTTTATAAATTGAAGGTTTGTGGCAACCCTGCAGGGAACAAATCTATTGGTTCCATTTTTCCAATAGCATTTGCTCACTTTCTGCTCTGTGTCACATTTTAGTAATTCTTCCAATATTTCACACTTTTTCATTATTATTATATTTGTTATGGTGATCTGTGATCAGTGATTAACCACTCACTGAAATCTCAGACAATGACTAGCATTTTTTTAGCAATATTTTAAAATTAAAGTATATACATTGGTGTTTTTTTTAGACTTAATGCTATTTCACAGTTAATAGACTACAGTATAGTGTAAACATAACTTTTATATACACTGGGAAACCAAAAAATTCATTTGACTTGCTTTATTGTGATATTTGCTTTATTGCGGTCGTCTGGAACCAAACCTACAATATCTCCAAGGTATAGGTAAAAACAGTATATATAGGGATCAGTACTATCTGCAGTTTCAGGCATTCACTGGAGGTCTTGGAATATATCCCTGTGGATAAGGTGGGGGGAAGGGGGTGGTGGGGGAGAGGGGACTACTGCAGTATATTGTTATAAGGTCTATTTTCTTTGTGAACATCTGCTTTGTATTTCATTCATTCCTTGGGGTTTGTAGCTTGGTAAAACACAATTGGCAAATATATTTACCTTAAAAAAAATTTCTCATGACTCTTCTAACTCCCCAATTACAATTTTAGATCACAAAGAAAGTAAGCGATAAATGCTATTTATTTATTTATTTATTTATTTAATGCTTAAAGGATAAAAGAACAGAATGCCTAGTTCATTTACTTCTATTAAGATGTGCATGGGGGCACCTGGCTTCAGTTGATTAAGCATCCGACTTCGGCTCAGATTATGATCTCACTGTTCATGGGCTCAAGCCCCACCTCAGGCTCTATGCTGACAGCTCAGAGCCTGGAGCCTGCTTCAGATTCTGTGTTTCCCTCTCTCTCTGCCCCCCTCTCTCTCACCGTCTGTCTTTCTCTATCAAAAAAATAAACATTAAAAAAGAAAAAGACCTGCACGAAACCATAAATGGTAATGTGTTTATGTAACCCTTTTAAAATCTATCCAAGCCAGAGAAAATATCAGCCCTCACTGGGTATATCAATATACAGTTCTGCAATATAAGAAAAGAAAAAGTGACCAAAATAAACTTTAAAAAGACAAACAAACAGGGGTGCCTGGGTGGCTCAGTCAGTTAAGCGTCCAACTTTGGCTCAGGTCATGATCTCGTGGTTCGTGGGTTTGAGCCCGTGTCGGGTTCTGTGCTGACAGCTCAGAGCCTGGAGCCTGCTTCAGATTGTCTCCTTCCCTCTCTGCCCCTCCCCCACTCATACTCTGTCTCTTTGTCTCTCTCTCTCTCTCTCTCTCTCTCTCAAAAATAAAATAAAAACATTTAAAAATTAAAAAAAAAAGAGATCATGTGGGTCAGTGTATTACTTTGATCAGAGATTTCTGACCAACCAAAAGAACTGAATTTGACATCTATTCAAAATAATGGATCATTTGGTAGCAATGTATACTCTTCTTTCTGGGTTATCTGCTCAGGTACCTGTCACTGCCAATCTCTGTTTTTGGTCTAAAAAATTAGGCTTCTTGGCATCCCCCTGTACTTTTCCCCCACTGCCTGAAATAGTCTCTGTTTGGTAGTATTCAGATTAGACTTTCTAGAAAGTCTTTTTTTTTAGTTTGGCATTGGACCCTAAAATGCATTGGAGCATTTTAGCTCCTCAATTTGAATTCTCTAATTCTGGTGAAATAGGATTCTCCAGTATTAAACCATGATGTCTCCAGGGTAACAAAGCAGAGAAGTGGTAGGATATGCTAAATAAGGCTCTGAGCCATTTCAAATATTATGTGGAAAGCAACCAGGAATAATCAAAGGCACCATAGAATTTCAAAGAAGGGTATTCCTTGAATGAACATATATTGAAGAAATAAAATGCATGCAGAACAAAAAGGGGGAAGTAAAAAATATATTCATATTTTATTTTATTTGCATGAAGAAACACTGGAAGAATAAACCAAAAACAATAAAAATTATTACCCATTAAGGAAAAGAGCTGGAGTGGGGCAAGAGAAAGAGTAGAATCTATTTGTGTATACCTTTTAGTTTGGAATCATGAAAAACAAAATTAAGTTGAAATAAAAAATACTTGGAAGATCGGGATCGGGATCCTCAGCTCTACTTCCTAAGTTAGTTCTGTTCTATAGTTGCCAGTGGTCTCTGGCAGCTATGGGCAATCAAGACCACCACAACCAATTACAGAAAAAAGACCACCTTTTCCTCAAAGAGCTCCAGTAAAAGTCCCAGAATTGAGTCTTATGGGTTTTAAATTTATTTATTTATTTTGAGGAGTGAGAGAGTGGGGGAGGGGCCGAGAGAGAGATAGAGAGAGAGAGAGAGAGGGAATCCCAAGCAGACTCCATACTGTCAGCCTGGAGCCTGATGTGGGGCTTGAACTCATGAACCATGAGATCATGACCTGAGCTGAAATCAAGAGTCAGATGTTTAACTGACTGAGCCACCCAGCTGCCTGAGTCTTATGGGTTTTGACTGGCCTATTTTGAACCATGTGCTCAACTCCCAATCCATCCCTGTAATCAAAGAGATAGCATGCTACCATTGGCTGTGCTGTGGGCACAGGAGTGAAGTGTGCTTCATGGGAAGTGTGTTGGTAGAAAGGAGAGAAATAATACCCCAAAGGGAAACTGGGGTATATTGTCAATAAGGGATGATAGATGCTGGGCAGTAAAAACACTAAATATGTCTACCACACTACCCTCTCAGTAAAGACCCTTTAGGAACTTTACCAGACATCTCCACTTTTAAGGAGATGACCAAAAGTAGCTTTTTAAGAGAGACCTGAGACTCCGAAATTAAAATGAGTTTCTCAGCCTAAAACAGGCTATTCAGAGAACATTTTACTTTAGGAAGCAGGTCAGAACAATTGCTATTTTAATCAAGAAAGAGCAGCAGTTAAATAAAAATTACTTAAATCCCAAAGACTGAGATTTATGAAACAGCTAATGATGAGCAGTTTAATAGAACTGGCTTTCTTGAGTGAGACAGGACAAGAAACTATTTTTGTGTTATTCTTTTGTTATAAAAGCTGGGTAATTATTTGGGCCTTTAAACCCTCTTTGTATTTCTGAATGATGACCATAGCCAGTTCTTAAATAAATAAATACTCCACAAGGAAAAGACTGAAAAGAGGCATTCTTTGCAGCAGAGGTTCTAGCCTGTTATTCCATGGCTGGTCTCAATTAGCTTTCTGCCGCCGCCACGCATTAGTGAAAATGGCAGTGGGCGTAAAGAACATGCCCATAGGTCTGTGGAAGATTTCCATTTTCTCTTCATTTCTGGCACCACTGTAACACTTCAGCCCAGCACACATAATCAGTTGGAGTGCATGAATAAAACTCTACTATATATAGTATGAGTGAATTCCAGGATGCAAACTATATATAGTCGAGCAAAATAACAAGTTCGGTCTCATGTTACTCAGCTTGGCAGTATTTAAAACATTAAACAGTTCTTTCCAGTCACTCCTTGTTGAATGCTGGTCTTTACTGGTGCTTCCTTTGTGCACCCTTACTTTCAGCTAGGCTGTTTTTATAAGTCTGTTTCTGGACTTTTGTCAAGTAGTCGCTGTTTCTGTCTGATTTCCATGGACAGACATGGTGGTAGCATTTCTAGGCAGGAAGAGCTCACGCCGGCCATCTGGCTGGGGGGTTGCCTGAAATCTTCTTGGAGGTTACTTGGAGGGTGCTGATGGAGACTACAGATGGAGGGCTAAAGGATTCACCTAAGGCTATCTTTTGGTGCTGCCACTACCATACGGTGTATCTTTTTGTTTTCTTATAGAAACTGCTCATTCTGGCAGGCGCTTACCCAGCCAATTAAGTAAAGCTCATCTAACAGGAAATCTCTATTTTTTTCTCTGAACTGCCGATTTCCCTCAGCAGGGAATTGAGGGATCCGGTGAACATTTATTGGGACATTGGGGATGCCAACAAGAACAAGATGGTTCTTGTTTTCAAGTTGTTCATGGTCTACACTGGAGTTGGGGTAAAGGGACACACAAAACCAAAAATATATGCAATGACTGGTACTTTAATGATGCTTTGTAGAAGTTACATTGTGGGCACAAGGGAAGGTTCCATTTATCTCAGATCGCACTCCCTATTTGTATCTCTTCTCTCTAGTGCAGAGCAGCTCATATGTCATTTCTCGCCCCATCCCATTCACTTGATTTCACAAGTGTTTATTGAGTATTAACTCTGTGGTCATTGCTGGGGCTGCAGCTATGTTGGACTTTTATTCCAGTTTGGGAATCAGATAATAAAAAAGTAAACAAGAGATTATATAGTGATAAGACAGGCTAAGGGATAGCTAGGGACCGTGGTGGTGGGGGGGGGGCATAAAAGGGGAAGGGTTGCAATGGTAGGCACAGAGATCACAGAAAGCCTGTGTGGGGAGGTGACATTTAGCTGAGACAGGATTGGTAAGAAGTAACCAGCCATAGGGGGATCTGAGGAAAAGAATTGCTCTCAGGTAAACTAGAAGGGCAAAGGCTGTAGGCAGGGAAAATTTTGGAGTGTTTCAGAAATGGAAAGGAACCAGTGTGACTACAACTTACAGTGAAGGGGGGCAGTATTGGGAGTTGAGCTTGGAGAAATCAGTAGTGGCCAGATCACAAGGTCTGTGCGATCTTGGTGGGGTTTGAATTTTATCCTCAGCGCAACTTGAAGAAGGAGGATATACTTTTCCAGTTATTGGGGTATATGTGTTTCTCATCCAGGGTACTCTCTTCAGCATCTGAAGGAAACAGAATTAGTAATTACAATATTGGCTGCTTGGTGAGCACAGAATTAGAGCAAAAATAAACGAAAGGTTTTGAGAGATATTTTGCATAGGCTATGGATGGGTCCATACCATTGGGGATTTGCCCTTTTGAATGTCTGGATATTTGTGAGCACCTGATGTACTACATACCCTTGAACGAATTTTCATTCTCCAGGTCGCCTTGATTTTTAGGGTTGACAGGAATCTCTTGTCCACACTGTCACCTTTCTTCACTTTCACAACTTTCAATACATTGAGGATCCTCAATTTATTTATTTATTTTTAAAACATTTTGTTTGTTTGTTTGTTTGTTTGTTTGTTTTGTAGTCTCCACACTCAGCATGGAGCCCAACGCAGGGCTTGAACTCAATGACCTTGAGATCAAGACCTGAGCTGAGACCAATAATCAAATACTCAACCAACTGAGCCACCCAAGTGCCTGGATCCTCAGTTTATAAATAATATTTAATCACCTCAAGAATCTAATCCAAAGCCTATTATATAATGGACCTTCATCAGAAGTATGTAGTTATATAATATCCCATCCACAGTTAGTGAATGATTGTTAGAATCAGTCCTAGAGAGTGAGACTTCCAGACTTGGTCTTTTGGTTTGGGGGTGAGTCTTCCTTTTAGGCTTGTCACCTATAATTACTGACCATAATATGAATATGCTTTAAAAAAATTTTTTTAGGGGCGCCTGGGTGGCTCAGTCGGTGAAGCAGCTGACTTCGGCTCAGGTCATGATCTCGCGGTCCGTGAGTTTGAGCCCTGCGTGGGACTCTGTGCTGACAGCTCAGAGCCTGGAGCCTGTTTCAGATTCTGTGTCTCCCTCTCTCTGACCCTCCCCCGTTCATGCTTTGTCTCTCTCTGTCTCAAAAATAAATAAACGTTAAAAAAATTTTTTTTTAAAATTTTAATTCCAGTATAGTTAACACACAGTGTTATATTAGTTTCAGGTGTAAAATATAATGATTCAACAATTCTATACAGTACTTGGTGTTCATCATGATAAGTGTATTCTTAATCTCCTTCACCTATTTCATCCATCCCCCACCCACCTCCACTCTGGTAACTGTTCTCTAGAGTTAAGAGTCTGTTTTTTGGTTTGTCTCTTTGTTTCCTTTTTTGTTTTTATTGTTTTTTAAATTCCACATATGAGTGAAATCATATTGTGTTTATTTGTTGTTCTCTAACAGACTTATTTCACTTAGCTTTATACTTTCTAGTTCCATCCATGTTGTTCCAAATGGCAAGATTTCATTCTTTTTTATGTTTGAGTAATATTCCATCATATATATATATATATATATATATATTCTTCTTTATGCATTCACCTATCGCTGGACACTTGTTTCCATAATTTGGCTTCTGTAAATAATGCTGCAAAAAACATAAGGATGCATATATCTTTTTGAATTAGTGTTTTTGTGCTCTTTGGGTAAATACCCAGTAGTGGAATTGCTGGATCATATGGTCATTCTGTTTTTACTTTTTTAAGGAACCTCCATACTGTTTTCCACAGTGGCTGCACTAGTTTGCATTCCCACCAACAACACATGAGGGTTCCTTTTTCTCCATATCCTCACCAACACTTGTAGTTAAGATGTATATGGTTTTGATGTAAAATAGAATCTTTACCCAAAGGATCTGTCCACCTAGCAATTTAAAACCCAAATAAAATAAGTAGTGTTTCTTCTTTTGGGAACTCATCTGCTCATTCATTCAAGTACATGGAGCTCCAGGCAGTGCAATGGGCACAGGGGATAGAACAGTTGCATGATGTACTCCCAGGCCCCGGGTCTGAAAAAGCTTTTAAGTGTATTTCCGGTCCTTAGAATGAACAAATTGTCCAATTACAAACTATATACTTATAACTGCCTGAATTTATAGGGTATGTTCTCCATTCAGCTTACAAATATCTGTCTTTAATTATCTTCCCAAGACTAACAGCCACCACACCACAGCTCCTGGTTTCTCCACTCGCCTCCCTCTTCCTTCTTCCTACCTCCAGAGCGCTTGCTGCTGTTGCCATGACAACCGGAATGAAAAGCCTTGGAACCTAATATTTTATTATGGGTGCCTCCCCATAAGGACATTATTGTACATCTGCCAAACTGGACTCTGGAGGCTCTTCTTTAAATATACCATTAAGTCATGTCAAAATAGGAACTCTAGAGGCAAGATTATGATGGTGTTTAATCAGGGACCTAGGAATTCTCAAATCTTGTTTTCAACCAGCCATTTCCTTCTTTGAGGTTTTCAAAGAAAATATGTACACTAATGACAAAGCAAGATCTAGGCATGCTTTACACCTAAACCCCATATGGCTTTCTAGTGACTACATCCAGGCCTGGTGGAGATCACTTTTGGCCTAAGCCAGGTTGGCCTGAGGAATCTACTTGACTAAGAAACAACTCAAATCTGTCCTCAGAGCCCCAGGCTCTGAGAGCCATCTGCCTGCTTGACATTTACCTTTGGGTGACTCTTAGACATGTTCACCGTACCAATCTTTCCATCCCTATTCTTCCCCTAGTCTTTCTCCTCTCAGTTAACATCTCCACCATTCAGCCAGTGGCCCAAGCCAGAAACCTGGGAGTCACCTTGAGTCTTCCCTTTCCCCGGCCTCACCCCATTCCTAACCCTTCCCTATCAAGTCCTGTCAGCTCTATCTCCAACATGAAACTCGAAGAGGTCTGCTTCTCTACATCTCCACTCCCTCCTCTTTACAGCAAAACATAGTCATCTTCGTCCTGGATTGTAATAGAATTCTGACTCTTCTCCCCAGTTCCACTTGTTTTCCCCTGAAGCCCTTCTCCATAGAGCAGCTAGATTGTAACACTTTTTTTGTTTTGTTTTGTTTTTTTAATGTAATTTATTGTCACATTGGCTTAGGTACAACACCCAGTGCTCATCCCAACAAGATTGTGTCACTTTGTACTTTGAAACTCTTCATGGCTTCCCATTATACTTGGAATAAAATCCATATTCTTCATGCTGGCCTACAGGGCTCTGCCCTGAGCTCTCTGAGCAAACTTTCAAGCCTCATCTTGTACCATTCTCCACCTGGCCTCTACTCCAGTCATACTTTTCATTCCTCAACCCCCATGTGGCTTGCAAATATCTGTCATCAATTTCCTTCGAAGTCAAATAGCTGCCATAGGTCCTGGTTTGTGGACCACGTTCGTTCCTCCCACCCATGCCTTTACACTTTCAACAACTTCTGCCTGGAACACGTCTTCTCCACCCTTTGCCAGCTCTTTTCCTAGTGGCTGTCTCCTCTTCAACCTGGAGGTCTCAGTGAAATGTCACCTTCTCAACAAGCCCTTCCCTGACCACCCTATCCAAAATGGCCCTCCCTCCTCAATGATCTTCTATCAGTGCATCCTGTGTATTTCCTAAACTATACTTCCCAGAATATACAACCATTTTGTTTACTTGTTTGTGTATTTACTAAGTTTGTCTTCCCAAGTAGGAATGTCAATTCCTTGAAGGCAGGGACTAGATCTGTTTTATTCACACTGAATGGCACATAAGAAGAGCATAATTAGTATCTCTTAGATACATGAATGATCCTGCTTGAAATTCTGGCAGCAACATCTGCACCCAGGAAAGAAATAAGAAATTCTTTTTCCCATTCATCCTTCACTGTCCTAGTCAGGATCTTGATGGATCATACAAATGAAGATATTTTAATGAAGGAATTATTTCTTTAAAAAAATTTTTTTATGTTTATTTATTTTTGTGAGAGAGAGAGACAGGGAGACACAGAATCTGAAGCAGGTTCCAGGCTCTGAGCTGTCAGTACAGAGCCCGATGAGGGGCTCGAGCCCATGAACAGCGAGATCATAGCCTAAGCAGAAGTTGGACACTTAACCAACTGAGCCATCCAGGCACCCAAAGGAATTATTTCTTTTTTTTAAAAAAAAATGTTTATTTATTTAGTTTTGAGTGAGAGAGAGAGCATGAGTGTGGGAGGGGCAGAGAGAGAAAGAGAGAGGATTTCAAGCAGGCTCTGCACTGTCAGCCCAGAACCTGATGTGGGACTCAAACTCACAAACCGTGAGATCATGCCCTAAGCCAAAATCAAGAGTCAGATGCCACCCAGGTGCCCCTAATGAAGGAATTGCTAACTGAGACATGGGCAGGGTTATGAGAACCAACACAGGATGTTGAGACACCAAAGACTGGCATGAGCATGGAGCGATTATACCCCCCAAAAGGTGAGGACAAAGGAAGCAAATGAATGGTGTCCCTATGGCCCAGTAAGAGCTGGCGCTTTGGAGGAAGGGCCACCCAGCTAGAGATGTAGTCTGGAGAAACATAGCCACTGCCAGATTGGCAACAGCTAAGCAGGATAGGAATAGCTAAAGAAATACCCCATCCTGACTCTCCTCTTACTCTCTCATCGATGATCCATGCCCTTTCTTGGCTAAAACCAAGTAAAAACCAGCCTGCAAGGAAATGCAGGTGAATGAATCCATTTGTAGCCCAGCCTTTCAAAGCACAGAGCAGGTGATAAATGGAGAATGATCAGCAGAGATGTGACTCCTAGCAACCGTAACTCAGACTGGTCTTACTCCTATGATTTAGAGGTCAATCAAATTTGGGGTTTATGCTTGGAATATAACTACCATTTATACCATTGTGCCTAAGGAAAAACCATTTGGATTTTTTAAGCAACGAACTTACTAATAAACTTGGGAACATAATTCACTAGGGCATTTATAGTGCCTTTATAGTGAACGAGTGGGTGAGGTGTTTTTATTATTAATAAGCATAGCACAGCCTGCTCAAAGAAAGAGAGAAAGAAAGAAAGAAAGAAAGCTCCCATAATCTTATTTGGCTACCTCATAAATTGAATTATGAGGCATTTTGGTAATATACATAGTATCCTCACAAAATACATGGGACCAGTATCTGGCAAATTAGATTTCTAGGTCCTGTCAAACCAGTTACAGAGAAAATATAGCTAGAATTTTTTTCTGAGTCAAAAACCTTAAAGTCTTTGAGTACCGGTTTTCATCCTGCTCTCAATAGTTGCTATGTGAGAATGTCCATTTCTGGTTCATTTTAGTCTGTAAATACAGAATTGCACCCTGTTTATTTCAGGGATATTGGTCATCTTGGAGTTTTCACAAGGTTTTACAAACTATGCTGGAGGAAATAAGAAGTGAAATGCAAGTCTTCCTAACAGCTGACAATGCAGCTTTGGGGAAAATGCCATTTCATCTTTGTAAATTTAGCACTGGGAGTTGGGGCTGAGTTGCATGGCTAGGGGAATAACCATGTCAATATACAATTCCTCTCTAAAAATCTTTGTTTTACAATATGACTTGAATGCTCAGACAGCTATATTGAATATCTCAATAGGAGTAGAAGGGCATTAGGATAAAAAGGCAGCTGCTAAATATATTGTATCTTTGTTAATTAAATGCTAGATCTGTAAATGGAGCTCCATAATAGCAAACAGCAACCTCATTTCCAATTCATTTCTCTCTTTGCTTAAAATTCTCTAAATATTGGAAATAAGAACCACCAATAAATATTTAATAAGAATGTCCCCCCCCACCTTGTCTACTCTCTGCATTGTGTAGCCAGAAAGAATGCAATATGTTTATTGTGTTTATTGATTTATTTACACTTACAAAAATAATAGAATGCTGGTTTAAGACAGGCTTGATTTTATCTTTCCACTGTGTAGAAAAGAGGCAAATTATTCTAGGGCTTTAAATGTTTGAAATACAGAGGCTTGCGAGGAAAATTCAAATCTGCCTCTGATTTCCCTCTGTTCTGGGATTCTGCAAACAGAAAATCCTCTCCTTAAAAAAAAAAAAATATATATATATATATATATGCACACAAACACATATATACATATACATTTATATAAATATATATGTATATATATATACATTTATATAAATATATATGTATATATATACATTTATATAAATATATATGTATATATATATACACATTTATATATATGTGTGTATATATATACATTTATATAAATATATATGTATATATATATATTTATAAACTACCTGGCACATAACCCAAGAAAAGCGAAGCAGGGTAGATGGCAAAGTGAAACATAAACGCAGTGGAAAAATGTTTGGAAAGCCACTCTTTACCAATAAATATCTTAATTAAATCATCTAGGACCTTATTCCGTAATGATATGCACCAGGTGTCTCTGCCTCCATTTAATCAGCTCAGCATTATTCCCCTTTCAGAAATGATACATACTGTTGAGGTGTATCCAGCTGAAAGACACATCAACACAAAGCGCAATGCTATTCAAATGTGGGGTTTTTTTCAGTGTATATTTTTAAATGGCCTCATTTCTTCCACTCTCTATAGACTGATCATAATGGATCACCCAGGTTAAAGGATGAAGTAGAAATAAGGCACTACCACATTTATAGACACGAAAACACAGTAACTGTAGGTTTATGGAAACTAAGCTTAAGAAATATGCAAGGCACTTACTGGTTTCTTTCAGAAACCTCTAAGATGTGGGAGAAATATGTGTGAGATTTGGGCTTTCGTTTATTCAAATATGAGGAATTTGTCCGCTAGAGTCAACTGACTGATAGTAGATGGGAAGGATTAGTGTGGGTCTTATTTGGCAGGCTTCTCAGTAGAAACCCATATGCTCTCTGACATTGATTATAATTATTTTTCCATCATTCCCAGGTTAAGTTCTTAGCAGGAATGTGAGCCAACTCTCTCCCTACGAAGGCTCCTGCTGTGAAACCATTTCTGGCAATGAATCTTTAACAAAAGATCAGGAACTTGACATTTCTTTTTAAGCAGGAGAAGAAAATGTGTGCAATGTTGGAAGCAAATATAGGGATAGAAAGAGCTTCTAAACAGTCACAGGGAGGAGCAGTGAATCAGGAAGAAACACTACATGATATGCCAGTGGCTTTATTTTTGCGAAACAGCAACTAATGACTAGGTGTGGCATATGTAGACTATATACTGTTATGCTTCGGTGTCTTTAAAGTAGAAGGAGGGACGATGTATTTAATTGTTGTTTTGGACCAGGTGTATCTTTATGATTTTATATTCAACTGATCTTCAAGGAGATTGTTAGGACAGTGGTTGAAACAGAAATTTAGGATATTTTAAGAAACAGAAAAGGCAATCATTCTTGTTTTAATTGACTAGACCCGCAGAGTTAAAAAAAATTTTTTTTCAGAAATGATGTGTACATTTGTGAATTTATTAATCTGATTTTCAGGGTGAGTTCTTGGTGGAAAGGCTAAATAAAGTACCAGGATGCTTCCAGGGTGAGAATTTTTCATCCTCACAGTGTCCATCTACAGTAAGAAAATTGCTTCAAAATTAATTTGAACAGCAACAGATGCAGAAAATGGCATGGTGATAAAAAAAAATTACCAAATTAAACATAAAAGAGTGTCAACTGCTCTCCTAAAGGATGGTAATTCTACCTCATGGCTTAGTGCATTGTAATGATTGGTTTCCCCATTAAAATCAAATGCAGAATATAATTAAGTAAATCCTTCAGCTTACATGTCTTTTAAAATTCCACTAACATGGGGTGCCTGGGTGGCTTAGTTGGTTAAATGTCAAACTCTTGATTTTAGCTCAGGTCATCATCTCACAGTTCATGAGTTTGAGCCCCCTGTTGGGCTCTCCTCGAAGAGCCTGCTTGGAATTCATCTCTCTCCCTGTCTCTCTGCCCTCCCCCACTTGCACTCTTCTCTCTCAAAGTAAACAAATAAACATTAAAAAAAATTCTGCTAGTGTGGTGGGTACTAAGGAAGGAACTGGTGATGAGCACTGGGTGTTGTATGTTAAGTGATGAATCACTGAATTCTACTCCTGAAACCAATGTTACATTGTATTTAAATTTTTAAAAAATTGGCTCAAAAAATGAAATTAAATAAAATTCCACTAGCCGAGGGACTCACCAGAGGAAGTAATAAGTACTTTATTTTATTTTATTTTATTTTATTTTTTTAATAATTTTTTTAACGTTTATTTATTTTTGAGACAGGGAGAGACAGCATGAACGGGGGAGGGTCAGAGAGAGAGGGAGACACAGAATCTGAAACAGGCTCTAGGCTCTGAGCTGTCAGCACAGAGCCTGACGTGGGGCTCAAACTGACGGACTGCAAGATCATGACCTGAGCCGAAGTTGGATGCTTAACCGACTGAGCCACCAAGGCACTCCAATAAGTACTTTAATGAATGCCTTTCACCATAAATGTAGTTCAGATGAGACTTAAAGTCAGCTCAAATAACATAATAGGCACTTTTAGCCACTGTACTAATAAACATTTTTTTTTTTGTTTTGTTTTTGCTGAATTAGACTCTTCTAACCTTTTGGATAAAGTTCCTATTGGTATTTCTCTTCCTACCTTTGTGAAAACTGTAGCCAAAATAGATGTGTACATGTTTATACACGAGAATGAAATTAAATGAAAAGTTTGATTTAAAAAGGACACCACATATTATTGAAAACCAAAATGTATCACAGCAGTGACCCCATGCATGTTACATCAAAATTCATTGCAGGAGGATAAATCATCCTTGTTTTTAGATATGGAAAATGCATATTGTTCTTCCTGTTTTAGCATGTAAATTTACATTCAGTTACAAAATCACAATTCAATTTCTATCTCAAATTTTGACTGTCATTATTATATTAATAAAAAATCACATTTCTAGAAACAATTATAATTACTTATCTTTTCGGTCTATCGTTACTGTCTTGATTTGGCATAACCAACACTTCTCACTACAGGTGAAGATGTTAATCATACTGGGGGAAAAAACTAATAACTATTCTCCAGTGCTAGGCAAATGAACATATCTGCCTGGATGGGAGAAACCTAAAAAATTCCAATAGTCTGCCTTATCTCTTCTATCAGCATAACAGCTAACATTTATCACATGTGCAAGACTGCCGGACATTTTACATGCATTCTCTCATTTAATTCTCATAAATCTCTTAAATATCACATTTAAGCCCGCAACAACCCTATGAGAGAGGTACTAATATCCTCATTTATACTGAGAAAACTGAAGCATAGAGAGATTGAGTGGCTTGTCTAAAGTCATACAGGCAGGAAGCCATCTTTTGTAATCCTCTGTATCAGTTGCATCTTCCAGGAAGCAGACCCTGAGATGGAGTTTAGAGTGTAAGGAGTTGATTTTGGTGAAATGCCTGTAATAGAAAAAAAGGGGGAGGAGGCAGGATAGGACAGGTAAAGCCTCTGGACCCTGGTGTGGATCTGCCACTTGTGAAAGAAAAGTAGGGAGGAAAAAAGATTGAATAAGGAGATGCTTAGAACAAAGTTTGGCCAACTCACTTGGAAGCTCTGGAGTAAAGATTGACAATCAGAGGGTATCTCTGTTGGGCAGAACTAGTCAGGCTCTCATATTTCCATCATGTTCAGTTATTTTCCAGGGAAAAGCATGGCCTCAGATCAAAAATTGAGTATAGTCTGAGACACTGCAGCTGGAGATCATCTGCTAATTGCTCCCCTTGCAGCTGGATGGAAGTTCTTTCTCGAAGGGGGATCCAAGTAGTACATCTTCCTGACCGTCACAGTCCACCCTTTCACCATCCAGATCCACCACTTCACATTTGGGGATCAGCTCCTCCAGGACTGTGGTGGGTCTTTCTTCTTGCAGAGAAACTTAGAAGAGGGAGGTTAGTAGGATGAACTATAGTCCTTGTCACTGCAGTGGCCTTGGGGACACAAGTGGTACTAATTCTCTCCCTTCTCCACTATCTATTCTAAATTTATTTGCCCTTATCTATTATCTCTATTGGTCTCAGTGACTTACCTGGTGGTGAAACACAACCTTCATTTCTGATGGGTCTGAGCCACTGGTGACCATACCTTTCTCAGGCTTTGGTTGCTGTACTTGTCCCTATACATTCTTAGTTGGGCAAGGAGATACTATATAAAGCACTCAGTGGATCACCTGAGTCCCATACATATTCCTCCTTCCCGCCATTTTGTAACAACAGCCAATTACTTTTGCCAAGATGGTGAGTCTTGCTTGCTCATCCGTGGACACAGGGATTAAAAATGTCCAGGCAGGAGCCATAACTTATAGTTCAAGTGGAGTTCTTGCTGGTTTCCCAATCATGACTTTTTTTTTAAGTTTATTTATTCATTTTGAGAGACGAGAGAGAGAGAGAGAGAAGAGAGATAATCCCAAGCAGGATCATTTCTGTCAGTACAGAGCCCCATGTGGGGCATGATCTCACGAACGGCAAGATCATGACCTGAGCCAAAATCAAGAGTCGCCCACTCAATCGACTGACCCACCCAGATGCCCCAATCATGGCTTTTTATTGGGCAACTGCTCTCAGCCTTGTGCTCTCCATCCCTGCTTTCTTTGGATGATGTATGTTAAGCAATACCCACATTAGCTGACTATCTATTTTGCCCCTTAGGATTCTATTAACCATCTCCACAGCTTTCTTTGAGTCAAGCCCCCTTGGCTGCCATTCCACTTTGCTGGTCATGGCAATAATTGTGGGATCCCCACCCCCCCCCCCCTTGGCTTATGGTAGTTAGGTGCTGCCCCCTAGTCTCTACTGCTTCAGGGCCCCATCAGGCCCATTTTTGTCAGTGGGCCAAGCCCTATGACAGTCTCTCCTACTGGTAACCCTAGCCACCACTGAAACTTTAACTGATGCTGGTGCCTCTCTCACTAGCATATTCCTGATAGCTTTGACAAATGTAGCATTGTCTGGGTATATGTAATATACATACATGTAGTATCCTTTGGTAGGTCATCCGGCCTCACAAAATATCTATTCCGATGTGTTTACTTCTCTCGCTTTCTTGATTCTTTCCTCTACCATCTGTCAGAGCAATTCAGATGTTTTGACTTCATTCAGAGTGGACCATCACTTTCTCCATGTTTCTAAGAGCTGCCCTAGCAGTGAATTTGCACCATCCCCTGGGGTTCTTGCTCAATGTTAAATCCCATATCCTGGGAGGGTAGAGATATGAGTTTCCAATAAACTGTACTTTTTCCAGTGTTAGGTTCTGGCTCCCTTGATCAAGCACCCTCAAAATTTCATCCCACGAGTACTCTCAGGCTCCTACTGGAACATGCTGGCTCATTTTTACAGCTCCATTTGGGAATAGTCCCTTTCCTCCTTTTTCAGACCCAGCTCAATTATGCTGCCACTTAATGTAGCTGTTGATCTAGAATCCAGGAGAGGAGCTGAGGCAGATGCTGATGGGGATCCCTGTTGTCTTGTGAGGTTGAGCCTTCTCTGGTGTCTTTTCACACCTGACCGCTAGCTTTAATAGAGAGGGGGCACCTCTGCAGTCTCTCAGGGTTCAGAGGAGCCCCGTGCATCAAAATAGGGGCATGTGCCAGATGGCCCATCCCATGTGTCATGGTCCCAAGTTTCACACACCAGGGATGGACTCAGCTGAGCACTCAAACATGTTTGAAGCTCTGCAATACAAATTATTAAATCTGGAGTTTGTACTGTTGGCTCCACCCTCAGCTCTAGGAGGGGTCATATGACTGGCACCTGGTTAACCGAAGTGTTGCATTCTCAGCCACAGTGATTCTTTTGTGGGGAACATGTGAGCAATCCAGGCCAGTGCATGTCAGGACTTTAGATTGTTGGGAATGGGAAGTTTCTTTTTGTCCTTGGAGCTATAAGGACATTAACCTGCCACTGCTGGTCACCATCTTCCTACCATGAAAGGAATGTATGCCTGGAAATAAAGCAAAAAGCAGAGAGATAGGAAGATCAGAGACATCCAGAGAGCTGTGGTCCTGATACCATCGTTTAACCCCCTGACTCCAGATGTGCCTGAAACCAGTATATTCCCAGACTTTTTAGCTACTTAAGCCAATACTTTCTTTTTTGGTATTTATTTATTTATTTATTTATATGTTGAGAGAGAGAGAGAAAGCGCTCAGGGGAAGGGCAGAGGGAGAGAATCCCAATCAGGTTCTGCACTGCCAGCCCCGATGAGGGGCTCCAACTCATGAATGGTGAGATTATGACCTGAGCTGAAATCAAGAGTTGGATGCTTAACTGACTGAGCCACCCAGGCGCCTCACCTTCTTTTTTGTCTTTTTAGATAATTTAGGCTTGGATTTTCATCACTTGAAAATAACTGCCTCCAGGGGCGCCTGGGTGGCGCAGTCGGTTAAGCGTCCGACTTCAGCCAGGTCACGATCTCGCGGTCCGTGAATTCGAGCCCCGCGTCAGGCTCTGGGCTGATGGCTCAGAGCCTGGAGCCTGTTTCCGATTCTGTGTCTCCCTCTCTCTCTGCCCCTCCCCCGTTCATGCTCTGTCTCTCTCTGTCCCAAAAATAAAATAAACGTTGAAAAAAAAAATTAAAAAAAAAAAAAGAAAATAACTGCCTCCTGATAGTCATTCATCCAATCAGTATTGGCTGTGCGTCAGACATTGTTCCAGTGTAGAAATATAGCAGTGAACAAAATAGGCATCTCCTTGTCGGCCTACAACTTATATTCAGAACTTACATTCTAGGGTAAAGAAAAGAAGAAGGGAAAAAAGCAAATATGCAAACATTGTATATCAGTTGGTGACTAGTTTTGTGGGGAAAAAAATAAAGCTGGGTAAGAGGAAGGATATGCTGTAGGATACTCAGGGAAGGACTCACTGCTACGGTGACTTTGAGTAGAGACTTAAGGTATGTTAAGTCATGGGAATGAGCCATGAGATAATCAGTAGGAAGTTTCCAGGAAGAAGGAGCAGCAAGTTCAAAGGCTCTGAGGTGGACATATGCTTGCAGAGCAATGAGGCCGAAGTGTTGGCAACATGACAAGGAAGGAGGTGAGAATAGGATGTCAGGGAAATAGCAGGTTGAAACCATCGAGGCCCTTGACAGCCATTTGAGCTTTGTAGTTTTACTTAACGTGGCATGTGAATCCATTGGCGGGTTTTAAGAAAAATAATGACACAGGCTAACTTTTATTTTAAAAGAATTAATTGGATCGTTGAATGGAAGGGGCAAAGGTAGGAGCAAGGAATCCAGTTAGGAAACTGCAATAATATAGATGAGAGTTGATGGTGGCCAGGGCAGGGTGTCCAGTGAAATCAGAGAGAAATGGACTGATATGGGGTAGACCAGACAGGATTTGCTCACTAACTGGATGTGGGGATAGGAGAAAGAAAGGAGTCAAGGATGACTCCAAGGTCTGTGGCCTGAGCGATTGGAAGTTTGTGATAAAATTGCAGTCATTTTCTGTTAAGCCTGAGATCTCTATCAGATATCCAAGATCTGACACTCACATATTTAGGGGAGAGGTCTAGAATAGAGATATATGTTGGGAGTCATCAGTGCATAGATGGTATTTAAAGCTGTGAGACAGAATAAAACATGAATATAGACCAAGAAGAGATAGGAGGGCTGAATCCTGCAACACTTCCGTATTTAGAGGTCAGAGAAATGAAGAGGAACCAGTAAAGAACACTGAGAAGGAACAACCGTTGAGGTAGTTGATTTTGTATATAGTGAAAAAAATTCTTTAAGGAGGAAGTGATTGGCCATGTAAAAATTACAAAAGGTGTTGATTTCTAGGACAAGAAAAACGAGGGCAGGAATTTTATTACTGGGCAATGTGGAGCTATTTTAGCACTTACTGCCGTCTTACATACTGACAACTGACATGATCATTTTCACTCTCCTCCCATTTAGATATAAGCTTTGCATCATTGTTTTGTTCATGAATGCATTCCTAGTATCTAGAAAAGTGTCCGGTATATGGTAAGTGTTCAATAAATCTTTCCTGAATGAAAAAATCGTGAAAAATAAGAAAAAAATATTTCTCAATCTCTTTTACAAAAAATATCTTGCATTTTATATTTTGGTAGAGGAACTGATTGTGTAGCACTAGATTTTGAATTATGTTGAAAATTTGGCAAGAGATTTAACCTCACCAAGGTTTTGTTTCCTTATCCATAAAATAAGCTGAACAAAAATAAGGCATGTTTGAGAATGTACCCAGAACGTAGTAGGTACTCAATAAATGCTTTATAAATCTGGAAAAGATGGCCAGACCACACAGTGGCATGCAAATGTATTCCAGATAAATAAATCATTTGACGTGGTGTCATTGATTTGAGAAGTGAGTCGGAAAAAGAAAAGTAAGTTGCATTTCCAACTAAAGGTACTTGAGTGCATCTCAAAGTGAAATAAGGGCCATAACACATTCAGATTCATGTTGCTATTATGGTTGTTTCACATTAAAATACATTAACTTTGAGGTGTGTGTGGGGTGTGTGTGTGTGTGCGAGCGCACATGTACTTTTAATCCTCTTTATGGGGCGCCTGGGTGGCGCAGTCGGTTAAGCGTCCGACTTCAGCCAGGTCACGATCTCGCCAGGTCACGATCTCGCGGTCCGTGAGTTCGAGCCCCGCGTCAGGCTCTGGGCTGATGGCCCGGAGCCTGGAGCCTGTTTCCGATTCTGTGTCTCCCTCTCTCTCTGCCCCTCCCCCGTTCATGCTCTGTCTCTCTCTGTCCCAAAAATAAATAAACGTTGAAAAAAAATTTTAATCCTCTTTATTTCTCACCAATCCCCTCTCCCACTTCCCCTCTGGCAACCAGTTTTGTTCTCTGTATTTAGGAACTGTTTGTGTCTTTTTCTTTGTTAATTCATTTGTTTTGTTTCTTAAATTCCACATATGACCGAAATCATGTTGCCTTTCTCTGACTGACTTATCTCACTTAGGTCCAATAATATTGTTCCTAATGCCAAGATGTTATTCTTTTTTATGGCTAAGTAATATTCCATTGTATATGTATACTTCTACTTCTCCTTTCCCTCCATCTCCCCCGCCCCCTCCTCCTCGTCCTTTCTCTTCTCCTTTTCCTTCTTAATACCACATCTTCTTTATCCATTCATCTATCCATGGACAACTGGGTTGCTTCCATATCTTGGCTATTCTAAATAATGCTTCAATACATAAAGCGTACACATATCTTTTCAAATTAGTGTTTTCATTTTCTTTGGGTAAATACCCAGTAGTGGAATTACTGGATTATATGGTAGTTCTATTATTAACTTTTTTGAGGAAACTTCATACTGTTTTCCAGTGGCTGTACCAGTTGCATTCCCACCAACAGTGCACAAGAGTTCCTTTTTCTCTACATCCTCGCCAAAACTTGTTATTTCTTGTGTTTCTTATTTTAGCTATTCTGACAGATGTAAGGTGATATCTTACTGTGGTTCTGATTTGCATTTCCCTGATGATTAGCAATGTTAAGCATTTTTTATGTGTCTGTTGGCTATCTATATGTCTTTTTTGTAAAAGTATCTATTCAGTTTCTTTGCCCATTTTTAATTGGATTATTTATTTTTGTATTTAGTTATATAGGTTCTTTATGTATTTTGGATATTAACCCATTATTAGATATATCATTTGCAAATATCTTCTCCAATTTAATAGGTTGCCTTTTTGTTTTGTTGATGCTTTCCTTCACTGTGCAAAGGGCTTTTTTTTTTTCCTTTTTTAGTACATTGTGTCTTATTGTTCATTCTGTAGTTCAAGTCTCATTACGTTATAGATCTAGGATGGGTAGATTTTTTTTTTTAAGTTTGTTTTTAATTTGAGTGTAGCTGACACACAATGTTACATTAGTTTCAGGTGTGCAACATAGTGATTCAACAAGACTACATTATTGACAATAGTCAAATTATGGAAGCTGCCCAAGTGCCCTTTCATAGATGAATGCATAAAGAAGATGTGGTATATACAGACACAATGGACTATCATTCAGCCACAAAAAAAAAAAAAGAAATCTTACCATTTGTAATGACATGGATGAAGCTAGAGAGTATAATGCTAAGAGAAATAAATCAGAGAAAGACAAATACTACATGATTTCACTCATATGTGGGATTTAATCAACAAAACAAATGGGAGAGAGACAAACCAAGAAACAGACTCATAACTATGGAGAACAAACTGATGGTTACCCGAGGAAGGTGGATGGGGATGGGCATTAAGGAGCGCACTTGTTATGATGAGCACTGGGTGATGTATGGAATTGTTAAATCACTATATTGTATGCCCAAAACTAATAGAACACTGTATGTTAACTATACTGGAATTAAAAGTTTTTTTAAACCACAACTCTATACATTATGCTATGCTCACCACAAGTGTAGGTATCTGTCATCTTACAATACCACTGACTGTATTTCCTATGATGTACCTTCTATTCCTGTGACTTATTCATTACGTAACTGAAGCCTGGATCTTCCACTCCCTTTCACCCATTTTACCCATTCTCCCACCTCCCTCCCCTCTGGCAACGATCAGTTTGTTATAAATAAACCATCAGTTTATTTATAGGTCTGGTTCTGCTTTTTGTTTGGTTGTTTATTCATTTGTTTTGTTTAAAAATTTTTTAATATTTATTTATTGTTGAGAGAGAGAAAGAGAGAGCAGGAGAGGGTCAGAGAGAGAGGGAGACACAGAATCTGAAGCAGGTTCCTGGCTCCGAGCTGTCAGCACAGAGCCTGACGTGAGGTTCAAACTCACAAACTGCGAGATCTTGACCTGAGCTGAAGTTGGAGGCTTAACTGACTGAACCACCCAGGTGTCCCTGTTTTGTGTTTTAGATTCCATGTATAAATGAAATCATATGATATTTGTCTTTTCCAGTCTGATTTATTTCACTTAGCATAATACCCTCTAGGTCTAGGATGGGTAGACTTTGGTGAGACCACTTTCCCTACACCTATACCTTCCCGTAGATTACCCAGATCTGAACCTTACAGAAAGCATCAGAGTTCAGTGGAGCATATATCAAGGCTTGGAAAAACTACAAATTTGTCGAGATCAAAGTGTTAACCTCAAAAGGTTAACTAGGAAGCTCCTCAAGGATCTGGTAGGTTTAAAGTAGGTAAAGATTATATCTTAAAGGAGATTGGCCTTTAGCAGGGGAAAAATGTGCTGAGTGAGGAGGTTTAAAAGGGGATGGGATAATTACTTGGAGTTGAGAATTATTCTGGATTATCACTTAAGCACCCTGGGCATGTAGCCAAATCTCTTGGGTTAATATTTCTTTTCTTTTGTTTTCCAGGATTAGGCAACAGCATAGCCTTCTGTCATTTTGCATTTCTTTATCTATTAAACAGTCAACAGGTGATAACCTGCTGTCTCTTTGGACCCAGAATATTTGGCTATCATCATACCCTTAATAGATAACCATAATCAATAACACGTTGGTATTGATGTATTAAAACTGGACATCTTGGGGGAGGGGGATGGCAAGATGGCAATTAAAGTTCTGATCCTTTGGAAATCAGGTCTCATGGCCAGGTACTAGACATTATAAGATCCTAAGAATTTGAAAGACAAATATTTAGAGAAAACCTCCAAGGACAGACTTCCAAAAAGGGACAAAGTTCATATTAGTATGCCACTCTTATAGCTCTCTTCATAAAATTATCTTTTGCCATGACATGTGGGTTATTACAACAATAGGGGAAGAGAGGCTGGATCAGAAAGGATTTTGAAATGAGATAACTGGAAAAGGGATTTTAAAGTCTTAAAGTGTACCCCTCAAGGAAATGCCTCAAAGCATCACATTGTAGATTCCTTACTTGTACTTGTACTTCACAGAGGCATAATCACTACATCTAACTGGTCTTGGGGGTGCTGAGTGGCTCAGTCTGTTGAGCGTTGGACTCTTGATTTCCACTTGGGTCATGATCTCATAGTTTGTGAGTTCGAGCCCCATATCAGGCTTTGTGCTGACAGAGCAGAGTCTGCTTGGGATTCTCTCTCTCTCTCAAAATAAAAAAAAAAATTTAAGGTTTATTTATTTTTTGAGAGAGAGAGAGCAAGCAGGGGAAAGGCAGGGAGAGAAGAGACAGAGAATCCCAAGCAGGCTCTGTGCTGTCAGCACAGAGCCCTACATGGGCTCGAACTCACAAGCTGTGAGATTATGACCTGAACTGAAAGCAAGAGTCAGACGCTTACCCACAGAGCCACTCAGGTGCCCCTTTAAAAAAATTTTTTTAATGTTTATGTATTTATTTAAGAAAAAAATTTTAATGTTTATTTATTTTTGAGAGAGAGAGAGCATGAGCAGGGGAGGGCAGAGAGAGAGGGAGACACAGAATAATCCGAAGTAGGATCCAGGCTCTGAGTTGTCCACACAGAGTCTGATGTGGGGTTTGAACCCATGAACCATGAGATCATGACCTGAGCTGAAGTCAGATGCTCAACCGACTGAAACACCCAGGTGCCCCAATGTTTATTTATTTTTGAGAGGGGGAACACATACAGAATCTGAAGCAGGCTCCAGGCTCTGAGCTGTCAGCACAGAGCCCGATGAGGGGCTTGGACTCATGGACCATGAGATCATGACCTGGACCAAAGTCTGACGCTTAACCAACTAAGCCACCCAGGCACCCCAAATAAATAAGCTTTAAAAAAAACCTAACTGGTCTTTGTTATTATTACCTCATTTATTTAGCACTTTCTTAATATTAGACATTGTGCTAAGTGTTACCTATATTATTCCATTTACTTCTCATGAAAATACCTATGAGATAGGCACTATTAACATTCTCACTTCATTCACAGAAAACTGAGGCTTAATCCCAGCATAGTAAGACCTTGGTAAGTAGCACCTGGATAATGGGAAATAAGTGGCTAGCTGAGGCACTAAGAAGCACAAACACCTTTTAGAGCAACTTAACCAAGACTAAAGCATAGTTATCATGGAATAAGAGAATGCGGAAGTCAGAAAACTCCTTTCTTAATGTTTTTAGGACTCTTACAAAAAATAGAGTAGATTAAACATTTTTAATTAGATTTTCTCATTTATTCATGATTTGCTCCCTTCCATGAGTTGGGCACTGTATTGGGACTGGGAATATAATAATGAACAAATGCAGTTTGCAGGCTATTGAAAGACGAATCATTCAAATAATGGTAATATGAGAAGCGCTATAATATAGAGTAATGTTTCCAAAACTTTTCTGCAAATGAGAATTCCCTGGGTGACTTGTTAAATAAACAGATCACCAAGCTTTTTCCATGGAAGTTCCGAGGTCCTGGAATATGCTTTTTAATAAACACTGTAGATGAGTCTTCTATTCAGGAAACTTTAGGTGTGTGCCCAAATGTTTCTAGTGATCAAAGGTCAGGTGTCTACCCAGGCTGGAGAGTTAAGGGTGGCTTCACAGAGGATGTGATAGCTAAATAAGAGTGTAGGGACAGGAGCCATTTCATTCTCCAGCAAGGGGACCCTCGTGCTCCAAAGTGTGAAAGTGTGAGCCAACACTGACCTATTTAGAACAGCAATTAGACACCACTGGAGCACAAAAGATGCAAAAGGAAATAGCAAATGTTAGGCTGGGGAGAAAGTTGGTGGTCAGATTATGAAGATTCTGGAATGCCATGTGAAGAATTTAGGGCATTTAAATACTTTAAAAAATGTGTATTTACTTACAAAATATAAGGAGCTCTCTCCATATAAATTAATTCAAAGGAATATTACATGCTCAGATGTCCCCTGCTCCAGGGAAACCACCGCCTTCTTTCCTTCCTCTCTCCTTAGTTCATGGCCCCTCTCCTATGGCCTTCCTTAATATACTGTGTGTGTCTAACATATCGCATATGTATATTTTATGTTTATTATTCCATATTATATGCTTATTTGTCTGCCTCCTCCACTTCATTGTGAATTATTCTCTGAAGGCAAGGAATGTGATTTATTGTTTTTGTATCCATAGGAATGAGCAAGGCACATAATAAGTCCTTAGTGGTTTTTTTGTTTGTTTTTAATGTCTATTTATTTATTTATTTTTTAACGTTTATTTATTTTTGAGACAGAGAGAGACAGAGCATGAACGGGGCAAGGGCAGAGACAGAGGGAGACACGGAATCCCAAGCAGGCTCCAGGCTCTGAGCCATCAGCCCAGAGCCCGACGCGGGGCTCAAACTCATGGACCGCGAGATCGTGACCTGAGTTGAAGTCGGATGCTTAACCGACTGAGCCACCCAGGCGCCCCATGTCTATTTATTTTTGAGAGCAAGAGAGAGACACAGAGCATGAGTGGAGGAGGGGCAGAGAGAGAGGGAGACACAGAACCAAAGCAGGCTCTAGGCTCTGAGCTGTCAGCACAGAGCCAGACAGGGCTTGAGCTCATGAACTGTGAGATCATAACCTGAGCCGTAGTCAGAGACTTAACCAACTGAGGCACCCAGGTGCCCCATGCTTAGTGTTTTTTGAATGGAAGAAAGAGAGAGAGGGAGAGAATACTATGTTCACTCTTTTAAAAACATACATATTATTATCAGGACTTTTGACTACTCTGAATTGAATTAGAGAATAAATGCCTTGTCTCAACAACTCAGAAGCCAGTATCTGATGTGGTTTAAAAGCATAAAAAATATCCTGCTCTGTTAGTGTGAAGTTAGTTCAGTAATTAAATAGCTACAGTTCGTATACAGCACATTTAAGCTACATGGCTCAGTGAGAATATATAATGTTACCATATATGTTTTAAAGAGGACATTTCAGAAGTTCTAAAGGAAAGAAAGGTAAAAAAAATAACTGAATTCTAGAAGTTTAACTCACTTGGGGCGCCTCGATCATCTAACTCTTGATCTCAGCTCAGGTCTTGATCTCAGGGTTGTGACTTTAAGCTCCACGTTGGGCTCCATGCTAGGTGTGCAGTCTATTTAAAAAACAAAAACAAAAACAAAAAATGTAGAAGTTTAACTCACTTAAGGTTGTTGTTTTGTTAAGAACAATTTTCACTCGAAACTCATTAGAAGATTTATATGTAAAAATACATAAAAATCTAGTATCAAAAGCAATTACTTTTTATTTCACATGCATCAATTCTCTCATTTTAGATGGGAAGCATTTAAAAATATTTTCCACTTCATCTTTAATTTGCCTTAGCTCTGATATTGTAGTCTGGCCCAATATCCTGTGATTATTGCATCAAGACAATGAAATATTGTAAAACAATCCTTCTTTTACAAAACAATTAGGTTTTTAGAAAAGTAACCCATGTTTTCCTTTCCCTCTGTCACTTTAAGTTTTCATTGTTGAAAACTTTCTAATTGCTTTTAATGTTTACAAATCTATTATTTTTTTTTTATTTTTTTAACGTTTATTTATTTTTGAGACAGAGAGAGACAGAGCATGAACAGGGGAGGGGCAGAGAGAGAGGGAGACACAGAATCTGAAACAGGCTCCAGGCTCTGAGCTGTCAACACAGAGCCCGACGCGGGGCTCGAACTCACAGACTGTGAGATCATGACCTGAGCCGAAGTCGGATGCTTAACCGACTGAGCCACCCAGGCGCCCCACAAGTCTATTATTTTAAAATGATTTTATCTAAAAAGGTATTCTACAATAATTACTTTAAAATAAAGCCTTGGATTAAAAACTTATTTGGATATTTGTGACAGCTAAAACAAAATGTCAGGTTTTAGAAAAAAATTGGCTTTGAAAAAGCAGTATCTTGCTCAATGTGGACATATGTGTTCTTTATAAGAACAATTTATATTAGAATCTATTGTTATTTATACGAATTTTCATTGAGTGGAGAATTGTACATCTGCCCAGTGAAGTTTTATGAAAAGAAGGAAAAGAAGTAAAACTATTAAACAGAGAAAAAATAATTTAGAAAAGATTTAGTGTAACTCCATTAGCAATTTGGATTCAGGCAATTTATCCAAGGAAGCAGTTATTTATGTTTGTGAAATTGGAGAAGAATGTTAGCTAGAAGTCTTCATTTTCTCTTGTTGGGTCATCTTACTTAGAATTATGGGTGGTTGAAGTAAAACACAATCTCAAACATCATCTGGGTGAGGAGTTCTTGACTTGCATTAGAATTACCTGAGAAGCTTTTTAATAAAAAGCCCTTACTCAGGCCCCATTCCTTTGCCCCCAGACCCCACCCAGTCTGACTCAATTCATCTGGCAAGGGGCCCAACATCAGTATTTGTGTGTATGTGTATTAAAATATACAAAACATAAAATTCACCCTCTTAACCATTTGAAAGTGTATAGTTCAGTAGTATTAAGTACACTCATAATGTCATGCAGCCATCATCACAATCGACCTCCAGAAATTTTTCATCTTCCCAAACAGAAACTATACCTATTAAAAAATAACTTCCTGTTCCCTCTTTCTCCTCTTTAACCACCATCCTACTCTCTGTCTTGATCAATTTGACTATGGTAGGTACTTCATGTAAATGGAATCATACAATTTTTGTTTTGTTTTGTTTTGTTTTTGTGACTGGCTTAGCTCACGTAGCGTAATTGCCTTCAAGGTGCATCTGTGTTGTAGCACCTGTTAGAATTCATTCCTCTTTAAGGCTGCCAGTATCAGGAGTTTTAAAAGCTCTGCAGGTGATTCTAATGTACAACCAGAGCTGAGACCTACTCATCTTGTCCAACTCCCTCCTTTTTCAGATGAGAAAACTGAGATTCAGAGAGAGGAAGTGACATTCATTTATCTATCATCCACTTATTCATTACATATTTACTGCCCACCTACTGTGTTTCCAGACACCGTGCTGGGTACAGACTCACACAAGGCCAAGTAAATTTGAACTCAGATCTCCTGATCTGAAGTCTTTGAGCAGCTTCACAGTTCCTCTTGCTATAATACACTCTTTTCCTTATGTTTAAAAAACTGCAAATCCCAATAGCAGCAAGATATATTATTTTCTCTGGGGCTACTTGGGGAACCAATTTTTAATATACTTTTATGTAGACTTCTATTTAGAATCACTTTTATTTTCTCTAATTGTAATCAAAGTTAAATATAGTAATCATGAATCAAGCCAAACTATTAATTTAGTTGGGAACAGCTAATTTACAGTATCTTTAAGTTTACCCTCTATACCAAGAAGTACCTGGTAAATAAAAACATAGCAGAAAATCCTTAAAATGCTATTTCTCTAAAAGATGGGTGGGAAACCTGGAGCTTTCAATTTAATGTCATCTGGTCATGGGACATATCCAAAGAATTTATGCTTAAGGCCATGAAATTATAACCTTATTTTAAAGTATATAATACCAATACTCTTAAAATATATCCTTTGTGTAATAAAAATCAGTCAAAGTCCAACAATTTTTTTAAGTACACAAATGGAACATTTCATATTTCTTTAAAGATAAAATAATGAATTCATTTTATTTACATAAATTTTATATACTGATAAAATATATGTGACATAAAATTTACCATTTTAACCATTTTTAAGTGTATAATTCAGTGGCAGTACATACATCACAGTGTTGTGTAACCATTACCACTATGTATTTACAGAGCTTTTTCATCATCCCAAACCAAAACTCTGTACCCATTAAATTATAACTCTCCATTCACCACTCCTCCTTAGTCCCTGGTAACCCATTTTATACTTTCTGTCTATGAATTTGCCTATTCTAGGTACCTCCTATAAATAGAATCATACAATATTTTCTTTCTGTCTGGCTTATTGCATTAGCATAATGCCATCAAGTTTCATCCATGTTGTGTAGCATGTGTCAGAATTTCCTTCCTTTTTAAGGCTGAATAATATTCCACTGTATGGACATACCATATCCACTTACTTGTTGATTGTTGTTTCTACTTTTTGGCTACTATGAAAAAATGCTGCTATGAATGTGGATGTACAAATATCTGTTCCAGGCCCTACTTTTGATTCTTTTGTGTATATACCTATGTGAAGTTGCTGTATCATATGGTAATTCTATGTTTAACGTTTTGAGGAATTGCCATACTATTTCCCATAAAGCTGTACCATCTTACATTCTTGCCAGCAATGCGCAAGGATTCCAATTTCTCAATATCCTTCCCACCTTTAGTAAAATTTCAACCTTATTTATATAAACTTTATTATATAATTCTTGATATTAAAATGTTTTTTAACCCCTCACCTTTAATTATTCTGCATTTCTTTTTTTTTTTTTTTAATTTTTTTTTTTTTCAACGTTTATTTATTTTTGGGACAGAGAGAGACAGAGCATGAACGGGGGAGGGGCAGAGAGAGAGGGAGACACAGAATCAGAAACAGGCTCCAGGCTCCGAGCCATCAGCCCAGAGCCTGACGCGGGGCTCGAACTCACGGACCGCGAGATCGTGACCTGGCTGAAGTCGGACGCTTAACCGACTGCGCCACCCAGGCGCCCCTAATTATTCTGCATTTCTAGGTTGCATGGTCCTTTCTCAGTCCAACATAAATGTTTAAATTCTTAATCTTAAACATATACCTTCTGTGTTTATAAAATATGTTCTGGGGTGCCTGGGTGGCTCAGTTGGTTAACCGTCTGCCTCTTCATCTTGGCTCAGGTAGTGATCTCACGGTTCACGAGTTTAAGCCCCACATTGGGCTCTGCGCTGGCAGTGTGGAGCCTGCTTGGGATTCTGTCTCCCTTTCTCTCTGCCCCGCCGCTGCTCTCTCTCTCTCTCTCTCTATCTCTCTCTCCCCGTCTCAAAATAAATAAATAAAAATAAACATTAAAATACGTTCTCATTGAAAACCTATAATCCATGTCGCCGATATTTCTCCAGGTTTCGCCAAGCTGAGAGTACTGACAGGGTCACATTAGCAGTAATACCTGGGGACTCCTGGGTGGCTCAGTCGGTTAAGTATCCGACTTCGGCTCAGGTCATGATCTCGTGGCTCGTGAGTTTGAGCCCCTTGTCGGGCTCTATGCTGACAGCTCAGAGCCTGGAGCCTGCTTCCATTTCTGTGTCTCCCTCTCTCTGCCCCTCTCCTGCTCATGCTCCGGCTCTCTCTCTCTCTCTCTCTCAAAAATAAATAAACATTAAAAATTTTTTTTTGAAAACCAGTAATATCTGAAATTTTCCTGCCTCTTGTTTCTAGGCATATCTATCCTCCTTCTCCTCTGGCCCACTTGAGGTATTCCTTCTTACAAGTTCTCAGGAAGTCTCCCTATGAGCTTGGGTACAGTCACTGGTGTAATTACTTGGGAAGCCACTGGAGGGCAGCAGTTCCCTCTTACCTTTGACCCTAGCCCTGGAGAGGATGCAGTCATCAGACCCATAGCATTTCTAAAATGGAAAACTCTCCAAGTGCTGCATGGCAACTATACAGAAACAGGTGTATTCCTCTTCCATACTTTTGGTCACACTTTGTCACCTGGGTTTCATAGAGTCCCATGCGGAAACTTGAGCACAGCTCTGAATCCAAGATTAATAACTGATCAAGAAAGTGAAAAAAAAGTCCCTGACAGTTTTTAGCTGGCAGCACATAGCTGGCTATGGTGTTCCCCCACTGAAGATAAACAGAGTAACAATAATTAGACAAGGTCACTTCTGTGACTATGGTAGGAAAAAGACAGTAATAATCATATGTGAACACGGGCAGAATGAGGACGTTAAGCAGCCAGGAAAATAAGCAAATACTCCCCTGTTCTAGCTATGTGAGTGACTCCAGCCCTCTAGGTAAAACTTAGATATCCAATCATGGAATTGTCCCTGCGTCTTGACAGAACATAATCTAAAACAAACCCTCACTTCTCCCCAAATCAATCAGTGTAAGTCCAAGTCCTAACAAGACCCTCCCCACTGGTTCTTAACCTAGACACCCCCAGGTGTTCAAGTGTGCATTCTCCCTTGCTGCAGCAAGCTTACAAACCCAAGTTTATTTGACAATAGTTGTATCATCAGTGGCTTTTGCCTGGCAGACCGTCTTGATCACTCTGCTCTCATTGCCTACATCCTCCTGAATCTTAAAAACATTCCTATGCAAATTGATGCCTGTGAAATGGCTGGGTTTTAGCTGAAAAAGTTTTGTTTTCTGTATTTTCTGAAAATTTGCAATGAACATGGAATATTTTGAAACAAAATTTTTTTTAACATTTATTTTTGAGAGACAGAGAGTGAGCAGGGGAGGGGCAGAGAGAGAGGGAGACACAGAATCTGAAGTGGGTTCCAGGCTCTAAGCTGTCAGCACAGAGCCTGATGCAGGACTCGAACTCGTGAACCGTGAGATCATGACCTGAGATGAAGTCGGACGCTTAACTGACTGAGCCACCCAGGTGCCCCAACATGGAATACTTTTATAATAAAGGAAAGAACTGTACCTTTAAAGTAATAGAACTCTTTTGCCCACTTCTCCACTGGTAGGGAAACTTTCAAAACCCCTATAATTTTCTCCTTGGCTTACACATCAAAATGAAGTACTATACCCTTTATCTTTCTGTCAGTTTTCTATCTCTTCATTTCTCTTCACTTTTTGCTCCTTATATACTTCTTTTCTTGGTTCACACACATATTTTCACTTCTTTTATTCCATTCTTCCCTATTTTTTTAAATGTGTATTTATTTTGTGAGAGACAGAGAGAGAAGGGAAGGGGCAGAGAGACAGGGAGAGAGAGAATACCAAAAGCAGGCTCTGTGCTGACAGAGTTGGCTCTGGCTCAGTCGGCTGAACATCTGACTCTTGGTTTCGGCTCAGGTCATGATCTTGCGGCTTGTGGGTTCCAGCTCCTTGTCAGGTATGTCGGGCTCTGTGCTAACAGCTCAGAGCCTGGAGCCTGCTTTGGATTCTGTGTCTCCCTCTCTCTGCCCCTCCTCCACTCATGTTCTGTCTCTCTCTCTCTCTCTCTCTCTTTCTCTCCTTCAAAAATAAACATTAAAAAAACATAATGTTTAAACATTATGTTTAAAAAACATAAATAAAATAAAATAAATTTTAAAAATATTTTAAATAGATTAGAGGAACAAATGTGTTCATTTTTCTTGATCTCTAAATTACTCATTATCATTATGCTGCTAATTATGAAAAGATCTATCTTATCCAATATAATGAGACCTTTATATAATAATAAACTGTTTTCCTTTACTAAATATATTAATTCCTAAATTTTTAATAAATAAAATTTACTTATTGAGAACTCAATTAATTTCAACCAATGAGATTTTTGAGAGCTCCTACAGCTACATTTAATATTTCAGAGTCATGCGTATCCTTTTTTACGTCTCCCTAAATAAATCGAAGTTGAAGCTCTTGTAACTTATCAGAGCTTTAGTTCTAGAAAATACATTTCCCAGACTAGCTCAAAGGAATGCATAGGAACCAGTTTAGTTTTTAGCACAGAACCCCATACAATATGACCCCCAGAGACAGTTCAATTTTTCATATCTTCATGTTCCTACTAGCATTAGTTTTTTTAATACCAAGAAGCTTACCACTTCTCTCAGTGTTGGGACCCATATGAAAATCTTTGCAAGTTCAAAGAAAGTGAAATTATCGGGGCGCCTGGGTGGCTCAGTCGGTTAAGTGTCCGACTTCGGCTAATGTCATGATCTCAGCGTTCTTGAGTTTGAGCCCCACATTGGGTTCTGTGCTGACAGCTTGGAGCCTGCTTCGGATTCTGTGTCTCCCTCTCTCTCTACCCCTCGCCTGCTCACACACTCTCTCTTTCTCAAAAAAACAAACATTAAAAAAAGTTTTTTTAAAAGAAAGTGAAATTATCATAAATAAAAACCTGTGCACACAAGTGGAAAATATTAATAAGATCAATGTGTCCTCTGTATTGTTGCATTTCTGAGGCATATCTTTATTCTGATCAAAAAGTCTAAAAGTTTCTGAGAGCTACAGGAAGAGAAACAAACCAGTTTTGCCTTTTCTTATTAATTAATTGATCATTAATATATCCATTTACACTTAATTTTGTATATAATCAAAGTAAACATTTATCATAGGTTTTCTATGTGCCATGTTCTCTTTTAAGAGTTTCATGAGTGGGACGCCTGGGGTGGCTCGGTCGGTTAAGTATCTGACTTCAGTTCAGGTCATGGTCTCGTGGTTTGTGAGTTCCAGCACTGTGTGGGGCTCTGTGCTGACAGCTCAGAGCCTGGAGGCTGCTTCGGATTCGGTGTCTCTCTCTTGCTCCTCCCCTACTCGCGCTCTGTCTCTCTCAAATATGAATAAACATTTAAAAAAATTTTTTTAAAGAGCTTCATGAGTATTAACTTGTTAATTCAGTAAACAACGCTAAGAGATTAATACTATCCTTATCCCTATTTTAATAAAAAAAATTTTTTTTGAGAGAGTATACGCACATGTGCACACAAGCTGGGAAAAGACAGCAGGAGATGGAGGGAGAAAATCTCGACTCAGGGCTCCATCTCATGACCCTGAGATCATGTCTTGAGCTGAAATTAAAAGTCAGATGCTTAACTGACTGAGCCACCCAGGTGCCCCTCTTATCCCTATTTTTAGGAAATATGCAAACTGAGCCACAGACAGAATAATAAATTACCAATGTTACTAAGTAAGTGGTAAAGCTAATATTAAACTCCAGAAATCTGGCTCTCATAGCAATAACCTCTCCTCTACAGAATATAATCTCCTCAGTAAGTATGCTCTCACCCTCTTCCCTGATTCAAGCGGTTCCAACCTAAACCAATTGAACAGTCCCTTCCTGTAATTCCTGTCTTAAACCATGGGAAATGACTGCAAATATTTGGAGTCTGTGTATCCCAGTTGAGAGGGATCCTGACCATACCACCTGTGCCACAAGCTTTCCCTGCAGTTCGTGCCTCTGACCCTCTAGATCTGCCTTGTTTCCAGTTTGAACCCAAGCCCGCTTTTCCAGCCTTTCTATGGGTTCTGTAAGTTCGTCACGTTAACTTCCAATAAACACTCTTCTGCTTGAGTTGCCAGAGTTAGTTTCTGTTTCTTGAACCAAAGAATGCAAATAGATACCATTGGAAGTTAGGGAAATGTCTGTTATTTCTTTAAATTCTCTCTGTTGTGCTAGGGCTGTACCTAGAGGAGGTGCTTAGTCATTGAGAGAGCTGACTCTGGAGCTCAGCTGCCTGAATTTGATCCTATCTCCACCAATTACTAGTTTCCTATCTTAATAATGGGGACAGGGTGCCTGGGTGGCTCAGTCGGTTAAGCATCCAACTCTGGATTTCAGCTCAGGCCATGATCTCAAGGTGGTGAGACGGAGCCCTGTGGTGGACTCCGTGCTGGGCACAGAGCTTGCTTAGGATCCTCTCCCTCTCCCTCTGCCCCTCCTCAGGTTGTACACACTTTTTCTCTCAAAAGTAAATAAATAAATGGTAATGAAAAAGGGGAAAAAAAAAACCAATGGGGATAATAATAGTACCTACCTCATAGGGTTGCTGTGAAGATTAAATGAGAGAAACAAAGTGTTTAGAAGGTATCTGCCATATACAAAGCACCCAGTGAAACTTACCTTCTTTTATTATCATCATCTAGATTTCTAGTCTATTAAAATTATTCCAACTATAAATGCAATATACAGTAATAATTTTACTCCACCATCAAAATTTAATTCTCCACATATTAAGTAAGATATTTAATTTAAAAATCTCCAGAGAGAAAGTTCCTGAATAAATCTATATTTATGAAAATATGCACTTTGGGTCTGCAACAGCCCCTCATTTTAATATATATTCTATCTAGTGAAATAGCTCTTCTTATTTTAACTACTTTTTGAGAGACAGTGCTATGAATATATTAATAGGTTAGTTTCTAGAAGGAAACCTTGTAATAAGTCTTCATTCACGCTGAAAAGATAATCTTGAAATCTGTATAGATAAAACTGCTTCATTTTATTTTGTGTAATTAATGAAGTTTTATTTTTAAAAAAAATTTTTTAAGGTTTATTCACTTTTCAGAGACAGACAAAGCATGAGTAGGGGAGGGGCAGACAGAGAGGGAGACAAATCTGAAGCAGACTCCAGTCTCTGGGCTGTCAGCACAGAGCCCAATGTGGGGCTCAAACTCGCAAACTGCAAGATCATAACCTGAGCTAAGGTGGGACGCTTAAACATTTAACTGACTGAGCCACCCAGGCACCCCTTGTCATGTGATTTTTATACATTCTTTCAAATGCCTGATAATACAAAGAAACTTCACTGATTCCCAAAGTAATCTACTCTAACATCATGCAAGATTAGTCCTTACTTGCAAGCATGTACATGAACTAAATTCTGTCAAAACATTGTCATCAAGATGATCAGAAAATGGGGTGCCTGAGTGGCTCAGTCAGTTAAGCATCCGACTCTTGGTTTCAGCTCAGGTCATGATCTTGCAGTTCGTGAGTTTGAGCCCTGCATCAGGCTCTGTGATGATAGTGTGGAACCTGCTTGGGATTCTCTCTCACTCCTTCTCTCTCTGCCCCTACTGTGTGTGCTCTCTCTCTCTCTTTCTCTCTCTCTCTCAAAATAAATAAATAAACTTAAAAGATGATCAGAAAAGCAAGTTCATGTCTAAAGTTTTGTGGCTTGATATGAATTCCCTTGTGCTAAATTAAAACTAAGCCCATTAATTTTTCAATCTATTTTATATGCCCTCATTGCATGCAATTCCAATAAGTAGACAATGGAGGCAAAAAGTGAAAATTACACAACACAAAATTGGTTCTCAATTATTCCTCCAATAGAGTAAAAATGAGTAAAACTTACCTCTGGTCAGTATTCATGTGGTGACCAGGGCTAGCAACAGTACCATGAGACTCTGTGTGATTGGATCGTTGATTTTTAAATGTCTGGAGTCTTTCAATGGGAAGTGACAGAAACTCCACAGTCTAATTTAAGCAACAAAGAGAATTGTATAGGTTCCCAGAAATGGGAAGACCAATGAATAGGGCCTGCTTTGAGCATAACTGGTTCTAGAGTGCAAATTATGTCATTAGATCTCTCCTACATTTTTCTCTCTGTCTCTCTGTTTTTCTCTGTGTGGCTTCATTTTCAGGCAGGCTTTCTTCATATAGGAGCAAAGATAATCCACCAAATAGCCCAGGTTTACTGTATTTTCACAGTGAACAATTCCAAAGAAAAGAGGGGGACTCTTGCTGCCTCCAGATTTACATCAATCTTTGGAAAGAACTTAGATTATGTCACTTGCTCCATCCTGGACCAATTGCGTGTCTAGGGGAATTAAGTACTCCGATTGGGCAGCCTAGGTCATAAGCCCATGTAACCGACAGACCCACCAGAATCCCATGGAATGGGAAAGCAATAATTTTCAAATAGAAAGGATGGAAGAAAACTCTTCCCCCCACCAAAAAAAGGAACAGATGGGCACATGCATGAGATTTTCCCCTAGGAGTCAAAACTCATCATGATCTAGGAGAATAAGTAAAATTCAATGGTTTTAAGAGAAGCACACTTGAGAAAATTGTCTCTTGAAGTGATGGATGGCTTAACTAGAATTTAATAAGGAAAAAAATTCAACCCATAGCATTATCTACATTACTGGAGGTATGTTTGTATTTTTAATTTGTAAGTAAAACTGAAGACACATTTTTATTCATACAGCTTCACACAGAGAGGCACATCTTAGAGATGAATATAAGATCTCAAATTATTCTTATCCAAATGTGCCCCAACATTGTACCTAATATTTATTGGTCATGATATTCTCATAGCTCTGGGTGCTTCAAATCAGATGTGGACCGTACCTCTTTTAAAAAATATCTTCCTTGGGGCGCCTGGGTGGCTCAGTCGGTTAAGTGGCCGACTTCGGCTCAGGTCATGATCTTGCAGTCCGTGAGTTCGAGCCCCGCGTCGGGCTCTGTGCTGACAGCTCAGAGCCTGAAGCCTGTTTCAGATTCTGTGTCTCCCTCTCTCTGACCCTTCCCCGTTCATGCTGTATCTCTCTCTGTCTCAAAAATAAATAAACGTTAAAAAAAATAAAAAAAAATATCTTCCTTGTAATATTTTGATACAGCTCTGGAACTTGATCTGATCAAAACACGTTCAATTAAATTTGCATAGTAAATAATCTTTCCTTGTACCTGTCAGAACCTGCCTGACTTCCCACTTCTAATCTTCCCTCTCCCTAAATAAACCTGGCCCCTAAAATAAATCTCAGCTTCTGAAATGCACTCCTGCTTATCACCCAGGAACTTGGCACAAGAAGTTACAAACACTATTTAGACCAGCTCTAACCTCATGCTCCAACAACGGGATTCTGAATTGTCTCCAAGACCAGACTTTCTGGTAATCAATTCTTGTAATTACACCTTTATCTGTTCCCTGTGCCTGAATCCCTGACTTAGAAATTTGCTGAGAACCATACTCTCTCTAGACCTGAAGGCACTGCCTTGTTCTTATCAGTCCCTGTTCTTATCAGACCAAGGACTGAAGGTAGGCATTATAATCTCAGCCTAAATACCTCGCAGATAGGTGACTCTCACTATTTGGAAATCTACCTGGAGAAACATTCAACATCTACCATCTGAGACCTTCCAACTTCTTTGTGTTGGGCCCACGCTTTCTTGGATTGTAGCTTGCGGTCTTTTACTCTACCTTCTGGAGGTAAACTTAGTCCCAAGATCCAGAGCTTTATCTGTCCTTTTCAATGCCTTGTAGGTAGGAACCTACATCCAGTTCTTTCCCTTCTTTACACTTCTAAGGAGAATAAGATTATTTCCTGTCCTGCTGCATTTTCTCAATACCCTGAGTTTTATTTCATGAGAAAGTTACTGTTTGAGAAGAGCAATTTAACTGAATGCTGGTAGAGGAAGGCCATTCTGGATTGGAGTAATTTTTACACTTCTTTTGTTGCTGCTCGCATAAAAGTACTTCATCCTTAACTTTCCTTACTGTTCTGAATTTTGTCATTTTTGTCTTTCTTGGTGTTGGAGAAGTAACCCTTGCTAGTTCATAGGACTTTGAGTCACAATACTCTGATAGCCTTGGCCTCATGGGTGGTCCTATGACTAGGATCTGGCCAATTAGAGTCCCTCCAGAGTGATTGGTTCAGAGTTTAGGACTGACCAAGGATGGCCAACCAGAGATCTTCCTTAGAATTTGATGTGTACAAGTTTGGAGAGACAAGTGGGGTAGATATGCTGTGACATAGGCTTGAGCTACTGGGCTATTCCCTACCACATGGAGAAGGGTGAAAAGCACCAAGAGTGAGGATATGAAGTGAGAGAATGAAGCCAAGCCAAATAGAGATGAGATGTACGAGGCAGAAACTTTTGATTTCACACATACTTCTGTTCTTTCCAGTATGTGAGCCAATAAACCTTTTTTTTTTTCTCAAGCTGGTTTGAGTTGAATTTTGTCTTCATAATTAATAGTCTGAACTAATAGAACTCTATTTCAAGATATTTACATATCTAACCAAGATCCACCTGCTGGAGATCTGGGGGCTGATCTCTCCCCTATCTTCCCCTTCAAGTTCCAATCCATTTGAAAACAGATTTAGGGAGGATTTCCTTGTAAACTGTGTGGAGGTAAAGTGGCTTTAGCCTGAGGCTAAACTAAGGTCTCTTTCCCAGGTCTCCTCTTACGTAGGTCTTCCAACTCCATTCTAGAGACAGTGGGGATCTGCACGAAGGATACTTCCTCAGTCAGCAGTGCATAGGGTCATGGCCTGTCTCATAAACCCTGTCGTCAGCAGAGCATATCACCCATAGTTGATGGTATAAGACTCTAGACCCCTTTTTTCAGTCCACTGCTCCTGTTTCAAATGGTTTGTCCTGATGTCACTAATCACAAGTCACTCTTACTTGATGGTGTAGAAGAAGATGGTACCCTCACAGAACCCTCAGGAAATCAATTTCTACAAGTCCTTCTTCTATGGAATGTGAAGGAGAGTCACCCTACTTCCTGGGTTCTTATCTCCCTTCCTGTCTTCTTAGCACCTCACCCTAGTTTCTCCCATATTATTCACAGTACCTTACTGACAGAGGTTGGTTTATGGCTCAGAATGGACCAATCAGAGCCCATCTGTCAACTTTCTGAATTGAATTCCAACCTTTTATGGCCCACTTCTCAGGTGCAATAGTCCCCTCTTATCCACAGTTTTGCTTTCCACAGTTCCAGTTACCCACGGTTAACTTGAGGCTCAGAAACAGATGATCCTCCTTCTGACAGAAAACCAGAAGGTCCATAGTAGTGTAACATTACATCACAGTGCCTACATCATTCACTTCACTTGATCTCATCACGTAAGCATAGCATCATCTCACATTATCATGAGAAGAAGGGTGAGTATAGTACAATAAGATATTTTGAGGGGCACCTGATACTTCAGTCAGTTGAGTGGCTGACTCTTGATTTCGGCTCAGGTCATGATCCTAGGGTCGTGGGATTGAGCCCTGCATTGGGCTCAAGCCTGCTTGAGATTCTTGCTCTCTCTCCCTCTGTCCTCCCTGGCTCGCACCTCTCTCACTCAAAAAAAAAAAGATACTTTGGGAGAGAGCACATTCACATAACTTTTATTACAGTACATTGTTATAATTGTTCTATTTTATTATTAGTTATTGTTGTTAATCTTTTACTGTGCCTCATTTATAAATTAAACTTTATCATATGTATGTATATACAAGAAAAAATACAGTATATGTAGGGTTCAGTACTATCTGTGGTTTCAGGCATCCATTGGGAGTCTTGGAATGTATCCCCACAGACAAGTAGGTATTATTGTAATGCCATCTTCAAAAAAGCCACTTTCCTTTCTCAAGCCCATCATATAAGCTCTTCCCCTCGATGGAATGCTTTTCCCTGTCATCTCACTTGACTAGCATTTTGTCTTCCTTAGACCTCAAATGTGACTTCCTCAACTTAAATATTAACTCCTCAGAGAAGTCTTCCCTGGCAGTTCTATTTAAACTAGGATTGGCACTGTGATCTCCATCTCAGCCCCTTTTTTCACAACAAAAAGGAATAACCACTCTTCATCAAGCCTAGCATAAATGTACTCAGGTCTAACTATTTCTTTGGGTCTTCATTTTTATATGAAGGCTCCCATATCATGCAAAACTTATATTAAGTGATTTTGTATGCTTTTCTCCTGTTACTCTGTCTCTTTGCCAGTTTAAATTGCAGATGCAGCCGGGGACCCTAAGAGGGTCAAGGAAAACTTTTTTGTCCCCTACACTTGTATAAAATAAACATGAAAGAAAGAATTCCCCATTGCTCTCTTTAGCCTGTAACATGAACATACCTGACATTCCTTGGCCCTCTTTGACTCCCCACAGAGGCCATTGTCAAATGTCATCTCACCCAGTCAACAGAAATCTTACTGCAAAAATATTGGTGAGTAATTATTTTTTACTGAAGCTTTCAAGGGAAAGAGAAGTGGTCATAATACACCACTAGCAGCATCTTTAAAAAATTTTTTTTAATGTTTATTTTTTAAAGAGAGAGACAGAGACAGAGCACCAGCAGGGGAGGGGCAGAGAGAGAGGGAGACACAGAATCCAAAGTAGGCTCCAGGCTCTGAGCTGTTAGCACAGAGCCCAAAACGGGTTTTGAACTCACGGAGTGTGAGATCATGACCTGAGCCAAAGTTGCACACTTAATTAACCAAGTGAGCCACTCAGGTGCCCCAGCAGCATCTTGTAAATATTTTCTTGAACATTTTTCTCTCACTGAAGATACTCAAACATTGGCATTACATGTTTCTCTTTTCTCTGTCTCAAATCTATTCAACTTCCCTCCCTGTCTTTGATACTCTCACTTCTCCTCTTCCTCTTTCTCCCCCAAGATCTTCCTCTTTAGGTCTCGTTCCCTTCCTAAAGTGGAACACGTGGTCTTCCGGCTTCTTCAGTTCAGATCCCCACCTCCTTAGCTGGTACTCTGAAGAAAGGCTTTTCTCATGATACACCATTAATAGAAGATGAGAGAGAAAAAGGGATACAATCATTTTCTCTTCTTCATATTCCTTCTGTTTGAAATTGCACAAGGGGGGAAATTATTTGAGTGTGCGGTACAGCACAGAATATACCAAAATTTGAAGGCTGCAAGGACAATCCTTTGTACCTAGACAGAGTGTCTGTTGGGGCACTAAAATAATGAAGTGATTTGCCTTGGCTTGTGTACTTCATTAGTGCCAGAATGGTAGTTTTGTCACTAACAGCTCAACTTGTTAAGCCTTCTCTGTATAAGTTCTAAAAGACTGCATCGTGAATGCTCTCTGTGTGACTTTTAACCCACTCATGCTCTCTCACTTAAGGTGTCTTTTATTCTCTTCCATATGCAGCCCCTTTTGATTAAAAAAAAAAATGTACTGCTTAATCTTGCTTTGAATGAGTAAGTGCTCAAGATGCAATAGGCTTCCGGCAGGTCTTCCTTCCTTTGCCACTGGGGGCTGTTATATGAATGTGGGTCTAAGGACACTGAAGAAATTTTCAGCATTGCACCATACAAGCAAATGTTCAATGTCCAACCAAATGGCTCATTCTATATGGGACAAAAATAGATGGAAATGTGTTATTTGTGATTCAGCTTGGCTTGCGGTTTTGACTTAGCAACTGATTTCATTTTTATATCCTGCTCTGTTCTCTACAGTGACTTAAAAATGTAGTGTAGAAACTTAAAAAAAAAGTATCTGTTATTCTCAGTGGCCCCAAATGGATCTTTAAAAGAGCCTAAAAGCAAAATAGAATGCAATTCACTGTAGATCCATCTGCTTTCAGGTCTTTTGGAGGGGGGCGGGGCGAGCATGTTAAAGAATCGTACTGCTTTCTCACTGGTTATAAAAGCAATATATGTTTGTGGTGACTATAGCATAATGTATAAAGAAGTTGAATCACCATGTTGTACACCTGAAATTAATGTAATATTGCATGTCAGTTATACTCAGTTTAAAAAACATTTTTTAAGTTACTATTAGACAACTGCATAATTTAAAACAATTTTAATTCTAGCATAAGTAACACACAATGCTATATTCATTTCAGGTGTACAATATGGTGATTCAACAATTCTATACATTACTCAGTGCTCATCACAATAAGTGTACTCTGAATCCCCTTCGCCTAGAAAATATGAATGAATGAATAAGAAACAAGTCAATACATTCAAAATATATTGTATATCTCAAGTGAAGCACTATATAAAATGTTGGAAACTCTTGAAAGTATATATATATGAAATAAAACTCAATTTATGACTATTTTTGTATACTATCATTAATATACATTATTGTTACCATAAATCCAACTTTAACTCCACAGCTAGGCAATTGTGGCAGACATTAGTGGCCCTCATAAACTGTATATTTTGGTATAGTCTTGTGTCATCTTGTGTCATCTACTGTCACATCAGCTCAGCTTGGCCATGTGGTTTAGATTGACCAACGTGGTACAAACAGAAGATTGGAGCTCTGAACCACTATGTATAGAAGTCCAGCAACTCTGTTGCAGCATCCACGGGGAAAAACGAGGATGCTCAGTTAGCCCCCAGATGTCTCAGCCATCTCAGGTGAGGCTCCACACATGAAGGAAGAAGCCATTTTGAACATTGCAGCCCTATCAGACACCACAGGGAACAGAACAGCCATCTGTGCCCAGCTCTAATTGCAGAATAAGTCAGAACAAAAATTTGTTATTTTGCTTAAGTCTTTATGTTTTGGGGTAATCTTATGCAGCAACAGATAACTGAATCAGCAATATAATTGTTTTATAAGCAAATAGTTGTTTAAGTGTGTTTTCATTTATACTAATTCATTTGCTCACCTTTAAAAGCCTGTATCCTAGTTCCTTCTTATAGAATATTTTTTCTTCTTCATGAAATAGATCCATTTGAAGATTTAAAGAAAGCAATATATGTTTGCTGTGGAAATTTTTAAAAGAAATGAAATAAAAATCATCAGTAAAAAAAAATATCATCAATAATGCCAAAACCCAAAGATAATCACTACTAACATTTGGGATATTTTCTTTCAGTATTTTTTCTATAAGGATGGCCAGTTTCAAAGGCATGGGACCTGTGCAGGACTCATTCAGAAGCACCTTACATTTGGTTTAAGGCTTTACTACTGCTATCTTGGAATTATTAATAATTTTTTTAGTGTTTATTTGTTTCAAGAAGGGGGAGGGGCAGAGAGAAAGAGGGACAAAGAGAATCCCAAGAGGACGCCATGCTGTCAGTGCAGAACCCCACGTGGGGCTCGATTTCAGGAATGTGAGATCAGGTCTTTTCTAAATAATAGTAATTCACTATAGCTGCACTTTCTGTTTCGTGGAGGAAAGTTTTATTAATTATAAGGGAAAGGGAATATATGGAACTAAACAATTATAGTAAACATAAAGAGGAGAAGTACAGAGAAGAACAAAAAAGGGTTAGTACATTAAATCAGGGACTCAGGGGCACCTGGGTGGCTCAGTCGGCTGGGTGTCCAACTTCGGCTCAGGTCATGATGTCACAGTTCATGGGTTCGAGCCCCATATCAGGCTCTGTGTTGACAGTCCAGAGCCTGGAGCCTGCTTCAGATTCTGTGTCTTCCTCTCTCTCTGTCCCTCCCCTGCTCGTACTCTGTCTCTCTCTCTCTCAAAAATAAATAAACATTAAATCAGGGACTCACAACATCCAACCTTCTGGCTGGGGAAGCCCTGCAGATAACAGCCCAGTTGGAGTCTCGATTGAGGGTCCTGGGCAGAGCATCCTCCCCTCAGGTGAGGCTTCTAACTATTCCTGACAGGGCAACAGTACCCTGTGTGTGATCTGTGGTTAGTCATTAAGTTTGCCTAAGTGCCATCCTGAGAATCTGGGTGTTTTTCTCTGTTTCTCTTATCACATCTCACAATGTTAGGATCCTGGGTGTCTGCATATTTCTCTTCCCTCCCTGATCCATTCCAGAGGGCCAGCCTGGTCTGGTTTAAGGAGGCAAGTTAATTCCTCTTGGTGTCAGGAACAGAAGAGCCAATTCTGATCCTGAGGCCAGATACGGAGCAGAAGCCAACTAAGCCTTCCACGAGTGTGTATGTGCAACTCTGGCAGAAATGCATGACAAGCCACACAAACAGAACAAGGTCCCGAGCCAAAATCAAAAGTCAGACACTCAACTGACTGAGCCACCCAGGCACCCTGGAATTATTAACAATTTTTGGACAAGAGGTCCTGCATTTTCATTTTGCACTGGGCCCTGCAAATTGTGTAGCCAGTTCTGTTTACAGACATTCTTATATACACATCTATGAATTATATGCATATATGTTTATAATCTATGTCATTAAAGCTCCAAAATTCTTCTTAAATGTTATTTTAAATACTCGCATAATATTTCATCATATGGAAACAATCATGTATTTAATTATGTTTCTATTTTTTTAATATTTATTTATTTTTGAGAGCCAGAGAGACAGAGCACGAGCAGGGGAGGGGCAGAGAGAGATGAAGACACAGAATCTGAGGCAGGCTCCAGGCTCTGAGCTGTCATGGGGCTTGAACTCACAAGCTGTGAGATCATGACCTGAGCTGAACTCGGACACTTAACCGACTGAGCCACCTAGGTGCCCCTATGTTTCTATTTTGGCACCTAGATTGTATAAAGTTTTATACTGTTATGATGAGGATGTCTTTTTATATTATTTTAAAGATCTATTTCTAATTATTTCCTTAACATAACATCCCAGAAATAAAACTGAAGGGATAAAGGTATTTGAATACTGCTGGAACCTTGTATTTAAATTGCCAAAAAGCTTTCCAGAAAGATTACTATTACCAGCAGAGTATAAGAAACTCCTTCTTCATACCCTTAGCAGCAGAGAATATTCTAATTAAAAAGTATTTGGTAATTGAATACATTAAAATATTATCCAGTTAATTTGCATTTCTTTGACTACCAATAAAGGAAGCTTTTAAAATATATATTTACTAGTAGTTTTTATTTCTTCTTGGAATTGCCTAAGATGCAAACTTCTCAACATGCTTTAAAAAATTTTTTTTTAATGTTTATTTATTTTGGAGAGAGAGCACAAGTGGGGGAGGGGCAGAGAGAGAGGGAGACACAGAATCCAAAGCAGGTTCCAGGCTCCGAGTTGTCAGCACAGAGCCCAATGTGGGGCTCAAACTCATGAACCCTGAGATCATGACCTGAGCCAAAGCCAGCCGCTTAACCGATTGAGACACCCAGGCGCCCCCTACACATGGTTTTTAAGGCCCTTTGTGTCCACCAGTCTAGCTTTATCTTATCTATTCGCTTCCTTCTCACCCACCCCATTCTATTCTAATTTCCAGCCATACTGAATTGTATTCAGTTTCTAGAAGTTGTCATGCTTTCTCTTGCTTCTGGACCTTTAAACATTCTACATACATACTATTGTGGATATATGCCTATATCCCTGTTTGGTTAACTTCTACTTGTCCTTCAGCTCTCAGCTTAAATATTCCTTTCTTTGAGAGCTTTCCTTGACCATCAAATTAGGTTGGGTGCTCCCAAATCACTCTGCTCTTCTTCTTTTTCTCCTCCTTATTTTTAGTAAAATTTTTATTTTGGGATAATTTTATATTTTCAGAAGAGTTGCAAAGATAGTACAGAATTCCCATATATCCTTTACCCAACTTCCCCTAATATTAACATGTTCATTACTGTGGCACATTTGTCAAAACTAAAACTGAACATAGATATGCTACTATTACCTATACTATACTCTTTATTTGGATTTCACTAATTTTTCCACTAATGTCCTTTTTCTGTTTCAGGATCCAGTCTAGGATAATACACTGCATTTAATCATGCCTCTTTACTCCCCTGTACTTCTTATGTTTTATTCTAGTTGCCTCCCCTTCTAGTATATAAGCTCTGTGACAGCAGGGACTACGTACTTTTCACCATTGCATCCCTAGTTCTTACAGTACCCATAATAAGCAGGTGGTGTATGTGATGGCATATAAGGCAAGATTTTTAAAAAGCATCTCTCAAAAAGGAGAGATCACCTTCCATTTAATTGACAAAAACTCTTATGGTACATTTTCTCAATTATTTTATTTAGAACAAAATAACATTCAAAGGACACATATTAGCCTGAAATGACCTCAGTGAGTGCCTGGAGACTTGTGGAGATCATCTGTTGGAATCAGTAAAAATGGAGGCAAAGACATTGAAAAACATTTAGGTATGTGCATTTTAGGGGTTGTGACCTCACAGTTGTAAGGGCTGGATGTCCTTATAAACAAGGCTTTTAAAAAGAGATCAGGGGAAAGAAAGGAGATGGAGACAGAAGGAGAAAGGCTTATAAAATTAACTTCATAATTTTTTTTTAGTGTTTATTTGTGAGAGAGAGAGAGAGAGAGAGAGAGACAACACAAGTGGGGTAGGGGCAGGGAGAAAGGGAGACACAAAATCTGAAGCAGGCTTCAGTGTCTAAGCTGTCAGCACAGGGCTGGACACAGGGTTTGAACTCATGAGCTGTGAGATCATGACCTGAGCTGAAGTCGGCTGCTCAACTGACTGAGCCACTCAGGGGCCCCCATAAAGTTCACTTTAAAAAGCCATTCATTGGGGCGCCTGGGTGGCTCAATCGGTTAAGCATGCGACTGAGGCTCAGGTCATGATCTCAGGGTTCATGAGTTTGGGCCCCACATCGGGCTCTGTGCTGACAGCTCGGAGCCTGGAATTTGCTTTGGATTCTGTGTCTCCCTCTCTCTCTGCCCCTCCCCTGCTCACTCTGCCTCTCTCTCTCTCAAAAGTAATAAACACTAAAAAAAAAAAAAAAAAAGTCTTTTTAAGCCATTCAGGGGAGGAAGTGAAGTACAGCCCTAGTCAAAGCTATTGTCTCTTGCCTGGAATTGCTACCATAGCTTCCTAAATGGTGTTTCTGAACGCTCTCTTATCCATCTACAATCTGCTCTCCATCAACATCGAGTGATTTTTTTTTCCCAAAATTCAAGTCTCCTACTTAAAAAATTACAATAGGGGGGCACCTGGCTGGCTTAGCCATTAGAGCATGCAACTCTAGATCTCAGAGTTGTGACTTTGAGCTCCAAGTTGGGAGTAGAGTTTACTTAACAAACGAACAAACACACTTGCAATGATTTTCCAACTGGTCTTAGAAAAAAGACCAAAATCCTTAACAACCAATAAATTCTTGAGTGCTCACTCTTCTGCTTACTCTTCCCCCCCACCCCAGCCTACACATCTCAGCCTAAGCCTCCCTTCCCATGTCTATCCTCCAGGTACATACTTTCAGCACTCAGCTGAGTTTTTCTTAATGGCCTGTGTTAAAGTTATAATTGTAATTACAAACTCCATGAGGCCCAGCTCAATTTTTGCTCACTTTTGTATCTCCAACAGCTAGCAAAGTCCCTGGCTTAAGTAATTTCTAAGCACCTGTAATTAGTTGAAAAAAATGAAGGAGTCCTTTCAGCAAGGGTGAATTATCTACCTAGTGGTCTAATGGGGTAACCTTTAGTATTTGTACTTTTCGGTTTCTGGGCACCCAAACATTACTTTGAGTCCTGACATCATGAGACTTGACCATCTAACCTGGTTAAGACCATTGGGCTCTACAGCTCTGAGATCAAACACATGTCCAACTTAATTGAAGTTTTACTTAGAGATCCTCATTTTTATTTTTTTTTTAACATTTAAAAAAGTTTGTTATTTATTTATTTATTTTTGAGGAGGGGAGGGGCAGAGGGAGAAGGAGAGAGAGAGAGAGAGAGAGAAAGAGAGAGAAACCCAAGCAGGCTCCACACTGTCAGTGCAAAGCCTGATGTGGGTTTGAACTCACCAACCATAAGATCATGACCTGAGCTGAAATCAAGAGTTGCATGCTTAACCGACTGAGCCACTCAGGTGCCCTGGAGATCCTCATTTTTATCAAACCACTCATCAATAATTGACATCTGCTGTCTGATTCTCTGAAGTCTTCCATCTCCACTTAATTTAACTTCAACATAATATTTACCACATGAGAATTCTTCCCCAACCTCTCTTGGCCGAGTCCTTTTGTAGTTTTTCCAAGTTCCTCCCCTGGTTAAGGACAGTTCAGGTACTCTACTTGGAGACGAGGGCTTACTTTCCAGTATTTGTATCTGGCACAAAGAAGGAACATAAAACTGTGCAGCATGCACTGAAATATTCTCGGAGAATAAAGTGTTGCTTCTCTGTATCTTATTCAGTTTTGTAGCTCATGTACTTCTTACAGGAGTGAAGAATAATTGGGAGTTATGGGTAACTGTATCTCAGTTCTATAGATGGAACTGTCAGCTCTATGTTGTGTGTACTTCATGTAATATGTTTGTGAAGCAAAACTGAGTTAACAGCAATTGTATCTCCCATGCATGGATACAATGCTCTGTGCAACGGGTCCTGTCTATAATTTGTGTGGAGAAATTTATTTTAAGAAGTTGTGTCTTGTGGTTGCTAGAGGGGAGAGTGGTGGATGTAATAGGTGAAGGGGATTACGAGGTACAAACTTCCAGGTATGAAATAAATAAGTCATAGGGATGAAAATTACAGCATATGGAATATAATCAATAATATTGTAGTAGCTGTGTATGGTGATAGATGTAACTACACTTACCATGGTAGAGCATTGTGTAATATATAGAATTTGTCAAATCGCTATGTTATACACCAGAAACTAACATAATATCAACTACATAATATCAAAATTAGGGCACCTGGGTGGCTCAGTTGGTTAAACATCCAACTTTGGCTCAGGTCATGATCTTGTGGTTCGTGAGTTTGAGCCCATGTGGGGCTCTGTGATGACAGCTCAGAGCCTGGAGCCTGCTTCAGGTTCTGTGTCTCCCTATCTCTCTGCCCCTCCCCTGCTTGCATTCTGTCTCTCTCTCAAAAATAAATAAACATTAAAAAAATTAAATTAGAAGTGCCTGAGTGGCTCGGTCGGTTAAGTATCGACTCTTGATTTTGACTCAGGTCATGATCTCACAGTTTGTGGGATCAAGCCCTGCACTGAGCATGAAGTCTGCTTGGGATTCTCTGTCTCCCTCTTTCTCTGCCCCTTCCCCCACTTGTTCTTTATCTCTCTCAAAAAAATAAATAAACTTAAAAAAGTTAAAATGATGCATCAAAAAGTTAAAGAAACAAAGATCTGTGTCTTGCACAGAGAAGCCATGATGCTCTACAACCCCTAGGCTATTTCCTTACTCTCTGTCTATAGGCCTAACCCAGAGTTCCAAACCCAGAGAACTCTTTGTTCCCTAACTGCTTCATTCACTTCTTCTTTCTCTTTTTCCCTGAAGGTTCATAGTTGTCTATGCAAAAGATCACTGAATTAAAAAGAAAACCTCCTTTCTTTATTTTTCCATAACATTTATCATCATCCAACGTAATATTTTATTTGTTCCTATGATTTGTTGTCTGTTTCATTCCCCTCACTAAAATGTATGCTGCATGATGCATTCATTTTTGACTGTTTTATTCACTATTGATTGTCCCAGTGCTTAGAACAGTGCTTAACGCATAGTAGGTGCTTAATAAATATCTGCTGATAGAATTAATGATTCCCAATCTAAAAAACAAGGGACATTCAAGATTAACTATATCACGCATAGGGCTTAAAGCAATTCTTCATTTCAAATTGCTGAACAAAATTCTCAAAGTTAAAAAAAAAAACAAAAAACCCACTACTTTGGACGAGGATGTAGACATGTGGAACAAATGAGGTGCAGAATTAGGGAATTTAGACTGGAAATAACACCAAGGAGTGAGCACTTGGAGACAGGCTAGATATAGCTACATATCACACATTTGGCTGGAGCCTTGGCTGCTAGAAATAATTGCCCTGAATAATTTCTGGGAGTTTATGCCATCACTGGCTCTGCTTGGTTCCGCTTGCCCCCAGGTCTTGGCTACTTGGCTTACTTCCTTGCCAAACACACATGAAGAGATGATAGCAGAGTCAAGGGCTTTATAGCCATGGGAATGGGGTGGGGCAAATTGCTGGCAGTGAGGAGTAGGGGCCTCCACAGCAGTTTCAGGAACCTGGTCCACCTGACTGGACCCATGCAGTCTCTGGCTTTCCCAGGGGCTTTTTGTAGAAACCAGTTAGCACAACTCAGAAATGCACGGGAGAGGAATTTTTGCCCTTATTCCCTACCTTCCAACAGATTGTTCTAAGATCCATACAGAGATATCTCATATGACTGAGCAACCAGTTGTGTCTCTCCAGGAAGTTGTGGCCCTTTCCTCCTTATTCTCCCTTCTCTGAAATTACACTCATCTCCCCTCTCCACACACCTCCAATACGCAATAAAAATTAGCTCTCTAAACTTTGTCTTAGGTTTTGTTTTCTAGAAAACCCAGGCTAACACATAGAGAAGAAGAAGAGTTCTCACAATTCAGTTTCAGAAAAATTGCATAAAACATAGACATACTTTTGAGTTCAAACTCTTCTCTTGTGTGCCTTACTGCAAAAAAAGTATGTTTCTACTTCAAACAAGTTAAAATATTATTATCTAGCCAAAGTCAAGTAACCATAAAGTGAAAAATTGGTAGACTTTCAAGTGAAGACTAAAAGACATGGAGAGGAGATATTGCAGTCAGAAAGACCTGTCTAAAACTCATTCATTCATTCATTCATTCATTCAACAAAGAATGTGAAGCACTAACCTAGGTGCTGGAGACACAACAGTGAACAAGACAAACGGACTCTCCCCGAGGAGCTTAAATACTACTGGAGGAGACAAATGATAAACAAATAAGAAATATTTAACAGGCCTGCCTGGGTGGCTCAGTCAGTTAAGAGTCTATATCTTTATTTCTGCTCGGGCCATGATCCCAGGGTTGTGGGATGGAGCCCTGCGTTGGGCTCTGTGGAGCCTGCTTAAGATTCTCTCTCTCTCTCTCTCTCTCTCTCTAGCTCTCAAAAAGAAAGAAAGAAAGAAAGAAAGAAAGATTTAACATAATGCCAGATGGCAATAAATGATGAAGAAAAACAAAGGAGGGGATAGATAGAGATTGATAAAATGCTTTTTTAGGTAACATGGTCAGAAAAGGCCTCTCTGTGTCCCTGTGAAGGAAACCTAAGCACAGACGTGAAGTCAGAGAGGTATTCAAGTAAAAGTCTAAGGACTAGCACCCTACAATGCACACACATACGCTGTTTGTCAGATTAGCTTTGAACTGAGAATAAATAAATAGAGCAAGGGAAGGAGAAAAATTTTTGCATTTCTTTTTCATCTCAAAACCATCTAAGCCTGAACCTCTCCTAAATTCCCCTTGGTGGCTGGTTGCATTTTTAAAATTAATCTACTTAGGGGCACCTGGGTGATGACATCCGCTCAGGTTATGATCTTACTATTTGTGGGTTCAAGCCCTGTGTCAGGCTCTGTGCTGACAGCTCAGATTCTGTGTCTTCCTCTCCCTCTGGCCCTCCCCAGCTCTCTCTCTCTCTCTTTCTCTCAAAAAATACACATTAAAACATTTTAAAATTAATCAACTTAGCAGAAACTGAAGGTATTTCTTCCTTCTTCAGTGCAAGGTTATTTCTATCTTATATTAGCTCCACACTTTGCCTGGTATTATTGCCATTTACTCATGCATCTCATATCCATGTGATATGGTATGTACTTTGAAAGCAAAGTCTATATATGCTCAGCATTACATTCCCTGAAATATCTGGCACAGTGTCTGTCAGAGTAACCAAAGTATTATTTGATGAATTAACATTTTTATTTTTATAGTTAATTTTTTTAATGCTTATTGATTTGTGAGAGAGAGTGAGAGAGCGAGAGCAAGGGAGAGAGAGAGAGAGAGAGCGAGCATGACTGGGGAAGGAGCAGACAGAAAGAGGGAGAAAAAGAAGTCTAAGTAGGCTCCACATTGTCAGTGTGGACCCCGATGCAGGGCTTGAACTCGTGACTGTGAGATCATGACCTGAGCTGAAGTTGGACACTCAGCTGACTGAACCACCCAGGCATCCCATACTATAGTTAATTTTTGGACAAAATCATCTAACTCCTCAGAATTCCTAAATTACAAATCAGTGTTTAGCTTAGCTTCTTTGAAACTATATTTATGCACGCACTGATTTTTTTAAAAACTAAAATATCTGGTTTTGGATAAGTTTACCTAAACTTCCTGAGCCTTAGTATAGTATAAAAATATACTATACTTAGTATAGTATAAAAATATACTATACTTAGTATAGTATAAAAATATACTATACTTAGTATAGTATAGAAATAACAATTCTTATTTGGCAGTACTTGTTTGTGCAATAATTTAAAAAATGACTAAAATTAAAATGACATAGTATAGGGCCAGACATATAGTAGTATTTAGTAAATTATTGGTCATTCAATCAAGAAATTAGGAATTTTCAAGGTTGATCTAAAACCAGGTTATTTGATCATGTAAAGAATGTGCTAGTTATTTGTTAACAGCATGTGTCATTAGTTATTTCTTAAAAAATTTTTTTTAGTTTATTTATTTATTTGGAGAGAGAGAGTGAACACATGTGCAAGTATAACAAGGGGAGGGGCAGAGAGAGAGGGAGACAATGAATCCCAAGCAGGCTCCATGCTTTCAGCGTGGAGCCTGACCCAGGGCTTGAACTCGCCAACTGTGAGATCATGACCTAAGCCAAACTCCAGAGTTGAACGCTTAACTGAGCCACCCAGGCACCCCATTAGTTATTTCCTATCAAGAAACTGTGATATTATCACAAGATTCTTTTTTTAATCAGCATTACTGAGATAATTTACATGCAACAAAATTAATCGACTATCATTGTGCAATCTTTGACGAATGCATATGGTTGTGTAATCACCACCACAATCAATATGTAGAATATTAACATCACTGTAAAAATTCCCTTACACTCCCTTTGCAGATAATTCCATCCTTCCACCCCAGACCTAGCGAACACTGATTTGTTTTCTGCACAAGATATTTTTTATTTATTAAGCAAATATTTATGAAGGTCTTCTATTTGGAAGTCCTTGCATTAGATACTTCATAGAATGCAAAGATAAGTAAGACAGTTTGTGTCCTTAAATAGCTTGAAATCTAGCCTAGTTTTATATAATTTTGAGATTATTTGTCTACAAATAATATGGGACTAAATTTCAAAGTGAATTATGCCTACTAACAAGGAATAAAAAGAAAAAGCATTGCAAACTATTCCCTAACTTTTATTTATTTTTTTTTTTTAATTTTTTTTTCAACATTTATTTATTTTTGGGACAGAGAGAGACAGAGCATGAACGGGGGAGGGGCAGAGAGAGAGGGAGACACAGAATCGGAAACAGGCTCCAGGCTCTGAGCCATCAGCCCAGAGCCCGACGCGGGGCTCGAACTCACGGACCGCGAGATCGTGACCTGGCTGAAGTCGGACGCTTAACCGACTGCGCCACCCAGGCGCCCCTATTCCCTAACTTTTAGAACACCAAACAAAATGATGTAACATCATGAATACTACTAATTACGATTTCTTTAAAATGGCACAAATTTATGATTGCATGATGTTCCAGATAAATATCAAAAAGTGAACTACTTAAAAAAATTTTTTTTTACATTTATTTATTTTTGAGAGACAGAGCACAAGTGGGGTAGGGGCAGAGAGAGAATGAGACACAGAATCCAAAGCAGGCTCCAGGGTCTGAGCCGTCAGCACAGAGCCCTATGCGGGGCTCAAACTCAGAAACTGTGAGATCATGACCTGGGTTGAAGTCGGACGCTTAACCGACTGAGCCACCCAGGCGCCCCTAAAAAAAAAGTGAACTACTTTTAAAATTAAGTAACGTACATACAAGAAAAAAAAGTACAGAAATCTTAAGTGCACAGTTTGATCTTTCCAGGTTATTTAATGTCAACTTAGACCAGCTTTGTTGCCAATATAGTAAAAAAACAACATCCTAAAGCCTTTTGGTTTAGATAGAATAATTATATCATTGGAGGAAAGAAAGAGATAAGAGAATGATGTTCTGAAAAGGCTCACATAGAATTGCGGGATAAGTAGTGAGAGAAAGAATGGCACTTTAAAATTCATGAGGAAATGCCATTTAAGTTTCATGAATAACAAAGAGATTATTATGCGGGATCAGGTTTTTCTTTCATCATTACAGAAAGACACAAAATCATTATCGTGATCTGCGATGTGTTTTCCCTCTGTTATTAGATGCTGGGACAAGCCTATTAAATGTTTTGTGTTACCCAGGGGAATGGTCACAGTGGTGAATAATGGCGGTCTCAGTGCACATGGCTTTCTATGGTTCTGATCATAGTAACTGCATTTAGAGGAAAGGAACAAATTAAAAAGGGCAGAATGGCTGGGTGGGCATTTTCTTGTGGTTACAAAGAACTGAATCTATTCTTAACCTTACCGCCTCTTGCTTCATGCTTTACTCCTGCCAATTCCAGAATAGACAAAGCTGGTATTTGCATTTGGAGCCTCCTTGGTCAATACAATGGGGACTGCAGTTCATTTCAGAAGGAGTAATACATGCGAATTGAGAAAGGGTAACAACATCAGGAGAAAAAAACAACCTGGAAAAATACCCCTATAAACATTCATATAGTGGGGTCAAAAATTTTATCCACATTATGATTCCAATATGCAAAGAATATATTCCTCTTTATTTTCTTCAATGAACATAATTTTCCTTGTAAGCTTCCACAGTGGGAGGAAAAAAAAAAACCCTAAACTTTAAGCTTGTCAATTCAAGGCAACAACCTTTTTCAGTTTCAGTAGCCACTGTTGAATAATACATTTTCTTCTGGGTAGGTGCAAACATCTTCCACATTGATTCCTCCTTACCCTTGTTTCTCTTCAAAATAGTGTCTGGCTGTATTGAAGGATTTGTGATCTCATAGTGTCAAGGAGAGAAGAGGCCTGTGGGATCTCAGGATGCAAATTTGGCCTTGTGGCAGAATGGCATCTCTGTGGACTGGTAGCCATTGAGGGCCCCTTTGGGATGTGACAGGTCTTACTTGCCCTTCAGGCAGTGTGCTGGTATAATCGCTAGGTCTATGATTTAGGCCAACCTCTCTAAATACTGCAGCCTCTTAGTTTCTATGAGACTCTTCTCTATTTCTGTCCTTTCTTACCAGGATGCCCTGTAGGCCACACAGGAGCCAGGACCACTGCTTAAGGCCAATCCATCCACACGCTCCTCTTTGTCACTGCTGAACAATCACTGTATTGGATGTTGTACCAAGTCAAATGGAAGCAGAGCAAGCCACTTTCCAACTTCAGCTTTCTCCTCATGCTAACTTACCTCCCTTCTCTAGAAAGTTGCCCTGGGGAAGGATCCTTAAGTCACAGGGACCTCTTTCCCCTTCCAAGGTCGCCCTTCACCCTCTACTTCTTCTTTCCTTCTGAATAGGCTTTCTCCATATCCTCTACTTCACTAGGAGGTGGGCACTGTATGGCTCCATCTTGATGGCCAACAGGGCATCCTGTCTTCCCCTGCAAGACAACTGGGAACAGGGGTTTAAAAAATAGTGTTCTAGCTTCTTTTCGAGGGAGCAATAAATGCTCTTTTTGCCATGGTGCTCAAAAATTATGACCATCAAGTTAACTGACTTGAAGTTATTATTTTTTAAATAACTTTTTAAAGTTTATTTATTTTGAGAACATCAGAAAGCACAAGCAGGGGAGAGGCAAAGAGAGAGGGAGAGAGAGAGAGAGAGAGAGAGAGAGAGAGAGAGAGAGAATTGCAAGCAGGCTCCACACAGTCAGTGCGCAGAGCCTGATGTGGGACTCAAACTCACAAACCATGAGATCATGACCTTAGGTGAAGTCAGATACTTAACCTACTGAGCCACCCAGGCACCCTGCTAACTAACTTGAATTTAAATAAAATCTTGGAAGAAAAAAAATAAAATAAAAATGGAAAAAAATTATGACCATCAGGGAGAGAAAAAAATAAATTTGTGATTTCATATTTTAGGCTTCTCCTTATTTAAAGCCTTATATGAAGACAAAATTTCAAAATGAGTTTCAAAAAAAATTTGTGTCTGAAGCTTGAGATGGGTTACAGTGAGGAAAATTACATTCCAATTATAACTTGGAGGACTTTGATCCCATTTCTTTTTTATTTGGCCTTGTCCTTTCTTGTCTGTCTTCTCCAGCATTGAGAATTCTCCCAATGACAAAAGACACACATTACCTTGAACATACAGAGAGTCAGAAAAAACAAAACATGGAAGCAACAAAGCTCCCATAAGAGGTATGTGCCTTTTATATGGCTTGATTTCTTTCCTTCCTTTAAAAAATACCAAGCGTTGGTAAAGAGAGTGTTTTGGATGCATCATATGGACAGGAATACAGTCTTGGATCTCAAGGGTCTTCTATCTTCAACTTTTCTGCAAGCCGCTAGAGGGTCATAGAGATAACTAGGAAGACCTGTGGTATAATACAGTGGCTTTCCACTGTTTTGGGATTCTCTAATGTAGAGTCAATATTTCAGATACACGGAAAAGTATAGAAAATAACATGATGCTAACTGTCTATGTATCTGACAACAAATCTTAACATGTTGCCATATTTGTTTCATACTCTTTCAAAAGAAATACAAATTACAAATGTATTTGAAACAACCTTCCCTCATTCCCTTCCTACTTACCATAGGTACCCAGAAGTTAGTATGTATCCCATGTTTCTATAATTTTACTATGTAGGTATGGTCCATGCTATTATTTTTTTGTGTTTAAATTTTTATTTAGGGGTGCCTGGGTGGCACAGTCGGTTAAGCGTCCGACTTCAGCCAGGTCACGATCTCACGGTCCGTGAGTTCGAGCCCCGCGTCAGGCTCTGGGCTGATGGCTCGGAGCCTGGAGCCTGTTTCCGATTCTGTGTCTCCCTCTCTCTCTGCCCCTCCCCCGTTCATGCTCTGTTTCTCTCTGTCCCAAAAAAAATAAATAAACGTTGAAAAAAAAATTTTTAAAAAATAAATAAATTTTTATTTAAACGATATCATGCTATAAGTACACTTTTCCAACTTTACTAATATAGTAGAATTTATTTCTACTATTTTATTTTGTGTTTTCCATTTACCATGGTTTTTCTTTTTTTTCTTTTTAATGTTTTAATGTTTGTTTAATGTTTTTCTTTTTTCTTTTTAATGTTTTAATGTTTTTATTTATTTCTGAGAGAGAGAGACAGAGACAGAGCAAGTTGGGGAGGGTAGAGAGAAAGAGGCAGACAAAGAATCCAAAGCAAGCTCCAGGCTCTGAGCTGTCAGCAAAACCCCTGATGTGGAGTTTGAACTCACATGCCGTAAGATCATGACCTGAGTCAAAGTCCAACGCTTAACCAACTGAGCCACCAGGTGCCCCACCATAGTTTTTCTTTACTTAGTTTTCTATACTTTCCTGACTTCTACTGAGTTATTGAATTGTTTTTCTATCATCTTTACTGCCTTGGATGTTATATTAATATATATTAATATTTTTAAAATATTAACCTTTATTTATTATGGGATTAAAAAGAGTTTCTCTGGTAAACAGTTGCAGCTTCAAGTTTATTTACATAAAGCTTTATGTGATATAGAAAAAGTATCAGAAAACAAAACTTGCTATTTTCTTTTTTCTTTTTCTTTCTCTTTTTTAATGCTTATAACATTATTTTTGAGAGAGAGAGAGAGAGAGAGAGTGGGGGAGGGGCAGAGAGAGAGGGAGACACAGAATCTGAAGCAGGCTCCCGGCTTCGAGTTGTCAGCATGGAGCCTGACGTGCAACTTGACCTCATGAACCGTGAGATCATGACCTAAGCCAGTGAACCATGAAATCATGACCTGAGCCAAAGTCGGATGCTTAACAGACTGAGCCACCCAGGTGCCCCAAAACTTGCTATTTTCGTATAGGCTTATACAATTTTAAAATTGGTCTTTTCAGGGAGCCTGGTTGACTCAGTTGGTTAAGCATCCAACTCTTGATTTCTGCTCAGGCCATGATCTCACCGTTAGTAAGTTCGAGCCCCATGTGGGACTGTGTGCTGACAGCACAGAGCCTGCTTGGGATTCTCTCTCTCTCTCTGCCCCTTCCCTGCTCATGCACATGCATGCCCTCTCTCCCACCTTCAGAATAAATAAATTAGCTTAAAAAATAAATAAAATAAAGTTGGTCTTTTTTTTTTTTTAATTTTTTTTTTCAACGTTTATTTATTTTTGGGACAGAGAGAGACAGAGCATGAACGGGGGAGGGGCAGAGCGAGAGGGAGACACAGAATCGGAAACAGGCTCCAGGCTCTGAGCCATCAGCCCAGAGCCTGACGCGGGGCTCGAACTCCCGGACCGCGAGATCGTGACCTGGCTGAAGTCGGACGCTTAACCGACTGCGCCACCCAGGCGCCCCAAGTTGGTCTTTTCTTCATTGTAATTAGCCATTAAACATTTAAACATTATGGGACACCTGGGTGGCTCAGTTTGTTAAGTGTCTGACTTCGGCTCAGGTCATGATCTCACAGCTCATGAGTTTGAGACCCACATTGGGCTTTGTGCTGACAGCTCAGGGCCTGGAGCCTGCTTCAGATTCTCTGTCTTTCTCTCTCTGACTCTCCCATGTTCACACTCTGTCTCTGTTTCTCTTTCAAAAATAAGTAGACATTAAAAAATATATATAACATTGGGGTGCCTGGGTGGCTCAGTTGGTTGACCTTCCAACTTCGGCTCAGGTCGTGATCTCACGGTTTATCACTTCGAGCCCCGCGTCAGGCCCTGTGCTTACAGCCCAGTGCCTGGAGCCTGCTTCAGATTCTGTGTCTCCCTCTCTCTCTGCTCCTCCCAGGCTCACACTCTGTCTCTCTCTCAAAAATAATTAAAGATTAAAAAAAACCCCACACATAAATAAATAAATAAATAAATAAACGTAATTAGACTTTAAACTTTTTTTTTTTTTGCTTTCTGAATTTTCCTTTGTTGAGAAGTTCATGGTTGTCAAGTATATTTTCTTCATAGTGGTAAAATTAAGAATTTGCTTCTCTTTTAGATTTATGAAAATATACACTTTCTTTTTATGCAATGTTTACCCTTAAATTTATAGCATGCACACTCAACTAGGTCGAAGATATTGTCAGCCTTTTTTGAACAATACACGATATTAGAAGATTCACCCTCCCATTATTTATGTTACTTAATATTTTGGTTTCACCTTTTAAAAAATCCTTTTATATTTGAAGTATTTATCATTACTGCTTTTTATTTTTTTTATTTAAAAAAAATTTTTTTTTTTAACGTTTATTTATTTTTGAGACAGAGAGAGACAGAGCATGAACGGGGGAGGGTCAGAGAGAGGGAGACACAGAATCTGAAACAGGCTCCAGGCTCTGAGCTGTCAGCACAGAGCCTGACACGGGGCTCGAACTCACAGACTACGAGATCATGACCTGAGCCGAAGTCGGCCGCTTAACCGACTGAGCCACCCAGGCACCCCTCATTACTGCTTTTTAATACTCAACATTAAATTAGATTTACCAGTATTTTTACTATTTTCTCTGTTCACAGTTAGTGCTTGCTGAAAATCCTGTTTCCTGTATCCAATTTCTTTCAACTTAAAGAAAATACTTGAGTATATTTTAAGCAACAATTGATTATTGGTAAACGATTTTAGCATTTGTCCCCAAAAATCTTGATTTCAGTCTCACTTTCTTCTTTGTTTTAAGTTTATTTATTTATTTTTGTGTGAGAGAGAGCGTGAGCAGGGGAAGGGCAGAGAGAGGGAGAGAGAGAATACCAAGCAGACTCTGCACCATTAGTGTAGAGTCCAGTGTGGGGCTCAAACCCACGAACCACGGGATTGTGACCTGAACTGAAACCAAGAGTCAGACACTTAACCGACTGAGCCACCCAGGCACCCTATGATTTCAGTCACACTCTTGCATGACAGTTTGAGTATAGACTTCTTGATTGTTTCCCATTAACAGTGTGGTCATGCCTATTATTCTATTGTCTTTTCTCCTCAATTTTTGTTGATGAGGAATCTGCTGATAATGTATTATTGTTCCTTTGCAGGAATTTTTTTTTATCTTGTTGCTTTTAAGATTTTCTTTCTATTGTTGCTGTGTTTCACTTTGTTTAGGTGTACATGATTTTCATTTTTCCTTTAATAGGGCTCAGAGATTCTCTGCTCAAATATTGCTTTTTTCCTACTCTGTCTATTCTATCACTCTGGAACATTTGAACATATAGGTGGCCTTTTCATTACCTTCTCCATATCTGTTAATTTCCTTTTCGTATTTTCCATCTCTTAATGGTTAAGTGCTACATTCTAGGTGATTTCCTTAGCTTTGTCTTCTACTTGATTACTTTCTCTTGATTTATTTAAACGCCATTGAGTTTTTATTTATTTTTTTTTTAAGTTTATTTATTTATTTTGAGACAGAGAGCACGCACACACACATGCATGAGTGAGCTGGGGTCAGGGCAGAGAGAGCGGGAGAAAGAGGATCCCAAGCAGACTCCATGTTGTCAGCAAGAGCCTAATGTAGGCTCCATCTCAGGAATGAGATCTTGATCACGAGATCATGACCTGAGCTGAAATCAAGATTTGGATGCTCAACTGACTGAGACACCAGGTCCCCCTCCACTGAATTTTTAATTTCAATGAATTTTTATTTTTGACTGTTTTATTATTTTTCGAATCTGCCTGTTTATTATTTATTTATTTATTTATTTAAATGTTTATTTATTTTTAAGAGAGAGAGAGAGAGAGGCAGAGTGTGAGCAGGGGAGGGACAGAGAGAGAGAGGGAGACACAGAATCCGAAGCAAGCTCCAGGCTCTGAGCTGTCAGCACAGAGCCTGACACGGGGCTCGAACCCACAGACTACAAGATCGTGACCTGAGCCGAAGTCAGACGCTTAACCAACTGAGCCACCCAGGGACACCTGCGTGTTTATTTTTATAATGTTCTCTTGTTTAATTATGGTTTCTATTCTTTTGTCTTTTTAATACTTTAAAACACTTATTTTGTAGTCTCTTCAAGACTTTCCTATTATTTCTAGTTCTTGGGGTACAGTTTTCCTATTTGCTTGTTTTCCTGATCTCTCTCATGATGGTTTATTTCTTCATCTGACGTGTAATTTTTTTGTCATTGTGAGCTCATCTTTAGTTGGATATGTTTACTCTATGGAAATTATATTGCACTCTGAAAGCATCCTCACAGGAGACTGTCCCCACATAACAGTTTTTAATTTTTCTATAGATTTGCATTTCCTACCGGTTTCTGGTATCTAGGGATTTTATTCCCTTAGGTTTTACAAGCATATGTATGTTTTTGTTGCATAAGGCAAGAATAGACCACTCAGATTTAATTAATCAGCTTGTTGAAAGTCCCATGTAGTGAAAAAGATAAATTTTCTGTCTAACTTGCAATTGGATAAGGAGACGCAGCTAATTTAATGTAAAAATTATGCCTAAGTGTAAAGTCTTGGAATTATCAACTGAATGTCAGCATTTTAGTAATCCTTAGATTACTAAATTAGATTTGTTTCCTTTGCCTAGATTATGTTTCCTTGGTGTGTGTCTATTTACCTTGTCATGATATTTGTAAACACAGTGGCATTGGATAAAGGCTGGTGGTATTTTTTAACAACTGGGTTTAATTTTGCTTAGTCAAATTTTGTGTATTAGATGGAAAAGCACTGAAAATGCAATTGTAGATAAAAGCCTACTTTATAGCAAATATCCATATTTAATAAGTAGAAATAAAGTTACGTGACATACACAGTTGGCCTGGAGATTTGGAAAACTACCATGGGCTTTTCTCTGCTTCTGTCTAGTTGTATGACTGTGGGCAACTCATTGAAGATCTTTAAGTCTCAATTTTCTCATCTCTAAAAACGGGGGTTGGCAGTTTTAAATTCCACAATTCTAGAGAGTGTAGAGATACATAGTGTCATTTGAAAATACGTTGAAATCCTAACACTGCCAAATGAAATAAAATGAGAGGTAGAAGAACCAATACACAAATTGCTCTTTTAAAAATAGGATGTAATATTTGGAAAATAGAGCTAAAAAAAAACCTAAAAACAAAAGTTGAGAAAACTCTCAAACAAGATTATCACAGATTTTAACTGTATAATTTAAAAATGCAAGTCCCTTTGCTAAATTTTTCTACTATGAAGTGATGGTGCTTGAACAATTGCACAACTGTGTGAAAAAATAGAACCTTGACCCATACCCAAAAGTCAACTCAAAATGGCTTAAACCCTAAATGCCAAACTCAAAACTATCAAAACTCTAGAAGGAAACACATGAGAAAATCTTTGTGACCTTTGATTAGGCAAAGATTTCTTAGATACCACCAAAAGCACAATCAAAAGAGAAAATATTGATAGACTGGACTTAATCAAAATCAAGAACTTCTCTTTGGATGACATAATTAAGAAATTAAAAGACAAGCCATAGATTAGGCCAAAATATTTGCAAAGTATATATCTGATATAGGACTTGAATCCAGAATCTATAGGTAACTCTCAAAACTTGATAATGAGAAAATAAGCAACCCTTCCCTCTCTCACACAAGTTGAGAAAAGATTTGAATCCAAGATATATGGACTATAAATATGTAAAAAGATGTTCAACATCATTGCCATAGGGATATGTAGATTAAAACCATAAAGGACATACCACTACTCGTTATTTGAATGGGTAAAACAAAACAAAACAAAAATACTGTTAATACCAAGTCCTAGCAAGGATGAAGGCAACTGGAATTCTCTAGATGGCTGGTAGAAGTGCAAAATGCTCCAGTCTCCTTGGAAAAACAGTTTTGCAGTCCTTATAAACATACATTTATCATTTGACCAGAAATTCCACTTCTGGGTATATACCCAAGAGAAATGAAAATGGTCATTAAAAAAAAACAAAAAACCTGTATGTCAATGTTCATAGTGACTTTATGCATGATCACCAAAAAGTGGAAACCATATAAATATCCCTCAACTAATGAACTAATAAACAAATTGTGGTATATTTATACAATGGAATATGACTCAATAACCCAAAGAATTGAGTTACTGATATGCATTATAACTATATTCAACTCTAGATGAAACTCAAGGTAATTATGCTGAATGAAAGACCTATATGATTCCATTCATATGACATTTTGGAAGAGGCAAAATACAGAGATAGAAAACAAATCAGTGGTTGCCAGGGCCTAGAGGTGAAGAAAGGGGTTGATCACAAAAGAGCTCAAGGGAATTTGTTAAAATAATGAAGTGTTTTATAACTTTATTATAGCGGTGGTTACAAACCATATGCACTTGTCAAAATTCATAAAACTCACAACTATACGCTAAAAAAAAAAAAGATGAGTTTTGCCATTTGGAAATTATCCTTCAACAAACATGACTACTCTCAAAAGACTTATAAACAATGCTTATCACAGATTTTAATGGTAATACTTAAAAGTATAAGCTCCTTTGAGGGGTACCCCACTGGTTCAGTTGGATGAGTGTGTGACTTGATCTCAGGGTCATGAGTTTGAACTTTGGGTGAGAGATTACTTAAAATAAATAAATTAACTTAAAATAACAAATATAGTCTCCTTTTTTTCCAATGAAAAAATTGTATCATAACAGGGAATCAATAAGGAACATAAAATTAAAATATCAAAATTAAAAATATCTGCAATATAAAATGTATATGCTTTAAAATAAGTATACTAGGGGTGGCTGGCTACCTCAGTCAGAGGAGCAAACAACTCTTGATCTTGGGGTTATGAGTTCGAGCCCCACGCTGGGTGTAGAGAGTACTTTAAAATCTAAAAAAAAAAATAAATAAATAGTAAATATATACAGTATTTAAAAGATTGTTTGTAATTTTTTATCTTTTTCAAAATTTTTTGATTTTATGAAATGAAAAAAAATTGTTTTTCAAAGAAATACTACCGTTTCATTTTTCTTTCAAATAATATTGATGATGAAATTTCTCGAATAAACCCAGCTTGCCACCTTCAGGCAAGTGAAAGATTTACAGAGACCATGACCAGAGATAGAACATTAAATTTTGTAGATTTCTCAATAATCCATAATCAATCATATTTTGATCACTCTATTATTACTGCCTTTGTGAAATTTTCTCTATCCAGGACATTTCCCTGGCATTTACTGGAATATTCCCAACTTTCAAAGCTCAGTTCAAATGCCACTAACTCCAAGAAGCCTTCCCTGATCACTCTAGCTAGTTTTTCCTCTAAATATTTTATCTCCTTAAATACATGTAATGTCATTGAAGGTAGTGACCATGTCTTACACATATTTTTATGCCTTTGTATGGCTATTAAAAAGGGTACATATAAGGTTCTCTGCTCCTCCCTGTTCAACAGACAGCCGCATCTTCTGGTGCAGTGCCAGCTGAATCCCAAGACACCATGGTGAAGGTTGGAGTCAACGAATTTGGCCATATTGGGCACCTGGTCACCAGGGCTGCTTTTAACTCTGGCAAAGTGGACATTGTCGCCATCGATGACCCCTTCATTGACCTCAACTACATGGTCTACATGTTCCAGTATGATTCCACCCATGGCAAATTCCATGGCACAGTCAAGGCTGAGAACGGGAAACTTGTCATCAATGGAAAGCCCATCACCATCTTCCAGAAGTGAGATCTCGCCAACATCAAATGGGGTGATGCTGGTGCTGAGTATGTTGTGTGGAGTACATTGGGGTATTCAACACCATGGAGAAGGCTCACTTGAAGGGTGGGGCCAAGAGTGTCATCCTCTCTGTCCCTTCTGCTGATGCCCCCATGTTAGTGATGTGCATGAACAATGAGAAGTATGACAACTCCCTCAAGGTTGTCAGCAATGTCTCCTGCACCACCAACTGCCTGGACCCTCTGGCCAAGGTCATCCATGACAACTTCAGCATCATGGAGGGACTCGTGACCACAGTCCATGCCATCACTGCCACTCAGAAGATCGTGGACGGCCCCTCTGGGAAGCTGTGGCATGATGGTTTACAGGCTGCCCAGAACATCATCCCTGCTTCTACTGGCACTGCCAAGGCCATGGGCAAGGTCATCCCTGAACTGAATGGGAAGCTTACTGGCATGGCCTTCTGTGTCCCCACCCCCAATGTGTCTGCCATGGATCTGACTTGCCACCTGGAGAAAGCTGCCAAATACGGTGACATCAAGAAGGTGGTGAAGCGGGCACCAGAGGGCCCCCTCAAGGACATCCTGGGCTACACCAAGGACCAAGTCGTCTCCTGCGACTTTAACAGTGACACCCACTCTTCCACCTTCTACGCTGGGGCTGGTATTGCTCTCAATGATCACTTTGTCAAGCTCATTTCCTAGAATGACAATGAATTTGGCTACAGCAACCAGTTGGTGGACCTTACGGTCCACATGGCCTCCAAGAGTAAGAGCCCCCTGGACCACCAGCCCCAGCAAGAGGAAGAAGAGAGAGGCTCTCAGCTGCTGGAGAGTCCTTGCCCCAACTTATCCCCCAACACACCTGAGAATCTCCTGACCTCCAGTTTCCATCCCAGACCCCCTGAAGAAGGGGAGGGGCTTGGGGAGCCCTACCTTATCATGTACCATCAATAAAGTATACTGTATCCTGCCAAACAAAACAAAAAAAAAGTGTACATATGAGAGTTGTGTATTCTAATATTTATTGAATGAATACATGAATGAATGGATGGATGAATGAATGAATGAATGAATAGGAAGTCAGAGTCATCACTGAGCCTTCATTTGAAAGAGGGTCTATTTTACTAATAGAATAATGGAATTCTACACATTTATTCAAGATTATATGCATATGTATAAAGCATCAATTTTCATTGACAATGACTAGAAGTGTCTCAATCTTTATTAATCTTTTGATTAAATTATAACATTCATGAGTGAATTAATGACTGCATGGTGAGGATCTTTATGATACTAACTCACATCTTAATATCTGGACAACAGAAACATAAGATTAAAAAGAGAAGAAAGTGTGATGGTTTCTTTTACCTTTGAACTGAAAGATGGGTACTTCGCTAAGTTCTAGGATATGCCCATCTATTTTTCCTCCAAATCTCCAAGTTGCTAATATCTTACAGACATGTTAATAGAATACATAACAGTGGCATGGTGGTGCTTGGGTGGCTTATTAGGTTAAGTGTCTGATTTTGGCTCAGGTCATGATCTCATGGTGGGTTCAAGACCCGCATTGGGCTTTGCGCTGACAGCTCAGACCCTGCTGACAGCTCAGACCCCGGATGGAGCCTGCTTCGGATTCTGTGTCTCCCTCTCTCTGCCCCTCCCCTGCTTGCACTCTGTCTCTCTCTCTCTCAAAAATAAATTTAAAAACATTAACCCCCCCCCCCAACACACACACAAAGAAACTGATATGGTGTCGATCACATCACTCATAGAAAAATTCCCAACTGTTTCTATCTAGTTCTACCTGGTTTAGGAGTGAGGTTCTTCTTCATGCTTCCACTCCCTCCAGAATGTACAAGCTCCCCTCCCTCTCTTTCAGGGCTACATATCCAAGACTGCTAAATGACAAACGTCATAGGTTTTGGTTTTTTAAAGGAGGAGGGGTCCACATGTGAGGATGGTTCATCTTCTTGAATTCCTTCTATTAGAACTTTCAAGCCTATTTCTCTTGCCCACTTTGAGGGCTCTATGCCTTCTAGTGCTCCTTATTTTTCATTACATTCTTCCTTCTTTCTTCCCTATTTCTAGGCCCAGTCCTATCAGTCCTGAGAGAGAAAATAACCAGTTCTTCATGTACAGGAGGCTCTAGTCTTGGCCCTCAGGTCAGCAATGTCCTTGAATCTTTGTTTCTACTCGGGTGAGGGCTGAAAAGGAAGAAAGGCCCTTGGTTTACAAGTAAGATAAAAATAGAGAAGGAAAATACAGAGAAACAATCAGATTCATATCTTGGCATACAAATCTGCTACAAATGCAGATTTATAACACTTACCCTGACTAAAAGTTTGTTCTCTCTCTTCCAATCCTGCATCTTTTCTCAAAATGTGAACTTGCATTTTCTCCTTCATCAGTACCTCTCTTCATCAGTTTCAGCTCTCGAAACACACTTTCTAATGGTACCCCAATGATTTCATTGACCACATCTTTTTAAAATCATCATATATACACTGTAGCAGTGGCATCTTTTTCTGGCTATCCTTTTCTTTCCCTTTCATTTACCTTGGTTGATTCTAACCAAACATCTCCAAACTCATTATGTATGTCTTCAATTGACTCTCTAATTCTCTTTTCACCCACTTACAATCTGGCTTCTCTCTGCCTCTCTTTACCAAGACAACCATTGTTTTGGTCAAATTTATGAATTTAAAAAAATCCATTTATTTGACACCATTGCTCACTATCTTTCCCTGACTTCCTGTTTTGATTAACTTTCTACATCTCACCACTTGTCTGGCATTTGTAAATTTTTGGGTTTTTTTGCATTAATTTCTTTGATAATTTTTCTTTCTGCTCCAGTTCGTTCGTTTGTTCTTTCTTTCTTTCTTTCTTTCTTTCTTTCTTTCTTTCTTTCTTTTAACGTTCATTATTGAGAGACAGAGAGACACAGAGCATGAGCAGGGGAGGGGCAGAGGTGGGGACACACAGAATATGAATTAAGCTCCAGGCTCCGAGCTGTCAGTACAGAACCCGAACTCACAGACTGCGAGATCATGACCTGAGCCGGTCTGTCGCTCAACCAACTGAGCCACCCAGGCACCCCTCCAGTTATTTCTTTTACATTGTAACATTGATTCTATATTCTCCTATCTTTCCTGGAGATGATTTTAAAATTCTATTCCATTGTTGTACATCTCTAATATTGAGGTTTCTTCCTGTCTTTTGGATGGTCAGAAACAAATTTCTTGGATTCAAGAATATTTTGAAAGACTGCCTATGAGATAATAGCAGCAGGGTGCAATTTATACTCCTCACATTTATTTAAATATAACTTATTTCAGGTTTTTCTTGTGACCCAAAGATAACAGGAAGTAGATTCAATGTTGTTTGCAATACTAACCTTTCTTCTTAGATTCAACCCATGCATTTTCTATTTTTATTGTCTATTTGTATCTTGTTTGCCATTGAAATTTGTAAACTAACTCAATGGGAAATAATTGTTCTTTTAATTTGGAGTAGCCTGGAGCATATGGCTATTAATGGTAACATGTTTTAAATGTCCTTGATTTTAAAATCAACAACGTTAAACAACATTTGAGTTTTTCACTTTTCCTTTTCCTTATTCTCGGTTTGCAGGGGTTTTTCCTGGATACTCTCATTAGGTGATTCTCAATCAAGAATGGAGTCATTCTATAATAGTTAACTTGAAAACATTGAAAGAAAACATATTAGGCACCAAGATTTAGATAATTTAGAGAATTTCATCTCCCATCACTGTATAGTGGTTATTAATGTGGCAAATCTTGGTCCTATTACCTCTTTGTTTTATTGTCTTGAGCAAGTGTGTGAGCCTTGATTCTCTCATGTGAAAATTAGGTATAACAATAACCTACTTCTCTGAGTTTTTGTGGGGAATAAATGAAAAAATTTATATTAAATGCTTGACTATTAAGTGCCCAATAAGTGGTAACTATCATTGGTCTGAAATGATTCTGTTCACTTTCTTATGAAGTGACTTTGATAGTACAGTGCCATATACTAAAATACCATGCCCTGTTATTCACCAATACTTTGTACTACAAATGTGTTTTTTGCTTTGTTTTCTGACTTGTAAATATTTTGAATTTCTAAGAGAATCTAGAAGGTTGGGAGATTCCTTTAATGGATGAGAGAAATCTGACATATTCTCCTATTGCTAGGTTTATTCCTGTAGCACCCAGGTTTTAGAGCTATAGAGCTGTTAGCTGGATTTCATTTGGTACCATTCAAAATCCAATAAGCTTGCATTTTAGGAGATGTTAATCAGCCCCACCTAAAAGCAGTTGGTACATTTTTATGAGCATAGAAAAATCTTGGGGTCCAATGACATCTTTTGAAGCCTGATCAGATAGGAGCATAGCGGCCTTTAATTAATGGTGAAGGGACAACTTTGAGTTGTCTTGTTTGGCAAGAAGTGTTGGTTAATTCTAACAGTAAGAATAGTTGAAAAGCCCAGGAAACAATCTTCTTCCAGCATTGGTTTTGTTACAATTGATACTACTTACAAAATTGGAAGGTTCTATAATAAGATTCCCCCCCCCCCACAAAGTACCTTTTCTGAAAAAGTCGCCCCACCTCTGTTGTGTATTTGTTTATCCTTTCAACTATTGTGGTTTCCAAGAAATCCATATCCATTAAGTGAGCTTAAATCCTCTGAAAATCAATAATTCATTAATCCATCCAGAAAATTAAACAAATATTGATGGCTTATTTTGAATTACTTTGCTGGGCCGAAATGTACTGTGGTTTTCTAAAGTTCCTACTTTTGTGTCTAGTTGTGAGAAAGAGGAAGAAAATACATTGAAATGCAGGGTCCTATGAAGGACATGCGTAGCGTGTGGGCCGTAGGTTTTGGACACTACAGAACTCGAAGTTCAGCTCTGCAACGCAGTAGTTCTGAAATGAACAGGTGATTACAGACTGAGCAAGGTGAGAATGTGTCCTGGAAACGCTGCACTCTAGAAAGGTTCCAGTTCTGGCAAAGGGTCACATCACAATAGGTGTGTGCAGGCAGAACAAGGTTACACTGACCACAGTAGCTTAGTAAAGGGATATCACCTGGCTGTTCTGCGCACAAGTGGGAGAGGGCCCTTCTGGACCTTGGGGCGGCATCAAGGCCCAAGGCGAAGCACACACCCGAAGATGGAGGGAAACCCTCGGGGGTGGGCTCCCGGTTGGGGGCCCGGCCAGGTCGCGGGTGTGGGGAAGCTTTCCGGCGGCAGGGCGCCACGTCACCTAACAGCTCCCCCTCCCCTCGCTCCAAGTCGCACGCGCGGAAGTAAACACCTTGACGTCATCAGGGCGCGTCTTCGCCTTTCCCCTCCCATCTCCCCAGATCGGTGGACGTGCTCACCTCCGCTCCGGGCCAGGTCTATGTCCCGGTTTCCCGCCGTCGCGGGCAGGGCGCCAAGGCGGCAGGAGGAGGGTGAGCGGTCAATAGACCTTCAGGAAGAGCGGCCTTCGGCTGTTTCCATCGCTGATAGAGGTGCGGTCCGCGGGACGCTGCGGAGGCCAGCGGGAGTTTCGGCATGGGGGCTTTTGGGGGGATAAAAGTACGCTTTTGGCGAGCAGAGAAAAGTGGAGAGGAGGCTGCAGCGTTCTTCTCGCCGTCCAAGCCGGAGGCGAACTTTGCCTCCAGTGAGCACTTTGGTTTTGAGGGGGGCGGTCCCAGATCCAAGTTGGGTGAAAACCCTGCTGGGGGACAAAAAAGTGAACCCCAACGCCTAGACGCGTTCTGCTCTTAAACAGGCTCTTAAAGCCTTTGTTCTCTACCCATCCAGCCCCCCCCCCCACCCCCCGCCCCGCTCGTCGGGCCGCCAGCCTGCCTTTGGGTATGGTATGAAGGGAGCCAGTTTCCAGGAGCCAGTTTCCATGGTTACCCACCACTTGGCCTTCTGGGATATCAGTCACTCTGAACAGGGACCTAACTTGAACCATGAATCAGAAGCAAACACAGGTGGCTTTTTAAAATTCAGCCGAGAGTTTCCTGCAGTGTTCTAGCTTTTGGTCTATTGTTTAATAAAATTGGGCTTTGTGCTTCTGTATGGGTATGCTCGCATGTACATTGCCTTGTGCTAGGCCTACTTTGTCAAGTACTCTGAGTCGTGCATTAGCAAATGCTCACGTTGTTAGATTTTAGTAAAAAGTTGTTCTGGGCTTGTAAACCCTTACATACCAATTTGACAAAGGTGACTTACCTGAGAAGTCATGGATCGATCCATTCCAGCCCCAAAATTCTGTTGTCTTTCTCTATTCAGTTCTGGGAAATTGAGTTAGAGATATCTTTACAGGCCTTTTAATTGCACAATTGTTTTTCTGTTATTACAGAAGAGAAAGGATGCACATCACAGGAGGGAGGAACTACTCCAACTTTTCCTATTCAAAAACAAAGAAAAAAGCTTATTCAAGCTGTGAAGGACAATTCATTCCTTATTGTTACTGGAAATACAGGAAGTGGTAAAACCACTCAACTCCCAAAATATCTATATGAAGCAGGTAATTTTATTCTGGGATAATATTGGGAGTATTTAAAAAATAACCTCTTGAGACACCTGGGTGGCTCAGTTGGTTAAGCCTCTGACTCTTGATTTTGGCTGAAGTCATGATCTCACAGTTGTGGGATCGAGCCCCTAGTCCAGGTCTGCTGAGAGCGTGGAGCCTGCTTGGGATTCTCTCTCTCCCCCTCTCTCTGCCCCTTCCCCTCTCATGTGCAAGTGTGTGCTCTCTCTCTAAATAAATAAATAAACTTTAAAAAAAAATCCTCTTAAAAGCTAATAGGACTCTGTATTGCACAAATACCCACCATTTGTTTTACAGTCCCGATTCTTCTATTGACACACCCTCCCTACATCTTTCCTGCTTTTTTATGGCGTTATTTCATATTCAGGAGTTAATTCAGATGATGTTTTTTCCATTTTTAATTGTCATAATAATCTCAAATAAAATTATAGGTAGATAATGATTCTCTGCTATAGAATGAGGTTGTCTTGCAGTTAACCACTGGGTATTGAAATAATTTTCAGGAGGAAGGGATATAGTGATATCTGTTGCTGACATTAGTATTTCTTGGTTCCTTCTCCAGAGGGTTGTCAGGTAAATATTTATTCCCTGATTCCATAACACCAAGCCAACTAACAAATTTCCTACCCTTAAAGTGTCTTTAACTTCAATATGGTAAAACTTCCTATCATAAGGTTGGTATAGAGCAAAATTATATTGGATGTTATTCATATAAAAGATGAAAATTTCTTCTCTGATATTAACTTATTCTAATCCATTAAATCTGATGTGCCATTTTTTAAGACATGGAATGTCTTGTTTTTGCATACTATATTTGCAATAGTATAGTTTTGCATCCTATTAATAAAGAAAAAAGCATCAATTGTAAGATGCATCTTTCATAAATACTAAAATGGTAAAAATATGAAAGGTGGTATGTTTAAACTTCTGTGGCAAAAGTAAATCTAGGAATTCTGTGGAATTTATGGGATTCCTAGGGATTAAAAATTTTAGACTTATTCTTTAGTGTAAATCATTAGACTGAAATTGGAAAAAGCTAATTAAAATATGTATATTTTGAATATGTATTTTTATTTTTTTATTACTAAAATCTCCATGGTACATTGGGTAAAACGGTATGTTGTTAATTTGCAGGGTTTTCTTTTGGAAACATTTGAACAGTTTATGTTGATTGGTCAGAAACAATTTAGCTCTAATTGGAAGCAGTTGTTAACAGTTTTGTGTTTTTTACCTCTGTTTTTGATAGGGTTTTCACAACATGGTATGATTGGGGTGACTCAGCCACGAAAAGTAGCTGCTATATCAGTTGCTCAGAGGGTTGCTGAAGAAATGAAATGCACTTTGGGATCCAAAGTAGGGTACCAAGTTCGTTTTGATGATTGCAGCTCTAAGGTACAAAAGTTTTATTGCTATAAGTCCTGTAAACTTATAGACAGATTGGAGAAAGTTATGAAAGATTTTAACTTCAAATTTGCACTTGTATTTTATTTTATTTATTTTTTAAAGTTTTTATTTTTAAGTAATCTCTACACCCAATATGGGGCTTGCATTATCTTACCACTTTTCCCTTGGATCTCACAACCCTGAGATCCAAGAATTGCATGCTCTTCTGATTGAGCCAGCCCGTGCATTTATAATTTTAAGAAACAAAGCCTCAGATTAGAATTAATCTTGTTTGTGCACCTGAGCCCAGTCAGTTAAGCATCCGACTCTCGATTTTGGCTCAGGTCGTGATCTCATGGTTTGGGGTTTTGAGCCCCATTTTGGGCTCCGCAGTGATAGCTTAGAGCCTGCTTGGGATTCTCTTTCTCCCTCTCTCTCTCTCTCTCTGCCTCTGCCCTGCTCACAGTCTCACTCTCTCTCAAAAATAAACTTAAAAAAAAAAAGAATTAATTTTTTTTGCCCATTGTTAATGATTTGTTGCCCATTGTGAATGAATTAGCTTTCCTATTTTCTCTCTTCTCAGTTAGTTTATAAGTGACATGTTTATTTTTTTTTTTGATTTATTTATTTATTTATTTATTTTTCAACGTTTATTTATTTTTGGGACAGAGAGAGACAGAGCATGAACGGGGGAGGGGCAGAGAGAGAGGGAGACACAGAATGGGAAACAGGCTCCAGGCTCTGAGCCATCAGCCCAGAGCCAGACGCGGGGCTCGAACTCACGGACCGCGAGATCGTGACCTGGCTGAAGCCGGACGCTTAACCGACTGCGCCACCCAGGCGCCCCTTCATGTTTATTTTTTTAAGGATTCTCTTATTTTTTAGCTGTAAGAATCCTTGATATATAATTTACATTTGCATTCTCTAAAACAATTTTTATAGTATTAAAATATATATAATGTAAAATTTGCCATTTTAATAATTTTTAGGTGTACAGTTCATTGGCATGAAATACATTCACAATCTTATGTATCCATCACCACTCTTTATTTTCAGTACTTTTTTATCATCTCAAACAGACACTATATCTACTAAACATTAGCCCCTCCATCCCCCCTCCCTCCAGCTTGTGGTAACTTCTATTCTACTTTCCATCTCTATGAATTTGCCTTTACTAAGTACCAATTATAAGTTGAATCATATAATATTTGGTCCTTTGTGTCTGGATTGTTTCATTTATCATAATATTTTCAAGGTTCATCCATGTTGTATATTTGTATTGCTAAAGTCAATGGAAAATGGACAACTTAGAAAAGTCAGTAAGCAAGTATTTATCGAGTATCTTCTGTATTCATGGTACCAACAAGTTTAAAATTGTTTTATTTTTAGTAGTTAATGATCACAATTTATATTCCCTCAGGATTTTTTAAATCTTGTATCAGATACAAAACAACCCCTATTCGAATATGGTTCTTAATAGGAATGGCCATCATTTATGGCACACAGTGACTCCCCAAAATACTGTCTTTGCCTTCCTAGTGGGAAGTGGGGAATTTTCTTTCTTTTGTCTTCCCTTGTTTTATGTTTATATTGCTGTTAACTCGTAGCCTTTGGTTCTTATTCTCACCTTGTTTTTAATGCTAGTCGGCTTACATAGTTTTTAAAATAAGAGAGTAGTGAAGGAAGAAGAGAGTGAGAAGAAATTGTGCACCTATTTCGTCTACCTTTTCTCCTGAGTCCTCTAAAACAGTGGCTGAGACGGAGATGGATCGCATTTCATTGCTGCTTCCTACAGCTTGCTCATGTGAAGGCATTGCATTATCTTACCACTTTCCCCTGACTACTTTATATCTCCGTATTGGTCACTTTTGTTGCTTTATCCTAGAATATCCACCTTAGTTCCTTATCTCTGTCCCTGTGTAGGTCACATGTTTTATAATTTACCATCCTTGTTGTTAGGCTATTTTATGTACTTTTTTATTTAGTCAGATTAGTTAGAATACCTAATGTCTGTACATTTGGGGGAAATTTTAGTCTGTAAAGTAGGGGTGAATTTCTGTAACACTGTATATGTAAGTTGATATACTCTGCTGTTTGAACATTAGGAAACTGCAATCAAATATATGACTGATGGATGTTTACTGAAACATATTCTGGGAGATCCAAATCTTACCAAGTTCAGCGTCATCATTTTAGATGAAGCCCATGAGAGAACTCTAACTACAGTGAGTATTTTAATATAATGGTTATTTATTAGTTTATTTCTTTGGGGTAACTTTTACCTTGTAGAGAATTGTCTGGTCTTACATTTTAATCTGTTGAAATAGGAGTTCTTTGGTTAGGAAAGCAAAATATTTAAAATAAGTTGGTTTTTAGGTATACTTGTGACTTATTAGAAATTTACTTTTTTTCAGGACATCTTATTTGGCTTATTAAAGAAATTATTTCAGGAGAAGTCTCCTAACAGGAAAGAGCATTTGAAGGTTGTGGTGATGTCAGCAACTATGGAATTAGCCAAGCTCTCTGCATTCTTTGGAAATTGTCCAATATTTGATATACCTGGAAGGCTTTATCCAGTCAGAGAAAAATTCTGCAATTTGATTGGCCCACGAGACAGAGAAAATACTGCATATATCCAAGCGGTAGTACTTGACATCCTTTTTATGTCTTTTTTTTATATTCTGATTCTAGTTGATTAAGTAGTTTAGTAATTCATTTGTTTCCTTTTATTTTAATGGCAGCCCTCATAGTTCCTTGCACTTTTGAGAACCAAATTTAATTTTTCTGTGGAACAAAGGGAAATGATTGGGAGTGGGGTACTCTATTTCCACTATATTATATTATAGCATATTATGCTTGTGTTTCTTGCTTTAGATTGTGAAAGTGACCATGGATATCCATTTGAATGAAATGGCTGGAGACATACTGGTTTTCCTGACTGGTGAGCATTCAGTATCAGGTTTAAAAATTTAACTATTTATGAGAAGCAAATATGGCACAATAGAGTGTTACTTTTGTTGGGAAATCTGGGCTCATATTTAACTCATATTGCCTTTTTATGATTTATCTGAATAGTTGTAGATGTCATGCCTTATATAAGAAATATAACAGAATTCTATACTGCCATAAAAACTGCCAGTCTCATTAGTAAACATACATACAGACCTTTTAGTAAAAAGATATTAAATGGTAAAGTATTAATATTTTTCTTAGTCTGCCTTATATAGAGGTGTGACCACACTAAACAGTCCTGGATCTGAATGATTAATTCCATTATTTCAAAAGACATCCTACCAGCTCCTTTCTTCTTTGAGTGATGGGATGGTACTGTGTGATAGCAGTACATGAGGTGTTAAATCCATGTCTCATAGATAGGCCTTTTTTGGAAGTCAAAAATAGATAGTTAAATCCTAAACTAGTGTGATTCTTCAATTAGCAGCATCCTACTAACAGAAATGAGTCATTTCATCGCTCTCCTCCTACTCTGCCTTGTACTGTCAGAAGTGAGACATTGTAACAATTGCTGCCTTTTTCAGATTACTTTAAGTATTTTGAAATACACCTAAATGCAGTATCTCTTGGACTAGATACTCCTATATTAATGATTAACTTTACTGAGTCTTTCTCAAATACTGTGTTAACCAGATAAAAGTCTTGAAGATTATAAACATTTTTATTCCTGAAGAGGTTTAAATTGCTTGGGAACTGGTGTTCAGTTTTTAATTTTATTGTTGAGATTTGGTACAGTTTATGTGTTCATCTCCTTTAGATCAAATGAGATTTAAAATAACTATTACACAAAACTAATTTTAATCTAGAAGGCTTTTTTCCCCCCCCATTCTTAAATAATATTTGCTGTTCATTTGCTGACGTTATTTTCCTCCCTCATTTCAGGTCAGTTTGAAATTGAAAAAAGTTGTGAGTTACTTTTTCAGATGGCGGAGTCTGTTGACTATGATTATGATGTTCAAGATACAACTCTGGATGGTTTGTTAATATTGCCATGTTACGGATCTATGACAACAGGTAATTCCTCACTAGAATAGATAATTTGACTAATTTTTTAAAAAACTTTATTGAAAAATCACATATGTACAGAATAGTGCACAGATCCCGAGTATTTAGGTCAATTAATTTTACAAACAACTCATTTTTGTAACCAGCACCTAGATCATAAAACAGAACGTTAAGGGAACCAGCCTTCCTTAGGGAAGGGATTTTCCCTTGAAGTCTTTTCATATTCATTTTTTCAAGAGCCTTGGACAACCCTTGGTGTTGTTTAAGAGTGGACTGTGTCTCTCCCAACAGAACAAAAATATTGTTGGTAATTTTTTTGAAATGAGGACTATTATTTCTTTTTTTCTTTTTCTTTTTTTTCCTGTGCACATGTGCAAGTCGGGGAGGGGAAGAGAGAGGATGCCAAGCATGCTCTCTACTGACAGTGTAGAGCCTGATGCAGGGCTCCATCCCACAAACTGCAAGATCATGACCCGAGATGAAAACAAGAGTTGGATGCTCAACTGACTGAGCCACCAAGGCGCCCCAGGGCTATAATTTCTTGATAAGAGTACCATAAGTCAAACCTAATTTGCCAGTGCCAAAGAATTTCTAGAAACATACATCTAGGTACATCTGAGACATAAACACAGTAGATGGTTTTCTTTTGAAATAGCACATATTAATCCGATTTTCAAGAATGATGATGTTCTTTTGTAATTTCAAAGAGCAAATGCAAACTCTTACCCTGATATTTGTTCATAATAAATAGTGATGAATTAGGTTTAGGATTTGTTTAGTAAAACTACTTTATTACTGAATTTGATATGTAAAACTAAAGAGAAGTTATTTATAATTTGATTGTGATTAGCATTTAATGTAAAAATAATATGAGTGTTTTTATATTTTATGTGTATTTTTGTTTTGTTGAGGAGGTGGTTCTTACTCTTTTTTTTTAATTTTTTTTTTAATGTTTATTATTTTTGAGAGAGACAGAAAGCAGGGAAGGGGCAAAGAGAGGAGGAGACACAGAATCGGAAGCAGGCTCCAGGCTGAGCTGTCAGCACAGAGCCCGATGCAGGGCTCGAACTCACAGAGCACGAGATCATGACCTGAGCCGAAGTCGGCTGCTTAACCGACTGAGCCGCCCAGGCGGCCCAGTTCTTACTCTTATATTAACAAAAAAAGTTTAGGAATATATATTTTTATAAATAACTGTAGACCACATGCTGGTTTGGAAATCTCTTTTGTGATGATATTAGGCCCTTGCCCTCAATATTGAAATCTTCTTTTAGGTTTTTATATCTTAAAGGGAATTCTTAGGGTCATTATTTGATATTTTAAGGTTTTCATTGTTTTCTGGAGATTTGATCCTCTGGCTCCTTTATAATTTACTCTGTTAACTGCTAAGGTAATTCAAAACTAATTATGGTTGCTTTGTTATTTTTTTAAAATTATTTTTTTAATGTTTATTTTTAAGAGAGAGAGAGAAAAAGAGAGAGTGAGAATGGGAGAGGGACAGAAAGAGAGGGTGACACAGAATGTGAACTGTCAGCACAGAGCTGGACACGGGGCTCAAACCATGAACCAGGAGGTCATGACCTGAGCTGAAGTCAGATGCTTAACTGACTGAGCTACCCAGGCGCCCCACGGTTGCTTTGTTATTAACTATTAATAATATAAATGCATTTTTCTGTATAAATAGTTTCATTCTTTGTCATATTGAAAATAACATGCTGAGTCTGGTAGTGCATCTTGTTTAATGTCCTGAAATCCAGTTTTTATACTTTTAAAGGTTGCTAATGACCTATTTCTCAAATCTCATGACTATTTTTTTTTCCATTAGTTTGTATTTTGGTTTTGTGATAATAAGTCTCCCTGAAATGCTGTCATCTGGGATAATATTTAATTACCTAGTTCTCCTGACCACTCTTTCTCTAGGTGTGCTGCCCTCCCACCCTTCCCAGCCTTTGTTTCTCTTTAAATGTGACTATTGCTTAAGGTTTTATCCTTAGTTCTCTGTTTTCTTAGAATTCTTTGTTTTGGAGAGGTTGGATCCTAGGACTCACCTGTCACTTCTCTATGGATGACTGTCTCTAGTTCAGTCTCTCTCCTGAACTCTGGACCTCCTGGTTTTCCTAACGGGGCTTACTGGTCTGCATCATATCATCCTAGATCATTCAATCCAAATGTGACCACACCTATCGGTGTTTTGTGTGTGTGTGGGGGGGGAGGGTTGGTCTCTTGTCCAGATCATTCATTCATTCTTTTTCATTTTTCATTGTCATCATTAGAGTTGGAATCTTCAATTTGCTTTCCTAAATTGTTAACATAATCTGCTAATCTGTTTTAATCTTTCAGAAGCACATCTCTGATTGTGTCCGTTTCTTGTTGGGTATCTTCAGCCATTCCTTATTACCAACCGAATTAAAATACTAACTTAATAACTTGGCATTTATTATCCTTCCAGTGTGATTTCAACCTACTTTCAGCCTTAATTCCCAGTGTATGAGATTTTCTGTGTTGGTGTGTATGTGTGAATGGTAAAGATATAGAACTGGGTGTCAGGAGAACCATTACTGAAGGGCTTTGTTTGTTTATTTTAGTTTCCCTTCTGGTTCTAAGGGCACGATAAAGTTGAGCTACTGGTGATCCATTATGAGCATAATAATATTTATTGGAGCAATTTATAACAATGCAGAGAGGCATTCAAATTGAGCTAATGAGGTACTGAGTAATGGGTAACGTGAAGTTGGGAGAGAGTGGCAGATTCCTGGGATCATAGGCTCTTTTTTTAAAAGCCTGGTTACTATAATACTTATAATATTTTCTTTATTATTGCTACTTTGGGTGATGGAGAGAAACACTATATGTTATTTCTTTTATTTCCCATTATGCTTTAGGAATAGAAAACTTGGACTTGGGAGTGAGGAGAGCAAAGAAGGGTTTCCTGCCTGTGGCCTGTTGTGAGGGGGTTCAAAAATGACTCATACCTAGGTTTAGTGAGTAAGTGAAGATTTTGAGGTGGATATGTTATTTGCTTTTATTTCTGGGCTAGCTATGAGGGTGGCTTACTGTTTTAAAGGGACATCTTAAGGTATCTCTCTAATTGACAAAAAATTCTCAAATGTCAAATGTGAAGAGATGCTGTGGTATCCCTTCTACTGGCAAGATTATATGATCCTGCTCCCTGGGCTGAACTAACACCCCACCCTTTGTGATGTTCTCTCAAGCTCAAAGTGTAGGCAGTATTTTTTACTCCTTTTCTTTCCACATCTTTTTTGTGGTTGCATCTGCTATTTCCTTAACTTGAACTCCTCCTTTGCCTTTTATTCTCCCCTCTTACTGGCTGAAATCCTGCTATTTTGTTTCATGAGTGCAACCACCTCCATAAAAACCTCCCGATTTCCCACCTCACAACTGGCTTTGATCTCGTCTTCGTTTAATCCTCACTGTGCTTTCCTGTTCCTCTTGTGGCACTTCACACATCTTACCTTGTGTTATGGTCGCCTCATCTCCTTTATGAGATTATGAACTACTTGAGTATTATATGTTGAAAAAGTCCTGATCAGATGTTTGTTAAATTGAGTTCCAGAGTTTTCACTTTCTGCTAGACATTCTGTTGATGTTTTGCATCAAATGCTAGCTATGTCTAGAACCTTATTCTTGTTTCCCTCAAACCTTTTTGCTCTTCTGACTTCCCTCTTGCAAAACCTGTTCAAAGTTTTGCAGTTTTTTAGGTATACTGAAATATACCTGTTATTTTATAAGTGACAAATATTTGCATGGAATTTGGCAGTTATCTAATTCAGTGTTCTTAACCTTTTTTGAGGATGGAGTCTCAGATTCTTTTTAAAAGATAAAGCCATGGTTTCTTTCTCTAGAAAAATGCAAATGGGGCACCTGGGTGGCGCAGTAGGTTAAGCATCCGGCTTCAGCCAGGTCACGATCTCGCGGTCCGTGAGTTCGAGCCCCGAGTCGGGCTCTGGGCTGATGGCTCAGAGCCTGGAGCCTGTTTCCCATTCTGTGTCTCCCTCTCTCTCTGCCCCTCCCCCGTTCATGCTCTGTCTTTCTCTGTCCCAAAAATAAATAAACATTGAAAAAAAATTAAAAAAAAAAAAAAAAGAAAAATGCAAATATACCCATGTATTTATTTTTTGCATAATCAGACTTCTTTATTTTACAGATAGAGACTAAGTGATGTTCCTGAGGTCACAGGGTAAAACTGCATTTCATAACTGGTTATCTATTCAGTAAGGACTGAAAAAATGAGTACATGTTTCCAGAATACATGAAGAAAAGGAAAGGAGATTTGCCTTGGATTAGTGTGCAATATTTTCTCTTCTTTTTTTAGAGAGAGAAAGAGCACAAATGGAGAGGGACAGAGGGAAAGAGAGAATCTTAAGCAGGCTTCATGCTCAGTGTGAAAATTTTTCTTTTGTAAAGAGTGCATAGTTGTAAAATAGAATCAGAAAAGTAAGAAAAGTAATTAAGATTAGATCTCACCAACATGATTAAGTAATAATCACTATTAATATTTTGAGGTATATGAACTTTTTCTTTATATATTTAAATATATTTTTATTGTTTGGTTTTTTCTAACAAAAAATGGCATTATATTATGTGTTTTCTTTTGTTTTTCTCTTCAGCCCTTTGTAGAAATTTTTAAAATATAGAAAAGTGCAAAAACAATCTATTTCCCACTATGCAGAATTAACACACTCTTAATGTCTCAGCATTTTTGCTCCAATATTCACTTAAGAAATATTAGTCAATTAAGGAAAAATGATACGATTTTCATTATAAAGAATTCAAGCAGTGTACAAAATTACAAAGGTGAAAGTAAAGAAATCATCTCAAGTTTGTCCATACAAAAATAAACATCTTTAACATTAGGAAAAAATTTAGATCTGTGTGTGTATGTGTGTGTGTCCATACAGAAGGATAAGTAAATATATAGGCAGGTTGATAGAAATACTTATACTCTTAGTTGCTTTTTAAAAAAGTATTTAATTTTACTTGAATTTACTTGAAGGAATTGTTAAACTTTGAGTAAATCTTTACCACATGAGAATATTTTATAAAAGATTGCTTTAAACTTTAAAAAGACGAAAAGTATTAAGAAGCTGAAGTTAATATCTTCGTTTTAGATCTTACCTGTTGATTGTCTGATTTGAAAGATAAGGACTTAAGTACTTTTATTCTTCTGTATCCTTCCCTTCTGATTGTTAGTTATTTTTACACTGTTCAGATGTATCAGTATTTATCATCAATCCTTTCACTATGTTTTTTCCATTTTTTTTAATGTTTATCTACTTTTGAGAGACAGAGGCGGGGGGAGGGGCAGAGACAGTGGGAGACACAGACTCCAAAGCGGACTCCAGGCTCTGAGGTGGCAGTGAGGAGCCCAAAGTGGGGCTTGCATTCACGAACCACAAGATCATGACCTGAGCCAAAGTCAGATGCTTAACCGACTGAGCCACCTAGATGCCCCTGGTTTTTCTATTCTCAAGTTACTTTTGGTTAATTTTAGATTGCCTGGATTTTTTAAGCTTTTTTTTGTTAATAGATAAAAGGGCTCTTACGTGTTATTTTTTGTTGTTATTTTTTTATGTTTGAGAATGTCCGGCTTTTGCCTTTATACTTGAACTACATCATGGCTGGGTTTTATGTTCTTGGGTCACACTTTCTTTTCCTTAGAACTTGGTAGACATTGTCCAGTTGTCTTCTGGCATTGAATGTTGCTGCAGAGAAGTCTGAGGCCAAGCCTGATTTTTTTTCCCTTCCTTGTAAGTCATTTGCTTTTTCTGTCTGATTGCCTGGAAATTTCTCTTTATTTTTAAAGTTCAGTGGTTTTAATTAGGGTATTTTTTGGTGTTGAGTGTTTTATATTAAAATTTCCTGGAATTTGATGTGCTTTCTTAAAAAAATCAACTTTATTGAGGTATAATTTACATAGAATAAACTGCTGGTTTTTAAATAGACAGTTCAATGAATTTTGACAAACGTATGTACCCATGTAATGACGACCAACCATAAACAAGTTGAACTTTTATGATGTGTTGTTTTAATCTGCAAATTCAAACCTTTATTTCATGGAGACTCTATAGCATTGTATCTGTGACTATAATTTTTATCTATCTATTGGTTTCTGTATTTCAGGGATATCAATTATTCTTATGTTGGATTGCCTGTCATCCATATTTTTTAACTTCCTCCTAGTTACTTTTTCACTTGCATTTACTGATTATCTCAGGCCTTTTTTTGGTGTCGAGAGTTTGATTTTCAGCTGTTAGTGAGAATTCTCGATATTTCTGACTCACCCAAAAATGACTTCTTGGGGGAGGGGTAGAGTTAGAACTGAGCAGTGTTATGCCTCTTTCTTCTCCAGAATCATCATCTTTTCCCCCATTGATTGATGGTTTATGTTTATTACTTTAGGTTATGTTCTTTTCCTTCTCTTTCTCTCCTTCTCTCTCACTCTCAGAAATAGTTCTGGTTTGGAATCTTTTTGGGGGAAGTTGGGACAAGAAATTCTATGAGGAAGTTTCAGTTGGCCTTGACATATAATATGTCATATGCACATATTCTAGGAGTGTTACTCCATTATGAGTATTGAGCGATCTCTCGGTATCTTCATTTCTTGGTAGACTTTGGAGTATCTTTTTTGCCTCTTTGCCAGTGCCCCCCTCCCCCCTTAATAACATCCTAGTACTTTATTACATCCTAATGAAAGTATTCCATTTCCCCTTTCCTTCCTGGAGAGTGAGAATGTGCTTTAAGATATATGTATTTAACTTTTTTCCAAATCTTTATAAACCAACATAAAAGTGGTATGTGTTGGGGTGCCTGGCTGGCTTAGTCGGAAGGGGATGTGACTTTTGATCTTGGGGTCATGAGTTCAAACCTCACATTGGGTGTAGAGATTACTAAAAAAAATAAACTTAAAAAAAACCTAGTATGTGTTTATCCTTGTGGAATATGGTATTAAAGTGTGTGGGTTAGGCGTACCTGGGGGGCTCGGTTGAGCGTCCGACTTTGGCTCAGGTCATGATCTCAACAGTTTGTGAGATCGAGCCCTGCATGGGGCTCTGCGCTGACAGTGTAGACCCTGCTTGGGATTTCTCTCTCTCCCTCCCTCCCTCTCTCACTGTGTCCCTCCCCCAGTTCCACGTACACACACATGCTCTCTCAAAATAAATACATAAGCTTAATAAAAATTAAAGAAAATAAAGTGGATGAAATGTAAATGAAATAAATGAGAGTCTTGTCAAAACAGCAGTTTCAAGACTTTTTAATTGATTATAGTGAACAAAATGGTAAATGAAACTGAAATTTTGCTTGAACTGAAGACTTAAAAATTAGATATTTTTAGAAATGGGTTGATTGAAAAACAGATTTGATTAGAGATAAATATGTTCAGAAAGGATGTTTTTAATTTATGTAAAGTTTTGGGGCACCTGGGTGGCTCAGTCAGTTAAGCATCCACTTCGGCTCAGGTCATGATTTCATGGTTCATGAGTTCAAGCCCTGTGTCAGGCTCTGTGCTGACAGCCCAGAACCTGGAGCCTGCTTCAGATTCTGTGTCTCCTTCTCTCTCCCCCTCCCCTACTCGTGCTTTGTCTTTCTCTCAAAAATAAATAAACATGTAAAAAAATGTAAACATTTATGTAAAGTTTTAGGGTAGTGAGGAATTTTAAAGGTAGAAGGATCTTAATTTATTATTTATATAATGCATTTTTAATTTATCAGTTTATTGGACTTTTTTGAGCACTTTCTATGGTCCAGACATTGTTCTGTGTAGTGGGGGATATATGTCTTGAACAAAAGAAAGTCCTTGCTTTCATGGAGCTACATTGTAGCAGAATAAATAGACCATAAATAATGTATAAACATATAACTTGAACTACAAAGTAGTATACAACTCGTTTGAACCATCTGGAAGAAATGAGCTACCTAAATCTAATACCTAAAAAATTATTCTTAACACTTAAGTTTTTTACCAAAAAACTATAAATCTAAAAGAAGTAGATCTTTTTGGAATTATTTTTGTATTCACCTCAAAACTTCCCCACAGATTTATAAGCTGCCTTTCTAGCACTTTTTTTACTTGTGAAATTAAATTCTGAATAATGTGGAAGAAAAGCAACATTACTTGTTTCAAATTTGTTTGTCTCTATGTAAATCTTGGCAAGTCACTTGACCTCTCTGGGATTTAGTTTTCTCATCTGTAAAATGAAATGGCTGGCCTAGTTCCATGATTTTAAAACTGTTCATCTGTGCCACTCCTTTTTTTGTGTGTGCACTCCTTTTCTCCCTTATAATAGTAGTTTAGCTTTGGTCTGTTACATATACTGGGAATACATGGATCTTTGAAAGCTTTTATTTGAGAACAGGTTTTGTACTTTATTATTTCAAAGCAGGTTTTGTAAGATTTTCTTGGCTATGGAAAGGAAAACAATTTGAGATTGCTCAGGTAGAAAAGGTGACTTTTCTAAACACATATGGGCATATCTCATGTAAAACTAATACAGCCAGGTGTTTAATTTTTTTTCCTTAAGGTGTATGTATATGTACTTATTGTTCTAATATATAATGTACAATAGTAAATACATATAACAGTTTAAAAAGATGTTATAGAAACTATAGATAGAAATGCTAATAATTTCTTTTCATACCCCAGTGGATTGACTTGTGTACTCACTGGCATAATCACTCCTAATTTTTGGAAATTATTGAAATACAGTGATCCACTCAGATTCCTTGCTTCAGAGTTCCTTGATCTCTATAGCTTAAGTGATCTTTTTCTTTACCCCACCTCAGCCACCCATTCAGAAGCTTCTATCTTAGACTTTATCATTACCATCATTTCTGATCTCAGTTGTAAACATCTTTCTGATGACTACTTCCTATATTTTTGCCAGACACTCCACTGTTTCTAATTCAACAGGTTTCAGAATGCTTTGACACCTGTCCTTTATCAACTGTCACTTATCTTCTTTCACCCATACTATAATCATTCCCTTGCAAACATACTTAACTCTTTTGTCTTATTTTGTGCTTAACCTTGCAAGAGAGCAAGTCTGGCCAAATCTGTCTGCTACTTATTTTATACCCAGTCCTTTTAAGGCCTGGGAAGTGCCAGGAGCCCAGAAGTACTCTCTTGTCAACTCTCGTGGCTAATTCATTCTTTTCTCCTTTTAGACTTTCCTCCATGTATATTAACCAGTTCTGTATGGTTCACAAGTTTATTTTTCATCTTTGCCAGAGAGTAGCCTTAATCAAATTGACATCTTTTGGACCTTATTCCAAATTCCAGGAGATTCAGATTGCCCCAGCTTGGGGGGAGATGTTTATCTTTGGTGCCATAAACTATGGCTGGAGGAACAAGGTACAATACTACAAGCATTACTGCTTGGGTTCATCCTTTAGAATGTATGGCTAAGGGGAAGGAGTATGGTGTTACTTGCTTAGAGAGGTAGCCATGAGTAATCAGAAAGACTCCCTAAAAAGTAAAAACCACCTAGCTAATCAGTCTTTAAGGCAGAGAGAGGTCCTTAATGTGTCATCCGTGGATGGGCTTCAGAGAATCCCTGAACACGCTGAAATTATTTGAAATTTTTGTATGTGTGTATATATGTGTCTTTTAATGGAGAAGAGGGCCACAGTTTTTAAAATATTCTCAAAGGGAACTATGACCTACATAAAAGGACCCTGCTGTAGAGTTTATTTTAGCAATAATAATCTGTGATTTAATGGATCTAGAAATCTTAGCAGCAAGAGGTGAGGAGGCAAAGATAAGTTTTGCTATTTTGAATTCAAGATAATTAAAGAGGTGAAGGAAATGTAACTTTTAATGAAAAGAAGTAAGTTTCTCAAAAGTGGAGTTTGACAAATGCATATTGTAAATTTACATTTTCTCTTTATGTGTATTTTAGATCAGCAGAGGAGAATATTTTTGCCACCTCCACCTGGAATTAGAAAATGTGTCATATCCACCAATATTTCTGCAACATCTTTGACAATAGATGGAATCAGGTACAACTTTTAAGGTTTCTTTAAAAAAAATTTTTTTTTAATCTTTATTCATCTTTGAGAGATAGAGTGCGAGCAGGGGAGGGGCAGAGAGAGAGGGAGACACAGAATCTGAAGGAGGCTCCAGGCTCTGAGCTGTCAACACAGAGCCCAATGTGGGGCTCGAACTCATGAACCACGAGATCATGACCTGAGCCAAATTTGGGTGCCCAACTGACTGGGCCACCCAGGTGCCCCTAAGTTTTCTTTTAAAGCTAAGGAAGCCACTTAATTTTGTGTTTCCTCCTCTGTGTCATACACTAATTTCCTTCTCACATACTTGTAATCACCTATCACTTTTTTGTAATTATTGATTGCCATGGTTAGAAAATAGAGTAGGAGGTACACAGTATACTTTTAGTATACTTTTTAACTACTTTTATTTGGCAATTTGTAGCTTTCTCTTCCAAAATTTAAGATTATACGTAATGTTTCACAGGTTTCATTATTCATTAGTAGAAAACCAAAGCTATTTTTATTTGTCTCTGCTCATTATCAGCCTATACCTAAGATGATCTGATATTCCTTTCTCATCTGACACTTTCACTTGGTGGAGTAAGTGTTGTATATCCAAGTGTTTATCTGAAGGTACTGTTTCTCACTTTTCACCTTTTTGTGAAATGAACTACAATGCGAGTCTCTTATCTTTTTTTAAAATGTTTCTTATTTTTATTTTTGAGAGAGAGAGAGAGAGAGCATGAACAGGGGAGGGGCATAGAGAGAGGGAGACACAGAATCCAAAGCAGGCTCCAGGCTCTGAGCGGTCAGCACAGAGCCCAGCGTGGGGCTTGAACCCCTGAACCGCAAGATCATGACCTGAGCCGAAGTTGGACGCTTAACCAACTGAGCCACCCAGGTGCCCTGCAAGTCTCTTATTTTTTTATGTAATCAATGATACATCAAATTTTTGAGTAAATTTAGTGGAGAAACACTTGGAAAATTTAAATCTAGACTGATGGTTAATGTGAAGTTCTTTTAGACTGTTAACCCACAGCCCTTTTGGGTATTTATCTTTAATCCAGTATATTTTATGTCCTTGACTAATATTTTATGTCCTGCTTGCCATAGGAAGGCTGGATGTGAATCTCAAAGATTGTATATATTTCTTTAGGGTAAAATGATCATATCTGAGAGGCAGTTTAATTTTCTTCGCTTTTCTTCTTTACTTTAAAAATAATGATTTCACTAAGGGCTTAAGAGAGCAGTTGTCTGAAGTGAGTTAACCTCTGCAATTTTCTGTTTCCAGCAATGGCAAAAGTCATTAAATAGTGTGTTTTGGAATGTTCCATTAGTGAATGGTAAACCTGCTATTACTCCTAACTTAGTTTTTTACTCGACTTGTTCTCTGTTTATTTATTTATTTATTTATTTTTTTTTTAATTTTTTTTTTTCAACGTTTATTTATTTTTGGGACAGAGAGAGACAGAGCATGAACGGGGGAGGGGCAGAGAGAGAGGGAGACACAGAATCGGAAACAGGCTCCAGGCTCTGAGCCATCAGCCCAGAGCCCGACGCGGGGCTCGAACTCACGGACCGCGAGATCGTGACCTGGCTGAAGTCGGACGCTTAACCGACTGCGCCACCCAGGCGCCCCATTTGTTCTCTGTTTAATTGACTTAAATGGTGTTGTTGGTCTAGAGGTGACTTTCAGGTTTGTTTTTTAGAGGAGAAATTCACATAATATAAGATTAACAGTTAAAAGCGAATAGTTAGTATTTAGTACTTCTATGATGTTGTACTACAACTAATACTAACTCTTTCTCTTCTAAAACATTTTTATTACCCCCAAATAAAACCCTGTGCCCTTTAAGCAAATTACTCCCCATGCCCTCCTCCATTCTAGCCTTTGGCAACCACCAGTGTATTTTCTATTTTTATGAAATCCTATTCTGGATATTTTACCTATAAGGAGTCATACAATATGTCTTGCTTTCACTCATATGCTTTTGAGAGGTTCATTCACATTGTAGCATGTATCAGCACTTCATTCATTTTTGTGGCTGAATAATATTCCATTACATGTATATACCATAATTTGTTCATCCATTTATCCCTTAATGGCTAATGGACATTTAGGTTATTTCTGCCTTTGGGCTCTTACGAATAGTGCTTCTATGAAAATATGTCTACGAACATTGGTTGAGTACTTGTTTCAGTTCTTTTGGGTATACGCTTAAGAATGCAGTTTCTCAATAATGTGGTAATTCTGTTAAACCTTTAGAGGAAACTTTAAACTGTTTTGTACATTGGCTTAACCGTATTCCCATTAGTGATGTACAGGGTTGCAGTTTCTTGACTTTCAAGTTTTACGTTTAACATAAAAGTCATTATGTAGTTGTTAGTTTGGTAGAAAAGGAGAATACAAAGTGACCAAAATGCAACAAGTCTTTCCTTATTTTCTAAAAACATAACTGTTTTTCATTCCTCTTAGATATGTGGTAGATGGTGGCTTTGTGAAGCAGTTAAATCACAATCCCAGATTAGGGTTGGATATCCTGGAGGTGGTTCCAATTTCAAAGTAAGTCTCTAAAGCTTTTTTATTCAGAGAACAGTTTATTAGATCATTTCTAGCTGGCTTGGGGGTATGATGTTAACTACTTAGGAAACCTGCAGTATGTTTTGGGGACTTTTGTGTTTTGTTTTGTTTTTTCCTTTTAAAGGAGTGAGGCGTTACAGCGAAGTGGCCGAGCTGGCAGGACTTCCTCAGGAAAATGCTTTCGGATCTATAGTAAAGATTTTTGGAACCAGTGTATGCCTGACCATGTGATCCCTGAGATCAAGAGAACTAGTTTGACATCTGTAGTTCTGACCTTAAAGTGCCTTGCCATACACGATGTTATAAGGTATGTAGACAATTTGAAAAAAGAAAAATTTGTTAGGGTGGAGCCAGAATTCTTTTGAAGTATTTGATTCCTATATCACAGCTTTTCACGGTTTACCTAAGCCCAAATAAAAGGCTTCTTTGGGGCGCCTGGGTGGCTCAGTCGGTTGAGCGTCCGACTTCGCTCAGGTCATGATCTCACAGCTTGTGAGTTCAAGCCCTGCGTTAGGCTTTGTGCTGACAGCTTGGAGCCTGGAGCCTACTTCAGATTCTGTGCCTCCCTCTCTCTCTGCCCCAACCCACTTTCATTCTGTCTTTGTCTCTCTCAAAAATAAATAAACATTAAAAAAAATTTTTAAAAAAAGCTTCTTTGCATTGCTTTCCTGTGATTTGATCCCTTGCTCATATTTTAACCTTGGCTTAATGGGGTGCTTCATGCTGAAGTTTATTTGGATCATTTAGTGACCACTGTTTATCTGTAATGAAAGGTATATAATGACCCTTATTCCAATCAGAAAGTGGTTTTCTCATAGCATCTTTTGTATGACTAGCATTGTACCAAGTATTGTGAGAGGCAGAATAATACTCGGTAGTAGTATTTTGCTTTCACTGAACTTAAGTTATATTAAGGAAGCAAGATTCGGACATATGAAGCAAACAGTAGAACAACTGTTAAATTACTCAAATGTTAAACTATATAATCAATTGGTATAGGATGAAATATTGTTGTAGGGGCTTGAAATTTCATATTATATGTGATAGAGGAAATAATGAAGGAAAGTACTGTCTTGCTCTTAATTTTAGTTTTATTTGTCTATGAATGTGAAAGTGTCAGGAACCCTGGGAGGTGACCATGCATTCTGTAAGTTCATAAGAAGGAAAGTAATTACTAGATATATCCAAATATGTGTTATATACTCTTGGAAAACCAATTAAAAATTTTTTTGGATAGTGTTAAGACTAGAGATGTTCTAAATGAGAATGTAGATAATTCAAAAGAGGAAAGTATATAATATATGAAATTCTAACTGTAATCATGAATGATACCAGCGAGAAAGAAGAATCATCTAAAGAGTTCCATATGGCTAAACAAAAAGCTTTCAGATGAGCCCAATTTAAAAACAATATTCATAGTATTATTTTTGTGAATAATATATAATCACAAAACAGCATACAATCAAGAATAAATATGTATTAGAAAGATAGGAATAATATCAAGAGTGGCATGTAATCAAGAATAAATGTATGTTAGAAAAATAGGAATAATAATTACCTAATAACTTCTGCACTGAGTTATTTTTCCATCTTAAGTTTTAAGACTAGAATGTACTAAAAGTCCCCAAAATGCAAGAGACAAAAAAAAAAAAAAAATTCTCTTTCCTCTCTCCCTTTTTTTAAAAAAAAGATTTTGTTTTTAAGTAATCTCTACACCTAACCTGGTGTTTAAACTCACAACCCTGAGATCAAGAGTCACATGCTACACTGACTGAGCCAGCCGGGCACCCCTCTCCTCTCTCTTTTTAATGTGTATAGAAATAGAACCAGTATTTGGGATAGATGTTATAGTACTCATAGATGACAGAAAGAAAATGGAGCTTTTCATTTATTGCTTCTTTTTTCTCCATTATCAAGAATGTTTTTAAAACATGAAAGATGAACGCAAGTCTAAATAAAAAGGAATTGATGACCAAGATGGATTAAGAAATGAGATAAAACCTAATGACTATAAATGAGTGTCTTGAGGCTTTAGGAGTTATTTCCATGGCACTAAAATAACTTGTAGGTTTTGGGTTATCTATGAGAAATTATGCAGAACAGGTTGCCAGAAAATTGTGAGAAATACAAATGTCTTGATTTTTTCATTTAGGAAAAGGGCAGAATCTGTAAACAACTGCCCAGTGTGCTTGAAATTGGTCTTAGCAAATTCTAGCGTATTTTTATTAGAAAATGTTTTTAGAGAATTTAATGGTGATTTATAGTAATCAGTATGAATCAAAATGTTTCACAAAGAATATGTCATAATAAACCATTTCCTTTTCAGTTTGAATACAGGACTGTCCACATAATGGGTGCACTATAAGTATTTATTGAATGATAACCTAATGTCTCTTGTTTTCTACACAGTATTTAATAAGATTACATTTGACATCTTTGTGAATAAGGTGATAGAAGTGCTGAATAGAGTAGTTGCTAAAGAGCCAAATTCAGAAAGTATTGATTAATTGTGTAGTATATCCTAGATGGAGGATGTGCTGATAGTAAACTGAATTTTGCTCTTTCTTCATAAGCATTTTAAATGCCAGTATTAAGTAAAGATATTGAAGTCATGATTATCAGATTTCTGGAAAGTGTCTTAATATCTAATCAATGATTAAAACTGGAAGGTTTAGAATGATCTCACAGGTCAAATCAACAAGGCAAAAGTCTGAAAGGTTACATCTTATATCCTGTGTTTTGGTTGTACATTAAGGAAATTCATGTGGAAAAGATCTAAAATGATCAGATCACCACAACTCAATATGAACTTGCAATTATTAATTCTGTTTAGAAAACAAGAAAAAATTTCTGCTGGCGTAGACTTTGGTTATGTTAATAGACTGCAAAGTTCAAATGACTGGAATTATAGCATTCCTGTTCTGTGTTGGTCGCTCTACCTTTGGAGTTCAGTTTTGGATATTACCACATTTTATGAGGAGTTTGAAAAACTAGAGTGTTTCTAAAAGATAGTCATTAGGTATAGTGGGTCTCTTGGAAAGCAAATAATACAAGGAGTGCTTGACAGAATTGGTAATTGGTATAATCAAGGGAGAGAAATAATGGTAGTTTTTACAAATCTGAAAGGGCTCTTCTACAGAAGAAACAGATGACTGGTTTGGTACTGCTCTAGGACAGGGGTCGAAAACTATGGTCCAGGCTCACTGGCTGTTTTTGTAAAGAAAGTTTTATTGGAACACAGCCATGTCTGTTCATTCATGTATGGCTGCTTTCACTACAATAGCAGAATTGAATAATTGTGACAGAGACCATATGGCCTGCAGAACCTAAAATATTTACTATCTGGCCTTTTACAGAAAGTGTTTGCCGACTCTTGCTCTAGAAGATGCCAGGACTTGTTGGTACAAGTTGTAGGAAAACTGACTGTAGAACAGTCTACAAGATTTTTGTTTATTTGTTTTTAAATAGAGCTGTGAATCCTGGAATGGACTTTTGTGTAAGGTATTGGACCTTTTGTCCTTTGTTGGACCTTTTTCAAGGTGAGAAATTGGAGTAGATGATTTACCATCTCAAGACTTATAGTGGAAAAAATAATCTAGTGCAGATAGCATTAAGCAATTATTGTTCTAATTAAAACAAAAAAATATATATATGTAATACATATATTCATGTTTGGTTATATGCCACCCTTGTGAATGTGATTGTCTTATGTTCATTAATGGTATTGTGGTTATGTAAGAGATCGTCTTTTATTTTCAGAGGATGCATGCTGAAGTATTTTGGGAGTGAACTGGCATTGTATTTGCAACTTGTTTTCAGATAGTTCAGGAGAAAATAAGAATATACATACAGCAAATATAGTAAAATTAATCAAATATATTTACCATTTTATTAAAAAACATGTTTAAGTGCTCTTAAACAACTTGTAATGTTTGGCCACTTTCAATTAATTTTCTCCACTGGTTTATAAAACTGTAATAAAAATTGTGGGCTACAGAACAGAGTAGATTTGACATTGACTAATGAAGAATGGGGCAGGGTTAAGATAAACAGAAGAATGGTGAGTGTTCCAGCTAAGGGGGAATCAAAAAGAAGTGCTTCTTGAATTTAAAGGAAGAGTGTGATTCAGAAAAAATAATTTCCTCTGCTGAATGCTGGTTATGATCATAAAATGCTTAGGAAAAAGAAAGAGAGCTTGAAAAATAGGAGAAGTAAAACCTTATAAAGAAATTTTCGAGTCTGTATGAAATCTTAATCATGGTCAGGGAATGGAATCTTATTTCATATCTCATTTAAACACACAGGTTTCCCTATTTGGATCCACCCAATGAGAGGCTTATTTTGGAAGCTCTTAAACAACTTTACCAGTGTGATGCTATTGACAGGTAAAACAACAACAACAACAAAAATTAAACCACAACAGATGTTAATCTCTTTCTGTTTTATTTTATTTTATTTTATCTTAATTTTTAATTTTTATTTTAAGTAAACTCTGTGCCACATATGGAGGTCAAACAACCCCATGATTAAGAGTCATATGCTCTATTGACTGAGCCAGCCAGGCACTGCAATCTCCTTTTAAAATAGGGTTCCTAATAGTTTCTTTTATCAGCAGAAAATGATTTGTTTGAATTGAATGGATTGTTTTGCCTGAAACTAGAATTTGCCCTCAGTTTTTCTTTGCCACAATTCTGAATTTAAAAATTATATGATAAAGGTCTCTGGGTGGTTCAGTCGGTTAAGCATCTGATTCTTGATCTCAGCTCAGGTCTTGATCTCAGGGTTGTGAGTTCAAGTCCCGTGCTGGGCTGTATGCAGGGTGTGAAGCCTACTTAAATAAACAAATGAATAAAAATTTTATGATAAAATTATGTTTATATTTAGTATTATTTAACAGGTAATTTTTGAGTATCATTTCAGTGCCAGGCATTAATCTGGGTATATCAAAATAATAACAGAGCCAGAGTCCTGGTTCTCATGATTGTGTAATGGGGAAATTTTTGGTAATTATCATTCTCTCATTTCTTTAAGGACATCATCCTCTATGTCTCTATGCCGATTTGTATGGTCTTTTATCATACTACTTTATTCTGTCTCATTGTTTAGTTTTTTGGATGTATTGGCCTTCCAAAGCAGGGAATTTATCATCTTTATGTTTCTTTTATCAATGACCAGTGTATCATATTTCTTGTATTGAATTGAATTTCTGGAGTTGATTTAAGGTAATATAAATTATATCTGATTTATTCTGAATGATGAACATTTCATTTGTACTCTCCCAAGGTAGAAAGACTTAAGAACCTTTTCTTTCTATTAAGGAGTGGCCATGTGACCAGATTGGGTTTGTCTATGGTGGAATTTCCTCTCCCTCCACATCTGACATGTGCAGTAATCAAGGCTGCTTCTCTAGATTGTGAAGATCTACTACTTCCAATAGCAGCAATGTTGTCTGTGGAAAATGTCTTCATTAGACCTGGTAAGAAGTTTATTGGTGAGTTTTTAAAAAATTAATAGGTTTTATTTTTTAGACCAGTTTTAGGTTTACAGAAAATTTAAGGGTAAGTAGAGATATTTTCCTCATTATTAACATCTTTCATTAGTGTGGTACATTTGTTATTGATGAACCAGTATTGATACATTATCATTAACTAAAAGGATCACTGTATTGTATATTCTTTGAGTTTTGACAAATCTGTAATGACACATTTCCACCATTACAATAATATACTAACTGATTTTACTGCCCTAAATATATCTTGTGTTCCACCTGTTCATCCCTACATACCTTACCCCAAACTCTCGCAGTCACTGATCTTTTTACATCTCCATAGTTTTGCCTTTTCCAGAATGCCAGGTAGTTGGAATCATACAGTACGTAGCCTTTTCAGACTGTCTTCTGTAGCTTAGCAATGTGCATTTAAGGTTCCTTGTCTTTTTGTGGCATAATAGCTCATTTCTTTGTTGCTGAACAATGTTCCATTTTATGGAATTTGTTTATCTTTTCACGTGTTGAAGGACATCTTGGTGGCTTTTAAGTTTTGGCAGTTATGAACAAAGCTGCTGTAAATGTCCATGCGCAGGTTTTTGTGTTGATATTGGATTTCAATTCACTGCTGAGTTATAGTATAATATGTTTATATCTGTAAGAAACTGCTAAACTCTCTTCCAAAGTGTCTGTACCGTTTTGTATTCTGACCAGCCATGAGTCTGAGAATTGCTCTTTCTTCACATCCTCACCAGCATATGGTGTTGTCAGTGTTTTGGATTTTGGCCATTCTAATAGGTGTGTAGTGATATCTTGTTATTTTTTTAATTTTTTTTAAATTTTAAATTTAAATTTAAATTAATTAAAAAAAATTTTTTTTAATGTTTATTTATTTTTGAGAGAGAGAGAGACAGAGCATGAGCAGGGGAGGAGCAGAGAGAGAGGGAGACACAGAATTGGAAACAGGCTCCAGGCTCTGAGCTGTCAGCACAGAGCCCGATGTGGGGCTCGAACTCACAAACTGAGATCATGACCTGAGCCGAAGCCGGACGCTCAACTGACTGAGCTACCCAGGCGCCCCTGTATCTTGTTATTTTAACTTGGAGATCCCTGATGACATATGATGTTAACCATCTTTTTATATGCTTATTTGCCATTTTGTATCTTTTTGGTGAGGTATCCATTTAGATTTTTAAATTTTATTTTTAAGTAATTCACTTTGGCTCAGTAATTTGACCTGAGCCAAAGTGGGATGCTTAACCAACTGAGCCACCCAGGCGCCACCAACCCCCTCAGGTCTTTTTAAATCAGGTTGTTTATTTTCTTATTGTTGAGTTTTAAGAGTTCTTGGTATATTTTGGAAAACAGTCCTTTATCAGGTATATCTTTTGCAACTATTTTCTCCCATTCTGTGGTTTGTCCTCTCATTCTTTTGACATGGTCTTTCACAGAGCAGAAGCTTTTAATTTTAATGAAGTCCAGTTTTCAGTTACTTCTTTCATGGGTCATGCCTTTGCTGTTACATTTGAAAAGTCATCACTATACTCAATGTCCTTTAGATCTTCTCCTATGTTATCTTCTAGGAATTGGATATCCATTTGTTCCAGCCCCACTTTTCAAAAGGCTATCCTTTTTCCATTGAAAAGCTTTTCCCCCTCGTCAAAGATCATTTAACTGTACTTGTGTGGGTATATTTCTGGGCCCCATATTCTGTTCCATTCATCTCTTTTTCTATTCTGTCAATACCACACTGTCTTGATTATTAGAGCTTTATAGTAACTCTTAAAGTTGGATAGGGTCAGTTCTTGGCCTTTGCTCCTCCCCTTCAAAACTGGGTCTTTTCCCTTCCTACATAAACTTTACAACCAGTTTGTTGATATCCATAACATAAGTTGCTGGGACTTCATTTGGAATTATGTTGAATCTATACATCAGGTTGGAAAGAACCGACATCTTGACAGTATTGAGCCTGCTTATCCATGTACATGAAGTATCTCTCCATTTATTTATATTCTCCAGTAATTCACTGGGCGGTTTTTATTACCATATATTTAGCCCTATGAGACATGAAACTGAGGATAAACGAATTTTACATTTTGTTATCCTTTAACTTAGTTGTTTGAAATAGAGAGTTATAATGTTCTTGGCTGAGAGTCCTTTCACTGGTAAAGAAAGATAGTATGGTGGACCTTTGCCCTGTTATAGTACATTAGTAATACATTAACTTTTCTTCCCTCTAGAAACAAAAGAAATCGAAGTTCAGCCCTTGTACTCTAAGAGAATTGTTTTGAAGTTTCCATGCCTTTAAACTTCTGCTTATTTCCTTTCTTGGTGTGGGACACAACTTACTTCATCCCATGTCAGCTTTACTTTCTTCTAATGGGGGAAAATCACAATTTATTTTCAAATTTAAACGTTTATTTATTATTAAGAGACAGAGACAGAGCATGAGCATGGCAGGGGCAGAGAGAGGGGGAGACACAGAATCCGAAGCAGGCTCCAGGCTCTGAGCCCGACGCGGGGCTCGAACCCACAAACCACGAGAAATCATGACCTGAGCTGAAGTCGGACGCTCAACCGACTGAGCCACCCAGGCACCCCCAATTTTTTTATTAATGTTTATTTTTGAGAGACAGAGCATGAGCTGGGGAGGGGCAGAGAGAGAGAGAGAGGGAGACCCAGAATATGAAGCAGACTTCAGCTCTGAGCTGTCAGCACAGAGTCAGATGCGGGGCTCGAACCCATGAGCCATGAGTTCATAACCTGAGCCGAAGTCAGACACTTAACCAACTGAGCCACCCAGGCACCCCTCAAAGGAATTTCTGAGTAGACAGTATATCTTGCCTACAGCCTAGACTAACAATAGTGTGTACTATCATCCTGGTGTTATCCCTTTATAGACTGTGAGCGTTTGGTCCAGATTGGTTTGTTATTGCCAAGATTGTAATGGAGGATATATTTTTCTATAAAAATACTCTGGTTTAATCAGTGTGCTGCCTCTTCCAAATAGATTGTAGTCTTAAGTGTCAGAATTTTGGTTCTAGTAATACCCCTAGCTACAGTAGTTTTTTTCTGGTAAATACCATATGCAATAAATAAGGTTGGGTTGTGGGTCGGTGGATGGGTGAAATAAGTAAAGGGAATTAAAAGAAATGAACTTGTAGTTACCAAATAAATAAGTCATGGAGATGAAAAGTACAGCATAGGGAAAATAGTCAATAATACTGTAATAATGTTTTGTAGTAACTACACTTACATTGAGTATTATATAAAATTGTCGAATCGCTATATTGTACACCTGAACCTAATATAACATTGTATGTCAACTATCCTTTAATAATAAACTTAAAAAAATAAGTAAATAAATAAATAAGTTTGGCTATTTTTCAAAGCTAAAAATACTCCTAAAAACTATTGCAGGAGTATTGAAGTAGGAGTCAAGAGATCAGAGTACTAACTTGACTCCACTGCAGTCTAATTATCTATTGGCCTAGTTTTTTTGGACTTCATTTTTCATTTGTGAAACCGGGGAATTAGAATAGATGAGGGTGATCCAGTCTAAGGCCAGAAAAAGGAATTGGTTTTCCTCATTGGAATATTTAAATAGATAATACCAGTCTCGTGTTAGCTCTTTTTTATTACCTTTTTTATTGTAATACAATTTCAAATTTACAGAGATGTGGAAAGAATAGTAGAGGAATTCCTTTATACCTTTTACCTAGTTTTAGCAGTTTTTAACATTTTGCTGCATTTGCTTTATTATTCTTTTTCTCTTTCTCTCTTGATATACATATATGCATTTTCTTTCTTTCTTGTTTGAATCATTTGGGAACATTGCTCTCTCTTACCACAAAATATTTATATATATGTATATATTTACTAAGAATAGAGGCAATCTCTTATTTAACCATAGAACATTTATCAAAAATAGGAAATTTAACAGTGATATAATACTATTATCTAGTCCAGAGTCCATATTCAAATTGTCCATTTTCCCTAGGATATACAAAAGTAGTTTTAAAATTCTTTAGGTATACCATTCTTTGCTTACAGTTTTTGTGTGTTTTTTTTTAATGTTTGTTTATTTTGAGAGAGAGAGAGAGAGAGAGAGACAGCATGAGTGGGGCAGGGACAGAGAGAGAGGGAGACAGAGAATCCCAAGCAGGCTCTGCAGTGGGGCTCGAACTCTCGAGTTGTGAGATCATCATGACCTGAATTGAAATCAAGAGTCAGATGCTTAACCGACTAAGCTACCCAGGTGCCCCTACAGTTTTTGTTTTTTTTTTTAAGGTAAAGTTTATATGTAGTGAAACATAAATCTTATGTGTATAATTCAATTAATTTTTCAAAGTGCACATACCATATAACCCACACCCCTGTCAAGGTATGGAACAGTTGTATCACTCCAGAAAACTTCCTCAATGCCCCTTCCCAGTCAGATGCTACCCTACCTTCCCTCAGTGAGTCATTCCTCTATCTCTCTTTTTTTTTTTTTTTTTTTTAGATTTGGCTTTTGTAAAACTTTGTATAAATAGAATTATACAATATGTACTTTTCTGTGTTTGGCTTCTTTTGGTCAGCATCATGTATGTGAGATTCATCCATGTATTTAATCAGTGCTTTGTTCTTTTTATTGAGTAGTAATTCCACTGTATGAACATATTAAAATTAGTTTTTATCTATTACCCTATTGATAGACATTTGAATTGTTTCTTATTTGGTGCTGTTTATAAATAGAACTGTTTTGAACATTCCTCTGCAGGTCTTTTGTAGATGTATATTTTTATTTTTCTTAGGTAACTACCTAGGAACAAATTGCTGCATTATTGAGTAGGTGTGTGTTTAACTTTAAGAATTACTGGAGGGGCGCCTGGGTGGCTCAGTTGGTTAAGCATCCAACTTTGGCTCAGGTCATGATCTCACAGTTTATGAGTTTGAGCCCTGCATCCGGCTCTGTGCTGACAGCTCGGAGCCTGGAGTCTGCTTCGGGTTCTGTGTTTCCCTCTCTCTCTGTTCCTCCCCTGCACACTTGTTCTCTCTTTCTCTTTCTCTCAAAAATAAATAAAACATTTAAAAAAATTATAAAAAAAGAAAAAAGAAATTGCTGGGGCACCTGGGTGGCTCAGTTGGTTTAAGTGTCTCTCTCTTTTTTTTTTTTTTTTTAATGTTTATTTATTTTTGAGATAGGGACATAGTGCGAGTAGGGGAGGAGCAGAGAGAGAGGGAGACACAGAATCTGAAGCAGGCTCTGTGCTCTAAGCTGTCAGCACAGAGCCTGATGCGGGGCTCAAACTCATGAACCATGAGATCATGACCTAAGTCGATGTTCGATGTTTAACGGACTGAGCCACCCAGGTGCCCCTAGGCATCTGACTCTTAATCTCAGTTCAGGTCCTGATCTCAGGGTTGTGAATTCAAGCTCTAGGTTTGCTCCATGGAAACAAAAACAAACAAAATTGCCAACCCTTTTCCCAAAATGGCTATACCATTTTAAAATTCCATCAGCAATGATAGTGCAATTTGCACCACATGTCTTCCTCAATGTTTGATGTTGCCACTTTATTTTTTTACATTCTATTATGTATTGGTGATTCTTCCTTATGGTTTAATTTGCATTTTCTTGGTAACTAATATTTTTGAGCACTTAATCATGATTGTTGGCCATTTATCTGTCTTCCTGTGTGAATTATCTGTTAACATCTTTTATCCATGTTTTAAATTTATAAAAAGATTTTGGGATCGCCTGGGTTGCTCAGTCGGTTAAGCATTTGACTTCAGCTCGGGTCATGATATCACAGTTTGTGAGTTCACCATTGGGCTCTGTGCTGATGGTGTGGAGTCTGCTTGGGATGCTTTCTCTCTCCCTCTCTCGCTGCTTCTTCTGTGCTCCCTATCTCCTCAAAATAAATAAATAAATTTAAAAATTATTTTTGGAATCTGAGAGTTTTTAACTTATTCTGGATACAAGTTATTTGGTATGTATGAATTGCATATAGTTTTTCCCACTCGGTGGGTTTTCTGTTTGCTTTCTGAACAGTATGTTTTGATGAGGGAGCTTTTGAATTTTGTTAAAGTTTAATACATCAATTACTATATTTTTGTAGTTATTGCTTTCTGAATGCTAAGAGATCTGGAAAAAAACTGGAAAAGCTTTACAGTTTCTAGCTTTTAACTTTAGTATAGTGATCCATCTGAAATTAAGTTTTATATATGGCATGAGGTAGAGGTCTGGGTTACTTTTTTTCTCTGTGAATATCCACTTATTCTAGCACGTTTACTGAGAAGATTTCTTTCCCCCATTGAACTGCGTTGGCACCTTTGTGGAAAATCTATGGACTGTATATATGTGAGCCTATTTCTGGACTTTATTTTATTCCATTGATTTGTCTGTCCTTATGTCAGTGCCACCTTGTATTGACTGCATAGCTTTATGATACATTTTGAAATCAGGTATTATAAGTCTTTTGACACTGTGTTTCTTTTTTGATACCACTGTGGTTATTCTATATTCCTTGTATTTCTGTATAAACTTTAGAATCAACGTATCAGCTTTTTCAAGAAAAGCGTGCTAGAATTTTGATATGGATTATGTTGAACTCTTTATTCTTCTGCTTAACATGTCCTTCCTGTGGGGATTATAATATACATCTTTAATCACAGTTTACTCAATGAATATTGCTTCATGTGAATATAGGAAACCTTGCAACAATTTAGTTCCATTTACTCCTCCATGGTGTGTGCAATTGTTGTCATATATATTAAAACATAGGAAGTTTTAAAGGAAATATTGTAATACTGTATTTGGGGTTTGTAATGTACATAAACAAGAAAGGATGAAAAATTAAGTCTATTCCAGAACTGGATGTAGAAGTCCAGGTATTGGTTTTAAAATTTTTATTTCTAATCTGTCTCAGAAGATTGTTGACTCAAGTTCTTAGCTTTTTAGGTTTTTCAGGTCTTAAATTTTAACTATGTTTGTGTGTGGTTTTTTGTTTTGTTTTTAATCAAGTCCTTAAGTTCGTTTTTGGTATCTCAAAGGCCTTTATTTGGGACCTACACTTTAGCAAAACATTATTTGAAAGTGAATTATATTTGTAGGCACTCAAGGAAATGAGAGACTTCCCTTTGTGATCCTAATACTCGGTCTTAGATATCTGTGGACATAAATCTAACTCTTTAGACTATTCAGAGATTATAACCAATAAGAATATGTCTTAGAGTCTGTGCTTTGATTTGGTACGATATTTTTGATTAAGTCTTGCCTTTGTGAAGCGCTTGATGTCAGTCATGTAAATGGATATGAAACGTGAATGACCCTGAAAGTACTAAGGTATCTCAGAGATTTATCAGTGTTTCTAAATTCCACAGAATGAAAATGTAGCTATAAAGCAGTGACCTTTTCTATTGTTATGTCAGACACAGGATTGAGGTTTTTTTCCCCATAAATACTGACCTAGGCCTCTTTTTTCAAAAATAGGGGCGCCTGGGTGGCTCAGTCAGTTGAGCATGATCTTGCAGTTTGTGGGTTCGAGCCCTACATTGGGCTCCATAATGGCAGCACAGAGCCCTCTATCTCTGCCCCTACTCCCCGCACATGCACTCTCTCTCTCAAAATAGATAAATTTAACAAATAGATAATACATATACATGAGTTGTTATTGTCAGATATATTTCTATGTTATAGGCCCAACAACACAATTTTTTTTAAGTTTATTTACACAGGGCTCAAACCTATGAAATCGTGAGATCCTGACCTGCACTGAAACCAAAAGTCTGGTGCTTAACCGATGGAGCTACCCAGGTGCCCCCAAACAACACAATTTTATAGATAATGTTTCATGCAATTTCTCTTTAAATCACATAAGGGGATATGATAGAAGAAATAATTATATTCTCTTTTTTACATACCTACATACTTGATCAATGCTCTTTTTCAGTGTCATTCAAATTATTGTCTAGTGTCACTTCCTTTCAGTCTGATTACCTTCCTTTATTATTTCCAGTAAGTCAGGTATTACCACAATGTGTTCTTTCAGGTTTTGTTATCTGGGAATGTTTTTATTTTGCCTTCATTTTGAAAGATTGTTTTACTGGATGTAGGGTTCTTAGTTGACAGTTTCTTTCAACACTACGAATATATCAACCCACAGTCTTCCAGCATCTATCACTTCTAATGAGAAGTCCTTTGTTAATTTTATTGGCTTTCTCTTGTGTATAATAAGTCATTTTTCTTTAGCTATTCTCAGTATTTTGGCTATTATGTGTTGGTGGATCTTTTTTCTTTTATCCTACTTGGAGTTCGTTACTGTTCCTCAGTGTGTAGATTAATGTTTTTCATCAGATTTTGGAATTTTTCTACCATCATTTCATTAACTTTTTTTCTGCCTCTTTCTCTTCTTTCCTTCTGACAGTCCATTATACATCATTTCTCTGAGACTGCTCATCTTTCATCATTCTTTTTTTCCTCTCTTCTTTGGATTGCATACTCTCTCTTGATGTATATTTTGCTGATTCTTCTGCCAGCCCTCACTGCTATTGAGAGTCAGCTACTCAGCTACTAGTTGGTTGGAGGTTGTCCTTAAGACTTAAGCTAGTGATGTTTTCACCCTTTACTTTTGGATCTGTGTTGTGTGGTCTGGAGACTGTTTTCATAGTTCAGAGAGTTAATGAGTTTCTCCGGTGTTCAGCCATAGACCAGAGGCGCAGATGTTGCCTTTCCTTTTGCTTCTCAGAAGGTAAAACCTTGGGCATCTACATAGTCTTTTAGAATATCAGGACAACTATGGGTTTAGTAGGTTCTCTGATTTTTCTGTTAAGATTTGGCCTATCTGCCTAATTTTTTGTTAGTCTGCCTCAAATGGTAACAGATTAAGCTATTAGTCTCCACTGATTGCTTGCTGATTGCTCTGTTGTTTTTGACAGTGTTCTTGGGGCATAAATTGCTCCAAAGTCTAGTCCAGATAAAGTTACCCATCCACCTTGGCAGGGACAAATTATTGCTGGTTTTTAACAGTGCTTATCTCCATCCTCTCCTGGAAAGACACTCTGTGCTATGGAGCAGGAGCTGGGAGTAGATTGGGAATCTACTATTCACTGGCTGCCCCACCAGGATCCTCTCTATAGAGCAGAAGATTGAAGTGAGAGGTGGTGGGAACTGTTGCTTCACTTACCACCACTGTCCAGTATACATCTTCTTCAGCACAAAGCTTGGTGAGATGGCCTCTGCAGATATTTACCAGCTGCCAAAAAACCCCAACAACCCAGAAACCTGGAATAGCTCTAGAAAACTGGGAGTAGTGGGAGCTACCACTCAGCTGTCGTGCTCACTAGGACAGCTTTTCTGCGTTACAGAGCTGTAAGGGAATGGAAAGCTGTGATGCACTGTCATTAGCTGTTCCCCCATTCATTAGCTATTTGCACCTGATCCTCCTTACAGAGTAGGAGCTGGAGGTGAGGAAAAGGGTGCCGCTTTCAGGCTGCTAAGCCCTCTTCCACACACAAAACTATGGGGGGTTGAGTGTAGTTCCTACTCAGATGTGATGCTGCCTACTGTTCTTAATGAATTCCATAGATTCAGTCAATCTCCAGAGACCTTGAATGATTGTCTTTGGTAATTTTGACTAGTTTAACAAATGTCTATCTGGAAGAGAGGTTTCACCTAACTCCTCATACTATTCCCCATACATGTATATAGTTAAAAATTCAAACACTACACAAAGTATTAAATGAAAAGTAAGTTCTTCTCTCTTAAACATGTCCTTAGGTCTGATTCCTAGAGGCAACAATTGCTACCAGTTTTTTCTTCATACTTAGATACTATGGCTTATATATAAATATACACCTAATTTTTAAACCTGGATCATGAAGAACTTCAGCTGCTGCAAAATGTAGCTTCAGGTTTTGAGATTGTGACTTGGTGAGATCTTGTTATACCCAAAACGTGTATTGGCTTTCCAGCTGCATTTGTGGTCTTTATAAGTTAAGCAGTACTTTCCGGCTTGGGTCTTTATAGATCATCTAATTTGGTTTACTGTATCCTTACTGGTAAAACTGGGTAGTATTCTCAGATCTAACATTAAACAGAGATTATAAACATCAAAATGATCATACTGTCAACATTTTTAGTAATCTCTCTTTTGCTGTAGTGAACTGTATACAATGTCTCCTAGTATAGGGACTACTTTAGAAGTCAGACAATGGAGTGAGGGCTGTTAAATATTTTCTAGGTTTTTTTTTTTAAACCACCTAAAGGCATTGCCTTAAAATGGAACAAATTTAAAATAACAACACTGGGTAGGTTCTAAATCTTTCATTTTAACTGTGATATTTTTAGAAATAAAGGGTATTTTATGTGTATGGGACACTCATTGTTTTATTCTTCTGCTTCAGCTGTGAGGACTGTTATTATTATTGATATCCTCTGTGAAATAGTTTTGCTTTCTGATTGATTGCTATATAGAAAAGTATTAAATTATTTTCCCAAATGGAAATGTTCAGCTGATATAACCTTGTTTTGCTGCTTCACCTTCTTACAGTTCTTGCCTCAGTAATATTTGCCTATTTGCATGAGATAAAACTGATAATAGAATTTCATCTGGGGAAAGATAATAAAGACAATGACAAGCCTACTGGAAAGTAAAGATGGCTAGTCAAACTTTAGTTAGAGGATAAACTTGCTGAGATTGTAGGAACTGTGTATGATATGGATTGTGACTTTCCTGTACATATCCGGAATTTACTATGGGACTTCTGCGTGTTTTAATTTTAATTAGTCTATTTTGGGGGGGAGAGTCAGGGAAAAGGAACAAAAAAATGTTTCTATTCTCTTGACTTTGAGAATAATGAAGGAAAGAGACAGAGACATAGAGAAGGTAGCAATGTGGGATGGACAACCAGGGAAGTGATATGCTCTCTACATTTTTAAAAACGTGAGTGAGCAAGCCACCGCTCTAAACAGCAGGGATCCAACATTAACTACACAGAGTTAATCATCACAGAATATGAGCTGAGCTTAAAATTTTAATCTACACTAAAATTTGTTGCAGTTATTCTGACATTTTAATAAGAGATAGTAAGCCACCTGTGTAAATCGTGCTAGTAGGTATTACAGCCAAATTGAATGGTCAGCTAGAGGCAGAGAAAGGAAGAACTGAGCCCAGGTAGGAAGTGTCTCTGAAGGTTCATACCCCAGGGGTCCAAGGCAACTGGCACTCTACAATTCTATAGCAGGAAACACAATTCATTGATCCAGGAGCTCCTGTCTGATAGATAGGCTTGTCTCCTAGTGTTGGGAGCCAGGTCAGGGTGATGCTTGAGTCTAGTGCAATTTGACTTTTGTCATAATATCTTTAGGGCAATGGTGATTCAGTGCTTGAAATGAAATGTTTTGGCTTAAAAGTCAATTTCCCTGAGTGGTTCAGGAGATGGGAACTGTATTTTCACCTTGACAGGGCTGTTTGTATGGCCCGTAATCATATTCTCTCTCCTCTTGTTTATAACTGCTTCCTTTAGTTGTCACCTAGGTAACAAAGGTCGAAGCTACTTAAAGCCTGGGATGAAAGACTTTTTATCTTCATGGGTGTTTTCTTTAATCAGATTCCTTTCCTCCTAAGACCAGGGTCTGCTGCTTTGCAGATTCACTTCATAGTCTATATAAGTACTTCTCTCTAATACCAGGGAACATGGTGCCTATGCTAAATCTAGTTGTGATGGGTTTACTGAAGGAGAACAAACCGCAGTACGATGTGGTACAATGAATGAAGGAGCCCTAGGAAATTTTGGGGAAAAAAAAAAAAAGTGGTACTCTGAAAGAAATTTAGCTTGGGCAAAGTGGTATGTAGGGAACTTGGGCAATCAGAGAGCATATCAATCCTGAGTGGGATAGGGTCAATGTCAGTAAGAGATAAATCTCAAAAACAAATGTTGAGCAAAAGAAATCAGACACATGAAGTACATTTATACAAAATTTATACAAAAGCCTTCTGTGGGGTCAGAAGTCAGAACATGGTTTGTGGAAGAGAATAGGTAGTTATTGGAAGGAGAGCAAAAAGAGGGCTTCTGGATGTTAGTAATATTCTGTTTATTGATTTGGGTATTGGGTACATTGGTATATTATGTTTATTAACATTGAGCTGTACAGTTGTGATCTGGTAGTTTTCTGCATGCATGTTTTACTTCAATATAAAGTTAAAAAAAACAAAAGGCTAGTAGTAGTTCAGTTCTGCTTATATGATGGTCTAATTGCCCATAAATAGGAACTGGATAAATAGGGACTGGTTAAATTGTGTTCCTCAAATGTTCCTTATATCCCTGGGGAGTACAATGAAGCTATTTTGAGAATGAATAATTCTACTTGTGCTGACATGAAGCCCATTATTAAATGAAGTTTCAAAACATATAATGGATTTAAGTAAAAAATAAACCACTGTATTCATTGGCTGGTATACATATAGAAAATAACTTGAACAGGACACCTGGGTGGCTCAGTCGGTTGAGTGTCTAACTTCAGCTCAGGTCATGATCTCATGGTTCATGAGTTCGCGCCCCACATTGGGCTCTCTGCTGTCAGCCTGTCAGTGCAGAGCCGGCTTTGGATCCTCTGTCCCCTTCTCTCTGCCCGTCTCTCACTTGCACTCTCCCCAAAATCAATAAATATTAAAAAAAAAAAAAAAAAGAAAAAGAAAATATCTTGAAGGACACACATTCATAACAGTGGTTAGCCATGAGGATTGGTTTATGGGTAATGTGACAAAAGTGGGGAATGTTGAACTTTTACATAATTTTTTTACCATGAACATGGGTTACTCTTATGATCAAACTGAACTTAAAAAATAAATTCTAAATACTATTTTAAAGGCAAATGTATTGAGAGAATTAATGTTACTGTTCTGGTTAAATCTCTGAAGTATGGTTAAAAGAAGGAAAGGAGTGGGGTGCCTGGGTGGCTCAGTCAGTTAAGCGTCTGACCTTTGGTTTCGGCTCAAGTCATGATCTCATGGTTCTTAAGTTCCAGCCCCAAGTTGGGCTCCATGCTGACAATGCAGAGCCTGCTTAAGATCCTCTCCCTCTCTGTCTGCCCCTCCCCCACTCGTGTGCGCACAAATTTGTGTGTGCACGTTCGTGCTCTTTCTCAAAATAAATAAACAAGAAGAGTGGGTGGCTCAGTCAGTTAAGCATCTGACTTCAACTCAGGTCATGATCTCATGGCTTGTGGGTTTGAGCCTCGAGTTGGGCTCTGTGCTGACAGCTCAGACTGGAACCTGCTTTGGAGTTTGGTCTCCATCTCTCTCTGCCCCTCCCCCACTCACACTCTCTCTTTTGCAAAAATAAATAAACATTTAAAAAAAATTTTTTAAAAAAGAAGAAAAGAAGTTATGGAAGTAAATAGAGCCCTTCCCCAAGAGTTAATATAGTTCTGTCTTATTCCACTGCAGATGGTGAGGCAGATTCTACTGACCTTGAATAAACAAAATGAATGTAGGCATTTGATGTAAAGTATAACTAAATTGGCTCTCAACTTGTCATTTTAGTTGATCCAGAGTACCAGAAGGAAGCAGAACAAAGACATCGAGAATTGGCAGCTAAAGCTGGAGGATTTAATGACTTTGCAACTTTAGCTGTCATCTTTGAACAGTGCAAATCAAGGTATGTGAAATAGTTTTTGTACTAGAAATTGTCAGGTTAAAATTTTTTTAAATGTTTATTTTTGAGAGAGACAGAGCACGAGCAGGGGAGGGACAGAGAGAGAGAGAGGGAAACACCGTGTCTGAAGCTGACTCTGGGTTCTGAGCTGTCAGCACTGAACCCCGACCTGGGGCTCAAACCTAGTAACCGCAGTATCATGACCTGACACAAAGTCGGATGCTCGACTGACTGAGCCGCCCAAGGTGTCCCTAAACTTTTTTTTTTAAGTTTATTTTTTTTTTTTTGAGAGAGAGAGAGCAAGCAGGGGAGGGGCAGGGAGAGAGAGAATTGCAAGCAGGCTCTGTCTGTGGTGTCAGGGTAGAGCCCAGTGTGGGGCTGGAACTCATGAACCCTGAGATCATGACCTGGGTCGAAACCAAGAGTCGGAAGCTTAACCGACTGAGCCACCCTGATGCCCCTAGAAAGTGTCAGTTTAAAATATAGCTCCAATATGTATTTACTATGTGACTTTAGACAGTAAGGTTCAGTGGGGATACTGTTGACCTTAAGGCATTTTTGTGAACATTAGTGAGATTTATCTATGTTGGGTGACTATTACTAAGTAGGCATTTATTTTATAATATTAGTTCTCTTCTTTCTTCTCTTCCTAATTCTTTCTTGAAAATGACCTTATAGAATTTTGATTCGCTAGAAGTACCTTAGATGAGAAAATGATTGGATATTTGTTAAACCATATATGTATAAAAAGAAATTAATTTACAAATTATTTTTAGTTCACTCAGAGGCATCTACATTAATTTGTTTCCTCAAATTCCTTAAGTGGCTTTCTCAGTAATGGGACAGGTCTCATAAAAGGGCTAACTGATGCTTATTTGTTTTTAGTTTTGTAATAGAAATGAGAATGTTAGACTGCCTTTTTTTTTTTTTTAAGTGAACTCTATGTCCAGTATGGGGTTCCAACTCATGACCCTGAGATTAAGAGTCACATGCTCTACTGACTGAACCCGCCAGGTGCACCTGTTAGACTTTCACTTCGAGAGGGTATTTTAAAGATACCAGTATTTTTGTTCTGCAGTGGAGCTCCAGCTTCGTGGTGCCAAAAACACTGGATTCATTGGAGATGCTTATTTTCAGCATTTCGTGTTGAAGCTCAACTTCGAGAACTAATCAGGAAGCTTAAACAGGTGATTGCTATAGTGATCTTTTCTTAAGTCAAATTTTGGCAAGATTCTCTGAGTACTGTACCCCAAACTATGCAAATTATGAGGTATTCTGATCTCCGGTTTGTAGGAATAGACCCCATTCCTAATTGTGTGCGTGAGTACCAAGCACTGTTCACTGTTATCCTTTGGGGAAGTTCTTTCCCTGGCCTTGGGTAGTTTCCTCACATTTATATGCTAATTTAGTGCTCAGTTGAACACTGGCAGAGGCCCTCCTGCAGATCTCTGGAGTTCTGTTTCTATCTGAGTTCTCTTCTCTCCTGAACTCTTGGCCTGTGAACTCTAGCCATCTTGGTCTTCCTGGACTCTCAGCTCTGCCTCTGTAGCTCAGGGTGTTCTTCAGGTTCCGCTGGGTTTTTCCTTCCCTGACCCTTCATCTAGAATCTCTCTCAAGGTTGACCGTAACCTGGGGCAGTTGTTGGACTTACTTCACTTATTTCCCATACTTCATTTACTTCTCAGAGATCGCTGTCCTTTATTACTTGATATACAGTGTTTTGGAAATCATTATTTCATATAAAACATTTTTTGGTTGTTTCAAGCAGAAGTGTAAATCTAATCCCTCTTACTTCATATGGCCAGAAACAGAAGTCTTGAGAAACATGTAGTTTTCAAAATAAAAGATCATTTCATATTATTCTGTGAGATTACCACTGTATATATATTCTTTCTATAGCAAAGTGATTTCCCAAGAGAGACCTTTGAAGGCCCTAAACATGAAGTACTACGGAGATGTCTTTGTGCAGGCTATTTCAAAAATGTAGCTCGAAGGTAAGCAATTATGAGCTTGAGAAATGGATAAAGAATACTACTGTATTTGGCTACAATGTTGAACTATTTAATATTAAAGATTGGTGGTTTATTTAAGCTCCGTGATTATGATGACATCAATTACAATGACTCTTAATGATTTTCACTTGTGCCGGGGGAACTGCAGTGGCACAGAGTGGGATATTGGAACTCAAGTTTGGTAGGAGGGAATTTGTAGGACAGCTGTCTAGCATGGGATATCGGCACCTAAGTTGAATGACAAGGGTTTTCTTGCAGAGGAGTGAGGCTCTGTGTGGAGTATGAAAGACAAACATGTTGAGCATCGCATCCCTGAGGAAAGATAGGGTGGTGTGGAATGTTAGTAATTGAGCAGGATGGAGAAGGCACTCATATGGGATATGTTTGGTGTTAAGTGTTAGAGTCTGAGTGTTAGAGAAGGAGGGCATCTTCTTAGGGAAAGGGGTAACAATGGTGGTGATGGGAGATTCATTATATAGAAAGGAATTAATCACATAATTCAGTATATTAAGGAATGGTGAAGGGAGTTATAAATACTGAACGGGAGAAAATGAGAATAAACCCTGTGGTGTTGGATTGAAATTTCAGGGTTTTATTGTGAACTTATGGTTTTCAATATAGTTAGATGGATGGATATATACATGTGGGAATGAAAATATATGTTATGGTATATATATGTTATATGTGTTTGTATATGTGTAAATACATACATACAAAAATACCCTAGCTCTCAGATGCACTGGGAGCAGTAACACCGTAATAGCAATAAATATACTCAGTGCCCTTGATCTTGACTTGAAACAGCCATCTGCCACATAAAGGACTCAGAACTGTTTGGAGAAATAGGGGTGGGAAAGTACAAGATGAGCTGAGAACATCTTATTTTGCCAGCAAGCAAGAAGGGATCAATGAAGGTTGAGGCCATGTTAGAAGTACACTGGAGCTAGCTTGAATAGGCTCCAATTGAACAAATATAGGACATATTAAGCATCAGAATAAATAATGATAGTAATGGATTATATAGCCCACTAAATAAAATCTGAAATCATGGGTCTATAGTCATATAAATTACTAAATGAATAAATTAGAAGTTTAATGACAAATGGAATTAGTTGAGCACCTCTCCATAAAATACTTTTTTTTTTTTTTAATTTTTTAATGTTTGTTTATTTTTGAGAGAGAGAGCAGGGGAGAGGCAGAGAGAGAGAGGGAGACACAGAATCTGAAGCAGGCTCCAGGCTCTGAGCTGTCAGCACAGAGCCCAACATGGGGCTCATTCACGGACGGTGAGATCACAACCTGAGCCAAAGTTGGACACTTAACAGACTGAGCCACCCAGGCGCCCCTCCACAAAATTCTTCATTACTAAGGGAAAAAGGAAAAAAGTAACTTTTCATGGAGAAGCCTGGCAGATGCTAACCAAATCAAGCCATCAAAGTGAACACCATTAGTAACAAAACAGATTGAAACCATGTTCTTCCTGATAGAATATAATGAAAAACACAGCTTAACTTCTGTGATGTTCCTGGCAAAGATGCATTACCTAAATCTAATCATCCTGAAACAGACAAATTCAAATTGAGGGGTGTACAAAAAATTACTATTCAAAAAGCTGTCAAAGGGCGCCTGGGTGGCTAGGGTCGTAAAGCATCCAACTCTTGATTTTAGCTCAGGTCATGATCCCAGGGTCATTGGATTGAGCACCGAGTTGGGCTTTATGCTGAGCATGGAGCCTGCTTGGGACTTTTTCTCTCTCTCCTTCTGCCCCTCTCCCCGCTCATGAGCTCTCTCTCTCTTTCAAAAAAAAAATAAATAGGGGCTCAGTTGATTGAGTGCCTGACTGTTGATTTCGACTCAGGTCATAATCTCACAGTCATGGGAACAAACCCCAAGTCAGGCTCTGCACTGACAGCACAGAGCCTGTTTGGGATTCTCTATTTGCCCCTTGGCCACGCACATGCTTGCTTTCTCTCTCTCTCTCTCTCTCTCAAAATAAATAAACTTAATAAATAAATAAATAAATAAATAAATAAATAAATAACAACTGTCAAGATCATGAAGGTCAAAGAAAGATTGCCATAATGAGGTAGACTAAGGGGACATGAAACGTAAAGTTAATACTCGATTCTGAATTGGATTCTTTTGCTATAAAAGGTTTTATTAGGACATCTGGTTAAAACTTCAGTGGGGTCTGAGGATTAGATGTTAGTGATGGTATTGGTGTTAATTCCCTGGTTTTGATGGCTGTATTATGGTTATGTAAGAGAATGTCCTTGATTATGGGAAATGCACACTCAGATATTTGGGGATGATGGGGCATAAGGTTGGTAACTAATTCAAATGGTTCAAGTAAAAAAGATTTTTTGGGGGCACCTGGGTAGCTCAGTCAATTAAGCATCCCACTGTTGATTTTGGCTTAGGTCATGATCTCATAGTACATAGGATTGAGCTAGGTGTGGAGCCTGCTTGGAATTCTCTCTCTCTCTCTCTCTCTCTCTCTCTCTCTCTCTCCCTCCCTCTCCCTCCCTCCCTCCCCCTCCCCCTCTCCCTCTCCTTCTCCTTCTCCCTACCTCTCCCTCTCCCTCTCCCTCTAACCCCCCTTGGTCCTCCCCTGGTTATGGGTACTCTCTCTCTCTCAAAAAAAAATGTTTTTTGTACTGTACAAATATATATATATATAAATACACGTATATGTATGTGTGTATATATATATATACGTATATGTATATATATATACATATATGTATATGTATATACATACATACACACATATATATATATACGTATATGTATATGTATATACATACATACACATATATATATATGTATATACGTATATATATATATATTGCATAGTATATAAATAATTATAATGCAATCTGATCAGGGTTATAATGGGAATGTATATAAAGTATTATAGGAAATCATCTGGTGATGGTTGAACTAGGGCTAATATTTTGACAAGTTTTTGGAATAACATTTATGTAAGGAACTGTAGAAGAGGATACAGGGGCGCCTGGGTGGCGCAGTCGGTTAAGCGTCCGACTTCAGCCAGGTCACGATCTCGCGGTCCGTGAGTTCGAGCCCCGCGTCAGGCTCTGGGCTGATGGCTCAGAGCCTGGAGCCTGTTTCCGATTCTGTGTCTCCCTCTCTCTCTGCCCCTCCCCCGTTCATGCTCTGTCTCTCTCTGTCCCAAAAATAAATAAACGTTGAAAAAAATTAAAAAAAAAAAAAAAAAAAAAAAGAAGAGGATACAAATTTGAAGTTAAGAACATGAATTACAGAAACGATAGGTGCAAAATTCTAATTATCAGATTTTAGAATAGTGAAAATTATCCCTTTAAAAAGAGATCATCATATAAAGATTTAAGTCAGAAGACCTATGTTTGGAACTTGATTTCACCATACATTAACTCTGTGACCTTTGGAAGGCTAGTTGATTTGTTTGAATCTGTTTTGACCTCTTAATAAAAGTAACTTACTCTCAAAACTCATAGGTTGTTTTGAGGATTTATTACAAAATCATTTTAGAAATGTTAAAGCATAAATATCAATATTGTTAACATTAATACTTATTAACAAGAAATGTTTGTACTTAACTGAAATGACTGTTTAAGATGTATCATTATTTAAGATGGCTTGGTAGAGAAGTTATAGTGACAAGTAAGTTTAAACTTCTGTTTATAAAACTCTTTGTGGTAGAACACATTATTATAATTGTACATTGTTAGACTTAGTGCTCTACTTATTGAATTATTTTAGTGTTCTTATCTTTATCATTTGGTTTTTTGGTTTTTAGATCTGTTGGGAGAACATTTTGCACAATGGATGGGCGTGGAAGCCCAGTCCACATTCATCCTTCCTCAGCAGTAAGTGCCTATTATTATTTTTTAAGTGTCTTATTTTTTTTTTTTTCAACGTTTATTTATTTTTGGGACAGAGAGAGACAGAGCATGAACGGGGGAGGGGCAGAGAGAGAGGGAGACACAGAATCGGAAACAGGCTCCAGGCTCTGAGCCATCAGCCCAGAGCCTGACGCGGGGCTCGAACTCACGGACCGCGAGATCGTGACCTGGCTGAGTCGGACGCTTAACCGACTGCGCCACCCAGGCGCCCCTTAAGTGTCTTATTTTTTAATAAAGGGAAGACATTTGTAAAGGTATGGGAATAAGTAATACACAAATGTTTTCTACTTTTCACTTTGTGGTTATGTTTAGTCCGTTTTTTTTTAAGTCCATTTATTTATTTGGGGGGTGGGGGTGGAGAGAGAATCCCAGGCAGGCTCCATGCCCAGTGTGGAGCCCCACCTCACAACATTGAGACCACGACCTGAGCCGAAATCAAGAGTCAGCTGCTTAACTGATAAAGCCACCCAGGCACCCCTAGCATATATCTTTATTACATAAAGCTGTAAAGGCACTGCTTGGCCCATGCCTTCTGTTTGATTGAAAAATATAGGAATTAATTCAGAAGATTTGGGGCTATTAGTGTTTGGCTGGTCTAATGTGGAATAAGGCAGGTTACTGAGTTAACCATCCTTAAATAAATTCTTTTGTATAGCTTCATGAACAAGAAACCAAACTCGAATGGATCATTTTTCATGAGGTATTAGTTACCACCAAAGTCTACGCAAGAATTGTGTGTCCAATCCGTTATGAATGGGTGAGAGACTTGTTACCCAAATTGCATGAATTTAATGCACATGATTTGAGCAGTGTGGCCCGACGTGAAGTGAGAGAAGATGCAAGAAGGAGATGGACAAATAAGGAAAATGTAAAGCATCTAAAGGGTGAGTCAGTCATTTGTTCTAGTAACTTAAGTCCAGGGAGCATAAATATCCAAATTCTCATATAATTATGGAAATATTGTATAGAGCTTAGATTCTGGCTCTATCTCCTCAGAAAGCAAAGAGTTGTCATGAGTCTCCGACTTTGATATTTGACTTCCTTCTTTTCTTCCAGTTAATCATGTTTTCCTTAATCCCTCTGTCCAACAACATTATTAATAAAAACAATATCTGTTGAGCTTTTACCATGTGCTAACAACTTGCATTAATTACCTCATTGAGTTTTCACAATAACCCTATCTATGAGGGAAGTACACATCCCCGCTTTATAGATGACGAAAAACAGCAGTGTATAATAATTTGCTGAAAAATCCCATAGCTAATAATTTGTGAGTCTGTATTTTGAATCCAAGGAAACTGACGTGATGACCTAAACTCTTAACCATAATGCCATACAGTTTCCCAGTAGTCCACTGCTGTTTTTATTTTGTTTATAAAATTTTGTGACTATTACTTCAGAACATCTTCCCCTCCCCCCCACCCCACCCAGGGGATTTTTCTGTGAAATGTGAGATCCCTAGTTGGGATGTGTAAACAGTTGTACTGAATGAAGTAGGACAGAAAGTTTAATTCTCAGCTCACATATACAAAAAGCTTTTCAGTAAAGCTTTCTGAGGCTGATTTATGGAGCAAATTTTATGATCCTTTTTTAATGTCATGAAAAATAGATCTGGAAGAGTCTTTAGAAATGTAGTGTTCTATTGCAGTATATAACTGTAGTACATGATTAAATTAGGGTCAGTTGTTCTGGCTCTTTAGGCCTCCATGCATTCATTCATTTATTTATTTTAATTGACTTATTTATTTTTTCCACTTTTTTTTTTTTTTTTTTAGTTTATTTATTTTTGAGAGAGAGAATATGAGCAGGGGAGGGACAGAGAGAGAAGGAGAGAGAATCCCAAGCAGACTCCATGCTGACATTGTGGGGCTCGATCTCACAAACTTGGTCTTGTGACCTGAACCGAGATCAAGAGTTGGATGCTTAACCAACTGAACCACCCAGGCACTCCTCCATGCTCGTTTTTTTTGTTTTTGTTTTTGTTTTTAATTTTATTTATTTTGAAAGAGAGAACGAGAGCGGGGGAGGGGTAGAAAGAAAAGGGAGAGAATCCCAAGCAGGCCCCACACCACCAGCTCAGAGCCCAGTCCAGGGCTCTAACTCACAAAATGTGAGATCATGACCTGAGCTGAATTTGGAAATTCAACCCATTGAGCCACCCAGGTGCTGGCATGCTCTTTATTTTTTAACCATAGGCTACATTGTTTCTTTTGAAAGGGCAAATTTTAGTTTTCTTTTTTTCCTCCTTAGCATTGAAAAATCAGGGCATCTCCTTCTCTTAACATTTCTAGTACTGAGTTTCACAACTAAAGTTTAACTGGATTAATTTATAATGTTTTCAGATGGAATCTCAAAAGAAGTCCTAAAGAAAATGCAAAGAAGAAATGATGATAAGTCCATATCAGATGCACGTGCTCGTTTCCTTGAGCGAAAGCAGCAGAGGTCCCAGGATCACAGTGACACACGGAAGGAAACAGGCTAAGCAGTGAATCCTCCAATTCAGGAAGTAGGAAAAGCAGCCAGGAAATGTGCTTCTACTTTGACATTTATATTAAATAGCACTACCAAGAGGAAGGGGTCAGCAGCTGTTATTAGCATATGAGCTAAAAGCAAATCAAAGTTCACCAATACCAATAAATGGAATTTTCAAAGAAAAGATTGAGTTGCCATGGTCCTAGGCAATGATATACGAAACCAATGAAAGACAATACATGTGATATTTTCCTCACTTCAATTTTGCTGGCCTTAACTGGTATCAAATGCTGTCACTGAGGTATTTTCAAAGAACATTGAATTGTATTTAATCAGCGTGTATTCCATTTGCATTTGAAGCATTAAAAATTATTTTCCTTAAATCTCTTTAAAGCCTTCTTGTTGCTATTAGAATAGTATTATATCAGGTTATCAGGTATGTGACCATTTCCTTCAGAAGGCTAAACATAAGAGGTTTTTACTCAGCAATACTTAGATGTCTAACTGTTTAATTGCTACAGAGCTTTATAGATATTTAGAGAAAAGACTTAATCAACTAGTAAATAAGAAAATTGCCTATGGCAAGATTCTTTGTTGAATTATTATTAATCCTTAAATTGATTTTTCTGGGATTATACAAATTCCTTTTTATATAAAAATATATTGTTTAAAACAGTAGCTATAGCCATTAACCAAAGGACAGATGATATATTTTTTTTGTTTTGTTTTTGTTTTTGTTTTTTAGCTGTCCCTACATACTTGTATCAGCACCACGTATGTAGGCATGACAGTTGCAAACAGCCCCTCCACCTGGCCTAGTCTTTTGCCTCCAGCTGCTTGGGTATGACCATTTAAACATCTGTTATGCTGATCTTGAGATGGGATTTTTTTCAAAGCAGCCAACACCAGATCACCAGTGTTTCAAATTGGAACCTTGAGGCTGGTTATGTCACACTCAGGCCACAGTCAGCACTGCCCCTCTGTTGTTTACTGCCTTGTATTCTAGTTATTTGTGTATTTGTCTCCCCCACTAGATTATACGCTCCTTGTGGGCAGGGACTATGTCTTTTTCATATCTGTATCTTTCATGGCACCTAGCACAGTGCTTTGCACATAGTAGTCTCTCAATGTTTGTTAAATAAAGCTATTAGTGTCATTAAAATTCAAAAGGCAGTATAATGTGTGTTTTTAGATATTTTTTGTAAAAATTAAGAATCTAAATTTTTTATAGGTAACTATTTTGCAGTTATTTCCTTTGGTGTCTAAACAGTTTTCTGTTCAATTCTAGAAACTTGAGCCTTTATTGAAAAATCACATAAGGACCCAAGTCTCTGTGTTCTTTTTTTTTTTTTTTTAATGTTTATTTACTTTTGAGAGAGAGACAGAGACAGGGACAGAGACAGAGCACAGCAGGGAGGGGCAGAGAGAGGGAGAGACAAAGAATCCCAAGCAGGCTCCAGGCTGTGAGCTGTCAGCACAGAGCCTGATGTGGGGCTCAAACTCATGAACCGTGAGATCATGACTGAGCTGAAGTCGGATGCTTAACTGACTGAGCCACTCAGGCACCCCTCTCTGTATTTGTTCTTAAAGTAAGGTTAGCGATGATGGTTCCTCTAACATTCCCTGTGTGGTTAATTTGTTCATTGTAATCTCCAGTGCTGTTGACACTGTCAGTACATTAGTCTTACCAGTTTCTCTTTTCAGGTATATTTATCAATGTATTTTCTTTTTTCTTTTTTTTAATATTTAAAAAAATATTTATTTCTTTATTAGAGAAAGAGACAGAGAGACAGAGAGAGAGTGTGTGTGAACCAGGGAGGCACAGAGAGAGAGGGAGACAAAGAATCCAAAGCAGGCTCCAGGCTCTGAGCTGTCAGCACAGAGCCCGACGCAGGACTCAAACCCATGAGCCATGAGATCATGACCTGAGCCGAAGTCGGATGCTCTATCAACTGAGCCACCCTAGCACCCCTCAGTGTATTTTCTTAAATGTGGGGGTATATGTGGATTCTTAGCATGAAAGCTCTTTCATTTTAATAAATGTTACGCACACATTCTAAATCTATAGTCCATACTCAAATTTCATCAGTTGTCCCAATAATGTCCTTTATAAATTTTCCCCCAGTTCAGGATCCCATCACAAATTGTGTATTGTATTTAATCTCTTTTAGTCTGCAAAATGTCCTCAGTCTTTCTTGTTCTTTCACATTTAACATTTTGAATAACATTTGTGACACTTTAGTAATACAGGCTAAGTTATATATTTTTAAAGTTCTTTTTAAATTTTACTTTAGAGAGAGCACAAGTGGGGGAGAGGGGCAGAAATAAAGAGGGAGAGAATCTTAAGCAGGCTCCATGGTCAGTGTGGAGCCTGATGTGGGGCTCGATCCCATGACCCCAGGATCATGACTTGAACCGAAATCAAGAACCAGACACTCAACTGCCTGAGCTACCCAGGCACTCACAGGCTGTTATTTTATAGAATGTCCTCAATTTGGATTTCTCTAATGTTTCCTCATGGTTATGCATTTTTTATTAGAATACTGCATAATGTCTTTCCTCAAGCATCAAATCTGGAGGTATGGTATATGCCCCTTATTAGTGATACGAATGTTTTTTAATTTTTTTTAATGTTTAATCTTGAGAGAGAGAAAGACAGAATGAGCAGGGAAGGAGCAGAGAGAGAGGGAGACACAGAATCCAAAGCAGGATCCAGGCACCTCGCTGTTAGTACAGAGCCTGACACGGGGCTCAAACTCACAAACCTGAGCCAAAGTCGGACACTCAGTCTACTGAGCCGCCCAGGTGCCCTGGTGATACTAATTCTGATTACTTGGTTAGAGTATATTGATTTCTTCAATGTAGTTACTCTTATAATTAATAAGTAATTTCACGGGGTGCCTGGGTGGCTCGGTCAGTTGAGCTTCCAACTTCGGCTCAGGTCACGATCTCGCGGTCCGTGAGTTCGAGGCCCGCATTGGGCTCTGTGCTGACCGCTCAGAGCCTGGAGCCTGTTTCGGATTCTGTGTCTCCCTCTCTCTCTGCCCCTCCTCTGTTCATGCTCTGTCTCCGTCTCAAAAATAAATAAACGTTAAAAAAAAAAAAAGTAATTTCAGGAGGGATATGTTGAAATTATGTTAAATACCCTGTTTCTTATAAATTATCATCCTCAGGATTTATCATCAACTGATGATTCTTGCTGAATCAGTTTTATTTTTATGGTTGCAAAATGGTGATTTATTTTTCCTAATTCTTTTTTTAAATATATTTAAAATTATTTTATTTTATTTTAGAGAGTGTGCACAAGTTGGGGAGAGGGGCAGAAGGAGGGGGGGGAGAGAGAGAGTGAGAGAGAGAGAGAGAGAGAGAGAGAGAGAGAGAATCTCAAGTAGGCTCCACACTCAGGACAGAGCCTGAGGTGGGGATCATGACCTGAGCGTGAGGTGGGGATCATGACGTGAGCCAAAAATCAAGAGTTGGACGTTCAACCAACAGAGCCACGCAAGTGCCCCCAAATTCTTTCCTATATTTATTTGTTCGCATTATATTATGAGAAAGAGCTTTCTTTGAAGAATTTCCAATAAACAGATGGGAGTTGGTATATAGATCAAGACAGAGAATTTAAAAAGCCCAGGGGCTATTTGAGAAGGGTAGCAAACAGTCTCTTTATTTGGTGCATGGATTATATGTAGGAAAGTAACAGGCTGAAAATGTTGGTTGAGAACAGATTATGGAAGGCTTTGGAAACCAAGTTATGGCATTTTGACTCATTTTGTACTATATGAATTTATTAAAGCTTTAAGGTAATTGTGATAAGAGTTCCTGTAAAAAGAATTGATTTCCAGGGCACCTGGGTGGCTTAGTCAGTTGAGCGTCTGACTCTTGATTTCGGCTCAGGTCATGATCCCAGGGTCATGGGATTGAGCCCCACTTAAGGCTGCACACTGAGCGTGGAACCTGCTTAAGATTCTCTTTCTCTCTCCCTCTGCCCCTCTCCCCAGCCCATACTCACTCTCTCTCTTAAAAAAACAAAAGAATTTGATTTCCACTGTGAGAGAAATAGTATGAGAGGAATACTGGATCTAGTTAAGAAGGTGGAAGGAGCCTTGGAGCAACAGTGGTGATAATGGACAAGTTTGTTCTTTAAAGAATGAGGATTCACTTTTTCAAATTACTAAATGAAACAAAACAAAAAGAGACAATGAAGATAAATGTTACCATAGAAAAATATCCAAGGGACATATTTCCTCACAAAAGAAGAAACATGGTCAGTAAGATATTAAATCTTACTAGTAATTAGGGAAATCCAGTTGAAAACAGTGAAATGCCATTCTTTTCCATTAGATTGGCAACAGTCAATATGCCTGAAAAGCATTGGCATAGAATAAATTGATTTTATTTTAGAGAACATTTTGGCAAATGTGTAGTAAAGTTGAAGATGTGCATAACCTATGACCCAGCACGCCCACTTTTAGATATAGATTCTAGGAACTCTTTGAGATTATAGAAAATATGCTGTTCCTCATAAAGTTTGACTCACAGATTTAGCATCAGTTGATGATTGATGTTAAATACATGGAAATGTTAAGTACAGCATTCATAAAAATGTTATATATCCTCCAGTGTTTCTAATAGCAAAACAGTTGAAAAATACATATGTATCTATCAATAGGAAAATAGTTGAATAAATTGTGATATGTTCTTATGGTCAAATTCTTTATAGCATTGAAAGTGATTTTTTGAGACTCCTGATGGTTTGCTTTGCAAAACAGGTGAACCAGTTTATGTTCCCAACAGCAATGTAGTAAAGTGCCTGCCTTACTGCAGCCTGTTGTCACTCAAAAATATTCTTCTAATTATAGAACAAAAAAGGTGCCTCATTATCTTAATTTACATATTTAGATACTCATCTTTTTCCTTATGTTGAAACTGTCTATAGGAAATAACTGATTTGAATGATAAGGGCAGATAGTAAATATTTTAGGCTTTCCGGCCACATAGTCTCTCTTGAAACTACTCTGCTGTTGTAGTATAAAAGCAGCCATACATAGACAAATGGATATGGCTGTGTTCCAATAAAACTTTATTTATGGACAATGAAATTTAGATTTCATATAATTTTCACATCAGGAAATATCGTTCTTTTGATTTCACTTTTTACCACTTACACTTTAATCCAGGAAAGTACTTTTCACATACCAATTCTAATTCAGATTATTTCATTTGTAAGAAGAGATCTTAATTTCATGAAGTATCTGAGATTTTTCTGGCTTTTATTTTTCTTTATTATTAAAAAGTATTTTATAATGTTTATTTATTCTTGAGAGAGAGAGAGAGCATGAGCAGGGGAGGGGCAGAGAGAGAGGGAGACAACAGAACTCGAAGCAGGCTCCCAGTTCTGAGATGTCAGCACAGAGCCTAACACGGGGCTCAAACTCACCAACTGTGAGATCATGACCTGAGCTGAAGGTGGATTTAGCTGACTGAGCCACTCAGGTGCCCCTTTTATTTTTCTTTATAGCAGAGTTGACGGGAATGAGCATAATGTTAGGTATCAATAAATTTAAATTATAGTCTTTATTCTCCCCCCAAATTTCAAAGTAATCCATATTACTTGTTAGCTGTTCCTTTACCTTAAAATATGAATAATACAAAACTCTTGTGAAACTATTAAAGATTTTTGAAGAAAAGATCACATTACTTGTCCAGATAAAAGCTACATGTTTCTTAATCTAATATTACTTGGTGTTCAGCTAATACATAGGAAATGAGATGGGTTAATCCAAAATAATAGCCTAGCACCCAGTTTGGTGCCTTGTATATATGTCAGATATTTATAAATGATTGTTGTGCTAGCTCCAGGTATGATTATTGACAACATAAGTTAGGTTTTGAATTAAACAGGGGGTACAGTCAGTAAATGTTATAATAGCTTAACAAGTAGGATAAATAGATTTTAAGCTCAGTTTTTAAGGCAGAGTAGGAGTAAGACTAGGACTAGAATAAAAAAGACAGAATTTTTGTGGTTGGGAGAGGAATCAAAGTTAAACAACAGAAAGATCCATCACAACAATGGAAAGATCATGTCGCCTTGAGAGGGGCTTTTTTGAAGGGTTTTTCAGTTTCCAGTCTGTAACTTGGGCTAACACTAAGTAGATAAAATGAATAATTTGGGTGCCACTCATTCTTGGGAGACAGAAAAATCTGAAAGTCCTCTTGGACTCAGGTTATCTGTTTATAGCATGTAGTACTTGGAGACTGCCATTGTGTGCCAGTCTGCTATTCCATTTAGTTCTCTTTCAAGAACTGGAATTTTTAAGCCCTCTTCAGTAATGAGGAGTCTAATATCTATGTCTGATTTGATGGCTTAGCTAGACAACCCAAAAGTATAGAGATGGTAAAGGACTGTCTTTATCAGGTTAGTTTTTATTTTCACCCTAAAGAAACTTTCATGCCTCTTAATGCTAACAGGGCTGGCTCAGAAAAAGAAATTTAAATCAATGAATATGAGGTAAGCTTATATGAATGCTATGTATTTTTCATTACTGGGATGTTATGGAATGACTAGTTGTATGGTTGTGTACTATACAACATTAAACAGTTATTTGGAATATAAGCAACCAGGAAAAGTAAATAAGCAGGTTTTTGGTTCATTTTACATAATCTACCCTTATCAGTCATGACCTATTCAGGTAAGTCATTTTTAAAAAAGTAATTTGTAGTGTGTCCTAAATTTGGTATATATTCAGATCAGGCTACATATGTAGGTGTACTTACAAAAACTTCACAGTGATGAACCCGAGGACCTTAAAAGTCAGAATTGCTTTCTCCATATAAAATATTGTCTTAATTAATCAAGAGTTTTTAACATTGTTTAACTTTTCATTGTATGTACTGAAAGGTGTTTGTTGATCAAGTAAATTATACTTTCTTGAACCTTTATTATTGAGTTAAGCAAAACTTTGCTTACCAGATTTTTTTTTAATGGTTATTTATTTTTGAGAGAGAGAGAGAGAAAGAGAGAATCTCAAGCAGGCTCCATGCTGTCAGTACAGAGCCTGACGTGGGGCTCGATCTCCTGAACTGTGAGATCATGACCTGGGCCGAAATCAAGAGTTGGATGCTTAACTGACTGAGCCACCCAGGTGCCCTCAGATCTTAGTTTTTAACCATCCTGTTCTGAGAAAGAGTTTCCTACTATCAGAAGGCTGCATATGTGCATTGCTACTAGTGGAACTATCCCTGGAGTGTAACAGAATTTTACGATTGCTGAGAGAACATGTTTGTGGGTCATGCCTTGCTTTGGAGACAGTAATAACTCTAGGAGGTGAAGAGACAGTTCTACATATTTAGAAAGGAAATAAAAAGCCCATAACAATCATTCCAACACCTTGATCCTCATTATCCCTTCCTGTATAAATCCCCCTCAAGCTTCTTATGACTTCAAATTTTGGATATGAAAGGGACACTGACATGCATCTAACTCTCTATTGATCAGCATGGTTATAACTTTTCTAGGTTTTTCTGTCCATAGTGTTGTGTGTGTATCACTATATTTGAACCAACTTTCCTGAGAGGACTGTTTAAGGTAATGTTATGAGCTACTTCATTCCTCTGTTGGAAACTGATTTAACCTTTAGACAACATGGGAGGGGCCTAAATAATATGACTAGATTCCAGATTGTAGTCCCACAGGGCTAGTCTTGGCTATTCACTTGGGACATGCTCAATCCTGACACAGAATAAAGATTCAGTATAGATCTTATTTGCCATCCATGATACATTATAAAACTTGTCTACACAGATTTAGGACAAGCCTGAGTAGTGAATGATACTGAGTATAAATTCAGGTCCATCTCATACTAAAAAGGCCATGACATTTTTTTTCTGGTTTTGTAAATGTTTCCTTTCAGGTGAGCTTCACCTATAACCAGTGCCTTGTACAGGGGCAAAATAAAGTGGGCACTATAGGTTGACTGATACCTGAGTCAGTGCATTTGATATGATGCTCTTTACCTAATCCTGTGGGATTCATATCCAGGAAGTTATGGGGCCGAGATGTTTCAAAGCTGTTTAAATGGCAAAACCACTTATTGAGTAATGGTAAAGTATATCCCTTTGGTTTCATTAAAATCTGAATTTTAAATAATTGCTACAGTGGGTTAGGTTTAAAGTTTTGCTTTAAGGGGCACCTGTGTGGCTCAGTTGGTTAAGTGTCCGACTTTGGCTCAGGTCACGATCTCACGGGTTGTGGGTTTGAGCCCCGCTAACAGTTCAGATCTGGCCTGGAGCCTGCTTCAGATTCTGTGTCTCCCTCTCTCTCTGCTCCTCCCCCACTCATGCTCTGTCTCTCTCAAAAATAAATAAACATTGGGGCACCTGGGTGGCTCCGTCGGTTAAGTGTCTGACTTCGGCTCAGGTCATGATCTCATGGTCCGTGAGTTTGAGCCCCGCATCGGGCTCTGTGCTGACAACTCAGAACCTGGAGCCTGCTTCAGATTCTGTGTCTCCCTCTCTCTCTGACCCTCCCCCGTTCATGCTCTGTCTGTCTCTGTCTCAAAACTAAATAAACATTTAAAAAAATGTTAAAAAATAAATAAACATTAAAAAAATTTTAAGTTTTGCTTTAAATTTAATCTCTTAGGGGCACCTGGGTAGCTTGGTTGAGTGTCCAACTCTGGATTTGATTTAGGCTTGGCTCATGATCCCAGGGTCCACTGTAGGATTAAGCCTCACCTTGGGCTCTGTGCTGAGTATGGAGCCTGCTTGGGCTTCTCTTTCTCGCTTTCTCTCCCTCTGCCTCTCTTCCCTGCTCATGCTCTCTCTGTAAAAAGCAAAAAATAAAAAGCAAAAATATCTCTTAATGTTTGAGAAATGTCTTTACTTTGTGGCTTTTGCAACGCAGGTAGCTCATGCTATTTTTAAAAGGTCAAGTTAAAAGGTAGTGGCCTTAATTTGGGGGCTGCTTGAAGATAAGCACCTATAGAGCAATCAAATGAATTTTTTTCTGAGGTATCATACTCACTAGATGTTTTACACACACACACACACACACACACACACACACACACACACACATAAAATATATTTCCTGGCACAAAATATAAAATTAGGGGTACAATAAAGGTTTCTTGTGTAGGTTTTGAGAAATGGACACTCCTCAAAATAGCATATGAACAACGCAGTTTTTGCTAATGGTGCTTGCTGTGACTCAGAGCGAGGACCTACTATTGAATACACTGATAAAAATAGCTTCAAATTGGAAGAACTTGACCATTTATTTTTATTAATATGGCTACTTACTAAAACATTTTATGAAACTAAAAGCCAGGATGATAACACATTAATACAGTATACGTGTTAAGACTTTGTCATAGTTAGAAAAAATTCCTCCCAAACTTAGCATTTGCTTTCTGATTTATTAGGTTATGTATCTTCTCTAACTTAAGGTAGCATCTGAAAACAAAGCCATTTGGTTACTGCTCAGGTAACTGCTAACAGTGACTCTGCCTTTGGGACTTCTAACCAAGGATAACCTTTCTTTTCGCCTTTATACCATTAGCAGGAACAACTTACTACTGTAAAAAGCTCTCTATTACCTCAACCAAAATTATTGCTCTTTAAAATGTACAGGTTTGGGTTTTAATGTTTATCATCTGGACCCTTTTTTCCTCTTGAAACATTTTGGATTTATTGATTTCAAAGATGCAGTGTTCAAAACGAACTGGTAAATTATAATCTGTTTTTCTTCTCCCTAAATGACTTCTGAAAACAATGCATTTTTACATTTCTATGTCTGATGACACAGCAGTCATTAACATAACGTCAGTGCACTTTTGGTTAAGATATTGCATACATTCAAATATCCAAGCTAAAATCAATTGCTTTGGGAATTCTAAATGTACAATGCTTAAAATTACAGGTCTGCATGAAAATACAAGACAGTTATTAACAACTTAAAGAAAATTTTGGTGGCCCATTCATGATATAGCTCTTGTACCTCAGATTCTGAGATTAGAAATGTAACCCGATTAAGCTATTGCTTTTACTGTAATAAAACAATAACTCCTTTAGATTTTTAATTTAGAATTTGTCTATTTCCAAAAAGGATTGAAAGCAACTACTATTAAACCGGAATTAGAAAGGTTGCAGAATACAGAACATATTTAAACATTTTGCCTAGCATAAATATTCACTCTTATGGTGGCAAGGCTTTTCTTTGCAATGCAAAACAGTCTCTGTCTCCTAAACTGCCAAAGATTCTTCTCTCATCCTAAGTAGGTGAGATATATTTTGGGAAAAACATTAAAAGCAATTTAAATGATTAAGCAAACTTCTCTAAGCAAAACTGCTTAACACACAGAATTATTGTATACCTAATAGGGTTTTATGTTTAACTGAAAAGGCCAGTAAAAAGAATTACTATGTGCTTATTTTTCCTCAAGATCTTTCTGGAAAAATAATCACATCTCCTATAAAGATGAAAGGTACAGAACTAAATTCTTGTATCCTTTATTGCATTTGTGCCATTAATGAAATATTACAGCTCATACGTTAGCAATAAACTACTGGGAAGGTTATTAATTGATAATGAATACCATAGTTCTATTAATGCTGTTAGAAGACAAGATGTGCCAGCCAGGTTTGAAGCGCTTACATTCCCAAACGCTGCTCATTAATGGGCAATGTTAAGGTGGTCCCACTGAAATACACAAATTAATAGCTAAACCCTTTTTCGAAGAACGTGTGTTAATCACACCATAGACCCTTAAAGGTGTCAAACTTCTCCCTTAAACTAATTATCGAGATCTTTCAGACTCATTTGATGTGGCTAAAAAATCCTATCACAATTTTGGTCCAATTCTGTAGCACATATATGATACTCTAATTCTTTATACCAAGCTTGACTCATGTCACATACGTGTCCGCCAAAATGTCCGCAGAAATAAAAGCTATCAGGCCAGCTTCAGACACCTCATAAATGGCCTTCACTGTCCTTTGGGCCAATTATTTAGGTAACGTACAAAGAGATTGCTAATTCTAGTTAGAATCCAAGCGTCAGCTTCTCCAAGCGTCAGGACGGTGTGCATAAGGGCAGGCAGTATCTTAAACCCCATTTCATTCCCACTCCCTGAGATGTAAGAAACCACCCACGGTTTGAAAGTAGGCGGGGGAGGAGTGCTGCAGGCGGCTGCCAAAGAGAGCGCTCCTGCAAGGAGGCCGTTTCCCTGAGTCACGGAGAGGGCGGGAGGCTGAGCCCATCTACCCACGCCACGTCCTCTTCGTATGGGACTCAATTTAAATAGGCATGGCCCAGAAGGAAAGTGAGTAACACCGCCATTCCTCACAGCAGCCCAACAGCCACTCTATTCTCAGGAGACACTACACTTCCATAGAACTCGCCCCGCACTCTGGCAGCTATCAGCCGACCCTTCCTGACCAGCATCACGTGCACCCGGAAGTACGTGGGTGGGACCTAAGCGCCCACGGAAATGACGTCGATCACTGCTAGTCGCATGATGTGGCAAAATGCAAAAAAAGGGGGGGGAGGAAAAGAAGAAGGCTGGGGAAAGTGATGAGTCTAAAAAAGTAGTCCCTCCGATTCCTCTAATTTACCCTCGTGGCTCAGCAGTAAGCGAGAGCTCCTCGGCGTACTGCGCCCCGAATTCCTGCGCCTCACTGCACCGCGGCACTCCGTGGAGGGGTACATAAGGCGGAGGGGGTGAGGTGACTTGGGCGGAGTTCTGTCGTCGGGATCCCTCCGCAGGGCTCAGCCGTTTCCGGAGTCTGCGCTGCGCCCGGTTCCGCCATTGCGGCTCTCCCGGACCCTGGAGCCTCCGCCCCCGACCCGAGCTCTTTCGTCTGCCTGCCAGTTTCCTGCGTCCCCGGAGAGTATCCTGCTGAGTCCAGCCTTCCCCCTCCCCCTTCTCCTCCTCTCCCTTGGAGAGCTTGGGCAGCCACTGCCCCGCAGCCCCAGTGACAGGAGGAGACCATACACCCCGACAGCGCCATGGCCCAGATTCTGCCAATTCGTTTTCAGGAGCATCTCCAGGTGCGGCTGGGTTCGGGCCTATGAGGGCTGTGGAAAGGGTAGTAGGAAGGAAGAGGCTGGAGTCTGGGCCCAAGCAAAAAGCAGGATCGGAGCGGGGTGGGTATCGGTGCTTGGGGTATTGGGGTAGATGGAGGATAGGGGCGCTATCTTGGAAAGCCTAAGGGTTAATGGTGTGGGACTTGGATAGAAAGGACGAGAGTCGGGGTGCAAAAGGCAGCGAGGCCAGGCCTGGGTTCGAGGGCCTCTATTTTCGCTTCCTGGGTGGTAGAAACTGCGCATTCTAACCCCCTCCCCCCCTCGCCGTTTTATTCAGTTCATTCATTTGGGTTGCTTGGCGGGGGGTGGGGTGGGGGTGGGGGGTGGGAAGGAATCTCCCGCGTTTCTTCCACAGCAAGGATTTTCAATCCCTAGGCCAGTGCAGAGCTGTCATCTCCGATTGCTCTTCTCTTCCCTTTCCCCATCGTGTCTGTATTCGGCAGTTGTGGGGCGGGTGGGCTGGGGAGGAGCAACCTTTTTTCTTCCTCCCTCTGCGGCTCTCAACTGGGAAAGGCACCTTCCCCTGGGGGTGGGTGGAACGGCAGTGACTTGCCTCAAGCCTTCCCTGAGGCAGTAGGAACAGAAGGTCACTGAAGGAACCAGGAGGAGGGTAAATGGGGGAACGTATTTCTCAGGGCGGTGTCAGTCTCAGTGCGTGGGGTCAAGGTCCCTAGGGGTACTCGTCTTTTTTTCCTTTCTTGATTTCTCTGGGGATGATGCAGCTTTTATCCCCTCTTTCGTTTTAAGAGGTGGGAAAGAGTTACCCATAGGTTATCTTGGGGTCTGCTGGAGTATAGCAGGTAGTTGTGGGCTTGGCGTAAGTACTTCCTTCAGGATTGCATGGAATGAAATAGAGTCCTGGAGATAGAGCATACCTGTTCTGAGATATGCAAGGTTGTTTGGTCTGCAATTGGCTTACTTTTAGTAGGTTCTAGAGTTCTTCCCCGTGGTGCATTTTCCTATGCAACATACTGTCTTATCTGGCAGTTTGCCAGTGGCGGGCCCAGGCAGATAGATGATCTTTGGAGGGCTTGACTGAATTAAGCCGTTTTTGAGCTTCTGATTTTCTTAGTTCACCAATCCTGGTTTTACTCTGGCTGCAGTAATTTATTCATGTATTTTGTTTTCTTCCCAAATACCCCCTTAAAGAGGCCTGCCTCAGCTCATCTTGAAGGCCTGAATTCATAATGATAAAAGATGCCGTGGTTTGACATGATATTAATGTTAGTGGCCTATTGGACACCTTACCGTTGAAAGCTATTTTATTTACTTTCTCCAGTTGGTATACATAAAGGATTCTTGTTAATAAAAAGGTTAATAAAAAGGATGACTATTTAGGCTATCAGTAACATAACTTCATTATTTCTTTACAGGTATTAATCATCTTTGCATCAGCAAGAAATTTTTTTCCTTTAAGTTTTGAATTGTAATGAATAAATCTAAAAAATAAGTAACACACCTTTAGTCATCTGTGCTTTTCAGATAACTCATTTGAAGTAATGGAACACTTTTACAAAAGGTTAAAAAATGTTAAGTGACAGTGGACACAGAGAAGTTCTTGTTTTTGCTCCAAGTTTTAATTGCTGTGTTCTTTCTGTTAAAGTGGGGTGTAAATGAATGTAAAGAGTTGGGAAAATAATATTTTTAGGTGTGAGGGGAAAACACAGGCTCATTCTCACACTAGAGTGTTGCTGAAATATAATCTTTCTGTAGATAAATGTTTGTAAATTATAGACAGAAACAGGTACTGTTGGTGTTTACAAGGCAGAGGTATGTCCCATTAGTAAACCCTGTTTCTTAACTAGTGGTGATTTGAGCAGTAGCTTTTCATTTCGATTAAAGACAAGATGAGAATTGTTAAATAATCCCAGAGATTGGAATCTAACCTTGTCACTAATTGAAGACAGATTTAATATGGGTCTGATTTCTGAGTTTCTCCATATATTCAAGTGAAACCATTTCCTTTTGAAATAATTTGAAGATTTGAGTATAAAGCAGCTTTGCAAATGTATTTGGAGAATTCAGTCATTTTTTTGTAGTAATATGCCATGCCTAAAGTTAAGCTTGCTAGTGGGTCTGTGAACTTCCAGTTAATAATGGTTAATGGTGCAAAGGGCCCCAGTCACCAACTTCTTACAGAGTATCTCCTAACTTCTCATTTTTATCCCTTCTCTTTTTTAAAAAATTAATGAGTATTATTTTAATAGGCACCTCAGGTCTTTGGCCTGAGTTCTGCCAGTTTGCTAAGTAGCAGAAAATTTTCTGAAACACTTAGGATAAAAATTGGGAACAAGAATTGAGGAACTTGAGTGTAGAGTTAGTTTTTGTGAAAATTTCCAAAGGTGAACTGTAAATGAATTTAACTATTCTGGCCAACTGAAGGATCTGTCATCAAGGCTTGGAATTATATGAAATGAATGTTAAGTATTTTAAGTTATGAAGGTTGTGTGTGTGTGTGTGTGTGTGTGTGTGTGTGTGTGTGTTCAGGATTGCTAGGCTGATAGTCAACAGATGAGTGCGTATTTGGGCAAGATATTGCTAGAGTTGCAGATTGTAAAAAACATCCTAGACTATACGTAAAATATTGCCTGCAATTCTCAGTTCTTGGCACATTAAGTATCTTTATGCTGATTAGCACATTTTACTGTATACCCAGGTTCTTGAGTTCTGCAATTAAAAATCTCCCCACCCATTTTTTTTTTTTCTCTTTGATCCATAAATGCAGGCCTGGAATGTGTTGTGAATTGAATGGTAGAAGTTCTTGCTATGGCTGTTTTGATTTGCAAAGAGAGAACAGTGCCCGCTATTATTGTGATATTGTATATGCTTAACTATACTGCTTGGAAGAGGCATACTGCCTGGAATTCTGCTGCAGTTTACCTTGGGAATAGCTTTCAAGTTTAAGATGTATCATGTTTTTCAGAATTTTCCTAATGGTCTATTTACTTAAAGGGGTGTGGCTAATTGTGGTGAATATGCTTGCATTCTGTTTAGGAGATAATGTAAGACGTGGAACTCTGTGTATATAGAACAACGGTCGTTTTCGTGCTAGTGTATAGTGAAATACGTGATTTTAGAAACCTTAACCTGTGATATTTGAATTATATTTAACAGTATGTTTTTTCCTGTCACTGTTACTGATGTGATTTTTCTTTTTGAGAGCTACTGTCCAAAAGAACTTTCTTCCATGATGAAAATATATACTAGTGGGACACTTGAGTGGCTCAGTCGGTTGAGCATCTGACTTTGGCTCAGGTCATGATCTCACTGTTAGTTTGAGCCCCACATCAGGCTCACTGCTGTCAGCCTGTCAGCTCCGAGCCTGCTTCAGGTCCTCTGTCTCGCTCTCTCTGCCCCTTCCCTGCTTGCACTCTCCCCCAAATAAATAAATATTTTAAAAAAAGGAAAAAAAGAATATATACTAGCTACATAAGGATACTGAAATATGGTTTGTGTCACTGAGGAACTAAGTTTTTACTTTTATTTCTTTTTAATTAGTTTAAATGTAGATGACCACATCAGCCTATTGTCTACTACATTGGACTGTACATTTATAGGCTTGGTAAGAGTGAAGGTTTATCTGATCACCCATATTTGTATGTTTAGAACATTTTATTAACCAAAATTAAAACATTCATTATTTGAAAGTTGTTGGAAAAAAAAAAGTGTTAGTTGAATACTGTCTCTTTTGGGAAGTGGTGGTGATGAACAGTGACTAGTGAATGAAGGGAACAGTAGACTTCTTGTGATAGCCTGTTTTGCCCTATGAATATATGTGGCTGGGTGCTTTCAGTCTTCACTTAATCCCCCCAGACATCCTTAAACTTAAAAAAAGTGAGACTCTGTCCAAGGGAACACACAGTATCAGAATGGGATTTGAACCTGGATCTTTGGACACAAATATTTCAAAGAAATAGGATGATTGGCCTTAAGAGAAGTTATACAGTATCCTACTTTGCTTTTTTCCTGTTGGACTTTGCTCTGAGGATGTTCTAATTTGATCCAGAATGTTAAAATTTCAACACGTAAGGAGTATAAAATTTTCAAATGAGATATTTTACATTCCTTTCTTGGGGTAGTGATTTTTCAAAATCTGATTTGTATTTTGCAGTTAAGCACATCTCCTTTCAGACCCTCTTTTCATTGGAAATATTCTGTATTTAGATTTCATGATATTTACAGTTGAAAAAGCAGATTTGCTTATCTAGGTTATTCCAAACATAAGTTTTCCATAATTGAATCAATTATCAGTTACTATCTAGTTTTAATTAAATTTTAAAATAAATTCAGTCACAGCAACCACATTCCAGGTGCTCAGATCACATGTGGCTTTGTGAAATGTGGCTATAGTATTGGAGAACATGGGTTAAGACTAACCTCTTCTGAGGGTGCCTGGGTGGCTCAGTAGGTTAAACGTCTGACTTTGGCTCAGGTCATGATCTTGTAGTCTGTGGATTTGAGCCCCGCGTCGGGCTCTGTGCTGACAGCTCAGAGCCTGGAGCCTGCTTCAGATTCTGTGTCTCCCTCTCTCTCTGCCCCTCCCCTGCTCGTGCTCTGTCTCACTCTCTCCCTCAAAAATAAATAAACATTAAAAAAAACCAAAACTAACCTTTTCTGTTTGTCAGTAAAATAGGCCTGCTGCTTCACAAAGTTACTGTAAAGATCTGAGGTCATGTATGTGAACGTACTTGATATAGCAGTTTAGGAACATGAATTGTGGGGTATAAAATTTTTGTCCAGTACATTTTATTCATGTAGCTCACCACCAGTGATACAGTATTTTATTTGCACACCTAGATTTTTATGGTTTATAAGTGTTTGATAATTAAGATTTGAGTACTTATCAGCAACTATGTTAGACTAGGGACAAAGTGATGAACAATACTGACTATAGCTTGCGTTGGTTAACTGGCAAAGGCTGTCCACACATAATTGCAACACGTTATATAATGTCTGATGCTGTGCAAGACTTAATAGAAATATTTGTATGATACAAAAGTGATCCCTCTCTGACATGTGCCCAAAAGAAAGAAAATTTTTAATTTTTTTATTATATTCCATGAGCTCTCACTGTATGCCATTGGTACATTTTTAATTAGTGTTCCTTGGTCAGATACATTTGACAAACCTGATCATCATATCTGATAAAATACCCGCCTGGAATGCCAATCAGACCTTCGCTGGTGTTATATATGTCCTATGTTGAAATGAATGTTCTCACTTACATGGGAAATGAGTTCATAACTGATATTTCAATCCTTTATGTTAGAATGAGGTTATTTCTCTAAATTTATTTGCATATATGTCGTGATGAAGCTACTTCACAAAGTCAGCTCTAGATGTTTTTTCCCCCTTCTTGGCCAAGTGCCTGTGGCTAATGCTCTTAACCCAAAGGGATGGCAGGAGGCTTGGATCTAAATGCATTATGCAAACCCCAGCTGTCAGAGTTGGATTTTGTGTTTCCTTTTTTTGTGTGTTATGAAAGATATAATTTATTTTGCCCTAACTTTAAAAAAAAAGTGTTTATTTTTAGAGAGCAAGCACGCACACACACACAACGTGGGGTAGGGGTAGGGGCAGGCTCCGCACTGACAACGTACAGCCTGATGTGGAGCTCGAACTCACATACCCTGAGATCATGACCTGCGCTGAAGTTGGACTCTTACTGACTTAGGCACCCATATGCCTGTGTTTTGCCCTAACTTAAATTTGCCCTAACTATGGGGCGCCTGGGTGGCGCAGTCGGTTAAGCGTCCGACTTCAGCCAGGTCACGATCTCGCGGTCTGAGAGTTCGAGCCCCGCGTCAGGCTCTGGGCTGATAGCTCAGAGCCTGGAGCCTGTTTCCGATTCTGTGTCTCCCTCTCTCTCTGCCCCTCCCCTGTTCATGCTCTGTCTCTCTCTGTCCCAAAAATAAATAAACGTTGAAAAAAAAAAAATTTAAAAAAAAAAAAAATTTGCCCTAACTATTCACCAAATCTTGGGGCACCTGGGTGGCTCAGTTGGTTGGGCGTTCAACTCTTGATTTCCACTCAAGTCATGATTCTGGGGTTGTGGTATCAAGCCCCATGTTGGGCTTCACCCTGAGTGTGGAGCCTACTTGGGATTCTCTCCTTCTGTTCCTCTCCCCCATTTGTACTTTCTCTCTAAAATAAAACAAACAAAACAAACTTAATTGTCCTGACATCTACAAGATCAAAATTAATTGACCATTAGAGTTATTTGAATACCTGTGTACTGAGGACACTGCTAAATATTGTATGTTCATGATCTTATTTAATTAGCAAGAAAATCCCATCAGATAGGTAGGGTTAGCCTTATTTTGCACTTGAGGAAACTGAAGTTCATGGCAGTTAATCTGTAGAGTCAGACAGCTAATAAGTGGATGGCCAGACTTTAATACTTGGTCTTTTTGCAGTGTGGCACGTTGATGAATGGTCTATATAATTTGAACTGCAAAATATAGCAGTTTGTTTGCATCTATGTTGTGGTGTCCTTTGATGTACACATTCTGCCAGTGGTTTGTTTTTAGGTCAGTAGTTCTTTTTTTTAAGTTTTATTTTATTTTGAGAGAGTGTGAGAGCACATGCTTGCATGCTCAATAGCAGGAGAGGGGCAGAGAGGGAGAGAGAGAGAATCCTAAGCAGGCTCCGAACTATCAGTGCAGAGCCTGATGCAGGCCTGAACCCACAAGTTGTGAGACCATGACCTGAGCTGAAATCAAGAGTTGGATGCCCAACTGACTGAACCATCCAGGCACCCCAATAGTTTTTATATTATAAGAAAAGTAGGGGCCAGTGAGCTAACATTTGACTTTCTATGCTTTAAGTGGCTATTTAGATGATGTTTTTAAAGGGCTTTATTCAAGTTCCCACTAGAAAATTGTGCAGAATGATTGGGATCAGGTTAACTGGTAATGAGGATTATCTTTATCCCTCTCAAAGCTGAACTTCTCAAACATGTCTATAAGAGAGTTTTTCTTAATGACAAGAGTGTGAATATGTTTTAGTTTAAAGCCACTTATGAAAGCAGGAAACTTCTATTTTACTGTATTATTTATGTTTTTGTAAATGTAAATGTTTTGTAATGTAAAACTTGAATAGAACTCTAGGAAAAGTGGCACTTGAGGTGGGGGTGAGGAGGAAAGTGGGAGTTGAACATGCTTGCTCAGTGTGAATAGCATAACCATAGAGGGGAGAAATGGTTACAGGCTTGTAGGGTTTTGCTTTGGAGGTAGAACTACCAGTAAGTTATATTCGTACTTCCTGTTCTGACTCATTGGGTAAATAGGACTTTTAAGTTCTGAAGTAAAGCAGATTTTAAAGCTTATTTCTGAAATAATAGGAATTGAGTGCATTGAAATCATTTTGCCACATTAAAAAATTTAAATTCTCCTGTGTTCTATTGTGGAAAATGTCTCAGATGTTTGAGATCTTTTTATCTTTTCTGAACTTCCTCATTAAGTTAAAATAATACTTTTTGGCAATTGGAAAGTTATCCTGGGGTGTGTTTTTGTGTTTATAATACTTAGCTTATACAGATACTCAAGTATTCTTTCTTAGCCCTGTGCTAGAGCGGAGTCTCCCTTTATCCAGTAGAGTAGAATATATATGCCATGCAAAAGGGAAAAAAAACTACCATGTACCCAGTTATTGAAGCCAAGATCTTGGAGTTACACCAGGTTCTTTCCTTTTATTTTCTTTTTCTTTTTTTAGTGTTTGTTTCTTTTGAGAAAGAGAGAAAGAACACAAGTTGGGGAGAGGCAGGGGAGAGAGAATCCCAAGAGAATCCCGGCATAGGGCTCTATCTCAGGAACTGCAAGATTATGACCTGAGCTGAGGTCAGGAGTTTGACACTTAACTGACTGAGTCACCCAGGTGGCCCTTTCCTTTTATTTTCCACATCCAGTCCATTTATGGAGTAGGGAAGGGAAGAACTCTAATAGTGATGCACTCTGGGGATCCTAGGGATTGCAGTTTCTGATGACCTTGAGGTGTGTGTGTGTGTGTGTGTGTGTGTGTGTGTGTGTGTACACACACATGTAATGCTTTAAACAAATTCATTTTACAGTTTTAGAGGACAGGCTGAAATGAATCCCATAGGAGATGATAGGGTTTTGGCAGGATTGTATCCTTCCTCCAGGCTCTAGAGGAGAATCCATTTGATGACTCCCATCTATTGACTGAGAATCAGAGTAGATGAAAATGGGATTTGGGAGAGTTGCTTTCATCTGTTTCTGACTAGCTGACAAAAAGGACTTAAAAATCACCATAGTGGACACAGTGAAGCCAAAGATTAACCATGTATACTCAACTTGGCAAACAGGTGACTTTGGATAATTCATTGAGGGTGAATAATTAGGGAAAAAACCCATAGGGAGAACATGGTTTACAAAATTCTTGTCTTTCTCCACTCTCTTTGGTACTGTGTATTTCTCCCTTTTGAACTAGGTAAATCTAAGGTGATTTTCTTTTTTACTATAAAATATTCTTCAAGAAGGAGTTCCCTTATATTAAAAGCCTTACCAAGTCTCCACATTTATTGAGTCCTCTCACAGCTAACTTCTGTTTCGAATACTGCAACATGTTCATTGAAGGCTATCATAGGCTTGAAATCCATCTGGATTGGTAAGAGGTAAATGTAACATATCTAAAAATTATTGTTCTCTGGCCTCACAGTTATAACTGTTGGATGGGGTAAGAAACATTTTAAGTATCCCTCAAAAACTCAATCTATTAGGGGTATATTTCTGGAGATCATAATCCAGAAACAAGTGAAAAACACAACTCTCCTAATATGCAGATGGAATTTTAGGTATGTTCTAAAATTCCCATGATTGTACCTTAATGGATTTAAATTTTGTTTTCTTTTTAATGCTTATTTATTTTGAGAGGCAGACACAGAATCCAAAACAGCCTCCAGGCTCTGAGCTGTCAGCGCAGAGCCCAACATGGGATGGGGCTTGAACCCACAAACTGCGAGATCATGATCTGAGCTGAAGTCAGATGCTTAACCAACTGAGCTACCCGGGGCCCCTGGATTTTTTTTTTTTTTTTTTAAAGCACTTTAATGGAATGGAGAGGATTTTCCAGTGTTTATGGAACACTGGTGTAAAAAAGTGCATATGAAGAGTTAACATGGTTTCTGAAATGTGAAGAGTAGAAAAACATTTTCAAGTAAATTATTTTATAATTTTATTTATTTATTGTTAAGTAGGCTCCATGCCCCCATCATGGGGCTTGAATTCACAACGCTGAGATCAAGACTGTCATGCTCTATTGACTGAGCCAGGCAGGCACCCCTGTAAATTATCTTATAATTTTAAATGTCTTTATAAACTAAGTCAAATGACTACTTGAAGTATGTATTAAGCATATCTAATTCCTAAGAATTTAATAGGGCCAAAAATCTTTTAAAATTGAGATAAAATTCATACAACCTAAAATTAATCATTTTATTTATCTATTTTTATTTTTTTGTTCAATATATGAAATTTCTTTAAAATTAATCATTTTAAAGTGAACAATTTAATGGTACATTGACAACATTGTGCAACCAACACCTGTATCTACTTCCAAAACCTTTTCATCTCCCAAAAGGAAACCCCAAATTCATTAAGAAGTATCTCATTCCCACCCCCCTCCCATCCCCTGCAACCACTAATGTGCTTTCTCTCCCTACAGATTTACCTATCAGTGGACTCATACAATATGTGACCTTTTTTGTCTAATGTTTACTAAGCATAATGTTTGAGGTCCATCCATGTTGTAGTATGTATCCCATACTTCATTCCTTTACTCAATACTCCATTGAGTAGAAGATATACTGCATTTTATTTGTTCTTTCAGTAGTTGATGGACATTTGGATTCTGTTTTTTTCAGATGACTAAATATTTTTTCTTTTTTTTTTTTTTAATATGAAATTTATTGTCAAATTGGTTTCCATACAACACCCAGTGCTCATCCTGACAGGTGCCCTCCTCAATGCCCATCACCCACTTTCCCCTTTGGATTCTTTCCACCTGTTGGCTATTATGAATGGTGCTGCTGTGAACATTAAAGTTTTTGTTTGAATACCTATTTTCAGTCCTTTTGGATATATACTGAGGAGTGAAATTGCCAGGTCATATGGTTTAGAACTGTGTTTTAATTTTTTGAGGGATTGCCCAACTGTTTTTTCATAGCAGGTGTACCATTTTACATCGTCACCAGCAATGTATGAGCGTTCTAGTTTTTCTGCATTCTAATACTAGTCAAAAGCTTTTTTGAGTGTCTAGGGAATGGTCTGCTTGCTAAAATAAATACCCCACTTGGGTACATAATGGTATTTTTAGTTCTATCTGTTCTGTCCCAAGTTTTGTAGCTCTGTCCTCTCTTTATTTTTTTTTTTAATTTTTTTTTAACATTTATTTATTTTTGAGACAGAGAGACAGAGCATGAACGGGGGAGGGGCAGAGAGAGAGGGAGACACAGAATCGGAAGCAGGCTCCAGGCTCTGAGCCATCAGCCCAGAGCCTGACGCGGGGCTCGAACTCACGGACCGCGAGATCGTGACCTGAGCCGAAGTCGGACACCCAACCGACCGTGCCACCCAGGCGCCCCTCTGTCCTCTCTTTAACTGTGTGTCCTTCTTTAGATGGTATTTCAGTTTCTTCTGAGACACCATGTATTCCCCTACATATATTTGGGCTAGGCATGCATCCCTTGTAATTGCACCGTTGTAATTACTGTGTGCTTGTTATGCACTGAATAGAGGAGGCCATAGCTCATTTACTGTAGAATTGTCTGTATTAGTGTGGTGTCTGGCATACAGTAGCTTTTAATTAAAATGTATGATTATGGAAAAAATACTTTAGAACTAGGAAGAGATCTGAGGAAATCTTTAAAAGTTTTTTTCTATTGGAACTGGAAGAAAACTTCAGAGAACTGTTGGTATTATCTGTGGCATGTAAAGAAACTTGATACAATACAAATAGAAAGCTGCAGTAATAGAATATATACAGAAACAGTTGATCCTGGAGCAGTTAGGAGCAGAGCTATGAAAGAGGAAACAAGATTTAAAGCGTTCAGCATTTGAGACAGGCCTGGGGAAGTTTTAGTACCATGAATTAAAAAAAAAAAAAAAATCTATAAGCATCCATAGCATACCCTTTCCCTGACCACAGTGAAGCAGTATCTATAGGGTTTGGGATGGAAGGTTTTTTCCATTTTTTAGAAGATATGAGCGACATACAAATTGTATACTCTAAACTCTCTGAGCGTAAAACCTGTTATTTTCCTTGTAGGTTGTTACCTTTGTAGTGATGACAAATTTATAGCTTAACAGAAAGTAAAGAAAAGCAGTTTCACACATAAATAGCAGGCTATAAAATATTCAATTGATGTTAAGTTGCCAAATAATAGATGCTCAATAGGTATTGGAAAATAAATCCTGGTCAGTTAGTTATTTTAATGTTTCAGACTCCCTGAATTTGTTAATATTAAATGATTTTGAGAAAGCTTGTAACTCTCCATGCTGAGTGTTAATTCATTCATTCATTCTGTTGAACTTGGAATTTTTGGCATTTAGGTTCACAAGGAAATATTCCAGTGATTCACATGTAAAAAATTGATTCTGGCCTTGTAACTTGTAGCACCTCTGTGCTGATCATGCTTTTAAAAATACATTTTGGGAAGTTGTTGAGAAGTTGTGTCATAGAATGAAATTTCTTTGGGACCTTTACAGTTTTAATAGTAAGGAAACTGACCAGATGTTTTAGTTACTTACACCAGGAAACCAAGCCTGTGGTGTCTGCCTAGGGACATTCACATCATCCTTTGAAGAATTTTAGGTTAGGTCAGCTCTAAGTTTTATAATCTTGGACCCTCAAAGTAAGCCTCATTTCTAGTACTTCGAAAAGAGTGTTTGGATAAAGTCTACGACCCCCCCTCCCTTCCCCTAACACACATAACATACATACCTATAATCAGTTATGATTTTGGTAGCATTCACTTGTTCTGTGCCAGCTGAATGACATTTATGCAGAAAAGGACATGACCTTGGAGAATCTGCAAGATTTGAGACTTAAAAACTTCCCAATATTCCCCTGTAGTTTGATCAGAATTGAGGTGTAATATTTCATCTAATTATTGGACTGTTTTTTAAGAGTGAGTCAAATTTAAGGTTTTAAAATTTTCCAGTCAGGGGGCACCTGGGTGGCGCAGTCGGTTAAGCGTCCGACTTCAGCCAGGTCACGATCTCGCGGTCCGGGAGTTCGAGCCCCGCGTCGGGCTCTGGGCTGATGGCTCAGAGGCTGGAGCCTGTTTCCGATTCTGTGTCTCCCTCTCTCTCTGCCCCTCCCCCGTTCATGCTCTGTCTCTCTCTGTCCCAAAAATAAATAAAAAACGTTGAAAAAAAAAATTTAAAATTTTCCAGTCAGTAGTTGGCTACAAGTAGGAAAAATTCTTTTTGAGTTTCCTGATAATTTACCAAAACTAATAGTCTTACAGTCCAACTGTGGTTCCTTCTTGAATATAGTACTTAATTTTGGAGTGAGTGACCAGAGTCAAATACTCCTAAGAGACCGTGATTGCCTGAAAGGCTAACATGGAGTGGAAACAAAGGGTCAGCAAGAGTTAAAAGCATTTTTACTTCTTGCTTGAAATGTGTGGAGTACACAAAACAATGGCCAGTATCCTGTTGATGGAAGAACTAAAGGAATGCTGCATTCTCAGCATTTGTCTTCATTTCCTGTAGAAGACAAACTGCAGTTTTTATTTGACATTCTGCTAGTTTCATGGCTAGTTTCAAGGGCTCAGTGAAGTGACTGGTGTCAGCATTTTTTTTTTTTTCCACTGTGATTGATATTAATGAAGGTAGAGGATGTTTAGGGGTTTTTAAAGGAAATTATGCTGAGTGGAATACTTGGGATAGGAAGTTAACCAAATCTTCGGGCACTTAACTTCAAAGTAACTACATTGAAAAAAAATAACAGCGTTGAGTGATATCCAGGTATCAGCAGGTCTCTCTCAAATTGTTGACTTCTTAACTCTCTAGTGGTAACACTTACTAGTAAGTCTTTATCAAGATACAGGATTCATTTACAGAAAAGGTAACTGAAATAGGACAATACATGGAGTACCTACAAAATAGACTCATCTGAAATATACTAGCTTGTACGTACTTCCTTTCCATTGTAACTCTTCAGATGAAACCAGGAGGAAGGATCTGGAAAGTGTAAAGCTAAGCACTAATTATGAGACATGTTTTTAGTAATGCTGTCATAAACACAAGTTTTAATGTATTTTGATTTTCAGCTGATACAGCTGGTAAATGAGTTCTCTTCTGAGTTTACCAGTCATTCATTAGGAAGCAAAGTCCCTGAGTATGCTTATAAAGAAGGCTGTTTGCAGTGAATGTTCCTATTGATCAAATGTAACAACTGTTGGTTGAAATTAGTAGGCTCAAAGCAAGACGAATATTCCTTTAATTATATGATGTTTGTAGGCACAAACAATTGTGATTGGTTGCTGTGTGATAGAGACTGTGCTAACAGTCTTCCTCTTTAGTCCAAGAATTGGGCATTGAAGAATAGCATGGGGGTGCCTGGGTGGCTCGGTTGGTTAAGCATCTGACTCTTGATTTTGGCTCAGGTCACGGTCTTGCAGTTTGTGGGATTGAGCCCCACATCAGGCACTCTGCTGTCAGTGCAGAGCCTCCTTGGGATTCTTTCCCCCTCTGCCTCTCCTTGCTTGCTCCCATGTGCACTCTCTCCTTCTCTCTTTCTCTCAAAAATAAACGTAAGAAAAGAAAGTGCATGGTTTTACCTGGTTGTATTGTCTTCTAGCATTTTCTGCCTTTTATAATAAATGCATATTATTGGATTGCATACAGCCATAGTCCATTCAGTCCCTTTAACACTATTTTCATAGTTTAATCACTAATGTATTCTAATAAGGTACTAACCATCACTGGGTTCCTGATTCCTGCCATATATATAAAGGGTTTTCTAAGCTGTGTTTAGTAATGTGTTTTGAGTAAAGCAAATTGGCCTACCATAGGTTTGACTATGTAATGTTAGTAGGATGACATCAGAGCCATTCTGTTTTGAAAAAGTATATATCATGATGTCACAGTCCCAGAGTAGGTACTGTAAAATGGCAGAAATCCATAAAATAAATCCATGAAATAGGGAGTGCTTATGTGGCCTTGCACTGTTTTAAGTGCTTGATGTGTGCTAAATAACTTTAACCCTCCACGTAGCACCTAGGCATGCTTTGCTCAAGCATGAATGAACACTTTCTCTTTTCTGTTGCCATGTTTACAGTCAAATCAAGTATAGTTCCAGAATCAAGACAGGAAAAACAAAGCTTTTAAGTCATTAAAAACTGATGAGCCTTCAACATAGATTTCTGAATCTAATTCTGCTGAAGTTAAAAAAAAAAATTTTTTTTTTTTAGGGGTGCCTGGGTGGCTCAGTTGGTTAAGCATCCCAACTCTTGCTCTTGGTTCAGGTCATGATCTCAAGGTTCTTGAGATCGAGCCCTGTGTTGGGCTTTGTGCTGATTGCAGGGAGCCTGCCTGGGATTCTGGCTCTCCCTCACTTTCTGTGCCTGCCCATGTTGTCTCTTTCTCAAAATAAATAAAAATAAAAATTTTTTTATCATATCTCTGATTTTAATACAATCTTTTCCACACTTATTTTTTAAATTAGAGATTCATCATACAGTTGTGTATCTTTCTCCAAAAGCGTTATGATATTGATGAATATCTTAGAAATTGAGGCAGTGGCAGTTTATCAAGCATAGAGACAGGCCTCTCTTTTCTCCTGTTTTTCGAAGAAATTACATCTTATTATATCTGCACATTCTTAATCCTTTGTAACCCTGGGCCTTTGCTGTTTGAAAGTGTAGTGATTTCTTGAGGGGAAAGAGCACCTAGATTGAGGAGTTCTTCCCTTGGGTTCTCACTTCTGCTAGTATTGAACTTTGCAGATTTTTTTCTCTCAAGCCTCCTGCAAGCTGTCTGGACTTTAAAACTTGAAGGTTCTACTTTTTCCTCCGTCTTTTTGTCTTGTTTGAAATTCTTGTATAACTTTACCAATTGTCCTTCCTATTTTGCCAGAGTTTAATTTTAAGTTACCTTTTTCTCCTTGTTGGACTCTCAGGAAAAACGTCTGAAAACATTGCCCTTCATTAGACTGTGCAACGATGGAAATGTATATTTTGTGCCTTCCAGTAGTAGTCACATGTGGCTGTTGAGTACTCGAAATGTGCGTAGTGTGACTGGAGAACTGAATATTAAATTCTATATACTTAAAATTGAATAGTTGCACGTGACCAGTCGTTTCGGTCTTGGACAGTGCGACAAATCTTCATTCTGATTGGACAACTCCTTTAGAGTATAACTAACTTGAATTACATCATTCTTTGGTTTGATTTTTATCTTTACCTTTTGAAAGTTGTATTGTTCCTTCCTGCCCTACAGGTAAATTGCCTAATAAAAATCTGATCCTTATACATTTAGTTTTCAATTTCTGTAACCTTGTAAGAGAATAGAAATTAATCCCTTTTTAAAAACTTGAAAAAAGTAGGAAGCTTTCATATAAGAACTGGGGAGAGGCATATACCTAGTCATCTAGATTTTTAATATTTTGCTATATGTGTTTCTTTTGTTTTAAACATTTTAAAGAGATTCAAGCCATCATGACCTTTCCTAAATACTTCAGTATACGTCTTTAGAAAATAAGAAAAAAATTTTTTAATTTATTTTGAGAGAAAGTGCAAGGGAGAGAGAGAATCCCAAGCAGGTTTTGTGCTGTCAGTGTAGAGCCTGACACAGGGCTGTATTCCTCAAACCTTGAGATCATGACCTGAGTGAAAATCATGAGTTGCACACTCAACAAATTGAGCCATCCAGGCGCCCTTATTTATTCTTTTAAGTTCATTTTTTTGAGAGAAAGAGAGAGGGGCAGGGGGAGAACACTAGTGGGAGGTGGTAGGCAGAGAAAGAAAGAGAGAATCCCAAGCAGGCTCTGTGTTGTCAGCCCAGAGCCAGACTGGAACTCTGTATTTTAAAACATAGATATTTCTGAAAAAGTATACATCACTTGTTTTGTTAATGTTCCTCAATTTTGATTCCTCAAAAATGGGTCCTCGTGATTAGTCCATGTTATGTACTTTCAGCAAGAATACCACAGAAGTAATGTGTTCTTTGTACTTCATCATATCAGGAAACATACTGTTGATTTGACCCATTGCTGGTGGTATTAACTTTGTTTGATGAAGGTTGTGTCTGACAGGTTTCTTCACTCTGAATCTCTTTTCCCCAAGTGTCTTAGGAAATACCGTGAAACTATGTAAATATGTCATTCCTCAAAATTTCATCCATTAATTTTAGTATCCATTGATGAGTCTTCTCTGAATCAGTTATTGTGATACTTGCAAAAGAGTGACTGTTTAAAAATTCTATTGATTGGTCTTTCACCACTTTTTGAGAATTTTTTTTTTTAACTTTTATTTATTATTGAGAGACAGAGACAGAGCATGAACATGGGAGGGACAGAGAGAGAGGAGGAGACACCGAATCTGAAGCAGGCTCCAGGCTCTGAGCTGTTAGCACAGAGCCCAGTGTGGGGCTCAAACTCACAAACTGCGAGATCATCGCCTGAGCTGAAGCCAGATGCTTAACGGACTGAGCCACCCAGGCGCCCTGGTCTTTCACCGTTTTTAAGTTTGCTTTCTTTATAAGGAACAGTTTTTCTTCTTTTTTTTTTTTTTTAATTTTTTTTTTTATGTTTATTATTGAGAGACAGACAGAGCATGAGCAGGGGAGGGGCCGAGAGACCGAGAGACACAGAATCTGAAGCAGGCTCCAGGCTCTGACCTGTCAGCACAGAGCCCAACGCGGGGCTTGAACACACAAACCGCGAGATCATGACCTGAGCCGAAGTCGGACACTTAACCAACTGAGACACACAGGTGCCCCTATAAGGAACAGTTTTTCATTTTTTGTTAATTATTATTTTTTTATTTATACTAGTGTGGACTCCTGATTTCATGAACCTCTTTTAATTTATAATTGTCCTGAAAAGTAATTAATAGTATACATATTATAAAAGAAATGCTATCTTTCTGTAAGATCATTCTTGCCTCTATAACATTAGTTAGACATATTGAAGAGCAAAGATGGAAGAGGCTTTCACTCTTTAAGAAAGTTCTTTTATTTGAAGAACTTAAATTTAGTTGGATGATTTGACTTGGAATTATGTGGCATGGGCTGATTAGGAAACATTGGGAAACTCTGGTTTTGGAAAGGTGTAGTATAGAGGTGCGTGTGTGTCTTTTAACCAGGTGGCCTAAGCTTTTCTGCACATTGAAGAGTGAAATTCTATGGTTGCTTTACATTTTAACTTCTGGTTGTTGTTTTTTTGTTTTTTTTTTTAGTATTGAGCTCTTTAGGCTAAAGAGAATTTTTGATGGTACTGACCTTATGCCATCTGTTTGCGTTATCTTTCCCAACTTGCTCCCTCAGCAAAGGTGGTAGAGCATATTTGCCAAGTTTGTTAGAAAGCTTTAGCAGTGTTCCATGGTGCACCTAAAAAAAGGAATTAAAATAAAATAGGGTTACTTACTTTGAAAATGTTACATGGTTCCATGTTACATGGTTTTGAAGATTTTGGTTTCTACCTAACTTTAGGCAAATTAAAGAACAGAATTGAAAGTTTGTTGAGTGTAATTTCCTATTCTTTAAAAAGGAAAAAAATGGCATTTCACAGTGTCTGAGTAAGTTTAGCACCCAGAGACCACTAATCTATTATCAGTAGTTAAAAGATATTCACACCCAGAGTTACATCCAACCTGCAGGACAGCTGAATTAAGTAGATAAATGCAAATACAAGAAAAGCTAATCTTGAGCCTAAGTACTCTTGAGTTGTGTGTTCTAAAAGTATCTATTGAGCCTTTACCGTGTGTCAGACATTGTTCTAAGTGCTCTACATTAAACACAATTCTGGGAGGTACTGTTATCTCAGATGTTCCAGAGGAGGAAACAGGTACACAGATAACTGATTAGCCCATGATCATCGAAGTGACAAAACTGGCACTAAAATCCAGACGTTTTGTCCTTATGAAGAATCTACAGAATGAACTAATTTTGAATGGCACTTGTACTTTATAATCAATGTTATATATTTTTATAGTAATTGTCTAGTTGAGTGAAGAACCTTCTGTGTTCTCTAGATAATAGGGGGTCTGAAATACTATCTGTATGCCTCACTACAAAAACTAGAAATGTAGTGTCCCCACCCCCCCAGCCCCACACCCCCCACACCCCCCACCGCCCCCAGGCATGTTAATCCAAATTGGGGTGAGAGAGAGAGGAGAGGGAAGAAGAAACATTTTTGTATCATTTCTAAAATGTAACTCCAGGATTCTCCAGAGTTTTGGTTTGGCTGATTAACAACACATTGACTTAACTTTTTGGAAACTAATCTAGGCTTAAGTGTCAGGCCCTACAATATGCACTTATGGACCAGTGCCCAGAATGTAGTGTGGAAACCAAACGAATTGCAACATTTGAGTTGGTTTTCAGAGAAGTTGATAATTTGTATGGTTTTGTGCATGTGCAATTAGTCTTTTGTTTTTCTTTGTTTAAAGGAAGGATGGAAATCTATACTTTCATATACATAGGTTGTCTCTAAGATGGAAAAGCATCTCTAATTGCTGGGGGGAGAGAGGTATTACTGGAAGCATAGGTGGGTCACTTCTCAGTATACCCTTTTGTACTGTTTGAATACTTTGCCATATGCATATAACTGTTAAAAAAAATAAGTAACCCCTTTTCTTGGACCTAAGTTTATTGATTCCATATTTTTAATTAAAAAAAATTTTTAAGTTTATTTAGAGAGAGTGAGTGAGAGTGGGGGAGGGGGAGAGAGAGAATCCCAAGCAGGTTCTGTGCTGTCAACGTGGAGCCCGACAGGGGGCTCCATCTCACCAACATGAGCAGAAATCAAGAGTCAGACCCTTAACCGATTGAGCTACTGCCCCAACTCCATATTCTTTTTAATTTATAATAAAAAGTATAAGTTTTTTGAAGTTAAAAAAATTCTTACTAGAAATTTCCAAGCATATGTCAAAACAATATCCCCATTTTCAATAGTAGCAACATTTTGTCAATTGAGAATATAAAAAAACGTAGCCAGAATTTGGATATTATTATGTATTCTCTGAAAATTGCTGCAAGTTTGGAGACTCATATGCACTCTGAGTTTATTAGTGGTTTGTTGCACAGTTTCTGTGGTAGATTGCTCAGATACCATGAGACCTTTATAATTGACTAAGAATTTTGTATGGCTTGTGGTGTTTTGAAAATAAAACCTTTTTTGAGGGGTGTGGAGTCTGCTTGGGATTCTCTTTCTCTCCCTCTCCCCCACTTGCTTGCAGGTGCTCTTTCTCTCTCTCTCTCTCTCTCTCTCTCTCTCTCAAAAAAAAATAAATAAAAACTTTTTAAAAAACATTGTTGCTTTTTTTTTTTTTAAGTTTATTTATTTTTGAGAGAGAGAGAGACCGAGCACACAAGTGGAGGGGAGGGGCTGAGAGAGAGGAGACACAGAAAATCCCAAGCAGACTCTGCACTGCCAGCACAGAGCCCCATGTGGGGCTCAAACTCAAGAACCGTGAGATCATGGCCTGAGCCAAAACCAAGGATTGGATGCTTAGAAGAACTGAGCCGCCCAGGTGCACCCCCATTGTTGCATTTTAAAAGTTTAATCTATATAGATATTAGTAGACATAGTTGTCTAGTATAACCCTTTTATTTTTTTATTTACTTATATATATATTTTTAATTTACATCCAAGTTAGCATGTAGTGCAATACTTATTTCAGTAGAACCCAGTGATTCACTGTTAATGATGGTGACTTGCCCTATTACTGTGTGTTTTGGGATCTTTCCCTTTTGAATATGTCATAGGAAAATATGGGAAGAATTGGTGAGTATTCTGAGCACTCTCACTGAAAAAGGATCACTAGTAAGGAAAAAAATCTTACTGATCTTATTTGAAGAAGTAGAGTCAAATGTAACTTTCTCTGAACTGATAGGAATATGTCACTTGAAGTTCTGTCACTTAACAACTGGGAGAGACTTTGTAGAAAGGAGCAGTTTCCTATGTAGTTGTATAAATGGGCATTGATTATGTATGCTTTTTAAAATGTTTAAACGTGGAATTGGTGAGAGCTTGACACTTGCCTTTTGTTTAACTTTGTTTTTTAAATAAAGCATGGCTATTTCATATGGAGTATTTTGAATAGCACAGGACATTCTTGGTAGAAAAGATAAAAAATATATATGCATAGCTTTCTTGGTAGAATGTGTAAATGAAGAATGAGAAAAAAATATATGAGGATTACATAGATTGCAAGGAGTGCAAGAACCCCATCCATTTGTAACCAAAACTGCTTTTTCTTCAAATAAAACAACCCTGAGGTTGGAGGTCAGTGCCTACTGTTGACAACATGCTTTTCTGACTACATTTATTCGGGGACCTAGCTGGGAAGTAAGAAACACAGATTTCTTGACTTTCTTTTTTTCTTCCTCTACTGTCTTTCCTAATAGTTTTCTTTTCTTATAGTTGTCTTGCACCTGCCTCTGAAGAGTAATTTGAGATTCAGTTAGTTACTATTTGACCCACACTATTAGTTTTTACTCTTTCTCAACATTCGAGGACTTAAGCTGTGACAATTGAAGCTCAAAATTGTCTTATGTGAATGCTTGCTATAGTGACTTAGAAACCTAGAATTCTTCTTTTACAGAATAGTTTAGAAGATAACATGTTGCTCTTACACATATAGTTCTGGGTGGTCTGTAAGCCATTAGAATTTTTTCTCCACAATTACTAGAAAGGTTACAATGGAGGGGCGCCTGGGTAGCTCAGTTGGTTAAGTGTCCAACTTCGTGGATACTTCTACAATGAAGATTAATTTATTTACTATTACATATGAGCCAGTATGTTTTGATGTCAAATATTCACTATTAACAGGTTAAAATTCCCCTACAGGGCCGCCTGGGTGGCTCAGTCAGTTAAGCATTTGACTCTTGATTTCAGCTCAGGTCGTGATCTCATGGCTCATAAGATGGACCCCCACATGACAGTGTGGAGCCTGCTTGGGATTTTCTTTCTCCCTCTCTCTCTGCCCCTACTCTGCTCTCGCTTTCTCTCTCTCTCTCTCTCAAAAATAAATAAATAAAAAGAAAATTACATAAGTCTGAGGACCCATCCACTCAGAAAAATAGATGTCTGTATCTTTGAAACTAGTGGACAACTTGTTTTGTATAAGGCCTTCTGAAGCCCATCAACAATCCCTTCGTATGTGGTTGGGGTCCTCATTTATCTTCCTTCATTAGTTCTGGACCTAAAAGTTACTACAAAAGTTAAAGTCATGAAGAAATGAAAGTTAATAATTCCTAAGATTTTATTTTAACCAAATTTGTTACAAATTATTTATCAGCTTGTATACTTGCCTTGCATTGCAGCATATACTTGAATTTGTAAAGGTAGTTAATCTTCTACTTTATTATCATGTTTGTATTAATAGTTAGACTATTGCTTGACTCCTTGCCCTGGTATTCAGTAACTAAGTTATTGTAACTACACTTTGTAACTGGTTGTGCTTGCAGTCGTTGAAGTGAAAATAAAATGTAGTCTCTTAATCTTATGTTTTATTTTATTCAGAAGCTGGCCTAGTTATTATTAAGTGTGATTAGCAGAATTTGACAAAAGAATTTAGATAAAATACAGTTAACTTGGCTCAGGCCAGTCCATAAGAGAGTAGTGACAATGGTGGTCTCTGGGGAGGAAAATTGGATATCTGGGCGGTCACGGGCAGAAGGAAGACGTGTGTGTGTGTGTGTGTGTGTGTGTGTGTGCGGGCTTTTTAATTTTGCTTTGGATTTTGTTCCATGTGAATTTATTATCCGTTGGAAAAAAGGAAAAAAAAATGGCCAAGGCTAATGAAACCTTCAGTAACTTTTTAGCGGGACTTAATCTGTTAGACTACATTTAGGCACCAGAATATTAATGACCCACTCTGGTAGAGACCTTCTAGCAAGTGCCTTTTTCTCACACACTTACGTGGTTTTCAAAAACCTACCATCTTTAGATTCTCTATATTTATTTAGCAAATACTTTAATATCTTCTTAATATACAAAGCAAATCTGATTCCATTATTTTCCTTGTAAAAACCCTTAAGTAGCTTCCTTTGCCTTTGGAGACATTCCAGATTCTTACTGGGATACATTCAGCTTATCAGTTTTAATTCTTTGCTCCGCAAGCCTTTCATAGTCATATATCTGGACCTTAGTATTTGTTCTTCTGTTGAGCATTCTCTTTTCTACCTTCCTTGGACACATTCCCTTAGCTGTGGGCCGCCTTTAACCAGGTCCCTCTTACATATCTTTGTTTTGGCGCTTTTGGCAAAGCATTGCCAATTGTTTACGTGTCTGCTTTTGTTCCTTTACATAAGAACTCTGAAGTTTTAAATCTCTTTTTATGCTGAAGTTAATTTTCAGATTCCTAAAGTCCAGTACTTGTGAGCAAATGACTGCTGAATATTGAAGGGGCTAAGGGAGGACAGACCTTAAACCAAAAAAGGTCAATGACCTCAAATCCCCTGAACCACAAAAGGTAGCTGTTTCCTTTACCTTTTTATGTATTTGTTCTGCCTCTTAGTTACAACCACAAAGTTAACATATCTCTAGTTATAACTACAAGGCTATAATAAAATAGTTGAATGCTGTATTTGTTGGAAGAACTGAAGGTCCATCAATAGCCTCATTTGAATGAATAACGGAGTTGTTACTGTTGACCTTGAAGCATTAATGGTTAAATGAGGTAATGACAATACGTGAATATCAAGTCTTTCTGATTCACTTTGTAACATGACTTATTATGTTTTTGGTTTTTTTCCCCAGCTCCAGAATCTGGGTATAAACCCAGCAAATATTGGCTTCAGTACCCTAACTATGGAGTCAGACAAATTCATCTGCATTAGAGAGAAAGTAGGAGAGCAGGCCCAGGTGGTAATCATTGATATGAATGACCCAAGTAATCCAATTCGAAGACCAATTTCAGCAGACAGCGCCATCATGAATCCAGCAAGCAAAGTAATTGCATTGAAAGGTATAAAAGATTGTGGGGTGGTTTTCTTTCCTTTTTTTCCTTCCCTATGTATAATTTATTCAAATACAATAAAAGGATCTACCTTTTTTTGTATATTAAATTTGGTTAAATCTGCAAACTTGAAGCTATTACTAAATTTGATTTTAACTACTTTCATGACTTGGTATGTTTCTGTGAAATGTCTTTCTATTCAGCATAGATCTATTTGGAAAAATTTTGAGTTTTAGATTTAATGAATTTAAATTTTGTACCTCCAGTGTGATAAGACTGTGCTAAGTACATAAATCCATCTACAGAAGACAAATTAGTGATTCATATCCTGAAATAAAATATGCTTTAATATTAGCACTTAAACATTGCATATTGATAAACTTAACATTTATGTTGTGCCTTTTTTTATACTTCAGGTGTGTGTTTCATTTAGATTGTCAAGTTCTAAGAATGTCTTGAATTGGGTGCCTGGCTGGCTCAGTCAGTAGAACATGTCAACTGTTGATCTCAGGGTCATAAGTGTAAGCCTCACATTGAGTGTGAAGCCTACTTTTTAAGAAAAATGTTTTACATTTACACTGATTATTAGAAGTATATGTATATGTAGATGGGTATTAAAGCTTTGGAATCGGGGCGCCTGGGTGGCGCAGTCGGTTAAGCGTCCGACTTCAGCCAGGTCACGATCTCGCGGTCCGGGAGTTCGAGCCCTGCGTCAGGCTCTGGGCTGATGGCTCAGAGCCTGGACCTGTTTCCGATTCTGTGTCTCCCTCTCTCTCTGCTCCCCCCCCCCGTTCATGCTCTGTCTCTCTCTGTCCCAAAAATAAATAAACGTTGAAAAAAAAAAATTAAAAAAAAAAAAAGCTTTGGAATCAAGGGTATTAGAGTTTATTCAAAGTAACTTTTTAGTGTCACACAGTACAGAACTGTACAGCCTATCAGTCCAAGCAGTTCAAAGAACCTCATACTGTCTGGGAGACTATCTTAATTTTTTTCCTTTGAACTATAGAATGAGAATGTAATTGATCCCCCTTTTTTTAATTAAAAAATGCTTATTATTTTATTTTAATATTTGAGAGAGAACATGAGAGGGCAGGGATGGGCAGAAAGCAAGGGAGAAAGATAATCCCAAGCAGGCTCTGCACTGACAGCAAGTTCGTGAGTTTGAGTCCCGTGTTGGGCTCAAACTCATGAACTGGGAGATTGTGACCTGAGCTGAGATCCAGAGTCAGACGCTTAACTGACTGAACCACGTAGGTGCCCCAAATGTGTGTTTATTTTTGAGAGAGAGAGAAAGAGAAAGAAAGAAAAAGTGGGGCAGAGAGAGAGGGAAACAGAGGATCCAAAGCAGGCTCCTTGCTGTCAGCATAGAGCTTGATGTGGGTCTCGAGCTCACGAACTGTGAGATCATGACCTGAGCTGAAGTTGGATGCTAACAGACTGAGCCACCCAGGTGTCCCAGCCCTTTCAAACAGTAGTTTATGAGAAGGCTAAGTGACAAGCTGGCTGACTCTAAAGGCATTTAACTGTCTATACTTTGCTTTATTGTTTTTCTTCTTGGTAGTAGGAGGAGGCTTTAGGTTCCTAGTAATTTCTTGATAAATTTGTTAGGTGAGTTGTTAAAGGTGCTGAAGTGTTTAAACAGATTTTCTTCACATTATTTAAACTTTGTATTTAGTAGTAATACTGGTTAGGGATTAAATGCAGGGTTGGGGGCAAGCATATTCAAATAACTACGTCACCATTAACATATCCAAGATAGGAGTTGTTGATCTCATCTTAAGGAAAGGTCCCAGCTTTCACTTAGGGACGCATGTTTTATAGCAGCAAGCTATAAAACAATTGCTTCTGTTAAACAGTACACATATTATACTTTAAGGTATTAAGCTCCCTTCAGCCTCCTTAAAGAATTTAGATTCAACTGCTTAGCACCTCTCACACCTCTCTATTAAAAGGCCATCATTTTAATTTTCTCACAGTTCTTTTCTATTTTTAATGTTATTGTTATCTTATCACATTTCTTAATGCTTTCTTATGTGTGCAGATGGTGAGTTATCTTAAATTAGATTGTATTAGTTATTGTCCTGTTATATAAAAAGAATAAATTGGAAAGATTTTCAGAGCATTGTAATAGCATTGTAGATTTGTGCCTATATGTCTACACTACAGAGTTAAGCTGTTAACCCTCACCCTCTTCCCCCAAATCACCCTACATATATTTACTCCAACCCCTCTTGTGTTAAAAAAACAAAACAAAACAATAAAAGTCTGATTAGGGATTGGGAAAGGCAGCAGAGGAAAATAAGTCATTCCCTAATACTGCTTCCCTCTGAAGGGAAATTCTTGGCTTCTTTTTATAAACAGGACTATAACTAACAATTGTTCAAGTCTGGTTGTGGTTTACATATTGTGTGGGATGGGAATAGCATTCTTTGTTTTATGCAAGAAGTTTTTACATATGTGGTAAGAAGGGTCATGGTACAAAGCTATATGTTTTGTGTCCCATCCCATCACCCCTCCCTTGCTACTACCTTATAATTTTTGTTCTTCAAGAGCCAGATTCTCTGTGGCTCAGGAATGGAGTTTTCCTTAGTCTCTAAGGGCTAATCTGGGTTAGAGAGCCTAGTGATAGCTGTGGGCTTTGACCTCTATTAATTTAGACCTAATCACTTTTTCAGACTTATAGATTTCAAATTAGAAATATAAGCCCTTGCATCTGACTCAGTGAACTCTTAACACTCAAGGCAAATGTCATCCTTTTACCATTGTATTAAATGGATAAAGCTTGAATTTTGTTCTTATCTCCAGTATATTAACAGCATCTGAAACTGCCCTCCTTTGTTTCCTCCTCCTTTTTCTCCGGCACCTCCACCTTTCCCTGTGTATCTTAAACCAGTTTTAGCATGCACTTCTTTTATGTGCTAGTAGTGTAAGACTGAGTTGAGGTTGATCCTCCTTCAAAAAGCAGTTTCCACAAGATTTTATTGGATGGGGGATGACTGCCTCTTAAAAAGTAGACATTTTCCCCCATGTGTTTGTATCAGATTTGCTTTGTTCTGTGTACCTGCAACTAACTTAATTTATGCATAAAGTAAACCTTCTTTTTTTTTTTTTTTTTTTTTTTTAAAACTTTTTTTTTCAACGTTTATTTATTTTTTGGGGACACAGAGAGACAGAGCATGAACGGGGGAGGGGCAGAGAGAGAGGGAGACACAGAATCGGAAACAGGCTCCAGGCTCTGAGCCATCAGCCCAGAGCCTGACGCGGGGCTCGAACTCACGGACCGTGAGATCGTGACCTGGCTGAAGTCAGACGCCCAACCGACTGCGCCACCCAGGCGCCCCATAAACCTTCTTAATTAAAGCCTGAAGGCTACAATCTTGTTTTCCATGATTATTAAGTGAGCTATTCTTCAGACTCATTTTCAGTTGGGATTTAGAAATGTATAGCAGTCATCTATCTATTTAAAATGTCTGTTAGAGATAATAAAGTTTTTGCTTCAGCTGTAGATATAGATTGTGGATTTAGTCTTAGCTATCTCTACAAAGGTTGCTGCTCTAGTAGTGTCACTTGTGTAGTTGGTTATTAGTCTCCTAACAGAACCATTTTGTTTGAAAGTTACAAATCACTAGTCTAGCTATATAATAATTTATCCTGCACTTTGTTTTCTTAATGACTCACAATTCTTAATTTTGTTTTTAGCTGGGAAAACTCTTCAGATATTTAACATTGAAATGAAAAGTAAAATGAAGGCCCATACCATGACTGATGATGTCACTTTCTGGAAATGGATCTCTTTGAATACGGTTGCTCTTGTTACGGATAATGCAGTTTATCATTGGAGTATGGAAGGAGAGTCTCAGCCAGTGAAAATGTTTGATCGCCATTCTAGCCTTGCAGGGTGCCAGATTATCAATTATCGTACAGATGCAAAGCAAAAGTGGTTACTTCTGACTGGCATATCTGCACAGGTAACATTTTTCTAGATGTTTGATAAAAGGTATAGAGAATGAATGTTCTCAGAATGCAGTTTATTTTGAAATTAGGTTGTCTATGCTTGGTCCTGGTGAATGAGACTTATTTGGAAAGACTTTCTTTTTTAAGAAATAAAGGTTGCTAGCTTAATGGCTTTATGCTGACAATACGTTTTCAGAGTACTCTTACCAGGTGATTTTAGGTTTAGGTTTTACTTGCAGTTTGAGTGGATATTGAGTTCCTGTGTGAATGATTTGGAACTTATTATGGCCATTTATTGCAGAATGAGTTTTCTAATATATATTCTTTAAGATAGTGTAAAGAGATGGTTGTATATGAAGCACATTTTAAGTATTCATATTGTTTTAATGTAATGTTGGAGCCAATTTTAAATGAAGAGGTATCAAATCTACATTGAGAGACTACATTATAAAGAATTATAAATCCTGCCAAAAGTGATATAAAACATTCTAATTATTTTACCACTTGATGAATCTGGGAGTTATTGATTCGTTGGGTCTCCAAACTTTATTCTCTTTGATCCTTTGTAGCAAAATCGTGTGGTGGGAGCTATGCAGTTATATTCTGTAGATAGGAAAGTATCTCAGCCCATTGAAGGACACGCGGCTAGTTTTGCGCAGTTTAAGATGGAAGGAAATGCAGAAGAATCAACGTTATTTTGTTTTGCAGTACGGGGTCAAGCTGGAGGGAAGGTAAGTTTTGGCTTTGGAAGTTGTTAGTGAGCACTGATCTTTGTCTCTCTACTAATTAGTCCTCTAATTTCAAAATAGTCTTACCCTTCATTGTTAATTTTTAATTTTTTTTTTTTAATGGACTGTGCATGAATTTTTTAAAAAAATTTTAAAAATGTTTTATTTGAGAGAGAGAGAGAGAGAGAGAGAGAGAGAGAGAGAACGAGTGGGGGAGGGGCAGAGAGAAAGGGGGACGAATGATCCCAAGAGGGCTCTGCACTAACAGCAGAGAGCCTGATGCAGGGTTCACATTCACAAACCATAAGATCTAGGCCTGAGCTGAACTCGGAGGCTTAACCTACTGAGACAACCAGGTGCCCCAAAGTTGTTTTGATGTTGTTGTTGTTTTTTAAGTTTACTTACTTTGAGAGAGACCAAGAGAGTGTGAGCAGGGAAAGGGCAGAGAAAGAAGGAGAATCTCAAGCAGGCTCCACGCCGTCAGCACAGAGCCCATTCAGGGCTCGAACTCACATACTGTGAGATTATGACCTGAGCTGAAATCAGGAGTCGGATGCTTAATCTGCTGTGCCACCCAAGCACCCCGTTAATTTGTTTGTACTATTCAGATTTATGGTGACTTAGTTTGTTTAAATTCTGCTTCTAGTGATACATATCTAAAATAAAATGAATTAGTGTTTTCTTGTGATACTTGTCTAAAATGAGTAATGTTGTTTAACAACTTTTTTATATCAGCTCTTTAAGGGGCGCCTGGGTGGCTCAGTTAAGCATCCAACTTTAGCTCAGGTCATGATCTCACGGTCGGTGAGTTCAAGCCCCGTGTCAGGCTCTGTGCTGACAGCTCAGGGCCTGGAGCCTGTTTCAGATTCTGTGTTTCCCTCTCTCTCTGCCCCTCCCCTGCTCATGCTCTGTCTCTCTGTCTCAAAAATAAATAAAAACATTAAAAAAAATTTATATTGGCTCTTTAACACTATTTTTATTGCCTTTACCAAAGGCCTTTGTTTTTAAACTTAACTGTGTGTAAGAGTGATTAGGGTTGCTGCAATGTACATTTGTTTGCCTTACATCTGGAGAGTCTGGTCCAGGGGTACCTGTGTGGCTTAGTTGGTTAAGTGTCTGACTGTTGACTTAGGTCATGCATGATCTCATGGTTCAGTTTGTGAGATCCAGCCCTATGTCAGGCTCTGTAATGATAGTGTGGAGCCTGCTTAGGATTCTCTTTTTCTCCCTCTCTCTGCCCCTGCCCTGCTTACACTCTCCCACTTAAGCTCTCAAAATAAATTTTTAAAAAAATAAAAACATAATCTCATTCAGTAAGTGGAGCTCATAATCTACAATTTAAATGCCATAGGTGTCTAGATGGGTATGGACTACAATTTGAGTATTATCGTCCAAAGTCAGCTTCTCAACCCTGGCTGTACGTTGGAATCACCTAGACAAATTGAAGTACTATATATTGGGATTCTTAGTTACAGACAACAGAAAGAAGGCCTGGTTGGTTAGAGTATAAAAAGTTTAGTGAAAAGATAATGGATTATTTACATTTAGCTAGGAAGGTTTAAACCCGAGCTTGGAAAAAATGAGGAATAAAGGAGAATGGGCAGTAGTCATGGTCCCAGCCTAAAGCCCTGCCATAGAACTTTGGGGACTCAGCTACTGCTATGACTGCACTTCTGGATGCCACAGTTAGTACTGCTGGCTGTAGAAACTCATAAGATCGAGATTGCTTGAAATCTATAGTCTCTTAGCAGAGAGGGAACATACGCGCAGAGAGTTAAAATTCTGCCTAAAATTTCAGAGTAAGAATCCCTGAAGTGAGGAATGATCCAACCATCTTTTCAATATGACAAGGATAGAAAACATTGGTATTTATGTCTCAATTGGTACAATTTAACAAAAAGACACATAAGTTTTAGAAATCCGATCTTATCCTTAAGACATAAGGCTGAGACTTTTTTTTGAAAAGTCCAAAAACTTTGTCATTTTTCTAGTATCTGAAAACCTGTGCCTGAGCCTATAGTCTGCCATGGCTTTTGAAGGAAGACCCAGTTCTTTTCAGTATAGGTAGTTATCCTAATTAAGGATGAGACCCTACAAGTTTCATATGGTATATATCTTGGAAACCATATTGTTTTCTTGTTTGAGTCCGTTCTTGACATGACTAAGCTAAATATATAATACTCTTTTACTGAGATTATTTACTTTCTTTTGCCTGGCTGATGTACAGCATCAGATATTTTAAACCAAAATATTCTCATCCATGAGGTATATGTGATTAGAGAGACAGTTTAGGTGTATATTTTCCATCTGTGTTAGAGTAGATGTAAAGGCAGAGAAGGATTTAACAATTTAAGTTAGAGTTCTATTTGGAAATACTAAATTATCATTGAAACCCATGAGAAGGTGCCTTTGTTGGTAATATATTACCATTCTGTGTCCTTAATACAAGGTAGATTGAGGTATGATCCCTCTAACTATTCATTTAACTTTTTAAAGTTTTTATCTTGAAATAATACAAGGACAGCACAGAGAGATGCCTATGTTCTTTACCTAGTTTTTGGTTACATCTTACAGAGCTATATAGTACAGTAGAAAAACTAGAAACAGATGTTAGTACAATTGTGTTATTCTGTGTCATTTAATAGGAGTAGATTCATGATACATACTATCTTCCCTCCTGCAACCCCTTTTTAGTCACACCCACTTGCTCCCTTCTCCCCCCACATCTGTAACTCCTGACAACTACTAATTTACTCTCTGTTTGTATAATATGTCACTTCAAGAATGCTATATAAGTAGAACTGTCTAGCTTGTGACCTTTTGAGATTAGCACTTTTTTTTTTCACTTGGCATAATGTCCATGAGACTTTTTTTTTTTTTTTTTTTTTAACTGAGGAGTATTCCATGCTATGGTTGTACCATAGTTTAATATTCACCTATTTTGGGACATTTGGGTTGTTTCCAGTCTGGGGCTACAAATAAAGCTGCTGCGATCAACTGGTAAATGATCTAGATTTATATCAATTTTATTTTCTTGTGAACAGTTACATATCATTGAAGTTGGCACACCACCTACAGGGAATCAGCCCTTTCCAAAGAAGGCAGTGGATGTTTTCTTTCCTCCAGAAGCACAAAATGACTTTCCTGTTGCAATGCAGGTATTTTAAGTAAAACAAATGGACTTTTAAAATCTCTCCTCATTACAAAACTAACCCCAAACTGCTACTTACAGTCAATATTAATAGTGCTTAGAGGAATATCCTTTATTTAATAGTAAAGTTTATTAGTAAAACTTTGTGAAGAAATATTCTTAACATTCACATAATACATAAACTGGGTTATCATAAGTTCAAAATTATGTTTTCTCTTTTATACATTTTATTCATACTCTTTGTTTACAGTAAGAGCTTGGGATATTAACGTGCTATAAAAAGGAGAAACCATACGTACGTTAACTTTTAAGATTTTTCATATACGCCTCTTGTCAAAGTTCTAGAATTTACCATATCTGAGATGGAATTAAGTTTTTTCTTTGTAGATTCATGATTTTACTGAAGTGTTGATTTTCTTTATACAGATCAGTGAAAAGCATGATGTAGTGTTCTTGATTACTAAGTATGGTTATATCCACCTCTATGATCTTGAGACTGGTACCTGTATCTACATGAATAGAATCAGTGGAGAAACAATCTTTGTTACTGCACCTCATGAAGCCACAGCTGGAATAATTGGAGTAAACAGAAAGGGACAAGTAAGAAAACCTTGAAACTTAAATTAAGCAATAAAGTAACACTGCTGTTAGCTTTTCTTTTTCCTAAAAAGCAAATGTGGTTTGGATGTCAGAAAATAATATATACATAAAAATACAGAAGCACGTGATAAAAAGTCTCTCTTTGATCCTGTCTCAGAGAAAGAAACTGACATATAGCCACTTAGGATTGTGTTTATCTGTCTTTATTATCAAAAGAAATGACTCTCCATACAAAGAAATTATTTGGGTCACATTTTACAGACACCATACTTTCTTTTCAATAGGGTTTTTTTTTTTGTTCCTGTGATTGCTAAAACAGATAATCAACTATTGGGAAAAGAATTCTCTTTACATCTCTTTTCCTAACTCTAATTATTATTAAATATTTAATGTTGGAAGGTGATATGTTATGGTAGCTATTGTGGGGTACCTGGAAAGTTATCCAATTAGATAGGGAAAATATTAGTTGTTCTGAAATTGTCACATTGAACAGACCTCTTCACAGCACCTAACCAAGTGATCCTTTTTCTCTTTTCTTAGTATTTTAATGTTCCACCAGGAAGTATCTTATTTTCTAAAAAATGGTTAAAATTTCAAAAGCAATACTGTTATTGGTCTTGCCTTTTGCTAGTTTTCCTTCAAGTTAGTATTTTTCCCAGATAGAAGTGGATAGGGTAATAATGTATGTATGTAAAGAGGCAAATATTATAGAGAAAGGGAGTCTTTCTCTACCTATCATTCCCTATCTCCTTCCCACACCTGGTTAGGTGCTCCTGCTTTATTCCCCTAGAATTTAGGTAGCTCTCCTCATAGCACATATCACAGTGCGTCAATTACCAATTACTTGTTAAACTGCTTCAGTTGCTATTCTTCATTAGGAAAGGGACTTTTCTTTGTTTAATTGTATTTCTACACCAGTCACTGTCTGGGCGTATTTCTACACCAGTCACTGTCTGGGCACTAAAACAACTTTAAAAATTCAGTAGCTTTCATTTTATTCAGTTGTATGGATCTCTCTTGGAAAAATCAAGAATGCATTGGCCTTTTGGTGAACTAGATTAGTGATAATTTAATAATCATGAAGTTGTTAAGCCAAAGATCTTTTTATTTCTGCCACTGTGCTGATGGTTTTAAGATAATGCTTAAACTAAAGTATCTGGAAGAGTTTCACCTTGTATATTTGCTGTTCATAACTCTGATTTTAAGAATTTATTGATCACCTTCCCCAACAGATTTTGTGTGCCAGTTGCTCTGAGTAGGGAGATGAGTGTTTATAGTAAGCTTAGGACATTTCCTCCACTCTTTGATCAAAGCCAACTACAGTTGGACATATTTCCTAAGAATGAAGTCATGGTTTCTATTTGTTTGAAAATGAAAAGCTATCAAGAGAAGATTTTTTGCCAATATCTAGCTTAAATTCTGAACTTGGTAGAACTGAGTGGGTACTTTAGAAGGTAGAGAGGAACCTTCTCTGTCCCTTGTAGATCTTAAGTACTGGTTGCTAGAAATCTGCTAGAATAGTCTAAACATAGGATGAAGATGAAACTAATGGATTTGGTGTCTGGGGAAGATAAAGGTGTAGCAATTAGTAGGAAGTTTCAGGCAGTGTAGTTGGAACTAGATTTGTTCATCTTTACTTTTCCTAGGAGCTAAGCATGAAGAGTCAGGTCCAGAATGCAAACTGTTAAGAAAGTAATTCCTTCCTTTAATGTCTTAATTTGTAGTAGAATGACATGGGGCAGATACAAGATAGCCATAGCTTTGGGGGTGGGGCGGGGGGATCTGACCTATAGAAGTGAAAGCATTTTGGAAGTTAAAATTTCTTCATTTTTCTCAAAAGGAAACAGAACAGGCAAGGTACACTGTTACTGTCTGTTTGGTTACTGAGTTCTCAGATTGTATTTTTATTCTTAGTCCTGGGACAGAAATTTCACATTTTCATTTATTTAACAAATATTAAGCATTTATTTTGGGCAAAACACTGTCTGGTACTAATAATGCAGCTAAGGAAAGATACATCCCTGTCCTTATGTGGAATAGTGACTAAGAAATAGATGAGAAATTGTAGTATTAGAAGTGCTGTTGGGGTAATATAAGTAGTTTATAAGCTGAGGTATATAACCATCTTTGGTGTTGGGGAGAGGAATGGATATGAACATAGTGAAGGAAAGGTTCCCTTTCTCATGTCAATTGATAGTAGTTTAGATTTTAGGCAAATAGGGCAGGATTCTGTGGCAGTGACATTTTAGGAGGACTAGGATGAGTAACTGTTCCCCAAATAGAAGCAATGGAAAGTGCTCTTTACTGATGCTACATATATTAAGCAACTGCTGTATACCTTGCATTACATTAGGTGCTTAAGGAGTCAGTGATCTCTCCCCTCATTGTTATATAATTTGGCCTCTAGGAATGTAAATGTAATTAAAGAAAATTACTGAAAATCTTTGTTTAAAAAAAAAAATCCTGAAGTTAAGAAGAATATACCTTAAACTTCTTCCAGCTGAGCCCTAGATTTCATTTAGATTTCATAGCTTTTTCAGAGTCCTGTAGGTTGTCGAGACTGTGTCTCTCAAGAATTGATAAACAAAATGGAGAGCTGTCTTTCAGAGCTCAACTAAATGGGAGCCTTTGGTATTAACCATGTTAAGAATGAATGGATGGTAGCAAAGCAATTTGTTTGGACAATATGAAGATAGTATGAAATAGGGAGTTATTTGTCTTACAGAATGGCCAAATTGTAGGAATCCGCAACTGTTTAGCAACTCTTTAGTCTTCTCTGTCTTGGCTTTTTTTTTTTTTTCCCTTTAAAACTAAAAAAAATTTTTATGGCAATAAGAAAACAACTGTCACAGTTTCATTACCTTATGACTCAGCAGTAAACAGCTCTAAACAGATTTGGTATCTTTGATAGCCAAATGAATAACATTGCAGCTATTCATTAATCTTTAAATTTCAGGTTCTGTCAGTATGCGTGGAAGAAGAAAACATAATTCCTTATATCACCAATGTCCTACAAAATCCTGATTTGGCTCTGAGAATGGCTGTACGTAATAACTTAGCTGGTGCTGAAGAACTCTTTGCCCGGAAATTTAATGCTCTTTTTGCCCAGGGAAATTACTCAGAGGCAGCAAAGGTAGCTGCTAACGCACCAAAGGTAAATAGCTATGAAGTTGCCACGATTGGATTAATGTTAATAAGTTCTGTTTCTAATACTGTTAGGAGTGGAACCAGTTCTCCACAGAGAAAACTGATCCTTTTTAGCTTGCATTTCCTTTAGTCATATATGAGTTACATGTCAGTGCCTCTAGATTTGGTTAGCTTTTTAAAACTCAGATGTCTGATATGTAGATCTAGCAAGCTATGATTTACATAGATGTAATGTTCAGTTACTTAGTTACAATACTGATTGCCCTCATCAATGATAGTTACTGATTTTATTTCTAAGATTTGAAAAGTTAAGTAGAGCATGTTAGTAAGATTTGTCTGAAGTTTAGTGGAGTTTATTCTTACCAGCTTTGTATTATGTTGGACTGAATTAACCTTACACCTTGATCAATCAGCATTATGAAATTTGCACTTAATGTAAACCTAGAACAATAGCTAGCTATAAATAGTTTATGATTATGCTGTTCTCTCATACAATGGCATTGTAATTGGGTTGATAGATTTCTGATTCTGAATAATCTCATAACCTTGAACCAGAGGCGTGACGGACATTTACTGAATCTTTACCATTCAGTGTATTGAAGATTTTAAATTTATTTTTGGTAGATGAAATCATGCTTTGAAGATTGGCCTAAGAGATCCGTGGAGTTATTAGTGTGATGTTGGATCACCTATTAAGAGGAGTCTTTAACATTTCTCTTTCTTAAAGGGAATCCTTCGTACTCCAGACACTATCCGTCGGTTCCAGAGTGTCCCAGCCCAGCCAGGTCAAACTTCTCCTCTACTTCAGTACTTTGGAATTCTCTTGGACCAGGGCCAACTAAACAAATATGAATCCTTAGAACTATGTAGGCCTGTACTTCAGCAAGGACGGAAACAGCTTTTGGAGAAATGGTTAAAAGAAGATAAGGTACATTAACTTACGTTAACATATTTTTGCTTTGATTGCATTAAATACCACGGTAGCCAGTTAAAAACATTTAGGCTGCACCAAAATGTCCACTATTTACTGCTTGCAGGAATAGAACAAGGACAGACATTGCATGAGATGCATAAACTTAACTACCTTTTGAAAATAACGTTTTTTGTGGCATGTTGAGATAGGGTATTTTCAGTTTTTTAAATGGAATCCAGGATTCTTGCTTGGTGCTTAAAACTACTAACCTGGAAACAAATTGCTATCCTTTTGCTTTAGGAAAAGTGTAGTGAGAAAGGCCTATTTCAGTATACATTCATATTTGTCAACATGGGTAACACTCATTTGAATATAAGAATATATTCTTGTCTTTCACATTCCACGCTTGATAAGCACAGTAATTTTAACCATATAAATGCCATATATATGTTATATATATATATATGTTTTTTAAACTTCCCAAGTATCATCAAAATTGTCATATTTGCTGCTTGTAACCATGTTTGGATGTACAAGGGAAACATGTAAAATGTTGGATCATTGATATGAAGACATCAGGCCTGTCTAATTAGCAGTGATAGAGATTCCCAAAGTGATTTCACATAAAGTTAATTTGCATTATATGGGAAAACATTTAACTAGTTTCTTGAAATTTTTAAAAATGTGAACCTTTAAAATCTGTTGTTGACCAGCTTTCTTTACTATAGGATTTCCCTATGCTTTTTATATTTACTCAGTACTTACTAATTTCTTCTTACACAGAGCATCTAATAGTGCTGTTTCCTAAAGCACATTATGGGAACTATTGCTTACTTGTAAGGCAACTAACAAATTTAAATGTTGCATTGGTGGCATTATTCCTTTCATAACCACCATAAAAAGCCTTTTCCACAAAGTAGCATTATTGAATTGTTCTCTCTTATGCCACTGTTGAGAACTAAGGTGGTACTGTTTAAAGTACTCGTGAGTAATGAATAACTTTTAATGTTATTACACCTTTCAGTTTTAGTGTATTTGATAATATTTTTACATTAGTGATTCTTAGCCCTTGTTTCTTGACCCAGCTTCTGGCAGTCTTATAGGATACTAGAGAATAGTACTTCAGAGTTGGGATGCTTGGACAGGAGTCTGTGCTGAAGAATAGTTACTAGCCACACTAGCAAGTATTTGAGATGCGTCCTAGTTGTTTCAGATAAGGGAGGAGGATGGGAACAACCAAAGTAACTGAGTTGACCTCTACAGCCTTATGAAAGCTTTTTTTGTGTATCATTACCTTTTTTGTGAATGGTCCTATGGGATCCATTTATGGTAAAAGGGACACTGATCAACTCTACATTAGTTAGCACATACAGTTAAGAGGTATAGGCTCTGGTAGAACTTACTTGTCAGTGATAACGCTGTTCTCTAACATTACTATTAAAAGTAGAAAATTAACTCTGGTATATAAGGCAAAACTCTTAGGGAAACTGTTTTCCAGATTGGGCAGCTGACTGACTCAGCTTTGAATAGCACAGAGGAGGGTATCTGCTTGTATACCACCCCAAAATTCTATAGTTTTTATCTCTTTGACCTTGTAAAATTTGTATATCCTGCTTTACAACCTTCAATCCGAAAGTCAAAATGATAATGGAGCTTAGATCCTTTAGACATACAGATTACATCATAATTTTAAGAAGGGTCCTTATGATAAGCCTCATCTGGCTTTTAAATACTAAATTTTCATTTGGTTACATTACATTGAAAGTTGCATTATTTTTGGAAAATTGGGACCATGTGGGTCTGATATGTGAATACAGTATTCTTAATAGAAATACAGGATTCTGCTTTTAAATACTTACCTTCCTAGCAAAGTAGTTGTAACATCTTTATGCATGAAGTCCTGGTGGCCTTTTTATCCTTAAGTAGGATGTGTGGAGAATTCTCCTGAGACAGTCTTGTGAATACAAGACCAAGAGTCTTTACTAACCACAACGCTTGCATATTTATAATATATTCTGGGATAATTGACTAAGTGCCTGTCATATTAGTTTTAATTTATAGTGGAAGTGATATCAACTATTCATTTATAAAATAGCTCATGGATTACTAAACAATCTCTTTTTCCTTTGGACAGCTGGAATGTTCTGAAGAACTGGGTGATCTTGTGAAATCTGTGGATCCTACCTTGGCACTTAGTGTGTACCTGAGGGCTAATGTCCCAAATAAAGTAATTCAGTGCTTTGCAGAAACAGGTCAAGTCCAGAAGATAGTTTTATATGCTAAAAAAGTGAGTTCAATGAAACAGATTCTCAATATAACTTTGTCAAAACATTGAGAAATTAGCCTATAGGAACTGTCAGTGACTTTAATAGTGAATTTCTTTAAATTTAGAATTACTTGAAGAAGTATAAACATTCTGTTTTAGTTCTCATATACAGAATTATGCTTATTCAGAGATGGAGACACTGGGGCACCTGGCTGGCGTAGTAAGCAGGCATGCAGGGCTGATCGAGGGGTTGTGAGTTCAAGCCCCATGTTGGGTGGAGAGATTACTTTAAAAAAAAAAAAAAAGATTTAAAAAAAAATGGAGGCACTCTTGCTTGGCTTCTCAGAATTTAACATGTCAGGGGCCTGTTACCTGTTAGAACAAACTTCGAAATGGTCATTCATTGAAACTAAGTCAGTTATAAAAATTTATAGCTATTCATTCAGGTACGTTTACCACCAAGGTGTCTCTTTGCCTAATATAAACAAACCAGAGTCAGTTAGCATGTTAAGTTAAAACTGAGTTTGTACTTTCACCAGTAGTTCTATATTAGCAAAATTCTGTTGTAGAAAAAGCCTTTAAATGATATAAACATGAAACTTTGCATCAAAGTTGCAAATTTTTTTTCTATTTGTAGGTTGGATATACTCCAGACTGGATATTTTTGCTGAGAAATGTCATGCGTATCAGTCCAGATCAGGGACAGCAGTTTGCTCAAATGTTAGTTCAGGATGAAGAACCACTTGCTGATATCACACAGGTAAGGCATTAAAATGCATTCTGTAGAAGGTAAGACTTAAATAGGGAATGGAGGGATCTGGGTTTAAACAGCTTTGGAGAAAAATGGGTTATTAACCTTTCAATTTGTAGAAACTAGAGTGTGTTCATCTACATGCATAAACCTCAAGTGTCTTATTAAAAAATACAAAAACAAAAGTTGCAGAAGACTGGACGGGAAGATAACCACCTATATACAGTTTTAAAACATGCAAAACAGGGGCACCTGGGTGGCTCGGTAGGTTGAGCATTCAACTCTTGATTTCAGCTCAGGTCTTTATCCCAGAATCCTGGGATTGAGCTCCAGGCTAGGCACAGAGCTTGTTTGGGATTCTTTTTCTCTCTCCCTCTCTCGTCCCTCTTCCCTGCTCACACACATGTGCTCTTGCTCTCTCTCAAATAAAAATTTAAAAAATGTGCAAAACAAACACCATCTTGTTTAGAGATGTATGTATTAAAAATATGAAAAATACATGGGAATAATAAAACACAAAGGATGGTTGCTACTGTTGGATGAGGGAAGAGATGCATAGAGGAGGTGGGAGTCACAGATTCCTTCATATTTTGTATTTTAAATATTTCATTACAATTTTGAAGCTATTGTTTTGATTATATTGTGCTATTATATAGTATCTTGAAATACTTTGTTTTTATCAGAACTAAAAATAACTGCAGATGACAAAAATTTATTCTTAAATTGTGAAGTGATATTGTATAAATAATATTTAAATCTGGGATTTGGTCTGGCAATTTTTTATATGTAAAGTAAGAGATTTCATTTATGTATTGTCAACAGTATCCTAGAGCACGCTTTAAACATGTTAATTTCCTCTAAATCCTTTTTTTTCCAGATTGTGGATGTCTTTATGGAATACAATCTAATTCAGCAGTGTACTGCATTCTTGCTTGATGCCCTGAAGAATAATCGCCCATCTGAAGGTCCTTTACAGACACGGTTGCTTGAGATGAACCTTATGCATGCACCTCAGGTATGTTTTTTCCTGTTTTTTTTAGGCATGTTTCCAACATTGTTTTAGTAGTTAATTAGAGCTGCTTAGATTAAGTTATTTGAAGCTACTGAGTTGCCTTTGTACTCTCTCCTTTATTAATTGACTACTGAATCTTCATGTATAATCTAGGTATAGAATTAATATAAATGGGGTATAAAATAAATTTGTCCTATTTGTGTTTTTATAGGTTGCAGATGCTATTCTAGGGAATCAGATGTTTACACATTATGACCGGGCTCATATTGCTCAGCTGTGTGAAAAGGCTGGTCTACTGCAGCGTGCATTAGAACACTTCACTGATTTATATGACATAAAGCGTGCAGTTGTTCACACCCATCTTCTTAACCCTGAGGTATTACAGTCTTACCTAACAGAAGCTATTATGATTAACTGGTTTATTGAAAATTTGTTTGTAGCACTGAATAATAGTAATTTCATTCCACCATTAGGTTCAATGTTATTTTATTTATTTATTTATTTATTTATTTATTTATTTATTTATTTATTTATTTACCTACCTACCTACCTACCTACCTACCTGCCTGCCTGCCTGCCTACCTACCTACCTGCCTGCGTGTTTATTTTGTCCTCTAGTGGTTAGTGAATTACTTTGGGTCCTTATCAGTAGAAGACTCCCTAGAATGCCTCAGGGCCATGCTGTCTGCCAATATTCGTCAGAATCTGCAGATCTGTGTTCAAGTGGCTTCCAAGTATCACGAACAACTGTCAACTCAATCTCTGATTGAACTTTTTGAATCTTTCAAGAGTTTTGAAGGTAATTAAGAGTTTCTGAATTGTTTTAAATTAAGATAGCCAAGAGGGGGTTTTGTTACAATCGTGGGCTGTTGGAAATTCTTTCTACAAGATCAGTTTTATGGGATAGTTTTGAGTTTTATTTAATAAATGTCAACTCTTTTGTGCCAAGTTCTGGGGATGTGCAGTGAACGAGACTGTCTGCTTGGATATTTTAGAGGTGAATTAAAGGCAGAATTTTAAGACCCAAATATATGTAGTAGCTTTGTCAGAATTGTATAAAATAAAAATACGAATGATGAGGTATAATAAGATTTCATGCTTATGTTGTCTGAATCTTACAGTGGCAAATGTTTCTAGCCAAGGACATTTTGTAACTTGTCACTATATAGTGGGTTTTCTCCATCTTTGCACTATAGTTAATTTAGGCTGGATAATTTATTTCGGGGGTGGGTTGTCATGTGCATGCAGGATATTCAGTAGCATCCCTGGCTTCTGCCCGGTAGATGCTAGTAGCATCAGCTGCACCAGTTGTGGCCACTAAAAGTGTCTTCACACATTGCCAAATGTCTGTCTTCTGGGAAGGAAATCACCTCATTTGAGAATCACTGCTGTACCAAGTACTAAATCACTGTTGAGTTACTCTTGGGTTTATTACCTTTTTTTTCCTTCTTTTTGTCATAACTGTTCTCAATAGAAGGAATGAGAGATTTCTACTAGTTTTCTCTTTCTGTATGTTAACTATGCACTAAATTGATTTTGTTCATTCAAGTACAGTGTCTAATAGCCACGTGTAGCCACATAAAGTAATTAAAATTGAATACAATTAAAATTTTAGATCTTTAGTTACAGTAGCCACATTTCAGGTGCTTAATAGCTGTATGTGGTTAGCAGCTCCCATGTTGGACAGTGCAGATCTAGAACATTTTCATCATTGCAGAATGTTCTGTTGGACAGCACTGTATTAAATTCTTTTCAAACTGCTTTTGTGTTTTTCCTATTAACTACATATAGGAAAAACCTGCTATAGGGGACATTTAAAATTTCTCACAGGGAATATGGTGTGATTATTAACTTTCATACTAAGTAGCTGTCCCCCTATTTCTCAGCTACTAGAAGACATTGAATTGTTCTGTAGGGATTAAAGTGTAAGTCCATTTATTGAACTGATTACTAGATTAATTAGTATTCTTAATTGAGCGTTTTGAGCAACCAGTTTTTGGGGGGGGGCTTATTCAACATAACTTTTTAAACTGAGGTATAATTGTCATAGTATTTTGAATTGCTTAAATATTTTTCAGTTCTATCATTCTCAGAGGTGTATGTATCCTTAATTTCAGTTATTTGTCTCTTTAAGGTCTCTTTTATTTTCTGGGATCCATTGTTAACTTTAGTCAGGACCCAGATGTGCACTTTAAGTATATTCAGGCAGCTTGCAAGACTGGGCAGATCAAAGAAGTAGAAAGAATCTGCAGAGAAAGCAACTGCTATGATCCTGAGCGAGTCAAGAATTTTCTCAAGGTAAGTGGTTTTGAGTAATGCACTTTCTGGTTGGATTGACAATCAACAGTTCTACATGGGTTTCATCATAGTTTGAAAATATCTTTTTTTCCCTAAACGGGGAAATTTTTAACATTCTTGTATTTTGTGCTGAATTATTTCTTCCAAATGTGATACTCTGTGGTTTCCTCTGAAATAGGGAGGGAAATTGGTAAATAATACCTAAGAATGACGAGCTCTTAAAAAAGAAAAAAAGAATGACCATCTCTTTAAAAGAAGAAAAAAAATAGCACTATGTCAAAGGAATTTCCTTTCTTTTATTTCAGTTTTGAAAAGTGGTTGGAGATTCTCCATGTCATTTTAGAATTTCATGTATGCTCCTTTTGAAGATTAAGATCAGCTTGCCCTCAGTGTCCTTTTCAGGAGCCTCTATTATATACAAAGCATTCTGTTATCTGAGAAACATCAGTTTACCTCTTATCAAATTAGCTTTTCTCTAGAAACTGAGTGTTAATTATATATAGTTCATTAAACTGAAGGTAAGATCAAACAGAAAAAACCCTCACTCCGTGGCACTAGTTTTAGAGAAGTAAGAACTGCTTGTGTTGGAGTGAAGAGTAATGGTTAAAAGATCTTTAGCTCTTTAAAACATACTTAAGGGCACCTGAATTTGTTTAATGTTTACTTAACTTTATTTATACCCACTAGTTCCATTGTGAAAAAAATAAAACTTCAGAATTGGCATTTGTCGATAAAAATCAGGTAGACTATGGAACACTCAGATTACCCCTTTAAAATATATGTATTTATATATTTCGTATTTGAATTATATGGAATGATTCCAGAAACTATGTATAAAATTAAGTATTTTCTGCCTTTTGGAAGCATTTTACCTTGAAACTAAAACCAAAATGTTTATTTTGTAATTCAGTAAAAAACATAGGCTTTTCCTATTCCTACACTGTTATTTTGGATAATCTATAGTTTTATTAACTGCTCCTTTGAAGAATCACTACTGGGTTCTAGATTAAATAGCTAAACTCTTAGAGGTTTTCGTGTAATGTAGTAGTTAAAATGTAGAAGTTGCCCCATAGTTTAGATTAAAAGATAAACACTCCCCCAGAGTATAACTTTATAATATCTTGGTCATCATGAGTATTCTGAGTAGCCTGGCCAGTCTGATGTATTTGAATCCATGTCTTTCTGGTGTCAAAAAGCCCTCCAAAGGAGAAGTATTTGATACTTCATGCTTGACTAGAGTATCCATGACAATAGTTCACTTCCTCCTTTGAGTATTGGCACTGTTTCCTTTTTTTAAAAATACTACCAGACTCTTAACTATCTTTTTTATTGTTAGGAAGCTCTTGACTGTTAAGCTTCAGTTGTCATTTCTTTAGAATTGTGTTTTGTATTTTTGAGTCATTTATGTGCAAAACGAGACTAAATTAACTTTTTCACTTAATTATCTTAAACTTAAGAAAAAAAAAAAGATCTTCTGGATTCTAGCATGGTGCAGTCATAGGTTGCTTAGCCCCCCTGAGATGTAATGAGAGAGGACTCCCCTTCCATACATCACACTATGAATTAGGTGCAGATCTGGTAGAGTAGGGAAATGCATATGGATTTTGGGCTTTTAAACTAATCAGACCTGGTTCAAATTCTATTTCTGTTATTGGCTATTATTCAGTATCTGTCTGTTATCTCAGGCAAATTAACTAGTATGCCTTAGTCTTGGTTTCTCCAACCAGAAGCTGTGTTGATCAAGTCAAGTACCTTGTATGCCATAGGTGTTCAAGTGATAACTCTTGTTAATATACTGTATTGGTGGGCCTGAAAATAAGGTAGAATCAGCCTACATATGCTCTCTTTCTATCAGGCAGGTTTTCTTTTTGGTTTTAAGTTATTCCTGACTTTGTGAAGGAATTTTAATTTCAGCCTAAGTTAGATGTAAACCTCGTGTCTTATCTTCAGTCTGAGATGGAAGCTCAGTACTAAGATGCTACTGTTGTTTTCAACCTTTCACCTCAGTGGTAAGAATGAACATACTAGGCCCTTTACTCACTTTATTGACCTGTATAGCGTAGCTACAATGCTGCATCTCATCATCACTGTCATTAAACTTCAGTTTGGAGGTGTTAGGTATATGAGAATTGGTGGTATAAGTAAACTGTGGTAAGAAAAGTAATCTTGAACATTGAAGTGCCAATTCCATGTTAGCCACCAGGAATACAGAGATTGGTAGATTATGACTTCTCTTTAAAGTAGCTTGTGAGCCAGGATGAAATGATATCATTAGCATCATCTGACTCACGCATTAACCCTGTGGAACTGTGGCTGTCTGTAGAAAGCATGGAACTGTTCTTCAGACCCATGATGTGCTTCCTGCTGCCTTTGATCTTATTTTTTATCCTTTTTCTTTTCTGGTTGTACTTAAACCATACTTGCCTGCTTGTTATTCCTGCACCTTCCTGCCTCTCCTGCCTCAGGACCTTTGCTTGTGCCCTTTCTACTTTTTTTTTTCCCCTTCAAATCTTCATGACCAGGATCTTTTACCTTCGTTCAGATTTCTGATGAAATGTCATGAGAACGGATGATGTCTCAGCTTACCCTTCTTAGAATAAAACCTATCCCTATTCCATCCTGCCCTCCCCCATATCCTGCTTTATTTTTCTTTAGAACATTTAACACTGTAAGACATTGTTTTTCCCCCCCTAGAACATAAGTTCCTTGAGGGAATGCTGCAGTGCATAAGAACAGTGTCTGGTATGGAGGTACTCAGTAAATATTAGTTAAGTGAATAACTTAATGTTTAAAAAAACCTCTGAATGTGTTTATATAATTTCAGTTTTGATCTTAAAATCTTTAATCATAATTGCTAATGGGTAGCCTTTTATTTTAGTAAATAATTAAAAATATTAATAGCATCACTGTCATGTATGAAATCATACATGATAGGATAAAAGGATATCCTATCATGGATAGGATAAAGGATTAAAAGGATAAAAAGGAGAAAAAATAAGATTGCAAATTTAGGCAATCAAAAAAATACTAGTTTTTATCTACTTTTTCAATCTTAAATTGTCTTTGCCAGCAGAAATTTTAAACACTCATGCATGAGAATAGAACATCTAAGTAATCTTACATACTTCCAAGTGTATTTCCTAAGTGGTAAAATAAAGTCTATAATACTTTATGTGGTTATTAAAGAGAGTAAAGAGGACTAGTGTGTTGATCCACTTTTTGATGTTCATTTAGTAGGAAGAACTTGGCCAACTGAAATCTTTTGGATAGGTAGATCCAGCATTTTGTCTAGAAATGATTCTAGCAGCTATTAGTAGAGAGTTTCCATGGTGCTAAATAAATAACAACACATGCTTTAGACTTTCCTTAATGTGAAAAATCTGCAGCTGGACTTCCACTTCAGATTTACAGCCATTTTGATTTTTTTATTCCAGGATTTCTCCTGACTCCTAGATTTAGTTTGGTGTTACACCCTGATCACTTCATAGGCTAATTTTCAGTTACTAATAATTGGATGAGTGATATGTGCTAAACTTAGGAACCATTTTTTTGTAACATTGCAAATGTTCTTAGTGGCTGTCCATTGGGGAAAGTCCTATCCTGCTTAGTTCTCCTTGCTTAGTAGATTGTCATAGAGGAATCATTTATTGAGGAATGTTTTACTTTGTATAAATGAATTCCTGATGGAAACTGTTGTTTTTTGTGCTGTACCTTATGTCTCTGGAATGTAACAGGACATGTATCAGGTAAATGCCCAGTGTAGGTCTTATCTACCTGTCTGTAACATCTGTGTAAATCTGTAAGTAGGATTATAGCTTGGTATTTGTAATGGTAAAAGCAACTGGTAATTTAAAGATGTCTTTTCTTTATGTGCTTTTTTCTTTTTTTAACCTTTTTCTTACCACAGCAGCATGTGGTATATTCGTGGCTGTCACCATTATGCTGCTCCTTGTAGGCTTTATCGTAATAGTGTTAGGGGCTAGCCATATAGATTGGAATTTGGGAGGGGTAAAAAATCATTAGTTTGAAACAACTATGAGCCATTTTTGCCATTTTGACAATGTGACTGTAATTCTTAAATCAACACTCAATTCAGTTGAAATGTTACTGTTAAAGTCCCCAGTGTGATGGTTTTCTATCCTGAATGCCACTGGTGGCTCACAAATCTTAATTTGTTACTTTTTTTGGTAAATGGTATATGTGGAAAGGACCTTTATGTGAGCCTCTCCCACCAGTGTAGAATAGATTCCCCTATTTTACATAAATTCAAAAGCTCACAGAAGGAGACAATTATGGCTTTTTTTTGTTGTTCTTTTTTCAGGAAGCGAAGCTAACAGATCAATTACCACTTATCATTGTGTGTGATCGGTTTGACTTTGTTCATGATTTGGTGCTCTATTTATATAGAAATAATCTTCAAAAGTATATAGAGATATACGTACAGAAGGTAAGTAATACTTAAAAGTACCATATTGTAGATTGTACTTCTCACACTATGGAAATCTTCATATCTTTCTGAAACTCTGTACATAATGGGAGTGGTCTGCTACAGTGGCTTTCAACGTTTTTTTTTCCCCTTCAGGAAAAGGGGAATCCTTATTTAGATTAGAATTTTACATTCAGGTATAAGTATGTAAACCAGAACAAACTGCTATAGATGAAAAAGTTGGGTGACACCTACACACAACTTACTTGGTGACCTAACCCCTGAGGTGTTTGTGTGGAAGCTGTAGACTTTGAAAGCACAGTAAAACCATCTTAAATACTGATCTTAGAAACTTTACCTTCTAACTCCAGAAATCGAAAGGCAGTTCTGCTCTAATGGAGGCCTTTAAATTAGTCTTCTGTACACATTCTGTGACTGTAGCTTCTTTGGACTTACTTAATTTATGTGGAGCGATGCTGAGGTAATTATTTAACCAAGCCACACTTCCTGCTAACTTTTCCTGTCTACTTGCAAATTTAAACTCTCGGTTTATTACTGAATTTTAAAACTGAGCTAAAAAAGGGAAATGAGTTTAATTTTTTTAAAACTTCTTTACGCTTTCTTTGCTTATTAAAGATAACGACATTTTTTTTTTAACCATAGGTGAATCCGAGTCGACTTCCTGTGGTTATTGGAGGATTGCTTGATGTTGATTGCTCTGAAGATGTCATTAAAAATTTGATTCTTGTTGTAAGAGGTCAATTCTCTACTGATGAGCTTGTAGCTGAGGTTGAAAAAAGAAACAGGTGTGGTACCATTTTGACCTATATAACTGGGATAAATCAGTCTCTCTTAGCTTGGTAATGGATAAAAATACAACATGCCATTTGCCTAAAAGCTGTTTAACAAAATGTGGATCATGATTCCCTGGAGACATCTAATTTAGAAGTGATAAGTTAGCTGTAGGTGCTGAAAGAAATCTGTTTTCTAAAACATTACAGCTTTGTCATATAGACATTATTTGCATGTTTTTAATTACGGCTGTGTGATTTGACTGTTTTTAATGTAAACTATGTAAAAGCCTCTTTTTACTTAGTTACAGTACCACTATTTTAGTAACTGATCTTCTCTGATTAATTTTTCTCAAGTATAATGAGAGAAAAGGGTCCCTGCATCACTCTGGGGTTAAACTGATTTTTAATTTGAACCTTAATGTGATAATATGAATTCTGAATTTCCAATAGAGGAAATTTCTAAAATTTTTTTCTAAAAATTTATTGTACCATGAAGTCTTTTTTTTTAGCTGGGACATTTTGATGAACTAGTATGTTTAGAAAGTGTGGATAGTGTAAATGAGATTGGCGGGTTGGTATAATAGTGGGAAATTACTCTGGCTTTGAAAGATAACGAGAAACCCTATGGGATTTAATTTTAACCGGGGTTGGTATAGGTGTCCTAATAATGGTATTCATAGAATTTGTATTTGAATATTACAAACATAGAAAAATTCTGTACTTAAGTACAATGGAGATCTAGAATACTGATTTTAAAAGCTTGAGCCTAATTTGAACTGATTATAGGTCATAACAGTTTAATAATTAGAAGGAGGTTTCAGTTGACTCTTAAATCTTAATACCTGAAAACAATCTTGTTTGTTGTGTATTCTAAGCCAATAGCCAGATAGTTACAGCTAGACAATTTGGTCTTTAAGTTACAAGTTATATTGTGATAAACTAGATTCACACCTGAGTCTCTAGTCTAAGTGTGCCTTAGCTAATCTATATTCTTTTGATTGCCATGGCATATCTGCTTGGATTGCATGTGTTTATAGGATCTTGAATTTTTGCCTTAATACAAAAGTTGTGTCTTTACCCTAATGGGAGTGTATTCAAAATAACTACATGAATTTGGTAGCCAAAATATGGCCTACTGTTTTTCCTCTGGGTGCTTGTAATACTTAACCATGGTCAAAAGAGTGTTAGTCATCAGGACCATTGAAACGTAAGCTACAGTGTAGTGAAACCATGATACTTGGTGGAGTGATCATATGACTGGCAGTATTATTAAACCTAGAGTTTCTTTTTTTTTTCTTTTTTTTTTTTTTAAACCTAGAGTTTCTAATGCTACCAGATTTTTTTCCCATTGTGTATTTAGGATACTGACCCCTGTGGCTATAGGTAATGTCTGTTAATTGTGTTAAAATTATAAGAAACCTTAGGTAGTCTGGCCTTTTTTCTCATACCACATACTCTTCTTCCAAATATGTAGATATTTTGTCCAGTATAAGAAAGAACAACATGAATCTGTAAATCTCTTCTTTCTATATTCTATCTAGATAATGTGGCAGATAGGTCTAGGAGACTCTAAGGCTATCTTCTGTGTAATGGGCAAATCATTTAATCATCTCTGAATCTTAATTTCCCAGTTGGTTGGAATTTTTGAGAATTCAAAATCATTTATGGGAAAACATTATATACCATATAAGGTCCTTCTGTATTTAGCATGTCAAGAGTTGTGTGTTTTTTGTTTTTTTATAATACAGCATGTGTGGTTTTGTGTGTATGTGTGTGTGTATGTGTGTGTGTTTTTTTTTTAATACTAGATTGAAACTGCTTCTGCCTTGGCTAGAGGCCAGAATTCATGAGGGCTGTGAGGAGCCTGCTACTCACAACGCATTAGCCAAAATCTACATAGACAGTAATAACAACCCAGAGAGATTTCTTCGTGAAAATCCTTATTATGACAGTCGTGTTGTTGGAAAGTATTGTGAGAAGAGAGATCCACATTTGGCTTGTGTTGCTTATGAACGTGGCCAGTGTGATCTGGAACTTATTAATGTGAGTACTAATAGCTGAATGTGTACAGAGAGAAGGCTGCATTTTTTAAAACCTGTTGCATAATGTTAAATTAGTGAATTTTGAGTTTAACAGTGGCTTTAGGTAATACAGAGCATTTCTTGTAGATGAGTGCTCTTTTAAAAAACTTTATTTGACAATAATTGTGAATTTAAAGTGGCCAAAATAACAAATTAAGTCTATCTTCACTTATTAACATTTTAATCCAGTAGTTTTCTCACTGTGTTTCATACATTGTCTCATACATAAACACACATACACACCATACATATGTATATGTGTGCACATAGGAGAGTAAGTTGCATACCTCTTCAGTGTATAATCCTAAGAGTAAGGAATTCTGTTTCATAACCACACTGTAGATACCAACTTTAGTTATTTTGACACTGATAGAATACTTTAATACCTGTTTTAGTCTAGTTTTGTCATTGACCCAGTCAGTGACATTTTATAACATTTTTTTCCTTTTAGTATAGGATTACATATTGAATTTTAATAACAACTTGGTTGTGACTTATTCAGGTTTATATGTAAAAGTAATGGATTTTTTCACAATGAAACAATAAAAAGTGTGTATGTATATAAAGGAAATAACCTTTAAAGTAGTCTATAAGAAGTCTTTACTTTTTACCTTAAAACTAACCCGTTAATATCTTGCTTAGGTTTGCAATGAGAATTCCCTCTTCAAAAGTCTTTCCCGCTATTTGGTACGCCGAAAGGATCCAGAATTATGGGGTAGTGTGCTGCTGGAAAGTAATCCTTACAGGAGACCCCTTATTGACCAGGTAAAATTGGCAAATGTATTTAAGGTTCTTTTTTTTAAATATTTATTTTTTGAGAGAGAGTGCATGCAAGTGAGGGAAGGGGCAGAGAGAAGAGGGAGAGAGAAATCCCAAGTGGGTTCAACACTTGTCAGCAGAGTCTGATGAGGGGCTGGAACTTGCAAACTGTGAAATCATGACTTGAGCTGAAACCAAGAGTCAGGACACTTAACCAACTGAACCATCCAGGCACCCCTTAAGTCTCATCTTTTTAACTACAAATAAAACCTTTCCTGTCATCGTATACCCATATGTACTTAAATGGATCATATTTTACTGTAAGAGAAGACTGTAAAAAAGAATGAAATAAAATTATACTAATACATATACATATGTTTATATATATATATATAAATTTACACACATTGTAAATTGAAAACATTTTTTAAAACCATGAAAAATTTTTTTAAAAAGTAAAAATTGAATGTTGTTATAATGGTTCTTAAATTCTCCTGGTTGAAGTATAAATATGGAAGAGAATAAATCAAAAGCTGTTAATTCTTCATTCCTCTCCTAGGAAGCATTTCTAAGGAAAACTCCCATGTTAGATACAAAGCTTCCTATTAAAGAATCTGGGAGCCATATAACTATCAAAACATGGAGGAATTACTTAGTCTGTATTGCCACATCTATGTAGTCGAATCATATGTAGTCATTAAAGTGATAATGAGGAGTGGTTATTGTGGATAATGTTTTAATCAGGAAAAAAAGATAGAAATTATGTAATTAGGGTGATTTTTTTCAGAAGAATGGGTATATGTGGATGATATGGGTATATGTGGATTTGTGTAGAAAACACCTTTGTGTGGTAAATGTAAAGGTATTTTTCCTATGCCAGATTATTCTCATTAGATAATGTCTTCATAACCACCCTGATTTTTAGTACTTAACTCTATATGTATTCTATAGGTTGTACAGACAGCCTTGTCTGAAACTCAGGACCCTGAAGAAGTGTCAGTAACTGTCAAGGCTTTTATGACTGCAGACCTTCCTAATGAACTCATTGAACTGCTGGAGAAAATTGTCCTTGATAACTCTGTATTCAGTGAACACAGGTATGCTATAAGAAGGGTCCATTGGCTCTTTATATTCAGTCTTTTTTTTTTAATGTATTTTGAGAGAGAGTGAGAGAAAGCGAGCAGGGGAGGGGCAGAGAGAGAGGGAGAGAGAGAATCCCAAGCAGGCTCTACACCATCAGCGTGGGGCATAAGGAGGAGCTTGAACTCGCTAATCGTGAGGTCATGATCTGAGCCCAAACCAAGAGTCAGATGCTTAACCAGCTGAGCCACCTAGGCACCCCCCTCTTATATTCAGTCTTAAATTGTGGCTTTTCAGTTTTGAGAAGGAACAAAAAGACGAAGACTAGAGAATGTTGTCTGAATTATTACTCTTCTCATACACTTCTCATCCTGCCATTGAGACAAAAAAAACTCTTCATAGCTGTAGTGTTTATTCTTTATGACTAATAAGCTTTTGAAATAATACATCCAAAAATTTTTTTTTCCTTAAAAGGAATTTGCAAAACCTCCTCATCCTCACTGCAATCAAGGCTGACCGTACACGTGTTATGGAGTATATTAACCGCCTGGATAATTATGATGCCCCAGATATTGCCAATATCGCAATCTGCAATGAGTTGTTTGAAGAAGCATTTGCCATTTTCCGGAAATTTGATGTCAATACTTCAGCAGTGCAGGTAGGTCTTCAGATTGCCTAAGTTGATTTACTGAAGGTACTGCCTTCTCTTGATTATTGTATGCTATACAGGCCTGTTAGGCCTGGCATAATTGATGGCTTGGGCAATAGAAAAAGCAATAAAATCCTAACCATTTACATGTAATTGCTGTGTGGCCAGATTCATTCTACTGTAACCCTAATTCAGAAATTTGTTGCCTAGGTCTTGATTGAACATATTGGAAACTTGGACCGGGCATATGAGTTTGCTGAACGCTGCAATGAACCAGCGGTCTGGAGTCAGCTTGCAAAAGCCCAGTTGCAGAAAGGAATGGTGAAAGAAGCCATTGATTCTTACATCAAAGCGGATGATCCTTCATCCTACATGGAAGTTGTTCAGGCTGCCAACACCAGTGGTATGACTTCTTTTATGTGTTTGTGACCTCAGAAAATGTACTGAAGCTATGATTAGCCCTAAGCATTAGGACATCGGTCTGTTCTGAATTTATATAGGAGTTAGATATTGCACGGTTACTTGTGAAGACATTTAGCACTCCATCTTAGTCCACATACAGAAAGGCTGCATTTTGTGAACTTACAAAGGTCCATAGGGAAGATAAAAATTCTCACAAAATTCTGATCGAGTTCTAATCTTACAACTTTAAGGAAAAGGATAATTAATAAAGGGGGAATTCAACTGTTCATTTGGTCAGTGATAATACAGAAACGGAACAGGAATTTTGCCATTTTAGATGCATTTCATTGTTTAGATTTGTTATTTTCTATATTGGTTCCTTAAAAAGGAAATTAACAATAATTTTCATTTACTTGAGTGAAAAATGTTAGGATATTAGTGTTTGGATTTATTTTCTTCTTTATACCTAGGAAACTGGGAAGAACTAGTGAAGTACTTGCAGATGGCCCGTAAGAAGGCTCGTGAATCCTATGTGGAGACAGAATTGATATTTGCACTGGCTAAAACAAACCGCCTTGCAGAGTTGGAAGAGTTCATCAATGGGCCAAATAATGCTCATATCCAACAAGTGGGTTTCCTGTTCAGATTTTTTCAAAGTGTAGAAGTCAACTGTTAAGCAACTTTTTATTAGTAGGATCAACCCATCACAACTGATGATTCCAAAGGAAATACAGTGTTTATCAGTATTAAATTGAATTGTGACTTTGGAATGAGGATTGAGTTTAGGCCTACCAAAAATGGATTGTGTTTATTTGCGTTTGTTTCAGGTTGGTGATCGTTGTTATGATGAAAAAATGTATGATGCTGCTAAATTACTGTACAACAATGTCTCCAATTTTGGACGCTTGGCATCTACCCTCGTTCACCTGGGTGAATATCAGGCAGCTGTTGATGGAGCTAGGAAAGCTAATAGTACTCGAACATGGAAAGAGGTAATCTCAATACCAGTTTGAATGAAGAATTCAGATGTTTAGAAATCTCTTTAAACTGATTAATTGAATTAACCAGCCATGTTTACATTTGAGTTTATGTAGTTGAAATTTTTGTTATAGGTCTGCTTCGCCTGTGTAGATGGCAAGGAGTTCCGTCTAGCTCAAATGTGTGGGCTTCATATTGTAGTACATGCAGATGAATTGGAGGAACTTATCAACTACTATCAGGTAATGAACAAGAGTCTTTTATTAGTTGAGATCTATTGCCACAGATAGTCTTAAACTTTAATTGCGTATTTCCCTTATTCAGGACCGAGGATACTTTGAAGAACTGATAACCATGTTGGAAGCAGCACTGGGACTTGAGCGAGCTCATATGGGAATGTTTACCGAATTAGCTATTCTATATTCTAAATTTAAGCCACAGAAAATGAGGGAGCATCTGGAGCTGTTCTGGTCCAGAGTGAATATTCCTAAGGTAATCAGCCTTTTAACATTGTGAGGTGGCTCTGTAGCTATAACTGAAACTTTAATGGGTTGCCTGGGTGGCTCAGTTGATTAAGCGTCCCAACTCTTCGTTTCGGCTCATGTCATGATCTCATGGTTTGTGCGTTTAGGCCCACTTCAGGCTCTGCACTGACAGTGTGGAGCTTGCTTAGGATTCTCTCTCCCTTTCTCTACCCCTCACCCATTTGCAACATGTGCACATGTGTGCATGCTCTCTCTTTCTCTCAAATAAACTTTCCTTCCTCTGTTTTTTTCTTTTTCTTTTCTTTTTTAAGCTTTAGCTAGAATTACAGACCCATATCTAAAGCAATTAAATCTCTCTTACATAGGTGCTTAGAGCTGCAGAACAAGCTCATCTCTGGGCAGAATTGGTGTTTTTGTATGACAAGTATGAAGAGTATGATAATGCCATAATTACTATGATGAACCATCCAACTGATGCATGGAAAGAAGGGCAGTTCAAAGATATTATTACCAAGGTGTGTATCTTCTTCAGAAGATACAAGCTTCAAAAGGAGCTCATTAGTAAATAACTCAACTTCTATGTGGACTTTTCCCACTTTAGGTTGCCAATGTGGAACTATACTACAGAGCAATACAGTTCTACCTAGAATTCAAGCCTCTGTTGTTAAATGATTTGCTGATGGTGCTGTCTCCACGGTTGGATCATACTCGTGCTGTCAATTATTTCAGCAAGGTAATTCTAAAAACTTCAAAACCTCATAGTAGGGAGCTAAGACTTACATCGGTAACTTTTGTCTGTGGAACTTTAAGGATGTATTATGTTTGTAAAACACTCCTTATTTTAAAGGTTAAACAGCTACCACTGGTGAAACCATATTTGCGTTCAGTTCAAAACCACAACAACAAGTCTGTGAATGAATCACTGAACAACCTCTTTATTACCGAAGAAGATTATCAGGTAAAACTTTTAGTTCTTGCATATATTCTCAAAATTCAGGTTATAATTGGGTTATTGGTATGTTTTCGAGTAAAACCCATTATCCCTTAGGTTTGTAAACAGTAGGTACTTGTATGCCTCAGATCTAATTTAGTGGTGTTTTCAAGATCAATCAATCTGACTTTTAAGTGCAAAGTTTGCAGAATTTTGCTTAGATCTTGTGTTGGTTAATGCTTTAGAAAAAATGTTATGGTTACTTCATCCCTAAACATCTTGATTGTAGGCAAGGTTCAAAGAGTTTTGGATTTTTTTAACTAGTCTGTAAAACTGATTTGGTATTAAGTGTATTTATTCACTGCTTTTCTTGCCCTGTAGCGTATTAGTATCTGTCTTTTAATAAACTTGCCTTTGTGAAGAATTTTGCGAAAACAAAATTACAGTTAAGGTTAAGTTAGTTGCCTTTTTTCTTTCTCTTATTACCAACAAATGATGGGTTCAGATCCCATGCTTAGCTATATGACTAACTACCATGTCACGTTGTATCAGAAGTTTCTCTGAAGCATAAAATCTTATCCTCCAAATTACAAATCCTGCCATTTTCATAACTATTCAAAGTTTTGATACTGAAAACCTTGGAGAAAATTACAGAAGTTTTGTAGTACCTTTGAAGATTTTTGTTATACAGTCAGATTGAAGAACCTTGATACTTGTTCAGCTTACAACTTTCTGGTTTGATGCTTGAATCTAGGCTGTCATATTACAGTGCTCATTGATCAAGTTGTATTCTATACATACACATCATACAGCATATAGATCACATCATATACAGTCAGTCATATACAGTAATGACTCCTTGATCAAGAATCATGGAATAAATTTTAAACTAAAATGAAACTGATCTGGCATTGGATGGCTTTTTTTTTTTTCTTTTTTTTAAGGCTCTGCGAACATCTATAGATGCTTATGACAACTTTGACAATATCTCACTTGCTCAGCGTTTGGAAAAACATGAACTCATTGAGTTCAGAAGAATTGCTGCTTATCTCTTCAAAGGCAACAACCGCTGGAAACAGAGTGTAGAGCTGTGCAAGAAAGACAGCCTGTACAAGGTGGGAATGTTGGTGGGGGCCGGCCTATTAAGTCAAGTACTAGATGACCTGTTGTAACCCTATAATGGTGTATTAGAAGTGATTACAGGGGCACCTGGGAGGCCCAGTTGGTTAAGTCTCCGACTCATGGTTTCAGTTTAGGTGATGTTCTGACTGAGTTTGAGCCCTGTGTCCAGCTGTGAGCAGAGCCTGCTTGGGATTCTGTCTCTCTCTCTCCCTCTCTTTCTGCCCCTCTCACACTCGCTTGTACTTGCTCTCTGTCAAAGTAAATAAATTTAGAAGAAATTAAAAGAGAAGTGATTATGGTCTATACAAGTATTAGTCTTGCAAATGTGAGAATTGTCTTTAAGCCCCCATTTGAGGGAGGTGGTAATTAAGTCAATTTCTTGATTCTAGTGGTCATCTTATGTTCTGTCAAGCCTCTCTCTGTTTAAAAAAAGATTGTTCACCCTATTTTTTTCTTTTCTTTCAACAAATCTTCAATTTAAATGATATAACTGGGACCCCCCCACCCCCCATTGTATAATTGGTTTGCCATTTCAGCATATTTGAGTTTAATGTTTCACCATCATCCTTTCCTTTGAATAGGATGCAATGCAGTATGCCTCTGAATCTAAAGATACTGAATTGGCTGAAGAACTCCTACAGTGGTTTTTGCAGGAAGAAAAAAGAGAGTGCTTTGGAGCTTGTCTTTTTACCTGTTATGATCTTTTAAGGCCAGATGTTGTCCTTGAAACTGCATGGAGGCACAATATCATGGATTTTGCCATGCCCTATTTCATCCAGGTCATGAAGGAATACTTGACAAAGGTAATGGCGCCTCTGTGTGTATTCAGAACTACTTACCTTGAGGATATATAAAATTCCACATGCAGGTCTATTTTTTTCAAATTTTTTTTGTCTAGTGGAAGTAAGTCATTTGATTGTCATAAAATATTCTCCAGAAATTTTTGATGTCTGACAAGTGACATTGAATGGAAAAGGGAACTCAAACATGTCAGTATGTTTACCCTCCATGTATTTCTGAGGGTGAATAGTATTACTTCTATATTGTATGTTTGTTTTTTTTTAACATCTGATAAAAAAATTTTTTTTTTCCTGAAAATAACATCTTCCTCAAATCCGTTCTTGTGACTTAGATGTCCGTAACTTAGTAGTATAGATTCCCTTTTTTTTTGGTTGCTTCTTGACTTTAATATGTATGCCTGTTTCTTTTTGGGAAGCAAAATCTTTATTCTTAACATCCTGGTAATTTTCTCAATATTTTGATAGTTTAACCCCTAATTTAAAAAAATCATAGGAGTTTAACATATTACCTAAAAGTGCATTAAACAAGCTGTGGTTATAATCATTTTATTAAATTCACTCCTCTTAGTGTCCCTTTTTGATATCATAGTATTTTTTACTCACTAGATCCTCAGCAGTTACTAGCTCTTTACTATAGAACATTTAAAAAAAAAATGGTCCTAAAGGATCCATTTGTCAAAGCAAAAACATGCTTATTAAATTTGGAGTTTCCCATCTGATCTCTTCAGCATGCCGGAGTAAAGGGGGAAAAACAAAGTACCACTAACGGCCCCCAGTATGAATATTTCTTTAGGCTACCATCTAGTAGATACCATTGTGTCCAGTTATAATTTTTTAAGAATTAACATTTTTGGTATAAAAACTGCTTGAAATCCAGTGTAAGAAAACAGTTGCCTTATATTAGCTATAGATGAGAATAGCTTCTTTTTGTATGCATAATGCCAACTTATGAGACCTGGCTCTAAGCTGCTGTTAACCGAAATGCTGTAAGTTTAACTAGTGATTATGCTGCTTTCTTTCACACTGACTCTAGCACAAATTCTTCTGCAATAAGCTCTGAAGTTTAAATAAAAGTTCTAAATTTTGCTTCCAGTATGCCCTTTATTTTCACTTTTCTCATGCCTTTTTTAGTGGTTAGATGTTTCTCCCCTAAACCTTTGTTGCTGATTCTACCTTTTTATGCTCAATATGGAATTTGATTTTTTTCTAAGCTGCACCTTCTGAATTCCTTTGCAGGTTGATGCAATAAAGGAAAAGGTGAAAGTTGATTCTTTTCCATCTTTAAGTCTGGAGGACTAAGTCTAAGGAATTTGCATGATTTTTTTCCTTCCTTTTCTACGCTGCTGCTGCTTTTTCCCCCCAATAAATTTTCACTAAAGCCTCTGCAAGTCCCTTGAAACATAACTATAATAGAGCTGTAGGACATTAGTAGATGTTTGCTACTAATCGGCTAATAGGCTTTAGGAAGGGCAGGAGGCTAATCAGTAGTTGGTTCACAGTCTCTCTTAAATGTATTATTAAAAACTGAGCATGGTGAGTTTCCATATTAATTTCCAAAGTTTCAGGAAATTTCTCTTCCCTGTCAGGGTATCTGGACCATAATAGGATTTTCTTAATACTCTAAATAAATTTAAGCAGCCTCTGGTTTTATTTTGTGAGCTTGCCTGACAGTTGTTGAATTTATATATGTATATATATGCCCTAAAAGGCTTTTGGGGTTTTTTTTTTTTTTTGGTATTGAAGGACTGTGATCCAGTTTCTGATCTCTTGATTCTTACTAATTTTTTGCTGAAAGTAGATACAAGAGATACTAGCTGCTTCCGAAGAGACTTTCCTCATGTTTCTCCAGGTGTCCAGTTCTTATGGTGCTAGTCCGTTTTCAAGAGGAAACAAAACTTTTTTAATCACGAGAGTAGCTTGCTGTAATTGTTGCTAAGCAACACGGAATATTTCTGTATTTAATGAAGCAATATTAACTTCTTCCTGTAATAAGGGACACCTCTGAAGATACCTAAAATTTGCTTTCATTCATCTGTGGGCTTGTCCAAGGTCAAATTTAGGCACCTCTTGGTTGCTGCTTCCTTCATTGGCTTGTCTCCATCCCAATATAAATGAAACAAACTTACGTCCGTTATCAAATTGTTGTAGTAAAAGGGTGGGAAGGTAAAGGAGAGTTGAAACAAATTTAAAAGATTTTGGGTGGGGGACAATGCCTTGAAATTATGTTGAACCAAACTGGAATCACCATTGGAACTTAGGGCAAACCTGAGTAAAATGCATTGTGTGTGAGGCCCTTCAGCAGCTAGTAAGCAAGGCAGTTAGAAAGCGTGTGTGTGAAAAACAGGTAATTGAACTGCAGTGTTATGCATTGTTTTAAATCAAGCATGTACAACAGTCATTGCAATTACATCATACTACTTTTGAAACTCTTAAAGCATTGCTGTGGGCTGTGTGTGTTTCTTGAGAGCCTGTATAGCAACAGTCATCTTCAGATCTCACTTCTTGCTTCAGTACTTTTGCCTTTTTTTCATGCACACATACACCAGAATAACTGACTGCATGTTAACTTTTCCTCTGCAGCATATTGCAGTCTTTGTGGAAAAGCCTTTTACATTGTAGTGAATTTTTAATAGTACAGATGGAACTGATTTCAGTGACACGCTTTACCTGTAATTTTTCTTTTTATCCCTGTAATTTTTCTTTTTATCCAAGGATCAGAAACTTTTGTTACAGCTCTTAACAAAAGCTTGTGTTCATAAAAGCCTTCTCTGCCTTTCTTTTTTGAGCAGTCTGAATTGTGTCAGTGGAAACAAAAATTGGATGTTGCTGTGCCAGAGGCTGTCCCATATTATAGAAAAATAAAAATTTTTTGCTTAGTTTGATGCTATTCCTTCAGAGGTCTTTTTTTCTTTTTTTGCCCTCTGCCCAACCTGCCTATGTGCATGCATGGGCATTGTGATACTGCTAGCTCTTCTTCGAAGTCTTTGGTGTACTTCTGTAACAGGACTTCTTTCTTCAACATGTGACTCAACTTCACCTCTGACATTTAGGTTTAAACATGTGTTCACTTTAGATTCTTGTCCTTGAAAGTCTGGAAATGTATTTTGCAGTGGTGGGGTTTTTTGCTGTTTCATTTTTCTTCTAATAACTTGGAAGTTAAGCACACTCATCCATGTATTTTTTGGTATAACCTCTTTAGCTCACTCTTGGATACTGTTTAGTTAGCAAAACCCCTTGATGGCACAGACTGTGCTTTTAATATTTAAGTTTGAATGCCAAACATTGGGTATCTCTCATGGAACTTCTCCATAGTAGTTTTTACTTTGATATTGGGCTACTCTGTAACACATGAACTATTTTAGTCTATAAAAATAGGAAAACTGTAAACAAAAGCAAACCAACCCATCTTCCTAGTGTAGAAAAACTAAATTTTATCTGAAGGTATCTAGAGTCTACCTCAGCTTACATTTCTCAAATTATTCCCTAATAAACTAGAATGCATTAGACTTATATTCTATTAGATATATGTAATATTTAATATGGGACAATTAAAATATGTATAAAATACTGTCCTAACCTTAATAACCTATGTGAAGACTCAAACATACTTTTAAATACTTTCAAAGAGAAAGGAAGGGCTGTTTTAACCTTTTTAGGACCCAGTCTTTATAGTTTTTCACTGACGTCTGCATGTCTTTTTTTTGTGAGTGATTTTTCACTATTTACCTTTTTGAGGAACATGCCGTGAACATTCATTAAAAGATTTTCCTGTATTCTGCCTCTCATTTTGGCGTGCTCTGAAAACCACTAGGAATAGATCATGTCAGAATTTGAAGTTTTAGTTGTACTTCTAGTATAATGATAGACCAACTAGTAATAAGGCTTTCACTGAGATACCAACTTTTTAAAAGTAGTTTAAAAGATAGAGTTTAAAAGGCAGGTAGAAGTTGTATAGCAGATATCCCCTAAGCCCATTGTCCTAACATCCTTTCTTCCCAATTCTTCACAGAATTATAGTACCAGATCATGTTAGTCCTATAACAAATTTTGCAGAATATCTTATTCAACCATCATTATATAGACAAGGAAGTTTGAGGGTCAGTACAGTGGTTTGCCAGGGTCACATAACTAGTTTATGGAGGGACCTGTGTATTCCAGCTCCTTTTTTTTTCACTTTTTTTTTTTTTTTAAACATTTGGACTCCTACTATATTAGTTCTGTCTGATACTATCCACTTTTATTTAGAGTAGTTAGCACGTAGTAGCCATTTACTTCTTTGGCTTCATTAAAAACAAAACAAATTCTTCCTCAAAGATGTGGCAAAAATTAGGCATTCCTACTACTATTTCTACTTCTTAGAAAATAGAGCATTAAAACATGCAGCCTGTCTTTATCTAAAAAGATGGAATATGGAGCCACTTTGTGTCTTAAATTTCAGTCCGCACCTATAACAATTATCAGCAGAAGCTGTGCACAATTGGCAAAAGATAGCTTATTCTAAATGAGTACTTGTCCAGTCATTAACTCATTTCACTTTTTTGAATATCATTTCCTTTGGGGAGGGAAGTCTTGTCTGGTTATGAGTTCATTATTATTACCTTTGATAAAGTTTAAACTTCATTTGAAAAAGTGGTTCCTTCTTGTTATCTCCCTCCCTCAGGCTGGCTGCATCCTAGCATGCCCAGTTTTAGCCTGGCGTGAGCTTTTATGGCATTTATAAATCCCTCCTTCCTGAGGGTTTATAATGACAGTGCTAAAAATCACCTTGACTGAACTATGAACATTGCCATTGAATTTGAGGGGGCCTGAGAATATTCTTTCTAGTCTGTTTTATTTTGACAAAATTCAACATACTAAGGCTTTTCCACTTTCTGCCATAAACCTAGGTGTATAATATTTTTGAGGTGCTAAGTAACATTACCTGTTTTTCTCCAGGTGGATAAATTAGATGCTTCGGAATCACTGAGAAAAGAAGAAGAACAAGCTACAGAGACACAACCTATCGTTTATGGTAATCTCTCTCTCTCTTTAAACCCACAGAAAAGTAGTAGACAAGTGTTTCATTCTTTAAGGATTCTACTTCAGAATAGAAATACAGTTAAGTGTCTAAAGTGCAAAAAGCTCACGGAGTTCAGGAATAATTCTACCATCTTTTTCTGAAAACAGTCTTAAAGCAGACACTGTTATTATTCACTTAAGGTAGTCTTAAATGCAAAGATAATCTTAAAAAATAGTCACTTAAGATCATAACCTAAATTTTCCTCTTGCCTGCTCACTGATTGATTACATATTCATAAATTAGAAGTATTGATGAATTCAGTTTTCAGAAATGCAGAAGCTAAGAAAACTGCCAAGGCTGTCTTTATGGTGCTTTACAGACAGAGTGTATCTTCTCTTTAAGTTCTAACTGGGGCAGAAAACGAGGTAGTTTCCATTTGAGAACTTTCCAGAGAGATAGGATCTTGAAACTCTCAGTGAATATATAGGGCAATTTAATTTCTTCTATGTGCAAGTAGTTCAGACTTGTACTCTTGGTGAACAGATACATTTGAACAATGAATTAGAAGGGTATATATTATGTCGCTGTAATCAGGTGTTTTTTGGAGGAAGGCATAAAATTGTGACCATTATATCTCAGCCTGCTAAAGGAAATGATAATAGACAAACATATTAGGACACTGTCTCCTTTTAATTACTTACTTACTTACTTTTTAAAGTAGGCTTTACACCCAGTGTGGAGCCCAGCACCGGGCTTGAACTCACAATCAAGGCCTGAGCTAAGATCAACAGACACTTAACTGACTGAGCCACCCAGGCGCCCCCCCATCTCCTTTTTATTGTAGATAAAAAAGACTTCGGGAATTTGGAGGACTGCATAGTTTTGATAAAGTTGGAGAAGATAAACTTAAAAGTAGATTAAAGATGATTAAAGTAGGTTAAAAGATGGGAGCAAGATGTTTGACATATTTCAGATAGGGAACAGTAGGAACAAAAATAGGGTGGGGGTAATATTTTGGGAGCACCTATTGAATTTGGCTTGCCTTCAGGGTGTTTAAATGGAGAGTCCTTCTAGGCAGTGGAAAATTTCAGTATCAAAGTTAAAAGTGATTTTTATAAACTGCTGGTTTCCAAAAAGAATTTGCTCACAAAACAAATTGTGGTTGTTCACAAAAAAGAGAGACTTGAGGTCACCTGTCTGAGAGAAACTTTGCACTAGGTTTACATTCTAGTGGGAGATTAAGATTACTTCTTTTGCAAGGGAGTGGATAGAGGTGTTACATTGTTTTTTTCCTTTTAAATAAACCAGGTTTCTCTACAGGTCATTTTCTGTATGTGATCAACTACTATTTGTAGTTGAGTGTTGGGGTGCCTGGCTGGTTCAGTCGGGGTAGAGCATGCACCTCTTGATCTCGGGGTCATGAGTTTGAGCCCTACCATTGTGGGTGGAGTTTACTTAAAAATTTTTTAAGTTTATTTCTTTATTTTGAGAGAGAGTGTGTTTCCAAGTGGGGGAGAGACAGAATCCCAAGCAGGCTTTGCACTGTTAGCGCAGGGCCTGATTGCAGGGCTTGAACACACAGACCATAAGATCTGAGCCAAAGTTGGACACTTAACTGACAGAGCTACCCAGGCGCCCCTGAAAATTTTTTTTAATGAAGTACGAGTGCTAATACAGTATTTGAAACAGATTTATGTTCTGATGTATTCATACGTAAGCATATGTGTCTTGTTTTTGTTTTTCTCTTAACTAGTACTAGATTCTTTCCTAGATATCCATTAGATTACCATTTCATTTCATTACCATTTATATTGTTTAAATCAGAAATTTAAATCTAATTTTAAAACTTTATTTGTGTTAAAACCACATCATTAAAAAGTTAAGCTTTCCTGTGCTTATTTCACCAAACATGTGTGAGTACCATGTGGTGATAAGTGTATTGGCAGATGTCTTGCCCATTCATGTCAAGCATGCCTGTGCATATTGTTTTAAATAAAATGAGGTAACATAATTACTGTCACTGTTCTGCCCTCTGCCCTGAATTGTTTGGCTTTTTAGGCAGAACCCTTCTTAGGGTGGGTGTGATGCCAAAATTGTGACAGTCAAAAGTACCACCACAAAACTCATTCTAAGTTTTGATTATGTTCTTAGAGTAGGGGAGATTAGAGTATGATAGTCTACACTGCTAACAATTTGTCCCACCTCCTGCCCTTCCACCCCCTACCCTTTCTTGTTTTTCTTCTTTAGGTCAGCCCCAGTTGATGCTGACAGCAGGACCCAGTGTTGCAGTCCCTCCCCAGGCACCTTTTGGCTATGGTTATACTGCACCACCCTATGGGCAGCCACAGCCTGGCTTTGGGTACAGCATGTGAGACAGAAAGCTGATCCTGTAGTCGCCTATTTTCGTACTGAAACATCGTCTCTACCCGCTTCTCAGTTTATAATGGGAAAACAGGCACATGTTCTTGTAACCTTTATTTCATGAAGGACTACTTTTTGTTTCTAACTATAAACTCGGATCACCTGTGTTAAAAGCTTATTTCACATTCCGCATCATTTTAGAATTTATTTTCAAAGGGGAATAGTTTCAATGTTTATTCAGTTGGGCTTTTTTTCTTCCCCCTCATTCTTTGAAGAACTGCTTAATACTCAATCTGTTGTGAAGAACCTGATTTGCACTCTGTAGTGTTTAAAGAAAAAAAAACTCTAATATTGAATCTCTTAAATTTAGTGTATGTAAACAGCTTATGATATGTATTGTCTAAAATGCATTTAAATCTCTTACTCAAAAGCTACAGCAAAAGTATTGGTATGTGACCATGTAAGACTGTCAATGCCAACAAAGACAACACTAATCAGCACATCCTACATTGGATAGCAGTGCTCTCCAAATTATTTGAAAAATGCATTACAGACAAATTGCCTGACTTTTAAATGAGCATAAAAGGCCCTCTAACCTATGCAGGTTTCCTCATTACGCATATAGAAAATGCTAGTGTGTTTTTGCTCACTTCATATGTAACAGGTGCCCTTATGTTGTGCTGTATCCTGTGCTTTTTCTGTGGGACCATTCCATTCAGGAACAAAGAGCACCATGATTCCAATCTGTGTGTATTTACTAACCCTTCCCTGAGGTTTGTGTATGTTGGATATTGTGGTGTTTTAGATCACTGAGTGTACAGAAGAGAGAATTCAAACAAAATATTGCTGTTCTTCAGTTTTGTTTGTGGAATTTGAAATTACTCAAATTTAAAATAAATTACTGGACTGTGGAAATAACGTAGAATGGCAGTTTTAATTAAATACCTTTCAAATTTTAACCAAAGAACTGTGGTTGTGGTAGTTTTATATTGGGTATTGAGGTGGTACAGGGAGGTGTGAGTGCAAAAGCAGAATGAGGATTGGGATAGGGAAATACACAGCATTACATCATGTACATTCCTGTGGTTAACAAGGTACATGCAGCAGTCTTAAGAGCACTGTAGTAGGCCACGTTTTGGCTGTCTCCCATCATTTTAACCAAGTGGCACTTCAGGGTTTTTACCTAAGCATTTCACTTAAATGAACAGATACGGGTATTCTGTCAACTTGCGATCAAAGTATATAAGCATGTAGTTAACATACTGTGCCTCACCATGAAAAGGGCCCCAAAATATGAGTACTTTTAAGTGGAGTTTTTTTAAGCCAGTGTTTGAATTCAACCCTTTTTGTTCATGGCTGAGAATGTTACTTTAAGTTCATTTCACTTTTTAATCCTCAAAAGAGTTAGAGGATTAAACCCAGTCCTCCACCAAACCTAGCCTTGTATTGCCCTATAATTCTCCATACCGACCAGGCAAATGACCATAAGCAGCACAGGTTTTTTTGTTTTTTGTTTTTTAAACATAGAACCCCTGCCCTGCCCCACATTTAATCATCCTACCCCTAAAATTATAGTATTAACTAGAAAATCCCTTCTCCTGTTTTGGTTTGTCATAGTGAAAACATTGAGCTGTACTTATGCTTCTGCTGTGGATCTCTGCCTCCCTGCCTTCGTTGTTAATCAAAATCAACAGGGAGAATAGCAGTGGTCCTTGGGAGCTTAATCCTTTTCAGTCGAGATGTGTTCTTCTGGACCTTTCCTATACTTTGTGAACCTCTGAATATGTTCCCTTGTGTGTATTAACATGATGAGTACTTTCCAGAATTATTTGCAGGAGTATGTTTAAATCACAAAATGCCTACCTTAAGACTTGGCAGTGGGTGTTGTACATAAGCGGTAGAACAAATTGGTAAAAAACTTTATTTTAAGGGATCTTCCATGACATTACTCTGAATAGGATGATGGTCTGGGAGAAGTAACTTAAAACAGGAAACAGTGTTAAGAATTCTTATAATTGTCTAAATGTAACTGAAACAGGAGAGAAGAGAGTAATGGAAAACCTCTCAGGAGGTAAACATACCTTCAGTGATCTTTTGCCCTAGTATCCAAATATAGCCATTGTACAAAAAAAAAAAAAAAAAAATCTGATATTTGTTAACTATTTCAACATAGACATTAGTACAATAGCAACAGAATGATATGAGCTCCAAGCAGGGCTGCTTGAATGTTCTGTAAAAACAAATTTTAAAAATTTATTTAAATGTAACTATTAAACTCATTGCATGTAAACATAAACAATTATATATTAGCCTCATTTCTTAAATGAGAAAAATGGAATTGCACTGTTTTTTACAAGTCTCTTCAAAGTTTTTCTTCACAGAAGACTGCTGGATTCTGTTTGCATTCACTGTTACTACTTTTTTTAAAAAGTATGTGAAGAAAGTCCAGCCTCACGAAGATGTATAATTAGGAAAGTATTTTAATAGCCTTTTCAGATACTTGTAGTTAGTTGAAATGTGGAATCTGAAACCGTAACACTGAACTTTAACATTATATTAAAATCCATTAGTGTCTTTAGTTTGAATAGATCTTTTATCTATGCATGATTTGTACCCTCATGCATTGGTTATATGGAAAATAGATTCATTAAGTTGTACAGGTTTTCTAAATGTTGACACATATCTTTAAAAATCCTATCTGTGAGGAACACTGATCTCATCAGAAAAATCTTAGGTTTTGGGAAACTTGGAGGAGAGGTAGATAGAAGTTTTCCAGAATACGGTCTGTTGCTTTTCTTAAAATGATTGGCTAATTGGATACTTAATTTGTCAGTTTTTACAAGTAAAACTCTTCCATGACCAAGGCTGCTAGTTCAGTTCACAACTCAGCCACACATTTTTTCCCTCTCAGGACAACATTCATACTTCATTGTGTACCAGAAGTGTTCAGTGTTAGAATATTAAGACGAAAGTAGTGAAGGGTCAAATTTAATAATAATTTTTTTTTACTGCTTTATCAAGGACATTAAGTGAATCTGTGTGTGTGTGTGAGAGAGAGAGAGAGAGAGAGAGAAAGAGAGAGACACTATTGGGCAATGAAGTACTATTTGTATAGGTAGGGTGCCCCTGCCTTGATTCGTGAAAGATGCCAGAAGTTTTATCCACCTTTGCTTTTGTGTTATCCGTGCAAATGTCAACACAGCAAAAAAAAAAAAAAAAAAAGTCTTAGCATTACGAAAATATCTGACCCCTTGAAAGTATCTTAAAGACCCTATGGGCTTTGCAGAGTATACCTTGAGAACTGTAAGATTAAGCACCCTATAAAATAAATACTAAGTACAGGTGAAATAGGAAATAAGCATAATATATTTCTGGAATTATTAGAATTTGTATACTATTCATGCTGGTAGATATACCATGACTTAGAGTTACTTGAGTCAGCTGGCCATCCTGTTGGGAATGCACTGTCTTTGAACTTGGAGCCATCAGTCTCTGAGGCAAGCCTCAGAAATTACATGAGCCAGAATGGTGCATTTAGGATTAAGTTCTCTTTGCCTCAATTACATGCTGTTGCATCACTTTTGAATCTAGTGTAAACATTCTATTTAGAAGCAGTTGCTACTGTGGCATCATTCACAGATGCAGTTTCTCCTGTGCTGTCATATGCCAGTGTAAACTCTATAAAACTGACCAAATAGTACAAACTGTGACTGAGTGCAGTAGTCTTTATTGTTTTACCCAGACTCCACTGACCTTAGACCTTGAAGTGTTATCATGCTGCAGATGTTTGAAGCTCAATGCTAAGTAATGCTAATTACTGAAGTTAATCGTGGAGAATTGGAGCTACTTCACATGCACCTGTTGCCAAAATTCTCTCTGGCATCATTAGTTCTTTGGGATATACTCAATTTAGAAATACTATCAGGGTCCCCCTAAAAGACTTTCATTCAAAAAGCTATGTTGCTTTTGGGAACCAGAACCTCCCTCCTATCCTGGGCAGGTGGTGTAACAGTAACTATTGGAATTATGTCATGATAACCATATATCAAAAGGGAAATAAAGATGCCCTTAAATAACTGAACTATCTAGTTCCTTAAGTTCTAGGTAAAGAAACAGTAGGATGTTGGATGACACACCACATTCACTTCACCATTTCCATAGATTCTTGTGTGGGCCTAGTACTACCTTCAAAGTCCATACAAGTCACTCTGCAAGTTTTTCAATGCCTGCACTATTAGGGAAGTTGTGGGGAAGTAAAAGGAATTTTTTATAGGCTATGATGTAGAAGCACTACTGAGAAATCTTTGGCCAGTGTGGGTCAGGGAAATGAACATGAAATACTGCACAGGTGGGTTAATCTAATCCAGTCCGGATTTAGACTGTAAATCCGCTGTGTGGGGCTATACCATGATCTATTAATGTTGGCTATCAGTCATCCAAAAAGTGATGGCAGGAAAACAAACTGCAGTTTGCATCCAATGAGAATACCTTGAACCCTGATCCTTCAATGGGGTATAGCAGCGTTGTTTTGGGGAAGAAAAGCCATTACACAGGGACGTAACCATGCACAGGAAATGCTGCCCCCCCCCGCCCCCGCCCTTGTAATCCAATTTGGTTGTGACCAGTTTCTCAAACATTTTTTTGTTTCACCAGCTATCACTTGAAACATCAGGACCATTTGACTTTTGTTTTTTTTTTTAAGCCAAGATAACTGAGCCAAGTACCTGATAAAAACATGGGAACAGATTGATTTTGATCTCAAAAATACTTAAGGTAGGGGGAGAATTTCAGTTTTATTGTTAGAATTTGACAGTTTCAAAACACATTGTGGTGGGACAATCATCATACAAAATTCCACCTAGTAAAGTTTTAGGTGACCAGTGACTTTGTCAATTAGATCTGCTGGTCCTGGCCCAATTCCCAGGACAGTTCTAGAACCAGGTGCAATTTGAGTACGTCCAGCATCTTGGATCAAACTTACAGTCAGTCCTAGCATTTTTGCATGGGTCAATAATTCAACCAGAGTTTCTTCATCAGGGGCTTTGACCACCACTTTGGGCTGGCCACAGTATTCCCATTGTTTGAGCAATTCAGGGTTTCTTCTTTGAATTTGCTTGTAGGCAGAAACAGCAGCATGAGAGCACTGGGCAGCTACTTTCCCTTTTCCCATCTTCAAGTCATTTCGAACCACAAGAATCATTTTGTACTCCCCACTTTCTCCTAAGATGCTTGCTTCACTTCCAGTCTCTGTGTCTATCTTGCTCACTGAGCTTTTGGGAGTCATCCCAAAGCGTACACGGAGACCCCAACCCAGGCACATGCCACAAGCAACTCCGGCAGCCAAGCTAAGTGCACCAGGATGAGCCAAATATTCCATCACCAAGGATTTGGAGAGCATCTGAAAGGAAAGGAAAAAAAGTTATCACTATAGCAGTGAAAAATTACAGGCTTATCAGACAAAACACCTTGATTTAGGTAAATAAGTGGCAACATTTAAAAACCATTATGAAGTCATCCAGAAAAAAAGCAAAATACTATTTTGGATCTTAATGTACTGTTTTTTCTTCCCTTTGTACTAGAAAAGATTCAAGAATTCAGGTAAAGCAGTTACAATCATTCTGAATCTCAAGGAGTATATAGTTCTTGGGATACCATAAAGCTCTGTTCCTCTGTCTTCCCCCTAAGTCTTGTAGACAAAGGAAATATTCTATTTTATCATGCTGTCTAAAGGACGTAAAGAAACCAAGAATAACTCATCCCTTCTCTGGAATATAGTGCTTATTTGTGTCTTCATAATGCAGTGGTTCTCAATGGGGATGGTACCAACCCCTCAGAGAAGTTCCTAGTTGTCACAGCAATGGGCCTGGAGTGAGGCATTCTGCTGACATTTACTAGACCTAAGCAAGCAATGCTAAAAGTCTTACAAAGCAAAGATTTTCCCGCTGGAAATAATTATACCTAAAAAACCATCAATCACTGAGACCAGAAGCTAACTTCATTATGCACATGGACACAAAATATTTTTTGCATAGTCCTAATATACACTGAATTTACCAGAAGTGTAACTATCATATAAAACAAAGGAAGATCATCCTTTATTCTTTATTTTAGAAATTCCTGTTACCTCAGCAAAGCTATTCATGGTATTTGAATCACCAATAAAACACCCGTATCAGTCTACAGTTGAGGCTGTTACATTAAGAATGCTTCCATGTATAGGCACAAATAACCATCAGTTTCTTCTAGTGGAACAGCATCTAACCATTTATATATTGAAATACATGGGACTACCATATTTGTAAGTGCCCTCGGATAATCTACATGGCATAGATGGCAGTCTTGGAAATACTTTATCACAAATATTTTAAATGAGAATGGGGCGACTGGCTGACTCAGTTGGTACAGCACGTGCCCCTTGATCTCAGGGTTGTGGGTTCAAGCCCCACACTGGGTGCGGAGGTTACTTAAAAATAAAATCTTGGAGCGCCTGGGTGGCTCAGTTAAGTGTCTTGACTACGGCTTGGTCTTGATCTCATGGCCACCTCAGGCTCTGTGCAGACAGCTCAGAGCCTGGAGCCTGCTTCAGATTCTGTCTCCATCTCTTTCTGCCCCTCCCTTGCTAACACACACACACACTCTCTCTCTCTCAAATATAAATAAACATTAAAAAAAATAATAAAATCTTTAAAAAATTTAAAAATAAGGATACCATAGGGGATGTTAAATTTCTTGAGATACTGCATACTATAAAAATTCATCTTTTTAAAGTGTACAATTTAGTGGTTTTTTAATATATCCAGAAGTTTGTACAACCATAAGTACTATCTAATCCCAGAACACTTTCACTGCCTCAAAAAGCAATCCCTTGGGGCTCCTGAGTGGCTCAGTTTGCTGAGCTTCCAATTCGATTTCAGCTCAGGTCATGATCTCAGGGTCATGGGATTGAGCCCTGCACTGGGTTCCATGCTGAACAGGGAGCCTGCCTGGGATTCTCTCTCTCTCCCTTTGCTCCACTCCCCTGCTTGTGCATGCAAAAAAAAAAAAGAAACCTGTGTAACTATTGGCAGTTGCTTCCCGTTTTCTCTACCCCCAGGTCCCTGGCATTTGCTAATCTATTTTGCCTATTCTGGACATTCATATAAATCAAACCATTCAATATGTGGCCTTTTGTTTCAAGCTTCTGTCACTTAACACAGAAATACAGATTTAAGAAACAAACATTGAGGGATCAAAGGAGAGTGACACAGAATGGCCAGAGGCAAGAGGGTCACACGTGTAAGCTGTCAGTACCTAGTTTCAGTCCTCTTTCACTGGTATGACTAATAATGGTGACAGGGCTGTACTGACATAGTACTTTATGGCTCTAGATGCCTTTTTACAGTCAGAAAAAAAAATTAAATTCTTATTAGAACCCACATTTTCTCAGAATGCATCTATCATTTAGTTACTACATGAGGCTTACATATCAGGATTTCTCTTTCATAATCTAACAACTAGATTCCGAAGTGAATACTCAATTATGTAAAAATTATATCCATAACCTCCATGTCAACAATTAGAAGGATTTTCTGCACCCATTTCTAGGTTGCAAAGTAACCAAATATCCTATATTCCAGATTCAGGTACTATCTGGAGATGGGAACCACATATAGAGGACCTATTATGTGTTGTATAACTTGCTAACCCCTTTACTTCCATTATGGTTGCTATGAAAATTAAAAAAGGCATGAGCCTCATTTTAAAGATGAGAAAAATAAGGATCTAAAAGAGAACCTGCTTATCCACAGTAACATAACTAATAGAAGTAGTATAAAATATACTCATCTAGAGATCATGACAGAAAGCTTCTCACTTTCTGAACTTTATCTAGAAACAGACATATACCAGGTTCCTGGGTGGCTCAGTTGGTTGAGTGTCCTGCCTCTTGATTTCGGCTCAGGTCATGATCTCACAGTTCATGAGCATGCAGCCTGCTTAAGATTCTCTTCTCTCTATCTCCCTCTGCCACTCCCTCACTCTCACTCTCTCTCTCAACAGCAACAAAAACTAAACAAACCAAAAATAACCACCAAAAAACAAACATACCAGTAAGAGAAAAAAACGAAAGAAGAAAAAGTTCTAGAAATTACAAAGTTCATTGCTTCTGTACCATACCTCATGAGGTCTCTAATTCTACCATATTAATACCATTAATACCTAACATTTTTATTCTTTAGGATGTTCTAATCACCTATCAGCCTGATTACATTATCATCTAACTCCTCCAAAAGGTGTGTCGGCCTCTTTCCCTTTCTGCATATACACCACACACATATCAAAAACCCAGTGATTGAGACTAAGGAAACATAACTATTCTTAGTCTCACGGATAATCCTGGGCAATGGTGGCATTGCAAAACAAACACGTCCTGTAAAAACCCTCCTCCTGGTGTGTTCTAATTCCTCCCAGACTAAGCCCCTTTCACCAATGTTCTTGATCCCATTCCCTCCGGAACCGTGCTCCCCACCCATTAATTGTACTCCCTGGGGCTATACCTTGGCTTTTCTAACCTAAAAAAAAAAAAAAAAAAAAATTTCCCCAATCCTTTTTGACCCTTGGACCACTGTCTGACTTCTTTTTCCTTTTACCTCTAAACTTAATTACCTGCCTCCCTTCCCCATTCAACTGATATTGCTAAGGAATTAGACACTTGTTAATTGCCAAATGTAGTTGCCTCCTTTTAGGCCTCTTCTTGAGTTTTCCCCACCACTCACTGATGATAACATTTCTTTAAACTTTCCTCCCTCTAATTCTTTAATCTAACTTTCACCCTATTATCATCCCACCTTTCTGATAGTTTTTTTTCCAGTCTCCTCTAGCTCTGATGTTTGCCCCTGATGTATGTATTGCACCTGCTTACATGTTTATCCATCTTTTCAGTCTATGTCTACATCATCCAATACAGTATCCATTAGTCAACACAGTTATTTAAACTTAATTAAAACTAAATAAAAATTCAATTCTTCAGTTGCACTTAGCCACATTTCAAATGCCCAATAGCTCAACAACTTAAAAGTGGCTAACGGTCACTCTGAGGTACAGAATATTTCCATGAAAGTTCTATTGGACAGTGATGGTCTATAAACTCTCTTTTCATCCAATAAGTTGATATTTATGGAAGGCCTATTGTGCACCAGGCACTGTTCTGGACCTTAGAGATAGAGCACTGAACTAAACAAAGTCCCACTCTTCATGGAGCTGACATCTAATACAGGAGAGAGCAAATCCCATTTATTCCCAAATTGTCATATGCTGAGGACTCCTGACACCTCTCCTGGGCTCCAAACTGGAATTTCCAGCTTCTACTAGAATACTATAGAGTATTCTAATCTGTATCCTACACTGAACTCAGTATTTTCCTTTCCCTCTAAAATTTCCTTGTTCTGTATTCTTTTTTTTTTCATTATTATTTATTTATTGAGAGAGAGAGAGAGAGAGAGAGAGAGAGAGAGAGAGAGAATCCCAAGCATGCTCCCCACTTGTCAGTGCAGAGAGAGAGAGAGAGAGAGAGAGAGAGAGAATCCCAAGCATGCTCCCCACTTGTCAGTGCAGAGCCCTATACAGGGCTTGCTCCCACGAAGAGATCATGACCTGAGCTGAAATCAAGAGTTTGAAGCTCAACCACTGAGCCATCCATGTGGCCCACCTTTTTCTGTATTCTTGACTTCTTAGTAACCCTGGACTTTTTCTCCACTGGCCTACCACATCCAGTCACCAAACCTTGTTGAATTTATCTGTGTTCAACCTATCTCCTTATCCTTGCTACCAGTGCCCTATCGATGTCTTGGCCAAAAGCCTTCAAATTACTTCTCTATCTCTGATCTTTCCTCATTTGCTTCATGCATATCCTAGTTCATCCTAGTCCATCTGCCATTAAAATTATACTTTTTTTAAAAAGTTTATTTATTTGGGGGGTGGGGGGGGGAGAGAGGGAGAAAGAGAAACCCAAGCAAGCTCCTGGGAGAGCCACATGCAGACCTCAAACTCACAAACTGTGAGCTCATGACCTAAGCTGTAATCAAGAGTCTGAAGCTTAAGAGACTGAGCCATCCGGGCACCCCTAAAATTATACTTGTAAAACACAAATCTGATCCTGTAATTTTTCTGCTCAAAAACCACCAGATGGAGGTGCCTGGGTGGCTCAGTCGGTTTAGCAACCTACTTCTGATTTTGGCTCAGGTCATGATCTCACCATTCATGATCTCCAGCCCTGCAGTGGGCTCTGCACTGACAGTTCAGAGCCTGCTTGGGATTCTCTCTCTCTCTGCCCCTCTCCTGCTTGCTCTTTCTCTCAAAATAAATAAATAAACTTAAAAAAATATTACCAGGTAAATACCTAAAATATAAAACAAATCCCTTAGCACAAATTCAAAGCACTACACAGTTTGGTTGCTACCTACTTTCTCCTAATCTACTCTTCTGCTTCATACTGTACTATCCAGCGACACCAAATTACTAGGTCCCTTCAAAGAGCCATCTCTCCCAGGAATTATTTTCTATTTTCTTCACTTACATACACAAACACAAACACACACAACCTCTTCAGCCATGAAGGCGTGGTTCAAACGACACCAATCTCAAGTGTTTATCATCCCCCAATCAGTCTTAATTATTTACTCTACAGAACTGCTGTAGCAATTACACATAACGACTGTACATCACATTTTCAGAGTCTAGTGCCTGGGCTAACAGGATTAAACACTTCTCTGAACATTATATCTGTGTTACACAGAGAGACACATTTTTCGATCATATTCGTGGAAACCTTTCCTTTCCTCGTAGGACTCCATTTCATACGCTGTGGGTATTCAATAAATACTCAACAGGCCTGCGCGGTATTTTCTCACATTCGGAGCAAGCGTATCCATGCTGCCTGAATGAAGGCTCTGCCTGGGAACAAGAAATTCTGGGTTCTTCTCCTTCTCAGGATTTTGGTCCCTTCTTCCAAAGGACTACTGGCTGAACAGCAGCAGTGGCTCCAGTGTCCAGTTGGGCGGAAGACAGTTTACGGAGGTGAAAGGCTCGGGGGAGGAGGTATGTAATGAGGTGGAAAGAAACATTCCAATTGGAGAGAGAATGCAAAATTACCTCCCAATGAAGGGCCGACTTACCTAGAGAACCTCACCAACGCCTCACTCGCGCCGCTCCGTTTTCCCCCTCGCGTAGTGAACACGCTTCTATCCCACGAGTTACCTCTTCCGGGACTCCTTGATAAGTTCCGGATCAAGAGCCGCGAAGACAACAGTCATTCTTCCTCTCGTCCCGCCCACAGGTCCCGAACCTAGACCCGACCTGAAATCCCGCGAAGATCTTCGGAGGTTGCAGAAAAGAAAAAGGAACTTTTGTCTCTTGGAGGCGGTCCCCGGAGGGATGGGGGGTGGGAAACGGACCGGAAGTGACGAGAGCGAGTTCCGGTTGGCCGGACCCCAGCGGCGGGTGTGAGAGTCGGTCAGGAGCCGCTTCCAGGATACTGAGATCCGGAGAAGCCGGGGTCAGAGCGGGTAGGTAAACGAGCGCGTGAAATTGGGGACGGAAGCCTGAGACTGTCATCAGGGCTTGGCTTCTTCCGGAGCTCTCCCACTTAGATCATATAGATGTGGGGCACCGTGATTTCGACTTCAAGCAGTGTTTTAGGGCGCTGCTGACTCTGTCTCGGTCTGGCGGTAGCCAGGTTATCTGGGACACCTCACGGTTCACCCCGGTACACTGAACCCATACACTGGATTTCCTATCATTCGCTCTCATCGTCGCGGACTTGGAAGCTCTTCTAAGCTTCTGTAGAGTACCCATCTCTTCTTCCTTCCCCGGTATCTAGAACCTCAGAGTAAGTGGAGAAGATCCTCCCTGCTGATGACCAAGCTGTTTCTCAGGACCTGTCAGTTTGGTTCTTGCCCTCCCCAGCCACTAATACATGATACTAAATGCATTCGCTTCTAAACAAAATTCAGGCATGTAAGTGCCATCTAAAGCGTTGGTGGCCAAGGGAATGGGGCCTTAGCTCCGTTGATCTTTTGCAAAAACCCTTCACGTATATCCTACTACTTTATGAGGGGCAGGATTTTCTACCTCTTCCAAATTTCTGACACTCTCCTCGTCCCTGTTCTATTACAGCGGAGGTACTTGCAGTAAAACCTGGGGATCGGCTTAATCTCTAAAATTCTAAGAAGCCATATGTGGCCCTGTGTCACACTAAGATTACTTAATGACGTCCAGTAGGTTTAAAGTATTATCTTTGTTTTTATGCAGATCATGCAAAAATCTCATATAGGCTCTGACACAGTTTACCTATCATGGCAAGACACCTCCTTTTCTTAACTTCAGTGTCTTTCAATTCTCCTTTGGGGCTGTTGTCAGAAATTTTGTAGAGAGACTGCACTGACTGATCTTTTGGAGAAGTTTGTACAAGGATTTCTATGATGTAATGATAGAGAATTTAATGTTCTGACCGCTACTGCCTATTAATTGTATTATCATGAGCTGTGATTTTTGTTGTGTATTCTTAACGTAAATGATAATGGTAAGAAATTACTTACCGGGAACATTTTATGCATTCTAGATTATGTTTTTATTGATCTTTGGAAGAGGGATGGTAGTACCTAGACAAATACGGCCAATTTGTGTGGGTATGAAATGATTCTGTAGTAGAAATCTTTTATATTTTACTTTTTTGCCTATATTATTTTAAAACACTAAAGCTTTTTTCTTCCCTTTGAGAGATATATCTTACTTGATTAGTACAGTTCAATTTCTGTGACTCACATTCCAGAATAAAGGTTGGTAGGTTACCTAACTTTCTGAGCTGGTCTGGATTGTGTTGATAAAAGTACTGCTCACTTTATTTCATAGGATTTTCACAATGGTTAAGTGAGGTAGTAAATGGGAAATCGCTATATAAATTAAAATATGGTGATGGTGTCAGTTTACTCTGAAAGCTGGAAATATATCACTGCAGAATACTGTTGCTTTGTATCATTTCACAGTTTGATGTTTTATATTAAGTGTTACTTATCTGAAAATATTATCACACACTTCTGAGATGATCTTTGCCCTAGTTTTGGACCCAATAAAAGCTACCTACGAATAGTTTCATACTGTAACCCATTGCATTAGTCATCGTGGTTAATAAGTAGGTGACTAGAAAATGAGTATAGTTTTGCATTTGGTAGTTTAAATCTGATCTTTCTTGGTCATCATGTATTGTCACTTAAGAAATTCCAAGTGCAAGGGTTTGCCTGGGTGGCTCAGTCGGTTAAATGTCTGACTCTTAATTTCAGCTCAGGTCATGATCTCACAGTTTGAGTTCGAGCCCCAGGTCAGGCTCAGTGCTGCTGGTGTGGAGCCTGCTTGGGATTTTCTCTCTCTCTCATCTCTCTCTCTCTCTCTCTCTCTCTCTCTCTCTCTCTCTGTCTCTGTCTCTCTGCCACTCCCTCCCATGGGTGGTCTCTCTCAAAATAAATAAATAGACATAAAAATTTTTTTTTCCAAGTGCAGGGCACCTAGATAGCTCAGTTGGTTGAGCATTTGACTCTTGCTTTTGGCTTGGTCATGATCTCACCATTGGGCTCTGTGATGGATTTGGAGCCTGCCTAAGATTCTCTCTCTTTCTGGGGCGCCTGGGTGGCTCAGTCGGTTGGACATCCAACTTCGGCCCAGGTCATGATCTCACGGTTTGTGAGTTCGAGCCCCTCATCGGGTTCTGTGCTGACAGCTCGGAGCCTGGAGCTTGCTTTGGATTCTGCATCTCCCCTCCCTCTGCCCCTCCCCTGCTCATGCTCAGTCTCTCTCTATCTCTCAATAATGAATGAATAAACGTTAACAAAAATTAAAGAAAAAAAAAGATTCTCTCTTTCAGGGTGCCTGGGTGGCTCAGTTGGTTGAGTGTCTGACTTTGGTTCAGGTCATGATCTCACGGTTCTTGGGTTCCAGCCCCGCATCAGGCTCTATGCTGACAGCTCAGAGCTCAGGGTTTGCAGAGCCTGGAGCCTGCTTCAGATTCTGTGTCTCCTTCTCTCTCTGCCCCTCCCCTGTTAGCTCTGTGCCCCAAAAAATAAAATTAAATGTTTAAAAAAGAAAGAGAGAGAGAGATTCTCTCCTCAAAAAAAAAAAAAAAAGAATTTCCAAATGCAGAGGAAGTTGAAGTTTTTGGTGCTTACATATAGTTAACTTAAGGTTAGAAATAACATTACTTACTTCTATTAAGTAAAAAACGTTATCATTTCACCAAAGCCTACTGAAAGCAATATGTAGAATTAGAAGCAATCTCTATGAACATATAGTTACATTCTTCCCATTTAACAGAGGAGAAAATTGAGCCCCACAAACAATCAGTAATTGGCTTGCCTGAGGTCATATGGTTTAGGTAGTGCCACACCCTGAACTGGAAATGAAATTACAAGTCTTTTCTCTGTTCTTCTAAGGTTGTTTCCAGGCATCTTTTTATGGTTTGGTATTATTTTCCAGTTTGCATGAAAATAGTTTCTTCTGTGTATTAAAGGGATCTATATGTGTGTATACATTTTTCCCTTTTTAGCTGATTTATTCTTTTTTAAATTTTTTTAACGTTTTTATTCATTTTTGAGAGATAGAGACAGAGCACAAGCAGGGGAGGGGCAGAGAGAGACACACAGCATCCGAGGCAGGCTCCAGGCTCTGAGCTGTCAGCGCAGAGCCCTATGTGGGGCTCAAACTCATGAACCACACGATCATGACCTGAGCCCAAGTTGGACGCTTAAACCAACTGAGCCACCAAAGCACCCCTTAGCTGATTTATTCTTATAAATTCTAGGAAAACAAAAACACTGTGCTTGCCAAGATTTGCAGTGGAATGGAATAAAGAAAGAAAGAAAATTAGTTCTGTTCTTCAGAACAGTTTTTCTGAGTTCATGCTGCATTACTATCAGATATCAAGGTGTCTTCTTTCTGACAAGTGGAAAAGACAGAGTATCTTTGTAACACGTTTCTCTACTGAATAAGTGTTGTTGGTAATAAGGAAGAAGCTGTTTTAATTTCTTTGTTCCTGTTAAAAAATCTCCCCAAACTATTTGTGATTTTAATATTCTGTTATATTAATTATCTGTTGATTTATTGAGCCATTTCTCTATTTTATTCTGGGTAAATAGCCAGTGTAGAATAGTTCATTTCTTTTCTTATTGAGAACTGTTTTGTTTCCACTGATTTCATAAAACCTGTTTAGTCTCTTGCCATTTTTGGAGATTATACGGCCAAATACTTAATAATCACTGTTTTTTGGCCCAGTGCTTTTTGTTGGCGTTTCTCTCTCTCTTTGGTACAGACATATACTCCAGATTAGAGAATCTTTACTAAACCTCAGAAACAAACAATGAATTAAGTGATAATGTGTTTGTTATTGTATTAGTTAATAATCTGCTTTCACAGACTTGCAAGTATTTTGAGGGGTAAACTATTAGAGTTTATTGCTTCAAGAAACTCTATTTAGGAAAGCAACTGTGTTTAGGGTTTGCCGAACTGATATTATATATTATGTAAACCCTTCAGTAAAGCTCATTTAAAAATATTATCCTCCTTGAAGGTTTTGGAAATTTGAACAGGAGACACTTTTCTGTGTCAGATAAAAGACTAAGGCATTTAAAGCTTAAGGCATTTTTAAATTAAGCAAGGGTGACCCATTGAGTAATCCTGTCCCAGCTAGTCTAACTGAAATTGCTAAAGAGTTTGTTGGTATTCAGAGATACATTATCTTTTCAGTATTTCATTATGATGTTTTCTCTTGTTCTTGAAGTTCTTTAATAATAACCTTGGTCTTGGGGCGCCTGGGTGGCTCAGTTGGTTAAGTGCCGGACTTTGGCTCAGGTCATGATCTCATGATTCGCGGTTTGATCCCTGCATCGGGCTCTGTGCTGGCAGCTCAGAGCCTGGAGCCTGCTTCAGATTCTGTGTCTCCCTCTCCCTCTGCCCCTCCCCGGCTTGCACTGTGTCTCTCTCACTCTCTCTCTCTTGAAAATAAATAAAACATTTTTAAAAATTAAAAAAATAATAACCTTGGTCTTTATAATTTTTTTTTGGAAGTACTAGGTAGATAGTGTTAAGAGCCAGGGAAATGAAGCTAGATTGCATTCTTTCAAATTCCAGCTTTTACTACTATGCAACCCTTGGGCTAGTTACTTAACCTCTTCCTCCTAGGCTATGAAGTCGGTACCTGTTAAGGTTAAATGAATAGATTTAAGTGTTTGGAAAGGCATATAGTTAATCATGATTGTTATTGTTATCATCAGGTAGCCTACTGAGCAAGTTGCTAAGAGAAAACTCTTTCCCAACCTTCTTTGAACACATGTCTTTTTGTTGCTGCTTACTTGTCATTGTTTGCTCAGTATTAATGAAGTTTCAGTAAATAAATATATATATATTTCATTTTGTGAATATTTTACAACATGTGTGAGATTCTTAACCAAATGAGGTATTCTAATAGGCTATTCTCTCAGTTTTTTTGTGTGTTATTGTTATTAGTTTACATTATCTGTGCAAACCATAACAGAATTTGAGAATTGCTATTTGGGAATTTAACGTGCATTGTTATCTTCTAGCACTTACTTTCTTTGCATGGGAAGATTATTCTGCAATGACATCTATTGCTGTATCTGTTCATTCATCCAATCAGGGAACAAAAATCTAAAAATCTTGTGTTAGTTCCTTTACCAGGTTTTGGAGAAAACAGTGGGAAGCAAGGACAAATGTATTTTAGTTGGGACCCTGATAGAGAAAGGAGTAAACACAGAAATGAAAGAATAAACAGTGTAGTAAATATTATGAAGGAAACAAAGGTATGAGAGTTAATGTGGATGTGTGCCCATTTGAGATTCTAGCACAGTATACATGGAATACAGCAACATGAAATGAGGTAGGGAACATACTCATGGTCCAGATTATATAGAGCTTTGTAGGCCACGGAAATGAATTTGGATTTGATTTTGAGCGTAATAGGAAGTCCTACAATTTCAAGTAGGGGAGTAGTATGATTTATAAGGACTCCACTCTCGTTCACATATGAAGGATGAATTGAAGGGGACAAGAATAAAAATGGAAAGAGAAGTTAGGAGTCCATGGCAGTAGTCTAAATGAGAGATGAAAATGGCCTGGACCACAGTGGTGGCAAAAAAGTGGAGAGCCGTGGGTGGATACTAAATATATTTGGAATAGGACTGGGTCCTGGATTAGATGTGAAGAGTAAGGAAATGAGAAGAGTCAAGGATGACTGTGCTTCTGGATTTAGTAACTAGGTGGAGGGTTGTGCCAAGTACTGGGAGAGGGAAGGTTTGGGAAGGACCAGGTTTGTGACAAGAAGGGGGATGGGAAGGACATGTTAAATTTGAGATGCTTAGCAATCATCCAAATGTGGTATTAGGGACACAGATCTAGAGATCAGGACCAGAAATGCAAATTCAGGTTAGTATTTTAGGGGCGCGTGGGTGGCTACGTTGGTTAAGTGTCCGACTTCAGCTCAGGTCATGATCTCGCGCTTCCTGAGTTTGAGCCCCGCATCGGGGTCTGTGCTGACAGCTTAGAGCCTGGAGACTGCTTCAGATCTATGTCACCCTCTCTCTCTGCCTGCACTCCACTCACACTCTGTCCCTCTCTCTCAAAAATAAACATTAAAAAAATTAAAACAAATTCAGGCTAGTATTTTAAACTACAGGACCAAATAAATCACTTGGGGTGACAGGGAAGAGGAGAGGGCCCAGGTCAGGTAAAAGAGAGCTGGCAAAGGAGGCCAAGGAGTGTTTGAAGAAAAAACAAATACACAAAAGTAATAAAAGTGGGTATATCTAGCAGGGAGAGTACTAGATAGATGAGGGACAGAGGGGAACTAGATTGTTCACTTTTTTCCTATATATATATATATATATATATATATATATATATATATACACACACACACACACACACATATATACCTACATATTTATATTTTTACATATGCGTACATATTTGTATATATATGTGTATGTGTGCATGTATATATATATGTATATATATATATACATGTATACATATATATGTATATGTGTGTGTGTGTGTGTGTGTGTACACACACACATATATATATAAAGCATGTGAAAGTTTTTACTTATTCAGAATTCTTTTAAGAAAGGATCAGCTCTGTGAGTTCTTACTCTGTGGTCTAAATGAGACCAGACTAAAGTCCAGTAAAGTTTATTATTATTTTTTAATGTTTATTTATTTACTTATTTTTTCAAATAAGTCTCAATTTTAATAAGATCTTCTACATACACATTTGCTACTAAAACTGGAACTACCACATAAAAAATTTTTTGTTACAATTCAAGTTTTTAAAAACAGAAAATCTAGCCTATGCACCCTGCCCTAATTATAATTATGCTCTAGCCAAACCACCCAGTAGTCTCTATATATTCCTCCTGCACAAGTTACTTGGCTTCCAATTTGATGTTAGGTTTTCTTTTTTTTTTTTTTAATGTTTTTATTTTTTAGAGAGTGTGAGTGAGGGAAGGGCAGACACACACACACACACACACACAGAATCTGAAGCAGGCTCCAGGCTCCCAGCTGCCAGCACAGAGCCCTATTCTACAGAGCTCTATTGGATGCTTAACCCAACTGAGCCACGCAGGAGCCCCATGTTAGGTTAACCTATCTTCATGACTTCAGGCTTCTCAAACACACAGGCAACACTCAAAACCTACTAGTGCTTCCATGGGTCATATCAAAAAGTGGAACTAAAGTATATTGAAGTCGTTCAAATGCAAGCTACAGGATTCCTCACAAATTACTGTTATCAAGGTAGAAAAGACAAAACAGAGTTTATATCATAGATTATCAAAATATTACACAGTTTGTCTTAACAGCAGCTTTCCCAAGCTGCTGCATACTGATCCTAAAATCACTAGCAAGAAAAAAAAACAGTATCATAAGGTTTATGTTTACATCAACTCCATGTCATAATTATTCTCCATGCTGGTATCCTCAGAAGGATCTCTATGATACAGGCGATAGTGACATATACATCTAAATCTTTCCACTCTTGATTCATCCGTGGAATGCTGGTTGAAATAGTGATGGTTTTCAATAAACCACATCAGCCTTTCCATTCTTTCTTTCAGAGCAGTTAACAAAATCCTTATTCCACCCCTCCTCCTGTTGCTGAGTATTCGGTCCACAAGCCCCTGTGGTTTCTTCTCGCTGTCCTGCTGTTGGGGTGGATATTCCGGTAGAGGGGAAGGGAGTTTGATACTAGGGTCGGGAGTCAATTTACTAAGGTTCTTTATTAATACCTCAGAGATAGTTTGAGAGGCAGCTGAACTTTCCTGGGAATTCTCTTCACTGGCCATCTGAGAAGGTTCTGGGCTACAAGACAGGTAAAGCTTTGTTGGCAAATGCATTGAAAGCCTAGTTGCAGATTAATCTTCTTCTAGATCTTTGGATTCCAGTGGAAAGTGATTCTCAAGACTCAACTTGCTGCAAAGTAGCCTGGAAAGAACGATACAGCCCAGAAAAAGCGAGAAGAACCAAAACTCCAACAAACCGTAGCAAAGAAAGAACAAATGTTTATTTATTTTTGAGAGTGAGCAAGAGACAGAGCACTAGAGGAGGAGGGGCAGACAGAGAAGGAGACCTAGAATCCAGGGCAGGCCCCAGACTCTGAGCTGTCAGTGCAAGAGCCTCGTGCGGGGCTTAAACTCAAACTGCAAGATCATGACCTGAACTGAGATTGGACACTTAACCAACTGAGCCACCCAGGCGCCCCTAAAGTCCAATAAAGTTGAAATTGTTGATCTGACTAGCCACTTCCTTATTGTTGAGTCTGATTCCTTCCAGAAACCTTCAAGTCTCCATATTGCAAAAAGCATTTAATCAAGAGAATTTACAAGATTCTCCTGCCTCTTGTAAGTTTTTAAGATCCACTTACAGGAGATATTAGTACTGCTTCTATGGAGCAGAAGAATTTTCTTTAATTTCTTATTAAATAATCATAAGGATATCTCTAGGATCTCTATATCTGCAAAAATCTAATTTAGAAATTCAGATATTTGAGTTTATTAGTACCTTAGTAACTGTTGTTAAGTGTACCTCAAAGTATGCCTAGCTGATAGTATGTACTCAGTAAATATTTATTAAATGAGTAAATTTCATTGTATAATTTTATGCCAATTTATTTGTTTGTTCTTTTGACAATGGACAGTTTAGTTGTTATGACTTTTGCTATTAAGACCAGTGTAGCTAAAATATTATTGTACCTATCAGCTCTTCACGTGCAGGAGGTTCTTTTGGCTATATGTCTAGGCATAGAATTGCTAGCAAGGATATGCCAGTATTCACCTTTTTACAAGGTGTTTTCCAAGTTCTGCTATTGTCATCTGCTTATTTTTTGCTGAAAGAATCCATGCAGAGAATGGTGTGGTGGATTATAAAATTTAGTGTTGACTTGCAAAATGGTCACAAATTCTTCTCATCCTTTGTAGTGTGATTTTACTGTTACTGTACTCCTTGACGCTGTACTTTGCCACATGACTTGCTTTGACCAAAGGAGCATTAGCAAGTGTGATACAGCAGAGACTTGAAAAACTTGCACATTGGGCATATCTTCTCTTACGGCTCTTTAGAACTCTGAGCCCACCATGTGAAAAAAAAAAAAAAAAAGCCAAACTAACCTTCTGGGGCATAGGAGACCTAATACGAGGCATCCCAACTGAGACCTGCCTAGCTCAAGAGCCAAGCTAGTCCAGACCAGAATTGTCTAGCCTAACTCACAGAATCATGAGAAATATTGAATGATTTTTTTGAAGTCACTAAATTTTGGAATTAATTACTACATAGTAAAATAGACTGGATAAAAATGGTATCTTGTGATCTTGATTCATATTTTTTGATTGTCAGTGAGATCAAATAGATATCTTCATTATTGGCCATGAAATACCTGTTTATGTCTTTTGCCTATTTTAGTTTTATAGAATTATCTTTTTCTTCATATTTAAATTATTTATATAACTCTTCTGTTTCTTGGTTGGTTTCTCTTTTTCCATACATATACAAAACACCTTCATTTTTTGTTACTATAACATGTGTGTATGTATGTATATATGTGCAGAGAGAGAGAGAGAGTCTGAACACAAGAATTTTGTCAGATACATGTATATTGCAACTATTTTCTCTCATTCTGTGGTTTACCTTTTTGGTTTTCTTTTATTTATTTATTTATTTACTTACTTACTTACTTACTTACTTACCTTTTTGGTTTTCCTAACAAGGTTTTAAACTTGATAAAGGACAGTTTATCAATTTTCTTTTATGGTTCTTGTTTTTTAAGCCTAAGAAATAGTTGTCTACTCCAAGATTGCAAAGATTTTCTCCTTGTTTTTTCCTAGAAGGTTTATAGTATTAGTTCTTACATTTAGATCTATGATCCATTTCAAATCAGTTATTGCATTTGAAAAATAAAGGTTGATGTTCACTCTTCCATAAGAATATTCAGTTATTTTAGTACCATTTGTTGAAGAGATGTTCCTTTCACCATTGAATTGCCTTGTACCTTTGTTGAAAATTAATTGACCCAATATATGTGGGTCTAATTCTGTATTCTCTATTGTTTCACTGATCTATGTCTGTCCTTTTGCCAAAACCACACTGTCATTACTGTTACTTTATAATAAATCTTGAAATCAGTTAGTGCAAGTCTTACAACTCTGGTCTTGATCCAAATTGTTTTAGCTATTCTAAGTTTTTTGCATTTCCATATAAATTTGAATCCACTTGTCACTTTTGAGTTTTTAAAAAACCTGCTTGCGTTTTGATTTAGACTGCATTAAACCTATACATCAGTTTGAGGGAAATTGTCATAATAACAATATTGAGTCTTTCAAATGATCAACATGGTATATTTCCCTGTGTATTTAGGCCCTCTGTAATTTCTTTTCTTACTGTTTTAGAATAGGTCTTGCATGTATGTTATTAAACTTACCTCTTTTTTTAAAGTGTCCAAAATGGTTTTATTTTTTTTCCCCTCTATTTTTTTAAAAGTATAGTTTATTGTCAAATTGGCTAACATACAGTACGTAAAATGTGCTCTTGGTTTTTGGGGTAGATTCCTGTGGTTCATTGCTTACATACAACACCCAGTGCTCATCCCAACATAAACTTACCTCTTAAATATTTTACGTTTCAGATGCTATTGTAAATGAAATTTTAAAAAAAAGGTTTTTTTAGTGTTTATTTTTGAGAGAGAGTGTGAGTGGGGGGAGGGGCAGAGAGAGAGAGGGAGGCACAGAATCTGAAGCAGGCTCCAGGCTCTGAGCTGTCAGCACAAAGCAGGGCTTTGATGAATTTGATGCAGGGCTCAAACTCACAGACTGAGAGATCATGACCCAAGCCGAAGTCAGATGCTTAACCAACTGAGCCACCCAGGTGCTCTGTAAAATTTTTAAATTTAAATTTCTAATTGTTTATTTCAGGTATATAATAGAGAGTTGGTTTTTACACCTGTGACCTTACCAAATTCATTTTTTAGTTCCAGTAGTTCTGAGCATTTTTCAGTTTTCTCTTATTTTGACCCATGAGTTATTTAAAACTGTGCGTTAGCTTCTGAGTGTGTATAAATTGTATATTTTTGTTACTAAAGTTTGACACAATTTCTGAATTATCAGAGAATGTGGTCTCTGATGCCCATTCTTTGGAGTATGTTGAGACTGGTCTCTTGACTTAATCAAGGTTAAGTGGCTTTAAAAATTCATATTCTCTGACATTAGATGCTGAATCTTATATATATCCATTCCTACCCTTTATTATTGTTTTTAACATTTCTTTCTCCATAATTCTACTGACTGCTGCCTTTTTTTCAATGTTTATTTTTGAGAGAGAGTGCACAAGTTGGGGAGGGGCAGAGCAAGAGAGGGAGACAGAATGCAAAGACTCCAGGCTCCGAGCTGTCAGTGCAGAACCTGACCTCACGAACTGTGAAATCATGACCTGAACCAAAGTTGGATGCTTAACTGACTGAGCCACCCAGGTGCCCCGCAACATTTTATTTCTTAATTGTATTGTTCAAATCTTTTATCTTCACTGAATATTTTTCTTTGCTTGAAATGTCAGTAACAGTTCTTTTTAAATCTACCAATACAGTGTTGGATTTATCCATTTCTCCGTGTATTTTTATGTTATAAATTTTTTTAAGTTTATTTATTACAGAGCGAGAAAGGGAGAGAGAGAATTTCAGGCAGACTCTATACTGTTAGCGTGGAACCTGATACAGGGCTTGTCCAGTGCTTAACCAACTGAGCCACTCATGTGCCCCTGTTATAAATTTTGCTGCTATATTGTATTAGTGCTTTCAAATTTAGAATTATTATATTTTCCTGGTGAATTGAAACTTTTATTATTATGTTCTGTGTCCCTAATAATGACTTTTGTCTTTCGTCTTATTTTCAGCCTTTCTGTGTCCTTATAAAAAAGCATGGATTTTTTTAAAAAATACAGTTTGCAATCTTTTTAAAGCGATTTGATAGTTTTTTAAACAATTGAGAACCCTTTAAAAAAAAAGTATGTTTTTGAGAGAGAGTTCACACACGCACACACACACAGGGGAGGGGTGGAGAGAGAATACCAAGCAGGCTCCACACTGTCAGCGCAGAGCCCCACACAGGGCTTGAACTCATAAACCATGAGATCATGACCTGAGCTGAAATGAAGAGTCAGCCACTTAACCAACTGAGCCACCCAGGCACCCCTAAAATGATAAGTTTAATCTGTTTATGTTTATTTTGATTATTGACATATTTGGACTATCCGGACTTCTTTCTATCAAGCACTATTTTGAAGCTCCCAAACTTTAGAACACATTAGGTCTCATCTTTCTCTTCCATATTTATATATCATTATCCAAATGTAATTTCTTTTTAAAATTATTGTCACAGACACTATTATTATTTTATACAATACTTGGTTAAACACCCTTATTTATTGCCTACCATTAATGTCTTTATTTTATTGGGCACACAATTCTAGACTAGCTATTTTATCTCAAAACTCTGATATTATTCCATTATTTTATGGCTTTTATTGTTGCTGTTGAGAGTTCTGCTTCCATTCTAACCGTTCTTCCATTTCTTAGCAATTTGTCCTTTTTGACTTTTTTCAAGATCAAGACTTACTTTAGTGTTCTGCAATTTGACTGCAGTGTTTCTGGTTAAGACTTATTTTTATTTGTTCTACTTGGGATATATTGTACTTCCTAGATTGATGGGCTCAGTTTTGGAAATTATAGGTCTTTATTTTTTGAATTTACATTTCTCCTATTTTTTACATTCTTCTGGGTTTGCAATTAAACAAATGATAGACCTTCTCATTCTGTCTTCTGTGTCTCTTATTTGCTTATATTTTCCATCTTTGCTGCATTCTTAATACATTCCCTGGATAGCTCATCCAATTAATCTGTGTTTGACCCGTGCATTTTATCCATTGGCTTTTAATTTCAGCAGTTATTACTTTTAGAATTTCCATTTACTTTTCTTTCCTTCAAATCTATTTAGTTGGGGTAGTTTGTATTGTGTGCTCATTTTTGTAATTGCATCCTTTGTTCAGTAAACATTTTATACATAACTATTCTATAATATATTTACTCTGCACCTGAATCTGTAATATCTGTTGTTCTTGTTCTGAAGGGGTAGAGGATTGGTAGAGCAGTTGGAGGTGTCTGTATTGATAATGGCTTGTTTTCTGGTACTTCTGTGAGTTTATTGATTGATCTTACTCTGTTGGAGTCCAGCAAACCTAATTTACAAAGAGGGTTTACTTCTGCCTCTGCTTAAAGCTAGAAAGGCACCTCTGATTTGGGACTACATCAGTAGTGCTTGGGGTTGTAGCAGAAGAAATATTCTCTATCCTCTTGCTGGGCCTAGGGATTAAACTGATATAAAATAGATTCGTAGGGGTGCCTGGATGGCTCAGTCGGTCATGATCTCACAGTTCGTGGGACTTCAGCTCAGGTCATGATCTCACGGTTCATGGGTTTGAGCCCCACATTGGGCCCTCTGCTGTCAGCACAGAGCCCGCTTCCAATTCTCTGTCTCCCTCTCTGTTTGCCCCTCCCCTGTTCATTCTCTCTCTCTCAAAAATAAATAAATATTAAAAAAAAAAAGACAGTAGGAGAAAATCATACAAACTTTACTAATTTTTTAACATGTAAATGGGAACCTTCACAAGAGAATGAAGACCCAAAGAAGTGACCAGAGCAGGAAACTTTTATACCTTTTAGATCAAGAAACAATAAATTTGTGAAGAATTGACAAGAAAAAGAAGTTTGTTCTAGAAGTAGTAAATGGTGAATAAATAACTAGAAAGACAAGGGTTAATTTAATACAGCTTGTTTGTACAGATTTGTCAGCCCCAAGTTTCCCGTCTCTGTGTTAAGAATGTCTTCCTTCCTCCTGGTACGGGGGGGCGGGGGGGGTGCCTTTTACCTGGGAGTTTTATTTCCCGTTGTCAGGAAGAAAAAGGAAAGTCAAAGTGTCCTTCTTGTACCTGCCGTTTCTTAAAAGTACCTTTAATTAAAAGGAATCAATATGCCTAAGTGGCATATTTTGGGGTGACATTCTATTTTTCTTCATGGGTTTCTGCCCAAAGAGGAAGTCACAAGTATAGCTTCTCATCTCCAAAGTTCAGTCTTTTTACAGGGATGTTGCTGTAGGAAGCTTCTCAGGGTAGCCTGAGCCCTCTCAATTGCCAGTTGCTCTTCTCAGTTTGTTTTCTTCTGTTCCCACTCTGCTTCACAAGTACCCTAGCTCTTAGACCATTCAGTCTCTGTAGGTCTGTTGTATAGTTTACTTATTTTTTGGAGGGATGGAAGGGACCTTGGAGACTGCCTCTTCCCTTTGTGAAACCAGTGATGTCTCAAAGAATTTGTCCAATCTAGCATGCAGTTTCTATAGAGAAGGAACCCTCAAAATTCCTAGTGCATGTACCTGACTTCATATAGTAAATGTTACTGAAAAGTTTAATTTATATTTTTGCACGTATATTATTTTGTTATTTTATGAAACCCTATCTTGAAGTCATGTGGGTGCTAAGAATTCATCGATACATATAATGACACCATAATTTACCTACTCAGTAGGTTCAAATTTTCCTAAGATAGAAGTGAAGGTCCCTAGATGATTATTATCAGGAAGCTATTTAATATTTAAGAGAAAATGAAACACAAAATAGCCTTTAAAGTGAGCAAAGAATGACAATTCAATGTAGAAACTGCTGTAGGAAGTTCTGTCTCTTTAATGTTGAATGACCAAAAAATACCAACAGTTATTTCCATTTACACATCTTAATAGGTGTAGTGGGGACATTACTACTATTTTGATGCATGGATAACATATAACAAGTTCTAGTATTTTTCCAAACAATGGGTAATAAAAAAAATTCTGTTTCATAGATCATAAAGTTTGGAATTATCTGGATCAAATCCTTCATTTTGATTCAAATAATTTGAAATGTGTACTTTTGTCATTTGCAAGTATTCTGCGATGTAACTTTCTCTCGTTGAATTTTTTTTAATGTTTATTATTGAGAGAGAGAGAGAGAGACAATAGGGAGAGGGGCAGAGAGAGGGAGACACAGAATCTAAAGCAGGCTCCAGGCTCTGAGCTGTCAGCACAGAGCCCGATGTGGGGCTTGAATCCACGAGCTGTGAGATCATGACCTGAGCCAAAGTCGGACGCTCAGCTGACTGAGCCACCCAGGCACCCCTAACTTATTTTCATAGTAATGACTTATATAGGCTAGTTTATAAACCCCAGGTATTTAGGGGCAATAAAGTAAGGAGTCTATTAAGCAATCTGAATTTAAAATTTTGTCAGAAATACACAAATAGTAAAAAACCCACAAAGAAATTACTAAAAGAAGCAAAGGTGAAATCTTCTGATTTTGATGACAAGCCTTTATTTGTCTATTTGTGAGAATCAACAGAGATGAGTGTTCTCTTAATTCTGCTAATGGAGAATGTTTTGTAAATACCATAACATGCTAAACCTTTGGGACTACTTTATTATCAGTTTTTTTTTCTATGACTCCAGAATTTCTTGATAAGAATTGAAAGCACTCTCACAAAGACTGTGTAGTAGAAGAAATGTTGAATTTGGAGTTGGAAACGTGAGGTTGAACTCTCACTTTGCCATTTATATGCTGCTGAATTGCTATTTAGAGCCTTTGAGCCCAGAGTTTCTCATTTGTAGAAGGCAAGGATAAAAATAACTGTTCCCTACACAGGTTTGTTAGCATCAAATTAACTAATCTATGTGTAAACTATAAATCATTATACAGAGTAGGTATTGTTGCATAAATCCAAACTCTGGCCTTGGGTTGGGTAAGACTTAGTCTTAGAATTCTTAGACTATTAGAATAGAAAGAAAATTATGGCAGTAATTTATGTGCCTGATAATTGGTTGAGGAAAGAGAATCAGAGATTTAGAGTAACATTCCCAAGGTCTTACAGTTAGCTGAATCTCCCAGGTCTGGAATGTTACTCGTTTTACTGGTTTAATTTTTTTTAAGTTTATTTACTTTGGGAGAGAGAAAGAGAGAGCACACACAAGCAGGGCAGGAGCAGAGAAAGAATCCCAAGCAGGCTCCACACTGTCAGCACAGAGCCAGATGCAGGGCTTGACCCACAAACTGCGAGATCATGACTTGAGCTGAAACCAAGAGTTGAACTCTTAACCAACTGAGCCATCCAGGTGCCCCTAGTGTTTTAATTCTTGATCTTACTCCCCCATCTTTTTGGTGAAAATGTTTTGCTAAAATTGCACTGATTAAGAAAAACTGAATGAATATTTAGTAGATTGAGAGAAAATGAGAAATGGGATTTTTCAAGCTGTAATTTTATGTTATATATTTTCTGCCCTGAAATAAAATCATGTTTTTACACAAACATAAAATTATTTTTTTACATAATGGAAGTGAGAGATAAACAATCCCCCCAAACCTATCAAACTCTGAAGAAGGGGGTCTGTAAAATGTCCTCCAGGTTGTATCTTTTTAAAATATGGATTCTTGGGGGTGCCTGGGTGGCTCAGTCAGTTAAGCCTCTGACTTTGGTTTAGATCATGATCTCACCATTTGTGAGTTCAAGCCCCATATCAGGCTCTGTGCTGACAGCTCAGAGCCTGGAGCCTGCTTCAGATTCTGTCTCCCTCTCTCTCTGCCCCTCCCACACTCGCACTCTGTGTTTCTCTCTCTCAGAAATAAATAAACATTAAAATTTTTTTTTTTAATATTAAAATTTTATTTGATTAAAAATTAGATCTGTGGGTTCTGTGTTGACAGTGTGGAGCCTGCTTGGGATTCTCTCTCACTCCCTGTCTCTCTGCCCCTCCTGCGTTTTCAAGATAAATAGACCTGGAGCAGTGACCTTTTCAACAATTAGAAGACTGTGACAAGTCTAATGTATTTTACACTTCACTAAGTTAGGTTGACGGACCTTTTAGGCCATAAATATATACTCTCATAAACTGCTAACCCATTATTGGGAGATATATTGAAGTTTTGAATGCATTTAAATTGTATCTTGACTTGGGGCTTTATTTATGTTTGTTTGTTTTATTTTTTTTCCCCTTTTTTAAATTTAAATTTTAGGGGGCGCCTGGGTGGCGCAGTCGGTTAAGCGTCCGACTTCAGCCAGGTCACGATCTCGCGGTCCGTGAGTTCGAGCCCCACGTCGGGCTCTGGGCTGATGGCTCAGAGCCTGGAGCCTGTTTCCGATTCTGTGTCTCCCTCTCTCTCTGCCCCTCGCCCGTTCATGCTCTGTCTCTCTCTGTACCAAAAATAAATAAACGTTGAAAATTTAAATTTTAGTTAGCATACAGTACCGTATTGATTTCGGGAACAGAATTCAGTGGCTCATCACTTACACACAACACCCAGGGCTAACCAAATAAGTGACCCCCTTAGTACCCATCACCCATCTAGCCCATCTCCCTCTATCAACCCCATAGTTTGTTCTCTATCATTAAGAGTCTCCTGTGATTTGTTTCCTTCTTTTTCTCCACCCCCCCTTTCATATGTTCATCTGTTCTGTTTCTTAAATTCCATGTATGAATGAAATCATATGGTATTTGTCTTCTCTGATTGACTTATTTTGCTTAGCATATTTTGAGTTTTTAATTTGTCTAATTCTTCAAAACTTTAGAAAGTTCCAAAAGATTCAAGGATTTTTTTTTTCATACATTCTTATTCAAATAATGAATTTTCAGAGAACACACTTTTACACTGCCACAGCCATGTGATGATCTCTGGCTCTTATAGTCAGATGATCCAGTAGTCACTGATATTGTTCATGGTGTTTGGATTAGCTTTGGCTTTTTACCCTTGCACAAGTGGAAAACTGTATCAAAGCCTCACTGATCAAGATATATTTATTACCCTTTACTTAGATTATTTATTAAGTTTCCAATAATAAATTGCAATTGCTTTATCTTCACAGTTTTCGAGAAATCTATAGCTATTTTGAAGTAGTCTGTGAATGAATGTACTAAATAGTCCAATTAAGTACCTAATGCTTCTCAAAGCAAGAAAGATTACTGAAATATATTCAAGTTGAAATACAATACTTAATTGGCTGTCTTTGCATGCCTTGTATGAAGAACGGTGTACATTATTGAGAAAGCCAACTTAATATTTTTGTGAGAAAGTAGAATCATTTGAATAAATGGTTTTCTTAAAGGAAGTGTGTTCATTTTATTTTGGAATACAGTGGCCAAGAAAATTAGAGTCAATGGCTTCATCACTCTTATTTTCTTTTCCTTTTCATCTTGTTAAATTCTACACGCTAACTCATATTACTCTGGGAGTTGCTATTTTCATGTCATCCTTAAGTGTTTTTTGTTTTGCTTTAGGAAACTCAGAGTAACTTAGTTTCACATTGTTTTTGCATTACAAGTGCAGCTAATGTTTAAAATGAATGGAGTATTATAGTCTTAGTGGTAGATGTACAACCTACAAAGAACCTTTGTGAGCTGATTTTAGCAGCATTTTCTCAGCACTTCTGACAGAAACAAAAGACCCCACATATTTTAATATCAACCTTTGATTTATTTTTTTATTTTAAAATTTTTATTTATTTTTGAGAGGGTGGGGAGGAGCAGAGAAAGAGGGAGACACAGAATCCGAAGCAGGCTTCAGGCTCTGAGCTGTCAGCACAGAGCCCAACATAGGGCTCAAATCCACGAGTCGTGAGATCATGACCTGAGCTGAAGTGGGATGCTTAACTGACTGAACCACCCAGGCACCCCTCAACCTTTTATTTTAAATGCTTCAGCGTTTTCAGATTGAAAATCTGCTAGTTACAACATTTTAAGGCATTTCTTAATCTAGAAGATACAAGAAGATACATATGTTGTATCTTTACAATGAAAATTATTATTTGATGTTTGAGTTATGCTTCTTTCCTATTTCTGTCTTCTCATCCTAGCCATAGACCTTTAGAGTTTAACAGTCTCATTCTTGGGATGCCTGGGTGGCTCAGTTAAGTGTGCACTTTTTAAAAAATATGTGTTTATTTTTGAGAGAGAGAGAATGCGTGCGTGCGCGAGTGGGGGAGGAGCAGAGAGGGAGAGAGAGAATCCCAAGCAGGCTCCACGCTGTCAGTGCAGAGCCTGACACAGGGCTTGAACTCACAAACTGTGAGATCATGACCCGAACCGAAATCAAGAGTCAGATGCTTAATTGACTGAGCCACCCAGGCACCCTGAGCCTTCAACTCTTAAGTCACATTTATGGACCAGCTCTTAGAATATCTTATTTCCTTCCATAGATTGAGCTTGTCTCTTTCAAAATTCTTAGAAGAATTTAGTTTTGGGACTTGGGGGTGTCTTACCATAGGTCAGTGTACTCCCTGGTATTATTGAGACCACCTTGTATCTGGATCCTACCTCTAGGTTTGTCACTGACTTATGATTGAGGAAGATGGGGACAAAAAAATTTCAAGGGAATTTTAAAAGTAGTGTAAAATATTTTCAAAAATGGTTAAAATGCAAAATTTTTGATACTTATATAAGCTTAGTTGTTTAGAACACAGGTAGTTTTTTGCATGTTTTGCTTTATAGTTCTTTGGGGAATGGCAAATGGTTTTTAAAAGTTGTTTTTAAAACTGTGAACTTATTTTGTTTGTAAGAAGTATACTGATGAAAAGAAAATAACTTAGTTCCCTTGGTTATTTCTTACAAAACAAAATTCCAGACTATTTTGTTTTCTAGAGAATTTTTTGAGTAGGAAATGTCAGTAAGCTGTTTTCTTTTGTAGCATATTGTGTAAGAACACATTATTTGCTCAAATGAAAATTCCTGTTGCAATACCTTTAAAAACATCTTCAAATAATTGCATAATACCATTATTATAAGTAAGTACTCAAATGAACTCAAATTTTTTTGGATAAACTTTTATCTCTTAAAGATGATTACTACAGGAAAGAGTAAAGCTGGGGAAATGAGTTCAATTATCACATTGTTTGGCTGGAGGGCAAGTTTTAGAATCTTTTCTTCACAGTGCACATGCCCTTTTGTGATTTGTTAATCTTTTTGTCGCAAATTAATTACATGTTATTTATTGTGATGTAGGTAAATGGCTGTTCATCTATGAAATGAATTGCCTACAGATTTTGGCTGAATATGAACGTATGTGGTTTTAAGTATTTATAGAACTTAAGTATGGCTTCTAGTTAAATGATTAGAAGATAGAAAATCCAAAACTCCTTTATTATATGGTCCATTTCAAACATCCTCAGTTAATTTTATTAATAAAGCCCAGAAAGCATGATTTGTGGAATAGAGTTACATTTTGTGAACCTATTATGATGCTCTGGTCTTAGAGAATTCCACAGAATAACTTCATTCATTTTTCTTTGTCCTTTTAATTGCTTGGCTATATTTATATCGTCTTTTGAAAACACCTTCATATAAGTATGACTTAAGTTCGCAGAATCAAACTTCCAGCTTTTATGAACTCTCCTGAATGTACCTGTCCTCTGAACTCCCATATTTTGTCCTGTACTTTCTTCCTCCTTATCATTGTAGCTAGTATATATTGAGTTCATATAAAAGGTACGACAATATATTATTATTTTATACATATTACCTTGTTTAATTCTCACAGTAAACCTTTGATACGTGTCATGTTACCTCTGTTTTACAGGTTAAAGAAACTGATGTTTAGAGAGATTTAGAAATTTGTCCAATTCATGGAGTAGATACTTGTGAAGTTTGAGTTTCAGTCCAGTTCTGTTAGACTCTAAAACCTGTTTTCTTCCCACTAAGTTGGATACTATATATCTGTTTCATTTTAAGTGAAGTCCTGTGCTCATCTGGCTTCCCTACCAGAAGGAAGGACCCTCGGAGTGCCTGGATGGCTCAGTCAGTTGAGCATCCCACATGGTTTCAGCTTGGGTCATGATCTCATGCTGGCAGTGTGGAGCCTGCTTGGGATTCTCTCTCCTCCTCTCTCTCTGCCACTCCCCTGCAAAATAACTATCTAAAAAAATTTTTTTAAGTTAAAAAAAAAAAGGAAGAAGGACCCTCTGGAGGACAGAGACCTTGTTTTATTCATATTTATGTCTCCAGAGCCTGGTACAGATCCCAGAATTTTTTAAATGAGCACTTAATGAAAGACACTGACATCACTGAATGGTAGCAGTGAAGCATGTAGTTTCTTTTTTTTTTTTTTTAATTTTTTTTAATGTTTATTTATTTTTGAAAGAGAGAGAGAGAGACAGAGCATGAGCAGGAGAGGGGCAGAGAGAGAGGGAGACACAGAATCTGAAGCAGGCTCCAGGCTCTGAGCTATCAGCACAGAGCCCGACATGGGACTCGAACCCACAGACCATGAGATCATGACCTGAGCTGAAGTTGGACACTCAACCGACTGAGCCACCCAGGCGCCCCTGTAGTTTCTAAAGTATAGTCAGTTTACTGGTTCATGTACCTCCTATCCTTTTGATGTGGTTATACACAGGTGTGCATGCCCAAATACACATACACACACTCTTTCATCCTTAGTGATCCTGTGACAGTGAGAATTTTTGTTCTCATTTTGTAGATCATAAAATCAAGATCTAGGGTTGCCTGGCTGGCTCAGTTGGTAGAGCATGTGACTCTTGATCTTGATGTTATGAGTTCAAGGCCCATGTTGGGTGTACAGATGACTTTGAAATAAAATCTAAAACACATTAAACAAGAAAATCGATATCTAGAAAAAATGAGACTTGCTTAAGAACATACCACTAGTTAGTGGCAAATCTGTGATGCAAATCCAGATCTTCAAACTTTATTTTTTTATTTTTATTTTTATTTTTTAATGTTTATTAATTTTTGAGGGAGAGAGGGAGACAGAATCCGAAACAGGCTCCAGGCTCTGAGCTGTCAGCACAGAGCCCGATGCAGGGCTCAAACTCCCGAACTGTGAGATTATGTCCTGAGCCGAAGTTGGACGCTTAACTGACTGAGTCGCCCAGGTGCCCCAAGATTTTCAAACTTTAAATCTTATAATCATCTACTCCAGGCTATCCATCTGTGCTAATTGAATCCTATACTTCATTTCTTAATATGTTTATTTGCTTGTTGAGAAATGATGGCAAGAAAACAAAGATATCCACAAATGGTTGTGTCTAAGACACCTTCTTTTGAAGTGATGAATGTATGCTCTTTGCTCAGTCTGTCTTATCTATCTATCTGTTTATTGAGAGAGAGAGAGAGAGAGCAGGGAAGGGGCAGAGAGAGGAGAGAGAGAATCCCAAGCAGGCTCCGCACTGTCTTAACTGACTCAGCCACCCAGGTGCTCCCAATCTTTTTATATATACATAATATTTCATTTATTTTCCATTATGAAGCATAAATTTGGGGAGCAGTAATTATAGTTAGAATTTTTGTCAAGGGGGCATCTGGCTGGAGTGGGTAGAGCATGTGACTCTTGATCTCAAGGTTGTGAGTTCGAGCCCCACGTTTGGTATAGAGATTACTTAAAATCTTAAAAAAAAGAATTTTAGTTAAGGAATAAAATAGTCACAGCTCACAAACTATATGACCATATCACATTCTAATCAGCTGAATATAGGTCTAGCAAGATTCCTGGCACATGCAGAGGGTATTAAGGAGTCTGTATTGCAGACTTGATTGACGTACTGTGCTTCTTAAGTAGAAAGATTTGCCATACTAATACCTGAAAGAATGATAAGTTATAGGCAATCTGATGTTTTTGTGTAGAATAATCATGTCAGCACAATTTATATGTTGTAATACAGGGTTTTAAAGTAAAAATATATATCTACATGTGTAATATGAAACATGATATAAAGAGTACATTTAACATATCTTAAACATTTAGGATTTTTCTTTTTTTAGGCTCATATTATTTTTTCAGTAGAATTTTTTTCCTAAATAAAATTGGTCTTTGATCTGTATCAACATTTTTGACATGTTTGATAGTATATTCATTTTTTTCTAGTAATGCTAAAAGAACTAAAAGACTGGTAAATTTGAGTAGGTAGTGTATATGATACTAAATTACGGGTTAGAAGGACTTTAGCTTATCGATATTTGAAGATGCTAGTATTTTATGTTTTGCAGTGGACAAATTGCCTCCAAGTTTTAATCTGGAAAAGGTTTACAACTACATGGCTTTTATATTTTTACTACTTCTATTAGAGTTTCTATACAAATTATTCAAATCTTGATTATAAAAGAGAAGATGAAAGTGTAAACACATTATTCAAAGAGCATGAAGAATATCACTACCATGTTGTTTCTCAGTTTTATTCAGTCATAAATGCAAAGCAGAAGTATGTAACATGTCATTGGATTTTATTTTGCTTTACTAGCTCCTCAAGAGTTACTGATCTATGAAATGGCAGAGAATGGAAAAAATTGTGACCAGAGACGTGTAGCAATGAACAAGGAACAATATAATGGAAACTTCACAGGTATGGTGATTTGGAGAGAGAAGATCTACAGGTTTAAATGATATCCTTTTCAGTGGAGTAAAATAGAAATATATCTAATATTTACTGTCTTTTGTTAATATATGATAAGTATGTGAGATTCTTATATATTTTATATAACATTACAGAAATCCCCCCTGCCTCTTATCTGTGTTTTGTTTTTCCACAGTTTCAGTTCCGCATGGCCAACTGCAGTCCAGAAACATAATGATCTATTGTCAGAACATCAGTAATAGCCTAATGCCACATCACAATGCCTACATCATTCACTTCACTTCATCTTATCACATAAGCATTTTGTCATCTCACATAATCTCAAGAAGAAGGACAGTATAATAAGATATTTTAAGAAAGTTACATTCATATAACTTCTATTAAACTATATTTTTATAATTATTTTATTATTGGTTATTGCTGTCAATCTTACTGTGTCGAATTTATAAACTTTAGCATAACTATGTAGATATAGGAAAAAACATAGTTATATATAGAATTCAGTACTCTCTGGTTTCGGGCATCCACTGGGCATCTTAGAACATGTCCCCTACGGATGAGGGGGGGACTACAGTAATTATCTTTTTTTTACCCCTCGTAGTAAATGAAATTTATGGGTCCGGGCCTATATGGTGAATTTTCACAGTGATAGCAGAAGCAGCCTAGCCATAGTTTCATCACCAGTGTTCTGGGTACAAGGTTATTATTTGTTAATCTTATGCTGTGGTCAGTATTTATTTGGCTTTGTTTGGTGCTCAGTGTTATCATGCTATTTTGTAACTTTAGAAGTAGATTGTAAATTTACTTATTACACTAATCCTAAATGTACAATTATCAAAAAGTCAATGTGATTATTGTGAGTGTATTTTATTTTATTTTAAATGTGTTTTTTTTATTCATTTTTGAAAGAAGACAGAGAGAGACAGAGCGTGAGCAGGGGAGAGGCAGAGAGAGAGGGAGACACAGAATCTGAAGCAGGCTCCAGGCTCTGAGCTGTCAGCACAGAGCCCGATGTGGGGCTTGAACCCACGGACCGTGAGATCATGACCTGAGCTGAAGTCGGACGCTTAACTGACTGAGCCATTCAGGCGCTCCTATTGTGGGTTTATTTTTAAATTTTCATTTGCAACAAATAAATTTATACTTTAACCAAATTTGGAATTTGTAGTAAATTTCAGTATATTTAACACTTATTCAAACATTTAAAAAAATAATAATAATAAAAGGCCCTGAAAGCCCTGAAACTATGGCTTTTATTTATATAGATGGTTAAAGTAGGAACTTTCCTTCATGTGTTTAAAGGAAATGAAGGCTTTTTCACTTCTGTTAATTACAATGGTTTTCTTCTTGATTTGTAGTTGTTTGACATCTTAAACATACTGCAAATAATATTCCAGCATGGTAATATTCTATTATAGAAATTCTCTTACATTGGAAGAAGTGCAAGCTATCTGAAATAGTAGTTTCTGTGTTTTGATCACTACATTGCCTTGCAGGGCACATTTTGCAGCACTTATCTGACTTTCAGGTTACTCTGATTATTGATAAATTTTATATCATTGCACCAAAAATTTCAGGATGTAGAGATAAGCATGCATATGTCATAGTCTCTTCACATTAGTGTGAAGTAACTTCACAGTAGTAGCTTTTGCATGTTGTTTTTTCTTTCCTTTCTCTCAATAAGCATGTACATTTATATATTCTTCCCCTGCTGCCTAACCCCTTGGAATTTAAAATTAATGTCAGTATGACACACTTACTGTCCTGTACTGTGGTATTTTTTAACTTTGTATTTCCTAGAGATTGTGCTATAACTGTAGTCTTCATTATGGCTGCTTAGTATTCCATTGTATCAGTATACATACTTTAACCACTCCTCTGTCTTCTGTTAACATTTAGGTTGTTTATAATTTTTTGCCAAGACAAGTAACACTGCATTGAATAAACTTGTACAAAAGACATATCACCTCATACCTAATCATTCTTAGAAATGGGATTATTGGGTTATAGGGTATGTGCATTTGTAATTTTGATAATAACTTTGTACACTTACTAAGTGTCAGAGTCTTCTGAGAGCTTCACATATATTAACTCATTTAATCTTTGTGATGACCCTAAAGAAGTTAAGTACTATGTTCATCTTCATTTCAGAAAAGAAAAAACTGAGAGATAGAAGGGTTAACTAACTTGCCTGCTGTCTCATGACTTGTAGGCAAGATTTGGAACCAAGTAGTTTGCCATCCCATTTTGAGCTCTAAACCACTTTGCTCTGTGATGTGATACTAAATCACCTTTCATGGAAGGTGGGCTAACTTAGTATCCCAGTAGTGTACAAGAAAAGTAACTTGTGTCCTGACAATAATTGCTAAAATAGTCCTCAGAGCAGAGCAGAATCACCTAACCCAGACGTATCATAACGTGAATCACATTGCTTATTTTTTGAGGTTTGTATGCAGTCCTTCAAATGTGATATGGGAAAGTAGGTGAATTTTTAAAGTGATTGGGAAAAGCGAACATTCTCTTTTAACTTCTGCCCTAATGTTTTTCAGACCCTTCTTCAATGAATGAAAAGAAGAGGAGGGATCGGGAAGAGAGGCAGAATATTGTCCTGTGGAGACAGCCACTCATTACCTTGCAGTATTTTTCTCTGGAAATCCTAGTAATCTTGAAGGAATGGACCTCAAAGTAAAGAGTCTTCCATTACCTTTTAAATAAATTTTATTTAGTAATTTTAGAAATCTTTAACAATCTCCTACTCTCTACCTCCTGCTCTTTCCATATGAATTAGTTAAATTTATTTATTTTTATTTTTTTAACATTTTTATTTACTTTTGAGAGAGACAGAGACAGAATGTGAGTGGGTTAGGGGCAGAGAGAGGGGGAGACACAGAAGCAGAAGCAGGCTCCAGGCCCTGAGCTGTCAGCACAGAGCCTGACGTGGGGCTCGAACTTATGAGCTGTGAGATCATGACCTTAGCCAAAGTTGGATGCTCAACCGACTGAGCCACCCAGGCGCCCCAAAATTTAGAATGTTTTAGGAATATATTTATTTTCCTTTCTATAGTTTCAAGAAAAATAGGGAACATACTGCTATTTGCTCACTAGATTATTGCAATTGACTTCTGTCTCATGTTGAATCTTTTACACTAAGGATAACATAGGAAACAAGATTTTTTTCTTCTGGCTTTACCTTTAAGAGAACTTAGGCCTGTGTACACTAGACACACTGAATCTTTAGTAGGACAGAGTTCAGGATACATGGCACTTTTACTGACAGTTTCAGCCAGTGAAAGAGGACTCTGCCCTGGAAATGTGTTGTATCTTTAAATTTAGTACTTATCAGGCCTGTTTCAGATATTATAAAGAACAAGTTGAACTTTTACATGCCTTATCATTTTGAGCTTGGTTTCCAAATTATTATTATTATTTTTTTTTTTTTTTTTTAAGAGAAAGAGCATGGATACAAGTTGGGGAGAGGGGCAGAGGGAGAGAGAGAGATTCCCAAGTAGTCTCTATGTTCAGTGTGGAGCCCAACGCAGGGCTTGATTCCATGAGCCTGGGATCATGACCTAAGCCAAAATCAAAAGCCAAATGTTCAACTGACTGAGCCATCCAGGTGCCCCATCTTTTTTTGTTTTTTAATTATTACTATTTTTTAATTTGCATCCTAGTGAGTTAGCATATAGTGCAATAATGATTTCAGGAGTAGAATCCAGTGATTCATCCCCTGCATATAACACCCAGTGCTTATCTCAACAAGTATCTTCCTTTTTTTTTTTTTTTTTAAAATACATTTATTCATTTTTGAGAGACAAGACAGAATGTGAGTGGAAGAGGGGCAGAGTGAGGGAGACACAGAATCTGAAGCAGGCTCCATGCTTTGAGCTCTCAGCACAGAGCCTGATGGGGGGCTTGAACTCACAGACTGGGAGATCATGACCTGAGCTGAAGTCAGATGCTTAACTGACTGAACCACCTAGGCACCCCACCAAGTATCTTCCTTAATGCCGCTTGCCTGTTTGGCCCATCCCTCCACCCATAACCCCTCCAACAACCCTCAGTTTGTTCTCTATATTTAAGAGTCTCTTATGTTTTGTCCCATCCCTGTTTCTATATTATTTTTGCTTCCCTTCCCTTATGTTCATCTGTTTTGTATCTTAAATTCCACATGAGTAAAGTCATATATTTGTCTTTCTCTGACTGATTTTGCTTAGCAAAAATCTCTGACTTATACACTCTAGTTCCATCCACAATGTTGCAAATGGCAAGATTTCATTGCTTTTGATCGCTGAGTAATACTCCATTGTATATATATATATCACATCTTCTTTACCCATTCCTCTGTCGTGGACATTTGGGCTCTTTCCATACTTGGGCTGTTGTTGATAGTGCTACATGGGGTGCATGTGTGCCTTGGAAACAGCACACCTGTATCTTTTGGATAAATACCTAGTGATGCAATTGCTGGGTCGTAAGGTAGTTCTATTTTTAATTTTTTGAGGACCCTCCATACAATTTTCCAGAGTTGCTGCACTAGTTTACATTCCCACCAGCAGTGCGAAAGGCTTCCTCTTTCTCCGCATCCTTGCCAACAACTGTCGTTGCCTGAGTTGTTACTTTTAGCTATTCTGACAGGTATGAGGTGATATCTCATTGTGGTTTTGATTTGTATTTCCCTGATAATGATTTGAGCATTTTTTCATGTGTCTGTTAGCCATCTGGATGTCTTCTTTGAAGAAGTTTCTATTCATGTCTTTTGCCCATTTCTTTACTGGATGGTTTGTTTTTTGGGTGTTGAGTTTGGTAAGTTCTTTATAAATTTTGGATACTAACCCTTATCTGATATGTCATTTGCAAATATCTTCTCCCATTCTGTCGGTTGCCTTTTAGTTTTGCTGATTGTTTCCTTTGCTGTGCAGAAGCTTTTTATCTTGATGAGGTCCCAGTAGTTCATTTTTGCTTTTGTTTCCCTTGCTTCCAGAGATATGTTGAGTAAGAAGTTGCTGTGGCCGAGGTCAAAACAGTTTTTGCCTGCTTTCTCCAGGAGGATTTTGATGGCTTCCTTTCTTACATTTAGGTCTTTGATCCATTTTGAGTTTATGTTTGTGTATGGTGTAAGATAGTGGTCCAGGTTCATTCTTCTGCACGTTGCTGTCCAGTTTTCCCAGCACCACTTGCTGAAGAGACTGTCTTTATTCCATTGGATATTCTTTCCTGCTTTGTCAAAGATTATTTGGCCATACGTTTGTGGGTCCATTTCTGGATTCTCTATTCTGTTGCACTGATCTAAGTATTTTTATGCCAGTACCATACTGTCTTGATGATTACAACTTTGAAGTCTGGAATTGTGATGCTTTCAGTTTCGGTTTTCTTTTTCAGGTTGCTTTGCCTACTATTCGGGGTCTTTTCTGGTTCCATACAAATTTTAGGATTGTTTGTTCTAGCTCTGAGAAGAATGCTGGTATTTTTTTGATAGGGATTGCATTGAATATGTAGATTGCTTTGGGTAGTATCAACATTTTAACAATATTTGTTCTTCCAGTCCATGAGTATGGAATATTTTTCCATTTTTTTTGTATGTCTTCTTCAATTTCTCATAAGCTTTCTATCGCTTGCAGTGTATAGCTTTTTCACCTCTTTGGTTAGGTTTATTCCTAGGTATTTTATGGTTTTTGGTGCAGTTGTAAATGGGATCAATTCCTTGATTTCTCTTTCTGCTTCTTCATTATTGGTGTTTAGGAATGCAGCCGATTTCTGTGCATTGATTTTATATCCTGCGACTTTGCTGAATTCATGGATCAGTTCTAGCAAGTTTTTGGTGGAATCTTTTGGGTTTTCCATATAGAGTATCCTGTCATCTGCAAAGAATTTTCTCAAGTTTGACTTCCTCCTTGCCGAGTTGGGTGCCTATATTTTTTTTAACTTAAGTAAACTGTACACCCAACGTGAAGCTCAAACTCACAGTCCTGACATCACGACATGCTCCACTGACATGCTCCACTGACAGAGCCAGCTGAATGCCCCAAGTTATTATTTTTAATAGTATCTTACATTTTTATTGTACATACAGTTTATTAAACATTTTGTAATATTTTTCAGTTCATTTGATCCCTAAAGCAACTCTGTGAAAGCAGTAAAACAAGTTTATGATTACAGTTGACCCTTGAATGACATGGGAATTAGGGGTGTCAATACCCACACAGTTGAAAATCTGTGTGTAAATTTTGACTCCTAGAAAACTTAACTAGTAATAGCCTACTTTTTAAAAAAAATTTTTTTAATGTTTATTTTTGAGAGAGAGAGAGAGAGAGAGAGAGAGAGAGAGAGAGAGAGAGGTGGGGGAGGGGCAGAGAGAAATGGAGACAGAGAATCCAAAGCAGGCTCTTCACTGTTAGTGCAAAGCCCGACATAGGGCTCGAACCCATGATCTGTGAGATCATGACCTGAGCCGAAGTTGGATGCTCTGCCGAGCCACCCAGGCACCCCAGTAATAGCCTACTTTTGACCAGAAGCCTTTGTACCTTATATGTATTATATACAATATTCTTACAATATAGTAAGCTAGGGAGAAGAAAATGTTATTAAGAAAATCATAAGGAAGAGAAAATACACTTACAGTACTGTACTGTAAAAAATCCACATGTAGTCCCTGCACTGTTCAGACCCATATTGTACAAGGGTCAACTGTATTATGATTTTATTTTGTTTTATTTTTATTTTTATTTAGTTGTAAATGTTTATTTATTTATTTTAAAAGAGAGAAAGGAGAAGGGCAGAGAGACAGGGAGAGAGAATCCCAGTCAGGCTTTGCACTGACAGCAAGGAGTCCAGTGCAGGGCTCGATCCCACAAACAGTGAGATTATGACCTGAGGGAAAACCAAGAATCTGATACTTAACCAACTGAGCCACCCAAGCACCCCAACTGTATTATGATTTTAAAAATAAGACATAGAATCAGATTGGTTAAACATCTTACTCAAAGTGTAATACTTAGGGACTCTGATCCAGGTCCTCTAACTTGAAGGCCAGCGCTCTTTTCATTATATATATATTTCATTATATTAGATCAGTCTTTTGGGTAAGGGAAAGGTTACCATAGGGTTTATGATAAAAAAAAATTGGGTGTTCTATACTATGTGTCTGCTCTTGGCCTCCTTCTGTACCCTAAGAGACCATCATGTTTAAGGACAAGAGTTTAACCCCAAAAAGCATTCTGTAGCTGTGCTAAACAACCTAAGTGCTTCAACAAGAAATTGTTTTGGGAGTGCTAAATCCTAAAAATGAGACTGTGAGATATTTCATTTATTTTTGTTTTTAAGATTATGGCATCGTCAAAGCATTGTGGTATCTTTTTTATTGCTGCTTGCTGTACTTATAGCTACGTATTGTGTTGAAGGAGCACATCAACAGGTAAGAGGTTCAGCAACTCTTTCTATTCCCTCTTATTTGTTTTTTTTTTTAATGATTGTTTTGAGAGAGAGAGAGAGAGCACCAGCCAGGGAGGGGCAGAGAGAGGGAAAAAGAGAATCCCAAGCAGGCTTCACACTGCCGGCACAGAACCTGGCACGGGGCTCAATGTCACAACTGTGGGATCATGACTTGAGCCCAGATCAAGCGTCAGACGCTTAACCGACTCAGCCATCTAGACACCCCTCTGTTTCTTTTTTTTTTTTTATTTTTTTTAATTTTTTTTTTTCAACGTTTATTTATTTTTGCGACAGAGAGAGACAGAGCATGAACGGGGGAGGGGCAGAGAGAGAGGGAGACACAGAATCCGAAACAGGCTCCAGGCTCTGAGCCATCAGCCCAGAGCCCGACGGGGGGCTCGAACTCACGGACCGCGAGATCGTGACCTGGCTGAAGTCGGACGCTTAACCGACTGCGCCACCCAGGCGCCCCAGACACCCCTCTGTTTCTATTCTTGTACCCTCCCTAATCCCAAACAGTTTCAAAATGGGACTGTTGTGGATTTGATAAAATTTCTGCCCTCTACATTTTTAGATTTGGTTTTGTTTTTTACATTTATATCATAAATGATATCTTAATGTCTTAAAAGATCAAATATTAAAAATATTGTGGCATTTCATGGCTGCTGAGCATTTATATTTGGCATATATCATTTCTTTTTATTTTCAAGGATTCAAATGTAACTTTCCTGATGGTGTTTAGTCAAAACTTTGGTTAAAAATAGCAAAACATTAATGTATTCTAATAGGAAATGGTTCTAAAGTAGTATTGTTTTATATTTTTTTAATTTATTTTTTTTATAATTAAATTTTTTTTTTCAACGTTTTTTATTTATTTTTGGGACAGAGAGAGACAGAGCATGAACGGGAGGGGCAGAGAGAGAGGGAGACACAGAATCGGAAACAGGCTCCAGGCTCTGAGCCATCAGCCCAGAGCCCGACGCAGGGCTCGAACTCACGGACCGCGAGATCGTGACCTGGCTGAAGTCGGACGCTTAACCGACTGCGCCACCCAGGCGCCCCTTGTTTTATATTTTAAAACAGTTCACCTCTAATTTCAGAGAAGTTTTTATAGTTTTAAATGCATTCCTTTTAACTATTTTGAAGAAATATATGTATGCCATTAAGAGTTTGTAAGGAACTGGTTTGAAGAATTTAATTGCCAGTGTGAGAGTCTAGAATCTAATATGTGGAATGCTTCCAACAAGTCCATAGCTCAGTGGACTTCAGTTTGCTCTTGTTTGAAAAGTATCTCGGTCTTAAATATACAAAAATAATTGTATTCCGTTTTTGTACTTTGATTAAGAAGAATATATTCCATTCACAAATATGTGAACAACTGTCCCACTCTTACCACTGTTTATTATGATGCTTTCTTAAAGTTTTTGTAACTTTTAAATACCTTTAAAACTTTTATTCTCATAGTTAAATCATATTAGTAATTTGCATTTTTCCTATAAATGTCATTCACAATAGGAGGACTTTAAAGGTCTAAAAACAAGATCTGTATTCTAATTAGATGAATTTTTTTGTCTCTCTGCTGTCACATATACGAGGAATTAGGCCTCTTCAAGGAATTTTTATTCTTAATGCTTTCTTCCTATTAGAAACTTATTTTAGTTGGTTTGTTTTAGTTGATTGTAGGTGATAAATAATATTTTTGCTTAACAAGTTTTTTTTTCCCCCCCACTGCGTCCATTTTGTTTTTCAGTATGTGCAACGTATAGAGAAACAATTTCTCTTGTATGCCTACTGGATAGGCTTAGGAATTTTGTCTTCTGTTGGGCTTGGAACAGGGCTGCACACCTTCCTCCTTTATCTGGTAAGAATATCTTTTAATAAGCAAGATTGAAAGAGATGTTTTAATTGGTGCTTGAGGAATTAAAATTCTAAGATTTTTAGTTATCTACCTTTGCATTTTAGAAGCACTCTAATCCTCAAATCAGTGTTTTTAAGTTTGATTTAGAATTGTTTTGTTTTTCCTTTTGGGTTGAGGATTTAAAAAGAGAAGAGGGAAAAACCCTTGGGCAATTGAGATTGTTCACTTAAATTAATTCAGCCAGGAAATGTTCCTTCCAGGTTTTGGAATAATGGTTCTTTTGCTTATGCAATGGTCATTTTAATAGCTGAAGTTCTTTAAATGTACAAGATTTCATGTAAGGCTTAGAATTAATTTGAACAGTTTGCTTTCTCTGTTAATCAGCAAATGAGAAATGGTGTTTTCCCTCATGTTCTCAAGTACCACATGCATACACCTGGATAGTCATTTTTGGTATTCTTACTGAATGTAGTTAATGAAGTATATATAACACATGTCGAATGAAAGCTTTCTTAAATCCTTTTAAATCAAAGTATAATATGTACCCCTCCTCAAAAATACTGTTTTACTTAGTTGAAAATGGGGAGATAAAAGATAGGTCATGTAAGTATGGACTTGAGGAGTGAGTGCTCATCAGATTTTGTGCCCTGGATTCCTCTCTTGTTTCACTCTATTCCTTTTGCTGAGGAATTGAAAACAATTCCATATTTGAAAAAAGCCTGATCTTGATTAGGGCAAGACAGGTGAAAAGTTGTCACAGCAGTACTGATTCCTGAATAAAGTTCAACACAGCAAACGTTTCCAATCTTTATGTTTCAATGAATTCATTTCAGAAGCAGATATGGTAAGTATTAAGGAATGATTGTTCAGAAGGCTGCTAAATTAATGGTCTGAAGAATAATTTGAGAATCTATAATTCATAACTTCTCCAAGTTTATGGGAGTTTAAAATATGGAATTTTAGAATTCTGTTCATGATTGCTCGCTGATTTAATCCCAAATAGGGACATAATCCCAGAGAACTAATCCATATCAGTGTTTCTTTAATAACTAAATTCTTAGACATATAATACTATATTTGAGGTTGAGGGAGAGGAGAAAAGAAGGAATTAGAGGTTATAGGTTACCACTCTGTTCTTTTCTAAATCTTTCTTCTGAGATTCTTTGGGAAAACCAGATTAAGGAACTAATTTGTAGCACTGGATTAATTTAGAAGTATCTAAAAAGCAACCCAGGTAGCAGATTCTGCTGAATCTTAAAAGTGATTCTAATGAAATGTAGAAATTGCACAATAAGTTAGGGTAAAGAAATTTGAGACAAGGAAGTTATATGTTTCCTGTTTCTTTTCATATCCATGAGAAACCTTTATAAGGTGACATTTATAAAATGTCGTGATGTGAAAACATTATTATTTTAGTTCCATTGATATCCAGTAAAGGTTTTAGAAACATACAAATAATCAATAATTATTATAAAATTCATTTGAGTGAAAAATCAAGTCTTTGCTTCCATAAATTAACTAGTTACTTCTGCTGGGAGATCAGAGTGCAGATTTAATGGAATGTGGTTAGACTTTTCACAAGTGTAGAAGAAACTCTTCAATAGCTATTTGAGGGAAGGTATTATACTCTCTCATTAAAGTAAATACTATATATATTAGTTCAGCAAGTATGAAGATTTAATCAGGGAACATCTGAAACTGTTGCATTATAGGTAAGAGCTGTATAAAAGTTTTGTGGCATTATCACTGATGATAATAAACTGGAGTGCAGAGTGGATCAGGCCACTTTTTTTTTTTTTTTTTTTTTTTTTTATGTTTATTTATTTTTGAGACAGAGAGAGACAGAGCATGAACGGGGGAGGGTCAGAGAGAGAGGGAGACACAGAATCCGAAACAGTCTGCAGGCTCTGAGCACAGAGCCCGATGCGGGGCCCGAACTCACGGACCGCGAGATCATGACCTGAGCCGAAGTCGGACGCCCAACCGACTGAGCCACCCAGGCACCCCAAGGCCACTTTTTTCAGCACTAAATAAATTTGATTTTTGTTTGTGAGTAGTGTTTAGAATTACTTTAAATGCGCTAAAATTAAATACAAGTAAAATAACCAGATCTGCATTTTAAACATATGATATTGGCTGTAGTGTGGGAGATAGATTGAAAATGGGAGAGAAAGAAGATGGGCAATTATGATAATCCTTCTGAAAGACACAGGCTTCCATGGAGGTAGCAGGCAGTATGGAGAGGAGGGGATATTTACAAAAAAGAATTTGCAGAGAGCAATCAAGTGGAATGAAAACAAAAGATGCCATAAATTTTAAATATTTCAGAAGAGTGGTTGGAGTGGCAACAGCATTGGGATGGAACGGGACAAATCTTAGAGAAATTTTACTAGTATAATCACAAAGATGTTATGGTTTAATTATGGGGAAAGGAGCCAAAGATAATTGTTGGTTTTTTACTTGAGTTGATACCACTAACTGAATAGAAAACAGTTTTATATTCAGTTGTTTATTGAGTACGTATTATAAGTATCTGAAAAGAGAAATTTAAAAGGATGTTATAATTATCTTGCAAGGTACATGAGATTTTCACCTGATCCAGGTGGGTTGCTGGTGCAAGTGGTTGGACAGAAAGAAGGGAAATTTGTAAAGGACTAAGAATTCTTTCTTTCTTTCCCTTCTTTTCTTCTTCCTCTTCCTTTTTCTTTTCCTTTTCCTTTCTTTCCCTTCTTTCTGGCTTTATTTTTGGACCAGTTTTAGGGTTGCAGAAAAATTGAGGAAAAAAAAAAAGTTTCCACGTACCATTTTATACACACACACAGGTTCTCCTGTTTTTTGTTGTTGTTGTTTTCTGTTGAGGTATAATTGATATAAAATATTATATTAGTTTCAGATGTATAACATAACGATAGTTTCCCTATTATTAACATCTTACTTTGGGGTGGTACCCTTGTCACAATTGAGGAGCCAGTATCGATACATTATAAACTAAAACCTATTATTAGTATTAGAGTTCACTTTGTTTTACAGTTCTGTGGGTTTTGACAAATACATAGTGTTTTGTACCCCCCATTATAGTATCATATGGAATAGTTTTACTGCCCTAAAAATTGCCTCTCTTCTACCTATTTATCCTGCCTTCCACCTCCCCTCTACCAGTGAAACCTTAGTAAACACTGATCCTTTTATTGTCTCTATAAGTTTTGGCTTTTCCAAAATGTCGTGTAGTTGGGTTTATATATGTCTTTTTTCACCTGATAGTCAATAACCAATAGGGTAGCAGATGTGGAAGAAAAAAATTCATCAATAAGACTGTCCACTTGTAAACTTTGGCATTCTAGAACAGAGAAAAATAGCCAGGAAACCAGAAGCAAAGCAGAATCAAATAAAGCTTTAAAATTTGATCTGTGGAATGTCTGGATGGCTCAGTAGGTTGAGCATCCAACTTCGGCTCAGGTCGTGATCTCACAGTTCATGAGTTTGAGCCCTGCGTTCGACTCTGTGCTGACAGCTCAGAGCCTGGAGCCTGCTTCGGATTCTGTGTCTCCCTGTCTCTCTGCCCCTCCCCTGCTCACGCTCTGTTTCGAAAATAAATAAACAGTAAATAATAATAAAATAAAAAATAAAAATTTGATCTGTGATATTTAAGAAGCTATTCTAAATAATTTGTTATATATATATATTTTTTTTTTGAAGTTAATTTTGAGAGACAGAGTGAGTGGGGGAGGGCAGAGGGGGAAGGTAGAGAGAGAATCCCAAGCCTGTTTAAAGTTTATTTTTATTTATTTTGAGAGAGAGAATGAGAGAGCGGGGAAGGGGCAGAGAGAGAGAGGGAGGAGACAGAATCCCAGGCAGTTGTCAGTGTGGAGCCCTATGGGTGCCCAAACCCATGAACCACAGGATCATGACCTGAACTGAAATCAAGTGTTGGATACTCAACTGACTAAGCCACCTGGGTGTCCCTATTTTAAAAACTTAACATTTTCTTGGTGACAGATGGTCAACAGAGTTTATCCTTATAGATGGCCACTCCTTTTGCTTTGTATCTGTGAAATGTAATTGTGTTTGGAAAGTCCTAATTATACCTCCCTTCATTTATGAGCCTTTATTCTCACTTAGGGATGTGATATTAACATTCTAATGTCATATATTTTTGTACCAATGAAACTGGCACATTTTCCATATACAACATGTAACTCCTCAGGCAAGAAAACAAGTGACCATGTTAGGAGAGTAATGCAGTCAGAAATTTAACTATCCTTTTGATAATAATTTGTGGTAAAATAGATGAAAAAGAAACCAAATTTAACAAAAGGAAAAGATTTAATTCATTCTTCATTACAGTACTCTTTACTGGAAGTCATGGCTTAAAAATGAACTAGAAAAATTTTTCCTAAATAGACAAAATTTCCCAATTAGATTCTTCTCAATACGGAAATTACCTCTTTTCGAAGTTTCACTTAGTTCATTATAATTCATTGTACAGCTAAATGATCATCTCAAAGGGTTACTATATTTCCTAGAATATTAGATACCTGTCTGTCTGCCCTTAAAATTGAAAAATTGTTTTGGGGTGTCTGGCTTGCTCAGTTGGTAGAGCATGCGACTCTTGATCTCAGAATCATGAATTTGAGCTCCACGTTGAGCATGGAGCCTACTTAAAGTTTAAAAAAATAATAAAATGGAGAAACAGTCTTGATTTATAAGTTTGTCAGTAAACAATTTATTTATATTTTAGATATGTTTGAAAAGCTATAACTTAATTCAAGATGCCCTGAAAGTCCTCATTACTTCCAACATCAGAAGTAAAAATAGTTGTTTGATCCACATTAAATTTAATGAAAATCAATAGGGAAAAATGACTAGTTTGGGCTACCATCAAATTTTGTAAACTGATTTGAAAACAGTGGAAATCCAGTAGTTTTCAGAGAACATGTATCTAGCCACAAAGGAGAAGTTAGATGCTATTTATGTAGGAATAATGATTACTAACCAGAAAGTAAGGGAAGGGAAAGTGAATGGATTTTTTTCTCAAGGGTCAAGGGAGGTTAGTTGTGCCTCTGAGTTAGTTGGTTTGTTCCATTAATTGTAATAGTCAACAAATGGGCTTCAAGAGGTCTGTCTGTTAATTTCCTGAAACACTATACATGTTGTTATGTGTCTACAAAATATGCATCTTTCTGGCAAAAAGGACTTCTAAGATTCTCCAAAGACTAATGCATAGCAACTTAAGAACCACTCTTCTAGAACTTTTTCCTACGTCTGTCTATTCTTTGGCTGCCACTAGGTGGCATTGCTAATACAACCAATGTAACCACTATATTTGCAAGTTGTGTTCTAGATAAATATGAAACCTTTAAATAGCTCTACTTAGATTATAGAGGCATATTCTATTATTTATCTGTATTTATAACTATAATGCATGTGAATGAAAATAAGTTTTCTTAATAGTTTTCCATATTCATTAATTAGTTTAACAGTTATTAGCTTTTCCTTCTATTGTGATATAAATATTTGCAGGCAGGACATACTACTGTGGTGTGCCCAGTTTCAGATATAATGCCATAATTCCATTATTTTCTTTATTATTCAAGACTATGCAAGTAATTGAAGGTGATTTTGTTATGGGACTGAAATCTTTCATTCCTATCATGAGAGGTAATAGGGCATATGCAGAGTCAAACAGCTCAGTTTGAATGCTGAGTCAAATATTACTATGATATTTGGCAAGTTTCTTAACTTTTAAACCTTATTTTGTTCAGCTGAAAATGGGAATGATGCCTGTTGCATAAGGCTGTTTTGAGGATTGAAATAACACGTTATTGAAATGATGAAGTAACACATGTACATGAAATAACACATGTACACTTTTCAGCTCACTGGCTAGTATATATAAGGTTCTCAAATGATAGCTACTACTATTATCATTATTCTTACTATGATTTTATTTAAAAGGCAGTCATTTCATTTTACACACTTTAGCTGTTACTCTTAAGAAATTATAAGCAACATTTCCCACAATTGATTTTTTAAATTATTCCAAGAATTTAATAAAATGTCTCACAGGTGCTGTACATTTTTTTAAGTCTTAAAATTTTCTTTGCATAGGACTCTCACACCCTTTGTTTATTATTTATTTTTATTTTTTATTTATTTTTGTATTTTTTATTTATTCATTTAAATTCAAATTACTTAACATATAGTGTAGTATTGGTTTCAGGAGTAGAACCCAGTGATTCATCACTTACATATAACACCCAGTGCTCATCCCAACAAGTGATCTCCTTGATGCCCATTACCCATGTAGCCCATTCCCCCACCCAAAATCCCTCCAGCAGCCCTCAGTTTGTTCTCTGTATTTAAGAGTCTCCTATGGTTTTCCTCCCTCTCTGCTTTTATTTTATTTTTCCTTCCCTTCTATGTTCATCTGTTTTGTATTTATCAAATTCCACATAAGAGTGAAATCATATGATATTTGTCTTTCTTTGACTAACTTACTTCGTTTAGCATAATACACTCGAGTTCCATCCACATTGCTGCAAGTGCTCCCACAATTTATTTTAATACAGCAGTATGTTATAGCATAAAAACCACTGATAATTGTTTCATTTCCAGTGATGATAGATTAGGCAATTTAGATCAATACTCTCATGAAAGTATCTTTAACAGGTTGATAAAATTTAAAAACTCCTGTGCCTGGGTGACTCAATGGGTTGAGCATCTGACTCTTAATTTCAGCTTAGATCATGATCTCATGGTTCCTGGGATTGAGTGCCATGTTGGGCTCTGTGCTGACAGCCCTTGCTCTCCCTCTCTCACTTGTGCCTGTGTGTGTGTGATTTCTGTCTCTAAATAAAAAAAAAAAAAAAAAGTCTGCCTAAAGGTATCATAGAGAAAAAAAAAAAGAGCAAAGAATTATAAGGGCAACCGTAATGTTAAAGAGGAAACCTAGACAGGTGATACTGGCAAATGATATGCTTTGATAAACTTGCAGGCTTTGGATTGGAACCCTAAGGAGCCACACTTTAAAGGTAAGGATGAATTAGATATAAATTAGCCCTTACAGAGACTGAAGCTCAGGCTTAAATCTTAAGTCTAGAGGAAAATAAAATCATTCTAGGCTTCACATTAATTCCATATTTTTTTCATATATAAGTCTAGCACTCAGTCAAAAGTAATCAGGTATCTGAGGAGACAAGTTAATTTGGTCAATACAAAGAAATAATAGAAACAGATCCACAGGGGATCCATTTAATGAAGTTATTATACATGTATTAATCTAAAGCAATGTGGGGGTGCCTGGGTGGCTCAGTCAGTTGAGCCTCTGACTTTGGCTCAGGTCATGATCTCACGGTTCATGAGTTTGAGCCCCACGTCAGGCTCTGTGCTGACAGCTCAGAGCCTGGAGCCCGCTTCAGATTCTGTGTCCCCCTCTCTCTCCGCCCCACCCCTGCTTGTGCTCAGTCTCTGTCTTTCAGAAATGAATAAACATAAAAAAAAAATTAAAGCATTGTGTTCAAGGTAATAAACAAGTTTGAATATTTTGGCAGAGAATTAGAGTCTATAAAAGAGAGGCAAGTGGAAATTCTAGAATTGAAAAAACATAGTAACTGAAATTAAGAACTCAATTAATGGACTTTCAGTAGATATACCTAAGAGAGGACTAATAAACTGCAAAATAGGCAAGAGAAAAATGTCCAGAACAAAAAGAAATGGAGAAAAAAACCATGATGTCTTCAAAAGAACTCCAGTAAGACTGATTTCTTGCTGTCATGGATTTTGTTGAGAAGTTAACAGCTGACAGTGGAATGGTATCTTTAAATAAAGGGCTAGAAGAAAATAGCTACCAACAGAGGATTCTATACTCAAAGTATGCTGTGAACAGTATAAAATAAAGATACTAAAAAAAACCAAAAAACAGAAAGTTTGTCATCAGCAAACATTCTCTAAAGGAAATAGTAAAAGATATTCTTTGAATTGAAGGAAAGTGTTTCTTGATTGAAGCCCAGAGATTCAGGAACAAATGAAAAATAAGAAGGGTAAATATATGGGTAAATTGAAATTAAGATTGACATCAGGGTGCCTGGGTGGCTCAGTCGGCTAAGCGTCTGACTTCAGCTCAGCTCATGATGTCGCAGTAATGATAATGTCTTTTTTTTTTTTTAATGTTTATTTATTTTTGAGAGAGACAGAGACAGAACGTGAGCGGGTTAGGGGCAGGGAGAGAGGGAGACACAGAAGCAGAAGCAGGCTCCAGGCTCTGAGCTGTCAGCACAGAGCCTGACGCAGGGCTCGAATTCACAAGCTGTGAGATCATGACCTGAGCTGAAGTCAGATACTCAACCGACTGAGCCACCCAGGTGCCCCAATGATAGTCTTAAGAGATTAAAATACAGAGAGAATTAAAATACATCATCTACAAATCAGATGTGGAATAATTGAAATTATTGAAGAATAATTATTCTAAGGCCTTTGTATTCTGTTAAAGGCAAGATATTCATTTATATAGCACTTTAATAAACAAGGATTTATTTTATAATCTTTAGGGTAAGCACTAGAAAGATATATAAAAATCAAGCTAATAAGGGCAGGTAAAAATTGAGTAATTTTTTAAAAGCCAAACCAAAAGAAGGCAAAGAAGGACAAAACGAACATAAATAGGATGATTAGTAAGCATTCAGTGGTAGATTTAAATCCCAAATATATCAATAATTATATAAATGTAAGTGGAATAAATATCACTTTCTATTGTCCAGATAAATGTAAAAAAATATTTAGCTATTTGCTGTATGCAAACTACATACATAAAACATGAATACACAAAGATTAATGGTAAAAGGATGGAAAAAGATGAGCGAAATGTCAGTGAGCTTATGTACCTATATTGAAGTCAAAGTAGAGTATGAGGCAGAAAGTGTTAATAGAATGCATCAGTTCTTAATAATAAAAGATTAATTCACCAGGAAGTTATAACAGTTATATTTGTATTTATCTTATATACTCAAAGCAAAATTTGGGGGGCGCTTAGGTGGCTTAGTTGGTTGAGTGTCTGACTTCAGCTCAGGTCATGATTTCATGGTTCATGAGTTTGAGCCCCACATCGGGCTTGCTGCTGTCAGCTCAAAGCCTGCTTCAGATCTTCTGTCTCCCTCTCTCTGTGCCCCTTCCCTGCTTACATGCATTCTCTCTCTCTCAAAAATAAATAAACATTAAAAAAAAAAAAAGCAAACCTTGGGGCATCTGGCTGGCTCAGTCTGTGGAGCATGTGACTCTAAATCTCTGTCATGAGTTCAAGCTCCACATTGGACGTAGAGCTTACTCTGGAAAATAAAAATAAAAACAAATAAAAAGCAAAACTTGGCAGAACTACTGAGAGAAGGACATAACTTCCACAAACTTGGAGAATTAATAGGGGAGTATAGTATAATTGTTGGATGCCAGGTCAATATATATATAACAATTGTATTTTTACATACTGTAAAAAACAGTGAAATTTTTTAGAAGGTACTATTTATAATAGCATTTTATTTAAAAAAGCAAAAATCTAGGAATAACTCTTATAAAAGATATGGTTCACTTCTACATAAATTGTAAAATATTATTGGAAGCAGAAAAATCTAGATAAAAAGGAATATCATGTTCATGGATTAGAAGATACAGTATTGCAAGGCTGTGAGTTCTCCCAGTTTTATCCACAGAATCAGTGCAATATCAGTCAAAGTTTGTAGAAATTAACAGACCAATTGAAAAAAGTTTCATTACACTAGCTTTGTAATCAACCTTAACAACCAGTAGGGTAGGTCCCTGTGTTGTATGTTTCTATTTCTTGACCTAGGTAGAGGATACTTGTGCTGTAATAACTCATTAAGATGTATGTATAATGGACTTTTCTGTATATGCTGTATTTAAATGTTCTGTTTTAGTACATATACTGTTTTGTTTTGAAATTTTATAGTCATTTTAAAGTTTTATTTATCTAAGTACTCTCTACACCCTACATGGGGGTTGAACTCAAGACCCCAAGATCAAGATGTTGCATGCTCTTCCAACTGAGCCAGGCACCCCTGCTATAGTTATTTTAAATTGGCATCTAACTACTTCCTAAAATCAGAAAGTGTTCATTTAGATAACATTTATTTTTGTGAGGCTTTTTTGAACTAAGACTGAGAACAAACAGGTTGTCTTATATATTCTCAAAAAACTGAATTTTTTCATAAAGTCATCACTGTAGTAATTCATTTTAGTTCACTTCAAAAAGTTTGAACATTTAATTAGTGCAAAAAAACGCTCTGAAATACTATGTGAATTACAAAAAAAAAAAGGAATCCATTATATAGAACAGAAGATATCTATTACATAAATACATATACTGCAGGACATTATGGCAAATATAAATACTCTCATAGTGATATTCATAAATTGTTATAAGACCTCCTAAAATGGGGAGGAATTCTCTTGGAGAAAGAATAGGAAAAGTTCACAAAGATGGGTTTATTGAGGGATAGGCAGTCAGATATGAAAGTAGGAAATCTTGGAAATGGAAAGAAGACCCATGTGTGAAAATACATTGGTGCCAAATTGTGGAAAGCTTTAAATGTCAGTAGGGAGTTTATGTTTTATGTGTCACAAAGAATTTTCCAAACAAGTTTTAACATGTGGTTTAGGAACATAACTCAGAAAGCATTGTGGAGGATAGATTTGGTGGGGAAGCAACTGAAAATAAGGGGTCTAGTTAGAAGGCAGTTGTCCAGGTGAGAGGTAGTAATTACCTGATCTAAAGCAGAGACAGTAGAAAGGGTATGACTATTGATGAAAAATGACCTAATCTGTCTATAGCTTTTTCTTATTTTGCATAATAGTTTTATATTGAACACCACTACAGCCTCTGTTTTATTTCCCCAGCAAATAAAACTACATCTACTCTCTGCTTTATAAATAACATTGTAATATGCTCTTTGCATTGAATTTATTTTTTTTTTTTTAATTTTTTTTTCAACGTTTTTATTTATTTCTGGGACAGAGAGAGACAGAGCATGAACGGGGGAGGGGCAGAGAGAGAGGGAGACACAGAATCGGAAACAGGCTCCAGGCTCTGAGCCATCAGCCCAGAGCCCGACGCGGGGCTCGAACCCACGGACCGCGAGATCGTGACCTGGCTGAAGTCGGACGCTCAACCGACTGCGCCACCCAGGCGCCCCTCTTTGCATTGAATTTAGATAAACACCAGGCATAATGATTTAAAATGTGATTTTTGTTTTTTTTACTTAGTGTTTATGAGCATGCTTATGGTCTCTGGTATATCTATAGTAAGATATGTTATTTTGTTACATAAGAAAAGAATCCTAACTAAATAACAAAATAGAAATTAAATAGCATTTGTAAACTACTCTCTGCCTATTTTATTTCTTAGGCATTTTTTTGTTCCTTTGTGTGATGTCTATTTCATGAGCAAATTTTGCCTGGAAAGTAGTGCAGGTTACTGATTTCATTCATTTACTTTACTCATGTTTTTTAATAAGTAGATCAGATGTAAAAAGGCTTCTGTGGCTGGCAGATTTTTCTCAGATTGCGCCTTCTAAGCACTCTTCTCTTGGATATTAATTTCCAGAAATCCATTAACAAATCTCTTTTAGTCTTAAGCATGTAGCAGATTTCCTTTCAGAAGATTTAGAACATGAATGATCCAGGAATGCTTATTTATTAGTGGAAATTATGCCCAGAGTAAAAACAACTTAATGAAGGGAATGTTGCTGATGTTAATAACCTCTTATTTCCACCTTAAATGGTCTGATCAGGGCCAGACATCTCATTGGTCAGCACTTTTTCTGTAAAGAGCCACATAGTAAATATCTTAAGCCATGCAGTTTCTCTTGCAACTCCTCAGATCTGTCATTACAATGAGAAAGGATCAAAGGACAATATGTAAAGGAACGTGAACTTTATTCACAGAAACACGTTGGTCTTCAAGCTGTAGTTTGCCTTGCTCTAACTCACAAGGTGACAGTAGTTCATTAGAAGAAGCATATTGAGTTTGGGAGCCTTAGTGAGCTAGCCATCTTCTAAGGATTTTTATAAGACATATGCATTTGACTCATCCATTTGCCAAAAATATTATCATTTCTCTCTTCCAGTCATAATATTAGACTTAACGTGATGGTTTATAAGAGAATATAGTTGTGTGAGTGCTTGAGTGGTCTAGAAAACCATCGAGGGAAAAAGAATGAATTTTGCATGAAAAGGGAAGTGGGGGAATTGCCTCCAAATGAGTTGCCTGATGACAGTAAGATTTAATTCTAATTTCATGTAGTAATTGTTAATGTGTGCAGCTATTAAATACTGGTTTTTACAACATTGCATTCATTATGAGAAGTAAGTAATTTATGGATTAAGTTTAGAGTGTTAAAAACAGTTGGGAGAAGTGATGGGTTATTTCAGTAGCCACCTTAGAATTACTTCCCATTACTAGAAAAATATGATTCATAATTCTGTAAACAACCGGGCTAACAAAAACAGGAACTTTGGTACTTGATGAGAAATATATCTCAGGCATGCTCCTTAACACACATATATTATTATTCACCAAGTTACAAGGCAAGCAGATGATTAAAGAGCCATTTGTATACTGTATGTGCCATTTATGATTTATAAAGTTTATTTTTCTTAATAATAACAAAGAGAATGAGTCCTTAGACAGGAATTTACAAGTCTCAAATATGTGAACAGTTCTGACACTAGGTGGAGCAGTTTCCTGGACAAAGCCTTAGGAAGCCCTAGATTCCTTTCAAAAAAACCCACTCTTAGAAAAAGAAGTCTAATGAGAACAAGAACTATCAACAATAATGGTAAAAGGCACCCAAATATTGAGCTATAAATAGAAGGCTGAATATACGTTACAGATAACTTTTCCCTTTGGCATGTACATTTTAACCATTGAATTCCTGGATGGGAGGGATAGTCACGTGTTGAAAGTGTTAGAGTTGCCCTGTCTAGATGCAGTTGGGATATAGAAAAGCTTTGGAACAGTTCAATTACGTTGTAGAATATATTAGGTTTTATTAAAAGCTATAACATCAAGGCATTATCATCTGAATAGTATTAATGAGTCATTTGTTTAATAGGACCATTGTAATAGAAAAAAAAATTTCTCTCTGTTATAAAATAAAGTTAGTTGTGAGATATTTGCCTTTGTGTAAAATTCAGAGGCCTGTTTCTGCTTTAAAGTTTAGGATTATTTCATTACAAAAGTATGTGGTAATGATTGTATATTTAAAAATATGACATCTTGATTGCTGTTGAATGTTTATAGAACCCTTCTGTAACCCCGCCTTTTCCTTTAATGAACAAGTGCTTTATAGTATGTATATAGTACTTTATAGTATGCTACTAAAAAGCTGTGTTTTCCTTAGGTGTAGACATTTCTTATACTTTTTGACTATTGGCTCTTTAATGCCTAAAGTAAATGTTACTTGGAAAACTGCATGGATATGGATTGAAATGAAATAGTGAAGTAGGTTCAGTAAGAGGAATATTGTAGTAATGGCTTAATGCTATGCGGTGGGAGAATTCTTTTAAAAAATTGTTAGCCAACCTCTTTTTTCCCTGCTTGACTCTGATAAATGCCTCATTGCTCACCTGTCTATCCCTGTATAAGGCAAAAATGAGGGAAGGCATTGGCAAAAGTAGGATTCTGGTGTAACTGGATAATGCTCTGTATAGGTATAATGACTCTGGCTATAAGTATGCAGTGATTCAGGACTCTGGTGGGAAGACCAAACAGGCCCTTCTTAGAAAAGGTCTGTTTGCGCTTTTTTTGATGAAGGCATGATCAGCTCTTCTCCCTGCCTTTCCCCAAAGAGTGACTCATGTATTAACTCTTGTGAGTATCACCACATCAAAAGAAGAAACCAAGGTCTCCAGGACATAGGGCCAGGTTTTCACAAAACAAAAGGGGTATGCATAGACTGGATAACTTCCTGCCCTTAAATCACTGTTTATTAATGTGTGCTTTAATGAAAGATAAGGAGATTCAGGTTAGCTGAAATCTGTCCTATTGGGTATATATTTTAAATAATTTATAATAGCCTTTTTTAAAGTTCTCTATAAATATGTGGTTCTCTTCTCCTGAACACTTAAATCAACTTTATGATCACAAGTTGCTTAGGTTTAGAGAAGATAAGTAAAACATGTCTAGGGGTGCCTGGCTGGCTCAGTCAGTGGAGCATGAGACTGTTGATCTCAGGGTGGTGATTCAGGCCCCAGGTTGGGTATAGAGATTACTTAAAAATAAAATCTTTAGGGGCGCCTGGGTGGCTCAGTCGGTTGAGTGTCCGACTTCGGCTCAGATCATGATCTCGCTGTTCATGGGTTCGAGCCCTGCGTCAGGCTCTGGTGCTGGCAGCTCAGAGCCTGGAGCCTGCTTCAGATTCTGTGTCCCCCCTTTCTCTCCTCCCCACCCCTAGTTGTGCTCTGTCTTTCAAAAATGAATAAACATTAAAAAAATTTTTTTAAATAAAAATAAAATAAATAAAGTCTTTAAAAAAGGAAACATGGATTAATTCAATATAATAAAAATGACTTCTATTGAATGTCCTTATATCTTGGGAGCATGCACTATAGAATTTATTATACATTTTTGTTTTGGTTAGCAGTTTTATACTTACCATAACACTTTTACTATAGAATCTCATAAAGGGATGCCTGGGTGGCTCAGTAGGTTAAGTGTCTTGCTCTTGATTTCAGCTCAAGTCATGATCTTACAGTTCATGAGATTGAGCTCCATGTCCAGCTTTGCGCTGTGCAGAGCCTGCTTGGGATTCTCTCTTTCACTGTCTCTCTGCCCCTCCCCTGCTCATTCTCTCTTCTCTCTCAAAATAAATAAACATGAAAAAAATAAAAAATAAAAGAATCTCTTACATTCTTGCCCTGTTACTTAGGTCATGCAGGCATTGTTACAATTATTATTATTAGGATTTTCATCAAATAAATGTGAGATGGAAGTCCGATTATATCTAATAAGTTACTAACAGATTCAGAAAACAAATGCACATTAATGCTCAAATTACTGCTTTTTGACATTATATATACTACATTTTATGTAGTGAGACCAGAGGCTTATTTTGTAAACTTGGGACCTTTCTCACAACAATAATATGAACACTAGTTAAACTTCTCAGTGCCTTCAGGCTCTGGGGTGATGGCTCAGAGCCTGGAGCCTGTTTCCGATTCTGTGTCTCCTTCTCTCTCTGCCCCTCCCCCGTTCATGCTCTGTCTCTCTCTGTCCCAAAAATAAATAAACGTTGAAAAAAAAAATTAAAAAAAAAGGGTGCCTGGGTGGCGCAGTCGGTTAAGTGTCCGACTTCAGCCAGGTCACGATCTCGCGGTCTGTGAGTTCGAGCCCTGGGTCAGGCTCTGGGCTGATGGCTCAGAGCCTGGAGCCTGTTTCCAATTCTGTGTCTCCTTCTCTCTCTGCCCCTCCCCCGTTCATGCTCTGTCTCTCTCTGTCCCAAAAATAAATAAACGTTGAAAAAAAAAAAAAATTTCTCAGTGCCTATTTGCAATCAATAGTTTTATGCTTTAGCCTTCTAGAATGATTTGCTGTAAACCATAACCTTAGGTAAATTGTTTTCTGACTATGATGAGAAAAGCAATGATTAATAGAATTTGAGAAGTAGAATTCCTGTTTGCAAAAGCATTTTAAAGTCCCTTAAAAGTCAGACTTAAAGAAAACAAAGGTTTTGCAAGTTGTACAGACAACCATTTGTCATCTCCTTTCATTTATTTATCACCCAGATATTCCTAATGAATCACATTCCAACCTAACCACTGACTCCTTTTGTTCCTTAGTGAAGGAGTGTGGCAAACAAATGCTTTCCCAGTGAATCAGCACAGGATTCTTGATTTTATTACCTTTGCCCTAAACTTTCCAGACAAAACTAATTGGAAATTTTGCCTTTGGGATCTCACTTGACTTCTGTGTATGGATGATGGATTAGGCTATGAATTGACATTACAGATGTTGTGCAAACAATTCTATTCATTAGGAATGTTTTATCAGTTCTAAGGGAGCTGCCTAAGGTGGATGAATGTCTGTCTGTCTGTCTGCTTATCTTCCTTGTAAAAACTCATATATACACATACTTATATGCCATCAATTAATGTGATATCATATTCTTCATCTGGGTTGATAAAGAGGTTTGGCTAAATAGACTTACCATTTATGACCATTTTAGGTTTTTGTTTTTAAGAAAATGTATTTGCAAAAATGGGCCCCTAAATAAATCCAACAGTAAAGTTCCAAAGCAGAAAACTTTAAACAGAGTTGTTTTTTTTTTTTTTAATGTGTATTTTTGAGAGAGAGCATGAGTCAGGGAGGGGCAGAGGAAGAGAGGAGACCAGAATCCGAAGCAGGCTCCAGGCTCTGAGCTGTCAGCACAGAGCCCGATGCGAGGCTCAACTCTCAAACCTTGAGATCATGACCTGAGCTGAAGTCAGATGCTCAACTGACTGAACCACCCAGGTGCCCCAAAACTTTTTTTTTTTGTAATGAAGCAGCAATGCATATATAAGTCTGTCATTTTACTAATATAATTTTTTTCAGAGATTAATGTATGAATATCCCACTCCTTCCTTACAAAGATCCTACTTTGTGTTTGTGGTACCAAGTCTTCTTTCTCAGAGCTTATATAGGTACATTATTATCTTCACTACCATTTTATGGGTTTTTTTCTGTTGTATAATTTCAGGTATGATAATTTTATCTGTTTAGGACAATTTTTTTAAATTCTAAATTTGTCTTAGAACTTTTGGTATATTAATTCCTGAAGTTAGAGTACAAATTGATCTCATAGAATTGTCTCTGTTAAATTTTTTCAACCAATCACTAAAACTTCCCCTTTTATACTGCTCATGAAAGAATTTAAATTGTAGAAATGTAACTTCTAAAATTTATCTTAAAAAATATTTTAAAAGTTAAAACACTTCTTCCACAAATACACATATCTCCTCTCATAAGAAATTTTACCCCCAAATTAACTATAATTTTGCTCTCACTCAGACATACTAGTCCTTGGCTAAACACTACATCGTTCATCCTGGGCAAGGCAAAATTATTCCATGATCAAAACTTTGGAAAATATAATGTAATACATCTCATGAGACCAGATATATGAGGCTTTGAACTGAAGTAAAACCAGATGTCTGATATGTTACAAATAGCTGAACTATCTTATTGCCACAGCTTCACCTAGAATAACTATACTAGATTATCCAAAAGAAAGAAAGAAAAGAAAAAGACCTAAAACCTGCCACTTTAATAAGAGTATAACTTTTCATCACAGTCATAAAATTTAACTTCTTTATCATTAACGGGAACTTCCATTGGCAGTAATTAGGAACTCTCAGGGGTTATGAGTACAGTTAGTGAATGTTACTTGTGACTTGATCTCTAGGGAATTTATAGAGCTTCCTGTGCTGGGGAATAACAGTCTGGGCTAGATATAACTGTTTGGCCTTCCTTTGATTACGACCACATAGGTTAAAAGATACTGACCTTAACTGGAGAAATTAACCTTCAGGACCTTCATTTGCCACTTTCCCTTGAGTAGTGCTCCTTGTGTTGATCTTTTACATTGCTGCATGGCACGTGCTTTTAAATACATTGAGACTTGTTTTATACCAGATCATATGGTCTATATTGATGAATGTTCCATGTGTTCTTGAAAAGAATATGGATTTGGCTGTTGTTGGGTGGAGTGTTCCATATTGTTCAGGTCTTCTGTATCCATACTGGTTGTCAATTTAATTGTTCTGTCAACTCAGAAGGGTATTGAAATTTTCAGCTGTAATTGTGGATATTTATTTGTCCTTTCAGTTCTGTCAGTTTTTGCTTTATGTATTTTACACTGTAGTTAAGTGCCTACATATTTAGCATTGATGTGTCTTTTCTAGAATTAGTGCTTTTATCATTTTGAAATGTCCTTATTCATCTCTAGTAATACTCCCTATAGTCAATCCTACTTTATCTGTTATTAATATAGCCACTCCATATTTTTTATGATTATTTCAAAATGGGTTATATGTTTTTATCCCTTTATTTTTACTTTTGGGTCTTGATGTTTAAAATGGACTTCCTAGGGGGTACCTGGGTGGCTCAGTTGGTTAAGCGTCTGACTTCGGCTGAGGTCATGATCTCACAGTTCATGGGTTTGAGCCCCGCGTCAGGCTCTGTTGACAGCTCAGAGCCTGGAGCCTGCTTCAGATTCTGTGTCTCCCTCTCTCTCTGTCCCTCCCCTGCTCGCACGCTCTCTTTCTTTCAAAAATAAATGAACGTTAAAAAAAAATTTTTTTTAATTTTTTTTTTAACGTTTATTTATTTTTGAGACAGAGAGAGACAGAGTATGAACGGGGGAGGGTCAGAGAGAGGGAGACACAGAATCTGAAACAGGCTCCAGGCTCTGAGCTGTCAGCACAGAGCCCGACATGGGGCTCGAACTCACGGATCGCGAGATCATGACCTGAGCTGAAGTTGGCCGCTTAACCGACTGAGCCACCCAGGCGCCCCCCAAAAAAATTTTTTTTTAATTTTTGTAAAAAAATAAAATGGGCTTCTTGGAGCACCTGGGTGGCTCAGTTGGGTAAGTGTCCTACTCTTGATTTTGGCTCAGGTCATGATCTCACAGTTTATGGGATCAAGCCCTGCATCAGGCTCTGCACTGACAGCACAGTACCTACCTGGGAGTCTCTCTCTCCCTCTCGCTCTGCTCTTCCCCTGCTCATGCATGCTGTCTCAAAAATAAATAAAAATAAACTTCAAAGAAAAATAAAATGGGATTCTTATAGATGGCATGTCTTTAATCCAGTCTGACACTCTCTGTCTTTTCATTTGTATGTTTGGTCAATTTATAATTAATGTAATTATCAGTGTGGTTGGATTTAAGTGTACCCTCAAGCTGTTTGTCCCACCTATTTTTTATTTTGTCCCACCTATTTTGTATTCTTTTCCTATCTTTTTTTGGATGGAGCATTTTAAAAATATATATATAATTTAACTGCTCTGCAATAGTATATTCCATTTTTCTCCCTCCCATAATGTATGCTGTTGTTGTCATATATTTTACTTCTACATGTGCTATAGTTTTTACTTCAGACAACTAGTTATTTTTGAAAAGATTTTTAATGAGGAGGAAAGATCTTTTATATTTGTAGTACTCTTTATTACTTTGTATACATTAAGATTTCATCTGGTATCACTTTTCTTCTATCTAAGAACTTCCTTTAACATTTGTTATAGTCCAGATCTGGTGCAACAGATTTTTTTGGCTTTTGTTTATCTGAAAATATTTTTATGTTATTTTTATTTTGGAAATATATTTTCCCTGGATTCTAGATTTTTTTTTTCCTTTCAGCTCTTCAGAGAAGTAATTCCATTGTCTTTGGATTGCATTATTCTGATGAGAAGTATTATCTATATTTCCCCGTAGATAATTTATCTTTACCCCTCCAGTTGCTTTTGAGATTTTTATCATCATTATTGAGTTAATAGCAATTTGATTAGATTGTGATTGTGCTGATTTTCAGTGATTTAAGTGTTTTCTTTGTATTTGTCCCAAGGTTTGTTGAATTTCTTAGATCTGTGAGTTGATGGATTGATATTTTTCATCAAACCTTAAATACTTGGCTACTATTTCTTCAAGTATTTTTCTGCACACACTCCTTCCCACCAACACACATCTTCTCCTCTCTTTCTGGGATTCCAATTACATGTATACTAGACTAGTTGGTATTATTCCACAGGTCACTGTGGTTTATATCTTTCATAGTCTTTACCCTCTGTATCCTTTAGTTTGGATACTTTCTATTGCCCTGACTTCAAGTTCTCTAATATTTTCTTCTGTGGTGTCTGTCTAATCTGTTGATAATCTAGCCAATGAATTTTTCCATTCAGATATTATCTTCAGCTCTAGAAGTTCCATTTTTTATACCTTCCATTTCTTTCCTCATGTTTGTGTTTTCCTTTTTTTTTTTTAAGTTTATTATTTTGAGGGAGACAGAGACAGTGTATGTGGGGGAGGGGCAGAGGGAGAGAGAGAATCTCAAGCAGGCTTTGCACTGTCAGTGCAGAGCCCTACATGGGGCTCCAACCCACAAAACTGTGGGATTATGACCTGAGCCAAAACCAACCTTAACTAGCTGAGCCACCCCTATGTTTTCCAGGTATCAGCAAACTTTTTTTGCAAAGGACCACATAATAAATATTTTAGATTTTGTGGAACTGTAGAGTCTTTCAGCGCTATTCAGTTTTGCTCTTATAGCACAGAATTAGCCAGACACGATATGTAAGTGAATGGACATGGCTATATTCTTTGAAACTTTCTTTATAAAACTAGCGTGGGCCAAATTTGGTCTGTAATTTGAAGTTTGCCAACTGCTGTTTAAATCCTTGAACTTACTTATATTTACTGTTTTTAGGTTCTTGTCTCATATTTCCATTATCTCTGACATTTCTGTTTCTGTTGACTAATGTTTCTTCTGGGTCATATTTTCGTTCTTCACAGATCTAGTTGTTTCTTATTAGATGCTGGACATGTAGTATTAAAATTGTTGACTGTATGGATTTGTTGTCTTTCTTTGCAGAGCATCAGTTTTCTGTTTTGGTGGGCAGTCAAGTTACTTGTCATCAACTTGATCTGTTTAAGGCTTTTTTAAAAGAAAACATGTTATGGCCTATCTGGAGTAACTGTTACTCTAGGCTCCTTTTAGGGTCTTCCCTGAATGCCAAGTCTCTGCACTCTAGCTGGTTGAACTGCAGGTGTTTCCTAGTCCTTGTGAACTCTAGGAATTGTTTATCTTACAACTGTTGTAAGTTGTTTTCCCACCACTTGTTCTTTGCCTAGCCTAATGGAATCTCACCCTAGCCTGCAATGCAGCTTTGTATATCAAAGTCTCAAGAGGACCCTGTGCATGTTTCTAGAGTTCTTTCTCTTTATTATCATTCTGTCCCACAGATTTCAACTACTCAGGCTCCCTGAACTCAGATTTACTTCTCAATTCAGCAAGACCACCATGCTGTTTTTTTAAAAATTTATTATTTTTAGTAATTTCTACACCCAACGTGGGGCTCAAATTCACAACCCTAAGTTACACGCTCTTCAGACTGAGCCAGCCAGGCACCCCAAGACCACCATGCTTTGCTTGGGCTCTTTCTCTTTGGATTTTGCTATAGACATGGAATGTGTCTACAAATGAAAAGCCAGAGCCATCATAGGGTTTCCTCATTTGTATTCCTTCTATCAGCAGTCAGAAATCATAGACTGCCTATGGTACAATGCCTGAAAAGAATTGTTCCATGTGTTTTGTCCGGTCTTTTAGTTTACTGTAGATGTAAAAGTCCGTACCACTTCATGATCTGAGACAGAAAACCCCCAACCAAAGGCCAGGATCTCTAATCCATACATATCAATATCTAAATGCTCTCAGGACAGCTGTAACCTCCTGCTCAATACATTGTTGGGTTTTATATGTTTCATGGTGGTTCTGTCCAGATAGTGTTTTCTGCTTAAGCTGTTTGTCTTTATCCCTTGGTTTTTCATTTAGCATAGTTAAGACATTTAATATATGATACAGTGCAGTAGGACTTGTAGGTTGTAGAAAATAAAAGTTAATTTGAATATGTGTAACCTTTAAAAATATTTTAATCAAAACAATTTTTTAGTCTTGGTGTTTGGATTTTTCATGTAAACTAATATTTATTTCATTCAACTCAATTATATATAGGAACCATCAGCCTATAATGTTGAAAAGAATTTGTGAAGTTTCCTATAATTAACGTAGTTTAAACTAAAATGTCAAGGTACGGACTAAACGGGCTCTTGAGAATGAACAAAGGACAAGAAGCTGAGTTATTTGTGTCCGTTTTGCTGGGAACCACATCTGCCTCAAAGGCTGAGTAATCATGACTTATTAGTGTGGTTATGGAAAGTATATATCAGTTTAGTTGTGTGAATGAACCGTCCTTTCTTTAGGGAAAAAATTCTCATCAGATTGCTGAAATTTTCCCTTTTTAGAATTACTTAAAATTGAAACTATGAATAAGTCTTTTATCTTGTTGGATAATGTGTTTGATCTGTTGAGGTACATATTTTATATTTCTAGAATAGAAATGTAGGTTTTTCTTTCCTGTACATCCCAGAAATGTTATTATTTAGTAAACAGGGCAGTTTAATTTTGTTCACTTAGAGTTTGTTTCTAGGGTTGAGAAGTAGACTGTACTGTATATTATAGGGACAGTTTGTGGGGTATCATGGGCAAACTCTTGAATTTCTTCTATTTTACTTACTGGTATCACATTTTTCTTTTGCGTTTCATACATTATAGGTTGAAGTTACGTTTTTTGTTTGTTTTTTTAATTACATCTGATACTTAGCTATATGTGTAGAGTAAGAAATTTTTCACTAATTCAATTATTCTGAATTCCACAAACTTTAAGCTTTTTTTTTTTAAGAATCACAAAATAATTCTTTTTCCTCTCAACTGTGAAATCTTTTATGCATATAGTATTCAAAGAAGCAATTGTGGATTTCATGGTTAATAACTTTGAAGGAAAATGTGACTATTCAAAAGCATTTACGTAATTATTCTTTTAATGTAAATATTACTCTTTATTAATTTCTGTGAATTAAAACTCAAGAGAAAGATGAAGAGGCTAAAAATTCACATAGATTTTTTTTGGTCCAGAAAAAAACTAATAATTGATTCAGTGCTACATGCAGAACTACATTTTTTAGATTTTCTTTGAACACATAATGCCAGTTGCATATAGGGAGAAATGTAGCTTAGATTTATGAATATATTTTTTGTATTAACTTACAACAAAAAGTTTTGTTTTAAATCACCTTTTATCTTAATAGCAATAGTTCCTTAATGTTTTATTTTCATTGTTGCATCTTGTGCACTTTTGTCTTTGAACCACTAATTCTTTTACCTTATGATTTAAAAAGGCTCTCAGGGCCTCTGGGTGGCTCAGTCGGTTAAGCGTCGGACTTTTGATATAGGCTCAGGTCGTGATCTCGTGGTGGTAAGATCAAGCCCCACGTTGGGCCCTGCACTGAACATGGAGCCTGCTTAGGAGTCTCTTTCTCCTTCTCCCTCTGCTCCTCCCCCCCCCCACCTGACTCTCTCTCTCTCTTTCTCACTCTCAAAACAAGTAAACTTTAAGAAAAGAAATTAAATTAAAAAAAAAAAAAAAGAAAAGAAATTAAAAAAAAAAAAAACCTCTTGTATACCGAGACCACTTACTGTATGTGTGTATGTGTATAGAGCTAGAGAGGATAAAATTATATATATATATTTTAATATATTAATGCATACAATTTAATATTATATTATCTAAAACATAATATTGTATAACAAAAATTTTTACCATATTTTTATTTGATATTCTACAAAATTTTATTCTACAAATACAGTATTTTTCTTTGTAATAACTAATGGCTAGTACATTTTGAGGGTTTATTCTAAGCTGGGTACTTTATATAAGTTGATTTAAATTTTATGGTATCCCCAGAATGTAGGTTCTGAAGGTATTTGATTATTTCCATTTTATAGATTAAGTGAGCAAGACTCAGAAGGTAAGTTACAGAGCCTGAACCAGAGCATGTGGCTCTAGAAGTTATGCTTATAGCCACTAGGTCTACAGTATGCTTTAAAGTAAATATTTACAGCTTGTGTGTTAAAGAAACGTGTTAAGGATGTCCAGTGTTTAGCTCTGATACCTCATGAGAACTTTGGAAATTATTGTTAGATTTTAATTCACATATTTAATTATATTTGAAGTTTTTTATTTTGGAGCTGAATAAAACTATGAGTCTTAATTTTTTTGCTTTGCAGAAGAGTAAACTGAGGCCCAGGAAAAAAGTTAAGTGACTTTGTCTAAGGTTGTTTAATTCCTGGGGCGCCTGAGTGGCTCAGTCGGTTAAGCATCTGGCTCTTGGTTTTGGCTCAGGTCATGATCTCATGGTTTGTGGGTTCGAGCCCCGCTCTGCTAACACAGAGCCTGCTTGGGATTCTCTGTCTCTTTGTCTCTGTCTCTGTCTCTCTCAAAATAAACGTTAAAAAAAAAAAAAAAAGTTTCATTCCTGACCCTTAATTTACTGTTATCCCAATGGTTCCTAAACCTAGCCTATTAGAGAACCTAACTTATTTGAAATTCTAAAGAAACTCATTTAAAACATACAGGTTCCCATCCCCACCTATTGAATAAATGTATGTTAGGGAACCCAGGAATTTGTATATTTAACAAACTCCCTAGTTGGTTCTTATGCAGACCCCTCACCTTGGCATGCATGTGCACTTGGGAACCATTGTGTTTATTAAGCCTTTATCACACATCTAATATTAATCCATTTTAACCTATGTGATTATTATTAATTTGTAATATTTTAGTTTATTGTTTTTTATATTCATTTTTTGGGAGAGCACACGCAGGGGAGGGGCAGAGAAAGGGGGACAGAGGATCTGAAGCAGGCTCTGCACTGACAGGTGGACAGCAGTGAGCCCAATGTGGGGCTCAGACTTACAAACTGCAAGATCATGACCTTAGCCGAAGTTGGATGCTCAACCGACTGAGCCACCCAGGTGCCCCTAATTTTTAATATTTTAAAATAAAGGTACAAAGCAACACAAAATCTTCCATAGAAAATACTGCTTTAAAAGAAAAACTTACTGATATTTGTTCCACAGTTTTATTTTGTTTTAGGACCTCTTATCTTTGGGAAAGATAAGTGAGGTAGTTACTTCACCAACTGTTTTTAAGTAAGGACAGAAAAGTGGTATTCTCGAATCATGCCTAAAGGAATAGGGCACAGGAATTTTTTATCAAAGGGTATAACATTCTTACAAATGAGAATATAGATGAATAAAATCAAATAAAGCCAGAAATCATATGGTGTTGGAGAAGGAGATTGACTATAAAAAGACACCAGGGAACTTTTTGTAGTGATGGAAGTGTTCTATATCTTGATTGGTTGTGCTTATACAGTTCAATATATTTGTCAAAACTCAATGAACTATATACCTATATACTATTATATGTAAATTATACTTCAATAAATCTGAATTAAAAAAACAAGCTAGGAAGAGATTAAGGATTAGTTTTTCAAATTACCAACTGCAACTTGAAATATGTAGTTAGATTCTTATTCTCTAGAAGCTAAGATTTTTCTATTTGTGTATAGTAATTAAGGTACTGTTAAAATGACATGTATATTGATTGGTAATTCCTTTTTCATTAATATTTCTCATCAGAGGTTTCTCATATTTGTTTCATAGGGTCCACATATAGCTTCAGTTACATTAGCTGCTTATGAATGCAATTCAGTTAATTTCCCTGAACCACCTTATCCTGATCAAATTATTTGTCCAGATGAAGAGAGCATTGAAGGAACCATTTCTTTGTGGAGCATCATCTCAAAAGTTAGGATTGAGGCCTGCATGTGGGTAAGATGTCCATTTTCATATTTGTCTAAAATTAACCTCACTATTTTGATACTTTGTTGTACCTCATTGAAAATTTAATCCAAATGTATATCCACATAGCAAGTCAATAAACAATTAATTCATGAAGTCACCAGTTATCTGCTTCCAAGTAAGAGAAACCCTTTAGAGCTTCCCCATTCATGAATGACATTCAGAGTAAGGCATGAAGCCATAGGTACAACAAAGCAGTGGATGCCATGTAGACAACAAGAGGGAAATGGAGGATAGATGATACAACTATACTACTTTGCAAAATTTTACCAATGTGAAATATTTGATAAACACATAGCAAGTGGTTATATTTTCAGTCCCAGATTGGTAAATGTTGTATGTCTCTCTCCTAGATTCAGATACTCTGTGTTTATTCTTAGAGGGCTTATTTCATTTTCTGAGTTGTTAGTAATACTGAAGTAAGGTCAGATATTTTTTTAATAGACCAAACTTTACTGTAGTGAGGGTATCAGACTGTATGGTTGTATATGGTGATCTTGCTTTCAGTTGTACCAATTATTCTTTTTATGGTTTGCTTAAGTGTATTTTGGGAAGCTTTTGTACTATATATCCAGTGACAGATTATTTTAATCCATACAAAGTATTCTTTTTTTTTTCTATATGCCTATATTCATTCAAATGTGTATCACTGAGGAATAGTTCATTTGCTGAAGACTTTCTGTTACTCTTTGAACATTTTTTGTCATTTGGATTCGTTAAGTTATATGTTCTCTGTAACTTTTTTCCCCTAACAGTGTCTTATAAAATAAAACATATGGAACAGATCAGTTAAAAATCTTGACTAAAATGAACATGAATGCCATACCCATGGAAGAGGGAAAGTTTTCAAATACACTTATTTAAAGGTTAACAACTATATTGTCTGTGTGTGTGTGTTTCATACGATCGTCTTTGTTTTTAATATAACTTATTTGTCAGTTATATATACTATAGCCTAGTATGTTGTGTTTTAAAAGAATTGTAAGGGAAATGCCATATTTTGAATTTGTTGAATATGAAAGGCAGGAAAAATTGTCGTATTTCCTGTTACTCTTTTATAAGCACTGGAAACAAAATTCATTGTACTAGTTGCATATGTTTTATAAATTTGACCACATTAGTCTTTTGATGAAAAATTATTATTAAAATAACAGAAGATACTTGGAACGTGCTAGAAAGAGACCATGTATATGGATTCGGTTTTCTGTTTTGCTTTAGTTCCTTCACAAATGATTTACATGGCTGGATTAACACTAATGCCAACAAAGAAAAACTTCCATCGCAGCTGGCAGTGATAACTGCCTCCTCCAACTCCCATTGTTCATATTGTTTGAAGTGTTCATTTGGCCTAGCTCCATGCATGCCTTAAATTAGTTAACTAGACTAGTGTAGTGGCTTACTTTCCCAAATAAATTTTAAGCTCCTAAAAAATATAAACTGTACCTTAAATTTATTACCCTTACAGCAGTCAGTATAAGGTTTTGCACATAGTACAAGAATGTTGATTAATCCTAGTTAATTGGCTGAGTGCTCTTCATATTTCCTTTTTTGAAATTGTCTTTTGTCACATATAAAGTGGAGCACATATCAAGTTACATTTAAATTGGTTCCTGTTGTTCTCAATATTTATATGGATAGTCCTTTCAACAAAAGGTGCTGGGAAAACCATATACACATTCAGAATAATGGATTTGGACCCTTACCTTCTGTAAAAATTAACTCAAAATGCATCAGGGACTTAAGCTTACGACTAAAACTGTACAACTCTTAGAGGAAGATGTAGAGACAATCTGCATGGTGTTGGATTTGGCAATGGTTTCTTAAATATGACACCCCAAAAACATAGACAACAAGAAAAAGTAATAGGTAAGTTGAACTTCACTAAAATCAAAACCTCTTTTATGTCAAAAAAAAAAAAAAAAAACATTATCAAGAGAGTGAAAAGATAACCCACAGAATGCAAGGGGATGTTCACAAATCATATATCTGATAAAGGTTTAATATCCAGAATGTTTGAAGAACTTCTGCAACTTAACAACCCAATTTTAAAAATGGGCAAAGGACTTGAATAGACTTTTCTCCAAGAAGATACACTAATGGCCAATAAGTGCACAGATTCTCAGCATCATTTAGTCATTGGGGAAGTGTAAATTCAAACCACAAGGAAATACCCCTTTGCTATTATTTTTTTAAAAAGAAAACAAGTATCAGGATGTGGAGAAATTGGAACTCTTGTAGACTGTTGGGAATGTAAAGGAATTTAGCTGCTAGGGAAAAGAGTTTGGTGGATTCTCAAAAACCTAAATGTAGAATTACCATGACCCTCCTCTAATTCCACTCCTACACTAATACCCACAAGAACTGAAAACTGGGACTCAGGTATAAGTACAGATACTTGTACTTCATTCCTCAGTAGTATTATCCACATTTTCTTTTTTTTTTTTTTTTAATTTTTTAAATGTTTATTTATTTTGAGAGAGAGAGAGCACAGGAGGGGCGGGGCAGGGGGGGAATCCCAAGCAGGCTCCACACTGTCCATGCAGAGCCCAACACTGGCTTACTCTCACCATGAGATTATGAGCTGAGCTGAAATCAAGTACTGGGTGGTTAACTAACTGAGCCACCCAGGCACCCCTCCACATTTTCAGAAAGGTGGAAACAACCCAGTGTCCCACAACAGATAAATGGATAAAATGTAGTATATACGTATAGTGGAATATTATTCATCCATAAAAAGGAATGAAGTTCTGAATTGTACTATGGTATGAACCTCAAAAACATTATGTTAAATGAAATAAGCCATTACATAGAAAGACAGATACTATATGATTGCACTTATGTGAATTGTCCAGAAGAGTCAAATTGGGGGCACCTGAGCAGCTCAGTCAGTTAAGTGTTCAAATCTGATTTTGTCTCAGGTCATGATCTCACAGTTGGTGGGATTGAGTCCTATGTTGGGCTCCACTGTGACAATCTAGGCTTGCTTAGGATTCTCTCTTTCCCTCTCAGCCCTCCCCCCCCCACCCCCTGCACTCACACACACACTCTTTCTCTCTCTCTCAAAATAAATAAACTTTAAAAAAAAGTATAAATAAAAATAAAATAGAAGAGTCAAATTCATAGAGATAAGAAGTACATTTGAAGTTACCAGCATTGTGTGGGGTGAGAAAGTTAATGCTTAATGGGTGCAGTGTTTCCATTTGGGTGATGAAAAATACTGGAAATAGATAGTGATGGTGGTTGCACAACATTGTGAATGCAGTTAATGCCACTTAGTTTTATATTTTAAAATCGTTAAATGGGATACAGTCATAAAATGTCCATACTGCGGAGGTTGAGAAACCTTGATATAGTGTGTGTCAGCCTTGATTTGTAGTTTACCCTTTAATTTGTGTTCACACCCGTATGTTTTGTTCTGTTCAAAAGAATGTCTTGCTTGATTAAAAACTCACATCTTATTTGATGCTTTGGATTCTGTCTCCCTCTCTTTCTACCCCTCTCCCTCTCATTCTCTGTCTCTCTGTTTCTGTCTCTCTCAAAAATAATAAACATTAAAAGAAAACTGAAAAACAAACTCATATCTTATTTGACATTTTTATCCAGTTTGTACTTTGAAAGTAGTATGTCTTTACAGATGTCGCTGTCATTACAAATGTAGTGAATCAGTAAAATAATTAAAATGTGGAGTACATCCAATTATAGGATAAAGACCAGGGTTGGGGGCGCCTGGGTGGCTCAGTCAGTTGAGCGTCCGACTTCAGTTCAGGTCATGATCTCATATTCATGAGTTCGAGCCCCGTGTCGGGCTCTGTGCTGACAGCTCAGAGCCTGGAGCCTGCTTCGGATTCTGGATTCTGTGTCTCCTCCTCTCTCTGCCCCTCCCACGCTCATACTCTGTCTCTGTCTCTCAATAATAAATAAACGTTAAAAAAAAAAAAAAAGACCAGGGTTGCTCTTAATTTCAGCTTGTTTATATAGGTCTTTGGAGCACGCTAAAGTGAATTGGGTTTTTTTGTGTGTTTTTTTTTTATTTTTTTCTTAATGTTTATTTTTGAGACAGAGACAGAGCATGAAGGGGGGAGGGGCAGAGAGAGAGAGAGAGAGAGAGGGAGACACAGAATCTGAAGCAGGCTCCAGGCTCTGAGCTGTTAGCACAGAGCCTGACACGGGGCTCGAACTCATGGACCGTGAGATCATGACCTGAGCAGAAGTAGGACACTTAACCAACTGAGCCACCCAGGTGCCCCATGAATTGTTTGATATTGTTGATCATTAGTTACTTTTTTTCAGTTTGAATCTTTTGATCTTCCATAATTTGTGTCACCGGTGCAAAGCTTCACAAATTTTCATTTCACTCATGAATTCCAATAATAGTTATTATGCATCCAAGCACCAGAGATTCAGAGTGAGCAAAACTGAACAGTCTCATTGGAACTTTACGTTCCAGTGAGGGAAATAATTATCATGGAAAAAATGCATAAATAAATATCATGGAAAAACCGTATAAATATGAGGGAGAAATCTGTATAACACAGACATTTTCCCTAGTTTATGATTCAAGGAAGATTTCCATGAAGAAGCAGTGTTTTGGTTGAGATCTAAGAATAATAAAGATTTGTAAAGTGGGATGGGGCGCCTGGGTGGCGCAGTCGGTTAAGCGTCCGACTTCAGCCAGGTCACGATCTCGCGGTCTGTGAGTTCGAGCCCCGCGTCAGGCTCTGGGCTGATGGCTCAGAGCCTGGAGACTGTTTCCGATTCTGTGTCTCCCTCTCTCTCTGCCCCTCGCCCGTTCATGCTCTGTCTCTCTCTGTCCCAAAAATAAATAAACGTTGAAAAAAAAAAGTTTTTTAAAAAAAAGTGGGACAGCAGGGCAGGGGCGAGAGCATGTGTGTTGACTTTTAGATAGAGAGCATCACCTTTTACGGTCATGTATTTGTTAAGTTCATGGTTAGGGGGTGATTATTGTAGTAAAATATATATAAGGAAAGTTTTACCATTTTAACCGTTTTTAAGTACACAATTTATTGGCCTTAAGTATATTTACAATGTTGTGTCATCATTGCCAGAACTTTTTGTCATCCCAGGCAGAAATATGTACCCATTAAAACAATAACTCCAGAGTCTTTTCTATTTTCTTCTTCTTTGATTGTGTCAATTCTAGATACCCCATCTAAATGGAATCATATAATGTTTTTCTATGTCTGGCTTATTTTGCTTGGCATAATGTTTTCAAGTTTAATCCATGTTGTAGCATGTGTCAGAACTTCATTCCTTCTTACAGCCATTTGAAAACTGACCTCAAGGGAAACTGGAAGCAAATTTTCTCTATGTGCAAAACAGTCTTGAAAATTTTACTAGAATTGGTATAATTGTTTTCTGTAAGAACCCTGCATTTCTCAGTGGTTTCAAGCTTACCCTCCTAACTTCTGCTTTTAACCTCTGATTTATGTTTGTAATTGGAATATGTAATAGAAAAATCATTTTGTTTAAAAAAAATTATTAGCACATAGATAATACAAAACTACCATAATATCTGAGAATCGGCATATGTAAAATTTTCTGCTCTCCATATTTTTACTATTAAACTTATTATTCCCATCATTGAAAAGCAAAATGCTGATTTGCTTGTGAATCCACTTGACAAAACTTTTTAAAAGCATGAACATTCAGGATTTTCCTCCTCCCCTAAATCTTTGAATATAATTGATACTCCAGGAAGATATTTCCCCCTTGGTTTTGCATATTTTGTGCATGTTAAAATCTTCTCCAATTCAAGAAGCAGGGACTTCAAGGTAATCAATTGATATGGAGCAGATGGTTTTTAGAAGAGCTTTCTGAATTATTGCTTGACTAAAAACTACTTGTCTCTTTCTTTTGCAATAAGGAAACCAGTTATTTCTTCCCCTTAATTAAGCCTAGGCTGACAGTTTTTAGTGTTCCACACTTCTGTTTTGGTTTTTTGTTTTGATTTTGCAAGAATTATAAAATTGTTTTGTAAGAATCATGAAATTATGGGACTGCAGTACCTAATTTGAGATAACTAAATAAACTTTTGTGTCTAGAATATAATGTGTTTTGGGGGACCTGTCTGGATGACTGTATTTCTTTTTATCTATTTGTGTAAAAAACAGAATATTGACTCATGATCACCATTCTTGTTTCTTGCTAATGTGGGAAAACATGAGCAGAATTCAACTATAACAATAAATATAGTCAACCAAGTATAATATAGTATGTAGCTCTTGATTTCATTTCAGTCCATTATTACTTCCTTTTTAACTTTAAGGAAACTTGTCATGAGTTTGAATCATATGATTGCTTTCAGAACTATTAAACATTTCAGTTAACAGGTTTTAAGAGAAGTTCATGTTTTGAATAACATGTTGCAATTAACTTCCTACTTTTTGTAATGGGAAAAAAAATTTTTTTAAGTACAGAGATTTATATAATTAATTTAATATATTATCACCAAAACTCAGTTAATATTAATCCCTGGCTAATATTGTTTTATCTGATCCCTCCTCTGTAGGCTCTCCACTATCTTGAAGCATATCCTAGATAACATATCACATTTCATCTGTAAATATATCAGTCTTAGGACTTAAAAAAACACTATCACACCTAAGAGAAATTAGGAATAGTCTCTTCAGATCAGCTACCTAGTTAATGTTCAGATTTTTCTGATGGTGTTTCTTTGTTTTTCTTTTCATATTTATTTGTTGTTGAAACTGGGTTGTTTGTCAAATATAATTTCTCACAGTCTCGATTTTAACTAATTATATCCCAGTTGGTATAGTTTAAATATGTTTATCTGTTCCCTATGTTTCCTGTGAGTTGATAGTTAGAGAGGCTTGAAAAAAATTTTTTTGTCGAGAATACATGTTATAGTCTTGTGTATTTCTATCATGAGGTACAGTAATGTCTGATTGTCTTTCCTTTTGTGGTATTATCACCATTGTTATACAAGTCCATTATTAAGGGTTATAAAATGGGGGTAAACCAATTACATCATTTTTTTTTACTTTACTTATTGACTGGAATGTTTTTATAAAGAAAAACTCCTTATCACCAATTTGGTTACCCCAAGATATCTTTCATATAGGTAAGAGAGGATAAGTAATGGATTTTTCCCCTTTATTTACCTGTTTTTTAAATAATAAGTTGGTTCTCTTAACATTCTCCAAAGTTGACTAACATTAACTTTTTTTGTTTAGCAAAATATGATTTGTGTTTTATTTATATATCCCGTGATGTATATGTCTCTCCTCCCTCTCATCTCTCTCTCTTTATTCTTTAAATATAGCCTGCTTCTTTTGACACTTAAGTATATTCTTTTTCAGAATTCTTGTTTCATATGTGGATAATGCAGTCTCATTCGGAGATTATTGATCCCACACATTGAAATATAACACTGTGAACATGAAATATTTGAATTTGATAATGTTCCTTGGGGATTCTTTTCAAGGCATTTGTTGACAAAGTCATAGTACAGAGCAAATAGACCTAAAATTGCTTCTGAGAATTAGCAAAACTTTTTCATTCACTATGACTCAAGGCAGAGAAGGATGGCTCAAAGTTGAGAATTTTCCTAGAAACTATATACCTTTTACATTATCATCTATCTTGTATTTAAGCCATTTAAGTCCAAACCAAGTTCCTGATTCTCTTACCTTTGTTTTCATCCTATGTTTTAAGTTGAGTGAAAAAAAAATTCTCTTCAAAAACAAGAATCCACAAAGTAACTGAAACATGAGTCACTCAATGTCCTGAGGAAATAAACATTTTTCCTGTGGTGAAAATTTATCCATCCTAATGTTGAGTTTTCAAGGGGCTTCCTGACCACTATTTGTTAAAAGTTTTAACTCTGCACACACAAAAAAATTAAAACAGCACCCTAAATACCAGATTAAATACCTTAAATACCAGATTGAAACAGCATCTTAAATACCAGAAGATTTCCTAGAAAGTTTTATCTAAAACTTGTACTAGTGAATACTCATTACTAAATGATTTGAAAAGAGGGAAAAAACTGACAGAAATCACAGAGTATAAGTAGAGATGCTTAGAGAACTAACAATCTAATGTCTGCCATGCACCAGGAATTGTCTAAGAGTTTAGTGTATATTATCTCGCCTGGCTTTGTATTGGTCAGTATTAGTGCCAAGAGTCACACTCATGTTCTCTTGATTATGTAGTATATGCTTTCCTCCCTAATACATGCATCTTAATGTGGTTTTGGCAATGTAGAAAAATATAGATTTAATCTGTTTAGTATTCTTATGTTGAGAACAGAATCTCATGTGAGTATTTTGGTTTTGCACATAGGGTATCGGTACAGCAATTGGAGAGCTGCCTCCATATTTCATGGCCAGGGCAGCTCGCCTCTCAGGTGCTGAACCAGATGATGAAGAGTATCAGGAATTCGAAGAAATGCTGGAACATGCAGAGACTGCACAAGTAAGAACAGTAGAGAAAACAATAGAATACTTTAATTGTCCTTAAAAAAGTTATGGCTAAGGTGAAATTGTTAATAGTTACTTTAAAGAAGAAAACTCCCAGCATAAAAATAAATAATACATTATTTGGGATAGAATATTTAGAAAAGCTGAAATATAAAAGTGATTATAATCTTGATTTTAGAATAGAGAAATACAGAAAGAGTCCACAAGACAACTCACTGAGCTGAAACACTTTGCCAGAAACCAGAGTAAGTTGATGTCGCTAATGAAGTTTAGGAGCCGAAACATTCTTTGTCCATTATGTGTTTTTAAGTATTACCAAGCAGACCACTAACTGAATAAGGGGGACAAATAGGTGGGTCAGGCTATGAGTCCAAAGTTTTTAAGAATAACGTCAAAATATTTTACCATGTTTAGAGGAAATTATTTGGGAACTCTTAAGAAATGGCAGTTACAGGGGTGCCTGGGTGATTCAGTCAGTTAAGCATCTGACTTCGGCTCAGGTCATGATCTCATGATTTGTGGGTTCGAGCCCCGTGTCAGGCTGTGTGCTGACAGCTCAGAGCCTGGAGCCTGCTTTGGATTCTCTCTCTCTTTCTACCACTCTCCCGCTCATGCTCTGTCTCTGTCTCTCAAAAATAAACGTTAAAGAAAGAAGGAAAGGGAAGGGAGGGGAGGGGAGGGGAGGGGAGGGGAGGGGAGGGGAGGGGAAGGGAAGGGAAGGGAAGGGAAGGGAAGGGAAGGGAAGGGAAGGGAAAAGAAGGGAAAAGAACAATTACAATAAACTTACCCTTTAACAGCTAGAGGGAAGAAAGGCTGAGGCCTTTACACCTGAGCATAAGCTGTATATCAACCGATATCTTAATGTTACAAGATAGGTGTTTCATTCTTTGCAGGAAAATTCCTAAGAATATTGTTAACTGAGTCGCTTCTTAGGAATGACAGTAGAAATCAACATAGACCCAAAAAAAAAGGGATGTAAAAGAGATTTTTAAAAGATTATCTATAAAATACATCTTCCTTCCTAGATTTGTTCATTAACCTATGAAATGAAGTTGTTTGGAAAATTGTCTTGTTGTGTGTTTGTTAAGTGCATGTGCCCACATAAGTACACACCCATTTTTTTTATTAACTTAGTAGTCTGTGTTTATATGTAAAATCAGGCTAATTAACATTTTGAAATAAAACTGTTTTCTACAGTCCTTTTTTATAGTAAGAATAAATAGTAATTATGAATATAAACATTTATATTAAAAAGTAATACATATATATGTACATATGATTATTTAGAAAAATAAAAAGTAAGCCACATTATGATCAAACCATTACTCAAAACTGAAAATATGATTAGAAATAACACAGGTATGTAAATGTTATCCCCAAATCAACCAATACTGAATCTATAATTTCCTGTGGGTTAATTATATATTACAGAGAGTGGATTAAGTAAAAGCACATATTTAAACACAGAAAATCTAACAAAATTGATTCATAAACATCTTCCTGGATTTCTTGTTTATTCATGTGATCTGGTTTTCATAAGATGATACAAATAAAATCTATGTCTCTCATGAATGAAGACCCATAAGAAAATTATTGTATATATTGAATCACTTTTTTAATTCCTTTCCCTACTAACATAATTTTGCTATTCTTTGACTTTCAAGTATATTTCCCATAGTCTTTTTTTTTTAATTTAGATCCAAGTTAGTTAAAATACAGTATAATAATAATTTCAGGAATAGAATTTGGCGAATCATCGCTTACATATAACACCCAGTACTCATCCGAACAAGTATCTTCCTTATTGCCCCTCACCCCTTTAGTTAGCCCTTCCCCCCACCCAGCACCCCACCAGCAACCCCCAGTTTGTTCTTTGTATTTAAGAGTCTCTTCTGGTTTGTCTCCCTCTCTGTTTTTATATTATTTTTGCTTCCCTTCCCTTGTGTTCATCTATTTTGTTTCTTAAATTCCATATATGAGTGAAGTCATATGATATTTGTCTTTCTCTGACTAATTTCGCTTAGCATAATACGTTCTAGTTCCATCCACATTGTTGCAGATGTCAAGATTTCATTCTTTTTGATCACTGAGTAATATTCCAATGTATATGTATATGTATATGTATAGAAATATATAGAGATAGATAGATATAGATATAGATATACACCATATCTTCTTTATCCATTCATCAATCAATGGACATTTGGGCTCTTTCCATACTTTGGCTCTTATCGATAGCACCGCTATAAACATTGAGGTGCCTCTGCTCCTTGAAAACAGCACACCTGTATCCTTTGGATAAATACCTAGTTGTACAATTGCTGTGTTGTGGGGTAGTTGTATTTTTAATTTTTTGAGGAACCTTCATACTGTTTTCCAGAGTCACTGCACCAGTTTGCATTCCCACCAGCAGTGTAAAAGGGTTCCTCTTTCTCCACATCCTCGCTGACATCTGTTGTTGCCTGAGTTGTTAATTTTAGCCATTCTGACAGGTGTGAGGTGATATTTCATTGTGGTTTTGATTTGTATTTCCCTGATAATGAGTGATGTTGAGCGTCTTTTCATGTGTCTGTTAACCATGTGGATGTCTTCTTTGGAAAAGCATGTATTCATGTCTTTTGCCCATTTCTTATCTGGATAGTTTTGTTTTTTGGGTGTTGAGTTTGATAAGTTTTTGTAGATTTTGGATACTAACCTTTTATCTGATACGTCATTTGCAAATATCTTCTCCATTCCACCGATTGCCTTTTAGTTTTGCTGATTGTTTCCTTTGCCATGCAGAAGCTTTTTATCTTGATGAGGTCCCAATAGTTCATTTTTGCTTTTATTTCCCTTGCCTCTGGTGACATGTCAAATAAAAAGTTGCTGTAGCCGAGGTCAAAGAAGTTGTTGCCTGTTTTCTCATCTAGGATTTTGATGGCTTCCAGTCTTACGTTTAGGTCTTTCATCCATTTTGAGTTTATTTTTGAGTATACACATGTTTTATGAGGAATGTATTCATAGCTTTATTCTCAGTGGAATCTGAGACCCCAAAAAACCATTAGCCTAGAGGGGGAAAAACATATATTTTAATAACAGATGGGCTTTTTAAAAAGGCATTATTAAATGGAAATCAACTAAGGATAGTTATGGTTTTTAATTAAAAACAAGACTTTCAAATATGAATATAGAATAGGCAAATAACCAAATATAAAACAAATGAATCAAAGAGCTATGAGCATCTGCTCTGCCTGGAAAGAGACAAGTTGGCCTTGGTATTTGCTTTGCCTTATGTATCAACCAGATATTATGTCTCTGTTCCTCACATCATAATGCTTATGTTTGCTAATAATTGTTACTAATATAAACAACTTTTTAATTATTTTTAATGTTTTTTAAAATCTAGTATCTAATCTGACCCTTGTGTTAACTAAAGTAATATAGGAAGGTACCATTCTTCTAATTTTATAGAAAACTTAAGATCTAGAAGTTGTTATCTCCCTAATTTTACATGCTTAGAAGTATAGCTAGACCCAGAACTCAGAATGCCAGCATCGCTGATATATCCAGCTACTAAAACCATGTCCATGTGTAGACTAGGCTGAGTATGTTCAGTAGCAACAACTGATACATCTGGAATTTGTGGCAATAATTAATGTATGTCATTTAACATCTCCAAAACTCCTTTTTTTGTGTATATAAAGTCAGCAAGTTGATGCTAGAATAAGTCTAGGATGGCTTGCAGCTTTAAGTTTTTATGCTGTGGATTGGATGCTAAACAGGTATAAGTATTGTTTTCTATTAAGTCAACTAATATATTGTCACTGTTTTCCTTTTTTTTTTTTTTTTAACTTTTTGTTTTGGAATTAACATGTTTTTCGTTTGCATAGTTTTTTTAATTTTTTTTTTTTTCAACGTTTATTTTATTTTTTTGGGACAGAGAGAGACAGAGCATGAATGGGCGAGGGGCAGAGAGAGAGGGAGACACAGAATCGGAAACAGGCTCCAGGCTCTGAGCCATCAGCCCAGAGCCCGACGCGGGGCTCGAACTCACGGACCGCGAGATCGTGACCTGGCTGAAGTCGGACGCTTAACCGACTGCGCCACCCAGGCGCCCCATCGTTTGCATAGTTTTTTCAATCTCTTCTCTCACTTCTGCCAGCTCTGTAAAACACTTTTCTATGTCACTTCCCACTTGGTAACACCAAAAAAATATTATCAATTCTGTTTTCTTTCTTGGAGTCATCACTCTGGAGCCCCCCATCAATCTGAACGTGGTATTCTCTTGGATTTCCTTCGCACATTGCTTCTTTTTTGGTTTGGATCTCTTGTTGTTGACTTCCCGTCCTCCTCCCCCTCCTCCCCCTCCTCCTCCTTCCCCTCCTCCTCCCCCCCTCCTCCTCCTCCCCCTCGTCCTCCTCCTCGTTCTCCTCCTCCTTCTTCTCCTTCTTCTCCTCCTCTTTTTTCTCCTTCTCCTCCTCCTTCTTCTTCTCCTCCTCTTTCTTCTCCTTCTCCTTCTACTCCTCCTTCTTCTTCTCCTTCTCCTCCTTCTCCTTCTTCTCCTTCTCTTCCTTCTTCTCCTTCTCCTCCTTCTCCTCCTTCTTCTCCTTCTCCTCCTTCTTCTTCTCTTTCTCCTCTTTCTTCTCCTTCTCCTTCTTCTCCTTCTCCTTCTTCTCCTTCTCCTTCTTCTCCTTCTCCTTCTTCCTCCCTCCTCCTCCCTCCTCCTTCTTCCTCCTTCTTCTTCTCCTCCTCCTTCTCCTTCTTTTTTTTTTTTTTGTTTGTTTGTTTTGATTTTTTTTAGTAATCTCTGCCCCCAAACTCATGAGGTCAAGAGTCACTGAGCCAGCCAGGCACTCCTTGCCTTCTTCTTTCTGGATTTACTCCCTCGTTTTGGTTGAACACATTCTACCATAGCTTCCTGAGAAAGAGTGAGTAGATGGAAGTGCTGAAAATGCTGTGTCCTTCATTCACACTTAATCAATTAACTGAATATAGTATTCTAAGTGGAAAATCATTTTTTAAACTTAGAATTTGGAAGTCATTGTTCAGTCATCTTAGGACCTCTGGTTTGATATTGATGAGGCTAATGCCCTCCTGACATCTCTTCATAGGTAGGCGCCTCTTTTTTGGTTGTTTTATTTTATTTTTTTAAATTTTTTTTTCAACGTTTTTTTATTTATTTTTGGGACAGAGAGAGACAGAGCATGAACGGGGGAGGTGCAGAGAGAGAGGGAGACACAGAATCGGAAACAGGCTCCACGCTCTGAGCCATCAGCCCAGAGCCTGACGCGGGGCTCGAACTCACGGACCGCGAGATCGTGACCTGGCTGAAGTCGGACGCTTAACCGACTGCACCACCCAGGCGCCCCTGGTTGTTTTATTTTTTTATATAAAAGCTGTTAGATTCATTCATTATCTGAGGTATGGGTCTTTTAAAAATGTATCCTGTTAAGCACTTGGAAGCTTGTCAATCAAGAGTCTATTCATTTTGGGAAGTGTTCTTGTATTTTTTCTGTGTTAATATACCCTCTTTATTCTCTTTCAATTCTCATTATTTTGGTGTTGGGCCTCCCAACAGTCATCATTTTAATTTTTTTGATAATTTTGCTCCTAATATTTATCACATTTTACTTTGTATGCAATTTCCTCAACTTTATCTTCTAACTCTAATATTAAAATATTTTTCCACTACCATATATTTATTTTCAAAAAGTGATTTGTGTTATATTTCTAAGCAGTGGTTTCTTTTCTTTCTGAAGATACTTAGTTTCTCTAGGTTTTTTTTTTCTTCCTTTGTTCTACTTCTGTTGGAAGCTTTCCTCCAAGTCTGGTGATCCTTGTTTTTCTGTTTATATGTAAGAATAAGGCACATAAAAGCTGAATGGGAGCTATGTGTGTGGAGGAAAGTTGTAAGAGTGTCAAACCACCTTATTTATTGGAGCCTCCATATATGAGTTTCTGTGGATCTTTAATTTGGGATAGTTCATTTTTTCTAGTGATGGATCCTCTAGTTTCTTGCTTGGAGAATATAAACTTTGCTGCTTATATAGTAAAGCTAGGCTAGAGAAGGGGTTTAGAGATTGCATATAGGCTTTCATTTAACTCTCTTTGTGTTCAGACTGTGGATACCTACGCAAACATATCCTGAGCCCAGAACTTTTGCTTCACTTCATCAGAAACTGTATACTTAATGTCTTTTAAGGGGCTAGGGGACAACATTATCTGGCTGTGCTAAGTAGGGGTGGGACCTAGAGTCTACTTCTTATAAAGTCTCTTTGGTTTGTGCCCTACCCCAGTCTCTTCTGCAGTTCCACTGAAAATCCTTTTTGGAGTTCTGTAATATATGTCACTTTGCTTCTCTTTCATATCTTTCACTGTTTTTTTTCATCTTCCCTTGTCTTCATTTATCAGTGCTAGTTTCATCAAAGACTGAGTTCATGTTTCTATTTTTTATTTTGGGGTATTCCAGCTATATATTGTTGAGTAACAAACCCAAATATTTAGTAGTTTAAAACAAAAACAGTCATTTATACTGCTCACAAATACAAAATTTTCACAAAATGGCTTGACTGTAAGTTGGAGAATTTTCTTTCAAGATGATTTACTTATGTGAGTGATAAATTGATTCTGGCTGTTATTGGCTTGGAGTTCAGCTCGACAGTTTGGGACCTGAAGTTACTCTTTTTTTTTTTTTTTTAATGTTTATTTATTTATTTTAAGAGAGAGAGCAAGCAAGCAATGGAGGTGTAGAGAGATGGGGAGGGAGAGAATCCAAGCAGGCTCCATGCTGTCAGTGCAGAGCCCGAGGTGGGGCTCAAACCCACAAACCGTGAGGTCATGACCTGAGCCAAAACAAAGAGTCGGACGCTTAGCCCACTGAGCCACCCAGGAGCCCCTCAAGTTATTCTCCTTGGACTTCTTCATGGCATCTGAGTTCCAAAAACCTGTGTTTTGTATGAATTTAGGTCAAAGCTGGAAGGTTTGTTATGACGTAGCCTCAAAATCCCAGTCACTTTGCCACATTTTGTGAGCCAACTAAGAAACTAAAGTTAGCCCAAACTCAGAGAGTGGAATTACATTCCACCTCTCAGTGAGAGGAGTAAGGAAGAATTTGTAGCCATCTCTAACCTACAACAGGGGCAAAGGTTTTATTTGGTTATCTTGAAGTGGGAACCCTCCTGTAATATCATTTTTAATAGGATAGAACATTGACAAACCAGAATTTCCTTATAGGAGGGGAATGGGATGGTAAATGATTTTGAAATTATATAATGTGAGAGGTTGTCAAAAAGAATTTAGACAGGCACACCTGGGTAGCTCAGTCAGTTAAGTGTCCGACTCTTGGTTTCAGCTCAGGTCACAATCTCATGGTTCATGACTTTGAGCCCCACATCAGCCTCTGCACTGATGGTGTGGAGTCTGCTTGGAATTCTCTCTCTGCCCCTCCTGCATCTCTCTCTCTCTCTCTCTCTCTCTCTCTCTCTCTCTCTCTCTTTCAAAATCTATAAATAAACTTTAAAAATAAAAAAAAGAATTTAGACATATCTCCTTGAAAGGGGGAAATGATAAACTTGTCAGATATGCAAAAAGTTGTCTCTCCTGTGGCAAGAAGATATAGTCATGCTGAGAAACTGTAGAGATAAACTTTGTCTTAGAATTAGTGGGTAAAGGGGTACTTGGGTGGTTCACTCAGTTAAGCATCCAACTTCAGCTCAGGTCATGATCTCAGGTCTCCTGGGCTCAAGCCCCACATCAGGCTCTGTGCTGACAGCTCAGAGCCTGGAGCCTGCTTCCAATTCTGTGTCTCCCTCTCTCTCTGTCCCTCCCCCCCCCCCCCGCCCTCAAAAATAAATAAACATTTTTTTTTAATTGAAAGAAAGGAATTAGTCAATAGAAGTTTTCTGATGCCTACAGTGGCTCAATATTAAAACAAAAACGGCACTTGGGTGGCTCACTCACTCTTGGTTAAGTGTCTGACTTTGGCTCAAGTCATGATCTCATGGTTCGTGAGTTGGAGTCCCACGATGGGCTCTGTGCTGACAGCTTCAGATTCTGTCTCCCTCTCTCTGCCCCTCCCCCACTTGCACTGCGTCTCTGTCTCTCTCTCTCTGTCAAAAATAAATAAACATTAAAAAAATTTTTAACAAAAACAAAACCAACTTCCTATCAATTTTAATTATGTACAGATGGAATTGCTATTTCAAAAGAATGAATGCCTTATCTCTCTCTCTATGTGATATCTTTCATGAATCCATGCACAGCACTTCCTGTGCTGTGTAAAATATTAGCTGGATGACTCATTTCATTCTTTGCAAGTTTTTGATTATAAATAATACATTCTGTAAACTTGTTACCACCTAAAAGCTCAACTTGTGAAAACTCAGATCTTCTAGAATTTGATGAATTATGCTTCATCTTGTATGTATGATTTGAGCTCTTGAAGACTTTTGAGCCTTGAAGAGACTTAGTCTTTCTCTACCATTAAAGCAGTAATCTTTTTTATTCATCTCTTATAGCTCTGATTATTTTCATTACTTTTTGACTGTAAATTTTCTCTAATTCTGCTTTGTTTTGAGTTGTAGAAACCAGCCTGCACACAATATTTCTGATGGTTATGAGGTTTGCCCGTTTTCATCCTATAAAGCCAATGATTACAATCACTATTTTAGGATAAACTCTTTATTTCTTATTCCCTAATTTTATATTTGTTTATATTTGTTATATTGTTTATATTTATACCTTATTTAAAATTTTTACCTAAAATTGCAGTTATATGTACTATCAACCAATTATAGTCAAACTGGAAAATAATTAAGTGAAATAATATGGTAAAAGATTAATTCATCCGACAACTATTTTCTTTCTAAGATGGATAAAACTATGTATAAGGTCCTTGAATGAAGTGTCATAGCACAACTCTGAACTAGAGATATTTTTCCTGATTTGAACAGGAAACACACTCAAGAACACAGCCAGTGAATCTCAGAGCCAGCACCCAACCCAATTTTCTGACATTAAGATTAGTATTCTGCTTACTTTACTACAGTATAGCATAGCAACATTTTCCTCTAGATTAATGCAACAAAAAGAAAAGAACTGATTTAAAATTTTTTTCTTTCACCTATATTTGATTTTTCTTTCTTTATGGTCTTTCATGTTTGTTTTTTTTTTAAACCAGTTTTCATCAGTTCTGTGGCTTACTGTATAGTGTATGTGGGTATATTTATCCCAACTTACTTTTTCCCAGGTTTAAATAGGGGTTGTGTGAGGTTTTTAACTCTTATGTATTTATTTTGTGGTTAGAGGGCGTGGGGATAAAATAGTTGGAGAAGGGACTGTTGCCAGTTTTCCACATTATAAATTATCTGAGAGTGCTAATTTTTTAATTCATTGTTCTTACTGTGGCTTTGCAAAAATAAGTTTTTGTTTTTGTTTGTTTTTGCTAACACCGTGGATTGTTACTATATCCAAGTAAGATCTCTTATACTCAGCTGTTTTCATACACTTTAATGACACATTCTTGTTTTGTTTAGTAAGATCTCTTATACTCAGCTGTTTTAATACACTTTTATGACACATTGATTTTTTTTAAGATTTTTACTATGCAGATAAATTTATAACAACTTACGAGGATTTTTTTGTCATTTTATTTATAAATTGTAATCTTAAAAATATTTTTTATGTTGTCAGTAACAAATTTGTTTTAGGCTCTTTGCTTCTGTTATTTTTCCCGATTTGTATATTTTTAAATACGTAAGTGCTTATAGTAATAGAATTGGAACATTTCAGATATATTAAAAGTAAAAAGTGAAAGCCCACATACCTATTTCCCAGAGTAGGAGAATAATCACCATGTTCTAGACTGTTTTATTTGCATATGTAGCTTTTTAAAATAAAAACTAGAATCATATCATAAATATTAGTCAACGTTTAAGTTCCTTTTTCACATGTATGTCATGACATTTGATACTGATCTTTAAAATTGTCTTCTTATTACGAAGTGAAGCAGGTCATTGTGGAATATTTGTGTATTTAAAAATAATTCCTCCATCTTTCAGTCTGTTTTTCTATAAACATCTATAAGAGTGAATCATACTTACTGTTTTGTGACTTGTTTTGAATATAAAAACATACTATGAATACTTTTCAGTGTCCTTAAATATTTTCCACATCTTTGCTTTCTATAACAACTGTCTTTCTGGTTACAAAGTATGTTTATTGTATAACATGTTGAAAATAGAGATAAACAAAAAAACTGAAAGAAAAAAACTTCACCTAACTGGTTCATTTACCCGTTTTTTTGTTTTTGTTTTTGTTTTTGTTTTTGTTTTGTATTTAGTGTATTTCTCACTCTCTTATTGACTGACATTTTTAAGTAGATTTCTTTTGTCATATGCTTCCACTGTTTTTTCCCATATTGTTTGTTGTTTTTTTTTTTTATGTTTTACTTCTTAAAGACGTTTACTTTTTTTTAATTTCTAATATCTTAGACTTTTCCTTTTGGATTAATGCATAAAATTATCATAGTGAACCCTTATGATTAATTTAGTGAATATTCAGCCATATTTCCTTTTAGGATTTTTATGGTTTTATTCTTTCACCTTTAAATATTTAATCTATTAAATATTTTTACCTATCATATAATGTAAAAAATCTGACTTTCTCATCTTCAGGTAAATAGCTACTTATGCATCATTCCAATACTGTTTTCCCAGTGATGTTAATATGTTAGTTTTGTCTTACACTTTATTGTCATAAATTATTATATTTTTATAAATAGTTATAATTGGTATATAATAAAACAGATACTAGGTTTTTATTTATTTAGTAGGCTATAACTTTACTAACATCTTTTTAGTTATATCTTACTGATTGTGATTTAAAACTTTTTACAGTAATCAGCTTCACAAGGATCCAGAAGTTTATCTGACTTTGATGCTAGAATTTCTTCATAGATACATGTATTATATAAAATCTCCAATTTGATAAAAGCAATAAAATGTAGAAAAGTTGGATCAACTCTAGCTAAAACAGGAAATTAAGTAAAATGGAGTGGGTATTTAAATTTTAAGCTTGCCTGTGACTGAGGTAGAAAATGTGTTTTTTATTCTTTAAGGTAAAGCCCTTTAATAGAATAAATTTATCAGCAGGAAGAGTGGGAAAAAAAATTGGCTCTCATTGCTTTATCATGTGCTCTCCAACTAGGTTAAAGGGTGTATATACTTTATTACTAGGTAGCAATTTTACAGCTAAGTATTTGCTTAAATTCTAGTTTTGACTAATGATTGGATTTTGTACTACAGATATTTTGAGGGGAGTAAGAGATTATGATACATTTATTTGAATTCTGATTCCTTATGGTACCTAATTTATTTTCATGAGTCCAGTACTGAGATTAGACAGTATTTTTCCACTAAACTGATTTCCTTTTGTTCTTGGCTTTCTATCATGTTTTCACTAGATGTCTGTGGGAGGTAGACATGAATAAATGTAGCTTCCTATGACCTTGAACAATTCTAGCATAATTTATAAAATTTAAGTCTAGATAGCTGTTTATGTTCTTTATGGACTATTTCATACAAGGTTTAATTGCATGAAATTAAATTTAAATTAATTTAATTTACTCTCTTTATGAGAATAATTCTTTTTCTTCTTTATTCCTGATTTCTGTTAATGATGTCACCATCCTCATAATCACTTGGGGTCAAAATCTGAGTCATCTGACTCCCTCCTTGCTTCCCATATCCATTCATTCTTCAAGGCCTGTTGACTCTACCTCCTCAGTATCTTCATATGTGCCCTCTCTGGTTCAGAGCTTTACCACTTCTTCCCTTGAATGTCTCCAGTGACTTCCTCTTAGGTCTCCTCTTTACTAGTTTTTTTCCCCTGCAAACTATTCCTGCACAAAGCAACAAAAATAATTTCCTGAAAAAATAACTCTGATCATGAAACTTTGCTTGCTCAAAAATCTTCCTAATCCCCAGGAATTGTTTCTTGTTGTAACCTTCTTGTGTCACTTTTTACTTTCCTTTTTTTTTAAATTTTTTAATTTTTTTTAATGTTTATTTATTTTTGAGACAGAGAGAGACAGAGCATGAACGGGGGAGGGTCAGAGAGAGAGGGAGGCACAGAATCTGAAACAGGCTTCAGGCTCTGAGCTGTCAGTACAGAGCCTGATGCAGGGCTCGAACTCACGGACCAAGAGATCATGACCTGAGCTAAAGTCGGACGCTTAACCAATGGAGCCACCCAGGTGCCCCCTTTCTTAAATTTTTTTAATGTTTATTTATCTTTGAGAGAGAGACAGAGTGTGAGTGGGGGAGGGGCAGAAAGAGGGGGAGACACAGAATCCAAAGCAGGTTCCAGGCTCTGAGCTGTCAGCACAGAGCCCGATGTGGGGCTCAAACTCATGAATCGTGAGATCATGACCTGAGCTGAAGTCTGAAGCTTAACCAACTGAGCCTCCCAGCTGCTCCTACTTTTAAAACTATGTATAGGGGCGCCTGGGTGACTCAGTCCACTGAGCGTCCAACTCTTGATTTTGAGCCAGGTCATGGTCCCAGGGTCATGGGATTGAGCCCCACGTCAGGCTCTGCACTGAGTGTAGAGCCTGCTTGAGATTCTCTCTCTCTCTCTCTCTCTCTCTCTCTCTCTCTCTCTGTCTCTCTCTCTCTCTCTCTCTCTGCCTCCCTTCCCTGCTCATGCTCTCACTCTCTAAAATAAAGAAGAAAAGTAAAACTATGTATGGACTTTTTGGGTTACCTGGCTAGCTCAGTCGGTAGAGCATGTGACTCTTGATCTCAGGGTGGTGAATTTGAGCCCCAGATTGAGGGTAGAGTTTACTTTTAAAAAATAAAAGTATTTTTAAAAAATAAAACTATTTATGGATTTGTCTTATCTTTCTCAGGAGTCTGTAAACTCCTTGAGAGGAGACCACAAAAATTATCTTCAACAATACCTGCCTCGTCTTGCACATACTACTCATGCAGTAGATACTTTGAATAAACTAAGAAATACCAAGAGAGAAAGTGTAGATGCCATGAAACATGTTCACTTAATATCCAGTCTTATTCCACTACAAAATAAAGTGTAAAACTGCAGTGAACAAAAATCATTTTCATAAGAAATATTGAATTGTTCTACATCTTTGAGTTTACTAGTCATCTGAGAGTGAGTGTTGAAGATAATATAGAAAACATCAATAAGTTAAATGACTTATAATTTTAAGTTCACATTTCGTAAAACAGTATTTGTAAAATTCTGTCTTAGGAACAGTTTTTTCAGGCAACTTGTTTATTCTGTAAGCTGCATAGCCAAAGAAAAGAGGAAAATTTAAAACATTAGGAATAGAAAAGTTTGAAAAATAAAGTAACTTATTCACTTGATGTATCATAAAAGATTAGAGCAGCCAGTATTATTGAAGTAATGGGAAATGGGAGCATGGGGGTGGTTGTGGTATTTTTGTGTTTAAAGGTTACACAATAGAGTAGGAATGTTGTACATATTTACTTGGAAGAATATGGTTTGAATAAGTTTGCTTTCCTAAACACCATCTGTCCAAGTGACCTAGCTACTTGGATTCTTTTTCACAATACTAGGTTGCTGATTGTGTGAAATTTACTGTTTCTTGTTATTCCTATAGGAAATTGAGAATTAAGGCAGAAGTAAGCAATTTAAATTTCTTAAAACTTTATCTTGGAAAAGAATGCAGGTTTTTCCTCCATATATATGTTGATTAGCTTGTCTTTCTGTTGAGTGTAAGTCATTGAGTGTGTACACCATTTTAGATTAAGTATTTCCTCAAAGGTGAATTTATACTTTCTGGATTTAATCTTATTTTAAGGGATCATGTTTTTAGCTTCTGTTTAGGACTGCAATATCTAAAGTAATATTTGCTATTTAATTTGATTTATTGAAGCTAAGTCTCCAAATTAAGTTTAAATACCAACATCTTTTACTAGTTGGTGCTTGATATATTTAAGGCTCAAAAAACTTTTATTTTATTTTTTTAGCTTAGTGAGATCCTTTTCCTATTTAGAAATTTCAGATTATTTACATTATTTTATTAGTGAAAACACATAACGCAAAAAGTTCATCAGGTTTTCATTCTTATGGCCAGTACGTTTATGCAGTAGAATAGATTATCCAATGAACACCCCCCAAAGTGCAAGATGATAATTAAAGGTTCTTTTGACATTCTTTTGGTAATGATAAAATATGTGTTTGAACATTTGAATTTAGAGACTATGGGGAAGCATTTAATAACGATTATTTATTCACTCACTAAAGTGCTTTAACATTCCTTTGATGCTATTCTCTGTTAAGCACATTTTCCTATGAAGTGTTTGCAGTTGCCCATACCATGTCAATGCCTGCTGGTTTTTCCCCCCTGTGAACCGTCTGTTCCTTTACATACAGAGATTTATGAAAGAGTTCATGGTGCAGATGATCTGAAACCCAACAGGACTATTTTCGTATAATTTAGTGCCAGTTGAACACACTGGGTGTCAGTTGTTGCTGGGACCTGTTTTTGACTCTGTTGAACCTTTACTGGCTGTGGTTTGTCTGGCCATCACATGACTTCTCTGAAAATTCCCCCTCCCCTTCATTTCCAGTAAACTGTTTGAGTAGGAGTGAGTCAGAGTGAAACCAGCTTCCCTGTAACCACAGCTTGTTAAAGAATTTGTCAACGTGGACTCTAGAGGGTTTGCATTAAGCTTTGCAGTAACTGCTATGGTTTGTGTTGCGTCAGGACTTCCACAGAAAAGCTTCCTGCTCTCAAGATCTTTTCCTTGTTTGCAAAGGGTTAAACTGATAAACTTTACCATAATGAACATGGGAGACACACGTTAAACACATTTCTTTATCGTTAGGCCCCGTTAAAGCTACCAGGGCTTACTGTAGTTTCTCTTTTCAGAATCAACCACACCCAACAACGTTTAGTTTTTGAAAAGACAGGCCTGCTAGATCTTCTTTCAGCACTGGCTCATGATTTTACCACAAAGTACCATCAAGATTAAGCAATTTTAAGTGGTCTCTTTTGAAGGATTCTGTTGCAGGATATTGCGACTACTAGCACATTTAGCTTTAGTACACAAAGGTCACTTGCATTGGGCTCAACAACAAAAAGTAGCACTTGAAATAGTTCTGTAGTTGTAGTTTCTATGCTACACACACCATTATGGTGGAATTCTTATGCCTCATTTTAATTTACTTTCTCAAAATGCCTCATTTTATTTACTTTCTCAGGAAACTTTATTTTGAACTCTTTTTTTGCCACCCCACTCCCAGACTTTTAATCCTTCTTTGTTTTCTGAGTCTTCTCTATTTCTTTAACCCATTTTTTGTATTTTAATTTTTTTTAATGTTTTATTATTTTTGAGACAGAGAGAGACAGAGCATGAGCAGGGGAGAGGCAGAGAGAGAGGGAGACACAGAATCCGAAGCAGGCTCCAGGGTCTGAGCTGTCAGCACAGAGCCTGACACAAGGCTTGAACTCATGAACCCTGAGATCACGTCCGACTGAGCCACCCAGGTGCCCCCCCTTAACCCATTTTTATAGTACTAGTAACTAACTGAACAGGTAGGAGAGTTGCTGCATGATGCAGGCTGTTGAATGAATGGCCACTGGGAAACTTAACTACTCATTGTACATTCCTGAATCCATTTGCTTTTAAATATGCATTTCAGTATTTAACCATCTCATCTCAGCCAGACTTTTCTTTAAAAGGTAAATTTAATTAATACATTTAAATCCAACCTCCTAAAAATCATTTTTATTCTGCTTAACTTTTTTTGGTAACAAAATAAATTTAGGGAAAACAAGTGGTAGAAGATTTTGAGCTAGTTATTCCTCAGAGGAAAGAATACAGAATAGTGAAAAGCTTAAAATTGTTTATATTCTAGCAATGCTCACTAACTCTCAATGATCAAATTAAAATAGAAAAAAAATTCTTTTGATGAAGGAGCAATTGTAACAAACTAGATTTTAAAATGCAAAGAGGTTTAATGCAGCCTAGTTACTAGCAAAGTACAGTAAGTTATAAATGTTTAAAATTTTTCTTTTTAGTTTGCTTTGGGCATTGGAGTAGAATATAGTTTTGTTTTATGTCTGCTTTGTTCTTTTCATTTGCACACCTGTTTACAGATGGGGGAAAAGTTATCAGTGGGTAGGCATTAGGTTACTTTTGCTAAACTAAATTAAAGATTTTTTTCAGATTATGTTTCAAACAACTTTTGTAACATGCCTTTGTAAAGGCCCCTTTCATTGAAATGTGGACCAACTGACTATGTATGCTGTACTTTTGCTCATGAGTTTGCAAATCAGCAACATATAAATACAAACCCACCCTCTGTCATACCTGCTGAGTGCTCCCAGAGTTCTTGGCCCAAGATCAGAATTTAACCCAAGACGTGGAGAGAATAACTATAATGCTCATTTCCTATTACAGAAAGTGTTTTGGGGGCCCCTGCGTGGCTCAGTCGGTTAAGCATCTGACTTCAGCTCAGGTCATGATCTCACGGTTCATGGGTTCCAGCCCCGTGTCAGGCCCTGTGTTGACAGCTCAGAGCCTGGAGTCTGCTTCAGAGTCTGTGTCTCCCTTTCTGCCCCTCCCCGCTCTTGCTCTGTCTCTGTCTCTGTCTCTCTCTCTCTCAAAAAAAAAAAAAAAAAGAATAAACATTTTTTTAAGTGTTTTTGTTTCTAATTAACCAAAGTGTTTTTCATAATCAATATGTAGTTATCTCTTATTGAGTATTCAAGGAAATTTCTCCTGGTAGAATACTGGTAAAAGGTTCTTCCCATTTTCTTGTCTTGGAAGTGTAAAAATCTGACTATAATGCCTTTAAACTCAAGCATTAGAGATACCAGGAAGTGGGCATGATCATTAATTCAATGCTCTCCTCAAAAGTACACATATACTCTAGACTTCTTTGTCTCCTTCCCTGATAGGGGTCTGCATCAATTGATTGATCAAAACATATAGAAATTTATATGTTTACTACTTCTTAAGGGAAAGACTTCAGTAAGTTTACGCCTGTTATTTAAAGCTATGCTTTGGGGTGCCTGACTGGCTCAGTCAGTAGAGCATGTGACTCTTGATCTTGGGGTTGTGAGTTCAAGCCCACATTAGGTTAGGTTTAAGATTACTTAAAAATAAAATGTAGGGGCGCCTGAGTGGCTCAGTTGGTTAAGCATCCGACTTTGGCTCAGGTTGTGATCTCTCACTCCGTGAGTTCAAGCCCTGCATCAGGCTCTGTGTTGACAGCTCAGAGTCTGGAGCCTGCTTCAGATTGTGTCTCCCCCTCTCTCTGCCCCTTCCCCACTCACACTCTGTCTCTGTCTCAAAAATAAATAAACATTAAAAATATATTTTTAAAAATTAAATTAAAAAAATTAAATTAAATCTTTAACAACGCCTGGGTGGCTTGGTTGGTTGAACATCTGACTTCATTCAGCTCAGGTTATTATCTCGCAGTTCATGAGTTCAAACCCCACACTGGGCTCTCTGATGTCAGTGTAGAGCCTACTTGAGATCCTCGGTCTTCCTCTCTCTCTGTCCCACCCCCCCCCCCCAAAAATAAATGAACATTTAAAAAATAAATAAAATAAAATCTTTAAAAAATAAAAATAAACTAGTGCTTCCATTTGTTCGTTTTAAATTTGCCTCTCTCACATTGTAAAGGGCGCCATCCTCATTCTAGCATTGTGAGACTTTTTTTAACACTTCCCCTTTCCTTTTTTCATAATTTTATAGATTTCAGTTGGTTGGTTCCCTTTTCACCCTTTCTAGAGAAAGTAATCATTTACTTTTTATATCTAACAGCCCCCTAAAAGTCTTTGATCCCTTTTTTTTTTGCATGGCTCTTTATCTAATTCTTTTACATCTTTCCTAACATGAAGTTATCAGATCTGCACATGATTTTCCAAAGTTATTACTATACTTGTGTTTTTCAGATTTCTGCAGCTATCATCCTATTTGGCAATGCATTTTGCTGATGTTTTTAATAATTGTTTTTTTCAATAAACCATTTACATGGGAGACTACTCTCAGTTCCCTTTTCTTTGTTCATATTACAAAACTTTTATAACCCACCATTTTATATTTAATCTTTTTTTTTTTTAAGTTTATTTATTTGAGAGTGACAGAGACAGCACAAGTGAGGTGGGGGCAGAGGGAGGGGGAGAGATAGACTCCCAAGCAGGCCCTGCACTGCCAGCACAGAGCCCAACGTGGGGCCTGAACCCACAAACCATGAGTTCATGACCCAAGCCAAAACCGAGAGTCGGATGCCCAGTGGATTGAGCCACCCACGCACCCCACCCATCATTTTATATTTAAATAATTTTTCCCGAAATACTTTACTGTTGTGTACACTGCCACATTTCTTCTTACTTGCTCTAGTTTACATGATCTTTCAACTTATTGTCATGAATTTGGCATTTACTACTTTAATATTTTAATTTCAGCTGTAGATTTGGAACTTAAACTCTCTGCTCCTTTTACTGGGACCATTTGTAAATTTGTTAAGCAGAATTGGTTCTATCTAAGGAAAGAATCCTACTATTTACATCTCTTAGAGGAGATCCCATTTATCTTTATTCTTTGTTTTCCGTGTCTTAAGTTTCCTGTCCCTGATAGTTTTACAGAGTCCATACTGACGTAGTCTTCATAGCTTTGGATGTTTAAGTGAAGTTCATCTCAATTACTTTTACTGTTTTCCATCCACAGCCTAGTATTATTGTCTTACATACATAGCAGGTTGTCATATGCTTTTTGTTTTCTCAGTTCCAGTTTGAATTTGGAAATAAACGTTATTTGTTAATTACTCGTAACCAAAATACAATCAATTATAAAGTGCTAAAAATGAAGGGTGATTTTCCACCCCAGCATCAAACTAACAGTTGGTAAATACCCTTTCTGGTGAGACATGAGGAGATCACATGAGGAGATATTGGCTTCAGACTGGAAAAAGAAAGAAGAAAAGAAAAATGCATGACTTGTATAATGTGTCATTTCTAATAAATCTTGTGTGTTCAGATATTTTCCCTGAGTATCTAGAGCACTGTTGTTCTTCTTGAACTACAGAGTCTGTTTTTATTTCAAATAGAGGCTAGGCAGGCACCAATAAGAGTGGATGCCTGCCTGCCTTCCTAAGAATTACTATATGGATTCTTTTTTTTTTTTTTTTTAAGTTTATTATTTTTTAGTAATCTCTACCCCCGATGTGGGGCTTGAGAACCCACTACCATGAGATCAAGAGTCTCACACTCTTCCGACTGAGCCAACCCAGGCACCACCTTTTTAAAAAGTTTTTGTTTAGGGGCACCTGGGTGGCTGTGTCCGTTAAGCATCTGACTTCAGCTCAAGTCATGATCTCAGGTTTTGTGGGTTCAAGCCCAACATCGGGTTTCACACTGATAGCACAGAGCCTGCTTGGGATTCTCTCTGTCCCTCACTCTGACCCTTCCCCAGTCTCTCTCTGTCTGTCTCAAAATAAATAAACTTTAAAAAAGTTTTTATTTAAATTCCAGTTAGTTAACACAGTGTAATATAGTTTCGGGTATATAATATAGTGATTCGACACTTCCATACAACACCCAGTGCTCATCACCACAAGTGTTCTTCTTAATCCCCATCACCTATTTAACCTTTCCCCCCCCCTCCCCCCCACATATCTCCCTTCTAGTAACCATGAGTTTGTTCTCAGTAGTTAAGAGTCTGTTTCTTGGCTTGCCTGTCTCTCTTTTTTTCCTCTTTGCTCATTTGTTTCTTAATTTCTACATATGAATGAAATCATATTTGTATTTCTCTGGCTTATTTCACTTAGCATAATACTCTCTAAGAGCTCCATTTATGTCATTGCAAATAGCAAGATTGCATTCTTTCTTATGGCAGGGTAATATTCCATATGGTTTCTTTTCAGCAGTAACCTAAGCTGCAGATACTGGTCACTTTAAATTCAGGTGACTTGGACTTCAATTTTAATTTGACTGGACTGTGAGAAGGAAAAAAAAAAAAGCACTCTATGCTTATCTGAACTTCTAAAAATACTTCTCTACTTTTTATCTGAAAATGTTAAGAACAGCTGATGATTAGCCCCGGAGAAAGCCTCCTGAAACCTTACTTCTTCCGTCTCTTCTTTCCTCCTAGACTACTCATGAGATATTTTATGTGTAATAGATTATTTGTGAGTTTTAAGATTTGTGATCATAGTGAGATAACCATTACAGGTGTAAATAACTAAAGAATTTCCTTTTATTTTCTAGAAACAAGAATATGTTGATTAAGAATTAGCATTCAGGGGGCACCTGAGTGACTCATTCGGCTAAGCATCTGACTTTGGCTCAGGTCATGATCTCATGATTCGTGAATTCGAGCCCTGCATCGGGCTCTCTGCTGTCAGAGCAGAGCCTGCTCAGATTCTCTGTTCCCCTCTGTCTCTGCCCCTCCCCTGCTTTTTGTCTCTCTCACTCTTAAATAAATAAATAAAAACGTAAATAAAAAAAAAAAGAATTAGTATTCAGGAGTAATTTTTTTTTTTAAGATTTTATTTTTGAGGTACCCTCGTGGCCTAGTCGGCTAAACATCCGACTCTTGATTTCAGCTCAGGACATGATGTCATGGCTTATGAGTTCGAGTCCCATATCCCTGCTTGCGATTCTCTCTCTCTCTCTCTCTCCCTCCCTCCCTCTCCCTCTCTCCCCCCTTCCCCTGTTCTCTCTCTCTCTCAAAATAAAATAAACTTTAAAAATATATAAATACATAAACTTTAAAAAATATATATTTTATTTTTAAGTAATCTCTGCACTCAGCATGGTGCTTAAACTCACAACCACAAGATCAAGAGTCATGTGCTCTACTGATTCAGCCAGCCAGGTGCTTCCAGGAGTAGTAATCTTACCCATTTCTACCCTCTTATGAGGGGAGGATTTGGCAAACTAATTAGTGGCAGGTTTGATAAATTTTCAATTCTTAATGCATTTCCTTCCTTCCCTTCTTCCTGCTTTACAGCCCTCTTCCTTCCTTGATATTAACATGTTGCTTTTCTCTTTTTGAAATTAAAAACAAGACAAAAACCTCTTATCCCCTTAGTTGTGAGATTGCACTATAACTGAGCTCATCATATTGTCCAGCTAATAATTTTGACGAAATATTTTATTTCATTGGCTCTTGGGGTTTCTTTTTTTAATCTTTTGACAGTTACTAAGTAATATAACCTGTCTATAATTTTTCCCATAATCAGTTTTATCTCTTATTTATCATGGTAATAGATACTATTATTACCATTTTATAGAAAAGATGAAGAAACTGTGGCTCAGAGAACTTTAAAGACCATGTAATCAGTATTATATCATTTTGATGTCACAGGAAGTCTGTAGAATTGGTGTTTGTATTATTTCTCTAAGTACTTTTTTCATCTTTTTTTTTCTATTGTTCTCTCTTACATTGTAGTTTTCCTGAGTCATTCATCATCTCTTTTTGCTTTTTCTGCCAATTACTATTCCCCTCCCATATACACTAAATTTTCACAATATGCAATCTAATAAAAGTGCCCTGAGGAATAGAAATATATGATTATGGGGGGGCACCTGGGTGGCCCAGTCACTTAAGCCATTCATGGATTTCGAATGGCTCAAGTCATGAACTTGCAGTCTGTGAGTTCAAGATCCACATCAGGCTCTGTGCTGACAGTGGGGAGTCTGCTTGGGATTCTCTCTCCCCTCTCTAACCCCTCCTCTGCTCTCTCACTCTCTCAAAATAAATAGATAAACTTTTTTAAAAAATGTTTATTTTTGAGAGAGAGAGAAAGCATGGTGGAGGGGCAGAGAGAGAGGGGCACAGAGGATCCCAACTGGGCCTTGTGCTGACAGAGATCCCAATGCGGTGCTCGAACCCACAAAGCGTGAGATCATGACCTGAGCCAAAGTCAGACATTTAACTGACTGAGCCACCCAGGTGCCCCACTGAATTCTTTTTTTAAAAACTGGGATATAATTGACATGTAAAATTGTTTTAGTCTTAGATGTACGACATAATGTTTTGATATACATATATATTGAGAAATGATTATCACAATAAGTTTAGTTAACATCCATCACCACACATAGTTACAGTTTTTTTCCTTGTGATGAGAACTTTCAAGATCTACTCGCTTAGCAACTTTCAAATACACAATACAGTATTGTTAACTGTTACTGTGCAATATACATTACATCCCCAGAACTTATTTATTTTATAAGTGGAAGCTGCTGTCTTTTTACCATCCTTGCCTTCCCCCTGTCCTCCACCACTATCCCCCACACCCCACCTCTAGCAATCACCGATTTTTTTCTCTGTATCAATAACTTTGTGGTTTTTAAAATATTCCACATATAAATAAGATTATACAGTATTTGTCTTTCTCTGTCTTATTTTGCTTAACACAACACCCTCAAGGTCCATTCATGTTGCACATGGGAGGATTTCCTTTTTTAATGGCTGAATATTTCAGGGTGTGTGTGGGTGTGTGTCCTACATTTTCTTTGCTTTGTTTTGTTTATTTATTTATTTTGAGAGAGAGAAACTACAAGCAGGGGAGGGTCAGAGAGAAAGGTGAGAGAGGATCCCAAGCAGGCTCTGCGCTGTTAAGCGCAGAGCCCCACAGGGGCCTCAATGCCACGAACCGAACTGCAAGATCATACATGACCCGAGCCGAAGTTGAGAGTCAGATGCCCAACTGACTGATCCACCCAGGTGCCCCCCCCAACATTTTCCTTATTAATACATCAGTGGACACTTAGGTTGTTTCCATGTCTTAGCTGTTGTAAATAATTCTTCAATAAACCTGGGAGATACAGAAATCTTTTCACAATACTGATTGTTTCCTTTGGATCAGTACCTAGAAGTGGAATTGCTGGATCATGTAGTTGTTCTATTTTTAATTTTTGAGGAACCTCCATACTGGCTATACAAATTTACATTTCCCCAAACAATGCACAAGCACTCCCATTGCACCATCTCTTGTCTTGATAATAGGCTTTCCAGAGTGCCTGGTTGACTCAGTGCATAGAACATGCAACTCTTGATCTCAAGGACATGACATGAGTTTGAGCCCCATGTTTGGCGTGGAGCCTACTTAAAAAAAAAAAAAGGAAAGAAAAAAATATATATACTTCTAACATTTGTGGGTTGATATCTCATTGGGGTTTTGATTTGCATTTTTCTGATAATTAGTGATGCTGACTACCTTTTCGTGTACCTGTTGGCCATCAGTAGGTCATCTTTGGAAAATTTCTGAAGCAGGGTCCAGGCTCTGAGCTATCAGCACAGAGTTCGATGCAGGGCTGAAACCCACGAACTGTGAGATCATGACCTGAGCTGAAGTCGGACGCTTAACCTACTGAGCCACCAGGTGCCCCTCTGCCCATTTTTTAATCAGATTTTTTTCTCTTAAGTTGTAGGAATTCCTTATATATTTTGTCTATTAATCCCTTATCAGATATAGGATTCATGAATATTTTCTCCATTGAGTAGGTTACCTTTTCATTTTCATTGATGGTTTCCTTTGCTATATGGAAGCTGTTAAGTTTGATAGAAACCCTTATTTTTGCTTTTGTTGCCTTTGCTATGGTGTCCTATTCAAAAAAATTGCTAGGACCAATGTCAAGGAGTTTACCTCCCTATGTTTTCCTCTAGGTATTTATAGTTTTGGATCCTTTATTCAGGTCTTTAATCCATTTTTAATTGATTTTTGTGTATGGTGTAAGATAGGGTCCAGTTTCATTCTTTTATTACATGTGGCTGTCCAGTGTTCCTAACACTGTTTATTGAAGAGACTGTCCTTTCCCCATTGTATAATTTTGGCCCCATTGTCTTAAATTAATTGACTTGACTATGTAGGTGTGGGTTTCTTTCTAGATTCTTTGTTCTTTTCCATTGATCTATGTGTCTCTTTATAAGTTACTTCCATACTTCTTTGATTATTGTAGCTTTGTAATGTTATTTGGAATCACGAAGCACGATGCCTCCAGCTTTGTTCATCTTTGTCATGATTGTTTTAGCTACTCAGGTCTTTTGTGGTTCCATACAAATTTTGGGATTATTCTATTTCTGTGAGAACTGCCATTGGAGTTTTAAAAGGGAGTACATTGAATCTGTAGATTGCTTTGGATGTGTGGACATTTTAACAACATTAATTCTTCCAATCTTGAGCACAGAATATCTTTCCATTTATTTGTGTCTTTAATTTCTTTCATCAGTGTGTCATAGTGCAGATAGGATTGTTTTCTTAATTTCTCTTTCTGATTCTTCATTATTAATGTATAGAAATGCAACTGATTTGGGGAGTGCCTGACTGGCTCAGTTGAAAGAGCATGTCTTGGGGTCATGAGTCTAATCACCACCTTGGGTGCAGAGATTACTAAAAATAAATAGTTAAAAAAAAAAAAAGAAATGCAACTGATTTTTGTATATTGAATTTGTATCCTGCAACTTTACTCAATTCATTTATTCTAACAGTTATTTGGTGAAGTCTTTAGGATTTTCTATATATAGTATGCCTTTTGTTTCTTTTTCTTGCTTCATTGCTCTGGCTAGGACTCCCAAGACTATATTGAATAAAACTGTTAAAAGTGGGCATCCTTGTCTTGTTCCAGATCTTAGAAGAAAAGCGTTCCGTTTTTCACCATTGAGTATGATATTAGCTGTAGGGCTTGTCGTATGTGGCGTTCATTATGTTGAAGTACATACATTTCTATACCCACATTTTGAGCAAACGTTTATATCATGAATGGATGTTGGATTTTGTCAAATGTTTTTCCTGCGTCTATTGAAATGGTCATATATTTTTACCCTTCATTTTGTTCATGTGGTGTATTTCAGTGATTGGTGTGTATGTTGAATCATCCTTGCGTCCCTGAAATAAATTTCGTGTATTAAGGAATTCAGTTTGCTAAAATGTTTTGAGAATTTTTCATCTGTGTTCATCAGGGATACTGGCCTATAATTTTCTTTGCTTGTAGTGACCTTGTCTGGTTTTGTTACTGGGATAATGCTGTCCTTGTAAAATGAGTTTGGAAGTGTTCTCTCCTTTTCTATTTTTTTGGAAAAGTTGGAGACAGATTGGCATTAGTTCTTCTTTAAATGTTTGGTAGAATTTACCAGTGAAGCCATCTGGTCCTGACTTTTGCTTTTGGGGAGGTTTTTGATTACTAATTCAATCTCCTTACTAGTAATTGATCTGTTTGGATTTTTTATTTCTTCATGATTCAGTCTTGGTAGGTTGTAGATTTCTAAGAATTTTTCCATTTCTTCTAGGTTGTCCAGTTTTTCAGGTATTATTTAAGTCTTTTTTTTTTTTTTTTTTTTCTTTTAGTGAATCTGGCTAAAGGTTTGTTAACTGTTATGTTTATTTTTTCAAAAAATCAGCCTGGTTCCATTGATCTTTTCTATTGTCTTTTTAGTCTCTATTTTATTTACTTCCACTATGATCTTTGTTATTTCCCTCCTTCTATTAACTTTGGGCTTGGGGCGCCTGGGTGGCTTGGTCGGTTAAGCGTCCGACTTCGGCTCAGGTCATGATCTCACAGTCCGTGGGTTCGAGCCCCGTGTCGGGCTCTGTGCTGACAGCTCAGAGCCTGGAACCTGTTTCACATTCTGTGTCTCCCTCTCTCTCTGCCCCTCCCCTGTTCATGCTCTGTCTCTCTCTGTCTCAAAAATAAATAAACGTTAAAAAAAAAAAATTTAACTTTGGGCTTAACTTGTTCTTTGTGTTCTAGTTCCTTGAGGTATAAAGCTAGGTTGTTTAAGATCTTTCTTGTTTCTTAATGTAGTCATTTATCATTGTGAATTTCCTTCTTAGAACAGCTTTTGCTGTATCCCTTAAGTTGTTATGCTGTGTTTCCACTTTCATTTGTTTCAGGTTTTGGGTTTTTTTTTATTTCACTTTTGAGTTTTCTTTGACCCATTTGTTCAATAGCATGCATGTATTTGTGAATTTCCGGTTTTTTTCTTTTAATTGATTCCTAGTTTTACACTATTGTGGTCAGAAAAGATCTTTATACAATTTCAGGATTTTTAGTTATTAATATTTGTCTTGTGTTTTAATATAAAATCTGTCCTGGACGATGCTCCATGTGTTCTTGAAAAGAATGTATATTCTGCTTTTGGATAGAGTGTTTTGTAAATGTGTATTTACATTATATAGTTTTACATTATATAGTTTTTACATTATATAGTTTTAAGTTATATGGCTGGTTTTACATTATATAGTTTAAGTCTAGTGTTTCCTTACTGATTTTGTCTAGAAGATCTATCCGTTGATGAAAGTAAGGTTTTGAAGTCTCCTACTATTATTATATTGATGTCTATTTCTTCCTTTAGATCTGTTAATATTGCTTTATGTATTTAGGTGCTCTTATGTTGGTGAATAAATATTTGCAAATGTTATATTCTCTTGTTGGAGTGACACGTTTATCATTATATAATGGCCTTCTTTGTCTCTTATTACAGTCTTTGTCTTAAAGTCTGTTTTGTCTGATAAAAGTATAGCTACTCATGTTTTCTTTTGGTTTTTATTTGTGTGGAATATCCTTTTCTATCCTTTCACTTTCAGTCTGTATGTCCGTAAAGCTGAAGTGAGTCTCTTGTAGGCAGCATATAGATGGGTGTTGTTTTTTTAATCCATCCAACCAGTCTATGCCTTTTAATTGGAGAATTTAATCCATTGACATTTAAAGTTATCATTGATAAATTTATTGCCGTTTTAAAATTGTTTCCTGGCTGTTTTATAATTCCTTTGTTCCTTTCTTCTTTTATTTACTCTTCTCCTTTGTGATTTCATGATTTTCTGTAATAAGATGCTTATATTCTTTTCTCACTGTTTTTTTGTGTATCTCCTATAGATTTTTGCTTTGTGGTTATCATGAGGCTTACATAAAACATCTTATAACAGTTTGTCTCAAGTTGATAACACCTTAAGCTCAAACACATTTTATTTTATTAAGACAAGCGAGGTGGTGCGGGGAGGGCAAAGAGAGAGGGAGAAAGAATCCCAGGCTTCACTCTGTCAGTACAGAGCCCAGTGCAGAGCTTGAACTCTCAAAACATAAGATCATGACCTGAGCCGAAATCAAGAGTTGGATACTTAACCTACTGAACCATGCAAGCACCCCTTAAACACACTTTAAAGCTCTACATTTGGGATGCCTGGCTGACTCAGGTGGTAAAGCATGGGACTCTTAAATTTGGGGTCATGAGTTTGAGCCCCACATGGAGTGTAAAGATTATTTAAATTAGAAAAAAAAACTTTTAGGGGCACTTGGGTGGCTCAGTGAGTTAGGCATCTGACTTTGGCTCAGGGCATGATCTCACAGTTTATAAGTTCAAGCCTTGCGTCGGGCTCTGTACTGACACCTCGGAACCTGGAGCCTGCTTTGGATTCTGTGTCTCCTTCTCTCTCTGGCCCTCCCCCTCTCAAAAATAACAAACTTTTTTTTTTTTAACTTCTAAATCTCTTAAGTTGTTTTCAAAATAAATATTCTTTGCTTTTATGAAATGTCTTTATGTAATGTATTCAGTTTGTACTATTATAGAATTTTACCCTAATGTTCAATTTAAATAGAAATTCCAGTGATCATCTCTGATGTAATGTAAAAGCTTTAAATTTGATATTAAAACATTTCATTTTCTTTTTTTTTTTTTTTTAATTTTTTTTTTTTTCAACGTTTATTTATTTTTGGGACAGAGAGAGACAGAGCATGAACGGGGGAGGGGCAGAGAGAGAGGGAGACACAGAATCGGAAACAGGCTCCAGGCTCTGAGCCATCAGCCCAGAGCCTGACGCGGGGCTCGAACTCACGGACCGCGAGATCGTGACCTGGCTGAAGTCGGACGCTTAACCGACTGCGCCACCCAGGCGCCCCAAACATTTCATTTTCAATAGTAGTTGCACAAGTCTGTTCTGATCACTATTTTGATAAATGTACTACTGTTGCAATCACTTCATTTCATCAAGTTAATATCCCTACTTTTGCTTATAATTCTAGAGTTTATTTCATTAGTCTTCATCTCATAAGCATGTTTGAGTCCATTATAATTCAAAAACAATAGATGATCTATGACTCTTTAAAACAGACCTCTTTTAAAGTAAACTTACTTAAATATGCAGTGTTAAGGCATAGTAGTTACATTATTAATATTGTTGATTAAGATAATAGTAAGATAAAATATTTTGTTCACTTGAATTTAATGAATTAATCTACATTTTTATGTGAAAATAACCCATAGGGAGCCCTGATAAAGGGTAGAAAATTGCAATTAGGACATGTTTTAGTCTGAAAGATTTAAAGATTATGAGTTATGTTTCATTGCAGTTTCTATGAAGATGAGAATTAATTGTATACTTTAATTATGGTATTATGTTTAGTATTATTTCATTGTAAAAAATATTTAATTACATGGTTATTAGGATCTTAAATTTTTATTTATTTATTTTATTTATTTACTTTTATTTATTTGTTTTGAGGGAGAGACAGAGTATAAGAAGTGTAGGGGCAGAGAGAGAGAGAGAGAGAGAGAGAGAGAGAGAGAGAGAGAATCCCCAGCAGGCTCCTCACTGTTAACACAGAGCTAGACACTGGGCTCGAACTCAAAACTGTAAGATCATGACCTGAGCTGAAATCCAGAGTCGATGCTTAACCTACTGAGTCATCCAGGTGCCCCTAAAATGTCATTTTAGATGGTGAAAGAACTTCACAAATTCAGTGTATTTTAAATTCCCCTTACATACAAGGAATTATTATTGAAACAGTTGTTCTGTGGTTTTTAATTTTATCTGTGGAGCCACTTCATTACCATCCCAAGGTCAGCCAAAGTTTTAACATAGAATGATTAAGAAGGCAGATAATTTATAAAATTTTTCACCATTTACCATCTCAAACTAACATAAGCTATTAAGCAAATACTAATTATCTCCATAGTACTGCATTTGTTTAACAGGTTTAGGTATTTTTTGTTGCTTTTAAAGAGATCTTGAAATTTCACGTGATCACTTATGAAAATTGAAATAGGTGGACTGTTGCCATTTGAAGATAAATGTTATTTCATGTATTAAATCCATCTGGTATCTTTAGATTCAAAGATTAGCATTTTGCAAGCTAATTATAACTAGCCATATAGTTTCTCTTCTCCCTTAATCACAAATTTTTCTTAGGAAAAAGAAAGGTGAAGTAAGTCATGCAGGAATATTCATACTTGAAGGCTTTATCTGTTTCTTCTTTATTAATCCTTAAAGTCTCCGTGATAAGGATTTATTATAACACTGCTTCATTTGTTTTATTATAGTTATTGGAGAAATGTTTCTAATGTCTCTTGTTCTTCATTTCAGAAGCATGGTTAGTTAAATACACAATCACAGTTGTTGAGAGTGGGAAAGATAATTTTACTTTCTTATATTGTGTTTATTTTTTTAAAAGTAGAGATACATGATTACAAATTGCAAATGCATGCTGCTTATTTAGGTAAAACGAGAGAATCAAACGTTCCTCTCAGGCATTTAAATTGTGAAATAGGTAAACTTTATGAAATGTGAATCCAGAGAAATGAAACTATTAAAAGGAATTTGTTTTTAGTTGTACAGATTTATTTTTAATAAAGAATGACAATTGAGGAAGTAATCAAATTGTACTTGCTACATTGTTCCCACAGATACACCAAAACCATTAAAATGAGATACTAATTTCTTTTGATATTTAACTTGAATATTGACTACCTACCATATTAAATTGTTAAGCTTTTTGTTTAAAATATTGATTTTAAAATTATTGATGTCCTTTTGTGGCTATTTTATTTTATTTTATTTGCCAGCCTAAAAAGAATAGCAGACTATGCTTGAAATGATTCTTTTAAACTTTAGTAAAAGAGTTTTTTTGGCTGGTGTTGAGGATGTGTGTGTGTAAGTTGAATTTATTGTCAAATAATATTCCTATGATACAATTCTATTTTAACAACAAGCAGAAATATAAATAGACATATTCATAGACAGTGTTACTTTAAAATCAACATGATAAGAAAGAACTGTCAACTATGCAAATAATTTAAAAGTATCTGAGTTGCTTTAAAAAAAAAAAAAGAAATTTTAAAATATAAAGCAACAGGGATGCCTGGCTGGCTCAGTCAGAAAGTGTGCAACTCGATCTCAGGGCATGGGTTTGAGCCCTACATTTGGTGTAGAGATTACTTAAATAAATAAAACTGAAAATAAAATAAAATACAGAGCATCAAAGTACAATTACATTTAACATGTAGAACATTTTAGACCATGAAAGAATGATGTTTTCAATAAAATTATGTCAATAAAGCCTTTAGAGCCATATCAGTAAGTTGTAAATATATGGCTTTAAGCAAAATAAGTTTAAAATAAAAACAACAAAATGTAGTTGTGTTTATGAAATCTAAACATGAGTTACTACCGTAAAATATTTTAGATTCGGTGCAGACACTAGTACAATGCTTCCCTGAGGTTTTTTTTTGGTTGTTTTTGTTTTGTTTGTTTTTCACTACACTGGCAAGGAAAAACATCAAGAAAATACTCCCTCAAGCTGCATATTCTGCTACTGTTGGCTTCTTATAATGAAAACAAGTGTGTAAACTTCATATTAGTTGAATTTAAATAAACGTTTATGGATTGTTTAGTATAAAAATGTAATTTTAATTCCGAGAATATTGTGAAAGTCCTGGAAAATAAATTACAGGAACTGAAAGTAGCATGGTCACTGTGTGTGTGTGTGTGTGTGTGTGTGTGTGTGTGTGCACGTGCGTGCGTGCGTGTGTGTTCAACACATAATGAGATTTGTGAAATCCATTTTCAGTAGACAACTTTCAGACTTTTTAACAAGTAAAACTTCCCATTAAAAAGGCACTTAATTTGTTTTCCTTGTAAGACATGCAAGCTGAAATTAATTTAGAAAATTTAAGAAAACAAAAAGGTAAAGGGAAGTTTCTACTTCATTTATTTGGATAAAGTAGCTCTTTCCCCTCAAATAAAAATTCTTACAGCACCCTGAAGGATAATTGATGATGGGCACCCAGGCATCTGAAAGAACAAGGAGTCTGTTTTCCTTTGTTTTTATCTAATTTCTGTTGAGTAAAGAGATTCTGCCTCAGAGGGATGAAATGACTCCTTACTTTCAGGATGTGTTTAAAAACAGAATTCCACAAACTTCTCTAGGCTTAATATTTTTTATTATTTTGTATATTAGGTGATCTGCATAAAATTTAATCTTTTTTTCTATTTTTATTTAAGATTTTATTTTTGTTAATCTCTGTATCCAACATGGGACTCAAATTTACAACCCCAAGATCAAGAATCACATGTGGTAGGGGTGCCTGGGTGGCTCAGTTGGTTGAGCATCCAACTTCAGCTCAGGTCATGATCTCACAGCTCGTGAGTTCAAGCCCTGCCTTGGGCTCCAACTTGAGCTGGAGCTTGCTTCAGATTCTGTGTCTCCTTCTCTCTCTGCCCCTCTCCTGCTCATGCCCTGTCTGTCTCTCTTTCTCTCAAAATAAATAAAAACATTAAATAAATAAATAAATTTTTTTAAAAGAATCACATGTGGTAGGTCAGTATTTCCAAGATAATGAGTTGGTTTATAGATAGTTTATAACATTTTCTTCATCCCTAGATAATCCAGAGATAATCTGAAAAATAAAGTAACAGTGTTTTGGCTTATTCTTGAAATGTGGTAAAAGTTTGTCTTTAAGGATGTAACTAATGTTCTATCAAGATTTTATTCATATTTTTTAATGCAACCTATGATTTTTTTTAATCATTCATCAAAAGCAATGATTAAATGAATCAGGTTGTGTGGCATTTAATATTATAAATTCTATAAAGAGCCATCTTTTCTTCTTCCCTGTACATTTCATTAATGTTTTGATATCCTCCTTTTATACAGGACTTTGCTTCCCGGGCTAAACTGGCAGTTCAAAACCTAGTACAGAAGGTTGGATTTTTTGGAATTTTGGCCTGTGCTTCAGTAAGTGAATTGTATTAAAAGTGAGGAATTCCAATAAATGGTAGATTTATATATTGATCCAGTTTGTTTTTAAAGATAACACACTTAACAAAAAATAAGGTAACATACTTGAGTGAACAAAAATGCTATCACTTTTAATGAGTATATAAATTTATTAATCATTCATCTTACTCATCAAATGAGCTGTTTCTATTGGATGGATTCATATCTAGTTTATTGACTTTTCAAGCATTTCATCTTGCCATGATGACTTCAGACCTAAATGGCTTGGTTCAGTAAGAATAAAAGAGATAAAATTCATCCTTTCCATGAAGAATTTATAAAATGAAGTGCATTTAACCAAGTAACAATGACTTCATTCTTTCCAGAGTTATAGATAGGTAGTCTTTTGCCAAAGTTTCAAGCATTAGTTATAAGGAAGAAGTCATGTGAAACCTGTCTTAAGGGGCATTTACACCAAGTTAGGTAATTGAAACCTCTGGGGCAAAGTTAAGGGCATTTTTGGCTACAGTGAACTAAGAAGCCACTTATGTCAAAAACTTAATTTCTTAAATTGCAGATTTGGGAAATCAACATTCCTTGATGAGTTGGTGTTTATCCTGGTCCTTTTCTAATATGATAGAAATAGTTATATTTGAAATGGAGCATTTTGATCAAAGCTTTCTTTGGTAGCCCATACACAATTTTTGGTAGTTCAGTGGTGGATTTGGCCGGATTAACCAGGTGTACCTAGTTGATACAATAAAAACTGCAACTATAAATATAATTCACAAAATTATTATCTACTGACACACAGCTGCTTTGTCCATTATGTTCTAGAATATGAATATATCTTTGAGTACTCTCTGCTCCTCCCCTGCCTTAGCAAAAGCAAATGCCCAAAAAAAGAGGACTTTTGGTGCCAAAATTTCTAATGTAATGTCAACATTCTAGAGATACTGTGAGATACACATATGCCTCAATTACTATCCTTTGACCCAGCAATACTAGAAATTTTCATAATCTAAGTTTTCCTTTCAGTGTATGAGCTCTTTATCATAATTTGATCTCTCAAGTATTTGAGCAGTTTATAAGTATACTATAGTGTGATATTGTAGAAAGAAAATTGGCTTTGGCATTCCTAAGCCAGTCTTGTCTCTTATTAGCTATGTAACCTAATCAAGTTACTCTCTTTGAGCCCTAGATTTCTAATTTTTTTTTAATGGACAATAAGTCACTCATTGTAAAGGCTGATTGAGGATTCAAGAAACTATATGTAAGGGGTGCCTGGGTGGCTCAGTCAGTTGAACATCTGACTCAGCTCAGGTCATGATCTCCTAGCTTATGAGTTAGAGCCCGCTTCAGATTCTGTGTCTCTCTCTTTCTGCCCCTCCCCTGCTCTCTCTCTCTCTCTCTCTCTCAAAAATAAATAAACATTAAAAAATTAAAATATGTGTGTGTGTGTGTGTGTGTGTGTGTGTGTGTGTGTGTGAACTAACACAGTGCTTCGAACATAAATGTTCAACCATTTTTTATCATTATTCCTCAGCTTTGATTTAGTCACTGAGTGTTGAGAATAAAGAGATAAAAGATATATTCCCTTTCCTCGAGGATCCTGAAGTCTAGTGAGGGAGACCATTGAAATACAAGGATAAGTAGAAAGTATTGTGGAAGTCAGCAGACTGGGATTAAACTGAGAGGCCTAATGGATAATAATGTCCTTACTTTAGAGGCTAAGAAAACAAGCCTGGGAACCACATTGCCTGGGTTGAAATTCTGCTCTGCTGCTGAAATCCTGCTCTCCCGAACAAACTGTCAAATCTGTCTCATTTTCCTGTAAAATGAGCATAAGCATATCATATAGCATTGTTTTGGGGATTAAGTTGAGTTGGTGATGCAGAAACTTTAGAAAAGTATCCTAAAAATCAGAACATTCAATAAAAACTAGCTTTCATTATTCCTAGGGAAAACATGAGTACCTTCAATTTATTAAAATAAAAAAATGGTATTTATTCTTTGGTACTCATCTATCTCTGTGACCTCACTGTTGCAAATCCATTTTCCATACTAGTCAGTCTTCTTTATATTTGACTAGGAATAGTCAGTATTGAACAGAAATTGATAGATCAGTTTGGCCTTCCAGGAACTTTTTTCCAGAAAATTGATATTTCTGTTAAAGTATTAAAAGTATATACTTTAAGGTAAAAAGAAGTTTTTAGTTATTTTGTTGTTAATGTTTAAACTAACAAATTAAACTCCTACTTGAGGGAAAATTTCAAAGCTACTTAGTAGCTCTTTTTTTTTTTTTTAAGTTTTCTTTATTTATTTTGAGAGAGAGAAAGAGAACATGTGCAGGAGGGGCAGAGAGAGAAGGAGAGAGAAAGAATCCCAAGCAGGTTCAGCACCGTCAGCACAGAGCCCAGTGTGGGGCTCAAACCCACAAAATGTGAGATCATGACCTGAGCCAAATTTAAGAGTCAGATGCTTAACCAACTAAGCCACCCAGGCACCCCATTAGTAGCTTTTGTAATCTCAGTTTTCCTTTCTGTATTTAGTTAGATGGTGAAAAAAAGAAGGGGTGCCTAGTGGCTCAATTGATCTGACTCCTGGTTTTGGCTTAGGTCATGATCTCACATTTCACAAGTTCCAGCTTTACATTGGGCTCCTTGCTGACAGGGAAAAGCCTGCTTGGGATTCTCTCTGCCCCTCCCCTGCTCGCTCTCTCTCTCTCTCTCTCTCTGTCTCAAAATAAACTTAAAAAAAGAATAAATAACATGCACATGCAACAATAAACTCATTAATTATGCTCAGACTGTATCTGGCATACACTGAGGTGTTTAACATGTTTAACAAATTCTAATTTTTAATCTATTCTGATTTACATATCTTATATACTTTAATTTCTATTTCAACTTGAGATAGAGCCTGATAATAAAGGAAAACAATTAAAATTATAATCCATGGAGTTATGAGGGTCACGTGAGAAAATATAAGAAATGATAGATGTAGGGGCGCCTGGGTGGCTCCGTCGGTTGAGCGTCCGACTTCGGTTCAGGTCACGATCTCACGGTCCGTGAGTTCGAGCCCCGCATCGGGCTCTGGGCTGATGGCTCAGAGCCTGGAGCCTGCTTCCCATTCTGTGTCTCCCTCTCTCTCTGACCCTCCCCGTTCATGCTCTGTCTCTCTCTGTCTCAAAAATAAATAAACGTTAAAAAAAAAATTTAAAAAAAAAAAATAAAAAAAAAAGAAATGATAGATGTAAAGCTATGCAAGTGATATTATTATATGATTGTAAGACATGAAATTGCATTAAACATTTGAATTTGGATGAGAAAAACAAAAGTTATTAAATCCAAGTGTTATGAACAAAAGAATATTTGAATTCTAATTTAGTCATGACATTGTTTTTAAGAAGAACATATGTGACAAATATCTTTTAAACAACTAGTCTTTTCTTTGAAAGTTCAGAAATGAAATTATATAAATTAATTGGCTTGTGAATGGTTCTGCCAACTGCCACAAGGACAGAGTGCTTCTATGGGAGAAAAATGGATGAAGTGCTCAAAAACAGCTTGTGGTTTCCTTGCATTTTTACATGAAATTGTCTTTCAGCATTCTTGAAATGTGGGAATGTTTGGAAAAGGTATTTGTTGTGAATCACTTCTTTGTCTCGGACTGAGTATTCAAAACATCTGAATCTATGCGCTCGTATTTCCACACTTGATTTTCTGCCTAAAATACATTACACAGCCTCACAGCCTTGTACTGTCATACAAATTATGAGATTTGTCTGTGCAAAATACAAGTTACAAGGTTTTTTTTTTTACATTGAGGAAAAAAAGCGCATCTGCCTATAAATATATTTGTGAATTTCATAAGAATATTTGCTATATAGATATGAGTGATTTCTAGATGATATTCTTATTTCAGGCTGAAGATTTTACAACCCCAGTATTACTGAAATAATCTCAGGACTTTTTCTTTGTTTATACCTCACCTTAGACAGAGCTACCAAACGGTTAAGTATCTGCTGAATGGGATTAAATTCCTGTGGGTCCATTGGTTTTACCAATTCTAATGTGATAGAAAAAAGTATATTTATGGGGCATTAGCCATAAGTAATGTAAGCAAAAGGACAGTTGGGTTTGCTTTAACAGCAGCCTGAGATGAATATGAGACCAAATTTACAGAAACATTAGAATACTTGCCTAACCTTCTGAACAGTCTAGTATTGATCAGGGAATCTACACCTCTCTTTGTAATGTAAGCAAGGCTTAAGCATAATTCCACATACCTGTAGGTGGTAAAATTAAAACTGTTCCTTGGATTATATATGAAAGTCCTATTTTAATGTGTGTGTGTGTGTGTTTTGTTTTGTTTTGTTTTTTAAATAGATTCCAAATCCTCTATTTGACCTGGCTGGAATAACATGTGGACATTTTCTTGTACCTTTTTGGACTTTCTTTGGTGCAACTCTGATTGGAAAAGCAATAATTAAAATGCATATCCAGGTAATTATACCCTCTGATTTACTGTCTGATGATGGTGAGCCCTTTGAAATGCATTGAAACTTAATTCCTTTGCTCATTCCAGTGTGAATTGTTAATATTTTGGTTCTGCTTCTTTGGGTTGGTATTTTCGTTAGGTATTTAACTGTGGAAAGTCATCTGGGGGTTAGTGAATTTGGGGCAGGTTTTCCCTGTCCCTGTTGGAAAATTGTGCCCCTTTATGACTTTTTCCTTGTTTTCTTTCTTTCCTTCTTTCTTCCTCCCTCCCTTCCTGTCTGTCTTTATTTCACTTCTTGCCTTGTGAAACTTTTCATCTAAGACTTTTAGCAAACAAAAATAGTGTTCTCATATAGGAAAATGCACATCATCATTTTCACATACATAACCAAAAATGTCATATTTTTACTATTAGCTGAGAGAATATTGCCTTACACTAATTCCACTTTTCTTTCATACCCCCAAATAATACTTCCTCTCAGGGGACCAATGTCCTTTACAGAAAACCAGCCAGATGTCAGTGTGGCAAAAAATGGGGAAGAAAGGAGTCTCTGAAGAGGCAAAGAGCTGTGGGTTGTGGTTAGAGAAGTGAGAATCAGCTATTGTGCATAGCCAGTCTTAACAAAAGCTTCAGGACAGAGAGGTGTGTGTGTGTGTGTGTGTGTGTGTGTGTGTGTGTGTGTATGAATAGAAGAGAGAAAATGAGGGGAAATGAATATACGAACCTTGACATGAATTGTTGCCTTTTAAAAGGGCAAATCTCACTAGAATAAAATAAAATTAACCTGAATAGAATGTCTTAATCAGTGAGGTTTACGTCAAAGAGGCATTCACCAAAGGAAAGGCAAGAGCAGTGAGTAATGTCTTTGCCCTGGTATAATTCCTTCAAAATTAAAAGCATATCTTTTAATTTTCTCCAATTTCTTCTTAACACCTCTCTACCTTCAGTTCTTAGAAGAGCAGAACGAGACAGGAAAACTTCAGCTACTTCTACCTGCCCAGTTTCTAATATTAGATTTTGGCATTTGGGATGAGTTTATTGAGCCTGTCCTCTACTCTCCTGCCATGAAAATCACTCAAAATTCCAAGGACATTCCTCCTTCAAGGAATATATTTTGTCCCACTTACATTAAGTATATTGTTCAATGAAATGATTTTTTAATATGGGAATGCTAGTTACTTTGGTAAATATTACAATATCCTGTTAGATTTTTACAAATAATAAAATACCATGGTGAGTAGTAAATTATTTTGTAGTGTATCAGAAGATAAATTTTTCTTTGATCTTTTTAGTTATTTCTAGGGGAAGAAGGAAGCTGTCATTTTGCTTTTTCTTCCAATTAATTGAAGTATTAATTGTCCCTTGAAAGTATTAATGCCTGGGGCGCCTGGGTGGCTCAGTCGATTAGGCCTCTGACTTCGGCTCAGGTCATGATCTCATGGTTTGTGAGTTCGAGCCCCACGTCGGGCTCTGTACTGACAACTCAGAGCCTGGAGCCTGCTTTGGATTCTGTATCTCCCTCTCTCTCTGCCCCCCGCTGCTCGTGCTGTCTCTCTCTCTGTCTGTCAGAATAATAAATAAACATTAAAAAAGTTTTAAAAAAGAAAAGAAAGTATTAATGCCTAAGAAACAATAACATTATTTTAATTCCCTTTATGATAGCAACCTCTCTGGGAATCCATAAACTTTATGCGTCCAGCTTTGCATAGTAACTTTCTATAAATTAATAGTAAAATTTATTATGCCAAGAGTACTCTATAGTGATAGGGCATGCAACTTATCAGACTTCAAAACAGAATATGCAAATTCATATATTTTTTAAACAGTCTTAGATTTTATCAAGTTATGATAATGCTTAATTTTTTTTTATATAGGCCTTCACACTTTATTTTTTTTAATTATTATTTTTTTAGTACTTCACACTTTAAAGCACTTAGTGTATGTGAGCTGATTTTATTATTATAATCATTGGATAGAGAAATTACTACTCCAATTTTGTAATTGTCACACTTAGAAGATTAATAAGTAGTAGTTGCCTAAGAATGTAAGTAACAGCTAGGATTTGAACCCAAGTCTTTTGGCTTCAAGTTCAGTGTTCTTTGCATTCTTTGGCATTGCCTTCTAAACTATAAATTACTTACATGATTAAGGAAATTGAATTGTGTAATGCCTGCTATTTATCAAGACCTGTGCCAGGCAGTTTGCACTGGTTATCTCAGAACAATCCTGTGAGGTAGTTACTATCCAAATTTCATAGGTAGGAGAACAGTGTTAGAGAAGATAAAATCCATGCCTAGGCTCTGGAATTCAAACCAAACTGTATAAATTTGAAGGTATTCCCTGTATGTGTGTAGAGGGAAAAAAAAGTTCTATGTTTCTGAAAGCAGAGAATCTGAGTTTCTTCACTAAACAGACTATGGGATGTGTTTGCTGTGTTCCATTGTATCATGGAGACACATACTTTCTAAAGGCATGTTACTTGGTGTACATCCAGATGTAGCTCAGGACAACAAACATTTCTCATTCTTGGGTAGACAATAGTAGTGCATAATATAAGCATTTTAGCTATTTCTGAAGTAACCAGGTGGAAACCCCACACACAGATTTTTCTGTAATAACAAATCCATCTTTTCTTCTGATTCTTCTTTTTCCTCAGCCTAAAGCAAAGAGCCAAAAATATTGTTATTTTTATTGATACCTTGCTATTTGTTAAACTTCCCTTAAAAATTTCAAATTACCCCACCTAATAATATTAGATTGGGATTTCCAAAGTCAATATACTTACACTCAATATATCATATACCCTGTAATTTACTTACCGTGTGTGTTTGTTGCCTCTTTACCTTTCTGACATGGACACATACATGGAAATGGAAGCTCCATGAAGGTAGAGAATTTTGTCTTTGGCTCACTGAGGTATTCTAGTGCCTAGAATATCATCTGACATGTTGTAGACACTCAATAAATTTTTAATAAATGAATTTAAGACTCTTTTTTTCCATTGAAGGATGCTTCTTTTATAGATAGTTTCTTTGTTCGTTCTGGCACCATTAGTTCCCTACACCCTCTTTTTTTTTTTTTTTTCTTTTCTTTCCTACTCAACCCTTTCCCTTGACTATTCTGCACACATGGTTGAGTGGGCTGTCTGGTGGTCTGTGCCGTGTGTTTGTTTATTTGGTAGAATCCCCACTCAGACCTCCAGCCCGAATGACTCTGAGATGAGACATATGTTCTTAAATATCTGACACATTTATGTCTTGCCCAGCACTGTGAATTTTCAAGCTGTTACATATAAAAAGAAAGTCTTGTTTTGTTTTCAAGCAGTGAAATTATGCAATTATCTGGGCATTGGCTTATTTTCAGTGTTAGGAAATGATGGTAAGGGAAAACTCATGGTGGTGAAATCACTGAGAGGCAAAAGCCATTGTTAGTGAAAGATTTATAGTTCCACCTAACTGGCTTTTAGTATGGAAACTAGAAGGACCCTTGTATATAATGCTTTTCTCCTAAAATGATCTGTATAATTGTCTTGTTAGTTTTGTAATCTTCATATACTATTTGTGTAACATTGTTTATGAAATCACCATCCATTTTGTAACTATTTTTGACATCTATATGTGCTTGCTTTTTCCATAAGATAAGTAGTAAGTAATCTTTTTAAAATTAATAGATATGGGAGTGCCTGGGTGGCTCAGTCGGTTAAGCGTCCGACTTCAGCTCAGGTCATGATCTTACAGTCAAGCCCCACGTTGGACTCTGCACTGACAGCTTGGAGCCTGGAGCCTGCTTTGGATTCTCTGTCTCCCTCTTTCTCTCTCAAAAATAAATAAACATTTTAAAAAATTAATAGATACATAAACACCAAAAAAGACTATGAACTTTTTTTTTCTTTTTTAGTCCTACTTCCTTACACATACCCAGCTGTGCAGCTGTCAATGTCTCTGCTAACACTAGACATTCCTTAAGAAAATATTGCTTTAGGGGCGCCTGGGTGGCTCAGTCGGTTGAGCGGCCGACTTCGGCTCAGGTCGCGATCTCGCGGTCCGTGAGTTTGAGCCCCGCGTCGGGCTCTGGGCTGACAGCTCGGAGCCTGGAGCCTGTTTCCGATTCTGTGTCTCCCTCTCTCTCTCTGACCCTCCCCTGTTCATGCTCTGTCTCTCCCTGTCTCAAAAATAAATAAAGGTTAAAAAAATTAAAAAAAAAAAAAAAGAAAAAAAAAAAAAGAAAATATTGCTTTATTAGTCTTCTACCTGAAATGATATGCTTTAGTGTAATTTAGCCACTTTCCTGAGATTCATAATGGGTGGATAAAAAGAAGTCTACTATTATTTATTTTATTTTTCTTCCCTCCCCTGTGGTTGCATAGTCTGAAGTTATTATTTGACAAACAATAACAAAGATTTAAGCAGTCGAGGGACAACTTTGAATTACTCATGTTTAATCAGAATTCTTATCAATCCTTTAGAGCTAAACTTTAATACCACATTCTTGAATCTCTAATTGTACTTATGTACCTCTCCTTTCTCTGAACTTCTGTAACACATTTTTACTACTAATGTCATCTATAGTATATATATATATATATATATATATATATATATATACACACACACACATAATTTATCATTTTTCTACTATAATACAGAAAAATATTTTAATTTCTTCAGGGCATTGAAGAAGGAAGTGTCCTTGCCATCTTTGTGTTCCCTGAAAATCCATAATAATGCCTTGTGTTATATATTATTTTGAACATTTATTTGAGTTGAGGACATTTGCTACCTGTTAGTCCTAAAGACATCTTTACTTGGAAGGTAGGATGTCAACATCTTTAATTAATGGAGAGTACTAAAAAACACCAAATTGAAATGACCCAAATCTGATAAAGATTCTGAATAACTGTTGATACTTTTGCTTGTATAGTAAGCCTAAAAGTCCAAAATCATTCAGGATCTGAAAATGGAACTTTAATAATAACTTCTATAAACTTTCTATGAAGGGCATACAGGCTTTTCAAGAGCCTATGGATTAGATTTAGACCAGATGCATGTCATCAGGCTGATCAGCTTTAATTTCAATAGTGGGGTCTGTATGGGAACCCATGACTTCAGTTTGTCTGTGTATCCATTCTAGGATACATAGAACATGCGGAATGTCCACCCAGCCTTGGGTTTCATGACTCATATTTTTCCCTCAGACATGGTCGTGTATGCTGGTTAGAATACAGCTGTGCTAAAGGAAAAACATCTTTAAAATACAAAGTAGGTAGCATTTGTCAGTAAAGTGGTGTTTCGTATATTTTGTTTTTTTAAAGAATTTTAAAAATTGCAATTGGGGCAGTACCTCATCTTTTTAAACTCTTATCAGAATTATGAATTTATAGTGGGGTTTTTTTCGGTAACATATTTTAACTGGCATTTTCTTTACAGAAAATCTTCGTTATAATAACATTCAGCAAACACATAGTGGAGCAGATGGTGGCTTTCATCGGGTAAGTAATTCTTTGTGGACTAATATTAATATCACTGAACAGAAGAAAATTTATAAAAGATTTTATTGAAACATAATTTTTCTAATGCATATTTTTTTTATCTTTTGAGAAGGAAAAATCTTTTGCCCTGTTATTAAATTGAAGACTTTCTTGCTCTACAGCTGAGAAAGATGAAGTTCAGATAATCCTTATTTAATTTTAAATTTTTAATTTAATTTTAATTTTAAAGTCATATAATTCTTGATTTAAAAGAAGCTTTGGAAAAAAATAATAAAGTTTAAAAATAAGAATAAAAGAAGCTTTGGAGTTTGAGACCATTGCTCCTCCAAAGAAATAAGAAATTCTCCTTATATAAAAGACATGTGTGTATTATTACAGTTTAATGGTGCTTTAGTACAGTGCTGTGATTTTTTAGCCAAAATTGGATGCCAGATACACAGTTGCATTTAATTTAAATATAAATCTTACATAAAATATTAATATTTCATTAAAGAAGGCATGATAAGATGATTTAATATTACAAAATAGGTCAGTTATGAACCTATTACTTCACTAGAGAAAAATCCGGCCATTTAGAAAAAAAGCCTAGCCTATCCAAAGCTTTTATTTTTGTGTTTATAGAAGTAAGTTTTATGCTTTAAATGATAATGTCACAAATTTATGGAGTTGACTTTGATAAAAATAAAGACAGACTCATTTTATCTGGTTAATCAGATTATTAACTGGAATAGGAATACTGTCAGATAGCAAATTGAACTTTTTATATATATTTTTTTAATTCAGTGTTTACAGGTATGAGGTTTTCATTTAATACTTTAACTGCCCAGGGTCTCCTGGCTGGCTCAGTCCATGGAGCACGTGACTCTTGATCTCAGGGTTGTGAGTTTGAGCCCCATGTTGGGTATAGAGATTACTTAAAAATAAAATCTTAAAAAAAAAAAAGTTTAACTGCCCAGTGGTAGAAAGTACACTTGATGTAGTTTTTTGGCTTTTTTTGTGTTTTTTTCCCTTTATGTAGTTTTAACATGAATCTTTATCTTAAAAGCCATTTGTAAAACAAAACACTTATGACAATTTTGCTATTTAAAAAATTGCCATTTGGAGGTAAGTTTATAAGTATTCGTTTTATTATTCTTTAAACCATACCTTGTATATTATATTTATTCTCTTCTATAGATATTTTGTAATAAAATAGTTTTTAATATTTTCTATTATGGTTTTAATATAATAATTGAGGAAAAACATATTCTTGAGAATATACTCAGTAGGGCCAGTTATTGGTTTTATTACTTCCTAAGCTTCTGATCACAAATGTGGATTATAGTTTATACATTAAAATTTAATTACTCCAGTTTTTTGTTGCCTGGATCCTTACAGATGAATTGGTTTACAAGTCACCATACATAACATTCAAAAAGAAAGAAGAAATATTCTTGTCCCTTATTTTTTAAATACAAAGAAGGCATTTCATCTGTTCTTAGAGTTTATTGTTCCACCTCAAGAATTATGAAGGACACACAGCTGACTACTACAAAAACCCACACATTATAGGAATGACTGTGCACGTAGCACTCTACATCCTTCCCTTCTTCTGTTCCCATGCTGAACATTTATAGAAGGAAGTTTTTCAACAACTTACCCACCACTACCACCTTCTGTTTCCCCAGTCTTTGGAGTTTCTAAAAAGATTAGTGGGGTGCTTGGGTGGCGCAGTCAGTTAAGCATCTGACTCTTAATCTCGGTTCAGGTCCTGATCTCACAGGTTCATGAGTTTGAGCCCCATGTCGGGCTGTGCACTGATGGCACAGAACCTACTTGGAATTCTGTCTCCTTCTTTGTGTCCCTTCCCCATTGTGCTCGCTGTCTCTCTCTCTCTCTCTCCCTCAAAATAATAAACGTTGAAAATTAAAAAGAAAAAGTAAATAAGTAAATAAAAAGATTAGTTAACTACCTGTCTTCCCTACTCACATCAAATTATGTTCCCTTCTAATCTGTTCTCTATACCGCAGTTAGTAACCTTTTAAAAATATTAATCTGAGCACATTACCACCACCGCCCTTACCCCCAGCTCCTCATCTTTTTTAAAACTTTTACTTGTTTTTTCCTTCATTCTTAAAATAAAGCTAAAATTCCTGAACGTGATCAGGAACATGATCATGAACCTTGTATGATGTATCCTCTATAATTTTCTCTTGTTGAGTCTCCCATGAATGGTCTTTACTTGCTTCTGCTTTTCCCTTTGCCTAGTTCAGGGCTTCTTAACCTTTGCATTGTTGACATTTTAGGCCAGGTAATTCTTTGTTGTGGGCGACTGACCTGTGCACTGTAAGGTATTTGACTGCATCCTGTCCTCTACTCACTAGATGCTAATAGTCTCTCCCAGTCATGATGTTAAAAATGTCAGGGCACCTGGGTGGCTCAGTCAGTTAAGCGGCTGACTTCAGCTCAGGTCATGATCTCACAGTTTGTGAGTTTGAGCCCCTCATCGGGCTCTGTGTTGACAGCTCAGAGCCTGGAGCCTGCTTCAGATTCTGTGTCTCCCTCTCTCTCTGGTCATCCCTCCCTCTCTCTTTCTCTCTCTCAAAAATAAATAAACATTGAAAATAATTTTTAAAAAATGTCTGTAGACATTACCGAATGTCCCAATGCATGTATACCTCCACAACCACCACTAACCCCATGGAGAACCAGTGGCCTAGACAGTGTCCTTTAAATTTCAACTATTACATTAACAAAATGCCTTCCCTGACTAAATCAGATATCCTCTTTTCTAGAGACGCCTGTTCTACATGCACTGACAGTTGTGTTTTTCCATTTATGTTTGAGGGTATATGATTATTGTCTTTCTACCACTAACATGTATGCTTCTTACTGGCAGAGGGCATGCCTTCGTTCACTATTGTGTCTACAGCACCTGGCATCTTGATTGACACATAGCAGGTGCTTGATAACTATCTAGTGGATAAATGAACATATGGTATCCAAATAAAGATCTGGCCCATAAAAATTCGCATATCATTTCATAGCCCAGAGTGTTTCCCCAGCCTTTGGAGTTTCTAAAAAGTTGTATTACTTATACACAGTAAATAGAAATAAGAGTCTTTATAATAATAGGCCAACAAATCAAAAGTGGAATTCTTACGGTTTTCAAAATCAGTACTTTCTTCCCTTTACTAGCTCATCTAGCACAGCCCTTCACAGAAAATCCAGTGATTCTTGGGGTGCCTGGGTGACTCAGTCAGTTAGGTGTCCAACTTCAGCCCAGGTTATGGTCTCCTGGTTTATGAGTTTGAGCCCCTCATCAGTCTCTGCCGTCAGCACAGAGCCCACTTTGGATCCTCTGTTCCCTCTCTCTTTGCCCCTTCCCACTCGCTCTCTCTCAAAAATAAATAAACTTTTTTTTTTTTGTTTTTATTCAATGATTCTTCTTAAAGATGGTTTTGCATATGGGGTGCCTCGGTGGCTCAGTCAGTTAAACATCAAACTCTTGATTTCAGCTCAGGTCATGATTTCACAGTTTGTGAGACCAAGCCCTGCACTGGGTTCTATGCTGGTAGCACAGAGCCTGCTTGGGATTTTCTCTCTCTCTTCCCCTCTCCCAATCATGTGTGTGAATGTGTGCACACGTGCACATGTTCTCTTTTTCTCTCTCAGAACAAATAAACTTTTTTTTTTTAAAGGTGGTTTTGCATAAAGGTATTCTAAGATATTCAAGACCTGCTGGAATCCAGTTTTAATTGAATTAAATGGGTGGTATCATACTTTTAAAATTGTTTTCAGGACATGGATACTGGAACATCCTGGTATCCTCTTTTCCCCAGTGCTTTCTACAGGGATTACCTCATTAACTTCTTTTCTAGATAATGTATTAAATGGCATAAATAACCAGACTTGGCAGATAATAATTCTGTATTACCAGCTGCCAATAGGTGTTTGGTTTTTTGTTTTTTGTTTTTTGTTTTTCTCATATTTGTCAGGAATAACATTATCTTTCTAAAGTTTTTTTTTTACAGTTTATTTATTTTTGAGAGAGAAAGAGAGAGAGAAAGAATGCATGAATGGGGTAGGGACAGAGAGAGAATCCCAAGCAGGCTCTGCACTGTCAGCACAGAGCCCAATATGGGGCTCGAACTCAAAAACCGTGAGATCATGACCTGAGCCGAAACCGAGAGTAGGACGCTCAACTGACTGAGCCACCAGGTGCCCCAAGAATAACATCTTTTAATCAAATCCTCCAATTGAGCTTGACATGATCTGTTTTCCTACAGTTTGAAGTAGGAAGTGCTTTTAAATACAAGTGTCTAAATGATAATAAACATACTCACCAAACCTAGACTGAAAATGAAGTTAAACAAGGATAATGAATTTTGGTAGGTGTAAATTTATTATTACATATATAATAGTTTGGTAGTTTGTTTTAGAAAAGGAAAGAACAGTTAAATTGACTCCCTAGACCCCTTGTTGAGTTGATCTGAAAATACTACCTCTAATAACTTTATCCTTTGATTGTTTGGTATCCCTCTTTACACTGTTAAACTGTAAATGGTTTAGCAAATCATCAAACTAAACTAGTAAAGTTTGGAATACGGGCTTTTGAAGGATATTTAAAACTAAGTACCCATAATTAAGGGAGTGGTGAGTTGCTGTGGTAGAGGGAAAAATCAAAAGACAAGACAAAAAAAAAAGCCAGCAACAATTCAAATTTAAAATGATGAGATACTGAGACAAGAAGGAATGAAAAATGAACCCCAAGAGTAAAGGAGAGCTAGGGAGTGGAACATGAAAAGAGTGTACTGCCTTTGAACAAAATAAATTGAGATTTGAATATGAAGTCTGCCCCAGACTAGTTATTTAACTGGTAGTATTTCTTCTCCAGTTCAGGAGGCCACTGACAACCTTTCCAACTTCCAATCAAATGTGAAATGCCCAGTTTAGTAGAAACATACTTTTATCCGTGGTTTAACATTCCAAGGCATGTGAATTTTTAAAATGCTTTCCATCTCAGGGAGCCCACGTGGCTCGGTCAATTAAACATCTGACTCGATCTCAGCTCAGGTCATGATCTGGATCATGAGTTCAAGCCCTCAACAGGTTCTCTGCTGTCAGAAGAGAGTCAGCTTCAGATCCTCTGTCTTCCTCTCTCTCTGCTCCTCACTTTCTTGCTCGCTCTCTCTCTCTCTCAAAAATAAATAAATAGTTTTTAAAAAGTCACCAGTGGGGTGCCTGGGTGGCTCAGTCAGTTAAGCATCTGACTTAGGCTTAGGTCATGATCTGGTTAATGAGTTTGAGACCCACATCAGGCAGTCTGCTGTCAGCACAGAGCCCACTTTGGATCCTCTGTCCCCCTCTCTCTACCCCTCCCCTGCTTGCTCTCTCTCTCTCTCAAAAATAAACGTTAAAAAATAATAATAATAATAAATTTAAAAAATCACCAGCAATAAATAAATAAATAGTGCCTTTCATCTAGATTTTTTTGTTGCCTGTGTCTTCAGTCTCTGTTTTTTCCAGTTTCTGTTGACTGGGTAGAAAGGTAGAATGCTAAGTGACTATTTTGTTTACTCCCAGGAAGGATTGAGGGAAGGCCTAATTCTTGGCCTTTAACCGGGATGAAGTTCTTCATCAAAGATTGTACAAATAATTCTTGAAGATATTATTTAAGTTTATTTATTAAAGTAATCTCTACACCCAGCGTGTGGCTAGAACTCATGACCCCAAAACCAAGAGGCACATACTTTTCTGACTGAGCTAACCAGGCACCCCAAGTATACTATTTTTTGAACATAGTGAGCACTTTACCTACAATTATCATTACTGTTTACTTCTAATTGTAGCCTTGTATGGTGGGTATTTTTTTCCTCTTATTGATAAGGAAATGAGGTCAGAGTTGTTATAAATAACTCATTTATATAATTTGTGCTTTAGTTTTTTGTTTTGTTTTTGTTTTCATAAAAAGAGTATCATACTAAGGGTGCCTGTATGGCTCAGTTGAGTGTCTGACTTTGGCTCAGGTCATGGTCTCGTGGTTCGTGAGTTCAAGCCCTGCATTAGGCTCTGTGCTGATGGTGCAGAGCCTGCTTGGGATTCTCTCTCTCCCTCTTTCTGTGCCTCCCCCACTTGTGCTCTCTCTCAAAATAAAGGGGGGTATCATACTATATGTAATTGTTTCAGATTTCTTTTATGTTGCTAATGTTATTCTGTGTTGCTGAATATAATTCATTTTGGTTGCTATATGTTATTCCATTGAGTAATTATTTATCCACTTACCACTGATGAACATTTGAAATGTTTCCATGTTTTTTATTTTTTCGAACAATGCTTTATGAGCATTTCTTAGTGCAGGAAAGGTGAGCACATAGTAAAGAGCCTGAGAGTATGGTGAAAGGGAAAACACAGAAGAGGGAAAAGGTGAATAAGAGAGAAATTGGACATAAGCAAGATAACCCTCAGTTTTGATAACTTAGTTTTGATAAGATAACTTAATTTTGTCTAGGGCCATATTTGGGCAAATTCTTACCACAGGTATGCCTGTGGCCTACCAGGCTAAACTGCTCACTAATGCCACCCCAACCCCTCACTTCACCCCACCTCCAGCATTGAGTTATTATTGACCATTACATCTCTGGTAGTGTGGTTTAGTATTAATTTTACACAGATTTGAATGCTATACTGATTACTGAAGGATATATTCCTTTCCAAAGGTCTGGTACTCTTAATGTAACTAGGGCGTGGCCCAGCTAAATATGATACCTTAACTATACCCTTGTTTTTTAGTACAGTATGTCATTGTATGACAGTCCTAAGGTTCCAGAGAGAAGGTAAGCCCTACCTTCAAAATTTACTGCAATTTTAACAGTAAATAGTTCCCTTCCTTCAACTAGAAATAATAATTAGTAGATTTATTTCTTAAACAGTTCTGGGAAGTAATTGCTAATGTCATTAAGTTTAGGGAAAGGTATCTCTATTATATTTTCTTAAATCAAAGGGTTAGTCTAGTTATATATGGAAATCTTAACATATGTAATGAATCAGTTTTATATTCTGAGAGATGTTAGAATACAGATAATTGCCTTGAGAGAAAGCCTTTTGGTTTATGATATGTTTGGCAGGAGGACAGAGAAAGGTTCTGAAAAAAAAAGAATAGGCATGTAATAGAGTTTTTCACTGTTTGGTATCTTAGTGTGAAATAAGTCAAGGGATGGAACCAAAGAAAGAGGGAACTTCAGAGCTTCAAAGGCATTACATTTGTTTCAGTCTTTTTTTTTTAATAAGATTTAAAATTAATTTTTATTTAATTTTAGACTTTCTCCAAATGAGAGAGACCTGGGCATAAGAGCATGACCAAGTCTAACATTAAAATCGTTATTAAAATGACATGTTCCAGTATTCTCACCAAGTAGAAGATGAGAATTCCCAGAAAATAACATTAAGCATATGACTCGTAACAAACCATATGCAGAACATTGGCTTATTGTCAGGTTGCCAGGGTCTTATTGGAAGACAAAGTCCCTAGTTTTACCACACAGGAAAGTTTCCATAACTCAAATCATTGGACTTGGGGGAGGGGGTTGGCTGGAGCAGGGACTTTTTACCAGACACAGAATGTTCCATGCTCTTTGCTGCCTATTTCTGAGTTAACTTGATGTTTGACCTCAGAGTCGGATTTGCCTGTGGCAAGAGAGGGATCATTTTAACCAGTGAGTAATTAAGTGCTTGAGTCTTAAGGATGTTTCTTGTTCCTTATCCTATGACAAGTGGTCAGAGTGAGCTATGTTGGCCTGGACTTTTTCTTCTACAGAAAGAAAAATCTATTTTCATTTTAAAATATAAAATGGTTAATGTAGTTGATTCTCTTTGCCTTTGATCACTATAAAATAATTAGAAACGGTTGCAGAAGTGTAAAATACAAATATTTGTATTAACTAAAAAAGGATACATTAAGTTTTAACATTGCAGCTGCTGAGACTCCTTTGTACACACTGACTTTAACATAATCTTCTGCAGTTAGGGTGGAAAATGTTCATGTCCTCTTCCTGTAGTTTGTTATCTTCTCTTTTAACACTTAAATCTTCTATATTTTTGTTATGGATATTGGGAGGCATCATAGCTAAAAGATAAAGCAGGAACTCTGAAGTTAGACTGTATGAGAAGTTGTCATTGCATTAGGAACTTACTGCTGGCCATAATTAGAGCATTTCTGTAGAATGATGTAAACTAAAACTGAATTAAATTGTATTACATGGAATTGTTGATTAAAGGAAAAAGCAGATCAGGGTCACACCTGACACATTTTAAGTGTTGTGTAAACTGAATGAATCCATTCATTCATTTCTAATCATGAATGCATTCGTTCATTCATTATTAGAACAGTATTTTGAGACTGAAGGAAAGACTCTAGTAAAAAAGCTAGAGATGGAAGATAGAAATGAAAAAAGGGAAGGATGTGGGTTGGAAATTAGCATTTACTAAGAACCTGCTTTGCCAGATGCTTTACATACATTTTTACTGAATATGCATAACAAAACCTGTAAGGTACTATCACTGTGTAGATAGGGAAACTGAAACACAGAGAAGTTAAATTCATGTAAATGCAAGAGATGGAGATAGGATCCAGGAGACAAGATCAAAAGCCTAAGTGGATTATTTTCTTTAACCACTGCTTCCTTCAAAACTAAAGATTCTAAGATCTTTTGAGGTAGAAAGAGAAATATTGAGGGAGTGCTGTAGAAAGCAGTGAGGTAGTCTATTTGAAGTTGGAGGTTTGGACTACAGTGCCAGTTTCAAATGGCTACTGTGTGAATTTGATAGGGAGTCAGTGTGAATTTTTTCTTTCCACTCCTTGTTCACACTTGCATTCACCTTGTACAGCTGTAATTAGTTACTGCAGATGTTACTTTGAGGGAGAAACCTACTGGCTTTTGTACTGTAGGTTTAAATGCATTTTTTTCCTCTCTCATCACCCTTCTAGATTAAGTTCATTAAGGACAGAGATCATGACTTTTTTCTTCTTCCTTATCTACTGCGTTTTGTGATTCTCTTCCTAACTAATGTTGGAATAACTAGATTGTTCTTAGTTGAGGTTGAATTCCAGTCAGTAACTGTCATTTTTTTCTCCACACACCTTCCTGCCACTTTGAATGACTAAACTCAGTAAGTTTTTATGCCATCCCACCTTCAATTTAAAATTCTGCAAACTCTCGGGGCGCCTGGGTGGCGCAGTCGGTTAAGCGTCCGACTTCAGCCAGGTCACGATCTCGCGGTCCGGGAGTTCGAGCCCCGCGTCAGGCTCTGGGCTGATGGCTCAGAGCCTGGAGCCTGTTTCCGATTCTGTGTCTCCCTCTCTCTCTGCCCCTCCCCCGTTCATGCTCTGTCTCTCTCTGTCCCAAAAATAAATAAACGTTGGAAAAAAAAAAAATTAAAATTCTGCAAACTCTCCTTTATTCTTGATCTTTGGGTCTATGGGTCCCTGTTGGTGATTTCATCCTTAGAATTCAATGGGTCTTCAAGCCAGACACAAATTTGTCGCTGTATAAAGCTGCCATCGGTGTACCATTTTCTAGAACTGAAATCAGTTGATTTTTTTTACAGGATTTTGTTTTGGCAGCCAATCATTTTTACTTGGTTCTTATAAACTGCTCGTTTAGTTCTGGGTTCATTCATTAACATAAATGCCCACTTAGCTCCTACTGCTCAGGTTTTGTTTTCAAAAGTGTCCCTTTAATGATAGCATAATCCAAAGAGTAGCTACTAATTATAAGGAGGTTTTACCTCCATTCTGACTGATAGAAAACAATTCCAAATGTTCAAAAGCAAGGACAATTGCAGATTATTATTATTTTTTTTTTTTGAAAACGTCTGTGATGGAAATGTGCTGTAAGCCAGTAGTAACAATACACCTGATGTTTCTGGATAATGCAGTAGTCTTCCTTCTACACAGCCACTAAGAAACCGATGGTGTCATGTGTTTATAATACTGCTGAACACACAGTGGATTAACTTGAGTACAAAAGAGGTTTAAATCATTTGAAAGGGACACAGATGTGAATGAAATTCAAGATGTTTTAATTCCAGATCCTGAGGTTGAATCACAACGAATTTTAGACAGTGCCAGAGATTATCAACCCAAACTTTTGTATCTGAGAAAACCCTAGATTGTTTAGTGTAGTGTAGTTTTCATTCCAACTTTATTTTATGTTGGGGTACTCTTCCAAGGTCCTGAGATATAAAGGAATTTGGTTTGGGTTCGGGCTGCCACATTTCAGATCCAAAAGCAAGTAGAATACATCAGTTAACATTTTTTTCTTGTAATATTAGCTTCAAAGATTCAGGTTCCCTATTCAATTACATGGGGAAATTAATAACCCTTTCATTCCAGTCATACAGAATTACAGGATCCCACTTTTACTGGGTTAAATATAAGTTGATTTGCAATTAACATCAGTTCATTTACTTGTCATATTCCTGGGTTAATTAGGTATCATTTTGTTTCTCTCTCTCTTTTTTTTTTTTTTTTCTTTCTCTAATGTCTGTGGACTGGAAAGCTATAAATATTAATGGGAGTCATCATGATGGCCTTTGACTTCTTCAGAAAGATTGCATGATAAACTACACTCCCCCTTCCTTCCTTCTTCAGAGCAGTCTACCTTATGACCATTTCATTTGGAGCAATCTGTCATTGTTGAATCAGGCCTGGAGTCTGAGATCCATTCTGAGTCACTATGAATAGAGCTCTAGTATTGGTTGGGCCACAGGGAAACTGGTGGTTAAATACTGTGAGAATCTTTATCAGACAGGAAATGACAACTCATTAAAATACTAACCGTTAAGCCTGTTTAGATCACTGCGGAGGGTGGGGGCGGGGGTGGGGGGGAGGGTGGATTTAACTCTATAGTGTTTGGTTAAAATCTGCACACTTCTGGAAACAGAAAATTATTTATAAAACTTATCAAGAAAGGGAATTGCTGGGGGTGTGGAGCATGTCTGGCTAGCTTAGTGGGTAGAGCATGCAGCTCTTGATCTTGGAGTTGTGAGTTTGAGCCCCACATGGGAGTAGAGTTTACTTTAAAGAAAAAAAAAATTTTTTTTTTTTAAAGAAGAAAGGGAATTGTTAATCCATCTTCTTACTGAACTTCTACCATGCTGTCATTGCCTCTTATATATAGAAGACAAGATAAGCATGTAAATGGGCAGTGGAATGGGAAGGAGTTTTTATTTTATCTCTGAAAATATATCCTACTAGTACCTTCATTGTAAAATTCACTCTCTTCGGCAGAACCACCGGTTGGCTTGAGTCTGCAGGAGACCATTTTCCATTTAATAATAAGACTCTCTACTCCTGTGCTTCTGGGCCAATTCTCAGTTGATAGAGGAATTCTCTGGAGTCAGAGGATAAATCCGATTTATTGATTTACATACAGTGATCCTCACTCAATCAAGAAAATCAGTCTGAAGACCCCTGATACTCATTTGAAGTATAATTAAAATTTAACCAAGGGCACAGAATTTCAGTTTCTTGAGGTTTGACTCTCCAGATTCTTAATAGCACTCTTTATAAATGACCCATTAGAAGTCAGCAAAAAAGAGACATCCAGTCTGTGTCTTTACAGAAATAGCTTCTTTTCTTTCTGATATATTACCAAACAGTCCTGCACTGAATTGCTCTGCTAACTATACCTTCTTGGGAATAAGGTATAATATTTATACCGCTTGAAGTTTAGCTTCATGGTCTAAACCAGTGGTCTCCACCATCAGAATGGGACTAAAATAATAGAACTTCTCATTTTTTTCAGAACTTCTATTTATATTTATTTTCATCTTTGTTATTTTTTGTGTGTGTGTATTTTTGTTACATATATAACATTATGGTAGCACATACGTATAAACTTTATATGACTATACACACATGGAGCATATAGTTTACCAATAATCTGATTGGCACTCCCTCAGTCCACAGGTCAGAAAATCACATCTCGTAGAATACAAAAATAGGCTAAGGAAACAGTGGGAGTTCCATGATACAGAAGGGGTTCACATTGGGCCTGTTGCAGTATATTGTGTTTTTCTGTGCCCCATTAATCAGATTTATAATTCCTAGTTTTAATTAAATTAACCTTCACAAAACAGACAAGTAGCTTTAAAAGTTTCCTATAAAGAAACAGAAGGAAGATAGTACTAATAATGCAGTCACAAGAAACAGTAAAAAAAGTTGCAGCATTGACATCTTACTAGTATATGTCTATAGAAGTCAGCCAACAAATTTAGAAATTACTACCTTAATAAAGGACAAGTATGTAATATGCCTTGAAATAAATATTCACTAATGATAACACAAATGCCATCATACTTAAAGTTAAGAATTTTTTTTAATTTTAGCTTTATTTTATCCTTTTTAATTTGTATTTGTGTATTTTACTGTTTGCACAAGTAATATATACATATATTCAAAATGTTTACAAACCATTGGTCTAAGCTTCTCGGCCTCAAAAGCCACTTTTTATGCTCAAAAAGTAGTGGGCATCATTAGTTTACTTCAAAAAAATCTCTACTATGATTCTGAATTATAACAGCAGTAGAATTGATTAAACCCTCACTTTTCCTTTCTTTAATATTGTCCTTGACCTGAATTTTATTCTAAAAACATTTTTCTGCCATTTATAAGCTTTCAGAGGTTTGACTAATCACACCCTGAGAATGTTATTTAGATGTTATGATTAATCATCAGAAGGATGTTAAATAAATTAGCCTCAGAGTACAGCACAACTAGTGAAAGAAAGGTAGAAAATACATTTTGCCTATAATTTTTTCTAAGAAAGATAAAGGCTTCTTACTCTGTAGCCTTTACTAAGAACTGATGTCAGACAATATATTTTCAGGAAAGCCAGTGTAACTTCCATGATCACATCAGTGCTAAGATCCTCAAAAAAGTGATTAAGAAGGAGCAGAGCCTATATTAAATAAAACATTTACTTAATCATACCTACTTAATTTCCCTAGGCATTTTAACTGCTTAACCTTTATATGAGGCAGCCCTGTGTAAGTAGATCTAAACAACAAGACAAATCAATGTTTTTTAAGTTCATGTTATTTCTGTTATTAAACACTGTGCCCCAGTTTTATGGTGGCACATAGTAACAAAAACATACACCTGGCTGGAAAAATCCAACCAGAATCGTGAACAGGAAAATTTCAGGTCTTCTAATAACAATTGTTACTTTGATGACCATCTCTATGATGGAGAAGAGATTGAAAGTTTCAATGATGTATTTTTTATATCTGTTGAACCATTTTGTTTGAGAGTTACACAATTTAAAAGGAATTCCTTGGAAACAGGAATAATAATGACCGATAAAGTTTTGGGATGGGTTGTGTGCCCAGGAATAACCAACAAAATGAAAATTTAAACACTGTGACAAATAATCATACCACCCACTCTCTCTCCAGCCTCTACCAATTGTGATGCTTCCTCTGGAAGATTTTCTGGCTTTTTGTGGGTACAGAGAATAATGCAGACCTTTATTTATAATAAGTCAATATGGGGAGAGTTTAAAATATAGATTTATTTTCAGAAAAATGATTTTCAGAAGCAGAGTCACATAATGTATTAAAAACTGCAGAAAAATAGTTGTTTGCATATTGGTCAGGGCCCTTAACAGAATTTTACAAAGAAGTTTGTCTTGTTACATACCTCCTAAGGTATGTAAGCCTGGTAAAATACTGTTCCTGTGAAACCACTTTTCAAGCTTTGGGTGGGTTTGGACTTAACGTAGGGTTTTTTTTTTTTTTTTCTTTTTTTTTTCTCCTTTGTTTTCTCTTTGTTTTTCTCATTTTGCATTTTCTGACAGTTTTTTTTTCTTTATTAAAATCAATAACAGAAATTCAAAAATTGCCATTACTTTTTTGGAAATTTGTTTTTTAATGAGATATTATCTGAAACATGTTTGTGTATGCCAAGAAAATAAATATCAAGATAATTACTATCCACAAAGCTTTTTCTACCCACCATGTTGAAGGTCTACAGCAAGGAAAAGCAGATGAGATCTTTTTTGTTGTTGTTTTTTCTGTTTTTGTTTTTTAGGGTTTTTTTAAGGCTTTCTTACTTAGAGAAGGTGTTTACAAGGGTAGTTTAAACATATTTAAATCCAATAGTTGACTGAAAAATCATTTTGTGTTTGTTCTCCTCCTACTTTATATCCTTTTATATCACGAAACTATAGTACTTTGAACTTCATCAGACCTAATGGCAGATGGAGGACTTCACGCATTCACTACAGGTTGAGATGACTCCTTGGCCAGGTGCACAGGGTACTTTGAATTTAATGGCTTTCAGAGAATGGCATTTAAGCTATTTCCTAAGCCAACTGTAAAAAACCACTGAACTGGAATTCAAGTTATTCTTCACCCCCCCATCCCCCATATATGTACCTTAAATTAATCTTAAATGTCAGAATGGACTCTTCTGTCTGCTGCTTGAAAATAACTTGAGGGATGAGGTCATGGGCTGGTATTATAGTTTGCTTTAAATGCAAGTTAAGATTGACAGCTGTACAGAAATATTAATGAAATATATATATTTAAAAAGAGTGACAACTGCACTTTCAATTTTTATGTAGTCCATTACTAAAATAGCTTTGATGTTAATTAAGGGAACTCTAGTGTAATGTGCTTTGTATAAGCTGAGGCAACTGTGGCCTAAGCCATTGTTTGTAGAGCTAGAACAATAAAAATAAAACTAAAATTTTGATAAGTATATCAAGGTTAAGAGAATCCGACAATTAGTTATATAATAGTTAATACTTATGTGTTCTTTTTTTTTCGGATTTATTGAGAGCATGTGACATTTGTTCATGATAGTATTGGTTAATATATTGCAATGAAAACTTAAAAAAAAATTTTTTTAACAGTTATTCACTTTTGAGAGACAGAGCACAAACGGGGGTGGGCAGAGAGAGGGAGACACAGAATCCAAAGCAAGCTCCAGGCTCTGAGCTGTCAGCACAGAGCCTAACTTGGGGCTTGAACTCACAAACCACAAGATCATGACTTGAGCCAAAGTCAGAAGCTTAACTAGCTGAGCCACCCAGGCACCCCTGCAATAAAAACTTTTAACTTCTCTATTTCAACTGTTTCCCTAGTCTCTTATGAGAAACTAATAGATTCGTCTCCCACCCCACCAAAAATTCTTCAAAGCATGTAACACTATATAGCACCTTAAAAAATTATCTCAGCATTAGCCCAAGATAGTTGAAAATTGCACATCACTAAATGTAAATGTGCAATAAACTAAACGTAATGACATATATTCTCTCTCAACTAGAGTGTAGCTCTTAATAGACTTAACAATGGCAACATTTTTTAACTTCACATTATTTTGAAGAGAGTCTAGAATGACTGTTGCCAGTCCCTTCCTCATTCCCCTCAACCACAGCAACAAAAAAGTAGAACCTTTCTAACATGTGGGTCTTAGTTCTTCATTTTCTCTTTCAATAATGGCCCAAGAATGGAGCCCAAGAATTATTTGAGGGAAACTGTAAGCCTTATTTCTGCTAAACTCTAGTCTGAAGTTAGAAGTCTGAAGAAAGAACAAGGCACATATAATGGAATCCAACTCTTAGAGGACATCAAAAAGAGAATTTTCAAGGCATTTCTTGTATAATCTAGCTGTTCACATTAGTTTACAATTATATCAGCCATTGTAAATAAAAGGAGTGGTTTAACCTTAAAAAAAAACAAAACACAATGGCTTGACTGTGGCTTATCCTTGGAAGTTTAAAAACAACGATATAGGGTATTTTTTTTTTAATTTTTATTTATTTATTTTTGAGAGAGAGAGAGTACAGGGGAGGTGTAGAAGGATAGGGAGACGGAGAATCCCAGAGCTGCCAGCTCACAAACCATGGGATCATGATCTGAGCCGAAGTCAAGAGTCAGACACTCAAACCCCCAGAGCCACCCAGGCTCCTAGCATTTGTTATTAACAGTGAATAAGAATTGATTTTCTGAAGTTAAGTTCTGTCTGGCTGGTTCAGTCAGAGGAGCATGTGACTCTTGATTTCAGGGTCATGAGTTTGAGCCCCATGTAGAGATAACTTAAATAAAACTTAAGAAAAATAAAAAATAAAGAGAAAGTTTGTCCTCTTGTTGCCCTGTTGTAGTGAGAATCATCACTGATAAATAGCAACACAGCTCAGACCCAGCTTCTCTGGTTTTACCCCTTAATGTAAAGCTACTTAAAAGTCAGTGAGAGAGAAGAGCCTGGAGCCTGTTTCCGATTCTGTGTCCCCCTCTCTCTCTGCCCCTCGCCCGTTCATGCTCTGTCTCTCTCTGTCCCAAAAATAAATAAACGAAAAAAAAAAAAAGTCAGTGAGAGAGACTGAGGCTGTAGGTTAAGAAAGAGACTTTGCCCTTCTCCATTTTTCCTGTCTGTCCATATGGGTCTTATGTGCTGATCAGTACAGCCATGGTCTCTGCTATCTATTCAGCCCTTCCCCGTGTCTTTCAATATTTATTAAAGGATCTTTTTGACAGCTTCACCCCACACTGATCTCTCCTTTCTCCAGTTCCTTTGGAATATATTTTCTATACCAAAAAATTTTAGTATTAATTTGTAAATTTTGTTGTTCACAAATCAGTTTGTGTGTACGTGTGTGTGCCCGTGTGTTTTGAATCTCCATAATGATTCTAAGTTCCTTGTGGGCACAAGCTATTTCTTGCAGTTGTTTTGTTTTCCCTTAGTGCCAATTACAATGTCAGACACAAAATAAGGACTCCATTAAGTACTTGGTGGTTCATACTTAAGAGGATCAAAGAGAAGTGTCAGCCAGAAGTTATATATGTGTTAACTTCTGGTAAATATAGTAGCAAAAAATTTCTCTTCCTCTGCTTCTCTGCTTTGTATTACAGAAAGCAGTAACTGAATTGTTCTCGAAAAGAGGTGGTGAAGTCAGTACTTATAAGAGGGAACATTAGGTGCTGTTGCAAATACATATTGACATAGCTTTTGCTGGCCGCAGGAGACTGAGCTCATCTACCTTTTAGCCCTGTTATGGCAGATGAGAAAATAAAAGGTACAGAAAATAGAGATGTTTGATTTTCTAAGTTGCCTCAAGTTACCATTTTAAAAAAACGCCTGCAAGCATTTCTAAAAACAGGATCCTGGTAGCTGGTTGCCAAACCGGTTTAACAGCACTGCCTCCACATATTCTGGGTGAGAGGGACCTCCGAGTACATAAACTTATCAGAGATCCCTATCCCAGTCATTTCAGAACAAGTTGTTTAGTAATGTACTGTAGTTTCTGTGCAAACCATCTACCATAAACCACGAAGTGATTCAAGGTTCAGAGTTCCTTCTTTGTTCCTTTGTTAATCACTGACTTCTGACTAGTGGGAGGTGCCTCCCAAATTTGCTAATGCATTCTTTTTGGATAAGGATGACGCACAGATTGTCCTAATAAGGACTTAGATTGAGAAAGGACCGCCCCCCTCTGAGAAGATGGGACAAGTCAGAGAGAGGGCGGGCAGTTTCTTTTTCAACTAGGGATGACACAAGCATAAGTCATTTCCTTATTAATCGGTTCAAACCAGTTCTTACAGGAACTGGTGGTGATAAATGTGGGACTTCTCAGAAGTCATTCATTTTATTCTTTGTGCCACAACAGCGTGCAGCATCAGCCTAGCTGGTCTCACTCTGAGGATGAACTCTTGTGCCAGAAGGGGCTCAGCTCCTAGTTTCTCTCCTGAGTTGGTGGAAGAGATTTTTCTCCTAGAAGGGGTTATTAAAGGATGAATGTATCCACTGAAAAGAGTTCAGAGGATTTTGCCAGTTGTGCTGATTGTTGTATTTTTTTTCCTCTTTCTGTCCAATCCCTGCTTTTTGAGTCCAGGTGGTAAGTGGATTTTTCTTTCACATTTTTCTTGCTTTTCTTCCCAAATGTATCTTTTTCCTTGGGTTATCGTACCCTGCTTCCAGTGCTGTCCCCGGCATAGGTCCATCTCTGCAGAAGCCATTTCAGGAATATCTGGAGGCCCAGCGGCAGAAGCTTCACCACAGAAGTGAGATGGGCACACCGCAGGTGAGACTTTGCTCTGTTTTCCTCTCTTCTGCCACCCCCCTCCCCCCAGTCTCAGGCTGAAATTATACTCCCAGCACTCACTGGCATTTTGAGGCAAAATAGAGTAGTTTGTCTGTCAGTCTTCAGTAACTGAAGTGGAGGCTCTGTTTACTCTCTACTGGGACACTGGCTTTGACTAAATCAGAAATGTAATTTCCGTTTGTATCTGTCTTCTCCAAAAAAAAAACAAAGGGAAGGCTAATGGCAAATGATGTGTTATGTAGAATGAGTTGTTGCCTTGATCTTAAATGATTTATTACCAAATCTACTTCCCAAGTGGATTAAAAAGTTAAAATTTGTAGCATTTCATAGCATAACAAAGTATGTGACTAACGGCGGTCACTTGACTATCTCCTTCATTTTTGCCCTACTTTTTTAAGAGATGGGAAAATAATCTTTTTTCTTTTTTTAAAAAAGGCTCTTCGCATAGCTGAACTTAAAAACTTTAACTTAAACTAAGGCTGCCTTTTCTGTAAACAGTTCTGTGGCAAAGGGAAATGACTAGAAGAGGATGGGTAAGCAGTAACCTGAAATGGGAAACTTGAAGCATAGTTGTTGAATTCCCCCCCCCCCCCCCCCCCCGTCTGCCTTACACTCTGTGTGGCCCTTTGCCGCCCTCAGTTGACCAAACATGACTTCAGAAATAGATGACATATTTTAAAAGCTGCTCCCAGTGCTGGAACGACATGTAACTATCTGGACACTGCTCTCCACAAGTATCTACATGGCAACTTCAGAGAGCAGAATTGAATCAAAAATTTTATTATGTAGTAAAAAAGGCGACCTCACACTGACCCATTCTAAACTATGTGAATCAACATTGACTTTACATCTGACAAAGTGAAATCTTAATAATTGGGTGTCAGAAGGCCTGAATATAGACTTCAGGGTATCTAGAGACACGGGCCTTCTCATTTTCATTGTTTAGACTTCATAGCTTATAAGCCCCAAATTCTCATCATTTTTCTTAAATATTGTAAATGATCCCCTTTTTTACTGCTGAACTAATGAAGCATTTCTCGTGGGTTGTTCTGCATTTATTCTTACAGGGAGAAAACTGGTTGTCCTGGATGTTTGAGAAGTTGGTCGTTGTAATGGTGTGTTACTTCATCCTGTCCATCATTAACTCCATGGCACAAAGTTATGCCAAACGAATCCAGCAGCGGTTGAACTCAGAGGAGAAAACCAAATAAGCAGAAAAAGGTTCTAATGGCAGAAATTAGAAATGAGTTCTGCCTTAAATTGGGAGGACTCCAAACCAGGAAGGAAAATACCCTTTTCCACCCTATATCAATTTAAAAAAAAAATGTTTTGTTTTGTTTTGTTTTCTGAAAACAGTTTAGTCCATATTTTGCACTGACACACTTTTCCTTTGTGTGTTAAGGTAAGGTATCCACCCTCAATTCAATCCAGCTTGTGTTTTATTCAGGTGGAATGTGATGTTCAGCAGCGAACTTAACAGAAACCGGGCTTTTCTTTGTTACTTTCAGAAGGCCCACGTGGTACAATTAAAGAATTCCGGACACCAAAAACTAGTTCCTAAGTATGTTGAGTATGTCAAGCCTTTTAGGCTTGTCAGAAATGACTCCTTTGTTTTTCTAAGTCATTAAAGTGTGTATAAATTATACTAGATTGGATAACGGTCTTGCATGTCTATCATGGTAAAATTTATTTAATCCTGCCCAACCCTTCCTCTCCTACCTTAAAAAAAAAGGCCATCTTATGATGCATTGCACACCCTCTTGGGAAACTGATCTTTAAATTTTGAGACAGTATAAGAAAATTCTGATTGGTGTCTCACGAATGAGCTGACACCATTTTTTATTCTGTATATTTAGAATGAAGTCATGAACAAACTTTATAAAGACATCTTTGATCATTCCAAAATTGTGTCCGTTTTCTTGAGCGTTTTGATTTTTTGCTTCCCTTTAGCTACTTCCAACTAATGGTCGACTTTGCCAGATCTACCTACAACCATAATTTCTTCAACCGTTGTTTATTTACGTGTAGGAGCCACCACCGAGGCACTTTCTTGTTAACCTGGAATTGGGGCAGCTTGCTACACATTCATGAAATGGCTCCCTAGGGATTGACATAGCGAGGGGTTCGTGAAAACAGGAGAAATGAAAGTATACAAATTAAAGGGCACTGGAGAGAGAAATAACTCGTTTTTTCAAAAAACCACACTTTCTCCTGTCTGTGTTCGTTTTAGCTCAGCATGTTCTCTGTTTCTGACAAAAATTTACTTTTAGAATGTAACCTAATTTTCTTTCCTTTCTTCAGTGAGTGTTATGTTCTTTTGGGATGTTTCCAGTTGAACTTGGGTGTTTCGTTTTGCCTGGGAGGAAAATAAACAATTTCACTTTTTTTCTTTAGGAAAATCTTTTCTGACATTATGTTAAAAGTAGAATCGGGTTTAAATCGCAACAGGCCAGAAATGCCTGATTGTGTTATCAAATCCTGCCTGAATGTCTACTTAGTTTGCCTACCGTCGTGACATCTCCATGGCTGTACCACCTTGTCGGGTAGCTTATCAGACTGATGTTGACTGTTGAATCTCATGGCAACAGCAGTCGATGGGCTGTCTGACATTCTGGTATCTCTCATCTGACCATCCATATCAAATATTCCCATTTAAACATGACCTAGCCTCATGGTTTATGACAAAAAAAAAACTCTTGTCCTTAAGTCTAGTGGCACTTTGAATCTTTTATGCCATGATATTGCAGCAGTATCGAGAAGATTTTATGGAAAATTGGGATGGTCTCCATGACCACAGCTAAATAAAAGACAAACAACCTGCCTTGTGGGTTTTGAAAAGGTTATTATTCTTAACAATCTTTTTTCTTCTGCCCAGGGACCTTGTGGTAATGTGATTGTTCCTTTATTTGCAAAGCGGTACCCAGGTTTTATGTTAAATAGATTCACATTAACCAACAAAATTTTTTAGATTTTTTAGGGTTAGCATAAACTTCTAAGTCAGCTTCCAATTGTGTGTCATCTCTTTCACCTGCATTTTATTTGGTGTTTGAAGAAAGGAAAGAGGAAACCCCATATGAATTATACTATATGTGCTAAATCTTCCAGGTTTATTGGTAAACTTATTTCAGGGTACAGTGTTTAGAAAAAAAGAAACATTTCTTAGACTGAGGAGCTAAGTAATACATTTGACTTATTATGATAATGGTTTGTTCACTCTTTCAAATGAATTTGCCTTGAAAACAAACGAAAAACAGCTGTCCCCCTTTCCTCCACAAAGCGTTCAGGTGGGACATGCTCAGATGATCCTGCTGGATTTCCAGCTGGCACAGAACGTTACCCTTCTGTTCCAGTGGTTCGTTTGTCCCTTTCTTGTATCCACCAAAGTGAACACAAGCAACTACATGATCCCCAAAACAAACCTAGTTGATTCCAGTTGGTGGGAGACCAGAAAATTTGTGAGTGGGTGGTTTGATATTACTGCAAATTTAAAAAAAGCAGGGGGGGGGGTGCCTGGGAATTCTAATTCCATCTAATTTAAGTGTCATTTTGTGCTTTACATTTCTGTGGTACTTTATCTTGTCTCTCAACTCCATGACTGTCAAAATAATACAGTACGATATAATGCAATACATCCTCAGTTTATACACTTATGTGCTGAGGAACACCTCCCTAAAAACAGTAATGTGGGAAACGTGTAGTGTTTGACAGAAAGAGAGATTTGGATGATGGCCACTCTCCTCATCTTCTAAAAATCAGAAAAAGGTACGGCTGGAGTGCAGTTTCTGAAATCCACTAGTTCAGCAGATGCAGTAAGTAGGAAGTGCTCCCTATGAACAACCTCTGCCTGTGTTTCCGCTGTGCTCTCTGCTGGCTGTAGCTGTAGTAGGACTGCCATGAGGCTGGTCTTCACTTTCACTACTCAGCAGTGATTCTTTTGAGGACAATTAATGCATTAAGCTAATTAGAATAACGTGTTGTCCTCTTGTGCCCTGGATGAATTGTGTTTTGACTGACCCATGTGTAAAGAGCTCAGAGGAGTTCCCAGCCTTTTACAGTCAAAAAGCCGTTCCATAGATTTTGAAACCCACTCGCCTCCATGTGCAACGGTCTATGTTACTGATGGCTTATCGTTCTGCCTCTAACATGTGACTTTGAGAAAGTCTTAAACTTGGAGCCTAGATTTCATCTATAGGAATGGAAAAATAGGTTGTTGTAATGATTAAATTGGATAAAATGTAAAGTACTACCATAATTGTTGGCGTGTTCTCAGTTTTTAACTTGTCAAAGACCGCATTTGATACACATGCAAAAATTTTACATTGCGTTTACTCAGAAAACATGTTTTTATTTGGTAGGCTCCACTCCCAACGTGGGGCTTGAACTTACAACCCCAAGATCAAGTGTTGCATGCTCTGTAGACTGAGCCAGACATGTGCCCCAATATATGCGTTTTAAATACTGTCTGCAGGTATGCCCTTGTTTTGATGTAAACCTGCTCTTTCTAAAGAAGTTAAACCCAAATATAAGTTAATAAAGAGAAAGGCAGAAATTAAGGAACCAATTGACTTGATAAAACCAAAACCTTGTTAAATCTAAAATTAACCCCCCAGTGAGGCAACAAAGTACAAAGCACAGATACACAAAATTTACTATAATTGAAAATACTTTTCTAACCTTACATCCTTAAAATATTGACATTTTCCTAATTTAGTTTTTATTATAAAATACTAAAGGGGAGCCTGGGTGGCTCAGTCGATCAAGCTTCCAACTCTTGGCGTCAGCTCAGGTGATGATCTCACAGTTTGTGAGTTGGAGCCCCATGTCGGGCTCTGTGCTGACATCGCATAGCAAGCTTGGGACTCTCTCCTAAAATAAATATAAATAAACTTAAAAAAATAAAATACTAAGGGGTGCCTGGGTGGTTCAGTTGGTTGAGCGTCTGCCTTCAGCTCAGGTCATAATCTCACGGTTCATGAGGTTGAGGCCCTTGTCTGGCTCTGCTCACAGCTTGGAACCTGGAGCCTGCTTCAAATTCTGTCTCCCTCTCTCTGCCCCTCACCCGCTCACACTCTGTCTGTCTCTCTCAAAAGTAAATAAACATGTATGTGTGTGTGTGTGTGTGTGTGTGTGTGTGTGTGTGTGTGTGTGTGTGTGTGTGTATACGTACATACACACACTAAGGGGTGGCTCAGTCAAGTCGGTGGCTGAGTCCGACTTCGGCTCAGGTCGTGATCTCACAGTTCATGAGTTTGAGCCCCACATCGGGTTCTGTGCTGACAGTGCAGAGCCTGGGGTCTGCTTCAGATTCTTTGTCTCTCTCTGCCCCTCCCATGCTTGCTCGCTCTCAAAAATAAACATTAAAAAATAAAATACTAAAAGAAATCTAGAAGGTAGAGAAAAAGGAATATCTGCTTTTTTTTTTTTACATTTTTTTAATGTTTATTTTTGAGAGAGAGTGAGAGTGTGAGTGGGGGAGGGGCCGAGAGAGAGGGGGACGCAGAATCTGAAGCAGGCTCGAGACTCCGAGCTGTCAGAGCCTGATGTGGGGCTTGAACTCACAAACCATGAGATCATGACCTGAGCCGAAGTCGGATGCTTAACCAACTGAGCCGCCCAGGTTCCATCTAGAATATTCAGTGAGGTGAGCACTGGGTGTTGTATGGAAACCAATTTGGCAATAAATTTCATATATTTAATAAATAAGAATATTCAGTGAGGTTTGCTGGGTATAGTGAAAACAGTTTAAAAAGTTGGCATGTGGGACCTTCCTCAATAGACCTAAAAGGCTCATTTTTGTTAGAAAACAAAAGAATATTGGTTTGTTTTATTCGTAAATAGTTATTAATGTGCTCACAAAAAGTTAAATCAACCTAAGCAGGAATTATTTTTTTTAAGTAGGCTCCACACCCAATGTGGCGCTCGAACTCGAAACCCTGAGATCAAGAGTCGCTTGCCCTACTGACTGAGCCAGCCAGGTGCCCCTAAGCAGGAGTTCAATAGCCATTTTTGAAAGCCAAGTAGCATTCCATTTCTAACTGACAATGATCAAAACTTGGATATTCATAAAACATGGTAAATGAAATGCTAAGCAAAAAACTTGCATCTGAAGTGTTTGTTCCTTTATTCTCAAAGACAACAAGAAAAGAAAGCACATGAAGTACTTGAACATTCTAAAAGTGATTGAGTCATTTGTGTCTGGTGGTTGAGGCTTTGGTTGCTGCCCTTCCCAACAAGGCCAGGAGTTCACCTGAGGTAATACGTTTGCCTTGGGGGTGAGGCCTTGAATTGCAGCAAATAACATACATGTATTTGCATATTCAACCAGTACTCATAAAAGGGATTATAATGAAAACCTGTTCTGGACAGCTGCTTACTCATTGCCTTTAGAATTGCGTGGTGCTGGGATAGGCAGGTGCCAGCTGTTTGCTCATTTGACCTACTAGCCTTGCGCAGTTTGCTGTGTGGATGTTGATACTACTAAATTAAAAGAAATTTATTTTAGATGGCCCCCGCTCTCCACCCAAACACCCTGGATTCATTTGAGATCTGGGATTCTAATTCTGTAGTTGGGAGACTGGCCCAAACTGTGGCCCAGTGTGAGTCAGTTGTAAGTGGCTGGCTGACTCTATGGGAACAGGAATGAGATGCAGCTTAGACGGTTTGTCAGCCAAATCCACAAATGTGTGGCTTTTTGAAACATTGGACATCTGTTCCTTTTAATTTAAAATAAACTTTTTTAAAAAGCACAAAGTTGCTTGGCTCCTTGTTTCTTTGTGTCAGCAGCAGTTGGTGCTCTAACCTAGGAAGCCTAGAATCGGAGAAAATTTGGAATCTTGAGAGCACACTTCAGAGAGAGTGGAAGGGAGTTGCTTCAGGAGGGGAGGAGATGATTTTACTGGATAGAGTCTGGAAATCCCCTTCAGGGGTAATCAGCCCAGGTGTTCAACCCGATTGTTAACTATGTCCAAATGACTCAAAGGACAGAAGGAGGGCTTGGACACACTCCAGCGGTAGTTCTACAATGTAGTCTTTATTTGCATTGGAAACCACATTCCTGAATTCTTGAGAGGAAGGCTCTGGCTTATTCTGGGCATCTTTGACTAAGAGGGACCCCAAGCCTTCTAAATTAACAGTCACTGCCTTCTTTTGAGACTTTCCAGGCAGTATCTACAATGATTGATTTGATGGCCTTCCACCTAAAGCCCTCAGGAAAGGCCTTGTTCTTGGAAGGAGGCCTTTGTAAGCCACTTTTCTCTCCTCCCCCCACTTCATCCCAAATGTGTCATTTCCCTTTGTTGCCATGTATCCCCTTAAGGGGGATAGAGCATGAGCAGCTTTTTCCTTCAGACGCTTTTGACTGACCCAACCCGACAGTATTGCTTAATTGTGTCCCAGCCTGTTTCTGATGGAAAAAAAAAAAAAAAATGTTTCCATGCAGTGAGGCAGTTTGAGATTCGTAGAGAGATGTTTCTGCCCTTCCCTGAAGGTGGGAAAAGACTGTTCAGATTACTCTTATCTTCCTTTGGCCGCCATGTTGTGTTGGAAACTACAGCAGCTCAGTTTCACTCCTCTTTGCGGTGGTGAAAAAGCCTGGCACACCAGTCATCCAAGAGCCATGTTGTTCTCAACCTCTTTTCATTAGTTTAAAAAAAAAAAAAAATGAAAATGAGAGGAGGCCTTTCTCAACCTTTCACTTTTTAGTGCACCTCCCAGCCTCTTGGGAGGCCCTTTCACTTGAGTGACAGGCCTAACCTCTTCTAGCCGCCAAATTTTCTCTGCTTAACCTGACAGTGGCTACACTCTTGCGGCTCTTCGGATACCTCTGCTCCATTCTGGCCACTGTATCCGTCCCTTCCCACTCCCATGTCCCTTCTATGGTATATTTTTGTGCAAAACCCCATTAATACCAGCAATCAAGATTAGGTCCCAGGAACCTCTGATGTGCCCTTTCCCGGGAAGTACAGTGGATTACTGTAACTGTCATAATGATTGTTTGATTACTTTGTAAGCAGGCACTGTTTTCAGTGTTGGTTTGTATTGTTGAGTATTAAAATCCTTAACAACCCTGTGAGAAAACTAAGGTAGAGAAGTTTAGTGGTTAGCTGTGGGAAGAAGGGAAGCAGAGAAAGGATTCAAACCTAGGCATTCTGGCTCTTACACATTCAGTTCTACAGAAAAGTCCAGTAGAAAAGTCCAGGCTTTTTATCTACATCCTTGTCTCATCTTGGGATCACAAGTAGGTCATGGAGAAAGACAACAGAAAATCAAGCCCACAGCCCTAAAAGTTTGCTATTTAAATAGATGAGCAGCCTCTGCTTGCGTTTATCACAGGGGTAGGAACGCCAGCTCCATCCCTGGCCATCCTGTGTGGGCAGGTTCCCAAAGTGGTGTTTGCTAGAATTATGATTACAAAGCAATTTCTATTTGTACAGATCTTTTTTCTCCTTCAAAGCACTTTCACATCTTAAATTTTATTTGATCTTCATAACAACCCTATGAAATAGAGCCAAAAGTGGCATTAACCAGATTGGTAGGGGGAAACATTTTTAAATTCACTTTTTTTTAAGTGATGTTTTCTTTTTATTTATTTTTTTAATGTTTATTCTAAGACAGAGGGATATGCAAATGGGGGGGGCGTGCAGAGAGAGAGAGGGAGGGAGAGAGACAGAGGATCCCAAGCAGGCTCCTTGCTGTCAGCGCAGAGCCCACAAGGGCGGCCTGAACCCACGAACTGTGAGATCGTGACCTGAGCCCAAATCAAGAGTCGGACGCTTAACCAACTGAGACACGCAAGTGCTCCAAATTTACTTTTTAAATCTCCACTGGTTTAAGGTACTGTGGGGAAGAGACAACACTAATGACCATAATCTTTGCCCTCCAGGAACTTACAGTCTCCTTAGGGGTATTGTGCTTATATACAGATAACTACAACATAAAGTGAAATGAACAGCGAAGGAAAGAACATTAAGAAAAGAACCCAGAAGAGGATTGGAATGGGTGACCAGGAAGGCTCAGAAAAGGTTTCATGAGGATGTGGCATTTGAATAGCCAGCTAGGGTGGGGAGAGGGCAGGTGTTCTGACTAGAGAAAGCCCTGTGAGACAGCAGGAAAGCACGAGTAGGAGAGCTCTGTGTAGGGCGAGTAGAAGAGACAAGACCAATGAGTCACCTAAAGTCAGTCCGCCCACCTGTGGTACTCTTTGCCTTAGTCCCGTTTTGTATCCTTGAAAGCACATATGTGACTCACAAAGTAGTTTATCTGTTTTCTTGTTTTTGCTTGTTTCCTTCACTAGAGCGTAAGCCCCGTAAGGGCGGGCACTGTTGCACTCTCCATTGTTTCCCCGGGGCCTGGCACTCGGTAGGCTCGCAGTGTTTGCCGAGTGAATGTTGAAGTGGTCCAGGAGGGGTAGCAGCGGAGCTTCAAAGGCAGGCTGGACAGGCTCCCTAAGATGAGGTGCCAGGGTACTAGGCAAGTTGGAGTAAAGGTCAAGAAGGAATCTGAGAAGACAGCAGTGCTGATCCATCACCGGGCCAGGAATACAGGAGGAGGAGCAAGTTTGAGAGAGAGAGAGAAACAGTGTTCTGTTCTGAACACATTGCCCAACAGGATAGTGGCTCCTACCATGGGTCTCTCTCAGGTTTTCTAACTCCTAAGCTTGAGAATGTGCTATCCATTAGACCACTATGTGACTTCTGCCAGAGAATAAACTGGACTTTTCCAGAGAATTCTCTGGAGTAATACATCCTTTGTACTTTTCCATAAGTGATCATCTTAGCCTTAACTTGTTAGGTAGCACTGTTCTTCTAAAGACAGCACTGTGACCAGACCTTGGGGCCACAGGAAACTGCCTTAAAATTCCTCACCCCTGTTGTATCCTGCTTGCTTAATGAATGACTCCTCCCTATGAGAACTGAGAGGATGGTAATTCCTGGATAGATTGTCTTTATAAGGAGAAAAGTTTGGCAATGTGATTTCCTGTGTATTTGTCCTGGAATCCAAGATTCCAGTAGTGCTAGCCTAGATGGCAGTGGCAGCCACCTAGAACCCACATGTCATAAGTTTTCCGAAGTAAATATGAGGGCATCCCCCCAACTGCCTTTGCCAAGCCAAAAGGCAGAATCACGGCTTTATTACACCTTCTAGAGCATGTGGTCAAGGCGGCTTTCCATTTGGCTGCTTTGGTACTGGGGTTGTTTACATGTTTCAATAAATGAGTTATGCTTATTGAAGTTGGCTGGCTAGGAGTTCAGAATAAATGACATATGACCACAATTATACCACTCACCAGGAAGAGCAGAGTTCAAAAGGAGAGATTTATTTGTGTAATAACCCTTTGGTGAGGAAGAGAGGTACAAAACTTTAGTATTCTCTTCTCAGGTGGGTGCACAGTTGTTGAAACCTGGGAGAATTGGGGTGTCACTGGCTTTCTGATGGAATCAGACATAAAGAGATGCCTATCTAGTAAAAGCATGTATGTGGGAGTGCTTTGCACAATTTCAGAAGAAGAAAGGAAGCTGAAAATAGTGCTTTTTAGAAAAATGTAGAGATCAAAGAAGTTTTCAGATGCTCTCCATTTCCTCTTCAAGCATAAAGAATCCATTGGAGCATAAAAGATCCCTGGTCTCTGCACAGAGGAAGTAAAAAGTTCTTTCATGCAGGAGCACCTGGCTGGCTCAGTCAGTGGAGCATGCCACCCTTGAACTCAGGTTGTGAGTTTGAGCCCCACATTGGGTGTAGAGATTATTTAAAAATAAATCTTTTTTTAAAAAGTGCTTTCATACTCAAAATCTTTCCTACCTTTTAGTATACTTTTTGGGCTGCTGTCAGACTGTGTATGTGAGAGAGAGAGAGAGAGAGAGAGAGAGAGAGAGAGAGAGAGAGAGAAAGATTGATTCAGTCTTCCTTGTGATAGGCAGTGTTCATTAGAAGGGCATGTTGAGATAGTAGGACTCCAAAGGTAGTCTTTAATTTCCCTCTTCCTCCTGTTTGTTCCCTGAATGTACATGGAACATTCTATAATTCTACACCTGTTTATGTGATAATTTACAGAACAGCGATGCTGCTTACTACTTCCACCCCTTGTTACTGCCTTCTGATTCATTTGACTTGTTCCTTCATTCTTCAGACTGTCTCCCAAATGTTAAAATCCTTTTAAAAATCATTTGAGTTATTTTATCTTATGTTGGATTTTTTTTTAATTTTTTTTGAGAGAGAGAGAGAGAGAGAGAGAGAATCCCAAGCAGGCTCCATGCTTTCAGCACAGATCCCCATGTAGGGCTAGAACTCACGTACCATGAGATCCTGACCTGAGTCAGACGCTTAAAATCGAGTCAGACGCTTAACTGACTGAGCCATCCAGGCACCCCTTACATTGGATTTTTAAACCTTTGTTTAAAATAAAAATATGCTGGGGCACCCGGGTGGCTCAATCGGTTGAGTGTCTGACTTTGGCCCAGGTTATGATCTCAGAGTTTGTGAGTTCGAGCCCCGCGTCGACCTGTGTGCTGACAGCTCAGAGCCTGGAGCCTGCTTCAGATTCTGTGCCTCCCTCTCTCTCTGCCCCATCCCCACTCATGCTCTGTCTCTCTCTGTCTTAAAAATAAATAAAACATTTTGGGGCGCCTGGGTGGCGCAGTCGGTTAAGCGTCCGACTTCAGCCAGGTCACGATCTCGCGGTCCGTGGGTTCGAGCCCCGTGTCAGGCTCTGGGCTGATGGCTCAGAGCCTGGAGCCTGTTTCCGATTCTGTGTCTCCCTCTCTCTCTGCCCCTCCCCCGTTCATGCTCTGTCTCTCTCTGTCCCAAAAATAAATTAAAAACGTTGAAAAAAAAAATTAAAAAAAAAATAATAAAACATTTTAAAAAATTAAAAATAAATTAAAAATAAAAACATGCAGGACGCCTGACTGGCTCAGTTGGAAGAGCATGTGACTCTTGATCTCCGAGTCGTGAGTTCAAGCCCCACACTGGGTGAAGCAATGACTTCAAAAAATAAAAACCAAGCAAAAGAAATGCGTAGTATAAAAGGGAGATCTTCTGAGAAAGATACTCCCCCAGAGAAATTACTGTGAAATTTAGTGTGTATCCTTTCAGGCCTGCTCAAAAATGCTCTGAGCTTCCCATTCTTCTTGGTCTTGGGGGCCTGACAGTGGAGGCAAAGCAGGAGCAGCCAGGATCACTGGGTCACATCTCTCATCTGTATCTTCAAGTCAGTGATTGCTCCATCCCTGTCCTTCCTCAACAAAATTAAACATAACCGTATAGACAAATCTGTGGGTTTTTCATAACATTTAACAGTCATTTCTGTTTGTCTTGGCTACTGCAGCATACATAAAGGGAACAGTGGGCGTGGCCAAACTTTGGAAGGCTTGGAATTCCAGGACTAGTTTTAGATTTTAGGCAAGGACTTACAAAGTCTCTTCATTATCAAAACATTGAGTTTATATTGTTTTAAATGGCTCTTAACTGTATAAGATGGCTCAGAGACAAAATATATTTTTTAAGTTACTTATTTGGAGAGAGAGGAAGCACATGTGGGAAAGGGAGTGAGAGAATCGCAAGCAGGCCCTGTGCTGTCAGCACAGAGCCCAATGCAGGGCTCGAACTCATGAACCATGAGATCATGACCTGAGCTGAAACCTAGAGTCAGGACACTTAACTGAGTGAGCCACCCAGGTGCCCCAAGACAAAACATTTTTAATTATATTTGTATTTCCAGGTCCTCGGTTTTATTTGTTATGAGATCTGTTGATAATAAGTGAGCCTTAACGGGCTTCATGTATGCCTCTAGTTTTGCAGCTTTACATCTTTTCCATGGTGTTTTAGACATTTATATTAATCTGTTCAGTAAACGTGGAGTTTCTACCATGAGCCAAGCATATGCTTTGAAGCAAAGAGTATACCAAATGGTGAACTCCTTAAGGACAGAGGCCAGGTTTAACTCATTCTTTTAAAGTCTGTCTATCCTAGCACTGTCTTTCCTTGCAGGTGGTCAATGGATGTTTGTTGAATTAAGCTCACATCCTGCCTTTCTCATGCTGTTCACATGAGCTGAGCTTAAGCAAAAGCTTTTTTTTTTTTCCCCAGAAAGGAAACTCCCATCTTTTGACTTATGTCATGTTTCTTACTATGTTCCCATGACCTCTCACCTAATAAGAACAAGCTTTGTTCAACTCCCTTTTCTATAGTTCCCAGGACTTTGCTCCTGAGATGTCTAGAATAGCCTTGTCCAATGGAAATACAGTTCAAGCCATATATCTAATTTAAAATTTTATTTTATTATTTTTTTTAACGTTTATTCAGTTTTGAGAGGCAGAAACAGAGTGTGAGCTGGGGAGGGGCAGAGGGAGGGAGACACAGAATCCGAAGCAGGTTCCAGGCTCCGAGCTGTCAGCACAGGGCCCGACGCGGGGCTCGAACTCACGGACTGCGAGATCATGACCTGAGCCAAAGTCGGCGGCTTAACCGACTGAGCCACCCAGACGCCCCTAATTTAAAATTTTAGTAGCAATACATAAATAAATAAAATTTTAGTAGCTACATTTTAAAATGTGAAAAGGCAGGTGCCTGGGTGGCTCATTTCAGCTTGGGTTTATGCAACTGAGCCCCAAGTTGGGCTCTGTGCTAACAAGGCGGAGCCTGCTTCAATTCTTTCTCCCTCTCTCTGCCCCTCCCCCACGTGTGCACACACATGCACTCTCCAAATAAATACTTTTTAGAAATATAAATAAAATGTAAAAAGAAACAAGTATACCAATTTGAATAATTTAACCCAATATATCCAAAGTATTCCAACAATTAATTTAAAATATTAATATTTTACAATTTTTTATTCATATTGTCTTCAAAATCCAAGGTGTATTTTTCACGTACAGCACTAGCCACATGTGGCTAATGGTTACCTTACTAGACAGCACAGGTGTAGAATTTTTTTTAAATTCATGTTAGTTAATATGTAGTGCAGTATTGGTTTCAGGAGTAGAATTTAGTGCTTATCCCAACAAGTGCCCTCTATAATGCCCATCACCCATCAAGTATAGAATCTTTGAATTTTTGTGTACTTATCAGTAGACAAGCCATAAAAGTATTCATCTTAAATTTATTTTGAAAGAGAGACAGATCATGAGCAGGGGTGGGGCAGAAAGAGAGGGAGAGAGAATCCCAAGCAGGCTCTGCACTATCAGCAGAGCCGGATGTGGGGCTTGATCTCATGACCCATGACATCATGACCTGAGCTGAAATCAAGAGTCAGATGCTCAACCGAGCCACCCAGACGCCATGTGCTGTTTCTTTTTAAGCTATTCTTAGATTTTTTTTTATCTTTAGGTAAAGTCCATATTTCAAAAACCAGCAAGTCTTTTTCTTAAAATGCTTGTAAGCCATTCTTTGCTTGTAAGCAATTCTTTGGTTGTGGGGAGCATCATCAACCTTCCTTTTCATCTCTTCCTGTGTCCCTGGCTCCCTGGAATCTAAATGGGATTTTCTTTTTGCTCTTCTCCCTTTAATGCCATATCTTCTACAACACTGACCCCACACTGTGTTCCCCTGAAACTTGAATATTTACATTACCTTAGCTTCTTGTGCAAGCATTCTATTGGAAATGGGGTTCCATTTATTAATAAGGCTGACATTGCATCATCTGAGACATTTCAGAGTATTGGAGTAAGAAGTTAGTTAAATATGTAAAGCCAGATTTTTAGCTCATATCCCTAAAAACCATAGGAAACAATGTGATTGATACAGATGAGCAAACATCTTCTAAATAACTGATTTTTTGCCAATGACAAGCTAGTAAAGCCGTATTTGGTACGTAGGTTGAAGAACAAGAAAGGGTTGACTGCCAAACCTTGGGCTCATGGGGAGAGAATACTGTGATAAGAACATATGGAGCATGTTTTAAAACAAAATTTTGGACAGGAATTCAAGTGTGATAAACATGGTGGTCAGGAGAAGAATCATTGGTATGTATACGGCAAAAGAGTCCACAGAGCCAGTGAGGAGGCGTTTCAGACAAATTTAAAGCCTAGACTAGAGCTCTTAGCCCTGTACTATGGCTTTGCTGTAAAAAAGTGGAACACGGACATGTGGAAGATAATAAATAATAATTAGGAAGCTAGGATTGTAGCATTAAGACGTTCAAAGTAACTTAGCTACATTGTAAGCTTCTTCAGACTATGTGGTATTGACTCCTACGTCATTAACATCTAGTTCAATGCCTGGCACTGAATAGACACTGCCTGAATAAACGAATGAACAAACGGAGATGTCTAGAATAGACACCTGTCCAATAGAACAGCCCTGTCCAATCCCACAATACATTTGCTAAGTTCTAAGTGACAGGTTAAATAAAGGAGAAAGATGTTGTAGATTAGTGTTGTTGGGGCAAAGTTAGAATCAAGAGGGACCGAATGGGAAGAAACAGGTTCTACAGCTTAAGGAGCTCTTGACAAGAGCACAAATGGAGAATGAAAAGGCTTGAAAATAAGCAGCCATTTGAATTTACACTGTACTTACTACCTATAGGGGGTGCATCCTGGCACTGTGGGATGTGAGTGACAACATAGTTCTCCAGTTACCCAGTAATCTAAGATATTACAAGTTCAAAGATTCTGGATCTGAGGGCACCTGGATGGCTCAGTTGGCTAAGCGTCCACCTTGGACTCAGGTCATGATCTCACAGTTCGTGAGTTTGAGCCCTGCATCGGGCTCTGTGCTGACAGCTCAGAGCCTGGAGCCTGCTTTGGATTCCATGTCTCCCTCTCTCTGTCCCTCCTCTGCTTGCACTCTTTCTGTCACAAATAAATGAACACACACACACACACACACACACACACACATATATATATAAATTTTAAAGGTTCTGGATCTGTATGCCCAGGAAGTTAAGATTCTACTTTGTCCTGGCTGATTGGCTGTTTTCTCTACACAAAGTACATTTCCACTGACACCGCTTTATCTTGATCAGCTTCTTTGTATTAGTTTTTAAGTTAAATCACAAGTCTGATACCAAAAATTTTGTTACCCTACACAGACAAAAAAATATTTTCCATGTAAATGTTTAAAACAAGTCTGCAAATATTTAGGTATCTACACACATCAAATAATGCAGTTGTGGATCATAACACTCTATTCATATAAGTGAATGGACCCAGAGCTGTGTCAAATTGGGGCTTTCTTCTAATATTCACCTGCCATTGATTTCATGAGATGTCAAATTAGAAATACACTTGTCACCATTGGACATGAATTTCTTTCTCAAATATAAAATGATTTATACTTATGACTTTCTTTAGCTTCTCTTTTAGCAATGTTCCTCAGAATTAGCTTAACCCCTGGTGAGTTACAGGTCTTCATTAATGCTGGTTCAATTAGGGAAATTGTTTCAGTCTCTGGATATCTTCAATGTAAAATAATTACTTTTAACTTTATTTTGTAAAAATTATTATCTGATTATTTTTCAAGTACACTTGGGTTAACAAAATGCAGCAGAGGGGTGTGCCTTTTAGCAACTGAACAGACCACTTTTTACATTCCTTAGAAATAAGATATGGCTCAGTATTTTAAATCATAGCAACAGTTGATAAGAAAAACAGCAAAAAGGTAATCATTTCCATATGGAAAGAAAAGGAAGAAACCAGTGAAGCTGTGAACTGTCATTTTTCCATATAAAAAATAAATCACCACTGGTAGATTTGGCAGAAAGGGCCAACGTTTGTATTTATTTCCCATTTTACATGTGTTAATACATCGCATGAGATGTGTTTTATTGAAATACACAATTACCCTCAAACTCAGTTGCCAATTTCCAAGTGTGTTTTGTTGTACTGAGTGAAACCCACATCTGTTTGTGTCCATTTCATCAAGAACAGGATAGTATCTCAACTTCATGAAATTTTGGTGAAGTTCTTACACATTTTACTGAAAAGCACAACATCTTCCACACCAGATAAATACCTATAAGTAATCTGAAAACACTAGTTGAATAAAATCAGTTTCTTTTCTTGTATTCAAGATGTAAAAGAAAAACTGACCCAGTTTTCTGATGGATAGAAAATTTAAGAAAAGCAAACATTTACTTACTTTTGTACTTAAGCATGGTATACATTTATTTAAAAAAGCATAATATACATTTATTAACAAGATCTGATATTTATTTTTAAATAGCTGCTTGATGTGGAAAATCTTACCCTGTTATAGAATAAAATATTCAAAATAGATGTTCATGCTCTAGCATTTGACAATAGCTCCCTCTTATGGTTCAAAGCATTCACTTCAGAGGGGAACACAAATACAGAACTGCCAATTTCTTAAGTTTAAAAGTGTGTAGTGAAAGTTTAGCCCATATTTAGTGAATCCTTTCTGGAATAAAGGGAAGATTTAGAAAAAGAATATTCCCCTTTCTTGTATAGTTCCATAGTTCTAACATCTCAGCAAAGTGTTTCCAAATTTCTTTATTGAAGCACCATTATTTTTCTTACAAATAAAAATACCAAGTGTTTTCATTGAAAAGATACTATTTTTCCTTTATTTTCATTAAAAAAAATATTTTTAAGTTTGTTTATTTAAGTAATCTCTACATCCAGCATGGGACTCAGACTCATAACCCCCAGATTAAGAGTCACAGGCTCTTCTGACTGAGCCAGCCAGGCACCTCAAAAACATGCTATTCCCATTTAAGAGGTTTCCCTCCAGGAGTACCTGGGTGGCTCAGTCGGTTAAGGTCCAACTCTTGGTTTTGGCTCAGGTCATGATTTCACAGTTTGTGAGTTCAAGCCCTGTATGGACTCTGTGCTGACAACGTTGAGCCTGCTTGGAATTTTCTCTCCTTCCCCCTCTCTCTCTGCCCCCACCCCCCTTGCTCACACACAACACTCTCTCTCAAAATAAATAAAATAAACTTAAAAAAAGGTTTTCCTCCTTTTTTATCTTTTATTATAATCTAAGGTAACATATAGTATAAAGGTTTTCCTTGGGAATGCAAGCTGGTGCAGCCACTCTTGTAAACAGTATGGAGGTTCCTCAAAAAACTAAAAATAGAACTACCCTACGACCCAGCAATTGCACTACTAGGCATTTATCCATGGGATACAGGTGTGGTGTTTCGAAGGGACACATGCACCCCCGTGTTTATAGCAGCACTATCAACAATAGCCAAAGTATGGAACCAGCCTAAATGTCCATCGATGGATGAATGGATAAAGATGTGGTATATCTATACAATGGAGTATTACTCAGCAATGAAAAAGAATGAAATCTTGCCATTTGCAACTATGTGGATGGAATTGGAGGGTATTATGCTAAGTGAAATTAGTCAGTCAGAGAAAGACAAAAATCCTATGACTTCACTCATATGAGGACTTTAAGAGACAAAACAGATGAACATAAAGGAAGGGAAACAAAAATAATATAAAAACAGGGAGGGGTACAAAACATAAGAGACTCATAAATATGGAGAACAAACTGAGGGTTACTGGAGGGATTGTGGAAGGGGGAATGGGCTAAATAGGTAAGGGGCACTAAGGAATCTATTCCTGAAATCATTGTTGCACTATATGCTAATTTGGATGTAAATTAAAAAAAATTAAAATAAAATAAAATGAAATAAAGGTTTTCCTCCTGGGGTGCCTGGGTGGCTCAGCCAGTCAAGCATCTGACTTCGGCTCAGGTTGTGATCTTGCGGTTTGTGAGTTCGAGCCCCACATTGGGCTCTGTGCTGACAGCTCAGAGCCTGGAACCTGCTTCGGATTCTGTGTCTCCCTCTCTCTCTGCCCCTCCCATGCTCATACTCTGTCTGTATCTCTCAATAATAAATAAATGTTAAAAAAAAAATTAAAAAAAAAAGTTTTCCTCCTTTTCTGTGGTTATGGTATGCCAAAGGAAACAGCATTCACCTTTGTTACTTTAACAGGTAGGGATCTGAACACCTTACAGAAAAAGTAATATTGAAAATTGTTTAGCCCCAAAATGATCTAGGGTACTTTTTCTCCTCTGTTGGCGATCAGAGATTGCAGTAACTGGCAACAACTTGTTCCAACAATGTGAAACTGTCCAGAAAGTCCTCTTCTTCAATTCCAAATTTTGTGTACTGATGAATGTAGGCTCTGATGAAAGAAACAGAAAATGTAAAATAAAAAAAATCTCAGAGAAATTACTAACTCCTAAAATCAAACCATAAATAGAACTGTCCTAATTCATGAATAATTGAAGATGGAAGAATCTCTTAAATGTCTTATATTTGTTTCAACATTTATTCCAAAGATTAGTAAACTTTGAAAGTTTATGTCAAGCTCCCCGCCTTTTTAGTATCCAAGAGAGTGACAGTAAGAAGCACATAGGAAAAAGAAGCTTATTCAGATTTGGTTATCTAACCAAGCACATATTGAACACCCTACAGAGATGACTGGGTTCAATACAAACTCTAAAAGGTGCCTGAGAATTTTTACCTAAGGCTTGAAATGCATTAATTTAGTGCTAGGAATGAAGTGAAGTCTCCCAAGTATTTTTCAGACATTTACTTTGCAGTTATACCAGGTGGTTCTTTGAATACCCCGTACCCTCCAAATGTTCTGAGGTAGGGCAAATATTAAAAAGAATGTCAGGGGCAGACATGGATTAAATTGATGTAATAAGAGCTGCTGCCATTTAAGGGGAGTGGGAAGTGAACAAAATCAGAAAAGGACAGAGTTCACTGCTGTCCTTTTGGACGGGGCTTGTGGAATAGCCACGCGTGGAAAGGGGGAGCCCTTGGGAATCCTGGATAATCAAAGTAGAGGCCTTGCCAATTAATACGAGGAATTCTGCTTTGACAAGTAATTGTGGCAGAGGTCAGGAGACCTGATAATTCATTTCTTAGGATCAAGCAGACATTTTGTAGTGGCAAATGGAGTTAAACTTGCAATATTTCTTGCTGAACAAGATCAGGATCTCTTCCATTCTTCCAAGGATCTTATTTTGGAATACTATTTTATTGTCCCAGCCTTATAATGAAATTTCTACTTTAATTTCATTTCATTTGGAAACTACTCCTTTTATCAACAAGAGTTAACAGCAATGTGGTAGGTATTCTTACATGATTATCTCACTTAATCCTCGCTACATATCCTCTTATTTTGGACCCATTGTGCAGAAAAGAAAATGATGCCTGAAGTAACATGACTGAATTTCACACCTACAAAGTAAGCCATGCTTACTCCATGTTGTAGGTTGAATGTTTGCGTTCCCCCAAAATTCATACATTAAAATCTTACCCCCAAGGTGATAGTATTAGGAGGTGAGGCCTTTGGAAGGTGATAGGTCATGAAGGTGGAGCCCTCATGAATGGAATCAGTGCCCTTTTAAAAGAGGCCTATGAAAGATCTTTGCCTCTTTGGCCATTTGAGGACACAGGGAAAGACATCACCTATGAACCAGGAAGTAGCTCCTCAGTAGACATCAACTCTGCCAACACTATTTAATTTGGACTTCCTAGCCTCTAGAACTGTGAGAAATAAATTTCTGTTGTTTATAAGATATGCAGTCTGTGCTATTTTTGTTAGAGCAAATCAAACAGACTAAGACATTCCAGATCCTGCTTTCTGTTTTAAGATTTATATTCCTAAGGGTAGAAAGACTTGTAGATTTCTGGGCACCTGGGTGGCTCAGTCGGATAAGCATCCGACTTTTGATTTTGGTTCAGGTCATGATCTTTCAGTTTGTGAGATTAAGCCCCCCATCAGGATTTGTGCTGAGGGTACGGAGCCTGCTTGGGATTCTCTCTTTCTCTTTCTCTTTCTCTCTCTCTCTCTCTCTCTTTCTCTCTCTCCTGCCCCTCCCCTGCTCACATACACTCTCTATAAATAAATAAATAAGTAAATAAGTAAGTAAATAAATAAATAAATAATACGAAGAAAGGTTTGTAGATTTATTTTTTACTTACTTTGAAGCAAACATATTCCATGCTTTGCCCACAATTGTATCAAGTGGCTTTAGTAAGAACTGGCTATTGCTGACCAATGCTGCAGACTTCTCATATTTGCTAAATGCTCGCTGGGTTTTCCACACATTGAAAGCATTAACAGGCGCTAACCAAGAAGTATAGAGTGCTGGATCTTTAAATCCTCCTAGAGTAAAACAACATTAAGCCATTGTTCATACCATAAATCATTAATTTTGGAAACAAATTAATAAACAGATTTTTCTTATTTTAATATTTAACCAGAAATCTTTTGTTTTACCTATTTAAAACTAGTTTATAGTGCTTTTAGATAAATGACCCATAGTCATTGTAAAAAAAATAGTAGTAATTCACACCACTCAGAGAAGTATTAAGAAGAAAATTTAAGTCAACTGAACAGGTGAAATGTCACCATCCAGAGAAGATTGTGAACATTTTGTTGACCCTCTTGTGTATATAATTTTACACACACGCTGTTCTGTAATCTGTTTTCATTCACCAGTATGGTGTAAACCTCTTTTTCATGTCAATAAATATCACTCATATTTAAAGCCTTAGTATGTGAATATACCATAATTTATTTAACACATTTCCTACTGTTGGGCATTTAGGTTGTTTCCACATTTTTGTGTGAAAGATACTACAGTGAATATCTTTGCAAGAACACCTCTCTGTACCTATGTCATTTGTTGTGGGTAAATTTTTGGAAGTTTGATTACTTTATATAACCTCTTATTAATTCTCTTGATTTAGAATCTAAAATGAAGACTATGAAGAAAACGTTCTGAGGTAGGAGAAAGTATACCATCTGATGGACCTGAAATGATCTCTCTTTAGTTTTCACTTTTTTATCTAAGGTGCATTACAGGGACTAGATTATTTGGTCTTCTTTCTATCATAGCTAGAAGCAGCCAATTTGATACTGCTAAAATCATCAAATAAGGATAATACAAACCTGGAGATTCGCCATAGAAACAAATAATAAGAGTACTGCTCTTTGAACCTCCTGAAAATTTTGTAACAAAATGCTTGTCACAGAGATCCTAGTTGTGCTACATTACCTGTTATCCCCTTCTTTAGTAACAGAGCTCCCCAATTTTAACTGTGCTCATGACACCCTTGCAGCTAGTTGTAGCACAAGATTCAGTCCCAATCAAAGCTATTCAACCATGAGTGTGGTGTGCGACCCTAGGAAAAGGCAGCATACCCTCCTTTGCTCATTCCTATGTGATTTGATGGCTGAAGCTCAGATGTCTTGGACCATGAGGAGGAAGCCATGGGACACCTGGGTGGCTCAGTTGGCTGAGTGTCCTACTTTATCTCGGTCATGATCTCACGGTTTATGAATTCGGGCCACTTGTCAGGCTCTGTGCTGACAGCTCAGAGCCTGGAGCCCGCTTCAGATTCTGTCTCCCTCTCTCTGCCCTTCTCCTGCTTGCACCCTGTGTGTCTCCCTCTCAAAAATAAACATTAAAAAATTAAAAAAAAAAAAAAAAAAAAAACAAGAGGAGAAAGCCATAAGGTGAGGACAGAAAGAATTTAATCTATATCTTGTTTCAACCACTTCTATTTTTTGGTGTCCAGTTACATATTACTGATACAATGCTTACACTTTGCTACTAAAACACAGTTATTATTTTCCTTTCTTTAAAAATAAATTCAGGGGGGAGGCTGGGTGGCTCAGTCGGTTGAGCATCCAACTTCAGCTCAGGTCATGATCTCATGGTCTGTGGGTTTGAGCCCTGCATTGGGCTCTGTGATGACAGCTCAGAGCCTGGAGCCTGCTTCAGATCCTGTGTCTCCCTCTCTCTCTGCCCATCCCCCACTCATGCTCTGTCTCTCTCTGCCAAAAATAAATAAACATTAAAAAAAATTTAAAAATAGATTCAGGGACTTCCTTTTTTCCTAAAATTTTTTATTTTTTTGAGAGAGTACAAGAGGGGGAGGGGCAGAGTGAGAGGGAGACACAGAATCTGAAGCAAGGTTCCAGGCTCCAGCTGTCCACACAGAGCCTAACATTGGGCTCGAACTCATGAGATCATGACCTAAGCCAAAGTCCAACGCTTAACTGACTGAGCCACTCAGGCACCCCAGGGGAGGAACTTCCTTTAAAAAACAAATGAAAAAACGTGTATATGAGCAAAATGTACATCTTAATTTTCACCTTAACTTCTGCTTACCCAGATCTGCACTATGCACATCTTTCCCACGAAGGATGACCAAGTTAGCAATGGAAGTGTTAAAATGAAGCTCCCTGTTGAGAGACACTTTACCAAGAGTAGGAAGTCCTGATAAAGGAGGCCGAACCTGCCAATCAATACCTACCAAAGGAAAAAAAGCAAGAAATTTTATAAATCACTTTGAGCAACAAGAGAAAGATGTATTATGGCAGGTATATTTTACATATATATATATATATTTTTTCAATGTTTATTTATTTTTGGGACAGAGAGAGACAGAGCATGAACGGGGGAGGGGCAGAGAGAGAGGGAGACACACAATCGGAAACAGGCTCCAGGCTCTGAGCCATCAGCCCAGAGCCCGACGCGGGGCTCGAACTCACGGACCGCGAGATCGTGACCTGGCTGAAGTCAGACGCTTAACCGACTGCGCCACCCAGGCGCCCCATACATATATCTTTATTTGATAAGTAAAAAAAATTTTTTTTAATGTTTTTATTTATTTTTGAGAGAGAGAGACAGAGCATGAGCAGGGGAGGGGCAGAGAGAGAGGGAGACACAGGATCTGAAGCAGGCTCCAGGCTCTGAGCTGTCAGCACAGAGCCAAATGCAGGGCTCAAACCCACTAACCGTGAATCATGACCTGAGTCCAAACTGGACGCTTAACCGACTGAGCCACCCAGGCTCCCCAAAAGTCGTTTTTTTCTACTAAATGTTTAAAAATTTTTACCTGGTTGACCAAAATGATTCAAACTATTAAGTCCCGAGAAAGGGATGAAATACTCTGCATAGGGTGTTCAAGGATGGTGGTAGGTGCATACAATGGATTTCTACTCAGGAATAAAAAGAAACTACTGATACACATAACAAACAACATGGACACATCTCAAGAGCATTATGGTAAGTGAAATGAGTTTGACTCAAAAAAATTACGTACTGGATGATTCCATTTATAGGACATTCTGAAATAGGCAAAACCATGGGAACAAAATTCAAATCAGTAGTTGCCAGAGGCTGGAGTGGAGGGAAGAGACTGCCTACAAAGGAGCATGAAGGAACTTTTTGGGATGATGGAAATACTCTATCTCAGTTGTCATAGAGGTTACTATAAGTTTGTCAAAATTCATAGAACTATACACCTAAAAAGGGTGAACTTTGCTCTATATGCCTGTATGAACAAACAAAATTCATACAAAAATGTTAAGGGATATAGAAACACAAAACAAAAACAGGATTGAAAATTGACTGGTCATAGGGAAATATTAAGAAAATACTTTAAAAAGTTTTTTTTCTTAAATATTTATTTTTGAGAGAGTGAGTGCGAGCAGGGGAGGTGCAAAGAGAGAAGGGGACAGAGGATCCAAAGAGGGCTCTGCGCTGACAGCAGTGAGTCCAGTTCAGGGCTTGAACTCATGAACTGTGAGATCATTACCTGAGCTGAAGTTGGAAGCTCAAACAACCGAGCCACCCAGGTGCCCCTAAGAAAATACTCTTAAATTATACATAGGATAGGGATAAAATTCAGTGTTCATAACAGACTGATTTTCAGCAAACAGAGAAATACAACAAACCAAAAATTTTGGCATGCTGAACTCAGTAAGAAGACAAGCCAATTTAAGAATTAGAAAAATGTTTGAATAAACATTTCACCAAAAAAGATAATCAAACAACTCTACCGATCACATTAAAAGATGCTCAACATCACTGTCATTAGGAAAATGCAAATTGAGGGGCATGTGGTTGGTTCAGTCTGTTAAGTGTCTGACTCTTGATTTTGGCCTAGGTCAGGATCTCACAGTTTGTGATATCGAGCCCCACATTGGGCTCTGTGCTGACAGTGTGGAGCCAGCATGGGATTCTCTCACTCCCTCTCTCTATGCCCCTCCCCTGCTCTCTTTCTTTCCCAAAATAAATAAATAAACATTAAAAATGTAAATTGAGGGGCACCTGGGTGGCTCAGTAGGTTGAGTCCGATTTTGGCTCAGGTCACAGTCTCATGATTCATGAGTTCGAGCCCTGTGTTGGGCTCTGTGCTGACAGCTCAGAGCCTGGAGCCTCTTCGGATTCTGTGTCTCCCTCTCTCTCTGCCTCTCTCCTGCTTGTGTTCTATCTGTCTCTCCCTCTCTCAAAAACAAATAAACATTAAAAATTTAAAAAAAAATGCAAACTGAAACCACAAGGAGACACTACTTCATACCTATTAGAATGGCTATAATCAAGAAGACTAACAATATCAGATGTTGGCAAGGATGTGGAAAAACTGAAACCCTCTTAAACTGTTGGTGGGAATGTAAATGGTGCAGCCACTTTGGAAGGGTTTAGCAGTTTTACAAAATGTTAAATACATACTTATCCTTTGACCCAGCAATGCTACTCCTAGGTATATAATCAAGAGATTGATGGGGTACCTGGGTGGCTCAGTCGGTTGAGCGTCTGCCTTTGGCTCAGGTTTGTGGGTCTGAGCCCCACATCAGGATTGCTACTCTCAGCACAGAACCCACTTTGAATCCTCTGCCTCCCTCTGTCTGCCCCTCCCCCACTTTCATTCTCTCTCAAAAATAAATATTTAAAAAGTTAAAAAAAGATTAAAAACATATGTGTACACAAAAACTTGTACACAGATGCACACAGCGGCATTATTCGTAACAGATACAAAGTGAAAACAAGCCAAACGTCCAGTCAACTGTTGGACATCTAATTTTTTTTTAATTTTTTTTTTTAACGTTTATTTATTTTGAGACAGAGAGAGATAGAGCATGAACGGGGGAGGGTCAGAGAGAGAGGGAGACACAGAATCTGAAACAGGCTCCAGGCTCTGAGCTGTCAGCACAGAGCCCGACGCGGGGCTCAAACCCACGAACTGCGAGATCGTGACCTGAGCTGAAGTCGGACGCTTAGCCGAGTGAGGCACCCAGGCGCCCCTCAACTGTTGGACATCTAAATAAAACGTCATATGTCCATCTGATGGAATACTATTCAGCAATACAACAAACAGATTGAACTACTGATACATACTACAATGTGGATGAACCTCAAAGACATTAAGTGAAAAAGATCAGGCCCAAAAGACTATTTATTGTATAATTTCATTTATATGATATGTCCAAAATAGGCAGGTCTGTAAAGACAGAAAGCACACCAGTGGTCATTTGGGACGGGGGGGTAAAAATGGGAGCTGACTCCAAAATGAATACAAGGAACTTTCTGGAGTGATGGAAACGTTCTACAGTTGGCCTGTGATAATGATTGCACAACTCTGCAAAGTTATGAAAAAAATCACTGAATTGTACACTTATCATAGGTGTATGTGGTATATAAATCACACCTCAGTAAAAATATTTAAAAATTTATGACACGCTGGGGCACCTGGGTGGCTCGTTGGTTGAGCGTCAGACTTCGGCTCAGGTTATGATCTCACAGTTTGTGGGTTTGAGCCCCGCATTGGGCTCTGTGCTGACAGCTCAGAGCCTGGGGCCTGCTTCAGATTCTGTCTCCCTCTCTCTCTGCCCCTCCCCACTGACACTCGGTCTCTCGCTCTCAAAAATAAATAAAAAATTAAAAAAATTAAAAAAAAATTTATGACATGCTATAAAAGCTGTACTTGTTAGATAATTCATCACTCTATATTACTCAGAAATAAAAGGTAATAAACTCTATCTAAAAGTTACAAAAAGAAAAAAAAATGAAGCCATTCTAAAGTTAGGCCCTTGAAAAATTAATGTTCAAAAGTGAAAAGGGGGAAAAAAAAGTGAGAAGGGAAAAGTTAAGCAAATAAAATTTAAAATGAGAAGAGAAGTAACCAAAAAAAAGCATTATCGGAAATAAAAATAAATCCAGATGGGTTAAAAAATTTAAACATTAAATATAAAACTATAAAAAATGCTGGAAAATACTAAGGAATATTTTATATCTTGGGCAAAGCTCAGAATCTATAACATAGGAAGATATATGGGTTTGCTGACATAAAAATGTAAAACCTCCATATGATGAAAAATACCACACAAAAGACAAAAATGATGGACAAAAATACTTGAAACCCATGTGACAAAAAAGGGTATAAATCCATAATATTATTTTCCTTCCAAGACACCACTGATTATAAGAAAAAAGATTATCAAATTATGTCAATTATTCACTTAGATTATTAAATTTTATACTTATTGAAATAGTTCTTTTAGAGTAAATTAGGTTTGGATTTTTAAAAATTAGATCATTCTTGAACATCCGTAAAAAATATATGTAACAAAATAAATTGGTTAAAGTTTTCCTAAAATGTTTTCACATTCAGTGGCTTTATCACTTTTGACTCAGCATTAATGATGCCAATGTTTTTCACCCATTATTATTCTCTGTCCCTCCAGAACATCTTTAAAGGAATCCATGAAAACACTAAGTCACTGGCTCCTAAATTAGCTTTCCTATCCTGTGGAGCACCACTGCCTTTGACTCCTGATCAAGGAATGTTGTTAAACTTGTCTGTTCAGCATGATTAACTACCTCTTCTGTACTGTAGCATAAAACTAAAGGTTTATTTTCTAGAGAGGATATGATTGAGGGTCTCTGGTCTGGAGAACACAAGGCAGAGTTAAGGGTAAGGAACTAGACAGATCAAGCAAAACTCAGAAAAACCATGACCCCTCTCCTCCCCTCTCCCTAGAACCCTTGGGCTTTGCCTAAACCTTCTGAACAGAAAATTCAACACAGGAGACAGGCAAAGAGAATATCCAGGATGACAAGTGTACCCTGGTTAGAGAGGGCAAAAAGTCCAGATTAAAGCAGAGCAGATGGCTTTAGGAGAGATTTCTTAAAGAAGATGAAACTGATACAATATTTGAACTTATCAAGAAAAAAATTCAGGGTACCTTGGTGGCTCAGTCAACTGAACATCCAACTCTTGGTTTTGGCTCACAGTTAGTGATTTCGAGCCCCACATCAGGCTCTGTATTGACAGTGCAGAGCCTACTTGGGATTCTCTGTCTCCCTCTCTTTCTCTCTGCCCCTTCCATGGTCATGCTCTCTCTCACTCAAAAATAAATAAACATTGTTTAAAAAAGTTCTTAGGGGCGCCTGGGTGGCGCAGTCGGTTAAGCGTCCGACTTCAGCCAGGTCACGATCTCGCGGTCCGTGAGTTCGAGCCCCGCGTCGGGCTCTGGGCTGATGGCTCAGAGCCTGGAGCCTGTTTCCAATTCTGTGTCTCCCTCTCTCTCTGCCCCTCCCCCGTTCATGCTCTGTCTCTCTCTGTCCCAAAAATAAATAAAAAAAAACGTTGAAAAAAAAATTAAAAAAAAAAATAAAATAAAAAAGTTCTTAGGGTATTTCTAATACACAACTATATTTGAAAACCATATTTAAAAAAATATATAAGGGATGCCTAGCTGGCTCAGTGAGTGGAGCATGTGACTATCATGGGGATGTGAGCTTGAGCCCCATGTCGGATATAGAGATTACTTAAAAAAAGTAAAAGAACATCTTTTTTTTTTTAATTTTTTTTTTTTAATTTTTTTTTTTCAACGTTTATTTATTTTTCTTGGGACAGAGAGAGACAGAGCATGAACGGGGGAGGGGCAGAGAGAGAGGGAGACACAGAATGGGAAACAGGCTCCAGGCTCTGAGCCATCAGCCCAGAGCCCGAGGCGGGGCTCGAACTCACGGACCGCGAGATCGTGACCTGGCTGAAGTCGGACGCTTAACCGACTGTGCCACCCAGGCGCCCCTTTAATTTTTTTTTTTAACGTTTATTTATTTTTGAGACAGCATGAACAGGGGAGGGGCAGAGAGAGAAGGAGACACAGAATCGGAAGCAGGCTCCAGGCTCTGGGCCATAAAGCCCAGAGCCTGACGCGGGGCTTGAACTCACGGACCGCAAGATCGTGACCTGAGCTGAAGTCAGACGCTCAACCGACTGAGCCACCCAGGCGCCCCAAAAGAACATCTTTTAAAAAAAGAAAAAAAATTAGGTAAGTTATTCAACTTAGGACTGAATTGACAGGTACACAGAAAATGTAAGCAAACAAGAAAACAAGGCAATTATTAACTCCAGAGAAAAGAAAAAACTATACAGGAAAGGAAAAGTAATTACAGGTACTACATGGCTCAGTTGTGAATAGCATTTACTTGGTCACAATAATGTAAAGCTGAATACTGCTTTAACCCAATGATGACACTACTATGTTGGAAGGGTGGGAAGACAGAAGGGTGTTTGCAGGGTTTACATTGTGGGAAAAAGCTAAATCCTAACCTTCCACATTTTGGAAGTAAATAGGTAATACCTAAACAATTGAAAAATCAATAGATGGCAACGAAGAGATAAACACAGTAAAAGAACCAGCAAAAAAGTTTTGAAAATGGTTGCTCCTGGGAAGGAGAAAATACAGGAATTTTATGGAATGATTGTTTTAACAACTGGCTTTGTAGAATTACTTGACTCTTTAATCTATGTGCACATAATAAATTATGACACATATATAGTAGAAAACTATGTAGCCATTAAAAAGAATAAGGCATGTCCAAATTTAATGAATTGGAAAGAAGTCCACAAAATATTGTTATATTGAAAAAAAGCTATAGAGCAAAAAATACATATAATGTGATGCCACTTTTATTTAAATTTTTACGTTTATTTTTGAGAGACAGTGTGAGTGGGGGAGGAGCAAAAAGAGAGGGAGACACAGAATCCAAAGCAGGCTCAGGCTCTGTGCTGACGGCTCAAAGCCTGAGCCGTCAGCACAGAGCCTGATGCAGGGCTCGAATTCATGAACCATGAGATCATGACCTGAGCTGAAGTCAGACGTTCAACCGACTAAGCCACCCAGGTACCCCATTTTTATTTTTTTTAAAGTTTACTTATTTATATTTGATAGAGTGGAAGAGGAGTAGAAAGAGAGGGGGAGAGAGAGAATCCCAAGCAGACTCCACACTGTCTGTGCAGAGCCCCGCACAGGGCTTGATTTCACAAACCTGTGAGATTATGCATGACCTGAGCCAAAATCAAGAGTCAGGCACTTAACCAACTGAGCCACCAGGGCGCCCCAAGCATGCAATTCTTGATCTTGGGTTTGTGATATTGAGTCCCATGTTGGGGGTAGAGTTTACTTAAAACAAACAAACAAACAAACAAAATTGTAATTTAGCTTGACTCAAAGAGCTAAGCCAAAGCCATGAAAAATTATTCCCATGTCTTATATTTTCATCAGGAGACTGCCAGGATGTGCCCTGCTGAATTGTTATGGACCCATGACTTCTTTGTGCCTTCCGTTTCCCCCTTTTTAAGGGGGCTGTCTACCAGTTATGCTATGCCTGGTCCACCATGGTCTACTGATTGGAGGCAGGGGGAAGAACTGTACTCAAAGAGCTATACTCAAAAAATCTCACCTGAGGAGTGTAAATCCACCATACCTGGACCTGCTTTTAGATGATAAGATTCTGGAATTTAGCTTGATGTGCTATACGGAAATAACTTTTGAAGCCTTTGTGAGGGGTTAGGTCTATTCTCCATATGGGAAGATGTGATTTAGTAGGGGACAGAGGGTGGAGTGGTAGCCAGCCTCCAAGATGAATGCCACTGATCTTCCCTCTGATACTGAAGCCCTTGTATGGTCCCCTCCCACATGCATAGGGCTGACCTTAATAAGCAAAAGGATGGTATAGAAATGATGTCGTGTGGGGGCACCTGACTGGTTCAGTCAGAAGAGTATGTGACTCTTAATCTCAGGATCATGAGTTTAAGCCCTACATTGTGGGTAGAGATTACTTAAGTAAAAATAAAACTAGGGCACCTAGGGGGCTCAGTCCGTTAAGCGTCCAACTCTTGATTTCACCTCAGGTCATGATCTCACAGTGAGTAGGATGGAGCCCCACAGAGGGTTCTGTGCTGACAGTGTGGAGTGTCTCCCTCCCTCTCTCTCTGCCCCTCCCCTGCTTGTGTGTGTGCGTGTGTGTGTGTGTGTGTGTGTGCGCGCGCGCGCGTGTGTGTGTTTCTCTCTCAAAATAAATAAACTTTAAATTTTTTTTTTAACGTTTTATTTATTTTTGAGACAGAGAGAGACAGAGCATGAACGGGGCAGGGGCAGAGAGAGAGGGAGACACAGAATCAGAAGCAGGCTCCAGGCTCCGAGCCATCAGCCCAGAGCCCGACGCAGGGCTCGAACTCACGGACCGTGAGATCGTGACCTGAGCTGAAGTCGGATGCTTAACCGACTGAGCCACCCAGGCGCCCCTCAAAATAAATAAACTTTAAAAAAATAAAAAGGGACATTTGGGTCGCTCAGTTGGTTAAGCGTCTGACTTCAGCTCAGGTCATGATCTCATGGTTCATGAGTTCGAGCCCCATGTCGGGCTCTGTGCTGACAGCTCAGAGCCTGGAGCCTGCTTCGGATTCTGTCTCCCTCTCTCTCTGTCCCTCCGCCACTTGCCTTCTGTCTTTCTCTCTCTCTCAAATATATATAAACATTAAAAAATAAATAAAATAAATAAAACTAAAAAAAAAATAATAAAAAAGATGGCATGTGACTTCCAAAGCTAAGTCATAAAAGACACTGTAACTTCTGCCTGGCCCCCTCTGGGATCACTCATTCCTTCTGTTGCTAGGACATATGGAAACAGATAAATGGCTGATAGTGATATTAATAGGGTCAATCTTCAGATGGAGTCGTCTGGTAATATACAAAGATTTTTAAAGCTAGTTGTTTCAACCTGGTTAGTACATAAATATATTTATTCATATATCTTCACATATATGAAGATATTTATATGTTCAAAGCTCTACCTATAACTATGAAGAAATGTTGATACTCAGAGTCCCGCATGAGAAAATGACTAAGCAAACTGTGTTTTACTGACCTAAGAGAGTTCAAAGCAGTATGTCTTCTACTATACTCTGAGAAACAGTGTGTTCCTTGGGATATTAACAGGTATTACTAGAAAAATGGGTACTGAGGCCAAAAAATTGGGGAAGCATTACTTTAAGATGTGAACTTCCTATTTATCTTCAAACCTCAGACACTATAATCTAAAATCTATAAGGTTTCACTAGTAAGTAAATGTAGAAGAAATCCACTTTCATATTATTGAAACCTAAATTGTTGTTATTTGTGGTAAAATATATGCTACTAAAATAATACATAGTGGTGATTTCTAGTTAGACATGACAGACTGAACATCAGCTTGTCATAAACAAGAAAAAAGGGAAGAGAAGAGGAGACAATAGCAAAAAAACTTTGGAATCTGGAAAGCAAATGAATCAGTGGTGACTGACTTAGCAAGCAGGGGAAGCTTAGAATGTCTGCCCACAGTGGAGAGGTCCTGGGAGCAGGCCAGCCACTTCTAAAAGAGGAGAAAACAAGAGGATTTAGTTAAAAATGTGTATGAGGGGCACCTGGGTGGCTCAGTTGGTGGAGCGTCCGCCCAATTTCACCTCAGGTCATGATCTCACGGTTCATGAGTTTAAGCCCCACATCGGGCTTGCTGCTGTCAGCACAGAGCCCACTTTGGATCCTGTGTCCCCTATTTCTCTCTGCCCCTCCCCTCCCCCTCTCCTACTCATGCTCTCTCTCAAAAATAAAATAAACTTAAAAATAAATAAAAATAAAAATCTGTATGAGAAGTGGTGAGAACCCTAGACCCTTCCCCACTCCCTGCAGCAGAGGGAGTGTCCCCCCTTCATCCTAAAAGGCTTCTGCTCCAGAAAGGCTAAACCAGTCAGGCTCTGGCCTCAGTAAAACTACCTGCTGGGCCCTACGTTCCAGGCTCTGAAGGTACAACAGTAAACAAAACAGAATCCCTGCCCTAATAAAGCTTACATTCTACTAAGCTCAATGGAAGATCCACATTAAGGAATTACAGAATTCCAGGGACAAAAAGGAAATCCTAAAAGATCCAAGAGAAAACAAAACAGGATTAGGAATCAGATTGATGTGAGACTTCTCGTGCATGTGTGTGTGTGTGTGTATAGCAGTGGTATAAGAAGATTCAATTCTCAATTTCACATTAGGAAGGCAATTGGTAATATCTAAACCTAGAACACAAAATAAGTAATAATATAAGCAAGATACTTAGAAATATGGAGGCAAATTCCAGAAGAGACAGCCAAAACCATTGACAGTATTTTCATCTGGGTAGTGGGGAAGTATAGGCCAGGGAGCTGCTCTTTTCCTCATTATAAATACATACTGGACAATTACTTGGCTTTATCTAAAAAAATTGAGATATGATTTACATACGATGCAAAGTAAAGATATAAGTATACACTTAGATGAGTTTTGACTATTTGATTTTTTTTAAGTTTATTTATTTATTTTGAGAGAGAGAGTGTGTGTGTGCACAAGCTGAAGAGGGGCAGAGAGAGAGAGAGAGAGAGAGAGAGAGAGAGAGAGAGAGAGAGAGAATCCTAAGCAGGCTTGGTGCTGTCGATGAGAGGCTCATCTCACAAACCGTGAGATCATGACCTGAGCTGAAATCAAGAATCAGATGCTTAACCAAGTGAGCCACCCAGGCGCCCCTTGACTATTTGATTAAAAAAAATTTTTTTTAATATTTATTTATTTTTGAAAGAGACAGAGCATGAGTGGGGGAAGGGCAGGGAGCGAGGGAGACACAGAATCTGAAGCAGGCTCCAGGCTCCAAGCTGTCAGCAACAGAGCCTGATGTGGGGCTCAAATTCACCAACTGTGAGATCGTGACCTGGGCCAAAGTTGGATGCTTAACTGACTAAGCCACCCAGGCACCCCAGACTATTTGATCTTTAAAAAAAATTTTTTTTCTTTTAATGTTCACTTATTTTTGAGAGAGAAAGACAGAGAGAGAGGCGCAAGTAGGGGAGGGGCAGAGAGAGACAGAGACACAGAATCTGAAGCAGTCTCCAGGCTCTGAGCTGTCAGCACAGAGCCCAACGCAGTGCTCGAACTCACAAACCGTGAGATCATGACCTGAGGTGAAGTCGGACGCTTAACCAACTGAGCCACCCATGGGCCCCTGATTTTTTAAATATTATGTTCATATATTACTTTGATAAAAATAAAATAAAATAGGGGCACCTGGCTGGCTCAGTCAATTGAGTGTGCGACTCTTGACCTCAGAGTAATGAGTGCGAGCTCCCTGTTGGGTACGGAGATTACTAAAAATCAATCAATCAATCAATCAATCAATCAACAAAACTTAAAAAAATGTTAAACTCCTCTGAAAATTTTTTTCATTTTTGGTTAATGAAACTGTGCAGTGATTAAGCAGTCCTCCTGGGATGTCCTGGTAAGTTTTTGCAGGAACCTCCCTGACCAGAAGTCACCATTATTTCAACTCGCCCAAGCCAGTTTATACTGAGAACTCCAGTGCAGGCTCTTTTCCCAGTTTGTGGCTTGCATGTTTTTAAAATACCCGTTACTGGGGCGCCTGGGTGGCTCAGTCGGTTGGGAGGCCGACTTCGGCTCAGGTCATGATCTCGCGGTCCGTGAGTTCGAGCCCCGCGTCGGGCTCTGTGCTGACAGCTCGGAGCCTGGAGCCTGTTTCAGATTCTGTGTCTCCCTCTCTCTGACCCTCCCCCGTTCATGTTCTGTCTCTCTGTGTCTCAAAAATAAATAAACGTTAAAAAAATAAATAAATAAATAAATAAATAAATAAATAAATAAAAAATAAAATACCCGTTACCTTCTTCCATTTTCGAATTAGAAATGAGCATTTGTCTCAGGTGCTTGAGGAGGCCAGCCCAAGTAAACGTACTGTAAGCCAGTGAGTTCTCAGACATCTGAGGAATGTTACGAATACCCAGCATCTTGAATTCAGGATGGGGGACTAAATTCTCCATTAACTCTCCTGTAAAGAAAAAAACCTGGACTGAATTTTTAAATTCCACAATGTTTCCATTGACCCTTACACAACTATGGTTAGATGGTTTGGGGGGCCAAATATGTTTTCTCCACCAAGGCCAGAATTGCTTAAATTTAAAAATGTAAATAAAATTTCAGAGACAATGTCTATTTCAGATCACATATTTGCTTCATTTTGGCACCTATTTTAGCTTGAGTGAGAAAACATACTTTGACAAAAAGGAAACAAGAATGTAGAAGCTAAGAAACTGGAAATATGAACAAAATATGTAGCTACACCCCAGGAATCTAAGTGAGCATCAGAGCTAATATGCTTTTATCATCATTCATATCCACTAAATATTCCTTTAGAAAATTTTCTAGATCTCTTATTTATTTTATCTGGTTAAAGGATAAGCAGGGCATGTTAAAGCAAATTCTACTAGGGAAAAAAGACAAGATTAGTGATTCCTGAAGACAGGAATACACCTATCTTTAGAAACATATTTGTAATGAAACAGGATTATGGAAAAAAGCTAATTTGTTTTGCATTCAGAGCTGTTTTATATATTTTTGGGAAAAAACTTGAGAAAAGAGAAAAATATATTATTATAACAACATGAAATATAAATTTTGTAACACTGAGTGCAAACTCATCCTATATCCTAAAGAAAAGAACAAATTTTGACACAAACATCTACAAAGTTTTGCACAAATTGATCTTATGACTAGTGGACTTTCCTCTAAACATGAATCTTTTTTTTTTTTTTAATGTTTATTCATTTTGAGATGTGCACTAGGGAGCGCACAAGTTGGGGAGGGGCACAGAGAAGGAAACAGAATCCCAAGCAGGCTCTGCACCATCACAGCAGAGCCTGATGTGGGGCTCGAATTCACAAACCGTGAGATCATGACCTGAGCTGTGATCAAGAGTTGGATGCTTAACTGACTGCACCACCCAGGCACCCCTGAACATAAGAGTCCTTTAATGCAAAATACCTACAGCTGAATTTTATTGCATAGCACAAACAACAGTCAACAAATATAGCCTGAGCACTGACACATGAATGATCATTCTTTAGAAAGGTAATTAATGATCTACCTTTAAATTTTTTTATTTATTTTTATTTTTTTGAGAGTGAGAGAAAGAGCAAAGGAGGAGCAGAGGGAGGGGGAGGGAGAGAATCCCAAGCAGGCTCCATGCTCAGCACGGAGCCTGACATGGAGCTCTATCTCAGGACCCTGAGATCATGAACTGAGCTGAAATCTAGAATTGGATGCTCAAGCAACTGAGCCACCCAGCCTCCCCAACACATGAATTATTAACGGTCACAATCTACTTTTCCCTCCAGCCTTCTTGTTTACCTACTCTCATTTTTAACCATGCCAAGACCTTGTTAAGACCCTATTATGGACTGAAGGTTTGTTCCCCCCTCAAATTCATATATTTGAAATCCTAACCCCCAAGATGATGGTATGGTAAGGGTGGAATCCTCAGAAATGGGATTAGTGCCCTTCTAAAAGGGGCCCCACAGAACTCTCTAGCACCCCCTGCCATGTGAGGACACAGTGAGAAGATGGCCATCTAAGAACCAAGAAGAAGGACCTCACCAGACACTGTACCTACTGGTGCCTTGATCTTGGACTTTCCAGCCTTCAGAACCATGAGAAACAATGTTATGTTCTAAATAAGTTACTTAGTAAATAGCACTTTTGTTATAGCAACCTAAATGGACTAAGACAAACTAATCCATGGACCTCCTGCCTTCTCAGTCCATCAGTCTTCCCCTTGCTTCACTTCTTTTCTAACCCAGCTATTTGCCCCTGTCTCTTCATCAAATCTTCTTTTTTTTTTTCAACGTTTATTTATTTTTGGGACAGAGAGAGACAGAGCATGAACGGGGGAGGGGCAGAGAGAGAGGGAGACACAGAATCGGAAACAGGCTCCAGGCTCTGAGCCATCAGCCCAGAGCCCGAGGCGGGGCTCGAACTCACGGACCGCGAGATCGTGACCTGGCTGAAGTCGGACGCTTAACCGACTACGCCACCCAGGCGCCCCTTCATCAAATCTTCTTAAGTGAAAGTCCAATCTTGGACCAGCCCCACTCCTCACATTCTCTGTTGCTGTCAGAGCATTGCTGTAGAAAGTCACCCCACATCACAGACTGGGGCCCCTCAGAATTTAGATGCCCACTAATGCTGATGCTTTGTTGTAAAGGTGACATCTCCTCAAACACCTGAATGGAGCCATGTGGGTATCTGAGGTCATTTAGTACAGAGACTCTGAGGCACAACAGACATATCTGAGAAAAAGCATGGAGGCCAATGTGGCTAGAAGAGAGAGAGCAGGATATAAGGTCAAGAAAGCAATGGAAACCAGACAGAACAAAACCTTGCATGTGATTCCAATTACTTTGGCTTTAACTCTGGGTGAGATGGGAAACCTCTTGAAAGTTTTGAATAAGAGAGTAACAGGATCTAATGGGATTTAACCTTTTAGACAAGTAAAGCCAGAGTTCAGTCTGGCTGCTACACTTTAGAAAAGGCTGTGGGCTGGCAAAGGTTGAAGCGGGAAGACCAAATAAACTTCCAGCTAACTTATCACGTGACATTTCCATTAAGATACGGCAAAGGCACCTCACACTCAACATGTTTAAGACCCACCTCTTTCTTTGCCCCATACTATGCCCCACAAACCAGATCTTTTTTTAGTGTCCCCAGATCCAGCAAACATCACTACAGACTACACTGTTTTGTAACCCAGGGCCCCATGACTTATGCTCTGCACCTCCCTTTCTGTCATTTTCCGGATCCAATCCATCACCTGGTCCTCTGCATTTTATTCCACCCCCAATTTCTCTCAAATCTATCCTCTTTATCTCAATGTGTTTAGTCTCATTTAGCAAGGACCTGTTATATGAGAGGCATTGTTCTGAGGATAGCAGACACAGTGGTGAGCAAGGTAGACAAGGCCTTACTTTCACAGAGCTTCTATTCTAGTGGTTAGAAACAAAGAACAGGGGCATCTGAGTGGCTCGGTTGGTTGAGTGTCCAACTCTTGATTTCCACTCAGGTCATGATCCCAGGGTTGTGGGATAGAGCCCCGCATCAAGCTCTGTGCTGAGCCTACTTAAGATCCTCCCTCTCTCCTTCTGCCCCTGTCCCATGCTGGTGTGTGCTCTCTCTCCCTCTTGAAAGAAAGAAGGAAGGAAGGAAGGAAGGAAGGAAGGAAGGAAGGAAGGAAAGAAAGAAAGAAAGAAAGAATAAAAGAGGTAATAAATGAACAAAACAATGTCAGAAAGTAATAAATGGTGGGAAGGAAACAAACAGGATGATATTATAGGTGCTCACTCCTCAAATAGGATCATGTAAGGCCATTTTAAGAAGGTAACAGTGAGCTGAGACTTGAAAGATGAAAGGGAAATGGTCAGGAGAATACTCCTGGTAGAGGGAGAAGGAAGTTAATGAGGACAGCAAGAACGGACACCCTGGTGAGAATGAGCTGGGCTATATGATACGTAATGAGGCCCCTGAGGCTCTGTTCATGAACAGGGGAGAATGGCAGGAAAGAAGGGAAACTGGAAGACAGAAGATAAACCACATACAATGGAGGCAATTATAGACTTTCCTGTAAGAAAACTGGATCTAAGATTTAAATTAAAAAAAATTTTTTTTAAGTTTATTTATTTATTTTGAGAGAGACAGAGACAGAGTGAGCAGGGGAGGGGCAGAGACAGAGGGAGAGAGAGGATCCCAAGCAGGCTCCACATCATCAGCACAGAGCCCGATGCGGGCTTGAACCCATGAAACTGTGAGATCATGACATGAGCTGAAAAAGAGAGTCGGATGCTTAACCGACTGAACCACCTAAGTGCCCCTAAAAAACTTTTTAAAAAATTTACTTTTGAGAGACAGAGAGACAGAGACAGAGAGAGAGACAGAGAGACAGAGAGAATGAATGGGGGAGGGGGAGCAAGAGAAGGGGACAGAGGATCTGAAGTGGGCTCTGTGCTGACAGCCCGATGCAGGGCTCAAACTCTTGAACCATGAAACCATGGCCTGAGCCAAAGTCAGATGCTTAACCGACTGAGCTACCCAGGTGCCTCTGGATCTAAGATTAAAAAAAAAAAAAATTAAAAAAAATTTTTTTCAACGTTTATTCATTTTTGAGAGACAGAGAGAGACAGAGTATGAGCAGGGAAGGGGCAGAGAGAGAGGGAGACACAGAATCTGAAGCAGTCTCCAGGCTCTGAGCTGTCAGCACAGAGCCTGACACGGGGCTCGAACTCACGAACTGCGAGATCATGATCTGAGCCGAAGTCGGACACTCAACCGACTGAGCCACCCAGGAGCCCCCCTCCCCCAATTTTTTTTAATGTTTATTTATTTGAGAGAGAGAGGATGAGTGGGGGAGGGGCAGAGAGAGAGGGAGACACCGAATCTGAAGCAGGCTCCAGGCTCTGAGTTGTCAGTACAGAGCTGGACGCGGGGCTCGAACTCACAAACTGTGAAATCATGACCTGAGCCAAAGTCAGATGCTTAACCAACTGAGCCACCCAGGCCCCTGCATCTAAGATTTTAAAACTGAGTAACTGAGGGAGTGAGAAAGAAATGAGCTTCTGGGGGAAAGCTCTCTGTTTTAGACACATTATGTTTGGGATGTCCATGAAATGTGTACATATAAATGTCATACAGGAAAAGGCTACTGGATATAGAAATCTGGAGCTTAGGGAATTGGTCAGAGTTGGAGATAAACCAGCAAGTTGGAGAATACAAATGGTGTTTAAAGCCATGGAACTAGGCCAGTTATCAGGGAGAGGGTCTAAGACCAGCATTTAGAGCTTGGGAAAAAGAAAAGGAGCCAAAGGAGGAGAAAAGAAGGGAATAAAAGGTGTAGTCAGTGAGATAAAAGGAAAATGAGGAGAGGGCTGTCACAAAAGACAAAAGATTTGGAAGACCAAAGATCAGCCATGCCAAATTCTACTGATGGAAATGAGGACAACAAAGTGTCCACTAAATTTGGCAATGTGGACACACTTGTGACTTATAAAAAGCATTTTCAGAGACATGGTGGGGTAGAAACTAGATCAGAGGGGGTGAAGATGATGAGATGAGGAGGAGCTAATGACAGCAAGGACACACACCCTTGCGTTGTTTTAAAGAATAACAGAGGAATGGGTGCAATCACTAGAGGTGATGTCAAGGGAGGATTTTTTCAGTGTAAGAGATGCCCAAGAGTAGTTGTAATGGCAATAATCCAGGAAAGAGGCATAAGTTTATGACAGGGGAGGACGAGAGATGAGTGAAGAATTAAGTCCCTGAGAAGGGAGAGGGAATGGGACCCAGAAATTAAGCGAGAGAGCTGTCTTTGACAGGAGCAGGACACTTCTCCCACCGTGACACCAGGTGAAGTGCAAATTGTGAGGTGAAGTGCACAGTAAGGTTTGCACATAGTGGGGGAGTTTTTATTAATAACCATCTTTATTTTCTCAGTGCAGTTCAATGAGTTCAAACCACCACAATCTCTGCAGGGAATGACTAGACCAGCCTACAGACTCACCTCCAATCAACTATCCACAGAAGTCCAGTGGATTTTTCAAAAGGAAAAGTGATTATGTCACCAACCTGCTTAAAATCTTTCATTGGCTTCTCCCTATTCTTAGGGTAATGAGGAAGGCCTCTAAATGGCTTATGAGAATCTGTAAGGCCTACCCCTGCTCACCACTTTAGCCTTACCATTCTCTGTGCTACGGGGTCATGGGATTTCTATTTGATGTGCCAGGATTCCTTCTGCTGCAAGACCTCTGCCCATGCTGTTCCCTCCTCCTTCCCTTGGCTTAGTCATCTCCAAGTCCTTTACCAGCTTTTGGCTCAAGTGTTACTTTCTCAGGGCAGTCTTCCTTGTCCCTGCAGTCTAAGTCTGATTCCTTTGTGACACATTCTCTTGAAACTGGACTTCTTTCCTTCAGAGCACTTCAGAGTGCAGAGCACTTCAGAGACGCCTGGCTCAGTCGGTTAAGCATCCCACTCCTAACCTCAGTTTAGGTCATGCACGATTTCACAGTTGGTGAGTTCTTTAATTACACATTCTTGGTGTAATTTATTTGTTTAATGTCTTTCACATTTCACAGTGAACACAATGTCTGCATTGGCTCGCATTGGATCCCCAACATTTAGCATAGTGCCTGGCACACAGTAGGAAGTCAATAAATATTGGTTGAATGAACAGATGTGCAATACAGTAAGTACTGTAGAATGCACAGAAATTAACAAGACATGTCTCCAAGGAAGTTGCACATTAGTAGGACTACATAATATGCACATGACAGAATTCCTCTCTAAGGAAACACATGGTGTTAGTTATAGTGGTAGCATCTGGGAAAGGGTGGGAAGGACACTTACTTTTGATTGCGTATTGTTTTTCACTTGTTGAATAGGTGTGCTGTTTGTGTTACTTTTAAAGATAAACAAACACACTTAAAGAAATAATAATGGTAAAAAATATTAAGTGACGTAAAAGAGATAGAGAATGCCTTAAAGTTCAGAAAAAGAGGGTTACTTTAGGTGAAGACCTCAGTATGAAAGCTTTACAGAAAAATTATCACTTGAATTGGGACACCGAAGGATGTATAAGGTTTTAATAGAGGTGAAGAAAGGAAGGAGGAAGTGATTTCTAAGGAGAAGGAACACTGAACAAAGGGACCTGGGCTGGAAAGCACCAGACTGAAGAGAGACAGTGCAGACAGGATGAAAAGTAGGTGGGGATCCATGCAGAGGAGACAGTAGGTAATGAAGCTAGAAAGTTAGGGTTCAGGGCATAATGTGGAGGCCAGGCGAAGGAATTCTGGCAAACCTGGCCATAGGATGAGCACGAGGGAGTACAAGAATTAGATCTGCACACTGGGGAGGCTCTGTTGCAGTAAGCTTGCAAGATGGACTGCAGGGGGATGAGGCAGGTACAGGAAGGAATGCAAGGTTAGGACCACCTTCAGATAGGAATGTTGATTAGATCTAAGCTCTGTTTTTATGCCAGAGAGAGAGAGAGAGAGAGAGAGAGAGAGAGAGAGAGAGAAAGGAATAGAAAGAGGCTAGTTTGCTTTGTGTTCAGGGAGAGTATGCAGTATTAGTTGAGAGATACTGGCACCCTGAGTGAATGTCAGAGAGATAGGGAAGTAGGGGGAAGAATGCAGGCAGATGGTAGAGAAGGCACCAACAGGTCTGAACATACTGATGGGATATGAGGACAGTGGGAGAAATCCAGGTGACAGAAACTTAGGAAGAGGGAGCAGGGGAGAGAGGACAGGGGAAAAAAAAGATGGATCTATTCAGAACATTCTAAACTTGAAGAAGCCAGAAGGCAACTAAAAAAATTGGAATAGGCAACTATTTGGGAAAGACATTAGGACCGAGAAGGGTATAGACTATGGAGTTATTTGCATCTAGATGATTTGGATTGATATGGCACCACTTGATGAATAAGCTGAAAAAAGAATGATGGGTTTCTTAATGGGGTGATGAAAATGATGGTTGTAGAACTTTGTGAATATGCTAAAAAATTGAATTGTAGGGACGCCTGGCTCAGCCGGTTAAGCATCCCACTCCTAACCTCAGTTTAGGTCATGCACGATTTCACAGTTGGTGAGTTCAAGCCCCACATTAGGCTCTATGCTGATGGCGTGGAGCCTGCTTGAGATTCTCTTTCTCACTCTCTCTGCTCCTCCCCCACTTGTGCACTCGCTCTCTGTCTCTCAAAATAAATAAACTTTAATTTTTTTTAATGTGTATTTATTTTTTGAGAGAGAGAGAGAGAGAGAGAGAGCGTGAGCAGGGGAAGAGATGAGAGAAGGGGAGACACAGAATCCGAAGCAGGCTCCAGGCTCAGAGCTGATAGCACAGTGCCCAACATGGGGCTCAAACTCATGAACCGCGAGATCACAACCTCAGCCGAAGTTGGACACTCAACCAACTGAACCACTCAGGTGCCCCAAAATAAATAAACTTAAAAAAAAAAATGAATTGTACATTTTAAATGAGTGAATTATATGGTGTGTGAATTATATCTCAAAGTTGCTGTAAAAAAAAAAAAAAGAAGAAGAAAAGGATCTTGAAGAATAGAACCAATGCACATCTATCACTTCAGAAATTTAGTAACTTCTCAAAACTTCCAACTATCTAGTTGGAGAGCTAGGTAGTTCTTCAGGAAGGTTTTTGAGATGAGGGAGATCTGAGTGTATCCTCAGACAGACGGGACAAGCCAGGGAGGAATAACTGAGGCTTTCAAAACGTAAGACTTTCATACAAGTTACATACAAGAGGACAAATACCTAATGGATTTCTTCTGTAGTGATATGAGCCTTCCATAGAATAAGTAGGTTGGAACACGCTTCCCAGCTGATGTGCAAGGACTTGGTTTATATCGGTAAAGGAGATTTGCTTGATGTTCATCAGTTTTGCACAGATCTTATGAACAGCATCATTTTCATGAACGAGGAGGGCATCTGAAGATCGGTACAAGTGAGAAAGAGTCAAAATGGAGTTGTAGTTCTGAACAATAACCTGGAGAGAAAAAGGTCAGAAATAAGAAAGGCAAAAGAAAAGAGCAATTACGAGGGTAGATTGTAAGGGCATTCTGCCTGGGTTCAAATCCCAGCTCTGTCACTTTTTAGCTATATGATCTTGAACAAGTTATATAATCTCTCCATGCTTCAGTTTTCTCATTTGTACAACAGGTGTAATAATTATATCAGCTCCTAGAGTTGTATGGATTAATGACAGAATGCAAGTAAAGCACTTAAAAGAGTGTCCTGTATATAGTAAGGGCTTAATAAACAGTGACTATTACTATCATACTTTCTTCCTATAGCATTTCCTATAGTGATTTAACTCACCTCCATTTTAGAATTTCTCCTACTAGGCTGATCAACAAGAAACTAGCCTATATAGAAATTTCCTCTCAATGGAAAGAAAGGAAAATTCTTTGAAGGTTGGTAATGTCATGATGAACCCCCACATGTGGTCAAGGTCCCTCCTTTACATACTATATCCAGAGGGACTAACCCAGGAGTGGATTCCTAAGATGGTACTTTTGTGAACAATCCATTTAACTTTGCTTAAACCTTTCCAAATGAATGAGGTGTCCTTGTTTTAAAAATTCCAAAAAGTACCATATTGTATAATGAATGACTCCTGTTGTAGTAAATTAATATTTCCAAAGAAAGGGTAAAATCAATCTTTAACCTACACTTATTTCACTGCAAAGAACACAAAATATAAAATTTTCAATTAACATGTTCCTACCTCACCGGTTCCATAAGGCCATATAATCTGATTCATTTTCAAAGAGTTTGAGTAGTGATCTTGTAAATTCTGTGTAACGAAGGCTCCTAGACCTGATCCTGTGCCCCCAGCCATACTCATTATGATGAAAAAACCACTCAAACAGTCACATTTTTCCACTTCCTTCTGGATTAGGTTCATTATAGATTCTTCATGCCTGGGTCCATGAACAGAGTAACTACAACACAAAAGAAACAAATACAAACACCTTTCAGTTTAATCAGAAAGAGGCAATGCAGAGAGGAAGATACAGGATAGAGAAGGCTTTTTAAACCCATGGATGTGAACTAACTTTCATGAAAGGAACAGGGGCTCTGATTGACAAAATTTAAAATATACAAGTTAAAGGCGAATAGGATTGCGGGGAGAGTGAATTTACTGGGTACAGAAACTTATCTTTTACAGGTCATTCCTTTAGCTGAAGACTTCAATTACCAGATAGTTCTGCAAGTTTATGGTACAAAATAACATCCAACATTCATAATAATATTCCTAAAACAGTGGTTCTCAAACTTTGCTGCACATTTGAATCACCTAGGGAAGCTTTGAAAAGTTCCAACATCTGGGCTTTAGCCTAAACCAATTAAATCAAAATCTCTGGAAGTAAGAACCAGGCATTGGAATTTTCCAAAGAACCCCAGGACATACTACTGCTTTGCTGGGTTCCCTATTAGCTGGAATACCTGCCAGGTAAAGATACTGTTTTTTTTTTAAGTTTATTTATTTATTTTAAGAAACAGACAGAAAGAGATACAGCGTGTGTGTCCATGCATGCACACGTGAGGGAGGGGCAGAGAGAGGTAGAGAGACAATTCCAAGCAGGCTCCATGCTGTCAGCACAGAGCCTGATGCAGGGCTTGATCTCACGAATCGTGAGACCATGACCTGAGCTGAAATCAAGAGTCAGACGTTTAACTGAGTGACCTGGGCACCCCAAAATATTTTTTAATGAGAAGTTAGTTGGCAGAACAACATGAAAAAGTAGAAAACCTTGCTGGCAAGAGATCCCTGGTTTCATCATTACCTGGACCTGAAGCACAGACATACATGAGACAGAATAAAGAGTTTCTTCTGGATGAAGTCACATTCTACATTAAAAAAAACTTTTTTTTAAGTTTATTTATTTTTGAGAGAGAGAGAGACAGAGTACGAGCAGGAGAGGAGCAGAGAGAGAGAGAGAGATACACAGAATCAGAAGCAGGATCCAGGTTCTGAGCTGTCAGCACGGAGCCTGATGCGGGGCTCAAACCCACGAACTGTGAGATCATGACCTGAGCCGAAGTCGGACGCTTATCTAACTGAGCCACCCAGGCGTCCCTACACTCTACATTTTAAAACAGCCATTTAAAAAAAAAAAAATTTTTTTTTCATGTTTATTTATTTTTGAGACAGAGAGAGACAGAGCATGAATGGGGGAGGGCCAGAGAGAGAGGGAGATACAGAATCTGAAACAGGCTCCAGGCTCTGAGCTGTCAGCACAGAGCCCGACGCGGGGCTTGAACTTACAGACCGCGAGATCATGACCTGAGCCGAAGTCGGATGCTTAACCGACTGAGCCACCCAGGCACCCCTAAAACAGCCATTTAAAAAAAATTTTTTTTAACATTTATTCATTAAATGTTAGCAGAGCGTGAGCAGGGGAGGGGCAAGAGACGGAGGGAGACACAGAATCTGAAGCAGGCTCTAGGCTCATAGGTATCAGCACAGAGCCCAACGTGGGCCTCGAACCTATGAACCTATGAACTGTGAGATCATGACCTGAGCCGAAGTCGGATGCTCAACCACTGAGCCACCCAGGTGCCCCTAAAACAGCAATTTCAAGATTATGTGCTTGGTATATTAACTGTACAGCTATAACTAAGCTGTCCAGGTAGCTGTATCTAAACTGGAAAACATGAGGAGTTACTCTTACCCATATGCCCAGTTGTTTCCAGAACCTTGTTTCTGACAGAAGCACGAATGCTGGCCATATTTCCATCGGCCAGACTGGGCAGCCTTTGATAGTGTTTGATTGATAACTTTAGGTTCCATATCAACAAGTACAGCCCGGGCAATGGGAACTAGAGAGAGAAGAAAAACCGAAAGAAAAATATTTCATAAGTCTTATTTGGGTTCTCGCAGAGAACAAATTTCTAGGTCCAAAAAAAGAAAAAAAAAATCTAAAGGTTGAGGATAGAAAGATCTGTCACACTGCTTAGAAACTGAAGTGGGCAGCAGCAGGTATATGCAGACGGATCATAGTACTCAGCATTCTTTTTTCTTTTATTTTTATTAAAAAAATTTTTTTAATGTTTTGTTTTATATTTGAGAGAGAGAGAGAGAGAGAGACAAAGACAGAGAATGAGGAGGGGAGGGGCAGAGAGAGAGGGAGACACAGAATCCAAAGCAGGCTCCAGGGCCTGTGAGCACAGAGCCCAGTGCGGGGCTTGAACTCATGAACCGCAAGATCATGACCTGGGATGAAGTCGGATGGTTAACCAACTGAGCCACCCAGGCATCCCTTTATGTTTATTTTTTATTCTTGAGACAGAGACAGAGACAGAGCATGAGTCGGGGAGGGACAGAGAGAGAGAGAGAGGGAGACATAGAATCTGAAGCTGGCTTCAAGGCTCTGAGCTGTCAGCACAGAACCTGACGCAGGGCTTGAACTCAGGAACTGTGAGATCATGACCTGAGCCGAAGTTGGATGCTTAACCAACTGAGCCACCCAGCCACCCCATTTTTAATTTTTTTTTAATGTTTACTTGTTTTTGAGAGAGAGAGAGAGAGAGACAGAGCATGAGGGAAAGGGGCAGAGAGAGAGGGAGACACAGAATCTGAAGCAGACTCCAGGCTCTGAGCTATCAGTACAGAGCCCAACATGGGGCTCAAATCCACAACCATGAGATCATGACCTGAGCTGAAGTCGGTCTCGTAACCGACTGAGCCACCCAGGCACCTCATAATGCTAGCATTCTGCTAAGCAGGATGAATCAGTGTGGGCTAAAATGATCACTGGGTCAGGTCTACAAACATCTGTTGAGAGCTTACAATGTGCCATGTACTGTGCTGGTAACACAGAGATGAAGACAACATCAATCTGGCCCTAGAAGGACTAGTGGGAGAGATAAAACTTAATCACAGCATGACATGATAATGACTCATGACGAATCCACACTAAGAGTAGCACATTCAGAGATATAAAATACCATGGGCACAATAAGCAGCTCAGGATTGTTGAAGCACAAGACGGAGGAAGGGGTGGAGGAAGTAATGGATGGAGATGGAAAGTAGGCAGGCTCAGATCTTGGAAGTCCTGGTATGCAGTGCTAAAAACATTGAAATTTATCTTTTTTTTTTAATTTTTTTTAATGTTTATTTTTGAGACAGAGAGAGAAAGAAAGAGAGAGAGAGAGAGAGGCAGGGGGAGGGGCAGAGAGAGAGGGAGACACAGAATCCAAGCAGGCTCCATGCTCTGAGCTGTCAGCACAGAGCCTGATGCAGGGCTCAGACTCACGAACTGTGAGATCATGACCCGAGCCAAAGTCAGACGCTTAACCAACTGAGCCACCCAAGCCCCCAACTTGAAATTTATTTTTAAGGTAATGTGAAACTGCTGAAAATGTTCAAGCAGATGAGGAATAGTCAGATGACTTTTTATTCTATTTTTATTTATTAAAAAATTTTTTTTAATGTTTAATGAAAGAGAGAAAGAGAGAGAGAGAGAGAGAGAGAGAGAGAGCGAGCACAAGTGGGGGAGGGGCAGAGAGAGGGAGACACAGAATCCGAAACAGGCTCCAGGCTCTGAGCTGTCAGCACAGAGCCTGACGCAGGGCTTGAACCCAAAAGCTGTGAGATCATGACCTGAATTGAAGTCAAACACTCAACCGACTGAGCCATCCAGGTGCCCCTATTTTTATTTATTTTTTATTTTTATTTATTAAAAAAAATTTTTTTAATGTTTATTTATTTTTGACAGAGAGAAAGACAGAGCATGAGCAGGGGAGGGGCAGAGAGAGAGGGAGACACAGAATCTGAAGCAGGCTCCAGGCTCTGAGCTGTCAGCACACAGCTTGACGCGGGGCTCGAACTCACAGACTGCGAGATCATGACCTAAGCTGAAGTCGGATGCTCAACTGAATGAGCCACCGGGTGCCCCTTTTATTTATTTTTTAAGTAATCTCTACACCCAATGTGGAGCTTGACCTCATAACCCTGAGATCAAGAGTCACATGCTATACCAACTGAGCCAGCCAGTTGTCCTGTCAGGTGATTGGCTTTTTTTTAATGTTTGCTTATTTTTGAGACAGAGAGAGAGAGAGAGAGAGAGAGAGAGAGAGAGAGAGGAGTGGGGGAGGGGGAGAGAGAGAGAGGGGAGACAGAGGATCCAAAGTGGGCTCTGTACTGACAGCAGAGAACCCAATGTGGGGCTAGAACTCACAAACTGTGAGATCATGACCTGAGCTGAAGTCAGATGCTTAACAGGCTGAGCCACCTGGGCGCCCCTTGTCAGATGACTTTTTAAATACAGTAGTGTGGGGGCGCCGAGGGGGGTCAGTCAATTGAGTGTCCAACTCTTGATTTAGCTCAGGTCATGATCCCAGGGTTATGGGATTGAGTCCTGTATCAGGCTCCGTGCTGAGTGTACTTAAGATTCTCTCTCTCTAGGGGCATCTGGGTGGCTCAGTCAGTTAAGCATCCGAACTTGGCTAAGGTCATGACCTCATGGTTCACGAATTCAAGCCCTGCATCAGGCTCTGTGCTGACAGCTCAGAGCCTGGAGCCTGCTCAGATTTTGTGTCTCCTTTACTCTCTGCCCCTCCCCTGCTTGTGCTCGGTCTCTCTATCTCTCAAAAATAAACAAATATTTAAAAAATGATTCTCTCTCTCGGTCTGCCCCTCTCCCCCACTCACACTCTCTCTAAAATAACAAATAAATACAGCAGTCTGGAGAATAGATATGATAGACACAAAAGTGAAGGTAGGGAAACTAGAAGGAATGTCTTGAAACAGTCCAGGTGACAGTCCAGGTGAGAGAGGACAAGAGCCAGAACTAAGCCAATGACAGTGAAGACGGAAAGGGGAGAAGAGATATATGTAGGAGGTATATTAAGCAGATGGTTATGTTTGATAGTATGTGGGCAATCAGAGCCCAAGTTCTAAAGGAAAGATAACAAACACCCTAGCATATGGAGATGCCCAGTTTGAGGTACACAGGGGGATGCAGGTGGAGATGTCCACTAATCAGTCTGCAGCTTAAAAGAGAGGCTAGATGGGGCACCTGGGTGGCTTAGTTGGTTGAGCGTTCAACTTCAGCTCAGGTCATGAGCTCATAGCTTGTGGGTTTGAGCCCCACGTTGGGCTCTGTACCGACAGCTCAGAGCCTGGAGTCTGCTTCAGATTCTGTGTCTCCCTCTCTCTCTGCCCCTAACCCACTCGTATTCTGTCTCTGTCTCTCTCAAAAATAAATAAACATTAAAAAAAATTTTAAAGAAAAAAAAAGAGAGGCTAGGCTAGATTTGAGAGTCACTAGCGTCAAAGAAGTAGCAAATTACAACAGTAACTGAAATGGCCCAGAGAGAGCTATGTAAGTGAGGACAGAGGAGAGGGAGCCAGAGACACAACCACTGGAGAAAAAAAAAGTTCAGAGACTAAGGAGAAGGAGTTTCAAGAAGAGAGTTTTATAGTTAATGGAATAAAATCCAGGAGAAAAGTTAAGTGAATTAAGAAAAGAAAAACAGTCACTGGATCTAGTGATTAGGAGATTGAGAAGGTAAAGACATAAGAAGGAAAAAAACTGGGGCGTCTGGCTGGCTCAGTCGGTAGAGCATGTGATGCTTGATCTTGGAGTTGTGAGTTCCAGCCCCATGTTGGGGGTAGAGTTTATTGAAAAAAAATGTTTTTTCATTCCAAATGAAATTCCAAATTCTCTGTACTTTCTGTACCACCCCACAGTGCCCACACCCAAAAGGGAATAAATCTTGAAAAAAGAAAAAAAGCTATAGTCATAAGTTGTTTGGTTGGTTGTAGATTGGTGAGATCCGAGCGTGCTCATGTGCCGAGGGAAGATGCCACTGGAGAGGCAAAGGTTGTTAACACAGACACAAAGTGCTGACAGCAAAGTCATGAAAAGAGATGGGATTCAGATACCACATGGAGGACTTGGCCTTGAAGAGGTTGGTTATGTCAGAGAAAAGGAGAGGACAATGGATAGACTGACCACACATACCTCCATTTTCCTCTTCACTGAAGAATCTTTCTTTGCAAGATGCTTGATACACCTCATTCTCTCTTTTAGAGCAGAGTCCCTGGGGACAGTGTGAGTCACTATATAGAGCATCAAATACTTCAAAACCAATTTGATTGCCACACTGACCAAGTTGCACTGTTACTATTGACATGCTGAAGATGCAAACTAGGCCTCCTTCAAAAAAGTGAGCAACCTGTAATAGAAAAATATAGGCTTTGAGAACCACTACATTACTAATAAATAAGGAATGTCATATATAGTATTAATACACATCAATAAAGTATAATTTTAAAATGCCATGTATATGGTGTTATAGATGAAACAGCTTAATCATTCAAGGAAGTTGTTCTCTTTCTACACACAGTTTTGGGATTTGGAATTTACTGTACCCAAATGCATTCAGACAGCTCAATAGTTTCTGAAATCTGATTTGTATTCACTATTTCCCTAAGCATGCATTTAAAACAAAACAAAATAAAATGAATGCTAGTTGAAGGAATTCCTAGTATATACTTCACACTACAGGAACACACAGAATGCAGAAGCTAGCTCAACAATTGTACATTTAATTAACATTAATTTTCTCTTTTCTACATAATGCCTTTCTTTCTCTACCAATCACCTTCTGGCCTGGTAATGACAATAACACTTAGAAGAGTTTAGCTCAGGTAGACAGCAAGGAATACTAAGCTTGGAAAGACAGAACCAGAGGAAGTAAGGGAATAAGTCTTCTCTATTTTTAACAATGAAAAGACAATTTTTGGTAAAGACCTCACACCAGGTCTGTGCAGCACTAGAACGAACAGTGGCTTTCTAGCCAAACTGTACTTGTAAATTTTCAAATAACCCTGCAAACTAGGTATCATTATTCTCATTTTACAGATAAGGAAACCGAGGCTTTGAAAAGTTATGTGATTTTCGCAAGGCCACTGAACTATTATAGCAAACCAAGGCTCTCCCTTTCCCCACTAGCTCCAGGAGTTCCCCATAAACCCCACTCACTGACAGACCCAGAACCAGCCGTTTCGGTCCTGTTCAAACTTCAGAGAGCCAATCCCGTCATTATGCGCATGCTCCCTTTCAATACCAAAAAAAGCTACGGAGAACGAATGCGCATGTTCATAAACCAAGAGTTTTGTTGTAGGTTCCTCCCCCCTCCCCCGGTATCCAGAGGTTAATTACGCATGTTCAATTTCAATTTATCAACTTCAGACATGGTACGCATGCTCCTTGTCCATCAAAGGCTTTAGCACACAATGCGCATGACCTAGCTACCATAAGAGGCTTCGGCTGGGGTTCTGCGCATGCTTCTGCCAGTACCTGGCTCCAGGCGAAAGCTCTACGCATGTTCATTGCCCACAGTTCGGCTTCATAGAACTCTGTACGCATGCTCTAGAGCTGAACTTGAGGAGCCAGTCTAGGGCCTAAGCGCAGACGCACTAAGCCCAAGCAGCCGGTGATGGCGGCAGCAGCGGCGGTGGTTGCGGCGGGTCCGGGCCCATGAGGCGACGACGGAGGCGGGACGGCTTTTACCCAGCGCCGGACTTCCGAGACAGGGAAGCTGAGGACATGGCAGGAGTGTTTGACATAGACCTGGACCAGCCAGAGGACGCGGGCTCTGAGGATGAGCTGGAGGAGGGGGTGAGGCCCGGGGTCCCGGGGGGCCCGAGGTGACAGGGCCAGGGCGGCGGCGCGGGCCCTGGAAGCCTGGCGCTTCCGAGAGCGCGGAGACCCGAGGGGGCGCGAGTAGTCTCTTGGAGGAGCACAGGCGCCGCGCTGTATGAGACAGGGGAGCGGGCGGGGTGGATCTGGCCCTAGGTGTGAGGCCGTTCCAGGACTCGCAGGTGCAGGTCGCGCCCATAGCTCCTAATCAGCGCAGCCCGGAGCAGTCTGTTTGTGGAGTGAACGAAAAGGGCGCGTGGTCAATTCCTTGAGCTGTTGAACTTGAATGTGGCGGGGCGCGAGTGGTGTAAGCGCATGTTGGGGGGAAGGGGTGTTCGCTTACTGGGTGTCCCGTAAGTGCAGGTGAAGTGCGGAAGGGTTTTCCTTCGACTGTAAATTTCAAGTATTAAAATCTTGAGACCTCCCACAACCACCTCTCTTCTCGGCCTGTCGCTCTCTCCTAGGAAGCGCTCAGCTGTTAGAAGTGACAGCTGAAAACTTCTGTCGGGAGTAGCGCTGCCGCTGCTGTTACAGCCACCAGGAGTTTTATTTCGGGAGCAAGGGGGCTCTGCTGCATCTTCCAGGGTTTGTCTGTTTGCTTTTTTTTTTTTTAACCCCCCCACCCCCATTTCCGTGTGACTTTTTTTTTTTTTAAAGCATCTCTAACGACACACGGCATTTGTAACTTTTACCCTAGTTGAAGATGTCTACATTTTTTCAGAATACTTCGTGTAATTTTGGGGTGGAAAAAACCCAGCGTTGACAGCTGTGATTTGGTTTGCCAAAAATAAATTGCTTGAACTGAGACTTGTGAATGGTGGTGTGAGGGCTTTCCTTGCTGTAATTTAGGGTACTAAATTTAGAATTTTCCTAATGCATAGCTTGCTTTTACCTTTGCTGTCTTAATAGTTTGTTTGTTTGTTTGTTTGTTTGTTTTTAAGTTTATTTTGAGAGAGAGAATCCCAAGCAGGCTCCACACTGTCAGCTTGGAGCTGGACAGGGGGCTCAAACTCAAATGGCTAGATCATGACCTGAGCTGAAATCAAGAATCTGGTTACTTAACTGACAGAGCCACCCAGGCACCCTATTAGTTTGTTATTCTTTGTGTAATGTCATTCTTTTTTTCAAGATAAATTTATTGAAAGATCACAAATTGCACTTGATGTTCAAAAATACTGTTGTCATGCTAAATCACTTATTCTGGGCAAATGATCATCAGTGATAACCTCATGATAATTTAAATTCTAAATCCCACTGTCTAGATCAGTACATGAGTTAACCACTGGTGTCAGATGTTTGCTCTAACTATATAAGTGGCTTCCCTATTTTTCACCTGATTTTCCTCTTCCGGAAAGTAAGTTGTACCTTACTGGTTGCCAAAAACATTGGGATGTTATACATAAACAATTTTGAACATCTTAAGAAACTAAGTGGGCTAAAATATATTGTTCTTTTCATAATCAAATGAGTCTAAATAAAAATCACACAGTTTATAAGGTGGGTATTGAAAGTTGTCCTTTTTGGGGCGCCTGGGTGGCGCAGTCGGTTAAGCGTCCGACTTCAGCCAGGTCACGATCTCGCGGTCCGGGAGTTCGAGCCCCGCGTCAGGCTCTGGGCTGATGGCTCAGAGCCTGGAGCCTGTTTCCGATTCTGTGTCTCCCTCTCTCTCTGCCCCTCCCCCGTTCATGCTCTGTCTCTCTCTGTCCCAAAAATAAATAAACATTGAAAAAAAAAATTTAAAAAGAAAGTTGTCCTTTTTAATACATTTGCCTATGGAGTTAAAGTTAGCTTTTTTTTTAATTTTTAAAAAATGTTTTATTTATTTTTGAGACAGAGACAGAGCATGAGCATGGAAGGGGCAGAGAGAGAGGGAGACACAGAATCCGAAGCAGGCTCCAGGCTCTGAGCTGTCAGCACAGAGCCCAGTGTGGGACTCGAACCTACGAACCATGAGATCATGACCTGAGCCGAAGTTGGATGCTTAACCAGTTGAGCCACCCAGGCGCCCCCCCCCCCTTTTTTTAATGTTTATTTTTGAGAGAGAGAGAGAGCTTGTGGGAACGCGAGCATGAGTTGGGGAGGGGCAGAGAGAGAGGGAGACACAATCCAAAGCAGGCTCCAGGCTCTGACCTGTCAGTGCAGAGCCTGACACGGGGCTCAAATCCACAAACTGTGAGATCGTGACCTGAGCCAAAGTGGGACACTTAACTGACTGAACCATCCAGGTGCCCCCAGATTTACAAATTCCGAAAAATGAAAGAAGTTTAGATTCTTAGAAAATCTGGCCATTTGTGAATTTACTACCTTTAGTACACAAACTTTTAAAACATTGGTTCGTAACACAGTAGCCTCACTTCTTTATTTCATAGTAAGGAAACTGAGGCATAAACTAGAGAGGTGGTTACACAAGGCCACATTGGTAACTACTGGTAGTATCTTCTGACTCCTTTCAGCTTGCAAGCTTCATTGCATGGCTTCATTGCATTTACTAGTCTTTTTCATAATGTACCTCTTTGCAGTGTGTCAGAAGTTAATTCACATCCCTCCAGGCCTTGTCACTGGCTGTGTGACCTAGAATAAATTGCTTAAGCTCTCTGACACGTTTTTTTCTGTAAAATGAGGATTATGTGAGATAAAGTATATAAACTACTGTCCTCTTAAAATATTCTGGCATATTAAGCAGTTAGGTGGTTCATGGATATATAGCTTGTCAGTGTTACTCGTTGCCAAGGAACCAAACATTGAAGTTTATCCTCATCTATGCTTAGAGACTTAATAAATGCAGTTATACTAGAGGTGCATTTTTGAAACTAGTATTTTTTTTAATTATTGGTCCTATTTAGACATGTATGCCTTTTTAGATGTATTACAGTGAATTTGTATTAGGAAACCTGTGTATTTACACAGCATAGTTAATTTCTTCAGTGTGTAAAGGATGAGGCGAGTAAATGAATGCATTTATGGATAAAGCTGAATATCCGTTACCTAACTAGAAAAAGACTCTGAATACCTCAAAGGACTATGTTAAAAAGCAGTGGGTGAGAGGGTTTTTTGGGAGGAGGATAGGTGGATTTGGGTCTTTTTTGTTTGTCTGTTTTTCACTGGTGATGGTATAATTTGGAGAGAGTGAGTTGAAACTAAGGGAAAGTTTTCCTCTAGAGATTTTCATTAGGTTATGAAAATGTTGGAAACCTGTTTTCTGTGGAGACACAAAGTTAAAAGAGTAATAGAAGAGTCTAATCCTTAACTTTTACTCTACTAATTCAAAATTTGAAGTAGTCACAGAGACTGCATGAATTTCAGGTTGGGATATCAGATTTTTAGTGAGCAAAAAATTTTTAGTGCTTTGAGAACAAACTGCTATTGCAAATATTTGCAGCTATGAAAAATTACAGAATAACATCTCATCAGTTCTTATCTTGCATTGTAATAGGTTCTATAAAGCATTTTTATTTTTCTAAATTTTTTTCATGTTTATTTATTTTGAGAGAGAGTGCACACTTGCATGCATATGATTTTGGGAAGAGCAGAAGGAGAGGGAGAGAGAGAAACCCAAGCAGGTCCTGCACTGACACGGTGGAGCCTGACACAGGGCTCGATCTCAGGAACCATGAGATCATGACCTGACCCAAGATCAAGAGTTGGACACTTAACTGACCGAGCCACCCGGGAGTCCCATGGAGCACTTTTAAGTAGCTGAAGATTTTGAGCAAGGTTTATTCCTTTTCTTCCAACTCATTTTAATGACTGAATCTTATTTTATAAGGAAATGTCTGTGAACAAACAAGCAAGTGGATAAACAGTATAATGAATAACTGGATTGAGGATATTCCACCCATTCTGTTACAATTTATTTACATTTTTATAAAATGTGCTCGTTTTCATTGGGATTTTAGGCATATTAACTTGAATTTATATACAATTTTAATTTAAAACTGTGGAAATATTCTGGTGGTCTGGTTTGAATCATGTATAGTACCTTAGATGAGCAGGATTCACTTTGTCAATCATAGTGGCACACAAAAAAAGCATTGGATGGGTCATAAAGCTTAAAAAAATCTAAAGAGTTTCCTACGAAAGAGAGTTGTCAGTAAATATTACATAGTGTTAACCTGATACTTCTGATATAAGACTTTTCTAAAGGTAATGTTGAGTAGCAGAAAAGCATTGTGCCTCAAATACTTCTCCAGAAGGTAACGGTAGGAAGTTATAAACACAGATGCAGGTGGTAATACAGGCCTGGCTGGCTCCGGAAATGAAACATAGCCACAGGGCATATCCTTCTAGGTGGCTTCAAAGTCTTGGTTTATTGTTAACTACTCTGTGGTCTTTAATTTAAAATTAAGTAAAACTACCATTAAAGTAAAAACAATTATATATTACCAGTTTTATCACATGTGAGAGAAGTTAGTCTTTTGTCTTTAAAGTGAAGCCATTGTGGGTGATTATGTGAAGTACCAGAGACCAAAAAAAAAAAAAAAAACCAAAAACAAAAAACACAACAACCAAAAAACCTTTAAGCATAACTACCCCTACCCTTCCCCCCCAAGAAGAAACTATCAAGTTGAAACTGCAAGAATTTTTTTCCCTTGATACTGACCTATCCATTTGCTTCAGTTGAATACTGAAACATACATCCCTAATGTTAGACTTCATTCTGACTTGCTCACACCATGAGCAAATTTCCACTGAAATTTGCGGTTTAGGGGGCATTTAAACATCCCTTGTTTAAGAATACTATCAGTTTTCTATGTGTAGTTTGTACTGACTGGTACCTTTGAAGAAAGATGTGTTCACTTAAATATTTTTTGAATTGTTCTAAAATTATAAAGAAAAACTTCAAATCTTACCATTTTTTTAAAGTTTTTATTTTAATTCCAGTTAGTTAACCTACAGTGTAATACTAGTTTTAGGTGTACAATTTAGTGATTCAACATTTACAAAAACTTAGCATTTTTGAGAGCCCAATTAAGTTATGCCCTTTTGTATATATTGAAAGACTCATAACCAGACTATATTCAAGAATACTCATTTTAAAGCTGTGTTTTATAATATTAATAACTGAGTTCTGCAAAGTTATTTTTATAACAATTCTGTGACTTTTAGTATATTTACAGAGCTGTACAACTATCACACAATTTAGTTTTAGAACATTTTTTCTATCACCCTTGAAAGAAACTAGTCACTCCTTATTGCCACCTCTGTCCCTAGGCAACCACTGGTCTATTTCCCATCTCTATAAATTTGCCTTTTCTGGACATTCTGTATAAATGGAATCATACAGTATGTAGAGTTTTGTGTCTGGCTTCTTTCACTTAATGTTTTTGAAAATCATCCATGTCATAGTATATATATACGTACGGCCAAACAGTATTCCATTGTATGTATCAAGCACATTTTATTTATCACTTCACCAGTTGGTGTTCATTGGAGTTGTTCCCATTTTTTGGCTGTTGCGAATAGTGCTGCTATGAACAGTTGTGCCCAAGTCTTTGTGGAACATGTATTTTTATTTTTATTGATGGATACCTAGGAGTAGATTGGCTGTGTCGTATGGTAAGTCTATGTTTAATTTTTGAAGAAACTGCCAAACTTTTTTAAAGTTTATTTATTTAGAGAGAGACCACGCCTGCACCTGGGGGAAGGACAGAGTGAGGGAGAGAGAATCCCAAGCAGACTCTGCGCTGTTAGCACAGAGCCTGACACGTGGCTCATTCTCACTACCATGAGATCATGACCTGAGCCAAAATCAAGAGTCGGTTGCTTAACCAACTGAGCCACTCAGGCACCCCTAAACTGCCAAACTATTTAGGTGGTTGTACCATTTTACATTCCCCACCAGCAGTGTACAAGTGTTCCAGTTTCTCTACTTCCTTGCCAAATTTGTTTTTCTGTCTTTTTAATTATAGCCATCCTAGTGGATATGAAGGGGTATTTCAGCATAATTTTGGTTTATATTTGCATTTCTTTAATGGCAGATGATGTTGAACATCTTTTCATGTGCTTATTGACCATTTGTGTATCTTTGGAGATATACCTATGCAAATTCTAAATGATTTTTTTTGAATTAGGTTGTTTTAGATTTTGAGTTACAGAAGTTTTCATATATTGTTTTTTAAAAATGTTTATTTATGGGGCACCTGGGTGTCTCAATTGTTTGAGTGTCTGACTTTGGCTCACTGATCATGATCTCACAGTTCATGGGTTCGAGCCCCACGTCAGGCTCTGTGCTGACAGCTGGAAGCCTGGAGCCTGCTTCAGATTCTATGTCTCTCTCTCTCTCTCTCTCTCTCTCGCTCTCTCTCGCTCTCTCTCTCTGCTCCTCCCCTGCTCTATCTCTCTCTGTCTCTCAAAAATGGAATAAACATTAAAAAAATAATAAAATATTTATTTTGAGAGCAAGTACTCATGTACACACGCATGCAGGGGGGTGGGCAGAGAGAGGGAGGGAGAGAGAGAATCCCAAGCAGGCTCTGCACTGTCAGCTCAAGGCCTGACACGGGGCCAGCTGTGAGATCATAATCTGTGCTGAAATCAAGTCAGACACTTAATGGACTGAGCCACCCAAGTGCCCCTTCATATATTCTTATTCTGTGGGTTTTGCCTTTTGAAGTGCAAAAGCTTTAAATTTTGAATAAGTCCAATTTATTGATTTTTTCTTTAATTGTGCTTTTGGTGATGTGTCTTAAGAAATCATCTCCTACCCCAAGATTATGAAGATTCATTCCATCCTACGTGTCTTTTAAGAGTTTTATAGTTCTAGCTCTTACATTTAGACGTGTGATCAATTTTCAGTTAACTTTTTAGTATGGGGAAGTATGGTGTGAAGTAGGGGTCCAAAGCAATTTTTTCTCATGTGGATATCCAAATGTCCCAGTACCATTTATTGGAAGAGTGTCCCTTTTCTATTGAATTTTTTTGGCATCTTTGTAAAAAATTGGTTGACCATAGATGTAAGAGTTTATTTCTGGGCTCTGAATTCTATTTTATTGATTTATATATCTGTCCTTATCTCAGTACCACATTGTCTTAGGTGCTGTTGCTTTGTAGTACATTTTGTTTTATGTTTATTTTTGAGGGAGGGAGGGGGAGAGAAAGAGAGCACGTTGCGTGGGGGTAGGGGCAGAGAGAGAGGGAGACACAAATCTGAAAACAGCTCCAGTGTTTGAGCTGTCAGCACAGAGCCTGACTCAGAGCTGGAACCCATGAGCTGTGAGACCATGATCTGAGCTGAAGTTGGACACTCAACTGGCTGAGCCACCCAGGCACCCTTGTAGTACATTTTAAAATCAGGAAATGTCAGCTCTCCAGTTTGTTCTCCTTTTTCAAGATTGTTTTGGCTACTTTGGGTCCTTTGCATTTCTGTATGAATTTTAGGATCAGCTTAATTTCTTTAAGAAAGGAACATAGGATTTTGATAGTATTGAGTTGAATCTGTAGACCAGTTTGGTTAGTATAACTATCTTAAACAATATTAAGTCATCAGATCCATGAACATGGAGTGTCTTTTGATTTAGTTAGGTATTTATTTTTTATTTATTATTTTTTTTAAGTAGCCTCCACTGCCCAGCATGGAGCCCAACATAGGGCTTGAAGTCATGGCCCTGAGATCAAGATTTGGATGCCTAACTGACTGAGCCACCCAGGCTCCCTTCTTTAATTTTTTTCAGCAATGCTTTGTAGTTATCAAATGTACAAGTCTTACACTTCTTTTGATAAATTTTTTCTAATAGATGCTATTTTATTCTTGACTATTCTGAAGAGTTATCTTTTAATAAAAAATTTTTTTTTAAGTTTATTCATTTTTGAGAAAGAGAGACAGAGCGTGAGCAGGGGAGGGGCAGAGAGAGAGAAGGAGACACAGAATCCAAAGCAGGCTCCAGGCTCTGAGCTCTCAGCACAGAGCCCAGCATGGGGCTTGAACTCATGAACCACGAGATCATGACGTGAACCGAAGTCGGACACTTATCTGACTGAGCCACCCAGGTGCCCCTGAACAGAGTTATCTTAATTTCATTTTTGAATTGTTCATTGTTAGTGTACAGAAGGTTAGTTAAATTTTGCATCCCTTTATACTATGGTTAGAATGAATATTTGGCCAACATGACTCCTGACAATTTGAGGGTAGTGCTTAATTATTTTGCTTTGGTCAGCCACATCATACACTACAATATTGTGAACTGGTTGTGGTTGCCTTAGGCTTAGTTAGGTTGTAGTTACATAAGGCTTATAACATTGTGTTAGTTTTTGTGCTTCAGAAGCATATCAGAGTACCACTTGGTGTAAATTGTTTGATCTAGTAACTCAGAATGTGGTGCTTTAGTTTTATAATACACAAAATGTATTTTTTGAATAAATAATTTTTTTAAGTTTATTTATTTTGAGAGAGAGTGTGAGCGAGCTTGTGTGCATGAGAGAGAGCAGGAGCTGGGGAGGGGCAGAGAGAGAGGGAGGAAGAGAATCCCAGGCAGGCTCCGCACTGTCAGCATGGAGCCTGATGTGGGACTTGAACTCAAGAACCGTAAGCTCACGACCAGAGCTGAAATCAAGAGTCAGACGCTTAACCAAATGAGCCATCCAAGCGCCTCTGAATAAATGTATTTTTTAAAAAAAATTTTAATGTTTATTGATTTTTGAGAGAGAGAGAGAAGAGACAGTGTAAGCTGGGGAGGGCAGAGAGAGAGGGAGACAGAATCTGAAGCAGGTTTCAGGCTCTGAGCTGTCAGCACAGAGCCCAGTGTGGGGCTTGAACTCCTAGACTGTGAGATCATGACCTGGGCCACCCAGGTGCCCCAATAAATGTAATTTTTAAAGGAACAATCACCTGGTTTTATTTGTAGATCATTGATAAGTAGCATCTGTAGCTTAGTTGTCATAGAAAATTAAAAGTGAAGTCCCCATATTCTTGTGAACCGTATTTTATTCATCACATTTGCCTGTTATTAAAGTACTGAGAATTTTTAAGCTGGTTTATTTCATTAATTCTTCTTTAGTAGTAGGGTGAAGTGTTAAGTTTTTTTTTTTAATTTTTTTTAATGTTTATTTATATTTGTGAGAGAGAGAGAGAGAGATAGAGTGTGAGCAGGGAGGGGCAGAGAGACAGAGACACAGACTCTGAAGCAGGCTCCAGGCTCTGAGCTGTCAGCACAGACCCCTACATGGGGCTCGAACCCATAAGCTGTGAGATCATGACCTGAGCTGAAGTCAGACACTCAACTGACTGAGCCACCCAGGCACCCCTGAAGCGTTAAGTATTTTGATTTTATGTTTATGAGATAATTTATTTTTAAAACTTTAACATATTTTTCAGGGTCAGTTAAATGAAAGCATGGACCATGGGGGAGTTGGACCATATGAACTGTAAGTTTATGTGAAAAGATTTTCTTGTGCTGCCTTTCTTACAAGTAGATTTTATCAGCTCTGGTTTGTAACCATCCTGTGATTGCAATAACCTGTTCTTAATTATCTAGTCATGTATATATAGATATATATATACACATGTGCACTTGGTTTATTGAGTTTAGCACCAATATAGTAACATATCTAGTGTTTTGAGATCATATATAGATTTTGAGGAAAAGGTATTCATTCCGACTTACAGTATACTGAATATGAGTCTGAGTGGGTTAGGAATTATTATTAGTTCAATAGAGATTTTTTTTCCTTACTAAAAAATCAAATTTTTAGAAATGTCTTCCAAAGTCAAATGCTCTTATTTTGCTTGTAATACATCATTTATAAAATGATTTGTGTAATCTCAGAAGTCATTTTAGGCAAGTTCTTTTAGGTGACTGTGGTTAATACAGAACAGATTAATCTGCTCTGTACCCATCCTTAAGTAAAAACCGTAGGTTGGAGGGGAGACTGAGATCGCTCATGTAAAAAGCATTTAAGTGACAAAATAAATGCCAGTGTTGGAGTCTTTAAATCAAGCTAATAGTAGATACGGAAAGATGCATGGATACATTTTATTAGCAAGAATTTTTCTGTAGCAAAGAGACTTGAGCTAATTGGGTACTTTTAGAAAGTTCCCAGATTTTCTGAAGTTTCCAAATAAAGTTGAATAATACCTAAATCTCATGGCCATTTTGAATGAACTAAATAAGAATAACCAGAAGACTTTTTTCCTTTGTCAATATAATAAACTTGTTCTAATTTATCTTAGTTTGAGGGTGCTTAATGCTTACAAAAATAAATAATAGCACGTTCTGTAAACAAATAGATATACAGTTATCAATCCATCGTAATCTTGACCTACTATGTCACTGAATCATTAGTTTACAGAGCACAGGTAGTAAATTTGCTGTTATATGCCTTCTCCTTTTTACTTCTTTGGATTACAATTACAGTATATTAAAGACAATTTAACTTGTTGAGAATTTACTTTTGATTTTGCTTTTCTCCCCAGTGGCATGGAACATTGTGAGAAATTTGAAATTTCGGAAACTAGTGTGAACAGAGGGCCAGAAAAAATCAGACCAGAATGTTTCGAGCTACTTCGGGTACTTGGTAAAGGGGGCTATGGAAAGGTAGGAAGTATTTTTGAAATGAGCTGTTGTCTGTCTTTGGTAGATTAATTGTTACGCCCTGGTTCAGTAGTCCTCTTCAATCTTTGTTTGCTAGCTGTCAGCAGAGGGTATGATCACTTCACATGATTTTATTTGAGGGATGTAAAGAAGTTCTCTTCCTACCACCATACACATAAAAGACTGACACATAACAGGCATTCAGTCGATATTTGTTGCATAAATAAATAGGCAATTATGCCAGGCAAAGTCTATTATTAGAAGATTCCTTCCTTCCTTTGGTTAAATGGTATCCCCTGTAAGTATCCTCTTAAAAACCACTCCTTTCAACAGGCATGGCACATTAAATTGTTATCTGTTACTGAGACCTAAATCTGAATTGGTGTTCTTTGACTTGCAGTATTTGGAGCAATAGTTAGGGAAGCTGAAGAATATAAGAAGGGAGAAGAAAAATGAAGAGAACTTCTTAGTTTCATAGTTCTGCTCAAGGCTTTCTAATAAATGACCTTAACCTTTGCATGTTCTGCTCAAGAAAATTTATACCTAGGTATTCTCTATCAAAAGATAGAATTTGGATACCATTTTAGTAGTTAGGATTAAGTTTAAGAACTATTTATGCTGTTGTGTAGGTTAATTTTTTCATAGCATGACATTTGTAGTTTATTCTTAGGCTTAAGGACACATTCTAATGTGTTCTAATTATCTTGAATGTGCAACACATGCACTTAGAGTCTCATATCATTTCAGGTATTGCATGATGATGTTTTATATAGCTATATAGTTAAGAAATAGGTAAATGGTAATTCCTGTCAACTATTATTAAAGTTTTATGTGAAGCAAGGACAGAGACATTCCTGGAAGAAATTTATAAGATATTTTATAATTTTTAATTTTGGTATTATGCTTCTGCAAACTTGGATTTTATGTATGAAGTTATATAGAGTGCTCATCATTGGATGGTCACTGACCAGCTTTGCCACCAGATGTCAGCAGACCAAATAGGACGGCCCCATGTTGTGGAGGAGATTTCACTACTAAATCTTTAATACAATCTGTTCTTTTAGCTCATTTTTGTGTGTTTGTGTTACTAATTTTTATAAGAATATAAACTATTGTATTGTTTGTTTCCTATAAATAGGAATTAAGGGAGTGTGGCTAGCATAGTTTAGCTTTTAATAACACAGAAACACTTGTATTTTTTATCCAGGTTTTTCAAGTACGGAAAGTAACAGGAGCAAATACTGGGAAAATATTTGCCATGAAGGTGCTTAAAAAGGTGATTCCTTCCCTCCTCTCTCCCCTACCCCCATCTTTGTTGTCTCTCTCTCTTTTTTTTTTTTTTTTTTTTTTTTTAATTTAAAGTATGCTCCACAGCCAATGTGGGTGTTGAACTCCATGACCCTGAGATCAAGAGTTGCATGCTCCATCAACTGAGCCAGGCAGGAGTTCCCCCCTCCCCCCACCAACTTTATTCTTAATTGCTATAAAACCCACATTTTGGCCTAAAATTCTTAGTCAAGAAAATGTAATTCTAAGACAATAAGTCCTCGTAGAATATAAGATATGTTTCATTATTGTTATTCCTGTTTTATTTCTGCTTGGTGAGGGTGGAAAGGAGAGCTCTTAATTTTCCTCTGAGGTAACTCTCTTGGCTCTTTGTTCTGGTCTCCATATTTCTAAGTAATAAGCATATTCTGCTATCACTTCAGTTTTAGAATTGTGTATTGACTTCCACTCTACTCTCATTCACTTCTTCTTCCCATCCTCTTATTTGCTTCATTTTTTCTGAGTCTACTGTTGTCTTCTATACCTTCCAACAACTCTGTTCAAGCCAGTGTTCTATGGTCCCACTGTAGTAGGTAGTCTGTCAGTTCCATTTATTTTCCTGTAGATATTCCATCAGAATCTTCTGTTCCCCTGTTCCTGTCTATATTGGTAGCTCTCTAGGCATAGCTGCTGTTACTGGACTTTGATCAAATCCTTGGAATCCCCTTGGCACTGTCAGTGTTGGATTCTTTGTTTCCTGGATCCCATATCTTCCTTTTTCTTAGTTTATGCCGTTGTTCCCTCCTTTGGTGACTATCTACTAGTGGCTTCCTGAGAGAGGGTGCATGAAGGTAAAATTTTGGGGAAATATTGCATATTTGAAAATTTCCCTCTTTATACCCTTACAGTTGTTTGATTGGGTGTGGTTTTGAAGTTGAAAATCATTTTCATCCAGGATTTTGCTTTATTTCCATCTAGCCTTGAGTGTTTCTATTGAGGAGTCCCTTGCCATACTGATTCCCATTATTCCTGTAGAGGTCTATTTTTCCTTAAAGATATCTAAGATTTTCTTTTGATTTCTGTTGTTCTAAATTTTTTACAGTGATGTATTATCTTGCTTTTGATCCTTCTTATTTTATTTATTTTTATTCTTTCAATCTTAAAAGTTGAATCCTTTAGCCCTAAGGGATTTTCTTGTATAGTCTCCGATAATTTACCCCTCTGCCATTTTCTTGGATTTATAGTTAGTTGGATATTGGAACTCCTCAACTCGTCATCTGTTTTTCTTATCTTTTCCATTTCTTTGTCTTTTTGTTTACTTTCTGAGATTTTTCTAGAAATTTATTTTCTAATCCTTTTACTGATTTTTTTTTAAGCTATCATGTTTGTGGTTCCCCCGAGCTCTGTTTTTTCTTTTTATAGCATCCTTTTTTAATAAACAGAGTATTTTTTCTTATTCCTCTGACGGTATTAATGATAATTCTTTGAAATGTTCTTTTGTTCTGTGTATTGTATCTCTTTTCTAAGTTTCTGTTTTCTTTCAGTTTGATTTAGTCTTTTTCTTCCATATTAAAGGCCTTCTTTAGATGTCTGGTGTTCTTCACTGATGGTTCATATTTAAGAATAGAACTCTGAGAAGCTGATCAGAAGTTCCATCTGTGTAGGATAGTCGTGTAGTTGGCTGGCAACTGACTAAGAACCTCTAAATATTTGTCTGTAGGTCAGTTGGTACTGAGACAGATCCTCTATTCTTTTGCCTAGAAAAAGCATCCTGGAGCTGGATGAGAGAGAAGAGATAGAGATCTTACCTGTCAGCATGCAAACTTTCACTGAAGTCAAGTTTTTACTTTAGCACTTCACTCTGATCCTTCACTTTTTCTGGAGAGTACACCTTTCCAAGTGGTAGCAATCTACCTGTTTTTGGTCCTCCATCTTCTGTAGTTTCTAATGATTCTTTTTTTTTTTTTTTTCCTTCTTGCTTTTTATTTTTGTCTCTGATTTTTGAACCTGTTAGGGTTATATGGATGGAATCAACTTCTTTTGAGTTATTTCTTTGTGCAGGCATTTAGGCTTGATAATACCCTACTCTACTAAGTCATTATTGCTTTATCCTGCTCTGTTTTCACCTTTTGAGGTGTGGAGTTAGGTGCATTTCCTAGTTTTATTGAAAAAGGATTATGTGTGTTTGGTTTCTTGTTCTTTTTGTTTGGGACTGATTTCTGAAAAGATCGCACTGTCTTAAAACAAGTCTTAGTAGAAAACTATTAAAAGACAGTCAAAATGACTTTTAACAAAAATTACAGCGTTTGTAATACTGTGACCTTTATCTTCTTCCTGATTTTTACTTAAGCGGTATGCATGACTTGACTTTACAAGGTGAGGAACAAATGTTATGACCACAACTTTATTGGTGATTGTCTTTTTTTTTTTTTTAAGTTTGTTTGTTTATTTAAATAATCTCTATATAACATGGGGCTTGCATTCATGACCCCAAGATCAAGAGTCCCATACTCTTCCAACTGAGCCAGCCAGGTGCTTCTGGTGATTGTCTTTTTTTTTCTTTCTTTCTTTTTTTTTTTTTAAATGTTTGTTTATATTTGTGAGAGAGAGAGAGAGAGAGAGATCGGGGGAGGGACAGAGAGAGACGGAGACAGAATCTGAAGCAGGCTCCAGGCTCTGAGCTGTCAGCACAGAGCCCAACTCGGGGCTCAAACTCACCAGCAGTGAGTGAGATCATGACCTGAGCTGACGTCTGACCCTTAACCGACTAGGCCACCCAGGTGCTCCACTCCCCTTCCCCACTGATTGTCTTAAAGAACCAATTTAGATACTCTTTTTTTTTTTTTTTAATGTTTTATTTATTTTGAGAGAAGGCGCGTGCATACGTGCATACGTGTATGAGCGGGGCAGGGACAGAGAGGAGAGAATCCCTCTCTCTCTGGGGAGAAAGAGAATCCCAAGCAGGCTCTGTGCTGTCATTGGGGCTCGATCCCACAAACTGTGAGATTGTGACCTGAACTGAAATCAAGAGTTGGATGCTTAACTGACAGAAGCAACCAGGCGCTCCAGCAATTTAGATATTCTGAACATCAGTTTCTGTATCAATAAGTCAGAATTAATGTACTGTCTGGCTTTCCCATTGGGAACATTTTAGATTAATTATTGATCTGTAAAACCTGTTAGATATAGAATTGGAGATGGTGTAGTAATGCTTGTTCTCGGAATGTTGAAAGAAGTACTGGTCAAGATTCTTAGGTTAATTTATTCCTTTTGATATATTTTATAATCAGGGCTGACCATAATTAGTCCTAATTCTATCTTGAGTGAAGTATGTTTCTGGCATGGGTATCTTTAATGGAAAGAAGAGGATGTTGTTTTTTCTACTGATGGTGGATGGGTGCAATGTATTGGGAAATCCATAGATTTAATTATTGCTAAATGTCGGACCTCCTTTTTGGGCCCAGGCTTCTAAAACCTAACTTGTTTGCCTCTCCTTTTGCTTAGCACTCCCTCCTACTCTCAGGGTTTTTCTTTCCCTAAGCCTGGCTATAGAATCAGATATTGTCTCATTTTTTCCCCCTTGTTGCCCCTGAAAATAAGCTCACAGGGTAAATAATGAAAGAGGTTGCTAGGATTAAGTGCATAATTTTGATTCCTGACTAGCTAAGATGACTGTATGCTGCCTTTGAGTTTCTTTATTCTGACTTTATTATCCTGGAAGCAGAGCATACTAATGCTCTTGAACTCAGTATGTGGTAAGAACATCTCTTTTTCCCTCCTTGAAGATGAAATCAAAGTAGAACCAGGTGTCTTTTATCTTAAATGAGGTGTGCATTTGGACAGTCTGTCTGAATTTATCAATTATCTTGGGATTTTTTTACAGGAATGGTACCATTTGGGTATTTTCTTATGGTGGAATGTTGAGGAAAAGACTATTTCCCTTTCTTACCAGTTGCAACAAAAATGTATCCTGGAAGCAAAATACTATTGCCTATGGTATTAGTTCAGGCCACACTGTAAATTTTAGACCCTTTGGTTAAAGGCTTGTGGTTCACAGATTGGTCATATTTCTTCCATTCTTTCTTTTATTGAATCAATTGAAAACCAGCAGTGTGCCAGGCATTATGCTAGAAACTAGGATTTAGTGTTTGAGGCAGATGTAGTCTCTGCCTATCACTCTGCTTACTATATAATTCAAGGGAAAAACTGATAAGCTTATTGTTACCATTTCTCTTCTATACTGTGGTCAAAATCCTTTCTACTTTGGGGTTGGAGCCTCTCTTACCTTTTATCATTTTTTTCTTCACTCTTAAGCCTTGTCATCCTGGATGTCTTCATTCTCCTTGTATTAAGTAAGTAATCCATAGCTTGGCCTTCTAATTCCTTGATCTTAACTCCATCAGGTTTCACCTCCATTCCACTTTACCAGTCTCCATGACTGTATTCTTCATCTCTGAAGTATTGGGTTATAATAGAACAATAACTTTCTTCTTTATTCCCACAATGCATGGTCTTTGACCCTAAACCTTTTAGTCCTTTGACGTTTTTGTTTTTTTCCTGCAGTTCTTAAGCCCCTTCTTATTTCACTTTGTTTTGAATCCAGCGTAATCAGCATAATCTGCCATTTCAGTCACTTGCTAGCCCCATTGACCTTATGTTTAGGAAAGTCCTAATCTTAATCAATTTCATTGTTAATGCTCTTTTATTCCTGTATGTCAGCTGCTGGAACATTGCTGGCAAAAATCACACAAACTTGTAGGTTGCTGCTGAAACAAATTCATAGTCCCCAACCTATTTGGACCCCCAGTACTCACCAACTATTTTTTACATGTCCTTAGACAACTCCCTCCATTCTCTACAACTTTGCTATCAGTCCCTCTTTCCTCTTTTAATAGACTGCCTCTCTTTTTATTTGAGGCTGTCATATGTGATTTCCTTTTACTTCCTGTTCTGATCCCTACCCCTAATACCATATTAATCTGCATTTTCACCTGTCTTTACTTCCTTCTTTCCAGTGTTAGTGGGAAATGTATTCTTCCTTCTTTCCAAGGTTAAGCCCATTCTTTATGTTTTGGATCTCATCCCTTTTTGCCTGTATGGGGTCTTTGTCACTTCTTTCTCTCTTTCCATCCTCTATCATATCTTCTTTCTTTGTTTAAATATATTTATGTCTTTGCCATGTTTAGTAAAACAAATCCTTCGATCATATAAAGTCTCCCTATAGCTTCCACCCTCTTCGCCTTTCATACCTGAATTTCTTGAAAAGTCATGTTTTATTGTTTTTTGTTTGTTTGTTTGTTTGTTTTTACTTACTATACTTTGACTTAATGACTCTACTATTTGAATGAAAGTCTTGTTCCCTAAGTCACCACTAATCTCCTAATGGCTGAATCTAGTGGTCTTTCTTTATTTAATTCATCTTTAATTTAGCTCTCTGTTGTATTGAAGCTATTGAGCACAGCATTTTGAAACTCTCTTTCCTTGACTTCTGTGATTCTACTTTACTAATTTTTCATCTTATCTCTTAGTCTTTTGCTTCTCAGACTTTCTCATAATTTCTTATTTAAAAAATTCAAACTGGGAGGCCTGGGTGGCTCAGTCGGTTAAGCATCCGACTCTTGGTTTTGGCTCAGGTCATGATCTCATGGTTCATGAGTTCAAGCCTCTGTCAGTGCAGAGCCTGTTGGCAGGATTCTCTCTCTCGGCCTCACTGCTCCTCCCCTCCCCACCCCCCCATCTCTCTTGCTATCAAAATAAATAAACTTAAAAAACAACTTCAAACCTCCTGAGCAGTTAAGAAATAATGTATCTTTAAAATTTTTCAAACTTTCCAAAGAGTTGCTAGAATAGTACAGTGAACACCAATTAAGTTTGCCATATTTTGTCTACCCCCACTTTCTTCATCCCTTCCATGTATATGTGTATTTATGTATATTCAGAATTTTTATTTTTTTGCTGTACAATTTGAAAGTTAATTCTAGCCATCATGGTGTTTCATCTTTATTTTCTTTAATCTCTCTCTCTCTCTTTGGTTTTTAAGTTTATTTTGAGAGAGAGGGAGTGTGAGGGGAGGGGCAGAGAGAGAGAGAGAGAGAGAGAGAGAGAGGGAGGGAATCCCAAGCAGGCTTCGTGCTGTCAGCCCGATGTGGGACTCTATCTCATGAACCATGGGAACTGAGCCAAAATTAAGAGTCAGATGTTTTACTGACTAAGCCACGCAGGTGCCCCTGTATCTCTTAAGAGTAAGGGCGTTTTCATATGTAAGAGCTCAGGTCAGTTGTTTTACACAGTATCCCTTAATTTGGATATATTTCCTTGTTTACTTATAAAAACATGTACATTTTAAACTTAGGTTAAATATTTTTTGTAGGAGTATTATGTCCTCAGTGCATGGGCTCAGGAAGTACATTATGTTCTATTCTGTTATTTGGTGAAATTGAGTTTGATCACTTGGTTAAGGTGGTGTCTGACAGGCTTGCCATAGTACAGGTACCCTCTTCCCTTTGAAATTATTTACTAAAAAAAATTTTTTTTTAAATGTTTTTTTATTTTTGAGAGAGAGAGAGAGAGAGAGAGAGAGAGAGAGACAGAGCTCAAGTAGGGGAAGGGCGGAGAGAGAGACACACACAGAATCCGAAGCAGGCTCTAGGCTCTGGGCTGTCAGCACAGAGCCTGACGCGAGGCTCAAACCCACAAACCATGAGATTGTGACCTGAGCTGAAGTTGGACACTTAATTGATTGAGCCACCCAGGCACCCCTAAATTAATAAGCATCTATGGTATAGTATTTAGGGATATGAATAGTTTATTCTAATACTGTTTTTAATATTTAGCGATATGAATAGTCTATTCTAATAAATTTTTTTTAAAGTAATCTCTATGCCCAACATGGGACTCGAACTCATGACCAAGAGCTGCACGCTCCACCAACCAAGCCAGCCAGGCACCCCATCCTAATAATCTTTCATCTAGTGGTTTTTATCATCCTTTGTTTCTTACCCAAATCAAATATTACTAGGGTGATTACAAAATGGAGACTTTTCTATTTTTATTATTTTGTTTCTATATTGTCATTCTTCTATAAAGAGTTTTTCATACTTAAAAATTTTTTTTTAATTTTATTTTTTATTTTTTTAAATTTACATCCAAATTAGCATATAGTGCAACAGTGATTTCAGGAGTAGATTCCTTAGCGCCCCTTACATACTTTTTTAAATTTAATTTTTTTTTTTTTTAACGTTTACTTATTTTTGAGACAGAGACAGAGCATGAATGGGGGAGGGTCAGAGAGAGGGAGACACAGAATCTGAAACAGGCTCCAGGCTCCGAGCTGTCAGCACAGAGCCCGACGCGGGGCTCGAACCCACGGACCGCGAGATCATGACCTGAGCTGAAGTCGGCCGCTTAACCGACTGAGCCACCCAGGCGCCCCTAAATTTAATTTTTAAGAGTCAATATGGACTTTTTATTTTACCATTTCATTATTCATTTTGGTTCTCAAATTGTCTCAAATTTTGCTAGAGAGCTCTCTGTTAAGATGGGTTCTATGTCCTTTTGACATATCCTTGTCAGTTTTTTAGTACTTCCTGGTATAATAGAGTGCTCCAGATTTACCTTGCACTTTCCCTGACCCTGGTTTAGAATGATCTTTTTCTCTAAGGAACCCTGGTTTCTTTTGGTGGAGAAACCAAGATCTAGGTGCCAGCTATGCTCCTTACTACCAAGGTATCCACTCTTTCAGTGGATCGAGCAAGGAAGTTTTTGTTTTTAAATCATGGCTTCAAATTGATATTCCTAATTCCAGTCCAGTTCCATAGGGCTTTTCTTCTCTCAATCCATATTTGTATCTCTGTTTTTCCACAGTGAAAAGCTTGGTAGCAACATCAGTAAAGTTACTTATTTGCTCGGTTGTACAATACACGCATAATAGTTTGAGAAATATAATACCAATACTACCAGCAGCTACAAACCTACTAAGTGTGGTTTAAACTTTGCAGTTTTTGTTATGCTTACATATACATCATTAAGACTGCAGTGTAAAGTTATTTAAATATCATTTTTCTCCTGTGGTAAAATTGTCACTATAATTTTCAGTTACATTTTTGTATTTCTGTTTTATTCAATTTTATTTCCCTCCCCCATCCTTGTCGATTTAATTTTACTTTTGGAATGTATAAAACATTAACATGGTTCAGAATTCAAAAACCTCCATTTTATAGTCACAGTAATATATGATTTAGGTACAGAAAAAATTAATGCTAAAACCTTTGAGGTTTTACTTGGAAGGTATACTGAGAAGTCTGATTTCCCTTCTTACCTTTCTGCTTGTCATTAGCTTTTGGCTTATCTTAGTTGTGTTCATTATTAAAGATACAAGGACATACAGATATATATTCTTCTATCCTCTTTCTTACACAAAAGGTAACATACTACTGTGATACTGCTATGCTGTGTTATGCTATGCTATGCTCTTTTGCACCTTCCTTTCATAGAGCTATTCCCCATTCTTTTACACATTAGGTAGTCAATATTCTATGCATGGGCATTTCGGTTATTTCCAACCTTCTACTTTGCAGCTGATAACCTGTGTATATACTTTTTCATGTTACATGTACCAGAACTTAGTCCTATAATCTAAACAGACTTAACATGTCTAAAACAGTGCATCATTTTCCCCAATACTTTTTTCTTGACTTCCATTCCCTGTTATTGAATGATAACCATCATCTATCCTGTTACTTATGCAGAAACCATGGTATCATCATTTCTTCTCATACCTAGTTAGTCAGCAAGTGCTGATGATGCATCTTTATCTTTTTATTTTTTTCTCAACTTAATTTCCTTAGTTACAATAGGACTCTACCTAAGGTCTTACTTTGCTTAATTTACTGTACTAGCCTCCTAATTGCTCTCATTTCTTCCCGAAAATTCCACACTGCTATTAAAACTGTCTGTCTTAAAGCCAAGGGTTTTTCATTTGTCTAACCTTAATATTTCTCCTGTGCTTCTAAGATTCAAATGCTTTTGTCTAGATGCCTAGGCCTTATATTTCCTGGTCTCCACCCAGATATCCAGCCTAATTTCTAGCCCTTCTTACCATACTGAGCTACTTATAGATTCCTTAGACATGTCCTGTCAAGCCTCTTTTGCACTGGAAATGCCTTTTTTTACCCTCTACATTTCATTTTAATTATTTTTCACTGTACACCTTAGGTATTGCCCCTTCCAGGAACACTTCTTGCCAGGTCAGATGCAGTTCTCCATTCTCCCGTAGCACCTTGTGCTTACCTGCATTGACTTACCTCTCTTCCCTGGGACTTCGGACTCCTATAGGCTGGAGACTTCTGTTAGTTCTGTTTTCTTATTGCAGAGTCTCGAGCATAGTAGACATTCAATAGTTAGTGAATATATGAATAAACTTGATCTGTTTACATTTTTTAAAAAGGTATCTAGGTTTTCATTTACATGTTCACTGCAGAGAGTCTAGACAGTGCATATAAGAAGTGAATGGCTTCCATTATTCCTAGCTCCGTCTTTAGTGGGAACTATGATTAATAGTTTTAATATTGGCAAGAAAAGCACAAAATAGATTTTCCAGATACTATAAAAATGTCTACTGTTATGTTCTTATAGATCATCTCTTTTCCTTTAGGCAATGATAGTAAGAAATGCTAAAGATACAGCTCATACAAAAGCAGAACGGAATATTCTGGAGGAAGTAAAGCATCCCTTCATTGTGGATTTAATTTATGCCTTTCAGACCGGTGGAAAACTCTACCTCATCCTTGAGTATCTCAGCGGTCAGTACACTCAGTTTGGTGTAATTATTTGCATTTGCTCCAGAAACTGGGTCAAAATTATATTCCAGTGGAAAAATGTTTTCCCCAATGTGATTAAATATTCTTAAAATTGACAAATACATTGACATAAGGAATTCAGATATGACCAAATGTTTCTTTTTTGCAGAAAAATGTGAAGGAAACTTTAAAGGTTAAAGTTTTTTCCCCATCTGTAAAATTTTATCTTAATCCTTATCCCTTTGTAATCAATTACATAAATAACAAACCCCTAATTGATAGCCATCACATTGACTGCACTTGGGTAAGATACTATAATTTACATGAATCATCAAAGCATTTTTTCTAAATTGAAGTGGAAAACTTAACTGAGAGTATTGTTTAAGCTATTGAGTATTTTTGGAATTGGATCTCTAAAGAGAATAATTTTTTGGTTTAATATAGCTTTTTTGATAGACTATGAAGTTTACATTGGAAAACATCCACACTTTCTAGGATTTACCACCTCCTAGAAACTTGTTGCTTCCTTATCATTTCTAGATCACAAGTATCTATTTCCAGCAAGCACATGTGAGTTTTCTGAATAACAGATTTCACAATGGTCTGTAACATGGAACAGAAAGCTGCAGAATTTCGCTAACTTTTATGTGACTGTTGCCATTTTTTTCATTTTTTGGTAACTTTATTTTGACATAATTTCAGATTTACACAGAAAAGTTGCAGAAATAGTACAAAGACTTCTCACACATCCTTCACCTAGATATCCCAAACATTTTACCAGTTTTGTTTCATCCTTCTTTTTCTCTCTCTTTATGTGTATATATACATATTTATGTGTGTGTGTGTGTATATATATATATATGTGTGTGTGTGTGTGTGTGTGCGTGTACATATATACACACACATGTATTTGTATATATATATTTTTTCTGGACTGCTCAAGAGAGTGTTGCAGACATGATTTCCCATTGCCCCTAAATACTTCAGTGTATATTTTCTGAAATCAATGCAGTATCTTACTTAACTCTACTAAAAGGACCAAAAATAGGAAATTAACGTTGATACAGTAATATCTCTCAGTTTCCTTTAATCTGTAACAGTTCTTCATTCTTTCTTTGTCTTTCTTGACCTTAGCATTTTTGAAGCGTATAGGGCAGTTATTTTGTAGAGCACATCAATTTGGGCTTATCTGATGTTTCCTCAAGATTAGGTTCAGGTCATGCATTTTTGGGAGGACCATCGAAGTGACACTGTGTCCTTCTCTGTCAGATCAGGAGGTACATGATATTTATATCTTTGTCCCATTACTGTTGATGTTAACTTTGATCACATGTATGAGGTGGCGTCTACCAGTTTTTTCCCTGGTGAAATTTTCCCTTTGTAATGAATAAGTATCTTGAGATACTTCGGGATTATTTAAATATCTCGTCTCTCATCAAACTTTCACATACAGTTTTAGCATTCATTGATTCTTGCTTGAAACACTTAACTATGATGATTGCCAACTGATTTTTCTTATTCCATCATACCTCATTCATTTATTATTTGGCATTTTACTGTAATGAAGAACTTTCCCTTCTCTCCCATTTTAAAAATTTATTGATCTCTTCTTTGATTTACATCATTGTGGACTCATGGATTCTAAGGTTATTCAGTGGGATATAATTCTTTATTATCATTATTTATTTTAATATTCAGAATAGTGCCATGCTTTTAAGAAAGCTGCTGCCAGATTCCTCTAGATTAAGAATTCTGAAAATATGGAATAAGGGCATTTACTAATTTTAATTTGTAAGGGTGGCTCAATTATATACTGACATTTTTCTGCTTAGGTTAAACTGTTAGAGAAGCTTTAACCAAGATTTCTTTTAACCTCAGGTCTGGAATCTATAACTATTTTGAAGTTTATAGATGTAAAACCTAGAATTCCAAAACTTATATATTTCACATAAGAATAAGAACACTGCTAAAAATAGAATCCTGAGGACTTAGTTTTAAACCTATAGTTTTTAGGATCTGTTTTTTATTTTTAAGGAGCTGATGCCTTTTAATTGTGGTTAAAAGGAAAGCACAGCCCTCATTAGAAATGGGTTGGAAATGAAGATTGTTCTGTTTCTAATGTCTTTTCCTTTTCCTTACAGGAGGAGAATTATTTATGCAGTTAGAAAGAGAAGGAATATTTATGGAAGACACAGCCTGGTAAGTGAAATTTTTGTGGTTGCATGGATTCAGGTAATGATTCACATAATTAAAAGTAAAGCCCTGTTCTCACTGTGGGCAGCCAAATGATTCAATAAATTGTTCTGGAGCCAGTCAGTCACTCAGAACTTCAAGGGGGAGAAGTATCTATGGGACTGGGCAGCTTTTGGAGGTCACGTCATTCCTTTGCCCCCAGGCCTTGGGTGGAACGCTCTTCACGCCAGTCCTTAACAGAACCATTCTCACTGGGGCTTTCTTTCCTTGAATTGGTAAGCTGCCTGCCTTGGCTGTGGGTGAGTGTGGTTTTCCGGTGAAACTTTATGTGTGGAACAATGGAAAGTATCAGAAATCATCTCCTCTTTTTTTTTAGACTTTCCAGTTCCCAAGGTGCAGTCTTAGGGAGGTGATAAACCGGCACACATCATCTGTGGATTGATTCTATGGCCAGGATGGGATCTACCCTTATATTTCTTAAGATGGCATCTGCTTCAAATTAAAAATATACACATCCTTTTGTGAGAGGACAGTATTGGGTAACAATAAATCAGTTTATCCTACACATTAATTGAATAGAAAACACTTAAATGTTTTTTCTACCTTAATTACCAAACTGCATTCCATTGTTTAATTTCAGGCCTTTTCTAACACAGAAGCTGCATTTAAGAGCCTTAGGGATGAAGTGCCCTTTTTTGGAGGAGGCTCTCTGAGCCATGTTGGAGGCTGTGTTTGTGGTCCTGCTGGCTGTGAAACTGCCTCAGTCCTCTAGGACACACCCTCTCCATCCTGGAGTAATCTGCAGGATTGCAACATTGTTATGCAGCCAGTATTGCAGTGCCTTGTGCTTTTCGAATCCAGACAGGGTTGACTCAGCCCTTTATTCTTTTGAGGTAGATAAATTTGAGTGTCACACAGTTTATAGTTGTGGGCTGGCTGGCAAGAGGGAGGGCAGATACTGTGGGCATGAACTGTATATAAATAGCAGCTGTGTTAAGGGATGAGCGGGCTTCTAAGGGTCAGGTTATTTATAAGGTATCTTTTGAAACTAAGACTTAATCTCTAAGAATAACAAAGTTCCTATGTCCTGTGGGATTTTAAAATTGGGGGTGGGTGGGAGAAAATTGCTTTGATCTGAATGACTATTGGCCTAATTGCCACACAAACAGAACAAAAACCAGTGACAGTTTGGCATATTCTGGACTTCTTTGCAATTTTAGCAGTATGTTCTAATGATGAAATTAAACATAGTTTCACTAAATAAGTGAAACATAAATGTCATCATGCCTTTTGGCAGCATCCTATGCCATCTCTTTCCCCCATCCCCACCCCCATCCCCACTAATTTGGTCTTTGGTGCATGTCTATTTCTTTCAAGGAATTTTGCTCCATACATAAACTGCTTTGAGTATATTACTCTTTTTAATTTTATTAAATCACTTTTGTTTCCAGCTTTTACTTGGCAGAAATCTCCATGGCTTTGGGGCATTTACATCAAAAGGGGATCATCTACAGAGACCTGAAGCCGGAGAATATCATGCTAAATCACCAAGGTGGAGAAATACCGTAAACAATTCTATAGTAAATAATCATCTTAAAATCCTCCCTCACAGGTCATGGTCATTTTTCAAAGCCCCATAGTCACGTATCTGTTATTATACATTCCTCCTTCAGAATTTACGGCATCATAATACTTGCTGAAATTTAGGTATTTAGGTATTTGTAATTGATGAGATTAAAGGGAGTTAAGGATAATTGGCCACTCAACCCTTTTAGTTTAATCCTTGGTCTGTATAGCTTATAATTCTTTTGAAATCTTTATATATCAAAAGCCAGTCCAACTCTAATTTTGGTTTGTTCCTTAAATTGGAAAGTAAATCTTAACTCTATAAATTGGGTTTTCCTTAAGGATAAAAATACATAAATATTAGAATCAGTACTTTTTATGATAAATTTTCTTGATGCTATGAAAAAAAGGATTAGAATGGAACAAAAATATTTGATACAGCCTTGGAAAGAAAATGTTTATTGTAGGCATCGGTTTATTCTTGCTCTTGTAACAACAAACATAAAAATCAGAAAGGCTTGGGGCGCCTGGGTGGCTCAGTCGGTTAAGCGTCTGACTTCAGCTCAGGTCATGATCTCACAGTCTGTGGGTTCGAGCCCCGCATCGGACTCTGTGCTGACAGCTCAGAGCCTGGAGCCTGCTTCCAATTCTGTGTCTCCCTCTCTCTCTGCCCTTCCCCTGCTCATGCTCTGTCTCTCTCTGTCGCAAAAATAAATAAAAACATTAAAAAAAAAATTTAGAAAGGCTAATATTCTGTACAGCTATAGGTAGAGTAGACTGAGTCTTGATTACAACTGCATGCTGCTACAGACCATTCAATTTATGCAACAGTAGTATGGGCTATGTAGACTTTGTAGTTCAATCAACCAACCAGGCTGTTGGGGTGCTGGTAGCAATAGCTGATCTTTCAAGGTTTACAAAACGATACACGAGGTAGTTAAGAGTTTTAAATTCTTGGACAGGAAATGGTGTGTGGACAACTGACACTAGTATAAATCCATTTCAAACTGTGTTTTTCTTCTTTCTTTCCTTTTTTTTTTTTTTTGGAGAAATGCTGTACTTAACCAAGTATATCATGGGAATCTATGTATCTCCCTCCCTCCCTCCCAGTTCTGTTCTCATCCCCCCAAACTTGGATTCTGATTCTGAATTCTAAGGCAAAGGATAGAATAGGGAAGTGACTAGTTAACTTCTTTGATCCATAAACTTGAGTGTGTCAGTGTCAGGTAGTTCTGTGAAAATAAAGGTCATATTTCTTCTGTGTCAGAGTGAAGTACACATTTACATTTGAATCAGTAGGCCATCATTGCCTTTTCTTTTTTCTGAAACAACCCTGGAATAGTAGGGTCCCTGGGATTGTTGAACCATGGGATATCTAATAACAGTTCAGTAAAACTAAACTTGAACTGAAATGTTCTTTGTGTAAGGTAGTCAGTTTTTTACTTTCTGAGCAAGAGATGATGGTCCCATGCCATGTAGCAATTTCATTTCTTTTTCTGAACTGGCAGGATTGGCAGAATAAGCTAACTTGTTACAGTGACTTTCTGAGACCATTTTAAAAACTCTCAAGTCACAGTTCACTGTGGTAAAAGTTACATATTTGAAGTACAGGTTAACACCTCTGTTAAAAAGGTACAGCATATCTTTATTAGGGGTTGTATACTTAAGCCAGATTTTGGAGAATTTTTCCAGCGTTTACTTTCTCAGGATGGTAGAGAATTCTAGGTATAGGTAAAGCTGGAGCCTTTGGCAAAAGATGACTACACTAGCCTTGTAGGGAGTTAGCATCTCATTTTATGGATGGCACCTTGCTAGTTCTTTGTATCTTCAAAAAAATATTTAAGGCAGAAAAAGTTAATAATTAATAATCTACATTATTGTAGATTATTGTCTTGTATGATACATTCAAACACTGTACATACTTAGAATTCTCAGAATAACCATGCTATGATCTTTCATTGTAGGTCATGTGAAACTAACAGACTTTGGACTATGCAAGGAATCTATTCATGATGGAACAGTCACACACACATTTTGTGGAACAATAGAATACATGTGAGCTGCATGTTGAAAGAAATATAACTGGTTTGGGGGTAATAGCTGACTTTTACCTGGCTACGTAATAATAGTGTGCTATATTTTCGATAGCAACAATTGGCTCTGTATATTGTTTTTAAAATTCTAATTCAGATGACATGCAAATGGGTGAATTTTTTAGGAGTATTATTTTTCTCATTGTAGGGCCCCTGAAATCTTGATGAGAAGTGGCCATAATCGTGCTGTGGATTGGTGGAGTTTGGGAGCATTAATGTATGACATGCTGACTGGAGCAGTAGGTGCACAGTTAAAAGCTGCATGTATTCTGGTCTGTGCTGGGTAGTTATAAATCATTATAGGAAGAGACCTTTTCTGTGCTTTCTAAAAGTGTTACTGATGGAGTAAAAAAAAAAATTTAAAAAAATCATGCTAATAATGCTTTATTAGTAGTACTTCCCCTATACTTTTAAAAACATTTTTTTTTTAAATGATCTGCCACGGCAGTCCTGTGAAACAGGTATAAAATAGGTACTGCCCTTATTTTGTAAATAGAGAAAGTAAAGAATATAAGCACATGGCTCATATATTACCACACAAAGTTAATAGTGGAAACCCAGTTTCTTCTAGGATGTTGCTGTTTCTTCTGTCCCATTGCTTAAAAACTACAATCTTTAGCAGTCAGCCCATATCACAGCATATATTTCTGATGTCTATGCATAACTGACTAATTCAGGAAATTGATGATTTTATTTTTTTTATATGCTGATTTTTCTCACTCTCTTCTGCTCCTAGCCCCCGTTCACTGGGGAGAATAGAAAGAAAACAATTGACAAAATCCTCAAATGTAAACTCAATTTGCCTCCCTACCTCACACAAGAAGCCAGAGATCTGCTTAAAAAGGTAGGACACAAAACAATAAGCCACAACTACTGGGATTTAAATGGATATAATTGAATATACGTTTTGAATAAAGAATCATACACATATATTAAAAAAAGAAAGCCTACAGTTTTTGCAGGTAAAGTACAAATTTGTTTAAAGATTTTCTTTACTTTTTATTCCTAAACAGTGTTTAGTAGTAATTAATAAATCATATTTTCTCAAAATAGATTAGCAGTATAGACAAGCAAATTTTATAAATGAAAACTAATCAATTTGACTAAGGTTCATCAATTTTTTTCCCCCTCCCTAAAGCTGCTGAAAAGAAATGCTGCTTCTCGTCTTGGAGCTGGTCCTGGGGATGCTGGAGAAGTTCAAGTAGGGATTGATCTGTTTGGTGGTTTGAGTGGAAGATAGTGCTAATTTTATGTATTTGTGAAGCTTGTATGTAGTTGTTTAAAGTACAGCTTATTTTGTGATTGGTGTAACTTCAAATAGGCAGTTACTTTGTCAATCCAGTGAAGTCTGTTTCCCTTGATTTTTCTTTCTGGTCCTTTTTTCTAGGCTCATCCATTCTTCAGGCATATTAATTGGGAAGAACTGCTGGCTAGGAAGGTGGAACCCCCTTTTAAACCTCTGTTGGTATGTATACACGAAAGCATATTATTTGAAAGACCTCGTGCTTTTTTAGAATAAGAAAATCTCAGAGCATTCAGAAACATTTTGTTTATATTAACAATTCGGAAAACTTTGACTTCTCTTCAGAATCTTTATTCTCTGCAGTCTTTTCAAGGACTTACTACCAGTAGCAATTGATGAGTATAGGATGATTAACTTTTTTTTAATGTTTATTTTTGAGAGAGAAAGAGAAAGTATAAACAGGGGAGGGGCAGAGAAAGCGGAAGACAGAGAGTCCCAAGCAGGCTCTGCGCTGTCAATGCAAAGCCTGATGTGGGGCTCAAACCCACAAACTCTGAGGTCATGACCAGTGGCAAAGTTGTACGTTAAACCACCTGAGCCACCCAGGCACCCCTATGTTAACTATTTTTAGGTTGGTTGCTAAAGACAATTAAATATTTCAAGCAGTTGGAACATTTTTTAATTTTTTTTTATGTTTATTTATTTTTGAAGGAAAGGGAGACAGAGCATGAGTGGGGGAGGGGCAGAGAGAGAGGGCCAAGCAGGCTCCCTGCTGTCAGTGCAGAGTCCAGTGCAGGGCTCGATCCCACGAACCGTGAGATCATGACCTAAGCTGAAATCCAGAGTCAGATGCTTAACTGACTGAGCCACCCCAGGCACCACAAAAGTTTTATTTATTTAAGTAATCTGTGCATCCCACATGGGGGTTGACCTCACAATCCTGAGATCCAAGAGTCTCATGCTCTTCCAACTGAGCCAGCCAGGCGCCCCATTTTATTTGTTATTTCTAATTGAAGTTTAGTTGATGTATAATATTATATAAGTTTCAGGTACATAGCATAATCATTTAACATTTATATACATAACAAAATAGTTATCAAGGTAAGTGTGGTTACCCTCTGATTCAACCTTATTTTGAATTGAATTTTCTGGAAATTTTTTCTTAAAAATACAGCATATATGTGTATTAGTTTGCTAGGGTTGCTGTAACAAAGTACCACAGACTAGGTGGCTTAAAGCAGAAGTTTATTGTATTCCAGCTCTGGAGACTAGATGTCCAAGGTTAAGATGTTGACAGGCTTGGTTTCTTCTGAAGGCTCTGAGAAACTTCTCTTCCATTCTGCCACTCTCCTGGCTTTTGGTGGTTTGCTAATAACAATCTTTGGTGATCCTTGGCTTGTAGGCATATCACCCGATCCCTGCTTTTATGTTTGCATTTTCCTTTTATGCAGATCTGTGTCCAGATTTTCCCTTTTTATCAGGATACCACTCATACTGAATTAGGATCTTCCCTGCTCCAGAATGGCCTTATCTTAACTAATTTCATCTTCACTGACTCTCATTCCAAACAAGGTTCCATTCGGAGGTCCTGGGGGTTAGAACTTCAACATATGAATGTTGAGGGGGACATAGATCATTACAATATGTTTATGAGTAAATGGGTTAGTGTGGTCTTGTCTTTCTCCCACCTCAGAATGTGAGAAAACATAGTTTATATTTCTTGAAATGAAGGTGGAGGAGGAGGAGGATAATGATGATAATTTGGTCCTGGAGCACAGGTTAACTTGCTTTAAAATTTTCACATATACAATTGTAAGGATAATTAACCCTCATGTACCAATTGTCCAGCTTGTCAGGTCATCTTATTTAAACGTAAATATAACTGCTATGCTATCATTACAACTAAAAAGCTGACAAGTTCCCCAGTTTCTTTTGTTTTGTTTTGCTCCCCATTGGTTTGTTTCAGTGATGATTCAATCAAGGTCTATGTACAGTATGGTTATTGTGTCTCTTAGTTCTCTTTCCATCTGTAGATAATACCCACTCCCGCTCAATTCCTCTCCTGAGGACTTACTGAAGAAACTGGGTTATTTGTCCTGTAGGGTTCCTTACATTTTGATTTTGTTGATTTTTAACCCCATAGTGTCATTGACCATATTCATCTGTTCCCTGTATTTCTGAAACCTAGTAGTTAGATTTAGATGCTTAATCTGATTCTGATTAAACTTTTGATGTTGTATGTTTTGGTCATTTGTATTTTTTTTTTTTTTTTTTTTTTTTTTTTTAGTGTTAGTGGTCATTGATCATTGCCTACATCAGTAATTCTCAGCTAAGTTCAATTTGCCAAGGTTTGGAGACAAGTTGTCACAATTTGGGGAGGGGATACTACTGGAATGCAGTGGATAGAGGCCAGAGATGCTCCAGGCATCCTATATTACACAGGACAGGCCTCTACAACAAGAATTGTGAAGCCCAAGATGTCAGTAGTGTGGAGATTGAGAAACTCTAGCCTAGTTTCAAGATTTCATTAGGGGTTTGCAAAATTGTTTTATTTTAATACTATTATTCATTCTTCATTACTGAATTTATCCATAAAGAGAAACTCTTACATTTCCTACAGGAAAGGCAGGATAAATGTTTCTTTCCCAGTTTTCAAAATAGTAAATTAGTTCCGTAACATCTTCCCAATTGACCAATGAGTTCTATGATTTTTTTCAAGTATGATTATGAATTTATGCCTTTTATTTGTGTTTTAATCCATTGCACTAATCTTTAGTGATGCTCACCTTTTACCATCTTTGGACACCGGGTGCTTCTTCATATTGGTTCCTAAGCTCTTTTGACATGACCACAAAGTCTGTTGTACCAGAGAGAAAGAATTAAGGAAACAGATGTAGTTAGATTTAGGTGACATTTTTGTCAATAGTACCTGAAGCTATCTACACATTCAATGCAATCCCAATCAAAATTGCACCAGCATTCTTCTCGAAGCTAGAACAAGCAATCCTAAAATTTGTATGGAACCAGAAAAGGCCCCGAATAGCCAAAGTAATTTTGAAGAAGACCAAAGCAGGAGGCATCACAATCCCAGACTTTAGCCTCTACTACAAAGCTGTAATCATCAAGACAGCATGGTATTGACACAAAAATAGAACATAGACCAATGGAATAGAATAGAAACCCCAGAACTAGACCCACAAACGTATGGCCAACTAATCTTTGACAAAGCAGGAAAGAATATCCAATGGAAAAAAGACAGTCTCTAACAAATGGTGCTGGGAGAACTGGATGGACAGCAACATGCAGAAGGATGAAACTAGACCACTTTCTTACACCATTCACAAAAAACAAACTCAAAATGGATAAAGGACCTGAATGTGAGACAGGAAACCATCAAAACCCTAGAGGAGAAAGCAGGGAAAAACCTCTCTGACCTCAGCCGCAGCAATTTCTTACTTGACACATCCCCAAAGGCAAGGGAATTAAAAGCAAAAATGAACTATTGGGACCTCATGAAGATAAAAAGCTTCTGCACAGCAAAGGAAACAATCATCAAAACTAAAAGGCAACCAACAGAATGGGAAAAGATATTTGCAAATGACATATTGGACCAAGGGGTAGTATCCAAAATCTATAAAGAGCTCACCAAACTCCACACCCGAAAAACAAATAATCCAGTGAAGAAATGGGCAGAAACCATGAATAAACACTTCTCTAAAGAAGACATCCAGATGGCCAACAGGCACATGAAAAGATGTTCAACGTCGCTCCTCATCAGGGAAATACAAATCAAAACCACACTCAGATATCACCTCACGCCAGTCAGAGTGGCTAAAATGAACAAAACAGGAGACTATAGATGCTGGTGAGGATGTGGAGAAGTGGGAGCCCTCTTGTACTGTTGGTGGGAATGCAAACTGGTGTAGCCGCTCTGGAAAACAGTGTGGAGGTTCCTCAAAAAAATTAAAAATAGACCTACCCTATTACCCAGCAGTAGCACTACTAGGAATTTACCCAAGGGATACAGGAGTGCTGATGCATAGGGGCACTTGTACCCCCAATGTTTATAGCAGCACTTTCAACAATATACAAATTATGGAAAGAGCCTAAATGTCCATCAACCAACGAATGGATAAAGAAATTGTGGTTTATATACACGATGGAATACTACGTGGCAATGAGAAAGAATGAAATATGGCCTTTTGTAGCAACGTGGATGGAACTGGAGAGTGTTATGCTAAGTGAAATAAGTCATACGGAGAAGGACAGATTCCATATGTTTTCACTCTTATGTGGATCCTGAGAAACTTAACAAGACCATGGGAGAGGGGAAGAAAAAAAAATGGTTAGAGAGGGAGGGAGCCAAAACATAAGAGACTCCTAAAAACTGAGAACAAACTGAGGGTTTATGGGGGGTGGGAGGGCGGGGTGGGTGGGTGATGGGTATTGAGGAGGGCACCTGTTGGGATGAGCACTGGGTGTTGTATGGAAACCAATTTGACAATAAATTTCATAAAAAAAAAAAAAAAGATTTGGGTGACATTTTTCACAAGAAAATGTACTCAAACAGTAGAATGTTGTTATTTCTCCCTGAGCAGTCTAAAAGGATGAAATAAGCTATAGAAAGAAACTTTAGAGCATTTACAAATGTGTTTTGTGTTAAATCTCTGCTTCAGTAGTTTCTCAGGTTTATTATAAACCTGCAGTGGCCAACTGAGCAAATTATATCTAACAAGGAATTTAGCCAATGGACTAGGCACACTGAAGCTTTGTAAGTGGGGAAGATTGACATTCAGATTTTTTTGGAGGGGGTGGGAATGTGAGAGAGCACATGTGGGAGGAGCAGAGGGAGAGGGAAAGAGAATCCCAAGCATGTTCCATGCCAAACCCAGAGCCCAAAGCAAGGCTTGATCCCTCAACTGTGAGGTCATGACCTGGGTGGAAATAGAGAGTCAGATGCTTGGGGTGTGTGTGGGGGGGGTGCCTGGATGGCTCAGTCGGTTAAGCGTCTAACTCTTGATTCTGGCTCAGGTCATGATCTCACTTGAGCCACGCGATGGGCTCCACACTGACAGCGCAGAGCCTGCTTGGAATTCTCTTTCTTTCTCCACCCCCCCACTCTCCCCCTCTCAAAATAAGTAAACTTAAAAAAAAAAAAAAAAGCTAAAAAAAAAAAGTAAAAAGAGTTGGACACCACCCAGGTGATCTGACAGACTTTTTATAAGAATGATAAAGAATGGTAAGGGTGTACTATAATCTATTTTAATATATGTCTAAAGTTTGAAGATATAATTTGACCTTTGATACTTTCCACCTGTATTTATTCTTCAGTCTTTGCCTACTAAGAGTATTCTGATATTTTATTACAGTCAAATCCTGTGAAAAGAGTTCTATCTAGAGTCTTGTCTAATGCAAGTAATGCATTTGATCGATATATATAATACAGACATTCATCATTTTCTAATCATTTTGTTTTTTCATAAAGCAATCTGAGGAGGATGTGAGTCAGTTTGATTCAAAGTTTACACGTCAGACACCTGTTGACAGCCCAGATGACTCAACTCTCAGTGAAAGTGCCAACCAGGTCTTTCTGGTAAGTGAAAGAATTTCATATTGCCACAAGAAATTTAAGTATTAGGATGGGCCCTTTTCAATAAGAAAATTCAATTTGCTTCTTTGCAGTTCATGTAGATAACCTGAGATGCTATTTTTTATTAAGTTTTCTAACTTGCTAAATTAAAAAATTCTCATAATCCAGATTCCATTTTAGCAATTAGAATAGGACTGTATGATTCTTTGGAGTATACATGGGCCACTGACTTAAAATGATGTTTGGCTTAGCAAATCTCAATTGAAACTCACACAGTTATAACAGTAGGAGGAGAAGAGCTCACTGTAACTATTCTATTCCTGAAATAGCTACAAATTTTTGGTACTTTTTAGTGTAACTTTGTAGGGGATTTTTAACCTGTCAATAGTGAATATTTGGCATCAAAACATATTGGTTCATATGTAATAATAGTAAATAAATTAATCCTCATTGTAGAAGTTTCTGTACTGTTTTATACCTTGTCTCTTCAGGTAGAAAAACAGCTTTTAGATATTTTTTAAAGATTTTTTAGATTTTGATCAAAAACCTAATTTTGTATCTTTTTTTTTGTTGTTACTTGTCATTATCCTTTGTCATTTCTTTTTGGACTACATCTAGAGAGAGTGGAATATGGAGAAAGTAAGCATTTGGAAAGTTTTTTTTGTTTTGTTTTTTGGTTTTTTTTCTTTTTTTTCTATTTCTGAGTTTACCACATTTATCACCAACTTAATTGTCCATTTTTTTTTATACTGTTCACAGTGTAATACAGTGTTGTATATTTTGGGGTGGAGGGTAAGTTCTAAAGTTAGCATGGAATGCAAAAATTGTGTATGGTCAAAATTATTCTTAAATCACCATAGTACAGTATGGCTTTGAGTAACTAACATTCAATGATAATATTATAAGTGTATGATTAATATTATAAGTGTATGATTGTATAGTGTTATAAGAATAGAGCATATATGCAAAATATAATTTTACAGTCTTTTTAATTACATAAGAGATGAAATATGAATGAATGTTGTTAAGTTTATATCTACATGATGCAAAGTCATGGTATACTCCTTGGTAAAATATCTTGTGTTCAGTTAGTAAAGTAGACATGATTCATTTTATTTTTCTTTTCTAAATTTTTTTTTAACATTTATTTTTGAGAGACAGATACAGAGCACGAGTGAGGGAGGAACAGAGAGAGAGGGAGACACAGAACCCAAAGCAGGCTCCAGGCTCTGAGTTGTCAGCACAGAGCCTAATACAGGGCTCAAACTCATGAACCATGAGATCATGATCTGGGCCACCCAAGCACCCCAACAGGATTCATTTAAATTCTGGCATCGCTTTTTTTCCTCTTCTGTGGAATTTTGTTTTCTACTGATGTGGAGTTTATACCTTTGATTTAACATAGAGATCTTTTCCTCAGTTGGGCATTGCAGAGTTTCAACTAGTTTTACAATTTTCCCCCCATAAAAAAGTCTAGAAATGTCTTATCTCACTACAAAGAAATCCAAAGTTGTGGTGGCAAAATTTACATAACTAGGCTCTCATTGCCAGTTAAAGTATTGTTGAACTTTTCATAATTACTTAAATTGGCCAACTAATGAACATAAGAATAATTCATTTGTTAGGTTGTAGCCAGATTTCTGTATATAAAGTCAATCTCTTTAGAAATTAATAAAAATCAGTAACATCCTACTTACTTGGGGATTGTGGTTATAACAACTTCAGTTTAATAATTATTTAAATTCCTCTCACAGAATTAAAGGAAATTCAAAGATGATCAAGGTACAGCCTGGTCTTCTTGGTAGTTATGGCTTTAGTTCACTAGACTATGTGGGGAAATGGCTTCTGAAGTCCACATGTACCTGTCACAAAGTATATGCACTAGAGAATGTACCTCACTCTTTAGGACTTCACCCAAAGCCTTGTTGAGTCGTTTTACTATAATTCATATGCCTATATATAGATGACTGGAATAATAAATAAAAGGGAAGATAGATGGAGGACTGATTGATAGGACATTGGCAGCAAGAGAAAGGACAACTGGTGTGGCCTAATAGCAAGGTCCAAGAAAGAACTAAAGCTAGCAAAACTGAATAATTGAGAATTAAAAAAAAATTTTTTTTTTAATCATGAAAATATCAAATCTATCCAGTCATTGGTATAAAATCAGAAGATCACACATGCCAATTTAAAGAATTGTATTTTTACTTTGTCCTAATAATGAGAAACTGGGGAGTGATAATCTTAGTTGCTTATGTGCATGTGGCTAGAAACCCTAGAATTTTCTTTGCATATATCATATTTAATATCTTAATGTGGAGCCTACAATTTCCTGTTTTGTTCTACTCCTTTCAGTAGAGTAGAATATTCTTTGCTGGCATACGAGGCTCAATTAAATTCTGCCTTCTTGAGGTCTGTGCCTCAAGAAATGGTTGGAAAGAAGCTAACAGATGTGAAATGAGACTGGGGAGACGGGTGTATACAGAGCAGTGGTTTTAGGTGTGCATTGTTGTTTTGGTGTGTCAGAGACTGAAACTACATTTTCTTGATTTATATAACAAAATGCCATTCTGTAGTCTACTTTTTCTGTCTTTCAGGGTTTTACATATGTTGCTCCATCTGTACTTGAAAGTGTGAAAGAAAAATTTTCCTTTGAACCAAAAATCCGATCACCTCGAAGATTTATTGGCAGCCCGCGAACACCTGTCAGGTATTCAGAGTTTGTTGTTCTCACTGTCTTTCTTTCTTTCTTTTCTTTCCTTTTTTTTTTTTAACCTAGAAGAGCATCACTTAAATGTGTGCCAAGTTACATAAACAAAAGAGGTGTCATACTCTATTTGGCTAACATAAGAACAGCATCTACATCTTCATATATTGAATGCTATATAGTTTACCTTCCCTCCTGTGAAAGAAAGTAAGCTACTCTATTGGCAAATGTCTTCTTTACCCATTCATTCAACATTTATTGTGTGCCAGGGGCTGTGCTACATGCTGGGGACACGTGATTAACATAGGAATTGTCCTTGTTCTGATGAAGCTTACAATTGAGTGAGAAGAGAGTCACAATAACTAAAGAAGGAAATACAAAAAATATGTAAGCACAAGTAGTGTTCAAGTACTATTTGAAGAAAAATAGAGTGTGGTGGTAGAGAGCAGAGAATAATAACAAGGGGGCTCCTATTCATGGTTGTCAGAGAAAGGTCTCTCAGGTGAAGTAACATCTAAGAATGAAGAGAAAAAGCCACCCATACAAAAAATAGAAGTACAAGGGTGTTACAGGTACAGCAACAGCCCATGCAAAAGCCCCAAGGGAGGAAAAATCTTGGTCTTCATAATGAAAGGGTGGTCAACATTCCTGACATGTGAGTTTGTCTTAAATACATTTAAATGCAGTGGGAAGCTGTTTTAAGTAGGGAAGTACAATGACTTAAAAAAAAAAAAAAAAAAAAAGTATCATTGAGTATTTTACAAAGGCAGGTACAGAGATAAAGAGACCAGTTAGGAAATTCTAGCAGTTAGTCTAGAGGAGCAATGGCTCAAATTTAGCCTTTGTACTAATTCACACAAAAATAAAATTGAATGAAAATAAGTGTCATCCCTTTAAATGTAAGGGAAATATTTCCTGTTGAGATAATCCTTGAGATAAATGAATGATAGCTCTTCCTTGTCTTAAAGCCCAGTCAAATTTTCTCCTGGGGATTTCTGGGGAAGAGGTGCTTCAGCCAGCACAGCAAATCCTCAGACACCTGTGGAATATCCAATGGAAACAAGTGGAGTAGAGCAGATGGATGTGACGATGAGTGGGGAAGCTTCAGCACCACTTCCCATACGACAGCCGAACTCTGGGCCATACAAAAAACAAGCTTTCCCCATGATCTCCAAACGACCAGAGCACCTACGTATGAATCTATGACAGAGCAATGATTTTAATGAATTTAAGGCAAAAACAGGTGAGGAAGGGATATGTGAGCATCCTGTAAAGTGAAACAAGAAAGCTCAAAATGACAGTCTTGAAGAGTCAGTGTCATTACATTGAACACTTTGGACAGAGGAAAAATAAACATGGATTTTAAAAAAATCAATCAATGGTGCAAAAAAAAAAAAAACAAAAACGTAAGCATAATAGTATTGTGGAACTCTTAGGCACATCAATTGATTCCTAGCGACATCTTCTCAACCTTATCAAGGATTTTCATGTTGATGGCTCAAAACTGACAGTATTAAGGGTAGGATGTTGCTTCTGAATCACTGTTGAGTTCTGATTGTGTCGAAGAAGGGTTATCCTTTCATTAGGCAAAGTATGAAATTGCCTGTAATACTTGCAACTAAGGACAAATTAGCATGCAAGCTTGTTCAAACTTTTCCAGCAACATGGAATCAAAGACAAAAGAAACTTAACAGTTGATGTTTTACGTGCAAACAACCTGAATCTTTTTTTTATATAAATATATATTTTTCAAATAGATTTTTGATTCAGCTCATTATGGAAAACATCCCAACTTTAAAATGCAAAATTATTGGTTGGTGTGAAGAAAGCCAGACAACTTCTGTTTCTTCTCTTGGTGAAACAATAAAAATGCAAATGAATCATTGTTAACCACAGCTGTGGCTATTTTGAGGGATTGGGGTGGACATGGGGTTTATTTTCAGTAACCCAGCTGCAATACCTGTCTGTAATACTAGGAAAAAAAAAATCTATTTAATCATTTCTACTTGCAGTACTGCTATGTGCTAAGCTTAACTGGAAGCTTTGGAATGGGCATAATTTGTATGTCCTACATTGCATCCTTGACCTGGGCCTGCATTGCACTGGAAAAATATCGCCCCCTGTTCTTATACCAGTATTTGGTTCAAGACGCCAAATATTTTCAGCCTATGGCTGAAGAAGGATGGAAAAGAGGATAAAATACATACTGAGGGCAGTAAAGTGAGGGAGAGAGGGAGATCCAGGGGAAGAGGGTGTTATCATGTTCCACTCTCTATGTCTAATCTCTTTACAGCAAATTGTTAAGATTTTAAGTTTTACTTTTAACTGTTTTTGCTGTCTACCTTCCTTACATTTTTTTCCTCAGCAGTTTCAAAAGGAAAAAGAGTTTCTTCTATACTGGGGCTACATTTTTTGATTGTAAAAACATTTGATGGCCTTTTGATGAATGTCTTCCACAGTGAATAAGAAAACATAGTGGTTTAATTTAGGAAACATGTGAACAAGACATTATGTTTTTGAAATTGTAACAAAATCTACATAAGTGATATACAGGTACAAAGAATAAAAATAAAGGTAACTTTACCTTTCTTAAATACTTCCTGCCTTAAAGAGCGCATTTCCATGACTTTAGCTGGTGAAAGGGTTTAATATCTGCAGAGCTTTATAAAAATACATTTCAGTGCATACTGGTATAATAGATGATCATGCAGTTGAGTCTTATCACCTCCTTTTGTTATAATGTCTTCTGAGTGTGCAAAGTCAATTTGTAATATTTTGCAACCCTACAATTTTTTTAAATAGTTGCTGCTTGCTATGTTCTTCAAACCTTTTTGAGCCATAGGATCCAAGCCATAAGATTCTTTATGCATGTTGAATTCAGTCAGAAAAGAGGAAAGCTTTGCTTATTTAAATGGCAATTCAAGTGAGATGAGATGAAATCCTATGACACTGAGCAAAATAGAACCACAAAAAGTGATTGGAAATATACCTTTTCAATTTTGGCAATAAATGAAGAAATTGGTAACAGTTCATCTTTGGACAGAAAGCCTTTTATTTTTTTATTATTTTTTTTTATTTTATCACTTCCTCTAGACCTCCTCCTCCCTTATTGCAGCAGCCTACTGAGAACTTTGTAACTGTAGCTAGTAAATTAGAAGCTACAATAAATGATAAGGGCAGAAATTGTACTTAACGTGCAGAGCTTTGTTCTATGACAGTTGATGTCTGAAAAAACAGAACCCAAAAACTATGGTGATAAGTATAGACTTTTCTTTCAGACTGTAAATGACTTGTGCTACTCTGATACTTGTTTTCAAATGTGTTTACTAACTGTAGTGTTGACTGCCTAACCAAATTCCAGCAAAATTTTTACACTAAAATATTCCTCCTCAGTCCTATTTGCTAGTAACATTTGCACTGTGATTGGCTGGCTATATAACCACCCCATAGTTAAACTATTTTCGTAATTAGCACTGCCAGCAGTAGTGGCACACACCGCAAATTTTCTGCATAAAATGCATTAATTACATATTTACCATCCATACAAATAGTTTTCAGACTTAATATTGAGTGAAATTAATTTCCTGTGCTGAGGCAAGTTCACTGAAACATTGTTTCATAAATGGATATCCCTACTCTGACTGTGAAACATGTCAAGTGCCACTTTTAGTGTCACAGACAGAAAGCACACACCTATGCAATATGGCTTACCCTATATTTATTTGTAAAAATCCAAGCATAGTTCAAAATGTATGATGTCAATATTATTAGTCTTAAGTTTCTAAGAGGATTCTTTATGATTATTCCAGGTAAGTGTATAAAAGAGATTAAGTGCTTTCCTTTCATCACTCGATTATTTTCTTTAAAACCAGCTATTACAGGATATTTTTTTACTTTATACATGTTGTTTTTTAATTAAAATATAATCACTGAGAACTGAACTCTACTAATTTTGATTTTATAAGGTTTGTAGCATTACAGAATAAACTGGGATTTATAAACCAGCTGTGATTAACAATGTAAAGAATTATTGAACTTGAACCAGATATTTTGGAAAATTATATTATTTCTTTTTCCCCTTTATGGTCTCACGTAATTTGAATCCTTCAAGGAGACTTTTTTCCATACTATTTTTTGAGATAGAAGATAATTGGGGGGGTGGGAGGTAAGAATGCATGTATGATACTCCATAAATTCAACATTCTTTAATAAATGATTATAAGCAATACGCATCTTCGATAGTATCAGTATACTGAGCCTTCAGTTTTATTTTAGTTTAAAGAAAGATTTTTTTTTAATGTTTATTTTTGAGGGAGAGAGAGAGAGTGCGAGTGGGGCAGGGGCAGAGAGAGAGGGAGACACAGAATCTGAAGCAGGCTCCAGGCTCTGAGCTATCAGCACAGACTGTGCTGACAGTCACATGACAGTCTGTCATGAACTCACAAACTGTGAGATCATGACCTGAGCTGAAGTCGGATGCTTAACCAACTGGGCCACCCAGGCGCCCTGAGCCTTCAATTTTATATTTAATGTAGGACCTATTTTGGTTAGTCAGTCATGTGGTTCCTAGTCTACAAGGGTTAGATCTAAGAATATTCCCATGAGAAATGTTGAATTTATGAAGAATGGATTTTGAGGCTTTGAAAATGGTTAATTTCTCAAAAACATCAGTATCCAAACATCTACCCTTTTTCATAGGAGTAGACACTAGTAAGCTGGACAAAATAATCATAAAAGTATTTGTCACACCGTGACCTGTGGTCTGTTACTGATTGATATAAAACTTTTGTGTGTGATTCTTAATTTATCACTACAGCACAAATGTTATCTCAGTGGATTATTTGAAGTAACATCTGAAAAATGGGTTCATCTGTGTTCTTTAATTATTTTATTCCTGTCCCAAGTTGGCTTTGCATCTATCAGAGTAAATATTAAGCTGCCTTATTAGGAGTGCTATGAGGGTAACACATTTTTCTGCTTTTCATCTTGTATTTAGTTTACTGTATTAAGTATTTGATTTTGGATTGAATGAATGTAAATAGAAATTAAATGCAAATTTGAATGAACATAAAATAGAAGTGATTTTTTTTTTTAATCCTAAGATAGGAAGAAATAACTATCAGGTGCACAAATGGTTTCAATAATTATTTTCATTAATATACCAGATATGTTCAGGTTCTCATATTTAGTAAACTACTTATATATATGAGGACTAACAGTTGTAAAAACATTCTGCTGAGAAATTGAAGCTACTTAAATATATAACAAGTTTTAGTACTAATATATATTAGATGTTACACACTTGTAATTTCCAAGTTCTGTCCAATAGTTGAATTGGTTGCTTAAAAAAAAGCTCATGTGAAAAATTATGTGAAACTAGTTTCATTACAGATACACTAGGAAGACTTTCTTGTCCTAACAAGTTTGTTCAGCCACACTTGTCAACTACATTTGATTATTGGGTGTGTATGTGCTACATAATGTCATGCCCCAAATCTGTTTTTAACTAATGTCTCAACATATCTAGTGTAAGATGGGTGTTTTGTATAAGCCACTTATTTGAGGCAATTCTATCACACTTGGATGATTTCTCTATATAAGTTCTCAAACTGACTTTTTTATTAAACATAGTTGCAGCTCCTTTTTTTTTTTTTTTTTTTTTTGAGAGAATGTGAGCAGGGGAGGGACAGAAAAAAGGGGGAGAGAATCCCAGGTAGTCAGTGCAGAGCTTGACACAGGGCTCAAATTCACCAACTGTGAGGTCATAACCTGCACTGAAACCAAGAGTTGGACTGAACCACCCTGGTGCCCCATAGAGTTGCAGCTCTTAATGCTGATAAAACGATCTTTAAGAGGGTGTGATCTGAGTTCGCAGAATAACTGGGTTTTTGAATCCCTATTCCCATTTTTGAGGTGAAAGACTTTAAGTAGAGAAATGCTTCCAGTTCATCAGTGTTATTGGTAGATGGCATAGCTCTCCTATTACATTTCCCCCCCCCTTTTAAATTCATATGAACTGCTTTCTTGTTAATTCATTAAGAACAAAAATCCATCTGCCTATCATGGACCTCCTTTTTATTAAATCATCTTAAGAAACAAAGCTATCCATATAGCCACAGAGTAAGAAGAGTAGGTATTTTAATAGGGTTGAAATAACCCATGTAGTAAGATGTTATTCTTGTGTTCATGATAGGAATTCAACACACCTATCTTTCGCACCCAAATTCTAATCTCAAATTGTCTTTCTCACCTATCTCCTACTGTATACCTAAATAACTGTTGGCTCACCACAGTCAAGAAGGTGATTTAAGGCCAAATAAGCTTATTTCAATATTTGCAACTGTTCTCAAATTAGGTAATAGGTTTAAATATGTCATCACTGAATAGAAACAGTTGTACTTATAACCTGGCAGTATTTACCTATAGGAAAAATAGTTACAGGCTTTCTAATGTTCTTGTGTCAATTTGGGTGGCCATACAGGCATGAAAGTGGCTTTATCTGTAGCTGGTTGGTTACTATCCTTATATTAATCCATATTCTGGTTCAGACTTTGTCTTAATACTGCCAGATTTGTTTTCTACCTCCCAGCTCCTCCTTTCTACTATTTTTTCCTTGCGTGCAAACTGATTAATGGTAATTGAAAAAATGGGCAGAAGTTATACTCTAGATGTAACTAGCCTTTCATACTTCTGTTATAGATTTGATTCTGCCTTAAAGGTTTCATGGGGAGAGAGCAAATGCCTCATTCCCTTTTCCATTACCCTGCACAAATACCTAGAGGCAAATAAGCCACACTATCCAAAGCTTTTGGTGCAAGCCTCTGAGTGCAAACTTTAATCTCCCAAGTAACAGTGACTTAAGCATAAGATTCCAAAACTCTTTGGAGAAGATTAGTTATAAGGGGAATTCTTCTGTAAGAGTTTGAGTGGGTCTTATTTGTCATATTATTGAAATCATCAGTGGAGCCAGCTATTTGTAATTCATGTCAATTATTTTAATAGTTACTTCAAGATAGTTCATGGCACTATACAAAAAGCAAGATCATGAACATTAAAGCTGACAGAAGGATTGTATGTATGAGGTCCACAATGAGTTCAAATAATCTATTCTCGATTGCTGATCATCTTACAGAGAACAATACAGTATTAAAATATATCATCCTCAGTAAATTTAATCTTCACTTAGAAAATCTGATTGTTTACAGGTAAAAAATAGTATTTAGAACTTTCATTTAAAAATACAAATTTTATGAAAATTTAAGAATTTTTAGAATGGGAATTATAAAAGTCAATGCTAAAGAAAATTCTACTTTCAGATAATGTGTATCTTAAAATATTATGAAAAATATTCTTTATTCTGAAAACAATGTCAGGAAAGAATACCTGAGTTCCTCTAAAATCACTAGTTTTAGTTACCCAATTGACATTTTGGTAACATTAATGAGAAAACATTCACAATTTAACACTGCAACCACCTGTCAAATAATTAGGACAGGATAAATGTTCCATATTCATTAGGTTGAACATTACTTACATATTTTTTAAAACATAAGGTTCTTTCATTTAATCTCTTGATAAATTAGATTACACACTTAAGTCTTACTATAATAGTCTAAAATCATTTGGAAACATTTTCCTTAATGTCTAGTCCTGAAAACCCATTCTAATGTCTTTATCAATAGTCAGTGTAACCAAATAAAATTAGTGTTTTGTGGCCTTCATAGTTTATACAACTTAGTATATCTGAAGGTGGGATGAAGTGGCTCCATCTTTCCATTTGTTTATATGGTCTGAGATCACAGTTCTGCACAGTGGACATGTTTTCTCTCGATTAAACCATAAGGTAATGCATTCTTCACAAAATATATGCTGTAAAGGAATTAAGAATTAGATTTTATACTTAACATTTTAATTTTAAAATCATCACATTATAGAATCATACTTTAGAGCTGAAAGGAATTTTGGAGAGCACTAATCCCTTCATTTTACAAATGAGAAAACAAAGTACGACATTCAAGAACACAAAGTGGTATTAGTGGTAGAGCCACTAGTGTTCTTTTGACTATACTATTCAACTACTTTTAATAAGATATAAGCTATCCCTGGGTAATAACTTTAAGATCAAGTATTATGACCTCCTGTCTTAAAGTGTTTGAGAATAACTGCCATAAAGTATAGGAAAGGGACTTACACAATCCAATAACAAATGCTGGTATTCTTAAAGACTAGTAACCAGTTGTTAAGAGTAGCCTGTTTTCAAGTCATTTTCGTATCCAGTCTGCCCTCTGAATTATTTTTCCCCCACATACCCTCCTCTGCATACAAATCATTAGAACATAAGGAACAAGGTTTAGCTAATCTACCAAACCCCTGATTATAGGTAAGAAATTTCTAGTATGTGCCCTGAATGCTACTTTATGCTAAACATTGCAGATTTTTCCTTGTAGCTAACATAAATATGACAGAGAAATGCTGTATTTGGTATGCTTAACAAATCTACTTACCTGACAGATGAGCAGAACTGGTTTTTGAAATTCAGCTTGACATACTGAGCAAATATCATCCACATCTGAACACTGTCTCTTGCTGGCAGCCACTCCATAACTCTGTGAAGATAAAAAGTTCTGTTTATCTACAAATCTTTCTTTCCTGTTCCTCAAATACATAGGTGATGCTGTATTTCTCAAATCTCCCTTGAACTAGGCATTTGAAAACTCTGCCGAAGGATACAAACATTTCAAAACTGAACTACGTATGCAGAACCATGTGTGTCTTGGATTGCATGCACCAAGATGAACTCATTAGATACACAATAGGATCTTGGAAGATGGTTATATTTATTGGATTCCCACATGATAGTGCTAGAAATTCAACGGACTTAAGAGACTAAGCAATCTGAAATATGATTACTATAAAGTCTACATTCATGTATTATGTGGCCCATATTGCCAAATAACCCACATATTACCTATAGCAGTGGTTCAAAAGAGTCCATTCAGAGCTTGGCTGCCTGAATGTAACCCGTGTGGAGATAGCTTTAAAAATAGATTTCTGTGCTCCACACTGGAGATTGACTCAATAGGTCCAAACATACTGTTCTAATAAGACCCAGGAGTCTAATATTTTAAAGTTCTCTAGGTGAATTGAACGTAAAGTTTTGGGGACCACTGAACATGTCCTGTTACTAAATTTAAAAATAATTTGAATTGTCATCCTTAATTATCACAAGTCAGAGAACACTTAGTACTAGGAAAAAATAAAATTTTACAAAAGAACCAGTATTGCAAAATGTCACAGATAGAGTTGTACTGTCAAAACTAACAGACTAACACAATTTCTTAAATTTCCTTTTCTCCTACTACAGTCCTTAAAAGTTTTTGATCTCTTTAAGATCTTAATAACTTCCTCACCAAATTCAATAGAATGTAGTCATTAACCAGACGTGAGAAGATTTTACAAATGAGATCACCTTTTTGTAGAAATGAGGAAAGGGTGGCTGAAGAGAAGTAAGTACACCCAAGTTCAGTTATGGTAATGAGAGCAAAGCATGACTTGACTCAACAACCTAAAGCTAGGATCTAAACTTCTTTCACTAAATACTGAGAGTTAACAAAATCAAACTAAAACTCAAAGGATAAAAATATTTAAAAGTAAGATTTCTGTTTTGGGTCTGGTGATGTTCAAGATTCCAGAAACAAATCAGGATACTGATGGATGATCCTGGTGCCAATTTACCTTCATTAAAATGTCATTTAGCAGAGACACAGAAGCTGACAGCTTTTAAAACAGCACTCCTCGGGCACCTGGGTGGCTCAGTCAGTTGAGTGTCTGATTCTTGGTTTCGGCTCATGTCATGATCTCATGGAGGTCGAGCCCCACATGAGGCTCTGTGCTGGCAGTGCAGAGCCAGCTTGATCTCCTCTCTCTCCCTCTTTCTCTGCCCCTCCCCTGCTCGCTCTCTCAAAAATAAACAAACTTAAAAACAAAACAGCACTCCTGTCTGGGATTTTGCAGACTCCCTTCAGGTGAAGACTCCTCTTAATGGTGATTGCCATTTCTCTGGCAAAGTTAAGGAACATGTGTATACGTGTATTCCTGAGAGACTCAAGAATAAATCAAAGAGTATCAATGACTATGATTTCTCTTTATGCCTTACAGAGAAAGAATATCAAAGTATTTTAGCACAAGCGTTACTAAATTATAGTAAAATGGCTGGTACTCCTATAATCAATTGAATAAACTCCATCAAAATGGAATTCTCAATTTTATTATATCTTGTCTAAAGAGAGAAGTCTGAATAGGATGCAGCAAAACTTGTTATTAAATTACTAGCTCTAGGGGCACCTCGCTGGCTTAGCTGGTTGAACATGCAACTCTTGATCTTGGATTTGTGAGCTCACTTTAAAAATGAAAAACATTACTAGTTCTATCTAGCCAAAGAGTGTCCACATATAAATACTGAGAATCTTTGAGACTACTACATAGCAAATGAGCCTCTCTCTGCAATTTGTAACATCAGTGGAATCACGTAATAATCAAGTTTATAGTTGACACTGGAGTCTCAACTTATTGTTAAATAAATGAGAACTTACTTGAGAACTTGTGCATACAGAATTGACTACTGGTGGGGAAATTTTTTCAGTAAGAAAATTTCAAGGGATATTTTTGGTAATGAGTTTTTCTCAAATTAACAATGAGCACTCTTACAGGAGCTGAATAAGAACTTAATGGAAGTACACAAACCCACCACTTGTGAATTTTTTAAAAAGGAAGAGGAACAAAAGTTCATGACAAGATTTTTATGGGAATGTATATAAATCCTTACATCAAGTGATTTGAAGGGCAAGAGGCATATTCGAAAATATAGGCACTGCATCAACTGTAAGGTAGTTGTCAACATGCAAGTCATAGAGGGGTGTCTGGATGGCTCAGTCAGTTAAGCATCCGGCTCTTAATTAGGCTCAGGTCATGATCTCAGGGTTCATGAGATCAAGCCTGGCATCAGGCTCTATGCTGATAGCACAGAACTACTTGGGATGCTCTCTCTGTCCCTTCCCCATATGCACACATGTTTTCTTTCTCTCTCTCTCTCTCTCTCTCTCTCTCTCTCTCTCAAAATAAGCATTAAAAAAAAAAAGGAACTGACTATAGCCCCATGTGCCAGAGTACTAAAAAAGCATGTAATTATGAAATCCACACCTTTTTTTTTTTTAAAGTAAGCTCTACACCCAACGTGGAGCTTGAACTCAAGAACTAAGATCAAGAGTCACATGCTCTACAAACTGAGGCCGCCAAGTGCCCCATGAAATCCATACTTGTAAAATTATGAACTAAAACATTTTTATAATGAAGAAAGGTACGGGCGCCTGGGTGGCTCAGTCAGTTGAGCAGTTAACTTCAGTTCGACTTTGGCTCAGGTCATGATCTCATGGTTCGTGAGTTCGAGGTGCGTATCAGGCTTGCTCTTGTTAGTGCAGAGCCTAGTTCAGATCCTCTGTTCCCCCTCTCTCTCTGCCCCTGCCCCACTTGCACTCTTTCACTCAAAAATAAATAAACCTTAAAAAGAAGAAGAAGAAGAAGAAGAAGAAGAAGAAGAAGAAGAAGAAAGGTAAAAAGTGTTTTTAACTGATAAAAAGTACTTACTGGTCGTGTAAAAAATATTTGCAAAACCCGTCGGAAAGTTCTCAGATGTCCAAAAAAGTCCAAAAGCTGAAAGAGGAAGTAAGAATTCCTGAATTCAAAGAGCCCTATCTGTTAAATCTAAAGGGGTGCCAGGGTGGCTTGGTCAGTTAAACGCCTGACTTTGGCTCAGGTCACGATCTGGAGGTTCATGGCTTCAAGCTCCCCATCAGACTCTGTGCTGACACCTCAGAGCCTGGAGCCTTCTTCTGATTCTGTCTCCCTCCCTCTCTGCCTCTCCCCTCTTCTCATGTGCATGCTCTCTCTCTCTCAAAAATATACATTAAAAGGCGCCTGGGTGGCTCAGTTGGTTGAGTGTCTGACTTCGGCTCAGGTCATGATCTCATGGTTCTTGAGTCAGAGCCCCACGTGGGACTCTGTGCTGACAGCTTGAGCCTGGAGCCTGCTTTGGATTCTGTGTGTGTGTCTCTCTCTCTCTGCCCCTCCCCCACTCATGTTCTGTCTCTCAAAAATAAATAAATGTTAAAAATTTTTTTTTTAATCTATACATATACATTTAAAAATTTTTTTTAAAAACCCCAGAGATTAAAGCTCAAATCCCATCATATCAAATACTGGTATTAACGTAATGCTCATTGCGTATTCACTTCACTGTAAATATATCTAAAGTCCAATTATGGAATATTTTACTCCATTTACTGATTTCAGCCAAGTTTTTATCTTCCACTCCTCTCCACCCATTTGCCCATCCTCCCATCCCTTTTATAGATTTCAGTCAACTCTTGACCAAAATGAAGTACATTTGAATAGAGTTACAATTTAGTTAAGACAAATATAACTGTCAAAGACCAGGCACTTTTAAAGTAGCTTTTTAAAAGTTTCATATTAATTTGAGGGGAGGAGGATAGTATTTTTGTGTATGACAGATGCTACTGTTGGGGATGAATATGTTCTATTCTACCCATGCTATCTGGAGCTCCACTGTCCCAATCAAATGTAAGAACCACTAGATTATAAGATAAAGACATATATTTCCATTTTTCCATTTCTAAACAGATACAGAACATGTCATTACTTCAAACTAGTGATATAAACTATAAAACAGTCAAGGGGAAAAGCAGTAGTATGTAAAATCTGTCATCATCATATGAATGATACAATGACAAGATTTATAACATTACCTACTTTTAGTATGAGGTAGAGTAAAGCCAGCAATATCCCAAGACTCCGTCTAGTCACATTACCAAACTCCCCATAGCTTATAAAGTAACGAAACCAAACTGGTATGGGAACAAAAGTTCGGTAATACTGACATAATTCTTCTAAAAGCATATACCAGTAACCCTAAAAAGAAAGGAAAAAGAAAACAGGGCTATATAAGCTACTTACATAGCACAAATATTTCATATTGGATTGAGATCATCATGAGTATATAGCACAACTCGATTATAAAATTTTTACTGAATATGAGAAAAAACACATGAAAAACTGCCTGTAGTCAGTTATAAATAACTAATTGATAAAGCCCTGGAGGAGAATAGAAGTACAAATCTAAATAGTATTTTTCTATATGCGATGTGAGGATTATTCTGAAGCAATGTAATTCTGATTTTACAGAATTTGGTATAGATTATTTAAGTTCAGGTCTTTGAACAAATGGTCTCTAGTCTAAGGTAATACAGATAATTAAAATTAGGTTATTTAGAAAACTGAAAAGTTATAAAAGAGTCATTTCAACAAAGACTAGTATTAATGTGGTTTGCTAATATTGTTCCAATAAAACATGTTTCTTACCTTGGATTTAAAAGGCATGATGAAAGAAGGCATCAACAAAATAAGGCATTTTAAGCCCATGAAGAGGAATTTCAGAATGAAGTCTGTAATTCCAACAATCCAAAGTACTTCCCAGAAGCTTGAATGGTCCAAAGTAGGATTTAAAAAAATTAAGCTACCAAGAGAAAAACATCAAAACTTACCAAAACAATATACAAAGGTCAAGTTTTGATAGGGGGTTTTAAATTTGCTACCAAGTATTTTACTTTGATATGTAAAAAATGTGAGTTTGGCAAGATATTAGAGTTCATGTGAAGATCATTTTGCTTAAAGGGACTTTTCAAATGTTTGAATTTCAAATCTTTCCTCCATAGAATAAAGAAAAAGAACAGTCTAGCATGTCATCGCTGGAAAGCTACCCTGTAATCTAAAGAATTCACTAAATACTAGATGTCCACCATTCTCTTCTCAACCAGTTCCAATCAGGGTTCCATCTCCTTTCCACTGAATTGCTTTTGTCAAGATCACCAATTCCTTCTGTCTTGCTAAACTCAAAATTCACTTCTCGTTTTCCATCTTCCCTCCCTGAATTATTTTCTTCTTAGACTTCTAACATCACACTTTCCTAGTTATTCTCATTATGTAACTGATGGTTCCTTAAATATCCTTTGCTGCTCCTCCTCTGATTAATGTCCAGTCCTGGGCCCTCTCCTCTGTCTACACTTTCTTTCCCTGATTAGTCTTGGTGAATTCCATGGTTTTTAGGTCTATCAACCATATGCTGGATACCACCAAAATTTAAAGCCCTAACTTTGACAATGAGCTCATGACATATAGCTACAATCACTTTAAGAGTTCTACATGGCCTCTCAAACTTTACATGTTCAAAGCAAAACTGATCTTCCCCTCAAAATCAGTTCTCTTTCCAGTGTTTCCTAGCCCATAAATGAACCACCACCCAGCCAGTTGCTAAAACTAAATCCCAGGGGTCATCCTGGATTCTTACCTCCCATCAACACACCCAATCCAATTTGAGTGGTATTGGTTCCCTCTATACACTATTTCCTAGATTTGTCCCATCTCTCCCAACTCTGCTAAAACCAGGACTTCTAATCATCGGATTAAAGCTAAAAATTAAGAACACTTCCATCTGACCTGGAAACTTAACAACTATCCTTTAGTAAGTCTTCTTGCTTCTAGAAACAAAGATCATGTGTTCTTACCCCCCCCCCACACACACACAAGTAACTAAGTGACAGACATGTTAATTAGCTTGATTGTGATAATCATTTCACAATGCATATATATGTCAAAACATGTTTACATCCTGAATACATACAATTTTGTCAAAAATAAATAAAAATTTAAAAAGACCGCCACCAACACCTAACGGTGTTTAAAACCACTGATTATATAAGTAAAAATTTAAGTATCAAAAACTAAAATAGTGAGTACCTGCTATGAGCAAAGGCACTTAGTATACAAATCTGAGTAAGTCACTTAGAGCTATTATCTTGGAAGGAGAGGGACCAGTAAAAATTGAACTCTAACAAGAAGTATGTGTAAGTTAAGATATATACAAAGTGCTATGGAATAAATTTTTACATAAAAAATATGATTGTGTATTTGTACCTCAAATTACCTGTAATAAAGTGACTGAGAATGAAAAGTGTAATATAAAAGAACAGAAGATCCTGCTAAGAATACCAGTAACCAAGCACACTGAATCTTGGAGCACCTTTCCTGAAAAATAAACAATTTTATAATTTGTTATTATGAATTATGCCAGAGTTATAAATATCATTTAACTATTTTACTTTAATGACTAATTTGTGAACTTAGAACATTTTAGTAGATTAATCTTAATAAAAATATAAATTGTACATCATTGCACCCTATGAATCTTTAGTGAACAAAACAGAATATTTAAACAAATTTTTAAATTAGTTTTCTTCACTATATAAAAACAATACTCACATTACCCAGGTTTCAAAGAAGCCAAATCTACAAAATGACATAAAAGAACCATCCAAGTACAAACTTTACCTCTACTTCCTATTTTTGCCTCCCTGACAAAACCGAACTTTAAAAAATGCTAGGTTGTCAGGACTTATAAAAATAACTAAAGGGGCGCCTGGGTGGCGCAGTCGGTTAAGCGTCCGACTTCAGCCAGGTCACGATCTCGCGGTCCGTGAGTTCGAGCCCCGCGTCGGGCTCTGGGCTGATGGCTCAGAGCCTGGAGCCTGTTTCCGATTCTGTGTCTCCCTCTCTTTCTGCCCCTCCCCCGTTCATGCTCTGTCTCTCTCTGTCCCAAAAATAAATAAACGTTGAAAAAAAAAAAAAACTAAAAATTTTCAGTTCAGTAATATTTTAACAAGGTAATTTGCTATTAATCTCACTTTTAAAATTGTCTTAATTACTAGTTTAATTTAAACCCCGAATTAAATTTTTATGGTTTGGTAGATTCTAACTACAAATATCCAGGTCAGAATGCTGATCCTTTACACAGATACAGCCCTTTAAAGTTGCCTGAAGGTGAAATTTTATAAACTAATCCTATTTTTTTCTGGTAACTTATATGACTAATAGTTTATAATTTATATTATGGGAAAACTTCTTGGGCTTAATTTTCTTTAAAAAAGGGAGCCCTAATAGTTCGATACCTGTACATTTTATTGAACTATTTTAGATCTTCTAGGGCAACAGGTGAAGTTTTTAATGATGGTAAAATTTACTCAAAATATGAAGGCACTTAACAAATCAGATCAAATAGTGCATTCTAAACCTTTTAATCTTATCTAGTTTCTATCAGGGACTCAACATACAAAGAAAATAAGGTGAAATAATTTATCATCAGGACAGATCATTTAGATAACAAAATTTAATATATCATGGATGCTATAACATGTTTGTCAAGAAAATGATCTTAATTCCTATTTCTCTCAAAAGTGAGTATATAATAAATTGTACAGAGAGAAACATTTAATGTTTTTTTAAGTTACTTGTTATACTTACTCTTAGAAAAACCTGATTTACAATGCTTTTGTTTGCATACATAAAAGTTGTAAGCAGCCCAATTCCAAGAGAAATTCCTGTTAGGAAATAAGTTCCAGTTAATTGAAAGAAAAAAAAAATCCAAGAGTTAACACAATAACATGAATTTACAGGAAACATACAATTTTCAAAGCTAACAAAATACAGAGGTTCAAGGAGATTACCAATAAGGAAATAAAATTAACTGAATTTTGCAATGAAACAATGCAATGTTTTATTATACCCTACCTGTTATATGCTGCATAACAAGTTTGACACCCAGAATCAAAATATATGGAAGACTTTTGTGCAACCACTTGAAGAGATATCGGAATTCTGAGAAAGAGCTACTACCATGATCTCCAGACTCTGTGGCAGTATCATCAGACTGCCTTGCTTCATTGTGGGAGTGACTCCGTAAGCGACTATGTATACATCCATGAGTACAGCTATGGACACTTGACCTTATATTTCTGGAGCTTGGATTTTCAGCACATTCTTTAGGTATGGAGTTTATCTGGATATGAACATCTCCAGAATGAAGACAAGAACCTTCTCCTGTCAATCTTGTATGAACACATTGGGAAGCTGAGGCATCCTCACTGCCTGCAGCTCCTGGAGGGCTGTGCAGTTGGCTACAGTTGGCTTGCATGACCCTTGAATAGTTTTTCTGTGATCCAGATTTCTTTGCTTCAGGGCTTGGTCTCCTAAAAATAAAAAATCAGAAAATATTCTAAGTGAACAATTAAATACAGGCAATATATTGTTCAGTAGGAATCCTTTATTCACTACAGGGCAGGCCAATAGTCCCAGTAGATGAATTATCTTCAGGTTGTCTATCACTTTTAACTAGACATCCCTCTTCCCTTAATGTCAAGGCTCTGCTGCAGTACTCAAACTATTTTTTAGGGAACATCTGCTACAAACAAAATTGAGCTTCAGATGCCCCTTCTCTAATGACAGAAGGAAACAGCAAAATAGTCAAAGTATGGGTGCCCAGCAGATGTTAATAATGTACTAATACTCATTCATACTTGGATACTTCAGGACATTTACTCTGCCCAACTGGAGCAGTTTCATCTCTGGTGGAGATTCTACATTTCCTAAGAGTAAACAGTATTTTTTAATGCTTTGAAAGGCTAAGGAGAAAAAAAACATTAAATCTTAATGCCTTTTAAAGTATCATCATGGATGGGGCGCCTGGGTGGCTCAGTCAGTTGAGCGTTGGACTTCAGCTCAGGTCATGATCTCATGGGTTCATGAGTTCAAGCCCTGTGTTGGGCTCTGTGCTGACAGCTCGGAGCCTGGAGCCTTTTTTGGATTTTGTGTCTTCCTCTCTCTGCCCCTCCGCTGCTCGTATGCTCTCTCTCGCTCTCTCTCTCGCTTTCAAAAATAAACATTAAAAAAAAATTTTTTTAAGTATCATCATGGAGAACTAATAATAAACATTTCACTTAAGTGACCTACAGATTTCGGTTTATGCTGAAATAGCTTTCCCAAGGCTGAAGATTTCTAATGATTAATACCAAAAGTATTATCTTCCCCCAGAAAAGAATGCTACCCAAACACCTTTAAATTTGGGACACTTGGGGAGTCGCTATGTAATTGCCAGGTAGGTAACTCTTTAGTCTGTGTAAAGATCATTATATAGTCTGCCCATTAAAAATGCCACCATTGGGGCGCCTGGGTGGCTCAGTCGGTTGAGCGTCCAACTTCGGCTCAGGTCATGATCTCATGGCTCGTGAGTTCGAGCCCGCGTTGGGCTCTGTGCTGACAGCTCAGAGCCTGGAGCCTACTTCGGATTCTGTGTCTCCCTCTCTCTCTGCCCCTCCCCCACTCACGCTCTGTCTCTGTCTCTCTCAAAAATAAATAAACATTCAAAAAAAATTTTTAAATTAAAATAAAATAAAACAAAAATAAAAATGCCACCATCATTGGGGGTTGGGAGGTGGGAAAGAAAAAGGACACTGGCTGGAAAGGATCCCTAAATTACCAGTGTGGCAGTCTTCGAAGATGCCAGAGTCGTAATGACAGCAGACGACACGCTGAGCCTTATCCCAGACTGCCGTTTCTATAGGAGGTAGCTAGGATTAATGTCAGGATATGTTCTGCCATTCTATTTCTTTCTGAAGTCTAACTTTTTTTTTTCCAATTACTGTAAGGTGGTGTGGTTTTTAAATGATTTTCACTAAAGCTTTTCACCGATGCTCTGAAGCCACAGGTGCTATTTATTCCCTCAAACCTCCGAAGACTGACGTTGGACGGGACAATTTCTGTATCTTTTCCCATAAATAAAAACGTAGAACCTTCCCACTTTCCTCCAAGCACAAGCAAGAAAGCGGACGAAAAAGTAAGAAAAATAAACGCACAAAACTCTTCCGGAATCCCCAGGACAGAGTTTTCCACCCACGTTCGAGCTTCGAGTACCTCACTTATTCTCCCAGAGCCCATTCGCCTTGGCCCCTCGCTTCCTCGGCCCGCTTCCCCCAGGCCTTACCTCTCATGACGAAGAGTGAACGGTAGTCCCGGCAGCGACTGCGGGAACAGCGGGAGACCCCTCCTCGAGGCCTTCGGTCAAGGCCATCACCTTCAAACCCCACCACCGGCAAACCCAACCGAGCTCGCTGGTGGCGGCGGCGCGCGCGCTCCCTGGACGTCCTCACGCGCGCGTGCCCGCTCCCCGCGCAACGCGTCCTAGGACTGGCTGCGCCAGCGACGCCGCCTGTGGGTGGTGGCTGTAGAGAGGAGTGGGTGCTGTCTGGGGACTTCCTGCAGGCGTCTGCATTAAACAATAAGCGGCCGTCACCTATGTGCGTATTTCTGTGTAATCCGCCACATGCCTCAGAGATCTGGACGTTTCGAGATTAAACATATTTTGGCTTCGGGAACCTGCCCTCGGAGGAGAGGCCTGACGTTGGTGGTTGCCCTAGGCCGGCCCCAGCTAGTCCCGTGGGGTCCTGGGCGCCTCTCCTCTGGAGGCAGGCCACCCCCCTGGTCCGCTTCGCGCTCGTCTCCTGGGACCTGAGTTGGAGGAGCCACGTCTGCAAGGGGCTCGGGCGTCTCTAGAAGAGCGGGGCGGAGCGAGAGCTTTCGGGTTTGGCGAGCTTAAGCCCTGACAGAGTTGTGGCTGGGCGGTGAAGTTTTAAGTGAACTGGGTTTTCGTTACGATCCTAAAGTTGCACTGTGTGAACTAGGCTCTGCCAGAATCCGAGCAGAGAAGCAAAGAAGTCGGAAAGAGATTTGGCGGTGGAAGTGGGAGATTTAAAAACGGTCTTGTATGAGGTATAATAGGAACTCTGCTATTTTCGCTCTAAGTTCTAAAATGAAAAGTTTTTTTAAGAAAAAGTTTAAACAGGGGCGCCTGGGTGGCGCAGTCGGTTAAGCGTCCGACTTCAGCCAGGTCACGATCTCGCGCTCCGTGAGTTCGAGCCCCGCGTCGGGCTCTGGGCTGATGGCTCAGAGCCTGGAGCCTGTTTCCGATTCTGTGTCTCCCTCTCTCTCTGCCCCTCCCCCGTTCATGCTCTGTCTCTCTCTGTCCCAAAAATAAATAAACGTTGAAAAAAAAAATTTAAAAAAAAGAAAAAGTTTAAACAAAAGAAACGAAAAAGCCCACCTCTTGAGCCCTGGCCAAAATATATCTTAAATGATATTAAATGTATTCCGTGAATCTCCCCCATCTCCTCACAGCGATCAAAAGCCTTTACATTCTGAACCGAAAGCTTCTTACCTTTAATTTATAGAAATTGACGTCAAGTAAATAATAGTCTTTCTCCAGTCTCGAAATTAAATATTCCATACCAAGTGCACTGAACTTACTTGGCAAGGGCTTTTCTTTCCTCACTACAAGAGACAATAAATGTGCACATATATATGTTATGTGTTGACCATCTAGTGGAAAAAGTGGTACTTTGTCTTTTTATTGGTCACTACCTGATTTAAAATCATTCACAACGTTGCCCAAGTTAGTTTAGTGGTTTGTACTTTCTGAGGCTCCTTAATCATGAGCTTCTTTGCACTTTATTTTTTCCTGTATCAGAATACAACTGAGTCCAGTGTTTAACCTCAATTATGCACTTCGAGGCTGTAACATAAATTAGATTAGTTCTATCACCAAAGTATTTGCCTTGGTTAGAGAGGCACTCTCTACTCCCCCTTCCCCCCTCCCCTGCCATTGGCATTAGATCTGCTTCTTACTGTTGATTAAGATACTGGGTTGTGTGTGTGTGTGTGTGTATGTGTGTGTGTGTGTGTGTGTGTGTGTGTGTTTTAAACAAAAGTCTTCCTGACAAATTAGGTTTCTGGGTCAGTAAGTCTGTCTTAGCCCATTTGAGCTGCAAAGCTATAAACAACAAATTTATTTCTCACAGTTCAGGAGCCTACGAAGTCCAGCATCAAGGTTCTGGCAGATTTGGTGTCTGGTAAGTACTTGTTTCCTTCAGTATCTGTTTCCTAGTCTTTTTGCTGTGCCCTCATATGGTGGAAGGGTAGAAGGAGCTCTTTGGAATCTCGTTCATAAGAGCTCTGCCCTCATGACGTAATCACCTACCTTCACCTCCTAATACCATCACATTGGGCGTTAGGATTTCAGTGTATGAATTTTGCAAAGGACACAAAAACTAGGACTGTAGCAAAGGCTGAGGGCCAGGCTCTGGACTGCAGTGAATTTTTCAAGGAGACTTATTTGTGTATATATTCTCTCATTCCAGCGACAATACAACATGGATATTTTTACTTTAAACTTTAAAATGTATGATAATTTAGGGAAAGAGAAAGAGAGTCAGTCTTACTTAATCCAGCTATAGCTACAATGTGGCATCAATCTGTTTTAGTACATTGATAGTTTTAGTACATTAGGTACATTTTAAATTTAGTACATTTATACACCCCACTGTTAAATTCTCATTTTAACATATTCATAACACATTACAGATGTATTAGTACAGATTGAAAGTTTAGTATACTTGGAACTACATTCTACTCAAACAACTTCACTGAAAAGTAACGTTTGAAGAAGAGTACTGAATTGATGACAGTATTTGACAATGAAAGACTTATCTCATAAATTTTCTTTCCACTAGCATCTAGAATGTTGGAAATGAATTAATCAATTAAACAGCATTTAATGAGTACTTACTAAATGTCAATAATTGTTCTAAATGTTGGAGAGATAGATATTTTAAAAGGTATAGTCCCTCTCCCACAGTGAAGTAAGTAGGTAGACAAGACTCTAAACAAATAATTATAGTGTACTGGAATAAACACTATAATTGAAGGTTGTAGGAGATGCAATGGAAGCAAGAAATGGAGCATTTAACTTTGTCGGGCAGGACCTGCTTCATTAAATTTGTGGTGTTTGAGATGAATCTTGAAGAATGTGTTGAAATTTGGTAGGATACAAGCAGTAACAGGACATTCCAGATAGAAACAACATTAGGTGGAAAGGCATGGTATTGAAATACTATGGCCCTTTGAAGGACTTAGTTTTTTGTTTCTGAAAGAGTAGGGTGCATATGAGGGAATAGTAAGAGTAAGTAACATTTTAATAGTAAGAGTAAGTAAGATTTTGTGGATCTCATTTAGGAATTCATTCCATAGTTTATTCTAATGGCAAAAGGAAAACTATTGAGTTTTAAGCAGCAGAGGTTTTTTATGGTTTTTTTTTTTTTGTTTTTATTTGTGTTTAGAGAGAGAGACAGAGCATGAGTCTGGAAGGGTCAGAGACAGAGGGAGACACAGAATCTGAAGCAAGCTCCAGGCTTCGAGCTGCCAGCACAGAGCCCGACATGGGGCTCGAACCCACAGACCACAAGATCATGACCCGAGCCGAAGACAGACACTTAACTGACTGAGCCACCCAGCACCCTGAAATAGCAGAGTTTTGTGACAAGATTTGCATTTTCTGAAAAATTCACATGCTGATCATTTATAGCAATACAAGCTCAGTTAGGAGATTATTCCGAATAGTTGGAAGTAGGAGATGAGAAGCTCTTAAACTCCTCAGTAAAATGGGATTCATGAGATTGGAGGGGTTAAAAGGAGATAGAATCATAGAATCATAGGATTAAGTGTAAATTGTTGCAGTTATGCCTTCCTTCTCAAGCCAATTGTTCATGCCCACCTATTCCATACTCTTGGGTAGTCCCCTCCCAGACGGACTAACTCATGTGACTTGCTGTGGCCATTGGGATAATAGCAGTTGTAATTTAGCAGGGACTTGAAGGATGTTTGCACATTTGGGACTTGCCGTTTTATTGTTGACAACCCTTCTGCCACCATGTAATCAAATCAGTCTTGCTTCCTAGAAGATGAAGGACCACTTGGAGAGAGGCCCCAAGTGTCCCAGCTATCTCAACCTTCCCATTTGAGGCCCCAAACATATGTGTGAGGCCATCCTAGACTGTCCAGCCCCAACTAAGATGGTTCAGACCAGAAGAATCAGCTAGTCAACCCACAGAATCACAGGACATAATAAATATTTACTTTTAAGCCCTCAGATTTGGAGCAGTTTGTTTCATAACAAAAGTTAACTGATACCCTAAACGACCACATAGATGTGGATTGGATAAGAAGTCATCTAAGATGAATCTCTCCTTTGTAGCTTGAGTGGGTGGATAAATCAATATTGGAAAGCTATGAATATTAGAACAAGTAAATTGGTGGTATTACCAAAGATAATGAGAAATATGTATTTTTAAAGACAAGTTTTGGGAGGGATAACAATAAATTCAGTTGTGGAAATAGAATCTTAGGAGTTCTTGGAATATACAGGTGAAGATATCCATTGATATAAAGATCTGGAGATCATAACTTTGGAGTAAAAGCCGTGGCTTTGAATGACATTGACCAATTCTCATTTATTAGTTTTGGGAGCTTTCTTTGTAGATTCCTTAATATTCTGTACTTAGACATTGTTGTTTATTACCAGATACAGCTTCTAACTTTCTAATCTGTATGCTTTTTATTTCTTATTGTATTGGTTTGAACTGCCATTACATGTTGAATAGGAATGGTGAGAGTAGATGTCCTAGTCCTGTTCCTGATTTTAGGGAGAAAACAGGAAAAGTAGTCTTTTACTATTAAGTGTTACCTATAGTTTTTTGGGTTTTTTTTTTGTAGGTGTCATTTTTTTCAAGTTAGGAAGTTCCCTTCTTTTCTTAGATTACTAAGAGTTTTTATCATGAATAGATGTTGAATTCTGCCAAATGCTTTTCCTGCCTTTATTGAGAAATCAGTTTTTCTTCTTTAGTCTGTTAATATGATGAATTATGTCAGTTAATTTTTAAATGTTGACTCAGCCTTGAATTTCCAGAATAAAACACATTAGGTTGTAGTATATTATCTTTTTCACATGTTGCATTTTTTTAAACTAATATTTTGTGGTGGATTTTTGCATCTATGTTTATGGGAGGTATTGCCTTTCTTATAATGTGTTTATCTGGCTTTGGTAACAGGGATGTGTTTCTGAATTGGAAATGTTTCCCCTTTTCCTGTTTTCAGAAAAGGTTGTATAGATTTAGTATTATTTCTTACACTATGATTTGGTAGATTAATGGTGAAGCCACTTGGCATAGAATTTTCTTTATAGAGAAGTTTTAAATTACAGATTTAATTGCTTTAATATTTACAGGATTATTCAGGTTATGTATTTCTTCCTAAGTGAGCTTTGGTAATTTGTGTTTATGGATTAATTGTGTAATATTCTCTTAAATATCTGTAGTGTCTGTGATGATGTTACCCTTTCATTCCTAATTTTGGTAATTTGTGTCTTGTTTTTTTGTTTTTTGGGTTTTTTTTTTTTTTTTGGTCAGTATTGCTAGAAGTTTCTAGATTTTGTTAGTATTTTCAATAAAATTTGTTTTATTTTGGTATTACTTCTTTTTCTCTGATGTTTTCCTATTTTGAACTTTACTGATTTCTGCTCTTTATTATTTCTCATCTGTTTTGTATTTACTCTTTATATGGTTTCTAAAGGTAGAAGTTTGTTTGTTTGTTTTTAAGTAGGCTTTCTGCCCAATGTGGGGCTTGAATTCATGACACTGAGATTAAGAGCCTCATGTTCTATTGACTTAGCCAGTTAGGCACCCCTCTAAAGGTAGAAGTTTAGATCATTGATTTGGGATCTTATTTTTTGACATGAGCATGTAATTTTATGCATTTCCTTCTAAGCACTGCTTTGGCTGAAGCTCATAAATTTTGATATGTTGTATTTTTATCTGAATTCCGTTCAAAATATTTTCTAGTTTCCCTGTGTTGTTGTCTTTGACCCATGGGTTACTAGAAGTGTGTTAATTTTCAAATATTTGTGACTTTTCTAGATATCTTTCTGTTATTTGTTTCTCATTTAATTCTGATATATTCAGTGAATGTACTTTCTATGATTTCAATTCTTTAGATTTTGTGTTATGACCTAGAATATCATATGTCTTTTTAAAAATATTTTATTTTTAAGTAATCTCTACACCCAACATGGGGCTGGAACCCCAAGATCAAGAGTCACATGTTGTGCCAATCAAGCCAGCGAGGCACCCCTAGAATATCATATGTCTTGGTAAATGTTCCAGGTACACTTGAAAAGAATATATCTTCTGCTCTTGTTAAGGTAGAGTGTTCTACAAATGTTTTAGGTCAGGGTGGTTGATGGTGTTGTTCAGGTCTTCTCAATCTTTGCTAACTTTCTATCTACTTATTCTGTCCATTGCTGAGAGAAGTCTCCAGCACCTGGGTAGCTCAGTTAAGCATCTGACTTGGGCTCAGGTCATGATCTCACGGTCCATGAGTTCAAGTCCCACGTTGGGTGAGCTCCAGTCCCACTTCAGGTGAGCTCATGCCCTGCTTCAGATGAGCATGGGCACCACTTTGGGTGAGCATGGGTCCTTCTTTGGGTGAGCATGAACCCCGCTTCATGTAAACATGAGCCCCGCTTCAGGTGAGCCCCACTTCTCTCTCTCTCTCTCTCTGTCCCTCATGGGAGAGTCTCTCTCTTTCTCTCTCTCTCTCTCTCTCCCCCTCTCTCTCTCTGCTTACTTGTATCCCCTATGTCTCTCTCAAAAAAAAAAAAAAAAAGAAACATTGAAGTCTCCAAGTATAATAATAAATATGTTTATCTTTCCAACTCTTTAGTTTTTGCTTCATGTATTTTGAAGATACATATTTTTTTAATTTTTTAACGTTTATTTATTTTTGAGACAGAGAGAGACAGGGCATGAATAGGGGAGGGTCAGAGTGAGAGGGAGACACAGAATCCGAAGCAGGCTCCAGGCTCTGAGCTGTCAGCACAGAGCCTGACACGGGGCTCAAACTCACAGACTGTGAGATCATGACCTGAGCCGAAGTCGGACGCTTAACCGACTGAGCCACCCAGGTGCCCCTGAAGATGTATTTTTAGGTCCATACACAATTACAATTTTTTTCACACTTACAATTCTTATGTCTTCTTGGCAAATTGATCCTTTTAACATTGTTTAACATTGTATAATATCCCTCTTTATCCATGGTGATATGTAGCAGCTCCACTTCTTTTGACTAGTGTTTTTCCCATCCTTTTACTCCTAATCTATCAATAGGTTGCTTATTTTATTTTAGTTGAATCTTCAAAAAAAAAAAAAAAAACCTCATTCTGACAACTTTTTCTTTTAATTGGTATGTTTCGACTATTTACATTTAGTGTAATAATTGATGCTGTTGGACTTAGGTTACCCTTTTATTAATTGTTTTCTGTTTGTGTCTTCTTTTTAATTTTTCTCTTTCACCTTTTCTGCCTTCTTTTAGATTGTGTGGATACTTTTAGTATTCCATTATAGTTTATCTATTAGTTTTTTGATTATTTGTTTAAAAAATTTTTTTTAATGTTTATTTATTTTTGAGAGAGAGAGAGAGTGTGAGCAGGGGAGGGGCAGAGAGAGAGGGAGACACAGAATCTGAAGCAGGCTCCAGGCTCTGAGCTCTCAGCACAGAGCCCAACATGGGGCTCAAACTCATGAGCTACAACATCATGACCTGAGCTGAAGTCAGCCACCCAACCAACTGAGCCACCCAGGTGCCCCTGGTTATCTGTTTAGAAACACTTTTTCATTTTCTAATTTTTAGTTGTGATAAAATACACATAACATAAAGTTTAATATTTTTAACTATTTAACTATTAACTATTTTTAGGTGTATAGTTCAGTATTGTTAAGTATATTCACACTGTTGTGCAACCATTCCTCAGAACTTATCCATCTTGTGAAACTGAAACCCATTAAGTAATAACTCCCCATTTTCCTTCTTCCCAAGCTCTGGCAAACACCATTCTACGTTCTGTTCCTATGAATTTGACTCCTCTAGATACATCATACAAATGGATTTATACATTATTTGTCTTTGTGACTGGCTTATTTCACATGGCGTAATATCCTCATAGTTCCTTTATGTTGTAGCAGGTATTAGAATTTACTTCCTTTTTAAGGCTGAATAATAATCCACTTTGTATACCACATTTTGTTTATTCATTCATCTGCTGATGGACACTTGGTTCCTTCCACCTTTAGGCTATTTTGAATAATCTGCCATAAATATGGGTATACAACTATCTCTTTGAGATTCAGCTTTCAGTTATTTTGGATATATCCCAGAAGTGGAATTATTATATCAATTTTTAATTTTTTGAGGAACTGCCATACTGTTTTCCTTAGCAACTACACTATTTTACATTATCTCCAACAGTATACCAGAATTTTAATTTCTCTACATCTTCACCACACCTGTTATTTTTTCCCTTTATTTCTTCCCTCCTTCCTTTTTAAAATAGCCATTTTGTTAGATGTGAGGTGATATCCCTTGTTGTTTTCTTTTATACAGCTTTATTGAAATATAGTTGACATGTAATCATTATGGTTTGATTTGCATTTCCATAATGATTAATGATGTTGAGCATCTTTTCATATGCTTATGTTAGCCATTTGTATATGTTCTTGGAGATAATTGTTTTTAATGGTTCTTTTTTTTTTTTTTATAAATTTTTTTTTTTTCAACGTTTATTTATTTTTGGGACAGAGAGAGACGGAGCATGAACGGGGGAGGGGCAGAGAGAGAGGGAGACACAGAATCAGAAACAGGCTCCAGGCTCCGAGCCATCAGCCCAGAGCCTGATGCGGGGCTCGAACTCACGGACCGCGAGATCGTGACCTGGTTGAAGTCGGACGCTTAACCGACTGCGCCACCCAGGCGCCCTTAATGGTTCTTTTAATGATTATACTATACATCCCTAACCTTTCACAGTTTACTTCAAGTAAAATGTCAGAATCTTATGTCCGTATAGGTGCCTTTGTTTTCCTCCCTTCTGATTATCATGTTGATTGCATTTCTGTCATTTGAAAACTACATCAAATGATGTTATGATTTTTGCTTATAATAGTCATACAGATTTTAGAGAAATTTAGTGAAAAAATAGTCTTTTATATTTATCTACCTATTTAGATTTATTTTGCTTTTCTTTCATTCCTAAAGTTCTAAGTTTTCTTCTTAAGGGAATCTTAGGGAATCAAAAGGGTATCATTTCCCTTTGTCTTGAAGAACTTCTATTTCTATTAGTGCAGGGCTCCTGGAAATGTATTCTCTTAGTTTTCCTTATTCTTATTATTCTTATTCTCATTAATGAAAGATGCTTTGGTTGGTAACTAATTTTGGTTAGATAGTTTCAGCATTTTACAGATACCTCATTGTTTTTACTCTCCAAGGTTTCTAATGAGAAACCCATAGTCATTCAAATCTTTGTTCCTTTGTATGTTATGTCTTATTTTCCTCTAGCTGGTCTCAAGATTTTTTTCTTTATCTTGAGTTTCTAGCAATTTTTGTTGTTGTTTAATTGAGGTATAATTGACATACGACATTATTGTTAGTTTCAGGTGTACAACGCAATGACTCAGTATTTGTATATCCAGCAATTTTATAATGATGTCTTTGGGAGTGTTTTTTTGTGAGTTTATCCTGTTTGAGATTCACTCAGATTCAAGAATCTCAGTGGATCTGTAAATTTACATCTTTTACTAAATTTTGTGGAGTTTTTGGTAATTATGTCTTCAACAACATTTTTTTTGTGTGCTCCAATCTCTCCTACAGTAGGTTGACTAATGGCTACCAAAGGATATCAAGACTTAATCCTAGAACTTAAAATATTACTTTATTTGGAAAGAGGGTCTTTGCTAATGTAATTAAGTTAGGGATTTTTGAGATAAGGCAGTTACGTTGGATTTTTTAAGTGGGCCCTAAATGCCATCACAAGTGTCCTTATAAGAGAGAAGCAAAGGAGATAACACAAAGAGGAGAGGGCAGTGTGAAGATGGAGTAGAGGGAGAAATGACCACAAAGGTAAGGAATGCTGATAGCTACCAGAAGCCAGAAGTGGGCAAAGAATGGATTCTCTCCTAGAACCTCCAGAGGAATTGCAGCCCTTCTGACACCTTAATTTCAGACTTCTGGCTTCCAGAACAGTGAGAAAATGGTTTCTGTTGTTTTAAGGCACATAGTTTGTGGTAATTTGATATAGCATCAACGGGAAAGTAATATACCTCCAATGTACCTTTACATAGAAACTAATGTACCTTTCTGGAACTCCAGTGAATGAATGTTAGACCATGTGATACTGTCCCACAGGACCCAGAGGCTGTCTTCATTTTCTTTTCAATCTTTCTTCCCCCCTCTATTCTTCAGACTAGATAGTTTCTGTTGGTGTATCTTCAAGTTCCTCTATCACCTTTATCCTATTATTGATCTTATCCAGTGAAATTTTTTATTTTGATATATTTCTCAGTTTTATAATTTCTATTGGTTTCTTTTCCATAATTTCTTTTTCTCTGCTGAGAACTTCTGTCTTTCCATTTTTAAGCATGTTTACTTCTATCTTACAGAGCATAATGATAATAACAATGTGATATAATAACAAATATATATTTGGTTTCTGCCCCTGGTTCCTGATAGAGCTTCTAAAACCATTTTAATTTCCTGACCGATGGGAGTGATAGGAATATCTTACACAGAGGTTTAAACCCTTTGGAATTTCCTGGGTGATAGGAGCATCCTTTGTTCTAATGAGGTGACTCTTGGTTAGCTCCTGGATAGTTTCAGGATTGGGGCTGGTCATCAGAAATACCAAGCCATGATTAGTTTAGTCCTTTCAGTCCTACCCTCCATCCTCAGGAAAGGGAAGAAAAGATGGAGACTGAGGTAACATTGAATCATACCTACATGATGGAGCCTCCATACAAATCCCTAAACTACAAGGAGAGCTTCCGGGTTGCTGTACACATCCACTTGGCAGGAAGGTGGTGTATCCCAATCCCGTGGAAGCAGATGCTCCTACACATGGGACCTTTTTAGACTTCACCCTGTTTACCTCCTCATCTGGCTGCTTGTATTCATTATAACATCCTTTATAAAAAACTGGTAAACATAAGTAAATCTGTCCTGGAGTTTTGTAAGCCATTCAAGCAAATTCCTAATTCTGAGGGGATGATTATAGGCCCCCTTAACTTTGTAGCCAAGTCAGACAAAAATCTGGGCCCCTTGGGGACTCACTTGTTACTTGTGACTGGCATCTGAATTGAGGGTAGTCTTATGGGACTGAGTCTTTAAGTCTGTGGAGTCTGACATTAAGTTATAGGATACCCAGTTGTTATCCAGAGTTGGAAAATTAGGTGATGTGCTTAAAAAAAAAAATCTTCATACACTTGGTGTCAGAAGTGTTCTCTGGGCAGAGAAACAGTTTTTCCTTTAGTTGGTGTTAGAGAAATGAGATTTGCTAAAATGGCCCTTGGCTCAAGGAAACATGTGGTGTATGAAGAGAAAGGATGAAAGGATGGGGATGAGGAACCTCTGATCCCAGGATGGCTACCTAATTACCCATGGTATGAAACTGCAGCTGCACTGCAATCAGTTACTAAAGGTAAAAATTACCATTGGAATTTAGAAATGATGGTAGACCCAACCCCTGTAGAGTTGGCTTACTGTGGATATGTAAGGAAATGTAAAATAATAAGAAACATATTAACTGTACAATCCCTTGGTTATTGTTATCTGTAATATCTAAAGTGAAAGAAAGTGTAGTTAGGCTTTGATTCTAGACCAAGCTCAGATTTTGATTGGTGTGAGCTTCGTCCACTAGCCTCAGAGCTGCCCACAAAGGGAAAAAATATGCCAGAACAAAAGAAATTGCCTCTAATACCTCTGGTTGCCAACAAGGTAGTCAACATGGGGGGAAGGCAAAACCAAGAAACTACTGAGAACAGTGGGTATAGTGTAGGATTTGTCTCATTTTGTAGGTCAGTATCATCAGCTTTCTGAAGAACCTTTACTCAAATGGATTGTAAGAGTAACTAAATTAGGAGAAGTATCTTTGGTTTTAAATACTGCTGAGTGGAAGAGTTTGTTTGGGTTGGTACAGGACCCAAAGCTCACTGTTAAACAATCACAGATGGCTATACATGATTCAGACACACAGGTGGTTATTCCCAAGGGAACATTCATCCTGGTGGACTGGTTAAAAGCCACTGTGAAGTGTGTTTGTCTGAGAAAGCGGGGGACTGTCTAACTCCTCCTATAATTGCCAAGTGGAACCAATCCCAAATGAAGCAGCTGATGTGCTTTGTATGCAAGCCATGTGGGACTGGATCTGTGATGACTGGTATATTCACTTGATGAATATGCTCATTACTCAAGTTATGGTAGATGCTGTGATTAGGGAGGCCTCTGTTGTAGGGGCACTCCATGTAACTTTACTGTTGCAAAAATCAAACAACATGATGAAAAGTCCTATCAGATTTGCTGTATGAGCTTCCCAGTGTAAGTTTTACTGAAAACAAGATCTTTAAAGTAATTAACAAGAAAAGCAGGGAAAGACAGAGGGGAGAGTCAGGGGACTTGTCTCAGCAGAGTGGAAGTTTATGGATGGTTATTGAGAAAAGGGAGGAGTGTGGTGGACACTGATGATGTTGAAACAAAGGTGTTGATACAGCACTATCAAAGTTGGGTGGACCAGTGGGATTCCCGATTAGTCCCTCAATGTTGAAAGGCCCCAAACAAGTCTGCTTCATTTACCTCAATTTGGAGGAACTTAAAAAGCTAGAAGGTATAGATTACAATGAAAAACCCTACCCAGAATTGCTTGGGGTGATGGTTAGCTGTATTAATCAAGGTGAAGATTTAACTCTAGGGGCCCAAATCCTCTGGCCCAACCCCTGAAGCCATATGGACTTGTGTGGGTAATGTGATCAGGGGATAGAGAAATTTCTGGTACTCCTTTGCAACAGAGCTCCATGCACTGTGCTATGGAAACATGTTTATGAAGTCCTAACTTGGACTACAGTCAGATTGAGAAAATATATGAGTTGATGGGATTATAAAAATTAGAATGTTGAAGCAGGCTTTATGTAAAGAAATTGTGTCTCCTCTATCTGAATGTTTTATAGGAATGAATATTAGGTATGACTGGGGAACACCTTCCATAGTTCATGTTATAAAACCAGAACCTGTTAATGAAATCTGAATGGAAGCTACAGCTAAGAATGTAAAGGCTGATGGGATTAAGGTGAAAGTTTGGAGGAGAATTGATGTTTCAACAGGCCTTATGTGAAGTGATTGTGCCTCTACCTGATTGCATTATGGGGATGAATATCATATCTGATTGGGGAATATTTCAGCTACCTATTATTATAAAATAGAAGACATATAAATCTGCCCTTCAAGCAATATTAATTGGACATGCTAAATGAAAATTAATGTTTGCATGAATCCAAACAATATAAAGTAGAAGCTGGAGTGCTGATATGGACAAATTCTTTGTGCAGTAACTGTATGTGGAGCATTCAGTGGGGCTTATCACAAAAGCCTAGGAGCACCTCTTAGCACTGACTATAGGGACTTTGGTCTGGAGAATTTCCCTTTGAAGGGCAATTAGTAGGTTACTATCAGACATTAATTAAAATGGCCATTGTGGGGTGTCTGGGTGGCTCAGATGGTTGAGCATCCAGCTCTTGATTTTGGCTCAGGTCATGGTCTCACAGTCGTGGGATCGAGCCCTGTATCAGGCTCTATGTTGCGTGTGGAGCCTGCTTGAGATCCTTTTTCTCTATCCCTCTGCCCACCCCCCACCCCACTTCATGCATACACGTGTGCTCTCTCACTCTCTCAAGAAAAAAAAACCAAAACACTGCCTTGTGACTAAAGACATAAAATAATCTTGAAACCTAAAATGCCTTTGATGTCTTGGTTGATGTTGGAAAAACACTATACTGGGGAAGGCAGTGCCCAGAACAGTTCCATAATAAAATGGAAATGGTTTATTCAGGGTCATGCCACCTGTGGAATGCAAGGATGATGTATTCACAAGTAGGGGGCCTCTTTTCCCCTAGGCCTGACTTTGAAACTGTGTGAGGAGCTGCCAGATTCTGTCATCACTTGGATTGTGCCCAATAAACATCTCTCAGCTGACCAACAAATATCTCCTTGGTTCATGGATGGTAGTTGTAAAGTAAATGGACAACATTCTGTTTGGAAAACCACCACTCTGATCTGGAAGATAAAAATCAGCTAGGTGGGCTGATTTGTATACTGTTTTCTCAGCAGTGGTGGAAGAATTAAACACTGAATGATAACAATCTCTGTATTTCATTTTTTACCAACTAATGGATGATGGCCAATGAAAACCTGATACTCTGGATCCTATTAAAATCCTCTGAAGAATATTGATTTTTATTGTTGTCTTCAGCAGTCAGTTATCTTGGTTGGATTGAGACTGCAAAGTCTATTTTGACTTTTTTTCCCTTATGGATTCTAATGTTAGGACAGTTTCCAAGGCCTATGCAGTGTTCTTTTAGATCTGTCCTACATTTGTACTACTCAGGGGCTAGTCTTGGAATTGTGCTTTGCTTTATATTGCCATTCAGTTCTCAAGGAATTTACTATGCTGCTTTGGGGTGTTCTGTGTATGTGTACTTCAGAAGTGAGCTCTGGATATATTCTGATTTGTGCACAGAACTAAGAGAACCCTTCTCCAGCTCTCTCCTCTGTGAGATTCTCTTCAGCCTCCTGCCTCTGTCCTACAGGTGGAATGATGGGTTGTATTCTCTAGGGGTTTTACTTGCCCGTGCCACAGCAAGAGGGAAAAATGGGGTTTCTTCCCCACAACTCTTTAAAATCCAGGGACCCATTTTCTGTTTCTCTGTCTATAAAGACAGGGTTGTTTTTTTTATGAGTTGTAGCTGCCACAGCCTCGCTGGGCACCCACACGCCTGTAAAATTCTCTCTCCAACCACCCCCATTCCCGACACACACACACACACACACACACACACACACACACACACACGTGAAGCTCTCTCTCATATGGACCCCTCTTCCAATTTGATTCTTGTCCCCAATACTGCTCTTGTTTACCTTTTCAGAATGCTCAGGTAGTGGCTTTTGTGTTTCATCCAGAGTGTTTAGTTATAATCAGCAGTGGAGACAGATGTTAGTGGACTATTCCTTGGCTGGCACTGGAATCTCTGAATACTTATTTCTTAAATTAGCTATTTAATATCTGTCTCTTCTACTATACTCAATGTCAATAAGGACTATTTTCGTTTTATTACTGTATCCCCATGACTAGTACAGTTCTTAGCATAAACTAAGAACTCAATAAATATTTATTGAACATATGAATGAATGGACACTTTTCAGATCTCATCTTACTTGACGTTTTTGTAGCATTCTACACTATGGATTGTTCTCACCTGGAATCTTTTTTCCCTAGGCTCCCATATTATTAAAGTCTACTGGTTTCCCCATTTGTCTAGCCTTCCTTTGTAGGTAAGTTGCTATTTCTTTATGAACCTTGCAGCTTTAGAAATTACTTTTGAAAAGGGGGCACCTACATAGTCTGCTCATATAGGCACACATAAATTCTTACTAATAAATTCTCAGTCACCATTTCATCATTTTAGAACCAAACAGATATTTGTTAACTGCATAGTGGCCCTCCTTTGCTATCTATCTTATTTCTGTTACTAGGCCCCATATAACTCTTTTTTCCCCTGCTTATCTAGTTTATTTCCTACACAATTCTTGCTAGAGTATAATTTTCTAAAATTTAAAAACATGACTCTTGGGGTGCCTGGGTGGCTGAGTCAGTTCAGTGTCTGACTCTTGATTTCGGTTCAAGTCATGACTCAACGTTTTGTGACCGAGCCCTGTGTTGGGCTCCGTGCTGACAGTGAAAAGCCTGCTTAGGATTCTCTCTCTCCCTTTCTCTCTGTCCCTTCCCCACTCACATTCTCTCCCTCAAACTAAATAAACAAAAAAACCCACATTGCTCATTCAAATATAAAAGGAAGATATTTCTAATATTTTATTCAACTCATTAATTAATGAGAACATGTAAGATATTAAGACTGGTTGAAAGAGAAATTCAAGGGACAGAGAATTTATATAGTCAAAGGAATGCTGAAATAAATTTGTCAGTAGAGGCAAATTTCTGCATGGCAAGAGATATAAAATGTTACATCTCAGGTTATGTTTTTTCTAGATGGAAAACAAATCTCTGCCAGGAGATTTGTATTTATATGACTAAGAACAGGAATCATTTGCATTGCTCATCTGCAATTGCTTTGTTACCATTTACCTGTAAGTTAACCACTACCCCTGTAAAGTTGTAAAATAGCCTACGCAATAGAAAGTCAAATCAAGATGCACATCCCTATACAATCAGGTAATTCCCAGAGGGTCTGCTAAATTATATCTTGCATTCCAGTGGAAGGATCCCAGTAATTTCTGCCTATTTCCAAGTTTTGAATGTTTTTTCTTAAGGCTCTTTACCCTGACAAGAAAACTTTATTTTTGCTTTTCTATAGCACCAGTCCCCTTTTCATCAGAATGGTTTTTTTTCCCTTCCTTGTGCCCAGTTATTTCTCTTACTTTATTTAAATCTTGGCTCCATCTTGCTTCCTTTGAACACAAATTTTTGGTCTTCCTTCTGTCACCCTTATGTGATGTGGCTGATCCTCAGTTCACTTGCTAAACATTTAGAGAGTAATTAGGAGTGTTAGTTTTTTATTTTAAGGTACAGTAAGGTGGTATTATTTTTATTAAAAGTGGTCTTTATTCGGGCCCCTGGGTGGCTCAGTTGGTTAAGCGTCCAGCTTCAGCCCAGGTCATGATTCTGTGCTTTGTGGGTTTGAGCCCTGCATCCGGCTCTGTGCTGACAGCTTGGAGCCTGGAGCCTGCTTCAAATTCTGTATCTCTCTCTCTCTCTCTCTCTCTCTGCCCCTCCCCTGTTTGCACTCCATCTCTCTGTCTCCCCAAAATAAATAAATATTTAAAAAAATTTTTTAAATGGTCTTTATTGGTTTGGTGTGTGTGTATATATATATATACACACACACACACACACACACACACATATATATATATATATATATATATATATATATATATATTCTCAGTTTTACTTTAAGCTCCTGGTGTAAATTACAAATGATGTGGGTTTTATTCTTTTTTTGTTTCTTGGTATAGAAATTGTATCCATTAATTCAGGGATGTAAATACATAGTACTTGTGTTATCACTTTACCTACCTATACCTATGGCAGATAATTGACAGTGATACCAAACTCATTCTTATTCAGTCTGAACTCAGCCTCAGATTCATTTGTAATATGTAAGTCCAGCCATTCACTATCAATCAGTTGAAGTCGATACAAGGTGAACATGTGTTAAATAATACTTTTAGGAAAAATGTCATAGAGCAGTCTGGTTTAGAGTTGGCATGTAGGGAGGTAATCTTTGTCTCTCTTTCAAAATAAAAATACCTTTGTTATAAGGTAATTAGTTGTATAAAGTTGATTATAATCTTAAAAAGTATGTTTTCCTTAATACAAATCAAAACCATAATATACTACCTTAATCCAGTGAGAATGGCTAGAAACAAAAAGATAAGAAATAACAAGTGTTGGCAAGGATGTGGAGAAAACAAAATCCTCATGCACTGTTGGGAATATGAATGTAAATTGGTGCAGCCACTGTGGAAAACTATGGAGGTTCCTCAAAAAATTAAAAATAGAAATGTATGATCCAAAAATTCCACTACTGGGTATTTACCCAAAGAAAACAAAAACACTAATTCAAAAAGATATATGCACCCCTATGTTTATTGCAGCATTATTTAAAATAGCCAAGATCTCTGGGGCGCCTGAATGGCTCTAGTTGGTTAAGCATTTGGCTCTTGATCTCAACTCTGGTGTTGATCTCATGGTCGTGAGTTCAAGCCTTACATTGGGCTCTGCACTGGGCATGAAGCCTACTTAAATAAATATAAATAAATGAAAGAAAAGAAAATAGCCAAGATCTGGAAGCAACCCAAGTGTTCATCGATTGATGAATGATTAAAGAAGATGTGGTGTATATATACAATGAAACATTACTCACCTGTAAAAAAGAATGAGGTATTGCTATTTCTGGCAGTATGAATGGACTTAGAGGGTATTATGCTAAGTGAAATAAATCAGACGGAGAAAGACAGATACCACATGATTTTACTTACATGTGAAATCTAAAAGACAAAACAAAAAGCAGAATCAGACCTATAAATATAGAGAACAAACTAATGGTTGCCAGAGGGGAGGGAGGTAGGTGGATGGGCAGAATGGACGAAGGGGAGTTGAAGATACAGGCTTTTAGTCATGGAATGTAAGTCATAGGGATAAAATGTATAGCATAAGAAATATAGTCAGTGGTATTGTAATAGTGTTGTGTGGTGACAGATGGTAGCTATACTTGTGGTGAGCATAGCATAAGGTATAGAGTTATCAAATCACTATATGGCACACCTGAAACTAATGTCAATATTGTGTATCAACTATACTTCAACTTAAAAAATATAGATAAATTGAAGGGTGCCTGGGTGGCTCAGTTGGTTGAGTGTCCAACTCTTGATATCGGCTCAGGTCATGATCTCATGGTTCATGAGACTGAGTCCCATGTCAGGCTCTATACTAACAGTGCAGAGCCTGCGTGGGATTCTCTTTCTATCCCCCCCCCCCCAGTTGTGTGCATGCATGTATACACACCTGCTCTCTCTCTCAAAATAAACATTAAAAAAACTTTTTAAAAATATAGATAAATTGAAAAAAGGAAATATGTTTTCCTTTTTAGCTAAACACCCAAATTACCAAAGTAGATACATTTCTTTTTTTTTAATTTTTAAAATTTTTATTTTTTTATTTTTATTTTTGAGAGAGAGACAGAGCAGAAGCTGGAAGGGTCAGAGAGAGAGGGAGACACAGAATAGGAAGCAAGCTCCAGAGTAGATACATTTCTTATATAAAAATTTATTTGTATCATGTGCTTTAGTGGTTAACCATATGAAAAAAAAGATATGGATATATTAGCCTATTATCAATGCCCTTTTATTTTTTTGTGACTTCACAACTTTTATTTGTGTTGCTTGTGCTTTGTCTTGAAAATTTCTTCTCCTGGGGCACCTGGGTGGCTCAGTCAGTTGAGCGCCTGACTTCAGCTCAGGTCATGATCTCGCAGTCTGTGAGTTTGAGCCCCACGTCGGGCGCTGTGCTGACAGCTCAGAGCCTTGGGCTTGCTTTGGATTCTGTGTCGCCCTCTCTCTCTGCCGCTCCCCCACTCATGCTCTGTCTCCCTCTATCAAAAAATGAATAAAAAACGTTAAAAGATAAATAAGTAAATAAAAAGAAAATTTCTTCTCTCTTTGCCCCAACAATGGGCAGGGAGAAGATAGCAAAAAAATAAAAGACATCTCTCTTTATTGCACATGGATGCATTATTCAGGCTCACCTGGTGAAGTTTAGGGGGAGTCTTGTCACATTCTCAGATCCCTGTTCAGGAGACGGGTAGGTTACTGGAGTGGTATCACATGTGAGAGGGGTGTCTCCAGGTCCTAGCTATTGGTCCTGTGCTTCCTGGTTCTCCATGCCTTCCTGGCCCTGCTTCCCTCAGTGACCTCTGCAGCGTATCTTTTTAAAATGTATTTACATTCCAGGTGCCTGGGTGGCTGTGTTGGTTAGGCATCTGACGTCAGCTCAGGTCAGGATCTCATGGTTCAGGTCATTAGTTTGAGCCCTGCGCCGGACTCTGTTGCTGTCAGTGTGGAGTCTGCTTTGGATCCTCCGTCCCATCTCTCTCTGCCCCTCCCCTGCTCTCTCTCTCTCAAAATAAAAATAAAATAAAATAAAATATAATGTATTTATATTTGATCCCAAAGTAATGTGCTTTAGCTTGAAAAATTGTTTGGTTTCATTAAATCTAGAGAGTTTGGGGCACCTGGGTGGCCCAGTTGATTAAGTGTCCAACTTTGACTCAGGTCATGATCTCACGGTTAGTGAGTTTGAGCCCTGTTTTGGGCTCTGTGCTGATAGCTTAGAGCCTGGAGCCTGCTTCAGATTCTGTGTCTCCCTCTCTCTCTGCCCCTCCCCCGCTCACGCTCTGTCTCTGTCTCTGTCTCTCTCTCTCAAAAATAAACATTAAAAAAATTTTTTTTTTAATTTTTTTTTCAACGTTTATTTATTTTTGGGACAGAGAGAGACAGAGCATGAACGGGCGAGGGGCAGAGAGAGAGGGAGACACAGAATCGGAAACAGGCTCCAGGCTCTGAGCCATCGGCCCAGAGCCCGACGCGGGGCTCGAACCCACGGACCGCGAGATCGTGACCTGGCTGAAGCCGGACGCTTAACCGACTGCGCCACCCAGGCGCCCCTTTTTTTTTTAATTTTTTTTTTTCAATAAAAAATTTTTTAAAAAATATCTAGAGAGTTTTGTTGTAGGTCAAAGAGGGTTCAAAAACATAAATTAGTTACCTCCTTTCTTGTAGAAGAACTTTTCAATAAGTTTCAGATGTGGCTTGTGTCTAAAAGAAGGATTTGGTGTTTTGTAGAAGAAAGTTCAGTACAGGAGGTATGAAGGATCTATTGGCTTGTTTAATGTTCTCAGTGTTCTTGGGGTGCCTGGGTGATGCAGTCAGTTTAGCATCTGAATAATGCTTCAGATTAGGTTCAGGTCATGACTTCGTTACATTGTGGGTTCAAGTCCCACATCAGGCTCTGTGCTGATGCCTCCAAGCCTGCTTCAGATTCTGTCTCCCTCTCTCTGCCCCTCCTCCAATCATGCTCTGTCTCTATCTTTCTCCCAAAAATAAACATTAAAAAAAATGTTTTTTAATGTGTTCTCGGTGCTCTTGATATATGCAGAGTAATTAAAAACATGGACTATGGTGGGGCGCCAGAGTGGCTCAGTCGGTTAAGCATCTGACTTTGGCTCAGGTCACAATCTCATAGTTCATGAGTTTGAGCCCCGAGCTGGGCTCTGTACTGACAGCTCAGAGCCTGGAGCCTGCTTTGGATTCAGTGTCTCCCTCTCTCTCTTCCCATCCCCCACTCATGCCCTGTCTCTCTCTCTCTCAAAAGTAAATAAGCATTAAAAAAAATTAAAAAACAAACAAACATGGACTATGGTGCCAAACTTCCTTGGATTCAGCTTGGACAAATTGCTTAACTTTGCTCTTTCTCAGTTTCCTCATCTTAATGTGGTTTTTGTGAGAAATTTTTGTTTATTTACATAATTGTGAGCAACACACAAACATATACACATGTATGTGTTCAAACATATACATACTGTCTCATGTATGACATTAAGAACAATCTAAGAACATAGTAAGCACTGCACATCTTTGCTATTATATATCTTTTCAAATTTTTTTAAAAAATGTTTTTATATTTATTTTTGAGAGAGTGAGAGTGAACATGAGCAGGGGAGGGGAAGAGAGAGAAGGGTATAGAGGATCTGAAGCACGCTCTGTGCTGGCAGCAGAGAGCCTGATATAGGACTCCAACTCATGAACCATGAGATCATGACCTGAGCCGAAGTTGGATGCTTAACCAACTGAGGTGCCCCTTCAAATTGTTTTTTAAGTTTATTTATTTTGACAAAGGGGGGGGGGTGCGGACACACGCATGTAAATGGGGGAGGGGCAGAGAGAGAGGGAGAGAGAGAATATCCCAAGCAGGCTCCACACTGTGAGTGCAGAGCCTGACATGGAGTTCAGTGCAGGGCTCAAACTTATGAACCATGAGATCATGACCTGACCTGAAAATCAAGAGTTGAATGCTTAACTGACTGAGCCACTCGGGTGCCCCTATTTGTCTTTACAAATTAAACTTAATACCATTCCTCAGATGTTTACCAGTGCCACATCTTTCTCCTGAAAGTATTAAAATTTATTTTAAATTTTGATATGCTAATTACTTGATTCTTTTGTTTATTTTTTAAATAGGTTTTTTTGAAAGAGCTGTTTGCTCAAGACAAGAAACTCTCAATTTGTTCAGCTCCAGAAAGAATAGATCAATTTGAAATATTCTTCATAAAATGGCTATAAGAGGCAGCAAGTGCTAAGAAACATGAATTTATGAACATAGCCACATGCTTTTTTCCTTTCAGTTTGATTTAAATTTAATATCCTCCCACAATGGAAAATGATTTACAATAAAGAGATGAACTGGAAGGAATAGGAAAATGGAAACAAGATGTCATTTCTTTTTACTATCCAACAGATTTACCATCTGTTTTAAAGTGTTTGACCATCTACAGTAAATGAAACAAAATGCTTTTTAAAATAATGTAATACTTTAAACTATTTTTACTACCAAACTCTCCCTCCCCTGTGAACACATTCATTTTACTGAGTAAAGGTTTATTTAAGCTCCACTTACATCTATGTTGTTTTTAGCTCATTTCCTTTTTAAAAAAGCAATTGGTGAGTTTATTTCCCAGTTTAGCTGTTATAATAAAATATAAAAGACATTTCTGTTTTGGCCTCTACTATAGCATTATTGAAAGCTATGAAAGTCACAGCAAAATATAGGACAGCATAAAATTAGAAACTGCTGGTGTTTCTGTAGCAGTAGTTACTGCACTTGCAATTTCCCCCTTTCTTGCTACCAGCCCAAATCTGAGTCACCCCTGTGTACTAGACAACAAACCGTTAAGTGTGTTGTTTTTTTTAATCTTTTTAAATTACACTTCTTTTGTCAGGCTCTGGGCTGATGGCTCAGAGCCTGGAGCCTGTTTCCGATTCTGTGTCTCCCTCTCTCTGTGCCCCTCCCCCCTTCATGCTCTGTCTCTCTCTGTCCCAAAAATAAAATAAAAACGTCGAAAAATAAAAAAATAAATAAATAAATAAATTACACTTCTTTTATTTTCTTTCTTATTCATCTTCATTCATAAAAATGGTTAAGTAATAATAGAGATTATAGAGAACATAAAGAAGTGAATTTAATTTTTTTCATATAAAACTTTTATTCATTCAAACTTTTTTTTTTTTAATTTTTTTTTTCAACATTTATTTATTTTTGGGACAGAGAGAGACAGAGCATGAATGGGGGAGGGGCAGAGAGAGAGGGAGACACAGAATCGGAAACAGGCTCCAGGCTCTGAGCTGTCAGCACAGAGCCCGACATGGGGCTCGAACTCATGGACCTCGAGATCGTGACCTGGCTGAAGTCGGACGCTTAACCGACTGCGCCACCCAGGCGCCCCTCAAACTAACTTTTTTTAATAACAGCTTTACTGAGATATTATTAACATAGCATAAAATTTACCCTTTTAAAGTATACGGTTCAGTGGTTTTTTTTTGTGCATTCACAGAGTTGTGTAACCATCATTATTATAAATTTAGAACATTATCTTCACTTCAAAAAGAAATCCATTCCTCCATCCTCCCAGCTGCTAGCAACCATTAATCTACGTTCTGTCTCTATGGATTTGCCAGTTTTAGACATTTCATATAAATGAATCATATAACGTGTCCTTCCTGTGACTCACTTCTTTCACTTAGCATATTTTCAAGGTTTATCCATGTTGAAGCATGTATCAACATTTCTTTCTTTTTTATTGCTCAATAATATTCCATTATATGGATATGACATGTTCTTTATTCATTCACCAGCCGATGGACATTTGAATTGTTTCCCACTTACTGACGATGTTAAGACAGTGCTGCTTTTAACATTCATGTATAAGTTTTTTTTTAAGTAATCTCTACACCCAACAGGGGCTCAAACTTAGAACCCCAAGATCAAGAGTCACACGCTGTACCAACTGAAACAGCCAGGTGCCCCCCCATGTATAAGTTTTTATATGGACATAGGGTTTTCATTTTTTTTAGTATGTATATAAAAATGGAATTGCTAGGTCATATGGTAACTCTATGTTTAACCTTTTGAGGAGCTACCAGATTATTTTCCAAAGGCGCTGTACCATCTTACATTCCCACCAGCAGTGTGTAAGGGTTCCAGATTCTTCACATCCTCTCTAACACTTGTTATCTGTCTTTTTGATTGTAGCCATCCTAATGGTTATGAAGTGGTATCTCATTGTGGCTTTGATGTACATTTTCCTGATGGCTAAGATGTAGAACATTTTTTCATGTGCTTATTGTCTATCTGTATGTTTATGTCTTCTTTGGAGAAATGTCTTTTCAGATGCTTTTTTTTAAATTGGTGTTTTTTGAAAAATGAAAAAACAAATTTAAAACCTATTCGAATGGTTTCTGGTTCATTTTACTAGTATAAATTATCATAGCTGGTTCATTGAAAGCAAACATTTAAAATGGATTTACCTCAGGATGCTGTGCAGAAAAATGGGTGAAGGATAAACTGTCTAGACATAGCCCCACTTAGCAGGATAGCCCTCTTATACTTCCATGTGCCCTGACCCATGGTGATGATGACACACATCCTGGTGGCATGCTGCATGTGTTGATTTAGCCTTGTCCACATTGTACTAAAGCGAAATAGGTGTCAGGCTGTCACCATTCACACTAATTTTTATTTTTTAATGTTTTATTTATTTTTGAGAGAGTATGAGTGGGAGAGGGGCAGACAAAGAGGGGGACAGATGATCCGAAGCAGGCTCTGCGCCGACAGCAGCGACCTGATGTGGGCCTTGAACTCACGAACCAGGAAATCATGACCTGAGCTGAAGTTGAACGCCTAACCAACTGAGCCACCCAGGCACCCCTCACACAAATTTTTAGAAAGAAGCCTTTACCAAGGGAGCAGCTTCGGTCTCTGTCTTTTTAAAACCTTCTGAACTGTGACTTGGAGCCTGCAGAGTAGACTGTGGCTGTGGATGTCAGTGCAACCATCAACATTGCTGTTCAAGAAATTGCAATTTACATCCATTCCAAGTTGTAAATGCTAGTCTTTTTTTCAATAAAAAGACCATTAACTTAAAAAAATGGGTTTTTGTCTTTTTTTTCTTAGAAGATTTTGTTTAAACTCAAAGTTACTTAACATATAGCGTAGTATTGGTTTCAGAAGTAGAATTTAGCGGTTCATCACTTACATATAACACCCAGTGCTCATCACAAGTGCCCTCCTTAACGCCCACCACACATTTAGCTGTCCCCCCAACCCAATTCCCCTCCAGCAACCCTGTTTGTTCTCTATAGTTAAGAGTCTCTTATGGTTGCCTCCCTGTCTGTTTTTATCTTACTTATTTTGCCTTCCCTTCCTCTATGTTCATCTGTTTTGTTTCTTAAACTCTACATATAAGTGAGATTACATGGTATTTTTTTCTTTGACTAACATTTCTCTTAGCATAATACACTCTAGTTCCATCCATGTCGTTGTAGATAGCAAGATTTCATTCTTTTTTGATGGCTGAGGGTTTTTTTTTGTCTTATTAATGAGTTTGACTTTATATATTCTAGATACAGTTTCTATATCAGGTATATGGTTTGCAAATATTTTCTCCCATTTTGTAGGTTCTATTTTACTTTCTTGATATTTTTTTTAATGTTCATTGTTGAGAGAGAAGGAGAGAAAGTGTGGGGGAGGGGCAGAGAGAGAAGGGGACAGAGGATCTAAAGCAGGTTCTGCGCTTAAAGCAGGTCTGAGCCTGTTGTGGGGCTCAGACTCACAAACTATGAGATCATGACCTAAGCCAAAGTCAGATGCTTAACTGACTGAGCACCCAGGCGCCCCAATGGTATTTTTTTTTTTTTTTTTTTTATGTAGGCCCTTCACCCAGCATGGAGCCCAATGTGGGGCTTGAACTCACTTGACCCTGAAATCAAGACCTGAGCTGAGATCAAGAGTCAGATGCTTAACTGAACCACCTAGGCACCCCCATTTTTTAATGTTTATTTATTTTGAGACAGCAAGTGAGGGAGGGACAGAGAAAGAGAGAGAATCCTAAGCACACTCTGCACTGTCAGCACAGAGCCAGTGTGGGGCTTGATCCCACAAACTATGAGATCATGACCTGAGCCAAAATCATGAGTTGCATGCTTAACTGACTGAGCCACCCAGGCACCCCAATATTTGATGTTATTTTTGAAGCACTAACATTTTTTATTTTGATGAAGTCGAATTTATTCTTTTCGTTTAGTTGCTTATGCTTTTAGTGTTATCTCTAAGAAACCATTTCCTAACCCAAGGTCACAAAAATTTACTTCTATCTTTTTTTCCTGAGAGTTTTATAGTTTTAGCTCTTACATTTGTGATCCATTTTGAGTTAACCCTTATATATGGTATGAAGTAGGAGTCCCAATTAATTTTTTTTAAATATGGATATGTAGTTTATTTAAAGACTCTTTCCTATTACATTTCCTTGACATCTTTCTTGAAAATCAGTTGACCATAAATGTAAGCATTTACATTTCTAGTCCATTGATCTATATGTCTGTTTCTATACCAGTACCATACTGTCCTGATTGCTGTGTTTTGTGGTATGTTTTGAAATCAAGAAGTGTCAGGACTGTAACTTTATTCATCTTTTTCAAGATCATTTTGGCTATTTTGGGTCCTTTGCATTGCTGTGTGAATTTTAGGATCAGCTTGACAATTTCTGCAGTTTTGTGTAGCTTTCATATCTTTATGAATATATAAATATGTCTTCTACAACACATTTATATTTTAAACCAAATTATAATATTACATTTTTCTGCAACTTTCTTTTCTCCCCAATGTTTTATTATGAAAAATTTCAAACATAGAGATAATGAAAGAATTGTAGTAAACACCCAAACACACTGCCCTCTCCACCCCCTACCCTGAGTCTATATTCTACAGGTGACATTTTGGTATATTTCCTTTATCATGTAATAAGCCATTCCTAGCCATAGCCACATATTCTGTCTACTCCTCAAACCACCTTATTATTTTGTGCATTTTAAAGCAAATTACATTTATCAGTATACTTCACTTTTAAATATATCATCATATGTATTGTTAACTAGGTTCAAATTTTTAATAACTTTTTTATACAAAGTGAAATGCACAGATCTCGAGTGTATATCTTGTGAGTTTTGACAAATACATTCACCTGTGTAATCTTAACCCTTTTTTAAGACACAGACCTTTTCATCACCCCAAAATATTCTATATTTTCCCACTCAATTTCTGTCCTTATCCCTTGTGAAAAACAACCACTGTTCTAATTTTTTCACCATAAATTTAGTTGTTATAGAATTTTGTGCTCTTGTACAAGGCTTCTTTACTCAGCATAATGCTTTTGAGATTCAGTCGTACTGTTCATTCATACTATTTGAGAATCATTCACACTATTGTGTATCAGTAATTTTTGTTGTTGTTGCTGAGTAGTAACCATTGTATGATGCCCCATTTTTTAAATCAATTCTTGTATTGAATAAATTTCTACCTATCTGTACCACCACAAAGTTCAGATAAGGTTTTTGTTTACATTTAAATTACGATTGTTATACTAGTTATAGTAATGATTATTAGGAAGCTTTGTAAATGTAGAAATACTCCCTGAATTAAATAAATGCTTTTATCAGTCTTTTACATATAGTAGAGATTATGCAGACTAGTTGTGTTCATTTACCCTGGAAGGACTAAAATTTAAAACAAATAGCAAAGAAGTTTTACTGACCTTCCTAACTTGCTTTCTCTTACTTTCCAGATGGACTTCTCAAACTTTCATGTGCATTTAAATAACCCCAGTCACCAGGGGATCTTGTTAAAATGCAGATTTTGATTTGGCAAGTTTGGAGTGAAGCCCAAGATTCTGCATTTCTAGTAAGCTCCCCGGTGATGCCAATGATGCTGATCCCTGGAGTAGCAAATATCTCCAGCCAAATTGCACTGCTTACCCTTCTCTGAATCTATCTTGAACTCCCATTTCCATGCCTTAAAATAAAAATGTTTAAAATACTTGGGACAGAAAGGAAAAGAATCCATAAAGTAAGAATAGGACATTATGTAAAAAGAATAGGCAGTTTTTTTTTAAGAACAGGCAGAATTTTTAAAGAATCAGATATTCTATAAATGAAAAATATTTCATTAAAGTTAAAAAATAAGACCTCAGTGGAAGGGATGGAATCTTCTTCATTTATTTATCTACATTATTCAGTTAGGACTTAACATGTTGCCTAAATTATTACACAATATTTTTGTAAATCTATGCTTCAGAGAATGACAACAGCTTACTCCTTCTTTGTTCATTGCCATATATAATGGGTACTAAATAATCTTTGATGATGAAGAAATGAGGATGTTTGGGGCTGCAAATAACAGACAACCCACCTCAAAATGGTACAAATAATTCAAGAATTTGTAATCTTACTTATCTTACATAAGAAGAATTCTAGAAGTAGGGAGAGTACATGGAATATATGATAAGGATGCTGGATCTATTTCTCTTGTGTTTCTCCTGACTTTGCCCTCCTCAGTTTTGTCAGCTTTGTCTTCATGCTTGCTTTCTTCATGATGGCAACATGGCTGCCACCATCTTTCAGTCACCAGCTGAAACAGCAATTTTCCTTGTTTATGTCCTATAGGAGATAAAAACCTATCCTCTAATCATGGAATAAAAATCTTTTAATACACAGTTGCCGGGGAAATGCCACTCATGGCAATGGGATAGATCATCTTTGCCTGAGTTAGCGTGCTACATGGAGCAAAGAAGTGAAAACCTGAACAAATTTTTCTCTTAGGAAGGGAATTAGAGGAATGAATGCATGGTATGCAACAAATAGTGGCTCTATGATGGCAAATTTCAGATCAAACAAAAATTATAAAAGTTTTATAATAGCATGCTAGAATACAAATAGAAAATAAGAAAAAAACCCAACTAGAGTCCTTCTACATTTGTCTTCCTTTGTATTTGCTGGGACTATTTGGTTGCACATTAAAGAAAACCCAATTTGAATGGCTTTAATTATAAAAGATTTTATTGGAAGATAATGTTATCATAGACTGAAAAATTACATTGGGGGCAGAGTAGAGGTATAGATCTACCTCTGGAAAAACTAGAACCCAGGGTATAAAAGTCATCAGAGGTCTTTTTCCATCCCTTTTCTGCACCTTTCTGAGCAAATTCCTCTCTCTGCAGATTGACTGCCTCTGCTTCCCTATTCCACCCAAGAGCCACAAGATTGCTGATAGCTCTAGCATTTTTTACTTACAGCTTCAACAGCCATTGGGAAAAGAATGGCTCAAGTCTTTGTGTCCAAAGTCCACATATTCCTGGATATGCTCTGGTCCACCCAGTTTGAGTCAGATGCCCACCTTCAGAATTAATTGTGGTCAGAGATGTGGGGTTAGATTTTGCAAAATGGGTGTCCCACAATAATAATATGGATGGGAGTTCCCGCAATAGCAATATGGATAGGATCCATAACAATATGGATACCATAGGTATCCTGTAAACTGATGATGAAAGATTTAGGATATTCAGTATCTTCATGTTTTGTCCTTCACAAATACAAAAATGACACTTAGTGTAGAAGTGGAGAGGAGGGGTGCCTGGGTATCTCAGTCGATTAAGCATCTGACTTCAGCTCAAGTCATGATCTCCTGGTTCATGAGTTTGAGCCCTGCATCAGGTTTATGCTCACAGTGTGGAGCCTGCTTGGGATTCTCTCTCTCTCTCCCTCTCTCTCTGCCCCTCCCCCTCTCATGCTCATGCTGCCTCTCTCTCAAAAATAAATAAATAAACTTTTAAAAAAATTATAAGGATATTGCATATTTGTGTGTTTTTTAACCATTTCTTCTCCCTCCCTCTCTTCCTTCCTCCCTCCCTCCCTCTCTCTCTTTCTTTCTTTCTTTCTTTCTCTTCTTTCTTTCCCTCTCTCTCTCTCTCTCTTCCAGAGAGAGACAGAGCATGTGTGAGTGGGGGAAAGGGACAGAGGGGAGGAGGGAGAGAGAGAAAGAGAACCCCAAGCAGACTCCACCCTTAGTGAGGAGCCTGACACAGGGCTCAGTCTCATGACCCTGGGATCATGACCTGAGCTGAAATCAAGAGTTGGACGCTCAACTGACTGAGCCATCAAAGTACCCCAAGAAATTGCATATTTGGTTACTAAATAACATCAGATTTCTTTTTTTTTTTTTAATTTTTTTTTCAACGTTTTTTATTTATTTTTGGGACAGAGAGAGACAGCATGAACGGGGGAGGGGCAGAGAGAGAGGGAGACACAGAATCGGAAACAGGCTCCAGGCTCTGAGCCATCAGCCCAGAGCCCGACGCGGGGCTCGAACTCACGGACTGCGAGATCGTGACCTGGCTGAAGTCAGACGCTTAACCGACCGCGCCACCCAGGCGCCCCAATAACATCAGATTTCTAAGTGGCAAGCTGATCCCATGTATGTTATTCCCTGATAGAATAATTGGGGGCAGGGGAATGGCCTTTCTTGAATAAGAAAGGAGGAGCACCAAAAAGTGTCCACATTCAAAAATATATTTTGTGCTTTTATAAGTTAAAAATTGTTGTGGCTTAATGAGTCTGGGCCTATCAGAGTTGATACTTAGTAAGTGTATATGAAATTAAATATTTAAAATATCTTATATAAAAATATACTTTTGGGGCACCTGGGTGGCGCAGTCAGTTAAGTGTCCTACTCTTGAGCTCAACTTAAGTCAGGATCTCACAGTTTGTGAGTTCAAGCTCCACATCAGGCTCTGTGCTGATGGCATGGAGACTGCTTGGGATTCTCTCTCTCCCTCTCTCTTCCTCTCCCCAGCTTGTGCTCTCTCTCTTTCTCTCTCAAAATAAATAAATAAATAACACTTTAAAAAATTAAAAAAATATATAACTTTTAAAAATTATTAAAAAGTAAGTGGTTAGAACCCAGCAATTGCACTTCTAGATATTTATCCAGGGGATCCAGAACATGCACCCCAATGTTGATAGCAGCACTATCAACAATAGCCAAAGTATGGAAAGAGCCCAAATGTCCATTGACAGATGAGTGGATAAAGATGTGGTATATATATACAATGGAGTATTACTTGGCAATCAAAAAGAATGAACTCTTGCCATTTACAACTATGTGGATGGAACTAGAGTGAAGTTAGAGAAAGAAATATTATATGACTTAATTCATATGGACATAAGGGAAGGGAAGCAAAAATAATATAAAAACAGGGTGGGGAGAAAAAACATAAGAGACTCTTAAATATAGAGAACAAACTGAGGGTTGCGGAGGGGCTGTGGAGGGGGGGATGGACTAAATGGGTAAGGGGCATTAAGGAAGACATTTGTTGGGATGAGCACTGGATGTTATATTTAGGGGATGAATCACTGGAATCTATTCCTGAAATTATTATTGCACTATATACTAACTAACTTGGATATAAATTAAAAAATAAATGAAAATAAATAAATAAAATAAAATCTTTAAAAAATAAAATAAAATAAAATGGGCATATACTAGGGGCCATGAGCTCTAATAGTAGGAATTTATGCCAATAAATCTTAGCACCATTTATGAATCTCAGTGTCCATTGGTTATAAAGTGACATCTAAAATTATATTATGAAAAAAATAAAATTATAGCTTTATAATTTTATAGCTACTGACATGGAAAGATATTTTAAAATATCAAGTTGTAGACAATTCATGTAACACCATTCCATTTTTATAAAATAAAAACTACCTGTGTATGAATAAATATGTGTATGCCCTGTAAGCATAAGATACATCTAACAATTTTGCTGCTACAGAGTGGAATTGGCTGGTGAGACTCTCATGTTTTACTTTATACACTTCTGTACTGGCTTAAATTTGGCAATGAGTGTGTACTTTTATAATTAATGACAAAGAGCTCTCCAGTAAAAAAAAAAAAAAGAAAGAAAAAAGTAAGTGGTTAGAATTTAAGAATTGCAAAGACCTATATTAAAAAGTAAAATTCTTAAGGGGATCCTTGTGCACCTGTGGTGGGAATGTAAATTGGTGCAGCTACTGTGGAAAGCCACTATGGAAGTTCCTCAAAAAAATAAAAATAGAACTACCATATGATCCAGGTTTTCCATTTCTGGGTATTTATCTGAAAAAAAAAAAAGTAAAAAACTAATTCAAAAAGATCTATGCAAAAAACAAAAACAAAACAAAAAATATATTCATCCCTTTGTTCATCACAGCATTATTTACAATAGTTAAGATATGGAAACAACCTAAGTGTCCATCAATGGATGAATGGATAAAGAAGGTGTAGTATAGATAGATACACAGTATGTATATACTATAGTGTGTGTGTGTATCTCATTATATATATATATATATGTACATATTTCATTTCATATATACACAATGAAGTACTACTCAGCCATTAAAAAGAATGAAATCTTGCCACTTGCAACAACATGGATGGATCTTGAGGAAATTTCCCAGGCAAAATAGTCAGAGAAAGATGAATACCATCTGATTTCACTTATATGTGGAATGTAAACAGAAAGAAAAAACAAAACCCACAAACAAAAAAAGAATAAATGAAGCAAAACTCCTATGATACAGAGAATAGAATGGTATTTTCAAGAGGGGAGGGGGATTGGGAGTTGGGCAAAATGGGTGAAGTACAAACTTCCACTTGTAAAATAAATAATTCATGAGGATGTAATATACAGCATGGTGACTATAGTCAATAATATTGTAATGCATACTTGAAAATTATCAAGAGATTAAATTCTAAAAGTTAACTTTCTATGAGGATGGATAGTAATAGATTTATTGTGGTGATCACAACTACACAAATCATTATGTTGTACACCTGAACTCAATGTTACATGTCAATTATACCTCAATAAAAACATTAACAAAATAGAATTCTTCCTTTTTGCTGACTCCAGAAGTAACCTCAGGAGCATTTCATGGGTCCTCCTTTTTAACTAATTTTATTTCATTTTATGCTTTTTAGTTAGCTTTAAAAAATAATTTAAAACTCAATATACCTTTATATGAAGCTAAACAATACCAGAATACATAAAGAAATATAATCTCGGGGTGCCTGGGTGGCTCAGTAGGTTGAGTGTCCGAGTTTGGCTCAGGTCATGATCTCACGGTTCGTGAGTTCCAGCCCTGCGTGGGGCTCTGTGCTGGTGTCTTGGAGCCTGGAGCCTGCTTCAGATTCTATGTCTCCTTCTCTCTCTGCCCCTCTGCTGCTCCCACTCTGATTCTCTCTCTCAAAAATAAATAAACATTAAAAAAAATTTTTTTTAAAGAAAGAAATATAATTTCCCTTTCCTTCCAATCTCAAATAGCTGTCTGGCAAAGCAATTTTTTTTTAAACGTTTATTTATTTTTGAGACAGAGAGAGACAGAGCATGAACAGGGGAGGGTCAGAGACAGAGGAAGACACAGAATCCGAAGCAGGCTTCAGGCTCTGAGCTGTCAGCACAGAGCCGGACACGGGGCCCGAACTCACAGACCGTGAGATCATGTCCTGAGCAGAAGTCGGACACTTAACCGACTGAGCCACCTAGGCGCCCCATGGCAAAGCAATTTTGACAACTTGGGTTACATCCCTTCACCCATTCTACATGGTTATGTATACTTGTACAACTTTTCTTTAAAAAAATAAAATAAAGGAAAGGAAAGGTGTGTAGGGGGGTGAAATCATACATTTGAATCTGTAACTTCCGTGTCTGGTGGACTATCCTCCAGACCTTTGTCATCGGATAGGGTAGTCTCTAGCCACATGTAGCTATTGAATACTTAAAATGTAGCTAGTCTGAATCAAATTGTGCTGTAAGTGTAAAATTCATACCAGATTTCTAAGACTTAGTACAAAAAAAAAGAATGTAAAATACCTCATAAATAATTTTTTTATTACGTGTTGCAGTGACAGTATTTAGATATATTGAGTTAAATATATTTTTAAAATTAATTTCATTGTTTCCCTTTACTTTTTTTTAAAGTTTTGTTATTTATTTTGAGAGCAAGAACGAGAGCAAGGGATGGGCTGAGAGAGGGAGAGAGAGAAAAGCCCAAGCAGGCTCTGTGCTGTCAACACAGAGCTTGATGAGGGACTCGAACTCACGAACTGGGCGATCATGACCTGAGCCAAAACCAAGAGTCAGACACTTAACCAACTGAGCCACCCAGGCACCTCTCCTTTTAGTGTTTTTAATTTAGCTACTAAAAACTTGAGATTACACATGTGACACATTACATTTCTATTGAACAGTGCTGCTCTGAACTAATAGATGAAGATCCTAACACTTAATAGTTGTATAATAGTCTGCAGTAGGGATATTTATTCCCCATTGATTACATTCAGGTTTTTGAGGCTTGTTTTATTTGTTTGTACATTATGTTGCTGTATCAATTATCTTTTGCTGTGAAACAAAATCATCTAAACTTAGTGGCTTAAAACAATGTTATTTCTCACAATTCTGAGGGTTGGTTGATCAGTTCTAGTTCGGCCAGCTCAGCTGGTCCTGGGTGATTTATGTTGGCCTAACTCATGTATCTGGGGGCCTCAGCTAGGATGGTTGGGATAACCAGAGGTTCTCCACATGATCTCTCATCCTCTAGGAGTCTGGTCTGGGCTTTGTGTTCACACAGTGGTGGAAGTTGTTCCTAGCAGCGAGAGAGAGCAAGCTCCAGTGTGTGATTATTATACCTTCTGCTTATTCCATATTTGTACCCTTTATTGGCCAAAGAAAGTCACATGGCCAAGTCTAGGATTCAAAGGGTAGAGAAATAGACTTTACCTTACAGTAGGCAGAGACTGTACTTCTCCAGGAAGGAACAGCAAATCACGTTGCAAAAAAGGCAAGTGTACCGGGAGCTATACGGAGCTACATATATGAAATGAAAATCCAAAAGCTACTGCTGGAGAGCTGTGTTATGTTGAACTTCTCTTCTCCCTAAAACTAACATGGCATAGTCAGCAGGGGAGGCCCCAGTATAAGGAAGAGAGATCTGAGTCAGGAATAAGCATTAAGGCCCAGTGAATGCCTTGGACTCTGACCCATTACTTTAACCGCTCCTCTTAAGAACTGAGGGGCCCAGGAAAGCCTTTTAAGGTTGGCAATATGAGGAAATGGAGCAGAAGTGTTCTCCTCCCTGAAATCTACAAAAATGAACCATATGCCTCAAACGTAACCAAAATGTTCCACTGAGTAAAAGTTAAGGTGAAATGAGTGGTAGTTGTGGTTACTGCCATTGTCCCCTTAGTCTTTTTATGTTCTTAGTTGCCTATGAGTTTTCACAACTTTTACAACACTAGTTCCTCAGAATTTCTCATTAGAAACTTCAAGAACTACCAGGAGGGGGTCCTTGGGTGGCTTAGGTGCCCGACTCTTGATTTTGGCTCAGGTCATGACCTTGCGGTTTGTGAAATCAAGCCCTGTGTTGGGCTCTGCCCTGACTGCCTGGAGCCTGTTTGGGATTCTCTCTCTCCCTTTCTCTCTGCCCCTTCCTTTCTCGTGCTCTCTCTCTCTCTCAAAATAAATAAATAAATGTTATTAAAAAAAAAAAAAAGAATTACCTTTAGGGTATTTGACCTTGCTGCTGGTATCTTCCATTAAGTCTCTCTGAAAATATCTTTGTTTCAAGATCTTTCTTTTTTCTTTTTTTTTTTTAATGTTTATTTATTTTTGAGACAGAGCGAGACAGAGCATGAACGGGGGGAGGGGCAGAGAGAGAGGGAGACACAGAATCTGAAGCAGGCTCCAGGCTCCGAGCCGTCAGCACAGAGCCCGATGCGGGGCTCGAACTCACAGACCATGAGATCATGACCTGAGCCGAAGTCGGACGTTTAACCGACGGAGCCACCCAGGCACCCCTCAAGATCTTTCTTGAGGTGATTTTGCTAGGACATAATTGTAGGTCAACAATTATTTTCCTCTCAGACTTTAAAGATATTACCAGACATACCTCAGAGATACTGCATGTTTGGTTACAGACCATGGCAATAAAGCAAATATCTCAGTAAAGCAAGTCAACTGAATTTTTTGGTTTCCCAGTGCATATAAAATTTATGTTCAGGGGCGCCTGAGTGGCTCAGTTGGTTGAGCATTTGACTTCAGCTCAGGTCATGATCTTGTGGTTTGTAAGTTTGAGCCCCGTGCCGGGGCTGACAGCTCAGAGCCTGGAGCCTGCCTCAGATTCTGTGTCTCCCGCTCACTCTGCCCCTCCCCTGCTTATGCTCTGTCTCCCTATCTCTCAAAAATAAACATTAAAAAAAAATTTATGTTTACACTATACTGTAAGAGTATAGTTAAGTAAGAGTGCAATAATAGCATTATGTCTAAAAATACAATATACATGCTTTAATGTAAAAAATACTTTATTGCTAAAAAATGCTAACCATCATCTGAGCTTTCAGTGAGACATAATCTTTTTGCTGGTGGAGGGTCTTGCCTCAATGTTAATGGCTGCTGACTTACCAGGGTGGTGTTTGCTAAAGGTTGGGGTGGCTGTGGCAATTTCTTAACGTAAGAGCGATGAAGTTTGCCATATTGGTGGACTCTTCCTTTCACAAGATGATTTCTCTGTAGTATGTGATGCTGTTTGATAGCATTTTACCTGTAGTAGAGCTTCTTTCAAACTTGGAGTCAATTGTTTCAAACCCTGCTACTGTTTTATCAACTACGTTTAGGACTTGAATATTGCTACTGTTTTATCATTTGTTGTCATTTCAACAGTCTTCACAGCATCTTTACCAGGGATAGATTCCATCTCAAAAAAACCACTATCTCTGCTCATCCGTAAAAAACAAGTCCTCATTCATTAGAGTTTTTTTCATGAGATTCCAGCAATTTAGTCACATCTTCAGGCTCTAGTAGTAATATCAAAGATCACTGGTCACCATAACAGTTATTAATGAAAAAATTTAACATATTGTGAGAATTACCAAAATGTGACACAGAGACAAGAAATAAGCAAATGCTGCTGGAAAAATGGTACTGATATACTTGCTCAATGCAGGGTTGCTACAAACCTTCAATTTGTAAAAAAATAAAAAATAAAAATAAATAAATAAATAAAAATGCAGTATCTCTGGAGCACAATAAAGGGAAGAGCAATGGGATGCCTGGGTGGCTCTGTTGGTTAAGCGTCTGACTCTTGATTTCAGCTCAGGTCATGATCTTACAGTCTGTGAGTTCGAGACCCGCATCCGGATCTGTGCTGGCAGGACAGAGCCTGCTTGGAATTCTTTCTCTCTCTCCGCCCCTGTCCTACTCACTCGCTCTCTCTAATCATTAAAAATAAATAAAAATTAAAAAAAAATAAAGCGAAGGGCAATAAAATGAAGTATGCCTGTATCCCGCTATCTTCTGGCTTCCACTGTTGCTACTGAGAAATGTCCTGTCATTTTCATTTGTTCCTTTGTAGGTAAGTTGTCTTTCTTTCTAGCTGTTATAGTATCTTTTTCTTTACTTTGGTTTTCTGTAGTTTCACTATAATGTATCTTGAGTTCTTTTCACTTATTTACATTGGGAATCATGTAGTTTCTTCAGACTGAGAATTTGAGTTTTATAATTCTGGAAATTCTCAGTAATAATTTTTCAAATATGGCCACTCCTCCATTTTCTCCATTTTCCTCTTCTGGAACTCCAAATGTACATTGAATCTTTGCACTTTATCATCAGTGACACACTTTCATCCTTTCCATTTCTTTGTGTCTGTGTTATATTCTAGGTAACTTTTTTGGGGTTGTCATCTAAGAAATTAATTATTCCACTGAGCTATTCAGCTGTTTAATTTTCCCATTGATTTTATACTTTCAAATATATTTTTCTTTTCAGAAATTCTGTTTGATTTTCTCATCACTACCCCCTCTCATGCTATATTTTAACCAAGGCAAACAAACTGCTTGCAGTTTCCCATATGTTGATAGTAGTTAAAGCTTGGATAATGGATGTGTGGGGATTCATTGTACACTTTCATCTACTTTTGATATGTTAAATAATTTCCATAATAAGTTTAAAAATTAGAGGTGGGGAATATCATCATACTCTAAAAGGTTGGAAACAATTGAACAATAGGCTGTATGAAAACCACCTAAACTGGGGCACAGAGAATTCTGGGGTATGGAACTTTTCTTGGGATGCAGTAAAGGATTCTGAATGGGACAAGGACAGTCAAATAGGAGGCCGTGGATATGTGGGAGACAGGAAAAGAGACATTGGAAATGGGAAATGCATTCTAACTCTTGGTAAAAGGACACCAAAACAATCTATTCATTTTTCCACGGTGGCTAGAATCAGAGAATCACTAAGATTCATCTCATATGCTACCTTCATTTGAATAAGATGGGTTGCTGGCGTTGATTTCAGGGATTTTTGGAAGGTGTAAACTCTGGCTTCTGCCAGGGTAGAATCATTGCTCCATTCTAGCTAGTCCAGTATACCTCTTGACTTAACTGGTGTCATCACAACCAATCCACGCCTTGCCTTGCTAAGAAAAAGAGCATAAGAGATGGTGAAGAATAGTTCAGACTTCCTTTCTTAGGTGACATAATTTTCTCTTCCCACTTTCTCTGCTGTCATGAAAATTTGAAGAAAAATTTTAATTAAAATCAGCAGAGCCTCACACCCAAAGATTTTCCACACAAAAAATATATCTTTGGAATCACCTAGGTTTCTCTCGTAAACATTTTAATAACACTTCTCTCTCTTAAAAATGTGGTTACTTATGTCATGTTATTAGATCTTTACAGCAACTCTCTTGGGTGAACCAGTTATTACTAAGTCATTTTATAGAAGGAAAAAAAGAAACAGTACTTTTTTGCTTTACTTTAGTAGCTTTGGGTTCCTTCAGTTTGACATCTCATTCCTGACACATAGTGGGACCCCTCAATAAATATTTGTTGGATGAATGCCATTTAAAATATGGTTGGATTTATGAGATTTTAAAATTTTATGTACAGTTTTTCAAAAAGTGAGATTCTCTTTTGGCTCCCTCCAATATAGTCTGTTTGAGTAGGAAGAAATCTCTGCAGTGATTTAGACAAGTAAATTTTTATTTGGAAAAACTGAGTTAGAAATGTCCCCTTGAGCTATTTTCCACCCCAAAAAGATACTGTCAAGCTATCATATATAAATGACAACTTCATTGGCTACATATTTTCTTTCAGATATGATAAAATAATATTATAATGAAAAACTTATCTAAGAAGTTTTAAAGGAAAACCCTCTAAGTCATTAAAATGTAAACCAGTACAAAAACTTCACTACTTTAGAATAAAATTTAATATGGGGCACCTAGGTGGCTCAGTTGGTTGAGCATCCGACTTCAGCTCAGGTCATGATCTTGTGGTTCATGAGTTTAAGCCCCACATTGGGCTCTCTGCTGTCAGCCCAGAGCCTGCTTCATATCCTCTGTCTCCCTCTCTCTCTGCCCCTCCTTCACTCTTTCTCTCTCTTTCTCAAAAATAAAAACATTTAGAATAAAATTTGATATAGGAAAAGCTTGATAGTGAACTGTATATGATTAATCACATTCCTTAACATTTGCTGAGTGTTACTTGAAGCCATTATAAATGCAAAAATTAAAACATTATAATTGTATTGCTGCTGAGATTAACACTTCCAGATATTTTAAACATTACAACAAAGACACACATGAGGGCGCTCTAATCAGTCGGAAACTGGAAGTGCATAAGTATTTCTTGCTAGGACTTGAATATTTAGTAAGTCAAAACCAATATGATAGTTTATAGATATACAGATGGAAGAAATGAAGCCCAAGGATATTGTGACTTTATATGCCCTATTCTTTAGAATAAAGAGAGTATTAATATTTTTAAAAATATTGTACATTTCCTTGTCAGTGAATTTATGCTGGAGACTTTGACACTCATCCTGGCAACTCTATTTAAAATCTTTACCCAGGGGGGTGCCTGGGGGGCTCAGTCAGTTGAGCATTCGACTTCAGCTCAGGTCATGATCTCGCGGTTAGTGAGTTCGAGCCCCGTGTCGGGCTCTGTGCTGAAAGCTCAGAGCCTAGAGCCTGCTTCAGATTCTGTATCTTCCTCTCTCTCTGCCCCACCCCTGCTTGCTCTGTCTTTCAAAAATGAATAAACATAAAAAAAAAAAGAAATTTAAAATCTTCACCCAGGCCATGGTTTAACTAACTTATTTATGAGATATGTAGAACCAATTGTTTAAAATAGTTTTTATGAATTTTTGCTCCACAAAGTGTTAATTTTTTTTATTTTTTAATTTTAGAGAGAGAACATGCAAATGAGGGAGAGGGAGAGAGAGTGAAAGAGAGAGAGAGAGAGAGAGAGAGAGAGAATCTCAAGCAGGTTCACCCTCAGCTCAGAGCCTGATCCCATGACCCTGAGATCATGACTCGGGCTGAAATTGAGTCAGACCCTCAAGTGACTTAGTCACTCAGGCACCCCTGTTTTGTTTTGTTTTATTTTCAATAAAACATCACATGTGTTTTATTGTTTAGAAGAAAGAGGAACTCTATATTTTGCTATTTGCAAAGAGTAATTTTGTTGATTCAGTTTATCTTCTCTCTCCACTGTTGTTTCTTTTCTTTTTTTTTTTGAAGTCCACCCATGTAAGTAATCTCTCCACCCATTGTGAGGCTTGAACCCCAACCCCAAGATCAAGAGTCATATGCTTCTTTGACTGAGCCAGCCAGGCACCCCCACAAAGTGTATTGTACTTAAAAAAATGTTTATTATTTATTTTTGAGAGTGAGAGAGACAGCACAAACAGGGGAGGGGCAGATAGAGAGGGAGACACAGAATCTGAAGCAGGCTTCAGGCTCTGAGCTGTCAACACAGAGCCTGACTCGGGGCTCGAACCAACACACTGTGAGATCATGACCTGAGCTGAAGTCGGACTCTTAACCAACTGAGCCACCCAGGCACCCCTTAATTGTACTCTATTTATACTTAAAGCTGATTCTCAACTGATTTCTGTGGTTATAATTCTTAATCTTTTCACCATCTCTGATATATTCTTAGTTTGTTCTTTGGCTTTCATATAAAGTTACCAGGCTGCCTGTAGAATTTTCAGAGAGAAGACTTATAAACATCCACAAAGAGTTTATTAGAAACTATAATGAGAATATAGAATGTGGATATCCCCCCCAAATCAGTCTATATATGACAATATTTTTTTATAGATAATTTATTTCAACTTAAGTACTACCATTGTCACAGGAATATTTGCTTCATTAGGCACCCATATAAGTTGGCTAGTTCCACATTTCTACTTTGCAAAGGAGTTTCTTTTCCCTAAGTATTAATTAAACTCATTTTTTTCCCAAAAATAAAACAGTAAAAAAATCAATCAAACAAACAAAAAACCTAGGGCTCTCCTTTAAGGATGAGATGGTAAGAAAGAAAGTATATCATGAATCTTATTTTCTGAATTTTTCATTATGAATGAATACACACACACACACACACACACACACATACACATATGGCATGTCCATACATTTGATCACCTGATTTATTTGTATTTTATGAATCAGAAATTAAGCCTTTTCCTATTCTTGAAAGTACTTGACACTGCTATAATACAAAGCATGGGATTTTTATTTATTTATTTTTATTTTTTTAATTTAAGTAACCTCTAGGCCCAACCTGGGGCTTGAAATTATGACCCTGAGATCAAGAGTGGCATGCTTTACTGACTGAACCATCCAGGCACCCAGAAAGCATGAGATTTTTTTATTTTATTTAAATTTGTTTTAAGTTCATTTATTTTTGAGAGAGAGAGAGAGAGACAGCATGTGCTGGGGAGGAGCAGAGAGATAGAGAGAAAGAATCCCGAGCAGACTCTGTGCTGTCAGCACACAGCCTGATTTGGGGCTTGATCCCAGGAACCATGAGATCATGACCTGAGCCAGAATCAAGAGTTGGATGCTTCACTGACTGAGCCATCCAGGTGCCCCAAAAGCATGGGGTTTTTAAATTAGGGATGCAAATATTGGATTACACTACGAATACTAAAAATTGTGTTTCTATTTAGGTTTTGTCTGTATTTAATTAAATATATCAGACAGTAAAAATTTAATAGCATGCATATGACACTGTATAATTTGGCCCTGACCACCACCGTGTTTCATTTCTTATTACTTCCCATTAAGTCATTCCATGTTGGTCACACTGGTTTTTCTGTATAGCAAACATGCCAAATGTCTGCTTGGAACAGCACCATTGCACTTTCTGTTCTCTCTACTTGGAATATTTTTATGTTATTTCTTTCCTTTGGTCATTGGAATGAAAGTTCTAAGATAGCAGGGGTCTTCTTTGGACCCTCTGTCTCCCTCTCTCTCTGCCTCTCCCCCACTTGCACGTGCGCGCTCTCTCTCTCAAAAATACATAAACATTTTTTAAAAGTCTATTTTGTCCAATATAATATTGCTGTCCTAGTTTTCTTTTCACATCCATTTGCATGATAAATGCTTGTCCATCCCTTCACTTTCAATCTGCATGTATCTTTAGGTCTGAATTGAGTCTCTTGTAGGCAGCATATAGATGGGTCTTGTTTTTTTATCCATTCCATCACCTTATGTTTTTTTGATTGGAGCATTGAGTCCATTTACAAAATAATTATTGATAAGTATGACTTTTTAGTCATTTTGTTCCTTATTTTATGGTTGTTTTTCTAGTTTTCCTCCATTCTTTTCTTGCTCTCTTCTCTCACAATTAGTTGGCTTTCTTTAATAATATATTTGGATTCTTTCTCTTTATTTTTTGCATATTATTACTGGTTTTTGATTTGTACACCATTTGGTTTGTATATAATATCTTTAAAAAAAATTTTTTTAACATTTATTTATTATTGAGAGACAGAGAGAGACAGAGCGCAAGCAGGAGAGGGACAGAGAGAGAGGGAGGCACAGAATCTGGAGCAGGCTCCAGGCTCTGAGCTGTCAGCGCAGAGCCCAACATGGGGCTCAAACCCACAAACTGCGAGATCATGACCTGAGCTGAAGTCGGATGCTTAACCAACGGAGCTACCCAGGCACCCCTATAACATCTTCTGTATATAGCAATCTGTATTAAGTTGATGGTCGCTTAAGTTTGAATCCATTCTTTACTCCTCACTACCCCACGTTTTAGGTATATGTTGTCATACTTTACTTTCTTTTATTTTATGAATCCCTAGACTGATTTTTACAAATATACTTATTTTTACTGCTTTTGTGCTTCCTCCTTTCCTTACTCTTGCTTATGGTCTTTCCTTTCCACTCAGAGTCCCTTTGACATTTTGTGTAGAGCTGGTTTAGTGGTCATGAATTCCTCTAACTTTTGTTTGCCTGGGAAACTCTTTATCTCTCCTTCTATTCTGAATGATAGCCTTGCTAGATATAGTATTCTTGGCTGAAGATTTTTTCCATGAAGCACTTTGAATATATCATGCCACTTCCTTCTGGCCTGCAAAGTATCTGCTGAAAAATCACCTGATAGCTTTATAGGATTTTGCTTTTATGTAACTGCTTTCTTTTCTCGTGCTGCTTTAAAAATTCTCTCTGTATCACTACTTTTTGCCATCTTAGTTATTATGTGTCTTTGTGTGGGCCTCCTTGGGTTGATTTTGTAGGGGGTTCTCTGTGCCTCCTGGATCTGGATTTCTGTTTTCTCCCCCAAATCTGGGAAGTTTTCAGCTATTATTTCTTCAAATAAATTTTCTGCCCCCTTTTCTTTCTCCTCTCCTTCTGGAATCTGTATAATGCAAATGTTATTACACTTGATGGTGTCACTGATTTCCCTAAATCTATTCTCATTTTGCATAATTTTTTTTCCTTCTTACTTTCTCAGCTTGGTTACTTTCCGTTACTCTGTCCTCTCAGTGGCTGATTCATTCTTCTACCTCATCTAGTCTACTATTTATTCCATCTAGTGTATTTTCAATTTCATTTATTCTGTTCTTCATTTATGATTGTTTTTTTTATCTCAATGTTAAGGATTTCACTGATGTCCTCCACTCTTTTTTCAAATCCAATGAGTATTTTTATGATTATTACTTTAAATTCTTTATCAGGCATGTTACTTATCCCTATTTCACTTAGGTCTCTTGCTGTGATTTTGTTCTGTTCTTTCATTTGGACATATTTCTCTTTCTCCTCATTTTGTCTAACTCTCTGTGTCTCTTTCTGTGTGTTAGGAGACAGCTGCATCTCCTGCACTTGAAAATAATGGCCTTATTATGAAGAAGTCCTGTAGTGTGCTGCTGTGCTGTGTTCCCTGTTCACCAGAACCTGGAGCTTCAGGGGTATCTTCTATGTATGATGCGTGTGCCTTGGTTTTGTGGCTGAGCTGCTTTTTCCTTTAGTCCAATTGTCTGCAGTGGATCTCTCTGCATGTTGTGGGCAGTGTTTTGCCCTGTGTTGTTAGTGGGCCAGTCTGGGTATGCCTTGGGCTTGAGTTGTGTCAGACTAGGCATTTGCCAGAGATGTAGTAGTGCCAAACTGCAAGGCACTTTCCTTGTGTTGCCCTTGAGAAGCTTACATCTGTGAGTGGGTCCAGCAGTCAGACCAGTTTTTTGCCTCTAGCCTATTAATGGGACCTCCATCTGATGGGTATAGGTGGTTATCTTACCCCTTCTCTGGGGCAGGAATCACTTTGGAGTGTTGCTGGCCACTGTAGAGGCTGCTTGTACACTGCCAGGCCTGTGGCACCACCCTTTATTGGTTCTGGCCAAGAGTATATTGGAGAGAGCAGTTCTGCTGAAACACAGCACTGGGGAAAGGGGGGAGTTGATGGCAGTGCCCCAATATAGTTTTTACTCTTACATTTAGGTATATGATCTATTTTAAATTTTACACATAGAAATTTTAATTAATATTGTTGAATAAATGAACAAAGAGCATTGTTAGATTTAAACTATTCATATTATCCAGTATTGATGGGGAATCTGGTAAATAAAAGCTCTCACATAATATTTTTGGGAGTATAAATTGGTACATCCTTTTTGGAGAACTATTTGACAACAGCTGTATAACTTTAAAATGTTTATACCCTTCAATACAGTGATTGTATTTCTAAGAATTTATCTTATATATGGTAGTTCTCTTAATCAGTCTTCAATTAAACAGCTCACTAGCATAACCAAAAATAACTACAATTCTGTCTCTAAAGTATACTGACAGATGCCCACAATCCAGTGAACATTACACTAAAAAAACTAAAATGAGAAATTGTAACCCATGTGTTTTGGCTATGGTTTATGCAAGAAATATGATGTAAAACTATAATCAGTGACACATTCTGAAAGACCTTGACTCTTTGTCAAAAAATTGGAGAAGAAAAATACATTTGTGTGTGTGTGTGCTTAAAAATTTTTTTTAATGTTTATTTATTTTTGAGAAAGATAGAGACAGAGTGAAAGCAGGGGAAGGGCAGAGAAAGAGGAAGACACAGAATCTGAAGCAGGCTCTAGACTCTGAGCTATCAGCATAGAGCCTGACACAGGGCTCGAACCCATGAACCATGAGATCATGACCTGAGCTGAAGTTGGACACTCAACAGACTGAGCTGTCCAGGCACTTCAGTGTGTTTAAAAGAAAAAAAATTTTTTCGGGGCGCCTGGGTGGCGCAGTCGGTTAAGCGTCCGACTTCAGCCAGGTCACGATCTCGCGGTCCGTGAGTTCGAGCCCCGCGTCAGGCTCTGGGCTGATGGCTCGGAGCCTGGAGCCTGTTTCCGATTCTGTGTCTCCCTCTCTCTCTGCCCCTCCCCCGTTCATGCTCTGTCTCTCTCTGTCCCAAAAATAAATAAACGTTGAAAAAAAAAATTAAAAAAAAATAAATAAATAAAAAAAAAATAAAAATAAAAAAAAATAAATAAATAAAAAAAATTTTTTTAATGTTTATTTATTTTTGAGACAGAGAGACAGAGCATGAACGGGGGAGGGTCAGAGAGAGGGAGACACAGAATCTGAAACAGGCTCCAGGCTCTGAGCTGTCAGCACAGAGCCCAACGCGGGGCTTGAACTCATGGACCACAAAATCATGACCTGAGCCGAAGTCGGCCGCTTAACCGACTGAGCCACCCAGGCGCCCCCACTTCAGTGTGTTTTAAGTTAATATAAAACATAAAATATGTTATATCAATTTTTATGATGTCTTGCTTGAATTGATTAACCAGTCAACTATTGGTCCCAATAGGGTTGGATTGGATGGCTTCTACTCTACTCGTTCAAGAATAGGAATTGCAGCATAACATAAAATAGCAAAAATTTGGAAATGGTGGGTTTAGTTAAATTATAAAACATTTATATAATGAAATGCTATGTGACTATAAAAAAAATTATGTGGATCTCAATTTAAAAATGGGCAGAACAACAACAAAAAAGGGCAGAAGACATGAACAGGCATTTCTCCAAAAAGACATACAGATGACCAACAGACACATGAAAAGATGGTCATCATCACTTATCATCAGGGAAATGCAAATCAAAACCACAATGCGATATCACCTCATACCTGTCAGGGTGACTAAAATAAAAAAAACACAAGAACAACAGGTGTTGGTGAGGATGTGGAAGAAGGAAAACCCTCTTGCACCATTGGTAGGAATGCAAACTGGTACAGCCACTGCGTAAAACAATATGGAGTTTCCTCAAAAAGTTGAAAATATGATGCAGCAATTGAGCTAATGAGTATTTACCAAACCAAACCAAACAAAACAAAAAAACAAAACAAACAAACACTAACTCATAAGGATACACATACCCCTGTATTTATAGGAGCATTAATTATAATAGCCAAACTATGGCAGGAGTCCAAGTGTCCATCAATTAATGAATGGATAAATATGTGGTATACACACACACACATATACACCCAGACAATGGAATATTATTCAGCCATAAAAAAGAAAAAATTGCTATTTACAATGACATGGATGGAACTAGAGAGTCTAATGCTAAGCAAAATAAGTCAGTCAGAAAAAGACAACTACTATATGCTCTCACTTATATGTGGAATTTAAGAAGTAAAACAAATGAGCAATGGGGAAAAAAGGAGAGAGAGAGAGAGAGACAAACCAAGAAACAGACCCTTAACTATAGAGAACAAAGTGATGATTACTAGAGGGGAGGTGAGTGGGGGGATGGGTGAAATAGGTGGTAGAGATTAAAGAGTGCAATTGTCGAGGCACCTGGGTGGCTGAGGTGGTTAAGTTTCTGATTCTTTATTTCGGCTCAGGTCATGATCTCGCATTTTGTGAGTTTGAGGCTGGCATTGGGCTCTGCACCGACAGCTTGGAGCCTGCTTCAGATCCTCTGTCTACCTGTCTCTCTGCCCCTCCCCTGCTTGTGCTCTCTCTTTCTAAAATAACATAAATACTAAAAAATAAAGTGCAAGTGTCGTGATGAATACTGGGTGATGTATGTAATTGTTAAATCACTATATTGTACACCTGAAACTAATGTAACACCGTATGTTAACTGACTGGAATTAAAAAACAAGACTTTACAAAAATGATGTAGATCTGTTTATACTGACATCAACATATGTCTAACATATTTAAATGAAAAAAATCAAATTACAAAGCAGAATGTATAGTATAATACCATTTCCATTTTTTATCAAAAAATTCCAAAAAAACTCTTCATATAAGAGATATAGCTGTATATGTGTGGAAAGGAAAGAATGTTAAATTATGAGTGTTTTCCATTGCTGCTTCTGGTCTCCCAAACTTTCAAGGAAGGAAGAGTCCTTTATTTACCTGACTAATGAGCCAACTATGGGATTACTTTCTCTGAAAAATGAAAAAGCCTACAGACTGCTTTACTTGAGAAAAGAATAGAGAAACATAAAGGAAAAGAAAGGGAAGAGGAAGGAAGTTTGAGAAAAGGTGCCTATGAGTATGGAGGGAGAGAGAGAGAACATGAGCATGTGAGCCGTTTTGAGAGATGAAGAAAAAATGGCTAAGGTAGATATTTTGGAAGTTTTATGGTGACATGCAATATCATTTTCATGTTATTCATTTTCTCAAATGAAAAATGTAAAACTGACATTTGTTCCCTTATTACAGGGCAAAAGATTAAAGAAGTGAAATAAAAATGAATTTTATTTTATTTATTTAAAAAAATTTTAATGTTTATTTATTTTTGAGAGAGAGAGAGAGACAGAGTGCAAGGGGAGAGGGGCAGAGAGAGATATAGACACAGAATCCAAAGCAGGCTCCAGGCTCTGAGCTCTCAGCACAGAGCCCGATGTGAGGCTCAAACTCACAAACTGCTAGATTATGATCTGAGCCGAAGTCGGATGCTTAACCGACTGAGCCACCCAGGCACCCCTAAAAATGAATTTTAATTCTACCCAATGCTTTTAGATCAAAGCTCTCTCATTGATAATGCTAAAACAACCAGCAGCCTTTATTTTTGAAGGCATTGACTAAACATAATTTTCACTACAGATATTTGCTCAAGTGCTGTAGCAACTGGGATTGTCAGCTATATAAGATGTGTATATGTGTGTATAATCGCATATTGTTTAAAACTTTTTATCAGATCATAAGCCTTCTGCAGTTTCAATGACTGCTTGCTTGTATATAATTTTTTCTTCTTTTTAAAGTAGACTATTAAAAAAATAAAATAGACTTTTTCAGAACAGTTTTAGGTTCACAGCAAAATTGAGAGGAAGGTACAGAGAATTCCCATGTATCCCCTGTCCCCACATATACATAGCCTTCCTCATTATCAATATCCCTGTATAGAGGGTGCATTTGTTACAATTGATAAATGTACATTGACACATCATTATCATCCGGAGTCCATAGTTTATATTAGGGTTCACTCTTATTGTTGCATATTCTATGGGTATGGACAAATGTGTAATGACATGTATCCATCATTATAGTATCATATAAAGTAGTTTCACTGACCTAAAAATTCTCTGTTTCACCCATTCAACCCTCCCTCCCTCCTAAACCCTGGCAAACACTGATCTTTTTACTACCTCACTAGTTTTCCTTTCCCAGAATGTCAAATGGTTGGAATTGTACGGTATGTAGTCTGAAGATTGGCTTTTTTCACTTAGTAATATTCATTTAAGCTTCCTCCATGTCTTTTCATGGCTTGATAGCTTATTTCTTTTTAGTGCTGAATACTATTCCATGGTCTGAATGTTCCACAGTTTATTTATTCATCCACTTACTGAAGGACATCTTGATTCCTTCCAAGTTTTGGCAGTTTTGCTATAAACATCCCTGTGCAGGTTTTTGTGTGCACTTAATACACAAAACTCCTTTGGGTATATACCAAGGAGCTCAATTGCTGGATTGTTTGGTATGGATATGTTTAGTTTTGTTAGAAACTGCCAAAGTATCTTCCAAAGTGGCTATATCATTTTTAGTCCCAATAACAATGAATGAGAGTTCCTGTTGCTCCACATCCTTGCCAGCACTTGGTGTCAATGTTGTGGATTTTGCCATTCTAATAGTTGTGTAGTGGTGTCTTATTTTAATTTGCATTCTCTGATGACCTGTAATGCAAAGCATTTTTTCATATGCTTATTTGAATGTGTATATCTTTTTTGGTGAGGTGTCTGATAATGTCTTTGGTCCATTTTTAAATCGGGTTGTTTGTTTTCCTATTGTTGAGTTTTAGGAGTTCTTTATGTATTTTGGGTAACAGTTCTTTATCTGATGTATCTTTTGCAAATATTTTCTCTCGGTGTATGGCTTATCTTTTTATCCTCTTGACAGTGTCTTTTGCAGAGCATAAATTTATAATTTTAATGAAGTCCATCTTTATCAATTTTTTCTTTCTTGGATCATCCCTTTGATCTTGAGACTAAAAAGTCACCACCAAACCCAAGGTCATCTAAGCTTTCTCCTATGTTATTTTTTAAGGAGCTTTATAGTTTTGTGTTTTACTTTGAGGCCTGTGATCCATTTTTAGTTAATTTTTGGGGAGGATGTAAGGTCAGTGTCTAGATTCATTTTTTTGGATGTGGATGTCCAGTTGTTCTAGCACCATTTATTGAAAAGGCTGTCTTTTCTCCATTGTACTGCTTTTGTTCCTTTGTCAAAAATCCATTGGCTGTATTTATGTGGGTCTATTTCTGGGCTCTGTATTCTGTGTGATTGACCAATTTATCTATTCTTTTGCAAATAACACATTGTCTTGATTACTGTAGCTTTATAGTGAGTCTTGAAGTCAAGTAGTGTCAGTCCTCTGTGTCCTTCTCTTTTATTATTGAATTGGCTATTCTAGGTCTTTTGCCTGTCCAAAGCTTCAGAATTAGTTTGTCAATATCCACAAAATAATTTTCTAGGGTTTGATTGGGATTGATTGATCTATAGATCAGGTTAGGAAGAACTGACATGACAACATGTTGACATGTTGACCTTAGAAATTGTTACAAGTAGTTCAACCAATTTATTATATTTACTCAGCAGGTTCTGGTTCATATAAGCTGTGGGAACCAGGATCCAGACAGTACTAAGGAGTTCTTGATTTTCTGTTTGAAAGAGCACTTAGACTTCCTGGACTTTCGTGTTTTAATGGAGAAAGTAATAACACACTTGCCAGATTCTATCCTTGCTCTGTGATAGTATTACATGGTTCTGTGTGTGACCTTGAGCAAGCTTGTTCACCTCTTTGTGCCTCAGTTTTCTCACATAAAAAATGAGGGAATAATACCTTCCTTTATAAGGTTGCCATAAAAATTAAATAAGGAAATACATGTAAGTGTTTTTAGCATAACACCTGGCATATGCTATGTATTCAGTAAATGGTAGCTAGTAGTAGTTTGCTATTATGGAATTTTCTTTCTCCAGAATTTTATTTTTTTTTTATTTTTATTTTTTTTTCTTTTATTTATTTTTTGGGACAGAGAGAGACAGAGCATGAACGGGGGAGGGGCAGAGAGAGAGGGAGACACACAATCGGAAACAGGCTCCAGGCTCCGAGCCATCAGCCCAGAGCCTGACGCGGGGCTCGAACTCACGGACCGCGAGATCGTGACCTGGCTGAAGTCGGACGCTTAACCGACTGCGCCACCCAGGCGCCCCTTCTCCAGAATTTTAAACTATGTCAGAAACATATGTCAGAAACAGCTATGAATTTTACCAAATTTCACACTTAATTCAATCTGATACAAATCTAGCTGTATTCATGGTAAACTTGAAGTAGTAATAGAAAAGAATTTTGTTTGGTTGGTTTTTGTTTTTTATTTTTAATTTAATTTAATTTAATTTAATTTAATTTAATTTAATTTTTTAAGTTTATTTATTTTGAGAGAGAGTGCACTGGGAGCATGCATGTGCACCTGAGGGGGGAGGAGCAGAGAGAGAGGGAGAAAGGGAGAGAGAGAATCCCAAGCAGGTTTTGCGCTGTCAACACAGAGCCAGACATGGGGCTCAAACTCACAAACTGTGAGATCATGACCTGAGCCGAAATCAAGAATTGGACATGTAACCAACTAAGCCATCCCAGTTTTTGTTGTTTAACTTAAATTATAAAAGGAGTTTAAAGGAGCAATAGAATGAAACATACTTTTTGTTGTTATTGTTAATTCAAGTTAGTTAACATACAGTGTAGTCTTGGCTTCAGGAATAGAACCCAGTGATTCATCTCCTACATATGACACACACTACTCATCCCAAAAAGGGTCCTCCTTAATGCCCATCACCCATTTAACCTATACCCCCACTCACCTCCCCTCCAGCAATCCTCAGTTTGTTCTCTGTATTTAATTATTAATTAATTATTAATTATTTTTAAATGTTTATTTATTTTTGAGAGAGAGAGAGAGAGGGAGACAGAGTGCGAGTGGGGGAGGGGCAGAGAGAGAGGGAGACACAGAATCTGAAGCAGGCTCCAGGCTCTGAGCTGTCAGCATAGAGCTTGACGTGGGGCTTGAACTCAAACCGTGAGATCATGACCTGAGCCAAAGTCGGATGCTTAACTGACTGAGCCACCCAAGCACCCGTGTTCTCTGTATTTAAGAGTCTTATGGTTTGCCTCCCTCTCTGTTTTTATTTTTTTCCCTTCCCCTATGTTTGTTGTGTTTCTCAAATTCCACATATGAGTGAAACCATATATCTTTCTCTGACTGATTTCTTTCACTTAGCATAATAAACTCGAGTTCCATCCACGTTGTTGCAAATGGCAAGATTTCATTCTTTTTCATCGCTGAGTAGTATTCTATTGTGTGTGTGTGCATGTGTGTGCGTGTGTGTGTGTGTGTGTGTGTGTGTGTGTATACCACATCTTCTTTATCCATTCTTGGGCAGTAATTGGGTGTTTGGGCTCTTTCCATAATTTGGCTATTGATAGCACTGCTATAAACATTGGGATGCATGTGCCCCTTTGAATCAGCATTTTTGTATCTGTTGGGTAAATTCCCAGTAGTGCAATTGCTGGATTGTAGGGTAGTAAGTGGTGAAACAATATTCTCTTCCACCTAGTTCCCCACTCCTCTGCAATCATCAGCATAAATTCCTTTGAGCAAAGGATGATACAGGTGAAAAGTTACAAGACCCTGTAACCCTTTTGAGTTATAAGACCCTGAACTTTTGAGTTTCAAGAACCCAAAGTCCTAAAAGATTCAAGGTATGGAGTTCATGCCATCAACAGTGGATTTGGAAGAATAGATGAAGAGTGAGGCTGCTGACTCCACTCAGGACTAATAGAATGTTTTGGGGCCCAATAGGATGTGGGCACAAAGAACAAGTGTTCATGAGCATATACATGGAATGTGTAGGCCATAGGCCTGAGAGAGAGCCCACCTTATTGAAGGGGTCAGCAGACCCAAAGAGGCCCTACTGCCAGGACCAGGCAGGCATCCCAATACCTAGCAGGGCTTAGGTAGGAATGAACACATGGCAGTTTGAATAGATGCCAACCAGAGACCTAACATTATGTCCACCTCTGGAACTTAGGTGCAGCCCAGGAAAAGGCAGGAGGGGCACATTCTACATTCACTGAGATTAAGTTTCTGCCATTGGGTGAAATGGAGGCTCAAAATAGGAATTAAATCTAGCGATATAAAAATAAAGTTAATTTTTTTTAACTTCATGTAAGACTGATTTTAATTTAATTTCAGCACTTTCGTAGAAGGGACTGTCCCAGATCTGTAACTGTTCAATGTTGTATTTACTTCACAGTGTATCAAGTACCAAAAATAAAGTTAATTTTTTACACTCCTGAGTTAAGATCTTAAATCTATTAAGATCTAAATATGTTCTCAATGTCTTACTATAATGTTTTGAAATGTAATATCCTTCTTGTATCTGAAAAACTGTAGGCTGCCTTCCAAAGATCATGCCTAGAAAAAAGATGTCATTGTCCTTTGAGGCTAATTACACACTACACAGAGGTAAATGCTTTAACCACACCTGGGTAGATTTAAAATATATACTTTATTTGGAAGGACTGCTAAATTTGTAAGAAAACTACATTTTAGCATACCCATTAGTTAAATGCATAGATGCTAAGTTGTGTAGACTTGCTTTACGTAGATGGGCTCTCTCAAACACCACCATCTTAGATAATTCAGCATTCAATGCAACAGCAAAAACATAACACGTTAAATCTGGCTGGATGTAGATAGAGACTGACATGTTAGATTTAGTACAACTGTAGAATTAATACTCAAAACCCCCATGCTGCACAGTTTTCCCATATGCTACATAAAAATGCTATATAGTTTCTCACTCACAAGCTGCTCTACTAGGGTGCTAGCTGATATTATGCCTTCAACTTGCTTAATGTTTTCATTTATATACAACAGAGTTTTACACCACATCGGTCAAACAACCTATTGCAAAATAATTTATGGTAAAATCATAATAAATTTGTACAAAGTATTGATTTAGCATTAATTTTCAAACTGTGAAAGTCAACGAATTATAAATCTGTAAATAAGCCAGTGAAGCAAAAGACATAAATGACAAAAAAATTAGTCATTGTGTTGTATATTTGCTTTTTAGATAGCTACACAGAGAAAATATATGGGAGAAGACTTCATAAAATTTAAAATTAGTAACATAAAAATAACATAATACACAAAGAAGTAGACTATCTCAACAAAATTGTGAAGAAAATCACCCAAGAATCTGGTTCATAATGTTGACATATTGGCATCACTGTTCAGTTGAATGATACCCTGCAAAGGAAAGCAACTTCACACTCTTATTCTTCCAAAAAAATTTGGAAATAGATTGATAACACAATCTATTTAATTCTCAGAATATCATGTTTCTATTTGTGTGCGTATGTTTGAATATCTTTACTATTTAAAAGACCACATTGAAGACATTATCTTGGCAATGCAATAGTCCAAACCCCAGTAGATGTGTGAATCTCCTCTACTACATGCTTTATAATAGGCAATCACCCAGCCTAGGTTTGATCACCTGCAGGGATGGGAACTCACTATCTTTGATACATAATGGTCTATTTGTTTTAGCTTTGTCTGGTTACTTAGAGTTTATGGCAATGCCAGTTCAGTCTCCATATTGGTCAGAGAAAACCTTTTTTCTAAGACCATATTTACCAGATCCTTTGCAACCCAATCTCAGTGGTATCAAATGGGCACAATAGAGATAAGATAAGAGTCATTATGTGAATGAAGATACCATTATCATTGTTTGGAAAAAAAGTTAAGTCCTTCATTTTGGCACATTTTATTGAAAATTGGTATCTTCATTAGGTGCTATTAGTTTACTGAAAAAAAGTCAAGGTTTTCATTTGGAAAATTATGTCACGAGAATGTACATTCCTGTCAAGGGTCCTGAGATCCACTGTGATTGGACTAGTTTAGGTTTAGTTCATGTGCCCACCATTGGCCAGGGGAATGGGATGCATTAGGCCTGGTTATGTGCTTTAACTCTAGGCCCAGGAGTAGTATCTAATTAGGTCACATTGAATGTGACAGTGAGCAGTGAATCACAAAGGAAAATAAGGGCTGTGATCAGGTCTACTTTGAATATTGTGCAGGGCTGTGCACTGCACAACTCCCAAGGGTCCACCATTCACACAGTCCACAATGTGATTGGCACCCTCTTGGAGTTTTTCAGTATATAACCTATGCAGCTATATGCTATAATACTAAGCTGTGACTTGTAAAAGAAATAATAAATGCTGGAGAGGCAAATTACAAATGTCCTCTATACTGATTAACTACTTTTGCTTATCTATCTGTTCCCCAAAAGCTTAAGAGGATACTTGTGATCTTCATTTTCAATTGTTTCTCTGGTCTATTTATGTATATTGTCTCTAAACCTGTAGTTTTCTATTCTTTTTTTCCTGCTACAATTTGCACAAAGAATGACTTTCAAGGGTACCTGAATAGCTCAGTTGTTTGGGCATTTGACTTCAGCTCAGGTATGATCTCGTAGTTCGTGAGTTCCAGACCCACATTGTGCTCGCTGCTGTCAGCACAGAGCCTGCTTCAGATCCTCTGTCCCTCTCTCTCTATCCCTCCCTCTCTTGCACTCTCTCAACAATAAATAAACATTAAAAAAAAGAATAACTTTCATACAAATTTACACCTAGGTTATGTACAATCCTGAAGTGTGTTCTCGAACTCTACTCTTTTGTCACTCATTCAAGAAAGTACATCTGTGGTCTACTGAGCACCACAGGAAAAAAGAGCCATGAGCCTCTGGGGAGTGCAGTGTTCATGAAGTGAGTCCTGCTCTTCCCCACAGCAATCAAGTAGAGAATCCCTTATAAACTGTGTTTTCAGAGAGGTACTGCAAGCAGGGGTGACTGGCATTTTAGTATCACAGATGTCCACACATCTGTTTAGGTGACACCCCTGACCTATCACCTGTGCCTGTCTGAGCAAAGGAAGAGTAACTATGAGAGAAATGAAGAGAGAGAGAGACTGGGCTTCGTGGAGCAGCCTACATTCTCCTGTATCAGATTAGGAATGTGAGCATTTCCCAAGGGTTGGGGAGCTATAGAGGCAGCTACCTGTCCAACTGAGTTACTCATTGGCTGAAGGTACCCCAACAGCAAGAGGCTGAAGGAGGTGAGGACAGAAGCGGCAGAAGTGAAGCTGGAACCAGACCTCTCAAGACTGAGAACTAAGTTGTGGTGAGGCCCCATCAAGATCTCCAAAGAAACCCATATAGTAGCCTTAGAAAGAAGTGGGCAGTTGGACGTCTGCCACACAGAAGATAACTTTGGTGGTCATGGTGGTGAGCTACTCAGATCTCCATTCAAGAAAGAACTTGCTTTTCGACTACAGGGAGTGCAGTTAGTTGCCACTGCAATATCTCCAGGATTAGATGCAGAATTTGAGCTGGGCCTATGGTTTTACTGGGTAGCCCCTGGTCAGTGACAACACAGCAGGAGTAGTAAGGCCTGGCTGCTTCTGCCTGGTGCAAGATTCCTCTAGTATGCAATCATTGCTCCAGAGCTCCTCATAGGTTAGCTGAGACTTTATCAGACCTTCATCACAGTCTGAGGTTTTCCCTGTCCCAATTCTGTTTCCCCCACCCTATCCTTTATCTTTTGCAGGCTTTACTCCTTGGTGTCTCATATGCCTAACCCTGTTGCAGCATCTAGTTCTTTGACGACACAGCATAATTGGATGACACAGTATCCTTGGCCAGTTAGCATTTACCAGAGAAATAATGACAAGCTACTTCCATCCCCAGTTAGAGAAAGAGATGTTTGCCTTTTTCACCCTTTCTGCCACTTCCAGCAGCTGGTGAGTAGGACCAGAAAGGTGAGGAGAGAGAAGTAAAGCAGATGATGGGTCCTTCCCACTCCACATCCTTCCAGTTTTGGGTCAAGCCTGCCCTGGGAAGGAAGGGGGTAAAGAAGAAACGAAGTCAAAATTAGGGTTGCAGATGTGCAAATAAAAATACAGGACATCCAATTTAAATTTGAATTTCAGATAAATAAGGAATAATTTTTTAGTATAAGTATGTCCCAAATATTGCATGTTTCTTAAATACAGCACTTAAGTTTGAAGGTTTTACCAGACCTAGGTTTTTGTTGTTGTTGTTTTTGTTTTTTAAGGGCTAGACTCCCTTAAAGGATCAGAAAGGATCAGAAAGTTATAGAATCTGCCCAAGATGTTGAAAGGAAGAAAGAGATTCAACATAGCACAGTTGGGCCCATGAGAGAAAAAAAGTTTCAGATTTGTACCCCTGAGGTGAAACTCTTCAATGAACTGGTTATATACATAAGCACATAAAGTAAACTTTTCCAACATTTCTATATTAGTTGTGATTAGTAACAATTACTAGTTGCTAGAATGCAACAACAGCTTGGTGTCTTCCAGTGAACCTGGCTCTCAGAGACACTTAAGTGGAGCATCATTTATGGAATTCAAAGGGTGGAGGGGCACCTGGTTGAGCGTCTGACTTCGGCTCAGGTCATGATCTCATGGTTTGGGGAGTTCGAGCCCCACATCAGGCTCGTGGCTGTCAGTGCAAAGCCAGTTTTTGAATCCTCTGTACCCTTCTTTCTCTGCCCTTCCCCTGCTCATGTGGACGTGGGCGTGCACGTACTCTCCTCTGTCTCAAATGAGCATTAAAAAAAAAAAAGTCAAAGGGTGTAAAAAACCTGTTTTTTTTTAAGAATTTATTTTTTTAATTATGAGAGAGAGAGCGTGCACACACCCACGTGCGTGAGTAGGGGAGGGGGCAGAGGAAGAGAGAAAATCCCAAGCAGGCTCTGTGCTCAAGCACCAAGCCCCACAGGGCTCAATCTCAGGACCCTGAAATCATGCGCTGAAACCAAGAGTCAGATGCTTAACTGACTGAGCCACCCAGGCGCCCCCCAAAAACCTTCTTATGCTCTCAAAAACTCTTAGAGCTGTCCATAAGAAGATGAAAGAAAATAATTTTGTCCTTTTGCCCTGCACTTGCTTGAAACTTCTGAACCTTTAACTTGGTGTAACAAGTTCATCTCATCAGCTTCTAGCCATTGTTGCCTACTGCAGAAGAAGAAGTAGCAATGCACCCTCTTCTCTCAGCTCTCTGTCAAGGTCAGCAGCTGGAAAGAGCCTAGAGTGGAGAGGGTGGAACTTAAAATTGCTGATGAAATACATTTGTTCTGAGAAGCTGAGGAGCTAGTTCTGAAGGAATAAACAAGAGACAATTTTCAGAGGGCAAGAGAACAAAGTATAGTGAAGAAATATAGCTCAGACACACATTTTGTATGTATTGGGGTGGGGCAGGCAATTACAAGTTTATGCTTGTGAATGAATTAATTAATTGAACAAACATATTTCTTGGTTCTTGAGTCTTAATCACATCTGTAAAGAGTATTTCCATGATATTTATGTAAAAACATATATGACTGAGAAGAAACATACCACAATGCTATTTCATGCTTGAAATATTTTGAATGATTTTTGGTATATTCTTTTTCTATGAACTGTGTATATATCATTTTTATGATTCTTTAAAAAAATTTTTTTTAACGTTTACTTATTATTGAGAGACAGAGAGACATAGAGTGTGAGCAGGGGAGGGGCAGAGAGAGGGGAGACACAGAAGCAGGCTCCAGGCTCTGAGCTGTCAGCACAGAGCCCGACGCGGGGCTTGAACCCTCCAACCGTGACAGCATGACCTGAGCTGAAGATGGTTGCCTAACCAACTGATCCACCCAGGCGCCCCTCATTTTTATGACTCTTAAACAGACCCATTTGTACTAGCATTTTAATACTATAAATAAATGCTCATAAAATGTTTTTTATTTCTTTTGACTTTTTGCTATTTTCATTGTTTATAGCAATGCAGTGATTAAGAATATTTTTTCATCTGAAATTGACTTGCAAATAATTACCTACTAGCATGCGTCAAATAGTTGTATAAATGGAATGAATAATGGAGAATTCTGATTTTACCCCATACACTCCCATAGCCTTATTGAAAAGTGAGGTTTGTAGATTAATGATTTCATGTTCGGGGACACCTGGGTGACTCAGTTGGTTATACAACTGACTTCCGCTCAGATCATGATCTCAGGGTTCATGAGTCGGATCCCCGCATCAGGCTCTCTGTTGTCAGCATGGAGTCTGCCTCTGATCCTTGGTCTTCCTCTCCCTCTCTCTCTCTCTCTCTCTCTCTCTCTCTGCCCCTCCTCTGCTTGAACTCTCTCTCTCAAAAAAAAAAAAAAAAGAGAGAATTCATGTTTGAGTGTAAAAGACCAACCTAAATAATTTATATGTGCTACTATATTAACACAATGTAGTATACTTTAAGTGAAGGAAGTACTGGATTAATAAGAACCATCAAATTTATAATTCTTTTAATATCAGGCATTTCATAGAGAAATATTCTATAAAGGCCACATAGAACCTGAATTCCATAAAATCCAGGTAATATATTGGTCTCACATCTGTAAATCAACAATTTGATCTTTACATGGATGCATTCTACTCTCTGCCTCATAAGAAATTTAAATTGAAAGTTATATAGGTTTTATATTTTTTTCAATAGAACAATAAAATCCCAGCATAGAAGTCATCAACTGAGCCTCAGGCCTCTAGGCAGAAGCATAATTAAGTCATCTTAGACAGGTAATTGTCCAGCCCAATGAGTGTCTATAACATGCTCAGTATTCCATTCCTATAAGGATCTTTCCACAGAAGTTTCTGTATTATGTTTAATTCAAGTATTGCCTTTCAGTTTAATCCCACTCCATCTGACTTTATATTACATATATGAATTCATCCCATTGTAGAAATTTATGCAGTAAATGTCCTTATTCCATCATTTCATTTTACTCAGTATCACCCTGATGAGAAAAGTGTTTAATTTCATATTTATCATTAATGTTATTTGTGTATTTTAATTCATTTTCTTCTCTTTTGTCAGAGTGTAATGATTTGCTATTACATTGCCCATTTAATTGATATCTGTATGTGGTGCTTTCTTTTGATATGGTTTGCTTTGACAAAGCCAAAATGGCTCTCATATATTTATCTGTAATTTATGAGTATACTAGGTTGTAGTGATTTGAGTTCATACAGATGGCTTACCTTGGGTAAAATTACTGAATGCTGAAATGTATGTGGATGAGAGAATATGATCATCTATTATCATATCTAAGATTTCTAGCAACCTATAATTTTACTAGTGTTAAGTTGTTTTCTGTGCCTGGCACAGTATTTGGGGCTGGGAACAGAAATTAGTATGAATAATAATTTAATCACTAGGATGCATCTCCTATTTATAAAATATCCCTTAAAAGATGGCAATGTTAGTCTCTAATCTGTCTAGACAGCGTGGTGCCCTGCATTCTCCTTCCCTGTCACACTGAACCACACTTGTAGCTCCAGATAACCTAAATATAACATGTAAGCAAGGATGGGTCTTCATCAAAGCAACCCTATCTGAGAAATGAGGAAATAACCAAAGTACCAGCTGCGTAGGTTATGTATAGTGGGGAATGTCTAGAGATGAAATTAAAAGTGCCACATGCTGAAGGGCTTTGTATATCATACAAGAGAGTTTGGGTTTTGTTCTTAAGAAGAATCCATTGAAGAGGCACCTAGGTGACTCCGTCGGTTAAGACCCCGACTTTGGATCAGGTCATGATCTCACGGCTGGTGAGTTTGAGCCCCACATCAGGCTCTTGGCTCTCAGCGGGGAGCCCACTTTGGATCCTCTGTCTCCGTCTCTCTCTGCCCCTTCCCCGCTCATGTGTACATGCATGCTCTCTCTCTCTCTCTCTCTCTCTCTCTCTCTGTCAAAAATAAACATTTAAAAAGAAGAAGAAGAATTAATTGAGGCAGGGACCTTGAAGAAGTATTATGCAGATTTAGATTTTAGAAAGAGCATTCCACAGGAGAACTGTGGACTTGGAGGTATACAGGTATAAAAATGACAAAGGCTTAATCTAAGGCAATGATGTGGGAATGAAGGGAAGGGGTGGAACTGAGAATTATGAAAGAGACTTATGAAAGAATGAAGAGGATTGAGTGGTTGATTACATATGGAAGAAAAAGAAAAGATTTGGATGACTCCCAGGTTTCTGATTTACACTTTGAATTGCATAGTGATGCTAGAACCTGCAACATTATTTGGCTTCCTTGAGTCATTCCATTCAGGATTTCCTTACTGAACCAAACATGATTCTTGACTGCAAATAATAAAAACCAGAGCAGCTGGGTCGCTCAGTTAGTTAAGCATCCGACTCTTGATTTTGGTTCAGATCATGATCTCACGGCTTATCAAATCGAGCCCCACATTGAGCCCCAGTACAAAGCCTGCTCTTCGCTGACAGTACAAAGCCTGCTTGGGATTCTCTCTCTTTGTCCCTCCCCTGTTCATGCTCATGCACACGCATCATGCACACTTGCGCATGCTCTCTCAAAATAAATAAACATTTAAAAAGAAAAAATGGAACTTAATTTAAAAAAAAGGAAATAATAAAAACCATCTCTGATGATCGTAGGTATAAAAGTAATTTATGGAAGGTGTCTGAAAGAGAGTGCTAGTTGTTACTTAATTTCTGTTCTTTCCTTTTTACTCAGCACTGCCTACCAGAATAAAGACCACATTTCCCAGCCTCCCTTTCAGTTAGATCTGGCCTTGTGACTAACTTCTCATTAATGAAATATAAGCAGAAATAACATATGCTACCTCCTGCACTTATCCTTAAAGGGTGGAAGCATATGGCTCTTCCCTTTTCCCATCATATATGTGATGGCTGGAGCTCCATTTTGGACTATAAGGAAGAAGTCTGTACCTTTAATTTAAAAAAAATTTTGTTTTAGGGGTGCCTGAGTGGCTCAGTGAGTTAAACATCCGACTTCAGCTCAGGTCACGATCTCATGGCTTGTGGGTTCAAGCCCCGCCTCGGGCTCTGTGCTGACAGCTCGGAGCCTGGAGCCTCCTTCGGATTCTGTGTCTCCCTCTCTCTCTGCCCCTCCCCTGCTCATGCTCTGTCTCTCTCTGTCTCAAAAATAAATAAAAACATTAAAAAATTTTTTTGTTTTAAAGTTTATTTATTTCTGAGAGAGAGAGAGAGAGAGAGCGAGCGAGCACAAGTGGGGGAGGGGCAGAGAGAGAGGGAGACACAGAATCCGAAGCAGGCTTTAGACTTTGAGCTGTCAGCACAGAGCCTGATGTGGGGCTTGAACCCACAAACTGCAAGATCATGACCAAGGCCGAAGTCAGACAGTTAACCCACTGAGCCACCTAGGCGCCCTTATTCGTGGAATTTAAGAAACAAAGCAAATGAACAAAGAAAAAAGAGACAAAGAAACAGATTCTTAACTATAGAGAACGAACTGATGGTTACCAGAGGGGATGGATGAGGGGTGGATGAAATAGGTGAAGGGGATTAAGAGTACATTTCTTGGGGCGCCTGGGTGGCTCAGTCGGTTGAGCGTCGACTTCGGCTCAGGTCACGATCTCGCGGTCCGTGAGTTCGAGCCCCGCATCGGGCCCCTGTGCTGACAGCTCAGAGCCCGGAGCCTGTTTCAGATTCTGTGTCTCCCTCTCTCTGACCCTCCCCCGTTCATGCTCTGTCTCTCTCTGTCTCAAAAATAAATAAACGTTAAAAAAAAAAAGAGTACATTTCTTGTAATGAGCATTGGGTAATGTATAGAATTGTTGAATCACTATATTGTACACCTGAAATGAATAGAACACTGTGTGTTAATTATCCTGGAATTAAAATAAATAAGTCAGTCAATTAGTCATGAGAATGAAAAGTACAACATGGGGAATATAATCATTAATATTGTAATAACACTGAATGATGATAGGTAGTAACTACATTTGTGGTGAGCATATATATAGGATTGTCTGATCACTATGTTGTACACCTGAAACTGATATTACATTGTATGTCATCTATACTTTAATAAAAAAAAATCATACAGGTAGACATTAAGGACTCATTAAACTGACAGAAGCCCGGAGGGCTTTGAAGAAAGGCTGAATACAGGGGAGACATGGAGATACAGTTTTAGCACCATGCTACTGCTGCTGGGAGCAGTCTGATTCCCAAATGCCCCTAGCCTTTGGTTCAGACACTCAAGATGCAAAATTCTAGCAGAGAGCATTTTATTGTTTGAGTTAGGCCATGTGTCTTCTCCCTAGTGACACCAAAGGGCAGCTGGAGAAAAGATCTGGTGTTCCTCTGTTTCCATAGAAAGCCTCAGCAGTGGGACATGTGTGGCAGGGATAGTCCACACATTAACAAAACACACAACATGGAATTTCACCCAAAGGAATATTGAGCTACTGACAGAGGGAAGGCAAGGATGCTGGACACACACAAAAAACAGCAAATATGGACTACTGAATGAAGGCAAACTAAGAGAGGCTATTTTTCCATTTAACTTAAAACTTTCTTATTTCAGTGCATCCATTTTGTCATAAAGCACTGCAGTTTTCTTAAACAATACGCTTACTTTAAGTGGCACACATTTATCATTTCTTCTTCTAAATTCTGTTGCAACCAGATTCACAGGCAGTTTATAGCACTCATATGCTCTATCCTACTTTTTGGCAATAGCATCATGAAAAATAATGGCAACATTGCATAAAAGCTACAATTAAAGTTCTGTCTTTAGATCTTCAAAATACCTTTTAAGAATAGTAGGAGTATTTTGTATGTATTAGAAAAACCTCTTAGCGACTGAAAAATTATTAGCATTTTTTCAAAAGCCAGTGTCAGTCTTGGCAATCTTGTATTTTTTCCAGCTTTATTGAGCTGTAATTAAGTTGTGTAAGTTTAAGGTGTACAATTTGTTAACTTGATATACTTACATATTACAAAATGATTACCACAGTAGGATAGTTAACTCTTTCATCATCTCACATAATTAACATTTCTTTTTTGTGAGTAGAATATTGAAGTTCTACTCTTAGCAACTTTCAAATATATATTACAGTATTTTTAACTAAAATCACCATGCTGTACATTAGATTCCCAGATCTTACTCATTTTACAACTGAAAGTTTGTACTTTTTACCAATATCTCATTTCCCAGCCCCAGCCTCTGGTAACCACTATTCTGGGTAGGACTTCCAATACTGTGTTGGATACAAGTGGTGAGAGTGGGCACCCTTGCGCTGTTTCTGATCTTGAATGAAAAGCTTTCAGTGATTCACTGCTGAGTATGATGTTAGCTGTGGACTTATCATATATGGCCTTTATTACATTGAGGTACACTCTTTTTATACCCAGTTTATTGAGAAATTTTTATCATGAAAGGATATTGGATTTGTCCAAATGCTTTTTGTGCAGCTATGGCTATTATCATATGATTTTTCTTTCATTCTACTAGTGAAATCATATTTATTGATTTGCCTATGTTGAACCATCCTTACACCCTGGGATAAGTCCTTCTTGATCATGGTGTATATGATCCTTTTATATGCTGCTGAATTCAGTTTGCCAATATTTTGTTGAGAATTTTTGTATCTGTATTCATTAGGGATATTTGCCTATAATTTCCTTTTTTGTGTGTGGTATCCTTAGCTGACTTTGGTAGAAGGGTAGTGCTGTTCTTGTAAAGTGAATTTTGGAGTCTTTCCACCTCTTCAATTTTTTGAAGAGTTTGAGAAGGATTGGCTTTAACTCTTCTCTAATGTTTGGTGGAATTTACCAGAGACACCATCTGGTTCTGGACTTTTCTTTTGGAAGATTTTTGATTACTGTGTCAGTCATCTTACTCATTATTAGTCTGTTCAGATTTTCTATTTCTAAAGATCAGTCTTGGTAGGTTTTACATTTCGAGGAATTTGTCCATTTATTTTTGGTTATCCAATTTGTTGATATATAATTGTTTATGGTAGTCTCTTATGGTCCACTGTCTTTCGGTGGTATTAGCTATAATATCTCCTCTTACATTTCTGATTTTATTTAATTGAGTCTTCTGTTTTTCTTAGTCTACTAGAAGTTTTGCAATTTTGTTTATACTTTCAAAACGCACCTCTCTAGTTTGTTGATCTTTTAAATTGTTTTTCTGGTCTCTATTTCTGCTATTGATTTGTTGTTTCCTTTTTTTTCTGCTAACTTTGGACAGTGTGTTTTTGTAGTTACTTAAGATGTAAAATTAGGTTGTTTGAGATTAAAAAAAATTTTTTTAATGTTTTTATTTTTGAGACAGAGAGAGACAGAGCATGGGCAGGGGAGGGGCAGAGAGAGGGGGAGACACAGAATCTGAAGTGGGCTCCAGGCTCTGAGCTGTCAGCACAGAGCCCAACACGAGGCTCGAAGTCACGTGAGCTCATGACCTGAGCTGAAGTCGGACGTTCAACCGATTGAGCCACCCAGGTACCTCTGTTTGAGATTTTTAAAAAATGTTTTCTTTATTGCTATAAATTTTTCTCTTTGTTAATTGATTTCTAGTTTTATACCATTGTGGTCAGAAGACATACTTAGTATGATTTTACTCTTCTTAAATTTGTTAAGACTTGTTTGTGTTATAACACATAATCCGTCCTGGAGAATGTTTCGCGTGCACTTAAGAACCATGTATTCTGGGGGCACCTGGGTGGCTCAGTTGGTTGAGCATCCGACTTTGGTTCAGGTATGATCTCACAGTTCATGGGTTCAAGCCCTGTGTCAGGCTCTGTGCTGACAGCTCAGAGCTTGGAACCTGGAGCCTGCCTCGGATTCTGTGTCTCCCTGTCTCTCTGCTCTTCCCCTGTGCACACTCTGTCTCTCTCTCTGTCTCTCAAAAATAAATAAACATTAAAAAAAAGAAGAAGAATGTATTCTGCTGCCTTTGGATGGAATGTTGTATATATATTAGGTCCATTTGTCTAAGGTTTAGTTTAGGTCCAACATTTCCTTACTGATTTTCTGTCTGGATGATCTACCATTGTTGAGAGGCATTGAAATCCTCTACTATTATTGTTTCATTGTCTGTTTCTCCCTTCAGTTATGTTAGTATTTGCTTAATATATGTATGTGTTCTGATGTTTGGGGAATATATGTTTATGCTTTTTTTTTAAAGTTTATTTATTGAGATAGAGAGAGAGCGTGCATGCAGTCAGGGGAGGGGCAGAGAGAGAGAGGGGGGAATGAGAGAGAATCCCAAGCAGGCTCAGTGCTGTCAGCACAGAGCCCAACACAGGACTCAATTTCATGAACGGTGAGATCATGACCCAATCCGAAATCAAGAGTTGGGTGCTTAACAGATGCCCCTGTTTATGACTGTTATACTCTCTTGATGAGTTGAACCATTTGTCATTATATAATGAGCTTCTTTATCCCTTGTTACAGTTTTTGGCTTAAAGTCTATTTTGTGTGATATAAATATAGCTTTCCTGTCTCTCTTTCAGTTTCCACTTGCATGGAATATATTTTTCCACCTCTTTAAGCCTATGTGTGTCCTTTTTTTTCTTAGGTTTATTTATTTATTTTGAGAGTGAGAGACAGAGAGAGCACGAGCAGGGGAAGGGCAGAGTGCAGGCTCTGCACTGTCAGTGCGGAGCCCAACTTGAGGCTGGAACTCATGAACCATGAGATCATGATCTGAGCCAAAACCAAGAGGCAGGTAGTTAAAAATCTTTATCTTTCCTTCATTGTGAAGGACAGTTTTGCTGAATAGAGTATTGTTGGTAGGCAGTTTTTTTCCTTTAATGCTTAAAAATGCTTAAAGCATTTTAAATATATCATCCTACTCTGCCCTGGCCTGTAAATTTCTGCTGAGAAATCTGCTGATAGCCTTATGAGGGTTCCCTTGTACATTACAGGCATTTTTCTTGCTGCTTTTAAGATTTTCTTTGTCTTTGATTTTTGAGTTTTATTGTAATGTGTCTTAGAGAAGACCTTTAAGTTGAGTTTTGGGGGGACCTATGAAATTCATGAACTTGGATATCCAAATCTCTCCCCAAATTTGGTAAATTCTCAGACATTACTTCTTTAAATAAGCTTTCTACCCCTTTCTGTCCTTTGTTCCTCTTTTCTCCATTTGGAACTACAATAATTTGCAGATTGTTTCTTTTGATGGTATTCTATAGATCACATAGGTTTTCTTCATTATTTTTCATTCTTTTTCGTTTATTCTTCTCTGACTGGGTAATTTTAATTTCTTTGTCTTCTAATTCAAAGGTTCATTTTTCTGTTTGATCTGTTCTGATGTTGGTGCTATTGCATTTTTTTCATTTCATTCATTATATTGTTCAGTTCCAGAATTACTGTTTTTATTTCTTTTATGATTTCTATCTCTTTGTTAAACCTCTCATTTTGTCCATGTATTGTTTTCCTGATTTTGTGGAATTGCCAATGCTTTCTTGTAGCTAATAGAGTTTCCTTAAAACAGCTATTTTGAATTCTTTTTTGGGTTAGTCACAGATATGCATGTAGTTGGGATCAGTTACTGGAAGGTTATTGTGATCTTTGGTGGCCTCATGTTTCCTTGATTTTTCATGTTCCCTAAAGCCTTATGTTGCTGTCTTCACATTTGAAATAGCAGTCACCTCCTCCAATTTTTACTAACTGCCCTCTCCAATTGTCCAAACTTACAACAGCTGAGAGGGACTGGAGTTAGTTCATTGGCCACTGTAGGGTCCATAGCTGGGAGTGAGGCCTGTATACCTATAACCTGATTCATAGGTGGGTGAGATTCTTCTAGATCCCTCAGCATGTGGTGCTTAGTCCCACAACGTCCATAAAGACACTTTTGTCCAAGGATGGATGCCAAATTGTTCTTTTTTGGGAGAGGGATATAAACAAGGGACATCTTATTCAGCCATATTGCTGAATCTAGCAATCTTGTGTTTTATTGCAATATTTTATTGCATTTCAGAAAAAAAATCACAAAGAATTCAGCCTCTTAATTTATTTTTCAGAAACTTAATTATGTCCTCCTGAACAGGAAACTATCACATGGACCCAAAATATAGTTGTTGAAAATGAGTATTATTTGAAATCAGCTCAATGTCTTTACTGTTCTGTTGCAGTTATCTGACAACTCATGGAAAATTATTCTTAATACCTGTTTTTTTAATGCCTCTGAAATTAGTAATATTAACTGAGATGCCAATAATTTATAAATAAGTCTTAGTGTTTTTCAAAATTAAGAAATTATTCACAGTCACACCAAATAAAACATCTGGCTTTGTAACTCCAGTACTTTCATAAAAGTACTTCGTAAAAACAGAAAGTTTCTTTCCTTTCCACACTCACTCCTTCCTTTCCTCCTTCTCATTCATACATATCTGACTTAACAGTGAAACATGACATTTTATACTATTTCTAATGAAAAATCCTGTGCCTTTTTGGAGGAAGAATTTTTAAAAATAATTGTTTAGGGGCACCTGGGTGGCTCAGTTGGTTAGATGTCTGACTGCCTCTCAAATCATGATCTCATAGCTTGTGGGTTCAAGCCCCACATCAGGCTCTATGCTGACAGTCTGTTTCAGATTCTATGCCTCCCTCTCTCTCTGCCCCTCCCCCACTCACACTGTGTCTTTCTCTCTCTCTCAATAAATAAATAAATATTTAAAAAATTAAAAAAAAAAGAAGTCCAAGTACCCAGAGATCACTGTAATGTGAGAAAGCCCAAGTTAGTCCTATGGAAAGTCTGCATGGAGAAAGAGAGACAGAGAGACAGAGAGATTGATTGATTCTTGGCTACTTCTCAGCTGTTCCATCTATTCTAATTAAGACACAAAACACGAGTGAAGAAACCATATACTGGACATGCAACTCAGTTGAGCCTTCAGATGACTCCAGTCCTAGTCTCTTATTGCAATCTCATAAAAGACTCCAAAAGAGAATTCTCTGGTTGAGCAAATCAACCTGTAGAACTATGAGAGATTATAAATTGCTCTAAGTCACTAAGTTTTGGGGTGGATTATTACACAGTAATAGATAAAGGAACGTTTGTATATGTAGAGCCTTCTCTTCTCTTTTAATGCCAGTTAGTATTCTGTTTTATAACATATGCCACAATTTATTTAATCAGTCTTCAGTGTTTCATTATTACAAATAATAGCACACTGAATATCTGTACATATGTTATGCATGTTATGTATATGGTGAAAATATATTTAAAGGACAAATTCCTAGAAGTGGATGTTGGCTCAAAGGATTTATGCATGTGTAGTTTTTTTAGATATTTCACAATGGCTCCATAGAGTTACATCAACTATCATTCCCTATTTTCTATTACTTATATAGTGTGAAATCAACTTGTTTGCTTTTTTTTTTTGTCAGTCTTCTAGGTGAAAAAAATGATATCTCAATTGTAGGCTTGTTTTTTTTTATGTTTATTCATTTTTTGAGAGAGAAAGAGAGAGACAGAGCATGAGCAGGGGAGTGGCAGAGAGGGAGAGGGAGACACAGAATCTGAAGCAGGCTCCAGGCTCCAAGCTTTCAGCACAGAGCCTGATGCAGGGCTCAAACTCACAAACCATGGGACCATGACCTGAGCTGAAGTCTGGTGCCCAACCAACTGAGCCACCCAGGTGCCCCTCAAGTGTAGTTTAAATGGGCATTTCTTTTATTATGAGAGAATTTGAACATCTTTTCAAATTTTTAAGTCATTCATTTTCCTTCTCAATGAATTGTCTGTTCATATTGTTTTTTCTGCTAGATTGCTGGTCCTTCTGATGAGGGAGGTTGTGGCAAGCTGAAGGCAAAGTACACGCTAACAGCACCCCCCACCCTCAAGTGGGATATGTGATGTTCCTCGGACACTCCTGGCTATCCAAGAACAAAGGAGAGGGGTTTAAGTGCTTACCATGGTGATGTGGGAAACTAAGGCAAATGAAACCTTAAATTCCAGGGTGGCCTGGATGGCTCAGTTGGTTAAGTGACCAACTTCGGCTCAGGTCATGACCCCATGGTTTGTGGGTTCCAGCCCCGCATAGGTGTCTGTGCTGACAGCTCAGAGCCTAGAGCCTGGAGCTTGTTTCAGATTCTGTGTTTCCCTCTCTCTCTTTCCCTCCCCTGCTTGCACTCTGCCTCTGTCTCTAAAAAGTAAATAAACATTAGAAAAAAAAAGAAAAAGAAAAATTAAATCCCCTTACTGCCTACAGCCCATTGACAAGTCCTTGAAACAGGCAGAGTGACCTCCCTCTGCCACAATCAGCAGCTGTGATGATACTTTGCAATGGGCAAAAGGAAATCTTGATTTAACATTATCCTGACCCCCCAGGATCCTGTAAGTCAACTTTAACATATAAAAATTCCTTTGGAAACTTCCTTTATTTCAACTACCTCAAGATATATGCTGGCAATCATGCTCCAAGCTTGTGGCCCCTTGATACACATCTGAAGGGTCTCATGACTGAGGTTTTACTAAATGGTAATAACTGGCGTTTTCCTAACAACACCTAGCCCCTCAAGGTCCAGAAAACCTCGCTTCCAAAATACCTTAGAGACTTAATCTATCCCTAACTCTTTCCCAACCTGAAGGTATAAAATCAGTTACACATCTTTCTGCCCATGGGTCCTGTCCCCATGCTTTAATAAATTCACCTTTTTGCACCATAGACATCTTCAAGAATTCTTTCTTGGCTGTTGGCTCCGAACCCCCGTCATCACCCCAAAACTCCATCATATCTTTTTATTGATTTGTTAGGGCTCTTTAAAGAAATTCTGTCTCTGTAATGTGTTGCAAATTATTCCTAGTTTTTCATTTTTCCTTTGCTTATGATGGTTTTTAATTATGCAGATTTTTAAAAAATTGTTGGAAGGACATTTAACATGAGATCTACCCTCTTAATAAAATTTTAAGTGCACAATATTTTTATATATAGGCACAATCTTTACAGTATTAAACATTTTTTATACAGTAGAATTTATGAATTTTATTTTTGGTATTTTCTGGGTTTTGGATCATACTTAGAAATGCTTTCCCTATTTCAATAAGATTTAAAGCTTTTTTCCTAGTACTTTAAAAAATATTATGTCTTTTATCTGTCTGGAATTTATTTTGGGGTAAGGAGTGAGGTAGAAATCAAACTTAATTTTTTTTCTTTTTAAAATATTTTTAATGTTTATTTATTTTTAGAGACAGAGACAGAGTGTGAGCGGGGGAGGGGCCGAGAGAGAGGGAGACACAGAATCTGAAGCAGGCTCCAGGCTCTGAACTGTCAGTACAGAACCTGATGTGGGGCTCAAACTCATGAGCCATGAGATCATGACCTGAGCCAAAGTCAGCCGCTTAACCGATTGAGCCACCCAGGCGCCCCTCAAACTTAATTTTTTCCATGACCAGCCATTTTTTTCTACTCTCATGTACTAAATACATATATTCTTTCTTTGCAAAGCATCATTAATAACCACATCTGGCCTAGAAAAAGGACTTGTATGTCAGCATTACTAGCATAATACTTTGTAGGTGGCACCAGAAATGGTACAGAACTTTTTGCATGATTTATCTCATTTAATCTTCAAAGAATTCCTAAATCTACGATGTATTCTCATTTTGTGCCTTGAGGACCCTGATTTTTTGAGTAGTTTAAGTAATTTTCTCAAGGGAATTTGGCTAGGGTGTGGCAGAACCAGGATTCAAAACCAGTTCTGTCATGCCCCAAATTCTGTTCTTACTGACAGTACTCTATAATAGAGTGGTGATGCCTGGTCCGAAACCACTATGCCATTCAGCTTACCTCTTCATAATAGGCACTTAAAAAATACTTGATTTAACAAATTAATAAAAGTCCCTTTTTAACTAAAAAAAATCATGATGCTATTTTATGGCTCCAGAGAACACCTGCTTCAGAGAAAAGTCTTGCTGGGAAGTAAGTTGCCTTGTGCTGCAAACCTGCTGATGCTTGTGGGAGTGTGCGTGTCACCTGTTATCTGTCTACTGTGTGTATTATCACCCTAGTCCAGTCAAAGTGGCTGAGAAATTTGTTTGGTAACTGAAATATCTAAGAATGTTCAGTTCAAATCCACTCTGATCAGCTACAGATCAGAGGTTCCAACAACCTCCTCCTTGGATTTGATTAATTCGCTAAAGCAGCTCACAGAACTCAGAAATATCTTACTTACTAGATTACCAGTTTATTGTAAAAGAATATAACTCAGGAACAAATGGAAGAGATGCATAGGGCAAGGTATAGGAAAATAGACACGGAGCTTCCATTGCTGTCTGAGTACACCACTATCCCTGACTCTTTACGTGTTCACCAACCCAGAAGCTTTCTGAACGCATGTTTTTGGTTTTCTTTAAGGAGGCCTCATTATATCAGCACTACTGATTAAATCATTGGCCATTGGTGATTGAACTCAATCCCCAGCTCCTCTCTTCTCCCTAGAGGCCAGGGAGGTGGAAATGAACTTTCCAACCCTCAGTCACGTGGTTGGTTCCCCTAACAACCCATCCCTATTCTTAGGTGCTTTCCAAAAGTCACCTCATTAACATAAATTCAGCTGTGGTTGAAAGGGATATATTAGAATATCAAAACACCTTTGTCACTTTCATCACTTAGGAAATTCCAAGGGTTTTAGGAGCCCTGTATCAGAGATGGGGATAAAAATAAAATATGCATTTCTTATTACAAATCACAATATCATGATAGTATTAAAGTTTCATTCCTGGATAACCGAACAAATTATAGCTTTAAGTTTGCACATATTTAATGTCACTTTTAGTTCTGAATTTGGTGTCAAAATTTTGAATTCCAGGAAGATAGTGCCAAGTAATGGCAATAAGGAGGTCATTAATGTCAATATATTTTTCTTAAATCCTGGTGTTCCGGTTATAGTTTGTTAATAAATTTATTTGGTATATTTTTTCCTCTTGATTTTTCTTTTATTTTTCTTCCCTTAATATGGTGTTAAAATTCAACTGAGTAAATTTGAAGATCTAACTTGCTTTATTCAATGATTTATGAGGCAACATGTCATCTAGCAAATAGAAAGAAGCTCCAAGTTGCTATACAAAAATGTAAGGTTTGTATAGACAGACGGGGGGTGGAAAAGGAAGTTTTCTAACAAAGAATGGATTGTTTTAAGTAAAGATACCTTTCTTTGGGGGGAGGGCAAGGGTCTGTCAAGCAGATTACCTCACTAGTATTGATCAGGAATTTCCAGATTGACTGGCTAAAGGTCACATTCCTGGGAGAGGTTGCAACTTCAGTTCAATCTTGTTTTGCTGTCATGAGGGTAAATGACTCCATTTTGGGCCTATTGTGGCCTAAATTCCCTTCTTTTGATCAGACTCAACCTAATTGAAAGATAGGATCAAAATTGAAGGCATTTGCACCTTGCTCAGCTACTGCTCTGTAGTTGTGGCTTTTACCAATCCTCTGTGTGATATTCATAGGTCATGATTTTTTTTTTCTTTTTTTGCTGAATCCCTGTAGTATTTATGAATTATGACTTTAGGTTCACAGTTTTTAGTTGTCATTTTCTTCATTCCTATTCTGGCATGCAAGTTTTGGTGAGATCATTTGCTTCGTGGTTAGTGTCTGTGAAAATGCATCTATGCTTTTGAGAGAAGACAGTGCACCAGAAAGAGTAGTATACTTACTGCAAGCAGGATAATTCCTGATGTCTGGAGTGTACTTCTGACCCAAACCAATCAAAATCAAATAAGTCAAAGAAAGATATGTTGAAGGAGTTACCTTTTTAAGCCAAGTTGCTTGCTCAGTGATCTTATATATGAACTTCCAACTTCTCCAAAAGTGTTAATCCAGGTGCAGCAGATGGTGTTGACCATAGCACAGATGATGAGGTTTTGGGGTGATGGGGGATTCATGGGTTTCAGAGCTGACAGCCAAGAAAGAATTCTTGAAGACATCTTTGGTACAAAAAGGTAATTTTATTAAAGCATGGGGACAGGACCTCTGGGCAGGAAGAGCTACAATGGGGTTGTGTAGAATGGGTGGACTTGGGGGAGGTAAAGTCCTCCCCATGGACTTGGGGGAGGTAAAATCAAAAGGGAAGTTTCCAAAGAGACTTTCATATGGCTAAAGGCTTACTGGAGGCCTAGCCACCACCATGCTAAGGTTGTTTTTCCCTCTAGCAAAGCATTAATTTTAAGACAGTAGGGAGTTCCTGGACTTTAGGCCGTGGATGGGCTTGCCTTTTTCTTGTAAACTGGTGGAGACTTATCAGTTTAACCATTTGTTTTCTGTCCATTCCTCAGTCCTTGGACAGCCAGGAGTGCCTGAGGAATGTCACATATATCCCACCTAGGGGGTGGGGAGTGCTGTTAGCCTATACTTTGCCCTCAGCTTGCCCTACACTCCCTCATCACAGAAACGTCCTCACTCAGCTAAAGGATAATAAAGGGCTACCTTATTATGAAGAACAACTTTGGCCGGAGAGTCTATGGGCTCTCTTTGTTGGGCAGCTATGGTCGTAGCAGTGGATGCTGTAATATTTTCAAGAATTTACATTTACTCCTGACCAGAAAAGTAGGGATCTACTAAAGGAAGCTAATTTTGAATCATGAATACTTCTTGATAGGTATTTTATAACTTGATGTAAATTCAGGGGAGTTGACCAGTGGAGTGTCTGTCTATAAACAGTTAGGGACACAATTAGATAACCTAAGAGGCATTGTCCAATTATGTGCCAGCCATCTAGGCATTCATAGACCCAAGGAGAATGATAACCACCACAGACAAAAATAAATCCCGTCAGGGCACAATACACTTCCACTAAGGTGACACTGTTAATGGCAGAGATTGTTGTATTTATCTGTTCAAGCCAGGGGTCATTTAGGCTTTCACCTAGCCTGAAGTAAAACATTGTTCTAAACTCTAGACTGTACCCTTTCTAGAAATAGCCTGGAGATACAGATGGTGGTATTATGTTTCCAGGCCAATGCCAGAGTAAAGGAAAGGAAGAGAAGAAAGGGTTTTATGATTTTTTAAAAGTTTATTTATTTATTTTGAGAAAGAGGGAGAGAGGAAATGCCAAGAAGGCTCCATGCTCAGCATAGAGCCTGACTCAGGGCCCAATCTCATGAACCATGAGATCATGACCTGAGCCAAAATCAAGAGTCAGATGCTTAACTGACTGAACCACCCAGGTGCCTTGAAAGAGTTCTATGTTTAGTTAAAGTATGAAATCTTGATCTGGCATCTTGGTAGGAAGCAGTCTGCTTCAATGCCAACTACTTTTCTTCCAAGTCAATTTGATTTGGAGGTCTCCAGCATTTGAAATTTTTTAAAAATGTTTATTTATTTTTGAGAGGTGGGGGCAGGGACAGACAGATGCAGACAGTATTTGAAGCAGGCTCCAGGCTCTGAGTTGTCACCACAGAGGCTGACTCAGGGCCTGAACTCAGAAGCCATGAGATCATGACCTGAACTGAAGTCAGATGGTCTCCAGCATTTGTACAGGACAGGTATCAGGTGAAGCATTCTTTAGCAGTGAGATATACTATACTAAAGGTTCAAGCCTGAAGTTTAGTAAGGAGGACTTGGTATAATCCCTTCCAAGGAGACCAGGGAGTGCTTTGTTCTTAATCATTCAAAATCAGAAGGGTGGGAGAAAAATGGAAATATTAGCTTGGAGAGTTTTCCAGATATTTAGGGAAACTAGAAGCACTTAGGATCCAGTTTAGTTTTCAGGTATGTAACAAAACCTCAGAAAATTAACGGGATTGGAATCTAATATAGACAAAGGTGAAAACATAATATCTTTCTCTATAATTGTGTCTATTTTTTTAACCAAAGATAATCACAGTAAAAATAACTTATTTGCATTAAACCAAAGGAATTTGGTTATTTCTTTAATGTGTAACATTTTAAGATGATAGCTAGAATTATGACTGATAACATTATACCAGGACATATCAGATTTCTAGGAATTTTACACAATTTCTAGAACACTTATATACCCATGCAAATACAACATAAATAAGGCTTAATATTATTTCTTATTTAACAGTGCTTCCTATGTAATTTAACATATCAAATAAGCTTAATTAGTTTAACATCTTTTTTTTTTTTTTTTTATAAGGAGGCAGAACAAATCTTTTCAGATGTTCCAGGGACCCTCTGAAAAATTGCAAAGTTAGTTTGAGGTCAAAAATACTTTTAGAAAGCTTTGTCGTAGATACTGAAAGGCTTTAGAAACACCTAGTAAAATAGGATCATAGGTCACTGTAAAATAATACTTAGTTATCTATTTAACCACAGTGACAGTTAAAAACTTTTCAGGCAAATAAAGAAATTTTAATAGTTGGGGCATCTGGGTGGTTCAATTGGTTAAGCATCCAACTCTTGATCTCAGCTCAGGTCTTGATCTCACGGTCATGAGTTCAAGCTCTGCATTGGGCTCCATACTGGGCATGGAGCCTACTTGAAAAAAAAAAAGAAATTTTAATAGTTGTTAAGAAACAAAAACAAACTTAACTCTTTCAATAGAGAAGACTCAACTTTTTAAAGTAATCATAAGACTTGATAAAGACGACATAGGGGGGCGCCTGGGTGGCGCAGTCGGTTAAGCGTCCGACTTCAGCCAGGTCACGATCTCGCGGTCCGTGAGTTCGAGCCCCGCGTCAGGCTCTGGGCTGATGGCTCAGAGCCTGGAGCCTGTTTCCGATTCTGTGTCTCCCTCTCTCTCTGCCCCTCCCCCGTTCATGCTCTGTCTCTCTCTGTCCCAAAACTAAATAAACGTTGAAAAAAAAAATTTAAAAAAAAAAAAAAAAAAAAAAAAGACGACATAGGAAAGTTCTTTGACAAGAGACAAAACCTTTTTTTTTCCTAGGCAAATTACTTAAAAGTAATTTGTAAGGAAAACATTTTACAATCTTATATCAAAAGCAGACCGAGTATAAGAAAACTTTGTGCGGGCACCTGGGTGGCTCAGTTGATTTAAGCATCCCACTTCCGCTCAGGTCATGACTTCGCGGTTTGTGAGTTTGAGCCTTGCTTCAGGCTCTACGCTGTTAGCTCGGAGCCTGGACCCCACTTCAGATTCTGTGTCTCTCTCTCTCTGCCCCTTCCCTGCTCATTCTCTGTCTCTCTCTCTCTCAAAAATTAATAAACATTAAAAAAAATTTTTTTAACTTTTTGTTTTTAGCAGATGAAAGAAAATGAAGTTCCTATTTGGCATAAGTACATTACTTATTTTTTACTTTAATTTTATAACCCATATAATAAATTCATTTGATGTTAGCCAAATTGACCACTAAGGTCAGATTCTCTCTCTCTCTTTCTCTCTCTTTCTCTCTTCTCAACTTGCTATTCATTTGTGTTTTTTAATCTCTTCTTTACCATTCTGAAATAACCAATCTCGCTTTAGGACAAAATTACTTTCTTTTCCCTCAAAAAAAAAAAAAAAAAAAAAACCCAAACAAAACAAAACCAAAAAACAAAACAAAACAAAAAACTCATCTCTGCTCCTAACTTCTCTTATCCTACTTTTCTCGCATACAAAGATATTTCCTTTATCATTTTTAGAAGCTTTAATTACATGTATTAGAATTTTTAACCTTTAAAAACCTAAATTTTTAATGAAAATAAAGAAGTAAACAATTGTGAACTTTCTTTAACATTAGCATTCTATGGCTTGGCAAATTTATAAATATATTTTATAATTTCTAAAAACATATGCTTACTCACAGTAGATTTTTCTGTATGGCACAAAACATGCTTACTAACAGACCCAAATATCTTTTAGTTTCTTTGTGAAAGGTAGCCTAAAGTGGATAAATCTATGTTCAATAATTAATATTTCAGTATTTTATCTTTTTTGGAAATGATCTAGAAATCCAGTGACTATCTAACTTAGAAAAATTTTAAGGTTTTGAGTTACCAAAAAGATTTGAGGAAATCGTTTTCTTTCTTTCTTTTTTTTAAGTTATTTATTTACTTATTTTGGGAAAGAGAAAGCACCCACACATGAGTGGAGGAGGAGCAGAGAGAGAGGGAGAGTGAGAGAATCCCAAGCAGCCTCTGCACTGTCAGCATCGAACCCAGTGCAGGGCTCAAACTCATGAACTGTGAGATCATGACCTGAGCTGAAGTTGGATGCTTAACTGAGCCACCCAGGCGACCCTTTTTAATTTTTTTTTTTTTTTAAGTTGGAATGCTTTCCTTTCCTTCTGGGTATATTTGTCTTAGGAGAGAAGGCCTGAAAAAATCCTTTGAAGCTCTGCGTATCAGCTTCCAATTTGGCCAAATTCAGGATCATAGAGTTATAAAATCCTTTCAAATATTTCATAAGTTTCCAGCCAGAACAAACAGTAAATATTTCTGGCAATATTAAAGAACCCTGTGGATTCAAGAGGTGTCCTCAGAGAAGGTGCAAGAGATATTATCTTCACAAGATCTGGAGTTACGCCCAAAGATAGCCAAAAGAAAGAATCAACAACCTGCATGTGCCAGGCAGGAATAAAGCCAAGCCAAGTTCTTGGGACATAAAATAAGGCAAGCAAGCAGTCAGTAGATATCCCTGGGAGAAAAAGGATCAGTAACCACTGCATCTGGATTTGGAAAGGAAGAGACAGCATGAAATTTTATTTTCCTTTCTTTTATAAATTTTTTAAGTTTACTTATTTATTTTGAGAGAGAGAGAGTGAGCATGTGCATGCGTGCAAGTGGGGAAGCAGCAGAGAGAGAGGGAGAGAGAGAATCCCAAATAGGCTCTCTGCTGTCACCACAGAGCCTGACATAGGCTCCTTTTCATGAACCGTGAGATGATGACATGAGCCAAAATCAAGAGTCGGACCCTTAACTCACTGAGCCACCCAAGCACCCCTATTTTCCTTTCTTAACTGGATGCTACAGAGATTCATGAGAGCTGACTCTGATGAGAATTCTTAGTGTTTGCTTGCTTCTGCCAGTTTTCCTAGGATTCCCTCCGCAGGCTCTGGTACTTACCAGAATTTGGGAAGATTTTTTTCATTAATTTTAATTTCAGTTTCTCTTGTCTATTTAAGGGAATAACAGAGCAGTTTGCAAGAAAAACTTGCAGAGTTCTGTCAGCTCTAGAAGGGGACATACAGGGGACCTTTGAAGGTAGATATGAGGATGTCTATAAGGCCATTAACTTAGTGGACTTTTGTTTAAAGTCATATAGTCATTTTCAAGGTAGAAAAACAATTCAGAGTACTCAAAGGAGCATAGAAGGGAGCAATAGGAGTTACATCAGTCTTATAGTCTCGTTTTAGGTACTTTTTATATCTTTAATTTTTATACCTTTGCAATGAACCTTTCAATGAAGCTATTGTGGAATATGCCAATTAAAATAGGTATCCCAAGGGCACCTGGGTGGCTCAGTCAGTTAAGGATCTGACTTTGGCTCAGGTCATGATCTCTCAGTTTGTGCGTTTGAGCCCTGCGTCCAGCTCGGTGCTGACAACTCGGAGGCTGCAACCTGCTTCAGATTCTATGTTTCCCTCTCTCTCTGTCCTTCCTCTGCTCTCTCTCTCTCTCTCTCTCTCTCTCAAGAATAAATAAACATTAAAAAATAAAAATAAAAAAATAGGTATCCCATTCTTTTGGTTTGATTTAGGAATCTTTGTTTTAAAGTGTACTGCTTAGGGGCGCCTGGGTGGCGCAGTCGGTTAAGCGTCCGACTTCAGCCAGGTCACGATCTCGCGGTCCGTGAGTTCGAGCCCCGCGTCGGGCCCTGGGCTGATGGCTCAGAGCCTGGAGCCTGTTTCCGATTCTGTGTCTCCCTCTCTCTCTGCCCCTCCCCCGTTCATGCTCTGTCTCTCTCTGTCCCCCAAAAAATAAATAAACGTTGAAAAAAAAAAATTTAAAGTGTACTGCTTAAATGATCTTGTCTAATTGGAATGTTCCTCATTATGGCCATTGTGGGTTTTTTTGAAGATTTTTGTTTTTAATTTGAGAGAGAGAGAGAGCATGAGCAGGGGAGAGGGGCAGAGGGAGAGAGAGACACAGAGAGAGAGAATATCCCAAACAGGCTCCATGCTCAGAGTGGAGCCTGACACAGGGCTCGATCCCATGACCCTGGGATCATGAACTTTGCTGAAATCAAGAGTCTGCTGCTTCTGAAATTCCCATTAGCAATAGCTGTTAGCTATACAAAATGAGACAAATATGTGCACCTTAATATACCATCAGTAACCAATGAGCTAGAGACTGGGGAAAGGACTGAAACAGCAGACCTCAAAGGATGGGGACTGCAGACTGATTCCAAACAAATGGAGAACTGCAGCTGCCACCAGCTGGAAGGATGCTCCCAACATGGAACCCAGGGAAGGATTCGAAGGGGTGCAGTTTAGATGTTACTGTGTAGTGGCCAATGGAAGGTCCCATGCACACTTCCAGCAATTCCTATTGTGGAACCTTGGACTGGGTACAGGATTAAGCCAGCAGACAAATAGTAAATATCAACAAATGGGGACTGCAGACCAGGAGCTCCACATAAATGGGGAACTGCAAATTGCTAGTAGCAGTTCTCATGTGGATCTTGGGACAGAATCAAGGGCCGGGAAGTTACACAAATTGGGAATTGCAGACTGAAAAGCCAATTAAATCAGGAGCTCGATGCAAAGAGAGCAGAGCTCTGAATCAAAAGGAATTTACCCATGGCGCTTAGAAATGTTGAGAAAGGCAAAGAACTCAAAAAGAGTTCACAGCACATTTATGTTTCTCATTATCCCCAAATCTGTTGGAAATCTTTGGTCCTGCTGCTACCCAAATCTGTTAAAAAGCAAAATTAAGGGGCATCTGAGTGGCTCAGTTGGTTTAGCGTCCGACTCTGGCTCAGGTCATGATCTCTCAGTTTGTGAGTTCCAGCCCCACGTCGTCGGGCTCTCACAGCTCGGAGACTGGAGCCTGCTTTGGATTCTGTGTCTTCCTCTCTCTCTGCCCTTCCCACCTCATGCTCTGTCTCTCTCTCTCTGAAAAATGAACAAACCTTAAAAATTAAAAAAAAAATTAAAAATAAAAGCCAAGTTTAATTGGGTAAATTTAAAGATCCAATTGACTTTATTAAATGATTCATGAATCAGGCAGCATCCCATCTAGCAAGTAGAAAGGAGTTCCTAGAACCTGTATAAAAGAGAAGGTTTTTATAAATTAGATTGTTTCAGGCAAGATCACCTTTCTTGGAGGGAATGGCAGGGATCTATCATGCAGATTACTTCACTAGCATTGAACAAGAAATTCTAAATTGACTAAAGGTCATGTTCTTGGGAGAGGTTGAAACTGCAGTTAAAGTCTTGTTTTGCTGCCATGGGAGCAAGTAACTTCATTTGTGGCCTATGTTTCTTTTCTTTTTTTAATTTTTAAAAAATGTTTATTTATTTTTGAGACCGACAGAGACAGAATGTGAGTGGGTTAGGGGCGGAGAGGGAGACACACATACAGAATCTGAAGCAGGCTCCAGGCTCTGAACTGTCAGCACAGAGCCCGAAGCAGGGCTCAAACTCACACCTGTGAGATCATGACCTGAACCAAAGTCGGACACTCAACCAGCCAAGCCACCCAGGTGCCCCTATGTTTCTTTGTTTTGAACAATGGAGAATAAATATTTTAAGGCAATATGAAAGGACAGAAACTACTGGTGTTAGAAAAAGATATTTATTGGCAACAGTACAGAAATAATGATGTTTTGTCAAATATCAAATTTGCCACTTACTATAAACTTTATTAATAATTTATTTGATTTATAGTTGATTAGCAGATGGTAAAATAGTTTAAAGTCTACAAGTGTAAAATGATTTGGGAAAAGGAAATGAGTTAAGATATCTGTGCTAGAGCAACATCATTTAATGTGATGTTCAATAAAATAATTAGAAGTTTGGTCTGGAAAAAAATTTACTTGTTTAAATTTTTTTTTTTCAACGTTTATTTATTTTTTTGGGACAGAGAGAGACAGAGCATGAACGGGGCAGGGGCAGAGAGAGAGGGAGACACAGAATCGGAAACAGGCTCCAGGCTCCGAGCCATCAGCCCAGAGCCTGACGCGGGGCTCGAACTCACAGACCGCGAGATCGTGACCTGGCTGAAGTCGGACGCTTAACCGACTGCGCCACCCAGGCGCCCCAAAAATTTACTTGTTTAAAAGAATATATGCAAACAATGAAAAGAAACCCAATAGATTATTGGATTACATATAGCAAGGTTCTGGTTTACATAGTTTTTAAAACTCTAGGATTTGGACTGGAACACATTGAAGACTGGGGGCAAGCAGATGCTTTATATATCCTGGGATAGTTCTGTCGCCAAGTGTTTCTTTCACATCTGTCCCTTCATTTCCATTCTTAATGCTATTATCCTATTTCAGCTCTTTATGTCCTCTCCCACAGTCTCTGGTAATAATCTTTTAATTGGTCTGTCTTTCTTGGAGCTTCCCCTTTTCTGACTTATTTGTATAGAACTCTGAATTAATCTTAATACAGTTTTCTTCAGTTGTTCTTCATGACCTCTTGAATGAAATCCAAGCTTCTCAGCTGAGCACTCAAAATCCAGTGTGAATTCTAGCTTCACTTCCTGTCACACCTGAATAACTCATGTCTCCTAAAGACTCAGAGGCAGGGGAGTAAAAACAACGGACTCACATTCACAAAAATAAACAATGTTTTTCAGCCCCATCCCCACTGCTGCAAAGACCCCCATTATTCCGGACGTTCTTTTCCTTGTTTTTCATTATGCCTATCTGCTGAGGTCTCTTCTTGTTACTAAGTCCCTTCATTAAGAATGATAACACTAAAGATTAATTCTTTCACAATCTATACAAATATCAGATTATTATTAATTTTAAATGTTTATGTATTTATTTTGAGAGAGAGAGTGAACAGGGGAAGTGCAGAGAAAGAGGAGGAGAGGGACACCTGGGTGGCTCAGTCGGTTAAGCGGCCGGCTTCGGCCCAGGTCATGATCTTGCCAGTGAGTTCCAGCCCCATGTCGGGCTCTGTGCTGAGAGCTCAGAGCCTGGAGCCTGTTTCAGATTCTGTGTCTCCCTCTCTCTGACCCTCCCCTGTTTATGCTCTGTCTCTCCCTGTCTCAAAAATAAATTTTAAAAATGTTAAAAAAAAAAAATTAAAAAAAAAAAAGAGAAAGAAGAGGAGACAGAATTTGAAGCAGCCTCTGAGCTGTCAGTGCAGAGCCCAACATGGGGCTCGAACTCACAAACATGAGATCAGAATTGGATGTTTAACTGACTGAGCCACCGAGTCTCCCCATAAATATCAGATTATTATGTTGTACACCTGAAACTAATATAATTTTATATGTCAATTACATCTAAATTTAAGAAAAAAAAAAGAAAGAAAAATAACACTAAAGATTACTATGAACCAGGCCCTGGGTCACACTGTTTACATATGATACATGAGCAAATCCTCATAGCTCCCTGTGGAGTTATGGTACCAGTAGGAAGTAGTAAATAGCAATGCCAGGATCCAAGATCTCAACCACCCTTTGAGGACACCTTCTTTTGTCACCACGCATCATTAGAGATAAGAAAGTCCACAGATGCCATGTCCCTGAGCTACTTTCTTTTGCTTCTTCCTTTTGCTGCTCTCCCTGCTTAAAAGTCATTGGTGCTGTGTCGTCAGAACCTCAGGCCTGAACCTGTACCATTCAAGCCACTGGTGAGCTGGGAACTTTGATGTGTCAAAGCTTCACTCTGCCTCTGGAGCTCTCCTAGTGTCATAGCCCTGTGGGTTCTTACCCAGTTAGGTAGAATACATTCTCAGGGCACCTGGGTGGCTCAGTCAGTTAAGTATCTGAATTTGGCTCATGTCAGGATCTCACAGCTCGTGGGTTCAGGCTCTGCACTGACAGCTTAGGGCTTAGAACCTGCTTTGGATTCTGTGTCCCTCCCCCCCTCCTCTCTCTGCCTCTACCCTGCTTGTGCACTCTCTCACTCACTCTCTCTCTTAAAAAAAAATACATTCTCACCCTTTGAGCTACACTCTCATACCAGGACACCCACGGTCTCTGTATGACCATCTTGTTTTCCCCAGATTATTTCAGAGTTTTAGTGGACATAGATCTTCCACTTTTAACTTTGGACTCCCCCTCTCCAAGTGGCACCTAAAAATGGACTCATGGACTGCACTGGAAGATCTAATGTGAATAGTGGCCACTAGTATGAACTCCAAATCACTCCCTCTCTCGCTAAGGGACTGGGATGGGAAGGCAAAGTGTTTTTCATTGAATACCTCTTTGAACTGTTAGAATACATGCTCTCCTTTTTTTTTAAAGATCTTTTAAAAAGTTTATATATTTATTTTGAAAGAGACAGTGGCAGTGTGAGTGGGGGAAGGGCAGAGAGAGAGGGAGAGAGAATCCCAAGCAGGCTCTGCACTGAGAGTGCACAAAGTGGGGCTTCAAGTCCTGAAACTGAGAGATCACGACCTGAGCCAAAACCAAGAGTCGGGCACTTAACCAACGGAGTCATCCAGGGGCCCCTAAAAATTTTATTTTTAATTAATCTCTGCACCCAACATGGGGCTTGAACTCACAACTTGAAGATCAAGAATTGCATGCTCTACTAACTCGGCCAGCCAGGCACCCCCATCCATGCCCTCCTTTTTCAATTAACAAAGTCTAGTTAAAAATAAGCAGTTAAAAAAATACAAATCCCCCCTGTAACCAAACTAATTTGAGTTGGCTCTTTGGTGAGTCACAGATGGAAACTATACCAGGTGAGTTGTCGCACAAAGAAAACTTTATTTGCAGCAAATAAAGAGTTCACGGGAATAACTTCCAAAGCCATGACTCCCTGAGCAAGAGTGAGTGGGTTTCTTTTATTTAGGGTCAGAATGAATATTTAGATAGAGGAGCCTTGTCATCATATAGAGGTGGGCATAAGGTGGCGCATGTACCACATGCATACATTGTGTGTTATGCAAATGAGGCTTGTGCTCCTCCTTGGGTGGAAATTTTAGTATTATAATGAGGTAAAGGGAACTGTCATCACTTTTTGGGTCACTCCATGGTCCATCCTTGCAGACAGGAGTTGGGGGTTAAGTTGAAACTGGTCTGGGTAGTGTGGGCTGGCTGGAACTCTGTCCAGGCAGTTGTTATCGCTCTCCCTCAGGGGATGGTATGCCCCCCAGATCTTTTGCCTGAGTTAAGAGATAAGCTGGAAAGAAGAGCTTAAGGAAAAATGTGGAACAAAGGACAGCAGGAACCAGCAAGTGAGCAGTAAAAGGTCAGGTCTTGGGGTCTAGCTGGTGAGGCCCTCTCCCAACACCCCCATGATATGGTTAATAGGCAGAGTTTGTGTAATTTTTTTTTTTCTGGGAGGCTGCTCAGTTTTCATATAAACAGATTCACAGCAGGTCCCAACTCATGAGATTCCTGAATCTAGCTGTGTTTAGATAAGGGTTGAACCCCACCATACTTAAATATTTTCTTCAGTGTCCATGTGAACCTTCTGGAATCTACCAAATGGAAACATACCCCAAACCAGCCCTGTGCTTTCTTGGAATACCCTTTCTTAAAGAGAATAATTTTGGGGTGCCTGAGTGGCTCAGTCGGTTAAGTGTCCGACTTCAGCTCAGGTCATGATCTCACGGTTCGTGGGTTCGGGCCCTGCATCGGGCTTTGTGCTGACAGCTTGGAGCCTGGAGCCTGCTTCAGATTCTGTGTCTCCCTCTCTCTCTGCCCCTCCCCCACTTGCTCTCTCTCTCTCTCTCAAAAGTAAATAAACATTTAAAAAAGAGAGAGAATAATTTTATTTATTTATTTACTTACTTATTTTTAAAGTTTATTTTGAGAGAGAGAGAAAGAGAGAGAGTGTGCATGCAAGCAGGGGAGGGACAGAGGAGAGGAAGAGAGAGAATCCTAAGCAGGCTTCTCTCAGGGGGAGGCTGACAAAGATGGCTTGATACCAGGACCGGGAGATCAAGACCTGAGCCGACATCAGGAGTCTAATGCTCAACCCACTGAGCTGCTCAAGTGCCCTTCCGTGCCTTTTCTTCATGACCTTCCTTCATCTAAACCTCCTTGCCTTCTCTACCTCCTAAAATCATATCTTTTAATGCTCAGGTCCAAGATCCCTCTTTCAGGAATTCTTCACTGAGCAGCCTAAAAATCAACTTTCTCCCCCTACTCTCAGCTCCTAAGTGCTTTAAGTCATTTTCCTGACACTTATAATGGATAATTGTTTTGTTTGCCCAGCATCCCTTTCCACTATCTCCAGTAACAAGATCTACCTCTACCTCTTTTCATCTCTACTCCAACCATGTTATTCTGGTATAGATACCATTTGCAGTACCCCATTACACTGGACAAGGGGTAACACATACTCAACGTTGCTGATTATAACACCCTACTACTTTGGCTTTAAAGATTGGTGGGGAATATCTTATGACAATATGTCCAAAGCAGATCAAGGAGAGTCTTTCCCTGGATCCACATTCACTGAAGTGAGGAAAAAGAAGTTCTCTCTTCTCTTTGGGTCAAAAAACTTACATGGTGTTAAGAGGTACCCTGATGCCTATGTGTACATGTGTGTGTATGAGAGAGAACCCAACAATCTGGAGTCCCTCAGTCTACTGCATCCTTCTAGTCGTATGAGCAAATAAATCCCCTTTATTGCTGAAGCCAGTGTGAATTGGTTGCTGACTACTAGCAACAGAATGAGCCTGGACTATAAAAGAGCCTGCCTGTATCATTAATAAAAATTTTAAATTTGGGACGTCTTTTTCTTACTAGTGGGTTACAAGCTCCTGCCAGCAAAGACTATACATTTTTCATATTTGTACTCCCCAAACCTAGCACTATGCAATCATTTGTATAATATAAATCCCAAAATATGCTCTATGAATGAATAACTAATTTGTATGCTATGCTTCAATTGACAAGCTAAGATTAAACTGTTTATTTCTTTTTGGACACTTTGTCTTTATATGAATTTAGCAGCTGCCATGTATATACTAGTGTTTTGTTATATGTCTGAATGACAAGACTATACTACTTAGGGTTCTCTGGCCAAATAAGGAAGAAAGAAATTTATTAGAAAGATGTGGGGTGGCTTATATATTCATAGAAAAACCTGCACATCCAGGCTTTGGATGTTCTGAAGAGAGTGGCCAAGGCTGGATCATGAGCCCACGCCTGATCCTGGGGGGCAAATCTAGACAAGTTCATCTTAGGCAAGGACTGTAGTTAGGTACAAGTTGAAGTACTTTCTATGAACTAAGAAAAATGAGAGATAAAAAAAGTATAATATATGGTCCCTTCCTGCTCTCAAGAATAGAGAAACAAGACTTACCAAAACAAATATAATGAGCAAATTAAAGCAGCATAATGTTAGCATTGAATTGAAGGTACAGGAGGAGGTAGATGCTATGGTGGTAAGGATTGGCTTCCTGTAGACTGACAGCCATTTACCAAATGTGACAAACGTTTTCAGGCCTGTATGTTTCCTTAGTCTGAAATGCTCTTTCCTTCTATCAGAATTCCACATATCCTGCCAAATTTGAGAGAACATTTCCGTATGACGTCTTCCCAGCTGGCCCCCACCAAAAAACTCTACCCTTCCACAGAAATTTCTTTGTACCCCTGTAGTATAGCCATTGCTTCAGTCTTCTGTATTTCCTATTTTTCCCACCACCCCTCAAGAATGGAAGTTGTGTATCTTTCAATTATGTAGTGTGTGTATGTATGTGTGTGTGTGTGCTGTGATGATGCTGTGTGTGCTGTGATGGTTAATTTTAATGTGTCAATTGGCTAAGCTATGGTACCCAGTTGTTTGGTCAAACACTAGTATAGATGTTGCTGTGAAATTATTTTTTAGGTGTGATTAATGTTTATAATCAGTAGACTTTGAATAAAGCAGATTACTCTCTATAATAAGTGTGTGGGCCTCATCTAATTATTTGAAGATATTAAGAGCAAAGACTGAGGTTTTTTGAAGACTGAGTTTCCAACTTTTGGAATTTGGACTCAAAGCTACAACATCAACTCTTACCTGAGTTTCCAGCCTTCCAGCCTGTCCTACAAATTGCAGACTTGTGAACCCCCATAGTCACCTGAACCAATTCATTAAATCAATCTCTGTCCCCCCACCTTCCTTTCTCCTTCTTTTCTCCTTTCCTTCTCCCTCCACCCCCTGCTTTTTCTCCCCTTTGCTCCCTCTCTCCCTCTTCCTTTCCCTCTCCCTCTCCCTCTTCCTCTCCCTTTCTGTGAGTTTTGCATTTCCTCACATATTTAATGAAGGCCTACTATCTACCAGGCCATTTTAGGCCCTGGGGATACAGCAGTGCACAAAACAGACACAAATTCCTCATAAATAAGCAATCATGAGCTTCCATACTAGAGACAGAGGCAAATTATAAAGGAATACATAAAATACATAGCATATAAGATGGTGGTACATTCTGCTAATAAAAACAAGGCAGGAGAGGGGGAACAGGAAGTACCACCAGTGGAGAGAGGGTGTTTCAGTATTAAATAGGTCAAAAAGGTTTTATTGAAAAGCTGTCATTTGAATAAAGACAGGAAGTGAGAGATCAAGTCATGTAGGTAGATACTTGGAGGAGGTAGGAGGATGCTCCAGGCAAAGAAAATAGCAAATATCAAGACTCTACCTCACCCAACATCATGCCCGCTGCCCTGGGGCAGCCTGCATCCAATGGCTGGTTGATGTGAAGAAATAAAAGTTTTGCCCTCCTTCCTCAAGACAGAGAGCCTTTCGGGAGGTACCCTATAGGGTCAGCTGAAGTCTCTCTTCCAGCTGCTTCATAGTTCAATTTCTCCCCCTTCACAAGCCTGCTTCTTCACCTCTCATAGGTGTTGTTCCCTAGATAGAGTTGCCAGATATAGCAAATATAATCACAGAACACCCAGTTAAATTTGAATTTGAGATAAACAAGAATAATTTTTAATATAAGCTTGTCCCAAATATTGCATTATTTGTTATTTATCTGCAATTCAAACTTAACTTGGCATCCTGTATTTTATCTGGCAACCCTATCCCTATAGCACTCTCAAATAAACTGCTTGCATGTAAATCTCAGAGTCTCAGAGTGTGATTCCCAGGGAACCCAATTTATGACAATTGGTATAGGGAGCTATCATGAGAACCAGACACTAAAATGGGGTTTTGAAACTGTTTCACCCAACATCCAGTTTACAACGAAGACCTGATCACTGGTGTAGGTATTGACCCTTGGCAAATGGTTGCGGTGTAATTGTTAAAACTCCACTAGTGGGGAACTGTGTTAAAAGACTGGTGGAAAAGGACGCAATGGAGGATCATGTGAGGGCTTCAAGGGTCATAATTATATAAGAACTTTGGAATTGGATGGCCATTTCTTCTAGCTATTAATGTATTAAAGAAAGACAGTGAAAGGCTAAGGTCATTAATCACCTATATAAAGTGAAGCGTGAAACCAGAGGCTTTGGCAGCATACAAAGAGACTCTCATTGCTTATAGCTGAGGGCAGAAAAGGCTGAGGTACAGGAGCAGGACTTAATTATTTTAAGAATAGTGGAGTTCCAAAGAAAACTGGATTGTTTGTCATGTCAGATCTGCTACACGAAGGTCAGGGCAAGGAGTAGCAAGGATTGGCAAGGTGTGAGACCCTGAGATTTGGGATGAGGACCTCTGGATCAATGAACTAAAAATCTTCTTGGTCAATGCACTAAAAATTCTTTGGAATCCTCTGAGCCTACAGAAGTAGCCCATTTCTCCCTATTAAAGGATAGCACTCTCCCCTTTCTTAAAGATTCTTGGGGATTCTCTCTTATAGGACAATTCATGCCCTCCATAGGATATTCCCATTTCCTCTCCTGGCTAAAAAAAAACAATTACTAGAATCAAGTAAAAAAAAATGCAGCACGGGAAGTGCTAGGCCTACTAAGGGAGAAAAGGACTATATACTAAAGGAGCTGAGGGCCTAGCTCACATATACTCTTAACAGCCAGGAGAGTATGTAAGCCATAGATTAGGTTCCCTGGGAAACAGACTCTGAAGTTGTTGGATGAGAGGTCATTGAATAAAGTTGGATAACATAGAGTTTATTCATATGGGGCCAATACCCCATGAGACAAGATGTAATACCTATTAAAGATCTTCAAAAATGGTTCTGTTAAGCTGCTTTGTTGCCTCTTTGAGGCTTGAAGAGTGATGGTCCACTCCAAGTGAGGTGGAAGTGCTAGAACCATCATGGAAAATGATGGAGGAAGGGATCAAAACGCTAAGAGAAGTGGTCCTGTTAGAGTGGACATTTTGTATAACGCCAGAAAACATGAACATACTTGGGAGTTAGCAGAACCCCTGTATTCCTGTCTGGGACTAGGAGTTTACTTTTCTTACAAGCTGATAAATCAGCTTTTATTGTTTCATGAATGCTGGTAGTATATGAGACTCCTGAGTCAGAAACAAAGGACTTTTTTATAGCACAGCAAGCAAGCAGCATGAGCAGCATATTTACCATGGTTCTCCTTGCCCCTCAATTTCCAAGGGGGCAATGTGGAGGGTCCAGCTGGGTGCCTGTATACAATGTGTTGCATCACTGAGCTTGGGGAATCTACCATTTTTATAATAAGCAGTATGCAAGGCTGTTCTTTGTCCTGGTGGGAGAGGTTAGCTCATGTCTCAAGATTCGTTGCTGCAAACACAACCCTAAGAAATCTCCTAGACAGAAAGAAGTTGTGACCTTGGCATAAGTCTTGGAGTCCCCAACAAGATTATGCAGGTATATTCAGAACTCGTGGCAGATTCCCTCTCCCAACAATTTGTTCTTCTGCCTACGGGATAAGCGATATTATGGTGGGAAAGGTCAAGTAGAAGCCTCTGAAACTGTTCCCTCCTGCCCATCCAAGACGATAAACAAAAAACAATATTGCATTCCAGGGAGCATGGCAGAGATGAAAGCCACCCCTAAAGACTTAAATGCAAGAGTGATGTTTCCCCATTTAATTCACCTATTGGACCCAGACAAAAATGCCAGGTAGAACTTGAAGGATGAAAAACTCGTCTAAGTTGTAGTCCCAATTGCAGTAGCTGTCTTACAAGTGCTGTTTTTGTTAGAGCAGACCAACATGGCTTCAGGTATGTAGTATTGGCCATTAATCTGATAAATGCATTCTTATCCATCCCTCTCTGAAAGAAGTTCACATTCACATGGGATGGACCACAGTGTTCATTTAAAGTCTTGCCCCAGAACAATGACTCTCCTACTCTCTGTCATGATAAAGTCTGAAAGAAACTTGACCATCTGGACATTTTGCCGAACACCACAGTGGTCTACTTTATTGATGACATTGCGTTATTTGGGCCAGATAAGAAAAAAAATACAAGCATTTGTTGGAGGCCTGGATAAGAGACACATATTTCAGAGGTTCTACAAAGATTCAGAGCCCTGCCACACTAGTGAAATTTTTTAGGGACTGGTAATTTTAGGCATGCTGGGACATCCCCTCCAAAGTAAATGTCAAATTATTCCATCTTGTACATTTAACCACTAAGGGAAGCATAATGCCTGATAGTCCTCTGGGAATATTGCTTTACACTTTACCAAGTGATGAGGAAGTCTGCCAGCTTTAAATGAGACCCAGAGCAGGAAAGGGCTCCACAGCAATTCAGGCTGCAGTACAAGCAGCCCTACTTTGGGCCAGGTTGACCCATCATATTCTATGGTATAAGATAACCTACAATGAGAAAATGTATCATGTGAAGTTTATGCCAGCTCCAAAATGAAAATCACAATTGATACACACAGGGCTCTGGAGTAAGGCCATGCCACCTGCAGCAGAGAATTATATACTGTTCAAAAAAGAGCTCCTGGCATGCTATTGGTATGGTAGACACCAAGTATCTAATTAAGGGACCATGTGGCCAGAGCTGTTCATTAAGGCATAGATCAGCAGATCTAGCAGCAATCCATTGTAAGATGGAAGTGATACTTTCAGAATTGGGCATATGCAGGGCCAGAGGGCACAAGTAAGTTATATAAGTAGATGACCTATACTCCCATGTTATTTACTTCTGTTTCACTCGCACTTCTCACTCAACTCAAACCTATGTTCCAGGCTGACTTCCAGAATGTCAGAGTAAAGGCCTTTGAAAATCCACTTTTCCATAAAGGCAACAAGGAGCACTGGAAAAAAACTGACAAAATTAGCTTGTTCAGAACTTTGGAAATTAACAAATGGCTTGAAACACTCTGAGTAATGTTTACTCAGAAAAACAGCTTAATTTAGTAAAAATTTGATGAACTTTATGGTGTTTTAGTTTTCCCTAATTCCATCCCCACTTTCCAGCTCTGAAGTAGCCTTGAAAATTAACATTACTGCAACTACTATATCTGTGAAAACCAAAAGCCTAGCAGCTGTTGGAGAACACAAAATGGGTTTGTGTTATTGCTTTTGCAGAGCCCCCTTCCCAGAGAATTGTGACTATTTGACTTGTCTAGTGGTTTGAAGAAAAGCTCCATTTTCAGAACTTGTCTTTATTTGGCTTGCCTGAGAACTTTCTCTGTGCAAATAGTACTGTCCTCAGGACATTTGTCAAAAACAATCAGTGGCAATTGTTTAAGACTATAGCTGTTCTATGTGATGTTAGAAGTTGGGGCTAGGGGTGCCTGGCTGGCTCATTTGGTAGAACATGAGACTCTTGATCTCAGGGTCATGAGCCTAAGCCCAACATTGGGTGTAGAGATTACTTAAAAAAAAGGAGGAGGAGGAGGGGAAGAAGTTGGGCCTAATAAGAGGCTGACCAAAAAACTTAATTTTTTTAATGTTTATTTATTATTGAGAGACAGAGCATGAGCATGGGAGGGGCAGAGAGAGAGGGAGACACAGAATCTGAACCAGGCTCCAGGCTCCAGCTGTCAGGACAGAGCCTGATGTGGGGCTCAAACTCGTAAGCCTCCAGATCATGACCTGAGCCAAAGTCGGACGTCTAACTGACTGAGCCACCTGGGCACCCCTGGCCAAAAAAGCTTAAAAGAAAAGATGGACATGGTAAGTTTGTAGATATTTTTTAAAACCTCTAAGGTATTTCTTCAGATCTAGAAGGCCAGATGCATATGCAGAGCTGTGTTATTTTGAGAGAGAGACAGCATGAGTGGAAGGGCAGAGAAAAGGAGAGAGAGAATCCCAAGCTGGCCCCAAGTAGGGCTCCATTCCATGACTGAGAGATCATGACCTGAGCCATATCAAGAGTTAGCCCCTTAACCAACTGAGCCACCCAGGTGTCCCCTCCTGGAGCCCTTTTGTACATTCTTTGGGATTTTCTATGTAGATAATCATGTTGTCTGTTCCAGATCACTTTTTGAATAGCAGGAGCTTAAACTAATATTAGATAAAGTCTTATTACTTGCACCTGAAACTATTCCTATTTGAAACAGTGACTTGCTAAAATTTTGACAATATATATTGGCTTCCCAATATGAAAGAAGAGGAATTAGTTCACTTATATCTTACTTACTATCTGTATTATCTTTTTCTCAGCAATGGTCCAGTTGTTTCTAAATCTCAGACCTCTACAGGGCATACTGACTTCTTCCATATCTGTAGTCCCCAGTGCATATCCCTGCTACATCCTTCTTTGTTCTGCTTCATCAATTAGTAACATTTCTCTACCTGCTTTTTTCATCCAAAAATTTGAGGAAATTTCTTGTTTACTGGATGATTCCTCTGGTAGAATACTAGTTGTCCCACCTGTATCTCCTTCCTTAATAATAGTACTCCCAATTTTTAAGTGGATATGTGACCATGCAGAATAAAGTTTATTATCTCTCATTCTTTCTGCAACTAGATGCAGCCCTATGACTAAGTTTTGGCTAACAGGGTATAAGTTTTGGCTAACAGGTGTAAAAGGGTATCCTTTTAGTAAGAAGCATCCTTAAATGGAAGGGGGCATCTTTTTTTTTTAATCTCTTCCTTCTTTCTTTTGACAATGTTGCTCTTTACTGGCTATAATTCCAGCACCCGTCTTGGACTATCAGGTGATGTCGAGAATAGAAACAAGGTTGAGCAGAAATGAGGAGCCTAAGTCCCTAACACTGGGCTGACCACCTCTGGACTTCTGGAACAGAAGAGAGAAATAAACTTCCATCTTCTTTAAGACACTATTATTTTAGATTTTTTTCTGTTATTCAAAATGAACTTAATCCTGACTTATAGACCTCTTCTCCCCTTCAGTCTCTTTATTGTTGTATTTTACTAACTTTTTTTATTCCTTCACAATCATTTTAAGGAATATTAAGAGAAAAAAGTTTCAATTCATGCTTCTGATCAGATATCTGGAATCAAACTCTAGATTATTCTTTTTTTTAATTTTTAATGTTTATTTATTTTTGAGGGATAGAGACAGACACGAGCAGGGGAGGGCCAGAGAGAGAGGGAGACACAGAACCTGAAGCAGGCTCCAGGCTCTGAGCTGTCAGTAAAGAGCCTGACATGGGGCTCGAACCTACGAACCATGAGATCATGACCTGAGCTGAAGTCAGTTGCCCCTGAATTCTAGATTATTCTTTAAAACAATTATATATTATAAGAATGTCATTGAGATGGCAACAAGGGAATTCAAACAAAAGAAAAAGAGTCACCTACCTTCTCACCATGTTACCACCTCGTAAATTCTTTTTTCTTTAGTTTCCTTTTCAGGTTTCCAGATTTAATCACAGTTTTGTTCTCTTATTTTTCTATTTACAATCAGCATTTCCATAAGCTATATAGTACTTCTAATTATAATTTAAAATAGCTGTATTTTATTGTATTAAGTATATATCATAACTGACTTAACTTTTCTTTTATTTCTGATTATTAAAGTATAAATTCTCAGGAGTGGGATTGCTAAATCCAAGGATTTGAACATTTGTATGGTTATGGAAATGTCTTATCAAATTGTAACTCCAAAAGGTAGAGAATTTCTATGTAGTAAAATTCATTTCTATGTAATATGAAGAGCTAGCACACTGCTGTGAAGGACAAATTGAATTAAGATAAATGAAGGGGAGGGAATTCAGACAGGATAAAGGCTAGGGTAATAATGTCAAGATAGGCAAAGACCATAGAATGTTCAGGGACAATGGTTGTAGTGAAGTTTGAGTAATGAGTACACTAGCTACCACAGATATTAGTTTCTCATTCTGCATAGAATTACCACTTTAGCAATCAGTAATCTGCCTCAGTAGTGAGTGGTATAAGTGTAGACTCACATATTGAGATCAGATTGTGGAATGGTAACCTAAGGAATTGGGTCTTTATTCTGTAGACAATGGGAAACCTGTGAAGACTGACAAAATAACAAGGATATTTTATAACTATAACTATGGATGAATTCGGGGGAAGGGAGTTGAGAGGAAAAATGAATAGACGAGGATTTAGGGAATTAGGGAGACCTCTTTGAAATTATTACAGTATTTCAGAGATGAGAAGATTGATAATGTAGGAAATGGAATGAAAACCTTCCAGGCTAATGGTGGTAGATTAGTTGGGCTGGATGTACATTCTTTCAACTTCTTTTGAAAATACTCAAAGAAACAAAAAAATTTTTTGTAAAGATACACAGAAAGAAACAAATTGGCAATGATAGCATAGATTGAAAAATGAAAATTTATGTGCCAAAGTAGGTTCTTTCTCCTAATTGCATCGTGATTTGGTTGGACTGAGAAATTTTTAATGATTCTCTTTTGAACCTGTGTCTAAGAATAGAGGAAATACTGACTCACCCCTACCATCTGCTTCATCATCTGCCCTTACCCCAGGATAAAGGGGCTGCACTGGCCAGAAAAGCAGCCAGTCATCTCCCAAACACAGAAGAATGACCCTTCTCTTCTGGAGACTAATGGGATGGGGGGGGGGGAGAGTGGCAAAAGAAGACTAGTCATAATTCTTATGTTTTTACAAAGAGAATGTATTTCAGTATTGTTCACGTAATCAGAAATATCACTGGGAAAAAAAAAACCATAAATACTACTTTTGTGTTGTGTGTGTGTGTGTGTGTGTGTGTGTGTGAGAGAGAGAGAGAGAGAGAGAGAGAGAGAGCAGGGGAGGGGCAGAGGGAAAGAGAGAGAATCTTAAGCAGGCTCCATGCTCAACATGGAGCCCCTTGTGGGGCTCGATCTTACAACTGTGAGATCATGACCTGAGTGAGCCAAGATGAAGACTCAGAGGCTCAACTGACTGGGCCACCCAGGTGCCCCTACTTTACTGCATTTTACACCAACCTTTGACCTTTATTTATCACATAACAATCTTTTCCCAATTTTCTTACCAGGCATGAATGGAATGCCATGTTTCTAATTCATCTTAAATCCTGTCTCAGAATAATGTCCTTTCCAAGGTTCATGTTGAGACTTTAGGACTTGAAGATATTTTGCTGCCAAAACATCTGCTCTGTCTTCCCTGTCACAATCACTACCCACCAGGTGATTCTGTGTGGCAGTTGGGCTAAGTAATGGGATGTCTGGCCTCAGGCTTCACTTCTTGTTTCTCCTTCCTTTCTCACAGCTGACATAACTGAAAAGCTCTTTTTGGTCCTGTAAGTATATCCCCATACAAGCAGCTTCTGAGAGAAAGCGAGCACTTCAGAGAAGAGATCAGCTGTCACAAATATTAGTTTTTCATTCAGTGTAGAATAACCACCTTAGCAATCAGGGATCTGCCTCTGAGACAGCAATGTATAAAATCTTCATTTAAGTCATAAACTCTTTTCTGAGGTCAACATGTCTAACAGGATAAATGCTATTTTTTAGCCAAAATCCAATATTTAAGCCAAAACAGGATTTCAGAATGGGATTTCCAAACAATTATATAATGTATTTTTATCACAGTTCACTAAGAAGAGAACAAAGGGAGATGGGTTTAGGTTTAGATTTGCTAAAAGGAAGAACCTTTTCAAAATATAGATTATATATCGAAACAAGTTATTAGAGATTGCCTTTCTTAAGGATCTTTAAAAATAGAATAGACAATCATTCTTCTTAAATGAGTTAGCTGCAGACCTGCTTGGAAGAAAGAACTAAAATAAATGTTCTTTGGAAGACCCCTAAGGTTTGGCTAATCTGTGATTTCTTACAACCCTTGCCCCTACCCACTTACTTTATTCCAGGTCATCATTGCATAGCAGAGATGTGGAAGTTGATGGGAGGTAGATGATGATAGTGACATTTGGGATTACTTCACCACAGGAATTGAGAAGAAATGATTACAGTGCTCTGTCAGTCTACCAACTGAGCAGTTAATGTAAGCAGGTGGTACAGCATAATCCTTCAGTTATTTCTAGAATCTTGATGAATCAGTCAATCCATTCTTATACAAACTAGGGAAAATAGTTACCCCACTTCCAAAGAAATATGATAAAACTATAATTCCAATCTGAAAATGATATTGATCAGAACACAGCAAAGATGTTCTTTTCTTCATACCCCCTATATGATATCAACTCTTATTCAAAGCCTAATACATAAGACATCTTTATTTTTTATTTTTATTTTATTTTATTATTTTTTTAATGTTTATTTATTTTTGAAGGAGAGAGAGACAGAGTGTGAGTGGGGGAGGGGCAGAGAGAGAGGGAGACACAGAACCCGAAGCAGGCTCCAGGCTTCAAGCTGTCAGCACAGAGCCAGACGCGGGGCTTGAACTCACAAACCACGAGATCATGACCTGAGCCAAAGTCGGGCGCTTAACCAACTGAGCCACCCAGGCGACCCTAGTTTTTAAAATTTTTTAATGTTTATTTTTGAGAGAGAAAGAGAGACAGAGCGTGAGCAGGGAAGGGCAGAGGGAGAGGGAAACAGAGGATCTGAAGCAGGCTCTGCCCTGACAGTAGAGAGCCTGAGGCGGGGCTCAAACCCACAAACCACTAAATCATGACCTGAGTCAAAGACGGACACTTAACCGGCTGAGCCACCCAGGTGCCCCATAAGACATTTATAAAAAGTATTTGGTTTGTGGTGTGCATGTATTAGAAATTCTATAGGATACATGTAACTGACATAAGTCTAATAATACAAATCAGATTTGCAAGAAATGTACCTTTTTTCAGTTTTCTAAAACTTAATTTCTCTCTCTCTCTCTCTTTTTGAGTGACATTCTGCTAACTGACAGATACTAAATCTTAGTTAGTTTAGGGTTCCTGTTGCTCTTTTCCTCTGAGATCTGGGAATTTACCATAGTGCCACAGCATCAGAGTGGGGACGGGTAGTGTCTTGTCCTTGTTCATCAGTCCATGCTGGCATCTGCTGAAATATATACCACCTCCTGTCTGATTCCTCCGTCTTTGGCCCAGGTCCTTTGTCTCTCCTCCTGACTGCAGAGCCTTTCTAGATATATTCTCTTCCCCTACTCAAATGCTTTTCTACCATTCCTGGATGGCAGAAAACTAGGTGGCATGTCCAACTCCCTGCCCCAAGTCTGCATTACTCTCAGGTGTGTGGAAAGCATTTTGCTTCTCCCCAACCACACTGAGGCCCAAGGGATGCTTTGAGACTGCATCTGCTTCACCTGCCAAGGCACAGATATTTCTTCTGTGCCCTCAACATTCTAGGTAAGGAGGACTCTGGTATCTTGAAGTCTCCCTGGGTTCTCTCTGGGGGTGCATCATAAGTTTCCTCTACCCCTGGGTTTCTCATTCCAGATGAGATGAACTGGGGAAGGACCCTGAACTGTTTCTTAGGAACACAGTAACGTCTAAACTTACCTTTTCTGATTTTCTCTCTTCATCTTGCAAAGTAAACTTTATTTAGTCTCAGGGGTGGCACCTACATATCTTACAAATTGTCCATGCTCAGAGAACTTCAGGGTTTGGGCTCGTCATATTCAAAAAACTTTTACTGCCATAACAGCCCTTCCCCAAGGGAATTGGTCCTCCACAGTATAGCTTTAGATGGGGTATAAAGGAACTGCCAGGGATTGGAAACATATCTGTTTTTTTTTTTATGTTTATTTATTTTTGAGAGAGAGAGCATGAACAGGGAAGGGGCAGAGAGAGAGGGGGACAGAGGATCCAAAGCAGGCTCTGCACTGACAGCAGAGAACTCGAGGTGGGACTGGAACTCACAAACTGTAAGATCATGACCTGAGCCGAAGTCAAAGTTGGACGCTCAACTGACTGAGCCACCCAGGCGCCCCAGAAACATATCTGTTAATATATCAAAATATGGTGCCACTAAGCTGCTATAAAAGAAATTTAATAACAGGAGGCAATGAGAATTGGAAGATTTCAGTTCCAGGTGAGCGTCAAAGCATCCCTTCTCTCTGTCTCTGTCTCTCTCACTCTGACAATGCATAAAAGACACCCAGCTCTTTCTTGTGGTTCAGTACAGTTTTCGTTCTCACTACATTCTCAGGCAGGTATTTATTACATCAGTTGAGGTCTACCTCGTCTGCATCTCAAAAATCCTCTCTAGAGAAAAGGAGAGAACATTTACTTCGGGGTTTGAATTAGAACCCAATCCTCCTGGGGCGCCTGGGTGGCGCAGTCGGTTAAGCGTCCGACTTCAGCCAGGTCACGATCTCGCGGTCCGTGAGTTCGAGCCCCGCGTCAGGCTCGGGGCTGATGGCTCGGAGCCTGGAGCCTGTTTCCGATTCTGTGTCTCCCTCTCTCTCTGCACCTCCCCCGTTCATGCTCTGTCTCTCTCTGTCCCAAAAATAAGAACCCAATCCTCCTAAATCTTGGGAGGGGTGTCCCTCAGTGGGTACATGATGGCTGCTCCACATACCCTTAGAATGGAAAACTGGGAAGAAAAAGTAGAAATAAATGAATCTCCCCTACCTTGGAAATTAGTTCTTTCAACAGATTGCGTTAGCACTTGAAATCACTGCCTTAACTACTAAAATTGATTAAATTAGCAGCTCTGTGTTTTGCCAAGATCTTTATAGGCTCCCCCCCCCCCCCCCCCCCACTTCTCAACAAATTAAAACCTGGCTTGGAGGGGAATGTAGTAGACTGGAGACATTTCTCCTCCTGTTGCTGGATGCTGGTGTAGCAAGCTTTTGACAGTTTTTAAAAAGAAAAACTTAATTCTTGATTACTACTCTTTACGTGTCTTATATCAAGACTGCAGTGTGGGTGTGTGGGAGGAAAACTGAAGTAACATTGAAGAGTTTAATAAATATTTGTAATTTGAAGTCTTTATATCATTGGTTCACAGAAGGCTATTATTATTATAAGAAATGGAATTATTTCATTTCAAAGGTAATGCTAAATTTTTAGTAAATGTTAATGAATTGAATAAAATATTCCATGATATAAATGTCAGACCTAGCGCAAACTAACAGATTTAAAGCAACATGTTTAATTTGTAGTAAAATGTAACAACTACTAGTAATTATATTCACTGTCCAAAAAGACAACACTTGAAAATCTAGAAAAGATATAATGTTCAACTTAAATAATGCGAAAGGGAATGGTAGAATGGTGAAGAAATATGTTTTATGATGCTCAAAGTAATATTATAATCTTGACTTCCAATTCAAATGAAACACATATTTTTACTAAACCGTGAACTCACATCAACTTTCAAAGTATGCATTTTTGCTTGTGTTATAATTGGAAGTGAAAATAGGACACAAAAGTATGCATATATATATGTATATACATATATATATATATATGTATATACATATATATATGATCACAGCAATTTTTTTTTCAAAAACTGCACATGAATAAAAGCCCAAAAGGAAATGCACAGAAGTATTACTAATGGTTATCTTTTGCATAGTAGGTATAAACATGATTTTTTATTTCTTTCTTCCTTTTGACATTTTCAAAATCTTCTGTAATGAGGACATATTTTTTATATTGACCAAATTAATTAAAAACTCTCTTTTTAAAAGTATTCATCTTGGGGCGCCTGGGTGGCGCAGTCGGTTAAGCGTCCGACTTCAGCCAGGTCACGATCTCGCGGTCCGTGAGTTCGAGCCCCGCGTCAGGCTCTGGGCTGATGGCTCAGAGCCTGGAGCCTGTTTCCGATTCTGTGTCTCCCTCTCTCTCTGCCCCTCCCCCGTTCATGCTCTGTCTCTCTCTGTCCCAAAAATAAATAAACGTTGAAAAAAAAATAAAAGTATTCATCTTCCACACTGTCACCTGTTTATTAAGTACAATAGTTTCTTTTATTATACTCCTCATGATTGTTTTGGAAAGTGGTATGAGCAAGAATTAAATGCTAAAGTGGAGGCTGAGGTGCATCAATGTTCTCCATACAGTGTTACCAAGGATCAGGCATCAGAACAAGGATAAAAAACACACCTTATTCTTTAAAGTAATAAAGACACTGCATAGTCATAATATCAGTTTAACTCTCCCCACTCTGTTACTAGATTGCTTTGCCCTTGAACTGCCCACTGGAAAGATCCAGGTGTGTATCTTCTAAGGTCAGATCTTGCTAAGGTTGACAACTACTTCCCTTCACCACATTTCATTTTACATAATGATTTTGATGTAGGATTGTCATGGTGTAAAGTGGTAGGGGAAATGTAAGGTGATAAAATAAGATAGAGCAATATAGTTAAAAGGCTGTGGAGTTGCCTGTTGATTGCTGAGATTTCTGCACATTTTATCTATAGACTTAGTGAATTCTACTGATGAGGAAAGCAATAGAATCTAAACAACTGGGATCAAAGGGAGAGGATGTTTTTGATCATCTGTTTGACTGCAAGTAATAGTCACAATTTACTTGAGTATTTTATAGGTGCTAAATTCATCCAGAATAACTTTCTTATGTATTATTAATGCAGCCATTTACATTGGTTTGTATAAAAGTTTTTGCAAGAGTTTTTAGGAAAATAGGGATACATTTTCCTGATTTACCCCCATATTAGTGTGCAAAAGAAAAATGTCAGGCATGAAATTATGAATCCTATCAATGTTGTCAAGCTAGACATGTTCATGAATTGGTTATTTTCAAGTAGATCTTTTTTTTTAGTTTTTAAAAATGTTTTTATTTATTTTTGAGAGAGAGAAAGACAGAGTACTAGCAAGGGAGGGGCAGAGAGAGAGGGAGACACAGAATCTGAATCAGACTCCAGGCTCCAAGCTGTCAGCACAGAGTCCGATGTGGGGCTCGAACTCATGAACTGCGAGACCATGACCTGAGCAGAAGTCAGACGCTTAACTGACTGGGCCACCTAGGCGCCCCTCAAGTATATCTTAATTAACATGTTTATAACATGTTTATAACAGTAACTATTTCTTCAGGCTCTATTATTCTGCTTCAGCTCTGTACTCTGAGAAAAGCTACTATTTTATTAAACTTACATGTAGAGCCTTAGGGGAAATCCCTAGTGCCGTATGTCAAAGACTATCTTTAAAATTTTACAAGCGAATTATTAAAATGAATATCCAAAGATCGTTTCAGTGTTTTCCTGTCAGAGAGGAGACCTTGGGTAATCATTTAAGATGTTAAGTAAAATAAATATCCAATGTATACAACAAGGTGTAGAGATCATGAAAATCTAAATTTCCAGGACAGAATGAGCCTTGATGGGTACTCCACCTGAGAGTGTCCAGAATATGTTATAGCTCTGAAGCCTACCAAAAAAGACTCCCAACTTTGCTAACACATTTGTGCCTGTCAGAGTCCATGTGCTAGGACTAATTGACAAGGGCAGCAAAGAGGGAAAGGATGGACTGGAATACTGACAGAATGGGAAGTTCCTAGGCCTAGAACATGGTCCAGAATGGATAATGATTTCAAAGATCTGGCAGATTGGAAGTGGGCAGCATGGGTGATGGGAGGAACAAAGCCTACATCTAAGCAAACCTAAACAAGTCAATCAGGCCCAGTAGAGGAGGTGCAAGGGTGGAACCAAAAGTAAAACAATGGTAGAGAGTTGAGTTGGACAATGGGTCTACCTATAAAAATTCAAAGAGCAGAGACCTGGTAGCCAGAAATAGGTGGGAAGTTGGGATAGATAAACAAAGACAAAGTCAGGATCAGTTCCTCTATAAAAGGGTGATAATAATAAAACACCATAGGAAAAGCCAAATAACCAAAAATAATCCAGAACAAGAAGAAGCATAGAAGTAAGCAGAGAACTGGAATGAATGCCCAGGATTCTTTGAATGGTTTTTATGTGTCCAATTTTCTAATTAGTGCTTCTTGTCACTTCTAGAATCTCAGAGCCTTTTCTGTCACAGCTAGCAACTATATACAGGTATGATTCCATTACCATAACTAATGTAAGGTTCGGCATAACAAAGCTATTTCTGCAGCCCCAAAATAATGCGTATCAATGGCACTATTTTTCATTTGCTTAGCATTCACTCCTCACAGGGGAATAATCTTGTAGGCAAATACATCATGTCCTACCTGATCATAGACTCTCTGAACCATTTATATTCCTGTATTTGTTGTCTATCATTGCATAACAAAATACCCCAAAATTTAGCCACTGAAAATACTATTATCTCACAAGTTTCAGAGGGTCAGGAATCCTGCAAGCAGCCTAGCTAGGTGGTTCCAAGTCAGGATCTCACATGAGGTTGCAGTCAAGCTGCTGGCTGGGATGCAATCAACTTAAGGTTTGAGACTACATGATTCACTTCAAGTTCACTCACATGGTTATTGGCAAGAAACTTTGAGTTCTTTATCATGTGGGCTTCTTTATAGGGTTGCTTAATATATGATAGCTGGCTTCTCTCAGAGCAAGTGATACAATAAAAGGAGAATAATGCCATATTGCTTCTTATTACTTTGTCTCTAAGTCGTATACCAGCATTCTGCCTTATTCTATGCATTGTAAGTCATTAAGCCCACAGTCAAAGAGGGGATGACACAAAGGCATGAATAATACCAGGAGGTACAGATCATGGGGGCCATCTTGGAGACTGGCTACCACGGTTCCCTACAAGATTTTATCTAATGTTTACATAAGCACCTCCAGAGATGAGGAGCTAGTTGAAAGGCACTCAACCAATTCTCCAATTTCTTTTTTTCTTCTTTTTTTTATTAAAATTTTTTTTATTTTTTTTTATTTTTAAAAAAAAATTTTTTTTCAACGTTTATTTATTTTTGGGACAGAGAGAGACAGAGCATGAACGGGGGAGGGGCAGAGAGAGAGGGAGACACAGAATCGGAAACAGGCTCCAGGCTCTGAGCCATCAGCCCAGAGCCTGACGCGGGGCTCGAACTGCCGGACCGCGAGATCGTGACCTGGCTGAAGTCGGACGCTTAACCGACTGCGCCACCCAGGCGCCCCCAAATTTTTTTTATTTTAGAGAGAGCAAGTGAGCACAAGCAGGGGAGAGGAGCAGAGGGTGAGAGAGAGAATCTTAAGCAGGTTTCACGCTCAGCATGGAGCCCAACACAGGGCTCAATTCCACAACTCTGGGATCAGGACCTGAGCCAAAATCAAGAATTGGATGCTCAACCAACTGAGCCACCCCGGTGCTCCAGCTTAACCCATTTCTGGAGAGTAGTATGGGTTCATGTACTGAGCTAATATCTCCAATAACTTCTACATACCAGTTCTTTTTTTTTAAATATGAAATTTATTGTCAAATTGGTTTCCATACAACACCCAGTGCTCATCCCAACAGGTGCCCTCCTCAATACCCATCACCCCCCCTCCCCTCCCTCCCACCCCCCACCAACCCTCAGATTGTTCTCAGTTTTTAAGAGTCTCTTATGGTTTGGCTCCCTCCCTCTCTAACTTTTATTTTTCCTTCCCCTCCCCCATGGTCTTCTGTTAAGTTTCTCAGGATCCACATAAGAGTGAAAACATATGGTATCTGTCTTTCTCTGTATGGTTTATTTCACTTAGCATAACACTCTCCAGTTCCATCCACGTTGCTACAAAAGGCCATATTTCATTCTTTCTCATTGCCACGTAGTATTCCATCGTGTATATAAACCACAATTTCTTTATCCATTCGTTGGTTGATGGACATTTAGGCTCTTTCCATAATTTGTATATTGTTGAAAGTGCTGCTATAAACATTGGGGGTACAAGTGCCCCTATGCATCAGCACTCCTGTATCCCTTGGGTAAATTCCTAACAGTGCTATTGCTGGGTCATAGGGTAGATCTATTTTTAATTTTTTGAGGAACCTCCACACTGTTTTCCAGAGTGGCTGCACCAGTTTGCATTCCCACCAACAGTACAAGAGGGTTCCCATTTCTTCACATCCTCTCCAGCATCTATAGTCTCCTGATTTGTTCATTTTAGCCACTCTGACTGGCGTGAGGTGATCTCTCAGTGTGGTTTTGATTTGTATTTCCCTGATGAGGAGTGACGTTGAGCATCTTTTCATGTGCCTGTTGGCCATCTGGATGTCTTCTTTAGAGAAGTGTCTATTCATGTCTTTTGCCCATTTCTTCACTGGATTATTTGTATTTCGGGTGTGGAGTTTGGTAAGTTCTTTATAGATTTTGGATACTAGCCCTTTGTCTGATATGTCATTTGCAAATATCTTTTCCCATTCCATCGGTTGCCTTTTATTTTCATGAGGTCCCAATAGTTCATTTTTGCTTTTAATTCCCTTGCCTTTGGGGACGTGTCAAGTAAGAAATTGCTGCGGCTGAGGTCAGAGAGGTTTTTTCCTGCTTTCTTCTCTAGGGTTTTGATGGTTTCTGGTCTCACATTCAGGCCCTTCATCCATTTTGAGTTTATTTTTGTGAGTGGTGTAAGAAAGTGGTCTGGTTTCATTGTTGTGCATGTTGCTGTCCAGTTCTCCCAGCACCATTTGTTAAAGAGACTGTCTTTGTACCATTGGATATTCTTTCCTGCTTTGTCAAAGATTAGTAGGCCATACTTTTGTGGGTCCCGTTCTGGAGTCTCTATTCTATTCCATTGGTCTATGTATCTGTTTTTGTGTCAATACCATGCTGTCTTGATGATTACAGCTTTGTAGTAGAGGCTAAAGTCTGGGATTGTGATGCCTCCCACTTTGGTCTTCTTCTTCAATATTAATTTGGCTATTCGGGGTTGTGGTTCCATACAAATTTTAGGATTGCTTGTTCTAGCTTCGAGAAGAATGCTGGTGCAATTTTGATTGGGATTGTATTGAATGTGTAGATTGCTTTGGATAGTATTGACATTTTAACAATGTTTATTCTTCCAGTCCATGAGCACGGAATGATTTTCCATTTCTTTGTATCTTCTTCAATTTCCTTCATAAGCTTTCTATAATTTTCAGCATACAGATCTTTTACATCTTTGGTTAGGTTTATTCCTAGGTATTTTATGATTCTTGGTGCAATTGTGAATGGGATCAGTTTCTTTATTTGTCTTTCTGTTGCTTCATGATTAGTGTATAAGAATGCAACTGACTTCTCTACATTAATTTTGTATCCTGTGACTTTGCTGAATCCATGTATCAGTTCTATCAGACTTTTGGTGGAGTCTATCATGTTTTCCATGTATAATATCACGTCATCTGCAAAAAGTGAAAGCTTGACTTCATCTTTGCCAATTTGGATGCCTTTGATTTCCTTTTGTTGTCTGATTGCTGATGCTAGAACTTCCAACACTATGTGAAACAACAGTGGTGAGAGTGGATGTCCCTGTCGTATTCCTGATCTCAGGGGGAAAGCTCTCAGTTTTTCCCCATTGAGGATGATATTAGCTGTGGGCTTTTCATAAATGGCTTTTATGACGTTTAAGTATTTTCCTTCTATCCTGACTTTCTCAAGGGTTTTTATTAAGAAAGGACGCTGAATTTGTCAAATGCTTTTTCTGCAGTGATTGACAGGATCATATGGTTCTTATCTTTTCTTTTATTAATGTGATGTATCACATTGATTGATTTGTGAATGTTGAACCAGCCCTGCAGCCCAGGAATGAATCCCACTTGATCATGGTGAATAATTCTTTTTACATGCTGTTGAATTTGATTTCCTGGTATCTTTTTGAGAATTTTTGCATCCATATTCATCAGGGATATTGGCTTGTAGTTCTCTCTCTTTTTTTTTTTTTTGCAGGGTCTCTCTGGTTTGGGAATCAAAGTAATGCTGGCTTCATAGAATGAGTCTGGAAGTTTTCCTTCCCTTCCTATTTTTTTTTTGGAACAGCTTGAGAAGGATAGGTAATATCTCTGCTTTAAATGTCTGGTAGAATTCCCCAGGGAAGCCATCTGGTCCCGGACTCTTATTTGTTGGGAGATTTTTGATAACTGATTCAATTTCTTTGCTGGTTATGGGTCTGTTCAAGTTTTCCATTTCTTTCTGTTTGAGTTTGGAAGTGTGTGGGTGCTTAGGAATTTGTCCATTTCTTCCAGGTTGCCCAGTTTGTTGGCATATAATTTTTTATAGTATTCCCTGATAATTGCTTGTATTTCTGAGGGATTGGTTGTAATAATTCCATTTTCATTCATGATTTTATCTATTTGGGTCATCTCCCTTTTCTTTTTGAGAAGCCTGGCTAGAAGTTAATCAATTTTGTTTATTTTTTCAAAAAACCAACTCTTGGTTTCATTGATCTACTCTACAGTTTTTTTAGATTCTGTATTGTTTATTTCTGCTCTGATCTTTATTATTTCTCTTCTTCTGCTGGGTTTGGGGTGTCTTTGTTGTTCTGCTTCTATTTCCTTTAGGTGTGCTGTTAGATTTTGTATTTGGGATTTTTCTTGTTTCTTGAGATAGGCCTGGATTGCAATGTATTTTCCTCTCAGGACTGCCTTCGCTGCATCCCTAAGCATTTGGATTGTTGTATTTTCATCTTAATTTGTTTCCATATATTTTTAAAATTCTTCTCTAATTGCCTGGTTGACCCATTCATTGTTTAGTAGGGTGTTCTTTAACCTCCATGCTTTTGGAGGTTTTCCAGACTCTTTCCTGTGGTTGATTTCAAGTTTCATAGCATTGTGGTCTGAAAGTGTGCATGGTATGATCTCAATTCTTGTATACTTATGAAGGGCTGTTTTGTGACCCAGTATGTGATCTATCTTGGAGAATGTTCCATGTGCACTCGAGAAGAAAGTATATTCTGTTGCTTTGGGATGCAGAGTTCTAAATATATCTGTCAAGTCCATCTGCTCCAATGTATCATTCAAGGCCCTTGTTTCTTTATTGATTCTGTGTCTAGATGATCTATCCATTGTTGTAAGTGGGGTATTAAAGTCCCCTGCCATTACCACATTCTTATCAATAAGGTTGCTTATGTTTGTGATTAATTGTTTCATATATTTAGGGGCTTTCGCATTCAGCACATAGACATTTATAATTGTTAGCTCTTCATGATGGATAGACCCTGTAATTATTATATAATGCCCTTTTTCATCTCTTGTTACAGCCTTTAATTTAGAGTCTAGTTTGTCTGGTATAAGTATGGCTACTCCAGCTTTCTTTTGACTTCCAGTAGCATGATAGATAGTTCTCCATCCCCTCACTTTCAATCTGAAGGTGTCCTCAAGTCTAAAATGAGTCTCTTGTAGACAGCAAATAGATGGGTCTTGGTTTTTTTTATCCATTCTGATACCCTATGTCTTTTGGTTGGAGCATGTAGTCCACTTACATTCAGTGTTATTATAGAAAGATATGGGTTTAGAGTCATTGTGATGTCTGTAGGTTTCATGGTTGTAGTGATGTCTCTGGTACTTTGTGGTCCTTGCAACATTTCACTCACAGAATCCCCCTTAGGATCTCTTGTAGGGCTGGGTTAGTGGTGATGAATTCCTTCAGTTTTTGTTTGTTTGGGAAGACCTTTATCTCTCCTTCCATTCTGAATGGCAGACTTGCTGAATAAAGGATTCTCAGCTGCATATTCTTTCTGTTCATCACATTGAAGATTTCCTGCCATTCCTTTCTGGCCTGCCAAGTTTCAGTAGATAGGTCTGCTACTACCCTTATGTGTCTACCTTTGTAAGTTAGGTCCTGTTTATCCCTAGCTGCTTTCAGAATTCTCTCTTTATCCTTGTATTTTGTCAGTTTCACTATGGTATGTCATGCAGAAGGTCGATTCAAGTTACATCTGAAGGGAATTCTCTGTGCTTCTTGGATTTCAATGCCTGTTTCCTTCCCCAGATCAGGGAGATTCTCAGCTATTATTTGTTCAAGTACACCTTCAGCCCCTTTCTCTCTCTTCTTCTTCTTCTAGAATTCCTATGATACGGATATCGTTCTGTTTGATTGCATCACTTTGTTCTCTAATTCTCCCCTCATACTCCTGGATTTTTTAATCTTTCTTTTTCTCAGCTTCCTCTTTTTCCATAATTTTATCTTCTAATTCACCTATTCTCTCCTCTGCCTCTTCAATCCATGCTATGGCCGCCTCCATTTTATTTTGCACTTCATTTATAACATTTTTTAGTTCCTTGTGATTATTTTTTAGTCCCTCGATCTCTGTAGCAATAGATTGTCTGCTGTCCTCTATGCTTTTTTCAAGCCCAGCGATTAATTTTATGACTATCATTCTAAATTCTTCTTCCATTATATTGCTTAAATTGGTTTTGATCAATTCGTTAGATGTCACTACTTCCTGGAGTTTCTTTTGAGGAGAATTCTTCCGTTTTGTCATTTTGGGTAGTCCCTGCAGTAGCTCCAAACTGCAGGGCAGTTCCCCTGTGCTGTCTGGAGAATCTTGTGTTGGTGGGCGGGGCTACATCAGATCTGATGTGTGCCTCCAGCCCACCACTGGGGCCACTGTCAGACTGGTGTGTACTTTATCTTCCCCTCTCCCAGGGGCAGGACTCACTATGGAGTGGTATGGCCCCTGTCTGGTCTGCTTACACACTTCCAGGCTTGTGGTGCTGCTTCGATGGGATCTGGCCAAGGGTGTATTAGCCAGGGTGGATCTGCAAGGTGCATAGGGGTGGGAGAGGCAGGCTTATCTAGCTTTGCCATCAGTGGTCCCCTGCAGGAGGGGCCCTGCAGCACCGGGAGGGAGGCAGGCCTGTCGGAGGAATGGATCCACAGAAGCAGTGTTGGGCCTTTGCGCGGTGCAAGCAAGTTTGGTGATGGGAACTGGTTCCCTGTGGAATTTTGGCTGGAGGATGGGAGAGGAAAATGGTGCTTGCCAGTGCCTTTGTTCCCCTGCCAAGCTCTGTCTTTACGGGGCTCAACACCTCTCCCTCCTGGGGTTCTCTCGCCCTCCCCACTCTCCGAGCACAGAGCCATGGACTTTTAACATTCCAGATGTTAAGTCCCGCTGGCTGTCAGAACTCACGGAGTCCGGCCCGTCTGCTTTTGCAAGCCAGACTTCGGGGGCTCTGCCTTGCCCAGTGGGCTGCCCCTCCATCGCCCGGCTCCCTCCTGCCAATCCGTGTAGCACACACTGCCTCTCCGCTCTTCCTACCCTCTTCCGTGGGCCTCTTGTCTACGCTCGGCTGCAAGAGTCCCTTCTGTTAGTCTTCCGGCAGTTTTCTGGGTTATTTAGGCAGATGTGGGTGGAATCTAAGCGATCAGCAGGAAGAGGTGAGCCCAGCATCCTCCTACGCTGCCATCTTCCTTGTCCTCTCTCTCTTACCTATTTTTTTCTTTTGTCAGTTGTGATTTTGGTGTTAAGAAGATTTTGCTTAACCCCAAATTACAAAGATTTATGTCTACATTTTCTCTGAAGAATTTTATAGTTTTAGCACTTACATTTAGGTCTATAATCCATTTGAGTTGATTTTTATGTGTGGTACGAGGAAGGAGTCCAACTTCATTCATTTATACGTTGATGTTCAGTAGTTCCAGCACCATTTGTTGAAAGATTCGCCTATTTTTAAATAATATTTGATTTGGGGGTAAATGTTAATAATATCTAAAATTAGTTGAGCACTATGTATTTGCTTAGCACTGTTCCAAGGCTTTTACATATGTTGACCTTAGTTAACCCTTACACTAATTCTAAGGGACTCCATTTCACTATCAGAGAATGATTGGGGAGAGAAGAAGGAAACTGAATGTTAATTGCTTCTCAGTGGCAGGAAAAAAAAGAACTAAGAGGTAGTCCCAGCTCTCTTATTCTTTTTCTTGACTTTTTTTATTTATTTATTTTGAGAGAGAGAGAGAGAGAGAGGGAGAGAGAAAGTGTTAATGGGGGAGGGGCAGAGAGAGAGGCAAGAGTGAGAATCCCAAGAAGGCTCCACGCTGCCAGCGCAGAGCCCCATTTGGGGCTGGAACTCATGAACTGTGAGATCATGATCTGAGCCAAAATCGGACACTTAACCAACTGAGCCACTCAGGTGCCCCATCCTTGCTTTTAATACCAGTGCCTATGATTGGACTTCCTGATATGGATGGCATAATGTTAAGGGAAAAGCCAAAGCAAAGAATAGATCTACTCATATCCTATTTTGTTGCCATCAAGAAAAATGATATACTGGGCACCTGGGTGGCTCAGTCAGTTGAGCGTCAGACTTGGGCTCAGGTCATGATCTCGCAGTTAGTGAGTTCAAACCCCACATTGGCTCACTACTGTCAGCACAGAGCCTGCTTCGGATCCTCTGTCCCCCTCTCTCTGCCCCTCCCCCACTTGTGCTCTCTCAAAAATAAATGGAAAGAAAGAAAGAAAGAAAGAAAGAAAGAAAGAAAGAAAGAAAAGAAAAGAAAAATTGTATTATGACCAGAAAAGGGGACAAGATGATTAAGAGAAAAGCAAACGTCTTGATAGAGGTGATGATGCTTAGAGAATACTATATGATCTCATGAGTTTAAAGCTCTTGGCCCAGAGAGCTTATAGCTAAGGATGAAAGACCTCACACATGAGATAACTCAGTTGTTTCCATCATTTTCATTGCAACGTGGACAATAGAAGTGCTGGAAGACTGAAGAAATGCTGATTTTCAAAATGAATGAGATGCTCAATTCTGTCAATCCTAGAAGAGAGTGTGGTAGCCAGTGAAGACAAAATCATAGAATGGGTTTTAAAGTAGATGGTTTGTGATTATTTAGGAAGAGAAGGGGTGACCAGTAGGAGATGTCATGGGCTCACCATTCAGGTTGACATTGATTTGTTAGTAATTCTCTATCTGTATATATGCTAAAACATTAAATAGTTTGCAGTACCAGCTCTCCATAAATTACATTTTCAAGTTGAAAAGTAATATTTGAAGGACTAAGATTGGTATTAATAATATGGAGAATTAGTATTCTTTTCCAGCAATGATTGGCACTTTAAATTTGAATGAGGTTTGGAAAAAGATTTTATTTCTATATGTAACTGCATTCCCTCATTGACCTGATTAATTAGATCTGTGCTGTTTACATAAGAACATAAATATTTTAGAGTAAAACCCAATTTAATAAATGAATAAACTTATTAAGATGTAATTACTTTTCTAAGTTCTGTGTTTTAAAACTTGCAATTAGAATGTGGATTATAAACTGTTCTACATGGAGCTTTCAGGGAGGTTTGGCTTATCTTTCTGTGATTTTATTTGGTTTAAAGCTAAACATGCATTAGTATGGGATACAGGGTTTATAATTGGAATTACTTCTTATTGATAAAGTCAAGTTTGTTAAAAACAAATGTAATATTATTGTTTAAGATGAGGAAAAGGAGAAGAGAAGTATCTCAAGTGGAAGTAATTTCTGCTTAGGCCTCATGTTTCCCCGCACATAAACAATTATATATATTATTAATGAATATAAAGTATGGCTGTAAATATAGATAGTATGGATACACGTAGCAATAGTACAAAAGTGTGCATGGAAGAAAAAAAAGTCGGCTTTAGGATAGTGATTATTTGTGGGGAAAGGGATAGGGGTAGGGAGGCGTTAGGACTTTATTTGTATCTGTAATATTTTACTCTTAAGAGTGAGAGAGTGGGCTTCTCTTGTTATTTTTTTATGTTTGAAATATTTCATTAATTGAAAATTTGAAAACAAGAAAATAAGCAGCCTAATTCTCTGATTGCTTTCTTAAAGGGCCCAAGTGTTTATTTCCTGTTGATTTGAGAACATGATTAAATAAAGCTTTACAGGTAGCTGGAGAATTTATTTTTATAATGTTAATAACAACAGCTACAATTTATTAAGCATATAGAGTGTACCAGGCCCTATGTGAGGTGCTCTAAATATGCTCTCTACTGTTTTGACAATAACTGTGAAGAAGGTATTTCCTTCATTCCCATTTAACAGATGGCAAGGTGAGCTGTAATTCCAATCCATTACTTGTGATAAAATATGCTAAGTGAAAACTCAGACTTCCAAATGTCAAGTTCAATATCCCAAAGATCATTTCTCATGTAATAGCTTTCTTTGTCCCAAGAGTTATCTCTACATTTTAATGTTTACTTGAGAAAAATCAGAATATATGGATAGAGAAAAAGAAGATAAAAATTGCCTAAAATTTCACTACCACCCAGAGAAAGTTTCTGCTAGCATTTTGGTAGGTGCCCTTTCATATGTTTTCCATGCATAAATTTGTATGAACTTTCAAATGTTTTGAAAAGGAACTGTGTCAAGAATTTCTCTATCAGTATTGCTTATGGTGTATAATATAGAATAAATTTAAAATTTGGATTTTATTCCATACATATCTGTATATTTTTAAAAGTAGAGTTTTAAACTGAATAACTTCATTAAAAAATTTATACAACAAGGGCACCTGGGTGGCTCAGTTGGTTAAGTGTCCAACTTCGGCTCAGGTCATGATCTCACGGTTCATGGGTTCCAGTCCCAAGTTGGACTCTGTGCTGACAGCTCAGAGCCTGGAACCCATTTCAGACTCTGTGTCTCCCTTTCTCTCCCTGCCCCTCCCCCACTTGCACTCACTCTCTCTCTCTCTCTTTCTCAAAAATAGATAGACATTAAAAAAAATTTATACAACATATATGAAAAAGCAATTAGACTGGCTATTTTTTTTTTAATTTCAGTATTTATTACAGTGGTATATCTAAAACAAAGACCAACTGGACAATTACTAAATTATATTTGCCAGTAAATTATAGAATCAATAATGAGTATATTACCTGTTGTGGATAGTTTGTTTCAAAAGACAGATGGACAATTCCATTTTCTGTCTCTGTGATATGACCACTCTAAGTACCTCATACAAGTGGTATCATACATTATTTGTCTTTTTGTGGCTGGCATAATTCACTTAGCATAATGTCCTCAAAGTTCATCCATGTTGTAGCATGTCAGAATTTCCTTCCTTTTTAAGTCCAAATAATATATCATTGTATGTATATTGCATATTTTGCTCATCCATTCAGCTGTTGATGGACACTGGGGTTGCTTTTTAGGTATTAGCTATAATGGATGATGCTGCTCTGAACATGTGTAAACCTATTTAAGACCTAGCTTTCAATTCTTTTGGTTGTATGCTCAGAAGTAGAATTGCTAGATCATATGGTAATTCCATTTTTAACTTAAAAACATTTTTTTTGTCAACGTTTCTTCATTTTTGAGAGACAGAGGTGGGGGGAGGGGCCGAGAGAAAGGGAGACAGAATCCGAAGCAGGCTCCAAGCTCTGAGCTGTCAGCACAGAGCTCGAGCCCATGAACCATGAGATCATGATCTGAGCTGAAGTCAGACGCTTAACTGATGGAGCCACCCAGGCGCCCCTCCATTTTTAACTTTTATATATCCTCCATGCCATTTTCCATAGCAGCTGTACCATTTTATATTTCTATTCATAGTGCACAAGAGTTCCAGTTTCTTCATATCCTTGCCAACACTTGTTACTTTCATTTTTTTTGACAGAAACCATCTTAATAGGTGTAAGGTGATATCTTACTGTAGTTTTTATTTGTATTTCCCTAATGGTTAGTAATGTTAATCATCTTTTCATGTGCTTATTGACTATTTGTATATCTTTCTGGGAGAAATGTCTACTCAAGTCCTTTGCCCATTTTTTGGCTTTTTTTATTGTTGAGTATTAAGAATTCTCTATATATTCTGGATATTAATTTTTATTAGATATAATTTGAAAATATTTTCTCCCATTCTTTGGGATGCTTTTTTACTTTCTTGATAGTATCTTTTGATGCACAAAAATTTTAATGTATATGAAGTCCAATTTGTCTATTTTTTCTTTGTTACCTATGTCTTTACTGTCATATCCAAGAAACCACTGCCAAACCAAATTTGAAGATTTTCCCCAATACTTTCTTCTAAGTGTTTTATGGTTTTAGGTCTTACATTTAGGTCCTGGATCCATTGTCAGTTAATTTTTTTTATTTAACTTTATTTTTAAAAATTTACATGCAAATTAGTTAGTATATAGTGAAGCAATGATTTCAGTAGATTCCTTAATGGCCCTTACCCATTTAGCCCATCCCCCCTCCCACAACCCCTCCAGCAACCCTCAGTTTGTTCTCCATATTTATGAGTGGCTTCTGTTTTGTCCCCCTCCCTGTTTTTATATTATTTTTGTTTCCCTTCCCTTATGTTCATCTGTTTTGTCTCTTAAAGTCCTTATAAGAGTGAAGTCATATGATTTCTGTCTTTTTCTGACTAATTTCACTTAGCATAATACCCTCCAGTTCCATCCACGTGGTTGCAAATAGCAAGATTTCATTCTTTTTGATTGCTGAGTAATACTCCATTGTATATATATACCACATCTTCTTTATCCATTCATCCATCGATGGACATTTGGGCTCTTTCCATACTTTGGCTCTTTCCATACTTTGTTGATAGTGCTGCTATAAACAAGGGGGTGCATGTATCCTTTCGAAACAGCACACTTGTATCCCTTGGATAAATGCCTAGTAGTGCAATTGCTGGGTCGTAGGGTAGTTCTATTTTTAGTTTTTTGAGAAACCTTCATACTGTTTTCCAGAGTGGCTGCACCAGCTTGCATTCCCACCAACAATGCAAAAGAGATCCTCTTTCTCCACATTCTCGCCAACATCTGTTGTTGCCTGAGTTGTTAATGTTAGCCATTCTGACAGGTGTACGGTGGTATCTCGTTGTGGTTTTGATTTGTATTTCCCTGATGATGAATGATGTTGAGCATTTTTTCATGTGCCTATTGGCCATCTGGATGTCTTCTTTGGAGAAGTGTCTATTCATGTCTTTTGCCCATTTCTTCACTGGATTATTTTTTTGGGTGTTGAGTTTGATAAGTTCTTTATAGATTTTGCATACTAACCCTTTATCTGATATGTCATTTGCAAATATCTTCTCCCATTCTGTCGGTTGCCTTTTAGTTTTGCTGATTGTTTCCTTCGCTGTGCAGAAGCTTTTTATTTTGATGAGGTCCCAGTAGTTCATTTTTGCTTTTGTTTCCCTTGCCTCCGGAGACGTGTTGAGTAAGAAATTGCTGCAGGCAAGATCAAAGAGGTTTTTGTCTGCTTTCTCCTCGAGGATTTTGATGGCTTCCTGTCTTACATTGAGGCCTTTCATCCACTTTGAGTTTATTTTTGTGTATGGTGTAAGAAAGTGGTCCAGGTTCATTCTTCTGCATGTCATTGTCTAGTTTTCCCAGCACCACTTGCTGAAGAAACTGTCTTTATTCCATTGGATATTCTTTCCTGCTTTGTCAAAAATTAGTTGTCCATACGTTTGTGGGTCCATTTCTGGGTTCTCTATTCTATTCCATTGATCTGAGTGTCTGTTCTTGTGCCAGTACCATACTGTCTTGATGATTGCAGCTTTGTAGTATAGCTTGCAGTCTGGGATTGTGATGCCTCCTGCTTTGGTTTTCTTTTTCAAGATTGCTTTGGCTATTCGGGGTCTTTTCTGGTTCCATACAAATTTTAGGATTATTTTTTCTAGCTCTGTGAAGAATGCTGGTGTTACTTTGATAGGGATCACGTTGAATATGTAGACTGCTTTGGGTAGTATCGGCATTTTCACAATATTTGTTCTTCCTATCCAGGAGCATGGAATCTTTTTCCATTTCTTTGTGTCTTCTTCAATTTCTTTCATCAGCTTTCTATAGTTTTCAGTGTATAGATTTTTCACCTCTTTGGTTAGATTTATTCCTAGTTATTTTATGGTTTTTGGTGTAACTGTAAATGGGATTGATTCCTTGATTTCTCTTTCTGTCACTTCATTGTTGGTGTATAGGAATGCAATCAATTTCTGTGCATTGATTTTATATCCAGCAACTTTGCTGAATTCATGAATCAGTTCTAGCAGTTTTTAGTGGAATCTTTTGGGTTTTCCATATAGAGTATCAGGTCACCTGTGAAGAGTGAAAGTTTGACCTCTTCCTGGCCGATTTGGATGCCTTTTATTTCTTTGTGTTGTCTGATTGCAGAGGCTAAGACTTCCAATATTATGTTGAATAACAGTGGCGAGAGTGGACACCCCTGTCTTGTTCCTGACCTTAGGGGGAAAGCTCGCAGTTTTTCCCCATTGAGGATGATATTAGCATTGGGTCGCTCGTATATGGCTTTTATCATCTTGAGGTATGATCCTTCTATCCCTACTTTTTTCAGGGTTTTTATCAAGAAAGGATGCTGTATTTTGTCAAATGCTTTCTCTGCGTCTTTTGAGAGGATCATATGGTTCTTGACCTTTCTTTTATTGATGTGATGAATCACGTTAATTGTTTTGCGGATATTGAACCAGCCCTGTATCCCAGGTATAAATACCACTTGGTTGTGGTAAATAATTTTTTTAATGTGTTGTTGGATCCAGTTGTCTAATATCTTGTTGAGGACATTGTCAGTTAATTTTTGTATATGGTGTTAGGTAAGAGTCCAACTTCATTTTTTTTTTTTTTTTGCATGTGGTTATCCAGTTGTTCTATTCATTATCAAGAATGAGATATTGAAGCCTCCAATATTATTGTAGAATTGTCTATTTCTCCCTTCAGTTCTCTCAATTTTTGCTTCATATATTTTGATGGCCTGTCATTAGGTGCATGGATGTTTATAATTGTTATATTTTTGCTGTATTAAAATTCCCATTTATATATAATGTCCTTCTTTGTCTCTTGTAACCTTTTTTTGTTTTGTTTTGTTTTGTTTTGTTTTGTTTAAAGTCTATTTTGTCTGATGTTAATGTAACCATTATACTGTTGCATGGAATAGCCTTTTCTATCCTTTCACTTTCAACCTATTTATGTCTTTGGACTTAAGTGAGTCTTGTAGACAGTGTGTAGTTGGGTCATGTGTCTTAATCCATTATGCCAATCTATCTTTTCATTGGAGAATTTAATCCATTTGCATTTAAAATAGTTACTGGCAAGGAGAGACTTACTTCTGTCATTTGCTATTTGTTATCTATATGCTTTATAGCTTTTTTGACCCTCATTCCTTGCATTATTGCCTTCTTATATGTTTAGTTTGATTTTTTTTTGGTAGTTAAACATTCAAATTTCTTTATAATTTTATTTTGTGTATATTCTTTTCTTTAATTTTTCAAAATGTTTATTTATTTTGAAAGAGAGGGAGAGAGCATGCACAAGCAGGGGAAGGGCAGAGACAGAGGGACAGAGAGAACCCCAAGCAGGCTTCATGCTGCCAGTGCAGAGTCTGATGTGGGGCTTGAACTCATGAACTGTGAGATCATGACCCCAGCTGAAACCAAGAGTTGGATGCTCAATCAACTGAGCCACCCAGGTGCCCCTATTTTGTGTATATTCTTTAACTAGTTGTGTGTGTGTGTGTGTGTGTGTGTGTGTGTGTGGTTACTATAGTGATTACATTTAACATTTTTTTTTTAGTATATATTTTTGAGAGGAAGAGAGAGTGCACACAGGTTGGGGTGGGGCAGAGAAAGAGAGAGACAGAGGATCTTAAGTGGGCTCTGAGCTGACAGCAGAGAGCCTGGTATAGGGCTTGAACTCATGAACAGTGATATCATGACCTGAGCCAAAGTCTGACACTCAAACCACTGAGCCATCCAGGCGCTCCAACATTTAACATTTTATAACTTAAGTCATAATACACTCTAGTTTGAATTTATGCCAGCTTAACTGGAATAACATATAAAAAGCTCTGCACCTTTAACAACTCTGTCCCTACCTCTTTTAATTGTTGTTGTAAACTTATATCTTTATACACTATGTATCCCAAAACATAAACAAATAATATTTTAATGTATTAGTCTCTTAAGTTTTGTAGAAAACAAAAAGTGGAGTTACACACCATTGTTTTAATAATACCAGTTTCTGTAATTGCCTTTGTATTTACCTTTACCAAGATCTTTATTCATATAGCTTCAAGTTACTGTACAGTGCCCTTTCATTTCAAGATGTGGGACTCCTTTTAGTATTTCTTGCAGGCAGGTCTAGTGGTCACAAACTTCCTTAGTTTTTTTTTATTTGGGAATGTCTTAATTTCTCCCTTACTTTCGAAGGACAGTTTTGCCAAATATAGGATTTTTCATTGACTGGGTTTTTGTTTGTTTGTTTGTTTGTTTTTTGTTTTTTTACTTTTAGCACTTTGAATATATCAGCTCACTGCTTTCTAGCCTCCAAGATTTCTGATGAAAAATATGCTGATAATCTAATTAAGGATCCCTTATATGTGACAAGTTACTTCTCTCTTGCTGCTTTCAAAATATTCTCTTTGTCTTTGGACAGTGTTATAATGTATCTTGGTGTGGGTTTCTTTGAGTTCATCTTGGCATTTATTGAGCTTCTTGGATGTTTATATTCATGTATTTCATGAAATTTGGGGAGTTTTTAGCCATTATTTCTTCAAATATTCTCTCTGCCTCTTTCTCTCTGCCTTCTAGGACTCCCACAATGTATATGCTGGTCCTCTTGATGATATCTCACAGTTCCCTTAGGCTCTGTTCACTTCAATCTTTTTTCTTTGTGTTTCTCAGACTCAATAATTTCCATTGTCTTATCTTCAGGTTCACAGATCCTTTCTTCTGCCTAATCAAATCTGTTTGTGAATCCCTCTATTGAACTTTTCATTTTAATTATTGCACTTTTCTTTCTTTTTTTTAAAGAATTTTTAAAAGTTTACTTATTTATTTTGAGAGGGGCAGCAGTTAGGAGCAGAGAGAGAGAGAGAGAGGAGAGAGAGAGAGAATCCCAGGCAGGTTCCACACTGTCAGTGCAGAGCCTGACATGGGGCTTGATATCATGAACTGTGAGCTGAAATCAAGAGTCATATGCTCAACTGACTGCACCACTCAAGCACCCCAACTGTACTTTTCCACTCCCAGATTTCTTTTTGGTTTCCTTTAAGGTTTCTCTTTGTTGATACTCCATTTTGTTTCATACATCATTTTCTTGACTTTCTCCATATCTTTCTTTAGTTCTTTCAGCATCTTTAAGACAGTTGTTTTATTTATTTTATTTTATTTTTTAAAGTTTATGTATTTATTTTGAGAGAGACAGAGACAGTGTGTGTGGGGGGAGGGGGTGGACAGAGAGAGAGGGAGAGAGCGAATCCCAAGCAGGCTCCATGCTGCCAGCTGTGGAACCTGACATGGGGCTCAAACTCATAAACAATGAGATTATGACCTGATCTGAAACCAAGAGTCAGGACAGTTAACCAACTGAGCCACTCAGGCACCCCAAGACAGTTGTTTTAAAGTCTGTGTCTAGAAGATTCACCATCACGGGATTTTCAGGGACAGTTTCTGTTGCTATTTTCCTTTGAATGGACCATATTATTTTGTGTCTTTGTATACCTTGTGGTGGTTTCTGTTGGAAGTTGTACATTGAATCTAATACTCTAATAATTAGATTCTAATAAGTGGTAACTCTGGAAATTAGATTTTCTTCCTTTACCAGGGTTTGCTGTTTTAAGTTCTAGTTTGGGGGGACATGGTTATTATTATTGGCTCTGTTTGTGATAAGGATTACCATAAGATGTACACATAAGATCTTCTCAGGTTCTTTCTTAGCCTGTAACTTTCTCTGGGCACACATGATGACTTTCTAATTTCCTCTGTGTATGTGATTGCTTTTCTTTTTTTTCTTTTCTTTTCTTTTCTTTTTTTCTCTTCTCTTCTCTTCTCTTTTCTTTTCTTTTCTTTTCTTTTCTTTTCTTTTTTTCTTTTCTTTTAAGTAGGCTCCATGGCCAGTGTGGGGTTTGAACTCGTGACCCTGAGATCAAGGGTCACATGATCCACTGACTGAGCCAGCCAGGCATCCCTGTATATGTGGTTGCTTTTGAATATCCTGCTCTTCACTGTGTGGCTACCAAAATGGCTAAAAAGAAAAAATAAGGGGAAAGAAAGGTACTGACCCATTAAGTCCCCTAAAAATCATTTCAGCCAGCAGGGAAGGGCCTTGCAACAATGGGATATGTGTGTGCAAAAATAAGGGCCACAGTTTCATTATCTGCACATATGTGATCAGAAACAATAATCAATGATTAGAGCACAGATCCCTGATATTTGGAGAACACGGTCTTTTTGGTAAAATGGTCACACCATGCATAGCTGCCAGGAACACATACATATCTCCCTACAGTGAGGCAGAGGTGTGGGGAATAGGTAGTTGCCACTGTGCTAAGAACTGGAATCAAATGAAATTAATCACAATTTACCTCCAGATTTCCTCTGGAAGTTGTGAGCCTATCATAGACTCCTGAGTTTCAAAATTACATCAGCAGAATAGGCCAGTCGTCTAGATGGGGAGACAGATTTCTAATGTTTCCTGCTCTGTCATCTTCCCAGAATCATCCTCTTCCTTTCTTCCTTCCTCCCTTTCTTTCTTTCTTTCTTTCTTTCTTCTTTCTTTCTTCTTTTTTTCTCACTATTGTGTACTTACTACGTGTCAGGCTCTGTTCCATCTGTTCTGGAGCCATCAAGGCTCCAATAGCTCATTGTGAGTTTTTTTCTCATTTAAATAAACATATATTTTTATACTTAAATTTTTTCTTGCAACTTTGCATTATTTTTCTTAAAGAGAGTCCCCAACATTTTATAGACTTCAGATTACACAAAGCTTGCATCTTTTCCTGCTATGGCATCAAGAGAGTAACATGCTTTAATTCAAAATGGTCCCTAAGGTGTCTAATCTTTAATGTGCCCCACCGTGACTTCCATTTTTGCTTCTTGAACACATTATCATCCCCATCCTACTCTCTGCCAACCGGAAAGTGTTACAACAAGATCTGGAAGGCAAGCTTACTGAAACACAAGTCACCTTTTCTCTGCTGATGAGAGTAAATTTCTAAGGTGGCTAGATTTAGCAAATAAAAATACAGGATTCCTAGTTAAATTTGAATTTCAGATAAATGTTACATGGGACATACTTATACTTTAAAAATTCTGTTTTTTTATCTGAAATTCAAATTTAAGTGGCAACCTGTGTTTTATCTGGCAATTTCATGAATTCCTCAAAAATGGTTTCTCTAGCATAAGGATTACATTTTATTCATCTTTCTGTAGAACTAGAACAGTTTTCAGATCAATGATAGTGGTGTGAGTACTAAAATCAGTGACTATTCATTATCTTTTCTGGGAAACAAAAATCTAATGTAACTTATGGATCCTCTTCCCAGAAAAATGCACAAACACAAAACACTTTGCACATAATTTCAGACCCCTAACACCTAACTTGTAAGGTGTCACTTCCTGACCTCTCCCCAACTCAGACCCTTTATGTAGAGTTCCTTGTTTGTATGTTTTGTGATTTACAAAGTGGTTTCAACTTCACAACAGTCTTATAATAGAACTAACCCGTTTTGTGGATGGAGAAAGTGAGACTTGGATTCAGAAACATTACATACCCAGTAATTATAATCAGAATCAAATTCAATTCTTCCCACTTTGACTCATGGGCTCTTTCACCATACCAGTCTGCCATATAAATCTTCCTTCCTTATAATGTTCTGATTTCTATAGCAGCATTTTTTGTATGGAAGTCAGGGTGGAAGAGTGGAAAGTGCATTCAGATGAGAAGTCTTGGGTGTGAATCTTAGTTCCTTCACTGAGAAGCTATATGCCTGGGCCTTAGTTTACCCATCTGTACAATGAGAAGGCTGGACACCATCCTCTGAGAGCACTGATATTCTATGATTTTAAAGGGCCCCTTCACTTTCCCCAACTTTCCTAGAAGGCCATAATAAAACCTACTTTTGTGACCTTCTAAGGTGCAGAGATTACAGATGTACTCAGAGGAATTTGAAACTGAAAAGGCTTAGGAGTTAGGAAGATATGAATTTGCTCTATGTGGGGGGTTTCCAGGGCCTATAGTATAAAGAGTTATATCTATACCTAGCCAGGGTATGAGGGGAGTCTAAAGGCATAAAGGAGTGAGATGAAATCCCCTGTGCAGACTCTGGATTTGCAGTGGGAGTAGAACATGGCTGCAGTCAAATTCTAGGCTTTGCTTTTACTCTCACCTTTTGGCTGAGCATGGGGAAGACAGAGCCTGGTGCTCAGGGACCCCACTCAGACCACCAGCCTTACTCAGCTGTCCTTGGCTGCTTTCTGTGGAGCAATGGACTTATAGCAACTAGTACCTGGAGGCACTTTCCCCACTTCAGGATTTAAAGGGAAGCTCTTTCTTTGAAACACAAGGGAAGAGGATCCTGGATTCTACTTCTTGGTACCTAAAAGAGCAACTAACTAAATTCCTGTGCTAATGGCCATATTCTCTTCTTCCCTTACATTGTTCTACTGGATGCAGATATGCCAAAGCCACACATGCCCGAGCCTAATAAACATCCAACACCGCATAGGAGTCCTAACAACAACCTTAGGTCAAAACAATGTGCTAGGAAGTATCTTGGCAGTTACCTCAGCAGGTTTGCCAATTTGGGAAAGTTTCTTTTTTTTTTTTTTTTTTAAGAGAGAGAGAGAGGGCGCAAGTGAGCAAGGGGCAGAGAAAGAGAGCATCCCACAAGGGGCAGAGAGAGAGGCGAAATTTCCAAAAAGAAATCCTTGCAAAGCAAATGGTTTGTACCTCACCAGCATGGTGGTGAAATGGGCAGATGTAGGAGAGGCCATACTAAAGAGAGAACACAGCATATGTAAGAAATCAGAGACCTTCATATGGGCAATCTGGGGAAAGAGGGAGCATTTCTTTTTCTCTTCTTCCTCCTCCCAAACTTTATCCCCAAAAGTAGCAACAAGTCACCTCCTCTGTGATGCCTTTCCCATTCCACTTGTCTTTCAGGGAAAGGTTGAGACACAAGAGTGTCCCAGATAGACTAATTATTTGGTACCTCTTGAAAAAAAAATCCAGTTAAAATATTTATTCAACATTTATTAGGTGGAGTTAGGGAGAAACCAATATTTTTATTATTATATTAAAAAAAAGAGGCTTACTCCCACTGGCCAAAGTAGAGTCAATGTTCTGGAAAAAAGAAATCTCATTTTTCTGTAATTCCTGTTCTCGTTTCTATTTTCTTTTGCAATTTACTGAATCAGACTACTTGGGAGACATACCAAAGAATTTAAAATTTAGGCTTTGTTCAACAGTTTAAAATTCATTCCAGAAAAAACAGCTTGGTGTTATGCATGATTTGATTTCAGAATTTCAGTTGACTTCATCTGCAGCTGCTCATGGCAAAACTAATCAACAGACATAGGTCAGTTCTAGAGAGGAGGTCTCTGTTTTTTTGTTTTTAAAGTTTATTTATTTTTTTAAAAAATTTTAAATGTTTATGTATTTTTGAGCGAGAGAGAGGGAGAGAGAGAAAGAAGAGCACAAGTGGGGGAGGAGCAGAGAGAGGGAGACATAGAATCCAAAGCAGGCTCCGCACTGTCAGTGCAAGGCCTGACATAGGGCTTGAACTCTCAAACTGTGAGACCATGACCTGAGCTGAAGTCAGACACTCAATTGACTGAGCCACCCAGGCACCCCTAAAGTTTATTTATTTATTTTGAGAGAGAGAGAGAGAAGGGGGAGGCAGAGAGAGAGAGGGAGAGAGAGAATTCCAAGCAGGCTCCATGCTCTCAGCATAGAGCCCTGAGCCAAAACCAAGAATCAGAGGCTTAACCAACTGAGCTACCCAGGTACCCCTGTTTTTTGTTTTTAATTTTCACATGAAAGCATTGTTTTCTTTGGTGGTAGCAAAACCAAATTATCTTTCACCAGAAAGGTAAGTAATTTTGTACAGAAACCTTAGTTAACTAGCACATTTCTGGTTTTCATGGCATCCCATATGTATTGTTGCCTGCTATTGTTGCCTGGATTTCTCATTTCTTCATACAGCTGTGTCTGTCAGCTAAACAGAACTGTGTGCTTCCTCTGTCTTTCTACAGCCTTCTACTTTGCCTTGATTAGAGATAATACTTATCACATGATATTGTCATTGTTTTTGCATCTTTGTTCCCTCCTAGACTATGAACTTGCTTAGTTCAGAGACCATATTATCTTCATGATTCTAGTGGGCCCTCAATAAATGAATGAATAAATGCCATGGGCAATAAGGAAAGATCAACAGGCAATAGGCCTGCATGTGGGATATCAGCGAAGAATCTGTAGTCTCACTGGGCAAAGCCTTCTATATGAGAAATCCTGAGCCATCTGAAGTTGCCAAAAACTCAAAGAATTTAGTCACACATTGGCCACTTTTGGTGCATAGTCCACAGCATCTCTAATTTGACGACAAAGCAAAATTAACTGTAATCGAGTTACTGACCTAAGATCTTTACACATATTTTTTATTAAATTATCATAACAACCTTATGAGGTAAGTGTTATTAGCCTCTATTTTATAGGTTAAATAGCTAAATTCAGAAAGGCTAATTAAGTTCATAATGACTGAGTCAAGAAGAGGTAGAACTGGCCTGTAAATCCACCTTTGCCTTCTTCCACCACACCTCTGTTATAGTTATACATTACATATCTCACTATGAAACTGTAAGGAACAAGGGACACCAAGCATTACATTAATTAGAACTTTCATGTGATATTCAAGAAGTCAGTGACTAAATCTCTTCAACCTCTGCCTTGAAATTGAAATACAGTAAAGTTAGACATAATAATGTATCTTGATTTTCCCCCAAGGAATCTCCCTCTCATACCCACATAGTGAGCATTAACAATTAATGGGAAGTGCTTTCCAAGCCATATAACATCATTCTTAATATTTATGATGCCCACGAAACACACAAACATCTGTTCTGTAGAGTGATAGCTATTAAAGCATACTTAAGTGCCAAGCACTCTCATGTAGACAAGCCAAAGCTTTAAGCAGTTGCTCCTCTGGAGATGTCTAAATAGCAAGGATTCCAAGAAGATGGGAGGAAGACAATTTTAGCCTCAACTCATCTTGAGGAATATTAATTCATTTTATTATGGCCCAAACACATAGTAACTTAAAATGGAATAAAGCTATGTTTAAAAGGTTGACATGACAGTTGGGTGTCTGACTCTTGATTTCGGCTCAGGTCATGATCCCAGGGCTGTGGGATCCAGCACTGCATTAAAGTCTGTGCTGAGCGTGGAGTGTATTTGGGATACTTGCCCTCTCTTCCTCTGCCCCTCTCCCACTCTTGCACGCTTTCTCTCTCTCTAAAATACAAAACTATTTTATCGAGCATTTTTCTGGGAAGAGGATCCTTAAGTTACATTAGATTTTCTGGGTGGCTCAGTTGGTTGAGTGTCTGATTTCGGTTTGGGTCATGGTCTCATGGTTCATAAGTTTGAGCCCCACATTGGGCTTGCTGCTGTCAGGACAGATCCTGCTTTGGATCCTCTGTCTCCCTCTTCTCTGCTCCTCTCCTGCTCTCGCTCTCGTTCTCCCTCTCCCTCTCAAAAGCAAATAAACATGTTTTTTTTTTTAAATAAATAAATGAATCAAATAAAATAAATTAAAAAAAATAAAAGGTTGACATGATCTTTCATATTGCTGATGATTGTAAGACTAAAGCTAAAGTCAATGTTTCCTTCTGAGAAACAAAATTAGACTCAAAAGTTCTTTTAATGGATGAGATTACCCATCAGCAGGAATGACAGATCTAAGAAATCTGCTGTTAAAGTAAGATTGAAGAGTTGAGCATACCCAAAATCCAATCAAGGTGGTCTGTGTGTACCCTCAGGGAGCAGGCCTGGCTTAAGATTATTACTAAGGAAAAAATCTCTTACCTGCTTGTAAAGAGAATATGTTAATGGAAGAGAGTGGTTAGCCTGGATCTCTGGTAATGGAGTCAGTGGAACCATTACCTTCACCAAAACTTCCTATTTATTTGACAATAAAATTTGTCATGATAAAATAACTAATACATTAATGTCTACATATCTATATCAATACCTATATCTATATCAACTTATCTGTATGGCTAACCTGAACATAACTCTGTGTATGGTAACACAATTTAGTTTAGCAAAGCTGAGGACCACCTTAAACATGGCAATCAATACAAGCAAATACTGCCACCCAGGCTTTCCCAGCTGACACTTGTTTCAAATTGCAACAAACAAAAGATCAACATAACAGCCACAACAACAAGACAACAACAACAGTTATGGCAACTGACAATTGATGCCCACTTATCAAATATCAGGCATACTTCTAAAGCTCTGCATATGAATTACCCATTGGGTCTTCAAGCAACCCCATGAGGTAAAAGAAAAAAATGATGCACACAGAGATTCTGTAATATGAACTAGGTCATATGTTAATGAGTGGTGGGGCCTAAGTTCTAACCTAGGTAGGTTGTTGGCATTCTTAACCACTCCTTGGAGGTGGGGGTCATGGGGAAACAATATAAATATATTTAAATAAGATGTTCAAACAGAGGTTCTTTTGTTCTTTTGGTTGCAAGATATAAAACTTCACTCAAGCTACTTTGAATAAAATGTTGTTTGAGGCTAACCCTAAGCCAAGTAAGGTATTTTTTTCTCATAATATCTTACATTCATCTCTATCATTGCATTTACTACTCTGTTATAGTTATCTGTTATATGTTCATTATAATAGTCCCTCTGGATCCCAATAACTATGATTTTTTCTCTTTTATTTACGACTGTAGCCTTCCTTGATGCATGTCTGACAACTGGTAGGTGCTGTTTGTTCAAATAAAAAGTAGGATTGGGGACACTGGTCAGGGACAGGAATGTTAATTGATTAATGATTTTTTAAAAAGCATGTAACAATGTCAGTCAGATTTCATAGGAAATTAAAATTCAAGAACAGATCTCATTCCTCCACCCTGCACCCTACTCACAGTGCCTTGTCTCTGTACTTTTTTTGCATATGTGTTCCATTTTCCTTTTTTTCAAGTAGGCTTCTTTTGCTTACTTAACAGTTTCTGCTCCCTCATAATTTTGGCTTTTGTGAAACTTTGGATAGCTTTGGTGTTAATCTCAGCCTCAACTCTAGTTGACCTTTGAGTTCTAGAAGCTCTAGCTCACCACTACCTACAGACTCAAGACCTACTAATTCAGATTGTCATGAGAAAGATTCTGATTGGTTCAGCTTAGATGAAGAGTTCTCCAGATGTCCAATAAGTTGTGGTTGGCGTATTGTGTGACAAAATTCGTTGTGTAGGCTTGCCCTTTTGCCAAGGAGACAGTTTTCTTTTCTTTTTTTTTTTTAGTTTTTTAATTTATTTTGAGAGAGAGAGAGGATCCCAAGCAGGCTCTGCACTGTCAGTGCAAGCTCGGTGCAGAGCTCAAACTCGCAAAGTGTGAGATCATGACCTGAGATGAAACCAAGAGTCAGTTGCTTAACCAACTGAGACCACCCAGGCACCCAGAGACAGTTTTCACAGAAAGGAATGTGGACTGAGTATGTACCCCTAAAGTAGGTCTCCTATAGATGCCAAACTGATATTTCTCTCCTTTTGAAATCTAGACAAAATTTTTAAACCACCAAGGAGAATATTCTAAATTACATAGAAAATTTATAGTCATACATTTACCGTATTTTAACAAGGAATTTCTATGGACTGCCATTTTCCAGTTGCTTGCATTTTCAATTTTGTTCTTTGATTGCTTAAAACACAGACATCTCTTCTCTCTTGCCATGCAATGAAAATGTTCTATTTTGATATGGTATGTGTTAGTCATAGTGTTTGCATTTTCATTATGATATCAAGAAGTTAATCTGTTCCAGTCTTTTTAACTAGTGTAGTTAAGGGCTTTTGATGGTTTCTTGTGATAATTGCATTATGATTTTCATCCTCTTATATTTTGGACTACATAATTTCTGAAGCGTTAAGAGAATTGCTGGAATTTTTACTTGTAGTTCTTGATTTAATACTGATGCTGAAGAGCCCTAGATTGCTTCTAATTTACAAATGAATTCTAAAAGATAGCTTCTACGTCAGTTTGAAACTGAGGTACATTCTCCTAGTGGTTTGTAAGAGGTTATTTAACCTATAACATATTCATTCGGTAATTCATTATGTTAAGAAGCACTGTTTGCTTGGCACTGTGTTAAGCTATGTGTACAACATGAACAAAACATATAGTCTCAGTCCCCATGAAGCTAGTTAGTCTATGGGAGGAACACAGATGAGCAATTACATTAGGGCTAATAGTAATAGCTGACCCTGGGTGTCTGGTGCATAGTAGGTTCTCCAAAAATATTCATGAGATGCATGACTCAATAGGTTAAAAGTGAATCATTTACATTCATTATTTCATTTAATCTTTACAGTTCTCTGAAGACTTAACCTTTTAAAATCTTTAATCCTAACTAAACTGTAGTAGTTCCACTCAAAAAGACAAAGCTACTATGGATATATTTAAAACTTGTTATTGATGTATAAAATATATACACAGAATATGCACATCACAAATACATCTCACTGCATTTTCACAAAATGAAGACACCCGATGAAGAAACAAACTTTATCACCATCCCAGAGTCTTCCTCATGTCTCTTTAAGTCACAACACCCTCAAGGATATTATTTCAATATTAAAATAGTTTGGCTTGCAGTTACTTTATAACGTATTTGAGAGGAAGAAAGATTTAAGGAAATCCTAATTTGTCTGTTTAGAACTCAACAAAATTTGTGATTAGAGTTAGTTATGATTAGATTCAGATGTACATAACTGAAAATTCACAATAACAATAGTTTAACTAACATATTTTATTTCTCTCTCACGTGAAAGAGGTTTAGAAGGAGGTATATATTTAGGGCTGATTTGGCAGCACCATAGTTATCAGACATCAGGGTTCCTTTTAGGTTATAGATCAGCCATCTTTGTGCTTAGCTAGTGATGGTCCAAGATGGCTATGAGGAATCCAGCCATTACATCCACATTCCAGACAAGAAAAAGAGGAAGGGCAAAGGACTGCCTCCCAGCTGATTAAGTTGACCTCTAAGGGGTCTATCCCCAAGTCCCTCATAACATTTTTGCTGTTACCTAATTGTCCAGAATTTAGTCATGAGGCCATATGTTTTTTAAGTGAAGCTGTCGTTTTAGCTGGGTATATTGATGCCCCCAATAACATAGGGTCCTGTTAGTAAGGAAGAAGAGCACATATTTGGGGTAGGCTACTAGTTGTGTCTGCTAAGTTATATTGATGTGCAGTGTACTTACCATACAGCACATCGTCTAGTGAAATTTTTCTTCCTAGGAAGGGAAAAAATGGAAATTTAAGTGTCATATATAAGAAACTGAGAGATGAGATTTCAAAGAAAGGTGTCATGTGTAAGAAAGTGAGAGATGAGAGTTCAAAGAAAGTTCACTTACTATACAAAGTGATCTAGCCAGATTCAATTTCTTGCTGTAGGCCATTGAACCCATCAGCAGACTTCTCTAAGCCCAAGAATCTCTCTGGTAGAATGTGGCAGAAACACTTCCTCTCTAATTATAGCACAGAGTCATGGTTAGAATTTTCTCTTAAAAGTTCTGTGTGTGTGTGTGTGTGTGTGTGTGTTATGCATGTGCTAGAAAAACTCAAACTGATAGTATTCAGTCCTCATGGGCACATTTTATAACTTCAAATTTTGTATTTTGAGATTAGCAAATGGGTAAATGTTGCAGTAGAACCTGGCTTATTATATGGATTTATATCTAGAACAAGTTAGGTCTTGCCTCTCACAAGAAAAACTTACATAAAAAGGCTAATGCACCATGATTATAAGGCAGTTACCTTGTCTCCCTTTTCCACCAGGTTATTAATGTTGGGCTCTGTTCCAAGAAGAGCCCTCTCTAAGGCTGGGTGAGACTGGGAACAAGTTGTACTTTGAGGCCTTCCTGCCTATCATTTTTGAACAAGTAAAATCTGGTTACAGTGAGCCTCCAGGGCAGTCTGTATCAGTAGATCTAAGGACATAAACCTCAGGAAGAGCAGGAGGTAGAAAGAGAGATCAGCAGGTACCGAAAGGACCTATTTCTAAAGGAGCCGTTGTTTGGGTTTAACTGGAAGATGGGGCAGGGAAGCAAGGGTAAGTGATGAGAATCTTTGCAGAGGGAAAGAATAAAGAAAGGGAGTGGAAAGACAGAGAGAGGTTTCCAAGTAGGCAAAAGAGTTGCAATGAGCATGTACAGAGCCTCAAACTTCAGGAGAATGGCAATTGTAGTGGAGCAAGGGCCAAGTGGATGATTCCCTGAACATTACTGAGCATCGGCTATGCCAAAGGCACTGTGCTAAGTGCTGTAGGGGACATCGATATAAACCAGACATAGACCCTGCCCAAACAGTGCTCATAGTCACCAGTCTATCAAGGGAGATGAAGAATGAGTTTAAAGGATGTCATAAGGTTCAAGGTGATCAGTACTGTAAAAGAAGAGTAATTGACATTCCAGAAATTCAGGGGGAGGATGACAGTTTAGCTGAAAGAATGGTGAAGGTGAGGTAAGGTAGGAAGAGGGGACTGTGGAAGGTCTGAGGAGGACGTATCCTTTGAGCTGGATTTTGAAGGCTGAGCAAGAGGAATAGGGTTATTCCCCCCTTCCGCCCTCCCATCTCCCCCACTTCCCATCACCCCTATGCCAATGGCCTTTATTGTTCGCAACAGTAAGTGAAAGAGGAAGGGACAGGACAGCTCTGGCTCCAGGGGTGGCCCCAAAGACCTACTCTGTCACTGTCCTTCAAAAAGTAAGAATAAAGTTTTTGGCGATGGGAGAGTGGGTATTAAGAGAAACAAGGGAGCTGTGAAGAAGATGGCACTAAGAGGAATGGCAGGATGACAAAATTTCATTGTTTTGCAGGAAATAAGGTAGGCACCCAGGACCTCATAATGTAGAATCTGCTCTGGGGAATATCCTCTGAAGGAAGAGCAAGGAAAACACCTGCTCTCTCCCTCAGTCTCCAATTTCTACTTCTCTCCTAATTTCTCTGCCATACCTTGACTTTGCCATCCGCATCTGTTGTCATCATCACAAGGAGATTTAGGGCACTCTGTTCTGTGACTTTTCAGCCTAGATGTGGTGGCTGCAGCTGCAGCTGGAGAAAGTGGGGTGAATTCGAAAGAGACGTGAGTGAAAGAAAGAGAGAGAGAGAGAATAGGATGATTGCAATAGTCCCTTTGTAATAAAGCTAGTGGGTTTATTTATAAGATTTTCTTGATTTGTAACTTTGAAATCCTTCCTGAGAGAGTAATTTCCTTTAAGTGGTAGCAGAATACACATTCTTCTCAATGCGTACATAAAACATTCTCCAGAATAGGTCATATGTTGGATCACAAAACAAATCTTAACAAATTTAACTGGAAATCATATCAAGTATATTTTTTGACCACAATGGCATGAAACCAGAAATCAATAAAAGGAGGAAAATTGGAAAATTCACAAATATGTGGAACTGAACATGCTCCTGAACAACTAATAGATCAAAGAAAAAATCAAAGGGAAATAAAAAAGTATCTTGAGACAAATGAAAATGGAAATACAACTTACCAAAACTTATGGGATGCCGCAAATGCAATTCTAAGAGGGAAGTTCATAGCAATGAATGCCTGCATTAGAAAAAAAGAAAAGGAGGTGCCTGAATGGTTCAGTTGGTTAAGCAACTGGTTTCAGCTCAGGTCATGACCTTGTGGTTCTTGAGTTTTATCCTCGTGTCCGGCTCTGTGCTGACAGCTCTGAGCATGGAGCCTGCTTCAGATTCTGTGTCGCCCTCCCTTTCTGCCCCTCTCCTACTTGCACTCTGTCTCTTTCTCTCTCTCAAAAATAAGTAAACATTAAAAAAAAAAAATTTTTAGTGTAGTTTCTTTTTTTTTTTTTTCAACGTTTATTTATTTTTGGGACAGAGAGAGACAGAGCATGAACGGCAGAGGGGCAGAGAGAGAGGGAGACACAGAATCGGAAACAGGCTCCAGGCTCCGAGCCATCAGCCCAGAGCCCGACGCGGGGCTCGAACTCAGGGACCGCGAGATCATGACCTGGCTGAAGTCGGACGCTTAACCGACTGCGCCACCCAGGCGCCCCTAAAAAAAAATTTTTTTAAAGAAAAAGATCTCAAGTAAACAATTTATACTCAAGGAACCAGAGAAAGAAGAACAAATGAAGCTCAAAGTTAGCAGAAGAAGGAAACAATAGAGGTTGAGCAGACATAAATGAAATAGAGACTAGAAAGACAACAGAATAAATAAATAAATAAATAAATAAACAAACAAACAAACAAATAAATAAATAAAATGAAGTGGGTTTTTTTTTTTAAAGATAAAATTGACAAGTCTTTAGCTATGCTAAGAAAAAAAAAGAGAGGGAACTAAAAGAAATAAAACTATAAATGAAAGGGAGATTTATAGCTGATACTACAGAAATAAAAAGGATCATGAGACTACTAAAAATTATATGCCAACAAATTGGACAACCTAGAAAAAATGGATAAATTCCTAGAAACATACAATCTGCCAAGACTGAATCATGAAGAAATAAAAAATCTGAACAGATCTATGGAAAGTAAGGAGATTGAAGCAGTAATCAAAAACCTCCCAACTAAGAAAAGCCTGGAACCAGATGGCTTCACAGGTGAATATGACCAAACATTTAAAGAAGAATTAATACCAATCATTCTCAAACTCTTCCAGAAAAATGAAGAGGACAGATGCTTCCAAACTTATGTTGAAGCCAGCATTACCCTGATACCAAAGCCAGACAAGGACACTACAAGAAAAGAAAATTACAGGCCAGTATCTCTGATGAATAAAGCTGCAAAAATCCACAACAAAATACCAGAGACCAAATTCAACAGCACATTAAAAGGATCAGACGCCATGATCAAATGTTACCCCTGAGATGCAAGGATTGTTCAACATAAACAAATCAATAAATATAATTCACCACATTAATAGAATGAAGGACAAAAATTATATGGGGGCCCCTGGCTGGCTCAGTTGGTAGAGCATGCAACTCTTGATCTTGGGGCTGTGGGTTTGAACCCCACATTGGGTGTAGAGATTACTTAAAATCTTTTAAAAAATGGTATGATCTTATCCATAAAGGCATAAAAAGCATTTGACAAAGTTCAATATCCATTTATGGTAAAAACTCTCAACAAATTAGGTATGGAAGGAACCTATCTCAACATAATAAAGGCTGTGTATGATTAGTTCAGAGCTAACATCATAATCAATTGTTTGTTTCCCCAGCTCTTTCCAAAGAGTTATAAGCATCTTATTCCCCGTGTTAAATCCCCTCCTGCCTAAAACACCTACAGTGGTTTCTGTTTTATTACTATGTCCTGTTGGATACACCTGATGGAATGGAAGCTTAAAATAGAAATTATTATAGGAAAATAAACGTGTATTTCCTGTGCACCTGAATTTGTGATTCAGACACATACATCCTCACTTCATCACAAGCAGCTGAATCATGAATCTTTAATTAATAGCAACGCCTTCTCCTTTATCTCCCCTCACTGCCATTCTGATTCACTAAGCAGATCGAATCAACCCAATCCCAAAAACCACATAGCCCCCAAAAGAGTGGGTCTCAAGAAATTTTCCAGTTTCCAAATCATAGGTTTGACTTTATTTTAGGATGCACAGAATTTCATACTTACCCTCATGTCCTTTCCATGTTTTCCTTACCCTTGGCCTCTGCTCATTTGCAAAGCCTGGTATCACATTCTTTCCATGTTGTTTCATCTATTCTCTTTTGGCCCAACTCTCCCATTACTGTTATTAATCCAACTCCACATACTACTAAATAACTCTCCAATTTACTCCAGCATGCAGTTGCTATGGGTAAAAAGATAGGAAATACATTCCAGGCTCCAAGGACTTTACAGACTATTTTGAGACACTATATGTAATTTCAATCCTGATGTTGCTAAAATGTTAATTACAAAATGTACACCCTTTAAGGGACTGTTACAAAATATAGAATTAGATATGGTGAGACTATAATCCATAGATTTACAACTTGAATGGACTCTTGTATATCAGGTTAATTTAAAGCATGCCCACTCGGCTATTAGTGAGCTGTTCTTAATGGAAAGGAGTTGCATCAGTTGATTTATTATACGGAGGGCAAGATCCAAGCTGTCACTGCTTTGTATCTAAATTTGATTCCTAAAGGGTATGCAGGTGAAAGATCAGTTTTCAGATGAAAGAGGAAAAATTCCAAAGAAGAACACACATGATAGAGTCATAAATACTTAATGTTAGCCTGAGGCAAGCAAAGTTTATATACTACTTTTTGAATATTTATTCATTTCAAGAATGGTTTAAATTAGTACTTTCCTTCAAAGCCCCAAAGGCATTGTGATTTCAACAAAACTAATAATCACTTCCTGATAACATTAACTGACTTATGTATGTTTTTCTTCTTATCTTGTTGTTTGAGAGAAGGAAGTCATAAAACTAAGCATCTGGTTTCAGTACAGGGCTTCAAAGAAAGAGCTACTATGTATGTTGCAGAGGACTGGTATATTGAAAATCTTTTTACTCTTTTCATTTATCACCTAAATCTACTTGCACATTGTAACCTGTGGACCACCCAAATAAGAAGGGGAAGCCTTCTGTAAGAGATGCTCCTTACTTGGAGTGCTCACTCAGCCCTGAGATCTTGTTTGCAAAAGTCAGATGGAATCCAACTGGTTCAGATACTTTTCTTTCACAAAAGGATTCTTAGCCCCATGATACCAGTAAGATATCAAAAAGATTAACTGAGAATCACTGGATCCATACAATGGAATGAAATATATGCATTACCCAATAGTTCAGCATAAATATATGTATTAGGACTCTTAATGAAGGTAACAGAAACCAACTTGAGGTAACTTAAAGCTAAAGAGGGAATTTATTATGTGGGTAAAGTGTTATCTCAGGCTGGAAGCCAGCCAGATTTCAGGAAGTAAGTGACATTGGATACAGGGGAACTGTCAAGATTCTGGCTCTCTTGTATTTTGCTTCTCTCTTTGCAACTTGATTTTTCTCTACATAGACCAAGTTTATGCTATAGAATTTTATTTTTGTTGTTGCTGCTGTTTTGTTTCTTTGTTTTAAATTGGGGGAATCATAAATGCCTCTGGACAACTGCCTTGCAAATATACAATATGCCTTACAACTGTACATTCACAAACATATTTAAACTAATGAATATCACTTTTAAAAACTGAAAAACCAGGGGTGTCTGGGTGGCTCGGTTGAGTCACTGACTCTTGGTTTTGGCTCTGGTCATGATCTCACAGTTCATGGGTTCGAGCCCCATGTTGGACTCTGCACTGATAGCACAGAGCCTGCTTGGGATTCTGTCTCCCTCTTTCTCTCTCTCTGCCCCTCTCCTGTTTGCTCTCTATCTCTCTCTCAAAATAAATAAAAATAAACTTAAAGAAATTAAAAGAAAAACAAAACTGAAAAACCCGGGGCACCTGGCTGGCTCAGTCAGTACAGCATGTGATTCTTGATCTCAAGGTCATGGGTTCAAACCCCACATTTGGCATGGAGCCTACTTAAAAAGAGGAAATAAATTATTAATCAATTTTTAAAAATTAAAAAAACATAAAAGGAAAATTTGAGATTGACATATTAGTAAATACAGATTCAACAGGGATATATTTTGAGAGCTTATTTTAATTACCTATGGGGAAATCCTTTTTACTTTTTTAGGTAATTATAGTATTAATTTTAGATTGTATTACTATTCAAAGGAATGAAAAATTATAAAATTATACAGAAATCTTTTAAGTCGTGTCTTCCAAATAATAATGCATTAAACTTAATAAACTACTAAGCTGGTTTACTCCTGTGAAAACTATCTTCATTTTTCATGAAGGGAAAATTGCATGTATTACCGTTTAGGAAACACTTTCCTGTACTAAGATAGTATGACATGTTGAGATTTTGGCGGGAAATCTTGAGGGAAGATCAGGTTTATGGACTTGGATTAAGAGAAGATTGTATAGACTTCTATTATGGCATTAAACACACACAACCACCCCAAAATTGAAACTCAATGTTGATGCCAGATAACTCATCCAACTCAAAGATGTTTTAATGATAATTACAAACTATTAAGGTATGCAGGAAATACAGAGAATAGGATAACACATTTTATATTGGTCTAATGATTTTGAATTTATTATAAGAACTGAAAAATAAGACAATATCATTTTAAAGAGTTCTTTCTCTTAAGATGTAATATGAAAATATCAAACAATTTTGATTTTGCTTTCTAATTATTAGTGATTGTGGCTTAGGCACTTTCCAAATATTCTGAAAAATGTATTTAAACATTTATACAATTGCTGTAAATATATATTTGCATACAATTGGCTTTAAAAAAGCAATTAGAACTTGAATAGTATGTAAATTCAGTCCAGTAGAAATACATCTATACAGAGTTTATCAACTATATTTCTCTTACTATAATTAAAATCCAGGTATATTTTTTTACTTCATTTATTTTTTATATTTTTAAGATTATTTATTTTGAGAGAAAGAGTGTGTGTGTGTGTGTGTGCACTAGAGGGGAAGAGAGGTGGGAGGGAGAGAGAGAGAAAGGGGGAGAGAGAGAAGGAGAGAAAATCCCAAGCAGGCTGCGCACTGTCAGTCAGCTTGGAGCCCCATGCAGGCTCTAAGTCGTACAATGAGATCGTGACCTGAGCCAAAATCAAGAGTCAGATGCTTCACCAATTGAGCTACTCAGGTGCCCCATATCTATTTATTTTAAAATTGAGCAAATCAGATCATAAAATTTTGCATATGAGAAGGTGAATTTATTTTATAACCCCACTACCCCCCCGCCCCAAAAAAGGACATTAGATTTTTCACTTGTTACCAACTTAATCGTATGACATCAAACACAAAATGGGACTAGTTTTTGCTAATACAGTTATCCTATAAACATATTTTTCCCATGTTGAAATTGCTTTTTTACCATCTGGAATATAAGGTGAAAGACAGCCATACAAATGATGTAAATAGCACATCTTTTAATGTTTATTTAATTTTTCTTTTTCTTTTTTTGTTTTTTTAATGTTTTATTTTCAAATGTTTCTTTCTTTCTTTCTTCTTATTTTTTTTGGTGCTAAAAGGTGATTTTATTAAAGCACATGGACAGGAGACATGGGCAGAAAGAGCTGCCTATTTTTTTTTGAGAGAGAGAGAGAGAGACCGAGCAGGAGAGGGGTAGAGAGAGAGGGAGACAGAGGATCTGAAGCAGGCTCTGCGCTATCAACACAGAGCCTAATGCAGGGCTCAAACTCACAAACTGTGAGATCATGACCTGACCCCAAGTCGGACGCTTAACCGGTTGAACACCCAAGCACCCCATACCACACCTCTTATTAGAGCTGTGTGAATAGACTTATATTTGCAGAGAACATACAAGACCAGGAATTTAAAGTCCCAAGCCAGGAATGACTTCTGTCATTGTCTTCCATTAGTTATGTAGGAACCCTTTTTGTGATTTACTACAAAAATTTAGCAGTTAGGAGCACCTGGGTGGCTCAGTCGGTTGAGTGTCTGACTTCAGCTCAGGGCATGATCTCACAGTTCATGAGTTCCAGCCCCACATCGGGCTTGCTGCTGTCAGCATGAAGCCTGCTTCAGATCCTCTATTTCTCTCTCTCTCTGCCCTTCCCCCACCTGTCAAAAATAAATAAACCCTTTAAAAAAAATTTAGCAGTTAAACTCTAGAGGCTGATTATACCCCTCAGCCATCAGCCAGAAGGATTAACCAGTGGCTTTAAAACATACATTGTAAAATCCAGTTAAATCTTAGTCTTTGGCAATTTTATTTTATTTTTATTATGTAACTTTGATGCATGCAAAAGAATAAAAGTCACATATATTAATACAATGATGAAATGAATATCTGTTACCTACCAACAGTCTATGAACTAGAACGTTGGGGCATGTGCTTCTCCTTGTTCCATTCTTCTGTTGCATCTCTGAAGAGCTAACTACTATCCAGAATTTTGTGTATTTTCCTGTTTTAGTCCCTTCAGATACCTTCAGTCCCTTCAAATACCACAAACAAGGGCTTATATACAACAGAAATTTATTTCCCACAGAAATGGAGGCTGGAAGTCCAAATTCAGGGTGCCTGAATGGTCAGCTTCCATGTCTGATGACAGCCTGCTTCCCACGCATAAACGGCCATTTCTTCACAGTAACTTCACGGGTGGGAAGAAGTAGGAAGCTCTGTGGGCTCCTTTTACAAGGTTACAAATCCCATTCATGAAGGCTCTGGTTTCACGACCAGTCATTCCCCAAAGGCTCCACCTCCTAATAACATCTCATTGGGTACTAGGTTTCAACATGTGAATTTAGGGGTGGGGGGGACACAAACATTCAGCATATAGCAATTAGTCTCTTGCTTTTTAAGATAATTTAATCATACATGTATGTATTTCTAAGCAATATATTATTTAGTTTTGTTTGTGAACTTTATAAAAATGGTATTCTGTATATAGTTTTCTGCCACCTGCTCTTTTCACTCAGTGTTATGTTTTTAAGATTCATCTGAAGATTATGTCCTAAGATTCATATGCTGTTGCATATGGCTGAAGCAGTGTTTTATGACCTACTTTTCCACTCATTCTTGCATTTCTAAGCTATATCCTTGTTGCTGTGTATCTCCAGGACCTTGGGCTTTCCCTCTCAGCTAGAATTTCCTTACATTAAAATGGAAGTAATAACAGTAACTACTAATAATAAATTATTGTTACGTTTCTTTAAAAAAAAAAGTCTTCTGATAGCTTATTGTTTTGTTCTTTGTGGGTGCCCTGGCTTTTTCTCTCTGGGATTTTTAAGGTCTTCATTTTTGGTATTGTGCCATTTCATCACAATATGTCTTGGTGTGGATTTTTCTTTATTTGTCATGCTTGAAATATGCTGTGCTTTCTCTATCTGTAGGTTTATCTTTAGTCAGTTTAGGAAAATTCTTGGGAATTATCGTTTTCAATATTGGCTTTCTCCTATTCTCTCTTTTCCTTACTTCTAGAACTCTGATTAAATTTATATTAAGCCTTATTTTACCTTCCGTGTCTTTTAACCCTTCTTTCATATTTTCCATCTGCTGTACTCTCTATGCTCCATCCTGGCTAATTTCTTCAGATATAACTTCCAGGTCACTAATCCTGTCTTTAGCTGTTTTTAACAGGTTTGCTGAGTTGTTAATTTCAAAATCTAAAGCTATTGGGCTAAAAAGTTCTATTTGGTTCTTTTACTAATCTTTCTGATCTCTTGTTTCTAAATCTCTCTCTCTCTCTCTCTCTCTCTCTCTCTCTCTCTTTTTGAGAAAGAGTATGTGAGGTGGGGAGAGGGCCGGAGGGAGAGAGAGAATCCCAAGTAGGCCCACACTCAGTGCAGAACCTGATGCAGAGCTCAATCCCATGCCTTGAGATCATGACCTAAGCAGAAATCAAGAGTCAGATGTTCAACCTACTGAGCCACTCAGGCACCACTTTCTAAATCTATTTCATTTCATATTTGATTTCTTTAAATGGCTAATGAAAGGTTATTTAATATTCTATAAATGACAATTCTAATTCCAGTTCTTCAGTTCTTACAAATTATTGTTTGTTATTTCTGTTTATCTTAACTCATGGTAGTTTATGTATTGGTGATTTTTTTTTAATTGTAAACTTATATTTTCTTGAACTTAATTTGTGGAAATTTCAGGGACCCAAACAGGGAGTTGCTTTAGTATATGTGCTGCCGAAGCGAGCACAGGAGTTGCTTTACTCTAGAGAGTCCTTGCATTTGATTCTGAGAGGTATGAGATACAACTGATCAGGGATCTCTGAAGCTCCTTTTCAGAACCAGGCTCAAAGCAGAATCCCAGGTGTGATTTCCACACTTTGCAGTGTGCCTCCAAGCTCAATCTCTTGTCCTGGATTGGCACTAGCACTTGTCCATTACAACTCTAGCTTCTGTTTGTTTATTGCTCCCTGTTCTTGTTTGAGGTCACTTTTTCTTTTTGATCCCTTTCATCAAACCCCAGCAAAACTTTAAAGTGCACATTAGTTTTCATTCAAATTAGATTTAATTGTCTCATAGCTAAGGGGCCCTTCAGGTTATCTGGCTTTCCAGACTGCCAGAAATAGAAGTCTACACAACATTTCTAGCCCAGAAACAATTCTTAGACGAAATTGTGGAGGATTCTTCCTTTAAATTTTTTTTAACGTTTATTTATTTTTGATAGAGAGAGACAGAGCGTGAGTGGGGGAGGCAGAGAGAGAGAGGGAGACACAGAATCTGAAGCAAGCTCCCAGCTCTGAACTGACAGCACAGAGCCCAACACGGGACTCGAGCTCACAGACCGTGAGATCGTGACCTGAGCTGAAGTCGGACGCTTAACTGACTGAGCCACCCAGGCGCCCCAGAGGATTCTTTCTTTAATATTAACCTTCTCCTTTCACTAAAGTCCCTGTCACAGAACTTAACTTCTGTGCAGAAGGAACATTCAATTAGAAGTCACCGATGTGAAATATTGTCTATGTTACCTTGAAAAAAATTGCTGGATAAGTTATTTAACCTATTTCTGTTAATTGTGCTATAAAATGGGGTTATAGTTAGCAGCATACCTACCCACAGGTTGAAAGGGTAAAATGAGAAACTGTGCTAAAAAACACATTTTAATTTGGTAATGTGAGAAACAAAACGTAATGATAATTATGGTAACTAACATTTATTGAGCGTTTACTATGGTTGGCGGTTTGTTAAGCTTTCATCGGTTCCTTACAACAACCTTATAAGATGGGTACTGATATCCTAATTTAACAGTTGAGAAAACTGAGTCTCAGAAAGACTAAAAGTGTAAGATGATGGTACCATTATTTCGGAGCTCTTTATTTTCATCATGAAATACTATCCAGTTCAGCTATGATGATGAAGAGCAGAGTATGCAAGTTAAGTACTACCATATCTCAGTTTCCTAGATGATTTTTCTCTCAAATAATGAGAAGTATTTTACAAGGATGCATGCCCCTCAAGATGCCTGCTATGTTAAACTTCCATCCCGAAGAAGTGATGTGCTTTTGATAAAAGCAACTTTAGCTATGAAGACTCCATTGCAATTTGTACAGCTGTGTAATCGAAACTGCTAAAAGGCAAGTTAATATATTATTCTACTCACAGAACAGCAGTTTGATTCCTATGACTTCTTGGCACATCTGTTTGGGATATAAATCCTAAGCAGACTGAACAGTCACTTTCTAAATCTTCAAAATGCTTTACTAAGCAAAGTCTTTAGTGTGGTTAAGGGGAGAAAAAAATTAATAGACTCCCAAGTGAGTGAAGTAGTCTAGCTCAGTGCAGAGTGTTTAGGGCAGGTGCAGGTGGGACTGGGACCTTGAAGAAGATGGATTTTGAGGTAGAGGATAGCACACAAGCCTACAAACGGCAGAAGGTGAACTCTCCTGCCAACTTGAGATAATTAGAGAGGGTCTTTGGGGAATGGGTCTTTGCATGGTGTTTAATTTTTTTTTTACTGGCAAGAGTTCAAGTTACATTTAAGTAGGCTTGATTAGAGATGCCAATTATTACTGGCCTGCTCACATCCCTTTCTAGTAAAATCCCTACCCATTGACCATACTGCGTGGGCAGTGGGCCAATGACTATGACCATAAACTATACCCCATGACTTAGGCCTCCTGTACTTTGGTCTAAAAAGAAAAGCAGAAGTCAGAAATTCTGTCTTGGAAACATGCAATAAGAGACACAAAGTGGGCTACAGTTTTGGTATGTGCTGGAATTGGAGGGCCATAGAAGTATAGAGGTTAGAGTGGCTACTTGTGCAGCCAGTTGTAAGATGAGTAAGTTGAGAAGGCTGGTTCAGAGAGAGACTGGTGCTGATTCACAGAGAAGCCAAAAAGCCTTGAGAGAGGCGAAGGGGTGGCTATTCCGCAGTGTTAATGATGTGATTCTGACTCTTCCTGAGGCCCTGTGGTTCAGTTTACTCAGGTTTTAGCACACGTACGTTTTTTCTATAAGCCTTTTTTTTTTTCACTTGTCTTTGAGTAATGAGTAACTTGGCTCTAGTAAATTGACTCAATCTTTGTTTCTTGCAATGAAAATAGCCCAGTAAAGGGGCGCCTGGGTGGCTCAGTTGGTTAAGCGTCTGACTTCAGCTCGGGTCATGATCTTGCCATTTGTGGGTTTGAGCCCCACATCGGGCTCTGTGCTGACAGCTCAGAGCCTGAAGCCAGCTTCAGATTCTGCGTGTCTCTCTCTCTCTCTGCCCCTCCCCTGCTCATACTCTGTCTCTCTCTCAAAAATAATAAATAAGCATTATTAAAAACAATAACCCAGTATGGATCAGATAATTCATCACCAATTCTGCTCCAAGTGTTAATAGTTAGAGTGTCTTCAAAAGTACCCTACTTGGGGGCACCTAGGTGGCTCAGTCAATTAAGTGTCTCACTCTTGTCTCAGCTCTGGTCTTGATCTCAGGGCTGTGAGTTCAAACCCTGCCTTGGGCTCCATGTTGGGCATGAGGTCTACTAAAAAAAAAAAGTACCTTACTTGTTTCCTGTTTTAGTAGTACTTCTACGTTGCAAGTGGCAGGAAGCATATCAAACTGAATTAGAAGGGGGAGTTTATTGGAAGGACTTAGTTATCTGATGAAACAACCAAGTTTGGAGAAGGACAAGGATGCTTCTGAGCCTCAGGAACCTAGGTCTCAAGGTTTTTAGAAACCTACCTCTACCCCTTTTCTCAGCTTCTCTCTATTTTTTTTTTTTATTCTTTCTTCTTGCTACAGATGAACTCTATCTGCATGACAGAAAACATGGCCTTTGAGCATCCCAATTTTCTACAAAGACTGTATGGCCTGGTGATTAGGAAGCATGGGCTCCAAATCAGGTGGCTTGTTTTGAATCCAAACTTAGCCATCAAGTAGCAAGGAGATCTTGACCTTTAAGCTTACCCTTGACTTCTATGTAGCCCATCTAAGCCTCTGTTTCCTCATCTATAAAATGGAGATTAAAGATAGGTGACTGTCTCCCAGCATTGTTGTGAAGATTGTGATAATGTGTGTAAAGCGTTAACTCAGCATCTGGCACTCATTTAATTTAGTACTTATTATTACTTCTCTGCCAAGTGCAAAACCAGAAAAAGCTTTTCCTTTGAGAATGTAGATCTTAGCATGTCTTGGTGCAAATACATTTATAGGAAAAAGGAAGGTGGGGCCTGTGGTGAATTTCTCTATCAGCAAGTTGCAGGAGGTGAATTGCAAAGAAGGTAAAGCTTGCCAGGATCTGATAGCTGATTCTGATAGCAGCTCCTTTTAACTGTCACTGGTGAGCACTAACAAGCTCTGTAGGAACCTAGCTCTGAAATTCACTGCTGACCAAGGCACACCCATCCATGGCCACAGGAGGGTGCCAGATGTCAAGATGGGGAGCTGGCCCAGGCAACTTCACTGGCCTAGGAGTCTGTTCTTGGAGAGCAAGCTAAGAAAGAGAAAGGAAAGAAGGCCAATAAAGGAGTCCATGTGCCTTACTGGCTTATTAGAAGTGCCATGTCAGGTAGGAGCCCTGGAAACCTGGGACAAGTGAGAGTCCAAGGAAATCAGAACCTCAGGAAATCTCAACATGAGCTTGGTCTGAGTTGAAGTTTCAAATGACCATGTCTCAAAGAGAGCAGGCTGGAGAAGCAGGGAGCTGTTAAAACATTCAGACAAAGGGGGGAGATTAAGAACCTGCTTTGAGTTGGGGCGCCTGGGTGGCTCAGTCGGTTAAGCGGCTGACTCTTGTTTTCAACTCAGATATGATCTCGAGGTTCATGACATTAAGCTCCTTGTCAGGCTCCACGCTGATAGCACAGAGCCTGGTTGGGATTCTCTCTCTCCCTCTCTCTGCTCCTCCCCTGCTTGTGTGCTCTCTCTCTCTCTCTCTCTCAAAATAAATAAATAAACTTAAAAAAGAAAAGACCCTTTCTTTAAAAAAAAGAACCTGCTTTGAGTTGAAGAATCTATACAGAAGTCAAGCAAGACCAAGAGCAAGATAAAGATAGAGCTGAAAGATATGACCCAAGACAAAGTTAGCAGAGGGAAGGAGCCTTGACAAAGCTTCTAGGCTGCCATATAGGAGGGGTGTGCTGAAAGTATCAAACCAGTTCATACTAAACTGTAAAATTATTATTTCAGTCTTAAATTCTGATCAATTCAATCGTGCTCCAAGCTAACATATGTTAAAGCAAAACTTAATATGTAATTTTCTAATATGTATAATGCATTTATTAATTTTTTTAAATGGATTTATTTATTTAGAGAGAAAAAACACAAGTAGGGGAGGCACAAGGAGAGAAAGAATCCCAAGCAGGCTCTGTGCTGCCACTGCAGAACCCAATGTGGGGCTTGGACTCACGAACCGTGAGATCATGACCTGAACCAAAATCTAGAGTTGGATGTTTGACTGAGCCACCCAGGCGCCCCAATATTTGTTAGTTATTATATAAACTGCAGTTCTTTGAGCACCACCAGGAAACTCATTATGGGGTAACTGGCTGGCTCAGTCTGTACAGCATGCGACTCTTGATCTCAGGGTTGTGAGTTCAAGCCCTATGTTGAGCATGGAGCCTACTTAAAAAATAAAAAATAGTTGTTGAACCCTTAGAAAAAATTACTTTGAAGAAAAGGAAAAAAAGAAGGGTGCCTGGGTGGCTCAGTCGGTTGAGTGTCCGACTCTTGGTTTTGGCTTAGGTCATGATCTCACAGTTTGTGAGTTCAAGCTCTGCATCAGGCTTCACACTGACAGTGTGGAGCCTGCTTGGGATTCCCTCTCCCTCTCTCTCTGCCCCTCCCCTGCTCACTCTCTCTGTCTCTCTCTCAAAACAAATAAATAAACTTTAAAAAAAATTTTAAAAAGGGAAAAAAACGCATTGTGGTTTAAAGTTGTAGGAAAAAAAGAAAGCACTAGTAGTCAGAAATCCAGAGGCATTTGAAAAAAACACCATTCAGGGGTTCCTGGGTGGCTCAGTCAGCTAAGCATCCGACTCTTTTTTTTTAAGCTTATTTATTTATTTATTTATTTATTTATTTTGAGAGACAGCACGAGCAAGGGAAGGACAGAGAGAGAAAGAGAGAGAGAGGGAGAGAAAATCCCAATGAGGCTCTTTGCTGACACACAAGAATCCCACAAACCTGTGAGATCATGACCTGACCTGGGCTGAAATCAGGAGCTGGATGCTCAACCAACTGAGCCACGCAGTTGTGCATATGCAGCTGACGATCTCAGCTTAGGTCAGGATCTCAGGGTCATGATCTCAGGGTCGTGAATTCAAGCCCCGTCTCGGGCCCTACTTTGGGCCTCATGTTGGGCTTAAAACCTACTTAAAAAAAAAAAAAACAACCAACAACATTTATTGGGTTTCAAAAATATGGAAAATATAGAAAAGAATAAAACAAAAAAAATGATTTATACTTTCACAATTTTAATTAAAATTAAATTTTAATTTATACTTTCATAATTTCACTCTTAGTGTTAAATATATAGTTTATGAGTGTATTCAGTTTTGTATTCTGTCTTTTACACCTACCATCATTTCACAAGTATCTCTATTTAACAAAATTACTTCTAATGACTGCATGTGGGAGTTCTGAATTTCATATGGGTTTACCATAAATTACTTTCAACATTTTCACTGTAATTGAATATTTAGGTTGTTTTCAATTATAAATTATACTATGATAAATATCTTTGGTACATAAAACTCTGTTCACATTTGTGATTATTTCCTTAAAAGCTATTCCTAAAAATAAAATTATTGATTCAAAAAGCCTGAGCATTTTAAGACTCTTAATAAATAAGATTGAATTGTTTTACAGAAAAAATTGGTCAAATCTACATTTCTCTCTGCAATTTCACCAGCATTGAATGTTATCTCACTTAATGTCTTTGATAAATAATACTAATAAAGCTGTTGGTTTTTCCATATTTTCTAGCCATTTGTGTTTCATCTGTTGTGAATCACCTGGACATGTTTTCTACTTATTTTTCTAAAATTTGGATCTCTGTTTTTCTCATGAGTTTATTGAGATGCAGCATAAGGATTTTACAATATATTAACCTTTTGTCGTATTAATTTTTGGTATTATTTTTATTATGTTATCTTGTTTTAGAGAAGATTTTTATGCAGTTTAATTTATTTTTAATTTATTTTGGTCTTTCATCTCTTGATTTAATGATTACAAGGTTTTTCTTTACCTAACAGATAAGGTGAATATTCATCATATTTTCTCCTAGTATCTTAAGATTTTATCTTATATTTAATGCTTTAAATTAGCAGGATGTCCTTTGGAGGTGTGATAGGTGTGAATCCATGTATCTTTATAATAAGGCAAAGTGCTTGTGAAAGGGTTCCCTACTAGTGAAATATAGCCACTGGTCCTGGTGAAAAGGTTTCATAGTGTTCAATGTCTCCCTGACTTACTCCTGGTGCTTGGTGCCTGTGCTAGGCACTGTGAACATCAGACCTTGGATTGCCTTTGTTAGTTGTAACCACAGAAGAATTTTCAAGAGTAGGGATGTTTCCTCTACTTCCTGGTACTTTGAAATAGGGAACCTACCTGGCCATTTCACTATCTCACTTATAATAAATATTAAAATCAGGAGCACCTGGCTAGTTCAGTTGGAAGAGCATGTGACTCTTGATCTCAAGGTCATGAGTACAAGCTACACGTTGGGTGTAAGAGATTACTTAAATAAATAAAACTTTAAAAAAGAATCAAAACACTCAAAGAAAGGAGCTCACCTGAGTCTATCTCAGCTTTTCCAGGGTTCAGTGGCCTATGCACATTGTCACAGGGCATGGGATACCTGTATCTAGTTTGATGTTTTCAAACCTCTAACATAGCCATGATGTTAAATGATTCTCATTATTAAATCAGGTAGTTAATATCAACCAAGCCAGCTTCCTCCATAGGGACTGATTGTTGCCAGAGCCATGGCTCTCTTATCTTGGGGCAATATGGCCCCCATCGCACTGTTAAAGGCATTGGTTTCAATAGTGTAGAGCTGTTTGGGTCCAGGTAAGTAAGGTTGAGATAAGCAAGTCTTCAACTGCTAGAATGTTTTAACTCTGGATCTGAGGGAAACTTTTTCTTCCTTTTGAGGAGGTTAATTTTGGTCCAGTAAAAGAAGAGTCCTGTGAGAATCCCAGGAATAACTCAAATGCCTTTGGTGAATCTGGCTGGGTAGAACAACCATGAGGGTCTATAACACTATTCTTAGAGTTGGCCTGGAGTTGTAGTACTGCTGGTGGTCAAGGAACCTGGTTTGTGGGCTCATGTTAGGTTGGGGAAGTATGTAAGGAGGTTGTGTAGATACAGCATGACCTCCAGGAAGTCATAGAAAGTACTGTTCATTAAATGACTGAGACACTGCTTAGACAACATGACAATGCCATATATTTAGACTTACCCAATCATAAGACAGTCTTTCATTTTCCTTCAAGATCTGGGAGAAGTTGTGGTCTCCTTGATGTTTTTATTTTGTAAAGATCTGTACCAGAATTCAGACATCAGTAGGAGCAGATAGAAGTCCTCTAGATATGTGGTAATTCTACAGAGCCAGAATTCCCTGCTCTTTATTACAAAGGACAATGGGACTAAGATGAAGGAGGTAGAAAGGCTGATAAAACTGTTACAAAGGGAGGGGATCAAGATATACCTGCTGAAGATTCCTAACTCTGAAGGGAATACACATGAAGGATCATCACATGGCACCAGATCTATTGTTCTGCCCTACTCATATAGCAGGGAGGCTCCTCTATTTATGTTTTTAAAAGCACTTCCCGGGGTGCCTTGGTGGCTCAGTTGGTTAAGCATCTGATTCTTGATCTCAAGGTTGTGGGATTGAGCCCTGTGTCAGGCTCCAGGCTGATTGTGGAGCCTGCTTGAGATTCTCTTTCCCTCTCCCTTTGCCCTCTCCCCCGCTCATGTGCTCGTTCTCTCTCAAAAAGAAAGAAGGAAGGAAGGAAGGAAGGAAGGAAGGAAGGAAGGAAAGAAAGAAAGAAAGAAAGAAAGAAAGAAAGAAAGAAAGAAAGAAAAAGAAATTCTGGAAACAGAGATCACGGATAAGAGAGGGTTTGGTTGGGGGTTGGGGTAGAGGCAAGGGGATGGCAGAAATGTAACAATGAGGGTGGCTCAGTCAATTAAGTGGCCAATTTCAGTTCAGGTCATGATCTGGCAGTTCACAAGTTTGAGCTCCGTGTCGGACTCTGTGCTGACAGCTCAGAACCTGGAGCATGCTTCAGATTGTGTCTCCCTCTCTCTGCCCCTCCCCCACTCACACTCGGTCTCTCAAAAATAAATAAACATTAAAAAATATATGTGACAATAGGGAGAAGGAATGGGTTTTCCAGGTCATGGTTGGGTCATGGGCCTCCAGTCAGAGCCAGAAATCCAGGGACAGCATGTACATTGAACATCCCAGTTTCTATCTATGCTGCAGTGCCCCATGTCAAGTGGGAGAGAAACCAACTAGACCAGAGAAATCTGCTTGACCCCCTTGAGTCCATCATTGCTCCAATCTGAAGACTAGAACCCACAAATCTGTACTCCACTGGAATGTGAAACATCCCTTCCTATGCCTAAGGAAACCAGGCTACAGCATGGGCTGAGGTACACAGACCATCTGGTGAGGTGGATGGCACCTTTTTGGACCAGGTGTTAGTGAATAAAGCCTACTCTTTTTCAGACAAGCCGAGCCATTCGGCCTGCTAATCATGGAGCAAACAGAAAATGCCAACTGGTTAAGTTGAAACATACCTTACTTTATTTGGCCAACTGTTTGGTTTAATTAAGCAGACACATTTCCATACTCAATTGTCTCAGTTGTTATTTTTAATCTAACATCGAATCTTAATTCACTCCTTTTAAATGATGACAAGGGAATGGCATTACAGTTTACCTGTTTTCCTAGAAATCTTTCCACTAACATAAATATGTTTATTTCTGTAAATAAATATAAACCATGGTTACTACTGAATACAGCCATCATATATATTATGCCATCATGTTAATCATGTTACTAGAACAGTGAAGAGCTAGGAATTGGTGACCTGCTCCTAGAGTAATGTTTAAATAAAAACATTATTTTTTCCCTCTACCTACACACCTTTGCCTTCTCAGGTGAAAGTTGGGCCCATTACACCTCAATATGAATCATCATTTTTCTATTGTGGAGATGGCATACTATAACTATGCCTTCAGTGGATTACACTTCCTTGCTTCACAAGCTGTAGTGGCAGATCTGCCCAGATCTATCAACATTCTGCCAGTAGGGTCTGTATTAGTTAGAGTTCCTCAGTTGTTCACAATAAGAACAGATTCTGAAAAACTTGAGTAGAAAATAAATGTTTTACGTGGATAATATGTAGCTAATAGACCTCAAGGGAAAGCTGGGGAATCTGCTTAGAGAAAGACAGGAACCAGGACATCTCTAGAGGTTTAGGTGGCCAGAAGTCCTTGACAGTCTGAGGATACAGCTGCTGGGTGTCAACTGGATTTTCAGTGTCTAGGCCACATCATTCAAGATTCATTCCTAGTCTGTTTACGTAACTCCTCGACTATGGGAGAACAAGGCAGTTTGATTTATAATCTCATCAAGATTATAGACAAGGTAGTTTTCCCAGTCAGATTGTTGTTACCCAAATAAGTTGTGTGGTACTAGGGCTTTAAGCGCCCCTGTCCAAAGTTGTTCTAGTTCTGATCCCAGGGACTCATATTCTTTTTCAAGGCTTCTGCGGCTCTTTTAAGGGTCGAATTTGGAATCCTCACCACTTTTCTTGATCACCAGGACCACCAAATGTCATTGTCCTCCACCACTATGGTTAGGACTCTGGATGTAGTGAGAAGGCTTCCTACAATTAGGACTTTTGTAGCCAATAGGCAAGACATTTTGCCTATGGAGAAATGATAGTTCTGTCTTTCAGGCCCCCAAATACCATGTGGATCTTTCAATTTTCAGTTCTCCAAGTGAGCCCTCCAAGTGTGAGTATTCAAGTATACTCTTCTGTATCACACTGAGGAATATTTTCTCCTGCCAAAGCAACCAGTATCCTAACCTGAAGAACATTTTTAATCTTATTTTAACCAACTTCAGGGTGAATTCTTGGTCATGCTATCCTCTATTCAAAGGTTGTCCCATGCTTATCTCCTTTCCCAGTGTTTCAGGGATTGTACTAGTCCCAAAGTCTCTTACACGCATTTCCCTCATGAGATGAGGACTCCTGTTCTCAGAAAAAGTCCCAGAAATATACAAATGAGGTCCTAATGTGACACAGTTTAAGGATCAGCTTGTCATTGGGTGTGCAAGGCAGTAGGGGTAAGAGGCGCCCTACTGTGCTTAGGATGCTAAACTTAGACCACAGGCCAAGGTACATGGTGGGCTGGGATCATCTCTATGGAGGTGAATTACTTGGAACTCCAGCTTGAATCCTGTAGGAACAGAAGGCAACTAATCTGCCCTCTATCACATATGGAACCATTCTGATAAGAATGATTCAGCACTGTGGGAATAAGTCAAGAGTCCAGAGAATTCACAAGGCTGAGGAATATGTGTTACTGGCATTAAAACTCTAAATGCACTTTTCCCACAGAAACACTTTTATAAACAGTGGTCAGGGTGTTTAGTATTTTTAGTGTAATGTTTTATGTACATTAGGGTTCTGTAAGCTTTTGTGGGTGGCCTTGGGGCACAGCTGCCATTTGTAATATTATTTCTATAGAAAAACTTGTTCCCAGTTCCAGACAAACCAACAAATAAACTAATAATCTGGGAATTGCCTGTTTTGAGACTTTTCACTGGTACACACAATAGATTCATAGGCTTTCATAGTCAATCAAACTGAGCCTACAGCTTTGTAGTTTAAGATACTGGTTTTGCACCCAGAAGCCCTCCGTTGCCCCTCTGACCCCTCTATGCTGAACATTTTTAAACATTGAGGTAAAATTGGTATATAACATTGTATTAGTTTCAGGTATACAGCATAATAATATGATATTTGTATATACTACAAGGTGATCATCGCAATAAGTCTAGTTACCATCTGTCACCCACTTTACCCCTTTCACCCATCCTGTAACCCCTTCTGCTTTGATAACCACAAATCTGTTCTCTGTAAGCTTTGTTTGTTGATTTATTTTTTTAATTCCACACATAAGTGAAATCATATGGTATTTGTCTTTCTCTGACTTATTTCATTCAGCATAATAGCCACAAGATCCATTCATGTTGTCACAAATGGTAAGATTTCCTTCTTTATTATGACTGAGTAGTGTCCATTACATATATTTACATCTTCTTTACCTATTTGTCCGCTGATAAACACTGGTTGTTTTCATCTTGGCTTCTGCAACTAATGCTGCAATGAACAAAGATGTGCAAATACCTTTTCAAATTAGTGTTTTTGTTTTCTTCAGATAAATATCCAGAACTGGAATACCTAGATCATATGCTAGTTCTTTTTTTAATTTTTTGAGGAACCTCCAAACTGTTTTCCACAGTGGCTGCACCAATTTACATTCCCACTAACAGTGTATGAGGGTTTCCTTTCTCCACATCCTGGACAACACTTGTTAGTTCTTGTCTTTTTGATAATAGCCATTCTCCCAGGTGTGAGGTGATATCTCATTGTGGTTTTGATTTGCATTTCCCTAATAATTAGTGATGCTAAACATCTTTTCATACGTTTTTGGCCAGCTGTATGTCTTCTTTGAAAAAAATGTCTATTTAGATCCTCTGGCCATTTTTTCATTGGTTTGTTCACATGATCTTGAGTTATTTGAGATCTTTATATATTTTGGATATTTACCCCTTACCAAATATATGATTTACAAATATTTTCTCTCATTCTATAGGTTGGAATTTTGTTTTGGTTTCCTTTGCTTGCAAAAGCTTTTTAGTTTCATATAGTTCCACTTGTTTATTTTTCCTTTTGTTGCTTTTGCTTTGCAGTCAGATCCAAAAATGTAGTGCCAAGACTGGTGTCAAGGAGCTTATTGCCTAGGTTTTCTTCTAGGAGTTTTATGGTTTTAGTTCTTACATTTAGGTCTTTAATATATTTTGAGTTCATTTTTTTGTGTGGTGTAAGGTAGTGCTTTAGTTTCATTCTTTTCCAAGCGGTTGTGCAATTTCGGGAGAGATTTATCTTTTTAGTGAAGAGATTATCTTTTCACTGCTGTATATTCTTGGCTCCTTTGTCATAAATGAATTGACCATTTATTTGTGTGCTTATTTCTGGGCTCTATAGTCTGTTCCATTGATCTTTGTGTCTGTTTTTATGCCAATACCATACTGTTTTTATTACTATAGCTTTGCAATAGTGTTTTGAAATCAGGGAGCTTTGTTCTTCCTTCCCAAGATTTCTTTGGGGTCTTTTATAGTTCCATACAAATTTTAGAGTACTTATTCTAGTTCTGTGAAAAATGACATTGGAATTTTGTTAGGAATTGCATTTAATCTGCAGATTGCTTTGGATATTATGGACATTTCAATAATATTATTTCAATCCATGAGCATGGTATATCTTTCTATTTATTTGTGTTGTCTTCAACTTCTTTCAACAATGTCTCATAGTTTTCAGAGTACCAGTCTTTCACCTCTTTAGTTGAATTTATTCATAGGTATTTTATTTATTTATTTATTTATTTATTTATTTATTTATCTATCTATTTATTTTGATGTAATTGTGTATGGGATTTTTTCTTAATTTCTCTTTCTGAGAGTTTGTTATTAGTGTATAGAAACACAATAGATTTCTGTATGTTGATTTTGCATCCTGAAACTTTAATTTTATTCTTTTTTTATGTTTATTTATTTTTTTGAGAGAGAGAGAGTAGGAGGAGCAGTGGGGGGGGGAGGGCTTCCAAAGCAGGCTCTGCACTGACAGTAGAGAGCCTGATGTGGGGCTCAAACTCACGAACCCTGAGATCATGACCTGAGTGGAAGTCAGATGTTTAACTGACTGAGCCACCCAGGTGCCCCATAATTCTTTTTTTTTTTAATGTCTTATTTATTTTTGAGAGAGAGAGAGAGAGAGAAAGAGAGAAATAGTGGGGAAGGGCCAGGGAGAGAGGGGGACAGAGGACCTCAAGTGGGCTCTGTGCTGACAGCAGAGAGCCTGATGCAGGGATCTAGCTCACAAACCACGAGATCATGACCTGAGCTGAAGCTCAACCTACTGAGCCACCCAGGAGCCCCACTTATTCTTATTCTGGAGGGTTTTTTTGGTGGAATCTTTAGCATTTTCTATATATATTATTATGTCATCTTCAATAGTGACAATTTTGCTTCTTCCTTTTCAATTTGGGTGTTTTTCTTTACCTTGCCTGATTGCCGTAGCTAGGACTTCCAATAATACTATGTTGAATAAAAGTGGTGAGAGAGAGGGGTTCTCAGGTGGCTCAGTTGGTAGAGCATGTGATTCTTGATCTCAGGGTTGTAAGTTCAAGCCCCATATTGGGTGTAGAGATTACTTAAAAATAAAATCTTAAAAAAAAAATGTGGTAGGGCACATGGGTGACTCAGTCAGGAGAGTGAGAGTGAGCACAAAAAAGTTTTCAGCTTTTCACTTTGAGTATGTTAGCAGTGCAGTTGTCATATAGGACCTTTATTATGTTGAGATATATTCCTTCTGTACCCACTTTGTTAAGAGTTTTTATCATAAGTGAATGTTGAATTTTGTATGCTTTTTCTGCATCTATTGAGATGATCATATGAGTCTATCTTTCATTATGTTAATGTGATGTATCACATTCATTGATTTTCAGATGTTGAACCACTCTTGCATCCCTGTAATAAATTTACTTGATCATGGTGTATGATACTTTTAATGTATTGTTGAATTTAGTTTGCTAATATTTTGTTGAGGATTTTTGTGTCTATGTTCATAAGCGATATTGGCCTGTAATTTTCTTTTCTGTGGTGCCCTTGTCTGGTTTTGGTATCAGGGTAAGTAATATTGTCATCAAAAATTAGTTTGGAAATACTCTGTATTCTTCAATTTTTTGGAAGAGTTTGAGAAGGATAGATACTAAATCTTCTTTGAATGTTTGGTAGAATTCACCAGTATGGGGAGGGTTTGATTACTAATTGAATTTCTTTACTAGTAATAGATCTATTCAGATTTTCTATTTCTCCATGACTCTTTTCTTTTCTTTAATTAATTAATTAATTAATTAATTAATTAATTTTTAAAAAGTAATCTCTATGCCCAATGTGGGGCTCGAATGCACAACCCCAAGATCCAGAGTCACATGCTCTACCAAGTAAGCCAGCTAAGTGCCCCCTCTTCATAATTTTTGAGTCTTCTTTCTTCAAGAATCTTAGAAGATTGTGGTTCTAGGAATTTATCCATTTCTTGTAGGTAGTTCAGTTTGTTGGCCTATAATTGTTCATAGTAGTCTCTTATGATCTTTTGCATTTCTGTGCTATCAATTGCAACTTCACCTCTTTCATCTCTAATTTTATGTATTTGAGCCCTATGTCTTTTTTTTCTTGGTGAGTTTAACTTAAAGGATGTGTCAATTTGATTCATCTTTCCAAAGAACCAAGTCTTAGTTTCATTAATCTTTTCTTTCTTTTTCTTTCTTTCTTTCTTTCTTTCTTTCTTTCTTTCTTTCTTTTCATGCGTGTGTCTGTTTCATTTATTTCCACTCTGATCTTTTTTATTTCTTTTTTTTTAAGATCTTATTTTTAAGTAATCTCTACACCCAACGTTGGACTTGAACCCACAACCTCAAGACCAAGAGTTGCATGCTCCACTGACTGAGCCAGCCAGGTGACCCCGATCCTTATTGTTTTTTTCTTTCTACTAACTTTGGGCTTCATTTGTTCTTCTGGTTCATTTAGGTATAAAGTTAGATTGTTTATTTGAATTTTTTCTTGTATTTGGAGGTAGGCCTGTATTGCTATGAACTTCCCTCTTGGTTTCAGCTCAGGTCATGATATCACAGCTTGTGAGTTTGAGCTCCACACTGGGCTCTGCGCTGACAGTGCAGAGCCTGATTGGTGTTCTCTCTCCCTCTCTCTCTGCCCTAGCCTACTCACTCTCTCCCTCTCTCAAAATAAATAAATAAACTTAAAAAAATTCTTTAACTTTTGACATTTCAATTATAATGTGTCTAGTTGTGGATCTCTTTGAATTCCTCTGATTTGAAACTCTCTGTGCTTCCTGGACCTGGATGTCTATTTTCTTCCCCAGATTAAGGAAGTTTTCAGCCATTGTTTCTTCAAATAAGTTTTCCGCCCATTCTCATTCTCTTTTTCTTCTGGGACCCCTATAATGTCAATGTTATTCTGCTTGATGTTGTCTTATAGGTCTATTAAGCATCTACACTTTTCTAAATTCTTTTGTTTACTGATGCCCTATTTCTGCTAAACATTTTAATTGAATTCCCCCTAGCTTCAAGAGTCCATCAGCCAGTGCTCTCTCTATCCCCAGATCCACCTGCAGAGATTCCACTAAGGTAAAACCTGAGTACTTATGATTCTGAATTTTTTAATTGAAACATTTAAGAATTAGAAAAGGTATAAAGAACACTGAATGCTTATGTACACGTCTTCAGAAATAAATTATCATCTACATAGTTGAAGGCCCCATAGCTGTCCCTGGTCTCATCCCACCTCCCAGAATTAATCACTTTACTGAATTCAGTGATCATCATGGTTATATAAATTCTCATTCTATACACTTACCCTGGGCTTCCTTTCTGCTAGAATGGCAGAGATGTAGAGAGTGGGAAAAGAATCAGTCTGGTGAATACAGACCAGGTGATCTGGCCCTAATCCCAATGTTTGGGGATGAAGACTCAAACCATGTTGTAGAGGCAAATTTTAGGAAATGGAAAAAACACTCAGTATGTGTTAGGCTCACATTCTGGAGGGATGTGGGGAAGGAGGCCAGAAATAATTGGGACAGGGTGTCTTGTGAGCTGGATTTGTCTACCCCAGCAGATGATTTATATCTGGCAAGCATGGATCAAAGCTAGGAAATTTATATTCATAGAAAAAGGTGGGCAAGAATGGAAAAGTCTTGTCAGAGAGGTCATCTCCTAGAGCCCTACATTTATAGGCTAGGAAAACAGGGCAATAAGAGATCAAAGTCCATTTACTCACTCAGTTATTCATTCAGTCATTCATCCAACAAATTAACCCCTGTTGAGGTAACAGGAAATGTGTTAAACATTATAGGAAAGGAATATAAACAAGGACAAAAAATGGCCTCTGTCCTGAAGAAACTCATTAGAAGAGGAGAGGACATATAAAAAACAATTACAGGGACACCTGGGTGGCTCAGTCGGTTGAGTGTCCGACTTTGGCTCAGATCATGATCTCACAGCTGGAGAGTTCAAGCCCCTCGTCAGGCTCTGTGTTGACAACTCAGAGCCTGGAGCCTACTTCTGCTTCTGTGTGTCCCTCTCTCTGCCGCTAACCCACTCGCGTTCTGTCTCTGTCTCTCTCAAAAATAAATAAACATTTAAAAAAATTAAAAAAAAACAATTACAATATGTGGTAAGTTGGAAGATAGAAGAGGCTTGACAGGGCTCAGGGGGCAGGCTGGGTCAGCATTATACCCACTCATTGGCCATTAGTTTAGTAAATAATCCAGGATGTAACTTCTTAGAGAGGTAGCAGAGGGTTTGGTGGCATAGTGAGGATCTAAGATGTGTTTAGGGGCAAAGGAAGGGGATGAAATGGGGGAGGTCAGAAATTCAAATTCAATGGGTAAAGATCAATCAGGGAGCAGACAGATGTCTGAAATGGAATAGGAGTTCAGGTGGTGGGCAAATGGTACAACTGTCACCATGTGCTTTTTTGGTCCTCCAATAGCTATCATTTTAGATACCACCTTCCTGACACCACCGTTTAGAACCCAAAAGCCACTCTAATACTCATACTTCTTTGCACTTCTTCTTCCCTTCACCCCACCAGACATTTCTATTTGTGTCCTATGGAACCCCTGTCTGTTGGTGTAACTCCCTTACTTCTTCTACTTATTCACAGAACTACCTATAGCAGATACCTTTTGAGGTATCTCCCCAGATCACAAAGACCTTCATAGCACCTCTCTTAACCCATAATGGTGAACTTTTGGCTACCATCTTGTTCCATGTGTCCAAGACACCCTTGGATACTCCCCCAATCATCTACTCTCTACTGGCCACAGATACCTAGAGAAGATTTCTGTCACATGCAACCAGAGATCTAGCTAATCTCTCTCCACCTTCTAGCCTGAATTGAAACCTGGCTTTCCCCTGAGGTTACCACTTCCCCTGTAGTCCTTTCAAGTAGAAGCTATTTATTCCCCATACCCCACAAACAGAGAGGCATTAGCAACAGTCTTCTAGCTCCTCAAGACCCTTCTAAATAATTTCTCCTCTATTCTAGTATGAAAAACCTCTGCCCCACTGAAGTTCATGCCATTCAACTAGTCATCTTCTCGCATGTCATCTACCAACCTGGTTACAGCTTCACATTTATTAAATGCCTGGTTTATTTCTTCATTCTGTGAGGAGGGGAAATTTATTGATTCTGTGGAGCACCCATTTAACGTCCCAGTTAGTTCCTTGACCTTTCAAACTCAGCATCTTCACTTCCAGTCCACTGCAGTGTCCTCCTATGGCCACATCCTGTACTTTATCACCACCAGAACGGTTCTACCCAAACTCTCTGTCATCCATCCGGCACTCTTCCTTGACACAATCTAATGGATTGAGGCTTTTGCAAATTTTCAACCTGTGTACTCAGCCTAGAAACCTTTTTACTTGTTTCCCATCAGCTTTTCCTTTCATTCCTTATGGTCATTGCAAATCTTCACTACTCTTTTTAAGCTCCACACAGTCAGGTGAAACTCTGTTTGTTTATTAATTTATTTATAACACTACTCAACAAATATTCATTACATACCTGCTATGTGCCAGGTGTGTGGATACAATGGCACAGCTTTGCCAGCAAGAAGTTCACAGTCAAAAAGGATTTGAATCCAATAATCACACCCATAAACATGTTATAAACCATGATAAGACCCTGGGGGTAGGGCTGGGAGGTAGAAAGGGGCATTTCAGGAAGAAGAAACAGCATGAGCAAAGCTCTGGAGAAGAATGGAATGTGGTTTGGGGAAATGAAACAAGACCTATAAGGTTGGAAATAGAAAACTAAAAAGAGAGTGGAATAAGATGAGACAGTGAGGTGACAGGCTAAGTGACGGGGTGAGATCTGCATTTTGAAAAGACTACTGGCAAGGGATGAATAGGTGGACCCCAGGGGCTTCTTTAGGTTAGTGAACTGTTCTGCATGATATTGTAATAGTGGATACATTTGTCTTGTCAAAACCCATAGAACTGTAAAAGACAAAGCGTGAACCCCAATATTAACTATGGGCTTTAGTTAATAATGATGTATTAATAGTGGTTCCATCAGCTGTAACAAATGTGCCACATCAATGCAAATTATTAATGATAGGGGAAGCTGGGAGTAGAGTAGTGAATGGGGTTATAAGTACAGAGTACTATGTGCTCAATTTTTATGTGAACCTAAAACTGCTCTAACAAATAAGAGTCTACTAACTTTTTTTTAAATAAGAGGGATGGGGAAGACCATTGGCTACTGTGAGGAAAGTAGATTTGAGGTAGAACAAATATGGGAAAATCATTAAAAAGCTGTCACAGAAGTCCAGGCAAGAGAAGATGGTAGTTCAGATCAGAATGGCTATGGGGAAAAAGGAGAGAAGTAGACACAAGATGGGATTGACAAGACTTGGTGAGGGACTGGATATGGGTTGGGGATCAAGGGCCCCTGCGATTTCTGCCTTGCCCAACTTGGTTAAATTATATCACTCAACAGTTGTTAAAGAGGATCTAAAACAATTTTATCAACACCATTGCTACATGCTAAGAAACCACTGAACACATAGATTCTCAGCATGCATGTAAAGGTGATATTCACAGTAAAGACGTGTAACCGCCTATTTTTCAGCTTTGACCATGATTGTTTCCTGCTAGACCTTGTTTAAAGAGAGTTCATCCCATGAGTTCTATTCCTGTTTCAACCATTAATTGAAGTAGACAAGGTTACTTGGATTTTCTGGGCCTTAGTATTTATACCCATAAGATGAGAAAGCTGAGCCAGATTACCTACAATATGTAGTATTGAGTGAGGACGGGGGATGCCAGTGGTATCTAGCAGCCAGAGGTCTTCCAGATAGTGAAATAGTCTTCATGCCTGTCACTTCCCAACTCCTGGGCTTTCACAATGAGTGCTAATACATCCAATTTGTTGGTCAGTGTTCTCCTGCTCCTGGCAGGTCTACAGTTCTTGGATTTCTGCTTATTTGTTCCAGGATCATGACTAGTGTCTGCATGAACCACCATAACCTCAGATAACTCTGGGCCAACACTAAATACTTCTGTCCAAGTCAGGTTTAGGACACACTACCAGATGGTCCCAGAGAAAACTCCGTTCTCTGTGTGTTTTTATTTCAAAATCAAGCCTATCTTCAGACAACAGAACAAATGTGCTAATATCCTGTTCCAAAAACCAAAATACACAAACTCTCAGGAACCACCAGCCCTCCAGTTGATCTGCCTTCTAGAAAATGCCCTTACTATTCAATGTCTCTGTGTTCTTACCTCCTTTTCAACCACACCAGTAATGCAACACAGCACCTGTAGCACTGAGCCTTGCCAACTTTGTTGCTAACCATATAATCCACAGTATAGGGAGCTGCCACTTAATCTGGCTTTCCCCACATAAATTCCTGTTTGTGGGTTCCAGCAGGGGAAGCCAAGGTCATATGCTATAGTTGGGCCATGATGCCTTTGCATACCATGCTTCATTGAGAACTGCCTAAGATAAACACAATGGTTCTACATCTGACATAAGAGTTAGCGCTTTGCTGAAACCTATGGCACTTAGGTCCAGACTAAGGACTGTCCCAGAGAATCCAAAGGCCTCTTGCTCTCGCCACTTTCTTCTAGGGATCCCAGGAAGCAAATTTCTTAGAAACTTATCACTGATTTACCCTTATCTAAGGCTATGCTGTTTTCCTGCAAGGAACTGGACAGAATTTCCCTAAGCCTCACTCTGGTCATCATTTGAGTGATTAACGCAGCCTGATGCTGTATTCAAAACCACCCCTGTCTCTGCCCTGCACCCTGCTCAGAATCCTTGATTCAAACAAGTGCCCTCTTTCTATCTCATGAATGAGAAAATTCCCTATGGGTGAAGTCCTTGCACATTTAGATTACTGCTCTGGAGTGTAAGGTTTATCTCCCAATGATAAACATGTCAATTCTATATAATGTCTGCTGCACTGTAATTTCTTCCTTCCAAGAGAAGCTTATTGATTTGAGTTAAGCGGCAGGTTGCTGATCAGCCCGTGTATTAATTGTCCGTGGTCAAATGCCAGCCTTTAGTCCAATTAGCTCTGTCTGGATGTTGTGGACATGACCGCCTATTGTTGCTGCCCTGAAGATGGCCAGCTCATGGGTAGTTTAGCAACTGATCCCAAGGCCTGGTTTGAACAAATAAACCGAGGCAATTAGAATGCACCTGAAGCACTTTTGTGATTATCTGACTAATGTCTTTCTGACTAGACAATAAACTGCATGGGAGCATACAGTAGTTGCTCAATAGGTATTTTTCAAATTAATAAATGTATGAATAAAGCAGAAAGACTATGGGGTTAAGAGAAGTCAGGGAAGTCAGGGGAGGACTTGAATGAGTCAAAGGTTTGACTAAGTTATGACTAAGCCAAGTTATGAGTAAACAAAACCTATAATGCAGAGAAGACACACAGAGTAGATGGTAAAAAATCCAGACAGTAGTGAGTGGAGAATGTGGCAGACATAGGGAGTAGCTGAGTCACTTAAGAGTAAGAATTCACAAAACTCAATGGCTGAAGTCTTAGAACTGCCTTGAATCCACAGCCGCCCTCCTATTCCTGTTCTTCCTGACTGTGATTGCTCATCCTTCCCTGGGTTTTTATGAAATGCATCTTTAAAATAAATCATTTATTACTAAAGGTAACTTGAGTAAATTGCCACTCCTGGAAGTCTCAGTTGGGAGCTTGAGGATAGCACATGAGCTCTAAAGAATCCAGTTGTTTTTCCCATGAAGCACATTATCTCTTTCTATGAAGAGAGTGATGGTGAGTGATGGAGACACCTTGACATAATTGCATTCAGGGTGGAGACACAGCTTATGGTCCATCTAGAACTCTTGCCACAAATATTTGTCTTCTTTTTTTACTCCACATTTTAAGAAAATCCTCTTATTACTCTTGAGCAGTGATAACCAGATTTGCTTGACCACATCTGCATTTTAAAATTGAAGATTAGAAAAAAATATTTTAGAATATTATTTTTGAGGAGTTGTGAAGGTAATTTTTATCATATCATAAATAATTATTGCTTGGTTATTATGATTAATCAATTGGTTAATTGGAAGCCATACTGTCATTACCTCCGTGGTCCTGAGCCCTTTTCAGTGTCTGTATATATTGGTTTTCTATTGCTACCATAACAAATTATTATGACATTAGGGCTTAAACAACACAAAATTATTATCTTAAAGTTCTGTAGGCTAGAAGTTCAACACAGCCTTGCTGGGCTAAAATCAAGATATTAGAAAGGTTTCATTCCTTTCTAGGGGCCTTATGGAAGAATCTGTTTCCTAGCTTTTTTCAGCTTCTACAGGATGCCAGCATTCCTCGCCTCACGGTATGCTTTTCCCTTTTCCATTTTCAAAACCAGCAATGGTGTGTTGAGTCCTTTTTATATCAAATCTTTCTGACCGTTCTTCATAGTCACATCTCCCTTTCACTGACTGCAGCTGGGAAAGGTTTGCTGCTTTTAAGGACTCATGTGATTAAGTAGGGCCCACCTGGATAATCCAAAATAATTTCCCCATTTCAAGGTTCTTAACCTTAAACACATCTGCAAAATCCTTTTTGCCAAGTAAGGCAACATATTCACAGTTTACAGGGATTAGGAGATGGACGTTTTTGGAGAGCAATCATTCTGTAGTTACATACTCCAGTTACAAATCCTTTTATGTTCTTATAAGAACATCTAGGATCAAGATAGCAGTCAAGTATGTCTGTAAAAAGTTCAAGTATGTTGCTAGATGGAGAGAACCTTATATAAGAGATGCGATATGGCTTTGTCCATTAAAAATCAGCAGAAAAGAAAGAGAATTACCACTTACTGGGTGCCGTTAGCTTCAATGTTTCAGATATTACAGTGAGATATATCTTAATCACAGTTAGCCTTCACAACAACTCTCTGATAGATATTATCTCCATTTCCTAGTCAGGGAAACTGAGACTCAGAGTGATTAAATAATTTGTGCAAAGTCACACAGCTGATAAGTGGGTAAGCTCGAATTCAAACTAGATTTGTCAGGCACTGAAACAGGTACCCTTTCCAGTATGCTACAGTATGTCACTCCCAAATTTTCTGTGGAACATAGTTCGATTATATAAAAAAACATACAAAAGATTCCTTCAGGGGCTTGAAGACTGACTTTCTGGGACTCTTTAAAGATGTATTTGGCATTGCACATCTGAAAGGAAAAGATGTTCCAAGGACAGGATGCTGCTTCTATTTCCCCACTGTGGTGTATAACCAGGAAGACTGCTAGACACTGCTAGACACACTAAATATTTTTCTTAGAAATATAATCCTGCCATTTTATTAACCAGGAAGGCTGTGGACCTGAGGACTGCCCACGAAGATTTACTGATCAGATCCATGCTCCAGTCAAGTCCTCCCTTTCCATCAGTGACAGATAAACCTGCATACGAAGCTAGCCAAGACAGCCCTGAAATACTTTCCAAGGAACCTTGTTAAGTCTCCTTCTCACTCCTAACCATCTAGTTACAGTTACCAGCAAGACTACAGACCAGGCTCACTGCACACACATTCTCACCAGGGTGAGAGAACTGTAATGGCTTTGTTGAGGCTAAAAGAGTATGTTGCTTCTATACTGAGAGCCCTTCTCTGTTGGGTCTGGGTACTGTCTGTTCTGCTAACTCTGCCTCTTCCACATTTCCTGTGACCCTTTCTGAGGCCAACTGTTTGATTGATCAATAGCTTTCCTCCCTGCAGGCTGTATGTACTTTGGTCATCTTATCTTGTTCTGCCCTTGGATATTTATTTACTCATTCTTGGTTTTTGTTGATTAATTGGCCTTTGTCTTATTGCTGCCCAAACCCTTGCATTTCTTTTTGTGGCCTTGGTCTGCTGCAACATTCAACATAAATACTATTTCTTTCTAGAATTCTCTAGACTGTTTTGGAGTCAGCTTCTTTTAGGTCTTTCCACAATCAAAAGCCATTTATTGAGATCAGCAATATCTTAGGACTGTGACTTTTTCTTGATTCTATCAATTTCTTAATATTTGTATTTTTTAATGCATAATGTAATTTTGGTGCTTAATTTGTATACTTGAATTGCATTCTTTTGCACCTCAGTATGTGCTTCTTTGCAGAGCTCGCTATTTATGCTTCTCTCGGTAGACAGTTATAGAAAGGGATTCATTTGTGTACTTCTCAGCAAATGCATTTTCTTTTTCAGATCAGCTTGACTCCGTAACACTATTCAGTAATTGGAAGGTAGTTAATGCCTGTTCTTAAAAACAAATCTCTGAACAATCACAACAAACATTTAAGTAGTTCATAGATACTATCCTCACATAATATTGCTAAACGTTCCCAACACTTCCAGACTAGATCACTGTTTTACAAATGATGAAACTGAGGCTTTAAAAGGTCAAGTAAATTATACAAAGTCTCCTAGCTAGCAGGTGATAGATCCAGGAATTCAACCCCATTTGATCAGTTTCCAAAATATGGACTTCCATTACCCTGTATTGCTGCTGGTGGTTCAGATCTTAGTTTGCAACATTTTAAGAAAGAGAATATCAAATAGCCATGTAAACAGCAAGAAATACTATAGAAACAAAGAGAATTTTGATTATTGTCTCCTGGTAGGATAAAATGAGACAAAAGTGGCCAAGTAGGGTAGCATCTTAGAGGGGCCAGAATAGAGTACCTACTAGACTGTCTTAGAATGGTGCCAAGGTATAGAACCAACGTAAGTGGGAAAACAAGGAGAGTTAAATAAGTTGAAGCAAAGGAAACAGGAAGGAACGATAGCATGAAGGAATTCCCAACCTGGAAGACAGACACTAGTGGATACTAGTGTCATTTTAAATTTCTATGCCAGTTTACATGGGTTTGTCAATTACAGCAACTCAGTCCAAAAGGGGACAGACTGCACCAGGGACAGAGTTTCACACAAAGTGTGTGGTGGCTGTAGCAGCGAAGAAGTGATCTTGAGTTCTGAGAAGACAGCCTTGCTTGGTTCCAGCTGCTCTTTTTCTTTCTATCCAGGATCCCCACCCCAGTCAGGTGATGGTGACTGAAGGAGAGGAGTATTGTTGACCTATGAGGGGTTGGGAGAGTCAGAGGTTGAGAGCAAGAGGTTGTTGGCTAAAGCGTGGGATTTCTCACCTCAGATGATGGAAGATGCCCAAATCATAGAAGCCAGGAGAGCTGAGAAAGGTTCAAGGAACCAAAATCCTAGAAGATGGGAGGTAAGATGTGAGTGAGGGATGTCACCAAAACAGCACAGAAAGGGAAGCTGGATAGTAACACAAAGAGTAAAGGATTTTTGTCTAGAACAGTTCAGACCTTTCATAGTTCTTTTCCAATCCATGGAGGCTGTAAAGGCCCTATTAAAAGCCTGGGGCTGCTCATTCCTATGCTCCTTTATTTTATTTTATTATTACTATTTTTTTTTTTTTTTTTTTACCAAAACTACTTGCTCTGTCCTAATGGTCTCCATTTCCATCCTGTTGTGCTGCACCTAGCCTCTGCTGCTCTGCTTAGTCTCATTGGCCATGTAATTCACTAAGATAATCTCTGTAGCCATCTATTACAGTTTTAACCCTTGACAATGTCGACATTTGCTGTCGCTCCATGCTCTGCAGCCTGCAATCTGTCTTATCCAGCCAACTGGTTAACTCATTCCACAATACCCCCTGACTCCTTCTTAGAGGTAGGCCCACAATGGTGTTTCTTCCATTCCATCTGGGAACCAAGGGGTGGAGACCTGTGTAGTGTTGGCTGTATGCAATACCACTGATCATGTCCTGCCAAATACCATGATGTCCACTGGAGGTGGGTTGGGGAAGGATGTCTCCATTATAGCAGCAGAATCTATAGGTTTTATAGGTTAATAAGAATTGCTATGTTTTTCAAAATGACAAGTAGGAACACAAAACCCATTTAATCAGCCACTAAACTTGAGTGTCTTTAATAACTACATTTTCAGGAGAAAGCAAGGAAATTTTTCCTTCTGTCATTCACTTTATTCACGTAGACCATATATAGGAAAATACATGAATCACAAGTATACAGCTGGATGAATTTTCACAAAGTGAACACACTAGTTTAATCAGTACCCAGATTAAGAAACAAACATTATCAGCAACCAATCCTCTCATGTCCCCATCTGGTTACCACTCCCCATATGGTAATCACTCTTCTGACTTCCAACAACTTGATTAGTTTTGCCTGTTTTAGAATTTCATATAAATGGAAAATATATTATGTATTCTTTTGTGTGTGGCTTTTTTGGGTCAACATTGTATATGTAAGATTTATCCATGTTGTCATGCATAGAAGTAGTCTGTTCTTTTTCATTGTTATATTAGCACATTGTATGAATATACTACTCTATCCACTCTACTGCTATTAGACATTTGGATTGTTTCTAGTTTTTAGCTATCATGAATAGTCTTGTGAACATTCTTGTACGTGTCTTTTGATGAACATATGTATGCATTTCTACTGGAAATGTATCTAGGAGTAGAATTGTTTGGTAAAAGTATATACATATGTTCAGTTTTAGTAGATACTGCCAAACGGTTTCCAAAATTGTTGTAACCAAAGATATATATATAATATATAATTAATATATATAATAATATATGTTAATTATATATAATATATAATTATATAATTAATTATATAATATAATATATAATATAATATAATAATATAATATAATATAATATAATATAATATAATATATTAATTATATATATATATATATATATATATATATATATATTATCCTTCCTAAATTTCATGGAGCCAGAAGAAAAATGGGACAGAGGTGGGCAGGTAGAAATTTGGCTGGCAGTGACAGCAAGTGCAGGTTGAAAACAATTCTTCCCTGTCTTCTGCCATTGTTTTTGTCAGATAGTTTTCTTTCCCAGTCACAGGGCTTGGACAATACATGCCACCCAGGTGCAGGTAGCTGGTGGAATTCTGCAATAATGGGGATGAGAATGAAGATTCTCAGCTAAATCAATATGGGATACCAAGCCAGAGGAACTAGTATAGCTGAAAACTGAGCAAGAGGTCAAAGTCCAACCAGCCTAAAGGAAACAGTATAATCCAGCAGAGAATGAAGTTGGGTTGACACAAAGAAAGAGAGATGCAGATATCAAATTGGCATATAAGACCAAGAATCCAGGATTAGGAGAGAAAGAACAAGCAGGTAAAAGTGAGTGGGAACAGATATCTGGCTCATGACTGGCTTTTATACACCAGCCTAGGGTGGAATGTGAATGGTCAGCCAAGTATAAAAAAAATAAAACAAAACAAAATAATCTTATCCTACCAAAAACCAAAGCTGAGTAAGTCTTGTCTGGAAACATCTTTTGAGGATAATTGCAAACTTCTGGGAACTTGAAGGCTAAGTGTGGGGGTGGAACAAATACAGAGTTTTCTGTCAGAGTTGTAATGTTTGTATAGCAGACATTTCTCTGGGCCACTCTAGTTTGACAGTAGAACTGGATAATGTGGACAGTAGCAGCCTCTACAAGGCGATCATATGAACCTTAGGTCACTTCTGTATCTCTCAAGGATATATGGGGGGAGGGCAGGTCTCACATGCATTTCTGAGTGGCTATTCACAGACGCAAATCACCAACCACAGCTGGACAGTGCAGCCACTTCTTTGCTGAAGTAGAAAGAGATGCCTTCTTCCTACCTGTTCTGTTATCAAGCCACAAAAAAGGTGACTTTGGGCCCTGTTTCCTTGGGTGCCTCTAATAGAATAGCACTTTCATTTGACTTTGTTTTTCACTTGAACAGACAACAATTGAGATGACCATGTAAGTGACTTCATGATGTGCCATGCTCAAAAAGCATCTCTCCTGGGGCACCTGGGTGGCTCGGTCGTTTAAGTGTCAGAGTTCAGCTCAGGTCATGTGTGATCTCATGGCTCATGAGTTCGAGTTCCACGTCGGGCTCTGTGCTGACAGCTTGGAGCCTGGGGCCTGCTTTGGATTCTGTGTCTCCCTCTTTCTCTGCCCCTTCCCTGCTCACACTCTGTCTCATTCTCTCTCTCTCTGAGAAATAAATTAAAAAAAAAATCTCTCCTGATCAACCTCCTCCAACCCACCCCTGTAATTCCTAATACTTACACTGTGTTACCTCAAACAAGTCATTCAACCTCTCTGATACTTAATTTTCTCATGGGTAATATAGCAAGAAAAATATCTACCTTCTAAAGTAGAGTTAATGTAATTAAATAGGTAATATGCATTTTTCCCTAACTTCCCTGACAGAAGTGGCTATTGGCTGGTTAGATTCCAAGACATTGACCAGGTCATTTTCCCCAACAGTCAAGATCATGCACAATGTCCTTGGATCACACATGGGTATGGATCCCTCTGGGCTCCTCTTTCTTTGCCCTCATAGGAACTGAGTGACACTTTAACCCAGGCCTGCCCTCAGGCTTAGAGAGGGAACAGCCAGGTTGTAGTTACACTGTGAAGGTGCAGCCTGTTTCAGCTAGTGTCCATTTTGATTAGGCAGGTTCTTGGCTTTCCTGGTGGCTAAATATATTTTTTTAATTTTTTGTTTATTTTTGAGAGAGAGAGAGACAGAGAGAGAGAGAGAGAGAGCAAGCATTAGCAGGGGAGGGGCAGAGAGAGAGGGAGACAGAGAATCCAAAGCAAGCTCCAGGCTCTGAGCTGTCAGCACAAAGCCTGACGTGGGGCTCGAACCCATGAACCATGAGATCATGACCTGAGCTGAAGTTAGATGTTCAACCAATTGAGCCCTGGTGGCTAAGTATTTTTAATTTTACCCTTGAAAACGGCCCTATAAGCCTCCAGCTCTAGGCATGTCACCTCAGACCACCTGATCAGAGAGAGCAAGCCTAGCTAAAATTCAAGTGTTGTTTTCTTTTGCCACTGTCTCCTGTATATATTTCTTCCTCCAGACCTTGGTGGTGGGGTAGGGGATGGCTGTGGTCTAAGGTAGGATTCTAGTATTCTTAAGCTTCTTGACCAAATATTATCTAATGGGACTCAAAACTAATCATAACCTTTAACATTATTAATCTTAGTAGTGTTTTGGTTATCTATTACTGCTTAATAAACCACTCTAAAATTTCATGGCTTAAAACGACAATCTTTCGTTTTTGCTTTTTATTATTTATTTAACATTTATTTATTTTTGAGACAGAAAGAGACAGAGTATGAACGGAGGAGAGTTCGAGAGAGAGAGAGACACAGAATCTGAAACAGGCTCCAGGCTCTGAGCTGTCAGCACAGAGTCCGATGCGGGGCTCAAACTCACGGACAGCAAGATCATGACCTGAGCCGAAGTCGGACGCTTAACCAACTGAACCACCCAGGCACCCCTGTTTTTGTTTTTTAATTTCTCACGATTGTACGGGTTGACTGGTTGGTGCTCTGCTGGTCAGTTCTCCTGGTCTCCTTTGGGTCTCTCACATGGCTGCAGTCGGATGGCAGCTGACGCTGGAAATCTCCAGGATGGCTTCACTTCTGTATCTGACACCTCATTGGGCATGTCTGGAAGGCCAAACTCAGTTGGGATACTGGCAAGGAGAGACCTCTCTTTCCTACCATGTAGTCTCAGGGCTTTTCTCTCTCCATGTGAACTTACCAAATGGTGACTCAGGTCTCCTAAAAGCATAAAAGTGGAAGCTGCCAGACATTCTTAGGGCTTGGGCCTGGAACAGGCAGAATGTCACTTCTACCATATTCCATTCTTTTTTTAAAATTATTTTTTAAATGTTTATTTTTGAGAGAAGAAAACATGTGCATATGCGCACACAGGGGAGGGAGGGGCAGAAACAGAGGGGGACAGAGGATCTGAATTGGGCTCTTTGCTGACAGCAGAGAGCCCAACTTGGGGTTCAAACTTACAAACTGTGAGATCATGACCTGAGCTGAAGTTGGACACTTAACTGAGCCACCCAGGTACCCCTCTACTGTATTCTATTCTTAAAAACATAGACCGAGCCCTGAGAGAAGGGACTACATAAGAATGTAAATGCCAGGAGGTATGGTTGATTGAGGGCCACCAATGTAACTTATTTCCATAAGAAATATTAGGTTTTATTTTCTGTATTTAGATTTAATAGACATATACCATGATTAACCTCTCTCTCTACCCAGGGTAAGTTTTTTCTACGTATGATACAAATCTCCATTGAGTGTGTCTTGAGAACTTGGGGGTCTTAGTGTATAGGACTAGTCATATACTCCAACATATCCAGTCACTATCTTTTGTATGTGGTTTTATTTACAATCATGCAGATAAAGCCTCTGCTGACCCACCTGTTCAAATTTGACCTCATAGGGTTATGTGGAGGATTAAATAAAATCATTTGTGTAAATTGTCTGGCAGTACATGTCAGTAAGTTCTCAATAATGGTAATTGTTATTATTTTATTACCAGGGTTCCTAAGGCATTGGGTTGGCCTTGGTAAAAACGTAATGAGATGACTTTGGGAAGTCACAGTTCCCAAGGGCACCTGACTAATACCCAAGAAAGTGGGTGAGATAATGGGACAGAACAGGTTATCTGCTGTCCACATGCAAGATGGAAAGAGAATCAACAAGTACAGTTGTAGGAAGTATCAGAAAAACAAAAACAACAAAAGGAAATGATAGAAATAGTGTGAGGTCAGGAGAATAGGGAAAATAATTTAGAGATGTCAGAACAAAAGGAAGAATCATTTATTTCTTAGGCAGCAACAGGCCCCAACAGGCGATAAGACAATCTAATACAGACATTACCTGGAGGCGGGAAATAAGACGAAGAGCCACCAGTTTCCAGCTTGCAGGGAAGACAGAGCCAGGCACCAACTAGACTGAGAGACAAGTAGAACCTACATGCCCTTTGGAGTAGCATCAGCTTTCCAATACAACTAATTGTGGATGAGCCAGACAGCAGAGGACAAAGGAGAACACCAGCTCTTGGAAAATAACAAATCAACTCTATCCAGAATGAAGAACCTGAGCCAATCAAAACAGCTTTGGTCTCAGGGCACCTGGGTGGCTTGGTTGGTTAAGCATCTGACTCTTGATTTCGACTCGGGTCATGACCTTATGGTCATGAGATAGAGCCCCACCTTGATCTCCGTGCTGGGCACTGGACATGGAGCCTGCTTAAGATTCTGTCTCCTTCTCCCTCTGCCCCTCCCCTGTGTGTGCACATGTGCACTCTTTCTCTCTTTCAACAAACAACAACAAACACACACACACACACACATACACAAAACCCCAGCTTTGGTCTTATCATGATTACGGTGTTACCATTTAGTCAGCTTATAACTATCTATGAACTTCCTTTTCCCACATCTTACTCAAGTTTTCCCCTTGGTTCTCCTAGAAAAACTTGTAATAACCTGCATGAGAATAAAGGGATTAAATAAGATTTAAGTAAGATCATGGGGTTAAAAAGCATCTTGTAAACTCTTAAGTGCTCTACAAATGTGAAATGCTATTACTTTTAAGGGAAGCAGATTCAAGTATTACCGCTCAGAGAGAGAAGTGTTGGAGCCCCATGGCTGAGGCATGTAGTTCTAAAGCCAATAAAAACCACAGAGATATTGGGATAGAGACCATTGCTAATTGTTGACCTTGTGAGCTCTCCTCCCTGGCTCTGATCCTCACCTCCGTCTCATCTCCCAGTGGCTCTGAGAGAGGTGTTTGGTACCATTCAACCTCAGCCAAACTTGTAAACTGAAGTTGCAAGAAAAAGAGCTAATGGATATTTAGCCATTGCGTCAAACTAATAATCAAATATCTGGAGACAAGTAATACAGAAAGAACTGAGAGTGAAGCACAGATAATCATCTCTCTCTTCTAGCTTCATTTTTATCAAAGAAAGAATTTCTGAACAGAAGGGGAGGAAAATTTATGGGGAAACACTTTACTAGTAGTCTGAAAGGAGGGCAGTCATAGGAATAATTTCTTCATTTAATTTTACTAGAAACACAGCAGGAGGGTCTGTAAGGGCTTTTGGTGCTAAATTAGTCTGAAGCTACAAAGCCATGGAAATGTACCAGAAAAGATGGTATAAGATTCAATATAATTTTCACTTTCTCTTTTATTCAGCAAGTATTTATTGAGTATTTATATCCATGATACTCTCTGCCTTCAAGGAATTTATATTCTGGAGGGTGAGACAGACAATAAAATAATAAATAAATAAAAACCAAATAAATAAAATTTCAGGTAATGAGAAATTCTATGAAGGAAATTAAATTGGGAAAGGGGATGGAGAAATATTGTGCACTCGCACTCACAGCATCTTTGTTCCCCCTGCACTTAGCTCAGTGAGTGTCTATAAATGCCAAATACATGAATGAATAAATAATGTGCCTTCCCAAGTTCAAGCCCTTACTACTTCATGCCTAGTTTATTGTTAACCATCCTTTAAAGGGTCATTCTGCCTTCATTCTCTCATTTTCTGATATGATACATACCTGGTTTAAAATACTACTTTTATCATGTCACTTTTTTTTACTTCAAATCTTTCAGTGACTTCCTAGTAATTAAAAAACATGTTAATGTTTATTCATTTTTGAGAGACAGAGAGAGACAGAGCACGAGTGGGGGAGGAACAGAGAGAGGAGACAGAATCTGAAGCAGGCTCCAGGCTCTGAGCTGTCAGCACAGAGCCCGGTGCAGGGCTCGAATTCACTGACTAGGAGATCATGACCTGAGCTGAAGTCAGAGGCCCAACTGAGCCACCCAGGTGCCCCCTTTCAAGTAACTTTTTTAAGCAAAGTTTATTTTTTTAATTTTTAAAAAATGTTTATTAATTTACTTTTGAGAGAGAAAGTACGAGCAGGGGAGGGGCAAAGAGAGAGGGAGAGAGAGAATCCCAAGCAGGCTCCATGCTGACAGCACAGAGCCCAACGTGGGGCTCAATCCCATGAACTGTGAGATCATGACTTCAACCGAAATCAAGAGTTGGGTGCTTAACCGACTCAGCCACCCAGGCACCCCTGCAAAGTTTAAAGAAAACATTATATTTGTCTGTCGCTGAATCTTATTTCCTGATTAATATTATGTCTCTCCTATGTCTTCCTAAAAATATGTGGTATCCTTTTAAAATTATTATTAACCTAAACAATTTTATGGGAAAGAAGGTAATAAATGATAAACTATATCTATGTCACTCCGAATCTGTGAACTCTGGAATCACTAAACTTTAGCACTGAGACTGGCCTTCCTTATAGACTGACTCTAGATTAAATTCTTCATTTCATGGATGAGGAAACTGAGAACAAGCAGATAAATTGCTTAGATATCAATATCCAGCCAAGTGTCACAACTAGAATACAGCTCTTCTGATTTCCACTGTCCTTTCTACTGTACTACAGTATATAGGCATATATTTTTACATAGTTTAACCAGAGTATATATGCTACTTTGTATCTCTTCTTTTCTTTATTTTATTACTCTATACACATTTCCATGTATGGACATGAATGAGGCTTTTGTCATTTTTGGTAGCTACATGGCATTCCATTATATCCATATAGGCTATGGTACTTTATGAATCATCACTGAGTTGCACAAAGGAAGAAAAGCCAATACTAATACTTTGTATTAACTTTTTAACAATAAAATAATATCTGCAGCTGCTTTGTAAATTATGTTTTAATAAAATCATATATTCTTAATCTGGTTTACTCATATTTTCTTTTTTTAAAAGTGGACATTTAAAAACATTTTGTGTGTTTTCTAAGAGCTATTCTTTTTTTAAAAATTTTTATATGTTTATTTATTTTTGAGAGAGAGAGAGAGAGCATGAGCAGGGGAGGGGCAGAGAGAAGGAAACACAGAATCTGAAGCAGGCTTCAGGTTCTAAGCTGTCAGCACAGAGCTGATCCGGGGCTTGAACCCACAAATCATAAGTTATGACCTGAGCTGAAGTCAGAGGCTTAACTGACTGAGCCACCCAGGCACCCCTCTGTTATTCTTATTTCAGTTTTTAAAAGTATATAAAATGGTTAAGCTATAAATACATGCAAAGTATGAAATAGTTTTGCATCAAAATTGCCAAACCCATTTAGTACTGAATCAAAATATGTACATATTTAGATTCCTGATTATTCTTTGTAATTCATTTTTTTGGTTATGGCTGTTCTGCATTTGAATATATAAAAAGACTTCATAAAGTATTATTCTTCTCCCCTTTCCATCTAGAAAATTGGGGGAAAGAGTCTTACAAAGGTGATTACCTCCAAAGTTTATTGAATACTTCCCAAAATATCTTAAGATTTATAACATTTACTTTCCAAAGACCAATTTTGGGAAAATTAAGCCCAGATTTATAATCTGATAATCATTTTGTGGTGTTGCAGTGTCTTATTTTTCTTGAGGGTCATTATCGTTAGAAAAAGCATTTTTAAAAATGTCTACTTCATTGAATTACATATTGAATGGACTGCTTTGCATCCAGAGAAAACTTAAAAGTAAGGAGCAACATGACCATAAGTTAAGCTTTTTAATCATTGTTATTTTTGTAGTGCCTTCAACATTTTAAAATCACTAATCACAATATGTCTTTTGAGGCAAGGGAAACAAGAGCAAAAATGAACTAGTGGGACCTCATCAAAATAAAAAGCTTCTGCACAGTGAAGGAAACAATCAACAAAACTAAAAGGCAACTTACAGAATGGGAGAAGATATTTGCAAGTGACATATCCAATAAAGGGCTAGTATTCAAAATACATACAGAACTTATAAAACCTAACACCCCCAAAAAACAAATGATCTAATTAAAAATGGGCAGAAGACATGAACAGACATTTCTCCAAAGAAAGACAGATGGCCTGGGAATGCAAGCTGGTGCAGCCAGTCAGGAAAACAGTATGGAGGTTCCTCAAAAAACTAAAAATAGAACTACCCTATGACCCAGCAATTGCACTACTAGGCATTTATCCAAGGGATACAGGTGTGCTGTTTCAAAGGGACACATGCACCCCCATGTTTACAGCAGCACTATCAACAATAGCCAAAGTATGGAAAGAGCCCAAATGTCCATCGATGGATGAATGGATAAAGAAAATGTGGTATATGTATACAATGGAGTATTACTTGGCAATCACAAAGAATGAAATCTTGCCATTTGCAACTACGTGGATGGAATTGGAGGGTATTATGCTAAGTGAAATTAGTCAGAGAAAGACAAAAATCATATGACTTCACTCATATGAGGACTTTAAGAGACAAAACAGATGAACATAAGGGAAGGGAAACAAAAATAATATAAAAACAGGACGGGGGACAAAACAGAAGAGACTCATAAATATGGAGAACAAACTGAGGGTTACGGGAGGGGTTGTGGGAGGGAGTATGGGCTAAATGGGTAAGGGGCAGTAAGGAATCTACTCCTGAAATCATTGTTGCACTATATGCTAACTAATTTGGATGTAAATTTTTAAAAATAAAAAATGAAAAACAATAGAAAAAAAAGAAAAAGACAGATGGCCAACAGACACAAGAAAAGATGCTCACCATCAATTATCATCAAGGAAATGAAAATCAAAACTACAATGAGGTATCACCTCACACCTGTCAGAATGGCTAAAATAAAAAACACAAGAAACAACAAGTGTTGGCAAGGATCTGGAGAAAAAGGAACCCTCATGCATCGTTAGGTGGGAATGAAAACTGGTACAGCCACTGTGGAAAACCGTATGGAGATTCCTCAAATAGTTAAAAATAGAACTACCTTATGATCCAGCAATGGCACTGCTGGCTATTTACCCAAAGAACACAAGAACACTAATTCAAAGAGATACGTGTACCCCTATGTTTATAGTAGCATTATTTACAGTGGCCAAGATATAGACACAGCCAAGTGTCCATCAATTGATGAATGGATAAAAAATATGTGAAATGTGTATATATATTTTATTCAACCATAAAAAAAGAATGAAATCTTGCCCTTTGCAACAAAATGGATACAGCTAGAGAATATAATGCTAAGTGAAATAAGTCAGAGAAAGAAAATACCATGTGATTTCACTCGTATATGGAATTTAAGAAATAAAACAAACAGGGGCACCTGGGTGGCTCAGTTGGTTAAGTGTCAGACTTCATGGTCTTGCAGCTGGTGAGTTAGAGCCCCGCATCAGGCTCTGTGCTGACAGCGCAGAGCCTGGAACCTGCTTCAGATTCTGTGTCTCCCTCTCTCTCTCTGCTCCTCCCCCATTCTCTCTCTCCCAAAAATAAATAAACATTTAAAAATTAAAAAAAAGGGAACAAAACAAACAAGCAAAGGGAAAAAATAACAGAGAGACAAATCAAGACACAGACTCTTACTTACAGAGAATAAACTGATGGTTACCAGAGGAGAGAGGGTGAGAGGGTGGGTTAAATCGGTGATGGGGATTAAGAAGTGCACTTATGATGAGCACCAGGTGATGTGTGGAAGTGTTGAATCAGTATATTGTACACCTGAAACTAATATAACACTATGTTAACGAACTAGAATTAAAACAAAGACTTAAAAAATATCCCTAATCAGAGGTGCTTGGGTGGCTCAGTCAGTTAAGTACCTGACTCTTGGTTTTGGCTCAGAGCATGATCTTACAGTTTGTGAGTTCGAGCCCCACATTGGGCTTGCTGCTGTCAGCACAGAGGCAGAGCCAGCTTCAAATCCCCTGTCTCCCTCTACCTCTGCCCCTCCCCCCCAATAAATAAACTAAAAAAAAAAAAGAATTAAAATAATCACTAATCACAGATGCCATGTAGTGTTAAGAGAAGATAAGACCTGAAGACTGAAAGGTGAACTTCTTTCTTTGCTTGCCCAAACTGTTAATAGTAGCTATCATTCATTGAACCCTCACTCTAACAGGCATTTTGCTAAGTACTATATTTATCATCTAATCCTCAATTTGGTTATTATCCCCATTTTACAGAGTAGTAAAGAGAGATTTGGAGAAGTTTGGTAACTTGCCCAAGGTCACACAGCTAGCAAAGATACAAGGTTTTAATTCCAAAGTTTATACTTTTCATATACCATACTGTCTCTATTTGGCAAATCATTGAGGGAGAGGGCAATAGTTCATCTTTGGAACAGTCTCATAGAGAAGACCTATCTAAAGGTCAAGGTCGTACCTGTAAGAAGAAGGTAAGTCTTTTTATTAATTGAAATGTAACATTTCTTCTGGTCATATACTTTCAGTAACTTATCTCTCCCACATTAAAAGATACAGATTTTGAATGAATACAGTTTGGGCTTTTTAAAGGAAAAAAGTTACTGATTATTTATATGATTTTCATGTTTTAAAAAAAAGAGGTCTTCTAAAATCAAGCATGTCAGATATTGTATATACCTGCTTCCCCTCTCCCCAAAGAGATGAATTTGTTTATGGTGAGCAGAGGAATAAAATAACTGGTGTCATAAACTACTTTTCTTCATCAATGATGAATTTTCAGCCTTTGGATAAATCTTTGTTCTTTTTTTTTTTTTTAATTTTTTTTTTCAACGTTTATTTATTTTTGACAGAGAGAGACAGAGCATGAACGGGGGAGGGGCAGAGAGAGAGGGAGACACAGAATCGGAAACAGGCTCCAGGCTCTGAGCCATCAGCCCAGAGCCTGACGCGGGGCTCGAACTCACGGACCGCGAGATCGTGACCTGGCTGAAGTCGGACGCTTAACCGACTGCGCCACCCAGGCGCCCCGATAAATCTTTGTTCTTGAGAGATTCCTGACTTGCTTAGCTTTTGCAATAGGATATCCTATACATATCTTTGAAAACAGAAATCCAGAAGACTGGCTGAGCTTGCACTGAAATTCTTTAAAATTTGACCTGATAATATGATGTTTTCAGTATGCTAGGCATAATTTGGCTATCCAAGTTGTATCTATTTCGAAAGAGTTTTGTTGAGGGAAAGACTGTTAACAGAGGAATCTAGAAATGTAGAACATATGCTATGGTAGCCAGCTTCCAAGATAACCTAGACTGATGCTCCTATCTTGGTGTTCCCCTCCTACATTCAATCAGGGATGATTTGTGTGACAAATAGATTACTATAGAAGTGACAGTGTAGGCCTTCTGAAACTAGACATTAAAGACATTGTAATTTTTGTCTTGGCCTCTTAAATCCCTTGCTCTGGGGGGAAGTCAGCCACCATGAATTCAAGAACCCCCTGAAAATTTACCTATGTGAAGAAAAACTGAGGCCTCCTGCTGGTAGCCAGCACTAACTTGCCATTCATGTGAATGAGCCACCATGGAAGCACATCTAGTATCCTAAATCAGGCCTTTAGATGACTGCAATCACAACCACCATCTGACTTAACCTCATGGGAATCTCTAAGCTAGAACCAAAGAGCCACAGACTGTGAAAGATAATAATGTTAATAATGTTAAGATAATAATAATGTTTGGGGATAATTTGTTCTGCAGAAATAGGTAAGTCATGTACACATTACCATTTAAATACTGCTTTTCCTAAAAGATGTCTATTCTCTTCCAGTTACTAGCTCATTATTTCCCTGAGATATACTTCCATCTTCTTTTCTCATCACTAATTCTTTTCAAAAGAATTTCTCTATCTTTTAACGTCTCTGACAAAGCTGTTTTTTAGAGGAGTATGTTGCAGCATTTTCTTTGCTTCTGAGGGTTTCTCCATTTTTTTTTTTTCAAATTCATCTACTATATTGAAAACATAAGCCAAACAAGATGAGATACCTAAAGTTTGGGCCAAGTTTCTTCAACCTTTTTAAACCAAAGATAAAGGCAGTAGAAAGAAAAACATTTAAACTGGAATTCTCTTGGGGTGCCTAGGTGGCTCAGTCGGTTAAGCGTCCAACTTTGGCTCAGGTCATGATCTCACGGTTCATGAGTTCAAGCCCCGTGTTGGGCTCTGTTATGACAGCTCAGAGCCTGGAACCTGCTTCAGGTTCTGTGTGTGTGTGTCCCTCTCTCTTTTTCTGACCCTCCCCCGTTCATGCTCTGTCTCTCTCTGTCTCAAAAATAAAAATAAACATTAAAAAAAATTTAAACTACAATTCTCTTTTCACCATTTCACTAATCGTACTAGGTAATTCTGCATATAAAAAAAATAAAGGGCATTGCTATGATTAAACAGTTTAGCTCAACAATTCTAACTTTTTACCCAACAGGAGGCAACCTTCAGTGACTCTTCAATGCCTATAGGATCAAGTTTAAACACCTCACCCTCAGTGATTAAGCCTAAACCCTTTTCTCACCTTGTTTTCTACTGCTTTCCTTTACAAAGCTTATTGTTTCAGTTAAATTGATCTATGATGTTTCTAAATCATGGCTTTTGCATCCTAGCTATAAGGTGCATGTAAAAACAAAACAAAACAAAACAAAACAAAACAAAACAAAACAAAAACAAAACAAAGGTAGGATCTGTGATGAAAAGAATTTGGGAAATGCTGTGTGTTGTAGATTCCTCAGGGAGATTGACAGTGTATTTAACATATTAAAAGCTCTGAAAAGTCCCACAGTAAAGAAATTTGTTCCCTCAAACAAAACTTTGTTCAGCTCAACAGAACCTCATTGACTAACATATGAATCAAGATCCAGAACAGAAAACAGCACCTATGCCAGGGAATTCAATCCAGGGAATCTAGTGTGAGGAACTAGTTTTAAAATTTTTAGAGAAATTCTAAGGGTAATAGTGGGACAACCCACAGATGGGCAATATGAGGGAGATGCTACCCCTTGGATTCTAGAGACTAAGGGAGAAGGTAATGTTGCCCAGATGTGGTAATACATTTTTTGGCAGATTCTCCAGCCCCAGTTAAGCCTTGAGATAACTGCAGCTCTAGCAAACATCTTGACTGACTGCATCCTCTTGAGAAACCCTGAGCCCCTAGCCCTGAGATCTAGCTAAGCCAGGTCCTGGACTCCTGATCCTCAAAAACTGTGTGAGATAATAAATATTTGCTGTTTTCAACTGCTAAGCTTCAGAATAATATGTTACATAGAAATATATAACTAATGTACTTATTGCTACCTGGAAGTGGGATTCTGCTGTAACAAAATCCTAAAATGCAGAAGTAACTTTGGAACTGGGCAGTGGACTTTGGAGATGGGGTTAATGAAAGTCTAAAGTACTTGAAGAAACTGTTACTAGAGGTATCATATCATATGTTTGATATGCTGCAAGTGAAGGTTTGCAAGAAAATGAGGCTCTGTTATTGGATACTAGAGGAAAGGGGACGTTATTATAAAGGAGCATAAAGTTCAGCAACACCATTGCCTGCCATACAGTAACTGAAAGGTAGAAAATGTGTCTAATGAACTGGGTGATCTAGCCAAACAGATTTTCAAGCAAATCTTTCTTCTATAGTAACATGTGAGAGAAGAGAGGTAAAATAAAGAACTGTTAAACAAAAGGAGACAGAATTTGCTGTTTTTGAAAATCCTCAGCTTCTCTGAATGGTAAACAAAGCTAAAATTAAGATGCAGCTTCTGAGCAATTATGAGATCCAGGGCACTGTCAGTAAAACACAGCCCAAAGATAAAGCCAGTGGTGTGACTGTAAAATCTTTTGTCAAAGAAAGTCTCAGAAAGATTTAAGTCATGTGTCAGAGTACTATTCTGTCAGACAAAAGTTCCTCTAAGGAGATTAAAAGTGTGTCTCACACAGACTCTCAATAAAATGATAAAGCATCTAGGAAGCTTAAGGTCATTATCCCTCAGCCATGTCATCAGAAAGGTATTTGTAGGTGTAGCTTTTGTCTAATGGAGTGGACTCCAGTAAGATTCACAGAAAACTCATACAAATTTTAAAGGAAGTGTGTATGCAGAAACATTGCCATCTTGGACCAAAAATTATCAATATAATACAAATTTTAAAAGGCCTTTACACTCTCAAAAGTCCTACTCGCAAGAAGTAGGCTGAGAAAACTCCTCAGCTGTAAACATGGGCTATCTTTCATGAAAAAGGGAGGATGACTTCGAAGTCAGAACCAAGACCCCAGAACATGAAGCTCAGAGCCAGGGAGAATTATTCCCAGACATTGAGACTTAATTAAGGAACTTTCAACATTTGCTCAGCTGGGTTTAGGAATTACAGTGGACCAGTGACTTCTCTGTGCCTGCCATTCTCCCCCTTTTTGAGCAGGAATATCTATAGCAGTTACCCTCTTATGCCCGTGTCACCATTGTATGTTGGATGAATGGAGGGCTGATAGGTTGTTGCTTTAGCTCTATGGAGGGGAGAGGGACTATACTCAAGGAGCTATACTTAAGGAAGCCTCAACTGTGTTGGGACTTGATTTAGACGATGACACGTTGACTTCAAGCTGATGCCGTAAGAGACTTTTGGTGACTTTGGGGAGAAAGTAAGTGTATTTCATATTTGAGAGGGACGTTAATCATCAGGGACCAGAGGATGGACCAGCCTTCAAGATAGCCCTCAATTATCCTTGCCTCTTGGTATTAGCACCCGTGTGTGCCTTTCCCGCACTGATCACAGTTAGTCTGTGTTACCAACAACAGCATGTGGCAGAAGTGGTGGTGGTATGTTACTTCTGAGTTAGGTTATTAAAAAGACTGCATTTCTATTCTGGTATCTCTATCTCTTGGATAACTTCCTATTGGAAACACAAGCTGCCATGTTGTATACAGTTCTGAGGAGGCCACCTGGCAGAATACTGAAACCTCTGGCCAATGTCCAGCTAGGAGCTGTGTCCTGCCAACAACCATGTGAGTGAACTTGGAAGTGAACTCTTCAGTCCTACTCTGGCCTTGAGATAACTGTAGCCCCAGCCAACATCTTGACTGCAACCTCATGAGAGACCTTGAGCCAGAATCACCTGGTTAAGTCACTCTCAGATTACTAAACCTCAGGAATTGTGTGAGATAATAAAATATTTGTTGTTTTAAGCTGTGAAGTTTCAAGGTAATTCAATATGCATCAGTAGATGGCCCGAGAGCCAAGACTACCCAGTAGAAGCTGGGTCCACTGAGAGAGAGGAGCTGTCCATTTGCAGTTGGAGTCCCAAAGAGGATGCAACCAGTACTGGAGACACTGCCTGAAGCACAGGGAGAAGGAAAGACCTAGCCTCTCCATGGCCCCTCATCTGCTGCCCTTGCTTTCATTGGCCAAACCAAACCACAAGGAAACTGATGAGAGCCTGAGAAATGTCAGTTGTAAGGAGCAACTTCTTAAAATGCAAAATATGGCAGAGGGAGAGAAGGAAATCAATTTGAGAACAGGCAAGTTCCCAGCACAACCGAGAACCCTCTCTCATGGAATTTCCAATGTTCTTCAGAACCTCGTTTTCTTTTTTTTATTTTTATTTTATTTTTTTTTCAACGTTTATTTATTTTTGGGACAGAGAGAGACAGAGCATGAACGGGGGAGGGGCAGAGAGAGAGGGAGACACAGAATCGGAAACAGGCTCCAGGCTCTGAGCCATCAGCCCAGAGCCTGACGCGGGGCTCGAACTCACGGACCGCGAGATCGTGACCTGGCTGAAGTCGGACGCTTAACCGACTGCGCCACCCAGGCGCCCCAGAACCTCGTTTTCAAAGTCCAGTTTGGGAAACAGTAGCCTAAATTGCTCTTCCCAAATCTCTGCAAATCCAAATCTTATACATAAATTATTGTCCGCTTTAAATGCAAAGTTTCGCTCCTTTAACCTTTTGTTCCTCATTACTTGAGGATAGCCCCATCTACTTTCAGTTTTATAATATTTGATCTACACCCATTTTAGTCATTTTTATACACAACTTACTTTTATTTAATGTTATCTTATTGTCTGAGAATTAAGAGCTTCTTCAGAGTCAAATCTATTTCTGATGTACTATTGCATATTGCCCCATCATTATAGCACCTAGCACAGAACCTTGCTCATTGTAAATATCAATAGATATTAATTGAATGAATGAGTGAATGAATGAATGTCAAAGCTAGTGGTAGAAATGCTATGAAACTATTACCTTCATCTATGTTACTATTAAATCCCTTACATATATGCAAGTTCTACACGGTAGAATAATCCTAGAATAATCTTCCCATTTTATCACCTCATTACATCTTCTGAATTCTTTTGAACCTTTCCTTGGGGGAAGAGAACATAAAATCGCAAACTAGGTTGTATCTGGGTAGGAATTATCCTGTGAGACCAAAGTTCTGTGTGGAACTTTTTAGTAGGAGGAGTAGGTTCAGAGAATGGCACTTGTCTCCTCTCTTAACTTTGGCTACTCTGAGAAAAATCATCTGCTCAGTAAGAAAGGAATGCTCAGCATTTTGCAAAAGTGATTTCCTCTAGCTCCCTGTCTTCCTTGCTGATGCCTTAATAGAGGGAATAACTGTGAAGCAAAAAGGATGTTTTTAAATAAGCTCCTCTTAATTAGTTCAGGCGTCTTCACTTCCTGACTGGATTTCCATAATGCCCAGAACAAGTCTCCTGGCATCTTGCTTCTAAAAACAAATCTTAGTTCGGTACTCTCATGTTTAAAGTTTTTCAGTGGTTACTCATTCTCTTCTGGAAGAAATCCACAGTCTTCATAATTTGGCCGTAGGGTTACTTCTTCAGCCTAATCTTTTCTTACCAACACTAAGCTTTCCGTTCAGCCCCCACCCATCTCCACCCCATCCCTTCCTTCTGTCCCTCTCCTTCCCCTTTCACCTGAATCTTTCCTAGCTCAACTTAACTCATCCTTCAAGATTTAGTTTCAGCTGTCCCTCCAGGAAGTTTCTCTTGAGCCCCTCACTATGGATTAGGCTCCCTTAGCACACTTTTAGAGACCTTGGGCAAGTTGTTCTCTAAACCTCAGTATTCCAATCTGGAAAAGTGGGATAATATAGCACTTACCTCAGAAGCTTGTGGAAAGGATAATAGATAATTAATGCAAAATACTTAGCACAGTGCCTGACATATATTGTTACATTTGAGGTGTTAAATCATAGCGATTATTTAATTCAGTCTTTCATAATTGAGAAAACTGAGATCCAGAGCAATCAAATGACCAGCTCAGATAAAATAAAGAAAGGGGGAAGGAGATATTTGATTTGCTTATGAAGGATTACAAACCAAATTTCAAAGTGAGGAAATTAGGGGGAATTGACTTCAAATTTAATATTAAAATAAAACATGTATTGAGAAACTTGTGTTTGAGAGTAGATGCTACACTACTAAGAAAAATGGCAAGTCAGTCCAACCTTGAAGACAGTTTAGGATATTTAGCACTTAGAACTGAAATGTTCTAATTGGCTCAACTTACTAATTTACATTGTTTATTTCTATATTCAACGAAACAGTGTCTGTGCATTCACTCAGCCTTTTTTTTTATACATTGAATTAAATACAACATTAAACCATTAACATGACCCTATGAAAATCAATATTGTCCCCAGGTTCAAGACCACTCACTCTACAGCTTAATTGGTCCTTAGTTTATAGCTTTTGACTGTATAGACGTGTATTACTCAACATAGTAGCCACTAACCACGTATGGCTATTGGGCATTTGATATGTGGCTAGTGTGAAATGAAATGTGCTGTAAGTGAAAATACATGTGTATTTTGATTCTGTGTAGATTTTGAAAGATTTGGTTTAAAAAAAGGCAAACACTATCTCAATAATTTTTACACTGATTACATATGAAATTGTAATATTTCTGTTATGTTGGGATAAATATATAATTAAAATTAATTTCACCTATTTCTGGGGCGCCTGGGTGGCGCAGTCGGTTAAGCGGCCGACTTCAGCCAGGTCACGATCTCGCGGTCCGTGAGTTCGAGCCCCGCGTCAGGCTCTGGGCTGATGGCTCGGAGCCTGGAGCCTGTTTCCGATTCTGTGTCTCCCTCTCTCTCTGCCCCTCCCCCGTTCATGCTCTGTCTCTCTCTGTCCCAGAAATAAATAAACGTTGAAAAAAAAAATTAAAAAAAAAAAATTTCACCTATTTCTTTTTTTAATTTTTTTTAATGTGGCTACTGAAAAAGTTTTAATTACTTCTTTAGCTAATATTACACTTCCATTGGATAGCTCTGCTCTAGACCCTGGGATTTTTCAGAACAGGTGGGGAACATTAGTCCTAAAGTCCGACATTGCCCTTTCCTAGACTTTCTCTGTCTTAGATGATGTATCTGTCCCCTGTCCTGGAGGCCAGGTACATCCACTGTTCTTTTCAGAATGGAGTCCCTAAAAGGGTGAAGGAGTTAGAGAACAATTTTTTTTTAATTTTTTTTTTCAACGTTTATTTATTTTTGGGACAGAGAGAGACAGAGCATGAACGGGGGAGGGGCAGAGAGAGAGGGAGACACAGAATTGGAAACAGGCTCCAGGCTCTGAGCCATCAGCCCAGAGCCCGACGCGGGGCTCGAACTCACGGACCGCGAGATCGTGACCTGGCTGAAGTCGGACGCTTGCTTAACCGACTGCACCACCCAGGCGCCCCGAGAACAATTTTAAATGTAGATCATTGAGCAAATTCACATTTCAAAGGGTCAAAGACAATAGGTGATTAGCACCCCAAGGCAACTAACATTCACCTTAGCATTCCTGATTGGCTCTCCTATTTTACTTAGATTATCTCCTTTGTCACAACAACTCTAACATTTGGGTGCTATTGTTGCATACACATTTTACTAATGAGTAAATGGAAGTTAGGGAGCTAGCAGGCAGTGTGGAGTTTTGATCCTAGTTGGTCTAACTATCCAATTGCCATATCTAGCAAGATTATGAACTCCTTGTATATCCGATGCCTTGTTCATACATGACCTGACACATTAACTAGATAGTAAATATGTGTAGTAAAATGTATATGTAGTATGACTTCAACCATGTCGGAGATATATATGTATATAAGGAAAAGTCTGGAAGGAAAAACGTCAAAATGTTAAAAGATGGTTGATTATGAATGGTGATGTAATGGGCATTTAAAAAAATTTTTTTAAATGTTTATTTATTTTTGAGAGAGAGAGAGACAGAGTGTGAGCGGGAGAGGGGCAGAGAGAGAGAGGGAGACACAGAATCTGAACTAGGCCCCAGGCTCTGAGCTGTCAGCACAGAGCCCAACGTAGGGCTCGACCCACGAACCACAAGATCATGACCTGAGCTGAAGTCAGATGCTCAACTGACTGAGCCACCCAGGCACCCCTTGGGCATTAAAAAAAAAAAAAAAAAGTGTACACTTAAAACGTTTCATCTTTACACTTTTCTGTATCTTCCAAACTTTTGACAAAGTGCATATACTGTTTTATTTCCGTTACTTTAAAACTGACACAAAATAGCATTTTAAGAGAAGGTAGGTGGTTACTGACATGTTCTCTGTGTGCTGATATTGATCTTTTCTCTTCTCTCCATGATGTTTCCATTCCTCTCACATTTGGTGTCCCTTTCCTCCACCTTGTTTCTCCATTTTCTCTCAGTTTCTCTCTTTTGCTTTTTCACCCCTCTTTCTCTGTCTTGCTCCTTTCATGATCCTTTCTGGGACATTTTCTCCTGGGTCTTCTTCTATCTCCTCTCTCTTCTTTTTGACAAGAATGATATTCAAATGAAAGGTCAAACAAATGTTACTTTCCAAATGTTTCAGGGAGATTCTACCTGCCTCTGGAGTCCTGAGGAAGGTGCTTGAGTTGGGGCCTGAGCAATGGAGGGTGAGACTTCCAAAGTGGATGGCTATGTTTTGGATAAAATAAAAGGTGGGGAAGGACATTTCAGAGTGCCAAAAGCAGTGGGAACAAAGATCTGAGGATTCTATCAGGGAAAAAGAGATGTGGAGAGGCGCTCTTACCTTATGGGGTCTGGGAATTGCTGTCTCCCTGGTGCTGGCACTCAGAAAGGATGTGGACTTCAGCTAATTTGAGCTCCTGGATTAAATTAGTCTTGGTTGTATAATTGACTTTGATATGTGGCCTTTGGATCTGAATTGGGCTTAATAAGATTTAACTGCTTCAAAGGGCTTTATAAGAATTCATTTTATCCTTTAAATCTGATTTCAAATGCTACCTACTTTAAGATGCCTTCTCTGACTTTGGTGCTCCTCCTCCTATTGTGCCATAGTTGATACATGCCTTATTCAAGCAATCACCTTCATCGTATTTTATCTGATTCTGTGGGAAATGTTTCCTTTATTGCCTCTTTTCAGGAATCTTGAGAGACAGGCAGGTATCTTATTCATATTTGTATCCCAGGCCTAGCAAAGACCAGGAACACACTCAGTTAAGCACGCAGATGCTCAATGTTTTGTTTTGTTTTTTTTTAATTCTTTTAATGTTTACTTATTTGAGACAGAGAGAGCGCGAGCGCGCATGTGCATGAGCGGGGGAGGGGCAGAGAGAGAGAGAGGGAGACACTGAATCCAAAGCAGGCCCCAGGCTCCGAGCTGTCAGGACAGAGCCAGACGCAGAGCTCGAACCCAGGCGCCTTGAGATCATGTCCTGAGCCGAAGTCAATCGCTCAACCAACTGAGCCACCCAGGCGCCCCTCAATAATGATTTTTAAAAGTATTTTAATAGCTAACATTTAGTAAGCACTGTGGCAAGCCCTATACCTACAATGTGTCATTCAGCAGACACTTTAGGAGAAAAGTACTTTTTTTAAAAAGTTTATTTATTTATTTATTTTGGGGGGGGCTGCGAGGGGCAGAGAGAAAGGGAGAGAGAATCCCAAGTAGCCTCCGTACTGTCAGAGCAGAGCCTGTATGGGGCTCGATCCCATGAGACATGAAATTATGACCTAAGCCGAAATCAAGAATGATGCTTAACCAACTCAGCCAGCCACATGCCCCCCAAAAACACTTATTATCTTCATTTTACAATACAAAAGCAGAGAGTAGTAGAAATTTATTTCATCTGAAGTAAAATTTAATCCAAGATCAACTAGTAAGAGGCAGAACTTTTTCTACAGGCTTTGGGCTTTAAGATTTTGGCTTTTAATCATCATAGATGAATGAATGGTTGACTAAAGAATGCTTTCCATTCCATGGCTGTAGAAGTGACATGGAAGAGCCCATCATTTATATTACAAAGGCAATTATGATGTAAAATTATGGTAAATCCTAACTCAAGAAAGAATGTTTCTTTCTTTTTTTTTTCCTTTTTTTGAGAGTGTGCACACCCACATGTGTGAATGGGGGAGGGGGGAGGGAAAGGGAGAGAATCTTTAAAAAAAATTTTTTTTAATATTTATTTTTGAGAGCAAGAGCGACAGAGCATGAGTGGGGGAGGGGCAGAGCAAGAGGGAGACACAGAATCTGAAGCAGGCTCCAGGCTCTGAGCTGTCAGTACAGCCCGATGTGGGGCTCGGACCCATGAACCCCCAGATCATGACCTGAGTCCAAGTCGGATGCTCAACTGACTCAGCCACCCAGGTGCCCCACCCAAGAAATAAAAATTTTAAAGACAACAAATACATGAAAGAAAGTTCAACTTTCATCATCAAGATGAGAGAGAGAATCTTAAGCAGCCTCCACTCCCAGCACAGAGCGAGCCATGCGAGGCTGGATCTTTTGACCATGAAATTGTAACCTGAGTCCAAATCAAGAGTCGGAAGCTCAACTAACTGAGTACCCAGGCACCCCCTAACTTTTGATTCACCTTTACCTCTCCTTCCCTTCTTCCATTCTCTCTTACTTCCTTTCTCTCTCCCCACTGTTAGGGGAGAGAGAAAACCTCAGGGAAAATGTTTGAATTCTTATACTTAAGTGTAATCTAGTACTAATATCTTACTTGCCACTTCTTACTATTCATTGATTTGCAGATTTACAAATATCAAGCACCTACTGTGTTCTAGGAACCTTGTTTTATGCCCTAGTGATACAGCGGTAAGCAAAACAAAGTTCTAGTTCTCACAGAGATTATACTGGTGGGCACTTCACTTAAACTGACTGGTTCACCAACTCCTCACAATAATCTTATGAGGTAATGATGACAACAATAATAGATAACTCTTAGCAATGCAGATCTATCCCAGGTACTGGGATACCTGCTTTATATGTATTAATTATCACAACAATCCTGTGAGATAGGGGGTATCTCTTCCCCACTTCACAAATGAGGAAACTGAGACACAAAGAGGTGACTAGCTCAAGGTTTGAACCCCAACAGTGTGGCTCTAACTCTCAGGCTATTAACAACGAGGCTATATTGTTTCTTATACATTTCTTTCTTAGTATCACAACTTTTAAGGGTCCAAGTTCTATCTCAGGTCGTCTGACTCCCAAGCTCGGAGGTTTGCAAAACACCTCAGTGGTCCCCTGGAAAAAATGAGGATTGAGGATGCCTGAGAATTTTTACAACACTTTCTCTTACGACGAAATCAAACTGATTTCCACGTAATTATCAGATTTGTGATACAACCCTCTTGCACTGCAAATTCCCAGCAAGGAACAAGGTAGGGCCTGGGGCCCGGGGTCATCTTACACTAGCTGGGGCACCCAGCAGATGGCGCTATCTTAGTAGCCGCCAGCTGGTTGTCCGGTCCCCAGGGCTCACCGCCTCCGCCGAAAGCTTCCCGGCCCTCTCTCACTCCCTTCTCTCTCCTCCTCCCCACGGAGCCCGAGCCCACGTGACCTCAAGGCGGCCAATGGGCGAGCAGAGAGGGCGAGCTGGTCCCTGTGGCCGCCATTAAAGCGAAGGGAAAACCCGTGAATTCGGATTAAAGGGGGAAAAACACCGCCCGCTGGGCCCACAAAATGGGGGAGACTACGGCGTCCGGGCGGTGAGGCCGCAGTAGAGCAGACGTTAGGCCGGCTTGGCCCAGGGACGACACGAAGACACAGCCAGAGAATGGTCTCAGCCCGCAGACGCCGCCACCACCTCCGCCGCTGAAGAGATTCTGGGCTTAAGGACATCGCCGCTGCCGGGCCGGGGGCCTGAGCTTCTCTCCCGGTTCTTGCCCTTCCTGCCCCTCTACGGGCGCCTCCCCGCCCGGGAGAAGTCTCCAGGGCTTGTGCTCCGCCCTCTCGGACTCGATTTTAATTATTTATTGTGTAATTTATTATTTTTCCTGGTGGAAGGGGCCCATATCTCCTCTGTCCCCCAGAGAGGAACGAGCGTCCGCGGGCTCCGCGGCGGCTGCAGTCCGGCCCGCGGGGCGAGCGCGGCGCGGCCCTCCCGCCGGCCCTGGGCCCCGGGCGGCTAGGTGCCGGCCGGGCGGCGGGGGCTGCTCGCGGCGGCGGGGGGGGTGGGTGGGGAGGGCGGGCGGCCCGGCGGCCTCCTCTTCCACCGCTCCCCCAACCACCACCCCCCCGCCCTCCCCGGTGTCTGTGTTTCTCTCTCTGGTCGGAGGCGGCGGTAATGGCGGATGGTGGGTTGTGGCGCCGGCGGCGGCTGCTGTGAGGGACGATGAGTTCCTCCTTCGTGCCGAACGGGGCCAGCCTGGAAGATTGTCACTGTAACCTCTTCTGCCTGGTAAGTGCCCGGGCCGCGGGCAGAGGCCCCGGCGAACGGGGCGGTGGGGGAGGGGGCGGCGAGGTGCGCCCTTGGGCCGTGGGGGAGGGGGTCCGGGTCTGATCCAGATGCCCGAGTCCCTAGGCTAGGCCCAGCCAGGGCCGGCGTGGCGGCCCAGCTCCGCACCAACCCCGGGAAACGCGTTCGCTCACCCACCATCCTGGGCTCTGGTGTAGGAGTGCTGGCTTTTTTTTTTTTTTTTTTTTCCTTCCTTGTTTCTGACTCTTTCTCACCATAGTCCTGCCTTCAACTTGTGCTCCTTATCTGGCTGGACACTCACATTTCCCTCTGTGTTTCTTAACTATTGCTTTTCACCTTATTGACCGTGTATCTTTCTTCACACTTTGCATATTGCCCATTCTCCCGGTGCCTTTATGCCTCACTCCGGTAGTTTGGTTTCCCCTAATAAACAGTACCCCGGAACTTAGATACTAAAAATCTCTTTTCGTTTTACGTTCTTCTAATGAGTCAAACTAGCAGATTAGTTTTTTCCTCCGATGAGTTCATATCTCTGTATAAAAACCAGTAGATACTGTTTCATGTGTTTTCTCTTTAAACTTTGAAAACAGTTTACCGTTTTGACAATTTCTAGCCATCTTGCTTTTATTACATTATGTTTGTGTGAGAGTGAAACGGACTAATGGACGTGTCATGATTTTGCACTAATTTTTTTTTTTTTTTTGTCTTTTGCTTGTATTTTTAGAATGCTTTGAGCAGGCTGCTCCTCGTTTTATTGAAAAGTCTAGGGAAGTTGGATGCAAGAATGACAATTGTATAGGTTGGCCCAGTTCTGGGAACATCCAACTGTTAAGACTTTGAAAAGTACCAACTGTTGCAAATATTTAGTCCTCAGTTGGGCAATAGCTTAGCTTCACCCATGATTTAAAGTTTCAGTGACTTTTTTTATATTTTCTGTGCTATGAGAAATATTAAGAGAGAATCTGATAGGTAAGTGAACTGAGTGGGCGGAGCACAACTAGTTGGCAAGTGTAAACTGCCAGTCATGTATCAGCAGTTTCATTTTTGGCACTTTAGGCTTTACACCTTTAAGCGCAGTAAAGAATTACTGAATTTCCTCTGTCGAATTTCTTTCACTGTGCCAAATAGGGATTTTTAGCGCCCTTCTCTCTTATAAAATGTTTTCTTGTACAATGTCCATTAATCAGCATCATCTTCAGATGTTAAGACATAACAGCAGGTTTTACATTTCTGGCTCCGTCTATTTTTGGTACTTTTAGTATCAGGTTCTTTGAAAATAGACTACTACAAATCTTGACAGTTCTTTGTGAGCACCTATTTCACTTTTCCTAAAAGGGATATGTGAAGAACTAATAAATTTTTTCAGTTATAGTTCACGTTTCTTTTCATTAGAGACATCACTTCTATAAACATGGAATGATGAGTCTTTAAAAATTAATTTTCTGTTACAAGTGTGACCAGTTGGAACAGAACTTAGGAAATGTTTACTAAGTATGCAGTATTAAAGTACATGTTTGTATTTAACATTATTACATTTCTTTTATTTCTCTTTGGGACACAGTATTTGTTGATATTCAGTGATATGTCAGTGTTAATTTTTTAACTGTTTCTGGTCCTTAAATTTTTGGTTCACTTATCAAACATTTTTTTTTTCAGTCAATCTGCTTTAATATCTTAAGTATATATTGAAAAATTATAATGTCTTAAAGAAGGGACTTTAAAAGTGAGTGCTTTTGACTTTGAGTGAATGTGCAATAATCACGCTTTCTTTTCTTTAGGCTGACTTGACGGGAATTAAATGGAAAAGATATGTATGGCAAGGCCCAACTTCTGCCCCTATTCTGTTTCCGGTGACAGAGGAAGACCCCATTTTGAGCAGTTTTAGTCGCTGCCTTAAGGCAGATGTACTCGGTGTTTGGCGGCGAGATCAGAGACCTGGAAGAAGAGAATTGTGGATATTTTGGTGGGGTGAAGACCCCAATTTTGCTGACCTTATTCACCATGACTTGTCAGGTGAAAGCAACTTATCATTTCTAAGTAATGATACAGCAACATTGTATACTTTTCCTAAAAATCATTTATATTACAAATTGAGATATTTTTGTGTGTGAAACACTGTTAGGTATGAAGCCAGATAAAAATTTAGCTTATTTCACTCTGGTTATTTTATTTTACTTAAATTATCCATACTGTGGTAGGCTTTAGCCTTGAATAACTGTTCTTTCACCACCCAGTTTCCTTGTGAACTTCTTACAGACAGGGCACAGGGAAGACATGTTACATTACCTAAGAAAAATGGAATGGGGGAGCATAAAGTTCCTAACAGTAATTTGTAGGCATATGTAACTAACTATTTGAGTCAATTTTGCCATTGCTGTCTACTGTATGAATATGCAGATAGTTTATAGGGGTATCTAGAAATGTTGTAACTTTCTCGTGTTTTTTCAGATACATATTTAGTTATTGTTATATTAACGAATGAAAGCATATGTTAATTGTGTTATTTTTGGAAAGTGATTCTTTTATTTTAGATACTGTTTCATCAAAGACTATCATTAAGATGAGACTAGTGCCAACTTATTTAGCTTATATAGAACATGGGGTCATAATCAAAAAAGTTACACAGAAATAATTTTATTATAAATGTATCAATAAGGTTACTTCTGTCTTATTTTTGTGACTTTTAGGACTAAATGTTACTTTAGAAAAAGAAACTCTAGCTCTCTTATAGTAATCACTGATGCTTTTGCTTACTTTGTAAGAATCAATGTTAACTGAATCTTTGATGATAGGAATGTAAATGATTAGTTATTTGCATGTAAGGTACCAACCACTTCAGCAAGATGTTTGGTAATGATTCTTGACAGGTAAATTTAGGATTTTTAGATAACTAAAAAAAAGCATTATTTGAAATTGAGTACTCTGAAATTTCTATTAGTGTCCATTTGACCTGTAAGACCTATTTTATTTTTGGATGTAATGTAATCCAGGTGGCTGTCTCAAATAAGCCCTTAGTAAGACTAACTTTTCTGTAGGAATATATGTGTTATATTTGTTTTGAAAGTCGCCTTTACCTTCTAATGAACAAACCTTTCAGTGCTAATCCTTATTTTGAGAGTGATTGCAGTTCTTTTATGATAAATGCTTTCCGGCTTTCCAGCTTTCCTAATAAGATCCCTGCTGGAGAGATTAGTTCTTAGTTCTAAGTATGCAGTGTAGTTCTAAATATGTAAAGTGATGTGTTTATATATATGTACATGCACAAATATATGATATATACATATATATGAGGATATGAAATTTCTTCCTGGCATCAGCAAGATGCTGCTGCTTTTTAATTGTCATGTCAAAAGGTAAGCTTGCCAGCTTCCTTTTTCTTCCATTGACTTTGGTATGCTGGAGTTATTTTAATCTTTATTTTAAGTGGTCATAAAAACCACCTTACAAAAATTTTGGGAACTATTTTAATGATATAGATAAAAACTAGTTGTTGATAAACTATAATGCTGACTTGGGGATTTCAGTGTTAATAAAATTGGCAGAGCATATGAACAGACCATTTCCCCCCAGATTCCATGTAATACATTTTGTGAAATCAAAGAATTTTAACAGGTGTGAGGTATTCAGTTTTACCATAGTAGGACTAATGTTTTAGAAGTAAAGCCTATTAAAGTTAAATGAAAATACTGTGTGGATTTTTTTTCTCCCCTAAGTTTCACGTTATGCTAAATGTTTTCTCCTAAAACTGGGCTACAGTTTAAAAAACTGCTTCTGTAGTTTAATTTTGCTTTTTTGCATAACTAAAAAAAATGGTAGTACCTGTATTTTAAAATATTGATCTTGAATGTAAATGAATATAATTTTGGCATATTAGGTTTTAATTGTTGTTAGATTTTGCTGAATGCCACTGAATGGGAATTAACTTTAAAAATTTTGTCAAAGTGAAAGCAATTGAAATAGTAAAGCAAAATATATTAGGAGTAGTATGTATAATCGTAATTACCGTTCCAAAGCCTGTTCTGTAGTGCGTATAGTCATTGGTATTTATGTAATGTTTTAGCTTTCTCCCCCACCCCCCTTGTCATTTACTTTAGAATGTTGTTACTTAAATCAGACATATCTTAAAGAATAATAAGGTCTTTTCAGATGGAGTATATTTGTCTAGCCCTTTTCTTTGCTCCAGGGACACCGTCTGCCTCCCTTTTGGGATAATTAGTCTGCCTCTGTCTGTCTAGCTAACCCCTTTTTCATTTCTTCCCATCTGTGGCACTCTATTCCCTTCTTTTAAGCTCCCCTGAGAAGAGAGCAGCTGGACAGTAGGGGTGGCATCAGCTGCAGGAGGCAATCCTGAGTTCCAAGTGGAGGTGTAGCACTGAGGAAAGGGGAACCGGAAGGACCCAGGTGGTAACTAAAAAGCTGGTTAATTTAGTTTGAGCTTGCTTTTTGCAGGCACAGGCAGTGCCCTTCTGTTTGGTTCAGCACCTATGACATCTTGTTACTGAAATGTTTGTGATTATGGTGATATTTCCCTTCTTGGTGGGGAAAGGAGAGAAAGCATTCTATTTTGCAAAGAGTAAAATTCTGTTTTTCTTATTAACTGAAATATTTAGTTATAAAAGTACAGAATTGCCTTTGCTTAACCCCTTTCTTCGTGTCATCCTTAGTGTATTTTTAAAAATAAACTCTTAATTTTAGAAGTTTTACATAAAATTTGCAAAGATAGTATAGAAAGTTCCTATATAATTCTCACCTAGCTTTTATTTTGAGTATCTTATGTATTGTTAACATTTTTCACAACTAATGAACTGATAGTGATACAGTGGTATTAACTAAAGTGTATACATTATTTGGGTTTCCTTTATTTTTACTTGAAATTCTTTTTCTACCCTCTGCCTCATTCAGGATACTGCATTTAGTTGTCCCATTTCCTTAGGCTGTTCTAGACTGATATTTTCTCAGACTTTTCTTGTTTTGATAATCTTGATAGTTCTGAAGAGTCTGATCAGGTTCTATAGTGCATTTTAAATTTTGTCTGTGTAGCCTATGTTTGGGTTCCTTTCTTTTCAAGTGTAGATGAGGTATAGAAATAGAATGTAAACTCACCTTATAGCTAATTGGTAGAAATCTGTCATGTTGCTAATTGGTAAAAATCTGTCACAGCAAACCAAATCTATTTTGATACTTCAAACTCTGTTATTTGTTTTGTAGCAGTAGTCAGTACTGTTTAGTAATTTGCAAAGACCTAATGATTTTTGGGTTAGGGTTTGTGCTAACTAGTATTGGCCTAACTAACATTCCAGGAAGACATTTGTTCAGAATATTCTTTGAATCCCAAAGCCAAAAACTTCTACTTACTACTATTTTTTTTTAATTTTGTTTTTAACTTTTTGCTCTTTCCTCTGAGAATGGGTAGTTGAATGAATATCAGTATGTGGTTTTTTTTTTAATGTTTATTTTTGACAGAGAGAGACAGAGAATGAGTGGGGGAAGGGCAGAGAGAGAGGGAGACACAGAATCAGAAGCAGGCTCCAGGCTGTCAGCACAGAGCCTGATGCGGGGCTCAAACTCACAGAGTGCGAGACCATGACCCGAGCTGAAGTCAGACCTTCAACCGATTGAGCCACCCAGGGGCCCCAATATCAGTATGTTTTGATAGAAGAAGGATTAGGGAACAAAATTCCTCTCTTGATTACAGCCTTAAATTTCTTTTTTTTTCTTTTTTTTTTTTTTTTTGCTTTAACATTTGTAGCAGACCTCATTTAGTGGTTGTGTGATAGAAATATAAAACTGGTGCTGGGAAAATTTTAGCTTAATTTCTCTGGTCACAAGTCCTATCTATAGTGGGCAGGACTGATTTGTTCTTTTAAGTGTGCTATTAGTTTGCATCAAAGCAAGATTGTTTTATTACCATTAGTGTGTCCTTGAAGGAGAAGAATTTTTTCTGGGTATTTTTGTTTTTTGCCTTCACTTTTTTGGAATTTTATTGCTGTCATTATTGGCTTTTAGTCTTTCCCTTAAATAAGAATAAAAACAAAACCTCTCCTGAAGGTTTACATCTTTTAAAAAAAAATTATAGTCAGCTAGAATGTGATGAGACTTTGAGAAAACTTGATACCTTGAGAACTAAAAAAACAAAGTCAGGGCTAAAAATACTTGTTATTTTTTCTGGCTCCTGTGGTGTATATATGGAATTTTAGCTACGTGTCCAAATACTTTTCATTATACAAGAATTTCATCATAATACTGTCAAACTAAATGGGCCATTCGTTAGTCTTAGAATTTTAGATTCTTTTATTGAAGGATATTAATTATAATGGAATTTAACCTTGAGTAGCAGCTTTAACAGGATTAACAAATAGATAAACAGCAGTGAAGTATAGGAATCTAGTGCAGCCAAACTAAAAACTTTTGTTCTCTAGCTACCCTGAAGGGAGTTAATTCATTTTTGTCTTCTTCCATAATTTACTTGTGACCCAGCTTTTTTATTCACTTGTCTTTTAGGACAATTTTGTTTGTCCTGTTTCTTCTGTGTACTGTGCATTTTGAGCAAGAAACTATATTTTTTTAAACCTTCATATCAAAGATAATCGTCAACATATATTAGGGTATTTAAACCAGAGCTTTTCAGGTTTTGCCATAGATCAATGATGCTGTCAGCTTAAGGCTCTCAGTAATATTTGTTGAGTGAATGACTGTGAATGGGCAATTATATTATTCAAGACAAACGCTGAATTAGACGTTTAAACATTTCTTTTTGGGGCGCCTGGTTGGCTCAGTTGGTTGAGCGTCCGACTTCGGCTCTGGTCATGATCTCGCGGTCTGTGAGTTCGAGCCCCGCGTCGGGCTCTGTGCTGACAGCTCAGAGCCTGGAGCCTGCTTTGGATTCTGTATCTACCTCTCTCTCTGCCCCTCCCTCGCTCATTCTCTGTCTCTCTCTCTCTCTCTCTCTCTCTCTCTCTCTCTCTGTCAAAAATAAACATTAAAAAAAATAATAAAAATAAACATTTCTCTTTACTCTTTCAGGATATTTTTTTTTCAGGTAGTATTTTCTGCCATCATTTTGACCCATTCATTATTCATTAGGGTATGTTGTGTTTTAATAGTTTGTCAAAATTATTTAGGAAAAGATTCCTTTTTTACTGGTCTATTGTTGAAATGTTTAAAGATGTCAGTTTTGAGAAAAATGTTGAATATTAGGTATTAGGTGTGTCAGCTCATTTGTTCTTTTCATTTTTTCCCCCACTCAGAATTATTATTTTTAAAGATTTTATTTTTAAGTAATGTCTATATCCAATGAGGGGCTTGAATTCACAACCCCCCAGATCAAGAGTCGTATGTCTACCGACTGAGCCAGCCAGGCGCCCCACCACTCAGAATTATTTTAATGACCTATCACATAGTTTATCATCATCGCTGTAGTCTTGTATCCTCAGGAAAAAAATATTTTATGGTTATCAAATTTAGCATGTGAACTTTTTTATTGTTTTTTTCAAATAGATACTTTGTAAAAACTTTTCAAGTAACGATGATGAAGAATTCTAATGCTAAGAGTTCTGATGGAAAAGTACTATAAACAAAATTGAACCTGTTTTCTCTGGGGATACAGATACAAGAGGAGAAAAAACATTTAAGTGCATTAAGCAGACTTTTTCCATTAGGCTATGGTTGATTAAATTCAAAAGAGCTAGGTAAAGATTTGCCATGTGTTCCCCTCTACCTCCCTTCTCTATTGTAGTACTTGTGTTGCAATTCAAGGACTTGTTTTAATTAGTGTAAGAGGTACATATCATTGTCTTGGGTGGGTTGGCTGTACCATTTCACTTTTCATATCTGAATACAACATGTAGAGAAGTATTTTTGCTATGGTTATTATAACATCAGGATATTAGAAGCTTTGCTCAGTAGTCTCTTATTTTTACGTGATTCCCCCCCCCAAAAAAAAAAACACCAAAAAAAATCTTTAGGCTTTTCACTGAGTGTTAGTTATTAGGACTTGTTTCCTCAGCAGTGAAAAATGAAATTATGTTACTTTAGTGTAATAGTTGCTTAGTTACTTGATGTATAGGTGAGGATGTACTTAAGATGTTTGTTGGCTTAGAAAACCCTAACAGGTGGTGGTTTTATGCCTAAATCCCATTTAGTGTTAATGAAAATTGTGGGAGTTTGAGGGTATGATGTAAAATGAGGATAAGTTCACTTGAGTTTCTCGAGATAAAAGCATTAAGTTCACCTGAGTTTCCCTAGATAAAACTTAAAGCAATGAGAGAGAAATGCTTGAAAATTAATGCTGATTAATTTCCTAAACTGTATTTAGTATTCTTAAATCATTTAAATTCAGGTGTAACTGGATTTTATGTTTAAAAAAAAATGTATGTAGGGGTGCCTGGGTGGCTCAGTCAGTTGAGTGTCCAACTCTTGATTTCAGCTGAGGTCATAATCCCAGTGTCCTGGGATTAAGCCCTGCATCAGGCTCTGCATTGAGTGTGGAGCCTGCTTAGGATGGTCTCTCTTTCCCGCTGTCCCTCTCTCCTGCTCTGTGTCTCAAGAAAAGAAGAAAAATGTATATAAATTATTGTATTATAGGCTTTTACTATTCCTAACACTTTTTTATTTACTCTTTTTGGGAAGAAGGCAAATTCATTCTCAAGTTTTAAGTGAATAATTTTCCAATATTTGAAGTTTATAGTAACTGTACAACTTTAATATGGTAATTCTGTGTCTTAGGTTTTTGTAGCTTTTGAACTTAGAACTAGTTAAAAAAGTTTTGGTAAAGATTTCTTGTATAGAACAGATGTTATAACCATTGTGCTTCTCAGAAGGTAAGGATTTTTGAGGTAAATGGCAATAAAAATACACTAAATAGATTACAAAGAAGTTAAGAACTGGAAGATATTCCTAGGATAACTTTCTTGGAATTAAAAACATGCATATTTTAAGTAATTATACATCATAATTTGAGGTAAAACTTTTAATGTGACTTTAATTTTGAAGTGATAGAATCTGATTAGCCTGAAAGCACATTAAGATTTTTTTCTCTCAGCGACTCACAAATATACTTGTGATCTAGACCCTTAAATAATTAAATTGAAGTCCATGTGTGCCACTTCTCTTTTCTCCTAGCTTACTGTTTTCTTTAATAAAGCGAAGCTCATGAAGTTTTGGCTTTAAATGGATACATATATATATAGAGAGAGATAGATAGATCTATATAGATCTATCTATATATGGTTGTCTATAATATAATAGAATGTGAAAGCCTTTTATTTTTAATATTAATGCTTAATATTAATGATTTAAAATTATTCCAGTTCTCAAGTATTGTCATTTTCTATAGGTTACCTCATTTTTTTTAAAGCTTACCTTTTTGGAAAAATAATTAATTGACTTGAAAGACTTGACTAATTTAAAACACTTTAAAAACACTTTAGGGGCGCCTGGGTGGCGCAGTCGGTTAAGCGTCCGACTTCAGCCAGGTCACGATCTCGCGGTCCGTGAGTTCGAGCCCCGCGTCGGGCTCTGGGCTGATGGCTCAGAGCCCGGAGCCTGTTTCCGATTCTGTGTCTCCCTCTCTCTCTGCCCCTCCCCCGTTCATGCTCTGTCTCTCTCTGTCCCAAAAATAAATTAAAAAAAAAGTTGAAAAAAAAAATTAAAAAAAAAAACACTTTAAAGAACATTAACTTTGTAGTGGCACAAATTTCTAGTGCAGTTAAAGTCCACTGTCATTATATGCTTTTTAGTTAATGTTCATTCTCCCATTTGTTGTGTAGGTTATGAATGTAAACCATGTGTCCCTCTAAACACATGCTTCTGCTTTTATTCAAAAGCATCATAGTTTATTATTTTTCTATGAGTGTAGTGTAGACATTTTTAGTGTTGAATAAGAAAGGTTTTATGTATTTTTTTACTTACATTGAAAGATTCATATGTATATTGTTTACAAAGACATAGGCTATGAAATGATACTAAATTATATTTGAAACAAAATAAGTTAAAAAGCTCAAGGACAGTTTGTAGCAGTATTCTTTTGATGCTTTGTTAAAGGTATGAAAGGGATAGAGTAATACATTTTTGTTAAACTACATCTGGACTTCTCTTGAAATAACTATGTTAATATTTTTTTGATAAGTTAACTTGGAGTGGTTAATAGGTGAGCTGGCAAAATTGCTGCTTACTGATGAATAGTGAGGGTAGTTACAACTATATCATAAGTGCTATTTAAAATTTTGGTTTTTATATTTTAAAATTTCTTCCCCCAGTAGAGGATCCTATACTGAATAGTAATCATGGGAATCGTTTGTTTGAAACGAGACCTAAGGTGGCTAATAATACGTTGCTTGTTAGGCTGTGTGCCAAAAGCTTCCTTTTTATTCATCACTTATTTTTATAGTTGAGTCGTGGATTAGAATGCTGATGGACATAAAATGTTTTGGGTTAATTATTAACTAGCTAATTTTTTTGGCAAGCTGAATGAATAGAGGAATTAGGACAAGGTAACTAACAAGTAAGCCAGCTTAGAAATTGGCACTTCAGGTATAGAGTGTCTTTAATAAATCCCAGCTTATACAAATGGTCTTTTCATGGATACAGAAATCAAATCAGTATGTTTGCATTACATCATTGCTTTTTTATGCAGTGGGAAAATAATTTTCAGGTACTTTAGTAGAATATATGGCACTTAGGTGTTTTATTCCATATGGAGTAACTTTGAAACCTGATATCTTAATGTGTAGAGATATATTGAAGTGATGGTAGCTCAATATTCTGAGGTGCAGTAGGTTTAATGTACTAAGTGGTAGGGGGTTTACGAATTGAGAGTTTAAATTGTAACACTTTTTGCTTGGCTCTGAGTAGATATAGTTTTTGTTTCTTTCATTTCTCTTGTAGAAGAGGAAGATGGAGTGTGGGAGAATGGACTTTCCTATGAATGTCGTACTCTGCTTTTTAAAGCAGTTCACAATCTGTTGGAACGGTGTTTAATGAACCGGAACTTTGTACGCATTGGCAAGTGGTTTGTAAAGCCTTATGAAAAAGATGAAAAACCTATAAATAAAAGGTAAGCTATCTTATTTAAACTCTTACTTAACATTTCTTAGGTTTGTTAATTTTTATAGCTTTACAGAAAATGTGGAGTAAAACAAGCTATCTTACAGACAGATGAATGAGGTTAATTTTGGCAAAGTACTGTAAGTATGTGATTTTCTCTAACCACTTCACCCTTTCTTTTACACATTTTAAGAATTTTCTTGAAGTGAGAATAGGTTGTGGTTTCAGTATAGTGGCCTAAATTTTTATTCGGGATGATAGAAAAAATGTAGGATGAAAGCAGAGGCTTAAGCAATGAACAGTGCTTATTTTAGTACTATACTAGTGCAAATATATTCACAGTACTCTGTTAAGTAATATTAATACTTGTAAAAGATAGTGATCTGTAGTTATGTTTTGGATTGAGTTAGCTCTTTTCGTTCCCAAACTTCTCATTTTGCTTTAAAGTAATTTAAATTTGTGCTTTTCTATATAAGACCTGTTTAGTCTTAGAGTATTTGTAATTTTCTTGAACTTTGAATTAAGCAAATTTATGACACTAATTTGTAGAGTAGGTAGAGGCACAGAAGACTTTTAAGATATCATCTTTTCCTGTGCAGTTAAAAGCTTTAGGTTGCTACAGTTTTCTGTGATTTAAATGGTTTGAGACACAGCCTGTTAGAAGATTTGGTCCCAAGCAGTTGTTAAATTAGTGAGGTTTCAAGAGAGATAAAACAGTGGTAAGATGGAATGTGAGAGAAGGGAAAAGGAAATATTTTAGTTTTCCCTGAAAGATGTGAGGATATGAAGTAAACATTTGGTTATGTTGTATCATTGCTGAGATGCCATCTTTTCTGTCTTATGTGCACATCTTTTTTTAATGTTCTTTTAAACTTCTCTTTTTAGTTTTATTAGAATGGATGAGTAGATAAACCTGGACAAATCAAGGCTCTTTTATTTTTTCCTCTTTGAAAATGAACATAAACCTTTATTATCAACAAGAAAATTAATTGTACAGGTTAGGAATGAATTCAGTTGCAAAAGACAGAAGACTTAACCACTTGCCTTATGTAGGAATTGATTTTTCTCAATTGCAAGGAATCTGGGGGTATATAGTTCAATACTAGTGCATTGGTTCAGTAATGTCTTCAAGGACTCAGGTTTCCTGGACTTTTCTTCCATGTCGTCTTTAGTCTTTGGCTTTCATCCACATGGTCCCAGTGGGTGTTGTTGCTTTGGATTTCACTCACAGTGAATTCAGGCAGGAAGAGGAAGGGAAGAATTTAGACGGGGTGACCCTTGAATCAGAAAATAGTTTCCTTCTTAGAGACTTTAGCTGACATATCACTGTCTATCCTGAGAGAAACAAATATTTTTATGTGGAAGCATTGCTACTCTGAACAAAATAAGGTTTCTGATTAGAAGAAGAAAGAGGGAATAGACATTAGGTAGGCAATTAGAAGAAGGGGAAATACAGGTTGGTAATTAGCAGTGTTCACCAAATACATAATACAGTTTTAAGAAGTCAAGCAGATTACTAAGATCTAAAATGATGAAAAGCTGTGATCCTGAGCCCCAACTCCTAGATGTGCTCCTTATACGCATTCCCTTTTAATCCTTTTAACTTTCTTGTAATTTACCTATTATACATTTTAAAGCAAGTAACATGCTTACTCTTGAGTTTTCAGTTATTCAGGATTAATCTATTGACTTTGTATTGATGGTTTAGTTACTTTATACTCTTCCTCCATCCCAACCACTTGGACATTGATATACTTGTATGCGTTCTTTTCCCTTTGTTTCTTTCTTATCTTGCCAATAAGATTATAAGAGTTCATAAAAAATATTTACTATGATTATATAAATACTATTTATAGCCAAGCCATATAGTATATTAGGATTATATTCCATTTCTTCTGTATCTTTTTGTTTTCCTCTGTGTTCATGATTATTTCTTTTTTCACTTAATTATCTATGTCAGGGATTGGTAAACTACTACTCCACAGGGTAAATATAGCCTGCCACCTGTTTTTGTAAGTAAAATTTGATTTTAACATAGCCATGTTCACTCATTTATGGATTATTTTATGCCTGCCTGCACACTACAGCACAGCCGAATAGAGATAGATGACCCACAAAGCCTAAAATATTTAGCCTAAAATATTTATCCTGTAGCTCTTTTCAGTTATAGTTTTCTGACCTTTGATCTATGTACTGATTGGTGATTCACTCCCAGACTATTTACCAGAAGCACAAATCTTCCCTCCCTTCAAGTAGTTTGTGTAATCTATTAGTTTCTTTTTTCTTTCTCTCTCTTTTTAATTTATTTTTGAGAGAATAGAGAGTGTGTGAGAGTGCACTCAGGAGAGACAGAAAAAGGAAGAGAGGATCCCAAGCACCATCAGTGCAGAGCCTGGCACAGGGCTTAAACTCCCAGACTTTGAGATCATGACCTGAAGCCAAAACCAAAAATCAGGACACTTAAACAACTCGTGCCACTCAGGTGGCCCTCTGTGTGTTTTTGTTTGTTTGTTTTGTTTTTTAAGATTTATTTTTAGAGAGCATGAGCCAGGGAGAAGGGCAAAGGGGCGGGGGGAGGAAGAGAGAAAGAAAGAGAGAGAGACAGAGAGAGAGAGAGAGAGAGACAGAATTTTAAGCAGATTCCACACAGTGCGGAGCCTGACACAGGGCTCAGTCCATGACCCCGGGATCATGACCTGAGCCAAAATCCAAGAGTTGGACACTCAACCAACTGAGCCACCCAGGCTCCCCTCTCTTGTCACTTAATATCTTTATTTGTGGGGCACCTGGATGGCTCAGTTGGTTAAGCATCCAACTCTAGATTTCAGCTAAGGCTATGATCTCACAGTTCATGGGTTTGGGCCCCTCTGTCAGCACAGAGCCTGCTAGGGATTCTCTCTCTCCCTCTCTTTCTTTTTTTTTTTTTTTAACGTTTATTTATTTTTGAGACAGAGAGAGACAGAACATGAACAGGGGAGAGTCAGAGAGAGAGGGAGACACAGAATCTGAAACAGGCCCCGGGCTCTGAGCTGTCAGCACAGAGCCCGACGCGGGGCTCGAACTCACTGTGAGATCATGACCCGAGCTGAAGTCAGACACTCAACTGACTGAGCCACCCAGGCGCCACTCTCCCTCTCTTTCTGCCCCCTCCCCCATGTGCCTTCACGTTCTTTCTTTCTCTCTCTCTTTCTCTCTCCTAGGATAAATATTTTAAAAAAATATATGTTTGAGCCCTTCATTTTTCAGTTCTAATTTGGACTGGTTGTTCTATAGGCTCGTTTCACAGCATTCATCATGGGAATTCCCTTTCCCTTATTTCCTAGATCTCATGTTTGCTTTTTTTGTCTTAACTATTTTGGTAGTGCCTATCCACCAGTAGTTTCCTAAGAAGCGAGTACATGAGAAGTAATATTTTGGGATCCTGAATATCTAAATTACCTCCTTTTCTACTCTTGAGACTTCTGGGCACTAAAATACTGATTGGAAATTCTGTTTGTATGTGAGTAGCTATGAAATTGCAGGCTTTAGTAGGGTGACTTGTCGGGGACCTGTTCATTTTATTGGGTGCCTGCTGCCTGTCTATCTGTATGTGTCCCTCCCCACCCCCATTCCTTTAAGCTAATTGCTTTCCCGGAGGAGTCCTTTAGTATCCTAACTAGAGAGTATAAGCTTGGCTGCCGATGTTTAGGGAGTCTACTGGGGAAAGGGGGCTGTAGTTGTACATTTATATTGGGGAAATACTATACTTGTATGGTATTTAGATTTTCACTTAATTTCTCTTTTAAATACATCATTTCAGCTGTATCTAGTATCTTTAAGTGCAGAGTCCCTCTGTTTCATCCAATTCAGAGTGAACTTGTAAGTTTTCCACTGATCTGGAAAGATGTAAAGATCCTGTCTACAGGATGGAAAAGTAGGTCTAGGAGTCTGACTTATCATTTGAACTTTCGTTCTTTCTCTTTTTAGTTACACCATGCATCCACCTTCAAAGATCTACCAGTGTCTTCAACTTTTGTACCTCTCTGGGATTCGGGATTCTGTGGGTTTAATTCATTTTTTACCTTGGTATCTTCCCGTTAGTCCTTATTTACTAAGTTAGTTACTATTTTTGCTTTTGCTTGCTAGCTCCCCAAATTTTGTGATCATGTTTGTCTGTTGCCTTTACTTCCACCATTCTCTTTGTGCTTCTCCTGCCTTTTACTATCTATTTTTGCTTCACAAAGAAGTAGAAATAAATGAATGTGTTCAATGAGCCATGTTAGATACTGGAAGTATCTTTATTTCTCTTCATGCAAGAATTTCTCTTAGTGGGCTATTATTAATAGAAGATACAACTTTTCATATTGGAGATTTCCATAAATCTAGTAGATTCTACTTGTTATTTAATTCTGTAATTGAGCACTAGTGTTTTTCTGTGGGCTGACCCATTTATTTATTTATTTTTAAGTTTATTTATTTTTGAGAGAGAGCATGAGTGGCGGAGGGGCGGCGTGGGGGACCAGAGGATCCAAAGTGGGCTCTGTGCTGACAGCAGTGAGCATGACGCAGGGCTTGACCCCATGAACCATGAGATCATGACCTGAGCTGAAGTGTGACACTCAACTGACTGAGCCACCCAGGTGCCCCAGGAGGCTGACCCATTTAGAAGGGGGACTAAATTCAAATTGTGTTTTATTAGTGGGGTGGTATCAGAAATAGTATATGCTCTTTTGAATTACTCTTGAAGGATAGTTGTGGTACAAAACTGATTTTATCCAGGAAGAATAAATGCTGTTTCTCAAATCTTTTTTCATAGGAGCTTACCTGCCATCTCCCCTCCCTTTAGAAAAGCAAGTAGAGGGGTACCTAGGTGTCTCAGTTGGTTGAATATCTGACTTTGGCTCAGGTCATGATCTCACGCTTCATGAGTTCAAGCCCCGTGTCAGACTCCATGCTGCCAGCTTGGAGCCTGTTGCCTGCTTTGTATTCTGTGTCTCCCTTTCTCTCTCTGCCCCTCCCCCACTTGTGCACATGTGCGCTCTCTGTCCCTCCCAAAAATAAATAAACATTTAAAAAAAAAAAAAGGAAAGGAAAAAGCAAGTAGAAAAACCCAGCATATAAGTCTGTCAGTTGCTTTAAATTATGGTTTGGGACTACTAACTTTTCCAGTGAATTCAATGGAATGATAATTGGGAAGGTAGATAAAGATTAGATTATAAATTATTGCACTTCTAGCCCATTATGAAGCTAACCCATTAAGCATAATATATACTATTTTTGTTCACTAATCAGTTCACTTTTTGTTAAACTTGTATACACTTTCTTAAAAAGAATTAACACAGTTGTCAAGGAAGGAAATTGTTACTGTGAAACTGGTTTGATTTGAACAAAGGAGAAAATACTATTACTGACCTCTTCTTCATTCTTCTTCCTTTTATGCCCCTTAAATATAGATTCTCATCTTCTAATAATCTGGACTTCAGTATAGCTAATTGTCTGATTAACTGTAACAGTCTTCAGGGACTCAGGAAATGGAATTAAATCTAGTGGTATAGCTAGGTTAGCTGTAAAGAACCCCTCAACTATATGGGTAATTAACCACAGAAATGTAAGAAGCTATAAGGATAATTAACACAGAAAAATTGAAGAAAATTACTTTTAAATCTGCCATCTTCAGGTATTGTTAAAAGAATGATCAGTGTTTTGTCTTAACAGTTTAGGTATTTTCCTACAGTGTAGGGGGCTCTATCAGATGACAGTCGCTGTGTTTGCTAGTAAAAGCACAGGTAAATGGATGTAGTAAGTACCAATGACTTACTAGCATTACAGGTGCCCCTAGTAAGAGTTTTAAATGCTTGTAGGAATGTACACAGAGTAGAAAGTTATTAGTAAGGATTTTTTTTTTTTAGGACTGCTAGTCCAGGAGCACCTGAGTGGCTTAGTTGGTTGTGTCTGACTCTTCATTTCCGCTCAGGTCATGATCTCACGGTTCATGAGTTCAAGCCCTATAAGTTTGAGCCCTGCCTTGGGATTCATGCTGAGTGTGTGGAGCCTGCTTGGGATTCTCTGTCTGCTCTTCCTCCACTTGCACATGCGCTCTCTCTCGCGCTCTCTCTCTCTCTCTCTCTCCCTCTCAAAATAAACTTAACAAAAAGACTGCTAGTCCAGTATCTTACAGTATGTATTTACATAGGAGTCTGCTAAATGGCAGTTGAGATCGTATAGGAGAGAAGTTAATAGGGAACACTGAATATATACCTTAATTTTACTATGTTCCCTCAACTATGTTCCCTCAAATGTAGCCGTATAATTAATTTCTATGCAAAAATATATTTGGTAAATCTGCTTTGAGATTTTTACTGTGTAAGATACCTTTAACTTCAATTTTATTTATTTATTTATTTTTTTTTTTTAATTTTTTTTTCAACGTTTATTTATTTTTGGGACAGAGAGAGACAGAGCATGAATGGGGGAGGGGCAGAGAGAGAGGGAGACACAGAATCGGAAACAGGCCCCAGGCTCTGAGCCATCAGCCCAGAGCCTGACGCGGGGCTCGAACTCACGGACCGCGAGATCGTGACCTGGCTGAAGTCGGACGCTCAACCGACTGTGCCACCCAGGCGCCGCCCTTTAACTTCAATTTTAAAGGCAGTGTAGGAAATATGTATATACACATATATAAGATATATGTATGTGTATAGTTACATGTGTATATATAAGTAAAATAAATCTTTTCTGGATAGAACATAAAGGAGATGGGATCAAATGTCTGTTCTGTATGTTCTAAGCCGTTACGGTTAAGTATTAGCAAAGAGAGCCTGGTTCACAGAGATTTTCGTCTTATGGCGTGAAGCAGGCAAAGTTCACAGGATGGAGAGGAGTACATCCCTGAGTATTTGTGCAGAGTTAATTGTAACTAGAATATTAGGGCAAAATAAGGAAATATAATCCCTATTTTTTTTCTTTTAAAGAAATTTTAGAACCGTGCTATTCAAGATAGTAGCCACTAGCCACTGGTGGCTATTTAAATTTCAGTTAATTGAAATAAAGTTGGAATTCAGTTTCTCAATTTCACTAACCATATTTCAAGTGCTCCTGTGACTAGTGGCTATTGTATTGGGTGATGTAGATAATAGAGTATTTCCATCATAACAGAAAGTTCTTTTGGATGGTGTTGTTTATACCAGAGCCTTTACAGTTATAATTAAAATAATACTTCAGGAGCTTTCCTGAATTAGTTGGTCAAGCTTTTGTTATTAAGGCGATACATGAAGGAATATACTTTAAATTTCACCCATAAAACTGTTTATCTTTACTACACCTGTGGTTTCTACACAGTGACTTTAATATTTTAATAAATATAAACACAAGATTTAAATTTCATTTGGAGATACATTAGCAGCCATTTTATATAGCTTTAGGATGTCCTTTGGTTGGGTTCCTCAATACCTCTGAAAACTTGAACTTCTAGATAAGATAAGAGCTATCACTATTATTTTTTCTAAGGATTTCTTTTCTTTTTTCCTGCATTCTAAGGTAATAGTGTCCAATGGAAATTTTGTGAGTTACAAATGTAATTTTAAATCTTCTAGTAGATACATTGAAAAAGGTAAAAACAAAAAACCAGGTGAAATCAATTTTAATATATTTAACTCAGTAGATCCAGAATATCATTTTAGCATGTAATTAATTATGCAAAGAATATTGAGATATTTTACTTTTCTTAAATAAGTTTTTGAAGTTTAATGTCTATTCAGTAATTAGAGTACATCTCAGTTTGGACTGGGCACATTTTAAGTGCTCAGTAGTCACGTGTATATATTAGCTGTTGCATTAGCAATATAGTTCCAGGACTTTAAGTCCAGCTGAGCTTGGTATAGTGTTTATTGGTAAAAGATATTTTTTATCTGGTTTTCTGAACCCTCTTGGAATTGTATGTTAAATTTTGAGACTCTCAAAGATAGGGGAAACCTTCACCTATCTCAAAGTACCTACTATTTGCCCAGTTGGACATAGTTGCTGTCTTTTTTTTTTTCCCCCTTTCTGCAGCCTGTGTTGGTCTGTCATTAATGTCTCTTCAAGATTATTATGTGTCCTATTTTCTGAAATCTTAAGTGATGATATAATAGTACTTATGACCCATGAAATTTCTCTAATGCTTCAGTCATTAGGATTTACATGGTCAGTTTTCTACATTCTCATGCTTTCCAGAAGCATTTATGAGAAAAATTAAGTGCTAAGAAAGACTTCTTCCTTTTTTCCTCTCATTTGAGCTTTTCTTACTATCATTTCTTACATGGTTTTTACCATAGACTCCTATAATCTGTCCTTTTGAACTATTGGCTTTAGATATGAATGATAATAGGGAAGGTTTTTTTGTTTGTTTGTTTTTTCTCTCTGAAGGGGAGGAGAGTAGTGAGAAACCTTTGCTCTAGCAGAACTGTCCAGGCTGTGTTCAGAATAAGGACTTCATGTGTATTAACTCAATTCTTAAAACAACTCTGTTATTACTTCAGTTTTACAATTGCTAAACCTGAAGCACAGAGAGGTTAAGTCCCTTATCCAGGGTCATACATCTTGCTAGTATTGGAGCTAGATTATAGGGCATGAAAGATAGGACAGATTGTGGACCCTGTAGACCACTGTTTCTTCTGTATCTACATCTTTTTAAAGTGATAGGAAGTAGTAAAAGAATACTTACAAATTTCTTTTCTCTCTCTCTCTTTTAAGTTTATTTATTTATTTATTTTGAGAGACAGACTGTGAACAGGGGTGGGGCAGAGAGAGGGAGAGAAGGAGAATACCAAGCAGGCTCCTCACTGTCAGCACAGAGCCGGATGCAGGGCTTGAACTGACACACTGTGAGATCATGTCCTGAGCTGAAATTAAGAGTTGGACACTTAGGCAACTGAACCATCCAGGCGCCCCCTGACAAATTTTTTATATTGGAGAAATATAATTTTTTATATTGGAGAAATATAAGCGTATAAAGAGTACTTGCAGAGCATCTGAAGATGTAAACCAGAATATCATTGCTTTCTAAGTATTCCTTACACTGTAGTGTAAGTAATGTGTTTAATAAGTGAGCAGAAGTATATTCAAAATTCACAGATGAAATGTTATCTTTTAGATTTTAATAAAGCTCTCTTGTTCATGGAGATATGTTCAGAATACCTAATGTTGAAGTTATAAATTTAAGAAATTAAAAATGGTACCATGAGAGCTACAGAAATATAGATTAATGCCGTAGCCAAACTTGATGTGGAATAACCTTGAAAGATTAAAACAGTAGTGATGTGTCCATGTTTTAACCTGGGAGTATGGCCTGGGCTTTGAAATTTTTAAAAGCTATCCAGGTTGATTGTAATAAAAGACAGGTTTGGAAATTATTGGATTAATGGAATAAAAATCTAGGAATTGGGGGAACTGGTTTGTTTTTTTATTGTGGTAAACTAGACACAACAAATTCACCATTTTAACCATTTTTCAGTGTACAGTTCAGTGGCATCAAGTATATTCGTGTTGTTGTGCAACCATCACCACTATCTACAGAACCTTTTCATCATCCCAAATTGAAAATCTGCCCTTTAATAACTCCTCCTTATATAGTCCCCTCCTCCTAGCCGCTGGTAACCACTGTTCTACTTTGTGTCGCTATAAATTTGGCTGTTTTAGTTACGTTATATAAGTGGAATTATATAGTATTTGTCCTTTTGTGTCTGGCTTATTTCACTTAGCTTAATGTCCTCAGGTTCTGATCCTTGTAGTATGCACCACAATTTCATTTCTTTTTAAGGCTGAATATTCCATTGTATTTTTATTCCACGTGTTGTTTATCCATTCATCTGATAGTGGATGATTGGTTTTTTCCACTTTTTATGTGTTGTGAATAATGCTGCTATGAATATTGGTGTGCGAATATCTGTTCAAGTCCCTGCTTTTAGTTCTTTTGGGAATATACCTAGAAGTGGAATTGTTGGATCATATAGTAATTCTGTGTTTGATTTTTTTTTTTCTTTTTAAAGGAACTGCCATACTTTTTCATAGCAGCTACACCATTTTACATTTCCACTAGGAGGATTCCAGTTTTTCCACATCCTCACAAACACTTCTTTTCTAAAATATTTTATTTAATAATAGCCATCCTAGAGTTGAAATGGTATATTGAAGATTTGATTTGTATTTCCTTAATGATGAGTGATGTTGAGTATCTTTTCATGAGGTTGGTGGCTGTTTGTATATCTTCTTTGGAGATATAAGAAGTCCTGTTTTAAGTCCTTTGTCCACTTAAAATTGGCTATTAGGATGACTAGGATGTTAAGTCAACATTCTCTTTAACTAGTTTTATGATTTTAAGACAAGCCTGTTAACTTCTTTGTGCTTTAAATTCCCAATCAGCAAAATGGGATATCATCTTCCTGTACCTACCTAACAGAAGTGCTAAAACTAAATGAGATACGGCATCTCTTAAAACAGTGTACATATTGAACTATTAGAATAGGTGTTTATAAGCATATTTTCATTTTGTCTTAGAAATAATGTTTTGTTTAATTTCAGTACTTAAATGAGGAATGTTTACTATTCTACAACAGATTATTTGCTCAGGTTTCATCTGTAAACTTTTGCTTCACTCATCTTTTTGTTTTGGTTATTACAGTATTAGCTCCTAGAGAACAAGGTATTCTCTGCAGTAACTATAGTAGCTAGCAGTACCTTGGATTCTTTTTTTTAATTTTAGAGAGAAAGTGCATGAGTGAGTGGGGGATAGGGGCAGAGAGAGAGAGAGAGAGAGAAAGAATCTCAAGCAGTCTCCATGCTCAGCACGAAGCCTGGCAAGGCTCAATCCCATGATCCTGGGATTGTGACCCCAGCTGATAACAAGAGTTGGACGCTCAACCAGCTGAGCCACCCAGTTGTCCCACCATGGATTCTCATTGTAGTTACACATATTTAACTCCATTTTTCTAAGTGCTAAGTGCCAAAGATGTTTTAAGTGATGTTATAAATAATATCTTCTCCTTGAAATAAGAGCCATTCTGAATTTAATATGGCAGTATTATGTAACATTTTTTTGTCCTATAATATTTTCTGACTAGAATATTGTCTTTAATTTTCGAAATTTTTAGAATTTTAGAAATTTAGAATTTTAGAAATTTTATGCCATATTAAGAATGGTTAGTTTTTTCTCCTGTATTCACAAATTTGATTTATTTTAAGTCATTTTATATTAGAATTAGATTAGGCTATATTAGGAACATATGCTAGCAATATAGGAGGTGATATTTTTCTTTAATCATAGGCATCTGGAATGGAGAGCTGCTGATAAGTAGGGCAATACAGATAAATAGTGGCAGCTGAGAGATTGTGTATTGGAATGTTGGGTTTTTACAAAACCCTTTGGAGACAAATTTTTTTACATCAGCCAAGTTTTTGTGAATTAAGAGTTATGAGGGTTAAGTACTCATTGTACATAATGGAAAGCCTATATTAGGCCTTCATTTTACAGACCATGGTGTTTGTATATACCAGATTATGTTTATTTTTCTAAATAATATTTAATAGAATATAAGTAGTGTACTTTTTAAAAAACATTTTCCAGATTATAGTAATCTTTTTAGGAAAAACTTGAAGCATGTTATTTGCTTTTTATGTCATGACAAAATCAATTTTGAGTTTCCTTTTTTATTCTCATTTAACATTTACATACGAAATGAAACATAGTCAAACTGTATTTTTAAGAACTATATTTCACTGATTTTTTTTCCCTAATTTTTTTTTATATTTATATATTTTGGGGGAGAGAGAACATGAGCAGGGCTGGGGCAGAGAGAGAAGGGGACAGAGGATCCGAAATGTGCTGACAGCAGCAAGCCTGATATGGGGGGCTCAGATTCACTAACTGTGAGATCATGACCTAAGCCAATATCAGATGCTCAACCGACTGAGCCACCCAGGTGCCCTATACTTCACTGATTAAAAACAGGAAGTAGGATATAAAATTCAAGTTTCCTAGCCTCTTAGTCTTTTAGAGATAAAGAACATGAGACTGTTTTAGGTTGTTGCTTACACTTGCAAATGTTCTTGAAAGTATTTGCAAGTCAGATTTTAAAATTTACTATTCAGTTACTGAATAAGCACATAGCATTCATAATCATTTTTGTAAAATACTTAATTGATCTTTAAAACTAACCAAATTACAATTTCTTTGTGTAATCATTCTTGCTAGAGTCACTTAATATTTTTTTTGATGTAAGTATTCTTAGTAATTCCCCAGTAAACTCGTAAATTTTGTCTCATTTATTGAGAAATATTTGTCTTCTAAAGTTTCCTGAAAATCCTGTAAAAAAAAAAACCAAACAAACCCAAAAATGGGCCGCCTGGGTGGCTCTGTCGGTTGAGCATCTGACTTCGGCTCAGGTCATGATCTCATGGTTCGTGGGTTCAAGCCCCACGTTGGGCTCTGTGCTGACAGCTCAGAGCCTGGAGTCTGCTTTGGATTCTGTCTCCCTCTCTCTCTACACCCCCCACCCCTTCTCTCAAAAATATTTATTTTTATTTTAAGTTAAATAATTTAAAAAATTTAAAAAACGCAAAAAACCTTGTAATGGTAAAAAATATATATATAGTCATTCTAACCAGTTGAATATGAATTTTCTTAAGTTTTTTTTTTTTTTAGCATTTTGTCCTTTTTTTATTGTTTAGAGAGAGAAATGCTTTGAAAATTATCTGCCTGTTTTAAAATGGGCCAATCTCTCTCAGAAATTAAACATTAATGGTTGGCTAAGACAAAAATGCTGTTTAGAAATTATATTTATATGCCCTATTACTCAGCCTTAACAATTATAGAAGAACTGTGTCAGGAAAGAGGACAAAGAAAGAAAAGTACAAATATGGCTGTCTATGTATTCCCACATATAGTAACAAAATATTGTATATATACTTGTTTACTTTAGATACCTTCTTTGAGAAAAATGTATTGAGGCCTAGGAGTAATATTTAAAAATCTTAATGTTTCAACTGGTATCAAGAATCACGTATTTTTAACAAAGGGTATTAGAATCACACTCTTGACCTTGTGTTTTCCTTGAAGCAGTGTTATATATAGGCCACACCATCACTTTGTTGATGAATAGTATTATTTTCTAGCCTACAGTTTCTGGGTTGTCTGTATCTTTATAAATTATGCTTGCAAACCATCAAGTTTTTTCCTGAGCTTATCTCTGTCTTTTAGTACCTTATGAAGTATAGCTAGTAACAATCAAATTACATTTTGACTTGATCTGTTCTCCCAACTCTGTAAATTCATTAGGTATATTTTCTGTCTTCTAGATTATTTCAGGCAACAGTTCTATGATGTATTTCTCCATTACATAACATGGGTCATCATTTTCCCAGCCCCCTATAATAATTTCCTCATCAGTTTTCAGTGCCGTGTTCCTTGCTAATCTCATCCTAAAGTTAGTGCCACATATTTAGATTTCTGTCATGGTAGCACCTCACTTTTGGTTCCAGTTTCTGTATTGGCCATTGCTGTGTCACAAACCACTCCCAAAACATGGAGGTGTAACAGCAGTTCTGTGTTTTCAGTAACGTGTCTGCTTGTCAACTAGGGGTTAGCCAATCTAGTCCACACTGTGAACTGCAGGTTGGGTAGAGGTATATTTTATATAATTCTCATGGGAATGAAAGAAGCACTGGAGGGCAATCCAGACTGCATATGCATGTTTTAAGCTTCTGCTTGCCAAAGCAAGTACAAAGCAAGCCTGAGTCAGGTTGGGGAGGTATATTTCACCTCTAATGGGAGGAACTACAATGTCACACCAAAAAGCCTGGATAAAAGAGGGTGAGTGGAGTCCCTGGCTGGCTTAGTTGGTGAGGCACACGACTCTTGATCTCGTGGTTGTGAGTTGACCCCCACATTGGGTTTAAAGATTACTTAAAAATAAAATCTTTTAAAACAAAAAAAGGGTGAGCAAAACCTATTACAAAGCTATAGTAATCAAAACAGTGTGGTATTGGGACGCCTGGGTGGCTCAGTCGGTTAAGCATCTGACTTCATCTCAGGTCATGATCTCAGTTTGTGGATTCGAGATCTGTGTCGAGCTCTGTGCTGACAGCTTGGAGCCTGGAGCCTGCTTTGGATTCTGTGTTTCCCTCTCTCTCTGCTCCTCCCTGGCTCATGCTCACGCTCAAAAATAAATAAACATTAACAAATTTTAAAACAAAACCCAGTGTGGTCCTAGCATACAGACATGTAAATCAATGGAATAGAAAGTCCAGAAATAAGCTTGTATGTATGTATTCAAATGATCTTTGCAAGGATGGCAGTACCACTCTGGGGAAAAGAGCATTTCTTCAATAAATAATGGTCAGAAAACTTAGTATCCACAGGTAAAAGAATTAAGTTGGCGTTTATCTTACATTACATACAAAAATGAACTCAAAATGGATTAAAAATCTAAATAAGACCTAAAACAATAAAACTTGTAGAAGAAAATAGGGAGAAAGCTTTATGACTTTAGATTTGCTAATGATTTCCTGGTTATGACATCAAAAGCATAGGCAACAAAAGCAAACATAGACAGTTGAACTATATCAAACTTAAATACCTTTGTGCATCAGTGGACATAATCAGTGAAAAGGCAATTTATGGATTGGGAGAAAATGTTTGCAAATCATATATCCGTTAAGGCATTAATATCCAGCATGTATGAAGAACTACAACTCAACAACAAAAAGTCAAGTAACCCAATTTAAAAATGGGCAAAAGGCTTGAAAAGACATTTTGAAGATATACAGAGGGTCAATAAGCATATTAAAAAAAAAAAAAAAAAAAGATGGTCAACATTACAAATCCGAGAAATGCAAGTCAAAACCACAATGAGATACCACCTCACATCTGCTAGGATGGCTACTATTAAAAAAAAAAAAATCACAAAGGTTAGTGAGGGTAGAGAAATAGGAACCCTTGGTGCACTCTTGGTGGGATTGTAAAATGCTACAACTGCTCTGGAAAACCTTATGGAGGTTCCTCAAAAAATTAAGAATAGAACTACATGATCCAGTAACACTACTTCTAAGAGAATTGAAAGCAGGATCTTGTCTTTTTTCTTTTTCAAGTTTTTATTTAAATTCTAGTTAGTTAACATGTAGTGTAATATTTATTTCAAGAGTATAATTCAGTGATTTCTCACATTTAACGCCCATTGCTCATCATGACAAGTGCTCTCTTTAATACCCATCACCCATTTTAGCCCATTCCCCCACCCACTTCCCCTCTAGCAATCCTCAGTTTATTCTCTGTAGCTGAGTCTGTTTTATGTTTTGCCTTTTTTTTTCCCCCCTATGTTCACCTGTTTTGTTTCTTAAATTCTACATGAGGGAAATCATATGGTATTTTTCTTTGACTTAGTTCACTTAGCATAACACACTCTAGCTTCATCCACATCATTGCAAACGGCAAGGTTTCATTCTTGTTTTTTATGGCTGAGTAATATTCCATTGTATGTATGTATAAACCATATCTTTATCCATTCATCAGTAGATGGCTATTTGGGCTCTTTCCATAGTTGGCTATTGTTGATAATGCTGCTGTAAACATTGAGGTGTGTCTTCTGAATTAGTATTTTTGTGTCCGTTGGGTAGATACCTAGTAGTGCCATTGCTAGATTGTAGGATAGTTCTATTTTTAACTTTTTGAGGAACCTCCACACTGTTTTCCAGAATGGCTGCCCCAGTATGCATTCCCACCAGTAGTGTAAGAGGGTTTGCCTTTCTCTGTATCCTTGCCAACATCTGTTGTTTCCTGTGTTGTTAATTTTAGCTACTCTTACAGGTGTGAGATGATCCTCATTGTAGTTTTGATTTGTATTTCCCTGATGATGAGTGATGTTGAGCATCTCTTCATGTGTCTGTTAGCCATCTGTGTGTCTTTTATGGAAAAATGTCTGTTCATGTGTTCTGCCCCCCCCTTTTTTTTTGAGAGCACAAGTGAGTGAGGGACAGAGAGATGAGAGTCCTGGGTGGAGGGGGGTGGAGAGAAAGAATGAAAGAGAAAGAGCAAAGCAGGGCTCACCTGAAGAGGGACTCGAGCTCTTCTGATGTGGGACTCAAACTCATGAACTGTGAGATCATGACCTGAGTCGAAGCCAGATGTTTAACTGAGCCACCCAGGTGCCCTGTTCTGCCCATTTCTTAACTGGATTACTTGTTTTTTTTCGGTGTTGAGTTTGATAAGTTCTTTATAGATTTTGGATACTAACCCTTTATCCAATATATTGTTTGCAAATATCTCCTCCCATTCTGAACAGTTACCTTTTAGTTTTGTTGATTGTTTTCTTCGCCATGCAGAAGATTTTTTGTCTTGATGAAGTCCCAGTAGTTCATTTTTGCTTTTGTGTTGCTTGCCTCTGGAGATGTGTCTAGTAAGAGATTGCTATGGCCAGTGTCAGAGAGGTTGCTGCCTATGTTCTTCTCTAGGATTTTGATGGTTTCCTGTCTCACATTTAGGTCTTTCATCCCTTTTGAATTTATTTTTGTGTATGGTGTAGGAAAATGTTCCACTTTCATTCTTCTGTATGTTGTTGTCCACCAATCCCAACACCTTTTGTTGAAGAGACTGTCTTTTTTCCATTGCATATTCTTTCCGGCTTTGCCGAAGATTAGTTGACCATATAGTTTGGGTCCATTTTTTGTTTTCTATTTTGTTCCATTAATCTATGTGTCTGTTTTTGTGCCAGTACCATACTATCTTGATGACTACAGGAAAGCAGGATCTTGAAGAGATTTGCACACCCATGTTCATAGCAGCACTTTTCCCAATAGCCAAGAGGTAGAAACAACCCAAATGTCCATTGATGGATGAATGGTTAAGCAAAATGTGTTATGTACACAGTGGATTTTTATTTACCATGTAAAAGGAAAGGAATCCTGTCACATGCTACACCATGTATCAACCTTGATATTAATGCTAAGTGAAAAAAGCCAGTCACAAAGACAAAAACTGTATGACTCTACTTACATGAAGTAGATCTAAAGTAGTCAAATTCTGGGTGCCTGAGTGGCTTGCTTGGTTAAGTGTCCAACTCTTGATCTCAGCTCAGGTCTTGATCTCAGGGTTATGAGTTCAAGCCCCACGTTGGGCTTCACTCTGCATGTGGAGCCTTCTTAAAAAAAGAAAAGTACTCAAATTTGTAGAAACAGAAAGTGGAATGGTGATTGCCAGGGACTGAGATGATGTAAAAAGAGGGAATTGTTGTTTAATGGGTGTAATTTCAGATTTACATAATGAAAAGTTGTGCAGATCTAGTTCAGAATGATAGGAATATATTTAACATTACTGAACAGCACACTTAGAAATGGTTAAGATGATACATTTTATGTTGTGTTTTTTACTGTGATTAAAGAAATGAAAGAGGAGTGAAGAATTGGGGCCAATAACTCAATTTTCTACAAATATTAAAGTTACAGTTTTTCTATCAAGGAATTTACAACATGGCAGGAATTCAGTTAGTTAAATAAGTAATAGTAGGGGCGCCTGGGTGGCGCAGTCGGTTAAGCGTCCGACTTCAGCCAGGTCAGGATCTCGCGGTCCGTGAGTTCGAGCCCCGCGTCAGGCTCTGGGCTGATGGCTCAGAGCCTGGAGCCTGTTTCCGATTCTGTGTCTCCCTCTCTCTCTGCCCCTCCCCCGTTCATGCTCTGTCTCTCTCTGTCAAAAATAAATAAACATTGAAAAAAAAATTTAAATAAGTAATAGTAGTGTTATAATAAATACTATGATAAGCATAGACTATTATAGGAACACAGAGATAATGTTTAAAGGAGTGTTGGAGAATGATGAAGAAGTCGGGAGGAATTCGGGGTAAACAAAGGAGGGGTTCTTAGTGGATTAAATACCTCTGCCTGGAGAGTTAGGCAAGGATCAGATTCTGAAGGGTCTAAAGTGCTGTGCTGAGGTGGTTTTTTGTTGTTGTTTTCAGTCCTTAAGGCATTGGGGAACTATTGATTTTGAGCCTGTCAGTTACGTGATCAGAATTAATTTTTAGGAAGATTGCTGGCAGCAGTGAAAAGATAAATTAGAGATTTTAATAGTTACTCAGACCTTAAAAAGACAATTGACAAATCATAGATACTTAAAGAAATAGAATCAGTAGGAATTGCTGATGTTTAGTTAATTATAGGGAGTTTAGGAAAAAAGAAAAGTTTAATGTGATTTACATGTCTGGCTTGGACAGCTATATAGGTACAGACTTGATAAGAAAAGGAATGTTTGATTAGAAATGAGTGGTTCAGGAGATGCCTGGCTGTCTCAGTCGGTTAAGCCTCTGACTCTTGATCTTGTGGTTCGTGAGTTGGAGCCCTGTGTCCGTCTGTGCTGACAGTGTGGAGCCTGCTTGGGATTCTATCTCTCCATCTCTCCTTGCCCCTCCCTCACGTGCTCTTTCTCTCCCTCAAAATAAATATTTTTAAAAAAAGAAATAAGTAGCTCAGATACAGAATTTCTCCTATAGTATTTAGTGCATACCTACTATGTGTTAAGGACCTATTCTGAAATCTGAGGATACAACATTGAACAAAGGAGACAAATTCTTCCTCCTTTAGAGCTTATGTTCTGGGACGACTATAAGAAATAAACTGTGTAACACGTTAGATTGTGATTTCTTAGCCAAACAAAATCAATCCCAGAAGAGGAATTGTGGGTCAGTTTAAAGTAGGGTGGTCAGTGAAGATTGCACCTATGAGGTATCTGAACAAAAAACTTAATGAAGGTGAATGTAGATGTGTAGAGTGTTTCAGATTGAGTAACAGTAGGTATAAAGGCCTGGTATGTTTAAGGAACTGCAGAGAGACCAGTTGAGGGAGAAGGGAAAGTATTATAAAGGAAGACTAGTAAAGAGATGAGGTTGGGGAAGAAATAGGTACCATGAAACATAAGAATAACTTTTATGTTGTTACCCAGGGTACCAAGTTGATTCTTTTCTGCTTAGGAATTAAAGTTTATTTTCATTATCTAGGTCTTAAGACATTCTCATAGCATCTTGTACCTTTTTTTATAGCACTTAGCATAACTTAAATGTGTGCTTAGCATAGTGCCATGTGCTTAGCCATAAAATATTTGTTGAATAAAGGAATAATACTTGCTTTCACTTGGTAGCTTAGATCTGAATATTAAACTAAGTTTAATGCAGAGTTCTTTTGAATGTGGGTGGGTGCTTTAAGCATTTGGAGTTAGGTTTATGTTTGGTAGGTTTTTTGTATGTTTTACAGTATAGGTACCTTACCAGTGCTGGAAAATACTGCTGGAAAGCAATAATAAAATTGAGTTTACTTTTTTTTTTTTTTAATTTTTTTTTTCAACGTTTATTTATTTTTGGGACAGAGAGAGACAGAGCATGAACGGGGGAGGGGCAGAGAGAGAGGGAGACACAGAATCGGAAACAGGCTCCAGGCTCTGAGCCATCAGCCCAGAGCCCGACGCGGGGCTCGAACTCACGGACCGCGAGATCGTGACCTGGCTGAAGTCGGACGCTTAACCGACTGCGCCACCCAGGCGCCCCAAATTGAGTTTACTTTAAATGGGCATTAGCAACGGTCTGCCTTTGGAAGGACAGTTCTCAAAGTTAGTTAAGACTCTTATCTTGGTGATTATTTTAGATTTTACTCTTACTCCAAAGCAAATGTCTGTAGGCTTTGTAATTACTCAAGCAGTAGCTGTTCCAATAGGATTAGTCTTTCAGTCAGATGAGAAACAAGCTTAATATATTTATTAAAATAGTTCAGATACTTTTATTTCCTGTTAAAAAACTGTTTGGCTTTATCAATAATGTGTCAGTAAGGCAGGGGAGGGAGGTTAAATGCAGTGTGGTATCTTGGATTGGATCCTGAAAAGGAAAAATGCCATAAGTGGAAAATCCAAAATGACTGGAATTAATGTACTGGCGTTAATTACCTGCTTGACAAATGTAGCATGATTATGTGAAATGTTTAACTTTAGGGCAAACTGGGTAAAGGGTATATGAGAACTCTTTGTGATACTTTTGCAGCTTTTCAGTAAACTTAAAGTTATTCCAAAAATAAATTTGTTTTTAAAAAAAAAGCAACAGAAGCTACTGGGGTGGGGAAAGATACAGTAATCATTGTAGAATTCATAATTTTTAAGAAGGTAAAATTAATATAATTTAAACAGTACAATTCCCTAGAAGTAACCAGGTTTAGTTTTCTATTTTTCGTGTTTTAACTTTTTTGCTTACTACTTCTGGTGGTTACTGCCATAATTCCAGCGATGCTTATACCTCTAGGCCTTGATTAACTAACTTTAGACAGTATCTGATTCTTTACCATGAAAGATGATTTGCTTTATTAGTTGTATTTTTGTCAGTTTTTCTGTTGGTTATCTTTTTAACTTGAGTGATATGCTTAAATTTCAGTTTCTTGCTATTTTTATCAGCTTCAGACAATCTTTTGCCTCCGTGGTGGGTGGGTGGGTGGGTGGGTGGGTGGGGTGTGTGTGTGTGTGTGTGTGTGTGTGTAATGAAGAAATTATCAGCTCTGCGTTACTCTTCACCTCCTTCTGACTTTTTGTTTTCCCACTTTCTTAGCTCTATTATTACTTTTAATATAACTTAATTTATTGTGTCCTTGACTTGTCCAGAAATAATTCAAGAGGGTTTATAGAAATATACAACAGGTTTTTAGTTTATTAATGGTTATATTTTAAAGAACTAGTTCTTTAAGACAAATTCTTAAGATAAATGTGTGGAGAAGAAATAAGAAAAGTGGATTTGTCTTAATGTACAGTCTCCTCTTCTGGGCCATTTGACCTTTCTAAGTTTTATCATAAGGATACATGTGCTTTCCTCTTGGGAACTTTCATTTTACCAGCCATATCTAAATATCATAAGATGTTCTGCATATAACTTTGATTCTAGGATGCCTTCAATTGTGAGACCCATCATGGCTTTAAAGTACCTTATCATTGGGGGTCAGGGGAGGGCAGTACATTAAATGCTTGACTAATGGTATGCAGCCCAATTTCAGAAATAAAAAAATGAGAAAATATAATTGTATTTAATTTCTCATATAGAAGAGAAAATAAACAAAAATAAAAATTAGGTCATCCTTAATTCTATTGCACGCCTAGATTTTTTTTCACCGAGGGAACCTTTCTTAAAAAATTGAGATTATACCATTTTGGTAGCCTGTCCTTTCCATTAAACTCACTCCCCTTTTACTCCACCTATACTTATTTTGGTGGCTATATTATAATGGTATGTGTGGGTGTACCTAACTTGTTTACTGATTCCTTTATTTAGTTCTTTCTACTGTAAACAGTGCTATGAAGAACATTTCTTAAAACTAAATCTTGGCTCATATCTGTGATGTTTTTTTGTTTTGTTTTTTTTCTCCCCTTCAGATGATGAAGTAGAATTTCTGGGTTAAAGAGAATGTGCGTTTTTGTAGTATAACTTATTAATAAAGAAAAGCAAGTTAACTTATTTTTTGGCTATTAATCATCACTAAAATATAACTTTTTCTTCTTTATTAGTGAACACTTGTCCTGCTCTTTCACCTTTTTCTTGCATGGAGACAGCAATGTTTGTACCAGTGTGGAAATTAACCAACATCAACCTGTATACCTTCTTAGTGAAGAGCATATCACCCTTGCTCAACAGTCTAATAGTCCATTTCAAGGTAGATTATTTTATTGGCTTAGATATTTCATTTGCCTCAGGAAAATTCTTATTATAGTTGGTAATCTTAAATTTTGGAATTAATGAGAATTCCCCTGATCTTTAGCCTAGCGATGATTCTAATGTAGTTTATTTTCTTCTTCCGTATTAGAGTTTTAAGTCAGTGAAAACAAGTCAATGAAGCAAGTTTTTTAATACAAATATTATTTGAAAAAATTTTTGTACATGAAAGTATATTTTAAAGTGTTCTTTTAAATAGCATTTAGCAGATATACGTGTTCATGTTTTCAAGGTCATCTTTTGTGTGCAGTCACATAAGCCATTTTTAATGTTGGTACACAGGGACTTTAATAATATTTATACACGATTGCTGATTTATTTTTAAGGACTGGCAGTGTGTTCTTGTTTTAATTCTAAGCCTAGTATTTCCTTTTTTAAAATTTATGTGGCAGTACATAATAAGTATACACACACAGTTTTGTTTTCTCAAATTGCTTTCTTAGTAGAAATCAAGAGAAGTTGAAGGATGTACATATATCCCCAACTCATGTTGAAATTCTGTCTATGTGAGATTTTTGAGTGAACGAAATTTTAAGATTTAAAATTAAAAAAAAATTTTTATTTTAACGTTTATTCATTTTTGAGAGACAGAGAAAGACAGAGCACGAGCAGGGAAGGGGCAGAGAGAGAGGGAGACACAGAATCTGAAGCAGGCTCCAGGCTCTGAGCCGTCAGCACAGAGCCTGATGCAGGGCTTGAACTCACGAACCGTGAGATCATGACCTGAGCTGAAGTCAGACACTCAAATGACTGAGCCACCCAGGCACCCCTAAATTTTAAGATTTTATAATAAATTCAATATTGTGGTTTATCTTCACAATAATGAAATACAGTGAATTTTCTCTGGAATGATCATTTTGGGTTTCCTTTTCTTTTTTAGAATTGCACAGTTACTTGTCAAACTATTCTGTGTGATCTTATTTGGTGTAACAGTCTTTAGTTACTTACTTCATGTCTCTTGGGTTTCTAGTAATCTTAAGCCCATTTGGACTAAATGGCACACTCACAGGACAAGCATTCAAGATGTCTGATTCAGCTACAAAAAAATTGATTGGTGAATGGAAACAGTTCTATCCTATCTCATCTTGCTTAAAGGAGATGTCTGAAGAAAAACAGGAAGATATGGATTGGGAAGATGATTCTTTAGCTGCAGTAGAAGTTCTTGTTGGTATGGATTCTGAGTATTAATTCTAAGGGAAAAATATGTGACTATATGTATTAGTTAGATTTTGTTGAATAATAATTCATATACCTCAGTGGCTTTCAACATTAAACATTTATTTCTCCTTTATTTTCTCCTCACATTACATAAAGACTGCAGCTTGGTTGTGGTTTGGCTCCTTGTATCTTCTCATTCTGCAACCTAGGTTCAATGAGTACCCAGTATCTGGGACATGCTGTTCTTACAAGAACAGAGGAATAATAAGGACTGAGTGTATCATGTAAGTGTATTTAAAGCTTCTGCTAGGATATGATGTATGTTACATTTGCTCACACTCCATTAGGCAGAACTAGTCACTTTGCCATGCCAAAGTCATTGGGGCAAGGAAACATATTTCACCTAGAGGTAAGCTTGCAAAGCTTATCATTGCAAAGAAAATAATTGTGAATAAATAACATTTGGAAGCTGGAAAGTTGACAACCTGTGTTATGTAGTATTTTCACATTTCTTAAACCTGTTGCCTCTGAAAGCTTTTAAAAGGTAGAAAATGTACCTAAAGAACTTGTGGGTTTGATCTGCTCTGCCCAGGTCAACTCTTTTCATATTGACTCTACCCTGTGTCTTCTCATTTAGGGACCCAAATTAATAAGATAAACTATATTTGGGACATGCTAATCTTGAGGCAAAGGGCAGAAAAAAAGAGAGGCTGCTTCTGTTTTAAGCTTCTGTTGGAGTCTGGTCTATATTGCATGCAGGTCACACAGCCAAGCCTAACAATGGGATGAAGATGGGAGGTTGTGGAGAATGTATAATTGAGCAGATAATTAGTGTTAGAGTTTGCAACAGTGTTTAATGGAGTCTTATGGGAATGTTATGTATATGAAAATTGCCTTGAGTTTTTTAAATAAAAAGAATACCAGTATTGAATTTCAATAAATGCATTTCTGCCAGAGTAGTTGTGACAAAACCAGAAACAAAGCATAAACATATTAGGTTTTCATAAAAAGAGATATATAAAGAAGAAAGCAGAAGATGGCCCATAATTCCTTTTTTTAATGTTTATTTTTGAGAGAGTGAGAACAAGTGGGGGAGGTACAGAGAAAGGAGATAGAAAATCCAAAGCAGGCTCTGTGCTGTCAGTGCAGAGCCTGACATGGGGCTTGAACTCATGAACCATGCGATCACGACCTGAACCAAAGTTGGAAGCTTAACTGAACAAGCCTCCCATGTGCCCCTGGTCCATTATTGAGTGCCCAGATTACCTGTTGTTAAACTTAAAAATTCTTTAAAAGTAGTACACAATATAATTTGTCAAATTTGCAAGTAAAGATTTAAAAGTAACACTCATGGTTAGAAAATCCAAAAATGAAAAGAGAAAGCTGCTTTCTTCTAAGTTTCTTCTAGGTTACTGAAGGTAACCATTGAAGGTATTAAGAGCTTCTCCTGGTTTATTCCAGAAAAACTTTATGCCAAAAGGAGCATATGTTTATAAAAATATATTAAATATATTTTAATTTTATTTAAACATTATATAATCATATGTACTTTTCCATTACAGTACTTCTGAGTGAAACTAATCCCACTACAGTCACAGTGGTAATTGATTTTCTTGCCTATTATTTTTGCCTTTCAGCTGGTGTCCGAATGATCTACCCAGCATGCTTTGTTCTAGTCCCTCAGTCAGACATTCCCACTCCTAGCTCTGTGGGATCCTCTCATTGTTCAGCTACTTGCTTGGGTGTCCACCAAGTGCCTGCTTCCACAAGAGATCCTGCTATGTCTTCAGTTACTCTTACACCACCTACATCTCCTGAGGAAGTCCAAACAGGTATTGTACTGATCTGTTTGATTAGCACTAGTTACGTATCTGTTATTTTGAATACATCAACATTTAAAAAATTGTTTCGAAGTAATTTGAGACTTATTGAAGAGTTTGCATGTACAATACAAAGAACTCCCTCATTCAGATTCCCAAACTGTAAACATTTGTTCCATCACCCTTTTTGTATATATACATTCATTATCATTGGTCTTTTTCTGAACCATTTGAGAATGAGCTACAGACACGATGCCCCATTACGCCTAAGTACTCTGTATTTCCCAAATGTAGGAACACTGTCCTATATAACTACCATTTAATCCTCAGTCAGGAAGTCAACACTGATATAACACTACCATCAAGTTTACCTCCTCTGTTCGGATTTTTAGCTTTCTGTGTTTTAAGTAGAGGAGCATGCTTTTTTGCTTCAAAATATAAGTAGACCTACCAGATAACAGTGGAGTATGTTGTAACACAAATTAACAAGTAAAAAACAAAAAACAAAAAAAAACCCCACAAATAATGTTACTTTAAATCTACTTTTATTCTCCTATAGCCTATTCTTTTTGGTTTGTTTTCAGTTGATCCTCAGTCAGCCCAGAAGTGGGTCAAATTTTCTTCAGTATCTGATGGCTTCAACTCTGATAGTACTAGCCACCATGGTGGGAAAATACCCAGAAAATTAGCAAATCATGTGGTGGATAGAGTTTGGCAAGAGTGCAATATGAACAGAGCACAGAACAAGTATGTGTTTTCATTTTCAAGTTTAAAAATTGCATGTTGGTAGTTACTTTATAAATAGAAGATGTTTAAAGTATAAATAGTCGTTTGTATGGCTTTAATTTAAAAACTTTTTAAAAATTCAATTTTAATGCTTAATTCACGGTTATGGGAAACTTCATGAATTCTAAAGAATTTTATAATTTCAAATCTTAGGAGGAAATATTCAGCTTCATCAGGTGGTCTATCTGAAGAAGAGATACCTGATAAAATAGCATCCTGGGATTTTGTAGAAGCAACACAAAGAACAAATTGCAGCTGTTTGAGGTAGTACCCCCAACCCCCCAGTTGATTGATGCCTATATATTTGTGTGTTGTAGCTTCTTATGCTACTGAATACGTCTCAGTTTTAGCTAGCTTACCTAAACATAGTGTGTTAGGATTGTTTTCAAAAGAAAATTTGAGGGGAAAAAAATTTAATAATTTGGAACTGATTATGCAAGTACATACAAATGTATGCCATAGTCCTTACCAGAGCTGAACTGTGAAGGCTTGGTTTTACAGCTAAATAAAAGAGAATTTTATACTGGATTATGGTATATATAGTATCGATAAGGTAAAAGCACAGAAGTCTCTTGAAAAGAGTTCATAGATGGCACTGGGCTGGAGAAATTTCTCCCATGGGTTCTCATAAAAAAGATGATATATGATACACTAGATGAAAGTTTCTGCGATCCTTTTTATAGTAAATATGGTTTTGGGTTTTGTGCAGAAATTTCTTATAACATCCTTTTGGGCAAATTATATGTGAAAGAAATGCTGAAATAAGATCAGAAAAAACGATTCTGCAAGGGATTGAAGCTGTACTATAAAAGTACAAGCTTTCTAATAGACTGTGTTGGTTAAAGATTGGTAGAAGAATGGATGAACTTGGAATTCTTTTGGCAGTTGTATTTATATATTGGAAACTTTGATGAGATTTGGTTATCAGAGGTTTTCAGATTATATTGCCTAAAGTTTATTAATTTATTCTAATATGAAAGATGCGTTTGCAGTCTTGTAAAAAATAATAATAATAATAATGACATTGGCATCCCTTACCAGAACTTGTGAGCTAATAGTTAACCACTCTTTTGTCACAGATGTGAGCCAAAGGAATGGAATACTTGTATGTTAGGGCCAAGGTTTTTCTTATATTAGCTCTGTTTGATTACTGTGACAGACTCTGAAGTGCTTTGGTATGTTTTCGTGTAGATTAAATGTATTTACATAGATTCTTTGGATTAGAGACTGTGTAATGTCTGACAACTTTGTTAAAAACTTGTTTCTGTTGCTGATAGGTTGGAATAAAAATATGGACAGATTAGCTCTTGTTTAACAGTTTAAAATGGTTAAATACCACAGCCACTTGGGTGGTTTTAAGACCCAAACCTAGTCTTAAAATGTAGAGCTCCATCACATATTTGTCTGATACCAGAGATCAGCAAACTGTGATCCATTGGTCACATTAGGTTCACTGCCTGTTCATATGGCCTGTGAGCTGAGTGACTTTTACATTTTAAATAGATGGAAAAGAAATCAAAGAATATTTTGTGCATGTGAAACTTCTATGAAATTCAGATTTTAATGTCCGTAAAGATTTATTGGAACAGAGCCACACCTGTTCATTTACATGTCAGCTATGGCTGCTTTCACAGAATTGAGTAGTTGCAACATAGACTATATGGCCTCTGGAGCCTAAAATATTTGCCATCTGGTCCTTTATAGGAAAAGTTGGCCAATTTCTGGTCTAAGACCAGTAAAGTGTAAAGTGCTTGAATGAAGTTAGGCTTTTCTTTCCATATATTGGCATTTTTATCAAGCAGCAATTCTTTTTTAGTTGCTGACCTAGACTTTTGTTTTATTCTTTTTGAAAGATGTGGGTTTTAGGTATATTTGTCTAAAATGGTTTTAGAATGGGATGCCTGCCTGGGTGGCTCAGTCAGTTAACCGTCTAACTCTTGATTTTGGCTCAGGTCTTAATCTCAGGGTCGTGGGATTGAGCCCTGTGTCAGGCTCTGCACTGACAGTGTGGAGTGTGCTTGGGATTCATTCTCTCTCTCTCTCTCTCTCTCTCTCTCTCTCTGCCCCTCCTCCACTCGCACATGCATACTCTCAAAATAAATACACATTTTTTAAAAAATGGTTTTAGAAGAAGACACTCAAAATGCATATTGGTTGGTAGTATAAATTTAATTCTTGGTCTCTGAGCTGAACTTTTATGTCTTAAAAACTTTGTCTCATATTTCCAGAAATTCTTCCCAGGCATAGAGGGAATTGATATAATGAAATTTTATATAATCCATACATGTGACTTGTTTTGGTAAATTTGCCCCTCTAGGAAGTAACAGTGTTTCTAATCTTTTACCCCCACCCCTCACCCTCTATTGTATTCCGTACTTCTAATTCCCCTCCACGTCCCTCAAATCAGGTTCTCTTATTTAATTCTTCAATAAGACTTAAAGTAGATTTTGAGCTACCATATGTATTATCTGCTGCCACAGAATATAGGAAGTAGGGCACACATTGATAACTGACTGTGCTAGTCAGCCAGTTTGCTGTCAGGTCTATCCCTGCCTTTTCCCTACTCTGTTCTGTATTGCAGGCTGTTACATTTCCTAGGCTCCTTTGCTTTTTACATGGTGGGGGTTTTTTTTGTTTTTTTTTTTTTTGTTTTTTGCCCCCAGCTTTATTGAGCTATAAATGACAAATAACATTGTATAAGTTTAAAGTGATGATTTGACTAGGCCCAGTTGTTTTCTGGATTTGGCTAAGGTAGGCACTAACAAAAGATTGGTTCATGAAATGAGGAAAGAAGCCGGCATATTTCCCCACCCTTCTTTTGAGTCCATTCCAGCAGCAGTTCTGCGACCCGTTAATAGCCTCGTCTTCCGTGGTCCACTGAGCAGATCCCACTAATGTTGTAACAGCATCCCAGGTTTCTTTGATCTGGTGATGGATACTATCTTCATGTTACTGTCCTTCTAGTCCTAGAAGTCATAGAAACCCTCGAAACCCTCTAAATAGAGAAGAAGTTACCCATGACCACTCTTAATCTCTCTACTACCTCTTCCTAGAATTGACTACTTGCCAATAAGATATTATCTTTCCGTGGTTTTTCTGTAGTTTTATATGTGTATGTGTTCTTCTTCTCAACACACAAATGTAATACTGATGTATTTGACAGCTTATTTTTTTTCACTTAATGTACCTTCAGTCTTTCCATTTTAGTTACTTGTGGATCTGCCATATTATTTTTAAAAATTTCTTGGGGCCCCTGGGTGGCTCAGTCAGTTGAGCATCCGACTTCGGCTCAGGTCATGATCTCACAGCTTGTGAGTTGGAGCCCCGCGTCTGGCTCTGTGCTGACAGCTCAGAGCCTGGAGCCTGCTTTGGATTCTGTGTCGCCCTCTCCCTCTCTGCCCCTAACCCACTTGCATTCTGTCTCTGTCTCTCTCAAAAATAAACATTAAAAAAAAAATTTCTTGGTATTTTACTGAATGGAAGGTACCCCATGGTGTGTTTAATCATTTGGATTTGATGGACAAATAAGTTGTTTCAAAAAGTTTGTGTTTACTTTTATAAAAATAATACTTCTTTGACTATTATTAGATTTTTTTAAACACTTATTCTATGATAGGAGATGTCCTAAGCTCAGATACACTAGTCAGTAAGGCTCCTGCTATTACAAAGCCTATACATTAATGGGATAGATAATTACTTAAAAAAAAAAAAAAGAATTTTTAATTTTTTAAAAAAATTTAGGAGTGATGCAGGGCTAGGAAGGAAAAAAATGAGGTGGGTGGTGTGATACAGAGCTGGGGGGTGGGGGGGAGCTGTTTAAACCCTTTTGTGAATTCAGGAAGATCCTACCATTTTACTCCCACTTTTTACATATAGGAGTGCTGTTTTTTCTTGTGCTTTCACTGATCTGAGAAACTGTCCTCAAAATTATATTTTGCTCTTATAGTAAGCAAAAAGCACAAGATTGCTTCAGTTGGCATTTTTCAGTTATTAATGAGATTAAATATTACACATTTATTGAAATTAAGCTTTAGTCTGGTAGAATGTTCTTGAGAAAATAAGCATTTAGCAAACTATATAAATAGAAAGTAATACAATAAATTCCAAATAAATTTCCTGAAATACTGGGAGTTAATCAATAGGAAAAGAATCTAAAGGGATCATTCTTTAGATCATCCTGAATTTTGCTTTAAAAACACAACTTTTTTTTTTTTAGGACAGTTCCCCAAATTGGTTGAGTTCTATTATGAAATTCATTTGCTCTCTAAAACAGACTAGCTTTAAGGAAAGGGTCTATATAGAAGAAAGGGGCTGTGACTTAATGTTACCAAAATTTTAGAGAGTCACTACTATTCGTATATATCCCAAATTAATAGTTTCTTGTCCCAGATTAATAGTTTCTTACCCTTATAGAAGGGTAAATGAATTTATGGCTGTGTACTTTTCGTATCCCTTATATACTTGGAATATAGTTCACCTCAGATTATTGGAGATACTATCTCTCCTTAATGCCTTGTGTAACTTGACTGATTCTTAAACTTTGGTCTCATCACTCATCTGTGCTCTCAAAAATTATTGAGGACACAAAGTACTTTTATTTATGTGGATTATATCTAGTTATATCTATTTTAGCAATACCAAAAAAAAATTTTTAATGTTTTTATTTTTGAAAAAGTGCAAGTGGGGGAGGGACAGAGAGAGAGAGGGAGACATAGAATCTGAAGCAGGCTCCAGGCTCTGAGTTGTCAGCACAGAGCCTGATGCAAGGCTTGAATCCATGAACTCTGAGATCATGACCTGAGCTGAAGTCAGATGCTTAACCGACAGAGCCACTGAGGCGCCCCTGTTTTAGGGAAAAAGAAAAATTAAAAAAAAATTTTTTTAATGTTTTGTTTATTTTTGAGACACAGACACAGAGCATAAGCGGGGGAGAGGGGGCAGAGAGGGAGGGAGACACAGAATCCGAAGCAGGCTCCAGGCTCTGAGCTGTCAGCACAGAGCCCGATGTGGGGGCTTGAACTCACAAACTGTGATATCATGACCTGAACTGAAGTTGGACGCTTAACCAACTGAGCCACCCAGGTTCCCCACACCCCCCGCCATTTTAAAGCTCTATTAAATTTATTTATTTATTTTATTATTTAAAAAAAATTTTTTTTTTTTAATTTTTTTTTTCAACGTTTATTTATTTTTGGGACAGAGAGAGACAGAGCATGAACGGGGGAGGGGCAGAGAGAGAGGGAGACACAGAATCAGAAACAGGCTCCAGGCTCTGAGCCATCAGCCCAGAGCCCGACGCGGGGCTCGAACTCACGGACCGCGAGATCGTGACCTGGCTGAAGTCGGACGCTTAACCGACTGCGCCACCCAGGCGCCCCTAAAAAAAATTTTTTTAACGTTTATTTATTATTGAGAGACAGAACATGAGCATGGGAGGGGCAGAGACAGGAGGAGACACAGAATCTGAAGGAGGCTTCAGGCTCTGAGCTGTCAGCACAGAGCCCAACGTGGGGCTCGAACTCACAAACCCAGCGAGATCATGACCTGAGCCAAAGTCAGACATGCAAATGACTGAGCCACCCAGGTGCTCCAAGCTCTATTAAATTTATTGAAAAAAATAACAGTAAGACCAGTACATATTAACATAAATAAAATACTTTTATAGAAATCAACTGTATTTTCCAAAACAAAAATTAGAAGAGTGGCACTGTTGTACAGTTTTGCAAATCTCTTCAGTGTTGAACTTAATAGAAGATAATCTGGATTCTCCTTTGCTTCTGTAGTCAGTCTTTTGTGTATATTGTCTTAGTTGAAGTACGTGAAGAAAATCCAGCCTCATGTAGCTATGCAGTTGGAAAGGGGAAGGGTATTTTAGTAGCTTTTTCAGGTAATTGTGGATACTCTTCGATACTACACCAAAATTTGACAAATGGTAGTTTCTTAAAGGTTAGTTCTCACGTGTAATCTGAAGCCATATTAATTAAATCCTTGTACTGCATAATAACTAATGGATCTTTTACTTATGCATGATTTTGCAACATCATTTATCATTTGGAAAATAAATACCAATTCATGGCATTATGCAGATCTTGAGTGTTGGCACATTTGTTTTACAGTGTTAAAAAAAAAAAAAATCACATTCATTAGTATCACCAGAGATCTCACCAGAAATATCTTTTCAGTATGGAAAGCTGTGAAGCTTACTATAGCAGATACAGTTTTCCAAATTCAAAATCTTGTTTAAAAGCTCACATTTTATTATTCTTCCTTAAAATGACAAACTCATTTTGTTCATTTTGAGACCTAAATAACCAAGTCTGCCAAATAACCAAATCTAGTTAACTAAGGTTTATCAGTCAATAGTTATTTAAAAAAAAATTTTTTTTTTTTTTACATTTATTCATTTTTGAGAGACAGAGAGAGGGCACAAGTGGGGGAGGGCCAGAGAGAGAGGGAGACACAGAATCTGAAGCAGGCCCCAGGCTCCGAGCTATCAGCACAGAGCACAATGTGGGGCTCGAACTCACAAACTGTGAGATCATGACCCAAGCTGAAGTCAGATGCACAACCAACTGAGCCACCCAGGCACCGCATTTTTTAAGTTTATTTCTTTTGTGAGCGAGAGAGCCAGCGCATGAGCAGGGGAGGGGCAGAGAGAGAGAGGGAGACAGAGAATCCCAAGCTGGCTCCCCATTGTCAGCGCAGACCGCAGAGCAGGGCTCAAACTAACAAACTGGGAGATCACAACCTGAGTCAAAATCAAGATTCAGACACTTAATCGACGGAGCCACCCAGGCACCCCTAAATGAAAGTAGCGTTCCTTGAAAAAAATGGCTAGTTGAGCTTACAACTCACTTATATAAAGGCTTTTCCATAAATCAGCCATTATTTTATAATATGTAGCAGAGGGGCACCTGAGTGGCTTAGTTGATTGAGCATCCAACTTTGGCTAAGGTTGTGATCTCACGGTTTGTGAGTTTGAACCCCGCATAGGGCTCTCTTGCTGTCAGTACAGAGCTGCTTTGGATCCTCTGTCCCTCCCCAGCTCATGATCGATCTCTCTCTCTCTCTCTCTCTCTCTCTCTCAAAAACAAAACATAATATGTAGCAGAAATGCTTTATGTGTATTTTCTGTTTCTTTTGAGTTTTTTTTTTTAAGTAAACTACATACCCAATGTGAAACTTCAACTCATGACCCTGAGATCAAGAGTTGCATGCTCTACCGACCCAGCCAGCCAGGCACCCCTCCTGTTTCTTTAGGTAGAATATGAAAAGCTGTGTATGCAGGGGTGCCTGGGTGGCTCAGTCGGTTGAGTGTCTGACTTCAGCCCAGGTCATGATCTCGCGGTTAATGAGTTCAAGCCTCTCGTCAGGCTCTGTGCTGACAGCTCAGAGCCTGGAGCCTGCTTCAGATTCTGTGACTCACTCTCTCTCTGCCCCTCCCCTGCTCACACTCTGTCTCCCTGTCAAAAATAAACATTAAAAAAAAATAGCTGTGTATGCAGAGATTGAAACTTAATAAAAAATCATTTTTACTGTCTTTTGAAGGACATTCTTTAAAAAAATTTTTTTTAATGTTTTTATTTTTTATTTTTGAGAGAGACAGTGTGAACGGGGGAGGGGCAGAGATGGAGGAGGGAGACACAGACTCCGAAGCAGTCTCCAGACTCTGAGCTGTCAGCACAGGCCCGATGTGGGGCTCAAACCCACGAACTGCGAGATCGTGACCTGAGCTGAAGTCAGAACGCTTAACCAACTGAGCCACCCAGACACCCCTCTTGAAGGACATTCTTAAGTGAAATTGGCCTTAAAAACATGAGTGTATAGTGGTAAAGAATACACAGTACTATTACTAATAGTACCACTGCCTTGAATCGTGATCTGTTGCCAAAAATTTTACTGTCCGTTGCTTTTGTAACATTGTTAAATATCAACATAATGAAAAAGGCAAATAATGTCTTATGCTATTATGATGATGGTTTGAACCCCATACAACCCTGAAAGAGTTCATGGACCATACTTTGAAGACTTTCATAGTAGACACTAAAATATTTGAATAATTAATAAATGAATAATAACTGTCACAATATACCTATCTATTCCTACCTTCTTATTCTGCTTCCCCCACACCCTATTTTGCTTTCCTTCCCCTTTCCTGCTTTTATTGTTGACTGTCTTCTTTTTTTCTTACAGCTGGCTGAGAAATTATTTTAATTCTTTTGTTAATTAATCAAACATTTATCTCATTTGCTTTCCATGAAGTTTAAAGCTAATCTTTGTATCCCTATATTCATTATGGAACAGAGAAGGACTTTGGGACAGTTCAATCTTGTTCCAGTTATTTCCATTTTATTATTTTTTGCATTTTAGTTCTATCTTATTCTGTGAAAAATTTCGGATGTGCAGAAAAGTAAGAAAGTTGGACAGTGCTCTCCTGTCTATCAGCCATCCGTATTTACTTGCTACATTTGTTTCATCTAGACCTCTTCTTTTACTGAAAAACTTGAAAAAATGTTAACATTTTATTGAATTTGATTGATCTAAAATTACTATTTTGGAGTGCCTGGGTGGTTCAGTAGGTTGAGCATCTGACTCTTGGTGGTTTCACCTCAGGTCATGATCTCAACGTTCTGAGATCTAGCCCCGCTTTAGGCTCCAGGTTGAGCATGGAGCCTGTTTTAAGATTCTCTCTTTCTGCCCCTCCCCTACTTTCTCCCTCTCTTTTCTCTCTCTCACTCTCTGAGAGAGTGTTTGTTTTTGAGAGAGAACGAGAAAGAGAGAGCACTAGCAGGGGAGGGGCAGATAGAGAGGGAGACACAGAATCTGAAGCAGGTTCCAGGCTCCGAGCTGTCAGCACAGAACCAGATGCGGGGCTCGAACTCACAAACTGTGAGATCATGCCTGAGCCAAAGTCAGATGCCCAACTGACTGAACCACCCAGGCGCCCCCCAAAATACACACACACACACACACACACACACACACACACACACACACACACACACACACATATACATGCATACATACACATATTATATATATCCATGTATATATATATAATTTTTCTCTTTTTTCGACTGGAGCTATTTGACAATGGCGGGAATGCCGTTCCTTATAAATCAATGTGGTCTTTGTCATTGAAAGTATTCAAAGAGAGGATGATCAGTGAAGGGATTATTCCTAAATTGGAATAACCTACTGCTTGTTTTTTAATGCTATTTGTAAATTTTTTTATGCTATTTAAAAAATTCAAATAATGCACATGAAATAAAAGCTGTGAGTTCCTTGCGCCTGTATACTTACGATCTGCCTGTCTGCTTTCTTTTCATACAAGTGGAATCCTGCTATGTATGCTGTTCTGCAACTTTTTTCTTTTTTAATTTTCTATTTTTTAATTTACATCCAAGTTAGTTAGCCCAGTGCTTCATCCCCTATGTATAATACCCAGTGCTCATCCCACCAAGTGTCTTCCTTAATGCTCCTTATCCATCCCCCAACCCACAACTCCTCCACCAACCCTCAGTTCTCTGTATTTAAGAGTCTCTTATGTTTTGTCCCCCTCTTTGTTTTTATATTATTTTTGCTTCCCTTCCCTTCTGTTCATCTGTTTTGTATCTTAAATTCCACATATGAGTAAAGTCCTATGATATTTCTTTCTCTGACTGAATAATTTCACTTAGCATAATTCCCTCTAGTTCCATCCACGTAGTTGCAAATGGCAAGATCTCATTCTTTTTGGTTGCCAAGTAATACTCCATTGTATGTATATGTATGTGTGTGTGTGTGTGTGTGTGTATGTATATATATATATATGTGTGTGTGTGTGTGTATATATATATATATCTCAATATATATATATATATATATATATATATATATATATATATATCTCACATCTTTATCCATTCATCCATCAGTTGACATTTGGGCTCTTTCCATACTTTGGCTATTGTCGATAGCGCTGCTATAAACATTGGGGTGTATGTCGCCCTTCAAGACAACACATCTGTATCCCTTGGATAAATACCTAATAGTGCAATTGCTGGATCATAGGGTAGTTCTATTTTTAGTTTGAGGAACCTCCATACTGTTTTTCCAGAGTGGCTATACCAGTTTGCATTCCCACCAGCAGTGCTGAAGAGATCCTTTTTCTCTGCATCCTCTCTAACATCTGTTGTTGCCTGATTGTTAATTTTAGCCATTCTGACTGTTGTGAGTTGGTTTCTCATTGTGGTTTTAATTTGTTCCCTGATGATGAGTGATGTTGCACATCTTTACATGTGTCAGCCATCTGGATGTCTTTTTTGGAGAAGTGTCTATTCATGTCTTTTGCCCATTTCTTCACTGGATTATTTGTTTTTTGGGTGTTGAGTTTGATAAGTTCTTTATAGATATTGGAACTTTTTTTGATAAATAGTAATCATGGCTATTTTTCTATGTTAGCACATTTAGATCCATTTTTTTTTAAGTTTTATTTTATTTTATTTACTTTGAGAGAGAGAGAGAGAGAGAGAATCCCAAGCAGGCTCTGTGCTCGAACCCACAAACCATGAGATTAGTACCTGAGCCAAAGTCGGCTGCTCAACTGACTGAGCCCCCCCCCGACGTCCCTCCCCCTTTTTTTTCTTAATTTTTTAAACGTTTATTTATATTTGAGAGAGTGCGTGAGCAGGGGAGGGGCAGAGAGAGGGAGACACAGAATCTGAAGCAGGCTCCAGACTCTGAGCTGTCAACACAGAGCCCTGTGCCCGACGTGGGGCTTGAACTCACAAGCTGTGAGATCATGACTTGAGCCAAAGTCGGATGCTCAACCTACTGAGCCACCCAGGTGCCCCCCGTTGCTGAAGATTTTTAAAGCAAATCTTAAATATCATTTCACTCCTACTTCAGTATGCAACTCTAATATTTTAATTGTTATTATTTAATAATATTCTGCTAATATTTTCTTATATAACTATAATTCCATTATCACCCCTAATAAAAAGAATAGTATTTTCTTGGCATCATCTGATATCCTCTTCAGATTTGTCTCAGAAATGTCTTTTTTAAAAAAATAATGTCTGTGTAGTTGGTTGTTTGACAAAGACCCAGACAAGAAGTATACCTTTGGTTGTTAAGTCTTTTATGTCTCTCTTGTAATCCCCTCTCCAATTTTTAGGACATTGGCTTGGCTGGAAAAACTAGGTCAGGTGTCCCGTGGAATGTCTCACATTCTGTATTTCTCAACTTGTCATATTGTAACTTGTTCTTTTAGTGTCATTTAATTTCTTTATCCCTTGCATTTCTGTAAATGGAAGTTACCTCTAGAGCTGTGCTGTCTAGTCCTAGCCATGTTAGTAACCACTAATGGATTTTAAATTAAAGCATTTGAATTTAAATACAGTTAAAAATTCAGTTTCTCATTGCACTGGCCGTATTTCAGGTCTTCAGGAGCCGCATGCAGAACATTTCTGTCATTACAGAAAGTGTTGTTGGACAGTGCTGATCTAGAGGCTTAATGAATTCAGGTTCAATATTTTTGATGAGACTACTTCACAGGTGGTGCTGTGTTGCTTTGTATCTGTCACATCAGAAGACACATGTCTGGTTGTCCCACTTTTAATAATTTGTTGAGATTGAGAAGGTAATGGTCAGCCTGACCCCTTATTGTAAAGCTTGCCATGTTTAGTATGAATAAAGACAGTTTTTCTTCTTCTTTTGAAATCTCCAATCTTTCTTTTTCTTGACTTACTACATTGGTTTAAACTTTTGATAAAATTGTTGAATAGGAATGTTGAGTTAATATTCTTGCTTTGTTCCCAGTTTTAGGGATTAAGTTATTTTCAGTCTTTGATCATTAAGTATGATATTAGTATAGTTTTTCATAGATGTCCTTTATCAGATTAAGATTAGTCTTGCTTTTTGAGTCTTTTTTTATAAATTTTTTTTATGTTTGTTTTTGAGACAGCATGAACGGGGGAGGGGCAGAGAGAGAGGGAGACACAGAATCTGAAAGAGGCTCCAAGCTCCGAGCTGTCAGCACAGAGCCTGACACGGGGCTTGAACTCACAAACTGTGAGATCATGACCTGAGCTGAGATCAAGAGTTGGATACTTAACCGACTGAGCCACCCAGGGTGCCTCTCTATTTTTTAAGTTTATACTACTCCATAATACTATGAAGGTATAATACTTTATTTTTGAGAGATAGAAACAGAGTGCAAGTGGGGTAAGGGCAGAGAGAGACGGAGACACAGAATCTAAAGGAGGCTCCAGGCTCTGAGCTGTCAGCACGGAGTGGTGCTCAAACCCACAAACGCAAGATCATGACCTGAGCCGAAGTCGGACGCTCAACCGACTGAGCTGCCCCGGCGCCCCTTGAGTCTTTTTATGATGAATTATGTATTGAATTTTGCCATGTTTTTCTGTATTAAGATAGTTACATGGTTTTCTCTTTCATTCTGTTAATGTGATGAATACTACTGGTTTTTATTGAATGTTATACCTTACATTCCTGGGACATGTTTTAAATTCATATTCCCTCCACATTTTTCTTCTAGTTTCTTAGTTAAAAAAAAATATTATATACATCACTATCAGTTTAGCTTGGAAATCTCATAGGGCACAGTATTTTTACTATGCTGAAAGAAATCTTAAACTCTGAACAAAATTACTAGATTTTTAGGCATGTAGTTTTAAGTTTTTCAGTTTAGAAATTGCTTCACATTATGAGGGAATAAATTTCTTCAGGCATTTTCTTTTCCTTTTCTAGTTAGTGGATTCGTTCTGTCATGGTATGCCTTGGGAGAAGGATGGCAGATATGGTGTGGGGCCCATCAGTCAGTTGCAGTGCTATCCAGAATGATTAACTTTATTTGTGTAGAATAAGTTTCCTAGCTGGTTGCTGTAGGATTGTAGATTATGACTGAGCTTAGCCAAGCCATTGATTTGCAGGTACATTGGTAAATGAATAAATTTCAGACCTTTTAAAACACGACTTTATCTTAACTAGAATTTTGTCTCTTGATTCAGATACTAAAATATTTAGGATACATTAGTAAACTATCTTTGGTTGTCCGATCACATAGCTATTAAATGAGCAGAAGAGAATTGGCTCTTAGGAATCTTTCTGCAGTTCTTAGTTTTAGGTCACTCAACAAAGTATTTTTTATTTTTTTTGTTAAAAAAATTTTTTTAATGTTTATTTTTGAGAGAGAGAGTACAAGCGGGTGAGGGGCAGAGAGAGACACAGAATGTGAACCAGGCTCCAGGCTCTGAGCTGTCAGTACAGAGCCAAATGCGGGGCTCAAAGCCACAAACCATGAGATTGTGTCCTGAGCTGAAGTTGGATGCTCAACCAACTGAGTCACCCAGGTGCCCCAAAGTATTTTTTTCCAATGTAAATTCAAATAATTTTACTTTTAGATTTATATGTAAAAAACAAATGATAATATGGAATGTTTAATAGTGTTTACTTGTGTACTTTGATGTAATAATGATACTATAAACATTAAACCTTTCTTTTTTTAGGCACAAAAATCTCAAGCCAAGAAATCCTGGACAACAAGGACAGGCACCATCTTTAAGTCAGCAACAACAAGTACTTCCTAAGCACAAGACCAATGAAAAACAAGAAAAGAGTGAAAAACCACAGAAACGCCCCTTGACTCCTTTTCACCATCGTGTTTCTATTAGTGATGACGTTGGCATCGATGCAGATTCAGCTAGCCAAAGACTTGTGATCTCCGCTCCAGATAGTCAAGTGAGATTTTCAAACATCCGAACTAATGATGTAGCAAAGACTCCGCAGATGCATGGCACCGAAATGGCAAATTCACCTCAACCACCCCCACTCAGTCCTCACCCATGTGATGTGGTTGATGAAGGAGTAACTAAAACACCTTCAACTCCTCAGAGTCAACATTTTTATCAAATGCCAACACCAGATCCCTTGGTTCCTTCTAAACCAATGGAAGATAGGATAGACAGTTTATCTCAGTCTTTCCCAGCTCAGTTCCAGGAAGCTGTAGAACCTACAATATATGTCGGTACAGCAGTAAACTTGGAAGAAGATGAAGCTAATATAGCCTGGAAGTATTACAAGGTTCCAAAGAAAAAAGATGTAGAGTTTTTGCCTCCTCAGCTTCCAAGTGATAAATTCAAGGATGATCCAGTTGGACCTTTTGGACAGGAAAGTGTAACATCAGTTACAGAGTATGTATTTTTTTAATAGTCACTATTATAATTTAAGGGTGGAAATGATGTAAGTTCTTAATACTAGGACTCCAGAATTGGCTTCAGGGTAGGATTTACAATAATAATAAATCCTGTAAATATTAGTTTTGCATAATTTCTTTACTGTGATTTTTCCTTAGGGAGACTCATTATTATGACATATTTTAGTCACAAAAAAGTGGAGAAAATAATAGCACTTATCCATCAAACAACTTAAAGATTTTGAATATCATTAGAACTCTTGTGTACTGTTTTTTTTCCTCCATTCTTCCTTCGTCTGTCCTAAATTTGGTGTTTATCATTTCTGTACATGTTTTTATACATGTAGCTCTAATTAATTCATTTTAATTGCTTTATAGTATTTGTTATGAATATACATAATTTATCTACTCTCTTAAAGGTGGACATATTGGTTATTTCAGTTTTTTCCAGTTACATAGGATGTAATAGTGAACTTTTTTGTACACATTTCCTTATGTACTTGTATAAGATTTCTCTAGGGAATACATCTCAAAGTGGAATTACTGGGCCATGGGGTTTGTCCACATTCAGCATTAAGGGTCATTGTCACGTTGGCTCTCCAACTATACCAGTTTACACCTTCATCAACCAGCAGAGTATGAGAATGATCTTTTCATCAGCATTTGGTATTACAAGCCTTCAATTTAGCTAATTTTCTATATGCAGAATGGCATCTTATTGTCTTAATACATGTTTGAAAGTAAGCATTTATTTAAAATGTTCTTTGGACATTCAGGTTTTCTCTTCTGTGAATTGTTTGTATATCCTATCTTTTAGTCCCATTTTTCCCCCAGTTCTTTGCAAGTTCTTGCTATCAATCTTCAAAAAAATTTTTTTTAATTAAAAGCATCTTTAATGTTTATTTATTTCATTTTTAAAAAATATGTATTTATTTTTGAGAGACACAGTGTGAGCAGGGAGGATCTGAGAGAGAGGGAGACAGAAAATCCAAAGCAGACTTCCAGGCTCTGAGCGATCAGCACAGAGCCCAATGCAGGGCTCGAACTCATGAACTGTGAGATCATGACCTGAGCTAAAGTCAGACACTTAACCTACTGAGCCACCCAGGCACCCCCTGGCTATTAAGAAATAGTATCCCCTTCTTAATGTTCTGTACCTTTTTTTTCTATAGAATTTATTTTCATCTTTTTCTTTACTGCTTCTCATCACATTTTTTTCATTTATTTTTTAATTAATTTTTTTTTAACATTTATTTATTTTTGAGAAGCAGATAGAACAAGCAGGGGTGGGGCAGAAAGGGAGACACAGAATCTGAAGCAGGCTGTAGGCTCTGAGCTGTCAGCACAGAGCCCAGTGCAGGGCTTGAACCCACAAGCCGTGAGATCATGACTTGAGCCAAAGTCGGATGCTTAACTGACTGAGCCACCCAGGTGCCCCTCTTATCACATTTTTAAAATATAATTATTGTTTCTTCCTACACATTTTTGAATGAAGGAATAGGGGAGCTGATTGGTAGGCCTTACTCATTCAATAAGTTATTTAGCTTATACTATGTATTAGTTTCATACACTGCTTTATGATAATGGGGTTGGGATATTTTGGAGGGGAGACCTGGTACCTAAAATTGCAGAATGAAGGGGATCTTGGGTCTTTACCAGGTAGGTTATTCATTTTTTTAGAAAAGAAACCCTGTTGTTCCTCCATTTTCAGCTCTAATTTTTCATTTCTGTCTAGAAATACAGGTTCATATTTTCTCTGAGTTTTTGGTCATTTTGGCTCTCTTGTTGTGGGTTACCATCCCCCCCTCTTGCATATTCTAGGCCATGAACTTTCTCTGCTGTGTTTTATTGATTTTGAGTTTCCCTGAGACTAAGTAAAATGTCCCATTTGTAGCCTTTGTCTCCTTTTCCCTACTGTTAAAGATTTATTCTTTCAATATTCCTTGTTATTTTAGTAAACCTGTGCATCTTATCTAGCTCTTTGAATCTTAAAAATATTCTAGTATGGGTTTTTTTTTTTGTTTTTTTTTTTTCAGTTAAAATTAATCTAGATTTGAAATTTAGGGACTTTAGGATACCTTTTGATCATGGAAAACAACTAGCTTATTTAACAGGCAGATAGTCTCTTGAAAACAAATGATGTCTTGGAAACAAGTCTTAAAAAGATCTTAGTCTCATTTGTGCTGGATATAATATAAAAGTCCTGAGTACTTGCCTGAAACTACTTTTGGTCTCCTTGTTTCTGTACTTCTCCTTTACATATATTCCTACACAGTAGAGTGATCATTGTAGGTTAAATGTTAGATGTTACTCATTTGCTGAAAACCCTCCAGTAGTTTCCCTCTACATTTAAGATAAAATCCAAACTCTTTTTCCTCATCTGTAAGCTTCTACCCAGTTTCCTGTCTAGCTAGTTCTTCACTCTTATCTATTACTGCCCTGTTTGCTTTCTGATTTTGAGGCATCAGATTTTCTGGTTATTCCTTCAGAAAGCCAAGCTCGTTCCTTTTTTTTTTTTTTTAATTTTTTCTTAAAGTTTATTTATTTTTGAGAGAGACAGAGACAGAATGCGAGTGGGTTAGGGGCATAGAGAGAGGGAGACACAGAATCCAAAGCAGGCTCCAGGCTCTGAGCTGTCAGCACAGAGCCCGATGCGGGGCTCAAACCCACAAGCTGTGAGATCATGACCTGAGCCGAAGTCAGACGCTCGACCTCAACCGACTGAGCCACCCAGGTGCCCCAAGCCAAGCTCATTCCTAATGGCCTTTAGTATTGTATTACAGATGCAGGGAATAGCTCACCCCTTCTTATTCAGTCCTGCTGAAAAGTTACCTCTTCAGGAGGTAGTTTCCTGACCATTTTATCTAAACTATGGCTTTTCTTCACTCCCCAAATCACTACCTACCTTGTACACGGTTTTCATTTTTTCCTTATATATATCATCCTATATCATCCAAAATCATATCATGAATTTGTTAATGATCTTTTCCCTATTAAAATACGAGCTCTGTGAAGGCAGGGGCTCTCCGTCTTGTTTACTGCTGTATTCCTCCAGATTACACACAAACATCCCTAGAACAAGTCTAGGCACATAGTGCACATTCAGTAGACGTTTGGATAAATTAAACAACAGTATATTCCTAGGGTTACTTTATGATTTTAGAACTTATTTTCCTTCTAAATTATATTTTCTTATTTAATATAAAAAATGTAGTGTTAAGGACGAAAAGTACTGTTATGAATATTTTAAAAACTTAAGAGGTGAGTTTATGGGCATATTGTATTTATAAGATCAAGAATTCTAGCCATGACTTTAAAAAAGTGTATTAGCTGATTGTATGCAGGAGCATCTGTAGGTGAAATGAAATGAAGGTCTCTTAGAAGTTTTAGGGGGTGCCTGGGTGGCTCAGTCAAACATCTGACTTCGGCTCAGGTCATGATAATCATGGTTCATGAGTTCAAGCCACGCATCAGGCTCTGTGCTGACAGCTCAGAGCCTGGAGCCTGCTTCGGATTCTAGGGCTCCCTCTCTCTCTGCCCCTCCCCTGCTTGTGCTCTTTCTCTTTCAAAAATAAACATTAAAAGAAAAAAAAAGTTAATATAGTTGGGGTTGCCTGGGTGGCTCAGTTGGTTAAGTGTCCAACTTTGGCTCAGGTCATGACATCACAGGTTTGTGAGTTTGAGCCCTGCATTGGGCCCTTTACTGTCAGTTCAGGGCTCGCTTCTCTCTCTTTCTGCCCCTCCCTTACTTGTCTGTTCGTGTGTGGCACGCTCACTCTCAAAAATAAACATTAAAAAAAATAAGTTAGTACAGTTTAACATTAGAATCTGTTTTGAAATTGTTTGACATTTTTCTCATGGAATAAGAATGAGAGGATACAAGTATAATGTAGAAAAGTAGCTGCAGAGTAGAATGGTGCTGGGTGGTGATTATTTAAATTAAGGAAATAACATGCTTCCACTTGTTCCTGGTCACCATTTTTTCTGCTTTGTGAAAAGAAAAGACTGAATAAAAGGGTGGTGTTTTTGTTTTTTTTTTTAATTCTGTGTCTTATGTGAGTATTGTTTTAGTTACATTAGTTACTAAAATGTGTATTATGTTACAATTTGCTTTTGCATAGAATCCTTTTTTTATTTTAATAGATTAGAATATGGAAAAAAGTAAACAGGTTTAGCTGCTTGCTGTATGAACTAAAACATTTATGGAACATAATTGTTCTGTACTTGATAGAAGTTTTTTGGTTTTATGTTTTAATCACGTGAATATTTTGTCCTTGTAGTTCCTCTTGTATGGCAGTAGCTCTCAATTGGAGCAATTTCTTATTCCCTCACTCATACCTTCAGGTGACATTTGACAGCGTTAAGAGACAATCTAGATTGTCATAACGGGGAATGTGCTACTGGCATCTGGTAGGTAGAGTCCAGGGATGCCGCTAGATACCCTGCAATATGTAGGACAGTCCTCCGCAACAAAGCCCAAAATGTTCATAGTGTTGAGGTGCCTTAATATCATGAATAACTTTTACAGAAATTTGAACTCTGGAATAAGTTATTAAATTAGATAGGCCAAACATGTTTACTGATTAGTTTTACTAGGGAGATCCCCCATACTATTTTACTATACAGTAAAATACCTGGTGTGGGCTTCAGTGTTTGCATTATGCTAACAAAAGTTTTGTTTTGTTTTTCATAGTTAAAAGGATCTTATTTGGATAACTTAGTGATTCAGGTACCTACTATTAATATTACTTGAGATAGGATGTCATGAGGATCATCACTCAGGTGATGTCTCCTGTCATTGAAATAAATTCTATGAATTAATACTCTTCTCGATGGCATTTAAACACCTGTCTTGAATTCTTTTTTTTTTTTAATTTTTTTTTTTAATGTTTATTTATTTTTGAAGGAGAGACAGAGCACTACCAGGGGAGGGGCAGAGAAAGAGAGAGAGGGAGACACAGAATCTGAAGCAGGCTCCAGGTTCTGAGCTGTCAGCACAAAGCCTTACACAGGGCTCGAACTCACAAACTGAGATCGTGACCTGTGCCCAAGTCAGACGTTCAACTGACTGAGCCACCCAGGCAACCTTTGTCTTAAATTCTTTATAGAAGCATTGTCTAGGTTTAAAGATATAATATGATCAAACCTTTTCTAGTCAGAGTAGTCCAGTCAGAAGCCTAGATTGCTTTATATGATAAATTTCTGAATTCATATTACTAGGTAAATTCATATTACTGAATTCATATTACTAGGTAAACCTGGTAAATTTCTATTCTTTTTCCATACTTTGAGTTTTGAAAGTATTTAAATATATGGCGGTTAATTAGGGGGCTGTTGCAACTCCTGCATTCTTTTGCCCTTTGGAACATTATCTTTTTAAATTCATATTCTTCAAATATCTGTTTCATCAGTTTGAATAAAACTGAAGTTTCTCTAATATGCAGGATGCTGTAAAGCACTGTTGGAGTAAAAAATAAATTTGGTCCTGGCCCTAAACGAAATTGTAATCCAATGGAAACTAACATTCTCTGATAGAAGCATACATAAAAGATATTAGGGATGGTGAGCCAGAGTGAAGAATAATTTAATTCCATTTATGAAGATCCAGAAGTTTTATGTACTTTGGTATGGATAGATTATACGGTGTTGCTTAGTAGTTTGCTATGTCATGATGAGAAATGAGACCTGAAAAGGGAGGTGGGGCTATATAATGGAATAAATTATATAAAATACTATTTATAAAAATACTGTTTATGAGTATGTATTTTCCTTGAGATGATAGGGGCACTGTTGTACTTTTTTTTTTTTTTTTTTTTTGAGGTAGGTAAAATAATAGGGTTTTGGAAAATAAGGATTTTAGAAATATTAACCAAGTAATATTATCGGAAGATTTTTTGAAATGAAGAGGTATATATGTATGAAAGGACATCAGTTTGGACTCTTGAATAGTTCAGATATAAGGTGATACAGGGCCCTAGGAAATTAGAGATCGTAGGGATGTGTAGATTTTGTAAGTATAGAATAGACAAGAACTTTATGACCAGTTGAATAGTGCAGTGAGGTAGTAACAGGAGAGTTAAAGACCAGCATATTTATTTTATGAGGGAAAGAGGAGGAAAAACCGATTTGAAGACTTCTACCCTTTTACTCAGTTTACATTAAATTAAGATTTACGTAATTTTTAAAATTTTTAAAATTTTTTATAATTTAGTTTTTATAATTTTTTTTAAAGTACAAGAAACTGTTAATCCCTGTTATCTTGAGGAAGAGGGATTGGGATATTTAGAAGTTTCAACTATGCCTTTGTTTATAATATGACTTTTTATTTTTTATTTTATTTTATGTTTTTAATGTGTATTTATTTTTGAGAGAGAGAGAGGGAGAGATTGTGAGCGGGGGAGGGGCAGAGAGAGAGAGGGAGACAGAATCTGAAGCAGGCTTCACGCTCTGAGCTGTCAGCACAGAGCCCGATGCGGAGCTTGAACTCACAGACCGCGAGATCATGATGAGAGTCGAAGTCGGACGCTCAACCGACTGAGCCACCCAGGAGCCCCAGTGTACAATAATGACTTTTAAATATGTGCTTGTAATACATACGCATTGTAAATTTAAAAAAAAATTTTTTTTAACATTCATTTTTGAGAGTGAGAGAGACAGAGCGTGAGTGGAGGAGGGGCAGAGAGAGAGGGAGACACAGAATCCAAAGCAGGCTCCAGGCTCTGAGCTGTCAGCCCAGAGCCTGACGTGGGGCTTGAACTCACGGACAGTGAGATCATGACCTAAGCTGAAGTCAGATGCTTAACTGACTGAGCCATCCAGGCACCCCATTTAATTTTTTTAGTTTATTCATTTATTTTGAAAGATAAAGTGTGAGCAGGGTGGTAGGGGAGAGAGAATCCCAAGCAGGCTCCTCACTGTCATCTTAGAGCATGATGCGGGCCTCGAACTCATGAGCTGAAATCAATAATCAGACAGGAGTCAAATGCTCAACCAGCTGAGCCACGTAGGCGTCCCTATGTTGTAAATTTGAATTTAGTGTGAGGAGCCTGCTGAAAGATTCTGTCAGACATTTGTGGCATTGTATCTGAAGCTTAGGAGAGGAAACTATTAACACAGTTGGAGTAATACATAATGCAAAGAGGGGCAAGAATCTTATCAGTAGGAATGTAAAAAGAAACATTTTTTTAATAAAAATTTTATAGGTGTATGCTTTTTTAGAATGATGGAGGAGAAATTTGTACGTTTGTTTTATTCACGTTAAGTGAAAATTCAATTTCCATTTGGTATAAATAAAGTTTTCCATTGACTGCTGTTAAAGAGTGGCACTGTACTTCCATAATAGGTGGATAAACAAAAGAAAGCAGTATTCTTAGTTTTTCTAATTCTTAGTTTTAGATGGTGATGGCTTGCCTAACTAGTACAGAGTATTAGGATTCATCATTTCTAAACATCTCCCTTGTTCTTAGACTTCCATGTGCCTCAGTTGATGCCAGATTTTTCAGCAGCTACTTTAAAGCGAAATTCCGGGGCGCCTGGGTGGCGCAGTCGGTTAAGCGTCCGACTTCAGCCAGGTCACGATCTCGCGGTTTGTGAGTTCGAGCCCCGCATCAGGCTCTGGGCTGATGGCTTGGAGCCTGGAGCCTGTTTCCGATTCTGTGTCTCCCTCTCTCTCTGCCCCTCCCCTGTTCATGCTCTGTCTCTCTCTGTCCCAAAAATAAATAAACGTTGAAAAAAAAAAAATTAAAAAAAAATAAATAAATAAAGCGAAATTCCTTTCTAATTTCTTAGAATTTAGTTGGGGGAGAGAGAGGTTGAGGTGGAGCATAGCATATCTTACATACCGGATATACACATCTGTGGCAATCTTCTTTTTGCTTCTAATTATTTTTAGTTTCTTTATTGGTTAACGCTAGTATCTATTTTAGAATAGTGGCTTTTAAGACCTTATAAGCTTTAGGGGTGCCTGGGTGACTCAGTCGGTTAAGCATCTGACTTTGGCTCAGGTAATGATCTTGTGGTTTGTGGGTTCAAGCCCCACATCAGACTCTGTGCTGATAGCTCAGAGTCTGGAGCCTGCTTCAGTTTCTGTGTCCCTGTCTCTCTGCACCTCTCCTGCTGGCACTCTGATGTTCTCTTTCAAAAGTATAAATAAACATTAAAAAATTTTTTTAAACCTTGTAAGTTAAAAAAAAATAAAATAAACCTTGTAAGTGTTGAAGATAGCAAAATTTCTGCAAAGAAACATTACAGTTTTTTTAATATCATTTTTCAAGGGCTAGCACTTAGTTCTAGTAGTATTTTGATTGCTTAAAATAGTCTTCTATTTTGATTCAGAGGGAGACATTTCTAAACCCTGAGCAGAGAAAGAACTATACTGGAGCATAGTTTTATCATGTCTTGTTCTATAGCAAGGCTACATCTGGATATCTTAACCATAGAATTCATCAATAGAATTAGCTCCTATGTTGCATTAGGGGTATACCTGACATTTATATTGTATATATCATACAGTTACAGAGTGCATTATCTGATCTCTAAAAGATAGTTTCTATTTTGTTTCATAGGAGTCTATGATGAAATAAACTTGTTTTGGTTTATTGTAATCTAAATATTTTAAGTAAGTCTTACTTGATATCTTAATACAATAAAGCTATTCTTCTTACAGTTAGCTTGACTCAGTTTAAGGATTGATGCTGAATAGTGGGCGTGGTACCAGAAAAGGTACTATTAAAGAAAATAGAGGATTTTTGGTATTTATTAAATTCATTTGTTCCTTAACATTTCCTTCTATAGCTTATCTCCTTCTATAATTGTCAATCCTAAAATACTGTCGTTTCTTGTCTGGAAGAATTTTTATTGAATAAAGGCCTAAAAGCATGTGCTACTCCAAGCCATGTTAAATTCTCTACAAGTATATTTCAGGATAGAATGTTACTGTTGTCATAGTAAAAGGAAAGAGATACACTTAATGAATAATATAAACGTAATTTCAGTTTGCTTTGGTCTTTGCAAAGCTTCCTGTTCATTACTGTACCTAATCCTCTTCCAGTTTGTCTGTATTTAGCTCTATATCTGATTGAAACTATCTCTGTAGTTCGACTATATGTGAAAAGTTTCTTTTAGAAAAGGAGGGGTTATTCCTGTTTCACAGAAATATATATATACTATATGATGATAGTGATGAAATAACTTTGAGTTTTTAATCTGACATCTTTTAAAAATCACAATTTTTTCTATTCTTATCAATTTTAAATATAGAAAGATGTGTAATGTAAATATATTTTAAAATATGTTGTGACTTGATACTCATGATATTATTGACTACATTTAAATTCATTGCATATCCCAATGTCTGTGAGAACCATTCAATAAAATAACAAGTTGTCTTTAGGCACCGCATTTGGTTTACTCATTTTTATTCTTAATAGAGCCCTGTGCAGGAGCATTGGTCCTTTTAATGTAACTGCACACTAGTTTAACTACTTGTGTAAACAGTGTGGCAGTTTTCCTGCTTCTGCCAGAGGACAACTTAATATGAGAAACAGTTGTTCTATTCACCTCTACACAGAGTAGTAGTGTCTTTCAGGTTGGTGGTGGGGAGGAGGAGTGGGATCTTAACACTTTTCTCCTATGAATAGTTACTTGAATATGCATACTTAAAATCTTTCCAGCCTTAACTTTGTTACTATGTTACCTTAGCAAACCATTTCTTTCTACATAATTTGCACATCAAAATCAGCATACTCTGCATTTTCTGTCTTATAAGATTAATTATAAGTAGTGAATAAGAAAACATGTCAAAGTAGATAGCAAACTACTTTGGAGAGACTTATGTTAGCACCTAATAGTTGAGCAAACAGTTTTGGTCTAAGATGGTAAGATACAATGCTACTCTTTAAGAAATACCTATTCATTCATTTATAGAAGTATTCTAACAATTTTAAAACATACTCCTGTTAACTAGTTAGCACCATGTTCAAATGGAAGAAAGTTTTTATAGACCTGGGATTTTAGTTTTGGGGATAAATCTGGGGCATATTGGGAATAACAATGACATGGTATTTAATAGCATGCTTAGAAAATATCAGTTATTATTTTTTTATGGCCTCTGTTTCACCCTTAGTTTATAGTGTATATGGAGTACTTATAGTGCTGGGCATCTTAAATAGATTGAAAGTTATGATATCCTTCCATTCAAAGATTTTATAAGCTAACAAATACCTTCACCTTCATTGTTCCCAAATCTTACATCTCTTATAATTTTTTGTCTTAAATTGTAGGACAGATAAGTGGCAGCAGTATCACTTTCTGATGAATGAAGATGGTTTATTTCCAAGTATAAGATACTGTATTATAGAATTATTAATGCATCCACAACGTCTCAATCCTATGTGGTTTTTCGATTTCATGTATTCATTTAAGAAATATTTATTGAGTACCTTCTACTTGCCAGGCACTGTTCTAGGCATTTGGGATAATTCAATGAACAAAGACAAGATCCCTGTCATTTAGGGTCTTATATTCCAGTGAGAGTGACAGTCAACTATTAATATAAGCAAGTTATATAGATTTTAAAAGATAAGTGCTATGGAGGGAAAAATAGAGCAGGGTGAGGGGGATCAGTGTTGAAGTAGTTGGGCATTTTGCAATTTTAAATAAGGTCTCCTACATAAGGTGACATTTAAACAAAGTCTTTTAGAAAGTGAAGGAGTTGGCCATGCAGATACTTGGAGAAAGAATGCTCCAAACAAAGGGAACAATCAGGAGTGTGTCTGGCCTGTTTGAGGAACATGAAGGAAGGTCTTGGAAGCAGAGTTGAGAGAGGCAGGAGTAGAATAACCAGATGAAGTTGGTTGGAGAGGCAAAGAGGAGAAAGGTCAAGGAAAGCTTTGGTAGGCTATTACAAGGGGTTTGGTTTTTATTCAGAGTGAAATAGTCCTTGCAGGATTTTTACCCTGGTCTGAGTAGAAGCCTAGCTACTTCTTTCTGGCAGCATGGGAATCTCCACTTTACAAACTATAGAGAACATGAATTTGGGAGTCAGAAAGTGTCTTCTACAAACCAAAAACATCATTCAGTGTTCACACTCACCAAGTACCCTGGTCTTCAGAGATAGAAAAGTCTTGATGCTTTCTGGGATTCTGGTGGTGCAAATCAGCTTGTGGCTTCTTGCTCTTACCCTTTGATTTTAGCTTTCTCTGATCTCACAGTTTCTACTTGTTTGTCTTTCTAACTTCAGTGTTGTCTCCTCTCTTGTTTTATTGATTCTAGTCACCATGTGAAACCATAAGACTGATGATATAAAAATAGATTTTTCCAATCTGATCAGATAAAAACTTTGAGGTACTTGAGCTGAAACTTCACTTGCCATTATAAAACCTCTTGCCAGAATTAATAAGTTATAGTGTTCATGAAACACAAATTAGGTCCTTATAATTTTATAACCTTATCCACTCATGTCAATAGGAAAAGGATAATCACTTCCATTGTATAAATTGTATAAAACTAGTCTTGCCTCAGCACATAGCCCACAATTTTGAGAGTTCCTGTCCTGGAGCAATTTTGATGTAAGAGTCCCTTTCAAAGAAAAAAAAAAAGTTCCTTTCAGTGAATAGACTTGGACAAGTTAATGCATGTAAGGAATTGGGAACAGAGTGGACATATTTTGGTGGAAAGAACATATAGATAAGAAACCTAGATTTTAGCTTCATTTCTTGATTGCTAAACTTGAGGCTTTAATAAATCATGTAACCTCTCAATGCGTTAATTTCCTCATTCGTAATACGAAGGATTACAGTTTAGATCATCTCTAAATAATCATGAAAACTTGATGATTCTTAAGTCATTGGAATTTTTTTTGCTTTTATGGAAAATTAAATATATAATTTTCTAATTTTGTTTTTTTTTTTTTAATGCAGGTTAATGGTGCAATGTAAGAAACCTTTAAAAGTTTCTGATGAATTAGTGCAGCAATATCAAATTAAAAATCAGTATCTTTCAGCAATAGCATCTGATGCAGAGCAAGAATCTAAAATTGATCCATATGCATTTGTTGAAGGAGATGAGGAATTCCTTTTTCCTGATAAGAAAGATAGACAAAACAGTGAGAGAGAAGCTGTAAAAAAACATAAGGTGAGTAAAAGAAATCATAGTATACCAAAGGGTCGCTGATATTTTTTAACACAGCATATAGTACCATACTTCTCTCTCTCTCTTTTTTTTTTTTGTCTTTTAAAATAGATTAAGGGGCACCTGAGTGGCTCATGTCAGTTAAGCCTCCAGCTCTTGATTTCAGCTCAGGTCAAGATCTCACTGTTGTGAGATCAAGCCCTGTTCCGGGTCTGCACTGACAGTATGGAGCCTGCTTGGGATTTTCTCTCCCTCTCTCTTTGCCCCTCCCCTGCTCCCATTTGCTCTTTCTCTCCCATTCTCTCAAAAATAAACACACTTTGGGGTCCCAGGGTGGCTCAGTAGGTTGAACGTCCAAGTTCAGCCCAGGTCATAATCTCGCGATTTGTGGACTCGAGCCTCGTGTCGGGCTCTGTACTGACAGCTCAGAGCTTGGAGCCTGGTTTGGATCCTGTTTCTCCCTGTCTCACTGTGCCCCTCCCCCACATGTGCCTGCTCTCTAAAAAATAAATAAACGTTTATTATTTTTTTATTTTTTTTAACGTTTATTCGTTTGTGAGAGACAGAGACGCTGTGAATGAGGGAGGGGCAGAGAGAGAGGGAGACAGGATCTGCGAGTCTTGAACCCACGAACCATGAGATCATGACCTGAGCCGAGGTCAGAACCTTAACCTGCTGAGCTACCCAGGTGCCCCAATTTTTAAAATAAATAAATAAACAAAATTAAAAATATAGAATGGATATTTATCCTTTTAAATTATGAAAATATTTTTTTTGAATAGGTAAATCAGGCACATTGTACAAAATTTAAGAGTTTATGTAGACTTTATACCTGGTGTCTGTTAATGAAAAGATTGTTATTTACTGTAAGAGTTTTTTTGGGTTTGAGGAAAGTACATTAACTTCTGTAATATTGAAATCAGAAAATTTAGGTAGATGAAGTATTTTGATACTGAGTTAAAATATACTGAAATAGGTGAAGTGCCAGTTTTCAAAATACAATAAAATACCCAATGCTGAGTTTATAACGTACATGATATTTTTGAATGTGAGTTAACTTATAGAGCCCCTTGATGAAATATATTAAATATAGGATACAGGAGTATTTATTAGAAATTTGGAAATCTAATATTATAGGATGTATTAAGCACAAGATAACTCTGTTGGATAAGAATTTTGCCTTTAAGGGTACCTGGGTGGCTCCGTCAGTTATGCGTCTGACTTCAGCTCGGGTCATGATCTCATGGTTTGTGGGTTCAAGCCCTGCGTTGGGCTCTGTGCTGACAGCTCAGCGCCTGGAGTCTGCTTCCGATTCTGTTTCTCCCTCTCTCTGCCCCTCCCCTGCTCATGCTCTGTCTCTGTCTCTCAAAAATAAATAAACGTCAAAAAGTTAAGACAAAAAGTAGGGGCGCCTGGGTGGCTCAGTCAGTTAAGTGTCCACTTTGGCTCAGGTCATGATATCACACTTCTTGGTTTCAAGCCCCACTTCAGGCTGTGTGCTGAAAGCTCAGAGCCTGGAGCCTACTTTGGATTCTGTATCTCCCTCTTTCTCTGCCCCTAACCTGTGTGTGCTCGCTCGCTCGCGCTCTCTCCCTCTCTCTCTTTCTTTCTCCCCGTCAAAAATAAATAAAAACATTAAATAAAAAAAATTTTTTTAATTAAAATTTGCCTTTAATGTAAAATATGGAAATTGAAAGCTGTAAAATTGTGAAAAGGACCCAGTAATAAGTATAATACAGGAAATTCTTTCACAGAGTTTTTAGCCTTACCATGTGCCTGGTACTTGACATTTTGTCCTTCTGTAAATATGAAAAGAGTAGTAGCTGGGAAGGATATAGGTATTATAGAAAGAACATGGACTTTGGAATTTGACAAATTTAGCTTGGAATCCCAGCTCCCACCGTTTATCCAGATACATTTCCTGGGTTATCTTTAGAACTATTTTTTGTAAGTTGAACGTGCTGTTTATCATATAGATTAATTGTGGGAATTAGTATGTCTGTAGAACATCTAGTAGGATGCTTGACACATAGTTACTCAGTAGTTGGAAGATTTTGTTATTTTAAATTATATATTTCAGTCTAATATGTAATATTGTTTGCAGGTGGAAGATGGGCCATCTAGTGTAACAGTATTATCACATGAAGAAGATGCTATGTCATTATTTAGTCCATCTATCAAGCAAGGTAAAACTTTTATTTTCTAATCAAAATATTGCATTACAAGATTACTGCTACAAGCTAATCTGATATTATTGGACTTACAGTGTTCCTTTTTGCATAATTCATGTTTCATAGAAAGGTACCTATCTTAAAATGATTTATTGCTTATTTTGTATTGAGAGAAGCAGGTTGAGATGATAGAAATTCTGTTTTGAATTGTTGAAACTTTCTCTCAAATAAAAATAGTTCTTATGTAAAATGAGATTTGAAGAGATCATCACCTTAAGGTCCCTCTCTGATCTGAAAACTCAACTTTATAAATTAGACTTGACTACAATTTTGTTGTCCTTTACTCTCTCACTCAAATTAGAAGAACTGTTGAAATTATTAATTTAACAAATATTTATCAAACAGGTTTTAAATGTGGGACTATTCTTAGCACTGAGGATACTGTGAAAAAGACTCCACTTTGAAAGTGTCTGACTAGTGCTCCTTGTGCTTGGAATAGAGAGGTGTGGCACATTATTTGTTTTACAAAATTTGTGTGGGAATGAGTGTAATTGCTGTCTTCTGCTTTCTCTAAATTTGGACCATCTCCCACATTCTGGAGCAATCTTTTGAGGTGGAGCTTTGAAATATTTTTTAATAAGTACCCTAGATGATTTTTTACACCAGATTTCAGAACTGCTCCAGTTAATTTTTAGAACTATCATGCAGAGGCACTTGGAAAGTGACTTTCATCTTTCTGAAAGTGAGGACTATTTCAAGTCATCTGATACACCAAGCATACTTCAGGTTATACACCAAACTGTAATTTTTTTCTTATATGAGAATGTAAAAGGAATTTAACTTCTGTTGGTATTTGTAATTTTTCTTAAGTAATCCTATATTTTTCCCTCTACAACTGGGGAGAGTAAAAAAAAAAAAAAAAGAAAAGGAAAAAGGAAAATAAAATTCTAGAACTAAGGGGGCGCCTGGGTGGCTCAGTTGGTTAAGCGTCCGACTTCAGCTCATGTCATGATCTCACTGCTCGTGAGTTCAAGCCCCGCATTGGGCTCTTTGCTGACAGCTCAGAGCTTGGATCCTGCTTCAGATTCTGGGTCTCCCTCTCTCTCTCTCTGCCCCTCCCCTACTCATGCTCTCTCTCTGTCTCTCAAAAAATGAATAAACATTAAAAAAAAAATTTTTTTTTTTTTAATTCCAGACTACAATGAAAGCTTAACCAACAGGTAATATTTATTGAGTACTTCACTGCCTGGCACTGGACAAAGTGCTTTAGCTACATCCTTCATTTTTAATTCTTGTTATTGCTAAGGTACAGAGAGGTTAAGTAACTTGTTCAGGGTCATATTGTTAGTGTCATAGTTGAGAATTCAAATTCATGATAGTCTCTCTGACTCAAGAGCCAGGGCACTTAATCATTGTACTATGTTTCTTTCTTTCAGGAAGATAGAAAACTAAAAATGTGGCAGATAGAAAAATAAAAGAGTGTGTGTGTGTGTGTGTACTATTGTCCTGTTAGTGTATATCTTTTTATTTGTTATATAAAATCAGAGTATTTAGCCATGTTATGGATTACCTAGCCTTTAGTGAGCTTCCTGGAGAAGTTACTACATTTACTTGCAATTTTATTTCTATGAAAAAATTTCTAGATTTTAAGGAAATCACCGTTTCTTTTTTTTTTTTTTAATTTTTTTTTTTAATGTTTATTTTTTTGAGAGAGACAGAGAGACAGCATGAGCTGGGGAGGGGAAGAGAGAGGGGAGACACAGAATCTGAAGCAGGCTCCAGGCTCCGAGCTGTCAGTACAGAGCCTGAAGCGGAGCTTGAACTCACAGACTTTGAGATCATGACCTGAGCCGAAGTCAGACACTTAACCAACCAAGCCACCCAGGCGCCCCAAGCAAATCATAGTTTCTTATTGCAGAATAGGTTTAAAGTTAGATATCTAGTTTAAATAAATAGAATAATACTTATTTGGTCAGTAGTGGAATTTTTTATTTTGCCTTTTTGGTTGACGTGTAGATGCTCCACGCCCTACTAGTCATGCCCGCCCTCCATCAACCAGCTTGATTTATGACTCAGACCTGGCTGTCTCTTATACTGACCTTGATAATCTTTTCAATTCTGATGAAGATGAATTAACAGTGAGTATTCTATTAATGGCGAAGATTTATAATATCTTTTCCTTAATTTCATGTAGACTTATTTTTCAGAAGTGATGTGTGACTTGAACAGTACGTTTTGGCCCTGAAAGATAAGAAGTATTTTGGAATAAAATTTTATTAATTGGTTTCCTTTTTTTAAACTTATGTTTGAGCATTCTTGGCATAGTGTCACCTACAAACTATGTGTGTTTTTTCTTTATTTTTTTATGTTTGGGATGTGTGATAAGTTTAATTTGAACGCTACAATATATTTTTTTTCTGCAATCTTTAGGAAGCAGAATTATTTTCCTATTCTTTAATCCTCTCATTTGAGAAATGACCCTGGAATTGACTCACTTAGATAAGAATAATAACTAATTAACATTAAAATTGTATGCCTTGTCAATTTATTAAGGAATACCACTTCTTTTGAATATGTTTGTCATCACAACCATTATTTTAAGACAGCAATATACTATAATAATGAAAAAGGAAGAAGAGGTAGTATTTAATTTTGAACATCCATTTGCACACAAAGGTGATTATAAAAGAAAACTTAAAATGAGGTTTGTTAGAATGTCAGATTAGTGAACTGAGTGCTGCATTATCATAAAAGGGAATTCCATTTTCATCTGCATAAAGGTAGCTTGAAAACGTCTGTAGTACATTTGGTCTTTCTTGTCCTATATAATACATACTTTTTTATATAACATATACTTTTAATCCTCTTTTGTATATGATACACACTGTATGTATTTGTGTATATATACACATACATACACATATAGGCACATTTGGTGTCTTCAATTAAGTGATATATAGCAGGTATAGCTGTACATAAACTAACATTTTATATCCCAAAATATAGTATATTTTAGAGAGTACCATTTACTAGGTAAATATATCCTTGAATTCTTTGATACTTTTATGCTTCCTGTTACTATTCATGTATCAGCTATGGATATTGTGAGGTAAGAAGGTTGTAATTAGAACTGTTATGTTTATGACAAAGAGGCTAACAGGAGACTTGGAACCATGTTAGATATAACCAAATATAAAAACGTTGGTGATAGATTGGAGATAGTAAAACTTGGTTTGTTCAACATATTAAAACTAATTTTTAGTCAGGTATACTATTGTTTGTCATATGAGATCTTTCTGAAGTGTATGCTTTTGTTTTACGTGTTGCAGCATTTTTCTAGGGAGAGGAGGTTATTAAACAAGGTAAAAATATAAATTAGAATTCAGAGAGGTGATTGATTATATAGGAAAATTTGATGTATTTTATTTGAGGGGACAAATGTTTTAGGAGTATTTTTTTCTAAAAAGCGGTTCTGTATTACAAATCCTTATTGCAGATTTCCGTTTTCTTTTTTTTTTTTTTAATTTTAATAGGCTTTAAGTGGTAGGTTATTCTTCTGTGTTCTGAAAGTATTAGTCATTTTTATTTGGAGGAACTTTTCCCTCTGTTAAATTGCTGGATTATCATATAAACAGACAAAATAATCTGGGTTCAGTGATTGTTTAAAATATGTTTTAGGTCTTTATAAATTGTTTCTAGTATCTCATATTTTGGCTCTAGCATAAATTCAAAATACTATATTTGATGAATGGGTTTGACCTTCAAGTTACATCTTAATGATCTTGGATCACATTGGATTTAAAATTTCAGATAAATATGTGTTTTTGTTTTTGTTAATAGCCTGGATCTAAAAAGTCAGCAAATGGAACAGATGATAAATCCAGCTGTAAGGAATCAAAAACAGGAAATCTGGATCCATTATCTTGCATAAGTAAGCTTCCCAAATCTGCTGCAGATAAATCCGCAACTTTTAATATGAATAAAATTCCCCACCCCTTTCTTTTAAACAGAGATTAATTAACTTCTTTTTATTTAGTCTTATGTTAAAATGTGCGCTTTATTAATCATAGGCACTGCAGATCTTCATAAAATGTATCCTACACCACCATCGTTGGAACAGCATATTATGGGATTTTCCCCAATGAATATGAGTAATAAAGAATATGGTAGTATGGATATAACACCTGGAGGAACTGTTCTAGAAGGAAATAGTTCTACTGTTGGAACACAGTTCAAAATTGAGGTTGATGAAGGATTCTGTAGCCCAAAACCTTCAGAAATTAAAGTAAGTATTTTATATTTCTGGAAAAATAATTCACTTCCAATATTTTCTTATAGATTTAGTTAGTTTGTTGCTATATTAAAAAATCTGTCATGATTCTCATTTTGTAATTAACAAATTTGAAGGCTGAATAGTGGTGAAACTACAGAGAATGCATTTAAGAATACTTGGGCTGCTTCCATAGTTTGGCTGTTGTAAATAATGCTGCTATAAACAGGGGTGCATGTATCCCTTTGATTAGTGTTTTTGTAATTTTTGAGTAAATACCCAGTAGTGTGATTATTGGAGTGTAGGGTAGTTCTGTTTTAAACTTTTTTAGGAACCACCACTGTTTTCCACAGTGGCTGCATCAGTTTGCGTTCCCACCAACATTGTAAGAGAGTTCCTTTTCCTTCACATCCTCTCCAATACCTGTTTCTTGTGTTTTTTATTTTAGCCATTCTTACAGGTGTGAGGTGATATCTCATCATAAGGGTTTTTTGTTTTTGTTTTTGTTTTCTTGTAAGTGAACTCCATACCATACATTGGGCTTGAACTCACAACCCTGAGATCAAGAGTTGCATGCTCTACCGACTGAGGCAGCCAGACTCCCCTCTCATTGTAGTTTTGATTTGCATAGCCATGATGATGAGCGATATTGAACAGATGAATGGATAGAAGATACACACACATAGGAATATTATTTAGCCATAAAAAAGAATTCGGTCTTGTTATTTGCAGTGACCTTGATGGAGCTAGAGCTACCATAAAATTGCACTCCTATGTGGAACTTACGAAACAAAGCAAATAAGCAAAGGGGAAAAAAAAGACAAACTAGGAAACACTCTTAACTATATAGAACAAACTGATAATTATCAAAGGAGTTAGGTGATAAACACTAGGTGATTTATGGAGTTGTTGAATCACTATATCGTACACCTGAAACTAATATGACACTGTATGTTAATTTTACTGGAAATAAAATAAAAAGAATGCATTAAAGAATAGAATAATAGGCACCTGGGTGGCTCAGTCAGTTAAGCATCTGGCCCTTGATTTCCACTCAGGTCATCTCTCTGTTCGTGAGATTGAGCCTCGCATCCGTCTCTGTGCTGATAGTGTGGAGCCTGCTTGGGGTTCTCTCTCCCTCTTTCTCTGTCCTTTCTCCCTCTTTCTCTGTCGTGTGTGTGCGTGCTCTCCCTCTCTCTCTAAATAAATAAATGAACTTAAAAAAAAAAAAAGAATAGAATTATATTTACATTTTATTATTTTGTTTAAAGAGACAGGAAAAGGGGCGCCTGGGTGGCGCAGTCGGTTAAGCGTCCGACTTCAGCCAGGTCACGATCTTGCGGTCCGTGAGTTCGAGCCCCGCGTCGGGCTCTGGGCTGATGGCTCAGAGCCTGGAGCCTGTTTCCGATTCTGTGTCTCCCTCTCTCTCTGCCCCTCCCCCGTTCATGCTCTGTCTCTCTCTGTCCCAAAAATAAATAAACGTTGAAAAAAAAAAAAAATTTAAAAAAAAAAAATAAAGAGACAGGAAAAGAGACTAGATAGAGACAGTTTAGCTTTTTTCCCTTGGAAGATAAGATGGTGAAAGTCATGGTTTTTGTATTGTAGGATTTTTCGTATGTCTATAAGCCTGAAAATTGTCAAGTTCTGGTGGGATGTTCCATGTTTGCACCTCTAAAAAGTCTCCCAAGCCAATGTCTGCCTCCTATCAAATTGCCAGAAGAGTGTATTTACCGTCAGAGTTGGACTGTTGGAAAATTGGAATTGCTTTCCTCAGGGCCTGCAGTGCCATTCATCAAAGAGGGGTATGATATAGATTTATGTTACTGGTATACTACAGATGTGCTTATATAGCTTTAATTTTTTTTCATAGAGGTGCCTGCTTTGCTAGTATTTAGAAAAAAGATGCTGGGTTTTAAAGATTCTAAGATCTAAGATTATTTTTTGATCAATAAATTATAATGGTATTAGTTGGGTGTGGATAAATTGTTGGAAAATTTAAGTATTATTACTCATTGATTACTTGCTTTCATTTTTTTTGTTTTGTTTTTTGATTGTCTTCAGAAGCACTGTTTATTTTGCTCTAAAATTCTAAATGCCATTTGTGTATTTGCCATATCACATACTTTTCATATTTTAGTATCTGAAATTGGGGTGTCTTATGACATCTTTAAATGGCCATTGTCCCTTATTGCATGTAAACATCTCTGAAATTAGAAGTTTTTTTTGTTTTGTTTTTAACAGTGGCATCTTAGGATCAATGAAATATGGTTATTTGTAGTATAAGAACTATAGATAGTAAAGGTGGATGTTTAGGTGTGGATAAGTGTAAACAGATTTTATTTACAATTTGGAGCTAGTTGGTTGGTCCACAGTCCACAACAGTCACCTAGAGTGGATTTATTAACCAGAAATACATTTTAATTCTACTTGTAATTTTTGCAGTAATTGTACTTTCATAATTATCGGTGTTACTGAAAAATACTGGACATTTTTTGTTCTGTTTCATATCACTAATATGTTCCTTTATGTGTTTAATTTTCTTTCACCTTGGTAACACTAGCGATGGAAGTACTATTGATCAAGAATATGGTCCTGCTTATACACCTCAGACTCATACTTCTTTTGGGATGCCTCCTAGCAGTGCACCTCCTAGTAACAGTGGAGCAGGAATTCTTCCTTCTCCATCTACACCTAGGTTTCCAACTCCAAGGACTCCAAGGACTCCAAGGACTCCTCGAGCTGGTGGACCTGCTAGTGCTCAAGGTTCAGTCAAATATGAAAATTCAGATTTGTATTCACCAGCTTCCACGCCATCCACATGCAGACCCCTTAACTCTGTTGAACCTGCAACTGTTCCTTCCATCCCTGAAGCACACAGTCTTTATGTAAACCTCATTCTTTCAGAATCAGTTATGAATTTGTTTAAAGACTGTAACTTTGATAGTTGCTGTATCTGTGTCTGCAATATGAATATCAAGGGTGCCGATGTTGGAGTTTACATTCCAGATCCAATGCAGGAAGCACAGTATAGGTGTACCTGTGGCTTCAGTGCTGTCATGAACAGAAAATTTGGAAACAATTCAGGATTATTTCTTGAAGATGAACTAGACATCATAGGACGCAACACAGAATGTGGCAAAGAAGCAGAAAAACGTTTTGAAGCTCTCAGGGCTACTTCTGCTGAACATGTTAATGGAGGACTAAAGGAATCTGAAAAATTCCCTGACGAGTTGATATTATTGCTACAAGATCAGTGCACTAATTTATTTTCACCCTTTGGAGCAGCAGACCAAGATCCTTTTCCTAGAATTGGTGTAATTAGTAATTGGGTACGTGTTGAAGAGCGGGACTGTTGCAATGACTGCTACCTTGCATTAGAACATGGGCGTCAGTTCATGGATAACATGTCAGGAGGGAAAGTTGATGAAGCACTTGTGAAAAGTTCATGCTTACACCCCTGGTCCAAAAGAAATGGTAAGTATGCTAATGGAATAATTTTTGTTTATTTTCCTTTAATTGTAGGACTTTGCCTTTCTTTCTGAGGATAAAGTATTAAAGGCAGTTTTCCATGTAGCTAATAGAGACACTAAAATTTGGACTGAAAACTCCTTTAAGGATGACATTTTTAAAGGGAGAAGTTCCTAGCAGTTTAGTTTAATTTCACCAATAAAAGTATGGCTCTTGTAAATCTGTAATTATGTACTTATGTGGGAGTATAAAGGGTACTTTGTAGATATTAATTAACAGAAAATTGCTAGTTGTCTGCTTTATTCAACATTCTTTCAATCATTAAATATTTACTGAGCACCTGATATGTGCCACACACTGTTCCTTTATAAAAGTGCAGCATTAAATGAAACAAACTTAGTTCCTGCCTTTTTTGAGCCTATAATTTAGTGTAGAACATATAAACAAACGAAAAAAAAAAGTAATTATATAATGATAGTGATAAATGGCTTTGAAGAAAAAGCAAGTGGAAAGGAGTGGAAAAAGACAGGAGGACACTATTTTATTTATTTGGGTAAGTACTTCATGATTTATTTTAATTAATTAAAGTGAGCTCTATACCCAGTGTGGGGCTTAAACTCACATCCCAAGATCAAGAGTCACATGCTCTACTGACTGAGCCAGCCAGGTGCCCCAGGTGTGTATGGTTATTTTAGATGTATGGTTAGGAAAAATATTACCGAGGGACAGCATTTGAGCAAAGTCCTACATAAAGTGAGGGAATGGAGCTATGTGGATAACTAAGGGAAGAGTGTTTCAGGTAGTGCAAAGACCCAGAGGGAGTAGTATGGTTAATATGTTTGAGGAACAGTAAGGAGACATTGTTGCTGGAATGAATTGGGTGATGGGGAGATTGGTCAGACATGAATCTAGGAGCTAGCCAAAAACCAAAATCATGTAGGGGTCTTAGGGACTGTGTAAAACCTTTATAGTTTATTCTAAGACTGATGGGAAGCTATAGGTCAGTTTTGAGCAGAGAAATAACACGGTCTTTTTTCTGTCTATTTTTTTTAAAAGGTCATTCTGGCTATTATGTGTTGTGAAGGTAAGAATAGAAGTAGATAGAATAGTTAGGAAGCATTTAGAAAGATGGTGTAAGATGATGGTAACTTAGACAAGATTGGAAGTGATGGAGATAAAAGTAGTAGGTTCTAGGTATATTTGGGAAGTAGAACCTATAGGATTTGCTGATACATACAAGATATGATGAGGCATCAAGGATAGCTTGAGCAGCAGGATGAATGATGGTTCTAATTATAGAGGAGGGAAACACTGGGAGAGGAGGTCAAGTACATATGTGGAGACAACAGTTTTAAATTCACAGGAGTGGTTGGGTCTGGAGATTAAAATTTTCTAGTGTAAGTTATCAGTGTTAAAATCTATGGAGCTGGATTTAACAACATAGAGAGTAACTAGAGAGAAGGATGGAACTGACATTTAGAGATGAAGAAGGGAAGGATCCAGGATTGGAAACCAAGGAAGTGGGAGGAAAACCAAGAGAGTAGGGTGTCCTAGAAGTCAAATAGGTACAATAAATGTTTGAAGAAGGAGAAAATGATCATCAGCGTCAAATAATGTTCTACAAGGTACAACGTCAAATACTAGCTGTGTAGAGTTTTAAGGATCTAGGAGCACCTGGGTGGCTCGATTGGTTAAGTGTCTGACTCTTGATCTCAGCTCAGGTCATGATCTCAAGATTTGTGAGTTCAAGACCCACACCGGGTTCTGTGCTAATGGTGTGGAACCTGCTTTTAAGATTTTGTCTCTCCTTCTCTCTGCCCCTTCCCTGCTTGTGCGTGCACACTCTCCCTCTCTCTCTTTCTCTCTCTCAAAATAAATAACTCAAAAAAACTAAAAAAAGAAAAAAGAAAAGAAAAGCTAATGATTTAATCCATATTACATGCTTGGTACAGTGCTTGGAATATAGTACTGAATTAATTTAAGTTGCCATTATTATTATTAAAATAGATACTTAAAAATTTTTTTTTTAAGTTTTTATTTATTTATTTTGAGAGACAGAGCACAGGTGGGGGGAGCAGAGAGAGAGAGGAAGAATCCCAATCAGGATCCACACTGTCAATGCAGTGCGTGATGCAGGGCTTGAACTCACAAATGGTGAGATTATGACCTGAGCTGAAATCAAGAGTCAGATGCTTAACCAACTGGGCCAGCCACCCAGGTGCCCCCGGATATTTTTCTTTCAGGCACAACCAACCAACCAACCAACCTACAGTTTTTTCAAAAGTTTATTTATTTATTTTGAGAGAGTGGGGAGCAGGGAGTGGCAGAAGGAAAGAGAATCCCAAGCAGGCTCCTCACTGTCAGCATGGAGCCTCCAGTGGTGGGGCTCAAACTCACAAACTGTGAGATCATACCTGAACTGAAATCAAGAGTCAAGACGCTTAAACTGATTGAGCCACCCAGGCACCCCAACAGTTTTTATTTTTTTTTAATGTTTATTTACTTTTTTCGAGACAGAGCATGAGTGGGGGAGGAGCAGAGAGAGAGGGAGACACAGAATCTGAAGCAGGCTCCAGGCTCTGAGCTGTCAACACAGAGCCCGAAGTGGGGCTCAAACCCATGAACCGTGAGATCATGACCTGAGCCCAAGTCGGACACTTAACCAACTGAGCCACCCAGGCGCCCCCCAACAGTTTTTAAAATATGTCTCAGTATACCACTAACTTTTCTAATTTTTGACTGTTATACAGAAAATTTGCCTCCTTCAAAATGTGGTTTTTGGTAAGGATCTTTTCTAAGGTGGTATATGCCGTATAATAACTTCTCTATTTGGTCCATGAGTCATTTGCTAATTCAGTCATCTTTTTGACACGTGCAAAACAATGTGGTTAGCATTCTGGGAGATACGATGAATCTCCTACACTCATTCATTCATTCATTTGTTTATTAATAATTTCATCTTATTTCAAAAATTTTAATGTTTGTTTATTTTTTAGAGAGACAGAGTATGACCAGGGGGAGGGGCAGGAAGAGGGAGACTTAGAATTCGAAGCAGTCTCCAGGCTCCATGCTGTCAGCACAGAGCCTGACACGGGGCTTGAACTTATGAACTGCGAGATCATGACCCGAGCCGAAGTCAGACCTCGGCTTAAGTCGCTTAACCGACTGAGCTATCCAGGCACCCCAGGATAGTGGTTAATTTTAAAAAGCTGAGGGAGGGATAGGATAGAGAGAAGAACTTTGGTGATGTTCTAGTTCTTGGGTCATGAGATCATAGTTGTTCATAATATTATTAAAATTTGTGATATAAGATAGGAGGGCAATACATGGACCAGTGGTTAATATTTTGTTCATGACATAATTTGATGATTCATCAAACTCGTACTCAAGGACCAAGTTGAAAAAGGTATAAGTGAATGTTGTAGATGTTCAAAAAAAGGGCAGGATTGTTTTCAGCTGTAGGTGATAGTTAAGAATATAGGCTGTGGAGGCATTGTGGTGATCATTTTACAACATATGCAAACATTAAATCATTACATTGTACACTAGAAACTAATGTCAATTTTACCTCTAATAAAAAATAAAAAAAGAACTTAGGCCAGATGCACCTCAAAAAAAAGAACCAACTTATTTTCCAAATAATAGAAAATATTGAGTCTTAATATTTTTTGTGTAACAGTAGACATTAATGTAAACCGAAACTTTACAACCATAAAGATAAATTTCATCCTAAGAACTTGTGTTAAGCTAATTCAAAATAAGCGTGCCTGGCTGGCTCAATTGGAAGAGCATGCCACTCTTGATCTCAGAGTCATGAGTTTGAGCCCCACATTGGGTGTAGAGATTACGTAAATAAATAAATAATTTTTAAGAATAATTTAAAACAAAAAGAGCAATGCCTTTTTATACATTTCAGTATAAAACAGTGCTTTAAAACCTAAATGTGTAATATTTATTGGAATGCTTTCATTAAACTACAGTTGCATCATGAAAGGAAAAGTCCTACATTAGGTAGGACCTTTGCCCTAATTGTTTCCTCTGCCTGAGACAACTTTCCCCCACATATTTACATGGGTAACTGTCTTGTCTCCTTTAAGTCTTCTCAGATACCATTTTCTCAGTATAAAGTTGCAAACCCCTCTCCACATTCTCCATCCTGCTTGTTTTGTTTTTTTTTCCATAGAGTGCATATTACCCTCTAACATACTGTATAATTTATTATTATTATCTCCATTAAATTTACCCAATGCAAATTCTGTGTAAGTGCAAGAATTTTTGTCTGGTTTGCTTGTTGATATATCCCAAATACTTAGAACAGCGCCTGGCATATGGTAGAGGTCCAAGGGGTTAAAATATTTGTTTGAAGGAATTAAAAATCTATAAACAACAGTTTGTATATTTTATTTTTTTATGTTTATTTATTTATTTTGAGAGAGAGAAAGTACAAGTGGGAGAGGGCCAGAGAGAGGGGGGAAGAGAGAGAATCTCAAGCAGGCTCCACACTGTCAGTGCAGAGCTCAACTGTCAGCATAGGGCTCGAACTCGCGAACTGCGAGATCATGACCTGATCAGAAATCAAGAGTGGGACGCTTAACCAAAAGAGCCATCTAGGCACCCCGGCAGTTTGTGTATCTTAATGGTAATGTTAATTTTTTTTTTTCAACATCCAAAAAGCTTTGTTCTAATTTTTTAAAAAATGCATACTTGCTGAAAAGAAAGGATCTAGACAATGAAAAACCGAGAAGTAAAAATTACCCATATTTCTGCCCATCCTCACCATTACAAAACTCCAAGATAACTCTGATTTCAACAGCTTTATTGACTGCCATACCATACAATTCTCTCATTTATAAGTGTACAGATGGTTGAATGGTTTTTACTGCAGGCATGCTTCGGAAACATTGTGCATCTGGTTCCAGACTACCACAGTAAGGCGAATATCACAGTAAAGTGAGTCAAATGAGTATTTTGGTTCCCCAGTGCACATAAAGGTTACATTTACACTACATTGTAGTCTTATTAAATGTGCAGCAGCATTATGTCTAAAAAATGTATAACCTTAATTTTAAAATACTACATTGCCAAAAAATGCTAATAACCATTATCTGAGCTTACAGCAAGTCATAAATCTTTTTGCTGGTTGCCTCATTGTTGATGGCTGCTGACTGAGAGGATGGTGGTTGCTGAAGACTGAGAGGTAGCTGTGGCAATTTCTTAAAATGAGAACAACAGTGAGATTTGCCACATTGATTGAGTCTTCTTTCATAAACAGTTTCTCTGTAGTAGGAGGTGCTGTTTGATAGCACTTTACCCACAGTGGAACCTTCAGAATTGGAGTCAGTCCTCTCAAATTCTGCTGCTACTTTACCAACAAAGTATGTATGTATATATATGTGTGTGTGTGTGTATGTATATATATATATATATATATATATATATATATTTAGAATATGTAATATTCTAAATCCTTTGTTGTCATTTCAACAATCTTCAAAACATCTTCACTGGAAGTAGATTCTGTCTCAAAAATAAGAAGCAACTTCTCATCCATTAAAGTTTTATCATGAAATTCAAGCAATTCAGTCACATTCTAGTTCTGTATTTCCACCTCATCTCCACTGAAGTCTTGAATCTCTCAGAGTCATCCATGAGGGTTGCAATCAGCTTTTTCCAAACTCCTGTTAATGCTGTTTTTTGACCTCTTCCCATGAATCACAAATGTTCCTAAGTGACATCTAGAGTGGTGAATCATTTCCAGAAGCTTTTCAATTACTTTGCCCAGATCCATCAAAGGAATCACTATCTATGGCAGCTACAACATTATGAAATTATTTCTTAAATAAATAAGACTTGATCCTTAATCCATGAGCCACAGAATGCATGTTGTGTTAGCAGGGATGAAAACAACATTAATCTCATTGTACTTCTCCATCAGAGCTCTTGGGTAACCAGGTGCATTGTCATTGAGCAGGCCTATTTTGAGGAGATTGGGCGTGTTCAGGGTCAAATGGCTATAGACTGAGCAGTCATATTTTGAAAGGAATCTTTTTTTCTGAGCAATAGATCTCAGCAGTAGACTTAAAATGTTCAGTAAATCATGAGGTAAACGACGTGCTATCACCCAGGCTTTGTTCATTTTATAGCTCCAGGGCAGAGAAGATTAAACATAATTCTTTTTATTTTCTTTTTTTAATTTTTAAGGGCCCTAGGATTTTCAGAATGGTAAATGAGCATTGGTTTCAACTTAATGTCACCAACCACATTAGCCCTTAACAAGAAAGACAGCAAGTCCTTTGACTTGGCATTAACTTCTCTCTAGCTATGAAAGCCCTAAATGATATCTTCTTCCAATAGAAGGTTGTTTCATCTACATTGAAAAATCTATTATTTGGGGCTCCTGGGTGGCTCAGTCAGTTAAGCGTCTGACTCTTGATTTCGGCTTAGGTCATGATCTCGTGGATTATGGGATCAAGCCCCATGTCAGTCTCTGTATTGACAACATGAGGCCTGCTTGGGATTCTCTCTCTCTCTCTCTCTCTCTCTCTCTCTCTCTCTCTCTGCCACTCCCCAACTTGCACTTGCTCTCTAACTCTCTAAATAAATAAATAAACATTAAAAGAAAAATCTATTATTTAGTGTAGCCATCTTCATTAATTTTCTTAGCTAGATCTTCTGGATAACTTGCTGCAGGAAGTTAACTTAAACAGCCTTACTGATTCACCTTGCAGTTTGGTGTTATGGAGATGGCTTCTTTGCTTAAACTTCATGAACCAACTTCTGCTAGCTTCAGACTTTTCTTTGGCAATTTCTTCACCTCTCTTCAGCCTTCACAGAATTGAAAAAAGTTAGGGTCTTGCTCTAGATTAGGCTTGGCTTAAGAACATGTTGTGTTCTATCCAGACCACTAAAACTTTCTCCATATCAGCTAACAGACTGATTTTTTAAAATCATTTGTGTGTTCACTGGATTAGCACTTGTAATTTTCTTCAACTTTTCCTTTGCTTTCACAATTTGGCTGTTTGGTGCAAGAGGCCTAGCTTTCAGCCTGTGTGGGCTTTCAACATACCTTCCTCACTAAGTTTAATCATTTCTAGCTTTTTTTTAAATTTTTTTTTTTCAACGTTTATTTATTTTTGGGACAGAGAGATACAGAGCATGAACGGGGGAGGGGCAGAGAGAGAGGGAGACACAGAACCGGAAACAGGCTCCAGGCTCCGAGCCATCAGCCCAGAGCCTGACGCGGGGCTCGAACTCACGGACCGCGAGATCGTGACCTGGCTGAAGTCGGACGCTTAACCGACTGCGCCACCCAGGCGCCCCATCTAGCTTTTGACTTAAAGTACAACTCTTCCATTCACTTGAATACTTAGTGGCCACTGTAAGGTTATTAATTGGTCTAATTTCAATATTGTTGTGTCACAGGGAATAAAGAGGCCCAAAGAGAGGGAGAGAGGGGGTAAAGCCAGTTGTAGGGCAGAACACACACAACATTTATTAGGTTTGTTGCCTTATGTGAGAATGGTTCGTGGTGCCCCCTAAATTTATAACAGTAACATCAAAGATCATTAATGGATCACAGATCACCATAACAAATGTAATAACAATGAAAAACTTTGAAATATTGGGAGAATTACCAAAATGTGACACAGAGACATGAAGTAAGCAAATGCTATTGGAAAAATGACACCAATAGACCTGCTCGTTGCAGGGTTGCTACAAACTGTCAGTCTATTAAAAAAATGCAGTATTTGTGAAACACAGTAAAGCAAGGTGTGTATTCATGGAGTTGTATAGCCATCATCAGTCAATTTTACATTTCATCACCATGAAAAGGAACCTCATACCCATTAGAAGTTCCCTCCAAACCCTCCCTTTCCATGCCAGTCAACTATATTCTCTCTACATGAAATTTTTTTTTAACATTCATTTTTTGAGAGACAGAGTGTGAGTGGGGGAGGGTTAGAGAGAGAGGGAGGACAGAATCAGAAGCAGGCTCCAGGCTCTGAGTTGTCAGCACAGAGCCTGATACGGGGCTTGAACTCATGGACCACAATATCATGACCTGAGCTGAAGTTGGACGTTCAACCGACTGAGCCACCCAGGTGCCCCTACATTCTCTGATATAGATGTTTTAGTACATTTTGCATAAATATAATCATACTGTAGTCTTTTATGATTGATTTCTTTCACTTAGCATAGTGTTCTCAAAGATCATCCATGTAGCATGCATTAGTACTTAATTGCTTTTTTTTTTGAAAAAATTTTTAAAGATTTATTTGAGAGAGAGCATGAGGTGAGGGACAGAGAGAGGGAAAGAGAACGAATCCCAAAAAGGCTTTGCACTGTCAGCTTAGAGCCCAGTGGGGGCTCAAACTTACAAACCGTGAGATCATGACCTGAGCTGAAATCAGGAGTTGGGTGTTCAACCAACTGAGCCACCCAGGCTCCCCGTAATTGCTTTTTATTGCCAAATAATACTCTATTGTATCCAGGTATACCATACTTTATTTATCCTTTCATCTGATGATGGACATTTGGAGTGTTTCTACTGTTTGGCTATTATGAATAATGCTGGTATGAACATGTGTGTACAAGTTTTTATGTGAACATGTTTTCATTACTCAATGGGTGGACTTGCTGGGTCATAGAACTCTGTTTTACCTTTTGAGGAACTGCCAGGTGTTTTCCAAAGCACCATTTTACATTCCCACCAGCAGTGTGTGGGGTTCTCCTTTCTCCACATCCTCATTAACACTTGTCATTTTGTGTCTTTTTTTATTACAGTCATTGTAGTGACTGTGAAGTATTATCTCATTGTGGCTTTGATTTGCATTTCCCTAATGACTTTTCATGTGCTTGTTGTCCATTTGTATATCTTTGGAGAATTATCTTTTCAGAACCTTTGTTCATTTTGTAATTAGACTTTTTATCCTTTCATCATTGAGTTGTAAGAGTTACTATTTTTTTAACTTTTTATTTTTGAGAGAAAGTGTGAGACGGGGAGGGGCAGAGAGAGAAGGAGACGCAGAATTCGAGGCAGGCTCCAGGCTTTGAGCTGTCAGCACAAAGCCCAATGCGGGGCTCAAACCCACAAACCACAGGATCATGACCTGAGCCGAAGTCGAATGCTTAACCAACTGAGTCACCCAGGTGCCCCTATAAGAGTTCTTTACATGTTCTGGATACATGTCCCTTGTCGGATACATGATTTGCAAATGTTTTCTCCTGTTCTCTGGGTTGTCTTTTCACTTTGTTAACAGTATGCTTTGAGGTAGAAGAGTTGTTTGTTTTTTTTAAGTTAATTTATTTTAAGAGACAATCCTATGCAGGCTCCGCACTGTCATCACTGAGCCTGACATGGGACTTGAACTCACAAAACATGAGATCATGACCTGAGCTGAAACCAAGAGTTGGATGCTTAACCAACTGAGCCACCCAGGTGCCCCAAAGCAGAAACAATTTTAGCTTTAATGAAATTCAGCATACTTACTCTCTCATTGCTTGTGCTTTGGCATCCCATCTACAAAGGCTTTTTCCTAACCCTAAGTCATGAATATATATTCCTGCGTTTTTATTTCTAAGAGTTTTATACTTGTAGCACTTATATATGGGAGTGTAATAAATTCCTAATTAACTTTTGTATTAGGTGTAAGGAAGGGGTCTAGCTTTATTCTTTTGCATGTGAATATCTACCTGTCAACAGAACCATTTGTCAATAAGATTCTTTCCCTGTTAATTTGTCTTGATGCCCTGTCAAGAATAAATTGACCATAAATGTGAGATTTCTGGGTGTTCAGTAATGTTTCTACTGATCTATGTGCTATCTTTCATGATCCCTCTTAAAAATTGTTTTATACCCTTTTAATCATTGCTTTCGAAACAGGCTTCAGCTTAAACAGAGACTTGGCACTTGTCACTATATACATTTATATTCTTTTTCATGTCCGTCTCCCCCACAAGATTATAAGATCCCTCAAGATGTAAATAAGAATTAATTTACACAGTATATTTCTTGCAGCTAGCGTAATTCTTGGCCCATAGTAGGTCTTAAATAAATATACTTTCTAAAAGAATGAAAAGGTATTCAAAATACAAATTCCTGAGCTAAACCCAGGTCAGAATTTCTCAGGGTAGCTCTGCATATGTTTTTAAATTTTTTTTTTTAAACGTTTATTTATTTTTGAGACAGAGAGAGACAGAGCATGAACGGGGGAGGGTCACAGAGAGAGGGAGACACAGAATCTGAAACAGGCACCAGGCTCTGAGCTGTCAGCACAGAGCCCGATGCGGGGCTCGAACTCACGGACTGCGAGATCATGACCTGAGCCGAAGTTGGATGCTTAACCGACCAAGCCACCCCTCTGCATGTTTTTAAAAAGTTCCCATGTGATTATGACAAACCACCTTAGCCAATAGCAACTTTTTCTAGATTTCATTTTATGTGAATACACATTTATATTTTATACTATTTGTGTAAAATATCCTCTATGGATAGTTTTATAACTTGCTTTTGCTTTACCAGTGTGTAAGTCAGTCCATTTCAGATAGCTCTGTTGTTACTTTACTGACTACATATTCTATTGTGTATACAGTAGTTTATTTAAGCATAATAGTTATTAAGCAGTATATTTGAAATTAAATTACTTCTAATTCATATGCTATTTAGATATAGGGAATGAAAGCCAGATATAATAAATTAGGCAATAATAATAATGAACTAAAGTTAAATGACTTACTGTAAAAGTACTCAAGCATGTTTAATGCTACAACTAAACCTACTGGGGGAGCAGATTAAGTATATCAGTAACATTTAGTGATTTTTTTTTTAAAGCCTTTTGATATTTGAGAGCAACATCTTTCATACCCATTCTGATAGTGGGTCAGAAATGCAGGTCATGATAATGTGATAATCTATAAATCTGTAATCCAGGTTTACAAAATATCTGTGGATATTATAACACTTTTTGTAGTGTGAGCAAGTTATCTGTTACTGTATAAGTTCTGTATTTCAAAATTGTTACGGTTTACTTTCCAAATTAAATTTTAGTCAATGTAACTAGTCTTCTCTATCAGATTATTTTACCATAGTGGTAGTAACTAAGGTACACAATTTATAACTCATTTCACTGTGAGGTAGAGTTCTTTCTCCTAAACTACCAAAACTACCAAAATCATCCAAAACAAATGCAAAAAGGAAGAAATTTTTTGATTAATTTATAAATTGGTTAGTGAGCTAATGATTAACTTTTTTGTGGAGATGAGTTACAAGAACTTTCATTACGTCTGTTCATTGGTAAGGATCTAGAAGAACCATTTCTACAGATCATTTGAGATCAAAACTAATACAGTTTTCTGCACAAACAGATGCTTAATCTTGATGATGAAAGTTGAACTTTTTTCATGTATTTGTTTTTTTAAGATTTTATTTCTTGGGTGCCTGGGTGGCTCAGTCGACTAAGTGTCTGACTTCAGCTTAGGTCATGATTTCACGACCTGTGGGGTTGAGCCCTGTGTCAGCCCTGTGTCAGGCTCTGTGCTGACAGCTCAGAGCCTGGAACCTACTCAGGATTCGGTGTGTCTCTATTTTTCTGCCCCTCCCCTCCTCTCAAAAATAAACAAACATTAAAAAAAAAAAAGTTCTTTGTGTTGGCAATAGTAATTCTTATTTTTTTTCTTTTTTAATGGTTGTAGATGTGAGTATGCAGTGCTCACAGGATATACTTCGAATGCTCCTATCTCTTCAGCCAGTTCTTCAGGATGCTATTCAGAAAAAAAGAACAGTAAGGCCTTGGGGAGTTCAAGGTCCTCTTACTTGGCAACAATTTCATAAAATGGCTGGCCGAGGCTCTTATGGTAAGTAATTTATAGTAATGTGTATTGACTGGTTTTATTTTAGTCCTCCATTTTTGTGCCTAACTTAGAATAAGCACATTCGTCTTTTTAAAATATTTTTGTAGCATGTGCTTGGCTTAATGCCAGTGTGGTCAGTCCTAACCTTTGTTTGAACATTTCTAACATTCAGTTTACTGGGTTCTCCAACCCCTCTTCAGAAAGAACAGCCTCACCTAGATCTATTTATACAGGCTAGACTGACCAGTGAGATTTTATGAAATCTAAGATTTTTGAAAGAAAGAATCATACTGCCAAAATTTTTTTTTCCAACGTTTGTTTATTTTTGGGACAGAGAGAGACAGAGCGTGAACGGGGGAGGGGCAGAGAGAGAGGGAGACACAGAATCGGAAACAGGCTCCAGGCTCTGAGCCATCAGCCCAGAGCCTGACGTGGGGTTCAAACTCACGGACTGCGAGATTGTGACCTGGCTGAAGTCGGACACTTAACCGACTGCACCACCCAGGCGCCCCCGCCAAAATTTTTTAAAATGAACATTGCTTTCGTTGCAAATTATCATTTTACAAAATTGAATGAAAAATGGGGCAAATGGAGGGGATAATAGTAGTGATAAAAGACCCCGAGTTCTTCATTTGCACAAAAGGGGGGAAACGAGAAGAAATTTGCTGGTTGTAGGAGTAGCAAAGGAATACTCAATGTGGTACACAGAGGCACCTGGCTGGCTCAATAGGTGAAGCATGTGGCTCTTGATCTCGGGGTGTGAGTTCAGGTCCCACATTGGGTATAGAGATTACTTAAAAATCTTTAAAAAACATATACATATATATATGTATATGTATATGGTACACAGTAGATTTATGGTCATCTGTAAAGAAAGAGAACATTCAAAATACTTTAATTATTGGGGTGCCTGGGTGCTTCATTTGGTTAAGCGTCCTACTCTTGGTTTTGGGTCAGGTCATGATCTTGCAGTTTCGTGAGTTTGAGCCCCACGTCAGGCTCTACGCTGTCCGCTCGAAGCCTGCTTGGCATTCTCTCCCTCCCTCTCTCTCTCTGCTCCTCCCCGACTTGCATGGTCTCTGTCTCTCTCCCAAAATAAATAAATAAACTTAAAAAAAAAATACTTGAACTATCTATTGAAGATTGTCTCTGAAAGGTGGGAGTAATTGGAGCTTTTAAAATATATTTGGAGGCACCTGGGTGCCTCAGTTAAGTGTCCCAACTGTTGATTTCAGCTCAGGTCATGATCTCATGGTTGGTGGGATCAAGTGCCACATTGGACTCCGGACTGAGTGTGGAGCCTGCTTGGGATATTCTCTCCCTGTCTCTCTCTGGCTCTCTCTCTCTGGCTCGCTCTCTCTCGCTCTCTCTGCTTCTCCTTTGTTTACGCACGCTCTCTCTCTCTCTGTCTGTCTCTCAAAATAAAATTTAAAACTGAGGTTAATGTTAGTATCTGCCTCATGGTTTTTGTGTGGATTAAAAGAGTTAATATATGTAAAGATCTTTCAACTGTATCTAGCACATAGTAAATGTTATAACTGTTCACCATTTTAATTTGCCTTCTCTTAATGAGATTGAGATCTTTTTATGTATATTTGTTTTTGTGGATTTTGTTCATATCCTTTACCCATTTTTCTGTTAGGTTGTTGATCATTTCTTAGGGATTTATAAGTCCCCTTTATATGATAAGGAAATGAACCTTTTGTCATATGTATTGCACATCTTTTTTCCAATTCATTGTTTAATCATTTGGCTTTTGTATAATGCTTTTTGTGCCAAATTTTAAAATTTATGTAGTTATAATAATTAACTCTTTTTTAAAAATGTTTGTTTATTTATTTTGAGAGAGAGAGAGAGAGAGGGAGGGAGGGAGGGAGGGAATGAATCCCAAGCAGGCTTCGTGCTGTCAGCACAGAGCCTGATGTGTGGCTCATCCCATGACAATGAGATTATGACCTGTGCTGAAATCAAGAGTCAGACGTTTAATCAACTGAGCCACCGAGGCTCCCCAGATTAATCAACTTTTAAATGGACAGGTTTTTATGTTATGCTTAGAAGGGCTTTCCCCAGTCCAAATTTATAAAAAATAAAACTCCTCTTCCATGTTTTCTTTTGTACTTCTTTTTTCATTCTAAATTAATTTTTTTACACTTATTTTTTTTTTAAGTTTATTTGTTTTTGAGAGAGAGTGTGTGAGCTTTAGTGGGGGAGGGGCAGAGAGAAGGAGGGAGGACAGGATCTGAATAGGGCTCTGTACTGACAGCAGAGATCCCGATGTGTGGCTCAAACGTGAACCAGCAGATCTTGACCTGAGCTGAAGTCAGAAGCTCAACCAACTGAGCCACCCAGGTGCTCCAATGGATTTACATTTAAATGAGGTATAAATCATATGTTTTATAAAGATCATTTAGCAAATGCCTAACTGTGGACGCGTCTCAGTCATTGGCTTTACGTGTTTTTGTCTTTAATTACTTCTAATAATGACTTCAGTAATTTTGACATTTAAATAAAAAAGAAGACAGAGGCACCTGGGTGTCTTACTTGAGCATCCGACTTCAGCTCAGGTCATGATCTCACAGTTCGTGAGTTCAAGTCCTACATTGGGCTCGCTGCTGTCAGCACAGAACCCACTTCAGATCCTCTGTCCCCATCTCTCTCTTCCCCTCCCCCACCTGCACACATGCTCATGTGCTCTCTCTCTCTGTCTCAAAAATGAATAAACATTAAAAAAAAAAAAGACATGTAACTGCTGTAAAATGTTTTCTTAAAATCTGATTTTCTTATTTAGGAACTGATGAATCCCCAGAACCACTGCCAATCCCTACGTTTTTGTTGGGTTATGATTATGATTTTCTGGTGCTTTCTCCATTTGCACTCCCTTATTGGGAGAGACTTATGCTGGAACCCTATGGATCTCAAAGAGATATAGCCTATGTTGTACTATGTCCAGAAAATGAAGCCTTGTTAAATGGAGCCAAAAGCTTTTTTAGAGACCTCACTGCAATATATGAGGTAGGTGTTTAAAAAGAGGTAGCATTTTAAGACTATAATTTGTATGTTTATATATGAAATATACTGGGCAGTTTAGTTGATTGTACAGAATAATAATGATGTGAGACTAGTTGTGTAGTTCTCATACTAGCCAGTTATATTCTTCACAGCATTAGACCGGGACCCTTTGTTGGATATGTGTGCCATGTGTCACAGTAGAAATTGCTATATTGGGGAAAAACCTTCAAGGGCATATATGTACCTTTTATGATCATCTTTTTTCTGAAACAAAGGGTAGTATTAAATAGCCAGGAAAAAATTACATTTATGAAAATTCTAGTCCTGATTCTCTAGGACCTCAGGTACTGACACTAGGCCTCACTTTCATAAAATAAAGCTGTGCTAGATTTCTCTATGATCATTATTTTTTTTTTAAATTCTTGACTGATCTTCTTAAAGTTATAACTCTCATGTTGTAGCCATCATGAGTGCAGTGATTACAAATTTTAAGTGGTATAGGACATAAAGCCTTACTTGATTATACCTTTCTTTTCCTACAAATGTTGGAAATCCAGTCCTTAAAATTTAATTTGACAATCTGAGTTGTTAGTTTGTGTTAGTTTAGTTCCTTACAAATGTTCCATTTAATTGCAAGTCATCTGTAGTGTGTTTGGGAAATAATTATTTCCCAAAGAGTGTTACTTGTTCTGCAAAGTCTCTCCAGACAAAAGTTCCATGATTAAATAGCTCTGGGGAAACATGCTTTATATTACTTTTTTAGAGATTCACTATTCATATTAGATTATTAAAGCCTTTGAAAGTCTTAAGAGTAAAGAAATCCTCTCTATATTTTCTTAATTTAGTATTACAAACTTACTTGATATTGGGCTTCTTGTAATAGACATCAGTGGCCCATAGAATTGGAGGGAGAGCTGGCAAATTCATAATGTATATACAGTTTTTATTTTGATTTGACTGGGATATATGTGCATTTTTATGCTCAGTTATATCTGTATTCCGCAAGTTTTCATTCTTCAAACTATGGTTCTTGTGCCATTCTTATCTAGGTGTTTTATTTCATCGGAGATAGTTTAATTTGGATTTCTCATGTGAAAGAGAAAAAGATGTACCGTTTCACTCTTGATATTTTTATTCCAAATGTTAATTATAAATTATAAAGCTTACTTTAAATAACTTAAATGCTTGGGGCTCCTAGCTAGCTCAGTTGTTAGAGCATGTGGCTCTTGATCTTGGGCTTGTGAGTTGGAGCCCCATGTTGGGTGTAGAGATTACATAAAAATAAATGAATAAATAATTATTTAAAATATGTAAGAGATATTTTAAAAAATAAGTAAAAATAAATTAAATGCTTTATTTTATAACGTGTGCTCAAATACTATAGTAAATTCACTGATTCTGTTTTCTTTATGTATATCTCTAGTCCTGTCGACTAGGTCAGCATAGACCTATTTCTCGACTGTTGACAGATGGGATCATGAGAGTTGGATCTACTGCATCAAAGAAACTATCAGAAAAGTTGGTAGCAGAATGGTTCTCTCAGGCAGCTGATGGTAACAATGAAGCATTTTCTAAACTCAAGCTTTATGCACAAGTCTGCAGATATGACTTAGGTATTAAATTTGCATTTATTTTATAAGATCAGTGGTAGCAAAGTGTAGCTTTAGTGTATTAGCTGTTTTTGTAAATAAAATTTTATTGGAACCCAGCCATGCTCATTTACATATTGTTTGGCTGCTTTTGTGCTATAACATCAGAGCTGAATAGTTGTGACAGAGACTGTGAGACCCACAAAACCCAAAATATTTACTGTCTGACCCTTTACAGAGAAAGTTTGCTGATTCCCAAAATAGGGATTCTATCAGGTAAGAAGAAATTGAGGGTATAAACAATTTCCTTTGCTTCTTTTGGATCTGATGAATTTGTGTTTTTATTTAAGCTTATTAACATTAAGATTTATTATTGGTTTAGAGATAAAATGACTTGTTGTTACCTCTACAACACCAAGAAACAGTTCTTTGTTGGAACTAAGAAAATGACATCTATTTAAGACTGCTTTTAACACCCTTGAATTAACATTGAATTAAATGTCAATGGACTTACTTTAGACTTAATCCAAGGAAACACAGAACCAAAATATTGACCCTCATTAGACATCCTGATAATATGAATCCCATAATAACATTTTCTATTTTATTTATATTTAGTTAGTTCCCAATTCACTCAATATTAGGAACCCTTTGAATGGTTTGATGAAAATTTGCTCGATATTATTTTCATCTAATTAATTATGCCTAGTAAATATAATTTTGTTATACTTCCATAGGAACCATTTCTTTATTTTGTATGAAAATGCTGGCTTTTTCAATTCCATTTAAAATTTGTTTCTTCAGTTTCTGGGGGGAAATAAAAAGCTTATATCTGCTACACTGCTAGCAAGTAACTAAGGGAGGGTGATTTAAAAAAGCATCAACTAGATAATTATTCACATAGTAGAATAAAAAAAGAACCAATCAGTAAAATAAAGAATTAAATATACTGCCTGTTTTTATTATCTTTAGGTCCTTATCTTGCTTCCCAGCCTTTGGACAGCTCTCTACTCTCCCAGCCAAATTTAGTTGCCCCTACAAGTCAATCTTTGATTACTCCACCTCAGATGACAAATACTGGAAATGCTAATACTCCATCTGCCACCCTAGCATCTGCAGCAAGTAGCACTATGACAATGACTTCAGGTGTTGCCATGTCTTCTTCAGTTGCCACAGCTAATTCAACTTTGACCACAACTTCAACTTCATCTTCATCATCCTCCAACTTGAGTAGTGGAGTACCATCAAATAAACTACCCTCATTTCCACCCTTTGGCAGTATGAACAGTAGTGCTACAGGATCCATGTCTACACAAGCGAGTACAGTTCAGAATGGCCAGCTAGGAGGGCAACAGTCATCAGCTCTACAAACAGCTGGGATTTCTGGAGAATCATCTTCACTTCCCACTCAGCCACATCCTGATGTGTCTGAAAGGTACCTTTTTTAAATATACTATTCTTCACAGAAATGTAAATACATTGTGAATGAACACAGAGTTTTTTGGTCTTATCTTTGAAATTTTAGTTTTTGTTACGTTGATTATTTTACTTATAAAAGTATGATGCAGGGGTGCCTGGGTGGCTCAGTCAGTTGAGTGTCCAACTTTAGCTCGGGTCATGATCTCACTGTAGGTTTGAGCCCCATGTCAGGTTTTGTGCCGTCAGCATGGAGCCTGCTTCAGATTTTCTGTCTTCTCTCTTTCTACCCCTCCCCTGCTTGCATGCATGCTGTCTCTCTCTCTGAAATAAACATTAAAAAAAATTATAATGCAGACTTCATAAAGCCTTTATCATAGCATCCTAAAATCTCAGTGTGGGAATTAAGACCTTGAAAACCATTTAGTTCACCTGTCCTGTGATGTTTTGAATCTCTTCTGTGACGTAATTGTCAAGTAGATTTGCCTTTGCAAATCACTCCCAATGATATAGTAGTTACTATTGAACTAGTCTGTTCAGAACTTATTAAGAGTCATAACCAAGATTTGAATCTTAGCTCTGCCATTTTCTGGCTGTCTTACTTTAGGAAAGTTGTCTAATATTTCTGAGCATGTTTCTTTAATGTAGAATGGGAGCAGTAGGATATAATGTATATTAAGTGCTTTATACAATACTTTCCAAACATATGAGTTATTTATAGTGACAACAATGATGATGGCAGCTCTCTATTCCTTTTATGAAGGAGGTTTTGAAGGAGCTTCCTTTTGATTTATAGATTAGGTTAGCTGGAGCTTGGTAATAATCGTTCAGCTACCTAGATGCATTTGGCTCAAAGTTAAAAAACTCACTTATGTAAGTAAAAACCATTAATTACCTAGATGGATCCATTCATCTTGAATATCTAAATAGATTTGGGGTTTTTAAAAAAATTGTATCACCATCAAAGAACGAAGCTCGTTCACCATTAAAATTATGAAGTGTGAAGTGGATTAGTATAGTCTAAAAATGTAATAGAACATTGACTAAGTTTGAAAACCTGGTTCCTTTCTGGTCTAGCTGTGCTTTGTGATTTTCAGCAGCCCATTTAACTTCCCTTTGTCTCAGATTTCTCACTAAAGCACTAAGCGCTCTGGCATTTCTGATATTCTGTGGTTTTAGGAATACTTTTCCCTTTTTTAATTCAAGACCTCTTAATGCAAGGGTCTTTGTATACCATGAGATTGTGTGCACAATGTTTTACTATTCTCTTTGGAAAGAAAGAGATGTCCCTTAATTTTTAGACAGGCTCTCTGACACCACCAGAAAAAAGGGAGAGGATAAAGTATTTAGGGATCAAGACGATTCCTTAGTAAGACCAAATATTTTTGTCACTGAAGTGTTCTGAGGTATACCTTGATGTTTAAAAAAATATATATTGGCTAAAACACTTTCACCTTCTGGATCTACTTTTTAAATCCTCTATTCCCTGTAGTTACTAACTATATGTACCAGGCCTCTTTAGAAACTAGTGTGTTAAACTGAACCGACTTGATGGGAGTAATTATCTATAGGACTAATTTTCCAAAGAAGAACATTGTTTAGAGTAGCGAAATTATAAGTCTACTTAAGTGTGTTGTAAAGCTGTTCAAGAAGTAACTTGGCAAGTTTTGTGAGTGAAAATGTAGTGCTCAAGTGCTTTAAAAGGTTATAACAAAGACAAATGAATTTTTAAAAGTTTGGTGAAAATGTTTTATTTGGGGGAAGTTGAGTTCTAGATGACGGGGCTGTTCCAGAATGTAAAAACTTTAGGTATATACATGTCTGCTAGGAGATTCAAGGAAGGAAGGAGGTAGTTAACACTGATGACTTGAAGTCTTCTGTGATTTTCCCAGTGCATACTCAGGTGGCAGCTGTGGGGTGGTGAGCCTTTTCTAGAACACACAGAAGAGAATGGGAATATCACACAACATGTATTCTCTGTAATCCTGTGTTACGTTTCCTAATAAACTACTCTTTTCTCCTTGGGGCTTGGAGAGGGGAAAGAACCTGCTTTTGATACTACCTCAAAAAAGGTACAGTACAACTTTTTTCCTAACTATATATTTCTACCTTAAATTTTAGCACGATGGATCGGGATAAAGTGGGCATCCCCACAGATGGTGATTCACATGCAATCACTTATCCACCTGCAATTGTCGTTTATATAATTGATCCTTTTACCTATGAAAATAAAGACGAGAGCACTAATTCTTCTAATGTATGGACTTTGGGGCTACTTCGATGCTTTCTGGAAATGGTCCAGACTCTTCCTCCTCATATTAAGAGTACTGTTTCTGTACAGGTAAGAATGGTAAATGTTGCAAATTAAATTTATATAAAACAATTTGATGTAGATAGAAGTTTCAAAAATACTATTCTGTATCCAAATTAATTTTTTTAAAAACGAGGTTCTATTTTACTTTAAGTGATATTATGATAGAAATCTTCAGGAGTTTATGAAGATAAATTTTACAGTCATATCACATTAATAGAGGATAAAAAGATTGCATTTAAGTACATTAAATATTTCTCTTGTGTTGCTTTTATAAACTAATTTTTAAGTTCATATGCTTAAATAGAAGACTAGAGCATGGGCCTATATAATTTTTTTTTTTTTTTACGTTTATTTCGTTGAGAGAGAGGGAGACACAGAATCTGAAGCAGGCTCCAGGCTCAGAGCTGTCAGCACAGAGCCCAACGTGGGGCTCAAACTCATGAACCACGAGATCATGACCTGAGCCAAAGTCGGACACCTAACCGACTGAGCCACCCAGACACCCCTAGAGTATGGGCCTATATAAACTAGAATTCTAAATAAGACAGATTTCAAGTAAAAGTAGTAAATAATGATATTAACTTTTTTACAGATATTTTGAATTATTTCTTTATAGACTATAACAGAACTAATCAATGGCAGTATTAATATAACTACTGTGTAGAAATTTTAAAGTTTTTATATAACCTGTTAGTAAAATTATTAAAAACCTATGTAATAAAATATAATTCTTTAGGTTATAGTTTTAATTAGGTTTTATTTAAATTTTCTGGTAAAAGTTTTTAGAGATTTAGACCCACAGTTCTTTTTATTTTTATTTTTACAAGTTTAACTTTGTAATATTTGCTTATAATTCTTAGATTGTTCCTTGTCAGTACCTGTTGCAACCTGTGAAGCACGAAGATAGACAAATATATACCCAGCATTTAAAATCCCTGGCTTTTTCGGCCTTTACCCAGTGTCGGAGACCACTTCCAACATCAACCAACGTGAAAACATTGACTGGCTTTGGTCCAGGTTTAGCCATGGAAACTGCTCTTAAAAGTCCTGATGTAAGTATGTTTTCTGTGACCAAAATTATTGAATGATTATACATTTTATGATTTTATACAAAACTAAGTACAATCCTCTATTTCTCATTTTCCAATTATCTTATAATTGAATAGAGATATCACATTTTCAGTAAAAGATTTTTAGGATTGCATAGTACCAATAGTACCTTAATTTTTTATTTTACAGAGACCAGAGTGTATTCGACTTTATACACCACCTTTTATTCTGGCTCCAGTGAAGGATAAACAGACAGAGCTAGGAGAAACATTTGGAGAAGCTGGACAGAAATACAATGTTCTTTTCGTGGGCTACTGTTTATCACATGATCAAAGATGGATTCTTGCATCTTGCACAGATCTATATGGAGAACTTTTAGAAACTTGTATCATTAACATCGATGTCCCGAATAGGTACTTCTGTTTCCTTAAGTGTATCATTAGATCATCCATTTAAAAATATTCTCACACACACACTATGTTTCATTATTAATGAATAGAAAAATAGAAAATTGGAAGGTTATATCATTAAGTTTTGGAATTGTGGGTGATATTCACTTTTTTTTTTTTTTTTTTGGTAGGTAATATATTGTATAATTTAGGAGTATTAGAAATAATTTTGAGGGGTGTCAGACTTCGGCTCAGGTCATGATCTCATGGTTCGTGGTTTGAGATCGAGCCCCGCATCGGGCTCTGTGCTAACAGCTCAGAGCCAGGAGCGTGCTTCGGATTCTGTGTCTCCCTCTCTCTCTGCCCCTCCCCCGCTCATGTTCTGTCTCTGTCTGAAAAAATAAACAAACATTAAAAAAAATGGAAAAAAAATAATTTTGATTTTTGTTACATAGAAGAGAGTAAAGTACCTAAATTCTATGTAATAAGGCTTGACACAATGATTTTAGCCTAAAAAACTTTGAAGCATGGAATGAGAGAGCCTCTGCAATTTAAAAAAAAAAATCTAGTAAAGCATCCTAGGACATTTATTTCTCTCATGTGCCATCTAAAATATACTCCCTAATTAACTGCATTAACTTCATTTACTAAAATTGTTGACTGAAAATTTTGCCTTTTAAATTAAATATTGGAGTGTCTTCTGAAAATGGTGGCCTTATTTTTTAGAATTCTTCTTGGTAGTAATTAGGTATCATGGCTAGTTATTTCTGAAGGTTGTAAGTAATAGATCACAACAGGTAAGCCTCATATTAAGTTATAACTTAATAGACATTTCTAGTAATATATTTCAAGGCTAGTGAACATGGACTAAGAGAACCTGAAAGGCAAGTCCATGAAGTAATTTTCAAAAAATTTTGAGGTTTGGTTCTATCCTTTATTATTTTTTTTATTATATAAAGGTTCAGTTTCTTTAAGTTCAGAAATTGGTTATATATAGAAATATTTGATGACTATTAGATTATAGTGATGCTGAAGAAATGAAATATAGAAACATTAATTTTATATTATTATAATGTTTTATTGGCTATTTTTAATAAACCTTAGAGAAGTACTTCATACCTTATTTCCTTGGCACAGTTTTTATTATTTATTTAAAGTTTATTCACTTATTTTTGAGAAAGGGAGTGAGAGAGGGGGCACAAATCGGGGAGGGGCAGAGAGAGGGAGAGAGATTCCCAAGCAGGCTGCATTCTGTCAATGAAGTAGAAAGGTCCAACTCTAGAGTTTTAGAGATCTGGGTTCAAATCCCGACACTGCCACTTACTGGCTATGTGATCTTGAGAAAACTACTTTAGCCAGCTAAGCTTCAGCTTCTCTGTAAAATTGGGAGAATAATTTTATCTGCCTCATAGGGTTGTTAGGCTGAAATGAGGTATAACATGTAAATTGCGCATAATGCTTGTTATGTGTTAAGTACTTAGTCAATCATTGCTCAGCCAGAGAGTGCTTATGTTATGTACTTGCCTAATAAAGGACTTATATGCAGAAAACCCAACAGTGTTGTTTGGTCTGAGAAACATAGTGTTTTGTTTGATATTCTTCAACTTAAAGTATGAAGCAAGGGTTAGCAAACCACAGCCTTTGGGCCAAATCTGGTCACACCTGTGTGGTTAGGTATTCTGAAGGACTGCGTTCATGCTGCAGCAGCAGTTATTGTTGCAACAGAATCTTGATGGCCTGGCCTGCAAAGCTTAGTATATTGGCCCTTTAGAGAAAAAGTTTGACAATCTCTGGTGTAGAGCAGTGTTTCTGGTGAATTTTGATGGCTCATGAACTATTTTTCATTTTAAAAGTTAAATATTTTAATGTGTTGGGGCGTCTGGGTGGCTCAGTCGGTTGAGTGACCAACTTCGGCTCAGGTCATGATCTCACGGTTTGTGAGTTCAAGCCCCGCATCAGACTCTGTGCTGACAGCTCAGGGCCTGGAGCCTGCTTCAGATTCTGTGTCTCCCTCTCTCTCTGCCCCTCTCCCACTCATGCTCTGTCTCTGTCTCGGAAATAAACATTTAAAAAAAAATTAAAATATTTTAATGTGTATTATAAAAACACAAACTAGCATAACCTATGATTTTATGTATATTCTTGCTTAGGACTATGTAGAAAGTGTCAAGCATTAAAATTAAGGGACCAGTTTTTCACAAATTTGAGCTCTTTTAAAATGTCATATGAATTTTAGAAATATTTAATTGTGTCTTGTATTCTATACAATAGGGCTCGTCGGAAAAAAGGATCTGCTAGAAGGTTTGGTTTACAGAAACTTTGGGAGTGGTGCTTAGGACTTGTACAGATGAGCTCATTACCATGGAGAGTTGTAATTGGCCGCTTAGGAAGGATTGGTCATGGAGAATTGAAAGGTAAAATTGTGCTTTTGATTGTTAATTCATACACTGTTCAGACTACATCTATGTAAATGTACTGAATAAAATGCAGAGGTTATAAAACTAGTTGTTTTGTTTTCAAAGAGGAATCACAAATAATCTAGTTCACAAATGGCCTAATTCCAATTTTGAAAGGACATTTTACTTTGTTTTGACTTAATGGCAGTGTTATTACTACTGTCCTTTTTTTTGTCTTCCATTTTTTCCTCTTTTTGCCCATTATTGCAGCTCATCCCCTATTTAACAGATCAATTGATGTTGACCTATATTAAAATGTATGATGTTGAGTAACGTCAGCAAGATTTTTGGTTTGATGATGATTCCTATTTGAGGAATGCAGTAACTTAAAAACCATTATGTTTTAACTTTGGTTCTACAGGGTGTTAACAATGCTGTTACTTTGGATGTTATATTTTTACTGTTGATACCCACAGATTGGAGCAGTTTGCTGAGTCGTCGAAACTTGCAGTCTCTAAGTAAAAGGCTCAAGGACATGTGTAGAATGTGTGGTATATCTGCTGCAGACTCTCCCAGCATTCTCAGTGCTTGCTTGGTAGCAATGGAACCCCAAGGCTCTTTTGTTATTATGCCAGGTTAGCTATCCTTAGTTTATATCCGATTTAATTCTTCATGCACTTGCACTTCTAAGTATCATATAAAATTGATTCTTCTATTATTGAAAGAAAAAAAATTCTCTTTTCAGATTCTGTGTCAACTGGTTCTGTATTTGGAAGAAGTACTACTCTAAACATGCAGACATCTCAGCTAAATACCCCACAGGACACATCATGTACTCATATACTTGTGTTCCCTACTTCTGCTTCTGTGCAAGTAGCTTCAGCTACTTATACCACTGAAAATTTGGACTTAGCTTTTAATCCCAACAATGGTAGGTGACTTGTTCTTTAAAGGTTTGCAAATATAAAGTAAGTCTTGATGATTGTGGCTAATTCATCTGAAGAGTTCCTCCCCAAACCTATCTGCATCCTATAAATGTTTATGAAACCTGTGAATGTTACTTTATATGACCATAAAAGACTTTACATGTGTGATTAAGTTAAAGATCTTGAGATGAAGAGGTTATCCTGGGTAATGCAGGTGGGCCCTAAATGCAATCACATGTATCTTTACAAGAAGGAGGCAGAGGGACGTTTGCTTACGCACAAAAAAGAAGAAGGCCATGTGATGGAAACAGAGGGAAGCAAAGTCAGAAATGATGCTATGCTGCTGACCTTGAAGATGAAAGAAGGGGCTATGAGTCAAGGAATGCAAGGAATATAGTTCTAGATGCTGGAAAAGACAAGAAAAGCTTTCCCCTAGAGCCTCCAGAAAGAGAATAGACCTCCTGGTACCTTGATTTTGGCCTAATAACCAGTACTTTGATTTCAGCCCAGTAAAACTGATTTTGAATTTCTGGCCCCCAGAACTGTAGAGAATTAAGATATGTTTTTTTAAGTCATTAAGTGTGTGGTGGGGCACCTGGGTAGCTCAGTCAGTTGGGCATCTGACTTCAGCTCAGTCATGATCATGAGGTTCATGAGTTCAAGCCTCACATTGGGTTGCAGCTATCAGCGCAGAGCCCACTTCAAATCCTCTGTCCCCCCTCTCTCTGCCCCTCCCCCACTTGCACTCTCTCAAAAATAAATAAAACATTAAAAAAAGTTTGTGGTAATTGGTTAAAGTAGCAATAAGAAACTAATACAACCATTCTTCTACTTTATTGATACTGGAACTAGTGCTATGAATTGTCTCAAAAATATTTACTTATTTTAAAAGGCAACATTGATCATAAAATGTTTGTATAGGTTTTTGCCTGTGCTGTTTACCTGTACATAGACAATAGACTTTGTGGCACATTTTATATTCCTTTATAAATTGATTTGCCAAAATAATATAGTAATTTATTTAAACTGCCATAGTAGGGATATAGCTTTTGTAGATGAACTTAATAGATTACATTTTAGTAGAAGAGAAAATAAATGATATTCCATTGTTGCACTGAATTACCTTAGAACACGGCACATCTCTAAAGTCACAAGTAGGGAGTATTTAATATTCTCTTCTTTTAATATGTTTTACAATAACTTGAATATTTTATTTAATAAAGAACTAGAGTATTAATTGTGCATAGTCCCATTTTAAATATATTTTCATTCCAAGCATGCTGTTTTGTATTATTTCACTGTTGCTGTTGTAACAAATTAACACATGCTTAGTATCTTTAAACAACACACATTTATTTTCTTATAGTTCTGGAGGTCAAAAGTCTGAAATCAGTCTTAAGTGGGCTAAAGTCAGGGTGTCTGCAAGGTTGATTCTGTCTGGAGGCACTGAGAGAATCTGTTTTTTTGCCGACATCTAGAGACCACCTGCACCTCTTGTCTTCCATCTTCAGCAGCAGCAGCAGCATAGCATCATCATACGTCCTTCACTGACTCTAACCCTACTGCCTCCCTCTTATTAGGACCCTTGTGATTACATTGGACCCACCTGGATAATCCAGAATAATCTCCCCATCTCAAGATCCTTAGCTTGATCACATCTGCAAAGTTCTTTATGGTAACATATTCACACATTCCTGGGATTAGGATGTGGACATCTTTGGGGGAGGGCATTATTAAGACTACCACATGCTTGTGTATAATGTATAGTTGTTTATATGGCTTCTAGAACAATACCTATCACATAGTAGGCATTAAATAGATGTTAATTAACCCATTTTGATTAAAATTCATTAATTTATTTTAACCCTCTTCTGCAAGTGACCACAGGATGTGAAAAATGGAATATTTATTTATTTTTCTTTCTCCTATATAGATGGAGCAGATGGAATGGGTATCTTTGATTTGTTAGACACAGGAGATGATCTTGACCCTGATATCATTAATATTCTTCCTGCATCTCCAACGGGGTCTCCCGTACATTCTCCAGGATCTCATTACCCCCATGGAGGTGATGCTGGCAAGGTAACCCTGTTATAAAAGCTTAATCTAAATGTCATTCATTAACTTAGTAACGGATTGATAAATAGAACACTATTTTTTCCTTGGAAATTAACAAGAAGTGAGAATTATAGTACCTGCATGCACTTTTGTCTTACAGATGTTAATACCTGAATCGTATATTTTTTCTTCAAATTCTTATTTAAATTCTAGTTAACATACAGTGCAGTATTGGTTTCAGGAGTAGAATTCAGTGGTTCATCACTTACATACAACACATAGTGCTCCTCATATCAAGTGTACCCATCACCCATCCAGCCCGTCCCCCCATCCACCTCCCTCCATCAGCCGTCAGTTTGTTCTCTATTGTTAAGAGTCTATTAAAAAAAAAAGTGTCTATTATGGTTTGTTTCCCTTTCTCTCTTTTCCCCCCTCCCATATTTTCATCTTTTTTTTTTTTTAATGTTTATTTTTGAGAGAGAGAGAGACAGAGTGCAAGCAGGGAAGGGGCCGAAGAGAGGGAAATACAGAATCCGAAGCAGGCTCCAGGCTCTGAGCTGTCAGCACGGAGCCCGACACAGGGCTTGAACCCATGAACTGTGAGATCATGACCTGAGCTGAAGTTGGATGTTTAACCCACTGAGCCACCCAGGCGCCCCGTCATCTGTTTTGTTTCTTAAATTCCACATATGAGTGAAATCCTATGGTATTTCTCTTTCTCTGACTGACTTATTTTGCTTAGCATGATACAGTCTAGCTCCATCCACATCGTTGGAAATGGCAAGATTTCATTCTTTTTGATGACTAATATTCCATTGTGTATATGTACCATATCTTCTTTATTCATTCATCAGTCGATGGATATTTGGGCTCTTGCCATAGCTTGGCTATTGTTGATAATGTTGAATTATATATTATAAAGAGTCTCTAAGGCTCTGCTGTCCCTGACTTCATGTTTTCTTGGCTTTAGTCCTTCGTCCACTCACCATAGCTTCTAATCAGGTATGGCTAGACCAGATTATTTGAGGATTATAGTATATGCTCTAATCTGCCATTTGTATCAGGGCTGTGAGTAGGAACATAATAGAAATATTAATTTTCTCATAAGAATAGGAAAAACACTATCTTCTTCCCTCCATCCTAATTTTTAGTGTTTAGTGTTGAGAAGCAGCTGTCTTGTTCTTCTATTTGAACTCAAAACTGATTGGGCTTCATTTGAGTAAAATCTTTATTTGAGTGAAATTAAATATAGTTTTTATTTGATTATAATAGTATGCATATGTTTAGAACCTGCCTATTTGTTTATTCTTTAGAGCCTGACTTTAAAATAAGGAAGGATCTTTGCCCCATCTTATCTTGTATCCTTTCCTTTTGTTTTTAACTGGAAAAAGAAGTAAGATCATTGGGGCACCTGACTGGCTCAGTTGGTAGAGCACGCAACTTTTGATCTTGGGGTGGTAAGTTTCAGCCCCAAGGAGGGTGCAGAGATTAATTAAAAAAAAAAAAAAATACTAAAAAAACAGTGAGAGTATTAAAGTGTGTGTGTGTGTGTGTGTGTGTGTGTGTGTGTGTGTGTGTGTGTGTGTGTGGAAAAGCACCAGTAATCTCATCACTTTAAGAAAACCATATGTACTTGTAGCAAATTCCCTTTCACATGTATTTATGTTACAGCTTCCAATATGTAGAAATAAGTATAATAAGTTTTTTAACCTTGTTTTCCCATAATTTGTTATGTCATTCCTAAAATGTTGGACATTTAAGTTTTTTTTTTCTTTTTTTTAATGAAAAATTTTTAAGTTTATTTTGAGAGCAAATGTGTGCATGCGAGAGAGCAGGGGAGGGACAGAGAGAGAGGGAGAGAGAATCTCAAGCAGGCTCTGCACTGTTAGCACAGAGCCCAACATGGGGCTCCATCCTGTGAACCATGAGATCATAACCTGAGCTGAAATCACGAGTCAGATACTTAACTGATTGAGCCACCCATGCATCCCCCTCCCGCCTTTTTTTTGGTCTGTTATAGGTAATGTTGCAGTGAACCTTTGTCTGCATATCACTTTTTCTTCTTTTTATCTATTTCCTTAATGTAAATATCTAGAAATACATGGACTAATCTAAAGGATACAAGCATAAGCAGTTGGCATATTAATTTCCTTTTAAAACTCTTGAAATAAAGCTCATTCTTTTAGTACTGTTACTAATTACGATCTTCTTACTAAGTACATAGCAATTGATTTTTTTCAGTATCTTTCAGTATTTTTCTAAATTGACATCGTAAGATAATGAGACTGATTGCCATTGTGTATATCTAGTGCCCATGTATATATCAAATGAACTAACACACTTTTAATTTTTCTCTCTTAAAGGGTCAGGGTACTGATCGGCTACTTTCAACAGAATCTCATGATGAAGTAACTAATATTCTTCAGCAACCATTGGCCCTTGGTTACTTTGTGTCAACTGCCAAAGCGGGTCCCTTACCTGACTGGTTCTGGTCAGCATGTCCTCAAGCACAATATCAGTGTCCCCTTTTTCTTAAGGTATTTCCATTTTAATGCCAGTTCCTAAATAATACTAATCGACGGCTTAAGTCTTAAGAAACACAGAAGTGTCTAAGGTCAAATGCATTGCAATATATGACAAGAGCACAAAGAAGTTATCTAATTATGAAACAGCTCCACGTTTTAAATTGATATTAAGTTTGAACTTTTAATTAATCTTAAGTCATATTTCTGGGACCCTTGCTCTTATTATTTTCAGCTGCACATATGGAAGTTTAGAGCTGGGTGAAAACTTCTATTACTTTTAATCTAATAACTTTTCATTTTCTAGGTGAGCATATTAAAGTTCAGAAAAACTCATTTGTCTAAAGTCATAAATTGGTTAGTAGACTAGGATTACAGTCTGGATACTTTCATGATTATATGGTTATTCTTTGAATTACATCATACTGTACTTCTGTTATGCCTCAGTATTTGGAGGATTAAAGGATTCATAATTTTGTAAGAATATTTGATACTTAGATCCACTTACTACCTCCTTAAAAAATTTTTTTCTAGCTTTGTGTAAATTGCTGTGTTAAAACTATTAAGTCATTTTCAAGTACTAAGACTCCCATAGTGACTTATTTTATCAAAACAAGTTCATTAGCAAGTGCTGTAACAAGGTTGAGATACATCATATAATGGTAAAATGAGATTTGAAAGCCCTATGCAGAGTTTGTTGCTGCTGCTTACTACTTTTCCAAAATAGGAAATTCAGATCTGATTCACTTATTCTTATATATGCCCACCAGAAGTTGACAATTTTATTCCAGAGGTCATACTAACTAACCTAACTTCTTGCCAATTGATTTTTAATTGTAGGGTAAAAGTTGGATACTATGCTTTTAGTGGGTACTTGAACCAACAGGCTTGCTATCTTTTAAGCCTGTTGCTATTAAATCTTGATACTCTTGGCCAACATACCATTGAGTCAGTGACATTTGAGATTAAGCAATGAACTTCTGTAGCACATAAAGAATACAACAGCTGTTGATCTGAATTGACTATTAATGAGGTGATATATTTAGGAAGGTCAGCCAAGGTAATAAAGTTTTATCATATGAATTTTCCTCTCTTTCCAATATATGTACAGTGGTCTATATAGATCTCATTACAAGAACATATTCCCAAGTGTGTTTCTGCAAAATAATAGTCCTTGGTGTTTCTATAAAACAAAGGGTTTTTTGGTCCTTTGGGAAATGTTACACATGCTTTCTGCCCCCTTTTGTTGTTATAATACATATGTGCACATTAAAGTCTCTGAAAAATAGCAGCAAATAACATTGTATACCTACTATTTCCCAAATTTACTTTAATACACAAGAAAGCAATTGTGTAACACCAGTTAATAATTCATGACCTTAGTGTTTCACAGAACATTTTTTTAGGAAACACCACTTTACAAAAAGTCCAAGGGACTATCCAGATTCTTTTCTACTCAATATTTATTTGCAGAGAGGATAGTGTAAAGTGGGCATTCACCCTCAGATACAGTGTAACAAGATTAGGACTTCTGGTCTGAATTACCAGGTAAGGCATAATTTACCATAATTTTGTTCACCTTTTATTTTCATACATTCCATTTTATTTCCTGTACCATAGGCAATAAAACCACCCGATGTGTTTCTCTTTGCTTAGAAAAATAATAGATTATTCCCTAGATGATTTAAAAAATCTTTTTATCTTAGAAATTAAATGGTAATTTTGGTACTGACTATATTCATTTAATCTGTAGTGATCTGTCATGTGAGACTTGTTTATAACTTACAAATGAAGAGTTATGGGCAGTTAAAGACATTTCTTTGGTTATATTCTTGAATATATATTAGAAGAGTTTATACATCTATTGCAGTTGTAGAGATCACCTAAATATAAAATAGTACCTTTTACTTTATACAGAATGAAGTCTGCTAGTATTCTGCAGTCAATACCACCATCTCTCATAGTTTTTTCACACTTAATATATTGACTCAATAAACAAAATGATTCACTTTCTTTAATTGAAATGTGAAGAAGAGTACCACATTCCTTTCTTCCACTCTTCATTGTCATACCAAAATGGGTGTGGCAGTTGTTACTAAGCCTCCGTTATGAAATTGCATGGGCAAAGGAAGGCATTCTATGTACTGTATTAGAGTGCTTACAATTCCACCATAGGTAGCTTTATTTAAAATTTGTAGCTTTGTATGTAGTATATTTGCATATGCTGACTTTTTCAGTGCTAGACCTAGGTGTATGTGCATAGTCTAAGTTCTGTGTAACCTGTAGACAGGTTTATCAGTTTAGTGCTTCCTTAAACATTTACTTGACACATCTAGGCATGTTACATGCAGAAAATAGATAATAACTTTATTTTCTTTTTTACTTTTTATTTCATTTTTTTAATGTTTGAGAGAGAGAGAAAGGGAGAGAGAGAAGCGATCAGAGGAGGGGCAGCAAGAGAGGGAGAGGAAGAATCCCAAGCAGGCTCTGCACCATCAGTGCAGAGCCCGACTTGGGGCTCGATCCCATGAACCGTGACACCGTGACCTGAGCTGAAATCAAGAGTTGGCCACTTAGCCAACTGAGCCACCCAGGCACCCAGAAAATAGATAACTTTAAGTAACTTTTAAAATAACCATTAAATAACTTTTGAAGGGATTATTATGTGGTCTCAAAAACAATAGAACTGAGGAAAATTAAGATTGAATATAAGTTATGCACTTAAACAAGAAGAACAAGCATCTTTATAGTGGTGCCCATTCATTACATAGGTCTAAAATGTATTTCATCAAGGACGAGACCTTGGGAAAACTTGGGAAAATAAGGTAAAACCAACAGAACTTTTTCATTTGGCTGACTGATTACCTGTTTTTTTAGGCCTCTTTGCACCTCCACGTGCCTTCAGTGCAATCTGACGAGCTGCTTCACAGTAAACACTCCCACCCACTTGACTCAAATCAGACTTCAGATGTCCTCAGGTATAGCTCTTTTTACCATTAAAGGTTCTCCATTGCAACTTTGAAAGAGTATAATGTTGATCCTTATGTATTTTCCTCCTATTTGTCAATAATTTATAGTTGTGTACCCTTGGATCTCTAGATGAATTACATCATTCAGAATGAGTCCTTTTCTTTCTAGCATGTGTAATCTACTTTTGAGAATACTTTTTTTTGAAAATTAGTTTATCTTTAATTTCCCCAAGGACTCTCTCTTCCATACCTTCCACCATTTTTTAAAGTGGCTTTAAATCTTAGATGCCATCATTGGAAACTGCTTCCAAAATCTACAGTGTAAGTATATACAGGACTTAAAACAGTTTATTTACTTTTCAGGTTTGTTTTGGAACAGTACAATGCACTCTCCTGGCTAACCTGTGACCCTGCAATCCAGGACAGACGCTCCTGTCTCCCAATTCATTTTGTGGTGCTGAATCAGTTATATAACTTTATTATGAATATGCTGTGATCTTCATTGGATGGAACTGTGCAAGAAGAGAACAAGGAAAAAAGATATTTCACTGCAAGATTAAGTTATAATTATCTTCTCAGTGAAAGTCATCTGTGATGGGGTCTAATTCTTATTACTTCAACAAATATTGTTTTGACTTGGGGGGAGGGGCTATAACCCTGCTATTTTTCATTGACTATACTGAACTCTTTAGGATGATGACTGATCATACAAAACGTATTATAACATTTTCGTAGCAAAATTAACCTTTTTTTTTTTCCAGTCACAGTATTTGTGAAAAGTAATGAGCCATAGTACCCAGTCATGTTAAATGAATATTAAAAGCATGGAGAGGAAACATGAGGAACAATGAATTTCAACATATGGCTTCAGAACATCAAGATGTTCTTGTATTGGATTATAGTATCTAGTATTCAAAAATGCCTGCATCTCTTATTTATTGTAAGTTTTTAAATGTATAAATTGTCTTATATTTCTTAACCTCTTTTATAAAAATTTTCCTAGAAGGTTTATACTGCCTTCTTGCTTTAAAGCAATTGGTCTAAAATATATGTAATCGTCTTAATTAAAAAGTTGCAGTAGGGTTGCTTTTAGAGTATTATTTTTTTGTAAGGGGGTGGGTGGGACAGTAAATTTGTATTGTCTCGATGTACAGTTTAATGGGGATAGAGGGGGAATAATGTCCATACCATTGTGTGTGGAGGATTTACAGCTAAGCTGTAGTTGCAGAGTACATGTACAGTAATGAAGTTCACTGTGTTTATAAATTGAAAAGGTACCGGGTCTTACAGCATTTTATATATCACACCTTTACAGAATAACATGATGGCAATATACAAGTGATATTGTTGGGTGGTTTAACTTAGAATAAAATGAGAATTCTTCAGTTATATTTTGTACTATGGTTTAGGGCTATGACTAATATTTCAGGCCATTTCCAGTGAAAGAAACTTAGTTTTACAAGAAAAACATTTGCTACTGAATGCTTAAACTAATTTTGGTGTTTAATGTTACATGCTTAAATGTTTTTTTCAGTTTTGACAGTGGCACATCTAGGCATGGGAATATTAATTATGAAAATTATCTTCAGGATCTGCTATAAGGTTGAAATTTAGCCCAGCTCTAGGCATTTTACAAATTATTTTAAGAACAGTCACTCTGATTGTTTGACTTTTTTTTGTTTTTTAAATTAAAGATTGGGAATGTATGTGAGAGTATGCATATGTATGGATGTGTGTGTGCAATCAAACTGTGGTGTAAATAGATTTCTCAGTGAATTCTGGTATTCAGACTCTATTCCACTAGTTAAAGAACCATTTTCTAAACTTAACCTGTTTCCTTTTGCCTTTTTTATTTATTTAATTTTCTTGGTTTGGAGATGGCAGTCCCAAACACCAGAGTCTGTACTTTTCTATAACACAGCTCAGATTAAGGCAGGGCATATGCCAAGGAGGATCTCACCTCCCTAAAGAAGGGACTTGAATTTTAGGGACTTTAATTCACCCCTTCCTTCAATACAGCTTTCCCCCTTCTTGTTTGCACATGCCAAGATAAATGCTTTTATGCAGGCTTTACCCCTTTAAAAAGTTGGTTTCTACAGTGCTGCTCACAAGAGAGTCCAAGTTAGCTTCCTGCCTGTGTTGCTGACTTGAATTCACAGTCACCAAGTCTACCTATCTTTCTTGGAAGCAGTCTAGAAAAATTCTGAATTTGTACATTCAGTAATTCTCCACAAGGACAAAATCAGTTGTATTTACAAAACTGTAATTCGGTGTGTTTTGTTTTGTTTTTACTGAAACTTGTTTTGTAAATACTATATGCTTAGCTTAAATATCACTTTCTTACAAACAATATAACTTCTTCAAATTGTGTATATTAAAACATTAGCAAGTCTTGTTTTTTCTATAAAAAACACACAACTGGTGACAAAGGTTTTCAATCACTTCTTCAAAATTATAATGCAATTCCAAGGGTCAGCATTTTTGAAATTAGAATTTAAAGATCACATCTCTGCATTCATTTTTAAATTATGCTAGCACACTACAGATTATGTTGGCATGTTTTGTTCTATACTTAAAAAAACTTGTCTGAAATTTGAGGGGAAAAAAGATGCTTATTTGGAATATCTATAAAAAGTATCCTCTTTTTTTTTTTATAAACTTAGCTCAGTAGTGACTTTTAAAAATAAAAGCTATATTCTCAGTTGTTTAATATCACTAGCTTGTAGTGAACACACCTCAGTTTGAGGATAGATTTTTAAAAAATTATTCCCTGACAGTTTCTTTTATATGGAGCCATAAAGAAAGGAACCCAGTATACAATTCCTTTTTATCTGGGAACAGGGAGTAGTTCCCAAATATATAAGATTTACTGGTAAGATTTTTTTCTTCCCTTCATATTTAAGTTCACACTTAAATAGAAAATTATTAAATATCCATTAGAAAAGGTCAAGAGACTTATTTCAAAAAGTTAAGCCTTTTATGCAGGATGATGGATCTGACTTACTACCATACTGTCACAGACAAGTATGGGTAGTTTTTTGTTTGTTTGTTTGTTTGTTTGTTTAAATGGTAAGCAAAATAATATATACTTTATACCAGTTGATCACCAACACATTGACTTCTTTGTTACAGTGCTAATGTCTGTTTTTTGTGCAGTTATCCATTACAAAGCAGGGTGGAAGTACAGTATTTTGGCATTTAAAAAGATTAGTTATATAATGTCTGCTTCCAGCCAGTGAGAAACATCTAGCCATACTTTCTTATGCAAGCCATTCAGTTATCAGGACTGTGAATTAACACTGTATGAATAAATTTCTGTACACCTTATTGTTTGGCCAGAAGGCCACCAAGTGTACTTATATGTAATCCTTAAATTTTAAAGTAGCTGTAATTTTTAAATCTTTCTAAACTTTTCTTAAACCACTAAAATTAAGCTCTTACTACTTAGTCAATTATCCTCAGCTGTATTCGTACTCAATTGTCAGTATGGCACAGATTACTGTATTAAAATATTCTCCTTTCGTCTTCATATTTACCTTCTGAGGTAATTTTTTAACTTAATGTGTTACTACAAAGATTTGCAGATCTTTAATCAAGCACTATGTTAATACTGTAATATTCAAAATACTATGTTGCGTTATTTAAAATGTTCAAATTGAATACATTAAAAGGAAGTTTTTAAATGCTGTTGCATCATATAATTTGCTACTCATCCACTATGGCATCGCATACCAGTCTATTAATACATTTAATGTTGCATGAGTAATGTTTTGGTCTGGGTTTCCTCTTAAGATTTTAGTTTGTCTAAATTAAAGAAAAATGTTTTTGACATACATTTTTTTTGGTCCCTCACCCCCTCCTCCCCCACTCCCAATCAGCTGGAAATCTTAACCTTTAGGTTTTTCTTGGTGTTTTAATGGGCCCAGAACTGTGGTTTAAATTTTCATATATATGTTTTCTCTTTTGTGGAGTATTAATTAAAAAACTGGATTTGGGACCTAAGATACTCCTCAGGTTGATGTATTCATGAAGTTTTAAAATAGTTTTAGTTTTCAAAGTAAACTGGATTTGTGGACCTTAAAGTTACTGAGTTTAAACTACAAATTGTAACGTCATTACTGGACATGTCAGCATCAACTCTCTCAAATAGCTTGGTCACTTTATGAAGGGGCGTTTTAAAGTTGTTGTTTAGCAGTGACATTTAATATGGTCCAATTGCTTTTTTTTTTTTTAATGTGACAAAAAAAGAATAAGGAACAAACACTATTGCTGCCGAATGCCATAACACTGAGTTGTACAAATTGTGATTGAGGAAATGAAAAGGTTTATACTTTTTAAAAAAAACAAAAAACAAAAAACAAAACTTCAAATGGAATAAATTATTCATGAAGCCTTCATTGTGGTGTCTCATTTTGTTAAAAATATTTCCATCTTAAACTTAAGTAAAAATTAGTGGGTTTTTTTGTTGTAAGTCGAAAAGGGTAACCTAAAAATTGTACTTTTAATATCTCCATCTGAAGTATTTTATTAAAATTTTTCTAACCATATTAGTGATTAATATATAGGAAAGTTATATGTGTACATACATACTCCTTTTAGGCTTATCAGTTTGGTATCCTTTTTCTAGTCCAAAGCTACCTTCAGATATTTAAAGCTTAGCTCAGGCCTACTTTTTTGATCACATAAATGTTTTTGAAACATAAAGTCTTCAGATATGAACACTCCATTAAAATATTGTATGAGCAGCCGTTTTAAATATTTTTGTCCAAACTTAAACTGAGAAGGACAAACCCCAAAATTGTGTCCATTTTGAAATAGTGTTTGCCAGCAAAATTTAAAAAATAATCCTTTAAAAGGAGGTATATGGTGTTGGAACTTCTACCTTCTTAAGTTATTCTCTGTCTCACAGTTTGTATTACCTGTGATTTTTTTTTTTTATCTTGTTAGTCTAAAACCCTTTATGGCTGCTTCTTGCTCTAAATATCTAAAGTCTTAACATGGTCTGTCCCCTGCCTTCCCCACAAGAATCAAGATGGGCTTTTTCCTGTGTTTTCCTCCTTGCCTCTTAGGCCATTTGAATTCTTTGAAAGCCCCATGGTTATTTTTGCCTTAACTTTCCACATACAACCTTGCCTCAGACTAGGTCCCCTAGTAATATACTTTTTTAAAGTTTATTATCCTGAGAGAGCGCAAGTAGGGGAGGGGCAGAGAGAGAGAGAGAATCCCAAGCAGCCTCTGCACTGTCAGCACAGAGCCCGAGGGGGTCAAACTCACCAACCATGAGGTCATGACCCGAGCTGAAATCAGTAGTCACACTTAACCAACTGAACCACCCAGGTGTCCCCCTAGTATTTTACTTATATTGTAATAATCTGTATGGAGTCTTCACAGTGTTTTTTGCAGTTTGTATGAATGTTTGATCCTACTAAATGACCTCATGAAGGCAGAAACTGGGTCTGTTTTGCTTACTAATGCATCTAGAATCCAGCACAACATCTAGCACATTCATAGGGCACTGAAATATTTGAATAGACTTCTTGTGATAAATGCCTCAAACTATAGTGCTTAGTTGAAGTGTGAGTTCTGCAAAAATTCAAATGAAACTGTACAATCTAATTACTTGGGACTATTTTCACATTAGTAGAAACAATCACTAGATGAGTATTCTTGTGCTCTCAGATTTGCCACCTTTTAGCTGGTGACTTCAGACAAAACTTTGAACCTCTTGAGGTCTCAATTTGTTCATTTGTATGTGAACACAATAGTAACCACTCCTTCCTAATGTTAGCTTTGTGAACCTCAAAGGATTACATAAAACATAGAAATTTGTAAAATACAAATGTGAGGGATGATTAATACAATACCTATGTTCTCTAGAAGAGTTGTGATTTAAGACCTGCCAGACCAAAAAAAAAAAAAAAAATGCTTACAACAAAAGGACTCATTTATTTTTAATGTTTATTTTTGAAAGAGTGAGGGGTGAGGGGCAGTGGTAGAGGGGGACAGAGGATCTGAAGCGGGCTCTGTGCTGACAGCAGAGTGTCCAATGCAGGGCTTGAACTCCCAAACCATGAGATCTTGACCTGAGGTGAAGTCAGACGCTTAACTGACTTGAGCCACCCAGGTGCCCCAACAACAGGACTTTTAAAATATGTTTCTAGCAAGATCATCCATGGAAAAAAATGCAAAGAATCAAGTATTTAATACTTAATTTTTATCTCCCTTCTGTCCTAACCTACTCTGACTAAAAAGAAATCAGCTTGGGGGCGCCTGGGTGGCGCAGTCGGTTAAGCGTCCGACTTCAGCCAGGTCACGATCTCGCGGCCCGTGAGTTCGAGCCCTGCGTCAGGCTCTGGGCTGATGGCTCAGAGCCTGGAGCCTGTTTCTGATTCTGTGTCTCCCTCTCTCTCTGCCCCCTCCCGCATTCATGCTCTGTCTCTCTCTGTCCCAAAAATGAATAAACGTTGAAAAAAAATTAAAAAAAAAAAAAAGAAATCAGCTTGAAGGGTCTTTAAGCTCTAAAATGTAAAGTAACACATATGATGAAATAAAATCTGAGATACTTAACTGATTTAAAGCATTTAAAAGTGTCAGGTCCAAAGGAAATATATCCTCGGTACTAAAAGAACTTGTAGATATGATTTCAGAGATGCTGTGGAAAACTGAAAGGTTCCAGAATAGTGAAAATGCACAACTTGCTCAGTTTTTAAATTTTTAAAAAGATGGGGTGCCTTGGAAGCTCAGCGTCTGTCTCTTGCTTTCAGCTCAGGTCATGATCTCAGGGTTAGCGAGTTCAAGCCCCAATCTGGGCTGTGCTGGACAGCAAGGAGCCTGCTTGGGATTCTCTCTCTGCCCCTGCCCTACCCATTCTCTCTCTCTTTTTCTCTCTCAAAAGTTATGTCCTAGAAACTACTAATAATTTATTTCACTTTATGAACAAGTTCATTAGAAACCAGCATAGTTCCACTAAAACACTATTTAATAGACTGTTTACTATACACTAGTCATGAGATACACACCTTTGACTTTTAGCCATCAATCTGCTGAGAAACATACATGTGTATACATAATTAGTTCCATAAGCCCTCTAGAGTGATAAGAACAACAATGTAGTGCATATACAAGAAGGAATAGCTGAAATCAATCTACATTTTATTTTGACAGCATTAATAAACAGATCATGGAAATGGATATTCAGGTTATTTAATAAGGTTTCATGGTATTGTTACACTTAAATCATTAATTCAACAAACCAGTATTAAGTACCATACTTTAGTTCCTGCCCTCCAAGTACTTACTTTGGAAAGGTAGGAGAAACAAATTTTAACAATGTAGTACAATATGTGACGTGCTATGATGGAACGAAGTAAAGGGAGCCTTGAGAATATTGAAGAGGGATACTCTAAGAGGTGGTTTGTCTGGGAAAGATTTCTTAGCAAGGGAACACAGGAAGTGAGATTTAAAGGATACATAGGAGGTACTACATAAAGAGAATAAAGGAATTTCAGACCGAAGGAACAGTGGGAGAGAAGGTCCATGAATAGCATGAAGGATTTGGGAAACAGCAGTTCCAACAGACTAAAACAGAGGCACTATGGTGGGATAATGCAGGAATCCAAACCAGAGCTAAGAATTCAGACTGTGAAAAACTGTCTTTTGAGTGCCACCTTAAGGAAAATGAACTTTATCCCAAAGCAGGGAAGTGTTTCAACAGTTGGGATGATTCATAATTAATTGAACAATCATACCAAAAAAGGCTTGTTGATGGAGCTGTATCAACCTGAAGGGATGTCTCTAACGTACTATAGAATCTTGGCTGGACCCAATTCCATTCAATATTTTACCCATAAAATTAATGAAGAGATGATCTGCTTTGCAGATAGCCAGTGTAAAAGAAGAGTCCAAAAGATCTTGACAGGGTGAAACAATGGAAGAAATTTTGGGATTTCAAGATAAAATAGGACACTGTTGAGGATAATTATAAAAAGAGTTCCATACTGAGAACATTTGAGTTAGATGGCTCCTGGGATCCTTACTTTGGAATTTTACTTCCAAAATTCTATGAGTCAATTTCTAAAGAATATTGGTCTTCCTTTAAATACCTAGGTCTTCTAATTTCTTGAAGCTCATTTACTTGGCAATAATCTACATAAAAGCACCTAGTGTGCCTGAAACATAGTATTGTTTTTTCTTTCCGTTTGTTTCTCCTTTTCTTCCCTCAGTCTTACTGAAAAATAGTTAAGTAGAAAAGGATAAATCATAGTAAGCCAGTCAGAAGAGAATGTTTACTTCACTTAAGAAGGAGTGTTATTTTTTAACTTAAGTATAGGAACTACGCAACGTGTTTCATCAAATCTAAACACCAGTAATTGTAAGACACCATTATATGTACCACTAAAAAATTTAAAAGATCATCACTGATCTTAAGACACCACAATATCAGAGATGTTAAAATGTGAAAAAGTCACCATAGAGTTGATGAAATATGTCTTTATGTGGGACACCTCACTGACTCAGTTGGTGGAGCATGCAACTCTTGAATTCGGGGTGGTAAGTTTGAGCTCCATATTGCATGTAGAGATTAGTTTAAAAAATAAAATCTTTTTAAAAAAAGAAATATCTTTGTGAGTAAAATGGTAATGAGCCTCAGTGCCACATTGGTCTTAAAGGGGGATTATTTTCTCAAACATTTCTTTCTCAAACGCAAAGTGTACACCATAATTACATAATATGCCCCTTTAGTAATCAAAGGTTTTGTGGTTTATAGGCAACTAAATGTTAGGGCTAATTTGTAGCATTATTTACTTTTCTATAAGTTCTTAATCTAATTAAGCATCTGAGCTGCAAAGTCTTTAAAAGTTGATTTTAGTATAGAGAAACCACCTCAGAAAAAGCAGATTTAAAACTCAAAAGTCCATCAGTAAATCTTTTTTCACTGAGTTCTGTATGGCTGTCAAAATGATTTCACTGGTGAACAATGTAGATCTCAAAGACTTTGACTAAGTGGATACGAGTGGAACAGGCGAGAGCCTAGGGTAACTTCCAGGTTTCTGGCTTGAGCAATTCTGGGTAGTGGTGATATTCACTGAGATAAGAATTGGAAGACAAGGAGAAGGGGACTTGGAAGAAGGTAAGTGTCAGCATTCATTACCATTACACACTAGCTATCTTATTTGAGCTGGGTGTGATCTGCTGTTAGATTGAGACGGATCTGTAAGTTGTTTCTTCATTAGTGATTACAGGATTGTAAGTAGAGCTGGAAGAAATTTTTTTAAAAAATTATTTTAGAGAGAAACAGAGCACTAGAAGGGGAGGGACAAAGAGAGAGGGAGACTGTAAAGATTGGGAGACACAGAATCTAAAGCAGGCTCCAGGCTCTGAGCTGTCAGCACAGAGCCTGATGCAGGACTCGAACTCGACCTCATGAACTGAGAGATCATGACCTGAACCAAAGTCAGACACTTAACCTGACTGAGCCACCCAGGCACACCTAGAGTTGGAGGAGATCTTAAAAATCACTTAGTTCACATCCCCTTTCTCCCATTATTTATCCCCCAAACCATGAATTCTCTTCATATTCCTCCTGTGAAAAGACCATCCAGGGAGATTAAATTGTTTAACCTCTGTCTCAGTCTCAATTTCCCCACAATTATAAAATATAGACTGTTCCCTACCTCAGATAATTGAATCAGATAACAGATATAAAATACTAGTGCCTAGCAAGTGTTCAATAAATATCAGCTTAAAAATGACAATGTTGTACAATTTGTGACCGAATAGACTGTGAAATCAATTTTAGTGTGTAGTGACCAGCAATTAAAAAATTTTTTTAATGATTTTCTTTTTAAGTGATCTCTACACCCAATGTAGGACTCGAACCTAACAAACCCGAGATCAAGAGTCATATGCTCCACCAACTGAGCCAGTCAGGTGCCCTGTGACCAGTAAGTTAAAGAAGTGAAATAGAACATATAATATGTAGTATGTGTTATTTCATAAAAACTTTGTTCCATTTAAATGTGGGCATATATGAGCATGTGTGTCCTGGGTCACAATGTGAAACTGTAGGTCAGGTGGATATAAGTTTGAGAAACAATGAAACACACATTAGTTCTCTTCTTCCTTTGTTGAAAGAAGAGAAAGTCTGAAAGCAGACTTTATTAGGAGATTAGTACTCTGTGAAAGCCTTGGAAACTATATAGTATGAGGCTGTATTTCTCTCTGTAAAATATTTTTGCTCCCAGCTTGTAGCACAGTATTTGGTAAGCAGGTGATACATGCACATTGCTTAAATCAGGAACTAGAAATAGTATGAAAATATACAGAGACTAGTTTTTAATCTTTTCTGCTTAGACTCCATTTGAAAATTTGTTGGAAGTTTTGGGTCCTCTTTCCAGAAGTGCCAAGCACACACAATTTTGCAGATTCCAGGGAATTCCTGAAACCCCATCCACCACTTTCTAAAGGTCTATGGACCTTGAGTTTTTTGTTCTGGTTTAAATCGGAGTATAGTTGACACACAATGGTACACTGGTTTCAGGTGTACACTATAGTGATTGGACAACTCTATGTTATACTCTAGGCTCACCATAAGTGTAGCTACCATCTATTACAATACCATTGACTATAGTCTCTATGTTGTAAGGGAGTTAGTTATTCATTCCATAACTAAAAGCCTGTACCTCCCACTTCCCTTCACCCATTTTGCCCATCCCCCAACCCCGGACCCGAAGGCATAGAAACCCGAAACTAAAATGTTTAACTTGTGACTATGAGGGTATGAGGTCAAGAGCGAAAGATCAGGAAAAGATTAATTTTTAAATTCGCCTATAAATCCTACGATTCCAGAGCTTAAGTGCTAGGGAGGCATAGGCAGGGACAGAAAAAAGGGTGCAGTCATTAGTGTTCCGGTCAAAGGATGGTGGAAACAACTTTAACGTTTCTTTCACATACGTTATGTCATTCAAGTGCCACAAAAATCCTGTGAAGATGAAACTGCAGGTCAGAGGGGCTTAAAGATTTAATCGGAAAGGATAAAAGTGATAGATTTTGGAAGAAGAAACCGAAAGCAACATTTTAAATCTTCGGGAATGCAGTTAAGGGGACGGGAAGGAAGAGGTGGGACCGCGCACGCGCACCGTTGCATCAGCGCGGACGTCTCTGGGTTTCCTTTGCAGACAGCCTTCCTCTCAGTCCAGTACGGTGGCCGACGGGAGCCAGACGCAGGGGATGAATGAAGGTGCTGGGTGCAGGTTGAAACAGTCCCCTCCGCTTTCCCCTCCCTTCAGTGCGGTTTCTGCCTTTGTGCGGTGTCCCCATCCAGCCCTATCGCACTGCCGACCCCATTGGTCCCGGCGTCTGGGTTTTTGGTGCCTGTGTCGATTCAGGGCACAGCTGGGTTTGGCGAATGCGGATTTTCGCCTAGGCCCAACTTTGGGCCGCGCTCTCGATTTCTACCGTGTCCCGCCTCTAGGGCGCGGAATCGGTGTTGAGTCCCGGGAGGTTGGAGGGTAAATCTTGAGGTATGAAGCTTCCGTTTCTCAGGCCTCAGCTCGTTCTCCGGTCCACGTCGGTCACTGGCCTTACATTTCTCTGCCAGGGGGACTGGTTGGTTCTCGTTACGCTGAGGGCGAGACCTGTGAACACACACCGGTCTTGCTTGGCGCCACTGCTCCCTCAGCCCGCCCCTGTGTTAAAAGGCCAGCTCCTCTTGTTTAAAAACAAAGTAGCGTTTCTGCCCACGACTCTGTTAACCCATGATTTTGCTAGTCTGATGGATTGGAGGGGATGGCTTTGGCCACCTGCTCCCTGCCTTTTTTTTTTTTTTTTTTTAAAGCTTCTGATTAGTGAAGATAAGAGAAGTGCTCAAGTGGAACTCATCCTTCTCCCATAGCTAATTGTAGCTCCACAGCAATTTTTTACCAAGCAACCCAGGGGACATTAGGATAGTGTTACGGCCTTGAGGACGTTGAGTCTGGCATTGCTTCTACCTAGTGAGGAGATTTAGCAGTGCATTTATTGACTGGTGGAGGGTGGGAAAGAGAAGAGTAAGTTTTTTACATTTGTTGGATAGGCATAAGAAGCTAAAGAGATATGGACGAGGAACACATTCTTAACTATGCTACTTTTATTTGCATTGCGGTGCTCAGATGATTGATGCAGTGGAGAAAGTCTTGGACTGCGATTTAATAGATGAGGGTTCAGCCTAGGATTTTGCTACTAGTAGTAATCATTATATGTCTGTTACCTAATCTCTCTGGGCTTCATATTTCTTCTTTGCAAAATAAGTATTAGAAGATCCCGAGGGCTGGAGGAAATGTTAATATACTCTGCTTTCTTTTTCGTTTTCTAGGTGGGAGTAAAAACATAGGGAGCCTTCACATGTGCCTGAAACAGCCAACATAGAGGCATATTAAAGATAGACCACACTTCTTAGGGTTTTTAAAAAGAGGGGCATTCATACATGTAGGAGTTATACACCTACTTTCGTTTTTGTTGTTGTTGTTGTTTTTTTTTTTTACCATTAGGATCAACAGTGATAATGGCTGAGTGTACAAGCCTTCAGTTTGTCAGCCCTTTTGCTTTTGAGGCAATGCAGAAAGTGGATGTTGTTCGGTTGGCATCTTTAAGTGATCCAGAATTGAGACTTCTTCTGCCCTGCTTGGTGCGAATGGCACTTTGTGCTCCTGCTGACCAGAGCCAGAGCTGGGCTCAAGATAAAAAACTCATCCTTCGTCTTCTCTCTGGAGTGGAAGCTGTCAACTCTATTGTTGCATTGTTGTCAGTGGACTTTCATGCTTTAGAACAGGATGCCAGCAAAGAACAGCAGCTTAGGTAATGTTGTGTTATATAATATGTGGACTGGGATTTACTCGGATTTGTTAAAGAAGAGGGAGTCAAATATTTTTTGGAGATTTTAGGACTTTTTATTGGATGCACTCCCCCAGAAAAGATTGAGAATCTAAACTTTGGAGAGCATTTTACTTAGTTCTTTTCTATTTATAGTTAAAATTCTAGAATTCCATATTCTAAAATGTTGTGTAGAGAATTTTGGCTACACATATTGTTGTATACATGCTAAACTGAATAGGCCAGTTGGTTTCAGCGGGAAGTGGGTAGGGTAAGTTCCCCTAAAAGTAGAAGTATTTACTGGGAGGCTTTTTAAGCTTATATTGATTTCCCCAAATTCTGGGCAGTTGTTTGGTCCTTCCCTGCTTATTGTGAATCCAAGAGTGAGCAACTGTTCATGTAAGTGGGTGTTAACTATTAGCTGGTGTCTTTATATAGGTTGTGAATTTTTGAAATAGGCAAACTAAATAGTATTTCAGAAGTATTATTTTCATGAAATGTATGAAAATAATTCATACATTCTTTTGTAGATTATTTCAACAAAAGATAATTTTATGCTATTTTTGTGCCAGTGTTCTCATAATTGTTGTACACATTTGTGCTTTATTAGGCATAAACTTGGAGGAGGCAGTGGAGAGAGCATCCTGGTATCACAGCTTCAGCATGGACTGACATTAGAGTTTGAACACAGTGATTCACCTCGTCGATTGCGTCTTGTGCTTAGTGAGCTGTTGGCAATTATGAACAAGGTGCATTTTTAAAAAAATTTTTTAGAGAGAGAGAGAAAGAGAGAGTAAGTAGGGGAAGGGAGCAGAGGGAGGGAGAGAGAAAGAGAATCTTAAGCAGGCTCCATGCTTAGCGTGGAGCCCAACACTGCCTGGATCCCATGACCCTGGGATCGTGACCTTAGCTGAAACGAAGAGTCAGATGCTCAACCCACAGAGCCACCCAGGAACTCCAAGAGGCATTTATTTTAATCACACCTCAAACTATGCATGATTTGATGTCTACACATAAAAAGTAGAAAACAAGCAAGAAGGCAGGCAGGTTGTATACTCTTCTACACATATTTCTTTTTTTTTTTTTAACGTTTTATTTTTTTTTGAGACAGGGAGAGACAGAGGATGAACAGGGGAGGGTCAGGGAGAGAGAGAGACACAGAATCTGAAACAGGCTTCAGGCTCTGAGCTGTCAGCACAGAGCCCGACAAGGGGCTCGAACTCATGGACCGCAAGATCATGACCTGAGCCAAAGTCGGCCGCTTAACTGACTGAGCCACCCAGGCGCCCCTCTTCTACACATATTTCTATTTGTTTTGTGTTTTCCTTTGAAAGGCTTAAAGGGGTATATATTAATATATATATAAATAATATAATAATTATATAATAATATATAATAATTAAATATAATGTATATAATATATAATTATATATAATGTATAATTATATTATTATATAAGTAATATAATAATATACAAATAAATAAACTTATGGATATATATATAAAATATTTAAGTTTATTTACTTATTTTGGGGTGGCAGAGAGAGAGGGAGAGAGAATTCCAAGCAGGATCTGTGATGTCAGAACAGAGCCCAAGGTGGGGCTTTAGACTATGACCTGAGCCAAAATCAAGAGTCAGATGCTTAACTGACTGAGCCACCCAGGCTCCCCAAAAGTCTTAAAAAGATATTAAATGCCTACCTTAAAGGCTTTCTTTCTCTAACTACTATTTTTTCTCATTTATACCTATGATGAATTTTCTATTCTAGGGTTTTTTTTCTGTATGGATTCCATATAATGCCTTTTTGATATTTAGAAGGGTACGTAGCTCAAGACTTGTACAAATTACCAAATTTGATAATACCTTTATAGGATGTAATTTCCCTCATAAAATATTATACAGCATAAATAGAAAATATATGTGATTTCTTTTTTTTTTTTAAATAGGAAATTTATTGTCAAATGGGTTTCCATACAACACGCAGTGCTCATCCCAACAGGTGCCCTCCTCAATGCCCTTCACCCACTTTCCCCTCCCTCCCACCCCCATCAACCCTCAGTTTATTCTCAGTTTGTAAGAGTCTCTTATGGTTTGGCTCCCTCCCTCTCTAACATTTTTTTTTTTCCTTCCCCTCCACCATGGTCTTCTGTTAAGTTTCTCAGGATCCACGTAAGAGTGAAAACATATGGTATCTTTCTTTCTCTGATTTATTTCACTTAGCATAACATGCTCCAGTTCCATCCATGTTGCTACAAAAGCCATATTTCATTCTTTCTCATTGCCAAGTAGTATTCCATTGTGTATATAAACCACAATTTCTTTATCCATTCATCAGTTGATGGACATTTAGGCTCTTTCCATAATTTGGCTATTTCAACAGGATCTTTATATTAAGATGGCTCATATCTTAAGCCCAGAGTTTCAGAGGCAAAAGTTCTTTACTGTTAGAATTTCAAGGTCAATTTGTTTATAATAAAGTTTAGTTTTGGGGTGCCTAGGTGGCTTAGTCAGTTAAGCATCTGATGCTTGGTTTTGGCTCGGGTCATGACCTCACGGTTCCTGAGACTGAGCCCTGTGTAGGGCTCTGCACTGACAGCTTGGAGCCTGCTTATGATTCTCTCTTCCCCGCCTCTCTCTGCCCCTCTCTCACTTCTGTGCACATGTATGTGCATACTCTCTCTCTCTGTCAAAAAAAAAAAAACTTAACTTTTTTTCTGGGGCTCCTGGATGGCTCAGTCAGTTAAGTGTCTGACTTTGGCTCAGGTCATGATTGTGCAGTTCGTGAGTTCAAGCCCCATGTTGGGCTCTGTGCTGACAGCTCAGAGCCTGGAGCCTGCTTCGAATTCTGTGTCTCCCTCTCTACCCCTCCCCTGCTTGCTCTCTCTCTCTCTCAAAAATAAATAAACTTAAACAAATTTTTAAAAAAATTTTTTTTTCTAAAAAAATGTTTAGTTTTATACATTGTGGACCCAAACCCTCTAAATTCTATTTCCAGAGAAAATACTGGTGGTGGTGGGTGGTACAGTTAGTCAGTTTTGGATAGTGTTTAAGATATGTTAGAAAAAAAAAAGAAAAAAAAAAGAGATATGTTAGAAATCTTTATTTTTTTATTTTTAAAAATTTATTTGTTTTTTTAAATTCCAGTATATGTTAGAAATTTTTTAAAAAATGTTTTTTCTATTACAAACAATTATTTCTTTCTACTCTCTTCTATACTAATAGTCTTAATTTTTTTTTTTTAAGTTTACTTTTGAGAGAGGGGGGAGGGGTAGAGAAAGAGGGAAACACAGAATCCAAAGCAGGCTCCCTGCTCTAAGTTGTCGTCACAGAGCCCGATGCGGGGCTCAAACTCACAAAACTGGAAATCATGACCTGAGCTGAAGTCGGATGCTTAATTGACTGAGCCACCCAGGTGCCCCTAATAGTCTTAATTCAATCAATATTTTCCCTACATCTTTTTCTTAATACCTAACTTGATGGCTCTAGTAAAATAAGTGATCTTTGTCCTCTGGGAGGTTTCCAGTTTTTCAGTTCAGAACTCTGTAGCAAATGGAAAGTGTGATGAAACTGCTGTAGGATATTTTTTAAAAAGTTGGGTACTTCTGTTGACCTACATTTTTATTTTTTGGTTTTCCTGCAGTTCATTTGGAATTGTTTATATTGTTTATATTTGTTATACTGCTTTAAGTTTACTGTTTTTTGCCTTTTATTGAGCTACAACTTTTGTAGGTGGCATTCCTAGTTCATTTGTTTGGCTTGTCTTTAATTCCAGATGTTTCCAAATATTTATATAGAAATAAATTATTGAGACCCAGATTGCCATGTCTGAATAATAATTAATGTGACTAATTGTGATTACATTCGATCAAATTTATCCAATACTGCATATTCTGCTGCGAGTATATTAATGACATATTAAGAGACATGATCTGTAAGCTCAACAGATAATTATAAAAATAGTGAGGGCTTATCTGAAATTAATAGAGTTCATCATTTCTTTTATTTGTTTTTCTTTTTTAAGGTGTCTGAGTCCAGTGGAGAATTTTTTTTTAAGTCATCTGAGCTATTTGAGAGTCCAGTCTATTTGGAGGAAGCTGCAGATGTACTTTGTATTTTACAAGCAGGTAATGACTGCTAAGATACATTACAAATATAGTTTCTTGTTATATGATACTGTGTAACTTCTTAACTTTGAATATTGTGTTATTTTACATATTTTATAAAAATATACCTTAAAAAATGGCTAATAATAGGACAATGATTTAGTAAATTATATTATTTCCATAGTATGACATGTTATGCAGCCATTAACAGAGTGTATTTGAAGAAATTTAATGATTTTTGAAGGTGGTCATAATATGTAAGTGAAAAAAGCAAAGGGTAAATTGATAAGTGGAATATAAAAAACTAAAAGTTAAGACAATGCCTGTGGGAGGATTAAAATATTTCAGTTTACTAATTTTGAATGGGATTAAAAAGGTGGAGGACATAAAAATGCAAAGATTTTCATGCAAGTAACTCTTGACCAACACTGCCGACTGTAGCAGTGGCATTGTTCTATATTGTGCTTTCTAATACAGTAGCCACTAGTCACATGTAGTTACGGTTTACTGGACATGTAGCCAGTGTAACTGAGCTATTTTTAATTTTATTTAATTTTAATTAATTTAAGCTTATTTATCCATTTATTTGTTTTTGTAAAAGGTTTTATTTTTTTTTTAATTTTTTTTTTTTTTCAACGTTTATTTATTTTTGGGACAGAGAGAGACAGAGCATGAACGGGGGAGGGGCAGAGAGAGAGGGAGACACAGAATCGGAAACAGGCTCCAGGCTCTGAGCCATCAGCCCAGAGCCCGACGCGGGGCTCGAACTCACAGACCGCGAGATCGTGACCTGGCTGAAGTCGGACGCTTAGCCGACTGCGCCACCCAGGCGCCCCTGTAAAAGGTTTTATTTTTAAGTACTCTCTCTACCCATTGTGGGCCTCGAATTTACAACCCTGAGATCCAGAGTCTTGTGCTCTATGGACTGCACCAGCCAGGTGCACCAATTAATTTAAATTTAAATAGCCACATGTGGCTGGACAGTTTGTTCTGGACTATGAAAAGAAAGTACCTTAATTTATTGCTTTTTTCCCCCTAAAGTTATTGCTCTTTTTTTTTTTTTTGATGTTTATTTATTTTTGAAGGAGAGAGAGACAGTGTGAGTGGTGGAGGGGCAGAGAGAGAGGGAGACACAGAATCTGAAGCAGGCTCCAGGCTGGGAGCTGTCAGCACAGAGCCCACTGCAGGGCTCGAACTCATGAACTGTGAGATCATGATCTGAGCCAAAGTCAGACGCTCAACCAACTGAGCAACTGAGGCACCCCTAAATTTATTGCTCTTAAATGATGTTTGTGAAATATCACTCCTTAGTAACATTGATTTTGTTTTCTTGTAGAGCTCCCTTCTCTGCTTCCTATAGTGGATGTAGCTGAAGCTTTGCTACATGTTAGAAATGGTGCTTGGTTCTTATGTCTGTTGGTGGCCAATGTTCCTGATAGTTTTAATGAAGGTAAAACGTAATTTTAAAATAGGATATTGAAGAGATTTGCTGGTGTAGGTTCAAGACCTATTTTTTGTGCTACAAAGAAATATTTATGGGCTTTCATTTGAGATTTTATCTCTGGAAAGTTTATTAGTGAGTATTCATTGTAGAAGTATTGGGTTTAGAAAATTTCAAAATTGTTTTGAGATTATCAATTTAAATATGGTAAGTATGCAATAGGGGTGCCTGGGTGGCTCAGTTGGTTAAACATCCAGCTCTTGGTTTCAGCTCAGGTCATGATCTCACGGTTTTGTATTTGAGCCCTGCATTGGGCTCTGTGTTGACAGTATGGTGCCTGCTCGGGATTCTCTTTCTCCCCCTCTCTCTCTGCCCCTCCCTCATTCACAATGTCTCTGTCTCTCTTGAAATAAACTTAAAAAAAAGAATGCAACCCCCAAATTTTTTTTTTGCCTTTAGTCACCAGTGCAATAATAGGATAGTAAAAAATACTAAAGAACTAGAAGATATAGTCCGATGCTTATGGAGCAATGGGAAGAAGACTTGTCTGTGAATTAGCCAGAATACAATACAAGGCATAAGTAATCAGAAATAGCAGCAATCAAACCCTTTGGTTTTTAGCCTTATTGTTGTCAATTTACAAAAAGGATAGAGTCAAAACTGAGAAAATCAACTAAAATTTTCACCTCTGTTTCAAACTACTACTGATTGAACATTGTTGTTTGGATCTGTGTGATATTGAAATAAAAACATTCATTGAGCAAGGTTGTGAATTGGGAGCCAAAGAGGAAAAAGCACTGGATCTGGCGGTTGTAATTTCTAGTTTTGTCACTCACTTTTTGTGTATCTCCATCAAGATACTTCCATTCTATAAAATGAGATATTAATAATAACATTTCCCTTACATTTTTTTTTTAATGTTTGTTTATTTTTGAGAGAGAGAGAGACACAAGCAGGGGAGGGGCAGAGAGAGAGGGGGACTGAGGATCCAAAGCCGGCCCTGCACTGACAGCAGGGAGCCTGATGCAGGATGAGATCATGATCTGAGCCAAAGTCAGATGCTTAAGTGACTGAGCCATCCAGGTACCCCTCTCTTACATTTCTAAGAGATTTATTGAATATATCATAAGGTATGTAAAAGTTCTTTGTAAAAACTGTCTTATTGTTGATTTTCTGTCTACATTGTCTATCAGTTACTAAGAGAGGAATGTTGACATCTCCAAACATAATTGTGGATTTGTCTATGTCTACTTTCATCTTGTTTTTGCTTCACTAATTTTTAAAAAAGATTTTATTTTATTTTTTATTTTGAGAGAGAGAAAGTGTGTGCGTGCGGGCTGGGGAGGAAGAGAGAGAGAGAGAGAGAATCTTTTTTTTTTTTTTTTAGAGAGAGAGGGTATAAGTGAGTGAGGGGCAGAGAGAGAGAGAATCCCAGGAAGGGCAGAGGCAGAGAGAGAGGTGGGTCTCACCCAAAGCAGGTCTTGTGTTCCCCTGAAGCGGGGCTCCAGCTCACCTGAAGTGGGGCATGAGCTTACCCGACGTGGGACTTGAACTCATGAACTGTGAGATCATGACCTGAGCTGAAGTCAGATGCTTAAAGACTGAGCCACCCAGGTTCCCGGGAGAGAAAGAATCTTTAAAAAAAAAAATTTTTTTTAATGTTTATTCATTTTTGAGAGACAGAGCATGAGCTAGGAAGGGGCAGAGAGAGAGGGAGACACAGAATCCAAAGCAGGCTCCAGGCTCTGAGCCATCAGAACACAGCCCGATGCGGGGCTCGAACCTGTGAACTGCAAGATCATGACCTAAGCCAAAGTCAGACGCTCAACCAACCGAGCCACCCAGGCACCCCCCGGGAGAGAAAGAATCTTAAGCAGACTCCACACTCAGCGCAGAGCCTGGTGAGGGGCTCAATCTCACCACCCTGGAATCATGATCTGAGATGACATCAAGAATTGGATGCTCAACCAACTGAGCCACCCAGAAGCCCTGCTTCATTAATTCTGAAGCTATGTTTGGGTCCATGTACATTTAGGATTGTTATATCATTATGATGAATTAAGCCTTTTTCATTATAAAATATTCTTCTTTATCCTTGGTAATATACCTTCTTTTGAAGTGTACTTCAATAATACAGTCATAGCAGCTTACAATTAGTGTTTGTATGGTATATATCCATCTTTAAAAAAATCTGTATCTTGGGGCACCTGGGTGGCTCAGTCGGTTAAGCGTCCGACTTCCGCTCAGGTCATGATCTCGTGGTTTGTGAGTTCGAGCCCCACCTCAGGCTCTGTGCTGACAGCTCAGAGCCTGGAACCTACTTCGGATTCTGTGTCTCCTCTCTCTGCCCCTTCCTCACTTGTGCTCTGTCTCCCTTTGTCTATCAAAAATAAATAAATGTATAAAAAAAATTTTAAAAAAATCTGTATCTTTAAGGTGGGTTTCTTATAGACAAGTATAGTTGAATCTTGTTTTTTAAAAAAACTTAGTTGCAGTCTCTGCTTTTGGAGTATTTAGACCATTTATGTAGATCATTCAATGTGATTATTGTGGTAGTTAGATTTAAGTGTATCATCTTGTTATTTGCTTCCTTTTTCTTTTCCTTCATTTGGATTGAAATTTTTTAGGATTCCATTTAATCTCAACTACTGTCATGTTAGCTTTATGTCTTTGCTTAATTATTTTCTTGGCATTTACATTTCTTTATTGTTGGGTTTAAATTTTTTTTTAATACTTATTTATTTTTGAGAGAGACAGAGAGAGACAGAGTGTGAACAGGGCAGGAGCAGAGAGAGAGGGAGACACGGAACCCGAAGCAGGCTCTAGGCTCTGAGCTGTCAGCACAGAGCCTGACGTGGGGCTCGAACCCACGAACTGTGAGATCATGACCTGAGTTGAAGTTGGATGCTTAACCAACTGAGCCACCCGGGTGCCCCTCCCCTTCTTTTAGCTCTTTAAAGATGTTGTTATATTGTCTGTGGTAGTTTAATTTCTCTTGCTCTGTATATGTTTCTGTTTTCCTCTGGCTGCTTTTATTTGTCTTTTCTTTGTGGCTGCTTTTAAGATTTTCTCTTTTCCACTGGTTTTCAGAAATTTGCTTATGATGGATCTCAATATTATTTCTTTGTGTTTATCCTGCTTGAAGTTTATTGAACTTCTGGTTTTATAGTTTTTATCAAATTCAGAAAAATTTCTTCAAATATATTTTTGTTTTCCATTCAGTTTTTCTTTCTGAGACCCTAATTATATTTGACTACTTGGTATTGCACCACAGGTCACTGTTCATTTTGTCTCTTTTCACTCTTTGCTTTATTTTGACCAGTTTCTTTTGCTATGCTTTCAAATTCCCTGATGATTTTCTTCTATAGTGTCTATTCCGCATAAATGATTAATTCAAAGACTGAAGAAATTCTTTTTAACATTCTACTTAAAAGCTTAAAGTAATAGAGGCTATTAAATGTTCAGTTTGTAGGGGTCTCATAAAAAATGGAGAACGACAAGATGAGGAAAGTCTTGGAGGAAGGCGCAGGACAGATGCCCTACGCTTCTTATGTAAAATGAATCCTTCTCAGGCCCTCAAGGTCCGAGGCATGGTGGTAAGAGATATTATTTTTATAAGACAGAAGCCTTTGTATTATGACCAGGAACTTTCCCAAGATGATTTGAGAATCTTGTAGAGATTTGGAATTACTTTCCTTTCTGGGTTTTTTTTTTTTTTTTTTTTTTTTTTTTTTTTTTTTAACGTTTATTTATTTTTGAGACAGAGAGAGACAGAGCATGAATGGGGGAGGGGCAGAGAGAGAGGGAGACACAGAATCGGAAGCAGGCTCCAGGCTCCGAGCCATCAGCCCAGAGCCCTACGCGGGGCTCGAACTCACGGACCGTGAGATCGTGACCTGGCTGAAGTCGGACGCTCAACCGACTGAGCCACCCAGGTGCCCCTCCTTTCTGGGTTTTTGTGTTTTGTGATATGTCCTCCTCTAAACTTTAAAAGCTTTAAAACATCTAAACACTGAAGTGTCCTGGCTCTTTTCCTTATGAGATTGAGTTCAGTTTGTTTTCTTTGCTGTGTTAGGTAGAAGAATGTCACTTGCCAGGCCTTGGAGTGGCTTTGACATTGGATCATACTAAAAATGAAGCTAGTGAAGATGGAGTGAGTGACTTGGTTTGTTTTGTTAGTGGTTTGCTTCTTGGAACAAATGCAAAAGTCCGGACTTGGTTTGGAACTTTTATCCGAAATGGACAGCAGGTGAGATTAAAAATATTTATAGGCTAAAATTAGAACTACCCTACGACCCAGCAATTGCACTACTAAGGCATTTATCCATGGGATACAGGTGTGCTGTTTCAAAGGGACACATGCACCCCCATGTTTATAGCAGCATTATCAACAATACCCAAGTATGGAAAGAGCCCAAATGTCCATCGATGGATGAATGGATAAAAAAAAAATGTGGTATATATATATATATATATATATATATATATATATATATATATATATATATATTTGTGTGTGTGTGTATGCACACACACACACACACACATATACATACAATGGAGTATTACTCGGCAATCAAAAAGAATGAAATCTTGCCATTTGCAACTACATGGATGGAACTGGAGGGTATTATGCTAAGTGAAATTAGAGAAATTAGACAAAAATCATATGACTTCACTCATATGAGGACTTTAAGAGGCAAAACAAATGAACATAAGGGAAGGGAAACAAAAATAATATAAAAACAGGACGGGGGACAAAACAGAAGAGACTCATAAATATGGAGAACAAACTGAGGGTTACTGGAGGGGTTGTGGGAGGGGGGATGGGCTAAATGGGTAAGGGGCACTAAGGAATCTACTCCTGAAATCATTGTTGCACTATATGCTGACTAATTTGGATGTAAATTTTAAAAAATAAAAAATAAAAAAATAATATTTATAGGCTAGGAATCAGGATATTTTGGCAACTAGTAAAAGAGGAAGAAACACTTTTAAAATGATGTCATTAGACCAGTGCTTCTCACACTTCTAGTCTTAGGACCTCCTGACATTTTAAATCACTGAAGGTACCAAAGGGCTTTTATTTATGTGCTTTTTATCTATTGATATTCATGATATTAGAAATAAAACTGAAGGTTATGAAATACCTAATTCTTTAAAAATGGCAAAAATAACTTTTTAATAATAACCCTATTAAATATGAACATATTTTTAATGAAAAATAACCATATTAAAAAAAAAGTGAGAAGTGTTGTATTGTTTTATATGTTTGCAAATCTCTTTAATGTCTGGCTGAGTTGAATATTTGGAAAACTGTGTTGTACGCTTGTGAGAAAATGAGGGTAGAAAAGGCAAATAATGTTTAAGGAGATATTTTTTACCTCTGGACTCTCTGAAAGAGTTTTGGGAATCTCTAGGGTTCTGGGACAGATCCATGAGAATAGGTCATCAAAATAAGTTGTTATTATAGTCTATAATTTTAATATGTATCTTTTTTTATTATGGTAAAATATACATGATATAAAATTTACTGTTTTAATCATTTTTAAGTGTATAGTTCTGTGGCATTAATTACATTCACAATATATTGCAACCATCACCACTCTTCATTTTCAGCACTTTTTCATCATCTGTAACAGAAACTCTGTACCCATTAAACAATAATTCCCTATTTCTCCTTTCTTTCAGCCCCTGATAACTTCTTTCTACTTTCTGCCTCTATGAATTTGACTATTCTAGGTACCTCATATAAGTGGAGTCACACAATATTTCTCTTTTTAGGTTTGGCTTGTTCTATGTTTTCAAAGTCCATGCATGTTGTAGCATGAATCAGCATTTCCTTTACAAGGCTGAATAATACTCCATTGTATGTATATACTACATTTTATTTTTTCATTCATCTATTGATGAATATATATTATATTTGGCAACAGTTTTTAAGTTGCAAAATATTTCACTTTTTCAAAGAACATTTCATGGTAACTCTGAAAACAATCCCTATGAAGGAATCTATGCAGACTGATTTTTATCTTGTTGATGTCAATGAATTAGACAGTAGCATATGTACTGCTTAGTCCTCCAGCCTATATATTTTTTAAGTTTATTTGTTGCTTTTGAGAGAGAGCGGGAAAGAGAGAATCCCAGGCAGGCTCCACACCATCATTGCAGAGTCCAGTGCAGGGTTCAAACTCACAAACTGTGAGATCATGACCAGAGCTGAAATTGAGTCAGATGCTTAAATGGCTAAGCCATCCAGGTGTTCCCACTAGCCTATTTTTTATGCTGCTGGCTCACCATACTTTTCTGTAGACAAGTTCTACTTTATTTCTAGCCCATTTGAGAACTAATTTTAAGCCTTGATTTCTAAGGGGAAGTTAACATTTACTGCACACCTTCTATATGCACTGTGTTAAGCACTTTGGTATGCTCATCTTGTTTGTGATTGTCCTTTATGTGCAGTAAATTTTTCTTATTTGAAGCTAATGTTATTAAAGCAGGTTTATCATATTTTACTTAGAACCATTTTAAAAATAATAACTGACATCTGCCTAGTTCTTTACAATTTAGAACTGCTTTCATATGTGTTACCTTTGTTCATTCTTTCATCTATTTAACAGATACTGTATGCTTGCTATATGTCAGGCACAATGTTAGGCCCTGCCAAGTAATAGATGACTAAGATGTTATCCCTGCCTCAAGAACTATGAGGGTGATAGACTTATAAACTCCTCATTACAACAGCCCTAGGAGTTAAATATTACCATTATTATTTTTTAGCATTTACTTATTTATTTTGAGAGAGAGAGAGAGAGAGCGCGAGCGCAAGCCAGGAGGACAGGGGCAGAGAGAGAGGGAGAGAGAGAATCCCAAGCAGCCTCCACAGTGTCACGCAGAGCCCAATGCCAACTGTGAGATCATGACCTAAGCCAAAATCGAGTTAGATACTCAACCTGAGCCACCCATGCACCCCAGGAGTTAAATATTATTAATATTCATTTCCTTGTCATTAAGGACACTGGAGTTCAGAGAGTTAAGTGTACATAGTTAATAGCAAAGCTTTGTTTAAACCCAAGATGTCCTGTCTCCAAAATGTGAGCACTTTCTACTGTATTACATATGACTCAGTTAGTCATTATGTATTTGAAAGTATTTAAATGACATTTTACAGTTCAAATTGTCATTAACTTAGTGTTTTCTGTATAGCCAATCTGGATTAGTGTGAATAGAGTGTTCTTCAAATGAATCAGTGAATTTTCAGTTTTTAATCAGTTGGTTAAAATGAGATTCTACAGTTACGACAGGCTCTTCAAAAGGGTCAATTTCAAGTGTTTAACTGGGGAGCTTTGTTTGAATGTCCTTTTGACTTGGTAAGTGCTCCATGCTCTATATTTTTTACAGAGAAAAAGAGAGACCAGTAGTTCTGTCCTTTGGCAAATGAGAAGGCAGCTTCTTCTGGAGTTGATGGGCATTCTTCCCACAGTAAGAAGTACCCGCATTGTGGAAGAAGCTGATGTGGAGATGGAGCCCAATGTGTCTGTGTATTCGGGGCTGAAAGAAGAGCATGTTGTGAAAGCCAGTGCACTCTTACGTCTGTACTGTGCTTTGATGGGGATCGCTGGACTCAAGTATTCAATAATTTGATATTTTACCTTTTTATTATTTTATTTTCTTGTTTTTAATTCCAAGAAAGCGAGCCAAAGGCCTTTTATTCAGAGGATTTGGGTTTTCTAATGGGCTTAGGTAGCAGGCTGGCTCATATCAAGAATGAAGTCCTTATATCAAAAACATTCCTAGGTGGGATGTATCCATCTATTTTTGTCAGATTGTAAATAGAATTATGTGAATATGGGAAGGGCCAGAGCAGTTTAAGAAATGTATGACTGGGGCGCCTGAGTGGCGCAGTCGGTTAAGCGTCCGACTTCAGCCAGGTCACGATCTCGCGGTCCGTGAGTTCGAGCCCCGCGTCGGGCTCTGGGCTGATGGCTCAGAGCCTGGAGCCTGTTTCCGATTCTGTGTCTCCCTCTCTCTCTGCCCCTCTCCCGTTCATGCTCTGTCTCTCTCTGTCCCAAAAATAAATAAACGTTGAAAAAAAAAAAAAAAAGAAATGTATGACTTTAACACAGCTTGACATGACTATAGTGAATGATCTGTGAGTGATGCTTTACGTAGCCCATGTAGCTAGTTGAAGTAAATCTCTCCTGTGTTTCCTTTCACAACTGAAATCATAAATTATTTAAATTTGATATATTGTGATTATATTTATTTATTTATTTTTAACATTTATTTATCTTTGAGAGACAGAAAGAGAGTATAAGCAGGGGAGGGGCAGAAAGAGAGGGAGACACAGAATTCGAAGCAGGCTCCAGGCTCTGAGCTGTCAGCACAGAGCCCAATGCGGGGCTTGAATTCACTAACCACGAGATCATGACCTGAGCCGAACTCAGATGCTTAACCGACTGAGCCACCCGGTGCCCCAATATGTTGTGATTATTAAGCACAAGATTTCTTAGTTAGTCAATGCACTACATCCTTTTGAGTAATGTCCTCAATTGTTACATATACAGTCCTCACTTTGCATGTCTCTGATAAGTCTGGATTTCACTTACCACACTTAGTGTTGGCTTAGTTAAATAACACTGCTGCCTCAACAACTAATGTATCAGTTACTATGATACATTAGCCAAATAATTGTATAAAGTACAAACTTTGCTGAGAGCTCTTCAAGCCCGAGTCATTATGTAAATAACAGATGTACATCATGATCAGTGACTAATCACATCATGTCGTTTAAAGTTGTTGGCGACTGGTCACTGCCAATCTGTTATTCGGTTGGTGAACATACAACAAAATGCATAGTTGAACTGTCACCTTGTCTCTCAGTGACACCTTGTCTCGTGTTATTTGAGGAAAATAATTGAAAGAAGGAATCGGCCAAGAAAGATGAAAATGTAGCAAAGAAACAAAAGGTGGTAACACTGAAAGTGACATTTGAACCAAACATAAATAGAAGAAATAGCTGACTGTGAAGATGTTAACACTGCTGCCATTTGAGAAACACTAGATATGTATCCCATGAACTTAGTAAAGGTGCCCTTGTCAACATGAATGAAGAAAGTCATTGTGGAAGAAGGATGAAGTCCCAGAGGAAGTGATGCCGGCAAAAATCTTCACCTTAAAGGATTTTTCATGACTGAACATAACAAAGAATAAAATGTTGGAATCAGATTCAAACTTAAAAAGGGCTATGACAATTCATCAAGGATTAAGAAAGAGGTTCACTCCACATTATGATATATAGAATGAAAAGAAGGCAAGGGCTATTCAAACTACTGACAAATTTTTTTTTTACAAAGAAAACACTTTAATTCCCAGTGTTTGTAATATTTTCAATTACAGAGTGCTATGTAAATATTACTTAGCTATTTTTTCCATTTCCCTATGTATTATGACTAAGAGGAGGTTTTCAATGTTTTGACGTTTTATTATATATTTTTTACACTTTTTTTTTAAAGTTCATTTATTTTAGAGAGAAAATGTGAGTGTGAGTGAGCAGGGGAGGGGCAGAGAGAGAGAGGAAGAGAGAGAATCCCAAGCAGGCTCCACACTATCAGTGTGGAGTCCAATGCAGGGCCCGAACTCACAAACCATGAGATCATGACCTGAGCTGAAATCAAGAGTTGGATGCTTAACCGACTGAGCCTCCCAGGCACCCCTGAATGGTTATTTTTATGGTCCCATACTACTCTGCCAAGTGAGGATTGTGTGTATTTGTATCTGAGGAAAAGCACTGGTTGTAAGTGCAACAGTTTTGCTTTTAATGACTTAAGATATTAAAGACTTTATAATATGAGGTATCTTTATAAAGATCAGAATTCATATCTGAAAAGTTAAACTGTTTGGGAAGTCCCTTCTTCTTCCTTCCTCTCTCAACTAAGAAGAATAAAGCCTAATAATATATTCATTTTTTAGACCAACTGAGGAAGAAGCTGAGCAATTACTGCAGTTGATGACAAGCCGTCCTCCTGCTACACCGGCTGGGGTTCGCTTTGTTTCGCTTTCCTTTTGTATGCTACTGGCCTTTTCTACACTTGTCAGGTACTTTACTGTATAGGTTGCTCTATTTTCTGAAGGTCTGATTTTGTTTGCCTACTAAAATGCATGTATAGCATTAATTAGGAGTGTACTAAAAAAAATTGGTCCAGGGATGGACATTGGTATTATCTTTTAGTAAATGGTGTCAATAGCATCAATTGTATGCCAGTTAAAGAGTCATAATAGTTCTTCAACATTTGTTAAGGCAAATTCCCTTACTTCCTGTTTCCCCTTCCCTCAAGGCAACTTTCAGTTCTTTTAGTGGATTGTTTTGTTTTTTTACTTCCATATCTTTAAATACTGTGTTTGTATTTGCTGTATTTTGATCTTGATTTTTCAATTTTAGGAATAATTGTTGATTTCCTACTGTGTATGAAAGATGAAGAATTAGTTCTCCTTTCTTCTTTTCCCCCTAGCACATCTATATGTCCTTCCCATATTCCCATTCTCCTAGTACAGTTATATTGCAATTTTGCTTTGGCAAATACTTAGTTGTTCATATAATACTATTGGGAGCTCAACTATGTAATAGATGATTACTTTTCTTCTGCAAAACTTGCTTTTTGCATTAATAATTATCCTGTATTTTGTTTGTTTTCATTTGTTCTTTATTCTTTGTACTTACATTAATGGAACCTCATACTCTGCCAGTCTTAACCTCCTCCCAAGATATTTCCCAAAGCATTTCCAAGAATACCTCCCAAGGTATTTCTTAAGGAAATCTCTCCTCCTAACTGGCTCCAGTCTGAACTGGTTAGCTCTGCATCTGGTACACAGCTCTTATCCTGGAATTGCTCTTCATTATTATTTTCACAACTTGCTTCATGTCTCCTTTTTTGGATTTCCTGTTTCCTGCATCTCATATGTCCTTCTTTTAATTGTTTTCTCATTTTGCTTGTTTAGAATGGATATGTGGGAGGTCAGTTATTTTGAGACTGGGTATTTCTGACAATGTCTTTATTCTACTTTGGAACATGATTAAGTTTCATAGAGTTTAGAATTTGAAGCTGGAAGTAATTTCCCTTGAGAATTTTGAAAGTCTCATTCCATTGTCTTCTGACTTCCAGTGTTGCTGATGAGAAGTCTGATGACATTCTGATTCTTGTTTTTTGTGTAGCCTGTTTTTTTAAAAATATGGAAACATGGAGGATTAACTTTTTGTCCATAGAGTTTTGAAATTTTTTGGATGATAAGCCTTAGTGTGGGTCTGTTTTTGTCTGTTGTCGTAGATATTCAGTAAACCCTTTCAACCTGGGAACTCATGTCCTTTAATCTAGGAAATTTTCTTAAGCTAATTTGTTGGTAATGTTCCAAATGGCTTTTTTTTTTCTGTCCAAAACCTTCTCTTACTTAGACATTGGATTTCCTGAAATGATTATCTTATTTTCTTATCCTTTCCTGTTTTCCTTATCTTTGTCTTGTTCTCCTTTTTTTAAAAAACAGCTTTATTGAAAGACCATTCACATACCATAAAATGCACCCATTTTAAAGTTTATGATTTAATAGATTTACGTGTATTTACAAAGTTGTACAACCATCACCACAATCCAAATTTTAGAACGTTTTTCTCACTCTGAAAAGATACTGTTCATTCTACCTTCTAAGATTTTTTTTCAACTTTTAATCCTCTGTAGTTTTTGATATCTAAGAGTCTTGTTTGTTCTCTGGTTATTTCTTCTGTATAGTAGCTTCACAGTGGCATGCTTTCTCTGATACTAATCATAATGACTGAAGAGATTTTATTAGTACTGTTTCTTTTCTAAGTTTTTTTTTCCTCCTTTTTTTTGGTCTCTATTTTTCAAGTTAGAAAGTTTTTTCAAGGGTTTGATAAGTCTCTATTTTCTTCCTTCCTTCCTTCCTTCCTTCCTCCCTCCCTCCCTCCCTCCCTCCCTCCCTCCCTTCCTCCCTTCCTCCCTTCCTTCTTCCCTCCCTCTCTCCCTCCCTCTCTCTCCCTTCCTTCCTTCCTTCCTTCCTTCCTTTCTCTTTCTTTCTTTCTTTCTTTCTTTCTTTCTTTCTTTTCTTTCTTTCATTCATTCATTCATTCATTCATTCATTCATTCTTTTGTGGGCTCCATGCCCAGCATGGGGCTTGAACTCACAACCCAGATCAAGAGTCACATGCTCTAATGACTGAGCCAGCCAGGCGCCCCAGGGGCTTGATAATTCTTGATTGTTTATATTTAAATATAAATATAAGTAGGAAAATAAGTAAATAAATAAATAAATATAAGTAGGAAACTGATAAGCAGATTAGAATCTTTTAATGTATAGGTAGCTCTTTGGGAAACTTATCAGATTCTTAGAGGAGACTTTTGTCTTGTGTAGAGAGCAAAGGCCTGACAAGAAACCCATAAGCAAAGTTAAAAAATGAGGGTTAGGGAACTAAGCTTGTAGTTTAATCATTCACTTAATTCTCCTACATTTTGAACGGTGCTTCAGATATCCCTGGTTGTCCCTTAGTTCAAAGACACCTTCTTTTACCATCTCCAGAGCATAAATCTTCAGTCTTCTCTCTGCTGGGGGAGGGGGATTCATCTAATTGTGTAGAATGGAGGAGGTGATCTGGAGGTCTACTACTTATATAGACTGTTGACCTTTTTAATTTAGGCTGTGTCTTCACTCTTCCTCCTAGAACTGCCTGGAGCTGTCAGTTCCTAAGCTCTTTGGGGATTCTGTGGTATAAAGTGGATTGGCTTTTCCTTCCTGCCAGTTGAGTATTCTGCTTTCTTGCATCTGCTGAATCAGTTACCACTCTTCCATATGTTCTCTTGCTTCCAGTATTCTGTGTTGTTGTCCATTGTCATCATCATATGCATTTATGCCTTTTAGGAAAATCCCTTTAATGTAGTTTGGGGTTTTAGGAGGGTGTGAAATTAGGTAATAAAATGACGTGATTTCTCTTTTCCTGAAGTAATTTCTAAACATTATCTCTAATCTTCATTACTTTTAAAAGGTGGGTATTTTTATTTGTATTTTTGGATAGGAGAGCTAAAGTTCAGAAGGATCATTTAAATTTCTTGTTTGAGATTAACAGAGAGAGGATTCCTACTGAGGCCTGCCATGCTCTAAAGGCTATTATCTTTCTACTACATAACACTGTCTTTTTTTAGAGCAGTGATTTATGTAGAGTTGAGACTCACCTTTTAAATTTTCTTAACTTGGGTTAGCAGGCTTTTCAGTTGCTTTTGTTTTATCCATTTATACTGCAATGAAGTAGAAGAAAATCAATGCAAATTATTTTCACAAGTCAAAGTTGACTTGTACCTTTTGATGTAAATCTAGGAATGCCCTTTTAAAAAGTCATTGTTGGTATGTTTTTATAATCATTTTTTATGTGTGATGAGCCCATGCCTCTTTTTTCTTTTTCTTTTTTTTTTGAATAGTGCTCTCTTATTTCTCTATAGTTTTGAGTTCTGCTCAAAATGTTTTTTACAAAAAATTTTTTTTTCATTTTGTTTATTTGAGAGAGAGAGAGAGAGAGAGCACAAACAGGGGAGAGGGGCAGAGGAAGAGAGAGAGAATTTCAAGCAGGCTCCATGCTCAGCACAGAGTGTGACGTGGGGCTCAGTCCCACAACTTAGGATCATGACCTGACCTGAAATCAAGAGTCAGACACTCAACAAATGGAACCACCCAGGCACCCGTCTGCTCAAAATGTTTTTCAAAATTAAATTTTAATTACCTTGTTACTGATCTCATACTCAGTTTGTGACTTTTTGGTGATTGTTTTAACACTAGATTTTTTTCTATATGAAATATCAGCTGTTAATGCAGTTTTTCTAACATTTTAATCCCAAAAGGTCTTTGCTTTTCAAAAAATGTGAGGAAGTTCACTTTCTCCAACTTGTAAATGCAGTAATTAAAACTTTGAGAGGGTTTGACTGTTCACATTCATAAAGAAAAGCAAAGGCCCTTATTCTTCATCTCTGGAACTACTTCATTATTTCAGTGACAGGTAATAGCCATTTCAACAAGGAGTTAATTTAAATTGATATTTCAAAATAGCGAAGGAAAAAATACTATCTACTAAAAAATAATTCCAGAATGCTTTCTCATTCTTATGCTAGTATCTCTGATAAACCATTGACTTTTTCATGTTTTATATAGTACACCTGAACAGGAGCAGCTAATGGTAGTGTGGCTAAGTTGGATGATAAAAGAAGAAGCATATTTTGAAAGGTAAGGTGACTCCATTTGTTTCAGTTAGTAAGTTTTTCTTAACTTCTTTTTGGAAATTCATATTTTCTTTTTTGTTTCAACAGTACATCTGGCGTCTCTGCTTCTTTTGGGGAGATGTTGTTATTGGTCGCTATGTACTTTCATAGCAACCAGCTTAGTGCTATCATTGACTTGGTCTGTTCCACTTTGGGGATGAAGGTAATTTTCTTATCTTCTTTCTAAGGAAGGTGTTTCTAGGTGGGGCATTTTCTTGTAGTGTACAGTATATTTTGTTTCCATTTTGAAGTAATTTTAGTTTAATAGTTTGAAATTTTATCAGGAAAAAATATATGTTTTGAAAACATTTATTTACAAGAATAATAGATGTTCGATATAGAAAGCATGAGAATACACAAAGGAAGAATATAATTTCATTTTTCAAGATATCAAGGATACTTCTGTTCACATTCTGGTGTCTATTCTTTCTTTACATTGATATATTTTTCAATTTTTCAATTTAAAGAACTTAACCAACATGTGATGACATATCCTCATATCAATATATATTCTAGGGTGCCTGGGTGGCTCAGTCGGTTGAGCGTCTTACTTCGGCTCAGGTCATGATCTTGCAGTTCACGAGTTTGAGCCCCGTGTCGGGCTCTGTGCTGATAGCTCAGAGCCTGGAGCCTGCTTCAGATTCTGTGTCTTCCCCTCTCTCTGCCCCTCCCCTGCTCACACTCTGTCTCTCCCTCTCTCTCAAAAATAAATAAAAACATTAAAAAAAAATTCTGATACAATATCATTTTTATTATGGACTGCATAGTAGTCTATCATATGGACCAATCAGGATTTTCTTAATGGATCCTTTATTTGCCATGTAGATTTCTTACTTTCTGAATAGTGCTTAGATGATTATCCTTATTTATGTAAATACATACATAGGTACTCACATATGTTTATCTTTAAACTTGTTTTTTAAGTAATCTCTGCACCCACCATGGGGCTTGAACTCACAGCCCCAAGATCAAGAGTTACATGCTTTACAGATTGAACCAGCCAGGTACCCCCTTTAAACAATTTTTGGATTATCTCCTTAGGAAAAAGTTCTAGAAGGCAGTTACTAACTAAAAAGAATATAATGATATTAATATAATTGCCAGATTATCTTACTGAAAGTTTATATCGGTTTAACTGTTCTCATTAGTGCACGAAAGTACCAGTTAACTGGACTCTCACCATCACTGGGTGTTATGATTCTTTTTCATCTTTACATATTTGATTGATGAAAGATGGTTCCACTTACTTTGCATTTCATCGATTACTAGTGAAACTGTGTCTTTTGTGTTTTTTTAAAAGGTTTTTTGTATTAGTTTTTTTTAATGTTTATTTTTATTTTTGAGAGCAAGAGAGACAGAATGTGAATGGGGCATGGGGGAGAGAGAGAGGGAAACACAATCTGGAGCAGGCTCCAGGCTCCAAGCTGTCAGCACAGAGCCTGACGTGGGGCTCGAACCCACGAGCAGTGAGATCATGTCCTGAGCCAAGGTTGGACGCTTGAGTGACTGAGCCACCCAGGCGCCCCAAAAGATCTTTATTTTCACTTATTTTTTTAAGTAGGCTCCATGCCAATGTGGGGAGAGAACTCAAAACCCTGAGAGTAAGAGTCATATGCTGTACCGAATGAGCTAGCCAGGACCCCCAAAACTGTATTTATTTGAACTTTAATTTTATATATCACAGTCATTTTAGATAATAAATTTATTAAAGTGTGCTTCATATGTTTTTATGTGCTGAGAATTTTTTTGGTTGTTTTAGATTGTAATTAAGCCAAGCTCCTTGAGCAGGATGAAGACTATCTTCACACAGGAAATTTTTACTGAGCAGGTACTTCTTTTAACTTTATTCTTTAGGTACTTCTTTAATTTTGTTTTACAACATTCATTTGGGGAAAACTTGCATATCTCAGTTTAAGAGTATACTATAGTCCTTTAGTTTCCAATGATAGTTTATTTAATCTCTGAAACTTCTGTAAAGAATAATCCCATTTAAAGTTTACTTTTTTGAGAGAGAGAGAGGGAAGGGTGTGGAAAGGCAGAGAGAGAGTGAGAGGGAAAGAGAGAATCTCAGCAAGGAGCTGATGCGGGGCTCGATCCCACAACTGTGAGGTCATGATGTGATCTGAAATCAAGAGTGGGGGAGCACCAGGGTGGTTCAGTCGGTTGGGCAACTGACTTCAGCTCAGGTCATGATCTCATGGTTTGTGGGTACAAGCCCTGCGTCGGGCTCTGTGCTGACAGCTTGGAGCCTGGAGCCTGTTTCGGATTCTGTGTCTTCCTCTCTCTCTGCCCCTCCCCCACCAATGCTCTGTCTCTGTCTCAAAAATAAACATTAAAAAAAAATAATAATGAAATCAAGAGTGGGTTGTTTAACCGACGGAGCCACCCAGGCACCCCTAAAGTTTACTTTTAAAGTATATACTACATACAAATGTATGTTTTAAATTTATATTTTTTGGAGATTTTGAGTAAATACTAAGAGTATGGTCTTAGATGTTGATGGTAAGGATCTCACATAGAGTAATCATTTGGATTTGTCAAGAGAAAAACAAAATATAGACCTGTTTAAACTTTTAGGCTGTAATGTTCATTTCTAACTAAATTATAAGCTAGAGTGTCTACATTCCTTATTCTTGTATTTACATGTTCTTATTTGGCCTTAGTTATTTTGTCCATGGGTAATCTTAAGGATATTTTGTTTTTTTTTTTAGCGAGGAGACAATTCTGAAATTTAAAATTAATTCCCAGAATAATTTGTTAATGTAAACCTCAGATAACAAAGAACATACATGTCTTAAAAAATGAGATTCGAAAATACTCATGGATGCATAACTGTGTTTATTTTAGGGTAATACTCTCATCCCTATACCAAACTCTCTTTTCTCTCCTCAATGTACATACACTCCCACGTACAGACACATATGGTACATAGGAGACTCATAAGTTATTTTTTATGTGTTTATTTGAACTGACTAGAAGATGACTTTGGGAAGGGTCTTTGAACAACCATTAGAGGTCTATGCATGACAGAATGAGAATGACAATAAAAATTCCTGTTTATGTCAATGTGATAATTTATATCATATATAAAGAATTTATATCACATATAAAGAACTGATACTTTATAATTGACATATGTTTTTCAAAGCACTTTTTCCCCCTCACAAAAACCTTTGAGGCAGGTAAGACTATATTGTTCCATTTTATAGATGTGAAAATAGACTCCAAAGATAAAATGACTTATGTAAAGTCACTGAGTCCAGATTTTATGATTCCAAATTTTAGATTTTTATTTTACCTTACTACATCACTGTCAAACTATCTATGCTTAAAAACAAATTTAAAAAATTAGAGTGCTTTACAAATTCCTAAATGTATGCTGCCTCATCATTCAGAAGTATTAATTACCATGTAATTAGTTTTTCTCATTCATTCCTAAGGACCGCATTTGTATTAAATATTGACAGTCTACCTGCTAATCTTCCCTGTTTCAGAATAATTTTATATTTGGTTTTATCATATGTATTAATATTGTTTTCCCTTTTAGGTTGTCACAGCTCATGCTGTTCGGGTCCCTGTCACCAGCAACCTGAGTGCCAACATTACTGGATTTTTGCCCATTCATTGTATTTACCAGCTTCTCAGGAGTCGTTCCTTTACCAAGCACAAAGTGTCAATAAAAGTATAACCTTATAGTTATATTTCAAGCTACAACCCAAGTTAATGTTTTTTTTTCCTAGTTCTATTTCTGTTTATAGGCTTCTGTGGATTTTGTGTATAAAATATGTCTAATTACTATCCATTTATACATAGTAACTAGGACTATGTATAAATGTATGTATAGTTAATGTCAGATTTTAAAAATAATATAATTCTTAAGTTATTGACAAAATGTACAATGGTACTAACCCATTTGAATTTTCAATAATAGCATGTGGCTATTTCGTTAAAACTTAGTAAGAAATTGCCATTTTCTATACTTTGGTTTTCTTTACCAAACAAAGTTTCTTGTCAGCCATGACCAGCATTTGTACTTTTGTCACAAGGATAGCTAACACCTAACATACATATTTCGATATATTTCCAGTTACTTATAGTTGGCTATATCAAACAGTTAAAAGGTCTTCTAAAGAAAAGGATAAACCCCAAAAGTAAAGAAATCTGAGCCTTTTCTGGAGGCTCTTTAATTTATAAAGAATAATGAACACTTATATGCATTGATATATTACCTTTAACTATCCTTGTTTTCATGATTTAGTGAAGTTGTTTTCCAGGTAGATTGTATCTTCTGCTTCTTTATATTTTTAACAAATGAAATAGAAAAGATTTAAGAGTCTGAATGCACACCCACCATATCTACATGTCCTCTATCTGTGTGTAGTTAAGTGATAGTCTCTCCCATAAGTAGTTGCCAAGGCCACTTTTTTTTTTAAGTAGTCTCTAAGCTCAGTGTGGAGCCCAGCACGGGCCTTGAACTCACAACCCTAAGATCAAGACCTGAGCTGAGATCAAGAGTCAGGTGCTAAACCGACTGAGCCACCCAGGCAACTCATCACTTTCTTAATCTATCTGAGGATTTGCTGTAAAGAGTTGTTCCTCTCCCTAAATTCCTCTGTGCTATGGGGTCTATACCTAAGTATAGATATAGTAGTGACTTACAATATTTTTCCTACTACTTAAAAACTAATAGACTAAAAACCCAAAGTCCATATTTGAAACCCAGACTGATCATCATTTTAGATTTATCTTCTACTAGACAATAGTCTTGATTAAGATATAACAAGTAATTCATATTTTTAAATCAAAGACAGTTGTGAAACTGGGTAATATATTTATAACTGCTAAAAGTTAATAGTTTCAGTGATTCATAAATCATGTAAAATTGTATGTACTTATTAAATTTTACTTGCTTTTTCTTATTGCCATAATTGATTTAGTGCCTATAACCTTCTTTTTTAGGACTGGATTTATAGACAGCTGTGTGAAACCTCTACTCCACTCCATCCTCAATTACTTCCTCTGATTGATGTATACATAAATTCCATACTTACTCCAGCATCTAAATCTAATCCAGAAGCCACAAATCAGCCAGTCACAGAACAGGAGATCCTCAGTATTTTCCAAGGAGTCATTGGGGTAAAGTAGTTGTTCTTGTACATTTTTCTGATTTTTATTTTATTTTATTCTTCTGACTTGTTTCATATTATTTCTTTGATTATTAGAGGACTTCTGGGTGGTTCTGAACTTTAAATGAGATAAAATTTCTTCAGCTCACTTAGGAAATTTATAGGTATGTTATTAGTTCCAAGTGGTTTGTTGAAGAGGCACTTTTTGAGGAGTTCTTTTAAAAGGTCCGTTTTAAAGTCTAAAGAGTGCCCCAGAGAGTGTGTGCTTAACACAGGACTCTGTGACATTACAATACATTCAACAGATGTTTGTTTAGCTTCCTGGGAATCTAAGATCTACTTAGATTCAATTGGGCAACTTGAAGAAAATTTTTTTTTGTCCATTTCTTAGAAGGAAAAGATGGTTGTATTTTTCATAAATATATTCAGACGTAAAATATATATTTTTTAGGAGTTATGTTCTTCATGGTGATTTCAGGTAATACTTGAGACTCCAGTAAACCTTTTTCAGAAGCAGCCTGATAGAATTGCTGTTGAGGAAAGCTGAAGTCCTTTTTTTTTTTTTTTTTTTTTTTGTCTTAAAGACTGTTAAGCATGTTGCCTTTCATCTTCCATACCATCTCAAATTTAAACTTCAAGTTGTCTCTGAGTTTAATACAAACATGGCAGTGTTTCTCCCATTTTATCTGCTCTTGGGAATAGTAACACTGAATAGTCTATGTTAAATGATTTTACCATCAAAAAAGCAGTCATGAAATTTAACAGTATTTTAAAGTATTTATATTATTACCTCCAGGGTGACAACATCCGTCTTAATCAACGTTTCAGTATCACAGCACAGCTTTTGGTGCTTTACTATATACTGTCTTATGAGGAGGCTCTCCTAGCAAACACGAAGACTTTAGGTAAGGTGTACATGTATATAGGGGAGTGTTTCTAGTGATTGTTCATTTGATTTGCTTACATTGTGTTATTTTCCAAGCTGTCATGAGAAAATAAGGTCTAGTATACTAACAAATTCCAGTATCATTCTGTAGTCTTTGCAATGTAGGCATTATATACTCTGATGCATAAATACATGTATGTATGGGCACATAACCACCCCTTGAGGCTCAGTCTTCTTTTTTTTAGCAGGCTAAATTAATAATGGCCTAATTGCCTATATTTTAGCAATTTAGTGACTCTACTAAGTACCTATAAATTAAGAGATAAATCTGAAAGAAGTAACTGAAATTTTTTTGCTTGATTTCAATCTTTGCCCTGCCTTCCTTCCATTAGTGTGAAGAATACCAACTATTCAAAAACAGGAGAAAAAAACAACAGAAGAGTTTCATTTTGCCATTAAAATTATCACTGAACTGGGCTTTCAAACAGCAACTTTAATATCAGAAGATCAGATTTAACATAGAAGATATTGGTATAAAGTAGTATGCTCTTCTATATTTGAAAAAGAAAATTCACCTGTGTTTTAGGCTTGCTAAGTGTATGTAGTTCCATACTGAACAAAAAGTGTCATTAGAAAGCTGTAGGCATTTAGTATGTAATACAGGGAAAATTCTTGTAAGGGCTGTTATTTTGCTGAGTGATTTTACTTTTTGAGAGCTATAAATCAAAGTTACTATTCAGTGTTTGGTGGGTCAGTTTCTTTTATTTATCTTAAGTATTGGGTTTTAAGAATACTGTGGATTTCTCAGCTGCTTTCTTTCCTGACTATAATCATTAGGGTTATATGGACGATATCCCTTAACTGTAATTATAATCTTAGTCATATTAGCCACAAGATGGGCTAATAATAGGCAGTAGATAATAGTCTCTCACTTTTATCCACATATAACTAATTCTGTTAAAAAAAAATGACACTTGTGATTCAGTAGACCATAGAAGAATAAATTACAAGAAGGTGGTCTGGGGGAGAATTCAGACCATTCACACTGTAGCTGGAACCAAGATACACTCTTATTTTTTATATAAATTAATGTCTAGCAAAAAAATTTTTTAATACAGGAACGTACAGAGAGTAGTATAGTCAACTCTTATGTGTATACCATGCAGAATTAACAAGTACTCAGGATTTTTAGGACTGGAGCAATCTTTATATATTCCAGTCCCCAGTGATATGCTTAGTTCAACTCTGTTCCTGTTAAGCCTCTGTTCTTTACTCAATAATCTGATGGATCTCAGTTGGAAAGTTAAGGATTTTAGGTTAGGAGTACAACTTGGCCTGGATTGAATCTGGGAAAGGAACTGGGGCATTAGAGGAAAGTTATTAAGTTTTTACAAGATTCTAGGGAAAAGATAGTGGTGTTTTGGACTGATAGTGCATATGTATTTTTCAATTAGAGTTGAAATGTTTTGCTGATGAATTCATGAGATTTGAGAGACCTGAGCCAAAGTTAATGTGGAGCCTTTTGGCCTGAGCCTAAAGGACAGAATGGCTATCAACTGAAATAAAAGAGCCAGGGGAAGGAGCAGATTTGTGGAGGATCAGGAGCTCAGTTTTGGACATGTTAATTTTGAAATGTGTGATAAACTTTCAAATGGGGATGTTAAGGAGATAGTTATATAGACTGGCCTGAATTCAGGGGAAATAACTAGACTTTGAGATTCTTCAGCATATGTATGATATTTAAAATCATGACATTAAATAGGATCACCAAGGACAAGAGTAAAGTGTGGGAGAATCAGGAGGTTATGATGTCCTGGAAGCCAAGAGAAGATGTTTCTGAAGATACAGTGATCCCCTCTGTCAAATGATGTTTCTTTTTTTTAAAAAAAATTTTTTTTTTCTTTTCAATGTTTATTTTTGGGACAGAGAGAGACAGAGCATGAACGGGGGAGGGGCAGAGAGAGAGGGAGACACAGAATCGGAAACAGGCTCCAGGCTCTGAGCCATCAGCCCAGAGCCCGACGCGGGGCTCGAACTCACAGACCGCGAGATCGTGACCTGGCTGAAGTCGGACGCTTAACCGACTGCGCCACCCAGGCGCCCCTCAAATGATGTTTCTAGTAAGTTAAGGTTTAGACTGAGGCTCAGCTGATGACTGCATATTGCTTGCTGGATGTCATTTGACTTTTACAGTTTTACTAGTAAAGTGGTAGGAGAAAGCCTGATTGTAGTGAATTGAAACGAAAAGTAGAGGAGATATACTGAAGACAGTGAGTAAGGACAGGTCTTTGGAGAAGTCATAAAGAAAGGAAAGCAATGAATGTGATAATTGGAGAGGAAAATGAGGTCACGAGAGGGCTTCTTCTTTTTTTTTTTTGAAGGTGAAAGAGTTTAGGGAATGTTTGTATGTTGTTGGGAGTAATCTAATGGAGAGGCAAGGTTGATAATGCTGAGGACAGAACCCCTGGACTGATGTCCTTGAGAGGTGATGGATGTGGAAAACAAATAGAGAGATCTTTTTCTTTTTGGTTGAGGAGACTTTTTCCTAGTCTAGTTTCTCATCTCCAAGGGGAATAAATAACTGCAGAATATGTCACAACATGAGAGAACTTTGCTCTTTCACATTCAAAATGGTAATTCTGCCTCACATTTAATTCCTACATGTGAAGTTATATTCTGGTTTTAGTACATTGTTAAATGTTCTGTGGTTTTGGCCCTTATAATAAAAATTATTGGGATCCACCAGGTAGCTGAAGATGCTCACATATGGAATTCTGAAATTTCAGTTAGAACCAAGTATTGGATTATCATAGCCATTAAAGTGCATGTGAGGGTATCTGGGTGGCTTAGTTCATTAAGCATCGACTCTTGATTTTGGCTCAGCTCATGATCTCATAGTTTGTGGGATCAAGTCATATATCAGGTTCTATGCTGACAGTGCAGAGCCTGCTTGGGATTCTCTATGTCCCTCTCTCTCTCTGCCCCTCCCTCTCATATGTGCACGCTCTCTCTCTCTCTTTCTCAAATAAACATTGGAAAAAAAGTGCATATGTGTCTATATATTTTTCGTATGCACATATATTTTTGGTTTGTTTAAAAATATTTATATTTGTTTATATTTATACCATGTATATTAATTTTAGTTAAATATTGTATTGATCCAGAAGAATATATGTAAGAAATAGAGTGCTATAATAAATCCCAGTGTACTAATACCTAATTAAAATATGAGCATTACCATTATAGTTCCAGTTTTTAGACTTAAAAAATGTTTCCTGTTTATTACATCTAAAGACTTTATTACCTCTCTTTCTGCCCTTCCTTCTCTTGCTCTCTCGAAAATAAATAAACACTAAAAAAATAAAATAGAACGCAGTAACTTTTTTTTTTTTAATTTTTTTTTTTCAACGTTTTTTATTTATTTTTGGGACAGAGAGAGACAGAGCATGAACGGGGGAGGGGCAGAGAGAGAGGGAGACACAGAATCAGAAACAGGCTCCAGGCCCTGGGCCATCAGCCCAGAGCCCGACGCGGGGCTCGAACCTACGGACCGTGAGATCGTGACCTGGCTGAAGTCGGACGCTTTAACCGACTGCGCCACCCAGGCGCCCCAGAACGCAGTAACTTTTAAGCAAACATTGGCCAATGTTATTTTTTTTTAATGTTTATTTTTGAGAGAGGGAGAGAAAGAGAGAGACAGAGCATGAGAGGGGGAGGGGCAGAACAAGAGGGAGACACAGAATCCAAAGGAGGTTCCAGGCTCTGAGATGTCAGCACAGAGTCCATTGCAGTGCTTGAACCCACGAACTGTGAGATCATGACCTAAGCCAAAGTCAGATACTTAACCGACTGAGCCGTCCAGGCACCCCATTGGCCAATGTTATTTATTGGCAACTTCAAGTTTTGGAACTTTAAAATAAAGTTTGGACAAAAAAGTTGTATGACCATATTTTAGAGTAACAGTATAAGAATTTTAAAAACTTATTTCATTGTTTACCTACCTAATTGTACCTTATTTGATGCAAAGGAACTGGATTTAAAAAAAGAAAACATTTATTAGAAGTTGTGTTTACTTTAAAAAAATCTAGGAAATGAGAAAAGTAAAAAGATTGAAATATAAACCACCCATAATTCTGCTAGTCACCATTTGAATTTTCTTAGAAAACCTTTCAGTCTTTGCACAGATGATAGCTTTTACAAAGTCAGAATCATAATACATTTTTTTAAAGATTTTATTTTTAAGTAATCTCTACACTCATTGTGAGGCTCACAACCCTGAGATTAAGAGTTGGGTGCTCTACTGATTGAGACAGCCAGGCATCCCAGTAATACATATTTTTAATCTAACCTTTCTCCTTAATACATTTTAAACACTTGCCTATTATAGTACATTTTCAAGGACATCTTTAAATAGCTGTACAATATTTCCTCATAAATATCTCATTACTAACAAACTTCTTTTTGTTGGACATTTAAACTGTTTCCAAATTTTGCCATTATAAACAGTGGAGGAATGACTGTTAGAGCTAACTTTGTACATAGGCATGATTATTTCTGTCCTTAGGAGAGATTCCTAGATATAGAATTACTAAGTCTATAGTAATTGTACTATAAATTGTAAGATTTAAAAAATGAAAAAGTTTGCCTGGGTGGCTCAGTCAGTTAGGCGTCTGCCTCTTGATTTTGGCCCAGGTCATGACCTCTGGTCAGTGGGTTTGAGCCCTGTGTTGGGCTCTGCACTGACAGTGCAACGCCTGCTTGGGATTTTCTCTCCGTCTCTCTTTGCCCCTGCCCCACTTGTACTCTCTCTCTCTCTCTCGCTCTCACTCTCAGAATGAATCAATAAAATTTATATAAAAAAGATGAACTACCATATTGCTTTCTAGATAGGTTATACCAATATAGACTCCTATATTTGCATAAGATGTGAGTGCTTTTTTATAATATAGAGTATTATTATTTATGGTGTTTAAAAAAATTTTTTTTTTGATGTTTTGTTTATTTTTGAGAGACAGAAAGAAACTGAGCTTGAGCAGGGGAGGGGCAGAGAGAGAGGGAGACACAGAATCTGAAGCAGGCTCCAGGCTCTGAGCTGTCAGCACCTCAGTTTATGGTGTTTTTTAATTATAAAATTTTGGGGGGAAGAAAATCTTCCAAAGCTAGGTACTAACGTTCATATAACTAATCACCTATATGTTCTTTTAGGACCTTATTATTTCCTTTTTAAAATTTAAGTATGCCTTTAATTAATTTTGGTGTAAAGTATGGGGTACAGATCCAATTTTATTTTTTTATAATTGGCTATTTGTCAACATCACATAGTGAATAATCTGTCATTTTCCTATTGCTTTGGAAGGTCACTTTGATGTACATTGAAGTTTTCTTACAAACCTATGTCTGATTTTGGATTTTCTTTCTTAAGTTCCAGTCACTTTCATCATAACTTGTTCAGAATTTTTGTCTGTTCTTACATATTTAATCTTTCACATGAACTTTCCAGAGAAGATTATTATGCTGGGATTTTTGATCAAAATTATGTTAAGTTTATAGATTTGGAGAGAATTTACCATCTTTACAATATTAAGTCTTCCCATCTAGATATATGAAATAATTTTTTTTCATTGTTAAAATTTAAGCTTCATGAGGACTGATTTTTGTCTGTCTTTTTGCCATTGTATCTAGATCTAGTATATTCCTTGACACATATAGTTAGTAAATGTTTTTTGAATGAGTTCAAATTTATTTAAGTTTCAAAATTTATTCAAGTTTTTTTGCATCTGCCAATAAAATTTTCCTTTATATAGGTTCTGGATAATCTTCTAACAAGTTATCACTGGTTATAGGAGAGGTATTGGTATTTAGTTTGGATTAGTTAAGCTCTGAATTTCTTAGAGTACCATTTAAAAAATAATTTATCAAGTAAATACTTTTTTGGCAGTTATTGAGATGATTTGTTTGGTCTATTTATATAATTCATTGTAAAATTAATATCTTTATATTCCTGGAATGTATCCTACTTGGTTTTGGTATGTTATTCTTTTAGTATGGTGCTAGGTTTGATTTGCGTGTTGTTGTTGTTTTTTTTTTCCATCTGTATTTAAACAAGTGAAATTGACCTTTTTTCTTCTTTCTTTTTTCTCTTTCTGCTTTGGTATCAAGTTTACACTAATTTCTACGTGAATTATTTTCTATCGGATTATTTTAAGGATTAAAATGTCACAAAAGCTAGGGGCAATGTAAATAATATTCAAAGTATTTCTACAGTTTTGTTGGGGATGAGATTAAATGTTAGATTTGACTCTTTGAAAGCCATGCATTGGAAGAAGTTTGGAAATATGATTGTTGTCAAATTACAGTTTATCTTTTACTGAAGGATTAAGAATATCTTTGATGCTGTATTTCACAGAGATGTTAAAGAGAAATAAGTGCTTTAGGCAGCGCCTCATGGGCTGCTAGTTCTTTGATGGAATCATTAAAATGTGATCAGGATTTTGTCTTCATTTTTATAGGTCCAGAAACTTAAATATTGATACTTTACCCTAAATTAATCTTGGAGACTATAGATCTTAATAATACCAGTTAACATTTGAGTGCTTGTCATGTGCCAGACATTACTTGAAGCACTTTACATGTGTTAACTCATGTAAACCCTCACAACAATTCTATGAGATGAGTACTGTTTCTGTGATTTTACAGGTGAGAGCACTGAGGCACAGGGAAGGTAAGAACTTCCCTAAGCTGAACTTCCCTAAGCAATAAGTGTGGGAACCAGGATTTGACTATCACTGGAACACCTGTGTGTGTGTGTGTGTGTGTACTTTATTATTTAACATATCTATCTATCTTTACTAATTTATATATAAGTATTCTGTGTAAGTATAGTCAATCTATTACTTTCTCTTTAAAGTACCATTTTATGTGTTTTTTTCCTCTTTAGTGTTATTTTATACATTTTATACAATTTTATTTTATATCAAGATGAGCCATAGGGCTGTGGTTTCAAAATGGGTTTTTAGTATTGAGGGTTTTTTTCTTTTTCTTTTTTGAATCCCCCTTCACCTGTTTCTTCTATCCCCCACCCCCTGCTTCTGGCATCCACCAATCTGTTCTCTGTATCTGTGAGCTTTTTTTTTTTTTTTTTAAGATTCCACATAAAAGAGATAATATGGTATTTGTCTTTCTCTGACTTTTTTCACTTAGTATAATGCCATCGAAGTCCATCTGTGTTGTTGAAAATGGTAAGATTTCATTTTTTTTTTATGGATGAATTATATTACACACACACACACACACACACACACATCCCACATTTTTCTTTATCCATTCATCCATTGATGGACACCTAGGTTGTTTCCATATTTTGGTTATTGTGAACAATGCAGTGAACATGGGGGGATCTTTTCAAGTTAATGTTTTCATTTTTTTCAGGTAAATTACACAAAAGTGGAATTGCTGGATCATATGGTTCTATTAATTTTTTTAACTTTTTAATTTTTAAAATTTTTATTTTTTAAAGATTTTTTTTTTAAAGTTTATTTATTTATTTTGAGGGAGAGAGTGGGGAAGGGGCAGAAATAGTGGGAGAGAGAGAATCCCAAGTAGGTTCCACACTGTCAGCATGGAGACTGGTACAGGGTTTGATCTCACGAACCGTGAGACCATGACCTGAGCCAAAATCAAGAGTTAGATGCTAAACAGATTGAGCCATCCAGGTGCCCCTCTATTATTAATTTTTTGAGGAACCTCCATATTGGCTATACCCAATTTACATTGCCATCAGTAGCACATAGGGTTCCCTTTGCTCCACATCCATGGCAACACTTATTTCTTGTCTTTTTTGGTAATAGCCACTCTAACAGGTGTGAGGTGATGGCTAATTGCAGGGTTTTTTTTGCCTTTCACTGATGATTAATGATGTTAAGCATCTTTTTATATACCTATTGGCCATTTGTATATCTTCTTTGTAAAAATATCCATTTAGATTTTCTGCCTATTTTAAAATCAGATTTTTTTTTTTTTTTTTTTTTTTTTTGCTGTTGAGTTGTAGGAGCTATTTTATATATTTTGGGCATTAGCCTTTTATCAGATTTATGATATGTAAATATTTCCTCCAGTTCATTTGGTTGCCTTTTCATTTTGTTGATGGTTTTCTTTCCAGTGCAGAAGCTTTTTAGTTTAATGTAGTCACACTTGTTTATTTTTGCTTTTTTTTTTTTAAGTTTATTTAATTTGAGAGAGAGAGGGTGCAAGTAGAGAAGGGGCAGAAGGAGAGAGGGAGAGAGAGAATCCCAAGCTGGCTTTGCACCATCAGTGCAGAGCCCGACGCAGGGCTCAAACACACTGACTGTGAGATCATGACCTGAGTCAAAATCAAGAGTCAGACGCTTAACTGACTGAGCCACCCAGGTGTCCTGCTTTTGGTTTTGGTGTCAGAGTCAAAAAATCACTGCCAAGACCAAGAAGTTACCACCTACGTTTTCTTCTAGGAGTCATAAGGTTTTAGGTCTTCTGTTAAAGTCTTTAATCCATTTTGAGTTAATCATTGTGTGTGGTGTTAGATAGTTGAGCTTTATTCTTTTGCACGTGGCTGTCCAGTTTTCCCAACACTGTTTATTGAAGAGATTGTCCTCTTGCTCATTATATATCTTTGTCTCCTTTGTTGTGGATCAGTTGACCGTGTATGCATGGGTTTATTTCTGGGCTCTCTACTTTGTTCCATTGATCTATGTGTCTGCTTTCATACAAATACCAAACTTTTAATTACTATAGCTTTGTAATATAGTTTAAAATCAGAGAGCATGATCCTTCTAGCTTTGTTTTTCTCTCTCAAGGTTGCTTTTGGGTTTTCTGTGGTTTCATACAAATTTTAGTATTATTTGTTCTAGTTCTGTGAAAAATGCCATCAGAATTTTGATAGGGATTGCACTGAATTTGTAGATAGCTTTTGATGATATGGGCATTTTAATAATATTGATTTTAAACAGTCCAAATGTGGGGCGCCTGGGTGGCGCAGTCGGTTAAGCGTCCGACTTCAGCCAGGTCACGATCTCGCGGTCCGTGAGTTCGAGCCCCGCGTCAGGCTCTGGGCTGATGGCTCAGAGCCTGGAGCCTGTTTCCGATTCTGTGTCTCCCTCTCTCTCTGCCCCTCCCCCGTTCATGCTCTGTCTCTCTCTGTCCCAAAAATAAATAAATAAACGTTGAAAAAAAAATTTTAAACAGTCCAAATGTTATAAATAACAAATTATAAATAACAAATATTATTAATTTGTGTCCTCTTTAATTTCTTTCATTGATGTCTTATAGTTTTCAGTATTCAGGTCTTTCACCTCTTTGGTTTAACTTATTCTTAGGTATTTTATTCTTTTTGATGTAACTATAAATGGGGTTGTTTTCTTAATTTCTCTTTCTGATAGTTCATTATTAGTGTATAGAAATACAATAAATTTTTGTGTATTGATTTTATATCCTGCAGTTTTACTGAATTGATTTTTTTAATAGTAGACTTTTTATTTTAGAAAGAGTGCAAATGGGGGAGAGGGGCAGAGGAAGAGAGAGAATCCTAAGCAGGCTCCACAACCCTGGGATCATGACCTGAACCGAAATCAAGAGTTAGACACTCAACTGACTGAGCCACCCAGGTGCCCCCTGAATTCACTTATTCTAACAGTTCTTTTTTTTTTAATGTTTATTTATTTTTAAGAGAAAGCGCGAGCGGGGGAGGGGCTGAGGGGCTGCAGAGGATCTGAAGCTGGCTCTGTGCTAACAGCAGAGAACCAGATGTGGGGTTTGAACTCATCAACTGTGAGACCATGACTTGAGCCAAAGTTAGACTCTCAACCCACTGAGCCACCCTGGTACTCCATATTCTAACAGTTTTTTGATGGAGTCTTCATATGTCATCTGCAAAGAGTGACATTTTTACTTCTTCCTTTCCAATTTGGATGTCTTATTTCTTTTTCTTTCCTAATTGCTCTAAGACTGTTTCCTTCACTAGTAAGTGTTGGAACCCCAATTTGACTGTCATTAGAACCTATTCTGTTTAACTTCCTTCTGAAACATGTTCTTAATGGAATTCATACAAAATTGGTATGGAAAACTAGGATGCTAATTTATTAATTTACAAGGGAGGTTATGTTTAGTCAAGAGGTATATGGTCTATATAGGCAATGATTCTCAACCTTTACTCTAACACTTGGACTTATGTACTTCTTGTCTTCAAAAAAAAAATTGTTGAGTTTACACTTTGTGGTTTGTATTTGAAAAAAGGGTAAGCATATTGCATATGCTTTTTTTACACTATGAACATCCTGGTTGATCATATAGTCCTATGGTGTATAATAAAGTACCTTGGAATGAGAGGAGGGTGCCAGGCATATAGAATATGGTGGAGATGAGACAAAAAAAAGATAAGCATCTGACTTTTGATTTTGGCTCAGGTCATGATTTGATGGTTCGTGGGATTGGGCCCACATCTTTGCTAACAGCACAGAGCCTGCTTGTGATTCTCTCTCTCTGTCTCTCTCTGCCTGTGCATGTGTGCTCTCTCTCTCTCAAAATAAATAAATAAACGTAAAAAAAAAAAAAGATAGTGTTGATTGGTAGGTACCTTTATTCTGTAGGATATAGGAACCCACTGAAGGATTTTGAGCATGTAACCGGAGGCACGTGATCTGATAAAATCTGTATTTACGTAAGAGGACTATGGCAGCAATGTGAAGGATGGATCAAAGAGAAGAGAAATTGGAAATAGGGAAACTAGTCCATAATAGATATTTAAGCAAATGAGTAGGTACTGATTTAAGACCACAGAAAAAGAAGAGAAATTAAGATGGACTTGTTTTATTTATTTATTACTTAAAAAAAATTTTTTTTTAATGTTTATTTTTGAGAGAAAGAGAGCACAGGGGAGGGGCAGAGAGAAATGGACACACAGAATCTGAAGCAGGCTCTAGGCTCCAGGCTATGAGCACAGAGTCTGATATGGGGGAGGGGTGGGGGGGGTGCGTGGGTCAAACCCATGAGATCATGGGCCTGAGCCGAAGTCAGACACTTAACTAACTGAGCCACCCAGGTGCCCCTTTATTTATCTTTTAAAAAGATTTTATTTTTAAGTCATCTTTACACCCTGTGTGAGGCTCTAACTCACAACCCTGGGATCAAGAGTCACATGTTCTACTGACTAAGCCAGCCAGCTGCCCCTAAGATGGGCTTGTTTTTTTAAAAAAAGGAATTGTTTGCTGGCTAAAGGTAGAAATTGTGAGAGGGCAGTCAAATTCATACTGCCCAACTTCCTTTAAAAAGAGTGGATCCTGAGAAACTTAACAGAAGACCATGGGGGAGGGGAAGGAAAAAAAAAAGTTAGAGAGGGAGAGAGCCAAACCATAAGAGACTCTTAAAAACTGAGAATAAACTGAGGAGGGCTGATGGGGGGTGGGAGGGAGAGGAGGGTGGGTGATGGGCATTGAGGAGGGCACTTGTTGGGATGAGCACTGGGTGTTGTATGGAAGCCAATTTGACAATAAATTTCATATTAAAAAATAAATAAAATAATAAAATAAACTGAAGAAAAAGAGTCAGTCACCTGGGCATCTGGGTGGCTCAGTTGGTTAAGTGGCTGACTTAAGGCTCAAGTCATGATCTCATGGTTGGTGGGTTCGAGCCCCACATTGGGCTCTGTGCTGACAGCTTGGAGTCTGGAGCCTGCTTCATGGATTCTGTGTGTCTCTCTCTTTTTGCCACTCCCTCGCTTGTGCTCTGTCTCTCAAAAATGAATAAATGTTAAAAAAAAATTTTTTTTTAAGTCAGTCACCAGTATAATATATAATATAATTAAATTAAGACTATTGGAGTCATGAAGCTTTAAGCCATATGGTCATGGCTACATTTAGTCTTCCTAATTAGTTTTGGGAGAGTCTTGACTTATTGGGGGTTTTTTTGTTTTTTGTTTTGTTGGTTTTTGTTTTTTAGTGTATAACACTTCTGCAGATGGCTTCTCAACGATTTTTTTCCCTACTAGTTTCAATGTAGGGGCATTTTCCAGATCTTCCCCTTAGATATGTTCTTGCTTTGCCTGTGTATCCACTATTAGGTAATGATTCTTCATTTTTTGTGAAGTATATTCACAGGGTAAGTGAATGAAATGCAATTTAATGTTTTTTGTTCCATTTAGGTTGAAGGTTAAGATTGCTGTTGTTTGTTACACTGTTTTTATCTTACACTTTTTATCTTTGACAGCTGCTATGCAAAGAAAGCCCAAATCATATTCGTCTTCTTTAATGGATCAGATTCCTATCAAATTCCTTATTCGACAGGCTCAAGGACTGCAGCAAGAGTTGGGAGGTATTTGTTTTGCTTGCTTTTTACTGCTAACGTTTATTGTTAAAAAATGCGGTACTGTTTATGTTATAAAGTGTAATAGGTGCTCGATGGTAAAAAATCCAACAATTCAGAAGTGAATTCCTCTTTACATACCTATCTTACTCCTTGCATTTACCTTTCCCCAAAACCCAGTTTTATTTTGGAATGTAATTTCAGACATTTTTTCCGGTAAGTCGAACCATATGAAATTGCAGGTATTCAACTTTTTTTGACCTACAAAAATACAGTTTCATATGGATAAAGCTAATAGCTACACACATGTAAAACAATTGTTTTTTTAAACTATAAATGGTATTATACCCTATCTCTTTTGGTACTTGCTTTTTTCTTTTGGTGTCTTAGAAATGTTTTTATGCCAGTACATGTAGATCTACCTTATTGCTTTTAATTGCTCCATAATTTTCCATACCACAGAATTACTAGATTTTTACTGTAAAACTGTCAAATAGACATATAGTAATATTTTTAGAAATTCAGTTTTTTTTTAATGTTTATTTATTTTTGAGAGAGAGAGAGACACAGTGTGAGGAGGAAGGGGCAGAGAGAGAGGGAGACACACGATCTGAAGCAGGCTCCAGGCTCTGAGCTGTCAGCACAGAGCCTGTCACAGGGCTCCAACTCACCGACTACAAGATCATCACCTGAGCTGAAGTCGGACATTTAACTGACTGAGCCGCCCATGCGCCTCTTAAAATTCAGTTTTTTTCTTAATTTGACACCACTCTTTGTAATGTTTGAGTGTGGGTTTTTTGTTTGTTTCTCTGAAGTTGGAGTTTTCTTTTTCTTTCTTTGTTATGGTTGGTTTCAAGCAGGAACAAAGATGACCTTCTTTGGTCACATTTAGTCAGATGTCTGCATTTATTTACTTATATCTTTGCATAATCTTTTCCAAGGAAATAATGTTTTATTTGACAATGTTTGGCAAGTAACATTTTATTGAAGAGATTATGAAATGTAGATTAATTTTCACTATTGTAGGTACTCAGTTTATGACTGTTTTGGGATAGTCTTAACTGTACACGTAGTTGTGCATTTAGATATTTAAACTTTAAAATAATACCACTTTTGGGGTGCCTGGGTGGCTCAGTCAGTTAAGCAGCTGACTTTGGCCCAGGTTGTGATCTCGCAGTTTGTGAGTTTGAGCCTTGCATCGGGCTCTGTGCTGACAGCTTGGAGCCTAGAGCCTGCTTCAGATTCTGTGTCTCCCTCTATCTCTCTGCCCCTCCCCTGCTCGTGCTCTTTCTCTGTCTCTCAAAAACAAACATTAAAAAAAAAAAAAAAATTAAACCACTTTTGACTGTTGCAGCATTTTTCAAATACAAATATTAATTTTAAGCAGTTTCTGTGACAAAGGAAGCAGATACTGTCCCTCCTGGGACTGAGCAGTGGTATGATTTGATCTAAGTTGCATAATAAGGAGATGACTGGATGAAAAGTACTGGTATTACACCTAATACTGTTACTACTAGTCTTACAACTCTGATGAGGATGATAATAATATAGTAACAACAATATTTTTGTGCCATTTAGCATAGCGGTACTTCATGTATCTAATTATTTGTACACTATCATTTATTTTATCGTTGATATTATACAGTAATAGTCATGAATAGTCAAACTATGCTATAAGCATAGCATAGCATAATCTTGTTACAAGCAAGACTTTGATTTAGTGAAAGGAAGTTTCCTATTCCTTTTGAACTTCCTTAACTCTTCTTGAAGGAAGGCCAATGCAGTGTCTTGTAGGTGTCATCAGTACTGCTTTGGTTGGCTGACATACTTAGCTACATGACTCAGGGAACTTTAAAAAATGTCTTTCAGTCTGTTTCCTTACAGTAGAATGAAGACAATGTTACTTACCTTGAAGGGCTGCTAGGGAGAAATGAAAAAATGTACATAGAATGCTTGAGATCTTTTAGGTACTCAAAGGGGGCAATTTTGATTTTTTACCCATCTGTAGCAGTGATTCTGAACTGGGCTGGAAGAGAGAGCATGTGTTCTTCTATCGAAGCCTGTCAGAATTTCTCAGTGAGGCCTTTTTCAAACCATATATGATCTTCCCAAAATGGACATGCTTTTCACCTTTTTTTTCCTTCCTCCCTCTTGAACTATTGCTATGTCAAGTGACTTTTCCTGATGGGAGACTTTTATATTAGGATAGGGTAGAAGAAAGCTTGAGAACTTTTGATAAAACTTGTAGTTTCCACCTTTTTGTGTATCAAATCACTTGGGGATCTTAAGCAGATTCTCTAGCTGAACTACTGAACAGAAGTTCTCAAATGGTAGTATGCTTGCACATATGAAGTATAAAGTGCACATTCTTTTGGTTTGCCGAAAATGGAAGGGACGGGAGGGAGAAGATTTTGATATTTGAGAATGAAGAATCCAGTTGACTTTTTGTAAATTTTCAAGGGTTACATTCTGCTTTACTACGTCTCCTTGCAACTAATTACCCACATTTATGCATTGTGGATGATTGGATCTGTGAAGAAGAAATCACAGGAACTGATGCCCTGTTAAGGCGTATGCTACTGACCAATAATGCCAAAAACCACTCTCCTAAACAACTCCAAGAAGGTATAGTAAAATGGATACTCCTTTTACCCTGTTGTAGTACAAAGAGATGTTAGGCTCATTGAAATCTTCAAATCATGCAGAATTTTCCAAGCGTTCCAGGGTATGTAACCATATTTGGTTAATATATTTTAAGTAATTTTCTTTGAGTTTAAGGAGTTTTAGCCATTTCTCTGACATGCTTGTATCTGTTTTTTCATAGTTTCTATGTCCATCACTAAACAGGTCACGTGGCTTTAGGAAGGTCCGAACTGGTCAGAAATAAATGCCATGGAATAGAGCAGTGTACTTGCTGTTGCTGGATAATGTTCAAACACTCTCAAATAGAAATATGATATGACCCACATATGTGATTTTAAACTTTCTATAGCCACATTAAAAGTAAAACACAGGCAAAATTAATTTTAATAATTATTTAATTTAATCCAGTATGTCTAATGTATTATTTCATCATGTAACCAATATAAAAATATTAATGAAATATTTTACTGTTTTTCCATACAAAGTCTTTCAATGTGGTATTTTATATTTACAGCACATCTCATTTTGCACTAGCTACATTTCTTAAGTGTTCAATAGCCACATGTGGTTAATGACTATTCTATTGAAAAGCATAGTTCTGGATACTTTTTACTAACAGCAGTGTGCTGGGTACTTACATCCTATAGAGGGGGCCACCCAGATGGAAGATATCAAGAAGTTTGAATCTTAATGAATGTTACTACCAAAAACAATATTTGGGTATATTTTCATGTTTCAGTCAATTTTTCAAATTAGTCTGAATCACCAAGGAAATGACATTTGTCTTTGGGTCACCAATGTATTTTTTTAAATGGGATTTTTCTTGTTGTTTTGTTTTGTTTTGTTTTTTTATGATATAACTATACTTAACATGAATTTTTCTTAGGGCTCTTATTTTAAGTATAGCCACTTATGGGCAGGATTGAAAGTTTTATTCTTTTTGAGCAACAGTGTTTCCTTGATTTTTGTAGTGTGTAGTCTGATAGGACGGTATTACCAAATATTTGGTAAGCTGTATAGAAGTTAGATCATGACTGCTAAGTTTTCCTTTTAGCATTTTCAGCTGTCCCAGTAAGTCACACACAAGTGATGCAGATTCTAGAACACTTGACTCTGCTCTCTGCCAGTGAACTTATACCATATGCAGAAGTATTAACATCCAATATGAACCAGCTGTTGAATTCAGGGGTTCCGCGGCGAATTCTTCAAACGGTCAATAAACTATGGATGGTTCTTAATACTGTGATGCCTAGAAGGTAATTTCAGTGTATTGTTTCATGTAATAAATAAGTGTATAGCAGTGATTGTATACAATAACCTAAACTTAAATGTGGAAAAAATGGTTGAGTATCTGATAATATAAATCCTTCCTAAAGACTGCTAATTAGAGAGCTGTTATAACTTTAAGGAAAAGGATAAACTTTCTTTGGGGCGCCTGGGTGGCTCAGTCGGTTAAGTGCCAACTTCAGCTCAGGTCATGATCTTGCGGTTTGTGGGTTCGAGCCCGGCATCAGGCTCTGTGCTGACAGCTCAGAGCCTAGAGCCTGCTTTGGATGCTGTGTCTCCCTCTCTCTTTCTGCCCCTCCCCCACTCATGCTCGCGCGCGCGCGCGCTCTCTCTCTCTCTCTCTCAAAAATAAATAAACATGAAAAGAAATTTAAAAAAAAAGAATAAACTTTCTTTTAAGAAACAGAGAGAAACTTTAAAGTATTTCCAACTTGAGAAAGTTCTTTAAAAATGAGTTCCTCGGGGCGCCTGGGTGGCGCAGTCGGTTAGGCGTCCGACTTCAGCCAGGTCACGATCTCGCGGTCCGTGAGTTCGAGCCCCGCGTCGGGCTCTGGGCTGGTGGCTCAGAGCCTGGAGCCTGTTTCTGATTCTGTGTCTCCCTCTCTCTCTGCCCCTCCCCCGTTCATGCTCTGTCTCTCTCTGTCCCAAAAATAAATAAACGTTGAAAAAAAAAAAAAAATTAATAAAAATGAGTTCCTCATGTATGGTCTTTTGTGGCTAATTGTGATTTAGATCACCATTGTATCTTCCAATCATTGCCATGGCTTCAAATTTTGCTGCACATTAAAAATCACCTGGAGAGCTTTTAAAACCCCTAACCCCCAAGTTGTAACCCATGCCAATTAAATCAGAATGTCTGTTGGTGGTCATTAGGTCAGCCATTAGTATTTTTTTTTTAAGTATTTCCCGGTGATTCTGGTGTGCAGTAAAGTTTAGAGAATACTGGATTAATTATTTTGCCTTTACAAAGATGAGTCTCTCCTGTTCCATATATTGCATCAAAAACACCTGGTTTAAGTAGGTGATGGGGATGGAGTGCACTTGTTGTGATGAGCACCGAGTGTTTTATGTGAGTGTTGGGTTACTAAATTGTACACCTGAAACTAAAATTACACTAGGTTAACTAACTGGAATTTAAATAAAAACAAAAGAAAATACTGTTTAAATAGAGAAACAACCAAAAACACCTAGTAAAAACAGAATGCTGGGCTGGACTTACCTGTGATTTTGATTCAGTAGGTCTGGGAATATTTATGCTTTTTATTTTTTTAAATGCTTATTATTTTGAGAGAGAGTGCGTGTGTGCCCACAAGTGGGGAAGGGGCAGAGATTGAGAGAGAGAGAGAGAGAGAGAGAGAGAGAGAGAGAGAGAGAGAGAGAGAGAGAGAGAATCCCAAGCAGGCTCTGATTCAGGGCTTGATCCCACAAACCATGAGATCATGATCTGAACTAAAATCAAGATTTGGATACTTAACCAACTGAGTCCACGCAGGTGCCCCTATACTTTTCAAATTTAATTTTTACTTATATCAGATAAAGAAATACACATAACTTAAGAACATAAATAGTATATTCCTTCCCATTTTAGACTGTTGCTCCCCAGAGACAACTATTTTCAGCTCTCTTACCTTTTTATTCTGGCATTTATGTCCCCCCATCTATCTCAGTAATATAATTACTATGATTTCCTGACTATCCAATTTAGAAATTATCTTACGACTTTCCACTATACAAGATAAAGGGTTAGCACTTTTACCTGTTTGCTCCTCCATGAGTTCCTCTTCCCCCAATACATACTTTCCCTTCCTCTGTGTCTCCCAACACAGTAATATCAAAATTTTTGGTTGAAGCAGTATTCAGTGTGCCTCTTAAGTCGTAATTTTATAGGTGACCTATGCAATATCCTTTGATTACAGTCTCTTTCCTATACAGCTGCCTTCCTTTATACCTTATACACAAACCCTGAGTTAATACTTTCCTCTTCCATTTGCTTGGGGTTTGTTTTGCTTTTGTTTTTGTTTTGTATCAACTAATTCATCCCTCAACTTCATTGAGAGGAAATTTACTTTACAATTAGTTATAATACATCAGGTAATGTATCAGTAACATTTTTTTGTTGGAAACATTCCTTTCATAGCTTTCCATCTTCATTTTTCAATTTGGGACATGCACAGTAGTCATCCTGGAATTGCTTTTGTCTCTCTTTTTGGATTCCATGTTTTTCTCTTTCTTGGTTTACGTCTTCATTTTAGTGAGTGGAACACACACTCAAGTTGTTCCCTGAGAAAGGGTGTTTAGAGAACTTATTTATTTTTTGAGACTTCCAGGTGTGAAAAGGTTTTTATTCTTCCCATTACATGTGATTATTCTTTAGCCTGGGTGTAGAGTTCTAGCTCAATTTTCCTTTCAGAAATTTGAAGACTTCATCCTACTGAATGAATTGAGCTTCCCTTGTTGCTATTAAGTAATCTAATGATATACCAATTCCCACTCCTTTGTATGTGACCATTGTTTTTTCTCTCTTAAATTGTAGGGTTTTTTTCTTTCACTGTTCTCTGGAATTTCATGATGATGTATTTTGGTGTGGGTCTTTTTTTATTCATAGTTTCATGTGCTTGGCCTTTTTTTAGTCTGGGACTAATGCCTTCATTTTTTTTTTTTTTTAATGTTTATTATTTTGAGAGAGAGAGAGAGAGAGCACAAACAGGGGAGGGGCAGAGAGAGAGGGGGGGACACAGAATCCAAAGCAGGCTCCAGGCTCTGAGCTGTCAGCACAGAGTCCAATGCGGGGCTCGAACCCACAAACTGTGAGATCATGACCTGAGCTGAAGTCAGACGCTCAACTGACTGAGCCACCCAGGCACTCCTAATGCCTTCATTTCTAAGGACATTTTAATATATATATTTTTTCTTCAATAATTTTTTTCCTCTGTTTTCTGTAGTTTTTGTAATTGGGATTTTAAGCCTCTTGGTTTAAACCCCCCGATTTTTCAATTTTCTCTCTTCTTTTTAAATTTGTCTTTTAAATATATTTTCTGAATATTTCCTCAGTGTTATCTTCTGGTCTTTGATTTGAATTAAAAAAATTTGTTATATTCTTAATTTCTAAGAATTCTTTCTTACCTGAATATTTTTAAATGCCTACTGTTCTTGTTTCATATATGCAATATTCTGTCCTTTAAGGATATTAATTATAGGCTTAAGAAAAATTTCTCATCCCTACATTCTCTGTTTCTTTGAAGTTTCTTTCTGTTTGCATATTTTTTTTTTTTTTAATTTTTTTTTTTTCAACGTTTATTTATTTTTGGGACAGAGAGAGACAGAGCATGAACGGGGGAGGGGCAGAGAGAGGGAGACACAGAATCGGAAACAGGCTCCAGGCTCTGAGCCATCAGCCCAGAGCCCGACGCGGGGCTCGAACTCACGGACCGCGAGATCGTGACCTGGCTGAAGTCGGACGCTTAACCGACTGCGCCACCCAGGCGCCCCTCTGTTTGCATATTTTAAATATTTATTTATTTATTTACTTATTTATTTTTATTTGAGAGAGTGAGGGAGGGCCGATGTGGGACTTGATCCCACAATGCTGGGATCGTGACCTGAGCCAAAATCAAGAGTCAGACACTCAACTGGCTGAGCCACCCAGGTGCCCCTCTGTTTGCATATTTTAATCTTTCAAACTAGATGCTTTCCTTAGGTGTCTGATGACTCTTGGCTGTCCACTCATATGTAAGAGTGGACAAGCAAGCTCTGTGTGCAAGGTGGGGCTGATGAACTCTGCGGCTTCCCTGTAAGAGATCAGGTACTCTTCATACTGGCATATCCTTCAGTAATTATAATATACAGTCAAGTTAGTAATCACTTTTATAGTTTTGATGTCTAATTTCTAAGTGGCATCTCACATTGAGATATTATGGTGATACAGAACCAGGACTTAATTTATGAGGCCAGATACAGTTTCAAAGTGCTGGGATTTTCATTCATACTTTTATATGCCATGATTATTCCATTACAACTGTGAGGACTTTTGAAACTACTTTGTGTTTACAGTTTTATCTTCATTTGTTTTAGAGACATCATACTTAAGTTAGGTTTCTATAGTTTTAATTTTTCCAAGTTCATTCACATCTTTTTAAAAATTTTTTCCTGAATATATCATTCTAAGTTAGGAGTAGATGGCTCCAAGTTTGAAATATAATATAGCTGTTTTTGAACATGTGATTATTTTCTTATCAGGCTGTGGGTAATGACAGTTAATGCACTTCAACCTTCAATAAAGTTTGTACGACAGCAAAAGTATACTCAGAATGACCTGATGATAGATCCTCTCATTGTCCTAAGATGTGATCAGAGGGTACACAGGTATGTGTCATTTGAGTTTCATTTTTATTTTGGAGTTATACTTTGGAGAGTCAAACGAAATTGAAGAAATTTAGTTTAAGCTTATATCTTACTGTTCTTACAGATAATTGGCAGTATGAGCTGTGAGGTTTTGTTTTTTTGTCTTCAGTCAAAACTATTTATTCAGTTTAATATTTAATATGTGATTAGTAAAACCTAGCCTTGTTGCTAGCATTTTTGTAAAAGGCTTTTAAAAAACTGGCTTAGTATGAACTGTTATGTACACTAAAGCTGTGATCTTTTTGGCATTTTCAGTTGTGATGTTAGCTTGATTCCACACTTGTCTATAATTCCTTGTCAGTTTTTGAACTTAATCAATTGAGTTGAAGTGACTTCACCTCAAGGGGCAGATTTTGTTAATTCACATCATTAACATTTGAATTTCCAATTGCTAAGTAATCTCAAAGATATATAGGATGAGGGGCCTGCCTTTGAAGTGATTATTGCCTGTATGGGGAAATAATACAAACACATGAGAAGTTAAATAATATGGTCATTTGCAGATGAATGGTATAGTATATGAATGCTGTTAAAGGATCAGGAAAGATGTAGATGAAGTGGGACCTGAGTAGTATTTTAAAGGATAGAAATAGGGTTTAGATGAGTAGATACTATAATGATGGGGCTAAGGGGTCAAGGAAGGCATTGTGGGAAAAAGAGCAGTTTTGAGCAAAAGTATAGAAACACAAATGAAAAAGGCTTTGTTGGAATGGAGGGGTAAGTTGTTGAGAGGAACACACTTTAGAACTGGAATGTCAAGTTGGGGTCAGACTATCGAGGGCCTTGAATGTTAGGCTAAAGAGGTCATGTAGGTGGTACCTTGAGAAGCCTTAGGTTAGATGGCTTGGGATGGGGGAAGGACTCTGGAGTTAAAGAAGACTTAACCAGGATATATACTCTCTGAATGTACTCCTCTCTCCTCAGCTGAAGGATGATATTTGTGAAGTGACAAAAGTTGCAAAATCAGCCACGTATGGTTTGGTGAGATCAAGGTCTCATAGGAAATAGGAATCAAAAGAATGAACAGTATAAATGACACTTAAGTATCTAATAAAAGAAAAATAGCAGTAAATAACACTTCCAGAAAAAAACTTCTAAAACAATTTGTCAGTGTTAAAAATCCACTTAAGTAGGTAACTTTTCACTTGAATTGTCTCCAGTTGTTCAAGAAGTTGTCAAATTATGGTATCATAATGTATGTAATGTTTTTGTAGCTTAGATTTTCACTTGTGAAACTTTCCCCCCATTAATAGGTACTCTTATATCTATTGGCTGCATAATATTCCATATAGATACGCTATGCTTAACCCAATCCCTATTGTTGGATATTTTGCTTATTTCTGTTATTTGTTATCATCAGTAGTGCTGTGGTGACTGTGTACTGAGAATTTCCTTAGAACAGATTCTTTTTTTGTAAACATTTTATTTTTAAAGTTTATTTATTTAAGTAATCTCTGTAACCAATGTGGGGCACAAATTCATGACCCTGAGATTAAGAGTTGCATGCTTTTCTGACTAAGCCAGTCAGGTGCTCCAGAGCAGACTCTTAAAAATAGAATTATGGAGGCAAAAGTAACATGCTCATTTTCAAGACTTTTCATTCATATTTTTCATATTCATATTTTGATTCATACTCATATTTTTATTCTGCCATCTAGAATGGCTGAACCAGTTTATAGATTGAATGTTTTAATATGTTTATTGGCTATTGCTATCTCTTCTTTATATTTTAGTCCACTTTTCTATTGTAATGCTTATCTTTTTTGATTTGGAAAGAGTTCTTCATAAAGAATATTAGCGCACGCGCTCTCTCACGCACTCTCTCTATATATAGCTGGTTTTTCCTGTGTGGTTCTATTTTGCCTTTTAATTTTGTTAATTAAAAAAAACATTTTTTAATGTTTATTTTTGAGAGAGAGAGACACAGTGTGAGTGGGGGATGGGCAGAGAGAGAGGAAGACAAAGAATCCAAAGCAGGCTCCAGGTTCTAAGCTGTCAGCACAGAGCCTGACATGGGGCTTAAGCCCATGAACTGTGAGATTGTGACCTGAACCAAAGTCGGACACTTGACTGACTGAACCACTTAGTAGGTGCCCCAATTTTGTTAATTTTTTAAAAATTTAACTTTTTTACCAAGTGATCATCCAAATGGTTTTTAAAAATATCAAATAATATAAAAAGATATATGCATAAAAAGATACGACGTTTAGGATTTGCTTTGAACTAACCCAGTGTTGGTGGTGGGAAAGTGGATGCGGGCATAGAGGAAATGACTGGCCATATGTCGATAACTGTTGAAGCTAGGTGATTAGTTATTGGAGATTCATTATCATATTTCCTTTTTTATGTGTGTATGAAACTTTTCATTATATTAGTAATGTGAACAGACACATTAGTGTTCATTAGTAAGTGAACAAACACATTAGTGTTCATTAGTAAGTGAACAAACAAGAAGATTAACAGTAAGAAAAAGGTATACAGTGAAAAATCTTATTCTTTCTCATTATCTACCACATTGCCATGGCTAAAGCAAAATTGTTCTTTGGCCTCCTGACCAATCCTAGTTACGTGTCCAGAGAAAACTTTGTTGTCATAATGGTTTGTATGTAGTTTTACTTTCTACATATTTATAAATTTATAAGTAGAAATACTTTTTTCCCCAGTGGTTTAAAAAAAACACAAGTAATACATTGTAGGTATTATTTTGTTCTTTTAATATATGATTTTTTTTTAAATTTTTTTTTTTTTTAACGTTTATTTATGTTTGGGACAGAGAGAGACAGAGCATGAACGGGGGAGGGGCAGAGAGAGAGGGAGACACAGAACCGGAAACAGGCTCCAGGCTCCGAGCCATCAGCCCAGAGCCTGACGCGGGGCTCGAACTCACGGACCGCGAGACCGTGACCTGGCCGAAGTCGGACGCTTAACCGACTGCGCCACCCAGGCGCCCCTATTTTGTTCTTTAAAAAAAAAAAAAAACTTAGTGTTGTTTATATGTTTTCCATATTGATACGCATAGTTCTACCTCATTTGTTTTAACTTCTGCATAGTATTCCATATGTAAATTACTAGGTCTGTCCTCCAGAAACTCTGATTTGAAATTTTGGAATGGAGCTTGAGTTGTTTTTGTTTTGTTTTGTTTTGTTTTATTCAAATAAGTACCCCAGATTATTCTTCTCTTCAATTTTAGGAAACATTGCCATAGTTTTTTAACCATTGACATATTTTTTTTTTCACTGTGAATACACAGATGCTTATTATAGAAAATTTGGACATTTCAGAAAAACCATGGATATATTATTGATGAACATTTAAGCTGTTTGCATTGTTTCACAGTTATAAACACAGCTATACTGCCTGCTTATGCACACATGCTAGTTCCCTCTGTGATAGACTGAGAAGTGACATTTTCCAGTTATTCTAAGGGCTTGGCTTTTTAAATTTTAGTGGTTACTAATTTGTCTTTTTTGTTGTTTTCTTTCTTTTTTTTTTAAAGTTTATTTATTTTTGATAGAGGGAGAGTGTGGGTGGGGAGGGCAGAGAGAGAGAGGGACACAGAACCCGAAGCAGGCTCCAGGCTCTGAGCTGTCAGCACAGAGCCTGATGCAGGGCACGAACTCACAAACTGTGAGATCATGACCTGAGCCAAAGTTGGACGCTTAACTGACTGAACCACCCAGGCGGCCATTTATATTTCTTATATTTGTTCTTATCTCACTTAAATTTAATCTGTAACATTCTTTTAGGAATGAATAACTATATTCTTTTATAGATGAGGAAACTGAGGCTCAGAAAATAACTTACTCCAGGTCAAGTGGATGAAGAACTTTTGGAATACAGAGTTGTCGTGCTCCAAAGAAGAAACAAGAGTAGAAAGAATTAACTATTCTGTTCTAATCTCCTTCATGTTATCGATAATAGAATATTTCTCTTTGAGGACAGCTGCTTCGCAGTTTCATCATCTAAGAGATTTACTGGTAGTGTCAACGTTTGCAAAAAAGGAATCTTGTCTCTAGGGCATACATTTATATTTGATTTTAGCTGATAAGATGGAATAGTTAATACTTAAAATATTTTCAAATAATCTTGAAATACAGAGGTTAAGACAAATATATTAAACTTTTATGTTTAGAATAAATATTTCAGTGGGAAAAGTGTTACTACTCTTTTTAGTTTTTTTCAGGTACTGTTCAGGACTGATTGATCATGTTCTGGCTAATTTATAAATTTATTTCTTTCTCAACTATTTTTCTTTTTTCTGTGTTTAGATGCCCGCCACTGATGGATATCACTCTACACATGTTGAATGGATACCTTCTTGCATCCAAAGCCTATCTTAGTGCTCATCTGAAGGAAACAGCAGAGCAAGATAGGCCTTCTCAGAATAATACAATAGGCTTAGTTGGGCAAACTGATGGCCCAGAAGTTACCAGAGAAGAATTGAAAAACGCATTACTGGCTGCTCAGGTAATAAAATAGAATTTGGTCTAGAAAGGCATGAGCTTCTGTCTTAATATAATGAGTTAAATAGATGTTATTTGATAGCCCTCTGTGTACAATGGTGACATATTATGAATTTCTTTTTTTTTTTTTTAATGTTTATTTATTTTGAGAGAGAGAGAGACAGAATGTGTATGGGGGAGGGTCAGAGAGAGACGGAGACACAGAATCAGGCTCCAGGCTCTGAGCTGTCAGCACAGAGCCTGATGCGGGGCCTGAACCCACAAACTGCGAGATCATGACCTAAGCCGAAGTCGGACACTTAACCAACTGAGCGCCCACCCAGGTGCCCCATGAATTTCTTTCATTACAGAATGTATTATAATGGTATTACCTTTGCCACTGAATATCAAATGGACTGTATTACTAAAATTAGGAATAATCTTTATGATATTAGGTTAATAGCCATTTATTTTATTTTATTTATTTTTTGGTTAATAGCCGTTTAAACAAGATTTACATTTTAACAAAATACAAAACTTTTGTTTCTTAAAATCAAATGGTGGAGACAAATAGAACAAGAAGTATATATATAATAAAATGTCATGTAGTGGTAAATAGTATGACAACATAAGGAGTTTGGTTTTATATTTAGAAAAGTTTTTTTTTGTTTGTTTGTTTTTTTTTTTAGAAAAGTTTTATAACAATGTAGAATTTTACTGAAACCTTAAGTAGTCATTTTTTGAATAAGACAGGAGATGTGAGATGATTAAATGTTAAACAATTTGAAGTCTTTAAAGTAGAAATGTTTTCTTAGTTTGAAATATATTTTCTGAGGGACGCCTGGGTGGCTCAGTCAGTTGAGAATCTGACTTTTTTTTAAGCTTTTGTTTATATATTTTAGGAGAGAGAGAGTGAGAGCAAGTAGGGGAAAGGCAGAGAGATAGAGGCAAAGAGAATCCCAAGTAGGCTCCACACTATCAGCGCAGAGCCTGACACGGGGCTCAGTCTTATGAATCATGAGATCATGACCTGAGCCAAGATCCGGAGTCAGACACTTAATCAACTGAGCCACCCAGGCACCCCAAGTGTCTGAGTCTCGATTTCAGCTCTGGTCATGATCCCAGGATCGTGGGATCAAGCCCCGTGTTGGGCTCTGTGCTGAGTGTGGAGCCTGCTTAAGATTCTCTCTCTCTTTCTGCCCCTCTCCCTCCCTCACGTGCTTTTTCTCTCTCTAAAATAAAATAAAGAACAACCAAAAAACAAAAACAAAAACAAAAGCTGGAACCGAGATATATTTTTTGAAATATTTTCATTGGCAATTAATGGAATTCGAATAATAATATAAGTCCACAGTCCCTTATCTGTGATACAGAAATCCAAAAAGCTATGAAAACTGAAGCATTTTTTTGGTAATTCAGTTGGCAGAAAAACCTGACCTGATGTGGTCTCATTTGTGACCTGAATTGATATGAAGCTATTTATGGCCTTATCCCACTTATTTGTGAATATTGTTCTGCTGTAGAAATGTGAATATGTTTGACTGCAGTGTGTGCTACCCTAGTCTCTGCTGGAGGTATTATATAATATCACATTAAAAGGAATTCTGGGGGCACCTGGCTGGCTCAGTCAGTGGAGCATGCGACTCTTGATCTTGGGGTCGTGAGTTTGAGCCCCATGTTGCGCATAGAGCTTTCTTAAAAAAAAAAAAAAAGATTTCTGAGTTCTAAAAGAAATCTGGCTCTCAGTTTCAGATAAGGGATTGAGGATTGTAATAGCTGCCATTTACATAATGCTTGTTATATGCTGAATGCTATTCTAATTTCTTTATATATTTAATTTAATTTATATACAATTATATATGTAATATACATGTTACATATTATTTATATAATTTATATTATATATTTAATACTAATCTAAGTTCTTTATCTCATTTAATCTTCACAGCCAATCTGTGAGGTATGGAGTATTATCATCTCCATTTTTATAGATTAGGAAAATAAGACTTAGGGAGGTTAAGTCACTTGCTCAAGGCCACACATTTAGTAAGTGGCAGAGCTAGTATTCAAGCCTGGGTAGTCTGGCACCAGAGTCTACAAACAAAAACACAACAAATCAATAACAACCCCAAACCAAAAACCCTTCAACCCAAGAATTATAAAGTAAAGCTGACCTTACTTCATTAATGATTATAATGTAAGGCTAACCTTACTTTATGATCAAGTTCTGAAAACAGATGAAGTAATTGTTTTCTTCCATTCCAGGCAATGGCTATCTTCCAGAGATAGATACATCATGTTGTGTGTGTGTGTGTGTGTGTGTATATTTTTTTTTTTTTTTAACTTTTTCCTGCTAGGTAAGAGTGATTATAGCTCTCCTTTATATGTAGGGGCATTGAGTAGATCACCCTCAGGAAATTACTGTTCTATGAAATGACACTCAAGCTTGTAGACTGAGCAACAATGAGTTGTACAGGTGGAATAGATCATAAGGTAGAACTTTTCCTTGCAAAACCAGGGTCTTAAAGAGCTCATCTTCAAATTAAAAGGGAAAAAGAGCTTTAGGAGGTGACTTTTAGGCATTAATTATTAACCACCATCTTCAGAGGAATTAATTAGTTGGTGAGAAAAAAGGCCAGGTGAGAAAAGAGGAGAATGCAGGATAAGATCTTTGGAAATGTAGGAATTTAAGAGAAAGGGAAGGAGATTCTGGTAGAAGTTATTTTTTGCTTAGGGCCTGTTTTGGATGTCATCGAATCAGAATACTCTTGTAGTAGATATTCTTAAACTGGAGTCCATGGATCTACCTTAGTGATATGTGACTACCCTGAAATTATATATTTGTTTACATTTTAATTTTTTTAAAGCTTTTATTTAAATTCTAGTTAGTTAAGATATAGTGTATTGTTGAGTTCAGGAGTAGAATTTAATGATTCATTACTTGCATATAACATCCAGTGTTCATCTCCAGTGTTCATCACAAGTGCCCTCCTTAATGCCCATCACCCATTTTGCTCATCCCCCACCCAGCTCCCTTCCAGCAAATACTGTTTGTTCTCTGTAGTTAAGAGTCTTTTATGCATGTGCCTCCCTCTCTTTTTCCCCCCCCCTTACCCCTGTGTTCATCTTTTTTGTGTGTGTGTGTTTATTTTTGAGAGAGAGACACAGTATGAGCAGGGGAGATACAGAGAGAGGGAGACATAGAATCTGAAGCAGGCTCCAGGCTCTGAGCTGTCAGCACAGAGCCCGAGGAGGAGCTCAAACTCACAGACCTGACCGTGAGATCTTGACCTGAGCTGAAGTCAGATGCTTAACCAACTGAGCCACCCAGGCGCCCCACCCCCCTTTTTTTAATTAATTTTTTTTTTTTGAGAGAGAGAAGTTTGCAAGTGGGGGAGGGTCAGAGGGAGAATGGAGATAAAGAAGCTCAAGCAGTCTCCACGCCCAGTGTAGAGCCACCGCAGGGCTCTGTCTCAACAACCATAAGTGAGATCATGACTTGAGCCAGAATCAAGAGTTGGATGCTTAACCTACTGAGCCATTCAGGCACCTGTTTTGTTTCTTAAATTCCACATGAGTGTAATCATATGGTATTTGTCTTTCTTTGGCTTATTTTGCTTAGCATAATATTTACATGTTCATTTTTATACAGAGAAGGTGTGTAGTTTTCTTCAGAGACTTAAAAGGGTCCTGAACAAGGACCCTAAACAAAGTGAGAATCGCTACCCTATAGATTGTTCACATTTGCTTTTAAAAGTACCTCTTTTTTTTTTTTTAAAGAAGTTAATTTACCACTTTTGTTCATGTGAAAACAAAATTAGATTTGGTTTTCAAACAAAATTTTCAGAAACTTCTTCAATTCACTGTTTTATTTGGTTGTAGGATAGTGCAGCTGTCCAGATTCTCTTGGAGATTTGCTTACCTACTGAAGAAGAAAAAGCAAAGGGTGTCAATCCAGACAGCTTGCTAAGGAATGTTCAAAGTGTTATTACTACTAGTGCTTCAAATAAGGGAATGGAGGAAGGAGAAGACAATTTGCTCTGTAACCTTCGAGAAGTTCAGTGCCTTATCTGTTGTCTGTTACACCAGATGTACATTGCTGATCCCAACATTGCTAAACTTGTTCACTTTCAGGTGTGTTTTCAAAGAATGATGCTTTATGGTTGAACTTTATTTTTGAGGGAGGGGGAGTGCTTTGATTATAAAGTTAATAAGGATCAGTCAGAAATTGGAGATCACATAAATGATCATAGTCCTTTGTAATAGGGAAAAAAAATCCAGATTTTTTAGATATTATTTCAGACTAACATGTTTAATTTATCTCTGTTCTAGTGCACCAGAAAGGCGAAATGCCAGGATATATGTAAGGCATGGTAGCCTTCTGAGCAACTTTTACATAAAGGAAGAAAAACATTCCTGTGTATTTTTCTCTGTATTTGGCTTATAGTTTTTTATTTCTAACTTTTCCCCCCTTTCTTGTTGTGATAGGGTTATCCTTGTGAACTTCTACCTCTGACAGTCGCAGGTATTCCATCTATGCACATCTGTCTGGATTTCATACCTGAGCTTATTGCACAGCCAGAACTTGAAAAACAGGTAATGAGCATTTTGGAGCTTTAGGAAAATTTTAATCTCTCTCCAGTCTTTAGTTGTCAAGCATTTAACAATTTAATACTTTTAAAAAAAAAATTTTTTTTTTATATTTATTTTTGAGAGAGAGAGAGAGAGAGAGCGAGAGCATGAGTGGAGGAGGGGCAGAGAGAGAGGGGGACACAGAATCCGAAGCAGGATCCAGGCTCCGAGCTGTCAGCACAGAGCCTGATGCGGGGCTTGAACTCACGAGCCATGAGATCATGCCCTGAGCCAAAGTCTGACATTCAACCGACTGAGCCACCAAGGCGCCCCAAATTTAACAGTTTAATACTTAAGGATTCTTCAGAAACATGTAACATTTTGGTTTTGTATTGCAGATATTTGCTATCCAGCTGCTTTCTCATTTGTGTATCCAGTATGCATTACCAAAGTCACTCAGTGTGGCTCGCTTAGCTGTGAATGTCATGGGAACTTTGCTAACAGGTGTGTAGCCAACGAGCATCAATAATAACAACTTCTAACATAAAGTAATACATATTTTTCTGAATTTAGTAGCACGATGTTTTCTGTGTTACTAGTAGTTTATGCCATCTCTTCATTTATTCTTTTGAAAAATTTTCTGTTACAAATATAATTTACAGTGAAGAGATGAATAGGTAAGCAAATAGCATCTTTTATTTTGTGAATGAATGTATACACATGTAAGTAAATATAATAAGCTTTCCACATTTTATGAATGAAAATCAGATCTGCTTTCTGATTGTAATTATGTCAATAGAAGACAAGTTGCAATTTATTACAACTGCTTAGTTACAATTTATTACAAATGTAATCATAATGTATAAATAAGAGATAAATATATAAGTTGTTTCCTTAAGTTTTAAAACCTACTTTAATATTTTAATCACTGTCTGGTTTGTAGAGTTAAATGGTATGAAAATAAACTACTTTAAAAGATATGAACTATATATTACTTGGCAACCAAAAAGAATGAAATCTTGACATCTGCAACTATATGGATGGAACTAGAGGGTTTTATGCTAAGCAAAATTAGTTGGAGAAAGACAAATATCATATGATTTCACTCATCGGAGGACTTTAAGATACAAAACAGATGAACATAAAGGAAGGGAAGCAAAAATAATAGAAAAACAGGGAGGGGGACAAAACATATGAGACTCTTCAATATAGAGAACAGAGGGTTGCTGGGGGGGATGGGGAAGAGGGGATAGGCCAAATAGGTAAGGGGCATTAAGGAATCTACTCCTGAAATCATTGTTGAACCATATGGTAACTAACTTGGATGTAAATTAATAAATAAATAATAAAAAAAAGAAAAAATAAAAGATATGAACTATAATTCAATCTTTTAACGTTACGCCTTAATTTTATATTCTTTCTTAGTGCTCCTATACTACTTTATTGATTTTTCTTTTCATTGTATTCACCTCATGTTATGGTTAGTTTTCGTGGTTAAGAGCTTTAACTGCCTGAGTTCAGTCCCAAGTCCATCACTAACTGGCATGTAGCCTTGAACAAGTTTCTTAATATAAGGTTTATTTAAGAGCTTTCCTCCTTTATAAAAGAGGTATCATCATAATACTTTCCTCATTCATATAACTGTGAGAATTAAATAATACTTGTAATGCACTTTGGGAGTAAGAATTTATGTTGGATGATGGCTGACTATTACATTAGATTGTAAACTCCTTGAAGGCAGGGATCAGCCCTGTCTTAGAAAACTTAGTACAGAGCATGGTACTTAATATATTTAGTAGGCCATGTACATTGAATTTATATCTGTAAAGTAAAAAGTTGTTTAACTTCTTTCCAACAGTTTTAACGCAGGCTAAGCGTTATGCTTTTTTCATGCCAACTCTGCCAAGTTTGGTCTCTTTTTGTCGAGCATTTCCTCCCCTATATGAGGATATTATGTCTTTGCTGATCCAAATAGGGCAAGTCTGTGCCTCTGATGTTGCCACTCAGACAAGAGACATTGATCCAATTATTACACGTAAGTAGTAACTTATTTTCAAAGTTGTTTTGATATATCAAAGAAAAAGGCCAAAATCCTTTCCAGATTCCTTGCCTTAATTAATTCATTTTTTTTTCCTTATGTTTCTAGGTCTTCAACAAATAAAGGAGAAACCGAGTGGATGGTCTGGAATCTGTAAAGATCCATCTTACAAAAATGGATCTGGGGACACTGGAAGTATGGATCCTGACGTACAGCTCTGTCATTGTATTGAAAGCACAATAATTGAAATAATAAACATGAGTGTTAGTGGAATTTAAAAAAAAGTAAAACAAAAAAGTGAAGCTGTTTGCTGCATATACTCAATACAAATCTGCATCTTATAACAACTTTAAACTGAATGGGAACAGTAACGTCTTGGAATCATTAAACGATTCATTTCAACATGAATATAATTTAGAACTCTCTTAAGAATTGTGCTTGCTTGTATTTGATTGGCAGTTCTTTGGATCTACTTTGCTGGTATGTTTATATTGTAGCAGCAGAGCTTCTTTTGTTTTTTGTTTGTTTGTTTGTTTTTTCCTATTGGGAGCACATTTAAGAAGTCCTTATTGGAAGGTGAATTTGGCCTTGTATTTAGCATTTGCAATAAAGGAAAAGTGCCATGCCTTTAACTTAATTTCTTATAAAGATGAGTGGGTAGCCGTAGTTTATGGCTGTCAGCTCATAACAGTGTAACAATGATGCAATGATGAGAGGGAGAAAAAGGGAAGGGAGACTTCAGGAAAAATTAGTTTAAATACCTGATAGAAATTGCTAAAACTTGCAATGCAAGTAATTACAGATGAGAATTTTAAGATTTTACATATTTGCTTCAATTTTTACTAATATGTAGACATATGTTTAAAGAGATACTTGAATAATTTGGAATTTTAAGATACTGGTTTAAAAGAAACATCTTTGTGCATAGAAGAACCTGAAAAGAGATCTCATTTCGTTGTTGTTTTTTTTAATTTATTTTTATAATGCTTTACTAACTTACCTAGGGGTCAGTGGTGGGAAATACATTGGTATCTAATTAAAGTTTAGGGCAGTAAAACGCACTAGATTGAAGTGCTCTTGGTGTACCATTAGGATTATAATTCATGTCTTAATTTTAGAAGATTTCTGAATAAAAAAATAAACAGTATTTCGACCTAAGGAAAAATTAAAAACTGTAAAGTACCATGTGGGTGAAGGATTTTGCAGTTGTGTTAGTAACTTCCATTGATTAGGCAGATGCATTCAGGTAACCCATAATCCTAATTTTTCCCCCCTTAATTAAATATCCAACATAGAAGGTACTTTTCTTTGCTTTCTGAGAAATACCTGAATGACACACTCCTCCCAACCTCTCCAGTCCCCTGCTTTGAAACAGACCTCTTCACTTGTATAAGAAATTAGGTAGACTAATAAGAAAGTGTGGTTTTTTTAAGAAAAGAAACTTAACCTTAGTCTTTTCAGTAGTGTATAGGCACATCTCATTTTTCTCCTTTGTAAAATGGAATTACTACTGGCCCTACCTCATAAGGGTATTATATGAGACCTAATTTGTAGCTATTTCAAATCATGAAGTACACAGCATCACAGATGATAGAATATTTATACCTTTTATTAGATGCTTAATGTTCAATTAAGTAATTTTGATGCAAAAAGTAAAAGCATACACTTAAAAAATACCGTAAGAATTTTCATATTTTTAAAGAAAGCAGTTTTATAGTCTTTTAAGATTAAATACAACTGCTCCTGTTTTGTTTTGTTTAGTTTTTAAACAGAGGCTTTGGAATATTTTGTGAGTACGTAACTTCTAGGAGTTCAGAAAATGTTGAAATGTTTTCTAACTAAATGCAGTGCACATTCCTGGATCAATTTTCAAAGACTGGTCAAAACCTGCTGTGTTAAAATAACATATGCTGTTTTTCATTAGATTTGTTGATGATGTAAATAAAATGTGTAAATATATTAGTAAATGTTAATATTCATGTATTTTAAGTTAAGGTTAAGATTTGTCACAATGTGATTTTTTTTTATTCAGGTGAAAACAGATGTGTGCAACTATTTTGAATATTGGTTTATAAACATTCATATTCTTTATCAAATGAATTTGTAGTTTTTGTGTTTCATTTCACTGCAGCTAACTTGAAAGGGACATTTCAAGGTACTGGAATCTAGGGGTCACTGGCTCCAGGGTTTATGTATGTCCCTTTCTGTTATGCCACATACATCAAATGACAATACAAAGTTATAGTCAGTTGAGAGCCTTAGGAATTTAGGAACAGGAAATCAGAATAGTTACCTTGGAGCAGTTACTTAAAAGATTGGATATTTAAAAAATATTTTAAATTAAAAGAAATTGAAAACAATTTGTAAATGCAGAATAGCAATTTGAAGGTATTTTAAGGACTTATTTTTTATATATTATCCTTCATTCCACTGTCTTAACAAATTACATTTTTTGTACTTTCCCTTCATCTTTGCCTATGCACACATATTTGTCATATAATGGAAGTAGTGGTACCCACTAATGGTATACGGTTTGGAGTCTGCTTTTTTTCATTTAATTTTATATGGAATTGTTTTTTACAAGTTGTTTAATTTTTATAATTACAATTCATAGTGATTTAGTTTTATAATTATTGGCTTCATGATGATTGAATTGGTATATTATAACCATCTTCCTATTACTATACGGAAGTTTATTATTTTTTTTCAGTACTACAATAGGCGCTGTTATCAACTGAGGTATTATTACTTTTTCTTAATTTTAGATTACTTATTTAGGATAAATTTATGAGTCTGAGAGGGCCAGATTGAAGGGTAGAATTTTTTTTCATGACTGTAAGTATTGTCATTTGGGGACGATGTAGTAAAAATGAAAGGCAAACAAATCCTGCTGCTCCCTCCTGGAGCAAACCTCTCTCCCAAACCAGTTTCTCGAATTTGAGAAAATGTCTCAGGTTTTGCTTTTTTTGGACACTAGTATTTTAATCAAGTTTCAGGCTATACAGAACTTTTTAAAATAACAATTCAGAGGGATCATGATTAACCTACTTTTGAGGAACTTTAAGTGTACTTCTTGGCAAAGAATAAACTGGCCTTTAAGGGCCAGAAGGTGGATGAGCCACAATAGAAGGTAGAAGTTACCTGGTGCTGGAAGACCTCGAGAGCGTTTGTCTGGTTTAATTTGGTATCGGAGAAAGCCTTGAATATTATGAGATACTGTAGCCGGTTGTCATCGAACTTTTTCTCCTGGTTTGGCTTAGTCTGGCAATTCCCGCTTCAAGTCTCTATACCCTGACTGCTTATAAAGTTAGAATTTGAATTAAGTGGCACTGATGAGTGCTCGAAGAACTCGGCAAGACTTAAAGGTGTTTTCTCTATGTTAGTCTACAGACTTTAAGAATACAGACTTTGGGTTTCCAAGAAAGCTATACACAGGTTAAATCACCGGTTTCAAAAAGTCAAAGAGAACTCTTTTCCTTTAAATTCCTGAGATTTGGACGAGTCGTTCACGCTTTGGGTAGTTCCCCTTCCGGTGTCGCCACTTACCTTGGGCCGACTTTTATTGCGGAGGCTTCCATTGGATGCCAGAGTCCTCGCCTCCCTAAACTCCCGCCAGGACTGGTTGTTTCATTTCTGGTCTTGGCGTCTGATTGGTTGTCTGAGCTCGTCCGGCGATTGGATGTCGGGAGTTAAGGGGTGGGAGGCGGGAATTCGTCCGGGAGAGCGTGGTTGAAGGGACTGATGAGGGTTGGAGGGGAAAGCTAGAGCCACCCGGAGACCGCGACCAGGCATGGGTGGTAGCAACCACCTGAGGGAGAGAAAGAGGCTTGTGACCTTTCTTCTTTGTCAGCGCTCCACTGTATTTTTTTTTATTTTTATTTTTTTTTGCGGCTATAGCTTTCCTTTTCTTCTGTGAAGGAAAAGCTTTCCTTTTCTTCTGCCTAGCCCTTAGGCGTTTCTTCGGTTTTCCCCTGGACAGGCAAGTCTGTCTCCCTTGCCCGGGAGTGCGCGAAATCTGCGGGAAGGCTGCTTCCGCTTTCGCCCTACCGCCTTGCTGGCTGGTCGGTGTTGATTGGATCACTAGGGCGTCTGGAATCTCTGCGGGCTGAGGGAGGAGGAAAGTATGAGGACGGAAACCTGGGGAGAAGGGGAGCCTGTCCTCCCTTGATGGGAGCGGAGTCCCGTTAGGCGGCCGGGAGCGACAGGCAGATACTTGTAGTTTGTTTTGGTTTTGTTTATTTTACTCAGTGTGCGTGGGAAGCTACCCCATTTTGAGATGCCTGTTGCCACAACTGGGGCGGGGGATGGATTGATTTGAAGGTCATATCTGAGTAACTAGACCAGCTTTGAGTTGTTGGTTCAGATTAAGGGGTTAGATTCCACCAAATTTCATTCTCAGAGCTTCACAGAATCACAAGATATTAGGACTGGAAAATACTTTAGAATAGTGGCTCTTCTTTTGGAACACATAGGCTATGGTTAAGGTTATAATTGGTTTTCCAATCTATTACACTGTTATTTCAACCATCCCTCCATCCCCAGTTTGAGTTTACAAGTTTTTTTTCACTATTGCAAAGTGGTACCGATGTATATCAGTCCCTCCCTACCCCGCCCCTTTTCAGTTATTTCCTCAGGATATATTTCTGGGAATGAGAAGTATGTAGACCCTTTTTAGAAAAATTCAGTCATGCACAGAAACTTCATAGATCCCAGTTTCTGGATTATATATGTCGTAGGTTAAGAAAAGGTGGTTTAGAATTGTATCTATGTATCTTAGGTTAAGAAAAGGTGGTATAAAGTAGATCATTTCCTCTGTGTACCCATACTGAAGTTTGGGTACATTTCTGTACATTGTTATTCTTAATTCAGTGCCTGGCTAATTTTCATGAAAACCCGATCAGGTGGGTAGTATTATTTCCATTTCACAGATGAAGAAATAAGCTCTGAGAGGTTAAGTGATACACACAGAGGAATTTAAATGTAGGTTTGCCTTACTCCAAACTCATCTTCTTTTCATTATACCCCCCTGACCTTTAAATAAGAATTATTGGGCACCTACTAAGTGTCAGGCCATTGTTATTACAGATAAGGATCTTAGTCTATAGAAGTGAAGAGACATGATCAAGGTAACATATCTGAGTTGTTTTCAGAACCTGGTCTAGAACCTGTACTTTCTAGTTCCTAGTCCACAGCTTTGGCAGAGCATGGATGAAAATTGACATTTGTCAGATTCCAAGACATGCTCTCAACTGTTGTGATTTATAAGACTAGGAAATTTTTTTACTTCCATTTGTTTTGTTTAAACATTTATTCCAATTTTTATTTCCAGACATCTGTCCTAATGTTGGGTATCTGGTTTTCTTTGAATGGTGTTTCAATATTGATTTTCATTTCTGTTGCAGTTAGGAATCTGAAGTAAAGAATAAAGCATGATGGCTTCAATGTGGTCTGAATATACAATTGGTGGGGTGAAAATTACCTTTCCTTATAAAGCTTACCCATCACAGCTTGCTATGATGAATTCTGTAAGTATTTTTTTTTAATGTTTTATTTATTTTTGAGAGAGAGAGCATGAGTGAGGGAGGGACAAAGAGAAAGGGGGACAGAAGATCCCAAGAGGGATATACCCTGAGAGCAGCAAGCCTGATGCAGGGCTCGAACTCATAGACTATGATATCATGACTTGAGCCGAAGTCAGACGCTCAACCGACTGAGCCACCCAGGCGCCCCCTGTAAGTATTTTTCAATAGTTATTTTAAGTCTTTATTAAGATACATATGTTTATAATTCATAAGGCTACATTCATTTTCTCAGGTAGTAAATGGATTGAAAATATTTGCCTGCTTCGTTGAAGAACATCTAACCCTTGGAAAAATAATACCACTGCTAAACCATATATGTCCATGGATATAATGGAGGCAAAGGAGAACATTCTGAAAAATATTCTCAGCTCATTTGGAACTTCTATTTACTTTGCAGAATTACTGCTTTCTATGAAGTATTTGCTGTCTATTACACAGACTAGTATATTTTTTTGAGACTGTTCATATAGGCAATATGCAAACTTAAGGAAACCAACTGTGTTAAATCTTAATATTTTACTATATTTACTTTATACCTTGTTTACGAGTGTAATAGAGTATTTTACGTAGTTTAAATGTTACATAATGATACGATACTATACCTATCTTTGTGCAGAACTTTTTTTTCTCTTGACATATTTAAAATGTAGGCCTGTCGAGTAAGAGATTGCTACGGCTGAGGTCAGAGAGGTCTTTTCCTGCTTTCTCCTCTAAGGTTCTGATGGTTTCCTGTCTCACATTTAGGTCCTTTATCCATTTTGAGTTTATTTTTGTAAATGGTGTGAGAAAGTGGTCTAGTTTCAACCTTCTGCATGTTGCTGTCCAGTTCTCCCATGGAACTGGAGAGTGTGATGCTAAGTGAAATAAGCCATACAGAGAAAGACAGATACCATATGGTTTCACTCTTATGTGGATCCTGAGAAACTTAACAGGAACCCATGGGGGAGGGGAAGGAAAAAAAAAAAAAAAAAAAAGGACGTTAGAGTGGGAGAGAGCCAAAGCATAAGAGACTGTTAAAAACTGAGAACAAACTGAGGGTTGATGGGGGGTGGGAGGGAGGGGCGGGTGGGTGATGGGTATTGAGGAGGGCACCTTTTGGGATGAGCACTGGGTGTTGTATGGAAACCAAGTTGTCAATAAACTTCATATAAAAAAAAAAAAAAAAGAAAATGTTCCATGTGCACTTGAAAAAAAATAAAAATAAAAAAATAAAATGTAGGCCTGGTGACTGTTAATCCATTTTACATGCTATATAGTATTCCATTATATGAGTATACCAGAATTTTTTTTTCTATTTTCCTTTTGATAGACTTCTAAATTGTTTACATTCTCTAGCAATTATAAACAGTGTTGCTATGAACTTTATTATTCATGTTTCCTTGTGTTCATGTGGGTAAAATTTGGAGTATATACATAGTACTGTACATGCTGGAGTTGGGTATCTTCAACTTTATTAGGAATCATTAGTTTTTGTGCAAAGTGTACAGGGGTGCCTGAGTGGCTCAGTTGGTTAAGCATCCAACCCTGGGTTTCAGCTCAGGTCATGATCTCACAGTTCATGAGTTTGATCTCCGTGTTGGTCTCTGTGCTGCCAGTATGGAGCCTGCTTGGGATTCCCTGTCTTTCTCTGCCCTTCCCTCACTTGCGTGCTCTCTCTCTCAAAGTAAATAAACTTAAATAACAACAATAACAACAGAAACCAAAGTTATAATAGTTTACACTCCCATGAGCAGTAGCCTCCCTTGTTTTTATCAAAAATATTCATGTACTATATTCTAGTTTTACAGAAACCATTAAGGCACAAATTGCTTTTTTTCATTTCTTTTTTGCTTGATATGCTTTTTAGGGCCATCATAATTTTAGGGAGAGATATAAAGGAATAAAGTTTAGATTTCACTAAACATGGGTGCTTGCTTCTGCTCTTGCTGTGCTCCCTTAAGTACAACCTTATTTCTCATTGTTGTATTTGTACTTCTCCTGGAGAGATACCCTATGAAGTAAATTGCTTATTGAGTTTTTCATTGTTTTTGTGTCCATAGATTGTCAGAGGATTAAATAGTAAGCAACATTGTTTACTGGAGAGCCCTACAGGAAGTGGGAAAAGTGTAGCCTTACTTTGTTCTGCTTTAGCATGGCAACAATCTTTTAATGGTAAGTAGTTGTTGATATTTTCAGGTTCCTTATTGGGACCTGAAAAAAATATTTTAATAAATTACTTTTTATCCTGAATGGTTCAACCATGTTCTAGCTAATTTAAGTGTGGATTCTCTTTTAAGATATTTCTTTATAAGTTAAATATCTTCCAAAAGAGTTTCAATAGAGCAAAATATGTTCAGTTAATTCTAAAACAATTTTGAGCATAATGTAGTCCTTTATTTGATGATTCATAGTATGCACAGGAATCTTGGAATGCTTAGAGTTATCATTATGAAAATGATTATGATTGGGGCGCCTGGGTGGCGCAGTCGGTTGGGCGTCCGACTTCAGCCAGGTCACGATCTCGCGGTCCGTGAGTTCGAGCCCCGCGTCAGGCTCTGGGCTGATGGCTCAGAGCCTGGAGCCTGTTTCCTATTCTGTGTCTCCCTCTCTCTGCCCCTCCCCCGTTCATGCTCTGTCTCTCTGTGTCCCCAAAAAATAAATAAACGTTGAAAAAAAAAAAAAAAAGAAAATGATTATGATAATCTGTATTTAAAAGATGCAAGAGATTGGCCTGTAATGGTGTATAATACACAAATAATTTGAGTAAATCCTTTAATGTATTTGCTTATCTGTCCCTTCCTCACAACATTAGAACATGGAATATATAAAGGAAACATTCTAATCGATTTTTCTACTTGTTTGGATGCTATATAAGCAAAAGTTTATTGTAATATTGTTTTCATGAATACATATTTTTTTTCCATTACTTTTATTTGCTAACAAAGGCCTAGTATATTGACTTTTATAAAAGACTAGCTGATGTACATAATGAATCCGAAATGCAGTATTGGATATGTTTTAGTTACATAATTAAATGGATTTGACCTAAAGTATTAGGAGAATTTAAAGTTAACCAGGAGTGTGTGTAGGTATGTATATATGTTTTTATGTGTGTGTCTTTTGAAGGGAAATCTACTTATAAGACTCTTAAAAATGAACAGTAAATATTTTATAACTTTTGTTCATTCTGATTGTTACTGATAATCTTTGGGGAAAAATGAGATAATCTGTTAATAATTTAAAATTTTAGTGGGAGACCAAAAAGTAGAATTAGTAGTATTTATGTAGTACAGATGGGAAAATAATGTCATTACTGCTTATAGAGAATAATTATTCACCTTTTTTTTTTTTTTTTTTTTAGTGTCTATGAATTGTGTATTTATACATGTAGGCACACAATGTAGACCAATTACAATTTTGTATTTTATTTAAGTATTAAAAATTACCTGTTTTATTTAGTTTGAGTATTGACCTTAAAGTATATTTTAATACATGTATCAGAATTGATACATCATGAAGCATGTTTCTATTTGAAATAGATGTATAAAGTGGAAATGACTTAACCCTTATATGTTTATGTTTTTTGATGTATTGAGCTTTCAATTTCTTCATTTAAGGAAATAGCAGTAATTAAGAGTATACTTTAGGTCTTTATTTTAATCTTCCCTGCTTGATATTTTAATAAAACTTGATATAAATGAGTACTTGAGTGGTTAACATTATCTTTGACTATTACTAGATTTTTGCAATTATGTAAATTGATAACTCCCTCTATAAGTATTTCTGGCAGAAGTGTTTCTTGCCTGTTGTAATTTGATCCTGGAGATAGGTTGACCAACTTGCCCAGATCTGCCAGGTACTTTTCTAGTTTTAGGACTGAGAATCTTGTTTCCTAGGAAACCTCCCAATCCTGGGCAAATTGGGTGGTTGCTCATCTGAGTTGCAGAAGATTATGAATGTTTGTTAAATTAGGAATATTACAAATTGAGATTCTTTCATTTTTAGGAAAGCCGGTGGACAAAAGCTTAAGTAAAAAAGCTGAGGAACCATTGTCATGTTGTTGTGCATGCCATTCAAAGAATTTTACAAACATTGACTTGAAACAAGGAACTTCACATCATTTCAATTGTCCAAGTACACCACCTTCTGAAAGATATGGCACTTCATCAACTTGTCAAGGTAGTTTATACTTTGCCTGGCTCTTTTGATATCTGTGGTAGCCTTAATTATTGCTGTTATTAGATTTATCTAAGATAAATTTGGTTAGCATAATGGATTATGTATCTCCACCTAATTCTCTGGAATTATTTTCAGATAACACACAGAGTAGTCAGATATCCTTGGACTATTGTATTCTTGGCTTGACTTTTAATTTATTCAGACCTTTTGCTAGTTTAAATCATTTTTTGAAGAAGGCAGTGCACAATAAATGATATTTAGAAATTGATCTTATTTGTGGTCAGTATTGTTAGAGTTTAAAAAAATAATACTGATTTGTATTGTAAGACAAAATCAGCCTCATTCGTTCATCTTTATGAATTTGCCTGAACTTCTGAGGCCAGTATATCCTCTCTGAGACTTTTTTTTTTTCTAAGTACATTAGTTTTTTTTTTTTAATTGAAGTATAGTTGACACACTGTATTACGTACATTAGTTTCAAGTGTGCAACATAGTGATTCAACAAGTCTAGGCATTATTCTGTGCTCACCACAAGTGTGTCTACCATTGTCACTTTAATGCTATTATAATACCATTGATTAGATTCCCTGTGCTGTACCCTTTATCCTTGTGACGTATTCATTCTGTAACTGGAAGCCTGTATGTCCCACTTCTCTCTGGCAGCCATCAGTTTGTTCTCTGTGTTTATGGGTCTGTTTCTGCTTTTCATTTATTTATTCAATTGTTTTGGTTTTTAGATTCCCCATATAAGTGAAATCATGTGGTTTTTATCTTTCTCTGACTTATTTCACTTAGTATAATACCCTCTAGGTCCATTCATGTTGTCACAAATGGCAAGATTTCATCCTTTTTTAAGGCTGAATAGAGAATCAGGTAAATTTTAAATATGATCCTTTACTAGTTCTTACTAGATTTATTTAAGAGAAGTATACTAACAGACACCTGGCTGGCTCAGGCAGTGGAGGGTCCAATTCTTGCTTTCAGCTCAGGTCATGATCTCATGGTTCATCGATTTGAGTTCTGCTTCAGGCTCTGCACTGACAGTGCAAAGTCTACTTGGGATTCTCTCTCTCCTTCTCTCTGTCCCTCACCTGTTCTCTCCCAAAATAAACTTAAAAAAAAGAGAGAGAAATATACTAAGAATATCACAAGATTATTAATATTTAAAAGTATTTCTTTGGCTTTGAGTATATGGGAATGGTTAACCATTATTTGCCTAAGCTGAAAACCTAGGAAATATCCTGTATGCCTTGTTCTTCCATATTTCTCCATGCAAACCTCTATCTCCATTGATACTTCCTTAGTGCCAACTACAATGTTTAGTTTAGAGCATGCATTAACTTCTTGTACTGCTTTCACTCATGCCATTCTTTAATCACTTGTAGGAAGAGAGAGGTTGCTATGATTGATTTAAGTCTAAATAGTATCCATTTCCTAAAATCAGGGTTGGAGTCATCTTCCCCTAAAACACATGACTGTGGGGGCGCCTGGGTGGCTCAGTCGGTTGGGTGATCGACTTCGGCTCAGGTCATGATCTCGCAGTCCGTGAGTTCGAGCCCCGCATCAGGCTCTGTGCTGACAGCTCAGAGCCTGGAGCCTGTTTCAGATTCTGTGTCTCCCTCTCTCTCTGACCCTCCCCCGTTCATGCTCTGTCTCTCTATGTCTCAAAAATAAATAAACGTAAAAAAAAATCAAATAAAAAAAATTTATAAAAAATAAAATAAAAAATAAAAAGCTTTAAAAAAACAAAAAACAAAAAACACATGACTGTGTGGAGGAGGGTAGCTGTTTGAACTAAAGTATGATTCTGTTAGGAATGAGGAAGAAGTGGTTGAATACATGCTAGAGAGGTGATCATTAATGTTGTCTACACTATTCTTTTAAATTTATTCTTTAATTTATTTTTTTTAAGTTTATTTTTGAGGGAGAGAGACAGAGCATGAGTAGGGGAGGACCAGAGAGAGAAGGAGACACAGAATCTGAAGCAGGCTCCAGGCTCTGAGCTGTCAGCACAGAGCCCGATGTGGAGCTTGAACTCACGGCCTGCGAAGTCGTGACCTGAGCCAAAGTGAGATGTTCAACTGACTAGGCCACCCAGGTGCCCCAATGTTTATTTATTTTTGAGAGAGAGAGAGAGAGACAGAGTATGAGTGGCATAGGGGCAGAGAAGAGAGAGAGAGACACACACACAGAATCCAAAGCAGGCTCCAGGCTCCCAGCTGTCAGCACAGAGCCGGCTACGGGTTTTGAACCCACAAACCGTGTGATTGTGACCTGAGCTAAAGTCAGATGCTTAACCAACTGTGCCACCCAGGTGCCCCAGTGTTGTCTACACTATTTTGACCCTTAGCCCTTTTGACTTTCTTTCCATTCCTTAAGAGGGTTATGCTTTCTCTTGTCTTAGAGCCTTTGTTTGTAGTGTCTCTTCTGAGGAAAATCCCATTTTCAGTTTGTTTTCCTGCTTTTCCTTTAGGTCTCAGCTTAAATATCACTTCCTTGAAGGAGCCATACTGACCTTTCTATCAGACTAGATTTGGTTTCTGTATTATATTCTGTCCTCTCACTGTGTACCTCTCCTTTATAGCACTTGTCATAGTTTTATTATCCATATGTCTGTATTCATCATTTATCAATCTCAGCTTCCCATAGCAAACTATGTACTCCATGAGGTCAGGGACCATGTCAGTTTGCTTATCATTGAATCTTTAGTGCCTAGCAGAGTGCCTGGCATATAGTAGGTGCTAGCTAAAGATTTATTGTATGAATGAGTGGAATTGACTTTGAGATAATTATAGGAACTTTGGTTTATCTTTATATACAACCTGGTTTTTGTTTTTTTTTTTTTTACGTTTATTTTGAGAGAGAGAGAGAGAGAACGAGCATGCACAAGTGGGAGGGGCAGAGAGAAGGAGAGACAGAATCCCAAGCAGACTCCACACCACTAGCCCAGAGCCCGATGCAGGGCTCTAAATTACAAACTATGAGATCATGGCCTGAACTGAGATCAAGAGTCAGGCCCTTAACTGACTGAGCCATGCAGGCGCCCCTATACAACCTGTATTTTTTAAAAAAACAGCCTTATTGAAATATACCTGACATGACTATATATATGCATGGTAGGTACACTTTGATAAATTTTGACATAGGTGTACCTTCATTAAACTTTCAGCAGCATCAAGATAGTGAACATATCCATCACCTTCAAAAGTTTTCTCATGCCCCTTTGTTATCCCTCTTTCCCAACCCTCCATGATTCACTCTCCCCAAACAACCACTGATTTGCTTTCTGTCAATATAGATTAGTTTGAATTTTCTGGAAATATAAATGGAATCATAGTTTGTACACTTATTTTATCTAGCCTCTTTCACTTAACATAATTCTTTTGAAATTCATCCATGTTGTTGCATGTATCAACGCTTTGTTCCTTTTTATTGTTAAGTAATTTTCTATTGTATGGATATACTACAAATGGTTTCTCCAGTCTCCTGTTGATTTATATTTGAGTTGTTTCTATTTTTAAGCTATTACATATAAAGCCACTATGAGTATTTGTGTATAAGTCTTTGTTATGGACATATATGCTTTCAGTTTTCTTGACTAAATACTTAGAAGTGATAGGACTAGATAATTTATGTTTAACTTTTTAAGAACCTTACAGACTGTTTTCCAAAGTGGTTTTACCTTCTTACATTCTCACCAGCAGTGGTTGGGAGTTCCCAATTCTTTATATCCTTGTCAGCACTTTTTTGCCATTCTAATAGGTATGTGGTAGTATCCCATTGTGGTTTTAATTTACATTTCCCTAATCACTTGTGACAGTTGAGCATAATTTCATGTGCTTATTAGCCTTCCATGTTATCTTCTCTTATTTTTAAGTTGTTTTTTTTTTTGTTTTTTTTTTGTTTTTTTTTTTAAATAAAGAGAGTGCACTATGTGAGCAGGGGAGGGGCAGAGAGAGGGAGAGAGAGAATCCCAACCAGGTTCTGTGCTGTTAGCACAGAGCCCAACTCGGGGCTCCATCCTCGATCCTGATCCCAGGAACCGTGAGATCATGACCTGAGCCAAAACCAGCAGTCGGATATGGATGCTTAACCGACTGAGCTACCCAGGTGCCCCTCTTTTTATATGTTTATTGAGCGTTTGAATAGCCTCTTCAATGAATTGCCTATTTAAGTTGTTTGCCCATTTTTCTATTGGGTTGTTTCTTACTGATTTCTAGGAGGTGTGTTTTGTGTTTTTTTAAAATTCTAGATAGGTCTTATTTCTTTATAATTTTATATTTTAAAGACTTAACCCCTTCGATAAACTTCTTGTGCACTGTCCTGCTATAAAGGACAGGAAGAGGGGCGCCTGGGTGACTCAGTCGGTTAGGCGTCTGACTTCGTCTCAGGTCATGTTTTGATGGTTCATGGTTCAAGCCCCATGTCAGGCTCTATGCCGACAGCTCAGAGCCTGGAGCCTGCTTCTGGTTCTGTGTCTCCCTCTCTCTGGCCCTCCCCTGCTCATGCTTTGTCTCACTCTCTCTCTCAAAAATAAATAAACATTTAAAAAAAAAAAGGACAGGAAGATAAGTCTTTTTTATATGCAGGTAATGTGATTTTTTTTTTTTTGAACAAATTGGGTTTAATCTTATTTGACACATGGCAATTTAATTTTTCTAAAACTAAATTAATTGCTTTTGGTAGATGCTTCCTACCCTTTAATGGGCCCTTACAAATTTGCCCCTTGACTTATTAGGGGCAGAGTTTCTCAATAATGGCACTATTATATTTTGAATGGGATAATTGTTTGTTATGGGGACTGTCCTATGCATTGTGGGATGTTTAGTAGCATCTCCTAGGACTCAACCCACTAGATGCCAGTAGTATCTGGCATTTTGTGACAGCCAGAAATGTCTGTGTCCAATGTCCCTGCGGGACATTGTTAAAATTGCTCTAGTTTGGAACCACTGATCTAGATTCATTTTGTGGGTATTTTACCAGTTTGACCAGAAATTGCAGAGCTCAAAATTACATGTCTTTTCTAAAATATATATGGAAATGCAGAGGACTAAGAATAGCCAAGACATTTCTCAAGAACCAGTGATAAAAACAGTTTATAGTGATTAAAACAGTTTAGTATTAGCATAGTGTAAAACCAGTGTAAAACAATAGGATATGGATTCATTTCTATATGTATCTAGAAACTTGATTATTTATTGAAGTGCTTCTACAGAGTAGAGGCCTAAGGAGGGACCTTTTTAAAATTGGTACTTAGATATCCATATGGAAAAAAATGTAGATTTTTTTTTTTTTTTAATTTGAGAGAGACAGAGAGAGAGCATGAAGGGGGGGGAGGGGCAGAGAGAGAGAATCTTAAGCAGGTTCTGTGCACAGCTCCGAGGCCTGCATGGGGCTCAATCCCAATGCCCTGGAATCATGACCTGAGCTGGAATCAAGAGTCAAATGCTCAACCAAGTCACCCAGACACCCCTCCATATGGAAAAAAATTTAAATTGGTGTCCTACTTTACTTCATGCACAAAAATTGATTCCAGATAGATTAAAAACCTAGTCATGAAAGGTTTTTTGTGGTTTCACATTTTAGGATTATTTGTTCTAGTTCTGTGAAAAATGCTGTTGGTATTTTGACAGGGATTGCATTAAATCTGTAGATTGCTGTGGTTAGTATAGACATTTAAACAATATTTGTTCTTCCAGCTCATGAGTATGTCTTTCCATTTCTTTGCATCATTTTGAATTTCTTTCATCAATGTTTTATACTTTTCAGAGTACAGCTCTCTCACTTCTTTGGTTAAGTTTATTCCTAGATATTTTATTGTTTTTGGTGCAACTGTAAGTGGGATTGTTTTCTTAATTTCACTTTGTGCTGTTTCATTATAAGTGTATAGGAATGCAACAGATTTCTGTACATTGATTTTGTATTCTGTGAATTTATTGAATTCATTTATCAGTAGTTTTTTGGTGGAGTCTTTAGGGTTTTCTGTATGTTATAGTATTATGTCATCTGCAAATAGTGAAAGTTCTACTTCTTATCAATTTTGATGTCTTTTATTTCTTTAGATTGTCCAATTGCTGTGGCTAGGACTTCCAGTACTATGTGAATAAAGGTGGTTACACTTGTTCCTGACCTTTAGGGAAAAGCTCTTAGTTTTTCATCACTGAGTATGATGTTGACTGTGGATTTTTCATATAAGGCCTCATATTGAGATATGTTCCCTCTAGACCTACATTGCAGAGGATTTTTATCATGAATGGATGTTGTACTTTGTCAAATGCTTTTTCTGCATCTTTTGAAGTGATCATATGGCTTTTATCCTTTCTCCTATTGATGTGACATATGACGTTGATTGTTTTGCTTCGATAGCCAAAGCAATCTTGAAAAAGAAAAACAAAACTGGAGGTATCACAATTCCACAGTTCAAGTTATATTACAAAGCAGTAGCAATTAAAATACTATGATACTGGCAAAAAATACACACATAGCTACATGGAATACAACAGAAAACCCAGAAATAAAACCCACAATTATGTGGATAATCTTGACAAAGGAGGAATGAGTATATACTGGAAAAAAGACCATCTCTTCACCAAATAGTGTTGGGAAAACTAGACACCCCCATGCAAAAGAAAAACTGGACCATTTTCTTTCACCATACACAAACACTCAAAATGGATCAAAGACCTAAATGTAAGACCTGAAACCATAAACTTGAAGAGAGCACAGGCAATAATCTTTGACATCAGCCATAGCAATGTTTTTCTAGATTTGCCTCCTGAGGCAACAGAAATAAAAGCAAAAATAAACTATTGGAATTACACCAAAATAAAAATTTTCTGCACAGTAAAGGAAACAACCAACAAAACTAAAACGTAACCTACTTCTCCTATAGTAGAAGATATTTGCAAATGACATAACTGACAATGGGTTAGTATCCAAAATACAGGAACTGATACAACTCAATACCCAAAAGAGAATCCAATTAAAAAATGAGCAGAAGACATGAACAGATATTTCTCCAAAGAAGACAGACAGATAGATGGCCAACACACATGAAAAGATGCTCAACATCACTCATCATCAGGGAAATGCAAATCAAAACCACAATATCACTTCATATCACTTCATACCTGTCAGAATTGCTAAAATCAAAAACACAAGAAACAACAAGTGTTGGTGAAGATATGGAGAAAAAGAAACCCTCTTGCATTGTTGGTGAGAATGCAAATTGGTGCAGCCACTCTGGAAAACAGTATGGAAGTTCTTCAAAAATTAAAAATAGAAATACCCTATAGTCCTGGAATTGCACTACTGAGTGTTTACCCAAAATATGTAAAAACACTAATTCAGAGGTATACATGCACCCTTATGTTTATTGAAGCATTGTTTGCAATAGCCAAGCTATGAAAGCAGCCCAAGTGTCTGTAGATAGATGAATGAATAAAGAAGATGTGGTATGTAAATACAATCGGAAATTATTCAGCCATAAAAAGAATGAAAGTGGGGCACCTGGGTGGCTCAGTCGGTTGAGCATCTGACTTTTGCCTCAGGTCGTGATCTTACTGCTGGTGGGTTTGAGCCCAACATCAGGCTTGTGCTGACAGCTTGGAGCCTGCTTTGGATTCTGTGTCTCCCTCTCTCTCTGCCCCTCCCCCACTCGCACTCTGTCTCTCTCTGCCTCTGAAAAACAAAGAAATGTAACAAAAAAAAAAAAAGAATGAAATTTTGCCATTTCCAACAACATAGAGCTAGAGAGTATAATGCTAAGTCAGTTAAAGAAAGACAAATACCATATGAAATCATTCATATGTGGAATTTACAAAATGAAACAAAGGAAAGCAAAGAGAAAAAAGACAAACCAAGAAAGAAGACCTTTTTTTTTTTTTTAAGCCAGTGAGGGTGTGTACACAGGCAAGTGGGGGAGAGTCAGAGGGAGAAAGAATCTTAAGTAGGCTTCACGTTCAGTGCAGAGCCCAATGCAGGGCTCAGTCCCACAACCCCAGGATCATGACCTGAGCCGAAATCAAGAACCAAATGAGCCACCCAGGCATCCCAAGAAACAGAATCTTTAATTAAAAAAAATTTTTTTATTAAACAAAATTTGTTTTCTTAATGTTTATTTATTTTGAGGGAGAGAGAGACAGAGTGTGAGCAGGCGAGGGTCAGAGAGAGGGGGAGACACAGAATCTGAAGAAGGCTCCAGGCTCTGAGCTGTTAGCCTGGAGCCTGAAGTGGGGCTCAAACTCGTGAACCATGAGATCATGACCTGAGCCAAAGTTGGACGCTCAACCGACTGAGCCACCCAGGCGCCCCAAGAAACAGATTCTTAACTGTAGAGAACAAACTGATGGTTACCAGAGGGGGGTGAGTGGGATGGGGATAAAAGAGTACACTTACTGTGAGGAAAACAAAAAATAAATACTGGGAAAAAAAAGAAGAAAGAAAGAAGGAAGGAAGGGAGGAGGGAAGGGAAGTAGGAAAGGAAGGAAGGTTGGATGGATGGATGGATGGATGGATGGATGGATGGATTTAGGCCAAAAGATTGATAGTGATTACCTCAGGGAGGAAGATTTACAGAAGTGAGAAGGTGGGGGAGGGAAACAGATGGCATTTTACTTTTTCTTATTTATATTTCTGATTTGCTGAAATCTTTCATAATGAGCTTATATTAGTTGATAATTTTTTAAAACTTCAGTGTATTGGGGGTACTTGGCTGGCTCAGCAGGTAGAGCATGCAGCTCTTGGTCTTGGGGTTATGAGTTCAAGTCCCATGTTGGGCATAGAGCTTACTTTAAAAAAAAAGTTAAAAAGTCATCTGGCTGGCTTAGTAGAGCATGCAACTCTTGATCTCAGGGTTGTGAGTTTGAGTTCCATGTTGGGTGTAGAGATTACTTAAAAATAAAATCTTTAAAAAAATCCAGAATTTCAAGGTATTGGATTACATTGGAAACAGGTTTAGAATCGGTCCCATTGTTTACCTTGGTCATTTAACTCCATTTTCCTATGTATCAGTTTCCCCAATTGTAAACTAACAATTGCTATTTTATGCCATAGTAGCAGGAGCTGATCTATGTAAAACTTTTAGCGTGCTGCCTGATACTAATAAAATTGAATTGTATAGGTCAAAAAAAAAAAAGACCTACATATAAAAGGCAAAACCATTAAGATTTTAGAATACAATGGTATTTAAACTATGTTCCTAAGAGTCTTGGGAAAAAACATGGCTTGTAGGGGTAAGGGCACAATGAGTCAGGGAAGATCTAGGTCTTTTATTCTGTTTTGGAAATTTTAAGCAATATTTATTTAAAAAATATAGTCCTCAGTAAAAGCTTGAGAATCAGTGCTATGTGGCATAGGTTTACTTTGTTTTTACAGACTCAAACTTGGTTTTTGAAATCAGTATTGGACCTGCTTATAGGGCTTTCTTCTCTAATGGTCTATAAATCCTTTAAGGCAGAGGCTGTTTCTTTTTCATTGCTTTTCCATGGTTTCTGGAATTATATGGACTCAGTAAAATAAATGCTTGTTAAATGAATTCAAGCCCTAGAAGTGGAAGGAATGTATAGAGAAGAGTGGAAAGGAAGGAAGGTACTTTTCAGAACACTCACATTTAGGGAAAAGGAGAAACCCATGTATAGGAGCAGTTAAGTAAAGTGTTAACAGATATTAAGGAAAAAGGAAACGTATTTGTTATATTTCAAAAAGACAGTGTTCTGTTTGTCTGTATTCCTAGAGGTTATGCGATGGATTTTGGACTCAAAGAGTCTGTCTTTGAGTCGTCAAGTATGTCAAGAGTCAGTCATATCCACGCTCTGCCTCTTACTAGCTATGTGATACTGGGCGTATTAACTTCTTTAAAACCTAGTGTTCACATTTATTAAAAGGAGCTAATATTATTCGGTGATTAAGAGGTCACTGATGACCTTCAAGGTAGTGGGACTAAAAGGCAGATTATAGGAGCTTGGTTCGACTGTATTTTTAAGTGTAAAGAACATTTAGAAGCTTATTGGGGAAGAAACATTGAGATACTGTAGAAAGATGTATATATAAATGAAATACTTTCCTTGGGAGAATCTTACAGATATCTATATCTATATAAATGTATATTTTTTAATTAAAAATTTGTTAAATGCTTATTTTTGAGAGAGAGACCGAGCATGAGCGGGAGAGGGGCAGAGAGAGAGGGAGACACAGAATCCTAAGCAGGCTCCAGGCTCTGAGCTGTCAACACAGAGCCTGACAAGGGGCTCGAACTCATGAACCACGAGATCATGACCTGAACACCTAACTAAGTGAGTCACCCAGGTGCCCTTATATATATATATTTTAATGTTTATTTATTTTGAGAGAGAGAGAGAGAGAGTGCACAGGAGGGGCAGAGAGAGGGGGGGGGAGGGGGGGCAGAGTTTCCAAAGCAAGCTCTGTGCTGACAGCAGAGAGTCCAATGTGGGGCTTGAACTCATAAATCTGTGAGATTGTGACCTAGCTGAAGTTGGATGCTCAACTGACTGAACCAGCCAGACACCCCTTACAGTTATATTTTTTAAACCGCATTATCGGGAGTGGTTTACAAAAGCATAAGCCTATTAAGAAATCAAAATTGGACTTTCCTGATGAAAGCATATTTCTCAAAATGTTATATCTTTGTTAAACTCAGTGGTAAATACATGCTTTTAAACATGTCAACCTTCTCATGTTTTAAAGTAAGGAAATTTTGAGTCTTTAACATCTTGGTTCTAATTTTTCCTGGAAAAATTGCCTAAGTGTCAGTTATTTATACTAATTTTTTATGACTTCTTGTAGAAGACTCTCCTGAAAAAACTACGTTGGCTGCAAAGCTATCTGCCAAGAAACAGGCTTCCATAAAAAGAGATGAAAATGATGATTTTCAAGTAGAGAAGAAAAGAATTCGACCCTTAGAAACTACACAGCAGGTAAACAATTTATTGGCAGTGAAATAGTACCATTAGAGCTGCACAAGGTAGTCAAGTATCAATCAAGTTTTCAATTGGCCCTTGTGCAATTTACTTGGGTTGTATCATAGATGTAAATTAAAGGATAAAATATTGTAACTTCATTTTATAATGTTACTCATTGAAAAGAGTGTCATTATAATACATTATTCATAATATGTCTTTTTTTTTTTTAATTTTTTTTTTTTCAACGTTTATTTATTTTTGGGACAGAGAGAGACAGAGCATGAACAGGGGAGGGGCAGAGAGAGAGGGAAACACAGAATCGGAAACAGGCTCCAGGCTCCGAGCCATCAGCCCAGAGCCTGACGCGGGGCTCGAACTCACGGACCGCGAGATCGTGACCTGGCTGAAGTCGGACGCTTAACCGACTGCGCCACCCAGGCGCCCCTATTCATAATATGTCTTTAAAGTACATGGTGCTTTCCTATATATGAGGAATTAGTTAAATATTTACTTAAGGCATAAATTGGTATATAGCTACTTTGTACTTTTTATTTTTTATTTTTTTAATGTTTATTTTTTTAAATTTTTTTTAACGTTTATTTATTTTTGAGACAGAGACAGAGCATGAACGGGGGAGGGTCAGAGAGAGGGAGACACAGAATCCGAAACAGGATCCAGGCTCTGAGCTGTCAGCACAGAGCCCGACGCGGGGCTCGAACTCACGGACTGTGAGATCATGACCTGAGCCGAAGTCGGCCGCTTAACCGACTGAGCCACCCAGGTGCCCCAATGTTTGTTTATTTTTGAAAGAGACAGAGACAGAGTGTGAGCAGGGGAGGGGCAGAGAGAAAGGGAAACAGAATCCGGAGCAGGTTCCAGGCTCTGAGCAAGCTGTCAGCACACAGCTTGATGTGGGGCTCGAATTCACAAACCCGAGAGCATGGCCTGAGCCGAAGTTGGACGCATAACCGACTGAGCCACCCAGGTGCCCCTGTATATTTAAAAATTATTTGATTATTTCCAGTTAGAAAGAGTCATTTTTTTTTTTTTTTTATGCTGAATACATATAGAAAAACTACTTTTGATCTTCAGGAACAACTTGCCTGCTCAGACTTTTAGTTTGCATTAAACTTCATTTTGGTTCTGTGTTAACAGATAAGAAAGCGTCATTGTTTTGAAAAGGAAGTGCGTCATTTGGATGCAAAAGTTGCTTCAGGAAAGACCACAAAACTCAACTCTCCATTAGGAAAGAAAAACTCCTTTTCTCCACAAAATGTATGTATTTATGCCATTGTTCAGTAAAGAAGGAAAATGTGGAATTTGCTAAACTCTTTTTTTTTAAGGAATAGTATAATGCAAAGAATAGTAGAAAACAACTCAGAAGTCCTCAAAGTGCTGTCACATCTCTGCTACTAATGTGTGAGATAGGAAACCCTATTTTCTTTGTGCCCCACTTTCCTCATTTATAGAATGAGAGAATTGGACTAGAAAGAAATTCTGAAAGGTTATTTTTCTCTTGTAGATTCTAATGTTGTGGACTATACTTCCCTATAATTCTTTCAGTGTCCTTTGGGCAGGCAGTTCTCAAGGAGTAGTCTAGGGAGTTTTGGAGATTACTGACATTTTTTCTCAGGCAGTGTGTGAGGTAAAAAGTATTTTCATAGTAATAATATGTTATTTGCCTTTTATAAGGGGCACCTGGTGGCTCAGTTGATTAAGCGTCTAACTTGATCTTAGCTCAGGTCTTGATCTCAGGGTTGTGAGTTCATGCCCCATGTTGGGCTCTGCACTGGGCATAGATCCTACTTTAAAAAAGTGACACGAATCTTTTTTTTTCATTTTTTTTTTCAGTTTATTTATTTACTTAGAGTGTGTGCAAGCGAGGGAGGGATAGAGAGAGAGGGAGAGAGAGAATCCCAAGCAGGTTCTGTGCTGTCAGCATGGAACCTGAGGCAGGGCCCCACGAACCTCAAGATCAGGACCTGAGCTGATGTGGGACTCAATCTCATGAAATGTGAGATCATGACTTGAGCCGAAAGACCCAGATGCTTAACTGACTGAGCCACCCAGGCACTACCCGCCTCCCCCCGCATAGTAGTTTTCTTCATTAATGAACAGCTAACAAAAGCCAGTTTCACCTGAGAATATCCTTGATGAAGCAGTAAAAATTACTAATTTTATTAACTCAGCCCTTGAGCTTTTTTAACATTCTGTGTGAAGAAGTGAGCAGTACTCAAAACATTTTGCATGCAGAATAGGATGATTATCTTGAGGAAAAGCACTTGTAGAATAGTTTGAATTATTAGCTGAACTAGCCACATTTTTCATGGAACATTATTTTTACTTGAAAGAATGACTGACAGATAAACTATGGCAATTCTTGAAATAAAGTAAGCCTGATAAAATTTGATTGAAAATCAGAATTTTGAAAAACTGTATATGCCACTGTGAACTTGGCAGTTTATGGTACTTGTAGACTTTCCTAATGATATTGGTGGTGATATACAGTGTGACTTTTTGATATTATATAATGAAATGTATTACCATTTATAAGATCTGTAAAATCAGTGAACCAAATATTTTCTAAATGGCCTGTGCATGATATTATGAAATGATACCTGGAAAAGATCCATCCTAAGTGCAAGATAGACCAGTGGACCTTTTCTACCCCATCCCTCCACCTCCAGGCATCTCTAGAGTTTTTTTTTTCAGTCACTGTAGATTAGTTTTCATATCCATAGTTTTATATAAATGGAATCGTGCCTTTTTTTTTAATTAAAAAATTTTTAAATTAAATTTCAGATGTTGTGAATTTTACCTGCTGGGTGCTGGGTGTTGTTATATTTCTATAAATACTCTTGAATTTTATTCTGAGATACAGTTAAGTTACAGGGAATCAGCTTGATGCTTTTAATCTGCTTCTAGGATTTGTTAGGTGGGATCTGAGCAGGGTTTAGTTGTGGGTTACCTCAGTAGAGGCTAGCTCCTTCTGAGTCCTCTACCTAATGCTCTTTGAATTGTTAGGTTTTCTAGTCTGGCTGGTGGGAACAGGCACTGTTCCATGCCCTGTGTGAGTGCCTCATCATTTAGGGTGATTCTTTCTGCTCTCTTGGATTGTTTACTCACTCACATATGCTGACTAATACCCTGCTAGATATTTGAGAGGTCTGTCTGCAGATCTCTGGAATTCATTCTTTGTGCAGCTATCTCCACTTTAATATTCTTCCCTGTGAACTTTAGTCTTCCCATTTTTCTGGACTGAAGAGCAGAGTCTCTTCAATTCAGGTTTGCTGGGCTATATCTTGGTTCCCTCTCCCCATGGCACAGCCTAGAAACTCTCAAGGCAGTAAGCCTAGGCGATTATAGGACCTATTGCATTTATTTCCTATCTTTCAGGGATCACTCTTTCTTACCTGAAATCCTATATCTTAAAAACTATTGTTTCATATATTCTGTCTGTACTTTTAATTTTTCAGGGAGGAGATGAAAAAACTCATTGACTCTGGGGACAAATTCTAGAAGTCCTTATTTTATTTTTTTAATGTTTTATTTATTTTTGAGAGAGAACGAGAGAAAGAAAGAGCAAGCGAGCAAACAGGTGAGGGGCAGAGAGAGAAGGAGACACAGAATCCGAAGCAGGTTCCAGGCTCTGAGCTGTCAGCACAGAGCCCGACATGGGGCTCAAACCCACAAACTGTGAGATCATGACCTGAGCCTAAGTCAGACACTTAACTGACTGAGTCACCAAGGCACCCCTAGAAGTCTTTAGATGGCTTGTAAGGCTTCCTGTTTATCTGTACAATCATAAGTCCTCTATAAACTTTATTTTCTTTTGCACTTTCTCCTTCTTCCTTTTTTTTTTTTTTTTTTTTTTTTGACCAGCTTCTGGTAATTCTTCAGGAAGCTGCCTTTGACATCCCCAATTTTGAGTTAGATTCCCATCTGGAATGTTCCTTGTACTTTTCGGTTTTTAACACTTACCTTACTCTTACTATCTTCTTTACAAGGCTCTAAGTTCATTAAGGACAACACCAGGTTTTCTAGTATATTGAGACCTCCTTGAAGGCCGTGACTGTTACATTCATCTTTATGTTCCAAGTACCTAGCTTTGTGCTAGGAACCTAGTTAAAGACTGAGTGAATGAAAACTATATTCCCTGCCCTCAAAGAGTCTTCCTTTAAATTCTTAAAAATACTAAATGGGGAAAAGTCATCTTAGGAGCCTTTAATGTTAAATTGTCAATAATAATATATACTGTGTGTTTGCCTCTGCCAATGTTTTCTACCTCATTTTCTTTCACAGTGCCTTATTTTCTTCATAGCTCTTACTGTTTGAATTTATTTATTTACCTGTTTATTATCTATCTGTCCTGTTAGAATGTAATGTCAGTCTTTTTCATAAGTATCCCTAGTACCTAGAATAGCATATGGTGTATATTATTAGTTGCCTGATAAATATTTGTTAGTTAGAATCTTCTCTAATTCTTACAATGGCATAGGCAGTTACTATTGTTATTCCCATTTTATAGATAAGGATACTCTGAGAATTAAGTACTTTGCTTAAGGTCACAAAGCTGGCAAATACTAGAGCTAAATCCTACCCAAACAGTATGATACTCTGGCAAATGCTCTAGTCACTTTATTTTACATTCTCTCTAAAATGCCTCTCAGAAATCCTGGAGTCCTATAAGCAGGATTCTAATATCAATATAAAGGAAAGAAACATTATGTAGAAGCCTCAAGAATAAAGAAATCAAGTATAGGATAAGCTGTGATTGGTAATAAGTAAAATTAGAGAAGTGGATTTTTAAATTTCGTTTTGTTTTTATTGGTTAAGAGAATGAGCTTGAATCAGACTACCTGGGTTTTAATCACAACTCTGCTCTTTACACCTATGTAATCTTGATTAAGTTTTTCTACTGTGAGCTATTTTTATTTCAGTTTCTCCATTTGTTGAACAGGGCTAGTAATAGTACCTCTCTCACAGGGCTGTTAGGAGGATTAAACAGGTAAATATTTATAAAGTGGTAAGAGTAAGGGCGCCTGGGTGGCTCAGGTCATGATCTTGTGGTCCGTGGGTTCAAGCCTGGTGTTGGGCTCTGTGCTGACAACTCGGAGACTGGAGTCTGCTTCAGATTCTGCCTCCCTCTCTCTCTGCCCCTCCCCCACTCACACTATCTCTCTCAAAAATAAACATTAAAAAATTGCTTATAAAGTGATTAGAGTATACTTAGCATATTTTAGAGCTTATTAAGTGGTAAGTGGTAGCAGAAGTAGCAGCAGTAGCAATAATAGTAGCAGCAAATGGCTCCATATTTGTGTGCTGCTACTAAAGGTATTATATAATATTGATTAATATCAAATATATATAGTTATCTTTAAATGCTGCTAAAATCTATAGTATTGCTTGATACTAATTTTGAGGAATTAGATTTATAATTAAGTAACATATTCTTTTAATATCTGGTAAGGATGTCTATGGCTAAACCTGTTTAGAGTCTAGACCATGTGACCATAAGCAGAATTCCTGGCTGGATACCTTAATTTTTAGCTAAGTGCTTTGATCAGTTTCTCCTTTTGGTTATGTACTATGTTCATCATTTATTATGGTCTTCTTAGTGGTAAAGTATAATTGCATTTATACCTGTATATCCCTATCTTTATATTGGTTATATTTTTAAGGTTTATGTGTTTATTTTTGAGAGAGAGAGGGGACAATTAGAAGCAGACTCCAGGCTCCACGCTGTCAGCGCAGAGCCCATTGTGAAGCTTAAACCCATGAACAGTGAGATCAGGACTTGAGCCGAAGTCAGACGCTTAACTGATTGAGCCACCCAGGTGCCCCATATTGGTTATATTTTAAACCAGAATTTATAAGTTTTTTTCCTTGGCTGTAGGTAGTATAACTATATTACTGTAGAAATGGGATAATTTTTATAGGCGGGTGATACATTACTTACAAGATTAAAGGTATGGTTTTCTGATAATTTCTTATAACTTTAAAGATTTGTTAAACTAAATTTCTCAAATCTGGTAACTAAAATGATAACATTTCACTAATGTGACATAGAACTTCTGTTTGTAAGAAGGCATAAGTGGTATATGCCATACTAATTCAACATAGATAAAGTAAATTGATCATCACCAGAGTACTTTTGCAAATACAGAAAGACCATGTGGTTGAGCTCTAATATTCTTTTTTTGTAGTCTGGAGTCAAAAACATAAAGGTATAAAGTAATTTTAGGTAATTTCTGAATGATTAGGGAGAAAGTCACAAATACTTAGGTAAAATGATCTATATTTTCAATGATACTTTTTTCTTCCTAACAATATTGGAATAAGCAGTTATGATAGAATCATACTCAGTACAAAATATAAAATTGTAGTTAATCTTTTTGTATTTTAGTAAATTGTTAAGAAAATATATAGATTTGTGTGTTTTAACTGTCATTTTAATTTTAAAAGTGGATGGTAGCATTTTTAGTGTAAATCTCATAGACATTTAGCACTAGGTAACATATCTAGTTTTTCAAAAGCATTTTCTCAAGCTAATCATTTCCATGGATGTGAAAAAGAATAATGGGGCTATGAGTAGAGGTAGTTTATTTAAAGAAAGGAATCTTTGAGTATAGAAGTTTGTTTTTTTTTTCCTGTTAGAAACTTACTTTGCAGGGTGCCTGGGTGGCTTAGTCGGTTGAGCGTCCGAATCTTGATTGCGGTTCAGTCATGATCTCCCAGTTTGCAGGTTCGAGCTCCTTGTCGGGCTCCACGCTGACAGCATGGAGCCTGCTTGGGAACCTCTCTCCTCCTTCTCTGCCCCTTCCCCACGCACAAACTCTCTCTCTTGTTCTCTCTCAAAATAAATAAACGTTAAAAAAAAAAGAAGAAACTTACTTTACTTCTGGTACAGAAGCATTTCCTCCTCTCTCTCTCTTTTTTCTTTTTAATAGAGGTATAATTGACATTGTTTTCAGGTGTGCAACATGATGATTCGATATTTGTATACACTATGAAATGATCACCACAATAAGTCTAGTTAACATCTGTCACCTTTTATAATTACAAAGATTTTTTTTTCTTGTGATGAGAACTTTAAAGATTTGCTCTTTTAGCAACTTTCAGATATAAACCATGGTCAAAGTGCTATTTTACATTTTCATGACATATTTAGTTTAATTTAATTAATTAATTTTTAAATTTACATCCAAGTTAGCATATAGTGCAGCAATAATTTCAGGAGTAGATTCCTTAATGCCCCTTACCCATTTACCCCATACCCACAATCCCTCCAGAAACCCTCTGTTTATTCTCTATATTTAGGAGTCTCATATGTTTTCTTCCCTTCCCTGTTTTTATATTATTTTTGCTTCCCTTCCCTTATGTTCATCTGTTTTGTATCTTAAATTCCTTACATGAGTGAAGTCATATGATATTTGTCTTTCTCTGACTAATTTTGATAAGCATAATACCCTCTAGTTCCATCCACATTGTTGCAAGTGGCAAGATTTCATTCTTTGTGATTGCCGAGTAATACTCCACTCTGTGTGTGTGTGTGTGTGTGTGTATACATGTATATATATATATATACCACATCTTCTTTATCCATTTATCCATTGATGGACATATGGGCTCTTTCCATACTTTGGCTATTGTTGATAGTGCTGCTATAAACATGGGGGTGCATGTGCCCCTTCGAAACAGCACACCTGTATCCCTTGGATAAATACCTAGTAGTGCAATGGGTCATAAGGTAGTTCTATTTTTAATTTTTTGAGAAACCTCCATACTGTTTTCCAGAGTGCCTGCACCAGTTTGCATTCCCACCAGCAATGCAAAAGAGATCCTCTTTCTCCATATCCTCGCCAACATCTGTTGTTGCCTGAGTTGTTAATGTCTGCCATTCTGACAGGTGTGAGGTGGTATCTCATTGTGGTTTTGATTTGTATTTCCCTGATGATGAGTGACATTGAGCATTTTTTCTTGTGTTGGTTGGTCATCTGGATGTCTTCTTTGGAGAAGTGTCTATTCATGTCTTTTGCCCATTTCTTCACTGGATTATTTGTATTTTGGGTGTTGAGTTTGATAAGTTCTTTATAGATTTTGGATAGTAATCCTTTATCTGATATGTCGTTTGCAAATGTCTTCTCCCATTCCGTCGGTTGCCTTTTAGTTTTGCTTATTGTTTCCTTTGCTGTGCAGAAGCTTTTTATTTTGATGAGGTCCCAATAGTTCATGTTTGCTTTTGTGTCCCTTGCCTCTGGAGATGTGTTGAGTAAGAAGTTGCAGCCAAGGTTAAAGAGGTTTTTGCCTGCTTTCTCCTCGAGGATTTTGATGGCTTCCTGTCTTACATTTATTTAGGTCTTTCATCCATGTTGAGTTTATTTTTGTGTATGGTGTAAGAAAGTGGTCCAGGTTCATTTTTTTGCATGTTGCTGTCCAGTTTTCCCAGTGCCACTTGCTGAAGAGACTGTCTTTATTTCATTGGATATTCTTTCCTGCTTTGTCAAAGATTAGTTGGCCATACGTTTGTAGGTCCATTTTTGGGTTCTCTATTCTCTTCCATTGATTGGAGTATCTGTTTTTGTGCCAGTACCATACTGTCTTGATGGCTACAGCTTTGTAATACATCTTGAAGTCTGGGATTGTGATGCCTCCAGCTTTGGTTTTCTTTTTCAAGATTGCTTTGGCTATTCAGGGTCTTTTCTGGTTCCATACAAATTTTAGGATTCTTTGTTCTAGCTCTGTGAAGAATGATGGTGTTATTTTGATAAGGATTGCATTGAATATGTAGATTGGTTTGGGTGGTATTGACATTTTAGCAATATTTGGTCTTCCTATCCAGGAGCGTGGAATATTTTTCCATTTTTTTGTGTCGTCTTCAGTTTCTTTCATAAGCTTTCTATAGTTCTCAGTGTATAGATTTTTCACCTCTTTGGTTAGATTTATTCCTAGGTATTTTATGGGTTTTGGTGCAATTGTAAATGGGATCGATTCCTTGATTTCTCTTTCTGTTGCTTCATTATTGGTGTATGATTTATTTTATAACTGGAAGTTTATGACTTCACCCATTTCTCCCACACCACTCCCCTACCTCTGGCAACTGCCAGTCTCTTCTCTGTATCTATGAGCATGTTTTTTTTGTGTATTTTAATTTTTTTTAGATTTCACATATAAGTGAGAGCATATGGTACTTGTCTTTCTCTGATTTAATTCACTTAGTATAATGTCCTTGAAGTCTGTCCATCCATGTTGTTGCAAATTACAAGATTTCATTCTTTTTTATGGCTGAATAACCCATTGTATATATTTATATATACCACATTTTCTTTATCCATTCATCCAATGATGGATACTTAGATTGTTTCCATATCTCAGCGATGATAAGTAATGTTGCAGTGAACACAAGGGTACCTGTATCTTTTTGAGTTAGTGATTTTATTTTCTTTGACATGGACATGGAATTGCTGGATCATATGTTATGTTTTTAATTTTTTAGTAATATCTGTACTGTTTTCCATAGTGGCTACACTAATTTACATTCCCACCAAAAGTGCACAAGGGTTCCTTTTGCCACACATCCTCACCAACATTTGTTATTTCTTGTCTTTTTGATAATAGTCATTCTAACAGGTGTGAAGTGAGAGCTCACTGTGGTTTTGATTTGCATTTACCAGCTGGTTACTGATGTTGAGTACCTTCTTATATACCTGTTGGCCATCTGTATATCTTTTCTCAGATCTTTTGCCCATTTTTAAATTGGATTTTTTTTTTTTTTTTTTGCTATTGAGTCATATGAGTTCTTTGTATATTTTGGGTTTTAGTCTCTTATTGGACATTTGGTTTGCAAATAATTCTTCCTGTTTAGTAGGTTGCCTTTTCATTTTGTTGATGGTTTTCTTTACTGTGCAGAAGCGTTTTAGTTTGATATAGTCACACTTGCTTATTTTTGTTTTGTTGCTTTTGCTTTTGGTGTCAGATTAAAAAAAATCATTGCTAAGACCTGACACAGGAGCTTACTACCTATGTTTTCTTCTAGGAGTTTTATGATTTCAGGTCTTATGTTCAAGTCTATAATCTATTTTAGGTTGATATTTGAGTATGGTCTAAGATGATGATTGTGTTTCATTCTTTTGCATATTACCGTTCATTTTTCCCAGCACCAAATATTGAAGAGATTGTTTTTTTCACCATTGTATAACATTTCATAATCTTTGCTACGTGGCTTATTATAAATCACAAAAGTATTTTCTATAAATTTTGGAATGCATGATTTCATAAAGAAGTGGAAGAAAAATATATAGTTTCATAAGATTTAATATTTATTGTATAGCAGTCTCTGAAATTATTTTATCACCAAAACTTTAGATAAAGTATTTTTTTAAATGCAGTCCATATTTTAGAACTTTTCCTAGTTGATAGATGATATGCCTCACATTTTGTATATCATATTTTAATCTAGATAATCTAAACATCTTAAATAAGCTAAATTGAGAGACTTGGGTAAGTAACATATCTTTTTAGGACCTGTTCCTTCAAATGGGAGGAAAAAGAAAGTGGAACTAGATTTTATATACCTTATATTGCTTTTAGCTCTAACACTTCTAAATTCTAAGGATGCTTTTTCTATTTTGGCTCTTATAAGATGGTATTAGGAAAGACAACTTATTTTTGGAAGGATAGTTATATTTGTATTCATAAATTAATGGTTTAGTTCTCTTATTCCTAAAAAATGTAAATATAGTCTTTATCCTTTTAAAATCCATAGTTATATTTTTTTGAAAAACTCCTTCATAAATGAAAAGATAAATTAGTGTAATGATTTCTCTTTTTATCTAAACTTGACATTAAACTTTTTAAGTTTTTCTTTTAAAATTTTCTTAGTTTTCATTAAAATAATTTAGTTTCCAGCCTGTTGATTAGAGAATTGGATAGTTGTCTTTTTACCATCCTGTCATCTCAAGTATACTCACTCTCTCTTCAAGTCAGAAAATGGTGTCAGTATTTCCTCTCTTTTTTTTTTTTTTTAAATTTTTTTTTTTTCAACGTTTTTATTTATTTTTGGGACAGAGAGAGACAGAGCATGAACGGGGGAGGGGCAGAGAGAGAGGGAGACACAGAATCGGAAACAGGCTCCAGGCTCCGAGCCATCAGCCCAGAGCCCGACGCGGGGCTCGAACTCACGGACCGCGAGATCGTGACCTGGCTAAAGTCGGACGCTTAACCGACTGCGCCACCCAGGCGCCCCTGTATTTCCTCTCTTTTATAATTACCATCCATTGTCCACTGTTTATTCTCTTTCCTTACATTTTAGATTCTTTCGTTTATACTGATAATTCATAATTCATACATCAGAGATCTAGTAAAGCATTAGTCTCTCACGTCAAAATAAATTAAGAGAAACATTGTTTTTTAATAGAGTGTTACCATTCTGATTTTTCTTTATTCCACAATTCATAATCATTTTCTTAAGAATTTATTTATATTCTCTTCACTTTCAGTAAATTTTCACAATAGGTGAGGTGGGTTTTTTTTTTGTTTGTTTTTTTTGTTTTTTCTTTATAACCCTGAGATCAAGAGTCTCATGCTCCACTGAACTGAACCAGCCAGGCACTCCTAGGTGAGGTATTATTATAGACTCATTCTTATGCTTATATATGATTTTTATTTCTTCATTAAATAAAGGCTTACATTGGCTATATACTTTTATAAAAGTAGTTATATTTTTTGATTTAGTGTAGCAGTAGCATTTATTTATTACTTTTGCCTAGTGTGTAGAAGAGATGTGGGTCCAGTAGAGTGCGCTGTTGACCTTCTGATAAAGTTGACATTGGGCAAACCTTGCGATATTTTCTCCTTTTCTTCCTCTTTTGTCTCTGTCTTTCCCTCTCTCTCTCTCTCTCTCTCTCTCTCCCCCACTCTCCCTTTAAAATTTAAGATATTTTCTAGGATTGCAGCAGAAAATGGCCAGTTTTCTCTGAAAGTATGTTACAAGTCATTTTCTCACAGTTTAATTTACTTTTAATATACTGCTTATGGAGTGATATAATGCTTGCTTACTATGTGCCAGAAACTCTTCTAAACATTCTAGAAATATTAATTCACCTGGTAAATACAGGTTCATGTGAGGTAACACCTATTGTAATTTCTTTTAACTTTCCTGTGGATTTGACAATTTTCAAAATAAAATGAAAGAATTTAACTTAATCCTTACAATAGCCCTTTGAGAAAGGTATTGGTATTTTCCCCAATTACAGATGTAGAAATTGAGGCATACAGAATTTAAGTAGCTTGGTCATGTCACAAAGCTGATGAGTAGACTCTGGTTTAAAACTTAGTCTGGCCTAGAATTGATTCTCTCAACCTCCTCATTATTCTGCCTGTGAATAAACTCTTCCAGATGAACTTAGGTGAAAGTGCTTTTCTGTACTGTAATAGGCTATATTATATTCAGTACCATACAAGTAATTAATTTAACATTAGTTCCTCTTTTAGTCTGTCTCTCAATACCCTGTCCTTTTCTTTACAATGTTTCCTGAAGTTTATAATTATATATTTTATTTGTAGGTTTAACTGTTTTGTTTGCCTCCTTGCCAGGCTGTCCATAACGACAAGTGTTATGTCTCCCTTACTGCCTTTTTAATAACCAGCATCTGGCACAGGACCTGCACCTCGTAGGTACTTTCACATTTGTTTAATAAATGAATGAGGGGCGCCTGGGTGGCGCAGTCGGTTAGGTGTCCGACTTCAGCCAGGTCACGATCTCGCGGTCCATGAGTTCGAGCCCCGCGTCAGGCTCTGGGCTGATGGCTCAGAGCCTGGAGCCTGTTTCCGATTCTGTGTCTCCCTCTCTCTCTGCCCCTCCCCCGTTCATGCTCTGTCTCTCTCTGTCCCAAAAATAAATAAATGTTGAAAAAAAAATTTAAAAAAAAATAAAAATAAAAATAAATGAATGAAAAAATGGCCAAAGTTGAGAAAGTGCATGATTTTTATCATGGTTTCTGTAGCTTACAAGTTTTACTCAGATCCATGTACTAAAGGAGGTGTGACAGTACCGTTAAATAGAGGAGACTTAAAGCAGGTTTTAAAATGTTTTTTTGTCTTCTGCAGTACATTTTGGTGGTAGTGTTTTATGTACTAGCACACAAAAATAAGAGATCAAACAATGACTTCAGGGAACAAGAGGTACATTGGTGCTTAATATAAACAAGAGATTGGAAACACCTTTTGATTTCTCTAATTGCTGTAAGAACAAGTTGTTAAAATTACCAATTAGAGTATAATTTATTCAAGGCAACAAAAATTTTGAAACCTATGATATGCCAGACGCTTAATAACCTATATTTCTTAAAGGGTTAATAATAATGATAATGTGATAGCTTTTTGGAATATATATTTTTGCCAGGCAATTTATATGTTCTCTTATGTAATCCTTTCATTAGCACTGTGAAGAAAATTGAGTAGATACTAGACTCACTTTATATGTAAGAAAATTCAAGCCCAAAGATATCAGACTGTTTGAGTATGTAAATGATGGAAGCATGACTTGAGCCTAGCTCTAAAATTGAGTACAAATAGAGTTATTGATTATAAATGGGGAAAAGAGAGAGAAAAGGAATGGCTTGGTAATTTTTTTTTCTTGGCTGGTGAGGAAAAAACCCAAGTCACTGTGCAAGAGAAAATAGATGATATTATTCAATATGTCTGGCGTTACATATCTGCTTTTAAACAGTTAATCTGTAGTTAGAGAAATATTAAATTATCTTAAATATTTTGTGTATTTTATCTACTCAAGAGTTTTAAACTAAAATTTTAAAAAATTGTGAGTAATATACATTTTTCATAATTCAGTATAGTTAAAATTTTTTTTAACATTTAACTTTTTTATTTATAGGATTTATTTTTGTATATGTATGAGTTGATGCTCTAATTGTATGCTTTTCTAAGTGGATGATCAGTTGTCCCAGTGTCAATTAAAGAATAATTTTTCCTGATATAAAGATTTGTCATAATCGTACACTAAATTGTTATATATACTTGGATTGGTTCCTAGACTGTTTTTCTCTTTAAATTTTATACTTTTACTTTTTTTATACTTTCAAAGTATGTATATATGTATGTAGTTAGAGTCAAAGATATGGCATTGAACAAATGCCTATTTCTATTCTCCAATTCCTACTATTTTTTAAAAATTTTTATTTAATTTATTTTTTTATATTTACATCCAAATTAATTAGCATATAGTGCAACAATGATTTCAGGAGTAGATTCCTTAATGCCCCTTACCCATTTACCCCATTCCCCCTCCTACAACCCCTCCAGTAACCCTCTGTTTGTTCTCCATATTTAAGAACCTCTTATGTTTTTATTCTTCTCCCTGTTTTTTATTATTTTTGCTTCCCTTCCCTTATGTTCATCTGTTTTGTATCTTAAATTCCTTACATGAGTGAAGTCATATGATATTTGTCTTTTTCTGACTAATTTTGATTAGCATAATACCCTCTAGTTACATCCACATTGTTGCAAGTGGAAAGATTTCATTCTTTTTGATTGCGAAGTAATACTTCACTGTGTGTGTGTGTGTGTGTGTGTGTGTGTGTGTGTGTGTGTGTGTGTATTATATATACATCACATCTTTATCCATTCATCCGTCGATGGACATTTGGGCTCTTTCTATGCTTTGACTATTGTTGATAGTGCTGCTATAAACATGGGGGTGCATGTGCCCTTTCGAAACAGCACACCTGTATCCCGTGGATCAATGCCTGTATTCCGTGGATCAATGCAATTGCTGGGTCGTAGGGTAGTTCTATTTTTAGTTTTTGGAGGAACCTCCATACTGTTTTCCAGAGTGCCTGCACCAGCTTGCATTCCCACCAGCAGTGCAAAAGAGATCCTCTTTCTCCACATCCTCGCCAACGTCTGTTGTTGCCTGAGTTGTTAATGTCTGCCATTCTGACAGGTGTGAGGTGGTATCTCATTGTGGTTTTGATTTGTATTTCCCTGATGATGAGTGACATTGAGCATTTTTTCATGTGTTGGTTGGTCATCTGGATGTCTTCTTTGGAGAAGTGTCTATTCATGTCTTTTGCCCATTTCTTCACTGGATTATTTGTATTTTGGGTGTTGAGTTTGATAAGTTCTTTATAGATTTTGGATAGTAATCCTTTATCTGATATGTCGTTTGCAAATGTCTTCTCCCATTCCGTCGGTTGCCTTTTAGTTTTGCCTATTGTTTCCTTTGCTGTGCAGAAGCTTTTTATTTTGATGAGGTCCCAATAGTTCATGTTTGCTTTTGTGTCCCTTGCCTCTGGAGATGTGTTGAGTAAGAAGTTGCTGCGGTCCAATTCCTACTATTTGAAGTCAATAATTTTAATCATTTTACTTATTAAATACTTGGGTATTTATTTATTTTTTAAAGAATAACATATGTACTGCTTTTTTCATGAATTTTTGATTTTAGATACCTTCTCTTGCCTTCCTGGTATCCTTTCTAAATTGTCCCATTACTTGTCTGCCGTAAGCCTTACATTTAGTGTTTACATTATTGTAGTTACATAAATATCATGAAAAACGTAGCCAGTTTTCTACTATGATTACAGTTCTTCCCCCAAACTAGGTTTTATTTTTTTCACTACTAATATTTGTCTTGTTATTTGCTTAGTTTTCTATATAACTGTAACTATTTATCCCCGAACTTTGATAGAACGTAAAATCTGTCAGCTCATTCAAATGCATCAGGTCAAGAATGTCCATATATTTAGACTCTCAGTATTTAGTGGAAATTATGAAAAATACTTTTCATTTTCATTTACTTTTCATCTTCATTTACTTTTCATCATTATGCTTTTCATGTTGAATTATGTGTTTTTTAATGACATTGAAGTTTTTTGAAATAAAGGTATTATCTGTTCTTTAGTGAAAATTTGGAAAACACCAAAATAAATGTGTACTTAAATTATTAAAAAAAAAAAAAAAAAAAAGAGGTTAGAGTGGGAGAGAGAGCCAAAGCATAAGAGACTCTTAAAAACTGAGAACAAACTGAGGGTTGATGGGGGGTGGGAGGGAGGGAAGGGTGGGTGATGGGCATTGAAGAGGGCATCTTTTGGGATGAGCACTGGGTGTTGTATGGAAACTAATTTGACAGTAAGTTTCATATATTTAAATAAATAAACATTAAAAAAATTAAAACACACAAAACCAAAACAAAACAAAAAAATTATTAACATGAATCTTTAATTCAACTATTTCCTTAGTATCAGCCCTGATATTTTACTTGCTATCTATTCTTAACACACACACATACACACACACACAATTAGTTACCCATTACTATGTAATAAACCAACCATTTATTTGGCTCACTATTCTGGGGATCAGCAATTTAGGCTGGGCTCAGCTGGGCATTTCTTCTGCTGATCTCAGCTGGGCCACTCATGCATCTATGTTCAGCTGCAGGTCAACTGCAGGTCAGCTAAGCAACTCTTTGTTGGGGGTTGGTTGGCAGTTGGTTGAGACTGGTGGGTATCTCTCATCATCTAATCTTGGCTTTGTATGTGGTGGCCCCAGGGTTCCAGAAGCAGCAAGAGAGCAAACCCCAGTGTGCAAATACCTTTTGAGTCTCTGTGTCATGTTTGCTAATGTCTTAGTCACCAAAGCAAATCACATGGCCAAACCCAGATTAAAGTGGTGGAGTTCATTTCTTGGGTGGAAGACCTATAAAGTGACCTTGCAAAGGGGCTTCCATATAGAGATGGGAAGAATTTGTGGCCATTTTTGTTATATAACATATGTGTTAAAACATATATATAATATGTATTATGTGCGTACTTTATTTTTAATTTTTTTTTTTTTACAAAATTTAGATTATAGTGTATATTGCTTTTACTTTTCACCTAATATATTATGGTCATAAAAAGGCTTTTAAAAATCTAAATCATAACTGGTCTGTTTTGATACATACTTTAAAAAAATTTTTTTTAATGTTTATTTTTGAGAGAAACAGAGCATGTGTGGGGGAGGGGCAGAGAGAGAGGGAGACACAGAATCTGAAGCAGCTCCAGGCTCTGCGCTGTCAGCACAGAGCCTGATGCGGGGCTCGAACTCACGAACCATGAAATCATGACCTGAGCTGAAGTCAGTCGCTTAACCGACCGAGCCACCCAGGCGCCCCTGATCAATACTTTTTTGATGTAACCTTTCTTCTGTGCCAGAAGTTGGCAAACTATAGCCCATGGGCTGAATATGACCTGCTGCCTGTTTTTATAAATTTGGGGGAACATAGTTTATGTTCATTTACATACTGTCATTGGCTGCTTTTGTACTGCAACATTGGAGTTGAGTAGTTGGACAGAGATATATGGCTCACAAAACCCAAAATATTTACTCTCTGGCCCTTTAAAGATAGTTTACTAACCCTTGTCCTATGTTATTTTTTTTATCTTAACTTTCATTATTTATTTATTTATATAAAAATTTTTTTGTGTTCATTTATTTTTGAGGGAGACCAAGCATGAGCAGGGGAGGGACAGAGAGAGAGAGAGAGAGAGAGAGAGACAGAATCCAAAGCAGGTTCCAAGCTGTCAACACAGAGCCTGACACAGAGCTTGAACCCATGAACTGAAAAATCATGACCTGAGCTGAAGTCGGATGCTTAACTGACCGAGCTGCCCAGGCGCCCCGTCCTATGCTATTTTAATCTTGGTAAGCGAGGCCAGAAGTTAGCAGGATTAGTGTGAATCTCTTGCTTTATCTGCAAATTTACTTAAGGACAGGATGATAGAATGGATGAGTAATTGCTTGAAGGAGTTTCCTTCAGCTCCAATAATTAAAAATTTTTGCAAGTTTATAGAAAACATAATAGTGACCTCTGTAGTGGCAATACAAAGGAAAATTCTCAAAAATTTCCAATATTTTTTATCACTGAGTAAACTTGGCTAATGCTTTAGAAAGATTGACAATTATTTTTCTTGATATGTAGAAATACTTAATGAAATATGTATACCAATCCAGCTGACACGTGTACAATTTAGTGAGAATAGAATCTATAATTGTCATACAGAAATTTTTCACTCATGGATAAGTGGATATAGAAAGATAACTGTACTTTAGAATACTACTTTGTTAATTGGCAGATTCTCTGGCCAGTAGATGCAGTTGTGTGTTTATTTTAGCTTTTTAAGATTTGACATAGCCACCAAATTATACAAAAGTTGGAAGTATAATACAAATAAATCTTTTTTTCCTTGGAGCCATTTGAGAGTAAGTGGTTGACCCAAAGCTGCATCACCCTCGGATACTTATGTGTCTATTCCCAATAAGCAAAGACATTCTTTTATATAACTACAATAAAACCATAAAAATTAGGAAATTAAAACTGATTCATTTTTACTATTTAATACTAAGAACTAGATCAAAGTTTTGTCAGTTATCTCAATAAAGCTTTTGCAGCAGAAGGATCCAGTTCAGAATCATGCATTGCATTTAGTTGTCATTTTGCTCTCTTCTTCAGTCTGGAACAGTTCCTTAGTCTTTCCCTGACTTTCATACAAGTTATAGCCTTTGTAGAATGTCTCTCAATTTGGGACTTTATCATAATTAGATTAAGACTAGATATCTTTGGCAGCAATGTCACAGAAGCAGTGCTTCCCATTCTACCATTCTACCTATTGCGTTCTGTCAAGTGGCAAATCGTTTCATTTTGTTCCATTACTGATGATTACTTTGATCATTTGATTAATGACTGCTAGTCATCACCATAAAGTTACTTTTTTTCCTTTTATAATTAAAGAAGACTTTGGGGAGAAACTCTGAAACTATAAATAGCATGTCCTCACTAAATATTAAATTTATTCATTTTATATCTTTATGGACTCATGATTTCCCATTTTATTCAGTGAGTGATAATCCATTATTATATGATTTGTTTAGATGTTCAAGTGGGAGTTTATTCAAGTTGCTTGTGTATTTCTGACATGTATCCATAATTCTTGGAGCATTTCCTTACTTTCTGGCACAAAGTGTTCCAGGATCATATGGTCTTTTCCCTGGCCTACTCTTGGATTCAGCCATTTTTCCAGGGAGCCCTGGTTCCTTTTAGTGGCAGATAATATTTAGAAGCCAAGTTCTGGGTGTTAGTTTTATTCATTGCTGTTGCGGTTGGTATTCCAGGCCCTTTCAGCAGACAGAGCTAGGAATTACGTGTGTGTGTGCAAATATGCACTTCTGTATATTTATATTTATGTACTTTCTGTGTGTTGAAAATTATGTATTCCTACCAATAGATACAATTCCATTTTAGTACCAGAGGGTTCATTGTAAGTTTCTTCCTTTTCCTATTTTTAACTGAAAAACCTTATTCCCGGTTCTCCAAAAAGTTAAAAATAGAATTACCATATGTTCCAGCAATTCCATTTCTAGGTATATATCCAAAAGAATTGAAAGCAGATACTGAAACAGATACTTGTACACCAGTATTCATAGCAGCATTGTTAATAATAGCCAAACAGTAGAGACAACCCAAGTGTCCATTGATACGTGAATGGATAAACAAATGTGGTATATACATACTATGGAATATTTAACCTTAAAAAGGAAGGAAATTCTGAAATGTGCTGCAACATAGATGAACCTTGAACAGAAAGAAGCCAGACACAAAAGAACAAATACTGTATGATTCCACTTGGAATTTTCTTTTCTAGTTATGTGTTAATATTATAGAAATAGAGTTCATTTTTTTAAAGTTTATTTCTTTATTTTAAAGAGAGAGATAGTGTGAGTAGGGGAGGGCCAGAGAGAGAGAGAGAGAGAGAGAGAGAGAGAGAGAGAGAGAGAGAGAGAATCCTAAGCAGGCTATGCACTACCAGTGTGGAGTCTGACGCGGTTTTGAACTCATGAAACTGCAAGATCATGACCTGAGCCTAAACCAAGAACTGGACGCTTAACCCACTGAGGCACCAGGTGCCCGTAGAGATAGAGTTTGTTTTTTGTGTATTGACCATGTAACCTGCAACTTTGCTGAGTGATTTTTTGGTTCTAGTTGGTATTGGAGATTTTGTGGGACTTTTTAAGTGCACAGAATTGTGTATTTACATCCTCTAGTAAACATTATTTTACTTTCTTAAATTTTTTTTTAAATGTTTTATTTATCTTTGAGACAGAGACAGAACATGAACAGGGGAGGGGCAGAGAGAGAGGGAGACACAGATTCCCAAGCAGGCTCCAGGCTCTGAGCTATCAGCACAGAGCCCAACGTGAGGCTCGGACCCATGAACCGTGAGATCATGACCACCCAGGCACCCCACATTATTTTACTTTTTAAATAATGTTTCACTTTTAACATATTTTCTTGCCTTATTCCAATGGCTAGGATATACAGTATAGGGTTGAATTGGAGTAGTGAGAGTGGATATCCTCGCCTGTTCACATCTTGAGGGGAAAGCATCTTTCACGTTTCTTACCATTAAATATGACATTTGCCATCAGTATTTTATATCTACCTTTTATCAGGTTAAGGAAGTTTTTTTTCTATTCCTAGTTTGCTGAAAGTTTTTATAAGGAATGGATGTTGAATTTTCTGTTTTAAATTTTATTGCATCCATTGGTATCATAGGATTTTCCTCTTATATCCTGTTGATATGGTGAGTTATAATGATTGGTTTGGTTGTGGACCCAAACTCACATTCCTGTGGTAAAACCCACTTAGTCATGGTGTAGGACCCTTTTAATATGTTGCTGGATTTGATTTGCTAAATTTGCTAAGGCTGTTTTTGCATCTGTGCTCTTAAGGATATTGGTCTTTATTTTTTAGAATGTGTTTGGTTTTGATATCAGGGTAAGGCTAGCCTTATAAAATGAGTTGGGATGTATGGATATTATTTCTTCCTTAATTTTTTTTTTTTTTTTTTTAATTTTTTTTTTTTTTTTTCAACTTTTATTTATTTTTGGGACAGAGAGAGACAGAGCACGAATGGGGGAGGGGCAGAGAGAGAGGGAGACACAGAACCGGAAACAGGCTCCAGGCTCTGAGCCATCAGCCCAGAGCCCGACGCGGGGCTCGAACTCCCGGACCGCGAGATCGTGACCTGGCTGAAGTCGGACGCTTAACCGACTGCGCCACCCAGGCGCCCCTCTTCCTTAATTTTTTGATAGAATTTACTAGTGAAGCCATCTTGGACTTTTATCTTATTCTGTGTAAGTAAAACTTACACACTTAATTTTTCTTTTTTAATGTTTATTTTGAGAGAGAGAGCATGAGTGGGGGAGGAGCAGAGAGAGGGCTAGAGGGAATCCCAAGCAGGCTCCGTGCTGACAGGGTGCTGACAGGGCTCCATGCTGTCAGTGCAGAGCCCCATTGCAGGGCTAGCTAGATCTTATGAACCGTGAGATCATGACCTGAGGCAAAATCAAGAGTTGGACGCTTAACCAACTGAGCCACCCAGGTGCCCTACACATTTAATTTTTGAAATAAATATAGGACTATTCAGAATTTCTGTTGCTTCTTGAATTGGTAATTAGCATCTCAAGAAATTTGTCCATTTCATTCAAGTTTTTAAATTCATTGATATAATGCTCAAAATAGCCTTTCTGAAAAATACAGGATCTGTAGTGATAGCTCTTCCGTTCTGATATTTATAATTTGTGTTTCTCTTTTTGATCAATGTAGGCGGAGGTCTATAAGTTGTATTATCTCTAAAAAACAACTTTGTTTTTCCATTTTCTCTAATATTTTTCCATTTTCTACTAAGTTGATTTCTACTTTTATCTTTATTTCCTTTGTTGTACTTTGGATTTAATTTGCTCTTTTTTTAACTTCTTGAGGTTTAAGCATAATTGATTTTGGACCTTTTTGTTTTCTTTCTAAGACAGCCATCGAAAGTTCTACATTTCCCTCTAAGCACTGGTTTATCTGTATCACACAGATTTTGATACTAGTTTACTTTTTTCCCTAACTTTCCTTGTGATTTCTTCTCTGACCGAGGATTTATTTACATGTCTAAATAAACACTAAATAGGTGTTTTCTCTACAGATATTTTTCTCATGTTGATTTCTAATTTGGTGGGGTTAGAGAACATTCTATATGATTTCAGTTCATTTAGATTTAATGATCTGTTGATAAATACTCAGAGTTCTTGCTAAGTATGTGTATTCATTTATAGACTACTACTCATTTATTCAGTGTAGTAGTCTATAAATGTCAGGTCAGGTTGGCTTATTATGTTGTTTATGTTTTCTATATCCTTACTGATTTTTTTTGATCTACCTATAAATTAGAGAAGAGTGCTGAGGGCCTTATAATTGTGGATTTGCTGCTGCTTTCAATTCTGTCAATTTTTACCTCCTAGATCTTAAGTTTTGTTATTACCTGTGTACACATTTAAGATGTCTTCTTGGTGAGTTAACCCATCTGTCACTGGGAGAGTTTGTTCTTAAATCTAACTTGTCTAATTAATATAGCCAGCTAGCTTTCTTATGCTTAGTGTTTGCACAGTGTATCTTTTTTCATCCTTTTACTTTTAACCCATCCGTGTCTTTACATTTAAAATGCATTTTTGGGGGCAGCTGGACGGCTCAGTCAGTTAAGCGTCTGACTTTGGCTCGGGTCATGATCTTGCAGTTTATGAGTTTGAGCCCTGCATGTTGCTCTGTGCTGACAGCTCAGAATCTAGAGCCTGTTTCCGATTCTGTGTCTCCCTCTTTCTCTGCCCCTCCCCTGTTTGTGCTCGGTCTCTCTCTCTCTCAAAAATAAGTAAAAACAGGGGCGCCTGGGTGGCGCAGTCGGTTAAGCGTCCGACTTCAGCCAGGTCACGATCTCGCGGTCCGTGAGTTCGAGCCCCGCATCAGGCTCTGGGCTGATGGCTCAGAGCCTGGAGCCTGTTTCCGATTCTGTGTCTCCCTCTCTCTCTGCCCCTCCCCCGTTCGTGCTCTGTCTCTCTCTGTCCCAAAAATAAATAAACGTTGAAAAAAAAAAATTAAAAAAAAAAATAAGTAAAAACATTAAAAAAAAATTTTTTTTAAATGCATTTCTTGTACATAGTTGAATCTTTTCCCACCAATTTGACACCATTGTACATTTAGTGTAATCATCAATATGGTTGTTGTAAGTTTTCTATTTGCCACAACTATTTCTTATTCTCCTTTCCTTTTCTGCTTTCTTTTTGATTAATTGATCATGTTTTAGGAGTCTGTCTTTACCATTGCTTTCTTAACTATAACCATTTGGGCATCCTAAGTGCCCAAAGTCCGTAGTTTATATTACAGTTCACTCTCAGTGTTTGTATATTCAGTGGGTTTGGACAAATGTATAATAACATGTTTCCAACATTATGATGTTATACTGAACATTTTTACTGCCCTAACAATCTTTTGTGCTTCACCTATTCTTTACTCCCCACTTAACCCCAAGCCCCTGGCAACCACTGATCTTTTCACTCACTGTCTCCATAGTTTCACCTTTCCCAGAATATTATATATAGTTGGAGTCATACAGTATGAGGTCTTTTTGGTTTGGCTTCTTTACTTAGTAATGTGCTTTTTATTTTTTAATTTTTTTTAATGTTTATTTTTGAGAGAGAGAGAGAGAGTCTGACTGGGAGAGGGACAGAGAGAGAGAAAGGGAGACACAGAATCTGAAGCAGGCTCCAGGCGCTGAGCTGTCAGCACAGAGCCTGGCGCAGGGCTCGAACTTATGGACCAAAAAATCATGACCTGAGCTGAAGTCAGACACCCAACCAACTGAGCCACCCAGGAGCCCCACTTAGTAATATGCTTTTAAGGTTCCTCTGTGGAACCTTAACTCCTGGATTGATAACTCATTATTCATGGCTGAATATTCCATTGTCTGGATGTACCACAGTTTGCTTATTCATTCACTTTCTTGAGGATATCTTGGTCACTTCCAAATTTTATATGAATAAAGTGGATGTAAACATCTGTGTGCAGGTTTTTTGTGGACATAAGTTTTCAGCTCCTTTAGTTAAATACCAAGGAGCATGACTGCTGGACCTTATGGTAAAAGTATATTTAGTTTTTTAAGAAATTACCAAATTGTCTTCTATTATGGCTGTACCATTTTGTATTTCACCAGTAATGAATGAGAGTACCTGTGGCTCCACATTTTCATCAGCATATGGTGTTGTCAGTGTTCTGGATTTTGACCATTCTAATATGTGTGTAGTGGTATTTTGTTTTAATTTGCATTTCCCTGATGATATCTGATGTTAAGAATCTTTTCATATGCTTATTTGCCATTTGTATATCTTGTTTGGTGAAATGTTTAATAAGATCTAAAGGGTTGAAAAACTCATTTTTAAAATTGGGTTATTTTATTCTTAAGTTTTTTTTTTTAAATTTTTTTGATGTTTTTATTTATTTCTGAGACAGAGAGAGACAGAGCATGAGCAGGGGAGGGGCAGAGAGAGAGGGAGACACAGAATCTGAAGCGGGCTCCAGGCTCTGAGTTGTTGGCACAGAGCCCGACACGGGTCTCGAACTCACGAGCTGTGAGATCATGACCTGAGCTGAAGTCGGACACCCAACCGACTGAGCCACCCAGGTGCCCCTCTTCTTAAGTTTTAAGAGTTCTTCGCATATTTTGGATAATAGTTGTTTACCAGATAAGTCTTTTGTAAATATATCTTCTAGTCTGTGGCTTGTTTTCTCATTTTTTCATCATTGTTTTTCAAAGAACGTTTTAATTGTAATAAAGTCCAGCTTATCAGTTATTTCTTTCATGTGTTGTGCCGTTGTTGTTTTATCTAAAGCCATACTTGAGATTATCAGAGGGGATGATATTCCTATATGTGTATTTTAGAATTAGATGTCAGAGGTGCCTGGGTGGCTCAGTCGGTTACGTATATATGACTCTTGATTTCGGCTCAGGTCATGATTTCATGGTTTGTTTTATCAAACCCCATATCAGGTTTCGCACTGAGCGTGGAGCCTGCTTAAGATTCTCTCTCTCTCTCTCTCTCTCTCTCTTTTTCTCACTCTTACTCTCTTTCTCTCCCTCTACCCTTCTCCCCTGTTTGCTCTCTCTCTCAAAATAAATAAATGAACATTTTTTTTTAATTTTTTTTTTTAAAACAAGCTCTAGCCAATTTTATTAACGAAAAATTTTACGTGATTTACTTTTCACCAGTCTGTTCTGGCATGCTTCGAATGATATCAGAATCACCTGGATCAATAATAGCCAGTGTGCACACTCTGTAGTATTTCCCACACGCTGTGCCCAATTCAATATTATTGCCGCTGTAGTGATGGACACCAGTTTTGGCCAACATGGCATAGTATTCTATTTCAGACTTCCTCAAGACTGGGCAGTTGTTGGCGAGGATGACTAGTTTCGCTTTGCCATGTCTGATCATTTTCAGAGTCTGCTTGTACCCCAACACGTACTTCCCACTTTTCATAACGAGTTGGAGCCTAGAGTTGATGGACTCCAGCGACTTTTTTGTCTTCTTTGCGGCCACCATCTTCCTGCCTTAGGTGCGGGGCGGACCCAACCAGAAGCAACCGCCAAAATGGCCGGGAGAGAGAAAGGAAAGAGTCTAAATGAACATTTTTTAAAAAAGAATTAGACTGTCTAGCTTCTTGATATATTTTATAGATTATTTGGAAGAGAGTTGAGGTCTTTATGATGTTGTCTATTTGCTTGTGTTTTTTAAGTTTCCTTAATTAGTGTTTAAAATTTTCATACCAACTTTTTTCAGGTTTAATGAAGTGTAATTGACAAATAAAATTGTAAGATATTTAAAGATTTTTTTCCTATATTTATTTTTGAGAGAGAGCACGTGCGTGGGGCAGGGGCAGAAGGTATCTAAAATATACGTCATGATGATTTGATATACATATAGGTTGTGAAAGGATTTGCCCCATCTAACATATCCTGTTACTACTTAAATATAGTCTTAAGTTGATTCCTAGGGAATTTATCCTTTATTTCTATATAATTGGAATTTTGTTCTTCAGTTACATTTTCTAATTTGTTATGGTTTTATGTATAAAGTCTATTAATTTCACTTTTTTTTTTACTGAACTCCATTTACTGTGCGTTTTTTTTTGTTTTTGTTTTTGTTTTTTACTGAGCCACATCAATGAATTCTTTTATTAGAATAGTTCCAATAAATTTTCTCAGGTTTTCCAAAGTATATAATCATCTGTACATAGTGATCATTTTACCTATTTTGCAATTTTATATAATACTTCCAATGTTAAGTGTAATAATAGTAAGAGAAGAATATATTTATTGCCCAGAATAGGACACTTGAGAATGAAAGGTGGTGGGGTACATTATTAGTAATAAACCTGAAACAACAGATATAAACTGAGATTTTCCTTGGCACATTGCAAGTATGGTCATCATTGTCTTCTTTGAGACTTTAATGGGAATGCTTCTATGGTTTCCTTCATTAAACGTGAAGTGGCTTTTGAAAATTATATATATATATATATATAAATATAAATTATTGGATTACTATAAGTTATATAAATGTATAAATATATAAATATGTTAAATTATACAAGTTATATTTATATGTAAATCATAGATTTAATTATGATTTTAAATAAAATTTTTAAATATGATTTTTTATCATGGTTGAGAAGAACGTTTGTGGGTGTCTGTGGTGGGGGAGGGGCAGAGAGAGAGGTTGAGAGAGAGAATCCCAAGCAGGCTCTGCACTATCAGCACAGAGCTGGACACGGGACTTGAACTCATAAACTGTGAGATCGTGACCTGAGCCGAAATCAAGAGTCAGAGGCTTAACTGATTGAGCCACCCAGGTGCCCTTGACTTTTTTTTTTAAGATTTTATTTTTAAGTAATCTCTGCACCCAGTTTGGGGCTCAAACTCACAACTCTGAGATCAAGAGTCACATGCCCCACCGAGTCAGCCAGGTGCCCCAAAAGAAGCTTTTATTTTTTTTAATTATTATTTTTTTTGTTTTGTTTTTTTAAGTAATCTCTACACCCAACATAGGATTGAGAGACTGGAAGGTTTTCAAACAACTATTAGATTTCACATACATTTACCCATGCGTAATTTAGCATATATTTCTAACAGATATAGACTTTTATTTATTTAAAAAAATTTTTTTAATGTTCATTTATTATTGAGAGACAGAGCATGAGAGGGGGAGGGGCAGAGAGAGAGGGAGACACAGAATCCGAAGCAGGCTCCAGGCTCTGAGCTGTCAGCACAGAGCCTGACGCGGGGCTTAAACCCACAAACTGTGAGATCATGACCTGAGCCGAAGTCGGACGCTTAACCGACTGAGCCACCCGGGCACCCCTGATGGATACAGACTTTTAAAGACATAGCAGTGACATTTTAAAGATAGTATTATTACACTAGAAAATTAACAATAATTCTTTGTCTAGTATGCAGTCTGTTTACAGTTGTTTTTGTTTAAAAATGTTTTAGAGTTGGCTTTCTAAAAATGAGAATCTAAACAAGATACTTGCATGGCATTTGTTGAAAATGCATTATTTGTCTTGTAGGATTTCTTATATTCAGGATTTGTTTGAATTTATCCTGGTGGTGTTATTTAAGATAGTGCTCTGTCCCCAGATTTCTAGTAATGATAATTAGATCTAGAGGGTGAATGAGATTCAGGTTTGATTTTGTCCTTGCTTTTTGTTTTTTAGGAATAACACAAAGTGCTATATGCTTACTGTTGCATCACCCAGCAGGCAAATAATGTCCAATTATTTCTCTTTATGATAATGAGTCAGGATCATGTTTTCATGTCATTTTATATTCTTCATCATTTTTTTTTTTACATTTATTTATCTTTGAGAGACAGAGACAGAGTGTGAGTGGGGGAGGGGCAGAGAGAAGGAGACACAGAATCCGAAGCAGGCTCCAGGCTCTGAGCTGTCAGCACAGAGCCCAGTGCAGGGCTCGAACCCACGAACCATGAGATCATGACCTGAGCTGAAGTCAGACACCCAACCTACTGAGCCACACAGGCGCCCCAATTCTTCATGATTTTTTTTTTTAATTTTTTTTTTCAACATTTATTTATTTTTGGGACAGAGAGAGACAGAGCATGAACGGGGGAGGGGCAGAGAGAGAGGGAGACACAGAATCGGAAACAGGCTCCAGGCTCTGAGCCATCAGCCCAGAGCCTGACGCAGGGCTCGAACTCACGGACCGCGAGATCGTGACCTGGCTGAAGTCGGACGCTTAACCGACTGCACCACCCAGGCGCCCCTCCCAATTCTTCATGATTTTTAATGACTATATTGCATTTTGTTGAATGACTGTTCTATAATTTATGTTTATAGTCTATGGCTGGATATTTAGGTGAGATACATTTTCATTAATATCCATTAGCTATTTACTAGGTTTTATTATATTGAAGACTCAGACTTCTTCAGCCTAGGGAAAGTCTCTTGTTATTTGATAGTTTCAAACATGGACTTTATCAGGAATGATTTGCTTTTGAAGAAGTGGAAGCCTACTCAAAGAAAGGTCAAGTAGGGAGTACAGTTGGCTTTTATTGGAACTGAAAAGTTTTAGGATGCTTTTTTCTTCTCTTTGAAGCCTTAAGTGTGTCTTCTCTTCCTTTCTCTACAGAGTTCTCTCATTATTATATTTTTTGGTTTTTCTTATGTCCTTACCATGACATGTCAGAATGAAAGCCTTGAATTATGAAATGTTCTTGTCTGCTCCTTATAATCAACTCAATCTAAATGCCCCAAATAAAAGTTCCTGAGTAAGTGAGTCTTACTGGTCTTGCTATGCCTGGGAGTGTGTTTGGGTATGGTTGTATGTTATTAGATCCACCTTTTTAGCAGGAACTATAATAAACTTTTTTTTTAATGTTTATTTATTTATTTTAGAGAGAGAGAATGAGGAAGGGGGAAGGAGAGAGAGAGAAGGACACAGAATCCAAAGCAGGCTCCAGGCTCTGAGTTGTCAGCCCAGAGTCTGACGTGGGGTTTGAATTCATAAACGGTGAGATCATGACCTGAGCTGAAGTTGGCCACTTAACCAACTGAGCCACCCAGGTGCCCTTAAACTCTTTTAAGAATATAGGGTTGGGGGGCGCCTGGGTGGCGCAGTCGGTTAAGCGTCCGACTTCAGCCAGGTCACGATCTCGCGGTCCGTGAGTTCGAGCCCCGCGTCAGGCTCTGGGCTGATGGCTCAGAGCCTGGAGCCTGTTTCCCATTCTGTGTCTCCCTCTCTCTCTGCCCCTCCCCCGTTCATGCTCTGTCTCTCTCTGTCCCAAAAATAAATAAAAACTTTGAAAAAAAAAAAAAAAGAATATAGGGTTGGACACCTGTCTAAAGAAGTGCCTAGCACAACATCTTTATCATGTACACTAAATTCTTACATATATAAAAATATATACCATTCTTGCCCGTCTTCTTTTCCAAATATTTTTTGGTTATTCTCACTAGTTCATTTTCCAGATTAAACTTAGAACCTGTGATAGATAGTATTTTATTTTTTTTAATGTTTATTTATTTTAGAGAGAGTGCGAGCACATGCACGCAAGTGAGAGCAAGTGGGGGAGGTGCAGAGAGAAAGGGAGACACAGAATCTAAAGCAGGCTCCAGGCTCTGAGCGGTCAGCACAGAGCCCGACACGGGGCTCAAACCCACGGACCACGAGATCATGACCTGAGCTGAAGTCAGAGGCTTAACCGACTGAGCCACCCAGGTGTCCCGAGCACCTATGGCAGTATTTTAAATCTACCTTGTCTGATATGGTAGCTACTAGCCACATGTAACTACTTAAATTAATTAAAATTAAGTGTAGTTCTTTAGTCGCACTAATTACATTTCAAGTACTCACTAGCCACATGTGATAGTTAGTGGCAAGTGTATTGAATAGTGCAGATACGGAGCATTTTATCATTGCATAAAGTTCTGTCGGGTAGTGCTGCTAAATTTAAAGGCTTGTATATTGATAATAACTTACCTATTTCCTAATGCTCATGAAAGGCAAAAATCTCTATTTTGTGTAGGTTTTGTTTGTAGCATTTGGTCAATTATGTGTGGAAGATAATGTCACAGTATATCTTTGTTTTCTCATTTTAAAAGGTTCATTGAAGGAAGTTTGAAAAACTTGTAAGTGTGTAATTGGATTACTTTTCACCAACCTAATAATACATCTCTTTAACACAGTTTCTTTATTTCTAGGTTCTACTTGATTCATGTCTGGATTATTTGGATTACATAATCATGTAGTTTTGTTCAAGAAGAGCACATAAGTGTATTTCTAATATCACATCAAGAGGCATGTTGATGCCAGTTTGAACACTGTTAATGATAAATTTGACCATTTGGTTAAACTGGTGACTACCTGGTCTCCATTATGAAGGCACATTTTTTTCTTTTGTAATTGATAAGTAATCTGTGGGGTCATTTTTGGAGGCTGTGTGAATATCTTGTTCCCCACCAACTTTTTGCTCACTGATTTTAGCATCCATTTAGGTAGCTTGCAGGACTCAGTTAGTACATGGGAGTTGCATGATGGTGAGTTTTAAAATTCTATCATTCTGTTTACATATAATTTTTAGCTGGCATTTTTTTTTTTAATCACCAAGTTCTTAATTAATGTTTATTTATTTTTGAGAGAGAGAGAGACAGAGACAGAGCATGAGTGGGGGAGAGGCAGAGAGAGAGGGAGATACAGAATCCGAAACAGGCTCCAGGCCCTGAGCTGTCAGCACAGAGCCTGACGCGGGGCTCGAACTCACGAACCATGAGATCATGACCTGAGTCAAAGTCTGACGCTTAACCACCCAGGTGCCTCTCTTTTTATTTTTATTTTTTTAAGTTTATTTCTTTATTTTGAGAGAGAGAGAGAGGGAGAGACAGAATCCCAAACAGGTCCCACATGGTCAGTGCAGAGCTGGATGCCGGGCTTGAACCCACAAACCATGAGATCATGACCTGAGCTGCAGATGCTTAACCAACCGAACCATCCAGGTGCCCCAGCTGGCAGTCTTTAAGGAAGAGCTTTCCCTTTTCCACTTGTATTCTTTGAGTCTTCTTTTTCTTTTCTTTTTTTTTGTTATAAATACTCCAGGTATGTCTCATGAAGTTGGCCAGTGTGACTTTGAGACTTGTTGCCATGGGCACTTCTGTGTAAAGTGCTTTTAAACCAAGAGAATTTTTGCTTTTTACCAATTTGGTCATTTTCATCATGTGTTTATTCTCAAACTGAGGATTTGTATAGAATAGCTATAAATTTAGGTAAAAAATTATTCCACTTTGGATCTTTCTTGATTAATTCTATTGAAACATAAACTTTTCAGAAACTAGGGCAACTGTGTTAAGGAATTCCCATTTACACCAGACAAGAAAGTAAACAGTAAGTGGAGAGTAGGGTAACAAACACTTATGGTATCAAAAAACAACCGTGAAAAGGATCTGTCTTAATGTGCTAGCCCATTGCAGTTTAACATATTGCTTACAACCTTCACAATAGAATTTGAGTGACTTCAGTTACACATTCCAGGAGACTGGCAGTCTGTTACAATCAGAGTCTGAACTTTAGAGCAGGCTAATTTACAGCGATGGGATGAAGAAAGTTGTGGATTTGTATTACACACTCTCACCTGACACTGTATCTGATCCCTTACCTGCTGATTGACATCTTGAATGAGCTCTTTGAAGCAAGTTCCAGCTTAATTAAAACGTTTGCTTGGTTAGCAGTGATCTGTGAAAGCCTGTGATAAATATTGAATCAGGTTCACCTGCTGGTTGCTGTGAGTGGATAAACAGCTGCTTTGTGCAGTTTAATCATGAGACTGGCAGTAGAGTACTACTGTTTGAATTTTTTAAAAAGAATAGTTGAAAAGGTATAGTTATGTCACTTTTGCTATCTTACTAGAGTGTGTGCTTATGTGAGATTTTGCACAACAGGCATTCAGTACCTGTTTAGATGGCTTGGACAACAGCAATTGGTTGATAAAGATTAACAATAAACCCTCTTTTTTTTTTTTTTAAATAAACCCTCTCTTTTATGCCTCAAAGATCTTAGTAACATTCTACATTCATTGGCTTTTTACCACTAGCTTTTTATGTGCGTGGCGTTCTGAAATAAAAAAGGGCAATATTTTGCTTTTTTGCCAAGTTACATTGTAGATGCAAATGATCCTGTTAAAGCTTTGTTTTGACATTTACATTTATGATTCCAACTTCTCCACAAATTTATCATGTATTTTGTGATAACTTGAGGAACTCTTTTAGATTTTATTTTTTTCATCTGTAAAATGGAGTTAGAAATAAACAGTGAACTAGGTGTTTTAGAATTATGTTAATATCAGGTAATTAACAAACGTAAAAGATAAATGAATTTATAAGCAGTAGAGAAACCTTTATAAAATTGTCTTCTTTGGACTGTCAACTTGTTTATTCCTTTACAGAATAAATGGGTCTGAGCAAGTTGGTTGTAAAGAAAATGCTGTTTCCATTTGATTTTCATTATAAAATCAGACATAAATTCTTGAATAAAACCCTCACCCAATAAGTCAGAGTCTTCTTCAGCACCTGATGAAAGTTATGGACTTAATTTCTGGAAATGCACACAAAATTGTGTCTGTAGTTTCTGGGTGATCTCAAACCCTTTCTTCTGGAACAGTTCATGGACCCTAAATTAAGAATCTATTTCCTAATAAATTAGGTTAAAAATTTTTGATCAAGAGATGTTAAGATGAAAACGATCCTGCTTTCATAAGCAGCTAAAGACGAACCAGAATAGACTGTATGTGCTGTGCTGTGTTTCTTTTGAAATTCTTTTTAGCATTTTTCAGGTATATTGTCCACTAGAATCCTTAGCTCCAAAGAGGATCTACCACAGTAGGGATTCTTAATTCTGTACCTAAAGTTTTATACTTTATATTCCTATCATCACTTTGTTTGGAATTTTATGGGGAGAATTAAATTTTATTTAGGTTATTCTCAGTCTGTTCAATATTGTTTTTTTTATTTTTTCATTATATATAGTATTCCATTAATTGAAATAAACTTCACAATTTATCCATTTTTCTGTTGGTACACTTAGCTTATTTTCCTCACTATTAAAACAGTGCCGCAAAGAGTATCCCTATTGTATCTGTCTTAATGTTCAAGAGTTTCTGTAGTATGTATACTTAGTGGTGTCATGCATGGTCACAGTGTCTATGTATCTTTGATTCACTAGATTGCCAATTTGCTCTACAAAGTGGATGTGCTGCTTTATACTTGGGTCAGCAGTTTGTGAGAATTGTTTCATACATACCCTTTCTAACACCCTATCTGATGGATGTGAAATGGGATCGAATTATGATTTTAATTTGCATTTTCCTAACTAATAATGAGGTTGAGCATTAGATTACACATCTTTTCAGATGTTTATTGGCCTTTCAGCTTTTTTGTGATTTTCTTATTCTTGGCCAGCTATTGGATTTGTCTTTTAAAATTAATTTGTTGGAATTCTTTGTATGTTATGGATACTGGTCCTGGGTTATATACAGTGCAAGTATCTTAGTTTGTGCTGCCTTTTTTTTCCCTTTTTTTTTTTTTTTTTCTTATAAAGGGGAGTGCCGTTTTAAATAGAAATTTGCATTGTAAGAGATTGTGTTTTCAGTCATTGTGCTTTTGGTATATTGTTTAAGAAATTTTTCCCCACATTGGGATCATAAAAATATATTCCTGTACAGGGCCAGAGACCTTATTTCCCACAAAACATAAAATATTTCAATTCTGGCCCTTTACAGAAAACTTATGTTGATGTATGCTTTAACGAATCTCTTAATTGAGAGTTTTGGTTTTTTTTTTTTCCCTTATGGAACATAATGTAAATCTTGTTAGAAAATATTTGATTTAAATGTCAGCTAATAATAAGTTAAAATAGTTTTTTGAAGTAAATTTTATAGCTTACTTTTAGGAATATTTTGTAATTACATTCAGAAAATAATGTACTTAAAGTACTGACTTTAAACAGTTCTGTAACTCATGAGTCAAACTGGTATTGGTAAACAATCTGCAAACTATGCTTTGTTGAAAATTAAAGAGTATGCAGTCTTTGTTAGTGAGATGAGGTGACCCTTGTCATTGTCTTCTAGTTGGTTCGATATATCAAGAATTCTGATGTTTCTTGAATGAATGTATGGATGGATGAATAAATGAAATAGTACATGTAAAGTGTTTAGCACAGGGACAGCCTTCATAAATGATAGTTATTATTAATAATGAGTATATCAGGATGTTTGTCACTCACAACTAAAAGTGGCCCGAATATTAGCATAACAAGATGATTTTTCTTTTTGGCTTTGAAAATAACAAATTGCCCTGTACTTTTTCTTTTAAAGCTAACCTTTTTATTTTGAAGTAACTTTTTGATATGTGGAGAACTTCAAACTAGGACATCAATTATGCATCTATCAGACAAATAAAATGCAGTACATGTACAGTATTTGGCTTAGGGACATTAGTCAAAGTACATCAATTTAAAAAAATTTCAGTTACAGTTATGCAAAACACCATGTTCAGTGAATGAGTTATATAAAGAAATATAAGAAATAGTTTCTTTCCTTAAGGAATTTGCAGTGTGGTTGAAAGACAAAACATGCACATGTGGAAAGTTTCAGAAAAGTATGTTTCTATTTCATGGGCCTAGTTTTCCCTTTATTTCCTACAAATAAACTTCTTTTTGGTCTCTTTTGCTCTCCACTTTTTTTATACACTTATTTTTCACATTAAATATATCCTTTTATGTCTGTGTTCAGAATTCAATTCATAGCCTCCTTTTAGAAGGTCCTCTGATTTATGAATTAGCAAAATAATTTCTCTGGCAATGTAATAGTTTCTAGCTATTCTTTTATTATTTTCCATTTTTAAATGTATTTAGTTACCATGCTCATTTTTGTTTTTCAGCTGTTTAGGCATAGTAACTTTTTTGTTGTTGTGTAGAAAAGTTGCAGAAAATTATGAAACCTTAGACCTTGTATCATATCTTAATCTACTTGAACTTTTTTTTTTTTTTTTAGAGAGTGAAAGCGTTGGAGAAGGGCAGAGGGGGAGGAAGAGGGGTGGGAGGGAGAGAATCTCAAGCAAACTCCACATTCAGCATGGAGCCTGATGAGGGGCTCAATCTCATGATCCTGGGATCATGTCCTGAGCTGAAATCAAGAGTTGAACACTCAACCGACCGAGCCACCCAGGTGCCCCTTAATCTACTTGACCTTCTAATTATAACTTTGTGAAAAGAATAGTGTCAAGGACTCAGAAGTTGGCCTGTCTTTAAAATCAAATCTTATAATCTTTCTTTATCCTTTCAAAAATTTAGATATATGTTTCTATATATATAGTAGGACAAGAGAGAGAATAGAACTTGTAGACATGAAGAGGATTTCCTAAGATCCTTGGTTGCTGACCTTCTAAGAACAGATTTAAAAATTTTTTTTTAATGCTTATTCCTTTTTGAGAGAGGGAGACAGAGTGTGAGTGGGAGAGGGGCAGAGAGAGAGGGAGACACAGAATCTGAAGCAGGCTCCAGGCTCTGAGCTGTTAGCACAGAGCCTGACGTGGGGCTCTAACCCACGAACCGCGAGGTCAGGACCTGAGTCGAAGTCTGATGCTTAACCAACTCAGCCACCCAGGTGCCCCAAGAAGAGTTTTGACTCTTGTAGATTTGAAATGTAATTTATGTATGTATGTACGTATGTATGTATGTATGTATTTATTTATTAGATTTTATCTTCATGTTATCTCCATGGACCCAATGTGGGGCTCGAACTCACAATCCTGAGATCAAGAGTCACACGCTTTACTGACTGAGCTGGCCAGGTGCCCCTGAAATGTATTTTTAAACAGTTGACCTCCTGCATATGGAAATAATACAATTGTCACACCAACATATGTCTCTTATGTTTCTGTTTATGAATATATGTATTTATGTATATATATAGGCTCCACACCCATCATGGGGCTTGAACTCATGACCCTGAGATCAAGAGTTGCATGTTCCACTTACTGAACTATTAGGGGCCCCTAATAGTTTTTGTTTGTTTTGTTTTTTGTTTCTCTTTAAATGATGATAGAATTTTGGTGTTATTTGGCTTGGGTTTTCTTGCCTTTTGTTGAAGTAAAAGGACTCTAGACAGTTTCTAGTTATAGGAAAAGCAGCCATCTCTTAAAGAGGTTGGTTCTGCCACTCAGTGTCGCCACTTTCAGGTCTTAGAGATTATAGGTTTTGGGGAATCTGTATGTTTTATCTTTCTTGATATTCAGATATGTTGGGTGAGAGTGAACAATTTTTTATTTATTCTCCAGTTTACTAATGCGGTTTCTGTAAATTCAAAGGTCAGAAGCAAAAGAAAAATATCCCTATGAAAGATAAACCTGATAGCTTGTTAGTAGGAGAAATATTTAATGAAAGGTACAAAATTTAATTTATCCATTTATTATTTCAAGACGGCTAGATCAAAGTGTTTCAGAAAGAGGCCATAAAGTGTTAGCCTATTAATTGGATTTGAGGATATTATGACTTCCTGACATTGCTGTTTTTAGTATTCTTTCTCTAGTTTTCTTACAGAATTGAAAGTTGGTGATTTTGGTACAAATAATTCTCTTTTGTAGCTAAATAAATGCCTTTTTTCTTTTGCCACATTAAATTTTTTCCATCTGAAATAGGATTGATTGTATCAAATCCTTTGAATGGAAGATCACTTCTGAAGAAATAATTCCTCTTTAATATTGCAAAGGAAAAACAATGAATTTTCTTTCTTAATTTCTATTTTCTCCAATACTTGCGTAACCACCCATGGAAAAATCATATTCTTAAGGAGAGTCAGCCTCAAATTCATAGATGATATATTTACTTCAGACCAGTGTAAAACTTAATAAACAAAAACATGTTTTTGTTTATTAAGTTTTACACTGGTCTGAAGTAAATTAGCCATAAAATTAGCCATAGTTTATAATTTTCTCAGTTATGGGGTGAGAACCAGATTTAAGGTACCTAAATAAAGCTGCTCTACTGGCAAAAGTTTTCTAAAACTAGTTCTTGATCTTTAGCTTTTGTTAGTTATAGCTACTATCATAACATTTTAAGATAGGGAGATCCTTTATTAGTGCCAAATTTTAAAAAAGTAAAAAGTTTTAATATAAAACAGCAAGTTACTAAACTGTATAATAGCATTTCTTTTTGCTTGAAAAAAATTGTGTGGTAGATGTATATGTATGAAGGTTTACAAGTTATGTGTTAGATAATTTGGCATAGGGGGTTGACTTATTTTGTTTATTTCAATATTGTTTGGACTTTTTGGTTAGAAAACAGTGGAATTAAAAGGAGTAGGTGATAAAGCTTTAAGTGGAATTGATTTTGAAAGCGTTTCATCAAAAAGGTCTTCTAAGCTTTGAGAAAACAACACTTTATTGGATTACTTTTATGCTTGGATATAATATATTCATATAGTATATAACAATGCATTAGACTCTAGCATTCCAATATTCAACTTAATATTCAGTATTTAATTTACTATATCATACCGTAAGAGAAATACTATAATTGAATGAAAAGAGTGGAGGTACAGAAGAGTAAACTACTTCTGCTACCTCAAGTTATCTCAATTCATTAACTAGGTTAATTAATGTGATCATTGCAAAGGCCAAAAAAGAATTCAGTCAGAAATATCATGATATAATTTGCATTCCATTTTCTGTGACCATAAATTGTTATATATTGCAACATATGTAACATAAACCACATGTCAGCTGTTTCCTGCCTCACTGTTGACAAGAGCCCCATTCATAACTCTTCTTTTTATCCTTTCAGTGAATAAGTAATTATTCAATATAGAAGGCAGGATATTTGGAACTGGCTATTTAATGTGGCAGCACTCTGTAATGAAATCTGCTGCTACTGGCAACCTGAGAGGGGAATGTAACAATTCCAGCATGGCTGTAACTTTATCTGCTTTGACTGACTGTTTATTTGGCACATCAGTGAACCTTTTATCCCTGTGAGTGACAGCTCCAGAAGGGTCACATTTACATCCATTCTATCATGTATTGTAATATTTAATGGTGGACAAGGTTGAGCGAGACTGGGAGTAATTTGAACTTGCTTTTCCACTGAGTTGAGGCTAAAAGACAGCTTGATCCCCAGTATTGTGGTGTAACATGCTATGACTTAGTATTTGTTTATGAAGGCTACTCTTACTGATTATAATTAAAAAAAAATTAGTTAAATGGTGTATTTGTTCTACTAAACTAAAACTCTACAGTACACATTTTCTTAAGCTACTGTGCTAGTTTTTTTCCCATCAGTGACCACTAATATAAAACTAACCACCTCACAGTATTTCTCTTAAATGAGGCTGCATTCTGTCTCATTTGTGTAGTAATTGAGGTTGAAAAGGGAGTAGTTATTAAGAACCCATGGTTCTGAAATACAGCATTGAACTTTTTATTTTATTTTTGAGAATTTGAAAACAGAAGAGAAAAATCAGGTAAATAATGGACTATATTCTTGATGTTCCAAATGGTATGCTTAAGGAGACATATATCTATTTTAATTATGGAATTAAATTATGAGTACAGTTGTCCAGAAAAAGCTATCCTGTATAATTTTACTGATGGATTTGCATTCCATGACAGGTAATTTAATTTCAGAAAGACTGTTCCGCACGATATACTTCATTATTAAGTATTAATAATTTACATTCATTTTTATCCCTTTGCTAGAGAATAGTTTTCTTGTTTTTAGTGATGTTTTAGATTCAACTTGATATTTCTATTTTTTTGTAAGCTATATTTAAAATGCTTTTTAAAATATTGGTATATTATAGGATATTTGAATGGGCTACTCTGTAAACAAAAATAGCACTATCAACTCTAAACTAATATTGCATGTTCACTTGAAGTCTAAGCAAAAATGAAAATTGTTCTCCATTTTGTCTTATTTTTTACAATTTGTGAAAGAGGAGAATTAAAATCTATTTAAAACATTTGGAATTCAACAGTTGTAGTGATATGTTAGAAAGCCATGTAAATATGGAAACATCATTTATAACTTCTAAGAGTGCAACAGAACCAATTTGAAATGGAGTTTTTAGTTTTTTCTTTAATGGTAAGTTTTAGATGATGTAACATCTTGATATTCTCTTTATTTGACAGTTGTGATTTATTACTTATAGCTTCTGATTGTGTGAGAGGCTTAATAACATTTTTTGTGGTATACCAGACATGAGTTGTCTTTTCTTTTCTTTGTTACAGCCCCCTGGTCACTGTTCCAGGTGTTGTTGTTCTACTAAACAAGGAAACAGTCAAGGTTACTCAAATACCACTAAGAAGGATCATGGGGGGAAATCCAAGATACCCAAAATATATTTTGGGACGCGCACACACAAGCAGATTGCTCAGATTACTAGAGAGCTCCGGAGAACAGCATACTCAGGGGTCCCAATGACTATTCTTTCCAGCAGGGATCATACTTGTGTCCATCCAGAAGTAGTGGGCAACTTCAACAGAAATGAAAAGTGCCTGGAGTTGCTGGATGGAAAAAATGTGAGTAAAGTTATTTTGTTTCAGAGGAAAAACAAGGCTGAAAAGATTCAGTTTACTCAGTTTTTCATGTGTTCATTTTATGTTTTATATGTGTATTTCCAGTGATAATCTAACCTATGAAAATCAAATTAATTGCTAGTACTGATAGATTTCTTATGGTAAAATTGTTTTTAAAAATTTTTCTTTAAAAAAATTTTTTTTTCTTTGAGTTTAAAATCATAGATTTTCGTTCTAAAGCCTGGGGATATTTTAGTTAGGTGTCTTCTTACTTCTTTGAAATCCTGCCACCAAAAATTCAAATATGGATGATGTCATAGGAGGAGATGAAAGTATTTAAGTGATTTAATTTAATTAGATTTAATAAATATATTTTATGTACAGTATTTTAAAACTTCAAAAGAAGATAGTTTATTTAGGCTCTCCCTTGAGTAAATTTTTAAAATACTTTTTAATTGAATGAGAAATATAATGATTATCCTATCTTACAATTCTGATTAGTACAAACTTCTGTTTCAAAAAAAAGTTATTAAATTATTAAGTTTAAAGATATGTCATTAATGGTTTTGAAGTTTTCCAGGGAAATCTTGAATAATATGAATTTGGGCAAGGTGGAAATTGAGAAGTCTTTCTTAGTAAAAACATACGATTTTTTAATAGTTTTTTGGCGGTATTAGTTTGTTAGTCTGTGTACAGTTTAATAACTTGTTTATTTACTCTGAAACTGAGATTACAAGTCTGGAATATACTCAGAGATTATTGCTGAACTGTAAATTGATAGTCTATGAAATTATCTATGATAATTTAATATGTTTTGAAAGTTATTCTATCTTTTGCTAATATTTTGTCAGAGTTGGTTCTACACAAAAAACCGTGAGCCATAGGTAGCCCTTGAGTTTTATTTAATTGATAGATCACCTTCTACCATGTAATTTGAATAAATTATTTTGTATTATGCATTTCTTTTTCAGTGCTTATGGTTATTTGTCTTGACCTTATTCTTCCTCAGAATGCTTAGCTCATAGGCATACATGAACATTCTTTTTCTTGTTCTCAAGTCCTGAAGGTAATTTGGTATTGTAATGATGCCAATTACAAAGTCACTATAGGTGTCTATGTTTACTATGGCTGAATCACCAAAGTGAAATGATAAATAGATAACTGACAGTTTGAGTGAAAAAGAGTTTAAAGTGTGATAACACTTCAATTGACAGACTCCCCTCAGGGTTGTGTTACACTGCTAAAATGGATGAACCATTCTGGTTTTGCTATCAGCCTGCACAGGAGTGTCATTCTAAGTGCCCTTGAAGTGTAAACTTTCCGATTTTTTGGCTTGATCCAAAGGCACGTGTGTTTTTGTTCAGTTTCTTTTGCAGAAGTGCTCCTGTACTGGAAAAGCAATGCACTTATCTGCTAAAAGTTAATTTTTGTTTCAATTAACAAAAAAACATCTTAATTAGCGCCAGAAATAATTCTAAAAAATTATTCTCGATATGGAAAATATGGTTTTTTGTGAAGATGAGATTTAACAGTTAATAATCACATACTCTGAAGGCATCTTGGTGATCGTTTGGTACAAATACAAGCTTTTAGCATAGTACAGAAGATACTTGGAATGAAGAAATGGCGAATGTATTTTTAAACTCAATCTGTATCAAAGTCAGTATGAAAGATATTTGGCATGTCTCCATCTGTCTCTGGATCCCACAATCAGGATTTTAGAGGAACCTTAGAAATAGCAGCCTTTGGGTCTGAGGAATCTTTAATAGGCTCCTGGTTCATTTACTCTTTTGATGCCTCATCACATGAGAAAAATGGGCCCTGAAGTTTGTCCAATGTCTGACAGCGAGTTAGCAAGAAAGACAACTTTTCTAACTCCTAGCCGTTGTTATTTTGATTATACTAGAAAGAAAACAAAAGGTGGCTTATGAAATGAGGAAGTTGACACAGCATGAGGAGTAAAAAAGAGTAGTAGAGATGGGACAGAGGAAGTGAAAGAATGAACTAAATAAACGTTAGGTGAACCCTTTCCTCTTGATTTTTATTGTTAGTACCTTGGAGGTTCTTTTTACATGACTGAATACAAAGCTGTAGAACTAGTAGTCCCTCAGCTGATCATGCCTTGTCCTGGAATTGGCGACATTATTTTATAGGTTATGAACCTTTTATGTTTTACTCCATCTCTAGTAATTTCTAGGTATTTTTGTGAATGTAATGAGTAAATATGTTTTGAAAACGTAGATTTGGCTTTTGGATAGTTTGTAGATAAGAATGTACTATGTGTATATATATGTATATTATAACAATTGTATATATATAATTCCTTTTCACTTGTTAAGGACAGCAAACTGAGATGATAAATATTGGATTTCACAATCATTTAATTTTTTTATTGGTACATAGAATTAGTGAAAATAAAAACGGCCCATTCTTCTACCAGTTAGTCCCAAATGAAAATTGAAAAACAGTAATAATATATTTGTGGTTAGAAGACTCAAAATTACAGAAGGGTGTAACATAAAAAGAGAAAAATCTCTTTTTTTTTTACTCTTCCCATTTTCTTAACCTTTCAAGGAAATTACTGTAAAGTTTTATGTATATTCTTCCAAAACACTTAAAATATGCATTTGTTATATGTGTATATACTCTTTTAAAAGCTCAAGTACATTGGCACATGGACAAATCTAACACATTTCTTAAGGGCTATATCTTTTACATGAATTTACCATAAGTTATTTAACATGTCCCTTCTTGATAGACATTAAATATTGCATTACATACATATTCACATGCATGGTGAAATTTTAAATTTTGGTAGTTATTGATAAATTGTGTGCTTTTAATAGAAGTTTATACTTCTAATAGTGTATATTTATACTTCTAATTTTATACATCTTTTAATAGGATATGACACACTGTTGCTAGGACTTATTTTCTCTTATTTTTTGATTAGCATTTATTAATAAAATTTTTTACTTCTAATAATAGATTAGCAAAGGACATTAGCAGATAGTACATGAAAGAAGAAATGCAAGTTACTGTTGAAACTTGTTAGCATGTTCATATAGTATAATAGCAGTGTTAAACCTTGCTAGAATGTATAAAAAAGTCAAAGCAAGAAGATTCTATTTTTTACCTTTAAAATAGGTAAAGATAGAAAAGATAATATTAGTGTTAATAAAGTTATGGGGAGAGGGTAATGTAAAATGCTATATGCTTTTTGGAGGATAATTTGGTGGTATAGTTTTTATGAAACTTAAAACTACTTTGTACTGTTTGGTCTTATAATGCCATATCTAAAATTGTATACTAAGAAAATGTTGAGAAATGTGCATTGAATTGAAATTCTCGTTGAAGCATTATTTATAATATAAAAATTGGTAACAGTCTAAATGCCCAACAATAATGAAACTGGTTTATAACTATTAATTCAATGTACATATGTGGGCAACAATGAAAAACTACTTAGTGATGTGAGAAAATATTTCTGATAGGATTTTTAGTCAGATGGAGAGAAAAAAAATGATTCTGGTTTTATAAAAAATTTATTGTGGCTTTATTTTTTGTGGCTAAATTGTTAATAATCCTTGATGCCTGGGGAAAATTTGCTTTGTTCTCATTGTTTAAATATTAGATCACATTGTAGAGTTGTATTCATATGTACATACGAATATAAGAATTATGAAATGAAACATATCAAATGTTACTGATACATTCTTTGTATAGTAGATTTATAGATAATTTAGTGAGTTTTTTGGTACTGTTTGTATTTTCCAAATATTTTGTAGTGAACACTATTTTTTTCCCCCTAAGACATCCCTCCTTCCCTTTCTCCTTTTTTCCTTTCTTTTTCCTTACATATATTTGATTAAGTAATACTCTCTCATGGCTTAACTGAAAACTATAAAAGTATCTATAGAGAAAAATCTCTCTCGCTCCTGTCTCCAAGTCACTTAGCTGTCGTCTTTGAAAGCAACCAGTGATACCATTGTTCTTGTATATCCTTCAAGAAATATTTTTGCCTAAAATCACTTTATTTTTTTTTTAATGTTTATTTATTTTTGAGAAAGAGAAACAGACTCTGAGTAGGGAAGGGGCAGAGAGAGAGGGAGACAAAGAATTCAAAGCAGTCTCTAGGCACTGAGCTGTCAGCACACAGCCTGATGCGGGGCTCAAACTCATGAACTGTGAGATTATGACTTGAGCTGAAGTTGGACGCTTAACTGACTGAGCCTCCTAGGCTCCCCAGTATCAGTTTAATCAGAACAATGGTACAACAAACATAATTTAAAATTTTTTCTTTTTTCAGGTTAATTTGGAGTATCTAGAGCTATACTGATCTGGAGCTCTGAGTCGACCATTACAGTTGTTTTTTTTAATTTACTTTATTTTTTTTATGTTTTTATGTTTTTTTAAATGTTTTTTTAAATGTATTTATTTTGAGAGAGAGAGTACAAATGAGGGAGGGGCAGAGAGAGAAGGAGAGAGAGAATCCCAAGCTAATAGTGCATAGCCTGATGCAGGGCTCAGTCTCACAAACTGAGATCATGACCTGAGCTGAAATCAAGACTGAGCCACCCAGGTGCCCCAACTAATATTTTTTCTTTGAAATGGTTGTGATTGTGGGTATGGTATCATTTCTCCTGTATGTGGCTTTAATGATGTTCTGAAAATTCTGAGATAAACTTGTTTTATTCCTTTGTTGCAATGTTGATTCGTATTTCAGTTATGCATATTTGTTTTTAGGGCAAATCCTGCTATTTTTATCATGGCGTACATAAAATTAGTGATCAACACACATTACAGACTCTGGAAGGGATGTGCAAAGCCTGGGATATAGAAGAACTTGTCAGCTTGGGAAAAAAACTAAAGGCATGTCCGTATTACACAGCACGGGAACTAATAGAAGATGCTCACATAGTATTTTGTCCCTACAACTATCTTCTAGATGCACAAATAAGGGAAAGTGTGAGTAGCTATATGAAAATTCAAACTTTTCTCCCACTTACTGGAATATAAGTGATCAATATGAAAGCTTTTAGATGTTTCACTTTTTTTTTTGCTTTATATTTATGTACATATATAAATAGAGTACTGAAAACAATCTGAGGTGTATTAAAAACTGAATTTTAGAACTTGTCATTTTAATGTCCAAAGTAGTAAATATTTTGAAATGGGATTATAGCACAGGTTTTCAACCTTGATAGTATTGACATTTTGGATTTGATGACTCTTTGTTGTGGTGGTTTATCTTGCACACTGTAGGATGCTTAGCAGCATCTCTGGTTTTATCCTCTAGACACCAGTAGCATCCTTAGAGCTGTCACAATCAAAAATGTCTCCTGATGTTGCCAAGTATACGGGTGGGGGAGGGCAGGTAGGAGCAGAGTTATCCCCATTTGAGGCCCATTGATAACTATCACTCCTTCCATTTATGAATAATCAGAATTATTTTAAAACATTCATCTGAAGAATCTATAGTTTGAAGAATTTGTGGGGAGAATATGTATAACATGCAAATTATGCTTTGTGAGCTTTTGATAAATGAAATTTGGATATAGCATTTGTGTTTATTTGCATGGTTCTTCTTAGAAACATCCAGTTGTTACAGTATAAGAGAAAAAGTGAATAACTTAGTATATTCAATTATTATTCTTCTCTTTAGATCTGACTACTTACTAAGTTCCTATTTAAGCTTAAAATTAATAGGCATTATGTTTACTATCTCTACTGTCCTACCTCTTATTTGGTTGCCTCTTATCTAGACCCTTTCCTCTGAGCCACTGTACATATCAATGGCATGTCAGTCTTTCTAATATTACTTTTATTACATCGTTCTGTGGCTTGAAAATCTATTGCACTCTTGGCTCATGGGATAAAGTCCATATTTCTTAAGCTTACTCTCAAAATGTTCAATAGTCTGGCTTGAATCTGCCTTTTCAGACATCTCTGCTACAAACTTCCAACTTGAACCCTACAAAAATTACCTCATACCCCCCTGAGGACACCTTATTCTTTCCTATATCTCTGCTTTTGATGATGCCTATATTGAAATGCCCTACTCCCTTTGTCTATACAAATCCAAATTCTACTCCTTTTTTAAACCCCAATATATTTCCTACTCTTCCATGGTTCTTTTTCAGTCATCGTCAACCCTCTGTATATTTTTTCTTCAGAATAACTCACTGGTAATTGCTTTGTACATTTCTTTCTATTAGCCAGGACTCTTTCAGTTGCAAGTGATACAAATCCAGCTTCACCAGAACTTAAGAAAAAAATACTTGGCTGACTTTATTGCGATGGCTTTATTCTCAGGCAGGTTCTTTCTAGTGGAAACAAAGATAACCACAAGCAGCCACCTAACCTGGAAAAAAAGAACATCATCTCCTATTCATCACCCCAGATTTCTCTGGTTGGCCTACCTTGAATCCCACCTCCATTCTTTTTTTTTTTTTTAATTTTTTTTTAATGTTTATTTTTGAAAGAGAGACAGAGTGTGAGTGGGGGAGGGACAGAGAGAGAGGAAGACACAGAATCTGAAGCGGGCTCCAGGCTCTGAGCTGTCAGGACAGAGCCCAACACAGGGCTCAAACTCATGAACTGCAAGATAATGACCTGAGCTGAAGTCCAACACTTAACCGGCTGAGCCACCTAGGCGCCCTCCCCATCTCCATTCTTAAACCTGTGACCACAGAGGGATGGAATACTTTATTTAATTGATAAGCCTGAATTCTATGTTGTGAGAGTGGTGATATCCCTTGATTAACAGATTAATAGGTCTATCAACATCACATCAGAATTGGGGAAGAACAATTCTCAAAATGAAGGGTTGTAAGAAAGTCTAAAATGAAATAGATACATGCTATATTATATTAACATTTTGAGAGTCTTTTGAATCTTGTATTTTAGTTTAAAAAAAATTTTTTTTACTCTGCTTTTAACATTATATTGGAGATTCCCTCATAGTGAGATTTTTATACCCCTTTGTGTGGCCAGCTGTACTTTAATCCAGGCTCACATAACACATATTTTGATAGTGAAAAATGGGAACCGGTAATGTTGAGTTGATACTTGTTAGCCTTAGTGTTTCAAATGTTTTAAGACCTAGAATCAGTTGCTTATATAATTACCCTTGTTATTGGTCTGTCATGCAAAGTTTTAAATGAAATATCTTGCCTACTGCTGTTAAATCCATTTTGCTGAATGTTTTACAGGAAAATTCTTTTGTCTTATAGATGGATATCAATCTGAAAGAACAGATTGTCATTTTAGATGAAGCTCATAACATTGAGGACTGTGCTCGGGAGTCAGCGAGTTACAGTGTAACAGAAGTTCAACTTTGGTTTGCTCGAGATGAATTAGATACTATGGTCAACAATAATATAAGGAAGAAAGACCATGAACCCCTACGAGCTGTGTGCTATAGCCTAATTAAGTAAGAACATTTGTCTGTCATTTATACTGCCTATGTATTAACAACATGTTTCATTATGCCATAGTATTTTATAATTACTAACTTTGACCAGGCTACTTGGGAAATGGATTGTTCCTTGCCAGTTAAACTTTTAGAAATATGCCAGTCCGAACTTTTGTCTTGTTGAAAAGAATATGATAAACCAATTGATTTTTAAATTGATCATTGTGAATATTATTTCTAATTTAACGGAATAATTTAATAGCCCCATATTTGATGTATAAAGGACATTGAGCTGACAATAAACTAAACATGGTTTTAATTAACATATTTTAAATTTTTAATTTTTTTTAATGTTTATTTTTTTTTTTTTAATTTTTTTTTTCAACGTTTTTTATTTATTTTTGGGACAGAGAGAGACAGAGCATGAACGGGGGAGGGGCAGAGAGAGAGGGAGACACAGAATCGGAAACAGGCTCCAGGCTCTGAGCCATCAGCCCAGAGCCTGACGCGGGGCTCGAACTCGCGGACCGCGAGATCGTGACCTGGCTGAAGTCGGACGCTTAACCGTCTGCGCCACCCAGGCGCCCCTTAATGTTTATTTTTGAGACAGAGAGAGACAGAGCATGAGTGGTGGGAGTGGGGGAGCAGAGAGAGGGAGACACAGAATCCAAAGCAGGCTCCAGGCTCTGAGTTGTCAGCACAGAGCCCAACGTGGGGCTTAAACTCACAGACCTCTCTTTCTTTCTTTCTTTCTTTCTTTCTTTCTTTCTTTCTTTCTTTCTTTCTTTCTTTCTTTCTTTCTTCCGTTCTTTTTATAAGTTTATTTATTTGGAGAGAGAGAGAGCACACATGTGAGCCAGGGAGGGGGCAGAGAGAGGAGAGAGACAGTCCCAAGCAGACTCTGTGACTGCATGGAACCCTACTTGGGGATCAGTGCCACAAACCATGAGATCATGACCTGAGTCAAAATGAAGAGTCGGATGCTTAGCTGACTGAGTCACCCAGGCTCCCCCTGCAGCACTTTTCTTTTCCCTCACAGTATACTTCAAAAATTTTTTGAATGTTGGGGTGCCTGCTTGCATGCATGCTTTCTCCCTCTCAAAATAAACTTTAAAAAAGTGTTTAAAAATTTTTGAATGTTGTACAGTCTCATATTTGAACATAAAAGGTATACAAATTTATGTTGTAAAAACTCCTTCCCACCCTGTTCTCTATCTGCTTAGTTTCTCTCCTCCTGAACAAGTTTATCTGTCGTTCAGTCCATATTTATGAGCAATTCAGTGCATATATGAAGCAATATACTTTCCCCTTTCTCTCCTTTTTATCCAAATGATAGCATACTATACTTCCATTTTTTGTCTTCTCCATTTTAAGCATAAAAATATGTTATTTTTAAGCCCTTTTATTGGGGTACACAAAGCTGTAAATATTTAATGTATACACTTGATGAGTTTTCAGATAAGTATTCATCCATGAAACTGTCACCACAATTTTGCCATAAACATATCGCCTCTGAAAGTTTCCTTTGCCCTCTTTTATTTTTTTATGATATGAACACTTAATGTAAGATCTACCCTCTTAGCAAATATTTAAGTATATAGTATAGTATTGTTAACTCTTGGCACTGTACTTTATACATTTGTCTTCCTATATCTTGCCTTTTTTTGCTTAACAATATATTTTGGAGATCTTCCCATATCAAGACTTAGAAAGCTTTCTCAGTTTTAAAAAAATACTTGCCTAAAATGCCATTGCATGGATGTCCACTAATTTCTTTAACTAGCCTCTAATTAATAGGTACTGAGGTTTATAATCCTATGCTGTTACATTACTGTAATGAATAACTTTGAACATATGTCACATGTTTGGGAAGATATAGGAAAATTCTTAGAAGTGGGATTATTGGGTCAGAGCATAGATCTACATGTAATTTTGATAGATATTTCTAAAACTTACACAATAGGGGAATGGGTAGAATAATTTATACTCCTATGAGCAATATATGAGAGCATGAAAGTTTTTTTCTAGTCAGATGGGTGAAAACTGGTATCCCACTGTAGTTTTTACTTACATTTCTCTGAATAGGATTGAGATTAAGCATTTTATTTTTTTATGTTTATTTATTTATTTTGAGAGAGAGAGAAAATTTGAACAGGGGAAGGGCAGAAAGAGGAGACAGAGAATCCCAAGCAGGCTCTGTGCAGTTAACAGAGTCAGACTTGGAGCTCAGTCTCACAAACCATGAGGTCATGACCTGAGCTAAAATCAAGAGTCAGATGCTTAACTGAGCCACCCAGCTGCCCCAAGATTAAGCATTTTAAAAGGCCATTTATTTGTTTACTAAAAAAAATGTTTTTTAGTGTTTATTTATTTCTGGGAGATTGAGAGAGAGTACGAGCAGAGGAGGGGCAGAGGGAGGGAAACACAGAACCTGAAGCAGGCTTCAGGTTCCAAGCTGTCAGCACAGAGCCTGATGCAGGGCTTGATCCCACAAACTGTGAGATCATGACCTGAGCCGAAGTCAGACACAACCGACTGAGCCACCCAGGCGCACCTTAATAGGCCATTTATATTTCCTTTCCTGTCAGCTGTCTATTTACCTCTGTGTCCTCTTTTTGTTCTTGTTATGGTTCTTATTGATTTGTACAAGCTCTTTGCGAATTAACCCTTTGCCTATGATAAGAGTTGCAATATTTTTTCCCCTATTTTGCCATGTGCTTGTGTCTTTCTTTATGGTATTTTTGCCATGTAGCAGTTTGTCATTTTTATTTCACAGCATAATTTGTTGAGTTATCTATAGTAGCTAATTATATTTTCTCACTCCCTGGTCTTCCCTCATTGATCTCTGTTGTGTTGCTGTCTGCAGAATTCTACTAAAACTGTTTTTATCAAGGTCACCATTGATCCATATGTTGCCAAATCCAAAGGTTATTTTTCTGTTATCTTACTCAGCCTGTCAGCAGTGTTCTTTGGGTATTGTTGACTACCACCTCTATGAAAATGTTTTTGGTATATATATATATATATATATATATATATATATATATATATATAAAACAGAGTTGCTCTCTGTCCCTAGTTCCTGGCACAGAGTTTGTAAAACCCTTGTAATTTCCTAAGTGGTAACACTTTTGTGTTAGGAGCATCTTTTGTTCTACTATTTGGTCTTTGACCCCAGTTCCTGACAGAGCTCCTAAATCTCTTGAGACTTCCTGGGTGATAGGATTGTTTTTTATTCCAACGAGGTGATGTTTGGTGGGCTCTTGGATGGAGCTGGTCACTAGAAAGACTAAACTATGATTAGAAACTTAGAACTTTCCGCTCCACCTTCCCTCTGGAAAGGGAGAAGGGTAGAGATTAAGTTAATAATCGATCATGCCTACATGATGACGCCAGGATTCAGAGAGCTTCCAAACTGGTACACACATTTATGTGCTTAGAGCACCCTGCCTTTACTGGGACAGAAGCTCCTGTGCTTAGACCCTTCCAGACTTCTCCCCATATATCTCTTCTTCTGGTTATTTATCTGTATCCTTTATTATATAATAAACTGGTAAACATAAGTGTTTCCTGGAGTTCTGTGAGTTGTTCTAGTAAATGATTAAACCTGAGGAGGGGTCATGGGAACCTCTGATTTATAGCTGGTTGGTCAGAAGTACAAATGACAAGTTGGACTTTTATGCTGGCATCTGAGATGAAGAGGTGGGGAGGACAGTCTAGTGAGGCTGGATGCTTAGCCTTTGGGGTCTGTGCCAATTCTAACTCCAGTTAGTGTCAGAATTGAATTGAATTATAGGACACCCAGCTAGTGTCTTGAGAATTGCTTGGTGTAAGGAAAGAAGAATGCCACATACATTTAGTGACAGATGTGTCAGAGGTGAAGTAGTAAGGCAGGAGGAGACAACATAGGAGTGTGTTTCCTAGATAGCCTCTATGACACCTGGTTTTCATCTTCCTCACAGTCCATTCTTTCTCAGTTTCTTTTGATAGTTCTTACTCTGTTTGATATGTAAATGTTGAAGTGCCTCAGGATTTGGTCCTGGGACCTCATTTCTTCTCTGTCTCTGCAGTTTGCCTAAATTACATAACCAAGTACCATAGCAGTCCTAGTGACGCCTAAATCTGTGTCTAGCCCAGTCTTTAATAAATCTAGGTTCTAGTCTGTCTCTGGAATGCTATTTTCATATATCCAACTGTACTTTATATGTCTGTTTGGATATGGATATCACATTTCAACTTTACAAAATTCCTTCCTTTTCCTTACCTACTCCCCCCAAATGCTCCCTGTCTTCCTTACCTAAGCAAACATTACCAAGCAGTTCCTCAAATCAGAAATCTGTTGTCCTTGATACTGCCTCACTTCATCTGGTTCATCAGTAAGTTTAATAAATGCCACCTGTACAGTATGTCCCAAATCCTTCAGTCTCCTATCATCTCAGAATCATCTCTCAAGTAGAATTCTGTAACAGCCTCCAACAGTCTCTGTTTTCATTTTTGCCTTTCTCCTCTAATCCAGTCTGGCTTAGAAACTGGAATCATCTTTTAAACACTTAGATTGTCTCTCTCTTATTTACAACCCTTCATTTAAAACCTTCCCAGTGTACTTTTGAATAGAATCCAGATTTCCTAACCCTGGCTTAACCTGACCTGAATACTGCTTATCACTCTTAACATTGATCATGTTATTCTTTTTTGCCCATTGTGTTGCAACTTTATATTGGCTTTTTGTCAGATCCTTAAATAAGTAAAATTTGTTAACCACTTCAGGATCTTTGCACTAGCTGTTCTTTCTGTTTGGAATACTACCCCCCCCCTCCCACCCCCCCGATCCTTTCATGATTGGGTACTTTTTGCATTCAGTTGTTAGAATAAATGTTACTTCATGGAGAACTTCTTTGACATTCAAATTAAAATAGCAATTAGATTACATTATATCCTATATCACTACATTTATCCTATATCATTACTTTATCCTGTATTTTCATTGTATCACACTTTTCACTATCTGATATTTTCTTGTTTCATGTATATGTTTCTAAGTTTATTTCTCCTTTTGTAGAATGTAATTTCTATGAGAATGAGGATCTTGCCTATTTTATTTTCTGCTGTATTTCCAGTACCCAGTACAGTATGTGACTGTATAATAATATAGACATTTAAGCACTGGCTGAATATAAAAATGTGTGTATTTACATACAAATGAATATATTTTCTAGTAACTCCCTTTTGGTGTTAATATGTAACACCTTAATTTCTTTATTAGATTGTTTTGTATTTCCTTTATGTGCATTTGGGATATGCTACTACCTGGCTGTCAGTTGGAGAGATAGTCAAGTAAAGCAGTGTGAATCCACAAAACACAATTGGGAAATCACCTACATGTTTCTCTTTTCTGAATAAAAACTTACTTTTTAGCTATATAAATGTTTATTTTGCAATATGAGACATGCATGCATCTTAAAAGATGTCTTAATCCGCATTTGTGTTCTAAGAGCTTCAAGGAATATGATCAATATATCACAGTTCTCTTTGTTTTATTGAAATAGTGCACATAAGGATAATACTGATTGATGGAATTGTTTTATTTTAGTTGGTTAGAAGCAAACTCTGAACATCTTGTGGAAAGGGATTATGAATCATCCTGTAAAATATGGAGTGGAAGGGAAATGCTCTTAAATTTACACAAAATGGGTATCACCACTGCTACTTTTCCCATTTTGCAGGTAAGACTTTTTTCTATCTGTGACATTTATTTAGTGAATGGTTTAATAGTGAATAAATTAATACAGACTAAAAAAAGTAGCAATTTAATTTTTTTAATTTTATTTAAGTTTGATAATTTTTAACTGATAAATTATTTATAATTCATTTATAATTAATAACTGATCATTATTATTTATGGATGAAAAAGTAGCATTATTTAGTGTGAAAGAAATAAGGCTTAACGGAATGAATTGCTTTATTCCAGTCTAAAACAAGTCAATATGTTTAGGTTGTAATAAAAGTTATTTTGTCAGTTATACAAGTTAAAAATTTAGAAAATAAAAAGGTAAATTCATTTTTTGTTTTCCTTAATTTAGTTAGAGGTTATAAACCTGGGGGATCATGAGTTGGCTGGGGGAGTCTGTGAATCTTACGAAATTGTATGCAAAATTTTATGAGTATGCACTTCTGTACTTTTTTCTAGTAGAGGCTTCATAACTTCTATTCTGAAAGAGGTTGTTCCCCCCCCCCCCCCGGATAAGAATGTTTTTATCATTTTTGTTCTTAATTACTTATTTAAATTAATAGATTGTTTTTTAATTTTTTAAAAAAATCTTTATTTATTTTTGAGAGAGAGACAGAGTGTGAGCAGGGGAGGAGCAGAGAGAGAGGGAGACACAGAATCCGAAGTAGGCTCCAGGCCCTGAGCTGTCAGCACAGAGCCTGATGTGGGGCTCGAACTCACGAACCGTGAGATCATGACCTGAGCCAAAGTCGTACGTTCAACCAACTGAGCCACCCAGGCGCCCCAGTAGATGTTGCTTTTAAGAGTGGTTGTTTTAGGTTTACAGAACAATTGAGCAGAAAGGACAGAATTTTCATATTCCCCTAACCCTAGCCACACGCATGCGCACAGGCACGCATACACACACACACACACACACACACACACACACACACGCACACACACGCACACTCATACACTACAGTTTCTATTATTAACAGCTTGCAATTGTATAGTACATTTGTTACAATTGAACCAATATTGTTACATTATTGTTAACTGAAGTCCATAGTTTACATTGGGGTTCACTCTCTGTATTGCGGAGTTCTGAGTTTTGATATAAACAAAGTCATGTATCTACTCTTACAATATCATACAGAATGTTTTCACTGCCTTAAGAATATTCTGTGCTATACTTCTTAATTCATCCTTTCACCACATCTCATTTGCCCTCCTGAACCTCTAGCAACCACTGATTTTTTTTCAACCGACTCCATAGATTTGCCTTTTCCAGAATGTCATTTAGTTGGAATCATACTCAGGTTCCTTCATGTCTTTTTGTGGCTTGATGCTTGTTTCTTTTTATTGCTAAACAATATTCACTGCATGTATACACACTGTTTGTTTATCCATTCACCTACTGTAGGATATATTGGTGACTACCAAATTTGGGAAATTCTGAATAAAGCTCTTATAAATACTTGTGTGCATATTTTTATATGGACATGCTTTCTTCTCACTTGTGTAAATAGTAAATACTTAGGACAATTGCTGAATTATATGGTAAGACCATTTTTAGCTGTGTAAGAAACTGCTGTCTTCCAAAGTGGCTGTGCCATTTTATAGTCCCATCATCAGTGAATGAGGGTTCTTGTTATTCTATATCCTTGCCAATATTAGGTATTGTCAGTGGTTTGAATATTACCCATTCTAATGGATATATAGTAGTATCTTATTACTGTTTTAGTGTACAATTCCCTAATGACATTTGATGTGGAACATCTTTTCACATGCTTATGTGCCATCTATATATCATATTTGGGGTGAGATGTCTCTTCAGATCTTTGCCTACTTTTCAGTTGGGTTCTTTGTCTTCCTGTTGTTGAGTTTTAAGTGTTCTCTGTATATTTGGTATACAAGTCCTTCATCAAATATATGTTTGTAGATATATTCTTCCAGTCTGTGGCTTGTCTTTTCATTCTATTAACAGTGTCTTTTATAGAACTTTTTTACTTTTAATAAAGTTCAACTTAACAATTTTTTCTTTGACAGATCATGCTCTTGATATTGTATCTAAAAACTCCCCACCAAACCCAAAGCCACCTAGATTTTCTTGTCTTTTTCTTCTAGAAATTTTATAGTTTTGCATTTTACATTTAGGTCTGTGATCCACTTTGAGTTAATTTTTGTGTAGTATATAAGGTCTGTATCTAGATTCATTTCTTTGCATGTAGGTGTCCAATTATTCTATCACCATTTGTTGAAAAGGCCATCCTTTCTCCATTGGATTATATTTGCTCCTTTGTTAAAGATCAGTTGACTGTATTATTATGGGTCCTTTTTTCGGCTCTATTCTTTTCCATTGATTGATATGTCTGTTCCTTCACTAATACCACACTATCAATTGCTATAGATTTATAGTAAGTCTTGAAGTCAGGTAGTGTCAGTTCTCTGATTTTGTTCAGTATTGTATTGATTATTCTGGTTTCTTTCTTTCCAAATAAACTTTAGAGTCAGTTTGTCAGTATCCACAAAGTAACTTTCTGGGATTTTGATTGAAATTGCATTGAATCTACAGATCAAACTAGGAAGAACTGACAGCTGAACAATATTGAGTCTTTCTATCTATGAATAGGAAGTATCTCTTCGTTTGTTTAGATCTTTGATTTCTTTTATCAGAGTTTTGTAATTTTCCTCATTTGGATTTGAAGAGGTCTTTGAACCAAACAGATAGGAACTATGGCTAGCATCATAACCACTAGCATATGAGCATATGAGCATTAAAAATGTATTTTAATTAGATGATATTTATACTTTTTGCCCTGCTTTTAAAATGCAATATGGTATCATAAATATTGTCCATATTGTGACATCTTTTCATGACTGTTTTGCATAAACTTTGCATTTTAAAGGTTCATATCAACAGTGAAATGAATTAATTGTGAGATATTCATATAGTAGAATATTAGACAGCAATTTAAAAAATGAACCACTTCCACTATGCAAATGAACCACTGAGATATTCATATAGTAGAATATTAGACAGCAATTTAAAAAATGAACCACTGCCACTATGCAAATGAACCACTGCCACTTGCAGGCATAATGTTGAATAAAAGAAACCAGACACAAAAGAGTACAAACTGTATGATTTTATTTTTATGAATTTTAAGAAGAGACAAACATAATTATGTTAGCCAAATTCAGAATACTAGTTGCTACTGTGCAACAGTAAGGAGCAATTTGGGCTGAGAGGAGCAAAATGGAACCATCTGGGATTCAAAAAATGTTTTGTTTCCTTAGTGAGTGTTGGTTACGTGTGTGTGTGTGTTTAGGGAGCTGTATACTTAAGACTAGTGCATTCTATGTATTATACGTTAATTTTAAAAAGGTACAAATAAAATATATGTCAAGGAAAAATTAGGAAAGTACAAAGACATGGAAAGGAAAAAGAAAACAAAGGAAAAAGAAAAACTACCAAACATGATCACTATTAACTTTTGGATTTATGACCATCTCTCTTATTCTATGCATATATCCTTAACATAAATAGATTTCTGATATGATAAATGTTTCTTTATAGCCTCTTTTGACTTAACAGTGTACTATGAGTACTTTACTATTTTAATAAAGATTTTTTCACATGAGTTTTAATTGCCGTGTAGCATTTTTGTGAGTACACATATTCTAAATTACTTGATAATCTGTCATTTGAAATATAAGTTGTTGCCAGTTTTCCAAGGATAAGAAACAATTCTGCCGTGAACATCCTTGAAAATGTATCTTTGTATACATTGCTATTCCTTTATATATTCAAAATACTAATTCTTTGTTGCTTATTGCATTGTATGTATATTCTTGTATCTATGGTTTATTTATAGAGTATTTTTCTAAGTGTTTTTTATTTTAGTGCATTCAAATTTATCAGTGTTTTCTTTTATGAATTGTATTTGAGTTTAGTTTTAGCAGTCTTTCCATATCTTGTGGTACATTTTCTAAAAGTGTTACTATTTTTTAATAAAGGTTTTTAATTAGCCTAGGATTCATTTTTGTTTATATTGTGAGGTTAGGAATCCATTTTATTTCCTCTATGGATAATTTTCACAGCATCATTTACTAAATAATCCATCCATTTTCCTCTGATTTATAATGACACTTCTGCCTTTATATCTAATTTTCTCTTATTTGTGAATTAATTTCTGGACTTTGTTCTATGATTCTGTTTATCTAAACTGTCATATTTGTTGACTACTCTGGCATTAGAAAAATATTGATAGTGGTAGGGTGTATCTCCTCTTTGTTCTTTTCCTTTGGGATGATCTCAACTGAATTTTAGAATTAGCTTGTAAATTTCTATGAAAAATCTGTTGGAATTTTGATTGGAATTGCAATGAGTTTATGGATTAATTTATAAAGAATTGACATATTTACAATACAGAGTTTTTCTGTTCACAAACAATGTATATTAAGTTCTTCATTTATTATGTCTTATATATCAATAAAGTTTTATGATTTTATTTTTAAAAGTCTTAGGTGTTTTGGGGTAGATTTATTCCTAAGTAAGTTAAAGTTTCTGTTTATTTTTCACATAGTATATTTTAAAAATTGCATTTTCTAATTGCTAATTGGTGTGTAAAAATGGTAGTTGATTTTTATTTATTTATCTTGTAAGCAACTATGTTGCTAAACTATCTTATAGGTTTGCCTATGGATTCTTAAATTTTCCATGTAATTTTATTGTCTATGGGTAATGACTATTTTCTTTCCAACTCCATCACATTTTATTTCTTTGCTGGCTTCAACTTTTAGAGCATTGTTTATCACGGGCAGTGAAACACATTTTGGTCTTACTGCTACCTAAAAGAGGCTATATTACTAGTGTTACATCATTTAGTAACATGTCTACTGTATTGTTTTAAAATTCTTTTATTTTTATTAACAGCTAGACTGAGATATAATTCACATGCCATAAAATTTGCCATTTTAAAGCATACAATTCAGTGATTTTTAGTATAGTCACAGAGTGACTATGCAACTATCACTGCTATCTAATTTCAGAACATTTTCATCACCTCATAAAGAACTGTGTACCCATTAGCAAGCATTCCCTATTTCCTTCTCCCCCAGCTCCTGGAAACCACTAATTTACATTCTGTTTCTATAGACCTGCCTATTCTAGGCATTTCACATAAATGGAAACATGATATGGTGCTTTTGTGACTGGTATCCTTCATTGTGTATGTTTTCAAGGTTCATCTATGTATGTCGTAACATTCATGAATACTTCATTCCCTTTTTATTACCAAATAATATTCCATTGTATAAATCTACTGCATTTTGTTTATTCATTATCACTTGACACATTTGGGTGGTTTCTATTTTTGTCTGTTATAAATAATGCTTTTACCATTCATGTCCAAATTTTTATGTGTACTTATATTTTTAATTCTCTTGGGTATATACTTAGGGGAATTGCCAGGCCATTTGGTAACTCTGTGTTTAACTTTTTTTTTTTTAATTTTTCTTAATGTTTATTTTTGAGAGAGACAGAGACAGAGCACAGCAGGGAGGGGCAGAGAGAGAGGGAGACAAAGAATCCAAGGCAGGCTCCAGGCTCTGAGTTATCAGCACAGACCCTGATGTGGGGCTTGAACTCATGAACCGTGAGATCATGACCTGAATTGAAGTCAGATGCTTAACCAACTGAGCCACCCAGGCGCCGTCCCCCCACCTGCCCCCCCCCTTTAAAAATATTTTTTTTTTAATGTTTATTTTTGAGAGAGTTCTGTGTTTAACTTTGAGGAACTGCAATCTGTTTTACAAAGGGGCTGCACCATTTTACAATCCCATCAACAGTGTACAAGGATTCTGATTTCTTTCACATCCTCACTAATACTTGTTATCTCTTCTTATAGGTTTCTAGGGGAAATGAAGTGGTACCTCAGTGTAGTTTAATTTTCATTTCCCTCATAATTCCTAATGTTGAGCATTTATTCAAGTGCTTAATGTCCATTTATATATCTCCTTTAGAGAAATCTCTATTCAAATTTGTTGCCTACTTTGAAATTGGGTTGTCTTTTATTATTGACTGTAAGTTCTTTATATATTCTGGATATGAACACTGTATTAGATATATGATTTGTAAATTTTTTCCCATTCGATAGGTGCTGTAGGATTTTTATAGTCACATTTTTATTAGGTTAAGGAAATTTCCTTTAATCCTAGCTAGCTAAGAAACTCAACATTGTGATTATTAAATTTTTAGAAGTTAGTTTTTACACAAGTAGCATGTATATAATTTAAAGAGTCAGTACCATCAAGAAAAGCATTCATCTGCCCCACTCCTTCTCAATCCCAATTTTCACTTCCTAGTGGCACTTTGATTTATTTAAAAAAATTTTTTTTAATATTTATTTATTTTTGACAGAGAGAGAGAGAGAGAGAGAGAGCGAGCATGAGCGGGGGAGGGGTAGAGAGAGAGGGAGATACAGAATCCGAAGTAGGCTCCAGGCTCCGAGCTGTCAGCACAGAGCCTGATGCGGGCTCGAACCCACAGACCGCGAGATCATGACCTGAGCCGAAGTCTGACACTCAACTGACTGAGCCACCCAGTCGCCCCCCCTAGTGGCACTTTTAACTCTTCTGGTGATTTCTTCTGATATTTAACCCGTTTTCTAAATAACATTTGAGTTCTGCTGCTTTTGAGTTTTCAATTTTAGATATTCTCTATTGACTTCCTATAATGTATGATGATGCATTATCCCCTTTACACACACACACTGTCTCTCCCTTTCAGTCTGTCACACACTCACTCTCTTTTTCCTCTCTCTTTCTACTTTTCCTCTCTTTACTTTTCTCCTCTCTTCATTCTTTCACCATAATTAATATTCGGTGTGTATGTCATTATCGTGTATACATATTATCATAGCTTATGATAGTAACTATCATGTAGCTTACTAGGTTAAACTTGTATACAACTTTATGTGTCCCGTGAAGTAACAATTACTGGTAAATAAATATGCTTAGTTTTCTATTTATCTATAAACCCACTTGTCAATTTTTAGGTAACCTAGGCAGAAGTAGCCTTGGAGTAGTTTCATGATTCAATATGTAGAATTTCATTCAGTCCATGTGTTTTTAGTACATTGCCTTACCTTCAGTAGTTGAGGATTTTCTGTAGTTTGGGCTTTCTTTCAAAAAAAATTTTTTTTTTTTAAGTATAGTTGACACACAACGTTCCATTAGTTTTCACGTATTACATTACTTTCAACTTAGTGATTCAACAAGTCTTTATGTTATGCTATGCTACAATCTTATGCTATTAAAGTACCTTTGACTATTCCCTATTCTGTACCTTTTATCCCTGTGACTTATTCATTCCAAACTGGAAGTCTGTATCTCCCACTCCTCTTCTGGCAAATCATTAGTTTGTACTTTGCATTTATGAGTCTTTGTCTGCTTTTTGTTTGTTTATTCATTTATTTTGTTTTTGATTCCACATGTAAGTAAAATCATGTAGTATTTGTCTTTCTCTGACTTATGTTACTTAGCAAAATAGCCTCTAGTCCATCCATGTTGTCACAAATGGTAAGACCTCATTCTTTTCTACGGTTGAGTAGTATTCCATTGTGTGTATATGTACACCACATCTTTATCTGTTCATCTATGTATGGACACTTGGATTGCTACCATATTTTGGCTATTGTAAATATTGCTGCAGTAAACATAGGGGTGCATTTGTCTTTTTGAATTAGTGTTTTCATTTTCTTTGGCTAAATACCCAATAGTGGAATTGCTGGATAATGTATTTCTACTTTTAATATTTTGAGGAGCCTCCATAGTGCTTTCCACATTGGCTGCACCAATTTACATTCCCACCAACAATACAAGAGGGTTCCTTTTTCTCCATATCCTTACCAACACTTTTTTATTTCTTGTCTTTTTGAGTCTAGCCATTCTGACAGGTGTAAAGTGGTATCTCACTGTGGTTTTCATTTATGTTTCCCTAATGATTAGTTGTTGACCATCTTTTCAGGTGAGAGTTGGCCATCTGAATGTCTTCTTTGGAAAAATGTCTATTCAGAAGTTCTGTAGTTTTACAGAATAAATTGCCAGTGTTCTGCCAATGTTGGGGAAGAATTGTAGCCTTTATATAAAGTATTGCTGAGGGGACTTGATTTTTAAAAAGAACAGTTGAGGGACGCCTGGGTGGCTTAGTTGGTTAAGTGTCCACCTTTGGCTCAGGTCATGATCTCACGGCTCATGAATTCGAGCCCTGCGTCGGGCTCTGTGCTGACAGCTCAGAGCCTGGAGCCTGCTTCATGTTCTATGTCTCCCTCTTTCTCTGCCCCTCCCCCACTCAGGCTGTGTCTCTCTGTCTCTCAAAAATAAATAAACATTAAAAAAAAATAACAAAAAAGAAGAACAATTGAATACTTGTTTTTTGTTAATAATTTGTAGTCCTGAATGTTTTTCCAAGTTAATGTTTTCATTTTTTGTTTCTTTTTCAAAAATCTTTCTATTTGTATCCTTCAATGTTCAGTGGAAACTAATTTTACTCTAGATGTGTATTATTTCAATTAATTTATCTTAACTATTTTCCCATTTTATTTTTATTGAACACATACTTTATTGTCAAACATCAGAGTTGTCACCAATATCTTTTGCTTCAATATTCAGAGTTTTCACAATGTGCGAATGCATATTTTTCTTTTTTCTTATGTCCACACTTCTTGTTTTTTTAGTTTGCTTTAAGCACTTTATTTTTTATTTTTTTTTTAAGATTTATTTATTTTTGAGAGAGAGAGAGAGAGCGAGACAGAGTGCGAGCAGAGGAGGGTAGAGAGAGGGAGACAGAATCTGAAGCAGGCTCCAGGCTCTGAGCTGTCAGCATAGAGCCTGACAAGGGACCCGAACTCACAAACCGCGATATCATCACCTAAGCTGAAGTCAGACGCTTAACGGACTGAGCCACTCAGGCGCCCCTTTTATGTCCACACTTCTATCTGTATTAAAACTTATTAGTCACATGAAAACAAATGAGCCAGTTAGTATACATTCTGTATTTAGCATGTATAATTTCCTTGAGTCACTTTTAAGATTTTCCTTGTCATGCAGTCATATTATTCTCATTGTTGGAATACTCCCTGGAAATAATTCAGGCATTTAGGTGGCGTATCAACTCTTAAGCTCCTTGGAGAAACCATTTGGTACATTTTTATTTAGTCCATTACTTTTCTCTTCTTCTCTTCTCTCTCTCTCTTTTTTTTTTTTTTTTTTTTTAAGTAAGCTCTACACCCAACATGGAGCTTGAACTCACAACTTTGAGATCAGGAGTTGCCTGCTCTAAAAACTGGGCCCACTAGACATGCCTAGTTCATGACTTTTGAAGGGTGCTAAATAATACCCTAATTGCCTGAAGAAGTAATGAACTTCCTAAGTATACAACTTATTATTAAAGAGTCTTGAACTCTGAAGAGAATTTTGGAATATGTGGGAATTTAAAACATACTTTTAGCACTTGTGTATTGGTAATGTTTTCCTCAAATTTCAATGTATATTTCATTTGCGTTTTATTATAGTTTTGAGAGGTTTTTTTCCTCTTCTTCCCATTTCCTGCAGTATACTTAATAACAGTAATTTCTTTCAGGGACATTTTTCTTCTGTCCTTCAAAAAGAAGAAAAAGTCTTACCAATTCATGGTAGAGAGGAGACAAGAGAAGTACCGATTATTAGTGCTTCAACTCAAATAATACTCAAAGGACTTTTTATGGTGTTTGACTATCTTTTTAGGCAAAACAGCAAGTAAGTAAATACATATGATATGTATTTTTCATCTTAATTTTTTTTTTTAACGTTTATTTATTTTTGAGACTGGGAGAGACAGAGCATGAACAGGGGAGGGTCAGAGGGAGAGGGAGACACAGAATCTGAAACAGGCTTCAGGCTCTGAGTTGTCAGCACAGAGCCCGACACGGGGCTCGAACTCACGGACCCATGAGATCATGACCTGAGCCGAAGTCGGATGCTCAACCGACTGAGCCACCCAGGCACCTCTGTATTTTTCATCTTAAAAATATTAATTTTATTGGGTACTAGTATGTATTTAATCCATACTTGTTTTGTGTGAGTACCTACGATCATTGTAAATAAGTGGTATAAATATTACTCTTATTGGCACAGACTTAGATCAATTGAAATTAGTCTTTATTAATGAAAATGATTATTGAAATAAATATACTTTAAATACATCTTATTAGTTAATTCAGCATTAAATATTTAGTTGTATATGACTGAACTTAAACATTTACCTTTTAAGTGTAGTTTTAGATATGTTTCTTCCAGTGTCAGAAAGTCTCTTTCTTATTGCATAAAGCCTCTATCTAGTGAAATGTGGAATATGAAAAAGAATTAACTCCCCTCACTCTACCCCTTATTAAATTGTAGTACTATTTGGTTCCTGTTTTTTTTTATATGGTAAAATATACATAACATAAAATTTACTATTTTAACCATTTTTCAAATATATATTTTAGTAGCATTAGGTTTATTCACATTGTTGTGCAGTCATCCACTTCCAGAACTTTTTCATAAGCCCAGGTAGGATCTCTATATCTCATTTCTTTCTTCCTACAATCTCTGGTAACCTCTATTCTTTCATCTCCATTGATTTGTCCTTTAGATATCTCCCAAAAGTGGAATCATATATTTGTTCTTTTGCATCTGACTTATTTCACTTAGCATAATGGTTTCAAGGTTTATCCATGTTGTAATATAGATCAATGCCATTCCTTTTTATGGCTGATTATTCCATTGTATGTATGTACCATGGATTATTTTCACCTTTTGTCTATTGTGAATAATGCTACAGTGAATTTTGACGTACAAGTATCTGTTTGAGTCTCTAGCGGTGGAATTGCAGGATCATATGGTATTCTATATTTAACTATCTGAGGAACCAACACACTGTTTTCCATAGCAGCTGCACATTTTAGATTCCCATGGTTATGCACAACATTTCTAGTTGTTCTACAGCCTTGCTAATACTTGTTTCTGGTTTTTGGATAATAGCCATCGTAATGGGTATAAAGTGGTATCTGCTTATAATTTTGATTTACCCACCCTCCACTAATGGCTAGTAATGTTGAGCATCCTTTCATATGCTTATTGTCCATTTGCAGGTTTTCATTGGAGTAATGTCTATTTGCATCCTTTGCCCATTAAAAAAATTTTTTTTAAGTTTATTTTGAGAGAGAGACAGAGCCAGTGGGGAAGGGGAAGAGAGAAAGGGAGAGAGAGAGAATCCCGAGCAGGCTTAGCATTGTCAGTGCACAGCCCCATGTGGCACTTGAACCCACAAACTGCAAGTTTCTGACTTGAGCTGAAACCAAAAGTCAGATGCCCAACCAACTGAGCCACCCAGACACCCCTCTTTGCCCATTTTTAAAAGTATTTATTTATTTTTGAGAGAGAGACAGAGAGAGCACGCATGGGGGAGGGGCAGAGAAGAGACATACAGACTTTGAAGCAGGCTCCAGGCTCTGAGCTGTCTGCACAGAACCCAATATGGGGCTCGAACTGAAAAACTGCAAGATCATGACCTGAGCTGAAGTTGGACACTTAACCGACTGAGCCACCCAGGTGCCCCTCCTTTGCCCATTTTTGAATTGGGTTGTGGTTTTTGTTGTTGTTGTTGTTATTGTGGAGTTGTAAGAGTTAATTATATATTCTGGCTATTATCCCATATCAGATACATGTTTTACAAAGATTTTCTATTCTTTGGTTGTCTTCTCATTCTCTGATAGTGTCCTTTGATGCACAAAAGTTTTTAAATTTTGATGAAACCCAGTTTATCTGTCTTTTCTTTTGTTGCTTGTGTTTTTGGTATATACAAGAAATGTAGCCAAATATGGTATCATAAAAATTTTTCCCTATGTTTTCTTCTAAATGTTTTATAGTTTTTAGCTCCCTGTACTTTTATAAAATTCTCTCCACAGATTTTAGGGTCCTGACTTGAACTTTGAGATCTGATCTCTCTAGAGATGAAGTTAACAGTAAATATTATTGTGAGGACATGGTAGGGAATACTAGTTTTATTCTGTAAGTTGAAGTGTGTATAGCCTCTTATTGAAAAATTATAAGTTGGATGGCATCACAAAAATCAATATCTTCATTAAAAGTTAATGAAGACTGAGACCCATATTTTAAAGGAACTTAAATTTTGTAATTAGTTTCCTAAACTTTTGAAATCTTCAGTAAAAATTCTCTCCATTTTTCTCATGTAATAAAAAAGTATAATCCACTGTTTAGTTTCTTTAATGATACCCTATTATCTGTTTTGTAGCTGATAATGTAGCACAGAATGCAAAGAGCTCTGGACTAGGAATTAGAGACCTGGATTTTAATTCTGTTTCTGCCGTGATTTATGTATTGTTTGAACATAGGAATGGGAAATGGTAAGGGGTGGATGTTTAGATAATATCTAACCTCTAAGTGAGAAAGTTGATTGTAAGATTTAATGATTCATTTTCTATCAGAGTTACTGAGTTTAATTTAATTAGTGGTGGGGGTTGTTGGTGGGGAAAATGTTATCTTTGAGTGGAAGATATCACGACTTTCAATTTAGTTTTAATATAATCAGTTTTTACATTGTATGTATCTGGGACATCATATGTTTCATGAAGTTTTGCATTTAATTACCATTTTATTTTCATGCAGATTTGCAGATGATTATAAAGTTGCTATTCAACAGACTTATTCTTGGATAAATCAGACTGATTCTTCAGATAAAAATGAATTCTTTGCTCAAGCAAAAAGTAGGAAACGTGCAAGACAGAAAACTGCAGTTCGCGTGCTAAATTTTTGGTGCTTAAATCCAGCTGTGGTAAGCCTATCATGTTGTAAATGGAAATTTTGTCATCTTGCTCAGTACCAACAATTAAATAAATATGTTTGACTGTTTTAAAGGTGATCTTATGTATCTAATAATGTTTCCTTTTAGGCCTTTTCAGATATTAATGGCAAAGTTTGGACCATTGTTTTGACATCTGGGACATTATCACCAATGAAATCCTTTTCATCAGAACTTGGTGTTACTTTTAGTATCCAACTGGAGGCTAATCATGTCATTAATAACTCACAGGTTAGTTTTCTGAAGGCTCTCAATCTTTTTACGTCAATATAATTTTATATAAAAAAATTAGAAGATACCTGAAATACTAGCAAACAGATCTTGTAGGAAATCCAACATCTTAGCTTTAGAAGAAAAGAAAATCTGTCAGCTACTCGGTAGTGTCAACCAAGGGAAATATTGATAAATAGCATTCCTTGAGTTTAGTGAGTAAAAATACACAGTTTAGATGCAAAGACTATATTGCAATTTCCTCATTTAAATATTTTTTATGGGGGCGCCTGGGTGGCGCAGTCGGTTAGGCGTCCGACTTCAGCCAGGTCACGATCTCGCGGTCCGGGAGTTCGAGCCCCGCGTCAGGCTCTGGGCTGATGGCTCGGAGCCTGGAGCCTGTTTCCGATTCTGTGTCTCCCTCTCTCTCTGCCCCTCCCCTGTTCATGCTCTGTCACTCTCTGTCCCAAAAATGAATGAACGTTGAAAAAAATATATATATATATAAATATTTTTTAGGGTTTTTTTTAAAAAAATGAGAATTAAGGGGCGCCTGGGTGGCGCAGTCGGTTAAGCGTCCGACTTCAGCCGGGTCACGATCTCGCGGTCCGTGAGTTCGAGCCCCGCGTCAGGCTCTGGGCTGATGGCTCAGAGCCTGGAGCCTGTTTCCGATTCTGTGTCTGCCTCTCTCTCTGCCCCTCCCCCGTTCATGCTCTGTCTCTCTCTGTCCCAAAAATAAATAAACGTTGAAAAAAAAAATTAAAAAAAAAAAAATGAGAATTAAAAACAAAACAAGGAGCTCCTGGGTGGCTCAGTCAGTTGAGCATCCAACTCTGTTTTGGCTCAGGTCATGATCTCACAGTTAGTGGGTTGGAACCCTTCATTGGGCTCTGTGCTGGCAGTGCAGAGGCTCTCCCTCTTTCTACCCCTCCCCCACGCACGCTGTCTCTGTCTCTCTGTCTCTCTCTGTCTCTCTCTCAAAATAAACTTAAAAAATTTAACATCTTTACCATAGTTCCTATGCATAATTCTTTGCTCATGTGTTTCTTTTTTCCGTTAGACAGTGGTATTTTTTTATTCCTTCCATGTTCCCATTCTTCCACTGCACCTAGATTAATACCTGGCATTAGTTACCAAATATTCAGCATATGTTTGAATATCTGAAATGAATTAAAAACTCTCATGAGTCATATAACTTAAAATTTTAATGTTTTAGAACAATAAATGTTATTTAATTCCCTAGGAACATTTGAGCTGTCATTTGTCAATCTACCCTCTTTCTTTTTATGAAGTCATTTAAAGCAGTTAGCTACATATTGAGCATCATTTGTGTGCCTAACACAATTCTAGTTCTTTCTAAAGCTGTTGTTTTTAACCAACAAGGTGTATTTGTGAGGACATTTTGGTTTTCACAATTTTACTTGGCAGGAACTATTGATATTTAGTAGGTGGGGGCCTGGAATGCTAAGCTACTATATAACTAAGAGTTGTGCTTTCTATAATGGCAGAGTACTCCTCTTTGGAAACATTGCTGTAAACAATAGTGAAGGAAAAATATATGTTCCACTTTTTTTTAAACTTTCTTTTTAAATTCCAGTTAGTTAACGTACAGTGTAATATTAGTTTCAGGGGTAGAATTTTGTGATTTAACACTTACATACAACACCCAGTGCTCATCACAAGCACTTTATGCTCCACAGTTTTAAGTACCTTCCTTCAGAGTTCAAATAAACATGGGAAGCTACTAATAAATTTAGTATATTTTCTCATAAGAATGGTATTATAGGCTCTAAGTTCTCAAACTAGTACACAAAAGCCTATTTAACCTATAATGTCAATGGATTATAATAGTAAAAATGATAATTGTTCAGTTGAATTCTATTGTAACATTTACCCCTAATGTTTTTTCTTTTTTTGAAGTTTCTTTATATATTTTTGAGAGTGACCGTGTATGCATGAGTTGGGGAAGGGCAGAGAGAGAGAGAGAGAGAGAGAGAGAGAGAGAGAGAGAGAGAATCCCCAAGCAGGCTCCACACTGTCAGCACAGAGCCCAGTGCAGGGCTTGAACTCACAAAGTGAGATCATGACCTGAGCTGAAATCATGAGTCAGGTGCTTAGCCAAGTGAGTCATCCAGGTGTCCCCCACCCAACTTTTTAAAACTTTATTTTTTATTATAAAATGTCTTATTATCTTTTTAATATCTATGAACTCTGTAGCCATGTTCTCCTTATCCCTACCTGATATTATCAATTTGTATTCTCTGGTTTTATGTTTTTTCTTTATCAGTGTTGGTACAGTTTATCCTTTTTATTAATCTTTTTAAAGAGTAAACTCTTGGCTTTTTTTGAGTTTTTGATTATAAAACATGATTTTTATTTTAATTGTAATAAAATATATGTAACATAAAATTTACCATCTTAACCATTTTTAAGGGTACAGTTCAATCTTGTTAAGTATATTTACATTGTTGTGTACCCAATCTCTAGAACTTTTTCATCTTGCAAAACTAGAATTCTTTTCCCATTAAACAACAATTCTCCATTTCTCCCTCCTCCTAGCCCTTGGTAAACCACCCTTCTACTTTCTATTTTTATGAATTTGATACTCTAATATAAGTGAAATCATAGATATTTTTTGTGATTAGCTTATTTCACTTAGCATGATGTCATCCATGTTGTAACCTGAGTCAGAATTTCCTACCTTCTTAAGGCTGAATGATATTCCATTGTATGTATGTAATACCACGTTTTGGTTGTCCATTCATTTATTGATGCCCTCAACTTCTAAACAATTATAAACTTCAGAAAGGTATAAAAAAATAGTATTAATATGGTGAACATCTTTATACCCTTCACATAGGTTCATCAATTGTTAACATTTTTCATGGGTATATATGAAAGAGAGAGAAGAGGAAAACTGCAAAATGTTAACAATCACATTATATATGTGTATGTGTATAATGTATATTTTTGAATAAACTATTAGAAAGTAATTTGTAGACATCATGACATTTGCCCTTAATTAGTTGAGACTGTCTCTCAAGAACAGTTACATAATCTGCAGCACCTGGGTGGCTCAGTTGGTTAAGCATCCTGCTCTTGATTTCTGCTCAGGTCTTGATTTCACAGTTCGTGGGTTCAAGCCCCGCATCAGGCTCCATGGTGACAATGGGGAGCCTGCTTGGGATTCTCTCCCTCTCTCTGCCCCTCCCCTCCTTGCTCTCTCTCTCTCTCTCAAATAAACTTTAAAAAAAGAACAATTTCATAATCCTATATAACCACAATACCATGATCATACTAAGGAAATTTAAAATTGGTACAATAGTGTCAATATTTATATTTATCTATTTATTTCCAAAATGTCTTTATATCTTTTTATTTTGTTTGGTTTTTTGGTTTTTTGTTTTTTTTTTTTTTTTGGTATGCTTCATGAATTGAAAATTATTTTTATTTTTTATTTTTTTTCAACATAATACTTAATTTTATTTTTTTTAATTTACATCCAAATTAGCATATAGTGCAATAATGATTTCAGGAGTAGATTCATTAATGCCCCCTTACCCATTTAGCCCATCCCCCCTCCCACACCCCATCCAGTAACCCTCTATTCTCCATATTTATGAGTCTCTTTGTTCCCCTCCCTGTTTTTATATTATTTTTGTTTCCCTTCCCTTATGTTCATCTGTTTTGTCTCTTAAAGTCCTCATATGAGTGAAGTCATATGATATTTGTCTTTCTCTGACTAATTTCACTTAGCATAATACCTTCCAGTTCCATCCACATAGCTCAAATGGCAAGATTTCATTCTTTTTGATTGCCGAGTACTACTCCATTGTATATATATACCACATCTTCTTTATCCATTCATCCATCAATGGACATTTGGGCTGTTTCCATACTCTGGCTATTGTTGATAGTGCTGCTGTAAACATGGGGGTGCATGTGTCCCTTCGAAATAGCACACCTATATCCCTTGGATAAATACCTAGTAGTGCAGTTGCTGGGTCATAGGGTAGTTCTATTTTTAATTTTTTGAGGAACCTCCATACTGTTTTCCAGAGTGGCTACACCAGCTTGCATTCCCATTTTTTTTTTAATGTTTATTTTTGAGAGAGAGAGACAGACAGACAGACACACCGCAAGTGGGGGAGGGGCAGACAGAAGGGGTCAGGATCCAAAACAGGCTCTGCGCTGACAGCAGCAAGCCTGATGTGGGACTGGAACTCATGAATGTAGAGATCATGGCCTGACCTGAAATCTGACCATCATCCAGGTGCCCCTATTTTGTTTATTCTTGACCCAGGATCCAATCAAGTATTATGTATTGCATTTGACTTTCATATCTCTTTAGTCTTTAAAACTGTTGTTTTGCCTTTTATTTTTTTTGTCTTTCATGACATTTTTATAGAATTCAAGTTTGCAGTTATCTTGAGGAATATCTTATAATCTGGATTTTATCCGATTGTTTCCTGTTGATAAGGTTCAGGTTAAACAGTTTGGTAACAATACTATATAGGTGATATTGCTACTTCCCATTGCATCATGTCAGGAAACACTTAATATCAGTTTATCTTATTACTAGTTAATCATTTAGTTAAAAGTTGGTTAAACTGGTGTCCATTAGATGTCATCTTGTAAAATGTACCTCCGTCTCATACATTATTTGAAAATATAGGGCTATTAGTTTCAACAATCTGAAGTGTTTATATTGTCTGTAGATTACCAGTAAAGTTTTTAGTTTCTCTTAGTCAAATCACACTAATACTAGATCTGTATGAATATAAATGAATTGCAAATAACTAAAATTTGGTGGCTCTGATTTTTTAGGACTACAGATCTTTGAGCATCAGTGAATTTGTAAATTTGTTGAGTATATTCATAACTCTTACCATAGTCAAGTCTTAAAGACTTACCTATAGCAGATCATACAAGCCTTCATCTAATAGTCTGGAATCATTTCTGATTTACTCATTTCATTTGTTTACATTATCCAATAAAATTTTGTTGCATGTTTAGTTTTACAAAGCTGTTTAGGAAATAGAAAAGTAATTTTTTCTTGTATCCTGAGTGGTCAGTGATGCGCTTAAAGTAAAACTTTTATAATTTAGATTTACATATAATTAATTAATGAAAATAGAGAAACACCCACAATTTAAAAATAAAGTTTCTCTAAACTTGTTTCTAGATCTTTTGACTACACGTAATATACGTAATTAAGGCTCCCAACTAAATGCTAATTTGCCTGCCTGGTTCAGGCATGACTCTAATACATATTTATATTCTAGGTTTGGGTTGGCACCATTGGGTCAGGTCCCAAGGGTCGGAATCTCTGTGCTACCTTCCAGCACACAGAAACTTTCGAGTTTCAGGATGAAGTGGGCGCACTTGTGTTATCTGTGTGTCAGACTGTGAGCCAAGGAATTTTGTGTTTCTTGCCATCTTACAAGGTAAGGGAATATTTATTGTTTCTCTTGCCTTTAAAAAATCACATGGGATTACCATGGTAAGTTTCCAGGAAGCAACAGGAATTATAATTTTCTAAGTATCATATATTTTACTTACTTATTGATTGAGATAGTCCATTCACTGTTTTACTTGAAACTCTAAAACACTAAAAGTCTTCAAGCAGTGTTTGTTATATGAGTACTGTTTATGATGTGTACATTATTTTTATTTTTAGGGGCAGCTTGATTTTTTTCATAGTAGACGGGAAAAAGTATATTCATTTTCACTTTCACAAATTATACTTTTGAATGTTTCATTAATCTGAATCTAAAATCAGACTTTCTTTGTTGCCCATCTTTTTACTTCATGTATTTGGCGAGGCTAGACATTTTTGTTTTTAAAGTCACTCTGGTTTTTAATAATACTGTGTAAAATTGAGTTACATAGTGTATTTTAGTCCTAATATTTAAAGCATTAAAACTACATATAATTTCTGAGAGTAAAATCATACTTTATCAAAATCCAAGCTAAATTCCAGTGTAGAAAAGTGGTATTTCCTTTTATTTTCTCATTGGAAGTTGTATATGTAAGGATAGTAGCATAAATAAATAATATATTTGAATGGCAATACTGAAACACTTTTGACTCTGCTACTGTTTTTCCATTTATGTACATACTGCTTTACCTGAATGTGTCCTCCCAAAGTTTCATATGTTGAAATCCTAACCCCTAAAGATGGTGACATTATGAGTGGGGCCTTTGGGAGGTGCTTAAGTCCCGAGGTTAGAATTCTTATGAACAGGATTAGTGTCTAATAAAAGAGACACTGAGAGAAACCTTGCCCCTTCTACCATGTGAGGACATACAGAAAAGATGCCAGCTATGAACCAGAAAGAGGGACCTCACCAAATGTGACCATGCTGGTGCCTTGATCTTGGACTTTCCAGCTTCCAGAAGTGTAAGTGATACATTTCTTATGTTTAAAAGCTATTGAGGTATTCTGTTATAGCAGCCCAAATGGGACCAAGACACATACTTTTTTAGCCCGATACAGTAAATTAGTCTTCCTGTAGATAAATTGAAAGAATTGCTTTCAAAAGAAATTTAATCAGATAGTTGTTTTTTTTTTTTACAAGAATATCCAGAAAAAAAATGGACATAAACATTTAAAAAATTCTTAAAAGAAAGCAATATTTATCCCGAAGTGTGAACATTTACACCAAACAGCTATGTTAAAGAAAACTAATAATTAAGCTTGGAGCTAAAGAAAAGTAAAATCTCAATACATTAATAAATACCTTTTTATATTTCCCAATCATGATCACAAAAGTGAGCCATGAAATGCCCAGTTGAATAAATAATTTCATATTCTACTAGGCTTCAAAGACATGGTAAGAATGATTGTTTATATGCTAGTAAGCAGTTTGGTATGGTTTTTTGGGGTTTTGTTTTTTGTTTCTTGGGTTTTTTAGTGTATATATGGAGGAAAACCAAATCTAATATAAAGGTATTTAAATTGACAATAATACAATTGTCATTGGAAAAGTTACAGTGAGAAAGAAAACAGACTATTGAACAGTACGCCATATCATCTTGTAGCAGTGTTCTCAAATGATGTAGTTTTTGTTAGCTGGGTTCAGCAGTTTGAAAATACATCCTAATTATTAATATATTGAGGTGAAATACATTACTTGGTAGAAGAAAAGTAACTACTCTAAATATAAACGGAATATTACCTCCTAAATTTAATTTTTGGAATAGATATAGCACAGTATTAATTTTACAGTTACTGAAATTGATGATTGATTATTGGGTGACTATAGAGACTGTAACATTTAAATATACTTTTTTAGCAGATTTATAAATTGGCATAATGAATGGATTATAAAATTTTCTGTTTCTACTTTTTCAACTAAAAAGAATGAGAAGATAATCAAATAAGCTTTCAAACATTTTATTTCTGTCTTAGTTAATTGTTTTTATTAATAGTGGATTGATAGTTCTGGGGGGTTTGCTTATTTATTTTAATTTATTGTCTGTTTATACTGTATCTTTTTTATTAATTTTTATGGACTTAATAGATCACATGGGTATTAATTCCCTATAGTACATATCAACATTTCCCCAGTTTTTCATTTGTTGAATTCATTATTATAATTCCTTTTTTTAAGCTTTAAAAAATAAATTTGCTATCAAATTAATTCTTATACACAAATAATATAAAATGATTATAATGAAAACCAATAGTCCTCTGGCTTACTTCTCACTTTTCAGTTCTATACCTCAGAGACTTCTCAAATCTTTGATCTGTTCCTCTGATATTTATTGTTATTCCTTTTTTTTAAATTGTGAAATATGCATAACATAAATTTATCATTTTAACCGTTTTAGGTGTATGATTTACTGCCATTAAATATATTTGTAATTTATTCAGCCATAAACACTGTCTATTTCTACAACTTTTTTATCTTCCCAAACAGGAATTCTGTAGCTATGAAATAGTAGCTCTCCAGATCCTCTACCCACAGTCCCTCTATTCTTTCTGTTTGTAAGAATTTGTCTATTCTAGGTATAAATGGAATCATACAATATTTGTCCTTTTGTATCTGGCCTATTGCTCTTAATATAATTTTTGTTTTCAAGGTTCATGAATGTTGTAGCATGTATTAAAATTTCACCTTTATGCCTGAATAATACTCCATTTTGTGTATGTACCACATTTTGTTTATCCATTCTTCTGTGATCACTTAGGTTGGGTCTACCTTTTGAGTATTATGAATAATGCTGCTATGAACATTGGTATACAGTTACCTGTTTGAGCCCTTGCTTCCAGTTCTTTGGAATATATAGCTAGAAATGGTATTGCTATATCGTATGGTAAATCTGTATAACTTTTTGAGGAGCCATCATGCTGTTTACCACAGCAACTGTATAATTTTAGATTCAGAAAGCAGCATTTCATAAAGATTTCCATTTCTTCACATTCTTGCCAACATTTGTTATTTACTATTTTTTGGATAATAGCCATCCTAATGGATATGAAGTGGCATCTCCTTGTGGTTTTGGTTTGTATCTCCCTAATGACTAGTGATGTTTTTTGTGCTTATTATCCATTTGTGTATCTTCTTTGGAGAAATGTTTAATTCAAGTCCTTTCCTCATGTTCGAATAAGGTTTTTGTTGTTATTGTTGAGCTGTAGTTCTTTTTATATTTTATATATTAATCCCTTACCAGATACATGCTTTATAAATATCATCTCCCATTTTAGGAGTTGTCTTTCACTCTGTTGATAGCATTCTTGGGTACACAAAAATTATAAATTGTGAAATTTTGATCAAGTTCAGTTATCTATTGTTTTCTTTTGTTATATGTGTTTTGGTGTCATAACCAAGAAATTATTGCTAAATCCAGTGTCATGAAGATTTCCCCCTATGTTTTCTCTAAGGACTTAATAGTTTAGGTATTAAATTTAGATATTTTAGCCATTTTGAGATAATTTTATGTATGGTGTAAAGTATGGGTCCACTTCATTTTTTTTGCATGTGGATACCCACTTTTCCTAGCATCATTTGTTGAAAAGTTTCCCGTTTCTCCATTGAATGGTCTTGGTACCCTTATTGAAAATCCATTGACCACATATGCAAGGACTTATGTGTAGACTTCCTATTCTGTGTCCTTGGTCTGTAAGTCTATCCTTATGCCATTAGTGTTTCAATTACTTTAACTTTAAAGTAAGTTTTAAAATCAGGAAATGTGGATCCTCTAATTTTGTTCTTTTTCAAGATTGTTTTGGTTATTTGGAGCTCCTCAGGATTCCTTATGCATTTTTTTAAGTTTATTTATTTATTTTGAAAGAGAGAAAGAGGGCATGAGCACACACGAGCAGGGGAAGGGCAGAGTGAGGAGAAAGAGAATCCAAAGCAGGCTCTGTGCTGTCAGTACAGCCCTGACACAGGGCTCGAACTCACAAACCATGAGATCATGACTTGAGCTGAAATCGAGAATCTGACGCTCAACCAACTAGCCACCTAGGCACCTCTCCTTATTCATTTTAGAATGGATTTTTTCTTTTTCTGCCAAAGAATGCTGTTGAGATTTTGATAGGGATTCCAAAGACTCTGTATCTGGCTTTGGTAGTATTATTAATAATGTTAATTTTTCCAATCCATAAACATGGGATGTCTTTCCTTTTATGTCTTTTTTTAATTGTTCTCAGCAGTATTTAGTAGTTTTAGAGTACAACTCTTTAACCTTCTTGGTTAAATTTATTTCTGAGTATTTCTTATGCTGTAGTAAATGGGTTGTTGTCTTAACTTCCTTTTCCAGTTGTTCATTGCTGTTGTTTGGAAAGGGAACTAATTTTTGTGTCTTGATTTTGTATCCTGCAACTTTACTAAATTTATTGGCTTTATATTTGGGGAGGGATCTTTAGTTTTCTAATTATAAGATCATATCATTGGCAAACAGAGATCATTTTACTTTTTCCTTTTCAATTTGGATGTCTTTTTCTTGCCTGATTATTCTGGTTAGAACTTAAACTACTATATTGAATAGAAATGGTGCAGACTGGCATTGTGGGTTGTTTCATTGAGTGTGATGTTAGCTGTGGGTTTTTCATATATTGCTTTATAATGTTGAGGAAGTTTCCTTCTATTCCTAGTTTATTGACTTTTTTTTTTTTTGTCACTGATGCTTTTTCTGTATCAATTGAGAATAATCATGTGGCTTTTTTGGGGGGGGGTTCTTCATTCTATTAATTCTATATGTTACATTAACTGATTTTCATATGTTGAACTACTCTTTAATTTTGGGAATAAATCCCATTTGGTCTTGGTTATAATCCTTTTAGTATGTTGCTAAATTTGGTTGCTGAATTTGTTGAGGATTCTCGCATCAGTATTCATAAGAGATATTTGTCTATAGTTTCTTTTGCTTTTTGAGAGAGAGAGAGAGAAAGAGAGGAAAGAAAGAAATCTCAAGTGGGGGAGGGGCAGAGAGCACAAGTGAGGGAAGGAGAGAAAGAGAGGGAGATACAGGATCCAAAGTGGGCTCTGTGCTGACAACAGAGAGCCTGATATGGGGCTTGAACTCATGAACCATGAGATCATGACCTGAGCCAAAATCAGATGCTCAACTGACTGAGCCACATAGGCGCCCCAGTTTCTTTTGCTTCTAATATCTTTGTCTGCCTTTGCTCTTAGGGTAGTATTAGCCTCATAGAATAAGTTAGTAAATATTCTCTACTCCTCAGTTTTTTGGTAGAGTTTGAGTAGGATTGGTGTTAATTCTTTAAAGGATTTGTAAAATTCACCAATGAATCTACTGGGTTCAGGGATTTTCTTTGTTGGAAGATTTTTGATTGCTGTTTCAATCTCTCTACTAGTTATAAGTCTATTCAGATTTTCTATTTATTCATGATTCAGTTTTTGTAGATTGTGTATTTCTTCAAATTTGTCCATTTTATGTTGGCTATCCAAGTTGAGATACAATTGTTTATGATTTTTTTATAATCTTTATTTCTGTAAAATTGGTAGTGAGGTCGCTTCTTTCTTTTGCGGTTTTAGTAATTTGAGTCTTACCCTCCCCCCCCCCCCACAGTCATTCTAGCTAAAGGTTTGTCAATTTTTTTTTACCCTTTCAAAGAACCAACTTTTGGCTTTATTGATTTTCTCTGCTGTTTCCTATTCTTTTTTTTTCCATTTATCTCTTCTGTGATCTTTATTATTTCCTTCCTTCTGCTAGTTTTCGATTTAGCATGCTTTTCTTTTTCTACTTCCTGAAAGCACAAAATTAGTTTATTAATTTGAGATCTTCCTTTTTAATTTTTATTTATTTATTTTTAAATGTTTATTTTTGAGAGAGAGAGCAGGGAAGGGGTAATCAGAGGGGGATGACAGGATCCAAGCAGGCTCCATGCTATCAGTGCAGAGCCCGATGTGGGGCTCGAACTCATGAACCATGAGATCATGACCTGAGCCCAAAGTCAGATGCTTAACCGACTGAACCACCCAGGCGCCCTGAGATCTTCCTTTTTTAAATTTATTAAAAAAAATTTTTTTTAATGTTTATGTATTTGAGAGAGAAAGAGAGACAGACAGAGCATGAGTGGGGGAGGGACAGAGAGAGGGAGACACAGAATCCAAAGCAGGCTCCAGGTTCTGTGAGCTGTCAGCACAGAGCCTGACATGGGGCTTGAGCTCACAAACCATGAGATCATGACCTGAGCCGAAGTTGGACGCTTAACTGACTGAGCCACCCAGGTGCCCCTTTCTTTTTTTTAAAGCATGTCATCTCTCTCATAAATATCTCTCTTAGCACTGCTTTCTTTGCATCCTTTAAGTTTTGGTATATTGTGTTCTCATTTTCATATTTCTCAAGGTATTTTCTAATTTCTCTTGTAATTTCTTTTTTGACTTGTTGGTTGTTTAAAATATGTGTTGTTTAGGGGCACATGGGTAGCTCAGTCGGTTAAGCATCCAGCTCTTGGTTTCGGCTCAGGTCATGATCTCACAGTTTGTGAGTTTGAGCCCCGCATCAGGCTCTGTGCTGGCAATGCAGAGCCTGCTTGGGATTCTCTCCCTCTTTCTGCCCCTCTCCTGCTTGCTGTCTCTCAAAATGGAAAAATAAACTTAAAAAAATTTTTTAATATGTGTTATTTAATTTCCTTATATTTGTGAGTTTTCTAGTTTTCCTTCTTTTATTGATTTCTAGTTTTATTCTATTGTGACCAGAAAAGATCTTTTGTATGATTACAGTGGTCTTCCTTCCTTCCTTCCTTTCTTTTTTTTCTTTCTTCCTTTCTTTCTAATTTACATCCAAGTTAGTTACCATATAGTGCAATAATGATTTCAGGAGTCGATTCCAGTGATTCATCCCCTATGTATAGTACCCAGTGCTCATCTCAACAAGTGTCTTCCTTAATGCCCCTTACCCATTTAGCCCAGCCCCCCCACCCACAACCCTTCCAGCAACCCTCAGTTCTCTGTATTTAAGAGTCTCTTATGTTTTCTTCCCCTCCCTGTTTTTATATTATTTTTGCTTCCCTTACCTTAGGTTCACTAATTTTGTATCTTAAATTCCACATGAGTGAAGTCATATATTTGTCCCTCTCTGACTGATTTATTTCGCTTAGCATAATACCCTCTAGTTCCAACCACATTGTTGCAAAGGGCAAGATTTCATTCTTTTTGATTGTCAAGTAATACTCCACTGTGTGTGTGTGTGTGTGTGTGTGTGTGTGTGTGTGTACCACATCTTCTTTATCCATTCATCTGTCAGTGGACATTTGGGCTCTTTCCATACTTTGGCTATTGTCGATAGCACTGCTGTAAACATTGGGGTGCATGTGCCTCTTCGAAACAGCACACCTATAGCCCTTGGATATATACCTAGTAGTGCAATTGCTCGGTTGTAGGGTAGTTCTATTTTTAACTTTTTAAGGATCCTCAATACTGTTTTCCAGAGTGGCTGCACCACTTTGCATTCCCATCAGCAGTGCAAAAGAGATCCCCTTTCTCCACATCCTTGCCAACATCTGTTGTTGCCTGAGTTATTAATTTTAGCCATTCTGACTGGTGTGAGATGGTATCTCATTGTGATTTTGATTTGTATTCCCCTGATGATGAGTGATGTTGAACATTTTTTCATGTGTCTGTTAGCCATCTGGATATCTTCTTTGGGAAAGTGTCTATTCATGTCTCTTGTCCATTTCTTCTACAGTGATTATAAATTTATTAAGACTTGTGTTATGGACTCATGTGGTCTTTTCAGGAGAATGTTCCCTGTCCCTTTTGGAGAAATGTGTATTCTCTGTTGTGATTGAAGTTCTATACATGTCTATGAGGTCCAACTAATTTACAGTGTTGTTCTAGTTCTCTTTTTCCTTTCTCATCTTTTTGCAGTTTCTATCCATTAGTGTAAGTGGGTTATTGATGCCTCCAACTCTTGTATAGTTGTCAGTTTCTCCCTTTCTGCCATTGTTTGCTTTATATATGTTGGGTCTTCAATTTTGGTGCATTATATTTACAGTTGTTATATGTTTTTCATAATTGACCTTTTTATCATCAATGTATAGTATCCTTTGTAGCAGTTTTTGACTTCAAGTTTATTTTGTCTGATATTAGTAATGCCACCCTACTCTTCTTTTGGTTACTATTTGTTTGGAATAGCTTTTCCATCCTTTTACTTTCAGCCTTCATGTCTTTAGATCTAAAGTGAATCTTCTATAGTTAGTGTATAGTTGAGCCATCTTTTTAAATCCATTCTGCCATTTGTTATTTGCTTTCTGTGTGTCTTACAACTTTTATGTTCTTTATATCCTCCATCACCACCCTCTTTTTTGTTTACTTGATTTTTTATAGTTACACATTTTGCTTTCTCGTTTTGCTTTGTGTATATCTTATAGATACTTTCTTTGCGCTTAGAGTGGGGATTACCTATTTAGCATCCTATCGTAGCAATCAGATTTGAATTGATACCAACTTCATTTATGTACAGAAACTTCCATGTAAATAGCTCCATCTCTCCTTTGTGTTACTGATGTCACAAGTTACTTCTTTTTACATGTATGCCAAATAACAAAGATTTATAATAATTTTCATGCATTTGCCTTTTAAATCCTGTAGAAAATTAAAAATAGGGTTACAGGGGTGCCTGGGTTGTTCAGTCGGTTAAGCGTCCGACTTCGGCTCAGGTCATGATCTCACGGTTCATGGGTTCGAGCCCCGCATCGGGCTCTATGCTGACAGCTCAGAGCCCGGAGACTGTTTCAGATTCTGTGTCTCCCTCTCTCTATGCCCCTCCCCAACTCATGTTCTGTCTCCCTCTGTCTCAAAAATAAATAAACATTAAAAATAAATAAATAAAAATAGGGTTACAAACCAAAATTACAATAATTGTGGCTTTATATTTTTTCATGTTTTTATCTTTCCTGAAGATCTTTATATTGTTATACCACTGTAAGTTACTGTTTTGTGTTCTTTTATTTCAAAATAAGGACTCCCTTTAGCAGTTCTTGGAGTAAGGTCTAGTGTAATAAACTCTCACCTTTTGTTTATCTGGATATGTCATAATTTCTCATTTTTTAAAAATTAAATTCAAGTTAGTTAACATATGGTGTAGTATTGGTTTCACTTTTCTCCATCATTTTTGAAGGAGAGTTTCTCCAGATAATAGAATTCTTGGTTGACAGTTTTTTCTTTAGCACTTTAAATATATCCCATTGCTTTCTGGCCTCTAAGGTTTCTGATGAGAGATAAGCTTATGGTCTTATTGAGAATCCTTTGTATGAGATGAGTTGCTTTGCTTTTGCATCTGTTTATTCATTTGTTTGTTTATGTATTTATTTTGCTCTTCATCTTTTGACAGTTGAATTACAAAGTGTCTTTGTGTATGTTGCTTTGGATTTATTCTAATTGAACTCCTTAGAACTGATTGAACTCCTTCTGGATTTGTAGACTCACTTCTTTCATCACATTTGGGGAAATTTTAGCCATTATTTCTTGAAATATTTGAATTAAGAGATAAGGGAAATACAAAATGTCACAATTTATGTAGTGTAGCTGAAGTTATATTTAGAGGGAAATTTATAGCTTTTAATCCTTATTAGAAAAAAAGAGAAAGATCTTATAATCTGAATTTGTGAGGAAAATAAACAAAAATAAACAAAATAGAGGAAAGGAAATAATAAAATAGAAAACCAATAAATAATATAAAGAAATCCATGAAACCAAGAGCTATACTCATTATTAAAATGTATTAATAAAGCTAATAAAATCTAACAAGACCACACAACATAAAAAGGGAAGGGAAATTACCAATGCTAAGAATTAAGTGGGAATATCATTACAGATTTTGTTGAATTAAATAGGTAATAAAGGGATATTTTTAACAACTTTATGCCAAGCAGATAAACAGCTTCTATGGAATGGATAGATTCCTTGAAAGACACAGATTACCAAAGTTGACTCAATAAGAATCAGATAATTCAAATAACATATCTGTTGAACAAATTGAAATAGTAATTAAAACCTTTCCACAAAGACAATTGTAGGCTCAGATGTCTTTATTGGTTAATTCTATAAAGAAAAAGTACCATTACTACTCAAACTCAGAAAATAGAGGAAGAGGGAGTACTTCCCATGTCATCAGGCAAACTATCCCTGATACTAAAGCCAAATAGGACATTATAAGAAATTAAAACTATGGACCAACATGGGCCTAAAAGTCATTAACAAAAAATTGGTTAATATAATCCCTTAGTATAAAGAGGATCATATATCATGACCAAGTGAGATTTATCCTAAGAAACTAATAATAATTCAGTCTTCAAAAATCCACCTGTATAATTCAGTTCATCAGTGGAATAAGTTAGAAAAATTAGAAAAAACACATGTTCCTCTAAAAATTCACAGATATAGATAGCATTTTACAAAATTTACTGCCAGTTCATAATATAAACTTCTAGTAAATAAAGAACAATCTGATAAAGGGGAATCTGAAAAACTTACAGCTAACATCCTGCTTAATGTTCTAAGACTGAATGTTTTTTGTCCACTTTCAGGAATAAGGCTCAGATGTCTTTTTTTTTTTTTTTATCATTTATTTATTTATTTTGAGAGTGAGAGAGTACACGCAAGTGGGGAAGGGGCAGAGAGAGAGAGAAAGAGAGACAGAATCCCAAGCAGTCTCCACACCGAGCATAGAGCCTAACATGGAGCTCCATCCCATGAACCTCAAGATTATGACCTGAGCTAAAATCAAGAGTCAGGCTTTTAACTGACTGAGCCATCCAGGTACCCCCAGATGTCTGTTTCTTACTCTGTTCAACATTGTACTGTATCTAGAATAGTAAGACAAAAAAAGGAAATAAAAGTTAGATTTCAAAAAAAAAGAAAATGGTTTTGCTCAGACATCGTGATTGTGTATTTATAAAATAGTAAGGAATCAATAAAAAAAAGCTATTAGAATTAATAACTGAATATAGCAAGTTCTCAGTCTAGAGAAAGTCAATATAGGCACCCCTTGAACTGCACAAGCCCACTTATATGTCAACTTTTTTTTATAAATATGGTATAATATTATAAACGTGTTTTCTTTTCCTTATAATTTTCTTAATATTTTTCTTTTCTCTAGCTTGCTTTATTATAAGAACACTATCATACATTTAATATACAAAATATGTATTAGTCAGGTATGTTATTGGCAAGTCTTTTGGACAGTAGTAGGCTATTAGTAGTCAAGTTTTGGGGGAGTCAGAAGTTATATATGGCTTTTTAACTGGGCAGGGGTGGTGTTGTTCCTAATTCCCACATTGTTCAAGGATCAACTGCATACATAAACAGATTATTTATCTATAATAGTAATGGCCTATTGGAAAATAAAATTTAAATCAGCATCAGTTCAAATAACATTAAAAAGCATGAAATTATGTGCATGATATGCATGACCTGAACACTAAAAAGTACAAAACATTGCTGAGAGAAATTAAAGACTATATAATACCTATATAAAGAGATACTATGTTTATGAGTCTTAGTATTAGTATTGTCTTAGTATTGTTAAGGTATCTATTATCCTAAAATTTATCTGTACATTCAAGCCAATCTTAGTAAAAATTTCAGTAGGCCTTTTTAAGAAAGTGTTTGTTTATTTTGAGAGAGAGAGAGTGAGAGAGCACGAGCAGGGGAGGGGCAGAGAGAGAGGGAGAGGAGTCTGTCAGTGCAGAGCCTGACACAGGATTTGATCTCACAAACTGTGAGATCATGATTTGAGCCAAAATCAAGAGTCAGACACTTAACCAACTGAGCCATCCAGGCGCCCCTCAATAGGCCTTTTTTTTTTTTTTTTTGTAAAGAAATTGACATGATTCTGTAATTCACACAAAAGTGCAAATAACTTAGATTATTTAAAAATTTAGAAAAATAAGTAAAAACAAAGTTGGAAGTCTTAAATAACTGATTTCAAGATTTCCTGTAGAGCCACAGAGATACTGGGCATAGGGATCAACATATATATCAGTGGAACAAAGTAGAATCTAGAAGTTGATTCACATGTATATACATATATGGTCAACTGGCTTTTGACAAAGATGCAAGTAATTAAAAAAATTCTTTTTAACGTTTATTTATTTTTGAGAGATGCGCAGAATATGAGTGGGGGAGGGGCACAGAGAAAGGGAGACACAGAATTTGAAGCAGGCTCAGGCTTTGAGCTGTCAGCACAGATCCCTATGCGGGGCTTGAACCCATGGAACCATGAGATCATGACCTGAGTCAGAATCTGATGCTTAACCATCTGAGCCACCCAGGCACCCCAAGATGCCAAGGTAATTTATTAGATAAGTGGAAGTCTTTGCAGAAAATGGGACTCTTGTACATCCTTATGGGATAAAGTGAACGCTGACACCTCATAACCTTATCCAAAAAATTAACTCAAAATTGATCACATACCTAAACATAAAAAGCTAAAACATAAAAACTGAAATCACTTCTTTAAAGACCTTATCTTTAAATATAGACACATTTTGAGATACTGGGGATTAGGACTTCAACATATAAATTTTGAGTGAGAAAATCTCAGTCCATAATGGTACAAAGGAACTTTTTGGGAAAATGTATGTTTCATATTTTGATTATGGCAAGAGTTTCTTGGGTACATGAATTGGTTAAAACTCATTGAATTACTCGCTTAAAATGAATGCATTTTGTTATAAGTAATTATACACCAATGAAATTGCTTTTTTAGCAGCAAAACATCAGCCCAAGCAAAACAGAAAAAAATACAATTTTCATTGCAAATCTGATGAAAATGTTATGCAAATATGTTTATCTGGAAAGTATAAGATCTTCCCACATGTTTATATTATTTTTGAGAGAGAGATTGTGAGCAGGGGAGGGACAGAGAAAAAGGGAACTCCAGGCTCTGAGCTGTCAGTAGAGAGCCTGATGCAGGGCTCAAACTCACAAACTACAAGACCATGACCTGAGCTGAAGTTGGACACTTAACGGACTGAGCCACCCAGTTGCCCCGATACTTTCCCTTTAACAAAAGTGCATAAGCAGGTACATTCTACCTTTCATTAGGTCATCTGGTATGCCAATATAAATCACTGAAAAAATAGCTTTTGCTGTGAAAATTTATATGTTCAAATATTGTTCAAATTCAGTTTTAAAATGAATGTTTAGAGTTGTTGTTTATACAAGTTGACATTCCATGAGTTTTTAGGTAATCAGTCTTATAGTTCACATTCCCTACAAGCTTCTACTTCACCTTTATGAAGTTTAGAATAGTTAATAATGTAAGTACAAGAGTCAGGCAGGAATTCAACTAAAGAAAATTATCAACCAGAAAGAAAAAAAAAGGGGGGAAAGATATTTAAAGGTTTAAAAATGGCAAACAAAATGATGAAATTCTGTTTTTCATTAATGAATAACATGTCTATATTGATGACAACTTAAAGATCAGGGTGCTATTAATATCTAAATTAGATGCCATTCCATAATTATGACATAGTATACACAATTGGTAAAATATTATTGTGTTACAGACCTATAATTCACAATTTAAATCATATTTAATTATAATATTGTAAACAGCTTCCTTAGAAAGATGAGTAACTATGATGATGAATCAACTAAATATATAGGCATTATCACTTTTCCCTTCATTGGGTACTTAGTCTTTGATAAGATACCAGGCACCAGGCCTTTCTACATCTTAATGTAGACATATTGACAACATGAACACTAATGGTTTTTATCTTAATTTTATTTAAAAGCATCTTCTAATTCTAATTAACTTGTACTTTCTGATGCTCTTTGGTACCCAGTGAGTATCAGTTCTGATACTCATTTTGAAAAGTTATTTTTGCTAGCATTGCTACTGATTTTTACCATAAATTATCTTGTTAGGGTATATTTATTCACCTTGTCTTAACAATAAAAAAATATTAAAAATGACAGTTGTAACATAGCTTTATAGTAAAAGTATATTTTCTAAATAAGTGAAAGTTTAAGTAAAGTTAAAAGAACATTAGTTTTATTATAATAAAAATTACATACTTAAATGTTACTTAGTAATAGAGTTTTTATATCATGTGATTATGCTGTATGGATCTAAAAAGAGACACAATATATGGGTTACAGGGTTTTTTTCCTGATTAGAATGTGATTATCATAATAATTCATCATGAAGCATAAGAACTTTATTAAAGACATGAGAAGTTTTGAAATTTGGTTTGTAATACTAAGACCAAATATTTCTTCAAAATTAAAAAAAGTATGGGGGCGCCTGGGTGGCTCAGTCGGTTGAGTGTCCGACTTCAGCCCAGGTCATGATCTCACGGTCCGTGAGTTCGAGCCCCGTGTCGGGCTCTGTGCTGACAGCTCAGAGCCCAGAGCCTGTTTCCGATTCTGTGTCTCCTTCTCTCTCTGACCCTCCCCTGTTCATGCTCTGTCTCTCTCTGTCTCAGAAATAAAACATTAAAAAAAAATAAAAAATAAATATAAAGTATGTTTAGGGTGCCTGGGTGGCTCAGTTGGTTGAGCATCTGACTTGATTTCGGCTCAGGTTATGATCTCTCAGTTCATGTGAGATCGAGCTCCATGTTGGGCTCCACACGGCATGGAGCCTGCTTAAGATTCTCATATTCTCTCTCTCTCTCTCTCTCTCTCTCTCTCTCTTTCTCTCTTTCTCTCTCCCTCCCTCCCCCCCCACCCCACCCCTTAAAAAAGATATTTAAAACAGAGAAGATTTTGAAGAATCAATATTATAGTACAGAGGAGAAAATTTTTCTTTATTCATAATTTTCAACTAGTTCTTATTATCTAATTACTGTAACTACCAATTGACTCCTATTATAATGTTTCAAAATCTTGAATTTTTGAAAATTCAGAAACCTCCTAATTTTTCCTTCTTTAACTTATTTTTTCTTAATCTCAAGTTGGTCTCCTTCCTGTTTTCATAAAGAGATACAGTTCACATATCATATAAATCACCCTTTTAAAGTATAGAATTTAGTAGTTTTGAGTATACTTACAAAGTTGTACAGCCATCACCACTAATGGTCTAATTCTAGAACATTTTCTTCACTTCAAAGAGAAACCCCTTCTCTAGTAGTAGTCATTTCCTCCTCTAACCTCCCCTTACCCCCTGGTAACCACTACTCTGTGTTTCTATGGATTTGCTTTTTCTGGACATTTCATATAAATGGAATCATATAATATGCGGCCTTTTTGGTGGCTTCTTCACTTAGTATAATGTTTTCAAGGTTTATCTGTGTTGTAGGATGAATCAATACTTTATTCCTTTTTATGATTAAATAATATTCCTTTTACTTTCAATATTTGTATCTCTGAACTTAAAGTGTGTCTTTTATGGACAGCATGTTCATTTTTTCAAAATCCATTCTGCTACTCTGCCTTTTAACTAAAGTTTTTACTTCATTTAGATTTGGTGTAATTATTAAGGTAGCTTTTATATCTGCCACTTGGCTATTTGTTTTATGTATGTCGTCTTTTTCTCCCTTGTATTCCTCCATTACAAGTAGGAGGAATACAAGTGTTAAGTAGGTATTTCCTAGTGTGCTGTTTAAATTTTTCTAGTGTGTCATTTTAATTTCTTTGGTGGTTTTTTTTACTATATATATTTTGTTATTTAAAAAATTTTTTTGAATGTTTATTTCTTTATTTTGAGAGCAAGAGAGAGAAAGAGCATGAGTGGCGGAGAGGCGGGGGAGGGCAGGGTGGAGAGAGAATCCCAAGAAGCCTCCATGCTGAGCATGGAGCCAGACATGGGACTTGATCTCACGAACTGAGAGATCATGACCAGAAATGAAGAGTTGGATACTCAACCAACTGAACCACCCAGTCCCTATTTTTTAGTTATTTTTTAATGGTTGTCCTGGGAATAATAATAGCCATCTTAATTTATAACAATATACAGTAGTTTGGATTGATACTACTATAATTTCAATAGCATATAAAAATTTTGATCCTGTATAGCTGTATTATGTCCTACTTTGTGCTATTATCATAAACATAAATTTTTATACGTGTATGCCTGTCAACACAGATTTATAATTACTGCATTTGTACTTATTTTTTTAACCAAATAGACAAAAAGTGTTACAAAAAATACGTTTATACTGTCTCTTATGTTTACTTTATATTTACTTCTGTTACTTGTTTTTCATGTAGTTTTGAGTTACTGTCCCCCAAAACTCATTCTTAGGGTCTGAGATTACAGCCCTCTCCATCATAATCCACTGTCATTATCCAATCACCTTGGGGCTCAATCTCATGAACTGTAAGGTCATGACCTAAGCCAAAATAAAGAGTTGATGCTCGAGTGACTGAGCTACCCAGGCGCCCCTAAGAGAGATCATGTTAATGGGTAGAAGATTTTCCAAACTTTTTTTATGGATAGAAAAGTTTCCAAAAAATTATTTTGAAAAGAGACTCTCTGGTGCCAAAGTAGCAACTTGAACCTTTTTAATTCATTTCAGTCTGATTTTTTGTTACATCTTTATGAGTAAAATATATAAACCATTTTCCCTGAGGGAACATTTTTGCATTGACCACTGAATGTCAGATAAGGAATAAAATGCAAATGTTTCTGTTCAGTCTCTAGTTAGAATTTTTATAAGAGAGAGAGAGAGAGAGAGAATGTGTGCAAGCAGAGGAGGGGCAGAGAGAGAGGGAAACAGGATACGAAGTGGGCTCTGCACCAGCAGCAGAGGCCAATGCAGGCTCGAACTCACAAACCATGAGATCATAACCTGAGCCAAAGTCAGGTGCTCAGCCAGATTGTTGGAACCAAATCGTTCCATTTAAAATGTTTTTCTTTTTTTTTATTTAGATGCTTGATGTTTCTATAGATTATAGATTTGCCTTATTTAACTAATCGACCAAGCATTTCTAAGGAACATTTTCCCCACAATGTTAAGGAGAAGGAATGTTCATGGTGTTGAGGACTTTGGGATTGTGAGAGGTTAGGTGTAGTTCTTAATAACTTCTCTTTTTAACTAAACAATATTCCTTCATTTGTTCATTCCTTCACTGATTTTATTTATTTAAAAAACATTGGGCACATAACTACATTCTGAGTAAACAACTCAAACGACTTGGCCAAAGTTGTATGTTTAATTAATGAAAGCATTTGCCTTAGAACTCTTGATTTTCTGGTCCAGTGCTATGTTCACAATAGCATTCTAGAGTTTAATATATGAAATATAGTTGATATAGTAAATACTAATTTGATCTATTATTATTTAGAATAATACACACATTTCTACAAATACCTATATACTGGTATATCAGTATTTATTTTTGCTTTTCACTTCTACCATTGCTTGTGAGCTAAACTGTTATCCTTAGAAAGGTAGACATAAGAGCTACTCTGAAGGGATATGCTGAAAGTGGCTTTAATGAGTGACTGATTAAATATTCTGGAAAATAGATCATTCGGAAAGCATCTATTTAAACAACCAGGTTTTTTGCTTTTTTTTAATGTTATGCGTGTATATAATCATTCATACAGTTTTTCTGTAAACAAAAATATGTACATTTATGTCACATCTAGCTTCAACAGACCTTTATAAAAATATATTGATTACAATTTTTTAAGTGAAAAACCTAGGGAGAATAAGAGCAGGGAAGTTAAGATTAACTAGAGTGAAGGATGGCTAGATAACCTAGTTGAAAGAGGCAAGGGTCAAGCAATAAATCTAGAAGCTGCATTCATTCTAATTGCTTTCTCTCTCTCTCTCTCTCAAAAATGAATAAACATTAAAAAAAAATTTTAAGTCAGTAGACATTAAGATAGGAGATTATCTAGATGGTCCTGATCTAATCATTCAAGCCCTTTAGGAGAAGAATTTTCTACAGCTGGTTGCAGAAAAGGAAGTCAGAGACACATGATCTAGCCTGGAAGAAAACAGACATCCGTGTTGTAAACTGGTGGGAGGGGTGGAGCATGTGGTAAGGTATTTCAGATGGCCTCTAGCTGCTGAGAGACATCGCGGCCCATAGATAGCAAAAAATGGGGCGTAATAGTCTTGAAGCCAGTAGGAAATGAATTCTGACAACAACCAGTGACCTTGGAAGAAAATCCAGTTTCAGATGAAAACTGCAGTCCTGACAGACACCTTAATTTGAGCCTATGAGACCTAAGCAAGAATCTAGTTGTGCTATGACTGGACATCTGATATTCAGAAACTGGGATAATAAATGATGGTATTTTTATGCTACCACGTGAATGACACTGGAAGACATTATGCTGAATAGAATAAGGCAGTCACAAGAAGACAAATACTGTATGATTCCCTTTATTTGAGGTACTGAGAGTAGGCAAATTCATAGAGACAAAGAAGAGTAGTTGCCAGGGGCTGGGGGAAGAGGGAATGAGGAGTTTTTAAGGGGTATAATTTTGGTTTTGCAAGGTAAGTAGCGTTTTGGAGATTGGTTGTACAATAATGTGAATGTACTTAACACTACTGAGCTATACATTTAAAAATGGTTAAAATGGTAAATTTTATGTATACTTTACCACAATTTAAAAAAGTGGGTATTGGGGCGCCTGGGTGGCTCAGTCGGTTAAGCGTCTGACTTCAGCTCAGGTCGTGATCTTGCGGTCCGTGAGTTCGAGCCCCGTGTCAGGCTCTGTGCTGACCGCTCAGAGCCTGGAGCCTGTTTCGGATTCTGTATCTCCCTCTCTCTCTGACCCTCCCCCATTCATGCTCTGTCTCTGTCTCAAAACTAAATAAACGTTAGGGAAGATGGCGGCGTAGGAGGACGCTGGGCTCACCGCGCGTCCTGCTGATCATTTAGATTCCACCTACACCTGCCTAAATAACCCAGAAAACTGCCAGAAGACTAGCAGAATGGAGTCTCCAGAGCCAAGCGCAGGCAAGAGGCCCACAGAAGAGGGTAGGAAGGGCGGTGAGGCGGTGCGGGCTCCACGGACTGGCGGGAGGGAACCGGGGTGGAGGGGCGGCCCGCCGGCCAAGCCGAGCTCCCAAGTCTGGCTTGCAAAAGCGGAGGGGCCGGACGGAGTATGTTCCGACAGCAAGCGGGACTTAGCATCTGGGAGGTCATAAGTTAACAGCTCTGTTCGGAGATCGGGAAGGCTGGAGGACAACGGGAGGGAGAGTTGCTGAGCCCCGGGAGGACAGAGCTCAGTTTGGTGGGGAACAAAGGAGCTTGCCAGTGCCATCTCCCTCGCCCATCCCCCAGCCAAAATCCCAAAGGGAACCAGTTCCTGCCAGGGAACTTGCTTGCTCCGAGCAAACACACAACGCTGTGCTTCTGTGGACCCACCCCTCCGGTGGCGGGTCTGACTCCCTCCCGCTGCCACAGGGCCCCTCCTGAAGTGGATCACCAAAGGAGAAGCGAGCTAAGCCTGGCACTCCTGCTGCCATGCACCTTGCCGATCCACCCCAGCTAATACGCCAGATCCCCAACACCACAAGCCTGGCAGTGTGCAAGTAGCCCAGATGGGCCACGCCACCCCACAGTGAATCCCGCCCCTAGGAGAGGGGAAGAGAAGGCACACACCAGTCAGACTGTGGCCCCAGTGGTGGGCTGGGGGCAGACATCAGGTCTGACTGGAGCCCTGCCCACCAACTCCAGTTATACACCACAGCACAGGGGAGGTGGCCTGCAGGTCCACACCACTCCAGGGACTATCCAAAATGACCAAACGGAAGAATTCCCCTCAAAAGAATCTCCAGGAAATAACAACAGCTAATGAACTGATCAAAAAGGATTTAAAGAATATAACAGAAAGTGAATTTAGAATAATAGTCATAAAATTAATCGCTGGGCTTGAAAACAGTATAGAGGACAGCAGAGAATCTCTTGCTACAGAGATCAAGGGACTAAGGAATAGTCAGGAGGAGCTGAAAAACGCTATAAACGAGATGCAAAATAAAATGTAAACGACCACAGCTCAGATTGAAGAGGCGGAGGAGAGAATAGGTGAACTAGAAGATAAAATTATGGAAAAAGAGGAGGCTGAGAAAAAGAGAGATAAAAAAATCCAGGAGTATGAGGCGAAAATTAGAGAACTAAGTGATACACTAAAAAGAAATAATATACGCATAATTGGTATTCCAGAGGAAGAAGAGAGAGGGAAAGGTGCTGAGGTGTACTTGAAGAAATAATAGCTGAGAACTTCCCTGAACTGGGGAAGTAAAAAGGCATTGAAATCCAAGAGGCACAGAGAACTCCCTTCAGACGTAACTTGAATCGATCTTCTGTATGACATATCATAGTGAAACTGGCAAAATACAAGGATAAAGAGAAAATTCTGAAAGCAACAAGGGATAAACGTGCCCTAACATATAAAGGGAGACCTATAAGACTCGTGACTGATCTCTCTTCTGAAACTTGGCAGGCCAGAAAGGATTGGCAGGAGATCTTCAATGTGATGAACAGAAAAAATATGCAGCCGAGAATCCTTTATCCAGCAAGTCTGTCATTTAGAATAGAAGGAGAGATAAAGGTCTTCCCAAACAAACAAAAACTGAAGGAATTCGTCACCACCAAACCAGCCCTACAAGAGATCCTAAGGGGGATCCTGTGAGACAAAGTACCAGAGACATCGCTACAAGCATGAAACCTACGGACATCACAATGACTCTAAACCCATATCTTTCTATAATAACACTGAATCTAAATGGACTAAATGTGCCACGCAAAAGACATAGGGTATCAGAATGGGTAAAAAAACAAGACCCATCTATTTGCTGTCTACAAGAGACTCATTTTAGACCTGAGGACACCTTCATATTGAGAGTGAGGGGCTGGAGAACTATTTATCATGCTACTGGAAGCCAAAGAAAGCTGGAGTAGCCATACTTATATCAGACAAACTAGACTTTAAATTAAAGGCTGTAACAAGAGATGAAGAAGGGCATTATATAATAATTACAGGGTCTATCTATCAAGAAGAACTAACAATTATAAATGTCTATGCACCGAATATGGGAGCCCCCAAATATATAAAACAATTACTCACATACATAAGCAACCTTATTGATAAGAATGTGGTAATTGCAGGGGACTTTAACACCCCACTTACAGAAATGGATAGATCATCTGGACACACGGTCAATAAAGAAACAAGGGCCCTGAATGATACATTAGATCAGATGGACTTGACAGATATATTTAGAACTCTGCATCCCAAAGCAACAGAATATACTTTCTTCTCGAGTGCACATGGAACATTCTCCAAGGTAGATCATATACTGGGTCACAAAACAGCCCTTCATAAGTATACAAGAATTGAAATTACACCATGCATACTTTCAGACCACAATGCTATGAAGCTTGAAATCAACCACAGGAAAAAGTCTGGAAAACCTCCAAAAGCATGGAGGTTAAAGAACACCCTACTAAAGAATGAGTGGGTCAACCAGGCAATTAGAGAAGAAATTAAAAAATATATGGAAACAAATGAAAATGAAAATACAACAATCCAAACGCTTTGGGATGCAGCAAAGGCAGTCCTGAGAGGAAAATACATTGCAATCCAGGCCTATCTCAAGAAACAAGAAAAATCCCAAATACAAAATCTAACAGCACACCTAAAGGAAATAGAAGCAGAACAGCAAAGGCAGCCTAAACCCAGCAGAAGAAGAGAAATAATAAAGATCAGAGCAGAAATAAACAATACAGAATCTAAAAAAACTGTAGAGCAGATCAACGAAACCAAGAGTTGGTTTTTTGAAAAAAATAAACAAAATTGACAAACCTCTAGCCAGGCTTCTCAAAAAGAAAAGGGAGATGACCCAAATAGATAAAATCATGAATTAAAATGGAATTATTATAACCAGTCCCTCAGAGATACAAACAATTATCAGGGAATACTATGAAAAATTATATGCCAACAAATTGGACAACCTGGAAGAAATGGACAAATTCCTAAACACCCACACTCTTCCAAAACTCAATCAGGAGGAAATAGAAAGCTTGAACAGACCCATAACCAGTGAAGAAATTGAATCAGTCATCAAAAATCTCCCAACAAATAAGAGTCCAGGACCAGATGGCTTCCCAGGGGAGTTCTACCAGACGTTTAAAGCAGAGATAATACCTATCCTTCTCAAGCTATTCCAAAAAATAGAAAGGGAAGGAAAACTTCCAGACTCATTCTATGAAGCCAGTATTACTTTGATTCCTAAACCAGACAGACACCCAGTAAAAAAGGAGAACTACAGGCCAAAAACCCTGATGAATATGGATGCAAAAATTCTCAATAAGATACTAGCAAATCGAATTCAACAGCATATAAAAAGAATTATTCACCATGATCAAGTGGGATTCATTCCTGGGAGATGCAGGGCTGGTTCAACATTCGCAAATCAATCAACGTGATACATCACATTAATAAAAGAAAAGATAAGAACCATATGATCCTGTCAATTGATGCAGAAAAGGCATTTGACAAAATTCAGCACCCTTTCTTAATAAAAACCCTCAAGAAAGTCGGGATAGAAGGAACATACTTAAACATTATAAAAGCCATTTATGAAAAGCCCACAGCTAACATCATCCTCAATGGGGAAAAACAGAGCTTTTTCCCTGAGATCAGGAACACGACAGGGATGCCCACTCTCACCGCTGTTGTTTAACATAGTGTTGGAAGTTCTAGCATCAGCAGTCGACAACAAAAGGAAATCAAAGGCATCAAAAGTGGCAAAGATGAAGTCAAGCTTTCACTTTTTGCAGATGACATGATACTATACATGGAAAATCCGATAGACTCCACCAAAAGTCTGCTAGAACTGATACATGAATTCAGCAAAGTTGCGGGATACAAAATCAATGTACAGAAATCAGTTGCATTCTTATACACTAATAATGAAGCAACAGAAAGACAAATAAAGAAACTGATCCCATTCACAATTGCACCAAGAAGCATAAAATACCTAGGAATAAATCTAACCAAAGATGTAAAAGATCTGTATGCTGAAAACTATAGAAAGCTTATGAAGGTAATTGAAGAAGATATAAAGAAATGGAAAGACATTCCGTGCTCATGGATTGGAAGAATAAATATTGTCACAATGTCAATACTACCCAAAGCTATCTACGCATTCAATGCAATCCCAATCAAAATTGCACCAGCATTCTTCTCGAAACTAGAACAAGTAATCCTAAAATTCGTATGGAACCACAAAAGGCCCCGAATAGCCATAGTAATTTTGAAGAAGAAGACCAAAGCAGGAGGCATCACAATTCCAGACTTTAGCCTCTACTACAAAGCTGTAATCATCAAGACAGCATGGTATTGGCACAAAAACAGACATCACAATTCCAGACTTTAGCCTCTACTACAAAGCTGTAATCATCAAGACAGCATGGTATTGGCACAAAAACAGACACATAGACTAATGCAATAGAATAGAAACCCCAGAACTAGACCCACAAACGTATGGCCAACTAATCTTTGACAAAGCAGGAAAGAACATCCAATGGAAAAAAGACAGTCTCTTTAACAAATGGTGCTGGGAGAACTGGACAGCAACATGCAGAAGGTTGAAACTAGACCACTTTCTCACACCATTCACAAAAATAAACTCAAAATGGATAAAGGACCTGAATGTGAGACAGGAAACCATCAAAACCCTAGAGGAGAAAGCAGGAAAAGACCTCTCTGACCTCAGCCATAGCAATCTCTTACTCGACACATCTCCAAAGGCAAGGGAATTAAAAGCAAAAATGAGTTACTGGGAACTTATGAAGATAAAAAGCTTCTGCACCGCAAAGGAAACAACCAACAAAACTAAAAGGCAACCAACAGAAGGGGAAAAGATATTTGCAAATGACATATCAGACAAAGGGCTAGTATCCAAAATCTATAAAGAGCTCACCAAACTCCACACCTGAAAAACAAATAGCCCAGTGAAGAAATGGGCAGAAAACATGAATAGACACTTCTCTAAAGAAGACATCCGGATGGCCAACAGCACATGAAAAGAGGCTCAATGTCGCTCCTCATCAGGGAAATACAAATAAAAACCACACTGAGAGATCACCTCACGCCAGTCAGAGTGGCCAAAATGAACAAATCAGGAGACTATAAATGCTGGAGAGGATGTGGAGAAACAGGAACCCTCTTGCAGTGTTGGTGGGAATGCAAACTGGTGCAGCCACTCTGGAAAAGTGTGTGGAGGTTCCTCAGAAAATTAAAAATAGACCTACCCTATGACCCAGCAATAGCACTGCTAGGAATTTACCCAAGGGATACAGGAGTGCTGATGCTTAGGGGCACTTTTACCCCAATGTTTATAGCAGCACTCTCAACAATAGCCAAATTGTGGAAAGAGCCTAAATGTCCATCAACTGATGAATGGATAAAGAAATTGTGGTTTATATACACGATGGAGTACTACGTGGCAATGAGAAAGAATGAAATATGGCCCTTTGTAGCAACGTGGATGGAACTGGAGAGTGTGATGCTAAGTGAAATAAGCCATACAGAGAAAGACAGATACCATGTGTTTTCACTCTTATGTGGATCCTGAGAAACTTAAAAGAAACCCATGGGGGAGGGGCAGGGAAAAAAAAAAAAAGAGGTTAGAGTGGGAGAGAGCCAAAGCGTAAGAGACTCTTAAAAACTGAGAACAAACTGAGGGTTGATGGGAGGTGGGAGGGAGGGGAGGGTGGGGGATGGGTATTGAGGAGGGCACCTTTTGGAATGAGCACTGGGTGTTGTATGGAAACCAATTTGACAATAAATTTCATATATTGAAAAAAAATAATAAAAAAAATTAATGCTAAAAACAAATAATAAGAAAAATAATAAAAAAAAATTAAAAAGTGGGTATTGTGGACACCTGAGTGGCTCAGTTGGTTAAGCCTCTGACTTTGGCTCAGGCCATGATCTCACAGTTCGTGTGTTGGAGCCCCATATCAGGCTCCATGCTGATGGTGTGGAGCCTGCTTGGGATTCTCTCCCTCTCTTTCTGCCCCCTTCCCCAAGATCATGCTCACTCTCTCCCTCTCTCTCTCAAAATAAATAAATAAACTTAAAATCAATAAAACATGGGTATCGTTTTAAGTCGCTAAGTTTGTGAATCATTTGTTACACAGACTATGTCATGTTCATAGTTTTGTGTCTTTTTGAAATCCACTCTCTGACTTTATTATTATCCAGAAACGTTATGCTCTATATCCAGCTAAAAGGTTATTAATCTTAAACTCTATTAAGCCATCCTAACCCTAAAGCAAAGTTAGTCACTCTTTGGCCTAGCCTCATACATCTATAATAGCACTTACTACATTACATTTTAAGCATTGGTGTGGGGGTTTGGGCACTTCTCCACTAGATTGTGAAGTAGTGTTTTTTTCTAGAGCATTTCATCTTCAGGATTTACAGCAACAGGTTTATAGTAAATTCATGTTGGCAGTACCTGAAAGTAGTAACTTTTAGGAAACTTTGTAGTGATTTCTTCTTACTCATTTTCTTCTTTCAGTCTGCATTCTACCAAGATTCTAGTAGTACAGGTGCACTGACTACATTATAGTTTAATTGTTAGCCTTTTAACACAGGATAGAATGCAAGTCACATACCCCACCCCTTTTTTGCCTGCAATTAATTTTGTCAGATAAGGAATGAAACATATATATACATATACATATATATATATAAATTTATTCATTCCAAGTTCAGCCAAATTTACTAAGCCAATACTTCTTGACTGTAAAGTAGCAAAACTGATCAAATGTATACATTTTAACCATATGCTTATTTCAGATACTGATGAACTAACTATTCTGGCCTGTCAACAGAAATTCAGAATTCATGTTTTAGAGAACTAATATTTGTTGCATACATAAATAACCATTGTTTTCCTTTTAAGAGATTTCAACCAAGTAGATTGTTGTGAGGAAATGTATGAGTTATTTCTGAAATTCCATTTTATTTGAAATTTTTTACATTGTAAATAATTGTGTACTTTTATCAGAATGTATCAATAAATGACTGCTGCAGTATCAGTAGTGCAGCTCTAACATTTTCAGAGTCCTCACTCTTAACAAATTTATGGGAGGAAATGCTTTGTCAGAGAGGACTGTAGGACCTTCATTTCCATTTAGATAGCCAACAGCTACAAGGGATCTTACTCTCACTTGGGACAGTATTTCTCCATATTCTTCCTTATGCTTTTCTGACTTCTATATGCGTTGAAAATTTGATCCTGAAATATAACCCAGTCTCTTGAGCTGAAGATGCCGAGTCAAATCTCACCAAATAGCTAGAGTTTAATAGGTATTTATATTTTTGGTTTTCTCACATTTTACATTTGAATAGGATATGCCTATTTTTACTATAAAAGTTGTAGAAAATACCACTACTTTATTTTCCTTTTTTATTTCTATTTATAAGAAACTAGGTGTGCCTGGATGGCTTAGTTGGTTAAGCGTCCAGATTCTGGATTTCATATCAAGTCATGATCTCACAGTTTGTGAGATCAAGCCCCACATCAGCCACTACACTGACAGCACGGAGCCTGATTGGGATTCTTTCTGTCTCTCTCTCTCTTTCTCTCTCTCTCTCTCTCTCTCTCTTTCTCTCTCTTTCTGCTGCCCCTCCCCTGCTCGCTTGCACATGATTTCTCTCTCTCTCAAAATAAATAAATAAACTTAAAAAATATAAAGGGAACTGCACTTTATTTCTAACATGTGTCATCTATAGATAGGCACATATACACTGAGTAAAAGAAAGTAAATATTTCTTTAATATTAGTACCTCATGGAATGAATAGTGAAGTATCCTCCTCAGATGGAAAATATGACAGGCTTTACCTATGAAATAAATTATGTGAAAAAGATTACAAAAGATGGTAGTCTGTTTAGGCGGGCCTATTAAAAGCATTAAGACTTGAGTACTGGCTATTAAAGTGAGTAAATGGCAATATTATAAAGTTAAACACATGCCAAAAAACATTTTCCAGAGGACTGGGATTGTAACAATACCATTAATGAGGGCAAAGAGGTCTTAATGCAATTTACACTTTCTAAAGTTTCAAAAAGAGGCTTTGAGTTAGAACATTATTAATGTACGAACATCTGGAACCGTGTAAAAGCTATAGACATTGAGCAAATGCAGAATTTCCCCACTAGGTTGCATTCTAACTTACTGCCTCCCTAGTGAGATACTATTTAAGAAGCTTGGAAAAGTAAAATAACAATATCCAGCTAAAGCATAAACATTCCAAAGTGTCCTTTAATTTGTGAGATCTGACTAAAAAAAGTGAGGTTACCAAATCCAAGTGATGTGAACTTCAGTTAATAGATTAAGTCATCTCTATATTATTATATATGAGCTAGTCTGTATGTGAATAGTATTTGTTTTTTATAAGCTAAATAAATTATGACAGAGATGACTCTGTGTCAGTGTTTTTTTCCTCTTAAGTTATTTGATTTTTAGGTGCGTAGTTGGGATACTTAAGAGAATTTAAAAATCAACTGAGTAATGTGTGTCTTTAGTTATCTATATAATTTTTCTGGCAGCGGGGGGAGTAATTAAGATGTATAAATGGATAATTTGAGTGTCACCTGCAGTGAGAATGGAAAAGCTATATATCTAAATATTCTGTTATCTAAAACTGAAAATTTGCTACAGACCATTTTCACCAAAATAATCAGTATGTTTTTGCTGTAGAGCTACTACTCCATGTGCATGTAGCCATTGTGTAATCTTTTTTTTTTTTTCTTAAATCTTTATTTATTTTTGAGAGACAGAGACACAGAGTGTGAGCAGGGGAGGGCACAGAGGGAGACACAGAATCCAAAGCAGGCTTCAGGCTCTGAGCTGTCAACACAGAGCCTGATGCGGCGCTCATACCCACAAACTGTGGGATCATGACCTGAGCCAAAGTCGGACGCTCAACTGACTGAGCCACCCAGGCATCCCTTCTGTATAATCTTTAACAGAAGGCTTTTAAGATACTTTTTTTAAAACCTCCACTGAAGAGATTAAAATAAACACATTATGTTCTGTGAAAATGTCTCACAATTATCAAATTCCCTCTTTTTCGCAGTGTTCCTTGTGCTTCCTTACCTAAACTAAAATCTGCATATACCCAGAGGACATGTCATTTCTTCATTAACTCTTTCATGTTGTGACTATGTTTCCTCTGTAGTAACTCAGGTGATACCCTATTTACTCTCCATTGCTTTTTCTAAACCTTTACCTCTCCATTTTTTTCTGAAGGAGGAAACGGAAGGAAAGGAGGGAGAGAGAGAGGGAAGGATGTGGGGAAGAGAGAGACATGTAAACAGAGAGGAAAAAACTCACCAACAGAAGTTCTAGTCTCTGAGCTCATGTCTTTTGACATATATCACCCTTTCCCTTTCATCTTTATCAACATGTGACAAATCACTTGAATACTCTTCCTTTATTAAGGCCATTGGCACTGGATTGTACAGGATTTTTTTTCCCCTTCTTACACCCCTCTCTGACCTTCCATTATCTTGGACCTTCCGTTTTTCATTCATTTATTGAATTCATTCAACAAATACTTATTGAGTACTTTCTGTGTGTCAGGTACTGTTCTAGGTATTGGACAATCAACTGAGCAAAACAAACAAAAGTCATTGTTCTTAAAGAGGTTATATTCCAGGGATGAAAGACAGAAAATAAACCGGACACACAGAAAAGATAAACTAACATATTAGATGATGTCATGGACTGGATGTTTGTGTCCCCCCACCCCCAACCCCAAATTCATGTATTGAAACCCTAACTCCCTGTATTTGGAGATGGGGTCTCTAAGGAAGTAATTAAGGTTAAATGAGGTCATAAGGATGTAGCCCTGATCTAGTAGTATTAGTGTCCTTATAAGAATAGATACCAGAAATCTTGCTCTCTTGTCTGCAATCTGAGCAGAGGAAAAGTGATATGATGACTCAGTGAGATGTCTGTCTACAAGCCTAGAAAAGAGCCTCACCAGGAACTATGTCAGCCAGCATCTTGATTTTGAAACTCCCAGCATCCAGAACTCTGAGAAATGTTTCTGTTTAAGCCACTCTGTCTGTGGTATTTTTTTTCCATCTTTATTGAGATATTGTTGATATAACCTATGTAAATTGTTGACATCCCATCAATGTGATTATTTGATTCCATGTGTCTATAACAAAATGATTATGTGGTATTTTCTTATAGTAGCCTGAGTGGACTAGTACAGATCATGGTAAAAAATGCCAAGAAGGGGAAAATGAGACTCTTGGGGGAGTGGGGAAAAGTGGTTTAGAATTTTAAGTGGATGGTTCTAGAAGACCTGTCAGAGATTACATAGAAGAAGCAGGGTGACTATACTGTAGAAGTCTACTGTAATATCTCCTATGATAGATGGTGGCTTGGACTGCTGTGGTAGCAGTGTTTAGAGTCTAGATATGATTTGAAAGTAGTGCTGGCAGGATTTGCTGATGAATTGGATGTCCAATGTGACAGAAAGGGAGGGAGGGAGGTTTTCTTGCTGGGCTTTTTTCTGTATTTATACTCTCCTGCTAGTCAGTCACATCTGTGTTCATTATTTTAGTTACATCGGTTGTCTTGGTTTCCTATCCAATTCTCCCCTCTCCTCTACCACATTCTAAAGAGAAAACTCACTTCTTGTGTGCCTCCTCTTGGTAATTTGCTATAATACACCTTTACTTCTGACACCAGGTGTGTGGTTGTCCTATATAGTTTAACTTAATTCCGACACTGTCTACCTAGAGGCAGCATCAGACTACAGTTTAACTTAATTCTGACACTTTCTGCCTAGAGACGGAGCATCAGATTCCCTAGGTTAAAGGTTCAGTCCCACAAGATTGCCCCCACTCTGACACCAGTCTCAGGTCCGGATTGTTAATTTGTATTTCTGACTGACTGGTTGTAAATTAGAGGTACCCACCACTCCCTCCTCAGGTTCAGTTAATTTGCTAGAGTGGTTTGTAGAACTCAGAGCAACATTGGCTTATGTTTACCAGTTTATAATAAAGGATATAAAGGATACAGATGAATAGCCAGATGAAGAGCTATATGAGGTGAGGTCTAGAAAGGTCCCAAACAGAGGAGCTTCTGTTCACATGGATCTGAGGTATATCACCCTGCAGCATGTGGATGCATTCACCAACCTAGAAGCTCTCTGAACTCTGTCCTTTTGGGTTTGATGCAGGCTTTATTACATAGGCATGGTTGATTAAATCATTGGCTGCGGTCAATTGATTCATCCTCTAGCCCCTCTCCCCTCCCTGGAAGTTGGAGGTGGAGGCTGAAAGTGCCAGCCTTCTAATCACATGGTTGGTTCTTCTCCCCCTTCCCGCAACCAGCTGCCATCCTTACCTGCGGGCTGTCCAGAAATCATCTAATTAACATATACTCAGGTGTAGTTGAAGAGGCTTGTTATGAATACATAATTTCACCTTTATGGTTCTGGAGCTATTTTAGGAACTGGAACAAAAGATACCCCTACAGCTCTTATTGCTTAGGAAATTCCAAGGGTTTTAGGAGCTGTGTGCCAGGAACAGGGATACAAACCAAAATATATATTTCTTATTATAAATCACAGCATCACGCACAGCCGTATATTGAACTGACAGATAAACATGTCAATATGAGTATCTCAAAGGCAAAAAAGTTGTGATCTTTCTTCCCAATCTTGGTCCTTTTCCAGTGTTGCTTGTATGAGTGAATGGTACCACAATCTGTATTTGGACTAATGATATAATCGGGGTCATCTATGAACCTTCCCCCCCCGTCATATCCAATCTTATATTTCATTTTAAATATTTTTGTAACTTGCTCACTTTTCTTTCTCTACAGTATAATTTTCAAAAAGGTAAAATCATGACTCACCTGTAAATATAAAGTAAATTTATTCAAAGAGTTCATTCAATTTATTGATTAATGTCAAACAGTTTATTCAGTTTATTGAAAAATGAGGGAATGAGTATGATGTTAGGCTAATGAGAGTATTTAAAGAACTATGAACTATCCACTTATAGGAATACAACAGTGAGTTTAATAAAGTACACTTCCCTGTATAATCCTTGGATGGGCCTTTGCCTTCATATGAAGTATATAAAACAAACATACACATTTTATTTTTTTTTATATAAAATTTATTGTCAAATTGGTTTCCATACAACACCCAGTGCTCATCCCAACAGGTGTCCTCCTCAATGCCCATCACCCACTTTCCCCTCCCCCCCCATCAACCCTCAGTTTATTCTCAGTATTTAAGACTCTCTTATGGTTTGCCTCCTTCCCTGTCTGTAACTTTTTTTTTTCTCCCCCTTCTCCATCCCCCTGGTCTTCTGTTGAGTTTCTCAGGATCCACATATGAGTGAAAACATAAGGTATCTATCTTTCAGGGGAACATACACATTTTAAACAATTAAATTGACATTGGCATATCTACCACCAACTTAAGAAATAGAACATTACTCTTAACATTAGAATAACACACGTACTCCTTCACAATCATATCCTTCCATCTCAAGGGATAATAGTTTTACATTTTTAAAGATAGTATGTATATGTGTGTGTATATGTACATGCTTAAATAATATATTGTTTTTGAACTTCATATGAATGAAATCATTTGTTATCTATCTGTAATTTGCTTTGTTTTTTAAAGTTTATTTATTTTGAGAGAGAGAGTGCTTGTGCATGAGTGGGAGAGGAGCAGAGGGAGAGGGAGAAGGAGAAGACCAACCAGGCTCCGCACTATCAGTACAGAGCCCAGCGCAGGGCTGGATCTCAAACAGTGAAATCACAACCTGAGCCCAAACCAAGAGTTGGATGCTTAACCCACTGAGCCATCCAGGAACCCCTCTGTAATTTTTATAGCTTTGTGTTCATCTTTGGTGATTCACATGTTACTAATTTATTCATTGACACTCCTGTGTAGTATTTGTTTTTGTGTAGGTGCGGGTTGTTGTTTTTTTTTTTTCTTCAATTTTTAAAATGGTGGTGTGAAAAGCATATAACATAAAATTTGTTGTTTAACCATTTTTTAAGAAGTGTATTTATTTTGAGAGAGAGAGCTCGCATGCATAAGTGGGGTAGGGGCAGAGAGAAAGGGGGAAAGAGAATCCCAAGCAGGGCTCAAACTCACGAACCATGAGATTGTGACCTGAGCTGAAATCAAGAGTCAGACATTTAACCAACTGAGCCACCCAGGTGCCCCTGCTGTTTAACTGTTTTTAAAGTATACAATTCCATGTTGTTGAGTACATTTATAATATAGTACAACATCACTGCTGTTTCCAAAACATTTTCATCATTACAAATCTAGAAACTCTGTATTTGTTAAACTATTAACTCTTCATTTTCTCCTCTCCCCAAGCCCTGGCAACTCCTGTTCTACTTACTTTCTTTATGAATCTATCTATTCCATTCATAAAATGGAATCATAGGGGGTGCCTGGGTGGCTCAGTCAGTCAAGCGTCCAACTTGCACTCAGATCATGATCTCACGGTTTGTGGGTTTGAGCCCTGTGTCGGGCTAATGTGCTGACAGCTCAGAGCCTGGAGCCTGTTTTAGATTCTGTATCTCCCTCTCTCTGCTCCTCCCCCCCTCATGCTCTGTCTCTCTCTCATAAATAAACATTTTTTTCAACATAATACTTAATTTTATTTTTTTTTAATTTACATCCAAATTAGTTAGCATGTAGTGCAACAGTGATTTCAGGAGTAGATTGCTTAATGCCCCTTATCCATTTAGCCCATCCCCTTTCCCACATCCCCTCCAGTAACCCTCAGTTTGTTCTCCATATTTATGAGTCTCTTATGCTTTGTCCCCCTCCTTGTTTTTATATTATTTTTGTTTCTGTTCCCTTATGTTCATCTGTTTTGTCTCTTAAAGTCCTCATACGAGTGAAGTCATATATTTGTCTTTCTCTGACTGACTAATTTCACTTAGCATAATACCCTCCAGTTCCATCCACGTAGTTGGAAATGACAAGATTTCATTCTTTTTGATTGCTGAGTAATACTCCATTGTATGTATGTGTGTATGTATGTATGTATATGCATATCCATGTGTATACATATGTATATATACCACATGTTCTTTATTCATTCATCCATCGATGGACTTTTGTTTTTTTTCCATACTTTGGCTATTGTTGATAGTGTTGCTGTATACATGGGGGTATGTGTCCCTTTGAAACAGCACACCTGTATCCCTTGGATAAATACCTAGTAGTGCAATTGCTGGGTCATAGGGTAGTTCTATTTTTAATTTTTTGAGGAGCCTCCATACTGTTTTCCAGAGTGGCTGTACCAGCTTGCATTCCCAAAAAATAAATAAACATTAAAAAAATGTTTAATGGAATCATAAAATATTCTTTTGTTTCTGCCTTATTTCACTTACCATAATGTTTTCAAGGTTTATGTACGTTGTAGCATATATCACAATTTTATTCTTTTTTATGGCTGAATATGCCATTGTATGGATATCCTACTTTGTTTATCCATTCATCTGTTGATGGATGTTTGAGTTGTTTCCAGCTTATCGCTATTGTGAGTAATGCTGTTATGAACACTGATGTACAACTATCTGTTTCAGTTTTTTGCCTTCACTTCTTTTGGTGATATATCCCAGGAGTGGAATTTGCTGGATCATATGGTCATTTTATGTTTATAAACTCTTCAAGGAACTGCCAAACTTACACAGTGGCTATCCCACTTTACATTCCCACCAGCAGTGTACAAAGATACCAGTTTCTCTATATCCTTGCAGCAACTATTTTCTGGTTTTGTTTGTTGGTTTGTTTTATAGTAGCCATCCTAATGGTTATGAAGTGGTGTCTCATTGTAGTTCTGATTTACATTTCCCTAATTATTAGTGAAGTTGTGCATCTTTTCATGTGCTTATTCATTCTCTGTGTATCTTCTTTGGAGAAATGTCTACTCAAGTTCTTTGCCCATTTTTGAATTGGATTGTTTTTGAGTTACAGGAGTTCTTTATATTTTCTGGATATTAATCCCTTATCAAATAAATGAATTGCAGATATTTTCTGTGGACTATCTTTTCACTTTCTTGATAGTATCCTTTGATGCATAAAAGTTTTTAAATCTAGATGAAGTTGAATATATCTATATTTTTCTTTTGTTCATTGTGTTTTTGATGTCATATCTAAGAATTCATTTTTAAATCCATTTTTTTTTTGATTGGTTAAAAAAATTCTGTCCATTGAATGGTCTTAGTATCCTGGTGGAAAACCAATTGACCATAAATGTGACAGCTTATTTCTAGCTCTCTGTTCTATTCCATTGGTCTGTATGTCTGTCCTTAGGCCAGTGTCCCACTGTTTGATTGCTGTTGCTTTGTATTAAGTTTTTGAAATTAGGAAATGTGAGTCCTCCAATGTTGTTCTTTTTTTTTTTTTTAAGATTCCTTGTGAATTTTAAGGTTTTTATATTTCTGGGGAGGAAAGGTTGGGATTTTGGTAGGGATTGCACTGAATATAAATCTCTTTGGAGGGTAGTATTGTCATGTTAACAATATTAAGTCTTCCAGTCCATGAACATGGCATGTTTTTTCATTTATTTATGTTTCTGTGATTTCTTTCAACAGTGTTTTGTAGTTTTGAGTATACAAGTCTTTCACCCTTTGGTTACATTTATTCTTTTTTTTTTAAGTTTATTTTTGAGAGAGAGAGACAGCATGAGCTGGAGAGGGGCAGAGAGAGAGGGAGGGAGGGAAGAAGAGAGAGAGAGGGAGAGGGAGAGGGAGAGAGAGAGAGAGAGAGAGAGAGAAAGAGAGAGAGAGAGAAAATTCCCAAGCAGGCTTGACACCATCAGCTAGATGCAGGGCTCAAACTCATGAAACCATGAGATCATGACCTGAGTTGAAACCAAGAGTCAGACACTTAACCGACTGAGCCACCCAGGCACCCCTAGTTAAACTTATTCTTAAGTATTTTATTCTTTTTGATGCTATTGTGAATGGAATTTTTTTCTTCATTTCTTTTTATAGTTATTAGTGTATAGAAATAAAACCAATTTTTGCATGTTGATTTTATATCCTGCATCTTGGCTAATTTAATTTATTAGCTGTAACAGGGGTTTTTTTGGGGGGGGGATTGGGGGGTCAGGGTTGATGTGTATTCTTTGATATATATATTTTCTAGATATAAGACCATGGCATCTGTAACAGAGATAGTTTTACTTCTTTTCCAATTTGAATACCCTTTCTTTGTTTTTATGCCTATTGCTCTGTTTCATAGAAGTGGTGAAGTTGGGGGCCTCCTTATCTTGTTTCTAATTATAGGGGGAAAGCTTTAGGTTAGTCACCTAAATTGACTATGATGTTAGGTATTCAAAAAGTTAGGTATTCATAAAAGTTAACTTTTCATAAAAGACCTTTGATATGTTTAGGAAATTTTCTTTGATTCCTAGAGTGGTTTTATCATGAAAAGATGTTAAATTTTGTCAAATGCTTTTTATACATCAATTGAGATGTGTATTTTTTTCCTACATTCTGTTAGTGTAGTGCATTACATTGATTTTTATTAGTGCATTACATTGCATTCCAGGAGTAAATCCCAAATGGTCATGATATATAATACTTCTTGTATGTTGCTAAATTTTGCTTACTAGTATTAGTTGAGGATTTTAACATTAGTATTTATAAGGGATATTGGCCTGTGGCTTTCTTTGCTTGTGGTATCTTTGTCTGCCTTTGGTATCAGGATAATGCTGGCCTCTAGAATGAATTAGGACATGTTCTCCTTCAGTTTTTTGGAAGTGAAGAGGATTGCTGTTAATTTCATATATATACATATATATATGGAATTAAGTATATGGAAATATATATATATGCATATACACATGTGTGTGTATATATATGTATACATACATGTATACATATATATGTATATATGTCTATATATACATATATGCATATATGTGTGTGTGTGTGTATATATATATATATATATATATATATATATATATATATAAATTCTTCTTTAAATCTTTGATGGAATTCACCAGTGAAGCTATCTGATCCAGAGCTTTTTCTTTGGGAGGTTTTTGATTATTGATTCAATCTCCTTACTTGTTACAGATCTATTTACATTTTCTTTTCTTTATGATTCAGTTTCATAGATCATGTGTTTCTAAGAATTTATTTATTATATCTAGATTATCCAATTTGGTTTTTTGTTCATAGTATTGTTTTATAGTCCTTTTTATTTCTGTAAAATTGGTAGTTATGTCTCTACTTTATTTTGTGGTTGTAGTCATTTTAGTCTCCCTTTTTTTTTCTTAGTCAATCTATCAAAGATTTGTCAATTTTGTCGATCTTCAAAGAACCAACTTTCATTTCTCAATTTTTTCTGTTCTCCATTTCATTTATTTTTTATCTACTCTTTATTTTTTTATTTCCTTCTGCTAGTTTTTAGTTTAACTTCCTATTCTTTTTCTAGTTTTTTAAGATGTACAGTTAAGATTAATTTGAGCTCTTTAATGTATGTGTTTATGGCTATAAATATCCTTCATAGCACTGTTTCACTATATCTCATAGGTTTTGCCGTTTTTGTATTTTTGTTTTCATGTGTCTGAAGATATTTTCTAATTTCCTTAGTGATTTCTGATTTCTAGTTTGATCCAGTAGTTATTTAAGAGTATATTATTTAGGGACACCTGAGTGGCTCAGTTGGTTGAACATCTGACTGGCTCAGGTCATGATCTTGCGGTTCATGAGTTCAAGCCCTGTATCGGGCTCTGTGCTGACAGCTTGGAGCCTGGAGCCTGCTTTGGATTCTGTGTCTCCCTCTCTCCTTTCCCCTCCTCCACTTGTGCTCTCTGTCTCTCTGTCTCTCTCTCTCTCAAAAATAAACATTTAGAAAAATTGTAATAGTATATTATTTAATCTCCACATATGTGTGAATTTTTCAATTTTCCTTTTATTTATTTATTTATTATTTTTTTTTTTTTATTATTTTTTAATTTTAGAGAGCTCAAGCAGGGAAGAGCAGAGGTAGAGAGAGTCTTACACAGGTTCCATGCTCAGTGTGGAGCCTGATACAGGGCTCCATCCTACAACTGTGAGATCATGACCTGGGCAGAAATTAAGAGTTTGACACTCAACTGACTGAGCTACCCAGGGGCCCCTCAATTTTCCTTCTGTTACTGATTTCTAGTTTCATTTCATGATTGTCAAAAAAGCCACCCAGTCTTTTAAAAACTTATTATGACTTCTACTGTGACCTAATCTATGGTCTATCCTAGAGGATGTTCCACATGTACTTGAAAAGAATGTGTGTTCCTACTTTGTTGGATGGAATGTTCTTTATATATGTGTTAGGCCAATTATTTTATAGTGTTTTTCAAGTCCTCTTTTTTTCTTTACTGAACTTCTGTGTGGTTGTTTTGTTGATTATTGAAATTGGGGTATTGAAGTCTCCTACTGTTGCTGTGCAACTGTTTATTTCTCTATTCTGTCAGTTTTTGTTTCATATGTTTTGGGACTCTGCGTTTAGGCATTTATATGTTTATAATCACATCTTCATGCGTTGACACTTATTTCAATATATAATATCTTTGTCTCTTTAACAGTTCACTTAAAAGTCATTTTTTATGGTTTTGTGTTGCTGTCTAGCATCTTTATTTAAACTTGAAGGACTCTCTTTAATATGTCTTATAAGGCAAGTCTAGGGGCAATGAAACAAACTCCCTCAGTTTTTGTTATTCTGGGGAATAATTTGTTATTCTGGGGAAGTCTTTATCTCACCTTCATGCTTTACTGGATATTTTGTTCTTGGTTGGTAGTTTGTTTTCTTTCAACATTTCATATATATCATTCTACCCCCTTCTAGCCTACAAGATTTCTGATGAGAAATCCACTCATAGTTTTATGGGGGGGGGTTTGTTTTGCTTTTGCTACTTTCAGAATTCTCTTTTGTCTCTGACTTTTGATACATTTATTTACAATGTGTCTCAGTGTGACCTTCTTTGTTTTCATCCTATTTGGTGTCTGTTGGCTTCTTGAAGCTGGATGTCCATTCTTCACCCCTACCCCCCATTTGGGAAATTTTTGGCTATTAATTCTTTAATTAAACTTTGTACCCCCTTCTCACTTTTTTTCTCCCTCTAGGACTCCCATATGTGTATATTTGTTTGCTTAATGCTGTCCTATAAATACCCTAGGCTTTATTCACTCTTTTTCATTTTTTTTTTTTTTTACTTCTCCAGCGACATAATTTTAAATGACCTGTCTTCAGGTTCACTGATTCTTTATTTTGATTGATCAAGTCTGCTGTTGAATCTCCTTAGTGAATTTTTCAGCTACTATATTCTTCAGCTCTAAAATTTGTTTGGTTCTTTTTTACAGTTTCTCTTTTGAAATTCTCATTTTGTTTATGTATCATTTTCCTGAGCTTATTTAGCATCTTTATAATGGTTATTTTGAATTCTTTATCAGGTAATTCATAACTTCCATTTCTTTATGGTTGATTCCTGGGGTTTATTTTGTTCCTTTATATCTACCCATTTGGAAAAAAAAATTTATGGACTGGCTTTGTAGCTATAGATTCTGGGGACTTCCCAAACCTTTCCTATGGATGTTCTTCTCTAGACTCTTATGTATAGATCCCTAATTAGAGGTATTTTCCCATTTTTTTCCAAGAGCTCGTAATTTCTTCTTCCCTCTGGTTTTAGTCTATGGTACTACAGGTTCTGTGGAGTGCTGTAAGCCACCCAGCTCTCTTTTGTTTTCAGCGGCCCCCAGGCCTTTAGAGTATGTCAGGTCCCATCAGCTCTCTGAGTCAGGCAAGACAGAAACCAGCCCCTCGGGCAGCATGCCTTCCCAGTGGAATATTGTACACATAGTCCACTCTTCTCTACTCCCCATCCAGGAGACCACCAAGCTGTCTTGGTCTGTCTGCTGTACTGCTAGTCCTCTGGAGTGGCACCAAGCTTCCTAGCTCTCTTTTGTTCTCAGTGGCCCTCTGTCATCTAAGGTATGCTAGATAAGGTATGCTAGCTAGGGTATGCTAGGGTATGTCATCTAGGGTCTTGTCAGTGCTCTGAGACATGTGCACAGAAACCACCAGTCCTTCAGGTAGCTTCCTGAGAAAGTGGAACATTGAATATATGGTCCCAACTGTTTCCTTCCCCTGCAGAAATTGGGAGTTGGGTTTTTTTCCCCTTAATTAAGACTTGAGCCAGTGGGGAGAGACTATGGTGAGTGAGTGCATGCTAGGCTAAACTTTAGCCTTTGTGCCCAGTGGTCCCCAACCCAGCACCATTTCCTATCAGTGCTTAGATTTAGGTAAGACAGAAACCAGTCCCCTGGGTAGCCCCCTAATAGTCTGTACATTGGATGTATGTTTCAGTTTTCTCTTTCGCTCCTTGGGGAAAAGCCAGGAGTTGGAAGTTTTCCCTGACTCACACCATACTGAGCTGGGGAGAGGGACTAAGGCAAGTGGTGCCACAAATTTTTCTACCTTCTTTGCAGCTGGTTTCACAGTCATCTAGGAGCAAGAGCCTCTTAACTGTTTTCCGGATTTCTCACAAAAGTAATTGGTCCATGTATTGCTATTGAATCAAAGTTTCCATGAGGGCAAGGAGAGTTTGTTGATATACACTTTATTGAGTTTTCAAAGTGGAGATGTGAGTGGATGTGATAAAATTTGTGTTTTGAAAATATTCTCTAGCTGAAATGTAACAACCTAAGAGTGATAGATAAGAAATAGGAAATCCAGGGGCACCTGGCTGGCTCAGTCGGTTAAGTGTCTGACTTCAGCTCATGGTCTCACGGTCCGTGAGTTCAAGCCCTGCATTGGGCTCTGTGCTGACAGCTCAGAGCCTGGAGACTGCTTCAGATTCTGTGTCTCCCTCTCTCTCCACCCCTCTCCTGCTATCTCTTTCTCTGAAAAATAAATAAACATTAAAAATTAAAAAAAAAAAGAAATAGAAAATCTAGTTAGGAGATTATTGGAGTAGTTTTTCAAATGATTTTAATAGCTTAGACTGGGGTGGTGGTTTTAGATATGGAGAGACAGAAGACAAAAATTCAAAGAGGGTTTGTAATAGATTGTATATGGGCAATGAGAAGGAGAGGGAATTGTTAAGGATGACTCAGTGTTCTAGCAAAGGTAACTCAGTGAATGGTGATATCCTTTATTGAAATAAGCAGCATTAGGATGTTATAAATTTGGTCTTGTACGAAACATTTCAGGTGCCTTTGAGGTCTAACTGGTGAATTTGACCAGGCTGTTGGACGTATGAATATAGCATATAGAGGAGCAACCTATAGATACAAATTTTGTAGTTTCAGACCATATTGATTCTGCATCTTTAGGAATATAATATTCTGTCACTGAAATGTAAGTGTATGCAGGCAGGTGCCTTTTCTATGATGTTGCCTCTTTATCCTTAGATTTTTTTTATGTTTCAGCCACATTGTAGAAGCTAAATATGTTTATTGTTTATTTCCTTATCTTTGCCCTCCATCCCCACTCCCTGGTATTACTAAAAACTAAAAACATGTGAAAGAAATACATCTTGCTTCATTTTCACAGTCATTATATAATATTTCATATTTATATAAGAACACATGTAATGTATATGTGAGTTATGAAGTATATTAATAAAATGAAAACATCAAAAACTTCACTTAAGAACTAAATATTACATTTAAAGCTATGTGGATGCCCCTTCTCAATCCCATCCCTTTGCCTACCCCCATAGAGTTAATAATTGTCCTGAAGTTTGTAATTATTCATTTTTTTAAAAAAATGGTCTTACCACATTCATATGTATTCCACAATACATATGTATTCCTAAACAATGTTACTTAATTTTGCTTTTTTTTTTGAGCTTTTAAAAAATGGAATGGTATATAATTTTCTGCCATTTGCTTTTTTTCACTAATCCATGGTAGAAGTTATTTTTATTGCTTATCCATTGTATGAATATGAAACAATTTATATATTACCTTTAATCAGTGTTTCTGGTTATTTTGCTGTTTAAATAATGCTACTATTTTCATTTTTGTAGAATTTGAGAAGCTGATTTTAAAATTTATACAGAAAAGACCTAGGATAGCCAAATGTTTTAAATTTTTTTCCCTCTTGAACCTAGAAATTGTATGGAAAAAATGTTTTTCTTTTTTCTATGTTGATAAATTTTATTTTGTTTTGATATAGAAGACCTTTCTGTTGATACTCAATTTCCAGTGAATCTGTACAATTCCAGATTTTAAACATTTATTGCTATGTTCTTTGTGACTTTACATGTATTGTTCCATGTTTGAAAAGAATCATTATTTTCCATTTAGCACTAAGTTCTCTACATATATTAGAGCAAGGTCAATGATTCTTATAAACTTCAATCTTGTGTATTCTTACTAATTTTGTCCAAGTCATCTATAGATAGCTAAGCGAGGTATGTTGATATCCTCTGTAGTATTTAGGCAATTGATCAGTTTATCCTTGTATTTCTTGTTAGCTTTTCTTTTCTGTATTTTGAAACTATGTTTTAAGTGCATAAAGATTCAGGACAGGGGTGCCTGGGTGGTTCAGTTGGTTAAGCATCTGACTCTCGGTTGCACCTCAGATCATGATCTCACAGTTTTGTGGATTCAAGCCCTGTGTTGGGTTCTGTGTTGGTAGCACAGAGAGCCTACTTGGGATTCTCTCTCCTTCCTTTTCTCTCTGCCCCTCCCCTGCTCATGCATTCTCTGTCTCTCTCAAAATAAATAAATAAACCTAAAAAAACAAAAAAGATTCATGACTGTTATACCTTTTTAGTGGATGCACTTTTTTTTTTTATTAAAAAATTTTTTTTTAACCTTTATTTATTTTTGAGACAGAGAGGGACAGAGCATAAACGGGGGAGGGTCAGAGAGAGAGGGAGACACAGAATCTGAAACAGGCTCCAGGCTGAGCTGTCAGCAGAGAGCCCGACACGGGGCTCAAACTCATGGACCGCGAGATCATGACCTGAGCCGAGTCGGACGCCTAACCGACTGAGCCACCCAGGCGCCCCAGCACTTTTTAACTATATGGAATGTATATTTATTAGAAAATTTTTGCTTTGCAGTCTGTTTTTTCATGACTGTGATTTACCTGATTTCTTTTGGCATTTGCATTGCATTTCTTCTTCCGTATCTTCATTTTCAAGATGTCTGTGTGGTTTAACTTTAAATGTCTGTATAAACAACAAATGGATGAGTTTTTCTTTCTCTCTCCCCACTTCTTCCCTCCCTCCCTTCCTCTCTGCCTTTTTTCCAGACAATCTGAGTGTCTCAGTTTTAATAAGTTAAATTCATTTGTGTTTGCTTTGATTCTGGGCACATTTGGACATATTTTCTACCACCTTATATTGTGCCTTCTTTTACCTATTTTCCCCTTTTGTTTACCTTATTCAATCGATATGGGCTTTTGTCCTTTTTCATCATAGTGATTTGGATGTTCTGTGTCCCACTTATCATTTTTTCAACGTGACATCTTTATTGTGATATAATTTACAGACAGCTCACTTCACTTAAAATGTAAATTCAGTGGTTTTTATCCGATTCACAAAGTTCTGCAAGTAATCCACCACTATATTTGAACATTTTCATCACTCCATCCCCATTAGTAATCACTCTCCATTTTCCCTCAAACTTTCTCCCTTCCCCAGCCATAGGCAACTTCTGATTTACTTTATGTCTGTATGCATTAACCTATTCTGGAACTTACATATTGTAATTGTATAGGATGTGATCCTTTATGTCTTACTTCTTTCACTTGGTATAGTTGACCCTTGAACAATGCACTAACTCCCTGCACAGTCAAAACTCTGTGTATAACTTTTGCCTCCCCCAAAACTTAACTACTAATAGTTTACTGTTGACCAGAAGCCTTACCATAGCATTAACAGTTGATTAACATATATTAACACAAATAGTTGATAACATATAACAGTTGATGTGTATTATATTCTATAGTCTTAGAATAAAGTAAGCTAGAAGTAAGCTAGAGAAAATCATAAAGATGAGAAAAGATATACATGGTACTGTACTGTATTGAAACAGAAAAAAATCTGTTTATATAAGTGAATCTACACAGTTAAAACCTGTGTTGTTCAAGGGTTGGCTGTATATTGTTTTCCAAGTTCATCCATGTTATAGCATGTATCAGTACTTCATTTTTATGGCTGAATAATATTCCACTGCACAAATATACCATGTTTTATTTATCTAATCATCTCTTGAAAGGTATCTAGATTGTTTCTACTTAGGGATATTATGAATAATGCTGCTATGAACATTTATGTACAAGTTTTTGTATAGGCATATGTTTTCATTTCTCTTGGGTATTTAATTATGAGTGTAATTGCTGGGTCATATGGTAGCTCTATGTTTAGAGCTTCTTTCCAAAACACCTGCACCATTTTCATTGCAGTATATGAGAGTTCCAATTCTACATATTCTCACCAACACTTACTAAAAATAGATACAACTGAAAAGCAAATTTCTGACTAAGTGTTCTCCTAGTTATGCTCAATTATTTGTGTCTTAACCTGCCTCATCTTTGCTTGAGTTGCCCAAAATATTTCTCTGTACTTGGCTTTAACTGGTATGGCAGTTTGGAAAGGCTGATAGGTGTCAAACTGCATAAAATTTTTTCTGGAAAAAAAATAGTTCTTCCTTTTCAATTTAAGCACATTTGAATGGTTTCTATGTAGGGAAAAAAATTGGTCCTAGTTACAAGATTTGCATTACCAGTAAAGCTTTTCAACCCTAATGCAAACCTAGAAAAAAATATCCTATCTTTGTGTGTCCCACCTTTTCAATTTTTGTTCTCTCCTATTCTCTGAAATTATAATCTTATATGTAAATATTATGTACTGACAATTCAGTTTTAAAAATTTAATAGAATTAGAGAGCTTTAGAACTAAAAGTTCCTTCAGATATATCAACAAACTTTAACAGGCTTATTTTGCAAATAATTTTTTAAAGACCCAATAACATAGACAGTTTGTTTTGTATTTGCCACAGAAGTTTCCTGAAGTGATTGATAGTGCATTTTGTACTTTTTAATTATAATATTCGTGATTTATTTACAGATATGTGGGCATTTTCATTGTCCATAGATTTTTGAAGTTTTTAGAATTCAAAAAAGCAGTAGACTTTTTTCTTCATTCATTATAACAAATTTTGAAATTTTGTTTATATCATATCTGCTTTGAAATTTTTTAAACTTTTGTTAGACATTTTCTAAATTGTCTGTGACTCTTTGATGTTCTAAATTCTTTTCTATATAATGGGAATTTCTTTGGAGGTAAATGTTGTACATTGAACTAATTTCTTTGTTATTTCTTAAATTGCCTTCTTAAATAGATTTTATGGAATGTATTTTGGAATTACCAACTTGATGATCTCCCTCAAGTAAGAGGTATTCCTCAGATCTTGAATGTTAAAAACATAATGTACTGACAGTTATTATCTCAAGATCAAGGAATCAGAGATGAAATGCTAGCTATGTTTTCAGATGACAGAAAACAGTATAGCATTAGATTAAATTCCATTAAGTATCAGTAATTACACAAATTCATGACACATTTTATCTGGTTTTACATTCTTAGGATATTTATATCCTCTTCTAAACTGGTTATTCAATAGAAAATGTAAAGAAATTAATATATTATTCTGAGCATTATCAACTTTATAATAGTCTTGTCTTTTCAGTTGAAGACTTGGTTTGACTCTCCCATAGACACTGTAGCTCTGAATACTGTCACAAGATTTAATAGTTCCTAGCACTAATGAGAGACTGATTCAGAAACAGTGCATATTCAAAAAGCAAATTTTAATAGCCAATCCTTGAGGCACTCTAAAAGGACTTTTAGATTAATGATAGCCCTACTTTTTTTTTTTCTTTTTTTTTTTTTACCTAAATCATATGGTGTTAACAGAGAATTTTTGTTTTTATTAATCAGGGTACCCTGATCATTATATAACACACAATGAGGTGTTTTACCAATTAGTGGTTTTCTTAATCTGTTCCAATTGTTATAACAAAATACTGCAGACTTGGTAGTTTATAAACAACAAAAATTTATTTTTCACAGCTCTGGAGGCTGGAGGTCCAAGATCAGGTTGGAGGATGGCCCTCTTCCTGGTTGGTAGCTAGGGCCTTCTGGCTGTGTCTCAGATGATGGAAAGAGCCAGGAGCTCTGTGGGATAAGAGCACTCATGTCATTCATGAAAGCTCCACTCTCATGACTTAATCACCTCCCACAGTGCCCACTTCATGATACCATCATCTTTGGGGATGAGTTCAACATATGAATTTTGAGGGGGACACAAACATTTACACTATAGCAGTGATAACAATTTTGTCTTATGATCTTATTAAGTTTACTTCTGAAAATAGATAGGGTGAAGTTCTGAGGAAATAAGTCATCTTATAAAAATTAGTTTTTGTTCTCTAGAGAATTTGGGGTAATGTCCTGTTGCCTACAATATAATAACTGGTCCACATTGCATAGAACTGTTTGCATAGAACAAGTGGGTAAAACAGGTCAGTTTAAATGATAATAATCCTGGGGCGCCTGGGTGGCTCAGTCGGTTAGGCGGCCGACTTCGGCTCAGGTCATGATCTTGCAGTCCGTGAGTTCTGGCCCCGCGTTGGGCTCTGTGCTGACAGCTTGGAGCCTGGAGTCTGCTTCGGATTCTGTGTTTCCCTCTCTCTGACCCTCCCCTGTTCATGCTCTGTCTCTCTCTGTCTCAAAAATAAATGTTAAAAAAAATTTTTTTAATGATAATAATCCTAATATTGGCTTTTTTTTTCAGCTCTTACGGTTATTGTTAACTTCTACTTTCTTTGCATTTATTGTTTGTTTTTCTTTTTCCATTTTTCTTTTTTCCTTTTTTGTAATTTTTTTTATGTTTATTTTTGAGAAGAAGAGAAATACACAGTGTGAGCGGGGGAAGGGCAGAGAGAGAGGGAGACACAGAATCCGAAGCAGGCTCCAGACTTGGAGCTATCAGCACAGAGCCTGATGCAGGCCTGAACCCACAAACTGCGAGATCATAACCTGAGCCCAAGTCGGACATTCAACCAACTGAGCCACCCAGGCGCCCTATTTTTTTTTTTTTTTAATGTTTATATATTTTTGAGAGAGAGAGCATGAGCCAGGGAAGGACAGAAAGACAGGGGGACAGATGATCTGAAGAGGGCTCTGCACTGACAGAGAGTCCAAGTGGGGATCAAACTCACAAACTGTGAGATCATGACCTGAGCCAAAGTCAGAGGCTCAACCTACTGAGCCACCCAGGGTGCCCCGATTTTCTAGCATTCTTCAAAAGAATGCTTCATTCAGTTTCAGGTTTTTAAAATAAATACATCTTAAGCTACAAGTATATTTCTAAGTATTATCTGTATTGAATCCCGTATTTTGAATGGTGAGTGCTTTTCTTATTCATACCTAAAGATATCATTAATTCTACTGTGTTTTTCTTTTTTAACCATATGTTCTTTTTTTCCCTAGTTTTATTGAGATATAATTGACATATAACACATGTTTTCTTTAAGAATATAATCTTTAGTGTTGAGTTTGTTTGCTGGGTTTTTTTACCCCACTAACTTTGTATTGTCTATTAGTCTAAAGTTACACTGTTGTTAGAATATGTGGTTAATCTTTTTTAAAATGTTTATTTATTTTGAGAGACAGTGTGCATGCTTATGCATGAACCATGAGTGGGGAGGGGCAGAGAGAAAATCCCAAGCAGGCCCCGCGCTATCAGCGCAGAGGCCGACACGGGGCTTCATCTCACAAACTCTAAGATCACGACCTGAGCCGAAATTAAGAGTTGGATGCTTAACAAACTGAGCCACCCAGGCGCCCCAGAATATGTGGTTAATCTGATAAAGGTTCTTTGAAATTTGTTGAAAGTCATTTTGTAATCTAGTACATGGTTATTTTTTTTTAATAAATGTTTTTTTGTGCTTGTATATTTTCTGCTTGTTAGCTACCTGAGTCTCTGTTTATGTATTTACTTAATTCAGTTTATTAATGATGATCAAATTTTTAAACAGCTTAGCTGCCTATGGACTAGGTAAAATGATCTTTAAGAATCTTTAGTTGAGGAAATGAAAGAATTTCACTTTAGGTTTAAAGAGGTAAGTTAAGGGGTGCCTGGGTAGTGGCTCAGTTGGTTAAGTGTCCAACTTCGGCTCAGGTCATGATCTCGCAGTTCATGAGCTCAAGACCCTGCTGACAGCTCAGAGCCTGGAGTCTGCTTTGGATTCTGTGTCTCCCTCTCTCTCTCTCTCTCTGCCCTTCCCCCGCTCATGTTGTATCTCTCTGTCTCTCTCAAAAATAAATAAACATTAAAAAATCATTTTAAACTGATAAGAACAGATACTATACTTGATCTTAGGTAGATCCTGAGAAACTTAACAAAAGACCATAGGGGAGGGGAAGGAAAAAGAAAAAAGTTAGGGAGGGAACCAAACCAAAGACTCTTAAACTGAGAATAAACTGAGGGTTGATGTGGGGCGGGGGGGGGGGGGGAAGGCGGGGGGGGGGGGGAAGGCGGGGGGGGGAGGAGGGGAGTGGGTGATGGGCATTGAGGAGGGCACCTGTTGGGTTGAGCACTGGGTGTTGTATGGAAACCAATTTGACAATAAATTTCATATTTAAAAAAAATCATTTTAAAGAGATAACTTAAAATTTATCCACTTTGTCAGAAGTCATTTTTCTGTTTTTGAAACCCCAAAATAGCAATCATAGAAGTAGCAGCAGCAGCAGCGGAAGTAATGTTAGTAGTAATAGAAATGGTAACAGCAGCAGTAGCAGTTAACGATTGTGGAGTTCTTACAGTGTGCAAGGCATCATTCAAAGCTATCTAAATCAGTTCATGAATTTAACCCACTAACAACACTATGGCATATTATTGTTTTTCTCATTTTATAGATGGGAAAAGTAAAACACAGGTTATTAATTCACTTGCCGTAGTCACATTGTAGTCACATTTTCTTTCAGCAAACCAAGGTAAGTTCAGTTGGACACACAAAACGTTCATTTTTTTTTCTTTTTCCTTTCCAGTTATTAGAAAAGTTAAAAGAACGTTGGCTCTCTACTGGTTTATGGCATAATCTAGAGTTGGTGAAAACAGTCATTGTAGAACCACCGGCAGGAGAAAAAATTGATTTTGATGAATTACTACAGATGTACTATGATGCAATCAAATACAAAGGAGAGAAAGGTAATTGGAAATTATTTGATGGCCAATCAAAAAGTATTTTTTATCATAAAGAAGTTGATGCTGTCAGAATTGTTACCTTTTAAATGAATTTCACTTAAGAGAAAAGTTATATTTTATAATCTGGGTGAAAAGAAAATAAACTGAAGAAACTCTTTTATTTGGAGTTGTTCTCCTATGGATATTTTCATTGGAGATGCCAGTTCAACTTGAAAAACAGCATATATTCAGGTTAGGAAGACATTTAGTATAGTCTTCCCTACACTACCTAAAATGTTTTGTGAAAGAGGATGGATGGAGTATGCATAAATATCTACCTTGGTGGCCAAATGAGTCCTGCATTTTGATATAAATAATGTACTTTATGCTTACATTCTATTACATAAGGTAAATTTGAGTTTTCAAAGCATAGCTGAAGTCTTAATTTCAAGTTTAGAGAATGTCCATAAAAAGTTTGACAGAGCTGATAGTAATAACTTATGAATAGTGCACCATCTTAAAGATACTGTAACAATTGTCAATATTGTCAGTATGATGAGATGATACAGAGTATTCTGTATGTATGTTTTAAATGCTTTCCAATATAATAGTGATTCAATATAATATATAGTACAAACTAGAGTTGTTTAAATCAATCTGAGGCCTTTACATTTTGGTGGTAAAAGTAATGATTGCAGTTACACTCTTAAAGATAAAACAGTTGGTGCCTAAAATTTCTCAGTTCATCTGCAAGTTAATTCTACTCTGATGTGGTTTTTCTGTGGAAGTTATCTGGGAGATACAGTTTGTAAATTGGTTTGGTACCATATTACACAGAAATGCAATTTTGTGGCCCTTTTAAAACTTTATTTCATCATAGTTTTTTATTTTGATGTTTTAAAATTTGCTATGATGATTACTTAATTAAATCTTTTCAAAATGACAAGAATAAGCAGTTTTGAGGAATTTTAGATGTACTTTTTAAAATATTTATTTTTTATTGCTTAAGATGGAGCCCTCTTGGTAGCAGTTTGTCGTGGTAAAGTGAGTGAGGGTCTGGATTTCTCAGATGACAATGCCCGTGCTGTCATAACAATAGGGATTCCTTTTCCGAATGTGAAAGATCTACAGGTAAGCAATCAAAGCCTTAAGTTTTATTTACCACAGAGGTTGTTGATCTTTTTCTTTTTGTTTTTTTTTTTTTTTGTAGTTTTTACTTAAATTCCTATTAGTTAACATACAGTGTAATATTAGTTTTAGATGCAGAAGTTGTTTATCTTTACATAAAGTTGATTATATGTTTTTCTTATATCCTGAGATATTTAAATGCTTTGGTGACTCAGAATGAGTGAGAAAGGTTTGGTAGATATGGATTTATTTTATTTTTAACTTATATTGTCTTGTGCTCAATAAGAGTGATTTTCAAAGTGTGATCTTGGATCAGGAGTATCCGAATCACCTGGGAACTTGATAGAAATATACAGCTCAATCAGAAACTGTATAGGTGAAGCCTAGCAATTTGTGTTTTATCAAGCTCTTAGCCACAGACTTACAAAGGCTCTCCAGGGAATTCTAGGGGACTTTCTCTGTCTCCCTTCTCTCAGTGCTATGCCCAGCCCTGCTGATTTCAGTGATTTTAGCTGCTCCAAAATCTGATCTCTTGGACCCCAGCTCAGTAGGACCACCATACTCTGCCTGTATGTCAGTGCTCTGTGCTTTTGTCAGGAAATTATACCCAGGAAGAGAGCTAAGAATCATGGAGTTCACCTAATGGTTTCCCTTATCTCAGAGATTATAGTCTTATGCTACCTCATATCTACTCCCTGAAAGCAGTTGCTTTATCTCTTTTGTCCAGTTTTACTTTTACTTAACAGTGGGAGGAGGGATCCCAAACTGGTTATTCTGTCAAAGCCAGAAACAGGAGTTTTGCTTCATTATCACGGATTGCTAACCATTATATTTGAAAAATTATTTGCAGCAATAACTTGAAGCCTAAGGTGATGTTATTTTCCATCACGAAGGATTTTCTCTTACTCCCTGCTGGAATTTGAAGGTTCTAGCCACCTGAGACCCAGACTTCAGGTTTTCTGGCCTTTGAGCTGAGCATAATTTATATCCCTCTTCCTAGGGTACAGTCTGTTAGGGTCTCATACCAAAGCAAGAATTCTTTCCCTTACAGTTACATTTATTAATACTTCAGCAGACACTGTGAATTATATAATATTAACAGTAATAAACAGTATTTCTCTGGTTAGCTCCTACTCTTCCCTAACCTCTGGATTTCTTGAAAGTTTCTAAAAGTCCTTAGGAGGTTACCTAATCCTTTCAGCCTTCACTAACTTTGGTGGCTTTCACTACCTTTCTTCAAGTACCGTGACTCTTACTGAGAGTGCTGACAATCATGCCCAGAGCTCCTATCCTAAGATGGTTAATGCTGCCTCTGACTACTGATGAGATAGTTGACATCCAGTCAAGAAAACCGTTGTGTTCACTATCAACAGCTTTCATTGCCACATTCCATTGAAGCTGAATGCTGCTGATGGTACTGCTATTGGCAGTGTTACTGTCTCTCTTTGATGTCTTATCATTTTACCTTGGCCCTATATCGTTGCACTAATGCCGCTTTGTTAAATTGGAGAGAATCCCTTTCCCCTCTTTGTACCACACATTCTCCTAATGTCTTAAATATATTTTTTCCCTAAAACTAGCTCTTTAAATTTTTGCTTATTATCTCCTCTCTTTCTTGGACCTATGTATGAGTACTTGAGGACCATAAAAGAAGATAACTTTTGGCTGATACTAGGTTGTACAAAATATGCTCACAAAAATAGCAAATCCTGAAGGGATTAATTCACATCAAACTCAATCGTGTTACATCTGAGAAGAGAAAGGAATGATGGTGTGGGTAGCTATCAAAAGGGACTTTAACTTTTCCTATATTTGTTTTAGTAGAAAACAAGTTTTAAGAAAATATGGCAAGAATAAAGATGTTTATTATGTCATTCTTTGAAAAAAATTTACATTTAAAGAAAATGTTACTTGTGAACAAAATTACATTTACCTTATATTTTCTCTACTCTCACTCCCAACAACTATGATTATGGGCATTGTTTTGCACCGGTATTGAGTTCTTACTGCTCTCTTTCCTCAGCATTATTTTTTCTCAGGCAGTGTCTCACTCTGTCATACAAAAAAGATAGCTGGTAACCTGCTCTGACATTCCTTAGTAATGGTCTTGCTTGTTACACTTCTGCTTATCTGAATTACAATGACTGACTGTAGTTATACAGAACAGCAAAACAACAAGCTTCACTGCAATCTAGGTGTGGAGGAGGAGGGTGGTTCTAAAGAAGTTTCCCCAATAGTTCCTGAAAGGGGCAAGTGGAGTAGACCTAAGAGTAGTCCTAACTGCAGGGACAAGGGACAGATAGAGAGGAAAATTCTTTATTGGCAATACCAGATGTAAGAGAAGTGTATTTCTTACTGCCTTTATGTCTAGATCAGTTCTTCTTATGTAGCAAACAAGTCTAAAATTTAATGGCTTAAAACAACCATCTGTTATGAGTCACACATCAATTGGTGGGGGGTGGTAGCTGGGTGGTAAATGATCTGAGTGAACTTGGCTAGGCTGCTCTGATGATTTCAGCTGGGCTTAGTCACCTGCTATGGTTTCACCAATGTAGGTTTGGCCCGACTGGGTCAGCTCTGCTCTACATGTATCTCATCCTTTGTATCCCAGCAGACTAGCCAGAACATTTTACCATGTTTTATATCTTGTCAGAGATAGAAGAAGGCAGGTTTGATTGTGCAAATACTTTTCAAATACCTACTTATAACACATCTGCTAACCTATTGCCCAAAGCATGTCATGTGCCTAACTAAGCCCAAAGTCTAGAGCAAGGGGTGGGGTGTGGTTATTTTCTATCACATATGGCAAAGGGCTTAGAATCAAGACTCCAAAAAGGAGTTTTGGCTTTTTTTGTTTTAATAACTACAGAATATTTATAAGGCATCCATTCAAAAGACTGATGTTTATAAGCTTTAGGAGTATAGGTATACAATTTTTATAATAATTAGGAAGTTCTTTTATCATTTGGAAGTGAGCAGAATATAGCCATCGATACCTAAATTTTCTGAATACTTGAAATAAATCAGAACACCATTATGGGTGATTTCTTTTCTTTTTTTTTTCTGAACTTGGAATTAATATTTACTATATATATGATTGACAGGTTAATTGCCATAAATTACAAGAAGTACTACAAATCAATATCAAATAACTAAATGGAATAAGAAAAATGCGAAAGTCATAAAACATAATCCACAGAAAAAAGTGCAAATAACCAGAAACATACGAAAAAAAGATGTTCTTCTTGACCCAAGAGAGAAATGCAAATTCAAACAATGAGATATTTGTCTTGGAAAAGATTGAAATGAGTGATGATGCCAGTGATGGAAATAGACTATTTTAGAAGGTGGAAGTGTAAGTTAACACACTCCATTGGGAGCAGTTGGAAATATCTATTTAAAGAAACGTCAATTTCAGAATTAAGCTATTGATAAATTTTGGAATCAGATACACCATGTTTAAGAATTTTTCCTGAAGAAATAGTTGTACAAATGTAGGAAGATATATGTTTATAGGTATTAATTGCACTTTTGTTTTCATATAAAAAAATTGGCAACCACCTAATTGCCTACCAACCGAAATCTAGCTAAAAAGCATATAGCAGTTGTCTATTGACTATCACACATTTGCGGAAATAGTAAGTTATATCTATACATACTGACAAGGAATGATAACTGATAAGTGATTTTTAATGGTCAAAATGTGTATAATCTGAACACATTTTTTTGTAAAATACATGGTATAAATCTTGAATATGTATTTTAAAAAATCCAAAAGAGTACACATCAAAGCGAAACCTATGATTCTCTCTTGGGAGTGAAACTATGTAAAAGTAATCTTCAACTTCATATATTCTATATTGCTTAGTTATTTTGCAGTGGGCATGTAACACCCTTGTTACCCGAAAAATACATAAATTTATATAATTTTAGATACATAAGTTTGTATTTTAAAATATATAATACATAATTTTTGAAGACAGAAATTAATGCTGTTAATGCTGTTGAATAACTGTTATTGATATATTTACCAGACACCTCACTGACACCTGCTAGAGTAACTCAAAATAGTTCAAAAGTTCATTTCAAGTTATAAGCAAGGTGGTGTATTAGTAGACAATATGTAGAGCATTGGTAGAGAGTAGTATAAAACTTTAAATGAAGGGATGAAGCAATAAAAATAGAATATTGAAGAATGGTAATTATTTGGGAAATTTTAATGGCTAGAGAATATGACATTCCAGGTTCTTTGTAACATCAGTGCTCAGTACACCACATTTTGCTCTGTAGTTGCAATTATGCTTACTGATGATTCTCGAAATGTATAAAAAATCAGCACAAATCATCTTCGGTAGTTCTCTCTGATCTCTACTACCAGGGATCCATATTTCTTGTATCAAATAGAAAGAAGAGTTCTTTTTTTTTTTTTTTAATTTCATTTTTTAATTTTTAAAATTTAATTCCAAATTAGTTAGCATATAGTGCAACAATGATTTCAGGAGTAGATTCCTTAGTGCCCCTTGCCCATTTAGCCCATCCCCCCTCCCATAACCCTCAGTTTGTTCTCCATATTTATGAGTCTCTTCTGTTTTGTCCCCCTCCCTTTTTTTTATATTATTTTTGTTTCCCTTTCCTTATGTTCATCTGTTTTGTCTCTTAAAGTCTTCATATGTGTGAAGTCATATGATTTTTGTCTTTCTCTGACTAATTTCACTTAGCATAATACCCTCCGGTTCCATCCACATAGTTGCAAATGGCAAGATTTCATTCTTTTGGATTGCCGAGTAGTACTCCATTGTATATATATATATATATATATATATATATATATATATATATATATATATACCATATCTTCTTTATCCATTCATCCATCGATGGACATTTGGGCTCTTTCCATACTTTGGCTATTGTTGATAGTACTGCTATAAACATGGGGGTGCATGTGTCCCTTCGAAACAGCACACCTGTATCCCATGGATAAATGCCTAGTAGTACAATTGCTGGGTCGTAGGTTAGTTCTATTTTTAGTTTTTTGAGGAACCTCCATACTGTTTTCCAGAGTGGCTGCACCAGCTTGCATTCCCAATGGGTGATTTCTTAAAATTCGTAAGTGATCCAACAAGTTATTGAAGATATTTATTTCGGATAAAAAAGGAAAAAAATATATAAATTAAATTTATAAATTATAAATTTATAATTATAAATTAAATATATTTAATAATTAAATATATTATATATTAATTAAGTATATTATATATATTGTATATTATATATTAAATAAAAATATATTTAATTTATAAACATAAAATATAAAAGAATAAAAATATAAACATATACATACACAAATATACATATATACAAATATAAACAAAATATAAAAGAAATACAAAATTTTGATAATTAAGTCACTTCATTTTTTTGTTTTTGCCTATGCTTTTGGTGGCATATTTAGGAAACTTGACAAATCTAGGCCATGCAGATCTGTCCCAGTTTTCTTCAAAGAGTTTCATAGTTTGAACTCTGAAATTTAGATATGTGATCCCATTTGAGTAAAATTTTTTTAATGTTTATTTATTTTGGGAGAGAGAGTATGAGCAGGGGAGGGGCAGAGAGAGAGAGAGAGAGAGAGGGAAGGGGGGGGGGAAATCCCAAGCAGCCTTCGCACTGTCAGCGCAGAGGCCTACGCTGGGCTGGATCCCACAAACCAAACCATAAGATCATGACCTTAGCGGAAACGAAGAGTTGGACAATTAACTGCCTAAGCCACCTAGGTGCCCTGCGTAAATTTTTGTATATGACATAAGATAAGAGTTCAGCTTCCTTATATCTGAAATGAGTCACTTATAGACACCATATAGTTTTTTTAATTCATCCAGCCAAATTCTGCCTTTCTGTTGGAGAGTTTAATCTATTCACAAAGTAATTACTGATAAGGAAGGACTTAGTTCTACTATTTAGCTATTTGTTTTCTGTGCTTTTTGTTTCTCAGTTGCTTCTTTATACATTGTATGCTCATTAACATAATTTATAATTATTGTTTTACACATTTGCCTTTTAAATCATGTAGAAAAAAAGAATTACAAACTAAAAGTATAATAATACTGGCTTGTATGTTTAACTACACAGTTCTCTTTACCAGTGCCCTTTATTACTTCCTTTACTATAGTAGGAAGTATTAAACTAAACTGAAGTACTTCCTACTATATTGCCTTCATTATATTATATTTTAGTGTTTATAAATGCACTTTGTAATCTGTTATATGGTGTACTTCAAGGATTAGGATAATTTCTTAAACATCTTTGTCTCTATAATTGGAATGTAGTGAGTATTCAATAAATGTTGATTTAATTAACACTTAATATAAACTCATTTAATATATTTAAGTCTTGAATACATATATTTTCATATTTCAGCATTCATATTTAAACATGTTTCATATTTAAACATATTTAAATATATTTATTGTATTTAAGTATTGAGTATATTCAATATATTGATTGAAATAAATTAGAATAGAACTAAAAGTTAAGTATGTATTAATATTCAGGCATACCTCTTTTTTAAATTTTTTTCTTTTAGTTTAAATTTTTGTTTGTTAACATTCAGTGCAATATTGGTTTCAGGAGTAGAATTCAGTGATTCACACATACAACACCCAGTGCTCATCACAAGTGCCCTCCTTAGTACCCGTCACCCACCTAGCCCATCTCCCGCCCACCTCCCTCTGTCAACCCATAGTTTGTTCTCTAGCATTAAGAGTCTCTTGTGGTTTTTCTCTCTTCTCCCCACCGTTTCTCATATATTTATCTGTTTTGTTTCTTAAATTCCACATAGGAGTAAAATCACATGGTATTTGTCTTTCTCTGCTTAGCTTATTTTGCTTACCATAATACATTCTAGCTTCATCCATGATATTGCAGATGGCAAGATTTCATTCTTTTTGCTGGCTGAGTAATATTCCATCGTATACACATATATGCCACATCTTCTTTATCCATTCATCATGTGTTTTGATTACTCTACTAACTGGCTGTTCCTCCATCTCTCCCCCTCTTCTTGGGCCTGTTTCCTGAGACACCACAATATTGAAATTGGTACAGTTAATAACCTTTTAGTGACCTCTAAGTGTTCAAGTGTCACATGTCTCACTTTAAATCAAAAGCTAGAAATGATTAAGCTTGGTGAGGTAGGCATGTCGAAAGCTGAGATACGCTGAAAGCTAGGCCTCTTGTGTCAAACAGTTAGCCAAGTTGTGAATGCAAAGCAAAAGTTCGTGAAGGAAATTTAAAATGCTACTCCAGTGAACACAAAAATGATAAGCAAAACAGCCTTATTGCTGATGGAGAAAGTTTTTTTGGTCTGGATAGAAGATCAAACCAGCCACAACATTCTCTTAAGCCAACACCTAATCCAGAGTAAGGCCTTAATTATCTTTAATTCTATGAAGGATGAGAGAGGTGAGGAAGAAAAGTTTGAAGCTAGCAGAGGTTGGTTCATGAAGACATCTTCATAATATCAAAGTGCATGGTGAAGCAGCAAGTGCTCATGTAGAAGCAGCAAATTATCCAGAAAATCTAGCAAAGATAATTAACCAAGGTGGCTACACTGAACAACAGGTTTTCATTGTAGATGAAACAACCTTATACTGGAAAAAGAGGCCACCTAGTATTGGAACATCTAGAAAAGAGAAGTCAATTCCTGGCTTCAAAGCTTCAAAGGATGGGCTGACTTTTCTTAGTGGCTAATGCAACTGGTGACTTGAAGCTGAAGCCAGTGCTCATTTCCCATTCCAAAAATCTTGGGGCCCATAAGAATTATGTTCAGTCTACTCGTGCTGTATAAATGGAACAACAAAGCTTGGATGACAACACATCTATTTACGACATGGTTTACTGAATATTTTAAGCCCACTCCTGAAACCTACTAATCAGAAAAAAAGAAAAAAAAAGATTACTTTCAAAATATGACTGCTCATTGACAATGCACCTGGACACCCAAGAGCTCTGATGGAGAAATGCAATGAGATTAATGTTGTTTTCATGCCTGCTAATACCACATTCATTCTGCACTCATGGATCAAGGAGTAATTTTGACTTTCAAGTCTTACTATTTAAGAAATACATTTTTATGAGGCAATAGCTGCCATTGATAGGGATTTCTCTAATGGATCTGGGCAAGTCAACTGAAAACCTTCTGGAAAGGATTCATTATTATAGATGCCAATAAGAACATCATGATTCATGGGAAGAGGTCAAAATATCAGCATTAACAGGAGTTTGGAAGGAATTGATTCCAACCCTCAGAGATGACTTTGAGGGACTCAAGACTTCAGTGGAGGGGTGCCTAGGTGGCTCAGTCGGTTGGACACCCAACTTCAGCTCAGGTCATGATCTCGCAGTTCATGAGTTCAAGCCCCACATCAGACTCTATGCTGACAGCTCAGAGTCTGGAGCCTGCTTCAGATTCTGTGTCCCCACCTCTCTTCTGTCCCTTCCCCCCCCCCACACACACACTCTCTCTCTCTCCCTCTCTATGTCAAAAATAAACATTAAATTTTTTTTAAAAAAATTATAAAAAAGACTTCACTGGAAATGTGGTAGAAAATCTAAGCGAACTAGAGTTAGAAGTAGAACCTGAGGATGTGACTGAATTCCTGCAATCTCATGATAAGAATTTAATGGAAAAGGAATTGCTTCTTATGGATGAGCAATGTAATCTCCTAGTGAAGATGCTGTGAAGATTGTTGAGGTGACAGCAAAAGATTTAGAATATTACATTAACTTAGTTGGTAAAGAAGTGGCAGGGTTTGAGAGAATGGACTCCCAATTTTGAAAGAAATTTCACTGTGGGTAAAATGCTATTAAACAGCACCATGTGCTATAGAGAGAGTTCATGAAAGCAAGAGTCAATCAATATGACAGACTTCATTGTTGTCATATTTTAAGAAATTGCCATAGCCACCCCAGCCTTAGGCAACCACTACCCTGGTCAGTCAGCAGCCGTCAACACTGAGGGAGGAACCCCACCAGCAGAAAGATTTTGACTCACTGAGACGATGATTAGCACTTTTAGCAATTAAGGCATTTATGTTGTTTTTTTTTTAAGACCTAATGCTATTGCACCCTTAATAGACTACAGTATAGTGTAAACATAACTTTTATATGTACTGAGAAATGAAAATTCACTTGACTCATTTTATTTTCATATTTGCTTTATCACAGTGGTCTGGAATAAAACCCATAATATCTCTGAGGTGTCTATTTCTATTTGATATAAGTTATTAAAATAGTATTTAGTTTTGTTGTTTGTTTTACTTGATACTGTTATTTAAAAACAACAATCCTAAGGCGCATGGGTGGCTCAGTCAATGGAACATCCAACTATTGGTTTTGGCTCAGTTCATCTCATGGTTCATGGGTTCAAGCCCCACTTTGGGCTGTGCACTGATAGCATGGAGCCTGCTTGGGATTCTCTCTCTTTTTCTGTCTCTGCCTCTTTCCTGTACGTGTGCACGTGCACGCTCTCTCTCTCTCTCTCTCTCTCTCTCTCTCAAAAATAAATCTTAAAAAAATTTTTTTTAATCTTTATTTATTTTTGAGAGAGAGACAGAGTGTGAGCAGAGGAGGAGGAGAGAGAGAGGGAGACATAGAATCTGAAGCAGGCTCCAGGCCCTGAGCTGTCAGCACAGAGCCTGATGCAGGACTCGAACTCACGAACCGTGAGATCATGACCTGAGCTGAAGTCGGACACTCAACTGAGCCACCCAGGCACCCCTCTAAATAAGTAAACTTTAAAAAAATCCGTCAGTTCTATATACTTTAATTAAAACATGGTAATGATAGTAATCATTATTAGATGATAATAGGACATTAGTGAACATTAATATGACTTAAATGAGGCAATATGGTGTGTTGTTACAGTCATTAAAGGAGTTACAGAAGAAAATGCTCAATCCTAGTACCATTTTATACTAATACATAGTAGAACATAATAAATGAAGGGGGTGTCTTATATTGGTTATACTGATTGTCACTCTTTATATATTATTTTTCTGTTGCTGCATTAGTATGATCACATAGCTTAAAACAATACACATTTCTTAAATGTCACAGTTTCTGTAGGGCAGGCATGTAGGTATGGCTTAACCAGCTTCTCTCTTCAGGCTTCCACAGGCTGCAGCCAAAATGTTGGCTGGGTTGTGTTCTTATCTGGACCTTGGGGTCTTCTTCCAAGCTCATCCAGGATGTTGGCAGAATTCAGTTCCTTATGGTTGTAGGACTGATCCAACCAGGGGTAACTCTCATCTCAGGCTATGCAGAGTTCCTTCCCCTGTGGCCTCCTCACAAGCCCTCTCACCACATGGCAGTTAACTTCTTCACAAGGTCAACAAGATAGATAAGAAGCAAGTCACAGGTTCTGCTCATACTTAAGGTGAGAAGATTATATAAGACACAACTCTCTGAGTCACCTTATGGTATGTTTGCCATATTCTTGTTTTTGGTAAAATGAGATGATGAATTAAATGATTTCCATAAATGGCTCTTCCAAAACTAAAATAGTGCTTCAAATTACTTACTAGACTATAACTTAGGACTTTATTAATAGGACTTTTATATTAATACTCAGTCTATCACACAGAAATAAGTGGAAGCTATTTATATTGAAAACCTTAAATATTACAGCTTCTGGAAATGAAACAATCTATTTCTACATTATTTTCTTCATTGTTTTATTTGAATTCATATTTTAGAAGATTAAGATCAGTGAGTTAGAAAAGTGATTTGAGTGGGAAAAAGAGCAATGACATTAATTTTATGATACTAAAATTTTTTTCTTAAATTTGAGACACAGATTATGGAAATAAAAATGAAAATACAGTTTAAAATACTAACTTAAGACTCTTATAGTCTCAGTTGCAGAGTTTGGCTTTTAGAGAAGCAGGAAAATGTATGTTAGAGCCAAAAATATGACTTCTTTGGCTGTGACCAGGATTTCCTCTTCCCACCTTGGGGACTAGAAAGTAGAGGTAGGAAAATTTCATTTTGGAGCCAAGTGTGACTTGTTTAGTTCAAGTCATAATTTATTGCATATACCTCAGGGACCTGAAAATAAAGAAACCCACTATGAAATGTTGATAATGGGCCACTCTGAAGGGCAAGCATTAAGCTAACTTTCCCAGTGAGGGTTTTTTTCACTTCCACCTTTCCCAGATGCTTCTGATCATTCTATAAGGACATACTTAATCGTGTAATAGTTAAAAAGAAAACTTTCTGTGCACTAAACCATAGTATTTGAGGGGCAGGAAAGTGAACCAAGGCCTTTATATGATTAGATGTCGGTGGAAAAGTATAACTGAAAGAAAAGTTTTTTTAATGCAGTTCAGTCACAGTATAACAAGGCTGCCATTTAATGGATATCTAAAGCAAATCCTTTGGCCAATTAGTATGATCTAAAAGCTACAAAAACCTTCAGCTTTCTAATTCAGACATCTACATCTCAAATTGATGGCATATTCATAATTTGTGAGACATTATAAGGTACAATATTTAGATTTTAAAATTAAATTTTATTTATATTCCTTAACATAGTTTAGTAGTACATAGAAATTTTTTTTTCGTGGATATTGTGCCTTTAACTCCCCTGTGGAAAATTCATAAAACCACAGAATATGGCAAAAAAAATTTTATACTTTAAAAATGTTCAAATGGTATTTTAGATTTTTATAATTGGTTTCATAAAATTTGATGGTAACATTCAATTTCAGAAGTGCTCTTATAGCAATTGAAATAACTTAAGATTATAAATTTTATATGCTTATTATTTTTCTTTATTAATATAGTATGTTGAGTTATTAAATTGATTTTATTTGGAAACTATTTACAATTCAGAGGATGATCTGATTAGTTTTGACATACAGTAACTATTATTTTTTTTTAGCAAACTTCTCTTAGCTCTGAAGGTACTGAACTATATGAATATATTATTTTAATCAATTTTTAAAAGTTATACTCATAATTGAAAAATATAGGCATGTTAAATTAGTTATTGACTTTATAACAAACATGTATAAATTTATAGACTTCCATGCATCCTTGGCATTTTGTAAACCTCAGAAAAGGGCTTGTTAGCCTTTGCATGCCCCCAGAAGATAACACCATTGGGGTGCCTGGGTGGCTAAGTCAGTTAAGTCCAACTTCAGCTCAGGTTGCGATCTCATGGTTTGTGAGTTCCAGCCCTGCATCGGGCTCTCTGCTGTCAGCACAGAGCCCGCTTTGCATCCTTTGCCCCTCTGTCTCTGCCCCTCCCCTGCTCACACTCTCTCTCTCTCAAAAATAAACATTTTTAAAAAGATATCAGCATTAATAAAACAGTGCACATTAAACCACATTCAACCAGTGTTTTCAAGTGTCAAAGTACTTTTTCTTAATTAAAAAAATTTTTTTTTAATGTTTATTTTTTGTGAGAGAGAGAGAGAGAGAGAGAGAGCAAGCATGAGTCGGACTGAGCCACCTCAAGTATCAAAGTATTATTAGATGATAGCAATATATGAATTCTTAAATCTGACATTTCTTTTTAAGGAGATTGTTGTTGATTCTTCATTATTCCTTGTTCCTTTGGCAGCAGTGTGTATATTCATCAGTAGATGAATGAAGGCAGGAATGTAAAGGACTATAGTATATCAAGACAAACAATTTCGGAAACAGAAACTATTCTTAATTTTAAGTAGGTTTATCTATTCCTTTTGTATCACTTCCATAATTGTGCTGATGATCTTGAGTATTGTAGCATTCATGTATTCATTCATGTAATAAGTTTCTACTAAGAGCCTAATTTGTACTAGATACAGTAGGTATAAAAATGAATGTGATGCTGGGGTACCTGGGTGGCTTAGTCGGTAAGTGTCCGACTTCGGCTCAGGTCATGATGTCACGGTTCATGAGTTCGAGCCCTGCATCGGGCTCTGTGCTGACAGCTCAGAGCCTGGAGCTGCTTCGGGTTCTGTGTCTCCCTCTCTCTCTGCTCCTACCCCACTCACACTCTGTCTCTCTCTCAAAAATAAATAAACCTTAAAAAAAAATTTTTAAATGAACATGATGCTATCTCTATACTACTAAAGTCTTTAGTGAAGGACATGAATGTATTACGGTGTTTGGTGGGATTGAATCTGAGTGTTCAAATGCTTAGAGAAAGTAAAATTAAGGAATACCTTTCTTTCACCTCTCATCCAGATATCCATTTACTTAGATTTGCCTAAAATAGATGGAGACAGAGAGATGAGATTTGAATCTTGTCTACAATGATATTGAAGCATACAAACATTTGATAAAGTGGAATGGCTTCACCAAAGGTCAGATTACAATAAGACTACTAATATCGTTAAGACTATTCAGAATACCAAAACAACCATTTTTTTAAATATCTGCCAAGAGTACCAAGTGCTTTAATAGACTGGTGACACAGTGAACCATTATACAGATTATAGCCCTCTGACTCATGTAACTTACAGTCTAGCAAGGAATAGTGACATTAAAGTAATGAAGTTAATTACAGTTGTGATAAAGGCTGTAAGAAAAAGTCACAAGAACCATGAGAATGTATAACAGGATCCTGACCTAGTGTTTGTGGGTAAAGAAAGACTTCCTGAGGAAGTGATATTTAGGCTGACACTTAAATACTGTCCTAGAAGGCTAAGACTTATATAGATGAACAGAATGGGTAAGAGTATTCTCAGCAGAAAGAATGGCCTATGCTAAGGCTCTAAAGGTGTGAAAGAGGATAAGCAGTTTCCAGGAATTGAAAGAGGCTGAGGTGGAGAGTGGGGGAGAATGGCATGTGAATAGAGACTGGGAGAGATATTAAGGAGCCAAATCATTTAGGACTCTGTATGCCATTTTAAGGATTTGAGACTATTCTAAGCCAAGGGAAATTCTAAGCTGTCCTGTGGGAAACCAGATCTGGGAATAGAGCCTGAGGTCAGAGTGTAGTGGATTTTTAGTTATAGTGTAGCATCTGATACAGAAACCCACCTGGATCTAGCCCCAATAATAACATGTGGTTACCCAGGGGAAATGGCTATGTATATAAACTTAAAGGGCTGTAATACTAAACTCCCAACATTTAGGAGTCCAGCAATTTGCTGTCGGAATTTTTGGAAACACTTAGACCAAAGCACAGATATGGAAGAAAAACCATGTCACCTCTGAAGGTCTAGAATGAGTTTATCCTCAATTACTTAAACATTTTTTTCCTCCTCAGAACGCTTTTTTTTTTCAAGATAGTTTGGCCAAAAGTATTATTAAAGTAGGTTTTAAGTGCACTTTGAAATAACAAAATTAGAATCTAGTTTAAATCTAATTATTCCATGTGGGTTGACAACTTGTAATTTGCCGTGGACAGTGAAAACTGAGATAACCAAACCCTTGTTCCCATCCTTTTTTAAAAACAAACAAGCATAAAAACACAAAAATAAATGGCCAAGGTATTTTTCATTTTTAAATTAAAAAATTCCCATATTTCTTAAAGGAATGTTTTGGGATCAGGGGAAGAAACATTTAAAATCACAAAATTTCGGGGCGCCTGGGTGGCGCAGTCAGTTAAGCGTCCGACTTCAGCCAGGTCACGATCTCGCGGTCCCTGAGTTCGAGCCCCGCGTCAGGCTCTGGGCTGATGGCTCGGAGCCTGGAGCCTGTTTCCGATTCTGTGTCTCCCTCTCTCTCTGCCCCTCCCCCGTTCATGCTCTGTCTCTCTCTGTCCCAAAAATAAATAAAAACTTTGAAAAAAAAAATAAAAATAAAATCACAAAATTTCAAGCAGTTTTCATTAGCCTTTTTCCTTCTTTTTCTCCCAATAATCATGTCATTCTAGTTCGGTGGGGGGGGGGGGGGGGTAGATAAAAAGCCATGCCTGAATATAGCTACAAATTAAAGCTTTGGATATTTAACAAATAAAAACTTTTGGTTTATGAAAATTTTTGAAATTATATTTTCTTATGTGCATCTTGTTGGCAAGAACAAGAACTTTATTGACTTTTGTATTTTACTTTTGTTCTCATAGTAGGTTGAAGGCTTTAAAAGTGATATTATCACCCTGGGAACTTATGAGGTTGATTGACACATTACTTCCAGTGGCCTAGAGCATAATCAGCACCACTGACCTCAAGGGAAGTGGTGGAATTGACTTTTAACTTCTCTGAAAGTTTTCTTTTTCTTTAGAGTAGAATTTTTTTTGTTGCAGTGGATTTTGACCTATTTATATTTACTTAATCAAATCCCCTTGTTGTGAGCAATGTTCTGTGCATTGTAGGATGTTTGGCAGCGTCTCTGGCCTTTACCTATAGATGCCAGTAGCAGACCCTTCTCTCCTCACTAGTTGTGACAACCAAAAATGTCTGTAGACATTGCCAAAATCTTTTGGTAGACAAAATCAATGTCAGTTGAGCACCAATGCTTTATATAATAAGGCATAGGAGCAGCTGGGTAATTAAGTCAAGTGAGCATCTGACTCGACTTTGGCTCAGGTCACGATCCCTGGGTCATGGGATTGAGCCCTGCATAGGGTGCTGAGCACAGTAAATGCTCAAGATTTTCTCTCTCTCTCTCTTCCCCTCTGCCCCTCTACCCTGCTCATGCTGTCTCTCTCTAAAAATATTTATGTGTGATATATATAAATATATATATAGAGAGAGAGACATATGGGTGTGTGTCATGAATTAAAATGAGCAATCTGTTTATCTTTTAATTATTTTTTATCAAGTTGAAAAAAGTTTAATAAAGCTTTTACTAAGAGCCTAATTTATACAAAATACAGTTGTTTCTTATATTAACAATATCTTGGCTTCTGCCCCATTCCCAGCCCTTGCTTCTGAGAGGCAGCAAATTTTGCTTCTTTTAGCTATTTTTGTCTGGTATTTACTCCATATTTTATCTTTATTTAATCAGTTTTAGACCTAAGTATTTATTTGCTATATTGAGATAAGGATTTTAGCTTACTATATACCTTTTCCTTCTTTTTCCTCCTAACATAGTTACATCACATTTTAAAAATTAAATCCATAATCAATATTCACATCATGACTATGAAAATATTGTTCATTGTAGTCAAATAATTTCCTTCCTTTCTTGAACTTTTTATCTTCCTATTAATAATGCCCTCTGTCCTTTTTTCCTTTTCAAAAGATCTTTGTTTTGGGTGTTTTGGGTTTTTTTTTTTTTTAAGTTTATTTATTTATTTTGAGAGAGACAGAGAGAGCATGAGCAGGGGAGGGGCAGAGAGGGAAAAAGAGAATCCGAAGAAGGCTCAGTTCTGTCAGCGCAGAACCCCATGTGGGGCTCAATCTTAACCAACTGAGCCACCTAGGTGCCCCTAAAAGATCTTTAAATTAATTTTGGGTCACCCTTCAATGAATATATGCAATACCTCTCAATACAGTTTTCCTATCAGATCTGTGAGATAATAGGTCAGTCCTTTTTTTCCCTCTGAAGACATTGCTCCTGGAGCCTCCTGATCTCCTACTTCAATCAAGCAAGACCAAGTTGTTCTTTAGCCCACTTAACTGCCAGATTCCTGAGATTTCCTTTTGCTGTCATCCTGGGAATTTGATTTGCCTATCTTCTGTGTTGGATCCTAAGTTTCCTGAGTCTCAAATCTTCCTAAATGTTTTCATCTTCATAGTACAGTCCTCTGGCAGTTTATCTATACTTTCATTTCCTGAGCTTTTTTGGACTCCTGCTGGCCTAACTGGCTTATTTCCCATCAGTAGCTCTGTGGGTACTTTGGTTTGAACTTTCACCTCTCTGCTCAGTCATACACCTTTTGTCCATCTGCTTTTCACATTCATGTATCAGGTTTTGAGTTTGCAGATGTCTCTTAGTTTAATTGAAGATGAAGACTGTTTCTCTTATTTGTCTTTTAAGTTTGGAGAAGTTTTTATGTCTTTCTTTTTTCCTTTCTGAAACTAGAAGTCTTCATTACTTTGTAAGATTAAGTATGGGATTTTAAAATGTTGTGATCCCAGGGGCACGTGGGTGGCTCAGTCAGTTAAAAGTCCAACTCTTGATTTCGGCTCAGGTCATGATCTCATGGTTTCGTGGGTTCTAGCCCCACATCAGGCTCCATGCTGATGGTGTGGAACCTGCTTAGGATTCTCTCTCTCCCTCCCCCTCTCTCTCTGCCCCTCCCTCACTCCCGCTGTCTCTGTCTCTCTCAAAAATAAATAAACTTAAAAACCTAAATAAATAAATAAATAAATAAATAAATAAAATCTATGATCTCATATACTTTATTCCCACACTTCTACAAGCACATTTGAGAAGCTCTAAATCAAATATTCCTAACAATAATATTGTAAAGGTAGAAAGTAATAATTGTTCTAAAAAATCAAGTATATACTTCTATTTGAAAGATAAATTTGGATGTAATAAAAATCTAGGTGGAGAAAGTATCGTAATTCATTTGTTAGGCTGTGGAGGTAATAAGTTTCAAGGTTTTAAGTGTATTGCAGTATTTTTCAGTACTTCTATAATCTTTGTTACATGCACACTTTCTTGTGACCATGTTTGTTTTTAAATGTCACAGTGTTTAATCATGTGAAATCTGAGTCTGACCCTCCTCTTACCTTCTACTTTCTATGCCTGCCATTGCCATAAAACTTTTATCCAGCACCCCCTCTCCCACCCCACTCCACCCCAGGGCCAAAGTGCTTAGTATTGCATTTTCTAGCATCTACAAGCTTCTTCTATGAGAGATCTTGCCACCCAGAGATACATAGGAGTAGGTGCAGGTTTCTGTCACTTGCTGAATGCAGCACTACTCATTCCCCTTAACAAAGCCTTTTTTTTTTATTAAAAAATTTTTTTTTAATGTTTGTTTATTTTTGAGACGCAGAGAGAGAGTATGAGCAGGGGAAGGGCAGAGAGAGAGGGAGACACAGAATCAGAAGCAGGGTCCAGGCTCTGAGCTGTCAGCACAGAGCCCAATGTAGGGCTTGAACTCACGAACTGCGAGATCATGACCTAAGCTGAAGTTGGACGCTGAACCGACTGAGCCACCCAGGTGCCCCATCAAAGCCTCTTAATATTAGCTTATTCCTTTAAGAGCCTGGAGTTCCATTTACAGCCTCACATTGCTTTCTTACGTATGATATTACTTCATTTTATTGGTTGTTATTGCTAGACAAGTTTATTCATAGTGAGGGAAGCTCTAGATCGTAAGATATGCGAATGAGATAATATTCAGACTAATAAAGTAGCAGTCGTGCATTCATTCCATAGATTATATCACTAATGTATTTTATATGTATATAGTTCAAATACAGCTCATGGGTTGCAAAGTGATAAAGAATATTATGAAAGATATTAAAAAGTGCTAGTGTTATAATTTGTCAGAAAATTTAAGATCAATTGCAGAAATTATTTAGCAAAAATTGTGTTTCAAAACTGAATGCTGTTCTCTATGTCCTGCCAAAGTACATACTTTCATTGATATTTGATGAAAAAGTAGCTATGTCATAAACTGAAGAAATTTATTTTATGTTACCTAAGATAATGTGCCTATATACTGAATAGAACAGTTTAAATGCCTTCATAGGGAGTTGATCCAGGTGTTAAAGCCCTAATTTGAGGTGAACAGCCTAAGAGATGGCCCACTTTGTCTCTATTAGTCCTGTGACTTCTTTCATATACGTGCAACAATATAGTATAACAGAATGTAAAGCCCACCCAAATCATTGGATTTTAGAAATAATGGGATATGTAATGACTCCAATCCACTTACCTCCAATATGTGATGATGCTTTACTGTTTTGTGTGTCATTTATTCAACTCTGTGTGGCAGGAATTATTTTCTTATGTTTTCTTGTTTTCTTCTACTTACAAAGGAGGAAACTAAGAAAGAAAGCTAAATTGAGGGGGTACTGTGCCTCGCCCAAGGTCAAACAACTAATTAGTGTCAAAGCCTTGAATCCAAGCTGTGTATTTTTTCCATTATACCTCCTTCCCTCAGAACCTACTATAGCATGAATATATATATGACCTTTTCTAGAGATGATAACTTAAGCATTTTCAGATTTATATAGATGATATTTTAGTATGGGTAGCCTAACTAAATTGCCACAAAACTTAGTATTTAAAAGAATTTTTTTTAACTTTGCCCTTTATAGAATGAGTGTATTCAACTTAAGGTTTCTTACATGTTTTAAAATATTAACTGTCTTTTTTTTTCTTTTAATAGAAAAATATTAATTTCTGCTCTTTTCTGGGTTCATTATCTTATCTTAAAAAATTATTTTTGTAATAAAAAAACCCAAAGATCTAATGCACCATACTGACAGAATGTTTTTGCATTATTCAGAATTACTTAGATGTTGCTGAGTTACCAATAAGCTATTCTGGATGGTAGCTAAATTATTATAACTAGTTGAGGTAAAATATGTTGAATATGTCAAGAATAAGAGATGCCTAGTTTGAGGAGAATGTTTTTTTCTTATATTTGAAATTTCTAGGCCATTTTTTTTTAACAATGATAATTTATAACACAGAGTTCAATATAGATTTTTTCTGTACAAAGTGTGTTACCCAAAGCAGCCTTAAAGCATCTGTGAAATAAGTTATGTTACTGATACTGTGTCTGTTACTATGTCTTGATTCTTATTTCTTAGTAGATTATTGTGGTCAATTCCTATTGTAACAAGAAAAGTAAGTAACAATTGAAAACCATCTCTAATGTGTGTGTGGTTTTTGTGTGTATTTTTTTTTTAACTCTAAAAGGGAGCCTGGCTTCTTAAGTCTTGGCAGAAATCCATTTTTTTCCCTTTTAAGAAAATATATATACTATATTTGGTTAACTTGGTGTTTCAGAAATCTTGAAAATGTGCCAGATGAAATAAAACCAGCTATATTCCTTTTATCTAGCTAAATTATTTTACATACAAGATCTTATGCTGAGTTTAGAACTCTAACCATTGGAATTTATATTGTGATACCCTGATAAAAAATGTTTATACTGTGATGATATAAAGCAGTAAATGTCTCTAATGCGCAGTCTCTGTCTCCAGATTTGGTTTGCTATAAATGTTTATGTTTTAGGTCCTTTACCTTGGCGAAAGATAAAACTATGCATCTTGAGTGTTTGCTGGACAAATGTGTTTATTTTTTTGAAGCAAAGTTTTAAAATATTTTTAATAATAAGTTTAGCTGATTGTTGTCAGTCTTATTTTGAGGCTTGAACTTCTGTTTTAAAGCTTACATATGAGAAAAAAATATATTCTGCCTATAGTGATTGCTTTTAGAAAAGCATTTAATACTGAAATCATAATATATATTCATATGAATTGGGATAAATTCCCCGGTCTTTTGTATGAGGCAGTAAAGTGAGGAGATGCATTTATAATTCCAGTTCATATTTATCACACCACTTATTTCTTCAGAAGCTATGTGTAAAATGATACTCTCATCATGCAGAGCTACTTATGGCCACACTGTTGGGTTTGACTAAGTTGAAAAAATAATCTAGTGTTCAAAAGTGTGACTTAAATTTCTTGTTGACATATACAGTATAATCCTTTTGGTTATTTTATATATTCTATACCCATTCAGTAGTGTAGTACGTATACTGTCTCCAATAAAACTGAGTCATTAAAGGACTTGAGAAACTTACTGTTTGATCTCAAGTATATTATAGTGTAATAGTAAAATCAGAATCCAGAACCATTTAACTTCTGCTTGACAATAGTTATCTGGGTATTTTTACATAATTCTCTAAGTGTCACCTCCGTCTTGATTATCTGTGTCTGCTATTCAGGATCTCCTCTTTGCTTACATCAGGTTAGCTTTTGATGCACAGATATTTTTAGTTGCCCAGAAACTACTATATTAAGGGGTTTTTTTTTTTTCATTTTCTGTGAACTTAAACTCATTATGGGAAAAAAAAAATTCAGTGCAGCATCTGAACCAATGGGTTGCAGACTCAAGCCACTAAAGGAGTTAAACAGGTTATTTAAATGAGTGAGCTAGTTGAGGGTTGGCAAATAGTTCAAATTATTTTAAGCTACGGTAAGAGCCACATGAAACGTAAGTTTGAGCCCTCAGTTTGCAACCTTTGATAAAATAGTTTGATTTCTCTCTGCTGTTTACACACCCCTCCAGAATTACACATATACCAATTTATTGGGGGTGGGGACCAAGTGGTTTAAACTCTTCTAGAGTGTACAATTAAATATAGCTTTCTATTTTGGGAAAGCCTTGTAAAATGTATTTGAAAAGTAATGTTAACTGGTCTACAAGATCATCTTTCCAAACCACACTTCAGCTTAGTTTATAGTGTTTACTTTCTGTCAAAACTTAGAAAAAACATTCACAGTTAACTTCCATAATATAAAATGTCTGTCTCGTTAGGCATTAAAGAAGGATTGGTCAACAGGTATAATGTTATTAGACTGTATTGCTAATGTGAATGTGGACATGACCTCCCAAATAGATCAAAGACTAATCTCTTTGACAGTTACAAGATGGCAGAGCTTGCCATGGGCCTTTTGCTGCTGCACATTGAAACTATTTGTTTGGAAATCATGCCTGAGGGATGAGAATGCATTTATAAGGATGAGCAGGTAAAAGTAAAAGGTTGTCTTTTGACATTTCAACTAATCCCTTCCAGCCTTTGGTTTACTTAACATTTAGGCTATTTGCTGGCAGGAGAAACTGACTTTTTCACATATGCTTTATGTCATTTTAAATTGGGCATTGATTTTCATGCCTGATAATCCCTAAGTGTACAGTGAAATAGATTCTGATGTCATTATAATGCGGTATACGATCTTCCTACCTTTTCTAAACCCTTAACCTTGCTTTCCCTAATGAAATGTGTTTCCCCAAGACAATTTTTTCTTTTTATTAATTTTTAGGAGTTTGTTTCTTTATATAATAAAAAATATTTAAATGTTAATTTATATATATATATATATATATATATATATATATATATTTACCTTCAAAAGTTTTTTTTTTCTTTTCGCCTAAAATAATTTTCCTGGGTAAAATACTCACAGTATTTTAAAGGCTATTTGGATGGTAGAGAATATTTGAAAACTTATAAGGAATTGAATTTATGTTGTCAAACATAAAAATTAGTTCATTTTAATGAAAACTAAAACACTAAGGAGAGATAATTTTGTTTATTTAATCTAATAGTTGCTACATTATCTCTGTTTCATTTATAACTAATATATCCTAGAACAACTGTTATCATAGGCAGAGTGATCATTATAAAGTATTTGTCTGGAATAAGGTGTAGGGAAATTTGAAAACCCTTAAGCTATTATGTCTAACAAAGGATAAATGCTACAATTTGGCAGGGGTTGGCAGGTACTGTCAAAGAATATAGAGAAACTACTTAGTTATATTTTGAGAGATAGGTAGGAAATATACATTTTTCCCAGTTGGATAGAATTTTTAAAGTATATTTTCTTTTAATCTCTACATATTATACTTTATCACTGAATTGTTACTTTTACATACTATTATCTAACCTTTCCTATGATGCCATATGATTATATTATTTTTTTAAATATAACCTATAACACTTAAAGGAAAGTGTGCTTCCTTTGTATTCTAGTTATAAAGTTTTAATATAGAAATTTGACAGGTTATTTTGAGAGGATATAAAGTACAATTTCTTTCCTACCAATTTGAAAGCTACTTGTCAGAAGTATACTCTTCTGATTTCTCTTCTAACACATGTCCTTTTGTTTAAAAAGGTTAATAGTAATATAGAGTGTATTGAAGAGACTTTGTTTTCTCTTGAGTAGTTGTACAACTTTTTTGGTTTTTTAGTTTTTATTTATTTATTTCAAGAGAGGGGAGGAGGGGGGAGAGACTGAGAGAGGAAGAGAAAGAATACCAAGAAGGCTCTGCACTGTCATTGTGAGGCTCCTACGCTGGGCTCGAACCCACTAACCATGAGATCATCACCTGAGCTGAAATCAAGAGTTGGATGCTCAACCGACTGAGTCACCCAGGCGCCCTAAGTAGTTTCACAGCTTCTTAAAACTAACTTGTTAATTTATCTTGAAAGTCCAGAATTTATCCAAGAAAGTAACTCTTTATACCTTTAATTAGGCTTATACTACAAAAATATACTATATACTTCCCCAGGAATACTACATATGAGATCTTAAAAAGTTGACTAACAGGAACTGCTGTTTCATATTCAATAACTAGTTGCTGGGTATTATAGTCAATTGTTTCTTCTTCTTTCTCCTTTCTTCTTCTTCTTGTTCTTCTCCTTCTTCTTCCTCCTCCTCTTCCTCCTCCTCCTCCTCCTCCTCCTCTTCTTCTTCTTCTTCCTCTTCCTCTTCCTCTTCCTCTTCCTCTTCCTCTTCCTCTTCTTCTTCTTCTTCTTCATGTTTATTTATTTTTTGAGAGAGAGAGCAGGGGAGGGGCAGAGAGTGAGGGAGACAGAGAACCCCGAGCAGGCTCCACACTGTTAGTGTAGAGCCTGATGTGGGGCTCATGCTCAGAAACTGTGAGATCATGACCTAAGCTGAAATCAAGAGTCAGATGCTTAACTGATTGAGCTACCCAGGCACCCCTGTAGTCAATTTCTGTGAGCTTCCAATACTAGCAGATAGTTATAGGTGAATAAATTGCTGTCGTTGTATTTGAGAACTATTTTAAATTTTACTTTAATTAGATTTTCTTACTCATTCCATTTCTAATTAGGAAAAGTAAGCCACAACAGAATTGATTTACCCAAGATCACTCAAGAAAGCTATATAGTGTCTTGACTCCAGAGTTTTCACTCTTAAGAGAGCATGCTCTGGAAAGAGACCTAGATTGAGTTCCCAGCTCTACTCCTGTGCACTGTGCTTAGAACATTATAGGAGCTCAATAAATGTTATTATCATTTATTATTAAAATCTGTTGTTCCCATCTTTTCCAATTTTGACTTTGTGTTTAGCTAATTGTGTATACCATTCATTCTGATCTTGTATAAAAGTAGTTCACTCTTGGGAGGATGTAATTTTAACATTTTTTATGAAGACCATATGAAGGCTGTGTATGTGGTATCCTTTGGTGTGACACTGCTTTTAATAGGAATGTAGCATTATATGCTGTAATTGAGTTCATCTTTGAAAAGGAGTATGATTTTATTTTATTTATTTTTTTCGCAGTTCTTAAAATTTTAATTCTCTTGTGCAAAAAATATATCTTTAGTTAAATAGAACAAGAATTTATTTTGTCCAGATGAACCTGATTTTTAATTTCTTCACTGTATACACACCACAAAACTGCCCCCCCCCAAATACGTTTGGCAGTCGTATTTGTAGCATATTATATTTACATCTTATTTTGGAAAGATTTGACATCCATAGTCTCCTTTAGGAACCTTGATTTGTTTATATAGATCTTGTTTTTGGTCCTTCAGCAAAGCTTTATAAATTCTTTTAAGAAATGGATCTAGTTCATTTTTGTTGGTTTTATTCCTAGGAATTTGATAATTTCTGTTGGTCCTGTGAATGGAATTTTCTCCTCACTATGTTTTCTAAATAGTCATTGTAATATGAAGGAAAGCTATTAATGTTTTTGGTTGACTACATAGTTTGACCATCTTTTAGAATTCTCATTAGTTTCAATAATTTCCCACTTCAGTTCTTAGATTTTCTAGGTTTATATTCAAATCATCTACAAATAATGGTGATGTTTATTTTTTTCTAATTGGTACTATTGGTTTTTCTTAGTTCATTTAGTGATTAGAATCTCCAAGTAATCTTACATGATGACAGTGGATTTTGGATATTCCTATAATTTGTTGAATCCTTTGGATCTGAGAGAATTGAAGACATTTTTCAACCCAGAAAAATTCCTTTTATTTCTTTGGTTATTTATCCTCTAGTCTGTCTTTCTTGATCTTCTGGCCTTCCATCTTCCATGTCTCTCTTCTTCATTTTCCATTTCATTACTGTCTTCATGTTTTGGGTTTGTTTCCCTGGAAGCCGAGCTTGAGATGGGGACTGTAAGGACAGGCACTTACTGAAGGAACATTCTTTTTTTTTTTTTTTTTTAAGGAAAATTTACCTCTTTTAATATTGAGAAGACTCAGTATTCTTAAGTAACCAAAGACCTGATAAAAAAGACAACATGAAGTTATTTTGGTAAGATACAAAATCATTGTTGTCTAGGAAGATTACTTAAAGTATAAAGAAAAACCTTTTACAAGTTTACAATCTCTTATTACCTCGAATAGAATAGTCCAGGAAAAAAAAAATGTCCTTTTAACAGAAAATTTTAAATTACAGTTTTATATAAGTACACTATTGATATTAAAGCCTATTTTTTAATTTAACTTTATTTTTTTTAAATTTACATCCAAATTAGCATATAGTGACAACAATGATTTCAGGAGTAGATTCCTTAGTGCCCCTTAACCATTTAGCCCATCCCCCCTCCCACAACCCCTCCAGTAACCCTCAGTTTGTCCTCCATATTTATGAGTCTCTTCTGTTTTGTCCCCCTCCCTGTTCTTATTTTTGTTTCCCATCCCTGATGTTCATCTGTTTTGTCTCTTGAAGTCCTCAGATGAGTGAAGTAATATGATATTTGTCTTTCTCTGACTAATTTCACTTAGCATAATACCCTCCAGTTCCATCCATGTAGTTGCAAATGGCAAGATTTCATTCTTTTTGATTGCTGAGTAATACTCCATTCTCTCTCTCTCTCTCTCTCTCTCTCTCTCTCTCTCTCTCTCTCTATATATATATATATATATATATATATATATATACCACATTTTCTTTATCCATTCATCCATCGATGGACATTTGGGCTCTTTTCCGTATTTTGGCTATTGTTGATAGTGCTGCTATAAGCATGGAGGTGCATGTGTCCCTTCAAAACAGCACACCTGTATCCCATGGATAAATGACCAGTAGTGCAATTGCTGGGTCGTAGGTTAGTTCTGTTTTTAGTTTTTTGAGGAACCTCCATACTGTTTTCCAGAGTGGCTACACCAGCTTGCATTCCCAGAAAAGGAGTATGATTTTAATATCAAGCTCAATTGACTAGACGGCAGGATTTACTGTGATCTCTTTTCCAGCAAAGAAGAAGTTTAATTTAACAGTCTCTGTGTGTTAGTACTGTGTATTAGTACCTAGATAGAAAATGAATATAGTCTCAGCCACTTGGAAAAGTATGAGATTCTTGATATCCTTTAATAGCGGAGCCTTTGAAGTATTAAGTATTGTCTCAAATGTATTAGTACTGTTTCAACTCTGAATTTTAAATTTGTTCAGATCATCACTGACTGCTTTCATATGCTTTGATTCTTTCATACCTATGTCTTTGGTGTGTGGGGCTCTAGTTGATGCTTTTCATTACTTCTGTGGATCTGTCTTAAGATTTACCAGTTCTTCTGTCTTCTCTGATCTGTTAAACCCATCCAATGGATTTTTATTTTAGTTACTATATTTTTCAGGTATAGAATTTCCATTTGGGTCTTTTTTATAGTTTCCATTTCTCCAAAGTTCATTTATTAAGCTATATATTTTTAAGTTGTTTAAATATATTTATAACGGCTACAACAAGGTCTTTGCTAATTCCGGTAGCTGGGCCCTTGCTAGATTGGTTTTTGTTCACTCTTTTTTTCTTTGATTATGGCTCACATTTTTATTAGTAATTTTTATTTTACACTGGGCATTGTAGATGGTACATTATAGAGATTCTGTTTTCTGTTATTCTCTGAAGAATATTGATTTTTGTTTTTTGTAGGTAGTTCGGTTAGTAGCTGATGATCTTGAACTTACATGGGCATGATTTGACAGGTTTTTAGGGGAACTCTGGAAAAGCTCAAGGTACATAATCTTTAAATTTTTTTAATGTTTATTTTTTAGAGAGACAGAGACAGAGACAGACAGAGCATGAGTGGGGGAGGGGCAAAGAGAGGGAGGGGAACACAGAATCTGAAGCAGGCTTCAGGCTCCCAGCACAGACCCCTGTGTGGGGCTCAAACTTCATGAACTGCGAGATCATGACCTGAGCCAAAGTCACATGCTTAACCACTGAGCCACCCAGGCATCCCTCAAAGTACATAATCTTTAAACTCTGTCTCCCCTGTGATTTTTGTCAGGGTTTTGGTTTAAGTCTTTTTGGGAGTTGGTTTAGAATTGGCATCTTTCTAAATCATGGTCCTTTTTAAAAACATTATACCTGACTGTGTGTGAGTGTGTGTGTGTGTGTGTGTGTGTGTGTGTGTGTGTGTATTTTACTTGATTTTTTATTTACAAAATATATTTTGGCTAAATTTCCATGTCAAAATATATAAATCTATTTCTTTTAATTAGTATTTATCTCAGAATAAATGTAATATAACATTTAATTATCCACTTGATAATTAGACATTTAGGTTGTTTCTTATTTGTCTTTAATAGAAAGATGCTATGAATATCCTTGCACATATTATCTATCTGTACTTGTAGGAAAATAGAAACACTTGTGGTAAATATTTGTCAGTATTCTGCAGATAAAAACAGTGGGATTGTTAAATTTGCATTTCTTGGTTTACTAATAAAGTTAAGTATCTTTTCATGTGGGTTACTAGCCAGTTACCATTCATCTAGTTCTGTAAAAGATGCTATTTGGGTTTTGAGGGGGATTGCACTGAATCTGTAGATCACTTTGGGCAATAAGGACATCTTAACAATACTAATTACTCCAATGCATAAACATAGTATCTTTCCATTTCTTTGTGTTTCTTCAGTTTCTTTCATCAATGTCTTAAAGTTTTCAGTGTAAAGATCTTTCACCTCCTTGATTTATTTTTATTTTAGAGAGAGAGTGAGCAGGGGAGAGAGAGAGGTAATCTTAAGCAGGCTCCACACTCAGTGTGGAACCCGAAACAGGGCTCAATCTCTTGACTCTGGAATCAGGACCTGAGCTGAAATCAAGAGTCGACACTTGGGGCGCCTGGGTGGCGCAGTCGGTTAAGCGTCCGACTTCAGCCAGGTCACGATCTCGCGGTCCGTGAGTTTGAGCCCCGCGTCAGGCTCTGGGCTGATGGCTCGGAGCCTGGAGCCTGTTTCGGATTCTGTGTCTCCCTCTCTCTCTGCCCCTCCCCCGTTCATGCTCTGTCTCTCTCTGTCCCAAAAATAAATAAAAACGTTGAAAAAAAAAAAAAAAAAAGAGTCCGACACTTAACCAACTGAGCCACCCAGGTGCTCCTCACCTCCTTGGTTTAATTTATCCCAAAGTATTTTATTCTTTTTGATGCTATTGTAAATGGGACTGTTTTTCTTTTTCTTTTCTTTTCTTTTTGTTTGGATAGTTTGTTGTTAGTGTATGGAAATACAGCTGATTTTTGTATGATGTTTTGTATCCTCCAACTTTACTAAATTCATTTATTAGTGCTAACAGTTTTTTGGTAGAGTCTGTAGGGCTTTTTACATATGAGATCATGTCATATGCAAACAAAGTTTTACTTTGTCCTTTCTGGATTGGATTCCTTATATTTCTTGCCTAATTGTCCTGGCAAAGACTTTCAGTATTTTGTTGACTAGAAGTGGTGAGAGTGGGCACATTTGTCTTATTCTTGATACTAGAAGAAAAGTTTTCAGCTTTTCACCACAGAGTATGATATTAGCTGTAGGCTTCTTATATATGGCCTTTATTATGTTGAGGTACATTCCTTTTATATCTGATTTATTGAGAGTTTTAATCATGAAAGGATGTTGAATTTTTGCAAATGCTTTTTCTGCCTCTTTTGAGATGATTATATGATTTTTGTTCTCCCTTTTGTTAATGTGGTTTATTACATTTATTGATTTATGTATAAAGTAATCTTTCATTCCAGGAATAAATCCCTCTTGATCATGTATCTAATCCTTTTAATGCGATGTTGAATTTAGTTTGTTGGTATTTTGATAAAGATTTTTGCAACAGTGTTTATCCTATAGGGATATAGCCCTGTAATTTTCTCTTCTTGTAGTGTCCTGATCTGGCTTTGGTATGTGATTAGTACTGGCTTCTTAACATGAGTTTGGAAGTTTTTCTGTCTCTTCAATATTTTGGAAGCATTTGAGAAGGAAAAGTGATAATTCTTCCTTAAATGCTTGATAGAATTTACCATTGAAGCCATCTAGTCCTAGGATTTGTTGTTGTTGTTGTTGTTGTTGTTGTTGTTGTTCAGAGACTTTTGATTACTGCTTCAATTTTCTTGCTTATTATAGATCTGTTCAGATTTTTCCTCTTCATTATTTAGTCTTGGTATGTTGTATATTTGTAGGAATCTATCCATTCCTTCCGGGTTATCCCAGAAATGTACTCTTTCATTTATAATTTTATTTGACCCTTTCTTTTGCTTAGTTAGCAAAAAGTTTATCAGTTTTGTCTTTTCAAAAAACCAGTTCTTCATTTCAGTGATTTTTATCTATTGTTTTCTAGCTTCAAAGTTCATTTCTGCTCTCATCTTAGTTTCCTTCCTTAAGCTAACTTTGAGATTAAGCTGTTCTTCCTTTTCTAATTACTTAAGGTGGAAAGTTAGGTGGTTTATCTGAGATCTTTTTTTTTTTTTTTTTTTTTTTTTTACTGTAGATATTTATTGCTATAAACTTTTCTCTTAGAACTGCTTTTGCTGCATCTGATAGTTTTGGTTTATTGTGTTGCCATTTTCATTTGAATCAAGATATTTTTTAAGTTCTCTTTTGATTTCTTCTTTGACCCATTGTTCAGTTGTGTGTTATTTAATTTCCACATGTTTGTGAACATTCCAGTTTTCCTTGTGTTAATAGATTTCTAATTTCATACCATTGATGTTGTAAAAGATACATTATACGATTTATATGATATAATGTATCCTGGAGAATATTCCATGCACACTTGAGAAGAATGTGTGTTCTGCTGCTGTAGATTTAAACCAAATCATAACAATATTTACATTAAATGTGAAGGGTGTAAACACCCCAATCAAAAAAGCAGATATTATCAGGCTGGATAAACATAAAAGAATGAACCACTGATGTATATTTCAACATGAATGAATTCCAAAATCATTATGCTAAATGAAAACAACAAGCGATTACATACTATATAATAACATTTACATGGAATTCTAGGAAAGGCAAAACAGGAAGCAGATCATTGTTTGACAGAGTCAGCAGTGAAGGAGACAGACTGAAAAGGAATAGAAAGGACATTTAGGAGGGTGTAAGAATATTCTAAATTATGATTGTAGTGGTGGTTACGTGACTATGTATTTGTCAAAACTTATCTACATGTACATTGAAAGTTTGTGAATTTTATTCTCTGTAAATTATTTCTCAATAAAACTGATTTCATCACACAGCTAATTAATTATTTGCATGTAGGAGTTCAGGGAATGTAAGGATGAATAAACATGTTTTAAATGAACTGAAAAAAAATGTATTACTGAAATACTGAAAAACAAAATCTCTCTACCCTAATAAAATGATTCAGAATGTTGGAAGTTAATATGGTTTTTTAACTGAGCCGTAATTATCTACTATATTTTTAATATTTTTTAATTATTAGGTTGTACTAAAGCGACAGTACAATGATCAGCACTCCAAACTGAGAGGTCTTTTACCTGGTCGTCAATGGTATGAAATTCAAGCATATAGGGCCTTAAACCAGGCCCTAGGCAGGTAAGTGAAATTTCATGTAATGTAACTGTAATATTAACCTTTGGTCAGGGCTGTAGAAGAGATAGTCTTGCTACTTTAATCCTTATAATAAATTTGATAGAATTGTATTTCACTAGAACCTTAGGAACTGGTTTGTTTGCTTGTTTATGAGAGAGAATGCATGTGAGTCGGGAAAGGGCAGAGGGAGAGAGAGAATCCCAAGCAGGCTCTGTGCCATCTGCACAGAGCTCAATGTGTGGCTCAAACTCACAAACTGTGAGATCATCACCTGAGCTGAAATCAGGAGTCCAATTCCTAAATGACTGAGCCACCCAGGTACCCCTGGAACTGGTATATTTTTAATGATAGATGTCACAAGTGAAAGCTAAAAAGAATCGATGGAACAAATGAAACTACAAACTCTGCTAAAGTTTAAAGATTTGTGGTTGGGACACTTGGGTGGCTCAGTCGGTTGAGCATTCAGCTCTGGCTCAGGTCGTGATCTCACAGTTGGTGAGTTTAAGCCCTGCATCAGGCTCTCTGCCATCAGCACAGAGCATGCTTCTGATCATCTGTCCTCCTCTCTCTGCGCCTCCCCCACTTGCTCTCTCTGTCTCTCTCAAAAGTAAATAAACAAACTTAAAAAATAAAGGATTTAAAAAATATGTAAAGATTTGTAATTGATCAATGAATGTCACACAGAAGAGGTACTCCATAAATGTTTATACATGTTCACTATCTCAAACAATAAAAGTTTTACCTTGTGAACATCAGAACCCAGTTGATGATTTTATGGGTATAAAGCAAACTATTCAAGAAGAGATAAAACAAACTATACTCGTAGTACTAAAGAATTAACATCAACTAATAATAACATTTAACTGTAATACTTCTTTTCTAAGGATTCTGGTCCATTAAGATTTGTGTTTTGTAGAACTAGTTATTAAATCACCATTTTATAGCATAATTTTCATATTGTAGGACATCAACGTTTAATTTATAAACACTGTAATTCTTGTATTTTTAATAATATAATTTAATATTTCATATTCTCTGTTTATGAAATTATAATTAGTTAAAGCCATGTAATTTTCCTGTGAGGCTATAAGACACTCAGATAATTAAAATAGAAGAACACAGGTTAAGAATAAAATCATAAGGGGCTCCTGGGTGGCTCATTTGGTTAAGTGTCCCACTTGGTTTTGGTTCAGGTCATGATCTCGTGGTTTGTGAGTTCAAGCCTCACATCAGGCTCTGTGCCGACAATGCAGACCCTGCTTGGGATTCTCTTTCTTGCTGTCTCTCTGCCTCTCCCCGGCTTGCTCTCTCTCAAAAATAAATAAAAATAAAAATAAATATTTAAAAAAAGAATAAAATCATGAAAACATGACCATTTGACATCTATTCAGTTCAGGCAGAAGACCCACTGCTAACCATTATCTGACCTAGCCAAATCCAGAATTTAAATTTTTCTCTAGTATCTTGTTCATTAGTTAGTCCATTTTCACATAAGCAGATTAGATTGCATTTGGGTTCAAATTTACAGATAGCTAATGACGTAAGACTACAATAACTGGATTTAAGTCCCAAGAACACATCACCCACTTTCTTCCCCATTATTTTTTTCCCATTTTAACATTTTTTATTTAATATTGTATGTAAGATTACTTTATTCCTGCATCTTCTCAATTGTTTCTTCCTTATATTTGCCCTTTTCCTTTCCTACTAGGCAAGATTTGGATTTGCGTTCAAGGATCTTTTTGTGGTCTTTGTCCAGTTTTAGTCCAGTGATAACCACCTTGCTGGGGTGGATGCCCACGTAGACAGTTGTGCCATTTGCCTTCCTCGCTGTACTTGTTCAATGTAGATAACACATTTCTTCCTGTAAACCTGGACTACTTTGCCAATTTGCTGACCTTTGTAGTGTCCTCCACAACTTGTACTTCGTCGTCCTTTGGGATGGGCATGGATTGAACGTTGTACTTCTGTTGCAGCTCCTTGGAAAGAGGGGAAGACATACTCTTCCTGTGAATGTGGGAAGGTGCATTGAAATGCCTTTTATGGTTCTTGCTCCAATCAGAGGTCACAAACAGATTGAACTTCATGTTGACCACTGTAGCTCCAGCGATGGCCTCAAAAGGGAAGACCCCATTATTTTTTTTAATTAAAAAAAATTTTGTTTAATGTTTATTTTTTGAGAGAGAGGGAGACACAGACAGGGGTGAGTGGGGAAGGGACTGAGAGAGATGGAGACAGAATCTGAAGCAGGCTCCAGGCTCTGAGCTGTCAGCACAGAGCCTGACGTGGGGCTTGAACTCACAAACCGTGAGATCATGACCTGAGCTGAAGTCAGACACTTAACCGACTGAGCCACCCAGGCACTCCTAATTTTTTTTTTTTTAAACATTCATTTTTAAGACACCAAGCGTGAGTGGGGGAGGGGCAGAGAGAGAAGGAGACACAAATCCAAAGCAGGCCCCAGGCTCTGAGCTGTCAGCACAGAGCCCCATGCAGGGCTTGAATTCACAAACTGTGAGATTAGGACCTGAGCCGAAATTGGACACTTAACCGACTGAGCCACCCAGGTGCCCCTCTTCCGATATTCTGCAGGTGTTTCCCTTCAAACTGAATGATTCAGTTCTGTGATTAATCTGATATGGTTAAGCTGCTGCCCTTCTCTGCCTAGAAATCCCATTGGTACTTGTCATCAAGTTGCATTATAAATTGTTCTTGAAGCATTTCATCTGCTTACTTGGTCTCTCCCTGGTGATCAACATGTTTTGTCATCTTTTATTTGTATTTTAATATTCAGCAAATAGTTTCTATGGGAGCTTGAATATTATTTAATATTCCTGAATTTTAGTCACTATACTTAATTTTAGGAAAATAAATATTCTTACCTCAGTTGATTATTTTTCCTCTTTAATGTAGGCAGTGTCTTGAATTTTAAGAAATCATTTGAAGCAAAAATATATTTACTTTGTCATTTATAAACCTTTTCTACATATATTATACAGGTTGTAAGAGATGAAATAACTTATCTAACCTAACATACTACTAAATGAGCCTTCACATCTTGGCCCCCACCTACTTTTAAAACCTCAAGACCTGCTTTTTCATCCTTAGACCTTACCTTTATGCGCTGAAGTTTTCACTGTTAAACATAAAATCTTTTACTAATAAACATACCATGTCCCATCATTACTCTCTGCCTTGGCATACAAGTTATACAATTCATTTGGCATATTTACCAATCAAAACCAGTTGAAGGTTATGTTCTTGATGAAAATTTCTTTTTACTTTTCTGAGGATTTACTCCTTAGGAAACCCATAGTAGTTTATACATTATTACTATTATAGCATATATCTTACTGTGTTGTAATAGCCTATTTATATATCTGCCTACTTCCTTAAACATGTGTTATACATTTGTACATCATTAGCAACCAACTGTGTCTCAGCTTAGGGTATGGATGCTCAATAAATACTTGTTGAATTCATGGAAAATGGTGGGTTTGATACTTTTGCCACTATACCATGTTGTCCAGAGAGCTTCTAAAGGTTCAAAACATACTTTTCCTAGAATTTTCATTAAAAATACATTTGTAATATTTACATATAATGCTATAGTTTTAGTATTTTATTAATTAAAAAATTGATAGTCCAACTGTCATTGATTTTGAGAGAAACAGTATCAACAAGTAGCAACTTACTACAAAGAAACATATCTATTTAAAAATCAAGTGAGTGTTTTGTATCACTTGATAAAACTCATAATGTGTATTGATTGACATAAAAGGTACTTATAATCAGGATTCCTCTTACAAGGGATAAGTCTAGAAGGTCTAAAGTTAGCAGAAACAAATTAAGGTTTTTTTTAAATCCTCTTTTTAAGCCCACATGGGACTGTTAGAGTATTTGAAGTAATATAAGTCCATGAAATGTAATAACAGCCTTCGGGAATGCACCAGATGGTTTTGTGACCAGGTTACAACTGCACTATGAGTTTCCTAAAAGGTCTGCTTTACTGAAAGTATAATCTTTGTCTGAAGTGGGCATAATTCATTTGAACAAGGCAGTATGAAAACAATGGAAAAAAGAAAATGTGAAATTCTTTTTCTCTGAACTGTTTTTTTTTTTAACTTAAATGCCTTTCTACCATAGGACACTTTAAAATAAACCAAAGTGGAATCAAAAATAGAGCGGCACTCTGACTTTCCATTGATTTTCATCACTGTTCTATAATATTGGCAGTATCCATCTTCCTCTCCTGCCTAATTCTGTGGTGTGATGCCTGAGAACCTATGGATTACTTTAATATCAAAAAAGAATGTTATATAGAATTTAGATTTTTTTAGATTTTCTGGAAAAATCAAATATTTATATTAACCTTCACCCCTCTCAAAATTCCATGATAGTAAAGGAATAAAAATGTCCAACCACAGAGTTAAAAAAAAGAGTGGAAGAGGGGACAATAACAGATGAGATGTCAACAAATTTTGAACATTGGAGAACAAATGAATGATTGAGTGACTTAGCAGGCAAAAGAAGGCTGTTGCAAAGCCAACAAGATCCTTCAGATTCAGGCATGGAAAAACTCAGGATGTGGGGACACTGAAGTATCATTTGAAGTAGGGTTAATCACAAAAGAATTGGTTGCCAGTTCCTATAAGTAGACAGCTCCCTCCTCCACTGAGATTTATTCTCTGGAGAGATTATACTAGAGAGTTTATATATTCTTCAACTCCAGCTGTAGCTAAGGATGCATAAAAGATGGGGGTTAAGAAAGTCTGTTTATTGAATGTGAGAACTCCACCCCCCTTTTCTTCTCAGCTCTGAATAGGCTTATAATCCATCTTACATCTCCAAGGCAGGAAAGTACAGTTCTAGGGATACTAACTACCTTGTGAGTAAAATAGTATCAAAGTGGTCCTGTTCCTACCAGAGTACCTTACTCTGGCAAAGCTTCCCAGTTTATAAGCCACACCCATGTAGGCAGAGCTACCAGTCAGCATTTGATACTCAAAGTCTGCATCATGAAAAATACAGAAAAAAACACCAGCAGAACTATACCAACAAAAGAAAAACAAGGTGGAAGAACTTGTAGAAAACATAAACAGCACAATAGAACATAGGTTGGCAAATTTTTTCTGTTAAGGAGCAGACAATGTATATTTTAGGTTTTGGGGGCCATGTACAGTCTGCATGCATATTCTTTTTTATTTTTTCTTTAATCCTTAAAAAATGTGAATACCATTCCAACCTTGCAAGCTGTACAAAAACAAGGTATGGACCAGATTTTCTTTGTGGGCCAACCTCTGCCTAGAAGAAAATACAAAACAAATGTAACAATAATATACATAGAAAGGTAAGATATTTCCTCCATGAAACAAGAACAGATTTATTGTAAGAAAAGTTTCTAGGCATTAACATGATAGGAGCAAATTTTAAATGCAGAATTGGGCTTAAAAGATAAAATTTCCTGGGTCAAAATGACAAAAAGGTAGAAAATGGAAAAGAAAAACTAAACAATTTAAACATCAGTATTCAAGAGACAACTTTTGATAAAAAGGAAACCTATATGAAGAGACGAGAGAAAATATAGAGGAAATAAACCTATCAAAGAAATAATCCGAGAAAAACACTCAGAATTGAAGGACATAATTTCTTGGTTAAAAAGGCCCACTCAGGGGCGCCTGGGTGGCGCAGTCGGTTAAGCGTCCGACTTCAGCCAGGTCACGATCTCGCGGTCCGTGAGTTCGAGCCCCGCGTCAGGCTCTGGGCTGATGGCTCAGAGCCTGGAGCCTGTTTCCGATTCTGTGTCTCCCTCTCTCTCTGCCCCTCCCCCGTTCATGCTCTGTCTCTCTCTGTCCCAAAAATAAATAAAAAACGTTGAAAAAAAAATTTTTTTAAAAAGGCCCACTCAAGTACCAGTAAGAGAAAAGCTCCAGAGCACCTCATGCAGTTTCAAAGTACCTGAGATAAAGAAAACATCCTAAAACTTTCCTGAGGGAACAAAGAGGTCTCCTATAAAAGACGTGGAATCACAATGGAAAGAGACTTCTTAAAAAGCAACATTAGAAGCTAGAAGACAGTTTTAAATTATCTTCAAATTTTTGAAGGAAATTTTGACTTGCAATTGAAGTTCTATACAACCCAAACAATCAATAAGCTCTAAGATAGAATAAAGCCTTCAACATGGAAAGATTTAAAACATTAGCTTCAAATGCACACTTTCTCAGGATGCTACAGGAAGATATGTTTCATCAAATAAGAGAAAATTCAGACAGAGGAATATCAAGGTTTTAGGAAATTGGAGTTCCAACCTAGAATAGAAGAAAAGGAAATTCTCAAATTAGGAAAGGATGCTCTGGGGTGACAGCTGTGCACCAGTCCCATAGTAGCCAGTCTAGATTTGTTTCTAAGGGTGGAGATTTTAATTATATTGAGAAGAATTTTTACAGTTTGGCAAAGTTTGGGAATTAATGATAGAATACATAGAAAATTAAGCAAAAAAAAAAAAAAAGAGAAGGAGACAGTTATTAACTCTAGGGCAGACCAAAAAATCTTGTACAAGAAAGAAAATATAATCATAGTGTACAATATAACTCACCTGTAAATGGTAATCTACTGAATATTGATGACACAAGAATTGTGGTATAACTGTCAGGAAAATGAAGAGATGATGAAGTATCAGTGATATAAGAAAATGAACATCTTGTATAAGAAAAGTCATTACATAATGTGTAAAGTTAAAAACCAAGAAGTAGTAGTAGTTCTAAATGTTATTTAGAAACATGGAGGTAAATGAGTGGAAGAACTAACATATTTAAAGGATTTTTTTTTTTTTCCTGAGGATTGGGAACTGGAGACAGGATATGAGTAGATTAAAAAAGAATTGTTTGGGTTTTTGTTTTTTTTTTAATTCTAACTATTATACTATTATTAGACTTTTAAACTATACTTGTGTATTTGGTTAAAAGTTAAAATTTACAAAGTTAAAATTAACTTTTACTTATTTTTTAGAGTTTATTTACTAAAAGAATCAGAGAGAGAGAAGTGGGTGAGGGGCAGAGGGAGAGAGAGAACCCCAAACTCGTGCTGACAGCACAGAGCCTGACATAGGGCTTGATCTCACGAACAGTGAGATCATGACTTGAGCCGAAACCAAAAGTTGATGCTTAACCAACTGAGCCACCCAGGTGCCTGTGCAAAGTTAAAATTAACTTTTAAAAAGTAGTCTGGAGGTTTCAACTCTAGATAAGATGGAGCACGCATGAGACATACTGTCTTAAAAACCTAGACAGAATGCATGGAACAGCTATTTGAGTGCTGTGAAAAGTAAATAGGCAGATTTGGGAAGAAGAATAGAATTCAAAATACAAGTGAACGTTTTGGAATAACTATATTAATATCAGACAAAGTAGAATTCAGGGCAAAGAGTATTATTGGAATATTAAAAAGGAAAATCTTATGATGATGAAAAGGCTAATATGCCAATAAAATACAACAATCCTTAATGTGTATGCACCTAAAAATCAAACTTCAAAATATATTTGAACTACTGGCAGATCTGAATAGAGAAATAGACAAATTCACAAGTATAGCTAGAGATTTCATATCCTCTCTCAGTTATAGATACTAAGAGTAGACAGAAAACCAATAAAGATATAGAAGACTTGAACAATGTTATTAACCAACTGGATTGAATAGATATTATAGAACACTACGTGCAACAATATTAGAATAAACATTTTGTCAAGTGCACAGGGAATATTTACCAATATAAATGATATCCTGGATGAGTAACTTTACTTTTTTTTAAATCTTAGAACGAGTTGGGGAGACAGAGAGAAAGAGAGAGAGAGAATGAACCTTAAGCAGGCTCCACACTGAGCATGGAGCCCCATGCAGGGCCTGACCCTGGGATCATGACCTGAATTGAAATTAAGAGTTGGACGCTCAACCTACTGAGCCACCAAGGTGCCCCAAAGTTTACATTTTTAAAAAGAATTGAAATCATAGTATTCTCTGACCAAAATGAAATTAAACAATTAAATTAGATATCAGTAACACATAACAGAAAAAAAAATGTCTGAATACTTGTTAATTAAAAACATACTTCTAAATAATGCATAGGTGAAAGGTAAAAGAGAAAGTCTTAGGAAAATTAGAAAATATTTTGAGCTAATCAAAAGTGAAAATACATCCAAATATGTGGGCTGCATCTTTAGCAGTGCTCAGTGGGAAATTTATATCATTAAATGCTTATTTTGAAAAAGAAAAAAGGTCTCAAATCAATAATCTCAGCTTCTATCTTAAGCTAGGAAAAGAGCAAAATAAATGTAAAGCAAACAGAAGAAAGGAAATAATAAAGATAAAAGTATAAATCAATGAATTTGAAAACAAAAAACAATAAAGGAAATCAGTGAAGCTAAAAATTAAAAAATCGATTTTAAAAAGATCAATAGAATTGGTAAACCTCTAGGTAAACTGACAAAAAAAAAAAAGCCACAAATGGTCAGTATCTGGAATAAAAGAGGTCATATTACTGTATACTCTACAGATGTTAAAATGATAATATGAGAAAAAAATATATGCATACATTCAACAACTTATATGAAATAGACTAACTCCCCCAAACCCACAAAATACCAAACTCACTCAAGATGAAATAGATAACCTGAATAATCCTCTGCCTAGTAAAGAAATTTAATTTGTAGTTTGAAAAAAATCACTTTGATAGGTTCATTAATAAATATTACCAAACATTTAAAGAAGAAATAACACCAATTCCATATTTCTTCTAGAAAATAGACCCCTTCCCAATTCATGAGGCCAGCACTATTCTACCAAAACTAGATGAAGACAATATAAAAACAAAGAGAAAAACTACAGACTAATATCTGTCATAAACTTAGATGAAAATATTTGTAACAAAATATTTACAAATTTGGTTAGATGCACAAAAATGACAAAAGAACTCTGAAAATCTCTAACAAAGGAATGAGAAAATAAGCAAAATAGTTAGAATCAACTTTTTCAAAACTGTAAATTAACCAGTTTACAGCATTCCAGGAAACATTCATGAAAATGGCCAAATCTCATTAAGAACAGTGAGTGTTATGGCATTTTCACTTGCCCAGTTCCCATTTCCCTTTTTCCTAGTTCATAATAGTTGTAAATCATGGTGAAAGCAAGCAATCTGCTAGCCACAGTGGCAGCTGGATCTTATTCCTGGAGAATTGTCATTATGGAACCTCTCTTCCATAAGACCCCATTTCTTGGAAGACCCCATTCACAAGGCTATCTTTATTTGACCTGACTAGGAGTTCACCCAGGCAATTAGTTGTTTAATTTCACAGTATCCTGAGACAGTGACTAAATTTTCTGGCAAATAATAAGCTAACTAAACAGTTTAATGGGAAAAGCTAGGAGCTGAGGTCTCCATAGAGTGCTTCAAAAGTTCTGATGTATTTCTCAGACTCTAGTGGGCCATGCCTGTTTGTACAATGGTGCATATAACCAGGGATGTACACATGCTCAAGAAAGACTGAGAAGCCCTGTGCTCTCACCTCTGGCTGTGTTGAAACAGGAAGTGAAGACTAAGGTAGAGTTGTCACCTGCCTAGCTGAGGATCGAAAGCATGTCAAAAGACATGCAAAGCCTCTTGGCAAATAAGACATATATTGGTTATGGATGTTTAAGGAAAATTTTGTCTACTCATTAACTGATCACTGAGTAGATCTTGCAATGGTCACACATGATAGAATACAGACTTTAAAGAAACATTTTTTTAAAAGTCACAATAACAAACAAAAATCCTTGAGCAGAGGGAAGAATCAGAATTCTACAATTGCCACATTGTATTATTTAAAATGTACTTTTTTCAACAAAAATTTTGACATATGCAAAGAAAGAATGTCTGCCCCATACACATGGGAAAAAAGCAATCAATAGAATGTGTCCCTGAGGTAGTTAGTATGTAAAGCTATTTTAAATATAGTCAAAGAACTAAGCAGATTCTGTCTAAAGAACTATAGGAAACTATGAAAATGATGTCTCCCCAAATAGATTTTTTTTTTCAGTTTATTTATTTTGAGAGAGATAGAGACAGTGTAAGTGAGGAGGGGCAGAGAGAGAGAGAGAGAGAGAGAGAGAGAGAGAATCCCAAGCAGGCTCCACACTGTCAGCACAGAGCCCAGCACAGGGCTTGAACTCATGAAGCTGCGAGATCATGACCTGAGCTGAAACCAAGAGTCGGACGCTTAACTGAGTCACCCAGCTGCCCCTCACCAAATAGAATTTTTAAAAAGAAGGTAGAATCAATAATAAGATAAAATTTTTTTAATGTTTTTTACTGTTTATTTTTGAGAGAGAGAGAAAGAGACAGAGCACGAGTTGGGGGAGGGACAGACAGAAGGAGACACAGAATCCGAAGCAGGCTCCAGGCTCTGCACCGTCAGCACAGAGCCTGATGCGGGGCTCGAACCCACGAGCTGTGAGATCATGACCTGAGCCGATGTTGGACACCTAACCAACTGAGCCACCCAGATGCCCCAGAATTGTTGATGTTTATTTATTTTTAAAGGAGAGAGAGACAGAAAGCGTGAGTAGGGGAGGGGCAGAGACAGAGGGAGACACAGAATCCAAAGCAGGCTCCAGGCTCTGAGCTGTCAGCACAGAGCCCAACACAGGGCTCAAACTCACAAACTGTGAGTTCCTGACCTGAGCTGAAGTCAGACGCTTAAATGACTGAGCCACCCAGGCTCCCCTAAGATAGAATTTGTGAAAAGAACTTAATGGAAGGGCACGTAGATGGCTCAATTGGTTAAGCGTCCAACTCTTGGTTTTGAATCAGGTCACGATCTCACAGTTCATGTGATCAAGCCCTGTGTCAGGGTCTGCAATAACAGTGTGGAGCCTGCTTGGGATTCTCTCTCTCTGAAAATAAAAAAATAAAACTTAAAAAAAAGTGATGGAGATCCCGGATTTGAAAAATTCAATAACAAATGAAAAATTCATTAGAGGGACTCAACAGCAGTTTTGACCAGAAAGAAGAAAGAATCAGTTTACTTAAAGGTAAGTCCGTTGAGATTATCCAGTCTGAGTAATTGAAAACAAAGGAATGAAGAATAATGATCATTGTCACAGGGTCCTGTAGGACCCCATCAAATATACCAGTGTACACATACTGGGAGTCTTTTAGAAGGATAGAAGAGAGAAAGGGACAGAAAGATTAGCTGAAGAAAAAAGGGCTGGAAACTTTCCAAATTTGATGGAGAACATCAAATCTAAGAACCAGCAAGTTTGAAGTAGTTAAAAATTAAAGAGATCCTTACGTAGATATGTCATTGTCAAACTGCTGAAGACAAAGAATCTAGAAAACAGAAGAGAAACAATTCCTCACATATAATATAATATAATATAATATAATATAATATAATATAATATAATATATTTATAATTGTATATATATTATATATGTTATATATTATATATAATTAAATATAATTATATAATATATAATAATATAATTTCTCACATACTCCTCACATCCTCAGTACTCACTAACCTTAGAATTCTTATTGGAAACTATGGCAAGCAGAAGGCAGTGGGCTGACATATTTAAAGAAAAAGACTGTCAACCAAGTCTATAACAAAACTATCCTTCAAAAATGAAGGAGAAAGGAAGACATTCCCAAATAAACAAAAACTGAGAATGAATCTCCAGAAAACTTGTCCTACCAGAAATGCTACAGGGAGTCCTTTTCAGGTTGAAATGGTGAAACACTAGGCAGTAATTCATCCATATGAAGAAATAAAGAACATCTGTAAAGGTAATTTCATAGATAAATATTAAAAAAAACAATATAAATGGGGCACCTGGGTGGCTCAGTCAGTTAAACGTTCAACTTCGGCTCAGGTTATGATCTCATAGTTCGTGAGTTTGAGCCCTGAATCAAGCCTGCTTGGGCTCTCTCTCTCCTCTCTCTCTGCCCCTCCCTCACCGTCTCTCAAAATAAACTTGATATATATAAATGTATTTTTATAGCTTTTTTAATCCTATTTGTTTTTTTTAAACAACTGCATTAAAGCAATCATTTTAAATATGTGGTAATAGGCATTGTCTCGGGGCCCCCTAAACCACCACTGTTTGAGTAATTCACTAGGAGCAGGGATATACTCATATAGTTGCATGCATATGTAGGATATATTACATTGAAAGAATACAAAGCAAAATCAGCAAAGAGAATAGGCACATGGGCAAAGTCAAGGGAAAACCAGGCTAAAGCTTCCAAGGCCCCTCTCTCAGTGGAGTAATACAGGACACACTTAATTCCCCAGCAGTGATTTTGGTGACATGTGTGAGATACTGCCAATTAGGAGAACTCAAAAGACTTGGCACCCAGTGTTTTTATTTGGGGCTGGTCAGATAGGCAGCCTCTGCCTAGCATTTCTCCAAAGTTTAGCCTCTTAAAAGCAAAGTGGGTGGTCAGCATCAATCACTGTTAGCATGAACATTTTAGACACAGGGAGCCCTTCTTATCCATCAATGATTGGAACCCTCCTGAAACCTAAGTTCTTAAAACAACCAAAACCTACCTTGTATGCAGGCCTTCCTAGGATAAGCATTTTGGCCTCCTGTTACCTTTCTGTACAGGCATACAATGTATAAAGATGCAATTTATATTACAGTAATAACACAGATGAAGAGGGAAGGAACAGCATTATATAGGAGTTAACATTTTTGTATACTATTGAAATTGGTATTAATCCAAACTAAATTGTTATAAGTTAAGGTGTTAATTGTCCTCAAAGCAACCACAAATAAAATAATTCAAAATAATAAGAAATGACAAGATAATTAACATGATACCTAAAAATATCTATTGCATGCAGAAGAAGGCAATAATGGGAAAACAGTGGAACAAAAAAAATTAGACCTATAGAAAACAAATAGTAAAAAAAGTATTTATGAAATAGCTAAATCCTGCCTTAATCTGTAGTTACATTAAATGTAAATGCATTAAACACAACAGTCAAAAAGCAAAGATTGGCAAAATGGAATTTTTTTAATGACCCATCTATATGCTGCCTGTAAGAGAAACACTCTAGTTAAAACACACACACACACACACACACACACACACACACACAAATAGATTAAGGTAAATGGATGGGAAAAGACATATCATTCAAACAGTAAACAAAAGAGAGCTGGTTTGCTCATACTCAGTATCAGACAAACTAGACTTTAAGATAAAAACTGTTACTAGAGACAATAAATAGTCTATAATAATAAATTTTTCACTCCAAGAATAATATGCAACTATTAAACCCATATATGCAGGTAACAAAAAGGCCCTAAATCTTCAGTAGCAAAAACTGTCAGAAATAGACAATTCAACAGTTAAATAGTTGGATACTTCATTACCCCACTTTCAATAATAGAACAATTAGAAAATCAATAAAGAATGTGAGTCTTGGGGCACATGGGTGGCTTAGTTGATTAAATGTCTAGCTCTTGATTTCAGCTCAGGTCATAATCTCACAGTTTGTGAGATTGAGCCCTATGTTGGGCTCTGCTCTGACAGCATGGAACCTGTTGGGGAATCTCTCTCTCTCTCTGCCCTTCCCCAGCTTGCACTCTCTCTCAAAATAAATAAATTTTTTTGTTTTTAATTTGTTTAATGTTATTATTTTTGAGAGAGACAGAGCGTGAGTGGGGGGGGGAGTGGGGAGAAAAACAGACACAGAATTGGAAGTGGGCTGCAGGCTTTGAGCTGTCAGCACAGAGTCCGACGCAGGACTCAAACGCACCAACTACGAGATCATGACTTGAGCCAAAGTTGGATGCCTAACCGACTGAGCTAACCAGGCACCCCAGCTTTTTTTGTTTTTGTTTTTGTTTTTGAGAGAGAGAATCCCAGGAAGGGCAGAGGGGGAGAGGGGAGAGGCAGAGAGAGCAAGAAGTGGGACCCACTCGAAGCAGGGCTCGAGCTCACCCAGAGCAGGTATCTTGCTCACCCTATGTGGGACTTGAACTGACAAACCATGAGATCATGACCTGAACCAAAGTCAGATGCTTAATGAGCCACCCAGGCACCTTAAACATTTTTTTTTTAATGTGAGTCTTGAACACTTAAAACCAAGAATTACAAACCTAATGTATATCTATTACACTCCACCCTTTTCAGGTTCATGTGGCGTATTCTTCAGGATAGACTATAAGTTAGGGTACAAAATAAGTCTTCAGTAAATTTTAAATGGTTAAAATCATAGAAAGTACTTTTTCTGCTTTCAGTGGAATGAAACTAGAAATAATAACAGGAGAAGAAATAGGAAATTCATAAATAAGTGGAAATTAATGCATTCTTAACCAATGGATCCAAGAAGAAATAAGAGAAACTAGGATGTACCTTGTGACGAATGAAAGTGAAAGCACAGTACCAAAATTTTGAGGATAAAATGAAAGTATTGCTCAGAGAGAAATGTATACTTGTAAGTGCCTATATTTTTTAAAAAGAAAGATCTGAAATCAATGATCTAACCTCCTAACTTAAGGAATTAGAAAAAGAAGGGCAAGCAAAGCCCAAGGCCAGCAGATCAAAAAGGATAATAGATATTAGAATGGGCATAAAGGAGATTGAGAATAGAAAATACAGTAGAAAAAATAAGGATAACAAAAGTTGGTTCTTTGAAAAGACCAAGAAAACTAACAACTTTTAACTAGACTGACCAAGAGAAAATAACAGAAAGAACTTAAATTACTAAAATTAGGAATGAAAGAGGGGATGTAACTACCAACCTTAACAAAAACATAAAGCATTATAAAAGAACACCTTGAACAATGGATGACAGCAAATTTTATAACTTAAGGATGGGCAAATTCATAGGAAAACATAAGCTACTGCAACTGATAAAATAGATATGAATAGGTCTGTAAAAGTAAAGAGAGAGTAAGTAATCAGAAAACTTCCCACAAAGAAAAGCCCAGGACCAAATAGCTTCACTGATGAATTCTAGCAAATATTTAAAGAATTAACACCAGTATTTTACAAACTCTTATGAAAAATTGAAGGACAAACATATATCAACTTAGTCTATGAGGCCAGTATTGCCTGTTACCAAAACCGAAGACGTCACAAGAAAACACAGCATTATCTTTTATGGGTATAGATGCAAAAATCCTCAACAGAGAAAGTAGAAAACTGAATCCAGCAACTTACTAAAAGGATTATACACAATGACCAAGCGGAATTTATCCTGGGAATGCAAGGTTGATTCAACATCCAGCCAATTTTGTTGGTCCAACTAAAATCAATCAATGTAATAGATTAAGTAGAATAAAATACATCTTCTCAAGATGAGGAAAACGTTTGACAATATCCAACACATTTTCATGACAAAACCCTCAAAGCAGAAATAGAAGAGCGTCTATGGCAAACCTGTAGTTAACATCTTAATGATAAAAGACTGACAGAGAAGGACAGATACACATTTTCACTCATATGTAGATCTTGAGAAATTTAACAGAAGACCATGGGGGAAAGGAAGGGAGAAAAAATAGTTACAAACAGAAAGGGAGGGAGGCAAACCACAAGAGACTCTTAAATACAGAGAACAAACAGGGTGGATGGGGGCTTGGGGGAGAAGGGAAAATGGGTGATGGGCATTGAGGAGGGCACTTGTTGGGGTGAGCACTGGGTGTTGTATGTAAGCCAATTTGACAATAAATTACATTCATTAAAAGAAGAAAGACTGAAACTTTGCCCCTATGTTTGATAACAGGATAAGGATGTCCACTCTCACCACTTATATTTAGTATTGTATTAGAGGTTCTACACAGGGCAATTAGGCCAGAAAAAAAGAAGAAAAATTAATTTGGATTGGAAAAGAAGTAAAATTATTTTAAAATTTGCAAATGACATGATATTCTACATGGAAATTTATATCCATAAAATATAACTAATAGAGCTAATAAACAAGTTCAGTAAGTTACAAAAGTATACAAAAAAAGTATACAAAAATCCATCATGTTATACAATGGGAGTGAATAATCCAAAAATGAAATTAATAAACTCTATTTGCATACTGTAATAGTGTTGTGACAAATGGTAGCTACATTTGTTGTAAGCATAGTATAATGTGTAGACTTGTCAGATCACTATGTTGTAAACCTGAAACTCATGTAACACTGTGTGTCAACTATGTACTTCAATAAAAATAAATATTTTTCATTTGCAATAACGTCAAAAGATACTTAGGAGTAACTGTAACAAAAGAAGTGCAAGACCTGTACACCGAAAGCTACAAAACATAGTTGAAAGAAATTTCTAAATAAATGGAAGAATTCTGTGATGATGGATTGGAAGACTTGCTGTAAAGATCGCAGCATCCCCCCAGAATGATCTGTCGAGATTCAGTGCAATCCCAGCCAAAATCCCAGCTGGATTTCTTACAGAAATTGAGAAGCTGATCTTAAAATTTATATGGAAATTGAAAGAAATCCAGAATAGTCACAAAAATTTTGAAAAAGAAGAACAAAATTGGAGAACTGACCATTCTCGATTTCAAACTTATTGCAGTGCTACAATAATTGAGACTTGTGTTGTACTGGCATAATATAGACATGTAGGACAGGGGGTAGAATTGAAAGTCCAGAAACTAACCTCCATGTTTACAGTGAGCTTATTAATGCCAAGACAGAGGGAGAGGAAGATGGTGGTGGAGTAGGAGGACCCTAGGCTCCTCATGTCCCATGAACACAGCTAGATAACTACCAAATCATCCTATATACCCCAGAAAGACCCTACACCTAAAGGGAGAGAAGAGGGTACATCATAGAAGGTATACTGTGCTCCTTGCTGTTTCCTGACCATGTCAGGTAAGCTCTTGCTGCAGAGACTTTGCCCTTGCATTTCTCTCTGCTAGACACTTCCCTTCCAGATACACACACAGCTCATTCCCTTCCCTGTGACGAATCTTTGTTCAAGTAATGTTTTCTCAGGTGCTCAAAAATCACCCTATTTAAAATTTAGCACCCTCTGCCAATATTCCCTCTTCTCTTTCCCTTTTTGTTTTTCTTCCCTAGCACTTAGCATCTTTTCATATATCATATGATTTTCTTACCTCCATGGACTGAATTGTGCCTCCTTCAAATTCATATGTTGAAGCCCTTATCCCCTACATAATGCTATTTGGAGATGAGGCCTATGGAATGTAATTAGGTTTAGATGAGGTCCTGTGGGCAGGGCCCTCATGATGGGATTAGCGCCCTTATAAGAACAGACATCAGAGGACTTGATTCTTTCCTTTTCTTCTCCCTCTCTCCACCCCCACCCATGTGAGGACACAGTGAGATGGCTGACATCTGTAAGCCAAGAGGAGAGCCTTCACCAGGGAACTAAATCAGTTTGCACCTCTATCTGTTCTTCCTAGCCTCAAGAACTGTGAGAAATAAATCCCTGTTGTTTAAGCCACCACCCCCTCCTAAAAAGTGCTAAGACAATCCAATAGGGGAAAGAATAGTCTTTAACAGATGGTACTGGGATAACTGCATATCCATATAAAAGAATGAAACTAGTCCTCTACCCCCACACCATATACAAAAGGTAACTCAAGATGGGTGAAAGACTAACAAGGTGTAAGTCTTCTTAGACTCCTTGGATTAGGCAATGGTTTCTTGCTTTTTTTTTTTTTTTTTTTTTAATGTGTATTTTGAGAGGGAGAGAGCATGAGCAGGGGAAGGGCAAAGAGAGAGGAGAGAGAATCCCAAGCAGGCTCTGTGCTATCAGAGCAGAGCCCAGTACAGGGCTCACTAACTGAGAGATCATGACCTGAGTCGAAACCGAGAGTCAGACGCTCAACCTACTAAGCCACCCAGTTGCCCCTAGGAAATGGTTTCTTTCTTTCTTTTTTTTTTTAATGTTTATTTTATTTTTGAGAAAGAGTATGAGTGGGGGAGGGGCAGAGAGAGAAGGAGACATGGAATCTGAAGCAGGCTCCAGGCTCTGAGCTGTCAGTACAGATCCCAGTGTGGGGCTCAAACTCAAGAACCTCGAGATCATGACCTGAGCCGAAGTTGGACACTTAACCGCCTGAGTCGTCCAAGCACCCTGGTAGTCAATGGTTTCTTAAATATGACATCAACAGCACAAACAACTTTAAAAATTAGATAAATTGGGCTTTGTCAAACTTTCGTTTAACTTTGTTAAAACTTTTGTTCTTCAAAGAACAATGCTAAAAAATAGAACGCACACATGTGAGAAAATGTTTGCAAATCATATGTCTAAGGGTGTAGTATCCAGAATATACAGGGGCGCCTGGGTGGCGCAGTCGGTTAAGCATCCGACTTCAGCCAGGTCACGATCTCGCGGTCCGTGAGTTCGAGCCCCGCGTCAGGCTCTGGGCTGATGGCTCAGAGCCTGGAGCCTGTTTCCGATTCTGTGCCTCCCTCTCTCTCTGCCCCTCCCCCGTTCATGCTCTGTCTCTCTCTGTCCTAAAAATAAATAAACGTTCAGAATATATAAAGAACTCTTATAATTCAACAATGAAAAGACAAATAATGCGATTTAAAAATGGACCAATACTTTTAGTAGACATTTCTCCAAAAGAGATACACAAGCAGCCAGTATGCACATGAAAATATGTTCAACATCACTAGTTACTAGGGAAATGCAAATCAAAAGCACAGTGAAATGCCACTTCACACTTCCTAGAGTACATTTAATGAAGAAGATGGATAATAACAAGTGTTGGTGAGGATATGGAGAAATTGGAAATCTCACACAATGCTGGCAGGAATGTAAAATTGTGCAACTGCTTCAGACAAAAGTGTTCCTCAAAAAGTTAACATTGAATTACTGTACAGCCCAGCAATTCCACTTCTGGTTGGATTCATATGAAAACTTGTACCCAAATGTTCATAGCAGCATTATTCATAATAGTCAAAAGGTGAAAACAACCCAGATGCACATTTACTTATGAATGGATAAATGCAATGGAATATTATTCAGCTAAAAAGAGGAATAAAGTACTGATACATGTGATAACAAGTAGCCTTGAAAAAACATCATGTTAACTGAAAGAATCATGTTGTATGTTGCATGATTCCGGTTATATGAAAATTTCAAAATAGGCAAATTATAGAGATAGAAAGTATGTTAGTGGTTTCCAGGGAATAGGGGGAATAATTGGATAAAGAGAGTGACTGATTGACACTGGGTTTCTTTTTGGTGAGATAAAAATGTTGTGTGATAGATAGTGGTGTAGGTTGCACAACTTTGTAAATGTACTAAAAGTCACTGAATTACACACTTCAAAATTTTTTAAATAATTTTTAAAATTAAAAAATATTTTAGCAAACCAAATTCAACAATCTATAAAAATAATATACACCATAACAACATGTGGTTTTCTTAGGAATGAAAGTCTGGGTCTGTATTTGAAATTTTGCCTGTGTGATCTACCATGTTAACAATTTAAAGGAGAAAAACTACATGATCAAATCAATTGGTTCTTCCCAAGTTTGTTGTTTGTTTGTTTTACAAATTAAACATTCATTCATGATAAAAACTCATTAAACTAGAACAAAGTTTATCTACATAAATTCTACAACTAAAATGACATTGAAGGTAAAAAAAAAAATTTTGTTTAGCTAAGTAAGGGTTTGTAAATATTTTCTATAAATTTTTGGCTTTCAAAATAGAATGCATATAAACATTTTTTGATGTAAGTTATCAAGAGTTGGCAAAAGTAGGAGATTTTTAATATACCTACTTTGGTACATTGTATTGAGTTGTTTCTATAATCTTGCTCATAATAAGGCTTAGAGGAATATACTACTGACATCACTGATTTTTCTCAATCTTCTGTCTCACAAGAAGTCTGGCTTTTATTTTCAAAGTTATTTCTGTTTGATTTTTCTCCCTATTTTTTTTATAGGTGTATTCGACACAAAAATGATTGGGGAGCTCTTATTCTTGTGGATGATCGCTTTAGTAGTAACCCTGCACGGTATATATCTGGTAAGATTCTCAGCTGGGTTTAGAGTAAGAGTTAATAACAGTCATTGGTATTTAGTAACTACTGGTTGTTGTTCTTTTTTAATGTTTATTTATTTTTGAGAGAGAGAGAGAGCACACAAGCCAGGGAGGGGCAGAGAGAGAGAGACTGAGACACAGAATCTGAAGCAGGCTCCAGGCTCCGAGCTGTCAGTACAGAGCCCAATGCAGGGCTCAAACTCACGAACTTATGAGATCATGACCTGAACCGAAGTCAGACACTCAACCAACTGAACCACCCAGGCGCCCCTAATAACTGCTGGTTTTAAAGAAAAAATTTGGACAGGGGTACCTGGGTGTCTCAGTTGGTTAAGCATCCGACTTTGGCTCCAGTCATGATCTTGCGGTACTTGAGTTCAAGCCTGCATCGGGCTCTGCACTGGGATTGGAATTCTTTCACCCTCTGTTTCTCTGAACCCTTCCCACTTGCACACTCTCTCTCTTTCTCTATCTCAAAATAATCGAATAGATTATCTTTTTATTAAAAGATTTTTTATTTTTTTATTATTTTTTAAATATGAAATTTATTGTCAAATTGGTTTCCATACAACACCCAGTGCTCATCCCAACAGGTGCCCTCCTCAATGCCCATCACCTACTTTTCCCTTCCCCCCATCAACCCTCAGTGTATTCTCAGTTTTCAAGAGTCTCTTATGGCTTGGCTTCCTCCCTCTCTAACTTTTTTTTTCTTCCCCTCCCCCATGGTCTTCTGTTAAGTTTCTCAGGATCCACATAAGAGTGAAAACATATGGTATATGTCTTTCTCTGTATGACTTATTTCACTTAGTAAAACACTCTCCAGTTCCATCCACGTTGCTACAAAAGGCCATATTTCATTCTTTCTCATTGCCACGTAGTATTCCATTATGTATATAAACCACAACTTCTTTATCCACTCATCAGTTGATGGACATTTAGGCTCTTTCCACAATTTGGCTATTGTTGAAAGTGCTGCTATAAACATTGGGGTACAAGCGCCCCTATGCATCAGCACTCCTGTATCTCTTGGGTAAATTCCTAACAGTGCTATTACTGAGTCATAGGGTAGATCTATTTTTAATTTTTTGAGGAACCTCCACACTTTTCCAGAGCGACTGCACCAGTTTGCATTCCCACCAACAGTGCAAGAGGGTTCCCGTTTCTCCACATCCTCTCCAGCATCTATAGTCTCCTGATTTGTTTGTTTTAGCCACTCTGACTGGCATGAGGTGATATCTCAGTATGGTTTTGATTTGTATTTCCCTGATGAGGAGTGATGTTGAGCATCTTTTCATGTGCCTGTTGGCCATCTGGATGTCTTCTTTAGAGAAGTGTCTATTCATGTCTTCTGCCCATTTCTTCACTGGGTTATTTGTATTTTGGGTGTGGAGTTTGGTGAGTTCTTTATAGATTTTGGATACTAGCCCTTTGTCCGATATGTCATTTGCAAATATCTTTTCCCATTCCGTTGGTTGCCTTTTAGTTTTGTTGATTGTTTCCTTCACAGCGCAGAAGCTTTTTATCTTGATGAGGTCCCAATAGTTCATTTTTGCTTTTAATTCCCTTGTCTTTGGAGATGTGTCAAGTAAGAAATTGCTGCGGCTGAGGTCAGAGAGGTTTTTTCCTGCTTTCTCCTCTAGGGTTTTTTTTAAATTTTTTTTTTTAACATTTATTTATTTTTCAGAGTCAGAGCATGACTGGGGGGCGGCAGAGAGAGAGAGGGAGAGGGAGACACAGAATCTGAAGCAGGTTGCAGGCTCTGAGCAAGCTGTCAGCACAGAGCCTGATGTGGAGCTTGAACCCACAAACTGTGAGATCATGACCTGAGCCGAAGTTGGATGCTCAACCGACTGAGCCACCCGGGTGACCCTTTCCTCTAGGGTTTTGATGGTTTCCTTTCTCACATTCAGGTCCTTCATCCATTTTGAGTTTATTTTTGTGAATGGTGTAAAAAAGTAGTCTAATTTCATTCTTCTGCATGTTGCTGTCCAGTCTTCCCAGCACCATTTGTTAAAGAGACTGTCTTTTTTTTTTCATTGGAAATTCTTTCCTGCTTTGTCAAAGATTAGTTGTCCATACTTTTGTGGGTCCAATTCTGGAGTCTCTATTATATTCCATTGGTCTATGTGTCTGTTTTTGTGCCAATACCATGCTGTCTTGATGATGACAGCTTTGTAGTAGAGGCTAAAGTCTGGGATTGTGATGCCTCCCGCTTTGGTCTTCTTCAGTATTACTTTGACTATTCAGGGTCTTTTGTGGTTCCATACAAATTTTAGGATTGCTTGTTCTAGCTTCAAGAAGAATGCTGGTGCAATTTTAACTGGGATTGCATTGAATGTGGAGATTGCTTTGGGTAGTATTGACATTTTAACAATGTTTATTCTTCCAATCCATGAGCATGGAATGTGTTTCCATTTCTTTGTATCTTCTTCAGTTTCCTTCATAAGCTTTCTATAGTTTTCAGCATATAGATCTTTCACATCTTTGGTTAGGTTTATTCCTAGTTATTTTATGATTCTTGGTGCAATTGTGAATGGGATCAGTTTCTTTATTTGTCTTTCTGTTGCTTCATTATTGATGTATAAGAATGCAACTGATTTCTGTACATTTCTTTGTATCCTGTGAGTTTGCTGAATTCATGTATTAGTTCTAGCAGACTTTTGGTGGAGTCTCTCGGCTTTTCCATGTATAATATCATGTCATCTGCAAAAAGTGAAAGCTTGACTTCATCTTTGCCAATTTTGATGCCTTTGATTTCCTTTTGTTGTCTGATTGCTGATGCTAGCACTTCCAACACTATGTGAACAACAGCGGTGAGAGTGGACATCCCTGTCATGTTCCTGATCTCGGGGAAAGCTCTCAGTTTTTCCCCACTGAGGATGATATTAGTTGTGGTCTCTTCATAAATGGTTTTTATGATGTTTAAGTATTTTCCTTCTATCCTGACTTTCTCGAGGGTTTTTATTAAGAAAGGATGCTGAATTTTGTCAAATGCTTTTTCTGCATCGATGGACAGGATGATATGGTTCTTACCGTTTCTTTTGTTAATGTGATGTATCACATTGATTGATTTGCGAATGTTGAACCAGTGCTGCAGCCCAGGAATGAATCCCACTTGATCGGTGAATAATTCTTTTTACATGGTGTTGAATTCGATTTGCTGGTATCTTGTTGAGAATTTTTGCATCCATATTCATCAGGGATGTTGGCCTGTAGTTCTCTTTTTTTGCTGGGTCTCTGTCTGGTTTGGGAGTCAAAACAATGCTGGCTTCATAGAATGAGTCTGGAAGTTTTCCTTCCCTTTCTATTTTTTGGAACAGTTTGAGAAGGATAGGTATTATCTCTGCTTTAAATGTCTGGTAGAATTCTCCAGGGAAGCCATCTGGTCCTGGACTCTTATTTGTTGGGAGATTTTTGTTAACTGATTCAATTTCTTGCTGGTTATGGGTCTGTTCAAAGTTTCTATTTCTTCCTGTTTGAGTTTTGGAAGTGTGTGTGTGGTTAGGAATTTGTCCATTTCTTCCAGGTTGTCCAGTTTGTTGGCGTATAAGTTTTCATAGTATTCCCTGATAATTGCTTGTATTTCTGAGGGATTGGTTGTAATAATTCCATTTTTATTCATGATTTTAGCTATTTGGTTCCTCTCCCTTTTCTTATTGAGAAGCCTGCTAGAGGTTTATCAGTTTTGTTTATTTTTTCAAAAAACCAACTCTTGGTTTCATTGATCTACTCTACAGTTTTTTTAGATTCTGTATTGTTTATTTCTGCTCTGATCTTTATTATTTCTCTTCTTCTGCTGGGTTTGGGGTGTCTTTGCTGTTCTGCTTCTGTTTCCTTTAGGTGTGCTGTTAGATTTTATATTTGGGATTTTTCTTGTTTCTTGAGATAGGCCTGGATTGCAATGTATTTTCCCCTCAGGACTGCCTTCGCTGCATCCCAAAGCGTTTGAATTAAAAATTGAATAAATTATTTTTTAGTTTTTTATTAAAAAATTTTTTTAATGTTTATTTTTTTTTTTCAACGTTTATTTATTTTTGGGACAGAGAGAGACAGAGCATGAACGGGGGAGGGGCAGAGAGAGAGGGAGACACAGAATGGGAAACAGGCTCCAGGCTCTGAGCCATCAGCCCAGAGCCCGACGCGGGGCTCGAACTCACGGACTGCGAGATCGTGACCTGGCTGAAGTCGGACGCTTAACCGACTGCGCCACCCAGGCGCCCCTTTAATGTTTATTTTTAAGAGAGAGACAGTGTGCAAGCGGGAAAGGGTCAGAGAGAGAGGGAGACACAGAATCGGAAGCAGGCTCCAGCCTCTGAGCTGTCAGCACAGAGCCTGACGCAGGGCTAGAACTCATGAGCCGTGAGATCATGACCTGAGCTGAAGTCAGACACCTAACCCACTGAGCCACCCAGGTGCCCCAAAATAATTGAATAAATTTTTTAAAAATTGGGGAGGGACAGATTTTTAATCAAGTATGGAAAAATTCATATTGACAGGAAATCTAGCCTTTTAATGCTTGTGTGTTTACAAAAAAATCTTTATAGAGGAGAATCTAGTTACTAACTAACATAGTATTAATCAGTTAGTATCCTTCAATTTTGTAGAATGTTGGATTTAATTCAGTAACAGTAATTATTTATTTATCATTATCAGGGAAAAGGCTATTCACAGAAATGAATTTTCCAAAAAATAAGTTTTTACATGTAAGCACATCTCCTTTGGCTGCTTAGGATTCTTTATTCTTTCATTCTTGATTATATTGAAGATTGTTGATTGCTTTTTGTTTGTTTAGAAATGCTTCAGCTGTTACAGAGTTCGTGTTAGAGCTAGTATTTTCTAAAAGGAAAAAGCTCCACTGTAGGCCTCAAGATATAGTGAATGGCCATTTCTCCCCACTCAGATGAACAAATATTATGTGCCTATAGTATTTAGTTTGGAAATACTTGCATTTTTATTATCTTCACAGCTAAAAAGTTCATACGACAATGATAAAAAGAGATGCAAAATTTTAAATTTGTTTCAGATAAACTACCTATGGGTATGGACTCTACTTTTTCTATTTCAGAGCCTAGTATTTGGTTTGGCATTAAAATGTATACACCTGGATTAAAGCAGCAAGTGCTGCTTTATTAGTCTTTTCTGCTCTTTCCATGTAAAGCAACCCATTGCACTTAGGGCCAGACATAACTAAAAGCAAAATGTTAAGTGCTTATGTTTAGTCAGCAGGTGGAGCTCAGATTCTTTGAGTTTTCAAAAGCAAACTGACATTTTGCACTGAAAAGGCTTTCTTTGATTACAAAAAGTTCCACACGTGAAAGAGGCGAGTATAATACTAAAAATTTTCAGTTTTAGAAAAGTTTGATGTTTAATCAGTATAATTATTTTTCCCAACCAAACAAAATAAAGAACTTTAAGGGAAATCCTTCTTTAAAATATTCTTCTACGGGCACCTGGCTGGTTCAGGGTTGATCTTGGGGTTATAAGTTCAAGCTCCACATTGGATGTAGAGATTATTTAAAAATAAAATCTTTAAAAAGTTAAAAAATTAAATGGTCTTCTTGTCAAATGTTTTTCTTAACTTCAGTTAAAAAATGCAAAATCTGAAAAGTTTTTCTTATTTGAACATCTAGTACTTCTTACCTTATAGTTCAGACTTGTTGAATTTTTAAAAGATTTATTTATTTAAAAAAATGTTTTTTGTGGTTTGACTCCCTCTCAGTTTGTAACTTTTTTTTTCTTCTCTTCCTGCATGGAAAGAGATGGAAACTTAACTTCTGTTAAGTTTCTCAAATTCCTCATATGAGTGAAAACATACGATATCTGTCTTTCTCTGACTGACTTATTTCACTTAGCATAATACCCTCCAGTTCCATCCACATTGTTGCAAATGGCAAGATTTCGTTCTTTGTCCTTGCCGAGTAGTATTCCAAGCTAACTGGAAAATGAATTATATATTTAAAAAAATTTTTTTTGATTTTATTTTAGAGAGAGGGCGTAAGTGGGGAAGAGGAGCAGAGGGTGAGACAGAGAATCTCAAGCTGGCCCCATGCTCAGCACAGAGCCCAGTGCAGGGTTTGATCTCACGACAGTGAGATCATGACCTGAGCCAAAATCAAAATCAAGAGTCAGATGCTTAACTGACTGAGCCACCCACATGCCCCTAAAGATTTGATTTGATTTGATTTGGTTTGATTTGATTTGATTTGAGAGAGAGACAGAGCACACACTAGTAGGAGGACAGAGAGAAGGAGACAGGATCCGAGCAGGTTCTGCACTGATAGCAGAGAGCCCAATGTAGGGCTCACACTCAAGAACCATGAGACAACAACCTGAGCCTAACTCTTGACAACTGAGCCACCCAGGTGCCCCTAAAGATTTTATTTTTTAAGTAGGTCTCTATACCCAATGTGGGGCTCGAACTTACAACACCAAGATCAAGAATCACATGTTCCACCTACTGAGCCAGCTAGGCACTGCCAACAGATTTTTTAAATTAAGAATTTTACATTATTTCTGTATGGTTTTTATTTCTTTTCTCTGAGACTCATAAAAGTGTGAAATCTTCCTATCTAGATAATACTAGCTCAACAATGTACAAATTCCTTTTGATGGCTAATTTTTATTTGAAGTGAATTTGCATTAACTACAGAACTCAATTCATTTTGCATTAAATACAGAAAAACTCCCATAAAAAAAAAAACTAAAGGAATGTATGTAAATGATTGTATAGGAGTTCAAGTTGTTTGAAGCCCTGCCTTATTTTTCTTTTAACTTAAAATACCATAGTGACTTTTTAAATTACTCCAGAAGATGATGATAGTAACACCAGCAGAGAATATTTATTTTCTAAAAGTGAATATCTGATTTTGAATTTCATTCTGAAATAAGTCATACTACAAAACACGTATACTTTTAATATGGTTCAAGGTTTTACAGTTTCACATGTCATAGGTCAAATCATGTCCCTTACAACTTAATTGTTTATATATTAAAAAATATATCATAAATATTCAAATAGGACATGATTTGTCCATGGTAACATTGTTATTCCTTTCATTTCCAGGATAGTTTAAGACACATTTGGAATTGGGGGAGAAGAGGAACAAAAAAACCTATGAGACTGGAATCTTGCATTTATTTTTTGTGAAGGGAGTCAAAGTTAGAAAGTTGGAATGGAAGATCGTGTTGTTTACAACTTCTAGTTTCTCTAAAATTAAAGCGTAGGCAATATTTGTGGGGAATTATGATGAAATTAAATTTGCCTTATTTCCCCAGTTATTCTAAACTGACAAATAATACATTTCTCCCATTCCACTCTACTCCCACTCCCTCTTCCCTCCCTTCAGTTGACAATCACTGCATGTAAAGAAAAATGGTACTGATACATGAGCAATACTAAGCATAGTGTACATGTGAAGATTTTTAGGCAGGAAAAATATTGAGAATCTTTTTTTTTTTTCCTGCTTAAATCCAAGTTAGTTAACATATAGTGTAATAATGGGTTCAGAAGTAGAATTAAGTGATTCTTCACTTACATGTAACACCCAGTGCTCATGTCAACAAGTGCTGTCCTTAGTACCCATCACCCATTTAGCCCAGCCCCCTACCCACCTCCCCTCCAGCAACCCTTAGTTCTCTGTATTTAGAGTCTCTTAGGGGTGCGTGGGTGGCTCAGTAGGTTAAGCATTCAACTCTTGATTTCGGCTCAGGTCATGATCTCATGGGTCATGGGTTCAAACCCCACATAGGCTCTGCACTGACAGTGTGGAGCCTGCTTGGGGTTCTGTCTCCTCTCTCTGCCCCTCTCCTGCTCGCTCTCTCTCTCTCTCTCTCTCTCTCTCAACGTAAATACATAAACTTAAAAAACAACAACAACAAAAAAGAACCTCTTATGGTTTGCCTCCCTCTTTTTATCTTTTCTTTCCCTTCCCCTATGTTCATCTTTTTTTCTTAAATTCCACATACGAGTGAAATCATACGGTATTTGTCTTTCTCTGACTGACATCTCTTAGCATAATACATTCTAATTCCATCCACCTGTTTCACATGGCAAGATTTCATTCTTTTTGATCGCCATTGTATATATATACCACATCTTCTTTATCCATTCATCATTAGTCAATGGACATTTGGGCTCTTTCCATAATTTGGCTCTTGTTGATAGTGCTGCTATAAACATTGGGGGGGGGCATGTGCTCCTTCAAATCAGCATTTTTGGATCCTTTGTATAAATACCTAGTAGTGAAATTGCTGGGTGGTAAGGTAGCTCTATTTTTAATTTTTGGAGGAACCTCCATACTTTTTTCCAGAGTGGCTGCACCAGTATGCATTCTCACCAACAGTACAAAAAGGATTCCCCTTTCTCCACATTCTAACCAACATCTGTTGGTTCCTGAGTTTTTAATTTTCGCCATCCTGACAGGTGTAAGGTGGTATCTCATCATGGTTTTGATTTGTATTTCCCTCATGATGTGTGATGTTGAGCATCTATTTATGTGTCTGCTAGCCATCTGGATGTCTTCTTTGGAAAAGTATCTGTTCATTTTGCCCATTTCTTCACTGACTTATTTGTTTTTTGGGTGTTGAGTTTGATACGTTCTTTATAGATAGACTTTGGATACTAACCCTTCATCCGATTTGTTATTTGCAAATATCTTCTCCCATTCCATTGGTTGCCTTTTAGTTTTGTTGATTGTTTCCTTTGCTGTGCAGAAGCTTTTTATCTTGATGAGGTCCCAATAGTTCGTGTTTCCCTTGCCTCCAGAGACATGTCTAGTAAGAAATTGCTGCAGCCGAAGTCAAAGAAGTTGTTGCCTGTTTTCTCCCCTAGGATTTTAATGGTTTCTTGTCTTACATTTAGGTCTTTCATCTATTTTGAGTTTATGTTGAAAATTTTTTTAATGTTTATTTATTTTTGAGACAGAGAGAGAGCACAAGTGGGGAAGGGACAGAGACAGAGGGAGACACAGAATCCAAAACAAGCTCCAGGCTCCAAGCTGTCAGCACAGAGCCCGACGGGCTCAGACTCACAGACTGCGAGATCATGACCTGGACTGAAGTCAGACGCTCTGCTGACTGAGCCACCCAGGTGCCCCCATTTTGAGTTTATTTTTGAGCATGGTGTAAAAAAGTGGTCCAGGTTCATTCTCCCACATGTCACTGCCCAGTTTTCTGAGCACCATTTGCTGAAGATACTGTCTTTTTTCCATTGAATATTCTTTCCTCCTTTGTCAAAGATTAGTTGGCCATACATTTGTGGGTCCTTTTCTGGTTCTCTGTTCTGTTCCATCGACCTGTATGTCTGTTTTTGTGCCAGTACCATGCTGTCTTGATGATTACAGCTTTTTAATCCAGAATTATGATGCCTCCAGATTTGGTTTTCTTTTTCAACGTGGCTTTGGCTATTCAGTCTTTTCTGGCTCCATACAAATTTTAGGATTGTTTGTTCTAGCTCTGTGAAGAATGCTGGTGTTATTTTGATAAGGATTGCATTGAATGCATAGATTGCTTTGGATAGTATAGATATTTTAACAATATTTGTTCAGAAGAACAATTAAGAGCTTAATCCATTAGCATGGGATGTTTTCCCATTTTTTTTGTGTCTTTTTCAATTTCTTTCATAAACTTTCTATAGTTTTTTCTATAGTTTTTAGTGTAGAGAATCATTCTATATACCCTAAATTCATATAGATTACTTCATTAGAAAAATTATCTAAGGCTTTTCTTAATACATAATGTCTTAAGAAACTTAAATAACCAAAGTTTCTTCCCTGGGTTTACTTTTTCCTTAGGACTTTCTAAATGGATACGGCAGCAGGTTCAGTACCATTCAACCTTTGAAAGTGCAATGGAGTCCTTGGCTGAATTTTCCAAAAAGCACCAGAAAGTCATTGATGTATCCAAAGAGGACAGAAAGTTTATACAGGACAGTGGGTCTACACTTGAAGTGGCCGGTTTGAAGGACAACACCTTAACTTACTTATCAGAAGCAGCAAGCCATCTACCACCAGAAAATCCTAGGGAAGGTGAAGCAAAAATGTGTGTCCAAGAACTACACTGTCCTAAAATAACCACAAGTCCATCTCTACCAGGAGACATCATCTCCCGAAAGGACCAAGGTTTGAAAAGTTTTGCCTATTTACATTTGATAGAGAATTCTTTCATTATATCAAGTGAAATAATATATATTTTGCTATAGATTAATTTCCTTAAATATGTTGGCTTGTAATAGGAGGCATTATCATAAAGTAATGAAATAGTATGGTGTATTGGAATGAGAACAAACTTTTGTCAAGAGACCTGAGCATATTTTCTGGTTTTCTACTCAAAACTTTGTCATTACCTAACTTTGTGACCATGAGCAAGTCACGTAACTTTTTTGAGTCTTAATAGAAAAAGGAATCTCTGGGAAACCAGGGTGGCTGAGCTGGGTAAGCATTCGACTCTTGATTTCAGCTCAGGTCATGATCTCAGGGTCGCAGGATCAAGCCCCATGTCTGGCTCTGCACTGTCAGCTGAGCCTGCTTGGGATTCTCTCCCCCTCTCTGTCCCTCCTTCTCTCTCTCTCTCTCTCTCTCCCTCTCCCTCTCCCTCTCCCCCTCTCTCCCTCTCCCCCCTCTCCCTCTCCCCCTCTCTCCCTCTCCCTCTCCCTCTCTCAAGATAACTAAATAAACTTTCAAAAAAAAACAAAAAAGGAATCTCTTCATAGCTATCCCTTAGCTTGGGATGCAAAGATCTAATAAGATGATAAATATCACAGCATGGTAATACTGTACAAATGGCAGATGTTTTCCTAAAGGCTATATTAAAAATTGGTCTAATGTATAGATAACTTCTCTTACATGAATTTATTAGTTTAGGGAAGTGAGAGTAATAAAAGATAACATTTTAAAATATATTAGATGTTTTCCTAAAGGCTATATTAAAAATTGGTCTAATGTATAGATAACTCCTCTTACATGAATTTATTAGTTTAGGGAAGTGAGAGTAATAAAAGATAACATTTTAAAATATATTAGAATATAATAGTCTGTGTCAGGGATTGGCAAACTATGGCTTATGGACCAATTTGGCCTTCTGTTTTTGTATATCATGTTTAATGGTACAGAGTCACATCCATTCAGTTATGTATGAACTGCCCGGCTAGCTCAGTCCGTAGAGCATTCAGTTATGTGTGGTACACAACAGCAGAGTTTAGTCATAGTGTATTTTGCACTAGACCAGCACAATTGAGTACTTACATACCTTGGAGATGTTGCGGGTTTGGTTCCAGACCACCACAATAAAGTGAGTATCACAATAAAACAATTCAGATGAATTTTTTGGTTTTGTAGTGCGTATAAAAGTTATGTTTACATTGTACTAATACTATAGTCTCAAATGTGTAATAACATTATGTCTTAAAAATAATGTATATACCTTAATTAAAAAAACTTTATTGCTAAAAAATGCTAACCATCAATTGAGCTTTCAACAAGCCATAATCTTTTTACTGGTGGAGGCTCGTGCTTCAGTGTCTATGGCTGCTAACTGATCAGGGTGCTGGTTGCTGAAGGCTGGGGTGGATGCAGCAATTTTTAAAATAAGACCACTATGAAGTTTGCCACATCAATTGACTCTTCTTTCACAAATGACTTCTCTATAGCATACAATGCTTTTTGATAGTATTTTACCCAAATTAGAACTTCTTTCAAAATTGGAGTCAGTCCTCTCAAACTTTGCTGCTACTTTATTAAGTTTATATAATATCTTAAATTTTTTGTAGTAATTTCAACAATTTTCACAGCATCTTGACTAGGAGTAGATTTCATCTCAAGAAACCACTTTCTTTGCTGATACATAGGAAGTAGTTCCTCTTCCATTGAAATTTTCTTATGAGATGGCAGCAATTCAATCACATTTTCAGGCTTCACTTTTAATTCTAGTGCTCTCGCTATTTCCACCACATCTCCACTAAAGTCTTGAATTCCTCAAAGTCATCCATGAGGATTGGAATCAACTCCTCCCAAATTCCTGTTAATGTTGATATTTTAACTTCTTCCCATGAATCATGAATTTTTTTGATAGTTTAATTTTTATTACATATTTGAACATAAACAAAAATACATGAGAAGATTCACCCTCAAATGTAAATATTCTATGTGTATTTGGCCCCAATAATAAACCAGTTATGTGAAAAACCAGAGACTTAGGGTTTGGAAAAATAAAGATTATAACAACATTTAAAAATTATTACATAGTACATACATTCTTGGAATTTATTTATTATCAGAATTTCCACCTGGTTTTCCATATCTACACTTATTTCTACCTGTATACCCACATTCTAACTCTTATCTCCACCCACAGGCAACAACTATAGCTCTAATCTGCACCGAGTTCAGTCATCTCTCTGGATCTTAACAATGTTTCCATCATTTGGTCTGACTTCATCCTTGCTATTTAGCAAATAGCAAAGGCCTATCAGAGACGGACTTGGCTGACACACTCCCATCTATTTCAAGCCACAGGATCCCAGTAGGACAAAAGATTTTCCCTCCTCTAGGCCCAATTTCTAGTTGTCTGTCGTGACAGTAATGATTTCATAAACTTTCTTTCAAGGTTGGTCCTGACAGCATCTTACCATAGCTCACCTGATCCAGTGTTTAGTCTTCTCTGACTGTAGATTCATATTGAGCACTACCAATGAGGTCGTAGCTCATTACCCTAGGTTTCTGAGGTCTAAATTTCATAGGATCAAGGACTATTTGATAAAAAGGAAAAACACTATAATATTAATAAAAGTAGCAATCATTGCTTCATAGGATCAAAGCTACCCTCGGATCTGGAGGCTGAATGGAGCTTGAATGTTTTATTTGATACTATGTGACTCAGAAATACATAGCTTTCTTTCTTTAAAGATAGTGCCACAGAAATGCCCCTCTCAGTGTCCTGATTAGTACTCTAAGTGTGGTAATATGCTCATTTATTTCAATATTGACCTAATTTTTTTCAACTTAGCCTATGTTTGAGTTTATATCTGTTCTTGCCTTTGCAGAAATGGGAGTTTCTTTTAGCCAAAGAGAGCATTAAGAAATTTGGGGGACAGGGGGGATCAACAGAAAAGTTATTCATTTTCTGTATTCTTAAAAAAAAATTCTCCCCTGAGTTTACCAATGAATAGCAATTCTTCATAAAACTGACTGAATTAAGAGATGAGAATGGACTTACTTATAAATATAAGAGAGAGTCAACCTCCAATTAATAATAATAATAATAATAATAATAATAATAATAGATTCAACCCCATTGTGTGTACATTTCCAGGAAAGTTTTATACATTCCATTCTAAGCTCCTAGCCCTAGGTAAACAGACTCATAAGTGGAAATGTGCCATTTTCAGCACTAGAAGCAGCATCATAGTTCATTAACAAAATAATGCAGAAAATGGTTAGGTAAATGAATTTACAACATAAAATATGTTGGTGATAAATTTGCACTAATGTAACATAAGTCAGGTTTACGGTATTTTTTTTACCAGGAAGCACAATTGTAAACATTTGCAATAAACTACTGCCTCCCCCCCAAAAACCTAACTGACCACACAAACAAAAATCATCATTTATGACCATAAAATCATGAAGAATTTGTACCGCATGGCTCTTTGTTTTGGTCGTTTTCAGAGTGAGACATGAGCTGCATTAAGTAGTTTCCCTGATTTCTCCATCTTAAATAACTGCCAGTTCTGGAACTTCATTCATTCTCAGAACCTTTGCATAGAGCAAATCTGGGAAGTGGCAACTGACAGATAAAACTGTCGGATCATAGGTGTTCTGGTTTGAGACTGGACTGAACGAATTTCTAAACAACAAAGGTGGGTGAGGGACAGAACAGAGGCAATATGCTGCTTGCAGAGCCCAAGAGGAGTTTGAGACACGAGCAGAGAGCATCTTTTCAACAGCTGGAAGAAGCCTCCTCCAATTAGTAAACTCCAAAGTGAAGATAAGGGTGTCATCACTGACTGAGTCAATCCAAGAATTGCAGAGTAGATTCAGTGGGTGAAATCCAGCAAGCAGGAGAGATGGTAGCCATTCCTTATATTTTGTCTATGCTTTAATTGCATGATTTATAGATTCAGAAATATGGTTCCACAATGCCAATAGACAACCTTTCTTCAAAAAGTAGCGAAATACTGAAAATTTCTCATACTTTAGGCAGTATGCCAAATGAAGTTCATTTAGTTGGGCTCCATATTTCAAAAGAATATTCACTATTCCAAAAACTCACAGTCCTTTTGGAAAGCCATACACATGGGAGAACTAAATGCAAAGATGTGGCACATCTAGACATTTTGTCTGTAGTCATGCTGGAGTAACATTTCTAGGCACTCTTCATGCCCTCCGAACACTGCAGAGTAAACGGGGCTCACTTTGTCTGGCCCATGTCACAAACCCAGTTGGTAAGTGGTATTAACAAGTCCATTAATGGTCCAATATGGACCATTCATGCAACTGCATGAATAGGTAACTGCCAATAGACCTCATTACAGTAAAGATCAGGATCTGGCCCACTGAACAGCAAAAGCTCTACACATTATGTGTGGCCCTCCTGAGCAGCAATGAATGAGGGAGTAACTTCATCCAGTGTTTGACAGTTGACTTTTGCACCTGATGAAATAAGTATGTTTAAGCTTTCCAGCTTGCCGTGCCAAGCAGCCACAAATAAAAGTGTGATTCCAAAGTCATCCTGGCATTGCTTGTGCTCCTTTCTTAAAAAAGCAATTTTATGATCTTAGCATTTCCTGAAAAGTAGCCTGATGCAAAGCGTTGCATCCACACCCAGAATGGGACCCGTTAACATTTGCTCCATGTCAAAGCAACAGCTTTAACATATCTATCTGTCCATTTTCAACATCTAAAAACAGTGGTGTGGTTTTCTCTGAAGTAGTGGCATTAGCATCTGCCCCAGGTTCTAAAAGAGTGTAGGTCTTCCAATGTCCTTGACTTGCAGCAAGACGTAATTCACAGAAGCCCTGAACTGTCTTTATCTTAATGTAGTTTTCAGATAAATCTGCAAGAATTAACATCTGTAAACATTCTACAGAGTTGTGATAAGCTGCTTAGTAAATCTGCATCCATCCCCTGTTATCAGCAACATCAACATTATGTCCCTTTTTGAGCAGTTTTCTTAAGACTTTAACATTGCCTTCCCTGGCAACAAGTCCAACTGTGGAGCCCCATGTGTCAGAGTAAGCCTCTGTAAAATAGAGGCTCTCGGTGCCACCACTTCTGCACAGAAAGGCCTGGTCCGAGGCGGGGTCTTCTGAAGTCTGCTCCCAGAGGCCGCTCGAATCATGAATGTTCTTAATGGCATTTAGAATGGTGAATTCTTTCCAGAAGGTTTTCAATTTATTTTTCCCAGATCCATCAAAGGAATCACTATCTGTGGCAGCTATTGCCTTACAAAAATGTCTCTTAAAAAGAGTTGAAAGTCAAAATTGCTCCTTGATTTATCTTGGTTTTCAATATGTCTTCCTCACTAAGCATATCATTTCTAGCTTTTGACTTAAAGAGACAAAAGTAAATAAAGAGAGACATGTAACTCTTGGCACTTAGAGGTCATTGTAGGATTATTAATTGACCTAATTTCAATATTGTCGTGTCTTAAAGAATAGGAAGGCCTGAAGAAAGGGAAAGAGATGAGCAAACAGCTGGTCAGGGGAGCAGTCAGAACACACACATTTGTCTATTAAGTTCACCATCTTATATGGTATGGTTTATAGTGCCCCAAAACAATTACAATAGTGACATCAAAGATCACTGGTCACAGATGAGCATAACTAAAATGTGACACATAGACACGAAGTAAGCAAATGCTGTTGGAAAAATGTTACTTACAGACTTGCTCGATGCAAGGTTGCCACAAACTTTGAATTTGTAAAAAACACAGTACCTGCAATGTGCAGTAAAGCAAAGTGCAATAAAAGGAGGTATGCCTATAGTTGCAGCAGATACAATATGATCCACAAAGCCTGAAATATATTTACTGTCTGGCCAGGTGTAGAAAAATATTTGCCAAACTGTGGTCTATATCATTGGATACCATTTTAATTATTTTAACTAATATATGATAACTTAATATATCAAGTATTAAATATTTACTTCATAGTATCTGGTGGGTTTTTTTGTTGTTGTTTTTTAATAAATGTCATAGTAAATACAAAGACATTGACTAGTAATCAGGAAACCTGAGTTCTAGTTGGGTCTGATTACTAACCAGTTTTATAACTTTAAATCAAATAATTTAGTCCTTGTGGTTGCCAGTTTCCTTTAGGGAATTAATCTAGGGTCAGTTTTTCCCTATCATTGGTTAGTGGATTTTCAAGGCAAATTTTTACAGTATACTTCCTCCATTACTCAGCCCTCTTTCTATTCCTTTTTTACCCCTCCTTTTCTCATTCACTCCTAAAGTCCCTGGTGTGGAATTTGATAGTTTACTAGACAGCATTATAACTTGGGCTCAGAATCACTGGGGACCTAGGATTCCTTTAAGAGTTCACATTTTGTGCTTTATGTTCTAAGATGAAGTCCTGCTACTGTTGGTTGTGGGCTCTCAATTATGATCCCTACAGTTACTTCATTATTTTTAACAGAAATTACTTTAATGTGACAATTATTATATTAGTTAGGAATGGGAAATTAACATTCTTAAATTTTTGTATTTATAGATGATCCTATATTATTGGAAGAGTCTGCCCAGACAATGAAAGCAGAAAGAATTGTGATTTCCAGATCGACAAGCCCAACCTTCAACAAACAGACAAAGAGAGTTAATTGGTCTAGCTTTAATTCTTTGGGACATTATATTACTGATGAAATTCTGACTGCAACACCTAAATCCAGGTCACCAGAGGACTGTGCCTCTAGCGCTTCCCCTTTCGAAACAGAAAAAGGATGCAAAACAGTCTTACCACTCACTGATAAATGTGAGTCCTCATCTCTGACGGTAGACACATCATTGAGGGCAGTTGAACCATGCCCTCAGTCAGAAATCGTTATTTCACCAATAAAGATTGATGCTACTCTTCTTAAAGAAAATTATTCCAAACAGCTGTTCTATGAAGAAACCCTGGGTCCGGACATTGAATTGTCTCTAGTTAGTAAAGAAGCTAAACTTTCTACTTCAAATAGAGCTTCTGACACAGAAGCAGAGGATGAATCTATCTATTTTACACCTGAACTTTATGATCCTGAAGATACAAATGAAGAAAAGAATGAACAAGTTGAAAGTGATAGAGATAATAGATTGGCTAATAATTCAAAATGCATTTTAGCTGAAGATCTTTTTGAAATTAGAACTGAGAAAGGAGTCCCAAGAAATAAAAGCTGAGGATTGCACAAAGTTGAATAGACTCATGAATATTAAAGTAAAATTGATGACAATGGTAGTAATATAAAAACAACTCATATAAATGAATTAGACCTGGGAAAAACTCGTGAAACAGATACAAAAGAATATTAAGCAGTCTCCTTCCAACAAATAAAGGTGTATTCCCTGGTGTTAGGTAATAATACTTAACTGTCACACACTAAAAATGTGTTGTCACGCTTGTATTAAACTCTCTTATAAATGACAATTTCTACACTGGATAAGTGGTATAGCTTTTTTTTTTAATGTATTTTTCACTTTAACTCATTGTTATTACAGTGTTTTAAAAGTCTATTTTACATTCAGAATGTTTTATTATTTTCAAGTTTTGATAAAGAGATTCATACAAAATATTTTCCTCCAAGAAGTCTTCCTTAGCTGAATACAATTTAAAAATTAACCAACGTGAAAGATACATAGTTTCCGAGGGTACTTCATAAGACACATAGTTTCCGAGGGTACTTCATATGTCGCATAAATATTTTTTTTTATTTTTTTTATATTTGTTTATTTTTGAGAGACAGAGTGTGAGCAGGGGAGGGGCAGAGAGAGAGAGGCAGACAGAATCAGAAGCAGGCTCCAGGCTCCCAGCTGTCAGCACAGAGCCAGATGCGGGGCTTGAACCCATGAACCATGAGATCATGACCTGAGCCAAAGTCAGATGCTCAACTGACTGAGCCACCCAGGCACCCCTGTCGCATAAATATTTGTATTTTGTAGTCCTGTTTTTATACATAAAACATCTGTTTAATACATGAAAATGAATAGCAGTCTAATCCAGTCATATCTCAGTCTTGTTTCACTTACATATTTACTTCAAATCAATATATTATTTTAGAAATCAGAGTTTTCTTGAAAAGTTTATTCCTGTATTAAACTGCCTACTTAGAGGGAATTAAGAATTAAGGAAGAAAACTGCATGTATTTTTAATTGATGTTGCTTTACATTTTTTTCATTTGATAAAACACAATCAAGCACTGAATATTTAGCAAATTATATAAAGTTACAAAATGCCAAAGGAATGACTCCAAATTTTTAATTCTAATTACTTAGTTTCATCATTGTAGAAAAAAGTGAAATGTTCTAGCATGAAGGTTGTAATTAGGAAACTGTTAAGATAGAAAACTCCATATATAAATTTTATAAGTAAACCCAAACATGTAACTGCAGCTGAAAAATGTTTTCTCATAGCTCACTAAATTTTTCTGTAAATTTTGGCTCTGTTTATGTATTTGTGAATGAAGCTATACTTCTGATCAAAAATGGTTATAAAAGATGCATTTCTCTGTCATCATTCCAAAAATACATTCACTCCTCTTTTTCTAAGAAACATGTCTTATTCAATGGACATTTAGGCTTCATGTGAGCGATTTGAATTGAAAAATCTTAACAAGTTGTTCAAGTTGAGGATGTGGTTTATTTTCAAGTCAAAATTTCCAGGAATCCAGTATTTTATTTTTTTTTATTATTTATTTATTTTTTTAAGTTATATCTAAGTTAGCATATAGTGCAACAATGATTTCAGGAGTAGATTCCTTAATACCCCTTACCCATTTAGCCCATCCCCGCTCCCACAACCCCTCCAGTAACCCTGTTTGTTCTCCATATTTAAGAGTCTCTTATGTTTTTGGCCCCTTCCCTGTTTTTGTATTATTTTTGCTTCCCTTCCCATATGTTCATCTGTTTTGTATCTTCAAGTCCTCATATGAGTGAAGTCATATGTTTGTCTTTCTCTGACTAATTTCGCTTAGCATAATACCCTCTAGTTCCATCCACATAGTTGGCAAATGGCAAGATTTCATTCTTTTTCATTGCCAAGTAATACTCCATTGTGTATATATACCACATCCTCTTTATCCATTCATCCATCGATGGACATTTGGGCTCTTTCCATACTTTGGCTATTGTCGATAGTGCTGCTATAAACATGGGGGTGCATGTGCCCCTTCGAAACAGCACACCTGTATCCCTTGGATAAATACCTAGTAGTGCAATTGCTGGGTCATAAGGTAGTTCTATTTTTAATTTTTTGAGAAACCTCCATACTGTTTTCCAGAGTGGCTGCACCAGTTTGCATTCCCACCAGCAATGCAAAAGAGATCCTCTTTCTCCATATCCTTGCCAACATCTGTTGTTGCCTGAGTTGTTAATGTTTGCCATTCTGACAGGTGTGAGGTGGTATCTCATTGTGGTTTTGATTTGTATTTCCCTGATGATGAGTGACATTGAGCATTTTTTCATGTGTTGGTTGGCCATCTGGATGTCTTCTTTGGAGAAGTGTCTATTCATGTCTTTTGCCCATTTCTTCACTGGATTATTTGTATTTTGGGTGGATTATTTGTATTTTGGGTGTTGAGTTTGATAAATTCTTTATAGATTTTGGATAGTAATCCTTTATCTGATATGCCTTTTGCAAATATCTTCTCCCATTGCATTGGTTGCCTTTTCATTTTGCTGATTGTTTCCTTCTCTGTGCAGAAGCTTTTTATTTTGATGAGCCTAAATGATGATAGTTCATTTTTGCTTTTGTTTCCCTTGCCTCTGGCGACGTGTTGAGTAAGAAGTTGCTGTGGCCAAAGTCAAAGTTGCAGGCCAAGTTGCCTGCTTTCTCCTCAAGGATTTTGATGGCTTCCATCTTACTTACATTTAGGTCTTTCATCCATTTTGAGTTTATTTTTGTGTACGGTTTAAGAAAGTGGTCCAGGTTCATTTTTCTGCATGTTGCTGTCCAGTTTTCCCAGCACAACTTGCTGAAGAGACTGTCTTTATTCTATTAGATATTCTTTCCTGCTTTGTCAAAGATTAGTTGGCCATACATTTGTGGGTCCATTTCTGGTTTCTTTATTCTGTTCCATTGATCTGAATGTCTGTTCTTGTGCCAGTACCATACTGTCTTGATGATGTACAGCTTTGTAATACAGCTTGAAGTCCGAGGAATCCAGTATTTTATATATTCATTCGGATAAATGAGTTATTATACGTCTGTATGTTTACTTTTATTTTGAAGGTGTTTAGGTTGAATACAGCTTGTTTCTATAGCACTGGATAGTACAACTATAAGCATAGTTCAAAGAAATTTAAAATGATAACTTACCAGTTAAAGAATTCATCTATAGATTAGGATATATTTGATCCCTAGTATTGTATATTTTTCTTAGTTGATCAGTGAGTAATAAGTTACAAGCACTAGAATAAAAGAAAATTTCTAATTTTGCAAGAGTGAAACCATTTATCCTCTCAGATGTAGTTCCTAATCCACAGATAAGGGTAGTAGGGTAGTAGAAAGAAAAGCAAGTGGAAGACAAGAGACTTGTGTTCTGTTCCTGGCTCTGCCACTAATTTGCTAAGTCTTGTTGGCAATCACCATGCCTTTTGGGAAATTAGTTTCATCTGTGAAATGTGGGATTTAGTATATAAAATCATGTAAATCCCTTTCAGCTTTAAAAATACATAATTTAAAGATGTTAATATTTTATTCTGAGTCCATTTTCATTTGCTTTTGTTCCAGAATGCTTAAAATAAGGCAAACCAGGGGTACGTGGATGGCTCAGTCAGTTAAGCATCTGACTTTAGCTCACGTCTTGATCTCACAATTTGTGGGTTCTAGCCCCGCGTCGGGCTCTGTGCTGACAGCTCAGAGCCTGGAGCCTGCTTCAGATTCTGTGTCTCCCTCTCTGTCTGCCCCTCCCCTGCCCGTGCTGTGTCTCTCAAAAATGAACAAAAGTGTTTTTAATAAAAATTAAAAAATTAACAGGGGCTCCTGGGTGGTTCAGTCAGTTAAGCATCTGACCTCTGGTTCCGGCTCAAGTCATGATCTCACGTTTGGCGGGTTCGAGCCCCACATTGGGTTCTGTACTAATGGCATGGAGCCTGCTTGGGATTCTGTCTCCCTCTCTCTCTGCCCCACCACTGCTCGCTCTCTCTCTTTCTCTCTCTCTCTCTCTCAAAAATAAATAGACATTAAAAATTTTTTTAATAAAGTAAACCATTTTTTAGAAACAGTGAAATAACACTCATATCTTTAAGGAATAATTGTATGAGTATGTACATAGTAACTTGAGAAGCAAGATATATATTTTTTTAATTTATTTATTTTGAAAAAGAGCGCAAGTGAGCAGAGGAGGGACAGAGAGAGGGAGTGAGAGAATCCCAAGCAAGCTCTGCATGGTCAGCTAGAGCCCAATGCAGGGCTTGAACTCACAGACTCACAAACCATGAGCTCATGACCTAAGCCAAAGTCAAAGGCTTAACTGACAGCCACCCAGGTGCCCCAATATTTATTTTTAACAATGCTATAATGAAAACATTTTTGACCCTTAATATTGCCTTTAGAAGAACTGGCAAATTACAAGAGAAAAATTAAGCACAATATTTTTTAGTCATACCTTGGTGTATTATCCAACCTTATCTCAAATTTGTTCTCTCCAAAATCTAATTCTTTCTGAGGCTAAAAATTTCCACTATCTGAGAACATATGTAGAGCTGTGCCACTAGTGTTTAGTAATTCCAAAAGATATTTTAAAAATTTTGTGCAGTGGTACCATTAGTGAAACAGGTATATAGTCTCCTTAGATAGCAACTTTGACCAGGATAATATTGCAAGAATTAAAGTACCAGCCTTTATAATAGATTAGGTTGTAGAACATTTTAATTAGTAATAATGTGCTTTTAAAAGAGATGTTTTAGAGAGTTAAATAAGTTAAAATGTGAAAGCATTTAAAAGAATATCTGGCACATGTCAAACCCTCAAATATTAGCTAGTAAATCAATCATATATCTGAAGTACACCCTTGCTTTATATGAAGCCTTCCCTTTTTTGATGATAGATGACAGATACATACGGAGATAAACTGACAATAAAGAATTGTTATATAGTAGGAAGGAAAAATTATTTGGCTAGTTATTTTTTAAGGCTTTGGAGATACATAAGTTAGAAATTGTTTATCAGGTAATTTGCCTTACCCATTCAATGGATATATGAGATAATTATACTGAATTTATTTAAGGGCTGAAATTATATAAAGCATACTGGCCATGAATCAGGAAAACTGCCAGCTGGAAAGGGCTTTATTGATGGAGAAAGGTATAATGTAAAGAGTAGATGTTTCATGATTTTCCTTTTGAAATTTAGATAAGTCATTTAAAACTTTTTGTAATTGTATTGGAAATTAATGACAGTTCATACAATGCTGCTACTATGCACTTAGTTATTACATGGTTTTTAATTTGCTAGTGTATCTAAATTCTCATAAGGCTTTGTTTTTTGTTTTTTTCTTCATTAAAAACAAATTTTTTTAATGTTATTTTTGAGAGAGACAGAGCGTGAGTGGGGGAGGGGCAGAGAGAAACGGAGACACAAAATCCAAAGCAGGTTACAGGCTTTGAGCTGTCATTACAGAGCCTGGCATGGGGCTCAAACCCACAAACCACGAGATCATGACCTGAGCCGAAGTCGGACGCCTAACCGACTGAGCCACCCAGGCACCCCTTGGTTTTATTCTTTTGATCTTTGTGTTCATTAACTTTTTTATTTCCATATTTTTCTGCAACGACTTTGTTGTTATTTTTCCAAAGTAAAACACATTCAAAATATTTAATTCTTCAGGATTGTTTATAAAACTTTATAAATCAAAGTGCCTATTGTAAAATCACTTGAAAGACTGGTTATTGTAGTTATTTAATCTCTAAATGATGGCATTTTTAAAAATTTGATTACCACACAGTTATTCTTGCTCATGCCTCAGTTATCAATGAGCTGCACTTGATTTTACTTTAGCCTTCATAAACTCTTGGTAGTTTCTTGTCTATTCTGTAGACAAATGAAATCAATCTTCTATAAAGAGAAGGGCAGTATTAATACTGGACATTTTCATAATAAAAAATAAATTTAATGCTACATCAGACAATGAATGTCTTAAAGAAGCTAAAATAACAAGAAGTATATGTGCAACTATTAAATGTACAATAAAGAACATCACTTCAGGAAATGGAAATTTAGACAGATGACCTGGGCTTATGATTCTCTAGGCTTAAACGATTTTCATGTCTACCCACCTCCTCCCCCCCCCAAAAAAGAAGTTTGTTTCTTAAGGTTTCATTTGATAGAACATTGGCTGCCCAGCTTCCTGTACTCTACAATGGAGCCTTGTTATAATATCCATGGGATCTGAGCCAGTGGATCACCTTATTGGTGAAACTACCTTATAATGAAGTGCTTTCAGTAACTAAACTCTTGGACAAGGTCCAAAACAACCCATCTTATACCAAATTCCACTCTGTAATAAACAAGTTTCAATGTATTAAAAAAAAAATTAAAAGCTGCATGAAACTTACTATTCCCAGAAATTAACCTTTAAAATCTAATGGTAAATACCGATGAAGAGGAATATATTTTAACAAGGCATAATCAGGTAGTTACTTTAGTGCTTTTTTTATAATAAATTTGTATTTTTATCTTGGTTTTCCTTTTTAAAGCAATTTATCTGATTTTTATTTTCTTATGATTTTTCCCAAATTCTGTCATTTTACATAACATTATTTTACATCAATATTTATAAAGCTCAATATTAAAATGTTTAATTTGGCTCTTTGATATTGTAAAGTACTAAATTGTACAAGTGGCGTATCATTTATCTAAACTGTTAGATGCCACCATCTTGGCCAACAGGCACATGAAAAGATGCTCAACATCGTTCCTCATCAGGGAAATACAAATCAAAACCACACTTAGATATCACCTCATGCCAGTCAGAGTGGCCAAAATGAACAAATCAGGAGACTATAGATGCTAGAGAGGATGTGGAGAAACGGGAACCCTCTTGCACTGTTGGTGGGAATGCAAACTGGTGCAGCCACTCTGGAAAAGTGTGTGGAGGTTCCTCAGAAAATTAAAAATAGACCTACCCTATGACCCAGCAGTAGCACTGCTAGGAATTTACCCAAGGGATACAAGAGTACTGATGCATAGGGGCACTTGTACCCCAGTGTTTATAGCAGCACTCTCAACAATAGCCACATTGTGGAAAGAGCCTAAATGTCCATCAACTGATGAATGGATAAAGAAATTGTGGTTTATATACACGATGGAGTACTACGTGGCAAGGAGAAAGAATGAAATATGGCCCTTTGTAGCAACGTGGGCGGAACTGGAGAGTGTGATGCTAAGTGAAACAAGCCATACAGAGAAAGACAGATACCATATGGTTTCACTCTTATGTGGATCCTGAGAAACTTAACAGAAACCCATGGGGGAGGGGAAGGGAAAAAAAAAAAAAAGAGGTTAGAGTGGGAGAGAGCCAAAGCATAAGAGACTGTTAAAAACTGAGAACAAACTGAGGGTTGATGGCGGGTGGGAGGGAGTGGAGGGTAGGTGATGGGTATTGAAGAGGGCATCTTTTGGGATAAGCACTGGGTGTTGTATGGAAACCAATTTGACAATAAATTTCATATATTAAAAAAAAAGATGCCACCATCTTTCATATATGATTCATATGTAGTTGAAAGATTTAAAGATATTAAATACAGATTGTTATTTTGAATCAAGTATAGTTTTGATATATTTTCCCTTTTTTTCAAACTAGTTGTTATGGTATTTATATTTAAATGTTAGCATTCTTTCAAACACTGATGTGTTTCATCTGTTGTAAAGGGACCCAAGTAACCTGTCTTGCCAGTCAGGATGCTATGTATTACATGGGGAACAATTGCCTAAAGCTGGAGGTAGGAAATGTAAAAAAGATTTTGTGCCATCCTTAGTATAGGCCTACCTAAAAATCATAATAAAGTAGATTGATATATTAATATTTCCAGATTTCAGCCTTTAAAGTTGATTGCAATACACATGAAATTTTTTACCATTGGACTTGGAAACATGTTCCAATTCCACCTGCTGACTTTTTTGGACAAATCACTTCTCGGAACTTCCATTTTTTTATCTTAAAATGGAGATAATAATCATAAGAAATTGATCAAACATTATGACTATCAGATTCAGTAGAGTGCACAAAAGCTTTCTTTTTTATTAAAAAAAATTTTTTTAATGTTTATTTTTAAGTGAGAGAGAGAGTGCACAAGCAGGGGAGGGGCAGAGAGGGAGACAGAATCCCAAGCAGGCCCCAGGTTTCAAGCTGTCATCACAGAGCCCTACACGGGACTCAGATCCACGAACTGTGAGATCATGACCTACACTGAAGTCAGATGCTTGACCAACTGAGCCACCCAGGCGCCGCTTTTTTATTTTTTGAAGTAGGCTCCACACCCAGCATGGAGCCCAACATGGGGCTTGAACTTACAACCTAAGATCAAGACCTGAGCTGAGATCAAGAGTTGGATGTTCAACCAACTGTGAGCCCCCAGGCACCCAAAAAGTTTTTTTTTTTAATCAGACGAAGGGAAAAGTAACAGAATTTGGGGTCAAAGGAATAAGTTTGAGTTTTGGCTCTGCTATTTGCTAAGTGACCATGGTCATACAGAGAAAGACAGATACCATATGTTTCCACTCTTACGTGGATCCTGAGAAATTTAACAGAAGACCATGGGGGAGGGGAAGGGGGGAAAAAAGTCAAAGAGGGAGGGAGCCAAACCATAAGAGATGCTTAAAAACTGAGAATAAACTGAGGGTTGATGGGGGGTGGGAGGGAGGGGAAAGTGGGTGATGGACATTGAGGAGGGCACCTTTTGGAATGAGCACTGGGTGTTGTAGGGAAACCAATTTGACAATAAATTTCATATTAAAAAAAAAATGTATGGAGGGGCGCCTGGGTGGCTTGGTCGGTTAAGCGTCCGACTTGGGCTCAGGTCATGATCTCACAGTCCGTGAGTTCAAGCCCCGCGCCGGGCTCTGTGCTGACAGCTCAGAGCCTGGAGCCTCTTTCAGATTCTGTGTCTCCCTCTTTCTCTGCTCCTCCCCTGTTCTGTCTCTCTCTGTCTCAAAAAAATAAATAAACATTAAAAAAATTTTTTAAAAATGTATGGAGCATTCTAATAGTATATTTATTTCTCTCAGGACTTTATCATATGATACTTGACTGTCATAAATGCCTATTTCATTTGACCAACTTCTATACTCTAATGACCTTTCTCTTTCCAAATGTTTTATTCTTTATTTCTTTATTTCTTTAATAGCATTAAATCTTTCACATTTTCTCTGTTCCTTCAGTTATGGGCCAGAGATTTTCTTTTCTCTTTTTATTTTGAGGGGTATACTTTTACCAACTTCACCTATAAGGAATGTTGGATTTTTGTACATTCTATAGAGATGTTCATAAACGGTATTATTTCAACACAATTGGATTCTAAAATATTAATTGAGGGGCGCCTGGGTGGCTTAGTCAGTTGACCGTCCGACTCTTGATTTTGGCTCAGGTCATGATCCCAGGGTCATGGTATCAAGCCCGTCTGATCATGGAGCCTGCTTATGTCTCCCTCTGCCCCTCTCCCCTGCTCACTCTCTTTCTATAAAGTAAAAAATAAAATAAAAATAAATGTCAATTGAATTTCATATTAACTAAATTGATTAGCTAAAATGTCAGCTATTTTGTAAGCCTTTCATTACCACCCTGTGATAAAATGAGTTGTTCTCAATGTAATATTTATTGCATGATATTGCAATTAATTATGTAGAAGTCTGTCTGTCTCTGGCACACTGTGACTTCCTAAGATTAAGGACAGCTTCCTATATTACTTAGCATTTGTTCATCCACTCACTCATCTAGCATATTTTGAGAGCCTGCTTGCATTAAGAGCTATGCTATGCTCTAGGGATACCAAAGATGAGTAAGACAAGGATCATATCCACCAGGAATTCATACCCTAATTAACATACAAGCAAACAGTTACAGTACAGTGCAGTAAGAGCTGTAATAGATGCAAGGCACACAGCATATTGGTATGCATATTAATTATTCTAGTTAGAGGATCTGTAAGTTAACAGTAGAATTTAACACAGGAAACATCTTGACAGATTTTCTTTCATTTTTTAATGGAAAAATACTTACAATTTTGAAATATATTCTTGAGGAAATTCAGGATATGCTATTTCTCCTGATAATCCTATCTTCGGATCTCTCAGGCTCTCTACCCAGGATTATTGAGTTGTTAATTTACCTAAAGGAAAGAAAACAAGAACACGGCAAGTAAATCTTCCATAGTACTTTTAGTATATAGTATGTAGTCTATCACAGAGCTTTCATAACCATTAGCTCTTTGGTTCTCAAAATAGCCAGCCAATGTCAGCAACACATTTTATAACCGAGGAAAATTAAACATGAGGCTACAATCAAGGTCATGATACTCTTTCCACTGTTTTGTTGCAGTTTTGTACTTTCATGTTGATTTCAGTCCACCTTTGTTTCCAAAAATCTCTTTATGAAAAGTATATAGCCTTAGAATTCTGAAAGCAAGCTTCATTATCTTACTTTTTTCCAAGGGAGTACTTGCCAGAATCATCTTAACATTTCTTACTAATGTGCTCGCTTCGGCAGCACATATACTAAAATTGGAACATTTCTTACTATTAAACAAAGATACAGTAACATCCATTAAGGAGTTTAATCTCTTTGAGGGCAGAACAGTCCTAGAGTATAGTATACTGCTTGACCTATAGCAGCAGATGCTTAGTAAATATTTTTTGATGAGAAAAGGAATCTTTTCAAAACTACCCCAAAACCTTAACCTTGCCTTAGGTTACATAGCTAACTAGTGACACTACAGTTCAAAACTTGTACACAGGTGTTATAAGTTCTATATTCTTAACACCTTACCAACTTACCTAATACCAAAGCCTCAGTTTCTTGACTTGTGATTTCATTTCCATTTCATCCACCCACTTCCATTGACTATACCCTGAATGAATATCCTTCTCTCTGATTACATTTCTGATCCTGTCCTCCAGCTTTTACTCCATTCATCCTTGTATACCTACTCTCTCAGTTTTCTCCCAATTTATCAGTTTTCTTCAGTCTTAGCTTCCTTCCTTCCAAGTTTCGACTTCATAGTCAGTCACTAGGACTGTTTTCTTCCTAGTGTCCTGAACTCCTGTCTACTTTCATCATTCTACTATCTTAGCTTTGCAAAATCATAAGCCTAGTTTAATGTCGCAGTCTGTTTTTGCTATTACTACATCTGGGGAGTTGACTACTACTGAAAAACATTGTATAGTAGTGTGGATTGGTGCCACTACAGTATTATGGCTTCTAGTCTTAATGGGATTCTCAATACCACTTTTCCACTTACGTATTTTACCTGATTAGTTTTCCCTCTCCCCTCACCCACTAGTGACTGAACTAAACTTAAATGTTACTTCTTACCCCAGTTTCCTTCCCAGTTGATATTCTTCCTCTGAATAATCTTATCCTCTCTTGAACTATATGCCAATAATTCCTAAACCATCATCTAGCTGTGTACTCAACATCTTGGATGCCCCATAACATCTCAAACTCAATTTGCATAAAACAGTTCTTTTTTTTTCTTAATGTTTATTTATTTTTGAGAGAGAGAGAGAGACAGAGAGAAGAGGAGACACAGAATCCGAAGCAGGCTCCAGGCTCCGAGCTGTCAGCACAGAGCCTGATGCAGAGCTCAAACTCACAGACCAGGAGGTCATGACCTAAGCCAAAGTTGGACGCTTAACCTACTGAGCCACCCAGGCACCCCTGCACAAAACAATTATTTCCTGAAACCTGTTCTGCCTCTTTCAGCTGATGGTACCCATCATTCATCTAGTTCTCTAAATCTTAAATTCAAGTCATCTAAGTGTTAGAGTTGAGCAATATTGCTCAACTTTCTATCTTTACTGTGATTGCATTAAGAACCTCGTAATCTCTTCTAACCTAGTGTAATCAGTCACTTTGCCGCTAGTCTTAACCCCTTTCCACTTTGTTGCCATTTAGTCGATCAAAAATGCAAATCTGACCATTTCATTCGCTTGTTTAAAATCTTCTATGTACAAGACCAAGTCAAAACTCCACCTGAAAACGTACCAGGCCTTTTGTGATCTGGTCTTTGCCGATGTTTCCAACCTCATCTCCTGCCACCCTTTGCTGACATTATACTTAAGAATAGTTTTAAAAACAGACCATACTGTTTCAGACCCATTACTTTTGCTAATGCTCCTTCACTTGTGCAGAGTTCTCTCCCTCTCCTTTACCTGACACACTCCTACTAATCCTGAGAAATTCAACTAAGGCATTATTCCTCTGAAAACATTGTGTTCTCCCAACTGCATTAAGTATACTTCATCAAACTTTCTTGGCCCCCCAGTGCCTAACTTCAACATAGTATTTTCAGCACATTAAGTTGTTTATTTTTGCTTGTCTCTGTACCATACTATATACTTGTTTGTCTTGGTAACTCTTGCATCTGGTACATGCTTTAAAACCACCCAATTTATCGCACTCTTCAGTTCCACAAGCTGAACTGTACCAGGCTATTTTAAGATAGGCTACTTTTATTTAGGTGCTGCTTAGATTTGCTTATTATATTGTTTATTACTGCTTTAATATTTTAGAGTAGGCCAGAACTTTAGGAATCATATACTTCCCTTACATTAGACTTGAGGTAACTGAGGCACAGGGAGAAACTAGACCAAGGTCATTGATAGCAACATCACACACTGTTTGTTTTTAATGTAGTTTAGTATAAATTAACCTGATTTAGCCTCTTTTTCTGGGCATTCTTAGAGAAAAATACAATGTTAGATAACCAAAATCTAACAAATTAAGATACTAATTAAGAATCCACTCAATCACATTCTTTGTGACTGCATCTAACTATAGAGCTTATTATGAGAAGAAGTATATGTTGGTGATAATAGATTTTAATGATAATACATTTACTTGTTTTATTGTTACCACTATGTACAATAATTCTCCATTGGGCTGTCATCTGATTGACTAAATATATACACCACACCTTAACAAGTTACTACAGCCAGCAGTGTATTTTTAGGAAATTAACATAAGTGTTAGTATGATATGTCTTTCCTAAATCTTTTTCACTTTATTTTATTCTTTTTTCAAAAAATGTTTATTTATTTATTTTGAGAGAGAGAGAGTGAGCAGGAAAGGGACAGAGAGAGAGAATCCCAAACAGTTTCCACACTGTCAGCACAGAGCCTGATGCTGGGCTCGATCTCACAAACTGTGAGATCATGGCCTGAGCCAAAATTGAAAGTCGAATGCTTAACCAACTGAGCCATCCAGGTGCCCCTCACCTTATTTTATTCTTAGGAATTTGTTTTAAAAGCTTTTTCCAAGAATCAAAAAAATCCAAAGAATCTTCCTGATGTAAAATTGCACAAAATTCCTTTGCTATTGCTTAACTGAGAGTACAGATCAGAAGAAAATTTATTTTATGTCACTGGCAACAGAGCAACCCTTTATTATTTAAATGCCACATTAACAGTTTATCAGACTTCAGTGAAGAATGAAGATAAACTTACTTAATTGCTACATTGCAATTGCTACATTTGAAAAACTTCAAATGTAAATAAGACACCTTTCTCATTTTCATGTAAATTCTGAAATGAAAAGCAAATTTTTTAATGTTTATTTTTGAGAGAGGGAGCCTGCATGCACAAGCGAGGAAGGGGCAGAGAGAAGGAGAGGGAATCCCAAGCAGGCTCCACATTGTCCGCACAGAGCCCAGTGGGGGACTTGATCCCACGGACCATGAGATCATGACCTGAGCCGAAATCAAGAATCAAACACTTAACTGACTGAGCCACCCAGGTGCCCTGAAAAGAAATTTTTAAGCTGCTTTTCAAAATATGGCCAACTGACTTAATAATTGCAAAGGAAGAAAAAATAAAACAATCTCAGTTCTGTTCAAAACAAAGAAAGTAAGAAATGTCACACTGGAGCAGATAAGCATTGATCTATTTGTGTCTGATAATGAATTTTAAAACAAACAAACAAGTATTCCCAAGTATTCCCAACACATAATCCAGATCTCATGCCTTGGCAGACTTGACCTGGGAAAAGGATGGGCAATAACTCATGGAAGCAACCTAAAGATAAAAGGACTGGTTCTACCAGCTGTTCCTAAAAAGCAATGTGATGGGTGCTCGTATACAAACAAGTGACCCATAAGCATTTTTCCTTTGCATAAGTATGTCTCAGTTTGCCTGCTACCCTTTTTCAATTTCCCAGTCACTTTTTAAAAAATGTTTAATTTTTTTTAACGTCTATTTGTTATTGAGAGACAGAGCATGAGCATGGGAGGGGCAGAGAGAGGAGGAGACACAGAATCTGAAGCAGGCTCCAGGCTCTGAGCTGTTAGCACAGAGCCGGACACAGGGCTCAAACTCAAACCGCAAGATCATGACCTGAGCTGAAGTCAGACGCTTAACTGACTGAGCCACCCAGGCGCCCCTCCCAGCCACTTTTAATGCTGCTCATCATATCCATTTTTATTATTGGATAGAAAAGACTAGGTCACACATGATTTACTTCAGGCCCTGAACCTCAACTAGAAATAATCCTAAACTCCACTTTTCCTAGGAGCAGTATGGCCAAGGAGAAGCATATTAGTTGTATTCCAAAATGCTTACTTAAATAACCAAACATTTATTATTTACCCATTTTCAAAATCAGTGGATTCATCCAAACTCTCTTTTCTACCCATTTAAAAATCTGAGGGTAACAAGTTCTATGATAATATCCATTCATTCAATACTTAAGAATAAAAGACACTTAAAACTATAACTTGGGATTTTCTCTGCTGCTACCCCCTCAAATGTGGACCATTTATGACAAGTCTGAATGTTTACTTTGGTTACAAATGTCTGCAGAAACATATGGTCAGATCATATGGTTCTAATAATGTTCCCTTTAGTACTTTGCAGCTTTGACCAATTTCAATATTTTTTCTGGAATTGGAAATTCTTTCTTGTGGGAATGTACTCATTTATCAAAAAATGAATATGTGGTTGTTAAGAACTTTTTGGCTTAGTGCAATGTGAAAGACTGTAAGAAGTTTTTTGAGAATTACAACTTTGCATAGATTCATAGTCTTATTACACAAATTCTTCTAATTTCAACTGTGTACCCTTGAGCTTGAAGTAAAATACTATGTTGTTATTATTTTTTTTTTTTGAGCTACATCATACAATGTCTACTCATTCTGAGTTTCCACCCCTCTCTACAGTGACTTCCAGACACAAATGTAATTCAATCCCAAAAGAGATTGGGGGAATGTAGTAAGGGAGGCTCTCTCTTGGTCTATTGTCTTCTCTTTGCTGTAACTGAAAGCCTCTGTTATATAGTACCATTAATTCCTACAGAAGGTAGGAGTTTTACTCACTTTATACAAAAGGCAGTCTAACAAAGAAGACTGTCCTCGATTATTTGAGATTTGTTTGGTGGATTGTCCAACTAAAGAATATGGAGAAACTTTTTATTCTGAAGCCAGTAGTGTGACAGTAACATATTATTATTATTATTATTATTATTATTATTATGAATATAGTGTAAAAGGAATGGTAACTCTCACAGGTGTATTACAATGTGGAGGAAGCTTGAATAAAATTACTTTGCTATTTCTAACTGCTGAAGAAATAGTTGCATTTTAATATTTTTCTTTTAAATTAGCCTTCTCTTAGACTATGAATCTTCCATGTAATTTTTGTTATAGCCTCTATTATGGGAAAAATTAAGTTCTTACATATTTATATGATAATCAAATTTCTGTTTTAAAACTAACTGGTTTGAAAAATTTTAAAGGTGCTATTTCACATTTAATTAATATAGAGAGGTTTTTCTTATGGTAGATTATAGAGATTTATTAATATTCTCATTTATACATAATTTAATTAGAAAACAGAAATAGGGGTGCCTGGGTGGCTCAGTCGGTTAAGCGCCCAACTTTGGCTCAGGTCATGATCTTGTGGTCTGTGGGTTCGAACCCTGAGTCGGGCTTTGTGCTGACAGCTCAGATCCTGGAGCTTGCTTTGGATTCTGTGTGTGTGTCTTTCTGCCCCTCCCCCACTTGCTCTTTTTCTCTCTCTCTCTCTCTCTCAAAAATAAATAAACATTAAAAAATTAAAAAAAAAAAGAAATATACTTTTCTCTTGAAAACAGTTTTGATTCTTAGGAAGGCACTAAGCCTAAGGAACTGGAGCATGTGTTTGGGGTTCGGACATTTTCAAACCCAGCCTACTGCTTCCTAACTTTTACTTATATTCTCTGAAACTCAATTTTCTTATACATAAAATGAGGACAATAATACTTACTTCATAGTGTTGCTATGAGAATAAATTGAATTAATGAATTTGTATAGTAGGCAATAGTAAATGTAAGCTAGTACTGTTTTTTTAAACCTATTTTTGTACTCTTCCATGCTAAACTAAAGATTGTGAAAGTTAAGAATTTACTTTTTCCTTTAAAACCTTTAAACCTAATGGTTTATCCAGTCTTAACATCCATTCTACCTTCTATTAGACCTTTATAAGTGAAATTGAGATGTTGAATCTGGTGGTTCAGGGTTTTTGAAAGCCTTTTTAAAAATTTTTTGTAGGCATGGAGACAGGTTTATCTTTAAATGCCATCTGGAATATGAAAGAATGTTCTTTAACCAACTACTTATAGTATAGGAATTGTATCAACCAGTCCCTATTCCCATGCCCTTTAATTGGTGCTGGAAATTAAAAAAGTGATCCTGGAAACATTGCTGAATCAAGGGTAAGTTTTTATACATTTGTTCTTGAAATTTAATATGGAGCTGCTTATGCATAATAATATTTCATATATCTTAATAACATAAATATTGCTGTGATGCAGATAAATATAATTAATAAGGTCCATTCTCTTTTTTAATAAAAACAAATATAAAATATGATATACTATTAAAGATAAACTATTCCTAGATATAGTGCTTTAGTAAATTTGGCATTAAACCATAAGTATCAAAGCCAAAACTAAAAAGCCATTTAGTATGTCAGCATAGAAAAATTAGACACCTTATAGTTCCACATTACAGTGAAATTACACTTTAAAAACTTGCATTGTTAAAGTAATTCTGTCTTATCTCTTCGTGTGTTTTTTAATCTGCTCACTTAAACCTAATCAGGATTAAATATACATTGGAGACAAAGACATGACCCAAAGATTAGCTTTGTAAAATAAGGATCAGATTTCCAACTCAGTAAACTGCTAGTGTACATCCCAAACTAAGAAGATTCAAAGTTATAATAGTAATGTAAACAATTTGGTTATAAATACAGTTTTATCAAAGGATAGAAGTAGTTTCAGCAAATATGTTCTATGAATTAAGACTAGGTATGTTCTTAAAGACCTATGAATAACATTACTTTAAAAAACATCAATCCCAAATAACTAAAGGTAGTAAGATTTTTAAAAATGTTTTCTTAGTGTAATATAATGTAGCAGGTAAGAATGTGAACTCTGCAGTGAGACCAGTTGAATATCAAATTCTACTTCTCTCACTCTTTATTAGCTCCATGACCTAGAGCAAGTTACTTAACTTTTCTGTTACTTTTGTGCAAAACTAGGGAAATAATAATACCTAAGCGATAGGGTTGTAATAAGGATTAAATAAGTTAATTCCTATAAACCACTTAGAATAGTGCCTAGCATGATGTAAGAGTTCATGCAACAACAATCATAATGATAATAATGCTATATTATTGTTGTTATTATTATTACTATTATTATTTATATTACTTTAAAAGTCTTTAGCTATTAAAAAGTACAAGATCACTCATCATCCCAACATTAAATAACGTAATTAGAGGTTAGAACATTTATCCAGTTTAGTGTTTAAGTTGTCTGATGATGGCTAGGCATATGAACAATTAAACTATAATATTCCTGTTTTAGCATTATGAAATAGTATCATAGTCCCTTAGCAACAAGAAATGTCCTACTGCTGTGGATTTTATAAGGTGAGTTTCAATACACGTTCAGAGGAAATGCCATTTATAAGCATACAGTTAATTGAATGCTCACAGGAAGAGCACAGTTAAGTAGTATTCCTTTGTGGGCTGCTGAATTATGCCTTACAATTAATACTTCTCTGTGGGAAAAAAATAGAGCTTGTCTTTCTTCCAAGGAAGGTAAAATTGGCAGTATGGGAACATTGAAAAGTTCTGGCAGGGTTATAGATTTTACTTTTGAAAATTTACTCTTCCCAATTGGAAATGTAATAAAGATTTTGCAACAAGGTTTTGTTCCATTGTCTTGCCTGATAAGAAATTTAGACAGGGCAGTGAGCATAACCTTATTTGGGTTAGAACCACTGGGAATTAACTTTCAAATATGGCTTTCTCTTTTTTGGTTATGCTCATGTCATATCCATCCATATTACACTCTTGTATTAGTGAGTTAGGAAATTATATCACTATCACACATCTTAACTAAACATAACTATCACCTGTGTTACTGAGAGACTGTTTTTTATTCTCTTGTTCAGTCTTACCTAATAGTAACACACTTGATATTTTTTTTACTTATTTTAATATGGTGATTTTCTTTTCTTTTTTTAATGTTTATTTATTTTTGAGGAGGAGGGCAGAGAGAGAGGGAGACACAGAATCCGAAGCAGGCTCCAGGATCTGCGCTGTCAGCACAGAGCCTGATGCGGGGCTCAAACCCACAAGCCATGAGATCGTGACCTGAGCTGAAGTCGGATGTTTAACTCACTGAGCCACTCAGGCGCCCCCATATAGTGATTTTCTTAAGTCCATTCATTTATTTTGAGAGAGCACAAGTGTAGAAGGGGCAGGGGGCGGGGGGGACAGAGAGAATCCCAAGCAGGCTCTGCACCATCAGCATGGAGCTGGATGTGGGGCTTGAACCCGTGAACCATGAGATCATGACCTGTGCTGAAGTCAGATGCTTAACCAACTGAGGGACCCAGGAGCCCCAGGATAGTGATTCTTTTTAAATACTGAATATATTTGGGGATCTGAAATCTGAAATGATTCTATGTTCAAATGTGCTGTGTACAAATAAAGGATTAGTTCTGCTGTTTGTGGCTTTACTGAAGGTGGTTTTTATAACTATTATTGACAATCTTATTGATGAAAATGAGATTTGCTCTAGAGATGTTCATATTTTTAACTTAGATATATCATATGTAACTTAATAACTTGTGGAAGATATATTTTTTATATTTTTATTACCACCCGGGGTAAGCAAACTACATTTTTCTCTGATTTATTATTTTTAACATCTCCCCTTTTCCTTTTGTCTTCAAAATATCCAATGAATAATGTTAGTTTTTTAATTTTTTGTAGATTTATTTTTTATTGTTTTATTTCTCTCATATATGCCTATGTATAACCCTTTTCTCTTTTTTCTCTTTTTGCCACTATTTATACTAAATTAGAGTTTGCATACTAGTGTTCCTTAAATGACTGCATCAGTGAAAATCACATTACTCTGTAAAAATATTTTATTTGTTTTAGGTGGTATAACACTCTTACTTCAGTAGAAAAGCTGGTAGGAATGTTTTCGCACTTTATGCATGTTGGGCATGTGGCTTGATGATGGACCTACATGTACGTATATAGCTTGAAGTCTTTATTTCAGTGAAAACATTATTAGAAGAGCAAATCAATAAGGAAGAGAATCTGAACGAAAAGGGGAAGGGGTAATATTATAGCAAGCACTGGCATCCTATTTGGCAACTATTAGAAGAGTACATTGTATCATTCCAAAACATATAATTTCTCCTTAGCTAAGACAACACTTCTTTCTAAGAATTAGACATACTGTGAGATTATTATGGCACTGCCATAGCAATATCTCTAAAGCAGGATAAAGGATGAAGAATAAACTAAAAATCTCAGGTTACATCCAAAGGTCAATAAGAATAATGGTTCCATAGGGAACTGGTAAAAAACTGCTTTCTTTTGCATCTCCCAGTTTGGTTAGTATGTGTACGTAAATGAAAGAAAAAAAGTTCTAAATAAACGATTTTAAGGTGTTCTTTTTAATAATCCATTCTCTATTGATAGTTCATTAAAGCTTCAGAAAAAGTTGTTGTTATCCTTAACATTTATTGTATGGGGTACCTGGATGGTTCAGTTGGTTAAGTGTCTGACTTGTGCTCAGGTCATGATCTCAACGGTTTGTGAGTTCAAACCCTGCGTAGGGCTCTGTGCTGACAGCTTGGAGCCTGGAGCCGGCTTCAGATTCTGTCTCCCTCTCTCTCTGCCCTTTCCCTGCTCTCTCTTTCTCTCTCTAAAATAAATCAACATTAATTTTTTTTAATTTATCTTTGTAAACTTCTAGATTCTTTAGAAGATACCTTAATACAGCTGAGAAACTATTCGCACACTCATAGTGATCATTTATTATAATTGATCATCTAAGTTTTCAGTAATTTTTTGAAACGATTGTTTAATTCAAATTTACTGGGCATTTTCTCCAGTGAGTTAATTTTCTACCTATTTGTTATTACGCAAATCTTTAGGTATATTTCTATTTTAATCTTAAACTTGCATCTAACACCATAGTTTCAAAATAAACACTTTATTTTTTTAAGTTTATTTATTTTGAGAGTGAGAAAGAGAGAGTATAGGGAAGGAGTAGAAAGAGAGGGAGAGAAAGAATCCCAAGCAGGCTACTTGCTGTCAGCATGGAGCCTGACGCAGGAGTCAATCCCATGAACTGTGAGATCATGACCTGAGCTGAAGTTGGATGCTCAACTGACTGAGCCACCCAGGCACCCAAACAACACACTTCTAAATAACACATGGGTCAAAGAAAAAAAAAATCTCAAGAGAAATTTGAAAATATTTTGAACTAAATGAAAATGAAAGCACAACTTTTCAAAATATGTGGGATGCGGCGACATCAACACAAAGAAGAAATTTATAGCATTGAATGCATATATAAGAAAAGAAGAAAGATCTAAAATTAAGAACCTAAGTTTCCACCTTAGGAAACTAGAAAAAGAAGAGCAAATTAAATCCAAAGTAAGCAGAAGAAAAAGAATAATTTACAACAGAAATCAATGAAATTGCAAATAGGATATAATAAACAATGAATCCAAAAAGCTATTTCTTTGAAAATATCAAAAATCAATAAACCTGAAGCCAGTGTAACTAAGAAAAAAAAAGGACAAAAATCACCAACATCAGAGATGGAAGAGAGGATATTGCTGCAGATCTTGTGAACTTTAAAGGATAATAAATACTAGAAACAACTTTATACCCAAATATTGATAACCTCTATGAAATAGGCCAATTTCTTGAAAGACGTAATTTACCAAAACTCACACAAAGAAACATACAATCTGCATATTGTCTATATCTATTAAAAAAATTGAATCCATATTTAATAACCTTCCAAAACAGAAAGAACCCAGCCCAACTGGGTTCACTGATGATTTCTACCAAACATTTAAGGAAGATATTACGCTAATTTTCTAAAATCTCTTTCAGAGGATAAAAGCAGAGGGAATACTGCCTAACTCATTGTATGAATCCAGAATTACCCTTATTTCAAAACTACACAAAAATAGTACAAGAAAAGAAAACTACAGAACAATCTCTCTCATGAAGATTGATGTAAAAATTCTCAACAAATATTACCAAATCAAATCCAATAATGTATAAAAAGATTATACCCCACAACCAAATGGGGTTTATCCCAACTAGGCAAAGCTGACTCAGCATTCAAAAATCAAATTAATGTGGGGTGTCTGGGTGGCTCAGTTGGTTAAGTGTCCAACTTCGGCTCAGGTCACGATCTCGCAGTTCATGCGTTCAAGCCCCAAGTTGGGCTCTGTGCTAACAGCTCAGAGCCTGGAGCCTGTTTCGGATTCTGTGTCTCCCTCTCTCTGACCCTCCCCCGTTCATGCTCTGTCTTTCTCTGTCTCAAAAACAAATAAACGTTAAAAAAAAAATTAACTCCACTTTAAAAAAAAATAAAACAAAATAAAACATAGATATATAAACTAAGGATCTACCCCCCGCCCACTGCCATAAACAGCAATTCACTCCTGGGTATTTATCCCAGAGAAATAAATGCTGTGTGCACTCACAAAAGCATATAGCAGCTCTATTCATAATAGACAAAAAGATGAAAACAACCCAGATGTTCTTCAACAGGTGAGTAAAGAAACTGTAGTTTATACATACTATGAAATACTAAGCAGCAATTAAAGATATGAGCTATTGGTACACATAACAACCTGGATGTATCTCCATTGAATTACACTGACTTTAAAAAGCCAATCTCAAAAGATTACATGCTGTATAATTCCATTTATGTAAAATTCCTGAAATGACAAAATTACTCCAATGGTGAACAGATTAGTGGTCACCAAAGATTAAGGAGTAAGTACAGATGAGAAGTGTGTGTGGCCATTAAGAGCTGAATCTCGTCATGATGCAAATTTTGCATATTGACTGTCAACAGTCTTGTGATATCATGCTCTAGTTTTGCAAGATATTATACTTCAGGAAACTGAGTAAAAAGTCACAGGATCTCTGTATTATATCTTATCACTGTATATCAGTTTACAACTATCTCAAAGTAAGGTTACTTTTTAAAATGGAGAAATTCTGACACCCTCTGATAAACACAAACAGAATACATTACTAGCAAACTTGCCCTGCAAGAAATGCTAAATGAAAGATGTAAATTGTGTGGCAATAATTGTACAAGGGAGAGGATGGAAATGTCAGAGAAAACTTGGTGTATACCATTGAAGTTAAGATAATATTAATCTGGGGTATCTGGTGGCTCAGTTGGTTAAGCATCCGACTCTTGATTTTGGCTCAGGTCATGATTTCACAGTTCATGAGTTCAAGCCCCACATTGATCTCTGTGCAGACAGTGCAGAGCCTCCTTTAGATTGTCTCTCTCCCTCTCTCTCTGCCCCTCCCCAACTTGGATGCTTTGTGCTCTCCCATTTCTCTCTCTCAAAATAAATAAACTTAAAAAAAAAAAGATAATACTAGTCTGAACTCAATTGTTTTAAGATGCTAATTGTAATCCCCAGAGTACCCATTAAGGAAATAATTTTAAACACATGGGAAGAGGGGCGCCTGGGTGGCTCAGTAGGTTACAGGTCCGACTCTTGATTTCAGCTCAGGTCTTGATCTCAGTCCAGGTCTTGAGTTCAAGCCCTGTGTTGTGGGCTCCATGCTATGTGTGGAGCCTACTTTAAAACAAACAAACAAACAAACAAACAAACATGGGAAGAGACACAAAGGAGTTAAATAGTACACTAGAAGATACTTAGCATGAAAGAAGTCCGTCTCCTCTCCTTATAAGGACACCAGTCATATTAGAATAGGGCCCACACTAATGATCTCATTTTAGCTTATGTTTTTTTTTAGTAGTCCTATCTCCAAATGCAGTTATATCCTGAGTTAGTGGGGAGTTGGGCTCCAATATATGAATTTGGGGGGGAGACGATTCAGCCCACACCATTGTGTATGTAATTTTCATTTTTTTTCTGAGAAATTTCTTCTAACATTTCTTGCAAAACATGAAAGTTGCCTACTGGCAACAAATTCCCTCATTTTTTGCTTTTCTAAGGAAGGTATTTATTTTCCCTTCAGTTCTGAAGTTTAATTTAGCAGCAGATAGAATTCTAAGTTCGTTATTTTTTTACTTTCAGCAGTTTATTTTACTCCACTATATTTGTGCTTGCATGATTCCTGATGAGAGGTATCCTTGTTCCTGTATAGGTAATGTGTTTTTTTTCCTCTGGCTTCTTTCAAAATTTTCTCTTTGTCTTTGATTTTCTGAAGCTTGAATATAATATGCTTTTGCGCAGATTTTGTGATATTTATCCTCAGTGGTTTATGGGCTTCATGGATCTGTGATCTGGTGTTTCTCATTAATTTTGGGAAATTGTCAGTCATTATTGTTTCAAGTATTCCTTTCGTTCCTTTCTCTTTTTTTCTACTTCTGGTATTATCATTACACACTTTACACCCTTTGTAATTATAATTTTAATTCTCATTTCTTAGATATTCTGTCTCTCATTGTATTTTCTCTTTGCATTTCACTTTTGGAAGTTTCTATTGACATTTCATCAAGCCCACTGATCTTTCCTGAGCATGGGTCAATCTATTGATGAGCCCATCAAAGCATTCTTTATTTCTGTTAATGGTATTCTTGATTTCTAGCATTCCCTTTTGATTCTTTCTTAGAATTTCCATTTCTCTGTTTATAATATCTATACATTCTTACATGCTGTCCACTTTCCCATTAGACTTCTTAGCATATTTATCATATGTTTTAAGTTCCCAGTATGATAATTTCAACATCTCTGCCATGTCTGAGTCTGCTTCTCATGCTTGTTTCTTCAAACTGTTTTTTTTTAATCTTTTAGTATAACTAGTAATTTTTTTTTATATCTACTTCATAGGTGGTATTGTATTCTTCCATCAAGAAGTATATGTCTACGTAACTCTCTTTTGATGATGTTAACAGCCATTGATGTTCAACATCTAGGGCCATTAATTTATTAAGAGTTGCAAAAGAGTGATGTTTCAATTCTCTCATCCTTTATTCAGTTATTATATACAGAACTTCTAGGAGAAGAGCTTCTCTTTGTCTGCTATCTGGTTACTCAGAGGAACCATATAAATAGGAAAAAAACTACTTGGTATTTTTCTTTACCATAATTATAATGAGTTAGTTCAACAGCATCCAATAGCAATGTTTTTTGGTTGTTTGCTTTTTTGTTTAATTATAGGCTCAGAAACCTAAAAATATTGATATATTTCAATTCATTTCATATATTAAAAATATAATAATAACTAAAATTTCATTTACATGCTGGTTAATACAACTACTTTTAGGAGATATTATAGTTTGGCTTGGCAGATAAAATGTAGACCAAAGACTTGAATAGGTACTTCACCAAAAAAGGGTATTTAAATGGCCAATAAATATATGAACAGATGTTCAACCTTATTAGTTTTAATGGAAATGCAAATTTAAACCATAATTTAATACCACTATATGCCTACCAGAATGGCTAAATGAAGGCAGAAAATGCTAAAGATTGGTGAGAATGTAGAATAGGCAGAACTCTTGTTATACTGTTAATGGGAATGTGAATTGGTATAGCCATTGGGAAAACTGATTCACAGTATCTAATAAAATTGAATATATGTATATTCTAAGCCCCAGCGATACTCCTGGATATATGCTCAACAGAAATGCATACATATGTTTACCAAAAGACATGTGTAAGATTGTTTGCAGCAGCAGAATTCACTATAGCTACAAAATGACAATAGTATCATGAATAAACAACCCAAAATAAATAATGGTATATTTGCACACAAAGAAATGAATGAGCTATAACTGCTTAAAAACATTGAAGAATCTCAGAAACATTATGTTGAGAGAAAAAGTCAGACACAAGTTCAAAAACAGGCCAAACTAATGTGTGGTTTTTAAAATAGGGTTAGTGAGGGGCGCCTGGGTGGCTCAGTTGGTTAAACGTTCAATTTTTGATTTCGGCGCAGGTCATGATCTCACAGTTCTTGGGTTCCAGCCCCATGTTCAGCTCTGTGCTGACCATGCAGAGTCTGCTTGGGATTCTTCTCTCTCCCTCTATCTCTGCCCCTCCCCCTCTCCCTCTCTTTCAAAATAAATAAGTATGTTTTTAAAAAACAGGGTTAGTATGGGGCGCCTGGGTGGCTCAGTCGGTTAAGCATCCAACTTCAGCTCAGGTCACGATCTCACGGTCAGTGAGTTTGAGCCCCGCGTCGGGCTCTGGGCTGATGGCTCAGAGCCTGGAGCCTGCTTCAGATTCTGTGTCTCCTTCTCTCTCTGCCCCTCCCCCATTCATGCTCTGTCTCTCTCTGTCTCAAAAATAAATAAAAACGTTAAAAAAATAAAAATTAAAAAATTAAAAAAAATAGGGTTAGTGGTCGGGCAGGGAGGCTTCTAGGATGCTGTTTTTTGATGTTTAGTTTTAAAAATCTGGTTATTGGTTAATGTGTGTGCTCACTTTGTGAAAATCCAGTAACCTCTTATTATTTGTGTATTTCTCTGTATGCTGTTCTTCAATAAATCATTTTAAAAACACAATTTATGATATCCTCATCTAACCTCTTACATACTTTATTAATTGGTGCTTATTTAGATAAGAACAATTATTAAACCCCATTGGATCCAAGGCATTTTAGGAATATAAATATGACTAAAACAGAGTACCTTCAAGTTGCTCATAAAATGTCATTGGTAGAAAAACTTCAGCAATGGAACAGTTAAATCTCCTATAGCATAATTTTATCATGTTTTCAGTGTTTGGAGATCAAATTGATTTAAAAATTTTCTGAAAAATTAAATACATATAACTCATAAAGATGTTTTGTCTATTACTTTCCTAACTGATAGACAAGTCAGCTTTTAAAAAGGTGACCTTTGTATAATAGGGATTTTGTGTGGATTTTTTAGGGGGGGGTGCATGTTAACACATTTGATAAACTTTTATCTTAATGCGCCTTTCTGGAATACCAGTCTGACCTCAATCTGAACAAAGCCTTAGTTGATGTTTGCTGGAGGTGGCTTGGTCATTTTCTCAGCCTGTATGTTTATTATCGAATGTTAATCAGATTCATTATTAAAGATTTCATCTGCTACACAAATACGTAATTGGCTATGTCTGAGTGGCCACCTTTTGTCTTGAGCAGATTGCTTAAAACTGCATTAAGCATCATTAGACCAAAATGATGACTGAATTAATTTGTCCTTTAGTTGTTTTCTAGTGAATTGGGTCTTACTATTATGCAAACACACTACAAAGAGCAGTCTTAGAAAAAGCTCATATGAATTCCTCTTATTTCATTATAGGTTTCTATATTGAAGGATGCATGAAATAATTACTGATTATGTAAAACTGTTTCCTTTTGTATATATTATAGAGCATCATTTAAAGTCCATGGCTTAAAAGTAGTACAAAAGTGAGAAATTTGTAAGCATTGCTCTCTGCCTTGATATATTTTATCATCCACTTTGATCAAATAATACAGAAGAAAAAGGATTAAATATATTATTTAAATATACATGTTAGTTTTCTCTTAAAATGAGTCAATGAGTAGAATAAGCAGAAAAATAATCATGAAAGTATAATTATTAAACAATATAATTATAAATCCACATTTTCCCTGCAACATATTTTTCTTAAAATCATATTTGCTGACCCACACAATTTTATTTGTAAATTATTCATCTAAGGTTCTGATTCCCCAAATGAATTATGTATAATGCCTTCTTTCTTGTTCAGTTTCTGTTATTGTTGTGATTAAATAAATTCAGTGACTATGAAATGCATGAAATTGACTGTCATCAGAGATCTGGCAATTTCACCATAATTGGTTTAAGCAGAATGTACTTCAAACTGATCTTAGAACATCTTTAGTAATCTGTCTGCTCCTGGAACTGACTTGGCCACAAATGAAATTATTGCAGCCTTAGAAATGAAATCCTCACCCATTAAGGGTTCAGGTGGACTTAGTTTTATAATCTGGTTAAAAGTTTTGAGTAGATGGAATTAGATGGTTGTCCTTCATATTTCCTGACCAGTGAGTCTTAGGGAAGAGTTATTTATTATTTTCTGCTTTATCAAGGAACTGAATCCTCTCAAATTCATACAATGCAAATTATGTTAGGAATGAGTTATGGTCAAGCATTTTATAAATAAAGCAATTATTATATGCTGTAAAAATATTTCTGTATATCTATTCAAGAGTAAAAATACTCACTTAAAAATTCTCTAGTGCCTTTATTGTTTTCTATCCTCATTTAGATTTACAATGTATCTGGGTTTCCCCCAGTTTTATTAAGGTAAATTATACAGATTTAAGTTGTACCACACAGTATTTTGATATTTGATACATTGTGATATGATTACCACGATAACCTAATTAATATATCCATCACCTCATAAGACCCTTTTTTAAATGTGGTAAGACAAAAGATCTAATTCTCCTACCAAATTTTAAGTACACAATACATTATTATTAACTATATAGTCACCATGTTGGACATTAAGTCTCTAGAACTTATTCATCTTATAACTCAAAGGCTGTACCCTTTGACCAAATCTCTCCATTTCTTCTGCCCCTTGTGAACACCATCCTACCCTTTGGTTCAGTGAGTTAGACTTGTTTAGATTCCACACATAAGTGAGATCATGTAGTATTTGTCTTTTTTGTCTGGCCTATTTCACTCAGCTTAATATCCTATCCTCCAGGTTCATCCATGTTCTTGCAAATGGCAAGAATTTCTTGTTCTCTGAGGTTGAATGTTATTCCATTATATATATTTATATCATATTTTCTTTATTCATCCATTGACAACACTTAAGTTGTTTTCATATCTTGGCCATTATGAATAATGCATTGAACATGGGGGTGCATATATATTTTCAAGTTAGTATTTTCTTTTATTTTTTTTAAATTTATTTTATTTTATTTTTTTAATTTTTTTTAACGTTTATTTATTTTTGAGACAGAGAGAGACACAGCATGAACGGGGGAGGGGCAGAGAGAGAGGGAGACACAGAATCGGAAGCAGGCTCCAGGCTCTGAGCCATCAGCCCAGAGCCCGACGCGGGGCTCGAACTCGTGGACTGCGAGATCGTGACCTGAGCTGAAGTGGGACGCTCAACCGACTGAGCCACCCAGGCGCCCCTCAAGTTAGTATTTTCATTTTCTTCAGATAAATACCCAGAAGTAGAATTGCTGGATCATATGGTAGTTCTATTTTTTATTTTTTGAGGAACCTCCATATTGTTTTCCATAATGGCTATTTCAATTTACATTCCCACTGTAGTTCCCAAGGGTTCCTTTTTCTCCACACTCTCACAAACACTTGTTATCTCTTGAGTTTGTTTTTGGGTTTTGGTGTTTTTAAATTTTATTTAATATAATAGCCATCCTAACAGATGTGAGGTGATATTTCATTGTTGTTTTGCATTTTCTTGATGATTAGTTATGTTGAGCATTTTTCATATTATACCCATTGACCATTTGTACATTTTTGGAAAATGGCTATTCAGGTTCTCTGCTCATTTTTGAATCAGGTTATTTGGGTTTTTGTTATTTGTTGTACAATTTCCTTATATATTTTGGATATTAACCCCTTATCAGATAAATGGTTTCCAAATATTGTCTCCTATTCTGTTCGTTGTCTCTTTGCTCTGATGATGGTTTCCTTTGCTGTGCAGAAGCTTTTTAGTTTATGCAGTCCCACTTGTTTACTTTTACTTTTGTTGCCTGTTTTTGGTGTCATGTCCAAAATATTATTGTGAAGACTAATGTCAAGGAGTTTTTTCCCCTATGTATTTCTTCTAGGACTTTTACAGTTTGAGGTCTACATTTAAGTCTTTTTTAAATACATTTTGAGTTTTGTGTATGGTGAAAAATAAAGATTTAATTTACCTTTTGCATGTGGATATCCTGTTTCCCACTTCCATTTTCCGAAGAGACTATCCTTTCTCCGTGGTGTATTCTTGACTTCTATATGAATGGGTTTACTTCTGGGTTTTCTATTGTTTCATTTGCCTGTGTGTCTGATTTTATGCCAGTGCCATACTGTTTTGATTACTATAGTTTAAAATCAGGAAGTCTGATGCCTCCAGAAGAATATCCATTTGGTTTTTTCTCATTATTGCTTTGGTAGTTTTATGATTCCATACAAATTTTAGGATTGTTTTTTTCCATTTCTGTAAAAAATGTCATTTGGATTTTCTAGGGATTGCATTGAATCTGTAGATCACTTTGTGTACTATGGACATTTTAACAATAATAATTCTTCCAATTCACATACACAGATACCTTCTCATTTACTTGTGTCTCCTTCATTTTCTTTCATCAGTGTTTTATAGTTTTCAGTGTAAAGACCTTTCATTTCCTTGGCTACATTTGTTCTTAGTATTTTATCTTGTTGATGATATTGTAAATGGGATTGTTAATTTCTTTTTTGGATATTTATTGTTAGTGTACAGCAATACAACTGATTTTTTTTAAGTTTGTTTATTTATTTTGAGAGAGAGAGAGCTCATAGCAGGGGAGGGGCACAGAGAGAGAGAGAGAGAGAGAGGAAGAGAGAGTGAGAATCCCAAGCAGGCTCAGTGCAGCCAGTGCAGAGCCCTCTGCAGGTCTGGATCTCATGAACCATGAGATCATGACCTGAGATGAAATCAAAGAGTCAGATGTTCAACAACTGAGATACCCCTAGAAATACAACTGATTTATGTATATTGACTTTATGTCCTGCAATTTTACTTAATTTGTTTTGTAGTTCTAACAGTTTTTAGGTGGAGTCCTGAGGGTTTTTTATATAGAAGATCATACCATCCATAAACAGAGACAATTTTATATTCCTTTCAATTTGGATGTCATTTATTTCTTTTTCTTGCCTAATTGTTCTGGCTAGGATTTGCCATCCTCTGCTGAATAGTAGAGGTGAGAGTGGGCATCATTGTCTTGTTCCACCATGGAGTATAATATTAGCTGTGGGCTTGTCATATACAGACCTGTTATGTTGAACTACATTCCTTCTATACCTAATTTGTTGAGAGTTTTTATCATAAACAGATGTTGAATTCTGTCAAATACTTTTTCTACATCTATTGAAATGATCATATGATTTTTTCCCTTCCTTCCATTAACGTAGTGTATCACATTGATTGATCTGTGTATGTTGAACCATTCTTGCATCCCAGAGATAACTCCCATTTGATCATGTTGTATGACCATTTTAATGTACTGGTGAATTCAGTTTGCTAGTGTCTTTTGAAGATTCCTGTACCTATGTTCTTCTGGTATATTGGTGTATAATTTTTTTTGTAATGTCTTTATCTGGCTTTGTTATCAAATGCTGACCTCATAAAATGAGTTTGGAAGTATTCTCTCCTCTTCAACCTTTTGGAAGAGTTTGAGAAGAACTGGTATTAATTCTTTAAATTTTATGTAGCTTGCCCTCATGAAGCCATCTAGACCTAGCCTTTTCTTTGTTTGAAGGTTTTGATTATTGCTTCAATATCCTTACTTATTATTGGTCTGTTAATATTTTCTCTTTCTTTATGATTCACTCTTGGTAGGTTGTATGTTTCTAGGAATGTATCCATTTCTTCTAGGTTACCCAATTTTTTCGTATATAATTGTTTATAGTAGTCCTTTATGATCTTTCATATTTCTTTGGTATCAGTAGTAATGTCCCCACCTTCATTTCTGGTTTTATTTATTTGAATCCTTTATCTTTTTTTCTTAGCCTAGTTAAAGATTTGTCAAATTCATTTATCTTTTCAAAAAAATCAACTGTTAGCTTTAATGCTCTTTTGTTTTTGTAGTCTCTATCTCATTTATTTCTGTTCTGATTTTTGTTATTTCCTTCCTTCTGATAACTTTGAGTTTAGTTTGTTCTTTTTCTAGTTCCTTGAAGTGTGAAACTAGGTTGTTTAGTTGAGATTTTTCTTTTTAATGTAAGTGTTTATTACTATAAATTTCCCTATAATAAATGCTTTTGTTGCATCCCCAGTGTTTAGTTGTGTTTTGTTTCCATTTTCCTTTGTCTCAAGATAGTTTTTTTATTCCCCTTTTGATCTCTTATTTAACTCATTGATTGTTCAGTGATGTGGTCGATTTTCACATATTTATGAATATTCCAGTTTTTCTCCTGTTATTTATTTCTAGTTTCCTACTGTTTGTGTCAAAAAAAAGATACCTGACATGATTTCAGCCTTCTTTCTCTTAAGACTTGTTTTGTGGCCTTACATATGATTTATCCTGGAGAATACCCTATGTACTTGAGAAGAATATGTATACTGGTGCTGTTGGGTGGATTGTTCTATTAGACCCATTTGAAGTGTAGTTTAAGCCCACTGTTTCTTTATCAATTTTCTGTCCGGATGACCTATACCTTGTTGAAAGTAGGGTATTAAAGTCTGCTACTATTATTATATTATTGTCTATTTCTGCAGATCTGTTAATATTTATATATTTAGGTGCTCTGATGTTGGGTGCATATATATTTACAACTGTTGTAGCCTATGATAACTCTCCTTGTCTCTTGTGACAGTTTTTGACTTAAAGTTTATTCTTTCTCATTTAAGTATGGCCACCCCCCAAACTCTTTTTGTTTCCATTTGCGTGAAATATCCTTTTCCATTCCTTAACTTTCAGCCTGCATGTGTCTTTAAAGCTGAAGTGAATCTCCTGTAGGCAGCGCATAGTTGGGTCTTGTTTTTTTATCCATTCGGCAGTCACTCTGTGTCTTTTGTTTGGAGAACTTAATTCATTTGCATTTAAAGAAATTTTTGATAGATAAGGCCTCAGGATTGCCATTTCATTAATTGTTTTCTGGCAGCTTTTGTAGTTCCTTTTTTCTTCAGTTGCTGTTTTTCTTTATGATTTGATGATTATCATTAGTGGAATTCTTTGATTCTTTTCTTTTTATCTTTTGTGTGTTTACTATATAGGCCTTTGCCTTGTGACTCCCATGACACTTACCTAAAATATATTTTAATTCTAACAGTCTATTTTAAGGTGATAACAATTCAAATTCAATTGCAAAGAAAATCTCTACACTTTTTCTACTCCCTAGTATTTTGTTTTTAATGCTACAATTTATATATTTTTGTATTGTGTATCCATTAACAAATTATTTTAGCTACAGTTATATTTATTTATTTATTTATCAGTTTGTTTAATGTTTATTTATTTACTTTTGAGAGACATAGAGAGGGGAGAGAGACAAGAGAGAGAGCATGAAAGGGGGAGGGGCAGAGAGAGAGGGAGAGAGAATCCCAAGCAGGTCCCACACATTCAGCACAGAGCCCAATGAGGAGTTCAATCTCACGAAACATGAGATCATGACCTGAGCCAAAATCAACTGACTGAGCCACCCAGACATCCCAGATATGGGTATTTTAAATACTTTTGTCTTTTAACTTTCATACTGGAGTTAAAAGTGATTAACTCACCACCATTCTCTATTAGAGTATTCTAAATCTGAGTATGTTAAGGATTATCTTATTTCATTGGACTTTGCAAATATTGCACTTTTTACAAATTGAAGGCTTGTGAGAAACCTGTGTTGAGCAAGTGTGTGAGCACTATCTTTTCCAACAGCATTTTCTCACTTTGTAATCTTTCTGTCACACTTTGGTAATTCTCAAAAAATTTCAAAGCTTTTCATTATTATTGTGTTTGTTATTTTGATTTGTGGTCAGTGGTTATAATTCACAGAAAGCTCAGATGATGGTTAGCATTTTCTGGCAAATTTTTTTTTAGTTTATTTATTTATTTTGAGAGAGAGAGAGAGAGAGAGAGAACAAGTAAACAAGGGAGGGACAGAGAGAGAGGGAGAGAGAGAATCCCAAGCAGCCTCCACACTGTCAGCACAGAGCCTGGTGTGGGACTCAAATTCTCAAACTGTGAGATCATGACCTGAGTTGAAATCAAGATTTGGTTACCTAAACAACTGAGCCACCCAGGTGCCCCAAGTATTTTTAAATTAAGGTAGGTACATTTCTTTTAATGTAACACTATTGCACGCTTAGTATACTATAGTGTAGCGTTAACGTAATTTTTATATGTAGTGGGAAACCAAAAAATTCATTTGGCTTTTATTTATTTATTTATTTATTTATTTATTTATTTATTTTTTATGAAGTTTATTGTCAAATTGGTTTCCATACAACACCCAGTGCTCATCCCAAAAGGTGCCCTCCTCAATACCCATCACCCACCCTCCTCTCCCTCCCACCTCCCATCAACCCTCAGTTTGTTCTCAGTTTTTAAGAGTCTCTTATGCTTTGGCTCTCTTCCACTCTAACCCCCCCTTTTTTTTTTCCTTCCCCTCCCCCATGGGTTTCTGTTAAGTTTCTCAGGATCCACATAAGAGTGAAACCATATGGTATATGTCTTTCTCTGTATGGCTTATTTCACTTAGCATCACACTCTCCAGTTCCATCCACGTTGCTACAAAAGGCCATATTTCATTCTTTCTCATTGCCATGTAGTACTCCATCGTGTATATAAACCACAATTTCTTTATCCATTCATCAGTTGATGGACATTTAGGCTCTTTCCATAATTTGGCTATTGTTGAGAGTGCTGCTATAAACATTGGGGTACAAGTGCCCCTATGCATCAGTACTCATGCATCCCTTGGGTAAATTCCTAGCAGTGCTATTGCTGGGTCATAGGGTAGGTCTATTTTTAATTTTCTGAGGAACCTCCACACTGTTTTCCAGAGTGGCTGCACCAGTTTGCATTCCCACCAACAGTGCAAGAGGGTTCCCATTTCTCCACATCCTCTCCAGCCTCTATAGTCTCCTGATTTGTTCATTTTGGCCACTCTGACTGGCGTGAGGTGATCTCTCAGTGTGGTTTTGATTTGTATTTCCCTGATGAGGAGCGACGTTGAGCCTCTCTTCATGTGCTGTTGGCCATCCGGATGTCTTCTTTAGAGAAGTGTCTATTCATGATTTCTGCCCATTTCTTCACTTGGTTATTTGTTTTTCGGGTGTGGAGTGTGGTGAGCTCTTTATAGATTTTGGATACTAGCCCTTTGTCTGATATGTCATTTGCAAATATCTTTTCCCCTTCTGTTGGCTGCCTTTTAGTTTTGTTGGTTGTTTCCTTTGCTGTGCAGATTTTATCTTCATAAGGTCCCAGTAGTTCATTTTTGCTTTTAATTCCCTTGCCTTTGGGGATGTGTCAAGTAAGAGATTGCTATGGCTGAGGTCAGAGAGGTCTTTTCCTGCTTTCTCCTCTAGGGTTTTGATGGTTTCCTGTCTTTTTTTTTTTTTTTTAATTTTTTTTCAACGTTTTTTATTTATTTTTGGGACAGAGAGAGACAGAGCATGAACGGGGGAGGGGCCAAGAGAGAGAGAGACACAGAATCGGAAACAGGCTCCAGGCTCTGAGCCATCAGCCCAGAGCCTGACGCGGGGCTCGAACCCACGGACCGCGAGATCGTGACCTGGCTGAAGTCGGACGCTTAACCGACTGCGCCACCCAGGCGCCCCAGATGGTTTCCTGTCTTATATTCAAGTCCTTTATCCATTTTGAGTTTATTTTTGTGAATGGTGTGAGAAAGTGGTCTAGTTTCATTCTTCTGCATGTTGCTGTCCAGTTCTCCCAGCACCATTTGTTAAAGAGACTGTCTTTTTTCCATTGGATATTCTTTCCTGCTTTGTCAAAGATTGGTTGGCCATGCGTTTGTGGGTCTAGTTCTGGGGTTTCTATGTGTCTGTTTTTGTGCCAATACCATGCTGTCTTGATGATTACAGCTTTGTAGTAGCGTCTAAAGTCTGGGATTGTGATGCCTCCTGCTTTGGTGTTCTTCTTCAAAATTACTATGGCTATTTGGGGCCTTTTGTGGTTCCATACGAATTTTAAGATTGCTTGTTCAGTTTCGAGAAGAATGCTGGTGCAATTTTGATTGGGATTGCATTGAATGTGTAGATTGCTTTGGGTAGTATTGACATTTTGACAATATTTATTCTTCCAATCCATGAGCATGGAATGTTTTTCCATTTCTTTATATCTTCTTCAATTACCTTCATAAGCTTTCTATAGTTTTCAGCATACAGATCTTTTACGTCTTTGGTTAGATTTATTCCTAGGTATTTTATGCTTCTTGGTGCAATTGTGAATGGGATCAGTTTCTTTATTTGTCTTTCTGTTGCTTCATTATTAGTGTATAAGAATGCAACTGATTTCTGTATATTGATTTTGTATCCTGCAACTTTGCTAAATTCGTGTATCAGTTCTAGCAGACTTCTAGTAGAGTCTATCGGATTTTCCATGTATAATATCATGTCATCTGCAAAAAGCGAAAGCTTAACTTCATCTTTGCCAATTTTGATGCCTTTGATTTCCTTTTGTTGTCTGATTGCTGATGCTAGAACTTCCAACACTATGTGAAACAACAGCGGTGAGCACCCTGTCGTGTTCCTGATCTCAGGGAAAAAGCTCTCAGTTTTTCCCCATTGAGGATGATGTTAGCTGTGGGCTTATCATAAATGGCTTTTATGATCTTTAAGTATGTCCCCTCTATCCTGATTTTCTCGAGCGTTTTTATTAAGAAACGTTGCTGAATTTTGTCAAAGGCCTTTTCTGCATCAATTGACAGGATCATATGGTTCTTATCTTTTCTTTTATTAATGTGATGTATCACATTGATTGATTTGCGAATGTTGAACCAGCCCTACATCCCAGGAATGAATCCCACTTGATCATGGTGAATAATTCTTTTTATATGCTGTTGAATTCGATTTGCTAGTATCTTATTGAGAATTTTTGCATCCATATTCATCAGGGATATTCGCCTGTAGTTCTCTTTTTTTACTGGGTCTCTGTCTGGTTTAGGAATCAAAGTAATACTGGCTTCATAAAATAAGTCTGGAAGTTTCCCTTCCCTTTCTATTTTTTGGAACAGCTTGAGAAGGATAGGTATTATCTCTGCTTTAAACATCTGGTAGAACTCCCCTGGGAAGCCATCTGGTCCTGGACTCTTATTTGTTGGGAGATTTTTGATGACTGATTCAATTTCTTCACTGGTTATGGGTCTGTTCAAGCTTTCTATTTCCTCCTGATTGAGTTTTGGAAGAGTGTGGGTGTTTAGGAATTTGTCCATTTCTTCCAGGTTGTCCAGTTTGTTGGCATATAATTTTTCATAGTATTCCCTGATAATTGTTTGTATCTCTGAGGGATTGGTTGTAATAATTCCATTTTAATTCATGATTTTATCTACTTGGGTCATCTCCCTTTTCTTTTTTGAGAAGCCTGGCTAGAGGTTTATCAATTTTGTTTATTTTTTCAAAAAACCAACTCTTGGTTTCGTTGATCTGCTCTACAGTTTTTTTAGATTCTATATTGTTTATTTCTGCTCTGATCTTTATTACTTCTCTTCTTCTGCTGGATTTAGGCTGTCTTTGCTGTTCTGCTTCTATTTCCTTTAGGTGTGCTGTTAGATTTTGTATTTGGGATTTTTCTTGTTTCTTGAGATAGGCCTGGATTGCAATGTATTTTCCTCTCAGGACTGCCTTCGCTGCATCCCAAAGCGTTTGGATTGTTGTATTTTCATTTTCATTTGTTTCCATATATTTTTTAATTTCTTCTCTAATTGCCTGGTTGACCCACTCATTCTTTAGTAGGGTGTTCTTTAACCTCCATGCTTTTGAAGGTTTTCCAGACTTTTTCCTGTGGTTGATTTCAAGCTTCATAGCATTATGGTCTGAAAGTATGCATGGTATGATTTCAATTCTTGTATACTTATGAAGGGCTGTTTTGTGACCCAGTATGTGATCTATCTTGGAGAATGTTCCATGTTCACTCGAGAAGAAAGTATATTCTGTTGCTTTGGGATTCAGAGTTCTAAATATCTGTCAAGTCCATCTGATCCAATGTATCATTCAGGGCCCTTGTTTCTTTATTGACCATGTGTCCAGATGATCTATCCATTTCTGTAAGTGGGGTGTTAAAGTCCCCCGCAATTACCACATTCTCATCAATGAGGGTGCTTATGTTTATGATTAATTGTTTTATATATTTGGGGGCTCCCATATTCAGTGCATAGACATTTATAATTGTTAGCTCTTCCTGATGGATAGACCTTGTAATTATTATATAATGCCCTTCTTCATCTCTTGTTACAGCCTTTAATTTAAAGTCTAGTTTGTCTGATATAAGTATGGCTACTCCAGCTTTCTTTTGGCTTCCAGTAGCATGATGAATAGTTCTCCATCCCCTCACTTTCAATCTGAAGGTGTCCTTAGGTCTAAAATGAGTCTCTTGTAGACAGCAAATAGATGGGTCTTGTTTTTTTATCCATTCTGATACCCTATGTCTTTTGGTTGGCGCATTTAGTCCATTTACATTCAGTGTTATTATAGAAAGATATGGGTTTAGAGTCATTGTGATGTCCGTAGGTTTCATGCTTGTAGCGATGTCTCTGGTACTTTGTCTCACAGGATCCCCCTTAGGATCTCTTGTAGGGCTGGTTTAGTGGTGATGAATTCCTTCAGTTTTTGTTTGTTTGGGAAGACCTTTATCTCTCCTTCTATTCTAAATGACAGACTTGCTGGATCAAGGATTCTCGGCTGCATATTTTTTCTGTTCATCACATTGAAGATCTCCTGCCATTCCTTTCTGGCCTGCCAAGTTTCAGTAGAGAGATCGGTCACGAGTCTTATAGGTCTCCCTTTATATGTTAGAGCACATTTATCTCTAGCTGCTTTCAGAATTTTCTCTTTATCCTTGTATTTTCCAGTTTCACTATGATATGTCTTGTAGAAGATCGATTCAAGTTACATCTGAAGGGAGTTCTCTGTGCCTCTTGGATTTCAATGCCTTTTTCCTTCCCCAGATCCTGGAAGTTCTCAGCTATTATTTCTTCAAGTACACCTTCAGCACCTTTCCCTCTCTCTTCCTCCTCTGGAATACCAATTATGCGTATATTATTTCTCTTTAGTGTATCACTTAGTTCTCTAATTTTCCCCTCATACTCCTGGATTTTTTTATCTCTCTTTTTCTCAGCTTCTTCTTTTTCCATAATTTTATCTTCTAGTTCACCTATTCTCTCCTCTGCCTCTTCAATCCGAGCCGTAGTTGTCTCCATTTTATTTTGCAACTCGTTGATAGCATTTTTTAGCTCCTCCTGGCTGTTCCTTAGTCCCTTAATCTCTGTAGCAAGAGATTCTCTGCTGTCCTTTATACTGTTTTCAAGCCCAGCGATTAATTTTATGACTATTATTCTAAACTCACTTTCTGTTATATTGTTTAAATCATTTTTGATCAGTTCGTTAGCTGTTGTTATTTCCTGGACGTTTTTCTGAGGGGAATTCTTCCGTTTCATCATTTTGGATAGTCCCTGGAGTGGTGCGGAACTGCGGGGCACTTCCCCTGTGTTGTCTTGAATAACTTGTGTTGGTGGGCTGGCCGCAGTCAGACCTGATGTCTGCCCCCAGCCCACCATTGGGGCCACAGTCTGACTGGTGTATGCCTTCTCTTCCCCTCTCCTAGGGGCGGGATTCACTGTGGGGTGGAGTGGCCCATCTGGGCTACTTGCACACTGCCAGGCTTGTGGTGCTGGGGATCTGGCGTATTAGCTGGGGTGGATCGGCAAGGTGCACAAGGGCGGGAGGGGCAGGCTCAGCTGGGTTTTCCTTCGGAAATCCTCTTCGGGAGGGGCCCTGCGGCACCAGGTGGGAGTCAGACCCGCCAGAGGGATGGATCTGCAGAAGCACAGCGTTGGGTGTTTGCGCAGTGCAAGCAAGTTCCCTGGCAGGAACTCGTTCCCTTTGGGATTTTGGCTGGGGGATGGGTGAGGGAGATGGTGCTGGTGAGTGCCTTTGTTCCCCACCAAGCTGAGCTCTGTCGTCTGGGCCTCAACAACTCTCCCTTCGTTGTCCTCCAGCCCTCCCGTTCTCCGAGCAGAGCTGTTAGCTTATAACCTTTCAGATGTCAAGTCCCGCTTGCTGTCGGAACACACTTGTCCGGCCCTTCCGCTTTTGCAAGCCAGACTCGGGGGCTAAGCTTGGCCGGCGGGCCGCCCCTCCACCCCAGCTCCCTCCCGCCAGTCCGTGGAGCGCGCACCGCCTCTCTGCCCTTCCTACCCTCTTCCGTGGGCCTCTCAGAGACTCTGTTCTGCTAGTTTTCTGGTAGTTTCCTGGGTTATTTAGGCAGGTGTAGGTGGAATCTAAGTGATCAGCAGGACGCGCAGTGAGCCCAGCGTCCTCCTACGCCGCCATCTTCCTAGAGTATCATTTAGCTTATTTAAATGCAATAGTCACTTTATGGTGGTGGTCTGGAACTGAACCGTCAATATCTCCAAGGTATGTCTGTACTTCCCTTTACCAGTGAATTCTATACTTTAATATGGTGTTCATATTAGTAATTAGCATCCTTTTGTTTCAACTTGAAGAATTCCCTTTAGCGTTTCTTGTGAGGTAGGTCTAATGGTGATGAACTTCTTCAGCTTTTGTTGGTAAAGTTTTATCTTCTTCATTTCTTTTCTTATTCTTTTAATTAAAAAAATGTTTGGCAGAGAGAGTGAGAGAAAATGAGGGAGTGGGGGAGGGACAGAAGGAGAAGGAGAGAGAGACTCAAGCAGGCTCCACGTTTAGGGTGAAGCCCAATGTAGGGCTTGATCTCATGACTATGAGATCATGACCTGAGCCAAAATCAAGAGTCAAACAGACTGAGCCACCCACACACCCTTATTTCCTTCATTTGTAAGAGGCAGATTTGCCGAGCAAATTATTCTTGGTTGGCAATTTTTTTTTTCTTTCAGCACTGAGTATCCCTCTCTTCTGGCCTGCAAGTATCTCTCTTCTGGCCTGCAAGATTTCTGCTGAAAATTCTGCTTTTAGTTTTAAGGGGGTTCCCTGGTATGTGATGAGTCACTTTTGTTGCTTTAATAATTCTCTCTTTGTCTTTGATTTTGGTCAGTTTAATTATTATGTGCCTTGGTGATTTCCTCTTTGGGTTAAACCTGTTTGGGGATCTTTGACTTCTATGTACCTGGATGTTCATATACCTCCCATGATTTGGGGATTATTTCTTTAAATAAACATCTGCCCGCCCCTCTTCTCTTCCTTTTAGGACTCTCATACCACATATATTAGGGTTTTTTTGATGGTGTCCTATAAATCCCATAGGCTTTCTTAATTCTTTTTATTTTTTAAAAAAAATGTTTATTTATTTTGAGAGAGAGAGAGAATAAGTAAGGGAGGGGCAGAGAGAGGAGGGAGAGAGAGAATCCTTTCAACGTTTATTTATTTTTGGGACAGAGAGAGACAGAGCATGAACGGGGGAGGGGCAGAGAGAGAGGGAGACACAGAATCAGAAACAGGCTCCAGGCTCTGAGCCATCAGCCCAGAGCCTGACGCCGGGCTCGAACTCCCGGACCGCGAGATCGTGACCTGGCTGAAGTCGGACGCCCAACCGACTGCGCCACCCAGGCGCCCCCTTAGGGAGAGAGAGAATCCTAAGCAGGTTCTGCACTGTCAGTGCAGAGCCCAACACGGGGCTCAATCTCACAAACCTTAAGATCATAACCTGAGCTGAAATCAAGAGCCTGATGCTTAACCTACTGAGCCACCCAGGTGTCCCTCTTTATTCTTTTTCTTTGTTTTTTCTCTCTGACTGTATCATTTCAAATGATTTATCTTTGAGTTCAGAGATTCTTTTGCTGTTGACACTCTCTATTGAATTTTTCATTTCATGTATTTTTTTTGTATTTTTCAGCTCCAGAATTTCTCTCTCATTGGTTTTTATGATTTCTTTCTTTTTGTTGAGCTTCTCAATTTTTTTGTGTATTATTTTCCTATTATTTTGTATTGTTTATGTTATCTTGTTGTTTGCTGATCTTCCTTAAACTAATTATTTTTATGTCTTTTTCATGTACTTTGTAGATCTCTCTTTCCTGGGGTTAGCTACTGGAAAATTGTGTCATGCTCCAGTGACACATGGTCACCACTTTGGTGGTGTTATGTTTCTTTGTTCTGTGTGTGTTTTGTGAAGGCTTGTGTTCTGTATTCACATTTGAAGAAGCAGTGACTTCCTTCAGTCTTTATAACTGACTTTGGGAGAGAGCTACTATCACCAGTCAGCCTGGCTAGAGATTCTGGGGCTCTCTTCAACATTTTCTATGGGTGTGCCCATTCGACACCTCTTTCTGGGCAATGAGGATTCTTTTTTTAACCTTTATTTATTTTTTTGGCACAGACAACGGACGGGAGAGAGTCAGAGCGGCAGGCACAGAATCCGAAACAGGCTCCAAGCGACGGGCACGGAGCCTGACGTGGGGCTCGAACTCACAGACCGCGAGATTCGACCTGAGAGACAGTCAGACGCGCAACCAACTGAGCCACCCAGGCGCCCCATGGGCAATGAGGATTCTTAAGGTTATCTGCCTTTTCTTGATCCCACAAAGCCAGTCAAATGCTGAGATCCTCCCATTTGTTTTTCCTAGGGTGGTGCCCTGAAATATTTAAGTTTATGTGCCTTCTCCCAAACCCACAAAGTCATGTTGGATGTCTGTGTGTGCTTGCAAGTTGTCTGCAGAGACCTGCACATATCCACAGGGGTTATGCATGGTGATACAGCCATGAGGGAAGAGATGCACGGAATGTCGGGGAAGTCTATGGGCCAGTTGTGGGGGTTCTTTACATGAAGCATCCCAAGTGGCTCATTGCTCAACTCAAAAACACCACGTTCATTGCAGCATTATTTACAATAGCCAAGATATGGAAGAAGGAGAGAATTTCTTTGCAAAGCACTGTTTTCTCTGACTTGCTAAAGGCACTCTGATGGAAGCCAAATTAATATCTCTTCCAGGCACTAAAATTCATAAGAAGCAAAGATCTAGTTAGAGTATAAGAAAAAGGAAAGAGCTTAATTGTCGGTAGCATCTAACAATCTAAGCAACCATCGTGCATTTGAATATGAATTATACTAGGCATAAACAAATTAATCAGCAATTTTATCAGAATGTAGAAATAAAGCAGTTAAGCTAAAAGATGTGCCTTTTGCTCAATATTAATTTAACTAAGTGTGATTGTCAGTATTTGGCCTTTTTTACCTACAAAAACATTAATTTCATACAGTGTAGCCTGATGGTGTTAAGGTATTGAATTATTCGGCAAGATTCATATCAAAACCCATTTTCTTGATAATCCAGTGAGGCAGAGGAACTGGTTAAATGACTTGCTCAGTAAGACAGCCAAGACTATACTTAGGTTTTGTGTTTTTTTCTAGCTTAAACACTACATATCAACCCATGACATTATTTTCATCACTGGTGTATTGTTGTTGTTGTTGTTGTTTTTATATTAAGTCATCTCAATACAGTAGGCCTTAACTTGCTCTATATTTGTACCACTTAGTTAATTAACACTTTTGTGGCAGGTCGGGAGGAAGACTACTGGATGAAGAATGAAAAAAAATCTTGAGTACAGGCTTGATTTCAGCTCAGGTCTTGATCTCACAATCGTGAGTTCAAACCCTGTGTTGGGCTCCATGCTGGGTGTGAAGCCCACTTAAAAAAAAAAGTCTAAATACTAGTCTTAGCTTTTCCACTGTACTTCCCTTAAAATCTTGATAAGAACAGCATGTAAAGGATTAATTCTTTTACCCAAGATTTCTGTGAGCCTGGAGAGGTATTGGTATGTTTTCTTCTTTATCAGAAGTCTAAGCTTCTGCTTCTGCTGAATTTATTCAGTTATGGATTATTTGCTCTTCCTCCACATGCTGCCCTTGTCTCACATCATACTAACTTAGCTATAGAATTGGACCCTGTTCATAAATATCATTTTTTTTTTAAAAAGGAGGAGGAGAAAGAGTGAGAAAAAAAGAGAAGGAAGCTAAATAAAAAGAAAAAAGAAAAAGAGCCACCTGCATCAAGGAATTTGTGTATATATCAGGTTTAATGAAGATTTGGAGACGGGGAGATTTAAACTGAAAGAATGTGTGCATCCGATTGTATACTTCAGGAATCGTAAGTGTTGCTAACAATCCTTCTCCTTGTCTCTTCTATTTATTCTTTTATACTATCTTTATGCCTCAATTCCTGCTCATCTCTAATGTAGAGCAATTTAACTATCTCTTGTTTTCCTGTCTCCAGCTAATTATGTTCTCAGAATCTCATATTTTTTATTTCCCAATGACATATCAAAGTTTTTTCTAATAAGAAAGAGTTGACTCCTCAATGGAAAATAAATTTTTCTGTTTACAATAAAGATGATTTTTGTCACCCTACTGCAACAGGGTGAATTTGGGTAAAAAGCTTATACTGCCTAAAACCTAATGTTTTCATCAATAAGTTAGAGGTGTTCTACTTGATTTGCTTTTTTTTTTTTTTTTTTTAATTTTTGGGACAGAGAGAGACAGAGCATGAATGGGGGAGGGGCAGAGAGAGAGGGAGACACAGAATCGGAAACACGCTCCAGGCTCGAACTCACGGACCGCGAGATCGTGACCTGGCTGAAGTCGGACGCTTAACCGACTGCGCCACCCAGGCGCCCCAATTTGCCTGTGTCTTAAAGCAATAAACATTAAATGGGTTATACTTAAATGGAAGTGTCATATAGACTTTTATACACATTTAAGAACTTGGGAGAGAGCATGGCAAAAATAAAACTAAATATCAGTTGGAAATGACATGTATTTACTTTGTGCATTAATTTATTCCTCACAATAATATTGAATAGTTATTACTGCCAATTTTACATATGAATAAACTGATACAAAGAGATGCCAAGTAATATGCAATGTCAGACAATTTTAAGGTAGGAGAGGTGGGATTTAACTCCCAGTTTAATTACCTACAAAACCTGTGGATCTGTTTGTTTTTTATTATATCTCACTTCCAGATCCGAGTTACTAGAGACACTATGTATACACTTAATTTATTAGAATTTCTGAGTTTTTTATTTATAAGTCAGAAATAATACCTGTAATGCCTACCTCACAAAGATTTTCAAGAATCAAATGAAGTATTTTGAAAATTTAAAGACCCATCTAAATTTAGTTAGTATTACTTTATTGAGAAATGAATGCAAACAAAGTGAAAGTAGATACACATACTTAAGTAAAGAATATTTAAATTCAAATGAAAATAATTGAGATCATTTTGAGTGCAAAAAAGTTTATGAGATAAGTACTTCAACATTTGATTCAATACAATGACTTTCCAGAATGGCAGTCAGATTTCCCTTGCCATGTGTTATGGCCACTGCATGTACTTTCTGCATCCTTCTTTTATTTGAAACAAACAAAAAATCATAATTAAAAATTATCATGTGAGATTTAGTCAAGAATGTCAGTTCCAGCCAATGTTTTAGAGTTAGTATAGATTCAACTCAGTGTCCTAAATCATCTGTATTAATGATTCTGAGTTTTTATAAATGTAAGAAATGATAAGTATAGTATACTTACTAAATCAGCAAAGTATGAAATACTACACATATATAAAAAATGATTAAAACACAAATTTTTGAAGTTCGCAAATACCAGCATTTATGTACCCAATAATTCTATTTTTGAGGGCCTACACCAATTCAGTACAATTTTGCTACACTTAGTTTCTTTCTTCTTTCTTTCTTCTTTCTTTCTGTCTTCTTTCTTCTTTCTTTCTTTTCTTTTCTTTTCTTCTTTCTTTCTTTTCTTTTCTTCTTTCTTTCTTTCTTTCTCACTTAGTTTCCTTTTGAAATCATTTAATTTTTCAGCCTTTTAAGAAACTTAGAACTTTTCCAAATATTGAGATGTATTTCTGTTATTATATAGGTACTGGTAACTGAAACTAAAGGATTAAAATAATTGATATAACAAATGTTTGCAATTATTAATATTTAAAAATACACATTCCAGACAAAAATAATATAATGTTGGCCAAAATTCAAAGTTCTTTTTTTTAATTTTATTTATTTTGAGAGAGAGAGAGAGGGAGAGAGAAAGAAGAGAGCAGGGGAGGGGCAGGGAGAGAGAGAGAGAGAAAGAATCCCAAGCAGACTCTGTGCAAATGGCACATGGGGCCTGAACTCACAAAACATGAGATCATGACCTGAGCCAAAAGCAAGAGCTTAACCAACTGAGCCACCCAGGCATCCCTAAAATTCAAAACGCTAACAAGGCCCTTTAAATGTTAAAATATTTATGATTAGGGGCAGCTAGGTGGCTCAGTTGGTTACACTTCTGACTTTGGCTCAGGTCATGATCTCACCTTTCATGGGTTCGACCCTGCATCTGGTTCTCTTATGACAGCTCAGAGCCTGGAGCTTGCTTCAGATTCTGTGTCTCTCTCTCTCTCTCTCTCTCTCTCTCACACACACACACAAATAAATAAACATTAAAAACATTTTTAATAAAATAAAATATTTATGATTATATATAATTTGTTTGAGATGTCTAAATAAGTAGATGTGTATTAAACAAATCTTATAAACATGATGTATGTGTAATTTGTCTTTGCTCATTGTATTATGAATGAAAAACTTTATAAGAGTGTGCGTATGTTTTTTTATTAGCTAATGTATACATAGTTGTATTTTGGGTTACAATTTAGCTTTGGCCATTATAAATTTAAGAATTTTGCCATATAACATTACTTTTAAGTTATGGTATGATGCAGTCATTAAGTTAGAAATCGCATTTAATTCTAGAAATTTGTCATGTGAGATTTAAAAGGTCACATGCAGCTTGCAAGAGTGCTTTAAACAAATTGTTTTTGCATATTATCATTTTGCAAGTTAATGTGTCTCTGTCTGCCTTCCTGAATTGATACTTCAAGACCGTGTAGTTCTAAGCAAGGAATCAGTATATATTTAAAGCCTACAGGAGTACCTGCTAAAAGTAAGAATTATAGATTAGGTTGTTGCATATTTTGATAAAGATTCATTAAAATGGGATTGGGCTTTATGCTGATTGTTCTGCCATTGACACCTCTCAGGAGTATCGAAATATAAACTGCTTCTTTGTTAGTAGCATATTATTTGACTTTGAAGGATGTGAATGCAAAACATCAAACAACACAAAAAACAATCAAATTGAGCAAATGCTATTGGAAAAATGGTACCAATAGACTTAATTAATGCAGGGCTACCACAAATCTTCAATTTGGTAAAAAAAAAAAAAACCCACACAATATCTGTGAAGAGCAATAAAGCAAAGTAGAAAAAAGTGAGGTGAGCATGTAATGTAATCCCTCATTGAATCAATAGGCTAAAAAGAATAATCACATGATCATATCAGTAGATGCAGAAAAAGCATTTCACAAAAGCCAATACCTATGTATAATAAAAACTGTCAGTAGAGTAGGAAGAAAGGGAAACTTCTTCAACCTAATTAAGACTAGTTTCAAAAACCTTTAACTAATATCATACTTAATGGTGAGAAATTCAGAGGTTGCCCACTAAGATTAGGTACAAAGCAAGGGTGTCCTCTCTCATCACTCCTTTTCAACATTATACAAGAAATTATAGCTAATGCAATAAGACAAGAAAAGGAAATAAAATTTAGATAGAATAAGAAGGAATAGGGGCGCCTGGGTGGCACAGTCGGTTAAGCGGCCGACTTCAGCTCAGGTCACGATCTCGCGGTCCATGAGTTCGAGCCCCGCATCGGGCTCTGTGCTGACAGCTCAGAGCCTGGAGCCTGTTTCAGAGTCTGTGTCTCCCTCTCTCTGACCCTCCCCCATTCATGCTCTGTCTCTCTCTGTCTCAAAAATAAATAAACGTTAAAAAAAATTTTTTTTAAAGCTGCAATAATCAAGACAGTGTGGTATTGGAACAATCATAGCTATGTAGATTGATAAGACAGAATAAAGAGCCCAGAAATAGACCCCCATAAATATAGCAAACTAATATTTGACAAAGGAGCAAAAACAGTAAGATGGAGCCAAGACAGTCTCTTCAACAAAGGGTGCTGGAACATCTGGACATGCACATGCAAAAAAAAAAAAAAAAAAAAAAAAGAATCTAGGCACAGACCTTACATGCTTCACAAAAATTAACTCAAAATGGGCCACAGACCTAATGTAAAACACAGACATATAAAACTTGTGGAAGAAAACATATGAGAAGAACTAGATGATCTTGGCTAAGGCAATAACTTTTTTACATACAACACCAAGGGCATGATCCATGAAGAAAATAATTGATAAACTAGACTTCATAAAAACTAAAAACTGTTCTGTCAAGAGAATGAGAAAACAGACCACAGCCTGGGAGAAAATATTTGCAAAATACATATCTGATAAAGAAATTTACCCAAAATATACAAAGAACTCTTAAAACTCAACAAGAAGAAAATGAACAACCCAATTTAAAAACGGGCCACAGACCTTAAATGGTACATCACCACAGAAGATGCACAGGTGGCAAATAAACATATGAAAAGGTGCTCCACTTCCTATACCATCAGAGAAATGTGTATGAAAACAATGAGATACCACCACCCACCTACTAGAATGAACAAAATCTGAAACACTGACAACAGCAAATGTTGGGAAAGATGTGGAGCAATAGGAACTCATTCATTGCTGGTGGAATGCAAAATGGTACTGCCACTTTGGAAGGCAGTTTGGATGTTTTTTACAAAACTAAACATACAATCCAGGAATTGCAGTGCTTTTGGTGTTTCCTCAAAGGAGTTGAACACTTTTATTCACACAAAATTTAATTCATAATTAAAACTTGGGAGCAACATAGATGTTCTTCAGTAGGTGAATTGGTAAATAAACTCCGGTCATGGTACATGACTACATCCAGTCAATGGAATATTATTCATCACTAAAAAGAAGTGAGCTATCAAGCCATTGAAAACTTTTAAATGCATATTACTAAGTGAAAGAAGCCAATCTGAAAAGGGGCACATACTGTATTATTCTAACTATATGACATTCTATTAAAGGCAAAACTATGGAGATAGCAAAAAGATCTGTAGTTGCCAAGGGCTGGGGTTGGAAGGGAAAGAATGAATGCGCAGAACACAGAATTTTTATGGCAATGAATATACTCTGTTACCATAATGATGTATACATCATTGTTATATGTATACATCATTGGTGACAATACATCATTGTTACCATAATGATGTATACATGTCGTTATGCATTTGTGCAACACCAAGAGTGAACTATAATGTCAACTCTGGACTTTGGGTTATCTTGATGTGACATTGTAGGTTCATCAAATATAGCAAATGTACCACTCTGGTGGGGGATATTGATAATGAGGGAGGCTGTGTATGTGTGATATGGGAAATCTCTGTACCTTCCTCTTAATTTTGCCATGAATCTAAAACTGCTCTAAAAACAATACTTTTTAGCAACAAAACAACTACAGCCAGCAATATACTTAATTTTGGTGAAAGATGAAATACTTCCCTAAGATCAGAACAGAAGGATATTTGCTCTCACTACTTCTTTTTTTAAAATTTTATTTAAATCCAAGTTAGTTAACATATAGTGTAATAATGATTTCAGGAATAGAATTTAGTGATTCATCACTTACATATAATCCCCAGTGCTCACCCCAACAAGGGCCCTCTTTAATGCCCATCACCTATTTAGCCCATCCCCCCACCCAACACCCCTCCAGTAACCCTCAGTTTGTTTTCTGCATTTAAAAGTCTCTTACGGGGGTGCCTGGGTGGCTTGGTCGGTTAAGCATCCGACTTCAGCTCTCAGGTTATGATCTTGCGGTTCATGGGTTCGAGCCCCACACCAGGCTGTGTGCTGACAACTCAGACTCTGGAGCCTGCTTCAGATTCTGTGTCCCCCTCTCTCTCTGCCCCACCCCTGCTTGCACTCTTTCTCTCTCTGTCTTTCAAAAATTAATAAACATTAAAGCTTTTTTAAAAATAAAAATAAATAAATAAATAAAAGTCTCTTATGGTTTGACTCCCTCTCTCCTCTTTTTTAAAATTTAATTTATTTTTTTAATTTACATCCAAGTTAGTTAGCATATAGTGCAACAATGATTTCAGGAGTAGATTCCTTAATGCCCCTTATGCATTTAGCCCACTCCCTCTCCCACAACCCCTACAGTAACTCTCTGTTCTCCATATTTCAGAATCTCTTATGTTTTTGTCTTCCTCACTGTTTTTTATTTTTGCTTCCCTTCCCTTATGTTCATCTGTTTTGTATCTTAAAGTCCTCATATGAGTGAAATCATATTTTTGTCTTTCTCTCACTAATTTCGCTTAGTGAAAATAATACCCTCTAGTTCCATCCATGTAGTTGCAAATGGCAAGATTTCATTCTTTTTGATTGCCAAGAAATACTCCATTGTATGTATGTATATATATACCACATCTTTATCCATCGATGGACATTTGGATTTTTTCCATATGTTGGCTATTGTTGGTAGTACTCCTATAAACACTGGGGGGGGGCGGGGGTTGTGCCCCTTCAAGTCAGCATTTTTGTATCCTTTGGATACATACCTAGTAGAGCAATTGTTGAGTCATAAGGTAGTTCTATTTTTAATTTTTTGAGGAACCTTAATACTGTTTCTCATACTGGCTCCACCAGTTTGGATTCCCACCAGCAGTACAAAAGTGTTCCCCTTTCTCTGCATCCTCACCAACATCTGTTGTTTCCTGAATTGTTCATTTTAGCCATTCTGACAGGTGTGAGGTGGTGTCTCATCGTGGTTTTGATTTATATTTCCCCGACAATGAGTGATGTTGAGAATCTTTTCATGTGTCTGTTAGCCATCTGGATGTCTTCTTTCAAAAAGTGTCTGTTCATGTCTTTTGCCCATTTCTTCACTGGATTATTTGTATTTTGGGTGTTGAGTTTGATAAGTTCTTTATAGATTTTGGATACTAACCCTTTATCCATTATGTCATTTGTAATTATCTTCTCCCATTCCATCGGTTGCCTTTTAGTTTTGTTGATTGTTTCCTTCACTGTGCAGAAGCTTTTTATCTTGATGAGGTCCCATGCTCTCATTACTTCTATTCAACATTGTGCTAAAGGCCCTAGCCAGAGCAAGGAGGGAAAAAAAATGAAAGGAGAGCATATATATTGGAAAGCGATAAGTAAAACTTTTTATTCATGGACAACATGACCCCCTTTGCAGAAAATCATAAAGAATGTACAAAATGTTACTAAAACTAAGAAGTGTGTTAAGAAGGTCTCATGATGCAAGATAAAATACAAAAATAAATTCTATTTTTACATAGCAGTGTTTCTTTTAGTGTTTGTCCTCTGGTCACAAAGTCTTTCAATATTTAGTTGTGTGTAAATACTCTTCTTTCACATTCATTTTTGAAGGATATTTTCATTGGGTATAGAATTCTCAGTTGGAGTTATTTTCTTTAACTGCTTTGAAAATAATCTATTCTCTTCTGACTCCCATTGTTTTCATTGAAATATTATATGTCCTTTCTTTTGTCTACCTCTAAGATTTTCTTTTTGTCTTTGGTTTCAGCACTTTTATTATGATGCTCTTAGTTATACTTTTCTTTTTATTTATTGCTCCTGGGGTATTAGTACTTCTTGAATGTATGGCTTGGTATCTTTTATGAGTTTTAGAAAATTCTCAAGCAGTATCTTTTCAAATATTTTCTGTTCCACTCTCCTCCTCTCCTCTTGGGCTCCAGAAAAAGTCTCAGAACTTTTGTACCCAATTTATTACATGTTCACTGAAAGAAAATGGCTTAAAGTGTCCTCATCTCTCTATTAATATTTTTAGACTATCATGCTGTAATTTTGCTACATAGCAACAAAAATAATTTTTTTTTTACTTAGTATGAGCACCAAAGCTTCTGAGTAGCTTTCAAAAGAATATAATATTTCTCTGATTTGTAACTTCTTGTGAATTAAATGTATGTTTTGGCTTTAAAAAAAAAAGCATCAATCTCAAATACTGTTTTGATACTTACACTGTATTTTATAAGCATTAACTTCTATTCACCCACACTTATGGAAAAAGTCTGTATCCTTCCTTTATTACTACCAGCCAAGGATATATGATTGTGGATGCATATTTCTGTTTCAGCTTTTGTTTGAGCAGCTTCCAAAACATCATCCTATAGGTTTTTAGAATCTGTGCCAAGTTCAGTTCAGATTAAGTTTCTTTGTTAGAATTGCTTTTTAAAGCATCTGGATCAGAAATCATATACTTCTGCTGCATAGCAAAGGAACATTTGGAAATCATCAGGGGCATCATAATAGAAGATGATAGTATTGTATGTTTTTTCTCAGAGTAGGTAAAGACTACAACAAAAAATAATTTTATTCAGAATTTAGAAAATGCTGGTTTGATATTGTTAAAACATTTTAAGTAGTTAATGGCTGGCTTCAAAAATGTCATTCTACATATTATTGTTGCTAAATTCATCATAGAATATTTGAGTAAAAGTAGAGATTTCTGCTTTTTACCTATTTTCAATGGTATGCATACAGACATACACACACATGTTAAGAGGCACACATTATTAAAAATTTTTAGTTTAATATCATAATTTTATTTTTGCTTCTTCCCTAAATCTGAAGCAGAGACCGCAGTTAGTCTTCATATCATTTTAACAAACAGCATCCATTTAGTTAGGTTTAGTTTGGATTTCATTAGATGACAATAATAAATTTGCTCTCCTAAAGAGAAAGATCCATCTTTTTCATTTGAAAAAGAAAGAAAGAAGAAAGAGAGAAAGAAAGAAAGAAAGACAAAACTCCAAGAGAAGCCTTCAGTTTCTAATATAGTACATTGTGTCATTTTCATAAATTTATGAAATTTATTCATAAATAAAAAAATTTTCATTGTGTCAATTTAATTTCATAAAAAAATATCATTTTCATTTCATAAATGAGACTAAAAATAGTCTCAGTACTTTTGTACCTATGAAGTAAACTTAAATCTATGGTTTTTAGGCTAATAGTTTCTAAAATGATTGATGGGTTTTGGAGCGATCATTTGATTATTCCATACATAGCCATGAGAAGGTACATTTAGGTTGTGGTCTGGAAATCCAAATGATTTAGTGGATAAGTTCCAGACTGTGGAACCAGAAGAAAAGAGTTCTTTTTCTGGTTGGAGTGTGACCTTTGTCATGCTTCCCTCTGTGCTATTCTTAAATTTAGAAATAACTTTCTCCATTACGTTCACTTCCAAAGATAGTGTGAGCCTATGAAATCATGAGGATACCTCAACAACCTATTTGTACTTTGTCATAGCGACATATGGGATAACCATATGATCTCTCCACATCTCATTAGTCATGAAATTATGATTAGTATGACCATTTTGGTACCAATTAAAATGTCATAGTTCTTATTTTTGTGAATCAGATCACCTTCATATTGGTAGCACTATTTTTCCAAAATCTAGCCTAATATATATTTTGTTTTTCCCTCTCATTAGCCAAGGAAGATAGTAGAGGAAATGTGGACACATCCTTTAGAGAGTAAGGAAATATACTTTTGCTTCTTTATAGCCTACCTTATCTGCTCCTTAAAGACATAGCTAAAATGTGATGTCTGAGATATATGTAACAATGAAGTTTTTATTGATTGATATAAATATGGATGACTTTGTTCAGCTGAATAGTGCTGGTAGGAGTTACTGGCGTATGTAATACATTATCTTATTACACTCATTTTATGGAAGCTGATCCTGATGGGACAGTGGAAGGAGAGCTTACTCCAGCTTTCTGGAAAAGCAATTAATCCTACTGCTTATATAGCAACCATGTCTTGGATCGCATTGGTGTACTGGCACCCTTTCTCCTTTTATTAAAACAAAAATGCAGCTGCTGACCAGAAGTGCAGCTCTACAAGTGGGGCTTTCATCGTATTGGTAAGAGATTCATATCCAGGGTTGACATCATTTCAGTTATGGCTTTTTCATTATTAAATTTTGGAATTTCAAGTTTGTTTATTAAAGATTTAAAGCTATAGGTTAAATCACCAAATTGAAATCCACTTATTTTTCTATACTATGATAAGTGGATAAGGTGTGCTGGAAAATGTATTTTTCAGATTTTACCACCAGATGAATTATTTTAATTATGAAATGCATGGTATCATAAGGAAATGGACAATTTTTTTCTGAATCTTTAGCATTTCTATTTCATGTGTAACTCTCCACATGCCTCAGTTTCTAGTAAGTAAATTTAACAAATGTTTTAGAGCTATTGACTGTTGGTAAAAGTAGTGACCAGGTCTTTTACTTAGCCCTTGTGGCAACTTTACTGTATTTCATCTGTTTCTCATCAGTATTGAAAACTGATAATTCTTTAAAACACGTGGCATTCACTATTAAAGATTTTTAACTTTTAGTATGGTCCTGTATACAAGGGTTCTCTTAACTTATAATCCAGTCTTTCTCAAGGCCATTCATCTTTTACTGCAAAACCAAAAATTAGCAGGATGCTTTTTATCTAGGGTTTAATGTAAATTTTATTTTAAATAGCAGAAGTAACATTGTATAAAGACACTTTTACAAAGACATTAATGAAACAGAAAGTTCCAACTGCAATATATTTTATATTTGTAAATTTTTGATGCTTTGGGGTTTTGATATTTTAGGTCTTGCTTTCCCATTAAATCAAAGTCTATTGGGTTTCAATTTTGACCTCTATAAAAACCATTTTAATAAAGACCATTGAATATATGTAATGTACAATGGCTTCTATTCTCCTGCCCTGTGCATTTTCCATATATATTAGTAGGTTATAGTTGTTTTTTTAATTGTTGTTATTTATTTGTTTTGTTATTTAGGATGAAAATAACATTTAGAACAAGCTACCAGAATAATGACTGACACACCACTCTGTCATATTTTCTTTAAAGACTATTTAAATTGGGGCTCCTGGGTGGCTCAGTTGGTAGAGCGTCCAATTTTGGCTCAGGTCATGAACTCACAGTTTGTGAGTTTGAACCCTGTGTCAGGCTCTGTGCTGACAGCTCAGAGCCTGGAGCCTGCTTCGAATTCTATGTATCCCTCTGTCTCTGTTCCTCCCCTACTCATGTTCTGTCTCTTTCTTTCTCTCAAAAATAAGTAAAGATTTTTTAAAAATTAAAAAAAAAAGACTTTAAATTGATTTCATAGTGCAGGGGGCAGGGGTGGGGAAATAAATCCAAAAGTTTACAGTTCTTAAGATAAAAGTTGTGTGTTGCTGTGTTCCAACACCAATTCTCTGACACCAATTGGGTGTCCTACGATTCCATTCAATTCTGATACCACTTACCCAGAGTCATGTCAGACTCCACAGGTTTAAGACAAAGTCTTTCATAAGACTGCTCCTACTTCAGCTGCCAGTTGCAAGTTTTGGGTGTCACCAAAACACCCACACTTCTGTCTGGTCTACTACAAATTTAGTCAGGGCTTCCCACAACATTTTCAGGTTTGATAATTCACTAGAATGACTCACAGAATTCAGGAAAGTACAATACTTATGACTGACATTTTATTATAAAGGATACAAACGAACAGTCACGTGAAGATACACAAAGAGCAAGGTCTGGAAGGTCCAGAATACAGGAGCTTCTATCTCTGTGGGGTCATGATGTGACACCAGCATATCAATTTGTTCACCAACCTCAAAGCTCCCCTGGGGCTAGGTATCCAGATGGTTTCATTATATAGACACAATAAATCAAATCATAGGACACTGTGATTGATCTCTCTAGCCTACCTCCTTTCCCTGAAGGTTGGGCTGACCCAGAGTTCCAACACTTTAATCATGTGGTTAGTTTTCTGGTTATTAGCCCTCTCATTCTGAAGCTATCTGGAGGCCCTGTCCTAGGTCACCTAATTAACATAATAAAGACACTCCCATCACTCAGGAAATTCAAAGGGTTTTGGGAGTTGTGTGCCATGAATAAGGTCAGATACAGATTTAATTATATTGCAATTGCCTACTATAATAGTTATAATTACAAATACTTGTCATGGGATAAAACATAAAGAGATATTTAAAAAGGTAATTCTGATGTAGAGGTCATCAGTAAATTAATGGCAAACACACTGGATATGTTTCCTGTGGGAGTTGCAATTTTTTAAAATTTCTATATCTACATGTAAAATAGATTTAAAGACAGGACCACTTTCTTACACCATACACAAAAATAAACTCAAAATGGATTAAAGACCTAAATGTGGGGCAGGAAACCATAAAACTCCTAGAAGAAAATATAGGCAGAAATCTGTTTGACACTTGTTGTAGCAACATTTTTTTTAGATGTGTCTTCTCAGAAATGGGAAACAAAAATAAATGTATGCACAGCAAAGGAAAAACATCAACAAAACAAAAAGGCAACCTACTGAATGGGAGAAGATATTTGCAAATGATACATCTGAGAGGAGGGGTTAATATCCAAAATATATGAAGAACTTATACAACTCAACACCAAAGAAACAAATAATCCAACTAAAAATGGACAAAGAACTCGAACAGACTTTTTTTCTTTTTATTTCTTTTTTTAAAAAATGTAAACTTTATAAAAATTAGTTTTATTTTTTGAGAGAGAGAGGGAAAGAGAGGGTGTGTGCATGCTCACATGGAAGTGGTGAAGAGGCAGAGGGAGAGGGAGAGAGAGCATCTTAAGCTGGCTCCACACCCAGTGCAGAGCCTGACGTGGGCTCAATCTCACCTCTGTGAGATCATGATCTGACCCAAAATCAAGAGTCAGACGCTTAACCAACTGAGCTATCCAGGTGCCCCTGAACAGACATTTCTTCCAAAGAAGGCATACAGATGGACAATAGACACATGAAAAGATGCTCAACATCACTAATCATCAGGGAAACACAAATCAAAAACACAACGAAATATCACCTTACACCTGTCAGAATGGCTAGACTCAAAAAGACAAGAAATATCTAGTGTTGGCAAGGATATGGAGAAAACAGAACCCTTGCGCACTGTTGATGGGCATGTAAATTGGTGCAGCCACTGTGGAAAACAGTGTGGACGTTCCTCAAATAATTAAAAATAGAAATACTATTTGATCCAGTAATACTATTTATCCAAAGAATACAAAAACAAGCACACTGACTATGTTTCCATCTATTTGAAAAGATACCTGCATCCTTGTGTTTATTTCACCATTATTTACAATAGCCAAGATATGGAAGAAACCCAAGTGTCTATTCATAGATGAATGCATAAAGATGTGGTATATATACAACGGAATATTACTCATACATAAAAAAGAATGAGATCTTGTTATTTGTGACAATAGGAATGAACCTAGAGAGCATTATGCTAAGTAAAATAAGTCAGAGAAAGATAAATACCATATGATTTCACTTATATGTGGTGGAATGTAAAAAACAAAACAAATGAATAAACAAACAAAAAGCAGAAACAGACCCATAAATACAGAGAATAAACTAATGGTTACCAGAGGGGTGGGGGGTGGAAGATGGGCTAAATAGGTGAAGGGGAGTGAGAGATACAGGCTTCCAGGTATGGAATGAATAAGTCACAGGAATGAGAGATATAGCGTAGGGAATATGGTGTATGAATGATATTGTAACAGCGTTGTGTGGTGACACATGGTAGCTATACTTGTGGGAAGCATAGCATACATATTATATAGAGTTGTCCAATCACTATGTTGTACACCTAAAACTAATGTAACATTGTGTGTCAACTATTATTTATAATAGTTATTTATTTGGTACAGAATCATGAAAATAATGTTCTGATTCCAGTTTTATAATTTAAAAAGCCTTAAACTTCACAAAGTAAATGCCAAACACCAGTGTACTTGAAATATGTACTTTCTACCCATTGAAAACTGGTTTTATTTATCATTAGCCAAATTGTATTTATGATATCCATGTCATAACAATTTGCTAACACAAAGATCAAGCTATTTTTTCAGCCACACATTGTTAGTGCCAGAAACAGATCTGAATACTGACTTTCCATAGCCTGTGCTCAACATGTTTATACATAATATAATTCAAATTACTAAAAATATAGTTTTTTTTGTGAAATACTTTGATAATATAATAATTATTGCATTGTATATATCACATTGCCAGGTCTTATTTGTCCTTTTGTTAATATCACTCCCATTTGACACAATAGATTTCCTTATGAAAATGAATAACAATATTCAAATCTTACAAACATAGAAACTGAGAAACCATGCTGTTTTTATTTTTAGGAGGAAAGGAATTGAATTTAGGTTTTCTGCTAAGTTCTCGGCCTGTGTATTCATTACTATACTAAACATACCCCTTTCTTGTAAAAGAATCATAAGTCACACAAAAAAATATGAGGATTTATAATCTAGGAATGGCTGAACATGGAAGTTAAGATTGTTAATACCACCTTGAGAACAAATCAAGAATGATTTTTTGGGACACCTGGGTGGCTTAGTCAGTTAAGTGTCCAATTCTTGATTTCAGCTCAGGTCATGATCTCATAATAGTTAAGATCGAGCCCTTCCTTGGGCTCTATGCTGGGCATGGATCCTGCTTGGAATTCTTTCTGTCCCTCTCTCTCTGCCCTTCTCCCACTCATGCTCTTTCTCTCAAAATAAACTAAAAAAAATTTAAAAAAAGAATGATTTTTCAAAAAATATATTCTTTTATCAGCAACAGCCATCACTTTCTTCCAGTGAAATTGGAAAATGCAGCAAAACACACAATTTTCAAGAAATTAATAAAATTAAATATTTTGAGTAGTAAATGTGACATTTAAGTGAAATTATTGCTATATTTTGGGATAACGCGAGAAACCATTAGAAGAGAGGACCATTGATTTCAGTAGGGAAAATCAATTTAAGATAACCCAAAATTATCTTTATTTAGTTTTCTAGATTTCTTTTAAAGCAATAAGATAGGAACAAAGTTTCAAACTCTAATAATCAATTATGTAAAATAATAATATATTTTATAGTATATGATTTTTTGTAGGAAGGTTACATAGTTGGTATTATGTTTGTGTGTATGTGTATGTGTAGTTGGATGTATGTGTGTATATCCTGGCAGTGGGAGGAAAAAGAAAAACAGAAGTATTCAGGAGTAACAAATAGAATGAAGGAAAAATGAAACTCAGAATAAGTCATAAGTGGAAAAGGCAGTCAGATTTACCTAATAATGTTGGATTTGGGGGGTAAAAAATACATCTAGAGTTTTTAAACTGATAAGTATTGCTAGAATTTCACAATCAAGTATTTATTGAGTACACATTATATGCTTAAACCATGCTAATAAAGGGAATGAGGGGAAAGTTTAACACATGGTCCCTGCTTTCAAAGAATGTAAAATCCAATGGGAGCGATGAAATTAACATACAAAAGACAACTAGAAAAATAAATTATATGGTTTTGGCGTGGAATGAGTTAGCTTCTCAAAGGAGGTGGAATTTGCAAATTTTACAAAAAGCATGTATATTCCTTTTTATAGTTTTATATAATCATTCCTGAAATCAGGTCTTTGTTTTCATTGAGAAATTATAGCTTCTTTACTAAAAAGTATGGTTACCACAATTCCTTTTACATAAAAGCAAGTCTATTTTAATGTTTTAACTATTTTGTTTTTCTAGAAGGTAGCTGTTAAAGATTTAAAGCCATGCTTCTGCAACTCTTCCTGTTCTTGCTCCAAGAGCTGGCCATATAAAGTTAAACTAAGATTTTGATTCAAACCCTGATATTAGGCTGGAAGTTCTCCTTCCTCTTTTGCCCCTCCCCATTGTACATTAGATAAAGAAAAAATATTAACAGAAAGTACCTACATAAACATAAATTATCAATGATGATAAACTTGCAAGAGATAACTTTTTCATGTTATTCCAATATCTCCAATATTATTAAAATTATTTCAGAAAACAGCAGTATTTGATATGAGGACTTTAAACTAAAATTAATATGCACTTGGTGAATGTCATTGTAAGAATTGTATAGATCAAGATTGTTTTACAATAAGAGAAGTCATTTGTGGTCAGTGGGGTATAAAATGTGGCTTTAGATGCCAAAGTGTAATGAAATTAAATTTATGTCACTCTATTTTTGCTTTCTTTTCTATGGGCTAATCATGAATCTACTATGTCACTTGAGTTTGCTTAACAGCTTGTGTTGATGAAAAGATACTGTTCTTAATATATAGTAAAGGCAGTTATAATAAACCTAGTACAATATGCTGAAAATTTTTATGAGTCAGTTCATAATGTACATGTGAACTTGTCAAAAAAAAATCAATACCTTTGTGAAGGATAAAGTTGAGAGGAAGTGGCTAAGATCAGAATTTTTAGATTATTCTAACATTTGTTTTAAAATTTTTTGAAAGTACTTATTTTAGAATTATATGTGGATTACATTTGCATATTTTTAGGTAGCTATTTTGCCTCATTAGATTAGTAAACAAATCAATGATACTTTACTAGGAAACTTTTCCCAATCTGAATGTTAAGAAAAATTGGGTATGATGATATTAATTTGCTGTTAACTAATGTTGTACAACATTGTTAAATGACAGTCCATCTGTCAAATTAACATCATGACATCCTACTTGTTATTTTAATATGTTATAACGATGAAATGTGTTTTTTAGATATGTTTTACATTTGCACTAAGTAATGGAAAGTACAATATATTATGTGCCTGTGCCCTGAGGAGAGATTTTAACAAAAATAATTGAAGGTAATAAATCTTAGCTCCTTTCCTTCTGTGTTGCCCCTACCCCAGTATACCTTTTATATTATTGTATCTCCTGTACATAGCAAGCTTTCTAGATAGTGACAAAGGTTGAGCACTATTGTGTGTATTATAGAGTAAAACTCACAATACCTGCCAAAAGTTTACTTTGCCCCAAAACATTGCTTTAATATACCCTATGATCACTTTTATGATGGTTTGATCCCCTTACCTAAGATTGAAATGCACTCTTGAATGATGTTGCTCTTGAACATAAGACAAGTTTTTCAAATAATTAGGAACATCTACAAGCTAATAAATCTCTCTACAGTTTTAATTTGATTGTATACCTGGTAGGTGTTTTTGCTTAAGAGTGTGTGTGAGGGTGTGTGATTTATAATGTGTTTGGATTTTTTGTTTAAATTGTCATGGGCAGCAATGATAACATTTGGTACAAAGAAGTGATACAACTCATATTTGATATATAATATGATTATCTTAATCATGCCTTGGTCTTGCCAATATTCCCTAATGTGATTTTTTTTTTAATTTGCAATGGTTAATTTTCAGACACATTATTCTAATAACTGGTATTCCTTATAGTGCTTTGTTTTCACGTGTAACTATATAGCACAGATGATTATATACCATCTTTTCAAAAATGATTACAGAGCCTTGTAACTTTTGTATAATATTATCCAGAGTGTTTTCAGTGTATATTTAAGTGTGACAATATATTGTGAAAAGCGAATTTTAAAATTATTCAGATGGAATACTTTTCAACAAGAAATAATGATGTGAATGAAAACTAATCCAATATATATGAATGTAGCTCAGGCTTGCAATATTGGTTTATCCATTAATTTTCTTAGCCCAGGTGTTTGTTTAGTGGGAAGTCATCTCACAAAGTGATGATAGATGTATTTTACTCAGAGCTAGTAACACAAGTCCAACATCTTGTACTTTTCGTGTTCAAAACTGTTTGGTTAGGAAACTTTGCTTATAAATGTTTAAAAATCACAATTCAAGAAAATTGTTCATGATTTTTCAATAGAGGAAACACTTTCTAAAAGCTTTCAATGAACAAAATAGAACATTTAAAAACCTACGTAGGAATGAATTTGATTCATAATGTTATTAGAAAATTCTTATTGAATAACATTAGAACAGATTTTTTTCCTAAAATGGAAAACTTTTACTGATCTTTCACCCTTAAGGAACAATACATTTTTGTTGTAAAACTCAAGCAATACAAAAAGCTCAAAACTGGAAGATTCTACCCAATCTTCCTTCTCAGAGAAAAACATTGTTAATACTCTGCTTGCAGGATTTTTTTTTACAAAATAGTCTTAAAATTTACTTATACTTATGTATATTACTTTGCAAAATGCCTTTTTTCAGTTACTGTATTATGGATAACTTTCCATGTCAATAAATTTAGATCTTGATATTTAAAAAAATTTTTTTAATGTTTATTTATTAAAAGCTTTTTTTTATCTTTATTTTTGAGAGAGCGAGAGAGAGTGTGAGCGGGGAGGGGACAGAGAGAGGGAGACACAGAATCCAAAGCAGACTCCAGGCTCCAAGCTGTCAGCACAGAGCCTGACGCAGGGCTCAAACTCACAGACCGCAAGATCATGACTTGAGCCGAAGTCAGATGCCCAACTGACTGAGCCACCCAGGCGCCCCAGATTTTGATAATTTTTAATGATGACCTAGTATTCTGTTCATACTTAACTCCCTACAGGCAAATGAGTTTATTTAATGAATCTCTCTAGGGATGGTCATTTAGATTGTTTCCAATTCAGGGTTTTTATAAACCACATTACATTTGTTTAATGACTTCCTTGGAAAAAATTCCAAAAATTCCAATTATTGGATTAAGTGTTTAGGTGTTTTAGTTTTATATATCTTGTCTAGTTGCTCTCTGAGAGAATTATGCAAATTTACAGTGCCATCAACAGTATATGATATCAACACCCTCACCTACTGTGTATAATCCATGTTTCTAATATTTGTTAATTAGATACGACAGAGTAGCACATCTTGTTTACCGACAAATTTAGATTTTTTCATTTGTGAAGTACAGGAAATACATGTTTTCCCCCCCCATTTTTCTATCTTTTCTATTTAATTGGTAAGAGACTTTGAATGAAGATATGAATCATTTGTGTATTATATGTTGAAATTTATTTTTTTTTAGCTTTTTAAAATTTATTTTTATTGTTTTTAAGTTTGTTTATGTAATTTGAGAGAGACAGAGAGTGGGGGACGGGCAGAAAGAGAGGGAGAGGGAAAATCCCAAGCAGGCCCGCGCTGGCAGCACAAGGGAGGGTGGCGGGGCTCCAACCCATGAAACTGCGAGATCGTGACCTGAGCCGAAACCAAGAGTCAGATGCCTAACCAACTGAGCCACTCAGGTGCCCCTGAAATTTTTATTTTAACTTTATGTAATGTGTCAATGTGTGGTCAATTTTATTAGTTTTTTTATTGACAATTTCCAGGTTTAGTGCATGCTAAAGAAGGTCTTCCTTACTCAGATTATGATAATATCTTTTATTTTCTTCTAGGGCTTCAATAGTTTTGTTCCATTCATTTCTTTTTTATTCTTATTTACTTTTTATTGATACACAGTTAATAAATCATACATATTTAAATTCTACAATTTGACAAGTTTTTATATATTTGTAACCCATGAAACCACCAACACAAGATGATGTGCATAATCATCACCTCAAAAAGGTGTTTCCTGCTTCTTTGTAGTTCCTTCCTAACATCTCTTTCTCCCCCACCCCCCAACAACCACTGATTAGCTTTCTGTCACTGTAGATTAGTTTGCATTTTCTAGAATTTTCTATGGATGGAATAGTAAAGTATACATTCTTTTTTTGTCTGGCATCTTTAACTTAGCATAATTATTTTGAGATTCATCTGTTATTGCATATAACAATAGTTAATTGCCTTTTATTACTAAGTAGTATTTCATTATATAGCTATGCCAAAATTTGTTTATCTGTTCACATGTTAATGGACATTTGGGTTCTTTCAAGTGTGGTGCTATTACAAATAAAGCTACTATGAACATTCGTGTACATGTCTTTGTATGGACATGTGCTTTTCATTTCTCTTATTGATGAATGTTTAAGTTTTTAAGAAACTACCAAACTGTTTTCCAAAGTGATGATACCATTTTACTTTCCTACCAACAGGGTGTAAGTGTTTTAGTTCCTCCACATTTTTGCCAACACTTGGTGTGGTCAGTCATTTTAATTTTAGCCATTCTAATAGGTGTGTGGTGGTATTTTATTATAACGTCAATTTGCATTTTCCCTATTGCTCAATGTCTATTCATATGTTTTCATGCTATCCATATATGTTATTTGGTGAAATAATCTGTTCAAATCTTGTGCCCATTTTTAACAATTGGGCTGTTTGTTTTCTTGCTGAGTTTTGAGAATTCTCTATATATTCTGGATTTAAGTCCTTTATCAGATATAGGCTTTGCTTTGCAAATATTCTTACAGTCTGTGGTTTGTCTTTTTATTTTTATTTATTTTAAAGTTTATTTATTTATTTTGAGAGAAAGTGAGAGTGAGCAGGGAAGGAACAGAGAGAGAAAGAGAGAGAGAGAGAATACCAAGCAGGCTCCGCACTGTCAGTGCAGAGCCTGACCTGGGGCTCGAACCCACAAACCATGAGATCATGACCTGAGCCGAAACCAAGAGCTGGATGTTTAACCAAGTCACCCAGGTGCTCCTGGTCTTGTCATTTTCTTAGCAATGTTTTTCAAAGAACAGAACCTTTAAATTTTGATAAAGTCATATTTGTCCATTTTTCTTTTTTTGGATTTTGCCTTTGGTATTATTTTTAAAAAATCTTTGCCTAACACCAGGTTGCAGAGATTTTTCTAGATGTTTGTGGTCTATGATGCATATTAGGGTCATGTTTGTATATGGTGCAAGATACAGGTCCAAGTTTGTTTGTTTGTATCCAATTATTCCAACAACTTTTGCTGAAATGAATACTTCTCTCCACTGGATTGTCTTTGCATCTTTGTCAAAAATAAATTGTCCATATATGTATGGATCTATTTCTGGACTCTCTATTCTGTTCCATTTATTATTTGTCTGTCTTTACAATACCACACTGCCTTAAAATAATGTTAATCCTCCAACTTTTTTTTTTATCAAAGTTAAAATGTCCTTTGCATTTCCATATGAATTTTGGAATCAATTCATTGGAATTTGGATTCCAATTTGGACGAATTGGAATCAATTTGTCAATTTATACAGAAAAAGTTCACATAAACTTTGGCTGGCTGGCTCAGTCAGTGGAGCATGTAGCTCTTGATCTTGGGGTTGTGAGTTTGAGCCCAATGTTGGTAGTGAAATTATTTAAAAATAAAACCTATGGGGCACCTGGGTGGCTTAGTTGATTGAACATCTGACTCCTGATTTTGGCTCAGGTCATGATCTCAAGGTTGTGGGATCAATTCCCACATTGGGCCCTGTGCTGAGTGTAGAGCCTGCTTGGAATTTTCTCTCTCTCCCTCTGTTTATTTCCCCTGTTCTCACATGCTCTCTCTCTTTCTCAACAAAACAAAACAAAGCAAAATGAACAAAAACAAAAACAATAAAACAAAAAAAAACTAAAAAAGAAAAAGATTGCAGTTGGAAGAATTAACATCTTAAAAATATCAAGTCATCCACATATGAATATTTCTCCATTATTTGGGTCTTGTTTAATTTAACAGTGTTTTATACTTTCCATGTATAGGTCTTGCCCATCTTTTGTCACACTTATTCCTAAATATTTTATATTTTTATGCTACTGTTGGTTTGTATTTCAGTTTCTGAATGTTTGTTGTTAGTATATAAACATATAATTGATTTTTGTATACTTATCTTGTGTCCTGCAATCTGACTAAATTCATTTATTAGTTCTAGTAGAGTTTTGTATATTCCATCAGATATTCTGCATAAATGAATATGTCATCTATGAATAAGAATTCCTTTTCAACCGGAAGCTTTTAAATGCTTCTTGTTTATTCCACTGAATAAAACCTCCAGTACAATATTGAATAGGCATGGCAAAAGGAGACAAACTTGTCTTGTTATTGATCCTAGAAAAGTTTCACACAAAAAATTTAACTCTTACTACATATGATACAGTCTGATATTTTCTCTTCTATGTCATTTAAAAAAATTAATACTAGTGGGTGCCTGGGTGGCTCAGTCAGTTAAGCATCCAACTTTGGCTTGGGTCATGATCTTGTGGTTTGTGAATTCAAGCTCCACATCAGGCTCTCTGCTATCAGCTCAGAGCCCACTTCAGATCTTCTGTCTCCTTCTCTCTCTGCCCCTCCCCTCCTCTCTCTCTCTCAAAAATAAATTTAAAAAAATATTTTAAACAATTAATACTAGTTATAACAAACTAAACTGATGAATGACCAAAGTAATGGATTACAACTTGCAGATTGAAAAAGACTATACTAAGATGATAGAAATGTGAGTAAAACAAGGTTCATGTTCTAAAGGAGCTTTCATTGTAATGGCAGAGGAAGACAACATACACAGATAAAGTTTAATGCAACATGATAAACTGTGATAGAATACAGGGCATTGTGGTATATTAGAGTTGGTGAAGTGAACAAAAAGGTCAGTTTTCCAGGCCAAGGGAACAACAAGAGGAAAGAATGAAAGCTTAAGGTTAGAAGTGGAGAGTAGTTGGGAAATGAAGCTAGAAATAGATAAGAACCAAGCCATTTAGGGCTTTGTATGAGGAATTTGGTCTTTATCCTGCAGGTGATGGAAAGCTATCAAAGGATTGTCAATAGGGACTTGACATTATGTGACTGGTGTTTTAAAGAGATCACTCTGAAAACTAAAAGGCAACCTATGGAATGGGAGAAAATATTTGCAAATGACATATTGGATAAAGGGTTAGTATCCAAAATCTATAAAGAACTTATCAAACTCAACATTCCAAAACCAAATAACCCAGTTAAGAAATGGGCAGAAGACATGAATAGACACTTTTTGAAAGAAGACATCCAGATGGCTAACAGACACATGAAAAGATGCTCAACATCACACATCATCAGGGAGATACAAATCAAAACCAAATGAGATACCACCTCACACCTGTCAGAATGGCTATAATTAATGACACAAGAAACAACAGGTGTTGGTGAGGATGTGGAGAAAGGGGAAACTTTTGTACTGTTGGTGGGAATGAAAACTGGTGCAGCCACTCTGGAGAACAGTATGGAGGTTCCTCAAAAAACTAAAAAGAGAACTACCCTATATTCCAGCAATTGCACTACTAGGTATTTACCCAAGTGATACAAAAATACAGATTCCAAGGGATAAATGCCCCCTATGCTTATAGCAGCATTGTCAACAATAGCCAAACTATTGAGGAAGCCCAAATGCCATCAACTGATGAATAAATAAAGAACATGTGGCATATACATATATAGTGGAATATTACTTAGTCATCAAAAAGAATGAGATCTTGCCATTTGCAACAATGTAGATGAAGCTTGAATATATTATGCTAAGCAAAATAAGTCAATCAGAGAAAGACAAATACCATGATTTCACTCATATGTGGATTTGAGAAACAAAACAGTTGAACATATAGCAAGGGGGAAAAAAAGGAGAGAGGGAAACAAACAACGAAAGACTCTTAAGGATAGAGAACAAACTGAGAGTTGATGGAGGGAAATGGGTGGGGGATGGGCTAGATGGTATTAAAGAGAGCACTTGTTATGATGAGCACTGGGTATTGCATGTAAATGATGAATCACTGAAGTCTACTCCTGAAGCCAATTTGCACTGTATGTTAAGTAAAATTTAAATTAAAAAAAAAAAGAGATCACTCTGGCTGTGGTGTGGAAGATAGTTTACAGAGGGGCAAGAATAGGGACAAGAGGACTAGTTAGGAGATTATTGTAAATGCTCAGGTAAGAAATGATGATGGCCTGAACAGAATCAGTAGCAGTGATAATAGAAGCATATTTTAGAGGTTAATTGAAGGATTTAATGATTTTAGAATGCTGAGTGTAGGAGAAGAGAATGTGACCATTGGATTCAAAGGTAATTCTTTCTTTCTTTCTTTCTTTCTTTCTTTCTTTCTTTCTTTCTTTCTTTCTTTTTAATATAAAATTTATTGTCAAATTGGTTTCCATACAACACCCAGTGCTCATCCCTCAGGTGCCCTCCTCAATGCCCATCACCCACTTTTCCCTTCCCCCCATCAACCCTCAGTTTATTCTCAGTTTTCAAGAGTCTCTTATGGCTTGGCTTCCTCCCTCTCTAACTTGTTTTTTCTTCCCCTCCCCCATGGTCTTCTGTTAAGTTTCTCAGGATCCACATAAGAGTGAAAATATATGGTATCTGTCTTTCTCTGTACGACTTATTTCACTTAGCATAACACTCTCCAGTTCCCTCCATGTTGCTACAAAAGGCCATATTTCATTCTTTCTCGTTGTCAAGTAGTATTCCATTATGTATATAAACCACAACTTCTTTATCCATTTATCAGTTGATGGACATTTAGGCTCTTTCCATAATTTGGCTATTGTTGAAAGTGCTGCTATAAACATTGGGGTACAAGTGCCCTATGCATCAGCACTCCTGTATCCCTTGGGTAAATTCCTAGCAGTGCTATTGCTGGGTCATAGGGTAGATCTATTTCTAATTTTTTGAGGAACCTCCACACTTTTCCAGAGTGGCTGCACCAGTTTGCATTCCCACCAACAGTGCAAGAGGGTTCCCGTTTCTCCACATCCTCTCCAGCATCTATAGTCTCCTGATTTGTTCGTTTTAGCCACTCTGACTGGCGTGAGATGGTATCTCTGTGTGGTTTTGATTTGTATTTCCCTGATGAGGAGTGACATTATCTTTTCATGTGCTGTTGGCCATCTAGGTGTCTTCTTTAGAAAAGTGTCTATTCATGTCTTCTGCCCACTTTTTCACTGGATTTTTTGTTTTTCGGGTGTGAAGTTTGGTGAGTTCTTTATAGATTTTGGATGCTAGCTCTTTGTCTGATATGTCATTTGCAAATATCTTTTCCCATTCCATCAGTTGCCTTTTAGTTTTGCTGATTGTTTCCTTTACAAACAGCAGAAGCTTTTTATCTTGATGAGGTCCCAGTAGTTCATTTTTGCTTTTAATTCCCTTGTCTTTGGAGATGTGTCAAGTAAGAAATTGCTGTGGCTGAGGTCAGAGAGGTTTTTTCTGCTTTCTCCTCTAGGGTTTTGATGGTTTCCTGTCTCACATTCAGGTCCTTCATCCATTTTGAGTTTATTTTTGTGAGTGGTGTAAGAAAGTGGTCTAGTTTCATTCTTCTCCATGTTGCTGTCCAGTTCTCCCAGCACCACTTGTTAAAGAGACTGTCTTTTTTCCATTAGATATTCTTTCCTGCTTTGTCAAAGATTAGTTGGCCATACTTTTGTGGGTCCAATTCTGGAGTCTCTATTCTATTTCATTGGTCTATGTGTCTGATTTTGTGCCAATACCATGCTGTCTTGATGATTACAGCTTTGTAGTAGAGGTTAAAGTCTGGGATTGTGATGCCTCCCGCTTTCGTCTTCTTCTTCAATATTACTTTGGCTATTCAAGGTCTTTTGTGGTTCCATACAAATTTTAGGATTGCTTGTTCTAGCTTCGAGAAGAATGCTGGTGCAATTTTGATTGAGATTGCATTGAATGTGTAGGTTGCTTTGGGTAGTACTGACATTGTAACAATATTTATTCTTCCAATCCAAAGATAATTCCTTAAAAAAATTTTTTTTACATGTATTTTTGAGAGAGACAGAGTGCGAGTGGGGAAAGGGCAGAGAGAGCGAGGGAGACACAGAATCTGAAGCAGGCTTCAGGCTCTGAGCTGTCAGCACAGAGCCTGACGCAGGGCTCAAACTCACGAATGTCAAGATCATGATGCTAGCTGAAGTTGGATGCTTCACTGACTGAGCCACCCAGGTGCCCCCCTACCCCCACCCGACAAAGATAATTCTTAAAGATATTCTGTCATTTGACTGTCCGACTTCAGCTCAGGTCATGATCTCAAGGTTTGTAGGTTTGAGCCCCGCATTGGTCTCTGTGCTGATATCTCAGATCCTGGAACCTGTTTCAGATTCTGTGTCCCCTTCTCTCTCTGCTCCTTCTCCACTCACACTCTGTCTCTCTCACACCCACAAAAATAAACATTAAAAAAATGAAAAAATAAAAAGATATTCTGTATATTAGGCACCCTACTGGATGCTAGAGATCCAGTAGTGAGCAAAACATGTGGTGTCTGCTCTCATAAAGCTTACAGACATTGAGGGAGCAGATATTATGCAAATGAATACATAAATAGATTCATTAAAATTGTGATGGGGCTCCTGGGTGGCTCAGTCAACTGAGTGTCCAACTCTTGATTTCAGCTCGGGTCACGATCTCACAGTTCGTGAGTTCAAGCCCCACATTGGGCTCTGCACTGACAGTGCGGAGCCTGCTTGGGAATCTCTCTTTCCTTCTCTCTCTGCCCCTCCCTCTCTCTCTCTCTCTCTTTCTCTCTCTCTCTCTCTCAACATAAATAAATAAACTTAAAAAAATTGTGATACCACTATGAAAAAAGGAACAAAATGCTTTGAAAGAAGAGAGCATGAACTAGTTTAGATTAAGAAATAAGGAAAGACCGGGGCGCCTGGGTGGCGCAGTCGGTTAAGCGTCCGACTTCAGCCAGGTCACGATCTTGCGGTCCGGGAGTTCGAGCCCCGCGTCAGGCTCTGGGCTGATGGCTCAGAGCCTGGAGCCTGTTTCTGATTCTGTGTCTCCCTCTCTCTCTGCCCCTCCCCCATTCATGCTCTGTCTCTCTCTGTCTTAAAAATAAAATAAACGTTGGAAGAAAAAAAAAAAATTAAAAAAAAAAAAAAAAGAAATAAGGAAAGACCAACAAGGCACACAGTTGATAAGGGGAGTATTGTAGATGGGGGGAGCATCATGTTTGAAGTCCCCGAGTTAATAAGGAGCTTATTGTGTTCAAGAAGGTAAAAGGAGGCCAGAATTGTTGGAGCTCAGTGAGCAACTGGGGAGCATGCTATAAGACAAGATTAGAGAAGGTATCTGGAACCAGAATATAAAAGGACTTATAGACCACGTTAAGGATTTAAAATTTTCTCCTTTTCTTCTAAGAACAATGGGAAGCAATTGAAGAATATTAGACTGAGGAATATCATGATCAGATCTGAGTTTTAAAAGATCACTGTGGTTGCAATGTGGAGAATGGATTAGATTTGAGGATGGCAAAAGCAGAACCATGAAAGTTCTTATAACGGTCTGGGTAAGAGAAGATGGTAGCCTAGATTAAGGGTGATATCAGAGTAACTGTATAAAAGTGAATCAATTCAAGATCTATTTTGGAAGTAGAATTAACAGGACTGAATAACATGTGTGAGAAAAGGGATATTGAAGTAGTTAGAATTCTTTTTTTTTAATATTTATTTAATTTTGAGAGAAAGAGAGAGAGAGAGAATGAGTGGAGGAGGGGCAGGGAGAGAGGGAGACACAGAATCTGAAGCAGGCTCCAGGTTCTACACTGTCAGCACAGAGCCCGACATGGGGCTCAAACTCATGAACCACAAGATCATGACCTGAGCTGTAGTTGGATGTGTAACCACCTGAGCGACCCAGGTGCCCCTAAGTAGTTAGAATTCTTGATTGTAAGATATAAGAACTAACTTTAGCTGACTTACATGAAAAGGGAAATTTAAAAAATAAGGATATTGAACAATTCACCAAAATGATTAAAAGGTGAGAGAATTAGGATTAGAAATGATGGAGCAAGTTCAGCTGAAACCAGTTGACAGTCTCATTAGACTGCCATCACAGGAATGAAAGAAATCCAACTGATTTTTTAATCTTTTCATGCCTGCTATAGATAGAGAGGTGTCAAGGATGACTCCCTTTCTCAGACAATAGAGCTCTCAGACTCTAAAAACCCTTCGTTAACCATCCTTAAGCATTACAAGGATCTAAAGGGTAGAGACACCAAAAGTCTCGTTACCCAAAGGCCTGAGCTCTTTGCAGACTCTTAAAAAAAATTGAATTGTCAGAGGGCACCTTTCTACAAATGGGGAAAAAAGCAAATTTAGAAATGAACTGCCATCCCAGGGCATATCAATGAGCTGGAGGCCAAGTACTTCCAACCATTTATACTTATAGTCTTCTTTCACTCTCCTAAAGACTGAAAAACATTTTCTTTAGTTCTCCTATTATTACAACTATTGACTTCAGCTTCTGTTTTCCTGATCTTTTCTGTGTCCCATCAAACTCAACATTAAACTTCTTTCTTTCCTACACAATGTCCTCCCCACTCCCTTCCTATCCTTCCTTCACTGATTTCAAATAAGTGATGCTATGGAATTTGAGGTCCGAACCATTTAGTATTTCTTAGTGGTGCTCCATTGACAGGGGTAACTTGTAGACTTGGGACCTGCTATCTACAACCAAACACCATCTAGAGATTTGTGCACCTGATAATCCACTTAGTAAGCATGAGGGGGGAACAGTACTGGTTCTCTAGGCAAAAGCCCAGCTATTAGGAGTTCTAGAGAACAAATTCCATATGGAAATTCCTAGAGTCTTTAGAAAATTGGAATTGGTCTTTGAGTGGTGATTATATCTCTGATCCTCTTTGAAGAAATAGCACTACACATGAAGATGATCCTGGTTAAATGGAAACCACTGTAATAAACAGGAATTCTTTAACAAACATCTTGTGGGCAGAACTAATGTAGAAAGATGTATTCTTTGTATTTAAGAGGCTATAATTCCTTTTATTTTTATTTATTTATTTTTAACGCAAGTTTCTTTTTTTTTAATGTTTATTTATTTTTGAGTAAGAGAGAGAAAGCATGAGCAGGGGAGGGGCAGAGAGAGAGGGGTACAGAGGATCCAAAGTGGGCTCTGTGCTGAGGCAGACAGCCTGATGCCGGGCTTGAACTCATTAACCGTGAGATCGTGATCCGAGCTGAAATCAGAGGCTTAACCAACTGAGCCACCCAGGCACCCCTATAGTTCTTTTTAATCTCCTATCCTGCCATCACCCGTTAATGAAACACTTGGAAACCATTTCAGATGCTTTCTTAAGATTACAGTTTCTCTTTCCTACCTATAAATGGGGTCTGAACCGAGCTTCAGTTGCCCTGTTCACTTGCCTAAATCTATCCTTGTCCCTAATAGTGTATCAATGTGTCTGTTTGTTTAGGGAGTTCCATTCTAAATTAATAACATTGTTAATCCCATTGTTTGTGCATTTTGTTTTTGTTGTTTTGCAGTTAGCTTTTTCTGGTCCCTGCCATTTGACCATGTTACTTGCTTAATCTTATTGCAACTCCAGTTTGCATAAAGAAACTAATTTGGGGCTTCCTGGGTGGCTCAGTTCGTTAAGTGTTGGACCCTTGCCTTTGGTTCAGGTCATGATCTCATGGTTTGTGAGACTGAGCCCTGTGTTGGGCTCTGTGCTGACAGTTTGGAGCCTGCTTGGGATTCTCTCTCTCTGCCCCTCTCCCACTTGTGCATGCTCTCTCTCTCTCTCTCAAAATAAATAAATAAACATGAAAAAAAAACCCTAATTTGGTGTTTGTTAGTATTTGTAGGCAGATCTAAGAGAGAATTTTATAGTGTTAACTGATAACTTCCAAATGGCTTTTAAGGTCATCATTACAATTAAATCAATTGACAGGTTGTTTTGTTTTTTTTTTTAAGTTTATTCATTTATAATGAGAGAAAAAGTGCGACTGGGGGCGAGGCAGAGACAGGAGAGAGCGAGAATCCCAAGCAGGCTCTGCACCATTAACACTGAGCCTGATGCAGGCTCATGAACCCTGTAAGATCATGACCTGAGCAGAAGTTGGAAGCCTAACTGAGCCACCCAGGCACCCTTCAATTAACAGTTTTTTTTAAGGGATGTAGTGCCAGAGAGATGCCAGGGTGGCTCAGTTGGTTAAGTGTCCTACTCTTGATTTCAGCTCAGGTCGTGATCTCATGGTCCGATGAGTTCAAGCCCCAAGTATGGCTCCACGTTGTCTCTCCCTCTCTCTCTGCCCCTCTCCAGCTTGTGCTTTCTCTCTCTCTCTCTCAAAATAAATAAATAAATAAATAAATAAATAGAATTTAATGCCTGAAAAGTAAAATGCTAGGCACTGGGGAGAAAGATAATACAAAGAAATTTCATGGTTCTTGCCCTCAAATACTGTTTGGTGAAGGAGAGGGACATATAGATAATTAAGTTCAACCTAAGTTTGAATAAGAAAACAAACCCAAGAAACACATTGTCGTACAGGACTGGCCAGATAAGGATAGGGAAGAGTTCACAAAGGGGTCGGAATAAAAATATTTTTTAATAAGAGCGAATATTTATATAGTATCATGAACTAGGTACTGTTTATTTTTTTTTTAATTTTTTTTTTCAATGTTTATTTATTTTTGGGACAGAGAGAGACAGAGCATGAACGGTGGAGGGGCAGAGAGAGAGGGAGACACAGAATCGGAAACAGGCTCCAGGCTCTGAGCCATCAGCCCAGAGCCTGACGCGGGGCTCGAACTAACAGACCGCGAGATCGTGACCTGGCTGAAGTCGGACGCTTAACCGACTGCGCCACCCAGGCGCCCCGAACTAGGTACTGTTTAAAGTGCTTTACAGATACAGTTTGCCCTTCAACAACATGGATTTAAACTGCATGAGCCCACTAATACATGGATTTTTTTCTACAAACATTACAGTAAATGTATTTTCTCTTCCTTGTGATTTTCTTAATAACATTTCTTGTCTCTAGCTTACTTTACTGTAAGGATATGGTATATAATATATATAACATACAAAATATGTGTTAATTGTCTGTTTATGTTATTGGTAAGGCTTCCATTCAACAGTAGGCTATTAGTAGTTAAGCTTTTGGGGGAGTCAAAGTTATATGCAAATTTTCAATTGTACAAGGGTCAGCACCCCTAACCTCTATGTTGTTCAACGGTCAACTGTATTAATTCATTTTTGAAAATATAACTAGAGGGGTACCTGGGTGGCTCAGTTGGTTAAATGTCCGACTTTGGCTCAGGTCACGATCTCATGGTTCACCGGTTCAGGAGTTGGAGCCCTGAGTAGAGCTCTGTGCTGACAGCTCAGAGCCTGGAGCCTGCTTTGGATTCTGTGTCTCCCTCTCTCTCTCTACCCCTCCCCCGCTTGCATTCTGTGTCTCTGTCTCTCAAAAATAAATAAACATTAAAAAAATAAAAATAAAAATACACGTAGGATTTTAATATATGACTATAGAGGGAAGAGCAGAAGTCAAAGCACAAAAGCCTAAGTTCTTTCTTATCTGTAAAAAAGAAAGGTTGGACTAATATCTCTTACCTTTTGGGTTACCTTTCCAAGCCATAAACACAGGAAGTAGCCTTAAACCCTTGGGTGGTGGCAACAAAAGCAGGAGTTAAGTATTTCATCACAGAATGCAAGAATATAATCTCCATTTATACATGTACAGAAAACAAAACATTTCGACAATTTGTCTAATGCTACATAAAGAATTAGTATTGAACAATGGATTAAATCTAATTCAGCTAATATATTTGATAGGATGCAGTTAGAATAACCTTTCAGGTAGCTAAATAAACAGAAGGTGGAATATATAACTGTTTCTTTAGTTAATTCCAAACTGCTGTATCCTGCCTGTAACCAAGCATGCTGTCATTTTAAGACCAGGGCCTTCCATTTATGGTGTTGTGGATCCCTGAGGTATATAAATTAAAGCTGGTCACTATAGAGATCTCTTTGGGACCACTTATATGAAAAAAATAATGGGGTTAAATTAAAAAAAAAACTAAATCCAAAAATCTTTCCCAGAAATTATGTATAAACCTTCATTAGGTACATTTTCCATTTTGAATTCTGGTGGATGGGAGCCAGCAGGTGGGTGAAGCCAGCACCACATACTGCAATATACTCAACACTTAAATTCTTAGTACTTGAATCTTTCATATTTTTGGTTGAGTAGAAAGCAGCAACTCTCAAGCCAAGTGAGAATAATGAAAGAGAGAAAGCTTTCGCAGGTAAAAACACCAATTTTGTTAAGATACAGTAAAACCTTGGTTTGCAAGCCTAATTTGTTCTGGAAACATGCTTGTAATCTAAAGCACTCGTATATCAAAGCAAATTCCAAGAACCATTGGCCCAGTTGTGATCATGTGACATTCGGTGTCTTGTACTACCTGTATCGCAAGACATAGCTCATTTATCAAGTTAAAATGTATTAAAATGTTTCCTCATCTTGCAGAACACTCACAGAAAAAGTTACTCTCAATTCAAGGTTTTACTCTACTGGAATCATATGAGGCTTTAACCCCATCCCCAATTTTTGAATGCATGAGAAGAAAATGTATTTATCTTTGATGGCTTTGGAGAAATATATATATATATTTCCTTTATGTTTGTTTACAAATCTTCAGACTTAAGCAGTAAGCAGTTTGGTAAGGAAGGACAATATTGATGTATACTTATAGTAGCTAAAGAGCCAATTAGAAAACCAGTAATATAAATTGAAACGGACAGAAGCCTGATGTGGCTTCTTTCCATGTTGCTTTGGTGTTGCTCACTCTGGGAAAGTGATGCATTCAAAATGTCCTTGGAAGGGTGATGAATTGAGAAAAATTGTCTTTTTGCGGAGGGGGGGTGGCGGTGCGGAAACCCAGGAATGAACCATCTTCTGGTGAGATTCTGAATTTCAGTGCAATCATTCTCGTGATACAGAAAAGCTTCATATCAGCTATCACTTTACAGACCAAGCAAGTTACCAGGACAGAAACTTTGTCATTTTCTTAGAGACCCAGAAGATAGCAAGCAAGGGATAGAAGGGAAAAAAGTGTAATTTCTTTCGATGCCAGAGGGCCGCTGTCCAGCCCTTGTTTATATTCTTCCTCACTAGTTACATTAAAAGGAAAAATTTGATACTATTGGAAAACAAAATCCTCAAGACCTTCATAAATTTGAACTTTAAAAACCGAGAAGGAGATTTCAGAGCAATGACAGGAGTTTTAATAAAGGAAAACAGAATACTGAACCAGGAATTTGAAAATTGAGGAAATTCTCAGTGTTGATGAAAGGTATGGATATGGAGATTTAAGGAACTAAAGAAACTGCTTTCCCATGGAGAGTCTTAGAGCCTTTTGGAAGCATTCTTTCCCTGGCATTCATGTTGACTACAATTCTGGGGTTTTTTTCCTGTTCTTGAAATTCTTGGCACAGTGTCTCATGTGGCAATTGGGACTAACTACATTCTCTTGTTCATTGCAATTAGAACACATTGTTTCATTTTGAAACATAAAATTTATATTTATCCAGAATTACTATATTCCTACTATGAACCAATTTGCTGTCATTAGGTTTAAATCAAAATATATCTCTAAGTCATGTAATTTTAGTTCAAATAGAAATTCCACGACTAAAATTTAACTTCTCAAAAGATGATGATGTCAGTCAGTTTTCAGCAACTAGAATTCAAGAAATAGAAAATTCACTAGATCTGGCTACAGTTTACTAGAAAATGCTTGGGGATTTAGATTCAATCTTTTCTATTTTCTATATTCTTTAAACTCCTACTCCCACTGCAATCTGACTTCCTCCTGGTCGTCCCCTGGAACTCAAGAAAAAACTCTTGTAACTAACCTCTATTTAACCAACATAATAAAAAATAATGGGTACTCTCCGTTACCTCTATAAACAAAACGTATTAACTGATGCACACAGCACATTGAAGCCATTGAGGTAATATGCCACTGCCCAGTATACACGTAGACTTTTGTTCTCACTAGAGAGTGGTAGACTTACCAAGAAACAGTTGTGTTTATTCAACCTGTTTATGCTAGATATACTTGTTATTGAATTACATCACTTAACTGATGTTTGTATAAACCGTCACATAACTGTTATTTGAAATATAAATAAAGAAAATGGTTAGTTCTATGAAAATGAAATTGAGTACTTTGGAAAAATTCACAAAAGGAAAATGGCTTAAAAATTTTCCATTGGACCTGGTAAAAAGATTGGGGAAAATACTAAGTATCTAGCATTCTGCACTCAGATGGCTTCACGAGCACTTTTTTTCATTTTTTTTATTATGGTTAATAACATTTTCCATTTAAAAATTTTTAAGTGTATAGGTCAGTGGTATTAAATATACTCATAATGTTGTGCTATCACCACTACCATCTATCTCGAGAACTCTTTTCATCTTATAAAACTGAAACTCTATACCCATTAAATAATAACTCCCCATTTTCTCTTTTGCCCCAGCCCCTGGCAGCCACCATTCTACTTTCTGCCTTTATGATTTTGACTAAGTATTAACCTAAGTGGAGTCATACAGTATTTGTTTTTTTAATTTTTAATTTTTCTTGTGAGTGGTTTATTTCACTTAGCATAATGTCCTCAAAGTTCATACTACTTAAAAATATTCCTTTTTAAGTCAGAATAATATCCCATCGTATGTCTATACAACTTATTTATTCATCTGCCAGTGCACATTTGGGTTGCTTCCATGTTTTGGTTATTGTGAATAATGCTGCCATGAATTTGGGCATACATATATCTCTTTGAGACACTGCTTTCAATTCTTTGAGATAAATACCCAGAAGTAGAATTGCTAGATCATATGATAATTCTGTTTTTACTTTTCGAAGAACTATTTTCCTTGGTGGTTGTACCATTTTACATTCCCAAGCATGCACAAAGGGTTCGAATTTCTGTACATTGTTATCAACACTTGTAATTTTCTGTTTTGGGTTTTTTTTTTTTTAATTAGCTATCCTAATGGATATTAGGTGGTATCTCATTGTAGTTTTGATTTGCATTTCCCTAATGACCAGAGATGTTGAGCATCTTTTTTCATGTGCTATAATATGGCCATTTATATCTTCTTTAGAGAAATTTCTATTCAAGTCCTTTGCCAAATTTGGAATTGGATTGTTTGGCTTTTGTTATTTAGTGTCAGGAATTCTTATATATTCTTGATATTATCAGATATGTGATTTGTAAATATTTTCTCCCATTCTGTGGTTTGCCTTTTTACTCTGTTGATAGTGTCCTTGTTTTACAGTTTTAAATTTTTTTAAGTTTTTATTTTAATTCCAGTTAATTAACATACTGTTATATTAGTTTCAGGTGTACAATATAGTGATTTAACAATGCCATATATCACCCAGTGCTCATCACAACAACTGTACTCAGTTCTTAAGAGTCTCTTATGCTTGGCTCTCTCCCACTCTAACCTCTTTTTTTTATTTTTTCCTTCCCCTTCCCCATGGGCTTCTGTTAAGTTTCTCAGGATCCACATAAGAGTGAAAACATATGGTATCTGTCTTTCTCTGTATGGCTTATTTCACTTAGCATCACACTCTCCAGTTCCATCCACGTTGCTACAAAGGGCCATATTTCGTTCTTTCTTATTGCCATGTAGTACTCCATTGTGTATATAAACCACACTTTCTTTATCCATTCATCAGTTGATGGACATTTAGGCTCTTTCCACAATTTGGCTATTGTTGAGAGTGCTGCTATAAACATTGGGGTACAAGTGCCCCTATGCATCAGTACTCATGCATCCCTTGGGTAAATTCCTAGCAGTGCTATTGCTGGGTCATAGGGTAGGTCTATTTTTAATTTTCTGAGGAACCTCCACACTGTTTTCCAGAGCGGCTGCACCAATTTGCATTCCCACCAACAGTGCAAGAGGGTTCCTGTTTCTCCACATCCTCTCCAGCCTCTATAGTCTCCTGATTTGTTCATTTTGGCCACTCTGACTGGCGTGAGGTGATATCTGAGTGTGGTTTTGATTTGTATTTCCCTGATGAGGAGCGACGTTGAGCATCTTTTCATCTGCCTGTTGGCCATCTGGATGTCTTCTTTAGAGAAGTGTCTATTCATGTTTTCTGCCCATTTCTTCACTGGGTTATTTGTTTTTTGGGTGTGGAGTTTGGTGAGCTCTTCATAGATTTTGGATACACAACAACTGTACTCCTTTAATTTTCATTACCTATTTAATCCATCCCCCCACTCACCTTCCCTCTGGAAACCATCCGTTTGTTCTCTGTAATTAAGAGTCTGTTTCTTGGTTTTTCCCTCTCTCCTTTTTTTCCTCTTTGCTCATTTGTTTTGTTTCCTAAATTTCATGAGTGAAATCATATGGTATTTGTCTTTCTCTGACATTTTACTCAACATTATACTCTCTAGCTCCATCCATGTCATTGCAAATGTCAATATTTCATTCTTTTTTATGGCTGAATGATTTTCCAGTGTGTGTGTGTGTGTGTGTGTGTGTGTACACATATATACCATGTCTTCTTTATTCACTCATCAATCAATGGACACTAGGACCACTTCCATAATTTGGCTATTGTAAATAATGCTGCTATAAAAACAGGGATGCATGTATACCTTTGAATTGGTGTTTTTATATTCTTTAGGTAAATACCCAGTAGTCTGAATCCTGGCTATTAAGGTAGTTCTATTTTTAAATTTTTGAGGAAGCTCCATACTACTTTCCCACAGGCTGCACCAGTTTGCATTTCCACCAACAGTGCAATATCCTCCCCAATACCTGTTGTTTCTTGTGTTGTTGATTTCAGCCATTCTAACAGGTGTGTCTCATTGTAGTTTTGATTTGCATTTCCCTGATGATGAATGATGTTAAGGATCTTTCATGTGTCTGTTCGTATGTCTTCTTGGGACAAATGTCTGTTTATGTCTTCTGCCCATTTTTTAATTGGATTGTTTGTTTTTTGGGTGTTGACTTGTATAAATTCTTTATATATTTTGGATAGTAACCCTTTATCAGATATGTCACTTTAAATACCTTTTAAATATGTCACTTAAATATCTTGTTGCCTTTTTGTTTTGTTGATTGTTTCCTTTGCTGTGCAGAAGCTTTATATTTTGATGTAGTCCCACAGTTTATTTTTGCTTTTGTTTCCCTTGCCTCAAGAGATGTATCTAGAAAAAAGTTGTTATGGCTAATGTCAGAGAAGTTATTGCTTGTGTGCTCTTCTAGAATTTTTATGGTTTTAAGTCTCACATTGAGGTCTTTAATTCATTTTGAATTTATTTTTGTGTATGATGTAAGCAAGTGTCCAGCTTCATTCTTTTGCATGTTGCTGTCCCGTTTTCCCTACACCATTTGCTGAAGAGACTGTCTTTTTCCCATTGGATATTCTTCCCTGCTTTGTCAAAGACAAATTGACCATATAATTGTAGGTTTACTTCTGGATTTTCTGTTCTGTTTCATTGATCTATGTGTCTATTTTGGTGCCGGTACCATACTACAGCTTTGTACTATAACTTGATATCTGGAATTTTTTTTAATGTTTATTTATTTTTGAGACAGAGAGAGACAGAGCATGAACGGGGGAGGGTCAGAGAGAGAGGGAGACACAGAATCCGAAGCAAGCTCCAGGCTCTGAACTGTCAGCACAGAGCCCGAGTGGGGCTCGAACTCACGGACTGTGAGATCATGACCTGAGCCGAAGTCAGATGCTTAACCGACTGAGCCACCCAGGCACCTCTTGATATCTGGAATTTTGATGTCTCTAGCTTTGCTCTTCAGTTTCAAGATTGCTTTGGCTATCTGGGATCTTTTGTGGTCCTATACAAATTTTAGGATTGTTTCTTCTAGTTCTGTGGCAAATGCTATTGGCATTTTGATAGGGATTGCATTAAGTGTGTAGATTGCTTTGGGTAGTATAGACATGTTAATAATATTTGTTCTTCTAATCCATAAGCATGGAATGTCTTTCCATTTCTTTGTGTCATCTTCAATTTCCTTCATCAATGTTTCATCGTTTTCAGAGTACAGGTCTCTCACCTTTTTGGTTAAGTTTATTCCTAGGTATAAATTCCTAGGTATTATTATTTTTGGTGCAATTGTAAATGGAATTGTTTCTTAATTTCTCTTTCTGCTGCTTCATTATTGGTATATAGAAAGGCAACAGATTTCTGTACATTGATTTTGTGTCCTGCAACTTTACTGAATCTGTTTATCAGTTCTAGCAGTTTTCTGGTGGAGTCTTTCAGGTTTTCTATAGATATGCAAATAGCGAAAGCTTTATTTCTTTCTACCAATTTGGATACCTTTTATTTCTTTTTGTGTCTGATTGCTGTGGTTAGGACTTCTAGTACTATGTTGAATAAAAGTAGTGAGAGTGGGCATCCTTGTCTTGTTCCCAACTTAAGAGAAAAGCTCTCAGGTTTTCCCCAGTGAGGATGATGTTAGCTATGGGTTTTTCATATATGGTCTTTATTATGTTGAGGTATGTTCCCTCTAGACCTACTTCGCAGAGAGTTTTTATCATGAATTGATGTACTTTGTCAAATGTTTTTTCTGTGTCTATTGAAATGATCATATGGTTCTTATCCTTTCCCTTATTGTTGTGATGTATCATGTCGATTGATTTGTGAATATTGAACCACCCTTGCAACCTAGAAAGAAATCCCACTTTTACTTGGTGATTAATTTTTTAATGTCTGTTGGATTTGGTTTACTAGTATTTGGTTGAGGATTTTTGCATCTATGTTCATCAGGGATATTGGCCGGTAGTTCTCTTTTTTTGTGGTGTCTTTATCTGATTTTTGTATCAGGGTTATGCTGGCCTCATAGAATGAATTTGGAAGTTTTTCTTCCTTTTCTATTTTTTGGAATAGTTTGAGAAGAATAGGTATTAACTCTTCTTTAAGTGTTTGGTAGAATTTGCCTGTGAAGCTCTCTGGTCCTGGTCTTTTGTTTGTTGGGAGTTTTTTGATAACTGATTCAATTCCTTTGCTGGTTGTCAGTCTGTTCAAATTTTCTATTTCTTACTATTTCAGTTTTGGTAGTTTTATGTGTTTCTAGGAATTTATCCATTTCTTATAGGCAATCCAATTTGTTGGCATATAGCTTTTCATAATATTTCTTATAATTGTATTCCTGTGGTGTTGGTTGTTATTTCTCTTCTCTCATTTGTGATTTTATTTATTTGAGTCCCTTCTTTTTTTCTCTTAGTAAGCCTGGCTAGAGGTTTATCAATTTTATTGATTTTTTCAAGGAATAAACTCTTGGTTTCATTGATCTGTTTTATTGTTTTTTTAGTTTCTATATCATTTATTTCTGTCCTAATCTATATTATCCTTCCTTCTGCTGGTTTTAGGTTTTGTTTGTTGTTCTTTTTCTAGCTACTTTAGGTATAAGGTTAGGTAGTTTATTTGAGATTTTTCTTGCTTCTTGAGGTAAGCCTGTATTGCTATCAGTTCTCCTCTTAGAACTGCTTGTACTGCATCCCAAAGGTTTTGGACCGTTGTGTTTTCATTTTCATTTGTTTCCATGTACTTTTTTATTTCTTCTTTTATTTCCTGGTTGACCCATTGATGGTTTAGTAGCATGTTGTTTAACCTACATGTATTTGTGTTCTTTCCAGGTTTTTTTTTTTTTCCTGTGGTTGATTTCTAGTTTCAGAGCATTGTGGTCAGAAAAGATGCATGGTATGACTTTGATCTTCTTGAATTTGTTGAGGCTTGTTTTGTGGCCTTATGTGTGATCTGTTCTGAAAAATGTTTCATATGCACTTGAAAATAATGTGTGTTCTGATGTTTTAGGATGCAATGTTACAAATATTGATAGCGTCTTTTGATGCACAAACTTAAAAATTTTTCATCTAGGGGTGCCTGGGTGACTCAGTCAGTTAAGCATCTGACTTCAGCTCAGGTCATGATCTCATGTGGGTTTGAGCCCCAGGTTGGGCTCTGTGCTGACAGCTCAGAGCCTGGAGCCTGCTTCAGATTCTGTGTCTCCCTCTCTCTCTCTGTCCCTCCCTTACTCACTAACTCTCAAAAAGGAATAAATATAAAAAAATTGTTTTAAATTCATCTCCTCCTATTTGTCATTTTTTCCTTTGTTGCCTGTACCTTTGGTGTCCTATCCAAGAAATCATTGCCAAATCCAGTGTAATGAAGATTTTGACCTGTTTTCCTTTAAATAATTTTGTAGTTTTAAATATTATGTTTAGGTCTTTGATTCATTGAGTTAATTTTTATATATAGTATTAGTCAGGGTCTAACTTCATTCTTTTACATGCAGATATCTAGTTTTCCCAGCACCACTTATTGAAAAACCTTCCTTTTCCCCATTGAATTATTGTGGCACCCATGTCAAAAATCATTTGACTATATGTGTGAGGGTTATTTCTGGGATTTCTATTCTATTCCATTGGTCTATATGTCTGTATTATGTTTTGATTATTGTAGCTTTGTAGAAAGTTTTGAAATCAGTAAATGTGAATCCTTTAGTTTTGTATAATCCTTAGGTTTATTTAAATATTCAACAGTGAAGTCATCAGATCCATTGCTTTCCTTTGTTGGGAGATTTTTGATTACTGATTTGGTCTTTTTTGGATTTTCTATTTTTTTCATAATTTAGTCTTAGTAGGTTTTGTGTTTCTAGGAATTTGTTCATTTTATACAGAGTATCCATTTGGTTGGTATACATGGTACTCCTTTATAATCTTTTGTATTTCTGTAGAACCAGTAGTAATGTCCCCACTTTCATTTTTGATTTTAGTAATTCAAATTTCTGTTTTTCTTAGTCCATTTAGCTAAATATTTATCAAATTTTTTGATATTTTCCAAGAACCAACTTTTCATCTCATTAATTTTCTCTATTTTTTAAATTCTTATTTTGTGTACCTCTGCTCTCATCTTTATTATTTCCTTCCTTCTGCTAGATTCAGTTGTTTGGGTTTCATTTTTTCTTCTTTTTTTCTAGTTCCCTCAGTTGTAGTTTGGTTGTTGGTTTAAGATTTTTTTTTTCTTTTTTTCTTTTAGCACTGTGAATCTATCAGCCCACTTTCTTCTGGCCTCCAAAGTTTCTGATGAGAAATCTGTTGATAATCCCAGGAATATTTCTTGTATGAGATGAGTCACTTTGCTCTGTCTGTTTTCAAGATTCTCTCTTAGTCCTTGTCTTTCAAAAGTCTAATTATAATGTGTCTTTTTGTGGGTCTCTGAGTTCATCTTAAGTCAAGTGCCTTGAGCTTCTTGGATGTTTATTTTTATGTTTTTTATCAAATTTGGGAAGTTTTCAGCCATTATCCAAATACTCTACCCACTTTCTTTCTCTCTTCTCTTTCTGGGACTCCTACAATGCATATGTAGTCACATTAGATTGTATCCCACAGGTCACTTTGATGCTGTTCACTTTTTTCAATCTTTTCAGTTTTTGTTCCTCAGATTCAGTAATTTCCATAGCCTTATCTTCAAGTTTACTCCTTCTTTCTTCTCCTGGCTCAAATTTGCCTTTGACTCCCTCTAGTAAATTTTTCATTTCAGTTATTGTACTTTTCAGCTCCAGAATTTCTTTTTAGTTTCTTTCTAAGTTTTCTATATCTCTATTCATGTTTCTTTTTTTTTTTTTTTAATTTTTTTTTTCAACGTTTATTTATTTTTGGGACAGAGAGAGACAGAGCATGAACGGGCGAGGGGCAGAGAGAGAGGGAGACACAGAATCGGAAACAGGCTCCAGGCTCTGAGCCATCAGCCCAGAGCCTGACGCGGGGCTCGAACTCACGGAACGCGAGATCGTGACCTGGCTGAAGTCGGACGCTTAACCGACTGCGCCACCCAGGCGCCCCTCTATTCATGTTTCTATTTCATACATTGTTTTCTTTTTCCACATCTCCCTGTAATTCTTTGAGTATTTTTAAGGCATTTGTTTTAAGGTCTTTGTCTAGTAGATCCATCAGCAGGTCTCTCCCTTTTTTTTTTTTTTGGACAGTTTCCATTAACTTATTCTTTGAATAAGTTGAATGAATCATTCTTTCATGTTTCTTTCTATCCTTGTGTTTGCTGTTGTTGTTGAAAACTGGACATTTGACCCTAATAATGTGGTAACTCTGGAAATCAGATTCTTCTCCTTCCCAGGATTTCTGAGTTTTGTCTTTTATTATTATTGTTGTTATTTTATTGTTATATGTGTCTCTTTGCCAAGGATTGGCCTGAGGTATAAACTTAAGGTCTTTTCAGGTCTTTTCTTAGCCTGCACCTTTCCCTAGGCATGCATGGTGGCTTTCTAATTTCCTTTGTATATGCAGTTGCTTTTGAATGTCCTAGTCTTTAATGTCTGGCTTTCAAAAGGGGAAAGATAAAAATGAAGGAGGAATGATAAAGTGCCAGGCTTTTAAATCCCCTGGAATTTGTTCAGCAAAAGGGGTGGAACTTGTAATAACTGGGGAGGTGCAACAAGAATGGCCTCATATCTCTTTGTACCTCTGAGATTAGAACCAGTAATTAACAATTAGAGCACAGATCCTTGATATTTTGTGGAAAGTCCTTTTTGCTACCCTGGTTCCTGCAAGCTGCATTGCAAGCTGCCCCTGGAGTGCATGCACAGCTACCTGTCACTGGGCTGAGATGTAGGGTACGTAGCTACTACTATGCTAAAAGCTGAAATTGATCAAAATTTACCATCCAAACCTTCCCCTGGAAATTGCAAGCCTCAGTTGACTCCAGAATTCCAAAATAGTTACATGAAACAGATCTGCCAGTGCAATTGTAGTCTAGATAGAAATACAGATTCCTTGTGCTTCTTACCCTACCATCTTCTCAGAATTATCTCCATGAGCACCTTTAAGTTCTTAATTTACTTTAAATAACCAAAACAGGCTATCATAAAAGATGCAGTTATGGATATGGTCTATACAAGAAAACTGAAGGTGATTCCAATAAACATATTCTAATAACAGAACATACTTAAAGAAATCCAATGAACAGATTATACTCAAAGAAGGTTTTAGGCCCTAAATGAAAAGATTGGCAAACAAATTCACAGTTATATGTTTTAGGTTAAAATAAATGTTAAAGAATGTAAATTTTTCTATGATTCCCCAATTTAATGTCTTTCTCAATGAACTACTCATTGACCAATTCCTAGGTCCTTTTACTAAATAAGAGGCTTTCTGTTGTACTCTGGACTATCTATAATTTATATCCTCTAAATCCAGCCTTATTTCAATTCCAACCTTCTTTGACTTCCTGGCAACATTTAACACTGTTGACATCTGTCTTTTTAAATGCTCTTTTTCTTTGGTCTCCATGCCACCACATTCTCCTGATTTTTTTCTTTCCTCTCTGGCATGCTCCTCAATTTCTTTTGTGGGCATCTCCTCATCTCAGCTCTTAAATATTGATATATCTCAGGGTTTTTCCCAGCTTTGTGCTCTTTTCACTCTATATATTCACCTTAAATTATCTGATTCATTCCTGTTGCTGATGACTCACAAATCTATAATTCCAAATTCAATCTTTGTTCTGAGACACATATGTGTATGTCCAAATGCCTACTTAACATTCTTTCTTGGATCCCCCTCTGGCACCTCAAACATAGCATATCCAAAAGTGAATTAATCACTTCTCCTTTATTGATTGATTAGAGATCTGTCTCCAGTGTCCCCAGCTCAATGAGTGGCACCATCACATACATAATTTCCAAACCAACAACCTGATAATCATTCTTAACTCTTCCCTGTCCTTATCTGTGACATCCAATAAACTTTCAGTTCATGTTGCTCTTACTGCCTGAGCATTTCTTAAACCCAGGTACTTCTCTCAATCGCTACTACTATTGCTGTCTCCAAATTTTTGTAATAACCTACTAAATGGTCTCCTTACTTCCAGTGTCCATTCTCATCAATCCATTCTTCAACCAGATTTGCATATCCATTCTTCAGTATGTACAACTCTGACCTCTGTAATATGGTTTATTAGGCCTTGTATGTTCTGGCCTCTGTCAGTCTTCTCTTGTTATCCCCCCAAAAACACTTAACCATACTGAATTTCTTTCGGTTCCTGCAAAATCGTGCTTCCTTGCCACGAAGCTTTTACATGCTACTGTCTCTACCTGCAACATTTCTACTCATCTTTTAGATCTCAGCTTTAAAGTCATTTTCTCAGGAGAGTTAATCCTGGTCCCTAGATTAACTTAGATCTCCCTCAAATATGTTCCCATTACACCACTCTTTCTGCAATTGCTTATTTAATCTTTGTCTTCCTGACTAGATGAAGAGTAGTGGCTATGTCTGTCCTATTCACTGCTAGATCTACAGCTCAATGCCTATCACATAGTAGGTAATCAATAAATACTTGTTGGGTGAATGAATGAATAAACAAATTGGCAATAGTTAGAACTCAATAACTATTGAATAAAATGATCTTTTTAAAAAAATGTTCATTTATTTTTTTTTGAGAGAGCACAAGTGAGGGAAGGGAAGGGAGAGGAGCCAGAAGATCCCAAATGGGCTCTGTGCTGACAGCAGTGAGCCCGATGTGGGGCTTGAACTTATGAACTGAATTGCAAGATCATGACCTGAGCCAAAGTTGGATGCTCAACCAACTGAGCCGTCCAGGTGCCCCACTGAATGAAGTGATCTAAAAAGCCCCAAAAACCCAAACACTACATCTTTCTATTCAGGGCAGAGTTATCCTCAGCAAACTTATTGCCATGGGAGATGCCATTCAGGCATCTGGAATTTTGGAATTCTTTTTGGGATTGCCTCCATGCAATATATTCCCCTCTAATACCCTAGATTGTGGCAGATATTTATCCTTTGAGGTTGGATTTTATTTTGGAAGCAGCAAAATCACTCAGAGCCAAGATAGGTAATCAAGCAGAGCAATATTATCAGAGGTAAAAAAAAATTATGCATGACTATAAATGAATGAGTCTGATTTTTTTCATATGGCTCATAAACTGGGTCATAAGGCAATTCTAGAAGAGAAGCTTCAAAAATGTTTTGAGCAATGGCAGGATTGTTAAAATATTTGTATAGCATCCCAAGGGAATTTCTTTGCAGGGAACACTGTTCATTTAGATGTATACAGTCAGGAATGTTTTGTTTTGTTTTGTTTAATAATTCTTGTTTCCTTTAGACACAATTTCTACATACATGTAAGCTTTACTCAAGGCTTCAGGGAGAGCATGATATAATAGAGCCAGAAATGTGAAGTAAATGTTACTTATCATCAATATTGTGAACATTTAATAATGTGCAAGGCACTTACAAATTAATCATCATCATAATTTGGGCACATAGCACCATAAAGTTACTTCAACCGACCTACTTTATATACCTCCCCCAGCAAAAATGTTATGAAATATCGGATAATCCTTTGCCAACTAAGATAGCTCTCAAGGGTACCAACCACTGTGAGATTGGGTTGGCTCAGTTTATTGAAGCTAATGAATGAGTCCAACTGCCACAGATGGTGCCTTCAGACTCTGGTCAGACTACTCAAAAATATGTATTATTGGTCACAAGGGAAATCACGGGCAGGAACAGATCTACAGAAATAAATCTATCTTCCCTATTAACAGTAACACTAATAGATCTTATTTAGATCCCCCATTATGTGCCAGAAATGCTAAGCATTTAATATGCAGGTATTATTTTTTCATTTCAGAACCCAAAGCTAAGAGAGGTTAATTAACTTGCCCATCATTAAAAAGATAGCAATTGGAAGATCTAGACTGAGAGCCAATGCTCTACCTAGTTCCGAAGCCAAGTTTTTTCCACTTTACTCAAAATACAAAATGAACCAGGCCATCACCATAGGCAAAGATGGTACATTTGAAGTACCACCTCTATTGACTAGACTTTTTTGTGTGGCTCATCTTGTCATCAGTGTCTTAGTCTTCGGGCAGCTTTGCTTTCTTCAAAATGAGAATCAGGAGTTTTCCATTCATCTTTTTCTCAACTGCCCTTATGCCTCACTTCTAACTTCATTGCCCAAAAAGTTGTTACTGAAGCTCAGATCTTGCCTCCAATGACCTGCATTATGGAAACCAACTTTCCTTGACCTTTGTCTCCTATAAAATGGTAAGCACAAACCCTTCTCTATGGAGGAGGGGGGTTCTTGCCATTTGATATTGAGTCTTGTATGGGGAAGGTAACAGAGGGTGGTTGATGGAACATTCCCAATTATTAAATCTGATATCCATGCTTTGCCCAAACATAGATTCCAATTTGGATATGGACCGCAAATAGACTGTCAGTCTCCCAGGGAATGCATTGACTGTCGTAACATTTTTGTCATATATACATGTTGATTGTGCCATTATGTTGATGGAATCAAATTTAGCTGCCACTTTTAACTTGATGCTGTTGATGAGGGTCTTAGAGGAAAGTATGATTTGTTGTGGGTAGGTAGGTTGATACATTATCTTTGTCTTCTAGCTTAATATTAGCCAAAAAACTATGATGCAAGAGCCTTTAATGTGCAATGAAAGGGAAACATCTGAATAAAGGAAATTGGAAAGGAATTAATAAAGCTTTGTGTCATAAAAATCATCATTACTCTCACATGCATATCAAACTATAAATCAATATTTTTCTACCTACTTACGACCTAACACATTTTAATATTTTTTTAATGTTTACTTATTTTCGAGAGAGACAGACTGTGAACAGGGGAGGGGGAGACACAGAATCCAAAGCAGGCTCCAAGCTCTGAGGTGTCAGCACAGAGCCTGAAGCAGGGCTCAAATTCACCGAGCACGAGATCAAGACCTGAGCCGAAGTAGGCCGCTTAACCAACTGAGCCACCCAGGCGCCCCATGCAACCTAACACGTTTTAACCCCACCTCATTGTGTTTCTCCTCTTATCTATATTCCTGACTGATTTCATGGTGTTTATTTTAAGGTCAGTAGAGTCTGTTTTCAGCTCCACATAATATTTTAACTCTTTATCTGTCCTTCATCCTTCATCATGATTTAATTATTTATTATAAGCATCTCTTAAATCACATCTGTTCATAGAGCTCTTTTCTGTGTCTTAAAATGATATTGAAGCTCTAAGTCATGCTGTATATTCTCAAAAAGGAAAACTCTTGACCTAAAAGAAATATTTTGTAAGGGTATAAAGAACAATCAGGAAGAAAATATGCAATGAAGAGAATTAAAAGAGGTCTAAAAATTGCTATTCTAGCAGGTCTCTCCATCTATGTATTTATCCTACAGTATTACTCAGAGCAGCCTACAGTATTATTAGTCTGCTAATACTAGTTTTCCAAGGGTCTAGAAAGTAAGTTAGCAGCAGAAATTATTCTCACAAAATAGATGAGGAAACTAAATCACAGTAAGATTGTACAAGGTCTCCTGACAATTATAGAACTAATATTTAGATGTCCTGACTCCTACTAAGTTATTTACTAAAGATAAGTTGATTGCTGGAGAGGCTCAGCTACATGTTCCTTCACTATCTGTTAGCATACATTATTATTGTATGTTAGAATACTATTATATATATGTTAGTGTATGTTATCTGTTAGTATACATAATTCTTCTTCTGCAAAGCTTTCAGTGTGGAAAATAAATTCCAGGATATGATAATTAGTGATAAAAAAAAATCAAGGGTTACCAAGAAGGAAACCAAAGAAGAGAAACATGCACAAAATATTGAAAAAAACTAGCAATACTTTTCATAATTGTTTTACTCAGAATCAGTGCTTTTCAAACTTTTAAAACCATAATTCACAGTAATAAATACATTTTATCATAAGACTCAAAAGTAGTTATCCTTACTCTGTATAATGCAACCTTTGATACTACTTTTTTAAAAATATTTTTAATGTTTTTATTTGTTTTTGAGACAGAGACAGAGCGTGAGCAGGGGAGGGGCAGAGAGAGAGGGAGACACAGAATCTGAAGCAGGCTCCAGACTCTGAGCGGTCAGCACAGAGCCCGATGCGGAGCTTGAACTCACAAACCGTGACCTGAGCCGAAGTTGGACGCTCAACCAACTGAGCCACCCAGGCGACCCCCTTTGATACTATTTCTATTTCATTTCTTAAAAATCTGTTTAGGACCTAAGAAGTGTGTCAAAGTCCAGAGTTTGAAAATCACTGCCTTAAGTTGTCCACAGCTATGAAGAAGGAGAAGGAGGAAGAGGAAGAGTTAGTGATGACATAGGCTAGTCCAACTCAAGTTTAGTAAGAGATACTTAACATGATCCTTCTTTTCCCCCTCACTGACAAATATGTACATTTTCTTCCAAAGAGACCTGGTGTACTTGAATTCATATTTTATTATAGGACTCATCTGGGAATGTAGAACATTTTGTTTACCAGTTATGAATCATACAAGAAACATCTTTTCTGAATTTTATACCCATTTTTTAAAACAAGGGAAGTGATACAAATGGTATTCTAATTCTATTTTTTAAAGACTTCAAAAGAAGGAAGTTACATGTGCCCAACATTGCATATTTTTAGGATGCCAAAGAGTTTTTACTTAGGTTTCTTTTTCTTATTTCAAAGTAATAGTCAAAAAGCAAAGATGCATATATGTTTTTTTTAAATCAACTAGTGTGAATTTTAAATAGCAGATTTCTGCTTTCATAAATCATTTGTATCAAATTCATCTGTTCTTCTTTATATGGTATATCACAAGTGGGTTGCAGCTGGCTGCTTTACAAACTGGGAATTTGGATTCTATTAACAGCTGCACTGAAAGATTCTTCCCCAGTATCTGGGCTTCTTCATTGCTACACACACTGAACATGGCTTTAGCACAATTACTTAAAGCTCCTTCAATTAGAAATTGCAAGATAGCTGTCATCAAACTTATGTAATGTGGATCAGCCAAATATCTGGCAGAATTCGTATGTGCAACAGATTAAATACCTACAATGTTTTCTCTTCTTGAAGCAAATGCATTGCTTTTATAGCTAATGGAAAAGTCAGAAGTGTTTCCATTATCCTGGTTTTTAAAATACACATACAGTAAAGCAAATGTCAAAGTAAAATGCATGTTTTTTAAAAACTGCAATTAGGAAGTACATAAAATAGCTTTATTTGCACCAAACTGAAACGATAGCATTACTTTTAAGAGATGAAATATAAAAATCACAAGAAATTGAGAGCATTTGAATAAGTAGCAAAGTTGCTAAGCATAATGAATTTTGCTGTCTGGAAAACCCATTTGAAATTCACTCTACTGCTAAGCAGTATTGTGCTGTATAGTAGAAAATGTACTAAAGAGTATATAAGGCCTGGGATTTGGTCTTAGCTCAGCCATTAACTGATAGTATAATGTTGGGTGATCCACTTAACCTTCTAAGACTCATTTTCCACAATATCCTAAATTCCACAACATCTTGGGGATAGTGAGGTTCGAGATAGGTTTTTAGTATATAAATTGTTAACAAACAGGAATTATCTGCTCTTTTCTTTCCACATTTATTAGTGGATACCTCTCATCATGTAGGTAGAAAGTAAATACCTTTGCTTAAATTCAAGAGAGTTTAATAAACCTTTAAAAAAAATCTCTGACCCCACTTAGAAACTAATGGAATAGAAGTTGCTAAAAGTCTATTCTGGTTATCCAGGCAAAATGATCATTATACTAAAAGAATAAATCACAAAGGAAAACACATTAGTAAAAACTGAAGAGAGTAATAAAACAGTGTGCACATCCACCCATATCACTGAGAAAAGGCAATGTGTTTTTATACAATTCAGATTGAACAAAAATTATACTAACTTATGAATACTAGAGCAATCAGAGAAAGAAAGTGGTGACCATCTGGAGTTAAGAAGTTTCTTCTTCATATAATCACAGTGACGACATCATTCACAAGTGGCAGAACATGATAAAGCATTTATATTTCATTCCACAAGGTGGTGTGTTTATGTATAAACTATTTGAGGAAGTTTTTTTATTCTGAATCTAATGGTGTGCTTTTAAAACAGGTTTCTTATTTTTGCCTTGTTAGTACATGACTTAGAATCCTGCCTCTGGGTCTAACAAATTGCCTGATGCCAATGTAGATACATGTACTTGTTCCCAAATTGATAACATATGCCAAGCTTTTCTGTATTGCCCTCAATAAACACACTTTTAGGGGCATTCGTGACCCTGATCCCAATGAGAACTCCAAATGTGTTCTCTCAGCAAGAGGATCAGCTTCCCTGTGCTTTTTACCCCACAGTTATGTCTTTGAAATTAAACATATTTTGAAGACATAATATGATCCTTTATAAATATTATTTGTATAGAGTATAGGGCTGAATAAGGTTTGTGGAATAGTATTAGAATATATTTTTAATAGGGGCGACTGGGTGGCTCAGTCCGTTGAGCAACCGACTTCGGCTCAGGTCATGATCTCATGGTTTGTGAGTTCAAGTCCTGTGTCAGGCTCTGTGCTGACAGCTCAGAGCCTGGAGCCTGCTTCGGATTCTGTGTCTCCCTCTCTCTCTGCCCCCCCCCCCCCCGCTCATGCTCTGTCTCTCTCTGTCTCAAAAATAAACGTTAGAAGATATTTTTAGGGGCGCCTGGGTGGCTTGGTCGGTTAAGCGTCCGACTTCGGCTCAGGTCATGATCTCATGGTCTGGAGTTCGAGCCCCGCGTCGGGCTCTGTGCTGACCGCTCAGAGCCTGGAGCCTGCTTCAGATTCTGTGTCTCCCTCTCTCTCTGCCTCTTCCCTGTTCATGCTCTGTCTCTGTCTCAAAAATAAATAAACGCTAAAAAAAAAATTTTAAAAAAGAAGATATTTTTAATAGTTTTTTTAAGTTTATTTATTTAATTTGAAAGAGAGAGAGTGAGCAGGGAAGAGGCAGAGAGAGAAGGAGGGAGAGAATGCCAAACAGCTGAGCTGTCAGCATGGATTCCCACACAGGGCTTGATACCATGAACTGTGAGATCATGACCTTAGCCGAAATCAATAACCTAACTGACGGAGCCACCCAGGCACCCCAATATTAGAAGATACTTAAAACAAAAGTCGAGGAGTTTTTGGCAATAGAGTTTGCCGACTGTAACCAAAGAATCTACTTAGAGCCTCCCAAATATCTGAGATTCTGCCTTTTCCTCTCTTCCATAATGACTTCTTCAATCAAACCCCCTCTCAGATAAGTCCAAGATTCAGATGAGTCCAAGATTAGTTTCAAGGAGTCCAGGTTAAAAGTGCTGATTCTTTTTTTCTTTTTCTTATTTTATTTTAAAATGAAGAGAGAGAGAGAGGGTGGGGAGAGAGAGAATCTTAAGGAGGCTCCACACTCAGCCAGAGCCGATATGGAGGTCAGTCCCACCACTCTGGCTGGGATCATGACCTGAGCTGAAATCAAGAGTCAGTCACTCTACTGACTGAGCCACCTAGGCGCCCAGTTGCACTGATTCTTTATGTTCTCCGACATTTTTCTTTCAGATACATCTGTAAACCGAGTATCAGTGGTAAGGTACAGGCTTATGCATAAACTGCAGTGTATATCTAGAGTACGTCGGCCACTTATTCATTCATTCATTCATTCATTCTCTCACTGATGTTTCAAATAGTTGTTGTCTTCATTGTTCCAGGCATGTGTTAAGCATTGAGGATGCCAAATAAAAGATTAATATTATGATATTAATTATATTTACATGTAATATAATTAATATTTTATATTGTATATTAATATTATATTAATATTATATTATTAATATGTTATGTTAATAGTATAATATACTATTGACATATTAATATTAATATCATAATATTAGATTAATATGAGATTAATATAATAATGATAGCATTAAACCTAATATTCAGTAATGTAAATGAAACTTAATAACTTTTCATTTGCAATATCTTTATTTCTAATAATTTTCTCTATTTTTTCGATTATTGATCATTTATCATCTGCTTTTCTGTCTTTGATACAGTTTAAGGTAAGAGTTACTTATGGTTTAAACACTACATCCTATCAAAGAAATTATCAGTAAATACATTTAGATATTGTAGGAGATTTTAGTGGCTCCTAGTTGTTATTCCACTCTTATTTTTGCTCTAAAATAATTTTAGATTCTCTTCGTATGCTTGGGTCTCAGAGTGCTAGGAAAATGGAGGGAAACGGTCTCTGCCAGCAGATCTTTGGGAACTGGAACTTGAACGTTACTTATTTAGAGAGGATTATAATAGGTATGAGCTCAGAGATCAGGAGACAGTACACACTACAAAAGTAAATATAATTATTAATAGGACACATAATAGAAGGTTTAACTGTGTATACATCCGAACTGAGTAGTTGCTTTCCACCCTGGGAGGGACTGGTTGTCTTCTTAAAAAGTGTCCCAATTCAAATGTATAGCAAAGCCAGTGATCAAATGCTTTCCTAACTAGAGATTAGCTCCAGTGTTTACTTTTAACAGTCTTTCTACTCAGGGCATAAAAAATGGCATGTTAAGATGAAAAAACATTCCCTATACTGAGAGAAAATGATGCTGCTAAATGGTAAGATAATTCTTATTCAAACTAAAATGTCTTTTTCTTTCACTCAAATTGAGTCATCAGACCATTCAGTGGTACACCTAAGCCAATAAAAGAAAGAAAGAGTAAAATATTCAGAAGTAAAACATGTCCATACTTACACAGTTTCAAGTTAGAAATGGTTGGTTAATTATCTTGTTAAGTTGCTATCCACTACAATATTGAATGCTTTCTATTTCTCAAATGCTGCACAAATATTAACAGATTGATTCCATAACACCCTTTAAAGTTTGCGGCTGTTGTCACTGTGATTTCTAAGGTAAAGAGAGAAGAGACCATTTTATTAGTGTACTTTGAGCTGGAGGAGTGACAACATGTTCAAATACCTGTAAGTAAGTTAGTCCTGTTTTGGAAGCAAGATACGCACTTCTGGAACAACTAGAAAATATTCAGCACTGGACGTGATCACGTGCCAAAATAGACCTGCATAGAGAGGTAGAAAACCAGATCTATGGTCAGTGTTAGAGCCAGGGCTATTTTACTCCTGAGGTACAGGAAATATTCCTATGCCATGGTTTTGTCTTTCACCCTAACTACCTCAGTAGTCACTTTGAGACCAGGGAAAGTAAGTGCCCTTTCTCAGCTAATTCGGAACACATATGGAGCACATATCACTGCACATATCACTGCACTCAAAGGCAGGTACTTTAACATCTAAAATGGGTGCAACTGTGCTTGTCAAATTTTCCCCAAACAAGAGACAATAAAAGCTTAACTGTTCCCCAGGAACAGATCTTCAAAATTAGAAAAGTGACTGGAAATTTGACGGAAAAAAAAAAAAAAAAGGGTTGGGGCCATTTTCTTCATGAGCTCTCCCCACCAGCCCCTACTGCCTTTTAAAAAATAAATTAACTCATCATGAGACTTCCAAATGCATTCCTTTAACATATGGTAAGAGCGTAAACATACTGAATTTATTTCAGGGGAAGAAGTAACCTGATTGATTCAAACAGTACCTCAGAATTTATTTAGTGATGTCAAAAGTCACAACTTCTTTTTATCACTTTGGATTCACAAAATTGCATCAGAGGAAGATATATGCTTGAGTGTGATTGCTCCCAGACATGCATTTTTCCTCCGTCAAGGATCTGAAATAATACCAAAAAGCCAACTTGTATTCGTGTGGGTTTTAGTGGCACTCATCCAGAATGATTTCCCACTGAATGTTATGTCAAACTTGTGAGGCAATAAGGTTCTATCTTGACACCAGTAATTTTGTCTCTGGTATCTAAAATTCAAATCCTTCTGTTGGTAAAACTGTTCTTCAGATTTAACTGGCTCTCTTGTATTGCTTCTGCAAGGTGAGGATAAGAATGCTGAGCAGGCAAGCATGAGAGTGAACATATGAAAAATTAGAAGAATGTGAGAAATTGCTTAATAATAGAAGAGTTCTAATGATGGTATTCTTACACTTTGAAATGGACAATGCAAAAATCAAAACACAGTTAAATTGAGTGTAGAGGAAGGATACACTGGAATGAAGTCAAGTACTGCCAGGATTAAGCCTTCATTCCTTTTCATTAGGAGTCCCTCCCATGCACACATGTCACCACACTAATAGGCAGCAGGAGACACTGTTGCACTGTTTTCTTCCCAACACAAGAGGCCTCAGGATGAAATCAGAGATCATCTGCTTGTGAATATGGGGGAAAGAACCCATTTTCACTGCAAGGATTTAATGTGATGTTGATGGTAAGTGACATGATCACTGAAAACAGATGCCATATGGAGTCTCGCTGATTGATGTGCTAATCTTTGACAGCAGAAACCCAGGTTGTCAGTTTGCCTTCATGGTTGTCTTATTGAGATCTAGTCAGCAAAGGATCCTCTTCATTTAAAATGTTGGGACATGAATCACTCTGACAGAGAAATAAAAGGTTCTTCTGTCTGGCCTTATTATTCCCAAGTGTAAGCAACAGGGGGAGTTTTTCTAAAGGTGAAACTCAGGAATTTCAAAATCCCCTTTAACAAATTCTCTTCTTTAAACGAAGGACATTTTCACTAAATAGTTCACTACACCCTGTTTTCTTGTTTGAAACAATGTTTTATTATCCTTTTAGATGGTTGTTACTTTTAAGGTGTTTGCTACCACCCCTCCGACGCCCCAGCCCCAGACCCATGTGTGACAACCTTGGTTTACTTGGGGTTTTGTGAAATGAGGAGTCATGGCCCTGCAAACTTTTGTATGAGTTTGCATACAAAGAAAAAACATAACTCTCCCATGTGCATGAAAGAGTGAAAGACGACTGCCTTGAATTAGGAAACCTCTCTGGAAGTAGCCAGAGGAGCCTCTCCACCTGAGTTAAGTTTGGGAGACTTGTGCAATTTGGTTTTAATTGGTGCAGTCTGATCAAGGAAATCAAAAGACGGAAGTGTTTATAAGCCCTAGAGTTAATGGTATTCTTTAGAATCTCAAAAAACTATATATTTTGTTAGATATTAATCATATGTGATTCTGCAAACAAAAGCACTTAGCAACGACATAAGAAATGATGGCATTGGAGAATGTGTGTAGTGGAAAGGCATCTGAACCCAAAGCCTGTAAATACTTTAGTCCAATGGTAGAGCCTAATTATAATCTGAGTCGGTTTTTGATGGGCTGACTCACTTTATATTTGTTGTAATAACATCTATTAAAGATTTTTCTACTATAAAAGCAGTACATACTTTTTATTAAAACATCTGATAATATAAGAAAAAAACACCCTTTCAGTTGGCTAAGTATTCAACTCTTGATGTCGGCTCAGGTCATGATCTCATGGTTTGTGAGTTCAAGCCCCTCATTGGGCTCTGTGCTGACAGCGTGGAGCCTGCTTGGGATTTTCTCTCCCTCTCTCTCTCTGTCTCTCCTCTGCTCTCTCTCTCTCAATAATGAAGACATAAACATAAAAAAAAAAAAAGAAAAACCACCCATATTTTTACTACCCTAAGACAACCAATATATTTTTCTGTGTACAGGTTTTTATTTTTTAAAAATATGCCACATGTAAAATTTTGTACTTTTTTAAAGATTTTATTTTTAAGTAATCTCCACATGGGGCTCGAACTCACAATCCTGAGATCAAGAGTTGCATGCTCCACCAACTGAGCCAGTTAGGCATCCCTGTATTCTGCCTTTAAAACTTGGGGTGCCTGGGTGGCGCAGTCGGTTAAGCGTCCGACTTCAGCCAGGTCACGATCTCACGGTCCGTGAGTTCGAGCCCCGCGTCGGGCTCTGGGCTGATGGCTCCGAGCCTGGAGCCTGTTTCCAATTCTGTGTCTCCCTCTCTCTCTGCCCCTCCCCCGTTCATGCTCTGTCTCTCTCTGTCCCAAAAATAAATAAACGTTGAAAAAAAAAAAACAATTAAAAAAAAATAAAACTTAACATTCTATCACATAATTTCTGTGTAAAATTCATCTAAATTTTCTTTTATTTGCTACTATGACAATCGTCAACTGAATATACTATGGTGTTCTTAAGCATTCCCTCACTAATATTTATCATTTCTTATAATGATAAGTAAGGTTGCAATGAACATTTCTCTGCAAAGTTGTATCTCTGGATCTTAGTTTATATTTATATAATTGGTTCCCAGATATAGAATTATTAGGTTAAACTATACAAACTTTTTTTTTTTTTTCAACGTTTTTATTTACTTTTGGGACAGAGAGAGACAGAGCATGAACGGGGGAGGGGCAGAGAGAGAGGGAGACACAGAATCGGAAACAGGCTCCAGGCTCTGAGCCATCAGCCCAGAGCCTGACGCGGGGCTCGAACTCACGGACCGCGAGATCGTGACCTGGCTGAAGTCGGACGCTTAACCGACTGCGCCACCCAGGTGCCCCAATATACAAACTTTTTAAAGGCAAATTGTGAAATCGTTTTCCCGAATGGTTGTTTTAATTTACACCGTGTCTAGCAGAATGTGATAGCCTGCATTTCATGGCTTATTTGGATGGCTGATTATTAAAAGTCTCTTGGGATTTCATGAGGCCCAATGGAGCTTGGAAAGAGATGTGATTGCTGTTTGACTCTTTCCTTGACCTCCCCCCTCCCCAATCTCTGCATGTTCAATTTTCTTCATCAATGACATTAACTACAAAATATCTCACAAAATTGTTGTGTGAAAAAAACAGTAAAAATAAATGGAAAATAAATCATAATTTAAAAATATTTATTAAGTACCTGCTGCGCATGAGATTATTCTACATATAAATATGGTTTTTCAATTGACAACACCTAACAAATTTTTATTTTCCCTAGATGATAGTAGTCTATGGAAGGAAATAATGAAAACTTTTGATCAGAAAATCAAGAGACCCATTCTCTGTTTTACTCTTAGACTAACTTGCTGCATGACCTTGTGTAAATCACTTAACGTCTTTGGGTCTCTATTTCTTCATCAAGGACAGTGGATTTAATCAGATTATCTGTAAACTACTTCTGGCTCTAAGATTCTTTAATGCTATCAAAAGTCATTTTTCCAGAAAAGAATGACCCTTCTAACTCCTCTTCCTTTCAAAATCCAAATGAAGAGTGCCTGCAACATTTATTTCCAAAAACTTCCAGTGAGTTCAAACGTATATGGCTCAAAAGCTACTAGGGGAAATTTTTGTTTCTATTCAGATTTACTTTAAAGAAATATCATGATGAGAGCATAACCTTTGCTTGATCCTTTGGTGAGTTAAACAAAAACAGATGAAAGTTATGACAAAGAATCCTTTAAAAATATAAGTATACTGCAGAATGTGCCATATCATGCTCTAAGCTTTGTAGTGTATGGTCACCGGTATCAGTGGACATTTCATACAAGTCTTTAAGATTACAATTTCGTACCCATAACTACAACACAGAAGATATCCTACTCTAGACAGAGAACATCATCTTATCTGGGCTGCAGTGAAACCTTATTTTGTTTATTTCATTTTGTATACTCTTAAATATAGTGCTAGCAAGGAAAAAATCACATATTTTTTACTAACAGGATTTTGTTACAAGAAATTTTAGCTTTTTTAAATAACACTTTTATTATGATGTAATTCATACTTCTAAAGCGTATAATTCAATGGTGTTTAGTATGCTTACAGAGCTGCAGACCCATAATCACAGGTGTGTTTTAGAAACAAAACTGAAATGGGGCGCCTGGGAGGCTCAGTCAGTTGAGCGTCTGACTTCAGCTCAGGTCATGATCTCACCCTCTGTGAGTTCGAGCTCTGCATTGGGCTCTGTGCTGACAGCTCAGAGCCTGGAGCCTGCTTCTGATTCTGTGTCTCCCTCTCTCTCTGCCCCTCCCCCGCCCACACTCTCTCTGTCTCTGAAAAATGAATAAACCTTAAAAAAAATTTTTTAAAACAAAATGAAAGTGATACATATATATTCACTCAGGACCTTGTTTAGTTGTAAGAATTTAAATTATTCAGAGTTAATAAAATAATTGGTTGTGTTATGGGAACATTTTCAGTTCAATTTGAAATCCAACATCTACCTAATCCTACTCAGAAATCTTTCGTTTACAGAATATAGAAAAATTAAAAGTGTGTGTGTTTGCTGGTTTTGCAGTACAATTAAATGAATAAGTGGCTGAGAAGAGTTCATGTGTTTCTGAATTTATTTTAAATATTTAGAGTCTTTTAAAAATTTTGCCTCCCTCTGTTGACTTAGAATTCTTATGGACAATTAAATATCATGCCTTAAGAAAAAACATCCCCCAAAAACTCTGAAGGTGATAGAGAGGGACAGTAGTTGTCTTTTCTCCTCAAGCCGTGGGGAAAAAAACTGCTTGTATTTTTAGAAATCATAGGTATGATTTAAAGCCATACATAATAACTGAGATATTTATATTTATCCCTAATATTTCATAAGATTGATTTTGAAAGAGCTAGATTTTTCTACCTAAGCCTTTGCAATAAGCTTGCAAAGTCTTTTCTTAACCGTTTTATAAAGCTGAATATCTTACTACTACCGGATGAGTTTTTAGTAACTTGACTACTGAAGCTATAAACACATAATACTACCACTGTAAATTTAGATAAAACCTTTTTTTCCTTAACATTCCAATCTAAATCTTTCAATATAGCATCTCATTTTTCTTCCCTATCCATCTCTTGGGAATTGCATGGGTTGTCATAAATTATTTTCTCACGGTTCAATTTGAGAAATTGGTGCCCATTTTCAAAGAGAAAATTTATTTTATTTTATTTTTTTATCCAAATATAGTTAACATGCAATGTTATATTAGTTTCAGGTGTACAATATAATGGTCAGATGGAAAATTTGAAATAGGCCTCTCACTAGAGAGGTAGAAAAGGAAAGGTCTAACATTCTCTCTAGGACCTCAGTGCAGATCTTAAGAACCTCTTCTCTAAGTGCTCATGCAACTCACTTGAAATGACCTTGAGTAAGTAATTTAACCCTTAGATGCCTCATTTCTTATCTCCCAAATGACAGTAAAGAGTAGTCTAATTGTGTAGTTACCTATGATAACCAAATAGTTTTATATCTTCTGTTCCTCACAAAGACATCGACAAACTAATATTTTTTTAAATGTTTATTTTTGAGAGAAAGAGACAGAGCACGAGCTGGGGAGGAGCAGAGAGAGAGAGACACACAGCTGTCAGCACAGAGCCAGATGCGGGGCTCAAACCCACGAACCATGAGATCATGACCTGAGCCGGAGTCGGATGCTTAACCAACTGAGCCACGCAGGCGCCCCAACAAAATATTTTTAATATGACCTATAAATTTTCTGTGATATCCTTGTCCACATTTGGGAAACCAGTTGAATTCTTAATCTAAAATACCTAGAAACACTATAAGGGTAGAAACTCATTTCATATCATAATAACTCATTATGATATTTTTGAGAGATTTTGAACACTGATTTTTGTTATCTTATCTTTAAGTGAGCACTGAGATATATGAGAAGCAAACCTAGCTTGAAAAAAATAAGTGGATTCATAATGAGACACAAAAATTTCAGAAAAAATGTGGGACAGTTGGTAGAGATCAAATAATTAGCTGAGCAAAAACAAACTTGGAAACAAGTTAGAAACTGGAAATAGCGATCACAATTTTCACTTTCGTAAAATTGGTTATTTTGGGGAACATTCTGTGTTTTATAAATGCGACTTATGTATTAGATACTACTTATTGAGGCAGCATTGTTCTCTTAGGAAAAAAAAAAAGACTGATGCCCTCTGCTGTCATCTTCCTTCTGCTTGCCGTCAAAACAGGACCGAAAGGGCAAAACCCAAGCAAAGTGGTCAGAGAGCAATAATGGTAAATTCTGGTATCTGCACTGCCATGGACTGAATCACCTGCCTATATCTGACTGTTTTATAACTTCACTCTGAAGTGAATTCACACCATCATTAGAGATAAATATAATTCTTTTGTTTTTTATTTATTAAAAAAAATTTTTTTAATGTTTATTTATTTTTGAAAGACAGAGAGACAGAGCACGAGCAGGGGTGGAGATGGGGGGCAGAGAGAGAGGGAGACACAGAATCCGAGGCAGGCTCCAGGCTCTGAGCTGCCAACACAGAGCCCGACATGGGGCTCGAACTCACAAGCCATGGGTTCATGACCTGAGCCGAAGTTGGACGCTTAACCAACTGAGCCACCCAGGCGCCCCAGAGACAAACATAATTCTTTTAAAAAGATGTTGTACTGATAGAAATGTGTGCCTTTGAAATTGAGGAAAACTGGTATGAAGTGAAAGTATCATCTGTTTGAGATTGCTCCTGAAATCTGATTATCCGAAGAAATCTCAGCCCAAAATGTTTTTGGAACCAATGAGTACCTCCTTATTCAATGAAGCAACCTAAAAGATTGGACAGGCCTAGAATAGTTATTTTTCACGGAAGCATTTGGAAAATTCTGGCTGTAGATGGCAGCATCACACTAATGCATCCTTTCTAAAGCCTCTTGCAGTGAATTTGTGAGAAAGATGCTGAAAACTCTCCAGTGCCTACAGGACTGAAAAACAGCCACCATTTTTCTTTGTTGAGGGTGAAAACTTTCTTTGACTCTGCTAGCGTCCACCTCTAAATTTACTACATTCAGACTTACCCTCAAAGCTTTGAGCATATTCCTATAGTTGTGGGGTTTAGAAGACAAAATGAATGTGTATTTTATTAGAGCTTCTGAAAATACCAATTGTAGGGCCTTTGAAAACACAGATTTGTCAGCATTTCACATTAATGGGTCTTTTATTTGTTTGTTTTTCTTCCTGATTTATAGACAGCACCCCATTATAGAGGCAATATATCTTAATTTAAATAACTTTCAAGTTATTTATGACTGGCAATGACTTTGAGGCTGGGGTGTTTTACTTTGTTTTATTTTTGTTAACAGGTTCATTCTGGTGCTAGTGATAACAGTGGAGCCTAAAATAAAAGCAGTTTTACAGAGTTCTCTGGATGATTGGAATAATCTAGTTAATTATATGAAAGACCCAAATTTTTCCTGAAAAGTCTTTTATCATTTCCAGCTATATTCTGACTTAATTTTTAACAACAGAAAACTATAATCAATAAATGATGAAAACTCACTATGTCACTGATACTATGTAGGGTTCTTTTATCTTATTTCCTTTAACTCTTGTTATGAACCCACATCATTCTTATTTTGCACATGAAGAAGAAAGGGCAAAACAATCCGATGACTTGTCCAAGATTTCTCAGCTAGTGGTGGTAGAACCAGGCTATAATGCACATTTTTTAATTCTCAGGCCAGTTTTTTCAAAGCCATTACAGCTGCTTCTCCTTGGAGAAAGACAGGCTGGTAAGTAGGACATGAGAGATTTAAGACAAGAAAATGGATATAATTTGTAAACACTTGGAATGGGTGGTGGGTGATTTTTAAATTTGTTTGTTTCTTCATTCAATAAATATTTATTAAATGTCTGGTATGTACCAAGCCCTGGATAGGAACTAAGGAAACACTAGTCCATAATACACAATTCTTGTCCTTTTATACTCTATGGGGGGAAACCGGCACATAAATAGATCATTATAACACAGTGACTCTATCTTTGCATTTAGTACATTGTAATATATGGTAATACGAGAACATAGAAAAGACAAACCTTACCTGGGGTGGAGGGCAAGAGAGCCTTCCTGAAGTAATTGATATTTCAATTGTGGCTTATAGGCTAGACTAGCCAACTGAAAGGGATAGAGGAAGGGCATTCCAAACAGAGGGACAGCATAAATCAAAGACAGCATGGTGTGCACATTAAATAATATAATACAGTTCTAATATTAAAGTGAAATTTCCAGGAAATAGTTTTGTTGAAGTCAAAGGGAAGAGTCAAGGTCACTATTTTCTCATCAACCCTTAACTATAACCTAAAACTATAACCTAAAAAACTACAACCCTAACTATAACCATTATAATAATGCTAAATCTTTTAAAAACATTTTTTAGTGTTTATTTATTTTTGAAAGAGAGACAAACAGACAGAATGCGAGCAGGGGAGGGGCAGAGAAAGGGGGAGAAAGAATCTGAAGCAGACTCCAGGCCCTGAGCTGTCAGCACAGAGCCTGACGGGGGGCTTGAACCCACCAAGCCACGAGATCATGACCTGAGCTTAAGTTGGACATTTGACTGACTGAGCCACCCAGGAGCCCCAATAATCCTAAATCTTAAAGACACTTAGATAACAACCTCAGCTATCAAAAATATAGTTAAAAACCTGGAAGAGGAAGGAAAATAAGAACACTGACATTTTTTGAATAGCACTCGTGGTGTCTCAATACTGCACCTTAATTCTGTGATATTAATAGTAATGTGTCTGTTTTATGACAAGGCTTAAAAATATTAAGGAAGTTTCCCATAGCAAGCTCGGGAATGGTAGAGCCAGAGTTGGGGCTCTGATGACTCTAAAGTCTATGCTCTTGTTAAGCTTTTGCAGGGGAGGGAAAGATATCTTTTCCTCCTACCCTTCCAAGATCTTGCCTGGGTCCCTCTAACAAAAGACAGATTAACAAGAGAAAAGCATACAAGGGTATTTAATATAAGTTTTGTGTCACACAGGAGCCTTCATAAGGAAATGAAGACCCAAAGAAGTGATTAAACCAGAGTGATTTTATGCTAGGTGTGACAAAGAGTAGAAAGTCTTGGGGAAAATGTGATAAGGCAAAAAAGAGTATGAGCTCAGAGTAGTGAACTGGGAGAAGCTGAGTAAGGCCTTGTTGACATTCCTCATGGTGTCCCTCTGCACGTCAGAGATAAGGATGCTCCCTTCCTCCAGGTACAGACATGAAGGTCTTATGACCTGCTTCAGGGGAAGATCAGAAAGTTCCTCCTGCACATGGGAATTCTCAAATTCCTTCAGCTTCCAATAGTATGCCAAGGTGCCATATTTTGGGGTAGCATGTCCTGAACCCTGTCACTTTCTTTCTTCATAGTAGCCAAAAGTTAAACATCACAAAGTCTATACACTATGATTTCCTGATGCACTTTATTCATAGGAAAGTTCCTGAAACTCTGACTCACGTGGTTTGCTTTAATAAATCACAAATCCGTTCCCATTGCCCACTCCTTATCATCTCATACAGAGATTAAAAACTCTTTGCCTCAATCTTACCACCAGCACCACACTCCATACCACAAATTTTCTGAAAACAGAACTACTCATAACAGTTATGCAAACAAAAAACTTTACTGCCTTCCAATTGTCTTCACAGTAAAGTTCAAACTCCTTAGCGTAGTTTTCAAGGCTATTCACTCAGCCTCATGTTTTCCCATCTTTATGTCTGTTCCTTTCCTTCTGCTCTTCCTCTCTCTCCACTTCCCTCTCTCTCTTTCTCTCCCTTCTCTTTCTCGCTCTCCCTCTGTCTTCCTCTACCTCTGTCTCATCACCCCCCCATCCTCTCTCAACCCCTACTTAAAAAAAAATTATTTAGTTTTGAGAGTGAGCACATGAGTGGGGAGGGGCAGAGAGAGGGGAGACAGAGAATCTGAAGCAGGCTCTGCACTGACAGCAGAGAGCCGATGCGGTGCTTGAACTCCCAAACTGTGAGATCATGACCTGAGCCGAAACCAAAAGTTGGACACTTAACTGACTGAGCCACCCAGGTGCCCCTTAATCCCCTCCTTTTTTACCATGACTCTAGTCACACTGGAATATTTATTGTTCCCTGGGCATCATATGTTCTTTTCCCCTCGAATGTACTTCCCACCCTTTTCTAGCTGATAAGATCTGATTCATCTTTCAAGGTATAGTTTGTTTGTTTGTTTGTTTGTTTGTTTATAATGTTTATTTATTTTTGAGAGAGAGAGACAGAGACAGAGAGTGAGCGGGGAAGGGGCAGAGGGAGACAGAGACACAGAATCTGAAGCAGGCTCCAGGTTCTGAGCTGTCAACACAGAGCCCGAGGTGGGGCTCAAACCCACGAACCATGAGATCATGACCCGAGCTGAAGTCAGAGGCTTAACCAACTGAGCCAGGAGTCCCTTTCAAGGTATAGTGTACATGTCACCAACCCTGTGAAATCTTTCCCTATCTCCCAGGACTAAATTAATTCCACCTTCTTCATGTTCCCACAACACTATTCTTACCTCTATTAGTGCATTGAGCATTTTATTTTACAATTAGCTATATACATATATGCTTGTTAAATTGTGAGTATGTTCATACTCATCTTAGAATGTGAGAGTCATTAACTCTTTCTCAAAAACTAAAAATGTGGACACTCAGAATGTTTATGGAATGCATAAAGCTCAGTTATCTGAATTCACAGAGGCACTGAAAATAATGAATTAGGAAGGGAAAGGTGAGAATATAAATTGTGATAGGCACCCTGATCATAGCAGAAAAATAACAGCCCTGAGCAAGGGGAAGATAGAAAACCACATAAAACTAAAAACACCAGTCTGAGCTTATTTTCTGTGAAGTAAACATCCAGTTTATTTCAATGTACCCTGAGGTGGCACTGTTGTAACACAGTACATTATAGTTGACACTAAGAGTAGTGATCTTGTATTATGAAAACATTTACAATTTGTTCTGTATGGTGTGTGTAAGAAAGCATGCCGGCATAAGAATAGACATATAGATCAGTGAAACAGAATTGAGAGTTCAGAAAGATACCCATGTGTCCATGGTCAACTGATTTTTGGAAAGTTTCTAACATTATTCAATGAGGAAATAATAGTCTCTTCGACAAATGGTTCTAGGATAACTGGAGAGCCACAGGCAAAATAATGAAGTTGATCTCATACAGTATACAAAAATTAAATCAAAATGGATCAAAGACCTCCATGTAGGCAATAAACTACAAAACTTTTAGAAGAAAACTTAGGTGTCTGTCTTTGTGACATTGGATTTGGCCATGGAGTCTTAGATATGACACCAAAAACACAGGCAACAAAAGAAAGAATAAATTGGACTTCTTCAAAGTTTAAAACTTTGTACATAAAATGACACTATCAAGAAGATGAAAAGACAAACAGAAGAATGGGAGAAGATACTTGCAAATCATGTATCTGATAAGGGTCTAGTATCTAGAATATATAAAGAACTCCTACAACTCAACAAAAGGACAAACAACCCAATTTAAAAATGGATAAAGGTTTGGAATAGACAATGGCCAAAAAGCTCATGAAAAGATGCTCAAAATCATTTGCCATTAAGGAAATGCAAAGCTAGACCACAGTGAGATAGTACTTCACGCACAATGGGATGACTATATATTTTTTTAAAAAAAGGAAAGAACAAGTGTTGATGAAGATATGGAGAAATTGGAACCCTTGTGCATTGCTAGTATGAATATAAAATGATATAGCTTCTATGGAAAGCAGTTTGGTGCTTCCTCAGAAAGTTATGGAATTATCATATAGCCCACCAATTCCACTCCTAGGTATATACTCAAGAATTGAAGACGTATTCATACAAACTCTTGTATACAAATGTTCATAGCAGCATTATTCACAATAGCCAAAAGGTAAAAATAATCCCAAATTCCATCAACTGATCAGTGGATTCAAGAAATGTTAACATTTTGCTATATTGGCTTTAGTTTTGCTTCTCGAGAAATAAAAGATTACATGTACAGGTAAAGTGTCTTTTGTATTCCTCCTTGATCTCATTTCCCACTCTTCAACCCCCAGAGGCAACCACTATCCTGAACTTGGTGTGTGTGAATCTGTTCCATTTATTTTCAAAAGATTTTTTACATACTGAATCCATAAACAATATTTACTATTGTTTCATGTGACTTAAATTTTTTTAAAAAGGTATCATACCTATCCCACTGCATTTTGCTCTTTTCACGCAATATTTTAAATATTGTAAATTTTATTATGTAATTTTAAGACATTAAAAAACTGTCACAGATGTCTCTTAACTTGGTCTCCCCCTTTAAAGTCCTACTATCGCCAGTGAAGCCCTATTTAACCATTTCATCAGTTAAAATTTCTAATGATTCAAAGACAAATGACATAAAAGAAGACATGAAAGACAGTTCTGTATTCCAGAAGCAAAGTCTTACCATGTTCTATGTATTTTTCTGTCACTACTGAGATTTCAGAACTTAAGCTATAAGACATAAAACATTCAAGGAAAATCATAGTTAAAAGATACAGTAAGTACCCAAGATTCTTAAATTTGTATGTTTCAATTTCTGGAGAACACTGGCCCTAAGCATAATCCAAGCACTTTATAAAAATTAACACTATTGAGAAACACAATCTCATTGAAAATACTCAAATAATTTGGGAGTAAAACTATGTACATAACCATATAAGATCAATAGTATGGGCTAGATCATAACTGTATTTGATATTTACACATGGCACTGTATGTTTGTATCTTTAGATCAGGACTTGCAACAGTTATAGTCTCAGACCAATAATTAGCCTTCAACATATTTGCTTTGAGAAACTAATTTTATCAGGAGGTGAACTTTGGTGTTTGATGATTTTATGTGTTCTTCAGGTACCTCTACAGACCACCCCCGTCTCCTAACGTACGTATATGACAAATGCAATCTTTCCTTTGACTCAGGAAAGACGTTATGTTCTGGTATGGAGTACGATTGCAAGTCTGATTCTCTCCTCCCCTCTCTCACTTTGCCCCCTTCTTTGTGCTCACACCAGCAGCTACAAGAACTCAAAGATGGATGAGAGGTTTGGCTCCAATTAGCGTCCTCTGGCACCTGAGCCATTAGGTTGGCAATTCATTTATACATCTCTCTGGCTAACTCATGATCTCACTCAATAGTATTTTCCTGGGTGGTATTTTTTGTTGTTGATCTTTATGCTTAAATATGGGTTCTTATTTTTCTCTGTGAATCATTGTGTCAACAGAGGTGTAGTTGGTTAGGTAAACACAGAGGAGATAAATGAGCTAAATCTGAAACTGTAGAAACATTTTATTTTCATTGCTTATAGTAACGACTTGCACATTTGTAGTATTTCTTTTTGTCTTCTTTTCATGGTAGGTATTGAGACTGGAAGTAAAAAAAAAAATGGAGCTAGGTGGAGATAAACGGGGAATGTTTCCCACTAAGAGTTCAAGACATCTAAAATAAAAGTTGCCTTTTTAACAAAAATGCAAATGAAACACTTGAAAGAAAACAGGTACCTAATTGTTCTCAGGTAGAATTAGTCTCTATAATTTTGTAATACCTTCCAAAGTGTGCTTCTTTGAATTTTCAGTTGAAATGAGACCTGTGTTAATTAGCATGCAGCTTCTTGTCTTGGAGATCAACACATTTAAAAACCAGTGGATACATCAATTTCAATGTTAATCTAAGGTGTCTGAAACTCCTCTTAGCTTTCAAATGCTTTAAAATATCCAACCTTCCAGCTCGATAGAAAAATCAAGTGTTTGTTAAGGAAATTTTCAGCTTGTTTTTCCTTCATTTTCATTGTTAGTTTTTATAGAAATAATAGTTCCTAGTAACAATTGTTTCCAGTGAAAAGAAGTTCAGGGCAGATTGAAAATATTTTTGAATGAGCTCAAACAATTTGTAATTTATATAGAGTACAGTACTCTCTTACTCATAGGTAATATTGTTTAATCATTGTTAACATGTTAGGTATGAGATCAATGATTTCTGTTTGATAATTCCTTGCACTTGAAAGTGTATTTAGTGTTTACTTACCATCTGGTTTTAATGTGGTAGAGTCATAATACATAAAAGAGAATATTCACCAGGCCCATCTTTTGGGTTACACCCATTAACACAAAAGTTGTAATGTTTTCCAAAATGCCTTCATTTAATTACCAGTTATGCTGAACTTTTCACAAGTTGCATCAATGGTGAGTCACATAAATTAAAATCCACGAATGTGTACAATAGAACAAAAGAGAGGGGCAAAAGAAGTTTCAGCCTCTACACAAAAGTAGACTTTTCAAAAGGTACAAAGAAATAATCTTTTGTCAACTTCCCATCCTATAGAAAAGCTGTAAGAAAAATACTAAAGAGTCTAGTACCATGTAAACATTAATAGAAACTAATATTTCAGCAGGTGTGCGTGTTGTTTTTTAAATTGAACAGAGTAATCCTTTTGATCCTGTCTTTGAAAAGGATTTCTTTCCCAGATATGTTGCTGCAACTTTTCTTAAAGGTATAGTTTCTCTTTCTGGACATTTCTTGATATCATTATTATTTTTTGTTTAAAAACATTCCATAAAATAGTAATTTGGAAAGTAACTATTGGCCATTCCGAAAATACTTGTTTTACTCTTAGAATTTCTACTTAGACAAATTTACTAAATTCTGTTATTAACCATGTCATTAACTGACATTAAGTTTTATTATAATCAGAATATAATTTTCTTTACAGTCTAGTTAAAGGAGTGACATTAACATATTTAAATAGTATGTGTAGGATTAAAAATATACATGACACCAAAATAATAGGTAAACTGTCAACATTTGGAAAAGTAATTTAAAAAAAATATACAATTGGTGATACAGTAATGTGTTTTGAAGGTGTTTTTAACAGTTTTACCTTTCCCAGGTTTTGTCAATGTCCTAAGCTTAAGGACAAACCTCTCCATCTCTGCTACTCATACTCTAATTCAAATCTGCACGATATTTTGCCACCTATCTAGGCTTCCTGCCTCTTTTTAATCTTCTCTTCTCCTAAATCTGTCACCCAGAAAAATCTACCTACAACTTCCTGCTTAAAACTTCAGTATTTCTTTAATATGCATATAAGACTGTTGGCCCCTCATTGCCCAATCTTATCCATTTCTTCAACTAGAATTTTATGCTCTAGTAATACTGGATATTTTATTGTTACATAGGCACATATGTTATTTCATATTTTTGGTGCCTTTTTTCTCATTATGTTCCCTCTACCTCTACTTCCCATGAATCTTTGCTTGGCTGATTCTTACTCATCTTTTAAGATCCCAATTCAGGCATCATTTTCTCCTGAGGTCCTAGGTTGAATTTAAAAGTCCTTTTCTTTGTGATCACATAATGATCTCTACAAATCTCTATTCAGCATATTATATTGAAATCATTTATGTCTACATAAAAGATCTGCCTTACTTTTTTTTATGTCATTAGTGTCTAACACTAAACTTAAAATGCATACTTTTGCATGTTTTCTGAAGTAAACATATAATAGCTTATAACAGTGAGTTAGGTGGAATTTTTTTTTCTTGCTTATAGCTTTACTACTTTTTAGCTAATTGCACTTGAGCCAATCACTTGCCTCTTTAAAACAGTTTTTTCATCTTTAAAATGAAGATAACAATTGCTAATATTTACTAAACACTAGCCGTTACTTTTCTAAGCATTTTGCACGTGCACACAACAGAGCTGTGAGGTACATACTATTGTCTCTGTTTTACAGGTAAGCAAACTGAAGCATTAGAAAAGAAATTTAACCATTTTGTATAGTTAGCAAATGGGGAAGCTAAACTTCCAGCTTAAGCAGTCTGATTCCAGAATCCATTCTTTTAACAATTACACTGTGCTGCATCATAGGAGTGAGGTTTTTAGGAGGAGCAAGTGATATGCCAGCGAGAACACTTTGTAAAGCACGTAGTATTATGCAAGTAGTAGTAACTACCATTTCGGAACACTCATATGTGTTGCACATGGTGCAAAGGAACTTGCATATTTGATTAATTGGTATTATAATTGATTGTATCAACTATATTATACTAATTATAGTTAATACTAATTGATTTAATCCTAGGTACTATTGTAATCTCCCCTAGAGAGAGACGATTAAGGCAAAGAAAGTTTGTATGGCAGTAGGCCTGAATCGAAGCACAACAGTCTGAATCTGTAGCCAGCATGCTTAACCATGATACTATGCTGCCTCTTAAATATTACTGTCAATATGGTCGCTGTACGCTCCCTCCACATGAATTTTGCTACGTAAATCTTCCCATTTACATTGTATGTATCTGAAACTATATATGCTTTAAACAAAGTGAGTTTATTTCATTTGGAATCAAATAGAGGTGTTACAAAGCAAAACACACCTGTCATGCAAGTGAGGGCTTTCAGGATTGGCACCTATAAATAACCTGCTTGCTTCCTTAATATAGGCATGTCTTTAAAGATAGAATCACACATATACTAAATGTGCTTATACATATGGTGTAAGTGGAAAAGGAAATCAATGAAGAATTCAACGTGTCCAGTTCATTATTATCTAATTCATTACTTCCTAAATAACAAATACCAGCATTATATCCTCTTTTGAAGAATTACAGCATATGAGTCAGAGACATTTTTTAAAAAATCCAAAACTGGAATCCACTGCTTAGTGAAATAGGGAAATATGAGCTCAAAACACCCTGACTTTTGGTGGGGTTAGGTGAGAAAATAGAGTGATTTCATTTTAGTGCTGGCTTTTAACATTTAATTTCCTTTTATAATAGTAGTTTGGGGGTGCCTGGGTTGAGCGTCCAACTTCGGCTCAGGTCAGGATCTCGAAGTTCGTGAGTTCGAGTCCTGCATTGGGCTCTGTGCTATCAGCTCGGAGCCTGGAGCCTGTTTCAGATTCTGTGTCTCCCTCTCTCTGCCCCTTCCCAGCTCATGCTCTGCCTGTCTCTGTCTCTCAAAAATGAACAAACATTTTAAAAAATTAAAAAATAAAGTAGTTTGACCTTTGTGGAACATGGGAAATATGAAGGGACTGAAGAAAAGCCCAAGGTTACTTTCCCATCCCTCCAGAACCATCTTCTCCAAAGGATGCCTAGACCAGATGACCTGCTTTAGCATTACTCAGCTGCCTTCAGATGGATAGGCGCTTTTTTTTTTAATGTTTATTGTTCAAAGACTGAGAAAGTATGCACATATGTGCACACACAGGAGAGGGACAGAGAGAAAGGGAGACTGAGAGTCCCCGGCAGGTTCTGCACTGTTAGCCCAAAGTCCAACACGGGGCTCAAACTCACAAACCGTAAGGTCATGACCTGAGCCGAGAGTCAGAAGCTTAACCATCCCAAGTGGACAGACTTCCATCTTCGAACAGCAGCTATATACTTGGCATAATATGGCATTTTTACCTAACAGCTTGCTATGTGCCTATTATGCGAAGTTCCTTTTCATGGCTGTTTGTTTCTGTTGGACTATATGTGTTTAAAAAAATAATATAAGGTCAAATTCCATAAGAAAGCATGGTTCTGATTGAATTTCCAGTCCCAAACTCTGGACCTAAGCCAGTAGGATCTGGGAACGTGGCACGGACAGTATGCCCTACACTGCACACTCAAAAGCGACTACGTAGGTTGATTAACTAGTAGTAAGGATAGGTTTGGAGAGATGTTTCAATCAGACTAATTAGCAAGCAGTTAGATATGACAAAAAAGTGAGAAAAATATCTGCTACCTCTCTGGTAGGGAGCTAAAGGAATCACTGGGAAAAGATGGACGCAAGATGCACGCTGGAACCGCATGGTGAGAAAAGTCAGCTCCCCTGCATGACTCGTGCTGTTTAAAAGTGGAGCTGGGAGCTCTTAAGCATGCGTTAAGTTAGACTAAGAGTTCCACCCCAAGCATATGTATTTAGCTATATAATTTTTTATGCAATTTATTATAGGCAATGTTGCCTTTAATGCCAGGTTAGAATTCAAATTAAGATATGAAACCTGGGTGGTTCAGTCGGTTAAGTGTCTGACTCTTGATTTCTGCTCAGGTCATGATCTCACGGGCTTGTGGGTTTGAGCCCCACGCCGAGCTCCGTGCTGACAGCTCAGAACCACCTCAGGATTCTCTGTCTCTGTCTCTTTGTTTCTCTCCTGCTCGTGCAAGAGGTCTCTCTCTCTCTCAAAATAAATAGGCTTAAAAAAAAAAAAAGATGAAATCTTAAAAAAAAAGGCCATATGATGTCCCCTCAACTGCATTAGTCTAAATTTAAACTCTGAAAGGATCAGTTTTTTTATCTTTTTAATTTCCTTTGCAAAATACCCAGAAAAACATACATGTTTGTGTTGACACTTTTTGAAATTAACAATGGAATGAAATGGAATGAACAATCTGCACAAGCATACCACCTTTAAAAAATGGATTGTGATTGTAGATGACGTAGTTCTCTTATATGGCTCAAACAATTAAAACTTTAATCCTTACTTGGTCACCCTCATACTCAATTTTTGTCTCTTGGATTCTGGCTCTCACTTATGTTTCTACTCTGAAACAACTTTCAGTCATCAGCCTGAAATGCCTTTCTCACCTTGTTTAGCTTAATGAAATCCTATTCATCTTTCAAGGAATATTATTTCCTACAAAAATTCTTCTCCATTTCTTACCCTCCATTCTTCCCAAACAGAATTATTCCCTGTACTCCGTGGTTCTGGTACCACTTCTATGACCGTACTTGAAACGTTATATTACAATTAATATGTATTTGTCATTCATCCAAATTAACTTGTAAGCTGCTTGAGGGCAGGAATTCTTATTTATCCTAGAACACCTACTCTCCGTGATCAAGAAATTAACATAAAGTCTTGCACCTTGTTGACACTTCATGTTTTTGAAACCAAAGGAGGTTCAAAGCAGAAATTCTTCTACTTTGAAGGTTGGGGGGGTGGAGGAGGCAGCAGGAAGGATCCTTCCAAACATTCTTCTTCTTTGTTCCTGAATGAGGCTCCCTATTTGCCCATGTTCTCCACAATGTAGATATGAATTTCCCTCTTATATCTGCACATCTGTTTGTCAACTGTTCTCATTATGAGGTTGAACATGTTACTTTGGATCTATTTATTTGTTCAGAAAGTATGTGTTGACCACCCACTATGGCACTGCTGAAATTTTCATCAATGTTAACTCCTCATTTTTCTCAAATACTGATAAATGATAATGCCCACCACCACCACCACCATTGTTTGTGTAGCATTTTACAGCTTAAAAAACACTTTCACAGTCTCCGGTTTCATTAAGTTTTCCAAAATGTATGAAAGTGGGTAGCATTATCTCAACTTTTAAGGCTTTTCTCAGATTCCCAGCTAACTTCATGGAACAATGCCTTTGTTTAATCACGTCTGATTATAAAATTTAAGATCTCTAAGGGACCTTAATGATTGAGTCCTGCTGTTTCTTCCTACAGATAAGTAAAATGATTATTGGACAGGTAAAGTAACTTCTCTGTCACATATTCTTAATAAGTGGCAGAACCTAAGCTGCATTAGAATCTGTCTTCCCAGAGTCCTAGCTCAGTGTTCTATCTACTGCCTTCATTGCCTCTAGGACAAAAAAATTTGAGTACATCATCCTCATTTTTGAAAAATTCTATTTATTCATTTTTGAGAAGTGTCATTTTTGACACAGTTTTTAAAAATTTTTCTTAATATTCATTTTTGAGAGAGAAAGAGAGACAGAGCACAAGCAGGGGAGGGGTAGAGAGAGAGAGAGAGGGAGACACAGAATCTGAAGCAGGTTTCAGGCTCTGAGCTGTCAGCACAGAGCCTGGTGGGGGCTCGAACCCACAAACCGTGAGATCGTGACCTGAGCTGAAGTCGGACGCTTAACAAACTAAGCCACTCAGGCACCCCTCTGACACAGTTTTGTAAATCTCGTTCTTGTTATAGTCTTCTTCCTGGATTTGTATTCTCTTTTCTTCCTTCTACTATTTGAAGTAGAACTTACGCACACCTCCACCATGTACAACTTTTTCTATGCAGCTTTCTCTCTCTAGTAAATTTTATCTGCAGATTTAAAAATCTCAGCTTTTTGGCCTTTAGTTTCCTGTTTTCAGTGTTCAGATAGCTGGGTAGTTTTATAGCCTTTACTCAAGGTCTGCTGAGAGACTTGAGTAATGTGATATCTATGCACCACTGCCTCGTATTCCTCCTTTGCTGAGAACTCAGTGTTTTAAACTGGAACAATTCTTAGAGGTGCTTGGTCTAATTCCATTGTTTTCCAGATGAGGAAAATGATTCTGGTGAAAAGAAACTTGCCTAAAGTCAAACCCAGGCTTCTAACTTCTAACTGTGGCCTTTCTACTACTTGTATTGCTTGAGTGGAAATAAGATCTCTGAGCAAGGGCAAGGGCAAGGCTGAGTACAGAGAAAGGAAATCAAGGAGTTCATGCTGATCATTGTAAACTGGTTAAATATGATCATCCAAAGCTGGTTAAAAATGTAAACACTTTGAGGATATTGTTTGTAAAAATTGATCTTAATTTGCAACTAAACCCGAAGATATATTCTGAAGAGCCTAGCAACATTATCTTCCTATTCCAGCTAATCAAATTATTAGAAGTGTAATCATTTTTTAAGAAAATGACCTTCGTGTGACAATTTCCTGGCACTTTATGCCATTTTACCTTTAAATATAAGCTCCATTATCCTTTCCATGGCGCATTACAGGGAAATACTGATAGTGTCACAGCTGAAACTAGCTGAACTTAAACATAGTGTGCAAACGCTTTATAATTTATTAACAAGATTTGAGCATAGAAGCTGATTTTTGTAAGATTTGGTTCTGTGAGACAGAGTCTTTTACATTGATTTAGGATACCTAAATTCAGACTGAAACTTTCCAGACTTGAGAGTGTTCACATTTTTGTAGCTTAATTGTAAATCATCTTTCATTTAGAAGATTTAAAGACAGGCTAAAGACCTAAATCTTTTCAGTCACCTTCCTAACTAGGAAGGCTTCTAGATGAGCCTTACTATGTTTTTTTTTTTTTCCTAATGGATTAGAACAGTTTGATAATGTTCAAATAGAACAAATATCATCACAAGAAAAACAACTTTGTCCTCCAAGAGTTAAATGTAAAATTAGGTGTCATTATAGGGCATTTGGAAGACGTTTGAAAGCAGTCTAGCCCAAGCAGGCCAAACCGCTCAACTGTAATGGGCAGCAAATCAAAACCAGAGTGGTAGGCTTGTTGTTCCCCTATTTGTTTTGCTTCATTCTGCTTGATTATTTTGGCAAGGCTAAGCTGAAACGGCAATGCTCTGAAGTTCTGTAAATTTAAGCTTTTAATTAGGTAAAAGACTCTTTTGCAGCTCTTGTTGAGTGCTCATTTTGTGCTTGGAATGCTTTATTCCATCCTTCGGTATGTTTGGAAAAGAGTTGTGGTGCCCTGCTGACTCCTGTCAGTAGCCATGAAAACCCTCCATGGGCCTTTTCCTAGTTCTGCGTGCTTACATGCTGTTCTGGTGCCTGGTGCGCTTGAACATCTCTGGGATCTTCTGTACATGTGCGCTGTTGAGAAGAAAACGGAATTCTGCTTTAAGATTGCCCACTTAAAATTATTTTTAAATTAAAAAAAATGTTTAATTAGCAGTGCCTGTAAGTGGTAGATTTTTCTCAGAAGAGAGTCTTTCTACTTTGCTTTTTCACAAAATTTCCTCTAATGTTTAACTGATTTGCACATATTTTTGTATCTGTGGTTTTAACTAAAAAATGGAACATTGGAGAAAAACAGTTGTCAAGTGATGATACAAGACCATGGTCCTGTGGTTTTCTTTTAAGAAAAAAAAGTATGGTCTTTAAGTTGATATTTTTCATATGGATAAAAAAAATCTTTAAATAATAATTCTCATATGCTAGGGTATTAGAGCCTGCCTTATAAAGAATTCATTTAAACAATGTAAGGATCATAGGGAAATCTTGATCAAAATCAGATAGGTTAAGTATGTGTTTAGAAACATCAGTCACTTTTAATGTTTTTTGCTGCAAGGAAAATCTCTAAATTGGCTTCCTTCTGAAATAGAAAATATATTGCTTATGAATTAGTAACCATAGTAAGAGGATGGTCTATTTATTTCCAATTAAAATCCGGTCTGTTTTTTACCTAGAATGTAACATTTATCTACATTGTAGAAAAAGTAGCCACCCTTATGAAAATGAATGCTACAGTATTTGTGTTAATGTTCAAATGTTAAGAATGTCTACAGAAGAAAATTGCTACCCACAGATAATCTTATCACACTTACTCTTGTGAAACAGGTGTCTGAACTGCTTTGGGAGCTTGGGTTTTATTTTTGTCAGTGTTTAATTTCCTGCCATGCAGATGCACTTCGTGTTAAGGGATTTATGTGATTAAGTGGCAAAATGACAAACAAGGTTGTCTGGTGCTCATCTTCCCTCTTTAGTCGACTAATCACCTTTGGATTCTGGGCTCTGTCATTGAGTGTGTCCCTTACCAAGTAAGCCGCATTTATCAATCTAAACATTTGATCTGCACATGACCACATCAACTGGAGGTGAAGTCCAAGAGAAAAGTTATAGTTTGGGAGCGTCTGGGTGGCTCAGTCTGTTGGGCTTCCGACTTCGGCCCAGGTCATGATCTTACCGTTCACAAGTTCAAGCCCTGCGCTGGGCTCTGTGCTGACAGCTCAGAGCCTGCAGACTGCTTCAGATTCTGTGTGTGTGTCTCTCTCTCTCTGTCCCTCTCCCACTCACACTCTGTCTCTATCTCTGAAAACTAAATAAACATGTTTAAAAAGTTACAGTTTGGATTTAGGAAGACATTTTATAATCCTGGGTTGGAAATGGTTTTCTTGGTTAGCATTAGTTTACTTATCTTACCTTCTGGTTATGTTGACGGCACAATCCCGCCCTTGTACTTCAGCTTAAGTGGGAATCACAACACTGTTGCCAAGGTTTAAAGCGTCAACAGAGGTCACCTAGTCAAAACCGTATCTTCTCATAGCAGTGAGGTTAGAATCATTTTCTTAGCAGCAGATGTTCACAGTGAAGGCTTGAAGCTCGTACAAGATCATTCTGACACCATTTGTACATCTCTCACTTGCCCTTGACTTGACACACAACTTGAGGGATTTGAGGTGATTAATAGCTTGTTCTTTCTCTCTCTCTCTCTTAGGTGATGATTACCTCCCTGCAGGTACTATCATCCCAGTGTATTAGTGGTGATAATGACTGGGATTTAGGTAACACTGTCTTAAAGAAGATTGCAAAGTATTTTATGCTTATTATCTCCTCTCATTGTGTTACCAGCCAGAATTGTTATTTAGAGCACTATGGTGGGGAAACTGAAGCATTGGATTTGTCCCTGAGCCCCATGAATAGGCAGTGGTATAAACAAGGTTTCGATCCTTGATTTCCTGATTGTTAACCCACTATTCCTTCAACCAGATTGTTACTCCCTCTTCATTTTTCAAAGTGCAAAGGAAACATTAGCTTTCCCACTTCACTCCAAGCATAGAAAACAACAAAAATCTCCTGGCAATGTGAAAATACATCTATGTGCTAGCTCGAATTTGTATTTCGGCATATAGTTCTCTGCACATGGTTTGATACATCTTTTCACAAAGAAGTTTCCGATAGAGGATGACCTAACTCTGAGTCCTCAATGGTGAGGCATGGGAGCTGTTGAATTTTCTTTGCACAGACGGCCCAAATGTACACGTTGCATGTTGTGAGAGTGGCTCGACGGTGGTTAAAGTGGTGTGAGCCTCCTTTATATTCGAGGCTTCAGTTTCTCTTGTTTTGAACTTTGGTAGGATTCTTTCCCTCATCAACTCCTATACCAAACCACATATTCACGTGCAGCAGTAAGATGAACTAAACTCTTGTAATTCTATCGAATTTCTTATATAAAATGGATTATGCCTTTGGTACTTTATATGTACACCCAACCCCCCTAAAACCCACTTCCTCTGGTCAGCATCAACTCAAATTTGCCTGCCTTTCTTCTGGTAAAAGCACAATCTGATGAGGAGAAGAATTTGGTTTGATTCACAGTTGGCTTGAAAATATGTTGTTGATAAAGGATCCCACCTGGGCATATTTTAAAACACAGATAACTCTTACTTTGAAGTTATTATTTAAAGTGTTCTTTAAAAAGGGAAAGGAAAAGTAGGGAAACATATATTTAGCCTTAATTTGGGGTGAGTCTTTGTCATAGATGTTTCTTACTCAAACCTCATAAAACCTGCAAGATAGTTATTTTCTCCCATTTTAATAGAAAAGAAAATTCAGAGTCAGAGGAGTTAAGTGACTTGAACAAGTTACTTAATAATAAACTAAAAAATGACAGAACCCAAATTTAAGCTTTAGTGGGTGTGATAGTTATTATCCAAAATACATCTGGAGAAGCCTTTGAGTTAAAGTTTATTTATTGATGTTGAGAGAGCAAGAGCAAGAGCGAGCGAGCGAGAGAGAGCGCGCGCGAGAGAGACAGCGGGTGCGCGAGTGGGGGAGGGACAGATAGAGGGAGAATCTCAAGCAGGCTCCAGTCTATCAGCACAGAGACCACAGAGCTCGAAATCACGAAACTGAGTTCATAACCTGAGCGGAAATCAAGGGTCTGAGCCCCCCAGATGCCCTCCCCCCGGTTGGGTTAGTTTAAATGCTATCAATGAATATCATGGAAATAATGGAACTAAGGCTCTCTGAAAGGGAAAGCTTACTGTGTAGAGAGCCATATCCATGCAGATATTAAATATAAACAGAAATCTTTCCCAACCCTATAACTTGTGGCAGTTGAGAAAATCTTCTCACAAAAACCCCAGTTTAAAAAGTAATTACACGGTTTTAAAATCTTCTGAGATAATTTAGAGGAAATCTGAGGGAAAATGTGTGTTGTAGGCTCAATGGTTTGACAGAATCAAACAGCTTTTGGATTCCGACTTTGTAGGGGAGTAAACTGTAGGAGAATCTTTAGTGCTTTTAGTCAACATTTCAGCATCTGGGTAGATTAAAAGAAAAATTATCTGAAAAGAGTAATATTTCTCTTGACCACTTTGCATTTCTAAGCACTAATCATTTTAGATGGAGGTTTTTCTTTAGAGGCAGGAGATGGATTTAAGAAACACGCTCTCCCTTTTCTAAATTAGGTAATAAATTACTATGAGATAATAGATTACTTCCAACTCTTAGTATCAGTGGGGATTTAAATTGTGTAAACATTAGATTTGTTTGTAATCAGGCCTCGGAAAAACTGTAGTAATCAGACCCAATACAGAGTCATAGGCCAGAAAATAGCACTAGGATAAGGGGCACCTGGAGATGAAGTAGTTCCAGGAGATAAGAGGAGACCTAGATTCAACTTTATAAGCATTTCTGCATAAACTTCAGTGATTATCTGTGTGCCTCTGAAAATAATTTCTGAACTTTGGGCAGGCTGTAGATTGCACATGCCTGATGTTTTTCTGAACATTTAATCCTAACATTGAAGCCATTCACACTCTCAACAGTAGAGGTCCTCAGTATCATAGTTCTTCAACCAAGATGCTGAAAATCCCACTCTTGAATTATTTGGCTTTATGATTGCTTGTGGAACTTAAGTCACTTTATGTGTACAATGGTCTACTTTTATGTCATCGATAAATGAAAAAAAAATTAGTTCTAATCATCTTACCTTGGCTTAAATTTCATAATCTTTTGTAACAGCTGAAATAATGTGTCAGACATGAGTTATTCAGGTGGGTGGGGGGATGGGTGAAATAGGTGATGGGGATTGAAGAGCACACTTAGCAGGATGAGCACTGATTTATGCAGAGAATTGTTGAATTACTATATTGTATACCTGACACTAATATAACACTGTTAACTCTACTGGAATTAAAATGAAAAGCTTGAAAAAAAAATGAGTCATTTAACAGTGGGACATTTGAAAAAAAATGTAAACTATTTTCTCGAAATTCTGGAATGAAAAGACTGTGAGAAACTGTTCAGAGAAGATTTTAAAGCTTTTTGAGATGAAGGACAACAATGATTTGGGGAGGAGAGCTAGGGGTTCAGTTCTGGTTTTCTAAAAACTACCAATTTACTTATTGTTTATTGTGTTTGAAACTATGGATCTACAAGATTTGGGACAGGTTATTTTTTGGCTTTGTCCCAGGGATTTTTCTTTTCATTTATTTTTGTTAGGAATTTCTGCTATTAACACAGTTCACTAAGAACATTCCTATATACCCTCTCTTTTTCACCAAAATCTGACATCATACTTAACTCCTCCCAATTCATCACTCTCCACAGCTAAGTAATCACTAAACGTTATCAACTCTACCTCCTATATATTGCTGTGCCATTTCCCGTCTCTTTAGCACTCACAGCCCTAGGTTAGACCCTAACTTAGCTATTGTAACTGTCTTCTAATTAATCTATTTCCAGTCTCACCTGTTTCTAAATGATTGCTTGCATATTTACAAAACCACCTATCTGAAATGCCGTTTTCCTCCTTAATACTTTAAGTGGTTTGCCATCACTACTCAATAAAGCCCAAATTTTCTTAGCATAGCCTGCAAGTTCTTTTATAACTTTGTCCCTAACTACCTCTTCAGCTTTACTGCTTCCTTCTCTCTTCACCACCGCCCTCAAATCTATGTTCCAGTCATACACTGAACTATTTAGAGTTCTTGAAATGCATCAAACTGTTTCAAACTTTCAAAGTTTTCAAACTTTGCATGCTGTCATTCTCTCTAGTATTACGATTCTTTTTTCTTTCACTCCTTGTTTGCATGACAAATAGAGAACTCTTCCTTTAAGATCCAGGCCAAGTATATTCTACTTCGTAAAAACTTTGCTGAATCTAAGACAGGGTTAGCCATTACCTTCTTGTGCCAGTACTCTCCTGTATATACTCTTCTGTAACATACTCCCCATATTGTATTCATTATTTCTCCTGCTAGACCAGTGGTTTGGGTGCAGAGGGGTGGGGTGGGGTGCTATTTTGCAATGTTTGGAGACATTTTTATTGTCACACAGGGGAGAGGAGTGTTACTGGCATTTAATGAGTAGAAGCCAGAGATGCTGCTAAACATTCATGATGGATGCCCAGGGCAGCCTCCCACAACAAAGAACTATCTAGCCAAAAAAGCCAGTCATACCAAGGTTGAGAAACTCTGTCAGACTATAAACTTGTGTCTTTTTTCAACTTTGGATCCTTAGAATGTAAAACAATGCCAGGTAAAAATAGGCCCTAGGTAAAAACTGGTTCAATGAGTGAAAAACTTCATAGGATTCTCTGAAGAGAATTCATCCAAAGATAGAAAAGCAAGATTCTTTGAGAAAATAGCCAGAGCTCAAATTCAATCCCATGCAAAGGTATAATTTGAAATTCATTTTGAACTTCTCTTAGTAACACATTGTAAGATTGGATTAAAATCATGGTCTGTTGTGCCTACTTCCTCTCCCAGCAAGTCACAAAATGTAAGAAAACATGCATTAAAAAGAAAAAACAGTTCATCAGATTAGATATTTTGAAGAATCTCTGAAAGAATACAGAGGATAAAAGTAAGGAAATAATCAAAGAAATAATAGGAGAAAGTTTTCTAGATCTAAAGGAAAACAGAAGCCTTCAGATTAAAAGGACCTACACCAAAATACCACGGATAAAGAGAGGAAAAATAAATAATCTACAAAGGTATAGATACCAGTTCAACATTATATGCTTCATTACTAAGGCTGGACGCCAAAAGACAATGAAACAATATCTCAATATAGTAAGGGAAAAGTATTTTAATTTTTTAAATTTAATTTAATTTTTTTAATTAAAAAATTTTTTAAAATATTTATTTATTATTGAGAGAGAGACACAGAGCATGAGCAGGGGAGGGGTAGAGAGAGGGGGAGACATAGAATCTGAAGTAGGCTCCAGGATCTGAGCTGTCAGCACAGAGCCCGGCACAGGGCTTGAACTCACAAGAGATAGTGACCTGAGCTGAAGGTTGTCACTCAACCAACTGAGCCACCCAGGTGCCCCAAGGGAAAAGTATTTTAAAGCTAAAACCTATTGCCAGCCAAGTTAACACTTAAATGGGGATTGGGGGATGGAGGAAATTAAGGCATTTTTAGGCACATTAAGACTTGGAAGCTTATCACCCACCAACCTTCTCTTTAGAGTATTACTAAATTATATAACTCGACCCCTCCTCCTTAAGAGGAATTTTTAGAAACATAAATGATCAACATAGCAACAAAACCTATAGTAATTCTAATAATGTTCATAAATAATGAAAAATTATTAACAACAACCTGGAGCTAAAATACCAGATAATTTTAGCATGAGCAATAGGAGGGACAAGATGAGAGGACAGAGCAGTAACTGAATGCTTACTAAGACTCTTTTGTTGTTGGGGGCAAGAGCTGTGTTGATAAGTAGACTAATTGATAGGGAAAAATGGTGGAAATTTTTTAAAAATTAATCTAAAAATATGTGTAACCATCAGAAAAATATATAGTTTCCAGTAAGACAGTAAAGGGAAAAAGAACTAAATCAATCCAACAAAAGGCAATACAGAAGGAAAAAGAAACAATAAGAAATCATAGTAAATACAAAATGTAAAATAAGTTGTCAAGTTTGTCTAAATATACCAACAATCACAATTAATGTAAACAGGTTAAATTCTCCAATTAAAGGATAGAAAATCCAATTGAGCTTTTAAAAAATGTTGCCTTAAGCTGTTTACAAGAAACATATAGAATATAAAATGATTAAAGGTTAAAATTAAAAAATGGAAAAATATATCCATTATAATAAATAGATGCTAACAGAAAGTAAATATAGTAATATTAATTTCAGACAAAATATTAGTTTCAGTCTAAAAAAGTGAAAAACATAAAGAGGGCAAAGGATTGTTTATATTGATAGAAAGTATCATCCACCAAGAAGAAATAAGAATTTTGAAATTTTATCAACTAAAAACATAGTTTTGAAATATAGAATAGTAAGTAAAAATTGATAGAAATATAAGGAAAAATGGACAGCTCCATAATTAGAGTGGAATATTCTAATAGCTCTCTCTCAGAAATCAGATAATCAAGTACACACACACACACACAAAGTTAAGAAATAGAGGATTTAAATTGCACAATTAAGCAATCCTATTCTAAATGATACACATAGAATATTATATCCAGCAAAGACATAGTACACCTGTTTTCAAACAGCCATGAAAGATTATTAGAATTTAACCATATATTAAACTACAAGGGAAATTTTAACAAATACCAGTATAGCAAATATTTTCTATTCTACAAATCTCTGGCCACAATGCAATAAAAATAACGATTAAGAATTAACAGTTTTAACTGTTCTCCCACCCAAATTTCTCTAAATGGAAAAAATTAAGCATTCTTAATACTATTGCACCAAATCACAGACTATTTAGAAATGGAAAACAATAAATACATAACATAACCTAAATCTAGGGGATTCAGACAAAGTGATAATTGGAGGAAAATTTAGATATTGGAGGAGATATTAGAAAATTTAGATAATTGGAGGAAAATTATTGCATTTATTAAAAAATAATAAAGATGAAAGATGAATGAATTAAGCATTCAACTCAGACAACTAGGGGGAAGAAAAACAATAAAATAAGCCTGAATGGAGGAAATAATTAATCAAGATGAAAGCAAAAATTAATAGGAAGGTCAAACTAGTAGATCCAATTAATAAAACCAAATATTGGGTTTTTTTAAAAGACTAATAAAATATACAAAACTTCAGTAAATCTGATCCAGAAAAAAAAAAGTACAAATAGACATTGGGACTTTCTAGCAAAGTATAACTTACCCAAATCTATTCCATCAAATAAATAGTTTAATACATCAAAAATAAGAGAAAATTTAAAAGTGGGAAGAAGTCTTCCTCGAAGAAAGCGTTAAGCCTAGTTTTTTTACAGACGGATTCTATCAAGCCTTAAGGAATAAATGTTTCTTTTGTTAGATAAAATGCTCCAGAACATAGAGAATGCGCTAAAGCTAGCTCCATCTCCAAGGTTGAAACCAAATTCAGACAAGGGCAGCATGCAGATATAGGCAATGTTATCTATGAAAGATTCCAAATTTTAAATATATTCATAAATCCAGTGATGTATTAGGAGATAAATGCATTATGTCTAATTAGGATTTATCTCAGGAATGTAAAGACAATTTAATATTCTATAAGTTATAAGAGGGAAAAATCAATAATTTCAATAGTCCCCACCTAAAAAAGAACATTTAACATAACTCAGCTCCATTCCTCATTAAACAAATAAAAACCATCAATTTTTAGTAAATTAGGAATAGAAGTAAACTTCCTTAACTTGATAAAGTTTATCTGTCCAAAATCTACAGCAAACATATAAACATTCCCTTCAAAATCTGGAATGAGAGGATGCCCACTATAACTACTTTTTAATGTTATACTGAAAACCAATGCAATATGAAAAGGAAATGAGAATTATGAATATTGGAAAGAATGACTACAGTGTCATTGTTTGCAGACCACATGATAGTCTGCCTAGAAAAATCAACAGCTCCAAAAACTAAAAGAAAAAAACTAAAGAAAATTTAGCAAAGTAACTAAAGATCAATATAGAAAAATCAATGGACTTCTTATATGCCAACAATTACATGAAGCAGATAAATTCCTAGGAATAAATCTAACAAGAAATCTGAATGAGCGATATAAACTACTGAACTTCAATTAAAGTCATAAAAGAAGCATCAGTGGAGATAAATACCCTGTTCTTGGATTGGCAGACCCAACATTGTAAAGATGTCAGTTCTCCTCAAATTGCCCATTAGTTTAATGCAATCCAAATCAAAATCCTAGTAAGTTTTTTTCATGAAACTTGACAAGCTGATTCTCAATTGTTTATTGAAGAAAAACTGAATGAGACCATAAGAAAACTACTTGATACAGAGCAGTGAAGTGGGAATTGCATTACCAGATATGAAAATACACTATAAACTTATGATAATTAAAACATGTGACACCGGTACAAGAATAGACAATGAAGTTAATGGAATAAAGGCAGAGCTCAGACACAGATATATTCATACAAATAAACTTGGTTTATGAAAACAATGGTATTTCAAATGAGTGAGAAAATACTGCTGGGGTGATTCAATGTCAATTTAGAAAAATAAAACAAAATCATATCACAATCTCACATCAAATACAAAACTCAATTCTAAATAGATTAGAAAGCTAAATATAAAAAGTAAAAAATAAATATCAGAAAAAATATAAAAGAATATCTTAAATTTGGTCTGCAGAAGTCCTTCTGTAAAGAAAAATCTAGAATCCATAAAATAGATTGGCAGTAAATAAAACTTTTGTACAACTGAAAAACACATAAGGTTTTTTTTTAACTTAAAAAAAGTTTTCTTGGGGCGCCTGGGTGGCGCAGTCGGTTAAGCGTCCGACTTCAGCCAGGTCACGATCTCGCGGTCCGGGAGTTCGAGCCCCGCGTCAGGCTCTGGGCTGATGGCTCAGAGCCTGGAGCCTATTTCTGATTCTGTGTCTCCCTCTCTCTCTGCTCCTCCCCCGTTCATGCTCTGTCTCTCTCTGTCCCAAAAATAAATAAACGTTGAAAAAAAAATTAAAAAAAAAAAGTTTTCTTAATGTTTATTTATTTTTGAGAGACAGAGAAAGAGTAGGGGAGGGTCAGAGAGAGGGAGACAGAATTTGAAGCAGGCTCCAGGCTCTGAGCTGTCAGCACAGAGCCCGTTGCAGGGCTCCAACTCACAAACTGAGAGATAATGATCTGAGCTGAAGTCAGATGCTTAACAGACTGAGCCACTGAGGCGCCTCCACATAAAGTTTTTTTTAATGACATGAGGGTAAGTTTTTATAAAAACTTTTGAACTGTATACTTATCATATGTAAATTATACCTCAAGTTTTTTTAAAGGATAGAAAAAATGGGAGGGAGAAAATAATTGCAACATACTTAATAAATAAAGGTAACACTCAAAATATAAAGAGTACTACAAGGCAATTAGAGAAATTGTAAACCAAGAGTGAAAAGAGCAACTGACAGAAGAAATAAAAATGACCAATTAACATCTGGCAAGATGTTCAAATGCACTAGTAATCAGGAAAAGGCCACGATAAGCAAAAAGAGATGCCACTTTTGCTCATCTGCCGGGCCAAAACAAAAAATATGGGTAATATCCACTGTTGATGAGTAAAAGCAATAACCACTCACATGAATCACTGAGCTTGAGAGGTGACTTCACTATTGACAGGTGACATCTACTATTCTCATCAACATTTCACTTGTTTCTTGTTTTTTATTCTAGATAAACACTTGTGCATGTATATGTTGAAATATGTATGATATTATAATAGCAAAAAAGAGAGAAATAACATTAATATGAATGGAACTGACTACATAGACTCTGGTTCTATCAATTCATGGATATGATCCTATTTATAAACAATATAAAAATATACATATACATAAAGTATAAATATGTAGAAAAATGGTCAAGAAGGATATATGAAACTATCAATAGTAGTTACATCCTAGAAAGGAAATAGAATTGGGGACAGGGATGGGAAGAAAGAATTTTTCAATATTTATACTACTATTTCTGTGTTTTTTAAAATGTCATGATAATGTATTTCTTGTTAAATAATTTAAAATTTACATAAATGTTTGAAATGACATCCTTATTATAAAAACAATATATGTTTATTATAGAAAACTTAGAAAATTCAGAGAAGAAAAATAGGAAAATAAAAATTAGCCTAACCCAGAAATGACCATCATTAACATATTGATGTATAAACTGTCACATTTTTTTAATTCACAGATATGCGTATTTCCTCAGACTAGATTCCTAAGCTAGAAGTGTTGATGCTGGATCAGATGTAGTATGCATTTTCTAGGTCTTTGAAATGTACTTTCACAAGCCTTTTAGAAAACTGCTATTTAGTACCCACCAGCAGTACATAAGAGTACCAGTTTCCCAGGGCCCTAACCAACACTGGGTATTGTAATTTTAAAAAATATGAATTAGATAAGTCTGGCATTTTGTGTTTATTCCTTGATTATGAATAAAGTTTAGTATAACGGATATTACCCTTTGATAGAATGTTGCAAATGTGCATAAACTTTTTAGCCTCCAACCCATAAACAGAGATTACATTTGATTGCTTTTAGAGGTCTCAGTAATATTTGTTGTTTAAACATGCTATTAAGTATGTGTTACGCAGTGTGTGTGTGTGTGTGTGTGAAATACATCACTCTACATAGAAAAATAATATTACCCTCTTGGCTTGTGATTGACTACCATATTTCCTCATAGAAAATTTTAATTTATTTCAATCAATTAATAAAGTTTTAAAAAATAAAATGTTTTCTGGAAAACTACAGTCTTCGGTAAAGCTTTCTTCATGAGAGATTAAGATCTGCCTAGACTTTTACATGGATTTAGCTTTAAATTAGCATAGAAGAATAACAATATGAATCAATTTGATCAAAGAAAAAGTGTCACTAATTATTTAAACAAGACACTTACAACAGGGATTTAAAGGCAAAGAAGCGGATTTCCCTTGCATGTGGATCAAATCAGAAGTATCCCATAATTGACTCTTTACAAGAGCCTGCTTCAGTATAATGGACTAGATATTAAAGCTCTAAGTATTTAAAGCTAGTTTCCGTCTTTCTCTAAATGGAGGCCCGCCACTAAGAGCTATTTTACAAGTCTGACACATTAGCTGCATCACGGAGAAATACACTGGCTCTCTTCTAGGGTCCGGAATTTCAAGTGCTTTCAATAGTTAAATGGTGTGAAATGGGTAACATTGAACCTGTGAGAAGCAGTGAGTGCCTAAAAAATAAAATCCAGATGGGAAAGTTGATGAACAGGGATATAGATACTGTAATGGTTCTTTCAATGAATTAATTCCAAAAAGAGCCCATACATTTTTTTAAATATCTTTAGCTAATTTATTTGTGCACATTTGGGAGGGAAACCCTGTATTTCCCCCCCTTCTATTATTTAACATTGTTTGGAAACAAAGGAGCTTTTGTAAACTATTGCTGTCAGATCAAACACAGAAGTAGAACAAGAGGAGTTATGTAAGGAGTATTTTATAACTTTCTTAGAGCAGTAAAGTCAAAAGGGTCAAGTCGAGACCACAGCTCTTCCTTACAGTGTAATTTTAGACTAACTAACCTCTTCATACTTCAGAATTCCCCCCACAGAATGCAGGTTTGGGTCCTACCACTACAGTAGTGAACTATAGTGGGACCCCTAATGTGTTTCAAAGAACCTGAGTTGTTCTGATCTCACAACATCTTTAGCAGTTCACATACAAAATAACTCTGAAGAAGCATTACAGGGTAATGAAAAGGGTTTTAATATTTGACTAGATGTGGATTCGAATCCCACATTTGCCACTCAGTAAATGTGTGATCTGGATCAGGTTACTTAATCTCTCAGAGCCTCAGTTTCCTCATTTATGAAACAGGGATAGTAGTCTTATCATTAGGTCTGTTAAGGGAATGACACAATTCAGTGTCTGAAAAGCCCTAAGAGGAGTGGCTAACTTGAAAACCTTCAAATTCGTAGCTATTATTATTCTTGGTAAAAGCTCATATTTGAATTAATTTTCTTGTAATTTTTCTTCCCAATAATAAAAATAAAGACTAATTAGTACCAAAAAGAGGTCCTGTTTTGACCCTCAAACACTGGCTATTCTTTCTCTTGTACAGAATACTGGAAAATGTATATATGCTTCTACTATCCAATTCAATGAATGGAATAAAGCCAAAGCAATACCCTCAGACTGACTTTTTGAAGCTCTAGCTTTGTATCTTACCAACACAACTGCAGAAAACCGATGGCTCCAAGGCACCATGGTGTTCCATTAGAGAGTCACATTGGCCAGTGAAGGGGGACCACTCTGCAACTCCCACAGCTCCATTTGGCAGGAATTACTCGTAAGTGAAAGGTGCTGGAGGAGTCGGGATAGGGATCTGGCTCTGACTCTAGTTAAAGTTCTCCATACTTTCATTACCAACTCCATTTTTATGGTTTAAACCGTGGCTATAGTAAACTCCAGATTGAATAGATGCCTCAAATATACATCTGAGACCAGCATTTAGCCTTAAACAGTCAAGTTGCCTGCAGATGCATTTTTTGAAATGGGGCATAGAAAGGGTTTAAAAAAATGTCAGGCATCAAGCAGCCTCACAAATCATTTTTACGTGGCTTCCTGGACCTTTGTTTTTAGCAAATCCTTTAACGGGGGATTGACTCATTTGTGTATTTCTTCAAAGGAAGGATTTTGCAGGTAGCTCTTCATGAGGCCTGCTACCTTCTGGGATTCGGGAGAAGGAGAGTTTTAAAAGAGTAGAGATGTTTACTCTTGAGAAGTCATTGTTTGGTACCTGCAGCCATTAGCTCACTAACTAAACCACTAGCAATCTCTGGAGTAAAAGTATGTGTCTGCATTAGTCCTGTAGTCCTCAGACTACAGTTTTAAGATCCCAGGACTGAGCTGGAGACAGAGCTATGATGTTTTGGAATCTCATTAGCATTATTAATAAGTGGACATGGCTCCACGTTAACCTGAAAGCTGATTGTGGCTTACTTTATAAATAAGAATTTTATTGTATGATGTTTGTTTTGAAAGCAAAACCATTTAAATGCGGTGAAATTATTTTTTTTGTCCCTTCATGTTGGGTTTTTGAAATAAAAACATATATGTAATTTAGATGGCGTGTGCCTCTAACTAAGTTAAAACATAAGCAAATCTACTTAGCCAAAAAGCCAAATTTATTCTCATTTTATTAGGCAGGTGGCGTACATATTAGATGATTTCCCTCTCGGGTTTTACATTTATTTCATCTGTTTTTCTCCAAAGAACAGGAGTTATTCTGTCAAAAGTGGGGAGGTGAAACCTCGGTTAAGGGGATACTGCAAATTCTACCCTTTCAGCAGAAGTAATTTATAGTTTCATAATATTCCAGAGTTTCTCTTTGTCTTTTACATGACAATTTATGACCGAGATATTTTCGTGTTTCCCTTACTCCTTGCTACAAGCCTGAACAAATAAACTGTGTGCATATAGGGTCTGTTTCCCCATGCTAGTTTCCAGGTATCATTATTTTTTTCTTTCCCTGACCTCATGTGACATAAACTGGATTCTGCATTGCATTATTTTAATCCAGAAGGCGTGTAATGTGAAACTTAACTAGTGGGAATAAGCTTTTGTGTTATTTTGTCTAAAACTATTCTTTAAAGCAATCCAATTGTTAAAATCCAATATTCTGAATATAGAAAAAAATGTTTGTGGCTGCCTGGAGTGTATATATACCTATATATATCTTTGGTTTACCTAAAGAATGACTTTTTCAGACATTTGCCCTGGAGTTTTTTTTTTTTTTTTTTCAACGTTTATTTATTTTTGGGACAGAGAGAGACAGAGCATGAACGGGGGAGGGGCAGAGAGAGAGGGAGACACAGAATCGGAAACGGGCTCCAGGCTCTGAGCCATCAGCCCAGAGCCCGACGCGGGGCTCGAACTCACGGACCGCAAGATCGTGACCTGGCTGAAGTCGGACGCTTAACCGACTGCGCCACCCAGGCGCCCCTGCCCTGGAGTTTTAAAAACATTTATTATGACCTATACAAAACCATGTAAAAAGTAATACAACAAACACCTCTCTACTCACTGCCTAACTTAAGAAATGAAACATTAAAAAAAAAAAAAAAAAGAAATGAAACATTAGCAATAAAACCGAAGCTCTCTGTGTGTCCCCCTCCCCAGTTCCATCTTCCTTCCAATTCCCTAGATGAGGAAATCTGGTGTTTATCATTTGCTGGCATTTCTGTATATTTTTACTACACATGTATGTATTCCTAAAAAATATACAGCACTAATACCCATTTTTAAAACTTTATATAAGTAGGGGTGCCTGGGTGGCTCACTCGGTTGAGCGTCCGACTTTGGCTCAGGGCATGATCTCACAGTTTGTGAGTTCGAGCCTTGCGTCGGGCTTTGCGTCGGGCTTTGTGCTGGGCTTGTGCTGGGCTTTGAGCCTGGAGCCTGCTTCAGATTCTGTGTCTCCCTCTCTCTCTGTTCCTCCTCCACTCGCACTCTGTCTCTCTCTCTTTCACAAAAATAAAGATTAAAAACAATTCAAAACTTTATATAAATGTCATACTATATGTATTCTTATGAAACTTGTTTTTTCTCCCACATTTTGTGTGAGATTCATTTACATAGCTCTGACTCATTAATTTTTGCTGATGTATGGTATTATATCGTATGGTTATACTGCAACCTATTTATACATCGTCTGTTGATAGACATTTAGCTTGTCTGGTATTGTTTGCTATTATCAGCATTGTTACTATGAACATTCTCGTGCACAGCTTTTTGTGCACACATGCAAGAATTGTTCTAGAGCATATCCCAAAAGTAAATACATATTCACTTTTTCTACTTATTGCCAATTTATTCAACGAAGTGGTAAATCAAATTATACTCCTACCAGCAGGTTTTGCTTCACCATCTCACCAACAGTTGGTATTATAAGGCTTTTTAATTTTTGTTAATCTGAGGGATGTGAAATATCTCATCTCCTTGATTACTTAGAAAGTTTTTATATCTATTTGTTTACTGGCCATTTGTGTTTCACCTTCTGTGCGACATAAGCTTATGTCTTTTGTCCTTTTGAGGGGCAGGAGTATTGTCTTTTTCATATAGATTTGTAGAAATTCTTTATATATCCTGAGTTTTTATGCCTTATTTGTTCTATGTATTACCAGTATCTTTTTCTAGTGTTTATCTTTTCTTTTCATCTATTTCATGGTATCATTTGATAAACTGAAGCTTTAATATTTAAAATGGTCAAATTTATCAGTCTTTATAGTTTGTGCTTTTTGTGTCTTACTATAGTTTTATAATAAGTGGCACAATTTATCCACCCTGTTCTTCTTCATAATTATGTCCTTGGCTTTTGAAAGTGTGCTTTTTCCTGACTTTTCTGACAGTATGATTTTACTACATGTCTATTTCTAGCCATCTGAAGATTTCCACAAATGGGCTGAATATCTTTCCTGACTCTACTCCTCCTCTAACTCCAGCTTCGTCCCAACCTTTCTTCTGCCTTCTCTGATTTTTCAGAAAAGTGTAAAAAAAACTATGAGTATCTCTATGTAGATTGCCAGTTAAGTGATCAGTTGCCCTATAAAGAACCAAGATACATAAACTTTTAATGCTATTTAAAAAAATTTAATTCTAAAAGGAATCAAAGAGATTATTGGTTAAAATCCCATCATAAATGGTGTGAAGATGAGAAAAATTTTAACTAGGTAGAATTTCTCTAGGTAATAGAAAACTAACTCATGATCAAGTACAAAGGACATATGCTTTGGATTCAGGTAGCTCTTCCTCTTACTAGATACATTATTCAACCTCTCTAAACTTTGGTGACTTCATCTATAAAATCAATCTCACAAGTTGGGAATGCAAACTGGTGCAGCCACCCTGGAAAACAGTATGGAGATTCCTCAAAAAATTTAAAATAGAGCTACACTACGATCCAGCAATTGCACTACTAGGTATTTATCCAAGGGATACAGGTGTGCTGTTTCAAAGGAGCACATGCACTCCAATGTTTATAGCAGTACTATCAACAATAACCAAAGTATGGAAAGAGCTCAAATGTCCATCGATGGATGAATGGATAAAGAAGATGTGGTATACACACACACAAACACACACACACACACACACACACACACACACACAGTGGAGTATTACTTTGCAATCAAAAAGAATGAAATCCTTCCATTTGCAACTATGTGGATATAACTAGAGGGTATTATGCTAAACGAAATTAGTCAGAGAAAGACAAATATCATATGACTTCACTCATATGAGGAATTTAAGATACAAAAGAGATGAATAATGGAAGGGAAGCAAAAATAATGTAAAAACAGAGAGGGGGACAAAACATAAGAGACTCTTAAATACAGAGAACAAACAAAGGGTTGCTGGAGGGATTGTGGGGGGGGATGGGCTAAATGGGTAAAGGGCAATAAGGAATCTACTCCTGAAATCATTGTTACTACTATATGCTAACTAACTTGGATGTAAGCTTAAAAATAAATAAGTTAGGGGCGCCTGGGTGGCTCAGTCGGTTAAGCGTCTGACTTCAGCTCAGGTCACAATCTCGCGGTCCGTGAGTTCGAGCCCCGCGTCGGGCTCTGGGCTGATGGCTCAGAGCCTGGAGCCTGCTTCTGATTCTGTGTCTCCCTCTCTCTCTGCCCCTCCCCCGTTCATGCTCTGTCTTTCTCTGTCTCAAAAATAAATAAACACCAAAAAAGTTTAAAAAATAAATAAATAAGTTAATTAATTTAAAAAATTGTCTCACAAGATTTTTGTAAGCATTAAATGTTAAGTATCCTGCATGAGGCCTGAAAGATGGTAGGTACTTAATAATGTTATTCTCTCCATACCCTCATCCTAAATCTTTCCCATGATGTTAGCATAATGCTATGGGAGGAGGTAGTGCTTCAGCCAAAACCTGAAGAATATGTAGTAGGGGTAGGGAAGGACCAAGGAACATTCTAGGTCCAAGGAACAGCATGTGTTTGGCAGTAGTTCACAGTCTGGTTTCCTCCATGCAAGCCACAGCTATCTTTTGGTAATTCATAAAGAAAAAGACTTGCAGAAGCTTCCCTGCAGGTTTTGTACTGTAGTGATAAGTTGGAACAAAGGGGTCAGCCCTCTTAATGGATTTTGGACTCCAGTTTCTTGTTAAGCATTTCAGTCGGTTGTGGGTGTGTTAGTGCCAAGGGGGTAAATAGAACAGTGGATCTCAACTTTACAGATTCCTGGGAATTCCCAATACCTTTTCAGGGAATCCACAAGGGTAAAACTATTTTCTTAACAGCACTGAGACATTAATTTCCTTTTACACTATGCGGATGTTTGCATTGATGGTTCATAAACAATGGTAGGTACGGGTGCCTGGGTGGCTCAGTTGGTTAAGCATCTGATTTCGGCTCAGGTCACGATCTCACAGTTTGTGGGTTTGAGCCCTGCATCAGGCTCTGTGCTGACAACTCAGAGCCTGGAGCCTGCTTTGGATTCTGTGTCTCCCTCCCTCTCCACCCCTCCTCCACCCGTGCTCTGTGCCCCTCAAAAATAAATAAACATTAAAAAATTAAAAAAAAATAAAGCAATGGTAGGTAAAACTACCGTAAAAACTGCATAGTAGTCACTGTATTCTTCACCACAACACCCTCACAGTAAAAAGCAAAAGCAAAACAACAACAAATAAAAAGAGTAAATTTCCCTTGAGAATACCTTTGATGAAACAGTAAAAATTATTAATTTTATTAAAATTCAACTCTCCACTACAGGACTTTTTAGTTGGTGTAACAACAACAACAACGACAACAACAACAAAAAGCATTCCTGCTGCATACCAAGCTATGATGGCTGGCTCAAAGACAGTTATTGTGCACCTGTTTGCGTTGTAAGTTAAACTAACTCCTTTTTTCACAAAATCTTATTGTTACTTGAAAAAATTACTGACAGACAAGGTGTGGTTGCTCAGATTTGGCAGATATTTTCTTAATGATGAAAAAAGGAAGCCAGTCGCTTCAACAATGAATTGGTATTTGTTGCCAATGATAAAAGTCCAGCTTCCAAGCAAAAATAGAATTTTGGAAAACTTTAAGACATTTATTTATCACATCTATATTGATATTGGCAAGCATGATTTTTTTATATTGTATAATGAAATGCGTCAACATTTGGAAGATCTATATAACTCGGTGAACCAATATTTTCCAAATTACTAATGAATGATATTACAAAATCATCAAGAGTAGATGACTTGTTCTCAGTGCATGAGAAACCAATGATTTTAATGAAATATAGTACAAAAATTCATTGATAAGGTTTCAGATTCTACCTTACAACTAACATTTAAGAAACCACCACTTGTCAATTTTTGGTGTAGCATCGAAGAAAAATAGCCACAATTATCTCCAAATGCTACTTAAAACACTTCTCCTTTTTTCAACTACATGTCTGTATGAGGCTGTTTTTTCTTTATATACTTCAAGCAAAACATTTCACAACAGATCAAATGCAGAAGCTGATATCAGAATCCCCTGTCTTCTATTAAACCAGACATTAAAGAGAGTTGTGAAAATATAAAGCATTACCACTCTTGTTGTTATTTTTTTTATCTTGGAAAATATAAGTTTTTTTATTTTTAAATTTGAGTATAGTTAACACACAATGTTATATTAGTTTCAGGTGTACAACATAGCAATTCGACACCTCTATATGTTATGCTACGCTCACCACAAGTGTAACTAGCATCTGTTAACCACACAACACTATTATAATATCATTGACTATATTCCCTATGGTGTACATTTTATTCCCATGACTTATTCATTCCATAACTGGAGGCCTGCATCTGCCACTCCCTTTCACCCATTTTGCCCACTGCCTCTCCCCCTGTCTCTCTGGCAACCATCAGTTTGTTCTCTGTACTTAGAGATCTGATTCTGCCTTTTGTTTGTTCATTTGTTCTGTTTTTTAGATTCCACATATGAGTGACATTACATGGTATTTGTCTTTCTCAGTGTGACTTGTTTCACATGAAAAGTACAGTTTTTAAAAATAAATGTATTTATACTAACATTTAATAGGTTTATTATTAAATGAATTAATAAATATATATAATTTTCTCAATTTTAATTTGGAATACAGTAAATACTGATAGACTCACACAAGAACTCTTTGGGGTCTTCAATAATTTTTTTAATGTTTTATTTATTTTTTTGAGAGAGAGAGAGAGAAAGCAAGCAGGGGAGGGGCAGAGAGAAAGGAGGACAGAGGATCTGAAGTGGGTTCTGCACTCACTGGCTGACAGCAGCTAGCCTGACGTGGGTCTTGAATTCACAAACTCATGAACTCATGAACTCACGAACTGCGAGATCATGACCTGAGCCAAAGTCAGTCGCTCAAGGGACTGAGCCATCCAGGCGGCCCAGGTCTTCAATAATTTTTAAGAATAAAGGATCCTAAAACCAAAAAAGTTTGGTAACTACTAGTATAAAGGGAAAAGAAACTTTGGGCTCCAAAGAGAAAAGTAGCAGAATTCAGAATAATAGAATTATAATTAAAGGTGAGGATGAAGATGGTAGAATTAGTATGGTTAATGGATTGTGTTGAATTAGAGCAAGACTATGATGTATGAAAAGGTAGAACAATATATATTTTTTTAAATCACTGGAGTCAAAACTAATTGCTCCTAATTCTACCATTAAACAACGGTTCAAGTAAGTAAAAGACATTTCCCTTTAATGTTGCCATATTTAGCAAATAGAAATACAGTGGGCCCTATTAAATTTGTATTTTAGATAAACAACGAATTATTAGTTAGTATAAGTATATCCCAAATATTGCATGGGATTTAAATTTAATTAGGTGTCCCGTATTTTATCTGGCAATCCTACTTCCTTTTCCAAGTCTTAATTTTCTCGTAAGTAAAATGAAGATTCAGGTTAAATTCCTATATTTCTACTCTGGTAATGCTGCTGGTCTTTGATGGTAAAATGAGAAAAATAAGCAGTATATAGAGTGTTTGTGTGCATGTTTTGTGTTGAGAAGGTCTACCATTTGTTTTGAGGTTATTCTTCTATCATATGAATTCATAGTTTGGATGTCTACCATCTTCAACCCTACTTCTGATTCCATTATTCCAAATTCTGTTACTTTCTTCTTTATCTCCCTCTAATATCAGCAGTTATAAACTTCTTGGTTTCAGGGTGTTATAATGTCTCCTTTTTCATAAAATTACAGGTGTTGTTTTTCTAGTGTCCTTTTTGGAGAAAATTTATGATTAATCCTTTAAAATAGCTTCAAAGTTTTACTTGTATATAAAATCCAAAATATCAGGAATTACTGTACTAGATGATAGGTCTAAGTTTTCTCCCAGCTTTAACATTCTATGGGCTTTGCCATAGACATGAGAGGCACATACACTTCCACCTGACACCCTATGTGACTCTAACATACATTCTTTTCTAAGCCACATCTTCCTTAATATATAATATATAGAGAAAAGTTCTCACTCTTCCCTCCCGCACTGTTAGTTACTGGCGAGCAAATGAAGTCATGTCTGGAAAGTGCTCTGAGCTCTTCAGAAAAGTACCTAGAAGGGGTGGGAGGTGACATTACTCTGTATTGGGAGCAATAGTTGAGTTTTTAGGATGAACTGAAAAGCTGAAAATATGTTTAAAGTCTTGTTTTTGATTTGCACATCTTCAGTATGATCCTTAACAACATGTGTGCTATGATTCCAGGAATTTTGTGATCTTAGTTCAGTACTGACATTTTACATCCTTCCCAGGACTTTAAGTACTCTTTAAGGAATGCATGGTTAATGTAGTAGAAGGAAAAATCCAAAATCACACCATATATCAGAGCCAAAAAGGCCAGCCTTTTTATTGGCTTCCAATACTGACCTTAAACAAACATGACTTGTTTTTCTAGAAACACCTGTCAACTTAAAACAAGCAAAAAGGACAAAGCCAGAATTCTTAAAGTTCACTGAATAGCTAAGTCAGACATCATTTCTATTCTTCCAAAGATTGTGATTGTTTGTTTTTCCATACAATTTCTTAGACTAGGCTTTCACCAAAAATGAAAGCTAAATATGATGCATCATGGGCAGAGAATTCTTGATCCAAAGCCCCAGAGATTACCTGACTTGATTATTCCACATACTCTGTATTCTCAACCAAAATAGACTTCTTTTTAAAGAGAATCCAATTTCCAATGGGTTTAACCTAGAAAAACAGCAAAAAGCTAATAAAAGCTCGGAGGCTGGTCCAAGGAAAGCATTGTGGCTGCTACACATTTGGAGGCCTGGTCCAGTGGAGCGGTTTGGAGTAGCCGCCAGTTTCTCTAGTGAATTTGCTGTTCTCTGAGATGTGGGATGGGGCACCTGGTAGACTCCTGGTAAATTCTTATCCAGGAATAAATTTTGCTTGACTGCTTTCCTATATTGCCAAAACTTGGAATAACTGAGATACTAGGGTTGTTAACAGAATCTTTGGAAAGAAAGAAAGATTCTTCTCCAAGTTCTTCCTACTCACTCTTTATCACCCAAATTAAGATTATGGCAAATTCATATTTTGTGGTGCACCTGAGAACCAGATTTTTTTTAGGAAAGCATATTTTAAATGCCTGGAATAATGCCTACCACTCCCCTATCCATTCTCTACCATAGTATCCCACACTACCCAAGAGGTAGAGCTTAAAATCATTATTCAAAGTTAAATTGATTTTTCTGTTATCAGTAGCTGGATAATCTCAACAAGCGTCAGATGGGTAATGACCTTTCCTTTCTCCCCATACTTATAAGATGTCTGAATGCAGGGCTTTAAGTCTTATTGTCAGGTTTAGAACCTTGCATCTACATGTATTGTATGGTATTATATAGTAGATTTATATCCACATTTAGCATAGGGTCTGATTAGGAATTTCTTCTTTCTTTCTTGCTGGGCTTCAAAATCAACCTTACTTTCCTTGTTCTTAGCTAGATTGACTAAAGACAAGGAGCTAATACAAATTAGCTATTAACAAGCGATTAATTTGAGGTGTTTTTGTTTTGTTTTGTTTTGTTTTGTTTTGTTTTTTGAGGTGTCAAAGCTATTAACATGAGGTTTTTTTTTTTTTTTTCCTGGACTAAGGATCTAGTATGTTCCCATACTTGTTTCAGGTGTCTTTGGCTGCTTCTCCCTATCTTAGAAAAACTAATTACCCTCTCTAGATGAGAAGTTCTACCTCATAAGTAAGTGTAAAGCAAACAATTATGAAGTGTCATGACTTCCAAGGAAGAAAGTAGACATCAAATACAAAATAGTAAATATCACTATGTAAAGAAATCTCATTGAGGCTTGGGTTGATGCTACCACGGGATGTCTTGTTTCTAGTGTATTATACTCATGGGATTCTAGCATCAGTGGCTTAGGAGGTCAAAGGCCTCTCTGTTTAGAGAAGTTTTTGTTTTAGATGAGCTAAGCCTGTTGGGTTACAGTGGGCCTGAACAACTGAGAAAAACAAAGGATTCCAAAGCAGCTCCTAAGACAGCTTTGTAGAACTTGCTTCTCTGCTGCCAGGATGAACCTACTAACTCTCTCCCCTAGACCATAGAAAAATTGACAACTATCATTGTTAAAAAAATGCATAACAAAATTCATTTATTGAGCATCTACCATGTACCAGTAATTACACACGCTAGCTTGTTCTTTTTTTTAAAATATAATTTATTGTCAAATTGGTTTCCATACAACCCCCAGTGCTCATCCCAACAAGTGCCCTCATCAATGCCCATCACCCACTTTCCCCTCTCCCTCACCCCCCCATCATTAGCTTGTTCTTGAGACAGCTCTGCAAATTAAGATTTATTGTCCCCATTTTAGAAATAAGGAAACTTGCGTCAGAGAGATTAAAGGATTTATTCAAGCTAGTAAGAGAACCGGAGTTTAAGTGGTCCTCTTTATACAAATAGGGACACTAAATTCCAGAGAAAGAAAGTGGACTTCCAGGTCCATATTGTTGATAAGCAGAAAAAGCTAGAGTTAAAACCCAGTTGGATAGTGATTTTTCTATCATATTCCAATTCTCCTTGGTCTGAGGACTCTTCAGCTACAGCTTAAGAGGACCAGGATAGACCATATGGTGGAACATAAAATAAAAACTTCAATAGATTTAAAAAGAAAGAAATAATACAAAGTATGTTCTCTTACCATGATGAAATGGAGTTAGAAATCAATAACACAGGGGTGCCTGCGTGACTCAGTTAGTTAAGTGTCTGACTCTTGATTTCAGCTTAGGTCATCTCACAGTTCATGAGATTGAGCCCTGCACACAAATTACCAAAACTGACTCAAGAAGAAATAGACAATCTGAATAGGTCTATAACAAGTAAAGAGATTGAATTAGTAATTTAAAAAACTACCCACAAAAAAAATCCAGAACCAAATGTTTTCTTTGGTGGATTCTACCAGACATATAATTTAGAATTAATACCATTTCTTCACCAACTCTTCAAAATATAAAAGAGGAAGGAACACTTTCCAAATCATTGTAGAAGGCTAATATTAGCCTGATACTACAACCAGATGAAGATGAAGAAAACTATAGACCAATACCTGTTAGAAAAATGACCGTAAAAATTCTCAATACTTGCAAACTGAATCCAGCACTTATAAAAAGAATTATATACCATGACCAGTGGGATTTATTCCAGGAATACAAAATTGGTTTAACATTTGAAAATCAACTAATGTAATATATCATATTGACAGAGTAAAAAACAAAACCTCATGACCATCTCAATAGACACAGACAAGCATTTGTCAAACTTCAACACAACTTCATGATAAAAAACACTCAACAAAAACTACGAATAGAAAGCAACTACTTTAATAAAAAGCATCTATAAAAATCCACAGCTAACATCCATACTCAATGGTGAATGACAGAAAGCTTTCCCTCAGGAACAAGGCAAGAATGTCAACTCTTGCCAGTTCTATTCAACTTTGTACTGGTGGTTCTAGCCAGAACAATTAGATAAGAAAAATAAATAAAAGACATCCAGGTTAGAAAGGAAGAAGTAAATCTATTTGCTAATAACATAATCTATTATGAAATTCTGAGGATTCCACTAAAAAACTATTAGAACTAATAAAAAAGTTCAGCAAGTTTTCAAGACACATGATCAATACATAAAAATAAATTATATCTATAATCATATATATAATTTGCATATAATATACAAAAATCAATTAACTGTGTTTCTATATACTTGCAATGAATAATTCAAAAATAAAAAATTTTAAATTACACTTACAATAGCACCAAAAAGAATAAAATACTTAGGAATTAACTTAACAAAAGAAGTACAAAACTGGGGTGCCTGGGTGGCTCAGTCAGTTAAGCATCCGACTTCAGCACAGGTTATGATCTCCTGGTTCGTGGGTTCGAGCCCTGTATCAGGGCCTGTGCTGATGGCTCAGAGCCTGGAGCCTGCTTCAGACTCTGTGTCTCCCTCTCTCTGCCACTCCCCCACTTGCACTCTGCCTTTCTATCTGTGTCAAAAATAAATAAACATTAAAAATTTTTTAAAAAAGAAGTACAAAACTTATACTTTGGAAACTATAAAAAGTTGTTGAAAGAAACTAAAGGAGACCTAAATACGTGGAAAAATATCTCATATCCATGCACAAGAAGACATATAAATAAGATGGCAATGTTCCCCAAGTTGATCTATAGATTCAATTCAATCTCTGTCAGAATCTCAGCTGACTTCTTGGTGGAAATAGATAAACTAATTCTAAAATTCGAATTCAATCAAATTGAATTCAAATTCAATTAAAATTGAAATAGCTAAAACAGGGGCGCCTGGGTGGCGCAGTCGGTTAAGCGTCCGACTTCAGCCAGGTCACGATCTCGCGGTCCGTGAGTTCGAGCCCCGCGTCAGGCTCTGGGCTGATGGCTCAGAGCCTGGAGCCTGTTTCCGATTCTGTGTCTCCCTCTCTCTCTGCCCCTCCCCCGTTCATGCTCTGTCTCTCTCTGTCCCCCCCCAAAAAAAAATAAATAAACGTTGAAAAAAAAAAAAAGAAATAGCTAAAACAATGTTGAAAAAGTAGAACAAAGTTGAAGGACTCACACTTCCTAGTTCCAAAACTTACTACAAAACAACAATAATCAAGACAGTGTGATACTGGCATAAGGATAATCATATAGATCAATGGAATAGAACTGAAACTCCAAAAATAAACCCATGTGTCTATGAACAAGAGTGTCCATATCATTCAGTGGAAAGAATTGTCTTTTCAACAATTTGTTCTGGGACAACTGGATGATAGCCACATGCAAAAGAATGAGGTTGGACCTTTACCTCATGTCATACCCAAAAATTAACTAAAATGTGATAGTTAGAAGTATAAAACTCTTGGGGCCCCTGGGTGGCTCCGTCGGTTAAGCAGCCGACTTCGGCTCAGGTCATGATCTCACAGCTCCAAGGCCCACAGTTCAAGCCCCATGTGCTGACAGCTCGAGCCTGGAGCCTGCTTCCAATTCTGTGTTTCCCTCTCTCTCTGCCCCTCCTCTGTTCACACGCTCTCTCTCTCTCTCTCTCTCTCTCTCAAAAATAAATAAACATTAAAAAAAATTTTTAAAAAGAAGTATAAAACTCTTAAGAGAAAGCATAGAGGCAAATCTTCATGACCTTGAATTTGGCAATAGATTCTTAGATATGACATTAAAAGAACAAGCTACCAAAGAAAAAAATAGATAAATTGGACTTTATCAAAATTAAAAAGAAATCTTTGTGCTTCAAAGGATACTATCAAGAAAATGAAAAGCTAACCCACAGAATGGGAGAATATACTTGCAATCACATTTCTGATAAGGGAATTGTATTTAGAATATATAAAGAGCTCTTACAATTCAATAATAAAAAGATAAATAGCCTAATTTTTTAAACGGGCCAAGGATCTGAATAGACATTTCTACAAAGAAGATAAAAGCCAATAAGCACATGAAAAGATGTTCAACATGATTAGTTATCAGCAAAATGCAAATCAAAGCCATAATGAGATGCTAGGTCACATCAACTAGGATGACTATAATCAAAAAAGTCAGATGATAGCAGGGTTGCTTTGGTGAGGTGTGGAGAAATCAGAACTTGCACACACTGCTGGTGAGATGTAAAATGGTGCAGCAAGCAGTTTTGGCAAATTGTCTGGAAGTTCCACAAACCATATGTTACCGATGACCCAGCAGTTCTACTCCTAGATATATACCCAAGAGAAATGAAAACATATGTTTTCAAAGGAGCTAGTCACAAAAGACCATATATTACATGATTGCTTTTATATGAAATGTCCAGAAGAGGCAAATCCATAGAGATAGAAAGTGATTAGAGGTTGCTTTGGGCTAGGGCGTGTGGGAAATATGGTGGCAATAGTGAAGAGATACAGGGTTTATTTTGGAGGTGATGATAACATTTTAAATTGATTATGGTAATGGTTGACAACTCTGTGAATATACTAAAAATCATTTAATTATACACTTTAAATAGGTGAATTATGTGATATGTGAATCTTAATAAAGCTTTCAAAAATGTATCAGGGACAGAGAATATTATAATTAAAGCATTTACCCAAATAAAAATTCTCCAAATATTTAAAAAAGAATAAAGAAAAATTGAAAAAAGAAGAAGTTTAAATCGAAGAAGAAGAAAAAGACGGCAAAATTAAATAAGGTACAAATCAGAAAGCTCACAGAATCAAGGCTGGCTGGAATCAAATCACCTAATAGGTTTTCATCTCGTGTATCCGAATCTTTATATATACCACAAGGGTTTCCACTGTCAGTTTCAAATCCTGTGTGTCTTCACACTTCTTCTAAAATTTTTGACTAAGAGGTAAAAGATTTAGCTAACGATAATAATGAGAAAAGAAGGAGAATGCCTTGTCAGTTGGAAGAGGGTAGGTATGAAGAGGGATTCAAATCCACAAAGATTTGAGAGCCTAGTGTATGTTTTGTACTAGGCTTTATAGGGAAACAAAGATGAATATATTCACATGGAGGCTATAGACTCTAGGAAAAATTTGATTAAATGACCAAGCTATTTGGGCTGGAGAGACATGAGGGAGGAGAAAATATGTACCCTGAACCTTCCTGGCAAGTTTGTGTGTTTCACAAGTTAAAAAAAATTGAAAACTACTAATCTTGACTGGATATGTTCCCTACACTGTGATAGATGACTCTTTTTCATTTCTCTGGTCAGGTTGATCTAAACTTTTAGAGATTAGACCCTCCAATAAATGCAAAAATCTGGCTGCATTATGTGGTTTCTCCTTTCCTCCCCTTCTTTTTTAAGTTCATCATCTTGTGTTCATGTCTCCACATCTAAATGGGGGGGTAAGAGCAGAGTTCTTCCTGACCTTAATGATATCCAGCCCTATCTCCTAGGACCATCATAGTTTACCAGTTGGAGCCCTAAACTGGCCACTTGTTACACACAAGGTTTCTGTTCCTTTTTCTTTTCTTTCTTCTTCTCTCCCCTTTTCTTTTTCTTTCTTTCTCTTCTTTCTTTCTTTCTTTCTTTCTTTCTTTCTTTCTTTCTTTCTCTTTCTTTCTTTCTCTCCCTTTCTTTCTTTCTTTCTTTCTTTCTTTCTTTCTTTCCCTCTCTCTCTCTCTCTTCTCTCTCTTATTTAATAGAGGCAGTAATGTTCTGGATGACTCTGCAGTTAACTCTGGTCTGACCCTGCATCTTAGTGGTTTTATTAGCTGTGTGTTTGGCTGTGGGATCCTCTCTCTAGCTATTGTCATTATTGAGACTACTTGTGTCTCCACTGAATCTCTCCTAAATCCCCGGCTGTTATCTGGCTTGGGTATGTGTGTCTAAGAAGTGAGTGCATTCTTGTCTGAAGCATGTCCTGACTGTCTCTGATAGCAGCCATTTCTGACCTAACTTTACTGGGTACTCAGATTGATATGATTAAGATTAATGAGGCTTACTCTCAGTCATGAATCTATTTGAGGATAAACTTGTAAATCCAATGAGTTCTGAAGATGACTAGTAACTACTTACCTTTCAACCTTTAGGGGATTTGAGGGATGATTTATAACTACTCCTTTTCCATCCAACAATATCATTAGAAAGATGTCGTGAAAGATACTACTTTGCAGCCCACAGATTATCACTCACAAAAATGTGCTTTTATTAACAATAATTCATAAATTATATTTATGTGTTTGTACAAACTCTACCAAATGGTGGTTCAATAAAATCATTGCCACAAAGGCAGGCCAACACATGCCCCAGCTGAAAAGTGTATAGTTCTCATGATTACTATGACAAAATCCTTCCTGAATTGGATTTTCTTCAAATTGTCCACTGAGATGACCATAAAAGATCATCTATAAGACATACAGACATGAAAATTATAATATTGCACTAATGTTAATATCAGGTTGGGAAAACTGTAAGGATCTTGATTATATAGTGCTCCTCTGTTGTTGTATCTCTAGTCATCCTGGAAAGCTAAGTTTTCCAGAGAACTAGGTGTTTGTACACTTTCCATTAGTTTAACCAATACAGTTTCCCTGGATTTTTAAACAGTTATAAATTAACCTTCTTTCAGTGACTCAGAGCCATGCCTATAAACGTGGAGGCAACATGACAATGGAAAAAGCACAGGCTGTGAAATCAGCAGACGTGAGTTTGAATACTGGCTCCTGTTCTTCATAGCTATATGACTTTGGGCAAATTTCTCAAAGCTTTTGAGCTCATCTATAAAATGGGAATGGTGGGATCAAACTGAACAGTGATTATTTGATAATTAAGTGATATAATGCAGTGACTTTTCAGTATTTTTCACCCCAAAATTCTTTTTACAAATGAAATCTTATACAGAGCTGTGTCATGAATAAAAAAAAAGTGGAAATGCTCTGGGTCTTTAAAACCATTGTGTCTAGCACAGAGCCTGACACTTAGTAGATACTATTTAATAATATTTATTTATTTATTTTTGAGAGAAAGAGAAAGAGAGAGAGAGAGAGAGAGAGAGTTTGAGAGAGCTAGCAAGGAAGAGGCAGAGACAGAGGAAGAGAGAATCCCAAGCAGGCTCCACGCTGTCACTGCAGAGTCCAACATGGGGCTTGATCCCACGACCATGAGATCATGACCTGAGCTGAAATCAAGAGGCAGACACTTAACCGATTGAGCCACCCAGGTGCCCCAGTAAGTACTATTAAAATGATAGCAGTGTAGGATTAGCATCACTTACCATGAAGCTTTTATTCATATTTATGATTTTATTCTATATCTGCTTTTAAATGTGGTTTTCTATCTTACCATCAAGCTATAATTTGTCTCTTCTCACAGTAATCACTGTACTTGTTCACAAAAACTCTTCTCCCATCTTCTTTTTTTTTTATTAAAAAAATTTTTTTTAACATTTATCTATTGTTGAGAGACGAGAGAGACAGAGCATGAGCATGGGAGGGGCAGAGAGAGAGGCAGACACAGAATCCAAAGCAGGCTCCAGGCTGTGAGCTGTCAACACAGAGCCTGACGTGGGGCTCAAACCCACAAATCGCGAGATGATGGCCTGAGCTGAAGTTGGACGCTTAAGCAACTGAGCCACCCAGGCGCCCCAGCATTTTTTTTAAATTAATTAATTTATTTTTAAGAGAGAGAGAATGTGAGAGAGAGAGTGTGTGTGTGAATGGGGCAGGGTCAGAGAGAGATGGGGACAGAGGATCTGAAGCAGGCTCTGTGCTGACAGCAGAGAGCCCAATGTGGGGCCCAAACTCGTGAACATGAGATCATGACCTGAGCCAAAGGCAGGCGCTCAACTGACTGAGCCACCCAGGCGCCCCAATTTGCTACTTCTTTCTAATCAGCTCTGGACTTCAAAACCAGACAGCCATAATTTAGAATAAGGGCAACCAAGTTCTGCATGGGGGTTTTAGACTACTTATGTGAATAAGACACTTTGGTTTTATACTTTGTAACACAGGTCTTGGTTATTCAGAGACCTTTTCAGAAAATAGTGTGGTACAGTGGAAAGAATATGAGTTTGGAAGTTAGACAGACCTAAGTCTGAATCTTAAGTCCTCTACTTGTTAGCTGTGTGACCTCGGGCAAGTTACTTGATCAATCTGAACCTCAGATTTATTGACTTTAAAATACAAAGAATAAAACCTGTATCATAGAATTACAATGATTAAATGAAGGAAATGTATAATGGAGTCCTTCATTCTCTTTCCTTGCCTCGCCCTTCATTTTCCTTTCTTCCTGAATTTTCGCTGTGTTTCTGAATAGATTAGGTTGCCAACTGGCTCAGGTGAGGTATGTGGTTCAATGGCATACATTTTGGAATATGTTAGAAAAGGGGTGGTGGTGAGACTGTAGAAGACTGAGACCACGGGAAGCTGAGACATGGAGTATGCCTATAATTTCCCACCCATAAAAGAAAAAAGGAAGAAAAATGCCAAGATGATAAGGCAATTTTGTGAAGGTCGTAGCATACAAAATCAATAAAGCAAGCATTAGCACAATACACGCAGTTACAAGTGTAGTGCATCCTTATTCAGGCACAAGTCTGTCAATCTTGCCCGCTAATTTTTCACATAAAATCTGGACTATAGTCGTGAGCTGGAACCCAGTTCATTCGAGCGTCATCAATAGTTAAAGGGTTTTGTCTGTTTGGTTTTTTTGTTGTTGTTGTTGTTTTTCAACGTTTATTTTTATTTTTGGGACAGAGAGAGACAGAGCATGAACGGGGGAGGGGCAGAGAGAGAGAGGGAGACACAGAATCGGAAACAGCCTCCAGGCTCTGAGCCATCAGCCCAGAGCCTGACGCGGGGCTCGAACTCACAGACCACGAGATCGTGACCTGGCTGAAGTCAGATGCTTAACCGACTGCGCCGCCCAGGCGCCCCGGGTTTTGTCTGTTTGAACTCAAGACTTCATAAAGACTTTTCAGAGTTTCTTCAGAGAATGACTAAAAACATATCATAGAATGAACCATATTTTGTGAAATAGTTAATTTGAACATAAATCTATAAATACAACTATAGTAATAAATAACTCAGTTCTGATGTTAAGCACTGGGGGGACAGCTCTCTCCTGGGCCTGTGAAGTTCCTCTTCTTTCTTTGTCTGCCCTCGCTACAGTGCACTGCTTGCCCATCTACTGTGTCCCACTGTCTTACAGTCACCACTGTTTTACCTTCTCCAAATGCTTTTCAATAATCACACAGAATTTTCAGCTTTTCTGTCTGCAATTGCTCAAAGTTTACTCTTTAATTACAGTCCTTTTGAACTGCATTTCCACAGCACTATCAAAACTGTTCCACATCTGCTCCTGAACAGAACCATTTAAAGCTATAACATATGAAGGTTCATTTTCTTTTACTGTGCACCCTGCAAAATGCCTGCCACAGCCATCCACTCTCTGTCTTCTACAGCTTTGACTTCTCTTGTTCTCACTTGCTTGTGTTCTCTCCCTTTCTCTTTCTCTAGTTCTTTTTTTTTTTTTAATGTTTATTTATTTTTGAGAGACAGAAAGAGAGAGAGTGTGAGCAGGGGAGGGGCTGAGAGAGAGGGAGACACAGAATCTGAAGCAGGCTCCAGGCTCTGAGCTGTCAGCACAGAGCCTGACGCGGGACTCGAACTCAGGAGCCATGAGATCATGACCTGAGCTGAAGTTGGACACTTAACCGACTGAGCCACCCAGGCTCCCCTCTCTATTTCTTTTTTAAAGAAAGAGAATGGTTTCCAGGTTGGTACAATCTGAAAAGTCTTCTCCACTGTGCAGAAGAAATGATAGTTCTTCTTATATCATACCATACTTTCCTTTCTTGTTGTAGCAAACTAGGGTTTTGTTGTTTAATTATTTGTGTATATATACACAAATATATATACAAGTGTATATAGGCATATATTTATAGGCATTAAAACTCTAAGCACATTTTACTAAATTATGAAAAATTTCCCAGCAGTTTCCTTTGATTTTATGTTGTTTTACTCTATTGTTTTCTAATTAAATTCTGATCATGGAGTGAAAGATTTTATAAGACAGTTTCTGAGAGAAAGAAAATTACTGAAACCAAAATTGGAGAAAGTATGAAAGAAAGAAGAATTAAGTTAGACAGTTCAATATAGTCCATTTAAAAACATGCTCATTTGATCCTTGATTGTACCAATTCCAAGGTACTTTCTGGGGTTCTCAGTGATAAAGAAATGAGATATGCTTTCTTTAGATAGTGAGTGTTTTAAAGGTATAATGTCCACGTTTTAGATTAAGAACCCATAAGGTGATGAGGACTCCACCATCACCATCAGCCAGTCCTTCTAAGTCCATGAAACCCATGGATTAGTGAAAAAAGCACCAAACTTAGTGTCAGGATGTGGTTCAAGCCACCCCCCTCTTTTTTTGAGAGAGAGAGAGAGAAAGAGAGGATGCAAGTGAGCGAGGGGCATAGAGTGGGGAGGGAGAAAGAGAAGAGGGTCCCACCCTTTGCAGGGCTCAAACTCACAAACCGTGAGATCATGACCTGAGTCAGAGTCAGATGCTTAACTGACTGAGCCCCCCAGGCTCCCAGGCACCCAGGCCCTGGCTTTTCACTTGCTAGCTATATGGGCTTGGCCATGTCACTTAAGCTCTCTGAGCCTTAGTCTGTACAATGGAGACAACCTCCCTAAGGATGCTCTGATTAAATTATGAGACCATACACTGTAACACATCAGGCAAATAAAATTTTATTTTGAAGTCATCAATTCCATCTTATCTCCCTTGGGTTCACTCATGTGCAGTGTTCCCAGAGCCAGTCCTCTTAGTTCCTGACCCTGCCTCTTGATTCAGGGTAAAAGAGCACACCGCTCTCACCCAGTCCTTCCCGAGTGAGTGTCAAGCACTCCGAGTATATGACCTCACTGAATCTTCAGAACAATCCTGTGAGATAGGTACTGTGTGGATTCGAATCCAGGCAGTCTGACAAAGTCTGCATACTTGAATCATACTGATTTGAGGTAGCTTTCGGGCAGCCATCAATACATGTCATTCTTGCTGCCATGAAGGAAAGCATTTCTGACAGAGGTTTTCTTTCAGGATGATGGGAACTCAGCCAAAAGGCCCTGGCAAATCCAGGGGGAGTCCTGTAAACCTCAGGAATGGTGGCCTTCTGCATCATGGGAAGTATTCCCAGGAAGGTGTTGGCTTGCCACAGCATGATAGCTCACTGTAGTACCTCTCAGGGCCACTTGGGAGATTTTAGGCTAGGAGGGCTCACAGACAGCGCCATCGCAACACCACAAAGCTCTGAAACCAGTAAGGGCTCCACAGGCTGCTCTCTACGGTCCGTCCAGGCATCACACTGAGTATCTCCAGATGGGCCTGTATCTAAGCTTCCTTTCCTAGCTGGGCAAGGGGAAGGCTCGGGGAGATCTAAGAGAACAAGAGGCCCCACAGTAAAGAAAGCTGGACAGGAAGTCTCCTAGCACAGAGGAGGCCAGCAGCAGCAAGAGGATAGCACCACCCCCACTAGCACTCAACGTTCTACGAAGTGCAAAGATTGTGTCAGCATTTCCATTTTAAACCCTTAATTTCATAGGCTTACAGCTCAAGTCATAAAAATTCACTCTGGGTTGAAGTTTGGCATCTACTCTCTTAGCTGTTCTTAAGCTGTGTGCCCAAAAATAGAGACGTTTCTAGTTTTAGGTATTTGGGGGATGTCTATAAACACCCCCCCAAAACTTCATTAGGTAAAAAATAGGCTTCTAAGCTGTTGGTCCACAATGCCTCAAAAGCTTGCCTCTGTAAATATGCAGGAAAACATGTTTTGAAAAAGCAGTGTTTTTCCACCAGAAATATGGATTCTCTATACACTGAACTAGGGCAGTGGAGTGATGGAATCTAATGTTATTGCATATTCAGAGTAACAGGCCATGTGACCTTCACTGTCCCTCACCACACTGGCTGGAGCTGTCCTTGCCTTAAGAGGTTTGGAGTCAGTGACTGATTCAGATTTTTACAGGTTATTGGATTTTGACCAATATGTATTTAAATCTCGGTTATACTTTCCTTGTAAGTTTGGTACCAACAGAAAAGATAATACATGCCAATACGGCCTGACATATAATAGACTCACCTTTATTGGTAGCAAATAATTGGTCTTTTAGATCTGTGAAGTTTATCTATAGTAGTCATCAGTGAAAAGTCCTTTAACTTCTTCATTTTGTTTTTTTATTTTTTATTTTGAGAGAGAGATAGAGAGCAAGTGAGAGAGGGGCAGAGAGAGAGGGAGACAGAAACCCAAGCAGGCTCTGCACCGTCAGCGCAGAGCAGGATGTGGGGCTCGAATTCACGAACCATGAAATAATGACCTGAGCAAAAATCAAGAGTCTGATGCTTAACTGCCTAAGCTGCACAGGTGCACCTAACCTCTTCATTGAAAAAAATTTCACCCATTCTGTTCTTCTTCTAATACCTTTCACTGGCCACTGAAGCTATATAGACACTCAAAGTATCAGACAAAGTGAAAAATAGATTCCCAAAAGAAAGCCCCCAAAGTTTTAGGAGTCAGACAAGTGACAAGGAGCTAATAATGCTACCTGTATGGCAGGGGTGCCGAAGAGCTGTGAGAAATCAGTCAGATGACTTAGCTCTGGTAAGTAATACTCTGACAACTCAGCTCATTAGAACAGCCCGATGTGAGGCAAGTTTGAAGAGTCTGGTCTCCTGAAGTGTTAGAACTTTGGCGGCTAACAAAGAGGAGCTGAAGGAAAAGCAGAGCGGGAGCAGGGAAGCCACCATATGGGACCTCCCATCCCTGAGCAGGAGGTTGCCCTCTGGTCCCCAGTCTGAGAGACTTGGAGAGTCAAGGCTTATCTCAGGGGAGAAAGGGAATGTCTGGCTGTGGCGCCTGGTTTGGGAGCCAGGAGGGGAATCAGTGGCTCTGAGCCCTAATCCCAAACTACCCATATGATATCTATCTCTTGAAACAAAGTGTCTATCAACAGAGGGATTTTCAAAAACATCTTCTTCATTAATGGAGGAACTACTGAAATGTCCATGGAGCATTTAGGGGTCATTCACACCTGAAGTTTACCTTGTACTTTTTAAATGTCAAAAGCAAACTGCAGATCTACCAACAGTTAGCAATTTTACCTACTGCTGTCTAATCCTTTTATCCACTGCAAATTCCATTCCAAAGAGAATCATTAAGGCAAAGTAAAAGTGATGAATACTAACTGATTAGGGAGGGGAAATTAGTGAGGTCCTATTAAAACTAATGCATTTCTAAGCCCTTAATGCTATTTCTTTCTTCATTTTTTTAAGTTATGCATACAAAGGAATGCATATAAAATATGTATCAGGCAGAAGAATAATAAGATAAGCACTCTTGTACCCAAAATACAGGCTAAGAAAAAGGACACCATTCATACCACTGAAGACATCTGTGTGCTTCTGCCCCATCTCAAATCCTGCTCCCTCTTCCCTGGAGGTTACCCTATCCTGAATGTCATGTTTATGACTCCTTGACTTTTCTTTATTATGTAGCTCACCTATGGAAGTAAATATTCCTAAACTGTGATGCTCAGTTTTTTTGTTTTGAGCTTCATAAAAATGTTGTCATACCGTGTGTATTCTTCTGCAACTTACTTCTTTCATTCAACATGCTTGCAATATTCACTCATGTTGATATACATGGCAAAACTTTGTGTTCACTGCAGTATAATACTCCACTGTTTGACTATACTGAAATTGATTTAACCATTGTCCTCTTGAGAGATATTTGGGCTGATTACAATGTTTAGCTATTGCAAACAATTCTGCTTTGAACATTACTGTACCTTCCCTCTGGGGAACATGGCAAAAATTTCTCTAGGGATTTATTTCTGCTGAGTCATAGAGTTTACACATCTTTAACATCCCAAATAATGCCAAACTGTTTTCCAAATTGTTGTACACAACCACCAGCAGTGTACATTTGCTCCAGTTGCTTTATATCCTTTCTATTTCTTGGTTTTATTTGACATTTCAAGTTTTGGCTGTCTAATGAATGTGAAATGTTTTCCCTTTCTGGTGTTACTTTGCATTTTCTTGATTTCCAGTGAGGCTAAGCATCTGTTCATATGTTTATCAGTCGATCATATTTATTCTTTTATGAAGTGTGTGTTCAAGTCTTTCTGTCAGTTTTCTATGGAATTGTTTGTCTTTTTCTTATTAATTTGTAGAAATTCTTTATATACACTAAATCTTTGTCACTTGATATGTTCAAAATATATTTCTGACTTGTTCTTTTCACTTATTTATGCTGACCTTTGATAAGCAGAATTTTAAATATAGTTTGTTATTGCTATCTTTGTTCTTCTTTTTACCTAATTGTTTCTCACAAGAGGAAAAATAAGCTGGAATTTGGTTCATCCTTAGTGAATGGCTTCCCTAGTCCCACTTGGATAGTATTGGTTGGATGAATCTGGAGTTGATTCAGTTTATTTTACACATACTTTTTTTCCCCAAAAGCAGGAGTCTGTCCCAAGAGGCCCTCAAAAAGTATGGGCTTTTGTTGATAACTTTCACCTGTTTCTGGGGGATTTCTGCTTAGTGTCAAACAGCCATCAGAGTCTCACAGAGATTTTTTGTTCCTGAGAGTCAGTAAGAAGTTGTAAAAAAGAATCTTCATCCTTACTTAGGGTTCATGGTGGTGTGGTAATATGGAGCTAACAAACCTCGTATCTAAACCAAGTTCCAATCTTCACCCACTGTGTAAGCTCTCAGACCCTTCTTGTTTGTTAAAGGAAGGTAATTGCACTTGCTTTATTCCCTTGTGAGAATCAATAAGATGATACGTCCACGTGCCCACATGACACATAGCTCTCAACAAATGTCTGTCCCCTTCACCTTAGGAAGGGGGACCCTTTAGCAGTTAGTCTGTTCAGTCCATCTCTAATCTTTGGTCAAAAACCTTTCTTCCACCACTCTCCCCAAATTTGCGTCTGCACCTTTGGCATGTATGGAGACTACAGTGGACAAATAATTGTTGGCCAGGGCTTCTGATTGTTTCTTTCTTTTCTTCAAATACTCAGAAATAGCAGAACCATGTGCTTAACCATTCCAAGCAATTCAGTTACCATGTTCCTTGTATTTGTCAAATGAAAATCCAGTATTATTTTTACAATCACAAAAGCTAGGGAGGAATACTTACGGCAAATACAATTGGACAATCTGATTTTCATTTTGTCAATCACAATGTTTCACTCACAAATTACACATAGACTTTCATTCATATTCTCTCTCTCTCTCACACACGCACACACGCACACACGCATGCACGTGCACATGCACGCACACACAAACATGCTCTTTCCTGCTTCTTATACTAGTATTTCTTAGTTGCCATAAGGTACTCAGAGTAGCCAGTTATGATCAGAATGAATCAGGAGCAGTTGCGATGAGGTTTTGCCTCCAATTCCATCTTTACTGCTCCTTATAACAGAATTTAAGAAGCTTTCTAAACCCTTTGTCCTTGATCAGTCTTCATCAATTGACCTCACCCTGGCTAGCACCAGGGTTTGTGATCTTGGTAAAGTAAGGAGATATCCTAGCATCTATGCTGTTCATTCTCAAATTTATTTTTAGCCAATGTATCAACTCAAGATCTCAGACACTCTTTGTAAGCCATCCATTCCTTTATTTTACAATTTTTCCTGCTTGATTAGTTGCACTGATTCATTTATCACTCTCCCATTCTGAATTACTTAACAAATTCTTCATTCATCATTTATTTAATCAACAAATATATTGTTTCACTTTTAAAAATATGCTCTTAAATTTACTATTGCAGAAATCACTGTTAGAGTTTTTAGTGACTCATAGCACATTTATCTGTGTGTTGTTGGTATGCACATTGCTTTTATTATATATGCATTCAGATACTTTTATCTCATTCTACTTTTCATTAATATCAAAGCCTCCCCTTGATGTGGTGATTTTCAATGTTTCTGTTTTCCTATTCTGTACTCCAATAGTTTTTTTGTATATACCACTCTATGGCATGTATTTTACAGTGCTTTGTATTATGATTTTACTTGTGTTAATCTCCTTTCTAGATTGTAGGTGTCACATAAGTGCCTACCTGCCCCCTTTCAAAGATAACTTTCTCCTGGGACACCTGGTTGGCTCAGTTGGTTAAGCATCCAACTCTTGATTTTGGCTCAGGTCACGATCTCACAGTTTGTGAGTTCAAGCCCCACATCAGGCTCTCTGCTGTCAGTGCAGAGCCAGCTTGGGAATCTCTGCCCCCCCCCCATCCCCACTCTCTATCCACCCCCATCCTCTCTCTTTCTGTCTCTGTCTCTCTCAAAAATAACTAAACATTTAAAAAAATCAATAAAAAAGATCACTTTCTTCTAATATCCTTGATGAAAGGGGTTTTGTTTCAAGGGAATAGCCTTGAACTGTCCTTCTGCCACACACTGCTGCTACCAGCCACATTAGCCTCGAGGAGAGGTGATATAGTGAAAGCTTCACTTCTTTTTACTGCACCTCATTCTAGTTTCCTTCAGCACCATTTATGCAAGGCTGTTATGGATAGTATCTTTTTATGGGAGTCATAGAAGGGCTAACAACATAGCACAGCAAACAACTCGGAAGTGAACATCACGGTCCTATAGTCCCCAGGCCACCCTCATTACAGAGAATCTCTCAGAAAGAAAGGAACTTTCCTTTGGTTCTAGCTTACTGGCCCTCTTGTCTCCTAGTCCCTCTTCACATCTCTGGACATCTCCATCTGGTGGTCCCACCCACTCTCTTTCACAATGATTCTCTGTAGAAACTCAAGTCTTCTCCCTTTTTTCCATATAAACGTTCAGCTCTTTGTCTAGTACATCTAAGCTGTGCCCTTCTCAGCTAAAAAGTTCCATCAAAGTGTCTTCTCAAACAATCGTGTTATGTACCCTGAAAATCAATGTTGCAACTTCCCTATTAGTTGGGGCTGTGAAGTGTGTGTGTTTTTTTTTAATAGAATTTTTTCCTACCACCACAAATGTGAGAATCTTATTTCACACCATTCATAATACCTTACACATGAGATTATTTCATTTTGCCGTTCCCATTCTTTTTTTTTAAGTTTATTTATTTATTTTGAGAGAGAGAAAGCAAGAGCAGCGGAGGGGCAGAAAGAGTGAGAATCCCAAGCAGGCTCAGCATTGTTAACGTGGAGTCCAACACGGGGCTGGATGCCATGAACCGTGAGGTCATGACCTGAGCTGAAGTTAGATGCTTAACTGACTGAGCCACCCAGGTGCCCCTAATCCAACTCTTTTGGCCTTATTTAATAAAAACATTTGTGTTTCAATTGTATGTGAGAAGGAGAGGGCAGGAAGAGGAAGGGGACAAAACTAAGTTTTCTTCCTTAGATGAATGACCAGGTGATTGGTAAATCATCAGCTTCTGCTTAGGACACACGAGAGAAGGAACGTTTTTTTTAAGGGGAAAGGATTTCAATTTTGAGTATGTCAAGCTTGCAGTATCCATATGACATCGGATAACAATACCCACAACTAGGAATACAGATGTTGATATTCAAGACAGAAGTGATTTGTTTCTTGATTTGGAAATCATTAGCATATAAGGTACTGGTTAAGCTATAAAAGAAATCACTCAAAATACCAGGGAAAAGAGAAAAAGAACAATGAGACAGCATGATAGATACAGAAGTCAGTGGATAAATGATGCTCTTAGAAAGAATTGAACAAATAGAACAAATGCAATAATCAAATATATAATATAAGAAAACATAAGGATAAAGTACTAGAAGGATTTCAAGAGAAGTCAGAGTCAAGACAAGAAGGTCCATTGTGTTTTTTTAAATTTTTAAAAAATTTTTAACATTTATTCATTTTTGAGAGTGAGAGAGACAGAACGTGAGCAGGGTAAGGGTAGACAGAGAGGGAGACACAGAATCCAAAGCAGGCTCCAGACTCTGAGCTGTCAGCACAGAGCCCAACACAGGGCTCGAACTCACAAACTGAGATATGACCTGAGCTGAAGTCAGATGCTCAACCAACTGAGACACCCAGGCACCCCCAAGAAGATCCATTATCGCTACACTTATTTTACATTGTTGTTAAAGTAAATTCTGCCCAATAAAAAGATAGAAGGGAAGAGAGGGAGGGAGGGGTTTTATTATTTGCAATATTATCAATGTTTGCAAAAGATAAGATTGTGTAACTAGAAAATCCAAGAGAATCAAAGCTACTAGAACCAAGAGAGGGTAATAGTACCCATTTACAAAATAAAAACTGTTTTCCCACCATATCTCAGAAACCTCCATTTAGAAAATATAATGGAAAGATATTGAAATAAATATCATGCACCACAAAAACAAAATAAGGGGGTCACCTGGGTGGCTCAGTCAGTTGAGTGTCCGACTGGGCTCAGGTCATGAGATCTTGCGGTTCGTGAGTTGGCACCCCACATTGGGGTCTCTGCTGTCAACACAGAGCTTGCTTCAGATCCTCTGTTCTCCTCTGTCTCTGCACCTGCCCTGCGTGTACTCTCTCAAAAATAAATTAAGCATTATAATAAAAATGTAAAAAACAAAAACAAAATGAGGAAACAGCTATGTTTGGAAATGCAGAGGAAAGAAATGAAAGGTACTTCTTTCTTATGTCCCACGTTATAGGTGGTAATTATACTCCACGTTTTTGCTATTGCTGCACGTGTGCTAGTTCTGAGTCTCCAGTCAAATAACAAGCTCCTAGACTGTAGGACCATGTCTTCCCTTCTGTTTCTTCCCTGAAACCGACTGGAAAGCTAAGCACAGAAGAAGAGGGCTACAACCATCTGATTCATCTTGTTTTTGTGCATTTTTTTCCCAATTTAAATTAAACTTTAAGTAGAGACTTAACAGGAGAAAATAACCAGTTTGTGAACTAACAAAAACGTATCACTATATCAAAATTATTCTTCTAACTACCTCCCCTGACTCTGAGAACTAATGGTTCCACAACACAAGATTTAGTGTGCACATTCCTGTTAAATTTTTCTCGCTTCAACTAAGCACATTTTATAAAAAGGCCTTTTAAAAATGAATCTGCTGGAATACCCATAAGAACCAGCATTCTCAAACAGACTAGGGTCAAGGGAAAGAGAAAGCACACTCTTTCAAACCAGAGTTTCCGCTCTCCTGTCACTTCTGTCTCCTCACCTTCTTGCTGGCTGGGGGATTACTTGGTGCAACAAGGAAAGTAATTAGTACATCTAACGCCTAAGAATGTAAGGCACAGCAGGGAAGATAATTAGTATGTCTAAGTCAGGCAGAGAAAGACAAATATTGTATGATCACGCTTACATGTGGAATCTAAAACAAACAAACAAGCAAACAAAATTTACAGAAAAAGGGACTTGTAACAAGAGACTTGTTACCAGAGGTGGAGGGTAGGGGGGAAAAGGAATTAGAGGAAAGTGGTCAAAAGGTACAAATTTCCAGTCATGATGTACAACATGATGAATGGCTAGTACTATTGTGGAAAGTTAAGAGAGTAAATAAATCCTAAGAATTCTCATCACAAGGAGAACTTTTTTCCTTTTTTCTTTTTTATTGTATCGTTTTGAGAAGTTGGATATTAGCTAAACCTATTGTGGCAAGGTAATCATTTCACAATATATATATATATGTAAATCAAGCCATCATGTTGTATGCCTTACACTTATACAGTACTGGATGCCAATTATTTCTCAATAAATCTGGAAAAACAATCCAGGTGAGTCCAGAGTGATACATGAAGAACTGTTTGTTAAGACTAAATCACTGGTGTCTTTTGCCTCATGGTTGACTGAGTTTAGATCCCTGCCATAATTAGAAGAGAGTCACTTGAGAAGTAAAAATGCTTAAGGAAATTTCAAACAAGAGGGGGTGTAATAGTGTTGTACTATGGTTATAATTCGCATTTTCTGGATGACTATCGAAGTCAAGCACCTTTTCATAAAAGACTTCTGGTTTTGGCAATATTATAATCTGAAAAATGCTCCAGCTCAAAAACCTTTTCAAAGATGGATAATATAATATAGTAACTTTCTGCTAACAGAGTAGATCTTAAAAGTTCTTATCACAGGGCACCTGGATGGTTCAGTCGGTTAAGCGGCTGACTTCGGCTTAGGTCGTGATCTCACAGTTTGTGAGTTTGAGCCTCATGTTGGACTCTGTGCTGACAGCTCAGAGCCCGGAGCCTCTTTCAGATTCTGTGTCTCCCTCTCTCTGCCTCTTCCCCTACTCACTCTGTCTCTCTCTCTTTCAAAAATAAATAAACTAAAAAAAATTTTTTTAAAGTTCTTAACACAAGGAAAACATTTTAACTATGTGTGGTGATGGATGTTAATTAAACTTATTGTGGAAATCATTTGGCAAGACAGTTGACCCTTGAACAACGTGGGTTTGGACTGTGTGGTCACTTATATGAAGATTTTTTTATAGTACAGTAATGTATTTTCTCTTCCTTATGATTTTCTCAATAACATTTTCTTTTCTCTAGCTTACTTTATTTTTTTTATTTTAAGTTCAGTATAGTTAACATACAGTGTTATATTAGTTTCAGGTATACAATATAGTGATTCAACAATTCTGTACTTTACTCTCATGTACAATGAGAGTACATTGTACTCTCTGTACAATGCTCCTCATAAGTGTACTCTTAATTCCCTTCACCTATTTCACTCATCCCCCTACCCACCTTTCCTCTGGTAGCCATCCATTTGTTCTTTATAGTTATAGCTGCTTACTTTAAGAATACGGTATATAATGCATGTAATATACAAAATATGTGTCAATCAACTGTTTATGTTATTGGTAAGGCTTCTGTCAACAGTAGGCTATAAGTAGTTAAGTTTTGGGGGAACCAAAAGTCATATGTGGATTTTCGACTGTGTGGAGGTCAGCATCCCTAACCACCATATTGTTCAAGGGTCAACTGTACATACATATATCAAATCACTATGTTGTACAACTAAAACTAGTATAATGTTTTATGACCCGTATATCTCAATTTAAAAAAACAGAGTAACTTTCTCTTAAATATATGGTTAAATTTTAAGAAAGTAAGAAAAATCCTCAAAGATGAAAAATGTAGGAAGAACTAAAGACAAAGTTGTAAATTTAAGTTGATGCTAGGACTACCTGGGTGTAAAGAATCTATCTTATTAAGCCAGGGGCTTGAATTTTGTTTTTCTCTTTTTGATTGGTTATGGAGTGTCTTTTTTAAATAACCTTTTTTTTAAGTAGACTTTTTCGAAGTATGACATGCAGAAATTATAATTGTATGCTTTAATTAATTTTAACAGCGTGAACACATTCAAGCAGTACTCACACCAAGAAACAGACTTTTTTGCCAGCAGTCCAGTAGCCTCAGTTGAGTCCCATTTAGTCACTACTCACCTCTCCAAGGGAAATCCTAACTTCTAACAGCATCAAATTAGTTTTGCCTGGTTGGTCTTTGTATAATGAAAACACACAGTAGGTACTCATCTAAGTCTGGCTTTTTTCCCTTAATATTATGTTCGTAAGGTTTATTTATGCTTTTGCATTAAGTTGTAGTTCACTCATTCTCATTGGTGTGTAATAGTCCAATGTATGAATATACTCTAATTTGTTATCCTTTCTACTGCAGATGGACATTTGGGTTGTTTTCACTTTTGAGTTATAATGAATAGTGCTACTGTTAACATACCATACCTGCCTTTTTGTTAGCATATGCACATATTTTTCTGTATATACCTAAGAGGGGAATTGTTTGTCCATACAGTACATTCCTACATTCCTAGAAAACATAATTGTAGGATGCTGACAGTTCAGTAGATACCACCAAATCATTTTCCAAAGTGGATGTACCAATCTATATTTCAACCAGCTGTGTGTGAAAGTTCCACCAACGCTCAGTATTGTTTGTCTTTTTCATTTTGGCCATTCTGATCGGAGTACAGTAGTATTGCATTATGGTCATAATTTGCATTTTCCTAATCACTATTGAAATTGAATGCTTTTTCATGTTTCTTGGAAATTCGGATATCCTCTTTTGCAAAGAGCCTGTACAAGTTCTTTGCCCATTTATCTTTTGAGTTATTTGTCTTTTTCTTGTTGATTCATTGGAGTTCTTAAAATGTTCTGAACTTAAGTCCACATATATACAAAAAATGTCTTTTTTTTTTCTATTCTGTACTTGGCTTTTCATTGTCTTAGCGATGTCTTTTGATAAACATAAGTTTTTAATTCAATACAGACCAGTCTATCAGTTTCTTTCATTATGGTTAGTGTTTTTTGTGTCTTTAAGAAATCTTTGCTTAGCCCAAGGTCATAGAGACATTCTTCTATGTTTTCCTTTAAATATTTTATTGTATTTCACATTTAGATCACAATACATCTGGAATTTATTGTTTCTGTATGGTGAGTCAGGGGTCAAACTTCATTTTGTTTCAAATTGGTATCCGATTGACACAGAACCATCCTTTTCTACTATAGTATAACGTTTTTCATAATTCAGGTACCATATATGTGTGGGTGTGTTTCTGGACTCTATGTGCTGTTCCACTGGTCTGTTGTCTATCTTTGCACCAGGACCATGCTGGTACAACTGGTAAGATAAAGACTGGTGTAGAATGAATTCTTACAAAATTGCAAAACAATAGAAAAAAATCCTGTTCTGAAACATCAGTAGACCCAGTAAATGGCATATCAGATGCTTCCTTCCAAGAACCTCAGAGAACAGAATTACCATCTAGAGATTATTTTAAAACATGGTTAAGATAGATAAAAAAAACAGATCACACAGAGTAAAAAGCAATATTTTTTTAAAAGACTAAATTGACTGAAAAAGGAATCAAATAGAATTTTAAAGAATGTAACATACTCCTTAAAATTGAGAGTATTCATTGATTCCATGCAAGTGTGTCAAACCTTGACAAATAAGTGATAGGTTTTAACTGTAGTAGCATAAACATGACTCCTGACTGGGGTGCCTGGGTGGCTCAGTTGGTTGAGCATCCAACTGTGGCTCAGGTCATAATCTCACGGTTCATGGATTCAAGCCCTGCGTCAGGCTCTGTGCTAACAGCTTGGAACCTGGAGCCTGCCTCGGGTTCTGTGACTCTCTCCCTCTCTCTCTCTCTCCCCCCTCCCCACTCACTCTCTCTCTTTCTCTCAAAAATAAACATTAAAAAAAAATTTTTTTAAGCCATGACCCCCTGATTATTGTCCTTTCCAACTGCAGACATCAAGCAACCTTCTATCTTAAAAAAAAAAAAAAAAAAGTTTATTTTTGAGAAGGCACAAGCAGGGGAAGGGCAGAAAGAGGGGGACAGAGGATCTGAAGCTGCCTCTCCACCAACAGCAGTGAGCCCAATGTGGGGCTCGAACTCACGAACTTCGAGATCATGATTGGAGCCAAAGTCGCAGGTTCAACTGGCTGAGCCACCCAGATAACTTCCATTTTTTTGTCGTGACATGCTTAATGCAACAGCAGACATGAAATAAGTGGGAAATATTCTGAATGGACTGGGCATCCCTACCGATTCATCTCCAGGGTATTTGTCTGTCTTAAACGTTAAATGTCTTAAATGTTAGTGAAACACCACCAAGAAGGTAATGCCAAAAAAAAAAGACCCAGCAAAATAGAAATTCAAAGGGAGTTTTCCAGGTGGTTAAGCAGTGAGCATTGGAGGGGTTTTTAGTGCCACCTAAGCAAAATAAGCCCCATCTGGCTGATTCAGCCTTAGGTTGTGCTACAGGAGAATTATGGAGATATAATTCTCCATATTTACTTTACCTAACCTGGACAGTGGAACCAGCTTTTGGAGTCAGATCTGGATTTAAATTCAGGTTACACCAGTTATTGCTATATCTGGCTCAGAGTGGACATGCAGTCCCTGAGGCCTCCCTTCTCCCACTCCAGAAGCCTTAACAAAGCCCGAGTACACACAATGATTGTGCTTTTGCCCATCTGAGTCCTAAGGATCCTCATGAAATACTAATGGTAGCTATTTACAATCACCCGGTCGGTCACTGCACTAGATGTTTTACATACATTACTTCTTTCCAAGCCTCCTAATAACCCTGAGATAGATACAGATACAGATAAAGATAATTTTTCCCATTTTATTTGCCCCAGATCACATGCTAAATTGCACCAGAAATGAGATTTGAACCTATGTCTGTTCTAGGTTCTTTCCATAACACTACGTTGCCTGACTTGTGGCTTATTTCGATGTTTTTTACATTCAGCTTCCTTCTGAAAAACGTATTTTCATAAAATTTTACACACTGACAAGTAAAGGACTCTGCTGATTTTCTTCTAGGCGACTTTGTGGAGCTTCACGACAGTCGTGTTTCTGTTGCAGGCCTGGCTGCTCCCCTCAGCTGTACATGCTGCACACTCTTATGCAAACCCCTCATCCAGGACAGGCTTTATTGATCTTTATTGATGCTGCCTTCAAAGCCAGGGCAGCCATCTGAGAGGATGGAAGAAACCAGTAAAAGATTGGATTCTGGGGAGCCATCCCAGGTAGAGTTGTGCTTTTACGCACCAGCACATTTGTGGAGCAAATTTGGTGTGTACTCAGAACGGCAGCTAATGAGCACAAGTGAAGTTCAGTTCTTTGTGTAAACAAGGGAGAGAGCATGTGTCTGAATGTAATTCCGACTGCATCAAGGTCATTTTAGAGCTGGTGGAGCTCTATTTGTCTTAGGAAATCTCGAAAACTTTTATAGGGAATTCGGAAAATATTTTCAGCCAGCAGGAAAGATAAAATCCCTGCACACAAAGTACAGGCATGGGCCCAGAGACTGAACAGACAGACTGCTGTAAAACCCCCGTTTAATAAGGCATTAAAATGCCATCGACCTGGACACATTAAAAAAAAAAAAAAAAAAAAGAGCAATGAAAACAAATACCATTCAAATAATTAGGATCTTATGCCTGGGGCCAGCCTTGATGCCAAGCAGGGACTCCCCTGCAGGAATCAGCATTGAGCCCGATCCCCGGAAGGAGGGGAAGGAGGGATCGGCTAAGACAAAGGCAGCTCTGGCCCGGAATTTTTGCCAGCACCCCCCGCCCCTCCCGCCGCTACCGCCGGCTCCTTGATGCTGAAGGCAGCGCGTTTGAAGTAGTCTTCCTCGCCGACATCTTGGGCGACTTTACAGCCCAGTAGCTCGTGTGGGGCTTCGGTGCTCGGAGGATTACCGAGCTGCCCCAGGGAAGGGTCGAGAGCGCGCTCCCTACCGTGGCGGCGAAGCTAGCGGCGCCGCGCTCTTCAGTTCCATGAAGGACAAGGAGGCATTTGAAGGCCTACTTTATTGGGTAAATATGCTCCAAATTGGGGTGAGGGTTGGAGAGTGAACATTTGTTTACGAACGTAGCTGTGAGGGGAAAAAAGATGTCTTTTCACTAGCTCCTGCAAATACGGAAGCTGCCCCCGAGCTATTTCCTGCCGCCCAAGCTCCTGAATAGCTGAAGGCCAGGTGCGCAGCGGCACGTTTCATTCCCACCCTCCCCCAAGGTAGTTCCCGAGGGCTCAGCCCCAGAAATTTAAAAAATAAAGGACTTGCCTTCTCCTTATTTCTGGAGTGATCATTTGTTTGCTTGTGGCACCAGTATTTTGCAAAGTTGCTGTTACAAAAGGATGCCTCCCAGGTCTAACTGGAGGAGCTTTGATACGGTTGAATTTTAAATCCCATTATATCTCTGGTACAAATGGAGAGGGTCTGGTATTTTTCTCCTCTTCATTCACTTTTAAAAGTTTCTCATGTGAATCTGTGTCTCTGATCAGGAACTCTTGTTAAAGACTCCTGTAGACAAACTTGTGACTACCTGAATATGTTTCTAAGATTTTCATTTCTTCCTCTTCTTGTACATTTCCTTTTCTTCCAACAGATTGTAATCTCCAGCAAAATTTGTAGATGAGAGGCTGGAGAAAGGGAGAGAAGAAGAAAGAGAGAATGGAAAAAGAATGAAAGAAATTATAATTAAAGTCTAAGCATTTTCTGGGGTTAATTTGAATTGGACCAGTTGGTTTTGTTTTGCAATACAAAAGAAAAATTCAGGCCTTGGGGCCTAAAACTTTCATTAAATTCAGCTTTGGTGAGTTCTAATAATACAGCGGTTTATTGCAAGCGTGAAAAATGTCATTGTGGAGGCCTTCCTAAGCAGCAGCCTCACCTCTTGGGTATGACTCATACTTCCTCCATGGCCGCCTGAGCTGTAAAGTTGTGGGCAGGATATTTAAGGTCCAGTGAACCAGCTCCTTGAATCCTTCTTGCCATTTTACTGGGATCATGTCCCAATTAGCAATCTTGCCATCCAGAGCAGTAGCTGGACAGCAAAAGTGAGAGAGGGGCAGGGTGCTTAGGGCTGTTGCAAATGATTAGTCCAAAAGAGTAGCGTAAAACTTAGAACTCAGTCCCCGGCAGGAGTCTGCTGGAGGAAATGAAGGGATCAACAACATGAGAGGAGTACTGTGGCCGATTGTTCCGACCACAGCCACAGGCTTTTCTGTGTGTGCCGGAAATTGACCTCGTCAAAAGCTGAGGATGCAGGCTGGGCAAGGATAATGATAAGGTAGGTGATGATACTAAATCATCCACCTCTCAGAGCTGATGAGATTGTTCAATACCTTGCCAACCATTCCGCCTCCTTAGTCTATGAAAAGCAGTGATTTTTTTTTCATGAATAGGCAGAAATTAGTGTGGGCTGGTGCTAATTGGACCAACGGGAAGCTTAATAATTGCAATCACTTTCATTTCTTACTATTTTCATGCAGAGCGTCTCATTTGGCCCATGAGCCATGCCAAGCCTAGGCCGTTGGCAGCACAGATAGTGCTCATCCTTCTTTGCAAAGAGGAAATTGCAGCCGAAAAAGACTGAGGGATTGTCTAAGGCCTCCAACAAAATAGTGGCAGAGTTGGGACTTTCTTTTAAGAGTAGATTCATTTCCAGTGTCACTGAATATGGCAATGAGCTTTGAATGAAGGAGCAAAAAACTCAAGCTGTCTCTTCCTAGGTGAAGACGGCTGGCTTCTCCGCTGGAGGGATACCCTTTCCTAAATGTCCTTGAATGGTGTCCTGAATCCTGGATGAGCCCCAAACCCCTAGGAGTGTGAGGTGCTCAGAGCGCTGGAAAGACCAAGCAGGATTCTTCCCAGCATGGCCCTCCAGCTCCCCTTGGCACTCTATACCTAACTGCACATAGGCTTTGGCGGCTGTTAAAGAAGGCTTAACTGTGAGACAGGAGAAGCAATAAAGTACCGAAAAGCAATAAAAGGAATTTCCCAGAAAAGAAAATGTCTACATTTTTTCAGCATCTAAAATGAAACCTATGCAGACGGGCATCCCATGGTAGGGAAGGGGGACAACATTAATTGGGCACAGTTTTATCTGTGTTATCTCATTTAATCTGTTATTTAAGCTTGGAAGGTAGGTAGCGCTTTATTACCCCTAATTAAATGTAGGGAGATATTGAGGCTCACAGAGATGAGGCATACAGCTAATAAGTGGTAGGGCTCCAGGCCCATTCTCTCTTCACTACCTCACTGTGCCTCTTCATCCAAAGCTCTGGTAAACTATCTCTGGGAGGTCGTGCAGAGCGCAGAGCCTCACAGTGACTGCTCTAGCACCCTTTAGTCTCCATCCTTTTTTTTTTTTTTTAATGTTCATTTTTGCGGGGGGGGGGGCGTCACGCATGCGGGTGTGCACAAGGGGGAGGAGCAAAGAGAGAGGGAGACAGAGGATCTGATCTGGGCTCTGCGCTGACAGCTGAGAAGAGCCCACAAAGCCACAAACCCGAGATCATGGCCGGAGCTGAAGTTGATGTTAAACTGACTGAGCCACCCAGGTGCCCCTCATCCTTTTTTAAAAATCTCACCTTGGGGCGCCTGGGTGGCTCAGTCGGTTGAGCGTCCGACTCCGGTTCAGGTCAAGATCTCTCAGTTCGTGAGTTTGAGCCCCGCATCGGGCTCTGTGCTGACAGCTCAGAGCCTGGAGCCTGCTTTGGATTCTGTGTCTCCCACTCTCTCTGGCCTTTCCCCGCTCATGCTCTGTCTCTCTCTGTCTCTCAAAAATGAATAAACGTTAAAAGAAAGAAATCTCACCTCCCTTCAGCAAAAAGCTTTAAAGCACATATCCCAATATGTTATTTATTATTTATGAAGTTATTTATCAATTATACATATTTACTACTATGCTACACTAGATATCTGAAAAGGATGAGATAAATATAATTAGAAAAAAGTTTCTGTATTTCCTTCCATTACTCTTTTTTGGAGCAAGTCCTGCTATAGATTCAAACAGAGTCCTGGTTATAGCTAAGAAATTCATGAGTGCAGACATTATTATTCACGGACTTACAGACCTTCAGTGCTGCAAGGGAAATGAGGAGCTACGCGGAAGAAGGAAAAGGAGGCTCAAAAAGAGGGCAAGCCACACAGCCAGCATTTGACGAACTCTCACACCCCATCCCAAGCTCTTTTCACTGCTATAAGAAAAAACCAAAAGCTCATTTTCTTGGGCTAGAAAATGCAGGTTTGCAGTGTGACAGGCCAGAGCTTAATGCCTGAACCTTCGGTGCCTTGTGTGGAGTAAATTCAGGTCCATCGACTGCCCTGAAGAGACAGCCCTTGGCTTTCAGTCTGGGCCAGAGAACATGTGGGCCAGGCCATCAGCACGTGGGGTTTAAGGGAAGGAGGACTGTGCTGTGCTGTGCTGTGCTGTATTTGGTGTTATTAAAAGCAGCTCACATAGTTTCCATCATTCCTAATGGAACTACGTCATTTTACAGACCCAACCCTTGCTTCGGGCACCCTAGCTAGGAATTCTTGGTGTAAAGAATCGTGACTCCAGAACAAGTCTCTTCCAGGTCATCCCAAGGAAGAACTCTGTGGCCAGGAGTTGCAAAGGCAAGGGAAAGATACCCTGGCTCTGCCACCCAACCCGAGGGAGTCTTGAGGCCATTCCCCAGACACTTTAAACAGTCGTTTTAGAGGTACTTGGATTATTTACTAACTCTGCTAGTTTGGACCAACCTGACCCAGCCTCATGGAGAGGATGGGACCTAATGCAGTGACAACCTACCTCCCTGTGAGGTGGAGGGCAGCAAGTTCATGGCCAGCATGTGGTGAGTGGAGGCAATTATAAATTGAGGTGCCACCAATTGTTCACTAAATTATATTTGGAGGAATCTCCCAATTCCTTAGACCTAACTAAGGAACACCATCATTTCCTAAGCATGCACCCTGTTCTAGGTGCTTTATGTACAGAGTCATGTTTGGGGATTTATTGTCTTTGTTTTTCTCTTCTTTTTTTTTTAATTTTTATTTATTTATTCTGAGAGAGAGGGAAAATGTGCACAAGCAAGGGGCAGAGAGAGAGGGAGAAAGTGAATCCCAGGCTCCTCACTGTCAGTGCAGACCTGGAACTGGGGCTCGCTCTCACAAACCTTGAGATTGTGACCTGAGCTGAAATCAAGAGTCGGACACTCAACTGACCACGCCACCCAAGCGCCCCTGGTTTTTCTCTTCTTAAGGGAGAGACAAAGCCAGTCCTAAATTGGCATAGGTCTCACAAGGAAGTACTTGGGAGAGGGGACAATTTGGAATCCCTGAAAGAGAAAGAGATATAGGTACATGGAGGGCAGATGCTGGAAACAGCACCGATCTAGTACTCCTGGGGCTCATTTACCCCCTAGCAAGCAATTGGATACGTTCACAGAGAGTTGTCATTGGGAGCATACACTCTCAATGCCGGCCTACAGGGCAGGAGGGTGGTCAGATAGCTTGTGAGTCTGGGGGCTAGCCTGTGACCCTACAAAATGAGCTGCAGGAGGGCCCTGCTTTCTCACTACCTCCACAGTGGCAGCCAGGGCAGAAGAAGCAGACCACACCATGCCTAAAGCAGAGTCACCAATGAAAGCAGCACTCCTACGTTTGAACAGCCTCTTGTCTTCTGCCTGGGCAATTCCCTGGTTCAACATGTCTGAACAGCCATCACCCCACGAGCAATGTTTTAGTGCCTTGGAGTGCTGCTCCTGCCAGCCCAAAGCCCTGCAGCCTCACACAGCTAACACTAGAGGGTAGGCAGCCCAGACCCAAGGATTTGCCACTCTGGGGGACACAGACTTAATGAAGGAGAGAAAAAAATATACAGATGTAAGCAGTCTTTAGAACATAGAACCTGCATAAATTAGCAAGTGTTTGGGGGTTGGGCAGGTAGGGAACTGAAGCCCAGGTTTCTGATTTGAGCAATGAGACTTTGGCTGGCAGGGCCATTTACCAAAACATATAAGGCAAGGAGATGTTTGGAGGGCTCAGGTTTGAACAGGGGGAGTTGGAGATTCTGAATCTCTTAAACAGAAACATCCAGGAGACAATCTCAGGAGACGGAAAGATTAGACTGGAGATTTGTCAGTGTATGTTGGTGAAAGAGCCGTGGGAACAAATGGCCTCACCCAGGGAGAGTACCTTGTGAGAAGACAAGGCTAAAGCCCCAGTCCTTGAGCAACAGCAGCATTAAAGGACTGGGCAGAAGAAAAGGTGTCTAAGAAGGACAGCCCGAGGATCAGGAGGAAAACAAGGGATGTGAGGGGGCCCAGAGGTCAATCTCTGTCCACCTGACTGGGAGCACTGGCCACTTCCCAGGGTTACTGCCATAGCATTGGACACAGTTTCTTCTCTTTTATTCCAGGCACTTCTATAATCACAAGTTATTTTTCTTTGTTCTTTAATTGAATCTTTTGGTTACAGAAGAAATACATGCTCATTGTAACAAGGAAAATAAAACAGACATGTATGGGGGAACTATCAGAAAAAATTCCTCCTAAGTCTTCTCTTAGCCCCTACCACACACACCCACACCCACCCAACCACCTACCCTCCCCCACACACACCATGCACACACATATATGCACATAAACAGGTTTGTTTTTTGCTTTATATTTCACACAAATGGGAAACCATATCTATTACTTAGAAAATTGTTTTCGCATAATATATCATGGACCTATATATTTATATATTTCATTCTCTTGTCGATTGCTATTTAATGATCTGTAGTTTGGCTGCACTGATGTATTTTTTTCATTCCCAAATATTCTTGAGATCATACTCGGTGTTACGGTCCTCTTTTTTCACTTAGTATTAAATCAATTCTCCGTGTCACTAAACACACTTTGTAAATATATTTTCAATGACTACATCATAGTACAGAGTATGAGTATATCATAATTTATTTAACCATTATTTACTTTCTGCCAATTTGGGCTATTAAAAATAATACCATAATGAACATTATAGAGCATTAAGCTATGTCCACATTTCTGGTTATTTTCTTTAGGATATGAACACTTTTAGAGTCTTTGTCCAAGTTACCAAGTTGCTTTTTCCAGAGAGACTATAACAATCTGTGTTCCCACTAGCAATGATTGAGAGGTACTCCCCACATCTTTTCTTAAATGTTTATTAATTTGTTAGATAGAAGTGATGTTTTCTCACTTTAATTTGCATTTCAGATTATTAGTGAGGTTAGCTTTGCTCAAGTTAATTATCATTTTGTGATTCTCTTATGGAGGGGTTGATCAGGGCCACCCGTGGCTCTTCATTTCTAAATCTGCCCTTCCTCTTTCATTGACAGCCCTGCCTCAGATGCTTATTTCCCACCCGGGGCTCCAAGAGAGCCCTCTCCTTCCTGGTTCTGCATCTTCCTGGCCATCTGCTCACAAACCTCTCTCATTCCCACCTCAGTCCCATAGCTGGTCTCTCTCATGGCTTCTGTGCCTGTGGGGTGCCCTTTTTCTGCCTCCTCTGCACTGGAGAACCAAACACGAGCCTAGAGTTTTCAAGCAGGCTGACAGGATCCACCATCAGACTGGGGTCAGTGCTGAACTTGGGCAGACACAGCCAGGGCCCTTCCTGCCCTGCACTGGGCCCAGGTAAATGGGGGGCCACAGTGGGGGCCTAACCAGCTGGGACTCTGTACAACTCTGTCTCATCTTTTCCTTTCCCATTTGCCTCCTCTCCCCATTATTCCAACTCGGGCTTTCATTTTCGCAAATGATACAATTTGGTGGTTTGGGGTTTCTGCAGGAGAATTTCTGTGATCCTCAGAGCGCTGGGACCTGTTTGCACTCGTTAGGGAAGAGAGACTCTGGACGCTCTGCAGACCCCGTCAGGCTGTGGTAATAAGCAGGGGCTGTTTGAGCTGCAAAGTGTAAAACTGGTCCTTCTTAGTGAGACTCTGCAGAAATCCCACTGGAGATTTTTCTGCCCCTGCCCTGTCTACTTTCCTTCATAATGATAAATGGCTGAAAAGAAAACTATCTAATCTCCAAACTGCTTGCTTTTTTTCTACTCTTTCTTCAAGGAGAGAAGGAAGAACACAGTCACATAAAACAGAGTCCTTCATCGCCTGCTTCTCAGGAGACAGTTCTTTCCCTTTTCATCCCAGGCCTGTTTCTGATCTCTGATGGGCTCGCACTGAAAGCTCCAGCAGGCCCCTCTAATCAGCTGCGACAGACGCTGCAGTTGCTTGGGTCGCCCATCGAAATTGAATTGATTACCCGGCCCCTTTGCCATTTTGTTCTGCACACAATTGCTTAATAGCTGTCACCTTGGCTTTCAGTCCCAACCGGCTGCAGGCTGACTGGTTCCCATTACTCAGGATGGCCAGTGCAAGTTCATCACCTTTACAGGATGTCCCTGATTGATTCCGTATGCCTGGGAGACCTGTAATATATTTGCATAGGAGCAGGGCGTCGCTGGGGGACGTAATAGAAATCTCTGGGCTACAGGGACTGCCAGATTTAGCTGCGGGCTCGCCATATTTGAATCATTACAGGGCTTCTTGTCGGGAGTCTGGCCTCTGCTGACATAGCTGCTAATGAATTTGTAAAATTTTCTAAAAATACAAAACAACCCAGCCTGTCCTAACCTTTGCTGTCGCCACCTGCTGCCTGGGTGGGGAAGGCAAACAGAACCAGGCTTTTCCTGCCTGAGCTTGTGCTGGTCTTTTGAAATGACAGTCTCTCCCTCCCCACTCCCTTGCCCTGCCTGCCAACTGGGGCTTGGAGGGGGACATCTTTCAAGTGAAATCCTTTGCACTGGGAACTACTTCAATTAGACAGCAGGGGGAATGTTAACATGCCCTCCGGCCTTTTAAGTGGGTTTTAATTTTATGTTGTAAGATAAGACCCTGCGAGGCTGGGGCTGCTACTTCTCCAGCAGGCTCCATTAGTGGGGCAAGCTGAGGCCTCTTGACCCCCTGAGGCCCAGCCAAGACTGGAAGTTGGTTTGGTTTTTTAACAATTTGTCAGTCTGCTCCAGCTTCTCTTTCATTCTCCATTTTGTTATTCCAGGCTCTTCTGTTGTTGGAGGGCAATTGGGTAGCTGAGCTGCAGGTAAGAGCCTAGCCCAGCTTCACCAAGTGGCTGGCTCTGGGCTGGTGAGCAGAGCCTTGGGGGCTGCCTGCCTATGGCCTCACAGCTGAATATTCATCTCCCCCCCACCCCCCCTTCCCAGGCAGGGCACTGTAGAAGCAGACACTTTTCATGTGGCAGGTTTCTGGCCCGATGATGTATGACCTGTTGGCGCTACTGAATGGTGCCCTTTGTTCCAGGGTATCCCATGTGCCCCCTTTTTATTGACTTGTTGATTCAGAAGGGCAGGAAAGTTCCACAAATCCCACTGCAGGCCTTGCTCTCTAGCCATGTCCAGGTGGGAAAGCCCCAGGACCTCATGCTTCCCAGAAAGCTGGTAGGAAGATATGGGCCGCTTAGACTCAGAATATCCCATAAGAGACAGACAGCTTTCTTTACCTTGGATTCAGGCAACTGTGTATCTGGAGAGAGGCTGGGAACCCATGTCTAGCTCCCAGCCCTCTGCCTGGGGTTCTAGAAGGTGTGGAGTGTTCCAGAATGCAGTCCACCCAGAAAGAAAAGAACAGAGCAGGTCCGAGTTAGGATGAACCCACCACTTCTCTGTGTCCTAAGCCAGGTTCAGTTAAGTTTTTCTCTGTGACCAAAAAGCCCAAGGTGGGAGCCAACAGCCAAGGAAAGGAGGAGCTTGGCTTCCTTCTGCAGGAGGAAGTCCACCCAGAGAGCAGCCCTAAAGCCACAGGAAAGGACTCTGGGGAAATAGGAGACAAGGTGGACTTTTTATCCAGCAGGAAATCTCATCTTCATCCTGATGAAGGTATGGATTTAAAGAACACCCTTACCCTTGTCTTCTTTTCTCCTGGCTTCCTAGACCAACCTGCAGTGGACATGGTGGGTGACAATGAGGGGAGGGGGCAAGAGGCAAGGCGTTGTAAGGAGGGAGCCCCAACATACCTCCTGACACCAGCTTCTCTTCTAATAGGGTGGACTGGATTCATCTCCTTTTTTGCCACTCCATCGTGTGAGCAAGCTTTAGGGATCTGGTTGAGGAGGAGGATGCAGAGGTCTCTGCCAGGCCTTGAATCCTTTCTCTAGGGTGCAGGTGGCTGATGAGCTCATACATCTGACTGCTCTGGAAAGCCTCAGGTTCTCACTCCAACCTGCTCTTCAGTTCCTCATCTGAAGAAGTTGCATAGATCCCACCGAGAATTCCCTACGTGTAAGACCACCTCCTCCAAACCACCAGGTTGTGTGCTGACTACTGAAATGTGACAGATTCTTGTGTACTGCCTGCCTTGCCCTTCTGGGGTCTTTGTGGACCCTGAAATCCAGACCCATCATCTGCAGAGTAGCACGAGATCAAAGATACAGCTGTTCCGTTGGTCCTAAATTCCTTCACTCTAGGCTCAGAGGCTCCATAGTGTAAATGCTCAGAGGCACAGAAGAAATACCAGCAAAAGGGAGGATGAGACCATTGCTGAGCCAAGAAATGACAAGTCAGTAGTAAAGAGCATCCACACACTTCACAGTTGTAAAATGGCTTTATGTTCTGATATGTAAAATAAAATGTCCATGCTATATAACAAAACACTTGAAGTTCCATACCCCCTGTTGGCTAATGTGTCTTTCTAATAAAGTTTAATCTGTGGTGTGTATGTTTATATATATATATTTATTTATATATTTATATATTTATATATTTATTATTTATTTATTTATTTATATGTTTTATCTAAACCATTCTTAGTTTTTAACATCAAATGTGTAATAAAATTTTAAATAGATGTCTTTCCAAATACCCCCTCCAGCGTTCATTTTATTAGGTTTATTCATTTGTAAAAAGCAAAGCTGAATTTGACATGTGGCCTGCATTTGTGAGATATATATATATATATTTATTTATTTATATATATATAATATATAAATAGCTATTCAGCATGCAAAGAGTTTAGTGATTTCCCAAATTTGATTACAGAGTTCATACCAGCCCCATGGATGGTCTGGTGACGTTCGATGCTAAAGAGCTGGGCTGGGGACTACATGATTCACCTCACTGGAGAATTATCCTTGCTCTCTGAGCTCACTGGCTGAATTTACTGGAAGAAATGAATGTTTTCTCAATTCTTGTTTTTATTTCTGTTGGGCTTTCTTGCTCCAGAGGCGAGGATTTTCTGGGAGAACAGGCTCTGCCTGGCGGCAGCTCCGATGTAACCTCCTGGGGATGTTGCCAGGTGAAGTGTGTTTCATAATTGCCAGTCACAGGATGCAGATGGTGCCTGAGAGGCCGAGTCTTATGCACCGGAGAGTGAGAAACTATATGTCAGGGACGGAGGGGAAGGGCTTTGTACTGTATAAGAAAACCTGAATGATGACAGAGATGCTATTGGTTGCATTTTCCCTCCTCTTGAAGGAAAAAAAACCTTTTTTAATACTCATCAGGTAGCACTTAGCACATGACCTTCTCTGAAAATCATCCCTCAGACCTCAGAACTCCAGGGATCAATTTCCAGGCCAGTAACTGAGCAGTCAGCTCTACTCTCAGAGCAGGCTTTTGTGGCTTAGCTGAGTGCACGTCTCAGGTAGTCTCACAGAATCTCCAGAAGCCAAAACAGTGGGCCTCCTGTCCCCCAAACAAGATTTTCAGCTTCTTTGCTAACAGAAGGCCAGGAGCTCTAAGATGTGCACAGAGCCCTCCCACCCCAGCAATGAGAATCTTCCCCCAACTTTCCCTATGAGAGAGACTGCACCACCTGGCCCCTGAGTAAATCAAAGATTATATTACCCAAATCTCTAAATAACTCGCATGAACTCTCTACTCCCATCCCATCCATGCACATGTCAAGACATGTGAGATAACAGTGGACCCAGGTCCCGCAGCCAAAATCGCTTCTTAGATAATTGTAGTTTTTTTTTCTTGTCATGGCCTCAATTGTATATCAGAAGATAGATGCTTTCCAAATGTACGCATGTACAAACACACACACACACACACACACACACACGCATACATCACACCCTCTGAAATACCTTCCTGTGTTTCTTGGTAGTGCAGGCCACCTACAGAGGTTAACACTGGATGAACATGGTCCTGGGGCTGTCGAGAAACATGGGAGTCATCCGTCAGTCCAGTTCTCTACAGTTCCCATTCCTGAATGGTATTGTAAGGAAGCCTCCCGGGACAAGGAGAAGCTTTGAGAGTAGAGAAACTCATTGGCAGCATTCAAGTGTGGAGAGGGTGGCTTCCTCTCGCACACTGCAGGGAGGCCTCGCTCCCTGGGGAAGGAGGCGGCGGGCCCCCGCTCCCGGACCTGAGACTGTGAGAGCTGATTGTAGACGCTGAAGTGGGTGTTTCCCGGTGGCTGGGAGCTCTGAGCAGAGATAGTAGGCAGCCGAGGCATCATAGTGGTGGCGGTGAAGTGTGTGGGGAAGGATTGGTAAGGCACAGTCTCCATCGTCTGAACGCTGTAGCTTGTGTACGGTGAGACCGATGTCCACATGTTACAGCTCAGTGGGGGTGGGGGCAAGTCGTCCACACCAGACACCCCAGCAATCTCGGGCCCTGAACCTGAGTACATACAGGCTTCTCTTGGGGTCACCTCACTGCAGTAGGAGGGGCTCAGCATCTGTTGGTCATAGGGAGGGGGAGAGCGGAAGTAATGATCCTCCCCCACTGTAGGGGGAGCCTCCAGATAGGATCGCTTGCAGGGCAGGTCCAGGTGGCGGGCACTGTCTGCTGGAAGACAAAGAAACCTTCAGGAAGGGCCATTTCTACCAACCCAGGGCCCAGAACACCCCTTGTGGATGCCAAGACAGCCTACCCTTGCCATTCAGGGCTTGCCCTGCCCCATGTTGCCATGGTACTCCCAGAACCATTTTAATCAGCAACAGCTTTTATGAGGTGGTGGCAGCCAAGAAATGGTCAGATTATGGACACTGCTCAAAGGCCACAGGGGATACCACATCAGTGGACATTGAGTGATGTGGTTAGCCAGGCGGCATATAGCTTTCATCCTTTGCCACCCTGACTCTCGGGGATGGTAAGAGGCCTTAATGTGCATTAGCATTCTTAGGCTAGGCCCACCCTGGCCAAGGAAAGTGGAGGCAATTGCCAGGCCAAACCAGGCCCAGAGGCCACATCTGTCTGAATTAGCCAGAAAATTAAAGCCACAATGTTTCTGCCTTAATCCTCAGCTCCCAGGAAGGCCTTAGCAAGCCAAAGCTACTCGCAGGCACGTTCCTATTACTTTTAGAAGAAGAAGTAAACACTACATATGTTCAAAGAAATCCTGGCAGATTGTTATTATACAGATTCCAACACAACAGTATTTACAAAATTAAGAAATGGAGTTGATAATAAGTAAAAGGTGACTTCTACTTTTAAGGCTAAACTGATACTCTCTTTGGGGAAAGATGACATCAGCTGCCCCAAACCATTTTTGCATGTCTTTCAACCTCCTCAACCATGACAGCTTGACTCTCTTGGAGTGTCACATCCTCCCGTGGGACCCAGGGATGACCCAGGCCTGAAGACTTGGGCAAAAGACCACTAAACAAATTTAAGAACACTTGTCCAAAGGCTTAACTTGGCCTCCCTCCTTCTGTTTTCTCTAGGGATTCATTCTGGGAGCTGTGTGTATGCACAGGGCAGGGTGGCCTGGGGGATGAGTGGACTGAGTTTGAAGGCCTGCACTCATCTCTCCACTCTGCCCCTCTGGAAGCATCTTCCCTGAAGAGGAGAAACTTGCCTCTCTTTTCACCCAGCTCTCTCACCCTTACTCATCCCTCCTTTCTCTCTTCTCTCCAAATTCTTCTTTCCTCTCAAGAGCACTAAGCTCTTGGACCTGCGAAGTGGCCCAGTGACTCTAGGTCAGGAGTGAGCAAACTTTCTCTGTAAAGGGCCAGATAGTAGACATTTTAGGCTCTGTGGGCCGTAACAGAATCTTTTGCAGCTATTTGACCCTGCTGTTATCACACGAAGGTGGCCATGGACAGTAGTTGAGCAAATGCATCTGTCTGTGTTCCCATAAAACTTTATTTATGGATATTAAAGTTTGAATTTCATATAATGTTCACATATCATGAAATAGTCATCCTTTGACTTCTTTCAACTACTAAAAAAATGTAAAACCATTTTTTATGGCTCACAGGTTGAACAAAAACAGACAATAGTCCGGATTTGGATCAAGGGCCACAGTTTGCTAACCCCTGCTCTAGGCCATTCATTCTAACAGGACTAGAGCAGCAGATACTCAGAACTCTACCAGCTGCTCCCTAGGAGCTAGAGAGAACATTCTGGATTGTAAGCAAAAGTCCCTAAAACCCATTCCCAAGAGAATCTCAGGGTCCCTGAGGGTTCTTCTGGTGTAAACACCAATCATCTGTATTTTATATATGGAGAAACTGAGAACTGCTACCAGAGCTCAGATGTGCCAGTTCCCAGCTCAGGGCTCTTCTCCAAAAGAAGAAGAAAACATTTCTTTTGCTTGTCTTCCTGGCTCCCAATCTACATCCACAGTAGTTTATTTCCATTCTCAAGAAGCCTTTCCATTCTCATGACTCTGGGTCATCCTTGTTTTAGGATTGAAGTTGCTTTGATAAATGACAGCCTCAATCTCAAAATCTCTGGACTAGGATGCTTCAGCCTCCTTCCATGCTTAGAGATGGAGTCCAGCTGACTTTGTGTGATCTGCCCATCCCGTGGAGGCTCTGAAAGCAGTGGCTATAAAGCAACATCTGAAACGGGGAAGGGTACCAGTGTCTGGGGACACCAAGACCACAGGCTGTCTCTGAGGATTCTGAAGTCTACATTAAAATCAAGAATTGGGGCACGTGGGTGGCTCAGTTGGTTAAACGCCTGACTTCGGCTCAGGTCATGATTTCGCGGCTTGTTTGCTTTGGGCTCTGTGCTGACAGCTCGGGACAGCTCGGAGCCTGGAGCCTGCTTCAGATTCTGTGTCTCCCTCTCTCTCTCTGCCCCGCCCCAGCTCATGCTCTGTTTCTCTCTGTCTCAAAAATAAATAAACATAAAAAAGATTTTAAATCAAGAATCAATATTCCTGCACGGGGCCTGACCATGGTCCCTAACCTTTCAGGCTTATTCTCCCAGGCCACACAATAACCAGGTGTGTGTGTGTGTGTGTGTGTGTACCCATGCATTCGTGGAAAGTGTTTGTAGGAAGAGCTTTATCCCTCCTCTGACCCTCTAGGGCTTCCAGACTTGGAGAGAACTACCTCGTCTTTTCAGGCAGTGATAGAAGAGACTGGAGTCCCTCTGGGCTGGGAAGGTGTTGAGGGGAAGGTCCTGTGGCTCGGCCGCAGCAAACTGCATGTGAGCACCATTCTCATACTGGTAGTGCTGGAGCGCCTGGTGGGCACCATGCAGGGGGCTGACGTCAGGCTTGGCTGAGAGCTGGGTGGAGACAAGCCTCTGTCTCATGATGCTTTTTGAGATCACAGGATATTCTTTGCTGGAGGTGTGGGAGGACAGTCAGAGGGAGACAGGAAGAGAGTAAAGATACTTTGAGGGTTACCAGGTCTGTGTGCCTGAACCCAGCCGGCCTGCCCTCCCTACCCCCAGGCCTGGCAGCCCCACCTCTGTAGTCGGGCCACACGCAGGTCGCTGTCGTCACTGCCCCGGAATCCCTTGGCAAAAGGGTTGTTCTCAATTTTCAGCTGTGTGATCTGTCAGGAGAGGACACACAGAGTCGCTGGGGTAGAGGGCTGGACTGGCTTTGGGCCCTCCCCCACCGCCCCAGGCACATTCAGACATTCAGAGCCTGGGTAAATTGCACACCCAAGCCCAAGACCAGCTGCAGTCTTGCTGGGTCCTCCTTGGCCTCACTGTTCACATCTGGCTCCTTGCTAGCTTTCATCCATTCTACTAACTGCAGACCTTCTGATTCTGTCTCCTGTCCTCCTGTCCCACTGTGCCTGGAACAGCTTCCCATCTGCGTCACCCTTGTCCAGTACAACTGCCACCTCAGCTTCCAAGTGACCGTACAAATCTGTCAATGTTCTGCCTAAAATATGCCACAGCCTATGGCCCTTCCCCAGTATCCCCAGCCCACCTTGCCAGTCCCAATATGCATGATGTGAAAAGAGCCCCAAGAAGGGTAGCATGGGCAAAGGCAGAGAGACAGGGGACAGCAGCCCATGCAGGGGTCTGGAGGCAGTTTGGGACGGTCAGGCTATGGAAGGGGGTGTAGGGTGGGAGGAGGACCTCTCTGACTGCAGCCTGGAAATGGCCTCCAGAAGGCTCAGTCCTGGCTCTTCTACAGCTGACAGTACCCTGGGCTCCTTTCCCCATTCTCTCCCTTTCCTTGACAGGCCAGAATCAACTTTTAAATCCCACCAGGGAGAAGTTTGTAGAACAAAATGGCTAACTAACACTCAAGCCACAGGGCAAGATCCATGCTCTTGGCTTCTACAGTTGCCAACTTGGTCCGTTCTCCGTAATTACTTTGCACTGAAGATTTAGGGGTCTGGTCTACTTTCCTGCTCATCATCCAATTTCTCACTGCTCTGAGGGACAATATAGGTGTCTAGGGCGTCTCAGCCACACTGCATGGGGACGTCACTTCCTGCCTTTCTGTAGTAGCACAGAAATGCCAGGCAGCATCAGCAGTGTGGGCTATGGGGGTGGCCGTACCTTGTGATTCTGGTAGGAGGTCACAGATATGAAGGAAGTCTCTGGGAACACATGGGTGCAGAAGGCTGTGTTTTTGGAGCCAAAAGCATTGTTCTCATCAGCCTTCACGATGTGTAGCCGTGGCTGGTACTTGTGCATGGAATTGAGGATGATCTGGAAGAGAAGTGTCTCTTTCTGAGCTCCAGGTCTCCACCCTGGTCTCAGTCAGCTGGCCTTGGGCTGGCTTTCATTCTCCTAAAAGCCCAGGCTCCAGGGCCTGACTACGGCCAGAAAGGTGCTAATGCTCCCAAGTGAAGAACCAGGTCCCTGAGCGCCAGTTCAGCCCCCATGGTCCCCACTCAGCCTCTCTGCTCTGGAACCAAAACCTGGCCTTCCTAATGGCACAGATTGTTTTACTGCAGTAATGGAGAACCAAACATTTAAAAGCTCAAGTGACCTCAGTATATTGTAGCAGGTGGAATTCCAAGCCATAGGCAAAGTCCCAGGGTGCCACTGACTTGCCGTGTGACCTCAGGCAAATCACTGGACTTCTCTGAGCCCCAGCTTTCATATTTGTAAAATGGAATCCTAATATATAACTTACCCCTCAGGTTTCCTGCTTCAATTGACTCTTTACCCAGATCCTCTCATTCTTCTCCCACCTCTCCTGCTCCTCCCCACTCCCCATCATGTGACTGGCCTTTCTTATAGATACCTGACTGGGTGTGCAGAATGGCGGAGGAGCGGAGGAAAGAGTCCCACTCTGACTCTTTTCCATCTGTCTCAACATTTGCAGAGGCCTGTGGAAGGGATGCCGGGGAAACCCAGCTACATCCTGCCCTCAGACCTGCCCAAGACACCTCACAGCCTGGAGAGAAGCTCCATCGTGGGCTAGAATTCCAGGTGCCGAGGTAGGAGACAGCAAAGTTCCAGAAGTAATGCCAGAGAAGGCCAGAGGCCCCAGGAACCTACTGGCCCTTGGGGATGCCTGGGACTGGGGAGGAGGGCCACCTCACCAGACACGAAGAGCCCAGGAGGCTTGGCCCCAGAGCCCCGGGAGTAACACACAGTAGTTGCTGCTCCAAACCTGCTTCATTCAGCTGTGCCCCACGGTAGCGGCTGAATCATGTGCCATTAAAATGTATTTTTTATCGTTGACATTTGCCAGACGCCCTCCCCATTGGAGGCAGGACCAGGAATTTGGGGCATTTTATCAGCACCGCTGCTTTCGTTAACCCTTTGGCTCCTATCCTGGCTGGGCAAGGCCGGCCCTCTGGCCCCATTACTCTCTCACCTCCTTTCTTTCCTTCCTTTCCTTCCAGGAGTGCCCCTTCCTGGGCTAGCCCTGCTGGCTCCCACCTTTCCCCATTCCCAGTGACAGGCCTGATGCTGAAGCTCGTTGCAAGATTAAACCCCTGAGCAACCAGACTGCCAAAAGAAAGGCCAGAGCCAGACTCTTCCATGGAAAACCAAGGCAGAAGTCTTAGTCTGGGAAGGCTCCACTTTCAGCACATGCTGGGGACAGAGACAGCTCAGAGGGCAGGCTCAGCTGAGGAAGTAGGTGGGTCAGGAGCTGGGCTGTGGCCTCTGGCTTTCCCTGGGCTCCTCAGTTTGGCCTGGTAGCTTCATCCAGCAGGAGCTTGCTTTTCTGCCTTCTGCACTGGTTGTGCCCCACTAAACCCTAGTGATAAACTTATGGACTTTCAGGGCAGGTACAGAGCACTCCAAACCTCAAGCCAGGTCCTACAGCTGGGGACCCACTGCTCAACTGGGAGCCAGCCAGATTTAAAAAAAAACAAAAACAACAACTCAGGGTGGACACAAGTTCTCCCTTGGGAAACCTCAATGGACGTCCATTTCTAGGAGGCTGGGGAGAGGGACTGGAACTTGGGAAACACCTCCCAGTCTCTTTGGGTTACTCTGTCAACCTGCACTGCTCCCAGCTGCAGGAGTCCACAAAGGACCTAAGTTCCCAGAACTAAATAACTGAGGTGGCCTGGATGCATCCAGAAGTCCCCAGATTCCCACCTCTGGGCCTTTTCACATGAAGTTCCTTCTGCTCAATTTTCCTTTCCCATTCTCTCTCACCTTCTAGAGCAATCATCTCAAGGCCTAACTCTTCTGGGAAGCCTTTCCAGATTACTAGGTCCTGTTCTGAACTCCTGATGCTGACTGAAACTTCCTCCTTGTGCACTGTCTGCCTGGCTGTTGTGTTGCTTCCTAGTGGCTTCCTATTTCTTCTTGTCCCTTCAATTAAACTATAAACCTCTCAAGAGAAAGGTCCAGATCTTTTACTCCTTTTGTACCTCTAGGCTCCTTTACCCCAAAACAGGAACTAGTAAGTACAAGACAGGGTTACAGGACTGGGGAGACTTGGGCCATGATCACAAGCTCCCTGTCCCTTCCTCTCCTGTCTTTCTTTGCTCACTAGAGACAAGGCAACCTCTGAGGCATTTTTCAGGTGAAACACAGTGATTAAACATGTGTGCAGACAACCTCCCCATGAGCACTTGCACACTGCAGTTCCCTGGCCACGCTGGCTCTCCTAGTGCGGGGAGAGCACAGACACCGGAATAACAGACCCAAGGCAGATGCAGGCATCTGCATGGTGAGGCTGGGCTATCCCTTCAGGACACCTTCAGACCAATGACAGCATCCACCCTGCTCCTCTGCCAACTGGGCAGTCACAGGCTGTGTTAGTCCAGCCAGAGTCCTGGGTATTATCAACTCCCCTGCTCCTCACTGTCACTCACCTCCAGGTCCAGTCAATGACCAAGTCCTGTGACTCCATCCGCAGGATAAAAACCTCTCCATTGCCCCACACACCCTTGATTCAGGCCCACCATCTCTCTCCAGGTTTGGGACCACCTCTTCCCTGTCTACATCTATTTCCTCTCCATCTTCACATGCCACTCATCAGATCAGGTCACTCCCCTGATTAGAACCTTCCAGTTCACCCAGGAACACTGCACACTGCTTGAGAGCGGCACATTTTGTAGTTTCTCCTCTTGCCTCCCATGTTCCCCTCCCCCAGTTCCTGCCAGCATTTAGAGCTCAATATATGTCTTATATCTATAATGCCACCTTTGATGGTTCCCTCTTGCCCCTTGGGTTAAAAACCAAACTCCTTAGCCTATCAGACAAGGTCCCCTATTGACTGACGTGGAGAGATTGCCAAACACACCTTTTAGGGGAGGGAACCAGACTGGCTGGCAGGGAAAACTGGGAAGAGAGAAACTGCCTGCAGGGGCAGGAAGGAGCCACTAGGGGAGTGCAATCCCAGACACATAGAAGTCAAGAAGGGTCCAGAAGCTTCTATGGATTTCTGTTCACCAGTGATAAGTCTTGAGCAAGCTCTTCCCCTCCAGTCCCTATCTATAAAGTGAGGTCTTCAACTAAGAAGTGGTCCCAAACACCCCTTCTAAATTGGACAGTCTGGAACCTGGACAGGTGTCTGGAAGAAAGTCCCCTCATTGAACCAGTGCAAATATAAAGTGGAGCCTCAGCCCCAACAGCCCAGGAGAATGTGAAACCAACTCCGTGACTCACACCTGGCTTTACTCGGAAGTTCCCCAGGCGCCACATTAATCTCTTTTGCCAGAGTCTCACATTTATATTTGTGGCAGAGGATGCTGGGCCAAATGGACCAGCCACATCCACAAACCCCACTACATGACTGGTCCCGTTATTGTTTTACAGAAATGGGATTCATTATGTTCTGGCTACAATTCAGAAGCCTGTTCTATTTTAACAACTGTGATAGTGCCAAACATCCATCTCCTCGAGAGATCTCCATAGCGTGCTTGGCCAATGAGGTCCAGATTTATCTGCATTAGAATCACAGAACATTAGGGCATGGAGAGACAGACCTTAGAAATCATTCTAGTCCAACCTCCTAATTTACAGATGAGGAACAGGAGGCTTGTAGTGGGAACGTGACTTGCCCAAGAACACATAGCTGGTTGGAGACAGAATCCTGAGAAGATTCCAGACGACCTTCGAGAGAGCACACACTGCTCTCAACAACATATTCAGTAACAAATAACAAAGTGTCAACCAAACACCGTACGAGATGAGGACTCACCAGGCCCTATTGTCCATCACAGAATGCAGTGTATCTGAATGCTAGCCATACAAGTGTGGCTAATGTCCATTTTGTCATCTATTAAAACCAGATTTTCCCCTGCATCATAGTTTTACTTTCTAAGACTACCTTCTCCATCCTCCTTCTTACACTCTCCAGTCCTGCAAAGAGGGAAGGACAGAGACAGGATCTACAGCTTGCATAAAAAGAAAAGGAGCACCTGGGTGGCTCAGTAAGTTAAGCGTCCAACTTCGGCTCAGGTCGTGATCTCACAGTTTGTAGGTTTGAGCTCCACATCGGGCTCTGTGTTGACAGCTCAGAGCCTGGAGCCTGCTTCGGATTGTGTCTACCTCTCTCTCTGAGAGAGTTCTGTCTCTCAAAACTGAATACATGTTAAAAAACATCTTTTTTAAAGAAGAAAAAAAGCGGAGACCCAGAAAGGTAAGTGATTGGCTGAAAGAATATCTAAACTAGAACTGAGTTAGCCAACTGATATGCCTTAGGTCTCACTCCCAGGGCAGCAACTCAGGGTTCCAGAAACCTTCTGCCTTCTCCCACAGTCTCTGCACTAGCAGCCAGTGTTTATGGAGCATAGCCTAGGTGCCAGGCCCTGTGCCGAGGAACCTACACACATCATGTAATTACTCTTTACAACATCTCTGTAAAGTAGGCATTATTATTAGACCCACTGACTGTGGCTCAGGGAGGTGAAGGAATTTTCCCAACCTCAGACAGCCAGTGGGAGGCAGAGCTAGAATTGATACTAATTTCTGAGCCTGAGCTCATATGTGTACCTGGCCAGGGGCACCAGGCCTGATCTGGAGTGTATGGGGCATCTGTATCTCCCAACACATCCAGCAAGGGCTCGGCACATTGTCAGGGCTCAGCAAATGTGGGAGAAAAAGAGGAAAAGAGGGAGATCAGTAGCTCTGAGTCCCTACTGACAAGTTGACAGCATAAGCTTTGGAGGGATGTCAGCCCCTGGTGGAGGACATGCCTTCTCTGTCTAAACACCAAATATCACCCCCTTCAGCCGGTTCACTCATTCGCTTACTGCTTACCAGCATCCACTGTTCCAGACACAGTAACAGGCACTAGGATAAAATGGTGATTTAACCTTATGGTTTCTGGGGTGCCTAGGTGGCTCAGTCGGTTAAGCATCTGACTTCGGCTCCAATCATGATCTCATGGTTTGTGGGTTCCAGGCCCCTGTTGGGCTCTGTGCTGACAGCTCAGAGCCTGGAGCCTGCTTCGGATTCTGTCTCCCTCTCTCTCTGCCTCTACCCCGCTCATGCTCTGTCTCACTCTTTCAAAATAAACACTAAAAAAAAATTTTTTTTTAATAAATGAATAAATAAACCAAAAGCAAGCAAGCAAGCAAGCAAACAAAAACCTTATGGTTTCTTATCTGGTGGGGAAGTCACACAGTAATCCAAAAACCAAGCAAAAGTAAGTAGTGAGAAAATGTACTGGAAGGAAGACTGCATTTATAATAGTAATGAACAAGATGAAATACCTAACAGAAAATGTGTGGGACCTTATGAAGAAAACTTGAATATACTTTGGAAAGACAAAAAAGAAGACTTCAACCAAGAGAAGGGTATTCCTATTAATCCTCCCTAAGTAAAATTATAATTTCAGGCAATTCTAATAAAAATACAAATAAGTTTCTCAACAATATAAGCTGATTCTAAAGTTCATATGAAAAAAATAGATAAGACTAGCCAAGAAAATGCTGAAAAAAAAAAAAAAAAACAACAGCAGTGGGGGACCAGCTCTGCCAGACACTAAAACCTATCATGAAGTCTCAACAGTTAAGGCACTGGCACATGAACAGACACAAATTCATATGGGGATTTAGTGCACAGAAATAAGGCATCCTAAGCCAAGTAGGAAAGAGAAACAGTCAATTGCTGGTGTCGGGACAACTGGATGGCTCTTTAGAAAAAAAGAAAAGTTGGATTCACACCTCATATCGAATGCCAGAAAAAATTCCAAAAGGATCAATGGTTTAAATGTAAAAATAAATCCATAAAATACTAAAAGAAAACACAAGAAATTTTCCTTACAAGTATGGAGTGGATAAGGGCTTTAAACTAGTCAAAATCCAGAATCCATAAGGATAGAGCAATACATTCAGTCAAAAACTTCTGTGTGGGAACACCACTATAGGTAAAATCAAAAGGCAAATGACAAACTGGGGAAACATCCGAGCAACTCCTAACACATATAAAAGCTAAATTCTCCTAATTTATAAAACCTTCTAGAATTAATAAATGTTCAAAAATCTGGGAGAAAAAATGAGCAAAGGATAGAGACAGACGTTCACAGAAAGGGAAAAAAGATGCCTGACCTTAGTCATAATAAAGGAAATACAATTGAAATACAATTGAAACTATAACCAGTATCTATATTTTACCCATCAGACTGGCAAAAGTCTAAAACTTTGCTCTCCCACCCTGTTGGTGAGGCTACAGCAATGGTGGGAATTATACATCAGTTAAAACCTTGATGGAGGGTGAAACTATGAATTACAAATCCAAATACCTTCTGACCAAGCAGCTTATCACACAGATGTACTTGACACACGTGTAAAATGATATATGTAGAAATTTAATTAAAAGTGCAAAAATAGGGGAGCCTGGGTGGTTCAGTTAGTTGAGTATCTGACTTCGGCTTAGGTCATGATCTCGACATTTGTGGGTTCGAGCCCTGTGTAGGGCTCTGTGCTGACAGCTCAGAGCCTGGAACCTGCTTCAGATTCCGTGTCTCCCTCTCTCTCTCTGCCACTTCCCCGTTTGCACTCTGTCTCTCTACCTCTCTAAAATAAATAATAAACATAAGAAAATTTAAAGATACGTAGATAAAAGAGCAAAAATAGGCATCTTAATTTCTTCAGTAAGGGCTGGCTACATAATTTATGAAAGAAATGTGCACTGAAATTCTATGCAGCTGTTAAAAAAAGGAAAAAGGAAGCTCTATATGAACGGAATGATCTCCATTTTAGACTGTTTACAATGCAAGGTGCAAAAAGTGTTTATAGTATGCTACCTTTTGTGTACAGAAGAAAGGATTTGAGATTCTGTATTTTGCTTGTATATGCAAAAAGAAATGCCACAAAGAAATTAGGAACAATGGTTATGGGTGGCAGGGATTGAAAGAAACTGGGTGGATAGGGAGCCAAGAGGAGAAAAATGGTTCATTACAGACATTTTTATTCATTCATTGATTGATTTTTAAGCCATGTGACTGTATTTCCTACGCAGAAATAAACTTGATAAATAAGTATAAAACTCTTAGTGTGGTAAGTACTAGGACAGAAAGGTGCGTGGCACTCTGAGAGCCAGAGTGGGGACCCTGAACCATCTCTCTGAAGAGGTGGCATTTGAGCTTGGATCCCAAGGCTCAGGAGTAACTAACTAGGTGAAGAGCCATGTGGCCAGAGGAGAAAGTAGCATACAGAGGGGACAAGTGCATGCGCCACTTTGTGACCAAGAAGCTGCAGCCCACACCCCAGCCTGGAGCTAACTCGGCCTCTGGAACCATTAGACTTTCTGTGTCAGAAATCATTTGCTGGTCTTCCTCCTCAGCAATCTGGGAGTCCTGGGACGTAAGAGGTGGTGAAGGCCATTCCTTCTCTCTCTCTCTCTCTCTCTCTCTCTCTCTCTCTCTCTCTCTCTCTCTGACACACACACACACACACACACACACACACACACAGACACACACACCCCACTGCAGCCATTGGCTCCCTGCCTCCAGATCAGGAGAAAAGTAAGTCCCAGCCATCTCCATGTGCTGCTGCAGGATGCAGGCCCTGTCTCAGTGAAGCCTGCCTCAACTTTCTGAAGCAGCTTCTCTTTCCATTTCATGGTTACCTGGCCCAGGACCCTGCTGTGGATGGAAGAGGATGGCAGGTAGGCAGCAAGGGACAGGCAGTCTCTACAGCCAGCAGAACAGAAATGGAACTGAATCGGAACTGTCCTAGCCCCCAGCCCCCAGGATCCTTTCTGTCCCTGCTTGCGCTTACTCCCAGAAACCGGTCATCATCCCTGAACCTGCCCCAGGAAGGAACAGAGGCCTTCCTTGACTACAGCAAAAGCCCACAAAGAGTTTTCTAGTCAGAACCCTGTGCCAAAACATGTGGCCATGTGGTCTGAGGGGTCCCTGTTCCCTGTATGTAGGACAGGCTGCCAAGCCTAAGCTCTCCCCGGGACCCTAGGCTGCAAAATCTCAGTTAAAATCCCTGAGATACTATGAGACCTGAGGGAAAAGTCCAAAGCTCATTTGGCTGAGAAAGGTCCTCAACACCTAGGAGATTTTAGGGAAAACTGAAACTGGAGGAGAGCAGCACAGAATGAAGGGCTTGTTTGGGGCAAATTCATAGTATATGAGATGGCTCTTTCCCAGGTGCCTGCACTGAGAAGCCAAACAGGGTGATGAAGGGCTCAGCACTCCCACTGGTGCAGGCCAATGAGCAGAAAGCCATGGTCCACGTGGCTTATCTAGGAATATTTAGCTCATCTCCACAGCCCTCGCCTGCACAATCAGAAGCTGTTCCCTCTCCAGTGATGCTCCAAATAGCCGAAGATATGCCAGCTCAAGCCTTGGGTGTAGAAAGACAGGTGGACAAGCCAAAAGAATGCTGGACTGGGAAGAGAAGGTGTGGGTTCAAGCACGGCTCCTTTACTCCCAGCCCCTGAAACAATCATATCATCCCTGAGTCCTGCCACTGTACGCAGGGTGCTGTGACCAATAAGCTGCCTGTGCTGGGTAGGTGTGGGAATGGGGAGAAGGAAGATGCTCTGCATCCCAACCCTCTGGAGAAAGCTGCATTTGTGTCAGGAGTATCCCTATTGCCAAGGAGACATGAGTTCTTGGCAGGCACAGCAAGTGTAGCCAGGGGCAACCCCCATGTCACCAGCCCATCAAGCAGCCCAACTTGCTCAGACTCAAGACCATATGCAGGATTATTGCAAACCCTTCATGGACTCCCGTAGAGCCACCAAGGAGGCAAGCCAGGCTGGGAAAATCTACTGCTGGGCTATGAAAGCCTCTCTCCCACTTTAAAAAGCCCAGATTTTCAACCACTTGAGTCCCACCCCTGCCACTTTCTGCTGGGGTGGCAGGGGTGGGGTAAAGGTAGAAGAGTCATCTGAGGCACCCCTGCAGTTGGGAACCATGATAGCAAGCTGTGCATCTGAAATTCTCACCAGAACTTTGATGCCTGGGTACTTTTGGCCACTCACCGAAACATCTAGCTCTTGCCAAGCTCTGTGCTCCCCCCAGTGGTCTGTCCCATGGGGTCCACATGCACATTTGGGGGCAGAGACCTGCCCGCCAGCTAAGCTCCCCAAATCCCAGCACAGAGGCTTTCACTAACCTTTCCAGGTTAGTGTCATGGCCTGGGCAAGCAGAGGAGGCCAGGTAGGGGTCAACTGGGAGCAAAGTCTTGGCCAGGATAGTGCCCAGTAAGACCCAGAAGGCCCTTCTGCCCCTCGATTAAAAGGGCAGTGGGTGCTTGGCCAACCCTTCCCATTAGATCAGTGGCTTATCTCTGCCCCCATGAGAGGTTGGGGCTGCACATTTCTGCCACCCCTCGCCCACAGCATCAGCCTGCCTTGCATGGGAAAGCTTGTGCTGCTCGCAAGATGGAAAACTCAGGGATTAATTACATTAATTAAGTATTCTCCTACTTGCTTGTTTATAGATCACCAACTGAGAAAAAAACTAAACAGACTCTGAGAAAATTAGAACTAAGAGCTGTCTGTCAGTTATATACCAATCAATCAGAAATGACCCATTGCTGGCATTTTCCATGAGGAACTATGATTCACAGAATTCTGATTTGCATACAACTCCCCAGAAATGGAATTCAGATATAAAAAAAGGCACATACCTGCACACCCCTCACCCCTGCTTCCCCTACCACCATCCACACTCTGAATGTTACATGTATGGCCTGGGCAACTGCATCTAGCAGCCTCTACCGCACCCATGCTCCACCCCACCCCATCCTGTACTTCCAGGGTACCAATGGGGAATGGAGAAGGGCAGGGCCTGTGCCCTGGCAGATAATACCAGGTCCCCAGGCTTCAGTTTACCACACACTTGAGCTAAAAATTTCCACATAAAACGCTTTTTGTGGGCCTGCCAGAATCAGATGGGGAAAGAATGAGCCTCAGCAGCCTGGATGGGGCGTCAGCAGAGCATCCCTGGGGCTTCAGAGTCTCTCTGGCAAGAACCAGGTCCGAGGCAAGGCCAGGAAGGAGCTGCCCTCCGAGCCAGAGTGAGGCCTTCCCTTCCAGAGGGCAGGAGCTGCCAGGCCAGGCAGACGGCATACTCCAGAGAGAGGCTTTGGAACTCATAGTGACTCTTTTCTTTTCCCAAGAAAGTTAACTTGCCTTATGCTCCAGCAAGGCCAAATTTGGGGAACCTGAAGCTGAAAGATTTGATCCAGCATCACTGTCCTTGTCATAGCTGCCATATTTAGAGCCTCCCATGTGCAAGGTGCCTCATGCATATTCTCTCCGTTAATTCTCGCAACCACAAAAGGTTTCTAGATAAGGAAACTAAGGCTCAAAAACTTGCCCAAAGTTACCCAGTTAGCAAGTGGGAGGGGAAGGATGTACATCAGAGGGACTCAGACTCTGGGCTCCTTCCTCCAACTGGCCCGGCAAGTGCCAAAGCCTGGAGCTGGATCCCCAGAGTGGATTGTCTAGAGCTCCATCCCTACCTAGCCCACCCCCAGCACTGCTCAAGGACTGGCTCTCAAGGCCAGGCAGTCTCTTTCTTACATGACCGAAGGGGTCCAGGTGGTTGTTTGTGAGTTTCAGCTTCTGGAAAGAGACTAGCTGCCGCATCCAGTGGGCCCCGGTGGCAGGAGAATCGGGGTGGACATAGAGCCTTCCTGGCATGGCGGGCTCAGCCTTCCCGGCCACCATCCTGCCAACAGAACAGATGATTACAGCAGTTGATTACTCTGGGGTGGTCTGGAAAAGCCCAGATTCCCTGTCCCCTGTTAGAGCAAATCCCCATAGACTTGAGGGGGAAAGAAATCACTGCTAGTCTTATACTCTCAATTTCGGACTTTGTGAGTAGGAGTGAAGGTCAAAGGAGAGAGTGCTGAGGAGGAGGAGCAATTATGAACCTCTTTTATTTTACTGCAGTAGAAAGAGAAAGGGAGGGTACAGACAAATGTGATTATTTACTTCAAAGAATGGGGCTAATCACAAATATTTGTGGGGCGATTTAGGCACCTCTGTGTATGTATTACAGTTACAACTTTAAAATGTTATAAATTATATTATTTGGAGGGAGCTTCTCAGAAGACCTAGACAACTTTCAAAATGCTTGTCCCCAAAAGAGTGCTCACCCCCAAGGAAATTAATTGGTAAACCTCCCCTCAGCCAGAGCCTGCTCTGAATGATAATCCAACCCAAAGAGAGAAGAAATAGAAACATGGCCCGTGGCAAGACCTGGTCACCGAATCCAGCCTCCTCAGCCAGGTTTCTGCTGGCCCCACTACCAGCCTACTGTGAAGCCCACATCCTGGCTAGCTACTAATTCAGTCAATCCCTCTTTCTCCTTGGGCGCTGTCCTGGGCTCTGGGGGCAGACAGGGTACTAAGAAGGTGACCTTAGGAAAAGTAGCCTAGTGTTTACTTACCCAGCCCCTGTTTTGCCTTACAGCCCACTTGTTCCCCCCAGCCTCTTGCCAGAGGGTCCCATCATCCAACCATCAGGCAGCTGCCACTCACTCTGGATCAACAGCTTAAAGGGAGGGCTCATAGCCAGACAATGAGGAACTAAGTGGAAGAGCAGCAGAGAGATGTCATTGGATGTCTAACCATCCAATATCAAAGTCCCTCAAGCAAACAGCTCCCATCCTCCTCCCCAGTGCAGCACTACCAGAACCTAAATTCATCCAGTGTTCGTGTTCATCTGTCATCCCACAGCGTAGTCACCAATCTTGTTTGCCCATGGCTGTAGGGAGAGAACAGCCTCGAAATCCACTAAACACTCAAACCCTGCAGCTCACTTTCAGCTGTAGCGGGTGTGCAGACATTGGCCGACCCTGCAGCCTCTGCAGGCTCAGCTCCCAAGACTGCGGATCTGGGCAATCATATGAACTAACTGGTGAGTCCCTGGACCAAACATCAGGTACAGATGGGTGTGGTGAGTGGACAGAGCAGTTCAGAGAAGGCAGGTGATGTGAGGGTCCCAGGTTCTTACCATTTGTTGTCACAGAACTTGTAGCGGTGGTCATCCGCAGGGACGATGTCAATCAGCAGGATGTACTTGGTCTTAGGGTTCATGCCTGTGACTTTTACCTTGTAGCTGGGAAACATCCTCCTAGGGGAAGCCAAGGTGTGAGGCAGAGGCATAGACAGAGCATCAAGAGAGATGCCACCCAGGGGGGAGGGAACAGAAGGCCTTAAGAGACACCGGCCCTGATCAGAACTGTGTGACCTTGCCTCAGCCTCCCCCTACACAAGGGAAAGTTTGCACTAGCCGTTCTCTCTGGGTCCAGATAGCTTCATCTGGTCTGCATGTCTAGAAAGAGGGTTTACATGGCTTCCCCAATGCAATTCCCTCTCCCCAACAATCCCCTAATATTTAGGGCAACTGGTTGTAAGCAGCTAAAGCATAGAAAGTTCCAGGATCATGAGAGAGGATGTCAACACCAACCTGGCTGCTTAATTTCCCTCCTGCCCTTTGCCAGTCCCTACACAGCTGAAGTTCTGGGCTGCCATTACAGGGGGTCAGAGCAAAAGACTTCAAAGCCCTGTCAGTTACTTCTGTAATCAATGGGGTTTCTCCTCTGGGCCTTGTCTCTGTGGAAACCCTCAGGCTGGAACCAACTCACAGAAAAACAAGAAAGTGTTGCTAGGTCTTTGGATTCTTTTGGTGTGTTTAGCAGAGGTGTTTAGCCATGTGAAGACCTTGCCTGGGCTTGTGTATACTAACTGGGTACCAGGTAAAGTCAGTTCAGGAGCCTCATGGAGAAAAGCATGGATTCTAGAACCACTCTGCCATGGTCCACCAGCCTGGCCCACCCCTGACAAGTTTTGAGGCATTAGGCAACTTGCTTGGATCTCATTCTCTGTGCCTTGGTTTCCTTATCTCTAAAATGGGGATATTACTACCTATCTCATAGGTTGGTCTGTGGATTAACTGAGTCCATTTGCGACTATTACCACTGACTCCCACTGCATTCCTCCCTCCTCAAACAAGTGGATGACTTACCTCTGTGAAAAAGGACTCACCAAAAAACCAGGAAGTTTTCCAGTTTCTACAGCTCATGCTAAGACTATCCAGGACCCTGAGGCTCAGTGAATATTCTAGACACAGGCTTCCCCAGACCCCTCAACACACACACAGGTACAATAGCATGTACACATACCTGCAGGGGCAGAGTTCTGCCCCTTAGTCATCGAGTCCCTGACACTGGACTTCTCCAGAGGGAGCAGATAGAACTTTACCACAATCCTCCTCAGACACCCCCACCCCCTCCTAGCTGATCTCCCACAAAGATGTTTCCCCAAGAGAGAGGCAGGATCCAAACCTAACTGAAGACACTAAGGACATCAGGAACCAAATCCCCTGAGTTGGGAAAGTGCCCAACCAGTCCACTGAAGGAAAGCCTCACTAAGAGACCATAAGGGGAACCTCAAGAGAAGCTGTCCTAGACACCTCAGACCCCCGTTTTGTCAACATGGGTACCAGTTTACCAGGGTTTCCAGAAGGGACCAAGGCCTTTACAAGCAGGCAGACCCTACAGCAAGCCCAGGCCAGGACCCTGAGGTGGAAGGTTCAGTTCTACCCCTGGCCCAGCCCCAGCCTGTTCACCCTCTCTCTTGCAGGAGGCAAGGCCCGGGAGAGCACTGCAATGGGCCAGGGATGTGGGAGGTATGTGGCCATGTGTACGCTCAAGGGCACGTACTTGAGTACACGGTGGAGTGCGCATGTGTGCATGTGTGCGTGCCTGGAGGGAGGAGGGAAGTTCTAGCTGCAAGTCTAGGGACTTATAAACCGTGTGGAAGAATTTGTCTCAGATGTCAATTGAAAGCATTTTCAAATGTCCACCCCACCCCCTCTCCAGGAATGGGGGAAGTGAGAGGGCTCAGGAACCCAATCCTGCCTGCTGCTTACCAGCCCCTGCCCAGCCTGGGGGCACAGCTGGAGCCTGCACCACCTTCTTTCCTGGCCCAGCCTCTCCCCTGATAGGCCTAAAGCTGAAGCAGGGAAGGCATCCGCTGCCTCACTTCCCCTGCTCCCCGGGGAAAGGCCAAGAATCCTGTCCCCTCCAGGTCACCATTTTGTAACTGCTACAGGAACTGCCACAAAATGGGGCAGCCCTGGTTGCCCTTGGGGCTGACCTGGCACCAGTGCCCTGAGCTTAGTCTGTTTCTCCTGTAATCACTCCAGGTGGCAACAGCAGAAGGCAGACATGGCTTCCCCCCAGGCCAGTATCCACAAAGGGGTCCAGGAAAAAATGTCCTGCTGCCACTTTGACAGTCTTCATAACCTAGGCTGAGAGGGGGATGAAGACCCTGTCCTTCCCCTTCTCCTACTCCTTACTACACTTCATCTCAGCAGCTCAGGAAGCCAGGCTAAGATCCACTAAATGCTTTTTAGAAGGCCTGTAAGTAGCCTGTGCTCAGCTCCCCAAGGCACGGAGCTGGTGTCCTAGGATTTGGCTTCACCCAGAAGCTGACTAAAGACTGGATTCCTGACCGAAAACACCCTCAGGGAGGTTTTGCCAAGAGTTGGGGCAGGGAAGGAAGTTATCTCCTAGCTTCTGCCTCCCCTGCCTACCAATCCCCCCCCCTTCCTAGGGCAGCTGCCCTTAGAAGCAGGGGTGGGGGATGGGATATCTGGTCTGAAAGGGGACGCTGCTCCAGGCTGAACTACTCAGGCTCAGTGAACTCCACTGCTTTCATGAGAACCTGTATCGGCTTTTCTGTCAGGGTCCAGTTTGGTGACTGCTTCTGAGAACACGGGCCCTGGGGACCCTAGGCACTATCACTGCCCCACCTAGGGGGCTCCAGTGGGATGAAGGGCACACCCTGTGGGGAAAAGGCTGAGTGCCAAGGGGAAGTGTATGTTCCACCCACCCCAGAAGCCTCCTGCCACAGCTGAAGGCATCTGCCCTTGCCCTAAAGTTGAAGCCCCAGGCGCAGCATGGGACCATTCACCAGGCGGGCATGACTCCTGCTACAGAGGCCAGGCTGGGTCTGGGAGCTGTGCCATCCTCTCTGGTGACTCTACACTATAAAGACCCTCTCTACTGAAACAGATGAAAAGGATGGGGCGAGATCAAGTTGTTTCTGTGGCTTAGGATGTAAAATGTACCTGAAAACCAACATCAGTGGGGGAAATGAACACCTGGGGGAGCGGGCAGGAAAGGAGGGAAGGACTCTGAGCCGCCAGTGTCCCACTCTGCCCCGCCGCCAGCGCTGGCCTGGCCGGAATCCCTGGCTCGCCCGCCCCGGACACCTCGCGGCCCCCAAGCCCCGCGCGGTCGAGCCTTCGCCCCACCCTCTCCCTGCGCCCCGCGAGCCTCCGGTCCGCGCGCCTAACGCCCCCTCGGGGCTCCTGGACCCCCAGACAGAGGGGCGCTCCCGGCACACGCGGAAACGGCTCCGCCGGGGAATAAACAAGCCGCCCGCCCCGCCGGCCCGGGAGGAGATGAAAGCCGGGGGTTTCTCCTCTGATCACGAAACAGGCTCTGAAAGGATGCGGGCTGGAGCCTTTATCTACTTCATACTCGGAAATGGTTTTAGAATGAACTGCTAAGATAAGCTTCCTTGGACGTTTCTTCGTGTGGGAGGCCTGCGGGGCACGGGGCAAGGATTCGGGACCTTGTGATTTTGGCAACAACCCCTCAAATGCTCGCTGGTTGCTGAGTGGAGACTCGCAAGTTCAGCTGGTCTCAGAGAGCGGCGGGGGGCTCCCGGCTCTCCGGCCAAAGCGATCGCCAAATTCCTGGCCCGACCTACTAGTCTCCCACCAATCCCGAATGGGGGTGCAGGGAGTCAGCAGGACGTAGGAAACCAGCCAAATTCTCTCCACTTGGCCGGACCCCCAAGTCCCCAACCCGGTTGCAGCCTGACTTTCTGTGAGGGCCTGGAAACCCCAGGAGCAGCTAGATGTGCCTTCCCTTAAACTAGACACAAAACCAAATAGAAGGGGTGAGAAGTCTGGAGAGGGGCTTCGAGGGGGGAGAGGAATGGTGGGGAATGGGAGGGCACACAAGAGGATTCTGCTGTGTTTCTTTATCTGGGTGGTGATTTGTACTAGTGTATTCATTTTGTGGAAGTGTATAGAGCTGTACAATTAAGATTTGCTCACTTATGCAGGCAAGTTCCACTTCAATAAAATTGACATTGAAAATTATACACGTATATATCATATGTGTGTGTCTATACACACATGTATATACATACACCAGCCGTGGATCCCAGAGTCGGAAAGAAACCGGCTGCAGGCAAAGGACAGGGGTCCCCAGAAAACCCCACCATTCTTTCTATCCCTAGTGTCTGGGACTCTTGAGAGGGATTTCTGGGTATGTTGGGAAGAGGCTAAGGCCCCGTCCACCAAGGCTGAGTTTGCTGGAGGGGTGGGGGCTGCGTTGCTGGTGCTGCCTGTACGGAGACTAAACCTTCTAGAGCCAAATGATTTCTGAGAGCAATGGCAAAGCTTTGTAATTTAGTCCCAATTTTCTCTCTCTCTCTAACACACACACAATTTTCTAATTCACTCAAAGCATTTTTAAGAAATATTTTCCCTGAGGTCGGGGGAGGGGGGGTTGCAAGAGTGAGGGTATATGGAATGGATGCTGTTTTGGAAGATCAGTTGCTTCTCAGATTTTTTTAAAGACACTTCCTTCTGATAGACTTTTGCTTTCAGAAAATACTTTAGAAAGAGATCAAAGGACTCTCTCCCCAACCCACTTTCCCAGTGTCTTCAACCCTTACTTGTCTTATCACCCACGCCACTGGGCTCTGACGCTCTGTATACAGAGCAAGGGCAATTGGCTTTGAAGCCCCGGATTAAGCCGGGCCAAATCCTTGCCTCAGAATAACAAACAATACAGGTTCAACAGGAGTTCTCATCGGTAGCTCATTTTTCAAACGCAAATTCACTGTCACTAACACAAGCAACATTGAACTCAACAGGCTATGAAGGCTGATAGTGGAGATTTATCTGGTGGCAAAACCATGACCTAGGAGTAGAGCAGTCAAACGGTTAGGAAATTTTCATTTTTGGGAGGTTTATATTTAAATTTTTGTGGAGCTCACTTTTATCTGTGTTTGGGAGAAAATGCAGTTTCTCACATCTTTCAAGCTTGGCAGGGATGTGAAGGAGGTAGACAGAGGAGGGGTCTGGTCTCTGCAGTAAACAGCCTTCTGGGTGCAGAGGCCCCTGAAAGGGACAGAAACGGGCTGGGAGGATTCTGGCCTCGTTTTACACCTGACATCAGGGGTTACTGAGCATTCAGAAATTGATGTCTCCCAATGTGATTGGCATTTTAATCCCCAGATCAAATGGTTTGAGAATCCGAAGTCACTATCCAATGAAGGGGACTATCCTCTACTTTGGCCTTCAGACCTTCATACCTTCAAGAGCTTATAGGCAAGAGGCTTGTGACTCAAAGACTCAAACTAGCTTGAGAAACATTGTTCCCCTTGTTTGGGACCTGCCTCTCCCTCAGCCAGATAGCAAGTATCATGCCTCTAACCAACCAGGGGGGTCTCTAGGGCAGAGCAACAACCCCATATTGGAGGGCCCTGTATCTAAGGGGAATTTCTCAAAGTTGGGTTTTTTTTCTGGGGGTAGAGTATCATCTGCTTGGCTTGTGTGGACCTGGCAGCTGCTTAATTTTGCTTCTATCTATAAGAGCCAAGTGCCTTCCCTTCTCTGGGGTCAGGCTTATGTTCCCTCAGTTTACCAGCAGTCTAGGAATCTGCGATTCCAGGTTCCGGACAAGGGTTCAGGCCGTCTGCTGAGAAATGCAGGTGTTCCAGGAAGGGTGCCGGTAGAGACACAAAGAAGAGAACTGGGACTCCACAGGATGTTGAAGAACCACAAACCCAAGCAAAGCAAGCTGCCTCCTGTGGAACGGAGGCGGTGAAGGGGGAGGGGGCCACTGGGATCAGAACTGAGAATGTGGTCTCCAAAGTCAGTGAGCAGCAACGCAGGAGGAAAGAAGGTCTGTGAGAACCATGGGGAGGGGCGACGAGGCTAGTGACTTTCTTAAGGACTAGGCCTGGTGCAAGAATAACTTTCTGCCAGAGAAATGAAAGGCCAAGACCGTGATGAAACCATAAGTGGTCAACCTCATCACAGCCATTTAAAAATTATTGTCATCATTCCCTGAGGCGCATCTCTAAGTCTCCACTAGGATCAGGCACAGACATCCACCTGAAGCTGGTCACCTCTGGAGGTGTGTGTGTGTGTGTGTGTGTGTGTGTGTGTGTGTATGTATGTTGGGGAGGGAGGGAGGGAGGAGGACCCATACTGAGGCAGGAAACCTCACTGAGGAGAATCACAAATGTCTTTTGTTTAAAACGGCAGAGGCCAGGCAAACCCGAAGAACATGCAGACCATTTATTTTTCAAAGACAAGAATATTTCTGCTGCCTAAAAAGGGAAATTCTGGATCTTTCTCTTTCTTCTTTCCATCCCTCCACCCCAGCAGTTCCAATAAATAAATTCCCTCTCTTCATACCTATAATCCAGTCAACAATTTACCATATGCAGCTAACGTGACCCCCATTTGAGTCTCACAGTAACTAAGAAAAGAAGAATGGCAGGTAAGTCTACAGTCACCAGCTCTGTTTACCCCAGCACCATTGAGCCACAGGAAGTGTAGAAACCTGCCCAAGGGCACTCAGCTAGGAAGAGGCAAGGCTTGAGAGCCACTGTCTTCAGGACTATTCCAAGTGGCACCCTCTACCAGGCTTCCCTAATGCATCCTCCTTCCCCAGCCCCCAAATGCAGCAAATTCAGGCCCTGACATCCCCATGCTCCTTCCCCTGATAGAGGCTCCAGGTGGCCTTGCCACCTACCAGGGAGCCTGACCAAGTGCCCAGAACTTACCCCCAGCAAAACAAAGGAAACCTCGCAAGGTCTGCCAGTGAGCAGACAAGAAGGACCACAGCACCCCTTCACTACACACTGCAAAAACTACCAGCTTTTTGCTTCTTTTCAACAGCTCACCGTTCTCTAAGCAGTTCAGCAGAGTTCTCTAAGAAGAAGAAAACTGCTGAGTGGGTGTCAGACATTTCTCTAATTACAATTAATTTTGGCTCATATGTATGGCATGCTCATATGTGCCAGGAGCTAGGCTAAGTGCTTTACATACAACTGTATGTATTATTTTGCAGAGGGGGATGTGGAGAGGGCAGATACCCTGAAGCACCTGGCCTGAGGGCTGCACAGATGGAAGCAGCTGAGTGGAACTGGAAGCCACTCTGGTCTGACTCCCCATCCTGGCTCTTGAGGCTTCGCCACCTTATTTCTTCGAAAACCCGATTATGGGCCCACAGACATTTTTACACCTACCCTGTCCCCCAGGGACTAGAATCAAATGTGAGTAAGTGGGGAGAGGGCAGTTCCTACACCTGAACTTTCCAGCTTCTCTGTCTGCAGCAATCCCCCTACACTGATAACCGCTGGCCTTGCCATTCGCGCCCCACCTGAGACTCCTGGCCCCGCTGGCCCCAACGAATCTCTCATCTTGCCCGGTCTGCATCTCCCTCCTTTCCCCTTCTCCTCGAGACTCTCTCCCACAGACACCAGCACATTTTAAAGATGTTTCCACTTTATAAATCATCATCTCTGGCAACCACCCGAGAGTTGCTCCCCAAACAACACACACGCAGGGCCCAACGGTGCCTTCCCCTTGGCTGAGGTGGGGGGGCTGGCAATAGACGAGCAGCACCCCGAGGGATGAGAGGTTTCCTGGTTGCCACTGCCAGGAAAAGTTATGGAAGTAGGAAAACATGGTCCAGTCCCCTTCCTCCATCTGTTGAGGGTCATCTCCGGGTCCCCAATCAATGCAATCCTGAGAAACCAGGCAGGTCCCCAAAAGGAAGAGGACAAAGCAGCCCCCCTGGGGGCCAATAGTGCAGGGACTGGGACCTCCGGAGTCGCGATCCTTATTTGCATTTTATTTGCATAGCGCTACCCCTCCCATCCTTCCAAGTCTGGAGGCTCCCTGGAGGAGATGGATCCTCTGGTGAAGTTCTGCGGCCCAGTCAAAAGCCGTGGTAGGACAAGGGGCTAAGACCCGAGTGGTGAAAGGAACTTCTGGCGCTCCTTTGGCAGGAGCCCGAGAGGACTGTCAAGGGAGCTCCTGGGGGATTCCCATCGCTCCCACCAGGCATCCCCATCCCCCAAATAAATGTCCCAGCGCTGACCTGCCCGCCTTGGTGATGATCATTTCGGTGCCCGCTTCGTGGAACTTCTTCCAGAGCTCCTTCTCATGCAGGCCCACCTTGATGTTCTCGATGGTCTAGGGATGAGACGGAAGGGGTCGGCCTGAGCCACGGCTCCATGCGGAGCCCACAGAACGGAGAACACAGGCCCAAGGAACTGTGCAGAGTCCTGCCAGCCCCCGAAGCCCATGCCTCAAGATTTCGTTTCATAAAATTATCCTGTGCCGCTGGTGAATTTTTCAAAATTTAATCAGTAGCTGAAACCCACTCCTTCGGAGCTGCACCTATAGATGGTCCGCAAAGGACACATGCTGACCATGCCAGGGTAGATGACACACTACACAAACATAAACACTCCACGTGGCGGGACACAGCCACAGGCTTGCAGACACACACAGACACAGGAGGGACAAACGCCCCTGCAGCCAGACTCGCGCACCCTCAGACTCTACGCAGACCCACGCAGGCCGAGGGTGCGCACAGACGGATTCCTTACATTTTGATCATCAGATTGTCAGTGTGACCCTCTCAGCGACGTCCCCGCGGCGGCTCCCGCTCGCACACGACTGGGATCTGTTCTTCCCTCCCGATGCCAGGCTTTCGCCCACGCCCTCTCAGCGTCGTCGGAGCCGGACACTTGGCCCGGGCTCGCCCCGCTGCCACAAGGGTCCCCTCCCCAGCCTGTCCCCTAGTAGCCCCAAGGGAGCGAAGCAGAAGAGGGACGAAAGGCAAAGAGCGGGAGCCCTGCCCAGCGGAGCAGAACGCGCAGTCCAGGACGCAGCCAGGTCCCCCGGGAAGCGAGTCTTGTCCTCAGTGGGGCGGATTGGCAGACGCAGGCTGCCCTGCAGACAGACCGACGCCCGACCTCTGCCCGAAGGCCAGCGCGGCCCTACCTGCTCGGCGGCGGCAGCGGCGGCGGCGGCGTCGGCGCCTGGGCCCGGGGGGCTGCCGAGCGCGGCTCCGCTGAGGCCCGGCGCGGCCAGCGCGGGCTCGGGGTTGTTGGCGGCGTTGGAAGCGCTGGCCTCGCCGAGCGCCGAGCCCGGGGCCCGGAAGGCCTCCTCGCTCTCCGACAGGCCCTTATCCTGCAGCATCTCCTGCGGGCACAGCACACACCGAGTCACATGCCCAGGTCCACACTCGCCAGAGGCCCAGCAGCTCGCTCCAGCCCAGCCAGGGGACTTCGGGGCCGGGGCCGGGCGGGAAGGTCGCCCTGGCGCACGTGGACACCGCCCCCTTCTGAGCTGGGGGAGGGAGAAAATGCGGAGGGCAGGACCGTCGCCTCCACCGTCTGGGGTCTGGACTTGGGAGGGTCTGTGTGCGGTTCAAGGTCTGCCTGCCTCTGGGTGTGGGGCTGTGTGATGAGCAGGTCTGGGGGAAGGACCGCCCTCTCGGCATTGCCCCAGCTGCACCCCCAGTCCCTCCCTCCTGCTGGGCGCCAGGGGAGCCTGAGGCCTGGGTCTCTCTTCGAAGTTTCCTAATAATTGGGGTCCAGGCTCACTCTTGGCCCAGGGCAGCCAGGACAGTGAAACCAGGAGGCAGGGCCCAGGCTCCTGGGGCTCCACACCTGCAGAAAGGGCCTAGGGTTGGGCAGTTCCTCAGGCTCCTGCTCACCCATCTGCCCTCACCCACTCCCTTAGACAGCAGTCAGGTAGAGCCTCCCTGAGCCAAAGGCTTTCACTCCTGCACATTCCCACTCCCACAGACACCCTGTGTGTCATTCACACAGGTACACACTTCACACCCAGACACAAGCACCCACACAGAGTCTTCTAGTCACTCAAGCAGCCACACTGTCCCAGGGCAGCTCTGATTTAGGCCCTGAATTCAGCCAGGGGCTCCCCAGCCTTGCCCATATATTCACATTCGCTGGCTCCCTCAGTCCAAAGGGCTCTGCTTTGGGGCAAAGGATCCAGACCCTTCCCAGCTAAGGACCAGGCCAGTTGGGTGGGTCCAGTTCACAGACACAACCTAGTCCTGCCCACCACACCCCTCCCCCCTCCCCAGCACAGCTATCCTTCCCCAAGAGTCTAGAACTATCCACCAGGCTATCCAAGGCTGCAGAACCTGCTTTTCCTGCCTCCATCATGGATGCAACCCTGCATTGTATCTGCTTCTTTCCACCTCCCTGCTCTTCTCCCTTCTTTTGGGTCTGGTGCGGCTTTCTATGTGCCTGGCTGCCTCTCTTGTGGAAGAGTGTTCCCCTTTCCTCCTGTCTTCTTTCTGTTCTCTCCTGGATCTCCCTGAGCATCCCAAGGCCCAGGCCTCTGGCCATCCTGCCTACTGGTTTCCCCATCCCAGGTCCTAGACATCGGCTCCCAGGGCCTCACAAAGTAAACAAGCCAAGTGCAACAGAGGGAGATAAAAAAGGGGCCTGGGCCAGTAGGGCTGGGAAAAGCCCATAAAGATAAAGCTGACAGCCCTCCCAGTCCTTGGTCCACAGGCAGCAGGAAACAAGTCTTGCCCGGCATGGCCAGCCCCAGTACCGGCCTTGGGCCACGTGCTGGTTCCAGCGGAGCCTAGGAAACCCAGAGCCCCCAGGCAAGGGGACATTGCGCGACCAGGGTAGTTGCACGCCCTGGCCCAAGACGCTGGTCCGGACTGTATCTGGGGTCAGAGGGATGGGCGCGGGCCATCGGCTGGTCACAAGCGCGGCAGACCACGGGGGCAGGAAGACGCGCCGCCTGGCGCGATGCTGTTTTGGCCACCGGGTCCTCTACGGAGCACTTGTCGCACCCGGAGCCGTGCAGGGCCGCCTTCTGGCTCATGCCCGGCACTCTCAGTCTTGGGCACTAAGCACGTCCGCGGCCGGCATCCACTGACGCGGGTCCCACCGCTCCCACCTGGCACGAGGGCAGCGTGGTGCTCTCCTTCCACTCCGCGGGCTTCACCTCTTCCTTTTCTCTCAGCCGCGGAGACACATCTCGACATCGCGACAGCTGGCCCTCGCCCTCGATGGGGCTCCCCCCTAATTTCCTTTCCTTCCCTCTGGACTGGCCCAGACTGGCCGTCCCCTTGGTTCCCCTCGGACCCCGAGCCCCGGCGCACTGTACAGCCGCGTTCCACATCAGCCCGAGCCCGAGGGCCGCAGCCCATCGCCCTCGCCCCTCTCGCGGACCCCTTCGCGGACGCGCCGGCCGGCTCGGCGCGCTTTCGCTCCGTCCGTCGCTTTCAACCAACTCGCTTTCTAAGGAGAACAGCATTTTTCTCTTTACTCTAAGTTACTGGTGATATTTTTCTTGCACTGGGGAAATTAACATTTTGTATTATTTTAAATATTTTAATTATCTCTATTATGAGAGCAGTATTCGGGTCAGCTCGATAGCATTAAAAATATCACATAAATTATTAGAACCTTTTATTTTTAACACTGTATATTTAAAGTACTGGTTTGATTTGTTAATTCATCATTATTAAATATGTTGTTGCTCTCTGGTCCCTGCTCCATCATTCTAGGGCTTCCTGGTACATTAGTGACACAGTTACTAATATCTAGGTAATTACTAAATATAGTATTCCAGCAGGTCATGTTAATCTATTGTTATTTTAATTTTTATTCCGTACCCCTAAAATGGTTCTGTTGCTGGCTCCTCAGTCTCTGTACTTTGTCACAGTTTCAATAACTTATTATTTACCATAACTTGTAATATCATTGTTCTCAATATAGACGTTAGTTTTCTTCACATCCTTATAATACTTCTTGTTATTTTATCATTATTTGTTTTGTTAGAATTGTTCACAATACTCCAGGTATTCTTCATCACATCGTTACAATATCTTGTTACTTTGTCATTATTTGTAACGTTACAATCTTAATTCGCTGGTTATTTTTCATCACATCATTACTCCTTGTTACTTTGTCATAATTTGTGATATTGCTGTAGTTCTTAATACTCTGATTATTTTTCATCACATTGGTACGATACTTCTTATTACTCTACCATTATTTATAATGTTGCTGGGACTATTAATATGTTGGTCATAAATTGTCATATTATTTCAGCAATTCTTGTTGCTGTCTTTGTTTATATTAGCATTGCTCTAAAGATTTTGGTTAATATTTATTATAATAATTCATAATAGTATCAATAATAAATTATATATAATACTCCATCAATACTACTAATATTAGTATTTCCCTTAATAGTGTTTTTAATTGTTTACCCTTTTCCTACAGTTTTATCATTTGTTACTATTTCCTATAGTATCACTATTGATTTTATTTTATTTTATTTTTACTATTGATTTTAATACAATGGTTCTTATCACATTGTTCCTATATTTGGAGTTACTTTGTCTATGATCCTTTTAAGTTTGTGATTACAATTTTCGCTTGGTTCTGAAAGTGACTATTATTTTACTGTTGTTTTAAAGTGTGAGTGCTGTATTAGTTTTCCACTTAGCCCTGTTTCTTTGGTAATTGCTCACATTCTGATACTTCCTGATCATTGATAATTATTTATATACAATGCTCCTTGCTTTAATTTTGACGAGCCCGTTGCATCAAAGGCTCTGAAGTCCAGGGTTCCGATCACACATTTCTTCATCGATATCGCCTCAAGCACCCGGGCCCTCTTCCTTGGACTTTCTTATTCTGCAAACACCAGTTTCAAGACCAACGTTCCTCTAGTCGCAGCTTAACCATGTTCTTTTGGCTCTGGCGCTGTTGTTTCTTTGCCCTTGGGTCCCTAGACCCAATTCATCCTGTTACTCGGTGGAGATGAGGGCTCGCGCCCCAAACCGCTGGAAGTAGGGCCGAGGCGGCAGCCTGATCTGAAGCACATCGCGGCACCATCCTGCAGCCTTGCCTTTCCCTGAGGTTCTTACCCCCGTCCCGTTACTCGCCTCTTTCCCAGTTCACTCTCCTCAACCCTGCAGCCTAACGCTGGGCTCGGGGTGGCCCCTGTCCCGCACGCCCGGCTCACCCCCATCCCCGCCGGAACCCACACTCACCCTAACTGCGCTGCAGCATGCGGAGGCGCCTGCGGCCCGAGGTTCACTGCAGGCTCGGGTCCGAGTGGCACAGGACGGCCTGGGCACCGACTCGGGGCCGCTGGGTCAGTGTCCCGTTGCCCGCCGCGCCCTCGGGGCCCGACACATCCTGACTCTGGAGCGGGCCCTTGATCTCCGAGGCTGCACTTTGGGGCCTCAGCTCCCTCCTCCTTCCTCCCTCCCTCCGGGGCCGCCACCCCCCTGCGCTGACGTCGCCGCTGTCAATCAGTCTGCGCCCGCCGCCCCCCGGGGAGGGGGGCTCTAGGGTCCCTTGGCTCCGCGGCCCCAGGACCCCGAGCCCCGAGCTGGCCGCGCGCTCCCCCACCGCGTGGCTCGGTGCCCTCCCTGCGGCCCTCGGCCCGGCAGGCCTGGCTGGGACAGGGATCCCCGCATGGTTTAGATTAGAGGGGCGGGAAGAGGCAGAGCGGCCTGGCGGTGCCGCACGGCTCGCACGGAGACTCGACAACCAGGACCGAACGCCCGGAGCCGCAGCGCGGCCCGCACACTGGGGCGCGGCCCGGCCCGGCCTGGTCGGGCCGGGGGCCCACTTGCAGACAGCCGCCCTCCGCCGAGCCCCAGGCCGCGGGCTCCGCGCCCGCACACCCCGCGGTCCGAGACCCGCTCCCAACGGTGCACGCAGCGGCTCGGTAAGCCCACGTCCCGGGAGGCAGGCGCACAGCGCCCCACAGCCCCGCACTCGTCCACAGACCATGCCCCTCACACATTCTCACACCTACGCGCTCCGGCCCGCGCGCTCCTGCTCCCGGGCTCTGGGCGCGGGCGCGACGGCCAGGGCGCGGCCCCTCTGCTCACCGGCCCCTGCTTGTCCCGGCCTGGCGGACAGCGGCCGCCGGACCCGGCCTGGCGCGCCTCGGAGTCGGCCCGCGGAGGTCACGGGTGAGGGCAGGCCCTTCGCTCAGGCGGGGAGGAGGCCGGGCCGCCAGGCCTGAGCGGCGGCAGCGGGGAAGTGCTGGGCCGGCTTCTGAATCCGAGCCGAGGCCCAGGCTTCAAGGTGCCAGGGCTTGGCAGAGTCTCTGGGCGAAACTGCAGCGGTGAGGGCCAAGACTCCGCCAGCAGCCTCAAGATCCCAGAAAGCTGACGAGGAAGCCCAATCCCTGCCCCAGTCTAGGAAGCTGAGACCACTGCACTGGGAGCTACCCGGCCTCTGTGCCTCAGAAAGTCAGAAAGTGAGGCCCCCTCACTGCCTAGACCTCCCTGACCAACCTCTGACTCTCCACTCCCTCTGTCTCCACTTACCTCTATTTCTTTATGTCTGTCTGTACCTCTCCACAGGACCCTTGAGCTCCACAGGCAGACAGAGCCATGTGGACCCCAGTCCATGCCCAAGCCTCACAGCCTGTTACATGCCCAGAATACTGAGGCAAGGCTAGGTCTGCCCACCTATCCCAAAGGGCCCAGAGTCCCCTGTCAATAGAATTCCCAAATTAGCTCCTTGCTCCTCAGCATGGGCTGCATCGTTTCCTCCACTGGTGCCCCCAATAGTTCCAATCAGCTTCTGTTCCTATCCAGATTTTTACCTCAAAATCAGATGGAAGGAAATAGGACAGGGAAATTCCTTCCTTGGATGGATCTGTCCCTTTTCTAATGCTAGGAAATGGAAAGCCAACATCCATGCCTCTCCCACTACCCTGCACTCAAAGGAGGAGGCAAAATACCAACTCAGAAAAGCCAGCTGCTGCTGTCAGGAGCCTGGGAACCCATTTCCACAATGGGCTCACTGCTCAAGAATCCCTATCACCCTTAGCAATACCAGATTCCACTACCCCATCTTCCCTGCACAATTTGTCTGATGGAATCCTGAACCAGGAAGGGGAAGTAAGGTCTAAGGGATGGAGAAGCTTAATCTTCCTCCAATCCTGCCTTCTTCTGGAGTGGAGAAAGGAAAGGCCCTGGTGTTTCAGAGATGCCTGGGGAGTCATGTTTCCTGTGTTAGGGAGGACTGGATGACATGTCTCAGCTTCTGCTCCCAAGCCCCCTCCCATGCCCTCTCCAATAACCTGTAGGGAAATCCCTTGCAAATAAATAGTGTACAGACTAACCAACCAACTACTGTATGGAATGGTGAACAGGGAGGGCAGTGAATCACCAGATACCATGGGAAGACTACATTTAGGCCAGACTCTGGAAAGAATTTGTTGACAATCATTGGAGGAAGTTCATAATGAGACCATCTAGTGTTGCTCTTTAAAGAAACTAGAATGGAGACTTTCTGTAAGTGCAAGTCTTTCTGGAGATTCACAGGAGATACTCCAAATCAGTATCAACTAGTTCATGATGACATGGAAAAATGAGATATGCAAGGGACAGGCAACGTTTTGGCAATGAAAAGGAAGGGGCAAACCAGCCAGCAAGTAAGAGAGAAAGGGAGGTTTTGTATACACATTCCCCGTTAGTAGAATGGAATTCTTTCTTTCAGTGATTAACACATACATTTCTTTTTAACGTTTTGACATCTTTGAAATTTTGACATCTTAGAATCAAAGGTAATTTAATTCCTTGTAGTGTTGTAGTTTAATTGGTATTTTTTTTCCTTCTTAGTAGTACATAAAATAATAGGAAATGGGCTGATAAATGGCCTGTGGGAGGAAAAAAAAAGACCAGTGTTTTTGTTTTTGTTCTTCCAAAATGGATTTGAGGAGTTCAAAGTATAAAAATTCTCCTCAACTAGCTAAGCAAATAGTTGACCATAACCAAGCATCTATCACACTGGCTTGGGTTGGCTGAGGGGAAACCCTCAGGTTTGGTGTCAGGCTCACCGTGGTTTTGAAACCTGGCTCATCATTTAGCAACTGTGTGACCTTGGGCATGTCCCTTAACACTTAAATAAAATGGAGATAATCACATGGACCCACTAGCTTATTGTGAACTTTGGCTAAGTTAATGCATATAAATTCCTGACATGTGGTAGGATAGCTAATATGTTAGTTCCCAAGTATTTCTAAAATTTCTTTTATCCCACTTCTTTTCCAAAAAGGCTTGAGGTGGTTTATAACCAAAATAAGCTAATAAAAATACAAGAATAAAGGTGAACTAGGATCAAGGAGAAAGAATACATGCTATCACTAAGCGTTGACAAAGTTGCTATAATTGAGAACAAAATCTGGCTTATCAGCAGCAGGGCAAAAGGTAGTTCTCCATTTCAGAAATGTGGAAACAGTATGTTTTTGGTGAAGGGTGGGGAACAAACTTTCTCCTGGCCCTAAATTTTAAAGTAGTTTCTTTTGTCAACTTTTATTCTTATGTCTGTATAGTGTCTTGCTATTTACGAAGTGGTTTCACAACTACTATCGCATCAGATGCTGTATTAATTCCATTTTATCTCCATTTTATGGATTCATTCATCCAAAGTCCTTACTATGCTTACCATGTAAGTAAGTGCTCACTATGTGTCAGACACAAAAAGGAAAGGCCAACTAATTGGTAAGTTTATTAGTTCTATTAGTTAGTCAACTGATTGGCTAACCAATTACTAACTGCAAATTCACTAATGAATAACCTGCAAACTTACTAATTAATAAATCCCAAGGGGAGCAGGGGCTGCAGGATAAACCTGAGAATCCCAGTCAGTGCAGTAACGTGGCTTATCCAGAGGGGAGGGGAGGCTTGTTGAGGATGACTACTTCAGCTGGCTCCACAGTGTGGTGAAAAGCAAATTACAATTAAAAAATTTTTAAAAAAAGAAAAGAAAAGAAAAGCTTTTGGAGTATTTAGTAAATACCAATGTCAAGACCCACCCCAGACCCACTGAGTCAGAATTTTTGAGGATAGGATCAAAGCTGAAAATCACTGCTGTATGTCAATCATGGAAATCCTGTTCCCTGCTTTCTTAGTCTCTCTTGTAGCTAGCAGTGGGCACATGATCCAATGTTGGCCAATGAGGCCTGGGCAGAAGACTGGCAAGAGGAAGGTTGGGAAGGAATTTTTTGCTTTCTGGATGAAGGGGAAAACATAATCTTTTCTCCTGTAGATGAGATCCTTGGCATTCTCACTCTCTAGAGACCCTGATGCAAGGATGAAGGCCAATATGCTAAGGATATCAGAACAAAAAGAAAGAGCCTGGGTTCCTGATGGCATCACTGAGCCAGTAGACCAGTGTCAAACTGCTTCTTATAACGTGAGAAAAATAAACCCTATTTCTTTGCATCGTTGTTAGTCTGGGTCTCTGTTACTTACAGCCAAATACACTCCAGAGACATGTGTAAAGATCCCAGCTCAGTGTTGAGTGAGTCCTTAGGCACTCCATAATGACAGATACATATCTGAACGTGTGTCCTTGTGCATTTGCACATACCTTCCCATTCAACTCCAGGACACAAAATTCCTCCACATCCCCTTCCCAGCCATGTTATTTAATGTGTGCTATGATCTAAGGCCTGGGGGTCCTTAGTAAGTCCCCAAAAGGGAAAAGATGGGTGAGGAAGCAGGGAATTCACTTGTCCCCTATGACTTTATTGTTACCGAGTAGCCCCAAATCTTGGTTCTAGATTTTCCAGCCCACATCCCATTGGGTTTATCAAGCTAAGGCAACTGGGGTAGTGGAAGCAGGAGCTTGAGCTCCTTCTCGAAATTGGAGGATGGAGCAAGGGGAATGGGTAGTAGGTGGCAGCTGCTTCAGGGGCTTTCCCTCCTACCACAGGTGCAGTTCTGCTCACCTGATCTCTCACCCTGGCCTCCCGGGCCTTCTCCCACAAAGAGAATTAGGAAGCTTCCAGTGAGAAGAAACTGAGGACTGTGCTGCTCTGATCCCTGCTGGTCTGAGCCCCCTCAGGACTGAGGACAGAGGTAGTGATTTACCAATAGCACAGGTGAGTCCCTCTTATAACTCTCAGTTGAGGCACTACAGAGATAAGGAATGAATGATCAAATTTGCGTTTTGTATAGTCAGGGCTAGCAATCTAGGCCTTCTGTTCCAGAGTCCTTATCCATAGGTGGATTCTCTGCAGATCAGACTTTCTCCTCCATTACACTACATGCTCCTGCACTGCTACTTCTTTCCATTTCCTCCAGTAAGACTTCTCTGAAATACACACTTATTTTACTACCTGTCTGAGGAAGTTATATCTGCTAGGGTCATATTGGGTAAAAAATATTCCTAAGTCAGAGAATCTATTGCATTATCCAACCTCCCTTTTCTTTCCTCCTCTTTCTGCCCTCTATTCTTCCCAAGCACACACTATCCAAAACTGGGTCCTCAAGGTTTTTTTTAATTTGGGTCCTCAAGTGGTTTTTTTTTTTCTTTTCCAAATGTTTATTTATTTTTGAGAGAGAGAGAGAGAGAGAAGAGAGAGCACAAGCAAGCACACAAAAGGTGAGAAGGGGCAGAGAGAGGAGGACAGAGGAGCTGAAGCAGGCTCCATGCTAATAGCAGAAGGCCCTATGCGGGGCTCAAACTCACAAACCGTGAGTGAGATCATGACCAGAGCTGAAGTCAGACACTTAACTGATGGAGCCACCCAGCCACACTGAGTTTTTTTGTTTGTTTGTCTGTTTGTTTTTAATTAATTTATTGGTTAGAGACAGAGAGTGAGGTGGGGAGGAGCAGAGAGAGGGGGACAGAGAGAATCCCAAGCAGGTTCAGTGCTGTCAGCTTGGAGCCTGATTTGGGGCTCAGTCCCACAAACCATGAGATCATGACCTGAGCCAAAATCATGAGTCAGATACTTAACCGACTGAGCCCTTTGAATGAGGGGCTGAAACAAATTAGGATTCAAGAATGAAAGAGTACACGAGCTACCACAGCGTCCTTGGAATTTGAGTTAAAAAACCTAAATGCAGGTCATCAGCAGGCTATTAACAGAGGGACCTACAATATGATATGCTTTAAGCCTGTTTCCTCACCTGTAAAATGAATTTAATAATAACAGCCACCTGAAAGGACAGTAGAAAGTATCTACTTATCATATAGATAATCGTGCTTGAAGGGCTCACAAAAATAGCTAATGTTTATTGAGCACCTACAATGTGTCTGACAGGAATCTAAGAGCTTTATGTGCTTAACCTCATTTCAACCTTACCACCTCATCAGGTGAGTACTATCATAGTCCTCATTTCAACAGATGAAGAAATTGGGTAATATACACAAGGCCATACAACCAGGAAATAAAGTCAGGATTTGAATCCAATTAGTCTGGATCTTCAGTGACCATGTTTTTAAATATGCTGCTCTATGGTCATTTAACCTAAGTTCATTTCACTTGTTAAGCAAGGATAATAATACCTCCCCCACTGGGTTGTTGTAAGAGTGTAAAATACTGCCTGACACATAATAACACTATTCTCATTTTTGTAAACAGGACTCTCCCAAGGTCTCACAGTAAGAAAAGAGGTCATTGGACACCCAAGTCTCAAGAGCCCAAGAGCTTAGCTATCATTATTGTTTATTTTCTAAAAAATAAAATACCTACCTAGTTTCTCTTAGTTTCTCTTTAAAAAACTAAAGACTTAGTTTCTCTTTAGACTCCCCAAAGAAAGACAATACATCCTTCATGGTCCCAGAAACGCCATGCTCTGCCTCCCACTGACCCCACCAACCTGGCCACTGGAAGAGTCAGCAGGACTCATGCAAAAGGCTGCTCATTCACCAGGACACTTGGTAGTGGAATGGAGAGCACTGGATACACAGACTGTACCACAAACTTTTCTTATGCAAAGACCATACTGATGGCCCTTTCTAGCTGGTAACACCATATTGACCAAAAAAAGGCAGTGTTCACTAACCCAGGCACAAATGGGGATAAAGATAAGTGTGCTTTCATCTGAAATAAAATCCTCTATAACAGGCCTTCTTCCTTGCTTCCAAGATTCATAAACTCCCTCCACCTAGCTAATGTTTGGGAAGTGCCTCCTAACATCTAGCTTCAACCCCTATTGCTGCAGTTGGTCCTTTCTCTGTCTCTAAGGAATCAGAGGCATACTGGGGCTCTGTTAACTGGTCGGACCTCCACAGTAAGTTTCCATTCCCTCATTCAGCCACGGAAGCTGGGCGGATGGAGCTATTCAAAGAGCCCTGAGCTTAAGAGCTATGCCAGCACTGGCGCTGAACAGGGCACAGACCCCGTGTGCATTTCTGGGAGGCAAGGCTGTGGCTCGCCTAGAATTCAACAGACCCTAGAAGGGGAGGGCAGGGAGGAGTCCCCACGCTAGACCCCCATGTCCCTGTATTTTCTGAAGTTCCTCCTTTGAACACGTCCCTTTATTTATTGGGTCTCATTTAACCTCAGCCTTGTCCCCCTGAGGTCATTATTTGGTAACTGTCACTCAGCCTGCTGTGGCATTAACTTCATAATCCTATTGATTTCCTTCAAGTTATTTGGGGGTTTTCTCGACATCTTCCTGGGCCTGTAGGAGCTCATTCCCAGTTCCGGTCATTCCCGAGGAAGAGGCCCCAGGCCGTTAAGGATTTGCCCAGAGGCCCGTCCCGGGCGGGGTTCCTTGTTCCAACCCTGGCCCTTCCCAAGATGCGAGATTTGGACTTGCGACACCGCCTTGGTTGCTTAAGTGTGAAGTAAAGCGGCTAGGTGCCCACTACCACCTCCAGGAGCTTCCTGAGTGGCTACTGAGGCCGTCCTTCAGCTCACAAGGCCTGGGCTTCACCAATCACAGCTTTGCTTGGCCTGGAACCCCGCCCCATACCCCATCTTGGATCCGGAGGGGTAAGGGGCCCAATCACCACCGGATGGGCGGGGGGAAGCGGGTGAGGGTGGGGAGAGGTCGCCGCTAGTGCCCACGTGGCCGCCGACCTGTGCCTTCCCGCCACCTGCGGCCGGCTGGGGCCTGGCCCCTGTCGAGCTGCAGCTGCAGCTCCCAGACACCACCCCAGCCCGTCGCCAGGGGATTAGTGTCTGTCTGTGGGTTGGGACAGCCTCAGTGGGGGTTGTCCTGGCCCAGACGAAGGCTCCCTTCACCCTTCTCCAGGAGTGCCTTCTCAGAGTCCAGTTTGGGCAGAGAAAGATTGTGTTGGGGGTCTGACAGCCTGGGGTGCTGATCTCTCCCAGAGCTGAGGTGTGGGGTGACAGGAGTCCCCCTCCCCGCCAAGCCTGAGCCACATGTGCTGGGAAGTTCATTTCCCCTTGTTTTGCAGAACGGGCTCAGGGATTGACCCCAGGAATGACCCCAGTGTCAGGAGGCATTAATGATCTCCATACGGGCAATAAACAGGCAGACCGGCTGGCTTGGTGTGGAGGTGCCCTGGAATGGGGCTGCCTTATTAGCCTCACATTCGCTCATGGGTAGAGGCTTAATTAGCAAGGGCTCCCTCATCTGTCTCCCCTCCCCCAAACATCCTTGAGCTCAATGGGAACGAGGTTGGAGACACTGGAGTTCTCTGGCTGGTTCCTCTGCTCCATATGGGCCTCCTCAAGAGGCCGACTCTTCAGACTCGGACATTTGTCTACTTCTAACAGGACTTGGAAATTAGTCCTCCTGATAAAGTCTCTCTTGTTTTTAAAAGCCCCCAGAGGTCAAGTCCATGCATTCCGAGTCAGCTCACTTTTTTTGTCTAGGAACAAGAAGGCCTTGCTCTTCTTTAACTTAAATCTCTCCTGACTATTTGAGTTTGAGCCCAATTTTCCCAAAGGGAAATTTCCCAAGGGAATAAATAGGCGACTACCACCCTGTATATGGGTGGGAGGTGGGGGGCAAACAGTCCTTAGCAACTGCCTAGACTATAAAAAGCACCATCTGATGTATAACATCTCTCTCTCCAAATCCCTCCATCAGGTTGGTTACTTCTTCTAGGTGTGTGACTTAACCTCTTTGGGCTTCAGTTTTCTGTATAGTTCACTTAAGATTCACTGAACCCTACATTCTAGGCACAGTGCTAAGCACTAGAAGAATGAAGCAGAGGAAAACCGAGGCTCTTCTTGAAGGGAGCTCCCAATCTAGTGGGGGAGACAGACTTGTAAACAAATGCAGTAATAAAACGTGCTCAGGGCTGTAATCTAAACCCATACTGGGTATGATGAGAGTACAAAAGAGGGAGTTACCAACTCATCCTGCCTTGTTAAGGAAGGTTCCATGAGCAGATAACATCTGAGCCCATCTTTGAAAGATGAATACGTATGGGATCCTGAGAGACAGAGAATGTGAAAAGGGTATTTCAGGAAGAGGGAATAACCTGTACAAAGGCACAGAGAACATGTTTGAGGAACAGCAGAGCTCAGCGACAGAAAATGAAGTTTCGTGGGAAGGTAAAAGTTTAGAAGGGCCTTGTAAGTCATGTTAATAACTTTACCTAGACAGCCAGTGTAGTACATTGAGCTCCATAGAAATAGCCAGGGCACTTGAGAGTCAGACAGGCACTGGGTGACCTGAGCCTCACTGAGGAAAAATAGGGAAACAGGAGCAAAGGAGATCCTAAGAGGGATTCTGAGAGGCAGAACATCATCATATGCATTCTTTCTGCAAACTTGCCAGGAGGAGCACAAGACAAAGTGCAAAGATGTTTCAGTCAACTTTTCAAAGTTTTCTAAATAGTGCTCAGAAAGGTGGAAGACTTGTCTTCTAAAGAGAAAGGAAAATTTGAAGACAAGCTAAAGACCAACAAGGCTCAGTATGAGACATGAAAACCTGTATCCATCCCCCCTACAGGGGAAATAACAGGGAAGTTCAAGGATCCCAGTGTATCCAAGATTGGCCTTTGGCCTTTGGCCTTCATCTTGTTTTGTTCTGAGTATCATCCAAAAATCAAAGGAGAACATCTGGGCTTGTCCATTGGTGATGTTGCAAAGGACCTGGGTGGGACGTGGAATAGCACTGCTGCAGATAACAGGCAGCCTCATGAGAAGAAGGCTGCTAAGCTGAAGGAAAAGACAGGAAAAAAGGATATTGCTGCATACTGAGCTACAGGAAAGCTGATGCGGCAAAAACGGGAGTGATCCTGGCCAAAAACAAGAAAAAGAAGTTAGGTAAGGAAGATGGTGATGATGAAAAAGTTGGTTCTAGGGCAGTTTTTTCCCATGTCCATAAAGCATTTAACCCCCCAGAACTCACTACTTTTAAAGAAACAAATTTACAGCTTTTTTTTTTTTTTAATAGAGTTTACACACTACTGAACGCATCTTTAGCTAGCCTTATCCCCATGGTATTTTCAGTAGCTACTAACCTTGGTAGGTGCAGTATGGAGGCTGTAAATTGGCATGGGAATTTAAAGCAGGCTCTTGTTGGTGCACACCCCAAATTAGATATCCATGGGGATGGTAGTTTTTTCATCTTTAGTTGTTTTTGATGCAGCTTCTGTGAAATGTTTTTCTGTTCATTCTGCAGTTGGGGGGAAAAAGTTGTAGCTGTTTTGTTGACATTCTGAATGCTTGTAAGTAAACACAATTTTTTAAAACTAGCATTGTCCTTTTCATAGATCTGAATTTTTTCTTCTTAAGGGGAAAACTCTAGTCCTCTGCTTTTGCCCTTATTGGATCACATGAATTACGTACAATATATATCTTTTCATGTAGTTAGCTGATAAAAAGCTTTTGTCTACACACCTGTGTATAATGAGGGTAATAAAAGTTGAATTGAGACAAAAAAAAACCCCACACCTTTATCTAAGGTCAATGGGGAAGCCATAACAGGTTTTTAGGAGGGAACAGAGCTGGGCTAATCAGATTTGTATTTTAGAAGATGACTAGTGGTGGGGTGGGAAGATTGTGGGGTGAAGAGTGGCAGCAAGGAGATCACTTATGCAGGCAGGGAATTTATTAGAATAGTATTTAGGAGAAGTGGAGCAGGAAAGAGGCAGGAGTTAAAGATGTTTCTGGGCAGGAATATGTTAAACATATGTCATTTTGCATCCCCCGAGTCCACTCCCCCTTTTCATGTGCAGAACCCCAGTATAGGGGCGCCTGGGTGGCTCCATAGGTTAAGCGTCTGATTTCGGCTCAGGTCATGATCTCACGGTTCATGGGTTCGAGCCCCACATCGGTCTCTGTGCTGACAGCTCAGAGTCTGGAGCCTGCTTCAGATTCTGTGTGTATGTCTCTCTCTGCCCCTGCCCTGCTCACACTCTGTCTCTCAAAAATAAATAAACCTTAAAAAAAATAATAAAAAGAACCCTAGTATAGTTTTAGGGGAAAGAATCATTTCCACTGAGGATTTTGGTGGGATTGTCAGTGAAGGGGATCTGTCTGCCCCAGCCAAGATCATATTAGATGGTGTCTTCCCAGAATTCTCATCTTGAGCATAATGGCAGGAAGAATGAAAGGAAAGGGAATTTAATTATGTTATGGGGCCTCAACTTGCTTATCTGTACTGATCACAGTACAGATTCAACAAACGCTACATGGTAGGTAACATTCTTATCCTACATTCTTCAGTCTTCATGCCCTGAAGGAGTTATTCACCTGCACCAACTGCTTGGCTCCCAGAACTGCTCCAGCCTCCATCATTTCTAAGCCTGGATCTTCAGCCTTTCCTTCAAGATGGTGAGTGGATCCATCCTTCTAATAAATCCCCTCTCTGCTTAAGCCAGCCAGAGGTTCCTTTCAGTCATGACAAGACTGAAGTTGGAAATACAGGGTATCTGGGCACCTGGGTGGCTCAGTCGATTAAACATCCAACTTTGGCTCAGGTCATGATCTCACTGTTTGTGAGTTTGAGCCCCGCATTGGGCTATCTGGTGTCAGCACAGAGCCCGCTTTGGATCTTCTGTCTCCTTCTCTCTCTCTGCCCCTCCTCACCTCTCAAAAATAAAATAAAAAACATTTAAAAAAAAAGTCAAAATACAGGGGCTAAAGATTTCGAACACATCAGTGCATGGTGGGGGGCTTATACTGGTAGTCGATAAGGCCACTAAGGGCGAATTCCTAGAAAGAGAAAAGAAGGAAGCCCAGAGAAGAGTCTGGAAGGTGTGGGAAAGGAGAAAGGAAAGCAGCGATGCAGCCCAAGAAGAGCCAGTTAGAGTTGTCTAAGACACAGTGCAGTCCTGGCAGAAAAAGAGCAAAGGAGAGGTCAGCAATGTCAAATACTGGCAAAGGTGTCAAGGAGGAGCGTGTAAATGATTAGGGGAGGGGGGCAATTAGAGGTCACCGGGGACCTCAGGAAGAGCAGATCGAGTGCAGGGGAGAGGAGTCTACCTGCTTCCCAGACTGTGGGAGGATCAAATGAGCTGGCTCTAGTCAATGGGAAGGGGCCACCGAATAAGAGAGCAGGCACTCTGGTTTCTCTGGGTTTCTGGAAAGAGCAGTAGTGCTACCTTCTATATCATCCTTCCCTCTTATGGACAGCGCCTAAAATTTGCCAGCAAGTCCCTACACACCACTGGAGGCCTCACCCACCCAGAGGGCCTGTACTGAGGGGCTCTGTCTCAAACCCTCTTAGCCGCCCAGGAGCCCAGCTGAGAGGCTGAAGACAGCCTTGCCATCATCCTGGATTCTACTCCTGCTGCTTTAGAGTAAAATATCCTCCTTGTAGAGAATCTGGCAGTCAAGAGCCAGATGCAAAGGAAACAAAACAGATAACTAGTGTCAACATTTTGCTAGATTATCTTCTTTTTTTCTTTACTTTTAGAAAATACTTTTTTAAAATTATGAAACAAAATAGATGTAGAAAAGTCAGTCATTGGCTTTTCAGATGAGGGTTGTTTTGATGAACCATTGAATACCCTTTGTGCATATTTAAGCATTAGTGCCCAGTTTTTATAATTTTTCAGGGTTTTCTTTTTTTCTCCCTAACAAATATTTAGCCCATTACTTATGTTCTTGAGTACTTGTAAGAGCAAAGAGTTGTAACAAAGCAACAAAAATTACTTAACTGAATTATGGCCACCATATATACCAAATATATACCAATGTATACCAAATTGTATATATGGTGTGATCGAAATTTTACAGTTAATCATATCTGAAGGGACCCACAGCAAGGTGTGATTGGTAGTTGTCTCAGACAGGGTAAGATTGTGGATATTCTTCCTTATTTTCTTTGGCTTATGTTTTTCTTTGTATGTAAAATTTTCTATTATGAGTATGTTTTGCTATTACATATATATATATATGTTTATTTATTTATTTTGAGAGAGAGAGAGAGAGCACAAGTGGGGAAGGGGTGGAGAGAGAGAGAGAGAGAGAGAGAGAGAGAGAGAATCCCAAGCAGGCTCTGCTCTGTCAGTGCAGAGCCCAATGCAGGGCTCGAACTCACAAACTATGAGATCATGACCTGAGCTGAAATTAAGAGTCGGATGCTTAATTGACTGAGCCACCCAGGCATCCCTGTATTGCTATTTTTAATAAGAAAAATAGAAATAGGAACAATAATGATAAGTAATAACTAACTTTAAACACTTGTCATATGCCAGTATGCTAAATGCTTGATATAAATTCCCTTACTGAAAGCAACAACATAACATAAACACTATTATCCACTTTTAATTTTTTTTTAAGTTTTATTTATTTAAGTAATCTCTACACCCAACATGGGGCTTGAACTCACGACCCCAAGCTCAAGAGTCACATGCTCTTCTGACTGAGCCAGCCAGGTGCCCCTATTATCCACTTTTTAAAATAAACTTTTTATTTTAGAATAGATTTATGGAAAAGTTGCAAAGATAGTACGTAGAATTCCCATATTGCTCACACTAGTTTCCCTTATTGTTAGCATCTTACATTAATATAATTGTCACAACGAATAGATATTTTACATTATTATTAATTAAAGTCCACACATACTTTATTCAGATTCCCCTAGTTTTAACTTAATATCCTTTTTCTGCTCCAGGATCCCATCCAGGATATCACATTACACTTAGTCATGTCTCCTTAGGCCACTCTCTGCTGAGACAGTTTCTCCAACTTTCCTTGTTTTTGATGACCTTGACAGTTTTAAGGAGTGTCAGTCAGGTATTTTGTAGGACCCCCCTTGATTGGTGTTTGTCTGATGTTTCCCTCATGACTAGACTAGGCTTACGGATTTGGGGGAGGAAGGCCTCAGAGGTGAAGTGCCCTTCTCATCACATCCTATCAAAGGTTTGTATTATCAAGATGACTTATCACTAATGATGTTGACCTTGACCACCTGGCTGAGTGTTTGCTAGGTTTCTCCTATTAAGTTCCTCTGTTCTCCCCTCCCCTGCAGTAGTTGGGAGGAAGTCACCGTGCATAGCTGGAGTGTCAGGAGTGGGGTTACACTGGCCTCCTTGAGGGAAGAGCATCTACAAACAGTATTTGGAATTCTTCACAGTAGATTTATCTCTTCTTTAACGTTTCTTTATGCATCTAGTCATTTATTTATATCAGTACAACCTCATGAATACTTATTTTATACTTTGGGTTAAAATCCAGTTTTACGTTATTTATTGTGTCATTCAAATTGTTCCAGTTTTAGCCATTGGGAGCTCTTTCTCTGGCTGGCTTCAGTGTCCCTCTCACATACCATCGTTATTATCTATCTCTTACAGATGAAAAAATCAAAGTCAAGAGAAATTGAGTAACAGCCCCAGGGTTATACTGCTGATAAATAGGGGTCTCTTTGTAATTTCTGGGCAGAAAGTACAACCACTATACTCCACTGCCGCCTCTAAAAAAATTTATACACACACATGCTCATTTCTACTTACATCCTTAACAAGGATTTGAACTGTGCAGGTCCACTTACATATGGATTTTTTTCTTTAATAAATACAGCACAGTACTGTAAATGTATTGTCTTGTTCTTACAATTTTCTTAGTAACATTTTCTTTTTTCTAGCTTACTATATTGTAAGATTACAGTAAATAATATATATAACAAACAAAATATATATTAACCGACTGTTTATGTTACCATAAGCCTTCTGGTCAACAGTAGGTTATTAATAGTAAGTTTTGGGGGAGCCGAAAGTTATTGGCAGATTTTCGACTGTGCAGGGGTGGGCGCCTCTAACCCCTGTGTAGTTCAAGAGTTCAGGCCACATGTGCTATAGGTCAACCTCAGGAAGGAGATGCTGGAGTGAGTGAGTGCTGTGCTGTTGGCCCAATGCAGGTTGATTAAGAGCATGGTTGTGAAGTGATGAACACTTATACCCACAGCTGATGTTCTGAACATATTCATATTTTTAGTTCCTTGTGAAGTGGTTTTGCAACCTTTAGATATCCTTAGGCGTTTCTGTCCACCTTTTTAAGGTGTTTTAAATCTAGTTTTAAATTTCTAATTCTTTTGTAGCTATTTCTTCTCTATGTTGTATATATTGGCACAAATTTGGAATAACTGAAAGGTCTATAATGAACATTAGTCGGAACAAAATTAAATATCTAACAACAGAAATTTGTGGGAACAAACTAGATGTTCTCTCCCACACATGTGCATGAAAAGAAAACCATAGCCAAAGGTTATGGATTAAGAGATATTAGGGGGCACCTGGGTGTCTCAGTCAGTTAAGCATCTGACTTCGGCTCAGGTCATGATCTCACGGTCCGTGAGTTCGAGCCCCGCGTCGGGCTCTGTGCTGACAGCTCAGAGCCTGGAGCTTGTTTCAGATTCTGTGTCTCCCTTTCTCTCTGCCCCTCCCCTGTTCACGCTCTGTCTCTGTCTCAACAATAAATAGTAAAAAAAAAAAAAAAAACTTTAAAAAAAAAGGGAGAAATTAGGAAAGTTTTATAAGTAAGAAAATTTTTTTCCAAATTCCTAAATTCCTAAAAACTTTGGGACTCCTGGACAGCTATACAGCACCTTCCCCCTCTGTGTGAGAGCTACAAAAGAAAACAGAATCATCAAACGAAGCCTCCATCTGCTGCCCAGCACTGTGCTGCCAGCCACCCCCAACCCCTCCTTCTCCATCCCCTCCTTCTCCTTCCGTTAGTACCTGGTTGTTTGTAACCCCACAGGCTACTCATTCTGATCTCTCAGCCCAGAGTTATCCTCCCACCTCTTGCTGGCCACCTGGGAAACTCCTGTATCCACACACACAGGCTGCTCGGTGGGTTGGTACTGCCTGACCTTTGAGTTTTCCAAAACCCAGTCACACCCTTCATCTCCCCTGACCCTCACAACAACCCTGTGAGGAAGGCAAGAACAGGCACCTGTGCCCAGAGGAGGAACTGAAGAAACTGAAGCACAGAGATTAAGTGACCAAGTCAGAAGCAGAGTCAAGCAGAACTAGAACCCTTCAAATCCAGTGCTCCTTCCTGCCCCTTGCTGCAGCTGGTCTCTGCTCTGGACGCTCTTCCAGGGGAGATACTCATGCAACACCTTGCCTCACTCTCATCATGCTTGGGTTGGTTCCTGGGCACCTCTTCAAAGGCAGTTGCCTCCTTATATCTGCTGACAAGAGAGGAAGCAGCAGAGAGCCAAGGGGTCCCAAGCCTCTCCCTTCTGACAACAACACCAAGGCCAGGACCAAAGTAAGTAGGACAGAAACCAATGCCAGGGCCAACACCCTGGGGTCCACAGGTACAGCACCAGAGAGCCTAGACCAGGGTTTTTCGACCTGGGCACAGGCTGACATTTAGACTGGCTGATCCTTTGTTGTGGAGCTGTCCTGTTGTGGAATGTTTGGCAGCATTCCTGGTCTCATCCCTACCCTAGGTTGTAAAAACCAAAAATGTCTCCAAGCATTGCCAAATATCCCTTGGGAGTCAAAATCGCCCCCATTTAGAATCACTGGCCTAGATTTTCAAGACAGTGTCTTGCCTTGATTGCATTCTTTTCCAGAAATATAATTTATTCTGTATGTAACTACAACATAATTTATATATGTTTAACTTTGATTGACTTTTTGCATCAATCAATCTACAAATTTTTTTTATCAAGCATGATGTCGTGATTTGGGATTTTATTTTGTTTTATTTTGTTTTATTTTATTTTATTTTATTTTATTTTTATAGGTTTTTAAAAAAAGTTTATTTATTTTGACAGAGAGAGAATGTGTGCCAGCACATGAACAGGGGAGGGTCAGAGAGAGAGAATCCTAAGCAGGCTCTGCACTGTCAGTGAGGATCCCAACACAGGCCTGAATTCACAAACTGTGAGATCATGACCTGAGCCGAAACCAAGGGTTGGACACTTAACTGACTGAGCCCCCCAGCTACCCCTATTTTTTAATGTTTATTTTTGAGAGAAAGAGCAGGGGAATGGCGGTGGGGGGCGGGGGGGACGACCAGGATCTGAAGTAAACTCCAGACTCTGAGCTGACAGCAGCAAACCCAGTTCAGGGCTCGAACTCACAAACCGAGAGATAACGACCTGACTGAGCCACCCAGGTGCCCCCTGATTTGGGATTTTAAAATATGGTCACCATGGCATGTTTTCAAAGAGGGGACAGTTTTCCTCTTCTGGGAGAAGGATGGCGGCTAAGGCCTGAATGCTTGCCTTTTGCCCAAAGTCCTGGCCAACTTTGGGAAGGGTGTCTAGCTGCTGACCCTGAGGTACTGGGTGATCTCTAGCTGTGACATAGAACTTTTCTGAATGTTGTGTCCCCACTGCTACCACACATCCTCCTGATGTGTTGGGGTTTTGCTCATGAAAACAAAATGTCTGCTTGCAGAGTAGAGAGTGCTCATTGACATGGTGACCACCTCTCCCTGTGGCCTGAATGCACAGAGGAAGGAATCCCCCCCACCCCCTCCAACAGCTTCACACCTACCACTCTGACCATGGGGAATGTGTTCACTAGGTTAGGTTAGCATTGAATTATCAGGCCAGAGGAGCAGAAACACTGCCTCGTCAAAGGACCGACATGTTTGACCCAAGTTGCAGAACTGCTTAATAAAACATTTACCCTTCTGAAAGATAGTGGGATTTGGGGAGAGGGAACTTTTTTCTATTTTTCCCAAGATGGACCAAAAAGTCAGGAGCTTCTGAAGGGGGAGAGAGTTAACTAAACAGGGGAATTTCTGGTAGACAGGCTGAGACTCCAGGAGCAGAGAGGAAGAAGGAGTTGGCAGATTCCCATTGGCCAGAGGTAGGTAGGTAGGTGGGTGGGAAGGGTTACCCTTCACAGGCCCTTCTAGTTCAAAGTCCTCTAAATGGGGGGGGGGGGGTGATTCCCACCTCTGCCTGAAATAGAGACCATTTTCTCTAAATTTACCCAATGTGAAGATTTCCCTGGGACACTTATTAAAAACAAAGATTCCTAGGGGCGCCTGGGTGGCGCAGTCGGTTAAGCGTCCGACTTCAGCCAGGTCATGATCTCCCAGTCCGTGAGTTCAAACGCCGCGTCAGGCTCTGGGCTGATGGCTCAGAGCCTGGAGCCTGTTTCCGATTCTGTGTCTCCCTCTCTCTCTGCCCCTCCCCCGTTCATGCTCTCTCTCTCTGTCCCAAAAATAAATAAACGTTGAAAAAAAAAAAATTAAAAAAAAAAAACAAAAAAAAAAACCACAAAGATTCCTAGGCCTTTTCAGCATTTCTAAGTCAGGGATGGAGCCCAGGCATTTTTAATACTTGTAACAAGCATCTCAGTCAAGGTAGCACTGATGACACATTCTTTTCCCTTGGCACATTCTTTTCATCCTAGCTCATCTGTCTTTGGGAAATTGGCAAGCTCTGTTTCAGCCCTGGCCTCCTGAGGGCACACCCTACATTATGGACCTCCCAGTGCCAACCAGATGCCCACACACTGGGCTGGTGTTCAATACATATCTGTTTTCTAAATAAATTCTCGAGGCACCTGGGTGACTCAGTTGAGCGTCCAACTTTGGCCTAGGTCATGAGCTCGCTGTTCCTGAGTTTGAGCCCCGTATCCATCCCTGCTGACAGCTCAGAGCCTGGAGCCTGTTTTGGATTCTGTGTCTCCCTCTCTCTTTCTACCCTTCCTCTACTAATGCTCTGTCTCTCTCTCTCTCAAAAATAAACATTAAAAAATTTTTTTAAAAAAGTAGACTTCTCCACATGCAAGATGCATATTCTATTTTTATTGAAGTAGAGGTTGTAGTATTTAGGGCCCACAGCTTACAGAGTTTTCTTTTTAATCAACTTTATTGAGATATAATTTACATACAATAAACTGAACCCATTTAAAGTTTTGATTTGATGAGTTCTGATAAATGTATACGTCAATGTAACCATAACCGTGAGCAAGATGCAGAATATTTCCATCACCCTCAAGAGTCCCCTCCTGCCCCTTTGCAGCCAGTCTTCCCTCTACCCCAGCCCCAGGCAGCTTCTAGTCTTCCTGTCACGATAGATTAATTTTCTGTTCTCTAGAATAACATGTAAATGGAATAGTATAGTATGTACTCTTTTGTGTCTGGCTTCTTCCATTCAGCATAATGACTTTGAGATTCACCTATACTGGTGAATAGATTAGTCCTTTTTATTGCTGAGTAGTATACCACTATAGGGATATACCACCATTTGTTTATTCAGTCACCCGTTGATGGAATTTGTATCGTTTCCAGATTTGGCTATTGTAAATAAAGCCTCTCTAAACATTTGTGTACAACTCTGGGTATGGACATGTTTTCACTTCTCATGGAATTTTCTAAGACTAGGGTAAAGGTGGGGACATCAGCAAAACCCATCCCTTATCTCTTAAGTCAATAAATATTTATTTGGACAATGATGTACCAAGCCTGCCCTACAGACCAAGCAGCACAAAGAGGTTTCTCATGACCTTTTGGTCTGGTCAGTGTTTGGGCAGAAGTGCCCTCTGCAGAGTGAGCCAGCCCAGCCAGGGAGACCAAGAAGGCCTTGAAAATCTTCAGACCCACATTCCACCAAGAAAGCTTCACTTGGAATGCAGGCGTGTGAGGGAAAGTTTTTAATGCTCAGAGGGAAAGACTTTTTTTTAGCTAAATTATCCTATTTTTTTCCACTTCACATCAAGGTAAATTTCCCCAAGAGGTGGGTGTTTTTGCTAGGAGGAGAGAGAAATGTGAACAGACCCTTGCAACAGAGAGTGAGCCTGGGCAGGGCCTCTGGACAATCGGAAAGAAAGGTGTACTCATTTCCCAGGGCTGCCATGACAACTCACCACAGACCTGGTGCTTTAAATGATAGTCATTTTTTCTCTCACAGTTATGCAGACCAGAGTTGGGAATCAAGTTGCCTCTGAAAATTCTAAAGAAGAATCTTTCCTTCCTCATTCCAGCTTCCGATGGCTCCACTTCTTTGGCTTGTGGCAGGCATAAATCTGTTCTTCACATGGCCTTTTTGACTCCATGCCTCTCTTTGTGTCCTTTCTCTTGTAAGGACACCACTCATTAGATTTAAGGCCCACTCTAAATCCAGGGTGATATCACCTTGAGATCCTTAACGGCCTACCCAAATAAGGTCATATTCACAGGTACCAGGGGATGGGACTTCGATATACCTTTGGGAGAGGGAGACACGGTTGAACCCACTACAGATGGGGAAATACCATTAGTTTAAAAAACTCTGGCCCAGAAACTACGAGTAATGAAATCAGTATTACTAAGAGTTTCCCATGTGTCAAGATCTGTCCTGAGCACTAGCCATAAAAAATCATTTAATCTTCTTGGCAATTCTGAGGCAGGTAAGATCATTAGCTTCAATTTGACAAAAGAGGAAACTGCGTTGTGTCAGGAGCTTTGTTAACATATCCATGGTTGCAGAGCCAACAAAGAAGCAGTCTAGCCCCAGAGCCACTGCTTTGTTGTACCTGCAGCAGGTACTGAGAAGCATGTTCTGGCGCAGGCTCTGCTCCTACAGTTCTTGGAGGTTTTGGACATTTTTCTCCTTTCAGGGCTTGGGAGATTTGGGGGGGGGCGGGGGGGAGGTGGGAGGGGCCTCTCAGGCCTAGGCCTGTGGACTTGGGAGAGGGGAGTAGAGGTGGTGGATGAATCTGCTGCCTGGCTGGCTCTGTCCATCAGTCCTACTCAACCTCTGAGCCTGGGGACTGCCACTGAGACAGAAGCACCAGGCAGGAACAAACACAGAATATTGTGACATCTCAGTTTTGAAACATGCATCTCAAGAGTAAGGCAGGAAGCCCAGCATCTGAGGTGTGTCAGGAATGAGGATGCTCAGGGTGAGGCAGAGGTCTGCTTTAGGAGTCCCATCCATCTAGGGCAGAGGTTTGCTCTGCCTGGGAGCCAGGCTTGGCTGGGCACCCATCTTCTTGACTTGCTATCTATGAATGGGCTTTGGAAAGTAAGATTCTGACAGTATTATAAGTAACCAGCTAAGAGACAAAAGAGAAACAGGGGGTAGAGGAATCCTCCCCCAGTTCAGCCAGGGCTCCTTCCTCCCACTTGAAGGGTTTATTCTCTTCTCTTCTTTCTTAGTTAATCAATCTACTTTCTTCAGGTAACCTATTTTGAAACCTACCCACTACCCAGATTAACCCAAGAAAAACTGAGGCCAGTAACTGACCAACCCCTGTTGCAGTGTGCAGATGGATGATCTAGCAATGGTGTGTGAGTGGCTCAGAAAAGCAGCCAGCCCAGATTCATTACCAGATATATTAATATGTCAATGTTTATTGATCACTTATGTGCTAGGCACCAAGCTAAGTGTTTCTATGCATTCTCTTTTTAATCCACAGCTACCATATTAGGTGGGATTACTATCTTGATTTCAAAGAAACTGACATGCAAACAAGTTAAGGTCTACCTGACTCCAAAGCATTTCCTTTGCCCCCATACATCAGTGGTTCTCAAAATGTGGTCTCTGGACCAGTAGCTTTACCGTCACTGAGAACTTACCAGAAATACAAGTGCTGGGGCCCCACTCAGACCTCCTGAATCTGAATCTCTTTGGGCAGAGCCTAACAGTCACCCTCCAGGTTATTTTTAGCCATGCTCAAATTGGGAAACCATTTCCCTGCTTTATCCCATCCCCTTAAAGATGCATGCAGGCCAAAAAAAATCTCATTTTCTTTTGTAATAGGATATCCAGACTGGCAGATGAAGGAGATACCCTGTGTCTGGAGTTTGGTGAAGACTTTGATCTAGTTCTCAAGAAATCTTTGAGGACAATGTGGGAAAATGTGGAGAATACTAGCGAGGAAGGAGGCAGGACACAGCATGATGATATATGTATTATTCCAGAGGCACAAGTAGGACGAGTGGCAGTTAGACTGTCATACCCTAAGGGTGTTAGTCCAAGTCAGTAGAAGTCTGGCAGGAGGGCTCTACTGAGGAGCCACAGAGTTCTGCCCAGTTTGGCTTTTCAATCAATGGTGTGGAAGATGGCATAGTATCAGCTCTGTAGGTATCACCAAACTGGGGGAGATGGCAAGTATATTGGATAACAGAATGAAGACCCAACATGATTTTCACCAACCAGAAACAGAAATAGAAAATGTAGCACATGGTCACCATGTATGGTTGCATAGGCTGTTCACTCCCCAAATGCATCTTACAGGTTGAGAGACTAAATGGGAGCTAAAATGAAGGCACTCCACTCAATTTCACCCAGAGGAAGAGGACCCTTTTTCAAGTTCACATTGAAGGTATTTTATGACCTTGCAGCAGTGCTGACCCATTACCTTTTTTTTTTAACTGAGGTAAAATATATACAACATAAAAATTGCCATTTTAATCATGTAAAAACATTTTTCTAAGTTTATTTCTTTATTGAGAGAGAGAGAGAGAGAGAGAGAGAAATTGGGGGAAGAGCAGAGAGAGAAAGAATCCCAAGTGGCTCAAACCCACAAACCCTGAGATCATGACCTGAACCAAAATCAAGAGTCAGATGCTTAACTGACTGAGCCACTCGGGTGCCCCAATCATGTAAAAAAGTTTTAATTGTGGTAAAACATATATAATGTAAAATTTACCATTTTAATAATTTTTCATTGTACAGTTCAGTGGCATTAAGTACATTCACATTTTGTGCATCAGCAATATCTATTTCCAAAACATTTTCATCATCCTAAACAGAAACTGCACATATTAAGCAATAATTCATTTCCCCCTTCCCTCAGCCCCTGGTAACCTCTAGCCTACTTTCTGGATCTAAAAATTTTCCTATTCTAGACATTCTATGTGAGTGGAATCATACAATATCTGTCCCTTTGTATCTAGCTTATTTCACTTAGCACAATGCCTTCAGGTTTTACCCATGTTGTAATATATATCAGAACTTTGTTTTTTTGTGGCTGAATAATATTCTCTTGTACATATGAACCAAAGTTTGTTTATTCATTCATCTGTTGATGGACACTCAGGTTGTATCTACCATTTAACTATTGTGGATAATGCTGTAATCAACATAGGTTACAACTGTCTGTTTAAATTCTGTTTTCAATTCTTAGGGGTATATACCCAGGAGTAGAATTCCTGGATCATAAGGTAATTGTTTAGCCTTTTGAAGGACAGCACCATTTTAGATTCCCAACAAGATATGCAAGTGCTCCAATTTCTCCACATCCTTGTCAACACTTGGTTTTGTTTTGTTTTAATTCTAGCCATCCTAGTGGGTATGAAGTAGTATCTAGTTATGATTTTGATTTGCATTTCCCTAATGATTAATAATGTTGAGCATTTTTTCATGTGCTTTTTGGTTATTTGTATATCTTCTTTGGAGAACTATCTATTCATGATTCTTTGCCCATTTTTAAATTGGACATTTGTCTCTCTGTTATTGAGTTGTAGTTCTTTACATGTTCTGGATGTTACACCCTTATCAGATATGTGATTTGCAAGATTTTTCCATTCTTTTGGTTGCTTTTTCACTCTCTTGATAATGTCTTTTGATGCACAAAAGTGTTTAATTTTGTGAAGTCTAATTTATTTATTTTTTTCTTTTGTCACTTGTGCTTTGGTATCATATTTAAGAAACCATTGCCAAATCTAGGGGCCATGAAGATTCTCTCCCATGATTTCGTCTAAGAGTTTTATAGTTTGAGCTCTTACATTTTAGGTCTTTGATCTATTTTGAGTAATTTTTATATACAGTATGAGGTAAAAATCTAACTTCATTATTTAAATGTGGATATCCAGTTTCCCCTGCACCATTTGTTGAAAAGACTCTCCTTTTCCTATTGAATAGTTTCCACACCTTTGTGGAAAATCAATTGACCATAGATGTGAAGGTTTATTTTGGGGTTTTCGGTTCTATTCCATTGGTCTATACATCTGTCCTAATGCCGATAGCACACTGTTTTAATCACTGTAATTTTGTAATATGTTTTGACATTGGGAAATGTGAGTTTTCTTCCTTTTTAAGATTGTTTTTGGCTATTTAGGGTTCCTTGAAATTCTATATGAATTTTAAAATAGGTTTTATCATTTTTGCAAAAAAGAAAAAACCACCATTGATCTATCATTTCTTTTCTTTTTTCTTTTAAATGTTTACTTATGTTTAAGAGACAGGGAGAGTGAGAGAATGCAAGCAGAGAAGGGGCAGAGAGAGAGGGAGACAGAGAATCCCAAGCAGCCTCTGCACAGAGCCAGACATGGGGTTCAAACTCACAAATTGTGAATCATGACCTGAGCTGAAATCAACTGAGGTGCTTAACCAACTGAGCCACCCAGGTGCCCCAACCCATCATTTCTGATTAAAATAAAAATCAGTGTCACTTGTCCATAATGGAGAGATGATGTGGCCAAACAGCTGACCCCATAGAACCAATTTAAGCCAACAGTGCTTCATGGTTGCCAAAAAGCAAGTGATACTGAGTTCTATTTAAACCAGTGCAGGAAGAGAGAGATGCTGTGTTCTGTGCTCTACCCGCTGAGGCCCACATTTTTCAAAGGGTCTCTTGAGACCATAGATTCTTATTAGTGGAAAGCAGTTGAGGAAATTAGGGAGATGACTGGGTGGGTTAGAGGAAAAGGGGTGCATGACAACTTTCAAGTATTTAGATGGTTCCCCCTCTAGAGAATTCTGTCTGTTCCTCCACTTATAATCCAAAAGCTTTCCTACAGATGAATGAAGACAATCAGGAGCCAGCCCAAACTACACTGTTTCTAATCATTGGGGATGTTTCTAGCCATTAGACTAGTTCAAATCTGGAATAAGTTGCCTACCTTGAGAGGTGGTGAGTTCCTTGTAAGGGCAATGTCCAAACAGAGGCCAGGTGATGGATTACTGACTCAGTGATTCAGTATGGCAACAGGAGTTAATGATCTTAGAGACTCTTTCAATCGTGGAGCAGGGCTTGTAAAAAATTTAATCTGAGAGTGTGGCCACCCCCTCCTCCCAGGGCATCCTCTCTGTGACAGCTGCCACAAGAGGTGCTGGGAACAATATAGCTGTCAACAAGATTCTACTTCATCAGGTGATGTTTCAATATCACTTTAAAAAGGGGTAGGGTGATGTTCTGGGAAGAGCAGGCAGACAAAAGTTTGAATCCCAACTGTGTCTCTAGCCCTGGTGAGTTTCCTAATCTCCCCATGCCTCAGTTTCCTAATTTGTACAATAGGAAAATTATACCAACAATAGCTGGTCATATGCAATCTGTTTGCTCCTTCCCAATTCTTGTGGCACCACTGCCCATAGGTCTGTCTTATCTTCTGGCTGCAGGGGTGGCATGTGATCTGGCCTGGCCAATTAGAGTTGCCCTTCCCATGTCCACTGAATAGATATGTGACCTTCTAGAAGCCCAAGTATCCTCAAGTAGTTTCCTCTACACACAGAGAGCAGGCCTGTCTCTTGCCCCTGGGATTGAGGGCTGTTAAGGCCATCCAGGCTTTGGATGCCTTGGGCATCTTTCCAGCTGTGTGGGCAGAATGTTCCTGAGCCAATACAGAGGGGAGTCAGGTTAAGAGCTGGAGTTAATGAGGGGCACCTGGCTGGCTCAGTTGGAAGAACATGTGACTCTTGATCTTAGGGCTGTGAGTTTGAGTGCCACTGGGCATGGAGATTACTGGGGGGGGGGGGGAGGGACCTTAAAAAAAAAGAATTGGAGCAGGGGTATCTGGGTGGCTCAGTTGGTCTGACTCTTTAACATTTTTTTAAATGTTTATTTAATTTTCAGAGAGAGAGAAAGACAGAGTATGAGCAGGGGAGGGGCAGAGAGAGAGGGAGACACAGGATCCAAAGCCGGCTCCAGGCTCTGAGCCAGCAGCACAGAGCCTGACGCGGGGCTTAAACTGTGAAATCATGACCTGAGCCCAAGTCGGTGGCTTAACCGACTGTCCCCAGTCTGTATTTCCCCGTATGTCCCCAGTCTGGCTCTCAATTTCAGCTCATGTCATGATGCCACGGTTGTGGGATTGAGTCCACCTTCAGGCTCCACGCTGACTAGGGATTTTCTCTCTCTCCCTCTGCCCTTCTCCCCCTCTTGCATTCTCTCTCTGTCTCTAAAATAAAATAAAATAATAATAATAATAAAAGAACTGGAGCTAATGAGAGACAGCCCAACTAATCTGTCTCCCTGGATCTAGCTATGCCTAAAGTCCACTCCTGTTTTTATCAGTTATGTGAGCAATAAACTCCCTTTTTGGCTTAAGCTAATTTGAGCTGGGCTTCTTGTCAGTGGGAGGTGAAAAAGCCCTGACCAATATATCTTTCTGCAGGGCAGTTGTGTGGATTAAAAGAAATTATATTGCCAAGTACCTGGCACCTGGAGGGCATTCTTCGAGAGACCAACAAGCCCACCTGATTTTCTGGTGTAACCGTACAGACCACAGTGGCAGATGGGAATGGATTACTTGTGTGTATGTATGAGGGCAGTGAGTGTGTCATCAGCAGGGGAGCAGCAGGGCCACTAAGCTGAATTCTGTAGCCAAGCTCCCTGTGCCATGAAGAAGCTCAACCATGGTAGGAGAGAGTGAAAACAACATGCAAAGAAAAGAAATAGGAGAGAAGACAGAGTGAGAGAGCTGGGGACATTCATGTTGCTCGTCCCCAGCATCTTAACCCTGCACTTCTAGGTACCACATACTCCAGTGAACTATTTCTCTTCAGCTTGATTTCTGTCCCTTGCAACTGAGGGATCCTGACTAATGTGCCCAGAGGCCAGCTGAGATAAGGCTGTAAAAGACCCACCGGGTCAGCTCTGCAGCTGTGATGGTTTGTCCCTCACTCCTGGCTTGGGAAAGGCCAGCATCCTTTCCTGTCAAGCAGCTCTCACATCCAGTGTCTGAGGCAGACTGGGCTGATACAGGGCACTGATGTCACAGTCTACTGCCCTCTTCAATGGCCACCTTTCAAGTCCTTGACTAAACTGTTGCCTGACAGTGTCCTGACAGGTGGACCTATTTAATGATTGTGTGGTGAACAAACATGCTTCCCCCACCTTTTCCCTCTTCCTTAGGGAAGAGGTTTGATCCTCTGTCACCCTGGCTGATGAGGGTGAAAGCATGAGTGGTCTGGACTGAGCCCCCATGACAGATTTGACAGGTGGAGGTAAGGGGCCCTTGGTGATGCTCAGGACACCTCTCTGAGGCTTCACCATACTGTACGCTGTGTCCCCAGCAGAGTGCCATCCACGTCTTCATTCATGTGTTACTCCACAAACATTGTTTGAACAGATGTTATGTGCTGGGCACTGTGCTGGGAACAATACAATGAACAAAACAAAGCTCATGTTCTAATGAGGGGAGAAAATAAATAAAATAAAAAATGCATAGTGTGAGATGTCAATAATGACAACAGTCACAGGAGGGGAGGAGGACAATGGGGAGGGTGAAGGTGGGTGACAGTTTTGTAAAGGACGACCTCTTCAAGCAAGCAGTTGGGGAGCAAGGAGGTTCATGGCTGGCATATTCAAAAAATGGCAAGGAATTCCTGGTGGAATATACAATGGTACAGCCACTTTGGAAAACAGTTTGGTGGTTTCTCTCAAAAAGTTAAACAGTTATCAGAGCACCTGGGTGGCTCAGTCAGTCTGACTTCAGCTCAGATCATGATCTCAATGTTCGTGAGTTTGAGCCCCACATTGGGCTCACTGCTGTCAGTGCGGAGCCTGCTTCAGATCCTCTCTCTCCCTCTCCTTCTACCCCTCCCCCACTCACACGCTCTCTCTCAAAAATACATAAGCATTAAAAAAAAGAGTTAAACAGTTATCATTTAACCCAGCAGTTCCACTCTTAAGCGTAGACTCAAGAGAAATGAGAACATATGTCCGCCTAAAGACTTGCACATGAATGTCCACAGCAGTATTACTCATAATAGCCAGGAAGTGGAAACAAACCAAATGCCCCTCGACAGACAAATGGATAAACAAAATGTGGTATATCCATATGGTGAAATATTTTTCAACCTTAAAAAGGAATAAAAGCACTGATTCATGTTACAACGTGGATGAGCCTTGAACATACTATGTAAAGTAAAAGAATCCAGCCACAAAAACCCACAAATTGTATGATTCCATTTATATGAAATGTCCTGAATAGGCAAACCTCCAGAGACAGAAAGTAGATTAGCGGATGCCAAGAGCTGGAGGCAGGGGCCATGACTGCTAATGGGTCAGGGTTTCACTTTGGGATGATGAAAATATTCTGGAATTAGATAGTAGTGATTGTTGTACCACCTTATGAATACACTAAAACCCACTGAATTGTACACTTTAAAAGAGTGGCTATTATAGTCTGCAAATATTTCAAATTTTTTAAAATTTTTATTTTTTAGAGAGAGAGAGCGAGCAGGGGAGAAAGGAGGAGAGAAAGAGAGAGAGCATCTTAAGCAGGCTCCATGCTCAGCAAGCCCGGTGCAGGGCTCAATCCCATGACCCCGGGATCATCACCTGAGCCAAAATTAAGAGTCGAACACTTGGACCACCGAGGTGCCCCAAATTATATCTCAGTTTTTGAAAAGAATGAAAACAACCCAAGGAGACCAGTGCCTCTGAGAGAGAGGATGAAGCCCATTGAGTTGAATGGGCCCTCACCCACCATTGCTGCAAGGGAGGGAGCCCTGGGAAGGGTGAGACTCCACCAATGCCTGGAAAGGCATTGTCCAGAAACATTCAGGAGGTCAGCATGCAGGGCCACGGGAGGGGTCCTGAGGACAAGTTGTACAGCTGCCACAAGCCAGCCTGAGGCTCGGGCTCAGCCAAGGACCGAGGAGGAAGGGGAATGATGGATGAGGCAAATGAGGACTGTCTTACATTCATTCAGTTTCTCCTGCTGGGTCAGCTTGTTTTATGTGCTCACCAGCAAGACCATTCCACACCCTCTCTGTGTGGCAACCAGGGTGGCCACATTTCCTCTTGCTCTTTGCAGAATAATTAGACTCAAGTCTTTTTTAGAGATGAGGACACTTGAGGCTCAAAGGGTCAAAGCCACAGAGCTAGAGGTGCAGCTAGGATTTGAACTCAGGTGTCTGGCTGCAGAAAGTCCGTCATTCCCTTCCCTCAGTGTCATTGCCTAGCAGCAGGACCTAGCCAGAAATTAGAATGGAGGCACAGGAAGTAGGCTTGGATCCCCCAGAGGCAGCAACCAGGCAGGTTGAGAACGCTTGATCTGAAACAGGCCTAAGGCAGGAGGGGCAGGGACTTTGGGTAGAAGCCCAAGCCCCAGACTCCAGGCCTGGATGACTCCAGATCCCCATCTAGTGGTAAAAGGTAGCCACTGCAACATGGCCCAGGCAGCTCACTGGCCACACTGATGCAGTCAGGTCACCAGCAAACAACCCGCCAACAAGAAACGTCCCTTCCCCCGGCCTGAGTTCCATAGAGAGAGAAGAGGACCCATCAAGGGGCATGCACACTGGGGTTCATTGCCCTTGAGATTTCTCTGCAGCAGCACAGTTGCCTGTGGGAGCTCTGTCCTCAGCCAGAAACCTCAACACACGGGTCCCCACGTGGAGGTCAGATTCTTCAGGCTCAGGGACTTGACAACTTGTCACCCCAGAAGGCAGGTCTCATTGGCCTGTGCTGGCCTCCAGGGCGGGAGGGGTCACCTAGCTCTGATAGGCTGAACACTGGATGCTGCCCAGGATGGGGGAGGAATTTGCTCTGCCTCTAGATGGCTCCTAGGACCCCATCCTTGGAAGCTCCGAGGCTCCTCCAAAGGGGCAAGGCCTCCTCAAGAGGGGCAGGGATGCAGCATTTACTATTGTTGTTTTTTTTTAATTTTTTTTTTTTTTTATTTCTTTTTGAGAGAGAGAGAGACAGAGCATGAGCAGGGGAGGGGCAGAGATAGAGGGAGACACAGATCCTGAAACAGGCTCCAGGCTCTGAGCTGTCAGCACAGAGCCCTACACGGGGCTCGAGTCCACGAACTGTGAGATCATGACCTGAGCTGAAGTCAGACCCTTAACCAACTGAGCCATCCAGGCGCCCCAGCATTTACTGTTCTAAACAGTGTTTCAATCAAAACACCCCAAGAGCTAGGTACTATTATCTCCATGTGGAAGAAGTGATGGGGGAGGAGTAATTAGCTTTAGTCACTCATTAGAATGAGTCACTCATTCATTGAATACTAACTTAAAACATTGTGTGTGGTCACCTTACCCAGAAGGGAGAAGGTCAAGGGGAAGCTTCCTGGAGAAGGGACTAGTGGGCCAAGTTTTGAAGGAAGAAAGGAAAAAGATTCCAGGCAGAGGGAAGAGCATGTGAGTGTGAGAAGGACATGAGGCAAGGTCAGCAAGGTTAACCTAGATAGACCTGGGCAGGTGGACAGTGTGGGTAGAGCCCTGGGGTGGGGGTGGGGTGAGGTTAGCAGGCAGAACTCATACAGGCGCCACTACCAAGTTAAAGATTCTGGACTCCAAGGTCATGGGAAACCTTTAAATAGGGCGATGACCCCATCTCATCTGTGTTTCAGGAAGGTCCTGGCTGGCAGGAAATGTGGTCTGCCTGTGAGGCTCTCAAGTGTCCCAGGTGCAGAGGCTTGCCCTGGAACTGGGGGTGGCAGGGTAAGGTCCTTAAGGCAGGGGCTCAGCAGCAGCAAAGGCCCAGAGGCCAGAGGGCCCCAGAGCCTCTCAAAAACAGAGAATCACTCAGCATAGCTGGAGAGAAGCGTTTGAGGGCTGGGAGGGCTTGGGCTGTTGTAACATAATGCCACAGACTGGGTACCTTATAAAACACAGATATTTATTTCTCACAGTTTTGGAGGTTGGACATTGGATATCTTGGTGCCAGGAGGGGCAAGTGAGGGACCTCTTCCAGGGCACTGACGTCTCATTGTATGCTCACATGGTGGAAAGGGGAAGGGTCTCTTGTAACAGCACCGATCCCAGTTATGAGGGCTCTGTCCTTGTGACCTAATTACTTCCCAAAGGTTCTGCCTCCTAATACTATCACCTTGGGTGTTCGTTTTCAACATGAATTTTGGGGTGATGCACACATTCAGACTACAGCAGCCTGGACTGTTTTCCTGCAGAGGCAAGTCCTCAGGCAAGATATACAGCTTCTCTGGATATCTCCTCAGGAGAGAAAGGAGGCTCTATTGGCTGTGACTGAGGTTCCCAGCCCTCAGGGGCTCTCTGCGGCCAGTGTCAAGTGGGCTTGCAGCAGGGGCTTGTGGCCTGGGGCCTGGGCAAGCATATCCTGGAAGGACCAGGTGTGGGCCCTGCTTCTGCAGTCTTCCTTTCTTTCTTTCCTTTCTTTCTTTCTTTCATCAGCAAACACTTTCTGCACCCCTGCCATGTGTTAAGCAATTTTAGGTCTGGGGACCTAGCAATAAGCACAACAGACACCAGCCCTGCCTTGAGGGAGACAATGATCTCATAGAAGACAGAAACCTTAAACAAATATAGCCCCTCCTGGAGGAGATGTGGCAATGCTGAGGGGTGGGGTGAACGGGCTCCGCTCCAGCAAACTGAGGGAAGAGGGGAGCCTCAGAGAGTCTGGACAGGTGATTTCTCCAAGGAAAAACACCAAACATCTTTGTGAGAGCATATCTATGTGTGTTTGCATCCATGAATGTCTATGTGTGTGTGCATGACTGTGTGTGTTTGTATGTACATCTGAGTGTTTGCATATGCTGTTAAATGAGTGTGTCTGTGTGGTGTGTGTGAGGTGTCCGTGTATGTATACATTTGTGTGTCTGTGTGGGGGTGGTAGTAGTGTGCTATGTGTGAGTCTCCGTGGGTATGTATGCATGGTTGTCTATAGGGGGGACTCTGTGTGGGTGTCTGTGTGCGAGAGGTAGGGTGCCTGCTGGGTGACTTCTAAGGGGAAACCACAAGATATCAGTAATAAAACTAGAACTGCCATGAACACACTAGGACAGCTGTGGGAGGCCAAAGCTGGAAGGGTGGACAGCCCCTCCAAGAAGGGAATAAGACCCAAAGTTGGGGCAGGGTGAAGAAACAGACCAGCCAGACCAGGGGTGAATAAGTACCAGCCACATAAGAGCCTGCCACAGGGGGCTGGGCCAAATGTCTGGTGGGACTCAGAATCCCCCAGAGCTGTAGAGAAGGAACTCTGAGACCTCCAGGAAAGAGTATAGGTTTGGGGGCAGCCATACCTTCTTAGCAGCTGCATGACCTCGGGCATGCCCAAGCCTCGGTTTTCTCCTCTGTAAAATGGGGATAATCATATCCACTGCCCAGTGCCTAGAACTAAGGAAATGTATGCCCGGTGTTAAGCGCACTGGTCGGTGTTGCATAGCTCCTCCATCAGCTCCTCCCCATAGGACCTGAGGATATCTTATTTTCTTTGGGATGGAAATCAATAATAAGCAAAGCAAACATGAGCCACGCTTGAGCTAAGCACTTGCCAGTGTGACATCTCAGATAACCCATCAACATCCCTGCTATTGTTTTACACAGAAGCCCCCGCTCCCACCAGGGGTCCCCAGCAGGCCCTACTGTGTTGATATGAAGCTGGGAGGCCACTCTTCCCCTTGGTCTCCTGCACTTAGACTCTGAGTCTGGCTGCTGTTTTCATGGACACACCTCTGGGCGGGCGGGCCAGAGGGCATTCTCCCAGACTCTGCCTTTTCCCAGCTGAGGCTGACTCTTAACCATTATCACTTATCAGCTAATGTTTTCAAGGATCAGACCCAAGGGATTGGGAAAGACCTCTTCCTTTATTTACTGGATAGCCAGGGGGCATTTTCCTTTATTTCTCTGAACCTCAGTATCTTCATCCTTGAAGTGGGGATTCATAATCAACACTCTGCCAGTGAGGGCTCAGTGAGAGCTCATATGTGCAACTGCTTTGAACAAAGCTTTCCACACAGGTAAGGAATTAGCCCATTGGGTGTCCCAGGTGTGGGGGGGCATCCTTCAACACAGGCACCTGAATATCCTCCATTTGTGTCCTCTGGTGGCTCTGGGAAGAATTCACATTCAACAAACTGGTGCTAGGTGGCAAAGCCACCCTCCACCCGTCTGTGCCTCTCCTAAAGTTTGCTCCAAGGTGGAAAGCAAGGCAGGAAATAACCACATCCCACAAGGAGTGGAGAGGCAGCTGGAGCCAGCTGGTTCTTGAGGGTTTCAGGACCTGGAATGCAATTTCCTAATTGTGAATTCATCCTGGCCACCAGCCCCGCCCCCACACCAAGAATGTCAGCAACAGTATCCCTCAGGCTTCCGTTCCTTAAACATTAAGTAGAAGTATAACCCCTACCTCTTGTATGAGGAAGTTGAGGCTGGGGATCACTGAGAATTGGACCAATGTCGACTGGCCACTCACACATCTATTTGATTTTGGCCCAAACCACTTATTCTCAGGAAGAGGATTCTGGGGTCCAGAGAAGAAAGTCACATTGTCCAAGGTCGCACAGCTGAAGCCAGAACTTAACCTTGTACCTATCTCCCATGCAAGCAGTAGATGAATATGTAGATAACTATTGAATTACCAAACGTTTGACTCTATCCTGCATTATAAATCGAAGAGGGAATAACTAACTGGAAGCCTAGTTCAGGGAAGACACCTGGCTGGGATCACAACAAGCTGGTGACTGTGTCGTGGTGGAAATTACCCTAGCTGGTGTGGACTGGGCTGCTTTCTAGCTATGTGCCCTTAGTTAATAATAAAGGAGATAATCTCCCAGAGTGCAGAGCTCATCCAAGGACGTTAAGGGTCAGCTGGAATCAAAGCCTTCCCTGAGTCAAACTGGCAATCTGGCCTCACATCTTTCCCCCCCTCCCATTCATACCTGACAGAGAGCTTGGGTGGCTTTTAACCCAAGGGAGAGATTCTCAGGCTGACCCCTGTGCTTTCCCCATTTCCCACCACCTTCCACAGGAATAATGCAGACCCAAAGCTTCCCCAGGGCTTCTGGCACATGCGGCCTAAGGCAGGTCAACCAGATGAGCAGCTCTTCTGGGCTCGAGGGAGCATCCTGCACGCCCCGCCCCTGCGCCCCTCCCCGCCGCCTCCCCCCGCCACGCCACCCTCGCTCGACCTTGAAGACCACAATGGAAAAGGTGAGGAGCTGGAGGAAGGAACTTAGGCTGACCTCTGCGAGGGAGGAGCATTGAATCCGGCCAGTCAGCCCCAAGTGGGCCCGCAGGCCAAAGCAGTTTTTCCCTCATGCGGAGGATCCAAGCCCATAGCCCTGCTTCTGAGAGGCGAGGAAGGCCCGAGTCAGGACCCCAAGAAGGTCCCAGCCTAGTCGGGCACACAGAAGGCCGAGGGGAGGTATTTGCAGCCAGGGTCTCAAAGGTCCGGGAGTTGGCACCGCAGGACGGTCCCAAGGGAGGGAAAGAAGCCTCGTTCCTGTCCGGGTGTCTGTAGGCCCACCACAGCCCCATTCGGGCTCCGCTGAGCCTCTTGGTCCCTCAGATGCTTGTACCCGTCTCTAGGCCAGGATTTACGTCAGTTTGTGGTTTTGTCTCCGTGCGCCTCTGCGGATCTCTCTGTTCACCTCTGGCTCTAGCTCGCGGCCGGCTGTCCGGCCGCGGCCTGGCCCCTGGCCTGGAGCGCCATCTCGTGGGCTCTTGGGGAGTTGTCGCGGCTCGTCGACGGGGCAAGCTGCAGGTTTGCTTTGGGCGGGGAGTTTCCAAAGCTACCTAGGGGAGGGGCTGGGAAAAGAGCAGCGGCCGTCGGCTTCGCGAGTGGGTGTGGGGTGGGGCAAGCAGATCTGCGCCTCTGAGAACCCAAAAAAGAGTTCCAAGGGCAAATATGAATTCCAGAATCTGGCATTGGCATCAACGCATTCACTGAGGAAAGACCAGACTGCACTCCCAAGGGCGCTCCCCGGGGAACCCAGAGAGACGCCCGGAGCTCAGGTTCCTTTCCCTTTGCCTCTTCCCCGGGCGTACATTCCCTCTGTTGTCCGGTCCCTATTACATGGTCGCTCGGCCCCTCGCCGGACTTTGAGATCGAGGATCGCGAAGAGAGGAAAAAGTGGGATTAGATTTGGGGTGCTTTCCAAAGCTGGGAAGAAGGCAAGGCTCAGCGTTTAAACTTCGGTCTCATGGAGACTCTGTCCCTCGAACCATCCAATATCCGGGAAAGGGAGGTAAGGGGGCTCGAGCTGAGGTGTTCACCTGTGTCCTGGAGCGCGAAGCTGAACGTTCCGCTCCAGCTACAAGGAGTGCCCTGTGTGGACGTTCACGGTACGCACGGGAGGCGGACCCCAGTTCAGCGCCTTTGGGGGGGGCGGGGCCAGGTCGTAGATTTCCGCCGCCGCAGCGTGAGTGGGGTGGGGTGAAAAGAATGGCTTGAGGGGATTCGGTAGACTCCTATTTATCCCAAGAGGAAATGAGTTCTCCTGGGCCTGGAGATTCACACTGCTTGGCCGCTAGGGGTCTCACGGAGACCCCACACCCACATCCCCCGTCTCCAAGTTCCCCAGGGAAGTCACACTCAACCATCCCACACAGCCAAGCACAGTTCCCTCTCTAACCCCACAGTTCCAACGCACACGGCCCCTCAGTGACCCCTCAGTCCCCATCAACCCAAACGCGCCCTCCACATACAGCCGTGCGCAGGGGATTCTGCCGTCTAGGGCCCCTGGTGTCAGGCCCAGAAGGGTTAAGAAGGCCTTGGGGCACCAGAGCGGTGGGACGCGGAACGCCGGGGCTAATTGGCGACCCCGGGAACAATGAGGGATGCGAGGCGGGGAAGGGGGGTGACGGGTGGCTTAATTGGGCCAGGGAGCGTCCTGGCCTTTGCCTGGGACAAGGCCTTGCTGCCGGCCGCGCGGTTCCCGCAGCCGAACTCAGGCTCTCAGCTGAGACCCAGCGGAGCGCCTGGAGGGCGACTCCGGGACAGGATTTGCCGGCGGGAGGCGGGGGAATTCAGGACGACTCCCCAAACTGCACTCAGGGCCTGGGGCCTCTCGAGGCCCTTAAGTATCACTCCACCTCATCCGGGGTGCTGCAGCAACGATGCGGCGAGACTGCGGCCGCAACCAGGCCGCCCTGCCTGGCATTCGCGGCCACCCTCTTGGAGTTCCCCACTCTGCGCGCAGCCCTCACCGCAGCTTTAGGTTGGTACTGCCCCCTGGTGTCAGCAACCCGCTCCTGAGACTGCCGTGCACTTGCAGCCTCTGACCAACTTTCCTTCTTAGACGTGCGGGGAGAAACCGGAAGAAGTGAACGCGCCCCGCTCTTCGAAAATTTCAGAGATGTTTTGAGCCGAAAGCGACCTCAAATAAGCACACTGTCCACGAGGGATTCTATTTGAGCTGAGAAAGTGGCCTCTCTGGCCCGCCCGGTTCCTGGACTGCCCCATTCGCTGTCCTGCCTGCGGAAGGTCAGAGAGCGAAGAAGCAGCCCACACTCTGGGAGCTGGGACAGTTTTTGCACCCTTTTGCTCGCTCAGTGGCCAAGCCCCTTGCCGAATTCAGCGTGGGCTGGGTCCAGCTCCCTCCGTGGAACAGGCGGACACAGTTCTCTTTCCTTGCAAGTGTGTCGGCCCACGGAGGCGTCCTGGGCCCTTGGAGGCCCGGATACTGGCAGTTCCACCTCCACCTTCACCCTTCCTTCATCTTACCATTCCTGGTGTTCCTGGTGAGTTGGGGGACCTGTGCTTGCCGCCCCCTAAAGTACCCAAGGTGGGCAGGCAGTGTGTTTGTCCAGGGCGGCACGGACTCCCAAGGCTTAAAGAGCAGAGAACTGGGAAGGAGGTGGGGGCTCGGTGATGGACAGACCTGAGGGTGGGTTAAAGGAGTGACTTCCCATCTCTCACCCCTTCCCACTACTAGGATTTGGGGGTCAGAGACACCTGTTGGCTGTGTGAAGCAGAAAGAAGCTCAAAGGATGGGGGTGGGAGGCCCACTTGCAGGAGGGGGCCACTGGGAAGAACGTGCCACTGGGAAGACACATGGGACTCCCAGAGATACCCCAGCGGAGCCCTTTATTATACCAGAGGAAACTGAGGCAGTAAAGGAAGTAGCCTATTGACCCACACTTCCCACACCCCCAAAAGAGATTTAGATGAGTTACACGGGAGAACTTTCAGGTTAGACTCTGTCACTCTAGTCAACAGCCCTGACAAGGAGAAATGCTTCTTTCTTCTTTTTAAAGAAAGTAATATCTAAGTCAAACGTGGGGCCCAAACTTACCACCCCAAGATCAAGGGTCTTGTGCTTTACCCACTGAGCCAGCCAGACGCCCCAAGAACGGTTTCTTTTTGAGGTCCAGGAGGCAGAGAGATGAAAAGGATTCTAGGGTCCGCGGTAGTGGGTGCACCACGGCCAAACTCCTCCTCAGAAGGGAGAGAGGGAGTAGGGTGCACCCATCTTACCAGCTCCGCCTACCCAGAGGCGCTAAAACGGGATTCGTTTCTACTCTGGAGCCCCAGAAAGGGAGTCAGGAGTCCCGGTGCAGAGTGGCTGGGGCGACGGCCGGAGGCAAGTGGCCAGCAGAGGGAGCCCGGCCCCTGGCTTGGGAGGCGGCCCGCGCCGGGAGCGCGGGGGACTCGAAGCGGCTCGGCGCCTCCCGGCCCAGCCGGTGGCCCGCGCCGGCGCCGCTCGGCCTCGCAGCTCCGCCCGCTGCCCCAGCCAGCCTGCTGCCGCCCCCGGGGTGCAGCTGCCGCCGAGCTGGGGGCGCCCGACGTTTTGTCCCCGCCTCCAGTCCCTCCTAACGCGCTTGCTGCGCCCCTACCCCACGCGGCCCACAGAGCGCACAGCGCCGTTCACTTCGCATTGCAGCGTTTTATTGTTTTCTCGAGTTTTTGTCTTTTCGTCTCGCTCGGTAGCGAAAAGTGAAAACCTGAGGTGGAGCCCGCGGGCCGGGCGAGCAAAGCCCGGGCGGAGGGGCCGAGGGGCTGGCGGGGTGGGAGCCCCTCCAGGGATGGGGCTTCTCCCGCAGCCGAGGACCCCCCAGCCCTGTACAATATAGATGCTTATGTAAAATGAAAAGAAATTTTAAATGCTATGAATTAATCTCTAAATATTATGTACACAGCAATGTACACCTTTGAATAAATTAATACCAATTTGTATATTCTGGGAACCTTAAAGCTTATTTACACAAATTACCATTTATTTTATAAATATCTTTTTTTTTCTCCCCCTGGGGACTCAAGGCAGAAGTGCCACTCCCTCCCCTGACCGAGGGGTGGGAGGAGCGCCTGTCTTTCGGGGGAAGAAGTGGGAGGACTAAAAGAACAGGTCCCTCCCAGCTCAAGTCTACACTGATTTCAGTCTTCACTGAGCCCGCATCCCTTACTGCAGATTCTCAAGCGGTCCAGGCCCAAGGCTAGGGGCTCTGGGGTTCCCTCCGAAGTTCCCATCCCTGACTCCTGCACCTTCTGTCTCCCGAGGAGACCACTGGGCGGGGCAATGAGGCCTCCCCACAGCGCTGGAGGACCTGGAGGGACACCTGGCCAATGCCACTTTGACATCGGAGCAGATCTGGACAGTGACCAGTGGCTCCTAAGCGACTGTGTTCCCGGCAGCCGGGTTCTTCTTGGGGCCTGGGGAATTGTCCCAGGCTCCGGCTGGCTGGCCAGGGCTCTATTCCGGCTGCAGCAGCCCGCTTTTGCTCCTTTATTTAAATAAATACCCATTCTGTGCTGTACACGTCCCAAGCAGCAGGGGCAGGCAGCCGGGGAGGTCTGCGTGGCAGCGGAGCAGCTGGGCAGTCCCCTCACTTGGGCGACTCCCTGCCGGGGGAGAGGGCTCGCTGGCTCTCCAGCCCACTCACCAGTCTCTGGATGCTCTGCAGTTCACTGGCCGCCTCTTTGGCTGAGCCGCTGGGTGACAGGGCACCGCGGGATGGGGCCCCAACCTTGCGGAGAGCCAGCTCCGGTAGCGGGCTGGGCTCGCGGCTGTTGCTGCCGGCAGCCTTGGAGCCCTCTGCCGCCAGCCCCGTGGTGAGAAGACTAGCGCTAGGCGGGATAGTGACCGGGATCTGGTAGGGGCTGAACCGCAGGCGGGGCCGGGCATTGCCCAGAAAGTGGCTCCGGGATAGGGAGCCCGCAGCGGCAGCAGCTGCAGCCGCAGCACTGGTGGCTGGCAAAGCAGAGGCCGCTGCCGCAGCGGCCGCCATGTAGGTGTAGGGGTAGGGGAAGAGGCCTCCGAAAGTGGGCATTGGGATTCCCTGAAAGAAAAGAACAAGACAAGGGTTAGGCATCCTGCCTGAGGTGTTCTAAGGGTGAGCTGGGTGCTGGGGGTGGTGCTACCACCAGGAATCCTTGCCCTACTGTTTTAGGAATATAATACCAGAGCTCACATAACTGTAACCCCAAGCAGCACAGGTAGAGGAGAGCCAGTATGCCTATGGCCAAACCCAGTTAGACAGGAGCTCACTTCAGGTTATGATGCAAAGGTCTGGTGCCGTCAAGCTCTGTGCCAGGCATTACAGTACGAGTGAGGGAAAGACATGCCAGGTGGCTGAACTAGCATGAGCAAAAGCCTAGAGGGAGGAAACTGGGCAGGCATAGAGCCAGGTGGCAAGTAGGCAGCTTTGGCTGTCTTGGGAGGTTCTGCTCATTTAAAAGAGTGTCCTCCCCAGCCCTTCTATCTGCAGGTGCCCCAAAGGACTGAGAAAGCCTGGGCAGGAGCGGTGAGGAACTCCGTACATTCTCCTTCTACCTGCCTGCCTGCTCAGGGATCTCCTGCCTGGGTCAGAAGGGCATAGATGCCAATCCGTTTATAAACTGGCCTGGATATTCTACAAAGAGCTCCTGGCAGCACCTCAGTGGCAGCTGAGGAAGGAATGCAAAGTCTGCCCGTGGAGAGCACAGTAGCCAGGAAACCCTGACAAACATCTGCTGAGTCTATGAGGCCCGACTTTTGGATTATCTGACCTTTGAGATAATGGCTCACTCTCCAGAGTAAGAGGGTATGGGGAGGAGGGCAGGGAGCTGGCTGTGCTGGGCTTCCAGGGAGCCTCAGGCCTGGCTCAGGCAGGGAGAAGGAAAGAAGTAGCCCAGTTGGGAATGAGAAAATATCCTTCCTGAGAAGGTCAAGTCCTACTGGGCATTTAGTCCTGGTATCTCAGGGGGAGAGGAAGGAGGGAGGCTTCAAATCTCCCCAAATTTGGCTCTACCTGATGGCCAAGGGCGGGCTACTCAGGCATAGGAACTTAACCAGTAGCAGTATACCAAGTGATACCTCCTGAGTGCTGGGTACTCTCAACCTGGCCTTGCACCTGTTGACCAGGCTGTATCTAGAAGCCCTGACTTCCCGACAACCTTTATGATGCCCATGCTGGGGAGGAGGCATTCACATACATATGGAATCAAGGATGCAGATTAAACCTCCAGGACCTGAGCTACATTTTCCAGAAGCTTCCTTGCCATCTCAGAGCCACAGATATGTGATGTTAGTGTTTCAAATGTTCACTCCACATATCCCTGACACTGAGCTCTATTTAAAACCCATTTCAGGATCCCTTCCCCCATTTTAAAAATATTTGCTTCTGAACCAAAGGAGCCTTCTCAGACCTGAACTCCTATTTTCCTTCCCTTAAGATAAGATCTCAAAGGTTCAATTTGCCAGAAACCTCAGAGGGAAGAAAATGAATGTAGAGATTCCAAATCTTTCCACAGGGAATATTCCACCCAAGCAACCAAAGAGGCCGCTCTCCCCATTGGGTCTCCTTATTTTGCTCCTAGCCAGTTTCATAAAGTCTCCCCTGGGAGCTCAGAATTTCAGCCTGGGCTTGGGGAACTGAGCCCTTCTTTCCTGAGATGTGTGGTTGGGAGACCTAAGGTGGGGGAAGGAACAGGAGGACTTCTGGAGGGCCTGAAAGGGGCCAGAGGCATCTGAGAGGTGGGTCATTTTGGCAGTCAATTGTCCAGAAAATATTGCAAATCTTCCTACTCCCTTTTTCCAGGCATCTTAGCCCTTCAGGGACTGACAGTGAGCCAAGGGTTTTTGTTTCCAAGAGAAGTGTCCTGAGGCCAGGAAAGTGGACTTCACAAAGCCAGAGGCAGACTCAGTCTGTCAGAGGAAGAGTCTACTGGGTGCCACTCTATGCTGGAGTTATAGGGAAGGAAACAGGCCCAAAGAGGATCAGGCACTTGTCCACAGTCACACACAGTCAGAACAGCACCCTGGCGAGACCCTAGACCTACACCCTCAGTCTCCCCGAACCTAGGTGTGGTGGAGTGTCAGGTCTCCCCAGGACAGAGTCGTTGTCCGCTAGAAACTCAGAGCACCTATGACACCCCCAGGCCCTATGCCCACCTTGCTCTTTCTCCCTTCAGATCACAGGTCTTACCTGAGATGCCAGCATGTGCTGGGAGAGGTGGAACGGGAAGGGCGCAGCGGTGCTTGCGGCGCTGGCCGCGGGACCCAGCCCGCCTGCGTCCAGCCCGGTGGCGGTCCCTGGGCCGCCAGCCCCCCCACTGCTGCTGCTGCCCGCCACCGATGCCAGCAGGTGACCCATGCCCATGGCAGAGAAGGCTCCGGGGCCCATGGCGAACTGTCCCGGGTGCAAGAAGAGCGGCTGGCCGGCCCCCAGCGGCCCGAAGAACTGCTGCCCGTGCAGATGGCCGGAGAAAGCCAGGCCCGGCAGGTGTCCGGCGCCCAGAGGGGACGCACTGTCCGTCTGCACCACCAGCGGCGCCAGGCCGGGCTCCTTGCCCTCGCCTGCCTCCTTGCGCCCCTCGTCCTTTCGCCTTGCTTCCGTGCGCTCCTTCTCTAGGCTCCGCAGGCCAAACGGACCGTCCCCGCCGCTCTCCGCCGGCTCCTTGCCCCTCTCGGGGCTGCGCCGCTCCCGGGACCGCTCAGGTTCGGTCAAGCGAGGGGGGCTGGCGCTGTCCAGGGCCGGGCTGCGGCCGAGAGCCGGCCCTGCGCGCTCCTCGCTCAGCCTTTCCGGCTCTGGGTCGCTGTCCGCGGCGCACGACTTGTCTTCGGCTGCAGGGAGAAAGGACGCGGGAGGTCACAGGGGTCCCGGAAGAGACAGACGCGAGGCCTCCCCTCCTCCACCGGTGTCTGGACCGGGTCGGAGAGACTGGGAGAGGCCTGCTCCCGAGGAAGCCACGTTCGAGGAACTTCCAGATCCTCGTCGGGCAAAGGGGCAGCTGCAGGTCACCTAACCTAAGGCTCCGTATTTACAGCGGGAGAAATTGAGCCATGTAAAGGAAACTCACTGCTAGAGTCACACAGTGCCAAGGACCTAGCTGGGCAGCCAGATCTTCTGGATACCCGGACCGCCCTCACTGGAAAGGCCTCGGTCGTTTGCCCCATCCCAGACACACTGCTGACGCTTCCCGCAGGTTTTGTGGTTACCCGGAAGCTGAGCAAAGAGCCAGCCTGGGGTCGGAAGGAGAACCTCCCCTTCCTCTACCCCAGGTCCGACCACCCAACTCTCACCTCTGGTCCGATGCAGGCGCAGGGGACTAGGCGCTGACCCCGGGGAGGGTGGCGGTTCCCGCGCGGGGGCAGGGTCGCAAGAAGAGGCGTCGGACTCGGCGCCGTCGCGTTCCGGTTTGCAGTGCTCCTCGTACAGCCGCAGAGACGGCAGCGTCAGCTGCTTCCTGGGGATGAGCGGAGGGAGCCGGTCAGAGACGAGCTCACACCCCCCAGCGTTCTGCTGGCTCAGTCTCCCACCGCGCAGCCGTCCAGCTCACCCCTCACCTTTTCTCCCGCCGGCCATTCCCGGTGTCCCGGAAGCCCTTGGCAAACGGGTTGTTGTCGATCTTCAGTTGAGTGATCTGCAGGGACCGAGGGGGCGGCGCCAGGTCAGGACGAGTCTCCTCCAGCCTGGGCTGAGGCACCCCGAGGTCCGAGGCTGCCGCCCCAGAGGAGAACCCCGCGAAAGTCCACTTGATACCCGCCCGCCTAGGATACTACTCTCCGAGCTGGAAGACGAGTTGAGACCAGCGGGCGGGCCTCGCGGGAAGCCACAGGGTCTCTCCTCTTCCACTTTATTCGAAGCACATTCCCTTATCTTGCACACACAAGCCCAAAGGTGTGTGCAAAGAGTCGAAATCTGCCCAAGCATGCACACAGACGCACTCGGTCACTCAAGTTTAACAAACCGGGCATCGGAGCAGGCGCGCACGGAGACAGCAAAACACACGCGAGTCCACACCACAGAGACAAATCACACTCACGGGCCCGCGCACACGCAAGTACACACAGACAAAATAAGCAAGTGCCCAGAGAACAGAACGAATTCACACTCCTCCACACGTATCTGAGTCTCCCGAAATGTTGCCCACATACCCGCATACACGCCATTTCACAAAGACAAAAAGAACGACCGGCAGGACACTTGGACACTCTCCCGAGAGTGGTATATGGGCACAGGCCCAGAGGGAGTGAGCTCTGCACCTCTAGAAAAGGGGGATAGAAAGGCAGCAAGCAGAAAAATTCTCTAAGCACCTCCCAAGGGGTTCACAGCCTGGACCGACCCAGAGTGGGGATACTTTGGGAAGCTGTGTCACCTGTCCCGCCCTCTGGCTCCCCCGAGAGAGTGAAAACTGGGCCCCAGGTTCCTATTGCTGGTTTCCAGAGAGTCAGGAGAGCCAGGGCAGGGTGCCTCAGGCTCCCTCTCTTCATTTAAATTCCCATTCCAATGCCAAGAAATAAACGAATAAAATGTAAAAATGTCAGCACGGGCTGGGAGTCTCGGCTAATTGCTAAGTAAATATCCCCACCCCTTGGAGTGCCCAGCTGTTAGCGCCCCGAGGGGGAGCCTGTGTATACGTGTCACGGACTTGGTTGGGGGGGGAGCCTGGAGGATTTCAGTGGGTGCTGCGGTTACAGATGAGACTTGCTGCTCTGGAGTGAGCTGTGAGAGCGAGAGATGGGTGCTGGGGTCTACGGGCAGATATGAGTGAAGGGGTGGAGTCTGCAGGTGTAAGGGGGCATCGGTGCAGGGGCTGGGCCCATCGCCCCCCCCAAGCGCACCTTATCGTTCTGGTAGGCAGTGACCGCGATGAAGTCGGTCTCAGGGAACACGTAGGTGCGGAAGGTGCTGTAGGGCAGCTTCAGGATGTCGTTGGCTCTCACAATGTGGAAGCGCGGTTGGTACTTGTGCATGGAGTTCAGAATGGTCTGTGGGGAGGGTGCGGGTCAGCCGATAGCCCCCAGCTTTTGGCTGGAGCATTTCTACTCTCTGGGGACCCGACCTCTTTCCAATGCTCTCTCTCTCTTCGTCTGCCTTCTACACCCCCTCCTTCGCTATTTTCTCCTGTCTTCTCTGCCTTTTTTCTTTCCTATATTTCTTTTTATTTTTCTCTCAGCTTTCTTTATCACAGTTTCTCTCTCTTTCTCGCTCTACTTAAAAAAATTATCCCAGTTGAAAATAGAAATAAAACAAAACAAAACCCCCATAAAACTCCACTCTTAACCTCTCTTCCTGGGCTCATTGCTAAGCCCCTAGTAACTCTACAGAGAGAAGCTTTGGATCTTTGGGGGCTCAACGAGCGCCCTACTTCTGAACGGACAATCCCTTTTGCCCCATCACCCCCCCCTTCCCATTCGCTGGGGCCCTGCCTCAGGCAGAAATGGAGAGAACCCCCCAAACTCCCTCCTCCTGGTAGGGCGTTTGCCTATGGGAGGAGGGAATGGAGACTTAGGATGTTAAAGGGGCTGGTTTAACTTTTAAATCTCCTAGGCTGGGGAGGGGGTGGGAAGGGAAATGGGGACACAGGTCATGGGGAAGGGTGAGGACAAGCTGAGGTTGGGGGCAGGACTTCCAAGCTCAGCACTTAAACACCAGAGGCCACACAACTGAGTCGCACCTGCCTCCGGCTGGGCTCTAGGAAGAGCTTTGGAAGGCTTGACCCCAGCCAAGATTGTGAGCAGCCTGGGGCTTTCCACCGCACAACCCAGGCTTGCAAAGGGGAGCCCTCTGGGCCCAGACTCAGCCAGCATAGGCCACAGGGCGGTGACCCAAGCAGGGGCACTTTGAGAGTTCGGCCAGCGCTCCTCTCTGGGGAACCCCGCCGCCTGCTCTCCCGCCCCCACCCCCTGCAGCGTAGGACACTCAGGCTCCGACCCCCATCCCCACACCCGCCCAGCACTCACGAAGCCATGCTTGTCGGAGATGTTGTTGGTCAGTTTCAGCTTGTGGAAAGCCACAGGCTTGGCCATCCACTGCTCTCCCGTGGCCGGGCTGTCTGGGTGGATGTACATGCGTTTGGGCATCTCTGGGTCGGCCTTGCCCGCCACCATCCAGCGCGAGTTATGGAATTTATACCGGCAATCATCAGCGGCCACAATGTCCATCAGCAGGATATATTTCGCCTTTTTGTCCAGGCCACTGACTCGCACCTTGAAGGGAGGAAACATCCGCCTGCGAGGAAGGGAAAGGGCAAGACTCCATGGGACCCGGTTTTATGTCGGAGGACCTCACTCCCCAAGCACACACCACTGCCAGGAGCTTCCCCATCTGTGTTTCCCGGTTGTCTGGGCTCTGCCCCCATATTACTGCCTGAGAGACCCCACCTGTGGTTATTATTCCTGGGGGATCCCATTTCCGCTTGTCAAACTCTCTCTTATTATATGGTTTCCCATCGGCTTTATCCTCAGATCTGGTGACTCTCTTTCTCCCTCATCTGAGATGAAAGCGGATGTCCAGGAAAGAAATCCAGGCCTCCTAGAAATACACCTGCTTCTTTTGAATCTTCCCAAAATTCATTCAGGAGATATGCCCACTGGGACTGAAACTCCCAAAAATAAAACCAGAAGATGTTTGCTTGGGTAACTGGGTTGCAGCCCAACAAGAACCTTAAGTTTCGGGGGAAGAGGGTGAACCTGAGGCCTGGATTCCCGGCGGCTGAGTCAAAGGGTGGAGGGGCTGGGGGCTGTGATTTTCTTCAGGCGTTAAGGCCTGGAGTGGTGTGTGAGTAGGGAGCTTTTTGCTCCTTGGGCCAGGACAAGGCTCCCAGCCTGGGTCAGGCTTCCACAGGGCCGCTTGGGGCTTACTGCCGGAAAGGGACGGCCGGCTGGAATCGGCTGGCCAGCCAGGGCCTAGCATGGTACAGATTTCATTATGGGCTTCAGGGTCAGAGGACAGTCCGGGAGATGCTACATCTCCCTGGAGCTCCGAGTCAGACCGGGAGGCAGGAGAACGAGGCGGCGAGGCTGAGTTACCGCGGAGATGTCTGAGACCCGCCCGGGCCGAGCCGCAGGACCTCCTCAGCTTTGGGACTCAGAATGGTTAGGACTGTTCTTTAACAGCATGTTTTCGTTTTACTTTATTCGGGAGATTTTCATGTTTTAGTTTTTAAAATTTCTCTCGGTGCCAAATGAGAAAAGTCAACTTGGTTGCCTGTGGGAGCTAAGCGTGGCGCCGGGGCCAGAGCCCGGAGCCTCGAGCGGCAGGCTCGGCGCTGGTCTGTGCTGTCGGGTCCCCCAGCCCGCCCGCCCGCCTGCTTGCCCGCCGGCCAGCCGGCCGCCCTACCTCCCAGACTTGGTGATGACCATCTCGGTGCCCAGCTTGTGGAACTGGTCCCACAGCTCCTTGGCCTCCAGCGTCACCTTGGGGTCGTCCTCCACCTCGTCCTCGGGCTCCAGGCTCTTAAGCGAGCGCAGATGCGCGGCGGGCGGGTGCGGGCCGAGTGCCGAGACGTGCAGCCCCGCCTCGGCCGCCGCCGCCGCCGCGGCCGCCGCGGCCGCCGCCCCCGCCAGGCCCGGGTCGGGCAGCGGCTTGGCCAGCGCGCCGGGCGGCAGTGCGAGCGCCGGGAAGAAGGAGGGCTGCGCCGCCGCCAGGAAGGCGGACATGGGGAAGTCGGCCGGCCGTGGCGCGTGGAACGGGTGGTAAGCCATGGCGCTGGCCGCCAGCGCCGGCTCTCTCATCGGGACATCCGGCCCAGGCGCCCAGGGGCCGGGGCCGGGGGCGCGCGGCTCGGACCCCCGGCCCGGGCGGCGGCGCGCGCGGAGGAAGGGCGACCCGGGTGGCAAGCGCAGCGGCGGCTCCTCCCGGCTCTCCGTCCGAGGCACGGCGAGGGGCGCGGGGCTCTGGGCGCGGGGGTGGCGGGGGCTCTGCGCTGGGCTGGGCTGGCCCGCTCCGGCGCCGGGGACCACGCGCGACTGGTTAGATCTTGTCGTGATCTCTGGAAAACTGTGACTATCTCACATGTCCTGCCCTGCTCGGATCCCCTGCGCTAACGAGCCAGGCCCCCCTTGATTGCTGATTTTACGCTTTTTGGACCAATTGTGGGTCTCCGGGGGCGGGGTTTTGACAGCTCTAGCCAAGCTCCGGCCGGGAGGGGGGGCCGGGGAGAAGGTGTCGGAAGCCTCAGCAGTAAGAAAACATGTCAACAGAATAAAATATTAACCAATGACGGGCAAGCGGGCCCCGAGACCCCTCCCCCTGCCCCGGCCCCCACCCCACCGCCCGCGCCCGCGGCTGCCTGCGCCCGGACGGGAAAGAGCGGCGGGCCGACCCGACCCGCCGAAAGGGCCTGAGGCGGGGGGCGACCGGGTCCCAAGGCCCTGGGGAAGGACCCCCCAGCCGCACGCCGGCTCCAAGTGCAAAGCATTGACATGGCCCCGTGAGGAGAGGGGGCGCCCTCCTTCTCCCTCGCCCGGCGGCTCAGCCGCTCTGGCCCGCGCCCCAGCTTGGCCTCCGACCCCGCTCTCGGCGGAGGCGCCGCCCGGGGCCCCTGCACTCCGGAGGGAACTGGAAAGAGAGGCCGGTGGGCGGGCGAGTCGGGAGGCAAGGGCGGCCGAGGTCCTGGAGAGGAACCCAGGTGGCGGGAGCCGGTGAGTGGAGCGGTGGTAGAGCCCTTCGGTGGGGCCGGCATGGGAGGGAGTGGGATGCGGCCTTGTACTCGGGAAACGCGGGGACCCCCCAGTCCGCGCCTCCCCCTCACAGGAAGACTCAGGAGGAACTTGGAATTCTGGGCAAGCCCTGAACTCAGCCCAGTATCCTGCCTCCTGCATCCAGCCCTGAGACATCCGACGGCCGGGAGAGCCGGGTCCTCGGGGCTAGGAAGGTGAGCGCATAGTTCGCCGAGCTGGACGGCTGGTCCCGGTCCCCAGATTCTTGACCCGCGCAACGAATTTTCGCCGTATCCGGTACCGGAGACACAAGTCTCCCTCATCCTAAACAGCGGCATCCTTTCTCCGCTCTCGGCCACATTCCTAGAGTTTGTTTCCGGCTCTCCGAAGCGCTAGTCTCCCAAGTTCAGTAGTGCAGAGAAACGAGTACGGGGGTCGGAATGTTTGCACTCACCTGTGGTTGAATCCATCCCCACCCCGACTATCGGCAGTCTTCGTTCTTCACCAGCCCCAGTATCCCCCCCCTGCCACATGGGTGTGTGTGTGTGTGTGTTGTGCGCTCTGTATGGTGGTGCCCACTGTGCGCGGCGCGAGCGGCAACTTAAGGAGTGTGCCCAGAGAGTGAAGCCGTCACACACCTGCCGTGAATCGGGCTGGGGCGCTGACACTCAGACTGATTCCTGGTGGTCGCGTTCGAAGGATAAGAAGGACCACGTACTGCACATAGGTGACACTCCTGCCCGCACAACCAATACAAGTGAGGGTGAGTTCAGCCGGTGTGGGCCCTGTGCCCGCGTGGTAGGTGTGTACAGCCCACATCCAACAGTGATCCAGGCAACACTGGCCGTCCACTACGCACACCAAGTCGCAGGGCACCTTTTCGCTGCACACGTGGACCTGGCATGTAAAGCCTGCTAAGTCGAAGGAGTGCGGGTTCAGGACCGGCCGGAGTGGTTTGGCCTCTGCGACCTTTTTTCTACTTTTCCAGGCCAGTCCCGGAGCCCTCAAAGCTCCTTTACCCAGCTCGCAAATGAGCGCCGCCCCCACAGGGTTTTCCTTCAAAACCCTGCTCTTCTTGTAGTGCCTCCTCTCTGTCCCGAACGAATCTTTGACTCTGCTTTGCGCAGTCTGCGAAGATGTGGCAGGATCCGTTGCAGCTTTGCATAGGCAAAGTCCTGCCGGCTCCATTTAGGCGGGATATGGCCCCTCAGGGAGGGACATGTGTGGGCAGGTTTGCGCAGTCAGTGAGGTGACCAGATAAAAGGGCAGCGTTCCTTAGCCGGGAATCCGGGTGCGGGCCTGGGAATACGTGAATACATTTGCAAACTCGTGCGTGTACACATACTTTCCTACTCGTAAGAATGTGTGTACAACTAATTGTATGCAATTCGGACATTTTCCCGGGAAAGATCCGTAGCTGGTCCAGAGTTCCAAGGCCCGGAGAGTTCGAGAAACACGCTGGCCTGGGTTGTTTGCCGAAGAAACCCGGCGACGGTGCAGCGGCTGCATTTGGGGACCACGATCCCAGCTGGCCACAGCCACTGGGTCATGGACCTGCCCTCCCGCGGTCACAGGCTCTTTCCAGTCAGGCCCCTGTCGTCTGCCCGGCCTTGCTGTCCCGCAACCACCCCGAGGTCCTGCTACAGCCGCCCTCAAGATTCTGAATCTACCGACCCCCCCCCCCCCCCCAGCCATACTCTCCAGCGAGGGATATCCTTGCCTCCTCGAAAACCCAGGCAGGGGAGGCCCAAGAGGCCTCGGAGCGGCGCCTAGAGGTTCCCAGCTCCTGCTCGGCCCCTCCCCCACCTGGGTCTACCCCACTTCCCCTTCCCGGGAACAGGCGCCTCTTGGGGGGGTGGTCCCCGGGGCTGAGAGTTCGTGTCTCTTTAAGAGGCCCCGGGGGGCGCCTCGCAAGCCGCCCGGGGCTGGAGAGGGGAGGGCACGGGCGGGGGCGGCTGGCGCCAGGCGGCCGAGGCTCCACAACAAAGCTCCGGCCCCTGTCACTTCGCATCGGTCGGGCCCCGCAGACGGGCGGGGGACGCGCGCTCAGCCGCCCCTCCCTCTCCCAGGCAGTCCTGGGCTCGGGCGTCGGACGGGCGCGGGCCTCCCCGCCTCTGGCGGGTGGTTGCGCGCCCTCAGTACGCTCCACGCTTCCTGCAACCAGGAAATCGGGCTGGGAAGGCCTGGGAGGTGTGGTTCCTTGGTCCTGAGCCTCGCTGGGCTGCCCGTCTGTCCTTGGCCCCGTAACATTTCGCGTGGTTAAGGGCCACTGATGGGACCTGCCGCGGATTGGGCCTCGCTGGTGTCTTTGGTCTGTGTGACCGGGCGTGGATTCGCGTGCGCCCGCGTGGATGGCTTAGTGGTCGAGTGGGGACCTGCGTCGTGCGACGTAGCTGGGGGCTGTCATGAGAAGAGTACTAAGGAAATGAGTGTGCCCGGGCTAAGCTCAGGTGATGTGTGTGGCCTATGCGTGTGACCAGCAGTGGAGGTGCCACTGGGCGCCTGTCCCCGTCTTGGCGTGTAGCGTGTGTATGTGTGTGTGGTGGTGGGGCGCGGGGAGACACAGAGTTGCTTCCCATTCCCGCTTCCCGGACCGACCCGCGCCTCCCGGAGTCTTGGCGCCAGCCAGCCCGGTTTAGCGGCCGGGCCCGGCTCCCCCGCGGTCCCGGGTCTGGCTGGGGTGGGGGCCGCGGCCTCGATGACCCTGGCCCACAGCGGCCGGGCCTGTCCCGTCCACTTAGACAAATTGCTGCTGACAGGCGCACAGTCTCTCTGGAGTCGCCGCCCGCCCGACGCCTCCCTCCCGACCCAATTACCCCGCGCAGGGTCGGGCCAAGTGGCTGGGATGGTTTGGGGGGTGTGGGGAGAGCGGGAGGCGCGACCTTTTCCAGGCCCGCGTTATGGCCCCAGCCTTGCGCCAGGAAAGGCGCGGGGCCACTTTTTTCCGGGTAGGTTCCGGGAAGTGCCTGAGCAGCCACGGCCTGTGTGGCCCAGTCCCCAGTCTTTCAGGCTAATGCGAAGCCGAGGTCCCGCCTGGCCGCTCTGGTCCAGGACAGACCTGTCTTTGAAGGGTGTCGTTCTACACCCGAGGGCGAGGGCGAGGGGGAGGTCAGTGGGCCGGCAACCCAGGGCGCGTCCCCTCTGAACTTTGGACGACTTCCCCAGAGTTTTGGGCACCCCGTAACCCTAAGGGGCTCCAGACTATTAGCTGCTCTGGAGTCTTGGTCGCCGCTGTCCGCTTCGGAGCGGCGGGTCGGCAAAAGTGAGGTGTACCTCTGTGAACCTGAGTGTGCGTGGACGCACACAATTGTGAAATGGTGGGTGTGGGTGCTTGGGATCACGGCAGCGCGAACAGGCCACGCTCCGGTGGCACTTGAGAGAGGGGGCAAATCGCAGGAAGGACCCCGAGGACCAGCCCACCTGCGAGAGAAGGGCGGGGCTGGTCTGCCAGCGCTCACCAGGATTTGGATTTGCTTTCAAGAAACTTTCCCAGGGAGCCGGGCGGCGAAGCGTCCGGGGGGCTGCGCACTACAATCAGGGCTCCAGCTGTGCCGCACCGGCCCTCCCTCTCCCGAGGTAGAGCTACCTGGCCTGTCTGGGCAGTCTCTGGGCCTCAAACCAACCTTTTGCCTTTTTTGACCTGCAACTTCCCTTTTGCTTGCTTCAGCCCAGCTCTTCCTCTTGGCAGGGCTTGCACCTCTCCCCATTTTACAAATGAGGACCCTGAAGCCCAGAGGTGCAGTAATTTACCCAAAGCCACATGGCTACCAGTGGCAGAGCTGGGATGGGACCTTGGGACCTTGAGAGCAAGGCTCCATCCACTCCTTAGAAGCTGGTGATGTCATTGCTGTCCTGATAGCTACCCCTACTTCTACAGCAAGACAATACTGAGACTTTGGAGACCCACACTCAGGCTGGGCTCTTGCTTTGAATACAAGATATACCAGATGCTTTCTCCAGTTGCCGCTAGAGTTTCCAGCTCTAGGTCTGTAGGAAGGGGCTGCCTTTCCAAGTTACACAGGGACAGGGAGCAGCTTCAAAGTCAGGGGCTGGGTCTGAAAGCTCTCAGGAGTACGGGATGGGAGTGAGTGGGATCAGAGTCTTGGACTGTGCGGGGGTGCAGGCCAGTGCAGAATCTGGCCCTGTAAGGGAACCAGCCAGGGCATGTGAGGCAGTAAGGAGCAGACAGAGGTCAGACTAGCTGTGTGACTTTGTAACCGTGGGCAAGGCCAGGGCCTTCTCTGGGGCTCAGGCTTCTCATCTGCAAAATGAGGACCAAACAGTGCTCTCTTAAGTTCTTTCTAGTTTAGAAATTCTCTGATCTGTGAACAGCAGAAAAATGAGCACCTGAGAAACCATTTCCAATCCCAGACTGGCAGCTGCCTGCTCTGGCCTCTGCTTGCTTCCAGAGCTGATACTGTTTGGCAGAGTGCTTGTGTGCCTGAATTTGCCTTGGGACCACTGGGCCTTTTCTCAGATCAATCCCAGACAGTGCCCTCCCTCCTTGAGCTGCCACCCCAACTCCCATCAGCCTCCTCACAGACCATGAAGATATTTTTTCCTGCATCAAACTGAGAGAAAGTCCATGGTAATTTGCCCGTTGAGCAGGTAGCACTGTGAGAATCAGGGAGATCACATGGCTTCCTCAAGGTCACTCGGTCAGGCCACAATTAGATGCCTGTTCTAATGGCCTCCTAGGTAAGTAATGCCATCATGGAGGTCTGCTGGGCTTCTGGGGGGTGAGGTGGGAGATTGCCCTTGGTGTTATCTCTAGAGGATAGGAGGCTGGCTGCTCCAGGGCCAGTGGGCAGTGAGGTCCCCCACCCGGGGGCCCAGATCTCACTTCCAGCTGATTACAGGCTGTGGCAGGGTCCATAACCTCCCCAATTAGCCAGGGGCCAGGCCCAAGGCCTCTCTGATAACCTGAGCTCTGTGGCAGCCGCCATGGGGCCAGCTTATCTGGCCTCTCTTATCCTTCCCCTTCCCCCACATACTCAAAGAGTTGCCCTGGCTGTGAGCAGATGAATAACCAGATTGTCCTGCAAGCTCAGCCGGCAAGTCCAGCCCTACACCCACCACTTTCCCTGACTAGAGGAGGCCACAGATGTTTTGCACCCCCTGGAGGGAAAGGGCTGAGCCAGGGAGGACTCCTGACTCTAAGCTGCCAGCCGGTTCCCTGAATGGTTGGAGAGAGCTCCCTATATCTGCCCCATCCATAAACCCACGTGGACTCAGAGGGGCTCACCTTTCCTAGAGCTCTGGACCCATCCCCAGGGAGCCAAGCAATAGATAGTATGCACTGGCAGCCTGGTGGCACCTCTTTCGCCGTCCCTTTTTGACTGAAACACTGCTCTGGCTGGGGGTTGGGGATGTGCCAGACACATCAGTGTCTCTGATTCAGCTGAAATGGTGAAAAGCTGCTGCTAGTCTGACAGCCCCCACTGGCTGTGCCCAGACCTCCTTATGTTCCCAGCCATGCCTCTCTAGGGCATGTGATTCCTCACCTTGCAGGTCCCCAGACAGGAGGGACTGGCTTAAGCCACCCTATGGAAGGCCATCTACTCAGCCTACAGAGCCTAGTTTGATTCAGGTCCCGCTTCTCCCAAGATGCCCAGCTGACCCGGTGGAGGGAACTGAGGATGAAGTCTCTTTTCAGTTGTGAGGACTGGATGGGATGCATGTGAAAGGAGCAGAGGCTCTAGATGCTGCTCCAGTTCCGGCTGGATGGTTGCATGGGGATCCCTGCTTGTGAATTCAACTCATCTGCAACCATTACATTAAACTTTACCCCAAACCACACCTGGCTCAGTGGGTTTCCTTCAAACCTCCCAGGCTTTTCTGGGTTCTCAGGGAAGAGGGGAACAAGGGCTACCATTAGTCTCCTTCATGCTCAACACCCCTTTTTGCTCCTGCTGTTCCTGTCTCCTTTCTGCCATTCACTTTAGGTCCAGAATTGGGAAGAGATAGGGGAACAAAATCAGGAACCTGTCATCCAAGGTTCCAGCCAGGTTTCAAGAGACCTACCTACACCTAACTTTTCACCTTCTGAGTTTGAAAAAAGAAGCAATTACAAAGTGCCCGCCTTAAAGATAAGGTTAGGGTCTTTCCTCCAGCAGTCCTCCCTTAGCCCATGTCGAGGACCTGACTGGCCCTGACTGCCACAGCCAGGGAGGCTCCAGGCCTGTGGTGCCTCCAGAACTACCTGCTCTGGTAACAGGCAAGAAATTTGGAGAATAAATTTAAATCAGGCCCTACCCAAATTGCAGAGCAAATATTCTCCTCCTTCTTACCCCCCCACTGACTCTCCAATCAATTGCTCGTATCATCAAGGCAGGGGGTGCTGGAAGCAGGGACACATGGTCAGGCCCACAGGACTCTGCTCGGTGCTTGGAGAGGACCCTGACCCCAGCAACTCAGGGATAGACACCAATTGCAGCGTGATTTATTGGACAAGACGTGCACTTTTTGACAGGGTCTTGGTAACCACGGTTTCCTTCACTCAACAGTACAGGACCAGGGTAAAAGGGCTTACAGACAAAAAAGACAAATCCTTCCCATGAGCCAAAGGGGAAAGAAAAGAGGAAGGGGGGGTGCTTCTCCTTCCTTCCTCCTTCCCTGATACTCTGGGCCTCAGTTTACCCTATGCCAAAGGGAGGTTGGCCAAGGGAAACTGGGCAGTGCATATCATAGCCAGGAGTGGGCTAGAGCTGTCTGCTCAGGGTCAAAATGCCCAGGCGGGCCATCCACTCTCTCTCCTCCCAAGCCCCCTGTGGGTATGGTTAGAAAATACAAAAGCGGATCCAATGCAGGACATCATGTGCAGAGGAGGGGACGGAACTTCTGCAGAGTCTTTTTCAGCCACAGCCCCACTGATGGGGGACAGAGGTCAGAGTGTGCCAAGGTGCTTTGGAGAAGGGTCTCTTCTCCATCCAGGGAGGGTGGGCGGCTGTTGTCACTAAGCTTGGGGAAGGTGGTTGGTGAAAGAGGAGCAGAGACTGAAGGGTAGGACCACGAGGGGGGCTTCTCCCCCTCCCCCCAGCAGGTGAGTGGGCCGGCCAGTCAGAAGCAGGTTGCTGGTACTATGGGAAGCCAGTAGGGAAGAGGCTGAGCGGCTGACTCTCGTTGGTGGGCAGTGGAGATCGGTAGCCATCAAAGTTTCTTGGGATGCTGCCGCTGGTGGAGCCTGAGCTGTTACTCAGAGTCTCGATGCTTCCCTCTCGCTGTAGTTCTGCAAGACAGAGGAGAGGACCAGGCCTGGTCAGAGTGGGTCTGGGGGGAGGGGCACACCCTGGGCTGGGCTGTCTGCCTGGAGGGGGATCTCCACCTGCTCCCCAGATGCACCAGGCAGCAGCTCAGGTCACAGAGCTCAGCCGAAGGAGGGAGAAGCTCCCTTGGCTAGGAGACTCCAGTTTTAGGCCACAGTCTTTCCCTCACTGTGGGAATCCCTTTGGGCCAGAAGTATGGCCACCCTGCTGATTTGTCTGGACCACACTGCCATACACGGGACGTGTGCCCACACCTGCACACATACTCATGCTCAGCCAGCATGCTCCCCAATTCCGTAAGTGGCTCTGGTCCTGGATCTACTGGTTAGGCAGGAGAAAAGACAGACCACAGCAAGGACTGCAGCTTTCCTGCCTGATCTGTCCCTACCTTTCCTCCCTGGCCCTGCCTGTTACCCAGAGCTTCCACCCTGGCTTAGCAACTCACTTGCTTACATATTCTGACCCATCCAATCTGCCTGCTGGCCAGGCCTTGGCTCATCTTTGGCACCTCCTGGAAAGTGTCCTGTTTCCCTGCAGGAGGGAATGCCTGGTTTGAGAGGGGCCTATTCCAATGGAGGGAAGGTCCCTACTTGCCTGCAGTATCTCCTTCCTTCCTTCCTTCCTTCCTTCCTTCCTTCCTTCCTTCCTCTTATCCCTCAAGTGTCCTGGAGGCCCCTCAGAATGTACTTGCTCAGGGTTGCCCTGGGAAGTAGGCAGGGAGGCTCCAACCCCTTCTACTGCCCTTTCCCTGGCCCCAGCACAGCCATGCTGCCATCTTAGATAGGGCAACTGGCCCTATCTCATTGAGTGGTGGGCACCTTAACTGTCCCCACCACCATCTCTTGACTTAAGATAGGGACTGGAGCAGGTGGGGTGGAAATAGATTTCTTTGCGTGCTGAATGAAAGGAAGAAGGAATTACACCTTGGTTTTTTGCAAGCGGCTGGTTTCTATCCCCTTTCAGTCCCTCATAGTGGGCTCTGAGGTACGGGCACACACATACCTGGGAAGACTCTGGGAGCCTACCCCAAGCCAAGATGTGGTGACCTGCAATTTCTCTTCTTCCAAGGTACACTTGCCTGGGACTGAGAGGATCTTAACCGTCCACCCCGGGAGCTCTGGACCCCAAAGCTGCCACTTGGAACAGCAAGGTGTGCTTGAATGTTATACTTGTCTGGTCTGGCTTGAGACCTTTATCTCCAGCTTGCACCTGCTCCCAGGCCCCCTGCCATCATACACACACAGCACAGCTAGTTTTGGTTAGGGAATGAGTCATGGACTTTACTCTTGGGCTGGCCACCAGCAGCCATCCAGGCACTAACCACTGACTCCCACTCTTTATAGGTCACCCCCAAAGCACAGAGGCTACCCCGCAGCCACCACAGAATGGGGTGGGAGAGTGTGCCTTCAGAGCAGGCACCTGTACCTGGCCGTGAGGGGCCCTCAGGCTGCATAGACATGTCTGGGGCCCGGGTCCAGGCTGGAAGGGTGCACTGGACACTGGAACCTCTCAGCAGATAGGGGGCAGTGGAAGGAGGGGGCTGTGGGCCCGATGATGGTCCCAGTCTCCAAGACGCACTGGCTTCCCTGTTGGGCCAGGGGCCCTGGGATACATCAAGAGTTATCTACATATGGACAGAAAACAAGGCAGGTGACTACTGCATGAGCTCTGTTTTCCCTACTCGTTCTCTGGTCTCACCCTAACTTGGGAGTACAGACCATGTGCCAAGAGAGGGACAGGATGGGAAAGCAAAGAATAGACCCTGGAATTTCTGCATGGAAGTATCAGACTCCAAGAAAGCTTCCTTTGTTCCCTTCTTTGCCCACAAGCAAGCCAAGGAGCGTGTGGGGGATCTCTGAAGCCCCACTGGATTTCAGAGACCCTTGCCCTCATGCATGGCCATCCTGGCACTAGGGGGCGCTAACGGCAGGGCCAGGAGGGCAGGAGAGAGGAACACCCGCAGTAGCAAGGAAAGCAGGGGCTTCCTTAGGATCTGGACACCAAGCCTAAGCAAGAAAGCCCCAGATGAAGGAGCAGGAATGGCCACTAGTATAGGGAAGGCTGGCCCCCTTCCAGAGCTGGGGGACAGGCCCATAGCTCTTGATGCAAAGTTCTGACACATCCACGCTGCCAAGGAAACTGAGGAGACTGGAGCCCAGGACCAAGCACAGCACCCCCACTGCCTCTTGGCACTGGCCAAGGGCAACCCCCTCGGCAGCTCCAGGGGTCCCGCTCACACCTCATCCCATCATGTGACAGTGCAGGGACCGTTGCTAAAGGGACTTATGAGTTTGCCATTCTTAGGGGGCCAGATGTAGCCTGACCTGCCTGGCTCCCATTTTCTCTTCACCAGTTAGGCCTGGGGTAAGATGGGAGTGGGCAGGCTTCTCCCCTGCCCCCAGATCCCGGGTGGTCAAGCTCTGCCCAGTCGATCTCCTCCAGCCTCATCCCCCCTCTCCACTCGCACTGCCGCTGCCTGGTTAGGCCTGCACTTCCCACCTAGATAATTTCAAGAACTCCCTACTGGCCTCCTAACCTCCAGCACCCGCTGTCCATCCCACTTACCAAAGCCAGAATGGCTTGTCTACAGCACAAACCTCATCTCGCTTTTTCTCTGCTTAAAAACCTTTATCACTCCCAATAGTCCTCAGGATAAGGCCTAAACTCAGCACTACAAAAATGACCTTTCATGACCTGCCCCTGAGACCCCACCTCACCAATGCCACTCATTATTGGATTTGAAGCACCAAAGTAATGAACTTGTGCAGTTTTGGGATCTCTCCAAGTTGCCTCAGGCCCCTGGGTCTGTGCTGTTGCAATTTCCTTTGACTGAAAAACCCTTCCCAGGATCCCCAGGCCCCCAGAACACCTACTCATCTTCCAAAGGTTAGCACATGTGTCTACTCCTCCGTGAGCCTGTCCTGCTGTCCTGCAGAGCTGGCCAGGCCCCACTGTGCTCTGTACTTCCTTCTGCCCCAGGCCCTCTAACACTCTGTGCACCATCTGTTCACACTGTGTGTCCCCATCCAGGGGGAAAGCCTCTCAGGGACTGGGTCTGTGCCTTATCTCTGTATCCCTGATGCCAACCACTGGGCCTGGAAAAGAGTTGGTGCTCAGAAAACATTTCTTGAATGAATGATGTGGGAAGGGGAGTCGGGAGCTTCTTCTCAAGTATGGACTATCAGTGAAAGAGCCAGCGCCGGGCTGGACCTGGGCACTTTTCCATATGCCTTCCGTCAACCCCCTTTTCTCTTCTCACTGAGACAGGGCAATGAGTGTGTGCGGAAGAGCAAGTGGAGGAGGGCTGCACACAGGTTCCCCCACCTTCGAGTTACCCCGGCCGCCCAGCCCTAGGAGCAAGCGGCAAATGGAAATGTGTGGCCTTACCTTCCTCCATCCCGAACACCTGCTTTGTTACTGTTGGGTTGCTCACGGACGCTGGGCTGTTGGCATTGTTTTTTTTTTCCTTTTTTTTTCCCTTTTGAAAAGAAAAGCATTGAGGAATCTTTTTGGAAAAGATATGGACAACGATTGAGAAGTACACTGATCTCTGCAAGCAGGTGGAGGAGGAGTGAGGAGGTGTGGGGTGTCACGCTGGGAGGAGGGCAGGCTTGCAGCAAAGTCCTGCAGTCAAGGAGGGTAGTGACATGCACGTGTAGGGGGGTGAGGACCGGTCAGTCTTCAGGGTCCCAGATTTGGAACTGGTGTGACAGAGTGGAGACCCCCTTCGGCATGGGGGGGGTGGGGAGAGAGGAGCTGCACACAGAGCATGAGGGCAGCTGTGGGAAGGGGAGAGAAGGGTGCCAGGACACACCCCATGTGGGCAGGTTGCTAGAGGGAGAGGAGACAAAGGCAGGCTGCAGAGTTCTGGGGGACACCTCCAGACCTTTTGACTCAGGGGCCCAGCCTCTGGGCTGCTGCCCTCCTTCCCCATTCCCAAGTCCCCAGTTCTGGGCAGCTCTGCCAAAGTTGAGGTGAGCTCGTGGGGAGAGTCCACCAGCTACCTGCCAGGGCCGCAGAGGGGAGCTGGGGGCTCTGTCAAGTGGGGGGTGGTGGTGGCTAAGAAATCACTCCCAGCAGCCTCTCTGCTTAGAAGAATGCAGATTCTGGCCAGTGGGAAAATGCCAGCTCTAAGAGAGGTTGCTCCCCTGGCCTCAAAGCACAGTAGGGGATGAGGAATAGTTCCCAGACCAGTTGCTGGACTGAGAGAGAAGATAACTTATTGTGCCCTCACATCCTCCAGTGACCCTGTGTGCCGGGGAGTTGGGTGGTTGTCTCCCCATCTTACAGACGGCAAAACCAAGGAAGAGTAGGAGGTCACCGGCTCTAGGTATACAGTCTCCCCGAGAGAGAACTGGTGCCGGTTTGGCCCCAGGATGGAGATGTTGGCAACTCCAGGCATCACCGACTGGGTCCCAATGCCCACCGCTGGCTGTGCCCACCCATTCCCATACTGGCTCTCATTGGAGAATGGGCCTACTATCCACAGATGCCCCTTGATGCCATGACCAGGATGGGCAAGTCATGGGGGATAGGGGCACAATGGGATGAGCAGCAACTACAAGGGAGGTGCCTGGGCTCTCGCGAAATAAGTGAAGGAAAGGGAATGCTCAAGCCTCTTGTTGCTCCCATTCCACCTGGAGTCTGGCAAAATGCAAAGGTGTCAAAAGGGGCAGGGAGGTGGCTGCCCTTGTCAGGGAGAGCTACTCTGCTACCTGGTCATGTATGCAAAGGAGACCTAGGGAGGAGTCACGGTTAGTCTGTGTGAGGAGGCAGGAGTCTGGTTGGCTGCAAATGTCGGCCCGCCCGGGGTTGGGCCGTGCAGAATGAGGGAGTCTCTGTGGTAGTTCACTCCCTCATCCCACAGGAGGATACTGCAGCCCTTTTGCAAAGGTCCCCACTAAATGCCATGGTCTTTGTTCCCCCATTTCCTGGGAGGGGGCAAAACGCTGAGGACAGGTACTAGGTGAGACTTGTGGGGAGCTGGGGAAGCCCAGGTGGGCAGGGGATCCCAGTAGAAGGTTGGGAGTGAAGTCTCCCGACTTCGGGTCGAGAAGACAGTTGGGCTTTACCCTCTTCAGGCCTCTTCTAGGCAGGATGGCAGTGGGTCAGTTGGCCAATCAGAGACTCTGAGGGAAGCCCCTGAGGCTTCTGGTAGGTGGGGGGTAATTGTGGAAAGCTCAAGGCTCAGGACTCAGAGGGAGGCCTGTTTCTGGGATCCAGCAGGGTCAATGAGGGCAGTACCGCGCGCGCGCGCGTGTGTGTGTGTGTGTGTGTGTGTGTGTGTGTTTGGGAAGAGGGTGCCTGGGACCCCTGGTTCAGCCTCCAGGCAGCCCTGGCACTTCCTCCACCACAAAAGCAGCAGCATCTACCAGTGGCCCCTCTGCTGTGCTCAGCAGCCAGCTCTATTCTGTACACCTAGAGCCTCACGATGCTGCTCATTAAAGGGATTAGCAGAGCACTTTTATTGGGCCCTGGCTGCAGCCACACAGCTCAGTCCTAAGCTAACCACCCAGGAGGCTGGTGGGAGTAGGATTAGACCTTAGGGCAGAGTCTTACCCTGCACCCACAGCCTATCCACTCCTGGCAGTGGGAGGGGACAAGGCTCCCCCCACTGCCATCCCCACCCCACCCCCACCCCGCAGCCTCAGGGGCCTGAGAAGAGGGGAGGGGCAGTGTCTGGCCAGAGTGGGGAGGCAGTTTAGGGAAATGGTTAAGAGCACAGGCTCCGGCCTGCTGCCACCTGGGAGACTTTGGACAAGTTATTCAGCATCTCCTGTACCTCAGTTTCCTGTGCATGAGAACAACAATGTTTGTTTCATAGTGTGGTTGTAAGAATTTAATTAAATAATGTAATGCAGGTAGAGTCCATCACAAAGTGCTTAAAGCATCCATCCAGCAAATGTGAGTTACTATTATTGTTGCAATTGTATTAGTGATTGCGACTGTCCACAGGATCCTCTGGGTCCCTCTCGTCTTCCCCCTCCAGCAGGTGCCTCTGCCAAACAGGGCCCTAGCAGCTCGCCCTCCACTGGAGCTTGGGAAGGATTTTTTCTTTTTAATCAAGAAATGGCTTGCTGAGGAAGATGGCAGATATGTGTTTACACATTTCATTTCCCTCCTTGCCTCTTTGTAAATACCCTTTTCCAAGCTGGAAAATAAATTTCCAACCCTGCTGACATGCATTGATTTTTCCCTCCTGCGTCCACCTTCCCGTTCTTCCCTATCAGAAGGGCCTGTGGTTAAGCCCCTTGCCTGGGTTGGGCTCAGTGGCACCCCAGGGGCGTGGGTGGCCCCGGAACCCAGAACAGCCAGCCAAACTGCCCTACCCTGCCCACTGCCTGGCTCAGAGGAGGCCTGCAAACAGAAATATTCCAATCCCCTTCTTGGCTGGGAAGTGAGGTTGGGGTGGGCAGGAGGGGGTGGTGCTCTGACTGGGAAGTTAGAGATTTTCAGAACTTCTCTGGATGGGATATATGGAGAGGAGACCAGGGGACTACTGGACTGCTGCCAAGTTCAGCAGATGGATCCGAATGGGGTCTGCCTCAAGCAATCGACTTGGTCAGCCACGGCCTACCAACAGGCTGGGGACCAAGCAAACTGGGACTCAGAGAGAGAAGAGTTAAGCAGGTAGGGGTCTTGAATGCATCCTGTGGGGCTGAGCAGGACTGGCAGCCTCCTGATGGTGGAATCCAGAGAGATGACCTGGATGCCAACCAGGCAGCGGTGTAAGACAGCTTTGGGCTGCTTGTCTTACAACAGTCCTGGGTCTGGAAACTACTGCTCTCTCCTCCAGAGTGCAGCTGAGGGAGGCAGAGACAGAGAGGGAGTTGGTTACAAATGTTTCTAGAAACCCCAACAGCCCTGTCAGAGACCACTCTCTGGATTGGAGCCAGTCTCAGCACTGGCAATTTTGAGGAGGACGAAAGGGTAGCAGGTAAAGGAAGTGGCCTTGCTTTTCTCCACACTCAGAAATGCCCACCTTGGAGGCTGCTGCCTCCCCCATACCTTCCCTCTCCCCAGCCCTCTGCCAGGCCCACCCTGCCGTGTCGGGCTCCTCTCCTCCTCTGGCAACCCTACAGGCTGCAGGGCTGGCAGAGATGCCAAGAGACCGGCACGGACATCTTGGGAGGATGGGGCTGGGGGACACAGGTCACCCTCCCCTTTCCAGGTATGCTTGTAGAAGGAAGTAGGGCAGCTTCTTGAAGCTGAGGATGAAATGGCCCCTCCACATCCAGATAATAGGAGTCCTGGTTTGGGCTGATGGAATCTGGGAGTAGAGAAGAAACAGGGCTAATTCTGGCCTGGTTGCCTCCAGGCCTCACACCTATGCTGAGTGCAGAGCCCTGGCCCACTGATGTTACATACTTCTGGTGACCTGACTTCACACAGCCTGTGGGAAGGCAGGTGCGTCCTTCTTAGCTGGAGTCCTTTTCAACCCACAGGGCTCCCACAAATGTGCTTTCTCTCCCCCTTGCCCAGTTCTCGTCCCTGACCCCTGCAGGTACTGAGGCCCAGAAAGCCACAGAACAAGGCTAGGACCACATGGCCTGCTCTGCCCCCCCCCCCCCCCCCCCCAGTTTCAAACAATGAGAGTAAATATCTGGTGCTTTTGGCTCAGGAGATTACAAACTATTTCCCTTAGCCACTGGGGCCATGCATGTGCCTAATAACCTTAGGGTTTTGGGTGCAGGAGACCTGAAGTCTAGGGAAGACCTCAGATCCTCCCGGGCATCCACTGGCTCCTGGAAGATTGTGGTCAGTTGTGGAAAGTTGTGGAAAGGATGATGGTTGAGGAGACTAGGCAAGCAGACAGCCTCCGTCAAGGAAAAATGGGGAAAAGGCACATCACCTTTCTTCCTCATCGCCCTTTCCCTCCAGTAGCCAAAGAGGAAGGCTACTCATGACAGCAGGCCAGTGTGGCATTAATATCATGACGTGGAAGCATAGAGGTAGCTAGATTCACAAACTCCTGGTGGGCCCAGTAGGCAGAGGGGGGTGGCAGGAGCTGAGCATGCTGGAATGTTGGGGAAGGGAGAATAAAAGTAGAAAGAGCGGGGGAGGGAGGCCTGAGGAATGAGGAAGACTCAGGAGGGAGGATCCATGTTCAAAAGACCAGTCTCTTACCACATCCTGTGCCCCCTCTCTCCATTGGAACTGGCTGTGTGTGTGTGTGTGTGTGTGTGTGTGTGTATTGGGAGAGTGGAGAACAGAGCATCTGAGTTACAACAGAGCAGCTCATGGCCTGACCCCAGGTTCCTTCACAGCCTTTGAACAGCTGATGAGCTATGGCAGTATGTGGGGTATGAGCCAGAAGGTGTGCTGGTCTGGATGGGGGCTAGAGCCTTTCCCCAGGTCCCCCCAAATAATAGCCATGATGAGGCAACCAATCCCAGGTAGGGAAAGACTTGAACCTGAAATGCTGCCACACTCCAATCCCAGGAAACCCACATTACCTAAGCCTTCCTAAGTCTTGGCTTCAAAGCACAAGACAGCAGGATCCCCCACCCAGACCACCTGGACTAGTATCCCATGTTCAGGGACCCTCTCAGTACCACTATGTTACTATAACTTTAAATCCTGCCCTGTCACAACCTATTCTACATGGGGACAGCAAAGGCTGAGCGGACCTGGCTCATGTTTCCCTGTTTTTGAGGTATTTGGTAAATCTGGCTGAAGCCACACTCCGGGAACAGCTCTGCACTGAACCCCGCTATAGATGGCAGGAAGGAAGAGTAGGAGGCGGAGGGCTCACTCTTGCGCCAGTCCTGCCGCCCACGTGCTGAATGACCTGGGCGAGTCACTTCACTCCTTGTCTGCTTCAGCATCTGTCAGGGGGGTGGGGAGGGGCTGCTCTGGCAACCTCACTGGGTGTGTGAGGCTCTAAAGAGAAAGGAATGCGATGGGGCTCTCAGAAGCAGAACATTCACTGAACACGTGTAAGAGATCACTATTACTGCAGTGGTGTTTTGGCTGGAAAATCAGTGTTGCCATCTCTGGTGTTTCAGCAGGCTGAGACCCCTGGAGAAGGGCTCCCCATGCAAGAGGGCCTGGAAGGGCCTTTCTGGCTCCAGGTCACACACAATCTTGGGGGCCGAGCCTTGGTAGATGCCATCTAAGGTAGACTCAGGCCTGGGTAGTTCGGAGATGTGTCTTTGGTGGTAGAGAATGCCCCGCCAGGTGCTGGGACATGAGTTCTTTGTGTGTGTGTCTGCGTGTGGGGTAGGTGAGGGTGCTAATGAGGGCCCTGCAAACATGCCCACTCAGCATGGCTACCAGGACGACACAGCACTTGGAAACTCTCTAGTGGAACCGGTGCTTGGTACCTAGCCTTGACCTGCCTATCACCTACAGTCCAGCCTTGAAGCTCAGGAGACCCCACCGAGCTCCCAGGCAGGGTGTTCCCAAAGAGTAGCCCTCCAGGGCTAAGAGACAGCACAGGGGTCTGCAGACCACAGGAGAGACGCAGCTCCTTGAACCCTGCTGGCCTGAAGGGCCAGAGCCACATCTGGTTCTCATTCAAATGTCCAAACATAATTAAATTCTCTATGATGCAGCGGAAGAGTTTGGTAAGATGTGGCTTTCCCCCTTTCCATCAAGGTTAAGAAATCAGTCTCTCATCCCACCAGCCGGCCGACTCATTCTCCTCCCTGCCACTGGTCTGTCCCATTCTGCAAACCAGAGGTCTGTGCTCTGATCTGATTTCTAGAGCTGAAGGGGCTGGGCCGGCGGGGGCTACACGAAGCCTCTCTCCCCCACTGGCCCACTTACCCACCTGAGACGATTAACAGCTGAGGCCAAAGCAGCAGGCTGGCAACTGAGAAAGTTAGTATGCTGTGGGCTGGGTAGGGGTGAGGAGGCAGCTGTCTACCCAGGCTATGCCAGGACACACCCCTGTCCTCTCACTGACTAGAGGCGAGGATCCCCTCTTTGTAGTTCCTCACAGTGGGAAGCTCTTGAGAGTCTCCAAAGTCTCTGGCTTGGCCCTCTAGTCCCTCTGTGGGAAATGGAGCTTTCCACCATCAGGCAGGGTGAGGCAATCCCCCTGTACCTCTTAACTCTCAGCTTGCAGCCCAGGGACTGCGGCAAGGCGACACCCTGCCCCTGGCCCTCCTCCACACACAAAGGAGGGAGGCACGGGGAATGCTGGAGGAATGGAGAAGGCCACGAGCAGCGCTGAGCCCTCTCAAAGAATCCCTGGGATCTCTATGTCTCCCAGGATTGCTGGTTGTTTCTGGCATGTTGAGGCTCTGAACAGGGTCCAAGGTGCAGTCCTCAGAGGTGGAAGGTGGCCTGCTCAACAGGAAGGAGGCCCACTAATCTGAGGCTTCGATGCCTCTCCTAAGTCGCCTGTTCAGGACTTCCCCGAATTCAAGCAGAATTCCCCTAAACAGGCTGCCTTTTCTAGCTCCCCTTCCCAACCTGGTATCTTCTGTTTATGGCTTTTTTAGTTTTAAACTTAGGGATTTAAGACTTTCATGGTAATGGGTTCCATTCTACTTCCTCTGTGCCTATTTTTCTAATCTTTGTGGTATAGGCTTTACAAGAGTTTCTTTATAAGTTGGGATATTTTCCCTTTTGAAACAAGCTGTCCTGCAAGCTAATGACTTATAGTGGTTGTGCCCCAAAGACAAACAGGGGCTGGGAAGGGGATAACCAGGGTGGTGTAGGGGAGAATCTTCTAGATTAAACAGAGCTATATGGAGGGCCCTTTGAGACCCTGTGTCAGAGGGTCCTGTACTAGAGTCCTCACCATCATCTCTATCAGAGAACTAGGACCCTTTCAGGTTCATGTGGTGTTTCCATGCCAGAGAATGCTCATCCTGGGGACTGGTGTGCCTGTGCACACACGTACACACACACACACACACACACACACACACACACACACACATACACAATCCCAACATTGCTGACCTCGCTCTAAGTAGGAATAACTTTGTGTATCTTTTTCCAAATGGTAAACTTTCGTTTAGTAATGAATTTAATTAATTTCTTGGTGACATTAGTGCCAAGGCCATGAGTCTGGTGCCTTCATATCAGTGGAGAAGGTTTTAAGGAAACTTAAGCCAGTTGTCCTAGGCCAAGCCTAGCAAAGAGAATGACAGTGGGGCCAAGATCCCTACTGTCCCAGCCTGCGCTCTGGCACCCACACTCCATGGCTGCGGGAGGAGCACGAGTCTCAGTTAATTGCTGTGGTGCCACCCGTCCAGATGAAAAAGCGGGGTGGATGCCGGGTCTGCCTTTGTGCTCTGTTCACAGACTGGCTGCTGGTGCCGGGGCTCTATTCATTATTCAATTCAGCTAGCTCAGACCAGCCTTTCCATTTGCTCCTCCAGGAGGAATAACAAATCTAGAAATGCAATTCCACTTTGGTGTATTAAGATATTGATTTGCCTGTCGAGTGGAAGTGCATTTGTTCTGTCAGCCCTCCTGTGGGCAGGGAAGGGTTAACCAAATGTTTATCACAAGGCTGGCTTCAGAGTTGAAAGTAATGTGATCAGTAATGAATTTTGTGTTACATTAGGTTGTATAAATGGACAGACAAGCGCAGACAACAAGTGGCCAGGAGTCGGGGCTAATCTAATGATGTAAAAATAGAGACAGCACCAATTATACTAGGGGCCAGCTCCAGGCTCCTGCAGGGACTGCAAATGAATAGGTACAAATCAAATTACTCACTAATAGACGCACTACAAGAGGGGCAGTCAATGGTAAATGCATTAGAGCCTAGTGACCTCTCTGCTCTGCACAGCAGAATCCGAAAATTTGACTTCCATCTTAAAAGTGGGGGGCTGGGAACGAGGGTCTCAAAGAAACTCTTGTTGGGTGAAGAACAGCAACTACTTCCCATCCCAAACCAGTCTGTTGCCAGAAGGTACCTCCTGTCTGTGCTGACCTCCTGCCCTTGTTTCAATGCCTCCTGAAGCCTGAGCACCAGGGGGTAAAGGGGCAACTTCTTGAGGGACAAAGCCTTGCACGTAGGCAAAGACGGGAGGTTACATACCAACATACTTCACAGCCACGTGTCTCTCGGGGGTGGTGGTTTTTACTGCTACGTCAAGGGCTGTGTCTGTATTGAAAATAGAATATTTCTTTAAAGAGGATCACGAAATGGACCTTTGAGAGAGCAGCAAGAGCTGAAACCAAAGAGAGTAGGTATCAGAATCTGGTTTGACCATTGAGACCTCTGCAGGGGGTGTTTGTGGTCTGTTCCAAGGAAGAACACATGCAGGCTTTTACCTATATCTCTCACGAGCCTAAACCACTGCCATCCTTCCTTCTATTCCTCCTGCCCAGTGCTGCCTACCGAGTGCCCACATTCCTGCCTGCTGCACGGCCCTGGGGGCAGGAAAAGATGTGGAGGTAAACCCAGAACTTTGGGTGGCCCCTCAAGCATTCTTCCTCCTCTTGGGGTCCACGGAGGTAGAACCAGGCCTGAAGTTCAAAGCTGCTTGGCAGTGTGGCTGGACTGCTGAGAGAAGGATCATGGAGAACACGCTCAAAGGCATGAACTGTACACTCATATTCAGCTTTCCGTGGCTTAGGGATGAACAAAGTGTGAAATCAAAGAATCTCCAACCCTTCCGAGGACCCAGCCAGGCCCAGATGTAAGCAGGACCCCGGCAGGCTTAGCCCGCACTCTCCCAACCCACCTCTGAGGCCAGCACCAACGTACACATCAAAGTGGAGACGGCATGCTGGTCCCGGCCAACTGGAGCCCAGAGAGGATGGGAACATGCCAGTAGAATGAGCACAGGGAGGACACAGAATGGAAAAAGTCACCCTACACAAATGAAAAACCTGGATGTCGATTCTTCCCAAACCTAATTAAGCACACAGAGGAGTGGAATTGCAAGCTATCAAGCTATACTAAATAAGATGTTGGGGGAATTGGGGGAGGTCTGTGAAGCCTGGTGCTGGAGGATTCTGGCAGCAAACTAAAAAATTTATGCTTATGCAGTAGGCCCCGCAGTTGCCTGGGGGTAGGGTTGGGGTTCAAAGAGAAGTGGGCAAGGAGAAATCACCAAATGTCAGAGGTTAGACCACTCATTCTGGTACAGGTACTTGGAAATGTCTCATTCTGTTCAGTTCAATCAGATTGGCATGGCTTGGCCTTCTTGGTATAGTGAGGATCTGGATTCCGAAAGGGTCAGAGGGTCATTTCCAACTGTTATTTTTTGTGTGTTTGTGTGTATGTGTGTCTCTCCTCTGTTACCAGCCATCAAACATGGGGGGTGGTCCGTATACCTCAGACCATCTTCTGAGGAGGCAGAGGCAGGAGCAGAGGGAAAGATGGGTACTTAACGATCCATGACTGTGTTCAACTTTGTTTAGATCTCACACCTCACAGAGAGGTCAATGGTTAAAGGTGAATTCTCTGGCAGAGGAGGAAGAACAGAGAGAAATACTCCCTTTTGTTAACCATTTACCTATGTTAATGTCTCCAGAGGAGGGCCTTCATCTGGGGGTGCAGCCACCCTTCCCCACCCGCTTGTCCAAGCCTGTACATTTTCCACAGGGACTCCCGCCTCCAAGTTGGGGGCAATATCTGGAAAGGGGGCTCTGAAGGTTCACCAAAGAAGCCACACTGGCACTTCCTCCTTGTTGACAGGAAAACAGTGTGCTTTGGTTAAAGAATTCAAAGTAGACTTTGGGCAACTGAAAAATGCGCAGGGAAGCTTCTCAGCCCTAAGCTCCCATTATAGTTCTGCCTCTGCCTTGGACTTCTAGCAGTCTTGGGAGGAGAAGGAAGGGGGGACAGAGAGAAGTAGGAGAGAGGGAGAAAGGGAAGAATGGAGATGGGGGGGAGAGAGAGAGACAGAGAGAGAGAAAGAAAGAAAGAAAGAAAGAAGGAAGGAGGGAAGGAAGGAAGGAAGGAAGGAAGGAAGGAAGGAAGGAAGGAAGAAGCTGTTTACCTAGATTCAGATTTGATGACTGGCCAGAAACTAACAAGTGTGTCTTAAACACAGTAATTTTTCCCACTGCTCTGGCTGGCTTTCATTTACCTCTTAGGAGCCATAAAAACCCATGCAGTCATTCAACAAACATTCACTGGGGCTCAGCTTGGCTCCTGTCCCAGTGCTGGATGCTGGGCAATGAGGAGGTTGGTGGTTACAGGTAACAAATATGAATCAGACTCAGTCCAAGGAACCGGAATTAGGTTAAGACAAGCAGTATGGGCAGTATGGCTGAGGGAGCTGAAGGGACCACCAGAGCTGAGCCTTCCCCCAGTGGCACGTAGAAGGGAATCAGACACTGCTAGTTAAAGGGAAAGGCAACATACACGACTTGTCCAGGGCCAAGTGTCCAGTGAGTAGGTGGTTCAGAAGTTCAGAGGAGAAAGGGCATTTGGCTGCATAGTTAGGGAGGGCTTCACAGAGGGGTGAGATCGGAGCTTGGTCTAAAAAAGTGACTGGGCAGAGAGGGAGGGTGGAGGGTACTCTAACAGCTGAGTGAACAGCACATGTGTGGCAGACGATGGGATGGTTTTGACAGGTGAGCTTGTTTGCACGAAGGTGGTGGTGGTGAAGAAATATGAATAAGGGGTTACTGTGGGCAAGCAAGGGGGAGATCAGATTGGAAAGTAAGGTGAGGAAGTACGATAACACTTGAAATCTCACAGAAAGGAGCCGAGGCTGGAATGTGGGCCCTGGGCACTTGGCAAACAGGGAGACAGGAAGACAGAGCAGGCCCTGAAGGTGAGAGACCCCTTCCTCTTCTGGGGATCCCCTCTTATTCTGAGTAAAGGGTCGGGGGTCACTGAAATACCCTCTGACCAAGTGAGACTGATGGGATCTTAAATTCCTCCTAGTTATCTCTTTTTGTTTTTTCTTTCCCTTCCCTGTTCTCTTCTCCTCTCCTCTCCTCTCCTCTCCTCTCCTCTCCTCTCCTCTCCTCCCCTCCCCTGCCCTCCCCTCTCCCCTCCCTTTCCCTCCCCTCTCCTCCCTCCCTCCCTCCCTCCCTCCCTCCCTCCCTCTGTCTCTTTGAATTCTTGGGCAGTGTGAGCACAGTCTCATTATTTAATGTTCCTGGGCCTTAATTCACTTCTTGTGAGGTTGCATCTGATGCTTCTAAACCTCGGCCTTGCTTACTTTGTGGACGAGGTGAATGCATGGCATACAATGGAAACAATTTCAACAGACCTGTTTCTCTAGATCTCCTGAGTCAAGTTTATACAAAGTTACTTCTGTTTTGTGTAGATTCCAATTTCACAAATCTTTCTCATGAACAACTTTTATCATTTGCATACACATGTGCAACCTTATTTCCACTTCTCTAACCATGACTAAAATAACCAGTACCATAGGTCCTTGCCCAATATTGTTACCCATGGAGAACAGAAGCGCGCCCAGTTGGCTGATGGGTCACTAAAGGGCCCTCATTATCTTTACCTGGGGTAGAAATAAACATTCACAGTTGCGGGTGGGGGTGGGTTTGGAACCACAACTTGTGTGTGAAATCCCAGACAGAGAGTCACAGGTAGGACCCACAGGTGTGGGAGGACCCACAGGTGTGGGAGATCCCACCCAACCTTCACCTGCAAGCAAGGGTGTAGGCACATCTGGCCAGGACTGCAGCACCACCACCCGGTCTCAGAGGCCCTCCCTCCACCCTCGGAACAATGTCCTCTGTCCAGGAAACCCCTGTAAGGAGGTTTGGTCTGAACGCCAAGAACACCATAACCATGGTTGCCCGAGAATGCTATTGTCCATGGGAAAGACCCTTAATGAAATAACTATTCTAACACCAGAGTGAAGAAAACTCAGCTCAGCTAATTGCACTACTTTATAGAGGCTGGGCTTCCAGCACTTCCTTGACGTCTCATTTTGAGCCTATATCTTTTAGTTATGATCGGACTTCAAATCTTTAATCTTTCCTCTCTTGTGAGTTGGAGAGACGAACGTCCACCTGGTGGTGTTGGTGATTTATGTGGCTAGCATAGAGTCTGGAACACCGAGGCCATTTGGGAGGTGTGGCTGTTAACTGTTGAGAGGAGGAAGTGAGACGCCATACACAAAGTGCTCAGTACAGCAGTCCAGCGGCCAGGACCCAACACACATGGAGGGCAAACATTTACCACATTTACTGGTTTCCCTCGCCCATGGGATTAGAGAAGAATGGGAAAGAAACTTGCCCAAGGTCACAGGCTTCCCCCATTCCTTGATGAGGGTTTCTAAATGCCACTGAAAAGAAAAAAAAAATTACCCCCAATGGCAGTAATTGGACTCTCAGATTTGGCCTTTCCTACCAGTGGAAAATAGCTAGGGACAGGCACTCTGCCACCGAACTGAGGCACAGATAGCAATACCAACAATGCCACCACTGCCGGAGCCACCCGCCACCCCCAGTCCCAATGGCTGCTTCCTGCCACCCTCAGCAAGAGTGCTCGTGGCCTGCCGATGGCACTAGGCTCTATGTCTGGGTGCTCCTATGTCTCTGGGGACTTACTCTTTTCTCCCCACCCTCAACAGTCATGGCATCTGTTCATCCTGCTCTTCACATCCTACAAAGACCACAGCCTGTGGGCAGGGGACCAGTCTAGACTTCTGTTTGGTCCAGCTCTGCGAGGTGGGCCCCAGTGGGCAGGTGGGGATAGGAGCCAGAGAGGAACACCCCCACAGTTCACTGTTGCCTCCTCTGGAGCTTTCACCTCTCTGAGGGTAGGAACCATGCCTTACCTCTTCCCCACAGTGCCCAGCCTAGTGTGGAGAAACCAGCAGGTGTCTATAGAGAGCCTGCCTGTCCACTGCAACCATGGAAGAAGGTGCAGGCCCACCGAGGAGGTCGTTGAGAGAGACACAAGAAGCATTTTGTAAATGTACTGTAACGGGAGAAAAATTCCAGGGCCCAATTAGGTAAAGCAAAGGAAAGGACCTAAGCAACTGGCTAAGTTACCTGGATGAAAGTACTTGCCTGAGAGTAGGAGTGTCTAAAAGATAACAGAAGTAATTCACTGCCCCATGCCCGCAATTGTGGTCTGCCGATGGCACCCTGATCATGTGGCACCCTGAGATGGGACAGGGCTAATAGGGCCCCTACTGGAAATGCAGCCTTAGCATGAAAATGTTCTCAGCTGTCAGCAGTGGGGCGAGCAGGAGTTTCAAGACCCATTGGAAAAGCTAATCCTAGAGGAAGGATAGAAGGGCCAATGCTCTGGGTTATTTGTTTTGAGGTACATAACCGGTCAACTCCATTAACAATGGCTAACATTAATTATTTACATTAATTTCTATAGTCCTGAAATGAAAGATGGTTATTAGCATGAGGGTGCACATGTGCACACATGTGTATACACACACACACACACACACACACAGTGCTCTTAGTTCCTCTTTTGTAAAACATAGGTGATCATCAGGTATTTGTTGATTAACTTACTGAAACTTTCTTCTGACCATTTGAAAACTGTGTACAGGGGCGCCTGGGTGGCTCAGTCGGTTAAGCGTCCGACTTCGGCTCAGGTCATGATCTCACGGTCCGTGAGTTCGAGCCCCGTGTCGGACTCTGTGCTGACAGCTCAGAGCCTGGAGCCCATTTCAGATTCTGTGTCTCCCTCTCTCTCTGCCCCTCCCCTGTTCATGCTCTGTCTCTCTCTGTCTCAAAAATAAATAAAAGTTAAAAAAAAACAACTGTGTACAATGTTCAAAATGTGCTTTTCATGTAAGAAGGAAAAAAAGGCAAAGCCCTTTAAATAAGTAAAAGTAATTTCTAACAAATCTTTGGAAGAGCTTTTGCTGAAAATAATCCTAGAGCTTTTCTGCTGAGTAATTAATATACATATAGGAGAACTCAGAGGATTTGGCAGAATATACTAGCACATTGGCTTCCAAGCTATGGATGGAAATTCATTGATGTATTCTGAAGTCCGTTTAGTAGGTCATGACCACATTCTTAAAAAAAAAAGAAAATAGAAAGTACTAGAATGCATTGCTTATAATATTGTTTTGTGAAAGCTTTGCATGTTTGGTAAGGAAGTAAATGTATGTACAGAAGGTAAGAGGCAAAGACTGAGCCCACAGTGTGATCCTCTAGAGTAACTGTTTCTGGACTAGAACAGAATTCACTGAAGACACGGTAGACAGAAAGAGACGGAGCCTCCTTCCTACCTTTAGTGCTGTGATAGTATAGGAGAGTGAAACAGTGTTCCCAGGACTGCAGGAAGCCACAGTCAGGGGGAAGAGACAGTCCCTCTTGACCTTGAGAGCTGACTTAGTGAGCTCTTGAGGGTCAACAGCAGCAAAAGGAGGCTGCCTGCAAACAGAGACGTGTCAAGCTGATCAGGACTTGTGAATGAGGCCTGGGGCTTTTGCTGTTGGATGTGGGAGAGAGCAAAGAAGAAAGACAAGGTTTAGCTAAAGATGGAAAGAGTTAAAGTCTAAAGAGAAAATTCACTTAATATGTATCCAGGTGTTTATTAAGATTTTTTTGGTATTAAGTTATATCTACCTAGACTCAAAACAATTGGAGTACGTACATGTTTTGCTTATTTTAAAAATTCTATTTTTCTAGAAAAGGCAATATTGAAAGGAATGTCTGCTAAGCAGGAATTAGTCAGGTTATTTTGAGGGGGGTGATAGAGAGAGGAGGGGATGTGGGAGACAGCATTCCGGGAAGGAGGAGAAGTATGTGCAAGGGCCTGGCAGGCAGAGAGAGCATGTGTGCTTGGGGACCCTCCAGGGAGTCCAGCTTGGCTGGAGCTTGCGCAGAGCAACAGGAGAGGGGTCTGGAGAGAGGGCAGTGGCTGGTCATGAAGGGCTTTGTATGCAGTGATATGGGGTGGTCTTGGAGAAGGACAGGGCTGGGGGAGAGTTCAGGAATTGGACATGTGGAAATGTCAGTAGGTGGCTGGATAAATGGTTCTGGAGTTCAAGAGAGAAAGCCAACTTGGAGATTATTTGGAGACAATTTGTGGATAGCATCTGAGGCCCCAGAAGCAGAGGAGACTGCCTTGTACTGAGTGAGGGAGAGGGAAGAGGGCCAAGATAGTGCCTTGAGAAATACACTTAAGGCCAACAGAGAAGGAAAACCCAGAAAGGGGACTGAGAAGTGGTCAGAGGCAGAAGTAAAACTGGGAGAGTGTGGTGGGACAGGAGCCACAGGAAAGCCTCTCAGGATCGCAGGGCCAGGCTCTCTGCCCCTCCCCAGCTCATGCTCTGTCTCTCTCTCAAAAATAAATAAACATTAAAAAAAAAAGATGGACTGAGGAGCACCAGGGTGGCTCAGTTGGTTGAACATCCAACTTCAGCTCAGGTCATGACCTTGCAGTTTATGAATTCAAGCCCCGCCTCGGGCTCTATGCTGACAGCTCAGAGCCTGGCTCCTGCTTCAGATTCTATGTCTCCCTCTCTCTCTGCCCCTCCCCCACTCATTCTCTCTCTCTCTCTCTCTCTCTCTCTCTCTCTCAAAAATAATAAACATAAAAAAATGATGGACTGATCATATGCACTGTATGAAATAAAGAGTAAAAATGGAGGGAAAATATAAAAAATAGAACAAACTCTTAGAGGAACCAGAAGTCTGTGGAGTTGTCAGGAGAATGAAACCAGGCCAGAAGCCACAGCAGCAGAACTGCTAACATCTAGGTTGAATGTAGAATTCATTCATTCGGTAAATAGTTACTGCATGTCTACTGTGTGCCAGACACTGTTCTAGGTGCTGGTTTCTGCCGCAAAAGATGAGCACCAACTGAGAATAAGAGGAGGAGCACTAGAAAAACAGAGAAGGCCTCCCATGGCTCACTGGAGAGTAGGAGCCAGAAATTTGTAGAGGTGCTAATCTGAACAATCTGTGATTCTTCTTCAGCAACGTAAGGGTAAGAGCGGAGTTGGACTGACCTTGATTTGGAGTTTTGCTGAATGGGGACAATGGAAGGGTTATAGGGACAAGGGGTGTGATGATATTGCAAGACAGCAACTCAGCCAGTTATTTTAGGGCGGATTTGCAGATCACACGTCTGACCTAATTAGACTAATTGGTCAGCAGACCTCATGGAGGACAGAACTAACACCTGCCTCGTAGGTTATCCATGTTTTAAAACAGACCTTCTCAAACATGCATAGAGCTCTTGTTTAAAATGCAGGTGTTGACTCAGCAGGGCTGGGTGGGGCCTGAGTCTACGCATTTCTAACCAGCTCCCCAGGTATAGATGGTTCGAAGACCACTCTTTGAACAGGAAGGCTTTAAAAGGTTTTGCTTTACTTTTGGGGACAATTAATTTGCCCACGGTACAGCTTGCCAGTGGGGTGCTGGAGCCAGCTGACTGTTACACGTTCAGGAATTCAGCTAGCCTACTGACACCATGTTGATAGTGTGAAATTGGCCCTAATGTGAGTTTTTATACTACAGAAATGTTCAAATGCTACAAAGCGGGGCTTTCCTGCTTCCCTTTGGAGGACTTGTTGTGAAACAATTCCCAGCAGGTCACTAGCTAAGCCTGTATAATAGGCATGCTAGAGGATGGGTTTCGGTGCTGGGGGGTCACAGGGCATGTTCCATTCATACCTTGATAAAGAGGCCATCGGTCGTGGTTGCTATACTATACAAAGTGCCTGCTGGAAGGCTTTACAGGACTGATCATCTCGGGTGCCTCAGAGTACCTAACACAGGCAAATACTTAATGTCACCTTATCTGTATATCCGATGAGCCACTGAGAGAAGCCAGATTGTGGGAAAAGAGAGAGGGAAAGGCTGCTATGGCAAAGGGTGGCTTGTTGGAAATTCTCCCCTGTCACACTGTACTTCCTAGGCTCTTTCTGGGTGTGCTGGGCTGCCCTTCCAAGGCTCTGGGCTCAACCACCAAGGTGATACTTCATCTGGAGTTGCAAAATGTGAAAAGTGATTCTCGGCAAAGACAGGGGGAAACAAGCTAATTTCCATAATATCTGCTTTGCTTATTGACCGTTAAAATAGAGGCAGATTAAAAAAAAATTGATACATTTAATATGATCAAAGAAAACCAAATGAATCTCTTTTGGTGATGGTTTGGGGAGGAAAATGAAATCCCTCTGCCCAAAAAGGGCATCTCCTATTTTCTGACCGGTGGGTCATGCAGTTTTAATTTCCTCTCTCGTTTCTTTTCTTCCTTTTTTTTTTTTTATTTCACAAACCTGCTTAAGGCTACAAAGACTCTCCTGAATCCCTCAGCTGTCTGGCAGATGAATTGCTGCCAGTTTTGTTCAGGTTACTGTTTGTGCCAGGCTGAAGTTCCCCAGCTCTGGCCGAACGCACCTTTAAAACTGCTGGCTGGCTGGTGCTGAGGGGCCCCAAGCGGTGTCTGAGGAGGGCTCCCCTGGAGCTGCTCCCTGCAAGGGTGGCTCCCAGGGAGTGAGTCTGGTGACGCCAGGCCCTGGTTTACATAGCAGGGGCTGGCAGGAGGGAAGGTGGTGCTACAAGGAGGTTCGGAAAAGGAAAAGCCCTCCTCCCTTTCACCGGCTTCCAAGGAAAAAGGGGTCGGAGCTCCCGCAGATGGCACAGCCGTGCCTCACCTCCAGATGCAGGTAGAACAATGGCACAACGGGCTGCTATCCACAAACCGGAGGGCTGGATGTCGGGGTGGAGTGCTGGTGTGCACACGTGTGTGCATGCGTGTGCGCGACGGAATGGGACATGGCTTGTTGCCACTTCCGAGATCCACACCTCCTCTCTTTCCAGGGAAGAAGTGGATGTGGAAGGGGGCTGGCCCTCAGAGACAGCTGTCTCCTACAGCCTGGTAAGATACTTCTCTATCTCCAGACAAAGACCTTCTCTCCCCTTCGTGCCTCCACTCTGTACATTTGCCAGTCAGTGCACAAGAACCGTGGGCAGGCCCAGAGCTGGTGCTGTGCAGGTGGAGATGGGAGTGCTTTGGTCTCTCTCCTCTCCATGCAGGAGCAGGAGAACTGAATGGGAGGGAAGAAGAGAGGGAAAGGCTCAACTGCCAACTATCTGAGGGAGAGGGAGGAGCCGCATGGAAGTGAGAAGAAGTGTGATGACATCAGGCATTTCAAGACCTGCCAAAAATGCTTTGACTCTGATTCCTGTCCCACGGTTGTAAGTTTCTCCTGGCTGGGATCCTCTTTCCAGGTAGGCATGTGGAGCAGGGGCGGAAACGTTGGCGGTCAAGAGTAACAGTCTTGAGAGGCCTCGGGCAAGCAAGAGCAGGAGGGCCCACAGCCAGGATCTGCGTGACCCGGTAGGAAGTTCCTGTTGACCTCAGGGAGTGGGGAAGAGGCCTGTTGTGCAGTCTTTCTCTTGGGCCTAAACGTGGGCTGGAGCAGGCATTAGCAGCACTGATATATAGAATGAGGAGGCGCTTTGGAAAAAAGGAGAGGCAGGCTGTATTGTAATCGTGTGGAGATGGAAGAATTGTGGTCTTTCCTAACTGGATGTTGTATACGTGTGTGCGTGCACACATGTGTGGGTGTGTGCACGTGTATGCCTGCTGCTGGGACAGGGCTCACCCATCTTCGAAAGATGCTCTTCTGACTGCTCTCTGGTGTGAGAAGCTGCCCTGGGCCCCAGCTCCTGGGCCCTCTCACAGGCAAGAGTGCGAGGGCAAAGGCAGCATAAGAAGAAGCAGTCTGGGAGCTTAAACCAGCCTTGCCTACTTCATGTTTGCTCTCTCCAGGTCAGCAGGCCCCCCTGATACTTGCTAATCTATGAAGCCTCAGGCATGACAGAAGGTGTCCTGCCTTCACACTCAGTGTCTTAGGGCTGCTAAACTTGGGGACTCCATGGTTGTCCCTTCCCCTGGAGAAGATGTCCTTCGGGGAGCCACACATACAATACAGTTGTGTTCATGACAGCATGTTTTAGGTATTCTTCCATGTAGGAGGGGTCAGTTCCACTGGGAACTCCTTTACACAAGGCTTTCCTGATACCAGAAACTTCGAAAACAATGGCAATCAGAGTGCTAACTAAAGAAACACATGGTTAAAACAAACACATACCCTCTCTTGCCAGAGAAGGTCTACACCAACATGTGCCAGTCACGCCCAAGTCAGGCTGGAAGTGTGAGGCCACCTTTACCTGTTCCAGATCCCACAACGTCCCGGCTTGGTGACTCTGCCATGGCATCGGCGAGCCGCTCCCGCAGGCCTTCCTCTGTATGCTCCATGGAGGACATGTGCCGTAGCCCAAAGCCCTCAGGCCAGCTCCCACACACCTCTAGCAGGGTCACGCTCCGGTCAAAGGTACCTGTGGCACACATGGGACATCTGACATTGAGTTCGTGCTTTCAGAGAGCGGACTGTTCTTCTGGCTGCCCACCACCAGCTCCCCTCCCCGCCCAGGGCCCATTTCAGCTCCTCTACAAGCTGGATGGAGGAGAGAACACCACGAAACATTTGTAGGGCAGAATGAGGCAGCTCATGCCAGTGGATCAGAGAGTGTAGACATTCAGAAAAAGACCTTCACATCACTGGGCTAGTGGTTTTTAAAATGTTCCCTTAGGGGGACCCCTGGGTGGCTCAGTTAGTTAAGTGTCGACTTTGGTTCAAGTCATGATCTTGTGGTTCTTGAGTTTGAGCTCTGCGTCCAGCTCTGTGCTGACAGCTCAGAGCCTGGAGCCTGTTTTCAGATTCTGTGTTTCCCTCTCTCTCTGCCTCCCCAACTCGTGTTCTGTCTGTCTCTCTCTCTCTTTCTCAAAAATAAATAAAAACATTAAAAGTTTTAAAAAAATGTTTCCTTAGGGGCTACAGGGGTCCTCTGAAGTCTTCAGGGACTGCTTCAGAGAGAGGTCAAGGGCAGAGAACCTCCTTGCCAAGTTCAACCACAACACCTCTACTTTTCTTTGACACAATAGGGCTTCCCTTAACAGCTCATTTTTTTTAAATGTTTATTTTTGAGAAAGAGAGAGAGAGAGAGAGAGTCCATGAGTGGGGGAGGAGGAGGGGAGAGGGGAACAGAGGATCTGAAGCAGGCTCTGTGTTGACAGGCTGACAGCAAAGAGCATGACATGGGGCTCGAACCCATGAACTGCGAGATTATGACTTGAGCCAAAGTCGGATGCTCAACTGACTGAGCCCCCCATGAACCCCCCACCACAGTTCATTTTAAAGAGGGGTTACATAGCTTAAAATTTTTTTAAAGCTTTCTAAACCACTATATTCTATAACTTATGCACAATCTCCTCATTTGACATTTGAGAATCAGAGAAGTAATGGCCCAAGATCCAACAGCAAGTTTGTGACACACTTGGTTCAAGGACTTAGATCACCTGATGCCTCAATCCAGAACTCATTCTACTCTACTGCATATAGTCTCCTGGCTGCCCAAGGACATATGTACAACTGGGGCACCACTTGGGGGATGCCAGTTGGGTGATAGAATCTTCAGCAAAAATCTTTCCTTAATCTGAAGCTGCTCTCCAATTCCAAAAAGTACATGGTGCTCTGTTTGGTGCTGAGATTAGATTTTACATGCACGATCACTTCAAAGTCAAAATTTAAGTTATTCTACTCTATTATACAGCAAGTCTTCTGTGAAAGCTTATTTCATCTACTCTCTTTTGGAAGGAGATTATCGTCATGCTCTGTTGCTTTAAGCACATACCATTTTCCCAGTGATTAGGTAACTGAATCCACTGCATTTATTGGGCTTGGTTCCTGCCAGCACCAGGAAGATGGGGAAAAAATGCAAATGCCAATGTTTCCTAAAGTTAAAAGTACGCACAACACACACTTTTTATCAGGCCTTGCTTCTCCTCTTTGATCAGCCGTCAGAAACTATCTTTCCTAGGCGGTCAGGACTGGGCAGCGTCAGCACACACTCTCTACCAATGACAGGTGGTAATAGAGAGGGTGCGAGCCCCGGCCCCGGCAGGCGGCCCTGCCTCTGATAATGGCCAAAGCATTGAGGTGATAACCGTTAGTAAACACTCCGACAGCCGGTGACTCCATACATCAGCAAAGAGGGCCAGATAATCCCGAGCTCTTCTGACCAGACAAAGGCCCTTGGCCAGCCGGCTGGGATTTATATGTGTGGCAAGGGTCACTACTGGCTCCTGAATGTCATCAGCCAAGTTTGGCTTTGATTTATCTCTTGCCTAATTGTTGGGTAGATTTCTGGTGCTGGGAGAATGGGAGACATCTATAAATGTATCTCCCCAAGAAGAGGCCCACCTTGGGACGGGGTTGCTGGGAATTGGCTTGTCAGGTAGGACCCAGGAATGGGGAGCTGCCCTGTACCACCGTCTCTCCCCATCAAGTAGGGTCAGGATGGATCTGGAGAGCCAGGCACTGGTAGTGGGGGTAGGGTGCTCTGAGTGTCAGCCCTCCAAGGGCCTGAACTGTGCAGTCATGCCTTGGCAGTGCCAAGCCCAGAGCCAACACGAGACCAGCATTAGCAACAACTTAAAGGTGCCCAGTCCCTAAAGACACACAGGGACTGATGACAGAAGCTAAGATTTTGATTCCCCTCCCCGCTCACAAAGTCATGTTAGGCCAGTCCCTTTATCTCCTTTTCCCATCTCTGAAGGAGAACTAACAACCCTGCCTTGAAGGAATGAAAGGTGAAGCAAGGTTCCTGCCAGGAGCCTGTGTTCCTCTCTAGTGCTGCCCCGCTCTTAACTACAACAGCAAGGGCTACAGCATCACTGTTTCTCCAAAGACTCTGCCTGGGACACGTACGCCTAGTAACTTCCAGCTGAGGGAATTAATAATAAAACACGGACACTCCTGCTCCTTGTACTCTCAGGGCTGGGGCGGGGGTGGCTTTCTTATGGGCAGACATGTCTCAGAGCCTGTCTCAGGAATGGGGAATGCCCTTTCCTTTTGTCACTTCCCAAGAGGAGCGTGCCTGCCTTTAGAAAGGCACTCAGTCAGCGTTCGTACACGCTGCTCTTAGAGGTCAGGGCGGCCAAGCATACAGCAGGGCCAAGAGGAGAAGAAAACAAAATAAGTCAGCAAGATATTACAGCAAGAAAGGTTCAGGTAAGAGGGTGGGCCTGGACTGTGACAGATGGCAAAGGCCAGAGGAGCAGTAGCGTTTGAGGGACAAAACAACAGCACACAGGAGGAAAGAATCATGCGCTGGTGGAGAATGGAAACAGATCTGGACCTAAATGTAGGCTCTAACACACTTCTTCTGATCCTCTGAAACCTCATCCGTACAAATTGAAAAGCAATACAATTCTACAGGGTTGTTGTGAGAATTCCATTAGATAAATGCACAATCACCTGGCACATAGTAAGTGCTCTGCACAGGAAGGGTGTGCTCATGTATATGTTAATAATAACAAATAGGTACAACTTTATACCACTGGAAGCATCATCATAAATTTTGACTCTCACAATGATCCTGAGAGGCAGTTCAGGTACTACTCCAATTATGAGAGAGGAGCTGGACGCTCAGAGAGATTAAATGGCATGCTGGAAGTCTCTAAGTGACAGATCCGGAACACAGGCCCCTGATTCTTCCCTGGGAGTTCATTCTATCAGTTTACACATTGCTTCCCTGAGCTGCTTCTGCATATGGAGAAATCACCTCGTCTTTTCTAACTTGTTCTGAGAACTCTTGTCACCTTCAACCAATACCTTTAAAAAAATCTTTCCCACTGCTGGGTGCTCAGTCATTTAAGCATCCAACTCTTCATTTTGGCTCAGGTCATGATCTTATGGTTCGTGAGCTTGAGCCCCGAGTCAGGCTCTGCGCTGACAATGTGGAGCCTGCTTGAGATTATCTCTCCCCCTTCTCTGCCCCTCCGCTGTGCTCTCTCTCTCTCTCTCAAAATAAATAAATAAACTTAAAACAAAAATCTTTCCCACTCCCAACCAACCCAGCTTCCTTGGAGTATCAAGCTAATGCTGATGATCCTCACGGTAATTATCCTGTCTGTTGGATGGTACACAGGAGGGAAAAAACAGTGAAAGAAGATAGAATATGTTCTCTCTCTTTTTTTTTTTTAATTTTTTTCATGTTTATTTATTTTTAAGAGACAGAGAAACAGAGCATGAGCAGGGGAGGGACAGAGAGAGAAGGAGACACAGAATCCGAAGCAGGATCCAGGCTCCGAGCCGTCGGCACAGAGCCCGATGCGGGGCTCAAATTCACGAAGCGCAAGATCATGACCTGAGCCGAAGTCGGACGCCCAACCAACCGAGCCACCCAGGCGCCCCGAATATGTTCTCTCTTAACATGGGCATTACTAGGATGCTGTTGGTAGGAGGCTGGGGATACAAAAAGCATCCAGCAAAGGAGCATTGGACCATTTCTACTGTCCTGAGAACTCAGAGAGAGGATACAATCAGTGGTCCTGCTTATTGTGCTGGAAGGAATCCCAGTAGAGCCCTCTCCCTTGTCCTTCCTTCCACCCCGGCCAGTGCAGATGAGGACAGCAAAGGAGCTCCTGCATTCTCCCAGTCTTGGGGAGAGAGAGCTGCAGGTGTGTGTGTGTCAGCAGGGGCTGGGGTTAAGAGGCCAAGCCCTTAGAGAGTGAGGTCACCTCCTCGCTCTCAGGCAACCGCACATCTTGTCGGTGTTGTCGGCACCGCTATCATTCATCGGGTTGGCCCAGAGACACTCCATCAGACGAGCGGGCCCTCTGAGTCCCATTATGGGAGAAAGGGTCAGTTTCAAGGGGAAAGGACACTTAGTGCAGGCCGTTTTCAAAGCACAAAATATACATTCTTAGCAACAAAGATCTTTTGCGGAAGCAATGTTCTGCTGTTTGCAAAGCCCCCTTACTTTTATGATTTCAGTTAACTTGCACGTTCATCAAATATTGATTAGTGTCCACTACGATTATGAGTCAAGCATTGTACTGAGGTATGAGGATACACAGTGAGCCAAAAAATAAAAATAAAAAATAAGTTCATGGTCCTTCACAAAACTCTGGGAAGCAGCAACTGTCACCACTTTACAGATTTATCTTTCACTGAGTCTGAGGGAGAGAGGTGAGGTAGCTTAAGGGCACGGGCTTTGGATGTAATAGTCTTCCTGGGACTCCCTCCCCTCAGGGCTGCCACCCAGCCTGCTATTCTCTGCACAGCATTTTCTAAGATTTAGTTCAAGTCTCACCTGCTCCGTGAAACCTTGAGTGAGTACCCAAGTTATAATGGGTGCTGTTTCATAAAGCCTGATTGTATGACAGGCCCTTTACCTCTCTGGTGAAGCTGATGAAAGCGATAAACTTACCTGAAAAATGTGTTTGCACACATGAAATTATGTAAGCAATGTCATAAAACACTGTAAAGGGATTATGTTTCTGTATGCTTCTGAAGCCCCACTTTGGATCCCAGGTGGTATCATTCCCATCCTGCCTTATATTATTCTCATGATCTGCTCTCCAGCCTAGTTTAGAAGCTCCTCGAGGGCATGGATTCCTCCATAATCCATAAGTCTGTAGTAAGTACAGGACTTTGGGCATCATGCTTACTCAAAATATGTTTGCTTATCAACTGATTACGACAACCTGAGAAACACCCTTTGGAGTCGATACCCTTTGAGTAGGATCTCAGAACCTAAACATCTAGGGCCAGGATTGGGAGGAATGGGATGGAGGTAGGTAGAAAAGGGGGCTAAAACTAAATAAGTTAGGAAGGAGGTTATAAGTGAGCAGAAAACAATGTCACAATATCCCTCTGCTGACTTCTGTGCATTTATTTTAGATTTGAGACCCTGGGAATTGGAAGAACCAAACAACGTGCCTTGGATGGCACAGAGAGCCAGGCTCATACAGGTGAGCTTCCCGAATTCTGCTTCCCAGCTTGGCATCCTGTGTTACACTCGTTCCCCAGAGGAGAAATGGGTCAGGTTCTTGGGTTTCACAAACCCATTAAAGACATGCTGTGACAGCTGGTAAGCCTGCAGATCCTGGGGAGCCTAGGGGAACACGTGCTCTATCTTTTGTATACCATTGTTGAGGGGCAACGAAGCTTGAGGGAAAGAGGAGGTATGGGGGAGGTGGGGTGTTCCTCTGAGCTGATAGTGTCTAATCACACCATAGCTATTCAGGAGACTGTGACACAGCCTTCCCTTTGCATCAATTAGGTTCGGCCCAGGATCTGGATCTTGATGAGAGCCCGTTGATCGGATTTCCAGCCACCAGGGAGGCCAAGTAGCAAGAACAAAACTCATCATTAAACAATTCTCTTCAAGACATAAGCCCTTCTAGGTGAGAGCTCATGACAATAATGATGTCCACAATAACTAAGAAATGAATCCAGGTGGGATGAAAGCAGCCACTGGAGAACTTCCTTGCCCGTTCTCCGAACTAGCTCGCTAAACTGAACTTGAGCCTGGTACTGTGGGAGAGAGCTCCTCCCCTGTTCGTTCTGTATAAGCACAGGCTGAAGACATTAGCTTTATTTGGTTACCGGATGTGACCACTGGCATATTTCACTATGTCAGTATGCACTATGTTGGTTCTGACCAACAGAGATTGGTTCACCGTAGGAAGGTGAGAGAATATGAGGACCCTGTCTGTACCTCTCAATCCTTTAGGATGGTTCCCAAGATAACCATGATCCCATACCCACAGACATGGTACAAAGCAAAGGGACCCAGACTCTCGAAGTCTTTTATGACTCAAGATTATCTAATGTGACAGTGTGCCATGTTTGTTCCATATTCATCCATTTGGCTGTGGGGTTTGGATTTTAGGGTTGGGCCGTTTTTAAAGGATTTGCTATTCCACTGGGGCCCCTGGTTGGCTCCGTTGGAAGAGCACATGACTCTTGATCTCAGGGTCATTGAATTCAAGGCCCAAGTTAGGTTTAGAGATTACTTAAACATATAAAACTTAAAAAAAAAAAAAAAAAAGGATCTGCTACCCCAGTTCAGAAGTGAATTGAGCAAGAGAAAGGAAAGGTACCAGCAAAGTAGAGAAATGCCTGCACTAATGTTGGCAAGCCAAGATACGCTGACATTCCAGATGTGATGATGTTGTGCACATCTGTTCTCACAGGCCCTTGGGGCCACTACTGGGAAAGGATTATTCATCATTCATCATAGGTCCATGACTAGACTGCCCTGTGTGACCAACATATCGAGGGGTCCTAAGCCAGAGAACAGGAGTTCAACAGTAAATAAGATGCCAAGATTTCTTTGCAATTTAACAGAGTAGTTGTTTTAGCAACTGCTTTCACAAGTGCAATGTACGATCACAACTCCTATGTTAAAGATTAGAATACAAATCACAACTCAAGACATCTAGGTTACAAGTAGACTCCTCCCATGAACTTTTCTGGTTATTCTAGTCTTAACTTCCCCACTTACCACATGGACAATAAATGACTGACCCCACATAAGGGGTTCATTATGTTAGCACGAATGGTTTCAAATGTAATTAATAGTCATACACAGAGTACTGGAGAAATGGTGTTTGATGTATCCTAGAGTAAAAGGTACCACATTTCATCTTCTGGGAATCAGAAAACATAATTAAGCATTCATACCATATGTGTCTTTTTGTTTGTTTGTTTTCTTAATTAAAGGCATATGGTAAGCAGAAGACCTGGGTTCAAATGCCATTTCCTGCTGTTTTCTCACTGTATGACCTTGGGCAAGTCATTTAGCCTCTTTGGACCTTGGTTTCTTTACCAGCTAAAGTGGGTTGAATTGCATTTTCCCCCAAAATAAGAATATGACCTTGTTTAGAAATAGGGTCTTTGTGGACATAATTAAGGATCGAAGATGAGAGTATCCTAGAGTTACAGTGAGTTCTAAATGCAGTGACTGGTATCCTTACAAGAGAAAGGAGAGAGAGATCAAAGAACGGGAAGAAGGCCATGTGAAGACAGAGGCAGAGAGCAGACTTCTGCTGTAACAAGATGAGGAATACTGGGAGCCACCAGAAGCTGGAAGAGGTAAAGAAGGATTCTCCTTTAGAACCTTTGGAGGGAGTGTGACCTTGCTGACACCTTAATTTTGAATTTGTGGCCTCTAAAAGTCTGAGAGAATAAAATTCTGTTGTTTTAAGTCACCAGGTCCGTGGTAATTTGGTACGGCAGCCCTAGGAAAGGAATACACGTATAAAACAGGGAAATGAATATTTGCCTTCTAGGTTATCGTGAGCATCTGATCAGATAGTACATGAAAGAGTGCCTCGTAAAACTGCACAGGGCCGCAAGAATACAGAGGACTACCCTCGGACTATGTGTGCAGCTCTCTGGAGTGGCATGGGATTCGGTGAAAGGTTTAGAAAGTGAAGAAAGTGACTGGGGACACCTCTAGGCCAGAAGACAAGAAGCTAGAGGAGAGGTACTGGTGTGGGAGCTCCATCATTTTATTTATTTATTTATTTATTTATTTATTTATTTATTTATTATTTTATGTTTATTTATTTTTGAGAGCGAGAGAGACCGAGCATGAGAAGGGGAGGGGCTGAGAGGGGGACACAGAATCCAAAGCAGGCTCCAGGCTCTGAGCTGTCAACACAGAGCCTGATGCAGGGCTCAAATTCACAGACCACGAGATTTTGACCCAAGCTGAAGTCGGAGGCTTAACAAGCTAAGTCACCCAGGCCCCTATGGGAGCTCCATTATTAAAGCTGAGTGGTTCTGTGTGGTCACACAGCAAAGGCCTTTGATGGGGACTTATGGCACAGAAGTGGGTGCATGTCCCCCACTTCTCTGAGGATGTCTGCAGGGGGCCCAGGAGGGCAGGGCAGGTGGCCTCTTAGCTCTGAGGTTGGTTCCTTTCCATCCTTGTGATGTCCCTACACCCGTAGGCAGGGACAGGATGTTTTAGCTCCTAAATTCTTTAATAAATGAATAGAATCATACTCAACACAGGTAAGGATAATATGAGGTAGGCTGCTGCTGGTGGGAATACTACTGCTATAAACTACCTGAAGGACAGTTTGGCAATATGTATTAAGAGACTTTTAAAAACATGCCCAATTACTGATCCAGGGATTCCACTTCCAGAAATCTAGCCCAACTAAATACGATGCCAATATGGTAAGATGATAAGATGATCATCTTAGGTATGATCAGATGCCTTCATGCATAAAGATGCTCACTGCCACCTTGACACGGCCTTAAAATAAGGTAGTTGTTAAGTAAATTATACTTGCTTCTTGCAGTAGAATATTAGGTAGTCATGAAAAATAATGTTTATAAGAGGGGAAATTCTTTAAGATATCATATTTAATAAAAGAAGCCAAACAAAATTATAGAGTTCGTACTACTGAGCAGTGTAAAGGAAACATAGGCAAACATTTTTGAAAATTTATGACTAAGTGTTAATCATGGTCGTAGTTGGGTTACCATGGACCCTTCTGTTACAGATTATACCTGTCTATATATTTCCTGTGATGTTGGCAATCAGTATAAAACAAATAAATAAACATGAAAAAGCTGAGAGAGAGAAAAAAATGCCCTGTGCCAAAGCATCTGTGCTGGGACCCAGACAGCAGCCCCATGAGGAGCACTTGAGGGGAGGACCTGAGCGCTGAGTCGCTTCCCCTGCACTTGGACTTGACTCAGCTGGAGGCAGGTGAGCCTGCAGCTCCATGGCCCTTATTTGACTCCTCTCCCAGTGTCCATCACTGGCTGAATGTGATGTTGACTCATCCCTGTGTACACTTGACATACTTCCTTTAAGTTCGTGTCAGGAATGTGCACCAACTTGTGTGTGAAAATGGCAGAAACAATTCTACCTCTGTACAAATTTCATACATCAGATCAGAAAGGACCAGAAGAGCAACTCTGGAAGGAGTCCATTTTTAAATCGAGTCCCTTTATCTGTCATCTTTGTCCGGCCCTGTCATCCCAGCCCCCAACCTTTTGATAAACAGGACACAGCTTGCTAGGAGACGCCCTTTCATGATTGTCAAGGAATGTCTGAGCCCCTCACACATCATTAGGAGGTCATTGAACAGGGCCCCTGACTTTTGCCTGGGAGCCCAGGAGATCAGTCATCACTGAAGGGCCCACTAAGGAGACTTTCAACTGGCTCCACACTCAGAGCAGACCTGGAGGTGCCTCCGACAGAAGAGCTTTCCAAGTCAGGCTGACACTGGCATTTCCCAGACAGGATCTCAGAGATCCTTTCCCCCTCTGCTTTAAAACAGACACAATCAAGATTTCTATCCTTCCAAGTGGGAAGAGAAGGATCATTTTGTAGCTAGACTGCAATGAAAATATTCTCTGCAGGACGCTCTGCCCTGCTTCTGAGGGTAAAGAGAAAATGTACACACGGCACTCTGTTATAGGACTCCTATGGCAAGGCTCAGAATACACCGCAAGACAAACTATATCCTCGGAAACCTAACATCTCCTTGAATGGAAAAACTTCATGGAACTGTATCTCTCAGGACAAGTAAGCACTGGGTTTTCTAGAACAGTCCCGCTCCCAAATAATTAGTTCTGTGATCAGATCGGAGAGCAGGGAAGGCAAAAGAACTAACATTTGTTACCTATTTTGTGCTAGGCATTGTCACTTTATAAGACATTATCTCACAGAAATTACCCCAACAGGTCTATGAGAATGTGCTAACATTTCCATTTTACAGATCAAGAAACTGTGGCAGAGAAAAGTAAAATTTTGCTTAAGAGGACAATGTCAAGGGTATGGTTAAGATTTGGATTCTAGGGGCACCTGGGTGGCTCAGTCAGTTAAGTGTCCGACTTCGGCTCAGGTCACGATCTCATAGTTTGTGGGTTCAAGTCCCACGTCAGGCTCTGTGCTGGCAGCTCAGAGCCTGGAACCTGCTTCAGATTCTGTGTCTCCCTCTCTCTCTGCCCCTCCCCCACTTGCACTCTGTCTCTCTCTCAAAAATGAACATTAAAAAAAAAAAAAAAGATTCGGATTCTAGGTCCAAAGCCTATACTTTCCCAACTAAAATTCAGGCTGGATTTTCATTCTGAAAATATGGCTGCAGTACTAATAAGCGGTTTTTCAGTTTAGTCTTTCTATTCCAGGATTTTTAAGTGGTTCTTGCAGTTAGGCAGTAGGGGGGGGGGGGGTGGGGACAGGACAAACAACCCAACCGAAATCCTGTGTTTGTCTTAACAGAGATTTCAATGCTCCACAAATAAGCCAAATTTGAGGCTCTCAACTGAGAACTCTGAAGTCTGGAACCTGGGGCTAAGAAGTCTCCTGTTTTTATTAATTAAAGAAGATGTTTCAAAATCATCAGATTTATCACGACTGGATTTCAGATATGAAACTCAATATACACACAGACATGCATGGCTTGTCCTTTTGGGTTATTTTTGATCCTTCCTGAGGATCTGCATTTCCTCAGATGAGACCTCTTTGCTTCCTGGGCTGGCTGAGATGTCTGGAGACCCAACGTTGCAGACCTGGGCCCCTGCTGGCCTCAGGAATTTCAAAGGCCAGGGAGGGAAGAGTGGGCAAAGTGGCTCCAAACTGCCATTTGCTCCTCTAAGCCCCCAAGGCAGTAGCTGTGGGAAAGAAGACAGGAAGTCACCCTGTGCCGAAAGAGTGTCCTGGATGTGCCTGCAGGTCTTGGAGCTGACTGGTTTGATGCGGTGCCAAGTTTTGGTTTTGTTATTTTGGTAGTCACCTAACCATGTGGGCTTTAAAATGATGCTCCCAGCTTGGGCATGAAGCATTGCCATTTGTAGTGTGTGGTCAGCCTTCCGCTTCTCTCTGCCATCAAAACCCATCAGCTCTCACTCCAAGGGGCAAACCTGAACCAGATTTTCAGCCACAGGGGTCTTGGGATGAAGATTTGTGCCTGGCCTACCATTCTCACACGGGGTATACTATATAACAGGATCCCTACTTTTCAGGCCCTTACAACAAAGCTGTTCAGCAAAGACTTGGCCTCGGGGCCTGAGAAGAGCAAGATGAGAAACAGCACTGTTTGGACAACGGGGGACACCCACTGGAGCTGGGGTGGTTGGGGACGGTTTCCATCAGTCGTGGTGGTTTGACGTGGGTGGAAGACATTCCACAGTAAAGGGGACTGTCTGAGTACAAACAGGAAGGCAGGGATGTTCCTCATGTAGAGGCGGTCAGTAGAGTACACTGGGGTGGAGGGTCCCTCATGAAGAGTAATATCTCACATGGTTTCTCAGAATCGGTGCATATTTTCACATAATTGTTTCCTTTTGATTGTGGGATCATAGCAATTTGTACCATAAGCAGGACAGACACTGTTGATTCCATTTTACAGATGAGGATACTGAGGCTCCTGCTGAGTAAATGACTTGCCTCAGTTACCTTAGTTTCTTCTCTTTTTATTGCAGTATAGTTGACTGTCACCTTACTTTCTTGCCTCACAAGGGAGCTGTGGAACCATCGGTGAAGGTCCTCCGTGAACAAACTGACACTACAGAAATACCATCATGGTGGCCTGAGGCAGGCGCCAACACTGGATCACAGGGTAGACGGGTGATTTACCTTGCTGAAAACCTAACTAGTGCTTGCTTAGGCCCCCTGTCCTACAGAGACTTCCTTGACTTTCGGCCTCGTTTCCAGTCTTGCAGCCCATGGGGGTGTGGGTGGAGGTGGGGGTTCAGCTTGGTATCACTTGAATTTATTGCACAAGGTGTGTCCATAGCTTGTTCCACACCTGAAACAGTGGGGGTGCCTGGGAATTGTCATTTCCTGCCTTGACATGTCCAAGTGTTTGTTCAGCCCTGGCTGGTCACACTGACTCATCAGCCCAGGCATGGAAACCAGGGAGGATGTAGGGAAAGGTTGAGAAGCTGCAGGAGCAAACAGGGGGAGCAATGAGGTGCAGAAATCTTAACAATGACAATAATCCCTGAGACTGCACCTCTGCTTTACCCTTTACAAAGTGCTTTTACTCTCTTAATCCTCACAACACCCTTAGAGAGGAAGGCACCCCTAGAGAGGAAAGCTACTAGATACCTCTAGTCCTGGTTTCACAGCTGAGGAAGTAAGTGCAGGGAGTTAAGTGAGGGGCGGAGAGGAGTTTGGAGAACTCAGTCCTGCTACACCTTTGCTACTCAAAGTGGGAGCCACTGGCCAGCACAGCAGCATCACCTGGAGGCCTGGGAGCAATGCAGGCCCCTGCCCCAGGAAGCAGAGTGGGCACTGAAATCACACCCCCAGGGAGCTGTGTGTAACTAAAGGTGGAGAGGGCTGCTGACTCTGCCCTCCCCTCACTCTGCCCTGGTTCCTCAGAGTATATCTGGTTCTTCTTCTTCTTCTTTTTAAAAAATGTTTATTTACTTATTTTTGAGAGAGAGAAAGAGAGAGAGAGAGAGAGAGAGAGAGAGAGAGAGAGAGAGAATCCCAAGCAGGCTCTGCACCGAGAGTGTAGAGCCTGACGTGGGGCTCAAACTCATGAGTGCTGAGATCATAACCTGAGCCGAAATCAAGAGTCAGAGCTTAACCACTGCATCACCCGAGTGCCCAGAGTATACCTGGTTCTATCTACACATTTAAAGACCAGGAAATTGAGGCCCAGGGAGAGGATGGGATGTTGCCTGCTATACAAGCAGGAGCAGACAGAACCTTGGTCTCGCAAATCAGTCCTGGGTCCACTTAATCCAACTGACATTCAACTGCTGTTGGCCTTTCCTTGCCTCCTCCCTCTCTACAAATTCAACCCTCAAACTGCTCTCAGCTGCCAGTCCCTTGGCCTCTCCCCTCAATTCCAGCCTTGTGTTAAGTGTTAACACAAGTTCTAGGGCCTAGGGTTAACACTCTATTAAAGCCAATAGGGAAGCTGAGACCTCCTGCTACCATGGAGGAGCCAAGCAGGAGTGCGGGGCACCCAGGGGCTCCTGGCATAGCTGCCCAGGGCTGGCCACAGCTCAGCCAGCCCTCCCCCCGCGCCCCCCCCCACTGCCCCCACCTCTCCCCTCATGGCCTTACTGACTTTAGGAGAGGGCTGGGAAACCCCTGCTTACCTGTGGAGGAGATACTGCACAGGCCTTATAAAATGTCCACTTCATTAGGAAGTGTGAAAAATGCCCAAATAAACTGTGTTAAGCCGGTTATGATTTCCCCTCCACTCACTGGTCTCCCTGGGTGCCAAGTTTGGCGCCTGTGAGTAAAGCGATTCCTAGGCCTTGGCGGGAGCCTGGGGCCAGGATTCCCCCTCCCTTCCCTCACTTCTAGTCCATTGAGGCCAATCAGGATGTTATTCATTTCCCTAGCTGAGAAGCAAGTTCAAAAGGGCCAGCAGAGCTCCTCTGCTCTGTCCCAGTGTGAGAAATGCCAATCTTTCCCATGAGGAGGAAGCCACATATTTTGTTTCTGCTACACTCATACAAGGAGCAGCCTAGAACGAGTGTGTGTGTGTGTGTGTGTGTGTGTGTGTGTATGTGTGTGTGTGCACACGCGCGCACGCGCATGCGTGCAGAAACCTAGCTTTTTATCTCTGGACCTATGGTTCATAATGGATCCAGAGATCGGAGGCATCCATAAGTAGAGAGGCGAAAAAAGCCAAGGCGCCAAGAGGCCCCTAGGAGGGGCCTGGAAACCTCCTGTTACTCTCTCAGACAGACACAGACCTGTCATCCAACCTTGAGTTAGGGCTAACAGCTGAACAAAAGAATTTCTCATTGTGCTTCATTTGAGTTTCAGAAATGCCTTTAGGGTTGAAAAGCTACTAGAAGAGCTTTCTTACATCCCTCAGACTGTTAAAAAAAAAAGTAAATAAGAACCAAGTATATTTATTGTAGAAACACCTACCAAATAGCTAAATGAACTTGCAAATTTACCAAAACTCTCCTGGGCAAGTCATTAACCCTTTCTGGGCCTCCCTTTAAAATAATGAGGCCTGGGGGCACTTGGGTGGGTCAGTCCGTTAAGCATCTGACTTCAGCTCAGGTCATGATCTCACGGTTCGTGAGTTCGAGCCCCACATCAGGCTCTGTGCTGACAGCTCAAAGCCTGGAGCCTGCTTTGGATTCTGTGTCTCCCTCTCTCTCTGACCCTCCCCTGCGCATGCTCTCTCCCTCTCTCAAAAATAAACATTAAAAAATTATAAAAAATAAAAATAAAATAAAATAATGAGGCCTGGATAAGAGCTCTATGATCTTCAGAAATGACTCTCCTGCTCTCAAGATCCAAAAGGGGTGGTGGCACCTGGTTTACTGGGTGAACCAGCCGTCCTCCTCCTCCCCTGCCCAGCAGCTGCTGCCTGTACTCTTTGAATCTAGCTGCTATCTCTTCTCTTCATTTAGTACCTTTCTTCTTATTTTAAAAACCATTGTGAGATAGCGGTGTGGGGCAGATCTCTTGGACAGATGAGGTGGTTGTAAGGTCACTGAGTTCTCTGTTGGTAGAAAGAGCACTTGCTTAAGAGTGAGAAACCAAGTGCTAGTTCTGGTGCTGTGTGACCTTGTGCAAGTCACTTCCTGGAACCTTGGTCTCTGCACTGTAAAAGTAATAATGCTAGTTATTATTATGACTAGCTATTCATAATTCCCAAAATTATGCTAAGATTCAAATGACAATGTATGTGATAGAGCCTTTGAGACTATAATGGTAATCAGAATGTAAAGTATTGATTTTACCCTTAGAAGCCAGATGGCTTTATGCTGGTGTTCTCACTACTTCCCTCTAGATCCTTTGAGACTTAAGGATAATGTCTAAGCTGTCTGGCTTCTGGAGGTGGGGAATGTCCACACAGCTCAGCACACTGCTCGATTCTAAAACGGGAATGTGAAGTTACCAATCGTGTTTTCACTGGAGCATTAATACTGCACGAGACACTTAACTGCTCTCCTCCAGGGTCAACGGACCTCACCCTGAAATTATTATTCTGATGTCCCAGAGATATCCAAGAACCAAGAGCCTGCAGCACAGATCTTGCCACGTAATAGGTGCCTAATAAATGTTTATTGAATGAATGAATGAAAGAACAAACCTTCAGTATATTTTGATCTGAAGTGTGTATCAAGGGTCTGAAGAGGAGTGCATGAAAGCACCTCCCAGCCACCTGCCCTCCAGGAAGCACTCCCCTTAATCTCTCATTCTAAAATAACTCCAAAAAGAGGAGGTCTCTATGCTTTTTAGAGCCACACTCCTTAGTATTCTACTCAGCAGTTACCTCTCCCTGCAATATTAAAGCAAGTACAATTAATATCTCTATTTATCCTGGAAAGATAATATCCTAAGATGAATCATTTAGGAAAGATTACTTGTCCTGACTATTCATGAATGACCATGTTTGAATTTCACAGATTTGCAATTTCACACAAGGGGCACAGACCCTCTGAACCACTTCTATGTCTAATAAAATACCTTCAGTAGAGACAAAGCCTTTCTTCTCAAAATTGATCCTGAGAATAGTTGTATTAAACATATTTCATGAACTTCACTGTGAGGGCCAGTGGGCAGTATTAGGTCCCAAACATATAAGTGAGTAGAGCCAGCTCCTACATTGGCAGTAACCTACAAATGTCTTCTTTGTCTACAGATGGTGCCTCTTCCAAACTTCTTTAATAGCTTTTTAACATATGGTGGGGGCTTTTTTTTTTTTTTTTTTTAATGCTGGATCACATTCAGGCCCATTATTCCATAAAATGGAGTGGGCAATCAGACTGTCTACACCAGAGGGCAGTGAGGGTGCTCTAGTCTAAATGCTTTAGAGAAGCACCGCTGGACCAATTATCTGTCTAAATGCAGGATTTCGATTGGCTTCCCGAATACTCAGACAGTTGCTGAGAAACTCTCCTTTAGATTAGTGGGGTAGCACTTCCGTCTTCACATATCTGAGGAATGCCACAGAAACAATGGCTCAAACTACGGGGATTCTCTGGAACCTGAGGTGGAATCCGGCTGTGTGTAGGGTGGGAGGGTGGGTGTGATTTGTGTCACTGGAAAGTGCTCCAATGCTCTCAGGTTATTACTGAACAGCCTCTGGTGTAAAGCATCATTCCCAGATTTTCCTAATGAGAAGAATCACCCAGTGTGCTTCCTGAATAAACAGATTCTCAGGCCCTTCTCCAATGTAGTGGTCCTGGGATAGGGTCCGATTTTTACCTGGGAATTCGGGGAACCACTGCTCTAGAGTAACAGGTCCTCAAATCCAGCCTTATGGCAAAAGCATGTGACTGCCCTCCCTCCATCCTGGTAGCTCAGGACTGTCCCCTGTGGCAACTCAGATGCTACAAAGAAAAGCTGACTGTACTGGCAAATTGCTGATGACTCCCCATCCTTCCTTAGCTTTCTTTGGTTTTCCTTCTCCCTCTCTGACCACCCCCAAGTCTCTCCCAGGGCCTAGCTTGGCTCCTTCTGCTCCTCAAATTGTACTGCTTCTAAGGGTTCTACCCTCAACCCTCTTCTCTTCTTCCTCTGTACATTTTGCCTGGGCGAGCTCATCCACTCCCAATAGTTACAACTACCACTGACACGCTGCCTCCCATAACTGCATTTCTGACTCAGTTCTCTCCTGGCCTCCAAATCCACGTCACACACCAAATACACTCCACAGGCACCTCCAACTCAGTATGTCCAAAACAGATTCACTGCCTTACTTCTCTCAAACTTCTCTATTTTCTACCCGAGTGAATGGCAGCACTGTCTTCTCAGTGACTGCCCACCCAGACTTCCCCCTTTCCTCCAGCCCACTGCTCAGGAAGTGCTATGGATTTTACTTCCTAAACCCTCTCCAATCTGTCCCCTACTCCGCAGCCACTGAGTTTAGGCCCTCATCGGTTCCCATTGGGATTATTCCAACAATCTTTACATTGGTCTTTCTGTCCCTTAATATAGCTTCCCTTCATTTAATTCTTCTTAGTGCCACCAGAGTAACCTTTTCTACAATGCAAATCTGAACATTTTACTCGTCTATCCTCAGGACAAAGCCCAATCTTCATAGTACCACCGTCTCTCATCAGGTCCTGGCCAGCTCTCCAGACTCCCCGCACACCATGCCCCACCTTGAATTTTGCCCCTGTGCCCCTGCATCTGTGTCTCCCTCTGCCTGGAATGCTCTTCTTCTCTAGCTAAGTCCTACTCATCCTTGAAAACCTAGATCAGCTGGGAAAGTTAACCACTCTTCTCAGTCTGACTTAGGTCTTCCAAAAGGCCCCCACAGCATCCTGGCTTACCTTCCTCATTGCACCCTGGTGTAGGCAATTCAACAACAGACACTTATTGGGTGCCGGGAATTTTGGTAAAGGGGCAGAGTGCAAAGGAGAACAATAAAGTGTTTCCTGGTCTACCCTGCTCACTTGACTGTAAGTTCCCGGAGGGCAGCATCTGCTGCTGCTTTTTTTTTTTTTTTCTAAATCTCTGTATTCTAAGTGCACAGCATATTGCCTCAATTCTTGTCACTTAGCAGGAAAGAAAGAAGGGAAGGAAGAAACGGAGGTTGTCTAACCTGGAGATTAAGAGAGCTGGGATTCCAGTACTCAAATATTTGAAGCGCAATTTTATGGAAAAGGGAATCGATTTTTTATTTTTATTTTTTTTGAGGCCCAACAGGCAAAACAGGACACACACACAGAAGACAACATGCTGGCATATTTCGGACCAACGTGAGAAGCAGCACCAAATGACACGACAAGCTGTCTCCTGCAGCCACTTCAAGACCCAACCCGTGCGTGAGCTCCTTCATGAAGCCTTCCTAGAGGCCCCTGGGGAGGGACTGGTCCCTCTGCTACATCCCCAGAGAATCTGTGCAACCTCTGACGCGGTGCACAGGTGATTGTGGCGACCTGTTCTCGTGTCTTCCTCTCAGCTTAGTGCTGTGAGTGTTTTGCCTAATTTTTGTATTCACAGAGCCTAAACATGCAGTACAGGAGATGGCTAAAGGCTCAGGCTTTTGGGCTTTTATTCTGTCACTTAATAGTTGCATATGTTGGGCAAATTAGTTAACTCTCCTGTTTCAACGTACATCTCTTTAAAAGGCGACTAATAAAAAATATTAAGGCTGAAACAAATGTGCTCAGCACAGTGTCTGGCACACAGGAAATATTTCCATGTACTACCAGCCTGCTGGTCCTCATCATGACCTGGTGAAGTTCTTCTGTTTCACAAAGACGCTGAGGTACAAAGAGACTTTGCACTAGGCCATGGAGCTGGACCCTGGGGCCAGCGTTTTAGATGTCTCATACAGTGTATTTCTTCCAGGCTTAAACTTTAAAAAAAAGTTTTCTCCCTGATTTTTCAATCATGCTGAAATGAGCTGGCAATAAAAGGAAGTACTTTCTTCTCCAAGGGAATACAAGTGTTCTTTGTGAATTACATCACCTTTTCCAAAGGAATTATTTTATCAATCAGGAGAGAAGCGCAACACTCCCAGGAACTGTTTACAACAGTGCCCCTTGTCCTTTTCACTGGACTCTGCGGACCTTCTAAGTCGATTCCTTGAATTCAAAGAGGACTATGGCACTACACCACTGTCACTGTCCCAACAACAGCTCCAGCCAAATGCTGAGAAAGTGTGATGCTCAGGTGTGTGACCAAAGCAACACTCCTGGCCTCACAATTCAGTGACCTCACACGCCAATGACTTCACCTTCATTCCAGCAGCTCACTCACCTGGATCTTGCAACTACCTCTTCTAGTATTTTAAGCAAGAAATCCCACATCTTGACCATGAAACTTCCTATTTGTCTATCTCCCTGACTTTATTCTTCCTGATGATGCTCTCCCACCTCGTTGAGCCAGCTAGCCCCTGGAGCCCTTCTCTATTGTCCCAATCTACTCATTCCTTCCTAGTGACACTTCTTCACTGTCCATCCCAGAGTTCAGGCTCACAGGTCCAAGCGCACCCTCAACAACTCCCCTGTCACTGCTCCCCTGGTCTATCTGCCTCCCACCTGCTTTTCCACATGCATCCAAGATGATCCATCTAGCCACTGGATTCCTCTGCAACTACTCCTGGGCTGCTGGGCTGCGCTGGAGAAAATCTTGCACTTGCATCCACTGGTCCCACGACAAATTTACCAGCCAGGCCTTCCCTGCTCCTCAACCTTTTTTTTTTTTCCATTTGTTCTTGGTCAGTTCCCTCCTGTATTTCTTCCTCTTCTCAAACTCCCTAAACCTGTCACAACTTTCTCCCTCATCCTCAATAGATGACCTGTCAACTAACTGCCTTTGGGATTTCCTTTTTAGTTCTTTCTTTTAAAGATTCAGAAGTCTGTGCATCTTAAAAGCGACCAGTGTAGGGGTGACAAGCACAAACCGCAGCCCCTGAAGAATCAGCCAGCAAGCCAGTCAGGCATACTGGAAGCGGAGACTCCTCTGGTAAGAGAAAGCAGGCGAGAGGGGTGTCGGCTGGGAACACGAGGAACGCTCTTCCCGCCTTTAGTTTCCCACTGAATATGTTCTGGAGGGTTTTTGATTTTGCCCTTGTCACTTCTATTCTTCATCAGATAGCTGGTGCTGTGTGAGGCTGAGTGGCATCCTAAGGTGGAAGAAAAAGATGATTACAGCAGGAGAGTGAGCTTCTGCCCCAGGCGGGTGGTTTATAATCCGGATTACCCTGTACTGCCTCCAAACGAGAAGGGACAGGGCAGTCAGTGTTCCTGTCAGATGTGCGCCGTGCACCTGCACGCATATGTGGATCTATTTCAGAGTGATCCCAGGACTCCGAAAACACCTGTCCAAAGTGGCAGAAAGGTGCTAGAATGATGCCTCAACTCTTTGCCATGGTTGCCAAGCCTCTTGATGACCTGATCCCTGCTCACTCGTCCAGACTTGCCTCTCCCGCTCCCTCCCTGTCCTTTGCATTAAACATAAGAAACCTCTTTCCGTTCCTCTGGTGGACTGTGCTCCCTTTCGCCTCTGGCCTTTATATCTTCATCTTGCTCTTCCCTTGATGGCAGCTTAAACAGAACTTCTGGGGCACCTTTCCTGACTCTCCCCTAGATTAGGCCAGGTGCCCCTGCTATGCGCTCCAACAGCAAAGCCTCCTGAACCTCCCTCATCATAGTACACTCCGTAAGTATTGCTGGTGTATCTGCTTCCTCTTCTAGAATAGAAGCCCCACAAAGGCAGAAGTATCATCTGTCTTGTTCTCTATGGTATCCTCAAGACTTAGGACCCACTTTCTCTAATATCTCTATACTGATCCCAGAAAATCAAGCGTTTTAGATGTGGACAGAACACCAGTATCAGTTCACAGAGGGAAGAAAGTCCTGGTGAGGATGAAGCCGGGCCCGAGAGGGAACCAGTCTCTAGAAGAAGACCCAGAATCAACTATTGCAGGTTTCACGATGCAATAGCCCCAAATTTCAGCACAAGGTCACGCATGAAGAGGCCCACGCCTCTGATAAAGTAGAAGCAACTGGTAGGAGATGGCCCTTGAAGACCAAGGGGACTTAATGACAAAGAATGATGTAGGCAGGTGAATTCAGGTTCCTGTACGTAACAAGAGCTCATGTGTTCCAACTCCTCACGGGCTCCAGTGAGACTCTCAGACCCAGTTTCAGTGTTTTGTGCTGCTCTGGCCTGCACCTTCAGCCTGCTGTCCAGGCTCCTGGCCCTAGTCTCCTGCTCTCTGATCTTATTATGGACATTCACCTCTCTCAGCCCACCCAGGACCTTCTTGCCAACCAGATTTTATCTGGCCAACTATACCCAAGCCTGCATCCAGCGAGGCCCTCAGTTCCTGCTGGAATGAGCTGACCTCCCCAAGCAGGTACCTAACAAAGCACTAGACCTTGTGGCAGGAAGAGAAATTTGGGGGCAGTGGTAGAGGGTGCCCCGTGGAGGCTGCAGGACTGAACTAAGCAAAGAACACTGCCACAGATTTGCTTTGCTCCTTCCAGGCAAAATGCCCAACTGGCACTGTTTTCAGAAGAATTAAGCTGCTTTGGACTTAGGCTGAGGATAATCACAAGTTCCTGGAGGATAATATTGAGAAGGGAACTGGCAGGAGAAATATTTGATCACACTCAGATCTGGTAGAGGATTGGCAGTGGGATGTTGCATATCTGGCCATCCAGTTGTTTGGCACAAACTTCTACATATGCTTCCTCGACCAGTACTTCTCAACTGGGGCTACAACATCAGAATCAACTAGGGGGGTTTCCAAATATATGGAGGTACGGGTCTCACCCCATATCATAATCAGAATTTCTAGGGCACAAGATTGGGGCCTGGGCATCTGCATTCCCAGGTAGCTTGGAGGCACTCCCGGTTGCTGTAAGCCATGACCAGATAGATCTCTGTTCCCATCTAGGTCCGCCTGGGCCTTGGCTAACGTGCTCACAAAGGAACATGGCCAAGAGGGCTGATGGAGGCATTTGATGCATACCCTCCATGAATCGACCCACCTCAGTGGTCTGGCAAGCTGGGAAACTAGGATGAGGTGGCTAAGAAGAGGTTACTTTCTTGGAGCATGCAGGAATATTCTCCCCTTCCTTTACGAGGAAATCTCTTCATGCAGTGCGTGGAGAGAAACCTGTAACCATTTGCTGCACTTATTTCTTTAGGGTAGTGCTCATCTCTGGATGCTCAAAACTGCAACAGGTGATCAACACGCGCTTGCTAACTGAATGAACAACTGAGATCACATTTGTTTGGGTGTGGGCTCTCTGCCTATGAGAGTGGGTGGCTCAAGGAAGTTGGAGGGATGGGGTCACCCAGCAGTTGGGAGATTCCCACACTGCCCTATTGCCCTCTCACGGAGCCTGAGAATCAAGGATACATTCTTTTTTTTTTTTTTAATGTTTATTTTTATTTTTGAGAGGCGGGGGAGAGGCAGAGAGAGAGAGACAGAGACACAGAATTTGAAGCAGGCTCCAGGCTCTGAGCTGTCAGCACAGAGCCCAACGTGGGCCTTGAACTCACAAGCTGTGAGATCATGACCTGAGCCCAAGTCGGATGCTTAACCAACTGAGCCACCCAGGTGCCCCAGGAAGGAAAAATTCTTAAGAACCAAGTCCTGAACTACCACGGCTTAGGCATGTTCTTAGACACCTAAATTCCTTAAAACTAAAATGCCATATTATTTCCATTTAGGAATTGTTACCCCAATTATTCCTGAAAGGAAATGTCCACTTATGTCCCATTACTGGCTGCTAAGTGTAAGATATTTTGGATGTCACAGAGAACAGTGGATCCGAGAGGGCCGAGAATAGGCCAGCCTGACTTTGGGTGCTGAATCTTACGCTATGGAGGCAGCATTACAACACTTGTGACTTTGGATTAAGTATGCTTTCATGGGTTCTATGGAGGCCTACTGGAAGGTTGTTGAAAGACTCAAATAAAATAGGAAGTGTATATATACTTCCTCTCTAAAGTGCTGCACTTTGAAAAATACAAGGATTTCTTCTGAGGACGCTGCCTGCCCAGTAGTCCTCCCCTGTGGCTGATTTCTCTCCTCCATTCCTTTTAGCTCCTCACTGATGCAGACTTCTCTTCTTTTTTTCATAAAACCCACAGCTTTGACTCTGGTGGCATAAGACTGTACTGCCTCTGGCCTCTCCTTGTCCAGCACCCCACCCCTCATCCCCCATCACACCCCTTACTCCTTTAAGAGTTTAGCTCCTGATTTCTGTCATAAGTCATATAGACGATCCTTCCAATCACCTGGCCTCTTAATTCCTGGACCTCCTGACTTCTAGCACTCACCTCCTTTGCCTCTGCCACTCACTGCAATGGCCGTTCCTTTGATATAATGAACAACAACGGCAAACACTGCCACAACGTCAATTACCAAATTATTTCCCCACCTCCTATCCTTCTAGTACCACAACTCCCGACAAGCCTCCGACCCCACCAAGGTCTCTTACCCATTGATCCTGCCTGCCTTGGGTCCTTCTCCTCCCACCATATGCAATTGTTACACTCAATCCCTCATATATATCCTCAACTTCCATACCCCCTCTCCTTTTGCTCTACTCACCTGGTGAAATCAAAACCTTGTTAGTCTGCCCACTCACTGTCCCCATGCAGTTACTTGCAGCTGAGGAAAAAAGCACACCATGCTAACCGGTCTTACTTTAAATTTATGATCACTAACTGCAAATGGGCTTTTAATGCTGCCTTCTGATCACATTTCCTCAGTCCATTTGCTCTCTCGCTCTCCTGGCCAGTGACTTCCCATACCTTCTCCACCATTCCCATGTTCAGCTGAGGATTTTAATTACTGCTTCATAAAGAAAGCTGAAGCAATCAGAAGGAGATTTAAAGTCCCAGTGCTGCACCTACCCACCCACCTGCATCTGAGTATATATACCCTCCCTCCTCCCACCAAGTCCAGTCCATCCACCCATGCACTAGAGCCCATCTCCTCTTGTCACCATTATGCCAGTATTTCCTCTATTAAAAGAAAGAATGTCTTGACCCCCACTTCCTTCTTGAGCTACTGTCCCATTTCTCTCTTTCCCATAAAATTCTTTAAAAGAGATGTCTGGATTTGCTGTCTATAATTTCCTTCCTCTCTATGAAACCAATCATGGTGCTGCCCCCACCTCTCCACTGAAACTGCTCTTCCAAAGTTAATGACCTCCATATTACTAAATCCCATGGCCATTTCTCAGTCATCTGCCCCAACCTGTCAGCAGATCAAGTCACTTGGCTTCCAGGATGCCACATGCACCTGGTTTCCTCTCGTCTTTCTAGCTGCTTTCTAGCTCTTGGTCCCTCTCGTGGACTCTTCCACATCTTCTTAGCCTCCAAATGTCGAGACTCCCAAGTTAACAAGCAAAGCCTTGGTCTTGCCAAGAAAGGATCAGAGTGCCCAGGGAAGTCCTAGTTTGTGTTCCTTCAGGTTCCTCGTCCCCAGCTTCCTTATCACCTGGGTCTCAAGTGAGCCAGTGCCTGGGGAATCTACTCACTGAACCAAAACCTTTTCTTCACTGGCTTTTGAGGTGTAACCCGGGAATGAAGAAGTGGATTCTGGAGGTGAGGCTCTAAAGCAGACCAAGGACAAGGGCCAACTGCCGGCTGTGGAACATGATGGCCAACTATCAGCTTCTGCAGGTTCCACAGAACAACCTTCCAAGGAGCCCACAGGTTGCCTCTTGAATAGACTGACTGAATAATAAAGTCTAAAACAACATGAGGAAATGGGACAATTCAATGGCTTTTTGCACTTTTTTTTCTTTTAAACCAAGATGTTAAACTTTGGCTCAATGAGAACGGGTATGAAGAGGGACGTGACTGCCATGAAGGACAGAAACAAGGGTTCATTTAATTTGTTATTTTTCCTTTCTTTTTTGGTAAGGGCACCAGACTGGTTTCCCATTTGAGGACTGATAAGGATTTACCATGGGACACCGAAAAAAATAAATAACTTGTTTCAGTGTCACAAGGGAACATGTATTCTTCCTGGGAAATGGGAAAGGCATTAGTCAGGGTGAGGGCAAAAGGGTCTATTCCCACATAGGCTGCTTTTTCCAGATCCAGTGGTGCTGGAATCTGGAACCTTCTCCTTTCAGGCGGGGTGTAGCCTGACTCATAGCTCCAAAAGCTCCTACCTCCACTTAGCAAACAATGCCAGAGAAACATCTGCTACCCCTAACCCTCCACTTCCCAAAAGAAATGATTAAAAAGTTAAAGAAACACTTCCATATGGAAGAACCCTATCCCAACAGGTCACTACAAAGATACTTCAAACACAATAAAACAGGAAGAGCTAAAAAAAGCAGGGAAGTTCACAGAACCCACACAAACTTTTATATAGGGGGGAAAAGCCACCCTGGGTAACTTTACACAGTTCAGAACACCATTTGGCAGTTAAGTATGTCCTTAATCTGCTCAATTTGCTTATTATAGTAAAGGTTTAGAAGAATTTGAGAGTGGTGGCCAAAAACACTGCAATAATCTCTATTCCTAAAGTAAACTCCCAAAGTGAATTAAGTTCTTTAACTGAAATATTTCAAAGCTGAAGGCCCTCCCTCCTTGATGTAGAGACTGGCCACAGGGAAGCCACGGTTGCTTAAAAGCAGAACCACTTCAGTGGACTTATGGTTGTTCATCCAACAAATATTTATTGGGCACCTAGTACAAGCCAGGTCCAGCACCAGTCACCAGGAAACAAAATTAAGCATGACATTTAACCTGCCTTTGAGGTGCTTACAACACAGAAGGGATACTGTAGTTCCTAAGTTAGAACTTGGACCTTGCATAGAAGGAGGGATAGGATATAGGTAGCAGGGAGAGGCCACCCAGTGGAGAATGCAAGCCTTGGACTTACACAAATCTGGTTGCTTCATTCTTAGTTGTGCCATACATGTGTGACATGGAACAAGGCCCTCATGGAGCCTCGGTTTCCTCACTATTAAAATGGGGATGGAACTGTCTTCCTTGTAGGTTTAGTATAAGAATGAACAGAAATACACATAGGTGCTCCACCAATTGCTGATATTAAGGAGACTTTTTCCATCTCTAAAGTCCTGTGAAATGCTGAAAGGCTTCAGCTAAGAACCTTGTGGATATTTAAGGCCAGAGGAGAGGGAATGGACAGAAAATGACCTTTAAGGAGGGAGAGCAAACAAGAAAAAGGAAAAAATAACACCAGCAAAAAAAAATCCCACCGGTATTCAGTTTAGGTGGATTAGAAATAGTGGTTTTGTGTGCGTGCGTGCGTGCGTGTGTGTGTGTGTTTTGGAGAGTAACAAAAACAGAGGCAGTTCACATGGAGTTTGGCAAATCAAAGGCGAAGGGCAGCCTGTCGGGAGCTTGGCAGGATGATGGCGGGAGTATTTTCTCACTCCAAGGGGAAGACCTGGGGCTGAGGGTGCTGGGCGAGGCTGAGCCTTCCAACCAGGAGGCTGCAAGCTGACTTCTTTGGCTACCTCCCTTGGGCCTTGAATTGCTTCCTGAGGCGAGGACCCAGCTAATGGTTTATTTACAACAGGAAGAAGCAATTACCTTGGAGAATGTGGAGTCATATACCCCACCATTAGCCAGGAACACCGCACTCTCTACCAATAATCTCCAAAGATATATGAACCAGTGACTGCCCCCGTTTAAAGACACTGCCACCCCTCTCCTCCCTACTCATGAGGGGATTTTAAACAAAGTATGAGAAAGGGAGCCTGGGTCGAGCTTTGAGTTGGGAAAGTGTAAAGTTATTTTTGGTTCTGCAGCTGCCTTTTCTGTGTGATGTTGAGCTTTTGTTTTGGTGAGATGTCTGTCCTCTACGGGCAAAGTGACATGACATATTCATGCCCCAAATCTACCTTCCCCAAAAGAATGCTGTTGGTAGCATTAAAACAAAAAATGGATAGAGAAAACTCCTTGTGGGTGAGTTAAACAGCAATCGTGCAAAGGACTCAGGCCTGGAAGTGTGGGGAAGCCAGACTTGGAACACACACCGTGCACCTCCAAACTGGAAAGCCAGATTATCTGTTAGGGAAAAATTGGCACGGCTGCCGCCAGGGAAGCTGGGTTGGGGGTGGGCATAGGTGGGTAAGGTTTCTAGAAAGACCCACAGAGAATGGGAGGAAAGCCGGAAGCTCTCTATGGGAGGAGGCTGACCAAGACAATGGGAGAGAAGCCTACGGAAATGCAGGCTGTCTGTTCTGATATTTAATATCCGAGAACTAAAGGCAGAAGAGGTGCAAAAAGCTTAATAGTATTTGTAGTTCAAATTAAAGTGTTCAAAGCCCCGTTATAGAGCAGGGTAATGTATGCAATGACATCTGGGACTGTAATCAGCAAAGCGCTTTCAAGAGCTGCCAAAGCAAACAGCCAAATAACAAATCCACTTTACAGATCATCAATCTGGTCGTGGACTTGCCAAGGTAAATAGTACAAGGCTGAAGTTTGCTTTGCAAACCAGGGAGCTGGGAGTCTAGTAAGGCCTTGATCCAGAGCAGCACCGTTGGGGCAGGGCCTCTGGAGCTTCGCTCACATCAGCAGAGTTGACAAGCCTTGCATCTGAGCAGAACACAGACAGGAGGCCTGCAGAGTGGGCTCTCTGAAGCGGGAGTCTGGGCAGCCTTCTGGGGTGGGGTCGGAAGACAGTTGTCAAGCTGGTTGACCGCCACAGCTGCCAGGCTAGGTGGTGACCTTTCGGGTGCTCACTCTCCAGCCAGAGTCTCCAGAGTCTCCAGACTCTGTCCAGACTGGAGTTTGTGGGCTTCTGGGAAGACAAAACAGCCCAAAGTTGCTTCTTCTCCCATTTTTCCAAGCACTGTGAAGGGCCATGAATTCCCAAGGCAATTATTTGTTTAATGTCGGTTTTCCCTCACAGACTGGGTGGAGAGCTTCCTGACTGCTTGGGTTTCTCACTGTGGTATCTCCAGGGTCCACTGGAGTGTCTAGTCCACAGGAGGCCCCCAGTAAATGTCTGGTAGCTAAGGGGGCAATGAATGAGAACTACCAAGTACTGAGAACTACCAAGTACTTAGTATATGCAGAGGTGCTCATCTAGGTACACTGTTTAATCCTTAACAAGAGCTTTGTGAGGTATTATTACTATCTGCCCACCCCCTCCCCCGCCGCGCCCATTTTCCAGGTGAAGACATTGAGGCCCAGAAGGCAAACAGTCATTCAGACCCCCTTCACTGTGTCAACATTAATGAATTGACAAAAATAACTGTTGGTAGGGACGTGGCTGCTCAGACAATCCCTACACCTTGCATCTTTGCATTTCTCACATTGTGGGATTCAGAGAAGAGACTAAAGAGTATCTGTCAAATGGCGAAAGGTAACAGAATCTACTCTGCTTATTTCTTACTATGTTAAGGATGTAGGGCAAAAATAGCTGTTTTGGGTGAGAGGGTTGAAGAAGAGGTATTTCCAAAAAGTCAGGTGCCTTGACTGAGGGCATATTGTTAACCAGCCCCAGGACAGCAGGACTCAGCGTGCCAGGCCAGAAGGGAATATGCTCCTCTCCACCTCTGGGAGGAATTTGCTGTTCCGAATTTACAGAGCGCACACAGGCCTGAGGATTTTAAGGACTAAAATGGGGCCTCCCAAAGGGAGGTTTGCCTCTGTGGACCTGGTGAGAAAAAGAAATGGGCTGAAAATGATGCACATCTACAAGAGGGCAGCGGTGTGTCTGAGGAGGCCCTCCATGGCCTGTTCTTCAACAGTGCCAGGGCCATTACAGCTTTATTCTTTTACTGTCTTCTTTTTAGTTAGATAGTTAATTAATTAATTAATTAATTAATTAATTAATTTGTAATCTCTACACCCAACGTGGGGCTTGAACTCATGATCCCAAGATCAAGAATCACATGCTCTACTGATGGAGCCAGCCAGGTGCCCTTAGAGCTCTAATCTTGGCTGAGCTCCTGCACTGGAGGCAGGTTCTGGTTCTTTCTACCAGACACCAACCTCTGCTCAGGACTCCCAGAGTGCAGCTGAGGTTTCAGCCTCAGGTGCTGGGCTGAGTCCCACAAACGGGTCAGGTGTTTACTGGGCACTAATTAATATTGCTGTCATGAGTTGTCCCTGTGACACTTATTTTTCCAAAAATTAAAATTCAATATTCTTTGTGGCATCTTTGCTATCTATGACATTACGTACAAGGCATTGACTCGATGCTTGAATACACTGGGCATTATCCTTACAATGAAACTCTGTATCGTAGGCTTTATCATCCCATTTTATAGATAAGGAAACTGAGGCTCAGAGAAGTTATATCACTTGCCCCAAATCATCCAGCTCACCCCTCTCTGTGACTTCTAGAGAATGATCCCCACATTCTCTTTCCCTCAACAGCCTTCAATGCAGATAGCTCTGACCGGAGCTGGGAAGTACTTTGTTGATGCTCCTACTGTACCATGATCATCTGTTTATACATCTGTTGCCCTGCTAGATTATGAACATCTGGGGGTGGGGGGCAGAGAGATTGTGTCTGATTACCTTTCTGAATCTCTAGGGCTTGGAGTCCTATAATTTGAATCTTGGGGACACATCAAATTATATGTTGAATGAATATAAATGAAAGAATTGATGAATGCATACATGCATTCTGACTTCATTTCTCAATCAGGGAGATAAAGGACCAGAAAGGTTCAGGAACTTAATAAAGCTGTACAGCTAATCTAGTGGGCAAAAAAGGGGCTCTTGTGCTCAGGAGGAAGGACGGGCTGGGACAACTGTATGGTATGCTCAGGACTGGCCAGGGCTGGGGCGGCAGGGAGTGGGCCGACAGGAAGGTATGCTACTGGTGATGATGAGGCAGAGGCCCATCTGTCTCACAAAATGCCTCCATTTTGTCCTGGGCCTGGCGTGAGGTCAGGGACAACTATTGCGTGATGGGAACTGGTGCTCTCTGGAGATTACAGGTGGAGATTAGTGGCTGGGCACAAACGCCTCTGAAGATGGAGCTCTTCCAAGAGCGGCAGCCATTATGGCAGTGGCTGTCGGAGTCTGAGGGGCCAGCTGCTCCCTGTGCAGTAACTGCACTTGTTCCCCTCACAGAGATTTCATTCTTATGCTCACACAGGCCGCCCCCTGGCCCATACACCAACTGAGGTCCAGAGACAGGTGTGAGGTGGCACAAGGGAGACAGGAAGAGCCTGAAAAGGCACCCTCATGGGGTCTATGGGAAAGGGCTTGAAGAGGCGTGAGGCTGCAGAGATAGAAGTTTGGGGAGTGCAGTGTTTTAGAAAGAGCACTGAACTTGGAGTCAGGAAGCCAGGATATAGTCTTGGCTCGCTCTCTGCCTCTTACTGGCAACATATCTTCTCCGAGCCTTGAGAAGAATACTTCCTACTTCACGAGGTGGTTGTGGGGATTAATGAAAGTTAAGAATTTGAAAAAAACTTTGTAAAATTATAACATACTCTTCACGTGAGGTGTCTTTTTCTGCTGTCACGTTGTTCCCCCTCCTTTCAATCTGTAGCTATAAACCCTATCAATCAGTCTATTTGCTCTTATAAACACGGTGAGCAAAGGCTACATTCTGCCGGGAAAGGAAGTTTACCTCTAGCATGGTGAAGGGAGGGGAAGAGAGGATGTTGGTAGTCAGAGCAAGAAGTTCAAGGCCTAGAGCATTCCTTACCTGAGAGCCACGTGCTGCTTGGCTTAGGCCCACTGTCCTAGTGAGACTCTGTTCCAAGTGGGTCACCAGGCAGTAGTTGTTCAAAGAATGCCTTCTTCTCATGCCTCACTAAACCCCAACAAGAAGCCCATCTGGGTGCCTCTCCACAGAGCCTAAAGGGGGCTATGCTCTTCAGAGAGCCAGCCAATGGCCTCGCTCCAGAGCCTGGCAGGCTGGGCAGCAACTCTCTGAACTTGACTGAGGCAGCCTCACCCTACTCATGGGAGGTCGGGATGCACATGCCAAACCAGACACACATATGGAGAAGATTAGCCCAACATGCAAAAGAAACAGACCAGCATAGGAGGGTACATGGAAAAGGCTGGTTTGGTACAAACCAAAAAAAGTACACCACCCAAACCCGTCATGGGTTCAATTATGGGCAGATAAAACTCTTGTCAGCACCAGCGATGAGCTGAGAGCTCAGAAGGGTAGTCACTTTTGGCCAATTAGTACAAGCTGTACACCTGCTGTGTGTTGAGCACACACTGAGGAGCCCACAGCAGACGGAAATGACAGAAGTGGAACTGAAATGTGTTCTTCGTTCATGGTTTTCTTGACAAGTCATTCCCCTCTCACTTTCCCTAACTCCTAGGAGTGGGATGTAAGAAGGGTTATATCATTTGAAACCTCTCTTTCTGCCAGGGTGGGCAGTAAGTATACTCTAGAAAAAAAGGAAGTGGGGGCCTCAGGCTGCTTTCCAACCCTCCCTCACTCCTCAGGAGGTTTCCGACGCTCTAGTTCTCATACTCTCATACCCTGTCTGAAACCGATTCAGAGAACAGGATGTCCTGGAGTGAAACAAGCCAATGGGGCTTGCCACACTCCCACCACTGTTAACCTGCTGTGCACGGACCATCACTTCTGCGAGAGTTCCTTGGGCAGTTCTGCCTCATTATCTGCCTGTTCCCTCTACACACCGCACACCTGGCTGTCAGCTACCTCTTCACACACCCGCATCACATTGCTACATCATTTACTATATCCATTTGTAAATGTCTCCTGGAGTCTGTAGTCCCATTGCCTCTCCAGATACATTTGGGGAAGCCAAAAGGGAGAGAAGGTGTCTATTCCATCATTTTTTCATCCTTCTCCCTGTCCTTCTCTGAGGAAATGCCTAGCCCAAACATCTCTTCTGTGAGGACCCACAGATACAACTCTAAGGATGTGGAGTCAACGTCTTGACATCTCCATGGAAACTCAATGGGCCCGAGCCTCCTTCCCCACATGACTGGCAACACTAAGTGAATGAAATAAAAAGAGTAAAACAAGTCAGAGAACTGAGGACCATCCCTACCATCTCTTCCCCTCTTGCCTTCCCGTACCGATGCCATCAGAAAGTCCTGATGACCGTACCTCCTAAATGTCACCTGTGTCTGGCCATGTCTATTACTTTTTTTTTTAAGTTTATTTATGTTGAGAGAGATAGGGACAGTGTGAGTGAGGAAGGGGCAGAGAGAGAGAGACCGAGAATCCCAAGCAGTCTCTGCATGGTTAGCATGAAGCCAGACACGGGGCTCAAACTCATGAAACCGTGAGATCATAACCCGAGCCAAAGCCAAGGGTCGGACGCTTAACCGACTGAGCCACCCAGGTGCCCCTGTCCACTTCTATTATTGGTACCAGTCCAATCCATGCCATCATCTCCTATGGGACTTCTGTAACAGTCTGCTTCCAGAGCGATCTTTCCAAAACTCCAATATGATCCTACTACTCTCTGTTGCAAACACATTTCCCATTGCCTTTAGGATAAGACTGAGATCCTTCACGTGAACAGCAAGGCCCAACCCCATGCTGTTCTCCCTTTTGGGCACTGAGCCAGCCACACAGGCTCTCTTTCACCTTAACCATTCCCCTCACCTCCCCTCACCCCTGCCTCCTTTGCTGACTCAACTCACCCCTTAGGGCTTAGCTGAAATGTGACTTCCCGCCTGGAAACTCTCCTCAAATGCCACTTTTATATGCTCTTCTACCACGTGGGATTTTTCCTTTATTATACATCACACAATTTATAATTACATTTATTTGTGAGGTCATTTGATTTGTGCCTTTTTTTCCTCCCTGGACCATAGACTTCACATGCTCCACCATGTCCAGGCCTAGTGCATTTGATATGCACATAGTAGCATTTAATAGATATTGGATGGATGTTGAAGTAATGAACAGTGGGTGCTTGGTAATGTATGGCAACATGGTTTTTCAATTTTTTGCTGTCAAGGTTTCCTTGCTCTATATTTTAACCAGATTTATCAGATGCTGTGAGTTTTTTGGTGGGAGAAGCACTCAGCATGACTGGTTCCCAGATGACAATCCCCAGGGACCACCTTGTACTCTTTATACTACCAAAGACACCAGGAGAAATGGAGACGCTGTTTTCAAAAACACCTCCTAAAAGAGCCCCTGCTTTGCAGAGCTGGCCCATCTCTTTCTTGCTAGTCAGGCCTGTTGCTCCTGGAATCTAGCCAGTCATTTTTTTGAAAAAGAAACCCTGTCACTTTAAGAATTTAGTCCCTTGCCTGGGCCATATATCAACGTTCTTTGCTGCAGTGACTATGCTGCCTGCTGTTCAAATTTGTCCAATTAGACACAGCCCCACAGGGTGGAATTTAGTGTGAAATGTGCCTGCCACTGACCAAGAATGAACTGGTGCGTAACTCTGTTGCTCTGCAAAACCCTCGGGGAGAGCAGGTCTTCCCGGGAACGGCTCCCCGCCTTCTGGGTAGTGCCCAGTGCCTGGGGCAGAGGGTCACCCTTCCCACACCCCTCTGAGGCCTGAGAACCAGGCAGGACAGGGCAGGGCAGGGTGTGGGGCGGGGTGGAGGCTAAGAGTCAGCCCCCACAGACATGAAAAGGTCAGGGTGCTGTTTGGACGGCTGAGAGTTCCTTACCATGGTCTCTGGCCAGATACCAGCATTCTGCCACGCCCTGAATGTGACTGTGCTATAGCCTGTGGCTTGTGCTGTGGTCCGTGGACACAGAGTCAAACGTTCAAGAGCCTCCAACCAGAAACTTAACTGTGATGCGTACTTCTAAGGCATAGGCAAAGTGCTCACGATGGGACCCTAGTGGAAAGGGGCTTTAAGATAAGAATTTTTAACAAAAGACCTCCTTTGCAGTAATTCTGTAACTTATTTTTATGTGTTTTGTTATTTCTGCTCAACAAGCTCAAACTTCTAACAACTCATGCCGTTCTTAGAACATCAGACTTCTGGAATACGGAGAGACTTAGAGATCATCTCAGCTAAACCCTTATTTTATAACCCAGGCAAATGAGATGAGGGAGAGGAAATGACTTAGCCAAGGTCATGCAGCCAGTCACTGGCAGGGTGGGCAGCCAGGCTGCTGACTCTAAGCCCGGCTCTTGCCTTACCATCTGGTACTGCCTTCCTTTCCAGGATACGTTAGTTTGCTTTTTAACACCCAGTCAACACTCAGTCAGGATTTAGCCGTAGATATACCAGAGGCAGGGTATTCTAGAACTGAGATTATTTAAATATATACTTATTCTAAAAGTGTATTTAATCTTGGTTCTAGTTTTCTCTGCATGATCAATACACATAGCAGCTGTGGGCTTTGGTTTCCTCAACGTGTGCAATGAAGGAGGTACTCTGGGTCCTTTTCACCTCTAATTCATTCATTCACTGATGGAAACATTTACTGAGTGCTTAGCCTGTGTCAGGTCCTGGGGACACGCAGATGCAGAAAGGAGGGGGAGAGAGACCCTATGGGAGAGACCCCCTCCCATAGGAAGAGAGACCACAGGATGCCCTGTGTGCTAAGTGCTCCTCCAGAGGTGTATGCAGAAGCCCTGGGAACACAGAGGAAGGAGGCCCTCGCTGAAGAAGAACTAGGATTCCCGTTGAAAACTAAGGTGTACATGATGAAAAGACCCCAAACACTTTGCGGACACTAGCAGTTCTAGTCTCGTCTCCAAACCCAGCTTTGACAGTGAGTTATCATTTTTCTCCAGGAGGAATGTGCACACGAGAAGGGAAAAGGTAGTCTGGGAAAGAGGGGAAACAAAGGGCCAACAAACCCACATAGGGACCAAGGGGCCAAAGGATAAGTGAGGGCTGCCTGCTTCTGTTGGATAGCTTATGAGCAGCAGAGTACAGCAGACAGCACAATCCTGGGGATTGTGCACCGTAGTGATGAATAGACTCTGAATCCTTGGAGGGAAGTGGGGTCTACTAAGGAAACACAGACCCACCTTCTGACTGAGATGCCATGTGGAGGACAGAACTGGGGACATTGGTCACCAACACCCTCCCCAAATTCACCTCCCCTCCATACCTTCAAGCATATAATTTTGAGAACATCTAAGATATTTCTTCAAGTATTTTTTACATTATTAACTTTTTTACATTATATTTTACATAATCAACTATTTTTTCCCTTCCAAGCCCACCCTCCAAGGTATGAAGCATTCATTTTATTGCTTCATTTTACAGAGCAGAAAGCCAAGGGCATCTCAGGGCCACTCAGTGGCCTCAGTGTGGACTTAGTGAGTCCACAGCTCCTTGGGAGGTCAGAGCAGAGACCAGAACCCAGAACCAGAACTCCCTGTTAGCTGATCTCTTACTGCATTACTTATTTCCATGGCGTAGCTGAGTGTTCCACATATATTCATATTTAACCAGTGAGATTTAGGAGAAAAAAATAATCAGAATGGGTTATAAATGAGTCCTTTCCCCTGGGGAAGTTCAGGCTCTAGACAAAAGTCTTCTCATCTTTAAAAGACTCCCTTTTGTGAAATGAACAATCTGGCCCGTGGTCATCAGCTGTCTAAAAGACTGCTGGGTTACAGCGAATTTCCCCATGTGATGCTAAGTCCATGTGACCATTATCCTTTTTCTTCTCCTTTTTCTTTTTTTAAAATCAACTGCTTAGCAGCTCAATCAAATTAATTGTGGTGCTTTCAAAAGGCATCAAAATAGCCACAACTCTCCCTGAAAAGAAGGAAGGCGCCTTGTTTTCAGGAAAAGATGTAAAGTCCTCACTCTAGGGTACTCAAACAGATATTCATTCCATGACAAATCTCCCTTTTCTCCCAGAGCCCTTTTTTTTTTTTTTTTTTTTAAAGAGAGACTTAAAAATATCAACACCAATAATGAGACTATACTCTCAGCTTACTTCTGGCCAAATTTTATTTTCAGCTTTGAGTAACTGGGAGTTCTTTATGGTCAAGGACAAAAAAAAAAAAAAAAAAAAAAAAAAGAGGCTGGAAAAACCTCCTTAGAAAAGTAACCAACACAACTCACTTGTCTAAAATAAAGTGGAGGCTGCAGAGAGGGAGAAGAAAGGAAAGCAGAGTGGGAGGCACAGTTGAGGCCATGTTCTTGGCCCAGCCTCAGGCCTGAAGAAATGTCCCAGCCAAGTCGTGACTGAGTTACAACCTCATTCCTAAGAGGATGGCAGAGGGCTTGGAGGGCTGGGCGTAACCCCAGTAGGCAGTACTGATCCTTACCAGGAGTGATGAGAGGAAAGAATTCTTTCTATTCTTAAGAACTGCTCAGTTTGGCAGCTCCCCTACAACACCATCTTCCAGAGACTACTAGCACCTTCCCTCAGCATGAGTCTCTTGCATTTGAGTGGGCTTGAGAATGAGCAAAGTGCCTTTATACATGAGCTCATTTTTGCCTCATGATAAACCACCAGAGGAAATAAGTGGGAATTGGTGTTACTAGCCACATTTTACTGATGAGGAAATTCAGCTGAAGCCCAGAGAGATAGAATAATGTGCCTAAGGTCGTACAGACTGCAAGAGCAAAAACCCAGCCCTCCAGGGGCTCTTGCTACTATCATTTCTCCTCTTCCAGCCAAAGCCTGGGCCAGAATGGGGAATACTAGCCAGACTGGTTCTCATAGTCCGGGGTAGCCACAGGGGCAATTTGCTGGCTCCAGTATGAAGAATTCCTGATAACAAGGCCCAAACGCTAACCTAGTGACACTCAGCAGAGAAAGGTTTCCTGAAAGCATAGGGAGCCTAGTAATCCACAGAGCTATCCAGATGGTGCCAGGAGCAAAGGGCTTCCTGGCCCAAGCCTCCCACACCCGAGGCCAAAAGGCCTTTTGTTGGGGGTCATCAGCCACTTAAAACCACTGCTTTTCTCATGTGCTTCCTCCTGGCCCAGGACCGCAACCAAACTCTTTGAAAATGGGGGTCATGAGCTCCCCAGAAAGGCAGAGGATGGATGGATACAGGGAGAAGAGGGTGGGGGGAAGAGGGGAGTGAGTATCCCTCAGTCAAATATAACCGACAGCTTTCCTCTTCTGTTAGCTCCATCCTTCCCTGGGTGAGTAAAATGTGGCCATTTAATTTCATACTACATTTGTCCAGGGTACTGGATGCCAGAAGGAAACTGACAGCCTATTTTAAACAGGTAAGCTGAAAAAGGGAAATTGGAGATGCCACATTTTTAGTTATGTTTTGGGAAAAACGATAGGAGGCCAAAGACACTAGATTAAGGATTCAGGAGACATGAGTTCTAGTCTCCACTGACATGGGAAAGTATTAAATTCTCTGGGCCTCTTTTCAAAAATCTGTAAAATGAACTAATAGTAATAATCCCTGCCTATATCACAGCATTCTTTAAGGATATCTGAGATAACGTATGGGACAGCCTTCTGTAAATGTTAAAGTGTTATACACATGTGATCTATTATCATTATGACTGAAGAGTTTATTACACATGTTGCAGGCAGATTAAAGAAATCCTCTCTGCCTATTAAGAAAACATATGAAACACCCAAAGCAAATATTAGAAGAGGTCTAATTATACTCTCTGGGTCCTGTCACCAAAGCAGGTAAATGTTTTGTGATTTAAGAAAAGCAACGGAGAACTGCGATGACAAAAGAACATACAGCCAAATATTTTCCTTCACCAGGTCCCCTGGCTCCGAGCTCCAAGGACGAGTGAGGAACCCAAGACTTTTTGGGTTGAAGGTAGCTGTCCAGGAAGACATGGCCCGCTGCAGAACAAAAGAACTGGGGTTTAGAGCCACAGACCCGAGCTCCGCCAATTGCTAGCCATGTACCCAGAGGAATGTGCTTCGCCAATTTGGGCTTCAGTTTCTTTGTCTGAAAAATGAGGATGAAAGTATCTTATTTGTGCAGAGTTGCCATAAGAATTTGGAATTATGCATCCAAAGTGACTGGCACATAGCAGATGCTCATCAGAAAGTGATCTGACATCCTACACATCTCCTAAGATACCGTAAAATTCTAGTGGCTTGCTGAAGAAGATGTCAGAGAGACGACCTGAAGACATAGTGGAGCAGCAGACTCAGGTTTTGAAGGCCTGGGTTACTAGCTCTGAGACCATGGGCAAGGAGCCGCTCAAGTTTCCTCCTCTGTAACACAGGAAAAATACTATACCATAAGAGACAAACTACGAAAAACTCTAGAATGCTAAGTGCATAATAAGAGATCAATAAATAGCAGTTACAGGTACATCTTCTTTTCTCAATTTATCCCCCCCCTTTTTTTTACAGTTCACAGTGTCTGAAATTTGCCTGTGCAGACATCATAAATATATTACATAAACTTTTAAATTTCATTTGCTAATTGTTTCTCGAGGCCTATAAAGCAAAGTACAGATATACAAAAGTGGCCAGTTGTTTTTCCTGGCCCACCACATAGAAAGTGCCTTGGTTTTTCCTTCTTTTGGCAAACATCCAGGGCCTTGGATTTAAAGTAATGGACAGCTTTAGTATAACAAGAACTTAACAAGCATTTCAGAATGATTCTAGATAGGCAAATATCAGACTCAAAAGTGTGCCTCGTGTATCACAAAGGTTTTCCCGCCTGCCTCTGATTTCCTGTCCCTACTACTGCCATCTTTGGCCTCTGGAATCCTGGGACAGTTCTGTACATACGTTTATTGCCATACCTGTTCTCGTAATCCAATCCAGAAACACGTCTCTTCTCTCAACTCCCACCTTGCCTACTTATCATCGTATTACATCTCATCTCCCTCACTTGGACTGAGTCTCATGTCCAGTACTGTTAGAGATATAGCAGTTGGCTAATACGTGGACGTTTATTTGCTACTTCTACATTGAACTGAAGAATGCAGCTGAAAGCTAGAAAAATTATAAAGGCATATTTGGAAAATATCTCATAATAAATGTATATAAAAAATAACCTGTTCTCTGAAAACTCTGAGTTCATGCAGAAAAAGACATTTAAAACCTACCTTCAAAGATACAGACTACTTTTCGTTTTAATGGAATTATAACTATTTAGTCTGACTAAAGGCTAAAAGAGAGACAGCACTGCACTAGAGAGGAAGAAGAAATTACTTTAGTCAATGTCAAAATGACAAGCCATCAAAAATTTGTGGTTTATTAAGAAAAAAAAAAAAAGAGCTCTTAAACAGACCTAGATGGCCTGGCAAACTTTTGAATTTAATCCTGTGATATACTGTAACAACAAAGGCTTCTACAGCATATCAAGCAAATTTATAAGAAAATGATCAATACATTTGACATATTATTTAATTATAATCTTTAGTGACAAAGACAATATGAAAACCCAGCATCAACGTTCTGACAGTGGAATAAATAAATAGATATAATTATTCCTCATACTAATCCCGGCAGAATTGTAAATTATCAGGCCACACTGCAGGTCTGAGTTCTCAGGTTTCCTTAATAAGACTGAATTTGATGTAGGGGGTGTCATATCACCAATATTATGCCTTTTTATTAGAACGAAAAGCTCTCTGAGGATTTCAGGTTCAAATGATCAGAATGGCCCGAGGGTCCCTACATATCATTAGTATTCACAGTCCTGGGTAAGATAGGCACATGGAGAAGAACCGTGTGGGGAGAGAAGCAGGGTCGAGGCGGAAGTAGGAGTTAGACTAGCAGCCTTCTCCAATTCTTGGAATCTCAGACTTAGAGGTGGAAGGGCTTCAGAGACCTGCTAGCCTTCATCCATCATCACACAGAGCAGGAAAATGAAGATCAGAGAAGAGGATGGATGTGCTCAAGGTCACATGGACCTGGCAGAACCAGGTCCAAACCCGAGTTCCACGATGCGCGGTGCAAAGCTCTTTCTATGTCACGACAGGAGAGAAAGCAATTGCTGAGGTGGTCAGCTAGAACACAGTCAGTATAACTGTGCCTGTTATCATACCAACAGAAGGAATGCACTCTCCTGCAAGGGCCAAGAGAAATTATAGTTAACATTTAACATTATGGGACCAACTTCAAAGGCACTCCAGCTGGACTCTAATAATGGGAGATGAAACTGCTAACACTGGCAGAAAGTTGCAGGTGGACAACCGGCTGGAAATAGCACACGTCCTCTGAGCAGGAGGGCTCTTCAGAAACCCCACACCAGGCTGCCGCCTCACCGCAGGGTGGGGAGAAATATGGGAAATACCCTTCTGTCTGTTTGTGGTTCGACATGTTATTAAGCTGTCCATTCCTTGTTAATGCTACAGGACACTTAGAAATGGCCACGTTTGCCATGTGGGGGAGGGGAGTAGGGTGTGGATGCTGATGACAACAGGATAGGGGGATGGTGTTGCTCTGGTGGGCTTCAAGAAGACCACATTTTGCTACAACAGCAGGAAAGGAAGAGAGGAGATGGCTGCTGCTCAGATGTCACCAAGGAGGAGAGAGTGGACAGTGCACATCCTGGAGCCTGACAGGGGTGGTTCCAATTTAGAAAAGTCAGCTAATTCTGGAATCTCTACTCTTGCCTCAAAAGCAGCAAACTTTACACACAGAAGCCTTACTAACTTCAGGCCACTGCCAACATCTTGAATGAAGGATTGATTCCACCTAGCAGGGAAACTGTTCCAGACATCCCTTTTTAGCAGGTTCTAGTCCCTTCTAGCCAGGACTGATCCCTGGTGCGATGGTGCAGGAGAGGATCACAGGCACAGGACAGAGCTCTGGCAGCCAAGGAGGTCTGGGCCCCTGCTTCTTTTTTTTTTTTTTTTTTTTTTTTTTTTTTTTTTAAATTTTTTTTTCAACGTTTATTTATTTTTGGGACAGCAAGAGACAGAGCATGAATGGGGGAGGGGCAGAGAGAGAGGGAGACACAGAATCGGAAACAGGCTCCAGGCTCTGAGCCATCAGCCCAGAGCCCGACGCGGGGCTCGAACCCACAGACCGCGAGATCGTGACCTGGCTGAAGTCGGACGCTTAACCGACTGCGCCACCCAGGCGCCCCTGGGCCCCTGCTTCTTGCACATCGTGGGACAAAAGCACTGACCTTGCCGGCCCCCTTCACCACTTGGTTGGACGTGTCAGGCCTGCAGAGGCATCTTGGTCAGGGCAATCTGCCATGCTCTACCTGGTTCCTCCCCACCTCAGACCTGGGTTCTTCATCCAGGTCTGCCCTCAGGTGGTAGAGGGGAAGAGATTCGGCATCAGCACCTCCCTGCCCCCTGCCCCTGAGGCAGACCATTGGCTGGCTCCAATACTGTGCCTCTGCTCCAATATCTATGCTCTGTACTATCCCTGAGGACAAGTCCCCCAGTGTGTGCTTTGTACTGGCTTCAGTTGTCTAAGAACAAGACTGTGCCTTACCCTGTCAACTGCCACTCCCCTGCACCCCCCCCCCACCCCCAACCAAAGAATCTTGTTGGATTCTCAACGTTTATTTATTTTTGGGACAGAGAGAGACAGAGCATGAACGGGGGAGGGGCAGAGAGAGAGGGAGACACAGAATCGGAAACAGGCTCCAGGCTCCGAGCCATCAGCCCAGAGCCTGACGCGGGGCTCGAACTCCCGGACCGCGAGATCGTGACCTGGCTGAAGTCGGACGCTTAACCGACTGCGCCACCCAGGCGCCCCTCTTGTTGGATTCTCAATGTGCCGTTGAGGCCCCATGGCCAGCTGCCCCTAATGCTGCTACTACCCTGTCAGCCCAGAGGTCTGTACAGGGCAGTTCCTCGGGTTCCAGTCACTCTACCAAATGAGGAACGGTATGTCCCCAGGTCACGGCCCCAACACCATGAACTGTGTGGTTCTTCAGGCCTAATGCTCAGCACAGGTCCACAGGTCCAACAGTTTAAGAGAGGCTTTTTGCTGACAGTGAAAATGACACTATCAGTGAATGAATGAATGAAATCAGATGAATGAATGAAAGGATAAAGTCATATGATCTATTATTTAGGCAGTGTTGCCTTTGTTTTATTACATCCTGTTATATATGTCACCTCTGGGTGGGCTCTGGTGACAAGTCCCCTCTCCTACTGGTCCACTGGTTCATCCTGAGACAGATGTGGAGCAGAAGCTTCTTAAAAGCTTGGCAACAAACACACACATCGATCAAATACCTGGGGGAAGACAGCTAAATATAATATAATGGATATAATATAAAAATACATTAAATTTAGAAAGAGGATGCTACTCTTTGGAAACCTGAAATTTTTAGGAAAATAAAGCAGGGAAAGCAGTTTTTATACATGCCACACCCGTCTCAGAACTGTATACGAGTCTCCCAAACTCTAATGGTATCATCAGTGTCTGTGTGGAAAAGGAACTTTGGATCATATACTAGCAGTTTCACAAGAGGACCAGCCATGGCTGGAGTTAGCTTCTTGCACAAATAGACTTAATTCATGAGGAATTCCATCGGGGAAAGCAGCTAAACATAATGTAAGCTGAAACTGTTAATTTAATAAACCTAAATGGCAGGAGCTGTTGTATCTTACCCTGAGGAATCTAGCCCAGAACACAGTCCTGCATGTAAGCCTGAGCAGGTGTTTGACTTGTTAGTCAAAGCCACACCATTCAGAGGGCCTGGATTTCTTTCCTGAAGAAGTCACCTATTTTTTTCTCCTTCTCTTTCCCTTCCTCTCTCCCTCCCTTCCTTTTGTCTTTTCTCAGGCATTAAGTATACCTGGCTCTATGATCTTATCTTTGCTGCTCTAAGAATGACATCTTAGGCTTTCTGGTGAGATATAGGTCTCATTCAGCACATATTTGCTAGGCACCAGCCATATATCAGATACTGCTCTAAGCACCAGAGGATCACAGATGAAAAGTCCTGCTCCTGAAGAAGTTCAGTGAAACAGAGAAATAGAGGGACAAGGGAGGTAGAGCTAAGATATTAGCCACGGGAACCCCCGAGCCCCCCAAGCGGTGAAGAAGAAGGTTGGACCGTGAGGTGTTGCCACTGGGGTGACTCTAGAAGGAGAAGAAAGTGGCAGTTGGCGGATGGAAGGGAAGAGGAGGGGAGGGAAGGGGAGAGGGTGAGTAGGGTGACATCTCAGGGACTGGTAATGAGCAAAGGCAAAGGGGCATGAGACTGGGGTCAGAGAACTACAGGCCATTTGGCCTGGTCAGAATCCAGGACCCACAAGAGGGAGCGCAGAGTGGGGAGAATACTTGATATTAGGTAGGACAGTTGGTTTACTGGCCCATAATCTCGACTGTCATTAACCAGCGACACTGTGCAGCCTTTTCTGTGGGATCATTTGCTCTCTGAGGTGAGAGCACAGGCCCCAGGGCTGAGAGTCGTATTTGAGGCTGTTCCGTAGGCCCTCCTGTGCCTCAGAACAGGGAGTGCAGGCTGAGATGTGCAGAGAAGCGCAGAAGGGCATGCCATTGGAATGTTTGGGAGAGGATTAAAGGCATTTTCTAAGCAAACTGTTCCTCAGATGGGTGAAGAGGAGTTCCAACATCAGACGAATGCAGTTATTGCTAATAGCATTCAAATTTGGAATCCTCTCTGGTGGCTGAAATCAACATTTCCCACAAAGGAAACCTGGACAAGTATGATCTGTAAAGAGCATTATCCATTCCCTGTGTACAATTTCTTGGCCCAGAGTATAAGGTTAGCAAGCTGAAATAATTAAACATCAGGCCAGCTGTTTTAGGCAATTAGGTAACATTTTTCATCTAGGAGACCACACAACAGAGAGGAGAGAATACAGAGATAAGACCGGTGTTTTGATTTACTGAGTCTCTGCTGCAGATAAAGCCCAGCTTTTTGGAATCCTTCAGGCAATTACTATTTCAGGCTTGGCAAGAACTTGAGTCTGAAAGTAACTATTGGGCTTGTCTTGGCAAGACTCAAAGTGACTGTAGTTGTAAGGTTGTCCCAGGCAGCGGTAGAGGGAAAAGTCAGTGGCAAGAGGAAGCCAGGAACCGTAGAGCCATTAGGAGGGCTGTTGCAGGCTTGGAGCTCAGAGGAGGCCAAATTTGGTCCTCCCACAACATGTTCTTAGAGAGGGAATGTGGTCAGATGGTGAAGGCTCAAGCCTGCTGGTTGAGATTTTGTGGTTCCCTCTCTGGCATCTGTTCTTGTCAGTTCTGTGGGCACTGCTTACACTCCCTGTCTTAGTATCCTTTCCTGTAAAAGAGGAGGAGGGCTGAGCACTCCTGTGTTTGGGGGAAAAAGGGAAGATGCATGTCTGGCATATTGTCAAATGGTGGCTTAGTACACATAGGGGGAGGGGAGTGTTGCTAAGGCCATCAGAACACCTCGACTTTGATCTCTTCCCTGCTGGTAACCTAGCTGACAGAGTGACTCTGGTCAAGTCACTTCCCCTGTCTGGGCCTCAGATTCCATAGCATTAAACCAGGGAGCTCGACTAGGCGAGAGGGTCTCTAAAGACCCTTCTAGTTCTGACATTCTACTCTTCTGAGACGCCAAATAAGATAAATCACTGGGCTGAAGGCAAGCAAGTTTTTCTTTGAATGGAAAAGAGAAAAAGCCTGCATGCTGCCAGCTGACATCCCCCACAAGATTCTGGAGCCAACACTAAGTATGGGGCGGGGAGAGCGGGGCCGTCTGAGGAGACAGCAGGCCCGCGTGTGGTCACTGGCGACACTGTATTGAAACATCTCTTCTTGAGCTCTTCCACTTAATTGGGAGCTTGCCTTTCCAGTTGTATATTTTTATCTGCGCCCTGGAACCCAAACCATTAGGTTTGTAGCCAAAGGCTGCTTCTTGTTTAATCGTTAACTGCCTCGGCACTGAAGAGCTCTAGCTCAGCCGGAAAAGTCCGCGTCCAGATGCCGCACCTCTCCAGCGGGCAGGACTCAAGGGAGGATGCGGAGCTGGACCAGAACTCAAGTCCTGTCCTCCGACTCGGGAAATAAATCCCCTACGCTGTCTGGCCCACACAAGCCCCGGTTCAGCCCGGTCTCTCCTGTGGGGTTATTCTGGTAACAAAATGCTTGAGATCAGCAATTCTTTTCTACTCTTACCCACTCTCAGCGAGGAGCCAACTGGGCTATTCCTTAGGCTCCACTTTCCGTGTCTGAAATGTGGTTGAAAACTAATATTCCAGATGTTTCCTCATATTTTAAGTGGAACCACAGATTAAGCTTCCTGTAGGAAGGCAGTATGGCACGGTGGAAGGAGGACAGTCTTTGGATTCAGACAGGCGTCTGCATCGTGGCTCCACCCTCTACAGCTGTATGGCCTTGAGAAAGTATTGATTTTTTGAACCTCACTTTCCTCTTTTATGGGTGTAACAGCATGCACTTCTACTTGGCGGTAACCTCCATGAGTACAAAGACTGTCTGATTTGTTCCCCATTATGTAGTCTAAGCCTAACACAGAAATTTCTCAATTAATATGCACTGAGTCAGTGATTAAAAACCTCACAGGATTTTGAGAAGATGAATGAGATTAAAGATATGAAATGCCTAACCTTGTACTTGGCCCTTGGAAAGTGCTTATTTACTAGTCTGCCTTGCTTGGAGACACATTTCTACCTGAGTGAAGTGAATGCTCAAAGAAGTATACAAGCCCTTGGTTATGCCCATTTAAGTGAGGAAAGGGCACCTCCTGGGAGAAAAGACAGGCACTTCGAAAGCCCTTTGATTTGGGGATATTTTCCAATACGACCAGTGCTGACCCTGAAGCTGCTGCTGCAGCTTACTTTCTGGAGATGGGAAAAGAAGCCGATCAGACACAAAGCCACTGATGTCACGGATGGTGGCAGGAGGTCCCCCAGTAATACCAATGGCTTCCTGGCCTTAGGGTCTTCCAAGGAGATTCACGAAACTAGACCCGGGCATGGAAACTAGATTTTCGAGGGCCCCCAGTACACTAGACTATTGTTCCAGGACAGAAACAACTCAGAATGAAAGGATGAGTGGGATTTTCCTTGCATTGGCCACAATACATATGTTTGTTCAAGAAAAAAAAGTTGGAGCAAGAAGACATGGACGTCTGCTGCTAAAGAAAAGCCTGTTTGTGCAGCCACAGTGGTGAGATTGTTCAGGGAGTTCATCTTGAAAGTCCAATTACCCCAACAACATGGCCAAGATCAGTGTCATATTGGGGTGTGCCAACACTCCAGTCTCTTCAGTACCAGATGTGAGTTACACAGGAAATCTGCCTTGTGGGAGGACAGGCATCCACCAGACTAGCTAGCCCATCTGGGTGGACACCACCTTTCTTCCTGCTCCCTTCCATCTCCTTGGACAGGCCTGAGGATACCACCATAGATACCAAATAACTACAAAATGTAGAATCCCGGACTTGGATCCAGGTCTGCTGTTCTTAGGGGGTGAATTGTGGAGAACACTTGCAAGGGCCAGGACCTCTTCATGATGACCCAGGACCCACATTCAAGGGGCAAGACATCAAAAGATCCTCTTGCTTTGTTTCTAATGGAACTCCCTGAAACCACACCAACCTGGAGAAATACGAGTCTCCTGAGGCTAGGATGGGAAGTGACCTATATCTCCTAACACTAGGCGTAAAATGTACCTTTAAACATAGGGTGCCAAGTTCCCTTCTGCCCTACCTTTTAGGGGGATTCAAGGGTAACAATTTACCTACAGGTTCTTCAGGCAGCCTAGAAATTAGTATACACTGATTTCTCTAAACAGTGAATAATGTGCCCTGATATGGATATAAAAAACAAAAATCTAAAATTCTCACAAACTATGGGGCACCTGGGTGGCTCAGTCAGTTAAGCATCTGACTTTGGCTCAGGTCATGATCTCACAGTTCGTGGGTTCGAGCCCTGAGTCAAGCTCTATGCTGACAGTACAGATCCTCTGTCTCCCTCTCTGTCTGCCCCTCTCCAACTTGCATGTGTGCTATCAAAAATAAACATTTAAAAAAAAAAAGAAAAAAAGAAAATAAAATTCTCACAAATGAAGCAGCCTAAATGTGGACTTTGAAGGATGTAACACCGACAAGTGCAGGAAGATCCAATCTTGAAGAGGTGCCACCACACAGAATTTCTAACCTCTGACGGGGTTTATAAAATTTCTCAAAAAGAAAGTTGATTTAAAAAAATTTCTTTTAATATTTTTTCATTTTTGAGAGACAGAGAGAGAGGCGGGGGGAGGGGGAGAGAGAGAGGGAGACACAGGATCCGAAGGAGGCTCCAAGCTCTGAGCTGTCAGCACAGAGTCTGATGCTGGGCTAGAACCCATAAACAGCGAGACCATGACCCGAGGCAAAGTCGGATGCTTAACCAACTGAGCCACCCAGGCGCCCTGAAAGTTGATTGTAAATTAATGTCTTAAGATAAATCTGTATGTGCTGATATGGAAAACAAGTTAGGGCTTCTGTATACTATGAGCTCAAGTGAGAAAAAAAGGATAGGTACACATGTATGATGTTTGTAATACACTCACACAAAATATGTGTAAGTAATAATAATAGCTAATACTTATATAGCATTTACTGTCAGTATTTTGTGTGTGTGGTGGGCAGGCAGTATTTTAAGTGTTCTTCATATTAACACACTGAATCCTCACAGCAACCCTAGGATACAGGTATACAATTGTATGGATGAAGAAATGAGGCACAGAGAAGTTAAGTAACTCGTCCAAGGTCACACAGCTAGTGAGAGGCAGAGCTGGGAACTGAAATCAGTGTGAGCTGTTCCAGAGTCCACGTTCTAATCTGCTGAGCTAACCTGCTATGGATGTCCTGGAAGATCCTCAAAAGCCATTTAGAACACAGCCTTCCCTCTTTGGCCTTCAACCTTGCTCCCAGCTGCTCAACAGAACTGGGGGCCCTTTTTCTCTCATACCATTTGCCACTCGAGCCATCTGTTTCTACAGCATGAGCCTGGGAGCTCTCAGAGGGAAAGGCACAGAGGCCTCCCTCTTGTCATGTCTCTCACACCTCTAATTTGTGGTTCATAGCTTGGCTTTAATTAACGGGGTTCAGGGGAAACACTGGTTTCCGAGAGATGGTTCACATGCAGGCGAAAGAGAGAGATCTGAGAGTTCTTTAGATGGGCTCCATTCCCGATTACTCAAATGGCCCTTTGAAAGAGGGATCTGTGGGTCAGGGAAGCTCATATGCATATATGCATAACAGGGAAGAAGGCCTGGATATCTGGAAGCTGGATATCAAGAAGGAATGTGATCCCTTTTGATCCATGCACCTGGCAAACCTATGGCAATTCCCTCTGATAATTGAGAATCAGAACCAGGTTCATTAAGCTTTGAGTTTTTATATTTATTATTATTAACCACATGGACAGCAATGACTAATTCCTGACACATGGCTAGAATATGGCTTCCTTATTAAGGAAACACAAGGAGGTAGACTAAATGCTTTAAGAAAGAAAACTGCTTTAAGCATATAAGCTTTTCCCTTCATCTTCAACCACCAACGTTCTCATTTGCTAGTGTTCATGGCTTCTTTTTACAAATTGCCATTTGACTTCACATGTTTCTTACAAGGATGTAGAGGTTCACGGAAGGCTCCTGGTCTCCCCCTTGTCATCTGTCCTTCCTCCTTCATCCATAAACAGGCACCACTTTCCCACAGCGGCTGCCTCACAATCTTAAAGCACCTAGGGTCGCCTGTCTAGCTCCAGACTCTTCTCAGAGTGCCTTACATATCCATTTTCCTGGGGAGGTAGGACACACTTTGGGAAGAGGAAGCAACATCTATCTGAGATGAGGACTATTCTCTCTCAGGGAAAGCAATCAAATCAAAATATTTTTTCATGCTGTGATGAAGCTGGGAAAGAGGCTAAGTGAGGCAGGAAAGGGTCAGGGCTACATTGGCCATGGCACGGTCCATGTGACACCCACTTCAGGTCCAGTTATGCCCCTCCAAGCAGCTCCCTGCTGCCCTTACTTTAAAAAGACAACTTGAAGAGTGATGCTCTGGAGTTTAGTACTCAAACATTCTCATCTCCCCACACCAGTGCCCTCCAAAATTTTACACTACCTCGCCATTATCCTTCATTATGAATGGGGAAAAAAAGGAGACTCTGGATATCTCTTCTATCTTGAAAATTTTGAGGGATGTTTGCAGAACCGTAGAGAATTATCTGATTCCCCTATAAGCTTTCTCACACAGGCTAAGTTTCTTTTTTTTTTTTCTTCTGTCACTAAACCTAGAACTCCAAAGGAGACTTACTCTTCATTGGTGGGGGTGGGGTGGGGTGGGTATTAACCCTTGTTAGGGTCAAGAACCATGGACTCCGAAAGGAAACAGGATTCCATGCTGAAAATACGCAGAGGGTGGGCCAGACAGGTCTCAGCATCTCTGCTGGAAGAGTCCATATAGCCAGATAGAGGGGACACGACACAGAATACTCTCCAGGCCTACTTATGCTTTGGTACATAAACTTTATTATAAGTACAATGTTGCCAGATTCCGGTGCATAAAAAACTGGCTGAAAAAACTCAAACCATAAATAATGCCAAGTAATAAAGGAGGTGAATGTTTCTGTTATTAGATTCTTTCATTGTATAAATCTGTTTAATAAGCTGGCTAGGAATCACTGATAGAAAACAGACTTAGTATGGTGTTACAGACCAACCCGTTCTAAAAGGCCAATATGGGAACTCATGCCAAGTTATAGTTTTCTGTTCTTAACCAATGCAACTTAAAATGCAATTGTTGTTTTCTTGTTCAAAAGTGGAAAATGGCTTATGAGGCTGTGTTTAGAGGGAGGAAAAGGCATGCTTGGTGTCACAGATTACTACCCCCTCCTTCTTCCTCTCCTCTCCACCCCCAACACTCTTCACTTGAAGGCACTTTACCATATTTATAGATCACGCTGCCTTTTGTCTTACTCACCCAGAGGGGCTGGGGTCTGTGTACAACTCATAGTTTTTAGAGTCCTATTTCTCAACATTTATATGCGTGTGTTTAGAAAAATCCCTCCAAATATCCTCCTTTTGACCCAAGAACCATGGCAACCACTTTGACTAAAGAAATTCACTGAACATTAAAGGGGGTGGCGAGGGGGAGTGTGATGAGATGGTGGAGCGGATGGAATGGAGGTCTCTGGGGTCACATTCATCTTCCAACACTATGGTTTCTAACGGCTTGTTGATGTTTTTCTGGGGTTGGTTACTATCATCATGATGGGCTGTAAAATGAAATGCTATAAACTAGCTGAGGACTTAAGGGGAAATATTTGCCAAATGGCATAAACAACAACACCAGGAGTCCCCACATACTCGGCCTCACTCACAGGGCTTGGCCATTGTACCCAGGCTGCTGTTTACAGCACTGGGATGCATAAACTCCACCGCCTGGCCAGTCTACTCTCTGACCCTAGTTCCCAGGTCCCTTTTTTAGGAGGCCCACACACAGCTAAATAGATAAAACAGAGCTAATTGGATGAAATAGGTATTTATCTGCCCAATTTCATTAGTGTTTGGAAAATTTAAGTCTCAATGGTATAAAGGTGCATCGGAATTGTTTGTGTAACTGTTACATTTGTAACTATGAATTAGATGTTTTGCTATGTGTTTTATAGAGGTCATGTGGAAGTGCCTATAGAAGGTGTTCCAAAAAATTAGTTAAAAGTTGGAATTAAATCCTTATGGTTATTTCCCAACAAGTTAGCCATTAATTCTGTAGTCAGGAATATGACTCCTTACAGAATACCGTTTATATGGGAAAAAGTAATTCAATGTAGAGCACTTGGGACATGAAATTCCTTAGAGGCTTTTCAGTAGTTTCTGGGATTCATATTGTTCCTTTCGTTTCTGAATACTAATTTGGGGGGACAAAATCCCATTGAGGAAGACTAGGATTATTCCTGTTTTACACAGGTGGATGCTAACCACAGAAGATGAAGTTTAAAAGGCTGCTTGGTAAGGTATACCATGATATGTATTGTATATTTGAAAGTTGCGAAGAGAGTAGATCTCAAAAGTTCTCAGCATGAAGGGAATAAAAAGTATGTGAGGTGATAGACATTGATTAATCTTGTTGTGGTGATCATTTCACAATATAGACATAGACCAAAACATTATGTTGTACACCTTAAACTTATGCGGTGTTAGATGTCAACCATATCTCAGTAAAACTGAAAAAAATAAAAGGGGCTGCTTACATGTTGGCTAGAGGCTAAAGAAGGGTAATACCACATGTATCATACTTACAGCTGTGGGAAATGCAACGGGAGAAAGAAAGAATGGGTTAGATTTGTCTGAGATTACTCTCAAGTAATTTTAGGAGTCCTATTACTCAAGGAACTTAAGTAAAACTCTAGTAAATGCTAGTAAAACTAGAGGGGGGGGGACAGGAAAAATTACAGGTAGTATTCTTTGTTCCCCCCAAATCAAAGTAAAAACGGACACAAAGTTTTCCTTCTGGGAACAATCCCAGAGGAATGACACAGCTGAGGCAGACTGCAGTGTATTCTCTGTGACCGTGGGGACAGCAACCAACATTCAGCAAGTGCCAGCCCAAGCTTGACACCGTTCTAGGCCCTTAGCTTCATCCTTCCTCTCGTAATTCTTTGGCGTATGGGGAAAGAAGAAAGAGAAAACCACAAGGACTCAGCAGGAATGATTCTCTGACAAACACTGTCAGACTTTGGAGAGAATCACAGAATCTAGGAAAATGGGCCTGGAGGTTCTGATGCCAAACTGGCCAAGAGATCCAGAGCTGTTCCTAGAAAGATCAGAGACCAGGAAATAACAGAGTTAGAAATAACCATCCTACCTAAGCCTGGGGGAAAAAATCCAAAGCTCCATTAAGGAATGATTAATACTAATGAAGATCTATGTGCTTATTTTCAAAGAAGTGTTTGAAAGAAAAGGGCTTCTTTAATTATCTTTGGGAATTAATATCTGGTGATACAGATAATGTTATGGTTCCCAAGGTGAGTTTTGTTTTCATTTAAAAATGAAACAAAACCTGCTAATCTCTCTCCTTTTTTAGAGATTTATTTATTTTTGAGAGAGAGAGAGAGAGAGAGCAAGTGGGGAAGAGGCAGGGAGACAGGGGGGACAGAAGATCTGAAGCGGGCTCTTCAGTGACAGCAGCGAGTCCAATGCGGGGCTCGAACTCACGAATCATGAGATCATGACCTGAGCTGAAGTCAGACGCTCCACTGACTGAGCCACCCAGGTGCCCTGTAAAAACTGCTAGTCTCTGACTAAATAGTTATAACCAAACCAATACTGTACTGCCAGAGTACTTTCATTGTTAGCAAAGTATCTTAAAGAAATAAAAAACATCCAACAATAGAAAGTTTCATCTAGGGGTGCCTGGGTGGCTCAGATGGTTGGGCGACCGACTTCGGCTCAGGTCATGATCTCACAGTTCATGAGTTCGAACCTCATGTTGGGCTCTGTGCTGACAGCTCAGAGCCTGGAGCCTGCTTCAGATTCTGTGTCTCCCCTCTCTCTACCCCTCCCCTGCTCACGCTCTGTGCCTCTGTCTCTCAGTAATAAATAAACGTTAAAAAGTTAAAAAAAAAAAAAGAAAAAAAAAAGAAAGTTTCATCTATACGTTCATCTCACGGGATGTTCGCAACTCAGGTGCAGAGCTGAAGCATCTGGATGTACCTGAGGTCATGCAGCTGCCAAGAAGAGAACCAGGGTCAGAAGTCAGGTGTACCAACCTTTTCTATACTATACTGCTTTGCCACATACAGAAGTGGGGCTTTGTACTGTTCTCATTAACTGTTTGAACACTGGAAACACATACTACGATGTTTGAGGCCTCCTAAATCAGCAGCGGCCCAGGGCTCTGGATTAGGCACACTGGTGGATTTGGGAGATAAGCCTCTGGGTCAAATTCAGTGAAACAAGAGGGATACACACAGACCTTAGGGATTAAGGTTTTCATTGCTCAGTATTGTCTTTCTGGTGGAACCAAGACTGGGGGAAATAACAACAAAGGCAGCCATCATTACTGATCGCCTACTCTGTGCCAGTGACTCTTCTAAGCATATAACATATATTCATTTAAAGCAGTGTGCACATTTAACAGAGGAGGAAGAATTTTAAGGAACTTGCTAAAGTTTACAGAGTAAAGAGGCAAATGATGGATTTGAATCTGGGTTTGTCCATCTTTCTTTTTAGTTCAGTCCCTGCGGCTGTTTCCACTTTTCTGCTTTCTCTCCAGCTGCTTTTGGGTGGGAGGGGGGTGGCGTTTTTCCCATATTCTCTGCCCCCATCTCTGTCCTCTCTCCGCACGCAAAAGCAGCTCCCTGCCTTCCATGGCTTTTCTCTCCCCCAGTTCACCTCTCTGCGCCGTGTACCTGCTGAATTCTGTGGTTCAGGTTGTGCAGATTGTTGTGCTAATCCTCAGATCAGTTTTCTAGGTGTGCAGGATGGTTTAGTGTTGGGCTGGCTGTATTTCATGGACGAGAGACACACAAAAAACTTCCATGCTGTTCTGCCATCTTGGCTTCTCCCCTGGGTTTGTCCATCTTTCAAAGCCCATGAACTTTCTAGTAATGCTGTCTTTTCTCCTGGCTGGGCTCAGCACTGCTTTCAGCTCACTGCCCCATTCTGCAGCGTGTGCTGATGCTCTGCTTTCTCCATTCCTTGCACTACACAGAGTAGAAACTGTTCACTCAACTGAGCAGCTGAGTCAGAGTTCACTTGATTCTTCGTTATCCACTGTGTCATCTGGCAACGCCATGGGAGGCATCCTCATTCACTGAATAAGGCCGGTATTTCATCTTTAGAGGAGTAAGCCCCCATAAAAATGGCAATCCTCTTACGAAAGATCATGCATAGCCGTTACTTTCATCCTAATACGAATAAAAACTTTAGAAAATGACCCAGAAGGCAAATGGAGAGAATTTGAGGATATCAGGCAACTGAAAGAGACATGTTGGAGGTTCGATAACTTATGGACGTGTCGGGCACATTGAGGTGCGTACACAGTTCTACGAACGCCCACAGGAGATGTCACATACCTTCCTCTTCCTCCCTCCCTTCCAAGGAGGCCCCTTAGAGAAGGTGACATATATGTTGAATCTCACAGTATGACTAAGAATGGAAAAAGCAAAAGTGAGAGGGGCATTCTGGGCATCAAATAGTGTAACTAATATGGAGAATGACACAAAGTCTGGTGATGCTGAAACATAAAATTCATGGCAGGAAGTGGTCTACATGGCAGCTGTAGATACAGGGGCAGGCAGAAACCAGACCAAGGAAAGTCTTTGTAGACCATGCTAAAAAGCTTGGGCTTTTTGTTGTGGGCAAACAGGGAGCCTCTGAAAGGCTGTAGACAGAGTAGTAACACGATCAGAGTGGCCATGTCACAGGACAGATAAGTGGATGCCAAAGTGAAGACAGGAAGTCTAGATAATTCCAATAATCAAGCAATGAATTAGGTAGTGGTAATATGAATGAAAAGGAAAAAGGACAAATTTGAGAACTATTTAAGAAGAAATCAGCAGGAGCTGGGTACTTGTGTGGAGAATGAAGGAGAAAGAGGCAATGGTGAGGATGACTCCTGTATTTCTAGTTTTACTGACAGGGTGGATGGTGGTGCTACAAGTTCAGACCAGAAAATAATAAATGGCATTGTTGGAAGTGGAGCACGGTTAGAATAGATCAGGCCAGGAAAATTTCTACTCTTTAGCCATCCATTCAACAAATATTAAGAACACCTACTAAGTGCCAGGCACAGAGCTTGGTGCTAGGGTCACAGAGATGACTTTTCAATCTCTGCTGTCCAGGGGCTCACAATCCAGAAGGGAATCAGAAATGTTAGCCAGGGGCATCTGGCTGGCTCAGTTGGAAGAGCATGTGACTCTCGATCTCCAGGTCATGAGTTCGAGGCCCACGCTGGGTGTAGAGATTACTTAAAAACAAAAATAAATGTTAACCAGGAAACTAAAGCATGGTGTGCCGAGGGCTCAGTAAAGGGGGGACCAGAGAGGATGGAGAAACACTGATCCTGCCCCAAACCAAAGACGGGCAGGGGATGAGAGGGTCAGCACCGGCATACACCCGGGCCCCCTTCCTGAGGGCTGGTCTCTCCCCACTGTACCTGCTCCCCTAAAAAGAGGTCAAGGACAGAAATGAGAAATGACAGGAGGCGAGAGCACCAAAGTCCAATTAACAACAGGTGGTAAGGCTGTCAGTTCAAATCGCCGTTCTGGAAGTCAAGCAGATTTGAGGCTGACTCTGGATCAGTACTCAAACTCTATTAAACCTACAGCAGTAATTGCTCAGTGAGGCCCATGTGTTCCTTCTCACCCAGTGGATGCTTCTCTGGCAGTTCAGAAGTTCCAGGCTGCTGCTGTGTCCCCACACATAGGCGCTTGTTTACATTCTTTCCCTAGTCTCACAGAGGAGAGATTGTTTTTTCTTTTCTTTTTTTTTTTTCAGGCAGCTCAGAAGATGCCCACAGACAGAGTCTCCTGCAGCCATGTGCAGCTCTAGTTCCCCATAAATCCTCTTCATTTTGTCTCCATCAGAGGACATTCAAATATTATTCGAAAAATCAATAACATCCCTGGCTTTGCTGTATCAGCAGAGTTGTTCAGCACACAGGCCGATGGCTGCAGTGCGCTGCTCCATCTCAGAGGTCCCGTTGCTGGGAAAGTCTTTGCCTTTAATGGCCAGCCTGAAAGGCAGGGTGGGAGCTCATCACAGATTGGGCTTTTTCAGCCATTCTTTGCTTTGAGTAGCCTAGAACTTCTGATGGTGAAGTGGCACTGTCTCTCCAAAAGGCCTTATTGCATGATGGGAAACTTGGGAAATGATCCAAACACTATACTAGATCCTCTGAGTTTATAGTCAGAACTACTCCATTTCATGGTCTTTCTTTCTCTTAGATAAAAACACGCCCAGGGGCTATAGCTAATCCTATAAATGAAGGGTCATATAAAGTAAGGTTGTCTTTTCTTCCAAAGCTGGAAAAAAACATACATGAATTCTGGAACCTCATCACTTACCGATGTGACCTAAACTCCCTATATCTTAGTTTTCTCAGCAATAAAATAGGAGTAGTGATATGGACCTTCTGAGTCTGAGTCTGTTGTGAGGATTAAATATGACAATCCTAGGGCTCCTGGTAAAGAGACTAAAACTAGTGTAAGAAAACAATGCATTTTTATTTCCAGTTCTCAATTCATAATAAAGAGGATATTTCATTCCTTAAGAGTCGAAAAAATGACCATACCAAAAAAAAAATAGCAGGAAAATTTGCATTTCATTATTGGAATGGTGTGGTTAGCATGTTGAAGATTCCATTAGATGGTACCAATTTTCACATTAAGTGGACATGAGTTATTGCTGAATACTTGACGTCGTCTCTGGAGAATAAGACATCATAGCCACATAAATGATAAAGTCAGATTTCATGGTATGTCTAGATGTGACATCAAGAGTCAAGATAAGAAAAGTCAAGTTATATACCATAGATGATAGGAGAAGCTTGGGAGGAGGAAGGGAAATTCTGGCTCTTTCTTCCAGTGGGGCAAGAGTGGTAATGAGTGATTATGCAGAGAATCTTCTATTTTTCTTAGCATTAGCTGACTGAATGAGTTTTCCCCAGAAAGACACCCCTAATTATAGGGATGATATGGATTATTTTTCATTTACTACTTAAATATCCCTTATATGAAAATGTTAAGTTGCAATACAATTGTAAGAGGAGTGCAGAGGGAGCAGATTTTCCACACTGCAAAAAATTCTTTCTTTCTGCTAAAAGTTCCTTTAAATTGTAACCCCATTCAAAGGTTTCTAACCTAGGGTCCACTGGTTTAGACAGAATTCAGGTGGCCTACGGATTTGGCTGGAAAAAAATCCACCTATATTTTTGCTAGCCTCTAACTGAACTTCAGCACTTCTATCAATTATGAATGTTGGCAACAAATAGTGGTTCACAGTACCTATGACTGTCACCAATAGAAATTAGCATTTTTATTGCACATTACTATTGTTGTAATTTACACCAAGGATTGGGAAACTTCTTCTGTAAAGGGCCAGATGGCAAATATTTTAGACTTTGAAAGCCATATGATCTCAGTCCAACTATTCAACTCTGCTGTTGCAGCATGAAAGCCAGCAAAGATGATATGTAAATGAATGAGCATGGCCGTGTTCCAATAAAACTTTATTTACGAAAATGGTCTGTGGGCTATAGTTTGCTGACCTGGTGTACATACATTATGACTTTAAAATTATAGTAGTGATTAGTTCTTGTTACTGAATATGTTAAAAAAATAAATATGCATTACTATATCATAAATGTGTGGGCATATAAAATATTTTAATACTGACATTCATATACATGTTATTTTAAGCATTGAAAAATATTCTGAGAATGGGTCCACAGGTTTTATTGGATTACCAATAGTCCATAGCATGAAGATTAAGATGCCTTGTCATATAGATATAGTGCTTGTTTACAAATTACTCCTGGGCAGAGACTAGAAGGGATAGGGAAGAGGAAAGATAGAAAACAAAATCAGAGTGGTAGATGGCACTGTCCACTGAAACTAATCAGGTAGGAAATCAAAACCTCTCTGGACTTCCTAGGGCAGTCTATGAAAAACTGGAATTCTTTTCCCTCTGTTCAGCTACTGCAGGCAGTTTCATGTTTTGTACATTACTTCTCTCTGTTTACAACGGCACTGAGGATTCCCAGTCTGCCTTCCCTGCCATTACTTCTTGCTGCCACACATTTTTCTGAAGGGTTTACAGTGCAAATATGTTACTTCAGCACAACACGTTCAGATACGCCAAATTGTGACTTGCCTTCCTGATGATTTATTTCCCCAAATGTCACCTGCATAATGCTTATGGGATAGTAGGGAGCAAGTTTTCACTTTGGAATTTTCTACTTAGAAACCTGAAGTGGAAAGATGGGGGGAGCTGGAGGAGAGGAGGGGACCTGGGGACCAGGCTTCTCTGTGCCTCATCAAGGTCAAAGCTCTATGAAAATATCCTCAGGGTCTCGGAGCAGTGAAACCAACTGGGAATATATGTGACAACTCACATCTTTCTCATGGAGGACAGGCTGTTTTGTCTTTTAAGTATAAGCCATATTTACTTCTAATAATGCAACAGCAAAATATAATGTGAGGAGAAAGCACCTTCTGCTTAGTACTGTACTAAACAGCTCTGGGTTACATTTACAATTTTAATAAACTGATTTGTCAAAACTGTCAGAATCAAGGGAGATCATCTGGATACCAGATGAACAAAAATATCTGTAATTATAAGTTGTCCATTTTTCTCTTTCATCTTCTATATATGTATCTGTGAGCAGCTACATATTTTCATGCACATACGTACACATAAATTTTAGATCATTTAAAAAAACCTGTCATAACAAAATTCAGGAGAGTAGAATATACAGTTCTCCTGGGATAGCAGTGGGGCCTAGAGGCTAAGCCGTGCTCCCCATCCTAGGACCAATATCCTTTTGCTGAACTATCCTGTCAGAGCCAAAACATTTCAGTTTCATTACCACCTGGATTGTTACTAATGTTCGCTGGTTACTCACTTGCTGTGCGAACACAGGCAAGTAACTGAACTTCTCTGGCTCTCTGAGACCTATGTGTGAAATAAATATTTTGATATACGTTAACTGCCTCACTTAAGTGGCACAAATATTAATGAGATTCTTTTGGTAAAGAACCCCAAGCCCTCTGAAGAATGCTATGAAATATTGCCGTGAATGTCATGAATTAATTACTTAATTAACATACTTCCCTCAAGTTTAATCAGAATCCTATCTTCTACAATGCAAGTGTTAGATTATGATATGTGACTACTTTCAGCTGGAAGGTAGCCCACATTTGAGGGCACAGAAATCTATTCCCATAGAAGAGGTGAGAGGGATGAATGGAAAGATGACAGGATGCAGCCTGAAACACGGAAACTGAAGAAGCATGAGTGTCACGTCATAGGTTGTGGGACATCCCCGCTGGGGTCTGGATCTGACTCCCTTTTGGAAGTAGTTTGGAAAGGCAGTAGGATAGTCTCCAGTGCCCTTTTCATCATTATTCTCAGGGTAGAGAATTTGAGCTAGAGACTCAACTCACATGGAGAATGAAGATGTTAAGAGAGCCAGGGTTAGCAAAGGCAGAAAGATCAGGACATTTGGGAGAGTTTCCATGTATTAGAGCTCAACATCTTTTTCATTTTATTTTGTTTTTATTTGAAGACCAATGAGGAATGAAGCCTCTAGATGAGGCTAGCTAGGAAGCTGACTTTGGTGGTGGTGGTGGTGGGGGGGGGCAGCATAGATAGTTGATTTTTAAGCCTGACATTTTAAATGACCCCTGAAGGGTTAAGGGCTGCAGTGAGCATCTCTATGGCAATTTTCCAGCCTAGCTACCCACCAGGCATAGAGTGTGCTGGGAAGCACAGTTTACTGAAGTATATTGCCTGCCTTTGGTGAGTGAGAAGAGTCTACCACTTTAAACAAGTCTTTGGGCTTGTTTAGTCCAGAAATAGATACAGATATGGAATGATAGTTCTAGAAGTGATCCTAGAAACCTGCTAGGATGTGTTACTTAACTTTGGGGAAGTGAAAGCTAAAGTCCAGAAAGGGAAAGTGACTTGCTCAAGACTCCACAGTGAGCTACTAATGAAGCCGGAGGCGGTACCCAAGTCAGTGTCCAGACTGCTGGTCCAGCATGCAGGCTATGGAAAAATGTTAATCAATGGTCCTTCTTTGATACTATCCTGTCTGGACCACTTAGAAAGTCTTTCTAAGGTAGGAAACACTTGACTACAGAGGAAAAGGGAATGTGTTACTAATAATGGGTAGAATAAAACATTCTTGGAAGCCTAGCCACTGGGCACAAGTTCCTCTCAGAATGAATACAAACATCTGTACTTGTTCTAGACTCCCTATTTCACTCTCTCCATCACACCCGGCTTGCCTTGTTTCATCTCTGTCCATCGACCACTGGGGACCCACACTGCAGTGACCTTTCTAGCAGGAACACCTGGGCTTGGCTTTCTCTATAGGCTTGCTCCTTTGCTTAGCCTACAGTGGTCTAGGTCTTTGCCGACTGCCGCTTTAATCATTTGTTAATTTGCTTAAACATCTGGTCAAATTTTAGAAATAATCTCAACAGAAGGGTTTATGCTAACTTCTTTTGGATGTTGAGAGTTTCCACATGCTTCCTCTCTCCCCTTCTCCCATACTCACACACACAAATAAATCACCAAGGAAAGTGAGACAGTCTAAGTCAACAGAAAGTCAAGGAATATGACTCTGGCCACGATTTCTCTTGGTTGTTCCTTAAGCTCCTTAAATTCAACAGGTTATGAAGTAAACATATCTTCTCTCCATCCCCACCCTTTTTCTGTATAAATGGTACTTACGCCTTCTACTTAGTTGCCAGACCTTGAGTATCATCCTGGACTCCTCCCTCTTTATTACATTCTGGGCACAATATGCCATTAGCTCTCATAGAGTCCTTCTAAATTTCTCTTGCATTTTGCCTCTTGTCTCCATTCCTACAACCACTACCTTACTTCAGGTATTTGTCATTTAGATTAATATAGTTAGTACCTGATGGTTTTCCTGGATCCAGTCTCACCTCACTTCAATCTGTTTTCCAAACTGTAGCCAAAGTGGTTTTTCTGAAACACATATCTGATCATATTGTCTTGTTTAAAATTCCACAAGAGATCCCCAAAGTCTTCAGGCTCCTACCATGACACCTAAACTCCTCATGACCAACTTTCTATCTCTCCCTTCTCATCTCCTACGTGCCCTATATCCTGGCCTTCCTGACCTAAATGAAGCTCTACTGGTGCTCTGACCTCTTGTATTCATGGACTTTGTCCATGCTGTTCCATCTTCACTGCTGCCTGGCTAACTCCAACTTATTCTTCAAGACTTGGTTCAAACCATCATTTCCCCAGGAAGCTTCCCTGCACATGCTTGGCTCTTCATACATTTTTTGAATGAATGAGTAAGCCAAACAAAATGGTAGAAACACGTTCTAGTAAACACATCTCGTTCCTACAAAAGCATGGTTATAACTGCAAAGGGAAAGGAAAGAATGTAGGCTGGGGAATGTTACTTTTGTCAGAACTGCCTTTCCAAAAATGAGATAGAATCCTAAAGGCCAGTCTTTCTGCAGAAGACCTGAAGCCTAGACCCCTGGGTCGAGGCTGTTTAACCTGCTTGGGAGAATGAAGGAGTGAGTGGTTAAGTGGAGGCAAGTACATTCTGCCTCATATGGTGATGATACACAGTTAGATTTTTGTGTCCCTGGGGGAAAATGTCACTAAATATCATCAGCAGGACAAAACTCATTTTCAGAATAAAGAGAAACTTTTCATGACCCTCTTGGGCCAACGCAGGAGCTGTCTCAGCAACTGTTAATGTTTAAAATTGTGATGATCTTCAGAAATTTCAAATGGCCACAACAGACATCTCAATAAGATTGGCCTTGAACTGAGTCGTGCCAGAAACAGGTTTTACCATAAGCACGTAGAGAACCAGACAGAAGAACCTTCACCTTGAAGACACTGCTTTGGCTCTTGGTGGCAGCAATCTCGCAGAAAAGGCACTCCCTCTACTACCTCAGAGCTGCGAGACAGCTACTCTTCTGAAAAGACGCTCTCAGTCTGTCCTTTGCCTTGGGAATAATGCTGGGCATTGTTAGTCTCAGAGACAGAGGTTCTCTACTCTGTCCTCCCCGCCCAGGAGTCAGACTGCTCTCACAGAAGTCCCCATCACTGACACCTCCTTGCCGCCATCACCTGCTCCTTATAAACCTCTTCACTTGAGAATTGAGTTTTAGGAAAGAAGAAAGGGGTTGCTAGTGAGGCTGCCTAGTAATCCAGCATGATCATTCCAGATGTTGTGACTCATTTGAAGGGAGTTCCCGTCTGGACTGCCCATCTCAGGCAGCTTACGAGGGAGTGTGCCCTCCAAAGGCTTAGAGAGAAGTCTCAGAGGGGAGCACATTCCCCAATCAAGACTTCGTCACCCAGCAGGGGCTATTTAGAAGCCGGGCATCTCAGCTTGTCTCCTCCGTAGAGTGACACCAAGACCTTCCTGTCAGCCACAATCCTGAGTAGTGATGACATCAAAGTGACGTCATGTGGGTGGAGGCAGTCTTTGTTTTCTGAATTACTGAGGTGGCTAACTGTTCACCTGACCTGCCATACTGAAAGCACCATAGGAGCAGAGAGAACTGTCTTAGGGGCAAAGACCTCAAGAGTAAGAAATGAACAGGAAGTCTCCAGAGAAACTGTCTTATGATGTTTGGAAAAGACTGATTTTATCCCCAAGCACGGCTGCATTAAACGCAGGCTACATCCCAGCAAATGGGACTTCACAGAGTCTGGCAGAAAGGACTGGCACTGCCGGATTGTGCTTAAGTAACAACACTGTCCTGAGAAGTCTGACAAACACAGGGACAGGAGAGGTGGACCAGAAGAGGTGCCCCATGGGATCCGGCATTTCTGCCAGCCAGCGTAGGCCTGAAATTCGACACTGTTAATGACTCGAGCAAGGCCTTTCAAAGCCACTTTGCCACCAACACCTGGAGCAGAGCATTAAAAGAGCACTAGACAAAAGCTCTCTATTTCTTATCCCTCCTCGGGCTTCCTGAACTCATACTACCAGTGTGGAATTTTTTAATAACAAAAGGAATTCCAAATACCATGCTGTGGGTAGCAGAACTCTGTTTGCCCCTTGTATGGCTTAATCAAACGTTTAAAGATACTTAGGCCGGGTGATTCTCCCCAGGCTGGTGAGAAGTTCCATGTGTCACAAATCAAGAGGTAAAGGACCTGCAAGTGTGAGCACATGATAGAGTTTCTAACTACCTGTGGGCCCAGGGGAAAAAAAAAATTAATAAGCTATTACATGTCAGGGCTCTTTTTAAACACAGGGCACCTGGGTAGCTCAGTCAGTTAAGCGTCTGACTTCGGCTCAGGTCATGATCTCCCAGTCTGTGAGTCTGAGCCCCACGTGGAGCAGAGCCCGCTTTGGATCCTCTGTCCCCCTCTCTCTCTGCCCCTCCCCTCCCACGCACGTGCGCGCTCTCTCTCTCTCTCTCTCTCTCTCTAAACAATAATGACAACAACAAAAATTAAAATAAACATAATGAGTAACTTCACAGTAGTTGGGCATCTCTTGTATACTTTTCTTTTTTTAATAGCAACTCCTTTTAGTGACTGGAAGATACAGGAATAAAATGCTCTAATGCATTACTTAACTACGTTGACCACAGACACAACATTCTACTTTGCAGTGAAAGGAGCTGCTACCTCTACCAGATCTCTTGAATCCTGCATAGAATGGAATTTAAGCTTATGACCATATGCAGTTCTTCATATCATTTCACTGGCGACATGGTCTTTTCTCTTTCCTGCTTGACCGCTGTTGACCCCTGGTCACCTACGTGAGGGTTGTAACTTGATGGCTTAGAAACGCCTGGTTTAGGCTGCGACAGAACAAGAAGACCTCAGTCTGTTTTCTTCTCTAGGAGTTCCCCGGGCCCTACTTTTCTCATCTTAAAAATGAGCCCTCCCCACCCCACTTCCACCTCAACATACCTGAAAGATCAGCATCTCTCCTAGTAAGAGCAGGAACGATTTTTAAGTTGGGGTGGGGAAGGTGAGAAATAAAAGAGAAAGTGATCAGGATCCCTTGGATAGGAAGGACAGGGGGGCTTTTCTCAAATTCTGAGATTTCCAGCCGAAGGGTTTCTAATATCCCCTCTAAATAAGGAACTGTAGGGGCGCCTGGGTGGCGCAGTCGGTTAAGCGTCCGACATCAGCCAGGTCACGATCTCGCGGTCCGTGAGTTCGAGCCCCGCGTCGGGCTCTGGGCTGATGGCTCAGAGCCTGGAGCCTGTTTCCGATTCTGTGTCTCCCTCTCTCTCTGCCCCTCCCCCGTTCATGCTCTGTCTCTCTCTGTCCCAAAAATAAATAAAAAACGTTGAAAAAAAATTTAAAAAAAAAATAAATAAGGAACTGTAACTACCTCCACACCCCATCACCCCCTCATTTTCTCTCCATTTATTCCCCAGTGAGGTTGGGGCCGCATCTCTTTCAAGATTACATCAGCAATGTTTTTTGTTAGTGGTCTCTGAGCTTGCTCACAGAACGTGAGTTCACAGAGACCCTTCTGGTTGCCAAATTTTAGCAGTAATTGGCATTTATGCTTTAAGAAATCTTTATCAAAAGTCTTGTACATATATCAAATAATACATTTGTCAAAAATAACTCCCTTAAATTATTTTCTTCCTGGCGTATATGATCACAGGTTATTGCTTAAGTTTATATGATTTAATTGGAGATGTTTAATCACCAAGGGTTCAACTTTGCAAATATTCTGTATGTACTGATGAAAAACAGACATCTCTGGGCAGATTTAAAAAAAATGAAATCCACATACTTTGTTACTTACATGACATCATGTAAGTGATAGTTTGCAAGGCTATGGTAACTGGTTCGTCAAGTACAAGTACTAGGGGCACAATTAGGGGATCCTCTGTATTCTCCCGACCTGGCCTCACCTACCCAATTCCCAAGCATGCGGGACCTCCCCCACCCACCTTTGTTTTCAATAAAACTAGGGAACTGTCCTCTTCTCTTAATTCTCTGAAAACCTACCTGAAAAAATAAGAAATACAAGAGCTGCTCTGAGAAGGTGCAGCGACAAAGAAAGAAAGTGAGGGGGGGTGGTGGGGGGTGTTGGAATTCATCTAAAGAAAACATCGGGGTGATCCTAGAATCCTATCCCCTAGAGGTGAGTGGGTGCCAAGTTCTTCATTTCTCCTAAATGATCCCAGCAGCTGCAGCACGTTATATGTGGCAACTTTTTTAGGATCTGAAAGGGTTTTCAAAGTCATGCTGGCAGCTGCCTCCTGTCGCCCCACTCTGTAATGATTGAACCTCTTGTTCCTTTTATAGAGTTGTTCTCTCCTAATAAAACACTAAATGCTGGTCCGAGCAACTGCTCCAGGATCACTAGATGCAATCCTCCCTCCCTCTTGCACCTCACCCTACATGCATTTTCTTTTCTGGTCACAATGGCCCCCTGTGTAAACTGTTCCAGCAGTGACTTACAGCAGCACAGGCACGCACGCAGGCTTGAAAATGTGCACACACAAACACACACACAAGCACCACCAGTCCCATTTCAACCGAACCTGAACTCCACATCCATTTCCAGCTATTTTAAGAGCTGCTACTTTAAAACTGGGCAGCCGTCCTAAACACATGAAAGCATATATGAAGCACAAACTGCCATAAATGAAGAACCGCAATTCATTGTGTCGGGAGCCTGCAGACGTGACACCTTCAAGCTGTTTGTCAGAATCAAAAGCTGTGACTTGTCAACCTTTGGATGGGAAGCCCTGCAAAACAAGCTATTTTTTTTTCCTGGCAAATATGAACCATATTTTAGAGGTGTAAACTTCTTCTAAACTTCAAAATGCAGATGGAAATAGCACCATGCCAATCTAGGAATCGGCTCGCAAGGGATTCCTTGCTCATCCCAAACCTCAGTCCTTCTGTTAAGCCACGACCTGGGAGCTACAGAAAGAAAGCATGATTCCCTTTCCCACATGGAGTACAGCATAATTTAAAAGGGGCCTCTGTTTTTAAGGTTTCATGCCCAGTTTATATTTAATCTGTATTTTTATATTTCCATTTAAGACTGTAAGCTTCTCAAGAGCAGGAGACCAGGTTACTCAGCTTTTTATCACTGGCAGCTCGCAACATGCCTGAAAGGTAGCAGTTGTTTGCTGAATAAACAAGTGAAATCCTGAAAACAAAACGAACTTGGCTTGTGGGTGCTTGGCAAAAACAGGCAAACTGTAACAGTCCCTCGATCACATTTGCTCCTGAGATTTTGAAAGATTTTTGCTGGGCTTTTAACGAGAGAATCCTACCTTTTTGAAATAATTCTAATTGAGCAATGGCCATTTGATTATAAATGAAGACAAAACAAAACAGAAAGAAGCTTCAATGTCTAATGGGTAGTAAACAAATGAGGGTACCCAAATTTTCTGTGCAGCTTTTCTTTATCCTGAAGATGTCTCTGAAAGCATAAATAAAGATGCTGTAATTGGTGATTTAATACTTTGGCCTACATTAGCTTGTGTGCGTTGTTTTTCTATTGAGTGCTAAGCATTTTATGTGAACTGCTTTATTTACTTTCTATTATGGAAACATTTTGCAATATAGAAGCACAGAAGATGGCATAATGAACCGCATCCACACATTACCCGCTTTAATGATTTTCGATTCACGGCTCCTCTTATTTCATCTATATAAATTTGTTTTTAACTTAGGTTTTGTGACAATCCAACTTTTGCCTAGAGCTCTCCAATTAGTTTATAATTACTACCAACTTTTTAGTTTTGAGAACCTCCCACTCAGAAGGTGGAAGTTTTGAGCAAAAATATGACATTTGACATGGGTGCAGCTGCTTAAAATATGTCTTCATTAAAGTCAGATGAAGGAGATAAGCCTGGTCTTGGCCTCCAATGGAACACAGTCAACGTTTGCATTTTTTCTTTTAAGCATAAAAGTAGAACTCTCTCCACCACCACACTCCCTCCCAGACTCCCCACCCCTGCCACGCAGTAAATACCCTAGTTCTGAACAATTTCCTTAAGAGTACGTTCCTAGACTTTCTGGTCATTAGCACCCACGCCTCCTGTTCCCAGTTTCTGCACTCACACTTTGAAGGACCTGAAGGCAAGGACATGGGACAAAATAAATGCTCAAACAAATTCATTTTAAGACACAGACCTTTATACATCTTTTCATTTTTATGGCTTAAGATGGTGCAAAAATGTTACTTACTCCCTAAACAGTTATTAGTCTCTGTAATGTAACATAGCAGATACTTTCTAAATCCTTTTAGCCTTCTCCCCCTTACTGGAAAGATCATCATTTTTTTTTTTTTATTTCAAAGTGGATTTAATAAAGAAAAGGAGCGCTGTTAAAGTAATACGTGAGGCTTTGACATTAAGCAGGGCAACCCTGCGGAGTCGGCAAGAACAGGGTCTCTAATCTCCAGTGATTTATAGAGGCTCTTCCTTCATCTCTGTACTTGGGGAGGGCCAAAAAGTTTAGAGACAGCCTGGCGTCCCTCTTACTCCACACCACTAACTCCTGCTGGCCAGTCTGCCTGCTAAAACTTTTAACTCTTTAGCTGCTAGCTGACAGCACATCCATTAAAGCCAGTTATTTGCTTTCAGGACAGAGGTTTCATATTGCAGTAATGCACATGGAGGTAAACATCTACATCTGATACTGGAAAATTATAAGCAAAGAGCGAAAAAAAAAAGTTAAAAACCAGATTGGGCTCATTTGAAGATGAAGAGAAACTCCTTTTCATGAGTGAATTGAGAATTTACTGGGTCGGCACCCTTACCCCGCCCCCACTACTTGCAGTGAGCCAGCTGAGTCATGGTGGCTGCATTCTCTTCTAAGTAATGCTTGGAAATATAACTCAAGGTCAAAGCCAAAGTTCCAGAATATGATTAGAAGGATCAGACAACATTAAGGGTCTGAAACAAGTTGTTCTAACTTACTACGTAAACTACGGGGTAAGAAGGAAGGTGTACTTGTCCTGGGCCCTGCCCAAAAGGAAGTGTGCATAGACAGGGCAGTTGGGCCTGTGTGGTCCTTCTGGAATGGGAGGGACTGAAGGAATGATGCCATGAAGCTGACACTAGTACTTTTAGACATTGATAGATAAATACTATGAGCATATTTCCTCCCCTCTATCCCTGTCTTCTGAAACAAAAATCCTCTTGCCCAAGCCTCTCTTTAACATCAAGGTACCTGCAAAACACCAGTCACTCACTGCCTGTGCCTAAGCAGGATCTGATGGTTCTCAGTACAGTACTTTCACCCAGGGCTGAGTGCAATTGCTCTTGAAAGGATTGGCAGGTGAAGAGTAGGTCCTTTCTAGGCATCTCTGCATAAAAACCCATCAGGAATACTTCCTGGCCCTCTAGAAGGCCATATTTTGTGGTTGCCTCAGACTTGGTTCCTTGTCTCTACCACTCAGAAAAGGAAGCACTCCTCCTAATGCATCAAGAGTGAAGGAGAACTTACCTGAGTCAGGGTCTTGGGCTGAACTGCACTTTTTTTTTAATGTTGATTTATTTTTTGAGAGAGAGTGCAAGCAGGGGAGGGGCAGAGAGAGAGGGAGACACAAAATCTGAAGTGGGCTCCAGGCTCTGAGCTGTTCTCATGAACTGTGAGATCATGACCTGAGCTGAAGTTGGACGCCCAACCAACTGAGCCACCCAGGCACCCCTGAACTGCATCTTTTAAAAGACCAGAGAACACTGCATTTGATAACAAGGCCTGACAGGGGATCTAAAGTAGAAAGTACATGCTGATGTAAAGCTAGGACAATTTATATCAGAGATGGCCTTGGGACAAGACCCTTGTGTTTGATAACCTTGGGTCCCTGCTGCCTGGGCCACTTACGACAAAGAAAGGTAGAGAGCCCTACTTTAAGAGGCTTTCTGGAATCAAGCACACAGGTCAAGAAGACTGACAAAGATCAATATCACTTTGTCTAGGGCTTGCAGATGGCAAGTCAAGGTCACAAAATTCACAACTGATAGTAGCAACAGCAAGCAGCAAAAGACCCTATTCTTCCCCCAGCCATAAGCCAAGTGTTTTCTATGATTCAGGAAGCTGGCTGAGTGCCTCATCTAATGGTGGGGCTAGGGAGGGAACTGAGGCAGAGATAGGCAGTGACCTGCTCAGAGCTCACAGCCTGTTGGTCGGAAAGTCAGCCCCAGACCAAGAGCTTCTGAAATTTGAGTTCTGGCTCCTATCTTTGGCAAGTTATTCAGTTTCAGTTTACTGAAACTTCAGCAAGCTTCAGTTTACTCCTCTTAAAATGAGAGTAATAATTATACCTATATGATGCTGTGAAGATTTGACTGAATGAACAAAAGCCTGTAGAATGGTACCTGGTACACAGTATATACTGATCAAATGTTCTTAATTACTGTATTGTTGTTATTACTGTTTTTTTCCAGAAATTCCCACTCAAGTGAAAAGGGTAACAAGTGCACTTCTTTGGAACAGCACATGGCCCTCAAGCCAACTCCAAGCTGCTCTGAACCCATGCAGTAGGGCAGACAATTTTCCCCATGATAGCCCACCGCCATATGCCTCCTTGTTTCTGACGCGGCACATACCACATTTGGTTGTGATTTAGCCTCTATACAGATTAATTCCTCAACTAGATAGAGCTCTTTTGGGGTAGAGTCCATGGCTTATTCCTACTCACATCTCCAAATGTCTGGCCCCGTAGGTGGCCCACAAGCATTTACTGGATGAGTAAAAGAATGAATGTAGCTTATAGGGCCTAGAAAGCCTTCTCTGTCTCTACTCACTCTGCCAGGATTTCTAGAGTGTAACCTGTCTAAATATGCTGCCTCCTCACTCTGGTAGGCCCAGGGCAGAGTTTAGACACCAAACATATTTACAGTCTAACCTTCTCTGAAGGTGACACATTCAAGGAGTCCCTCTGTGATGCTCTGGGCAACTCTTTCACCAGGCCGTGAAGTGAGTATTTAACACATCACACCTCTTAACAGCATTCCCACAGACTCTGGCATACTGTTAGCACTCTCTGTTAGTGTGAAAATCCCTATTTTGTCAGGTTATTTTTTGGTCCTGCACCAAGCAGCAGCGCGCTAATGTGAGAAAATCTGGAGACACTCCTTCTAGGTCGAACTGCCAGAGGCCTCCAGGGTCATAAACACCATGTCACAATTCTCCTCTGGTGGCCCATTTACCAGGCTCGCACTAACCACAGGCCTTGCCACATGCCAGACTTTGCCAGCTCAGGAGTAGGAGCTGACATCAATACCAATCCAACTATTGAGGCTTCATCTCCTCATGGTGACCTTCAAATGCAGATCGAAAGAATTCGTGAGCAAGAAATGTGCCACATTTCCCATCCAGGCCCACAGAGGGCCACTTGCAAAGACCCTCCCTTGGAATGCTGTAAAGCAATCGCGGAGGGAGAGATGGATGGAGTTAAGCTGCTTTGTAGCAGTCTGTGTCTCACACTCACAGACCGAAACTCTTTGGAGAAAATTTGCCACAGGTTGTTTCCTTTTATGAAACATTTCTGGTCAACAAGTAACAAAGGTGTCACAATATTCTGACAGCCAAAGCCTGGTGCTGGCTTTAGGATGGAGTTTCCACAAGGCAAACACCATTTGTTTGACTTTTTTTAAATTTTATTTTATTTTAAGATAAGCTTCCCAAGTCTTGAAAATCAAAACGTGGTGGAGCTCTAGAATTTAATGGATTAAGCCGATTTGCCCAAAGTAGGGACCAGAAATGGGAAGGAAGATGCCAGAATCCAGAATCTCAGCTGTAGGCTCTCTACCTCTGGAAAACTGCAGACAGACCTCCAGCTCCTACCTCTCTAGGCATCCTGGATACACAAGCCTTATCGGCCACCCACACTACTTCAGTTAGTAAAACGGCTTAGGAATGTAAATCACACTGGAGTGAAGTGTGATCCTAATTTGCACTTAATCAAAGCCAATTAGAGGTACATTATTTACACAAAGCCCATGCATCTCAATTATGCCTAGCACAGCCCAAGACAGTTTTGAGTCCAGACCTTAATTCTGCTTAATTAGAGAAGTAAACATTTTCACTGAGTCAATCCTCCAGTCTAGTCTCGAGCCTATGGCTAAACGGAACCAAATAGGCAGAGTTCCTCACTAGAGGGCCAAAAAAGTGTAACTGAAACCTGCTGGAAATCAGCAGAAAATAAAGATCAGTATTCAGACCTGGGGGCTACGCTGGGCTGAACAAAGTAGCACGGGGTTCTCTGTTTGACACCTTTCTTAGCACCTACTCTGCCAGGCACTAAATAGCATATTTGTTTCTCCTCCTTTTCTGTATTTTAGCAAGATAAACCACAATCTAGGGGGATGGGAAAGCAAAGGACCCCAGTTCACCTCTCAGGTAATACTTTTCATTTCTCTAGTTCATGTGGTCCCCGGTCCACTTAGCTGGAGGCAGCCTCAAGGGAGGTGGTTTGAGTCAGGAGGGGGCAGAGGAGGCCCTGAGGTCCAGGCAGGAGGCCAAGAGAGAGCAGCAGTGTCTAGGTAGAGATTGAGAACAGGAATTTAGGGCAACAAGGTTTCCAGAGCCTACAGACCAGATAGTCGGGATAGGGCCCTGGTGACAACTGCTTGAGAACGTCACTCACCCATCCATTCAGTGACTAGGCGCTCTGCACTGAGCCAGGTGCTGGGGAGGCTTCTGTTGCCCTTGCTGACAAGGCCTCAGGTCACCATGCTGTGCCTTGCAGTGCCTGGGCAAATCCCCCGACTTTACTAGTAGGCAGAGGGGTGAGGAGCTCTCCCGGAATAGACTCTGATGGCTCCTTGGAGGGTTCCTCCTCTCCATGGTTACAAAAAGCAGCATGGCCTTACAGGGACCAACGAAGGCCCTGGCAGTGGAAGGACCAGCACTACGAAGTCTAAACAGCCACCTCCAAAGCTCAGCCAGAGAAAGAAAACAGGAGCAGAGAAAAGACCTGCAGCTGTGGATTGCACTGCTAATTCCAAGGAGCTCAAAGGCAGTGGAGGTCAATAGGCTTCAGATCAAAATACCAAAGGTACACTTCAAGCTGCTCTGGTGAGTGAGGTCAAGTTTTAACTTGGACTATGGTCCTCAAGTTCTGATGGCTCATAAATCAATTTATTTTAAACTTCATTTCGGTCCACTTCCCTTCTAAATCCACTCACCCATCCCTCTGTCACCTCTGTCTCCTCCCAGCTAGGAGTGGAGAGGCAGAAGGAAACAGAAGCAAGACATGGCACCTGGTGCAAAGTGGGTGCTTAGTACCAATTGTACAAAACCAAGACAAGTTAGATTCATTGGTACATTTCCAGCACAAATAGTCCTATTTGTAATAAAAAATAAACGAGATGGTAAAATCACTGAAAGGACTAGGCAGCACTATGGAACGTCCTGGCGGCCCAAGTGTTTTCATCACATAAAGGAGCAAAACGGAGTGAAGTAACCATTACATTACAATTTCCAGTATCACAACATCATAGTATTATTTAGACATAATATGCCATGGGCTGCTTTATTTTTAATATTAAAGGGGGGAAATCACAAATATATTCACATATATATATTTCCAATTGTTACTGTTTATTCAATTACACATTGCATTCCACTGCATGAAATATTTACCTCAACAAAAATTGTTTAGGTAGATAAAGGGATGATGTAATTTGACCAACTCATTAAACCAGGATGGACACAAAAATAACAGTATTATTCTCAAACTGAGGTATAGAAACTTCTAGAATGATGTGGCCTACAATACTCCTTGTTGACAGGCTTTCTTCTTTTTCATTCAACTCAGCTCTTCCACTTTATTAACAAGGACCAATCCAACAAAACTTTTTATAACTTGGGCATTTAACATGTCCCAGAGCCTCTGTAGGTCAGGCTAGGGAACTTTCCCTGGCTGACATATTTGTCTAAGAGTAAACCCACTTTAGTTCCCAAAATATTTTCCCTTCAAACTCTTTCAACACAACTGGAATGGACTGGGTTCTCTGTCCTTGCACATGAACCAAATGCCCTGCCCACTTTTCCCAACCATTCAACTCTCAGAAATTACTAGTCTGGACACTTGGGGAGAACCTCTCACTAACAGCCCAATATCCCCCTCCTTTTTCAGCTGCCAATTCGAAGGCTCAGTAAAGATTTCACATTGGTAAGTTATTCCCAAAGAAGCAATAAAGGAAATTTCACATTTATGAGGTTTGCTTTTTCCTAGAGACAAATTTTATTTCAAACCTGAGACCAATTAGGGAGAAAAATAACAAAAGCGTGTATGCAGTCAAATGATCTATCTACCCCTGAGCTATGCCCCCAACAAAAGCATGTATGAATGTGTTCACTGAGACACCATCCTGAACAACTCTTTTACAGCTAAAACAGCTCTTTCTCATATATTATTTCATTTGATCTTATTACACATTCACAAAAGTCCAAGAGGCAGATACACAGTATATAGCTGGGATCTATGTAGTACAGTTAGTTGGTCTTCTGAATCCAAATTCAGTGGTTCTTCCACTATGTGAAACAGTCTAAATTGAAACAGTTGATCAAGAAAAAAGTTCTTGAGCATCTTTTTGTGTGCAACCTCTGAAGGAAGTAACAGAAAAGAAAGTAAAGATACTTGCACGGGAACTAATATTACACTGTGTGTTAATGAACTGGAATTTAAATAAAAACTTGGAAGAAAAAAAAGATTTGTCATGAAAACACAGGAGAACTTTTTAATCAGTAGAGAAGGGGAATGTTATTCTAAGTATGATGCAAGCCCCAGAAACCATTGAAAATTGCTGATAAATTTAAACCCATAAAAATTTAAAATATTTTATGGCAAAACAAGTATCACAAACCTGTTAAAAGATCCTGACAAACCAGGGAAAATATTTATAATAAACATGAAAAATAAAATGCCAGTTTACTTAGTATGGAGAAAGTTTCTCCAAATCAATATGAGTAAGACTAACAACCCAATAACCATGGAAACAATGAGTGGAGAATAAAAAAAATAAGGAACTTAAACATAAGAAAAGATGTTCACAGCCCGTCTAAGAGAAATGCAAATTAAAATCACATTGAGGGGCGCCTGGGTGGCTCAGTCAGTTAAGTGTCTGACTCATGATTTCGGCTCAGGTCATGATCTCACAGTTCATGAGTGAACAGTGCAGAGCCTGCTTGCGATTCTTTCTCTTTCCCTCTCTCTCTGCTCCTGCCCCACTCTCTCTCTCTCTCAAAATAAATAAATAAACTTAAAAAAATCACAATGAAATATCACATTGAATCTGACGGTCAAAACTAAAAAAATCTGATAGCATGCTGTATTGGAAAGATATAGAGAAATAAGCACTCTCATACATTGTTGGTGGGAATATAAGTTAGTAGAACAAGTATGATGGGAAATTTGGCATTTGTTAATATGCACCTACTCTTTTAACTTGGGAATTTTACTTCTAGTAAGTAACTGTAGAGTTCCTAATCGAACATTACACAAATGCTCAAAGATATAAAAAGATGTTTATAACAACAAAAGATTGAAAACCATCTATAGGTCCAAAATAGAGGTTCTAAGTAAATTATGGTAAATCACTGCAATGAAAACCATGTTTTCTCTAAAAATAACACGGACATTCCATAAATACTAAAAAAGGAAAAATATCCAAGATATATTGACGTATGATGAAACTAAAACACAAAAAGAGTGTGCATAGTAGGATGTTCTTTTGATGAAAAAAAAAGGATATTTGTATATGCATGAGTATGCTTGGAATGACACACAGGAAACTGGTAACACTGATTACCTTTAGGGATAGATCAGGAGATAGGGGTGGGAGACTTCACTATATACCCTTTTGTGCCTAATTTTCAACTTTTTAATTTTTTTTTTTTTCAACGTTTATTTATTTTTGGGACAGAGAGAGACAGAGCATGAACGGGGGAGGGGCAGAGAGAGAAGGAGACACAGAATCGGAAACAGGCTCCAGGCTCTGAGCCATCAGCCCAGAGCCCGACGCGGGGCTCGAACTCACAGACCGCGAGATCGTGACCTGGCTGAAGTCGGACGCTTAACCGACTGCGCCACCCAGGCGCCCCTAATTTTCAACTTTTTAAAATGTTTATTTATGGGGCGCCTGGGTGGCTCAGTCGGTTAAGCGTCCAACTTCGGCTCAGGTCACGATCTCGCAGTATGTGAGTTCGAGCCCCGCATTGGGCTCTGTGCTGACTGCTCAGAGCCTGGAGCCTGTTTCAGATTCTGTGTCTCCCTCTCTCTCTGACCCTCCCCCGTTCATGCTCTGTCTCTCTCTGTCTCAAAAATAAATAAACGTTAAAAAAAAATTAAAAAAAATGTTTATTTATTTTTGAAAGAGAGAGAGAACAAGCAAGCAGGGGAGGGGCAGAGGGAAAGGGAGACAGAGAACCTCAAGCAGGCTCCACGTTGTCAGAGCAGAGCCCGATGTGGGGCTTGAACTCACGAACCATGAAATGATGACCTGAGTGGAAATCAAGAGCTGGATGCTCAACCGACTGAGCCACCCAGTCATGGTATATATAATACCTATTTGCATATGGTACATAATACCTATTGGAAAAGCTGAGATATCATAGAAATAAAATAGACCAATGAATTGAAACTTGCTGGAAAAAGCAAGGTCCAGATATTCCCATATGTCTCCATCTTTGCTGTCCAGGGGAGGAGGCAGGTGTGAGGAGAGCTGGCAGAACCCCTGGCTCTGGTACGGCCCATGCAAACACTAATCTGTCATAAGAATGTCCTTGGAGGGGCCACTTCTCGCCTGGCACATGCACAAACACACACAAACAGTACTGGATCTTTTCATGGGAATACACCTTTTGTTCCAAGTTACAAGAAGTTTTATATCTACAATTTCATCAAATCTGCATATGTTCTAAGGGAGGTACTTTTTATTCCTTCCAGTTACATAAATTTGTACCTTGAAGCTCAGAAACTCAAGTCCTCACCCCAGATGTAAAATCAGTAAGTGGCAGGGCTGTGATTTAAACCTGCATCCCCTAATTCCAAACTGGATATTCCTTCTGCCATACAAACTACCTCGCATTCCCTTCAAAAGATAAATTGTGATTCCTCAGACCCCAAGCTGTGACGGTTACAAGCTATGAAGTATTTATTCTGCCTGTGTGACTCCCTGGATCCAGTGGCATCCAATGGCCTCCTGGACTTTAACAAAGCATAACTGCCTTTCCCTGGGCATCCAGGGTGCTCAAGTGTCAAGTAGGGAGATTCGACTATAAGAATTCTGAGAGCTCTTACAACTCTATTCTGCAATGAAATAGAAGATTTCTTGAGTTCTGCTAACAGTGGGGAGCACATTACCCCAGGGATGAACACTTAACAACAAAGAAAGTACTCCTAGCTGTGGAGCCAAGCTAGAGTTAATGCTGAGAGACACTGGAGAGGGAGAAAGAGTGAGCCAAAGGAGGCTTAGCAAAACTCACACCATCACAGTCGTCCAGCTAGCATGAAGCAGCCAAGCCCAGAGTGGCTTGTGGTCACCTGCTTGGCTTTTTTTTACTCAGGCAGAGGGATCCGGGCCCCCTCACCATGGAGGCCCGATGGCTTGGCCCACTATTTTAAACATGGTTTGTGGTCTATACTAGGATGGATTGAACAACTCTGTGTCCTCCAAGCGATTAAGAACAAATGTAACATATGCTTATCCCAATGACAGTGATGAGGATGGGTGAAGAGACATTGGGCCACAACAACATTAGGCCCCAAATTTTTCTAAAAATATCCTCTGTGAAGCCCCAGGGAAAACTTTGCCAAATACAAACAATGTCTAGTAAATCTCTTCACCACAGCAAGCTAGGTAGAAGCTGCCATTTATAAAGAACCCAAATGACAAAGAATGGAATAAAGCTTTCCATCTGCTCACACACCTGCCCACAAAAGGAATTACTGACTAAGGAAAAGAGGAGAAATAAGCAAGAGCTTCTATCCTATTAAGTATATCAGTCCTAGGTTGCCCTCCACCTTTGAAACAACAGCTTTACGGAGATATAATTCACCTACATACATTTCACCCATTTAAAAGGTACAATTCAGTGGCTTTTAGTATAGTTATAAGATGTACAACTGTCACCACAATCTATTTTGGAACACTTTAATTACTCCAAAAAGAAAAACCCTGTACCTCTTAGCCATCACCTCTCAAACTTCTCATTTCCCCAGCACTAGGCAACCACTAATCTACTTTCTGTCTCTCTAGATTTGCCTATTCTGGACATTTCATATAAATGGTACCACGGAATCTATGGTCCTTTGTGATGTGACTGGCTTCTTTGAGTCACAAATATTTTCAAAGTTCATCTGTGTTATGGCATGTATTAGAACTTCATTCTTTTTTATGGCTGGATAAAATCCCTTTGTATGAACATACTACATTTTATCCATTAATCTGTTGATGGACGCTTGGGCTATTTCATCTTTAGGCTATTGTGAATAATGCTGCAACGAACACTGGTGTACAAGATTTTGTGTGGATATGTTTTCATTTCTCTTGGATATATACCCTGTTGTGGAATTGCCGGATCATATGATAACTCTATGTTTAACTATTTGAGAAACTGCCAAACATTTTGCCAAAGGAGCTGCACTATTTTACATTCCCAAAGGCAGTGTACGAAGGCTTTGATTTCTCTACATTCTTATCATGCTTATTATTATCTATCTTTTTTATTATAGTCATCCTAGTGAGTACAGAGTGGCATCTCACTGTGTTTTTGTGTTGTATCTCCCTGGTGGTTAACAATGTCAAGCATCTGTTCACGTGATTATTGGTCATTTGCATATCTTCTTTGGAGAACTGTCTATTCAGATCCTTTGCCCATTTTTAAATGGGGTTACCTGTCATTTTACTATTGAGTTGTGGTAGTCATTTACATAGTCTAGACACAAATCCTTTATCAGATATATGACTTGCAAAAATTTTCTCCCATTCTATGGGTTGTCTTTTCACTTTTGTGATGTTGTCCTCTGAAGCACAACAGTTTTTCACTGTGGTGATATGCAGCTTATCTATTTTTCATTTTGTTTCTACTTATGGTGTTATATCTAAGAAACCATTGCCTAATCCAAGGTCACAAAGACTTATACCTATGTTTTCTTCTAAGAGTTTTACAGAATTAGCTCCCATATTTAAGTCTTTGATCCATTTTGAGTTAAGTCATATATGGTGAGAGGTAGGGTCAAACTTCATTCTTTTACATGTGGCTATATAACTGTCCCATCGCCATTTCTTGAAAAACTATTTTTCCCCAAGAATTGCCTTGGCACCCTTGTTGAAAATCAATTGAGTATAAATGTGAGGGTTTATTTCTGGACTTTCCACTCTATTCCATCAATCCATATGTCTATCTTTATATTGGTAAGACATCATCTTGATTACTGTAACAGTAAATTTTGAAATTGAAAAGTTGAGGCCTGTATATGTTCTTATTTAAGATTGTTTTGGCTATTCTGCATCCATTGTATTTATATATGAATTTTAGGACCTGCTTATCAATTTCTACACAGAAGTCGCTGGGATTTTGACAGGGATTTCACTGAATATGTAAATCAATTTGGGGAGCACTGCCCTCTTAACAATATTGTCTTTCCATCCACAACATGTCTTTGCATTTATTGAAGTCTTCTGTAATTTAACACTTTGCATTTTCAGAGTATAAAGTTTATATTTCTCTCAAATTTTTTTTCATGTTCATTTATTTTGAGAGTGAGAGAGAGAGTATGTGTGTGAGTGGGGGAGGGGCAGAGAGAGAGGGAAACAAGGAATCCTCTGCATTGTTAGCACAGAGCCCAGTGTGGGGCTTGATCTCACGAACCATGAGCCAAAGTCCATAGTCAGACATTTAACCAACTGAGCCACCCAGGTGCCCTTACACTTCTTTTAAAAAATTTATTCCTAAATGTTTTAATCCTTTTGATGCTACTGTAAGTGGAATTGTTTTCTTAGTTTTGTTTTTGGTTTTCTCATTACTACTACATAGATATACAAGTGCTTTTTATATATTGTTCTTATATTCTGCATCCTTGCTGAGTAAGAATTTGTTCCTAAAGCTCTTAAAAAATAGTTAAGTCTTGTGGTGGCTTTGTACTGACTCAACTTATATAAGCTGGAACTATATTTCCCAGAATTTCCTTCCCTATATGGCTATGAGTTAGGCTTGTCTATAAGAAAGATTTATATGAGATTCAAAAGATGGATGTGCAGCAGCCAACATTACACTCTGAAGGTTAAATGTTGGGCGCGTGGCACTGTGGCATCTTGTGCATTCTGTTGCTAATGTGCTGGCCAACCCACCAGGCCTGCATATCCCCCAGCTCTCACCAGATATCCTCCTTCAGATTCTTTGTGTCCTGGGCCAAGTGCATGTGCAGCTGTGTAATGAGGAATGTCAGTGCCTGCTCCAGATCACCCATTTCATCATGGCTACCAGCCCTGAGAAAGAGACATGGGTTCCAGTTTGCCTCATGGGTTAGAGTTTGTCCTTTTACTCTGTCACTTCACATTAAGCTTTCTTCCCAACATCAGCCCTGATCTCCATTCAGGCCCACCATGAGACTCAAAGGCAACAGATTTCTTAAATAGCTACCACAATCATACAAGGTCAGATATAGGTCTAGTCCCAATAATGGATACCTTATTCTATACCAGTGGTTCTGCTTCTGTGATGAAAAATTATTAGAGATGCATTGCACAACAATATGCATAAGGTCAATACAACTGTACTGTATACTTAAAAAAGGTTAAGATGGCAAATTTTTATGTTATGTGTTTTTTACTATGAAAATAATAATGTGAATCTAGTAAAGGGAAAGCAAAAAAAGACTAAAAAAATGTGGTAGTGGGGCGGGTGCTTGTTGTTGGTGATACAAAAGGGGAAGGAGGGACAGACAGGCTATATAACTCTGTCTTCCTAATTGGAATAAGGATATACCTCGGAGATGGAGAATATGTCTTATTCATTTTCATCTCTGAGTAGTCAAGAGAATCTTTAGTTAACGAAAGTACTGAATGAATGAATGAATGAATGAATGCAAAACGGGCAGGGGTGACACAAGTAAAGGTGGAAGCAGTCCCCCAAATCAAATATGACTAGCGATGCTGAATCTTCAGTGAATGACAGAAGATCTGTGGCTTGAGTGACATCTACAAGTGAGTAAAGGTTTTTCTCCAGGCACAAAATGTAGGACATGATATTAAACATTCAAGAGATACATGACCTAGTTTTTGGGGGGTAAGGTGGGGGTGTTGGGTTTTCAGTGAGCTCTGAGAATACACAGACCTATATAGGACAAGTTTGTGGACATAGAGGAGAACAAAACAAAGGAGAGCAGAATCTCTTACCCTATGGTCATGTTTCAGGTCAAATAGTCCTTTCTTACATAGCCCTTTCTGGCTATGCTCTGGAAAATTCCACGTTTCACCTCCCCATCTCTGTTCTTGAGTTCAGAATCAGACTCAGACTGTAAGTCTATGGGCATCCATGCTTTTTTTTTTTTCATCCTATGTTTCTTGCCAAAGGTAATACTTTTGGGCAACACAGCATTCACTCACTCACTCACTCACTCACCCACCAACCACAGCTAAGTGTTGGGAATTTACTGTTAAGACATGGTCACTACCACTGTAGCTATTTGTAAGGGCCCTGAATACTTCTGAGAGACCAGTCAATCTCCTGTTTAAGTTTCCAAAGAAATAAAAGCCTCGGCATCACTACTAATTACCTTCTAAGTTACTAACCACTGGGGCGATTTAAAAATTAACTTTCCTATCTTAGTAGAGAGGGGACAAGAAGAAAAGAAACTTGCTTTTGGAAATTTGGCTTTATTAAGAAAATATTGACTGTCCCCATTTAAATGTATCTCTGACCGGAGATGGTTAATCTCTGGCAACAAATGATGTGCGTGTGTGAGGACACTGTTTATTCTAGCCTTTCTGCAATTTACAAATCGAAACAAATAATGGTGGAGACATTTGCAACTATGGAAAAAGGGTGTTTACAAAGTGGGAGAAAATAGACTAAATAGGCTTAGACTATAGAAAATTTCTAACACGGCATGGGACGGACTGCACAACAACGGAAGGTGCAAAAGGCTATGAGTCACAGTTATTGTAGCAATTAGATCTTTACAGAGATTTCCTAAATATGTCAGTTTTAGAAAATAGTATCTACATGCAAGTTATCTTGGTAAACCCTGGGGACACCAGACAGGAAAATTTTCCTAGGCCTCCTGTCTCATCTCTCCACCCTTAGAGATAGCTTCTCAGATACCAGGTCTTAGTTTAGTGTTAAATCATTCAAGCTCAAGGTGCTTCTCACACTTTCCTTTGGAAAATAATTCTTCTTTCCCAAACGTTTCCTTAAATGGCATTGCTCACAGTGAGTTTCCCTGTGAGAAGCACGCAAGAGAAGATCTCCTTTAAAAATCCACACCAGCCATTTTCTTTGTCCATGATCTTTCGCTCCGTTTTTAAAGCCATCTGTCCCCCTTACCTATTACAAAGCCTTTCTTTTTAACATTGAATGTCATATGTAACTCCTCAAATACTAGAGTAAAAAAGAGGTTAAGTCTTAAGCCACAATCCTTAATTTGCTGTCTTCTTGTTGCAGAAGTGTTCATATGAAAAATATCAAATTACTTGTTAATGATCAAAGGGGGTCTGCCTAGAATAGATAAAATTTTAATGACAGTGAGGACAAGTTTCTCCCATGTAGAAACTGACCCTGACTACACAGGCTTTCATATGGATTTCGTATCTTTACAAAAACAACAATCAAATAGCAACTCATTAGAGATGAAGAAGGGAAACAGTTTAGTATTCATGAAAAGTAACACTGGGTTTTCACAAGATAAAGACGTTTATCTTTTATGGTGCTGAGGGGAAGAACTATTCCCCAGCTCAGCTAGCAAGAGAAGGTGTAAGTTCACAAGTGCTTATTACAAAAACAGTATAGTCAAAGAGGTTTTAGGATAAAGGTAAGGACTGTGGTCATTAGCTCTTTATTATCCAAAGTCCAAGACAGCACTACACACGCAGACACTGGGAAATAACAGTACTTGATGGAAAAAGAACGATGATTTTATGCAGTGAGATCCTCAAGTTCATTTCTTTATCAAATGAGCTTGTTTCACTAAGTTTGGGCATGAACTGGCAATGCTTACTTAAAGTCAACATGAACTGAAGCCAAGACAAGATTGTGGAAACCAGGCCCACAGAAGCAGAAATTTGGTCTAGAATATTTTCCAAGGAAAATGTTGATGAGACTTTTTCTTCCTTGCACAAGAGGGAAAAGAATGGAACGATAATTGAATGTCTATTATGTATCAGGCACTATGCTATGTTTTGTATGCTATGTTCTGCTATATTCAATATAAAAATACATATACTATGCTACATACAATATACATTATATTATTAATCCTCAAAATATCCCAGTGAGGTAACTGATGTTAAGTAACTTATACAAAGTGACAGATCTAATTTTTTTAAAAAGTAGAATGGAACCCGGGGCTGTCTGCCTACAAAGACAATATACTCTTTTCCCTACAAGGTAGTTTCCTCCTATCATACTTCTAATATCGCTTTCATGTTTTTAAAACCTGGCCATAACTTACTGCTTAGCTCTCTCTCTTTCCAGTTCAGATTTTTTTTTAAAGGCTGTTAAAGATATTTACTATTACAGATATAGCTGAAATCTCTGTGTACCTTACCCCACCACGGTCCTCTTTGTCAGTAGCACACTATTCCCATTCCTCTGCAGTCTGTTTTCTCCCTCAACATGTTTTTAAGATTTAGCTACATTGCTAAAGATAAGTTATGCTCACTCACTTCTACTCTACATAATAAACTTATCATAATTTTTTAAATGCTCATTTAAAAAAATGTTTATTTATTTATTTTGAGAGAGAAAGCTAGCAGGGAAGGGGCAGAGAGAGAGAGAGAGAGAGAGAGAGGGAAAGAGAGAATCCCAAGCAGGCTCCATGCTGCCAGCGCAGAGTCCGATGTGGGGCTTGAACCCATGAACTGTGAGATCATGTCTTGAGCCAAAACCAAGAGTCAAACACTTAACCAACTGAGCCACGCAGGCACCCCATTTACCATGATTTTTAATAAATCTATGCTTTTGTTCATCTGCAATAAACATTATTATATGAGTCTTCTTTTATTCAAGTCAGAACTTTCTCCGGACTACCTAACCTTGAGGTGGAACCGCCAGATCCTAGAAATAATAATGATGATAATAACTGACACTGACATAGTGTTTATTTTGTGTCATTGTGCCAAGTACTTGTTACGTTAACTCATTTAGTTTTCACAATAACTTTATGAGGATTCTGTTATTATCACTATCTTACAGATGGCAAGTAGTCTGGCTCTAGAATCTTTGCAACCAGACATTGCAAAATATCTTCCAAAACGATTACATCAATTTATATTCCACCATCAGCCTATGACTTTCCACATCTTTGCCCGCACTTGTGGTCAAAGTTTTTAGTTTTGTTGTCCTAATATGAATTTTTCCTAAATTATTCCTATATGCGTAACCATTTGTCTCAGCACAATTTATTGACTAGTCCATTTTACAGTACTGATTTGTAATGCTATCTCTATCACATTTCAAGTTTTCAAATACATGCTGATTTCATTCTATTGTTTGTCTACCTCTGTAACAATACCATTCTATACAATTACCGCAGTTTATATAATACATTTTGGTATCTGAGAGATAGAACTTAAATGAGATTCTAATAAAAATCATAATTGGTTGGTTCTCCAAAATTGTTCTTTGCTATTTTTGGTCCTTTCGTCTTCCATATGAAGTTCACGATCACCTTGAAAATTTTTATGAAAAAACCTGTACTGGATATTCTCTGATTGCTCCTTCAGATCCACTTCCCACTCTTCTCCATCTTCCTCTATCCCCATGCACTGTCTTCCAGATGGATAGCATCAACTGGGTTCCTTTATCCTAGATGCAGCCAATGAGAGTCAATGGCAGGAGAAGGAAGAGCAAGAAAAACAGGTACTTTACTCCTTGGCTTTCTTGCCATGAGGTCCAGGTTAGCAGTGGCTATTTCTCTGTGGAAGGCCTGTCAGATACCTTCTCCAAAAGCTACAGCTACAGCACTCTCTGGGTTCTGACAACTGCTCTACCCCTTGCTGTTTCAGACCCAGGAGTGCTAAAGGCTTCTATTTTTTTTTTTTTAAGATTTTTTTATTTTGAAGTAATCTCTATACCCAACATGGAGCTCGAACTCACCCCCTACCGAGACCAAGAGTCACAAGCTCCATCGACTGAGCCAGCAAGTTGCTCCTAAAGGCTTCTATCTTTTGATAGCTCAGGGTACTTCACCTTCCTCTGTTGGTTTCTTGGTTTCCCTAAGCTTTTTCTAAACATTTGCAAACAGACCCTTCATTAACTCTCTTTAGTAAACACTTTCATATGTGCCATTGGTTTCCTGCCACGCCTTTGACTGATTCAAAACCTATTATGATTTTCATTAGAATTTCATTTCTCAATTAATTTGAGGATAATTGACAACTTTAATATATTGAGTCTTCTCATACATGAGTATGTTATATCCATTTATTTAGGTCTTCTTTCATCCCTTCAATTTTATAAATTTTCTGTAAATGTTTTGATATTTTTTCTAAGGATTATTCCTGGCTTCTTTGTGCTTTCGACCATTAGTGCAAATAGGACTTTTCTTTCATTGGTTATTGCTGACATGTAGGAACACCATCCATTTCTGTATTCAGCAACCTTGTTGAACTCTTTTATTAATTCTGTTTGTTGACTCTCCTGGATTTTCTTTCTTGCAAATCATATCATCTGCAAATAAAGTCAGCTATGCCTCTTTCTTTCCAATTCTTCTATCTCCTATCTCTTGCTCTTACTTCATTCCATTGGTTAATACTTCCACACAATGTTGAGTAGAAATGGTGTTAATGGGCACCCTTGTCTCATTTCTCTTAGCATATTCTTCATGAAGTAAAACCACTGTAAATCCTAAAGCTATGGCTCCTAGCTTCCACTTGCCCTTAAATAATTACACTCAAATTAAAGCGCCCAGGAGTCACATTAGCCAAAAATTCATGTTACTACTATGTGCCCTGGAGAGTACGCTATAACATTCTAATACAGAAATAACAAGCCTTGACAATCGTAGTCTGCACTGAAACAGCATTATGTGAGTTGTGAACTCTGGCTTAGGTGGAACTAATTTAAACAATAAGGTTCAACCAATTCCTATATAAGCAACCACCATCCATTCACCCACCAGAATTTGTGGAGATGGTCATATCAAACATTACATGATTTACCATTTTAGCTTTTGAAACTGGGAGGAAAACATGCCGAAAAGAAATAAACAGCTCCCTCTCTCTCTCTTTTTTTTTTTTAATGAATGTAATAACAGAAGAGTAATGAGGTTGGAAAACAGATGTGGACAAAGGGAAAGCGCAGGCTACAGTGTGGCCCACACATTCTGGAAAGGAATGATAAAAAAAAAAAAAAAAAAGCTTTACAAGCTGTTCCGAGTCTTGAATTAAAAGAAGTAATCAAGCAAGGCTGACTTATAAAGGGTCAGGGGGTAGCATCCTGCAGCAGAGAATAAACAGAACTCCTTTTCCTTAACTGTCCCCTGCCCAGCTAAATATGGGAAGGAGGATATTCCTGGGTAGCAGCCTCTCTGAACATATTCTTAATTCAGTGTTTAATAACTGCCATGTAACCTCCTTTCCCTGCCCACCCGCTCCCCAGGGAGGTACTTCCCTAATGGGTTGGCTCTTTTTAGTCTGGTTTTAGTCTCTAGCTCTTTATATTCTGACGGGGGCACCACAGTCTCTTTCTATGACTTCCAGGCAAAATGTGTCAAATTAGATAAATGTGTTCAATGTTGGTTTGGGAGAGCTCTCATTCTCTAAATGGCTTCTTCCCACACCCTTTTCACCATGTTTGCCTCCTAGAGTCAGTCAGAATGTGTATAAAAAAAGAATCCTAACTTGAGAGTGTCGAAATCCTCAAAAAGAGGTTTGTTGTTGTTGTTGTTGTTGTTGTTGTTGTTATTTTAACTTCAACAGTACACCCGCAGTAGAGCAACATCAAGAGGTAAATGCAGCATCTTGGTAAAAGGGAGATAAAGTCTTATCCTGTTTCCAAGGAGATTAACCACACAAAGCTAATTTTCTTGTGTTCCTATGGGCACTGTTATTAATAGTGTTTTATGGCGGAACTGTCAGGCACTCGTCAGTTTACCAAACTATGTTAGTCTGTACAAAGTGTCTTTCCAAGTGGCACTGTGAGAAAGCAGTCTGCTGCAGTTGTCTGACTTGGCCTCTGAAAGCTTTCAAACCAACTACTGAAGTCCAGCCAGCATCTAATTTTACCCGTGAGTTCCAGGAGAGAGTAAAGCTGGTGGGAAGATTACAGAGTTCCTTGAAGCTCTGACCTACAACAGGAAGAGAGTTGTCAGCCTTCATGTCTCTCACCCTAAATCCCAAGGCAAACAACAGTGGCAGGGCGTTTTATAACACGTTCCCATTGTAAAATTGCATATTTCAGAAACATGATGCTGGCTCCCTCATTTTCCATAGACTTCGTGTCAGTATAAACAGATGACCTTAAAATGAATATTTTTTACTTAAGCTTTTTGATTCCAATTTGTCTAACTTGGGCTTCTCTGGGTTGTCTTGTAAAACTGTGGAAATCTACTGTTTTCAAATTGGCTAATGCCTCTACACGTTCAATTCTGATCACTTCATTAATGTCCTGGGAATTTCTGGTAATGTTAGTGTGAAATACCACAGGGATTTCAGAGTTTCAGGGACATTTTGAGCTTACTGTAAACAGAGTAGAAAAACAGGGCTTTGAAGTTAAGTCTTGCTTTGACATACAGCAACTCGGGCAAGTTGCTTAACTTCTCTTCTCCCATGCTTATCTGTAAAATGGGTATAATAATAAGACAAGGGTTGCTGGGAGGATCAGCGACAACCTGCGTTAAATGACTTGCAGAGTGCCAACTCACACGGCAGTTCAATCAATAGTAGCTATGGCCAGTCCAAAGTGAAAGAAGTCAAACCTACAGTTCTGTTCAGTAAAGGTGCCACAGAGGACACCCCCTAGGGAAAAAGATGACCTCAGGTGCCCTTAAAAACACTAGGAGGATCAGCCAACAGGAGAGCAGAGGTGATAGCAAGTGTCTGGTGTCTAGGGAGATCTCCAAGATGATTGTCCTAGGCCAATAATGATGGACAACTGCCCATTCTAAGGCTGTTTCCCTCAGAAAGAATACGAGCCTCTTCTTGGAGGTAGGCTGATGAAAGGGGGGAAAACAAACAAAAAGCAAAACATAAAACAAGAGAACCAACTCCCATGGGTGGAAAACTTAAATGGTTTCATTAAAATTCTTATGTTGACCACCTTGCTTTCTGGAGTAGCAGTTCACAAAGTAATAGCCAGTAACCTAAGAATGGACCAGTCTTAGGCACCCTCACCTTCTCCAGTGTTTAAACAGGTGATCTGCTTTTCTTGTCCCCTATGGATAGGAGCTGACAATTGCTGCTGTGCTATTAAAGTCAGAGCTGGACTCTAATAAGAACAAAGCACAAACCATACTGGAACATTGACCATAACTCTGGGTCATTAACTGGCTGAATTTCAGTGTTCTCAAATTCTATGTGCCCTTGAGAAGGGAGATCAACACAGATTAGTTATGCCCACTACTCCAAGCCTCTTCCAAAATAATAAAAAAAAAAGTAAATAAAAAGTAAAGATCATACTACTATTTACTAAGCAACTACAAAGTACCCGGTACTACTAATACTACTCTTCGGTCCACTAGAAGGAAACATTTTAGAAGGGGCTCTGATACTATAAAACCTCTTCAGTATTCAATAGAAAAATAACAAGTTTACTTCTGACATTCAAATAAGCTGTTTAGGAGAGAAGGGCAGTATATACTTAGACCCTTGGGTTTAAGAAAGAAACTCATCTTTTAATCAGATACAAAATAAGAATCCCCAAGAGCTCAAGGCTCACTACAACATCTGCCAGTTTAGAATGGATTAATAAAATTAAGAGGTATGGTAAAATCTTATCTAGGGAGAATTACAAATACAAATCCATATGCTGGAATGGGATAGAACAGTCAGCTGTCAATATTTAGCCAGTGTTCCATAATTCTTTTACAGAGTAACACCTGCCTTCCCAAATAAACTACAGAGAGTTTTTGTCAGTCTCCATTATTAGGAGAATATACTAATCATCTTATATCATATTAGACAAATATACTAAATTCTAATATCTAATATCATATTAGACGAATATACTAAAATTATTACCAATAAATTCCTTGCTTAGAAAATCATGGCATGAGTAGGCTTCATCCTACTTACTTAATCCATTTTTTATTGTGATCAAGGGAAAGAATCTAACATTTATTACGTGTCTATTTGGTGGCAGGCACTCTAAATGTTACTTCATTTAATCCACACAATGAATCCATGAACTAAGTATGATTACCTATATTTTATAGAGGCTCAGTGGGTGATGTAACTTGTCTAAGGTCAATGGCTAGTAAGGAAATGGCAGACCCAGGATTCAAACCCAGATAAGCCTTCCTCTAAAATTTGTGTTCTTTTGACCACACCATACAACCTCTCAGGAATCATGCTATGTATTAGCATGATCTAATCCAGATTAGATATCCAATCTGGAGGCAATGAGTTTAAAATCTGAGTGAAAGATAATCAAAGTATATAAACAAAGAACATAAGACAAAACATGGTAAGTGCCACATGAGGGCAGTGATTATTAAAGACATGGACATTCAGAAAGACAATTTTTGACTGGAACAATCAGGAAAGGCTACAAGGAGAAGTGATATTTGATCTAAAACTTGAAGGATGAGCAGAAATTCTAGGGGGCTAAAGAGGAGTGTGTGAAAGGACACTGAAGACAGAAGGGCTATTTAGAGGAAGGAGACAGTGTGTACAAAAATATGACGGTGGGAAGACAGAAGGCATGCTCAAGAGATGATAAATAATTAAATCTGGCATGAACAGAGGGTTCATCTAAGAAGGAGTGGGAGGTAAGGTAGAAAGGTCGGTTTGAACCAAACTGTGCTGTGTCAGTTCATTTAGACTGATCAGAAGGAAGACACTAAGTGAAGGTCCTACGTTTATTACAGAACGGAATCATGTTCCAAATTATTTGATTGCTCTTAAATTACATGTTCCTCCCACAGCACGATGTCACCTTAAACAAGAAATTAATGAATTTGGATTTCTATTATTTGAAGGTGGCAACACGTCGTTTAAGTTTTAGAGGAGGAAAATATTTTGACATGATCAAAATATTTGTTATTTGGGGATAAAGACTCTACTGGGGCCACTGAGGTATTCCACTGAAAGGGAGGTAATGTGGTAAAAAGTATTCTTGAAGGGATGACTGAGGGCATGGGTTGAATGCCAGAGTTTTGCCCTTTATTAGCAATGTGATCTTTGAGAAGTTTCTTTTGCTAAGCCTCATTGGTAAGATGGGGATGACAACACCCAACTCACAGGTTTGGATTTGAAAGGATATAATATGGGTAGAAGCACTCTACAAGTATAAAGAATAATTTAAATTTTTAAAAAATCCAAAATTCTTGATTTGGTAGAGAAAATACTTTAAACAGAACCTGAGTTCACCCCCAGAAATTGTTCATACACATGCTTATGTGCAAAAATAAGGTCCAACCCTTACTTGTAGGTTGCTCAAAGTCTGTCCGCAGGGTTTGGGGTTGAGGCTGAGTAAATTACTTTGGGTTCTTGCGCCTTGGGATACAAACCAGCTTAACCCCCAGGCCTCTTCTGAAATGGTTATTTTTGTGTAGCTCCATCTCTGTTCACCTGGAAATCCTACTCATCCCTCTTTAGTCCCAAGACTCAATGGTTTTAAAGGCAACAAGTGGGCATCAACCTTGGATGCACAGCACTCCATAGGCAGAGACATTAAATTTTTAAAAAATCAACAAAAAAGAAACTACTTCTTGACTTGAAAATGTAAGACTGATGACTTCACATAGTCTGGTCCAGTTCAGGGTCACTTGGAAGGCACTCTGAAACATAGTATTTTCATGTTAAAAAGGAAGCCTTAACTGTACAACGATCCACTGGCCAACTTATTCTGTGACTACCAGTAGAGGTTGGCAGTGGGTAGGAAACATTTGTTAACCACAAAAAGTAAATATCAAAGTCAGAAAATAAATATAATATACTTGTGACTTAGAGTTTCAGAAAATAATCTCTCAGTTTGATGACTCATTTTTTAGGGGAAAAAGGATGGTGTGGCATCTCCTATCCTGAGCCTAGGAGCAAAGTTGCAGAGAGTTGGCAAGGAAACCATCAACGCCTCAAATTCCCTTAGAGTCAAACCCCATCCACTTAGTATTTTATTAGGTGTTACTCACTGAACATCTAAACAATTGCCAGGACCTTCCTACAAAAAATAGCTCAGGGAAGACAAAGCTGTGGTAAGGTTCTCCACATGAGCAGCTCTATCAGGAAACCTTTAGCCCCAAGACCCTACACACAGCATACATAGTCAAGCAAAAAATGTTTATAAAAGTCTTCCAAAGAATGAGTACTCTGATGCAAAAAACTTCCCCCAATACACTTAAGCCAACTACGGATATAGACACGCAAAGCCAAGTCTACTCTAATTTCAGGGCTCACACTAACACCACAGGATGCAAGCATGTGTCCATTGTGGTTCCACAGAAGGATAGAAAGACTTATGGGTACTGATGACAGTATGACTGATGACATACTGATGATAAGTCTCTGCCCATTGGTTGTCACCATCAGTTTCCCATGATGCTTTCTAGACATTGTCAAACTAAGAAGAAATTTAGCAAAGTGAAATGTGTGCACTAAAGAAAGAATATTTCTGGAGGTGTTTTGGAGGCTGTAAGGGGAAAGAAACTTGTGCGCACACATCCAAGCTCTCTTCTTACCTTGTCAGGTGACCTTGAGATGAATAGTCACCTCTTGAGCTTTGTTTTTATTCTTTGGAAAATTAGGAATGTGATTAGCTGGGGAGGGTATTTCTGACAAACACCAGAGAAAGGAAAACTTTGATATTTTCATCCAACTCTGGGGTAGAGAGGAGGATGGAGAATCTGTTCCAATCTCCGGTGGCTCCAAACAGAGCAAAATTTGAAACTTCAATAAGTCATTGTGCTCTTTCTGTGACAATTACAGCTCTTTGAAAATCAGCTTTAGTGCCTTCAGAGCAAGTTTGGATGAATGAAGCCAAACCAAGTCCCAAATAGGAAGGTACAAGGAAAGGGAAAGTGGGATGACACACAGGGCTGTCTCAGTGTCAGCAGGCAACACCAGAACTTAAAGTCTTAAAAAGAAACGCTAGAATGTTCTAATTGAAGACTGGGATGAATTTATGGTTGATTTTTGTAGGTAAATAATCGTGGGTGTTATTACAGTACTGTTGTTGGTAAGTATGCAGGACCTTTCCAGCAACCTAATACCGTACTTATTTTCTGATCTTACCAAGTACTTGAAACGTTTTAGAAAAACAGGAAAACCAATTTGACACTAGGGCAAGGGAGAGATAAAAACTCAAGGAAAAGACAATTGAGGCATAAACTAAGAAAGTAATTTTACTTTCTAAACCAGTGAGCATTGTATTAAGCAAAGAAATGTACTTGTCATAGTTTTTAAAGCAACCTGAAAGTAAGTCTTTTTAGTACTATGTGAGGCCTGTGCTGCTCACAGAGGACACTGCTGTGAGTGAGGCAGTCAGGGCCCAACAGGGTTAAATCTCTTCAGGGTTTTAAATGGAAAACAAACATCCATTTAATTTGTATAGGGGGTTGTTCTCTCATAATACCTAAGAAAGGGGCTGGATCTCTTGAATTTTTTCTTCGGGTTGTCTCTATGCTGACTAAGGAATAAGGTCACAACTGGGGTTTTAAGTAAGGTAGCAGTGGGCCTGATGTAGAAGAAAGGCCAAAGGATTTAGGTCTTGTGGGTATTATCCTAAGGCTCTTCTCCTCCAGTTTTCCTTTTATATATAAATAAGACAAGAGCTCCAGTCGGTTGTGATGTTGGGGTAGAAAGGCACAAGGCAAATCACTTTATCTTTCTGAGCTTCAGTTTTCCCAGGTTAACTGAAGAGTCTGAATTATACTAATAATATATATATTATATATATAATTACTCAGTCACTTCTAAAGTCTGTTTCAACAAAAATTACATAACAAAGTTGGAAAAGCAAGCCACTCCCCGAACAAAAACAAACAACAACAACAACAAAAACCCTTCTAAACTTCTGCTCCTCAGTTGGAATGTGATGACAGGACTTTATGAAGCGCTGGCCCAGACATATCCATGACTCATCGTCCCCTTTACATTGCCCTTCCATCCTGGGTGTGACAGTCTATGAGTGACAGAGCTGAGGCCCCTTCCCCCGCCAACTCCAATCACCAGAGGGTGACCACTGATGTAGCGACTGTTGAAACAATAGCAGTCATAATAATGAAAATATAAATGACAGTAACAATGCCAACAGATGCTATTATTAAAGATAATAGCTAACATTGAGCCTTTATCAAGGTTACATGTATTTATTCAGTTAATCCTTGTAATAACTCTATGAGGATTTAACACTGATGTTATATCTCCATTTTGCAGATGAAAAAACTGAGGCTGAGACACAGAGCAGTTAGGCAAGTAGTAAGGGCAAATAGTAGAGCAACGAATCATGGACAGCCAAAGTCCAAGAAGGAGGATGTCCACAGGGCTCTGAAACAGTACAGCAGGATGCTAAAGATAGGACAGAGTTCCTAGGAGTGGAAGGCTTAGCAGACTGAGAGCAGAGAGATACAGATTCCACCCTTGGCTCTGCCACTATTGCTGAGGCAGGTCAATTTCCTCATCTACCAGACAAGGGCAGAAGATGAGATAACCCTTAAGGCCCTTTTCAGCTCTGACATTCTCCATGAGGGACCATGTTCCATAAGGACTCAGCAACTGTTGGATTCCCAGGCTCTTTTTTTTTTTTTTAAAGTTCTTCATTTCTATTTTAAAAAATTGCATGTTCCCGTGGCCCTGGAATGCCTGCCTCCGGCCCCTCTGGAGCCCTGGGTTATGTGAAAGCAGCCGTGCCAAGCTGGCCCATGGGCGGGGCTGAGTCTTCCTGGCTGGCTTGTGACATGTTCCTGACGTACTGTGTGGTCAAGGAGCTGGGACTGGGGGGGCTGAACGAGGGCCAAGCCTTGCACTTCAGCTTCCTGACCTGGCAGCCATTCAGAGAGACCCTGCTAAGTGCTATTTCCTAAATACACTCTCTTTTCATAACAATCTTACCACATTGCTTTCCTTTACAAGCGCTCTTAAAAAAGGGACTGGACTCCTTCTGGTTAATCTACACAGACTACATTTGGAAACCATCAGAAACTGAACTCTAAACAAAACGTTATTAATGCGTTGTAATCTGCCCTCTATGTTGCAGATGAAAAGAAAATGTTTTATAGTTTCAGAGCATACGTTTTAATTGCCTTTTAAGAGTGCATATACTTTTAGTACTTAGTGTTATAAAACTGTAGTATCTGTTTCTTGATAACTGTTGAGTGATCTCAGCTATTTTTATTAGTTTTTTTCCTTATCCTTTTCTCTCTTTTTCTCCTAAACTGCCACCCATACAAAGTTCCTTTAGATCAAGCTTGATATAGGGCTCACATATTTGAGATCTTCATTATAAATAGCTTCTTAACAACCTCCACCTCACTATATAAAACACTTATTCCTGAAAATGAGTTCTATAAACAAAGATGGAGTGGGTGGCTTTGTCTAATAATCCAGTATAGCTGGGAACCTAGCAGTCTAGCCTTTTCCCACTTGCTATGGCTTTTTTATAGGGGCCAGATGACCTACAGAGATCGGATGCTCCTGCTACTTCTCTCAGCTGTACAGCTTTGTCCCAAGAGTCCAACATATCAGTCATCGACCCAGAGGTTTCAAGGGCAGACTCTTGGACACACCAGGATCCAGTCTTCTTTTCAGCAAGGAATCCCGAATCCATTAGAATCAGGCTGAAGTTAAATGAGGGACTGGACTCTTCTATAGCTTGTCACCAGGCAGACAACACCTGGAAGGTCAGGTCACTGACAGAGTCTGCGGGGGCTGAGGCCTCCATTGCTCATCTTCCAGTTGGGCAAACAGTATCCAGCTTCAGTGATATAAGACTGAATCACAGACTTACAGGAAATGAAGTGACCATTTGAGCTAAGAGTCTGTTGGGGCAGGGGCAGAGGACGAAGGTGTATGGCCATCTGAATTATTGGCTAGGAAGAAACAGCAGCTTTGGGCGCCGGCATCCGCAGTGGTCCAAGCGGCATGTGCTCTCAGTGATAGGAAGTAGCCACAAATGATAAAACCTTTTGGGGTAAATTATCCAATGTAGGATAATGTTCAAAAAAACCAGATTCAAGACTCCTTGGACCAGAAGGGCTCACAGAGATGTTGTGGTCCATCACTCATTTTCAGGCGAGGAAATGAAAGTCGAGATGGGCAGTAACTTGCCCAAGGTCTCCTGGTGAGCTTAGGAAACTGGTCTCTGGCTCTCTGTCCTGGCATTCAACCATCTACAGGATGCCCGTCAGAAAGTAAGGGAAGCGTCACTAAAAGCGATTCCCTTTAGTTGTCTGAAAATTAGAGTGTGCCCTTTTACTACAGTTTCTTTTCAGAGACAGTCATCTTCCTTATCTCGAACATTAACTCCAATGTTTCGTATGGTGTCTCCAGTGTTTCCCTAATGCCTTCATGACTCACTGGATATTATGGCCTGATACAGCACAGAGCAGTGCTCGGCTACAACCTTGGTTTCTAAAGCAATTTTTTATGAAAAATAAGCCTTTTTCTCAGTCCCCTTCCCATCAAAACTCACCCAATACATTGAGAATTCTTCCAATGGCTCAGCAGGCCCTGATTTCACAGTGCCCCAGGTCACACTGTGTGAAAGAGCAACTGTCTATCAATCTCCTTCTTAACTTTAAATTATCAAAACTTGCATTTTAAATTGGGTTTTCTTCCCTTTAGTAAGCTTTTACTTCATATATGTGCTGAGGAGGAGAAATAAACTAGGGACATTGAGGTCTTACTGTATACAGACAACCATGAGGCCAAAGCTCTCTATTGGCCCCAGGGTCTGAACTTTTCTAAAACTCTCCAAACTCATGGGAAAGACCCTTGCCATAGAAAAGCAAGGTCTTTCCTAGTCTTCTCTACATCTACAATGGCTGCTGTTATTCAGTACCTTATTTTTTGGGTCTTCTTCAAATTGCTGATTCAATTTGATTTCTGGTTCTTAATATTTGGGTGCAGGTGACACTTGAATACCTTAAGAAATCAGCTGAAAAGAAAGCTTTAAAAAATTGGGTCATGACATTTTTGTCTTCCATGGGCCTGTCAGCTAACTATAGCAAGTCTGTCTCCCTTTTGACAGATCACAGATTAAGGAATGGTAATTACAAAACTATTGGGCAGAGAGCAGCTACCTGAATATCCTTGAAAATAACTCCTTCTACTACCATTTTACAGCTACTCTTAAAGAATTTTCTTTTGAAACACCAGAAATAACACAAAAAAGGAGTTTTCCCTTAGATTAAGGGAAAAAAGCCTTTTTATTCGGTAGCTTTTGTATTAATTGGTGCTCCTAAAACACACCGTTTGTTCAGCTAGGGACATGACTCTATGTTGGGATAGGAGAGTCCATCTCTGCTGCTCAGATGTCCTTAAGATTTCAGCAATACAGTTTTTGGGTGTGTTTCATGACCTTTTGTGCTAGCAAATAAGCCTTTGGAGGATTAAAATTAGCTTTTCTCATCGTACTTTAAGGAGTGCTCTGCCCTGGGAACATTAAAAAAAGAAAAGAAAAAGAAAAGAAAAAAGAAAAAAATTAAAGCCCTGGTCTTGAGCCAAATACCCAGTCTACCAGTACTGATAGTGCTTTCAAGGTTCTTATTTTAAAAATAAAAGTTTGCAGGAGTAGTCTAGGAAATAGGGAAAGAATATACATTAAGTTACACAAGTTCTTCTCTTTAAGATCAAAGAAGCATGAAGCTTTATGTTACAGGTATTTGAGCGTATACTAGTATTTTAAATGAGTCCAAGTGGTTTGAAATTGTAAAAATGAATATACTGCTTCAAACTTCTTGATCTATAGATCTAAAGAAGTCATTCACTTTGTCCTATGTATCTTAATATGGACGAAATGGAATATTCAATGAGGTCCCAGTATCATATGCGTTATAAGCCTTAAAATCAGGCTATCAGAACTGATCATCTGCTACAAAATTGGCTAGATAAACTGCCACAACGACACGCTCCTAGTATGATGTTGAGGGACTCAGGTCACTGCTACTTCTTCCTGGCTGAGGAAGCACAAAGCAGGCAAATTCTCACCATATGGCCTTTGCTCTCTGATCTTACATCTTACCTGTCCTCCCCAGGCCTAAGGCTCTGTGGGAATTCATGCCAGACTGGGGCTTAGACACTTAATTGCCATTATCTTTATGAGTTGATTTCTTTGGAAGGTCCCAGGGAATAGGCTGCAATCACTGAATGGAGTGGTCCTTAAATTTCCATTAAAAAAAATATTATCAGCCACAATTTGAAAATCTATTCCTTTACCTCTGTACAAAGAACAGGGAGAGAAATTGTATTAAATCATCCAAACCAACTCAAAAGCAAAACCAGGCCTTTAAAGTGCTCCAATTTTCAGGCTCAAATAGGTACCATCCATGATAGGTACAAACAGATGGGATCAGAAGAAGTTCCCTTAGCTGTCTTCATGGGGAAAGAGTCAAGAAGTACTCAGGAAGGCAGAAAGCTCTCCAAAAGAAGCTAATTGAAAAGAGATTTCCAAGTCAACATCCAAACCAAAGAGATGTGGAAAATTTCAGAAAAGCATATCCTAACAAAACATCCCAACAAAGTACCCTAACTCCTTTTTTGCAAACCCACAACTGGTTTGCAAAGTTCCAATGTGTACACACACACACACACACACACACACACACACACACGGGTTTGTTTTTTTTTTTTTAATTACATGGGTGGGTAGGGAAGCAAACTCAAGAGGACTGCAGTTTATAAGAGGCCTGGGAGGTAAGATACATGGAACCTATAAGTGGGGGCCTCGTGATAGAGAGGAGGGTGGCTAAGATCTCTGGTCACTCATCAGGCAGAGTATACTGCTCTATACTTGCAAAACTGTTCAATAAAATTTTACTGGCAAGGCAAAAGGAGAAACATCTGCTCTAGTCAAGAGCAGCTGTGGTCAGCAATAAGGCAGTTGGCACAGGGTCAATGCTGCTCTTGCTAGTAGGTGGTATTGTGGTCACCAGTAATTACTTTGGAGAATTTCATGGAGTCAAGGATAACTAAATGGACAAAGAACATTTTATTTTACTTTCTATCTTTAGCCCAGGAGCAAAAATCGTGACATGTTGTACAGAATTCAGAAGCCCAATGCAATCCATATTTTTCATGGCAGAACTTTTTACCCCAAAGACTGGAAATCCTTAAATGTAAGTATTTCAAACAATATGTTCTTGACAAGTGACCTCTCCACTCATTATTTCTGATTGAACAGTTCCTGTAGATTGCATTAGTCTTTAAGTGTTTCCTTCTGAAAGATATATTATAGACTACTATAAAGAAAATGTGAAAATTATATTTAGCAAATCAATAAATGGTGCAAGTTTTTAAAAACCTCATCTTTATCAAATCTGCATGGTATCTTCAAAGTTAAATAACTCTACATTGAATGACGATTTGGAGTGTAAATAAAAATCTGTTCAATGCATGCAGCTGTGATAATTTTTCACGGAATGATGAATGTCAGAAAGTAGCAGTTAAATTAATATACACTGTACTTAAAAAATTAAACACTTGGGAAATAACCTTTTGAGCCACTGGAAAATGACACAGTCTAAGATATTTCAATCAAGTTAATTTTAGTACCAAAGTAATGCATTTTTCCCACCAGAAACTATATGAAAAAACAAATTAACCAAAATGGGTCTCCGAATGATGGGATAACATCAGGCTCAAAGAGAACTTCATGATTACTTGTCAATTAGGTTATTCTACACATATACACTCAAAAGCAAAACTAGCCGCATTCATTTTAAATCATGTCAAGGCTGAATGGTTGATATTATATTAAAATGAAAGCATGACTTGCATTTCAAAGAGGAAAAGGAAATTCTCTTACCAACCAAGAGAGCTGACCTACAACAACTGACATAATTCAGGTACACAAGCTCCAGTGAGGCCATGCCAGGTGAGCCACGTACAAAATGTTACCAGATATGATATCTCTGGTCTATCCCTTGGCCACTGGGGCTCCTAGAAAATCTTTAGGATAGTTTTGGAAGTAGAGGGAGAGACCCAGGGACTAATTGCTACTTACTTTTGGCATATTCTAACCATCTCCTGAATGCTACCTTTAGACTCAAGTCAGGGGTCATGTTAGGTATAGGGTTCTCCCAGGACAGAAAAGAATCCCTGGTCACTATGTGAGACAGGCTAAATAGGGGTGTAAGAAGGCTGGCATTCTGAGTATCAGCTCTCTCAGTCACTGTGGAATCTTGGAGAGCTCACCTGAACCCTCAGAACTTCAGTTTTTTTTCACATGTTGGAGGAGGAGGCCTTCCAGTGTTAACATTACACTGAGTCTACAAAGAATGGGTCTCTAGACCCTAAAGAGCTGGCTCATCAGCTCCCTAACACTCATGACTTTGTACTAGGCAGTAAGAAGTAACTAACAATCTCCTGTTGTTTTGTCTTTCAATGAAACCCTTCACTACCATTAAAAACAAGTACTAAATTTAGGTGTTCCCTTAGGAACTGTTTTTTATGATAGTCCAACATCTCATATTGTTATGTTAAAGCCTACCATCTGAAACCACTGAACAGCAGTCAGAGAAGTACTTTCTATCATTTTGATTTGTACATATACAATTTTCTACCAGAGAGAAAAACTGATTGACATTAGATTGTTTGGAAACAACTTTTCCACTTTTAAAAATAAACACTTGTATACAGATCAATATTACTTGTTTAAGGATTGCCTACAATTACAGTCTATTACATTGCATTTGGGAAGGTGAATAGTGAAATCACAAACTACTACGCAATTATAGTTAAGTCTTTAAAAATATTGCTTTTTCCCTGTATGTCCCAATTCATAAAACACAGAATAAAGTCTGTGAACATTAGGCCCTTTTAACACTAAAGTAAGATTATCTTCTAAATTCTACCTATTGTTATTCTTTTATGACACATATTTTTGCTAACTTCTAGTCACCCTGCTTCCAAATTCATGTCTTTGCCCATATTACTTCCATCGACGGAATGGATTTTCCTTGTTTTTTTTAACCCATTGAAAGCCTACTTCTTTGTCTTCTTTTTTTTCTTAAAACTTTTTAATGTTTATTTATTTTTGAGAGAGAGAGAGAGACAGAGTACAAGCAGGGTAGGGACAGAGAGTGAAAGAGCCACAGAATCTGAAGCAGGCTCCAGGATCTGAGCTATCAGCAGAGAGCCCAACATGGGGCTCGAACTCACAAACTGTGAGATCATGGCCTGAGCCAAAGTCAGATGCTTAACCGACTGAGCCACCCAGGTGCCCCTACTTCACTGTCTTCTAAAGACACAACCTTCTAAAGAATTGGCAAAAAAAAATCCTGACATATCAAATGGTGGAGTATGCACCCATTATATACGATCATAAGTGAATTTCTCATGAATCTATTGAAAGAAATAGGGATTAGTTTGTAAAAGCAGTGAGGGACTCAACAATCTTTAGAGAACTGTAATCAACGGTATTCCCTGTACTCAACATTGACTCAGAAAAAGTGGGTTAAACCTCTTTGCAAAAAAGCAGATTGGCCGGGAGAAGAGACATTCTGAATGTGAATTTTCCCTTTAGTTCTTCCTGAATTCCATGCTCTTTGCATCTCATGGTATTGTAAGTATAGCTTACAGCTCTTTGCAATAATTTGCATTCAGTGATGTTGTTCTAATTGGAGGAAGAATCTAGGCATCACAGGCTAGTCAGTGAGGAAGTTCTTGTCCTGTTGAAAGTGTCAAATATAAAGAGAGAAGGACTGGAGTCTGGGCCTAGCCACAATAACCAAATATGGACTGGGACTAAAATAGACTTGTTAGTTACTAAAACACCACTATGAACATCTTTATGTGTTTTAAGGTAGAGTGATCTGTCAGAGGGCTAACTAGGACATATTGAAGGGTCACTTCTGGGTCAGATTCTGGGTCAGATTCTTTATACTATCTTCCTCATGTTTTTGGCTTCTTCCTCTTGGATAACAAGACCCACTCTGGTCCTAGATATACTTATCACTGGGAAACCATTCCCCATTAATTAAAATACACACACACACACACACACACACACACACACACACACACACACACACAGACTAAACTTATTCCATTATCATGAAAGCTCTTAGATTTCTTAGAAAATGTGAACATTTATTCAATAAACTTTTACAAATACCTAATGTGCTAAATGCTATTAGTGGGGGGGGGGGGAAGTATGATTTCAAAATTGATTTTGCCTGAGAACTATTGTTTCATAGGCTTACTTTCTCTTCTCTTCTATTATTAGCATAAAGAGATGGTTATGCCAATGTTTATACCAGCACTATCAACAATAGCCAAAGTATGGAAAGAGCCCAAATGTCCATAGATGGATGAATGGATAAAGAAGACGTGATATATATGCATACAATGGAGTATTACTCAGCAATCAAAAAGAATGAGATCTTGCCATTTGCAACTACGAGGATGGAACTAGAGGGTATTATGCTAAGTGAAATTAGTCAGTCAGAGGAAGACAAATATCATATGACTTCACTCATGAGGACTTTAAGAGACAAAACAGATGAACATAAGGGAAGGGAAACAAAAATAATATAAAAACAGGGAGGGGGACAAAACATAAGAGACTCATAAATATGGAGAACAAACAGAGGGTTACTGGAGGGGGTGTGGAAGGGGGGATGGGCTAAATGGGTAAGGGGCACCAAGGAATCTACTCCTGAAATCATTGTTGCACTATATTCTAACTAATTTGGATGTAAATTAAAAAAAAAATAAAATTATAAAAAAAATAAAATAAAATATGATTTATTTTTCTTTTTTTTTTTTTTTTAAATTTTTTTTTTCAACATTTATTTATTTTTGGGACAGAGAGAGGCAGAGCATGAACGGGGGAGGGGCAGAGAGAGAGGGAGACACAGAATCGGAAACAGGCTCCAGGCTCTGAGCCATCCGCCCAGAGCCCGACGCGGGGCTCGAACTCCCGGACCGCGAGATCGTGACCTGGCTGAAGTCGGACGCTTAACCGACTGCGCCGGACGCTTAACCGACTGCGCCACCCAGGCGCCCCGATGATTTATTTTTCAAGAACAATTCACCCTCAGCTTTTCAGGTATAATAAATACTGATAATTAAAAAAAAAGAGATGGTTATGTTGTGGATGTTTTAAATCATGGCACGAGATGACAAATAGGGAACAATAGAGCCAAAGGGAGATGTGGGTGCTGGATGGTCAAACAGACTGTCTCACTGGCTTTGCCACTTGCTCCTACAAATCAGTAGCAACAGCAAATTCCTCATTGACTTTTGGAATCCCTTTCAAATAGTCAAACCTCTAATGTCAAATCTACTGATTCAGTGTGTTTACTATTTTGAGGGTCCCCCAAAGAAAGCCTAATTGGATGGTGATTTGGGGATGGATTCTTTTAAAGGGTGAGAGATGAGGAGTGAGAGTGGAGGGAAGGGAGCAGATGGTTTCTCATGGCAAGAATTCTCTCATGCCCAAAGGAAAATTCCCAAGTAAGAGTGGCATATTGAAATCTAATCAGATGTCTAACCTATTTTTGCCCTTGAATTCATCAAAATCGAGAACAACAATCCTTGGCACCTCTTAAGAATGCTTCTTTCGGGGGAAGGTTTTAGTTAAGATATACTTCAGTGTGTTTAAGGCTAATTTAAAACGAGCCCTTCAGTCATAGGTCTCCATGACCCAGGTAAATGAAATTGGTTTGCTTTATTCGATAAGATTGGCTTAGAACTTCTTAGGGTTATGTGTGCTAAGTTTTAATGAGCATCACCTACAACTCATGCCTTTTTAATATCATGGTACAGTGGGAAGAATATAGACTTTGGAGTCAGAGAAACCTGGGTTCAAATCCTGTCCCTATCACTTATCTTCTCTTAGGCTCAGTTCTCTTAACTGTGAAATAAAAATATTATACGTGAAAGGATAGTTGTGAGGATAACATATTATGTATATAAAGTACCTATCATGGAGCAGGTATTCAATAAATGGTAGCTCCTGTTATTATTATTATTTTTAAATTATTACATATATTTTTTGAGATGACATGGTTACAGTTCCCAAGCATCCAAAGGTTTTGGCTTTCTACCTATACCAAAATACTGGTCATTCCCAGTATTTCTGGTGTTCCCAGAAAACCCCAATCAAAATATTGTTATCATATGCATATTTAAAACTCAAAGGATAAGACTTTTAGTCTTGTGAACTTCCAACACAACAGTTATGGCTCCACATACCTGAGTGTTCTTTTAAAAAAACATATTCACATTTAAAAGGTCAAGTTGTAAAGCCATTTGATTAAAACAGTAATGAAAGAGTAAACATTAACTCACAATTTCTCCTTTGGCCTTTACTATTGCAAGTGGTACCACCTCCAGAATAAGTTGCACCTTAAGACATTTTAAGATTATCTTGATTAAAATCTTGAAGCCCTTAATTTTAAGTAGGGAAAACCTAATCTCCAAAAGCCAAGTTTAATACTTTTAGCATGATCTAGATCTTAACAGTAGCAAGTTATCCTCTGCTACTCCTGAAACATTAACACATTGAAACATGATCACCAAAGTAAATGAAGTTCCCTTATTATATGAATTTTAGAGCCACTGATAAAATGCAAATAATTAACATTATAAAGGAAGAATTGCTCATCATTAGGCTACCCTCATTTCCAAAAGTATCATAAGCCATAGAAAGCTTGTCTCTAGAATCTCAATAGTTTTCTCAAAGGTTTTGGAGCTATCTGCTAGAGGCCTGACACACTGAATTAAAAAACAAAAGAAAACAAACAAATTACCCGCTTTCCCCTTCCCTGCCCCCATCCGTATGGCTTTCTTCTTGCATTTGTAACTATCCTTCATGGTGATGCTGTTCAAGTTAGTATGTCCTATGCAGAGAATTTGTTTAAAGCCAAGCTAAATAAGGATGTTGGTGCCAATTAACTTCCTCTATCTATAATATGGTAACTTGCTATTTTATTCATTCTTGCTTTGGCTTTTCAAAAATAAGCTCACTAAAGCAGCACCTGATCTTCCCATAAGAACTGTAAACCCAACCTATCTGCCATCCATAGGAAAAAATGACAAAAAATATGCAATATTGCTTTTATTGTTAAAAATACCCACTAATAAATTTAAAAATCTGAAGTATCCAAGCATTTGGATTTCTTATTTGTTTGCCTGGACTATCTGCAATATCCATTTCGATTTTTGCTATTTCTAGCCACGAAGCCATCACAGGAGTTGGCCTCAGGGCCCTGAGAGGAAATCTGGCTTCCACCTCTGGGACACACGTTTCAGTGCTTATGTCTGACTGACCCTGCCAATCACCCCTCCCAGAAGCCACAAGCCTGGCTTACAATAACAGAGTATATCAAAGAGGACAGGAAAGAAAACAAGACAGTGGCAGGGTCAGCAGAGGATAAGAATACAGTGAAGATGCCCTGTGGAAACCGGGAAGTGGGGAGCCATATTCTAATAGTATCAAATGTGTTTCTCAGAAAAGGCAACGTCATAAATACCTAAGACCTTCACTGCCAAAGTCAGCTCTGTACTACTGTAAAATCACTGTCAGAAGTACCTAGGAAAGCAGACTGTCATTTGATGGAATTGGTCAAGAATACTCCTCACACGAACTTACTACAACCCATATGCTTAAACCAACTCCAAGTGTTCATTGTAATTGTATAACTGAACTCTGATATAAAAATCATCCATGTAGGGGCACCTGGGTGGCTCAGTTGGTTAAGCGTCTGACTTCGGCACAGGTCATGATCTCACAGCTTGTGGGTTTGAGCCCCGTGTCAGGCTCTGGCTGACAGCTCAGAGCCTGGAGCCTGCTTCGGATTCTGTGTCTCCCTCTCTCTCTGACCCTCCCCTGCTCATGCTCTCTGTCTCTCTCTCTGAAAAATAAATAAAGCATTAAAAAAATTAAAGAAAATCATCCATGTACCATGATCTCATACTCATGGGTTGGAGCCCCACATCAGGGTCTGTACTGGGCATGGAGCCTGCTTAGGATTCTCTCTCCTCTCTCTGCCCCTTCCCCACACTCACTCTTGCAGCCTTTTTCTCTCTCCAAAGAAATTCATCCATGTAAAGTAATTCTCTTCACTCTAGCCATCCAACTAAAGAATAATGATAATCCATTAGAATCAAGCTTCTTGCTTTCATATAAAAATATGCCTTTTATATTCTGCATTACGATCATAAAGTCAGCAAATTAAAAAGGCATAGAGAGTAGAACAGAAAAGTGGTTAAGAGCTGCGGGGGGTGGGGTCTATAGTCAGTCTAGGTTTGAATCTTGATTGCCATTTATGGGCTGTGATCTTGGGAAAGTTCCGTAGTTCCTCTGAATCTCAGGCTTGAGGAGAATTATTATCAGGACTCAGTGTCCTGACAGATGGTAGACTTTCAATACATGTTAACTTATCATTAAAGACAGCTATGTAAAAATGAAAGATAACTTTTATTGGCTTCTTGATGTAGCAAATAAAGGCCACTCTCTTAGCCCTGCCATTCTCAATCTACTTTTAGTCCTCATCTACTTCTTCAGCCTTCTCTGCCTCCTTCCCTTCACATCCACTCTCCATCTCTCCTGCCTTGATTCCTTTATTTGTGCTGTTCCCTCTGCATACAACCACATTTAGGGTCACCTTTAAAGATTCAGGGTGCCTGGATGGCTCAGTCAGTTGAGTGTTCCACTCTTGATTTTGGTTCAGATCATGATCCTGGGGTCATAGGATTGAGCCCCACATCAGGCTCTACCCTGAGTGTGGAGCCTGCTTGGGATATTCTCTCTCTCTCTCTCTCTCTCCCTCTGCCCTTCTGCCCCACTTGTGTATACTCTCTTCTTCTCTGTCTCTAAAAAATAAAAAAATAAAGATTCAAGCTTACCTTTCCTCAAAGTTAGTTCAAATGACACTTTCTTCAAAAAGCCTTTATTTTCCATGTTCCCCTCTAGCTAAATTACTCAGAATATTTTATAATCTTTTGACAGCTGATTGTTTTATGCATCTATTATAGCCATCTGTATACAGGCATACCTCAGAGATATTGCAGGTTCGGTTCCAGACTACCATAATTAAAGGAAGTGAAATGAGTTTTTGGTTTCCCAGTGCATGTGAAAGTTATGTTTACACTATACTGTTGTCTATTAAGTGTGCAATAACATTTTGTCTAAAAAAAACACTGTAAATACATTAATTTAAAAATACTTTATTGCTAAAAAATGCTAACCACCATCAGAGCTTTCAGTGAATCATAATTACTGATCACAGATCACCATAACAAATATAATAATAATGAAAGTTTGAAATATTGTAAGAATCGCCAAAACGTGACACAGAGACACAAAGTGAGCAAATGCTGTTGGAAAAATGGTGCCAATGGTCTTGTTCAATTCAGGGTTGCTACGAACCTTCAATTTGTAAAAAACACAATGTCTGCAAAGTGCCATAAAGCAAAGCACAACAGAATGAGATATGCCTGTATAAACAGAATATCTAGCAGAGGCCTTTGTCCATAGGAGCACTTAATAGATGTTGGCTAAAGGAATAAACGAATCACAATTATCCTCTCTCCAACACAAAATCTAAGAAAATAAGCGACTTGCCTTCACCACTTCCCTACGGAACACCACGAAAATGCCTGTGCCTATTAACTCTGGCAGGATGGGAGACAGAAGTGGCCAGGAGTCCAAGCCGTGAGAGTTGGCACTTTGTCTTTGCATCCAAGGAGTTAAACTGAGTCCCGGGCAGATAAAAATCTCTGGTTTGATTGTTTCGTGGGGCCTGCCTGACAAACGAAGATCCAGCTGCAATTGTAACATTCCAAGCTCATAAGGCGCCAAGTTTTACTAACTATAATTTAACTGGTCCGACTGCTGCAGTCCAAATTCTTGTTTGGATAATCAGCCTTTGTTTGAGTATGTTCAAAAACAGCACAGGCTAGCATTAGCCTCTGGGTATGTCATGTGAGCCGATTACCCCGTGGCTCCCAGTAGCAGAAACTCATACACAAGAGGAGGGTTATTTTCCTAGTATTACTGTTACTCTAACATATAATCAGTCCTTCTACCCCAGTCTTCCACAGCCTCCCCCGGCTTTTTTTCTCCTGTCTTTCTTTCTTCTCTCTTTTTTTTTTCTTTCTTTCTTTTTTTTTTTTTTAATAATTCAAAAGTCTTCTTTCCAAGTTCAAACAAAGTTTAAAGGTGAAAAGGTCAAGAAAGTTTCATGGCTGCGGCTGTTTAGAAAAGGGTAGGACTAACTGGGGTCTCTAGCTCAGCCTCTACTAAAGGCTCAAGAATCTCATATTTCACTGTATTTCTGCAGCTCCCAGTCGCCTTGACACAATCTGTTTGGAATGAAATTAAACCCTTGTTAATAATTTTTAACATAATGGCATAATAAGAACTCTACCTGCCAAGCAATCATTTCATATGTAAACAACTCAAGTGGTTCATTTGTTAAAAAGAAAATCCAAATTCTCAAAAACTGTACATTTTCATTTGAAGGGCACTCATTTGGGATCTGCCCAGCCTGCCTGTCTACAAGTCAGTTGGCCATAAGTAGCCAAGAAGGATTCTGGAAACTCTGCACGTATCTTGTCACTTGGGCCTTGGTCAGGCCATTCTCAAAGAGCCCCCATGAGTTAACACATTTAAAGCGCTCAGGACAGCGCCTGGCTCACAGAAAACGCTAAACAGTATTGCTATTATTATTTGGGGGGGGGAGAAATCCTGACTCAGAGCTACAGATCTAGCAATCGGTGGAAAAACTGTTGACTGGGGAAGCCCAAGGCTCAGAAAAGGCCAGCATGATTAGCTGTTGGTGCACAGGTTGGCAAAATTCTGCAGACTGGGAAGGTGAGGTGGGAGCTCTAAACTGGTCTGGAATTGTCCGTGTAAATCCGGCCCCAGCAGCTCCTAGATTGCTTGAGGGAAGCCCACCAAAGGAGAAGGAAACTCTACTCCCTGGGAGGGAGATCTGTTTATTTTGCAATTAACAACACCAAGGGAATCCTTTCTGAAGTTTTTCCTGGAAGTCTCAGAGTTTAATCCTACACAACAGTTTGGTACTGAATCTGCAAGGTCTTGGTGGAGATGACAGGTAGAAATCAGAGTGGTTCAGACGTGGCTCCAGTTAGAAAGATATCAGGAACCAAGGAAAGCCCTTCTGGGGCTCAAATGCTGAACCAGGCAGTAATCTGGGACTTGAGAGAAGAGAGGAAGGAAAAAGGGGGAGCTGTATAGTAGTATTCCAGGGGAAATATAGAGAAGTGAGGTCTAGTGGTTGAAGGTTTATCTTTTATCTGCTCCTCTGCATTCTTGCTCCAAGCATTCTGGGGCAAAGGAAGAAAGGGTTTCTATTGTGAATTTCTACAACTTGTAATAGTCATATATTTAGACTTGTATTCATCTTTAATATCAATGAATTAGATCTTCTATTCACTTAAGTCATGCTAAAATTTAAGACCATTTTTTTTTCTCCCTGCTGTGGGTACCAAGGGAAAAAAACCCAGACCCAATGATATTAATAATGCTCCATTCACATTAATTAGAATTATAGAATGCCACAGCTGGAAGAGCTCTTTTCAAATAACGTAGAAATGCCTTGGGGGCCAGAACTGAGGTCAGAGAAGACTCTTCCCTGAACCCTCTATTAAGGAAACATCTCCACTTGTATCTGCTTTATATACTGGGGTCCTGCATAAAATTTCACTAGAAAAAAGGCTCTGTTGTTGGGGAGGAAGGTTTGAGAGGGAGGTCTGAAAATCAAAGAGCTGGTCCAATCCTTTAATTTTACAGTTAAAGAAACATGGGACAAGGGAGGTTATGACTTGTCCAAGGTCTCTCAGTCAGTCAGGGGCAAGGCTAAGATAAGAATCCCTCTCTAGTCTTCAGTTTCCACCATCAACTATGGCTGGGAAGCAGTTGATCCCCTCTGACTCTACGCCACATGCCTGTGTCATTAACCTCACTTCATCTCATCACATAGGCATTTTATCATTTTACATCATCACAAGAAGAGCAAATACAGTATAATAAGATATTTTGAGAGAGAGACCACATTCACATAACTTTTTTACAGTATATTGTTATAACTATTCTAGTTTATTATTAGTTCTTGTTAATGTCTTACTGTGCTTCATTTATAAATTATACTTTATCATGGGTACGTATGTATAGAAAAAACATGGTATATAAAGGGTTCAGTACTACCCATGGTTTCAGGCATCCACTGGGGGTCTTGGAACATATCCCTCCAGATAAGGGGGGACCACCGTATGCTTCATCTTCAAATCATGTCTGTCTACTTCACCTTGTAGGGAAGCCCTCCATTTACTGTGTTTTGATCACAAGACTGCAACCCAAAAAGAAACACTTCTTAGAAATATTTTACTGGTGAAATAAGTCACATTAACAATCATTTTTAGATCTGGACAATGAACTAAGACAAGCCTGGTTGATGGCCATCTTTAGTTGTAAAATCACTTCTGCTAAAGCCATTAGCCACAAAGTGTTCTGGGCAGCTTGGATTTTACAACAAAACCTGTAAAAGCCTGGGGTCAAAGCTCTTCCCTGGGGCTCAAAGGTGTGAAGCTTCCGAAATGAGGCTTGGGCGTTCAGAACTTTCCCAACCATTTCTAATCTTCACCACCTCCTTTCCATTATCCTTCAAAGAGTGTTGTTAGATAATATGGAGAAACACACACACACACACACACACACACACACACACACACACACACACGAAGTATTTTTAGCCTCTTCTTAAGCGGTGACAAAGTTTATCACACTCCTACTCAAATTAGTCACACAGGTTAGTCCCAAGGGAGGGCAGTCTGGCTACAGATCATTGCAAAGGAATGACTTCTTGGAGGCCTAAAACAAACACTTAGGCACATGGTTCCATCTGGAAATATAGTCAAATAGAAGCAAATTCCATGAAATTCCCAACTGATGCAGGCAACATAATTTTGTATCTTACAATACTAGTTCAGGCTAGCTGCTGTGGTCTGCTAAATGGATATATGACTCTGAAATGATAATAAGGAAAACAGTTATTTTAATAATAATAATTATTATTTCCATTATGCATAATCACAAGGGCTGAAAGTGCCAATAAAGCAGCATCGGAGGAGAGAGACAACAATGGAGAATAAAATAGGACTTGCAAAGAATTTCTCATTTTAGTTCTTTTTCCTTTTAAGAAAGAGAAAATGGGTCCTGGATTCTCAGAATGAAACTCAGGAACTTAAGGTTTTTAAAGATTTTCTTCTCAAGCAATAGGGGTTTTCAGGGCAGAACCAATTCATGGGTCATGGATTGGTTATATTCAAGGGTCTGCCAAACTGCCATAAATGGAATGAAGATTTCAACTTGAGACTCTGTTTCTCTGTCCATAAAAGAAAAACACTCCCTTCTTAACCTGCTAGATAATGGTTTTGAAAGAAATTAGCCCCCCACTCTTGTTTGCCATGATGTACCTGGTTATGAAACATTACTGCCAGTATCTACAATTACATAAAACATACATGTTTATCCAAAATTGTTTCCAAGCTATCCGGGAAACCAAGCGCACTGCCCATGAATAACTCATAATCTCTAACTTTGTGGAATATTTTTAAACCTACCTCTTACTTCTCTTGAAGATAGGATTCCTTAATACCCAGCATAGTTTTGTACCATAGATTTGGAACTCAAGAAAGACCTGGGTTTAAAACACTTTGCTGCTTCATAGTTTATGAACTTGAGCAAGTGCCTGAACTTTACAAACCTGTTTCTCTTCTGTAAAATGGGAACAAAAGAAAGCAATTAAAAAAAAAAACCCTCTACCAACGTTTGTGTTATTACACTATTTCTGGGGGTATGTAGTGGTGGGCCAGGGAGAGCTGATTTACTTGGAAATTTTAGGGAAAAAAGTCATCTGGCAAATAATTTATATATCAAAACGTACACACTGTGAAAGAGAATATATTATCAACACTGATTTTAAGATAAAACCCCACCTTCAAGAAAAATTTTTGCTCGTGACAGACAAGGCTGTGGCTCCAGAATTCGGGACTGGGTAAAGAGGACACATAAGTCCCCTCCTCTGCTACGCAAGGTACTTTACTGGAGAACCTTTAGAAACACAAGAATGGGGTTCACCAACTTAAGACTGGGGCCGCCTAGAAGAAAGTTACTGTATTTAGACACAGAAAATAGATCTGTGACTTCAAAGGCGACACTTTTCATTCTTTAGGGTAACATCCAATGATTTTGGAGAATACTATACTTATTGGACCTACTACTTTAGTGCTTTCAAATCCTTTTAAAACATGCTATAAATTATGGTTTCCTGTGAAGGCAGCTACTCTGGTTAAAGACTTCAATGTGTCTACAGTCTCCTTCATAATTTCTCAACACCCCTGGGGCTTAAACTCTCAAAGCAAAATAAGAAAGGCCTCCTGAAACTGTTCAAGGCTTCAGTTAAGAGCCAGGTGACTGGACCTACCAACAGGAGTCACACTTGCTAGAATGAGGAAGGTCCTACTGGAGTGTCTACTGCGCTTGTGGGGTGAAGCAAGAACATGCAGGAATGAGTGTAAAGGAAGAGGCATTCTTATGAAAACAAGATATAAAACCCTTCAGCTTTGAAAATCTGAGAGGAGAATCTCCAGGTGAGAAGCGAGTCTACACCAGATGCTAAGCCTTTGCACTTTATTTCAGGGGGAAGGGGGTTTGTTCGCTCACAAGTAAGAGGAAAAGTGCTGCTAATACCATTGCAGGTACTGTTCTTCCCTTTCTAAAGGCTCAAGGATTTATTTGCAAAACTCCCTTTCTATGCTGAACTTAGTGCAAACTTTACACAAAACCAAGGAGAAGGCAAAACCAAATCATTATAGAAAATATAAACAGCATCAAAAGTCATGTTTTCCAAGTACAGTTCTCTGATTCTGAAAGTCTCTCCTCAGAGCAGAAAGAACTGTCCTGAGTTGAGGCCAGTGTGCTCTAACCTGACAGACTGGCAGAACTCTACAGGACCTCTGCCTGGGCTCTGCTTTCTTGGCTTCAGTGCTTCTCTCAGGCATGTGACCTCCAGGTGTGTAAAGTCTCTCTGGCATCCGGCACTGGCTCTACTGTCTCCTTGTTCATCTCACCCGATTCAAGGACAAATACGAATCTGCCACCTCCCTGCCCTCTGCCCCACAGCTAAAGCCCTTTCCTGTTTCAAATCTCCCACAGTCCCTACAGTTCCTCTGTCCTCAAGTATAATTTCTGGTCTGAGGGACATATTTCAGTGATAACAGCATTAGTGACTAACACCTACCACCAGGGGCCAAATGAATTCTCTTAATCTGGGGTCCAGGGATGGGTTTTAAGGGGGTCCTGGAAACCCTGAAAGCATATGCAACATTGTATATGAGTGTCTGTACATAGTTTTCCTGGAGAGGACTCATAAATATCACTGGCTTCTCAGAGCAGTCTATGACACCAAACTACTAAACGCTGATGGCTTAGCCTTTCCAAGTTAGGCTACGGAACATGCACCCTTCTAGAATAGTGTGTGAGGACTCCTTCATGTAATTCCTCTATCCCTAGGCAAAAAACTGGTCTAGCCAAAATCTACCCATCCTGGCTAACAGTGTAACATTACCTTAACTACAGCATAACTCGAACCTATATGAAGGGGCATGAGCCTACCTAACCTAACATACCTCATAAATGCCCGACCTGGAACCCCCTCCCTTGTCTTCATCATTCTTTACCCAGAGGTTCACATCACAAGGACTCACCAGAGCATATTTTATTGTATGCATGATCCAGTTACCCAGATTTCTGGCCTTCAGAACTGGAAGCAACCAATTCAAAAGGAGAGAAATGACGTAGGCAGGTACACAGAGAGCAGTAAGAAAACAGCTTCATCTTTCTCAGCCTCAATTCCCTCCCATGTATAGTGGGTACAGTAAGTGCTAGCTCAAGGTGGTTGCTGTAAGGATTAAATGTCCAATGTAAAGCTATATTTATTATATGCTATATTTAGCTATATTATATTTAGCTATAACATATAGCATATATTATATGCTATTATAGCTATATTTATTATCGACCATATTATGTGGTCGATAAAAAAAATCTCTGTCTGGGATGCCTAGGCAGCTCAGTCAGTTAAGCGTCTATTGATTTTGGCTCAGGTCATGATCTCACAGTTCATGAGATCAAGCCTCACATTGGGCTCTGTGCTGACAGTGTGGAACCTGCTTGGGATTCTCTCTCTCCCTCTTTCTCACCCCTCCCCTGCTCATATTCTTTATTTCTCTCTCTCAAAATAAATAAATAAACATTTAAAAAAAAGATTTCTGTCTGGCTCTCTTTCTCTAAGAGATAAGGTCATCAGTTGTGATGGCAGAAAGACAAAGGAAAGTTACAGGAAATACAAATGAGCATTGAAGCTATTTTGCATCTGAACAAAAAATAGATTTAAAAAACCTCAACATTTAAGATCTATGTGCCAGTACAATATTGTATACTTATACCAATTAATCATTCAACACAACTGAACAACTGAGAATTGCATGTCTATTATGTCTATTATGTCTATTATGGCTAGGCCTTGTCCTAGAGCCATAGGACCCAAGAAGTAAGAAAGCATAAAATCTTCTTGAGAAAGATCTCCATACAAAGGGTTAAAACATTTAAAATCTAATCACTTTCTTCTCTATGCACAAAAAAAAGAGTGTTAATATAATTTAAATGCATTAAATGTTGTCAACCTTTTTTTCTGAAAAACTGGAGTTACCTGGAAAGTAGCTATTGCAGGACAAATATTTCCTGAATTCTATACAGAAAGGATTTGAACGTGACAGCAAGAATGTTAAAATGTATGCAATAGACACCATTTGTGATCAGCAGGCATTTTAAACACCATGCTGTATTTTTGAACGTATAGCAAGTGTCAAATCAGAATCAGCATGTGATAGAGAAAAAAGTGAACCTTAATTGGCAAAGGTAGAATCATATATTCTGTAGCTGAATATAGATAGGTGGCCACCATAATACCATATGTAAAGCAAACATTCTTTGAACAATCACTAATAATTAAGCACCCACCCTCCCTTCCTTGATTGTACCCATTTAAAACAGGAATAAATATCCCCTTCATCACCATACTAGGTCCTGCTAAGGTCTTAGGTGGAAAAAGAAATTGGGAGAGTAAACTGATTACACATGCATCACGTACAAGCACACAGACGTGTTTCTGGATTGTAGGGATAAGATGCTCTGGACTTAGTACTGCTCCTGATCCAAAGAGATTTAAGGATCTGGTTTCAATTAGATGCTTTAAGCTCGTAAAACTACATCCACAAAGACACACTTATAGAAGAACTTAAAACTAAGATAATTAAGATGCTGAAGAAACTGATGTATTCCGTTCCTTTTCCTTCTCCTTCTTTATCATCCATTTGCCATCCAACTGAAAGAAGAAAAAAGGGCCTGATGATTTTATGAATTAGCCAATGGCAGCAAAATTAAATAAACTGATCTAGAGGTATCCTAACAAATTGAGCACTGATACAGTGAATCTATTGGGAGGAAGTGTATGAGGTCATGACCTCTGACCCAGTGGTCACTGGCTAAAAGCAACACAAGCATAAAAGGTAAACTTCAGAAGCAATTGGAATTAGATCAGTACAGGGAATTCAGATAACTGTTATACTGAGCACATAATCTGTGTTCCTCCAAGGTTGTTAAATCTGAATACAAAGGCAGTATTGGTCAGGAAAGAATAAAAGGAGAGATGAGTCTTACTCCTCATGCCAGAGCAAAACTCACATGTCTACCAGGATGGACGTGTACCAGGGATTGCTTTCATTCTGGATAATTGCTGACAAATCTCTTGTGACTGGCCAACTGAGAACAAAATTTATTTGGATTAACTTCTGTCATGTCAAAATGTAAATGGTAGTTATGGATATCAGCATAGAATGACTTTGAGTTCAGTTTGAATGTTTCTCTGTGTTCATAAAACCAAAGGCAGTATAGTCAAAGAATGTTCTAAAGATTGTAGATCTGTGCTGCCAATGTGTGGCTGTTGAGCATTTGAAATATGGCGAGTCTGCATTGAGATGTACTGGTAAGTATAAAATATACAGCAGATTTCAAAGACTCGGCATGGAAAAAAGAATGTAAAATATTCCATTAATTAAAATTTTTTTTCTTTTTTAATGTTTATTTTTGAGAGAGAGACAGAGCATGAGCTGGGGAGGGGGAGAGAGAGAGAGAGAGAGAGAGAGAGAGAGAATCTGAAACAGGCTCCAGGCTCTGAACTATCAGCATAGAGTCTGACGCCGGGGTCAAACTCACAAGCTGTGAGATCATGACCTGAGCTGAAGTTGGACACCCAAGTGACTGAGCCACCCAGGTACCCCTCCATTACTTTTTATATTGAGTTAATCTTGAAATGGTATTTTACATATACTAGGTTAAATAAAATACAGGATTAAAATTCATTTTGCCTGTTAGGTTTCATAGCACGAAACTGAAGTGCAGAGATGCTATGGAGCAGGCCCAAGGTCTCAGTGGTAAGAGGTAGTGGAAGCAAGATTCAAATCCTGACATATCAACTGACTCCAGAGATGCAAGAAACGCTGCAAAGTATTCAAAGCCTTATACTCTCCAGTGTAACTTACTTTTCAAATGTTCTCTTCTCTCTTGGTCACACCCTGTCCTACAGGCAAACCAAATCATCTGTTTTCCCCATATGTACACCATGTTTTCTGAGCACTGTTCTCCCTGCCTGGAATGACTTTCCTTTCCCTATTTCCATATAACAAAACTCAGCTCAAATGATACCTTCCATGGAACCTTTTCTGAAACTTCAAGTAGAAATAGATTTCCATTTCCTCTGAATGTGCCCACTGCCTCACCTGTATTTCTGGTATTATTTTATAGTCATAGGTGTACTTAGCCCATTTTCCCACTAATGAGAACTTTGTTTTGTGCGTCTTTAGATCACCTACAGTTCCTAGCAGAGAGAGGCACATAATTAGTGCTCAAAAATTCCTCTTATAAATAAATGGGCAAATAATAAAGATATAGGATTAAAATTAAAAACTGCTTTTCTATCCTCAGCAGGCTTATCATCAAGTACAGGAGGAAAGATGGACTATCAAATTGCTATAAAGCGAATGCTTCTCTGCCCTCAACTAGAGATGGTTGAAGGGAACTGAAGGATGGCAGTTTCCTCCCTCTGTTCAAATCCCAGCACATGATAATGTGCTTAGCAGATACCCTACAGGTGCAATCAGGCTCTAAGTGAGTTCTCGCCGTATTGCCCAGTGACATCTGTAGCAACAACTTTACACATCGCAAGGAACCCAGGTTTAGGAAATCAGTTGTTTTGAAAATACTTGACCTGAGTCTTTCATTACATGGCCCACCTCACCAATGGCGCTCAGAGATGCAAATATAACTTGCCTTTTGCAGTGTTCTGAGAAATCAAGATATTCCCCCTTTTAAGTGTATCCCAATTGCTACTTTTAAATTTTTAAAAACTTTACATCATGAAAAGGTACTTGTACAGCCCTTTATAAGACTCATGGTCAAAGACATCTTGTAGCTAGCCACTGGCAGGTGATAGATAAAATAAGTAAACATGTTAGCCTAAGGAGAGACAGGCCCCACGGCAGATAGGAGAATGACTGGGTCAGGTAGCCTGCGGGTCCTCTAGAACCTGGTTACAGGTATCTCTACTAACTTTTAAATTGTTTTGAATATTTATAAAAACCAGCTCGGAATCCTGTGTCACACACTGAAAGCAAAATGAATATTTGTAAGGAATATGTTCCACAATTACCACCTACAATTATGATTAAAGAAAGGGAGATACAGTACTCTTCAGATTTGGAGAATTAAACTAGTGAACTTGGGAACGACCAACCGGAAAGTGAGGAAAGTCCAGTGTGGAGTAGTGCTGTCGCTGAGGGAAGTCGGGAGGGCTAGCTCCTCTGCCGCAGGCAAACTACATCCCCATCATTCAGAGCAGTAGCAAACACGAAAGTGGAGGAGATCACAGGAACAGAGGAGTAGCAAATGATTGCACTCAAGGCAGCCGAATGAGGCTAAAGGCCATGAGGCCCAGGAATTAACCTGGAGTAGTAAAGCAGCCATGGGCCATCTTGACCAAGGCCACTGGTCATTGAAAAAAAGCCAAAAGACCGTGAAAATAAAAAAATTCCCAGGGCACCCTGCTAGCTCAGTAGGTAGAGCATGCGACTACTGATCTGGGTTGTGAGTTCAAGCCCCACGTTGGAACTAGAACTTTACTTAACAACAACAACAAAAAAAATCCCCACTTGCCACATGATTTAACTCACCCAATCTGCCACAAAACAGAATAAATTAACCACAGAATGTTATTGGTAAGATACAGAGACACAAGGTAGGATCTGAAATTTCACAGAAAGACATATGAAGGCAGATGTACAAAACATCTTCACCTCAGGGAAAATACAGCTAGGCAATTGTGAAAAGAGGAATACTACTATCTCTATTTCTCTTTCAATAGACTTACACAATTTAGAATGGAAGATAACCTGGAGACCATCTATTCCCATCTTACAGGGACTGAGACCTAGAGAAAGGAAGGACCATCCCAAGACCACAAGAAGGTACAAGCTTAGGTTTCTTGGTTCCAGACCATAAAAGAAAATATTGAGTCTCAAACTTGAAATGTGTGAATTGACAAACCCAGGGATGCTCTTTCTGTCAACAGCTTATGCAAAGTCTTTATTTTGATCGTTTTATAGCTCCCCACTGTTCCTTCGTGTCTTCGTTTACTGATTTTATTCTGCCATTGTATGTTCTCTATACTTGTATCTGTGTCAGTGTGACTAACAAATCACTAAAATTGGACACTTTGAACACATGGGGGGGGATTATATATACCTTTATTGAGCACCAGGCATGAGTATTTAATATTGGCTCCTGTTAACCAGCCTCTTAATGATGTGCCCAGCACTGTGCTATAGTGCAATATCTCATTTAATTCCTGACAATCCTGTGAGTAGGTACAACTCTCATTATAATTTTCACTTTAGAAATCAGGAAGCTGAGGTAGAGGGACGTAAATCCACTTGCTAGTTAATGGCGCTGTTGGCTTTCTCTCGAACACTAAGGTTTGTACTCCATCATTACGCTCTCCCATTAGGCCATATTCTCATGGTTTTCCCTTTACACTAGGTAGTTTACTGCGGTTTTCTTTACTCAATGCCTAACCGAAGATCCCAAACACAGGTGCATCTAAAAAGGCTTTTTTTATGATGCTGGTTTGGGTAGGATAGCGGCAGCAGCTTTAGGAGTGAGAATCAAAGGGTAAGCAGGCTTGGGCCTTGCCAAGAATCCATTTCTGAATGTGTCCCAGAGGTGTTTTTCTCCCTTCCAACCTTGATAATCAGATTTATCCCTTAATAGCTAAAGTCATGCCTCTGCTGGTGACAAGAAGTTAAGAATCTTAAATCTCTGAAGGGCAGATGATAACCCAGTACTATCAGTCTGGTTTGGAAAGAGAAGGCTGTGAAATGGCCTTAAGTGTCTGATAGGAGATTGTTCTCAGGCAGCCTGAAAAAACTGTGGAGGGTGATAATGATAAAAACCAATTGCAAGCAGGTAGAGCTTGAGGCGAAAGCAGCCTCTTTCTCACATTAGAAGGAAGTATTCTTAGATCTCCTTCAAATAGCCAGGCAAACTACTGTTTCTATGTCCCTGAGAAAGGAAGTTGACAGAGAGAAACAATTACAGCGGCTGCTGTCTGCACTGATACTTCCAAACACAGGGATTCTACTAATAACTAAACTTTCTAAATGGAATGCAGACATATTCTCCTTGCGGGGAGAGGGGGGGATGCCCTCCTGATTAGACTTGAGTTCTTCTATCATACTAAAAACGTTATTATTTTGACCACCGTTTTTTTTCTTCCATTCCCCTCACTAGTTTCCTTTTGGATACCCTGTTGACCCTGGGCACTGAGATCACGAATTGCACCACAGCTGGGAGGTCAATGTAACGTCATTTTTTTTTTCCCACCTCATTTTACTATCTCATTGTCTACTAAGACTAAGACTCCTAGGAAGAGTAGATATCCATCCTCTTTCATCCTAGGATTTGAGGTTTTAAGTTACTAGGTTGGGAATTCAGTCACTTTGTTGCAACAGATGATCAAGTAATGGAACCAAAGTAAATGAAGCAGCATTAATTCACTGTGCTTTAACTCTTGAGATGTGTTTCCTAATAGTGGAGAAAATCCCAGGGTATCATGAAACAGTGAACAACTGTCTTCATGTGTGGAAAGGTGCCTTCCTCATTTGTGTGCCTGCCAACCATTAAATAAAACTCTAAAATGTGGGAAAGCTAGAAAACAGGGGCTCTGGGCATGGCATTCTCCAAATAGATTCTTGTGACTCCACCAAATGAGAACACTTTAGTTTTAATGACACACCAGGAATTTTCTCTGAAAGGTTCTGGGAATGGCAGACTTATTCCTGGTTAGACCCTCTCTCTTGCCCTACCCCCCATAACCCGCCTTATTTTTCCTGCCCCCAACAGGATGGGAAGAAAATGTCCTTAGGAGACCTTTCCTTTTTTATATTACACAATCTCATCTCTGGAATTCAAGTCCTAGTTCTGTTCAGCCCAAATAAGAAGTGCTTGTCACCAGGAAGGCGGCCATCTAAACAAGCAGCAGCTGGATGAGAAAAGAGGGCATGTCAGCCCAGAGCAGCAGAGAGGGTTTCTCACGGCAGCTATTTGCAACCCTCCAAGGAGCTACAGAGGCTGCCCATTAAAACCCTGTTAAAACACTTCTGATGTTGTCAGCAGCAGAGAGTTGAAATAGCACAGTGATCACTGAGATGCTATCTGCCTCAAGCAATTCAGTGGTACAGTCAATACTATGAGCAAGAAGGTACAAGATAAGCAACAACCTAATTTCTATATCAAAATTTCATAAACTCCCTAAGCTAGCAGCACTAGTGATGTGGGCACATGGAGACCAAACCAATGGACCACCTTGGGGAGAGAAAGACATTTATGTTGAGATCTGGCCCAAAAGTCCTGAACATATACACACTGCTCAACTCTCAGTACTCCCAAGGAAATTTGCCCAGAAAGGAATTACTGGAATGTTCCTCTCCAGGGCACCAATGGGCACCACATGAGGCATGGGAATTCTGGATAAGCTTCCCTTCTCAGGGGTTGTATGTTTAGAAGACAACTCGGTCCACCATCATCTATCCACCTCTGTCCCCATGAGAAGAGCCAAATTTTATTGAAAAGGCTATAGAACCTGCCTGATTTTGTACTTCACGGCTTTCTGATTTCCTATGAAAATACTAGTCAGAGGCCAGAATCCTAATTCTAGAGCGCCTTCCTTTGTTGGTAAACATGAAGACGATGACACCTTACAACTTTTTTTGGATTAGCATTGAAAACAACAGGTTATTCAGGCCAATTCTAATGTTTAAGAAGCACACATCTTGGTATCATTCCAGTTAGTGGCTCCTTCTTTTGGCTCCAAAGTCTACCCTTGGGTGACAACCAGGGTGACCATTATCCAGACTAGTCCACTCTTAATGGGAAATGAGTGCCACTGATAATTAAAGTGGCACAAGTGAAAATAGGACCTGGGTAAATCAGGGCCTATGGTTACCCTCGCTAAGTCCCTGTCCTCACAGCAAATTGAGGCCTGAAAAGTTATGTGATGAAACAGGACATGAATAAGAGGCTATTTCCTCAGAGAACTAACAGGCAGGATGGAATGGAGATGCTCAGCCCACCAGCTGGATGTCTTGCTTGCTTAACAACAAACATCAGGCTTTTTGATCCATGGTGTTCTTTCACAGACAACTGTGCTGACAGGGCCCTGACTCCTTAGTGAGAGGAAGGAGGCGTGGCCACAGTGATTACAGCACAGTTGTAATTACCCACTGTCACTGTAGTGCAGGGTCCTAGAACAGCTAGCAACACACTTCTGTGAAATTGACCTGAAGCCAAGACCATACTGGTCTTAGGGTCCTTTTCTCTGGCTCAAAGGACAGACCCTAGAGGACAGACAGAATGGGCATTTGCCACTTTGATAGAAGAGAAGAATTTAAGAAAATCTCAACAATCAGTCTCCCAAATTCAGGCTACAGTCTTCAGCTAGGGAAAAGAGTATTATCTAACCTTCTGCATGCTTCTAATTACTGTGCTAATAGGCTCATAGCAGCCTAGGCATGGGGCAGTAGGGAGGGGACTTCAGACTGAGAAAGTCCGCGCAGTCAGCTCCAAGAAATGAACAAGAAATGAAGTGCTCGATTTAATTTCTCATGATCCAACATTTAGCATTTCTTCCTTTAAACACCTCGGTTGTTGTTCTGGTCAGATCCAGATCATGACAGCATAACTAGATTGTAAGCACAGCAATATTAGATGGAGAGCCACCTGGGGATAATCCCAAGGATTCCGGCAGTAACTAGGCCACCTAAATTATCAGGGGTCAATTATAGCAGTGTTTATTCAAAAGCATGAAGGCCTCAGGGCGCTTGGGTGGCTCAGTTGGTTAAGCATCTCACTTTGGCTCGTGTCATGATCTCAGTTTGTGAATTCGAGCCCCGTGTCAGGGTCTGTGCTGAGAGCTCAGAGCCTGGAGCCTGCTTCAGATTCTGTGTCTCCCTCTTTCTCTCTGCCCCTCCCCTGCTTGTGTTCTCCCTCCCTCTCAAAAATAAATAAATAAATTAAAAAAAAAAAAAAAAGATAAATGTGTCTCCATAAGCATGAAGGCCTTTCAGAGGAGCAAGAAACTCAATCACCAAGGGTTTTTAGAGGAAGTGTGACACTTTTCTCATATAGTTTATTCTGTGCCTGGCATTAGGAACTTTTTTTAAGTCATTTTGAAAAAGGGAGGAACAAAAGGCTTAGAGGAATAGAAGCAAAGCAGTATGGGATACTACCTGATTGAAAACAATATTTCTCAAGCAAATTAACAAGTTATGAATAATCTGCCTAATGATAAAACCCAACTTGGGATAAAAAGGAGGAATTCTGGAGTGAATCTAAGTCTTGGGAATATGCCCTTCCTTTACTTGTCCATTCACTAGCTCCAAATAATCATGACAAGGGAAAAAGCATTTCTGCCCTTAGTTCCTGTTTATCTTTTTCAAGAAAGGTTTCCTATAATTTACATTACTAGAGCAAACCAAACTAAACCACAATGATTTCTGGGCCACAACATGCTTACAAACATGCTTCCAAACCATTGTAAGGATTGGAAATCATCCAGGTGGGAAAAGAATCTATTCTTTTCAGGAATCCAGATTTTTCACTATCACAAAAAGCAGAGGACACTTTAAAATCAGTGTCAACTTTAACCTACACATGGTAGGCAAACAACTTTGCAGAATAAAGGCCTGAAATTTAGATAAAGGAAAACCTGCATGAGACCGCTCAGAGTCATCGTTAACAAACGCACATTTAAATTCTGTATCTTGGTGGAGCAATGTATTTGAAAATCATCTTACTTCATATAAAATCAATAAATATTTCGTGAATTGCTGAGTTCATAGGTACAATGACATATGCTATATAAACCTACATGAGTTTTAATTTCGTATCTCCTTTCTGAACTGTTTTTTTCACTTTTTAAAATTTTTTATTTTTTTTAAGATTTTATTTTTTTAAGTAATCTCTACACCTAATGTGGGGCTCAAACTTACAACCCCAAAATCAAGAGTCACATGCTCCACCAACTGAGACAGTAAGGCACCCGTTTTTTCACTTTAAACTTCATTTTGGTTAAAGCCAATTCTGAAAGAAAAGAACTTCAAAACCTTGTATATACTTGAGTTAAGGCAAATCTGACAGAACAGTAACCTAAGTTCCAATAGCAGCATCTTCTGTTGTAAATAAATATATTGATATTACCTTAATCCACTCATGTGTCTCAGGCCACACAATTTCTGGACATCCCATGAAGCACTAAGGAATATTCCTTCTAGCTTAATCAAAGGAAATGGGAATAGAAAATTCCCATTGAGCGTGGGTGGCTCAGTCAGTTGAGTGTCCAACTCTTGATTTTGGCTTGGGTCCTGATCTCACGGTTCATGAGTTCGAGCCCCACATCGGGCCCCGTGCTGTCAGTGCAGAGCCTGCTTGGAATTCTCTCTCCCTCTCTCTGCCCCAACCCCACTCTCTCTCTCTCAAAATAAATAAGTTTTAAAAAAAATGAAAAAGAAAAAGAAAATTCATGCCACGTTGCCTCATCTGAAACCATGTTACACCTCCAAAGGAAAGGAAATGGCTATCAGAGAGATTAGTATCAAATAAAATATAAAATACTTGGCAAAATATTCTGAAATATAAAACATGTGATACTGGGAAAACTAACCTAAATATATATTTTAATATATTAGAAAAGCGGACTTCCACATTATAGTCTGAAAAGCGAAGAGATCCAACTAAGACAGAAGTTTTCAAATTTGGTTGTACATTAGAATCATCTGGGGAATCTGAGAAATACTGCTGCCTACACTCCAACCTCAGCTGCTCTGAGTATGGCCTGGGTGTGGGGATTTTTAAAAGGCCCCCAAGGAATTCTAATGTGTGGCCAAGGTTGAGAGCTGCTGCATCAGGAGTTGTTGGTGTTCATATCTAATGGAGCCTGGACACCATGAACAGAGGAGTTAGCAAATGAAGGAGGTGAAAGTGAAAGAGATGGAAACTGGGAAAGGCTAATGTTAATATAACACATTTCTCTTAATTCTAACAATTTTAATTCAAGCTCAGGTAACTTTTAAAATATGTGAAAATATGTTCCTTTGTATTAGAGAGTCAGCACTGTAATTGACATTGGTTCCCACTCTATGCAGGGGGAGCACTGCATATGAGTGTTTGGAAACTTACATTCAAATGTTACCTGCATTTCTCAAGTGATATGTTAATACTACAGATCTACAGGAGAGGTCAGGAATCAACTAGTTTAGATGCTCCACAAAATATGAAACTGAAGCATAGAGAAGCGAAGTGTCAAAAGGACACTTGTCCCCTGTCCCCTACTCTTAAGAAGCCAGCTCTCTGAACTGAAAAGAATTAGATCAAGCCAAAGAGTCAATTAAGAAAAACTACAGTAATAGACAATATGTGAAATTAATCCTGGTTAGTTGTATGTCCTGCCCATCTGCTCCAGCTATCAAAAGGGATCCCGATAAGTTCCTTAAATTTTATGTAGTGAGTGAAGGAGACCTTCAGGTGGGAATTCTTTTTCTTAGAAGGCAAGCCTGTGCATTAAATATATGGAAGTGGTACATTTTCTGAGATGAAACTAACAAAAACTGGTTAATGCTAGACACTGCTTAGCATCAGTAGAGTGCATTTACAGTCAGAGCATGTCCTTTTGAATAGTCAGCTTTCGGTATTTTCCAGAAAATCCAAGGAGTACTTCCATCAAAACAGTCCTGTATGTGGAATGAGCTTTGAAACCAGCCATCCTGCGTGGTGAGTTAGGGTCTCTTGCCCACAATTACATCAAACAATCACGCACAGCCATCATTCTCTTGCCTTTCCCTCTAGGAGTCATGTGGCTGCCAGGACTCCTTACTCATCCCTTTGCACTACATTACTAGAATCTTTCTATGCTATTCTGTGACAATTACAAAAAGGCAGAGGGCAGAATTTGATATCTCATTCCATTCTTGCCTGCCTGCTTCCTTTACAATCACATGCTGGGAGCTGCCATAGTTTGGTATTCATGATATACTAAAACACATCCAAAAAATTCAAAATTTGTGAGTTCTAATCCAGTTCTGTTCCAAATTCATCCTCTGGCCATTCATCTGTCTGCCCATTCATCCTCTACTTTTCTTCTACCACTTTCAAAAACAATTGTGATTTAAAAAAACATTCAAATATAAGACATCTAAAGGTCTGGAAGACAGATGAGCAATAACGTAGAGGAGTGGCAAGGAGATCATTCTTCTTGACCTAAGGTGGTTACTGTACTACTGTTGCTTCAAAAATCTTGTCAACTAAACAAATAATAAAATTCTCTTCCTGCCTTACTTTTCTTATATGGGAAATTTACAGAAAACAATTAAATACATAAAGGAAATTAACACCTGTTTATGTGTTGAACAGTTTGTCAGGTTTTAAGGAACACAGAAAAAGTATGACATGGGTCCTGCCTCAAAGAAGTTAACTACCTGGTTGGATTCAATTCTGAAACATAAACACATCTGCACACAATATAATAAAACAGGTATTAACTAAATAAGGGATGAACTCTCAGGAAAGCGTTCTGGAAGGAAAGGTTGGAAATATCTAGAGATAGGGGCAAAATTTCCCAAGGGAGCTCATGAAAACAATGCTAACCAAATACTATTGGCTAAAAATGGGGTATCCACAGAGGCCACTTCATTTTCTAGTGTAATGTCAAAGAACTGCAGAGAAATGGAAGCTGGAAACTAGCACCAATGAGTCTCATAATTGTCTTGATTACAGCTAGCCTGGTGCAAATCTCACTGCCTAAAACAAGGCAAAAGTGAAGGCACTTCACTAACTCCACTGAGTTGAATATACATACACACTTATATTTTATATACTTACATCATAATTATGTTTATATATTTATATGTACATTATTTTACTATATTATTATATATAATTTTAATATATTCAAGTGTATATATAAAAATAAAATACATGAAGTGGAACAATTAATATTGTTGAAATGTCCATACTATTCAAAGCAATCTACAGACTCAATGCAATCCCTACCAAAATACTAACAGCATTTTTCAAAGAAGTAGAACAAATAATCCTAAAATTTATATGGAACCATGAAAGACCCTAAACAGCTAAATCAATCTTGGGAAAGAGGAACAAACCTGAAGATATCACACTCCCTCATTTCAAGCTATACTACGAAGTTACAGTAATCAAAACTGTATGGTACAGGCACAACAATAGACACACAGATCAATGGAACAGAACAGAGAGACCACAAATAAACCCATACATATGTGATCAACTAATCTACAACAAAGAGGCAAGAATACACAATGGAGAAAAGACAGTCTCTTCAACAAATGGTGCTGGGAAAACTGGACAGCTACATGCAAAAGAATGACATTGAACCACTTTCTTACCCCCATATAAAAAATTAACTCAAAAAAGAGGGGCCTGGATGGCTCAGCCGGTTAAGCATATGACTCTTGATTTTGGCTCAGGTTATGATCTCACGGTTTATGGGTTTGAGCCTGCTTTGGACTCTGCGCTGACAGTGCAGAGCTTCCTTGGGATTCTCTCTCTCCCTCTCTGTCTGCCCCTCCCCTGCTTGTGCTCTGTCTTTCTCTCAAAATAAATAAATAAAACATAAAAAATAAAATAAAAAAATAAACTTGAACTAGAAGAATAAACTCCTAGAAGAAAATATAGGTGGTAAGCTCCTTGTGATTTTTTTGACCTGATTCCATAGGCAAGGGCAAGAAAAGCAAAAATAAATAAGTAGGACTACATCAAACTAAAAAGTTTTTGCACAGAGGAAAAAACTATAAGCAAAATGAAAGGCAACATACTGAATGGAAGCAAATATTTGCAAATCATATATCTGATAAGGGCTAATATCCAACATATACAAAGAACTCCTACAACCCAACAGCAAAAAACAAACTATCCAATTAAAAATGGGCAGAAAAACTGGTGCAGTCACTCTGGAACAAACAGTGTGGAAGTTCCCCCCAAAATTAAAAATAGAACTACCCTATGACCCAGCAACAGCACTGCTAGGAATTTACCCAAGGGATACAGGAGTGCTGATGCATAGGGGCACATGTACCCCAATGTTTATAGCAGCACTTTCAACAATAGCCAAATTATGGAAAGAGCCTAAATGTCCATCAACTGATGAACGGATAAAGAAGATGTGGTTTACATACACAATAGAATACTACTTGGCAATGAAAAAGAACAAAATCATGCCATTTGCAGCAATGTGGATGGAACTGGAGGGTATTATGCTAAGTGAAATAAGTTAGTCACAGAAAGATATCATGTTTTCATTCATAGGTGGATCTTGAGAAACTTAACAGAAGACGTTGGGGGAAGGGAAGGGGGAGAAAAAGTCACAGAGAGGGGAAAGTGGGTGATGGGCATTGAGGAGGTACTTGCTGGGATGAACACTGGGTGTTGTATGTAAGCCAATTTGACAAGAAATTATATTTAAAAAATTGATCGTGGTATTCATGCATGACTCTATGAATCCACTAAAAGATATTCAAGTGTACAGTTTAAAAGGTAAATTTTGTGTTATATGAACTATATCTCAAAAAAGCTGTTTTTTTAAGTTGGCCAAAAAAAAAAAAAAATGGGCAGAAGATCTCAAAGATCTCAATAGATATTTTACCAAAGAACACATGAAAGGATGCTCAACATGACTGATTATCAGGGAAATGTAAATGAAAGCCACAATGAGGTATCACCTCACACCTATCAGAATGGCTATTATCACAAAATGAGAAATAATAAGTGTTGTGAGGATGTGGTGACGGGGAACTCTCATGTACTGTTGATGAGAATGTAAACTGGTGCACCCACTCTGGAAGACAGTATGCAGCTTCCTCAGAAAATTAAAACTAGAACTACCTTATTACCCAGCAATTCTGCTTCTAGGTATTTATCCAAGGAAAATAAAAACACTAAATTGAAAGCTATATTAATTAATTACATGTACTGAATTATATGCACCCCTAAGTTCACTGCAGAATTATTTTAATAGCCAAGATATGGAAGCAACCTAAGTGTTGACTGATAGATAAATGGATAAAAAAGATGTGGTATATAAACACAATGGAATATTACTCAGCCATAAAAAAAAGAATAAAATCTTGCCCTTTGCAACAATGTGAAGGGAGCTTGAGAGTATTATGCTAAGTGAAATAAGTTTGACAAGAGAAAGACAATACCATATGATTTTACTTATATGTGGGGAAAAAATCAGTCAAAACAAAATAAAAGCAGATAGACAGATAAAGAGAACAAACTGATGCTTGCCAGAGGAGAGGAAGGTTGAAGGGTAGATTAAACAGGGTGAAGGGGATCAAAAGGTACAAACTTCCAGTTATAAATAAATCATGGGGATGTAATATACAGCATGGGAAATGTACACAATAATGTTGTATACCTCCATATAGTTACAAATAGTAACTACACTTATGGTGATCACTTTGTAATGTGTATAAATGTTGAATGACTATGTTGTATACCCAAAACTAATATAATATTTTATATCAATTATACTTCAATAAAAAAGTAAAAATAAATTTAAAAATAAAATGTGTGTGTATATATATATATATTAAAGCTTTATTCTATGCCATGTCTTTTGCTAATACAGCAGGCTTTGGATAGCTCTTTAAAGGTATAGACAGGGGCACCTGGGTGGCTCAGTCAGTTAAGCTTCTGACTTCAGCTCAGGTCATGGTCTTATGGGTTCATGAGTCCAAACCCCACCTTAGGCTCTGTGCTGATAGCTCAGAGCCTGGAGCCTGCTTCGGATTCTATGTCTTCCTCTCTCTCTGCTCCTCCCCCATTTGCTCTCCATCTCTGTCTCTCAAAGATAAATAAACGTAAAAAAAAAATGTAAACGTACAAATTATTTGCTAAAGACAAAGAATTTAGGGGCTTATTACACATATCATCTTATTTTAAAACTATTTGTGCTTCAAAAGAGGATATCCTTACAATGGAACAGATCTTTTCACAGGTATGCCTTTTGTGGGCAGGATATGGATAGTCTTTAAAGAACAACAAGTTGAGGATATAAATCTGTCAAGTCTAGAATATTCCTATTGAGTTTTACAAATGATAGAAAACAATAGTGTACCAGTTCTTTCTAACATTAGCTGCTTTGTTCCTCCTCACAGCCTTATATAAAAGATTATTTGCAACTCTTCACATCCTTACAAAATATTCAGATTCTTCAATGAAATGAGGTTCCCACATTGTGGATACACCCACACAGTGAACTGCAACAGTGAATGAAACGGATTATAGTCAGATCTTTGACAATATTAACTTTATGCTAAGGCCCTGCTCTGGTGGGCAGCTTTCCCTCCAAAAACTATGCCTGAAAAATTTTACCCAGCAAATACACCCTAGACCTTCAGAGGAGCTGCTGAGTGGTGATTTGAGTCATAACATTTCATGTGTGGGAACAGACTGGTATAAGTTCAATGATGGTTCCCCGGCTGAAATGTCGGAGGCCTTTTTGATGGAGAAGTGGCCTGAATGCAAAGAAAAGATCCTGAGTCTAATGATGCATAATTCCTACTGGGCCAATGCACAGCTGCAAAACCAGCCTCAGGAGAGCCTGCCTACCTTCTGTGGCCACCTCTGCTGCTCTGGATAGTGCTCTTTTCAGCCAATAGCTCTTATGGGGAGCAACACTCACTTTAAATCAGCTTTCAAACAGCTGTTCATCCAAGGGAGGCCAACTCCAAAGGGCTCAAATTGGGCCTCTAAGAAATGTATAGCCAGGAAAGTGATGAAAGAGGTCAGAAGGGACCCAGTGGGAGGGTGGCTCTCCAAGAGGCAGGCAAGTGTCCGGATGTTTAAATCCTTGTCTGAGAAGTCTTCCAGGGCACAAGTACAGTCAGTACGGAGGCACCACCACTTGGTGGCCAACTGGCCTATCACATGAACTAACCAGGCAATGATTACTGATTACAGATGGGAAAAGTGAAGGGGGAGCTGGTTCCAGAAATTTTCTGTAAAGAACTTTAATGTCATTCTGTTTCTTCTGAAGAAGTGAGAATACTTCAGTCACCTGACCATTCTCTCTTTTCCTGCACCCAGGGCCAGGACCCTGGCTCTGAGAAGGCTGCAGGCAGTGAAGACTCTCTCTCATTTCCATCACCTCTGTGGGTGTGGGTCAAGCTTGGCTGAGATGAGCAGAAGAGAAATCTCTTCCACATTCCTTAGTTTCCCTACATCTACCTACAAAGAAGAAAATGCCCATGAAAAGTGAGTTCCCCGTTTCTTTTGTGGTACTCCTGGCTGTAAAATGGGATAGTGTGTTAGTGGCTGAAAAAGTCCTTTCTCTTTCACTCCTCGTTCATGTATGTTACAGCTCAGAGTTAGGGAAACACTTTATAATCTGATTTAATAACTGCCTCTGAAATTGCTTTTGCCAACTAGTTCACGATTACTGCCACCACAAGGAGAATTCCATGCTTAGCACCTGGTCACAGAGCAATTGCAGTGACAGGTCCTAGATTAGAATTTAGTGAATCTGGGGGCGCCTGGGTGGCGCAGTCGGTTAAGCGTCCGACTTCAGCCAGGTCACGATCTCGCGGTCCGTGAGTTCGAGCCCCGCGTCAGGCTCTGGGCTGATGGCTCAGAGCCTGGAGCCTGCTTCTGATTCTGTGTCTCCCTCTCTCTCTGCCCCTCCCCCGTTCATGCTCTGTCTCTCTCTGTCCCAAAAATAAATAAACGTTGAAAAAAAATTTTTAGAATTTAGTGAATCTGAGGCTTTCACTGATACTACATTACTCCTGGCCACAAGGTATGAATTGGAAGAAATTCAGAACCCCAACTTGTTAATGCTGACCCTACCTTTCAAGACTTTACTCCAATAGTCACTCCTTTATGGGTTCTGGATATCGTTTCATAAACTGTAAAGGTCAATTTCTGAATGGTTCCAAAAGGAGTCCTCAGTGTTAAAAAGCCACTCTTTCACAAAAACTACAAATTTCTTTGTTATACAACAAGATCAAATCCACTGGGCGACTGCACCTTCCAGGGTATAAATGACTCTTCTTCCTGACAGGATGACATTAACTTTCACAGCAGTGATGTTTTAAACACGATCAGATCAGTAGGTACCGATATTTCTGATGATCTATTTTATCCATTTGAACCTCCCTCATATTCTGTACTTTTGAGAAACGTGACACTTCCTTTCTGCATCTGATGGAATCAATTCCCAAACCCAACGAATTTTATGTCTAATTAAAGCACTCTCCAGACCTTCCCACATAGGCTGAAGACTGGACCACATTCAACTGGGTTTCTGTTCAGCCTCCTTAAGAAGCAGTGGCAGCAGCTCTCCTACAAAGTAGTGTAGGGAAGCCACCTAAAAGGGTGGGTGATCTTCATAAATGGACAGGAAACAGAAAAGACGAATATTGGGCGGATGACAGATCCCTTAACTGGCCTTCAAGATACGAGCTGTTCTATTAAACATAGGGCCATTATGCTGGCCGGCCATCCACTTTAAACCCCAGAGTGATTAAAATGCTGGCAGGAAATGAAAGCTCTCTATTGAAGGTCCTTCCCTGAGGTCCTAATTTCAAACCAAATTTTACAGCACCGCACAGGAACAAAGGAAGCCCAGTCTTCCAAGTCTTCTTTTTGTCACTTTGGACAAAGACACCCCCTCATACTCTTCAAAGAACAATGGCCTCTGTAGAGCCACAGCCACGCCAAGAATGGGCACAAACCATACAGAAACACATTTTAAAAATACATTTTACACTGCCCTTGACATTTCAGATAAATAGAAACCACTGCACTGAAATTCCAAATATTCCATCCTTTCCCTCCTCCCTCTGCCTTTATAATGAGAATTTTCCTATTCTCCTAATCTACTTGATCTTTGACATTTTGGCCTCTGTGAATGGAGGACACAGTAGAGTAGCCAAATAAATTAATTATTCAGATAATTGCATTTTATTAAAGTAATCACTGTAACTGAGACAATCACATGATTTTCACCAACAGAAGACAACAAGGATGCCTACAAATCTTTTTTAATTGAAACCTCTGCAGAGCCATTCCTGCTCCACAGTCCACTTTGAACAAGCCAGGGAAAATACGTTATCAGAACAGGATTTCTTTTTTACTTTACACTAGCTGTTGTTTCGGGGTGGCCTTTTTTTTTTTGTTCCCTCTTCTTCAGCAAAAACAGCTTTTATGTTTTTACTGAACCACTTCACATTCACTCTTCCACACAGTGGATGTTTACTTGGATTTGGCAGGCTGAGAACAGCTGGTTGTTTCCTAACGAATGGAACATGAGACCATATGTTTCAACATTTAAGCAATTTTGAACCAGAGGTATAATTCTGAATGTCCTTTGTTGAAACTGTACATTAAATACCCAAAGGATCTGAGCGGTACAAGAGATACATCTTCCCCTACCCCCCTTAGAGCACTTTTCCTTTAGCAAAAAAACCACTGAACACCACTTCGATCATAGGCTTGTCCCAAGTTTGCAGAGAGCCCTGGTGAGCTGACGACGGCTCTGCTGCAGGGGCAGCTGTATTTTAAACAGGAAAAGACAGCTAAGCAGGCTTTTTCCTTCTAATTCTGTTTGGGAACAAAATGTGTTTGAGGCCCTCTCCGGGGAGTGTCAACAACATGGATACCTGCTTTCCTCACAGAAGCACGGGCCTAATAGGTTCATAAAAGAAGAATCTTTGACATTAGCATTTAGGACGACCATGCGCCTTTCTCCCTCTTCCTTTTCCGAGAACATCCTCACGTTAAACAGGCCTAATGAGATTCAAGCTGAAATCACGCTGAAGATAAGAAACGTCCCAAACACACTTCTCATGAAAACTTACTATCTCGGCTCTCTAATGAAACTATAGCATTTCCTTTCTTTGGGTCTTCAATATTAATCATTACTAGTGTTCAAAAACAAAACTATGGATTTCAAGTCAGGCTGAGTCAGAGCATTAGCAAGGCATTAGCAGAGCATTGGGAAGAAATGTCTCTTGTTCCTGGAAGGAGAAGAGAGCTCAGCTTTAGAAGAAAATGAAATACAGTGAAAATTCAAATAATATATGTAAGTAAGCAATATAGTCACGGAAATACCAAGCACAGGGAAGTGGAATAGGAAGCCACCTGCCTCTGGAAAGTCTGGGAATCCATGAAACCTCCCCATTTGGAATTTAGACTTGAAATAGTAAGTTGAAGTCAATAAACTTTTTACAGATCATTTTCTAAAATATTAAATAAGAGTTGTTTATTCAGATCTAACAGGTAAGATGTAAAGACAAAGGTAAAAACAGATTATTTCCACCCTAGATTCACAGAGGCATTTCTTTGAACTTGTTTTTGAGTCCCTAAGTGTACCAATCTATAAATCTTACACAGGTGGCTGGATGTACTTTTTTTGTTGTTAAGTTTATTTATTTATTTTGAGAGACAGAGTGTATGCAAGCAGGGGAGGGGCAGAGAGAGAGGGAGAGAAAGAGAATCCCAAGCAGGCTCCACACTGTCAGTGCAGAGCCTGACCCGGGGCTCAAACTCACGAACCGTGAGATCATGACCTGAGCAGATATCAAGAGTCAGGTGCTTAACAAACTGAGCCACCCAGGCACCCCTTTGAGAGGATTTTAAAAAGAGCCCTACTTACTATCCTTACTATATACTTTAAAGATAACTTAAAGAGGTAATCAAGATTACGTCCTGTTTGTTTTTGTTTTTATCGAGGTTCCTATGAAAGTAAGATTAACAATACTAATAATACTTTTCTTTTTCTGATTCTGCTTACGTGCAAGGATCTTACAGAGAATTTTACAAAGCCAATGTTTTCAGCCATGTTACTAATAAAACTTCAGTAAAAACAGAAACATTATCCTTCCCACCACTTCCCACCAAACAAGACACAAATATGTATATATACATTAGTTGGTCTTAGTTTAAATCTCACAGCTCCAAGAAAACTTTGAAAAATGGATCCTCTGCCAGCTGAATTTCCTTGAGCCACAGGAGAGGGCAGATTTTCTCCATTTCTGGGTTCTGGAGCAATCCAGGGATTGCCTGGGGTAAGAGTGGGTGGAGAGGGCAGTTATATCCATACTTTTAAGATGCTACTTAGTGCACAAGGAAATATGTAAAAAGATGTTCGCTGCAGATTTGCTTGTAAAAGGAAAGATTTTTAAACAACCATTGGTAGAGAAGCAGTCAAATAAATTGTAATATCTCCATTTAATAGAATACTGTTGAAAAGAGCTGAGTGATCAGGAGCACAAGCTAAGGAGCCAGAGCATCTTGGTTTGGATCCAGTCTTGGTTTTTAGTGTTTTTGTAACCTTGGATGTGGTTGTAAGCTTTCTTTAACTCAGTTTCCTCATCCATCAATACATATATCCTACAGCTATACACCTGCCTCTAGAAATATTATCATTATTACTATGAAGACAGTAAAAAGAATAAGGTGGATATGTATGTACAATATGTACTGACAAGGAGACGATGTCTATCATACAAATCAGTGAGAAAAACACGGGCTGGAGAGCAGCAGGTACAGCAGTATGAGGGCAGGGAAGGAAAATCTTATGCATGTGGCAGACAAAAGGTTAAAGAACATTTCTGCTCTTTTGGCACACTGCAAGAGTTCATGTGCAGAAAACTTGGAAAAGGTGGTAAAAACAAATACGAAAACTGTATCTTCCAATAAAGAAATACTTGAAAAACACACTCCTTTGGTAGCTTACATGTCAGTTGTTCCCCTAATATATCTGTCCTTTCAAAACAAAATTATTTTGGATCTCTACAGAGTTCTTCAAGTTAAAAAAAGAACTAGATTTTTTTCAAAAAAGGAACTAGCTAGAATCAAAGTAAAAACTCATACATTCACAGGGGAAAACCTCCCCACAATTTTCTAATATAGAAAAGTGGTTTTAGTTAATATTATAGTTTTTCATAGTGCCAGAAAAGAACTGGAATAATTTATAGATGTGTGTGTGTGTGTGTGTGTGTACAAAGCAAGATATAATATGGACTTACTTATTTTCAAACATAAAGAAACTTATTCCCAGCACTCAAGAATCATCTGCACAGCACTGACACAGGATATGGGGAACACCATACACACGATGAGTAAAGAACACCCCAGTATATGCTCTGAGTGTCAGCTGTTCTGACATGTAGTCACACCCCACTGCACGTCAAGGTGTACAACATCACAAAAGTTAATGTATCAGTTTTAGGCTAGAAATCAAAGGCAAGACAGACTTAAGGACGCATTTCAAAGGTGATGATTTGGTTGTAAGCAAGGCTTTTGTCGGGATTATTGCTTATCCCACACATCTTGAGTGGTGCAGCACTCATTCATTCATTCACTCAACAGTTATTAAATACCTATAACTAGGGTGCTAGAAACAGAAGAGCCTATACAAACTTTTACTGGCTAAAACCTACGCTCATCAGATAAATGAAAAACCTACAAAAGGAAAACAGAAGTACAATTCAGAAATAAGTTGACTCTTTAGGTAGGAAAGAGATACTGTTTCCCCTTTAAAAGCACAGATCTACTGGTCTGAGGGGTACAGATAGTGTAAAGCGCTTTGGGGCAAAAATTATCTTTCTAACTGAGCACCAAAGCTGTCCTTCTGATTGTGTCAGCCTTAAACTCTGCTCCTGACACAGTTCACACCCTAAGAATACAGAGACTATTCATTCAGGAAGTACTTGGGTAAAACATACGCTCCATAGGTCCTACAACACTTATGCAACTTTAAATTAGCCATTTTAAGACTAACCAGAGTGGGAAAAGCATGCTGGGCAAGGCTCTATAGAACATGCAAGAAACATATTCTCTGATGAGTAGTTCTTTCTCCTGCCCCCTTCACTCTAGACCAACGGGAGGGTTAGCAGGCCCTACAGCATGTGGTAGCAATCACAAAGACCAATTTGTTCTGAGTATGTCAAGGTCAATGACATTATGGCTGAGGAGACGGTCTTGAGCACTGGAAGTCTGCAATAGTTCCTGAATGTCACACAGGATCACCTATAGTGTTTGTTTGCCATTTCCTTCATACTAGTTCTCTTACCAGCTATCTTTCCTGTCCACTTAGAAATAGGCAGAAATGCAAATGCCTCATTCTGGTGGTCTTCTGTTGGTCAACAAATAAATGTTATTGATGTTGACAATGTGGGAGGCCTACCAGGAAGTCCAGATGGATTTGTTGAAATAAAACAATTTTTCCTTCCTAAAACACATTTTCTCAGGAAACTAGTCATTAGCTGTATCCAGCTTAGGATATGCTCTGTTCTGGCTCTAGAAGACAGAAAAGGAGAAAAGAAATAATACTTATTTTGTTTTTTTCTTTCAGTTTCAACCTTTTTTTGACAGGTAGAAAAGAGAAAAATAATACTTCTTGCATTTCCCAGGCAGGTAAGTTCCAAAGAAAGTCACTGTTTAATAAGAGAGTCTTATAACTTTGCTTCTACTTTAACACTGGGCTAGGAAAAGGAACAGATAGGGGAAATCCACTGTGGATTTGTCAGAACTTGCTACTTAATTTCTTCTTAGTGTGAACCAGGAGTTAGCCTTTGATTTCTGATGGAATTGGACTTCCTAATCTTTTATCCTCTCATTCTTTAGCTTTTTTTCACATTATTCTTGATGTTTATTAAGTTCCAAGGTATCCTTTCCTTCTCAGCCAACGTAAAGACTGAACAATACAATGGGAATTAGATTTAAAGAAAAAAATCCTGGCATTATGTTTCCAAGGTAATTATATCCTAGATATATTTAATGTAAGGGCTATAAACTCTGTTTTAAAGAAAGTTACAATGATGAAACAACAAGAAATTTTGTTATTTTTAACATGGATATTTTAGTTTTAGAAAGATTCCACTCAATGTTTCCCAAATTTAATGTTTCACATAATGGTCAGTCTTAATATGAATGTGGGAAAAAAAGACAAGTCCAAACATAGAGTATTATTTTCAAAAAATAGTGAACTAAATGTAAAGGTCCAGTAAAATGTGATATCTAGATTTTTCTGAGCTCGTTCACATGACCTTCATTCTATTTATAGAAATGCAGCAATTCCCATTTGAATATAGAGCAATACCTTGTAGGAGAATTTGGTTTAGCACAAATAAACTTGGGGAAAGTGTTGACTTAAAAATAAAACACTGGAAGAGGAGGGAAGGTTTTTTCTTCCCCCTCTGTGAAAATTTCCGGAAAAGTTGTAAACAAATGCAGGTTTGGCTCAGAGACTGAATGACTCTGGTGAGCTGAGGAGGATGAAGAGTATATCAAACCTCCCAGAGTGAGGAAATGTTTGTAAAACAGTTAGTAAATCACAGGCGGCCAGGGTCACCATGCTGAACAACTCGAAGGACACACAGCCAAAACCCCAGCTGTGAAAGAAGGGGGCCAGGCCCCGTTCACAGCTTGAACCCCATTTTGAATGATCTCTTGGTTCCATTCTCTGCCCTTTCCCCTCTGTCACATCAGAGCTCCGACAACCACTCATTTAATTAGCCCAGGGCCACAGGCAGCGCTGTCTGTCCCTCTACCTCACAAGGTGAGGATACCAGGACACTGAAAACGTTCTCTGCAAAGTGATACTGATTGAGCCTTTGGTCCTAGGGACAAAGCTGAAAGTTCCAGCTGGGAAGAAAGAATCACACTCAACCTGGAAAAAAAAAAGTTTACAAAGATAAACAGAAGACAAAATATGTAGCTGGAAGTTTCCATGAATTTTGAACTATCTTTTCAAGCCCTTTTTGATCACTGTTCTCCCTAACTATTCTATGATACATCTGTTAATTATTCTTTTCCTGATTTTACACAGATGACAATGTGGAAACTGTTAAGTACTTCATAAACTGTCTCTTTTGTGCCCCGACGGTCCCCCAGAAGTCAGGAAGACAAAACTAAAATAAAATAAAAATAGGAATGAAGAACTGCTAAGGGAGAGAGAAGGGAAGATGTACTCTGGAAGCCTCTTCTTAATGACTCTGCACAGAAGTTTCTTCCTGACTGGATTTACACTTAGTTCTCTTCATTAATCTTTACTCTTCAAAAATGATTTTTTAAAGACTTCATATTCTTTCTTCACACCAAACTCAATCTGCTCACTCAGAGAACATTACTATGGTATGAATGAAGGATAATTATTGATGGCTTAAAATTATTCTTGAAAATGAGAAGTATGGTGATAAACAAAAGTTTATTTTCCAAATATTGAATGAAAAAGAGGTGGAAGAGATAAAAGCAAATACCTGTTGATTACAACCAACAGAGACTAAAGACAGGCACAGTAAGGTGCTTACATTGGAAAAAAAAAAAGTTTTTAAATTATATGAAAAACTCTTCCCTTTTGTACCAGGAGGTACAAAAAAAATTTTTTTTTCAAGAGAGAGGTGATAAACACAGGCATTAGCAAACTTCTCCAGTAATCATGTATAATTTAATATGAGTCCTGACTCACAACAGAGGATGAAGACCACCCTAGTCTCAATGCTGATATTATAAATATAAACCTGCTTAGAGAAAATTCAGTACCTTGATTACCTAAATTGAAACAGGACAGATACATAAGAATCAGCTTTCCTGGTGAAAAGCTATGGACTTCATACAAGTTATTCAGGCTGTTTATTTCTACTATAGACACATTACTTTTATCTCTTTTGGATACTTCCACCATGTAAAAGCAACAGGGCATGTGCTGTTGAGTTGTTTTTCTGGCCTGGCATTGAGTCAGACACACTCTTAGCTCATCTCTCACACTTTTGTCATAATGGCAGGCCAATGTGATGCCATATAATTCTCAGTTTTGCTTTGCAAAAAATTAACTTGGCCCATCCAGAGATCAAACAAAATTTGGGACCCAAAGCATTCTTATTCTAACTAATGGAGTAATTAGCCCAGATAGCCTAGAGCAGAAAAACAAGAAAAATCAAGGAAAGTAAACTCTGTTGAGAGCTCTAGTAATGCTTTGAGTAATACTTCAAGGCATTTGATAAAAGCCTGGGTTTTGAAGCCAGATCTGGGATCAAATATTGATTTCAATCTTTTAAGCTGTGTTAGACTGGGCAAGCTATCTCAGACATCATCAGTTTCCTCATCTGCAAAATGGAGAGAAAAAAATCACTACCTACTAGGAGTCCTGGTAGAATGAAGTGTGTTACTTCTGAAAGTACCCGGAATGGTGTCTGCCACATTAAAAACTACTAAAAAATGTCAGTTTCCTTTTTCCAATTCTCCCCTCATTTCACTGGAGAATACAGAAAAGCCTTTCTTTAAAAGTCTATGGCTTTTTCAGGCAGAACATGAAATGTACTTCATGAAGGGGGCCACAGCATTCTCTCTCACTATTAACCACAACTTGGGCAAACTCGCCAGGACCTCAAGTCTCTCACCTCCTCTAGCACCACATCTGTTATAGTCTAAGTCAAAAGGACTCGGTTAAGCCTCAAGGAAGAGAGTGTCCCCCCAGTAATAAATGGACTTGACTCAACCTTTGGATATTTAGCTATTTAAACATGTTGCTCACAGCTCATGTTCTCAGCTTGAGGAATTCCTCTTGGATCCTTTCTCCAGTGGCAATGGAAGATTTGCACATTACATTCCTTGCCCCCTTATTCAGCTGGCAAGTCAGATAAAATAAAAATAAATTCAGAACAAATACACACACACACACATGCTTCAGTGCTATTGTGAGTCAGACAAGTATGTGATTAATACAGGATGGAAGTATGATTTTCGTTCATAAGGCTCCTCCCTCTAATTCTGATACTGGTAGATATTTGCAAATGTCAGTCTGCATTTCAGAAGAAATACTGCTGTCATGTTTGATTTTAGGTTTAGGTTAAATTTCAACTTAATTTTTTAAAAGCAAGATCTCATAATTTTAGCAGCGCTAAAAGACAACTGAATAATGACTTAAAATTTTTTTACCATATGTCCTCTTATGCTCTGCCTGGTGGAGCATAGTAAATAGTATGGTAAATAGTACTTCCTGAGTAAGGATCAAAGACAAATACTTGTCCTCGGAGCTTCTCTTTGACTTTAAAATCCTATGTGAGGGGTTTTTGTGGTCTAGAATTTTCCAATTCTGTTTGGAATTTCAGCACTTGAGTATTAGCTCAGAGAAGTGTCTTCATAGAAAGAATTATAAATTCAGTCTACCTGTACCTGGCCCCATAGGTGTGGCAAAGAAAAAAACCCCAAATATTGGCTGAAACAGAAACAGGGTAATACCAAAAAGATATTACTGTCATGAGAGCTGGTGAGTCAGCCAAACAACTGAAGATATCATACCACCACCCTAGTTGAGAATTAAAAGAAATTCGCTCTACTTCTAAAGGCCCTCTACCAGGAATGGTTGGCTGCAAAGGATCAGGATCCAGGAGGCTAACATTTCCACATCAGCTCTGCCATTGATTTTCTGTCTGGCCTTGGGCAAGTTGAGGACCTCTTCTGAAGCTCAGGTTCCTCTACTGTGAAATGAAGATAGTCTCTCTCACACTAAATTGATATGGCTATAAAATGATAAAGATGATATGCTTTGTCAACAGTAAGTGCCATAGGGATGTTAGCTGTTACTATTATCCAATAATATGCTGACCAGTAGGGCAAGAATGATAGGCTAACTGACTGATTTTATTAATCCAATTCGCATTCATTCAAACTACTTTGACTCCTTCTGATACCTCAAACAAGCTGTGCTGACCTAAATAAAACTTTTATCACTAAGTCAACAGTAAATTCTAAGGTTTTTTTGTTTTTGAAAGGGAGTATAAGAAATGAAGGGCCTTCTACTTCAAACTGATTTAGACAGGATGCTGTAGTTAGTTTTGTTACATTTTTCCCAAGCATGTTTCTATTTAAAATCATCCTTTTGCATTATTCTGGAAGAGAGGGTAACTCTTATCTCATCTAAAATTGGTGTTTCCAATTTCCTTATATAACAAGGCTTGAATGTTGTGGAGGAAGTAGGCAAAAACTAAGGAACCAAGAAAGATCAAAAAGCAAGAGACCTATAACCTATAAGGTTAAGAGGTTATGACCCTAGGCCCTGAAGTAAGGTGGAAGTCTAGAAAGATGTTTTCAGGTACTTTTAAGCAACTAACTTTACAGGACTTTTTGAAAACGGATAGAGATAGGATCTAATGCTTACAACAACATTACTGGCATGGAGACACTTAGAAAGATCATAGAGATCTCATCAAAATTAACCTGTCATTGTTTCTGAGGAAGGGGCTATAGTATTAGTAATTCATTACTGTTTGCCTTCACTGTTTAAAATCAACATTTGTCCATACTGAAAGTATTTCTTTTGACTTACATATCATGGTTATTATCCTAGTCCTAATAAACCTTTGGCAAAGCAGTCAGGCCACAGATTAGAAGAATAGATATGATTAGATAACCACATTGAATCACATGCACATCTAAACAATGGTGTCAATCATATCCTAAATTTGTCTTGGTACTATTTGCCTTTAAAACAAGAGAGGAAAGTGGCAGTCATATAGTGTCAAGATGTCACTGATTAACACCACATACTGGTCTCCTCTCTCTGTTTCTCTAACATTTGATAGGGAAGTAGTTATAGCCATGGCAGGATGGAGAGGAAGAGTAAGGCTGGCTGGTGTCATATACATTCAGTTCAACAGAACAGATATAAACCTATGTCTTATATGGTTGTACATGGTACACAAATGGCTAGAAGAGGAAGAGAAAATGGAAGGAAAAACTATCTTCCTGGTATATCCTAGCAAGACCATAATGAATTGTAGAGTGGGAAAGTTTCAAGAAACATAAAAAGAAGATACAGAGCTACTTTAAATTCAGAAGCCTCTACCAAATACTTTTCTTCACTAAAAATTACAAAATGAAGAAAAATATTTGTTTCCATTATATATTACTAGTAACCAAAGTATGATAAAAATATATTCAAAAGTCTTTGGAGTTTGTAAACATATATTAGAGACCTTAGTCATCAGGGAAGAATCAGTGATTTCTAAGTATCATTACCTTAAAAGCTTTGGAAGCATGTACCTTTCAAACTTCCAATTATGTTAAACTAATCTGCATCAATCTAAGGAAACATTTAGATACTCAGAGTCAGGAAATTAAGCCACTAGTTCTTAAATTCTGAGCACACTTCTAAGCCTCAGTCTTGCTTTTATACTTAAAGTTTGTAGATAAATGCTAGGAAGATGTTTGAGATGAATTGAACATGTATTCAAGTTAAATAGATTAACCAGAAGTAAGTGCACAGAAACTTTTTAAAAAGGGCTGGGTACCGGCACAGAAAATAGCAGGGATAGCAATGACAATTTGTCAGAAACCCCTTTGCCATACTCTCCCTCTCCTATAAAATATAACTGAACTGGCGTGTAAATTAAGGTAATAAAAAGCCCCCCCCCTCAAAAAATTCAACATTAAGCGACTGTAGGTATTCTAGAAGAAAACATTTAAATGAGACAATGATTTCAAAATCAGCATTTCCTGTACCTTATTTAAATTTCCCATCAGCAAACATCGACTAGACACTCGTATGTGCAAGACTCTGTGGATACAAATGAGTAAGACCTAGTTTTCTTGCCCTCCGAATGCTTAACATCTAGTAAGTACTACATACACAGCGAGGATAAACTCCTGACACATTCTTAGCACGCTTACCTTATTACTTATCCATGGAAATAACCTGACTAAAACATCATCTAGAAACCACCAGAATATCTAATAAAATGTTGATGCTTGAGAAACACTTGCTTTGATCCTCTAGGGCTACAGACCAGAGTGGAAAGCAAGCGCAGTTACAGAGTAAATTGGGGTGTATCTGGGATCAGCAGATGGCACTGATGATCTCAGGCTTCTATAGCTCTTTACCCAGCTTGGACTAGCGCTGTTCTTCCTAAGCCCCGGGTCTGTATGTATGCATGCCTGACTAGGGGTCCACCGCATCCACCAGCTACACACCCTACCTTTGTGACCTTCACTACTCTGGCGGGAAGATGAGAGGAAGTATCTCAGATGATCACTAAAAGTTCCTTCTAGTTGTTACATTCCATGAGTAAAGCTAAAATGTTTGTTTCAGGCGGATCATTACAAGAAGGAAAAAGCGTTATTTAACTTCTGTGTCAGACTAGCATTCTCTAAGACAACGTCTCCATTTTGGCAAAAGACCCTAATTTATGTCTCTTTATGGATTCCAATAGCATGAGCTCATCCTACACCTAAAAAAATGTATTCATTATGTAAGCTTTCCCTTAAGCAAATATAAGGCTGGAGAGGAGGAAAGTGCTGCTTGCCATTCAATTTGGCTTCAGCAGAACTTTCCATTATTAGGGAGGAGGCTGCCCATTTCTAGATAATGAGAACAAATTTTTCATCGTCATTGTGGTGTCTTTTATTTCACTATGTCACTCTGGAAGAGTTTGAAAGTCATATACTCTCCACCTTTGCCTCTTGTAGCAACAACAGGTTATAAAAATAATACTTTGTCTCATGGTATGCAACCTTAAGATGAACTCAGGAAAATGGTATTCGTTTTTCTGTTGGATATATTAGATGTGCAATAACGATGTATTATAAAGCAAATCAAATTACAAAAATGAACCCTATCCCTTGGATAAAGTTCTGGGAGTGAGCCAACACCACAATTATTATCTTCTCTAGCATTGAATGTTCTACATAAGTGTTTGGAAGATGTAAACAGGATATAAATCTGAGATCGGTTCTTCAATCTGTCTACAAATAACCATGACATTATATATAAACTATACTTTAGAGCATATATGCTTTCTGTTTAAGCAGTTAAGACGTGTATTAGACACTATGATAAACAGAAAAAATGAATACCGATAAATGCAAGCCTTCCGTCTCGGAAAGTCTTCACTTATTTGATTAAGTTAGGTGAAAAACAGAGCAGTCATGCTTGTAGCCTTTCTTCCTTTTCCCTTTCCTCTCCTCTTTTCATTTCTAATGCGAATCGGAAGTCTATGTGGAGCAGTCTGGCTAGCCCCAGTCTAACCTCCCCATCTGGAAGGGGACTAACCAGCCTTGGGGCTACTTCCAACCCTTCCCAGCTGTTGGGTTGGGGTTTTTTGTTTTTGTGGGCTTGAGAAAGCATATTTATATAAATGATTGCCATATCCTTTGCCAGCTGTTGACCCTGCTCTTGTCCCGGTTGGGGCATGGTTTTCATTTTTAGCGGCCACAGACTGGAACTGACCCTGATAGAGTTAGCACGCTATGCAAACAGCTTTACGCGCTATTGCTGTGACAGTTCAGACAATGGATGCACAGTATAATCCAAGGGGCCGGTGTTTCCCTTTGGGCAAATGTCACAGAATCCAGAGCTGGAAGTATCAGTTGAAAAAATAAATTCTGAGATTCACTGTGTTATGGAATAGCTTCTCTTCAGTAATTCAGACTGCAGTGATTTCCAGCGAGGGTCAGAGCAAGAATTTATCAGCAGCAATAAATTAGTTTTCCCTTGTACAAGTATGAACCCCAAAAGTTCTCTAGGTAGAACTGCAGAGGCAATGGCCTGTATAATTATACAAGAGGTAAAAAGAAGTTATATTTTCAGTTTTAAGACTACGTATATATGCTTCTGATGTTAATGTCCATAAAGAAAAAAATTTAGATTCATGTACCTTAACAGGACAAAAAGAAAAGCAGTTTGGGTTTTATTACTATAGCCTACCAATATTCATTCCTAAGGATCTAATCAGATCACTTATGATGCTCATTACCAACCAGAATAAATCTATGTTTAATCTGTGGATAACTATAGTCACAACGAACTAGAAAGTTTAGAAATATTCTTAGGGAGAGAACAGTTAGTTGGGAGAGAGGGACCCACAGGGATGGGAGGGAATTTATCCTAAATGATGAATTTATCCTAAACAACGAATATTTCATCTGCAGTTAAATGGGAATAAGAGAGTAAACAGCAGATTTTTACAACTTTCATAAACTATACTAAGTCCTTCTGGCCATAAGGACCAATGGCATATGTGGAAAATGAGGAAATTTGATTAAAAAGAACTTGATTGTTGATGCTTAAAGTGATACATCTACAAAAACTGAAGATTTGTAGTATTTGATGATTTACTGGGTCATTTAGTCATTGCAACAGATTATTATTTTGAGACTCTAATGGTAAAGGGAAAGTAGCAAGATAGCTTGTCAAAAAGAGGTCCTGTATTAGGTTGTCTCTTTCTCTCCTGTCAAGCCTGCAGGCTGGCTGGCTGGCTATGGCAGATGGAGACTGCCATACATAACTGTAATTAAAATGTGAACCCCATCTTAGAGGTCAGGATAGAATAGTTGACAAATAGGGAAGCTGGGAGATGGAAAGAGAAAATATTTCCTGACAGGCATTTTCAGTCTTTGAAAAACAATCCAAAAGGAAATTTAGCCTATGAATTTAAGCGTCACATACTTAGTATATCTTTTTAAAATCCTCAGAAGCTTGAGGTCTGGAATTGCTTTAAAGGCAGATCAGAATTTCAATCAGCTTTAGCACAATGAAAATTTCGAGTGCTGGGGGAATTAACTGATGGGATCTTTGAAGCTTCTATGAACTCTGATTAACTAATGACAAAATCTGTGAAATCACAAAGCAATATTTTATTTCTCTGACACAAACATATTTGGAATAATGAGGAAAAGAAAATGAAGCCATTTGTTGCTTCTGCTATAGCAGATCCTGACTGAAAATTTCACACCATTGGCACAAGCTGATGGCACAACCTCCAGATATACTTTATTTGTAAGCAGAATGTAATTAGATTTTTGAAAATTCAATATTGTATCTTTTTATATTTATCTTAATTATTGATATACTAGGGCTTAATTCTACCACCTTATTTTTTTAATGTTTATTTATTTTGTGGGAGAGAGTGAGAGAGAGAGAGAAAGAGAGAGAGAGTGCATGCGTGTGCATGAGTAGGGGAGGGGCAGAGAGAGAGTGAGAGAGAATTCCAAGCAGGCTCCTCATCATTGGTGCAGGGCCTGATGCGGGGCTCGATCCCATAACCGTGAGATCATGACTTGAGCCAAGATCAAGAGCTGGATGCTCAACCAATTGAGCCACCCAGGTGCCCCTCTACCATCTTATTTTGTATGCTTCGTTCTTCTGTGCCTTCTATTGCACTTTTATTTACTTAATTTCTTTTTCTTTTCTTGTTTTTTAAGTAGGTATCATGCCCAGCATGGAGCCCAACTCAAGACATTGAGATCAAGACCTGAGATGAGATCAAGAGTTGGTTGCTTAACTGAGTGAGTCACCCAGGTGTGCCTAGTTTATTTCTACTGCTTTTCTATAATCATTTTTCTCTCTACATTTGAAAGCTACAGATTGTATTTTTATTAATGGCTTACCCTTAATTTTTCTCACACTGTACACAACTATTCATTTCTCTAAGTTACTTAATATCACAGTATTTGTCCTAAATATGCTTTAATTGATGCTGAACAGCCCCACATCTTGTCCTTATTGTCTGGGATTGTAGTTTCATACAATATATATGATCACATGAAAAGTAATGTTATTATATTACTACTATAACATTCAAAGTTAATTACCAACATAATTCTCTATTGTGCACATCACTCTTTTCCTCTGAATTCACAATGTTGTGATAAAGTACATCTTTAAAGGATTTTCTTTTCAGCAAGTACAAGACAGTAGTAAATATTTACTATAGTGTGAAAGTACTGAATGCTAATTTTAGCTGGGTATAGAATTGTAATTTAAGAATTATTTTTGCTCAGCACTTTGGTATATTACCACATTATTTTCTGGCATCTAATGCCATCCAATAGAAGTCTATGATCTATGTAATTTTCATACCTATGTAGGTAATATGTCTTTTCTCTCTATTAGCTTTTTAAAACAGTGGTCTTCAATTTTACTATAAAGCATACAGACGTGAATTTATTTATATATATTCTGCTCAAGTTAAACTTTCAATTTGAGGACTAAATCTCTCCAATTCTGTAAAATTCTTAGTTATAATGTGAATGTTGTTTCTTATTATTTTGGAACTCTTATTAAATATATATTGAAGTTTCTCAACTCCTTGTTTCTTAACTCTTTCACATGTTTATATCTCTGTGCTGCTTTCTGAGAACGACTATCCAAAAACACAGCCTGAAATTGTTACTGAGTTTTAAAATGTCAATGTCTTTATTATTTTATTACTAATATTCTGAAGTGATTTTTTTCTCATATTCATTTATTCTTGTCTAATTTCATTTCTGCTGGCTTCATTTTATGATTTGTTTTATAAAGCTATTCCTTTATCCTTTTGAAAATTTGAAATATAAAGGTTTTCTTTCAGATTTTTCTATTATTTTCCTTTCATCTGAGTGAATTCATCTCCTATCTGCTGACTTTATTGTCTGTCTTTTTTGGTATTAATACATTATTTTATTTTATGGATTTTGACATTTGATTTGTAGGCTCACCTTTGATCTGAGTTACAGTGATTTATTTCTGCTTTCTCTATGAGTATACCACTCCTTGTCTTCCAGTTTAATGGCTGCCTCTATGGAATCTCTAAAACTCCAGTCCAGAATTTGGTCTTATATTGAACAACTAGGGATCAGATCCCTTGGTAACACTGGGGAAAATCCAAATCAGAAAATGAGTCAGTTCCTAAGGCGGTCTTTGTCTTCCCACCTTCTTGGGCATTCAGTTTCAAACAAGCCACAGCTCTTGGCAACAGTCCTTCTGTAGAAGTCTAACTCCCAGACACTTGAGCCATCTTTCAGACACTAACACCCATATTCTCCACCTCTTGGCCCCTTACCTTTCTGTTCCAATTTTGGTCCAGGGAGATGTTTGTCCTATTTTTGATCTTTGTCATATATTCCAAATTTTCTTTTCTGTTTTTTTCCTCTTTTGTTTTTCCAATAGTTTATCATCAAGGTATAGACTTATAACATCATTTTTACTAAAAGAGTTTCTCCAACCAACTTTTTAGTAGTCTCCATGTCATTGACCTTTTGATTTTCTTCTAAGCCAAAAAGGCCTTATTATTGCTATATCACAGATACTTATAAATATAAGTCATGATGAAAACTTCTTATAATTTATAATTATAATTGCAATTAATTTCTTATACTTTTGATTATTCAAGAAATGAGTGAAAAATACTCAAAATATACCCTCTTAAATGATCAAAACAAATAAAAAGTATTCAACGTCAAAGAAATGCAAACTCAGGGCACCTGGGTAGCTCAGTCAGTTAAGCGTCCGACTTCTGCTCAGCTCATGATCTCACAGTTTGTGAGTTCAAGTCCCATGCCGGGCTCTGTGCTGACAGCTCGGAGCCTGGAGCCTGCCTCGGATTCTGTGTCTCCCTCTCTCTCTGCCCCTCCCCCACTCACACTCTGTCTCTCTCTCTCTCTCTCTCAAAATAAACATTAAAAAACATTAAAAAAAAAAAGAAGAAGAAGAAATGCAAACTTAAAAGACACCACTTTTGCATACTGGGTTGGCAAACAGTTAAGAGAGTAAAGAGAAACCATTCTCTTATACTTTTATGGTAGTGCAAATGTGACAATCTGTTTGGAAAGTGATTTGGTCAACGTACATCAAAAACTCTAACAGAACACATACTTGATGGAGCAGCCATTCTACTGCTGGAAAATTTATCCTGAGAAAATAATAACATAAATGTACCAAAATGTACAAGGAATTCATTGTTTATAAAAGCAAAAAACAAAGCTAACAATAGTGAAACAAACAAAAGCAAAGGAACAAATAAAGTATTTATTAACACGAGACTGGTTAAATAAATTACAGAATACTACATAGTCACTTTAAAAATACACTCATACACACAGAAGAGTGGTGAAAGGTTATACCACACTGTTAACTCTGCAAGTATGTTAACGGGTATTCTCTATTTTCTTTTTCTATGGCTGTGATATTAAAATTTTTATGGTTACAGACTATGTATGTATATGTCTTTAAAAAAGTAAAAATCGAGCAGAGGCGAGAAGAATAATTATTCTTAAATGCACAGAAGGCAAGAGAAGGGAGATAATATGAGCTTGGGGCCAACCAACTAAATCCCTCAACTGACTGTCTTCACATGTAAATATATCCTCATCCACCTAGAGCTATTTCTTCCTATTACATAAATCTGAGCTCTCCCTCCTTCTTTTCAAGATCTCCAACCCAATCTCCTCCTGCTTGCTCTGTCAGGCATCTGATCTCTCTTCAATTTCTAATTCATCCCCTGATTCTGCATCCTTCCCTCAGACTATGAATAAGCTCAAGTTTTTTAAAAGAAAAAAAAAAAACCTTTTTGAAAATGAGTTCCCATGTCCTATTTTCTCACTCCCTAGTCATTTCTATTCACTCCATAATTTGTGGTAGTGTGGCTCTCATCTTGATTGCTATACTCAAAACTATTCTTGCTAATGCCCCTAATGACTTGCTAATTGCTAAATCCAATGTATATTTCTATCTTTATTAGCCAGGATCATTGTACTATCCTACATTTAATGACACTGCTGTTTGAAATCCTCCCCACCCACTACCCCCATCACTTCTGGTGGCAATGTACTTTTGGGTTCTAGTCCTGATTCTCTGACAGCTCCTTCTGAACAAATCATCTTTTGAAGGCCTCTAATATTTTGCTGATTTTCAGGGTCTGCTCCTGACCAACTATTTTTCTCATTCCATACAATTTCTCTTTCATCTACACTGATAACTCACATATTTTTACTCAGGGCCAGGTGTTCTACCTTGGTTCTTATAGGTACATCACTTTCAACACTGCTAAAATTTAAAATATTAAGTTCCCCATTTATCTGCTTGTCCCTTATATTTTCTCTTCCATTCAATAAGCACAGACAGAAACCTGAGATTCATATTTAAACTCCTCCCCCTTCCCCATGCCTGATATCCAATCACCACGTCTGACAATTTTTACTGCTAAACACTTCTCAACTTTCTACTTCCGATTACCGCTGTTGTAGGTCAGGTCAATACTATGCGTGTTCTCCCCGACTCCAGTTTTAACCTTTCTTCATATCTGCCTTCTCTATAGCTACCAACTGGAGCATTCTGTAACATATAATTGCTGAATCACTATGTTGTACACCTGAAACGAATATATGTCATCTATAAAATATAAATAATAAAATCAAAGAAGTTAGGCAAAAAGGAAAAATAAAAATAAAAAAATAAAATAAAATAAAATAAAATAAAATAAAATAAAATAAAATAAAATAAAATGCAAGCCTGATTATATCACTCCTCTTCTGCTTAAAACCCTTCTCCATTCCCACACACTGTTCTGGATTCATCTCCTATAACTCTCTGCCTAGGAATTTATATTATGGCAATGTCAACCTCCTTATGAGACCTTTGAATATACCATGGCTTTTCTTGTCTCTAAACCTTTACTTATGCTATACTGTCTACCTGAATTGCTCCTCATCCTGGATACCTTATCTCCAGAAAGCTTTCCTTAAATATTCTCTACCTTCCTGAACACCAAGCATATAAAGGAACTTAGCAACAAAGGGCATGCCCTTTGAAGTCTGCTGTTCCTTTCTGCATAATATTATTAAAAATCCAGTTGATTTTAATCTCTCTCTTACCATAAGTTTAATTGAAGTTTTTATGTACATACATCACTTCCTCTCCTTTTTACCCATTAAGCTCAACATTGCACTCTGAGAAGTCTGTGTTAAAGAACTTTCCCTGCTTGTTGTACCTTCCACCCACAGTGTATTCATTATAAGCTTATCCACAGGCTAAGCCCTACTGCTAAGGTTATAGAGAGAAAGAAAGCAAATCATCAATAGCAATAAAGTTTTTTAAAGGCAAGTAAAATGTCTTTTTAGTAATCAAATGAGCTAAGACAGAAGAGAAACAACTTTGGTATAAGAGACCTAACACTGACTTACCAACTGGAACAGGCTTGTGGTTTATACCAGGATATAAACTAGGAATTGTGTGGAAATTCTCATGGGGGAAATTCCACAGAGAACACTTTTTACAGGGCAACTGATGAAACTACATTATAACAGGTGATTCTTTTTGCTGAAAGGTAGAACAAGAAGGTTTCAGATATCCGGGAACCATCTAAATAGGGCCCTAAAATTAAACAACTATAACAATAACAAAACTTGCTAGTTTAAAAGTTGGACATTGTTTAATAGCAAGGAGACAGGCTATCTCAGGGGAGAACACATCTCTGAAATCCTAAAATTGTGATGTGGATCGGTTAGTTTGGTATGCAAATGGGTGGGGAAAAATGTAAAAGTTGAAAACTATTAAAAAAAATAGCTGCATTTGTACATTGGGAAATGGATGCTGAGGGTAAGAAATTTTTTAAATCTTACAAAAAGTTCACATTGCTTCATGGACTAGAAAAAGGGTCTGGTAGGAGATCTGTATAGAAAAAACACCTTTATGAATACTTAACTAAAATTCAGATCAGAAAGGAGAAGTTCTTCTAAAATTGGGCAAGATTAATTTGGCATGTTACACAAATAGGAGGCAATCTGCTAAAAAGAAAAAAAAAAGAGAGAAAAAACTTAGCTGCTAATCTTAGGTTAATAGCAAATGACCCCATCCACTCTTAACCTCAAAGACTGACCTCTTGACCCACAGCCAGTGGCCCTGTTCAGAAACATGTTGCCACCAGAGTAAATAAAAAGAGAACATAACGTGCTGAAATTGTTACTGCTAATGACAAGTGACACACACTATATACTGCCAATGAGCAAAACCATCAATAAATAATCCTGAACATGTTTGCCAATGTTCTTCTGGATTTTAGTTTCCTCTCCTATGTCTATAAATGTTTATTTATTTATTTGTTATGGAAGGGGGAAAATTAGTATTCTCAGCCCTGGGTATTTTAGGACATTTTTTTAAAGTATAGACTATAGGGGCACCTGGGTGGCTCAGTCGGTTAAGCGTCCGATTTCGGCTCAGGTCATGATCTCGCGGTCTGTGAGTTCGAGCCCCACGTTGGGCTCTGTGCTGACAGCTCAGAGCCTGGAGCCTGCTTCGGATTCTGTGTCTCCCTCTCTCTCTGCACCTCCCCCGCTCACATTCTGTCTGTTTCTCTCTCTCAAAAATAAATAAACTTTAATAAAAAAAATAAAGTATAGGGGCGCCTGGGTGGCGCAGTCGGTTAAGCGTCCGACTTCAGCCAGGTCACGATCTCGCGGTCTGTGAGTTCGAGCCCCGCGTCAGGCTCTGGGCTGATGGCTCGGAGCCTGGAGCCTGTTTCCGATTCTGTGTCTCCCTCTCTCTCTGCCCCTCCCCCGTTCATGCTCTGTCTCTCTCTGTCCCAAAAATAAATAAACGTTGAAAAAAAAATTAAAAAAAAAATAAATAAAATAAAGTATAGATTATAAAAGTAAGGGAAAATCCCCTGGCTAGATGTGTTGGGATCAGTCTACTCAATAATTCATATCTATGCTGTCTTTCACTGGCATGGTCCATACTAAAAGGTAAATGACAAGAGAGAAATTTCACAGACATACCAGAATTCTAGCCTGGAACACATGTCATAGACATCAAGTCCAGAGAAAAGAAACTCCAAAAGCCTGACATTCAGAGTATTTTAAGTTCTTAAAATCTCCTATTGAAGAGTCTATCTTGATGTCACTGATAACGCTTAAAAGCTTAGATCTGGTTTATGTTGTCAAGGTGATTCTATACAAATCAACAGGTAGAAACTGGCAGTACTCTAATTGAAATTTTGATCCTGGCCCCAATTTATAAAGTTTGCTTCATTTTTTTCCCTTTAACCCGAATATATATTGCATAAAACATATCTGGAAGGATTAAAAAACTGATAATGTTATTGGGGTAGAAGAGAGGTTTTTCATTATGTACCCTTTTGTATTACAGGTTTGAATTTTGAGCCTATTAAGATTAAAAACATTAAAAACAAAAAAATTCAAATGAATAAACAACACAAATTATGAGCCTATCTATAACCAAATTTAGAGAGCTGGAAAAATATATTTAAGTATGAAAAGATACAAATTACAAACAGGAAGCAGGCTCTGAGTTAAGCGGTATAGATTTGCATGTGTAGACTAGTGAAAATAGAGGTAAAATACAGGAGCAGATAACTAATTTTAATAAAATTCACTTTAATGCACAGGTTAAAAATTACTTTATAGAATGTATATGAATCCACACATAAGATATAGTACAAATCAATAATAATTTAATGGAATACAAAGAGTAGGGATGCCACATTTTTCAAACTAGCTGCCTAACTAGGTGGAAAAATGAAAATTACATTTTACCTTCTATCCGACTCCCACATCCCTCCTCCAGGAATACTATGTAGTATATGTACAGATGAAACCAAATTGTGTATAGACAACTGTGAATTGACTGTTTTCTTCTATTTTCTATTTTCTTCTTTCTATTTCCAAGTTGAAGATAAGATGAAAGATGAAGGCTTTGTAGCACAGTTATAATTTGTAACCAAACGAGAGCATATAAAGTAATATAATCCACAGTTCTTGGAGATAAAATTAAATTATGTTTAACTATAAAAAGTAACCAGTTTCTCTCCATTTCTCAGTCAAATTTTTATTTTTGTAAAATGTTTTCTGCTTTAAAGTTGTTCAAGAGTGAAAGATACTTTGACATGCTTTTAATTGATTCGTTTTACACTCAAAGGGAGGATAACAGTGATTTGTGAAAGGATTTTTTTTCTGTCTTGCACACATCTCTCATTTGTCCATCTTAATTCAATTAAAGGAAATAAGGACAGTTTGACCGATGAATGAACCATATTTTAACCGAGGACACTTCTATTTAAACTGGAGTGTATCAACCACTGTAATTGTCAGTTAGTTACTTCCGATCTCTAACTTTTGTTTTCAGAGGTCACAGCATGGTCATAGAAGAGAAGAACATACTAGAATATGGATAAGTATTTAAACCATTAGCCCATTAGCTATTCAAAAAAAGAAAAATTTTAATTATTACTGGCTTATATGAAGATAACTCCACATGATCAGTAGCCCTTGTTGGGCTGAAGACCTATAAATTCAAATACAAAAAAAAAAAAACCTTTTATTTGTTTTAAGTTGAAAAAAAGTAGGCACAGTTTTATTATGCTGGGCCTTATCGGTTCTGGTAAGTTTTATTGTTGCTGTTGTTTTAATTAGCTTCAGAAGGGCATTAATATGAGAGGTTTTTTTTAATCTATATAATATGCAATCAATCACCACAGTCAAGATATAGAATATTTCCATCACTCCAAAAGGTCTGCACGTGCCTTTTAGAAGTCAATACCTGTCCCCCAACTCCTGGCCCCTGACATTCACTGATCTGCATTCTATCTCTACAGTTTTGTCTTTTCTAGAATTTCATATAAATGGAATCATGTGTCGTGTTTTATGTCTGTCTTTTTTAACTTAACCTAATGCTTTTCCAATTCATGCACTTTGTTACGTGTATCAATCAGTACTCCCCTTCCTTTTATTGCTAAGCAGGGATAGAACACAGCTTTTGTTGTCTGTTCATAAGCTGATGAACATTTGGTTTGTTTCAAGGTTTTGGCTATTATGAATGAAGCTGCAATGAACATCTGAGTACAAGTCTTTGAATAAACGTATGTTTTCATTTCTTTTGAGTAAATACCTATGAGTGGAATGGTGGAATCATATGGTAGATGTATGTTTATAAGAAACTACCAAACTAGGGGCGCCTGGGTGGCGCAGTCGGTTAAGCGTCCGACTTCAGCCAGGTCACGATCTCGCGGTCCGTGAGTTCGAGCCCCGCGTCAGGCTCTGGGCTGATGGCTCAGAGCCTGGAGCCTGTTTCCGATTCTGTGTCTCCCTCTCTCTCTGCCCCTCCCCCGTTCATGCTGTGTCTCTCTCTGTCCCAAAAATAAATAAACGTTGAAAAAAAAAATTTAAAAAAAAAAATAAAAATAAAAAAAAAAAGAAACTACCAAACTAGTTTACAAAGTGGCTATACCATTTTGCATTTCCAACAATAATGCATAAGCGTTCTGCAGTTTCTCCATATCCTCATCAACACTTGGTATTAGTAGTCTTTTAAATTTTAGTCATTCTCGTAGCATACAGTATCATTTCCCCAATGTCAGAGTACCTTTTTATATACTTATTTGTCACTTTTAAAATCTTCTTTGGTGAAGTCTCTTTGCCCACATTTTGAATTGTGTTTCTCATTATTGAGTTATAAGAGAAATTTCCTAAGGGAAAACTAGAGCAAGGTTCCCGTGAGCTTGGGATCACAACACTGTCATCAAATGAAATGCCATTTACATTATATGGTTCATTTGCCAATGTCTCATCAGCGTTGAAAACTAGTCTCAAAAGCATTGAAAGGCCAACAGGCAAATAAAAAAAATGCTCTACATCATTATCAGGGATATGCAAATCAAGATCAGGAGATATTACCTCATACCTGTCAGATCAGCAATTATAAAAAAGAATTAAAAAAACAAGTGTTGTTGAGGATGTGGAGAAAAGTGAACCCTTGTATATACTGTTGGTGGGAATGCAAATTGGTGCGGCCACAGTGGAAAACAGTATAGAAGTGCCTCAAAAAATTAAAAATATAAGTATCATATAATCTACCAATTCTACTTCTGGGTATTTATGCAAAGAAAATAAAAACCCCAATCTGAAGAGATATATGCACTCCTATGTTCATTGCAGCATTATTTACAATAGCCAAGATACGGAAGCAACTCAAGTGTCCATTGATAGATGAATGGATAAAGAAGATGTGGTGTGTGTGAATTTGACTCAGCCATAAAAAAGAATGCCATTTGTAACAACATGGATGGACCTAGAGGGTACTATGCAGAAGTCAGACAGAGAAAGACAAACACCATAGGATTTCACTTATATGTGGAATTTAAAAAATAAAAGAAAGGGGCACCTGAGTGGCTCAGTCGGTTGGGCGGCCGACTTCGGCTCAGGTCATGATCTCGCGGTTCGTGAGTTCAAGCCCCGCGTCGGGCTCTGTGCTGACAGCTCAGAACCTGGAGCCTGTTTCGGATTCTGTGTCTCCCTCTCTCTCTCTGACCCTCCCCTGTTCATGCTCTGTCTCTCTCTGTCTCAAAAATAAATAAATGTTAAAAGAAAAAATTTTTAAAAATAAATAAATAAATAAAAGAAAGAAACAAAACCAAAACAAACTCATAGATACAGTAAACAAACTGTCGGTTACCAGAGAGTTTGAGGGAGGTGGGTAAAATAGGTGAAAGGGATTAAGAGGTACAAACTTCCAGTTATAAAATAAATAAGTCATGGGAATATAAAATACAGCATAGAGAATATAGGCACTAATACTGTAATAGCTTTGTATGGTGACAGATGATAACTAAACTTATCATGAGAATCATTTCATAATATATTAAAATACTGCACTACTATGATATACACCTGAAACTAACAGGATATTGTATGTCAATTACACTTCAATATTAATAATAATAGTAATGATAATGATAATAATAACAATAAAGCATCAAAAACCTTCTCATCCACTTAACTTTTTTTCCTATCACTTAGCAGGTATTTAAAAAAAATTTTTCTGCAACCTCCCAATCTACAGAACTTTCCTTGATTACAAATTTAGCATTTTTGTGCTATACTGTCTTTGGAAATATGCAAGCCAGCCGGCACTAATCAAAATCGGTGTAAGGTTTTCCCGACCCTGGGTAATGTGACTATAAAGTTCTTTTCAGTTTTAGCTCTTACTTTAGATTTATGATACCATTTAGAATTAATTTGTATATAACTTTACCTTTTTAACAATACTGTCCACCACAATTTTTATCAGTTGTCATCTCCTAAATCCAGAAATTTAGCTGCTTTCCCTGCTAGATGTTACTCTAGCATTTCCCAGAGCAGCTTCATGTACGGATCAATGAATTCCTCTTCCTTTTTCTGTATGTATCGTATTGTTAATTCATTAGCATTGTACTCATGGCCAACAGAATTATAACTCATACACGAACTAAGTTCAAGTAACATGTCTATTTTGTGTGTGTGTGTGTGTGAGGCACATTGCAGCCTTCCTGCACTTAGGAACACTAGATAGGACTTCAGCACTATGCTTGGGGGTTGTTTTAAATGGTGAAATCACTAACAAAAACACAACAATGCAAAAAAAAAAAAAATGGAACACTAAATAGATCAGAAAAAGAACATTTAACCATAGCATGAGAGCTCAAATAAGGCAAAGCAAGTGTCACATTATTTGAAGTCAGTTGAGAAAGTGCATGTCAGGCAATTGAAATTTTTTGCAGCTTTACCCATCTGTCCAAGAAAGCACAGCAAACAGGTTTTGGTTTGGGGTTACAAATAAATTTTGGTACGCGGGTAAACTCGCAAATATGGAATCTGTGAGGAAGAGGATCAAATGTATATGTTCTGAGAAGATTTTCTTCCAGTCTGTGGCTTGCCTTTTCATTTTCTTAACAATAGTTTTCCAAGGGCAAGCATTTACAATTTTGACTTAGTCTGATGTGTCAGTTACTTTTTCTGGTTCAAGGTTTTGCATCCCATCTAAAAATCTCTGCCAAAATCAAGAACAAATAGATATGCTCCTAGTTTTTCTTCTTAAAGTTTACAGTTTTAGCTCTTTATATTTATGATCCTATTTAGAATTAATTTTTACATATAACCTTACCTGTGATTTCCCAGGGATAAATTACTTTTTAATTATCATCACTCTTAGCAAACCTCATGTTAAAAAATAACAAACATATGTTTATAGTATTTTTATAAGTCTGTTATATAATATTTAGCTTGAAGCATCATATGAATTAAAGTAATATATTTTAATGAAAGATATTTAAATTAAAATAATATTTTTATTTTGAACTACCAAGATAAGGAGACATCTCTTACTAATGTGGAACAACATATTGGAAAACACATTTGTCTAGGGGTGCCTGGGTGGCTCAGCAGGTAGAGCACATAACTGTTTTTCTTTGTTTTTGTTTTTGTTTTTTTGAGAGAAAGAAAGAGCACAAGCAGGGGAGGAGCAGAGACAGGGAGAGAGACAGAATCCCAAGCAGGCTCCACAAAGCCAGCACACAGCTCGATGTGGGGCTCAAACTCACGGACCGTGAGATCACGACCTGAGCCAAAGTTGGACACTCAACTGACTGAGCCACACAGGCGCCCTGAGCATACAACTCTTGATTGTGGGTTCAAGCCCCATGTTGGGTGTAGAGATTACAAAATAAATAAATAAACTTAAAAAAAAAAAAAAGAAAACACATTTTTCTAAAAGCCACACTTAAGACCAGGTTTAAGCCTTTGTTCTTGTGAGGCTTTTGCCAAAGAATTTTCCTGTCATGGACAACTTGGCCACTGACACATGAAATGTGTAAATATGCAAATGACCAAAGTTTTCTAAAAGCAAGAAACTATAAATTTTAAAATGGAGGAAATTTCTTAATGGAAAACTATAATAGCAAAAATTTTTAAATGGCATTCAACACTTGAAGAGGAGGAGGACCTCAAAAGAAGGTTCTTGTATTAAGGAAACAATTCCTTCAACAAGTCACAATTAGAATGAACACATGTTTCTGGGCATATCGATCCATAAATGGTTGAACAAAGGTTCAAAGAGAACGAACGTAACCTGCAGTGAGTAGCTTCCCAGTACTGAGCTGTGGTTGGCATTATCTCCTCGCAACTCCATACTTTGTTCTGAGCTGCTTAAAATCCTTCCCTTGACCACCATCAGTGGGCCCGCAGTGTTCTAGGTCTTACCATAGAAGTATAAGGCCCGGATCCGATTATCTCTTGTCTCTTATCAGTCATGGCAATTAATGGATTCAAATTTCATATCAAATCACCATTATCTGCCAGGGACTATTGCAGCTACTGGGAATTCACGGACAGAAGATAAGGCTCTAGAGAGCTTATATTCTATCCTTGGGCTCTACATGGTCATTTTACTTCCCCCTCAATTCAATTTTATTCTGTGCCTAAAGAACAAAGCCAGTTGTAGGCAAAACCATCTGTGAGGCTGGACTGCTGCTTTTTGGTCCGTTGCACAGACACACAGCACAGGACCAATGCTCCTGATAAAGGTAGCAAGTGTCAGCCAACACTTGCCCATTACTTGCTGCAAGAGTCCCTCTGAGTTGTTTCCTCAGACTTGTAAGGCACACCTGTTCTTTGGTGACACCCGGGGGTAACAGTAACAGTGACAATTTTCACTGTTTCTCTTACATCCTCTGATAACACAGGGTTTAAATTCAAACAACGTTATTTCTACCCAGTGGCTCCCAGTGTAACAGTATATTAGCTCAGTATTTATTTATTACAGCTTGTTAGCTGAATCATTTAATCTCTTACCTGTGGCCATAATCATTTTCTTTGTTTATCTTTCAAAATTTTTTAAGTGAAATAATAACTTCTCAAACTACTCATTAGAAAAAAAAGAGAGAATATTGTAAAGCTCTTGGGATTAATATAAAAATGTACAAAGGCCTCTCTGAGCTTTTAATCAGTCCTTCACAGCAAGTCCCCTACACTAATGACTTAATGACATTTGGCAAAACAGGGAGCACTGAATCTGGTCTCAGACACTAGACTATTTTCAATACTGAGAATTAATTCCATAGCCACTCTGTGTGAGTGTCTCTAAAAAAGAATCCTAGAAGCTATAGCTTGCAAACATGTTTTTATGAAATATCCCAGCAAATACAAAGGGCTCTCCATGATACACAACTGGTATCCTGCTGAAAGTATCTGAAGAGAGCTCTTCCAGATGATGTATGCCACCAGGCCTGGAACAAGGTGGGCTTCAAGAAAAGGATAGTGATATTCCACCTGCAAATTTCTAGTAAAGACAGACATCCCTCCTGCCCTCTAGAACTCATAAGGTTATTCTTGTGTTAATGATCTCACACAACAGACAGATCCTTTTCTGCTTTTCTTTCTTGTAGAATGATTTCCCTAAAGCCAATGTTGGGCAAAGTGCCACTAATACCACCATAAAGCTCCTGCAGTGCTTGAAGGGGGAGGCAAGAGATAGAGGGTTAGGAGGTAATCAAGCTTACAGATTAAAGCTTACTAAAGCTACAAGATGAGCACAGCTCTTGGTGTTTATTAACTCTTCTAGTACTGAGTACTTCTCCCCCACCCTCATGGCACAAAATACAAAAGTCTTTTCATCAATGGACCTCAAAGGCTGGTATGCTTGAACATTAAACTTCAAGAACAGCATCTCTACTGGGGTTTTCTTTCGTATCCACCACAATCAGTCAACAGTTTCTGCCTTTCCATACAACGTTAAAATTATTCATGCCTGCAGACAACGAAATTTTTCTATTCATGCACTGACATCTGTGAAGGCTGAGTATGCCCAATAATCTAGACACACACACACACACGCACGCACACATGACTTTTTCTGTGACAACAGGAGACAGGAATAGGAAAAAGTTAAAATAACGAAAATCAAAAACTATTTTAAGAGCAAAAAACCCCTCATATTTGCTTATAAATCAACAGTTTATAGGAGGACCTCTTCTATTAATTTATTCTGGTAAAGGTTTTCTAAGGATTGATTTTTTTTTTCATAAAACATGCTAATATTAGGATGATTGGCCCAATTAACCAGTAACCCATCTTAGTCACTTAGCAGATACATTAAACTGCAACTCTTTTCCTCCCTCTTGAATTCCTCAACCCAAGCCCAGGAAAAGCGGTCACTTAATTTTTAGAATTTAACAACCACAGGACTTCTGTAATAAGCTAATAGTCATTACTTTGCAAACCTCCAGCATCTTCATGTAGGGTATGAAAACTTCATTATTTCCACTTTTTGACATCTTGAAGGGCTATACACAGGTTGCTAAATTTGGGAGTACTAATTCCTGAGGGCTATTTATTTGATTTTAAGCCATGAAAAATTTCCCACTGCTATTTAATAAATTATATTCCTTCACCCTCACAACTAACTTAAAAGTTATGTAAAGTATCCAGATGAACAAAAACAATTTACGATTATAACATTGTTAAATGAATTAGATAACAATGGCTACAGCTTCCCAATTGCAGTTTGAGACAGATAAATTTATACTGTATTGATAGCAGGAGCAGAAAGCCCTAATCACTAAACGCCAGCATAGTCTGGTTTCTGTAGGTTAATGACCCATCTTCTCTATAATAACAATCTCATTCATCATAATTCACATTAAAAAAAAAAAAAGAACTCTAGTCAAGCTAATGGAGGAAACGTGTGAAAAGTGATTGGCTGGGTAAAACTCTGTATGCAGCTGGAGGGTCCTAATTGATTATATTGTGCTGCAACTAAGCCTTCTGCCTTGTACAACAGATCTTTATCTAACTGCATTTCAATTGATTTTCACTGATAGTCTTCTTTCTTATGTCTAAGGCTTAAAGTACTAAACTAATAAAAGGATAAAAGACTTTGTAATACAGATTTCAAAATACAATGCCCAAGCAGGACTTCCAAGGAATAAGATGGCAGACTGGGTGTGTATAGCTCACCAAACATACAAGAGCCAGAATCTGTGAATTTGGGAGGTAATTTTTCTTTAATGTTTAGGATTTGAGTCTGTATTTTAGAGTCCAAAAAGCAAAACAGTAACCTAAACATTCAAAGACACAGTGTCTAATGTTCATTTTATTATAAGATGCATAAGTGTAAGACAAAAGATTATCCATTTAGTAGCTCTTACATGTGTTCTTAAGTAATACATCCATTTTATTGGTTTACTACAGAATCAAAAATGCCCTGGATTTGGTTTTCTCACTAAACAGTGATGGGTTTGGAAACAAGGCAAGTACAATGGCTAGATAATGTTTAACCTCCAGGTGAGAGACCTAAGAGGTTAATTGGAACACTAAACCAAAAATCTCAAAACAGCATTGTTGAACAGAATTAGAATGAGGGTATACACACTGCCATCCTTGAAAATTTAAGTTTAACTGACATGAATAAACTGTGCATATTTAAAGTATACAGTTTGATGTCCTGATATATGTATACACCTATGAAACCATCACCGCAATCAAGATAATGAACATACCCATCATGGCCAAGACTTCCTTAATGCCCTTTTGTGATCCATCTCTCTCCCCTGCCCCACTACATATGCAGGAAACCATTCATTGGCTTTATGTTACCATAAATTTGTTAGCATTTTTTAGGATTTTATATGAATGAAACCATACAGTATGGTTTCTTTGGTCTGGTTCCTTTTATTTATTTTGAAACCCAGCCATGTTACTGCATTTATCAAAAATCCATTCCTTTTTATTGCTGAGTAGTATTCCATTTTGTGGATGAATAGCAATTTGTTTACCCAGTGACTTGATGGACATTTGAGTTGTCTGCAGTTCTTAGCTACTACAAACATAGCCTCTGTTACATTTTGATGCATGAGTCTTTGTATAGACACATGCTTTCATTTCTCTTGGTTAAATATTTAGGAGTGGAATGGCTAGGACATATGGTAGGTATATGTTTAATGTTTTAAGAAACTGCCAAATTATATTCCAAAGTGTTTCTATGATTCTATATTTCCAATAGTGTATGTGAGCTCCAGTTGCTCTATGATCTTGCTAAAACTTGGTATGGTCAGCAGTTTTTAACATTAGACAATCTACTAAGTATGTAGTGGTACCTCATTATGGTTTTAATTTGCAATTCTTTAATGACTACTGATGTTGATCATCTTTGCATGTATTTATTTGCCATCTGTATTTCTTCTTCAGTGAAATCTGTTCATCTCACTTGCCCAATTTTTCTTTCATTGTTTTCTTATTGAGTTTGGGTTTTTACATATTTACATATTCTTTTATCAGATATGTGATTTGAAAATATCTTCTCCTAGTGTGTGGCATTCCATTAATAGTATCATTATAAGTACATATGTTCTTAATTTGATGAAGTCCAATTTATTAATTTTTTCTTTTATGGACCATACTTTTTAAAGTTTATTTATTTTGAGAGAGAGAGTGTGAGCAGGGAAGGGGCAGAGAGAGAGGGAAAGAGAGAATCCCAAGCAGGTTCTACACTGTAAGCACAGAGCCTGAGGCAGAACTCGAACTCACAAACTGTGAGATCATGACCCAAGTCAAGATCAAGAGTCGGATGCTCAACTGACTGAGCCACCTGGGTGTCCCTGGACCACACTTTTAGTGTCAAAACTAAGAAACTAATCTTATATTGATTTTCTCTATTGTTTTTCCATTTTAAATTAATTGCCACCTTGATCCTTATTCTAGTTTACTAAGATGGGAGCTGATATGAGATCTTATTTTCTAACACAGGCATTTTAGTGCTATAAAATTTCCTCTAAGTACTGCCTTAGTATATCCTGCAAATTTTGATATGCTGTGTCTTATTTTCACTCAGTTCAAAATAATTTCTAATTATTGAAATAGTTGGAATTGTGGTTATTGATTTCTAATTTAATTTCACTGTAGCCAGAGAACATACTTTGTATGATTTAAATTCTTTAAATTTATCAAGGCTTTCTTTATGGCCCAGAATATGGATTATCATAGAAATATTTTATATGCCTTGAAAAGAAGGTGGTTCAGCTGGTGGTAGTGGAAGAGATATATAACTATATAGATATAAATACAGATATAGATATAAATAGATATCAATTAGATTAAGTTGGCTATTAGTTAATTCAAGTCTTCCATGTCCTTGTTGATTCCCTATTCTTCTGTCAATTATTGAGAGAGGGATGTTGAAATCTCCAATTATAATTTTGTGTTTACCTGATTTTGCTTGCAGTTCATTTTGTTTCATGTTTTAAAGCTCTGTAATCAGGCACATAAATGTTCAGAATTGATAGGTCCTCTTCATAAATTAACACCCTTAACACTATGATTGTTTCCTTATTCTGTAATAATATTCTTTCTTCTGGTTATTTTGTTTTTTAAAATAACCATTGCTGTTTTCTTTTGATTAATGTTAACATAGTATATTGTTATTTCCATATCTTTTGTCCTATTTATGTCTTTGTGTTAAGTTGTGTTTGTGTTTCTTACAGGTAGCATATAGTGGAATCTTCCTTTTTTATCCAAGCTGGTAATTTGTCTTTTAATTGGGTATTAGGCCATTTACATTTAATATGTTTTTTGATAAGGTTTGCTTTAAATTGACCATATTGCTGTGTTTTCCATTTGTTCATGTTTTTTGTTCCCTCTTTTTTCTTCCTCTCTAACTTCTTTTGGATTGAGTATTTTTATGATTCCTTTTATCTCATTTGTTGGCTTATTAGCTATATAGATCTTTGGTATTTTAATGGTTACTTTAGGGTTTATATCATATATTTTATCAAAGTTTACCCTTAAGGAATATTATAACACTTCATATATAGTATAAAAAGCTTACAATGTTTTTCTCTTTATCACTGGCTCTAAGCAATTTGATTATGATGTGCTTTTAGGCTTTGTTAGGCAGGCCTGGAACAGTCTAGGACAACAGTCTAGGAAAAATTCTGTCCCACTGTGGAGACAAAAAGGTTCTGAGTATTTTCCCCACTTGCCTGTAAATAATAAGATTTTCCACTGTGGCTAGTGGGAACAGAAACTTCTTTGCAGTCCTGTGTGAGCTCCAATGAATGATTCCCTCTAATCTTTTTAGGTGGTTCTTTCCTGGGCCCTGGGTAGCTTCTCATGTGCCAAAATACTCAGCTGAAGGTTAGAGATCTCTGTAGATCTCTACAGTTCTCTATCCATGCAGCTTTCTCCTCTCTGGTACTCTGCCCTGTGCATACTATACATCTTGGCCTCCCCAAACTCCTAGCTTCATCTCTTCCACTCAAACTGCTGTGCTCCACCTGGATGTCCCCCTCCCCAGAATATGTGTTGGCAATGAGCCAGTACAATTGTAGGACTTACTTCATTTATTTCCCATCTCTTGGGGATCACTGTCCTTAACTGCCTCATACCCAATACCTTGAGAGCTATTGTATCATGTAATTATCCATTTGTTTTAGGTGGGAGGGTATGTCTGGTACCTCCATTCATTGAAGGCCTTATAAAATTCTATGTATGGAGTATCCAATTAACACTCAGAGAATGAATGTTAATTATTTCACCTTTATTAAAATCAACTTACAGAAATTGAAAGGAACATAATCTCTCTTTTTGTTTTAAATATAATTTATTGTCAAGTTGGCTAATATACAGTGTAAACAGTGTATACCCTCCTGGTTTGGGGGGTAGATTCCTGTGACTCATCGCTTACATACAACACCCAGTGCTCATCCTAACAAGTGCCCTCCTCAATGCCCACCACGCATTTCCTCCTCTCCCCTGACCCCCAACCCCCATCAACCCTTAGTTTGTTCTCTGTATTTAAGAGTCTATTATGGTTTGCCTCCCTCCCTCTCTGTTTACAACTATCTTTTCTTCCTTCCCTTCCTGCTTGGTCTTCTGTTAAGAGTCTTTTAAAGGAGATTAGTAAAAAATTGTTGGATATCCCCAAATATCCTTAGCTTTAAAAAGTGCCAGTTCACTATCTTATCACCAGTACCACACTCTGCTCCTCAAATGGTCTTTAACATCTGTATAACAAATGAAGAAGTATATTTATTTTTATGATTTTGTTTATTTATGAAGGTTGGTGTTGAGAATTTCTAAAGTACATTAAGAAATCCTTAAACAAAAGAATCCTGTTTCATAGCACAGTTAGGTTAGCTGTGTGCAGAATCCCAAACCAAGTTACTATACTTGTGTGTAAAGAACTGGACACACAAAATGTTATCTTCATTCTAGATTTCATAAAAACTGTTAAGTTTCAAGTGATTTACCATTTTGCTTCATGTGAAATATTTAAAAATCAGCTAAAAGTAAGCTTACTAGAAACTTATGGTGAAAACAATTTATGGTACTGCCTAAACATAGGAATGAAATGGCTGTTAGAAATATTGAAAGAACACACTTCTTGATTGTGAGGTCTTAAAAATCAGCATGAAACACATTTCAACTTTCAATAATGTGTTAGCTGAGAGTACAATGAGAATCCCTGCATTCTGCTCCTTAAAACAGAGGACCATTTTAGATAATTAGGTTAAGAGCAGACCCCTGCCTGATGTGCCCATTGGTGGGGACATGCTTATTCACACACATCTTTAGGGGTGAGATTTTCTATTTGCAGGCACTAGAAAACTAGGCAAAATTACCAGAAATTAGCTTATACTACTGTAGATCTTTCAACATCCTATATCACCCCAGGGCATTACTGAAGTGGACATAAGTCATTTCAAAACTGTACTATATTGTATTTCGAATATAAGGTATGAGGAGTCATATTTACAATGACTATAAGCCCTCAGAGGAAGTTAATGAACTAAGGATGACCTTGATCATTGACTCAGATCCTGCAGCACAGGGCAGTACCTGCTCCCTCTCCCACATTTGCCAACCTTTGCTACAACAGTAATCAATTTGCTGTCTTGATCTCTGAAGCATATCATACATTTTTTGATCCATCATTAAACCTCAAACTTGTGGCCTAATTAAATTACTGCAGAAAGACACTGTGGAATTCTAGACTTTGGCAGGAAAAAAATTAGAGATAAATATTTGAGTAAGGTGAGAAAATTATGACCTAATCTCCAAGCAGTCATTAATGATTCAAAATTGCTGTTCAAAATAAATTAACTTTTATTTGATTGCCTTTTTTTAAAAAAAAAAACACAAAATGATGTCAAACCATTTTGCAGCATGGTAATTAAATGCTAAATACAAAATGTAAGATGAGAGAAATAGAAAAGGCTCCAGGGACAAGACAGCTCCACATAACAGGTGTAAATAGATATGGATTTGGTGTCTAAAAATCATCAAAAAGATCTTCCAGTGTATAGAAGTTACATGGGAAAAACTGTGGAGGGATAGAGAAAAAAAAAAAAAAAGCCAAAAGTCAGAGAAATGAAAGACAGAAAAAGGAAGACAGATCAGAAAAGAGAAAAGTCAAGATTGATGCAGCCAATGAAACAAGCTAATGCTGAATTTTGTCAAGAGGCATAAATTTCAGTTGTTTCCTATGAATGATAAAAGCCAATGGAGAAATCAAATTATTTCTAGAATCAGGAGACAGACAGTGCCATATTATACCAAAGAGGAGAGGGAGTAAACTTTAGTTACAGCAAATATCAAAAAGTAGTTTTTACAAACAATTTTTTTTTTTAGTATTTATTTATCTTTGAAAGAGAGAGAGAGAGAGAGAGAGAAAGCGAGTGAGGGGGAGGGGCAGAGAGAAAGGGAGACACAGAATCTGAAGCAGGCTCCAGGCTTTGAGCTGTCAGCACAGAGCCTGATGCAGGGCTTGAGGTCACAAACTGTGAGATCATGACATGAGCCGAAGTCAGATGCTTAACCAACTGAGCCACCCAGGCAACCCTACAAACAGACTCCTAAATACAGAGGACAAACTGGTGGTTGCCAGAAGGCAGGTGGGTGAAGGAATGGGAGAAAAAGGTGAAGGGGATTAAGAGGTACAAACTTCCAGTTATAAAATAAGCAAGTCACGGAAAGTACAGCATAGGAAATGTAGTCGACAATGCCATAATACTGTTGTATGGTGACAGACGGTAACAACTACACTTAGCATGGGGAGCACTGAGTAATGTATAGAATTATCAAATCACTATACCTGAACCTAATACAACATTGTCAACTATACTTCATTTTTTTTAAAAAAGGAGGTTTTAGCAAGGCAAAACCCCGTAAGAAGTAGCTAAGATGGTGAAAAATAGGTATGGGGAACAGGTGAGATTAGAAAGAGTAAAGGAAAATAGTAACTAATTGTGAAAGCACTAAACAACAGACAGTAAATCACAGCACTTCTCTTTGCACAGAACGCCCTTCCAAAAACTACCAGCCATTCAAATGTATCCCCTACAAGAAGCCTTAGTCCCCATAAATAGGATTTCTCCCCATACCTTGGGACTCCCATCACATACACACACACACACACTATATATATATATATATATATATATATATATATATATATATATATATGGCTCTTTCGTGGCATTTATGTGAGTTTACCCTGTAGTCCAGTTAACTGTAAATATTTCTACCCCATCTGATTGTAAACTACTTGTGTCAGGGATCTTTTTTTTTATTACAGTACCTAGTACCTTGTGCCCAGGGTACACCAGGGTACTCAATAGGTAGCAGCTTAAAAGTTACCTGTCAGAAGCTTAAAAAATACTAACGGTGAGATTTCACTTTTCTCTCTCAAAAATCTAAGTGATTCCAGGCCAGGGAGAGTTGAATTCTAGATCTGGCAAGATCCTGTTATATAAATTTAAGCCTACACATCAATCTTGCTGAATTTTACCTTCTTTCAAGGTGGTAGGACTTGATAAGGACTCTATCAGTGCTACAATTCTAAGACTATGATTCCCCCTTCCCTGAATGCAAAGCATTTATTATCTGTACCATTAATTTTGCAATTGGTCACATAATGCCTTGTGGTATTTCTTCATCTTTTAAGTAATTCAAATTCATTTATGCCTCATCTTTCCCAACTAAAGCACTTGAATGGAGAAAGCAACAAAATTTTCTCGTCTCCCTCACTGCTAAGAACACAGTTAAGGTTTCAATAAATATCAACCTAGTTCACAAAACAAAATGATCATTGGGTTGGAACTTCACATTTTGAGGCCCTACTGCAAATTGCCTTTTAACTAGAAGTACGCAGTTGGAAGGGAAGACTGATGAAGCTGTCAGTTATATAAGCTAGTTTACAGGACAAAAATATGCCACAGCATTCAAGCCTTCTGCTTGTTGATAACCTGCCAAAAGGAGCTCCGGGGAAGGGTGTTTTGTTTAGCAAGGATGAAAAGGAACTGAGCAGGGGCATCTCCTAAACCAGCAATAATAGGGGAAAACTTATCAGAGACTTAGTTTCCTTTGTTCATTGAGAAGCCCGAGTAGCAATTACCTGCTTTCACCATGATCATTACCATCACAAAGAATCAGGCAGTGTCACACAGTGGAGAGACAGTATTTGGATTTACAGAACCTCCATTTGACTCCCAGCTCTAACACTTAGTCACCATGCTGAAATTACTTAACAATGCTAAGCCTCAGTTTAAAATCGGCTATACAACATAAAGTAACAATTCCTACCTGGGTTCTTTCAAGGATTAACTGACGCAATGCAAGTGAAGAGTTCTCTATAAATTAGAATAATTAAAAAAAAATCACATATCTCAATCAGAGTGTATGACACTTAATTGAAGTAGGTGAGGCTAAGCTAAGTAATTGTGGGCAGTAAGGATGTTATTTTCTGCAGGGCATTGGAGTTCCTAGGTGCGTTTGTACTAATTCCTTTGGATCCCAGGGCTTCCTTTGGGAAAAAGTCTCCAATGTAAGTACTCTGGGCCCTAACGGGGTTTCTTTTGAAACATATCAAATAACTGAAGAAACTATAGGGAGAAGAAAAGTCATTGCAAGCAGTAAGAATCTACTGGGTAGACAGAAACTATCATGGCATGCCTTCCCCAGGTAGGCCTGCTGAGCATTCTGTTTCTTCGACAGATATCGCAATGGAGAACCAACTAGGGATTGCCACCTTTCAATCTGAATACCCATCCTATGGTTTATCTGGTTCAGCATTCTCAAAACAGATCATGGAAGTAGTCCAAAAGGAGATAACATGCTCTGGGGTTCTTACTAATGAAGAGGTATCATGTCTGTTATATGTGAATACAAAGTTATAAGGAACTAGAAAATTATGAACTATACTTAATACAAAAACTATACTGACCATAATTTATTTTTTTGATGATTTAGAAGACAGTTCAGTGTCATGTCACTGTTTCAGAATCACTATACACATGATTCCCTGGTACTTTTACTGTCTTCCATTAAAGGTTTTCTAAATTTCCCAATATCCAGGTCTCCAAAAATAAAAAAAAAAAAAAGTCACATCCTTATTATTGATTTCAGTGCCTAAGGATATGGTCATTTCAGTTAAAACTTCGGTTTATTTGTTTTGTTTCTTTGACTCCTAAATAAATGGCATATTACCATTTCTTAAACTATACTCCAGAAGGGACTCTGGAATAAAATCTTTAAACTAAATAAAAAATCTGGGCAGCTCTGCATTGGAATAATGTATTGTAGCTATTCCTTCAAACTTTAAAATATCTTGGTCAAGTATTTAAAAGAAAAAACAACTATCCTATCTCCTGATACTTAAGAAGCATCGACCCCCTAACTTTTAGTATAGAAAAAATGTGTTATTCAATAATATTTATCATGTGTGCTGTAGTGCTTCATTCATATAATGGGGACAAAATCTACTCCAGTAAATTCATTCTAGGCATTCACTATTTTATCACACAATAGGGGCTCACTTATTACATGAATGTGAATAGAATGTTATCATGATCTTTACCTCCAGAACTACGTACAAAACTTGAACAAGATAGGTATGTAATTTTTTTCAGGAAAAAATTCTAACACTATGATGGTCCTCTTGAATGTCTCCTACACTAAGAAAAGACAGGAACATTAAGAATGTAAACAGTACTTTGTTCATTCTCATATTCCATCAGGAGTGGTTCCTCAGGTTCCAGCCTTGGCTGGAGATATAGCTCCTCCCTAAGGAGGGCACTATGACATGGAATCAGTTTCAGAAAGAGAAATATATCCCTGAACTGGTTTACTTATTATTTTTGTTTTCAACAACAAAAAGCTGAAAACTGCAAAAAGCTATCAGAGAAGTCTGCTAAAATAAATGCAGAGTCCAAAAAAATCAGTGAACCATACCAATAAGGTTTATTACTGGGATCATCTTGGTCTTAGCTGCTGTACAACAGATTGTAGCACAGAAAAAGATAGTGAAGAATCCTGTCAGGACGTCTCCAGATAAAATATGGTGTGTGTATCTGTCCTTCCTCTGTAGCCATATAATATGAGTAAATTCCCTTTCTGTGGAAGTAAATACATGTGAAACCTCTATTGGTTGGAAATAAAAAGAAACCCAGCTGTCAAGAGCACTTCTGCAATTCCACTGTGAGAGTCATCCCTCATGACATGATTCTCTATCTACCCCCATCCTAGTAAGAATCACAGTCTTCTGGGGCTTCCCCTTCTTATGTGACCTGTACACACACCTGTTCGAATGGCGGCTCCAAACACACTGCAGTCACTGTCTCCTTACCCAGAATGTTTTCTGATATGAGATCTTTACTTTTCACTTAAAAAAAAACTGCACAGGATCAGGATACATACATACCACTTGGGATAGTAAAACCATCCACATACAGACTAAATTATATGTTCTATCAACCAAATCTACATTCAGCATGTATATATAAATCAGCTCTACATTTATCTATTATACACAAATTTAGGATTTCTTAGAAGGAATCCAATTTAGTTATGGCATCAAATGTGCACTTTTTTCCCTCTGAGAGAGTAACATAATTGAATTCTGTCCATCACAGCAGATCAGTGCTGTTCATCTTTGTCTAGCAATCGTGTTTATAAAAGGCCAGGGAAGGCAGTACTGATACTTTTCCAGCACAAGCTACTAGTTAAATATCAGCTGAGGAGAAGGAGTTCAACCAACCAGACAGCAACTCAGGCACCATGAAACTGGGTTTGCAAGGCTGGTGTGTGTGTTGGGGGGCAGGGGTGGAGCACTACCGCCAACCAGCAACCACCCTTGCCCTCGGCTGACATCACCTTTCCAGATGGCTTGCTCAACCATTGCTTAGGTTGTTCAAAGTTAAGGCATTGTCTGTCTTTTCACTCAGAAGTGTGTACACTAAGGTACAAAAATGTAGAAAAAAAGACACTGATCAAATTTTGCCTAAACCTACAGGCATATTTTGTGTCACTGTCTCTGTGGCACTGTATTTAACAAATAAACTGAAAAACAGTGTGTTCTGTGATAATGAAAAAAGGACAACTGCTTTAAATTAAATATAAGTAGACCTTGCAACCATGAGTGAAATCCATCCCAGGCTTTTTCTAAATTCCACATGCACCAAATTCCTCTTTAACAATATTTGATAAGAGATGTTTAACACTTTTCATATATTTCCTGTAATTACACATTTATAACAAAACGTGGATTTACTTGGCAGCCAGACCAAAATGTTTCATATTGCTCTTAGATTGCAACCCTTGCTGCTGAAATACAGTATACTAAAAATGAAATAACTTTTCCATTTTAATGTGGTTATAAGCTTCCTGCTAGGCAGCAACCTAATTGAGACTTTTGATGTTAGCTTTTTTAAGACATGCTATCCTTCATCATCTGTAGAGTATTTTAACTATAGATCTCTTGCAGTCTTCCGAAAGTTGACAGAGGGAAGGGGGATGGGGTGGGAGGAGGAAGGCCACTTTATCAAAGTCAATGGAAATACAAGGTATTAATTATGTTAAATGAAGAAATATGGGCATTTGGTTACTTTTGTGGGTCAGAAATATTTTAATCTGTTGCTGCCAGCCAGCTGCCTCTCCCTGAACACCCCTGCATTTATATCAGTTGCAGAAACACATCAAAGTTCCAAAAAGTGAGGAAAGCAGCCACCAGTAGGGCATTTCCCCATCCCCCTACCCAGGTCACAGTTTTAACTAGCACGGCCACAGTGTTATCCACTGCAATCAGTAACAAGGACATGACCTTTTTTATATTTTGGAAGTATAGATGTTAGAAAAATTGGTAAACCCTTGGCCCAAGGCAATTTTTTAAAAAAGCCCTAGTGAATAAGAAATAAAACTTTCGTGATATTTAGAAAAGAAAACAAATGGTGTACTCAATTGCTCCCAGTCAAAGCAGAGTTGGCTCACACGGATGCAGCTGACTTCTAAGCTTTGCTAAGTCGGCCAAGCACACGGTCCAGAAGCAGAGTTACAGGGAGGGGAAACGTAAATGTCGGCCTCCATGCCCAAATGTGTTTTATTAAAGCAACACTTGGAACCCCTGACAGACAAGAAAGCCAATAGCAATTATGTAAATGCAACCTATTCTCTTTAAGACCAGGGTAGGGACTTCTGCAAGGTCACCCAAGAACATTTTCAAAATCCACTCAGACTATTTGATAAAGTTTTTCTGATCAAGGAATCAGATATGTTAAGAAGTCACGTCACTATAACGGGCAACAATTGTGCAAATAAATAATACAAAAAACCAACCACCACCCTGCTTTCGGCCAAAAGAGCAACTTTTCAGGGAACTGTACTTTCCTGCACTTACTCTGTATTTTTGAATCTAGTAGCATATAATGATTTTGGATGAATGTATTTATAGATGGTTCTATTTTCAATATATACTTTTATTTAAATCAAAGATAACTACCCATTTTTTCTTCTACTTCAATTTCAGAAAATTCTCAAAGGAATTAATTTAACAATGGTGATAATTTAGAGAAATGAATCCTTTCCATACAATAGCAAACAGAATTTACCTGTTCTGGGACTGGGTTTTGAGAGTTCTCATGGTTGCATTTTTTAAAAACAGGAATTAATCAGAATAAGGCACAAAACCCCCATGATTGTCTTGAATCTTATATTATAGATAAAGAGGGGGATATCATTTAGGTAAAAATACCCACCCCCCAAACAACCAAAACACAAGAACTAAGCCCACAGCACTCAAGTGAAAAGACAAAGGCCCTCCCTCTCCCTGACTCTGAAAAGGAACAACGAAGCCCAGGGTCTTTTCACTATTGTTGAGCCACTGCAACCTTACTGAAATGCTTGCGCTTCCCTGTAGATCTCCCGCATCCTCAAGGATGTTAAAAATGCACAATATTTCTTCGTAAAGATATTCATTACTGAGCTGCAAGTACTTTTTCCTAATCTTAATTTAATAAAAATCCACATACCCGGAGTCATGACGGCTTACCAACTAACGGTTTTAAGTCAGGAGTGAAAGGATTTAGAAATACATTCACCTGCAACCTTCTTCCTCATTTCACATACCGCTTCTTGGAACAAAAACGGACTGATACGAAATTTTACTTTTGTTGATAATTAATTGTTGTTAGAGGTAGCAACTACCACCATAAGCAATTTAAAACTAAACCAAACGAAACCTCTTTAGGCTGACCCTGGGTATGCCTTCTCTGATATTAAACCGTAGCAACATTCAATTTTGAAAATAAGCAGAAGTAAACATATTGATTTTCTGTTCCTATGTGTAATTCTTATTGAGTAATCAAAGGCAAAAAAAAAAAAAATCCCTAGCTGAGACAGTGGAGACTATAACTCTGTTCTTAGGCTTTAAAGGAGAAAAATTTATGAATACATATGGATTCATAAGTTTGTGCTTTAAATGAGAAAAATTATGGCTACATGTATTTTGATTTGTTGATGTTAAATTGTGTCAAGAAAATATGCAAGCTCATATATAAATAATTTCTCCCTATATATACATAAAAAATAAATGCATTTCTGACAATATGACATGTGAACTTCATATCAAATTTCTGAGTTTTTAGCATTTTTGTTATTTGCTAACTTTCGTATTTGTAGTATTTTTCAAATACATTAGACCCTTATTTTAAACAAACGTAGTCAGACTACTCTGGCTTTTCCACCGATGTCTAAATAGAATTCCTTTACTGGAGCTTCCTTACTGACTCACGTACTACCCCTCTCTCCTTTTAAGCAAATAACAGTATCAGCCAACCGGCTATTTGTACAACTTGAATTTATTTCATTGTTGAGAGAGGCGTGTGGAAATTATTCAAAAGTCTAGATAAAGACAGCCTGATATTTGATGCAATATTAATGCAATCTGTCTAATCTCAGTTAAAGATTTACTACCAAAAATTACCAATTATAATATCTACATGAAGTCAGTAAAATGCTTTTGAAAAAGGTACTAGCCTTGTAGGTCTAACTTGATTTTTAAAATTATTCAGAGATTTAGCTTAACTACATGGAAGCGGCCAATGTTGGACTAAAATAAATACCAACCACAAAAAGTCATGCACATATTCTAGCACTTTCTGAAACATGACTGAAGCACTTGGAAAACTTGGCATAAGGTACAGTACTGACATTACAAGAGATTTGGTGGGTCATGTCAAGAATAAGAAATTATCTCCTAGATTTGAAGGACAGGAAAATAAATTTTTCCATGAATACAGAAAAAAAATCCAAGTATAAGGAAAATATCCACGATTAAATAAAACATTAGGTGATTAAAATTGGCTAGCTTTTTACAATATTAATGCTAATGGTTCATCATAGTCTTATTTGTATGTTTAACAGCTCCCATTTAAAAAAAAAACAAAAACACTTGCAGGAAGGAGAAGCAAAGGGAAAACTAAAGTCAGATATGGTAAGGATGGAGATAGAAGAAATATCAAATCAGCCAGAAATATACAATGGCAGTTTCCAATGTTGGGTCAGGAAATAAGGTAGAGAAAAGTTGCAATCTAAAGAGAAAACACTTTTAGGAAATGGCAAAATTAAAACAGAAGTAGATATGTAAAATAGATGAATGAAGACAAGGTCTTCCTGCACCAAGGGAGTTGTTTAGGAGAAACAGTGTCCGTTTGTGGCCAGCGATAATACTTTCCATTCAATAGAGTTTGCAGCTTGCTGATTCATATGATTGCAGGCTGGCGCCCTGCTGGCGAGCCTCTCCACTGAAATTAAATCCACTCTCTTCAGTTATAAATTATAATGCTCTATAAACAACACTCCCATTGGGAATGGGGAGAGCGAGAGAAAGAGGGGAAGGGAAGGAGAGGGAAGAGTGGAAAAAAGAGGGAGGGAGACAGGGAGGGAAGAAAAAAAACACTGGAGAGGGAGAGCATTTCTGCATAGTCCACTCACTGTTTAATGTTCTGCTCTTCTGCAACAAACAAGGAGGGCAAGTCTTCCACAGATAGCACTCCTGCTGTAATTCCTACACTGTTTGATGTAGAGCCCAGAAAGGAAAGGGGGATAGTAATGTGAGTCTATGAGGAAAAGCACTTAGAAATCAATGAGTATGCAAGAAGGAAAAACACAGATTTTAGCTATGGGTTTTTCAAATATATTATTGAATGTGTCTCTGGGGTCCCAAGGGAAAACCAAAATAAAATTCCCGATTCTACTTAGCTAAATGAGATCTACATGTTGTATATCTTTTGATATCCAAATCAGTGATGTTTCCTCAAAATGCTCAGGAAGCAAAGGAAACATAGCAAAGTGAAGATAAAAATAATCATGCCTACACGGCCACAGACAAGGAGTCCAGAGCAAAAAGAAAGTTCAATGATTCGATCACCCAGGGCACCCAGAGATTAACCTTTTTTTTTTTTTTTTTTTTTTTTAGAAATACCTATTCCAGAATTAATGCTAAATTTATAGGAAAGTGAACCTCAGTTGTTCATTGTGGAAGTTTTTTTTTTTTTTTTTAAGGTGGTTTCAAAAGGAAAAAAAAATGGCAAATACTCAGTTTTGTCAACTGGCTAAATAACTCGTGGAGGAGTCCATCATAGAGCTGTTTCGTATGCAGCAGTTTGGGGCATCCACTTCTATCCATATTCTGGGTTTTTTTTGTGTGTGTGAATCTTTTTTAGGAGTGATTTATGCTTCAAGGCAGGGAAGAAACAAGTATTGTCATGTGCCAATCAGCATTCTGAAGAATCACATTCACAGGTTACTCATCAACTACGAAAGGACACGGTTCTGTACGAGGAAAACATCTTGGAAATTTCTTTCCAAATGGTAAACCTGGACATAAAAATGTAAGGGGAGGCAGGAGTTGGCGGAGGGAAGAGGCAGGGAGAGAAGATCCGTTCAAACCTAGGTCTGAATGTGATTTAGGAAAAGCAGCAAACCTTCCAAAACCCAAGATGCATTTCAGGTGAGGAAACTCCTGGAAAACTGAATCCTCCACAAACACAGCCTTCCATTTCTCTATCTCATGCAGGCAGACAGAATACTGCTCTAAGTTTCCTTCTAAAGCAACACGATAAAAGAAAGCTGCAGCTTTCTACTGAAATCACATAATGAAGAAGGAAAGGAAAGGTGACAGATCCCAGTTTAGACCTAAAGTAATTTTACCAGGCTAAATTCCAAACCCTGAGAAAGAGACTTTAAAATTGAAACACTGACCAAACCTTAACTAGAGAATTAAGTTTAGGAACGACTCCGATTTTACTCTTTTTTTAATGTCTGGCTGACTGTCTCTCTCTGTCTCTCTGCTTCTGGTTGTGGTGCATACCAAGTAAATTATTTGCTGATAGGTGAATCTCAGCAAATGCGTTTCTCCCTTTGAATGCCTGGTGAGCTTGTTGGGAAAAGTCATTTCAGTCACTTAAAACAATCCCATGAAAAGTAAAACTCAATTCTGAAATAAGAGTATAACTTAGAGCTTAAGAATAAATTAAATAAAGGAAACATTAAAAGATAAATGGAGCAGGATGCTCTGTGGCTGAGGTAATCTGAGTGGAAAGGGAAGAAGGAGGGTTCCGTTAATAAATGATTAAAAGGCCCTAACAAGGGCCTATCAGGTTGACCAGGAAAGCATTCTTCTCCCCGGCTCCTCCTCAAGACCACCTTTTTTACATTTGTTCTCAATGCTGATCAATATGGTTTTCATTTGCTGATTTCCATAATGCCATATGCGATCTGCCAGCCTGACATAATGAAGCTGGAAAGAGCTGAAGTCATTCGAACATTCTCGCTCGCACGACTGTCGCCAGTTCACCAAAGGCCTGGTATTTGAAAGCCAGTGTTTTTCTTTTGCTTATTGACAAATACCAGAGGAGTCTGCCCCTAGACACATGTGAAAACTCAGCATTGGGTGGCAAATTTAAACTAAGATTCAAGTTAGGTATTACACTTTTTCTGTAGCTTTTTTTTTCTTTTGCCACTACGTTTAACCTGTAATTTAAGCTTGATTAAATAGAGAAAGATTTATGTGAATTATCCATTTTTGAGCACAAATGCTCCCTTGTGCCGATAAAGTAATAAAATCACAAAGAACAAAGCACAAATCTTTTCTGATGCCACTAAAGCCTCAGGACATATTTATTATCCCAATTCATTTTTTTTCCTATAAAGATACCAGTTTGGTTGGTCCACCACTGTTTGGGTCTCTGATAACTTTCACCAAAATTCATATCAAACTATGCTTAATAGTTTTTTTACTCTGTCAAAGTGACTTGAATCCATGCTCTAGGATGGAGAAACATTTTTATCATGTGTAAGCTTCGTATACTTTTTTTTTTCCCATCGTGTAGTAAAATGAGTTTGCTGAGGTCATCTCACACGAGTGAAGCACACACAAACCTTCCACAAAGCCTGAAAAGCCTCATTAATAATTCTGTTTTGTTTATTGGCCACTCTTCTATACTCAAAAGATCGTTTCAAGTAAAAGTGTAGACAGGAACACATCTCTGAAATGACTTCTTTTGTCTTAAAAAAAAAAAAGGTCACATTCAATCAAAGGAATACTTCAGATTTACATTAAAAAAATAAGATTATACTTAGCGCCTGTACCTTCATTCACAATAAATTTTATTCCTTCGTACAGTGAACACATTAAATAATAAATATTCCAGTGATTAACCAATGTCATGTTTTAGTTCTCAAGAATGTGAGTCTGTGGTGGGGAGTTGTGTCCGGAACTACGAAAACAAAAATCACAGAATTTCACCAAAAAATTTCCCTGAGTTTTCCCAAAAAGGTGAATGTGTCATGACTGAGTCAGAGCCCAAAGTTTTTAAAATAATTCTATCTCCAAATATTGTATTCGTATCTCAGTTCACAATATCTGCTTGCTGTATTACATGAGTTTTCCTTCCTTCCTTCCTTCCCTTCCTTCCCTCCCCCCCTTTTTTTTCAGATCTTTATTTAAATTCCAGTTAGCTAACATACAGTGCAATATTGGTTTCAGGAGTAGAATTTAGTGATTCATCACTTACATACAACCCATCACAAGTGTCCTCCTTAATACCAATCACCATCTAGCCCATCCCCCCACCTACTTCCCTCCATCAGCCTTCAGTTTGTTCTCTATCATTAAGAGTCTCTTATGGTTTATTCCCTTCTGTTTTTACACATGCTCATCCAGCAAAGGGCATGGCCAGCTCAAAACAAAACAAAATTGAAGGAAGGCAGTGTGACAAATATCTAAATGAAGGGTACTTAAAGAGAACAAAGTGGTCTTAGGGAATGACCCCACACTTCTTTACTCAGTCCTTGCTTCCCTTCTCTAAAAGAATGAATTGTCTGTTTATTCTCCTTTTTTCATAATTCAATTATCAACAAGGAAAGGACACTAAAACGATGAGCCCTTTAAACTGGCTTGTTTCAGAACATGGATCATTCAAATTTGTTGTCAGTGGTGGTGGTTGTTAATTCCTTTGGAAAACAGTAGCAGATTCTACCCCCAAATGGGAAGACAGAAGTTTGAACATAGCTGTGCTACTAAAGAATCTTATAAATGCTATTGAGTTGTGATATAAAAGTTGATAATGAGGTCAGCAGTAATGTCTAGCAAAAACAAGAAAACAAACAATACAAGGATTCTAAACGCATACAACAGAGAATGCATTTCAGGGACCTTTCTCTGGGTCTCTAGATTTTTGGATTATGGTAAAAGCAAAAGATAAAAAAACATGCCATCAGTCTGAAAGTACTAAGCTATTTTCTCTTATGAATTCCAAATTAAGTAAAAAGGAGAGGTCACATTACTTTTTTTTTTTTTTAAAGAATTTCATGCAGTTTTTTTTTTTTTTTCAACGTTTATTTATTTATTTTTGGGACAGAGAGAGAGACAGAGCATGAACGGGGGAGGGGCAGAGAGAGAGGGAGACACAGCATCGGAAACAGGCTCCAGGCTCTGAGCCATCAGCCCAGAGCCCGACGCGGGGCTCGAACTCACGGAGGGCGAGATCGTGACCTGGCTGAAGTCGGACGCTTAACCGACTGCGCCACCCAGGCGCCCCGAGGTCACATTACTTTAAGGGTTTGGTGAAGTCAGATCTTTAAAGCACACAGAGTCATCTCTTTCCCTCTGATATTTATGGGAAAAAGAGTAACAGAGCAAACAGACTGAGAGAAAAGGTAATCTTGCCTAGATATGAATGAAGGCAGGAGTGATATTCTCAAAGTCTAGTGGAACCAGTGCCAAACTACCCTACAAGAGATTTAGCTACTAACATTTTGCTTTACTTGAACCATAATTACCACACTGAAAGACTACACTCTCCTACATCGTGACATTATGGTAACAATAGGTCAGAAGACTTGAATAGACTCTCCTAAAAGATGTAATCCCAATCAGAATAGACCTCTAAAGTAAGGTAATGAGCGGGAGGTGGTGCGAGGAGGGAAGGCAAAAGTCACCCATATTTGCAGAGGCAACAGAAGAGAAAGAGGGCTCCATGTACAACTGACCAGAGAGAAAACCATCAAGGTTCTTTTGAGCGCTAGTGAGCTCGGGAGGATGAGAAAAACTGAGTCAGAATAGGACGATAGAAGCACATTTTTAAAAGAAGTAAGAAGGAAAGGAAATCTCTCTTGCAATGTCCAGGCAGCACAAATAACAACAGTTCAGTCATAAGTGGCTCCCTTGCAGAAAAGAAATCCCTGGGAGGTTGTCTGTAGATCCATAGCCTCAGGTGGGGCAACCATACCTTTCACAGCTTTGTAGAGGGAGGTGTACTCATCAAACTAGAGGGTGTCTTTCTTTCCAAAAGGAAAATGACCAGGAATCTGCAGTGTTGGGATAGTTGTGGTCTTTTAGGATTTTAAACATACCCTCAATATTTTACACTCTTCCTAACAAAATGAAACATGAAGCTTAGAACTGGATGTCTGGCCCTTCCTTTTATCTCCTCCCAGTTCAAAATGCTTGCATCTTTTCCTAGCCAACATTCTCTGAGATCTGCTGTTGGGCTCAACACAGCCAAACCTCAGCACCATGTTCTTGGCTGAGTTAGCCTTTTTTGAGGGAAATTTACTTCGGCTACCTGCCGTCACCACTTTGCTTCGTGTCCCTAACACTGCTTCCAGTGGGCATATGGAGGATCCTTGCTCTTCTTGTACTGTGTCACTCTGTGGGGTTGGTGCTTGCCATACTTCTTACAGAAAGTCAGGCGGGATAAGGAATGTTCATCATGTTCGCGGGGGCACGATCGGTACACACAGCTGTGGTCTGTCGTCACCACCACTGTGTCCACGGCACTTCCAGGGGGTGTCTGCTAATAGAGCAGTCATTCAAGACATGGATGCTGAATGATGGAGAGCTTTCAAAGCAATGAGAGGATCTGCAGAAGACTTTCACATTTTTAAGTAGTAGCAGTGAAATTAAAAGAGTAGAAGAAACAGGAGGAAGTAAACAGTAGCCACGGTAGTTGTGGTCACCACAGCCCTAAGTGACAAGCTGGAAGCGGAGGTGAAATCCAGTGGTCTGGATGCAGCTACACAGAATTCTGTGGCTCAGGGGCCTTATCATCAGTAAAGATTTACTCCCCTTCACCTGGGCTCCAGGGAACTCTGAAGGACAAAAGAAGGTCTGAACAAGGGTGGGAAACCAAGATCTTGAGTAACGGAAGGATTTATAGTCAGGTTTAGCAAGTGAGAAATGAAATGATGAAGTAAGTACCTTATTAGTAATGCTAAGGTCAGGACCAGGTCAGGGTGGGTTAAGACAGAAGAACCCCGTTGCAAGCTCCAGAAGGCGTCTCAATGGTTTAAGACATTTTAAACAAGGCCTCAGTTTCCTTAACTCTAAAGTATCAGTGAGCAAATTTAATTATCAGAAGTCAAAAGCAAAATCCAAGTGTAATCAATTAGTATAAATTACGAGGAGGTGAGAAACACATCTCTCGAAGGCAGGTAAAGAAAAGACGACTGATTTCTGGAACTACTGTAAACTCTATGCCGGTAGCAGAATTTCTATTTCTAGAGCAGGTAGGGCTCGATCACACTTCGAGTATGATTGTTCCCACTTTCCACCATGTGGGTGGTGGTTATTATTTTTAATGTATTCCTACTTCAATAAGCCATAAATAAGCTTACCTATTCAAATGACCACAATAAATGATGAGAAATAGCACACTGACCCATAAGCAGCAAAGACCCAGAAGGCAACACTTAAAACATAAACTGCCAACAGCAACCTGCTCAGCTTTCATAAATCAGAGCAGCAATGGCCCTAAAGAGTGGGAATGAGAGCTCCAGTAATTGCAGCCTTCTGTCTGGGAGCATACTGTAAAAATAGCCACCGTAAGCACTCCTCCTGACCAATCAATAGACTCCTATTAACCTCCTGGCCAATTACAGGATGATTGGCTAAGCAAACAAAGAATTATTGGCTGTTTAGTTGGGACTTTACTCAGGCCTCTCTCTTTCCCTGTTTCTCATTCTTTTCCTCCTCTCCTCCCCACCCCCTTTCCTGTTAGGAAAAAACATCTGCAAACACCTGATATTCATCTACGTCTCTGCAGTTGTACAGTCTTGTTAAATTGTTACCACCTTTTCCACAAGCAGTTTTGGCAATTAACCTCATGGCCAGGGACTTCAAAGAAAACAACTGTTGAGTTTAACCTCTCTGAGCTACCATAGATTCTTTTATGATTTTTCCTGAAACACTTTCATCCAGAGAGGAAAAAATGCAGACTGATTAAATTAATGTTTATTTTAATATTTGGTTAATTTATTAAGAAGATAAACGCCTCCGACATTTGCCATAGTGTGGTGCACTCACTTCTCAAAGTCTCCACCAAGGTTTTATTTTAATTTACATTCCCAACACATGTGTGCTTCTCTGCTCTTCCACAAATCCTAGATTTGCTGGAATCCAAGGATTTGATACATTTGACCCTCTCTTGCCCCTGTTCACAAATCTCTCATGCGTTTCTCAAAACTGTTTAAAAGTTCAGAATGAAAAATGCATGTAAAATTAATGCTAAGAACCAAAGTTGCCATTAAAAATCTATTTTCATTTTATATTTTTACCCTCATAGATACACTTTTTACATTAAAAGGAAGGCTAATCCCCAACTCTCATGAGAATAAACTACTAGCAATAAAGATCAAAATATATGACTGAACAAGCAATACAATTCTTCTTGAGTAATCTTGTGGCCTAAGTGTCTCAATGCAATTTATGCTATGTAACCAGCTTTTTACAGCTGTATATAATAATAATAATGGGCCTGATCTTACCAGCTGAAAGCAGGTTTGTGGAGGTGTGTTAACTCCTTCAGGCCACAAAGTTCATTGAGAATTTTAACAAAAGTGCTTAAATATTTAGTAGATCCTGAGAACTAATGATTTCTCTCTCTCTCTGGCAAGGTCAGGCCTTGTAAAATTGCCACAAATACTGTGGCCACTCTTTGTGAAACTTGAAGAACTCTACCAACGATAGAATATTTGTGTAGCTTTTGTTTGATACTTACAGTCACCAACAGCTTCCTATTATAATTAATTCTCCCCAAAGCCATAAATAACTGTTCTCTGGAAGATGCACTCTGGTACAGCATTACCTGATGAGATAATTTTGATAAGGGCATGGCTTTAACCAAAGACGACTTTTCTGCCAAAAACTATCACCACCACCACTCCGGTGAATCTACAGGAAGACTGGAAGGAAGGAGCGCGGTAACACTGGAGCTGTTGGAGACAGACCCGGGGTAGAATTCCACTTGTGCTACTTTTGCTACTTATTAGCCGTGTTGAAGGTGGGCAAGTACAAATAATTATCCCTATTTTTCAGGGATGTTGTGAGGATAAAACGGGGTTGAGTATTATAATATAAAAGTCACAAACGTTTACTTGGCCTATACTGTTTTTAAAATCAGGAAATATCCATAAAAATGTGAATTTCCTGTCTCTCTTGACTAAATGGAAGGTCTGGCGATACCAAGTCCACGCACGTTTCTGCAGTGGCAACATGGAACGTGGCAGCAGCAGCAACCTGAAACACAGGTAATTTGCCATGGCCCCTACCACTTAAACTTAGCCAGTGAATCGGAGTTTTTGAACCCTCCTTGAATAGTTTAAAACAGAGTTTGGAACAGTGTCTGCACAAAATGTCTGGTACATAAGAAATACTCAAGAAAAGATAGGTATTATAAGAAGAAACCAAAATCGACAGAGGTTTATCAGGTAAACATTTTATGTGGCAAACGATGTATCAAGCTCTGGAAATGAAAAACGAAAAACAAAAAACCTCCCTCCCATGTGTTTATATATATATGTGTTGTTTTCAAAACCTTCCTAATATCTGTACTGATCTAAAATTCCTACAACACTTACTTTTTATAGTGTTTTCTATGGAATTTAGCAGACTACTACCTTGTATTGGTCTTTGCACCCCCAACCAACTTGTAAGCCCCTTAAGTGTGTATTCCCACAGCATTGTTCAGAACATAAAAGTAACCCTAATTCAGGCAATTAGAGAAATGGCCAGTCTCAAACAAGGAAACAGGAGAGTTATACTTAACAAGAATACTTGCTGAGTGGGAGAAGTCTGTTAAAGCTACTTTGATATAAGAAACACCTGCAATTGGGAATGTTGTATACAACTAACTGCATACATACAAGTGTTCGAAATGTTTTCGTTTTCTTCAATAAGTGAATGTTCCTCTCTGAGATATGGTTTAAAACACCACTTGCATAACATACTTTACTCACAGGTAGTTCAAAGATCAGCTATAATTGAGCATGATCAAACATTCTAAATTAGTGGGGTCCAAATTAGGGACTTGATTTTGTTATCAGCCATAATCCCATCTTTTTGCTGTGATTGTGAGGGTTACAAGGAAGAAATCTTGAAGAACAAAGTCAGTGCAAGAGCAAAGCCTAAAATTCAAATTTGCCTCTCTAGCTCAGGATTCTGTTGTTTTTACTTTAATTATAGTTTTATTTTCAAAGCCATGAAAACAACCTACCAATTTGATTAGGTCGTTTTAGACCTCTGGGGAGGGAGTGGGTAGAAATAAACCTAAGAGGTCAGTCATTTTAAACAATCTGTGTTTGAAAGCAATTTTCAGACTGAGCCAAACTGGTACACAAGTACATAAGTGACCTCGCGCTATGGAATGGTAATGTACCAACTGCGTGTCTAGGGTAGACTAGACACACCAGGGATGAGTCCTCTGTAGAGGAGTCAAGGCGTTCCAGAGAAAAGTACAAAAATATGTCTCTACTGGGTGGCTCAGGCGGTTGAGCCTTCAACTCTTGATTTTGGCTCAGGTCATGATCTCACGGTTCATGGGTTTGCGCGCTGCATTGGGCTCTCCGCTGACAGCAAGAAGCCTGCTTGGGATTCTCTGTCTCCCTCTCTCTTTCTGCCCCTCCCCTGTTCTCTCTCTCTCTTTTTTTTTTTTAATTTTTTTTTTCAACGTTTATTTATTTTTGGGACAGAGAGAGACAGAGCATGAACGGGGGAGGGGCAGAGAGAGAGGGAGACACAGCATCGGAAACAGGCTCCAGGCTCTGAGCCATCAGCCCAGAGCCCGACGCGGGGCTCGAACTCACGGAGGGCGAGATCGTGACCTGGCTGAAGTCGGACGCTTAACCGACTGCGCCACCCAGGCGCCCCTGTTCTCTCTCTCTTAAAAAAAAAAAAAAAAAAAAAAAAAAAAAAAAGGTCTCTACCAAGAAGAAGATAAAAGGCAACCTCAAATTCCAGGAGTATCTTAGAAGCAGCCAGAGAAGGTTTGGTGGTTTTTCAAACAAGTGCCTGGGCTGAAACTTGTGAGAGAAGGAAAAAATGAAATATGTCATGTACATGAAGTTCAAATCAAACCTAAAACTTCCTCTGTCCACTCTTGTTAAGAGGACTTTCATATTAAACAGAACTCTACAGAGAGGAAAGCGATTTCTGGTCATTCTCATTGCAATATCTGGCTTTTTAATTTCTTTTTTTGTTGTTGTTTTTATATTCTTTGTCAACTTAAGTAAAAGGGAGGGATATTTGTGCTGAACATTTAAGAACAATTTTAAAAAGTAACATTAAATGACACAAGGGTCTGGTGCTATGCTGTACAGTTCAATGAACTCCTGCACAGATCAGCAAGATGGTTGGAAATGCCTCTCTCCGTCTGTTTTTCATCTCCAAAGTCTGTGTACTCAGTAGAGTGTGAAGAGAGCCTCTCTTCTCTTCAGAACATTCTCCCAATGGTCCTGCCCCATCCCCCACTCCCTCTCCATAGCCCCTGCAGCAGAGAACAGGAACTAGAGCAAATGCTTTTGTGAATTAAGAGATCTTGTGAGCGTAAATTTGGTCAGGCTGCTCCTTTCTGCAGGCCAGCCCCTGCTGCTGCCCCAGGATGTGAACTGTCAGTTTGCATAGCTGGTGATGAGTTGCAGAACCATCAGCAAAGGTGAAGACGGCAGAAACAAGAAAGATTCAAGACTGGTGGAAATCATTTCACAAGGAAAATTTCAGCCATCAGTGGGAGGAAGCTTTGAAAAATGCTGCCATTTCCGAGTCAGAATGAAGGAAAAATTAAATTACTGCCGGTGAGGCGAGCCAAAGTTGCATCTCCCTCCAGGGAGAGTTTTGATAATGGTAAACATTTGACAGCTGGCCTGGAGTTGTTATCTTGTTCTAACAGTTGTTATGGTCTAAATGAATATTTCTGATAAGGAAACAGAAAGAAAAATTTAAACACTTTTATATTTTTTATGCTTTAAACCTTATGGTGGTGAGTCAAACAGGTTTAGAGCAATTTGTCTCTGCGGGCCTACTCAAAATCCTGTAATGATCCTGGTCTGGAAATCTTACTGGTATCATTATTTCAGTTAATCTACATGAAGTAATTCTTTGATGTAAATCAACTTCCTAAGAAACTATCTTTAACCTTTAGCTTCCTCAGCAACTCACAAACAATTCCAACAGCTAATGTGGAAAAGCCAAGAAAAATAAAGGGTTAATTAAAGCAAACTTAAATGCTCAAGAACTTATACCTCCAGAACATGCAGAGAAATGCTGTCGTTAAAGAGCTCATTTTTAGCTAGTGAGGATCAGCCATTACAAAATTTTAATGTTTCACAGAACCTATTATTTTCATGAAAAATACTGGGCCAAACATTTCAGAAAGGTAATAACTAAAGTAGCCACCACTTTAAACTTAAAAAGGGCTGCTTATTGGGTGCCTGAGGGTTTTGTATCACTAGACAATGCAGAATGCATGGAGAGATATTTCATTATAAAACACTCGCTCAATTCCTAAATATAGCATAACAAAACAAGTCTGAGTTAATTGTCTGAAGTGTTCCAGGTCTTCACAGGCATTGGATCTATTATGGTATCTAGACATACACGCAGAAGGCTCAGAAGAGAAGGGAGGGAGTCCAGTTGCCTTATATGGAGTTGCTGATGGATGTGTCTTCAGAGAAAAAAGTGATGTCCTGAGAGTACTATAACCCTCTCAATCTACTTAAAAAAAGAAGAACTACGCTCTTGCTTTATTCTGCCTCTGACATTCTCCTATGTGGGAGTTTACCAGTGGCCAAAAAATAAGGACAATGGCAAAAAAAAAAAAAAAAAGTAAAGAGAAGAAAGGAATCAGGAAACACACCTCTCTGGAATGAACAAAAATTAAGAATTTATTTTTAGAAATAGTTTATAAAATTTGAGCTTCACTTGTCTCAAATATAATTGGCATGATGTAATGGGCATTTAGTATTTGCCAGTCAGAAACAAATTCATGGAGCATCTACTCGGTGCTACGAACTGAGGAACCAGTCTTTATCCTTAAGCAGTCAGTAGTAAGGCACGCAGGCCGTGGGAATCGGCCCCCTGAACTGGAAGGCATCCTTCCATTCTGTGACTTGCGTACTTTAGAATATGTTTGCAATCGCTATACCTGACCAAAGGAAAACTTAACCCAAACTCTTTCCCTACTTTTTTCTAAAAAGCAAAATCCGAAAAATCTACCTTTATTCCTATATTTGTGGGAAGTAAGAGTTTCATTATTTTTTTTTCCCCAGGGACCCTGCCCTGCTTTAATATGAAAGTATATAAATCGATATTAAAGTATGGTATTTTGAGAATGTTTCAAAGTAAGGTCAAACTGGTGTTAAAAACCCTACTAGTGAAGGCTAAAATAACAGTCTGGCGGAACAGTCTTAAGTGCAGCTGACTCCAATTACTAAGTACATCCTAGCGATTTTTTTACTAACAAGAACAATGCAAGCAAGTCTTTGAGTTCAAAAATAATGTCAAAGAGAAGTTACTCATAAGAGAAATTAGATAAATTATCCCAATACTGTAGCCATATAGGCACTCACTGGGAACGCTGGGTTCTTTCTCTAACAAATAATCAGAAAAAGAGATGAAGGAGTTTTTTACAGAGAACGAATGCTAGGAAAAAATGCTTCTTTTGACTAAAACATCCAAGAGAGTTTTGAATAAGAAGACATATACATAATCTAACCACTACAAAATCATGAAAACAGTGCTTTCAAATAACATTTTAAAACATTCTATTATGGAGAATTTTGAACATACACCAAAATAGACAAAAAAATGTAATAAAACCCAAGCATCCATTGCACAAGCCAACAACCATCAAACCATGGACGATCCTGCCCCATCCACATCCATGTCCGCTTCCCTCCTCCTGTACTGTTTTTGAAGCAAATCACAGACGTCATCAAATCAGACACAGTACATGGAAAAGCAGAGATCCTCCAAGTACGTTATTCCACAGACTGCCTCTTTCTGCCTTCACCTCCACCTACAAAGCAATCTTTGTCTGATGATGACTGCCTCCCCCAACAACACACACACATAGGATGCACACACCCTGATTACTACTACTTCAGGCACTATATGAATCTAATTAAATAGAGAGCACTTATTAGATACACAGGACTTTTGTTTTACATGAGGGCTGATGACCTCCATATACCCTTCCATTCTTAAAATTCTATGACTCCCCTATGGAGACATCACTTTAGACCAGTGTTCCTCTGTCACCAAAACTGGGGTCACGTCAGCTGGCACCAAGGCAGGCACAGTGGTTAAGGAAGTATAGTGGTTAAGACAACGGCTTCATTCATTCAGATCTGGTTTTAAATTTGGCTCTGCCAATTACTAACTTGGTGTCCTTGGGCAAGTTACCTAACCTCTCTGCGTTTCTGTCTCCTAATCACTAAAACTGGAATAATTAACACCTCATAGAATTGTCAAGAAGAGTAAATGAAATAATATATACAGAGTGCTTATTAGCCAAGAACTTTAATAAGTGATAGCTCACTTTTAAAAATTAAGCAACAGAATCTTACATGTGACCCATAAAACAATGAGAAGGGGTATGTGTACAGTGAAAAGGAGCAAGTAAGGGAGGAAATGAGAGTAAAAAGAGTCCATTTTTATAAACTGTACTCTCAACTAACTTCTTTTAAGAACTTGAGTATCTAATTGTTTAATGGGATTAAAGATTATAGTTGTTTAATGAGATTAGATTAAGCTTATAGTCTAAAACAGGTGATTCAACCTATCCATGAATGTTGAACCTTAAAAAATCAAATGTCTCATACACAAACGTAAAAGGCTTTGGTTAAAGAATGTAATATGTATATACTGATATAAAGAGTCAGGGTAGAGGGGGATCAACGCTCACTACCTTATCTGAATGAACCAGCCCAGTCCATTTGTGCAGGTGGGCCAGAGTCAAGCAAAGAGCAGTGATCACACTGATAATGAAAAGTAGTAGCAGCAGCAATGGGTTTCTCACTTGGCTTTACACCTGCACCACTTCACTATTATACTTTTGAAAAAAATCACTCGAACAAAGGGCGCAGGGAGGCATGCTTTTTGCTTACTTAACAGTGTCAGGACTCTTGCAGATTAGGACAAAATGTATCTTAAATGATGCACTATCAAATCACTACATTACAATCTGTAACGTGCCCAATGTCATTTAGTCATTTCCTAAGGAAAAGAACTGACACAAGAGTCTTACGTAAAAACTATCTATCTACTAATTAAAAATCACAAATTAGCTTTTTACGGACTTTATAATGAAAGTGTTCTTTTCTCTCTCTCTCTCTCTCTTTTGTATTTCAAAGTTATATAAAGGTCTGCTAACATGGCTGAATGCCAGAGCACTATTTCTCCTGTGGGGGTGGGGGTGGGGGGAAAGGAAAGCTTAGCAACTTTCATGTGGTTTTACAAATTAAGCCTCAGTTGTGATTACCCGATAAATGTTTGACTGTGATAACCACTTAATGGTTTTTAGTCTTTCCCACATCTATTCAATTCTACTGCTAGAATAAGCTTTCTAAACTCATCACTTGCCTACCTCAAAAACCTTTCATTCCTTGTCCCCTATTCCAACTCTTCTACCAGCACTCTCCTTCCACAGTCTGGTCCGAACCTCCTTAGATAGCTGAGACCTCCACAAGTTCCCTTCACATATCGTTTCCTCTATATTCAAAGCAGATTCAAGTTTGTCCTCAAATTAGTCCAGTACATGTACACCTTGGTGCCTTTGTTTCTAGAGGAGCGAGCCCCTTTTCTCAATCTTCACCTATCAAAATTCTAACTATTCTCCAGATTCTAGCTCAAATGGCACTTTCCCCACTAAACTTTCTCTGACTTACCCTGGTTAAAACTAGTCTTTCCCTCCTATGTACTCTAAGAGGACTTGATCTGCCTTCTGCTATAGTCACTAGAGTTTTTTTTCCTTATCACCTGAATTCTGAATTCTGAATTCCTGGGGGTCAGGAAGCATGCTTTTTTCATTTTTGTACCCCCTAAAGCATGGGACGTGGAAACTTCTAATCACACTCAACTATGCTGCATATTTGAGACCTAGGAAACCGTCAATAATAGCACTTACATCTTTTCTAATAAGCAGTCTGCACAAGGAATTCTTTGAAGGAAATTTCTTAATTATCCCACCAGTTCCTGGACATTATGGTTTCTGCTATAGACAAAGCCCCCACTGAGCCCATCTGTTATATGCACAGAATACAAATGGAGCAACCAATTCTCTCTTGACAGGGTAGGAAACTGAAGAAGGAAGACACATGTGTAAGAGGAAACACCAAAGCCACAAATATGGAAACAGTATTTGTGAGTCTTTTGGCCAGATCACAGATCACAGACATCTTTAACCTTATCACACTTTCTTAAAAGGAGCAAGTAGAAAAGGGAAAAAAAAATATCTTTAAACTTATTTTTAACTCTTCCAAATTTTTAGATTAGATCATCTGTAACTATAAGGAGAAAAACAAATCATCTTTAAGAATGCACCTATTGCTTCTTGGCCTTTTGGCTAAGATCAAGTGAAAAATACATCTATATTTAAGAACTTCAATTACTAGCAATTAATACAAGGTAAGTGCTGGGATAAAATATAAATAAAAAATTAACAATAACTCTTAAAAATGCAAGAATAATAAAACTCATCTCTGTCTCCATTATACTGAAGTTGCTTTTTTCCTAGATCCAACAGATTTAATAAAGAAATACAGGCAAAGGCATAAAATGGGTTTAAATATAACTTGCCCCAAATTACAAATTATTAATTTAGGATGGACTTTGAAATATTTTTCTCCTTTTTAAGAGTGTATTGCTCATGAAAATACACCAATGTAACATCATTTTTATTTTCATCAGCATAAGTAAAATATCACAGATATGAAAAGAATATTCTAAAACATTGCATCTTCTGAAAATACTCCACAATATACTCAAGAAAAATTCTGTTAGTTTCCTGTTGAATTAGTAAAATGTAGCTCTCATGCAGACCAAGACAAAAAACAAATATTCTAGTAAATGATTCTAGAATTTCAACAAAGCAAAAGTCTCTTATTGCCACAATAATTCTTAAGTACCTAAAACAATTAAACATATCACATTATTCATTTTATTCCTCAATGTCTCAACATTACTCCTTAATGGAGAACTTATCACTATAGGAATCAAGTCATCAGAAAAATACAAAATTGCTTACTAGAAGATGTGCATAAATGTTGAATTAACACTGCAATGTGAGTTTACCCCTAACAGAGTAATTTTGTCCTCTACAAGTCACATAGCTGAATATAACAGTAACCTTTTAAATTGTATACTATAAAAATAGATATCCTATGGGGCGCCTGGGTGGCGCAGTCGGTTAAGCGTCCGACTTCAGCCAGGTCACGATCTCGCGGTCCGTGAGTTCGAGCCCCGCGTCAGGCTCTGGGCTGATGGCTCAGAGCCTGGAGCCTGCTTCCGATTCCGTGTCTCCCTCTCTCTCTGCCCCTCCCCCGTTCATGCTCTGTCTCTCTCTGTCCCAAAAAATAAATAAACGTTGAAAAAAAAATTAAAAAAAATAGATATCCTACACTCTTCTGTATGTATTCAACAGTGATAATTTATTCAGTCTGAAACTGGGGTCTCTGATCCCTTAAGATATTCCCTGGGGTTAAGCTTAGGTGTGTGGCTTTATCAAAGCTAAAACTTCTAGGGGCGCCTGGGTGACTCAGTTAAGCATCTGACTTCAGTTCAGGTCATGATCTCGTAGTTTGTGAGTTTGAGCCCCGCACTGGGCTCTGTGCTGACAGCTTGGAGCCTGGAGCCTGCTTCAGATTCTGTGTCTCCTTCTGTCTCTGCTCCTCCCCCGCCTGTTCATGTTCTCTCTCTCTCTCTCTCAAAAATAAATAAACATGAGGGGTGCCTGGGTGGTTCAGTTGGTTAAGCATCTGACTTTGGCCTAGGTCATGATCTCACCCATCCCAAGTTCAAGCCCTGCGTGGGGCTCGTGCTGACAGCTCAGAGCCTGGAGCCTGTTTCAGATTTTGTCTCCCTCTCTCTCTCTGCCTCCCCCACTCACACTGTCTCTCTCTCTCAAAAATAAACATTTAAAAAAAAATTTTTTAAATAAATGAACAATTAAAAAATTTTTTAGAAAAAGTAAAGACTTCTAAAGCTATGCTGTCCAATATCATAGCCACTAGACACACATGGCTATTCAGATTTCAATTAAAATTAAATTAAAAATTCAGTTCTTCAGTTATATCAACCATATGTGGCTATCATATTGGATGGCAAGGGCTCTAAACAGCATATATCTATCACTGCAGAAAGTTCTATTGTACAGTACCATTCTAAAGATTACCAGTCCTACACATTATATTTGTTTTAGTGCCATTGCTCCAAAGCAAAGTGAAAGATGGAACTGATAATTCCACCTATTGATTTTCTTTTGTTTTTGTTTTAGGATAAAAATTAGGTCTTTATGATGTTTTAGAATAGATTCCCCACCACCTCAGGATCTAAAGATATGGAAGAGAAATCAGTGTCCCCTTGGTATAACACTAAAAACAAACCAACCCTAACAGCTACAACTACAACAAAATTAAAAAACCCACCATACAGCATGTATGCTATTCTACTGATAAGAAACTCACTATTTAGTATTTTGAACAAAAATAATGCTCCCATTATTTAGAAACTGCTCATATTTACTACCTACATACACTGTCTTTGGTAGGTACATGCATTTTTACCTAATCTAAGAAGTTAGGCTTCTTGTGGCTAACATCTGGCTGTGGAAGCAAATTGGTCAAGTGATATGAACACAAGTTTTAAAACCAGACGAGAGATGGGGGTGCCTGAGTGGCTCAGTTGGTTAAGCATACAACTCTAGATTTCAGCTCAGGTCATGATCTCATGGTCTGTGAGTTTGAGCCCCGTGTCAGGCTCTCTGTGGTCAGTGCGGAGCCCACTTTGGACCCTCTGTCTTCCTCTCTCTCTGTCCTTCCCCCTCTCCCTCTCTCTTTTTCAAAAATAAATAAATACTAAAAAAATAAAATAAAACCAGACAAGAGCTGAGTCCTCTATATTCCTTCATACACGCTCACTAGTCACATGACTTTTGAGTAAATTAATAAATCTTTTTGTGTCTGCATTTCCTAAAAAAGTAACGAGAAAAATCGGGCCACTTCCCAGGCCTGAGGTCAGTATTAAATAAGACAATGTAGATTTGGGATCAACTAGTACAGTACATGGTGCAATCAGTTGCACTGGCAACTATTCTAGAAGACAAAAACAAAAAAAACACCATAATAATACCATTAGTAATAACTAATAGTAAACCAAATCTTTTTTATTAAAAAACAGTTTTATTGAGAGACAAAACACTGTATAAATCATCCATTTGAAGTGTACAATATGTAATTCAAGATTTATTCAGTATCCACTATGGGCTAGTGACTGTGGAAAGTTCTAGGGCAGTAGTTCTTAAATGGGGACAATTCTGACCATCAGGAAACATCTGGCAATGATTGGAGACATTTGATTGCCACAATGGGGCAGGGGATGGGGAAGGCTACTAGTATTTTAACGGGTAGACGCTGGGGGTACTGCTCAACATCCTACAATTTCACAGAACAGCCCCACAACAGAGAATTATTCAGTCCAAAAGGGCAATAGTGTTTAGGTTGAGAAACTCGACTAGGGCTACAAAGGTGAACAGGAGACAACATCTGTCTTATAAAAGCTTTCTGTACAGTGAAGGTGTTCAAGGTGGAAACAGAGCACATAATGCTAGGGTTGCACAGAAAGGATGTTTAAACCAAAAGAATGGAAGACGAATGCTAGGGGTGCTCAGGATGGAAAGAAAGGATTTCATACAGAGGGAATAGCATGGGGAAATATTTAGATATGTAGAAATCATGCCAGAGTCTAAGAAGTTCTGGTAATTCAGAATGGTTAGCTCAGAACAGTTAGACCTTAGGCTGCTTATCAGAGAGAAAGAGTACAGATGAAGCAGAAGAGGTATGCAGAAGCCAGAGCATAAAGGTTTTGTACACCATGCTAGGAAAGAGTTTGGATTTGATCTTATAATCAGTGGTTGGCAAACTTCTGTAATGAACCAGACAGGAAGTATCTTTTGGCCATATGGTCTCTGTTACAACTACTCAACTCTGCTATCCTAGTGAAAAAGCAGCCCTAGACTATACATAAATGAATGAATATGGCTGTGTTCCATAAAAACATTATTTATAGGCACTAAAATTTGAATTTCATATAATTTTCAGGTTTAATAACACATTCTTGGTATTTTGATTTTTTCTACCATTGAGAAATGTGAAAACAATTCTTAACCCATGGGCTGAACATAAACAGGTGGTAGCAGTAGTTTGCCAACCCTGCCATAGTGAATACGTAGGACTTCAAGGTGACAAGTTAGCTGATCAGATAAAAAATGAAGCAGGGCATTTCTCTTCAGATCTCTAGAAGTACTGACCATCCTGTAGCTAAAGAACAAATGGACGTGGGTCTAAATTTTATCAATAGCTTGCTTCTAATACTTACAATGAGATGGTATGCTAACTAAAGGAATAAATAGCTCATTTCAGGCTACTGTGGTGAAATGACATTTACCTAATGCAGATATAAATTTCTTCATAATTAGTGGGCACTTGACACTGATGTAATTTGATTACTGCAGAAAAGTCATCCTTAAACCAGCTCCCCAGCACTCAAAGTATGTCCTTGAATTAAGACAATTAGGACTAAGTGACAAAAAGCACCAACTGCTAAGAAACAACTCTTCATTTGTAATCATTTGTTACAATGAAAATAATACCAAATACCTCCCAGTGTCACTATGAGAAGTATGAAATAGGGTGCATGACACATAGTTTATGTATTGTCACTCTCTCAGATGGTCCTGAAGTTATCCCAAGTCACGTTCTGCAGACCTCAAGCTACTGGAAACTTCATACCTTTAATTTGGAGCTATTTTCAAGAGAGAGGTCTAATAACATGAATTCAAATTATAAAGAAAATGTATGACTTTTAATACAACTTAAAAATATTTTATTAAAAGAATTACCATATAATCCAGTAATTGCACTACCAGGTATTTACTTAAAGAAAACAAAAACACTTATTTGAAAAGATAATACATTCCTATGTTCATTGCACCATTATTTACAACAGTTAAGATGTGGGAGCAACTGAAGTGCCCATCGGTAGATGAATAGATAAAGAAGCTGTGAATATACATACTATGGAAGATTATTCAGCCATAAAAAAGAATGAAATCTTGCCATTTGCAAAACATGGATGGATCTGGAGGGTATATGGCTAAGTGGAATAAGTCAGAGAAAGACAAACACCATGTGATTTCACTCATATGTGGAATTCAAGAAACAAAACAAAGGAAAAAAGAGACCAACCAAAAACCAGGCTGCCAGAGAGGAGGGGAAAGATGGGTAAAATAGATGAAGGGGATTCAGAACACTCTGTGATGAGCATTGAGTCATGTATAGAATTGTTGAATCATCATATTGTACATCTGAAACTAACATAACACTGTATGTTAACCATACTGGAATTTATAAATACATACATACATACATACATACATACATACATACAAAAAATATTTTATTAAAAAAATTATGTATGAGAAAAGCACAGACTACTAATCTAGAGAAACATTTCCTTAAAAAATTTGTTGCTTCCTGACTCCAAACTTTTTATTACTTTTATGAGCCACAAGTAGTATACTACAATAACTACAGCCATTTGAAATCTAAGCAACTGTCTTTTACATCTTTAATGTGGCCAACTCTTTATGAATAATTATGATCTTTCTTAGGGACAATAAACCTATGTCAGAAGGACTGTTTTGAGGATTAATTGAGCTGTTTGTAAATTTAATTACATATATGCTCAATTGATGCTGTCATTAACTTGAAATGGTATTACAATCTCTACTTCAGTTCCTCTCAAATGTTTCACCATGAGAGAGTTCTCCCAACTTTATAATACTTTTTTAGAATTGCAGAACGAAAAGAATCTAGATATCGTACATTTCAACTCTCATGTTATCTAAATGGATTGACTGACCAAAGTCACACAGGGAGGTAGGATATCTTGGTATAAAAAGTGAGGGTTCTGGGAGCACTTGGGTGGTTCAGTTGGTTAAGCATCTGACTCTTGATATCAGCTCAGGTCATGATCTTGTGATCATGAGATCAAGCCCCATGTTGGGGTCCACGCTGAGCATGGAGCTTGCTGGGGATTCTCTCTCTCTCCCTCTGTCTCTCTCTGTCCCTCCCCTGCTTGTGTGTGTGCGCTCTCTCAAAATAAATAAATAAACTTAAAAAAAAAAAAAGGTGAGGGCTCTGGAGTCAGACTATGATGGTTTTGAATCCTGGCTCAACCAGCCAATCAGCTGAGTAAATTCTGGCAAAACCTCAATTTTCTTACTTATAAAATTGTATTTCCTCTACTCATCTTTTGAAGAAATGTGTGTAAACTGCTGTTGTACTGAACCTGACCCGTACCTAACCCTACTGGCTGACCACACTGAACTAAAACAGACTATTCCAAATCAGGCAAATTCCACCTCTCCCTGTGTGTGATTCCTTCCCTAGTACATCCCTCAATTTCAAATTACTTTGAAGTCTTCTAAGGCTTTGGTCTCTCCCAACTTGGCTCCATGGATCCTGGGAATACATATGTGAAAATCATGCGCTAAATCTGTCTGTGAAATACTTTGTTAAAGATTACACAATAAGGAACAAAAGATGGTGTTTTGGAGATTCTAGGCAGTTGTGGGCCAATGAACGTCACAGAAAGCATCCTTCCAATTCACTTGCTTCAAAAGGCTAAGGAAATAACCTATTTCCTTTTCCCTCTTTTCTATCTGATTTCTCTGATGTGTTCCCAGATACTCAAAGAAAGATTCAGATATCCATGAAATCTTAATATGCCTGTTTGAAGCCAGGAAAAATAAAGAACAGTATGCCAGTATTTAAGACCAGGAAGAGTCCATCAGTACTTGGGGGGAATTTGGTACAGTCTTGGAAATTACTAAAAGAGTCTTTCTTCCCCAGTTAACAGGGAGGTAATGTCAAACAGCTCTAATTTGCATGGAATTCTACTACCCTGGAGCATGCTCCTGAAGTAATCCTACGATCTTGGCCATTACTCCAGCAGCCTGAATCTTCATCTGTTGCCAGATGAGCTGCAGCAATTTTTGGCCTTTCCTACAGCCCTGTACTTGACATCGTTTAGCCTAGACTCAGACCTTGACCTCGCCTTTATAGTTGAAGAAGAGTTCAGAGGGACTGAACCTCAATAGAAACAACCTAAGTGTGAAAGGTTTTACCCAGTGTTCTCTCAGTGAGTGCTCTTTAATCTTTAATGTTGATCTTTAATCTCATATGTTTGTCAGCATGGAATAACCTCTAATACTCCCTTATATTTGAGAAATATTAAGCTCATAATTATTTGTTGTTGTTATTTGTTTCCTTGTTTTTGTTTTGCCTTAGGATAGAAATAAAAATGCTACAAGGGTAACTTGAAAGGCTCTTCTCACACTAATGATTGTTTTAATCAGCTTTGTTCATCTGATAGGATTAGACTGAAATTTTCCTTTAGCCTTAGACGTTTGACAAGGTTCTCTAAGTACGCTGAGACTCTGCAAAAAGGGATCCACTTGATTCAATAAGAAACCACTACTTGCCTCTGGAAATCAAACCTTTTAGTAGGCCAGGTCAGTCAGGGGTGGGGTAGCATTTCCTGAACTTTGCTTGGATGCTCTGATATTTTCCTGTTAATGCATGCAGATCTGCTAATAAAGACAGGGGCAGGAGGCAGACTCTATCTTCTATTTCTTGCCTTTCCTTCTTTCCTCCTTGAATACTGCATCCTCCTCAGCACTGAACAAAGTATGCAGCCCACTAACCAGATGCATGCATAGTGGTTTGCTCCTGCTCACCAGACTACTTCATAGCTTCCAAGGTACTTTATCTTTCTATGTGTTCCGAATATGATACTCTGACCATTCAGTGTAGTTCAGAGACTCATTGTGTAAGCCTGTCAGAAACAATCTAGATCCTTAGCATTAATTCCTATGTTAGTGATTCTTCTGAAAGAAAACAGGATATTGGTTACGTTTGACCAGGGCAGTGGATTATAGCTCACATGGCCACACATGGTGGGACTACTGATTTGGTCATGCCCAAAGACCCCGATCAAGCCATGGCACTTATTTGCAAAGGTCCCACCTAGACTCAAGTAATTCTGGAATAGTGTCTTTAGTTATGGACATAAGATATGAAACTTTTGACCTAGTTTTGATTAAAATTACCAAGAGAATTTGAGAATTTGGTTTTTCCACTGGCATTCTGTCTTACAAAAACCAAGAAGAAGGAAAGGTGATTATGGGCATCTACCTAACATCAAATTTAGTAAAAATCATTGGGAAAAAAAAAAAACCCAGAAGTGTGATTTAATGATCTGAGAAATTAGGCACAAGTGTCAAGTCTGAAGAATTTAAAAATGGTTATAGGTCAAAGCATTACAGACTTCTTTGGGGATGGAGTGGCTATAAGGGGAACCTGGTGAGGAATCTGCCAGGGGTTAATTGCAACCCTGCATGGAAAGCAGTTAACAAGTGAGAATTAGAACACCCAGGAGGAAAAGAAAAATGTTTCCAGTGCCATGAGAAATAAACAACAAAGGAGAAATATTTCCTTTGGCTACCACTGCCTCCTTTTCAAAAGCTCAGAGGAGCTACGGGGAATGCCAAAGACTGGTTTTCTCTCAACTCCCTCTGAAACATTTGTCTTCATTACCACTCTTTTTAATCAGGGCTCCTTCATGAGTGTTTCTGCTCAGCCCCTAAGGGGCAGCTCTGGTCTGCGATAAATCAGAATCCACACCGCAAGTCACTAATCAGCACTCCCAGGGAAAGAAAAACAGAGACGTGCAGACCACTATGCTGAGAAAACCTGGGGGCTCACAGGCCTCAAGGAAGAAAGGTCTTTGTGTAGAAATAATAAGTTAGGCATAGGCAAAGTAGAATAGCACTCCTGTGTTTAGGATTTATTTTAAAACTTCAAAAATAAGTTGTTCACACTTAAGTGTAAGAGTTTGAATATAATTTCATTTGAACAATGTAAAATAGATTATGAGTTTGCTTAATGAATTATAGTTTGTACCTCAGCTTACTGATTTCAATAGCTAATTCAAAGCTGAGTAAAACCAAGGCAGAGGGGCAGGAGATAAATTTTTAAAATTAAAATGAAGTCAGACTCCTTGCTTCTTGTTTTCAGGGATATTATTAAGAAATGAAATAAAAAATTCCAGGTGAGAACTGTCTAATGTCTATGATATGACTATTACTTTGCTTAAATGGAATAAGGATCATAAATTTAAAAACACATTGTATTTTTTCACTGGGAAGGATCTTAGAAATACTGTAAGAGAAAGATTAAATGGTCTTATAAAAAGTCAGCATAGCTGGTTGGTGGCAGAGTTTCCTCTAGAACCTAGGATTCCAAACATCTTGTACAGCTACAGATCTCATGCATGAGGCAAATACTGAAATCCCACCACTTACAGAGAGTGAGAAAAGTGAAGAAAAAAGTAGAATATAAGTCAAGAAATGTGGGCTCTAGTCCTATACCCACCACTTACTGGTTTACCTTGACAAAATAATCTAATAGTCTGAGTCTCAATTTCTCCATCTGTGAAATGGGGTTTACATATTTACTGAACGTATTATAGGGTTGTTGCAATTTCCTCCTAAATTAAAGGTATTATTTAAATTATTATAAACAATTTTTCCAAGAGCATTAATGCGCTGAAGAGCTAACAGAGTTCATGTTAAAGCGAACAAGTACTTTTCATAGGAAGATAGATCCAGATGATGGCAAATGCTTCTAGGACTCTTGGAGACAAGTATAAATATGAAATCACCCCTTAAGTTTAAAATCAGACCATAGCTTGGCATGCAAATCAGCAAGCAAAAGTTGGATCCATGGCTTCCAAAATTGATGCTAACTTTTCTACTGACAAACCTAAAACCCTACTTTTTATCTATCTGCCTATGACAGAATGTGTATGGCATGGACTCCAGAAGGAAATCATGGGTGACATTTAGCCAAATACATGATGCTATCTGGCAACAGAGGCAACACACCTGCCCAGGAGCCAAGAGTTACTACTGTCCCAACTCTGTTGGCACCTTACTGCTTGTTGTCTGTGAACATTGTTGGCATAATAATATTATCTCACCATGGCCTGACAGATATGGACCTTATCCTTACACAGAGGAGCCACCTCTGAGGCAGAGTCACATCTATCCCAAAATGCTAGTTTTCCAACACTCCAATATTATTAAAATATAACTAAGGAACTAGCATCCATCAAAGCGATGAATACTTCCTGAATCTAACTGCATAAAACAGCCTCCTGCTTTTCCTGTTTCAAGCAGAACCCTTTTCTTTCATTGACTTTATGAAGAAAAACTCTCATAAGACCTCAGGAGACCTGTTTCTTGATACTGACTTCAGAAGCTAGAACCTCAACTGCTTGGAGACTGAACCAAAAAGGTCAATTTGACTTGAGTCCAGGTGCTTACAGAAGGGATATACAAGAAACATGGCCAGAATTGTGAATCTTCATCCACAGTATTTAGACTTCATGTTGTAAAATGGGACATATCAAAGGTTCTTGGAAACAGAGTGACCTGGCAGCATCAGAGACTTAGGTTTGTGGGACCAACTTGGATACCGCTACAGTGCTCCAGGCAAGAAGTAGTTAAGAATCAGTTTTGTGCTATTCTGATGAGTTGTATTGATTATTCCTTGGGATATTAGAGAACTAATGATGATAACTAAATTGTACAGATTGGTTTCTCCTAATTAATTGGAAACATGTTTTATTTGTTGGTTTTTAAGAAGCTCTGGAAATTAGAATTGAGAGAAATACTTAAGCAATTATTGTTGAGTATTAATAAGCATCTGAAAGGGCTTTGGATAAAAAAGTGTTTACAGTAAATTTAGAATTAGTCATATAAACTTAGTAAAGTTGAATGTGGGCCTTTCAGCTGTCTACCAAATACGTGATTAGAACAACTGGGCAGATGCTATTAGGGCATCATCCATATGCTCTCTCTGGGACCTGCCAGCTGTCTGAGCCACGGAAGTTAAGTGTGGGTGAAGATGTTGTGGAACACAACATTGCTTTGCAAACAAACCAAGAATCACTCTTGGTCTACAGAGAAGTGTTGGCAGCATTTTTAAAGTACAGATAGGGATTTTATTTTTCTTTGAAATTTTGCAATTAAGCACGATATAATTTAATGATCTGCTGTGAGAAACAAACAGGTTTACCTTCTGCACAAAAATGGCTTCTGCAGACTTGCTAGAGTGGCTCAACAAAAGAAATAAGTCAAATTGTAGTTTCTAAAATGTGGGCACAGAAGAACATGAAGAAGTCACAGGAGAACGAGCAAGAGGTGTCAAACAAAGGCTCAAACACTGAGGCTCTACACCTCCCTAAACTGGACACTCAAGGTGCCGCCAACGTCACACATAAGAGCAGCAAAGCCCCTCCTCTCTGTTTCCAGAGTGCTTTAAGGAGACTCAAAGCCATGGAAGTTGAAAATCAAGTCTGGCTGCTGTAAAGCAGCCCCTCTCAGACATATTCTCATTCCTGACAAATACCCACCCACTGGCAGGCCTGGGAGACACATGGCGACCAGAGCAAGTTGTCAAAACTTATCATTATAAAACGTCCATCTTCCAAAAGTACAACTTTTGCTCAATACAATGTTTTCCTTGGAAGACAGCTCTTCTGAGAGCTATAAAAAGGTGGTTAGAATTGATGAGGTTAGCTCCTGAAGTCTATGCTAACAATCATGTTAAAAACGTAAAGGTGAATAATGATGGTGGAATGTTTTACCGAAAACAAAAGCAACAGCCACAACAAAATCATTAATTATGCTCCTCTACTTCAAAGAATTTCATAATTTTTAGCATTCCTCTTAGTAAAACTGCACATAAATTATATGGCCCTCCTTTCTTATTCTCTACCCTCAGGTGTCTAGCCCTGTGCTATATGGCCTAGGCTACATATAAAGTTCACAGCCCTTTGCCTGATCTCATGATCCTCTATCAAAACAGCACTTTCAAAACTGTTTCCTGTCTAGTGCTGCCATTGCGTGTTTCCTTGGCTGGATCAGTTGCCAAATTAAGTCCCTTTGCTCGAAAACTGCAGAGAACTCACTATAGCCCTGTCCCCCTCCACCTCAGGCTTGACATCCGGAAGTGACTTAGGAAGTACTCTAATGGTTACCAAATTTTGGGGAACTGCTTTAACTTTTCTGAGCTAAACATATGTTTAGGAGAGGCTGCATCACTAATCATCACTTGACCTTGTGACAGACCAAAAGTTGCTGCATTTCTTTTCTTAAAAAAAAGAAAAAAAAAAAACTTTACCAGCAAGCACAGTGATGTAAATGCAAAGTCATGTTGTGAGATGGCTGCAAACATGCTGATCTCCAGATGTTGGACACGACAGCGCAGGAACGCCAGAAAGGCTGGTTCACAGTTTGTCACAAACTCTGCCGAGTTACTTGTGTTCTGGGGATTTTACACAGCTGTTAAACAATTTAGGATAGAAAGGCACTGAAGGTTTGTCTATTACCTGTCAAATTCTAATACATTGATTATGGGGTAAAAAGGAACTTTGTCTTTGAAAACAGAGAAAATGTTCCAAATCTATTATTACTGTGTTCAGAAATAACTGCAGTGTGATTTGCTTAAATGTATATTTATTGTTGCTTCAACATTCATTTAAATAAGCTTGTACACCAATCAAATAAGATAGGAATCTTGAACAAAGCCCTGCACATTCCACTAACTATCCCCTCTGTATATCAGCCATAGATAAAATCTGATTTAAGTCAAAACATAATATTGCTCAGGCTGTCCTTGATGTATGGGCTTCTTTTTTATGTACTCATCCTTGATTCTCACTATTCCTGGTGGAAGTCTTCCAAAAACAACCAGATTTAGTTGTCAGATTTACAGTATCAAGGAATCTCTAAAATGAATGGGTTCTTTAAAGGAAAAGCCAAACTTTGGGTAATTACATTCAAATTCCTTAATCACATTTTCTGAGCTCAATGGGAATTGTGGTGTTTGTTTCCAGAGCCACACGAATGCAGTACAGATTCTTCCTTCAAAAGGATCTCTAACATGAGGACTCTCCCTTGGCAAAATGTTAGTTTCAATTGCATGTTTCTTATGTTTTCTTTTTCATGCAGTTAGAAGCAGTCTGTGTGTGTGTGTGTGTGTGTGTGTGTGTGTGCACATATTGATCTATCTTACCCTTTTCATGTTTTACACACGCACACACACACACACACACACACCACACACACACACACACACACCACAAGGTTAAAAAAAAGGGCTTAGAGGATCTCAGGGAGTATCTGCAAGCATATAGTTTACCAAAGGTGGTAGACATTATTGCAGTTCAGTAATATTTGCTACTTCACCACCTCTGGGCACACAAGAGGACTGCATTTCCCTATCCCTTAACATTCTAGTACAGTCGTCTCCAATGGAACTTCCTGTGTTAACGGAAATGTTCTACATTTCTGTTGTCCAGTATAGTAGATTTGTAATGTGGCTAGGGCAACTGAGGAACTCAATTACAAATTTTATTTTTCACATTTAAATTAGGTAACCAAATCATACCACACAGCACAGTTCTAACTTATGAGTTATAAGAAGTAACCAGTTGTGAGACCTCCAGTGTCCCCTTCCACCCTGACATTGTCACTTGCCATAATTCATTGTTGGAACCTTAGTTAACCTAGGTTCCTGAGTGGATACAGCATGAAGTCAAGACCCGTGCTACCTGACAATTACTTAGCCAGAAAAGCCACAAAAATATACAAGAAAGAAAATAGAGCATAGTCTAATCTTTGTGAAGAACTTAGGGTCAAATGTGACCCATGAAAATGTCAAGAAGCTCCTACTTCCCATATACAGGTGGTGGTGGAATAAGAGGGGGAGCTGTAGGAGCTCATGCAGATGAAAACCACTGTACCATAATATAAAGATGTATCATAATATAAAACTTAAGCACCTGTGATAAAGGGTGGATTATGCCGGGCATTGTACTACCACCTGGAAAAACAACTCAAGAATAAATCTTAACACGTTTTATCTTGTTGCCACATAAGACATTCTTGTATCTAAAGTAGTAAAGATATGTTTGTTAGCAATCTTTTTTCCCACAAAGAGAAAAGTTCCCCAGTCATGAAAGAGTTAAAAGAGAACAAAATTAGACATAGTTCATGTTAAAGGTTAGAAGAATAATCAGTCATTTGAAAAACACTACATAAACATTTTTCCGGATGCAATTTTCAGTCCAAGGATACATTTCCCAGTAGAAATCAGCAGCTAAAAAGGAAATCATTTCGTCTCCATAAGTGCCAAATTGTATCCTGATTTTTCCTGGTCTGGCTCAACTTTCAAAACTAGTGGTTCAACTTCTGCAATCTTTCACCCAATGACTATGTAAACACATCTTTATAAGACAGACATAATCCTTGGGTGGGCCAATTTATGTTGGATTATGAAAATACTTAAAATACAAAATCGTATAATGACTGTTGTCCTTTGGTTTTTCACTAAAAGGGAAGAAAAATCCAGTTAACACAGGCAGTGAGTGGTTCATCTGAAGATAATATGACACATATACATTGCTTTCTCTTTTTCCAGTATCGTTGAAAATATTCCGGACAATTCAGTAAAGGATTGCCTTGTATTTTGGCAAGGTGACATGTAAATTAAAAATTTGTAAATATACCTCTGCTGTACTCATATCACATGCTATCCTGGATCACACAATCAGGATGAATTAAACTACTCACACAAGGCCAGGAAAAATTCTCACCCCTGGAAGTACTTTGGATCTTCTGTATTCGGTCAGAGGTTACAGAAACATTAGTTTTAAGGATAAAGTAATCTAAAGTAAAAACCCAAAGATTCATTCAGAATTTATTACTGCCTCCGATTCATATATATTTTACATTATTCAGAACTCTCCATAACACAATTCAAGCAGCATCTCAACCCTATAGCTAGAAGAAATCATAAATTTTAAATCTTCATAGAGAAGTAAACTCTGCTTTTTCACTTCTCCCTTGAAATCCTAGAGCTTTTATAGTCAGCTACAAAATGTATCGTGAAAAGCCTATCTCCATCATTCAGCATGTGGAGGAGAAGAATTTTAACTTTTCCTCCAATGGATAAAGTTATGTAAAAGAAGACATTTTGGGAGTCTTTGGAGAGTGCAGAATAAATTATAGCTTCAAGATCTGGAAAAGTTTGGTTGAACGTTAAGAGATTTTCCCATCTGTCTCTACACACTCATGTCTTGGGAATAATGTATCTCCAAAACCATTCACAGAAAAATGTTGTGAAGTACTCCTTCCTTCAGTAAGCAAACATTTCATCATATGCTGTTGAGAGTTACATCAAATATCCATAATTATATTAATTTAAATAATTTTTGCCAATATGCTATTGCAAACCAGAGAATTTAAAATAGCCTAACGCTAAAAACTTCTTACAATTTATACTATAACTCTGAATAATTTTCCCAACGGCTGTATTAGTTCTTCATCTTTGCTTCCCAGAAAACAGATAAATCTGTCACTGAAGCAGTATGAAAAGACTAGAAATGACCACGGCACAATGCACATTTTCTTTCATATGCTAGGAGAGGCTGAGGAATGATATACTTTTTTAATTCATAAAATTTTAACTGAGTGCAAGGACATATTAGGATTGCACTCTCCTCTTCAAATGACTGGCTGTGCCCAAACCGGCATGGAGTGTTTAATTAAATATTTTCGTGTAAGTAAACTGAAAGACATATAACTTTTAACTTGTTTGCCAAAATGAGAAAATCTTTAGTCCTTCTGAACATAAAGACTTTCAAAACTAAAAATCGAAAGTTGATTATTTAAATCTAGCTTTTAAATTAAAATATTTTGCATTCCTTTCTGACTTAAAACACTCTCCAGTGAAAGCCACCATTATTTCTAAGTGAAGAAAGAAAAGGGAATTTGTCTTACTTCTCCCCTCTCCTCACTTTGCCATTGTCACCTGTATCTATTTCCAGGAAGCCAATATTCATTAGGGTTAATCTGCCTACTAAATGAATAAACAAAGGATTTCTCTGTCACTAAGAGGCCAGGTGAGCTGATAGCATCTTCCAACACAGAAAATCATCTGTACCATACAGCTCAGGAAATTACCTGCTGCAATCCCACACCTGGGATCATTTGGCAGGCAGATCGCTAATGTTGAGTAATATATGGAAAATGGACTATAACCATTTTTTCAAAGGACTGAAAATCTCACATATTTTAAGAACAGAAGAACATTTTCATGTAATTAAGTGTATAACTCACAAAGGAAAATAAGTGGGGGGGGACCCAACTAAAGACTCTTCCATGTTTGCCCCCTAAAAAACAACCGTGGATGTAAGAACTAATACCAAAGCACCAACAGGCAATGAAATAAGAACTAGTCCAGAAATACCAATATTTATGGAGATCACAAGATTTTAAAAATGATATAACGGGTTCCAGAATAGAATGCAGTCAACAAACTAAGATATACTGTTAGGATCCCTACCTTTATAGACTGAAAAATCAGACTAAGTAAAGTTCATGAACTCAGTGGTTCAAGACTCTGGGAAAAAGAACTCAAGACCTATTTTTTAAAATTAAATTAACTTTATAATATTCCGTCTGCATGTTTTCCTTTACGGAGCAAAATCCTAGCTCTTGCTTCCCTGTGGAAATCATGTTTTTTCCAGCTAAATAATCCAATAGTAAACCACTGGTGGTAAATAAATAAGCACAAAATAAAGGAAAGGAGGTCAAAGATACATACATGACCTCCCTCCATATGCGGAAAGAAAGAAAGAGAGAGAGAGGGAGGGAGAGAGGGTGGGGGGGGGAGAGAGAGAGAGAAAGAGAGAGAGAGAGAGAGAGAGAGAGAGAGAGAGAAATCTAAGATATTCCTTTAAATATCATCTGATAGCCTGAAAACTATGTGGTATAAGCAGATACAAGAACTGGAGGGCTGATTTGATTATGCATGTGACACTGCAGCAAGAAAACTCATTTACAAAACATGAAAACAAACAGTGATTAGGGATTATTACTCTCTCAAAATGAGGTTTAGTCCTACAGGAGGGCTGAGTTGTGACACAGAATGAAGTAAGACTACGTCTATCAGCTTGCATGCCCATGAGAATCAGCCAATGTGCTATCCTTGGCACATAGACCATTAAGTAGCTGAAACTAGTGCTGTCTTTATTCAACTTTTAATAATATACTTGCACAGAAAAGGAGCCAAACTACTGGGCAGATGATATATCATTCTCTAGGGGGACTAGAGACTGGAGAATGAGAAGATTCAGAAAAAGGGTTAGTCAACATTAAATGAGTACCTATTGTTTATGAAACCCCACATGGAACAGGACTGGGTTTGCTCAAGGGTGATTAAAAAACAGACACAGTCTCGACACAGTGTGTGTTGTTGTTGTTGTTGTTGTTGTTATATTGGAATTTCTTAGCTTCACAGGGTTCCCTGGTTGTTTTTATACTGAATGTGTCACATACACATCAGATACTACAAAACTGGGGGAGGAGGTATCCATGTGGGGGAACAGTGCTATCAATGGAGAACTACTGAAAATTAGGAACCCTAGCTCCATGTACATTGCTCCCAAGGAAAAACAGAGTAGAAACAAATAAAAAGGCCTTATTGAAAATGTGGGATCTTTCACAGTTTTTATCTGTGGGCCAGGTTTTCTGAGATAAGCCATTTAAACATAAATCAAAGTAAATGCAAACTGTATGTGACTCCCAATAGCCATCAGGTTATATTGTTGTATTGACAACAGATGCTAAGTATATGAATGTCATATATACATATTGCTGAATTTATTTTTGCTGAGAGGGTTTTTTTTTTTTTTTGGTATATGTGGGAAAATTCAGCATGTCAGTCTAAGGAAATGTATATGATTTCCCTTTCAAGATCCCACAAAAACATATGGGAGCAAGATAATGTTTGTCCTGACCTGCCAAAATCCTGGGGAGATCATCTCAAATCCACATCACATTCCTGAGTACTAATGCTCACACGGGGGCTTTTGCATTAGCAGATGTGTGAAAATGCATGTACTCTGAGAACTCCCTCATGGTCTCACATCTAAAGAAACTCCTCTACAACAACTCTTCCAGCCAAAAGCTGAAATGATATTTCCAAGTTAAGTATACCTTCATTTAAGCCAGTGTCTGGACAGAAAAATTCAACAGAAGGGTTCGTTATTTGGCTCTGAACCAAGAGGAGCCTGAGTGCATGTTGGGCAGGTTTTCAGGAGGCCTCCCATGTTCTCCTTCCCAGACCTCGAATCATATCAAAGACTGGTAAATTTTTCCTCACTTGTGTAACAATTCCTAGCAATCAAATTTTCCCATTTCAAACATATCGCTGGAAGAGTCATGTGTATGATTTTAGTTGTGACTCAAATGGGGAGGGGGGTGCTGTGCAATACTGTCCCTAGCTCATTATTTAGGCTGTGGAAAAAAAATACATATACATATATACATATTTGCTGAATATATACATTTGTATGTATATATATATATTTGTATGTATGTATGTATATATATATATATATATATACACTTATTTGCTGAATATATATATGTGTGTGTGTGTGTGTGTGTATACATATATATATGCTGAAAATATTAAGGAAACCAAACTACTTTGTATACTTTCTTTAATATTTTCTTCTGTAAAAATAAAAGGGTTTTGAGCCTCATAAAAATAACACAGGCTCATGGTAAAAAACTTTGGAAAGACTTTACAGAAGAAAATTAAAATTGCCCATAATCCTATCACTCAGAGGTCAAAAACTGTTTACACTCTGGTCTGTATCCTTCTAGTTTATCACATACCTATAGCTATATCTATAACATTGTATATAAACATACTTTTTTTTTAAATAACACTTTATACAGTTTGGTATCCTTGTTTATAATGACAAAATGAAAAGCACTGGTCATAATTTTAATAAACAAAAAGCACTAAACATTAAAAAAAAAAGGACACTTAAAAATGTTAAAAAGATGAGAATGCAAACTGGTGTAGCCACTCTGGAAAACATATGGAGGTTCCTCAAAAAATTAAAAATAGAACTACCCTATGACCCAGCAATTGCACTACTAGGTATTTATCCAAGGGATACAGATGTGCTGTTTCAAAGTGGCACATGCACCCCAATGTGTATAGCAGCACTATCAACAATAGCCAAAGTATGGAAAGAGCCCAAATGTCCATCAATGGATGAATGGATAAAGAAGATGTGGTATACACACACACACACACACACACACACACACACACACACACACACAATGGAGTATTACTTGGCAATCAAAAAGAATGAAATCTTGCCATTTGCAACTACGTGGATGGAACTAGAGGGTATTATGTTAAGCGAAATTAGTCAGAGAAAGACAAATATCATATGACTTCACTCACATGAGGACTTTAAGAGACAAAACAGATGGACGTAAGGGAAGGGAAGCAAAAATAATATAAAAAGAGGGAGGGGACAAAACACAAGAGACTCTTAAATACGAAGAACAAACAGGGTTCCTGGAGGGGTTGTGGGAGAGGGAATGGGCTAAATGGGTAAGGGGCAGTAAGAAATATACTCTTGAAATCAGTGTTGCACTATACGCTAACTAACTTGGATGTAAATTTAAAAAATAAATTAAATAAAATGGTAAAATAAATAATAAAGTCAGCATAATAGGACTTTACATATGCTGTAGAATAGCTTTGTCATTAACCTCACTATTAAGTCACAGAAACCAAAATCATGAATTCTTTGCTCATCTGTAAAGATTTGCTCATTAATGTTTATTTAACATAAATGATTTTAGATATAATATTTGTTTTGAAAAATATCCACAATTGTCTTGAATCACATTATATGACTTGTATGAATCTGCATGCTATTGATAAGCTATTTAGTTTTTTTTTTTTTTACATTTATTTATTTTTGAGACAGAGAGAGACAGAGCATGAACGGGGGAGGGTCAGAGAGAGAGGGAGACACAGAATCTGAAACAGGCTCCAGGCTCTGAGCTGTCAGCACAGAGCCCGATGCAGGGCTCGAACTCACGGACTGCGAGATCATGACCTGAGCCGAAGTTGGTCGCCCAACCGACTGAGCCACCCAGGCGCCCCTATTTAGTTTTATTTTTAACTGTGTATTAAAAATGGCAGAATTTGATCCAAAATAAAAATAAAAATAAAATAAAATAAAATGCACCTCAAAAAAAAGTTAAAAAGGATACCTAGGTATATTATATTCATTCTATAATGAATCCCTAAGAGTTATGCATATCCACATATCACATCATATAACATTAACATTGTATAGTATAGCTACAGAATATAAGGAGAGATAATGAGAAAATTAGTAGCATGAGATTTTAAATTTAACTGCATGATAGGAGATGTGTGTGTATGTGTGTAAACTTAATAATATATACACATAGCATCAGAAAATACACAATTAAGGAGGTAAATCTACCCAACATCAATATAACTTTATATCCTGAAAGCAGAGAATATTCCTTTTTCAGGTGCCCATGACATAAAATTCATAAAAAATAAGCATTTTCTGCCGAAAAATAAAATCTGATCTAAGAAATCTTCTAGATGTAATTAACAATTCACAGGAAATTTCAGAAACCAAAGAACACCATGGGGATGCAATCAGCAAAATCCTGTCTGTGGGAAAGGAAACAGTGTAGCATAAATGGTCCTGTTTCTTCAGAAAATACGAGGAGGTGATAAAAAGAGATGGAAGAGAAACCTATATATAAGGAGATTCTTATGAGATCTGTCAACCAATTGCAATGGAAACATGGAACATGATTTTTTTAAATGAGATGATCAGGGAATTTGAAATGGATTAGAAACTTGATATTAAAGAATTATTATTAATTTTTTCAGGCTTGATAATACTATGCTTTAAAAAAAGAGCCCTTATATTGTGGAAATATGTACTGAAATACATATAGAAGAATGACAGGATGTCTGAATTTACTTCAAAATAATCTGGTGTGTGTTGGGGGGGTGCCTCGGTGGCTCAGTCAGTTGAGCTTCTCTTGATTTTGGCTCAGGAGGTGATCCCAGGGCCATGGGATCGAGCCCTGCTTAGGCTACATGATGAGCGTGGAGCCTGCTTGGAATTCTCACTCTCCCTCCCTCTGCCCCTCTCCCCCTCTTGTACTCTCTCTAAAACATAATAATAAATATATTTTAAAAAATAATCTGGTTGGGGCTGCGGGGTAAGATACAAAACTAGTCTGGTCAAGTGTTGTCTATTGTTGAACCTGATAGTTAGGTGTTCATTATGCTATTCTTTCTATGTTTGCATATATTTGGAATTTTTTATAATAAGGAGTTAAAGAGATGAGAGAACATGTGTGTACACACACACACACACAGAAATTGCAAACAGCAAGGACAGATAATTCTTTTGAGGAGTTATGCTTTAAAGAAAAGGACAGAAATGGGTCTGTAGCTGAACCACTTTTTAAAAACTTTTAAAATGTTTATTTATTTATTTTGAGAGAAAGAGAGAGTGTGAGCAGGTGAGGGGAAGGGAAAAAGGGAGAGAGAGAATCCCAAGCAGACTTCACACTTGTCAGCACAGAGCCTGACACCAAGGCTCAATCTCACGAAGTGTGAGATCATGACCTGAGCTGAAACCAAGAGTTGGACACTTAACCAACTGAGCCACCCAGATGCCCCAGCTTATACCACTTTTAAAGCAGAAACAGACCTCACAGTTCATTCATTTTTATTTAAACCTTATTCTAGACAGATATTACAAAATGTTAGCAATTAATTCTGAATTAATTTTGGAATACCTGCAATTTTTACAATAGTTACTTTCCTTATTCAGAAACATTATATATTGTTAATGTATATAAATAATCTGTATTTCTCTGAAGAGTTTCAAAGCTTTACTTATTGCAGACTTTCCATATTTCTTCTTAGGGTTTTTCCAAATATTTTATGTTTTCTGATACTATCATTAGAGAATTTTTTTAAGTTTATTTATTTTGAGAGAGAGAGAAAGTGAGAGAGAGCGGAGGGAGGTGCAGAGAGAGAGGAGGAGAGACAGTCCCAAGCCAGCACAGAGCCCGACATGGGGCTCAAACTCACAAACGGTGAGATCATGACCTGAGCTGAAAGAGTCAGCTGGCTTAACCAACTGAGCCGTCCAGGTGCCCCTTGAGATAAACTTTTTTAAAGAATTAGATCCTTTAATTAGTTTTATTGGTTTATAGAAACTGCATGGATGCTTTGCCTATTAACTGAGTATCTGATTAGTGTAAGTTCTTTAAAAGTTGATGATTTGGGGGTACCTGGGTGGCTCAGTTGGGTGGCTCAGCTATCAACGCAGAACCTGCTTGGGATTCTCTCTCTTTCCCCTCTCTCTGCCCCTCCCCTGCTCATGGTTGCATGCATGAATTCTCTGTCTCAAAATAAATAAATAAACATCTTAAAAAGTTCATGCTTTTGAATTTTCTAGGTCAAAAGTTATATTGTCTATAAATCATGATTTTGTAATTGTATCTCTTCTTTATGGTTTAGTATTACTGCACTGTCTGAAATTTTCTGAGTAATTGTATAATAATGGTCATGGCATGATTGCCTTATTCCTGATTTTAGAAGAAATGTTAATAGTATCCCACATTAAAAGTGATGCTGGTGATTGGTTTAAGATAGCTATTCTTTATTATTTAAAGAATTTATCATTTTATCCCTAGTTACCACAGAATAAATCTCATAAATAAATGCTGAATTTTATTAAACACCTTTTCAGCATCTAGTGAGTTTATCATGTTTTCTTACTGGACCAATTAATATTATGTATTATAACCACAGATTTTCTAACATGAAATAAATCATATTTGGTCATGCTAAATGATTCTTATTGTAATGTCCAATTTGGCTTGTTGGTATTTTATTTGAGATTTATGAGTCTAAATTCAAATGTAAGATTGATGCATAGCTCTCTTTTTTGTATGTTATGTTTGTTAGGTTTTAGTCATTCATTTTTAAAATATTGTCTTATAGGGGCTTATAAAAATCCTGTCCTCAATAGGTGTTACAAAGTTCCTGAATGCTAATGCTATTTATTATGAAATAGGAAAAGGCAAGAGGCCCCAGCCTGCATGCACAAAGGTGAGATAATGGCTTCCACATCACTTAGCTGTCAGTCTTACTTAGTGTGAAGTGTTGTGTCTAGAGACTCTGAACCAAGCCACCATTTAAAAATATATAGAATATTAAAGTAATTGACAAACACAAGAACTGTCAACTTTTTGGAAGATAATTTAAAAACCATACACATTTTTTTCTCAGTATCAGTATGGAATAAGAAATAATAAAGCTGGGTTAGAAAACACACAAATAATATATATTACAAATAGAGCACTAGAATCCTAAGAAGTTAGTCCCGACTTTGGCAGGCATTGAACATTTCTATAGCTCATTAGAATCCTTAGATTTAGTACTAGTTTGCTATAGATTCTACCAGTTTGTGATAGAAACTACACAATGACCTGGAGAAAGAAAATACTCTGATTTCATCTTTGGGATAGGTTCTTCATTTTATGAAGTGTACTACATCCCTGAGTAATGACATTTCAATTGCAAGATACTCAGTACACAAAGGAACTAAACAGAGGCAGTAACTCAAATCACCTACTGTATGAAAGACTACCATCTCATTTTCAGAGAAGCCTGAATTTGAGATCTCTGCAGGTTTACTAGTAAGGCTGCTAGCAGAGAAGAGATTGGTCTACAAACTCTATTTGTAATAGAATAAAGCCAGATAAAAGAAATGGAAAGAAAGCAAAGTCTGCACCCAGACTTAGTAAGGCTCAAGATTCCATACACAAAACCAATCTCATACTCAGTCAAGGCACAATCTATGGTCATCGTGGTTTCAATATTTTTCCTTCCCAGTTTTTTTTTTTTTTACAACATATTTCAAAAAGAGAAGTAGTGTTGGCAAACATTAGCTTACTTTATTGCAGGTGAAATTTCCAGCTTGGTCTTTGACTTGTGTAATACTGAACAGGATGCTCTAAAATACAGGTAAAGTAAAAGGAATAAAGGAAGAAATAAAAAATTCAAATGTGCCTACCATTACAGTATGGTCTTCAAAGTCTAAAATATTTACTGTATGGCTCTTTAGAGATACAACTTGTTGGCTCCTGATACTGACAAATCATGGACGACTGGTTCACTTACAAGATATGTGATTTCTTCATATACACACAGACTGACATATACATATATATTTTGGTGAAAGATTTGAGTCAATTGCAAAAACTGATTCCACTTAAGGGAAGACAGAAGTAGATGCACATTTCTCCTGCCAGGCACAACCAAAATTTCTGAGCATTATATATAAAACAAACATTAGATGATTCTGAAAGGTGGAGAAAAAGCAGTCAAGCTAGGCTCTTCAGTATACAAGTAATGACACAAGAACATGAAGGCCTTGGGCTTTCTTTTTGCCTCAAATATCCCAGCCTTGGAGCTGAAGAAGTCAGAAACCTGAAAATGCCAATGGATAAGGGCACAAAAAGTCTGAACAAAAACAAGATCTCTCTAGCCAAAGGAATATGAAAGGAGCAGCTTCACTAGATGGAAACTTTTTAAAAATAACTGCATTACTCTAGCAAACACCACAGGAAACAACTGGCTCTACCACACTATCCACGCCAGCAAAGGCCAAGTGGGGAACCTAGACTTTCACTCTCATGAGCCAGTAACAAGATGCCCAACACCTCTACTGGGGTGGTCTCAGAGCAAGCTAAGTAGGAGGGAGGACTTTAATTTCTGCCAGCTGTTAATAAGTACCACCCCCTAACACACACAGAGTGTCAAAGCACAACAAATAGAGAGTTTGGACTTCCATCCTTATCTGGCAGTAAAGAATCACCCCTGCTCCTCCTCACTTGGCTGCTGTCAGAGGAGGCCTAGGAGAAAGTCAGGTCTTATGTCATCATCCAGCAGTAATGAGGCCACCCCACAGCATTATCAGTGGAGACCAGATGGGGAACTGGAACTCCCATCTCTGCCCATAGTAATCCGACCTTGGATGGCAATGCTATTCAAGGGGAACTTCTATCTCTCACTTCCTCTGCCAGAGTGATGTCTGAGAAAGCCAGTTAAAGCAAAGGGTTTACATATAATCCAAATCTTAGAAAATTTCAACTGCAAATCACTCAATATACCAAGAACCAGGATGATCTCAGACTGAATGAAAAAAAAGACAACCAACACCAAGATAACAAAGATGTTAAAATTAGCTGACAAAGTATTTTTTTAATGCCATGATAAAAAAATGTTTCAAAGAACAAGAAAAAATGAAAAAGTAAAAAGCCTAAGCAAGGAAACTGGAACTCAGCAAGGAAGTTGAAGATGTAAAGAAAAATCAAATGGAAATCTTAAAACTTAAAAATACAACAAGCAAAATTTAAATTCAGTGGATAGGTTCAACAGCAGAATGGAGGGACAATGGAAAGAATCAGTAAATTGTAAAGAACAATAGAAATTACCCAATTTGAACAATACAGAGAAAACACACTGAAAGATTAACAGAATCTTAGGGATCCGTGGGATTAAACAAAACAGTCTAACTTTTAAGTCATAATGGGCTTGGAAGAAGTGGAGATGGGAGTGGGGCTAAAAAGGTATTTGAAAAAAAAATGAATGAAAATTACACAATTTTTTCAAGACACATAAATCTACATGTTATAGAACCCTATACAGTATACTCCCAAATAAATTCATGGAAAGACACATCATAATTAAATTTCTAAAAATTAAAGACAAAGAAAAACTCTTATGGGCAGCCAGAGAAAAATTACACTTTGCCTGTAGGGGAAAACATTTCAAATGACAACAGATTCCTCGTCATCAACAACAACAACAAAACACGGAGGTTAGAAAAAAGTAAAACAGTATTATTTTCAGCATTTAAAGAAAAGAATCATCAATCCTGAATTCTGTATCCAGAGAAAATATCTTTCAGGAATGAAGAGAAAATTAAGACATTCTCAGATGAACAAAAATGAAAAGAATGGATTCCCAGAAGACATACTCTAAAAGAATGACTAAAGAAAGTTCTCCAACAAAAAGAAAACAATAAAAGAAGGAATCTTGTAACATTAGAAGGAAGAAAGAACATAGGAAACAAAAATATAGGTAGGGGCGCCTGGGTGGCTTAGTCGGTTAAGTGTCTGACTTTGGCTCAGGTCATGATCTCACAGTTCGTGAGTTCGAGCCCCATGTTGGGTTCTGTGCTGATAGCTCTGAGCCTGGTGCCTGCTTCAAGTTCCCTTTCTCCCTTTCTCTGCCCCTCCCTCGTTCATGCTCTGTCTGTCTGTCTGTCTCTCTCTGTCAAAAATAAACATTAAAACATTTTTTAAAAATAAGGATAAATATAATAGGCTTTCCTTCTCCTCTTGAGCTTTCTTTTTTTTTTTTATTTTTTTTTCAACGTTTTTTATTTTATTTTTGGGACAGAGAGAGACAGAGCATGAACGGGGGAGGGGCAGAGAGAGAGGGAGACACAGAACCGGAAACAGGCTCCAGGCTCTGAGCCATCAGCCCAGAGCCCGACGCGGGGCTCGAACTCACGGACCGCGAGATCGTGACCTGGCTGAAGTGGGACGCTTAACCGACTGCACCACCCAGGCGCCCCCTCTTGAGCTTTCTTAATTATATTTAAGAGTTGAAGTAAAAATTGTAATTATCGTTGGTGTGGTTTTTGATGTATATTGATGAAATATTCTTTAAGATAATTGTAAATAGGAAGGTAAAGGAACAAAACAGGAGGAAAAGTTTCACTCAAACTGGTAAAATGACATCAGTACAGCATGTAGTAGAGAGCGAGCATGTAGTAGAGTTATGCATAGTTAATGTAGTACACCTACAGCAATCACCAATAAAGCTGTACAAAGAGGTAAATAAAAAACAGATAAATCAAAATGGAATTTTATAAAATGTTCAAGCAACCCACAGGAAAGCAGGGAAAAGAAAACAAAGAAACATAAAACATAGAGAACAAATAGAAAACAATAAATAAAATGGTATACTTAAGCCCTAACATATAGCTACATTCAATGTAAATGGTCTATGAACACCAAATAAAAGAGAAATTGGTAGATAATTTAAACATGACTCAACAACATGCTGTCTATAAGAACCTCATTTCAAACATAATGATACAGAAAAGTTGGGTATCCATCTATATCTATAGGAGATCTTAAAATCAATGAGAATAGGAAAACTCCAAAGGTAATGGTCAATGGCTAATTAACAATTTTTCAGTGTTCAACTTCAATAATAAATACAAACTAAAATTACCTTTTTAACAAAAACAAATCTTGTTGATTCTTGCTTGTTATTTTAACAAAAATAAAACTCATTATTTTTTGTGGTAATACATATAACAAAATTTGCTATTTTGACCATTATTTATATTAAAAAATCAAAATACAAATGACATGTGCCATTATATTAATTTCAGGTGTACAACATGATCATATATGTATATATTGCAAAATGATCATCACAGTATGCCTATTTAATATCCATCAAGATGCACAGTTACAAACTTTTTTCCTTATGATGAAAATTTTTAAGATCTATTCCCTTAGCAACTTCCAAATATACAATACAGTATTATGAACTATTGACACCTGGCTGTATATTATTTCCACAGGACTTATTTACTCTATTTACTTTATAACTGGAAGTTTGTACCTTTTGACCACCTTCACCATTGCGACCACCTCCTACCTCCACCCCATGTCTGATAACCACCAGTCTCTCTGTATGTATGAGATTAGTTTGTTTTGTTTAGATTCTACATACAGGTAAGATCATATGGTATTTGCCTTTCTCCGTCTGACTTATTTCATTTAGCATAAAGCCCTGAAATTTTATCCAGGTTGTCATGACAGGATTTCCTTTTTTATGGCTGAAAAATATTCCATTGTATATATACTACATTTTCTTTATCCATTCATCTATCAATGGATACTTAGGTTGTTTCCATGTCTTAGCTATTGTAAATAATGCTGTGGCAAACACAGGGATGCAGGTATCTTTTTAAGCTAGTGTTTCAAATAAATACCCAAAAGTGAAACTGCTGAAACATATGGTAGTTCTACTTTTAATTTTTATTTATTTATTTATTTTGAGAGAGAGAGAGAAAGAGAGAGAGAGAGAGAGCGAGAGAATGTGTACAGGTGGGGAAGGGGCAGAAAGACAGGGAGAGAGAGAATCCCAAGCTTTACAGTGGCAGCACAGAGCCCAACACGGGGCTCGATCTCATGAACCATGAGATCATGACCTGGGCTGAAATCAAGAGTCAGATGCTTAACCAACTGAGCCACCCAGGCGTCCCTCTATTTTTAATTTTTTGAGGAACCTCCATACTGTTTTCCACAGCAGCTGCACCAATTTACTGTCCAAAATTCCAATTTATAGTGCATAAGCATTCCATTTTATCCACTTGTTATTTCTTGTCTTTTTGACAATAGCCTTTTTCTTTTTGACAATAGCCATTTCTAATAGGTGTGAGGTGCTATCTCAATGTGGCTTCAATTTGCATTTCCCTGCTGACTAGTGATGTTGAGCATCTTTTCATGTACTTGTTGGCTATTTGTACATCTTCTGTGGAAAAATGTCTATTCAGATCCTCTGTCCATTTTTAACCAAAATTTTTTTTCTATGGAGTTGTATGAATTCTTTATATATGTTTTATTTTTTATTAAATTTTTAAATATTTATTTATTTTTGACAGAAAAAGAGAGAGAGAGAGAGAGAGAGAGAGAGAGAGTCAGCAAGGGAGGGGCAGAGATAGAGAGGGAGACACAGAATGTGAATCAGACTCCAGGCTCTGAGCTGTCAGCACAGAGCCCAAAGCGGAGCTCAAACTCATGAACTGTGAGATCACTACCTGAGCTTAACAGACTGAGCCACCTAGTCGCCCCTATATATATTTTAGATATTAACCCTTTATCAGATACATGATTTGCAAATATTTTATCTCACTCCATAGGTTAATTTTTCATTCTGTTGATGTTTTCTTTCACTGTACAGAAGCTTTGTAGTCTGTAGTCCCAACTGTTTACCTTTGTTTTCACTGCCTTTGCTTTTGGTGTCAAATTCAAATATTATCGCCATGACCAACGTCAAGCTTACTGACTGTTTCCTTCTGGGAGTTTTATGGTTTCAAAATGGTTTTACATTAAAGTCTTTAATCCATTTTCAGTTGAAATGTGTGTATGTTGTAAGATAGTGATCCAGTTTTTCCAAAACCATTTATTGAAGAGACTATCCTGGGGTGCCTGGGTGGCTGAACATCTGACCCTTGATTTCAGCTCAGGTCACCTTAGGATCGTGGGATCGAGCCCTGAGTCAGGCTCTGTGCTGAACATGGAGCCTGCTTGAGATTCTCTCTCTCCCACTGCCCCTCTCCCCCACTCACATGCTCTCTCTAAAAAAATAAAAAATAAAAAATCAATTAAAAGTTTTAAGAAAAATTTTAAAGAGACTATCATTTCCCCATTGTATATTCTTGGCTCCTTTGTCATAAATTAATCGATCATATATCTGTGGGTTTGTTTTTAGGCTCTCTATTCTGTTTCATTTATCTATATGTCTATTTTTATGGCAATATTGTATTGATTACTATAGCTTTGTAATATAGAGTGGAATCAGGAAACATGATGCCTCCATGTTGTTCTTCTTTCTCAAGATTTCTTTGGCTATTCAGGGTCTTTTGTGGTTCCATACAAATTTTAAGATTGCTTGTTCTATTTCTGTGAAAAATACCATTAAAAGTTTGATAGGGAATGGATTGAATCTGTACACTGTTTTGGGTAGAATGGACATTTTAACAATATTAAATCTTCTAATCCATGAGCACACAGTATCTTTCCATTTATTTGTGTCTTCTTTGATTTCATTCATCAATGTCATATGGTTTCCATATACAGGTCTTTCACCTCACTAAATTTATTCCTGGGTATTTCATTCTTTCCAAAGCAATTGTAAATGAGATTGTTTTCTGTTAGTTTGTTATTAGTGTATAGAAACACAACTGATTTTTATATATTGTTTTTGTACCCTGCAACTTTACTGAATTCATTTATCAGTTCTAGTGGCATTTTGGTGAAGTCTTTAGGGCTTCTATATAAAACATTTGTCATATGCAAATTGTGATAGTTTTACTTCTTCCTTTCCAATTTGGATAACTTTTATTTCTTTTTCTTGCCTAATTGCTCTGGCTAGGTCTTCCATACTATGTTGAATCAAAGCACAGAAGTGGGCATCCTTGTGTTGTTCCTGACCTTGGAGGAAAACCTTTAAGCTTTTCACTACTGGGTATAATGTTAGCTGTGGGTTTGTCACATATGGCCTTTACATTCCCTCTTATGCCCTTTACATTCCCTCTTATGCCCACTTTGTTGAGAGTCTTTATAAAAAATGGAAGTTGTATTTTGTCAAGTGCTTTTTCTGAATCTATTCAGGTGATATAATTTTAATCCTTTATTTTGTTAATGTGCTGTACCACACCAATTGATTGATTTGTGGATGTTAAACCATCCAAGCATCCCTGGAATAAATTCCATGTGATCATGGTATATGATCCTTTTAACATATTGTTGAATTTGGTTTGCTAATAGCTTATTAAGGATTTCTGTATCTATGTTCACCAGGAATAATCTGTGATTTTCCTTTCTCATAGTGTCCTTAATCTGGTTTTGCTATCAGGGTAATGCTGACCTTGTAAAGCGAGTTTGGAGGTGTTCCTTACTCTTCTATTTTGGAAGCATTTGAGAAGGATTGATATTAATTCTTCCTTAAATGTTTGGAAATATATAAACCAAGGATTTATATATAAGAATTTTATTTATTCTTAATTAGCATGGTAAAAAATTAAAAACCAAAAAATTTAATGACAGAAGATTAGACAAATGATTCAAAGAATATAACTATTAAATTATCTATGTTTTGAGGGGTGCCTGGGTGGCTCAGTTGGTTAAACATGTGACTCTTGATTTCAGCTTGGGTTATGATCTTGCCCCATCTTGGGCTGTGCACTGATAGCATGTAGCCTGCTTGGGATTCTCTCACTCTCTCTCTCCCTCTCGCAAAATAGCTAAACATCAAAACTTGTCTGTTTTAAAAAATATTTAATTATTTAAAAGAAATCTGCTGATGGTAAATGAGGCAAGTTACAAAATATTGTTTAATGTATTGCCAATTTTCTAATATTTTATAAATAAAAAGGCACTAAAAAGTTATATGCCAAAATGTTAAGACTAATTATACCTGTGGAATGAAATCAGTCTTTAAATTTTATTCTTTATAATTTTTTGTACTTGACAAGTTTTCTAGAAAGAACATAGACCTACAAGTAGGGGAGACTTTCAAATAAAGCACCAGTAAGTGACACATGACCCCCAACAAACTTTCCTTGCTCCCCTGCTTTCCCAAAATGTATCAGCACTAAAGCTCTTCCACCTTCCTCGTTTCCTCTTTTCTCCTGAACACTGAAAGCAAAGCAGTATAAGAGTTCTGTAGCTTTTCCTCTAGTGTCAGCAGAGTCATGGCTTTTCACAGGTCTGGTTTCCTAGCCACACTCCACTTAACTTTTATTGAAAAACCTCACAAATGAAACTGGGTTCCTTCTATTTAGTTTAAAGAAATTAAAAGTCTGAGTAAAGCAAAGTCCAGGTTTTGGGGTAAACCACCTGGGTGGAAAACTGGGCTAAAGCAAGGCAGTTTTTCAAAGTGCTATGCCCCACGGCAGGGTAGTTTTCAATAAATGTAAGTTGAGAATATTTAAATAGCACCCAATTTACTTTTTATTCTCATAAAAAGGGAGGGATGAAAGAGCAGAGGTGCAGAAGTGGCTCCATTAAAATCCACTGCTGAGCCAAGAGCAGGGAGGCAACCTATGGAGGTTACCTGAAGTATGTATTTATACAGTTTATGGTGATAAAAAAAATCACAATTTTTCTTCTTTTCAGATGTTTCTAGGTTTATGTTATAATCTGAAACCCTACCGAAGGACACAACTTGCTTTGGCCAGGAAATCCTTAAATTTCTTCAGTGGTTTCTTGTGGACCCATCAGAAGCTTAGATCTATCGGGCTCACATTAAGAGTGCTCTGTTCCAAGGCTGAGCAAAGTTACTCTGATAAGCAAAATGTAAGATAAAAGTTTTTTAAGTATTATTTTTAGGGAGAGGGCAAATAATTTTTATTTCATTAAAGCCCTAGATACCTTGGAAAAATGAAGACGCTTAAATGAAGCAGAAACAGATAGGGGCAAAGCAGAGAATCTCTCACAAAGGGACAAGTAATACCTGATTTGGAGCTCAAGGCGCTGACCTGGATCCTAAGCAAATGAAACTATTTGATCCAATAAATGACGAAGTATGAGATTAATTGCAGATTTGAAAAGCATAGATTTCAATTCCCCAACGGTGCCTGAAATACTCATTACTGATGTTCTAAAGCATCTGTTCTATGTTCCATAAGTGAAACAAACAGTCAAAAACAAGCCTGCAGCATCCTGTCCTTACTTCCATTTTGACTGAAAAACTTTCTTTAAAAATAACAGCAGATAAGCGTGTCTTGGTTATTCCTTGGTCAATCATTTGCTTCCTAGAAGCCTGGAATTATGCTTAAAGCTCTCAGCATTTCTGCCAGTGTGAGAGTGTGGGTAGAGAAAGAGTGGGAGAGAGGACATCGAGCCCACCCAACTCCCGGAAATTTTAAAGAAAAGACAGAACTTTCCAAGAGAAATAATCATTTTGGTAAGTGAAACCATTTGTAACTTTAGAGGAGTTTTTTTCTTTCCCTCCAACATATCATAAGAAAAATCCACACTATGCACTAATAAGCTATAAAGCTTTGGTTTAAAAAGAAGGGTCAACAAGAGCTGAAGCCACTAATGTCATACTTCAAGAAGGAAAAGTGGAGGGCAGTGACGGCCCAACACTTTCATGATCCCAATAAAAAGTCTCACCCAGGCTAAAAACTATCTGCCAAATTTATGCCAAGAGCAAGCTTTACAGCCAAGCTAAAATCTTCTGTGCATATAAGGAGTGCTGTAAAAATAAAGGCATATTCAGCATCCTGGGAGAGTCTTTCACTTACAGAAATAAAGCAGAATTATCAAAATAGGAAGATAGAAGCTAGACAGGAGAAAGAGAAACAGAAGACAAACTGAAACAGAGACAGGGGTAAAAAGAGTGAAGGAGAGACAGGGACAGATCAAGACAGTCAAAACCAAATGTAAACAGCCAGTCTAACATACTCCGGAGAGTGGTCTGCTCCCCTTGCAAACAAAACAAGCTCCATTTTTGAAGACAGAGTACCTTCTGAAGACTGAGTGAAATGTATTTATATGCAAAAACGAACATCCCTAAAGTCAAATCCGTTTGGGCAGAACTATTTTGAGGTTCCTCTTTTTAAGGAGTGAAGCAGCTCAAGGAGTTAATTCCTATTCTGTAGTCCCCACCAAAACTCCCATGAAATGGCTAATTTCAGTTCAGTCAAGAAGTCAACATATTCCTTATCAAAATCAGTGATGAATCCCTTTCCCTTAAGGGACTATCAGAGCTGCCTCAGAATACTGCAAATGTAACCAAACAATATAGGATCACAGATTTTACAATCAGAAAGGTCTCTACATATCTAATCTAACAAACTTACCGTAGGAATCAAATGAGGATCAGGAAAGAAATTGTCATACTGTCACAATCTGAAACTGGAAGAAATGGATGGTGTAGGAGGGGGTAGGATGACAATTTCTGAGATTTAAACTGTTGCTTAAAATATCAGAATGTAATCTATTGTTAATGGAACATGTCTTCCAAGAAAATTACATATTAGTTAAGAATACAAGCTCTGGCATTAGACTGCCTGGCTTCCAACATAGGATCTACCACTTCTCAAAGTCTGTGTCCTCAATTATAAAATGAGCACAATACTATAGCCAGTCTCCAAAGGTATATAAACATAAAATATATAGAAAACAAAAACTTTGGGATACAGTAAAAGCTATTGCATCATCATCATCATCATCATCATTATTATTGAAATAAAGTAACAAGGAGAGAACATTTAATGAGTCCTTGTTGTGTACCAAAACTTTGATATAGTAAAAGCTATTGCTGCATCACCATCATCATCATCATCATCATCATCATTGAAATAAAGTAACAGTAACAGGGAAAGAACTAACATTTAATGAGTCCTTGTTGTATACCTGGGCTATGGCCAGAATCTTTACAAATGTCCTATGAATTTTCCCAATAGGAGACAGGTGTTCTTATATTCTTCTTAAGGAAAAGAGACGCAAGGTCATATACCTGGTTGGCTATAAGGACAGAATTTACACTTGACCACAAAGTTCATGTACTTCCGCTATGTGTAACCTGCCTATTCTAAAAATGCACCTATCAAAAATAAAATTTAATAGAGAGCTACATCAAACACGTTCATGACAAAGAAATTCAGATGGCATTGCCAAAGTGGAAGATAGTACAGCATACATAACTCTTCTGAGTCATAGTTCCCTATTCTGAAAAAAGGGAATTACAGTTGATCCTTGAACAACATGGGTTTGAACTGCATGGGTCCACTTAAACATGGATTTTTAAATACATAAACACAGTATAGTACTGTAAATGTGTATTGTCTTCCTTGTGAGTTTCTCAATAACATTTTCTTTTCTTTAGCTTACTTTATTATAAGAATACAGTATATAAATACAGCATATAATATATATAACATGCAAAATATGGGTTAATTGACTGTTTATGTTCTCAGGAAGGCTTCTGGCCAACAGCAGGCTATTAGTAATTAACTTTTAGGGGAGTCAAAATTTATACATGGATTTTCAACTGCACAGGGGGGTCAGCCCCCCTAACCCTCACGTTGTTCAAGGGTCAACTGTATAACAATACCTTTACCTCATGGGAATTTTATGAAGAATAAAAAAGCTAATGTATATGAAGTACTTAGCAGAGTATATTAAGCAATCAAATATTGTCAAAAAAGGTATTATTTATTATATATAAAATTTAATATGCAGCACAGGAACTGTATAGGCTGCATGTAACTCAAGATTTAAATAGAGATGTTAAATATCCTGTTTATTGTTTTTTAATGTTATAACTTTCCCAGAATACATAGTCCAGTTAGGTTTCCTTCGTAAGTAAGGAAACACATAATTTAAAATTATGATAATTTTCATGATCACCACCTCAAAATAATTTTGTCTCAGTCAAGGACACCTATTAGTTTGCATATACTAATATGTATATGCTATTTTTGTGCATGTTAGTGGTTTTATATTCATTAATGTTCCTTAGTAACTTCTTTTTTTATTCTTAAGACTATATTGTTTTTGTTTTATTTTTAAGTGTATTTATTTATTGTGAGAGAGAGAGCACAGGCAAGCAGGGTAGAGGCAGAGAGAGGAGGAGAGAGAGAATCCCAAACAGGCTTCATGCTGTCGGCACAGAGACCAACACAGGGCTTGATCCGATGGACCATGAGATCATGACCTAAGCTGAATTCAAGAATCAGACACTTAACTGACTGAGACAGCCAGGTGCCCCAAGACTATAATGTTAAAAATAAACCATAATAAACCAAGAACAAGCCATAATGTTTATTCTTGAAATAACAATGAACAAACTACAAGTGAAAATTCCACCATCGACAGCAGGAGCTGACAGAGGTATCAATCCAGAGCCTTTCGGTTTGTTAGTATTTTGTTTATTTCAACCAAATAGAAGGCAAATATTTAGTTACCATTTTGCAGATGAGAAAACAGAGGCATAAATGGGCTGGTTAAAGATCCTGTAGTTCCCAAGCATTAATGGACAGGAAAAGCAAGCAAATACATTTCTCTTTCATGTACACTTTCATACCAGAGTTGAATTCTTTTCTCCACCTTTATTAAAGGGCCAGATATTATTTTTCAGAATTTGAAGTGGGGAGTTATTTCTGAATAAACTATACAAAACAAACCAGAATAACTTAAACATGTGAAAACACAAGTCCAGTGGATGGGATGTGAACAGCTTTTATAAGTTTCAAAGTGGCTAAGAACTCATAGATCTTTACAGTTATAAATATTGTAGTGTACAAAGGTCCTTTGGGAATCCCCACTCATATATTATGCCATGATAGATCAAGGTGTCCAGTCCATTTAGTATCAGGACATTTTCGGCTTCTTTTATGCTTTAATCCATACTTTGAAAAAGCAATTAAAAATATTTCTAAGAGAAATATCATCACTTTGCCTCCCTCTCCCCTACCCCCAAATACAGAATAAATTGTGAGTTTCAAACACTAGTATTCTTTTAGTTTGCATTTGCCCACAAGCAGATGGAAAAGAAAGTGACCTTGGGCAATCACCATTCTTTAGTGAATGCCTTTTTCAGCTTCAGAAAACATTACCTGATTGATAGTGGCTTTCCTAGCTGAAAGTAAATATTTACTGCTTAAAGAGTAAGAGTTTCTCTGTGAGCAGCAGGAATACCTAGGTGAGCCATCAAAACCTTATCAAAGAGGTCTGGCCAATGGCTCCTTAAAATAGAGGTGCCACCCAAGAGTGGAAAGGCTGTAGTTGAAGAATTCTATGATGCACACAATATATGCTATAAAGAATAGGGGCACCTGGGTGGTTCAGTTGATTGAGTGCCCAACTCTTGATTTTGGCCCAGGTCATGATCCCAGTGTTGTGGAATCAAGCTCTGCATCAGGCTAAGTGTGGAGCCTTCTTAAGATTCTCTCTCTCTCCCTCTGACCCTCTACCTCACTTGTGCTCTATCTCTCTTAAAAAATAAATAAATAAATAAATAAATAAATAAATAAATAAATAAAGACAGTTCCTAGGTCAGATATAACACCTGCTAATCATATGAATGAAATCAAGGCAGGTTATTGTGGCCAAGATGCTATTTAATACCCTGGAAGAAGTGAAGGTTTCACAGAATCATATCTTTGCTCTGCTGCCTACTAGCTATGTGACAACAGACAGGTTATTTAACATCCCTTAACCTCAGTTTCTTCATTTATGTAAATAAACAAACAAACAACTTGCAATGGTAACCTATCAAATACTGAAAAATATGTTAGGTGTTAAACAGTTTCATTTATGTTTTGTGGATAATGCATACACATGTTCTAAAAGACTACATTGAAAAAAAAGTCTCCTTTTTATTTCTGTTTCCTGGCCACTCAGTTCCCTTCCTAAAAGCCAACTACTGTATCTAGTCAAATGCAAAAATTTGGTTTCAATATTTCATGCTGAAATGTTGAATTCATTAACATTTATTGAGTGCCTATTATGGGTCAGAACCATTCAGGGTGCTGTGGGGAGCACAAAGATGAGCTCACAGTCTAGAATGGGAAATGGTTCCCAGCTAACTTTAATATGAGGTGATAAACACAACAGTAAAAGTTTAAGAACAGCGGAGAAAGCAATTAATTTAATCAATGGGGTGAATTGGAATAAAGAGTAAAATTAAGAACAGGTTTCAAGGCAAATGAAAAGTTTCAGGCACCATACCAAAATTTTACTAAGATCTCTCTAGTTTAGGCCCTCTGACTCCGGGAATTAGGATCCTACCATGGCTATAAATACTCTATTTAAAGGTATTCACTCATGGCTAAAAATTTCTAACATAGGAAAGGTCAGCCCAATAGGAGAATGTCAAAGGGACTAGTATGGATGCTGTAAGTGTCCTTTTTAGGTAGAAAGAAACAGAAGAGTGAAATGAAAGTCTTTTCTCTTCCCAATCATGCAAACATTGTTCATTTGAAAAGTATATAAACTCATCTAAAAAAGGGATTACTAATGGGAATTCAATTAAAGTTTCAAGTGTAACCTTGGTATTCTCTCCAGTCTTAACATGGAGCATTTATAGAATAATTGTGGTCTTTCCAATATTCTTAGCTCACCAAAGTAAAACAGGTTTAAGACTCAAGATACCATGTCTCACAGGGCTGCCTGGAGCATAAGTACAAGTCACTGAACTGCAATGACATTACAAAAATGGTGGCAATTCTTCAAGAAATTATTTTGGTTTAATGGAATTTAGGTCAGATATCCCTAAATGCTAATATCCTGGGTTCATGTATAAGACAGGCAAGCTTAAAAGACAGCCCCAAATAACCATACAATGGTATGTCTGAAAATTAGCCCAGTATGACCAGAAAACAAAAGAAGGTCCATTCCTTTCAGTGGATGTTTTCCAGGCTTGAGAAGATTCCAGAAAGCAGAAATTTGCTATAGTGAATGCTTTGTAAAGATAACCTTAAAACACAAATTCCTATGCAAGTCTAATACTACAAAAACACAACTGATTTGAGGGCCATAATTCCCTTATTTTTATTATCTGGTTATGTAAAAGCTATCAAAGATGAGAAACAAACTACTTAAACATAATGCTGCTTTTAAAAAATGACATGAAAGATCATTTGAAATGCTCTGCAAAAATATTCCAACTGGGGGCGCCTGGGTGGCTCGGTCGGTTAAGCGTCTGACTTCGGCCTACGTCCTGATCTCGCAATTCGTGCGTTTGAGCCCCACATCAGGCTCGGCGCTGACAGCTCGGAGCGTGGAGCCTGCTTCCAGATTTTGTGTCTCCCTCTCTCTCTGCCCCTCCCCCTGCTCATGCTCTGTCTCTCTCTGTCTCTCAAAAAAATTAAAAAAAAAAATTAAAAAAAATATTCCCACTGATAACACAGTTTACTAACGGCCCAAACAAAGAAATAGTGACAATAAGCCTAAGGGCAACTCTAATAAAGAACTCTAGGCCAAGATCATATTTTCTAGGTGTAAGTGATGTAATGTAGATATAAAGATGCAATGTTATTAAATTTTAATCAGTTTATGGTATATTTTAAGCCTTATCAGAAATCAACAATGCAACAAATATTGATTATCTGCTCCATGACAAGCACCAATACCAGGCATGAGACATACAAAGACAGCTCTTGTTCTTAAAGAGCACTTTACTATAAAACGTTACTTCCCCCCTCTTTTTCAAGGCATCCTATCCATAGGGTAATCCAATAATAATGCCATCCAGAATTATGTTAAACCAAGCAGTAACAGAGGAATCAGGATTCACATCTCCTGTTAAGTCATTCTGTGCCTTTTCCCCCACTATTTTCAATGGCAAATTAATCTCGATCACAATATACTTAAACACATCAGTACAAACAATGACTTAAGAACTGCTACCAGTGTCATCCCCTTCTGCTCACTCCTTCCCATGGATCACAGATGCTGTAATGTCTGTTTACCCGGCTTTTTTCACCATACTCTTAGCAGCAGGAAAATAGCAAACTCAAAATGTATATTATTTAAAGCTGCACTTCAAATCCAGGAATTTGGCTCAATAAAAAAAAAAAAAACCCTATTTTGGCATTCAAAACAATCATAGCTGCAAAACATTAAAGTCACAACTTTTTCTGGGATTAGGATTGCATCAGAGGTAAGATTTAAACTTCAGCACCCCAAAGCCTGATGATCCAATGTTCTACTAATCCTATAAGAATACCCTGTTCTGTGATTACTATGATAGCTTCCTAAATACTGTGAAATATAGGAAGAGGGACAAAGCTTCTATTTTTCTTCCCTCCATTCACAACTTAGTCCCAAAGTTCTGAATATAAGCATTTTCTGTAACAACAAGCTACCTTTATAACATCCAGATAATTATAGGTTCAGGTCAAGAACTCTAAACCATATTGATTACATCTCTATGCAATAAGGACCCTCCAGCACTGTTTGTATCCACTATAACAGGGACAGCTTTTAAGTATCTGTGACACGAAGAATTTTCAGTCCTATCAATGCCAGAAATGGAAAGCCAATGACCAGTCAGGCCTGTCAGTTGTTGCCTGCAGCAATAAGGACAAGTTGGGAATTCATCATACTGGAACTTCATCTGCCAGCTGCATTCACACATTTTCACCACCTGAATAGTTGATTCTCTTCAACTCCCATGTGACTCATTTCAGCATACAGTGTTTTGAAATGAATATTTGATCAGTCAGGGTAAAAGGAGATTTGGACTTATCTGAGGTGTCACCATAATGCACTTTAAGTAATTCTAAGTATCAGGAGCTAGGTGTCTTAGGTCCCACGCTTTGCATATTTCTGAGATGGGCCTGTGATCCTAATTAAATATGATTCAGTGGGATAAGCCATGTAAAAGCACCTAGCACAGTGTTGGGCACAGACCTGTTTATCAATAAATACTGGCTTTCCATATCTTTTACTTCTATCTAATGGTGAATATCCTAAAGATTCCTCATAGATCCCTGGGAGATGGGGATCTCATACTGCCAAAGAAACTTAAGAATCACCCTAATTTTGTCATAACTCTAAACTCTCACCCAAATATGAACCCAAGAAATAAAGAAATACAGTGGAGTTTTTAAAATTGCTTCATGATTTAAGGATTTCAACAGTTTGCCTCTGATATGCCTTCATGTGATTTTGTTTTTCTCCTATTTGGGGTATAGTGAGCTTCTTGAAACTTTGAGAGTTCAGGTCTTTAAGTAATTTTGGAAAATTCTCAGCCATTCACTTTTTTTTTTTTTTTTTGCCCTTTCCCTCCTTGTCATCCATGTGTAACAACCACATACATTAGACAGTTTAATATTACCCCACATACTTCTCACACTGAGTTGTTTTATTTCATTATTTTCTTCTCTCTGTGCTTCAGTCTGATAATTTTTGACTTGTTTTTGAGTCTCTGATCCTTTTCTTCTGCATCCAGTCAACTATTAAGCCCATTCCACAAATTATTTATTTAAGGTATATTTTTCAGTTTTAGAATGTCAGTTTGATTCTTTTATGAATTTTGTCCATCTATTCCTCACTCCAATAAAGAAATAATATTCAAATGTAGGTTTTCATTTTAAAAATTACATGTAACATTATACAGAAATATTAAAAACTTCTTTCTAAGACAAGAATGTTCAATATCTTCACTTCTATTCAACATTTAGCTGGAATGTCTAAGCAAGTACAATAAAGAGGAAAAAGAAATAAAAGGTATAAAGATGAGAAAGAAAGAAAACCATCTTTGTTTGCAGATCAATGACGACATAGTAGAAAATCCAAAGGAATCTATTAGAATACATGAATTTAGAAAGGAGGGCACTCGTGATGAGTGCTGGGTGTTGTAGGTAACTGATGAATCACCAAATCCTACACCTGAAACTAATATTACACTATATGTTAACTAACTGGAATTTAAATAAAAACTTGAAGATTTAAAAAAAAAAAGAGGTTTCTGGATACAAGTTCAACATACAAATAAAATTATGTAGTCTATATGCTATGAAAAAAAGTCTGAAAAATGAAACACGATACGCTATTTATACTAGCATCAAAACATCAAATAATTGAAGTAAATTTTATAAAATATGTTTAAGACTTCTACATTGAAATGTAACAGTAGTAGGAGAAATTAAAAAGGCCTAACTAAATGGAGAGCTATAAAATGTTCATGGGTTAGAAGACTGAATATTTTTAAGATGTCAATTCTCCAAAATTTGATCCAATGAAATCTCATCTAAATTTCTGTAGAGATGATTATACATTTAATGTGTCTGTATATGAGGATATAGTTATATCTCAGTGATTTTTTTTTTAATTTTTTTTTTTAACATTTATTTTTGAGACAGAGAGAGACACAGCATGAATGGGGGAGGGGCAGAGAGAGAGAGGGAGACACAGAATCGGAAGCAGGCTCCAGGCTCTGAGCCATCAGCCCAGAGCCCGACGCGGGGCTCGAACTCGCGGACCGCGAGATCGTGACCTGAGCTGAAGTCGGACGCTCAACCGACTGAGCCACCCAGGCGCCCCGAGTGATTTTCAAACATTTTTTGATTCAGGACCCTTTTGTGCTCTTAAAAATTGAGGTTTCCAAAGGGCACAAAAGGTTTATGTATTTTATATCTATCAACATTGAAAACATTTATGTATTAACTCATTAAAATACAAGAAACTCTCTATGTATTAACATAAGTGATATTTTTTATTCAAAATTTCCAAACTGAAAAATAATGAGAAGACTGTCATTTTTACTTTTTTGGACAGAAACTTTTATAATAAACAACAGGCAGATTCTCTTATCTATTTGTGCATTCAATCTGTTGTGATATGTTGTTTTGGTTGAGTATGTGAAGACAAGTTGGCCTCACTCAAAAATGTAACTGGAGAAGGATAGAGCATATTCAGATCCTGAGCCTTTTCAGATTCTTAGAATATTCTTCTTTGAGATGACCCTTAACAAGTTAATTGAAACGATATCAATTAACTTTTGTAGTCTGTTACATGAAAATCCTTTGTCCTTTCTTACATTTGGAATGAGTCCATTACCCATACATACTTTTGTAATATAATAAAATTGGTCTTTCAGAAAATATTTCAGATCTCCAAATGTGGATTTATATTATTATATGACATAAAAATATCACACTAGTTAATATCACCACCTATCTCATCAGAAATGTCTTTAAGTATTGGGAGCTTATTAAACAGTGGTAGATACATGGATATATGATTTTCAATTTTCCAAGTTTTAATTGCAAATGAGTTTTATCATTGGTAACAAATATTGTCAGTTGTTTTCTTTGAAGTGGCAGGCCTATTTTGTTTATTTTTGAGAAAATTTTTGCCAAATACCCAGGTTTGAATAAACAAAGTTTGCCAGTTGTTCTTTCTAATAAAATAGTATTCCATGAAAATAGTTGCTAGTTCAGTTCACAATAATCACACAAGTGCATTTTGTCAAGACAACTATCATTCATTAATTCAACTGTGATATATAGAATAATAAAAAGAAGTATACAAGCAGCAAAATTGAATAAAATTTTCACATGTCAATGATTTTGTCTGTATCATAGACATTCTTAAGTAATTGTAGCTTTTTTAAACTATGAGTGAGTACCCATAGCTACAAGCATAGTTTGGTACCACTGCTTTCACTATGCTAAGATGCCATCAGTTTTATCAACCATTGCTTCCGCATCATCTGTACTTAATCAACACAGCATAAAAAAGAAAGGCCAATAATCACTTCATATTACCATAAAAATAGCTTTCAAGTACCGATCCCTTAAAAGTGTCTTGGGGACTTCCATAGGTCAGTGGACCACACCAGGAATTAGTGGTATGTATATACATACACATGTGTTTGGAAATGCAAAGAATCTAGAGTAGCCAAGACAGACATGAAAAGCAAAAGTGAAGATATTAAACTGCTATATCTCTTACTAAAACGCTACAATATTAAAACAGTATCATATTGGTGTAAAGGCAGATACACACACACACACACATACACACACACACACACAAAGGAACAGAATAGAGAATCCAGGAAAAACATGGATTTTTTAAAAAGGCAGCAATGAAATTCATTGGAGGAAAAAAGTATCTTTTTGATAAATAGTGCCAGAAGAAATTGCATGGAAGAAACTGAACCTTGATCTTTGCCTTATAGCATGATAAAAAATAATTTGAAAAGGTTCATATACCTAAATGCAAAAGCCAATACTATACAATTACTAGAGAAAAGCATCACTCAAGACTGGGTGGAATGGGGAAAAATTTTTGTTTAAAACACAAAACATAAAAGGAAAAACAGTGGAAAAATTGGACTTCTGGCTGTCAAAAACCACCAATATGAAAGTGAAAAGGCAATAAACTAAAAGGAAATATTTGTAAAATATGACAGAAGACCTACATCCAAAATATTTAAAGAATTTAAATGTAATAAGACAACAGACCACATAAAACTTCACTTCACAAGTACATTACAAAAGAAGATCTCCAACTGGCCAGAAAGTATATTCAAGGTACTCAGTATTGATATTCATCAGAGAAAAGCAAATTGAAACTACCGTTTACATTTACAAGAATGGCTCATACATTTCTAAGAATGAAAAATGGCATAGTCATTTTGGAATACCTTTTTGGAGGTTCCTAATAAAGCTAAAGACATGCCTACTTCTTGAGCCAGCAATTCCAGTCCTAGGTATATGCTCAAAATATATGCATGTATATGTAAAAAAAAAAAAAGTGCATATGTCAAAAAAGAAGGCTTGTACAGTAAAGTTTATAGCAGCTTTATTCATAATAACCTAAAAGCAGAAAACAGTAGGACAATGGATATATAAAAGCATTTTTTTAATGTTTATTTTTGACAGAGAGAGAGAGAGAGAGAGAGAGATTGTGAGTGGAGGAGGGGCAGAGAGAGAGGGAGACACAGAACCTGGATTAGGCTCTAGGCTTCTGAGCTGAGCTGAAGTCGGCCACTCAACCAACTGAGCCACCCAGGCTCCCAGGACAATGGATACATAAACTGTGTTATATTTGTACTACATTGCAATGTAAAAAAAGGAACTAGTAACACATGTAACACCTGGATGAACTCAAAACCATTAAGAATCCAGACACAAAAAAGTATCTATAAAGTTTAATACAGATAAAACTAATTTATGATGATAAAACTCATAGTGGTCATCTCTAGCTCAAAGGTAGTATTGACTGGAAGGGGCATGATTTCTGGAATGATGGAAATATTCTAATTTATTCTGAGTAGTGATATACATAGGTATAAAAATTCATCAAGTTGTATGATTAAGATATGTACATTTCTGCTACATATAAATTTTACCCTGATTTTTAAAAATTCTTCAAAGGTGATCCAAAGTACAAGTTTATCAATTTCTCAAGCTGGAAGGGGCTTTGGAAATAATCTACTTCAATTCCTTCATTTTATGGTAGAAAAGTCTTGGGTTTTGAAGCAATTTCCCAAACAGGTAATTACAGGCAAAGTTGAGAACAGAGCCAAAGATTCACAAGTTACTAGTCTCTATTCTTTACACTACACCAACTTTACAAAACAAGACTTTTTCCTGGGAACAATTATTTTCACTTCGATTATTTGCTTTAGCTTTTCTCTGACAGTTTTCAACAATATCCAGGGGACTATCATGAGCTCTGGTTCCGACTAGTTGCCCGGGTGAGGTCCCAGGCTGCTTTTTAATTGCTCACTGGGCTTATATATTCAATGGAAAGAGACTCTTTTGTTTCTTTCTAAGTTTATAGATGGCACCTATAAGCATAAGCCTCTCAGGCTCTTGGACACAATTTAAAATAGCGTGGCACTAACAGTTTGACACTAACGTCACTAAGACAAATGGAATTCCCGGTTCAGACTTAAACAAATTCTAATACTGCCCCCAATATTGTCCCTCTGCCACCACAGTCTCAGGCAACAGACTGCATAAACAGTCCAGCCTTGTATTAAAGATGTAGTAATAAAGGTACAAAAAAGGAAAGTTGGGTCTTTTGGCCAAAAAGCCCCTTGTAAATATGTGGCACCCCGGTGTATCAACAGTAGGGAGAATTCCATCAATTCCTTTTCAAAATGCTTAGGAAAGACTTAAAGTCATGTCAAGGACTTGGTGCTTGCAATAGAGAAAGCAAAGGCGAGGTTTTAGTTGACACAAAGATTTATTCAAAGAAGCAATGTGTCAGCAGAAAAAAGCTTTCCCAACAGCTTCTTCTACTTCTGTTTACAATTTCTTCATCTTCAAGTGGGGCACTTTTCTTAATTGTGCTGAGCTAAAATTTTCCACATTGTTAACTTGAATTTCATCTTCTAACATCCTATAAATATTAGAAAGAAGAATGAGAGGAACATTTAAGTCAGAAGGAGAGAGATGTGGCTGATCACCTTCCTCATGGGCAAAATCAGGTCTTTTCCCTATGCTCTTAATCTCTAACGCCTATTTTTGATTCTATACAGACAAGTAGGTGTTCATTAGAGTTGAAACAAAGCATAAACTTCCTCTTTTCTAATAAAAAAGCCAGTCTTAATATCTGAATTCGAATATTTGCTAACTGTCTCAAGCATAAATAGTGTCAAAGTAAAATTGCTGACCTCCTTTTTCCTCTCTGAGGGACTGTTCACAGTTCACGACTAAGCCTTCTTTTAATTTCATCCTCATCCATAATCCTCTTACTGATCCCACATAGGCTTTGAATACTCGAGGTACAAGTATGCCTGGGGTTTTCGTCACCTTATAATCACAAAGAATATATGGAAGTCCATTAAATGAAAGCCGCATCATGTATTCAAAGAAATATATCAATATTTCTAAAGAACTTTATATCCTTTATATCTGAGAATTATTTTAGGAAATAATGAACATGTCCCTGCCAAAAAGAGAAAAACAATTTTTTTGTGTGTGGGGGGGACCTTAAACTCTTTTTACAGAAGCAGAGAAGACTAGATAGGTAGGAAACATCACTTGTTGAAAGTTTCAACAAATGTTCAAAACACGATTATAATGTCATGGCTTTCATCATTCAGCTCTAGTTTTTAAAATCACGGCACTAAGTTGCCTCACCATTGGAAGACTAATGGTGTTTCTTACAAATCTCTTTGCTTCTTACCACCAGCATCTCTTGTGTCTCTGATAGCGGTAAGACACAGTGACTAAGCTTGTCTGCCTCAGATTGGAATGGCAACTGTAGATACAATGAAATATAATCCCTAGGAATATTCTTCCCCCGGCATATCAGAAAAATCTCTGTAAAATAAAAGCATGCCCCAAGTGAACGTCCTTCCTTCCAGCAGAGGTTTGACTTAAATAATCTCCTTGTTGCCTACCCAGTCATACTTCTCTAGTAAGTACCTTTTAAAAAAAAAAAAAAAACGCCTGATGCATCAAATGCCAAATACACAAAGCAGGCACAAATGATCGTTACAAAATCAGTCAGAGCAGGCCCAAAAAAATTATTACAAAATCCACCAAATCAAATCAGTTTGGGTTTTAAGTATATCATTTTCTTCAGTACACAAATTACTTTCCTAATGGGAAAAAATGGGTGTCGAAAAAGTATCTCCTGAATTAACAAATCTCTTGGAAATTATTTAGATTACTTCAACTGTACAACAAAAATAATATTCCTCTTAAGTCAAGAACATCAAATACTAAGTCTGGAACTTTGTCCTTATTTGTAGAAATACTTGACATAACACTAATACCTTATTTATCAAAGCCTACTCTACAGGATAAGAACTCATTTTGCTTAACTGTCACAATTTTCCTTCTACTGTCATCTTCCTCAGGAATGTACATAAATACTGCTCCTACCACTTCCAATAACATTTTCTCTATTAAAATGTTTACTTTAGTAGAGTTTGACAAAGAGGCCTGCTCTTCATATGAACCAGGCATGAGTCTGTCTTTAAATCTCAGTTGCTTTGAGTTCTTTCTTGGTAAACATCAATTTCCATAGTAAAACCACAAATGAGGAGAAGCAAACTTAGGATGAACCAGATCTTTCTAGGCTTTCTGCCTGGAGGGCTCAGAAGCAACTTTAGAGCTGTTATTAAGTTACTCAACAGGTATAGCCTACAGGTCTGGGAATGAGAGATCAGTCACCAATGTGAGAAACAAAGTTTGAATAGGATATTGGCAGCTATATTTCTACTTTTCCTTCAGAGGTCCTATATCTTTATCAAAAGAAGGACACAGGTTATAAAAAAAACAAACAATGAAAAGAAATTCTTAGATAGCTGACCGAAAGGAAATGTACAGAGAAAAAAAGTACTTCATCTAGAAATATTATCTATGATTTGGAGACACTGATGTTAATGAAAAATGGAGTAGTTCCTTCAAATCTCATTTGTCCTACGTAGCCTGTGTGTATAAGGGTAAAATCCTATAAAGTATCTTTCCAGAATGGTCTTCTTCTTGGTCAAGAAGGGAACATCTCATAATTATCTAAACTCAAAATTTAGCTAGGATAGTACATTTTGACTCACCAAAGTTCAGATGAAACATGCTGTGGGAGTGACATGTACTTATAAAGCAGTTATAGTTCTGCCAGTCTAAATACACATATTTATATAGAGACAGTAAGAAGCTGGTTCGTAGGTATCTAAAGGCATAGAATTTATGCCATGCCTAAATCACTGAAGTTAATAAGCAAAACATACATATTTTGGGAAACGTATTTTGATGTGAAGGAGTGAAGCACAGATATACTAGATGATCAAGAAATTATAAAAACAAAATTTCTTAGCAAAAGTGGTATAATGCTCTGCTGATCTCTTTTAGTTTGAACAGAATAACATTGCCAGATAAATAGAGCTCTAAAACATAACATGCTATAAATAAATAAATAAATAAAGTATAAATAAAATATTTTCATTTTGAAAATTGTTACAACTGTCAAAAATTAATCATATCACATTAAATTTCATTTCATTAAATGCCTCTGAAAAGTAATCATATGAAAAATAATTACTGCACTACTAGTTTAGACAGAGCAATTGCTGTCACTCAAATAGAAGGATAGTTATAAAATATGCCACAAGAACAATTAAAAAGACAATACATTTAATTGTATAAACTGCTTGAAGGTTAAGACAAAGCCATGAAGACCATTCAGAGGAGGCACCACAGTGGTCTTATCTCTAAGCAAAGGCAATCAGAACTCCAGATAAGCATCTTCATAATATGCAGCTGACTCCAATGGTCATAATCAGAGAAGTACTTCCTGGTTCAGGAGCAGTTATACAAATTTATTAGACTCTTTTTAACAGAAAAATCTAAAACAGAATTTTCCCATGAGCTTCTTTTTATAAGGAACCCGAACCATTTAGTCTCTAACTTCCCTAAATATTAGTAGAAAAGTAAGTCTGTTACAACACCGGTCCTACTGGATAAAGTAGATTAAGTTTCCCCAACAAGATATTATTTTCACTCACTTAAAAAATACGTTGAACAATAGGGATCCAAACCATTTGAGAGGCAGAGAATTATTCATAATAGTCCGACTCCTCATCTATAGGGTTTCTTTAGCTCCAAGTTACAGAAAGCAGCACACACATTTCATTGCTCTGTCTCAGAAAGGAACTATGGCTTTCTGGAATGAAAACAGGCTTAGAAAAATAACAACAGAGCTTAGTCACCAAGAAGCTCTTTCTCTACTCAAAAAGATTATCACTTTCAGGCAGAGGCTCAGAGCTGTAGAACAATACCCTAGAATCTCCTACAATGTGTCTCTGATGGAAATATGAGTGAATCAAGGGCAAAGATGTTTCCTTTTTTAAACATCATTTTAAAAACTCTTCTTGCAGCAGATTTAAATCAAACTATGGTTGCCAATAGTGCACTGATATTCCTCTCTGTGGCATGAGGATATCTTTACAAAGAGCTAAAATTGATATACTGCTATATGATAAATGTGGAGTATCATTACCTCAGAGTAAAGCGCTGAATATGGCAACTTTTAATAACGCACAACAACTGCTTTAGTGATGTGTGTTTTACTTGACTGGGAGTCACCTGACTCTAAAACATTAATAATATGGCAGTTAAGAATGTTAAACTCCTACAACAAAGGCTACTACTGTAATCTTGAACAAAATACTTTAGGTTACAATACATCACTTCCAGGATTCACAATTTTTAAATGATAATTCCAGATGAGCAAGATCTCTTAGCACTCTCAGATCGAAACTATCAAAAAGATTTATTGTTTGAGACACCTATCTCAATATTTCATTCAATGCAGGGAAGGAAGGCTAGAGACTTCACACATTTCTGTGCTTGTTTCCAGGGGACAAGCATGGTTGCCAAGCGAAAGCAGAAGGACAAGTATGAGCCCTCTCAAGCAAGAGTCTACACTACAAACGAAGGCACAGCCCTGGATGCGGACAGCTCAATCAGACACAAGGTCCGATCCACTGAGAGAAAAAAAATCAGAAAGCTAAGAAAACGTACAAAACCATTTAGCTTTCAAACTTCAAAATACATCCAGACACAGAATCAGAAACAGAAGCTTTGGTCTTTAAAAAGTGACCTTCACAAATCAGTTTTGTGTTTGTTTCCATTTTCTTTCACAGTTTAAGCCTCAATCAAATCAGCAGTCTCTGGGGATTTTGAAATTGCTATAGATTAAAATCCTGTCTGACTCAACTGTTTGACTAATGCCGAGTATTTAATAATTCCACTCAGGAGAGACTTTTTCTTGATGAAACCCTGCTGTATGCTAGCTTCAGATGCTCTGCAGCTGCACCATAATATAAAGCATCACTGTCCTTATTTTCTTTATCAATGCATTCAGAGATGAAAAATGTATTATTATAAACAGTTCTATTACTTGGCAGACCTGGCAGAACACAGTTTTACAATACTAATGCAGCAACTATCACCTACAGAGGCAAAGACCTACTTCCAGATACTAATGATACATAGCCATGGCTTGGTTCCAAGGATAGGTGGTTAATAACTGTGATAGATAGAGTAAAGTTAAGTTAATGAATTTCTAAACTTTATGCTTTCAATAATAAAACCATTTAAGTTACAGCACTTGGACTCTACTTCCACAGATCGAGCACTTTGATACTCAACAGGTTGAGTAAATTGAATCCATATATTGTATTTACGTTCTCTGTCAAGGTTGCTTCTCCACATTTGAGAGATCAAAGGCAAAACAGTGATCAACCCTGTAGCCTTCAATACCGTGTTCATTACATTTAATCAAGTGCCAACCCCACAGCATCATTCACGAAACTTAACAATACTTAAATGCATGGCATTGTTTAGCAACAAATGTAGGCACAGTATTGGTTTAACAGATACACACATACACACATGCACACATATCCCAAAACAAAACAAAAAAAAAAAAAAAAAAGAAGAAGAAGAAGAAGAGGAAGGCAAAAAAAAAAAAAATACCATTCTCTACATTGTGCAGGAAAAGAAATTTAAAATGCACAGAACTCTCCAGCACACATTTTAGAGGTGGTTTTCTACCTGAGGCAGCATCAATCACGGTGGAAATTCCCCTTCGATCAGAGACTGGACGGGATGACCCTGGCATGCTGACTGGGTCAGAGCGGACTGGCTGGATCCTGCAATGCAATTTAATTTAATTCACATATGTTACTGGCATCAAAACTGTCGCATGCTACAACAGACCTTAAATCAGGAATGCTGGAATAGGCCAATCCGTTAAAGAACCATTCATTCTAAAACTAGACAAACGGGGGAACTGTAGTTCCTAATTCTTGCACAAAGCTGAAGGACTGCAAATATTCCCTACACTCTGGGCCCCTTCTTCTCTTTGTAAGTTATTCAATAGATTTTAAGTAAGGGATCGAAAAATTGACATTAATTCAAAAGGATAAATTTAATATAATGGGAAAGGAAACAAAATACTTTATACCAAAACCTTTGACATTTCCAAAGGACAGATATGAGAGTTATAACACTCTTAAAATTCATGAATAGCACCATAGCTAGTAACACGTGCCATAAAACGCAGCATACACTAGATATAAAATTTTGAGCAACTCCCTTACGATCCTTAATGAAGGTTACTTTATATATGACAAGAAGCAGAGGAAAACAAAGCTGTGTTCAAATGTGTGGGCCAGAGGCTTAGCTAGGATCACTACCATCTGAGTTACCTCCATAAAATTACCAATTAGCATGTGAGAATCAATTAGAGTTTCATCAAAACTGAAATTTACTACATATAATTTCAAGTTGCTTAGGAATGATAAATCTACAAATACAGAGTCTATTTCCAGCTGTCTTAGATTAATACTATTAACATAAAAATACCTGTATGACTAGAAGATCTGAGAGCCTAGGCAACATAGAGGAATAAAAACTTGTCATAGCAATACAAACATGCATTTTTGGCAAATTCATTCATTCAATGAGTATTTGGTGAATATTAATCATGCCATCAGTATTATTTTAGGAACAGGCAGAAACGAAACATGAAATGTAAGGTGTACACGTGGATATATGGTATAGCAGGTGCACATTCCTGGCTGATGCAAAAGAAAAGTGTGAAAATGAGTGCAATAGGTAATAAAAGCTCAGAATGAGAAAATGGGGGAATGAATACATGGTCCACAGCAGATAGATCTTGTGGAGCTGTAACAGGAATTGGATGTGAATACAGTAACAGGATGTGTGCATATGCAGAGGAGCAATAAGTGCTCTTTAAGCACAGAACTGGAACAAGAAGACCGTTGGATTGATGACTAAGCATGGCAAATGCAGGGCATCTTGAGGAGCATGATTTGGCAGAAGCATAGAGTTCATAGTGGATACTGGTGGAAGAGAAACGGTTGATAAGCGCCATGGACAGGTTATAGAAGCCTAAAATACCAAGTACAGACTTCAGAAAAAGAGTAGTTCTTGAAAGCTCAGTTTAAACTTACGTGTATTTGTTGTGTGAGTAAAAGAAATGGGAGACAGGTGAAGGACAATGCATTTGATTCAGCATTGGAAGATGGAAGCTAGAAATACTGATATACAAATACTGGTCACTGCTATTGTGGACAACATGTACCACCCAGCATTCGTTCTACCCCAGCTGATTTTGCTAAACCAGTCATGGTAATCTCATCATCTCATGGCAGAGATTAGTCAACTCCATGATGGGCAGGCCTAAGCAAATTTGGGCCAGTGGGAGAAGAGGAGCTGGTGTCTGGAAAAGATGTTTTCTGGTTCTTAAGAGAAAAGAAGCTAGACAGATATGATCAATTTATCCAAAGTAAAGCCCCCTCCTGGTCTAAATAGTTTAAGCGGGCTAATAAATTTCCCATTATTAATTCAATCTATATTGGGGTGTCTGAAAAATCCAGAGTTATGGGTGGGGTGTACATGGGGTTATAGATGAAACAAGGCTGGTCACGAATTGATGTGTTGAAGTTGGCAACAGATACATGGGGACTTATTCTATTATTTTCTTTAACTTTTAATATGGTTATATATGTTTGAAATTTTTCCATAATAAAAATGACAAAAATAAAAACAAACTGGTAGAGGTGATGGAAATGTCCTGGAATTAGATAGTGGGGATATTGCTGAAAATAGTGAATATACTAAAAACCACTGAATTATGCAGCGAATTTTATGTTACGTGAATTATGTATCACTTAAAATAAAATAACATGAATAAGGTCTGAGGACCTAATGTATAACATGGTGACTATAATTGATAACACGGTGTTACATGAATGAAATCTGCTAAAAGAGGAGAACTTAGAGGTCCTCAAAAAAAATCACTATATATATATATAGTGCCTATATATATATATATATAGTGCCTATATATATATATATATAATATGCATATTATATATATACACACACACTAAATATGCGAGCTGATGGATGTGTTAATTAAGCAGATGAAAAATAAAATAATAAAGGAAAAGGAGCTATTCTTGAGTAGAAAACTAGACTTTGTATCTCAGCTTCTTTATGTGATCTATTTCTTAGGTCTCTGAATAAATATTTCATTCACCTTTTTTACAGTTTAAATCCCTCCCCCAAGTCAGGAGCTGCCATGAGTTTAAGCCATCCCTGATGTCCTTATGAATATGACAGTCAACTCAACACCTGCCTGTTCCCCACTTAGATCAGGATCTAGGGAGGCAGACTATCAGAGCACCATGTAATTCTTGGTGATACCTTATGGAGTGCAGGACAGGGTACCAGATGTTAAAGGGTTAGGCTGTATCAAAAACATCTAAATAAGTTTTTACAATTCAAAGGACAAAATAAGGTTAACAGCCATGGTGTCATTGTACATAAGCCTAAAGAAACGTAGAAGAAATAGAGGTGAGGCACTAAGAGCAATAGTAAACAGGAATGAGGAGAATGTAAATAGTTGCATCTCTAGCTGGATGCTGGGCAGGAAATGGTACTAAACAGTCCACTTGCAACTGAAATGATGTAAGTCAAATCTGAATTTCCCATCAAAACTGTGTTCTAATGGAAGTTAAGGTTTTAACCAAGAGTCTATATGCTCATTATAAGAAAAAGGAAAGCCCCTAGGGAAAATTCTAGAAGGAGTTCAGAAAAGTAGCTTTGTCTGAAGAAGCAAGTTAGAGAGCTCTTAGATGAAGGGCTCTGTCTGAGGTAAAGAGTAATTAAGCAAGCTGGAGGTCACAAAGCAGAGGAACAGAGCTGTCTATATAGGAAAGCTAGAGATGTCCTCCAAAGAAAAGGGACAGGGGTTTATTACAGCACCAGGTGACAGTCATCAGAAAAAAAAAAGAACTTGTGAATAGTTCAATAAAGAGAATATATATAGTTTTATGGGTCATCTATTTTAAATGCTTATTATTATTATTATTTTTAAATTTATATCCAAATTAGTTAGCATATAGTGCAACAATGATTTCAGGAGTAGATTCCTTAGTGCCCCTTATCCATTTAGCCCATCCCCCCTCCCATAACCCTCAGTTTGTTCTCCATATTTATGAGTCTCTTCTGTTTTGTCACTCTCCCTGTTTTTATACTATTTTTGTTTCCCTTCCCTGTGTTCATCTGTTTTGTCTCTTAAAGTCCTCATATGAGTGAAGTCATATGATACTTGTCTTCCTCTGACTGACTAATTTCACTTAGCATAATACCCTCCAGTTCCATCCGCATAGTTGCAAATGGCAAGATTTCATTCTTTTTGATTGCCGAGTAATACTCCACTGTGTGTGTGTGTGTGTGTGTGTGTGTGTGTGTGTGTACCACATCTTCTTTATCCACTCATCTATCGATGGACATTTGGGCTCTTTCCATACTTTGGCTATTGTTGATAGTGCTGCTGTAACATTTGGGGTGCATATGCCCCTTTGAAACAGCACACCTGTATCCCTTGGATAAATACCTAGTAGTGCAACTGCTAGGTCATAGCGTAGTTTACATGCTTTATTATTAACATTAAAGTACATGAGTGACTTAGAAACATGAATAACTATACAGTAAATCATTAAGTTGAGGACTGATGACTTCCTGAAAATGGACTGGCTATCTAAACCAGATCACATTTAATAGTTGGTACCGGTGAAAACTGGCGTTAACACTCAGTACTGCCACTATTGCCTAACATCTTGGGGGAAAAGTCCCACTTCTGAAAAGCTGAAGATCTGCTAGGTTAAAAAAAATGTATAGAGGAAAGAAATAAAGTACAAAGCAAACAAAAAATTAAAACACTGAAAAAGGTATTACAGGAGGCATGTTCCATTATATGAATTACTCTTTTTTTTTAAATCTTTTAAATGTTTATTTATTTTTGATAGAGAGAGACAGAGAGAGAGAGAGGCAGAGAGAGAGGGAGACAAGGAATCTGAAGCAGTCTCCAGGCTCTGAGCTGTCAGCACAGAGCCCAATGTGGGGCTAAAACCCATGAACCGTAAGATCATAACCTGAGCTGAAGTCAGACACTTCACCGACTGAGCCACCCAGGTGCCCAACTCTTTTTTTTTTTTTTTTTTTTAATTAGCTCTACACTCAATGTGGGGCTTGAACTCACAACCCTGATATCAAGTGTCGCATACTCTACCAACTGAGCCAGCCAGGTGCCCCCCATGAATCACTCTTAAGGAAGAAACATTTGGGACTAATCTATCTCTGCAACACCTTTTGCATTGTTAGAAATGATATTGACAAAGAGATATATAAAAATATATTTCCAACATGTGATTGGGACATATTTTTCCATAATTTTTAAAGAGATTCAAGAAAAGTGTCTATTTTAGACTTAAATAAGATACATTACAGAACTTTTTATAAGAGAAGACAAGGAAAGGGAGATTACATTGCATTAGACTAAGCCCTTCATTGTTATATCCTAATGTGTCAAGTCTGAGTGTAACAAATTAAATTGGTTAGCAAACCTGAGACCTAAAAAAGTCAAAAAGTTCTCCATTGCATTAAAAAAAAAATCTTTAATAATAAAAAGCATACTTGTAAACTTTGTACTATGACTCTTACAAGTGAGGGTCAGAGAATACCTCTGAGGAATATATAGATACAATCAACTATAAGTGAATTTATATCAATTCTTTCTCATCCAAAAACTTTTTAAAGCCTAAAAGAGGGAATAAGCAGGATTTGGATGAAGGTTGGTTGAAAGATGAAGAAGCGTCAGTAAGATCAGGAAAGGAGGGTACCCTCAGACTTTAAGCAGTTAGAAATAGGAGGAAAGCAGCATGAGATTTTATTATTATTATTTTAATGTTGATTTATTATTTTGAGAGAGAGAGCACAAGGGGGAGGGACACAGAGGGAGGGAGACACAGAATACGAAGCAGGCTCCAGGCTTTGAGCCATCAGCGCAGAGCTCAACATGGGGCTCACACTCATGGACCCCAAAATCATGACCTGAGCTGAAGCCAGATGCTTAACCAACTGAGCCACCCATGCGCCCCTGAGATTTTTTTTTTTAATGCACTGAATATTAGGTTTAGGAAAACACAATCTGAAATACAAATACTTACTGAATGTGAGGAGAACCCACATAAGATTCTCCACCAATAATAATGAATCACAAGCTACAGTGCATGTATTTTGCACCATTAGTGGTGTGCCAAAAGGACACAGTAAATTAGGTAAATATAACCTAAGATGCTCATTACAAATGAATATATTAATCTACTTAAATCACTCCCCAGTTCTTATTTCTTACCTGAGACTGTTGAGATCAAGATCATCTGTATCAAAATCCAAAAGGGGCTGTGGAGTATCACTTGGACCATGAGACTGCAACACAGATGAACTAGATGATATGACTGTGGTTTGGCCTGAGGGGTGGATGGTTTTGAACTGGAACTGTGGACCCATCCACAGACGTCTGTGGGGTCCAGTGTGCGTTACAATTTCTACCTGGAACAGATTAGAAATCATGATTTAAATGTAATATGACCTCCTTCAAAGAGCCTTTCATGATTCCCTCCATCTTGTCTCTGAACACCCTCTAAGAGAAGCCCATCTTAACCAAGTGGGAGAGGTAAGGGGCATCCACAATCAGAAGGCAATGGTAATCACAGCCTATATAAACATTCACTACCTCCCTGTACTGATTTTTACCACAATAAACAAAAAATTCATTGTGTGTGTGTGTGTGTGTGTGTGTGTGTGTGTGTGTGTATTTATATAGGTGTGAATCCACACACACACATGTCCCCCACATACAGAACACAAAGTCACGTGAGAGTAAAAGGACCAGTTGCCTGCCTCATATAACTAGCATCAACTCCCTAGGAAGTACCTTTTTTATTCATTCTAGACAGTACTTACCACTTTGTGGCCATGCACTGAATACTACACCTATCAATCCACAGATTAAAAGTAATTCCTTCACTGAGGATCAAGCTCATGACAAACCTGAAGTTGTTCTTGAACTAACCAAGGAAAAGAAAAGGTCTGAAATAATTTTCAACACCCAAAGCCAGTTTCTTTCTACAATTAAATATTATAATATTTACTATACTGCCCTCAAAATTCCCCTAAATCAACTTTTAAATAAATGAAAAGAGTATTATATATTTTCTCTCAGACTAGATTTGTCTTCAAAATACTGTTATTCAATTAGAATGTTTCCTCCACTACCGATAAGTGTGGCAAAACAGTAACACTAAAATGTTTACAAGTTTCATGCTCTATGGAGGGGATAGGGAATGGTGCCAATATTATAATAAAGACTTTAAAGATAATGCATAGAGTAGAAGATAAAACCTGAAAATAAACATATCAAATGATTTTATACATGAGCAACTTGACTAAGACACTAAATATGCAAACATTTGGTGAAAAACTACTTCTCAATGTCTTTAATTGCTACATCCATGTCTGTATATACACTTCATAGAACTGACTTCCACATGCCGTATTTTTGCCCTGAGTTCATTTATATTTAATCACATTTCTCTGATTGCGGTGATTAATTCTTAACAAAACATAATTGAAAAGGTTCAGAGTGCAGCTCTGGGTTTGTTAAGTCCTAAAGGGCAAAAGCATCATGGTCTTGGAACAATATTCACATTCCCACTAATCACAGGGCGAAAACTACTCAGATTTAGGACAGTGATTTCTGATTCAAGTAGTTGTATTCCACAACACAAATTAGGCCACAGATAAAGCATTCTGTGTATTTTAAGCTCAAAACCATCCGTGTCACAGAGCCGAGAGGTAAACAGATGCCTATGCAATTTCACTGAGGCGATGGCCAGATGTTCCTATTCACTCTCCTGTTGTGTGCAGTACAAACATATTGTATATACTTTCACACTGACAGCACACATTACCCCTTTTTCTGATTGAAAAGTTGAAGTGAAGGACAGTGGGTTCTTTGCCAGCATTTTAGGTTTTTTTACTTCATCGTGGTATCTCCTTAAGGAAGGAGGCATCTCCATATGCCAGGAGCTGAAGTATCAACCCTTTATCCAAGGAGCTTCCTGTGAGTACTTTAGGTGTAATGAAATGTATGTTACCTAGAAACAGTTTGATTCTCCAACTTCCAGATTCCCTTTTGTTTTTTGGGGCTACCCTCCCTGAGAAAGCAGTGAAACTGCATGGGCCTCCACTGAGGCACCTGTCTGATGAAAAGCCTCTGGATTGGTAATCTGAGACAGGTCATTAACTTCACCAAATGATGTCAGACTTGAGGCAGACATAACAGCATTTGTAATGAAGTCATTTGTAATCTCATCATTTTGAAATCTGCCCAAGTATCTTTTATTTCAAAGCCCTTGAGATGAAGACAGCTTCACCTGGCAAAGGGAGAAAGGGTCAGCTGAAGCTGTCACAGGACTGCTTTGGAGACCACTGGAAGCAGTAGTACGTGAGCTGAGGAAAAGAAACCCAGCTGGGCACAATCAGGACATGTGCAGATTAGAATGCTGAACTTTTCTAATCAAAGTATGGGCCCAATCTTCAGAAAATGTTGGCTCCACAAAACAAATCCCACAGATTGTTGAATGGTTGCACTTTCAACAAGGCCAATTTTTATTTTAACCCAAACAGTTCATCTAAAATCCAAGGTTCTAAGAGATATACATGGATTGTTTGAAAGAAATGCCTATTTTATACAGAGGGCTAATGTACACATACACATATGTATCTAATACATATAAAATATATGGATATACATCCCTGCAGCAGTACTTATAAGAAATTATTTTTTTATTCGAAAATTTTTTAAATGTTTATTTATTTATTTTTGAGAGTGAGTGAGAGTGAGACAGAGTGCGAGTGGGGGAGCGGCAGAGAGAGAGGGAGACACAGAATCCGAAGTAAGCTGGAGGCTCTGAGCTGTCAGCACGGAGCCCAATGGAGGGCTCGAACTCACAATCTGAGAGATCATGACCTGAGCTGAAGTTGGATGCTCAACTAACAGTCACCCAGGAGCCCCCTATAAGAAATTCTTAATATGGAAAGACAACTGATTAATTCTTGGTAATCCTACAAAGAGTTCCAAATTCTGCCTATTTTCCTCCAAGGAAAATAATTTTTCAGTTCTTAGAATTCAGTAATAAAAACAGACAATGGATTTCTGTTCTCTTTCACTTTAGTAGGCCAAACATTTTACAGTTTTACCTGAGAAAGCCATTCTTCATCTTCCTGTCCACTATGGTCAGAAGCTAAACTGTCATAGGACCCATGCCGAGTAATGGGCCCAGGACTTCCAGGGGGAACCACTGTATGAGAAAGAAAACATATTTTAACAACTTTAACCCATGCAGTGGAAAAATTAATGTGGGCACGACCATCCTGGATATTGTGTTAATTTTTAAGATAAAATATAACATTAAGTGCACAAAAGCAATTTAAATAATTAATGAACAAGAAAGACTGAATTTTTTAGGACTAAGAAAGATCTCCAATTAAGAGTATACTTTAAAAAATATCTATACAAATTTCGTCATGACATGTATCGGTGTAAAAGAAATAAACAACCAACTATATCTTAACAGTGCAAGTACGTTAAGGAGCAGTGACAAATCCACTACACATGCACCAGTGTATTTCATAGTCTTCAGGATTTAGGACATTTCAATCACCTCCAATTAACAAAGAAATTAATTTGATGCAGTTCCTATAATTTGTAAAGGAATTTTTGAAACAAATGCCAAGATTCTTTAAGAGTCTATTTAATAGTTACATATAAATTACAAGGCATAAATACGCATTTTTAATTTAAAAACATTTTCAGTTCCTGAAACATTTCATTTATCCAAAGAAATATTTCATTTCCTTGGGCACTTCATTAGTTTCCCCAGTTCTTCAGTGGTGGAATATAGGCTGAAAACACAAAAAGCCTACTTTCTCACACAAAGAAGAACCTTTGCTTAGTCAAAGTGATAAAATTATTTAACAAACATTTGTTGAGTTCCTACTATAAACCAAATATTAACCCAATAAAAACTTAGCTTCTTTTTAAATATTTATTTGCTTATTTTTATTATAAGATAGTCTTTATTTTTTGGAATAATTTTAAATTCACAGCAAAACTGAGCAGAAGGCACAGTAATTTCTCATATACTCTCTGCTTCCACATATGATTTTAATACTGAGAGAAATAAAACAGTGAAGTACTGGGGGAAATAGAAAAGGAAAAGTAGGGGTGGAAGGAGGGAGGAAAATAGGTGAGTATTAAAAAAGAAAAGAATTAGAAACAGAAAATTATCTCATAATTTCCATCACCCAGAGATACATTCCTTGGCTACATTCCTAAAAAGGAAATAAAAGGATATGAACATATTTAAATATCTCAAAGCTTATTAGGAGTTATACACTTTCAGGAGCACTGACTGAGAACACAAATCTCACTGCACTCTTGCCAGAACAAGGTATCTTGAAGAAATAAATCTTAGTGAAACAGATAACAGATGAAGTAGACCGAGTAGAAGAACCTTGGGCAAGATTGTAAAAGGATGTACACTCACAAAAACCTAACTTAACTTGGTGGCAGAGGACAAGTGGTACCTAAGCCATCAATTACCAGTCAGAGGGAAATAAATAGTATTCAAGTGTAAGATTTGCAGTGGTTAAAATGATTAGCTGCTATTTTTTCAAAATCATAGTTCTACTAGTGAGAGGCGTGTGGCCGTTGGCACAAAACACCAATGACCATCAAAGCATAACATCTGATTTCTTGCAATTCTAAATGATTACCATGAAGAAAAGAGTATCATAATAATTATCTAATTAATATTTAAGCATCCTCTTGGGAATAATTTTGGTGTATACTACAAAACTGTTAAGTACATTTATGTTTGCAAAAGGCTGAGTTATTCCTAAACCATTTATTATCTTTTCAATAAATAAATTTTATATTAAATTCTTAATACAGAACAGAGCAATGGATCCTTCAAACCCTCTACAAACAGTAGTCGAGAAGGTAACTAAGGACAAATATTTAAAGGTTAGGACAGCCTTTGAAAAGCAGTTGAGGGCAAAGAAGATTTTAAGGAGGTGAGGTAATAGGCCGTACAGATATATGAGAGGAAAGTGTTACAAAGAGAATATCAAGTACAAAAATTTTTTAAGTGAGAACATAAAGGAAAATTTTCAGTAATTATTAGGAGGCTAGCATGGTTGGGTGTGAGGAGGCAGGTTGAGAGTGGAAGATGAGTCAGTAAAACAAAGGGGGCAGAGAGGGACGACAAACCTAGGGATTTTTGTTTTTTAAAGATAAAGCTATGGTAATGTGATGGAAAGATATAAGAAAGTTGTAATGCGAAGTGAGAAATTGCACCCTTTTATAACTAACTAGTATTTGATGAGAATTTTTCCAAGAGTTTATGTTGCATTCTCTACATGCTGAGTCAAAGCTAGTACTTGTCACAGAATAAGCACTCAGTAAGTATTAGGTGAAGGGAGTTTGGGGTTCTGGACTAAGTAATGGCACCAGAATGGTTGGACACTTATTTATCCATTATCAAAATGGGATAAACTTTAAAAGAATATAGTGTCAGGGAGGGGGTAAGGAGTAGGACTGTAGATGAAAGAAGATTAGTCATGAGTTCATCATTGTTGAAGCTGGATGATAGGTACATGGAGCATCATTATTCTACTGTTTTCTAATTTTGTGTATGTTTGGCATTTCCCATAGCAAAAAGTTAAAAAAAAAATAGGAAGAAAAAGAAAAAGAAGAATCCTCTTCTTCCTCCTCCCAACTGTCCTCTACTTTCCAAAGAAAGTGATAAAAATACCAAATATATATCTATAAAACATTAACCCTGAATCCTGAATTCTTAAATAGAGATTGTAAGAAGTGTTCCATTACCTTACATTCACTAAAAAATAGTTTTCCAATAGATCTGAAGCATTCAGAAGATTCACAATATAAAATACAAGTCTGGTGGGATGATATTTTCAGCATCAAATAAATATCCTTCCCTTTCTCTCACTTTTATTTGTGTTTAAAAAATTTTCCCTAATCCAGGTCAGAAGAACAGTCACGTTCACTACCTTAAGGAAGCAATGACCCACGAAGTCACAATGAAAAAAGAATTCAAAATGTTGACCCTGGGACAAGAAAAAAAAATTTTAAGTATGATAATAAAGAGGGCACCTTTTGGGATGAGCACTGGGTGTTGTATGGAAACCAATTTGACAATAAATTTCATATTAAAAAAAAAGAGTAAAGCTTCCATGTTCTCTAACCAGCCCATTATTAGGAAAGATTGAGATTTGAGCAAGAGTGCCATAAAAGGGATAAAAAGAGAGTCCAGTCCCCAAGGAAGGGTAAAAAATGGCAGAATCCTGAGAGTTTTAGGGATAAAACATCTGTGAAAAATCGTATCTTTATTCTTGAGTAGAGTTCAGGGGAAGTAGCAAGAGATTCCACACGGTGCAAGAGAAAAGGAGGTATGCACATAGTGTGTCTACACAACCAAGTCTATGATAACCTCTCCAAGTTCCCCATGGATCAGGTGAGAATAATATTTAGTATGTGTCCAAGAGTAATATGGATGAGATCCAGAGAACTGACAGGTATTTAGAAGGCTTGGAAGTAGAAACACGGATGAATGCTGCAGAGACCTGTCTGAACCAGTAACCAACGATCAGGCAGGGAACTGGAACAGCCCAGTGGTCATGCTAAGGATAAAATGTCTCCAATTCTCCTATCTCATATCTTTGCACTCTGAAAGCCCTATAGAATTTAGATGCAATTTTGGAGGGGGTATAATTGACTGAGATTAATTTTTTCCACATATGTTAGAAAGAAGGCACAAAAGAGAATTACAGGAAGGCAGTTTTTTTATAGAAAAAAATTAAGCTCTGTATCTCACAAGCCTAAGTTTAATGGACCAACATACACACCTTCTATATAAAGAAAAATGTTTAGTATCTTCTGCATTTGCCAACTGTTCTTAGATAATTAATAAACTTGGGGTGGGAAAAGACTATGGAATTTTGAAATAAAAATCTCTGCCATGTTCCTTCCCTACCTTTAGAATAGTAATTTAAGACAAACCTATCCATCTAACTAAAAAGGATACACTACCAATTTACTTTAGAGAATACAACTTCAAAAGTACTGCCTCTACACACAGGCATGTGGTAAGTATAGATCAACAAGCAAGAGCAGGATGAGCAGATCATTATGAGGTAACTGTGAGCCAGACTTTGTTTATATTGTGTTCTCAGGAAAGCAGATCATGCTTCTAGTGAGTAAATAAATGCTAAAAAAAATCACGACGTGTATTTTGCTGTCTTAAGTGATATATGGGTGTGTGTATGTGTACATATGTGTGTGTTTCTATGTACATATTTATATATTTTAATATGTGTTTATATGCAAAGCAAAAACAAATCTGCTGCAAGGCCGACCTTTGCAAATTAGTCCTGTTAATCTAAACCCAAAAACCTTCCAAGTCAGTAGAACAACATGAGTAAAATTATGAACAGAAAGATTAAATGCTCCTTTGATAACAACCCTAAGTCTGAATCCCACATAACAAAATTCTCAATATTATAAAGTGGTAAATGTCAATTCATAATATAACTTCTCAAATATATAAATACTTTGCATAAGTTCTCTGGTTTTCAATTTTTAGATGTCTTCTGCCCTGTAACACAAGGATCAAACAGTACAGAATTTTTACAAATTATCCATACAAAATACAGTATTTCTGCGTTAGAGATAGTTAAAAGTATTGCTTTAGATTCTGTTAAACTATAAATACAAAGCAGTAAGCGATTCAAATAATAACTAAGTGAAAGTTATAAACATTGTGTTAACAGACATCTAAAGACACTCTTAAGTCTTCTTGTTAACATTGAGTAATAGAATGAATATAGACTATTACTTGTAGGTTAGGGTATGTAGGATTGAATCAAGGTTCCAAAAATGAGTTCTAGTCCTGGAGAAATTTAAACTTCTTGACATTTCAGGGTGTTTTTGCCAAAACAATAACAGTATATCCTCAATTCCAAGGAATCAAATTCTTTCTAAAATATGCTAAAAGTAACAGCTAGATCTCAGTAATCTAGATTCACCTACAAAATATCCAGTCTTCCAATTAGAAGGTTGAAGATAAGTCTTCACCATTAATATATTGAACATATTAGGGCAGGTAATTAATTTTCTTAGTGTATTGGGCATGGTTTAGATATTCAGAAAAAAAAAAAAAGTCAGATCTCCTAACTATAGAGTTTACAACAGAGTACCCAGGGTCTAGGTATTCTGTTAAGATGTTGGAATAAAAGGAGTAATTATTTGCTCCCAGTACCATGTGCTTTTAAAACAATGAAAGAAAAAAGATTTGGCAATGCATATCAAAGTAAACAGACCAACCACTTACAGGTTATAAGCATCCTTTTTACATAAACTAACACAAAGCATAACATTGAACAATAAGCAGTGATTATGTATGAAGCCAATGAAGGAAAATCTATTTGGTTCTATTCTGTTCTTGTTCTACTGTTCCCTACATTTCTTGAACTCCCAGTAATAAATTCTTTTAGATGGAGCTCTGGAAGCTTCAGAGGACATAGCTAATCAACTACAGGTGCTGCTGCCAGTGAACTCCACACTCCCAACTTTAGAAGATTTTAAAAAACTATTCTACTCCCTGAAATGAACCTCAACGCTATTGGAATAGAGAAGTCTGCTTCTCAAATAAGGGGCAAAATGCTAATCTAAATGGTATCTAGTTTTTTATATGAGATACAATTCTCTGGTTTAGCTCCTGTTGAAAAACCTAAAATGTGTTTGTAACCTGAATATATAAATTTAGAAACAAACTTAGAGAGTCTTTTTTAATGAAGAAATGAATGTGGAGCCAAAAGGTTTTTTTTTGGAGGAGTGTGAGCTGGGTCATAGCAGCAGCCGTATGGGCAGTGGAATAAAGTATTCTTCGAAAGACTCAAGACCAAATGCAGCTTGTTTCCTACTCCCTAACGTATCCCACCCCCCTACCCCATCCTCCACAAACAATAAAACCTTCACCATGCTGAAGTCTTTAGTGGAGACCTGAGAGGTGAATAATGTTGTGCCGGCATTATTTGGTCCTTTCAGTTATTTAGGGGAACAACATTCCTTTTTCTAGCAAAAGAGAAATTTGTGAGTTAAATGACATCATGTTGCCTTGAATGAAACAGCTCTGGCTCAAAGTTCACCCAAAGGCCAACAGTGATAAACTCTCACCGAAGGACAAACTTCAATATATTTTTGGTACTTATTAAAAACAGCATTTATATAGCAGCCATACAATAAGAGAGGGCTCTTTACCAAACTCTGTTTCTGATCAGAAAGCACTTGGGATCTGAGGAAGAAATGCTGCTTAGGAATGTACTTTCCTAGTACAGAAATCAAAATTTGCCTTTTAAAAAGAAAGGCTCAAAAGACAATCTAAAAGCAAAGTGGTCTAAGGCATTTTCCAGTGAACAAGCAATTCACAAAAGAGGAAATACGACAGCCAACAAACACATGTAAACAGTAGCAATCAGAGACTTGCAAATTTAAACAAGTTAGGCTTTTATACTATCAAACTGGCAAAAATTAAACCCTAGTCTTTTAAAATAATTTTTTTAAGAAGGGAGAAGGCTAGGGGCACTGGGTCGCTCAGTTGGTTAAGCATCTGACTTTGGCTCAGGGTCATGATCTCAAGGTTCATGAGTTCAGGCCCTATATCAGGCTCTGTGCTGACAGCTCAGAGCCTGGGGCCTGCTTTGGATTCTCTCTCTCTCTCTCTCTCTCTCTCTGCCCACTTCCCCTCTCAGTCTTTCCCTCTCTTTCAAAAATAAATAAACATTAAATTTAAAAAAATTAAAAAGAAGGGAGAAGGCTCTCAGGTCAAAAATGTCACACCTAAATACATTAAGAAATGGGAAACATTCTTACTCTTATTAAGGAGGCAACTCTCTACTCAAGTCTAGAAAGAAGTTTTTTCTCTGATTTATAAATGTTTCCATTTAAAAGTAAATTCACTGAGTTTCATACATAGAGGAGTTAAGCAATAGCACTATATATTACTGACTATTCTGTTTATTAGGGGCCATCTCTTGTACCAGAGCAACAATAGTTGAAGTGTTACAATACATAAAATGGAACAAGCTTTACCTACGTTATATACTAAACGGATCAATGATTTTCCTTGCACCCTGACCCTGTGGTACCATAGATGTTCTCTAATTAATTATTAAAGTTTTCTAACAGTCACTCATTGTACATCTCTGGTTTCACTTTCCTTTTATTCCACATTCCCAGAAGAACAGTCACAGGCAATATATAATTAGAAAAATGACATATTCTCATTGCCTATGAGATAATAGATTTCACTGAATAACTGACAACACTGGGTGCACCTCTTCCTCGCCCTGCTCTGTCTCCTTTTCTCTACCCCCAAAGTATCATATAATATTCCCACAGAAGACATAAACTAAGGAGCTTTCATTTGTTATTCCTGCTGCCCTAACAGTCATTTGACATACAGCATCTGGACAAGTTAGACCTGGAGGTAGTCTGAAAGGGTTCACAATTTAGTTTTGCTCACCATACCCCTAAATATCATAAAATGAAGAGAAAGAAGAAAACATGGCTTCATGCTATCAGCAAGATCAGGTATTCCACTAAATATTTCAAACTGACCTAATATACTTCTAAGAGCTAAAGAGACTGCAACAATCCTTTCAAAACATCTGCAACTAAGGTCAAGGTGGAGTTTATTTACCTGGAATGATGCACACAATGCCTATTTAATATGTATTATGGCAACTCAATTCTTAGTTTGACTACATTATATATACATTAAAACAAGAGCAGGATAGCTTTAAAAGTCCACCCTTACTATTTTAAAGGATCATATTATGACTACATAATACTTTGCTTGGAGCTTACGGATAACAACTTTGTCTTACCATGGGTCACGGAATCTACCAAGACGTGTAAGTCTGAATAACAACAAAACCATTCTTATCAAAGTTCTCCTTTACAGAAATGTAGATTACAAGGCATCAGTTATAGCAACTGCCTCCTGGGAGGGGATGAGGATGGCTGGGCACAGAGACAGAGTATTTTTCATTTAACATTCCTTGATATCTTTAAAACTGTATTTACCATGTACCTATTTAAAAATTGATATTTATAAAAAGTTGTGGAACAAGCACACTACAATTGATACGGTTAGTGCAGTCAATCCAAGAAGTCCAAGAAAGGAAAACATAGAAATCAGTTGCATACCAGTGAATGATGGAAACCAATGTATGAAACAAAAGTTGAGCTTATTGCATAATGAGTCATGCATTTTCTCCCCTATTTTCTTAGGTTTAGTGATATTTTCTTTAAGGGGGAACTGTGGAAGTGCCTATACACACTCATATAGCCATTTATCTCTCCATATATAGCCATTTATCTCCATATATAGCCATTTATCATTATCTCTCTATTTACACACACACGTATCAAATATAGGACCAGCTTTTAGCAACTGCTCAAGGACATGTGGTAGTATGTGTTTCTGTTGAGGAAAATGACTGTTTGCTGGAAGCCAGGTCTGCCAATGTTAATTCTATGTAGAATTATGAGCTGTAATCCTTCAATAATGGCAAATGTATTCTTACAGGTAACCATGTATGCTAGATGCATTTCCCTCAGGAATAATCAATTTTCCATTCTAAATTCAAGGAACACTAAAATAGAATACCCTTTGCAAAGAGACTAAGATGAGTAGAGGATTTGCAGAAACTATTGTGAACTAATGTCTTGAAGGTAAAAAGAAAAAACAAATCACTGTTTTTGCTCATTAAACTGAATTCAGTCATCAATGTACCAATTTGTACAAGTAGGCAACAGGCTAGTTAAACTTACTGTTCTTGGTCCCATCTCTAATGGCATAGTTGAAGAGCAAACACTCTAATGTCATTAGTCCAGCCCCCACAATAAAGTACAACAAACAAAAATAAAGGAGAGACAGTTGTTTGTAAATGTAAAAACAACAAAAATCTTTTTTTTTTTTTTGCAAAGAATTAACGCAGTCTTTTCCATGCTTCATTTACTTACTATCTAGTTACATATTAGGAAAGTCCAGATCATTATACAGCAGGAAGAATTAAGTACAGATTTTCTCTTGCCTAAGCAAAAGAGGTGAAGTTCTTTTGGCATGGAGAGTTAAAAGCTTTTAGACGTGGAAGACGTCAATGTTTGCAACCTATGCTTAAGAATATAATAAAAATCTTTCCAAACAATCATTAAGGATCCATGATGTATTCCACACAATAGAGAAACTACATGTTCAAAATTTTACCTCTAAATAAATCAGAAAATTCACAGAACCAAGAAAATGGAGGAAAGAATGAGACAGAGAATTCTAGCCTACAACAACCACAGGGTTTTCTCTCTTTCCAAATGTTTCCAAGAAGAACAGTTTCCAAGGCTTGCTCTCCCCTCTACTGCTCCACAGTGTAAAACTACTGGAAAGAGTTACTTCCACAAATCATCATCACTGTATAAACTATCTATTCTGTAATGGCACAGTAGTTATGATTCTTTCAACTTTATCATTAGATACACACTCAAGTATTTGTAGGTGAAAAGATACAATAGTGGGTGGGCTTTATCATAATACTTTATCTGCCATACATTAAAAAAAAAGATTTGGGGGAACCTGGCAGGCTTAGTAGGGCATGCAAGTCTTGGTCTCGGGGTTGTGAGTTTGAGCCCCCCGTCAGGTGTAGAGATTACTTCAAAATAAAATCTTAAAAAAAAAAAAGATTTTAAAAAACAGAGGAAACAAGACAGGGACAACGCTGTTAATTGCTGAAGCTGGGTAATGGGTAGTTTCATTATACTAGTCACTGTATTTCTGTGTATGCTTGAACATTTCCATAATAAACATATTTAAAAGACTTGTGTGAATGTTTGAAAACAACTGAGAAGACATTTCTTGATCTGCAGACTGACAGAGTCATCTTGATTCTTCTCTTGGCTGGCTATGAGATATGCGAAGTATTCAGAACTATGTTGTTTTCACAAAGCACTATATGTATGAAAATCATTTGTTAGTTCCTTTAGCTCTAGTTTACTATGTAACATTTAATGTCTAGTCTCTATAACAAACTGAAATAGTTTGTCCTTCCTCCTCTTTCCTTCTCTTCTCTATTTTCCTGCCTTCTTTTTTCCCTCCTTCCTTTCTCTTTCTCTTTCTCTCTTTGCTTTCCAAAAAACTTTTGAAAATCACCTAATTAATATTATATGAATACATGTTTATAATAAACTTCAAAGAACATGAAGTAAAAAAAATGAAAGGCTTACTGGAAATAGTGAACAGTGATTTTAATGATAATCTTGCAGAAAATCAAATGTTCTTCTGGCTTTTCAGAAATCTTAAGGTTGAGGGTCTTACCTTTTAAGTAAAAATTTCAGAGTCTTAAAGCAACCATTACAAAGGACCTTCAGGGTAAAGCCTTTTAGAATGCAGTGGATGCCAAGAAAAATCTCACTCCCTATAAAATTACTAAGGGAATGAAGATACTCAAAACAAAGAAGTCTAGGAGAAATTTTCAATTTGCATCAATAAATTAGAATTGCTAAGTAAAATTTCTTTCCATAGCTTTGAAAATGCACACATACTAGGATAGAGCCACACTTATCCAGATGACCACTTAAGAACAGAAGAGATATGATTCAGCACCAATGTTTTATCTTCACTGCTGTTTGTTAACAACAAAGCATCTTTAGCCATGCCATCTGGTAGTATCTTAGTCATAAAGCACTTCGAATTGAGAGAGGCAAGAAAGACATCCAGAGAGAACAAGGATACTATTTCTATTAATACCAACTACAACTAACAGCTATCTCTAGTGAGTTTTTATTCTATCCAAGATAATGTGTAAAGCTTTTTGGATGAATAGCCTTATTTAATCTAATTAACAACAATCTATAATGTAAGTATTATTAACTTCCCATTTCAAAAGCCCAGAGAGGTTATTTGCCCCAAATCACTAGCATTTAGTAGAAATGGAATTTACAACTGCAAACTCCAAAGACCAAGTTCTTAATCTCAAGCATAAACTGCCTCAACTCATCATGGCTTTACCTAATAGGTTCTTTATTTTAAAATAAAATTTTCATATAAACATATAAAAGATGTTTATCCTCAAATATCAACTGTTCATTGATTTAGTCTCCATGATGTCTGTGTTCCATGTCTCCTTAATTTAATGTAATCATTTTATCATCTTAATAAACATCTATGTATCCTGATCTGAGTTACCATATAATGCTATCAAACAATGGAGAAAAATTACCTTGACCAGAAGTTCACAACACAAGGAAGTTACAGACATTCAAGGGAGCTTTACATGTAGTGACAGAAACAAAGAAAGTACTTTGGGCCACAACTCTACATTCTCTATAATACCCTTGAGGAATTAGAAGACTTCATGTTAGAAAATATTGAATTGGTCTTATACTTAAAAGCCAACTGACATAGCCATGGAAGGACCACTGGCACCTGGAATATAGCGTTGGAAGGCAGCAAAGTGCCCAAGAGGAAGAAAACAAACAAACAAACAAACAAAAAACAAAAATAACCACTAGCCTCAAAATACTCCTTATAAACCTCAGTCTGACCCAGACTTGACATCCTATAAGAGTGATTCTGATGTTCTTCATGTGGTCATAAAATACAAAGAGAGCATAGTAGAAAAGGCAAAGAAACCAATGGTATAAAAGCAATGAAGGCAATTCAGTGTTTCTTGTCTCTCCACCAAGTTCCACAAAATCACATGGCAAAATGCCTCCTGTCATATGACAACAATAAGGAGAACAGATTCAAACTGGAAAGAGACAATCTATGGCATTCACCCACCTCCCTTATGCCTCGGTCACTGGATGGTTACCTTTAGTAAGACAGATCATGCGAAAAATTTTTTTCTAAAAAGGAGAAATTCAGTGATGATAAAAAGCCTATACAACATCAAAGCTAAAGTAAAGCTTTGACTTAAGCGAGAACACACATGCAAGATGGACAAATAGAGATATAATCAAGAACTGAGCAGAAAGGCTCAACTACAGAGGCTGCCCAGTATTTTCCACTTTCTTGGAGTAATAACTAAAAACTATTTTACAGTCAGTAGAGCCTGAGACCTATAACACAGCAGAAATTATTATTTTTGTCTCAGTTAAAGGACAGTGGGTAAGAGCAGCCCTTTTATTAATGGCAAAGAAGTGTAGATACACACATAAGCAACACTACCATAAAGCAGAGATTTTTGTTTTAACAAAATCCATATTTATGTGATTATATTTCCTATGGTTGAGAGCAGCTATAATTAATGGATTTCCCTCCTTCTCTTAATGCAGCCATTTGTCAATTCAAATACAGAATGTCCAATCAATTTTGATGTATTTAGTAAGCAATTTGTCAAATGGTGCTATAATCCGGTTAATATATTAATTCTTGTCATGGAGAGAGTTCTGACAACTACAGTTGACCTTTAAACAAAGCAGGGGCTAGGGGTGCCAAACTCCCCACAGTCAAAAATCCACATATAACTCTTGACTCTCCCAAAACTTACTGCTAATTGCCTACTATTGACCGGAAGTCATACCAATAAACAATAAAGTAAGCTAGAAAAAAAGAAAATGTTATTAAGAAAATAATAAGGAAGAAAAAATAAATTTACAGTACTGCTATAAAAAAATTCACGTATAAGTAGACCCATGCAGTTCAAACCCATGTTGTTCAATGGTCAACCATAAGTGGTTTTCTATAACTGGTTTGGAAAGAAAAATCTGTACTGGGTCTCACAGGTTATTCTTGGGAGATAACACCTCTATGTCCCAATATCTGAGAGCATGCCATAGCACATCACTTAACAGGAAAACTACTTTGCCAGAATAAAGATACCTGGGTTCCACTGGACAATGTGGCTGATTCCTTGTAATCAGCTGGGTTTCTCTCAATCCCTGTGTGTCTCATATGTTTTTAGTAAAGTTAGCAAGCCAATACATGTGACACTAAACACAAAATAAGTAGGCTTCTAAGAGAGGAACAAGGCTTTACTAAGGAAATGCATGCATCTTAAACTTAAAAAGTACTTCTATAAACATTTTCCTCTATTCTAAAATTTTCTGCATATGAATTGCTAAGGAAGTAGTCTCAATCTTTTATTTTCCCTACCCCAACATTCTTCAGGCAAGAACTCACCAGTACTTAACACACACAGTGTACTAAGGCCACACAGTTAGTTACTGGTAGTCAAGCTTCACTTTACACGGTGTGAAGCTCTGGACGTGACAGTTTTTTTGCTTTGTAAATATATTTCATCTGCTAATTACTATGCTATCTCCATCTTTTTCCAGGTCTATCTATGTACTAGGAGCCAGAGATAGAACAACTAGATGTGCAAGGATTTCTGGTCCGGGGTCCAAGTTCATATCACAGAAGAAATCTGGACTATAGTAACCAAGAAAGGGTCAAATCCTTTCTCAAACTTTTCAACTGGGAGATTTAACCACTACCAGTTTGGGCAAAGCAGAGGACTAGAAGACAGGTTTTTAATATGTCACAGATAACTTCCAGAGCACCTGGGTATATTTGGCAAATAGTTTCCAAATATGATAGCTCTCTCCATGCACTACATCCAAATCTCTATATTTCTCTATCAGAAAATACAAGAGTAGAGATGAAGGCAAACCCCTTCTAGAGAACAAAACTGAAAAATATGGCAACAATTTTTTTTGAATTACAAGAAAAAAAAGGAAAACTACACTTATCTTCCAGACATTAGAATCCCCTTAACCCATTTATGAACCATGAAAGAGCAAAGAGAAAAAAAATTGCCAAAGTGACTTGGCACAAGGCTGTGTATTTTAAAACCTAAAATGTGTATTGGTCCTCCAGACTACCAGACGTCCCATTGTTGCATGTGTCTGCTGAGAAAGGTGCCCTATGTGTCAGAAAAGCACACTGAATATTTTTCAATGACCCAGGGGGCAAAGGTCACTTATTATAAATGGATAATGAGACCTAATGCAGTGCTCTGGGTATGGACAAAGAAAGGGTCTATCCATAGCCCCTGGTGGATTGGTCATTCAAGCTTTTATTTCCTCTCCACACTTAATGGAGTCAAACAATTGACAGAAATTCTATAGAGAAGGCTGAAACTGAGAGAAACAACTGTATTCTAACTCTGATAGACAGACACAAATAGCGACCCTGAAATGGCGCCAGAACTCCTGTTACCACTAACATAGCAGACAGCTGTAGCATTCCCCCTAAATTCCCATTTAGTCATTTGTTAGCAATTAACCTTACTGATGGAAGTGATGGCACATCAAACCACAAGCTCCTGCCAATATCAACCCATTACATTATCGCAGGTAAGCAGACACAGATCATTCTGCTCTAGCTCCTTCTTTTTGAAGAAAAGAAGTAAACAAATATCCCCATACCCTCCACCCTATATTCCCACTAATCAACTGACAAAATGAACATTCAGGGATATCAGGGTCTGAATATATGAACCTTAAACTCAGGTGGGATAGTATAAATGACATCAGAAGCCAAGGTACTCATGGACTAGAGGCTTTGTAATCTACAAATTATTTTTCTTTAACCAATCAGAATCAGTGTCCTATCCTAGTCAAATCTACCAATCCACTGATAATAAATAGTAATAGTGTCAATGAAAAGGAATGTATACTCTAACCTGTACCTGAAAAAAGGAAGTCATAAAACAACCTAACAAACATTAAGATACTAGTATCACTTACAATTCTGTAAAATAAGGACATTTAAAAATACAAAACAAGGGGGGCATCTGGGTGGCCCAGTCAGTTAAGCATCCGACTTCAGCTCAGGTCATGATCTACAGCTTGTGAGTTCAAGCCCCGTGTTGGGCTCTGTGCTGACAGCTCAGAGCCTGGAACCTGCTTGGGATTCTGTGTCTCCCTCTCCCTCTGCCCCTCCCCACTCATGCTGTGTCTCTCTTCTTCAAAAATAAATAAACATTAAAAAAATTAACAACAAAAAATAAAAATACAAAACAGCCCTTTAAAAAAAAAACTTTCCTTTTGTTTCGTTTCAAATTTAAGGACAATTAAGACAGGAAGGTGGACTGACATGTAAACTATTTTTTTCCCCAAATGGTAAATGCTCAAGCAAATGACAGGAATGCTAAGGTTCACTTCAGAATGGAGTATATAGGTCATTACATCGTAACAAACAGGGCTTCTGGTTGAAACATCTCGACAATAAATCAGCAGTGACAGAAAAACCCAAGGAACTATTCCATAAATGTGAAGCTCTACATAAAGATATGGGTATCAATAAGAAGTATATCTCCCAGAGACACAAAGAGAAAGAAGAAGGAAAAAGGGTAATCTAATCTAAACTATTCAATCCATAATTTATCAAGTTTGCAGATTGTTGATGGCAGTTTCCTTTAACTATTCAACATCTTTACATTGAAGAAAAGGTATTTAATTTCATAGTGTTCCCCAAGTTATACAACATATATATGGCTAAATTCGGGGTCAATATATATTAATCTTGAGGTCTCTTGAAGAAAAACACTCATCTCACTAAAATTATCTATGGAAGGACATGTCAAGTTGATAAAATTAAGTACAAATAAGAGAAATCATCGAATACAATTCAGTCTGAAGTGGTTTCTTAACTACCTCAGATATTCAGACCTGGATAGAGCAGTATGACACACCCAAGGACCAACAATAGACTATAAATACTCTTTAAATAAGTCCTACATTACAAGTTTCCTCTACAAGAGAAAAACATTTCTTTCTTCCCCTTCCACCCTACCCACTCTTGGGCAAATATTTATTATGGACAATGCAAGGAAATATCGTTGAGTACCTCCATCATACTTGGTACATACCACAGCAGCAATGCAATCCAGGATGTTAAGTTAAATCCGATGTCACATTCAAAAGAGAGCAGCTCAGAAAAGCACTGCATATTTAATTGCTTTTCCGAGGCACTGACAATGACCATAGGAGATAAGACCAGTGATTTTTTTCCTTTTTGTATCAATATGTTCAAAATATATCACCACTGTATTGTAAAACCAATAAAACAATAGGATAGTAAAATTCTAAAATAACTTCATTCTGAAGTCAAAAGTATGACTTTATATTACAAGGGAAAATATTTGCTATTTCTATTTTCATGGTTATAGCTGGTAGGACAGTAGTACAAAATCTGTTGGGAATCAGATCTCTAGATTCTAATCTTAAATACACTGTTGACTTGTGATTTTTATACTTTTATATGTAACATAAATCTCAATACTATTTTCAGGTACTATCTCCTTCATTATATATAAAGACTAAAATAAAAGTGCTACTGAAGTGTAAGAGATTAGTAAAGCAATAACATGTTTTGAAACCATACATACCAAGAGAGAGCCTAGCTATTCAAAAGAAACTCAGAACTTAGTTCTCTTTAGTATAATAATAAACTAAGATTTCTGTCAAAGCAACACTATTCCTTGAAAGTAATGTTCCAGTTGGAGCTTTTAGAGTGATTTTTAGAGTGAATACCACCTTCTTACCTGTCGTACTGTCTAGAGAATCACAATGCAACCTTACTGCTTCTTTCTACACTCTTGCTGGGATAAGATTATTTCATAGAAAGTGTACCTGCATTACCAATTACATCCAAAAAAAACCCCACAAAAAAAAAAAAAAACAAAGAAACAAAACAAAACTCAGAAGGGAGCTGCAACCTGTAAACACACATATGGAAGTTTTGGGGTTATTTCTAAAAGCCTACTGAACATTACCACAGGTACCAATACAGAAGCCACAATGCAATCACCAATTCTCTTTCCTACTCTAGACAACATAGTTCGGTTAATGTCGCAATGAATGGCATAAGCTATTGCCCAAGCCAGTCATCCTTTCCTCCTCACTTTTCTTCAGTCACCTTACATAGTTCTAAATCCTAGAGATTTAACCTCCTCAGCCACTTCTCTCCAGCCCCACTAATAACTAACTTCTTTCTTCTTTGAACTTTTGTACCAATTAATTCATGCTATCAACATAGCACTTATCACAATGTGTTATAGTCACTCACATATATCTTTCTTATTTGCGTTTATGTTAGAGGCAAAAAGTAAAAAGAGTCAGAAGTAAAACTGCAGAAGTGGTGTAATGCAAGATAATAATTAAGATAATACACAGGTTTCAAGCAACTGAAGCTTAAAAAATAATTATGATCATACATTACCACTACTGGCCACATAAGAGAGACTTGATTTTCATTATCTCCTAAAATAACTAAATTAGGCCTAAGCAAAAGGCAATTTGGAACCCTCCATAATAAAGCTTAAGAATAGGCATAGAAAGAATCACATTTATTACAAGTAATATGAATGCATCCTAGGAGTAAAGAACAATCCACCACTTAACAACATGAAACTGAAGATGCCCAGCATCTTATCAAAAATCATTAGGGATATAAAGAAGCAAGAAAACACACCCCAGACCTAGGAGAACAATCAATCAATAGAAAAACCTCCAAGAAACACCGTAGTGGTAAAAGGAAATAGAACCCTGAGATTCTAGAAGAGCTATTATAAAACAAATGTTCCATACGTTCAAACACATACATGATGAGGAAAGAAATGAAAGATATAAAAAAGATCCAAATGGGACTGCCAGTGATGAAAAATATGATACCTGAAATTTTAAAAATATGTTGAATGAAATTAACAGCAGATTAGGCCAAGTAGAGTAGAAGACCTAATGTATTTAAATATGTAGAGGGGCACCTGGGTAGCTTAGTCAGTTGAATGTCCAACTCTTCATTTTGTCTCAGGTCATGATCTCATGGTTTGTGAGATCAAGCCCTGTGTTGGGCTCTGCACTGGTGGTGTGGAGCCTGCTTGGGATTCTCTCTCACTCTCTCTCTGCCTTACCCCCTGCCAGCATGCATGTACACACTCTCTCAAAATAAACTTTTTAAAAGAGGTAGAATACTATACGAAATCAGAGAGAAAAAGAAAGAATTTTTAAAAATGAAAAAAATTTAGTAAGCTGGGAAAATATCAGGTGGTCAACATACATATAACTGGAGTCACAAAAGGAGAGAAGGGAAGTGACAGAAAAAAATATTTGAACATGTAATTCCATAAAAGTGTTCAAATTTCACAAAAACTATAAATTCCCAAATCCAAGAATCTCATAAACCCCAAGCAGAAGAAAACCACCCCATGACATCATAGTTTAATTGATTTTTCCTGTTTTTTTCTATATTTTCTATTTCTTCTACTGTTTTTGTTTTCTGTTTCACTGATTTCCATTCTGATCTTCATCATGTTCTTTCTTTTGCCTCAATTTATTCTACTTTTTCTAGTTTCTGAATGTGGAAGCTGAGGCCATTGCTTTCAGAACTTTCTCTTTCATAACATTAGGCATTATTTAGTCCTATAAATTTGCTCTTGAAAACTGAGCTGGTGCCACCCCATGCATTTTTTTCTATTTTTCTTTAAAGTGTTTATTTTGAAATGATTATAGATTCATGAGAAGCTGCAAAATAATATAGAGTAGTCTTCTGTATAGCCTTCAGCTAGTTTCAAAACCAGTAAATTGCTATTGGTACAATCCACAGACCTTATGCAGATTTCATGAGTTTTGTATATTCAGTTTTACATACACTCATTTTGTGTAAGGGTATGTATATGTTTGTGTAGAGTTCTATCAAATTCTGCCATGTGTTAATTTGTGTGACCTCTACTACAATCAAGATACAGAACTATGCCATCACTACAAAGATCGACCTAACCCTTTACAGTCATGTTCAATATCTTCCCTTCTATTTTGTCTCTAAGGCCTGGTCAACACTAATCTGTTACTCATTTCTAGAATTCTGTCATTTTGAGAACGTTATATAAATGAATTCTTTTTTTCTCTTGGTGCTTTTAAGATCTGTAGTAAGCAAACTTCTGAGACTGGCTTTCTCACTTGGCATAATGTCCTCGAGATTCAGCCAATTTGTTGCATATATTTACACTTCAATCCACTTTTTTTTTCTTGAATAGTATTCTAAGATATGGATCTTTTCTGTTGTAATTTTCATTCAGTTTAAAATAATTTCTAATTTCCCTTTTGATTTCCTCTTTGAACCATGTATTATTTTGAAGTATGTTGTTTAGTTTCCAAATATTTCTGGATTTTCCAGAGATCTGTTATTCATTTCTTATTTAATTCTATTGTGATCAGAGAATATATACTTTGTATGACTTGAAAGTTTTTCAATTTATTGAGACTTGTTTAATGGCTCAGAATATGGTCTATCCTGGTCATTGCTGTGCACTTGAAAAGAATGTGTATCATACTTTGTTGGATGAAGTATTTCATGTAGTCTGATATTAATGTAGTAACTCAGGGTTTCAAGTATGTTTCTCCTAAGCAGAATATAGTTGGGGCTTATTTTTTTATCCAATTTTAAAAACTGATTTTTTATTACAACATTTAGACCATTTATAACTCATATAAGTACTGATATGCTTTAGGGTTACATCATCATGCTTATCTATTTTTATTTCCTTTATTTCCTTTTATTTTCTTTCTTGGTGTAGGTTGCTTTTGGTTTCATTATATACATCGCACGCATTTCATTATATACATTATATAAATTTAATTATATACATCAAAGTTTGCTTTCAAGTGATATTATACCACTCAAATATGCTATAAAAGCCTTAGAATAGCTCCATTTCCCACATTCCTGGCCTCAATGCTACTGTTGTCATACATTTACACACACACACACACACACACAAAGACTACAATACATTATGTGTGTGTGTATTTTAAAGACTACAATACATTGATACTATTTTGGGGTTAACAGTAAATTTTAAAGAGACAGAAATCATTACCCCAAAACCCCGCATATTTTGTGTTTTAACCATATTCAGTGTTCTTCACTCCTTTCCATCTAGTATCATTTTTCTTCTGCAACTTCCTTTAACATTCCATACAGAACACATCTATGGCTGATCATTTTTTAAATTTTTTGTATATCTGAAAAATATGTTTATTTTGCCTTCCTTTTGAAGGATTTTTTTGGGGAAGGGGGACAGAATTCTAGGTTAACAGTTGTTTCCTTTCAGTACTTAAATCTGCCATTCTTATCATTTTTGTCTAGGTATGTAACATCTTTTTTTTTTTCTTCAGCTGCTTTTAGACTTTTCTCTTTCTAAATGATTTTGAGCAATTTGATTATAATGTACTTTTTGGTACGGTTTTCTTCAAGATTCTTGTGCTTGAGATTTATTGACCTTCTCAGATCTGTGAATTTATAATTTATATCAGATCTGGACATTTTTTGACTATTTCTCTTGTCATACAACCCCTCCGTCAGGGACTCTGCTTTCAAGTGCAGGTTATCCTACAGCTCAGTGAAACTGTTTAAAATACTGTTTTTACTGTGTTTCATTTTGGACAATTTGTCTTGGTCTATCTTCAAGTTCACTAGTATTTTCTTCCATGATTTCTAATTTATCTTCAATCTTATCCAGTACAACTTTCACATGTAGGCTTTCTTATCTAGAACTTTGACTTGAATCTTTAAAATTTCCCATGTCTCTGCTTAACTTTTCAAACATATGGAACACAGTTGCAATCACTCTTTTAGAGTCACTATTCCTGACCCTGTGTGAGCTCTAGGACTCTCTGGTGGTTGTTTCCTTGGCTTCTGGTGGTTTCCTACAACCACCAGTACTGTGCAGAATACTAGAGAAGGACCCTCTGCAGATGTTCAGAGTTCACATTCTGTGCAGATCCATTCTCTCTGATGGCTTAATCCAGAGAATTCTAGTTAGGAGTTAGCAAACAGTAAATAGGTAGTGTTTTGTGGGTCATTATTACTCAACTTTCTGGTTATAATTTTTAGGTGGCCAGAGACAACATATAAATGAAATGGTATGGCTGTTACAGGTGAACTTTATTTATGATAATAGCTCATAATACTTTGCTGGTAGATGCTCTTCCTTGGTCTTACTGGACTCTCAGCTCTGTGTCCTCTCTCTGTATTCCACTTGGATCCCCCCTTGCCCCCCCTCACTGCAGCACAGCCCAGAAACTCTTTCAAGGCAATAAATGGAGGCAGTTGTAAGGCTTGCCTCGTTTGTTTCCCATCTCTCAGGAACCACTGTCTTTCTCTTTTTAAAATGTTTATTCACTTTTTGAGAGACAGAGACAGAGTGTGAGCAGAGCAGGGGCAGAGAGAGAAGGAGACAGAGAATCTGAAACAGGTTCCAGGCTCTGAGCTGTTAGCACAGAGCCCGATGCAGGGCTCAAACTCACGAACCGTGAGATCATGACCTGAGCCGAAGTTGGACGCTTAACCGACTGAGCCACCCAGGCACCCCAGGAACCACTGTCTTTCAATACCTGGTATCCAGTAACTTGAAAACAGTTGTTTTATATATTCTGGCTTTTGTTGTTGTTTCAGAAAGAATGGTACAACCCAAATGGAACTTTGAGAAATACCCAATAAAAACATTATTTTCACACACATAAAATTTTAAATCCAATTGAAACATATATATCTAAAGTATATATGTTTTAACCATTTTCTGTGTTTCTCATTCCTTTCCATATGGTGTCAAAAGTTCTCTCCACCTTTCCTATAATGCTTGTAAAGGTAGAGGAAAACAATTATATCCCAAATAAAACAGAGAGAGATTCTATGGATCCCAGTTACCTTTCTATTGTGTATCAAGGCTATGTTTCTGTTGAATGATCTCCTGTTCCCATTTAACCAGGAAAATTCAATAAGTTTACAGAGGAACTTCTCACATACCCATGGATTATCTCAGAAAGAAGTTCAAAGTCTGACCTCCCCCCAATAAAGCTAGTTAATGTCAGCAACTTAAAAATACTGCTGCTGCCAAATTACCTGAAAGAAAAGGAGGAAACATTATTTTTCCCCTAAATAAAACTTTCCCAAATCAACTCAGTAAATCCTATCTTTAATTTATAATTTGGGAAGCACTGAAGCAGACTAAAGAAAAAGCTATTGTCTATTTTGGGGTCATATTCAAAGCAAAATGATATTTGTTAGTCTCTTCTAATGCTTATCTTTGTTTTTGGCAAAGTAATGCACTGAAATAAAGTGCTTATTTCAGAAAAGGTAATTACAGTATGCAATTTTTTTGAAGGGAGAAAATTTTTTTTGTGTTAACACAAAAATTACTAATTTCCTCTGCTATAATCTTTTTATAAACTGTTCCCAAGATTTCTTATGACCAAAGCAAAACATTTTTTTCATATTAGATTCTTGACTTTTACCTTTACTGAGCCATACAGCAAGATTAGATTACCAACTGTACATTCATTTTACACATTTAAATTAATCAATGTACTCAAACAATTTGAATTTGCTGATATTTGACTTCTGTTTTACTTACTCAAAATGGTAATTTCCTATGGTTCAACCTAATAACAAAGAAGACATCTCCACCTCTGTAGAGTAAGGAGCATTCTAGTATGATTCAATTTCTGATAGACCAAAATGCCTCAATTTTGCATCATTCCCATTCAATTAATACAGGTGGGAAATGTGACTTACAGTTAAGAACACAACATTTGGAGGTTTTGCTTCCTTCAGTTCAATGTTAGGTGAGAAGTCTTTAGTGTTTCAGGCAAGTTTCTTTTCTCCTCCCCCATCAGTCACCCTTTTGCCACATATGCAGAACTTTGTTTATCAACTAGCAGTGTACTTATTATGATTACAGGGCTGGAAGGGGAGTGGGGATTCCTTGCTAAACATCCTGCTCTCCTACTCTCTTCTCCCTGAGACAAAGTCTCTTTCCCATTTCCATTTACATCATACTTTGTCTACTATTATTATAATTTCCGGAGTTTGTACAAGTCTGCTTCACTTGATTCACAGATCCAAATACAACAAAGAAAATGTGTGTAACATCTGAGACGTTTGCAGTAGAGTTTTCCTCCAAATGGTTATATCTGAAAATACTTTGAGTAATATATTTATCAATTTTTCAAATTGGCAAATAACAGGTAATTTCCAATATGGTTAGGTAAAACAAAAGCTTCCCAGCATCAGGTATGGTATCCTTGTGTTTTAAGAGGTCACAACATCTTCTCAAATGGTTTAACTAAGAGGAATTGGAGAGAAAGCAAGAGGGTAATAAGAATGTCTTCTTAATGAGGCTCTAACTTGCATAAAGGAGCCAACAGATGGGCAGGTAAAGACATTCTCTCTAAACTGGCTCCAGCATTGCTTTTACCAATTGTTATTTCAGGCTTTTATTCCTCTGACGCCGATGTCCATCTTTTGCATATTTAATTGCTTCAGTCCTGTAATACACGGGCATGTCCAAGGACTCTCAATCAAACAGACTTTCTTTGTGTAAGAAAACAGGACTTTAAAATCAGGCTAATTCTGTGTCACTACCATCAGTGTAAAGAAGTAGTATAATAATTATTACAAAAATACTTATCTCCTAGGTGTTTTTATACCCTATTAAATTATATCTACAGTGACATTTCACAAAATCAGAGAAAACAAATTAATTATATTCGCCATTTGGAAAACAGATATTACAACATGGCCAGTATCGCATAGTCAGCATAGGTATTTCATTATTAACTCTCTGAAGTCTATTATTTGGAATTCAGTACTTTTGAGACAAGAAACAAAGATAAAGAGTGATGCTTAAACTGTTTTACAGTTTTTACAGAACTTCAGCATCCCTTCATTGACCATAATAACATCTTTATTAAGAGCAAGTGTTGTTATTAATATTTTACACTTATCAAATTATTGAGAGGTGGTTTGGTACTGGAACTCGGGCCTCTTTATCCTTGGCCTAAGCTAGTCCATCTGGAATGGTCTAACATGAAATGCATTTATATTACATATTTTAACTAGAAACTGTAGAATCATCAGTGACTACTTTCTTACAAATTATCTCTAATTCTTTTCTATTCCAACTCTGCAACATCTCACAGGTTTGTCCTGTCTTCTCTGTAATACAGACATAATTAAAGCCATCTCACCTTGCTCCAGGGTCACCGAGCCTCCACACCCCTCCCCTCCTCTGAACCTCCCATTACAACACTGTGAGAGCGATCTTTCTAAAATGCAGTTCTGATGGTGTCATTCCAACGCTTGAAAACATTTGGTGGTTTGCTACTGCCTATAGTGGTAGTTCTTAAACTGTGCACCTGGGGATCTCTGTAACTCAAAGAATTAGACAAAGGTGTTTACAGCTGTTAAAATCAAGTAATGTCAATCAGCTTAATTTGCCAGGACACAAAAATCAAGGGACAGAGCTGCATTTGGTTTATGCCCCTATCTTTATCTTATATATCTGGGACTTGTTACTATTTGTCTATGGAACACAATAAATGACAAAATATCAGAATAACAAAACAAAGAAAACCATTATTAATTCTGAGTCAACTCTTCTTAATTCAACACTATTTTCACCACTGTTGAGAGGCAGGGAGAAAATGTTCTCCTGATTTTCATGTGATAATAAAATTACACTTTTTTCCCAATTCAAATGATAAAAATTAAATACATGCTTCAATAACCTAGAACCTAACAACTTTTATATATTCTGCTTCTTGAACCTGAAAATGACTTACCACACCCCCCTGTGAGGGCTTTGGCAACTAAAGTCATTGCCCTCACAGTTCACTAATATACCCATCTCATTTTATTTTACTTCTTTATTAAACGCCTGTCTCCTGCATTAGTGAAGCAACATATTCTTCATGTTAAATCACAAGTGCCTGACACACAGAAGTCACTCAGTAAATACATGCTGGAAGAATCAGTGAGTTCAATTTTATAAGAGAGCAAGGCGCCAACTATTTGTTACAATTATGGAGTTTCAGAAATTTCAAGGAAAGTCAGTAAATTTTCTGTTTCCAGTGTAATATGTAACACATTATAAACATAAAATAAAATAGGTTTAGAACTATTTTACTTCATGCTGCATAAAACGGCCAGGCAAGATAGTAAGTTCAATACAACAAAACTCCATTAAAAGCATGTCAATGTTGATTCTTTAGGAAGTTTCTTAAAAACGTACAGTGCTCATAGCCATCAAGTGAAATTAAGGATCCAGTCAATTCTACAAAATTAAGTTATAATTGTAAAGAATTTTTAATTCTATGAACATAAACTGGATAATAAATACTAAATTGTCTTTCTATGTCTCCCCTGCAAAAAACGCTGTTTCCAGTTCACTGTACATTTTTCCCTTACGTGAAAAAAGACCGTGGATCAATCTCTATAAATGTTTGGGCTTAGATATGAAAGTAAACAAATAAATACCCCATGGAGTTGCAATCATTGCTTCATTGTTCCAAGTAAAATCCTACAAAAAGAAAAACCTGCTGATACTTTCACGGTGAGAAGTGCTTTTTTTTTCATGTCAGAAACAGATACCAAGTTTTATGAAGTTTATTATATCCTAGTATCCTAATTAAAAAAAAAAAAACTCTGGAGACCATCAGATATACCCCCCATGAACTTATATAATTGCAGGAGTATATCTCATGGCCAAGTAATATGAATAGAGGCATACTTAATGTGTGCTAAAGCTTATGGTTTACTTTTATATTAAATTTCTTATTTGCCTCAATCTGATTGTTTACAGCCTATGGGCCAGTGGTCATATGCATGGCTGCATTAAAAGTCAGCATTTTAAGATGAAATCTCAAAATACCGTATGGAAAATAAAAAACAATGAGAACTACTTACGGCCAGCAAGCAGGAACTGATAATACTGGACTGCATCGGCAGCGAGGAGCAGAGGGTGGTTTGCATTAAATGGTGGTTGCAATTCATTCCATTGAGGAGTTCTAAGGAAACAGCAGAAGAATATTAATATTTAAGCTTAATAGATGGGATGTAAATCACCATCACTGTCACCACTTATAGACACTGATATAAACTCACACTATCTTTGCAATCATTAAAATGAACTTGTTGGAATGCTGAAACCTGAAATACAAGGTCATCTGCTTAAAAAGAATAAAAAGGTGGCAGGGAGTCATACAGTTAAGTAGAGCTGATATTAGTTTAATGGCAGAAGACCTACTAATAGCATAGACAAGACATTCAAAGCACTGGACAGAGAGGGAGTGTAGAATTCAAATGTCACAACTAAGTAGTTCTAATTTTACTTAATTTTGGACAACTGTTAGGGCTCACTATTCAGAATACGTGTATATTTTAAGATAAAATAAAGCAGGTAAAGTGGTTTTTAAAAAAAACACCATGCAGTTAAATTAATGGTTGACTTATTACAGACCTAATTAGTATTTGAGTTCCAAAATAAGCCACTTATGTCAACGATAGTGCAGTAATTTTAATTAGATCTGCCTGCTCCTAAATAGCTTGATAAATAAGATATTGATCAGATCAATCTAGTCCAGTAAAGTAGTAGTAAGAATGCTGGAGCCTCCCAAAATCAATATAAGAATATTTTAAATGTCAAAAGGAGAGGCTTATTTTCAGATCCATTTTTGTCTGTTTCCTTCCATACCTGTCAGGACGAATTTTTTTCTGCCTCTTCTGTAACACTGTACACTAAATTGAACAGGTATTATTCTAGATTTTATTTCTCCCTCTTTAATACTTGCTTATAAAGATTCTAATGATCACATACTTTTTAGAAGGACTCTGACTCTTAATAAACATTTCTACAGTGCTTAGCCATTATATCCTGGGGAATCACTTTAAAAGGAAACCTTCCAATCTATTTATATTAGTTTCCAGTCCCCTTAATGGCTGTTCCAATGTACTCTCTATTTTCAGTGAACGTGAGAATGGAAACAGAGGAAGCATAAAGCTCTATCTGTGAGACAGAAAACAACCCAAGTCCTAGAAAACATAACACGAAGATGCAAGGACAAAGTAATTCAAAAGGTGGCATACAGTAAAGACAACTGAAAGCATATGATCACACAAAAACTTGTATGTGAATGTTCTTAGCAGCATAATTCATGACAACTAAAAAGCGGAAATGTCATCAACTGATGGATAAACAAAATGTTTAAACAAATGGATACAAAATGTGGTATATCCATGCAGTGGACTATTATTTGGTCATAAAGAGGAATGATACATGTTACAACATGGATGGACCTTGAAAACATTATGCTAAATGAAGAAAAACAAATGTAAATGGTCACATTTTGTATGATTCCATTTATATGGAATGTCCATAGTGGGGAAATCCAAAGAGAAAGTAAATTGTGATTGTCTAGGGCTGAAGGGTTGGGGGAAAGTGGGGAGTGACTGCTAATGGGTACAGAGTTTCTTTTTGGGGGTGATGAAAATTGATTGTGGTGATGGGTACACTACTGTAGGGAAACCTACTGAAAATTCAGTTTAAATGGATTGTATGTACATTATATCTCAAAAAAGGAATTACTGATAAATGCAACAGCAGAGATGGATCAAAATAATTTTGCTGGGTGAAAAGCAGTAAGACAAAAAAGAGTACGCACACTATGATTCCATTTATATAAAATTCTAGAAATTATAAACTAACCTCTAGTTGCAGAGAGCGGTGATTGCCTGGGGTTCAGTGGGTGAGGTTGGGATAAAGAGGGGCAGGAGGGAAAGACAACAAAGAGGCAAAAGAAAACATTTGGGGGCAATGGATATTTTATAATGTTAATTATGGTGCCAGTTTCACAGACGTATACGTATGTCAACTTTATCAAACTGTACATTTTTAATATTTTATACTTCAATAAAGCCACTAAAACAATGGAAAGAGGTACTAACCTAACCAGAGTCCAGCTGGCTCGAGGTGATGTCATCACTTCCAGTGGGGTGTCATCACTAATCTTGGGGGCAGTGCTGAGTGGTCGTGGCTCCATCATGTGCTCCACTAAGGTCCCATAGCAGCTAATAATGTAGAGAGATTCAACGACAACTTGTTTGGACTGATCTACAAACAGAAAAAGGGAACCTGGTTGTGTGATAATGGCATAAAAGTAGCACAGCATAAATTTTATAAGTTACTGACCTTTCAGAGGCTGAAAGAGACCTTTCTGAGGCTGTTGAGAGAAAATACAGCAGGAAATTTTTTACATGGTGCCTGCTCCCTGCCTAAAGGTTGCCTCTTGGAAGTAGATGCTAGTGAATATGAGAATCTCTGTGCTATCAAAATATTTTTAAATCTTAAGCAATTAATTTCAAGAATGTTGAAAATATACCAAAATTCTAATACAGTGAAACAATATTTCAGTTTTTTGTATTTGTCTGCAATGTAATTTGTTCCACATTACAAAAAATGAATGACATCAGGTGGGACAGGGAAGGACTGACTGGAAAGGAACATTGTATGGACTAAGTATTTAGTTACAAGGGATGTACTAACTCAACTGCATGAGAGGCTCTCTGTATGCCTAAATTAGCCTAACTTCTCCTCTACTTTCTCTCAGAAAACTTTGTCTTTTAAATTTGGATTAAAATCAACAAATGAAAAACATGCAAGTCCTCCCCCTCCCCCCAAATCCTCTTTCTTCTTTCCTCTCCATGGGATCACTGGCCCCTATAGTAAATGAAGACCATTCATACTTTAAGGTCAGGTGCTGAATATGGATTTAATCAAATGACTTTATAAGGAGTACACATGTCCTCACGACCAAAACAGGTTTAGTCCTCTATCTTGGGTTTTACAGTAAACCTAGGAGCATATAAAATCACTCATGAATGCTGGGTGGGTCACCTTATCTCCATGCCAGAGGAATCAATTACAGCTGATTTGAGAAAATGGCTAACGACCAGTCAGTCAGACATAAAGGAGTAGTAAGTTAAAAGGGTAATTAGAACAGAAGGGAGAAGCATTTGAAATCGAGTTTCACGGAGGGTTTTAACTAGTAACAAAAAGTCATTTTGATAGCATCATTAAAACTAAGGAGGTAACAAAAAAATAAAGATGGGATAAGAAAATGGAAGGCCTGCATACTTTACTGTATCCTTTCCCACTTAGGCAAGAAACCTGCTGTGCCTGAGATCCTATTTCCAAGGAAAGGGTCACAGAAAGGCGATAACAAGGGAGAGGGCTGATGTCTGACTGCCAGTATTAAGTGTAAAGCAGAGCCATTTTGCCAAGAACAATACAGCCTGTGGAACACGGCAGAAAAGTGCCTCGCTAACAACTCAGTTTCTGACCTACTTTAATAGTGCTAAAATAATAAAGACAAAGTCTTAACACTCAACATTAAATACCTGTTCCATGAATGCAGGCACTCTTCTACACAAGAAGGAATAATACACTAAAACTATAATTATATAAATTTTAGGTACTGATCTTGGTGACTGAAGTAGGGATAAAAAAAAACTATATAAATTCAAAGAAGCAATGGTTACTGTAAAAGAGGACTCCTATTTCTGAGTGGGAGACTGTTTTTATCTTAATTTATAACACGACAAAGTTGTTGGTAGTTTTTGGTTTGTTTTTTAAAGTCAAGACTGAGCTTTAGAAAACCTGGGTTCAAACTCTGATACTATCACCTCCTAACTGGTGCTTTCAGCTAAGACATTTAAACTCTCTGATCTCAAGCTCTTTGTCTCTAAAACAGGGATAACAAGGGTTTTCCTTTCCACACCTCAGAGGCAATGGCATGAAATTAGCTTGTCAAAAATGTAATGAAAAAAAAAATGTATAATGGTATGGAATTAACAATGTTGAAGACACTGGTAGACTGTGGCCAACAAAACAAAATACAAACATTCAGATGGGCTAAAAGTTTATTTCACATTTATAGTGAGAGGATAGCCTTTCTCCTCCACGAGGCTTGAGTAGTTGAGGATGGATACGCTAACTGAATGGAAAATGAATTTAGAGAATACTGGGTCCAAGATTATTCAAGGAGAACCACTATGAATTTTACTAAAGGCAAATTTAAGCATCAGTAAACTACATACCTTTTTCTCTTTTCAGACCTGCATTATTTGCAAACCACGATCTGGACGTCCCAAACATTGCAGCCACGCAAAATTCTCCGCCCATTGATTTGCTGGGTGAAATTTGTGGAGGTGGTTTAACTTTGCTTAAAAAATAAAATGATAGTAAGAAAATTACCATGATGGAATCACAGACCTCAAGACAGTGACATATTTTCTTCAAAATTCTACCCTAAGTATTCAAACCCTTCAATGTGGACATGCATTTTGCCTTAAGTAATAATTGGCAGTGTGAGATTGCGTTCTGCAGTAAAAGTAAAATTAGTTCAAAATTCCAGAGTATTATGAGAATAGTAACTTATAAAAATGATAAAAATTAACTCCTTGAATTATGTGCTGGTGAAATCCAACTCATTTCTTTTCAGATGAATAACATTTTTCTGGAGATTTTAAAGAACAATAGAATCAACATAAACATCTCACAATAATAAAATAGTTTATCATTTCATTTTGATATATAAGATGTGGGATTGACACACCATGTGTGAAAATAACGAGATGATACAGTTGAAAGCACACACCATGTGTGAAAATAACGAGATGATACAGAATGAAACCCTGCAAATGGTCTCAGCCACAATGCTATGCACGGTGAGACAATGAATGGGAAGATCCAGTGCTCTAGGGCAATATTCACTGATCTGCCTATTTGTTGTTTATTTTTTCTTCAAGGGTCTGTGAAAATGATGTGTCTGTTTTTGTTCTGTTCTTCACATATTTGAGGACACATTAAGTAACTGATGTAACTACCATAAAAAAGTACTTGCTTTCTTCTTTGTTTTCTCCAATTTAGCTTTCATACCATCAACTTCTAATATCAACCTTTCATCTTCTGTGACTCTTTTGACTTGGCAAAGACTTCCTCAAAACTCACTGACAATCCTGCTGACCACCTCAGATAAACAATGGTAAGGTTTTCTCTAATTCATACACCAGAAAATAGCCTTGCTGCAAATTGGTCAAGATCACAGCCCAGCTGGGACACCAGAGCTCTGATGTTCCTACTCTGCTAGTCAGTCTCCAATGTCAAATAACATTATTTCTACCTTCTTTTGTTCACTATCCTCTATCTCTTCATCTTTTAATAAAGTATGATTAGGTAGAGAAAGATTGGGTTTTGGAGTCAGGAAGAAACCTGAATACTGCCACTTATTAGCTGGGTGATTTTGGTTAAGGTATTTAACTTCTTAGAGTTCAGACTACTAATATGTAAAACACAAATAGTAATGCCTACATCATACGGTTATTTTAAACGTTTTTTTTTATTGTATTTGTTCTCTAAGTATGCTCCCTGGCTAGTAGTACCACCTGAGAACTTCTTAGGTATGCAAATATTCATCAAGCCACACCCCAACTCTGAGGATGGGGCTAATAATCTGTGTTTTTTTTTTTTTTAATAATCTTTTTTTTTTTTTTTTTTAAACAAGCCCTCCAGGAGATTCCAGTGCATGTTCAGGTTTAAGAACTGCTATATTAGGAAAAGTACATAAAGCAATCAGGGCAGTGCCTTCCCATATTATGGTACTCAACAAGCCCTTCCCATATTATGGTATTCAACAATGTTAAGTGTCTTCTATATGGCACACAGCCTTAACCTAATTTTCAAAAACATCAGACTGTGCTTTGGTTATCTCAGTTTCCAGGCCCATATGACACTTGAAATAGGCTTCCACATATTTTATTTCCCTAGCCTTCAGCTCTGACATCTTCCTGCTAGGGAAAGCAAAAAGCTTGGATCAGAGGTAACTGTGATTGGTCTTTTTGGTCTCTCCCTTTGTACCAAATCTATGGTAATGCACATTGTCATATATGAAAAGGCCTCTTCTTTCCATCATTTACATTTCTTAATCACTTCACATCATCACCCATAAAAATCATACCTGTGCCTAAAATACCAATACCAGTCACAGTCAGACTTCCACTGACAGGGGATAAAGACATGTTTTTTTGTTTTTTTTTTAAATTTTCTGTGAGGAAATGAATCTGGTTCTACAAACAGTTTCACAATTTCCTTGTTGCATTTGCCACAACTACAATAATCTACCAACAGGAAAGAAGACACCAGCCCACCCCCTCCTCCACCCTGACCTACACCAGAACAAACATGTACCTTTCCTCCATATCTGGGTAACCAACATCAGCTTATCCCTTCTGGTTATGATGCTCTCTGCTGGAATACCTTAGAGTCCAAATTCTCCTTCAAAGCCTTTATTTCCATCACTGAACTGCTATCACTGAGCAAGTAAGTTGCTATAACTAGCATCTTTTAGTTCCTCTGGTCATTTTTAACCCTTAGGAGTTTGGGGAGGTTGGAGAGAGGAGGAGAGAAAAAAAAAATTCCATACTTTGTTGAAAGGTGTTTCCAATTATGTGACTATGTGTTTTTACTAGAATCACCATCAGGGAACAATAATACTACAATGTACAAATAAGCTTTCACAGGGACAAATTCAAAGCTCTTTGCAAATTACTGGATGCTATTTTTGTTTTGTTTTGTTTTGTTTTTAAGCATGTGGTAAGCAACAAGATAGAATACAAGTGAACAGCATGACACTTCTTAAGAGAGGCTATGGTACAGATAAAATGTGCCTACTGAACAGACTTAAAAAATAGTTGCTATCAGGCCAGATAGTTACCTTCACAACACAGTAATAAAAAGTAGAAATATGGTAAGATATCAACTTAATCTTTGGCCATGCAAAAATATATTCTGTGTGTGGTTTTTAGCATATTGTCTATTCAGTCCATGACAAAAGCTAAAACTTCTTACGCTTCCATAATATTACACATAACTCAGCATCTGAGCACACAACTAAAAAGCATCAACATGGTATTATCTTACACAAACTCATTATCTGCTGCAGAGAGTAAGTATCTTATGATAAAAGTATGCTTAAAATTATGTAAAAAATCATCATTTTAAGTTTTAGACCTTATTTCTTCTTTTTCTTCTGATAGGGTCTTAATAAATCATATTAGTAAAAGTTTGTGTTAAATAAGTGATTAAAAGAGTTTTTATCCCTGAGAATAACTTGCTACCTTGTACATGGTATAGTGCTGTGTACTGGGGATAGAGCATATTTGGTGAATATATTCATAGCAAGTCATTTCTATCATCAGTCTATATTTGGAATGACTGTGGTATTTAACAAAACAACATAAAAATATGCATGTGTCTAGAAGACTTTCAGAAAAATTAAAAGGAGAAATAATCTGAAGAAAAGGTTACTATTAATAAAGTATTCCTACCTAAAGGGAGAAAATTTAATTTTGAGTAACTTTGCTCTTTATCCTAAGTTTTAAAAAGACCAACACCAGGAATTTTGGATGGAAGCAGAAATGAACTTTTCCAAAACGATCCAGAATACTTCTATTGCAAAATAACGTTCTGTTGGCAGAAAAATAAAACACTGAAAAGTGAAACATACGTGGAAGGAACAAAAGATAAAAGTATTAGTCTTGTAAATCATGTTCACTTTATATTGGTGACCCAACCGTTTTAGGAAAGCATTCCATTACTACCTTTTTTTTTTCTTTCTTCCTCTCAACCTCTCCCTTTATTCTGGGAAAAGGACTTAATAAATCCCATTACAAAACATTTGCAAGTTTAAGAAGAATACCTCTGGGTGTTTGGAGGCCTTCCTTCATTTATTTATCAACGTATTAAATTGTCTTGATATAAAAAATAAAATTTCAATGTATATGGTGTCCAGAAATTCAATTGTGTTGGTTATGCTTTAAATCAGAAAAAAGCATTCTGATAGAGCTTATGATGGATTCCTTTCTACTGAGAACTCTTGCTCTTTACTCTCCTGAGCCCATCATAAGTAACATGTTCAAAAATTAAAAGTAGAATTTGGCTTAATTTGTGTGCAGTATGTAAAAGAAAAATGAAGTGAATTCAACTTTCACCATATTGGGCACAATAATGATCATAGAATATCATATTTGCTAAATTTTATACCAGAAAACAACATAATAAAAAGTAAAATAAACATACAAAGAAACAAAAAACCAAAACAAATAAGGTACTAAATTTAAAACTCTGGAGTTTACCTTTTTGTCACTCCTTTTTGAGAGACTTAACCATCTAACTGTTAAGTGAGAATCATTTTCACTGCCATCAGAAGTTCTAGGGACATTAACACTATGACATCTTCCAAAATACTTATAGAGACTACTGAAGTTACCCATTGGCTTTTACTGTATTATGTAATCCAATCAGATTAACATATTGAATTTCTCTTGCCTTTTTTGTTTCTCCACACCCTACTGCAAAGAGGAAAAAAAAAGCAAACTAATAATATCTGCTTTAAAATTACAGAAAAATTATGTCCATCTGGATAAATCTACTATGTCCCATAGAACAGGGCACAAATGGAGTATCTGCGGAAGGCATGAAAAGCAGCAATGACGTTCTTTGCCTTGGTTAGAAGGACACAAGCATGGAAAGAGCTAAATTGAGATAGAAGCACCGTTTCTTTCCTTTTCTAGAACATAAGGGTACACTCGATATTCCAGTTTAAATGTTGGACACAATATTGCTGTAAGAATTACAAGTGGTATGGTGTCTTTGTAGATAAGAAGAAAAATCTTTCTTTATATTCTTCACTGTGATTGAACTTTTAAAAGGAATTTAGAAGTTTTCTCTCACCCTCAACTTTATTTTTCTAAAAGAAGAACTAAGAGGGAAACTGAAAGTATTTTATTTCAAATAAAGATATTAATAATATACCTAAAATTATTCTATCACAAGTTATTCTTAAAGCTCTAACAGATTCATGTAAACTTAACAAATAAGATTCTCCCCTCCATGTAAATCTTTCCTTTCAAATATGAATTCCTAATATTTTAAAGATTCTCAAAAGAACAAGATTAGTTTAAATAAAGTATTTATATATAAATTGAATATTCTCAGGCAGCACTAATTAAAATTTAAATATAGTTTGATATGTAAGTTTTAATTCTTCTTTAACTTAACCTTATATAATACAAATACAGGTTATGAGTATGGGATATTTCCAAATGGGCTATTTTTGTCCACACTACTATGTATATATTTTTTCTTGTGATAAGCAATTCAAAAATACCAGCAGTTTAAACATAATACTACATGTACATTAGAAGCTCAATAAATACTTGTTACTTATTTGTAATACTGAAAGCAAAATCCATTTTTAACAATTCACAATGACTATTTCTCTTAAAATTTCTATATTAAAGAAGTATTATATGTGTGATTCTTTTCTAATATTTTAGACAGTCATTCAAACTCATATATCCTGGAGGATGCACAATCCCCAGAGTGTAGAAGATGGCTAAAATGTCGAAGACGACCTATATAACTTTCCAACAAGTTTATTTTGTTATCAAAAGGAAAGACATTATTTTAAACTGACTCACTGCAACTGCATGAATAAAAACAAACCAGTTTATCAAAGAATGAAGAATTAGCAGAAACTGTGATCTATCAAAAGCAAAATCTTAGCTAAATACAAAGGTTGCAACTTGAAAGTAATAAAAAAAATTGTATGAAGTGTTCATTACATTTTAAGAGGAACTATAAAAATTTCATATTCTTCCAAAACACAAATGTTAACCTGCAACTGGAAGTACTATAAAAATATTTGTTTGGCATAACGTTTTATTTCGGAACTGTAAATAAAAACATCCTCCGGTTGAATGCTAAATAGCATGGAAAAACAGCAAAAACTGTTAAAACAAAGAAGCTCTTATAAACAAGCTAGAAGTTGTCAAATTTATATTCATTTTGCTGCCTTAATTTGAGGTTTCATTAAGATCTTAATGGGAAAAACATGCACCACTAGTGAAGGAACGTATTTTAAAGGAGGATCTTTTAGGCCAGTATAAGTGACTAAAAACGAGTTTCTTGTGAGCTAACGATGGCATCAAACAAACCACAAAGCAGTCTTCTAAAAGACAGGCAATGATTTAAAAGTCTACTATATTTCATATATCCCTTTCTTTAATCTGGCTCTTTTAATCTTGTTTCAACCTCAAATCATTTCTGGTTGACAAGTGCTTTTGCTTAAATTTGAGGAGCATATAAGCCGGTGAAGGAATGGAGTTTTCTTATTTAACATACAACATTTGTTACTCCATCTTTATTTACTTCCATGCTAAAAATTCAATCTTTATTAACATACTAAAACTCTTTTCTTTGTACTTAGAATGAGAAATTTATCCTAAGATGGAATCTAATTCTAAGTTTAGTCTACAAAGGAAATCTGTCATATGTTGAATCTAGCATTTAAAAACTGCTCACTATAAGCTCCTAAGTAAGATCCATGTATCTTATTTGTTTGGGGATGAAATCTGGTTAACAAAAAGAATGAAGATGGACTTGCAGGGAATTTTTATGCCCTTATTCCCTGAATTTCTTTAAAATAGTTTCACAATCTGTGTCCTAACTTTGATGCTGCATTTCAAGGAGGAAGTCTTTATGATTTGTCACCCTGTTCTTATATGATAATAAAATTTTCAGATGTTCTTGTGGCAAATGAACACTGAAATTAGTTTGCATTACATTAGAGTGTACCTGAAAGAACTACGGCAGTTTCTTTTTATTCAGGAGAAAAATCATTGGCAGGCTTTTCCCTAGAATAATGGGACAGTATGAACAATTCCCAGGAACAGTTATAAGAACTACACACACACACGTGCAAAACTCTCTCAAGTATTCTGACTACATTTATAAAACTGATATACCTTATATTGCCCCAGTCCTTCTGGCTCACTTAACTCTTAAAAGCAAAAAAAAAAAAAAAAAGTATGATCTAATTCAAAGAAGCTTCTCTTCAAAAATGGTATTTTTCCCTTTAACAACATAGTAGTAGAAGCAGCTAACATTTACTGATCTCTTACTATGTGCCACTTAAAAGATAAGGAAACCAAGAAACAGGAAGATTTTAGAAAATTACGCACGATCATATAGGTAGTAAGTGTGTGAACTGGAGTTTAGGACCTGGACAGTCTGATTCTGGAGGCCTTTTAACCAGAATATTAAATATACCAGGCTCTAAATTCATTCTACTTCACATCTTTACATGAAAGTATTACATATGCTCTGTTTCTTGTCTATGACTCTCGTGTCTAAGACTGACAGTTATATTTTAGGCATTATTATATGCGAATTTAGTAAATAAATAAGTTATAGTGAGTAGGTGCTAATAACTCAAAATAATAAATTATTTAGGGGTTTTTATGTGAATCACAAATTTCTTCATCATGTAGGCCCTTAAATACTTAAACTCTTCAAAACAGAACTGACCCTATTCCTTTGGTACCAAATAAAATGCAGTACAAATTTATAGACTATTTTTAGTATACCTTAAATATCTTTATATTTCAAAATAAATCCTATCTTCAAATGTTCAGCACGATACATAAGGCGCTTTTATCACTATACTACTCAAAGCTTTAAACTCTGTTGTTAGCCTTGTCTTATAACATACACTAGCATTATGAGAAAATCCTTATTTCTTATTTTTAAATATTAGTCTGTGATTGTTTTATTTGACTCTTCAAGAAATTAAGTGAAACAAAAAAAAAAAAAACCTGCTCTTTTAAAGCTTAAATATCAACATTCATGTCCCATCAATAAATTGTTCAGTAATGTGCATCTATCTGTGATCAGGCCATGCAACTGAAGACAAAAGTACGAAACAGAGTTACTTTTTGAGAGTACAGCAAATGAATTAGGCATGCGGGACTGAACTGGGACTCACCATGGAGCTTTTATGGAAAAACACCCCGCTCCAAACAGATAAGGCCTTCATGGAAAAGGGGGGAAAACGCACAAAAAATTAGAGGAAAACTCATTTCACATTAACAAATACATGTATATCATACTGTTATCGAGTATGGATAAAATAACTGAAAAAATTAGTAATCATTTGCAATTCTGCTGTAGATACTAATGAGTCTGATATAACCAATAAACAGAATGACGTGAAATAACAAGTCCCTTAATTTTCATAGGATTAGCGATTTCAAAATGGTCTATTTCTCCCCCTTTTCTGGAGTACCCCTGTAGGGTTCCTAAGGTAAAATAAAATAAATTTCACTTCTGAGGCCCTTAAAACAAAGTACAAGTTAAGTGGAATAATCAGATAGAGAGAAGAGTGGAATCAGGAGCAACAGATGTGTGGTTGTATGACACAAAATGTTTAAAATCAGCTAAAGAGAACCCAATAAAAAATTGATAAGCATTATTTGCTCTTCACTGATTGCATTCTCAGAGCCACAGAAAGAAAGTATGTATTTTCTAGGCTACTTATTTAAAGTAAATTGAACTGTGCATTGCTGGCCAAAGGAACAAACACTAAATATAAGTAGTATGATTTATTTCCATGTAGGGTCACATTCCCAGAAATTAGCATTTCTCTTAATAGTGATAGAGATTGGCTTCTTCTACCCAGCCTGCATTGGGTTAGGTTTGAATACTATAAAGCCACAATTGTTTATTTTAAATACAACTGGGGATACAAAGTCCAATTTCATTGTTACACATACTCATTAATATTCTGTTCGTAGCCATTTCAGACATGCTACACATATTTGCATACAAAGAAGATTGGCTGATTTAACTATATCCAAAAAAATGTTGCTGTAGTATCTGACATTTGGAAGTAAGACATAAATTGAGAAAGAAAGCACACTGGCAAAACCTGGATATTCTTCTTCAACTTTGGTGTTAAGAACATTATAAAAATAAAAATTTCTGCCAAATGATTAGCATTAATCTGCCTGTGAATTGAGTTTCACAAAAAGAAACTTGGGTAAAATGTTTTCACAACAATGAGTACAATTCTCAGGACTGATACACAGAAGAAACAAAGAGGAGAACAGAAAGGTAAGTATCTCTGATTAGAGATACTAATCAGAGAAAAGTGAGTTGGAAGAACTGGGATATCAAAGAGAAAGAAAAGAAACTTTTGAAATGGTGTCAATGCAAAGTAAATCTCTCTCATAGTTAATAAGACACAACCAAAAGATATGATGTCATTATCCACATTAAAACGTTGGATTTTCAAACTTTTTTAACTGAGACCCATAAAATACATTTTAAGGTGCAGGCTGATGTGTACATGAATACACATAAATTGAAACAATAATTGAATGAATGTATTTTTTGTCTGTAATCAAATTTACTATTTTATATTTCAATGTTTTATAAACATTAATGTTGGGATTTAGTTACAAGGAAGATTAATGCACATTCTGACAGGGTAGGTCTGGGTGGGGCCCTAGATTCTATATTTCTAACAAGCTCCCAGGTCATACCAAAGCTGCTTGTTTGCAGAATCAGCAGTAGCAAAGTTACATTTTATTTTATTCTATATGATTAATGAAAAATAGTCACAATCCCCTTATCTGATTGCATGATTCACAAATTGTATCAGAAACAAAATGTTACTGGAGCTCACCCTGCACTCCGACAAACCAAACACCCATTTAAATAACTCAAACCACTTGAAGACTCCAATCTCAGTAACACAATAACACCCTGCAGAAATTATCAGAAAATGGAAGCTTCGATATGTTTCTATGTGCCCACAAATACCTCCAAAATGAAAAGGTTATTGTTAGCATACAGTACCCAACTTCCTTTGAGTTTCATTAGGCGAGGCACGTGAAATAACAAACAGTTCAAATGATTCTGACACATGCGCTGACCATTGGGAACATCTAGACATGAGTCGCTCTTCAGTGTATATATTATATCAACACTGGACAGTGTCCCCTCTTATTCTAAATATCAGACTACAGCTAAGTCACTGTAAAACATTTGAAAGTTTCATCCTACTCCTTCATGACTTAAAAGGCTTCTCTACTGATACCAAAAAGCAACCCAACAAAATTGAAACAAAACTTTAAAGTTTCTACACTTCAAAAGACCAGTTGATGCTTCCCACCTGTAGAGCCAGCAAATACCCTTTCCTAGGTTAAAGTTTCCATATATATATAAAGGAAACATGAATTTGCCAAACAAATTAAACACAAGCTTAAAAAAAATCTCCTAAATTTTCCTTTCTAGGCAATAGCAGTGTATGTTATTAACAAAAGATTTCAACAACCATTTCCTTCCCCACAATCCTAAAATGACTGTTAACTCTCCAGACACTATAGTAAACAGGCCGGTACAAAGCAGCAGCAATGTCAAATTTAAAGACAATACGGTTCTCACTGTTCAAAACATAACCCAATTGTGTGAGTTAAAAGCAACCCTCCTTCAACCAAATAAGGATCCATTGGCTAACACAGCTCAAGGAGAAAACAGAGGGCTAGAGAAACTGAATGAGGACCCGATCTCATATACACTTGGCATGTTCCCCATCTACACTTACCCACTTCTTACCCACTCCTACAAACTGGACCTCTGCCACATACATGTAAAAGAAGAGCCACAAACTCCAAAGAATTAGAGTGACTGACGTAATTACTGACTTTGTATGGGTAGTGTCAGCTGTTCTTTTGAAATGTGCCTGCTTCATCTTTCCTCAGTAGCAAAAGAATGAAAATATAAAGTCACAAAGGACAAGTCCATGATCCAGCTGTCTTTGCCTATGACTTCCCCTCCCCTTTCAAAATCCCACATTTGTAGTTTTATATGAGGATAGTTAAGAGGAAGAAGAGAGTATGTGAGTGGGAGTGTATGTTGAATAAAATGGTTTATATTAACATATGCAACTCAAATTATGATGTTCAGATATTAAGAATTTCTGTGTTTTCTCAACACTATTAAGTTTCAACAGGTTTAACAATCCTGCCATACAAAATCTATTCACTTTGTCACAGTTATGTCCTTTTTAAGCTGAATTCTGATTCAAAAACATCAGGACTGGCCAAGAGATGAAAAATCCAGAAATATTTTTTATATACTTATTTATAGTGCAACGTGAAGGGACTTGACCATTGGTTCTCAACGGGTTTCTTCCAGAGATTCTCAGAAACCAAGAAGGAATTGTGTTTTATATCATAATAAATGCTATATAAGTTTTTAAACACTGATTCATTTGGCTGAATGTCACATAATAAAACAAAAGCTTTGGTGTTACTAGCTGAAAGCAAGGCAAACATGAAGGTTTTTTTTATGTTAATTTATTTTAAGAGAATGACAGAGACAGTGTGTGAGTAGGAAAGGGGTAGAGACAGAGGAAGACACACGGAATCCAAAGCAAGCTCCAGGCTCTGAGCTGTCAGCACAGAGCCTGACACGGGGTTCAAACCCACCAGCCATGAGATTATGACCTGAGCTGAAGTCAGATATTTAACCGACTGAGCCACCCAGGCACACCAAGATTTTTTTAAATGCAAGGAAAAAGTAAAACTAGATTTTATTTTGAATGCGCTGAAGTGTTCCATAACCCAACTTTAGGGCTGAAAGGTATAAATGGTTCAATCATCTTTAAAGAATTAACTGGAGTCTAAGAGAAAAATTCTATAAATATACTCTGAAAGTCCTATTTCTCAATTGCTCAGGTCTTATGAAAATTCAGACACTATTGTATAACAGACATCAGAATGAGCCCATATTATGGACAACTATATGCCAACAAACTGGACAATCTAAAAGAAAAGGAAAAAAACCTTAGAAATATACAACTTACCAAGACTAAATAAGAAATAGAAAATCTAAACAGAACAATTATTAGTAAGGATATTGAATCAGTAATCAACAATCTCCTAATAAAGAAAAGCATAGGACTAGATGGCTTCACTGGTAAATTTTACCAAAACTTTTAAAGAATTAACACCAACTCTTTTTTTTAAATATGAAATTTATTGTCAAATTGGTTTCCATACAACACCCAGTGCTCATCCCAACAGGTGCCCTCCTCAATACCCATCACCTGCTCTCCCCTCCCTCCCACCCCCCATCAACCTTCAGTTTGTTCTCATTTTTTAAGAGTCTCTTAAGTTTTGGCTCCCTCCCTCTCTAACTTTTTTTTTCCTTCCCCTCCCCCATGGTCTTGTGTTAAGTTTCTCAGGATCCACATAAGAGTGAAAACATAGGGTATCTGTCTTTCTCTGTATGACTTATTTCACTTAGCATAACACTCTCCAGTTCCATCCACATTGTTACAAAAGGCCATATTTCATTCTTTCTCATTGCCACGTAGTATTCCATTGTGTGGAAGTTCTAACATCAGCAATCAGACAACAAAAGGAAATCGAAGGCATCCAAATTGGCAAAGATGAAGTCATGCTTTCACTTTTTGCAGATGACATGATATTATACATGAAAAACCCAGCAGACTCCACCAAAAGTCTGCTAGAACTGATACATGAATTCAGCCAAGTCGCAGGATACAAAATCAATGTACAGAAATCAGTTGCATTCTTATACACTTACAATGAAGCAACAGAAAGACAAATAAAGAAACTGATCCCATTCACAATTGCACCAAGAAGTGTAAAATACCTAGGAATAAACCTAACCAAAGATGTAAAAGATCTGTATGCTGAAAACTATAGAAAGCTTATGAAGGAAATTGAAGAAGATATAAAGAAATGGAAAAACATGCCATGCTCATGGATTGGAAGAATAAATATTGTTAAAATGTCCATACTACCCAAAGCTATCTACACATTCGATGCAATCCCAATCAAAATTGCACCAGCATTCTTCTCAAAGCTAGAACAAGCAATCCTAAAATTTGTATGGAACCACAAAAGACCCCGAATAGCCAAAGTAATTTTGAAGAAGAAGACCAAAGTGGGAGGCATCACAATCCCAGACTTTAGCCTCTACTACAAAGCTGTAATCACCAAGACAGCATGGTATTGGCACAAAACCAGACACATAGACCAATGGAATAGAATAGAAACTCCAGAATTAGACCCACCAAAGTATGGCCAACTAATGTTTGACAAAGCAGGAAAGAATATCCAATGGAAAAAAGACAGTCTTTTTAACAAATGGTGCTGGGAGAGCTGGACAACAACTTGTAGAAGAATGAAACTAGATCACTTTCTTACACCATTCACAAAAATAAACTCAAAATGGATAAAGGACCTGAATGTGAGACAGGAAACCATCAAAACCCTAGAGGAGAAAGCAGGAAAAAACACCAACTCTTAAACTCTTCCAAAAAATCAAAGTGGATGGAACACTCCCAAACTCATTTTGCAAAGCTAGCATAATCCTGATACCAAAACCAGAAAAAGACACCACTAGGAAAACAAAAAACAAAAAATAAACAAACAAAAAAAACCTATAGGCCAATATTCAAAATGAATATAAATGGAAAAATTCTCAATAAAACATCAGCAAACCAAATTCAGCAGCACACTATAAGGATCATTCACCATGATCAAGTGAAATTCATTCTGGGGATGGCAAGGATGATTCAACATAACACAAACCAATCAATGTGATACATCACATTAGTAGAATGAAAAAAAAATCATGATCATCTAGCAGACACAGAAAAAGCATTTGACAAAATTTAAAATGCATCCATAATAAAAACTCTTAACAAATCAGGCAAAGAAGGAATATATCTCAACATAAAGGCCATATAAAACAAGCACAGCTAACATCATACCCAATGGTGAAAGATGGAAAGCTTTTCCTCTAAGATCAGGAACAAGACAATGGCACCCACTTTCACCACTCTTTTTCAATATAGTACAGGAAATCCTAGCTAAAGCAATCAGGCAAGAAAGCAGAATCGGAAAAAAAAAAAAAAAAAGAAAGAAAGAAAGAAAGAAAGAAAGAAAGAAAGAAAGAAAGAAAGAAAACTGTCTCTATTTGCAGATGACATAATTTTTTTATAGAAAACCCTAAAGACTTAACCAAAGAACTGTTAGATCTATATAGATACAAAATTAACATATAAAAATCAGTAGTGTCTCTATACACTAATAAAAAATTTTCTGAAAAACAAACAAGGGATTCAATCCCATTTACAATAGCACCAAAAAGAATAAAACACTTAGGAATAAATATAACTAAGAAGATGAAAGATCTCTACTCTGAAAACTATGAGACATTGATGAATGAAATCAAAAAAGACACAAATAAATGAAAAGGTATCCTGTGGTCATGTACTGTGAGAATTAATGTTAAAATGTCAATACTACCAAAAGCCATCTACAAATTCAATGCAATCCCTATCAAGGTTCCAATGGCATTTTTTATAGAAATAGAAAAAAACTTCCCTAAAATTTATATGGAACCACAAAAGACCCCAAATAGCCAAAAAAAAAAAAAAAAAAATCCTAAAAAAGGAGAACAAAAGCAGGAGGCATCACACTTCCTGACATCAAGTTATACTATAAAGCTATAGTCATCAAAACAGTATGGTATTGGCATAAAAACAAATAGACCAATGGAAAAGAATCGCAAACATACATGGTCCACTAATATTTGACAAGGGGACCAAGAATGCTCAATAGAAAAAATGCAGTCTCTTCAATAAATGGTACTGGGATAATTGGATATTCACATGTAAAGAATGAAACTGGACCCAAATCCTATACCAGTCACAAAAATTAACTCAAAATGGATCAAAGATTTAAATGTAAGACCTGAAATCATGAAACTCCTAGAAGAAAATACAGAAACAAAATCTCCTTGACATGGATCTTAGTAGTAATTTTTAAAAGATGACACTTAAAGCACAAGCAACAAAATTAAAAATAAATTAAAAACCTTCTGCACGTCAAAACAAACCACGAACAAAGTGAAAAGACAACCTACAGAATACAGAATGGGAAAAATATTTTCAAACCATCTATCTAATAAGGGCTTAATATCCTAAATATATAAAGAACACATGCATTCAATGGCAAAAAACAACCCAATTAAAAGATGGGCAAATGACTTGAATAAACATTTTCCCAAATAAGATATACAAAAAGCCAACATGTTCATGAAAAGGTGCCCAACATCAGTAGTGATTAGGGAAGTGCAAATTAAAAGCAAAATGAGACGCCACCTCATACCCGTTAACATGCCACCATCAAAAAGACAAGAGATAAACAGCCAAACTACAGAGAGCCCAAATTTCCATTGACTGATGAATGGATAAAGATGTGGGTGTATATATACACATATAAATGTGTTTGTATACACACAGACACACACAGACACACACATGCACATATATACATATATATACATATATACATATATATACGTATATGTATATGACAGAATATTATTCAGCCATCAAAAAGAATGAAATCTTGCCATTTGCAATGATGTGGATGGAACTAGAATGTATTATGCTAAGCGAAATAAGTCAATCAGAGAAAGACAAAAAACATGATTTCATTCATATGTGGAATTTAAGAAACCAAACAGATGAACATATGGGAAGTGAGAGTGGGGGAGGAGAGAGGGAAACAAACCACAGGAGACTCTTAACAATAGAGAACACGGGTGCCTGGGTGGCTCAGTTGGTTAAGCATCTGACTTTAGCTCAGGTCATGATCTCACGGTTTGTGGGTTCAAGCCCCACAACAGGCTCTGTGCTGACAGCTAGGATTCTGTGCCTCTGGCTCTCTCTGCCCCTCCCCCACTCACCCTCTGTCTCTGCCTCTCTCTCTCTCTCTCTCAAAAATAAATAAACATTGGGGCGCCTGGGTGGCTCAGTCGGTTAAGCGTCCAACTTCGGCTCAGGTCGTGATCTCGCAGTCCGTGAGTTCGAGCCCTATGTCAGGCTCTGTGCTGACAGCTCAGAGCCTGGAGCCTATTTCAGATTCTGTGTGTCTCTCTCTCTGACCCTCCCCCATTCATGCTCTGTCTCTCTCTGTCTCAAAAATAAATAAAGGTTAAAAATAAATAAATAAATAAACATTAAAAAAATTTTGAGGGGCGCCTAGGTGGCTCAGTCAGTTAAGCACCCAACTTCAGCTCAGGTCATGATCTCACAGTTCCATGAGTTCAAGCCCCACACTGGGCTCTGTGCTGACAGCTCAGAGCCTGGAGCCTACTTCGGATTCTGTGTCTCCCTTTCTCTCTCCCCCTCCCTCCCTCACTCTCTGTCTCTCTCTCAAAAATAAACATTAAAATTTTTTTTAAATTAAGTAAAAACAATAGAGAACAAACTGAGGGTTGATGGAAGGAGGTGGGTGGAGGATAGGCTGGATGGGTGATAGGTATTAAGGAGAGCACTTGCTGTGATGAGTACTGGGTGTTGCATGTAAGTGATGAATCACTGAATTCTACTCCTGAAACCAATATTTCCTGTATGTTAACTAATTAAAATTTAAATTAAACATGACAAGAGATAGAAATGCTGCCATGGATGTGGAGAAGAGAGAACCCTTGTGCATTGTTGGTGTAAATTGGTATAGCCACTATGGAAAACAGTAGGGGGGGGAAATCCTCAAAAAGTTAAAAATAGAACTACCCTATGATCCAGCAATTCCATTTCTGGGAATATGACCAAAGGAAATAAAAATACAAACACAAAAAGATATCTACATCCCCATGTTCCTAGCATTATTTACAACAGCCAAGACATGGAAACAACCTGAGTGTCCATTGATGGATAGATGAATGGATAGATAAAAATGTTGTGATGTATATATGTATATGTATATGTATATATTATATATATTATATTATATATTATATATATTATATTATATATTATATATTAACTATATTTAATATTTATTTAATATATTATATATTATAGTGGAATATTATACAGCCATAAAAATATGAAGAAATCTGACCATTTCAAACAACATGGAAAGACCTTGAAGGTACGCTAAGTGAAATACGTCAAAGAAAGACAAATACTGTATGATCTTATTTCTCTTAAGATAAATCTTTAAAAGAAAAACTCAGAAAAAGAGATCAGATTTGTGGTTCGCAGATGCAGAAGGTAGGAGAAGGGGGAGTTGGAGGAAGGTGGTCAAAAGGTACAAAGTTTCAGTTATAAAATCAATCAGTACTAGGTATGTGATGTACAACATGATGGCCATAGCTAACTCTGTGGTATGACATACAAGAAAGCTGTTAAGAGAGTAAATCCTAAGAATTCTCATCACAAGGAAAAAGTGTTTCCTTTTTTCTTTTCTTCTTTCTTTCCTTTTTATTGTATCAGTAGAAGATGGATGTTAGCTGAACCTATTGTGGTAATCATTCCACTATATGTGTAAATCAAACTATCACGCTACACACCTTAAACTTATATAGTGAGATACATGTCAATTATGTCTTAAAAAAACTGAAAAAAATAAGCCCATATAAATGTTAAATGTAGAGAAAATGGTATGTGTAAAATTGTAAAGACGTATCCTCTATCAATATATCCTAGGAACTTAAATGACTCTGTTACATTCTGTATATCCTCTGTTAAAGAGCTACAGAAATGGACTTACAATTCTCACATACATATGAGAAATTAGTCCTTGTGTCAATTTTTCCAGTGTTACTTATAACTTTTCATTAATTTAATTTTAACCACTCCATAATAAAGACACCCATGGCACTGTTGGCTCTCAAATTCTTGATCTACAGGGCAAACTGAAGCTGAAACAGACAGGTTCACTATCTGAGATATACTCAACATGCAAATTTAAATTACAAACTCAAGATTTTCATTAGGAAAACATTAGATAATTTAAAAAATTCTACCAGATGTTTCAGAAGAGACTGGAATAGCACAGACTATCAAATTTCTGTATAAAGTTACCACTGTTGATTTTTAATAGTAGACTTAATTCAAAAACTAAAAAATCCACAGATTTATGGTAAAATGGAACAAACCATGGTATATTTTAAATACTCAACTGATGGAGCATGAAAATTGTAAACTCGAACTGTGGTAAGTATATTGTACATGCAGATATATCCATATCCATTCTAATTAAAATACATTATCTGTTATTTTATATTTGGAACCAAACATTTATAACTTTAGTTATCAAAAACTAACACCTATATAAGACAAGGCTGGGAAGTGGAGAATTACCATCTGCTACAGTATCTGGTGAGCCTTTCTCCAAATCTTTCCCATTTAATTCTCAGAACTTAGCATATAAGGTTTGGGGCTCAGGCAAACTTTAGATAAGCCAAGGAAGGAATGGACCTTTCTGCAAGCCCTACTGTAGGCCAATGTCATTTACCCACTTAGCAACTTCTGTGGCAGATTTAGTCTACAAATTTGAGATAATCAAATAAATGCTATTAAATATTTCCATTTCTAAATAAGAACAATCATCTATGTTTTCTAAATGAAGCTCTTGGGCGCCTGGGTGGCGCAGTCGGTTAAGCGTCCGACTTCAGCCAGGTCACGATCTCGCGGTCCGTGAGTTCGAGCCCCGCGTCAGGCTCTGGGCTGATGGCTCGGAGCCTGGAGCCTGTTTCTGATTCCGTGTCTCCCTCTCTCTCTGCCCCTCCCCCGTTCATGCTCTGTCTCTCTCTGTCCCAAAAATAAATAAACGTTGAAAAAAAAATTAAAAAAAAAAAATAAATGAAGCTCTTGTTACTGGCCTATACCTTGACAATGAGTGAGGCTTAGAAATTAGGGAATGGAACCAAAGTCCTGGTAGGAACTCACACAATGTACAGCTGAAAGATGATAATCCAAATACATAAACTTATATTCTTCAGATGAAGAAACTTATCTAGGACACACTGGTAATACGTAGCAGAGCCAACTGAGAAGTCAAGGCATCAGATTCTAAGTCAATATCCTTTGACTACATTAACCTATTTCTACAGTGTCGGGCTTAAGGTTCTTAATACACACTTCAGATTGCTCACAAAGACATGAATAAATAAAAAGACAGGAGAAGGGAAAAGAACAAGAAGCTTCTCCACTTAAGACAAAGGAAACATGAAAGACAACAAATCATCTCATGTTTACTTCACTGTTAGTTAAGAGTAAGGAAGCAACTTCATTACCAATATCTGTATTTTTTATTCCCATGAAATTACTCTGATCTCTTTTAGAAATTTGCTGCTCTCTATTTGTCCCTGGACAATGATATGTATAGGTTAATAACTTTAGATTTAATGCACATAAAATTCAGCATACTGATGAAAAATTATCTATTTAGTAAAATTTTACATAGGAAGCATTCAAACAAACAATTATCACTTACTTGATTCAGTAATTCAACCAAACATCTATGAAATGCTACTTAATAAATCCCTACTATTAATACTTAACACTTCAAAAAAATGAGCAATTCCTTAGTACCCAGTTTCACTTTAAGAGATGAGAACTATTCTTATTTATGTGTCATAAAACATGATGGAGGTTTTTCCAGTTCTCCAGTCTTATACTGGAAGAAAATGGACCCTGTTTGAATGAATGATTATTGAGCCAAGTGATTTCTAGCACTTGGTTTGCCTTCATCAATGTATACTGTAGTCAGGTTAAGCAACAGCTGTTGCCAAAATGGGACTTATTTCCTCCAAGTGCTGCTTCAAGGTACAGAACATGAAGGTGTAAATACATCTGTCTTTTGCCATTTGCAGTTCTACTGGCCTTGTGTATGTCTTGAAGTAAGACAGATGGTCCCTGACATTGCACAGGCTTCCAGGGATATATATTTCCAAAAATAAGAGGGCAGATGTGAAATATGGTAAGCACACGTTTTATCCCCTCAAGGTTTGAACTGAGGCTTCTATCTCAATTTGAATATTCTCGTATAGGATCCTAGGCAATTCTTTAAAAATCTCTGTGCTAGAAATACAACTTTTTGTGCTTATTTTGACTTTTTGCCAAATATCTAGGACATGGAGTAAATAAAGGTTGATGTAGCCTAGGTAAGTACATAATTTTATTAGATATATTATCAGGTATACTGGAAGTAGTCACAAAACTTACATGTCTATAAATGAGTCAGCTCTGTGCTTTATTTCTACATATTCTATGTCAAATACTTCTTGTTAGTTTTATTTTTAAAATGCTACCAAAGGCATTTCATAGAAGCAAACTTAGAGTAAATGAGAATTTCTAGAATGAAAAGAGACCTGGAAATGAAAATCCCATTTGCTCATCACTCTGGTAACCTTAATATAGCAAGCAAAATTCTCAGTAAATGTAACAAAATTTAATGGAAATAATGCAAATTAGCTAACTTACAGTCATGAGACTTGGTCATAGTAAAAAAAATGTTAATAAAAATTGAAATAAATATAGCTTTTAAAATCTAATGGGATGAAATCTAATGATATGAGATGTAAGGGATTTGGTTCAAATCTCAACATATATAAAAAATGGAAGTTAAGGGAATTTTTTTCTCATAAAACAAATATTACTTTTGGTAAGGCAAAATACATGTATTTCAGTGAAAATGCCAAATTTTAAGGTAATAAAACCATAAATTGTATTCTAAAAATTCTATGAACAAATGTTGGGGTGACTTAGAATAAAAATTATAAGGAAATTACACTATAGCAATTTCTGGATATAATCAACAAACCCTTCAGAAAATGGATTAGAGGGGGTGTCTGGGTGGCTCAAGTCAGTTAAGCATCCAACTCTTGCTTTCAGCTTAGGTCATGATCTCACAGTTCGTAAGTTTAAGCCCCACTTCTCAATCTCAATCTCTCTCTCAAAAATAAATAAATAAACATTAAAAAAAAAAAAGTGGCTTAGGGTATTAAGTCTCATAAGAAGAGCCAACTATAAGTTATTAATACTATTATCAAAGTGTTTATAGGTCACTGTGATCTGTGTTAATAGGAAGCCAGAGAAAATAGCAGGAGGGGTGGGGAAAAAACGAACAGCAGGTGGGAAGAGTGGAAAATAATGGGCAGGGTAATAATGTGTGCTACACTAATGGCTCTGCCACAAGTAGAGAAGTCATTACAGACAACTCTACGAAAAAGACCAATAGTGAGTTTTAAAATCTCTTCTTTTGATAACTGTACTATAGTTATGTAAGAGAATATCCTTGTCTGTAGAAGTTATATATTGAAATTTGTAGGAATAAGGAATTACTAACTCTACTTTGAAACAATTTAAGAAAAATATGGTGTGTGTGTGTGTGTTTGTATGTGTGTGTGTATGCACACGTGTGCATACATGTATGGGCAGAGTGAGAGAATGTGAATGATAAGGCAAAAATACTGGATTGTCAACATTTGGGGAAAATGGGAATTCATTTTACTGGTCTTATAACTTTTTTTTGTAAATCTGAATCCTCCGAAAATTTTAAAAATTACAAACCAAGTATTCGTTGTGGGACAAATACTCTCTTTAAACACTTCAACACAGGACATGCTAAAAAGAATTTAAAAACTCAGCAAAAATATAATGGTCTGGGAACTGAGATAAAAAACCAAGTCAACAATGCAACATGTGTACCTTGAATTAATATTAATTCTAAAGCACATAATTCAAATTCATTTAAGTTATTTCATTAATAAATAATTACTAAGTTGTCTATAATATAAGGGAGCCTAATGTATGCAATCTAAAAATCAAGGAATTGTGACTAAGTTTTTAAAAAGAAAAGAAACAGAATTTATCCAAGTTCATAAAATATGGCAGTGGAGGGAGACACCAGGTGATTAATAGTTTCTGTCCATCTAAGGGCAGAGAAATAGAGAGTAGCAAGAGAGAGTGTGAAAGAGTGTGAAAGACTTTCTCTTTTTATTGTGGAAAATTTCAAATACATACAAAAGTAGGCTCAGTTTCCACTCCTCCTCACAACCATGTTGAATTAAATTCTAATATAATAGGATTTCATGCATAGAACCTCAGTCACTGTCTTAGAAAAGCTTATTTGAAAAAGAGAGCTAATTCTTTACATTATAAAAATAGCATAGCTCGTAAGTTTTAAAAACAATAAACACCAGAAACAAAGCTAGAATTAAATTCAAGAAGAACAATTTTGAGTATTCTTTCACTTGGATTCAGGAAACACACAAAAACTCATAAGTACTTTGCAGAATTGTACAATGCTCAGTTGAATAAAAAAGGTACAATTATGGATGATTTCTATAAGTAAAAAAAATAACTTTAAAATTATGATTCAAGATTTAGTCTAATTTTTATTTGATTCTACATCCCAGAAAAGAAAAAATGAATGAACAGTAAATAACCTCTTCATAACCTCTTTCCTATTAATAGCTACTGTAATTTTAAATATTTTTATGCTTATTTATTTTTGAGAGAGAGAGAGAGTAAACAGGGGAGGGACAGAGAGAGAGGGAGACACAGAATCAGAAGCAGGCTCCAGGCTCTGAGCTGTCCGCACAGAGCCTGATGTGGGGTTCAAACTTACAAACAGCGAGATCATGACCTGAGCCGAAGTCGGACACTTAACTGACTGAGCCACCCAAGCACCCTTTACTTATCTTATTTTAAAAAAAAGAAACTAGGGGCGCCTGGGTGGCGCAGTCGGTTAAGCGTCCGACTTCAGCCAGGTCACGATCTCGCGGTCCGGGAGTTCAAGCCCCGCGTCGGGCTCTGGGCTGATGGCTCAGAGCCTGGAGCCTGTTTCCGATTCTGTGTCTCCCTCTCTCTCTGCCCCTCCCCCGTTCATACTCTGTCTCTCTCTGTCCCAAAAATAAATAAACGTTGAAAAAAAAAATTAAAAAAAAAAAAAAAAGAAACTAAAAGAGGAAAGGGAAGCCAACATTCTATTTAAATCACTGAACATAGTTAAAGAGCTGAAATAAATTAAAAAAAAAAAAAAGGGATACAGGCCCAATGATCTATATCATAACATGCCTAATTTGGGACCTAAGTATATTTTTCCTTCCCCCTCCCCAAATATGCCACAAACTCCATTTTATTTCTGCATTCAGCAATAAGATCACTTTGTATACGAATACCACCCCACCAGGTAGAGGGTCCATTTCTGTGCTATGGTGAAATCGGGAGTTCAAAGGCCTTATCCCTGAGCATGAGTATTTCTTCTCACAAAAGTGACTTCTATAAACACTTTACCATCCAGCACAAAAATATTAAGACCTATTGATATAGTAGCCAAATAATATAATCTATTTCTTTTGTTGGAAAGGCCCTGAGGATTGTTTGAAGCCAGGATTGGGTTTTCTCTGAGCTACCTGCAGACAAAATTTAAGACAGTTGTTTCATTTCAAATTAGATAACAATCTCAGGATTGCTTATTGATGAAACAGGTAATCTGCCTATAGATATATATTTTTCTGGTACAAATGGAATTTCAGAATCATTTTGCGACTGATCATCTAATGATATCTTAAATATAGTACTTTATTTTCAAGAACTCAAAGAAGTGAGTTTTATATTCCTAACCAGTAGCAATTAAAAATGTTTTTAAATAGCTAAAATAAGCACAGACACATCAAGTGAGTCATCAAATGTCTTTGTGGATGTTAATGACCAATCTTGAGTAAAGCCCAAATTTTAGGACTCTGGCTTTTGAAAACTACCCATAATATCACATTGTCGTAACACTAATGACAGATTATTATTTGTAAATTATACCACGATATAGGTTTTTTTTTTCCTTTAAGTTTCAGAAACATGGTTGTCATCTAACAAAGTTCTTTCCTTAGTATTTGGGCCAGGTAAAATCTGGTGGTCATTATAAACACAGATTATGTCCACAAAAGCAAGAAACTGAAACTGTACTTTCAGACAAAGCCGCAAGGCAGCAAGTATAAGACTGAGTAGATGGGTCTGGTTTTTATTAGCCAGTACTAGTTTTCACAACTTGTCACTGCTTTGTCTTTGCTATGAATGTATGTGCACATGGTTGTATTTGAGTATGTTTGTACATGTTCTATACTTTGTACTTATTCTGCTGCCATTAAGTCTCACATGGGCTGGAAATGAAGAACGTACTCAAACGACCCAAAGAAAATGTGTTTTATTTTTATGTATCCAATCCTCTAAAGCAGCTATTTTAAAAAGTAGCAAGCCTAAGGCCTTACCCTGTTCGTTTGGTGATGGTCCCCAATGTCATTGGTTGCTTGATTTGTGCAAGAGGCATCAATACCATCAAGCTGGGGAGAGGAGAGAGCCGAGGGTTGCCAGGGTTGTTGTTGGCAAAATTATTGTAGGAGTCTTGGCTGTTTAGTTTCCCTACAAAAAGAAAAATAAAGAAAAGCATCACCAAGAGATGTTTCCTTCTCTCATGTGATTTGCACTCACTCCACTAACCATTTAAGAAAGTTATCAAAGGCAGAATTGATTCTAAAAGAATCATGGTTATATGGATGGGAAAAAACAAAGGATACTGGTAACACCAAGTGTGACTTGATTATAAACAGAGATTTTAGTCTTTGAGGATAGAGGAATGGAGGATACAGAAATGGATGGATGTTAAGTGGTTATACAAATAATTAGTATAAAATTTAATTATAATTTTATGATCTTATGAAGGAATATAGGATAGTAACAGAAAACACAACAGGAAGATATAAGGTAGTCTAGAGGAGGCATGAAGCAATTCTCTAAACAAGCTGAAAGTAAGTGGGTAGAATATTCCAGCCACAGCAGCCTGTGAAAGCTGGGAGGGTGGAAGAAAGAGGAGTCATGAGATTAGTATCCACAGAGAACAGGAGACACAGGATGAGTAACAGAAGTCATAGGTAAAATCATCACCTTCTTCCCAATATCTACCACCCTCCATCATAAAGTTTAAAAACAAAAATCAACACATTTCCCTTTATTTTATGCTGGGCATTAATATAAAAAATAAAAAGAATAGTCATTATGGCTCACTAGTAACCAGGAAAAACAAACTCATCTGTGAAGTAAAATCTGATCTGCAGAGGGAATAATTACTTTCAGCCCACTAGTAAGCCAAATTCCTCCTACATACTTATCTTTTTTCCCTCTCCATGGTATTTTCCAGAATGTCCTATAAATGAAATCAGAGTATGGGGCTTATGGGGTCCAGCTTCTTTCATTTGCCAATAAGCATCTGAGATTCACCCACTCTATATTTTCCTGAAAGTATCAACAGATCTTTCCCTCTCCTCCCCCCCTTTTTTTTAAGTGGGCTTCATTCCCAGCACAGAGCCCAATGTGGAGCTTGAACTGACAACGCTGAGATCAAGAGTCAGATGTTTAATCAACTAAGCCACTCAGGGCACCCCAGATCTTTCCTTTTATTCGTGAGTATGATGGAATTATATGGAATACTTCAGTTTGTTTATCTAATCACTGCTTTTGGCTATTAATGAATAAAGGTGCTATAAACATTTATGTACAGGTTTTGTATGAATATAAGCTTCCTTTTTTGGATAAATAATCTAAGAATGGAATTGCTGGTCATAGTAAATGAATGTATGCATGACATAATAATTGTATGTTTTAAGATTATAAGAAAATGCCAGTTTGACAAAGTACCTGAACCATTTCTCATTCTCACCAGTAAAGTATCATAGTTCCAGATCTTCCATATCCACACCAGCATTTAGTATTGTCATTCTTTTTGATTTTAGCTATTCTGGCCTTTATTTGGATTTCTCTAATGCATAATACAATGTAGTACTTTTTTGTTCATATACTTGTTATCCATATTTCTTTTTTGATAAAGTATCTGCTCAAATCTTGTGCCCATTTTAAAAACTGAGTCAATATTTATGCTGAGATATAATTCATATATTGTGAAAGTCACTCTTTTAAAATGCACACTTCTGTGGTGTTTAGTATATTCTACAGTGTAGCACAACCACGACCACTATCAAATTTCAGAATATTTTCATCACCCAAAAAGAATGCCCATACCCATTGGCAATCACTCCTCCTTTGTCCCACCTCTCAGCCTTTGACAACCAGGAACCTCCTTTTTGATTCTATGGCTTTGCCTATTCTGGATGCCTCATAAATGGAATCATATACAATGTGGCCTTTTATGACTTAGTATCTTTTCAAGGTTCATCCATGTTGTGCCACATGTCAGTTCATTATTTTTTATAACCAAATAGCATTCCATTGCATGGATGTACCACATTTGACTTATCCATTTATGTGTTCTCAAGTTTTCTTGGGTATACACACCTAGAAGTGGAACATTTCAGCCTGTATTTAACATTTTGATGAACTGCCAACCTGTGGCTGCACCAATGTATAAGGGCTCCAACTTCTCCACATCTTCAAAAATACTGTTATTGTCTACCTCTTATTTTAGCCATCCTAATTTTTTTTAATGTTTATTTATTTTTGAGAGACAGGGAGAGGCAGAGGGCAAGCAGGGGAGGGGCAGAGAGCGAGAGGGAGACACGGAATCTGAAGCAGGATCCAGGTTCTGAGCTATCACCACAGAGCCCGATGCGGGACTTGAACTCATGAACTGTGACAGTATAACCTGACCTGAAGTCAGATGCTCAACCGACTGAGCCACCCAGGCGCCCCTGTTTTAGCCATCCTAGTGGGTATGAAGTGGTGTCTTATGTGGTTTTGATTTGCATTTCCCTAATTCTAAGGATGTTAAACATCTTTTTCATGTGCAGTTTGGTAATTCGTATATCTTCTTTGGAGAAATGTCTAATCCGAAATATTTGCCCATTTAAAAACTGGATCGTCTGGGGCTCCTGGGTGGCTCATTTGGTTGAGCGTCTGACTTCAGCTCAGGTCATGATCTCACGGTTCATAAGTTCGAGCCCCATGTCACGCTCTGTGCTGACAGCTCTGAGCCTGGAGCCAGCTTTGGATTCTGTGTCTCCCTCTCTTTCTGCCCCTCCACCACTCGTGCTATGTCTCTCTCTCTCTCTCTTTCTCTCTCTCAAAAATAAACATTTTTAGAAAATTAAAAGTAAATAAAATAAAAATTGGATTGTCTTTTTACTGTTCAGTCATAAGTTAATCATATTCTCTGGATACAAGCCCCTGGTCAAATATATTATTTATAAATATATTTGTCCCATTACATGTGTTGTCTTCTCACCTTCTTCATGATGTTCTTTGAAGTATAAAAGTTTTTAATTTTGATAAAGTCTACTGTATCCATTTTTTCTTTAGTTGCTTATACTTTTATTGTCATATCTAAGAAACCATCGCCAAATCCAGGGACACAAAGATTTATGCCTATGTTTTCTTCTAAGAGTTTTATATTTTCAGTTCTGACATTTAGGTCTTGGATCTATCTTGAATCAATTGTTATAAATGGTGTGAAGTAGGGGTTCAATATCATTACTGTGAATTTTGGATATCCACTTGTTCCAGTCTTTCCACAGAAAAGACTCTTCTTTCCCACATCAACAGATTGTCCTGGCACTCTTGTTGAAAATCAAAAGGCTACAAATGTCAGGAATTATTTATAGATCTTACTCTCAAATTTTAAAAGATCTTTATATATTCTGGACATAAGCCTTTTGTAAATTTTCAAATATGTTCTACCACCCTGTAACTTGTCTTCTTACAGATCTTTCAATAAGCAAAAGATTTTTTCCCATAAAGTCCACCTCATGAATTTGTTTAGTATATGTGGTGTTGAATTGATGAACTATTTGCCTAACCTAAGGTCAAAAAATTCAATCTAAAAAATTTTAAGTCTTGTATTTTATCTTCATATATATAATTTATATCATTTGTTACATGATACAGTTAATTTTTTAAGGTATGAAATGTGATTTTTTAAAAAAATAACAATGACATGAAATGAAACAAATGAAAGCAAATAAAACAAAATCTCCAAAGTTTAAGTGAAGTTTATAGCAACTTTACATATTAGGATTTTTTTTGTTTATTTTTTAATCAGTGCCCTGATATTAATGATAAAAATTTTATATTACCGATATAAAATATTACTGATAATGTCTATTACTCCAGTATTATGATAACTGAAGCCTGAGACAAGGCAGGATCCATGATCTCTGTAATTTTTTGATATATTCACCAAATGACAAATCTGAGCTAAATTTTGGTGAGCTGAAGTGGTATGCCAATTTGGATTGCTTTCTTTTTTTTTTTTAATATGAAATTTATTGTCAAATTGGTTTCCATACAACAAACACCCAGTGCGCATCCCAACAGGTGCCCTCCTCAATGCCCATCACCCACCCTCCCCTCCCTCCCACTCCCCATCAACCCTCATTTTATTCTCAGTTTTTAAGAGTCTCTTACGGTTTGGCTCCCTCCCTCTCTAACTTTTTTTTCTTCCCCTCCCCCATGGTCTTCTGTTAAGTTTCTCAGGATTGTTTTCTTAACACAAAAAGAAATCGTATTATAATTACTGAAAAGAAAGAGAACAGTATATCAAAAGGGAACATACTATATTCTGGAACAGAAGCACCCACTTGGACATTTATTATTTCTATATTATTTGGTGTCACCACCTTGTGGCCTACAGCTACAAAATTCAAATTAGTTACAGATCTCATAGAGAGAAGGCTATGAAATACAAAGACAGAAATTGTTATTATGTTATCAAAGTTCTTTTCAGATACAAGCCACATGGGATTAGAAATTTTAGAATATTTTACGTGTTTTTCTGAATGTCCATGTTTTGAAATGCTGTCATATTGGGAATTAGGTTCCTAAACAACTCATAACTTCTAAAATAGACATTACACAAACATCTACCCAAATGCACACAGAATTCACTAAAAATGTGCTTTTATTTTCAAAATTCTTAGCACCCCTGTTCAGTCACCTTTTTCCAAGGAAAAATTATTGTGAAGCACCTCTGTCCCAGTAAATAATGGTTTTTCAGAGGGACTAAAGATAGAAAAAAAAATAGAGAAAAATAATATTGAATTTCATTTCTTTTAGTCAGTGGTTTCATGTCACTGTATTCAACAAAACCTGCTGCTTCCACCAACGTTGTCATTTATTTGCAAAGACGCCAGCTAGGATTCTGATTGGAACTGCAATGAGTCTGTAGATCAGCTGAGGAACTACTGCCATCTTACCAAGCCAAGAATATGAGATGTCTTTTCATTTATTTAAGTATTCTTTAATTTCTTTGAACATTATTTTGTAGATTTCAGGGTACAGGTTTTATACTTCTTTGGTTAAATTTAGTCCTATTTTATTCTTTTGGATGCAACTTGTAAAAAGAATTATTTTTAATTTCACTTTTCAGACTGTTAATTGCCAATGTAGAAAAATACAATTAATTATTGTACATTGATCTTATATCCTATAATCTTTGCTGAACTTATCTCAGTTTCTTGTGGATTCCTTAGTATTTTCTACATACATGATCATGTCATCCTCAAAGAAGAAAGTTTTACTTCTTCCTTTCCAGTCCAGATGACTTCTATTTATTTTATTGCCTAAAAGCCTTGGTTACAACTGCCAGTACAATATTGAACAGAAGTGGCAAGAACAGACTATGATTCATTTTAAGTTATTTTTTGTATATGGACTGAGGTGTGAGTTGAGGTTGTGTTCATGCTTTGAAAGTGGATATCAACTTGTTTCATCACCATTAGAAAGATGATCCTTTCTCCATTAAATTGCCTTTTCATCTTTGTCAAAAATCAAATGACTATACACGTGTGCATCTATTTCTAGATTTTGTTCCATTGATCCATGTGTCTATCCTTTCACTAATACTACATTTTCTTGATTACTGTAGTTTTTTTTTTTTTTAAGACAGAGAGAGTGCACGTGTGAGCCTGTATGAGTGGAAAGAGGGGCAAAGAGAGAGGAGAGACAGAATCCCAAGCAGTCTCTGTGCTGTCAGAGCAGAGCCAGACACAGGGCTCGATCTCACAAACCGTGAGATCATGACCTGAGCCGAAACCAAGAGTCGGACACTCAAGTCACTGAGTGACCCAGGCACCCTGTTGACTACTGTAGTTTCATAGTGATCCATGCACTTACACAGAAACTTTACAGAAAATTTTCCACACTTTCCATGTTATAAAAACAAGTCCAGTGTTTATAACTCAACAACTCTTCCATACAGAAAACACCTTATTGACCCAATGTTATTTTCAAATAATTGTTCTTAACTTATAAAAGTTATCTGCCCCAGTTCAATGGTTAACAATAAATATTGTATTTTATAAATAACAGCAAACAGTAAGCATTTTTTTTTTACTAATTTGTAAGTGGAGTGTTAAAGTCCCCTGCAATTACCACATTCTTATCAATAAGGTTGCTTATGTTTGTGAGTAATTGTTTTATATATTTGGGGGCTCCTGTATTCGGCACATAGGCATTTATAATTGTTAGCTCTTCCTGATGGATAGACCCTGTGATTATTATATAATGCCCTTCTTCATCTCTTGTTACAGCCTTTAATTTAAAGTCTAGTTTGTCTGATATAAGTATGGCTACTCCAGCTTTCTTTTGGCTTCCAGTGGCATGATAAATAGTTCTCCATCCCCTCACTCTCAATCTGAAGGTGTCCTCAGGTCTAAAATGAGTCTCTTGTAGACAGCAAATAGATGGGTCTTGTTTTTTTATCCATTCTGATACCCTATGTCTTTTGGTTGGCGCGTTTAGTCCATTTACATTCAGTGTTATTATAGAAAGATATGGGTTTAGAGTCATTGTGATGTCTGTATGTTTTATGCTTGTAGCGATGTCTCTGGTACTTTGTCTCACAGGATCCCCCTTAGGATCTCTTGTAGGACTGGTTTAGTGGTGACGAATTCTTCAGTTTTTGTTTGGGAAGACCTTTATCTCTCCTTCTATTCTAAATGACAGACTTGCTGGATAAAGGATTCTCGGCTGCATATTTTTTCTGTTCATCACATTGAAGATCTCCTGCCATTCCTTTCTGGTCTGCCAAGTTTCAGTAGAGAGATCGGTCACGAGTCTTATAGGTCTCCCTTTATATGTTAGAGCACGTTTATCTCTAGCTGCTTTCAGAATTTTCTCTTTATCCTTGTATTTAGCCAGTTTCACTATGATATGTCGTGCAGAAGATCGATTCAAGTTACGTCTGAAGGGAGTTCTCTGTGCCTCTTGGATTTCAGTGCCTTTTTCCTTCCCCAGATCCGGGAAGTTCTCAGCTATTATTTCTTCAAGTACACCTTCAGCACCTTTCCCTCTCTCTTCCTCCTCTGGAATAACAATTATGCGTATATTATTTCTCTTTAGTGCATCACTTAGTTCTCTAATTTTCCCCTCATACTCCTGGATTTTTTTATCTTTTTCTCAGCTTCTTCTTTTTCCATAATTTTATCTTCTAGTTCACCTATTCTCTCCTCTGCCTCTTCAATCCGAGCCATAGTTGTCTCCAGTTTATTTTGCAACTCGCTGATAGCATTTTTTAGCTCCTCCTGGCTGTTCCTTAGTCCCTTGATCTCTGTAGCAAGAGATTCTCTGCTGTCCTTTATACTGTTTTCAAGCCCAGTGATTAATTTTATGACTATTATTCTAAACTCACTTTCTATTATATTGTTTAAATCATTTTTGATCAGTTCGTTAGCCGTTGTTGTTTCCTGGACGTTTTTCTGAGGGGAATTCTTCTGCTTCGTCATTTTGGATAGTCCCTGGAGTGGTGCGGGACTGCGGGGCACTTCCCCTGTGCTGTCTTGAATAACTTGAGTTGGTGGGCAGGGCCTCAGTCAGACCTGATGTCTGCCCCCAGCCCACTGCTGGGGCCACAGTCAGACTGGTGTGTGCCTTCTCTTCCCCTCTCCTAGGGGCGGGATTCACTGTGGGGTGGCGTGGCCCGTCTGGGCTACTTGCACACTGCCAGGCTTGTGGTGCTGGGGATCTGGCGTATTAGCTGGGATGGATCAGCAAGGTGCACAGGGGCGGGAGGGGTAGGCTCAGCTGGTTTTTCCTTCGGAGATCCACTTCGGGAGGGGTCCTGCGGCACCAGGAGGGAGTCAGACCCGCAGGAGGGATGGATCCGCAGAAGCACAGCTTTGGGTGTTTGCGCGGTGCAAGCAAGTTCCCTGGCAGGAACTGGTTCCCTTTGGGATTTTGGCTGGGGGATGGGCGAGGGAGATGGCGCTGGCGAGTGCCTTTGTTCCCCACCATGCTGAGCTCTGTCGTCCGGGGCTCAACAACTCTCCTTCCCGTTGTCCTCCAGCCCTCCCGTTCTCCGAGCAGAGCTGTTAGCTTATAACCTTTCAGATGTCAAGTCCCGCTTGCTGTCGGAACACACTCGTCCAGCCCTTCCGCTTTTGCAAGCCAGACTCGGGGGCTAAGCTTGGCCGGCAGGCCACCCCTCCGCCCCAGCTCCCTCCCGCCAGTCCGTGGAGCGCGCACCACCTCTCTGCCCTTCCTACCCTCTTCCGTGGGCCTCTCGTCTGCGCTTGGCTCTGGAGACTCCATTCTGCTAGTCTTCTGGTGGTTTTCTGGGTTATTTAGGCAGGTGTAGGTGGAATCTAAGTGATCAGCAGGACGCACGGTGAGCCCAGCGTCCTCCTACGCCGCCATCTTCCCAGGATCTCTCTTTTTTTACTAATTTGAATAAGACAAATTTATATAAAAAAAGCAAACAATCCCCACAAGAGATCAGAATGAATATCTTATTTCTAAATGACATCCTGAAAGACATTATTTTTTTTAGTTTGTATTTAAATTTCAGTTAGTTAACATATAGCTTAATAGTTTCAGGTGTACAATATAGCAATTCAACACTTCCATACATCTCAGTGCTCATTACAACAAGTACACTCCTTAATCCCCAACACCTATTTAACCTATTCCCCCGCCCACCTCCCCTCCAATAACTACCAGTTTGTTCTCTATAGTTAAGAGTCTGTTTCTTGGTTTCTCTCTCTCTCTCTCTCTTTCCCCTCCTCTTTTACTCATTTTGTTTCCTAAATTCCACATATGAGTGAAATCATATGGTATTTGTCTTTCTCTGCCTGAATTATTTCACTTAGCATAATACTCTCTACCTCCAGGCACATCTTCGCAAATGGCAAGATTTCATTCTTTTTAATGCCTGAGTAATATCCCATTGTGTATATATACCACATTTTCTTTACCCATTCATCAGTTGATGGACATTTGGGCTATTTCCATAATTTGGCTACCGTAGGTAATCACTGCTATAAACACTGGAGTGCATGTATCCCTTTGTATCTGTATTTTTGTAGGGTTGTAGGGTAGTTCTACAACTTTTAGTTTTAACTTTTTGAGGAACCGCCACACTGTTTTCCAGAGTGGCAGCACCAGTTAGCATTCCTACCAACAGTGTAAGGGGATTCCCCTTTCACCACATCCTCGCCAACACCTGTTGTTTCTTGTGGTGTTGATTTTAGCCATTCTGACAGTTGTGAGGTGATGTCTTATTGTAGTTTTGATTTGCATTTCCTTGATGATAAGTGATGCTGAGCATCTTTTCATGTGTCTTTCAGCTGTCTGTATGTCTTCTTTGGAAAAATGTCTATTCATATCTTGTGCCCATTTTTTTTAAGTTTATTGATTTATTTTGAGAGAGAATGAGCACAAGAGAATCACAGGCAGGCTCCACAGTGTCAGTGTATAGCCCGATGGCTCACAAACCATGAGACCATGACCTGAGCCGAAGTCAGACACTTAACCGACTGAACCACCCAGGCATTCCTCTTTTGCCCACTTTCTATTGGATTATTCACTTTTGGGGTGTTGAGTTTTATAAATTGTTTATATATTTTGGATACTAACCCTTTATTGGATATGTCACTTGCAAATATCTTCTCCCATTCTAAGGCTGACTTTTAGTTTTGTTGATCATTTCCTTCATTGTGCAGATGGTTTTTATTTTGATGTAGTGCCAATAATTTATTTTTGCTTTTGTTTCCCTTGCCTCAGGAGACATATCTAGAAAGAAGTTGTGATGGCTGATGTCAAAGAATTTACTGCCTGTGTTCTCTCAAAGACATTCACTCTTAAAACAGCATGGATTCAATACAGAGGGAGAACTATCACACCATAATTAATGGTAGCTTCAGAGTTAGTGGAATGGTAAGAAGTTCTTTTTAAAAAATCATTACAAGCAGCACTTGGGTGGCTCAGTCGGTTAAGTACCTGACTGCAGCCCAGGTCATGATCTCATGGTTCGTGGGTTTGAGCCCTGCGTCTACTCTCTGCTGACAGCTCAGAGCCTGGAGACTGCTTTGGATTCTGTGTGTCTCTCTCTGCCCCTTCCCTGCTCACATTCTGTCTCTCTCTCTCTCAAAAATAAACAAACATTTAAAAAATGTAAAAAAAATCATTACAAAATGAAGGTATCTTCAGAATTAGCATAATGGCTTAACCAAATGGGACTTGTTTTTTGGGGCACAAACCTATGGAATAATCAAGTTAAATACTGATGTCTCTTCAGCAATGTAAGAAATTCTTATTGAGGAGGGCACCTTTTGGGATGAGCACTGGGTGTTGTATGCAAACCAATTTGAAAATAAATTTGATATTAAAAAAAAGCTTCTCTTTCTGTGCTCACACAATGGGCAGCAAAAAAAAAAAAAGAAAAAGAAAAGAAATTCACAGAAATTTTTATCTATCTCCTCAATTTCTGAATACAACATTTGATATCTGTAGAGGAATAACAGAAAACTTTTTTATACCAGTTAAGAAATGAGCAGAAGACATGACACAGACTTTCTTCCAAAGACATACAGATGGCTAACAGACACATGAAAAGATGCTCAACATCACTCATCATCAGGGAAATACAAATCAAAACCATGATGAGATACCACCTCACACCTATCAGAATGGCTAAAATTGACAACACAGGAAACAACAGATGTTGGCAAGAATGTGGATGAAGGGGAAACCTCTTACACTGCTGGTGGGAATGCAAACTGGTGCAGCCACTCTGCAAAACAGTGTGGAGGTTCCTCAAAAAGTTAAAAATAGAATGACCCTATGATCCAGCAATTACACTAATAGGTATTTACCCAAAGAATGCAAAAATAGAGATTTGAAGGGGCACATGCACCCTGATGTATATACAGCACCATTATCAACAATAGCTAAACTATGGAGAGCCCCAAATGTCCATCAACTGATGAATGGATAAAGAAGATGTGGTATATATACACAATGGAATATTACTCAGCCATCAGAAAGAATGAAATCTTGTCATTTGCAATGATGTGGATGGAGTCAGAGTGTATTATGCTAAGCAAAGTAAGTCAGAGAAAGATAAATGCCATATGATTTCACTCGTATGTGGAATTTAAGAAACAAAATAGATGAAGATAGGGGAAGGGGGAAAAAGAGAGAGAGAAGCAAAGCATAAGAGACTCTTTTTTTTTCTATGTATTTTTTTTTAATATGAAATTTATTGTCAAATTGGTTTCCATACAACACCCAGTGCTCATCCCAACAGGTGCCCTCCTCAATGCCCATCGCCCACTTTCCCCTCCCTCCCACCCCCCATCAACCGTCATTTTACTCTCAGTTTTTAAAAGTCTCTTATGGTTTGGCTCCCTCACTCTCTTTTTTTTTCCTTCCCCTCCCCCATGGTCTTCTGTTAAGTTTCTCAGGATCCACATAAGAGTGAAAATATATGGTATCTGTCTTTCTCTGTATCACTTATTTCACTTAGCATAACACTCTCCAGTTCCATCCACGTTGCTACAAAGGGCCATATTTCATTCTTTCTCATTGCCACGTAGTATTCCATTGTGTATATAAACCACACTTTCTTTATCCATTCTTCAGTTGATGGACATTTAGGCTCTTTCCATAATTTGGCTATTGTTGAGAGTGCTGCTATAAACATTGGGGTACAAGTGCCCCTATACATCAGCACTCCTGTAGCCCTTGGGTAAATTCCTAGCAGTGCTATTGCTGGGTCATAGGGTAGATCTATTTTAATTCTTTGAGGAACCTCCACGCTGTTTTCCAGAGCGACTGCACCAGTTTGCATTCCCACCAACAGTGGAAGAGGGTTCCCGTTTCTCCATATCCTCTCCAGCAAGGAGACTCTTAACTATAGAGAATAAACTGAGGGTTGATGGAGGCGGGTGGGTGGGGGATGGGCTAGATGGGTGATGGGCATCAAGGAGGGCACTTGAGATGAGCACGGGGTGTTATATGTAAGTGATGAATCACTAAATTCTACACCTGCAACCAATTTTACCATATATGTTAATTAACTAGAATTTCAATAAGAAGTTTAAAAATAAACCATAAAAAGAAAAAAATTATGGTTAAATCATTCACTCTTTAGACCACTGTAGATGCAAGATTCACCATTAGACAACTATAGTAATACTAATTTGAATCTGAAATCAGACTGCAGCACTAAAATATCACAAGCTAATGAAATTCAAGGAATGTTCATGACACATATTTCACAACTAGTAGTCAAATATTTCATGAGTGCCTTAACCTAAGATTACATGCTGTGAAGACTGCCTTCTCTGTTATCACAGAGCTTACAGTCTTATATGCATGAAACAGGAATAATTTAAATGCTAACGGCCTAGTACTGAAAGATAAGTACAAATGGGATCAACTATTTGGAGAAGAGATCATGGAGCAGATGGGACATAACCTAGGCTTTGAAAGATGTGCAAAATATGGAGATGACTAGGAGAGAAGAAATATGCTGAGCATGAAGGATAACATGAAAAGCAGAGGGTGTAAAGGGATGCCACATATGTGAGCAACAGTAAGGAATCTCTAACGAGAGGAGATTATAATAGAAAGCAGTAGGAAGATTAAATGATTTCAGTTTTAGAAGAACTTTTTAATTGAGCCAGAGGAGCAGGGACTTAGGTAAATTCTTCAGCAAGGGAATATACAGATTTTGAGATCACTGAACTTTATAGGTAGGATGAGTGGTCTAGAAAAATGAAGTGATTCACTGAGAAGCTCCAAATCTTGTGATATAGTTAGCCATAACTTAAAACCCCTCACCTCATAATAGTATACAAGGTGCTTCATACCTATCCCTCTCAGCATGCTATTGTATTGCCAAGCAACACCCAAGTTTGTGGGCATTTACTCTTGGTGTCTGTGTTTATGATGTAGCCTCTGACACGCAGCCCATCTGAAAGGGTAAAGTAAGTCTACCTTAAGGGTAAAGGGTTTTATATTCATATAGGTATAGTGTCTGTCTTATATTTTATTGGACATGGCAAGCAACTTATAACAATAGCTTTAATGAAAGAATAAATGGATTAATAAAACACTCCATGATGACAAGGTTCAGGAAGGTAAACTCAGAAAACTACTAACTTTGGTAATCTTCAATAAGGTCATTTCAGTAAAGAGGTGGAAAACTCAGATGGAAAGGGATAAGTAAAAGAAACATTGATCGGAAATGATCAAGGTAATGGATATAGAACACAGATATAAGAACTTTGGGCCTGAAAATAAGACATTCTTTTGATGTCTGCAGACATCAAGATGAGTTACTGTCCCAAGCAAAGTTTTCATCAATATTCATTCTTTCACTTAACATTTTTTGAGCCTTATCAGTATAAGGCCCTGTTCTAGCCCTGGATGAATAAGTCCAAGGGCCTCCTAAAGAGTTCATAACATAATGAGACAGAAAGTATATAAACAAAAAATTTTAAATGGGCGAAAACATGCTAACAAAGATATCTGCAGAATGTCTCAGGAACAACAACTATAAAAGGGAGACATTTTTATGTTGTTTCAAAGGGACAACTTAAAAGGGAAGCTAAGGCATACAAATTTTAAGCATAGAGGAAGAAACCTGTATCTTTATACCTTTATTTTTCAAATAGAAAATAAAGGATAAGATGAGAGATGTGCGAACAATTACATAGCAGTTAGTAAAATGAGGGAAATGGCTTAGACAGGAAATCTCATTAGCTGACACATAATGATCTACATGTAAAAAATATACATTAAAAAACAACAAATTTAAAAATGAAAGTTCATACTCAATAAATCAAACATACAAAAGTCATAATGATCCTTTCCTTCCCTTTTCCAGTGTTCAAAGTCTTTGGTTAAAAATAATTTTTCACTGTCTCTTGTATCATGGATTTTCTTTGAAAATGCAGCTAGATCTAACAAACCTCCAGATTTATTCTCCAGGAAAACTGGAGACTCTTCCAGAGTAGGGGCAGTGTTTTACTATTGTGGACAGCACAAATGTTTGCTGAATGAATGAAATATATTTTTTCCCATATCCAGGAAGTACAAGAAAACAGAGTCCTATGATCCATAGAAAAAATTAATTTTGGAGGGACACAAAATACTTCAGAAGATAGCCAGATGCTGGAATCTATGGCTTTAGCTATTCTGCTTAGTCTCATGTTGACTGAACCAGAAGCCTAGACTTGATAACTTTTCGAACAGATCTTCAGACACTTCCTTACGGGTATATCAAGCCTAAATTTCCAAGTCAAGATTTTTCATTAAGCCTGAAGTCTCTTAATATAATGAGGTTCAGCAGGAAGAAACTTGTAGTATCCCAAGTCTTGGATGAGGATTAAGTCTGTCCCTCCATTTTATCCTTCAATTTCCCATTGGACAGAAAGGAATAGTAGCACTATTTCTTTCTTGCACCTCTCAGGCATATATATATGAGAGTAACAGTAAAATTAAAAATTTCCAAGCTCAATGAAGAGTCACTACATATATGCTAAATGTCATTTTCACGAACTGTTCTTTCCTTTTCTCTTTTCTCTTAATTGTATAAGTACAATGAAAATAGCAGAGGTTGTTGAATTGCAGTTTTAGTAGTAAGCTTTTTAAAATCTTAAGACACATGTAATATTTCCACACACTATTATACTTTTGAATTCCAGCTGGGACAAGACCTGTAAGTGACAAATGCCATGAGAATGGATATTCTCACAGTATTTCTGGCACATCCAAACAGAGGAAGTCCCAAAGATCTCATGAGAAAATAAGCTCTTCTAAGACTCTCATCCCAGTTTTTGGGCTTACTCTATATAGATAAACTTCTATAAGCCTTCAGGCTTTTGGGTCTTTATCCAAATCCACAAGAGCTTTGATCCTTTAGAGGTTTACCAGTCTCCAAGATAGACAGAGTTCTCTTGGGAGAAAAAAATCCCAAGTTCCAATAAAATGGTTTCTCAATAAACTAGAGCAGGAATTCTATTTGGGAGTAGGAAATCATTTAAAAATCAGAATTTATAAAACATCCCTTGATGCTTAAAGCTATGATATTTTGTTTTTGTTTTCAGTTGTTTATTTGCTTAATTATTATTGTTTTTATTGTTAGAATGCAAGGCACTAAACCAGTACAGTTCACACTGGGCTTTAACCACTGACTTCTGGGTTTACTTGAACAAGTTTGCATTTTTGAAAAAGGAATTATGAAAACAACCTCATGCACTCTTTTTTTTTTTCCTTCCACCTTTTGGAAGAATACCTGCAGATACCTTTTACTGAGGAACTCTCAATATCCATACCAACATATGGTACCATTGTCTGTGTGTCAGGTTGACATGGTATAACCTGTTTACAAGAAGTTTTGCTAACTTCAAAATGCCATCTTATCATTTATGCATTGTCCCTAAGTATGTTTTCCCAGACATTCTATACTATAAAAACACAGAGGAAAAATGGATTAAGTTGAGTATAAAAGTAAAGAGAGAAAATAACAATGGGCTTTGTTGCTGCACTAGAGGAACAGCTTGTCAGGTCAGCTTTGCAGAGAGGCATATTCCCAAACCAGTCATCATTAATGGACTCACTTCCACAGGAAAAAAAAAAAAAAAGACAGAGTCTGAAAACTCCGGACAAAAGAAATCCCTGCAGACAAAGTAAAAACAAATTAAAAGACCCATTATAAAACACAGATGCTACAAGGAAAATAAACTTTGCAAGATTTACTGGGCTTTGACAAACGTGAACATTTGTGGAAAAGACATCAGCAACAACTCCCAGGTAATGTGGCTAGACTCCTTTCTGTTTCATCTTTACCCTCTCTTCAGAAGCTGCCAGGCTGGGATTCTTAGCTTCTGAATGCAGTGATGTGAGAACACGTGAATGTGGCAAACTGCCAGCTTCAAGAAGTTTCTGAAGCCAGCAATATCCTGAAATTGTTGACCATTTCAGATTATGCTAAATATTAAAGTTAATATCAGTTTATCTATATGTGTATGCACTTCTTCTTAAATGCAGTCAAGAGGAAAAACAAGCCATAAATGTAATTACTTGCCTCCTCTCCCACTTTAAAAACTTTCCCTATCCCACCATACTATGAACTAAAGCAAATAAAAGCAGTTAAAATGACATTAAGCAATCAAGGGATAGAGTTATAAATCAGAAAGTACCTTAAAACAGTATCATATCAGTAAGAAAGGGAAAACTTTTTATTATAGATTTCTAGAAGCACAAACTACAGTCTGCTGCCAATGGGGGTTACAGGACGAGAATATTCTAGGATCAGAAGGTGTAAGAAACTAAGAACTGTCATGGAATAAAGTGAACCAAGTGGAGCATTTGAAGGATAAAGGAGCATTGTCTTTTGTTGTCAGTAGGGACACAGGGATAAGTACAAAAATGGCAAAGGTGTAGTTGTAAAAAAGCAAAGGACACCAGGCTGTGTTGACCATGCCCTCTGGGAGAGAACTATTATTGGAAGGTCTGCATTTTTTTTCGCACTTTTTGTTCCTTATCATGGGCATAGAACTTGTTCACTTTAGGTATTCCACTTTTCAGAAGGTTTACCATAGAAACTTTTCTATATATGAGACTCCTACAATAGTATCAAACTCTCTTCTTATCACCTCTCTATACACTTACCAACAAGATCCACTCTTATTCTAGGATACAAGCCTCCCTGTTAGGGTCCTTGGTCTGCTAATATTTTGAACCATTACATTTTGTAATCAGATTAATGACGGCCACTGAAAGCCAATGTCCATATAACAACCTGGCACTCCCAACAAGGCAGTTCTATAGAAAGAGCCCCACTCCCAATATCCCATTGTGACTGTTCTCCTCCCATCAATTTCCCTACTCTCAGACCTCATGTAGATGTTCTATCCCCTACATATCTTTCCAAAATAAAAACCGGGTAATGAGTTCGTATGGGGATTTTTGTGTGTGCTTTTTGCTTTCCACAGACAACCAAAACTTTTGGTCTGCTTTTAATATCCTGCTGTGGAATTGACAGGGATAAAAATCCAAAATATACCAGTGAGTTTAACTAAGTTAACTCTGTAGTTGAAAAGCTCCCGACTTCTTGACTCTGTCAAAGAGTACAATGGTAGCTTGTTTTGAAACAATCACTGGAAATCTGGGCTCTGAAAAGTTAAAAACACTGCTTAGCGCTAGCTTGCCATCTAATTTAACATTAAAGCTTTCTCAGCCAAACACTCGATAATTATTTAATCAAAACCAAATAAAATCCTTTCAGAGTATATAAAAAGTATCCTTTGCAAACAGGAATTTCCTGAATGTGGGTTGTTTTGGTTGGGATGGGAGTCTCTATTTCTCTCTTTCTTTCTTTCTCTTGTTCTTTTTTTTTTTTCTTTCTCCTTTCCTAGATGAGAATGACAAGCTTCCCAGCTGCAGTTCCAGGACTTTCACCCTCCTTTTTGACCTTTTCTCAGGCGTATTCCAGTATAATCTGTAATCTACTCAAGTAGGAAAAGGAAACAGCAGCGCCCTGGTGAGAAACAGCGCCTTCTGACCCACATACCAAACTGGGCGGAAGCAATGCTTGTTCACAGGAGCCAGGGAGAGTAGAACACACAATTAAAAGAAAAAATAATATATACATATTTTTTAAAAGACTGTTAACACAACAATCAAACAGTTTAGGTGACAAAGTTCAAGACAGAAAAGAGTTCAGGACAATCCTGATTGGGTATTGACTTGTTTCTCCTTGTAACTTTTCTGAGGGGAGTGACAGATGATGAAATCAAAGTGCTGCAAATCTTTATGCATTTCAAGCAAAAACACTTGTTGCTTTTCAACCAAACAGTTCACGGCGACACAGACATTACACTAGGTACTTTGGGGAAGGGTGGGAAGGTAAGAAGAGAAATCTCCCACAAATCCGACTTGAAAACCAGTGTCCAATCCTTTTTTTTTTTTTTTTTTATTTTTACGTGATGGGGACTGAGGTTTTGAATGATGACATTGTCATCACTGCGTCTCACTACATACAAAGTCGCCTGCGTGGAGATTTGCACTAGTGCTTCTTAAATGTCAGAAGAATTAAAACTTTATGCCCTGGAGAATTGAGATGCCACTAATTATTGAATAACTATTTACATAAATTTGTTTATCTATTTATACAAATATATGTTTATAAATAATTAAATTAAAAAACTGCTAGATTGCTTTCCTTTCTGTAGTCTGAATACATTTTCACCAGTTAATGATTTAAATGGCTCACAACTATCATATACAAGTTTGATTATTTTTCTTTCCTTAAATCTAAAATAAACTCAATAAATTCAGAAAGTTAGAACACAAAAATAAAAATCAAAAGAAACAAGTTTGCTAAAACTATACATACAGCAAGGGACAATCCACCCTGCTCCAAAAAGATACTAAAGCATGCTTAGAACAAGGAGTCTGGAATGTAAAAATAAGCCTGAAAAGGGAGACGAGATCAAGAGTTAGAAACATCGTTTATAAAATGTAAAAATATAAACAGGGGGAAAAATATAAACAGGGGAAAATAGAAGAAATATGTCCAAAAAGTTCAAGATAAAATAAGGTGTATGAGATAGGCAATGAAATACATTGTAGGAAAATCTCTTGCCTACATTTCCTCTCCACTACATTTGTGGCACAATTTAGTCTCAATCACATAGCCAACCCAAATTTATAAAATAAATGAAAAAAATTTCCCCCCTAAGTAAAAATTTCATTACTTTAAGTTTATTATTCTTAGAGCATTCCAAGATTGGAGATGAAGAACATTTTATAAACTATAAAACTTCTTAATATTTAAGTTTTAATTTAAATAACTTAAATAATTTAAATATCAAGAAGTTTTAGCAAGTTTTAATTCATTATAAACATTAGGATTGTAGCCTGCCACTCTTACAACAATGAAATATCAAAAACAAAACAACAAAAAACAAACAAAACAGTATTTAGACTATATTTAACACTAGAGATGACGAAGCAAACTCTTTTATGAATAAGAAGAATAAAAGAAAAGAATCCTGGGTCTTTCACTTTAAGATTCACATTATTCCTAAATCTAATATATTTAAGCAGCCTCAAAATTTCCCACTTTGAATTGAGCTCAAGCTTCTGAGTGCTCAGAAGTGAAGACTGTTAGCCCTGGTGAAAAATCTCCAGAATTAAAAACCCAGCAATCTAGCATCACTTAAACCAAATTTGGGGTTCAATGAACTTCCCAAAGTATAAATAAATCCTCACTTAAATTCTTTTGAAAATATACCTACGCTCATATCCCCCATGCTTATATCACAATGAATTTTGTATCATGTCAGCAAAGCAAACAGGAGGATGAACTTCACTGTCCGAAGGAAAAAATACATAAACTTATCTGCATCATTCAACAAATATAACTTTATTACTTAAACTGCTGAACATACAGCATGTGGAAGAATTGGGAGTTGGCTATGAGATAAAAACAAACACTGAGACAACATATTAAGTAAGTTGCAAGATTTAGGTGCATTTGTTTCAGACTTGGAGGATTCAAATGATTTAATTTAACATTTGCAAAACTTGTCTTTTGCAAATAAGCACTGTATAGTTAAGGAAAAATTAAATATAAAATCAGAGTATTTTCTGTTGAACAATTATAGTAGTAAAATGTAAGCAACATTCCTAATATTCAAAAAGATTTAAACTGGAATATCAATAGCAAAGATGCCCTGCTCCCCTGCTCTCCTTCCCGCTCCCCCACCCCCACCACACAGAAGCCTCCCTTCTTTTTACCCATGACTGTTAAGGATATTTTCTGGCTCTATTTCAGCATCATGACTCAGGTCATGAGAAGTGTCAAAGATGCATTTCCTTCAGATGGGAAAGAGCAACAGATTTTAACAACCATACAAAGTTGGGAGTATAGTGCAAAAGGGCCAAGTCAGCTTTTTTGACAGCAGGGAAGATAAAACCTTTTATATTCACATATATTTTATTTCCAGCTTAAAAACATTTAAATATCTCTCTATCAAAGTATGCTTACATGTTCTGCTCAAGAAGAAAATGGGAAACCCATGCCCAATTTAGCTGCCTAAATTACCAACAATTTGTGAAAGAGAATTGTTCACCTCCTCCCCCCCCCCAAAAAAAATCAGAGTATGCCATATGGGTGCTAATAAACTGTTCAAGTCCTTGTCTTAAAAACTAACTTTTCCTAAAGCAAAACCATGAATTTACTCATGTACATAAAAACTCCCTTGATAGAAATTCCCTGAGAGTGAGAACCACAAAGAGGAGTGCTACTATGACCATATCTGGGCGCCATATCCTTCCCTGTAATTCTTCTGCCATAGCAGAAACACTTTTTCTTAATCAGCTGGCTCACTGCCAAAAACCATATTCATTTATCAGTACTGTCATTTTATATTTTCTCTTATCCATGATTTTATCAAATGTGGACACATTTCAATCCACTCCCAAATCAGACAAGGGTGAAATATTAAGCATTCCCAACTAAGGATGAAAATAGAATAGCCTCTCTCTTCTGAGGCTGCCAACAACAACAATGCCCACATCAATTCCAGTATATCCATTCTGAAATAGTTTCACTCCTGTGCCTCGTTCTAGCTTCAATATTCTCACCTGCAAAAACACACCATCCAATGTTAATAACTCTTTCAATGAACCTTAAATCCCTTTCCTTTTCTCATCCTCCTCCAAATTCTAAACATCATTTTATGCTAAGAACCTATTATGCTAAGAACCATAATAGTTTCTATTTCTCAGTATGTGTAACCCTGGCAGAGCCCTGACCCCACTCTCTGTACCCTTTTGTAGCTTATAAACTATGGGCCAGAAGTCAGATTTTTACTTCCTGCTCGGATTTTAAGTTCAAGAGTACTCATGGTTGCTACTCCCAGCTGTGATAATTTCTAAATCTGTTTATTGGAGTCAGTTATTCAGACACTGGTCATTATGTATCCTAAGAAGCCTAATTTCTACTCTCTTTCCCTTCTCCATTTTTTCTAAAACCAAATTTTGAAAAAAATGTTTCACTGGACTCTGACCAGAATTTTCTTACTTCTTTGTCTTCCTCACTAGAAAAGTAAGGCAATATAGTAACATACAAACAGATATGCCAAATCCTCTTGTTGTTATTCTAATCACTAAAATAATATAACTCCTTCAAATCCCTGAAAACTGACTTCTAAGTTTACTGAGAGAAAGTTTCTACTACCCCAAATCCACCCCAAACAGAGGATTCCTTTGTGGGAAAACTGACCAGTCTAAGTGAAAAGATCTACAAATAGTATTGATTGGGGGTTCCCTAATACAATTGCCAGTCCCACCTGAGGGATCAGTGGGAACTAGAAGTTGGTATGACCTCCTCCTGCTCAAAGAACTTCCAATCATTTCTTTAGTACAGATGTATTAATTAGCTGAATAAAAATAAAATAATGAAACAAATTAATAAGTAATAAAATTTCAATAATAAAAATAAGAATGATCACCAAGGATTCTAAGATATCCAGGTCAATATTTTGGTTTAATCAGTCTGAGACTGGGCCTAGGCACCAGTACCTTTTATACTTATAAGGTAAATTGTAAGGTACAATCAGGGTTGAGAACCACCGTCCTAATATGAAAGATAATGATCACAACAAAAAAATTGAAAAAGGAACTCATACGAAATAGAGATAATGCATCAAGCAAAAAAATGCCTCAAAACTATATCCATATCTCAAAAGGATAAAGAATGTTCCACCTATAAAAAAAAGAAAAGGATGTGATAAAAAAATCATTTGGAGAGGGGCGCCTGGGTGGCTCAGTTGGTTGAGCATCTGACTTTGGCTCAGGTCATGATTTCCCGGTTTGTGAGTTCTGTGCTGACAGCTCAGAGCCTGGAGCCTGCTTCAGATTCTGTGTCTCCCTCTTTCTCTGCCCCTCCCACACTCATGCTGTGTCTCTCTCTCTCTCAATAATATAATAAATAAATGTTAAAAAAAATCATTTGGAGAAAAGGATATTAAAAACATGATACAGAAATAAAAATACAACAAGATTAGAAGACAAAGTTGGGGATACTCCCATAAAGTAAAACAAAAAGACAAATAGAAAAATAGAAAAGGAAGTTACAGATTCAGTGTAGGAGATCCATTATCCAACTAACATGATTTCCAGAAAGGGGCAAAAAAGAAAACAGCAAGGAAGAAACTATGAAGAACTGAAAGAAGACGTCTCTCAGGAGTGACACCTAAGAGTAGAGAGGGGTGAGGCAAGAGAGTGCCATTTGTCATTATAAAATTGTGGTCTTATTTGACTTTTATAATACATGTATTACTTTGACCAAAATATACATTAAATAGGTAAAGAAAGACAACAAAACTTCAATCAATGTTAACAGAAAAGAGAAGCAGAGATTAACTGTAAACTCTAATAATGCCTCAGTGGTAGAGTTTAATCACTCTGGTCCCATAAAGTATAGAGATAACAAATCCTTGAACAGTAGTACACAGAGGACTAAAGAAAGGAATTTTTAGAACATATAGACATCACTTATTCAAATGATTAAAAAATTTGCCTCCACTCAATTACCTAAATTCATTCATAGAAGCTAGGCATCTGGATGGAGTATTAAAATGGATATTAATTAATTGTAATATATTTCAAAAGTCTGATTCTGTAAGAAGACTCTGAGAAATAAACCATAGAAAACATAGTAACAAGGAAGCCGGGTTATTATAAAATGTTATAAGACATCCACATCCATAGTACACCAAGTTCATGCTAGGGTGGCCATGATTACAATCATGGGAAAGTTTAGAAAAGATCGCCCTCTAGAGGCATGTCTCCTTAACCATTTAAAAGCAAAACTATAAAAACCTGGATGGAGTCTGATTTGCCAACATAAAAAATAGAGAGAGAATATAATTGCATGAGCAGTAAAAAACGAAAGAACAAATTCTGGGTGGGTTTCAATTGCTAAATACCTTATGTGGCATTTAAGAGAAAACTTCCAGAGGGAAAAAATGTAGCATAGTCCAAATGAAATAGACAAAATGATAAAATATTCTAGCAGAGTTTAATCAGTTTTCATAGCACTACACGAAAGTTTATCTTACAGGCAATGTAAGAGTTTTTAAAAATACTCCACAGGTAATTTTATTTTCCTCAAAAACTATGCTATCTGAACCTCCCTCTCAGTTTTGCTGTGAACCTAAAACTGCTCTATAAAATAGTCTAGTAAAAAATTATGCTATCTTTATTTAATAGATGGTTCTTCAATTACTGCTTCTGAAATGAAAGCATCTTGTTTTCAGTAAGGTATTAATTATGAGGTCTCTCTTTTGTATCCACTTGCCCTAAAGAACTCATCTGCTCTGAGAAGCAATAGGAATTGACATAAAAATACTTAAAATACCATATGATTTTGGTGTATAGTAAAGGTAAAGACTAGCATAATATTGTAGCAACATTGTAAAAAGGATGATCAAAGAACTTATAAGAAAACAAATTCACTGGGAAAACTATTAGATCTAACAAGAACAAATTAGAAACAAGACTTCAATCTGAACTAAAACAGTAAAGTATATATAACCAGTAAAAATCCAGGTAGTAAACTAATATAGCCTAAAAGAAGATTTTATCCAGTTAACATGTATATACTCTATATATACTCTGTGTGATATGAGGCATAAAATTTAAAACAGAACTACAGTGCACATGATTGATTTTTCTTGGCAAAAATTAAAACATACAAATGGAAACTTCAATCCACAAGTAAACAGTGATGTAGAAAGAGAAGTCAGGAATCATCACATTATTGATTGTCTTAAGTAGGTGAAACTGTATAAGGCTGAAATGTGTGGTTGTTTTGTATTTACAATTGTGTTGTGGTCTGTATCAAGAAAACTACTGATCAACAAAAGTAAGTAATTACAAAACCATCATAAAGACTATAAACAATTTCTGAGCGGTAAAAAGAATGCATCACACAGATGCTAAAAAGACTAGTAATGCTACCAGTTATTTAAAAGTACTTTACTAAAATCAAGAGGCTTCACATCCAAGAATTCAGAGGCCCCTCTAGAGGTCTCAGTCTCATCAGCCAGCTCCATTTGGAAGAAGCAGAATCTGGAATTCAGATGCCAAAAACTGTGACTCAAAGAGGACTCCTCCCCTGAGGAACAACGAGTTGATGGGAAAGGAGACACTTCCAAGAACTCTGGAGAAGTGCAAAAGTGAATCCAAAACCCCTGTGTTAACTCAGTGGAAATTGCAGGATTAAAAAAAAAAAAAAAAAAAAAAAAAAAGGCTAAAAAGCCCTATCACTTTGCAAAGGACTAAAGAACAGGTAAATAAATTAATCAAAATGTATTTCCTGATGATATTAAAATAACAAAAACAGATGAAAAAGAAGGAATACCACTACCTGCACTTACAGTTTTGTGTTGGTATCTCCCTTCATTTCAGAAACATATCAGAAGTCAACTTATCAGAGCGCCTGGGTATCTCAGTTGGTTAAGCATCCGACTCTTGATTTCGGCTTAGGTCATGATCTCATGGTTCTGAGATCGAGCCCTGCTTCAGGCTCTGCAATGACACTGTGAAGCCTGCTTGGGATTCTCTTTCTCCTTCTCTCTCTCTCTCTCTCAAAATAAATAAATAAACATTTTTTAAAAAGTAGTCAACTTACCAATACTGAGTTCTATAATGATATTAAAACCTATATACAATAAAGTCACAATTATATTTCATTTACATTATTCAGTGACTTACTCGTTTATTCTGTTTTCTGGATTCAAGAGGTACTATATAAAAATACAAAAAATGAATCAGTCCTATATACCTCCTCAATAATAAACACTATCAATGACACTAATCATAGCAGCTAATTTTTACTTAGGATTTGATATGTACAAACACTATTTAAAGTGCTGTGATCCTGCCAGGTAGGTAATATTAACCCCATTTTATAGATAGAAAATTAAGGCACAGGTATTTAAGTAATTTGTCTAAGATTACAGAGTTATGAAATCATGGGGGATAGATTCCACCACAAGTAGTCTGACTCTAGGTCCTCCAACTGCCTCCCTGAGCACATTCCAGCTTCATAATGGAGATCATCAAAAAAAGAAGAAACAAAAAGGTAGAAAGTAGTAAGTAACAAGAGCATACAGAAGGAGTAAATACATAAAGTTACACATCATAATCTGAGCTGAGGTTGAAAAATGCATTGTGTACCAGAAGAAATATGCAGAAAGCAGTTCAGGTGTAGAAATAAGGTATCATACTAGAGAGCGAAGACAAGTCATTGAATTTGCTTGGGGCATAAGTAATCGTGGAAGAAATGGTTTCTCTATTCATCAAAAATTTACTAACTGGTAAAAGAAATGCCGTTCTCCTAGAGGACTATTTTGTGACCTTTGCCCTTTTCCTTAAAACTCCCAATACCTGCCACCATCCTCACTTCCTGATTCCATGAAGAAACAAAAGCAGTCTTTTCTTTCCCTCTAACTTCTCCCCATTTTTCTGCTCCCTTTTACATCAGTGTTTCTGGAAAGACTTGTTAATACCAGTCTCCAATTTCCCTCTTCCTGTCTCACCAGAATCCATTCCTATCAGGCTCCTCCCACTCCACCAAACTGCTCTTATCATGGTCACAGGTCCTCTACATTACGAAATTTGATGGTATTCTATTGCTTTCTCAGTCTTTCTTTTTTCTATAAATTATTTTTTTAATTTTATTTTTAATTTTGTAAAATTTACATCCAAATTAATTAGCATATAGTGCAACAATGATTTCAGCAGATTCCTTAGTGCCCTTACCCATTTAGCCCATTCCCCCTCCCACAAACCCTCCCGTAACCCTCAGTTTGTTCTCCATATTTATGAGTCTCTTCTGTTTTGTCCCCCTCCTTGTTTTCATATTATTTTTGTTTCCCTTCCCTTATGTTCATCGGTTTTGTCTCTTAAAGTCCTCAAATGAGTGAAGTCATATGATATTTGTCTTTCTCTGACTAATTTCACTTAGCATAATATCCTCCAGTTCCATCCATGAAGCTGCAAATGGCAAAATTTCATTCTTTTTGATTGCTGAATAACACTCCATTGTATATATATATATACCACATCTTCTTTATCCATTCATCCATTGATGGACATTTGGCTCTTTCCATACTTTGGCTATTGTTGATAGCGCTGCTATAAACATGGGGGTGCATGTGTCCCTTCGAAACAGCATACCTGTATCCCTTGGATAAATGCCTAGTAGTGCAATTGCTGGGTCGTAGGGTAGTTCTATTTTTACTTTGTTGAGGAACCTCCATACTGTCTTCCAGAGTGGCTGCACCAGTTTGCATTCCCATCTCAGTCTTTATCTTAAGTGGCCTATCAGCAGAATTTGACACCTGGATCCCTCCCTTTTCTCAGAAAAAAAATTTCTCATTTGACCTCTAGGATTTCTCATATATGGTTTTCCTTCTCTGTTACTAGCTATTTCATGGTGGAGGGCCCAGGTCTCAGTCTTGGGACATCTTTATTTTTTTTTCTTACTCAACTCACTAGGTGATCTCATCCAGCTTTTGGCTTCACCTGTGCCTTCCAAACACTTATCCTCAGTCTAGTCCTTTCCACTGAACTCCAGGCTTGTAGAACCGAATATCCACTTAATATCACTAGGAGGCCAAAGACACATCTTAAACTAAACATGTCCGAAACTTCTGATCCTGCCCCTATCCCCAAACCTACTTTAACATTGTGTTCCTCATTTGACATGAAGGCAACCCCGTCCTTCCAGCTGCTCAGGCCACAAGCCTTACTAGTTACCCTGACTCCTCTCTTCTGTCATACTTGACATAATAAATGCCAGATCCTGTTAACCCTACCATCAAAATGTATCAAGAATAAAATCACTACTCACAATCTCCATTATAAACAACTCAGTCTAAGCCTTTCCTCTCTAACCTGGATTTCTGCAATGCTCTCCTAACCAGTCTCACTAGGCTTCTACCCTTGTCACCTAGGACTGTGAATTCTCAATAGAAATCTCCATTCTGATCCTACTAAAACACAGTCTTATGTCACTCTTTTTCTCCAAGCTCTCTTCACAGCTTCTCCACCTCACTCTGAGTAAAAGTCAGAGGCTGACATGATCTGACCATATTTCCTCTGTAACCTCATCTTCTAGTATGCACCTTGCACACTGTGCTTCAGCCACACTGTCTTCTTTGCCTTTCCTTGAACACTCTAGGCACACTCCCAGTGCAGGGATTTTACACTGGCTGTTCCTTCTTCCTCAGACATACTCCCCAGATATTTGCATGACTTTCTCCCATACTTCCATCAGATCTTTGTTCAAATGTCATCTTAGTAAGGCCTGTGGGAACCTTTCTAATTTCAAATTGGGATCCTATCCAGGCATCCCCTACTTCCCCTTTCATCCTTTATTTTTCTTCACAGCACACAAAACTATCTACCTACCTATCCATCCATCCATCCATCCATCCATCCATCCATCCTTTTCATTGTTCATATCACTGTACTAAAAAGTCAGCTTCATGGAAATAGGGATTTTTTCCTCTTTTGTTCACTGCTCTTTTCCTAGGGTTCAGGAACAGTGCCTGGACATAGTAAACATTAATTAACAGTTGTTGAACAAATGAATGTATCTCACAGATGTTAAAATGAAAAGCAATGTTACTATGAATGAGAAGCTCTTCATTCTGACAAGCAATGATTTAAATCTAAATTGTTTTTATTAGAACTTCTAAAGATGTTTGAAAACTCTGGCTTGAAGCCTTAGAGTCTACATTTTACCAATACTATGTGAGGTGTCAAAATACAAATACAAACAAGAAAAAGACCCCATCTTCAGCCAACATCAAGGCTAATACAGACTGACACAACATCAAGAGATTTTTAAGACAGGCTTAAAAGATGAAAGGATATTTTTAGCTAAATAGGGATTTAATAGGCATTCAAGGGGGTTATAATTATTTCAAATAGAGAAAAGTATATAATAGGAAAGGTGCCAAGAAATAGACACATGTGGCATATTCAGGGAAACCTAGCTATGGTGGGAGGGACAAGAAGTTGGAAATAAGATGGAACCTTCTCTAATATTCTATAAGAATGAAGAGACACTGAAAGATTTTAAGCAGAAAAGTAGAAGATCATATTTATGGTTAACAAAGGAAAGGCTTTTGACAGTCACAAAAGGCTGGAGGCTACTGAAACAGATGAGGTAAGAAATGATGATCAGGGTTTTTTTTTTTAATTAATTAATTTATTTTTGAGAGAGAGAGACTGAGAAAGCGAGGAGGGGAAGGACAGAGAGAGAGAGAATGAGAAGGAGAGAGAGAGAATCCCAAGCAGGCTCCACACTATCAGCGCAGAGCCTGAGGCGGGGCTTAAACTCACAAACTGTGAGATCATGACCTGAGCTGAAATCAAGAGTTGGATGTTTAACCGAGTAAGCCACCCAAGCGCCCCAAAGATTAGGTACTCTTAATAATTTTTGTGTCAAGGACTACTTGGGCAGTCTGGGAAAGCTGTGGACTCTTTTTTGGAATACTTACAAATTAATGAAATAAAATAAATAGAATTACAAATTAAAAATTATTTAGAAGCATAGTTATCAATACATTCTAAAAATTAAGTTCTGCTATAGCATTATACGTAATAAATATTTAAATCAGTAATATTATTATGTCATAACTTATAACTGCAAAGCAATGATGAGCATAATCAGTATTTCAAAATATGTTCAGTAACTCAAAGCATTTCAAGATACACATATTTTGCATATAATGTGATATGAAAATATCTGTGTTTCTATTGGTGACAATGTACTACTTGTGACGTTGTCCCCAATAAAAACACAGATGTTTTGTCTATATTCAAAATAAAAATAAATGCTTAATTTTGGTTAGAAGATAGTAAATACAAAGATGCAATTTCTCCCCATGCATGTTCATGGATCTTAAGTTAAGAACCCTCAGAGAGACTAAGGTCCAGGCAACAAGATCGGAAATGAAAGAGATTATTTAGAGAGAATATATTTCAAATAAATAAACATCCTCTGTTAAGAAAAAAAAAGGCAAATAGATAAAATAATCCTAACCTAAACTGGATTGACTCCAGAGAGTAAAAAGGAAATATCCCTATATCAACTGTTATTTAACAGTTTCCTTTACTTTGCTAAAAAGAGCACACACAAACAACGGTAATACTGCCAAAGCATGATTCATTTTCAAGATGAATCCCTCCCTGTTCAAAGGTTTACATTGTTTTTGACCAGCATCAGACTGTTTATCCACACAAACTGTAAATACATCATTTTTAGAACTATCCAACAACAATGCCCATTTTGTTTTGACATGTAAGACACAAAAAGATCATGGAGAAAAATGACCATCACTCAAAGGTCTATGCTTTACAAATGAGAAATACTACACAGAAATATGGGGTGAAATTCTAACATAATAAGACTTTAGTACATGTTATCAGGAGGAAAATGCCTCCTGAAATTCCTAGCTTTCAAAGGGAATGTTAAGCACAGCAGTCCTGTCAAACAGTATAATCTCCTCTCTGAGATGCCTTCTGTTAGCTTCACGCAAAAAAATGAACAGAGCTGTGAAATCAATAAAGCTGAGAGAAAATCATGTATTTTTACTCAGAAATCAAGTATTTCTCTTCAACTATTTGTTCTTTCACAAATGACACATCCTTAATTGAAAACTTCCTACATCCTACATCCTTAATTGAAACTTCAATTGAAAACTTTCCTACAGAAAATGTCTAGAATTGATTAGGTATTACAAAAGGATACATGTTTAAGCAGAAGCTGAAACAAATAAGGGTAGGTATAAAGCCAAGAGAACTTCAGAGGTACTCAAACAACTACTTGCATGCTCATATTCAGCACAGCGCTATTCAAAACAGCAAACAGGTGGAAACAACCCAGATGTTGATCAATGGAAGAATAGATAAAATTGGAGTATATACATACAGTGAAATATTACTCGGCCATAAAAAGGAATGAAGTACTGATATATACTATGTGTGGCTGTACCTTGAAAACATTATACCACGTCATATAAGCCAGAAAAAACAATCACATATTATATGATCACATATGGATTATTATATGAAATATCCAGAACAAGTAAATCCACAGAGATGGAAAACAGGCTGGTGGTTGCTAGGGACTTAGTGAGAGAGAAACAGGTAGTAACTGCTTAAAGAATACACGGTGTTCTTCTTAGGTGAGGAAAACATTTTGGAACTAGTTAGAAGTGGTGGTTCATCGTGAGTGTACTAAATGCCATTGAGTTCTTAATATTAAATGGTTAATTTTATGTTATGTGCATTTCAGATCAATTGAATAAATACAAATTGATTTCTGTAGTGGGGCACCTAGGTGGGTCAGTCAGTTGAGCTATCGATTTCAGCTCAGGTCACGATCTCACAGTTCGTGAGTTTGAGCCCCGTGTTGGGCTCTGTGCTGACAGCTAGGAGCCTGGAGCCTGTTTCAGATTCTGTGTCTCCTTCGCTCTCTGCCCCTCCCCCCCCCCTCAAAACTAAACATTAAAACATTTTTTAAAAATTGGTTTCTGTAGTAACCATAATCTCTCTGTATAAAATCCTCTATTCTTAAAAATATAAATTGGTCATCTGTCAAGAAGAACCTGCAATGCTCTAGAAAAAGTATCATCTAATATAAACAATTTTTTTTGCCATTCTAATGGAAATGAAATGGTACAACCACTCCGGTATTATCTACCAAGGTCAAGATGCACATACACACCCAGCATTTCATTAAAAAATGAGAATACATACACACACATACACACAAATGAGAACACATTTGCACCAAGAAACAAGTACAAACATTTTCACTGCATCACTATGTATAATAACCCAACACCAGAAACCTCCCAAATATACATCAACAATAGTAGTAAAAAGGATAGACAAATAAATACATAGAAGCATATTTGTACAATGAAATACCTAAGAGCAATGGAAATAAATGAAGTAAACCTCCATTGAACAACATGAATTAATCTCATAAACATAATCCCACAGGTGTATTTTAAAATAAAATGCATACAGAGGGAGAGAGCCAAAGCATAAGAGACTCTTAAAAACTGAGAACAAACTGAAGGTTGATGGGGGGTGGGAGGGAGAAGAGGGTGGGTGATGGGTATTGAGAAGGGCACCTTCTGGGATGAGCACTGGGTGTTGTATGGAAACCAATTTGATAATAAATTTCATATTAAAAAAATAAATAAAATTCAAATGCTATTCCAAAATACATATGACTCATGACTATTACTCTCCAACAATGAATATTTCTCAATGAACTAAAAGTTAGTTAGTATGGCTAAAATCACCTTTCCCATATGGACTTCAATTTATTAAATTATTTAATAAATTAAGAATGTCCCAAAATAAGCCTAAGATCTTGTCTTTGCATGAACACGAGGGGGAAAAATGTTTTAATTATTTTATCCCAGATCTTGATTAGTAAGGATAATGAGAGAAAGATAGGAGGTTCAGTGGAGAGAGAGAAAATTAGGTTTACCATGCAGAGGTGATCCAGAAGGGCTACTTGATAGACCTGGAACAGGGCTACAGCGACCTCCTTGCTTAGATGTCAGTTCTTGTTCTATCTCTTCCAGCCCAGCACTTTTCTGGAAACGGCTCATACGATTCACAACTCGTGGTGACATATGTGTTCGAACACAAGGCTGGCCACCATAAGGGTTGATGGGGAAAACATGGGAAGTCCCCCGGAGTGTACTGACCACAACCCAGCGACAGTCATGGCTGAAGCAGATGTCTTGTACCTGGAAATAGATAGGGGAAAAAAGCAAAAAGAGAGATTGAAACTATTTGGATTTATCTAGGAGTATCACATACATATCAGCAGATGTGAATAGAAATACTTGCCTTTCTTACCAAATTTACCTAAGATCAAGTATAACTTAAAACTTTTTATTTTACAGACAAGTTTCATGGTGAATATTGATCAAACCACCATATCAGGGATTTGATAAGTTTAGAGTAGAAAGTTCTGCCCCCTGCGGCACAGAGTGCCAAGTAAAAAAAATCCAGACCTAGGCAGTTTTACCTACAGAGCTACAAAAATATGGGTCAGCTTTATTTCTCTAAATTAATTTTCCTTCTAATAAGCATAAAATAGCAAAAATAAAAACAAACATTATACAATGTAGGTGAAGTTATTAATCCAATCATTCACTGAGCAAATATCTGTTGGGTTCCACACTAAGCACCAGGAATAAAAAGGTGAATAGGAAATAATCTTTGGGCTCACAGTCTAACAGGAGGAAAAGACATGTGAGAAATTTGTGATAATGTATTATATTAAAAAGCAAAATAAGTGTCTTGTGTACCAGGCACAGTGGTAAGAAAAAGGAAGAAATATATAGTCTCTGTAAGAGGTAAAAAGGAGATGGTGAAGGTGGAGGTATAGGAAAGGCCTGGATTCTGGAAATAAGTTTTGAAGTAGGATATACTTACAAAGAAATAAGAGAAGACACTCCAATTTAGAGATATTCAGATATTCTACATTAGCTATAAATGCAAAAGCATAACACAGAAATGATGAGCAAGTAGTTCAGCATGTCAGAAAAAAAAATCAGACTTGGCAAATCCAGAACAAGAGGTGTCTGCATTTTATTTAAGAAATAGTGCAGTCAAGATTTCAGGTTTGGAAGAATGATTATGGGAGTGAAATGCAGGGGAGTGGATTTGCAGCAGGGATGAGGGTGGCTGAAGGAAAATTATGTAAAAGTTCCTTCAACAGTCAGGAACATAGGACCCTTAAGAAAGGTGGAATGCAGAAGAGAAAAGGTCTCAAAGCACTCTAATCTCTCTCTCTCTCTCTCTCTCTCTCTCTCTCACACACACACACACACACACACACACACACACACACCTACACCTCATGTATCTGCAGTGGTTGGCAAACTTTTACAGGTTATCCAGTCTCTACTTTCTGCTATAACTACTCAGCTCTGACCTTCTAGTGTCAAAGTAGCCACAGAAAATATATAAATGAATGAGTGCAACTATGTTCAAAGAAACCTTTATTTGCAACAAGTGGCTGATCACACACTTGATTTAGGGGAAATTAATTACTAATTTGTATGACACTTACCAGGCATTGAATACAGAAGTTCAATTATTTTCAAATTAGTAAACCTAATTTACTACTTTCATCTTAATATCAATCTAATGATAACAACTTGAACAAAAATGTCTCCATTTACTTTTCTTCTTAAAAAGAAAATCAAGTAAAATTTAACGTTGTTCTAACCATTTTAAAGCATAGCCTCTAAAAGAAAGGCAAGTTACAGATTGTTAAGATTTTCTGTATTATTGACTAAATGATTAATTTTCCACCATATAAAACTATAGTCAAACAGTGCTTTAAAAAAAAAAGAATTCAAACAACTAAAAGTATGGTATAATAAAGATAATACGTTTGTAAGTGGAATTTAACATGGAAAATGTATACAGGTATAGACACATAATATATGAATGTGTGGCATAGCATTATAATATAAGCTAAGTAAAACTCCTTCAGCAGTCAGAGAAACCAATACTTTCCAATATATTAGATGTTCAAATAAGTCTAAGTTCAGATTAAAACCATGACTAATATTCCAGAAATATTCTACCAACAAAACCTACAAGTATACATCAAAGTACAAGTCTCTAAAAGAGCCCAGAACCTTGGAAATCAAAAGAAATCTTAGTCATATATATCAAGACAGGATACTTCATTGCTAGGCTATTGCTAGACTAAAATTATCAATACACAGATAAGCCCAAAATTCAACCAAACTCCTTTTATTTCAATCACTGCGATATATCCTAATGACATGTTTATGTTTAATGTTAAAAGGACCTCCTGAAATCTGAAAAAATTAACTCCCAAGATTCTAGAGTTATGAATAAAAAGCTAGTCCACAAGTGCTTTACCTCTGCAGTATGCCTACAATAACTTCCAGCTAAACAGACTTACAGAAAAGCAAGACAGGGAAGGAGACAAAGAAAAGTATAAACAGCAGAAGCAAGGAAAAGAAAAATAGTTCCAGACAAGTTTAATATTGTAATATGAAATGCATTAACATAAGCCAGAATCAAACATATAAAGAAAAAACACCTGTAGACTTATTGAGTAACTTGTGTTCCATCCACAGGGCAACTAATCCACGTTATCTAAAACCTTTTTCCAGAATACTTTATAATCAAGACCACTTCCTGGTCTGTCCATGAAAAGAAGTTTTCTTCTTTCATTTTAAAAATACTTCTGATATAAAGTGGTGCTAACAATCAGGGTCAAGGCAGGAAGACAGAATTCCACCTAAATGCTTGCTTACAAAAGTGCTATTAAAGAAGTGATTCTGCTGTATGACCTTGAGACACATCAGGATACTTAAATGAACACAGAAGATATTAGCCGTCAAGAGACTTAGAGAAAGTTTAATCCTTTACATAACATAGAAGATAATAAGTCATCTACTCACAAAATGCAAAATAATATAACTGTTGGTCTTATGAAACAAGTTGGGTGGTTTTTCATATATTATTAAAGACAAGAAAGACTATAAAATGGCAAACTAGTAATAAAATGACAACATCATCTGCAGCATTTCTGGACCTCAATTTTGAAATGATATTTCTAATAAAGACTTTCTCTTCACAAAACAGGAAAGCTAGATGGCAGCTATATCTCTGTTTCCATGCTACAGTACTAAATATCATGGCAAGTAACATCAGGCAATTGTTAGAAGCTTAAACTAAACAAGTACAGGTACCAAAAAAGTATGGTCCAAACATGTACCCTCAAATTTAGGAAGTAAGCATACTTAGATAATTATTATTTTTAAGGACTATTTACTATACTGAACTCAGGAATTAACCCAATCCAAGCAGATCTGAACAGCAAGAGATATATTGTATGGCTCCTACTTAGCATTTCAAACTGCTATGAAACTAGAGCAGAGAATGAATGTGGACTTGAGACAAGTACAGGTTTCTCTCAGAACAGGGGTCAGAAAACTTTTTCCATAAGGGGCCAGAAAGTAAAATTTTAGGCTCTTCAGGCAAGAAAGCAAAACCAAGGATACTATCTAGGTACTGAGAATAACAAGAAAGAAAACAAAATTTGACAAAATTTTTACCAAATATAATTTTTCTAATGTAAGTCTACTAATATGAAGAATGGCATCTGTTTTTTACAGGAGATAATATTTTGTTTATTTAGGGTTCAAAGCCCATAACATTATCATCAAGTAGATCCCAATGCTGATGTTTATAAAAACCATTCTTGGCTCATGAGATGTACAAAAATAGAGGGCCACATATGGCCAATGGACCACAGTTTGCTGACCCATTTTATACCACCACCATGGTAGTAAATGTAAACTTGTCAAATCATCATAAACTTCAAAGCAGAAAGGGCCTTGAAAATCTAAAGTCAAAGTTAAAAACACAGTAAGACCCTCAGGTCAGTATTATTCCTATGGTTTACAAGATACTCCACAGTAAAGAGAGGGAAAACTACACAGAAAGCCTTCCCCATAAGAAGAATCCATGCAAGATATTAGTTAGGAACATGACACCAATGAAATTATAGTTCTTTTCTAAATTCAACAGCCAGCAGACATTCTGTTTTGTCTTCAAGGTGAATAGAGCTGTATTCAATTCAACATTAACCCAAAACTATTGGAGAAAGTCATCTTGGTTGGAAAAAAAAAAAAAAAAGTCACACACATATACACATATAAACCCCCAAACCCAGAGACAACTATTTCAAATTATCTTGGACATCTCTTAATGCAAAAATAGATAAGTATGTATAGATATTTATGTGTATATATGTATATATATATCACATAAACACACATATAGATACACAAAGACATGTGAGACATGCACATACACATATAATTTTCATTGGATAAGAGTAACCAATTTGAAATGTAAAATAATCATTAAACTTTAATATTAAAAAAGATAGTGAAAACATATGGAAACAGCACTGTTAAGTATAAAATCTTTACATGTGATTACAGGCTTTCCCTACAGGTAGCACAGAGGAGTAAATATATCTATCACTTACTAGGTACAGAGCCATGGAAAAGTTAGTTAACAACTCTCTGCCTTATGGTTCTTCAATTGGTAAAATGAAAACAATAATGCAAGTCTCTGGGGTTTTAGATTTAATGAATTAACATGTAAAGCACTTAGAATAGTGCCTATCATTTATTAAACAATGAACAAAGATGTTTGCTATAATTATCAGAATTACCATAAAAATATATCTCTATTCTGTTCAAACATCTGTTTTCACTGCTTAACAACAAGGACTAAACCACTATTATCACTCTAACAGGTTACTACATTAGATTCTTAAATGGATTATTAATTGAGACTACCTACAAGCAACAAGAGACAAAGTAGATAAATTGTACTTATTCAAAATTAAAAACTTTTCTGCAGCAAAGAATACTATTAAAAATTTAAGACAATCCATAGAATATGAGAAAATTTTCCAAATAATATGTCTGATAAAGGTCCAGCATGTAGAATACATAAATAAGTTTTTCAACTCAACAACATAAAGACAAATAATTCAGTTAAAACAAGCAAAAATTTTGAAAAGATATTTTTCCAAAGAAGGTATAGAAATGGCCAAAAGGTACATGAAAAGATGTGCAACATCTTTTTAGTCATTGGGGAAATGTAAATAAAAACCACAATGAGATACCACTTCATACTGAAAAGAATGGCTATTAAAAAAAAAAAAAGTAAGAAAGAAAAAGTTAGAGAGGGAGGGAGCCAAACCATAAGAAACTCTTAAAAACTGAGAGTAAACTGAGGGTTGATGGGGGGATGGGAGGGAGGGGAAAGTGGGTGATCGGCATTGAGGAGGGCACCTGTTGGGATGAGCACTGGGTGTTGTATGGAAACCAATTTGATAATAAATTTCACATTTAAAAAATAAACAAATAATAAATAATAAACATAAAAATAAACTTCATATTAAAAAAATAAATAAACCTCATTACAGTGAAAAAAAAGATAAAATAACAAGTGTTGATGAGGATGTGGGTAAAGTTGAGCCCTCATACATTGCTGGGAAAAAAGTAAATGGTGTAGACACTCGGAAAATTCCTGTAAAAGTTAAACATACACTTTCATTCTTAAATTTTTTTTTTTCAACGTTTATTTATTTTTGGGACAGAGAGAGACAGAGCATGAACGGGGGAGGGGCAGAGAGAGAGGGAGACACAGAATCGGAAACAGGCTCCAGGCTCCGAGCCGTCAGCCCAGAGCCTGACGCGGGGCTCGAACTCACGGACCGCGAGATCGTGACCTGGCTGAAGTCGGACGCTTAACCGACTGCGCCACCCAGGCGCCCCAACACTTTCATTCTTAAATACCCAAGAGAACCGAAAACATGTTCAAACAAAAACCTGCACACTAATGTTTATAGCAGTATCCTTAGAGTTCAAAAGTGGAAACAACCCAAATGTCTACCAACTAATAAATGGAAAAAATGTGGTATATCCATACAAGGGAATATTATTCAGCCACAAAATGTAATAAAGTTATGATACATGCTACAACATGAATGAACTTCTAAAATAGTAGGTAAAATGAGAAAAGGTTACATATTATATGATTCTGTTTATATGAAATGTACATAATAAGCAGATCCATTGATATAGAAAATAGATTAGCAATTTTCAAGAGCCAGGAAGAAGGGAAGGGGGAATAGTTGCTCATGGGTACCAGGTTTCTTTCTGGGGTGATGAAAATGTTCTAGAATAAAATAGTAGTGATCAATATACCAGTCTGTATACTAAAAAGCACTAAACTGTACACTTTAAAAGGGTGAACTTTATGTATGTGAATTCTGTCTCAGAAAAGCTGTTACTTAAAAAAATGAAAAAACTAACTAGTCAGTTTGCTAAAAGGGAAGTTCTACAGCCTCTTTTTTATAGTTGAGGTTTCTTTTAACTGTCGTTTAGTTCTTTGAGATGTCTCTATTATTCTGTGCTCAAAAGAAGATACACAGCTGCTACATAGCCTAAGTTAGCATTTTATCTGTGCCCATCATGGCTCACTTCACATCTGGGGTTGGAGTAAATAAGTGACTACAACATAACATGGGTAAGCAGTATATTCTTATTAAGTGTCCCTCCATTCAGCAAAGAAGTGTGGTATAAAATGATAGAAAAAATCAAGGAAAGAGTAACTAACATAGTCTGGGAATCCTCATTAGATGCTCATTATTATCAATTTTATCAATTTAGAGGCTTTTAAGAATACATATGTCAGAGGCGCCTGGCTGGCTCAGTCAGTTGGGTGTCTAACTGACTCAGGTCATGATTTCAAAGCCTGTGAGTTCGAGCCCTGTGTTGGGCTCTGTGCTGACACCTCAGAGCCTGGAGTCTGTTCCTAATTCTGTGTCTCCGTCTCTCTGCCCCCTCCCTGCTTGTGCTCTCTCTCTCTCTCTCTCTCAAAAATAAATAAAAACATTACAATTTTTTTAATTTAAAAAATAAAAATAAAAAAGAATACAAATGTCGAAATTCTTAGCTAATGAGATATGAATTTTAAAAATACAGAGTACTTAATTAAATGTTTTGCAAATTTATACTAAGTTACATAATTTATTTTTGCTAAATGGCTCCTGTGTTATTTAGAATATTGATAACATTTCACAACTGTTTTTTATTGTAATGATGTAAAGTTTGGCTACCAGAAACCATTAGGCTTCTAGAAAGCTAATATATTTGTTCCTTAAAATATAATATAGCTATATTCCAGTAAATCTTTTTTTTTCCAAATTTTTATTTAAATTCTAGTTAGATAACATATAGTGCAATACTGGTTTCAGGAGTAGAATTTAGTGATTCATCACTTACAAATAACACCCAGTGCTCATCATAACAAGTGCCTTCTTAATACCCATCACCCAATTAGCCCATCCCCCACCTACATCCCTCCATCAACCCTCAGTTTATTCTCTATAGTTAAGAGTCTCTTATGGTTTGCCTCCCTCTTCTTTTCCCTCCCCGTATGTTCATCTGTTTCCTAAATTCCACATATAAATGAAATCACATGGTATTTGTCTTTCTCTGACTTATTTTGCTTAAAATAATACACTCTAGCTCCATCCATGTCATTGCAAATGGCAAGATTTTATTCTTTTTGATGGCTGAGTAATGGTCCACTGCAGATAAATATCATATCTTCTTTATCCATTCATCAGTTGATGGACACTTGGGCTCTTTCCTAGTTTGGCTATTGTTGGTAATATATTCCAGTAATTCTAATTTATACAAATATTTTTTGAAAATCTAAATTATCCATTTTCAAATATTTTGCTGATTTAATAATCCAAAGCAACAATATATGGAGCAACCAAATCTAATTAGCAGACATATACTTAGAACAATTACGCCCATTTTATCAAAACCAAAAAAAAAAAAAAACTCCATCCCAAATGTATACTTAAGTCATAAAACAGGCTGAATTCAAATTACACATGAAAAAGAGTATTTGAGCTCTAGAATTAAGTGGTACCATTTAAGCATCTAAGGTATAGAAATCAGCATTTTAAAGGGCTCCAACTTATGCCACAAATTCATCACCAAAACCTAATTAATAACAGCAATAAAAGCATAGGGTCAGTATAATATCCTAAAATCTAAAGCAAAATTTCTCAAACTTTAGTGTGAAAAGAAGTACCTAAGTTACTTGTAAGAAGTGCAGATAATTGGTCCAACCTTCAGAATTATGATTCTGTAGGTACTGGGAGGTGGGAGAGACATAACCAAGAAATTTGCACTTTTGGAACACTCAGATAATGACTCTGATATTGACCTACAGTCTCTAACACGGAGCCAGAAAATAAAGTGGCCAGAAATGGCAGTCCCCCTACTCCCATACCAAACGTTAGAAAGCATTAAAAGATATTTTTTTTAATTTTTTTTCAACGTTTATTTATTTTTGGGACAGAAAGAGACAGAGCATGAACGGGGGAGGGGCAGAGAGAGAGGGAGACACAGAATCGGAAACAGGCTCCAGGCTCCGAGCCATCAGCCCAGAGCCTGACGCGGGGCTCGAACTCCCTGACCGCGAGATCGTGACCTGGCTGAAGTCGGACGCTTAACCGACTGCGCCACCCAGGCGCCCCAAAAGATATTTTAAAAAATAACAAAGTAATATCAATGATTGCCCAGGGCATGAGTGAGGTAGAATATTGACTGAAAAAAAGATGCAGGAAATTTTCTGAGATGATGAGAATCATCTGTATCTTGACTGTTGTGATGGTTATACATATATGACTAGTAAATGGCAAATCAAGCATTTCCAACATTCTCTCTCTCACCTGACACCTCTACAGATACTTCAGACTTGCCCAGACTAACAGGAAGTGTTGACACAATTATGATCAGTCAGACAAAAAAGCAGGATACTATTGCAGGATTCTGGGAAAGTATCTCCTTCCCTGATATAAGAAATTAACATCACCGAGGCTGCCAAAACTCCCCATCTTAGTGCCATGAGCTCAGAAATGATACCCACAAGAGTGGCAATTATAAAGCAGTCATGACAGAAAGAACAAAAAAGTCACAAGGACACTGTTGAACAACTGTACCAAAACTAGCAGCAGCCTTCTTATAACATGACAAAAATAAATCCTAAGTTTTTAAAACCATCGTTAAATATGATTTTCTTTCTGTAGCCAAATATATACCTAATGATTCAAATATCAAATTGCTTTCCAATTCTCTTAAAAAGAAAAAAGGAAAGAAAACCCAAAAGCAGACAGCACTTGGATAGAAAGTCTACAATCCAAGAGTATCATTGTTTTTCAGAAGCCTGTAAGAATGGCAGTCAACACTATAAAGATAAGTCCCCCATAGAGCAAAAACTAGCCAGGGTCCAAGCCCTCAGATGTTTATGTTTAATGAAAACTTATAGTAAAATATATAAAAGAAGTTATTTGCTTAAGAATTAATATACAAGTTCTAGACACATTCCCAACACAACATTTCAATAGCTTTTATCCTTCAAAATTAATATAAACTTTCATTTTAAATGCTGTAATTCTTACTATCATGACAAGGTTAATGGCAATAAAAGTTTACTTGGGAATAAATTGCTTAGAAAGGAAATGTGTTAAATTAGACAGATAATCCCCTCAGACCCTCTATCCTATCTGCCCAATTCCCTCTCCCTATCAATTCTTCATAATCATTTATTCAGTAAATATTTATGGAAGCTTATTACAGGTTTTACACTCTTCTAAAGTGTCGCAAATTAAAAAATGAGCTAATGCTAATTAGCAGCATGCAATTATCATCTGAACCAACAACTGCACTCTTGGGCATCTACATCAGAGAAATGAAAACTATGTTCACATAATATATTCATAACAGCCCCAAACTGTAAATGCCAGGTGAATGTAGGTCCACTTACAAAAGGGCAATGTGAGGGAACTGTTCAGTATCTTAATGGACATACAAACCTACATTAAATTGTATAGATCTAAACACACTCATTTACACACACACACACACATACACAAATGCACAAATGAGTACGAGTAAATCTAATGAAATGTGAAAAAGATCAGGGATTGTACCAATGTCAATATCCTGGTTGTGATATACTCTAGCTTGCAAAATGTTTACCTTATTGAGATAAAGTGAGCCAAGGGTACATGGGATCTCTTAGTACTACTTCTTACAAGTCCAATTGAATCAACAATTATTTCAATAAAAATCTGAACTGAATAAAAAGTGAATATGATGCCTCACAAACACCACAGAGCCAGCAGTGCTAAAATAGCCAGCTCCTGCTGCAATCCGAACTTGAGTGGAAACAAGGATGAGGGGTGTCCAAAATGCCAAAGGCTGTAGGGATGAAACTCAGCAGTGTTGAGTGGGGGCAGAAAAAAAAGGGGTGGTTATGCCTGGACACTCACTGGATGCTAGCAAGTAGCACTACTGCCCATAGGGAAATAAGTGGCAGAAACACTGGGGAACCAACACTTGGCCAAGTGAGAAAAAAGGCCAACACTTCTGGCTGCCCCCATAGTATCTGCAGGCTAGCCTCCCCTGCCAACAAGACAGAATAATGTGATTGCCTGGCAGCTGTCACTTGAATAACTGACATGTGCACATTAAATACATTAGTCAGTGTTCTGTAGGGAAAAGAATTCCATGCCCTTGTGGGGGTGGGGGAAAATACCCTGGAATGAAATGTAAGCAAAGTTTGCAATAGGGAAGAGAAGCTAAAGTGACCTTGTAGGAATACTCTTGTGCTTCTGTTGATAAATGTGTAACTGGTATTAATGGCTTAATTGATTGTATTTACATGCTTGTAAGTATCAGACGGTATCCTCTGCCATGCAGACTGAAATGATAGTGGGAAAAATGCATGACAGAGTGCCTACTAGGCTTCCAGTTCCTTCCCAATGTTATATAATAGAAACAACAGAATCCCAGTAGGAATAAGTTAGGTAATGACTTAATGGCTGCTGAAGTACTTAAGGTGTTATCCCAGTACAACATCGCCACCTGCCTGATCCAACAACCAAATACACTCCCTTTTTTCAGATGGTAGCTACTAATCTGCTACTAAGTTCTTGTGAATGAACAACTGACCCATGAGGCCTTGTGATTTTTCAAGACCTATATTGGAATGGATCAACTCAAATCTGATAATGAACATGGTGGTAAGGACCCAACAGAGCTTGCTAGTCAAGTGGAAATGGTATGTTCCAGAGTATGTTCCAGCCTGACCCTAGAAACATCTTGTTTTTACAACTACTTTATCATCTACTCCACTGCCCAAAGCAATGCCACTGGTTCAATAGACCCCTGACTCACAGAGCTTCCTTTAAATGCCTGTGCCTGATTCCCTGATGGCTTGGCTAAGACAAAAACTGATGGTGTCCACTAGCCTATGGCAGCTGTACAACCCCAACAAAAACTCTGGTGGAACAAATGAAGACCAATTAGCACAGTAGGATAATGGAGAGCTGACCTCTGTTTTAATTGAGGGGTCACTATAGCTGTGGGGCATTCATATCCACTTGTTTATATATCATCTATAGATGATTTTGTACTAGATGACAAAGGTGAGTACAGAGAATATATACGATGCAGAGTTTAAATATTTACTATTGGCCTTTACAGAAAAAGTTTGCTGACCCTGCTTTAAAATTTTTTTTTTCAACGTTTATTTATTTTTGGGACAGAGAGAGACAGAGCATGAACGGGGGAGGGGCAGAGAGAGAGGGAGACACAGAATCGGAAACAGGCTCCAGGCTCTGAGCCATCAGCCCAGAGCCCGACGCGGGGCTCGAACTCACGGACCGCGAGATCGTGACCTGGCTGAAGTCGGACGCTTAACCGACTGCGCCACCCAGGCGCCCCTGCTGACCCTGCTTTAAACAATACTGTTGACACACTGGCCAAACCTAGTGTGGTTTACCATGAGGAAGACTACATACTGGCAGATTGAAGATGTCCCTCTTTTAAGGCCAAGAGTGCACAAAACAAATCACAGTGATAACTGAACAATCTGGGTCACTCATACCCAAGGTAAGATTCCATTGGCTGATGGGAAGACAATTTGTGCCTTTCATTCTATTAACAGTGTTTCTCAAAGAGCAGATATGTTTTGTTTTAATGAACTCCCAATGTATCAATACTACTTTCATGGATTTTTCTATTAGTGTCACATCTGAGAAAGCTGTGTCTAACCCAAATCACAAAGGTTTCTCCTACGTTTTCTTCTAAAAGCTTTTCATAGTAGGTTTTACATTTAAATCTATGATCCAAATTTAGGTTCATTTTTGTATATGGGATGAGGGATGGATTGATGCTTATTTTTCTTGCACATAAATACCCAAGCAGTCCATCACTATTGTTGAAAAGACTAGCCTTTCTCATTTTGCACCTTTGTCAAAAATCAATTGTCCATATGTATGGGAATGTTCCTGGATTCCCTACTCATTCTGTGGCTTTAATAAGTCTTGATATCAGGTGGTAATATTCCTCCAAATTTGTTTTTCTTTTTCAGCATTATTTTGCCCATTATAAGCCTTATGTATTTATACATGAAGTTTAGAAGTAATTTGTCAATTTCTACACCCTCTCCAAAAATTCCTGCTAGCTTTGTTTATTTGTTTTTATCCTGCTGAGTTTTTGATGGGGATTGCACTGAATATACAGATCAATTTGGAGAGAACTGATATCCTAACAATATTAAGTATTCCAACCCCAAAACAAGGTTCAACTCTCCATTTAAGTATGTCTTTACTCTCAGCAATGTTTTATTGTTTTCAAAGTGCATGTCTTACACATGGTAAGTACATATTACACACTATTTTTTACTTTTAACTTTAAAACAATTTTTTTAACATTATCCATTTCTGAGAGTGACACAGACAGAGCAGGAGTGGGGGAGGGGCAGAGAGAGAGGGAGACACAGAATCTGAATCAGGCTCCAGGCTCTGAGCTGTCAGTACAGAGCCCAATGCGGGGCTTGAATTCATGAACTGTGAGATCATGACCTGAGCCAGTCAGACACTTAACCAACTGAGCCACCCAGGCGCCCCTTAACTCTTTTTTAAATGATCAATTACCTATTGTTTGTTGCTAGCATGTAGAGGTCCAACTGACTTCTATATACTGATCTAATATACTGAAACCTAATTAAAATCACTTACTCTAACTATTTTTGTAGAATCCATTAGATTTTCTACACAGACAATCACATCATCTTTAAATACACACAGTTTTACTTTCTTCCTTCCTGATATGATGATGATTCTTTCCATGGCCTAAGATTTCCTCTGCAGTTCTCAGGAGGTTCTATCATTGCAGCTTTTATCTCTCCAGTACTCTGTCCTGAGAACTCCATGATCTTCACCTCTCAGCACTCTTAGCATTACCTTATCAACAGGGGGAGTCTACTACGCACCACTTGGGCTCCTCCTTCTTGCACCACAGGATGGAAACTCTGCCCAGGCAGTAAGCTGAGGCAATCACAGGGTTTCTTTCATTTACATCCCATCTCTCAAGGATCATCATCCTTCATAGCCTTATGTACAGTCTCTAGAAAAGTACTGTTTGTTCTTTAACTGTTTCAGGTAGGAAGGTAAATCCAGTTCCTGTTATTCTAGGTTATTTATACTGATGTAAGTGTTATCTAGCTGTATCCTAAAATGAGGAGAGCTTAAAGTCCTCCTATTCCACCATCTTCCCACCAATCTCCTTCTTACTCTACAATGACCAAACGTGAAGGTCCTCATGTTAAATCCTTGTCATTTACTGTGCCAAATGTTCTACTAAGCACAGTAAAACACATTTTACATATATTATTTCTAACATTTCTTGAAATAAATGCTATGAAATGGACTTTGGTCCCATTTTACAGTAAATTGAAACTTAAGGAAAGTAGATAATTCATCCTTGGTAATATAATTACTAAGCAGCATCCAAATATATATGAAAATTGGGGATGGGGAATGGGGAGTGACTACTAATAGCTAGTGACTACCAATCCACTCAGTGTGGAGCCTGCTTGAGATTCTCTCTCTTCCCCTCCCCAGCTCTTGCTCATTCTCTCTCTCTCTCACAAATTAAATACATAAGCATTAAAAAAATACAGAAAGTCCAGTAAAATTTAAATTTCAGTATAAACATAAGTAGGCAATCTAGACATACTCATACTAAAATTATTTATTTTTATCTGAACTATCAAATACTATCAATTAATAATATTAAATAGCTAGATTCTTTGCCATTGAGAATTAAGCCTAAAATCTTACCATTTTATACAACTATTCTGATAAGGTAGAAGTAACACTTATCTGATGTGCAAATGTTTCCAAAGTAAGTTGACCATTTACTAAAATTAGCATGTTAAGTACTAAAATGACTTGTATCTGCTTGAGTAAGATATTATGGAAGTATATTAACAAAATATTGTAAGTTTTTACTATGTGTGTGTGTGTGTGTGTGTGTGTGTGTGTGTGTGTGTATGCGTGTGTGTGACTGTTGAAAACTAGGAATATTTTTCTAACTGCATATGTGACTTATGAGGAAAATTGCTGTCAGATGCAGAGGATATCCCAAGTCATAGATCGCAAAACAACTTAATTCAACATAATTAGATCCACATACTTGAGGTTTTTTTCCTTGCCTGATTAAAGTACCCTCAGAGTTGTTGGAAGAATCCAGAATGACATGATTTTGAAGTACTCAAAGACAGATAGATCATATGCTAAGTAGATTCCAAAATCAGTGTTAAATTTTATATATCATTTCAAAATAATTTTTAGTAGAAGGTTACAAAAATTAATTTTATGGTCATTAATTGAGTTTCTTTAGATCTTAATATTTGACATTTAGAAATTCCAGTCTCCTAAATTACAGGGTGTGACACAGAACAAAATAATTTTAATAATTTCTATTTGGTTTCCCTACATGTTAAACCGGAATAACATTGGCAGCAGCAAATATCTGTACCTATAAACATTTGCCCATGTTCAGGGCACTGTTCTAAGGATGACAGATACCAAGAAGGTTAAACATGATCTCTATTTCCAGACTGCATGTTCAAGTAAATTAAATGATAAATAATGTTAATGCAAATGAAGTATAAGTTAAATATATTAATAGTTATAAGGTAAAAAAAAAAGTATAAATATTTAAAATACTCAAGTTCTAGGAGGTTATAGCTAACGTAGGGAATACCAGGGACTGGTGAGGACCAGAGTTCAGAAATAAAATGTGCCCAGCAGCACAGTGAAGTATTGAATTTTTAACCCAAAATGTTCATCTAATTGGTACCTTCCATACAAAAGAAACAAAATTGAATGGCAACTAAAATAAGAATAAACAAGTTTAGTTGTGCCAGAGGGTAAGGACATTGTCAGAGAAAAATGGAGATATGTCAAAGGACACAGATGTCAAGTTGATAGGTGCTAACTGGCCAAATCTGGGATATTCAGAGCATTAAAATAAACAGTTACTGAGTGAATATAACCCACTGAATAAAATAGGAATTTAATGATATATATAAATAAAAGCAGTGTTACAAATTTTGGGGGGAAAATGGGATATTTACATAGTTTAAAATGATTTCTCTTAACCCCCTATCCATTCAGGGCACAAAACTGAACAGTAGACTAAAATGTCCATCTCTTAGACCATCCCTAAAAGAAGTATTTTTTCATACTTTAAAAGATGCGGCCTGAGAGTCCAGCTTCCAATCAGCCTCTATCTAGATGCTGACTGAGATCCATACCACATTAACAAAAAGAAGGATAGAAACCATATTATCATCTCAATAGATAAGGAAAAAGCATATGAAAATATTCAACATCCATTCATGATAAAAACTGTCAACAAAATGAGTATAAAGGGAATATACTTCAACATAATAAAGGCCATCTATGACAAGCCCACAACTAGCATCACACTCAACAGTCAACAGCTGAAAGCTTTTCCTCTAAGGTCAAGAACAAAACAAGGATGTCCACTCTCACCGCTTTTCTCAACATGGTACTGGAAGTCCTAGTCAGAGAAATTAGTCAAGAAAAATTTTAAAAATCAACAAATGTGATATAACACATCAAAAAGAGAAAGAATAAAAACCATATGATCATTTCAATAGATGCAGAAACAGCATTCAACAAAGCACAACACCCATTCATGATAAAAACCCTCAACAAACTAGGTTTAGAGGAAACATACCTCAATATAATAAAGGCTATATATGAAAAACCCACAGCTAAAATCATACTCAATGGGGAAAAGCTGAAATCTTTCCCCTTAAGATCAGGAACAAGATAAGGATGTCCACTCTCACCACTTTTATTCAACATAGTTCTGGATGTTCTAGCCACAGCAATCAGACAACAAAAAGGAATAAGAGGTATCCAAATTGGTAAGGAAGAAACAAAATTTGCAATATTTACAGATGACATGATACTATATATAGGAAACCCAAAGATTCCACCAAAAAACTGCTAAAAGTGATAAATGAATTCAGTAAGATCACAGGATACAAAAATAAATGTACAGAAATCCATTGCTTTTCTATACACTAAGCAATGAAGGAAGAGAAAGAGAAATTAAGAAAGCAATCCCAAAGGTGCCTGGGTGGCTCAGTTGTTTAGCGACCAACTCTTGGTTTTGGTTCAAGCCATGATCTCACAGTTTATGAGTTTGAGCTCCGCATGGGGCTCTGCACTGCCCATGCAAAACCTGCTTGGGATTTTCCCTCTCCATGTCCTTTTCTTTCTCTCTCTCTCTCTCTCTCTCTCTCTCTCTTTTAAGAAAGAGAGAGATAAATAAATAAACTTAAAAAATAAATAAACTTAAAAAAAAAAAGCAAGCCCATTTACAATTGCACCAAAAATAATAAGATACCTAGGAATAAACTTTACCAAGGAGGTGAAAGACCTATACTTTGAAAACTATAAAACACTGACAAAAGAAATTGAAGATGACACAAACAAATGGAAAGAAAATCTATGCTCATGGACTGGAAGAACACATATTGTTAAAATGTCTGTACTACCAAAAGCAATCTACAGATTTAATGCAGTATCAAGAGCGTTTTTTACAGAGCTAGAACAAATAATCCTAAAATTTTCATGGAATCACAAAAGACCCTGAATAGCCAAAAATTGTAAAAAAAGAAAACAAAACTGGTGGTGTCACAGTTCCAGATTTCAAGTTATATAACAAAGCTGTAGTAATCAAAACAATATGGTACTGGCACAAAAATAGACACACAGATCAATGAAACAGAATAGAAAACCCAGAAATGAAACTACCACTCTATGGCCAATTAATCTTTGACAAAGCAGGAAAACATATCCAACAGGAAAAAGCCAGTCTCTTCAACAAATGGTGTTCGGAAAACTGGACAGCGACATGCAGAAGAATGAAACTGGACCACTTTCTTACACCATATGCAAAAATAAACTCAAAATGGATAAAAGACCTAACTGTAACCATCAACAGGAAACCATCAAAATCCTGCAGGAGAACACAAGCAGCAACCTCTTTCACACTGGTTGTAGCAACTTCTTACTACACACATCCGTAGAGGCAAGGGAAACAAAAGCAAAAATGAACTACTGGGACTCCATTAAGATAAAACCTTCTGCACAGCAAAGGAAACAATCAACAAAACAAAAAGGCAATCTTTAGAATGGGAGAAGATATTTGCAAATGACATATCTGGTAAAAGGGTGAGTATCCAAAATATATAAAGAACTTATAAAACTCAACACTCAAAATAATAATAATAATAATCCAATTAAAAAGGGGCAGAGGACAAGAATAGATCTTTTTCCAAAGAAGATATCCAGATGGCAAACAGACACATGAAAAGATGCTCAAAATCACACATCATCAGGGGAATGCAAATCAAAACCACAATGAGATACTACCTCACACCTGTGATAATGGCTAAAATTAACAACACAGGAAACAACCGATGTTGGTGAGGATGCAGAAAAAGGGGAACCATCTTACACTGTTGGAATGCAAACTGGTGCAGCCACTCTGGAAAATAGCAGGGAGTTTCCTCAAAAAGTTAAAAATAGAATTACCCTATGATCCAGAAATTACAACTACTAGGTATTAACCCAAAGGATACAAAAATACTGATTCAAAGGTATACATGCACCCCAATGTTTACAGCAGCATTATCAACAATAGCCAAATGATGGGAAGAACCCAAATGTCCATTTATGAATGGATAAAGAAGATGTAGCATATATATTTACAATGGAATATTAATTACTCAGCCATAAAAAAGAATGCAATCTTGCCATTTACAACAATGTGGATGGAGCTAAAGAGTATTATGCTAAGTGAAGTAAGTCAGTCAAAGAAAAACAAATACCATATGATTTCACTCATATGTGGAATTTAAGAAACAAAACAGATGAACATGGTGGGGGAAAGAGAGGCAAACCAGAAAACAAACTCTTAACTACAGAGCACAAAATGAGGGTTACCGGAGGGGAGGTGGGCAAGAGGTGGAGGGGGATGGGGATAGGAGGGGATGGGTTATGGGTAATGGGTATTAAGGAGGGCACTTGTTATGATGAGCACTGGGTATTGTATGTGAAGCAACAAATCACAAGTTCTACACCTGAAACTAATATTATACAGTATGTTAACAAACTGGAATTTAAATAAAAACTTGAAAAAAAGAATAAATAAATACATACATAAGTCTCTTCTTCAAAAAAAGATGTCACACACACGCACACACACACACCCTGGATTATTAGCCATAAAAAAGAATGAAATCTTGCCATTTGCCATAACGTGCATGGAGCTAAGTGAAATAAGTCAGAAAATGACAAATACCATATGATTTCACTCATATGTGGAAATTAAGAAATAAAACAAATGAACATAGAGGGGATAAAAGAGAGGCAAACCAAGAAACAGACTCCTGACTACAGAGAACAAACTGACGATTATCAGAGGCGATTGGGTTAAATGGGGATGAAGAAGTGCACTTGTCCATGTTGAGTACCAGATATTGTAAGTGTTGAATCACTAAATTCTACACATGAAACTTATATTATACTGTATGTTAACTAACCGGAATTTAAATAAAAAACTTGGAAAAAATCAGGCCACATTTATAATGAGGAACTTCCTACATTTCAGAGTTGGCTAGCTGCATTCTCAAGATACTGTTTAACTTGACCCTCTATCTCTGTCTTTTATGTAAGGTACTAATTATATTTAGGGGCTGAATTAGATTCAGATTTAATTGAGAGGACTTGGAAGAAATATTTCATAGAAGATATTGTATATATACATCCTATTACACAAATCAGGAAGCACATAATGATATCTGACTGTTCCACTTTGGTAATGTTAAGACTCATCAGCTAAAGCCAAATACAGATGATTATTGCCTAAATTCATTGTTTCATTAGGGGTAGTGACAATGGTGATTCTTAAAATTCTAACTTTTATTTTAATTGACATATAATTGACATACAACATTATATTACTTTCAGGGGTACAACATAATTCACTCTGTGTATATATTACAAAATGACCTCCACACTAAATCTAAATTCTAAAATTTTTAATACTGGAACTCTTCCATAAGCAAAAACTTTACCTCATCAACTATTCAATTATCTTATTAAATTGATACAAGGAAGACAAGGTAAATGCTGAATATTCTCTCTTTAATTATCAGTTTTGAGGATAATGAGTTAGTAAACAAGCTACCTACAATTATGTCCAATGCTTCCTTTTAAAGTATCATTATAAACTCATGGATTTCTATATATTTAAGATGTTTCATTTTATTATAGAAAATTCTTTAAATTTTTTAATGTGTATCTATTTTTGAGAGAGAGAGAGAGAGACAGAGCACAAGGGGGGGAGGGGAGAGCAGAAGAGAGGGAGACAGAATCCGAAGCAGGCTCCAGGCTCTGAGCTGTCAGCACAGAGCCTAATGCAGGGCTCAAACCCATGAACTGTGAGATCTTGACCTGAGTCGAAGTCAGATGCTTAAGCAACTGAGCCACCCAGGTGCCCCTCTAAAACAGCATTTTAAACTATTGGGAAAGGACAAGACTAGTCAATAAATGGTGGTGGGTGGCAATGAACTATCTCTCAGAATAAAGTATTTACAGTAGTGTACTGGTAAATGCATAACCACAGGCTCTGGGAAACAAAAGAATAGTTGGGATTTTAGCTTATTAAGCTATCACAGTATCTACCAAGTGATATTAAGAGTATTAAATACATGTAAAAGCATTTATCATGGTGCCTAATACAAATGCTTAGTAAATTACATATGTGGTTGTGTGTGTGTGGATGTGTGGATGTGGGCATGCCCATACATGTGTGCACAGTGATGTGTTGCTAAATGTTAAAAGCTGGCTGCATAAGAAAAAAATAGTTCTGATTTGTAGCGTTTGCTGACTCCAATTATGTAAACACTCTTACCATGGATGATTTCATACCACCAACACAATGTCACTATATCCAGAGTTTGGGAGAAATGTACATAACTCATTCTCACTAGCCACTGTGAACTGACTCCTACATACCACTGAATATTATCCATATAGTCATACATTACAAAACTCAATTATTTTTGTGTATATGTGAATGTGTTTACATGTATGTGTATGTGTGTGTGTGTGTGTGTGTGTGTGTGTGTACATGTATGCATGCACCCGAAGAGACATCAGATAGATGACAGAGTTTTTGCTGGGGCAAGAAATGGTACAGGGTAGGAGGAGAAGGATAAATAGAACTTATGGAACTTTTGTTTTATCAACATTCATTGACTTGTTCACCTACTACTTATGTATTTATGGGGCCAAATATTTATATAGAATAATATTTATAGGATAAATATTTTTTCTTAATTACCTGATATACTCTATCACCAAGAATAGTATGTTGTCACTAACATTAAGCTTCAATATGATATAAATAACCAGTTATTTTAGATGTCATATTACACACATGCATGCGCATGCACACACACACACCTTCTGAAAAATACACAACTTACTTTGGCTTCAGTTTCTCCCCTGTGAAGAGTATACAGATGATGGACAGCACTTTGTGACGAAGACCAAGGATGAGTCAGAATTTGGAAGACATGAAAGTCATGGCCAAGGGTGTCTGTTGTAACTAGAAGCATTCCTGAAGAACACACCAAAAAGAGAGTAAAAATAAAAACAATTATGTATGTTGATGAAATATTTTCACAAAATATTCATTATGCTTTAAAATATCATCGAAGGAAAAAATGACCAAAGATGTAAAAAATTTCCCCAATTAAAAAAAAATTAAAATGCAGCATCTTTTTCCTGTATGAACACAAAACCTTAATGCCATATCAGTATACAAGCATAGTGAGGATACTAGCTGTAAAGGTTTTATGAGGTTCCTGTACAACTAGTAGAGAAAAGTTTATGGAGAGTTCACAAGCCTTTTAATATAGCAAATCTGATAACAAAGAATGTGAAAATGACTTCTCTCCATGGAACTAAAACTTGCTCCCATTTTTTGCCACTTCTTAAAACCTGAATTTTAAGTTTCAGTGTATCTGAAATACCCTACACTTAATCCACCGGTTTAAAAATGTTTCTCTACCCTGGCATAATATTTATTCAAATGCTGAACAGTGTCTCACATAGCAAGTTTTTAATTTTGATGAAATGTCATAGCTAAGAATTCTTTGCCTAATCCAAGGTCACAAAAATTTTGTTTTCTTGTCAAAATTTCAGTTTTATATTTTGCATAGAGGTCTATCATTCGTTTTAAGTTAATTTATGTATAAATTGTGAGGTATCAAACTAACTTTTTTTTGCAAACAATGTCCAATTGTTCTAGCAAGATTTCTTGAAGGGAATATTCTTTACTCACTGAGGTCTTTATCCTTTATTCTTTATCCATTGTCAACTTGCCAAAGATGAACTGGCTGTATCTGCATAGGTCTTCACCTGGAAGTATTATTCTAGTCCATCATTTTCTGTGTCTATACTTTCATTAATACCACACTTGCTTGATTACCATAACTTTATATCAAATGTTGAAGAAAGAACCTTTTTTTTCAACATTATTTTGGTTATTCCAATTCCTTTCCAAACACAAAATCAGATTTTTTTTTTTTTAATTTTAGATAGAGCACATGAGTGGGGAGAGGGGCAAAGGGAGACACAGAGAGAATCTCAAGTGGGCTCCATGTTCAGCACGGAGCTAGATGTGGCGCTTCATCCCATTACCCTGGAATCATGACCTGAGCTGAAATCAAGAGTCAGACACTCAACCAACTGAGCCACCCTGGTACCCCAAAATCAGATTTTTGATATTAAAAATTCCTAGGGGGGCATCTGGGTGGCTCAGTCAGTTGGGCAGCCGACTTCGGCTCAGGTAATGATCTCATGGCTCGTGAGTTCGAGCCCCAGGTCAGGGTCTGTGCTGACAGCTCAGGGCCTGGAGCCTGCTTCAGATTCTGTGTCTCCTCTCTCTCTCTGCCCCTCCCCCACTCGCACTCTGTTTCTCTCTGTCTCAAAGGTAAATAAACATTAAAAAAATCTTAAATAAATAAAAATTCTTAGGATTTTGGGGAAGGTTATATTAAGTTTATAAATCAAATTGTCAGTGATGGACAGCTTAACAATATTGAGCCTTCTAATCTATGAACACTTCCTATTTCTTGATATATGTTTTCTTTGACTTCTTGTTTTTCCTGTTGAGCACATAAATTATATACATTTTTTCTTGGATCCATTATAAATGGTACTTTTTATTTTATCTCAATTGTCAATTATTCCCTGCTGGCATATAGAGACATAATGGACATTTTTTTATATTGACTGGATAGTCTGCCAGTTCTAGTCAGGGCTTTTTGTAGATTACATGGAGTTTTCTTTACAGATTATCATGTAGTTTGTGAATAGACATAATTTGATTTTTTCCTTTACAAACTACATGCCTTTTATTTTTCTTCACTTACTACACTGCTGAGGAAAACAGAAATGGGGAGAAGTAATATTCGTGTCTTCCAAATTTTAGGAGAAAGCATTCAATCTTTAAGTATGATGTTAGCTGTAGGTTTTTTTTTTTTTTATAAATACTCTCTATCAAGTGAAGGAGGTTCCTTTCTACTCCTAATTTGTTGATAGTTTTTATAATGAATGAATGTTGAATTGTGTACAGTGTTTTACACCTGTGACATGACTATGCATTTTTTTTCTTTACTCAATTAATATGGTGAATTTTAGTAAATAATCAAATGTCAAACAAAATCAAACGTCAAATAAAACTTGCATTTCTAGGATAAACTCCACCTGGTCAAAATCCTTTATTATATGCTGCTGGATTCAATTAGCTAAGGTTTTAAGATTTTCATGACTGTTCCTGAGGGTTATTGGTTTGTAGCTTTCTAATTACGTGTTTGTCTGTTTTCAGTATCAGGCTAAAGCTGGTCTTGTGAAACTGAAGAGAGAGATTGTGGAAAACCACTATTATTTCCTACTTAGATTTTCAGTAGAATCTGTCAGTAAAACTATATGGGCCTTTTTAAAAAAAAACAACAACAACAACAACAACAAAAAAAAAAACCTTTAGGGGCGCCTGGGTGGCTCAGTCGGTTAAGCGGCCGACTTCGACTCAGGTCATGATCTCGTGGTCCGTGAGTTAGAGCCCCGCGTCAGGCTCTGTGCTGACAGCTCAGAGCCTGGAGCCTGTTTCTGATTCTGTGTCTCCCTCTCTCTGACCCTCCCCCGTTCATGCTCTGTCTCTGTCTCAAAAATAAACATTAAAGGGGCGCCTGGGTGGCGCAGTCGGTTAAGCGTCCGACTTCAGCCAGGTCACGATCTCGCGGTCCGGGAGTTCGAGCCCCGCGTCAGGCTCTGGGCTGATGGCTCAGAGCCTGGAGCCTGTTTCCGATTCTGTGTCTCCCTCTCTCTCTGCCCCTCCCCCGTTCAAGCTCTGTCTCTCTCTGTCCCAAAAATAAATAAACGTTGAAGGAAAAAAAAAATTAAAAAAAAAAAAATAAATAAACATTAAAAAAAATTTTTAAAAATACCTTTAAATATTTTTAATTTAATTTCTTTGTAATTTAAATTTTATTATTTTAAAATGTAAAATTTGGGGGCTTAATTTAAATGTCCTTGGGTGAATTACTTTCTGTAACTCAAGGAAATGGCCTTTATTAATACCTGTAAGGTCTTTGGTGATGTCCACTTTTTCATTGAGGTTATCAACAATTTGTCTTCCCTCTTTTTTTCTTGATCATTCTAGCTAGATGTTTTCAAGGAAATCTATTCTGAGTAGCACTGATTTTCTGATTTCTTTTTTTAATTTCTGCTTTTGCCTATCTTTCTCCTTCTGCTATTAGTATCTTCTGCTACTTCATTTTCCCTGCTTTAGTTTATTTGCTCTTTCTTTTTTCTGTTTTCTTAAGGTAGAAGCTTAGATTACTTTTTCAGGAACTTTCTTCTTTTTCGGAGTAAGCATATATTGATATAAATTTCCCTGTAAACCTGAATTCCAAAATTTTGACACACTGCCTTTTCTTTTGCATTCAGTTCTAAATGTTTTCTAGATATTTCCTCTTTTACTCATGGGATATTTAAAGATATATTGTTCAGCTTTTCTAAGTATTTGGGTATTTTTCAGGTATCTTTCACATACTAATTTTTAGTGATGACGAGGAATTTGTTAAACCTTGTTTTATATTTGAGAAGAGATCGTGGTGACTCTTCCATGTATACTTGAAACACCTGGAGTGTTCTATAAAGGTCAATTAATTCAAGTTTACTGATAGCGTTGTTAGGATCTTCAATATCCTTACTGATTGCCTGCTTTCTTGTTCTACTATTGAATTGAACTGAACACTGAACATCTCCAAGTATAATTGTGGATATGTTTATTATATAGCTCCCAAATATTAAACTTTTAAGTTCACACACATTTAGGATTCTTAGGACATCTTGGCGAACTGCCTCTTTCATCATAATGTCCCACTTTAACCTGGTAATTTCCTTGTTCTGAAGTCTACTTTTCTGATACTGATACCATCACTCTAGCTTTGTTTTGATTGGTGCACTCATGGCATATACTTTTCTATTCTTTCACTTTTATAATCAATATAATTGTACTTAAAATGACTTTGTTTTAGGGGCACCTGGGTGGCTCAGTCGGTAGAGTGTCCAACTTTGGCTCAGGTCATGATCTTGCAGTTCGTGGGTTTGAGCCCCATGTCAGGCTCTGGAGCCTGCTTTGGATTCTGTGCCTCCCTCTCTCTGCCCCTCCCCCACTCATGCTTTGCCTCTCTCTCTCTCTCTCTCTCTCTCTCTCTCAAAAATAAACATTAAAAAAATGACTTTGTTTTAGGTAATAATTGAGGTCTAATTTGTTTTTTTTTTTTAAATCTAATTCTGGACTTATAATTGGTGTTTGTAGTTCATTCACATTTAGCCTAACTTATTGGTTGAGTTTATAGCTACCATTTTATTACTTTTTATTATTTTTCTGATGGTTTCCTTGTTTTTATTCTTTGTTTCTCTGTTCTTGCTTTCTTCCCTTTTTCTATATGATTTCAATATTTTTAATATCCAATTTTAATTTTTCCATTTCCTTTTTTTGTGTCTCTCTTTAAGTTTCTATCAGCCGTTCTTGGAACTATAATACACATATCTAAATTTGTGCATGTTTGTTTATATTTTGTCCAGAATTTACATTTGTTTTCTGTGGGAAGAATGGTTTGTTAGTTTACTCTGCTGTGCCGGAGGCAGAATCACATTTTTTAACTCCTAAAACTTCTGTCTTTTGAAAAAAAATGTATGAAAGAATATTAAGTACTAGTGAGAAGATAAGGTAAGCATTTAAATAGAAAGATGAAGTATATCTGAGCTTCTTATTTACTAGGGTAATAAAAGGTACAGTTCTTGTCACGATGTTAAATTAAAAAATACCATACTAGATGCCTATTTCCAAGAGAATACATTTAAAAAAATTTTTTTTCAACGTTTATTTATTTTTGGGACAGAGAGAGACAGAGCATGAACGGGGGAGGGGCAGAGAGAGAGGGAGACACAGAATCGGAAACGGGCTCCAGGCTCTGAGCCATCAGCCCAGAGCCCGACGCGGGGCTCGAACTCACGGACCGCGAGATCGTGACCTGGCTGAAGTCGGACGCTTAACCGACTGCGCCACCCAGGCGCCCCGAGAATACATTTTAGAAAATAAAAAAGTGTTATTTATTGAGATCTACTTCAAATGTATAACAATTTAGATAACATTTAGATAACAATTAGATCCCACCCTGTAACCAGCTATGGTCATGAGGTCACTGACATACTTTATATTCTGTCCATCTTATTGTTGTTAACCGACCAACAAACTTCTAAGGTTGGGCATGAATGCTTAGTTGTCCTTTTGTGAACAATATTTCTTCACTCCTACTTTTTGCTGAGTTATACTAAGTCTGAATTATCACAATTCTACTATGTTCTGATATCACTTTTCCACTACAAAACTATTTTCTGCACATGATAAACAATTCAATTGAAACATTCTGACAGGAAAATGATGGGCTTATATTTATAATACAAATATATGACTCACCTACTGAAGATAAACTTCATTTCTTCTAGAATCATATCAGTATTTTACTAATAAGCACTCCAATAAAAGTCCCTAGTAGCCATATTAAGAGGATTATTGTTTCACATGTGAATGATAATCACAAATGTACACTTTTCAACATGCTCCTAGATTTTCAACATCTGTCTGGTTTCTAATATGTAAAATGAATTCAGATTTTTAGAGAAATGGGCCACTGAAAATGTATCTTTATTATCTTCTGTGTATCCTATCCCAAAAGTTTTTTCCCATTTCCTCATGTAAATGTAGTTTCTGTGATCCACCAATGAACTTACCGTTTTTGACAAAACTTTAAAATAGTAAGAAAAAATAAAATAAAATAAAATAAAATAAAAATAAAAGAGCAGAGAGAAAAAGAAGAAATAAATAACTAGTATAGTACTATACAATCATGTTTTCTTTTAATTTATAATTTCCTCTTTTGCACACATTCTGCTGGGAGAAAGACAAGCTTTTTTTTTTTTTTCTAGAAAACAAGTTAAAAAGCAGATATACATAAAAGGAAAAACTCGTACAGAGTAGACTGTGGCTTAAGAACTATTTATGCAGCATCAGAAGACTAAACCAGACTCTAGCCTGGCCATAAACTAAAACCCACGCCCCAAATGAGGTGCCAAGCCACAAAAAGCATTTGCGTCATCTGGGAATACAAGGAAAAGAAGGACTTCTAATTATAGGGCCTGGAAGCGGAAGCTTAGAGTGATTAGCTGTTTAGGCGCTGCTGTGTGTTTATCTGGAAGCTTCCTCTCCCTCACTCTCAGCCTCAAGTTTGATAGATGAGCATTAGCATTAGAGGGTGGAGACTGAAGCTGCTGATGGTACATGGCGTTCTCCAAAATCTGAGGTAGCTGGAGACTGAACATTAAGGCTTTTGCGGCCTCATAAGAACATAAATCTTTTCAACTGGGCGTCAGCTGGTTAGCCCAAAGGACAAAATTAAAGAGTAGCAAACCTCTACTGGGCATATGTTATAAAATCTTGGAAACATGAGTAGGTAGGTCTTTTTTACCGTATCCTATTTATAACACCTCCCTAATTGTATGGTTCTTTATCACGTGCACACATATGAATTGGAAAACAAATTACCAGCTATTCACACTCTCTTCCAAAAATAGATATAAACACTGATATGCTGGGGCAAATGGAAATCCTTATAGGAATTCAAAATATATCACTCATAAAATAATTTTATATTTTGATATTAATTCTTGTGAATTTAATACTTCCCCATCAGTACTTGTACAGATTAAAAACTTACACATTATCTAATTATCTTTTAAAATTACTAGTCCAGGGGCACCTGGGTGCCTCAGTCAGTTAAGCCTCTGTCTGACTCTTGATTTCAGCTCAGGTCATGATCTCACGGTTCGTGGGTTCGAGCACCATGTCGGGCTCTGTGCTGACAGCGCAGAACCTGCTTGAGATTCTCTGTCTCCCTCTCTCTCTGTCCTTCCCCCTGCCTGTCTGTCTGTCTGTCTGTCTGTCTCTCTCTCACTCTCAAAAATAAATAAATAAATAAATAAATAAATAAATAAACAAACATTAAAAAAAATAAAGTTACTAGTCTAATTTGTAACCATAAAAGCAGAGAAACAGAACCCTAGTACTGATCAAGGTCTTTTAGGTCTTCAAATACATAAAATCACAATAAATAGCCTATTAAAGTCTGATTTAAAGTAAATGTGAATACCTGAAAACAATGGTCTCAAAGTGTCCCTGTGGGCAGGGTCAGTGTTAGCAGATTTCTTAAGCTGCTTAAAGATGCTAATAATCAAACTCATCACTGTATTTTTCTAAATTTGTGGTCCAGGATATAGTAAGAGTCTTTCTAAAATTTAAGCTCAAAAACACTGTTAACGGCACTGATGTACACACTGTCGAACACATAAAACACATGATTCATTTTATCCCTTCCTAAAATTGCATATATCCACGATCAAGATAAATTAGACCAAAATATCTGATATGGTTCTTACCAATTTTTTCCATGTGGGAAAAACTAAAATCATAATTGGGTTTCTAGCTCACTTATTTTATAGCTTATTATTTCTATCCTCTTGCGTTTTTAGGAGTCTCAACGTTAAATGTTCTAACATCTTTATTCGAATACTTTGTTTTCCTTCTTTCACTTAGCGTCATGAAATATTTAGAGTTCTGAAGACATCTTTGGCTATATCCGATGGGTCTTCATATTAAATATTCTACTATTATTTTAAATGGTCTTTTCATCCAAGAGACATATAGGAAAGTGGTGCATGTCTATGTGTATTTTTTTTCCAAGTGGCTGAATATATTTTTTCTCAGATTCCAGAAAAGTTTCTAAACTTTATTAACCTTTAATATATAATTTATGTACAATAAATGCAGTCATTTTACTACAGTTTGATGAGTATGACAAGTATATATACACCTAGGCTACTGCCATTAAGATAGAGCACATGTGATAAAATTCTATTGTGTCCACCTGCTGTCCATCCCATCCCCACTGCCTGGCCCCAGGGAACCACTCATTGGCTTTGTCATTATGAATTAATATTGCCTACTTAAGAATTTCATGTAAATAGATTCACACAATACCTTGTTAAACCTACTGCTGTAACAGTACTACATTCATTTATTTATATTACTGGGTGGCATTCCATTATAAAGACATATAATTTATATATCCAGTCGGCAGTTATTTCTCTTTTTGGCTATTGTGAAAGAAACCCCCAGTAAGATTCAAAACAAGTGTCTGTGTGAACATATGTTTTTATTTTTCTTAGGTGAATATTTAGGAGTAGAACTGCTAGCTCATATGTATGTTTAACTTGATAAAAAAAAAAAAAACTGAAAATGTTTAGCCAAAGCAGCTGTATCATTTTAACTTTCCCACGAGCCCCATGACTCATTAACATTTGATACTGTTAGTCTTTCAAAATCTTAATCATTTCAGTGAGTATCTGATGATTTCTTATGGTTTTAGTATGCCATATTCCTTGGTGATTGGTGATGTTGAACAGCTTTTCATGTGTTAAGGCTACGTGCATATTTTCTTTTGTGACATGACTGGTCAAATCTTTTGTCCATTTTTAATTGTTTTGCCCCTTCATTACATATATATTTATGAATATGATATATAATTATATATGTGTGTGTGTGTGTATATATATATATATATATATATCATATATGATATTTTCTCCCACTTTATGGTATCCCACTTAATTTTCCTAACAATATCTTTCCCAAGGTGCTTAATTTAAAGAAGAACAATTTTATGGTTTGTGTTTTTGGTGTCCTACCTAAACCTCTTTCTTTATCTCTCCTGGGTCACAATGATATAATCCTTTGTTTTATTTTTGAGGATTTACAGTTTAAGATTTTAAATTAAGTCTATGATCAACTTAGAGTTAATTTTTGTACATGACATTAAGTAAAAGTTTATTTTTTTCCCCAAGTGGATATCCCAGTTGTTCCACCAACATTTTTTCAGACAATTATACCATCCACATTGAATCACCTACTGTTTTGGTCATACATCAAGTGACCATGTGAGTTTAATCAAATTCTGGATTCCATTCCATCCACCTATAACTATATTTGCCCAACACCATACTCTCTAGATTACTGTACAATTAGAGAAGGTCAGACATTTAGGTAGTTTCAGCTTTCAAAATTCACCCATCTTTTTCAGGATTCTTTGAATTTCTATACAATTTTAGAATAAACTTGTGTTGATTACTTTTGATTTAACCATGCACTTTTAATAAAGTTAACGATTAGTGAACAATACTAACACAAAACACTAATAAGATACCAAGGCATAAAAGTGATTCAATATTTTTATAAAATATAATTTTCTTTCATAACTGAATGGTTTTTCTTACCCTATCATATTGTACACCTCACAACATGGCGGGCAAAAACGTAAAATTTTTAGATAAAGTAGAAGAATTGGGAAGATAAGGAAGTATAGATTGGGAAGAGTAATTTGACTCCTGTCTTTATTCAGGAAAAAAACATATCATACAATTTCAGAGGTTTACAACTCTAAGGGCCTTGGAAATAGCATGCCTTCCAGGGCCAGATAGCTTCCCAGGGGAATTCTACCAAACATTTAAAGAAGAGTTAATACTTCTTCTTTTGAAGCTGTTTCAAAAAATGGAAATGGAAGAAAAACTTCCAAATCCATTCTAGGCAGCCACCATTACCTTGATTCCAAAACCAAAGACCCCACTAAAAATGAGTATTATACACCAATTTCCATGATGAACATGGATGCAAAAATTTTCAACAAGATACTAGAAAACTGAACCCAACAATACATTAAAAGAATTATGTAGCACGATCAAGTAAGATTTATTCCTGGGATGCAAGTGTGGTTCAATGTCTACAAATCAATTGACATGATACATCAGATTAACAAAAGAAAGGATAAGAACTGCATGATCCTCTCTAGATGCAGTAAAAGCATTTGACAAAATATAGCATCCTGTCTTGATTAAAAACCCTTAAAAAAGTAGGGATAGATAGAACATTCCTCAAGATCATACAAGCCATATATGAAAAACCCACAGCTAATACCATCCTCAATGGGTAAAAACTGAAAGCTTTCCCCCTAAGGTCAGGAACAAGACAGGATGTCCACTCTCACCACTGTTGTTCAACATAGTGTTGGAAGTCCTTGCCTCAGCAATAAAACAACAAAAATAAATTTAAAAGGCACACAAATTGGCAAGAAAGAAGTGAAACTTTCACTCTTCACAGATGACATGACATTCTATGTGGAAAACCCTAAAGACTCCACCAAAAAACTATTAGAACTGATACATGAATTCAACAAAGTCGCAGGATATAAAATCAACATATAGAAATTGGTTCATTTCTATACACCAATAATGAAGCAGCAGGAAGAGAAATCAAAGAATCGATCCCATTTACAACTGCACCAAAAACCATAAAATACCTAGGAATAAACCTAACCAAAGAAGTAAAAGATCTGTATGCTGAAAACTATAGAAAGCTTATGAAAAAAAGTAAAGAAGACACCTAGAAATGGAGAAACATTCCATGTTCATGGATCAGAAAACAAATATTGTTAAAATGTCAATACTACCCAAAGCAATCTGCACATTCAATGCAATACCAATCAAAATAACACCAGGGGGAGCAAATAGGAAGATGGCGGCGTAGGAGGACGCTGGGCTCACCGCGCGTCCTGCTGATCACTTAGATTCCACCTACACCTGCCTAAATAACCCAGAAAACCGCCAGAGGATTAGCAGAACAGAGTCACCGGACCCAAGTGCAGACGAGAGGCCCACGGAAGAGGGTAGGAAGGGCGGCGAGGCGGTGCGCGCTCCACGGACTGGCGGGAGGGAGCCGGGGCGGAGGGGCGGCTCGCCGGCCAAGCAGAGCCCCCGAGTCCGGCTTGCAAAAGCGGAGGGGCCTGACGGACTGTGTTCCGACAACAAGCGCGACTTAGCCTCTGGGAGGTCATAAGTTAACAGCTCTGCTCAGAAAGCGGGAAGGCTGGAGGACAAAGGGAGGGTGAGCTGCGGAGCCCCCGGACGACAGAGCTCAGTTTGGCGGGGAACAAAGGCGCTCTCCAGCGCCATCTCCCCCGCCCATCCCCCAGCCAAAATCCCAAAGGGAACCGGCTCCGGCCAGGGAAATTGCTCGCTCCGCGCGAACACCCAACTCTGTGCTTCTGCGGAGCCAAACCTCCGGCAGCGATCTGACTCCCTCCGGCTGCACAGGGCCCCTCCTGAAGTGGATCACCTAAGGAGAAGCGAGCTAAGCCTGCCCCCCCTGCCGCCGTGCACCTTGCCTTCCCACCCCAGCTAATACGCCAGATCCCCAGCATCACAAGCCTGGCAGTGTGCAAGTAGCCCAGACGGGCCACGCCACCCCACAGTGAATCCCGCCCCTAGGAGAGGGGAAGAGAAGGCACACACCAGTCTGACTGTGGCCCCAGCGGTGGGCTGGGGGCAGACATCAGGTCGGACTGCGGCCCCGCCCACCAACTCCAGTTATACACCACAGCACAGGGGAAGTGCCCTGCAGGCCCTCACCACACCAGGGACTATCCAAAATGACCAAGCGGAAGAATTCCCCCCAGAAGAATCTCCAGGAAATAACAACAGCTAATGAGCTGATCAAAAAGGATTTAAATAATATAACAGAAAGTGAATTTAGAATAATAGTCATAAAATTAATCGCTGGGCTGGAAAACAGCATACAGGACAGCAGAGAATCTCTTGCTACAGACATCAGGGGACTAATGAACAGGCACGAGGAGCTGAAAAACGCTTTAAAGGAAATGGAAAACAAAATGCAAACCACCACAGCTCGGATGGAAGAGGCAGAGGAGAGAATAGGTGAACTAGAAGATAAAGTTATGGAAAAAGAGGAAGCTGAGAAAAAGAGAGATAAAAAAATCCAGGAGTATGAGGGGAAAATTAGAGAACTAAGTGATACACTAAAAAGAAATAATTTACGCATAATTGGTATCCCAGAGGAGGAAGAGAGAGGGAAAGGTGCTGAAGGGGTACTTGAAGAAATCATAGCTGAGAACTTCCCTGAACTGGGGAAGGAAAAAGGCATTGAAATCCAAGAGGCACAGAGAACTCCCTTCAGACGTAACTTGAATCGATCTTCTGCACGACATATCATAGTGAAACTGGCAAAATACAAGGATAAAGAGAAAATTCTGAAAGCAGCAAGGGGTAAACGTGCCCTCACATATAAAGGGAGACCTATAAGACTCGTGACTGATCTCTCTTTTGAAACTTGGCAGGCCAGAAAGAATTGGCACGAGATTTTCAGGGTGCTAGACAGCAAAAATATGCAGCCAAGAATCCTTTATCCAGCAAGTCTGTCATTTAGAATAGAAGGAGAGATAAAGGTCTTCCCAAACAAACAAAAACTGAAGGAATTTGTCACCACTAAACCAGCCCTACAAGAGATCCTAAGGGGGACCCTGTGAGACAAAGTACCAGAGACATCACTACAAGCATAAAACATACAGACATCACAATGACTCTAAACCCGTATCTTTCTATAATAACACTGAATGTAAATGGATTAAATGCGCCAACCAAAAGACATAGGGTATCAGAATGGATAAAAAAACAAGACCCATCTATTTGCTGTCTACAAGAGACTCATTTTAGACCTGAGGACACCTTTAGATTGAGAGTGAGGGGATGGAGAACTATTTATCATGCTACTGGAAGCCAGAAGAAAGCTGGAGTAGCCATACTTATATCAGACAAACTAGACTTTAAATTAAAGGCTGTAACAAGAGATGAAGAAGGACATTATATAATAGTTACAGGGTCTATCCATCAGGAAGAGCTAACAATTATAAATGTCTATGCGCCGAATACCGGAGCCCCCAAATATATAAAACAATTACTCATAAACATAAGCAACCTTATTGATAAGAATGTGGTAATTGCTGGGGACTTTAACACCCCACTTACAGAAATGGATAGATCATCTAGACACACGGTCAATAAAGAAACAAGGGCCCTGAATGAGACACTGGATCAGATGGACTTGACAGATCTATTTAGAACTCTGCATCCCAAAGCAACAGAATATACTTTCTTCTCGAGTGCACATGGAACATTCTCCAAGATAGATCATATACTGGGTCACAAATCAGCCCTTCATAAGTTTACAAGAATTGAAATTATACCATGCATACTTTCAGACCACAATGCTATGAAGCTTGAAGTCAACCACAGGAAAAAGTCTGGAAAACCTCCAAAAGCATGGAGGTTAAAGAACACCCTACTCACGAATGAGTGGGTCAACCAGGCAATTAGAGAAGAAATCAAAAAATATATGGAAACAAACGAAAATGAAAATACAACAATCCAAACGCTTTGGGACGCAGCGAAGGCAGTCCTGAGAGGAAAATACATCGCAATCCAGGCCTATCTCAAGAAACAAGAAAAATCCCAAATACAAAATCTAACAGCACACCTAAAGGAAATAGAAGCAGAACAGCAAAGGCAGCCTAAACCCAGCAGAAGAAGAGAAATAATAAAGATCAGAGCAGAAATAAACAATATAGAATCTAAAAAAACTGTAGAGCAGATCAACGAAACCAAGAGTTGGTTTTTTGAAAAAATAAACAAAATTGACAAACCTCTAGCCAGGCTTCTCAAAAAGAAAAGGGAGATGACCCAAATAGATAAAATCATGAATGAAAATGGAATTATTACAACCAATCCCTCAGAGATACAAACAATTATCAGGGAATACTATGAAAAATTATATGCCAACAAATTGGACAACCTGGAAGAAATGGACAAATTCCTGAACACCCACACTCTTCCAAAACTCAATCAGGAGGAAATAGAAAGCTTGAACAGACCCATAACCAGCGAAGAAATTGAATCGGTTATCAAAAATCTCCCAACAAATAAGAGTCCAGGACCAGATGGCTTCCCAGGGGAGTTCTACCAGACGTTTAAAGCAGAGATAATACCTATCCTTCTCAAGCTATTCCAAGAAATAGAAAGGGAAGGAAAACTTCCAGACTCATTCTATGAAGCCAGTATTACTTTGATTCCTAAACCAGACAGAGACCCAGTAAAAAAAGAGAACTACAGGCCAATATCCCTGATGAATATGGATGCCAAAATTCTCAATAAGATACTAGCAAATCGAATTCAACAGCATATAAAAAGAATTATTCACCATGATCAAGTGGGATTCATTCCTGGGATGCAGGGCTGGTTCAACATTCGCAAATCAATCAACGTGATACACCACATTAACAAAAAAAAAGAGAAGAACCATATGATCCTGTCAATCGATGCAGAAAAGGCCTTTGATAAAATCCAGCACCCTTTCTTAATAAAAACCCTTGAGAAAGTCGGGATAGAAGGAACATACTTAAAGATCATAAAAGCCATTTATGAAAAGCCCACAGCTAACATCATCCTCAACGGGGAAAAACTGAGAGCTTTTTCCCTGAGATCAGGAACACGACAGGGATGCCCACTCTCACCGTTGTTATTTAACATAGTGCTGGAAGTTCTAGCATCAGCAATCAGACAACAAAAGGAAATCAAAGGCATCAAAATTGGCAAAGATGAAGTCAAGCTTTCGCTTTTTGCAGATGACATGATATTATACATGGAAAATCCGATAGACTCCACCAAAAGTCTGCTACAACTGATACATGAATTCAGCAAAGTTGCAGGATACAAAATCAATGTACAGAAATCAGTTGCATTCTTATACACTTACAATGAAGCAACAGAAAGACAAATAAAGAAACTGATCCCATTCACAATTGCACCAAAAAGCATAAAATACCTAGGAATAAATCTAACCAAAGATGTAAAGGATCTGTATGCTGAAAACTATAGAAAGCTTATGAAGGTAATTGAAGAAGATTTAAAGAAATGGAAAGACATTCCCTGCTCATGGATTGGAAAAATAAATATTGTCAAAATGTCAATACTACCCAAAGCTATCTACACATTCAATGCAATCCCAATCAAAATTGCACCAGCATTCTTCTCGAAACTAGAACAAGCAATCCTAAAATTCATATGGAACCACAAAAGGCCCCGAATAGCCAAAGGAATTTTGAAGAAGAAGACCAAAGCAGGAGGCATCACAATCCCAGACTTCAGCCTCTACTACAAAGCTGTCATCATCAAGACAGCATGGTATTGGCACAAAAACAGACACACAGACCAATGGAATAGAATAGAAACCCCAGAACTAGACCCACAAACATATGGCCAACTCATCTTTGACAAAGCAGGAAAGAACATCCAATGGAAAAAAGACAGCCTCTTTAACAAATGGTGCTGGGAGAACTGGACAGCAACATGCAGAAGGTTGAAACTAGACCACTTTCTCACACCATTTACAAAAATAAACTCAAAATGGATAAAGGACCTAAATGTGAGACAGGAAACCATCAGAACCTTAGAGGAGAAAGCAGGAAAAGACCTCTCTGACCTCAGCCGTAGCAATCTCTTACTCGACACATCCCCAAAGGCAAGGGAATTAAAAGCAAAAGTGAATTACTGGGACCTTATGAAGATAAAAAGCTTCTGCACAGCAAAGGAAACAACCAACAAAACTAAAAGACAACCAACGGAATGGGAAAAGATATTTGCAAATGACATATCGGACAAAGGGCTAGTATCTAAAATCTATAAAGAGCTCACCAAACTCCACACCCGAAAAACAAATAACCCAGTGAAGAAATGGGCAGAAAACATGAATAGACACTTCTCTAAAGAAGACATCCAGATGGTCAACAGGCACATGAAAAGATGTTCAGCGTCGCTCCTTATCAGGGAAATACAAATCAAAACCACACTCAGGTATCACCTCACGCCAGTCAGAGTGGCCAAAATGAACAAATCAGGAGACTATAGATGCTGGAGAGGATGTGGAGAAACGGGAACCCTCTTGCACTGTTGGTGGGAATGCAAATTGGTGCAGCCGCTCTGGAAAACAGTGTGGAGGTTCCTCAGAAAATTAAAAATAGACCTACCCTATGACCCAGCAATAGCACTGCTAGGAATCTACCCAAGGGATACAGGAGTACTGATGCATAGGGGCACTTGTACCCCAATGTTCATAGCAGCACTCTCAACAATAGCCAAATTATGGAAAGAGCCTAAATGTCCATCAACTGATGAATGGATAAAGAAATTGTGGTTTATATACACAATGGAATACTACGTGGCAATGAGAAAAAATGAAATATGGCCTTTTGTAGCAACGTGGATGGAACTGGAGAGTGTGATGCTAAGTGAAATAAGCCATACAGAGAAAGACAGATACCATATGGTTTCACTCTTATGTGGATCCTGAGAAACTCAACAGGAACCCATGGGGGAGGGGAAGGGAGAAAAAAAAAAGACGTTAGAGTGGGAGAGAGCCAAAGCATAAGAGACTGTTAAAAACTGAGAACAAACTGAGGGTTGATGGGGGGTGGGAGGGAGGGGCGGGTGGGTGATGGGTAGTGAGGAGGGCACCTTTTGGGATGAGCACTGGGTGTTGTATGGAAACCAATTTGTCAATAAACTTCATAAAAAAAAAAAAAAAATAACACCAGCATTCTTAACAGAGCTGGAACAAAAATTCTAAAATTTGAATGGGAAGAGAAGCCAAGATGGCAGAACAGCATGGAAGGTTTTTTTTGCATTTCGCATCCATGAAATATAGCCAGATCAACATTAAACCTGCATTCCTAGAAAACTGATTTGAGGATTAACACACAATCTGCACAACCTGAACTACAGAACTCAGCAAGTACGTGGCACAGAGAGGTGAACTGGGGGAGAGAGAAGCCATGGAGGGCAGGGAGCTGTTTTTGCTTGTGGAGAGAGGACAGAGATGGGGGGAGAGTTTGGGAAAAGCACCCCCACACACAAAAGAAGTTGGAGAGAAAGTGGAAATGTGGAAACAGCCATAGGGACTGAACTAAAAAGGGAGAAAGGAGAGGGTTTAAATTACATTAAGACTCTATAAACAGGGGGAGCACAGAGTCTGAAATTCTACAGCTCAATACCTGGCAGTGCCCTGGTGGGAAGGGCAAATCCCCAGGAGCAGAGTGGGGTCCAGAAGGTCTTCAGGCTACATGGGGAGAAGCAGTTCCACTGCTGGAAGGATATTTGGTAGAAGCTGTGTGGCCACCTGGTCCAGCAGACCCCAGAGAACAACCACATTCACTGGTGATGGAACGAGGTCATTAAGGGTGAAGCCTGGTGCCAAATGTGTGTTGCGATTTTCCATAATCCCTGAAATGCTGCTGCTACATGATCTTGTGAACTTTTTCTGGGGCAGGCTGGCACCCAACTGCAGTCTCTGGGCATTGGCATCAGCATGGTCCTGCGAACATTCCTGGGTGCAGTGGGCACTCAGCCATTGCTCAGTGAGACTCTCCCCCAGAGGATCTGAGTGGGTCAAAGCCGCAGTCCTTCAGAAGTGAGGGGCTGGGAAACACAGCCACATCTGAGATAAAACGCAAGAGGGAGATGCCTCCTGGCAACCTGATGGTTTGGTCACAGACAGTGTAAAAGCAGGGAGTAGACAGAGGCCAGAGACAAAGGATGGGTGCACAATTGCTGATTGGGGAGAACAAAGTTCCAATACTAGAGACTGGGTAGCTGGGTGATGCCATTTTCACCCCTCCCATGCATGCGCATATACACCTACAAGCCCCACAACAATCCACCCCAGTAAGCTAAGCAGCATGAATGGGCTAACCAAGAAGTTAAAGAGGGAATTAAAAAGTACATAGAAGCCAATGAAAATGATAACACCACAGCCCAAAACCTCTGGGATGCAGCAAAGGCACTCATAAGAGGAAAGCACATAGCAATCCAGGCCTTCCTAAAGAAGGAAGAAAGGTCTCAGATACACAGCCTAACTTTGTATGTTAAAGAGCTGGAAAAAAGAACAGCAAATAAAACCTAAAACAAGCAGAAGACAGGAAATAATAAAGATTAGAGCAGAAATCAATGCTATTGAACCCCCTCCCCCCAAAAAAGAAACAGTAGAACAGATCAATGAAACCAGAAGCTGGTTCTTTGAAAGAATTAACAAAATTGATACACCACTAGCCAGTTTGATCAAAAAGAAAAAGAAAGGACCCAAATAAATAAAATAAAAAATGAAAGAGGAGAGATCACAACCAACACAGCAGAAACACAAACAATAATAAGAGAATATTATGAGCAATTATATGCCAATAAAATGGGCAATTGACAAATTCCTAGAAACATATAAACTACCAAAACTGAAATAGGAAGAAATAGAAAATTTAAATAGACACATAACCAATAAAGAAATTGAATTAGTAATCAAAAATCTCCCAAAAAAACAAGAGTCCAGGGCCAGATGGCTTTCCAGGGGAATTCTACCAAACATTTAAGGAAGAATTAACACCTATTCTCTTGAAGCTGTTCCGAAAAATAGATATGGAAGGAAAACTTCCGAACTCTTTCTATGAAGCCAGCATTACCTTGATTCCAAAACCAGACAAAGACCCCACTAAAAAGGAGAACTACAGATCAATTTCCCTGATGAACACGGATGCAAAAATCCTCAACAAGATATTAGCCAACCAGATCCAACAATACATTAAAAAATTATTCACCATGACCAAGTAGGATTTATACCTGGGATGCAGGGCTGGTTCAATATCCATAAAACAATCAGTATGATTCATCACATCAATAAAAAAAAGGACAAGAACCATATGATCACCTCAATAGATTCAGAGAAAGCGTTTGACAAAATACAGCATCATTTCTTGATAAAAACCCTTTAAAAAGTAGGGATAGAAGGAGCATACCTCGAGATCATAAAAGCCATATATGAAAGACCCAACACTAATATCATCTTCAATGGGGAAAAACTGAGAGCTTTCCTCTATACACTGAAAACTACAGAAAGTTTATGAAAGAAATTGAAGAAGACACAAAAAATAGAAAAAGATTCCACGGTCCTGGATAGGAAGAACAAATATTGTTAAAATGTCAATACTACCCAAAACAATCTACATATTCAATGCAATCCATATCAAAATAACAACAGCATTCTTCACAGAGCTAGAACAAACAATCCTAAAATTTGTATGGAACCTGAAACGACCCCAAATAGCCAAAGCAATCTTCAAAAAGAAAACTAAAGCTGGAGGCAATCACACTCCCAGACTTCAAGACGTGTTACAAAGCTGTAATCATCACGACAGTATGGTACTGGCACAAAACAGACCCTTCGATCAATGGAAAAGAATAGAGAACCCAGAAATGGATCCAGAAACATATGGCCACCTAACCTTTGAGGAAAGAATAGAAAGAAAGGAAAGCAGGAAAGAATATTCAATGGAATAAAGACAGTCTCTTCAGCAAGTGGTGGCAAAACTGGACAGCAACATGCAGAAAAATGAACCTGGACCACTTTCTTACACCATACACAAAAAGAAACTCAAAATGGAAGAAAGGCCTAAATGTAAGACAGGAAGCCAACAAAATCCTTGAGGAGAAAGCAGGCAAAAACCTCTTTGACCTTGGCTGCAACAATTTCTTACTCAACATGTCTCCAGAGGCAAGGGAAACAAAAGCAAAAATGAACTATTGGGACCTCATCAAAATAAAAAGCTTCTGCATGGCGAAGGAAACAATCAGCAAAACCAAAAGGCAACCGACGGAAAGGGAGAATATATTTTCAAACGACGTATCAGATAAAGGGTTGGTATCCAAAATCTATGAAGAACTTATCAAAATGAACACCCAAAAACCAAATAATCTCAGTGAAAAAAATGGGCAAAACACATGAAGAGGCACTTTTCCAAAGAAGACATGGCTAACAGACACATGAAAAGATGCTCAACACCACACATTATCAGGGAAATACAAATGAAAACCACAATGACACAGATACCACGTCATACCTGTCAGAATGGCTAACATTAACAACTCAGGCAACAACAGATGTTGGTGAGGATGCAGAGGAAAGGGAACCCTTTTGCACTGCTGGTGGGAATGCAAACTGGTGCAGCCACTATGGGAAACAGTATAGAGGTTCCTCAAAAAATTAAAAATAGAACTACCCTACGACCTAGCAATTGCTCTACTAGGTATTTATCCAAAGAATACAAAAATGCTGATTTAAAGGGGCACATGCACCCCAATGTTTATAGCAGTGCTATCAACTACAGCCAAATCATGGAAAGAGCCTAAATGTCCGTCAACTGATGAATGGATTGTGTGAGTGTGTGCGTGCACGTGCATACACACACACGTGCACACACACACACGTGCACACACACACGTGCGCGCGCACACACACACAATGGAATATTACTTGGTAGTCATAAAGAATGAAATCTTGCCATTTGCAACTACGTGGATGGAACTAGAGTGTATCATGCTAAGCGAAATAAGTTGGTCAGAGAAAGATAAATATCATATGATTTCACTCATGTGTAATTTAAGAAACAAAATAGATCAACATAGGGGAAGGCAAGGGAAAATAAGACAAAAACTGAGAGGGAGGCACACCATATGAGACTCAAATACGGAGAACAAACTGAGGGCTTCTGGAGGGGTGTTGGGTGGGGCGATGGACTAAATGGGTGATGGGTACTAAGAAGGGCACTTGTTGGGATGAGCACTAGGTGTTATATGTAAGTGATGAATCATGAAATTCTACTCCTGAAACCATTATTATGCTATATGTTAACGAACTTGGATTAAAAACAATTTTTTTAATGCCAACTGTTAACATTAAAAAAAAAAAAATGTTGCGGCGCCTGGGTGGCTCAGTTGCTTAAGTGGTGGACTTCGACTTGGGTCATGTTCTCACAAGTCATGAGTTCGAGCCCGCATTGGGCCCTGTGCTGACAACTCAGAGCCTGGAACCTGCTTCAGATTCTGTGTCTCCCTCTCTCTCTGCCCCTCCCCAGCTCTCATTCTGTCTCTGTCCCTCTCAAAAATAAATAAATGTTAAAAAAAAAGTAAAAGGGCTTTAAAAAATCTTAAAAATAAGAAATAGCATGACTGACTTCAATTAACAGGTATGATAACTGAAGCCCACAGACAGTGAGAAAACCAGATTTAAAAGTCTAAAGATAAAAGTGTCAGCTTGTGTTGTCCTTATTATGTACCAATACAAGATTCTATCCTCAAAGACAAATTACAGGCACAGACACACATACACACAACTATCACAGACAATCACTGCTAGAAGTTCAAAATTAAATACATTTTAAATTGAGGTTAAAAGGAATTCGGTAGACAGATGGAAGGGAGAAGAAAGTGAAATATGACCAAATGGCAGAAGGCTGAAGAAGTAAAGAGGATGTCGTGCAGATCAGTCAGTTTGGAACAGATATTCTATGTATTAGGACTATAAAATATAAATTGAAAGGTAAATTTGGAAATTAAGTATTTCCAAAGGAATGCCATTCAGTGTGCTTCAGGGATGTGTAAAACAGAACATTTAAATTTTCTGGGTAGAGCTTATACAGGTAGGTGTGTGTGTGTGTGTGTGTGTGTGTGTACACCAAGCTAGACACTTAACATTTATGCAATCTACTTTATGTAAGCTACAGTTCAATAAAAATGAATATAAACCAAAACAAAAATAAGGGTAAGAGTAAAATTGGTGGTTTTACACACAGTGAATGTAAACACAGTAGTTAGAAACTTAAAAATCCATGAATGAGTGGGTTAAATGGGTGACGGGCATTAAGGAGGGCACTCTTTGGGATGAGCACTGGGTGTCACATGTGAGATTAATCACTGTGTTCTACTTCAGAAGCCAAGACTACGCTTTATAAAGTTAACTAACTTGAGAATGATAATAATAATAATAATAATAATAATAATAATACCTGTTAATATGAAAAAGAAAAAGAAAGAAAGGCTCCTAAGAACAATTCTAATACAAAGATGGGCAAATCCTTTATGTAGAAACTATAAATTTTTATTGCAAGATGCTAAAAGACAACTAAATAAATGGAAGGATATACTATATTGCAAGATGTTAAAAGACAACTTAATAAATGGAAGGATATACTATGTTTGTGGATAAAAATACCCAATATTGTAAAGATACCATCTCTCTATCCCAAATGGACCTACACTTTCAATACAATTCCAATAAAAATTCCAAAAGGGAAAAAAAAAAAAAGAAAGAAAGTTAAAATCCTACCCCTATGGGGTGGGATGGGGTAAATACAATAAAATCTAAAAACACAGCAGCCAGACAGGGATGTATAAGAAATATAGATACATAGTGAGGAGTCAAGAAAGAGGTCAATGAGTCTCAGATGTGTAGCTTGGCCAAATGGGTGGTCAAAGCACCACAAATCATGTATTCCAGAGCACATATATGACAGTATAACAGACTTCAATCAAGTTTCTAGTAGTGGAGATCAGAAACTATGTAACAGGGGCATCAGACTGGCTCAGTCAGTGGTTCCTGCAACTCTTGATCTTAGGGTTGTAAGTTCCAGCCCCATGTTAGGTGTAGATATTACTTAAAAAAAATAAAATCTTTTTTTTAAAAAAGAAAGAACTATAGAACAAAAAAGTATTAGATGAAAAATAAAAATTTTCATCATTTAGCATTTTTATTTTGGGTATATTTGCAAATATATCAAATATTAGCAAATTACCAAGTGTCTCTGGAAATTAGTTTTCTTTACCTATCTGATCTACTTCAAAACACTACTCCTTAATTATGTTTCAGAAAGAGTATTTATAAGAACAACCGCTAACACATAACAAAGATTTCTGAGCAGGTAGGCATTTGTTGCACAACCTAACTCTATACATCTATATCTACACAGATTAGTGTAGTGGCTTCTTAGCCCATCAAAAAGATAGGATTTGAAAAAAGAGACCAAAACAATAACCATCAGAAACTTCCCTGAAACCATCAAAGCAACAAAAGGAAAACCAAAAGATTAGTTCATTTTAAATTAGAGAAGAATAATTTTACCATTTTTTAAATTTGTTTAATGTTTACTTATTTTTTAGAGACAGTGGGAGAGTGTGAGCAGGGGGAGGGGCAGAGACAGCAAGACACAGAAACTGAAGCAGGATCCAGGCTCTGAGCTGCCAGCACAGAGTCCGACACGGGGCTTGAACTCATGAACTGCAAGATCACGATTGGAGCCGAAGTCGGATGCTTAACCGACTGAGCCACCCACGTCCCACGAATTTTATTTTTTTCTATACTGTTGGTACCCTAAAGACTTTGTAACACCCATTATATTAATTCTGAATACTAACACGGCCTACTGTTTTTTACATTCTCCTATTCATCCTCCATTCCTGCACCCAGTCCTCATTCCCATCCCTTCCCACCATAGGTACCCACCCGACTGGATGTAATATATGTCCTTTGAAATATGTGTTTTCAAATATGTGTTTTTGAGACATATTTTCACTGTTTTCAAAGTACTGTTCAAAATAATGCATGGCAAGAGTATAAACAAATCTGAATGAGAACACTGAAACAAGCCTGAATCTGGGGGAGGGCCAGAGCATTCCAGAAGACAGGAAAGCAGAAGGGACAATAAATATTCAAGTACTTCACTGCTTAACAACCACTAAAGTTGTCCTGATAAGAAAAAGTTTAATTCACCCTTGGCTACTTTGCATGTATGTACTTGGCTACAGATATTCTTTACGTTCTTCAAAATTTAGTACTGTTATAGTTACATCTGTTATGGGTAGCTATAGTGTTACAAGTGTGTGTGTGTTTGCGTATGCATGTACCTCATTTTTCATAGTATGCCAATGTATGTATTCACATCTTTCATTAGTTCATTTAGTGTGAATTGGGCATCTCTGTTTAATTAACTAGAAATACTGTGGCAATGGTGGTGGAGAAAGAGAAGGGCTCTTCCCTACTAATGGATACCCAGGACCTGGGGCTACATTAGGACTTTCATGGGCCCTGGGCAATTTTGCCTTTATGGACCTCCTCTTCCATGAAAAAAAATATTTACAATTATATTTTATAATTACAGTTGCTGGTTTTAAAAATATATTAAAGTATTCCATTAGCTTAAAAGTTTATTACTATTATTATTATTTTTTTGCTTTTAAAAGGAATTAAACATTTTGGTGGGACCACAATACCAGCATGGGCCTGAAATTATGATGCCTACTGTACTTTATGATAAGTCAAACCTGAAAAGTTACCACTAACTCTCATATAAGGCCTGTGTCACAATGAACAGAGAGCAAAAAGAACAAATCCTTTAGGGAGTAATCCATTATGTGAGTAAGATATGTCATTTTGCAAGATGACGACAGAGGAGAGTAATTACAAATCTATAATGGAAACATCCCCTTCTTAGGGGAAAAAAAGCAATAAACTCTTCAAGCTGCCTTTGAATTATTAGTGATATAGTATAAATGACTGGCAGTAATAAACCAGAAGCTGTTGGATGAGAGGAAAACTCAGAAGCCACATAATTCTATAAATCTGTGAGGCATTATAGATGTTAGCAAAAATCAAGACAAGGTATTTTTCTGACCACTTACTGTGATCAATGGGAGAAACTCTGTGCAAAAGAAAAAAAAATCCAACCTAAACTTTTTTAATGATTAACCCACGACCACCATCACCTTTCAATATACAACATTTAAGTAACCAGAAAAATTTCAAGTCTGTTAAAGATGCAGTCAAGCATCCAAAGGGATACATGTTTAATCTACTTTACTACAGACCCAACATTAATTTTCCTCTTATTAATGGATGGAAAAGCAATTTCTCTGCCAAGGAAGGGCAATTATTTAAAATGTAGATGTGCTGTACTTCACAGCTCTCAGCTACTCAGCTGGCAGAAATAATGCCTCTGGAAAATAGATCAATTATTTACCAAATTAAAGACAACAGGTCTGTTTTAGAAATGTCAGGCTTACTGCAGAGAGTTGAGAATTTCCTTTTCTTTTTTTTTAATGTTTATTTATTTTGAGAGAGAGAGCAAGCAGAGGAGGAGCAGAGAGAGAAGGAGAGAATCCCTAAGCAGGTCCATGCTGTCAGTGCAGAGCCTGACATGGGCGGGGCTTGAACTCATGTATTGGGAGATCATAACCCCAGCCAAAATCAAGAGTCAGATGCTTAACCGACTAAGCCACCCAGGCACCCCAAGAATTTCTTTTTTATGTTTCTAATTTCCAATTTGATTAATAAAAATGCTTATCTTCTTTTATGTCAAAGGTAATATACTTAATACCCCAATCTAGTTTACTTAGTTACACAAATATGATTTAATTTCCACAAGATATTTTTAATATATGTTACATATTTCAATCTTAAGGATGTGTGATATGTTTCTTCATTTTATACAATTTGGCATCAAGGATCACTCCTAGGGCGCCTGGGTGGCGCAGTCGGTTAAGTGTCCGACTTCAGCCAGGTCACGATCTCACGGTCCGTGAGTTCGAGCCCCGCGTCAGGCTCTGGGCTGATGGCTCGGAGCCTGGAGCCTGTTTCCGATTCTGTGTCTCCCTCTCTCTCTGCCCCTCCCCCGTTCATGCTCTGTCTCTCTCTGTCCCAAAAATAAATAAACGTTGAAAAAAAAAAAAAAAAAAGGATCACTCCTACAATTCATAGGGAAAAAGACAATTCTCATTCAAACTACAAATTAGAAATAACTGAGTTTCATTCAACAAATGAGTAATTACATTGAATTAGTGCCTTATCTCTGCCCTGCCATGGTTTTTTTCATAATAATTATAGAAAAAAATAGTAAGTGTAATTATTCAGTGTTTACTTATTAATTATGTGAAAATTACCAGGCTAATAATAAATACCTGGGTATGAAGTAAAAGCTTATCTATAGCAGAAAACATGTTGAAAGAATACTCTTTTTTTTTTTTTTTTAATTTTTTTTTTCAACGTTTATTTATTTTTGGGACAGAGAGAGACAGAGCATGAACGGGGGAGGGGCAGAGAGAGAGGGAGACACAGAATCGGAAACAGGCTCCAGGCTCTGAGCCATCAGCCCAGAGCCTGACGCGGGGCTCGAACTCCCGGAGCGCGAGATCGTGACCTGGCTGAAGTCGGACGCTTAACCGACTGCGCCACCCAGGCGCCCCAAGAATACTCTTAAATGGGTATAAAATTTAAACTAGGATGAGGGAAGTTAATAATAATGAAAACAGCAACAGCTAAATTTTTGGAGGTGACCCTATGTTTTGGGTATTGTTTTGGATACCATTATCACCCTCTCATTTCATTGATGAGAAAACTGAAGTACTAGGGGGGATCCAAGCGTATTAAGTTACTTGCCCAATTAAGCAGCAAGGTGGGGGCGGGGAGAACATGATATTTTGTTTAGGGTCATGTAGGTCTTCACAAAATAATACATAAAAAATGGGACTCGAGAGATAAATAAGAGTTGCCCAGGCAAAAGAGGATTTCAGGTGGAGGAAAAGTGATGTAAAATGTTTAAGGAGCTGAAAAACAGTATGGCTAAATGTTGGAAGGAAAGGTAGAAGAACAGGTTAAAGCAGTAAAGTTGTGCCAGGCTATATACTTTTGGACAACACACTACAAGATGAAGAGATCATTAACATTTAACATTTCTTATAAAATATTTATCTTTTTATTTTTTTTTAATTTTTTTTAACGTTTATTTATTTTTGAGACAGAGAGAGACAGAGCATGAACGGGGGAGGGGCAGAGAGAGAGGGAGACACAGAATCCAAAGCAGGCTCCAGGCTCTGAGCCATCAGCCCAGAGCCCGACGCGGGGCTCGAACTCACGGACCGTGAGATCATGACCTGAGCTGAAGTCGGACGCTTAACCGACTGAGCCACCCAGGTGCCCCTAAAATATTTATCTTAAAATGAAACTAAACACATGGAAAAAGTATGATACAATAATCACAAACAGAATAACCCAGAATTGGACTACGACCAAATAAGAGTCTTTTAAAAACTAAGAGTAACCAAATGATTCTATATATGTACTATTATGAATTAAATATCTGTGCAGCCCTCACATTCATATATTGAAACTCTAAAAACCCAGGCTATATTTGAAGATGGGGTCTCTAAGGAAGTAATTAAGTTTCAATTAGGTCATTGGCTGAGACCCTGATCTGGTATGATTAGTGTCCTGATAAGAAGAGACACCACAAACCCTTGTACGCTATTGGAGGGAAAGGTAAATTGGTGTAACAGCTATGAAAAACAATATGGAAGTTCCTAAAAAAAATTAATATTAAAACAACCATATGATCTAGTAATACCACTACTGGGTATTTACCCAAAGAAAACAAAAATACTAATTCAAAAAGATATATGCACCCCTATGTTTACTGTAGCATTATTTATAATAGCCAAGATATGGAAGCCACCCAAATGTCCACTGATAGATGAATGGATAAAGATGTTATATATATTTACATATAAAATAAGGAATATTATTCAGCCATAAAAGAGAATGAGATTTTGCCATTTGCAATAACATGGATGGACCTAGAAGGTATTATGCTAAGTGAAATAAGACAGAGAAGGATAAAACCATATGATCTCACTTAAATGTAGAATCTAAAAAGTGAAACAAATGAACAAATAAACAAAAACAAACAAAAAAAAACAGACTCTTAAATATAGAGAACAAACTGATGGTTGCCAGAGGGTAGGTAAGGGGGATGGGCAAAGTGGATAAAAGTTAAGAGGTACAAACTTCTAGTTATAAAATAAATAAGTCAGGGAGATGAAAAGTACAGCTTAGGGAATATAGCCAATATTATTGTAATAACATTGTGTGGTGACGGATAGTGACTGCATTTATTATAGTGAGCACCAAGTAATGTATAGAATTGTCAAATCAAGATGTTATACACCTGCAACTAATATAACATTGTATGTTGATGATACTTCAATTTAAAAGACACACACACACACACACACACACAAACACACACACACACACCACAGAACTAGCTCTTTTTCTCTGTCCCCACTTCCTTGCACCAAAGAAAGGACATGTGAAGACACATTGAGAAGGTGACTGTTTGTTAGTCAGGAAGAAAGACCTCACTAGAAACCAAATCAGCTGGAAGTTTCATCTCAGACTTCTAGCATTCATAACTGTGAGAAAAAAGGTTTTGTTGTTTAAGCTACTACATCTATGGGATTTGGTTACAGCAGCCCAAGCTAATATATGTACACAGGTTACTGCCTAAATTTAGGGTCCCTGAGAACATTTTACCCACTCAAACCGACCAGCAAAGAGGATTTTGGGTTGAATTTGTAAAATCAAAAGAGACTGCTGTTTTAACCCTATAAAAAAACAAAACCAATAAACAAAACAGAAAAACCCCAGAGTTTTAAAAAAATCTATCTCAAAGTTCAATACAAAAAAACATAAATAAAAATAGTAGCTCTTACATCAGGCAGAACAACAGCCGGAGGAAGAGGAACCCACAATATGTGAAGGCAAGGAGAACACAGCAACCTTTTCAAAAATTTTCAGTGAGCTGACGCTACAGATTAAAATGCTGCCCCCCAAAAATTCAACTCTGTACCCAACTAATCAAGAGGATCAAGAGTATTAATACTAAAAGCTGTGAACAAAGTAAGAGTGTTGACCGCTGCTGAAAAATTAATAAGTAACTGTCAAAAACTATCTAGTCGAAACATGCCTGAAAATTATGGGCAAAATACAGATATTCCCATACAGAAAATAGCTAAAAAGTCGTCTTCATCAGAGAATCCAGAAATAGCCAACAGAAGTATGTTACTTTAATGAAAAAGTACAAAAGAAACTCATCCGAGAAAGAATGGAATTTTGAAAAAATAATAAAGTATCAACTGGATATCCATAAGCCAAAAAATAATAACCATGACCTAATCCGATACATTATACAAAAAATAACAATGAATTTGGATCATAAATTTAAATATAAAATGTAGGGGTGCCTGGGTGGCTCAGTCAGTTGAACATCCGACTTAAGCTCAGGTCATAATCTCTTGGTTTGTGAGCTCGAGCCCTGCATCAGGCTCTCTGCTGTCAGCATGGAGCCCACTTCAGATCCTCTGTCTCCCTCTCTCTCTGCTCCTCCTTCTCTCTCTCTCTCAAAAATAAAATAAATATTAAAATAATAATAAAAACAAAAAAATAATAAAAATAAATTTAAATACAAAATGTAAAACTAGAAAACTATCAGAAAATCACATAGGAGAAAAATCTTCAGGCCCCAGACTGGTGCACATTTCTGAGGCAGGAACACAAAAACACAACTGATATATTTTTTATTGGATTTGACAAAAAGTAAACAATTTTGCTCTGCAAAAGACTCTGTTAGAAAGATAAAAATACAAACTTCTGACTGGGAAAAAAGATTTCCAAATGACCTCTCTTACAGAGGTCCCCATCTAGTATTTATAAAATTAAGAAGTGGCAATAATACCAAATGCCAGCACGGATGCAGAGAAAGCATGTTAAAAGGATTAAAGGAAAGTATGAGAACAATGTCTCACCAAGCAAAGGATATCAATAAAGAGATAATACTATAAAAAAAGGAAACAAATAGAAATTCCAGAGCTCAAAAGTACAATAACTAAAATAAAAAATTCAATAGGGGGGCTCAAATCGTGGTTTTGAACCTGGCAGAAGAAATCAACTGATATTATCGAGTTTGGGGAAAAAAAGAAGAAGAAAAATGAATAGAGCCCCAGAGACCTATTAGACACCACCAAGATTAATCTGTGAGTAGCAGGAGTCCTAGAAGGAGAAAAGAGGGAAAAAAAGGTAGAAAGAATGTTTAAAGAAATAATAACATCCCAAACATGATGAAAAACATTTAGGCAATGGAACTATCCTGTATTATACTATAAAGGTAGATATATGTCAATATTAATTTGTCAAAACACAGAGAATATATGAACACCAAGTTTACAAGTCATGTAAACTACAGACTTTGGTTGATAATGATCGGGTCAATATATGTTCATCAACTGTAACAAATCTACCACTGTGGTGTTAAATGTCAATAGTGTAGGAGGTTTGGAGTGAGGGCCGGATTATATGAGAGTTTTCTGTACTTTCCAATTGTGCTGTGAACCTGAAACTGCCCCCTCAAAATTGGAGTTTATTAATTTAAAAAAAAGCTCCTGAGAAAATGTTACTCATTGTGTATCTAAATCACTGAAACCAACAAATTTACACCACCCATATTGAACCTACCCAGATCTAAGCACCGGAGGCCTCTCTGGCACTTCAAACCATATCATAAATGTTGCCATTAAAATATTTGTTTTAATTCAGGACTCAGAGTCACAGCTAATAAACAAGAATGGGAAGGATAAATTGAAAAACAAACTGAATGCAGCTGCTGAACTAAAAGTTTCACAACGCTATTTAATGGCATCCCTTAATTTCTTTGCTGAATAGGTCCCATACAAAACCGAACTGCATACCACCCAAACAACCTACATTTTCTCCTTAATTCACCTTGGACTGTTATTTCATCATGTACATTTTACATTGTTTTTAAAATTTCTCAGAAGGTGGACAACAGGTCTGGTTTTCTCCTTGAATCCTGATGTATGTCTAGGACATCTTAATAATTCTGTCATCAGAAAATATGCCTCTCTAAAAAAAAAAAAAGACTAAGAAATTTATTTATATTGTTAAGCATAACGGGGATATGTTCAGGTAAAGTGGTTACAGAATGATCAGGTTTAAAAACAAAAACACACAATAAACATTGCTATGTTTTGTTCTGCTTATTTTTTAATGAACTTCCCTAAACTTGTAAAAAGTATTCTAACAAGCACTACTGTTATTATTGGCCACACTACATACCCCAAGAAAAAGCCTTTAACTAAATAAGAGAATTACTGGAGGAGCAAAACAGTTAAAACTTATTGGTATAAATAAATTTAGAAATATGTATGGATACATGTTAAAGAAAAACTGGAAGGTGTTACTAGAGGATCTACAAGTTGTATTTTGAAAAGATCAATTTAAGTAAAAAATTGTAAGTACTGTTTTAATGCCCATTTAAATTACACACCTTTCTAAAAAATACCAATTAATAAAAGTTCAGAAGCTAATAAAACTTTTTCAACCAGAGAGCAGAAAATGTATCATTTTATAACATAGGAGGATTTAAAGATCAATAGAAAATACATCATTTGCTCTCCCAAAAATATTTTTTTAAACTATAACATAAATAACTACAGGGGAAAAATAACAATTACTAAGGAATCCATGCATTTACAAAGGGCAATGCAGCCTCTTGCTTCAAACATTTCATATGCATTCTCAATTTGAGAAGGTTAGGATAAAACAAGCAATATAATACAGAAACTAGACAAGTAAAATAAAATGTCACATAGGAGCTGGGTAATAGTTAGCAGCCACAGCTAAACCCAATATCATTCTATAACTAACAATTCAGATAGTGACCAGCTTAAAAAAAAAAAAGTCAAGGCTTTCAAATCACTGAGAATTGAATCTTTTATAGATACACTTGCTTATACTCAAGCAATAACAGTCATACTCTAAATAGCAAAGACACTCAGAGCTGAACAGTAAATAACTAAGATGAATTGCAAGCAGTTGCATGAAATCTCCACTATCTTCTATGAAAGATTTTGCAAACCAATTTTGTGAGTGGTTGCTGAGTTATGAATCCTCCATTTAATTCAAATATTTAAACATGTACAAAGCATTTATAAAATGCTGCAGAAATGATGATACACTGAAAAATGTATCTGCCACATAATAAACAGATGAGTCCACTGTATAGACCCTGCTTCACAATCTATGTCAAATATGCCATATTTTTCTTGCCTCATTCATTCAACTAATATTTATTTATATACCAGACACAGAATCATTATTTCCTAACTAATCATCTTTTAAGTTCCAATTTAGAATTGACTTCTTTTGAAGAACTTTCCCCAATAGTCGAAACCAAGTAAATATTCATCTCCTAGCATTCTGTCCTTACTCCACAAAGGATTTTCCTTCCTTGCTTTAAGTCCCTATCACACCAGTAGATGCCATGAGTAAGGACTGTCCCTTGTTAACTTAATCACAAAGACTGAGCCAGGTAATGTGAACGGAGTCTCTAGGGAGCATAAACCTTTTTGATTAACAGGATCCTAAACATTCTAGTGCCATGAACCTTTTAAGCAATATGGTAAAGCCTAGGAACATCTTTCTCAGAATAATATATTTTTAAGACAAAGTAAAATACATAAGATTTTAAAAATTGACATACAGTGTATGTCTTTTTTTTTTAGGTTTTTTTTGTTATATATTAAAATACAGTATCTACTATAATTTTGAACCATAAGCAATACTGGGAGAATTATGTAAATAAGATAGAAATGATGTGGAAACATCTATTATTTTTATTTGTTCATAAACTCAGGAGTACAGCTAATATTTCACTATTTTATTCTACATTTTCATAAGTGAAGGAAATTTTCATCAGAGATTAGAGAAAATAAAGATGTAATTTTTTTCCTAAGTTCACATACTCTCTGAATTCTATCCATAAACCTTCCAGATCTTAGACTGAGGTTAAGAAGCTTCATTTGATATTCAAGAAAAAAATGAAAGAGATCCTAAAACTCATAAAATAGTTCTCATATAAAGATCTTCCCTCCAAGAAATTACAACATCCAATGTGAAATTGAACTAAGAATACAACAGAAGAACATCAATTTGTATATTTTAAAATGTTACATACACACCAAAGGAATGATCTAGACAAGAAATAATTGATAACTCAGAATTCATTAAAATTAAATAATTCTCATTTTTAAAAATACTTTCAAGAGAATAAGAAGACAAGCCATAGACTTGGAAAAAATATTTACAAAACACCTAATACAAGACTGCTATCCAAAATATACAAAGAACTCTTAAAAGTCAACAATTTAAAAATGAACAACCCAATCAAAAAATGGAAAAAAGATCTGAACAAGCACCTCATCAAAGAAGATACACAAATGGCAAATAAACTATGGTATGTCCACACAATGGAATGTTATTCAGCACTAAAAAGAAATGAGTAATCAAGGCATGAAAAGACATGGAGGAGCTTTAAATGCTTATTAGTATTGAAGGAAGTCAATCTGAAATGACTATATACAGTAAGATTCTAACTATGTGACATTCTGGAAAATGAAACAAACTATGGAAACAGTAAAAAAGATCACTGGTTGCCAGGGGTTGAGGAAGGTAGGGATGAACTGGTAGAGCAAAGGGGATTTTTAGGGCAGTGAACCTACTCTGTATAATGGTGGATATATGTCATTACATATTTGCCAAAATTGACAGAATGTACAACACCAAGAGTGAACCCTAATAATGTAAACTGGAACTCAGAGGTTAGGTAGGAAGACAAGTATTTAAATAAATGATTACTTCAAGATAAATTATATCATAGCGTTATACAAATAGTGCTCTAGGAACACAAAAAAGGAGGTATAAATATAAAAATTTTTAATATTACCATAAAAACACAAATTTGGGAGTTCAAATAAAATCAAATGAAAAATGTATGTCAAAATTATGAAATCCCAGTAAACTGTGGTTTTCTAGAATTAATTGCTAGACAATGATACAGATAACTATAATATTCTTTAAGGTAAGTGGTACGTTCTTGTTACAATGGAAAGCCACAGGATGGAAAAAGTACAGCTTCCAATGTCTAAAGCATTCTGACTATGGAGATATGAAATATACATTAATACAAAGGAGATTTGACATAACAGATGGACCATCAAAATGAGTCATACTGGTTACTCCAAGTAGAGTGCTGTAAGTGACATAACTTCCAGATTGTTTCTTCAAATTTAACTTAATTCCCATAACATTCAAAGCATTTCCATAAATCTTTGTCTTTATTAATTAAATCAATCCTACTGATCAACAACCACTACAAAAATCTTCCTCTCTATCAAAAATGACTAATTAAGATATTAGAAGGAAGATTATTCAAAATGCTCTATATTATCCTCTTACCATCATTCTTTATTTGAAAAGATGAAAAGGGAAAAAAAGATGGGTCTTTCCATCAATTTTAACTGATAGGATAATTTCTGCAGAATAAGATAAAAATGACAATCTCTTCAGATCCATCAACCAAAGGGATAAGATCTAAAACGACTGTAAGTTTATGAAGACTATTTCAGCTCCCAAAGCAAAAGAGCAATTTTATCTTTTACTTAAAAACAAAGTATTTTAAAAATGACTACACTGGAATGGAATTACACCACTGTAAGTATTAAACCAACTCCTAACAATGAAAATTGGTAAGTAAAGGGAAAGAATTAAGTATTTATCCTGCCTTTCACATACAAGAGAACTATGGTGCATTCCTGGTTGATGAGAGAAAACTTTTTTTTATAGAACAGTAGTTAATCTTACAGAAAACATGGTATTATTAGAAAAACCACCATTCTCCAAGCTTCAACATAATCCAACTATTAAGTAAAAAGTTGTTTCAGAAATGAAGCCAAGTGGCTTCAGCCAGTTGAGTGTCTGACCCTTGATTTCAGCTCAGGTCATGATCCCAGGGTCATGGGATCGAGCCCCTTGTTGGGCTCTATGCTGAGCATGGAGTCTGCTTGAGATTCTCTCTCTCTCTCTCTCTCTCTCTCTCTCTCTCTCTCTGCCCCTCTCCCCCACTCATGTTCTCTTGCCCTCTCTAAAATAAAAAATTAATAGATAAAAAGAAATGAAGCCAAAAAAATGCTCTGCAGATTACTTGCTAATCTCCATAAGAAAAACCTATCTCCAATATGTAGATATTTTGAAGGTCTACTAACATAGCCATGTGATCAACATAGTATCATATTATATATTTTGCAGGATACATTTTTGAGATAATTGGAAACTTTAAATTATGGCTTGGATATTAGATAACATAATGTGTTAACTTTCAAAACTACAATATAATATCTGGCTATATGGGAAAAGGTCATTATTCTTAGGAAACCATGATTAATTTGTAGTGGGTAAGTTGTCATTACATGAGTAACTTACATTCAAATGATTCAACAAAATACATATACTTATGTACATCTATTATACATACATGGGTATACAAGTACATATACATAAGTATACACATACCTATACATATATATATTTATTTATTATGCACAGCAATGTGAACACCTATTTAATCAAGGTAGTGATACATGGGTCATTACTATACTATCTTTTAAATCTATTTTTATGTCTGAAACTTTATATAACAAAAAGTTTGAAGAAAAAAATGAAAAGTAGTAGGACGTTCCACATTACTATAACATCTCTCCTAATCAAATGCTTTAAGAATAAATAGAAAAACAAAACCACTACCAAAACACAGGGAAAAATACAAGCAAATACTTTATAATACGCTTGTATGTGAAAGTGAAAAAGAAATTTGAAATTACAAGGAAAGTGCCACTTACATACATTAATATGTAGTCTGGAATACTGAAGTTCCTGGCTTAATTATAATACAGAAATTAATGCAACTCAATAGCACAGTTTACCTACTGCTGATATTCAATTACCTCTTTACTGAGAGCAAAACTAATGCTTGGTGGGTTTCTAAATTTTTATTTATTTTTTTTAATGTTTATTTATTTTTGACAGACAGAGTGTGAGCAGGGGAGGGAAAGAGAGAGAGGGAGACACAGAACTCAAAGAGGGCTCCAGGCTCTGAGCTGTCAGCACAGAGCCTGATGCAGGTCTCAAACTCATGAACTGCAAGATCATGACCTGGGCCAAATTTGGATGTTTAACTGACTGAGCCACCTAGCCCCCCCCCTAAATTTTTATTTTAAATTCATCACTCAAGAACCACTTACTGAGGTCTACTTACTTTTCTGATACCCATTGACACATTATGAAAAGTCAGATTCCATGTTTCATATTTTCCATTTCCAAAAAAAAAAAAAAACTTGTTGAAATCCCATGACATAAATGGAAAGAAAAAGGACATACCACTTGTATTAAATGCCATACAGCACACTGGTTTCTCATGAGCAGGAAAGTGGGCCACGATACCATCACTGTCAGAATCTTCGCTCACAAGCACCTTCACAGAAAGAAAGAAGGAAAATGGAAATTAAACTTTACTCACCAATTACTGAGCCTGAAGATATACACAGCTACACTACAATATCCCTGACCAAAAGTATGCATGATTGCTTCCACTATACTGGAAGATTATTGTCACTGTAAGGTGAGAATGCCACTTTAGGAATGAGGAAAAGATACAATATACTCCAGAAGATCAATCATATAAACTCTAAAAACAGTGGATGGGCTTTACGGTAGATGACAGAGACAAAAATTTCTTGAAGTAGAGGTTCATAAAAAAACAAAAAGCATAAAATCAGCTTTGTAGAGCTTCATCCAAAGACAGGAACATACAATTCTTATTATGTTATGACCTACTGGAAAATGTTTGCTTACAACTAGATCATTACTGGATCATGATATTCAGACATAAATAATTTAATCTGAAGTAAATCAGGAACTAATCCTAAACAGGCAATGTTAATTTTTCTTTTAGTATGAAAAACTTTACAAAGGTATACTTTACATACCATAAAAGTCACCTATTTCATGTTTACAATTCAATGATTTTATATAGTACTGTAACCATTACAGCAATCCATTATATAGAAATGTCTGCTTTGTCATCCTTTACTATCCTAATGCTTTAATTTTCTTGCCTATTGCTGACTCAAACCTACAATTCAGTAAAGCTACTGATATATCAAATTTTTTGTGCATAGATCTTTATTATCATCTTAACAATTTTTAAGTGTTCGGTTCATTAAGTATACTCACATTGTCGTGTAACAAATTTCTAGGACTTTTCCATCTTGCAACACTGAAACTCTACCCACTAAACTCTGATTCTTCTTCTTCCCTCCCCCCAGCCATTGATAACCACTTTTCCACTTTCTGTTTTTATGATTTTGACTACTTTAGAGAGTCAAAATAACTGGAAGAATATAGTTTTTACACTTTTGTGATGGCTTTACTTCCCTTACCAAAATGTCCTCAAGGTTTGTCAATGTTGTAATATGTCACAATATTTCCTTCTATTTCAAGGCTGCATAATATTATAGTATGTATATACCAGATTTTTCTTTATCTATTCACCTAGTGATAGATATATGGATTGCTTCCATATCCTCGCTACTGTGAATATGCTGCAATGAACGAGGGTGTGTAAATAGTGCTTCCAGATCCTGCTCTGAATTCTTTTGCATACAAACCTAGAAATCAGATTGCTGATCATATGATAATTTCATTTTTAACTTTTTAAGGATCAATTTTTTTTTATCTTTTCAAAGAACCAATTTTGGAATTTCCCCAATATTTCACTATTTAGTATTTTTTTGACTTATGTTCATATATTTAGTATTTACTTCATTTGTTGTTTGGTTATAATTTGCTCTTGTTTTCCAGATTAGAAAATGGGAAGAGTGAAGATTATTAGTTTCAGACTGTTTTTCCTTCCTACTATAAGCATTTAAAGCTATAAATTTCCCTCTCTGTAAAAGAATAGCTGCACTTCATAAATTCTTATATGTTCACTTTTTATTTTTATTCCATTCCAAATATTTTCTAATATCCTTGGGATTCCTTCTCCCACCCATGAGCTATTGATAGGTGTGTTTTATTTCCAAATATTTGGAGATTTCCATAATTTCATTGTTATTTTTTAAGTTTATTTATTTGTTTATTTATTTTAAATATGAAATTTATTGTCAAACTGGTTTCTATACAATATGCAGTGCTCATCCCAACAGGTGCCCTCCTCAATACCCATCACCCACCCTCCCCTCCCTCCCACCCCCCATCAACCCTCAGTTTGTTCTCAGGTTTTAAGAGTCTCTTATGCTTTGGCTCTCTTCCACTTTAACCTCATTTTTTTTTCCTTCCCCTCCCCATGGGTTTCTGTTAAGTTTCTCAGGATCCACATAAGAGTGAAACCATATGGTATCTGTCTTTCTCTGTATGGCTTATTTCACTTAGCATAACACTCTCCAGTTGCATCCACGTTGCTACAAAGGGCCATATTTCATTCTTTCTCATTGCCATGTAGTGTTCCATTGTGTATATAAACCACAATTTCTTTATCCATTCTTCAGTTGATGGACATTTAGGCTCTTTCCATAATTTGGCTATTGTTGAGAGTGCTGCTATAAACATTGGGGTACAAGTGCCCCTATGCATCAGCACTCCTGTATCCCCTGGGTAAATTCCTAGCAGTGCTATTGCTGGGTCATAGGGTAGGTCTATTTTTCATTTTTTGAGGAACCTCCACACTGTTTTCCAGAGCAGCTGCACCAGTTTGCATTCCCACCAACAGTGCAAGAAGGTTCCCGTTTCTCCACATCCTCGCCAGCATCTATAGTCTCCTGATTTGTTCATTTTAGCCACTCTGACTGGCGTGAGGTGATCTCTCAGTGTGGTTTTGACTTGTATTTCCCTGATGAGGAGCAACGTTGAGCATGTTTTCATGTGCCTTGTGACCATCTGGATGTCTTCCTTAGAGAAGTGTCTATTCATGTTTTTTGCCCCCATTTCTCCACTGGATTATTCCTTTTTTTGGTGTGGAGTTTGGTGAGCTCTTTATACATTTTGGATACTAGCCCTTTGTCCGATATCTGTACATTGATTTTGTATCCTGCGACTTTGCTTAATTCATGTATCAGTTCTAGCAGACTTTTGGTGGAGTCTGTCGGGTTTTCCATGTATAGTATGATGTCATCTGCAAAAAGTGAACGCTTGACTTCATCTTTGCCAATTTTGATGCCTTTGATTTCCTTTTGTTGTCTGATGCTAGCACTTCCAACACTGTGTTAAACAACAGCGGTGAGAGTGGACATCCCTGTCGTGTTCCTGATCTCAGGGGGAGAGCTCTCAGTTCTTCCCCATTGAGGATGATATTAGCTGTGGACTTTTCATAAATGGCTTTTATGATGTTTAAGTATGCTCCTTCTATCCCGACTTTATCGAGGGTTTTTATTAAGAAAGTATGTCATCACCACTAACCCAGCCCTACAGGAGATCCTAAGGGGGATTCTGTGAGTGAAATGTTGCAAGGACCACAAAGTACCAGACATCACTACCAGCATGAAATCTACAGACATCACAGTGGCTCTAAACGCATATCTTTCCATAATAACACCAAATGTAAATGGACAAAATGCACCAACCAAAAGACATAGGGTATCAGAATGGATAAAAAAACAAGACCCATCTATTTGCTGTCTACAAGAGACTCATTTTAGATCTGAGGACATCTTCAGATTGAAAGTGAGGGGATGGAGAACTATCTATCATGTTACTGAAGTCAAAAGAAAGCTGGAGTAGCCACACTTATATCAGACAAACTAGACTCTAAATTAAAGTCTGTAACAAGAGATGAAGAAGGGAATTATATAATAACTACAGGGTCTATCCATCAGGAAGAGCTAACAATTATAAACGCCTATGTGCCGAATACGGGAGCCCCCAAATATATAAAAAAATTAATCACAAACATAAGTACCCTTATTGATAAGAGTGTGGTAATTGCGGGGGACTTTAATACTCCACTTACAACAATGGGTAGATCAGATCATCTAGACACAGGATCAATAAAGAAACAAGGGCCCTGAATGATACATTGGATCAGATGAACTTAACAGATATATTCAGAACTCTGCATCCCAAAGCAGCAGAATATACTTTCTTCTTGAGTGCACATGGAACATTCTCCAAGATAGATCACATACTGGGTCACAAAATAGCCCTTCATAAGTATAAAAGAATTGAGATCATACCATGCACACTTTCAGACCACAATGCTATGAAACTTGAAATCAACCACAGGAAAAAGTCTGGAAAACCTCCAAAAGCATGGAGGTTAAAGAACACCCTACTAAAGAATGAATGGGTCAACCAGACAATTAGAGAAGAAATTTTAAAATATATGGAAACAAAGGAAGATGAACATACAACAATCCAAACGCTTTGGGATGCAGCGAAGGCAGTCCTGAGAGGAAAATACATTGCAATCCAGGCCTATCTCAAGAAACAAGAAAAATCCCAAATACAAAATCTAACAGCACACCTAAAGGAAATAGAAGCAGAACAGCAAAGACACCCCAAACCCAGCAGAAGAAGAGAAATAATAAAGATCAGAGCAGAAATAAACAATATAGAATCTAAAAAAACCATAGAGCAGATCAATGAAACCAAGAGTTGGTGTTTTGAAAAAATAAACACAATTGATAAACCTCTATCCAGGCTTCTCAAAAAGAAAAGGGAGATGACCCAAATAGATAAAATCATGAATGAAAATGGAATTATTACAACCAATCCCTCAGAAATACAAGCAATTATCAGGGAATACTATGAAAAACTATATGCCCCAAACTGGACAACCTGGAAGAAATGGACAAATTCCTAAGCATCCACACACTTCCAAACCTCAAACAGGAAGAAAGAGAAAACTTGAACAGACCCATAACCAGAAAAGAAATTGAATCAGTTATCAAAAATCTCCAAACAAATAAGAGTCCAGGACCAGATGGCTTCCCTGGGGAATTCTACCAGACATTTAAAGCAGAGATAATACCTATCCTTCTCAAGCTGTTCCAAAAAATAGAAAGGGAAGGAAAACTTCCAGACTCATTCTATGAAGCCACATTACTTTGATTCCTAAACCAGACAGAGACCCAGCAAAAAAAGAGAACTACAGGCCAATATCCCTGATGAATATGGATGCAAAAATTCTCAATAAGATACTAGCAAATCGAATTCAGCAGCATATAAAAAGAATTATTCACCATGATCAAGTGGGGTTCATTCCTGGGATGCAGGGCTGGTTCAACCTTCGCAAATCAATCAATGTGATACATCACATTAGTAAAAGAAAAGAGGATCCTGTCAATCGATGCAGAAAAAGCATTTGACAAAATTAAGTTTATTTATTTTTGATGGGGGGAGAGCACAGTAGGTAAGCGCAGGAGGGGCAGAGAGAGAGGCAGAGAGAGAGAGTCCCCATTAGCCAGCACAGAGTCCGATGTGTGGGGCTTGATCTCACCTACCATGAGATTATGACCTGAGCTGAAATCAAGAGCTGGACACTCAACTGATGGAGCCACTGGGGCGTCCCATTCTGTTATTGATTTCCATAGTCCTCAGGAAACATACTTCTCATAATTTTAATACTTTTAAAGCTATTTATATATTTTTTTGCCCAACCATAAGGTCTATCTTGGAAAACATTCCAGATGTTCTTGAAAAGAATGCAAATTCTAGTCAGTTAAGTGTCTAACTTTTGATTTTGGCTGGGGTCACCCGGTTCGTGGGTTCGAGCCCCATGTCAGGGCTCTGACAGCGCAGAGCCTGTTTGGTCAGTTAAGTGTCTCTCTCTCTCTCACTCTTTTGCTTTCTTGCTCTCTCAAAATAAATAAATAAACTTTTAAAAACATTTAAAGAAAAAGAATGCAAATTCTATGGGTTTGTAGGGTAGTGTTACACCGTGCTGGTTGGTAGTGTTCTAAATCCTCACAAATTGTCTAGTTTTTCCTATCAATTATTGAGAGCACAGCATTTAAATCTCATGCTGTAAAAGTGAGCTATAATTTCTCCTTTCAATCTGTCAGATTTTGCCTAATGTTTGTTGGGAAATGCTGTAGCTGTTTACACATTAATAGTTGCTTTATCTACCTATTACATCGACCCTCTTATTATTATGAAATATCTTTTTCTCTGGCAATATTTCCTGACAAAGTATTTCTGATATTAATATAGCCATTCCAGTCCTATCATGGTTACTGTTTGTGTGGTACGTTTCCTCAGTCCTTTTACTTCAGCCAATTATGTCTTTGAATCTGAATGATTCTGGTCTGATAATCAATGTCTTTTAACTTGAGTCCATTTATAGTTAATATAATTATGCACATAATTGGATTTAGGTTTGCCATTTTGCTATTTACTTTGTCTCAGGTGTTGTACCTCTGATCCTCTTCTTTTGTGTTATTTTTAATATTACTATTTTAATTCCTCTGTTAATTTTGGGGGGTTAATTTTTTAGTGGATGCTGTATAGGTAACAAGGTGCTATACAGATTACAAGATTGTCAGTTAATTGCAAAAATTATAGCTCCTTGCTCCAATATAGCTGCACTTCCTCCCCATTCCTTTGTGCTACTGTTGTCATATATATTATCAGCTGAGAAACGTTATAGTTATTCCCTAAAACAATCGTTTTAAACTACCTTTTAAAGAAATTAAGGGAAGAGAAATGTAAGTATTTATACACTTCATTTCTTCAAATGTTTTTCTGCCCCTTTCTCACCTCTCTTTCTGAGATCCCAGTCACACATATGTTGGTACACTTGTTGTCCCAAAGGTCTCTGAGGCTCTGCTTATACTTCACCAACATTTTTTTCTCCTGTTCTTCAATCTGGCCCCCAACTGAATTGCGATCTCAGGCCAGTGGAGCTACACATTTTCCCTTACTCATCACCCACCAAGTGAAAATACTGTTGGGCTTGGGTTTTAACATACTACTCCAAATCAAGTAAATCCCCTGTCTAGAAGGGAAAAGCCTTGTTTACATGGCCCACTCTGCACTGGTTAAACTAATCACACTCACCAAGCTCCAGGCAGATGTGAATGAGAGCAGCCTCGTGCAAAAAGGCCATTTTCTCCTACAACTATTATCCAAGCTCTAAAGTCTTTACACACTTATCATTTCATTCTTAGTTTTGGTCAATTTCTGGAGTCCCCAGATAGTTATTTTTGAAAATTCTTTCTAGTAATGTATTCATTTTCTGGAGACAGGATCTACTTATGTACCTCTTCAGCATAACTGATAGTCATCCCCAAACATCAGTAAATTTATACATTCAAATCACCCATTTTAAATACATAAGTGGATAATGCTTAGTAAATCCATACAATTGTGTAACCATCACCACATTCTCCATTTAGATTTCTTCCACCATCCCCAAAATGTCTTCATATTAACTTTACAGTAGATTTCCAACCCTAAGCCCCAGGCAATCCCTATGTATATTTTATCTCTTTTGCCTTTTCTAAAAATTTTGAAAATGTTTCATATAAATAGAATCATGCAATTTGCCTTCTACTTTCTTTCACTTATATAATTTTTATAGTTCAGCCATGTTGTTTCAGGTATCAGTCATTTCTTTATATTGCTAAACTGTTATCCACTGTATGAAAATACCACAAATGTGGGTTCACCCACCAGTTCTTGGCAATTTGGATTATTTCTAGTCAATTGTTACAATGCATAGGCAGCTATGAATATCTATGTGCACGTATTTTTGTGAATATGTTTTTATTTCTCTTGGGGAGATACCTAGAAGTGAATCTGGTCAGTCATATGGTAAACATATGGTGAACTTTTAAAGAAACTAACAAATTGTTTTCCAAAATAGCTACATCATTTTATATTTCCATCAGTGAAGCGTGAGGTTTCCAATTTTTCTACAACCTTTCCAACATTTTGTATTGTACATCTTTTTTAATTATGGGCAATCTACTAGAAGCAGAAATCAGAATGATGGTCACCAGGGACTGTGGGGACAGGGGTTTGGGGAGTTACTGTTTACTATTTAATGAATCCAGATGATGAAAAAGTTCTAGAAATAGATAACAGTGATGGTTATTGTGATAACCATGGATATTGTGATGTGCCATTGTGATGGCACAACATTGTAAATACACTTATGCACTGAATTGTAAACTTAAAAAATGGTTACATGTCAATGTTTATGTTATGCATATTTTATCACAATGGGGGTGGGGGGAACATGCATTATAAGTTATTCTCTTTTTAGTTGTTCGATTGACTTTCAAAGTATTAAGTGAGAAGAACAAGAAAACGAAGTCTTATAGTAGTAGTATCTGGGAAAGTGTGTTAAACTACACTTGTTAAATATTTACTAAAGGTTTGTTTTGGGATATATGGTATATTCACACAATTGTAGAACCATCACCACAACCAAATTTAGAACATTTTCATCACCAAAGGAAAACCCATAATTATTAACAGTCACCCCACATTTCTCCATTCCTTCCAAACTCCCAGCCCTGGGAAACTATAATCTATTTTCTCTTTCTATTGCTTTGCTTATTCTAGACATTTCATATAAATGGAATCATACAACATACACTCTTTTGAGACTGGCTTCTTTCACAAAGTATAATATTTTCAAGACTCACCCACATTATAACATGAAACAGTGCTTCATTTATTTTTATTGCTGAAGAATATTACATTGTAAGTGCATATCACATTTGATTTATCCATCTACTAATCAGTTGAGGTACACTGGAGTTGCTCCTAGTTTTTGGCTCTTGCAAATAATGCTGCTATGAACATACAATTATGTGAATATATATTTTCATTTCTTTTGAGTATTCCTAGAAGATAAATTGCTAAGTCATTTGGTAACTCTTTTCCAAAGCATTTGCACAATTTTACATTCCCACCAGCAGTGTATGAGGGCTCTCATTTGTGTTTATTGGCCATTGGTAAATCTTTTTCAGAAAAATGTTTATTGTATCTTTGTTCAATTTAAAATTAGATTATTTATCTCTTTATTTAGTTGTAGTTCTTTCTATATTCTGGATAGCAGTCCATTATAAAAAATATAATTTCCAAATATTTTCTACCCTTTAGTGGGTTGTCTTTAAACTTTTCAGATACAGTGATATGTAGTACAAAATTTTAACATTTTTATGAAACTCAATTTACTTCCCCACAAATATTTCTCATAAATATGTTGATCATAACATGAGATGTTATCATTTTTGCTTCAACTAAATTAACTTACGAAAATCGATATATTATATACGCTTCTATTTTTACCTCTTCCACTGTTCTCTATTTCTGAAGTTACAAGCCTTCTTCTGTTATAATTTCTTTAGAAAACTTCCTTTAGACATTCTTTAAGAGTAGATCTGCAGGGTGCATGGGTGGCTTAGCCGGTTAAGCATCTAACTCTTGGTTTCAGCTCAGGTCATGATCTCACAGTTCCCAAGATTAAGCCCCACGTCAGGCTCTACACTGGAAGTGCAAAGCTTGCTTGGGATTCTCTCTCTCCCCCTCTCTCTGTCCCTGACTTGCTCCTGTACATGTGCTCTCTCTCTCTCGCTCTCTCTCTCTCAAACAAATAAAAAGTTAAAAAAATAGGGGTGCCTGAGTGGCTCAGACAGTTAAGCGTCCAACTTCGGCTCACATCATGATCTCATGGTTCACGAGTTCAAGCCCCATGTCAGGTTCTGTGCTGACAGCTCAGAGCCTGAAGCCTGTTTCAGATTCTGAGTCTCCTCTCTGCCCCTCCCTACTTATGTGCTCTCTCGCTCACTTGCTCTCTCTCTCTCTCTCCCACTCTCTCCCTCTCAAAAATAAATAAGCATTAAAAAGTAAATAAATAGATCTGCTAGTGATTAATTTAGCTTTCCTTTTATAAGAATGTCTTTATATTCCCTTCATTCCTGATAGGTATTTTCATTAGATGTGGAATTCAGGTTTAACAATTCATTTATTTCACTATTTTAAAGATGTTCTAACACTGCTTTCATCATCCATGGATTCTGATGAGAAAACTGCCACCTATCATACATTACTGGAAGGAATGTAAACCAGTTCAGCCCCTCTGCAAAAACAGTTGGGCAGTTTCTGACAAAACTAAATATGCACTTATAAAATTTATCAATCATACTCTGTGGCATTTAATATAGAGACATGAAAACTCTACAGAAATCACACAAAAACCTTTACCTAGATGTTCATAGCAGCTTTATTAATAACAGCAAAATGCTAGAAACAACTCAAATGTCTTCCAGTGAGTGAATGGTTGCACAAATAGACACAGCTAATTCACAGGAATACAACAGAGAGATAATAAAGACTTAATTACACACAACAAACTAAATGAACTTCAAGGATATCATATTTAGTCCAAAAGTTAACTTTAAAATGTAATATACTATATGATTTCTCTTATATCCACTCTATAAATCACAAAATTATAGAGATAGAGAACATATAATAGTTTTCAGGAGAAAAGGAAGGAGTAGGTTGAAGGATGAATCTGAATACAAAAAAATGTATGTGTTGAATAGTCTTATATCTTAATGGTGTTGTTGATTATGTGAATCTATATGGGGAATAAAAGTTATAGAACTATATACACCCAGGAACACACAAATAAATTCAGGTAAAACAAATAGTGAGAGCTGAGTAAAGTCTGTGCCATATTTTTTTACAGATTTTATTTTTAAGTAATCTCCACACCCAGCACGGGGCTTGAACTAACAGTTCTGAGTTCAAGAACTGCACGCTCCACTGACTGAGCCAGCCAGGCATCCTAGGTCTATAGCATATGAACAGTATTGATATTTGTCAACTTGATATTGGTTTTAATATTTTCTTACAGCTATGTAAAATGTCACTATTCAAGGGAAGTTGGAGGAATCTGGGTAAAGATCACATGAATACATTTCTGCAACTTAATGTGACTCTACAATTATTTCAAAATTAGAAGTTAAAACGTAGAATACACTGCTTTTGAATTTCCCTCATTCTCACAGGCGACAAATGGTATCTCAGTGTAGTTTAAATTTGTCTTTCTCTTATAACAAGTGAAGTCATGGATATAGATTATACAGCATTTATATACAGATCTTCCTCAACTTACAAAGAGGTTACATCGCAATAAATCCATCGTGAGTTGAACACATCTTAAGTCAAAAGTGCATTTAATACACCTAACCTACCAAACATCATCCTTAGCTTACCCTACCTTAAACATGCTCAGAACACTCACATTAGCCTACAGTTGGACAAAATCATCAAACACAAAGCCTATTTTATAGTAAAATGCTGGATATCTCATGTAACTTATTGAATACTATGCTGAAAGCGAGAAACACAATGGCTATCTGAGTGCAGAACAGGTGTAAGTGTATCAGTTGTTTACCCTCACGATCACGAGGCTGACTCAGAGCTGCAGTTGGTTGTTGCTACCCAGAATCACAAGAGACTATTATACCACATATCACTGGGCTAGGGAAAGTTCAAAATTCAAAATTCCAAGTATGGTTTCTACTGAATTCCTATCACTTTCATATCATCATAAAGTTGAAAAATCATTAACTCAAGACATTTTAAGTCAGGGACAATCTGTATGTTTTATTTTTTTCTGTGAAATATTTGTGTTTTGTCTACTTTTCTATTTTAACTCAATCTTAGAAGATTCCCTTTCCTTTCATACACTATAATCTTATATCTCCGTCTCCAATACAATTAGTACTGAGTACTCTATTTGATGGTACCAATACAGAAGCCGTCTAGTAAAAAGGCACATTAATCTTGGTGCACAGTAAAGCCTGATACCATTACATAAGACTTTTTGAAGCTTCTCTTTATGAGTTTCACAAACATAACAACCAGATACTTTTGGAAGGATTTTCTCCATTGCCTTATCACTTCGCCTAAAACATCAAATTAATAATATAAAATAGATCCCAATACAATTATCCTAAGATATGTACCCATTTAACTAAACAGGCTGAACTTCTTAAGTATACATTAATAATAACTTGACTATATTAAAATTAATCAAAGTACTTTAACTGATACAAGGTGGATAAGCTTTTGCCGTGTGAACAAAAAGATAAATAAAACACTTCAGGAACCAGTAAATTATTATGAATAACACTTGTACCCAGAGAAAGAAATAGCTCAAGTTTAGGTCATCATTCTGGAGCATTTTCCTTTGATTAGGGACTTTGCCACACTGCTAACTTCAATTATATAAATGTGTAAAGGCAAATTATATCACTTAGCTTATCTTAGCCACAAAATGCTTTTAAATAAAACAAGTAACACAGATTAAAAAATGGACACAAAGTCAATCAAATCCACTCTTCCTTAATGCAGTTACCACGCAATGATCCCGTCAACATAAAATCAAATTAATCAATTTAGCATTAGAAAGATGGTGAATCAAATTTTATACATTGCCACTGTAAACATGAAAATGTCTTTATTAAAGGCTCAATGGATTTAAACAGAAAAAGTGGACATAATGTCAGCTTTAGATGGAAAAGGAAAAACATTACAGCTAAGGTCAAACATCAGTCGGAAAGGGCTAGAGGTGATAAATCTAGGACAATAACCCATGAAGTCTTTTTAATACAATCCAGCATAACCTAAAAGCAGCTCTGTACTCCAACTGAACTATGTATCAGAGACAAAAATGTCTTCTTAACAAAAAACAGATTCACAGTAATAAAAAAAAAAAAAGGAGGATAGTATTATAGTCAGGAAATCTTGTTGCTTTAAAAAATAGTTATAATTCTTTCAAAATGCACATAGTAACTTACCATTTACTGAGTATCAATTTATTTCCTCCCTTATAAAAACAATTTTTAAATGAAATAAAAATTCAGAATGTTATAAGTGGGAATGAAAAGAGATTATGAGCTCAACAAATAACAGAAAAGATAATATTTTTCAGGTTGAGTAACACTTTTTAACTTCTTTTAACTTTTAAAGTTAACATTTCTATAATTCTTATTTCCTAATAAACAACTTTACTTGTTTCAAGTGTTAATAATTCATTTACCAAAGAAAAGTGAACTTTTGCAACTCCACAATCTACAGTTCATTTCCATATTTCAAATCTGAGAATTGCACTTTAAAGTTATAAAAAGTTAATAAAGAATGGGGGGCATATTTGGAAACATAAGGCCACTATTTAATATGTCATTAATTAGAATTATATAATTACGTAAAATTTTTCTTTTTACATGTTTCTACACTTAAATATAATAAAATAAATTGAGTTGTACCTCTATTTCATCAAAAATCATGAGATAACATTTTCTACTTTTAAATGACCACAATCCATCTGTCAACAAACGTTAGATGTTTAACAGACTTATGCTCACCAAACTAGACGATGTTCAGGAGGATTGTTACTACTCAGTAAACGTGTGTGGCCCTGGAGGTAAATTGATTAAGAATCAAAGGACAAAAGAAAATATTTTTTACTTTAACACTCATAAAACACTAGGGTTTAAATATTTAATTCCAATTAAGAAAGAAAATTAACATCTGTCTGTATCTATCAACTTGAGCTAATTAACACAACTTAAAAAAATTCATTACAAGTCAACTGAAAAGTTTGCTAGCACTTCATTAAAAAGAGTTTTAAACAAGAATACAGGCCTGCACTCTAACATGTTTGGTGAACCATAAAGTTAACACGGGGGAGGTGGAGATTGATTATTATTCAGATTTCAAATAAAATACAATAGCTAAATTCAGTAATCTAGAACTTCAAAGATTTTTTTGTCTTTTAATTGCAGTAGAGTCTACGTTTTTTAGAAATGCGAATTGATCTTACTGTAGGAACTAGTACATGAGTATTGAGTCAAAGCTAATCTTTTATCAGGTATCGAATCACCATTTAAACTGAAAACACATTTCCTTAAAAAAAAAAATGCAGTATTTAGGTTTAATACTTTAAAGACTCACATAGCTTCTAGACATTATATTCTGAAAAAAGAATTAAATATATATTCTATATAAAATTAAAATAATTTCTATTTCATAAATGTTGATCTACTCCTATCCTATTCTAGTTATCAATTTTAGATTGGATTTTTTTTGTAGCAATGATCACAAACTATTAGAATTTTAAAATTACCTTCCTTTCAAAATGTATTTTTTAATGTTTATTTTATTTATTTTGAGAAAGTGAGAACACGAGCAGGGGAGGGGCAGAGACAGAGGGAAAGAGAGAGAATCCCAAGTAGGCTCCACGCCACCAGCCCAGAGCCTGACGTGGGGCTTGTACACCCGAACCATGAGATCATTACCTTAGCCTAAATCAAGAGTCAGACACTTAACCAACTGAGACACCCAGTCACCCCCAGAGATGTATTTTAAAATTCAAGACTATGATACAAAAGAAAAAGATTTTTATGAATACATGGGGGAAGAAAACAAAATCCAACTGGTTTCTTACCAGCCAGATTTACACTATGTAATTTATTTTTCCATGTTTATAATAATTAGATTTTTATAATCTATATGTTTCTGCATTATCTGAAGATACAGGATTACAACGTATGTATGTAGATAAGCATTACCATGTATGTATCTTAACATATACTTTGAGACTTTATGTATTTCTCATATTTATAAATGTCTGTAATAAAACTTGATATTATTTATAGTATTGTCACTTGTAACTATCATAATTAATCAATAATTTATTTAATTCCCTCCAAAATATGGAAGGTCCTATTGATTGCTTCTATCAGCAAGCCTCTGCCTTAAAGATCAATTATTAATCTTCCAATTCAGGTTCTATCAAGTGTCATCTTTATTATTTTTTTAAAGCTGATTTATTTATTTAGAGAGAGACAAGACAAGGCAAGTGGGGGAAGGACAGAGACAGAGGGAAACAGAACCTCAAGTAGGCTCTGCACTGTTAGCACAGAGCCCGAAGCAGGGTTCAAACTCACAAAACCATGAGATCATGACCTTAGCCAAAACCAAGAGTTGGACACTTAACTGACTAAGCCACCCAGACACCCCTACAGGTATTATTTTTACATTACTTGCATTGGAAGTTCTTACCTGGCCCTCTCCAACGGTTTCAGTGTCAATTACTGTGATAATGCCTGGAACCAGAGGACTCCGCCTTGAATTACTATGGAGGGCAACGTCATCTTCTGTCACACCTGAAGGCAGCGTGCCTGTCAGCTGAGTCACTACTTTCCCGACCATTGTCAGACCAGTTTTCAATGTCTATGCAATGAAATATAAAATATATGACTTCACATCAGTATTTGAATTCTAAACAGAAATATGCATTTGGCTCATTCTCCTACCTTTTCAATTCCCTATTGTCTTACAAACCTATATGTAGCAGTGAACTGTCACAGAAATTCAGTCTGACTTTTCATACGATCTTAAATTTTAGTTAGAAAATCAGTATTAGTTTGAGTAAATGGTATCAGTAGAATCCCCAAAATCAGCATAGTGAGAATAAAGCCACAAGTAAATGATTAAAGAACTTTGTTTCACATAAGGGAACAATTATACATATATATGTGTATATACATATACATATATGTATGTATACTTACATATAGATATATAGTATATATTTACATATATATTTTTTAATGTTTATTTATTTTTGAGAGAGAGAGAAAGGGGGTTTGGGGGAGCGTCAGAGAGAAAGACAGAGACACAGAATCCAAAATAGGCTCCAGGCTCCGAGCTGTAAGCACAGAGCTCAATGTGGGGCTTGAACTCACAAACCATGAGATTGTGACCTGAGCTGAAGTCAAACGCTTAACCAACTGAGCCACTCAGGCACCCCAGGAACAATTATATCTTTCTAAAAAAATATTTCTTTTTTCTCCTGTCTTTAATGCCTATATCAAGTGCAAAATTTCATTATTTTTTATGGCTGAGTAATATTCCTATTTATTTATTTATTTGTATTTGTTTGTGTTTGTTTGTTTTAATGTATCTTCTTTATCCATTCATCAGTCAACGGACACCCGGGCTATTATTGATAATGCTGCTATGAACATCAGGGTGCATGTGTCCCTTTGAATCAGTATTTTTGTATCCATTGGGTAAATACCTAGTAGCATAATTGCTGGATCGTAGGGTAGTTCTATTTTTTAACTTTTTGAGGAACCTCCATACTGTTTTTCCAGAGTGGTTGTACCAGTTTGCATTCTCACCAACAGTGTAAGAGGGTTCCCTTCTCTCCACATCCTCACAAACATCTATGGTTATTTTTTGAAATATTATAAATCTAATTTTCAATCTATTTTTTAGCATGAAAAAGACTGAACACTGGTAGAATGCCTATGTGAAAAATGTTATGCTTCCAAATTAAATCTATAATATGCTGTTATATAATATTGCACAACAAGATTAGGCATGTAGACACTCATTCCTATGTCACAGCCACACATCACAGACAAGATGGGCCAGACAAGAGCCCCATGCACTCATGCCACAGCCACAGCTCCTCCACAGGAGATGGGCAGCCATGTACAGCTCACATAGGAGACACCCCTTGAGCATCTGGCACTGGGTGGCCAGGAAGGATAAATGCTTGAGTCCCACAGGATACTTGAAGGCCACTCATTCAAGATTGGTATAGAGGTAGCTGATTTGCCTAATACATAGAAACAAACACAGAAAGACAAGATAAGAAGACAGAGGAATATGTTCCAAACAAAGAACAAAACCCCAGAAAAAGACCTTAATAAAATGAGATAAGCAACAGAGTTCAAATAAATGGCCATAAAGATGCTCACCAAACTCAGAGGAATGAATTAACACAGAGTGAACTTCAACAAAAGGAGTGAAAACATTAAAAAGTATCAAACAGAAGCTACAGAGCTGAAAATATAATAAGTGAACTGACAAATACACTAGAGAGGTTCAACAACAGACTAGATGAAGCAGATCAGTGAGCTGGAAGACAAAACAATGGAACTCACCCAGACAAAGGAGCAAAAAGAGAAAAGAATTAAAATAAACATATATGTATTTAAAAAAAAAACAAACTTGGGAGTACTTCAAGCAGAAAAACATTCACATTACATGGTTCCCAGAAGAGAAGAGAGAAAGGGCCAGAAAAAAAGTTTTAAAAACTAATAGCCGAAGACTTCCCTAATCTGGTGAAGGAAATAAACATACAAGTGGGAACCCCAAAGAGTTCCATACCAAGACACATTATAATTAGAATGGTAAAAGTTAAAGGGAGAATCTTAAAAGTATCAAGATAAATACATACAAGGAAACCGCATACGGCTATCAAGATTGTTTTGCAGAAACTTTGCAGGCCAGAAGAGAGCACAACATATTCAAAGTGCTAAAAGGAAAAAACTTCCAACCAAGAATTCTCTACCTAGCAAAGTTATCACTCATAATTGAAGGGGAAATTAAGAGTTTTCCAGATAAGCAAAAACTAAAGGAGTTCATCATTGCTAAAATGGCCTTACAAGAAATGTTAATGGGACTTCTTTTAAGTTGAAAAGAAATATTTAATATTTAGTATTTAATCACAAGGAAACATACAAAAGTAAAACTCTCATTGGAAAAGATAAATATATTGTAAAGATAGTGGATCAATCACTTATAAAACAAGTATAAAGGCTAAAAGAGAATAGTAGTAAAACTAATTAAAACTACAATTAGTTAAGGGATGCATAAAATAAAAAGATGTAAAACATGACATTAACTTTACCCTGATACCAAAACCAAACAAGGACACTACAACAAAGGAAAAGTACAGGCCAATATTACTGATGAACATAGATGCAAAAGTCCTTAACAAAATATTAGCAAACCAAATTCAACAACACATTAAAAGGATCATACACCATGATCAAGTAGGAATTATTTCAGAGAAGCTAGAATGGTTCAATATCCACGAATCAATGTGGTACACCACATTAACAAAATGAAGGATAGAAATCATAAGATCATTTCAATAGGTGCAGAAAAAACATTTGAAAAAACTCAACCTCCATTTATGATAAAAACTCTCAACAAAGTGGGTATGAAGGATACATACCTCAACATAGTAAAGGCTTTATATGATAAACCCATAGCTAGTATCATACTTAATACTGAAAAACTGGAAGATTGTCCTCTAAGATTGGGAACAAGATAAGACAAGAATGTTCACTTTCTCCACTTTTATTCAATACAGCATTGGAGCCTAGTCACAGTAATAAGGCAAGAAAAATAAATAAAAGGCATCCAATCAGAAAAGAAGTAGTAAAATCATTACTATGTGCAAATACATAGAAAACCTCCATCAAAAAACTGTTAAAACGAATAAACAAAGTCAGTAAAGTTGCAGAATACAAAATCAATATACATAAATCTGTGATGTTTCTATATACTAATAATAAGCTATCAGTAAAAAAGAAATTAAGAAAGCAATGTCATTTACAACTGCATCAAAAGAATAAAATACCTATGAATAAATTTAACCAGGGAGCGAAAGACCTGTACACTGAGAACTATAAGACACTAATGAAAGAAAATGAAGAAGACACAAATAAATGGAAAGATATTCCATGCCCATGGACTGAAGAATTAACACTGTTAAAACGTCCATACCACCACTGCAATCTATAGATTCAGTGCAATTCCTCCCAAAATTCCAGAGGCATTTTTCACAGAATTAGAACAAATAATTCTAAAATTTGCATGGTACCATAAAAGACCCAGAACAGCCAAAGCAATCTTGAGAAAAAAAGAACAAAGCTGAAATCATGGTCCCTGATTTCAAACTATTCTATAAACTTATAGTAATCAGAACAGTATGGTACTGGCATAAAAAAGACAAATATATCAATGGAACAAAATTGATAGCTGAGAAATAACTACCCAAATATACAATTAATTTACAACAAAGAAGCCAAGAACATACAATGGAGAAAGGACAGTCTCTTCAATAAATAGTTCCAGAAAAAATGGACAGTTATGTAATAGAATTAAACTAGACTACTCTCTTATACCATACACAAAAATTAACTCAAAATGAATTAAAGAATTAAATGTAAGACCAACCTAAGACCACAAAGTTCCTATAAGAAAACATAGGCGGTAAGCTCACAAACATCAATCTTAGAGATGTGTTTGTGGATCTGACTCCAAAGGCAAGGGAAACAAATGCAAAAATAAACCAATGGGACTGTATCAAACCAAAAAGCATCTTCTGCATAGCACAGGAAAACAACATCAAAATTAAAATGTTTAATGGGAGAAAATATTTGCAAATCATACATCTGATACAGGGTTAATATCCAAAATATATAAACAACTCCTAGAACTCAACAATAGCAACAATAAGAAAAAAAAATGATGGGGCGCCTGGGTGGCTCAGTTGGTTAAGGGTCCCACTTCAGCTCAGGTCACGATCTCGCAGTCCGTGAGTTTGAGCCCCGCATCGGGCTCTGGGCTGATGGCTCAGAGCCTGGAGCCTGCTTCCAATTCTGTGTCTCCCTCTCTCTCTCTGCCCCTCCCCTGTTCATGCTCTGTCTCTCTCTGTCTCAAAAATAAATAAACATTAAAAAAAATTTAAAAAAAAATGGGCAGAATATCTGAAGAGACATTTTTCCAAAGAAGACATAGATGGCCAACAGATATGAAAAGATGTTCAACATCACTAATCAACGGGGAAATAAAAATCAAAACCACAATGAGATATCACTTCACACCTGTCAGAATGACTATTATCAAAAAGACAAGAAATAACAAGTATTAGAGAGAATGTGGAGTAAAGGGAACCCTTATATGTTGTCGGTGGGAATGTACACTGGTGCAGCCACTACAAAAATTAGCATTAAGATTCCTCAAAAAATTAAGAATAGACCTGCCATATGGTCCAGCTATTCTACTTATGAGTATTTATACAAAGAATATGAAAATACTAATTCAAAAACATATATAAACCTCTATGTTCATATGTTCATTGCAGCATTATTTATAATAGCCAAGATATGGAAACAACCTAAGTGTGTCCACTGATAGATAAATGGATAAAGAGGGTGTGTGTGTGTGTGTGTGTCTGACACGTGCACACACACACACACACACACACACACAAATACTACTTAGCCATATGGAAGAATGAAATACTGCCATTTGTGACAACACGGATGGAGCTTGAGGGTATTATGCTAAGTGAAATAAGTCAGACAGAGAAAGACAAATGCCATTTGATATCATTCATAAGTGGAATCTAAGAAACAAACAGAAGAATATAAAAACAAACTCACAGATACAGAGAACAGATTGATTACCAGAGGGGAAGGGGGTTGGTTGGGAGGTGAGCAAAATAGGTGAAGGCAGTCAATTCGATGGTGATGAATGGCGACTTTTGGTGGTGATCACTTTGTAGTGCATACAGATGTCAATTATAATGTACATGTAAAAGTCTATGTTATATACCAATTTTACCTCAATTAAAAAAAATATTTGGCACGTAGAAATACAGTCTCCATCCAAGATACCAATTACTAGATGAATAAAACATCATAAAAGATTAGCTAAGAAGGTTATTTTCTCTCTGGTAGCAGAAAACAATTCAATGTAATACTTCTAATATACTATTTCAATTAAAGACAACTTAAGATGTTTTATAATTACATTTTAGTTCCATTTCATTTGAAGCAAATAGATAAACTAATTCATGTGAGTATTTTTCTTTTATGTGAATCTTATTATCTGATTACTTTAACAATAATGTTAAAGTAACAACAGGTTTTTGTGGGATTTTTTTGTCTAAAAGAGAAAAAAAAAACAAAAAGAAAAGCACGCAACTCATAAATAGTGAAAAAAGATCTAACCAGTAGAGCCAAAATAAGTAATGTAGATTACATGGATATATCAAAATTTACATGTAATACAGACATTCAGAAATAATTTTCTTCCAATTCCAATTGTGAGAAAGTTTTTATTAAAATATTGCAAATTAACCTTTAATGAAGTGACTCTCTTTTCAGAATAATCAAAGAAATATGCTCACCTATACTCTGATATATACTATAGCTAAATTTTAAAATGAAAATTATTAATATACATAATATTTCAAATAGTTTTATAAATGGTAGGCAAAGAAGGTAATTTATAAAGGCCTAAACGTGATTTAAGCAACACTTAGATTGGAATTAAGATAAGGAAATCTATTTTCCAAGGAAATTTTTCATTAAAACACCATATAACACTAGTAATATATGTATCATTTTACTGTAACTATGTTCTGTGGAAACTTAACTGTGAACTTGTCAAGGCTCTTAACATAAATGATCTGTACAGATTTCCTACAACACCTCAGGTTTATAGAACAGAAAACTGAGACCACAGTAGATGCAAAACAGCATCTCAAACAGCTAGCCAATGACAAAGCCGGAATTCAATAATAGAACTGTCTATCTCCAAAGCCTGATTTTAACCACCAACCAGTACTGCTTTGTAATCTATTCCTGTTACTACTTGTGATCTCACACTTCATGAATTCAGAACACAGACAAATTCTGGGGAGGTGGGGGGAATGAAGACCATAATAGTATGTCCTAATAAATACTTAAATAAAATGACCATCAAAGCCATTTGCTGAACTTGAGCAAAAAGATGTAACTTACAGCTGACTGAAACCAAGAAAAGGCCACAAATCAATTGTAACTCCTTTGTTTAGCACTAAAAACTCAAGCTGCAGTGATTATAAAACACATTAGCGTTCCTCAATTAGCAGCCAAACATTTGTTTCAATAATTCACAAGAAATGACTTACACAAAGTCTGTTAGTGTTGTCAAGAAAGCCTCTGAAGGACCAACAAAATCAGGCGCCACAGTGTATTGATGTCAAAGCTGGCTAGGAAGCCTGATTAACCTCTAAGATGCCTCAGCTGCTATACTTACTCCATTAATGCTAATGGAGATGCTCCCACTTAAACAGAGCTATCCCTTTATCAAAGGAATGTGCCTTTCAGGTTTCAAGCCTTTGGTTGTATATCCTCCCAACTTGCCCTTGAGCCTATTCTTTCATGCTTTGATACCAATGAATAGGAATAAAACTAAAATAACTGGAGCACACAGAAAGTGGGAAGAAATGTACCAAAGAAACCATAAGATAAAAGGAAAAGTCAATACAAGAGAACTAGGAAAAAACTCCAGGAAGGGGGAAAACAGAGTAGTATATTTCACAAAGCCTCATAACACATGAAGAGTTACTGATAATTCACACACACACACACACACACACACACACACACACACACACAACTTAACAACAACCAGTGGGGTCATCTTATTAGTGGATAAAATCTAAACCCAAGACTTAACAGTCATCAAATCTGCACTTTTATAGTAAGTGACAAGATAGTACTATCTATTATAGTTCATTAACTTTCAAAATAAGGTATAATGCAGGGGATGAGAGAGGGGTACTGGAAGTTTTCTGCATCAATAAAGACCTTTGCTTCTAGAAGAAATTTGTTTCCATGTTACACTCAAACACATTGTCCAGAAGAAATATATAATGTTATTTAATAGTGTTATATAACATATTTAAATATCTAAATCACCTCAGAGTAGTCTTTTCATTACATTTTAGTCAAAAGAGTGTATACATACCTGATAATTTCCTCAACATACCAAAAAAAGGATGAAGACTCAGTAAAAATTAGGACTAAAAAAAATCTAATTTGGCCAAATGGAGATATTAACTTACACTGAGTGTCTTCACAGCCTGAGGTAGCTAAAAAGTTTACCATATTCCTGACTAACCTTAACAGGAGTATCCACAGGACCAAACTCTATCTCGTAAGAGAGCTGAATGTAAGATTATAACAAATATGTCAGATAATCCACTCAGACCAAAAATTCAAATGAGCATGGTACTTATTCTGTTGTGTGCAGACAGATTTGTCAAAGGGTCACTAGTCATCTTTAACCTTTCTCATGCCATATCAGCTGTCCACCCCTGTCCATTAGTGCTAATGGTGCTGCTCTCACAAAAGCTGTTAGTTGTCATTAAGAAGTTATCAGATAACCAGGGGGAAAAAAGAGGCATATTTACTAAATCAATTTACCACACTGGGGTTAAAACACATTAAAAGGAAAAATCAAATAGGTGGTAATATGTGGTAACTAGGAAATATGGACCAAGATTTTACAAATGTATCAAAATAACCCAATTTGAACTATTTAAGTATTAAATTTTTCCCCTTAGCACTGCCACAGAGAATTCATCACCATTATATTCTTTATAAGGAAAGCCAAATAAATTATTTGGAAAAACAAAGAGAAAAATCTAGAAGTAGAAAGATAAATTTTAACCACTATTTGAAAATCCAGAGAAACTGTAAAAACATTATTTCCTCTAAGGAGATCCAAGTACATATGCAATTAATATATTTTTGCTTACAAGTATCTAGTGAGACAAAAAATAAGAATAAAAATTTAATAATGAGTCCTTCTGTATAACAAAGTGGTTAACCTCTATGAAGTCATATAAGCAGCTGTCATCAGCAAGAGAAAAATATTAATGATTAATCTTTCAGAAAAAGTGATTTGACAAGTAATCACTTTCAGAAAAAGTGATTTCACAAGTTCCTCAAAGTTAATATTTTAAGATTAGTATTTTAAGGAGCACATACTACATGGTTTTTTAAATATTTTCCATTTTGTATCTCAAAAATTACCTTTTTTATCATTTCTAAGTAGATAAATAAGTAGGCAGAAAATAAATAGAAATTTTATTTTCTATTTTCAATAATGGCAGGCTAGGTAAATCAGATCAATCCTACCAATGAAAGCAAGTAGGATAACCGAGAATTTTTTTTTTAACTCTGCTTAAAGGTATTGAATATTTAACAAGATAGTAGAGAGCTTCTAGATCCAAATCCAAGAGAACAAGAAAATCGCACACATGTGAGTTGGGTATTTAGGCCTAGATGGATCTGATGATTCTAGAGGAGACTTCTAAGAGACTGAGTGGTGTTTTTGATGGACCTGTGGTACTAGGTGGTCATGTCCAAGGGGATCTATCTAATGAGTTTCCATGTTTTTGGTTGAGGCACAAAGGAACACAACAATAGAAATAATAGTTAATCTGTAGTAATCAGGCTCCCATAACTATTTCAGGTGAGCTTTAAATTCCTTAAGGAACTCAATCCCTGAAACTGGATTAGGAGGGTCCAAGACTAAGAGTGGCACAGAACTCTGGTATCTCAAATTCAAACTTGTTTCTACAGATTTTTAAAATAAATTCTGGCAAACAAGGAGTCAAGACATCATTAGTGAGAACCAGCAAAAATAGCAAACAATAAAAATACACCCAAAAAGAAGCCAGACATTGGAGTTATCAGGAAGACTTTATATTAACTATGTTTACTACATTTAAACAATTTGGTAATTTGAGAAAAAACTGAATTCTAGAGAACCAGAAATGATCACTATTTACTAAAAGACTTTATCAATGCATATATGTTTGATTTTATCAAACCCTTTTTGTGTATATATTAAGATAATCATATAATTTTTCTCCTTTATTCTGTTCATGTACAAATTACATTCATTGATTTTGAGTAATAAACCAGCCTTATATTATGGAATTATCCCAACTGGATTGGGACACATTATCCTTACAACATATTTAATTTTTCTCTGCTAATATTTTGTTCAGGATTTTTCAGGATTTTTCATGTTCATGAGTAAGACAGGACTATAGTTTTCCTTTTTCACAATGCTCTTGTCAAGATTCAAGGTCATCCTGCATCATAAAACAATATTAGGCATTATCTCTTATTCTATGGAAGAGTCTTTGTAATATTGCCATTGTTCATTCTTAAATGTGAGCATTCTCTGGAAAAGGTTTCTAGGCCTGAAGATATATACGTGACATTGTTCTTTTCTTAGTAAACTTATATTCCCTCATACAGAAAAGTACAGGAATTATAAGTGTACATCATGATGAATTTTCATAAGTGAATATACTAATATAAATAGAAGTATAATACATAATGTAATAGTAACAAAGACTACTTAATTCTGATGTACCTACCATGGAAAACTGGAACTGCCTTATACCTCAGAAAGCTAATTTACCCACAAAGTTTCTTGTATCTAATATCTTACTAGAAGAAATTACCACTTAGGAGGCAAAATCATCTCAACTTTCCAATCTTTCCTATATAAAATATCCATACCTTGAAAGTGAAATGAAGGATCATTCTATTTCTGGTAGAATTTCAGGAAAATAACTAAATACTAGTACTAAATACCAAATTAACTTAATATTTTTAAGTAAATCTCAAAACATTCATGGTAACACAGGAGTCCATAAGTACATAAATATTACATATGAAAGTGTTTTCAAAAATATTTCATGGCATATAAGTTACACATAAGTTTAAAAGGCAGTGTACAATATGGATTTTACTACCTGGTAAGTCCAGTAAGACTCAAGAAATGGGTGACTTTACAGATGGCTAACAGACACATGAAAAGATGCTCAACATCACTCATCATCAGGGAAATACAAATCAAATCTACAATGAGATATCACCTCATTCCTGTCAGAATGGCTAAAATCAACAACACAGGAAACAAAGGTTTGGTGAGGATGCGAAGAAAGGGGAGCCCCCCTTACAGTACTGGTGGGAATGCAAACTTGTGCAGCCACTCTGGAAAACAGTATGGAAGTTCCTCAAAAAGTTAAAAATAGAACTATCTGGGGCACCTGGGTGGCTCCATCAGTTAAGCGTCCAACTTCAGCTCAAGTCATGATCTTGCAGTTGGTGAATTCAAGCCTCACATAGGGCTCTGTGCTGACAGCTCAGAGCCTGGAGCCTGCTTAGGATTCTGTGTCTCCTTCTCTCTCTGCCCCTTCCTCACTCATGCTCACTTGCTCGCTCTCGCTCTCGCTCTCTCTCTCTCTCAAAAATAAACATTAAAATAGAACTATCTTACAACCCAGCAATTGCACTACTGGGTACCAACCCAAAGGATACAAAAATACTGATTCAAAGGAATATATGCACCCTATTGTATATTTATAGCAGCATTATCAACAAGAGCCAAACTACGGAAAGAGCCCAGGTGTCCACTGACTGATGAATGGATATAGAAGATGGATATATAATATGTACATATGGAATATTACTCAGCTATAAAAAAGAATGAAATCTTGCCATTTACAACAGTATGGATGGAACTAGAGAGCAAGAGAAGTCAGAGAAAGACAAAAAACATGATTTCACTCGTATGTGTAAGAAACAAAACAAATGAACATAAGGGGGAAAAAAAACAGAAGCAAATCAGAAACAGACACTTAACCATAGAGAACAAACTGAGGGCTACTGGAGGTGGGGTGGGCAGGGGGATGGGTTAAATAGGTGATGGGTAAAAAGGAGGGCACTTGTGATGAGCACCAGGTGTTGTATGTGGGTGATGAATCACTAAATTCTACACCTGAAACTCATGTTGCAACTGTATGTTAACTAGCTGGAATTTAAATAAAAATGTGGGGGAAAAAAAAGAAATGGGTAACTTTTATGTTTATGGTTTCGTTTTTCTTTCATTTTGTAAATTTATAAATAGGAGCATGGATAAGCATTAAAATCAGACAAAAGCGGGGTGCCTCAGTGGCTCAGTCAGTTGAGTGTCCAACTTCGGCTCAGGTCATGATCTCCAGGTTTGTGAGTTCAGGTGCCACATCGGGCTTGCTGCTATCAGCACAAAGCCTGCTTCAGATCCTCTAAGCCGCCGCCCCCCCTCCGTCCCTCCCCTCTTGCACTCTCTCTCTCTCAAAAATAAATAAACATTAAAAAAATAAGTAAAAATGTTTTTAAAAATCAGGCAAAAGCATTTAAACAAAAATTAAATATTAACTACTTTATTCAAGGGTCAATGGCAGAATTTTATCAACTGCCTGAGCTAATGATGAATTTCAATCAACACCAATTCCACTGGTGACCAATGGTCTATTGGAAACTGATTGGATTAGAGTGTTGTCATCATTATAATTTCTGAGAATTTAAAATGTGGAAGACATGAGCTTATCCCTCACAGTTCTCAATATGTGGTATAGAAAACTGGAGAGTTCAAACTTGTTCTTTTCCAAGCACATTAACTCTAGCCTCATTTAACTAGAGTTTGTCCACATGTCCACATTCAGCTAAAAGTTAAACAGCAAAACTGTTACTGAATGAAGCAGGTCAGTTTTCTTTTACGTAAGCACACAAACACATTATAGCAAAGAAGACCTGAAAAGCTGTCCACTACCACAGAACTGAAAATTATTCAAATGATAATACAATGAACTATCCTAATTAACATGTATGGCACAGATAAGTCTAAAAGGAATATAATACATGAGAACTAGATCTCATTGGTATATTTTGTGGATCTATTATAAACTAACTATAGAAGAACACTGATGCTGGCTACTCTGTCTCAGAATTCTCTTCACTGAAAAAACCATCATAATTTTTACATACACAATGGAGAAAAGTAAGCCATTTTTTTGAACATTCTAAAATCGAAAGTATATAGTGCTGTAAGCATAAAGACATTCAGTATTTCATTTCCTTTCTGAGTAAAAAATATGTAATGCTTCTCTCATCAAACCAAGGAACACATTCTAAAGCATATCATGTAAGTACTTGTGATCAATCTTGAAGTATTTTTGTATTTGTTTTACATAAAACAGTGTGACCTTTCATTCCCTCCCTGTGGTTTGCTTTAAACTGTTGTTCTTTTCTGAATAGTTGTGCTTTCTATTACATACTGTCATTTAGATTCACTATGTCATCCCTATTATTAGAATTGTTTTGTTGTATACTTCACAATTCAAAAGGATAGTGATTATAAGAATACCTTATAATCAGCATAAAGTTTAAGAGCCATCATCAAAATTAACCCTCACACACACACAAACAGAGCTCACTTGACAAACACACAGAGGGCAGCCCTGTGACATGAAAGAGTCTTTGAATGTGCCAGGGGTTTGACTCAAGTTTTCTTAAGGAATAATATTCTTTTTACATGAAGAAGATTCATAAATGTTCGAAGATACAAAAGGATGTCAGTATAGATGGAATGATGGAAATCACAGAAAAAGAACCCAGAAGTCACTACTTAAAACATATATATAAAACTTCTCTCAAAAGTGTTATTAATTATATAATAGACTTTAATCTAGCTAACAGACTTCACTATTTAAAATTTGATAAATACAAACCCTATAATCATTATAATAGAAAATAATGTATGATTTATGAACCTTAAGAGATTAAATATCTAATTATGTAGTCATCAATCTTCACGAGTGGCAAAAATATTCTGACTTACTTAAGTTTATTCCACATTTGTGAACAAAAAGGGAAGGAAAAATTTCAACACAATTCAGGAGAGAAACCTGATACTTACTCCACAAAATCACAATTCCTAGGGACTACTCAATACTCACTTTAGCAGCACTAATGACGGTGGCAGTATAAGACTGAATGTTGTCTCCACAGGCTCCACCACGGGACTGATGACATCGAATCAACTGGAAAAAGAGACAGAGAGAAAAGGCAGAAAGTTATTCCTATTAAACTGTTTAATTCTACAGGCTATTAGGACAGAGCTTATTTATCAAGCAGAATGACGGTGGGAGGGGTGAATGTTTGTATGAGTGTTTCAGGCAAACAGCTAAAAGCCCTGCCAAGACACTTTTCCCTCTTTTTGTAATCTACTGGTGCCACTCAGGCAGTGTCATGCTCAAATACAATTTTTAATTATCAGATGAATAGTCTTTAAGAATTCATAAACTCTAAAATGGTAGTATTTGGGATCTGGCCGCCATTCCACAAATAAATTTTAAAACATAATCAAAGGACTTAGACTTGACTTTCTAACATTAAATATTTAACATACTAGCAAATTGGAGGTTTTGTCCTCTTAATTCCTACATAAAGATGGTAAAAGAAAAGCCAAAAAAGAGGCAAAATAATTTATCATATTTCCATTTTCAATTAAGTCAGGGGAATAGTGGCACAAACCATGCATAAATCAACTGTGAGGCATATAGTAGCTGTCCACTTCAGAGGGCTTACTAGTATTACCACAGAATGAAAAAGACGTGCCTTTAGTCACGACTGATGTAAATAAACCAACCAAATCAATTCACTTTGATTCAATTTTCAAAGTGAATCACTAGTTTGATAGCATGATTCTCTCATGGACTAAAGCAATAAACCCGGATTAAAATCTCCACTGCTCCTACACTTCCTAAATTTAGGGTTTTTTAATTCATTAGCCAGATCTTTATATTTATTTATTTTTTTATATATATATGAAATTTATTGACAAATTGGTTTCCATACAACACCCAGTACTCATCCCAAAAGGTGTCCTCCTCAATACCCATCACCCACCCTCCCCTCCCTCTCACCCCCCATCAACCCTCAGTTTGTTCTCAGTTTTTAACAGTCTCTTATGCTTTGGCTCTCTCCCACTCTAACGTCCTTTTTTTTTTTTTTTTTTCCTTCCCCTCCCCCATGGGTTCCTGTTAAGTTTCTCAGGATCCACATAAGAGTGAAACCATATGGTATCTGTCTTTCTCTGTATGGCTTATTTCACTTAGCATCACACTCTCCAGTTCCATCCACTTTGCTACAAAAGGCCATATTTCATTTTTTCTCATTGCCACGTAGTATTCCATTGTGTATATAAACCACAATTTCTTTATCCATTCATCAGTTGATGGGCATTTAGGCTCTTTCCATAATTTGGCTATTGTTGAGCGTGCTGCTATAAACATTGGGGTACAAGTGCCCCTATGCATCAGTACTCCTGTATCCCTTGGGTAAATTCCTAGCAGTGCTATTGCTGGGTCATAGGGTAGGTCTATTTTTAATTTTCTGAGGAACCTCCACACTGCTTTCCAGAGCGGCTGCACCAATTTGCATTCCCACCAACAGTGCAAGAGGGTTCCCGTTTCTCCACATCCTCTCCAGCATCTATAGTCTCCTGATTTGTTCATTTTGGCCACTCTGACTGGCGTGAGGTGATACCTGAGTGTGGGTTTGATTTGTATTTCCCTGATAAGGAGCGACGCTGAACATCTTTTCATGTGCCTGTTGGCCATCTGGATGTCTTCTTTAGAGAAGTGTCTATTCATGTTTTCTGCCCATTTCTTCACTGGGTTAGCTTATGAAGGTAATTGAAGAAGATTTAAAGAAATGGAAAGACATTCCCTGCTCATGGATTGGAAAAATAAATATTGTCAAAATGTCAATACTACCCAAAGCTATCTACACATTCAATGCAATCCCAATCAAAATTGCACCAGCATTCTTCTCGAAACTAGAACAAGCAATCCTAAAATTCATATGAAACCACAAAAGGCCCCGAATAGCCAAAGGAATTTTGAAGAAGAAGACCAAAGCAGGAGGCATCACAATCCCAGACTTTAGCCTCTACTACAAAGCTGTCATCATCAAGACAGCATGGTATTGGCACAAAAACAGACACACAGACCAATGGAATAGAATAGAAACCCCAGAACTATACCCACAAACGTATGGCCAACTCATCTTTGACAAAGCAGGAAAGAACATCCAATGGAAAAAAGACAGCCTCTTTAACAAATGGTGCTGGGAGAACTGGACAGCAACATGCAGAAGGTTGAAACTAGACCACTTTCTCACACCATTTACAAAAATAAACTCAAAATGGATAAAGGACCTAAATGTGAGACAGGAAACCATCAGAACCTTAGAGAAGAAAGCAGGAAAAGACCTCTCTGACCTCAGCCGTAGCAATCTCTTACTCGACACATCCCCAAAGGCAAGGGAATTAAAAGCAAAAGTGAAATACTGGGACCTTATGAAGATAAAAAGCTTCTGCACAGCAAAGGAAACAACCAACAAAACTAAAAGGCAGATCTTTATATTTAAAAAAAAATTTTTTTAATAAAATGACAGGGGCACCTGGGTGGCTCTGTTGGTAAAGCATCCAATCTTGGTTTCAGCACAGGTCATTTTCTCAGAGTTTGTGGGTTCGAGACCTGCATCAGGCTCTGTGCTGACAGCACGGAGCCTTCTTGGGACTCTCTCTCTCTCTCTCCCTCCCTCCCTCCCTCCCTGCCACTTCCCTGCTTGCTCACTCTCTCTCTCTCAAAAATAAACAAATAAACTTTTTAAAAATTAAAAAAATAAAATGACAATTTTAGAGTATTAGAAAAGCTCCACATTGTGTTATGATTTTAAAAGCCTACATAATTCAGAAAGAATCTACCTCTTTCAAAACATAAAAACAAAAATGCTTATATGATTTAAAACATGATTATTTGATAAATATGAATGTCACCTTTTTATTCTTCTAAAATCAAAATTTTTATATCGCCGACACTACATTGAAAAGCAATTGCTCAAAGCAATAATAATATGTTATAATGGGGTATCTTTAGAAGTCTGATATGAAATGTCAAGCTGCCACACTAAACGTGTTGTTGCATGAGCAAATTTCAAGGCCAGTAGTGAGGAAATTTTTCAAATGACAGATGATCACAAATGTGATTTCACATAGGGGAAAACAGGTAGTTTGAAAGTGATCATTTCAGCTAATAAAAAGTATCCCTTTCATTCACTCACTCGCTCATTCAGTCATAAATACAATTTCAAAGAATTATGCAAGTTATCCCTCTGCTGCCTCCTGCCACATATGCAATGAAAGACATTATCTTGGAAATACTACCATCTTTTCTCTGCTTCCAGTAATTAAAATAATCAAGGATAAATATGTGAAAATAAGCAACACTATCACTTTTTCAATTCAACTGAAACCGAGTCAGCATTTCAACACAAACATAACTAAGCCAGAAATTTTTGTTTAAAACTTTAGACTTGTTAGAAAATTACACTTGCAACTCAATTCATCAAAATTAAAGATGAATCAGAAATTTCTGTAGTGCAAACCTCTATAAAATGGACTGATTTTCAAAAAATATAAGTTAAAAGGCAACATACAAAAGAGCAAGTATATTATTTAATCTTTTGGAAAGAAAGGGAAATATAAATACATATAACAATGAAATATATAAGCAAGTAAATAAAACATAAAAATAAAGGTAAGTGTATGTAATTAGATATCAAATGAAAACTGTAACAACAATGAAGGAAGGCAGAAAGGGAGAGATAAGGATAATCTAATCAAAGTAATATTTGAACACAGTATTTGACTGTATATCTTCAGTTTGGGGCAGCAGTGGGACTGGAGAGAACTACAAGAAATCCTGAACTCTTTTTATTTGGCTTGATATTTGTAGTTGTGTGAGCAAACAATTCTGCAATTACTTTTGCCATTATAGGATTCAACAAATGAAATAAATGTGTGATATCAGAGTCTCCCATGCGAAACAAGGAACATATAAATAAGAAATAAATGGAGGATGAAAGGAAAGAATCCTGTGGAAAATACCAATGTCTAACCTTCATTTCCAAAATACGTGTGTGTGTGTGTGTGTGTGTGTACAGGTGTACAAATACATATATGTATTTGTATATTTTCCCATTATGTATGCATAGAAGTATGTGTGTTTCCAAACTTTGTCCACTGAAAGTGTCTAGAAGTAAAAACACCCCAGTAACAATGAGCACATCTACTGGACAAAGCTAAGTATCTAAAGTTCTGGCCCATTAAAAGGAACCAGGAAAATAAGAAGTAGCAGATTCCAGGGCTGAGACAGGGCAGATGCTAGATGAACCCTCTCCCTCTGCCCTTCCCCCACTTGTGCTCTCTCTCTCGCTCGCTCTCTCTCTCTCAAAAAAAAAAAAAAAAAAAAGATTAAATTGACTAAGTATTTAGGAGTAATGTGATATATGCAACTTACTCTGAAATAATTAAAAGGTCAATCTGAGTAAAAGATATATGGGTGTGCTTTGTGCTATTTGTACTATATTTATTCTTACAACTTTTCTATAAGCTTTCCTAGTTAAAAGTACATTTAAAAAGAACCATTTATGGAATGCAAGCTGGTGCAGCCACTCTGGAAAACAGTATGGAAGTTCCTCAAAAAACTAAAAATAGAACTACCCTACGACTCAGCAAGTGCACTACTACACATTGATCCACAGAAAAAAGGTGTGCTGTTTCGAAAGGGCACATGTACCCCCATGTTTATAGCAGCACTATCAACAATAGCCAAAGTATGGAAAGAGCCGAAATGTCCATTGATGGATGAATGGATAAAGAAGATGTGGTGTGTGTATATATATATATACACACACCACATCTTCTTTATCCATTCATATATATATGTGGTGTGATATATATATATATATATATATATATATATATATATATATATGTAAAATGGAGTATTACTTGGCAATCAAAAAGAATGAAATCTTGCCATTTGCAACTATGTGCATGGAACTGGAGGGTATTATGCTAAGTGAAATTAGTCAGTCAAGAGAAAGACAAAAATCCTATGACTTCACTCATATGAGGACTTTAAGAGACAAAACAGATGAACATAAGGGAAGGGAAACAAAAATAAAAACATGGAGGGGACAAAATATAAGAGACTCTTAAATATGGAGAACAAACAGAGGGTTACTGGAAGGGTTGTGGGAGGGGGGATGGGCTAAATGGGTAAGGGGCACTAAGGAATCTACTCCTGAAATCATTGTTGCACTATATGCTAACTAATTTGGATGTAAAGTTTAAAAAATAAAAAATAAAATAAAATAAAATAAAATAAAGAGAACCACAGAAAGGCAAACCCAATCAGTATATATGGCGTCTTGCTTAAAATTTTAGTCAAAAAGCATTTTCATTAAAAAAGATTGTTACTCCAAAATTCAATTAAGTTTGCAATTCCACACTCAGCCCCAAAACCAAAGCAATCAGACACTGGTACTAAAACAATCAGAAACTGTTAATAAATACTAGCATTTACATAAATGCTATTGGAAATACATGTATCTGAAAATATTTCTTCCAAAGGATGGTAGAGCTATCTGATTAGCAAACTCCCCATAAATGCCACTACACTTTCTGATCTCTGTATGTAATGCTAGATATTATCAACACATATCTCTACAAAGGCAAGACAAGCAAGATAACTGGCACATACCCAGTATGTATCTGTGAAGGGAGTTTCCTCTGCTAGAAAACGATATGTAACTATTTGCATATCACCTACAATTCTAAATGGGTACTTTCCCACATGTGAGAATACATCTACAAGAACCAAGGGACAATTTATACATCTTCTTGTTGGATGTCTCCAGCACTCAAAGAAATGTATTATATATTTAAACATTTGAAGACACCATTATGTTACCACACTGAATTGTATGCCTCTTGTCTTGTTTGAAAAGAGTAATTTGTAAAGAGCTATTTTTATGAGATATACTAGAAAATGAAGAGAAATAACAGAATGGAGCATAAACATGGCATTCAGTAAGATACAAAGTATCTATCTGTAGCAAACAGAATTTTGGAAAAAGTATCAAGGAATTCATCTACAAAAATAACTTTCTGCAGTAGTTTCTTGATTTTGTGAATTCCAGAGATTTACATGCTATGTAGTTTCTCCAAATAATTATTGTACTTACCATATCCAGATTTGTGTTAAGAACTCTTCAATAAATATTATTTCCTATTATTCTGCTATTATCTCAATATATAACTATACAAGCAAACTAAAATGAAACAAAAAATGATAATCTTCTTTGAAGTCTGTAATATTTTTTAGATTTCATCCTATATTCACATGAAGGGCACTAAATGGTATAAAAAAGATTTCACATTTTCTTTCTGAAAATTCAATTTGTCTTTGGTTTTGAATTGGACATAAATAAAACATAAAAACAACTAAAAGATTCAACAAAATGTGATCACCTACGATTTAATTATTAAGACAAATAGTTTAACCCTTGTTTAGATTTAGTTGTAGACACATAACATCAATTAAATTATTCTATGCCTCAGTTCCCAATCTACCAATAAAAACAAAGTCATTCCTGGGGCGCCTGGATGACTCAGTCAGTTAAGCAGCCGACTTTGGCTCAGGTCATGAGCTCACGGTTCACAAGTTTGAGCCCCACATCGGGCTCTGTGCTGACCACTCGGAACCTGGAGCGAATTCTATGTCTCCCTCTCTCTCTGTCCCTCCTCCACTCATGCTCTTTCAAAATTAATACATTTAAAAAAAAATTTTTTTTAAGTCATTCCTGCCCCCTGATTTCTAGCTCCACAGAAGCTATTAAAGTAGTATCAATGCTGTGCCTAAGATCGATGGAGTAAAGTTCTCTATAAAAAAACAAGTCTAGGGGCAGCTGGGTGGCTCAGTCGGTTGAGCGCCCGACTTCGCTCAGGTCATGATCTCACAGTTCGTAAGTTTGAGCCCCACATCGGCCTCTGTGCTGACAGCTCAGAGCCTGAGCCTGCTTCAGAGTCTGTATCTTCCTCTCTCTCTGCCCCTCCCCTGCTCATGCTCTGTCTTTCTCTCTCTCTCAAAATAAACATTAAAAGTAAACAAACAAACAAACAAACCAAGCCTAGGAGTGCCTGGGTGGCTCAGTTAAGCATCCAACTCTTGGTTTCGACTCAGGTCCTGAGCTGGTGAGTTCAAGCCCGGCGTTAGGCTCTGTGCTGGCAGCAAGGAGCCTGCTTGGAATTCATTCTCTCTCTCTCTCTCTCTCTCTCTCTCTCTCTCTCAAAATAAACACATAGCAAAACTAAAAGGCAACTGACAGAATGGGAGAAGATATTTGCAAATGACATATCAGATAAAGGGTTAGTATCCAAAATTTATAAAGCACTTATCAAACTCAACACCCAAAAGGCAAATAATCCAGGGAAGAAATGGGCAAAAGACATGAATAGACACTTCTCCAACGAAGACATCCAGATGGGCAACCGACTCATGAAAAAATGCTCAACATCATTCATCATCAGGGAAATACAAATCAAAACCACAATGAGATACCACCTCACAGCTGTCAGAATGGCAAACATTAACAACTCCGGCAACAACAGATATTGGCGAGGATGCGGAGAAAGAGGATATCTTTTGCATTGTTGGTGGGAATGCAAGCTGGTGCAGCCACTCTGGAAAACAGTATGGAGGTTCTTCCAAAAACTAAAAATAGAACTACCCTACAACCCAGCTATTGCACTGATCCAAGGGATACAGGCATTGATCCACGGGATACAGGTGTGCTGTTTCGAAAGGGCACATGCACCCCCATGTTTACAGCAGCACTATCAACAATAGCCAAAGCATGGAAAGAGCCCAATGTCCATCGATGGATGAATGGATAAAGAAGATGTGGTGTGTGTGTGTGTATATATATATACATACACATATATATGTATATATATATGTATAAATATGTATATACATATACATACACACACACACACATACATACATACATACAATGGAGTATTACTCAGCAATCAAAAAGAATGAAATCTTGCCATTTGCAACTATGTGCATGGAACTGGAGGGTATTATGCTAAGTGAAATTAGTCAGAGAAAGACAAAAATCCTATGACTTCACTCATATGAGGACTTTAAGAGACAAAACAGATGAACATAAGGGAAGGGAAACAAAAATAATATAAAAACAGGGAGGGGGATAAAACAGAAGAGACTCTTAAATACGAAGAACAAACTGAGGGCTGCTGGAGGGGTTGTGGGAGGGGGAATGGGCTAAATGGGTAAGGGACATTAAGGAATCCACTCCTGAAATCATTGTTTCACTATATGCTAACTAATTTGGATGTAAATTTAAAAAAAAATTAAAAATAAAATAAAAAATTAAAATTAAATAAACACATAAACATAAAAAATTAAAAAACAAAAAACAAAAACCAAGCCTAGAAAATTAAAGTTGAGCCCAAATACTGATCCTAAGCAATAAGGGAGATAGGATAATTACTGGTTGCCCAATTAAAACCAAAATCTAACCAAAGAAAAACTAGTAAGTTAAATATTCATTATTGGTTGGCAATGAACTTTGGAAAATTCTTCAACACTTGCTCCATTACAAACAATCCAAACATGAGCCACACCTTACCTTGTTTTCTGCATAAGCAAGCCAACGGCTCCCAAGAGCAATAGGATTCATGTTGGGCCCTGGGCAAGGATAGCAGCCTGAAAAATTTGAAATGGCAATATTGAGATATTTCTTAATAAGTTTTCTGTTGGCGCATCATATTTTGATGCCATAAAAACAAAACAACCAAATGGTTTTATTTTCTCAAGTCTCACATAAAATTCCCATAAAACTGGTCATTATTTTAATAGCTAAGTGAAGTTCTTTCTTTTTCCCCCTCTACAGTTTCCTTTTGGTTTTGGCACCATTCCAATAAGAAACAAATCTGGGAACAACTGGTAATAACTTTTAGCAAAAATTGGGCATTTTTTACAGTTACTCCTAGAACAAGAAAGAGTAGCTAAAAGGAAACAATGCTTTTAGGTCAAGCAACAATGTTTAGAGAAGAAAGAAAAAGGATACAATTGGTTCATGAATTTAAAGGCAAAAGATAACAAACACCTAAAAAGAAAATGATGATACACTGGTGAGAAGAAAAAAACAGAGCAAGTACTTAAGTAAGGCACCAGGGAGGCAACGTAATTCACCAAGATTGCTTCAATGGAAAGATGATGGAAAACTAATTTGCATAATCTTGTGTATTTACATTAAGCACTCTACTTCATTCTTCTTGCTTTCAGTCCAGCCAATAGCAAACTAGTAGGAAGGATTGCTTTGTGGCTCCTCCTCTCAGGAAGAATAAATCATACAGTCGTGATAGTGGACACCATCAATGCATGGAAACTCCAATGCCGTCTTCCTGAACTACTAACCAAGACACACCACAACTCAGTCAAGTAAGTGACGTCTGTCATCCTAGAGGCTCTCCTCTCCCCTCCTAGCCATGCCAGTTAGGTCTTTGAGTCGAGTGCCCTCATCATCAACTACACAAAATAATATTTCACTGAGTCACAAAACAGCTTTAAAGGATCTACTCAAAGGCAACTGCAAAATCAGACAACACAAAAAGCCTAAACTAAAGAACTTCAAGTTTATCATTCCACAAGTATCTGGTTAATATTTTCACAAATGTTCTCCTCCAAAATGTACACCAGAGGATCAAACTGAGATATTCTATTTCACAGTTTAGGTCCCAGTTTGGAATCTAAATTTATACAATCTTGAGACAAACAAGATTTTATAACAAAACCCTTTTCTTCTTGTAGCAAAATAATAGCCAAATTACCTGAATCATGACCATAATAGCAAAAAAATAACATGACCTGAATTGTAAACTGCACACCTGACAATGTGTTACCCTGCAGAAGTCCTGGTCTGTGTTACTGACCCTAAGAGGAATAGAGTTATCAATGTATGATAATTTTTTATCCAAAAGCATACTTATTAATGAGAAAAAGAACAATAAACTACTTTAAGACTTACTTTCAATAATAAAAATAATTTATATGTTCTGTGATATATTTATTATTTTTAAATTTATTTTCTATCTTCCTCCCACTTGATTAGGGGGTATGTAAGGTCAAGAATTTGTGTCTGTTGCATTCACTACTGAATCTCCACTGCCTAGAATAACACCTGAATGCAGCTTGATAAATACATCTGAACAAATTAAGAAAACTTTTCAAATATTCAAATAGTGTGCTCACCTAAAAGCCAGATCTTTCATTTCAAAGCCACTTTTTTAATAGGAATCTTTCAAAAACATAGATCTTTTGTAAACATGTATTACATGCTTTCTGACTCAGAAAGCCTTCTGAATAGCAACAGTCACCATTCTGAAATGCTAGTGTCACTGTGTTCGCAAGCACTAAAGAAGCACACATTGCTGCTGCTTCCATGACATAGCAGTTTTCATTTGAGCTCCTTCAAATGCCATCTATTTTGAGTTTCCCTTTTTATTTATTTGTTCAAGTTTATTTATTTATTTTGAGAGAGAAAGAGAGCTCCAGTAGAGGAGGAGCAGAGAGAGAGAGAGGGAGAGAGAAAATCCCAAGCAGGTCCTCAATTGTCAGTGTGAAGCCCCATGCAGGGCTCGAACTCACAAACCGTGAGATCATGACCTGGGCCGAAATCAAGAGCCGAACACTTAACTGACTTAGCCACCCAGGTACCCTGAGTTTTCCTTTTTAAAGAAGATAAAGATTTTATAAAGCAGATAATGGCCCTAAGAGAAGATCCATATGTCAATTGAAATACAAATCAAATATGAGGTTTCTAATTTTTGCTCATCTTAAAAAAAAAAAAAAACACAACTTTTTGTTTCTTTCAAGCTTTAAAGGGTTGTGTTTGGGATGTTTTGGATTTTGGGAAAACTGACCTCTAGGTAATATATCCACTGAATGTGTCCACATATTATGGACACATACAAAGGACCAAGGCCCACTAAAATAGTACAAAGACAATACACTCTAACATATGTTGTGCAGTCTCTTCATAGATTTAATTATTATAATCCCATTGAGTAAACTAATTCAAACACATATTCCATAGATATTTTCAGAGCTGGAAAATGTCCTATAAGAAAATTTCCCCCTTTTAAATATTTTTTGACAACTTCCCCCTTTTAAAATGTCATGAAAAAAAAGAACCAAATGAAAAACAGAAATAAATACTTGTGAACTTCAGCATTACATTATATGTAGCTAATGCCCTGAACTTTAAAGTCAATGTAATCTAACTATCACTCAATTCAGGTAACAATTTCATCTCAATAGATCTTAATAAGTATATTCTCCTTTCCAAATACTAGAAGATACTAAAGGAAAAATGTAGTTAACAATTCTTCATTTCACTTTTTGAGTCAATGTTTTTACAAACTCAGTGGACCTCAAGAATTATTATGTACTAGAATGAAAGCAAATTGTTTTTCTGTTCTCCAAAAAACACTTTACAGCTGGAATCACCAGACCATCAGCCACTCAGCACTATCCCAACTTTATAAGCATGACTCCTTTAAAAATTAACCACTGCCTCCAGCTAAACTTTGAAAACAAGGCGGGGGGGAACCCAATCTCTATAATACTAGGACTAATTCCAACATGTTTTACAATGTTTGTGAATAAAATAAGAGAACTGTATATTAAAAATACGGAGATTTCCAAATCGAAATAAAGGTAAAATCCAAGAATAACACATTAAATGAAGATTCCTCCATTACTAAAGAAATATTTTTAAAGGCACAGGAGACTGATACAATTTTAGATGGCATCCTCCCATAAGGTTGATCCCTAATGGGGAGGTGACCTGATCCCATTTTGAAAAACAAAGGATTTAACTACTCTCTGTAACACTCTGCCTTATTTTTCTTGATAAAGACAACTCAAAAGATTTCAGACCTTTTTGAAAAAAAACAGATGTCTGCATTTATGGTCAATTAACTCTCAACAAGGGTAGCAAGACAAGTCAATGGGGAAAGAATAGTCTTATCAACAAATGATGACGGGCCACCTCCATATCCACATGCTAAAGAATGAAACTGAAACCTGACCTCACACATACTGCATACAAAAATTAACTCGACATGAATCAAAGACTTAAATGAAAAAGTTAAAAGTACTGCTCTCTTCCTTGGCACTGCCTGCAGGGTGGCAGCCATCTCCTAGCTGCCCTCAGACCTCTGGTGAAGTCCACGAGCATAAAAAAGAGGACCAAGAAGTTCATCCGGCACCTGTCAGACTGATATGTCAAAATTAAGTGCAACCGGTGTAAACCCAGAGGCACTGACAACAGGGTGTACAGAAGATTCAAGAGTCAGATTTTGATGCCCAACACTGGTTACAGGAGCAATAACAAAACAAAGCACATGCTGTCCAGTAGCTTCTGGAAGTTCCTAGTCCACAATGTCATAAAGTGCTGCTGATGTGTAACAAATCTTACTGTGCAGAGATTGCTCACAGTGTCTCCTCCAAGAACCACAAAGCCACTATGGAAAGAGTAGCCCAGCTGGCCATTAGAGCCACCAATCCCAAGGCCAGGCTGCACAGCAAAGAAAATGAATAGACAAACAGCTTCTGTACATGTCATATTTGTGTTAATAAAACCATAAAACTACCAAAAAAGTTAAAACTATTAAATTCTTGGAACAAAACATAGTGGTAAATCTTCATAACCTTAGATTAAGCAATGCTTTCTTAGATATGACACCAAAAGTATGCGTGATAAAAGAAAAAAATAAGTAGGGCGCCTGGGTGGCTCAGTTGGTTAAGCATCCGACTTCGACTTAGGTCATGATCTTACAGTTCATGAGATCGAATCCCACACTGGGCTCTGTGCTGACAGCTCAGGGCCTGGAGCCTGCTTCAGATTCTGTGTCTCCCTCTCTCTCAGCCTCTTCCCTGCTTGTGCACTCCCTCTCTCTCAAAAATAAACATTTATAAAAAAAATTTAAAGAAAAAAATAGAAAAATTGGACTTCATCAAAACTAAAACATTTGTGCTTCAAAAGACATCACTAAGAAAGAAAACAAACTCAGAATGGAAGTTTTACAAAACATATGTCTAACTGACTTGTATCCAGAATATAAACAGAACTGTAACAACTTGATAAAGAAAACACAAATAACTCATAAATTTTGACAAAGAAGATATATGTTGGTGAATGAACACATGAAAAAAGATGCTCAACATCATTAGCCATCAGGGACACGCAAATCAAAAGTACAATCTGATAGCATTTCATGAGATATTAATAATATGGCTATAATCAAAGAAAGGTAGTAACAATCACTGGTGAGAATATGAAGAAATTGGAACTTTCATACACTGAAGGTGGGAATGTAACCTGGTGCAGTCACTCTGCCTGGCAGCTCTTCAAGCAGTTAAGGATAGAATTACCATATGACTCAGCAATTCAACTCCTCATTGCATACTCGAGAAATGAAAACACATGTCCACACAAATACTTATATCCAAGATAACTGAAAATACAGTTGACCCTTAAACAACATGAGTTTAAACTACACAGGTCTACTTCTATGCAGATTTTTTACAGAACACTACTGTAGATGTATTTTCTCTTCCTGATGATTTTCATACTAACATTTTATTTACTTTGACTGTAAGAATATAGTATATAATACATATAACATACAAAATATGTATGAATTGACTGCTTATGTTATTGATAAACCTTCTGATTAACAGTAGGCCAAGTTTTGGGGTAGTCAAAAGTTATACGTGGATTTTCAACTGTGTGTGCATTTGGTACCCCTAGCCCCCATGTTGTTCAAGGGTCAACTGTGTATGTCCCCACAAAAACCTTTCATTCATGAAAATATTATTCATAATAGCCCCAAAATGGAAACAAACTAAATGTCCATCACCTGATGAATACATAAATATGGTATTATCCTCACAATTAAATATTATTCAGCAATAAAAAGAAATGAAGAATAACATTCCGTTGTCTGGAAATCCCACAGCTTATTTTTCCATCCACCCACTGAGAACATCTTGCTTGCAGTGTGAATCAAGCTGCTATAAACAACTGTGCAAGTTTTATAAGTGGACGTCAGTTTCAAACTCCTTTGGGTAAATACCAAGGAGTGTGATTGCTAGATTGTATGGTAAGAATATGTGTAGTTTTGTAAGAAACTGCCAACTCATCCTCCAAAGTGGCTATATCACTTTACATTCCCACCAGCAATGTATGAGCGTTTCCGTTACTCCACATCTTTGTCAGCACTTGGTGTTCATTGTCAGTGTTCTAGATTTTAGTCAGTCTAATAGGTGTGTGATGGTATCTCGTTTTAATTTTACTTTCTCTAGAAACATATGATGTGGAGCATCTTTTCATATGATTATTTGCTATCTGTGTATCTTCTTTGGTGAGGTGTCTGTTGAGGTTTTTGACACATTTTTTAATTCAGTTGCTTCTTCTTGTTGAGTTTTAAGCATTGTTTGTATATTTTGAATAATAGTCCTTTATTAGATGTGTCTTTTACAAAAACCTTCTCTTAGTCTGTGGCTTGCCTTCTCATTCTTTTGATGCTGTCTTTTGCAGAGCATAAGTATTTCATTTTAATGAATTCCATCTTATCAACTATTTCTTTCATGAATTGTGCCTTCGGTGTTATATCTAAAAAGTCATCACCATACTCAAGGTCATCTAGGTTTTCTCTATGTTATCTTCTACAAATTTTATACTTTTGTGTGTTACATTTAGGTCTGTGATCCATTTTGAGTTAAGTTTTACAAAGGCTGTATGGACTGTGTCTAGCTTCAGTTTTTCACATGTGAATGTACAGTTGTTCTAGCACCATTTGTTGAAGAAACTATCTTTGCTCCATTGTACTACCCTTGCTCCTTTGTCAAAGATCTATCTCTGGGCTCTCTATTCTGTTCCACTCATCTATTTGTATATTCCTTTGCCACTGTCACACTGTCTTGATTACTGTAGCTTGATAGTAAATCTTGAAGTCAGGCAGAACATGGCAGAAACTTGAATTGTATTACCAAACAGAAAAAGTCAATCTGAGAAGGTTATGTACTATGCGATTCCAACTATATGACATTCTAAGAAATGCAAAACCATGGAGATAACAAAAAGATCTGTGGTTGCTGGGGCGGGGAGAGCAGGGATGAACAGGCAGAGCAGAGGATTTTTAGGGCAGCGAAAATACTCTGTATGATATTACAATGATGGATATATGTCATTATACATTTATCCAAACCCACAGAATGTACAAAACCAAGACTGAACCCTAAGGTAAACTACAAACTCCAGTTGATAATGATGTGTCAATGTAGCAAATGTACCACTCTGATAAGTAACATTGAAAATGGGGGACACTATGCATGTATAGGGACAGTGAAATCTTTGTATCTTCTGTTCAGTCTTGCTGTAGACTTAAAACTGCTCTTGGGACACCCGGGTGGCTCAGTTGGGTAAGCATCCAACCCTTGATTTTGGCTCAGGTCATGATCTTATAGTTTGTTAAGAGTGAACTCTGCACTGGGCTCTCCCTAGTGTGGAGTCTGCTTGAGATTCTATCTCCCTTTCCCTCTGTTTAGCTTGCACACATGCTCTTTCTCAAAAAAATAAATAAATAAAAATTTTTTAAGAACCTGCTCTAAAAAAATAAATATAAAAAAAAACCTTTTAAAAGAACTGACATCCTACAACATGAACTATGATTATCTATGTTCAATAAAAAAAAAAAAACACCAGTCACAAAAGACCACATATTCTATGAAGTCCAGAAAAAAACTCTCAACACCCTCTCAAAAAGACATATAAGCACATAAAATATTAAACACCACTTTAAGAGATTAATTTGACTTTCTTATAACTGATTAATGACCCTCTTTGTTTTTTAACATTTATTTATTTTTGAGAGTGAGAGAGACAGAGCATAAGTGGGGGAGGGGCAGAGAGAGAGAGAGGGAGACAGCAGAGAGCCCGACACGGGGCCTGAACCCACAAGCTGTGAGATCATGACCTGAGCCAAAGTCAGACGCTCAACCGACTAAGCTACCCAGGCACCCCTGATTAATGACCTTCTTAAAGTTCCATTAGCTTTCTGACTTATTTTTGCTTTATTTTTCATGTATATAAATGTATCATGAATTTAAGAGTATTGCCATTGTGGGGTTAAATGTGTAGGAATTATGTGGAGAGGATAGGAAAGTCACAAGTTAGTTCACTGCACACATATCCATTGAGTGTCCACTTTGTACTGGGCAACTGCCCAGGCTGTGAAAACATCATGGCAGTATAGAGATGGGAACCTGAAAGAAGAGGGATAGATTTGACTTTTAACTTGTCCTGAGCTTGGAGCTCACATTAACCTGCCCATCTCTCCTAATAAATGTTACAAATTTGGTTCTAAACATAAAAAGGAAGCTTCTTCTTTCCAAAACTAAAAATAATCCTACATTTTTAAGATCCTTTAAATTCATTCCTTGTATTTGTTAATTCATCATTAACATAAATCAAAAATACACATAGTAACACTAAGAAATAACGTTAGGATTATAAGGAATAAATTTTCCTCCCCAAAGTAAATACAGAGGCCACTGAAAAGAGTTACTTATTACACAATCCTCTGGTCTCTCCAGAGACTTCATATCTAACTTTCAATTTAAGCACACTGGAAATGACTGCTAATGACATCTATCAGTCCTTGTCTTTTGTTTTCTTAATCATACATGGGTTTTGAATTTCCACACCAGACAGCTGCTGAAGGCCACGGTTTCTATACAGGCAAATACAAAGGTGTCTCCTTTCTCATTATATTGGCTGCATTCCCTTTCTAGTTCTCTATCAGCTCTCTTTACCTGATCCTTCCACCCTCTGTCACAAATTCCCATGATGCCTTCTCTGATGGACACAGGTGTCTCTACTTATTTTACAGTCCCATCATTGTATTCATATATAACTGAGGCACTCACAATCGTATTATACAAGAGCTTTTCAAACTACTTTAGAAATCAAATGCTTGCATGATCAAAACATTATCATTAAGCAGAGAATATGTCATTCTATGTGGGCTTTGGTCCCAATTCTTCAAGAACTAGAAACCAATCACTGGAGAAATACTATGTGGCACAGGCAAATGGACTACAACGAATGCTATTTTCAGTACGCCGCCTGGCTCAGCTGCATCTTTTCAGTGCCCCAGGCAGGATGGCTTATACTCATGGGATAACCCAAATTTAGAGAAACAAATATAAACATGACTCGTTTCACCTGCTAAAAGTTTCAGTCTGTATAAAAGAATAGTAGGAAGATGGCAGTAATTAAAGAAAAAAAAGCTTCTATCAAGTTAGGAAATGGCTCGCTTGTTCCTTGATCTTAAATATTAGGTTATGCAGAATTTTGTTCAACATGTTGATATAAATCACTTTAGGTGAAGCAGCATTTCAGAGACAAGAAGCTACATTCCTTAATACAAATATTTGACAAATATTATCAATCTTACCGACCCTACATCATTCACACAAATCCAATCTCTAGGGTTTTCAAGTCAAGTAAAATAATATGTAACTAACAATGAGATACTTCTCCACAGAAATATGAAATGCGGTGTGTTACCACTATTGGTCAGAGTATTCATAGATGAAGAGGTTGGGAAGACTTGTGAAATGCTACAATGGATAGTATTCAGAAAATCACAGACTTTTGTTGTTGTCATTGCTGTTGATGCTTTCTCAACTCTTTTTTCTATGTAAACTATATATTTCAGTACAATATGTATATATACACATAAGTTCCCAAATCAACAAAGTGAACATATATATGCATATGCAGTACCTGAAACAAAATAAACAAAAAACCCCAAAACTTTATAGAATCCCAAAAGCCCAATCTCATATACCCTCCAGTCCTATTCTCCCAAGGTTATGCACTATCCTGCCTTCTGACAACTATACTAAACATCTGTCCTCAAAAGACATCACTGGGCTTTAAAGCACAGTTTATTACACTTATTTCCATTTTTTTATCGCCAGAAATGACAGGTGTACTTTTATACTACCCCAGTTTTCAATATTTTTTAGTAACATACCTTTCAGATTTAATGACCTTCACATTAAATAGACTTTATGGCATCCCGATATCATGAGAGCTATTTTACAAACACTACACTGAGAGAATAAGTAATAATCCTAATGGATCAGGTATTACTAAAAACTCACTTCTTGGGGCCTCCAGCCACTTGACCAAGACTTACTTATAAAGCTGTATGTCACTTATAAGGCACCTGACTCCAATACTATATACACTGCCAATCCCTCCAGATCTCTTCTTCTTATCATGCACAATTCACAGAATACAAGAGAGACTAACACTTCAATAACACTTATTTCAACTATTCGGTGGGTCCAGCAATGCAGAAGGAAGCATTTAGGACTACATGGCAAAGGTCCCAAAGGATATTCAACTAAAAAAGAAAAAACAAAAGCATTAAGAAAGAGTAATAATGATTCAGTCTTCCATTCATCTTTAACTTCACTGATAGTTTGTACTTGCTAAAGGCTCATAAAACAGATCTTCGTATTCTCAAAAGGGGAAACATTCCATGTACAGGAGAGATACTCAAGAGCTGATGACTACAAACATACATTTTTCAAATAAACTCATATTTCAAGAAAATTTCTGGATTTACTCCAACACAATATGTAGGAGAATCTTCATTCATATATGCATTCATATATTCATTTCTTTAAATATTCACCAAAAACTATTAATTTCTACCTCAGACCTCCTCCATGAGGTCAGTATTGATCTTATATTAATAATTTTTTCCTTATCTGATGACCTGTAACAGAGCTGTACTACATTCTAAACTATATTGGTTAACTAAACATCTTGGTAAAGGGCCACTGATGCTTTGAAACCAGAAAATAGCTGTGATAAAGGTTTTTCATCTTTAACAAACTGAGTTGGGGTTTGTTTTTTTGTTTTTGGGGTGGTTTTTTTTTTGTTTTTTTGGGGGGGGTTGAGAAAGAAAGAGAGAGCATGAGCGAGGTAGAGGAAGAGGGGGGAGAGAGAATCTTAAGCAGGCTCCATGCCCAATATAGAGACTGACACGGGGCTCAATTTCATAACTATGAGATCATGACCTGTGGGGTGCCTGGGTGGCTTAGTCGGTTAAGCGTCCAACTTTGGCTCAGGTCATGATCTTGTGGTCTGTGAGTTCGAGCCCCATGTTGGGCTCTGTGCTGACAGCTAGGAGCCTGGAGCCTGCTTTGGATTCTGTGTCTCCCCTCTCTCTCTCTCTCTGCCCCTCCCCGACTCGTGCTCTGTCTCACTCTGTCTCTCAAAAATAAATGTTAAAAAAATTTTTTTCTTTAAAAAAAAGAAATGCAGTAAATAAATTTAAGCAGTATAAAAAGGTTAATCACCATTACCATTCTCTAATAGGAGACAGCATTTCCTGAGTATATTTGACCAGGGCATTCTGATTTGCACATGTTGAAGGTCTAGTGTTCTGCCAACAGACTTTGGAAATTGTTATCTTTGGGGACTTAAAAGAAGGCAAGGTTGCTTTAAACTAAAGGTGTCAGGAAATAGTTCACATAAGAACTAAAACAGATACAGGGCCTAGAAAGATATGTAGGCTTAATACATTCTGGGAAGGCAGGGTGCTAGTGAAAAGGCCAATTGAGGCAGGAAAAGAAAGCAACAGTGTACCTGCAAAGAAATGAGAATAATGAGTGGGGTTCAAAATAAATGTAGCATAAGCAGCATGAAAATGAGTTGTAGAAATAAAGAGTTGACAAGGATATTGGATATTGTTAAGAAGGCTTTTCTATGTTAAAAACCTTGGAAGCTGAGACGGTAGGAAATATGTAAGATACATGTCCCTGTTGGCCCAGAACATTTCTAGTATACCTGTTAACCAGACTTGACAAGAATTAAATCAAGTATAGCATTTGTTCAAATAAAAAGACCTCAGTTTAGATGACATATTATATATGGTCATTTAGTGTATCAAAAATATAATTTTGTTAAGTTCTTATCATTTAGATATACATAATAGAATATGTACTGATGAAATTAAATAATGTCCAGGATATGTTTCAACATAATTAGGGGAAAGGTATAAATAAAAAGACTATCCATGAACTGATAATTCTTGAAACTAGATGATAAGTACATGGTGGTTCATTATACCATGACTTTATTTAAATAACAGTATGTGCTTACTGAAATTTTTAAAAAAATGTTTCAATGGCATTCACAGGAGATGAAATAGTATTTCTGCGGCATTATTAATTTAATAAAACACAATATTTTCACCATATATATACTAAATGTCTATCAAATAAGAAAAATTATTAAAAATCAAAAATACATTTAACCATTTTAACGTAACTAAAAATTCACCTTCTTTCAACAAGAACTTCATAATTTCAAGGAAGAATGAACACTAATGGAGCGCCTGGGTGGCTCAGTCAGTTGAGTGTCCCGCTTTGGCTCAGGTCATGATCTCATGGCTCATGAATTCAAGCCCCTCATGGGGCTGTGCTGACAGCTCAGAGCCTGGAACCTGATTCTGATTCTGTATCTCCATCTCTCTCTGCCCCTCTCCCTTCAGAGTACTCTGGAAGGCCTATTCTTATTCCAGTGTATCAAAAATATTACAAAGCTTGTGTCCTTCAACTCTAATTATAAGTTCAATACATAAGTCTAATGATTTTATGCCAAGTGAAATACATCAGAGAAAAACAAGTATCATATGATTTCACTCATATGAGGAACTTCAGAAACAAAATAAGTGATCAAAGAAGAGAGACAAAAAAACCCAGAGTCTATAATACAGAATACAAACCAGGGGAAAGAGGAAGATGAGTGAAATAGGTGAAGGGGATTAAGAGCACACATATCATGACGAGCACTGAGTAATGTGTAGAATTGTTGAATTACTATCACTTCTTGGCCTCTTGGCTAAGATCAAGTGTAGAATTGCTGAATTACTATATTGTACACCAACGCTTTTAAGTTGTTCCTTTATAATAAAGTTTAATTTTTCTTTGAAAATTCTATACTGGGTAATTAATTATTGAAAATCTGTATTTTTTACTTATTTACTAAAAAAACTATAAATAAATACGCTCTATAAAGTAAATATCTCTATTATTAAATTATTTATATTTATTAACTTCTCTTTAGTCACTGTGACAACTGAAGTTTTACCAACACTTACTACAAAGAAAGAAACTTAGATCTATTGGTAAGTATAATATTACTTTCAACATACACAGTCCAGTAGAGCCTAACGTTTAAATAGGGTTTAAATTTCAAAACATACATTGTCATTTAAATAAACTATCTTAACAAATAATGATTTGGGATTTTTCCCCCCAATTTAACACTCAGCTGAGACAGCAAAAGTAGGCTATCTTTATTTTTTAAAAAGAAAAAAGAAAGTAGTTCTATTCTCCTGAACTGATTTTAAAAGGTAAAATTAGCTAATAAAAAATAGAGATTCTAAGTGTAAAATTAATATGGAGTCACAACAGGGGTGCCTGGGTGGCTCAGTTGGTTGAGCGACCGACTTTGGCTCAGGTCATGATCTCACGGTTTGTGAGTTCAAGCCCTGCGTTAGGCTCTGTGCTGACAGCTCAGAGCCTGGAGCCTGCTCAGATTCTGTGTCTCCCCCTATCTCTGCCCCTCTCTGCTCATGCTCTGTCGCGCTCTCTCTCTCTCTCTCTCTCTAAGTAAACATTAAAATATATATATAAAAAAAGATATGGAGTCACAACAGAGATATCTGACTTTGCAGAAGTCAGGCCACACATATCTTTGATTAATGATGAAGGGCAGAAGACCACTGATAAAATGTAACATAAATGCTCAAAAAAACCTGGTATCTGAATCTGACTGAAGTGTTCACACTGTCCTGATTCACTGCTCTGTAGCCCACACCCATGGAAGTAATGGATAGATTCAGACATGGCTCCTTAGATATGTTCTATTTCTCTATTGTTTTAATTGTAATAATGAGTAATACAAATATAATGTAATAGATTAATGCATAAGACCTGTATAAGAAACAATAAGCTAAAACAGGCCATGTAATATCCAAAGTTTCCCAGATTACCTATATAATACATTTGTGAATGAAGATGTTATTAACAAATATACATGTTCCTCAAAAACTTTTTAATTTTTTTACATATAAATGTAACAATATAAAATCCTGCCTAATGATCTACATTTAATAATTATTAAAATATAAATACATTTCTGATCACCATAAAATCACTGATAGCTGGATTAATGTACTCATTCATTCAAGAAATATTTAATGAGAGCCTACACTGTGCTAATCAATGTCCCAGGGGCGAAAGATATGAATGGTACACATTAGGCCTTGTGACAAAACAAAAAATATCCCAGTAACATGATCTCCATTATTATCTTTGTGGATCTCTGAGAGATGATTGCAAGCCAAAGACAAGTTGTCATAATTCTCCTTCCTAGTCTACAAAATTATAAACCATGCATTATGAGTTATTACATTATGTGTTATATATCATATATAATACATGCAATTCCATATAAATTATAATGTGCTAGTTATCTCAAGAACATGAGTTCTTATCAGAAAGGATAATGTCTACTACCCAGTGCTTAATACATAGCAGATATTTGATAAACCTAATGAATAAGTATGTAAATAACCGTGATACTTCAAGAGCTACAGCAATATGATTTGGATTCCCTAGTTATAACAAACCTGGGATCTGTTCCAACAAAACTATTTCTGCAGCATATGCATAATTATACTCTTTGAAAAAACATATATAGTTTTGATGGTGAGTTATAGAAGTTAAAATATAGAAGATAAGAATGAAAACTACTATTTTACTAGAAGTATAGTAAAAAAAATTCTAACTCCAGACTTCCTTTGGACTCAGTTCCTACTGGAATCTCCACCTTGCTGGCCTGCCAGCCAGCCCCCACAACTGTGGACTTGCCAGCCCCCACAACTGCATGAACCAATGCCTTTCAAAAAAAAAAAAAAACAAAAATCAGTCAGGGGTGCCTGAGTGGCTCAGTCAGTTAAGCATCTGACTCTTGATTTTGGCTCAGGTCCTGATCTCACAGTTCATGAGTTTAAGCCCTGTTATCAGGCTCTGAGCTGACAGCATGGAGCCTGCTTGGGATTCTCTCTCTCTCTCTCTCTCTCTCTCTCTCTCTCTCTCTCTCTCTCCCCCACACATGTGTGTGTGGATGCTCTCTCTCTCTCTCTCAAAATAAATACATAAGCCTTAAAAAAAAAATCAGTTGACCAATCAGTGAGTGTGTGTATGGCTCCAGATTCTATGCTTATTTTTGCACTTTCAAACAGTACTAGAAGTCATGGGAGATGGAATAAGAAGGAGGGAGACACAGAAAGAGACTGAAACATTTCTCTAAGTTTCAAATCCCTCAGTTGCAATAACCCAGATATCTCTTCAAGTATGTTATGTTAATAAAGTAATTTAACACAGGCTTTGAAAGTATAACATAGATAGCTACATGAACCTAAATTAATCACAATTACTCAAGGAGACTAAGGAGAAATTGAGGCAATACAGTACAAGGTGTCCTCAATAACAGATAGAAAATGTGCTGTGGGTTGTAAAGATACACCATAAAATTACAGTAGTAAGAGATCCACAGAAACACTGGAATATCATAATAATCGAATAACCACGAAACACTGATGTTATGATTACAATAAGTTTGCTGATTCTATCAAATAGTATAAACTCAAATGTATAAGAAATCAATTTGATACATACTTGTGACAAAAAATTTTTTTGTGAAAGTACAGCTATCAAAGGCAGCAATTTTCTCCTGCAAGACTACAACGAGGATCCTAAAATTAGAGGGGGAAAAAAATGTGAATGTGAAATTCTGTAAATTAAATTATAAATAAGATAAATCATTAGATTTAAATAAGTATCTACCAATGCAATTTTGGCAAGAAACCTCTGCCTGTTAAAATATAAAAACAGAACCACAAAATCCTTATAGTAATCAAGAAAAACATGATTAGAAGAAAAGTGACAGAACAAACTATAGCTTAAAAAATTATTTTTCTCTGAATAAAATTTTATTTTCATTCATTATTAATCAAATAAATCTATCTTCATTAGGAATGTATGAAATCAATAAACTGCTGGCTATTTACTAAAAGTGTTTTCCAGTGCTGCTCAAAGTCATGAAATTAAACATAAAATGGATTTATGTAACCTGTCACTTAAAATGACTGCTGAATTTCCCAACACAAGAGCAAAAGAAAGAAAGCAAACTCAGACAACTGTTATTCAGTATAAATGAGCCATTTCTGATTGATTCAATATATTAAAATTTAATCAGAATCTGTATGAACTATCTCCCAAAGCCCAAGATGTGCAAATAATTAGGAACATAATTCAGTTATAAAATTTTTTCATAATCAAAATTCCTAAAATACATCCAAAATGAAGTTATTTCATAAATTATGTTTTAGAATACTTCTCCTTGCATAACATTAATGTAAAGATATAAATTTCAAAGTCATTTTAATAATTAAAGATTACAATTGTTAAATATTTAACATGCTCAGTGTATTTTTCCAAATTTGGGGGAGGTAAGCCTGAGTAACAGATGTGAGCGGGAAAAAAGAAGTGTTGTCTTCAACATGCATGCTTTAATAATCTTGTTCATTTGCTAATGCAAAACAAAATCCTTAACACAGTTGACAACACATAATAAATGATTCAGTCATGGCACTTAACATAAGAAACCAACCAATCCTCAGACCCAGGTTAAAGGCTTAGGGAACCCATAATAAGAAGGTGACAAACTCAAATGAGAGAAAACGCAGACAAACCAGAGATGAAAAGTTTTGCTATAATCAAGCATCCCCTCCCCATAATACAGTCACAAAGAATGATTCCAACAAGGACAGTTTAATTTATTATGAATATTGCTAAGTCCAAAACACTGTGCCATAGAGCTGATTTGCAAAACCAAATGCAAAAGTAACCAGGGAAAGACCTGGTGAATAGATTTGACACTTTATAGAGCAAAATCTAAGCAGTATCCTAAAATCCGCATGATAGCTTTTCCTCTAACCTTCACCATTTGAACTCATGCAACTTCTAATGGGAAAATCAATTTTTAAAAATACTACATAATGTGCCCAAATCAACAGATGTTTTTTGTTGGAACATATCTTCAAATAGTTTTTCTTAAAAAAAAAAATAAAGGTAGAATATGAACCTTTGCTATATCAACCAAATATCCAGAGAATTTCATAATCACTTTTCATTAATGATATCTCATATTCATAAATCACTCTTTTATCTCCTTTTACTCCTACTTACAAGTTTCACAATTACTAATTACTTATGACGAGCACACTGATGACTACAAAAAAATTAACTGTATTAATTTTCAATGTAATTTATATCTGTTAAATATTAAATGTGCTCATTACTTCATGGCTAAAATTAAAAGTGATAAACACAAAAATATTTGTTGTAGGAAAAGCTGACCTAACTGCAGTACTTGGAACACAGTACTTGGAACAAGTGCAGACTTAAGAAAAACCCAAACCTGCCATTCATAGCATCTGTAACAGGTTGTGTTTTTTTTAATGTCTTATTTATTTGTGTGTGTGTGTGTGTGTGTGTGTGTGTGTGTGAGAGAGAGAGAGAGAGAGAGAGAGAGGGAGAGAGAGAGAGAAAACAAGTGGGGGAGGGGCAGAGAGAAAGGAAGACACAGAATCTGAAGCACACTCCAGGCTCTAAACCACGCTCCAGGCTCTAAACTGTCAGCACAGAGACCAACGCAGGGCTCGAACTCGTGAACCATGAGATCATGACCTGAGCCGAAGTCGGAAGCTTGACGAACTAAGCCACCCAGGCACCCTGTCTCTGTAACAGTTTTAAAATATTTTGCAAGAAATACTTTTTTAAAAATTTAACTGCACTTTGTTCCTCTGTTTTCTAGTGTATTTGCGTATTTGTAGTACTACAAGTAAATTGTGCCCTACAAATCTTATTTGTACTTAATCTCCCTTTACAAGTGTGTGCAAGTTGCTGTTTGGCTAAGTAGGTATGTAATCTGTTGTGTGAGACAGCACAAGGACACTTGAAAAAGGGCTTTCATTACATTTTCCCAGGTTAAATATATTATCCATTGGATCCAGCCATTCAATAATGTTGATTTTGAATAATTTGCTGTGTCACTGGATAATTACATTATCCCAGCAATAATATTTCTGTTTCCTATAATTTTGAGTTTGAGATTATTTAAAGTATAAATATGCATAATAATTAGATCTTCACTATGAACTGCACACTATCACTGAACAGCTTTTCTTTGTCCTAGTTCATGTTTTTATACTTGAATTCAAACACTTTTATCATTAGTATCAAAGCCCACATATCCTTTTAGTTTGCATTTGTCAGGTCTGTCTTTAGCTTCTTTTTATATTCAACCTTTCTGAGTCACTTTTTGAATCTCTTTAAAATCTAACCTGAGAGTCTTTTATTACAAAATTTATTTTATATTGACACAGCACAAAATATTGTGTTTTCCATGTTCCATGTGTTTGCTTTTTGATGAGATGTTCAGATTTACAGTTTGCATCCATGACCTTGATCAAGACATTTTCCAATGCAGGGCTGCAATTTTCTCAAACGTAAAATGAAGTGCTGAGTAATAGAAGATTCTTAAGGTCCCTTTCTCCCCTAATATTCAATGGCTATAAGTTAAATCTTCATTATCATTAGGTCAGGTTCAACCCAGATCTGAGTGTTTTCTTAGAGATTTTAACAAAATAGATTTGAAAGAAGGAAAATGTATCTAGTCCATGCTTTAGTTCTACTGTTAAATATAAATAAATAACAATATTTAAAAGCCACTTTTATTGTTCAGATATATGCTTTGTTTTGATGAATGCTAACAGGAAAGTTATATTTCACATTATAAACCAGTAAACCCACAGAAGTTCATACATTCTACATATTAAAAAGCTATGTTATACATGTAAAAAAGTTCCCCAAAGCAATGCTTAATCTTTGTACATTTGCTTACTTTTTGTTCTTTTCCATTTCAGTCTTAAAATACTGATTATGGCTTGCTAAACTTAATTCACTAATGGATCAAGACTGGAAGTTTGAAAACATTCATTCAGAAATCTTAACAGTTACTCCACTTGGCAAAATTCAGGGAAGGTATTTTGTAACTTTAAAAAAAATAAATAAATCAAAGATAGTCAATGATACCAGTAGAGCTCTACATGCCCAGGAGGTGCATTACTTTGTATAAGAAACACATGAAAGGGGCACCAAAGTGGCTCAGTCAGCTGGTTAAGCATCCCACTTCGGCTCAGGTCATGATCTCGAGGTTCATGGGTTTGAGCCCCACATGGGGCTCTGTGCTGACAGCTCTAAGCCTGGAGCCTGTTTCAGATTCTGTGTGTGTGTCTCTCTCTCCCTTCCCCTGCTCAGTCTGTCTGTCTGTCTCTCTCTCTCAAAAATAAATAAACATTAAAAAATATTTTTTAAAAAGAAGAAATACATGAAAAAATGCTTACCGCTTGTTGCAGTGGAGATCATAGATAGGTGTTTTAAACTGAATAGACTTGACCATCTCACCAGTACGAAGTGAATATAGATCTACACAACAGTAAGGTGGACTTGTGCTAAAAAAAAAAAGAGAGAAAGAAAGAAAGAAAGAAAGAAAGAAAGAAAGAAAGAAAGAAAAACAAAAAGAAAAAAAGACAAAAGCCATATTTTTAAAAATGTGGGGGGGGCCAGTAAACTCTATATTTTCTTATTAACATAATCTTAAAACCCCTAATTAACATAATACAAGGAAATTTACTTGAACTATTAAAATAGTTCATAATATCATAATATATCCCAATCAATTCATTTCATTAATGCAAAATTAGGGGGAAAAAAGAAAATGAAACTCATTCACCAAATTATCACTATACAAAAGAAAACTATAAGATTATCTCAATAAATACATAAAAGTATTTGATAAAATTAAAAACTTGTTCATAAGAAATATTTCATTAATCTGATAATGTATAGCAACCTTAAAACTAAGAAAAACTATCAATTATATATAATGGTAAAACACTGAAAACCTTCACCCTAAAATCAGGAACTAGACAAGAATACTCATTATTACCACATCTACTCAAGACAGTATGGAAAGTCCTGTGCATAAGGCAAGAAAAGAAATTACTATAAGGAAGAAAAAAAGCTGTCATTATTTGCCAAGAATTTGTCTGTGTATGTATAAAACCCAGTAAGACAAATCTGTATGTCAAAATATACATAAAGAAAACCCCACAATAAAGAAGAACCATTAATATATGGATTAATACATGAATTAATTGGTAATATGGATTGCTAATTAATTGACATATCAATTTACCCTGGTCACTAGGTACAATACCACCCATATTTTTATAAATTAAGGACAAACCATTATAAAGTGAAATTTTAAATCCGTATATATTGGATATATGAATATATTGAATACCTTGGAATAAATCTAAGTAAAAATTTTGACATATTTACACAAAAAGAAACAAAACAAAACAAATCAAAATAAACTGAAGTATATACCACAGGCTGACAGACTTTCTAAACTGAAACAGTTCAACTCTAATAAAAAATCTACCAGCATGAGACCTCACTCCAAAATGTATATAAATATACATTCCACATGATCAGATTATTTTGGAAAGGTATAGTTATTAAGAGACTGGGTTCTTGACTCTAGAACAGATAAAGAGATTCATGTTTCCACCTTAACAAGGTAGGAAAAGAAGAACAAGTTAAATCCAATAAAAGTTCAATGAGGGAATTAATAATAAAATACAATATGAAATCAATGCATTGAAACGGGAGTAAGCAAAAGAAAAGAAAACATGAAACCTAGTTTTCTGAAACCAATCTACAAAGAAACAAATAATTTGACTATTCCAGTATCTATAAAAGAAACTGAACTCATAATTTAAAACTTCTCACAGTGAAATCCTTGTAAAAATGGCTCATTTGTAAATCCTATTAATCATTTAAACAAAAATGTTTAGATATCCTACATAAACACTTTCAGAAGGTAGAAGAGGAGTAACTTCTCAACTTATTTTATGAAGCAAGTAACACCTGATTGCAAAACTAAACAAATACTTTGGAAGAAACTACAGATACATTTCTGTATCTATGTATCTCATGACTATACATAAAAATTCTCCAACAAAATATTAACAAATCAAATCCAGCAATACAAAATGAGACGAGGTTTATCCCAGGAATGAAAGGTTGCTGCATATAAGACAACTTCAAATTGCTGAAGGACATCTACACAGACTTAAAAACAAAACAAAACAAAACAAAAAATCTTTCACCAAAAGATCAAGAACAAGGGAAACCTGTCTGCTCTGACCACTCTCATTTAACAAGTTAATTTCTAAATATTTATGAAAATTTGCAAAACATGATTAGTGACTTTATATGTATGAAACATTATTAATCTATAATAATTAAGATAATAGGAGATGTCACCTCACATCTGTTAGAACGGCTATTATCAAAAAGATAAGAAATATGAGTTAGCAAGGGTGCAAAGAAAAGGGAACTCTTGTGCATTGATGGTGGGACATGTAAATTGCAGCACTCACTATGGAAAATAGTATGGAGGTCCCTCAAAAAATTAAAACCAAGAAACAGAGTCTTAACTATAGAAAACAAGCTGATGGTTACCAGAGGGGAAGTGAATGGGGGTATGTGAAATAGGTAAAGGGGATTAAGGGTTGCACTTGTGATGAGCACCAGGTGTTGTATGGATGTGTTGAATCACTAAATTCTATATCTGAAACTAATATTATGCTGTATGTTAACTGGAATTTAAGTTAAAAACAATTTTTTTAAGTAAAAACATCGTATGATCCAGCAATTCCACCTCTGGGTATTTATCAAAAAAAAAAAAAAAGGCTCACTCAAGGGGCACATGGTGGCTTAATGGGTTAAGTGTCCAACTCTGACTTTGGCTCAGGTCATGATCTCGCTGTTCGTGGGTGGGTTCAATCCCCGCACAGAGTTCTGCACTGGAGCACGGAGCCTGCTTGGGATTCTGTCTCCCTCTTTCTACCCCTCCCCCACCTGCTATCGCCTTCAAAATAAATAAACATAAAACTTAAAATAATAATAATAATAATAATAATAATAAAAGATACGTCATGCACTGGTATGTTCATTGCAGCACTATTTACAACAGCCAAGACATGGAAGCAACCTGGGTCCATCAATGGATAAAAGGATAGAGAAAATGTGGTAGATACAGATATACATAAACAATGGAGCATTATTCAGGCATTTTTAAAAAAAGGAAATCTTGCCATTTGTGACATGGACACACCTTGAGGGCATTATGCCGAGTGAAATAAGTCAATGACAAATATTGTATGATCTCACATATATGCGGAATTTAAAAAAAAAAAACAAAAAAGATGAACTCATCAATTCAGAGAACAGACTATACTTGCCAGAGGTAGGGGGTAGGCAAAATGGGAGAAGATGGACAAAAGGAAAAAACACCCAGTTAGAAGATTAATAAGTCCTGAGGATACAATGTAGAGCATGGTGACTATAGTTAACAATACTGTATTATATATTTAAAAGTTGCTAAGAGAGTAGGTCTTAAAAGTTCTCATCAAAAGTAAAATATGGTAACTGTGTGGTGACAAATATTAACTAGACTTACTGTGGTGATCATTTTGCAGTATACACAAATATCAAATCATTACATCGTATACCTGAAACTAATATAATGTCATATGGCAAGTGTATCTCAATTTAAGAAAAAAAAAAGGTATTATGATACTGGTCTGAGCCCAGACATACAGGTCAAGGGAGCAGAATAGAGCATCCATAAATAAACTCACATGTATGACCTAATGATTTTCATCAAAGGTGCCATATAATTAAGTGATGAAAGAATGATTTTTAAACAAATGTTGCTTTTAAAAATTAGTTACTTGCACGGAAGGAATTAAATTTTTCCCTAACTTATGTATAAAAAATAACTCAAAATAGATCACAGCCTAAGAATATAAGAACCAAACAGTTTCTAGAACAAAATATAGATAAAATATATTTTTTTTAAGATTGATTGATTCATTGATTGATTGATTTATATGCAGGGGGACGGGTAGAGAGAGAGGGACAGAGAAAATCCCAAGCAGGCTCTGTGCTAGGATTCAGCACAGAGCCTGATGTGGAGCTCAAACTCAAGATCGTGAGATCATGACCTAAGCCAAAATCAAGACTCGGACATTTCACCACCTGAGCCATCTAGGCGCCCCTAGATAAATCTATTTCTTAAATAAGAAAAAGAAAGTATGAACACAGACATAATTGACAACACAAAATTATCAAAACAAATTTTATTTTTGGGGGAATGCAAGCTGGTGCAGCCAATCTGGAAACCAGTATGGAGGTTCCTCAAAAAACTAAAAATAGAACTATCCTATGACCCAGCAATTGCACTACTAGGCATTTATCCAGGGGATACAGGTGTGCTGTTTCGAAGGGGCACATGCACCCCAATGTTTATAGCAGCACTGTCAACAATAGCCAAAGTATGGAAAGAGCCCAAATGTCCATCAATGGATGAATGGATAAAGAAAATGTGGTATATATATACAATGGAGTATTACTCGGCAATCAAAAAGAATGAAATCTTGCCATTTGCAACTATGTGGATGGAACTGGAGGGTATTATGCTAAGTGAAATTAGTCAGTCAGAGGAAGACAAGTATCATATGACTTCACTCATATGAGGACTTTAAGAGACAAAACAGATGAACATAAGGGAAGGGAAACAAAAATAATATAAAAACAGGGAGGGGAACAAAACACAAGAGACTCTTAAATATGGAGAACAAACCGAGGGTTATTGGAGGGGTTGTGGGAGGGGAGATGGGCTAAATGGGTAACGGGCACTAAGGAATCTACTCCTGAAATCATTGTTGCACTATATGCTAATTTGGATGTAAATTTTAAAAAATTAAAAATAAAATTTAAAAAAAATTTTAATTGATATTTAAAAATGAACAAGCAAGCCCCATATCATGAGAAAATATTTTCAAAAGATATATCTGACTAAGGGTTTGTACCCAGAACATAAAAAGAACTTTTATCATTCAACAATAATGATACATACAACACATTTTTTAATGGCCATAATATTTGACACTTTACCAAGGAAATACAGAGAGGGCAACTAAACACTTGAAAAGATGCTGAACATCATGGAAATACAAATTAAAACCACTAAACCACTAAGGGATACCACTATACTCATTAGAATGGCTAAAATTTAAGACTGGCAATCAATATAAGAATGCAAAGTAATTAAAACTGTCATACACTGCTGTTAGGAATGCAAAATGATATACTCACTTTGAAAAATAGTTTAGCTGCTTTTTATACAGTGAACATACCCTTACTGTGTGTCACATTTAGGTAATTTGTTACTCATAATAACAAAACACTTAAATGTAAGTCAATAAGTGAATGGATAAATATACTATGATATATTGAGGTAATGCAATATTACTCAGCAATTTTGAAAAATGAATTATCCATACAAAATGAATCTTAAAACCATTAGGAAGTGAGAAAGAAAAGGTCAGATACAAAAGTCTACACACTGCATGAGTCCCTTTTCAATGAAAAGCTTCAAAGGTAAAACTGTAATTATTGGAAGTAGATCAGTTGTTGCCAGGGGACAAAGAAAGAGGGAAGTAAAGTGCCATGAGAAAATTCTGGGGATAATGGAAATGTTGCTGTGTCTTGATACACTTGATACACAACTGTATACAAGTGGCAAAACTGGGGTGGGGGGAAACTAGTAAAACCTGAACTTCAATCTCTAATTTGACACAAGGCAAAATTCTTTTCTTAATGTTCCCAACTAATTAATCCAGTCCTCTGCTGAGAAGCAATGAGTTAATAATGAATGAAATCTAACATTTTGCCAGACCAACTGGGAAGAAAAAAACAGCTTGTCACCTTCAATTAGCAGCTCAGTATAGCCACAGTACACTAGAAACTTGAATTCTGATCATTTCACTGGCATCCATACTATGTCACAACTGAGATTCTTTCTGCAGAAAATCTTCAATACAAACAGACAAAACAAATACTATGAAGGCTCAGTTTAGAGTTGACCAAACAAGACTTGGTAGAATTGAAAAATCTACTTATATGGGGCGGGGTTGGGGGGGGGACCTCTTATTCAATGCCTAACAGAAAAAAGATAATTCTTTTAAAACAAGAGTTTTCAGAAAGTCACACATTCATAAAGGAGTCAGTCATGCTATCTGCCAATAACACAGTTGTGTATACGCCTGACATATCCTTTTGTTCTCTATTTTTTCTCTTTTTAAAAGCCTTGACTATTTCCCTGGGACACAGCAAGACAATCTTAATTTTTCTCATGGGTAGGCTGATGAGAAAGCTTTCCATAACAGCAGCAGTGTGCATGCCCCATAACAGAAAGGATATGTGTTAAACTCAAATGAAGATATAAAACAAGTTTTGACTCTGCACTCTAGTATACACCAAACAGTGCCACAAGAAACTTGTTTACAGAATGAGTTTTCATTAGATTTCTAGAATTTGAATGGGGTAACATTTTCATATGTTTGTGTCTGACATTTAAACATAAAGCTGTGACTTACTTTACAATAAACCTAATTAATCCTTTAAGGAAAAAAGTTCCACATAGATATGTTGAGAGCCAAATGTAGAACGTAACTGAATATATTGCAAGCAAACACCAGAGGTTAGAAGAAAAAGCAGGAATGATACAGTTTTTATTATTAAATGGTTGGTTCAGGAACTCTAACTTGTGAACCCAGCACCTCTGTCTTACCAATACACAGACAGCAACATGCATAGTATAAAGTTATGTTACACTTTTTATGATAAATATAAAATAGACATGAATACAGGGGCGCTTGAGTGGCTCAGTAGGTTAAGCATCCGACTTCGGCTCAGGTCATGGTCTCACAGCTTGTGAGTTCGAGCCCCACATCAGGTTCTGTGCTGACAGCTCAGAGCCTGGAGCCTGCTTTAGATTCTGTGTGCCTCTCTTGCTCTGCTCCTCTCTCACTCATGCTCTGTCTCTCTCTCTCTCTCAAGAGTAAATAAAACATTTAAAAAATTTTTAAAAATAGACACGAATACAAATTGTCCTTAACTGACCTTTTCTTTACCTAAGTAGCCTGTTTTATAGTAAGCAACCAAGAACATTTTTGTATCAGAATAATGTGTCACCTACTGTACCAGCGACCTATACCCATAAGGGAAATTATTAAGCTTCTATTAGAGAGTTTTGGAAAAGTCCTTCCGTAGCCAATGGTATGATATTTACATATTTCATCTATTTCAGTGAAGAGCATTGACTAGAACTACTTAAAGAGCACATTTTTTTAAAAGCCTCCATTATTGAAAATGCAATGGTTAAATTAAGCAATAAGGAACTATAAAACCAAGTAGTTACATTAGATTTCTCAAAAGGAAAAATATTGAAAATATTATAAATACCATCTATAAATATTAGAGATAAACACCAAGAAAACACTAAACATTTCCATACAAATATCTTGCCTACTTCAGTATTTCTTACTTTCTATGTAATACTTTTCACCACATTAAAAATATTTTAATATATTTAATGTATTTTTTTTTATTTTTAGAGCAATTTTTGCTTCACAGCAAAATTGAAAACGTACAGAGATTTTCCATATACCCCTTCCACCATTCATGCATAGACTACCTTTAACAACATCCCCCATCAGAATGGAATGTTTGCTACAATCGATGAATCTACAATGACATATAATCACCCAAAGTCCACAGCTTACATTAGGGTTCACTCTTGGTGTTGTACATTTTACGGGTTTGGACAAATTTATAATGGCATATATCCAACATTATAGTATCATAAAGGATAGATTCACTACCCTAAAATTCCTATATGCTCTGCCTATTCGTCCCTCCTTCACCCCCAACCCCTGACAAACACTAATCTTTTCACTGTCTCCATAGTTTTGCCTTTTCCAGAGAGAAGAGTTGAAATCAGATAGGATATAGCCTTTTCAGACTGGCTTCTTTCACTTAGTAATATGCATTTAACTTTCCCCCATTTACTTTTATGGCTTAACAGTTAATTTTAGTCCTGATTAACATTCCATTACCTGGATGTCAACAGTTTATTTCTCCATTCATCTACTGAAGGATATCGTGATTGTTTCATGTTCTAGCAACTATAAATAAAGCAAATATAAACACCTATGTGCACTTTTTTGTGAAAATTTAAATTTTCAACTCCTTTGGGTAAATACGAAGCAAGGCAATTCATGGATTGTAATGGTATGAGTTTAGCTTTGTATGAAACTGCCAAACTGTCTAACGAAGTGGTTTTACCATTTTGCATTCCTCCCAGAAATAAATGAGAGTTCCTGTTGCTCCACAACCTTACCAACATTTGATGCTGTCAGCTTTCTGGATTTGGGCCATTGTAACAGGTATATAGTGACACCTCATTGTTGTTTTAAATTGGCTTCCCCTGATGACATAAGATACGGAGCATATTTCCACATGCCCATTTGACATCTGTATATTGTGTTTGAGGTCTTTTGCCCAATTTTTAATCAGGTTGTTCATTTTCTTATTGTTGGGTTTTAAGAGATCTCTGTCCTTTATCAGATGTGTATTTTCCAAGTGTTTTGTCACTGTTTTGTATTCTTATTCTATTGATGGTGTTTTTGAAAAGCAGAAGTATTTAATTTTAATGATGTCCAAATTTGTTCAGAAAATTGAATCTGTGAAGTATAGGATAACCTCAGAAACATTTCCAGAATAAAGAGGAAATGAATAAAAGGGATGAAATGGAAAACAACAGATAAAAATCACTGAACATAGGGGCGCCTGGGTGGCGCAGTCGGTTAAGCGTCCGACTTCAGCCAGGTCACGACCTCACGGTCCGTGAGTTCGAGCCCCGCGTCAGGCTCTGGGCTGATGGCTCTGGGCTGATGGCTCGGAGCCTGGAGCCTGTTTCCGATTCTGTGTCTCCCTCTCTCTCTGCCCCTCCCCCATTCATGCTCTGTCTCTCTCTGTCCCAAAAATAAATAAAAAACGTTGAAAAAATTAAAAAAAAAATCACTGAACATAGAAATTCAATTTATGGAAATACATATCATTGAAGAAACTGCCTCAAGATTGTAGCATCAATCCCTACCTGATAATTTCCAGCCTGCCAGCCTACCCTATTTCTTAACTGCCATCCCCTACAATCACATAATTCCTTTAAATGAAAATCATGTTGAATCACTATACTGTATACCTGAAACTAACATAAAACTGTTGTTAATTATAACAAAATTAAAATAAAATGATTTTTTTTACAAAAAGCAAAATCATGTGTGTGGGTATGGGTGTGTAAACTGAATGATATACTGGGTAATTCAGTATATAATACACATGCCCAGAGCTGGATGTATGCTCAGAAAAGAACCACTAGGACACTAGACTTGCATCTCTGGCTGGGCCTTTGACTCTGCACAGGCTGGACGTGAGGGTTAAGGCAGAATAATAGATGGCATAACTACGCACTCAAGGACTGTTCCAGCTCAGTACCAATTTGCAAAAGTTAGAGTATTTTTTCATTTTGGGGTCTGCCATTTAAGCAAACCTCTGTCAGGTCACTGACTCACTGCCAAGATAATAGAGATTTCAGTAATCACATAAGACGATAAACATACAAAAAGTTTGGAAAAGCCATTAAACAATGGGTAGATGCAGGCAAAACCAGCATACTTTGGGGAGGAGGACAACCTGATGTTCAGAGTTGCCGAATTGCAATATTCAAATGTCCACTGATCAACAAAAAATGCAAGGCATAAAAAAAAAAAAACAAAACAGGAAAGTATGGCCTATTCATAGAAAATAAATTGAGAGGCGGGGCACTTGGGTGGCTCAGTTGGTTAAGCGTCTGACTTTGGCTCAGGTCATGATCTCGCAGTCCGTGAGTTCAAGCCCCGCTTCAGCTCTGTGCTAATAGGTCAGAACCTGGAGCCTGCTTCTGATTCTGTGTCTCCCTCTCTCTCTACCCCTCCCCCGCTTGCACTCTGTCTCTCTCTCTCCCTCTCTCAAAAATAAATAAACATTAAAAAAGAAAAAGAAAGAAAGGCACCTGGGTGGCTCAATTGGTTAAGTGTTCAATTTGGGCTCAGGTCATGATCTCACGGTTAGTGAGTTCGAGCCCCATGTCAGGCTCTGTGCTGACAGCTCAGAGTCTGGAGCCTGCTTCGGATTCTGTGTCTCCCTCTCTCTATGCCTCTCCCCAGCTCATGCTCTAAAATAAATAAGCGTCTCTCAAAAATAAACATTAAAAAAAAATTTTAAGGAAATTAATTGAAAGAAACTATCAGAGGAAACCAAAACATTGTATTTCTCACTATACAAAGAATTTAAATCAATTGATTTAACTATTATGCTCATAGAGCTAAAAGAAACTACAAGAGAGAAAGATGAACAAATTGAGAATATCAATAAAGATCTAGAAATTATGAAAAAAGAAATCACATAGAAATAATGGAACTAAAAAGTACAATAATTAAAATGGAAAACATAATAAACTTGAGAAAGAGAAAGAAAGAAAGAAAGAAAGAAAGAAAGAAAGAAAGAAAGAAAGAAAGAAAGAAAGAGAAAATGGCTTTCGTGATGGCTAACACTTATCAAATGCCTATTCTGAGCCAGACACTTCACATGGTTGGTATCATTTATACTTAACAGTAATCCTGTGATCGAAGTGCTATTATGATCTCCATTTTTCAGAAAAAGAAGCTGAGACTTGGAGAAATTGAATAACTTGCTAAGATCATACAGCTATCAAGTGGTTTCAAATCCAGTTCCATTGGATTCCAGAGCCTGAACTCCTTACTACTGTCATGCTGGGCTGCAATTTCTCACAGTCAGGAATTCAAATAGAAACAAGTCCAGCTGGAACTTACGAAAAGAACAGAGTCCAAGGTAGTGAGGAGGACACCATTAAACTAGCTGACCAGAGAGTGCAACCTGGGAAGGGAAGCTGTTGTGACCAAATCACATGGTCATGATTCAAATGGAATGGAAGGTACTGAGTGCTGAAGTGCTCTAGGGAGGGCAAAGAACAAGTTCAATGACTACAAGGATGATGGAGACAGCATATAAGAATGATGCCATTAGAGATGAAGAATGCTATGTGGAAAGCGGCTTGTGCTGGTCTGTGACTTCTGTGAGTTTAAAGGGGCTAGCTCTTCTATCTCCTGCCATCATCTTCTTCAACATTGTGTTGATTTCCTGATTTTACAAAACTCATCAGAGTCCTGACTTCACAGTTTTGTTCTCCTCCTGGTCATTCAAGTACAATTTATATTAAGTTTAAATCTGTTTTTAAACATTCTCCCCAGTAGTTCTGGGTTCCACTGGGACAAAATTCAGGTAGTAATTTGGGGAGGGGAGTATATTTGTGCCACACAGGCACCAGCTTATTTCTCTTTGGTTTCAAAGATCTCTATTGGTAGGGAAATTACATCCAAGAATGCTCAGCTCTAATATATGTGATATTGCATGCTTGAGGGGCTTTAATAATGATGATTCACATATTTCAAACATTAAAAAGTGACTTTAATGTTCAAAAAATAAAATAAAGTGGAAAACACACTAAAGGTTTCAAAAGCATATCTGAGTATCAGAATAGGCAGAAGATAGAATGTGCAAACTTGAAAATAAGACAACTGAAATTATACATCAGAGGAAAATTAAAAAAGAATGAAGAAAAATTAACACAGCTTATGAGCAACACTATAAATCAACTAAAGTTAGCCAATTCACAGAAGACTCCACCCAACAAAAGAATACATATTCTTCTGAAGTGCACATGGAACATTCTATAGGGTACACCATATGTTAGCCACATAACAAGTCTCAATAAATTTAAAAACAATGAAAACAAGCTTTCTAACCAAAATGGAATGAAATTGCTAATCAAAACCAGAAGGAAAACTGGAAATTCACAAATATGTTGAATTAAACACCTCTTAAACAATCACTGAGCCACAAGTATGTGGGATTAAACAATAAACTCTTTAACAATCAACACCACATTAACGGAATGCAGGGGGCAGGGGAGTAGGGGAGGAACACATGATCATCTCAAATGATACAGAAAAAGCACTTCCCGAAAGTCAACATCCTTAAATGATAAAAACACATAAGAAACTAGGAATAAAAGAAATTTTCTAAATATCATAAAGGGCATTTATGAAACACCCAGAGCTAACATATTCAATGGCAAAAGACTAAATGTTTTCCTCCTAAATTCAGGAAAAAGAAAAGGATGCCCACTTTTAACACTGCTATTCAACATTATATTGAAAGATCTAGCAAAAGCAGCTGGGCAAGAAAAAGAAATTAAAAGCTTCTAAATTGGAAAAGAAGTTTTATTAACTTGCTCTATTCACAGACAACATGATCCAATACATACAAAATCCCAAAGGATCCAAAAGAAATAATACTAGAACTGATAAATTCATGAAAGCTGCAGAGTATAATATCAAACATATAAACCAGCAGTTATCAATCCAAAAGAGAAATTAAGAAAGCAGTTCCATTAACAACAGCAATGCAATCTCTATCAAAATTCCAAAGATGTATTTTTTTTTTGCAGAAATGAAAAGCAAACCTTAAAAAGCAAGTAGAAATGCAAGAGGCCCCAAACAACCAAACAATAATGAAAAAGAACAAACTTGGCAAATTCACATTTCCCAATTGCAAAATTTACAACAAAGTGATTTTAATCAAAACACTGAAATAGTGAAATAATATTAGAAAGATAAACCAATGGAACAGAATTAGGATTCCAGAAACAAACACATACCTCTATGATCAATTAGTTTTTGAGAGAGATGCCAAATCTATTCAATGAGGGGGAAAAGAGTATCTTCAAAAATGGTGCTGGGTAAACTGAAAGTCCATGTGCAAAAGAATAAAGTTGGACTCCTATCTTACATCATATATAAAAATTAACTAAAAATAAATTAAAGACCTAAATATAAGAGCTAAAACTCTAAATTCTTAGAAGGAAAAAAAGAGAGATAAATCTTCATGACCTTGGATTTGGCAATATTCTTAGATACAAGACCAAAAGCACAAGCAACAAAAGAAAAAATAGATAAATTGGATTACATCAATATTTTGTGCACAAAACTTTTGTGCATCAAAGGGCATTATAAAATGGCGCCTGGATGGCTCAGTCGGTTGAGCATCTGACTCTTTATTTCAGTTCAGAGCATAATCTCACAGTTTGTGAGTTTGAGCCCCACAGTGGGCCCTGTGCTGACAGTGTGGAGCCTGCCTGAGATTCTCTCTTTCTCTCTGCCCCTTCCTTGCTTGCACACATGCTCTGTATCTCTCAAAAATGAACATTCTTTTAAAAACGGGGTATTATCAAGAAAGTGAAAAGACAACCTAAAAAAAGTGAGACAATATTTGCATATCAGAGATCAGATAAGGGTCTAGTACCCAGAATATGTTGAATTCTTACTATTCAACAACAAAAAGACAAACAACCCCATTTACAAAAGGGCAAAGGATATGATTAGACATTTCTCCAAAGAAGACAGAGATATGGCCATCAAACATATGAAAAGATGCTTAACATCATTAGTCATTAAGGAAATGCAAATCAAAACCACAATGAGATACCACTTCACACCCACTAGGTTGGTCATAATAAAACAACTGAAAAAGAGCAAGCATCAGCAAGGATGTAGAGAAAGTGGAACCCTGGTCTGTTGCTGGTAGGAATGTAAACTGGGTGCAGCCTCCACGGAAAACAGTTTGATGGCTCTAGACATATGGGGTGCCTGGGTGGCTCAGTAGACTGAGCGTCCAACTTCGGCTCAGGTCATGATCTCGTGGTCCATGAGTTCAAGCCCCACGTTGGGCTCTGTGCTGACAGCTCAGAGCCTGGAGCCTGTTTCAGATTTTGTGTCTCCCTCTCTCTCTGACCCTCCCCCGTTCATGCTCTGTCTCTCTCTGTCTCAAAAATAAATAAACGTTAGAAATACATGAACATTAATATCAGCATTATTCATAACAATCAAATTGGAAACAACCCATTCATCCCTTTAACTGATGAAAGCATGAACAAACTGTGGTATACACATATGATATAATATTATTTGGCCTTAAAATGAAGTTCCAATTATATGACGTTCTGGAAAAGGCAAATTTATGGAGATAATAAAAGAAGATCAGTGCTTGCCAGAAGTCAGGGAAAGAGTGAAGGATGAATAGGCAGAGCACACAGAATTTTTAGAGCAGTGAAAATACTCTGCTTGATACAATAATGACAGATACATGCCATTATCCAGTCTGAGAAACACAGTAATATTATTAAACAAGACAGTCAGTGGGAGCATCTATGTGTATATATTCAACCATATTGATAGAAAAAGGTAATAAATAAGTAGAAAAGGAAACTTGACCTAGAGAATAGAACAGAAGATGGAACCTTGGGAAATAATCACATTTCAAAAATATTATAATATTATTATGCTTTATCAAAATTATCTATTTTCAAGTCTCCAATATACTGCAATCATGTTCAAGCCACTAATGACATATTCATTTTTCATGCCCTCATCATATGCCTAGAACATAGTATACCATCAAAAAATATTTTTGAGAGTAATCAGAGTGAATGAAGGAAAAAGAAGATGTTCAGAAACAGAGTGTAATGAGCAGTGCTCACAATTAAGGACTATCAGTGTAAGGATTTGTGCTCTGTTTCATTATATCACACTCAAGAGTTACAAACTTAAAACTCTATCTACTTTGCCATAGTAATCTTAAACAACATCTCCGATCATTTATTTCTGTTTCAGAAACTTTCAAAGGCACTCACTCTCACAGAATTTATTCAACAATTTGTTCAACCTTTCATCTAAGCAGATAAAGCCCTCCATGATATAGACTCAATTTTTTAAATATTTAATTGACACTCTCTCCTTTATTTTTCTAGAGGAAGTGTGTGAGGAGAGGGGCAGAGGAAGAGAGAGGCGGGGAGGATGCGCGGTAGAATTTTAAGCAGGCTCCATGCTCGGTGCAGAGCTGGACGCGAAGCTTGATCCCATGACCTGGGGATCATGACCTGAGCCAAAATCAAGAGTCAGATGCTCAACCGAGTCACCTAGCCCATGTACCATTAGTGCCTTTTTTTTTTTTTTTAAACTCATGGTCTCTATCTACCTGGTTCTATTCCATCCCCAACTCCACACACCTAAATCTAAAACATTCTTCAGAATAAGCACAATAACATCCTCCTAGCTTGAAGTACTTGCTTCTTTCTTTGAAATCTCATGAATCTGCCAGGTCAATTAAAGATCTACCAGCCATAATCGACTTACTGAGAAATGTCCTACTAACCATTCCATGACTAGTCAGCAGTCTTAAAAGGCCATGCTGTTTGCTACAAAGGCCCTCCCCTTAGACTAGAGGATGTATCTGACTTAAGGACAAGCAACCTATGGGTAGCTGTAGTATAAAACTGTATCCATATAGAGATGTACCATAGCACCTTAAAAAAGGGGAAAAAAAGAGAGAATAAAAAAAAAGAACTATAGGGGCGCCTGGGTGGCTCAGTCGGTTAAGCATCCGACTTCAGCTCAGGTCACGATCTCACTGTCAGTGAGTTCGAGCCCCGCGTCAGGCTCTGGGCTGATGGCTCAGAGCCTAGAGCCTGCTTCGGATTCTGTGTCCCCCCCCCCCCGCCCCTCCCCCGTTCATGCTCTGTCTCTCTCTGTCCCAAAAATAAATAAACGTTAAAAAAAATAAAAATTAAAAAATTAAAAAAAGAACTATATTCAGAGAAAAGAGGATTATAGGTGATGGCAGTATATCCTAACACTTCATATATCACATATTTAAAATGGTTAAAGAGCAATAACATTATAAAGCAATATGGAAGTAAACAATGAACAAAATACAGTGTCAAAATTAGGTTTTATTTTCAGAATGATGGAAGAGAATTATTGCCTTTTATCTTTTCATTAATCTATTCATTTGATAAATTTAATTACTAATCTCTGTGCTGGGTATTCTGAACAAAAAGGCCAAAGATCTTTCCCTTATTGAGTATATTCTAGTAGATGAAGACAAACATAAATACATAAATAAGTGAAATAAACCAAATGATTTGATCGTTGGTGAATATTGGTGAATAGTATGAATAAAGAAAAACACAGCAGGTTAAAAGAATAAGTGCAGGGGATGAAAGGATATGCCTCACTGCCCACAAAGTCTTATGAGGATTAGAGAGTAAGAATTAGAAATAGCCTGGGTGTACTGGTGTCTTCTGAGGACTAATATAAACCTGTAAACAGGCACAATCTGTCATTATGGTCACAAGGTATATAATGGCAGTGTGATTAAGAGTGTAGGGAGAAGAGCAAGAGAGCACATCTTGTCTGGAGTATGGAAATGAGATTTCCTCTTCACTGAACAGTGACACAGACACTAGGGAAAGAGGAATTACATATTTTAAGCCAATTTTTTAAACAACAAATACTACATAAAACAACAATCAAAAAGGCACATAAAAATTAATAAAGCTAAGAGAATACAAAGATCAAATTAAGGGAGTATTATTAGGAAATTTTGTCTTTTGAAAGAAAGCCAGGCTGTAGATATGAAGGAATTAATTTTCAATACAATGGCAGAATCTAAGAATATAAAAGACAGACCCTAGAAACTGGACACCAGAGTATGAAGAAAGAAAGAGAGAAGGGGAAAGTACCCTATACATCAATAAGAAAACAGAAAAGTGGAGAAAGAACTATATCCCACCATAAGAGGTCAGACAGAATCCCTATTCCACAAAGTATGTGGAATATTGGGAAGGAGAAGAAAAATGGCTTAGAACTAGCTATGGTCAGGGTTCTAAATAGAAAGTTGAAAAAACTTGTTTTAGCCCACCTTCTATTTTCTATCATCATATAGGCTGTTAGTACCTTGGCCCCAAAAGTTAACACCAGAGTAATATTAAGGGCCAATACCACTGCATATGATATTCTATGAAGTAGCATTCTTAACATCATCAATGATTACAAGATTCCTAATAAATTTACCAAATAATGTATGGCTGTCCACTACCAACAAACTGAAATGAAATTCCACTGCAATCAAAAAGAGAGGTGGCGGGGGAGGGGAACAGGTTAAATTGGTGATTAAGGAGTACACTTGTGATGAGCACCAGGTGTCATATGTAAGTGTTGCATCACTAAATTTTATACCTGAAACTAGCATTACACTGTATGTTAACTGGAATTTAAAAAAAATTGGGGGTGCTTGGGTGGCTCAGTTGTCAAAGCGTCCAACTTCGGCTCAGGTCATGATCTCACGCACGGTTTGTGAGTTCGAGCCCCACATCGAGCTCTATGCTGACAGTTCAGGGCCTGGAGCCTGCTTCGGATTCTGTGTCTCATTCTCTCTCTGCTCCTCCCCCATTTGTGCTCTATCTCTCTCTGCCTCTAAAAAATAAATAAATGTTGAAAAAAATTTAAAAAGAAACATCACCTATTTTAAAAGGTTATTATCCAATGATCTATGGTTAAAGAGTGGTAGGATTTACCTCTCACTCACTTCTAGTGATAAGTAATATTGACCAAATAATTAGTTCCAAAGTAGAAAAGTTAAGAAATATGAAAAAATATGAAAAACATTGAAAACCAAAAAATACACTGAAAAATCTGTAAGTCACTAGCAGTTGTTTTATGTTTTATAATTATTTTCAGATAAAGATAACTGAAGTAAACATACATGAAGAAGAGTGTACAAGTTGATGAATTCTAAGGTGAAGTCTTGGTGAATTTTCATAAGTAGATACACATATGTAACTCTACACAGATAGAAAAATACATTTCCAGTATCTCAGAAATGTTCCTCATGCCTCAATAAGTTACCATTACTAGTCCCTATCCTCTCAAAGGTCATCACTATAGTCTCTCTTTGGTGGTCTGATAAAGTAATTAAGCAGCCATGTGGGAGAAGCCCCCATGTCCAGGAACTGCAGACAGCCCCTAGCACATAGCCAACAGTATTTCAGAGCCCTCAATCCTAAATCTACAAAAGAAATGAACCTGACTAAATTTAGAAATGGACTCTCTTCCAGTCAAGACTGCAGACAAAAACCCAATTCTGTGGACATCTTGACAGCAGCCTTTTAAGTCCCTACACTGAAGACCCATTTAGTTGTGCCTGGACTGCCAATCCATAGAAACCATGAAATAATAAGTGTTTGTTGTCTTACGACATTAAGTCTGTCATAATTTCTTACACAGCAACAAATAACCAATAAAGACCTTCTCCCTCTTTTGTTCACAATGATCTTTAAATACAGTACAATCCCAAAGACCAGTAGGATTTTCAATGGAAATATAAAAGTTTAAGTCCTTCTGCCATTGTACTACTTCAAATAACATCAGGCTGTCTTTTCATTTCACTGTATTTAACGATTAAATTTCAGCAGTGTAACTAGAATTATGATTTACTGTTTACTAGTTTATAAATTTCTTAAAGTATAACATGAACAATTAAACCAATACATATTTAAATACATTTTTTGTTTTAATTTCACTAATATAAACCATTCTGAAACAAATCTGAGTGGACTTCCATTTTTCAGGTTCTTCTATGACACACTAACATTATTGGTATCCTAATCCACTTTTATTAAGACAACAGAGACAGTTTCCAAAATAATAAAACTGGAAAACTACTGAGCATTAAGCACTTTTAATCAAAAATTTATTTTAATTTTCTTAAGTTATATCAAGAAATTGTTCTTAATAAATTGAGGTCATGCAGTTAAAAGATTTAGCCAAATATACATAACCACATCATTTGGCTAAGTGATCATCAGACTCTAAATCTATTACTTCAGAATCGTTTTATATACAAATAATATTATACATGTTGTAAACATGGGAAAACATTCTGACAGTGTTTCAGATTCAACAATTACAACATAAGGAAAAAATCAACAATATGGTGAAGCCTAGCCAAATAAACCACTAAAAGGAGCACTGAATTGGTCAAAGGACAGGAATTAAATAAGATTTTTAGGTCTGTATAGTTAAGTATTCCTGTTAAAGTACATCTTTCCACGGAAGAATCAATAATTCCTTCCCATTACTAGTCCCCATCCTCTCAAAACTAGGTTATCAGCATCTAGAAAATGAGGAATGACCTAGGTATCTTAGGCTTTTTGTGAAGACTTAGTATGATGTTGACTACTTTGGCATTTTTTAAAATAATGTATGAACAGGGGTCCCTCGGTAGCTCAGTCAGTTAAGCATCTGACTCTTGGTTTCAGCTCAGGTCATGATCTCATTGTTCAAGAGTTTGAGCCCTGCATTGGGCTGTGTGCTGATAGCACTGATTGAGCTATGATTGCAGAGCCTGCTTGGAATTCCCTCTCTCTGTCTCTCTCTCTCTCTCTCTCTCTCTCTCTCTCTCTCTCTCTCTCTGCCCCTCCGCTGCTCATACTCCCTCTCACTCGTGTTCTCTCTCTCTCTCAAAATAAACATTTAGAAATTAAAAAAAATAATGTATGAACAAATGATGATGGCATCCTTACACGTTATCTTTGAAATTTGAAGACTGCCTAAAAATGGTGTATTAGATACAAAACTATCTATTGTGCCTGATGGAAAACAATAATTACACATAATACAATATTAAACTCCTAAGCTCAAATTTATAAATCTCTACCAAAAATACTTAAAATTTCACTCTCACAATCTACTTTCAATTTTTATAACAATACATTTTTTATTTTCATATATTTTATCAGAATCATAGCCATTTCTTACCATGGATGATGTTTTCAAAATAGTATTTTTGTAATGCAATACAATGAGCATCATGTTAAAGCAATGTGAAATATGGCTTTTATGATTTGAAAATTCTAAACATTAATACCATTTTTCTTTACAAAGACTTCTATTATTTTTATTCATGATATTTAACAGATTGAACCAAAATTAGGAAAAGCGGAACAAAGTATTGGAGAAAGTGACATTTTCCAAGAATGTGCATGTATAAACTGAAACACAAAATAGCAAAGACATTTTAAATCTACCACAAATTGCAAGAAGCATGGAAACACTTATTTTTAAATGGGAAAAAGCTGCACAACCTTCAACATGTGTTACTGAATCTAATCCTTTAAATGTAAGAGGAAAATTTTTGATAGTATTACATTAGTTGTATTCTTAGTCAGCTCCTAAAGAACAAAAGCCAGTTGGTCACGTTTTTTATTAAGTAATTAAAAACAAAAGCAAAGAAATGGAAACTTAACCATATTAAAAGCTAAATTTGTGATTAGCCTCATTAATAATAACATTTTTCTTTTGTAAAGTGCTGAATAAATACTGGGTAATTAAACCTCCCAACATTCCCATACATTGAGAGAATGGTATTAATGATGCTTTTATATGGGGTGGTAATCATGCAGGAAGAAGTAATATCTTCACATAAAAATAGGAGGTAATGTTAGAATCAGGGTTGGAATCAGATATTCTTCAATAGTGATCCTCATCTAACATACCATTAGGAGGCAGCCAAAGGCATAATACATTGTATTTTTTAAATAAGTTTTTATTATTTTTTTAACGTTTATTTATTTTTGAGACAGAGAGAGACAGGGCATGAACGGGGGAGGGGCGGAGAGGGAGGGAGACACAAAATCCGAAGCAGGCTCCAGGCTCCGAGCCATCAGCCCAGAGCCCGACGCGGGGCTCGAACTCACGGACCGCGAGATCGTGACCTGAGTCGAAGTCGGACGCTTAACCGATTGAGCCACCCAGGAGCCCCAAGTTTTTATTATTAGTACTTAAATGCAAAGATGAGTTAGAAATACACTACCTTCAAGGGGATTTTAAATAATCAGCTGATTTTTTAAAAAGGGTAGAGAATAAAGTAAGAATACAAGGAAATATGTTTAAAATACCACAGTGAAAAACAAATGCAAGGGAAATTCAAATCCTGGAAGAGAGATATTAAGGAAACAAGTCTTCAGTTTATTTCATGTATTCATATATGAATAATATAAACATATATATAATTTATATATTTACAATACTATTTTCAACAATGCCTACACAATCTTTGTCCCCTAAAAACCATTCATAAACATAGCACTTAAAATTTGATTTAGAAAAAATTTTCAAAAAATTTAATGTGTAGTAGAGGTCAACAAACTACATCCTAAATCCAACCCTACTGCTACTTTCATTGGAACACAGCTACACTTATGTATGAATGTATGTATTTTCTAAGGCTGAGTTCAGTAGCTGCCACAGAGACCATACAATCTACCAAGCTTAAAACATTTTGTAGGGGTACCTGGGTGGCTCAGTCAGATGAGGGTCCAACTTCAGCTCAGGTCATGATCTCACAGCTCATGGGTTTAAGCCCCATGTGAGGCTCTGTGCTGACAACTCAAAGCCTGGAGCCAGCTTCAGAATGTGTCTTCCTGGCTTGTGCTCTGTCTCTCTCAAAAATAAATAAACATTTTTTGGGGCGCCTGGGTGGCGCAGTCGGTTAAGCGTCCGACTTCAGCCAGGTCACGATCTCGCGGTCCAGGAGTTCGAGCCCCGCGTCAGGCTCTGGGCTGATGGCTCGGAGCCTGGAGCCTGTTTCCGATTCTGTGTCTCCCTCTCTCTCTGCCCCTCCCCCGTTCATGCTCTGTCTCTCTCTGTCCCAAAAATAAATAAACGTTGAAAAAAAAAATTTAAAAAAAAAAAAGAAAAAAAAAGAAAAAAAAAATAAACATTTTTTAAAAAGATTTTGGGGGCGCCTGGGTGGCTCAGTCGGTTAAGCATCCAACTCGATTTCAGCTCAGATCATGATCTCACAGTTTATGAGTTTAAGCCCTCCCTGCATCGGGCTCTGCACTGACAGTACAGACACTGCTTGGGATTCTCCATCTCCCTCTCTCTCTGCCCCTCTCCCTTCACCCCTCTCAAAATAAATAAATAAATAAATAAATAAACATTAAAAAAAATTTTGCATATGACAAAAAAATTTTACTGATACGTGATCTGCAGTTTTTTATTCTAATGTAACTGAGTTGCTTTTACACAGTCTTTTTCAAGGGTCTTAAATTATTTGCTTCAATTGTTGTGGGAGAATATGAGGTAAGCCTGAGTTCCTGAAATATAGGAAACTCTACAGTGATTTCTTTGAGGACTCACCATTCTGATATTTAATATTTCCTTTCATTGGACTACTTTGCTTCTCTTGTTTGGGAACTATGTTATTGTTCTTGTTTTCTCTCCATTTTTCTCAAGTTCTTGTTTTATTCAGTTTTCTATCTCTTCTCCCTTCTGTACCTTCTAATTTCTCCATCAATTCTGTAATAAATTTGTGGGGCTTTTTCCTTCTATTTCTTCCCCTCCCATTATCTCACCCTGTCTTCCCTGAGTTGTATTTCTGTTTTGTGCTCTTCAGAGAGAAAATCAGTTTATTAAATCATTAAAAAAATTGTAAAATATTTGTTTACAGCTATCAACTGCTCCATAGTAACATTATTCTGATTGTTCTTCACTTACTAATAACTTTTAACTGAGCTAAGTTCTCCATTCATCCATTTCATGTAAGTTTTCAAAGATAAAGTTGTTCATACTATTGCTTATTATCCTGTGATGACCATAAGATCTGTAGTAATGCCCCTTCATGCATTCTTGATATTGGTAATTTGTGTCTTCCATTCTTCTTCCTCTTCTTCTTTTTTTTAATGTGTCTTCTGTTCTTCTTGATAAGAACTAGTTTTTGGCTTAATTGATTTTCTCTGTTGTTTACCCATTTTCTTTCACTGATTTCCATTTATTATATTCCTCCTTTTACTTATTTTAGGTAAACTTATTCCTCTCTTTTAGATTCTTAAAGTGAAAGGTTTTAGATCTTTCTTCTTCTCAAATGTGAGCATTTGGTGCTATAAATAGCCCTCTGTCTCTGCTTTAGTTACATCCTAAATTTTTGATATGCTATGTTCTTTTAATCATTCAGTTCAATATCACTTCTATTTTTTCATGATATTTCTTGACCCACAGTTTAATTTCCAAACATTGTACAGATTTTCCAAAGAGATGTTTGTTATTGAATTCTAATTTAATTGTATCATGGTTATAAAACACAGTCTATCACTGAATCTTGGTTTATCATCCAGTATGATCAGTCTTTGTAAATGTTCCATGTGTACTTAAAAGTATGTGGATATAATATTCTATAACATCAGTTCAGTCATATTGATAATGTAGTTTATATCTTCCAAATCCTTACTGATTTCCTATTGGTTACATCAGTTACCAAAAGAGGAGGGTTAATTTCTAATTTTAATTGTTGATTTCTCTCTCTCTCAGCTGTATTACTGCTTCATGTCTTTTGAAAATGTGTGCGTTTTGAAACACATATTTGAATAGTCATTTTCTAAAATACTGACATATTCAAGAAAGAACATGTGTTTGCCAGTCATCTCCTCTGAATAAAAAAATGTTAGGTGATCAGATATATTACACAGATTAAGCAGGTATTCCTTTATAATTATGCATAGGTACGTTTAGAGGCAGAGGAGAAATAATCTAGAGGAATTCCAAATAGATTGGATTAAAGATCTAATGAAGTAAATAGGTAGGTCAGGGTGATTAAGAAGTGTGCTTGTGATGAGCACTGGGTGTTGTATGGAAGTACTGAATCACTATATTGTACACGTGAATATTACACTGTATGTTATAGGAATTTTTAAAGTTTTAAATAAAAACTTAAAAAAAACAGGTACGGTAATCTGCTAAATATGAAACGGCTTAAACAAAGTTATGAATGTTTAGAACAGGTAATTCAGCATCTTTTGTTACATCTATTTATTAAATGTTGTACATATACCCATTAATATGCATTTTACCATCCAAATCTAAATAGTTGAACTTTTCTGACATCTACTAAGAAGGTAAATTTTCCACTAGATAAAAGGAAAATAAGGTTAAAGTGCAATCATTTGAGAATAGAAAATCCTCCAAGTCTCCAAGAAATTATCAAGTCTCATTTCCCAAAAACACAAAGTGTAACTTTGTAAGCCTCTCAAATATCTCTCCTAACTTTAAAATCTAGGGATCTTCCCCCACCCAAAATAACTCAACAAGATCAGTAAGAATTAGAACATTTTTAAACTTCTCATCAGGTTTTAATTAGACTAATTAGGTACAAGTGAAATGTATTTTTTCAAGTGAAACATATTTTAATTACTTTCCTACATAACCTGACCTAACATAAAGTAATATATAACTATTTAAAGATTATTATAATTAAATAGGAAACATTTTATTTCAAAGCTATTAACATGATATAACTGCAAAAATGATATGACAATTCATAATAATATACATGTGAGATATTTATAAATAACATTAACGATCCATATGAACAACTGCAACATTTCTGAGGACAATAACAGAATTTAAAAAGTACAAATAGTTTATTCCAACAAATGAGGAAAATAACTGTCCACTAATCCTCCCAGAATATTTTCCATGTTTTTTAATAATTTAGAGATATTAAAACATTCTTAATGAAGGAATGCAAACAAAGGGACTAAACAAAGGTAGTTAGTGTCACATGTACATTTTGCAGACATATAAGCCCTTTCATGAAAAAGAACTGTAAGTTTCTATAAGGCAGAGACTACATCTTCTTTATTGTTGTATGTTGAACACTATACTATTTGTTAAAAGAATCAAGAATTAAGAAAACTAATTAATCAATGTTAATTACTTATTATCAATTAACTATTCTACGTGATACTATAATGGTGGTACATCATACATTTGTCCAAACCCACAGAATGTACAACATGGACTTCAGGTAATTATGATGTGTCAGCGTAGGTTCATCAAGTGTAACAAATGCACCATTCCGGGGGGGGGGGGGGGGTTGTTGAAAATGAGGGAAGTTATGCATGTGTGGGGAAAGGCTGTATATGGGAAATCTCTGTACCTACCCTCCGCTAAAATTTTCTGTGAACCTAAAACTGCTATAAAAAAATGAAGTCTATTTTTTTAAAAAACTAAAGGAGTAAATAAAATCAAGAGAGATACTTGGCAAAACTCCATTTCTGAAATAAAGGTATGAAAATGTTTAACATTCTACCTTTTGTGAATCTTACTTTTCTAGTACTAAGTCCCATGTCTGTGGCAGCTCAGTAATTCTGATTACTGTGCATTTGATAAATACCAGCTATTGTTATAAAGACATTATATGTAGTATTTAATTTTAACCATTACAATGATCCTATGGTGCAGGAAAAATTTTTATAGAGGAAAGTGTTTCTTTAAGCATTTATTTCATTCTTCAAATTTCAATGTTCAGTAATAAAAAGACCATAGGAAATGTTTATATCAACAGCAAAGATTTCAAATATTAGATAGCTAATATCTTAAGGTGCTGATGTTCACTTACTGGTTGCTTCAAAAAGTGATTTATAGACACAGAAGAGAACAAGGATAACAAAGGCTAAAAAAGCTCCAACCTTGCTTTTATCAGCATGTTTCCGAAAACTCAAAAGGAAAACAAATAAATCTGCCTCTGGTATTCACATAGTAAATATTATAATTAGCCACAGTTATAACTATAATATAGTATTCTTGAAGGTAATAGTTCAGGATCCTAAAATCTCACTTTGTAATTCCCTATGTAGAAGAAAAAGTTTTTATTTATCATTGCAGAAATATTTGCAAATTGTTCACTACTTTATAAGTTTGGAAGATATGGAAATTTAGTGAGTCTATTAGATCAAGAGTCACATGCTCTTCCAACCAAGCCTACCAGGTACACCCTCTTAGTGAGTCTATTAGAAACTTTGATCGTAACTTCCTATTTTTTTCCTTCCCATGGACATTTTCCTCTAAAATAAGGAAAACCACTGACAGAGGGATACAGAAGAACAGAGACAAAAAGTTAAAAATTCAAAATTTACTTAATAATTAAGAAACACATCATAAATACGTTCCCTAAAAAGATATAGTTAATTTTGAATCATAATATTATAATGAAACTTTGAGTAGAAAAAGACTATATCAAGGGAAATGTATGTGGTGTTTATGGTAGAATAATGCTCCAACAAAACAAAGCAAAATCTTGCTTGAATTTATCTCCCTATTAAGCAAACTAATTTATAACTGCTTATCTGTTACAATAAATAAAGTATATACAGAATCATGTTGCACATCAACAGATATGTATAACCATAGCTTAACTGACAAACATGGGATACTTGAAATGAGAACACTGAAGTCTGGCTCAATTTACAAAAAGATGTTAACTACACCAACTTCTGCCAAGCAAGCACAGAGGCCAAATACATTATAGTGTGAAAGCATACATGGTTTTATTATTCCAGGGTTACCCTAAGGCTTTATCAATGTGCATGGAACCAGTACAAACGAACTTATTAAACATGTCAAAGAATCCAACAAATTATTACATCATTTGAGACACCTTGAAAAATGTAGGAAAAGTAGTTAATAGATTATATGAAATCTGTTTCTCAAAATCAAAGAATACCAACATGTACTGCTGTTCACACATACTTTCAGAAAAGGACATGTGTAAAATCTATTACTTCTATTTTTTTCACTTAATACTTAATATAGTATTAATACTTATAAGTAGTAATACTTAATATAGAAATTTGAGCATTTCTTTTATTTTTTTAGAAGAAAACTAAATATACTGTTCAAAATCAATTCTTCTAATTTGACTTATTAAAAGTTCAAGAAAGTCATTACTTGTACACCACAGACTGTGTTTGTTTGAAAGCTAGAAGGAATATTTATCTTCCATAATACACAATAAAGCCACATCATTGTCACTTCTTTTACCTGAGGTATCAGATTTAGGAAAAAGCAGATGAGGCTATAAATACTTCTCATAATAATATGCAAAGTTATTTTATAATGAAGTATAAATTAAATTGCAACAGCACTAAATGCCTAAAGATATAGACATGATTAAAGCATAAGTAGTTTTCCAGTTTTAAAGTATTATTGCAATAAAAGATTACTTTTATAGTATAATTAGAAGAAAACTGTTTTTATTTGACTATTCTTGTAAAGGTATGTGGAATGGGAGAGAATCAAGGGGAATCAAACAACAAAAGTTGTGAAATTCATATTTTACATCCAATATGGATATTTATAATTTCAAAACAATATATTAAAGAGAAAATGTGTAACTGCCTTCCACTAATTAAAAAGTTGTTTACAAACCTATGTACAGAACAAAATAAAAATAAAGTATTTACAACATAATTTTGATACTGGTAAGTCAAAAAACTAACCCTAATCCACAATTCACAAATAAAACTATTTGAATGGTCACAGATGCAGTGCAAAACTATACAATATACAAAATACTAAGGTTGTACTGGAGCAACTGTAACCACAGCTTAACCACAGCAAGATGTGAATTTGTGACAAGCCTTATAAGAAATTTTAGATTTCATTATGAGGAATAAAAATTATCTTTATTGCCCAGGATCAAGAAAACTAATAACCTACCACCTTTATAAATTAAAGCTATTTCTATACAATACCTAAATAAAAGACTGCTAAAATAAATTTCTACTCAAGGGAAACCATGAATTTATTTGCATTACAAAATAACAGTGCAATTAGTGTTTTTCAAGAATTATCTACAAGGTATTTAAGATTAGTAAAGGGCTAGAGCTGGAGATGTAAGTTAGCACAGATGTTCATAATTGAAATGTGGATGGTCTCAGAACATAGAGAATGCAAGGTCGATGTATTTATCCTATGTATAGTATAGGAACACTGATTTTAAAAGTAAAGGATGAAAAGCAGGTGGTTTTCACAAAACTTACTCTTTTCATTTCAAAAATATGTACAAGGAGCCAGAAATTTTATGACAGATAAATGGAATGATGTAAAGTTTCAGAAAAATTAAAAAGAAATGTCTCAAAGGTTCAAGTCCCAGTCGGATGGAGAGTTAAAAAGGGAAACTGGAAATTCCCATTTCATCTTCCAGGATTAAGCAACTTAATAGTTATCGGTTTGATGCTATGAAAGTAGTTACACTTCATTTTGCAAAGCATACTTTAAGATCCGAATTCTCCTAAGAAATGGGCAGAATGTTTTTTCTCACTTAGCAAAAATAACTTCTTTACATTTGAACCTAAATTTTAAAATAAAGGAGAAACATATTTTTTAAAAAGCCACCTCGGGCAAGCCTCAGTTCACTGGATCTATGTCACATTGATTTATAACAGTTATTTCTTAGAGGGAAAAAAAGCACACACAGATGCAAACAATTACTCTATTTTTGTAGGCAACAAGTGAGGTGGGTGGTAACTGAGAAATTTTTTTTAAATCCTGTCACAATATTCTGCTTTTTCTTAAGAAACCCTCCTCACACAACAAACGTTTGCCACATCAGAGAATTTCCAGGGCCCGAAGCACCACTTTGATTCCAGACCGCTGCAGGCATTAGCAGGAGGTAATTAGGGTAAAAAGTTCAGCCACAGTTCCATGTCTAGAGTCCTGCCAGAAATAAATTTCCTCTCTATTCACTGGTTTCTACTGTACCCTCCCTAAGAATCATATTGAAAACATATTTATCTTTGTAGAGTTTGTTCCTCTTCTAATTAACATGATGGCGTTTAGTGTTTAATAATTTCAAGTGGCCCCAAACGCAGCAGTTTTGTCGGTGAGACTGGAGGGGTGCGTTACCATTTTTCCTATGTCACTGCTTCATTTGACAAGTGACTCACAGAAGTATGCTCTGCAGCTGTTTTCATCAAGCTATCTGGTCACATAAACTTAACTTTTATTTCTTTGTTAGAGAAAGGTACGTGGAAAAAACTGACAAACAGATGCATTCAGAATGTGTTCTTGAAACTTTTCAAGGAAATGAAAAGACTGTAAGAAAATAGAGTTTAAAATGAAATGGGAAATGTTACAACACACAAATTTATTATATTTCATTGTTTCCACAGAGAGAAAGAGTAACTTACATTTAAGTAAGTGATAAAATCTAAACAGACCACACGTTTAAACGATCTGTGGCCCTTATAGGTTTAAAAAATGTTAATAATAACTCCAAAGGGGCACTCAAAATACTGTCTCTTGTGCATCTCTACCCACGCTGCTAGTCCATAAGCACATTCACCCCCACCCAAGCAGGAGGCTCAAACTAATGTGCCAGATACCTCACAGTAATTGCTGTAACCTTCTTTAGACTGTGTATGAAAAACAAGATGTTAATAAAATTACTTGAATGCCAAGAAAAACCACTTGTTATAACAATTGTGTCTAACAAAGGATAAAATCAGTTAACATTAAGATATAACACACTCAAAAGACTTTAAAAACAACAACAAAAATAAATCTTGCCTCTGGGATATTATATTGATTGTGACAACTACCTTATCGAGGCCAGAAAGTTTATTTTTAAATAATAATAATCTGTTTATATACATGAAACAATACTTCAATTCATTTGTAATTTTTTCAAGTTTTTCAGCAAAGTATTAGTCCAAAAGGAGTTTTTCTCTTTTTAAATCCCCTTCAAAGTATCCTAAGATACGACTAACCGCTTTACGCATAGAAATAAACAAGAAAACTATAACCCTCTATACCATCTTGCACAGAATACAAAATCCAGGAATTTAAAGCATTAAAAAAAATTTCCTCTACCATTTCATTTAGCATGCCCTTTCAAAGTAACTATCCAGGACTTCCTATTTGTCCTTTCCCCCGCCCCATGACCTAGATGACTTTAAGGATTTCTGCTATCTTTCAGGTAAGTTTTCCAACTAGATTTATGAGACAATATCATGTTTTGTACCATTATAGTTGCATTTACATTTCTCAAACATAAAGAAACGCTACATCAAAGTGTTCAATAATTGGAATATTAGGAAGATAAATTAAGGCACAAAGGAATTTTTTTTAAAGGACTACAAATGGAGAAAAAGCAAATCCAAGATTTGAAAGCTAATTTTTTAGGACAATCTTATGGGACCTACACTATCATCCACATAGGAAATGATGCACATTCTGCTGTGTTGTCCTCACTAGATGATAATTCCATATGCTGACATTAAATAAAGGTTTGTGGGACAATGAAATCCTAGCTTTTCATTGCATTCACATAACAGGCTATCACATATACATGATATATCACCCAGTGAAGCAATTTTCTGTATAATATCAAAACTAACAGAATATAAATCTTTTCCTTTTTTTTTTAATTTTTGTTAACATTTATTCCTTTTTGAGAGACAAAGAGAGACAGAACACAAGCAGGGGTGGGGCAGAAAGAGAGGGAGACACAGACTCCGAAGCAGGCTCCAGGTTCAGAGCAGAGAACCTGATGTGGGGCTCAAACTCACGAACCATAAGATCTTGACCTGAGCCGAAGTCAGATGTTTAACTGACTGAGCCACCCAGGCACCTCATGAATCTTTTCCTTTTTAGTCAGGACTTAATATGTTCTGTTTAGGGAATATCTGCCTACCTTAAAGTCATGAAGATGATTTATCTTCAAATATTGTTGTTTTTTTCCCTCAGATCTAGGTCCACAATACATCTTAAATTTATTTTTGCTTGGTATAAGGTAGGGAATAAGATTCTTCATTTTCCATATGAATATCCAAACAAACCATACATGAACACTCTCTGTACTGCAGTAACAACTTTATCTGTTTCCGGACTCTCTAATTCAACTAATTGAATTAGATTCAACTAATCTAAACCTTCTCCTTATGCCAATGTGTCTTATTTACTGTCACTTCATAAGCTGATATCAAGTAGTGTAACCCCACCAAATTTGTTCTTCACAACTGTCTTCACTATTCGTGGACCTCTGTATTGATACCCATGTACATTTTGGAATCAGCTTCATGACCTTGGGGTAACCAGGATTTAATCATAAAAGGGGCACACATTAAAAGGACTCCTACAAATGAAAAAGACATATAATGCAAAAGAAAAATGAGCAAGACTTGGACAGGCACGTCAGAAGATATTGAAATAGCTTGCAAATACATGTAAAAGTATTCAAACTCATTAGCTGTCAGTAAAATGCAAGCAAAAACCACACGAGATACCAACGCAAACCCATCAGAATGGCTAAAATGAAGACTATCAATGCCAAGTTTTCACAAGAAGTACTGCACCTGGAACCCTCATGGACTACTGGTAGGAAGGTAAAACACCTTAGAAAACTTCATGGAACTATCTAACAAAGCATAACTTATGATATGGCAATCCTACTCCTAGGTATATATGCCAAACAGAAATATACTCCAAAAGGGTATACACATGGACACAAATGATCAGCTCTATTCACTACAGCCCAAACATCAAGTTATCTAAATATCCATCAAAAACACATAATATTGCTCTATCCAACATCAGTTAACCACCTTATCTAGTATTGTTTACATATCTCTCATCACCATACTATGTATTTTACTTATTTGTTTCTCTCTATGCTAGAATGCCAGCTCATCTGGTGCATAATTTTTTGTCTCCTTAGGTGCAAGTTTCTCAACCTTGGCCCTTTTTGTTGACAGGCTAGATAATTCTTTATTGTCAGGGGCTGATATCTACATAACAGGATATTTAGCAGTATCCTTGACTCTACCCACTAGTTCCTCCCCACCTCAAGTTATAACAACCAAAAATTGTCCCCAGACACTGCCATGGGTCTCTGATCAAAATCACCTCCCATCCACCTTCCTTTCCGCAGTTTAAAACCATTGCCTCAGATTACTATTAAATTCCCAGATACTGTGAGAGTAGCTGAAATATAGTAGGAACCCATAAATATTTCTTAACATAATGTTTCAGGGTGCCTGGGTGGCTCATTTGGTTCAGCATCTCAGTCTTGATTTCAGTTCAGGTCATGATCTCATGGTCATGAGATAGAGCCCCACATCAGGCTCTGTGCTGAGTGTGGAGCCTACTTGGGATTCTCTCACTCACTTTCTCTGTGCCTCTCCTCTGCTCACACATGCACATGCTCGCTTGCATGCTCTCTCTCTCTCTTCTCTATCTCTCAATAAATAAGTAAACATTTTAAAAAGAGAATATAGGGGTGCCAGGGTGGCTTAGTTGGTTAAGCGTCCAACTTCAGCTCAGGTCATGACTTCACTGTTTGAGTTTGAGCCCCACATCAGGCTCTGTATTGACAGCTCAGAGCCTGGAGCCTGCTTCAGATTCTGTGCCTCCCTCTCTCTCTCTGACCCTCTCCCACTCTCAATCTGTTTCTCTCTCAAAAATAAATAAAACATTAAAAACTTTAAAAAACAGAGAGAATATAATGTTCCTTCTTAGGATAAAAGGGAAAAATATTAAAGCATTTCTTTGCAATAGCAGCATAGGTAATCCATAGCAAACATTTTTTCATAGCAAACATTTTTAAATCATACACACACAGGTATGATTTACTCAGAAGCAAGTAAGGATTCCTTATATCTCACTGAAATGTGTCAATTTACTGCTATGTAGTAATCAACATAGCCCTTGATTAAAACATGTTTAAGTGTTAGTTAAAGCAAATTATCTTTCTCAAATCCCAATACTTGGATTCAAGAAAGTCATCAAGTAACAGAACTAGTGACATTTTTTTTGCCATTTTATTTATTTTTTTAAATTTATATCCAAGTTAGTTAGCATATAGTGCAACAGTGATTTCAGGAGTAGATTCCTTAATGTCCCTTACCCATTTAGCCCATCCCCCTTCCCACAACCCCTCCAGTAACCATCCGTTTGTTCTCCATATTTAAGAGTCTTTTATGTTTTGTCCCCCTCTCTGTTTTTATATTCTTTTTGCTTCCCTTCCCTTATGTTCATCTGTTTTGTCTCTTAAATTCCTCATGTGAGTGAAGTCATATGATATTTGTCTTTCTCTGACTAATTTTGCATAGCATAATACCCTCTAGTTCCATCCATGTACTTGCAAATGGCAAGATTTAATTCTTTTTGACTGCTGAGTAATACTCCATTGTGTATATATATCACATCTTCTTTATCCATTCATCCATCGATGGACATTTGGGCTCTTTCCATACTTTGGCTATTGTTGACAGTGCTGCTATAAACATTGTGGTTCGTGTGCCCCTTTGAAACAGGATACCTGTATCCCTTAGATAAATACCTAGTAGTACAATTGCTGGGTCATAGTTCTATTTTCAATTTTTTGAGGAACCTCCATACTGTTTTCCAGAGTGACTGCACCAGTTTGCATCCCCAACAGCAGTGCAAAAGAGATCCTCTTTCTCCGCATCCTCGTCATCATGTCACAACTAGTGACATTTAGCAAGATTTTATTCTGGCTAAATACCATATGGCTACATTAACAAAATATTTCCCCCAAAAATTATGGAATTATACTTGATTCAGAAACTGCCATGGTTCTTCATAATGAATTAATTTTCATCATCAATTTTGTCTTTAGGACAAGCACAACAAAACAGTGATCTCTTTATACAGCTTATTCACTGTGCACATGCCCTGCTCCACCAGAAGTAGAGTCAGTGGGCCTGTATGGAATTCCACAAAGTCGGAATCTATGCAGATGTTCTTCCCCTTTTGGTTTTCCTTTAATTTGCAAATCTTGTAATCTAAGCCTGAAGTTGACCGAACCAACATCTAAACCAATATAGCAATATCAGCCAAAAACTCAATCTGTTTTCTATTTATATGTCAAGACTGCATCCTTTTGGTGGCTGAAAAATTTTGTTTTGAAATGATTACACAGAGAAACCGTAAGCCCTTTAGTAGTTTTATGAACTTGTCCTAGATGGAAAGCTTTTCTTTTAAAAGGCCTTTAGCTTCAGATGTAGAGCAGAAGAAAAAAAAATTTTGAATTAAAAACTACTACCTTTATGTTTTTAACTATATACTAAAGTCATCTTAAACTACATGACAGCAAAGTATCTCCCCCCCAAAAAAAGACCTCAGTGATACTTGGAGACTTATTACATAGAAATGTGCTGCTTCTATTCTTCCTACTGGGAGGGACAGCAAGGATGCATTAATGAGGGGCATGAAAAAATTATTGTGCCTGATGGATACGCTCATTACTTTCACAGGAGTGCTGGTTTCATGGTATATACATACATCAAAATTTGCCATACAATACACTTTAAAGATGTGGTTTGTTGTATTTCAGTTACACCTCAGTGAAAATATAAATATATAAATATAGCATGAGCTTCTTTAGGGAATATAAACAAATAACCATTTTCCAATGAAAGTAAAGGGCTCCTGTTCATCAGAGATAGACAGTACTGGGCTAAGACATGAAGCCTGACAAACCTGTAGCACAAGTACTGGATAAACTGGGCACGGCCACATTTCTCCAACAGTCATGCAGGCAAAGCTTCCCCCAAACATTACATATATACATAATGTATACATATATACACACACATGCACATATACATACATACATGGTCGAGTATTCCCTGGCTGCCCTTCATATCTTTCTCACCCAATTAATGTGAGGTGCTCCTAATATGGACCTGACACTGTATGAAATACTTGAAAACATTATCTTGTTAAATCCTCACAAGAACCAAGCCCAGTAGCTGTATATGAGCACCACTTTACAAATACAAAATTAAGCCTGAATACTGTTGACTAATTTACTAATTTATGCAGCTAATAATTCATATCTAGGTCTGTGTGACTCCAAACCCTTTGTTTTTTTTTTCCATTATTCTACACTTTTTGCCATGCATTCTGGAGTATTAGTGAATATTATAGAGCACTAACCTCCGCATAAATGTTTACAGAAAGAGAATTATAGAACCAAAAATGAAAACCAGATGCATTAAACACAAATATCACAATAGGTAGCGTTCTTATTAGATTAATACTAAAAATGCTGCCACTGAAGGCTCAATGTCATCCAGAATATCATAAAGTCAAGGTTTGCTTTGAAGGCTTCTTTCTTCAACTATACATTATAGACTATTATCCTCTGGCAATCTTTCCTTACACTACATTTCCAGGAACTCCTGTAAATATTCCTGGCTAACAGCTCAGGAGAGATGAATCTATAGATCTGTACATGTAAGAAGAAAATGTGGGGAAGAAAAAGAGAAAAACTGTGATGGTTTTCCACAAAGAGGTCATCAGAAAGAATCCATATGTATACCCATACACCAAATTAAGGTTAGAGCAACACAGTTTAATAAAAGATAAAGTGAGCTACATACGTAATGTGAAATTTCCTAGTAGCTACATTAAACAAAAGTAAAAAGAAACAGGTGAAATTTATTTTAATATACTTTTACATAATATATCCACAACATTATCATTTCAATTGGCATCAACCATGTTTAAATTTCTCATAGCCAAATCTGCTTGAACAATACAAGAATTGCTAGTCAGCTAATACTTAAGTATATGGATCCTAAAGAAAAGTGGAAAACATACGAAACACATCCAAGAGAAGAGATAACATCTTCTCAACTCCTTGTAATGATGGATTTCAATACTCACTTTCTGAAAAAAAGGGTCAAAACTTTGTGTGGGTTCGTTCCTCAAGGACTTCTATTAAAATCAGGCAGAACCACAAGACAAGAATTAAATGTAGCTCTTGGAAAATACACCTCTCTGCAACACTGCTACATGAAACATACACTGTAGTAAAATGGCAGGAGAAACAGCCCCATTTTAATAAAATTTGTGGCTAATTTTTTATCTCAAATTTAGAATCAGACAGTATAGGAAACAAACCTTTCACAAAAGCTTTCTTCTTTGCCTTACCGTCATTCTCTTACACAAAATCTTACAAAACTAAACATGAGATCCTTAGATCTGGTGATAGCACATCATGGCCTATTTTAAGCTTTAAGCTTTCTATTTATGATCAATGTTTTAAAATATGTATATTCATGAAATATGTATACAATAGGATAATGTGCATAAGGTAGCATTAATAATCATTGTTAAATGAAAACACACCATATTAACAAAAGGCAAAAACAAGCAAGGTGCAAATAAGAATGATACAACCCAAATGTTTTTTAAAAATGTGTTTGTGTGTGTACATATGGCCAATTAACTCTGAATCTCCAAATATCTTCAAATATATATATATTTGAGATATATATATATATATCTCAACAAGGCAAGCAAATGAAATTACTCCTGAATTGTACTATAGCATAACTAAGAATGAGAAAAACCAACAAATTTAAATAACATTTACATAGGGAGATCAGAAATATTCAAAATTGAGCTCTGGGCCCAGAGCTCAGTAAGGATTATGTGGAAAAAAGTAGAAACTGCAAGGTCCTACTAGTGGCAGAACATAGATAAAATCACCTAGGATTTACTTCCAGAAGCAAGAAGTCTCACCTAAGTGGGGAATTGCTGAAAACAGGTCTCAGATCAGTTGGATCAAAGTGTTGTCTACTAATGAATCAATGGAAAGGGCTGAGAATGAGTGCAGGACCAGAGATGCCAGTCAGAGGGAAAGCGTCAGAGAGGAATCACAACAGACATGTCCTCAGGAACTCAACAGGAAAAGGAAATATGGAAGAAAGCAGATGAAGGTAAATGTCTTACCAGAAAACCAGAGGAGGGGGGAGAAAAAAAGAGGAAGAACTGAAGTCATTGCCCCAAGGTGTCATTTATTAAAGAAACCCTATACTTCACCATATCTACAGAAAAAAACATACACCCACTAGGAAACCAGGTAACACATCTGAACCCCTCCAACCACAACTCCTAACCTCTATAAAACTATTGTTAAAACTGGCCCAGAAAAAAAAAACATACTGTGTTCATCATGAACAAAAAAGACAAAAGAAAAAGAAAAAGAAAAAAAGAAAAAGAAAAAAAGAAATTAATAACATTCACACTAAGCTACTAAAAAACAGAATTTTATCTTAATGAAAATACCCCCCCAAATCCCACAAAATAGAAAACTATAACCCCACAGTACAAGATAATCACCTAAACATGCATGCCTCACTTAGTGACTTTAATTTGTTCCTGAAAACTCTACCACTAAATGAAAAGGCATTAAATGGAAAATCATTTCTATTACTTTCAATGGTAAAAACTGTAATAAGTTCTATTCCAATCCAGATTTTCACAGAGAAAAAGACAGTAAATAAATACTAAATATGTACTTACATGACAAACATTAGTCTGAAAGTAAATACACATTGTACTTTAATTATAAAATAATGAAAGTTTATCACACTAGTCAAAGTAGAAAGACTTGTTTGTAAGTGGTTGTTGACTTTAAAAAGGTATCAGGAAGTCCATTTCATGGAAGGTAAATCTCCTTTCAGATGACCTACTTTCAGGTGGATATCCAGTATCAGAATGAGACATGTTTAATGAGAATTACCTTTCCATCATACTATGATAATAAAAAAAATTTTTTCAACCTGACATAGCCATAAAAGAAGAATCTGTGTGTGAAAAAAAGTACAATGTGAAAGCTTGACTGACTTCTCATAGTTTGTCTCCATTTAATACATCACATACATTTTAAGGTTCTCAAATATCATGACTATTTCTAATGACATGATATAATTTCTGAGAACATACACCAGGTCAGTAGTTGGCTAATTCTTAAGAAAATGCCCTTTTTTAAAACTCGATTTCCATTTTCAATCCTCTTTATAAAAAAGACCATCTTTTGCTTAATGATTTAAGCTTTTTCCCTTTGCTTCTCTTTTATCTACACCATTCTCCCCATCAGTTTTTCAACCTTTTTGGGATTCATGGATCCCCTGCTCCCAGATCACACATTAAAATAAAATTATAGCAGAGAAATACTGGGACAAAATAAAAACTAAAATCAAGAGTGTTCCCAGACCAGCAGGGGTGGCAGGACCCAAGTCCCCTAGCGCCGTGAGGACACACGGCTGGCCAATGAGTATAACTGGGGTGGCCAAGAGCCCAGTAACAAAGGTAGTCCCTTTGCTGCCCTGTTGGTACCACGGGAGGCTGGCGCCCAGCCGAGACCAGATTTGTGGAGCAAAGACAACTGGGAAGGTCTGGAGACAATGAACCGGTAAGGGAAAGCTGAGCAAGCCTGGAAGAAGCTCAGAGGAGCATCAGCAGGAGCTGGAGGCCAAACATACTGAAAAGAAGGTGGGCAAGGATCCTGTGAAAGTGAGAAACTGGAAGCTGGGTGGAAACTGGTGTGGGTGCTTTCTGGCCGCAGAGAGCAGGCCCCACTGATGTATTTATTATACAAACTGTACGAGTCTAGCTGGCCTGGCCAGGCACATCTCACAGGTACATAGTTGGAGTCACAATAAATTCTATTTCACAAAAAAATAGAGTGTTCCCAACATCTGAAAGTTGTGGCTGTAAAAAACAGACAAGAGTTAAGAAGGTGCTACCACATCATCCTTCTCACCAGGTATAAAAAATAATGGTTAATACAGTTCATGTACCTATTGCTATATGACAAAGCACTAAAAATCATACTGCTTTAGACCAATAACCACTTTATTTCCCATGATTCTGTGGATTGGGGAGGTGCTGGTTCTGCCATTCTCTCCTGGGCTCATATTCCACCTTCTAAGTTGGCTGAGCTTTGGGCTCAGTTGGGAAAGCAAGAATGGTTAAGTCTCTTTCCATGTGGACTTTCACCCTCACATGCTGTTGGTGATGATGACTTGACGTAGAGGCTTCAGTATGCAAATATTTATCAAGCATGTGACTGTGGTACGTTTACTGATAGATTATTAGTTAAAGCAAGTCTCACAAACAAGCTTAGTTTCAAGTGGGGGGGGCCTACACAAGAACATGGAGAGGCAGGACTGGGAAGTTCGATTCACTGAAAGACATTAACCATAATAATTAGAAGTAGTGTACTTTAAAAGTTATTTGATAGAATATTCTGACTAGAAACTACTGTTTTGATTAAGCTGCAGTGGTAGCTTCACCTGAAACCATATGTAGAAATAGGACTCTTATTTCATATTCAATTACTGCGTTTTGTGTTAAAGCTCTATTATAACAAGAAGAAAAAGTTGTATAGATTTTAAAGAACTATTACATATGGTAAGTCTGTAACTAAATAAGCAATTATAGATGTGAAACACCACTATGAATCAGAAAGTCACAAATTCAGAATGGTCAAATAATAAGATATGAAAGAAGAATTAACTGAAGATTAAGGATTTTTTAAAAATTGACAATGTGCAAAATGAAACCATAATGAGAAACCACTACATATTTCTTAGAATGGCTAAAATGAAAAAGATTGATAAAGCCAAGTGTTAATGAGGAAGTAGAACTAAAAATCTCATATGCTGTTGGTAGGATTGTAAAAATAGGACAACCACTTTGAAAAACACACTCCTAACATGTGATTCAGCCATTCTACTCATAGGTATCGGTCCAAAAGAAAAGAAAGCACATGTTTATACAAATACTTGAAAATTATGTTCCTAGCAGCATTATTTGTAAAAGCCAAAACCCAGGAACAATTGAAAGATATACCAATAGGTGAATGGATAATCAATCATCATAAGATAGTAGTAAGCAATAAAAATGAACTATTGATAAATGCAATAACACAGATGAACCTCAAATTAAATATGCTGCATAACAGAAGAAAAAGTGACCTAGCCAAAGAAAAAGTGCATGCTGTATGATTCCATTTATATAAAACTCTAGAAAATGTAAACTATAGTGATAGAAGGTAGATAAGTAATCATCTGAGGAAAAAGAACTGGGAGGGAAGAGTTATAAAGGGACACAAAGAATATTTGGGGAGTGATAAATATGTTCCTTATCTTGTTTGTAGTGATGATTTCATAAGTGTATACATATGTCAAACACAAAATTGTACACTTTAAGTATATATAGGTTATTCTACGTCAGTTATACTTCAATAAAGCCATTTAAAAGTGTGTGCACACACATTACAGGTTTTTTTGCTACAATTTATAATTCTAAACGGAGAGTTATGTCAGTATATCAAGGAAGTTGTATTAATAAATAAAACTGACAGTATTTTAATTTTTTATGCTACAACATAACAGCAATTGAATACACTGGCTCAATTGAATGCATAAAACGAGGAGGAATCAGGTTCTTTATGGCTCAGTTTAACCATGTGCTCAGGCTACGATGTACTTAGAGCTTGTTTCTATCTGATCGTTGTCCATTTTGCTCTTTCTTTGCTAACCTAACTATCTCAACTCTTCCTTATACCCCCGTTCCAACAAAGTATCTTCATTCTCCTTTCTAGGTAAAATTCTTTATTTACTAGTAATTTTTATTGGCATTAACCTTTCTTTTTAATAGTTCTGATTTTGAATCAGGATTATTGCTCTGATTACAACATGGCATAAATTTCCGCCACACTTGTTTTCCCCATAAACTCTGCTTTAGTATGAAATTTTGCTGAATGTAAGTGTGCTGCTCCTCCAAATACACTTTATATTCTCTGCACCCTGCTTCCTGCCTTGGGAGATTGACCCACACTATAGAGGTTGCTAAATGGGCTCTCTGAACCCTCAGAACCCAGCCTCTGGCTTCTGGCTGGGTTCAGCCTGAGGGAGCCATCTAGAGAAAAGAGAGTAAAGTTGGTACACCTCTGACTGCTCTATCTCTGCCAAATCCTTCCACCAGAGGCTACTGCTTCTGTATGTGACCCTCCTGACAGGGCTCCCTTTTCAGGCTCTGCTAATGGCTCTCTCCCCTTGTCTGAAAATGGTAAAAGGTCTCAGTTCCCGCATGGTTCACTGTAACTTTCCTCAAAATATCCAATTTGAGTATGTCATCTGTTTCTAGGCAAGACCCTAACAAAACAGGTTTTGAGGAATACATATAGCATATAATAGCAAATAAGGAAGTTCTTTCTAAAAACTAAGCCAACTTTCCTTTGGTTTGGTCACTTACATACATCCATTTTGGTGGGCCATTTGAGATTTGTGCCAATTTCAGGATCACAAGGAAATATACAGCAGTATCTGTAAATACGACCTTACAACACACCACTTAGGAGTGTCCACAGTTCAGATACTATTTTTTTGGAATAAATACATTTTAAAAACTTTCCCGGGTTAAAATATAACATAATAATATGTGTCTCAGTTTACAGATTTGTCCAGCATGTGTTTTAAAACTTTATAAGTGTGAGTCAAGTATGCAGTATCCTGGCTCTCTTCCTTCCCCCACGGGAAAATTAAAAATTTGCTTTAAGTAAGTGAACTTGGTAAATGTTGCATAATTAACATTCATGCTAATGACTTTTGTTTACTAAAGGCAGTGTAACATTTCAAGATATATAAAGTATATCTCTAAGTCCATGAGAGAAAGCACTGTAATGTAATGTCATCTTCTAATATCATTATAAGATATAAGTAATAGTAATGTCATCTTATTTCTTTAAGATTTCATTACATCTACAATTAGATGAATAGGGCATACTCTAGATAATAAATACTAAAGTCCAGAGGCTCATGAACAATCCATGATATTCGATACCCTACTATAGAGACTGATTGCATTAAAAACCTCTATGCCAACGTGGCAGCTCTGATTAGTGATATGTCAAAGATTTTTACGTAAAAGCCCATTCTTTGAAAGCAGTAAAGAGAGCCAGACAGCCATGCAGAGAACTAGAAGAAAATGCAGAACACCCACAGGAGGGAAAAATACCAGAGAGATGGGCAAGTGAAAGAGTTGTGCTTGAAAGAAGGCCAAGGAACTGCTTGGAAAGCGCATGTATTAAAAAAACATCAAAGACTGGAAGACTAGCATAAATCTCTCTTTTGTGTCTGCAAAAGCAATACCAGCCCCAAATGTGATTTCCTCATTCTTCATGAACACAATAGGATGAAAATTAGTCAAAACTCAAAATACATAGTATCACATGTAAAATCATCGGTGACATTTCACAACAAAAAGAAACATTGCATACCTATTATCCCAAGCAATCTCCCTTCTACTTCTAATTAACAGAACTTTTATTTACTTTAGACACAACATGAAATAAAGTCTCTTCAGTGACACTTCAGGACACTGAAACTGTGCTTAACTTCTACCCAAATAACTACTGCTTTCAGGCAGTGGCTACCAAACACCCATCCCATGGAATCCTGCCAATCCAAGATGACTCTTTGGCAGTCTGTAAAAAAAAAAAAAAAAACTGCAAAAAATTAATCCTTTGAACTAACTGTATTATATTCAATGAACAGTCCTTAATTTTTAAATTAAGACTTTACTCTTATATATAGCTAACTTACTTTGCTTTTTTCAAGGTGAATTTAAGATAAAAACAGGTATTTTATGTTTTTTACATGTCTTTGGTTGCCAAATTTCAATTTTTCTGATTATTAAAATCCAATCTTGGAAATATGGCCAGAGAGTGCCTATTTAATAAGAGATAAGGGATTCCAAACCAAATGAAATGAGGAAATTTTCTCACTCTTACAAGAATTTCTCACCACCAAATGGATATATGATAGAAGTCTCTGGAACAGCTTTGTTTTGTTTGTTTGTTTAATTTATTTATTTATTTTGAGACAGAGAGAGAATGTGCAAATTGCACAGAGAGAAAGGCATAGAGAGAGAGAATCTCAAGCAGGCTCCACACTGTGAGTGCAGAGCCCAATGCGGGGCTCGATGTCACAAAGAGTGAGATCATGACCTGACAGCTAAAATCAGACACTTAACCGACTAAGCCACCCAGGTGCCCCAAGATTTTCTTTATCAGGAGACAAACTATGTGATGTTCAACATTCTTTCCACTTCCAATTTTCTATGATTCTGTCATTATAAAGGACATATCTCTATTCCATATAATGTATATAAAGTGATGACAGTGTATTATATGATTAAACATTCTTTAAGGTCTGCAGTCAGCTGTTAAATAATGTTACTCTTTTGCTACATTCTAGGAGCCATTTAGCATACAGTATACAATGAACTCTGGTTTTCCTAAAAGAGTGTATACTCTGTAGTATACTGTCTGTACTTCTCCTCCCCTCATATTATTACACCAAGCACTGACTTAATCCCTGGATCAGTAGCACAACAAACATTATCTCCCTCCAAAACCTAAATGGCTTATCTGGAATTATTATGGAATCACATACACACATACACACATACACACAAACAATAATAATAATTTAAAAATTACTAGAATACCAAAATATATATTTTAGTGATAGTCATGAATGCAATTTAAAACTGTGGGCTAGGGACGCATGGGTGGCTCAGTCGGTTGAGCATCCAATTTCGGCTTGGGTCATGATCTCGCAGCTCGTGAGTTAGAGCCCCACGTCAGACTCTGTGCTGGCAGCACACAGCCTGGAGCCTGCTTCAGATTCTGTGTCTCCCTCTCTCTCTTCCCCTCCCCTGCTCATTCTCTCTTTCTCTCTCAAAAATAAATAAACATTAAAAAATAATAAAATAAAACAAAAAACTGTGGGCTAACTACAACATACTTATATAAAACGGATAAAATATGAGGAAGACTAGGATTATTTCCATAGCAATTACCTCTTCCTTGAAAAGGCACTATAAATTTATAAAAATAAAAAATTATAATCCAATCAAATCAAAAGAAAATGCTGTTGACTTTTCATAAGAATAATTTAATAAGCAGTATAAGCAACTGACAATGTCCATAGCAACAGGTTATCAACAAAGTATTTGCCAGAGAAATGGATGGCAATGGACACATCTTGTACATCTCCACAGGGGGAAGGAGGAGGTCTTAAGACTGTGCACCACTGGTTTGGAAGAAGGTATCAAAACCCAGGTGCAGTATGTATGGTTTCTCAGATTAAGAGACTTTTTTTTTTTTTAACTTAAATTCAAGTTAGTTAACATATAGTGTAGCATTGGTTTCAGGGGTAGAATCTACTGATTCATCACTTACATATAACACCCAATACTCATCCCAACAAGTGCCCTCCTTAATGTCCATCACCCATTTAGCCCATCCTCCCACACACCTCCCTTCCGCAACCCTCAGTTCTCTGTATTAAGTCTCTTGGGGCACCTGGGTGGTTTAGTAGGTTGAGTGTCCAACTTCAGCTCAGGTCATGATCTCGCAGTCCGTGGGTTCAAGCCCTGCATCAGGCTCTGTGCTGACAGCTCAGAGCCTGGAGCCTGCTTTGGATTCTTTGTCTCCCTCTCTTTCTGTCTCTCCCCCACTCACACTCTGTCTCTTCCTCTCTCAAAAATAAACATTTAAAAAATATTTTTTTAAAAAAAGTCTCTTATGGTTTGCCTCCCTCTCTGTTTTTATCTTATTTTATTTTTCCTTCCTCTGAGATTTTCTCAATCATAAAAAATGATTTCTATATTTTGGAGCTACTAATATTCAAATAAAGGGCTAGTATGACTATAAAGCAAGCTTATTAAAATCTATTCACTAAAAAATAAATATTTTGAGGGCCTACTAGATAGAAGACATTGTGCTTAATAACAAGAAGATAATAAAGTCAAGACAAAGTCAACATTCTCAAGGTGCATGTGACATTAGACAGTATCTCAAGCAGCCACTGCATGAATGTATGGCTTTCTCCATCTCCATTTGATTCAGTCACTTCTCTTTTAATTATTCTCCTACCTTTCCATTAGTTCAGTTTTTTCCTTTTCCTTCCTCAATGGTTCCTTATATCAACCACCTTTATGTATATGAACTTGAGTTTATTTTTTTTAAGTGAACTCCACACCCAACGTGGGGCTCGAACTCATGATCCCAAGATCAAGAGTTGCATGCACTACCAAATCAGCCAGCCAGGCACCCCAAACTTGAGTTTCTTAATTCAAACTACAGCAGTCTACCCTTACCTACAGTTTCATTTTCTGGATTTCAGTGTTACCCATGGTCAACCACGGTCCAGAAGCAGATGATCCACCTTCTGAAGTACCATGAGAGGTCAATAGTAGCCTAACTACGTCATAACACCTACTTCATTCACCTCACTTCATCTCATCACATAGGTATTTTATCATCTCACATCGTCACAAGAAGAAGAGTGAATACAGTATAATAAGATATTTTGAGAGAAAGAGACCATTACATAACTTTTATTACAGCATATTGTTATAACTGTTCTATTTTATTATTGTTGTTAATCTCTTATTGTGCCTAATAGGGGCACTTGTACCCCAGTGTTTTTTTTTTAATGTTTTTATTTATTTTTGAGACAGCGAGAGACAGAGCATGAGCGGGGAAGGGGCAGAGAGAGAGGGAGACACAGAATCTGAAGCAGGCTCCAGGTTCTGAGCTGTCAGCACAGAGCCCGAGGCGGGGCTCGAACTCACAGACTATGAAATCGTGACCTGAGCTGAAGTCGGACGCTTAACCGACTGAGCCACCCAGGTGCCCCGTACCCCAGTGTTTATAGCAGCACTCTCAACAATAGCTAGATTATGGAAAGAGCCTAAATGTCCATCAACTGATGAATGGATACAGAAATTGTGATTTATATACAATGGAATACTACGTGGCAATGAGAAAGAATGAAATATGGCCTTTTGTAGCAACATGGATGGAACTGGAGAGTGTTATGCTAAGTGAAATAAGTCATACAGAGAAGGACAGACTCCATATGTTTTCACTGCTATGTGGATCCTGAGAAACTTAACAGAAAACCATGGGGGAGGGGAAGGAAAAAAAAATGGTTAGAGAGGGAGAGAGCCAAAACACAAGAGACTCCTAAAAACTGAGAACAAACTGAGGGTTGATGGGGGGTGAGAGGGAGGGGTGGGTGGTGATGGGTATTGAGGGCACCTGTTGGGATGAGCACTGGGTGTTGTATGGAAACCAATTTGACAATAAATTTCATAATAAAAAAATTAATTTAAAAAAATCTCTTATTGTGCCTAACTTATAAATTAAACTTTACCATGAGTATGTATGTACAGGAAAAAACAGTATATATAAGGTTCGGTACTATCTATGATTTCAGGCATCCACTGGGGGTCTTGGAACATACTTCCCCTAGGAAACGGAGGACTACTATACCTTAGATACACTCATACCCTCCTTTCAAGTGCCTTCCATTTTTGTTACTTTATTTAAAACTGGAATGGGGTGGGAGCACATGGGTGGCTCAGTGAGTTGAGCATCCCACTCTTGATTTCAGCTCAGGTCATGATCTCACCGTTCAGGAGATTGAGCCCTGCATGGGGCTCTGCAGTGATAGCACAGAGCCTGCTTGGGATTCTCTCTCTCTCTCTCTCTCTCTCTCTCTCTCTCTCTTTGCTCCTCCCCCACTCACACACACTCACACACTTGTGCACACACTCACTCCTTCTCTCAAAATAAATAAATAAACTTAAAAAAAAATTGGAATGGGTGGGGAGGGAGCATGCCCTGTCTTAAAATTACTTTGCATTAGACAAAAGTTGGCACTACACTTCATTAAATAAGAGTATTTCTAGGCCTTGGTAACCACAGTGCAATGTGGTTTGGAGAACATCGATTAAGGAAGCATTTTCCTGATTGATGAAAAATAACTCATTTATGATCATCTACCTCTTCTGGAAGGTTATGCAGTGTATTAATGTAGCACATAATAAAAACAACAAAAAATCTTATGTATTTCTTAAATTAGCTACTTCTATTTTCCAATCTCCATGTGCTTTGCATGTTCCTGCTATCATGCAAAGAAGATCCCCTCTGCATTTAATAAAACAATGTGTTAAAACAAACAAACAAACAAATCAGGGCAGTCCCTTTACACTGAAAAACTTCCAGCTAAGTAGCTATGTAACAGTATGTGTCACTCTGTTTGAAACAATAAAAGTAAAATCAACAACAAAAGTATACTCCACTTCTACAGAAATATACTGAGACAACATATGCACATAACAAAAACTCTACTAAGAAGTTACTGTTTAAGTAAGTGTGTAACTTATTTGCTAATTTTAAAATAATTCTATTATTAACTCTAAAAATAACTGGCCAGAAAATAGGAAGGTTGGATGCATGAACAAGAAGTTAGGGCACCCTAAATGCAAAGGTATGTTCCATCTACAGACCTGGCAAGTGGGCAAAGGCCTGGGTCCACAACTAACTATGACTGAATCTCACTTAGTTTCAGTTTCTTCATGTATAAAATGAGAATAGCACAATCTCCTCCACAGTCTTGTTTTAAGATTAAATGATGTTACATAGTGGAAAATATGTAACAGACTAGATACATAGTAGGCATTCAACATTTGCTTTCCATTCCCCAGTGCTATAATAGCATAGTCAACAAGCACATGCCTCATAAAAATTTTGAGTTATAACTTTTTTCTAAATCCCAGAATCTGGGAAACAGATTTTAAAAGAATTGACCTATAATTAGACTCGTTATTATATTCAACTTTGGAGTTATTAAAAAGTGTCTAATCTGTTCAACATCACCATCTTCTAACCCACTGCACACTTAGAATTAACTCTTAAAATGTGTACATATTCACAAAGCACTAGCTCAGAGAGAAAATTCTATTCACCAGCAAGCATAATGCAATACTTGCAAGAAACACAAGACAATCCTATGTGGAAATGTCCTTGAGACAATAAACATTCTGACAAAGATGCTACATACAGTTGTTTATTATAATCAGATCAGCAAATAAGTGAAAACAAAATGAGTATTTCCTGCCATCATCTTCCATTAGAAAGAAAGGTATAAAACAAGAGAGAAAAAAGACAGCATGCAGGCAAGAGAAAGCTTATATATAATAACAAGACACCCTAGAAGTTACAGAAGTTACAGTCCATGAAATGACTTGTGAACTTAATTCAAAAGTATCTTTGCATTTATTCATCAATAACCACTCTTAAAACCACCCAGCAAATGATATAGAAGTCTCTTGCTAGAATGATTCCTCTACTGTGAAATAATTTAAGGAGCAGAAATGAGAAGAGGAAAATAAATGTCTACAATAGATATATTTTCTTAAATAGGCAAATTCTATTTTAATCAGGACTACATTCATTACCCCTGTGGTGATTAATTTTGTGTCAATGTGGCTAGGCCACAATAACCAGATTTGGCCAAATAATATTCTAGATGTTTCTGTCAAGGTAGTTTTATGTAAGATTAATATTTAAATCAGTAAAGTTTGATTCTTAAGCAGATTATGCTCTATAATGTGAGTGTGCTTTATCCAGTCAGTTGAAAGTCTTAATATGAAAAAACAAAAACAAAACAAAAAACTGACCTCCTTGGGGGAAAAAAGAATTCTATCTTTGGACTGAAATTGCAACTCCTCCCTCAGTGTCTAAATTTTGGACTTGCCAGCCTTCACAATCATGAGCCAATTTCTTGAAATCTCAATCTCTCTCCTTCCCTCTTTCTCTCTTTCTCTCTCTCTGTCTCTGTCTCTCTCTCTCTCTAACCATAAACATACACACACATATATCCCACATGATACTGGTTTTGTTTCTAGGGAGAACCCTAACTAATATGACTCCCATACCATTAAATTCAACCCTCAATAAATGACCTCATCACCAACTACATATAATCACCTTACTCTTCCTTTTTGTCTTATTTTTTTTTTATAAAATGATCCCTCAATAAATGAATCTTGTAAAAACAAAAACAATCTCCTTAATCATACAGTTAGCAGGGTTGATAAGGAATGGAAAACCTTTCAAGAACTGCAAACCCAACCCAGCAGGTAGGCAAATGCCTTCTACAAATACATCTTTCTGTGGAGTTTCCACAGGTCTACATGCACTTGAACTTAAAGGGCCAAACATCAGGAAAACTGAAATCAACAAAGTTTCCCTCCAGCACAGCAGCTTATCTTCTTCTGTGTGACACCCATTCTTTTTCAGCAACTTTGTCAACACATCAGTGCCCTAATTCTCACGCTGGCTTCAATATAGTATTGAGTTCCTCTAGCCAGATTATCATCTCACTTTTTGCATCTTCTCAACTCCAGGATTCCCATTTGGTTTTCTATAATTTCTAACTCCTTACTGAAATCCTTTATTTGTTGAGTCATTGTTACCATGCTTTCTTTAATTTTAGAAACACAACTCATTTAGTTCTTAGAACATATTATATGAATATAATATGGTATAACAACTCTAGAAATCTGTCTTCCTCCACAATGTGCAGCTACTAATGTCTCTGCTCTGCTCTGCTTTTCTTTAATTCTTGTTATTTTAAAGCCTAGTTTCCTGGAGTTGCCCCTGTGTCTATGTAGCTTAGCCAATGATTCAACAGAGAATTTACTTAAATACTCAATAAAAGTTGTCATCCTTTCCAAAAGGATCTATGTGTGGTCAGGGTAGTATATCCAACATCCAGAACAGTTTCAAGTCTCCCCACATTTTAGTTTAGTCTCCACTGTGGAAAGCCATCATAAAAGTTACTATAATAAAAAAACACAGAAACTAAAAAACATTTTCCTTAATGATGCTAATCTTTTATTTCAAAACTGAATTCTGTTCTATTACTTGTTTTCTTTTGTCTCCTACTGTAATCCTGCATACGAGAAAACAGTAGGCAGAGAAATAACAAGGCCTCAGCCACAGGAAACCCTAAATATGTTTTTAATTCCTTTCTCTTCTCTCTTGTAAGAGCATTGTCTTATGGTAACAAAGATTTTAGGATAGCAAAATTCACTCTCTGGAATAACAATATAAACTTTTAATAGTGGTTCAAAGAATTTTTTTAATTTCCTTACCCAGAAGATCCAGTGCTCTTACAAACACCAAGGAGGGGCCTTTTTTCAGCAAAGTTGTCACACTTTTGAGTACCTGATAAGGAACATAAAATAAAATGTAAAATAAAACTTTGAGAAGTATTCTTGTATATTTTCCATTATCTTCATGCTCTCAAATTATTTACAGCTGAAGAGACAGCAAAACATTCATTATAAATTGACATAATTTATACACTTGACTGAACAAAAATAGAACAGCTATAAGTAAAACATAACTATTTTTAAAGTGGAACCAGCATTTAAAACATCTTTTTTAAAAAACTGGCACCAACTTCAATCTTATACACATTCTCCATGAGATCAGAAACCTCTTCCAACTCCACCAACTAATTACCTAAGACTAGTATAATTTTCATGTCAAAACTAAATAAAGGTAGGTCAGGCCAGAAAAATTATAAAATTATAGGCCATTATCAATATACATAAATGCAAAATTCCTTTTCAAAAATGTAAACTGAGTAGCAATATATGAGAAAAAACAAAGTCTCATAACAAAGTTGGATTTACTCAAGTTATAATTTCACATTACAAAACCTACTAATGTAATTGCTTATATTAGCAATGTAGCAGATGCAGAAAAAACATTCTATTCTGCACTATTCTATATACTATCCTGTATTCATCTAGTCATGATGAGAACAAAACAAAACAAAAAAACTTGTTTTCTTGTCCCAATAATGATTATCTACAAAATATTCTACAACAAAATCATAGGTAATGCTTTCAGAGTACTGCCATGAAAATCAGTAATAACACAAGGATATCCAATTAAATGTTCTATTCAACCCTATTCTGGAAGTCCTAGACAGGATAATAACAATAAATGAACTCAATAATATTGAGTTCAGGGGCGCCTGGGTGGCGCAGTCGGTTAAGCGTCCGACTTCAGCCAGGTCACGATCTCGCAGTCTGGGAGTTCGAGCCCCGCGTCAGGCTCTGGGCTGATGGCTCGGAGCCTGGAGCCTGTTTCTGATTCTGTGTCTCCCTCTCTCTCTGCCCCTCCCCTGTTCATGCTCTGTCTCTCTCTGTCCCAAAAATAAATAAACGTTGAAAAAAAAAATTTTTAAAAAAAAAAATAATATTGAGTTCAATAATAATAATATTGAACTCAATAATGTTGAGTTCAATAATATTGCTGGATATAAAATCAATGTAATAGCAGCAACAAGCAGAAGAATAAAGTCAGGAGTCAGAACCACAAAAAAAAAAAAAAAAAAAAAAAAAAGATGCTCAACCTCACACATGAGAGAAATTCCACTTAAAACTATATTGAAATTTGCTAATTTTCAGAAGTGATAATGGTACTATGGTTATAATTTTAAGATTCCTTATCTTTTGGAAATAAATAATAAAATATTAACCAATAAGCTGGCATGATATCTGGGAGAAGATAGTTCACAATTTTCTGGATAAAGGGGAATAGATGTTAATGAAATAAGATTAGCCATAAAATGATGGGTAATAGATTATTAGAGATTGATATACTATTTTTACTACTTCTGAATAAATTAGAAATTTTCCATTAAAAATGTTTAAATTAGGGGCGCCTGGGTGGTGCAGTCGGTTAAGCGTCCGACTTCAGCCAGGTCACGATCTCCCGGTCCGTGAGTTCGAGCCCCGCATCAGGCTCTGGGCTGATGGCTCGGAGCCTGGAGCCTGTTTCCAATTCTGTGTCTCCCTCTCTCTCTGCCCCTCCCCCGTTCATGCTCTGTCTCTCTCTGTCCCAAAAATAAATAAAAAACGTTGAAAAAAAATTTTTTTTAATGTTTAAATTATACTTATAAACACTGACCTTTACATAAGACCTTCTCAAAAAAATCCAAAAGTTCTGTAAAATTTTCTGGTTATATCAATCAGTTATAAATGCAAATAGCCTTCAATAGAGAAATATCACTGCTAAGATTTCATCCTACATATATACTCAGCCATGAGGAAAGTAACTTGTATACAAAATTATTCACTGTAGCATTGTTTGTAACAGCAGAGGACTAGTAAGTTCTAAATATATAACAAAGTATTTCCTATAGCTGTAAAAGAATAAATGTATGCTCTATGAAAATATGGAATGAAATCCAAAAAAAAAAAAATATATATATATATATAATAACAGAAAAATACAAAATATTGTCCCATTTTTTGTATAACATGGAGAAAAAAGACTTATTTGCATATAAACATATCCACACACACTCTAAGATACATACAAAATCTTATCTAATGGCCACCAATGGGAGGGAGAATGGAAAAAGCAAAAGACAGAGAACAAAAATGGGAAAAAAAGTTTTTCATAGTCTATATACTTTATACTTTTCAATTTTAAAACCATATGAACATGTTAATTTCCCCCCAAATTTTGCTTTGTTTTGAAATAAGGAGACAAATGCCAGAAGACACCAGTATGTGTTTGTTTCACTTTCTGAGATAAGCTGGTAGACTGAAGATATGCATTTCATTTTGTCCGTTCTGAAAATTCCAGTGAAAGCATATTAAATCAAACAGGGTTAAAAACTATATAATAACATCAACAAATACTGGAACTAGATAAGTGATAACTAACTTAGCAGTCCTAAGTGAAAGTTCAAGCTACTCTTGGGAGAAAAAACAGAATCTGAGACTCAAATTACTTGACACCTGATTATACCAGGTATACCTGAGATTTATCCTTATACAGTTAGGAGATTGTAAAGGAGTTTGTAAGCTTTCTCTAGAGAATTTAACAAGTCAGTCCATGAATAAAAGACCAAAAGACACTGTCAGTCAGAAGACCCCAACAAAGAGCACAACTAAAGCACCAAACAATAAATTAAAAATTGACAAACACATCACAGAACTTTCAATCAGGTTTTTAGTTTGTCACTTATAAATATGTGCAGACAAGGAAAAGGAAAACAATCATCTGCAAAGTGGCTAACTCTATACAGGAAGAAAAACATCTATCTATCTATCTATCTATCTATCATTTCTAAGATATAAGAGAAGCTATTTTAGGCATGGAACAATACAAGAATGCAATGAAAATGGACTCTTGGAGAATAAAAGAGAACTCCTGGAAATTAAAAAACAAGATAGATTATTTAATAAACTCAACACAAGGGTCAAAGGTAAAACTGAGAAAATGTCTCAGAGAGCAAAAACACAAAACTAGAGGAAAATGGCATTAATCTACACACACACACATGAAATGTTAAAGGAGCAATCTCAAAAGTCTAATATAAATAGGAGAAAAGGGAAAAAACAGAGAAAATAGAGAGGAAGAAATCATCTATGAAATGTTTCAAAAAAATTTTCACTGAACAAAAGTATATGAGTTTATAAGCCCTTTGAGAGTCTAGAACAATTGATTGAACAGATCAACCCCAATATGTATCGTTTCAGGATAATGGCAACAAGAAGTTTCTACAAGTCTCCATGGAGAAAAAACAGGTTGTTTACAGAAGCAAGAATTCCAGTGGCTACTCTAGGTATTATATAACATCAAAAAAAAACCCAGCTAACATCATATAAACTGAATGCTTTCCCCCTAAAATCAGAAGCAAGGCAAGAATATCCATTCTCACCACTGCTATTTAACTTACTACTGGAAGTTCTAGCCAAGGCAATAAGACAAGAAGGAAAGAAAAAAGGTATACAGATAAGAAAGGAAGAAATAAAATCCCTATGTGCTGATAATATGACTGACACATAGAATCAACATCAAACATAACAAAATAAAAAAGAAGCAAATTAGTGAGTTAGTTCAGCAAAGTTATAGGAGATACGATCAACATACAAAAATCAACTATTTCTTAGAATTACCCTACAACCCAGCAATTGCACTACTAGATATTTATCCAAGGGATACAGGTGTGCTGTTTCGAAGGGGCACATGCACCCCAATGTTTATAGCAGCACTATCAACAATAGCTAAAGTATGGAAACAGCCCAAATGTCGATCAACAGAAGAACAGATAAAAAAGATGTGGTATGTGTATGTGTGTGTGTGTGTGTGTGCGTGTGTGTGCGTGTGTGTGTGTGTATATATATATATATATATATATATATATACACCATTGTGTGTGTGTGTGTATATACATATATATATACATATATATATATACATATATGTATATACATATATACATATATGTATATACACACACACACACACAATGGAGCATTACTGAGCGATCAAAAGAATAAAATCTTGGCCATTTGCAACTACGTGGATAGAACTAGAGGGTATTATGATAAGCAAAACTAGAGAAAGACAAATATATGACTTCACTCATATGAGGAATTTAAGAGACAAAACAGACGAACATAAGGGAAGGGCAGCAAAAAGAATATAAAAACAGGGAGGGGGACAAAACATAAGAGACTCTTAAATACAGAGAACAAACTGATGGTTGCTGGAGGGGCTACCGGTGGGGGATGGACGAAACGGGTAAGGAACATTAAGAAAGAAACTTGGAATGAGCACTGGGATGTTATACATAAGAGATGAATCACTGGGATCTACTCCTGAAAACATTATTGCACTATATGCTAACTAACTTGGATGTAAATTAAAAATAAATAATTAAAATTAAAATTAAAATTAAAAAAATAAAACAGGATATCCTATAGTGGATGTACCTGGAGCATATTATGCTGAATGAAATAAGCCTGACAAAGAAAAACAAATATTGCATGATCCCATTTAAATGTGGGATCTGCAAAGAATGAAACTAGACCTCTTTCTTACACCATTCACAAAAATAAACTCAAAATGGATAAAGGACCTGAATGTGAGACAGGAAACCATCAAAACTCTAGAGGAGAAAGCAGGAAAAAAACCTCTGACCTCAGCCGCAGCAATTTCTTACTTGACACATCTCCAAAGGCAAGAGGAATTAAAAGCAAAAATGAACTATTGGGACCTCATGAAGATAAAAAGCTTCTGCACTGCAAAGGAAACAACAAAACTAAAAGGCAACTGAGAACAAACTGAGGGTTGATGGGGGGTGGGAGGGAGGGGAGGGTGGGTGATGGGTATTGAGGAGGGCACCTTTTGGGATGAGCACTGGGTGTTGTATGGAAACCAATTTGTCAATAAATTTCATATATATATAAAAAAAATAAATTAAATAAAATAAAATAAAATAAAAAATAAATAAATAAAAATGATGTAATTAAGAAAATAAAATAGAACTGAATTTAAAACACAAAAAAAATAAATAAATAAAAATAAATAAATAAATAAAAGGCAACTGATGGAATGGGAAAAGATATTTGCAAATGACATATCGGACAAAGGGCTAGTATCCAAAATCTATAAAGAACTCACCAAACTCCACACCCAAAAAACAAATAATCCAGTGAAGAAATGGGCAAAAGATATGAATAGACACTTTTCTAAAGAAGACATCCAGATGGCCAACAGGCACATGAAAAGATGCTCAACATCGCTCCTCATCAGGGAAATACAAATCAAAACCACACTAAGATACCACTTCATGCCAGTCAGAGTGGCTAAAATGAACAAATCAGGAGACTTTAGATCTGGAGAGGATGTGGAGAAATGGGAACCCCCTTGCACTGTTGGTGAGAATGCAAACTGGTGCAGCCACTCTGGAAAACAGTGTGGAGGTTCTTTGAAAAATTAAAAATAGATCTACCCTATGACCCAGCAATAGCACTGCTAGGAATTTACCCAAGGGATACAGGAGTGCTCGTGCATAGGAGCACTTGTACCCCAATGTTTATAGCAGCGCTTTCAACAATAGCCAAATTATGGAAAGAGCCTAAATGTCCATCAACTGACGAATGGATACAGAAGATGGTGGTTTATATATACAATGGAATACTACTTGGCAATGAGAAAGAATGAAATCTGGCCATTTGCAGCCATGTGGATAGAACTGGACAGTGTTATGCTAAGTGAAATAAGTCAGGCAGAGAAAGACAGAAACCATATGTTTTCACTCTTATGTGGATGCTGAGAAACTTAACAGAAGACCGGGGGGGGGGAAGGGAAGGGTGGGGAAAAAAGTTACAGAGAGGGAAGGAGGCAAACCATAAGAGACTCTTAAATACTGAGAACAAACTGAAAGTTGATGGGGGTTGGGGGAGAGGGGAAAGTGGGTGAGGGGTATTGAGGAGGGCACCTGTTGAGATGAGCACTGGGTGTTGTATGGAAACCAACTTGACAATAAATTATATACATAACACTGAATATTATAAGTTATATATTATATATTATCATATACTGAATATTATAAATTATATATATTATTATACACTGAATATTATAAATTATATGTATTATATATATTGTATATATATATATATATATAACACTGAAAAAAATAAATGTGGAATCTGCAAAAATTGAACTTATAAAAGCAGAGAGTAGAATGGTGGTTGACGAGGATTGGGGAGTGGGGGAAATGACGAGATGTTAGCCAAAAGGTGCAGAGTTTCAGTCATGCAGGATGAATGTACTCTGGAGATGTACAGCATGGTGACTGTAGCTAATAATATTATATTGTATACTTGAATTTTGCTAACAGAGTAGATTTTATTTTCACCACACCAAAACAACACAAAAAAACAAAAAACGGTAACTACGTAAAATGATAGCTATATTAATTAGTTTGAGTGTGGTAATCATTTCAGGATATATACATACATGAAACATCACACTGTAATCTTAAATATATGTAATTTGTAATATAATTTGGCAATTATACCTCAATGTAATGTATACCTCAATTATACCAATATGTAATGTAATTTGTCAATAATACCTTAATAAAGCTGGGGGGAAAAATCAGCTATTTCCATCTACTAGCAATGAATGTATGAAAAATGAGATTAAAGGTACAATAACAATTTGTACACCTGCAACTAATATTACACTAACTGGAATTTAAATAAAAACTTCTTTAGAAAGTAAAATTACATTTATAATTGCTCTAAAATTAAATACTCAGGTATAAATCTAACAAAACATGTGTAGAATTATATACCGAAAACTACAAAATGCTGACAAAAGAAATGAATGACAATCCAAATAAATGGAGATATATAATTGATATAAGATACACAGATTAAGGGAACAGAAAAGCACCCATAAATATGGCCAACTGATTTTTATAAGGGGGAACAGCAATTAAATGGAGGAAGAGTAGTTGTCTTTTCAACAAATAGTCCTGGAGCAAATGGATATCCATAAGAAAAAAATAAAACCTAACCTAAACCATACACCTTATCCAAAATTAACTCAAAATAGATCATAGATTTATATGTAAAACTATGTAGCTTTTAGAAGAAAATTTAGAAGAAAACCTGCAGGACCTAGAAGAGTCTCAGACATACACAACATAAAAAGTATGATTCACAGGACCAAAAAAAATCAATAAATTGGATTTAATTAAAATTAAAAACTAGCAAAAACTTTTAATAATAAAAAAAAAGCTACACTTTGGGGGAAAAAAATACTTACAAAACACATGTCTGACAAAAACCCCATATCCACAATATATAAACTCAAACTCAACGCTAAAAAAAACATACAATCCTATTAGAAAATGGGCCAAAGATATAAAGAGATATTCCACTGAGGGGCACCTGGGTGGCTCAGTCAGTTAAGCATCCAACTTTGGCTCAGGTCATGATCTCACAGCTTGTGAGTTTGAGCCCTGTGTCAGGCTCTGTGCTGACAGCCCAGAGCCTGAAGCCTGCTTCAGATTCATTCTCATTCTCTCTCTCTCTCTCTCTCTCTCTCTCTCTCTCTCTCTCTCTCTCTCTCTCTTCCCCTCTCCCACTCACACTCTATCTCTCTCTGTCTCTCAAAAATAAACATTAAAAAAATTTTTAAATAAAAAAAATGAGATATTCCACTGAAAAGATACGGGTAGCAAATAATACAGATGAAAAGACTGTCAACAAATAATACAGATGAAAAGACTGTCAACATTACCAGCCATCAAGAAAATGGAAATTAAGACCACAATGAGATACAATTATACAGCTATTAGAATAACTAGAAGAGAAAATTATTACAGTGACAAATGTTGGCAAAGATGTAGAGAAACTAGATCTTTCATACATTCCTAGTGGAAATGTAAAATAGTGCAGTCCCTCTAGAAAAGAGTTTGATGTTTTCTTTAACACATCCCAGAAATCACAGTACTGGGCATTCATCCCAGAGAAATAAAAACGTATTTCCAAACAAACTTGTACACAAATGTTTATAGTAGTTTTATTTGTAGTAGCCAAAAAGTGAAATCATCCCAGATGTCATTCAACAGATGAATGATATCTCTATACCATGTAATATTAATCATTACAAAAATGAAACTGTTCATACACTGAACAACTTGAATATAACTCAGGAACATTGTGCTAAGTGAAAAAGCCAATCTCAAAACTTCACATACTGTGTTATTCCAGGTATGTAACAATCTTGAAATGACAAAATTATTATAGAAATGGAGAGCAGACTGATGGTTCTCAAAAGTTAGGGATGGTGGAAGAAGACAACATGAAGGAAATTGTTGTAGTGATGGTCTAGATTTGTATCTTTTTTGTGGTGGTGGTTAAAGCGATCTACACTTGTGATCAAACATCATGGAACTATGTGCACACATTCCAGCACTGTCGATTTCTTGGTTAACATATTATTCTATACTTATATATGATGTAACCAGTGGGAAAAATTAGGTGAAAGGTACACAGCACCCTTCTCTAGTATTTTTGCAACTTCCTGTAAATACATAATATTTCAGAAAACTCCTTGCTAGGATTGCTTTATAAATGTTTTTCTACAATATTAAATAATTTGGATTTTACTCCTTAAAAGGTACATATGTCTTGCAGAAGAATGAAACTGGACCACTTTCTTACACCATACAAAAAAATAAATTCAAAATGGATGAAAGATCGAAATGTAAGACAGGAAAGCATCAAAATCCTAAAGGAGAAAACAGGCAGCAACCTCTCAGCCACAGCAAATTTTTACTAAACATGTCTCCAGAGGCAAAGGAAATGAAAGCAAAAATGAAGGGACCTAATCAAGATAAAAAGTTCTTCACAGCGAAGGAAACAAGCAACAAAACTGAAAGGCAACCAACAGAATGGGAAAAGATACCTGCAAATGACATACTAGATAAAGGGTTAGTATTCAAAATCTATTAAGAACTTCTCAAACTCAACACCCAAAACAAATTATCCAGAGAGGAAATGGGCAGAAGACATGAACAGACACTTTTCCAAAGACATCCACATGGCTAAAAGATACATGAAAAGATGCTCAACATCACTCACCATCAGACAAATACAGATCAAAACCACAATGAGATACTACCTCACACTTGTCAGAATGGCTAAAATTAACAACTTGGGAAGCAACAGATGTTGGTGAGGATGCAAAAAAAATTTGTGCTGTTGGTGGGAATGCAAACTGGTGCAGCCAACTCTGGAAAACAGTATGGAGGTTCCTCAAAAATTTTTAAATAGAACTACCCTACAACTCACCAATAGCACTACTAGGTATTTATCCAAAGGATACAAAAATACTGATTTGAAGGGGCACATGCACCCTGTTTATAGCAGCATTATCAATAACAAATTATGAAAAGAGCCCAAATGTCCATCAACTGATGAATGGATAAAGATGTGGCATGTGTGTGTGAATATATACATACATATATGTGTGTATGTATATATGTGTGTATATATATATAAGAATATATATACATATATGTATGTATAGACAATATGCATTGTACATATATATTACGTATGTATATTTATACACATATGATATATATACACACATATACATACACACACACACACACATATACACAAACACAATGGAATATTACTCAAAGATCAAAAAGAATGAAATCTTCACATCTGCAACAATGCGGATAGAACTAGAGTATATCATGCTAAGCAAAATAAGTCAGAGAAAGAGAAACATCTATTATTTCACTCATATGTGGAATTTAAGGAACAAAACAGATGAACACAGGGGAAGGGAAGGAAAAATAAAGTAAAATAAAAATAGAGGGAGGTAAGCCATAAGAGACTTAAATATAGAGAAAACTATATTTAAATTGAACATTGCTGGAGGGAGGTGAGTGGGCAACAGGCTAAATGGGTGATGGGCATTAAGGAAGGCAGTCGTTGGGGTGAGTACTGGGTGTTATATGTAAGTGAGGAATCACTAAATTCTACTCCTGAAACCAATATTACATTATATGTTAACTAACTTTATAAATGATTAATTTACTAAGGATTATGTGCTGTTATCCCTGCTAAACAAATAAATCAAATTTCACAATTAACAATGTAACTTGAGTGAAGCACAAGTTAACAATTAACTGGTCCAAAGCCCACAATATTTATGTTCCAAATTAATTACAGCTTGACTTCATCTATGCAAACCTAATTCTTCACTCCTACATATTTCACCTTCACTTTTAACAATAACTATTTTACTTCTGCTTCCTGGTCTCTGTAAGATCTTTACAGTTTGTACCTGTGTTATACATAACAACTTGATATTCTGATGAATGAAACATCATGTCTTTAAAATGCAAATAATACTGGCAAGAATAGTTTGATTGTTTTGCATTTCTCAAACCTAAACGGAAGAACTCCCATTGGTTTCAGCTGACCTAACAGGTTACATAAGTACTCCCGACTTTGCACTAGAAGGTCAGCCACCTGACACTTACTGAAGACTTATACTCTTCATGGATATTCAGAGAAGATAGCCAAGCAAAAATTTTAAACCCTCTCCCTCAACACAATTTTAAAAACCTTAACTTGCCAAAAGCATAACCTCCAACGCAACTACTACCAAAACCATGCAAGTAGAAAAGACCAGCGTCAACAATAAGCAAACAAATAATAACAGAACCTCCAAATCTATTTGAGGCATGCTTTTCAGTTTAAAAAAAAAAAAACAAAACTTTAATTTTGGAGTTAGAAAACTAAGTAACAAAACCTTAACTCTGCTTTAAATAATGTCATTGTAGATGGTTTGAAGAAATACAGTTTTTAAAGTGTTAGTATAAAAATTCTACAATCTCATGAACACTATAGCTATTAACCTGATTTTTCATGCAGTATAAATAGGAGCATGTACTCTCCATGATGCCTAATGGAGTCATCACCCTCCCATAACGTAATCCTCCAAATTGTAGAGATTAACTTTTTATATATAAAATTGTGTTTATTTGCATGTACAATAGAGAGAATGACGTTACACACACCTGTTCTACAGCATTTAACAGAATGTAGCATGATGATTGAAATGAAAAGCGGCTAGCCAAATCCATCAAATATAAAAACTATTGCAATCCTGTTGTAAAGTCCTTTTGTTAAACTCCTTTTATTCTAAATCCTTTTAATTCTGTCCTATAACACTAAAACATTTATAAAAAGCTTAAAATCCTAATAAATCGCACAATTAAAGTAATGAAAATGGGCTTGCCCACCAAGTCACAACTCCCCTCTCCCTCAACAAAATTCAAGACAGTTTGCATGTCAGAAAATGTTAAATAATATCCCCCACCATACATACCATTATAAACTCATTTAAACCAAAGAGTTTAAGCTCATAAATAAGCCTTAAAGATTTCAAGAAATCAAACAGAAACCACTTTTGCAAGGATCCGAAAACAGATCCAGAGGCAAATACAAATCCAAGTGATAATGAAATATTCCAACTCTACTATGATGGCTTGAACATAAAGATCTTACACAAAAGTATGCTAATACTAATAAAATTTAAATGAGAATGTATTTTACAGAAAGATCCCATTGAACAATTTAATGCATCTTATCAGTTAATTAAACCATTTCCAAGCCTCCTCCATTTTTTATTTTACTGAAATAATTTTCTTTTAGAAAAGATTTAATCCAACCAGTTTGTCCATGTCCAGTTTTCCTTATAGATTCTCTCAATGTGAGCTTCAAGTTGCAGTCATTATTCTGCAGATCTAAATTTTAGCTAGAAACATGATTCTATTGTCATTTATAGTCAAATTTTATTGTGTGTAATTTTAGATTCTTTCAGGATCTTTTCCCACTAAAAAATTATATTTTCTTACAAAATTTTCTACTTTATGCTTCAAAATAATCTCCAGTATAATCTGGGTAATCCTCATATTTATATCTTACCTAAAAGAGAAAAATGCAAGGAATTTTTTAAGACAGAGAAGACAGAGATGAAGTTGGAGATGAGCAGGGAGATAGATACAAGAAACTAGATACAGAGGTTGCAGGTTCCATCAACCAACCACAAGGAGGATAAACAGGACAGAAATCTTATTACCTTGAACAATTTTATCTAAATATGACCACCAAAGACATATTTGTCATTTGCCTCAAACATCCAAAATATGTGTAATACATTTTAGCTTCCACAGTTTCAAAAAGTTTAATATATTAAAGACATTTTTTCATTACAGCTAGCTTTATTACCTTCCTCCATAAATTAAAGTGTTCGATATGTGAAGTATCCCTTAATAATGGCATCACATGCTTCACTTTAATAATCTGGCCTTTGCGGCTCTTTCACAGATGAGACTCCTCAGACCCTAACAAACACAAAGTACAAACCATCCATCTGACAGCTGAGTAAACTGATACTAAGAGAGGTTAAATAACTCGACCAAGTTGTTGTGCTATTAAATGCCACATGTGAACCTGAAAGACAGTCCAGAATTCCTTCCTTTGCTACCATTGGTCACTGAAAAAAGCTACTGCCAGAAAATTAGGATCAACTTCCCTGCTGAAAAATAAACAAAATTATTGGCAAAGGCTAATGTATTTAATCCCTTAGTGCTTTAATTCTTTCATCTGTAAAGTGAGGATAAATACCAATACCTCACATAGGATTGCTGTGAGGATTTAGAAAGATAATAAATGCAATGGACTAAGCAAGGTGCTGTAACATGTAACAACTCAATAATCTTGATGTAGTTATGATTGTTGCTGGCAATAGTGTGGTGAATCCATTCATCTGCTTTTCTGGTAAAAAACAAAACAAAACAAAACAAAACAAACAAAATACTGTTCACATGCTTGAGTTTCTATTTGCTCTCCTACCATGGGGCCAGTATCTCTTTGACCTAACCCCCTCTGTGTCTTGTACACTCATAATGGAATACGCCAAGCACACTTCTGCCTCAGGAATGCTGCACTTTTCTGCTCTCTGCTTAGAAATACCAAGTTATGCCCTAGTTATGTGCATAGGTCACTTGCATGCTTTTTTTTTTTAGGTCATGCTAAATATTTTCCAATCAGAAAGATCATCGCTAATCATGTTCAGGCTCCTTACTCTGATTTTTCTTCAAAACACTTAACAGATTACATTATAATATATATGTATTTCTCTTTGGTAAATTATACCTGCATTAAAAATATGAAGCAAATGAGAAATTTGTTCAGTAGCAAAGGAAATAAACTGTGTGCATAACATTGATAATGGTTAATTAGAATGGTTAAGACTAGTGAGCTTTTCCTTTTTCTTATCTAAAATGTGACGAAAATATTTATAATTATTAAGGGAAAAAGGTATAGAGGAGTTTATTATCCCACTCTTTCTACCTTTCTGGGGCTTTGATGTTTTTCAAAATAAGAAGTTGGAATATATATGCATTAGAATACAAAGTAATCTACTTCATTCAAAATGTTAATTACATCCACTTTAGAAGTGATGGCCAATGCTACAACATAAAGGTTTTTAACAAGTTTTACCTCAAACTTTTTAGAAAAAAGGTTTGCCTAAAACGCAAAATAACCTCAGAAAGGATAACTAATCTTTCATTTGAATTGCTGAACTACAAACGTGAACATGATCATGCACAGTCCCATATCAAAGTCAAATAATATTTACAATTGTTCTTGAGTCTTAATCATGAATATAATAAATTTCCTACATATTCACAGTCATTGTATACATGTATATTTCACATTTCAAATAAAACATATGTATATTAAATACAGATATTTTTTAGATGTGTTTTACAAAATGGGATCACAGTATACATATCATCTGAATCTTATTTTCCTCACTCAATGCATCATGTACATCCCTCCAGGTCAACATCTAATGCACTTTTTCATAGCTTCCTAATATTCCATGGTGCACCCACAACATAATTTATTTGACTATTCCTCTTAATGTGTGCATCCAGGCTGTCTGCTATAAACATTCTTGTAAATATATAGTATATCAGTATAGACTGATACTTCTGTTCCTATGAAGTAGACTTTCGAACATGAAACTGCTAAGTCAAAAGACATGTGTGGGATTGAAAGATGTATTTAATTTAATAAACACTGTTTGCTCATTTTCCAAAAAAGCTTTTAAAATTCACGTTCCTCCTGGGGCACCTGGGTGGATCAGTTGGTTAAGCATCTGACTTTGACTCAGGTCATGATCTCATGGTTAGTAAGCTCAAGCCACATGTCCAGCTTTGCACTGACAGCTCCGGGCCTGGAGCCTGCTTCGGATTCTGTGTCTCCTCTCTCTCTCTGCCCCTCCCCCACTTGTGTGCGCGCACGCGCGCTCTCTCTCTCTCTCTCTCAAAAATAAATACACTTGTAAAAAAAGCATTAAAAGGCAAAATTAGTCTCAAACCATACATGTGGCATTACATCACAGTTTATATTAATACAGAAACTCTGTATATACCAGAAAAGAATGTACATTTAGTTTAGAAAAAATACACTCAGGTAAGAAAGGTAAAGAGGAAGTTCATGATGAAAATTCTATTATATGGCTAGTATGAGAATAAAGGAAGCAAAACCACATTACCAAAAATCTAAAGATGTTTAGGAATTATCTATTTACAAATGTAAAAATTTACAAATGTGTAAATATAAATATGCATGCACTTAAAGACTTGATTTTAATTAGCTTAACATGTTAAGATTTAATGCAAAATATCCAAAGGCCAATGAACATGTTTTCTAGTCCTAAATTTTGATTTGAACATAATATAGTAAATAGAGCATGGAATTTGAAGTCAGACACAGGTGGACACACAGAAACACACAAAACTCATTTCTGCAACTAATTGCTTTATAACCTTAATTCTGAACTTTAGTCTCCACTTCTATAAACGAGATTCTACCTAACCTACACATAGCAAGTGCTTAATAAATGGCAGCTATTATAATAAAGTAAGATAAAATGAAAGAATTCTAGGGGAGAGCTGATGTTAAAAAGTTGGCGAAAGAGCACAAATCTTTCACCATAAACTAAACATAGCAGGCAATTATTAAAAAACAATGTTGAGCTTCACACAGTGCTATAAGCTATTTGAAAGAATGCAAGAGATAAACAAAAGTAGTCTTATTAAAGTCATACCTCCTCAATAGGAATTTCTGGACTTCGGAAAACTAGCACACATGAAATAATAAGAAGAAAACTAAATGATAGGCATTAGGTTCTCTTTTAAGCACCAAATAGCTCATAGAGATCATCTTTGCTTGGTTGATAAGGAAAGTTTCATGGAGAATATCAAATTGGAATTAGGAGTCCATGAAGGATAAGAATATGTGGATAAGGAGAGGAAAAAAAATAAAAACATGGACACAAGAAATACAAATGAATCAACATAGGACTGAAGTCCAAAGTATGTATATGTTTAACTAGACAAGGATTTATTGTCAATTGACTAATAAAAAATAAAGTTGATGAGTTAGGACTGGACCAGTTTGGACCCTAAAAAAGAGAGTTTGGAATTAAAGGTGATATACAACAATAAGCCTTTATCAAACAAGCAAACAAATAAAACTACTAGTTAGAGAGGAATTAACCAGCAGCATTATTTATAAAGACTCTAGTTAACAATGAGAAATCTGATTTAGGGAGTGGGATGGAGAACTCAAGCTTATTTTTCTCCAAGTCCTTTGCAGTTCCACATAAATTCTAAATCAACTTGTTGAGGTGCTAGGGTGGCTCAGTCAGTTAAATATCTGACTTTGGCTCAGGTCATGATTTCATGGTTCGTGAGTTCGAGCCCTGCATTGGGCTCTGTGTTGACAGCTCAGAACCTGGAGCCTGCTTCTGATTCTGTGTCTCCTTCTCTCTGCCCCTCCCTGCTCACACTGTGTCTCTCTCCCTCTCAAAAATAAACATTAAAAAAAAAAAAACTAAATCAACTTGTCAATTTCTTCAACACCCTAGTGTTTTGATTGGGATTTTGCTCAATCAACAAATTAATTAATCTGTATAATGAGTGCTCTAACACATTGGTTCTCAACCAGGGGTGATTTGACAATGCCAGGAGACATTTCTGATTGTCATGACTAGGGGCAGAGGAGGACATTATTCATTGCAGTCTCAAACCAGATAAAACTGAAATGTCCATTAACAGTAAAACAGACAAATATGATACATTCATACAGTGGGTAACTTTCACAGGGTCATCATACTTTTTCTTAATGGGACAGACAGTAAATATCTCAGGCCTGTGGGCGATGATGTCTCTGAAACAACTACTTAGCTTTGCCCACTTAGCACAAAAGCAGCCTTAGACAATATTTGAACATATAGACATGGTTGTATTGCATGAAATTTTATTAAAAAAAAAAAAAAAAAACAGGGAACCAGCTGTGGCCATGTCTGTCAGCCCCTGCTCTATGTCAGCCTCTATACGGCAGTGGGAGTTCACAAAGGGGACAGAAGGAGGTTGTGCTAGTGACATCTAATAGGTAGAAGCCAGGGAATGCTGCTAGACACCTAAAATTATGCAAGAAAGACCTTCGCAACAAAGAATTTTCTGGCAAATATGTCATTAGTGCTGAGAAACCCTGCTCTACAGTGATGGAAATTGGTAAGCTATAGCTTCAAAAAACAACATGAAGGCATTTGAAAACACATGTCTAAATAAGAAGCCATGCAAAAGAATGTATACTCTATGATTCTATGTAAGTTCAAAAACCATAGTGTTCAGGGGATGCACATTTGCAGTAGCTTAAAAAGAAAGGAACTATTCACCATAAAAATCAAAAATGGTGATTTCTTTAGAGGAAGGAAAGGAGACTGACTCGAATGAGTCACTTGGGGGCTTTGGGCTTGCTAACAGTGTTGTGGTTCTTATCCTCCATGTTGCTGAAAAGGTACTCATGTTACACTGTATATCTTAAGCTATATATGTTAAACTGTTTATGTCTTATGTACTTTTCTAAACCTGTTATAATTTACAATATAATCAGAAACCAAAAGTTATTGAAGTTAAATTTGACAGAATGGAAGATAAATTTAAGAAATCCTCCTCCAAAATTAGAACAAATGGAAAATGAAAGATAAAAAGCAAAATTAAATAAGAAAGTTATAGATGCCCAATATCTAACTTGTAAGAGTTCCAAAAAAAGAGAATAAGGAAAACAGAAGGAAATTATAAATAAAATAATACAACAATTTTCCAAAACTGAATAACATAAAGCCCTACACCATACCCTCTATTCTCCACACAGCAGAGTATGATGCTATAAAAGTACAAGTCTGATTGATCGAATTTGCAAAACCCTCTAGTGGCTTCCCAACTCATTCATAGATGGAAAATAAAAGCCAAAAATACTTATAATGGTTTACAAGTCCTACATCCTTTGGTTCATCATTTCTCTCTCACCGGTCTCTTAACACCCCTCACCCTTTCTGTCTCACTAGCATCCTCTTTGAAGTTACCCAAATATGCAAACAATGTTCCCTCCTTGGGGTCTTGACACTCTGCCTGTAAAGGATGACTAATTTTTTCAAGTCCTAAGGTTATTTGACATTTAAAGCTAGGTAAATGATTTGTTCATTTTAGCCACTCTGACTGCCGTGAGGTGATATCTGAGTGTGGTTTTGATTTGTATTTCCCTGATGAGGAGCAACGTTGAGCATCTTTTCATGTGCCTGTTGGCCATCTGGATGTATTCTTTAGAGAAGTGTCTATTCATGTTTTCTGCCCATTTCTTCACTGGATTATTTGTTTTTCGGGTGTGGAGTTTGGTGAGCTCTTTATAGATTTTGGATACTAGCCCTTTGTCCGATATGTCATTTGCAAATATCTTTTCCCATTCACAATGGAATACTATGTGGCAATGAGAAAGAATGAAATATGGCCTTTTGTAGCAATGTGGATGGAACTGGAGAGTGTTATGCTAAGTGAAATAAGTCATACAGAGAAAGACAGATACCAAGTTTTCACTCTTATGTGGATCCTGAGAAACTTGGCAGAGGTCCATGGGGGAGGGGAAGAAAAAAAAAAGAGGTTAGAGAGAGAGACAGCCAAAGCATAAGAGACTCTTAAAAACTGGGAACAAACTGAGGGTTGATGGGGGGTGGGAGGGAGGGAATGGCAGGTGATGGGTATTGAGGAGGGCACCTTTCAGGATGAGCACTGGGTGTTGTATGGAAACAAATTTGACAATAAATTTCATATTAAAAATAAAATAAAATAAAGTTAGGTAAATGAGGGGCACCTGGGTGGCTCAGTTGGCTCAGCGTCCAAGTCTTGATCTTAGCTCAGATCATGATCTCATGGTTCATGAGTTAGAGCCCTGTGTTGGGCTCTGCACTGACAGCAAGCAGCCTGCTTGGGATTCTGTCTCTCCCACTCTCTGTCCCTCCCCCTCTCAATAAAATAAACTCTAAATAAATAAATAGATAAATAGATAAATAAATCTAGGTAAATGAGTGATTTCTAAAAAATAAAACTTAAATTTCAATAAAAAAAGAACCTCTGTTGTTAAATGAATACACATTTAGGACTGTCCTGTCTTCCAATAAACTGATGTTTTTGTCTTTATGAAATGTCCCTCTTTATCCCTGGGAATACTTGCTCTTAAGTCTCTAAATAAAGTCTTTACCCAATACTAATACAGCCACTCCGGCTTTCTTATTATTAGTTTCTACACAGTATAAATTTACCACCTGATTACCTTAAATGTATTGGTATCTTTATATTCAACATTTATTTTTTATTGACTGCATATAACTAGGTCCTGTCTTCTTTTGGATTAACTAAGTCTTGTTTAATATTCTATTTTATCCCTTCTATTGTATGATGAACTACATTTATTTGGTTTTGTTGTTTTTTTCCTTCTGCTTTTCCTTTTCTCTCTTGCTCTAACAACTGCAGTATGTGTCTAAGTTATTTCACTCATTATCAGGAAAATACAAATTTATCTTCAAATAATATAGTATTTCATCTATAATTCAAGACTCTCCTAACAGTATATTGTTCTTTTTCTTTTTTTTCCTTTTTTTTTTCTTTGAGAGAGAGAGAGAGCACGCGCGAGCACCCACACGCACACTGAGCAGGGGAGAGGGGCAGAGGGAGGGGAGGGAGAGGGAGAGGGAGGAAGAGGGAGAGAGAGAGAGAGAAAGAGAGTCAGAGAGAATATCTTAAGCACTTTCCATGCTCAGTACGGAGCCTGATGAGGGGCTTGGTCCCACGACCCTGGGATCATGATCTGAGCTAAAATCAAAAGTCAGATGCTCAACTAACTGAGCCACTCAGGCACCCCAAGTATATTTGCTCTTTAAACCACTAGTTATCCTCATATGCTGTTCATTCTTAATTTTCAGTTCCTATTTAAGGCAAAAACAAAAACAAAAAACTAAGTATCTGGTGTGGGTTTCTTTTCCTTTGAAGGTTAGCCTGTTTTCTAGCTAGGTTGTTCACCTGGTTGAATTCTTGACAGAAATGTCTTTGTGGAACATGATAAAGGCAATGACAGAAGGACAGAAAGAATTAAAAATATGATATTCAAAGAGATAAGCAGAGAATTTTCCAGAATTATGTAAAGGCAACAATCCTGTGATCCAATAAGCTTGATAAATCTCTAGTAGAATAAAAAGAAATTCACACCTAGAAAAAAGCCTGGAAACACATACACCAATTGTTAATATTTTCACTAATAAAGAAAGAAATAGAATTCCTGCAAAGAAATATACATGTATAACTACATGCAATTCATTTTTATAAATTTAAAAAAATTTTTAAAGACTAAGAAAAAAGATGAGAACAAGACAGAGACAATACAAGGAAATATGATCCAATTAAGTATATGATAGAATAAATTCAAGAAGAAAAACAAGGAGAAGAAGGAAAACTCTTTGGGATATGACTTCAAATCCCAAAATAAAAAAAAAATTTAAACATGGTGGAAAAATTATCTTAAAGGGCCAACATTTAAATTGTTTCCATGTATGTCTATCAAAGTATCTATAGATATCCTATAATTAGCTTAGGAGTGTACCTCAAAAAATGCCACATTTAGCCACAACTCTAAGAAAGATGTAAAGAACTCCAACCTAGAAATTAGAAGCAACAAAGTTGTTCATACACTCTGATCACTACCTATATCATCCTTTTATGCTCTGAGTGGCTACAACTTATAATAGGAAGCTCTAGGTCATGTTGTTTAAGAGGAACTATCTTCTAAATAAATTATCAAAAATTAGTATTAAAAGGCCTACTTTCAGGGTGACTGGGTGGCTCAGTCAGTTAAGCATCTGACTTTGGCTCAGATCATGATCTCACAGTTATTGAGTTCAAGCCCCACATCAGGCTCCCTGCTCTGAGCAGAGTCTGCTCAGATCCTCTGTCTCTCTCTCTCTCTGCCCCTCCTTCCCTCTCAATCAAAAATAAACAAACATTAAAAAAATAAAATAAAATAAAATAAAATAAAATAAAATAAAATAAAATAAAATAAAATAAAAGGCCTACTTTCAGCCCCAATAAATTTCTGTGTATGAGAAGCTACCTAAAGTGTTAAAAGGATAAATGTCAACTTTTTAAAATATATTATTCTTTTCCCTAAAATACTATAATATACCATGTTCCAATAACCATGTCAGAGCCTATACATTAAATACCCACCAAGAATACTTTTTATTTTTTCTACTGAATTAAAAAAAAAAAGTTCTATTTCCATATGCTCCTACACAGATGTTTACAAAAACTAGTATCTAAATGAAAAAGCTATTAGTTTAAGGACTCACTACACACAGTGTAGTTTCAATGAGTTCACTCTCACCACTATTACTTAACATAGTACTGGGAGTCCTAGCTGTAACAATCAGATAACAGCAAGAAATAAATTGCAAGTAAGAAATCAAACTTTTGTTATTTGTAAATGGCATGATACTCTATACAGAAATCCCAAAAGACTCCACCAAAAAATTGCTAGAATTGATACACAAATTCAGTAAAGTCACAGGATACAAAACCAGCATACATAAATCTGTTACATTTCTACACACCAATAATGAAGCAGTAGAAAGAGAAATTAAAGAATCAATCTCATAACTGCACCAAAAACCAGAAGATACCTAAGAATAAACCTAACCAAAGAGGTTTGTACTCTGAAAACTATAAAACACTGATGAAAGAAAGAGAAGAGGACACAAAGAAATGGAGACATTTCATGCTTATGGGCTGGAAGAACAAATACTGTTAAAATGTCTATACTACCCAAAGCAATCTACACATTTAATGCAATCCCTATCAAAATACCAACAGCATTTTCACAAAGTTAGAACAAACAATCCTAAAATTTGTATGCAACCACAAAAAAACCTAAATAGCCAAAGCAACCTTGAAAAAGAAAAGCAAAGATGGAAGCATCACAATTCCAGACTTCAAGTTATATTACCAAGAATACTTTTCAAAGAGCATCATGCCACACTTGCATGATTTAGACTAACTCTATTAGTAGTGATAGAATAATGTATTTAGAATCAAGGCACAATTAAGACAAATTAAAAACACTACTACTGTATTAACCAAAAAGGGTACTGCAAAAATTTGTATTTAGGTATAAACTACCTCATCCTGGTCAAATACCAGGCTTGGTCTTTTTACATGATAGGTAATTATATACTCATAGAGAGATGTAAAGCCTCTTACACCACCCAGGGAGCAACTATATCAACTAGTAAACTTTGGGGATTTATCTAGTTCCTTTCAGGATTTGCAGACTACAGAGAAATAAATCTTGAATAACACAGAATCCTTGTTGAATAAGCACCAGTTTCCCCAAGCATAACAATATCTGAGAAACAAGAACCAAAATACAGAATATCAAAGTTAATAATGTATAGATGGATCTCTACTACTGTACCAAAATATTCCTGAAGAAAGAATCCTTTCATTTGAAAAGAAATGATTAATTGGACTTCATTTAAATTGAGATGATGGGGAAAAAGCCACAGATAGAAAAAAAGTTATTTGTAAATCATATATCCAACAAAGGACGTGAATCTAGAATACGTAAAGAACTCTCTAGATTCAACAGTAATTAGCAAAATACATGAATAGACACTATCACCCAAGCAGATACAGGGATTTCAAGTAAGCATATGAAAGATGTTCAACATCATTAGCTATCATCAGGAATGTGATACATAAAACCACAAAATAAAAATTTAATCTTTGAAAACCAAAAAGGTAATAACCAAGAAAGACTGCAACATGGAAAAAGGAAAAGAACATTCCAAAAGAAGTTGGTTGAGGATATAGGGGATTTTGCAGATAACAATGACTTCCAGAGGGCCTGGTAAAAAAATTTCAGGAGTTGGGGTGAGCAGTGCAAGGAGAAGGGGAATTAAGAGAGAGATCTGAAAAATCTGGCAAGTGAATGCTATATGGAAGGAGTGTAAGGATGAGAGATGATCTTTAAGCTTCTTATGGCAATTGAGTAACACAAGAATAAAGGACATGAGGAATTTAGTTCCCATGGTCTCCAGATAGTGATGGCAACACTATGAGTATAGTGTGAGAGGAGAAGGAGGTGATGGGGAAGACACTAAGAATTCTAGAGCCACTTTTTCTCTCCTGTCAGTAATGGAATGGAGGTCATGAGACTCCCTCTTGATACCTGCTCATTTTAGCAACTTCCATCAGTGAAGAAAAAATTTCAATTACACGTTACTTAGGGCGCCTGGCTGGCTCAGTCAGAAGACCATATGACTCTTAATCTCAGTGTTGTGAGTTTGAGCTCACCGTGGGTATAGAGATTACTTTTAAAAAAGTAAAACCTTTCAAAAGAATTACACTTTACTTCATTTATCCTCATGAGAGTTCTGTGAGGTAGGTTTAAAAAGGATATTGGGGCACCTGGGTGGCTCAGTCAGTTGAGCATACAACTCTTGATATCAGCTCAGGTCATGATCTCACAGTTGTGGGATCGAGCCCTGCATCAGGCTCCAGGCTGAGCATGGAGCCTGCTTGGGATTCTCTGTTATGCGCACTCTCTCTCTCTTTCTCTCTGCCCCTCCCCCACTCACATGCACACACTCTCTCAAAATAAATAAATAAACATTTAAAAAAATAAAAGTTTTTTGTATGGAAACCAATTTGACAATAAACTTCATATAAAAAAAGTTTAAAAAGGATATTATTTACATTTAAAACGTTGATATACAGGTCAAAAGACTAATTTGAGATGATACTGCACTGGTCTTTTCAATAATATGAATAAAAATACCAAGAACAGATGTTAGCTCCATACATGCAGTCACTGCTCTACATGAAAATAAAAGAAAAAGAGGGAAAAAAATACACACATATATACATACATAAACACACACACACTTTTAAAACAAAGAACTGATTTAATACTACTAAATTTAAAACATTAACAAATTAAGGAATGTATCCTTATGCAAAAATAAAATAAATCTCTCAAGGCAAAATACATACAGAGAAAAATAACCCGCCCTTGTACTTCTTTACTCTAAACTTGTAATTCTCATTTCTGATTTCCATTTCTGTCCCAGTAAAGACTGCCATATTCAGTTTCTTTGCTTGCTTCTTTCTCCTCTCCACCTAGGGCAATGAGTGCAAAGAATTATACCATTAATAATCGTTGGTTTATTTCTCTTCAATGGTGAACGCTTGAACCTCTCCTGTATGTTTTAATAATAAACTAAACACCTATGAACCCATCACCCAAAAATGAGAAGTAAAATATTACCAATAATTTCCATTTACTTATATAGATTCATACCCTGACACTCACCCACTACCAGGTAGCCATTCTCCTAAACTTCGTGTTTCTCACTCTTACACACATACACCCAGAATTGTATTTTTGTTTTTCACATCTTAAAACTAGAGTTTTGATTAGTTCATGTGGCAGGCTGTTGCTGTTAAATATAAAGCTGAATAAATGCATGTGGCCTCAAATAGATTCTCTCATGTTACACAAGTGAAAATAATGGAAATTCAAAAATATTCCCAAAGTAAAACCATATACACATTAAAACTGCAAGGCACAGCAACAGCAACAAGAGGGAAACTTTCAGTGAAACCTAGGATAAACAGTAGGTGCCAAGAAGATACTTCAAATGATAACAACAAAGGCTCAATCCTCTTGTTTTTAAGACTAAAAGCATCACAAGCAAAGGAGAAAAAAAAAAAAAAAAAAAAAACAAGATGCCATTCTCTGAAAGCCAAGAATCACAGTAGTCCCTTGGTGACAGTAAAAGAGGAAGGAAAGTTTAAGCCGCCTCTACCTATTCATGAGATCAAAAGAAATAAAGGAATCCCTTGATGTTTTTATCATTTTCTTTTGCTACTACATCTAGCACCAGAGAGAAGAAAGCACAATTAAGACTACAATACCTCTAGAAATTCCTGTATAATACTGGCAACTTTTAAAGGATCTGAGATTCAACTTCTCTAAAGATACATTAAATTTTAAACTATCCTACAAATAAAATCCAAATCCAATTTATTTCTTTGCTTAATTTACAAAATTCACATGGAGCTTTTACTATGTACCAGGTGCTGTTCTAAACAATCTTAAGAAAAACTATCTAAAACTTAGAATTAAAGCAAAATGCTGAACTTTCACATCCAGCCATAATGAAGTAACAGAGAGTAGATATACCCTCCTGCTGGAAACTTGAAAAAGATAAGATGTATGGAAAGACAGCTTCCAGACATTGAACAATAGGCAGCATAGGACCAGTAATCCTTGAGACAAGGGAGCCCTATGAATGTTCCAACATTCTAATCTATTTAAGTACAACCAATGGGTGCTTTTGCACTATGACGGCAGAGGTGAATAGTCCCGACAGATACTATATGGCCCACAAGTCTAAAATATTTATCTGGCCCTTTAAGAAAAGATTTACACACCCCTGTCTTAGAATAAAGGCTGTTCCAGGCATATCAAGCAAAAATTCAAGTAACTTAAGTCAGGTAGCCCAAAACAAAGCCCCAAAATACTTAAAGGAATACTAACACCAGCCCTGAGCAACATAAAATTCAGTGTGTGGCATCCAAACAAATATTTCAAGACATGCAAATAAGCAAAAAAATATGACCCATATAAGGAGATAAATGAATCAACAGAATAAAGTGATATTTAAACTGCTATGAGAGAGGCACCAGGGTGGCATCAGTGTCCGATGACTTGATTTCAGCTCAGGTCATGATCTCACAGTTCATGGCATCAAGTCCCATGTCAGGCTCTGCGCTGAAAGCATGGAGCCTGCTTGGGATTCTCTCTCTCCCTCTCTCTCTCTTCCCTTCCCCTGCTCACATGCACATGTGTGCATGTTCTCCCTCTCTCTTAAATAAACATTTTTTTAAAGACTATCAGAAAAATACTTCATTTATTCAAAAAAGGAGAGCAAAGTGAGAGCAAGTTAAAGACACATGGAAGATCTTGCCATATAGATAAACATACACTCACACACATCTAAAAATGAAAAATGCAGCATTTGAGGTGAAAAAATACACTAGATAAGTTAATAATATACTAGATACTTTTGAATATGCTCTGGGAAAGACGATGCTGTCAAAAGAATGAGACACGCCACTGGCTGGGGAAAAATATTTGAAAAATAATACATACGATATATATCACATATCATATATACATGTACGTGTGTGTGTGTGTGTGTGTGTGTGTGTGTGTGTGTATGATAAAGGGCTGTTATCTAAAATATACAGAATAATCTTAGAACTCAACAATAAGAAAATAAACATCCTGGGCTAAAGACCTGACAGATACCTTACCAAAGAAGACATACAGATGGCAAATAAGCATATCAAAAGATGCTGCTTCTGCTTCACATCATCCATGATTAGGGAAAAACAAATTAAACTGAGATACCATTACACAGCTAGTAGAATGGCCAAAATCCAAAACTGACAACATCAAATGCTGGCAAGGATGTAGAACAATAGAAACCCTCATTTCAGGAAATATATGGGAACCGTCTGTACTTTCCACTCAATCTTTCTATAAATCTAAAACTGTTCTTAAAAAATAAAGTCTATTTAAGGGGTGCCTGGGTGGCTCAGTCGGTTGGGCATCCAACTTTGGCTCAGGTCATGATCTCACAGTCCATGAGTTCAAGCCCTGTGTCGGGCTCTGTGCTGACAGCTCAGAGCCTGGAGCCTGTTTCAGATACTGTGTCTCCCTCTCTCTCTTTGCCCCTCCCCTGCTCACACTCTGTCTTTCTCACTCTCAAAAATAAATAAATATAAATTTAAAAAACATTTTTAATTAAGAAAATAGTCTATTTAAAAATATATATTCTATTTTTTTAATATTTATATAAATAACCAAAATTTTTCATAAATCCACTGTTTTTGAGAAACCACATACCACTTTCCACAGTGGCTACACTATTTAGTGGCTACACTAAACATATGAGTTCCAATTTTTCCACATCCTCATCAACACTTGTTATTGTCTGGGGTTTTTTGTTTCCTTTTTTTAATAATGCCATCCTAATGGATATGAAGTAGTAGCTCATCATGGTTTTGATTTGCATTTCCCTAATGATGATATTGAGCATCTTTTCATGTGCTTACGGACCATTTTTATACCTTCTTTGGAAAAAATATCTCTTCAAGTCATGTGACTATTTTTAAATAAGGTTTTTTGTTGTTTTGAGATTTTTATACAATATGTGAAATGGCATTATATTACTTGAAGATTGGCTGCAATGAGTTAAAGATATATACTATAAATCCTAAAGAACCACTAAAAACAAGATAAAGAGACATAAACAAAGGAGATAAAGTAGAGATATAAAAATACCCAATCCAAAAGAAGACAGAAAAAGTGGGAAAGAACAACAATGAACACATATGAAAAAGAGAAAATAGTAAACTAACAGATTTAAATCAATTCCCACTGATATACACATTAAATGTAAATTGTCTAAAGACCTAATTAAAAGACAATGAAATAGTAGATAAAAAAGTAAGCCCCAATTCTATGCTGCCTACATAAATGCATTGTACATATAAATATTTTTTTTAATTTAATGTTTATTTATTTTGAGAGAGAGAGAGAGATAGAGCACAAGCAGGGGAGAGGCAGAAAGAGAGGGAGACACAGAATCCAAAACAGGCTCCAGGCTCTAAGCTGTCAGCACAGAGCCTGACGCAGGGCTAGAACTCATGAGCCATGAGATCATGACCTGAGCCAAAGTCAGACACTCAACCGAATGAGACACCCAGGCGCCTCAAATGTATTTTACATATGAAGAAATCCAAAGATTAAAAGTAAAAAAATCACAAAAAAATATGTCATGCCAACACTAGTTCTAAAGAAAGCAAGAATGTCTGGGGTGCCTGGGTGGCTCAGTCGGTTAAGCGTCTGACACTTGATTTCAGCTCAGGTCATGATCTCAAGGTTCATGGTTTGTGAGTTCAAGCCCTTCATTGAGCTTGGCACTGACAGTGCTGAGCCGGCTTGGTATTGTCTCTCTCTCCCTCTCTCTCTGCCCCTCCTGTGCACGTTCTCTCACTCTCTCTCTCAAAATAAGTAAATAAATAAACTTTAAAAAATGAAAGCAAGAATGTCTATAATAATAACAGAAAAAGAAGATTTCAGAGCAAGGAATATTACCAGGGATTTCAGTAACAATAAACTGATCAATTCACAAAGAGGACTTTTACCATCCTAAATAGTTTTGCTCCTAATAACGGAGTAGCAAAATACATAAAGCAAAAACTGATAACATTACAAGAATACCCAAACAATATTATGGAAGATTTCAACAACCCTTTCTCTACAGCTGACAGAATAAGCAGGAACACAACTCCTAAGGATAGAGATCAATGAAGTAAGATAGACCATATTCTAGGCCATAACACAAATCTCAAAACACTTAACAGGATTGGAATCATATAAACTAGGTCTTCTCAGGGGATTAAATTAGATATCAGTAATAGAAAAACATCAGGAAAATCTCTCAAAATTTAAAAACAAAATAACATCCTTTTAACTAACCATAGGTCAGGGACAAAATCACAGGGCAACCTAGGAAATGTGTTGAACTGAATGAAAAAGAGAACGTAACAAACACAACCTATTTTTTAAAAACTCAATAAACTGGAAATTAAAAATGAAGTTTAAAATGTAAAAACTTTTGAATACTAAAGATATTTGCTCTTGGGACACCTGGGTGGCTCAGTTGGTTAAGTGTGGACTCTTGGTTTCAGTTCAGATCATGATCTCATGGTTTGTGGGTTAGAGCTGTCAGCATGGAGCCTGGTTTGGACGCTCTCTCCTTCTCTCTGCCCCTCCCCAGCATGCATGCACGCTCGCTCGCTCGCTCTCACTCTCTCTCTCTCTCTCTCTCTTTCAAAATAAGTAAATAAACTTAAAAAAAAAAATTTGCTCCTGAAAAGTTTGAATGTACTTTCTGTGGGAGGATGTTGATAATAGGGAAGAATATGCACATGGGGCATATTAGGGAAATCACTGTACCTTCTGCTCAATTTTGCTGTGAACCGAAATATACCCTAAAAAAGTAGTCTATTTAAAAAATCCCATTAAGGTAAGTCACACAAAGGAATAAAATTTTTGTACATATTTTACATATATCTAAAAAAAGGACCTGTATCTAGACTATATACAGAACTCTTACAACTAAATAAAACAACACTATTAAAACATGGCAATAAATTTCAATAGTTTTATAAAAACAATAAAATGGCAAATATGCACAAGAAAGATCAGTATCATTAGTCGTTAGGATAACTGGAACACTGCTGGTAGGAATGCAAAACAGTATAGTCACTTTGGAAAACAGCTGGGCAATTTTCTACAAAGATAAACCTACACTTCCTATATGACCTAGTAATCTTACTCTTACTCAAGAGAAATTAAAACATGTATCTCCAAGCAACTATTCAGAGAAGATTTATGCATGAGACAAAACTGGAAACAATCCAAACACCCATTCACTGGTGAAAGAAAAAACAAACTAGTATATCTGGACAATGGAACACTATTCAGATTTTTTTTTAAGGGAATGAACAACTGAAACAACAACAGATGATTCTCAAAAGCATTATGTGAAGTGAAAGAAACCAAGCACATATAAATGTTACATATTCCATTTTTTCAAATTCTAGAAAGGCAGAAACAATAGTGACATAAATTCTATTAGTCATTGCTGGTGTTCCAGGTGCGGGGAGGTAAGGGGCACAAGAGGAATTTTGTTATAGGGGTGCCTGGGTGGCTCAGTTGGTTAGGTGACTGACTTCGGCTCAGGTCATGATCTCACAGATCGTGAGTTCGAGCCCTGCTTTGGGCTCTGTGCTGACAGCTGACAGCTGACAGAGCCTGGAGCCTACTTTAGATTCTGTGTCTCCCCCTCTCTCTACCCCTCCCCTGCTCACTCTCTCTGTCTCTCAATAACAAATAAATGTTAAAAAATTTTTTTAAAAAAGGGGAATTTTATTATAAACAACTTTATTAAATATAATTCACATAGAGGCACCTGGGTTGCTCAGTCAGTTAACCATCCAATTCTTGATTTCAACTCGGGTCATGATCACACAGTGGTGGGATGGAGCCCCGTGTCAGCACAGAGCCTGCCTGGGATTCTCTGTCTCCCTCTCTCTCTGCTCCTCCCCTGCTTGTGTGTGCACATACACTCTCTCACTCTTTCTTAAAATAAATAAATAAACATTTAAAAATATATAATTCAGGGGCACATGAGTGGCTCAGTCAGTTAAGCATCTGACTTCAGCTCAGGTCATGATGTCACGGTTAGTGAGTTCAAGCCCCGCATCAGGCTCTCTGCTGTAAGTGCAGAGCCTGGAGCCTGCTTCAGATTCTGTGTCTCCCTCTCTCTCTGTCCCTCCCCCACTTGTGTGCGTACTCTCTCACACTCTCTCTCAAAAATACACTTTAAAAAGCCTTTAAAAATATATACATATATAATTCACATAAATATATTTCACCAATTTAATGTGTACAATTCAATGGTTTCTAGTATATTTACAGTTGTGCAACCATCACCACAATTTTTTTTTTAAGTTTATTTTGAGAGAGAGAGACAGAGTGAGCAAGGGAGGGGCAGAGAGAGACAGGGAAAGAGAATCCCAAGCAGGTTCTGTGCTATCAGCACAAAGCCCAATGCAGGGCTCAAACTCACCAACAGCAAGATCATGACCTGAGCCGAAACCAAGAGCCAGATGCTTAACCAACTGAGTCACCCAGGTACCCCAACAACTAATCAAAAAATGTAGAACATTTTCATAGCCCCCAAAGAGAAATCCTGTGTATATTAGCAGTTGTTCCCCAAACTCTCAGAGTCACCTAATCCTAGGCAACCACTAATGTGCTTTCTGTGTCTACAGATTTGCCTATTCTGGATATTTCATATAGAGAGAATCAACAATTTGTGGCCTTTTGCAGCTGCTTTCTTTCTTTTACTTAACATGATGTTTTCAAGGTTCATCTTGCAGTATATATCACAACATCATTTATTCATGGCCAAATAATACTCCATTGTATGGTTATACCACATTTTCTTTATCGGCTGATAGACATTTAGGTTGTTTCCACTTTTTGGCTATTACAAATAACGCTGCTATAAATATTCATTTACAAATTTCTATAGATGTATGTTTTCATTTTTATTGGCTACATGCCTAGAAGTAGAATTGCTGGGTTAATGGTAACTCCATATTTAATATTTTAAGGAACTGCCAAGCTGTTTTCCAGTGGTTGTACTATCTTAACATTCTAATAAATAACATACGAGAGTTCCAATTAGTCCACATCCTCACCAACACTTGTTATTACCTCTCTTTGTATGTAAGCCATTTTAGTGGGTGTGAATTGGAAAGGGGGACTTTTTATAGTGAAAGAAAGACTTTGTATTTTGATTGTGGTGGTAGTTCCATAACTGCATCCATCTGGCAAAACTCAAATTATATACCCAAAATTCATAAGTTGTGTTATAGGTAAATTATTTCTCAATAAAGATGAATTTTTTAAAAGGCTAACTTTACAATAAGTATACTTAGAAAATTATGAGTTTTCACTTTCACACCTAGGAATGTGTTATGATAAATGAACAAAGATTTCCAAGACCACAACTTGTCCAATTCACTAAGACACCCACATTCTTCTTTACAGCTCTACAGTAAAAAGCCTTTAAGCTGCACTGATAATCATCAGCATCTCCATTACAAGTCTGTTTATTTGGGTCAGAATCATTAAGCTCACATGTAATTTAGTTGCTTCGTGTTACACCTTTGTTTTTATCTGATTCAAGATATCCGTCACTAACCCTTTTGATGTACTTTTAGTAGTTTATACCAAGTCCTATAAAAAGAAACCAACATTTCTTTTCAACAGTTGATTTAATTTAAGGTGAATGTAACTTGAATAGACTACAGCTGTTTCTGTGACATTCTTTATCCTGACAGCTTAAAATTTTAAATGTAGTTATGTAGGATAATGGCTTTTCTATATATTGATGCCCAGATTGACTCTTTTAATTGCTCTTCACCCTTAGACTAAACAACCAAGGACTCCAAATACAATGAAGACACTAAAACAACTGAAGATACTTTAAATTTTCAAATTGGAAGAAATACAGAGAAACAGCTACTTTTTACGTATGTCAATGAATACACAACTGTTTGATTTCTTCAGTCAGAAGCATAACCTAGAAACACCTGAATTTGGTAAAAGTGTTGCCCTGTAAACATGGAGACAGTGAGGCCTAATGATTAGGAGGCCAAGCTTTAAAGTTCAAATTCCAGTTCCACCACCCATCAGCTACATGTCTTTATGCCAGCCACTTACCAACTTTGAGCTCTAAGTCTCCTTACCTATCAAACAGGGTAATGGTACTCACCTTTCCAGACTAGTGGTAAAGTGATGATAATGTATATAATCAACCTAGAATTTCATCTGAAAAATATCAAGCATTATTATTCACTCATTTATAAATTTACTTCCTATCTTTTCTATTTAGTACACTTCCCTCTCACTATAGCCCTCATAGGAAAAATCTTTAATTACTGGGTTCAAATAGATATAAACTGAGAATACTCTTAGATCAATGTCTCAAATTCAACACCATGACATCACAAAAACTAAAAAACCAAAAAAGCAGCACTTCTAAAACAGATATTCTCTCCTGGAAACAGTTTCTCCGACCAAAACAATTAAAGAAATTTAAGAGGAATATATATTTCCAGTCATAATTTACCTAAATCACAGGTTTAGCAAAATTTTGTAAAAACCTAAATGATTCCAAGTAGTAAAGGCCCCAACGAAAAAGATGAGGTGTTATTAAAAAAGAATACACAAGGCAAACTGAGAAATAATTAGAGCAGAAAACATTAGGGAGGCCTTAAATCTCATAGTTTGGCCATTTAAAATGTCAATAAGCCTGTTTCCTCTTTGCAAAGTACTGGTGATGACTATGAGCAAATGTCAGTTGGCCTACTTTTAGAAGGCTGCCGGTGTCTTGGTTGAACAGAGTCTGTGCGTCTGTGTGCGTGTTAACAGGATTTATTTGTTTGAAGTTAGAATTTTACAGCAAAACAAAAAAAAAAAAATTATAGCAAATCCTTCTGGTGAAGTTAATCAAAATTTCTGAATTCACACAGCTGAAAAATCAAACAGCTCTTCTTTGAATGTGATCAAAAAGCACATTTAAGTCATTTGAAAAGGATGAAACTGGTGGTTGTACCTTATGAAAAAGTACTCTGAAAATTTACAAAAATAAGCAAATGAAAAAAGTTTAACTTTAGAATTACCCTGCATGTTTGTTTCTAGAAAAATAACTTTAACCATTCATAGCATTAAAAACCAGCAATGATTAGTATTTTTGACTGCCTGGTGGTCTCTTTATAATATTATAGGTTTCAGAAAATACCTGGAATTTACCTTCCACTAGGAAAAACTGGGTTGGATCTTAGGGTTCTTTTTAAACCCTTAAATATTTTGAGATGTGAAATTGTAAATTCCTTATAGCAGAACAAAAAATAATAGTACCTTTCCAGTGATAAGTATAAATAACCCAGAAGAAATAAACCAAATTGGCTACCCAGTATTGTGGATGAGAGAACTTTGGCTCATAGACACTCAAGGAAACTTCTATCTCCAGAGTCCTTCTACTCTCAGAAAAAAGGTCCTAGCTTATAAGAATTAGTTCTAATACATTCTCAATATGAAGAAGTTCAGGTACTCAGTACACTGGACTCCTAAGGATAATGAATAAGATTTAATCTGCATTTCTAAGAAATCTGATTCAAGTCTGAGACTAAAATAATCTTTCTCCATAACCAATAAGAAAACAGCATGAATACAAGGCTAATATAACTTCTAATACAGTTACAAGCTCTATTACAGTTAAAAACAGCATTATTCATTTGGTCACTGACAAATGATTTTTAAAAAATACTTTATACAAAAGTAGAGCTCTAGTTCCTCTTTTGTGAAATACAGAATAAATACATTTTGGGTCACTACTCATTTTCCACATAATTATGGAAAGCACTGCAGAGAAAGTGGTGATTAGATTGCTGTCCCATTATTCCAAAGAAATATATCATAGTATGGAAAAACACCTTAATAAAGGAGAAACTCCCCAAAAACCTATGAAAATCAGAAGATGTCAAGGAACAACCAAGAAAATATAAAAATAAAACAAATAGGGGCGCCTGGGTGGCGCAGTCGGTTAAGCGTCCGACTTCAGCCAGGTCACGATCTCGCGGTGCGGGAGTTCGAGCCCCGCGTCGGGCTCTGGGCTGATGGCTCAGAGCCTGGAGCCTGTTTCCGATTCTGTGTCTCCCTCTCTCTCTGCCCCTCCCCCGTTCATGCTCTGTCTCTCTCTGTCCCAAAAATAAAATAAACGTTGAAAAAAAAAATAAATAAATAAAATAAAACAAATAACAAAAAAAAATTAAATTCAACTTTCAAGAAGAGTCAAGATTTAAAGTTAGACATGGTTATAAAATATGCAAAGATTTTCTTTGCATGAAACTAAAGACTGATAGATTTCATCAGATAACATGACAAATGGCAAACTATATATGAAGTTTACAGGATACATATCCATAACAATATATCACTAATAATAATCAAGAGCTCAATCAATAAGAGCAAAGGGTACAAATAAGCAAGGTATTAATCAGAATAAACAGCAAAAACGTGAAGATTTTCTACTCTTCCTAGCACTCAAAGACCAAAAAATTATAAATGAAAAGGGTTTTCCTCCATCAGATATGCAAAAACTGTAAAGATTCATAATAGATAGACAGTAAAGGACAGAATTGGAGAAAAAAGGAATTTTCATGTACAGATGTCGGTATACTCTCTCTGAGAAGCAACTTTACAAGATGTATCAAAATTTTACACGTATATAATCTTTACCCAGGAATTCCCTTCTTTTTAATTTTATTTTTAATTTTTTTTAATTTACATCCAAATTAGTTAGCATATAATGCAACAATGATTTCAGGAGTAGATTCCTTAGTGCCTGTTACCCATTTAGCCCATTCCCCCTCCCACAACTCCTCCCATAACCCTCAGTTTGTTCTCCATATTTATGAGTCTCTTCTGTTTTGTCCCCCTCCCTGTTTTTACATTATTTTTGTTTCCATTCCCTTACGTTCATCTGTTTTCTCTCTTAAAGTCCTCATGTGAGTGAAGTCATAGGATTTTTGTTTTTCTCTGACTAATCTAACTTAGCATAATACCCTCCAGTTCCATGCACATAGTTGGAAATGGCAAGATTTCATTCTTTTTGATTGCTGAGTAATACTCCATTGTATAGATATACCACACCTTCTTTATCCATTCATCCGTTGATGGACATTTAGGCTCTTTCCATACTTTGGCTATTGTTGATAGTGCTGTCATAAATATGGGGGTGCATGTGTCCCTTCGAAACAGCACACCTGTATCCCTTGGAAAAATGCCTAGTAGTGCAATTGCTGGGTCGCAGGATAGTTCTATTTTTAACTTTTGGAGGAACCTCCATACTGGTTTCGAGAGTGGCTGCACCAGCCTGCATTCCCACCAACAATGCAAAAGAGATCCTCTTTCTCTGCATCCTCGCCAACATCTGTTGTTGCCTGAGTTGTTAATGTTAGCCATTCTGACAGGTGTGAGGTGGTATCTCATTGTGGTTTTGATTTGTATTTCCCTGATGATGAGTGATGTGGAGCATTTTTTCATGTGTCAGTTGGCCATCTGGATGTCTTCTTTGGAGAAGTGTCTATTCATGTCTTTTGCCCATTTCTTCACTGGATTATTTGTTTTTCGGGTGTGGAGTTTGGTGAGCTTTTCATAGATTTTGGATACTAACCCTTTATCTGATATGTCATTTGCAAATATCTTCTCCCATTCTGTAGGCTGCCTTTTAGTTTTGCTGATTGTTTCCTTCACTGTGCAGAAGCTTTTTATTTTGATGAGGTCCCAGTAGTTCATTTTTGCTTTTGTTTCCCTTGCCTCTGGAGACGTGTTGAGTAAGAAGTTGCTGTGGCCAAGATCAAAGAGGTTGTTGCCTGCTTTCTCCTCGAGGATTTTGATGGCTTCCTGTCTTACATTGAGGTCTTTCATCCATTTTGAGTTTCTTTTTGTGTATGGTGTAAGAAAGTGGTCCAGGTTCATTCTTCTGCATGTCGCTGTCTAGTTTTCCCAGCACCACTTGCTGAAGAGACTGTCTTTATTCCATTGGATATTCTTTCCTGCTTTGTCAAAGATTAGTTGGCCATACATTTGTGGGTCCATTTCTGGGTTCTCTATTCTGTTCCACTGATCTGAGTGTCTGCTCTTGTGCCAGTACCATACTGGCACCATATAGTGCCAGTACTATATACAGCTTTGTAGTATAGCTTGAAGTCTGGGATTGTGATGCCTCCTGCTTTGGTTTTCTTTTTCAAGATCGCTTTGGCTATTCAGGGTCTTTTCTGGTTCCATACAAATTTTAGGATTATTTGTTCTAGCTCTGTGAAGAATGCTGGTGTTATTTTGATAGGGATTGCATTGAATATGTATATTGCTTTGGGTAGTATTGACATTTTAACAATATTTGTTCTTCCTATCGAGGAGCATGGAATCTTCTTCCATTTCTTTGTGTCTTCTTCAATTTCTTTCATAAGCTTTCTATAGTTTTCAGTGTATAGATTTTCACCTCTTTGGTTAGATTTATTCCTAGGTATTTTATGTTTTTTTGTGCAACTGGAAATGGGATTGATTCCTTGATTTCTCTGTCACTTCATTGTTGGTGTATAGGAATGCAACCGATTTCTGTGCATTGATTTTATATCCTGCAACTTTGCTGAATTCATGAATCAATTCTAGCAGTTTTTTGGTGGAATCTTTTGGGTTTTCCATATAGAGTATCATGTCACCTGCGAAGAGTGCAAGTTTGACCTCCTCCTGGCCGATTTGGATGCCTTTTATTTCTTTGTGTTGTCTGATTGCAGAGGCTAAGACTTCCAATACTATGTTGAATAATGGTGGCGAGAGTGGACATCCCTGTCTCATTCCTGACCTTAGGGGGAAAGCGCTCAGTTTTTCCCCATTGAGGATGACATTAGCGTTGGGTCATTCATATATGGCTTTTATGATCTCAAGGTATGCTCCTTCTATCCCTACTTTCTTGAGGGTTTTTATCAAGAAAGGATGCTGCTGTATTTTGTCAAATGCTTTCTATGCATCTATTGAGAGAATCATATGGTTCTTATCCTTTCTTTTATTGATGTGATGAATCACATTAATTATTTTGCGGATATTGAACCAGCCCTGCATCCCAGGTATAAATCCCACTTGGTCGTGGTGAACAATTTTTTTAATGTATTGTTGGATCCGGTTGGCTAATATCTTGTTGAGGATTTTTGCATCCATGCTCACAGGGAAATTGGTCTATAGTTCTCCTTTTTAGTGGGGTCTCTGTCTGGTTTTGGAATCAGGGTAATGCTGGCTTCATAGAAAGAGTCTGGAAGTTTTCCTTCCATTTCTATTTTTTGGAACACCTTCAAGAGAATAGGTGTTAACTCTTCCTTAAGTGTTTGGTAGAATTCCTCTGGAAAGCCATCTGGCCCTGGACTCTTGTTTTTTGGCAGATTTTTGATTACTAATTCGATTTCCTTACTGGTTATGGGACAGTAATTCCCTTCTAAGAGTTATCTTAAGGGCTGCCTGGGTAGCTCAGCCAGTTAAGCATCCGACTTTGGCTCAGGTCACAATCTCATGGTTTATGGGTTCAAGCCTCTCATCAGGCTCTGTGCTGACAGCTCAGAGCCTGGAGTCTGCTTCAGATTCTGTGTCTCCTTCTCTCTCTGCCCCTTCCCCACTTATGCTCTGTCTTCCAAAAATAAATAAACGTTAAAAAAAATTTAAGAGCTATCCTAAGAAAATAATTCCCTGTATTTTTTAATTGTACATATATAGAAGTATGTAACAACATAACCTGCTGGGGGAAAGTCAAAATTAATATAAATGTTTATACAAAGGAATGACGCACACACCCTAGAGCCAATACATGCAACATATGTAAAGAACTTGAATCAGGCCCTGGACATAATACAAAAGTTAATTTCATGCATGTTAAGGGGAAAAGTCAGGAAATGGATACTCTAAGCTGTGAACTCAGTATCTGGAGGAAGGAAGAAAAGGAAGGAAAGAAGTAACCTAGATTTATCTCTGATAACACAGAACCAAATGAATTTTCACTTTCTACAATTAGTATTGCTTAAATTTTTATCTTTTTTTTTTAAGTTTTATTCATTTAAGTAATCTCTACACCCGATGTGGGACTCAAACTCACAACCCTGAAAGAGTCGCACACTCTTCCAATTGAGCCAGACAGGCACCCCTCTTTAAATCTTTATAATAAATATTTTAACTGGTTAGAATTATACGGTCTTTATTTTAAGATATTAAAAACATATTAAAGTGAAAGTGCTTTCTGATCCCACTCCTTGGAAATAATCATTACTAGCACAAAGTTTATAATCATATACATTTTTAACTTTACATTAACACATACATGCTAATATATTTTATTTCAAATGTGAGGTACTGAGATACTAAAAACCACAATGGCTACTGAGAGTAATGATATGAAGAACCTGCTTTGCTTGAAATAAGTTCTTGAAATTTTTGAAAAATAAATAACAGTTTTTATCTGATATTAGAACACCAATTGATTGGTCATACTTTTCTGAAATACTCTCATAAAAAATTCTAAAGCAGGTGTAGGTTCATTAAGAAAATAATCAATTATTGCTGACCATGGAAAGCACAGACTATGCTGATATGAGTAAATGCCCATTTATAGTATATTATATTTAATAACGACCTACCATGGCATAAGATGCCATCCAAATCCTTCAGTTTCTCACTTTTAAAGGACAGACTTTCCACAGAAACACCTACAGAAAGGGAACCTGCTTTTCTTCTGGGTCATAATTTTCAAAAGATCTTACCATCTTTTGAAGCAACTTTCTTTTTTTTTCTTTTTTTTTAATGTTTTTATTTTATTTTTGAGAGAGAGAGAGAGAGCAGGGGAGGTACAGAGAGAGGAGGGTACAGATGATCTGAAGCAGGATCCACACTGAAAGCAGAGAGCCTGCTGCGGGGTTCGAACTCACAAACCATGAGATCATGACCTGAGCTGAAGTCAGACACTCAACCAACTGAGCCACACAGGTGCCCCACCATGTAACAACTCTCAACAAATATTTATTAACACCTTGAAACAAGTACTTGGTGAGGTGCGAAAGATATGAAGACAGAATACAAATCTAGCCAAGAGGTATCGGTTGCCTGGCTGGCTCTGTCAGTGGGGCATGTCACACTTGATCTAGGGGTTGCAAGTTCAAGCCCCATGTTGGGTGTAGAGAATACTTAAAATAATAAAATCTTTAAAACAAAAACAATCTAACAAGAGGTAAATGAGCAACTAAAATTAAAAAAAGGAGAGTAAATCGTACATCAGCACATACTATTAAATTGAATATGGAGCAAAAGGGTCAGCAGAACATGAGAATTCCAGAAAAGGAAATAGCAATGAAATGACCTTAAAGAGAATGGATCATTTGAGGAAATGAAAGAAGTTCAGTACAACTATCACAAAGGAGTACTATCAGAGCAAGGAAGAAGATGTGAGACACTCTTTAAGGATGGCTGAAAATGCATGCACCTGGGTGGCTCAATCAGTTAAGCATCTGACTCTTGGTTTCAGCTTAAGTCACCATCTCATGGTTCGTGGGTCCGAGCCCTGCACTGGGTTCTGTGCTAGCAGCATGGAGCCTGCTTGGGATTCTCTCTCTCTCTCTCTCTCTCTCTCTCTCTCTCTCTCTCTCTCGTTTTCTCTCTCTCTCTCTCTCTCTCTCTCTCTCTCTCTGCCCTTCTCCCCTCTCATGCTGTCCCTCTCTCAAAATTAAATAAATAAACTTAAAAAAATATTTTTTTAAAAGGATGGCTGAAAATGATGCTGGAAAAATACAGTGAGGGGATCAGTTCACAAAAGATCTAATGAACCTGGATTCAACAACTGTGCTAAATTCACTTCTTAATTCTAAAGTTTATAGGTTCTTTTGCATTTTCCATATATACAATCAAGTTATCGATGAATAAAGACAATTTTACATCTTTCATTCTAGTATTTACACCTTTTATTTATTTTTCTTGCCTATTGTAATGTCTAGGACCTACATTCAAAGATAAATAAAAGTTGAGGTAGAAGCTATCCCAAACTCAGCAGAAAGTATTTAATATATCACTATTAAGTATAATGTAAGCTGTAGGTTTTTTATAATCTTTATCATACTGAGGATGTTTCTATCCTAATTTGTGGAAAGGTTTTTTTAATCATAAATGATTACTGAATTTTATCAAAGGTTTTTTCCACTTCTAATAAGATGCTCATCTGGATTTTCTTCTTTGTTCTATTAATACAAATTACACTGAATGATCTGAATGATTTTCAAATGTTAACTAACCTTGTATTTCTGAAATATCTTACTCGGTCATGATATATCATTCTTTGCATATATCACTGGATTCTAGTTGGTAATATTTATATGTAAATTACATCAAGAAAGAAAGAAAAGAGAAGAAGAGGGAGAGGAGAGGGAGAGAGGATAAGAAGGGAGTAGGCAGAGAGGGAGAGCGAATTGTTGGGTATGAGAAGGTAAGATTAAGAAAAACAAGTTAGTATAGAGGTGCCTGGGTGGCTCAGTTAGTTAAGTCCAACTCTTGATCTCAGCTCAGGTCACGATCTCACAGTTCATGGGATGGAGCCCCACACTGGGCTCTGAGCTGACAGAGCAGAGCATGCTTGGAATTCTCTCGTGCACTCATGCATGCACGTGTATGCTCTCTTCCTCAAAATAAATAAACATTTTTTTAAAAAATAAGGAAAAAAAAGAAAAACATGATAATAGAAAAGAATTATTCAACAGAAGAGTTTATAATCCTGAGGGAGACAATCTCCCAAAAAGAAAAGGAAAGAAATTGTTTTTTAAAACTGATCATTCTAGGGGCACTTGGGTAGCTCAGTTGGTTGAGCATCCGACCCAACTTCAGCTCAGGTCATGATCTCATGGTTCGTGAGTTCAAGCCCTGCATTGGGCTCTGTGCTGACAGTTCAGAGCCTAGAGCCTACTTCGGATTCTGTGTCTCCCTCTCGCTCTGCCCGCCCCCCCCCCCTCATGCTCTGCCTCTCTCTCTCTCTCTCTCTCTCTCTCAAAAATAAACATTAAAAAATAAAAATTAAAAAAATAAAAAATAAAATTAATCATTCTAGAGAGTATAACAGCCAAATAATGTAAGTACCTGAGAGAACAAATAAAACTAAAAGAAGGTATCAAAAAATAAATTTAAAGAAATTTTCTAAAACTGCACTAATTTTCATCCTCACTGAAGGGGCCCAGGACAATGTATGAGCTAAGAAACATCATTGTAAAGTTTGATAACACTGGGAACAAGACTAACATTATGCTAGTTCCCAGAGAAAAACAAGCCATAGACAAAGAAAAAGGTATCAAAATGGCTTCAGACTCTTCAACCATAACACTAGATGAATGCCTTAAAAATTCTGAACACCATTTACAAAAAAGTATTTGTTAGCCAGCCAAATTAGCAATCAAGAATTAAGAAAGAATAAAGACAACTTCAGACAAACAAGATTTACCACACATCTTTTTTCCAGAAGCTACTAAAGAACTTACTCCATCAAAATGATCACACAAAGCAAAATGGATGAAAGAGAGGGATGGGGTATTCTATTTTCCATTACAAATTTTATGTGATCAGTCACATGTAGAACTTCAGTGAAAACAAACCTAAAAATTAATCAAATACAACAAAAGTGATACATATGTAACTTTTGCACAAGAACATTTAGCTGTGTGAAATTATATTTTAAATATAATATTATATTTTTAAATATTATATTATAGAAGAGAAATCTTTAATTAGATAAAATAAATTAAGCATATTCAAATTCTACTACCAACAATAACTTTTATAGCTTTATACTCTCTCACGAAGTATTTCTGCCCAAAGTAAAAGTTGAAAAACATGGGAAATCAATAACTGACATATATAAAAGAGCTTCATAAATGAACTGAAAGGAGAAAAATCTGCCTCTGAATTACATACAAAAGAAACAAAGACATAGCAGAGTCTTTTAATAATAAAGTTGTTCTTGAGTCCAACTACCCAAAGAGAAGGCTGGCTACTCCAAAAACCTTCCAGAAAAAGATGTTCAACAATCTTCCTTGTTAAAGGATTTCACCAAAACTCAAATGCAATAAAAATCAGAGCAAGAGAGAGTGAGAGAGAGCAAAGGAGAGACAGCTGAACTCTGGATGTGTCATACAGCCCAATAACAAGGAGAAAAATCTCTACATGACTGCAGGATGCTGTTGCCTTGTTACCTCCACCCTTCCCATTTCAATTAAGCAGATTTAATCATTGATCCCTGACATTACTTACACATATGGTTAGTGCATAACGCACACAGTAGTAAGTTTTAATGAACTTCATTCTCACCAGTTTAGAGAATTATAAGCTAAATGAAGTATTATAAGGAAGATTATCCAACTTCTAGTAAACTTTAAAAACAGAATTAGACTTTTTAATATCCTCTTTTTAAAAAGATTTTAGAGTATGCAAACAAGATTAAAATGACTATGTTTTCATTGCTCGTGCAAAAACATTCTGAGTGAACACAGGCAAATTAATGAGAAAACATATCACTAAAGAGTCAGGAGTTATTAGGCACCCAAATAGCATATTTAATTTAAACACATATTTGACTTTTTAAATCAAAACATACATAATATTTAAATACAACATTAAGAAGTATTCATTTTTAAAGCAGAGATTAAAGGTCAAAAGCCCGAAACTGTACTCCTGACAAGGCTGGAAATGTAGACAGCAGACTTATCCACAAGCGAGATAATGGTGAAAACCAAGCTCTCCAAGGCAGTTTAAGAATAACTGCGAAGAAGAGCAAAGACATGAGAACAACAGAGACTTGGGGAATACCCACAGAAGAAAGCTAAGCCAGAAGCATAACAAAAGCAGTACAGTCAGCAAGGAAGGGATCTGGGAAGAGTGATGCCATGAAAACCAAGAGAGAAGAGGGTTTCAAGAAAGAGCCAGCAAAGTCAGAGGCTAAATTGAGATCAAAGAGGATGAAGATAAATCAAAACCACAGTAGAATGTGAATGGCCATATTGAATTGGTTAAGATTACCTATTTCCATCTCAACTGACAGAACAAGAATTTATCTTGTGGGGAGGAAAGGATGGGGCATGGACACTTGGAGGAAAACAGACTTTAGTTATCATTCTTGCTGTCTGTAGTCCAAGACCAATAAAAGAGAAACTCCTAAATGATTTGTTTCTTCTTAAGGGCTACACTCACCAAACTGTGGAGCAGGCAAGATTCTAGCCGCTCGAATGGGGCCATGTCGAACAGAAAAGAGCTCCTGTGCTTCCCCACTGATCTGCATGAGAAGACAAAAAATTTCCGTAAATGAAAATACAGGTCAGAACATGATTATACGAAAACAAGATCTCCTAAATTTTATCACTATTTTTTGTCTGAAATGTAATATATGTACACACAGAGACACACACATTTATGGTTGTTCATACACATTCAGCATATTCATATTTAAATTACCACAAATATTTTTAGAAAATGATAAGAGCACACACTTAATATAAACAGGAAAATGAATGATCTGCTCTTAAAGTCTATAATTCTTATCTTTAAGAAACTCCTGTTAGTCTGCTCAGTTCCTGCATGATTGCCTTTCATTTTAGAGCAGAGCAACTATGATTTTTTTAATTAGTACCAGGTGTTCCACGTAACAAAAAGGCAAATATTCTTAGTATTCTGAAACACAGAACTTAAATGCAGTAATTTCTGCAAATATGTTGTAAAGGAGAAAAAGCAAAACATACTGCAAAGAACACATAGTGGAACATGAATAACCTGTGCACCAGGTTATGGTTCTGCAACTACCTTCCTGTTAACGACTTTGAACAAATCATTTAGCATCTATAAACCTATATATTTCTCTTTTTTTAATATATTTTGAATTAAAATCATAGATATTTAAGGTGTACAACATGATGGTTTCATATGCATACATAATAAAATTATTACTGCAGTCATTTCCTCCTTTTTTGTATGATGAGAACACATGAAATCTACCCTCAACATTTTTAAAGTATTCAACACAGTGTTATTAACTACAGGCATCATGCCTGAACATTATATCTCTAGACTTACTCATCCTACATAATTGCAACTCTGTACCCTTTGACCAACATCTCTCCACTCCCCTCACCTCCCATAAGCCTGTATTATTTTGCATTTATAAACTTAAAAGGTAAAGGTGCCAAAAAACCTCAAAATACTAATCATTTCAATATTCTATGAATTAAAGAAGTAATATATAAGCATCTTTAAATGTCATCATTTTTATTACACACATAGATCAAACACTGTAAGAATGTTCGTTTTGAGTCATATCAGATTTATTCCTCAGATATAAAGAGTACAGTAGTATATTAATCCAAAGGTAAAAGGGTATGACAATATATGTGTCAAGTGTAAAAACAACTGCTTTTCCAAATTAGTGATTCAAGAGAACAGTTTGCTGCTAATTGAAGTATTGAGCAGATTAAACTAGAATTAGTTAAGACTGCTTTAAGTGATAATTTAGTCCCTGATACATTTTCATAACTCTCAAGCGTTTGATGGAATATGTGATATCAGATGGGGAAAATGGCCAAAATTATAAAACTAGTTCTAAATACTCAAGAACTTACAACACATGTAATAAACATTCAATAAGAGAAACATGCGGATGGTAGTTTTTTTTCAATAGGGCCTGCCAAACAAGCAGTTTAAAATATAAACAACATATATAAGATAAAAGGCTTATAAAGCTTTCAATATTAAACTGTAAATCTGCAGCACTTCCTTTAACTACTTTTTCAGATCTTCAGCTTCTCTTCTGTCTGAATTTAAGGACTGCAAACTATAAATATTTTGTTTCTTATAAATGTTAACTTATGGTGATGCCTAAAGAGCCATCATATTCATTCTGCCTATAAAAATTACTATAAACTTATTCGCTGGCCACAATGGCAAATCTCTCTATAGCACTTGGGATGCAGGTTTGAGGAATGCTAGGCTCTTCTCACCAACTGTGCAACAACAGCACCACCTATCACCAATTAAACACACCAAACTATAAACTCAGTATAGCAAAAGATAAGAATTTAGCTCTCTACAAACTCCTTTGTGAACATTAATTTTCTACATGAAAAACATGGCCATTATATACTGTAGCTCTTAAGTCTACAGTTTAATATTATAGAACAGAATTTAAAATTTAGAAAAAGCCTTAAAAGGTCACTTTGTTCAACCTCCCACCCAACACAGGAATCACACATTCTCTAAAATCTAAAAAGTATGATCTTGCTGATATTAAGCACACTTTTGCTGAAAGGTATGTCACTAATGTAATACATTTATATTATAGAGTTATTATTAGCTATCTCCACCAAAATGGGGATATAAAAATGGATAAATAATATTCTTCAATATACAGACTATTCTACTTACAAGGAAATAAAAAATTATAAAACAATATTGTAGAAGTTGCACTGAAATTGTAATTCAGAGCAATGAAAAACACTTCTCACTCTAACAAATATACATTCATACTTTTAACAAATCATAATATTCTAACACAAAATCTGCTGTGTACTATTATGGCCATATTCCACAGATCTAGCATTTAGCTTTTGGTTCTATCAAATAAAGCCTTAAAGTAAAGTAAAATAAAAAATAAAAGTCTAATCATATTTAACTGACCTATGTGTACTAAATTATACTAAATAATAAAGAACAAGGCAAACCTGTCTTGGCATTCTCACAATATGATAAACATTTGTTAACACTGGATTTAATTCACATGAGCTTTACTCTGACATTGAAAAACATTTTGAAATCTGAACACACCATGCTCTCCAGCATAACAGCTTTCAAAACAGACCTAAATGCTCTATTCTATTCTAAGCTTCTACTCTAAATCCCTCTTTAAATATACCGCAAAAGGTAAGAAAAAACATTAGGACTGATTACAAAATGCATCCCACATTTATTACCCATCCTTTATTACCTCTAAGTTAAGATCCTTGAATCTTTAATTGTAACATAAGGGAAGGGAGGGATGAAGAAACATTCTGTCACTATTTACAAATATTTGTGACTATGTTAAAATCAACATTGTTAGAAGCATAATTCCAAAGTATCCTAAGTGAGTCTCAAATGCCAAATTTCTGAGATGAGAGAACTCTCCAAATAATGTGTACAAATGCTACACTGGAATACTATTTCAGAAGAGTGCCAACAAAGTGTGTACAGATAAGACGTGCACATTTTAGAAAGAACACAAGTTGGATATGTCCTTACAGGCTCGGCTTTAGCTGCCGCTTTCAATTGCCTCTAATAATTTTATACAGCATGTTCACTGGTAATTCTGCTCTCAAATAAATGCGTGTCAAAACTGATTAAGTTTTTAAAGGCTTTCAAAGTGATTTTTACATTTCTTAAAAAAGAGCTCACTGAAAATGGGGAAAAAAAATCTCAGAGATGAGGATTTTATATATCCTGACAAGAATTACCAGGAGCGTTAAGTTCATTTTTAAACCAACAATAATAATAAATACAAGGGCAGAACTACAAGGAAGGAGTTGTACCAAGCAATGTTCCAACTTCCTGGCAACTGTGGTAACTTGGGGAGAGGAGCAAACAGGGAGGAAACCTCTCCAAGAGTTCCTCATGGGTCTCTGCCTTTGTTCTTACTGGCATTTTAATTTCTGATGACAGACTTTTGTTGTTTGGAGCATAAACCGGACGTACCAGTTTGGAGGCACAATAAGGAGAACAAAGAATGATTTGTTCACACTGTAGGAAAAAAATCTTTTCCAACCATAGAAAATAGCTTTCGCATGGTGAAAATATGCAAATTACATACCAAACCAAAAAAGTGGGGGGGAGAGTACAAGTTTAGAATCTCACAACTCAATCTAAGGCAAAGGGAAATTATAACAGCCGAGACAATACACACAGGGAAAGGGCTATAAAAGTTGTGGGAGTTTATAACTACCTCTAGAAAATTCTAAAAGCAAATGAAGGTCATCTAGCCCTCAGAACCAAACTTGTTTCTGAAATCATGATGACTTTTCAAAGATATATGACTACAAAATAGAAAAGTCAATCAAATACCGTGGACAATAATAATGCTTTATGACACAGAATTAGGACAAGAGTACATATTTACACCCCCAACTTCCCTTTTAGATACCAGTCAAATGGAGAATTGTGTCTGCAGTTAATTCTTTTTATCAAACATTGTTGAATAACAGACACAGAAATAACACCTCAATCATACATATATGTACAGCTTAATCAATTTTCCATGTTAAAATACCTCTGTTACCAGCACAGACATCAAGAAACAGAACATGACAGATACTCAGAAGGTCCCTCACACCCCTTTCCCAGTCACAAACCCAACTCAAGAATAATCATAACCACTATCCTGACTTCATTACATATAAATTTTACTCATTCAAATTTATGCAAATAGAATCACACAGTATACACTCTTTTGTGAATTACATATGTATGAAATTCATTCATGTTGTTGCATACGGTTGGTTTTTTTATTTTTTTATTGTAGTTTTTAAATTTCTATTGCTATACAGATTTCCACTGTGTGAAAAATATTACAATTTATCCATTTTACCATTGGTGGACTTCCAGGTTGTTTCTAGTTCTTGGCTCTTAAGATGTCAGGAAAAATTGAAAAAACTTTCAAATGAGAAAAAGGTCACTATATGTCCTTTCAATGGATTACCAAGAGTGTCTAGTGGACCCTTTGGGGTTATTTGATTTTATATGCATCTATACCCTTGTTCTGCAATATTGTAAGTTATAGAAATCTGATGGTAACTGACTCTTGTCCACAGAAATGCAAGTGAATTTTGTCTGGAAGAGATACAATTGAATTCCACTCTATAAAAAAGATGATTCCAGGCAGTACATTTTAGTTTCAGTAGTATATTAACCAGGTTTGCACCTTGTAAAAAGTTCATTGTAGTATTTCTAATTGCCTATATTGGTTCTTCAGATTCTCCCTTGAACCAGCTGTAACAACTTGCCAAACACCTCATTTATTAATGAGTTAAATAAAATCTATGACATCTGTTCCATTTTACAGTTGTAGGAGAGCCATGATTTTAGCATTTTTAAAAGAACATTGTAAAGAATACTGTTATGAATATTCTTGCACATTTCATTTAGTGAATATATATATATATATTTCTCCTGGGTATAAATCTACTAGTTAGAATTGCTCCTATATTAGGCATATGTGCATATTTTGTAGATTTCAACAAAATAGTTTTCTACAGTGATTGTACAAATTGACACTTCCACCAGCAATGAAAAAGAGTTCTACCTGCTCACTTCCTCACCAACAGTTTGTATCAGGCACTCTGGCGTGTTCAATGGGACTTTCACTGTGGTTTTAATTTGTATTTTCTTCATGACTAAGGAGATGGATCAAACACCTTTCATATGCTTATTGGAATTAGTTATACTATTCCATGAATAACTGTTAAAGTCTCTTGCCCACTACAGTTCCCTGATTCTAAGACATTATGGATTTAAATCTATTGTGCACAGCGAATGAAATGCAGGTCAGTATCCTCTGAAAAGTAATGCTGCCTCAAACTAACTATATAAATAGTCTTTATTGTAGTGGCCTGCCATCAGGGAAAATGATGTAAGACTTTTGTCCTGAAGGACCCTTGATTACCACATGTATATATGATGAATAGTTCAGAATATGAATGAGACTCAAGAACTCATTTCAAGAAAAAGGTAGAACTCTTTGTAGCTAATCAAATTCATATCTTAATTCCAAATCCAGTAATAAATAAGGAACCCTCCCTTCAACAAGGTACAATGGCTTGGTTATAGCGACATGATATCCATCTCTTGAAGTGAAAAATATTGATTTGTAAAAATTCATACTAACATTCAAAGAAAATTCCGTCTCTGTTAAAGACAGGAAACACACAAAAATTGCTATACTTTCCCTGGAACTCAAACAGCTCAAACAAAAGATAATGACTAGTAGTTCTTTTTCTTGATACTTTAACAAGTTTTCATATTTAAAAAAAATTAAAAAGAAGTATTAATTTGCCTATTTTTTTTCAAAATGGGTACAGCATATATAGCAGATGATTTCCAGGCTAGAAATATGAATTGAAAACCAAGACACCAGACATGAAAGACAAAAGAAAAAAATTCCCCATGTTTATCTCATGCACATGCAGACTTTCAATCAAAAATATCTTTCATGTCAGAGTTCTCCACACCAGTAATGGCTCCGGTTCCACTTGGAAAGTCTGACAGAGTAAAAGCAGCCCACAGGTGGGACCCTGGAAGTTTTATTCTTTTCCCAAAATCAAGGGAAAGTACAACAATGACAAGTACAATGGCAAGTACATACAACAATATGCCAGGATCATAGGTTGCAAATATCACACATCAACCACATCAAATATTCCAACAGTTTATTTTAGTAGAAAACAAACTGGACTTGTGTTTATTAACTATACAAATTTGCTAAATATGAGTTTGGCTCTATTTTTTTTCTTAATGTTTATTTTTGAGAGAGAGAGAGAGAGAGAGAGAGAGAGCACGAGTGGGGGAGGGGTAAAGAGAGAGAGGGAGACACAGAATCTGAAGCAGGCTCCAGGCTCTGAGCTGTCAGCACAGAGCCCAATTCAGATCCTCTGTCCCCTTTCTCTCTGCCCCTCCCCTGCTCTCACTCTCTCTCAAAAAATAAAATAGAGGTGATGATATATCTAAGAAGGCAACTGTAATGATTAAATTGCATATCTAAAATAGGTAACATAAAAGACAGTTAAATCAAAAAGATGCTTGTTGAATAAATGGATGAATAAATGACTGGGTCTATATCAGCCTCATTATTCAATCTTAATGGTATTTAGCATAAATCTGACTTTGCCCCACTGTTCTCAAAGCATGTTATTAATATTTAATGTCTGAAAATGTGTTATAATACCATACAATAAAACACATTTGGTACATCTCATTCTTGAAGCCACCAGTATATTACTTCCTATGTTTTACAGCTCTCAGTAAAAGGGCTATTACCATGGTGGAAAGCAGCACATCATCTGTGCAACACTTCTTACAAGGCAGTCTCCACCCTCTCTAGCAAATACCCTACACTCATTCCAATCTTTATGTGTTTATATGATGTTTTTACCTGCAACAGGTTTTCTTACCAACTATGATGTTTTAAAAACAGCACATTTAAATATGCAAATAGAGAGTTATCAATCTTTCTAAATGTGCCACATGTACTAACCACACAGATACAACTAAAATGAAGTTCTTTAAAAAAAGAGCATTTGGGGCGCCTGGGTGGCGCAGTCGGTTAAGCGTCCGACTTCAGCCAGGTCACGATCTCGCGGTCCGTGAGTTCGAGCCCCGCGTCGGGCTCTGGGCTGATGGCTCGGAGCCTGGAGCCTGTTTCCGATTCTGTGTCTCCCTCTCTCTCTGCCCCTACCCCGTTCATGCTCTGTCTCTCTCTGTCCCAAAAAAAATAAATAAATGTTAAAAAAAAAAAAAAAAAAAAGAGCATCATTTCCTTAAAAGGTAACACCAAATAAAAGTTTTTTAATTAAGGAGAAAATGTAAACTATAAAGTTATTAATAACATATCAATATTGGTTCATTAATTTTAACAAATGTACCTCACTAATGCAAGATGTTAAACAGGGGCAAATACGGTGGTGTGGGGATACATGGGAACTCTCTGTACTTTCTACTCAATTTTTAGGTAGACCTATAATTGGTCTAAAAAATAATGTCAATTAACTTTTATTTACATATATAGGTATGGAAAAATGTGGAAATTCCACAAATAAATTTTAACCTTTCCTGATACCCCCCCAAAAATACAGAGAGTGAGAATGAAGAGGTGATGAGGTCTTATACTAAGGGAATTCAGTTCTTAAAGCAACAGAAGGAACTCACTTCGCCTATTTAAATGTACAAGTGTATAGTTACCACTTTGCTAACTACTTCACATGTGCTAATCATACAGACCACACAACTGAACTGACGATGAAGTTCTTTAAAAAACTGAACATTTAATGACTTTTTTTTTAACTTTAGAAGTCACAAGTTTTTTTTTAATTGGGAGGAAAAGCAAAAATACAAAGGAATATAGGGAAAGGAGTGAGAAGTATGACGTTATACCATGGTATTCGATTAATAAGCAACAAAATGACTCCACTAGCTACATGAGTAACTATTATAACTACAAAGCAATCTCTAATGAGAGCTGATAGTCTCTCTCTAGAATCACCCCATGAGCCAATTTGATGATATATTTTCATTTTAGATGTAAGGAAACAAAAAACAATATTCTCCAAACATGACCAGACCAAAGAGGCATCAAAATCTCCTGTTAATATACTGTATTCAAAACAGTTTTTAACCTCAAGCCTTTTTTCTCCAACAAGTCACTGCCAGGGCATTATTTTATGTTTTACAACTCTGTTCCAACAATTTCAAAAACTTAAGACAGCACAGTTTGAAGAAAGGATTCCTAATAGTAACAGCTTTGGAAAGCTCTTAAAATTAGGAGGAAGACAGGGATAACGTTTTTGTTTTATTTTTGCCTAACTAACCACAAATGATTCAGTTAATGTCAGAGTGTCAGTATCTCTGTAACCTACTGTGTATGCCATCAAAAAAAAAATGCAAACCACAAAAACCACCTGAAACACATATTTTTGAGGACTAACAACTTATAGAACAGATATTTGCTAACCACATAAAGCAGACAGCAATTGAGTCTATATTTTGGTCTTGACACGAAATTCAAAATACAAAACTTGAGCAAGAAGGAAGTGAGTTTCAAGAACAATATGAAAACCACAGAACACAAATAATGAATGGAACTTGTAATCATATTTTCATACTTCCAAATTTTTGCACACACAGAGGAGTACTTTAAGGCAACTTTAACCTTTCCCCTCCAGTCTGATTTTTGAAAGGAAGATCAAAGAAAAGCAGTTTAAACTCACACGTTCCTTTGGTTATGCAACACAGATTTAGACCTTACACTTCAAAACCCCAGCCATTATTTCAGCACCACCAATCCAAATACCATTCCGAGCTTTGAAGCAGCCCTAATGGTATCTTCCATTTGAAAGTAACACTTTTGTAGTCAAAAGATCTTACTCAGGGTAGATGTTAATGTAAAACCACTCAGACTACACAGACACATATGGCTGGAAGCAGCCTGGAAGGTGTTCAGAAGTCAATGTAACACCATTACAGAGAGTGTCAGCCTAGCAGCTGTCATAAACACTTCATCATCACTCAGACACACAAACTGGATTCCCTTTAACTTGTTACTTTATTTTGTGCAGAATACATGTCCAATTGGAAAGAGAGAAAACAGTGCTACAGATAAGCCAATTTTGGATTACAGCCTCTTTCTACTTCTAAAAGACTGAGTTTGGGGGCGCCTGGGTGGCTCAGTTGGTTAGGCAACTGACTTCAGCTCAGGTCATGATCTCATAGATCGTGAGTTCGAGCCCCGCGTCAGACTCTGTGCTAACAGCTCAGAGCCTGGAGCCTGCTTCAGATTCTGTGTCTCCCCCTCTCTCTACCCCTCTCCTGCTCATGCTCTGTGTCGCTCTGTCTCTCAGTAATAAATAAATGTTAAAAAAAATTTTTTTAAAGACTGAGTTTGTCATATTTGATTGGTATTGTAAATGTATCCTGATACAATCTGTTGGCTGAAGATAGTTTTGCATAGATATCTAACCAAAAAGAAACATTATATTAAATAGAAGCCTAAGATTGTTCTTCTGAAAAATAGATACCTTATGAACTTGTAAGACTGACAAGATGATTTAAAAAATGAATGACAACATCAATGGTAGCAGGAAGCAGAGCAACTACAACTCTCAGATAGTGCAGGTGAAAGTGTATCATGGTTCAACATCTTTGAAAAACCTGTAGGCAATTTCTAATCAAGTTAAATATATGCCTGACCTGTGGCCCAGCAATGCTGCTCCTAAGTACATACTCAAAAATAGAGCACATAAATCTACAATTATGTTCATAGGAGCTATATTCATTATAGAAACATATATGCCCATCCCAAAAGGATAATGGCTAAACAATTGGTATATCTAATCAGTGGGATATAACACAGTAATAAAATCAAAAATCAAAAATACAAACCATGACAACGTGCAACAACATGGATGGATCTAAAAAATACACTGAACAAAAAAAGACACAAAGGAGTACATACTGTGTGCCTCTATTTATATGACGTTCAATACAGATCTGTGGTCAGAATAGTTATCATCTCACCTGAGGGGAAGGGAAATATTGGCTGGGGAACTATATAAGTAAGAAAAATGCTCTACATTTTGTTCTCAATGTTACTTCACTTATTTACATATGGGTACAAACAAACATACACATTTACATAATCACATATACACACAAAGAGTCTTCAAACTACAGACTTGAGGTTTGTACTTTTTAGAGTATGTATGCTATATCTGAATTTTTTAAAGATATCTATCATAAATAAATTATGGTACATCCAGACAATGTAATATTATTTAGTGCTAAAAAGAAATGAGCTATCAAGCCATGAAAAGACTTGGGCGTAACTTAAATGTGTATTACTAAGTGAAAGAAGCCAATCTGAAACAGCTACATGCTGTATGATTCCAACTATATGACATTATGGAAAGGCAAAACTATACAGTAGTCCCCCTTTATCTATGAGCGATACATTCTAAGACCTCCAGTGGATGCCTGAAACTGTGGATAGTAAGAAATCCTATAAATATATTTTCCTATATGTACATACCATGGTGAAGTTTAATTTATAAATTAGGCACAGTAAGAGATTAACAACAACAATGAAATAAGACAATTATAACAATATACTATAAGAGAAGTTATACGAATGTCTCTCTCTCAAAACATAATGTACTGTATTTACTCTCTTTGTGGTGATGTCAGATGATAAAATGCCTACGTGATGAGATGAAGTGAGATGAATGATGCAGGCATGTGACGTAGTATTAGACTACTATTCACCTTATGGCAATACAACAGATGCAGGATCGTTTGCTTCCAGACCACAGCTGACTGTGGGTAATGGAAATCGTGGAAAGCAAAACCACAGATAAAGGGGACTACTGATGTGGAATGTTGATAGTGGGGAGGCTGTGCATTTTAAAGGTTAAATATGAGCTTTAATTTTTTATCTACAAAATGAGAATGACACTAAATAGTGAAACTAAGGGGTGCCTGCCTGGCTTAAATCAAAGATTCTTGTGTGCATCTTGAGTGTGCAATTCTTGATGTCAGGGTTGTGAGTTCAAGCCTGATTGTTGGGTATAGAGAGTACTCAAAAATAAAAAATCTTAAAAAAAAATAGTAAAATTGACAGGATAATAGAGAATAATAGGTGATGCACCTAATATGATGGTGTGATATATTCTGATTATTCAAATTACAGATGCTATTATTTATATTAACATTATGAAATTTCACTAGGCAGCGCAAGTGTCAGAAACTCCCCCAGGCATCTCCTCACTACTCAGTGCTCTGCGGTGCTCCATTCATTCCTCCACTGGAACATGAATTTCACAGGCCAGGGTTTCTCAACTTCAGCCCTACTGACATTTTGGAATGGACAATGCTTTGTTGAGCAAAAATGTCCTAAACATTGTAGGAAGCTTTGCACATCTCTGGCTTTCATCTACTAGATGCCAGTAGCAACTCCCAATCGTGACAATAAAAAATGTCTGCAAACATGGCAAATGTTTCCTTGCGGGCAAAAGCACTCCCATCTGGGAAGCACTGACACAGACTGCAATTATGTAGTGACACCTCACATATGTAGAATGTGATCTGCTCAGGACTCAGGTCTTAGTGATATTTGTATCTCCTAATACGTGGCATAGACCCTAGGCTTCAATGTGGCTAAATGGAAAAAGTATGGTGCTATTAATTAATAAACATAGAGACTTTAGGAAGAAGGGACAGATTGGGAATGGAATGGGATGTAAGCCAATAGCAAACGATTATGAACTTTAGTTTGTATCTTTCTAAAATTGACTCTCTAGCACTCTTAGATGAAAATACTCAGCAAAATATTGAAATCTTAAAATACATTTACTAAACATATACACACATATATACATGTACATGTACACATACATACATAAATGTATATATATAAACATATATATATATATATATATATATATATATATATCCAACTAACTGCCAGACAATGTACTTGGTACCAGATATATAAAGACCATGAAAACATGATCAATGTAATAAAATCAAAAACACAAACCATGACAACATACAACAACATGGATGAATCTAAAAAATACACTAAACAAAAAAAGACACAAAGGAGTACATACTGTATGCCTCTATAAAGAACTTATCAAACTCAAGACCCAAAAAACAAACAATCCAGTGAAGAAATGAGCAAAAGACATGAATAGACACTTTTCTAAAGAAGATATCCACATGGCTGACAGACATATGGAAAAATGCTCCACATCACTCATCATCAGGGAAATACAAATCAAAACCACCATGAGATACCACCTCACACCTGTCAGAATGGCTAACATTAACAACTCAGGCAACAACAGATGTTGGTGAGGATGTGGAGAAAGAGGATCTCTTTTGCACTGCTGGTGGAAATGCAAGCTGGTGCAGCCACTCTGGAAAACAGTATAGAGGTTCCTCAAAAAATTAAAAATAGAACTCTCCTATGACCCAGCAATTGCACAACTAGGTCTTTACCCAAGGGATACAGGTGTGCTGTTTTGAAGGGACACATGCATCCCAATGTTTTACAGCAGCACTATCAACAATAGCCAAAGTATGGAAAGAGCCCAAGTGTCCATCAACAGAAGAACAGATAAAGAAGAGGTGGTATATCTATACAGTGGAGTACTACTTGGCAATCAAAAAGAATGAAATTTTGCCATTTGCAACTACGTGGATGGAACTAGAACATACTATGCGAAATGAAATTAGTCAGAGAAAGACAAATATCATGTGACTTCACTCATATGCAGAATTTAAGATACAAAACAGATGAACCTAAGGGAAGGAAAGCAAAAATAATATAAAAACAAGGAGGGGGACAAAACATAAGAGACTCTTAAATACAGAGAACAAACTGAGGGTTGCTGGAGGGGCTGTGAGTGGGGGGATGGGCTAAATGGGTAAGGGGCATTAAGGAAGACACTTATTGGGATAAGCACTGGGTGTTATACATAGGGGATGAATCACTGGAATCTACTCCTGAAATCATTATTGCACTATATGCTAACTAACTTGGAAATAATAAATAAATAAATAAATAAATAATTTTAAAATTTTTTAAAGAGTAAAATCATAAAGAAAAGTGAAAATGTCAGAATACCTATAAAGGAGACTATTGGGACAAATGATGAAATCAGAAAATGGATTGTGGATTACATAACAGTATTGTATCAAATGTAAATGTCCTGGTTTTGATAGTGCTATAGTTGTATAAGATAATGTGCCTTATTCTTAGGAATATATACTGAATTATTTATGGAAAAGGGGTACATTATTTCTCCTACTTATTAACCGTTCAGAAAAAAATCTGCACAAATAAAAAAACTGAGAGAAAGATACAGCCAGTGAGGCAAAATGTCCATGACCGGTAAATTTGGGTAAATCAAGGAGCTCCTTGTACTAATTATAAAATTTTCTGGAAGTTTAAAATTATTGCAAAATAAAAAGCATCTTTCAAACTCCACAATGAGGTACTAGTACACACCTACCAGAATGGTAAAAATTTTAAAAGCTAACAATACCAAAAACCAATGAGAAATATGGAGCAAATGAAACTCTCATACATTGCTAGTGGGCGTACATATTGGTAAAACTACTTTGGAAAACTCGTTATATGAACTAACGTTAAACATACATATACACTATAACACGGCAAATCTACTCTAGGTCTATATATCCAAGAGAAATGGATACAGTATATGTCCACCAACAACCATATAAAATAACATTCAGAGCAGTTTTATTTATAATGCTCAAAAACTGGAAACAACCAAAAATGTCTATTGGCTATATAGTGGACTTCTTTAAATGTGTTGTATTCATGATAAAATACTACACAGAAAAAAAATAAGAACAGAACATGAAAGAATCTCATAGTCATACTGTTAAAAGAGAAAGAAGCCAAACATAAAAGAACACAGGTATCTATGATATTTTTTATGAAGTTCAAAAACAGAAAAACTAATCTCTGGCAGTAGAAGTCAGCATATTGGTTATTTGGAGGTATAGGGAGGACAATATTAACAGGGAAGTGGAATTCTTCAGAGTTGCTGCAAATGTTCTATATCTTATTCTGAGTGATCTACAGAAGGTTATATACATATAAAACAATTCAGTCTGCACACTTAAGACCTGTGTACTTTACTGTATTTAATATATTCAATAAAATTTAAAACAAGAGGATTTATAACAAAAGAAAAAATTGCGTTCCACACACTCATAAGTCTGTGTCCAAAGAATACTTTCTGCTTTAGAACAGAAAAACATCAAAAATATTTCAAACAAGATTCCAATTTGTGGTAATAAATTTCAAACTCAAAGTAGAGTGCATATATTAAATCAACAAAAGTAACATAAAGCCACTATTAAAACACAAGGAAAAATTAAACTTCAGATGTAAGACTTTTTCTAAAGTGACACTGTAAGAAACACTCTAAGCAAAAGTATTTTTCTCTATTAATACAGGTGGATTCTAGAAGTTGTTGTAACATCATTCTTCATTTTTGCTTCCATTCATTCCAGGACAATCAATGCTATTCTATTGCAGATGACTAAAGAGCCATCCTTTACTTCTCTTCCCAGTAAACAAGAGACTAGACCAAACAAAATAAGGACCTATTTTCAATGAACACAATTTTTTGATTCAGGTCCATATTCAAACTTCCTCTGTTTGCCAGATACCCAAATCATAGACTTTATATTGCTCCCAAGTGAAACTCATAAAAATTGTTCCTGGCTAGCAATCGTGACATGGCAAGGTCTACTGGCACCCAACTTCTAATAAATAAAAGACTAATTGGTATTTACCTCAAATATGCCCTTGCATGTTTCTCTAAAGCTTTAGTGTAAAAGCTACATACACTAAAAGCTAGGGGAAATAATTTCCTTTCAAGGGAACAGCTGCACTTTTCTTACCGCAATGTGTTAGTGACACCTAGTGTCACATCTTTGAAGTACATTCAAAGCTCCAAGAAGGCACTCCACATGAACCTTAGGTTCAGTAAGTTAACATTTGGAGTGCTTTCTTGGAGCTGCAGGGGAGGTAGGGGGTGGGGGATTTAGGCTAAAAGGGTGATTAAGGAGGTATTAAGGTGATTAAGGGTATTAAGGAGGGCACTTGTTGTGATGAGCACTGGGTGTAATATGTAAGTGAAAAATCACTAAACTCTACTCCTGAAACTATTATACTGTGTGTTAATTAACTAGAATTTAAATAAAAACATGAAACATTAAAAAAAACCTTTGGAAAAAAAAAGAAAGAAAAAATACCGTTTCGTGCAATGCAACCGTCATCTTCTAGGTACTGTAATGAATATATTTTCAAGATTTTTTAAGATATTAAGAATTTCAGGGGCACCTAGGTGGCTCAGTAGGTTAAGCGTCCAACTTCAGCTCAGGTCATGATCTTGTGGTTTGAGTTCAAGCCCTGCATGAGGCTCTGTGCTGACAGTTCAGAGCCTGGAGCCTGCTTCAGATTCTTTGTCTCGGCCCCTCCCCCTCCCTCCCTCTCTCTGTCTCTCTCGCTCAAAAATAAACATTAAAAAAAATTTTTTAAGACATTAAGAATTTCAAAAGAGAATGATAAAACTAAGTAGCCACTTAAACAGACACCAGGAAAAGCACCTGACTGGCTTGGTCAGTGGAGCATGCGACTGTTGATCTCAGGGTTCGAGCCCCACGTTGGGTGTGAAGGTTACTTAAAAATAAAATCTTGGGGGGCGCCTGGGTGGCGCAGTCGGTTAAGCGTCCGACTTCAGCCAGGTCACGATCTCGCGGTCCGTGAGTTCGAGCCCCGCGTCAGGCTCTGGGCTGATGGCTCGGAGCCTGGAGCCTGTTTCCGATTCTGTGTCTCCCTCTCTCTCTGCCCCTCCCCCGTTCATGCTCTGTCTCTCTCTGTCCCAAAAATAAATAAAAAACGTTGAAAAAATAAATAAATAAAATAAAATCTTGGGGTGCCTGGGTGGCTCAGTCAGTTGAACGTCCGACTTAGGCTCAGGTCACGATCTCACAGTTCATGAGTTTGAGCCCCACATCGGGCTCTGTGCTGACAGCTCAGAGCCTGGAGCCTGCTTTGGATTCTGTGTCTCTGTCTCTCTCTGCTCCCCCCACCCCCATTCACACACACACACACACACACACACACACACACACACACACACATACACACACTGTCTCTCTCTCTCTCTCAAAAATAAATAAACATTAAAAAAATTAAAAAATAAAATCTTAAGGGGCAGTTGGGTGGCTCAGTGAGTTGAACATCTGACTCTTGATTTCAGCTCAGGTCATGATCCCAGGGTTGTAGGATCGAGCCCCATGTCGGGCTCTATGCTGAGCATGGAGCCTGTTTAGGATATTCATTCTCTCTCTCTCTCTCTCTCTCTCTCTCTCTCTCTCCCCTCTGTCTTTCCCCTTTCTCTCTCTCTCTCTCTCTCTCTCTCTCTCTCTCTCTCTCTCTCAAATTAAAAATAATGGCTAGGGGCGCCTGGGTGGCTCAGTCGGTTAGCGGCCGACTTCGGCTCAGGTCATGATCTCGCGGTCCGTGAGTTCAAGCCCCGCGTCCGGCTCTGTGCTGACAGCTCAGAGCCTGGAGCCTGTTTCAGATTCTGTGTCTCCCTCTCTCTGACCCTCCCCCGTTCATGCTCTGTCTCTCTCTGTCTCAAAAATAAATAAACGTTAAAAAAAAATTAAAAAAAAAATAATGGCAAGAAAACAGACACTCAGATCAATGGAACAGAATAGAAAACCCAGAAATGGACCCACAAATGTATGGCCAACTAATCTTTGACAAAGCAGGAAAGAATATCCAATGGAATAAACACAGTCTCTTCAGCAAGTGGTACTGGGAATACTGGACAGCGATGTGCAGAAAAATGAACCTGGACCACTTTCTTACACCATACACAAAAAGAAACTCAAAATGGATGAAAGACCTCAACGTAAGACAAAAAGCCATCAAAATCCTCAAGAAGAAATCAGGCAAAACCTCTTTGATCTTGGCCACAGCAACTTCTTACTCAACACGTCTCCAGAGGCAAGGGAAACAAAAGCAAAAATGAACCACTGGGACCTCATCAAAATAAAAAGCTTCTGCACAGTGAAGGAAACAATCAGCAAAACTAAAACTGAAACTAAAAACTAAAAGGCAACTGACAGAATGGGAGAAGATATTTGCAAATGACATATCAGAAAAAGGTTAGTATCCAAAATCTATAAAGAACTTATCAAACTCAACACCCAAAAAACAAACAATCCAGTGAAGAAATGGGTAAAAGACATGAATAGACACTTCTCCAAAGAAGACATCCAGATGGCCAACCGACACATGAAAAAATGCTCCACATCACTCATCATCAGGGAAATACAAATCAAAACCACCATGAGATACCACCTCACACCTGTCAGAATGGCTAACATTAACAACTCAGGCAACAACAGATGTTGGCAAGGATGTGGGTGCATGTGTCGCTTCGAAACAGCATACTTGTATCCCTTGGAAAAATACCTGGTAGTGCAATTGCTGGGTTGTAGGGTAGTTTTATTTTTAATTTTTGGAGGAACCTCCATACTAGTTGTGAGATGGTGATGAGGATGCAGAGAAAGAGGATCTCTTTTGCATTGTTGGTGGGAATGCAAACTGGTGCAGCCACTCTCGAAAACAGTATGGAGGTTCCTTTAAAAATTAAAAATAGAAAAAAAAAAAAAATTAAAAATAGAACTTCCCTACAACTCAGCAATCGCACAACTAGGTCTTTATCCAAGGGATACAGGTAGGCTGTTTTGAAGAGACACATGCATCCCAATGTTTACAGCAGCACCATCAACAATAGCCAAAGTATGGAAAGAGCCCAAATGTCCAACGATGGATGAATGGATAAAGAAAATGTGGTACATGTATACAATGGAGTATTACTCGGCAATCAAAAAGAATGAAATCTTGCCATTTGCAACTAAATGGATGGAACTAGAGGGTATTATGCTAAGCGAAATTAGTCAGAGAAAGACAAGTATCATACGATTTCACTCATATGAGGACTTTAAGACACAGTACAGATGAACACAAGGGAAGGGAAGCAAAAATAATATAAAAATAAGGAGGGGGACAAAACATAGGAGACTCTTAAATATGGAGAACAAACAGAGGGTTACTGGAGGGGTTGTGGGAGGAGGGATGGGCTAAATGGATAAGGGGCATTAAGGAATCTACTCCTGAAATCATTGTTGCAGTATATGCTAACTTGGATGTAAATTTAAAAAATAAATTAAATTAAATTAATTAAATTAAATTAAATTAAAAACTAAACTAAGGGGATCCTGGGTGGCTTAGTTGTTTAAGTGTCCAACTTTGGCTTGGGTCATGATCTCAAGGTTTGTGAGTTCAAGCCCCACATCAGGCTCTGTGCTGACAGCTCAGAGCCTGGAGCCTGCTTCAAATTTTGTGCCTCCCTCTGCCTCTGCCCCTCTCCTGCTCATGCTGTGTGTCTGTCTGTCTGTCTGTCTCTCTCTCTCTCTCTCTGTCTCAAAAATAAAGACTTTTTTTAATTTAATAAAAAATAAAAATAAAATAATTAAAATTAAAATTAAATTAAATCTTTAAATAAATAAAAAAAGAGACAACATAAAAAGTAGGGAAAACTATCAGGACTTTTATAATGGTATATCTTGGGTTTCTTATCCACTGAAAATTTTAAGTGAGAACTCTATTACTTACACTATGCAATACAATTTTTGCCTCATACAAATTTTTAACATAATGTAAGTATAAGTCTAATAATAAATTCTACTTCTTCTAAAACTAGCCATCTTACATACCAGGTAGCACCAGCCCCAGGTCAATACCTTGGGAACATCTTTGACTCTTTCTTCTCCTCTTAATATCTTATCAGATACCACAAAAACAAACTTTGTTCAAGGTTCTCAACCTCACATTGGACAATGTTGAAACTGATTCCTAAGTAGCCTTATAACCTCTTCTTTTCTCCCTATTCTCTATTCATCCCACTGTCACTGCAAAATAAATCTTTATTAAGTATGGATTTTGCAATGTATCTCTGTTACTCAAGGATTTTTAATGAGTTCACACTGGCTGAAAGATTTAATAAATCCAAGTTCTCATCCTGCAGTTCAGATTTCTTCCCTGAAACTTCTATATCTCATCCCATGTCCAGAGTGCATATAACCACTAAAATGGATGTTAACAATCATAGAAGTGAGAGTTGTCTGTGTTAAATAAAATAACATGACTACACAATGTCTAAAACATAGACACTATCATAAACAACTCCTCCACCTGGATGCCCTGTTGATAGTATTTGTCAAACCATGTTATAAATGCCCAATTATTTAATTTCCATTCTGGCACAAACAGATACTTCTGTAAATGACAAACATATTTAGATGATGTGAAACTAGCAAACTGTTATGGATGTCTAAAAGCTTACTCTCATTTTCTGTACTTATTTTGTTGCATACAGTAACAAATACTTCACTATTACCAGTTCGTGGACCTGCACTACCAGTTCATCCTCCACTAACTGAAAACTGAACTCACTATCTTTCCACCCATATTTGCTCTTTATCATACCTTTACTATTTTGTAAGAGGCATCGCTGTCTACATCTGTTCAAAATCCTCAAATGACTTCCACAACTCATTTTTTTAGTGGGCAAAAAAAATCCTAAAAGATATTCCTAAAAGATACTCAAATGGTCAACAATATATGAAAAAGTAGTCCAACATTATTAGTCCACAAGGTGCCACCCATAAGAATGGCTAAAATTAAAAAGATGGACAACACCAAATGTTGATGAGGTTAATGGAACAACTCCTACACGGCTGGGGGAAATATAAGATGGTACAAAAAGGTTTGGAGTCTGTTATAAAACTGACCACATTCCTACCCTATGAAGCTGCAATTCCACTTGTAGGCATTTACCTAAGAGAAATGAACACACACTTAACAAAAAGACTTACAGAAGATCTTCACAGTAGCTTTAGTCAGAAAAGGCAAAAGCTACAAATAGCCCAGCTATCCATCACTAAAAGAAGGGATAAACTATGGTATATTCATAAGTTAGGAGTGTTATTTGGCAATAAAAAGGAATAAACATCATGGGTGAATCTCATAAACATGCTGAGTGAAGGAAGCCTTCCACACAAAAAAAGAAAAAGTGCATATAGTATAATAGCACAGGAAGTTATAAAACAGGCAACACTAATCTATAGTGAGGGAAAAAATGAGAACAGTGGTTGCTTCTGAATGGGATGGAAAAAAATTAACTAGGAATAGACATGAAGGAAATTTCTTCAGTGATAAACATGTTCTGTATCTTGACAGAGATCTGGGTTACCTAGGTGTATGCATTTATCAAAGCTCAATAACTTGACATATTAAGAATTGTGTATTTAATGGTTGTAGAGTTTATCCAACAAAAATTAATCAAATATTGAACTCTAATTAATGATAGCACGAAAAAATAGGGTAAAGTATACTGAAGTTTACAATTTATTTTGAAATGCATTGAAAAGATGGATATGAAATAAAGGAAGTATAGTAAAATTTTAATGGTTCAAATCTAGGTGTAGATATACACGCTTTCACCATAAAATTGTCACAACTTTGCTCTACATTTGAAATTTGTGAAGTCTGTAGTTGACAAAGCTCTAGCCCACGACCACTTCTCAGGCATCATCTCCAAGCATTCTTCACCTTGCCCACCCACCTCCAGCTAAAATGCCTCCTTGCTGTTCTTGAACACAGGAAACAAAGTCCTACCACAGAGTACTGGCTTTGAATGTTCCTCCTTCACATACCCATAAGGATCACTCTTCCACACTTTTGCTCAAAAGATCTTTGAGAGAGACTTCCCCAGGCCACCCTGTATAATACAGCAACCCACAGCAACATCAACCACCCCATCCTAACACTTACCATCATCTAGTATGCTAGATGTTTGTTTATTATCATCTTCCTCCCTACCACACGAAGAATGATTTTGTTTTGTTCATTGCTGTTTTCCCAGCACCTTGAACAGGGTCTGGCTTATAAACAAAAATCAATAAATCTTTGCTGAGTAAGTGAATTAATAAATGAATGGGGTAAGTACAAATGGCTTTACAAGAATGCAATCTGGAAAATCTATCAAGAGCCTTGGTGTATCTACTTTCATTGATCTCTCCAAATTACATGATCATAAAGATATTTGTCTCAATATTCTTTAAGAAGACAAAAACTTAAAAAATCTAAATCAATGTCCAACCATACAGGAAAGAACATTTCCACCTCAGAGCCACAGACTTTACTGTTTGCTATTTCAAGCTTTCCCTGGCTAAATCCTAACTTCTAGGCCACTTTCTTACTATAATCTCTTATTCTTTTCCTTGAATTTCAATTTAAGTTGTATATTAATTGATTTTTATTTAAATTCACCTCCCCTACTAGCTCCATTAGAGCAAACACCATGTCTGTTTTGTTCAAAATACATTATTTTATCCCAGGCCTGTGCTGAATAAATGAACACCTTTTAAGTCCTCATAGTTCACAGCACGAAATCACTCTATGTATAAGAAAAGAAAAATAACGAATGTAAGTATGATGTATTAAAATAACTGAAATATATACTGAGATAAGAGCTAATAGAATTAAAGGAGTCATGAAAGGAAAAGTATAGAGCTGCTTTTTTTAAAACAAATCTCATAAAACTATTTGGCTTTTAGTCCATGTACAACCTTTATTTATTTTTTTTTTTAATTAAGAATTTTAAGCACAAGAACCTGTATTTATGTTACCAAAAAGAGGCAAAGAGATTGTTAGGCATGAATGGGAAAAGGGCCTGTTTATCCAAAACATCAACAAATAATCATTCTTTCTTACATCAGATGTGTTGAAAAAAGAAGGGCCTGACAGCTTGGGAAAGCCAGTGTTTTCCTACAGCCACCCTGTAAACAAAGTGGTGGGGACTAGGCAGTCGAGAAACTACTTCTGGGCAGTTCTGCTTCTGAGCTAACTCCACTTAACTGTCTGTCAAGGCACTATTTAAGCCTTGTTCAAATGTGTGCAATTTGTAAACAATTTTTTAAATGTTTACCCAGGATATGTTTATTTTCTTCATCTGAGACTCACAGGTTATATAAAATCAACACGAGGGAACCCTGCTCACAAACTTGAAGCAAAAACTGAGCTATGGTTTGGACAGGGATTGACTTTCTGCCCACTCACACTTACTCAAAAGCAAATATGATTTATGGTCTGCAAAGACCCCTAAGAGCTGGGATTATTCCTGGGTTGACCAACATAAAGCTCCCCACTGTCTAGCACATGGAAACACTTAAGTGATTACTGAATAACTGACTAGTGATAAACAAGTTTTGGAAGGGGTTAGTTAGTAATGAGTAACAGTCATGATACTCTATAAAAGATGAATATTTGAAACCATATCATAACTTTTCACAATGAACACTGGTGTACTTGCATGGCATATCTTTTGCTATCATATTTGGAGAGTAATGAAGTACAGCTCTGAGATCATACGCTTTGAAGACGAAGTCAGATAGAACTGGGTTTGAATTCTAATCCCGCCTCTTACACGTAGTGTGATGTTAACACCTATAAATACGACAACTTCTACCTCACAGTATACAACGGATGAGATCATGTGTATATAAAATGCTTTGGACATAGTAAGAGCACAATCAATGCAACAGAAGGAGCCTATTTTCCCAAAATGCCTCCTAATTCATGAAATAGTTCTCACAGAGCTATAATACTACAAGAGTAAACAACCAGCTAATGAATATTCCATGAAGAAAAGATTATTCAAGTATCTCAAAATACAATCTGGGCATAAGAACTATTTTAAAGAAGTAATTTAAATTAGTCAGAAAACTTTTAAAGTTACTCACAGCTAAACACAAGTTAACTTTAAAACTATTAAAAGTGATACCTCTAATTATAACCGAAACAACTGGGTAGCCTGAGTACCACCAAAGGAATGTGCTCAATCCAGTCAACACCCCTAATCACACAGACTCAACCTTCTTGTTAAAGCTCTAGCTTCCCCTCTGCCTTCAAGTCTGTCAACAGACAGCATAAGGGTTTAAAATGTTGTATCTATTAATAAGAAAAAGTTACACTTACAAAATCTTTTCCTCTGATCACAACCTAGAAATATTTCTCTTGGTAGGGGGAAAAAAAACAAAAAACACTGCCTAATTTTAAGTCCTTTGTCTTTGGCATGATACTTAAATCACAAACAACATTGTAGACCCATGAAAAAACATCAACTACACATCCAAAAAAGGCAAAAGAAAGAAGACACTCATTATATGACATATCAGCAGGATTCTTCTACCTCTGAAAAAAAAAAAAGCCAATCTTTAAAAACAAGAAATATAAAACCCCAAACCCTAAATAATAATACCATACATAATTAAATATATGATTAGATGAAAGACTGAAGTTCATGATTTATCAAAGAATAATTTTTTACTAAAAATGTTAAAGAATTATGAAGTCCAATGTGATCATTACTTAATAATCCTTATGCCACTGAAGCCAAATTCTGTACTCAAGAACATCTCAAATTCCTTTAAATTTGACATAATAAACTTTGTTTTCCTATAAATCTTTTAAGAATTGGTATTACCCAATGGAACCAAAAAGAGGGGGCAAAAATTTTAGCAGAAACACACACATACAACAATTTGGTGAATGAATTTATTAAAGGTATAAGTTAAAAGTCTCTGTATTGACCCTGAGCCTCCAACTGCAAAACAACCACACAACAGAAGTTCCCCTTCCCCCTATCATCTACTGGAGAGATACGATATTTAGGCCATGCCAGAATGTAAGTACAAGCCAAATTATGCAATCTTTACTACAGTTCACTCAGCTATGATCCTACCTAGCCTCTTCCTCTTTTAGGACATTTTATTTTTCGTCATCCCAAAGAGGAACATGTAAGATTTAACAGGCAAACTGGGACCAATATTAGGCAATTTTAAACATTTATCAAAATTTAGATTTATCTCATACGGATACACAGACATAAAATAACCTTTGTTCAAATTCACATATTATATCATTATGGCTAAGAGCAGGGAAAAAAAAAGACATTCAAGTTTTTTCAATATAGGAAATAAATGACATAAATTAAAGAAAATCCAAACAATGGAATTATACACAGCTATAACCTTCAAAGAAGAAGCTCTCTTAATATTGACATTAAGAGTAAAACACAGGGGCGCCTGAGTGGCTCAGTCGGTTAAGCGTCCGACTTTGGCTCAGGTCACGATCTCACAGTTCGTGGGTTCAAGCCCCACGTCCGGCTCTGTGCTGACAGTTCAGAGCCTGGAGCCTGCTTTGGCTTCTGTGTCTCCCTTTCTCTCTGCCCCTACCCTGCTCACACTCTGTCTCTCTCTCTCTCAGAAATAAATAAACATTAAAAAAAATTTTTTTAATTAAAAAAAAAAGTAAAACACAGCAAGGTATAGACTAAGTTGCATAATATGCTACCATCTTTTAGAGAGGGCAGGGTGGCAGAAACAGATTTATTTATGTTATCATTTGCATAAAATACAGCCATAAGGATACATAAGAAACTAGAAATCCTAGTTGCCTCGAGGGGAAATGGGGGACAAGGGTAGAAAGGAGGTTTTTTAACCCTTTGTAACTTGAATTTTGTACCACATAAATGTTTTAACTGATTCAAAACATTGATTTTTAATGACTGCTAATTTAAAAAAGAAAAGAGGGGTGCCTGGATGGCTCAGTCAGTTAAGCATCTGACTTCAGCCCAGGTCATGATCTCAGGGTTCATGAGTTCGAGTCCCACATCAGGTGAGCTCGAGTCCCACTTCGGGTGAGCCCCACTTCTCTCTCTCTCTGCCCCTCGTGGAATTCTCTCTCCCTGTCTATCCCCTCCCTTGCTCATCTGCACCCTCTCACTCTCTCCAAAAAAAATTTTGATTAATTAACTAATTAATTTAAAAAGAAAAAAGAAAAGAAAAAGCCTTCTGCAAGCTTTTTTACCATTCTGGAAAATAGAAGGGAAATAATAATAATAATAATAACTACTTAATAGAGTTAATGAGACCTTACAGAAAGTTATCACCAGATTTCACATCAGCTAGCATGGTGGAAAGTATTATATTTTAGGGATCCAACCTTCTTCATACTTACCGGGATGCTCCAGACTTGCATTCCATCACTGTAGCCGATCATAATCAGCAGAGGCGGCTCATTCCCAGTGCTGTGTATTTCATGAAATTCCAGATTTCTTGATGTATCTGCATTAGAATTAAGTCACAAAGAAGCAAATTAAAAAGTAAACAACTACTCTTCTTTAATATTATTAGTGTAACAGTTGTTTAAATTGTTTTTCAATGATGTATCACTAAATTCTATTCCTGAAAACATTATTACACTATATAATCCAAGTTAACTAGCTTGGGTTTAAATTTTAAAAAAAGAAAAATAAATAAACAAACATTTTTTCAATAAAAAGTATTTGGAAGACATCATTTAAAAGAAAGTGAACAGGGATCGGAAGCTGAAATTAGAAAACTAGTATTTTTTTTTTTAACAGTACTTATAATTATCTGCACAAGTAAGGTTTTAAAAACCAAAGTCTCATTAGAGAACTTGGGAATATTAATACCAGGAACAAAACCATCTATCTGTAAGTGATACATGAAAATAAAAAATTTTACTAAAATTAATTAAATATAAATATGAAGTGTAAACTGCTAGAATTTCTAATATTTGTAAATTTAACAGTGGAAGACAAGTTATATTCCTTCATGGATAGTAAGTGAATCCTGATATACCTGAACACCAGGCATAGAGTCCACTACAAGAGAATTATATGTACTTGTGTAATCAACTTCCAATTCACATCAATGAATATTAAACATCTGTTATAAAATCAATATGACAAAAGATATCCTTCCTGAACAAAACTATTGCACCTCACAAAACACTAATTCAAGCATTCCATTCTTAAATCACAACCTTATCTTCCAGCAAGTTTGCTCAACCACTTCCATTATGATCCATTCTCTGACTTCATTAGGCCCTCAGGTCCACTGACACCCCTAACTTCTCTCTATTCTATAGATCATCTTATATTGACTCTCTTTCCATCTTACACTCTTGGATCAATTATCTCAGTAACTTCTGTCAATAATCTACAGTCTCAAATCATTTTTTGTGGAATCTCTGCATGGTGCCCAACTCACAAAATCTCAATCCTAGATGAATCCAACTATCCATTATCTTAGTACATTCTATGGCAATCCAGCACCGCTATAGAAATATCACACAAAATATCACCTAGGGGCACCTAGGTGGCTCAGTCAGTTAAGCATCTAACTTTGCCTCAGGTCATAAGCTCACAGTTCATGAGTTCAACCCTCACATCAGGCTCTCTACTGTCAGCACAAAGCCCAGTTCGGATACTCTGTCCCCCTCTCTCTCTTCTCTTCTGCTCTCACACACATGCCCACACATGCTCACTTTCTCTCTCTCTCAAAAATAAAAAAAAAAGTTTTTAATCTTTAAAAAAAAGAAATATTACACAATCCTACTACATTATCTATTACATTAAAATGAAGAATTTCAATTAATCATGAGCCACCCTTACCAGAAAAGTGAAAAGGCAAGCCACAGCAGGGGAAAAGAGACTTGTAACAAATATAACCCCACAAGGACATATCTCATACACATAACAATTAAAAATCAATATGAAAAAATCATTAGAAAAACAGGCTGGAGATGTGAAAAAACACTTCAAAAAAAGGATATTCAAATAAATCCATCATCAATAAATATGAAAAGTAGCTCAATCGCATCTGTAATTAAGGAAGTGTTGATTAAAACCACAATGACAAAGGGCCCCTGGGTGGCTCAGTCGATTAAGCACCCAAACTTCAGCTCAGGTCATGATCTTACAGATCTCATGGTTCATGAGTTTGGGCCCCACATCGGGCTCTGTCCTGACAGCGCAGAGCCTGGAGCCTGCTTCAGATTCTGCATCTCCCTCTCTCTCTGCCCCTCCCCTGCCCTCTCTCTCAAAAAAAAAAAAACAAACATTAAAAAAAAATTTTTTTAAACCACAATGACAAAACCAAGGGGCAGGATGTGGAATAAAGTAATTGTTTATTTACTGCTAGTGAATGTAAAACAGTACAATCGCTTTGGAAAACAGTTTGACAATATATTCTCAAATTGAAGATACCATGCCCTTTGACCAAGTAGTTCTACTCCAGATATACACTCATTTGAAGCCAAGAGACAAGCACAGGAATATCCATAGCAGCATTAACTTTAAAAATTTTTTTCAAGCCTATTTATTTTTTTCTTAGTAATCTCTACACCCAGTGTGGGGCTTGAACTCACAACCCCTAGATCAAGAGTCACACACTCTACCGACCGAGCCAGCCAGGCACCTCCACAGCAACAGTGTTTGTAAAGAGCCAACAGCTGGAATCAATCCGAATGTCCATCAAAACAAAAGTGGAAAAGCACAGTGGGTATATTGCAACAATGGAATAGTACTGAACCACTGCCATACATCATAACATGGATGAACGTACAAACATAATAAGCAAAAGAAGCCAGATATAAAAAAAACTATATAGTAAATAATTTTATTTATGTGAAATTCAAAATCACTAGGCAATTAGGTAGCGATATTCTATTTCTTACCCTAGGTGATTGTTACACAGGTGGTTTTGTAAAAATCTGTTCACTGAGCCATACTTTTGTATTATTTACCATGATATATTTGCACAATAAATAAGGTTTTAAAAAATCATAAATTGAAACAATAATATCCCTCTTCCTTTATTTGACTTCATTACTCTCCTCTCCTTCTAGAAGCTAAATTCCTTGATTATTTGCCACTGTCATCTATTCTGCATTTCTTTCACCCCAAATCCATTTCAAAATGTTTTCTGTTCTCACTGATAATCAATACAATCTCAGCAATAATCTCCAAGTTGTTGAATGCAATATGTGTTTTTTTTTTTTTTTAATTTTTTTTTTCAACGTTTATTTATTTTTGGGACAGAGAGAGACAGAGCATGAACGGGGGAGGGGCAGAGAGAGAGGGAGACACAGAATCGGAAACAGGCTCCAGGCTCTGAGCCATCAGCCCAGAGCCCGACGCAGGGCTCGAACTCACGGACCGCGAGATCGTGACCTGGCTGAAGTCGGACGCTTAACCGACTGCGTCACCCAGGCGCCCCGCAATATGTGTTTTTTAAGCCCATCTTTTCAGACTATTTAGCAGCTATAATCAATGCTCATCAGTTTCTCCTTAAAATATTTTCCTTTGGTTTTCCATGTACAACCTTCTCCTAGTTTTCCTCCTATTGCTGTAATCATTCCTTCACCATTTCCTCCACTGGCTCAACCCTTTCCACCTATTCTTTAAATATTGAAGTTGTCCAAAGCTAATTCCTAAACACCCTTTTCTTCTCACAATATACCCTCTCAAGTGGTCTCATTCCATCCACTAATTCCATTAGTGTATGCAAGTGACTTCCTCAACATAGGTTTTTGGACGTCTCAGTAGAAAATCAAATTCTACTCAAAGATGATTTCCCGGGCACCTCGGTGGCTCAGTTGGTTAAGACTCTCACTTCGGCTCAGGTCACTGTCTTGTGGTTCATGGGTTTGAGCCCTGCATCAGGCTGTGGGCTGATAGCTCAGAGCCTGGAGCCTGCTTTGGATTCTGTGTCTCCCTCTCCTCCTCTCACACACGCACTCTCTCTCTCTCAAAAACAAACATTAAAAAAAAAAAGAAAGATAATGATTTTGTCGCAAACCTGATCTTCCTCCAAGGTTCACAATTTTGGTGAATAGCATGATTATCTAGCCAGTTGGCAAAGTCAGGAATCACCTTCTTCCTTCTCTCTTGCAATAAATCTACCACCAATCTATCACCTGTGTCTTCCTAAACAGCTCTCTTCTTACACCAACATCAACTCCAAAAGCATAAAATGGCTTCCTGCATCCACCATTGCCCATAAACTCCATACAACAGGTGCTTTTTTAAAAAATACAAATAATGACATACTTCTTCACCTCCATCCACTATATTAGTTATGCCCCATTGCTCAACTATAAAGATCAAAATGTTTGACAAAGCTTATAATCAGTCATTTTTTTTACTTTCTTTTGACACAAATTCACTGGCACAAAGTTAACAGCACATGGTTCTATGTCTAGGAAAATTCAGAATTACAAACTTATTTTCCAAGGGCATAATTCTCTTTATATCTAACATCAATATGGTCTTTCATAGTTTTCAATGTGCTCTGATACCTAGATCATGTAATCTGACACACAACAATCCTGTTTTATACAAAGAGCAGGAGCCAATTTCATTTTGACAAAGTAGGTATAATTTACTCAAAACTGAAGAAATCCCTCAGGATTTTTTTTTTTTTTTTGAGAGATATTACATGTGAGCACAGGAGAAGGGCAGAGGGCGGGGGAAGGAGGAGGGGGAGAGAGAGAGAGAGATTTTGAGAGAATCTTAAGTCTCACACCTAGCACAGAACCCAACTTGGGGCTCAATCTCATGACCATGAGATCATGACCTAAGCCAAAATCAAGAGTCAGACACTTCACCAATTTATCCACCCAGGTGCCCCAAGAAATCTCCAGATTCTTGTTACGCAATCCAGGTATCTTTCTAATACAGCTACCATCTTGATCACAGATTATTATTTTTAGAAGGGCTCAAATGCCACATATAAAACCCTGAGGTCATTATATGAACAAAATCTCCTTTCTCTTATTTTAGATTCTGCTTAGTCACTTGCACTACTTTTCTTTCTCTGGATGGTGGTACAGAAGACTTCATTACTCTTGAATGAAACTCCTAATTTTATAAAAATTGTATGCATCCTTATTCTTTGACTTTCCTTTATATCCTCTATTATACCATCACTGGTTATTCTACGCATAGCTGCTCTTTATCTTCTTTTCTGGTTTCTTTTTTATTCCACCCATAAATATGGATTTTACAGTCTCTCCTTTAGAGATATGTAGCATTCTTTTGTGGTTTTAGACAACTACAATGTTCTCCTTTCATTCACCCATCTTCCAAAACCTTGTCCAGTCTTATAAGTGAACTTCATACTGCACTCTGTACACTCTCCCTCCTTAGAAAAATGTTTGCAATTGGTGGAGGAGGCAGGGGCTGGGTTTTTGACTCACCTAAAAAATCTAGGTGTAAAGTGAAATTAGATCTTTCTCCCAAACCAGCTTCTTCTGTATTCCACATTGTACTAATAGCAGCAACACACTGCCAATACCCAGCTAGGTACACCTGGTGGGTGGCTTAGTCGGTTGAGTGTCCAACTCGATTTTGGCTCAGGTCATGATCCCAGACTCATGATCCACAGTCGGCATGGAGCCTGCTTAAGATTCTCCCTCTCTCTCTCTCTCTCTCTCTCTCTCTCTCTCTCTCTCTTCCTCTGACCCTCTCCCCCACTCACACTCTCTCTAAAATAAAAATAAAATAAACTGCCAATACCCAGTCTAAAAACTGAGATGTCATTTTTAGTAGATGCTAGTAGATGAATGAGAAGTAAGTCAGAAAAGAATGTTTCAGCCAAAAGGCCCCCTGTACAAAGATTCTGAGGAATGAAAAGTTCTGTGCCATTAATGACCTGAAAGCCAAGTGGGGTTGAAATATAGCTTTTGAGGGGACATAGATGGGAAAAGGAATAAGAGTTTGAAGCACTTGTGAGACATCTAAGTGAAAGGTCTAGGAGACAGCTGAAATGTGGACCCAAGCACACTAGAGCAACAGAGACTTACAGCAGCTATTATCTTTGTATGCTTCACACACTTCTTACTCTAAACCTCCCCCCTTACCTGGTAATTGACCTCACTCCCCACTAAGCATAGGAACAGGCACACAGCCAGTTGAGCCAATTCTAGTACTACATCCTTGGCCATTGCAACTATACCAGTAACTGGAAGGTAATCTTCCTGGATCACCGAAAGAATACTTTGTCCTCCTTGATCATATAGCATAATCATAAAGGTATGATCAGAGAGCTCTGAGTAATCACTGCTCCATCCTCGTTAGAGAAGTCAAAGAAGAGAAGCAAGCATTCATAAAGAAGTAGTGGCAAGAAGTGAATGACTAGAAGTTTCAAGCCACTATCCTTTCCAGCTATATGATATGAGTAGGATAAAGAAACTAATTCTCCTGGGGCACCTAGGTGGCTCAATCGGTTAAGCATCCAACTTGATTTTGGCTCAGGTCAGATGATTCCGGGGTCATGGGATCAAGCCCCACATCAGACTCCATCTGCACTGAGCGTGGAGCCTGCTTGGGATTCTCTCTTTCCCTCCATCCCTCTCCCCCACTCGTGCTCTCTAAAATATAAATAAATAAATAAATAATTCCCCTATGAAAACTAGTATGGTGCCTCTTCAAAAAAATTAAAAACAGAATTAACGTATGAGCCAACAATTCCACTTATGGATATATACTCAGAAAAAATTGAAAACAGAAACTCAAAGAGAGATTTGTACACAAATATTAATAGCACAATTATTCACAAAGCCAAAAGATGGAAGCAACCCAAATGACCATCGATGAACAAATAAACAAAATGTGATATATACAAACAATGCAATATTATACAGCCTTAAAAAGAAAATAAATATCATATTGTATATAATATTTAATAATTATTTACATATATTGTTTATATATTAAATATAATATAGTATACATTATATCATATTAAAAGGAAATACATGCTACCGCATGGATGAACCCTGACATCTGTAGTGAAATATGCCAGCACATAAAGACAAATGCCACTTACAAAGTACCTTGAGTAGTCAAATTCATAGAGCCAGAAAGTAAAATGGTGGTTGCCAAGAGCTAATGGGAAGGTGAGAATGTGGGGCTGGGTACAGAGTTTCAGTTTTACAAGATGAAAAGAGGTCTAGGCATTGTTTGCATAACAATGTGAATGCACTTAACACTACTAAACTGTACACTTAAAAATGGTTAAAATGGGGGCACCTCGGGGCGCCTGGGTGGCGCAGTCGGTTAAGCGTCCGACTTCAGCCAGGTCACGATCTCACGGTCCGTGAGTTCGAGCCCCGCGTCGGGCTCTGGGCTGATGGCTCAGAGCCTGGAGCCTGTTTCCGATTCTGTGTCTCCCTCTCTCTCTGCCCCTCCCCCGTTCATGCTCTGTCTCTCTCTGTCCCAAAAATAAATAAACGTTGAAAAAAAAAATTTTTTTTAAATAAAAAAATAAAAAAAATGGGGGCACCTGGGCGGCTCAGTTGGTTGAGAGACTCTTAATTTCAGCTCAGGTCATGATCTCATAGTTTATGGGATTGAGCCCCACAGCAGCCTCTGTGCTGATAGCACAGGGCCTGCTTTGGATTCTCTCTCTCCTTCCCTTTCTGCCCCTCCCCCACTCACTCAGGCTCTCTCTCAATTAAAAAAACATCTTTTTAAAAGATTAAAATGGTAAATTTTATGTTATATGTATTTTACCACAATATAAAAAAATTTGATTCTCTTAAACCAATCACACCTGGAAAAAAAACAAACCTGTTGAATATAAAAATGGATACCTAAGTATAATAGTGAGTACTATACTATACTATAGCATAGTATATATAATGCACTATATAACACATGGAATATAGTAGTATACTAGTACTTTTATACTAGAACTGACCAAGTCAAGATGGGCTAGGAAGTGATAAGAATTTCCCCTCACAGGCTAGAAGGTTGGCAGTTCTTGTAATACTATAGAAAACCACCTGGTTAACATGATGCATTTTGGGACTCAAATTATATGCTCACCTTTAGGGACTCTGATAGAAAAATGTTAGGATATTAACTTGCTTTGGCTACTTCTTGTGCTTTTTCCAGTACAATGCCTCAAGAAAAACAAGCTTAGATATAAACCAGACTGCCTGGAAGCAGAAAGAGAATGGTGACAATGACACTAAGGGACATAATCCCACTCTTCAATGAGTTCCAAAAGCAGTAGTCTCTACCTAACACCAAGTCAAAGTTAATGCAACGATTAAGAATGGAGACACCTAGGAAAACCCAGGATTAGAGAGTCCCAATAAGCCATGTTCCTTAGAATTATCTTCTGTCAGTCGTCAACTACTCAACCCCCAACCATGATAAGTCATAATGAAACGGGCTGCAATCTGGAGACAAAGGGCCAACTGGTACCACTCTTATCATTCCAAACTAAAAAGCAGAGCTTCCAGGCCTGATGAAAGGAGGAGAAAGCAACCACCAGAGCAGAATTTTCAATCAGAACACTGTAACTTTTAATTTAATTAATAGCTAATAGAGTTTCATTAATAATATAAAATAATTTAAATCTATAGACAGCTAATAACCTTCTAAATTATTCTGCAAGACTTTGAATGGCACACTGGACCAGACTGACTTAAGAGATATATTCACAACATTTCATCATAAAGCAGCAGAACACACATTCTTTTTGAGTGCACATGGAACACTCTCCTGAATAGATCACATATTTGGTCACAAATCAGTCCTCAACAAGTACAAAAAGACTGAGATCATATCGTGTATACTTTCAGACCACACCACTATGAAACTTGAAGTCAACCACAAGAAAAATTTGGAAAGACAATAAATACATGGAGGCTAAAGAACACCCTACTATGGAATCATTGAGTTAACCAAGAAATTAAAGAAAAAATAAAAAAAATACATGGAAGAAAATGAAAATAAAAACATAACAGTCCAGAACCTTTGGGATGAAGCAAAGGCAATCATAAGAGGGAAGTATATTATAATAGAGGCCTACCTCAAGAAGCAAGAAAAGTCTCAAATTCACAACCTAATCTAACACGTAAAGGAGGTAGAAAAGGAACAGCAAATAAAGCCTAAAGCCAGCAGAAGGGAAACAATAAAGAGTAGAGCAGAAATAAATGACATAGAAACAGACAAACAAAACAAAACAAGAAACAGAACAGACCGATGAAACTAAAAGCTGGTTTTCTGAAAGAAATAATAAAACTGATATATCCCTAGCCAGACTTATCAAAAAGAAAAGATAAGGGCCTCAAATAAATAAAATCACAAATGAAAGAGGAGAGATCACAACCAACACCACAGAAAAACAAACAATTATAAGAGCATATTATGAAAAATTATATGCCAACAAACGGTAATCTGGAAGAAATGGATAAATTCCTAGAAACATACAAACTACCAAAACTGAAACAGGAAGAAATAGAAAATTTGAACAGACTCAAAATCAGCAAACAAATTGAATCAGTAATAAAAAATCTCCCAACAAACAAAAGTCTAGGGCCAGATGACTTCCCAGGGGAATTCTACCAGACATTTAAACCAAACATTTAAAGAAGAGTTAATATACCTATTCTTTTCAAACTGATCCATAAAATAGAAATGGGAGGAAAACTTCCAAACTCATTCTATGAGGCGAGCATTACCTTGATTCCAAAACAAGACAAAGATCCCACTAAAATGGAGAATTACACGCCAATATCCCTGATGAACATGGACGCAAAAATTCTCAAAAAGATACTAGTAAATCAAATCCAACAGTACATTAAAAGAATTATTCACCACTATTCTTGGACTGCAGGAGTGCTTCAATATTCATAAATCAATGTGATATGCCGCATTAATGAAAGAAAGGATAAGAACCATATGATCTCTCAACAGATGCAGAAAAAGTATTTGACCAAATACAGCATCAATTCTTGATAAAAACCTTCACCAAAGTAGGGATAGAGGAAACACCTCAACATCATACAGGCCATATACAAAAGACCCTTAGCTAATACTCTCAATGGGGAAAAACTGAAAGCTTTTCCTCTATGGTCAGGAACAAGACAGGGATGTCCACTCTTACCACTGTTGCTCAACATAAAATTTCAAGTCCTAGCCTCAACAATCAGAAAAACAAAAAGAAACAAAAGGCATCCAAATGGAATTGAAAGGAGTCAAACTTTCACTATTCATAGACAACATGATACTCTATGCAGAAAACCCAAAAGACTCCACCAAAAAATTGCTAGAACTGATACACAAATTCAGCAAAGTCATAGGATATAAACTCAATGTACATTCTGTTGCATTTCTATACACCAATAATGAAGGAGCAGAAAACAAAATCAAGGAATTGATCCCATTTAAAATTGCACCAAAAAAACGTAAGATAGCTAGGAATAAACCTAACCAAAAAGGTAAAAGGTCTGTACTCTGAAAACTATAGAACACTTATGAAAGAAATCGCAGATGACACAAAGAAATGGAAAAACATTCCATGCTCACAGGTCGGAAGAACAAATATTGTTAAAATGTCTACACTACCCAAAGCAATCTAGCCATTTAATGCAATCCATATCAAATTACCATCAGCATTTTTCACAGGGCTAGAACAATCTTAAATTTGGATGGAACCAGAAAAGGCTCCAAATAGCCAAAGCAACTTTTAAAAAGAAAAACAAACCGGGAGGCATCACAATTCCAGACCTCAAGCTATAATACAAAGCTGCAGTCATCAAGACAGTATGGTACTGGCACAAAAACAGATATACAGATCAATGCAACACAACAGAAAACCCAGAAATGGACCCACAACTAAATGGTCAATTGATCTTCAACAAAGCAGGAAAAAATATCCAAGGGAAAAAAAGACAGTCTCTTCAACAAATGGTGTGGGAAAAACTGGACAGCAACATGCAAGAGAATGACACTGGACAACTTTATTACACCATACACAAAAATAAATTAAAAAATGGATGAAAGACCTAAATGTAAGACAGAAAACCAGAAAAATCCTAGAGGACAACACAGGAAGCAATCTCTCTGATATCGGCCGTGGCAACTTCTTATTGACATGTCTCCAGAGGCATGGGAAACAAAAGCAAAAATGAACTATAGGGATTTCATCAAGATAAAAAGCTTCTGCAGAGCAAACAATCAACAAAATTAACAGGCAGCCTATGGAATGGGAGAAGATATTTGCAAATGATGTACTGGATAAAAGCTTAGTATCCAAAATCTATAAAGAACTTATCAAACTCAATGGCCAAAAAACAAATAATCCAGGGAAGAAATGGACAGAAGACATGAAGAGACATTCTTCCAAAGAAGGTATCCAGATGGCCAAGAGACACATGAAAAGATGCTCCACATCACTCATCATCAGGGAAATATAAATCAAAACCACAATGAGATACCACTTCAAACCTGTCAGAATGGCTAACATTAACAACACAAGAAACAACAGGTGTTGGTGAGGATGTGGAGAAAGGAGAACCCTCTAATACTGCTGGTGGGAATGCAAACTGGTGCAGCCACTCTGGAAAACAGTATGGAGTTTCCTCCAAAAAATTAAAAATAAAACTACCCTACAACCCAGCAATTGTACTACCAGGTATTTTTCCAAGGGATACAGGTGTGCCGTTTCGAAGTGACACATACACCCCAATGTTTATAGCAGCACTATCAACAATAGCCAAAGTATGGAAAGAGCCCAAATGTCCAACGATGGATGAATAGATAAGATGTGGTGTGTGTGTATATATATATATGTACATACATATATATATACACACACACATACATACAATGGAGTATTACTTGGCAATCAAAAAGAATGAAATCTTGCCATTTCTAACTACGTGGATGGAACTAGAGGTTATTATGCTAAGTGAAATTAATCAGAGAAAGACAACATATGACTTCACTCATATGAGGACTTTAAGACACAGTACAGATGAATGAACATAAGGGAAGGGAAGCAAAAATGATACAAAAACAGGGAGGGGGACAAAACATAAGAGACTCTTAAATATGGGGAACAGAGGGTTGCTGGAGGGACTGTGGGAGGAGGGATGGGCTAAATGGGTAAGGGGCATTAAGGAATCTACTCCTGAAATCATTGCTGTACTATATGCTAACTAATTTGGATGTAAATGACTGAAATGAAATGAAATGAAATGAAATGAAATGAAATGAAATGAAATGAAATGAAATGAAATAAAATAAAATAAAATAAAATAAAATAAAATATTAAAAAAAAAAACACCCTAAAAGACTCCACCAAAAAACTACAAGTTTCTGTGAATTCAGTAAGTGAATTCAGTAAGGTCACAGGATACAAAATCAGTGTATAGAAATCTGTTGCACTTCTATACATTAACAATAAAGGAACATAAAGACAAATTGTGAAGGCAGTCCTATTTATGATTATATCAAAAATAACAAAATACCTAGAAATAAACTTAACCAAAGAGGTGAAAGCTCTGTATTCTAAACGTGATACCTGAAACCATAAATATCCTAGAAGAGAGCACAGGTAGTAATTTCTTGGATATCAGCTGTAACAACACTTTTCTAGATACATTTCCTAAGGCAAGGGAAACAAAAGCAAAAATAAACTATTTGGACTATATTTTTTAAAAAGCTTCTGTACAGCAGAGGAAACAATCAATAAAACCAAAAGATAACCTTCTGAAAAATAAATAAATAAATAAAAATAAAACAACTACTGTAAGTTCAATAGCACACACAGACTAAAATAATTTTCAAGCAAGACCCATCTACATTTCCAGGTGCATTTTACTTCAATAAAGCAAAGGCTTTATGGAATATTATGCCAGCAATTCTTACTCACTATTTAAAAACAAAACAAAAACAAAAACAAAACAACAGAAACCATGCTTAGGTAAAGATTATTTTGACATTTTCTAAATGTTAATTTTGCGATATTAAAATCATTTTGGTTTTTGTTGTGGACATGAACCTATGCCTTTAAAAATTATTTTCAGTAATCCCTATCAAAATAACACCAGCATTCTTCACAGAGCTAGAACAAACAATCCTAAATTTAGATGGAACCAGAAAAGACCCCAATAGCCAAAGCAATCCTGAAAAAAGAAAACCAAAGCAGGAGGCATCACAATCCTGGATGTCAAGCTGTATTACAAAGCTGTAATCATCAAGACAGTATGGTACTGGCAGAAGAACAGATATACAGATCAATGGAACAGAAAAGAAAACCCAGAAATGGGCCCACAAATGAATGGCCAACTAATCTTTGACAAAGCAGGAAAGAATATCCAATGGAAAAAAGATAGTCTCTTCAGCAAACGGTGCTGGGAAAACTGGACAGCAACATGCAGAAGAATGAACCTGGACCACTTTCTTACACCACACACAAAAATAAACTCAAAATAGATGAAAGACATAAATGTAAGACAGGAAGCCATCAAAATCCTAGAGGAGAAAATAGGCAACAACCTCTTTAACCTCAGCCACAGCAACTTCTTACTTGACATGTCTCCAGAGGCAAGGGAAACAAAAGCAAAAATCAACTATTGGGACTTCATCAAGATAAAAAGCTTCTGCACAACTAAGCTAACAATCAACAAAACTAAGAGGCAACCAATGGAATAGGAGAAGATATTTGCAAACGACATATAGGATAAAGGGTTACTATCCAAAATCTATAAAGAACTTATCAAGTGTAACACCCAAAAAACAAACAATCCAGTGAAGAAATGGGCAAAAGACATGAATAGACACTTTTCCAAAGAAGGCATCCACATGGCTGACACATGAAAAAATGCTCAACATCACTAATTATCAGGGAAATATAAATAAAAACCACAATGACACACCACCTCACACTTGTGAGAATGGCTAACATTAACAACTCAGGCAACAACAGATGGTGGCAAAGATGTGGAGAAAGAGAAACCCTTTTGCACTGCTGATGGGAATGCAACTGGTGCAGCCACTCTGGAAGACAGTATGGAGGTTCCTCAAAAAATTTAAAATAGAACCACCCTACAATCCAGCAATTACACTACTAGTTATTTAACCATAGGATACAGGAGTGCTGATTCAAAGGGCCACATGCACCCCAATGTTTATAGCAGCACTATCGACAACAGCCAAGTATGGAAAAAGTCCAAATGTCCATCCACTGATGAATGGATAAAGAAGATGTGACAGGGGCGCCTGGGTGGCTCAGTCAGTTAAGCGGCCGACTTTGGCTCAGGTCATGATCTCACAGTCTGTGAGTTCAAGCCCCACGTCGGGCTCTGTGCTGACCGCTCAGAGCCTGGAGCCTGTTTCAGATTCTGTGTCTCCCTCTCTCTCTGACCCTCCCCCGTTCATGCTCCCTCTCTCTCTGTCTCAAAAATAAATAAACATTAAAAAAAATTTAAAAAAAAAAGATGTGACATATATACACACACACACACACACACACACACACACACACACACACACACGTATAATGGAATATTACTCGACAATCAAAAAGAATGAAATCTTGCCATCTGAACATGTATGGAACTAGAGCATATTATGCTAAATGAAACAAGTCAGTCAGAGAAACACAAATAGACGATTTCACTCAGGTAGAATTTAAGACAAAAAATAGATGAACATAAGGGAAGGGAAGCAAAAATAATATAAAAACAGGGTGGGGGACAGGGGCGCCTGGGTGGTTCAGTCAGTTAAGTGTCCGACCTCGGCTCAGGTCATGATCTCGCAGTCCATGAGTTCAAGCCCCACGTCGGGCTCTGTGCTGACAGCTCAAAGCCTGGAGCAATGCTTCGGATTCTGTGTCTCCTCTCTCTGCTCCTCTGCCTCTCATACTCACTCTCTCTCTCTCTCTCTCTCTCTCAAAAATAAATAAACATTAAAAAATTAAAACAAAAACAGAGTGGGGAACAAAATATAAGAGACTCTTAAATACAGAGAATAAACTGAGGGTCGCTGGCAGGGTGTTGGGTAGGGGGAAGGACTAAAGGGGTGGGGGCAATAAGGAGGACACTTGTTGGAATGAGCACTGGGTGTTATATGTAAGTGATTAATCACTAAATTCTATTCCTGAAATTATTATTACACTATATGTTGACTAACTTGGATTTAAATTAAAAAAATAATTAAAAGCTAAGGGGCACCTGGATGGCTCAGTCAGTTAAGCGTCCAACTTAGGCTCAGGTCATGATCTCACAGCTCGTGAGTTCAAGCCCCGTGTCAGGCTCTGTACTGACAGCTCAGAGCCTGGAGCCTGCTTCGGATTCTGTGTCTCCCTCTCTCTCTCTGCCTCTCCTGCTCTCACTCCGTCTCTCTCCCTCAAAAATAAACATTTAAAAAATAATAATAATTAAAAGTTAAAAAATAAAAAAAAATAAAAATTATTTTTTTTTCCAACGTTTATTTATTTTTGGGACAGAGAGAGACAGAGCATGAACGGGGGAAGGGCAGAGAGAGAGGGAGACACAGAATCGGAAACAGGCTCCAGGCTCTGAGCCATCAGCCCAGAGCCCGACGCGGGGCTCGAACTCACGGACCGCGAGATCATGACCTGGCTGAAGTCGGACACTTAACCGACTGCGCCACCCAGGCGCCCCTAAAAATTATTTTTAATATTTCACGTATGTTGTATAACAAGCTCTTGCTACCATCTGGCACTAATATTTCCAAGATGACAACCATTTGCTTTGTAATTAAGGTAAGTAAGTTCTCTAGGGGCACCTGGGTGGCTCAGTCAGTTAAGCATCCAACTTTGGCTCAGGTCATGATCTCACAGTTTGTGGGTTCAAGCCCCACATCAGGTTCTATGCTGACCATTCAGAGCCTGGAGCCTGCTTTGGATTCTGTGTCTCTCTGACTCTCTCCTGCCTGAATTCTGTCTCTTCTTCAAGAATAAACATTAAAAAAAAAAAAAAAAAGGAAAGAAAGAAAGAAAGTGCTCTAATGCTAAGCCTGGCTGGCTCAGTCAATGGAGCATACAACTCTTGATCTCAGGGTTGTGGCTTTGACCCCCACACTGGAAGCAGAGATTACTTAAGAATAAAATCTTTAAAAAAAAGAAAAAAGAAAGAGAGAGAGAGAGCTCTCTAATACTTTCTGACATCCACAAAACAAAATATACTTCCAGAAAAGAAGAGTCTGAATTCAAGAGGAAAAGATAGAAAACAAAAGATGAATAGTTACCTAGTTATTAATGAAGGAAAGGAAAAAAGAAGGATACACTAGTAAACAAGGCAATTTAACAGTCATAAAAAGAAAGAAAATCAAAGATATAAGAAGCTTTCAAAGGCAAACATAGTAGGAAAAGTTTATGTCATAAATAATTACCCATACAAATGAATTTTTATTTCCCACAAAGAGAGCCCAACAAGTTGCTATTATTTGAATGAATTAGCTAATAAAGAATCCAAAATGCAAAAAAAAAAACAAAAAACAATTTGCAGAAGTGCTACTTAGCCTCTCTCTCCTGGACAGTAGCTTAAAGAAAAAAAAATACAGCATCACATTTTCAAAGTCTTAGAGGAGATGAATACTCAAGAGTATGATATCGGTCAAAGACCCACTAGGAAATGAAAATAATTCAGTGTGTTCATAACTGAGAATTTAATAAAGACAACTGGTTACAGACGACAGAATAGCTGAGAGACTAAAAAAGGAACTTTGAGGCTGCCTATTGTATTAACAACAGTAGGAAACCATTACCACCCCTAGGCTTGGGAGACAGAGAGTATAGGATGCTGGGTCATCTGGCAAAAACTGGAACACCAATGGAACTGCCTGGAAGAAGCTAGAACGACAGAGGAAATGCAGTCACTAACAGAGAGAGGAGAAGGAATAATATTCTTCCCTTTCTCCCATCCTCTCATTCAATTTCTCACCAATGCCTCCCAAACTCAGCAGAAGACAACAGACATGGTATCATGGGAAAAAGACAATGGGCAGCCACCTTGCAAGGGAGCAGGATGGAGCAAAGAAATGGAATGCAGGAATGTATCTGAGCACAAAAGAGCCAACCCAGACATAAATCCTGTCCAGAAAAAAATGTTAAAAGTCTAAAAAGTTCAACAGTAATGATAAGTGTGCAGTTATAAATCCTATACAACTGATCAAACATTAACTTCTCTAAGAAATCTTTATGTCCTAAAGCTTAAGGCTAGGCACCATATGTTACAGTTACTTTAAGACTTGTACAATACAGGGGCGCCTGTGTGGCTCAGTCGGTTAAGTGTCCAACCTCGGCTCAGGTCATGATCTTACTGTTCGTGAGTCCAAGCCCATCGGGCTCTGTGCTGACAGCTCAGAGCCTGGAGCCTACTTCGGATTCTGTGTCTCCCTCTCTCTCTGCTCCTCCCCCACTCATGCTGTCTCTCTCTGTCTCTCAAAAATAACCAAACATAAAAAAAAAACTTTTTAAAGACTTGTACAAGTTCTAATGAAGTTTCCATAGTGTGGTTACGTTACTTTTTCAACTAAAAATAAATTTCGTTTGAAAACTAAAAACTTACTGTAGAGAAAGTAATCTAAAGTAAGAGTTCTCTTTTTAGAATTAGGTCATCCTCCAACAAACATTTAATTCATATGTTCCAAAAAAGTTAAAACCATACCATTTAAATCTGCATTTTCAAATCTGACCCAGACTATTTTCTCCTTTTCTTCTGTCAGAGGTGTTCCACTGTAAGCCTGCATAGTAAATAGAAATGTTTGAATAAAAATGTTTTACAGGTATAGTATTATAGATGTTCAAGACAAAAAGTAACTTAAATAAAGCCAATCTTACCTCTTTCCAACTTCACCAAGATGTTCCAACATCTTAGGAACTAGCACATTTTGTAATATCTTTACTCCCAAAGAAAGTTATATAGAACTGTGATAACCTTGGCCAAGAAAAGGGGTTTTAACTTACTAAAGAATTGCAGAAACCTAAAATACAATGATCATAGTCTATTAGGAAACATCACTATAACTGAAAGGCACTCAAAAACCTACATCACCCCCTATATTGATCAACAAATAAGAAGGCTTAAGAAACAAACAAAATTGGGGCACCTGGGTGGCTCAGTCAGTTGAACATCTGACTTTAGCTCAGGTCATGATCTCATGGTTCGTGGGTTTGAGCCCCATATTGGGCTCTGTGCTGACAGCTTGCTCAGAGCCCAGAGCCTGCTTCGGATTCTGTGTCACCTTCTCTCTCTACCCCTCCCCCACTTGCACTTTGTCTCTCTCTCTCTCTCTCTGTCTCTCAAAAATAAATAAATGTTAAAAAAAATTAAAAAAAAAAGAAGAAAAAACAAAACTACCACACGTATCTATTTAGTCTCAGGTGTTTATGATCATGTAACTACACTCTACCTAGAATTTTCTAACATATTACTTTCTGCTTGCCTCCAGTTCCAGGTAGAAGACAAGAGCCAGAGTTGGGGGTGAATAAAAAAGTACAGTATTAAACTTTTTAAGTCTCTTATCTGGCTTCTAGACCCAACCTATTAGCTGGTTTCTGCAGGCCAGCAAAGTTCACAAAGATAAGCTTAGCTGCCATGAAATCATAAGTGTCAACCGTGTCCATCCATATTTAAAGGGAGTCATTGCTGCATAAAGCAAATGTTTCCATTTTAAAATGTTTAAAAATTGTATATATTTATAAGCATTTAGAATGTCAACAAAAGGCCTGCAACATTTTCAATTATAAAGTGGTACCCAGTTCACAAAATAATTATTTAATATAAACTGTACCAAAAGCATATAAAAACTACCAACCTGCATATAATTTGTGTTATACTCGACCCACTTTAAATTTCCATGCCAGTTTACAGCCCTTGTACCTTGTATGATAACTGAAAAGTATCTACATTGGGTGCCTGGGTGGCTCAGTCGATTAAGCATCTGACTCTTGATTTTGGCTCAGATCGTGATCTCAGTGGTAAGACAGAGCCCGGCATTGGGCTCACACCAGCCATGGAGGCTGCTTGAGATTCTCTCTGCCCCTGCTAGTGCACACACTCACACGCAAACACACACACACACACACACACACATACACATGCACGCTCTCTCAAAAAAAATTATCTACATTGAAAATACTACTAAAAGACAAAATTACTTTAATAAATTTACTACGTAAAAGAAATTATCTTACAAATCCTTACAAATCTCATTGCCTTTAAAAAAAAAGTGAGATGTGTATAGAGTAGTTAATTCCTTTGAAGAAGAGGAGAAAACCTGCACTATATCTAACTAATTTATCAACTTTATCTTCAACTGCCTCATCCTCACCTCCTTCCTCTTTCTTTTCATGCTTAAAATCTTTTGTAAAAATAAACTTTTTATTTTGGAATAATTTTAGATTATTACATACAGTACAAAGTTCTCATATATCCCTCAACCAGTTTCCCCTAATGTTAACTATCTAATCAAATCTGACTTTACCATGGAACATTTCTCAAAACTAGGACACTGACAGTGATGCATTACTATTAATTAAGCCCCACACTTCATTTGGATTTCATCAGTTTTTCCACTAATGTTCTTTCTCAGTTCCAGGATCCAATCTGGAATAGCACAGTGCATTTAAGACAACTTTTTCTCCCCACATCACGCTCTCCTTTCATCTGGTAAAGCAGTAACATTTTTCAGAATTTTCTTCAGTTTAGCAGATTTATCACCTGCAGCATTATTCAACATTCTCTCAATTCCTCTGCAACATTTGCAAGATGTTCTCCTTTGATTTCTGAGTGATATGCAGAACAAAACAAAGTTGAATGAGGTCTTTCAGTGTACTGGGATTCTTGAACTTTTCTTTCCCCTTCAGGGGAAAATAAGACTTTCAAAACAAGCCTTGTCTACTTTTGCTATGTCTTCAAGTTCTCCTCTCTCCTTAGCAGACATGGTGTTCTTTACTAAGCATTCTTGAAAAAAATGTGAAGCTGAGGCATCTGAGTGCTGTTTCCTGTGTGCCTTCCTGCAGGTCTGCACAAAGAAGGCATGTGACATCATGTCATTTTGCCTCTTAGCTTATGATATCTCTTGCCCATGTGTAGGTATTTTATTCTTAGTGAGGCACATACTCACCCAGTGCCCATCCAGCTTTCACTTGCTACCTTAATGGAGGTCAATATCAATGTACCACACAAAAGTCTCCTGCCGAGCACTGATTATTAGCTCTCCTTCTTCAACCAAGATGCAATTACTCTAGTCCTCTTATTTAGAATCAAAACTTCCACCCCATTATTTACAGTATTTCGTTATTTTCCCTTTTATTCCTTACCAGGTTTCTACCACATATACCCATTCATAAGCATAAGGTTATTGTTGAACTTTAAAAGACATAGTTACAGCCATTGTAGGTATGTTGTATTGTTTTGTTGTATGTATATGTTTTGTTTCTTTTACCATACAGAAATAACCTCCCTTTTGCCAAAAAGTATAATTGTTAATTACCGCAAATTATTCTATAGGGATAACGTACCATAATTTGTTTGACTGCTATTGACATTTGGGCTGGCTATAATTTTTTTTAAGTTTTTTTAAGTTTTATTTATTTTTGAGAGAGAGAACAAGTTGGGAAGAGGCAAAGAGAGAGGCAGACACAGAATCCGAAGCAGGCTCCAGGCTCTGAGCTGTCAGCACAGAGCCCGTTGCGGGGCTCAAATTCACAGACCATGAGATCATGACCTGAGCCAAAGTTAAGACGCTTAAGTAAGACTGAGCCACCCAGTCACCCCTGGGCTGGCTACAATTTTTTACACTGAAAATGTAGAACTTTCACACACAAACACTGAAATGAAAAATTCTGAGCTTTAACTTTTTCCTTGCTGAATTATTTTTTAATAAATTTTCATAAGTACAATTATTAGATCAAACAGCACAGCTAAGGGCATCTACAAGGCATCAATGACATCTGCTGAACACAATGGTAATTCATTCTATCTGTAACAGCTGCAGAAGCTGATACCAGTCTAACAACACATTTTCCCCCTTTTGTGGCTATTTGGAAACCCAGAGAATAATTTCTAGGCTCCATGAATTTGACGATTTCCAGAACAGGAGTTGGAACATAACATCAGCAAAAAACATAATTTTTCCAAATGGTTGACTGCACAGTACCACTGGGGGATTCTGGATTAAATATGGGGAAAAAAAGACCAGAGGTCACCAAACACCAAATCTGGCCCACCACCTGTGTTCATAAATAAAATTTTATTTGAATATGGCCATGCCCTTTCCTTTACATAAAAAGCAGTACTGAGTAGATGCAACACATATTGTATGACCTGCAGAGCTTATCCGGCCCTTTGAGGGAAAGTTTGCCAACTACTGCTACACAAGACCATGAAGCCTTAAGGAGAAGCACCAAATATCCCTTCAGTGTAACACAGTGCCTGTCCCATAGTGGGTGCTCAAGTAAATGTCTGCTGCCTGAATTTTTGCTTTCTTTCCAGAGTAAACAGAATAATGACTTACATATTTCTTGAATGAACATTCTAATTCTTAGATTCATGACTACAGCTTTACCTCCACAGTTGCTACTCTGATCCAAATCTTCACAATCAATTGCACAGATTATCCCCTTTCTAATGTAGTAATGCTCATAAACACTATATTAATCTTATACCTTCCAGAACATTTACCCTATCAGTTTTAAGAACCCCCTTTTGTCAATCTATTACTCAATCTGGTATTCTTGTTTCTCTACCAAACTCTCTATTCCCTCAAAGCCTCTGACCACAGCCTTTCTCCTCCAGCCAGCAAGAACTGCTTGCCATGCAGGGTTTCCACTAACACAAAAGGTGCCTTTGTAAAAATGTGATAAAGAGGCACTCTAGGGGCAGGCAAATTACAAAATATTTTAAACGCCCCTTCCTTGGAACTAGTTTCATGCCAGGGCTCAGGGCTTAAGAGAAAGAGCAGTTTGTAGAGCCCAGGTTGGATTTCAGTCCCAGGTTGCTCTCTAGAACTAGTCTTCTGTACATAGTCTAAGATACTCTACAGCCACAGCAATTCCTTTGCCTACCATACCCAGGTAGCCAGCCTCCTCCAACATCAAATACCCAAGCATTCCATTCATTTTAACTAATGCTACTTTTGATATCCTTTGGAACTTGACTCTCACTCTTTCTCTGCTATGCATTCTCTTAGCAATTACACATTCAGTCTGTACTATCATGTAGAACACTTACTGATATGCTTGTTTTAGCAATTTTACTTCCCTTAGTAACCAAGTTCCTCAAAAAAGGAAAGCATTTATTATTCCTTTTTTAAAAGTTTTTTTAATGTTTTATTTATTTTTGAGAGAGAGCGAGCGAGCGAGTGCACGCACAAGTGGGGGAAGAGCCGAAAGAGAGGGACAGAGGATCTGAAGTGGGCTCTGTGCTGATAGCAGCAGCCCGATGTGGGGCTCGAACTCACAAACTGTGAGATCATGACCTGAGCCAAGGTCAGACACTCAACTGACTGAGCCACCCAGGCACCGCAAGCATTTGTTATTCTTTACATGCTCCTATGAACCTTGTCATTGTGACCTATTTCCATTAGAGTTGTCTGAACATAATAAAGGAATACCAATACCCCGATACTTTAATTTATTTGATAAATACAATTTATTTAGTATAACTGAGATCTGGATTTTAGACTTTTCTAGGATGTGGTCATAAAGCTGAGACACTGGATCTATGAATGTCCTTTTCTGAACAGTGCAGTTACAGATCCCTTGCAGTCAGGAAATACTGACATCACCACAAGGAGAAAATAACTTTCCCTTCAGTAGTTCCACGGAACAGTGCTTCCCACAGCTACTGTTTCACAAGAATCACCAGAGGCTCAAACTGGATGCCACCTCAATTCCACTGAGTCAAACTCTCTGGGAAAGGGGCCTGGAAATTATTATTTTTAACACATGAGCCAAGTGACATTTATGTTAAATCTGGACAACACTGCACTAGATATGATCCCAGAAGGGTTGCTCTTATTCTTTATTGTTACATTTATATAGATGGAACTCTGTATAAGTTAGAGTAACAAGGTATACTCTACTTGGCATATAAATACTGCTCAATATTAAAAAGATATAGATTTGTGTTCAGTATAGTATTTAGTTAATATAATATCTAGTTAATAAAATGCAAAATATATACTTTGCATTAATCACTTCAGACAGGCAACATTTAACGAGGACAAGAGGAAGATGCTGGAAATAGAACCCAACTAGAGAGTCCCAAGTCCCATCTCTCAACTAATGTCTCACCTTGATTCTGTTTATGAGAGCAAGTCCTGAGGAATGATAATTGTGCCACTGTCAGCACAAAACTAAGGCACATGTAATACTAACAAGTATGGTTCTACCCTACCAATGCTCAGGATGCTAAAACATCAAAAGTCTTTGTGAAGTTGATGATACCTGTGTCAAGTTTAGGAAAGAGAACATTTCAGAACTTTCCTGGCCAATGGTTCTACTACTGGGGTATACTATTTCTGAAACTACACAGACACTTACCTGTGGTACAACATCCTGTAGAAAAGTCACAACACTTTCCATGTAGGACTGCTCCCTGGAAAGGGGTGAAATGGATAAAATTTATCCTGACAGCTTAAAACAAAACATGAAAAAGTTCTTTCTAAAGTCACTTAAAATATTTAAAAAAGAAAAAAGAAAAAAAACCAACTCTCATCAACTGATAGTTCTGCAACCCTGCTTTCTAGTTTCTTTGAATATGTTATTAAGTGAAATGCAAATGAAATTTTAATATTTTTAAACATTGTCTCTTCTTAAAAGTCATGTTCTCTTAATTTGACACAGATATTCTAACTTGTATTTGAAAGAGTGATGACACAAGGCTATGGCAGGACCTTCCTCTTGAGTCAAAGCAAAAGAATTTACCAGAGCAAGAAAAACTGTTGCTGATGACTCAGTATTTCATGACCTTTTCTTTAAATTGGTTACGTACCTAGTCTCTTACCTGTATACAGCAAAATGAATCTGTATTTTGCTGCAGCTGCAAAATTAGGAGATACTAAGACATCCTCACAGAACTTTTGCAATAGACAAGACATGAGAAAATATTACAATGCAAAGAAGTGAAGAAAAATGATACTGTTAGGGTCACTGAGATATTTTAAATAGGAAGTATATGGATATCAGCAAGTGGGAAAAAATTCTTCAAAATACCAAATCAATTCATTTCATTTCATGTGAAAAATTACATTTAAAGAAAATCATAGGAGTTATCCTAAATCCTATAAAAAAGCGGTATGCCTTAGATAGCTACCAAAACTGATTAGGCCTAAAAAGAAAAAAAAAGAAAAACAATTTGATTAGGCCTACCTCTCCAACCTTATTTTCCTGCCACTCTCCTAACTTACTCTGCTTCAGTCTCCTGCAACTTCAATTCCTAAAATAGACCAAGCTCCTTGAATCAAAACCTTTACACCAGCTTTGTTCCTGTCAGGAATCTTTCCCATACTCTTCCATCCCTTTCATATCTCCAGCTTATGTGTCACCTCCTCAGAGAGGCCCTTCCTGACAGCCTAAGTCCTACTCCCTACTATCATTCTCTATCATAGCACACTGTGTAGTGTTCAAGCCTATAGTAACTTAGTGTTCCTCCCACTAGAATATAAACTCTAGTACAGAAAGGAATCCAACTCTCATTTTCCCTTCTACCTCCAGAATCTACAATCCAGTACTTTAGGCATGGAGTGGATGTTTGAGCATTATTTGTTAAAAGAATACAAATAAATAAAAAACTGTTTTTAAAAAAAAACACTAAAATTACGTATTTAATTAACAAAAAAAAGCAATATATGTTGAATACCAATATGGTAATGCAACATACAATACTGCCTAAGTGCACAGGCTCTGGAGACAAACCGCCTGGGTTTTATCCAGGTTCCCCTTCTTGGCTGTTCCCAAGGGCAATTTACTTAATTTCTCCCTGCTTTGGTATTCTCACCTATAAAACAAAGGCTGAGAGGGAGGGGGGAAAAATGAAGACTGAAATAGTACCTAACTCATAGCTAATAACATGCTTAACTTGTTCCATGGCCCATAGTTAGCAAAGAAATATGGCCCCAGGAAATACAGGAAGGAAAAAAAAGGAAGTATTATAGTAAAATACATATACTTTTCTTAGTCTGAAAAGGCAATCTTTATGTAACATGCTAAACTGCCCAAGGGAATAATACAAAATATTAACATTCCCTTATAAACATTTTAAAAGGTAGAAAACAAGTTTCACCTCATCCAAATGCTGAAGGATCTTAATTGTCCACCCTAACCTACTTTATATAGGTCAACCTCCCTATATTCCATTTACAAAAATAGCTTGCCTTACCCATATCTGTTCACTCTAGTCCCTTTGCCTAAAATGTACCTTTGATTCTAATTGTCTAAACTCCATTCAGCCTTTAAAGTACATTATGTTAGCTTCTTAATAAAACCCTTTAGGATCTAAAATACTAAAATATTCCCATTAAATACTCCCACTAGAATACTCCTTTCAATTCTCATGCTGTTGTGCTGGCATCTTTTTTGTTAATTATATTGATTTCAAGTATACATATCTTTTTTTAATGTTTATTTATTTTTGAGAGAGAAAGAGAAAAACACAGAGTGCAAGCAGGGGAGAGGCAGAGAGAGGGAGAGAGAGACAGACAGACAGACAGACAGACAGACATAGAATCTGAAGCAGGCTCCAGGCTCAGAACTGTCAGCACAGAGTCCAATGTGGGGCTTGAACTCATGAACCGTAAGATCATGACCTGAGCCGAAGTCGGATGCTTAACAGACTGAGCCCAGGTGCCCCTCAAGTAACATATCTTAAAACCACGTTAGATCATATGCTCCTAGGAGCGCCTGGGTGGCTCAGTCAGTTAAATGCCAACTCTTGATTTTGGCTCAGGTCATGATCTCAGAGATCATGAGATCAAGCAAGCACAGAGCCCACTTGGCATTCTCTCTCTCTTCTTTTCTGCCTTTCTCCTTGCTCACGTGCACAAACATGCGTGCCCCCTCTCTCTCTAAAAGTGAATAAACATTAAAAAAAAAAGATCATATGCTCCCAGAAAGTATAAATAGGCTTTGTCAAAGAATGCTTAAAATATAGAATGTACTCTTTATGACACTGACTCTGAAACTTTCTGACTGAGACTTAGAGTAAGAGATACATTTTACATCAGGATCTGGTGAACATATACATACATATGAAAATATCCATGTGTGTGTCACAAAAGAATACTCCCAATTATATTTTCTATTATATGCTATTTCATTTTTTAAATAATGGTCCTGATCCACTGAATTAATGATCCACCAATTTTTGAACCTGGAGTTGGAAAAACGATCATTCCTTAGAATTTAGCACAATGTTTTTGACATACTCTGTAAACGTGACTACATCGACTTGACCCTCCCATTATTCCTTTTATTTGGCCTTGGCGATATTTATTATCCTATAAAGCCTTAATTAAATTTAAAAAGTAATCAACGTTCAGAAAGGAAACCTGAATGTTAGTTACTATTCTGAGCAAATTTTCTTTAGCTTTTAGGCTTATACTGAAATTTGCTTACGTGACAGCCTGGGGGCGAACCACAACTCCACCAGTACAACGACTGGGTCTTCTGGGAGAATCTGTAGCCATAGCTTCATTCACTAAACCTGTTTGCAGAATGGAAGAGATAGAAAAAAACTGATCATTATTGTTGGCTGTAGAGGGAAAGGTTTATGGTTGCTCACTAGAGATCCCTTATCAAAAATGCCTAAAATATAGGAAACCTTCCCAGAAATTCCAATTATACCAGAAAGGGGGAAGATTAGGAGAGGAAGTAGATAAAGAAGTTTTCTAATTATCGTGAGAGGTTTTTTTTTTTTTTTGGACTAAGCCTCAGAACCCCAAAACTAGTTAAGACTCTTTCTGGCCCCTCTCATCCACTGTTAACACAAACTAGAAAGGTAAGATGTGCTAGATAGAGAGTCTAGCACAAGACCACTTAATATTTTTTAAAAATGTGCTATCTCTGTGTGCCAAAATTTTAAAATGTACTAAAATCTTAAATTGAGATAGTGAAAATACACACAACACATTATTTGGAGACTTAATGGAACAGTGAGGTAATATCTTCCAACTAAAACTGTTGGGAATCTATGAGCAAGACTGTACATTGTAACTATGTTTGGTGATGGATGTTAACTAGACATTGTGGTGATCATTTCAAGATATGTACAAATATCAAATCAAATTATGTTGTGCATCTGAAACTAATACAACGTTATGTCAGTAACAGCTATAAAAAAAGGATTGCATGATCATAATTTGACAAGAGTTTTTAAATCAGATTTGTCAATCCCCTTACTATTATAACCTAAACACCAGAGCCTTAATAAGTAAGTAATAAAAACCTATATGACATTAGAAGCCCCTTGTCCTTTCCTGTCACATCACTGAATCTTCATCCTTGAATGGTCATTAAGCATCTGAATCACTGTGTAGATTTTAAGAACATAGAGTGTACTTGGTTAAGGCTAAAAGAGGACTGACAGCAATATCAATGATCTCTTACAGGGCTCAGGAAAGTCCACAACCTGGAACTAATCTTGAAAGCTCTTAAAACCATCACTTCTAAGTAAGAAGCATTCTCTCACCGTATTTGAAAATTCCCAAACCGAGGAGTCTCACCTGCTACAACAAAAACACCCTTTGCCCCACCTAGTCCAGGTACCCCTTCCTCGGTAGGTATCTTCACCACCAACCCCTCAGCACTCTCATTTCCATTCCACCCTTCATTTCCCGAAACAGAGCCTTCCAAGAAATGTCCTATAAGGGCCCTGTCTCCTGAGGACGACCCTCAGGCCCCACTCTCCTGAAAGACACGAACAGCGATACCCACTTAACCTCCAACGCGGAGCCACCGCTGCCCCCGGCCGCCCTCTGGCCCCTTGCCCTTCTTCCCCTCCCCCTCCAATCTCGATAGCTCTCTCTCGTCGAATCCACACCAGTCAAGCCCTCTCCCCTCACGCTGCTTGCACCTCGTTCTCGCCAAGCCTCCCCAAAGCCACAGCCCCACCAGCCCTCTCACCGGCCGCCCCGCCGGTAAACGCTGTTCTCCAGCTCAAGGCTCACTGTTTGGAGTCTCCCCTCGTGATTGACGGCTACCACTTCCTACCACGCCTCAGCGGAACTACTTTTCTAGCCAATCCCAGAAGGAAACTGGCTCCGGCCGGGCACCGCCCTTGGAGGTCAGCTTCGCCAACCAGCAAGTAGAAAAGAGGCGGACCCGCCTCCTGAATTTATCCAATCCGCTGGGGCTCCAGGGAAAACAAAACAGTATGTAAGTTTGGGTGAAGCCGAGGTGTCAGGTTCGGTTGCGAACGCAGGCAGGAAGGGAGAGTTACGGACATGTCTATTTTCCTTTGCAGACAGCACACCTTCGTGGCTTTGTCAAAAGGAATTAGGTCTCAGACTCCTCTGCACCTCAGCTGAGCGTCTCGGGCTGGGAGTCGGAGGACCCGGGACTGGTCTGTTTACATCGAATTCTCGCGACAGCTAGTTCGAAGCACAAAGCACGTGGACATGGCAGCTGCCAATCACTTTCTGCTGGCCACTCACCCATCCCTAACCCGCCTTCTGCCCCGCCCTTCTCGATGTGTTTACCTTCCGGGAGCCTCGGCTGGCTTGCGCGGGTGGGCAAACCTAGAGCCAAGGAGGTATTGAGCTAAATGAGGGGCGCGGCCGGTGATCGTGTCAATTTGAGCAAGGTTTGTGGAGCTCACCTGACTCCTTCCTTACCTGTTTCCATTTCCCCTATGGAAGAGATCGCGATTTCTCCAGTGTCATTGCGTCAGTTACATTTCCTTTACATTTACATTTATTGATTTTTTGAAACAACGCTCAGTACAGTCTTAAGCATTTCATAAGTATCATCAAATGTAATACGGCAATCCCATGAGGATATAGCTTATTAATAGGCATGAGGTTTGTAGAAAATTGGCTGAAACAGCAATAAAAATTTTAAAAAGGTTTTAAGCACAATGGAGGATGGAAACGTTTAGTAAAGAAACTACCTCAACGGAAATATGCAGTTAATCAGGTGCTGGAGAGATAGATGACAGATATACCGATATAGATGTAGATGTAGCCAAGAAACCACCTATATGCTCTTGACGCTCTATCAATGCCAATAAATAGCACACCCAAAGTGCTATTTATCGAGCTAATGTTTGAACATTGGCTAATAACAGATTCTGAACATTTATCTTCTTCCACTACACACAAATTCTGAGCACCATGGCCTTTTAAGATTTGCTTCCTACATTAAGCCCACTAACGGAAGAATCTTTCCACAGTTCTAAATTCCTTTTGCTCTTATTGCTATCATTAGCTTACTTCTTTGCTGTATTTGAAATGTTTGGAGTTTCTCTTGTGCATATCTCATTTTCCCCAACTAGAATGTTAAATTCTTCCTAGGTGTTAGAAGACTAAAGTTTTCATATTTTTCAATCCCTCTTAACACCTAACAGCCCCAAACACAACAGGTATTTCAAAATTCAGACTTACTTGAATTAAATAATTACTATTTTCATGCCGTCTAGACCCAGAGCAGGAATAAAGAGGAAATCCAGAGGAAACCAATAGGTAATAATCACAAATGGGACAACCAGCATTTGTATAAAGTTATTCAGTTAAAATAGCTGTTTCATATGCATTGTTAAACTCCATAGCTCTTTGACTATTCCTCTACAAAGCTATGGAAAAAAACAAAGAAACAAAAAAAACATAAAGAATACCGTTGTACACAAGTTCACTCATTCATTCATTCATTCATTCAACAAATATTTTAATACCTATAAAATGTCAGGCATGTTCTAAGCTCCACAGGTACAGTGATAAACAAATCAATCAATGTGCTTTCCTCAGCCAGAGAATTTACATTCTGATGGGAATACAGAAATAAACAGAGAAATTTAAGTAGTGTAAAATGCTATGAAAAAAATATAATAATCCAGATAAATAGATGGTTGGATATACGTAGTGTCATCAGGGAAGCCCTCTCAGGAGATAACATTTTATTTTTTATTTTTTATTTTTTATTTTTTCAATATATGAAGTTTATTGTCAAATTGGTTTCCATACAACACCCAGTGCTCATCCCAAAAGGTGCCCTCCTCAATACCCATCACCCACCCTCCCCTCCCTCCCACCCCCCATCAACCCTCAGTTAGTTCTCAGTTTTTAGAAGTCTCTTATGCTTTGCCTCTCTCCCACTCTAACCTCCTTTTTTTTTTCCTTCCCCTCCCTCATGGGTTTCTGTTAAGTCTCTCAGGATCCACATAAGAGTGAAAACATATGGTATCTGTCTTTCTCTGTATTTTAACAAAGACTTTAATGAAGTATGTGAGAAAGCTACTGTGGGAAAAAAGCAGTCCAGACAAAAGGAACAAGTACAAAGGTCTAAGAAGGGAATGAATTTTGATGAAGAGTGAGAAAAAGAGTATGATTTAAGCAAAGTGAGATAAGTAGAAAGTGATAGCAAACTAACTAGGTAAGTAGTGGCAGATGGAGTATGGTCTTGTATAGAATAATAGTTTCAATTTTATTCTAGGTGGGAATCTTTTGGAGGACTTTCACCTAGAAAGTATCATGATCATATTTACATTTCTAAAAGAGTATTCTATCCAGTATACAAAGAATAAACTGTTGTCAGGGAGGGAGTATGAGCGGAAGCAGTGGGTCAAGTAGTGAAGCTATTTCAGTAGACCAGGTGGGAGATGCAGTCTAGAACTGGGCCTAGAAGTGAAGCAGTATTGGGTTAGTTGTGGGATAGAAGGGAAAAAGAGAATCAAGGATGATGCCTGTGTTTTGGGCTTTAACAACTAAGTGATGACATTATGAATAGGATGAACACTGGTGAAGTTACACATTTTTAGGAAGGGCGCATTTCTGTGCTTTGGTTTCATCCTTTATAAATTGTAAAAAGACTATTCTGAGGTTCATAGGATTTTTATGAATAGTAAAGAAATTTTAAATTCTTAGAACCAGGGGCACCTGGGTGGCTCAGTCAGGTATTGGGATTCTGCTTGGGATTCTGTCTCTCCCTCTGTCTGCCTCTCACCTGCTTGTGCTCTCTCTCTCTCAAAATGAATAAGTAACTTTAAATAGATAGATAGATAGATAGATAGACAGACAGACAGATTCTTAGAACCAGTTAGAAATTTCTCCAAATTAACTACTTCTAATTAACCACTATTTCTAATTACTCCATTTTTTCTCCACAGAGATAGTATAAGATTGTCTCATGAGACTTCAAATAGAGAGAAAGCAAATTTGTGGAGATCATTTTTTAAATGGAAGTAACTTAAGGCTATTCAGTACATATTGCCAGCTTTTGAGTCATTTTAAAGCATTGGTATATGAGGAAACTTTTCAACAATCTGTTCTGGTAGCTGAGCAATACTAACTAGGAAACTGATTTTCAGTGTAAAAGAGTGACTTCGAGCCAGAATTCTGTGTTCTTCCAGTTCCTAAATGATCCATTATAATAAATCACTAATGATTAAAATTGCCTCTCCTAATGGCCCTGCAAATCAAAACAAAAAATCTCCAGAAAATCATCAGGGAATGATCCATATGAAAACCAATTTGGGGGCACCTAGGTGGCTCAGTTGGTTAAGTGTCCAACTTTGGCTCAGGTCATGATCTCACAGTTCATGGGTTCAAGCCCTGCATCAGGCTCTTTGCCGACAGCTTAGAGCCTGGATCCTGCTTCGGATTCTGTGTCTCCCTCTCTCTCTGCCCCTCTCCTGCTTGCACTCTGTCTTTGTCTCTCTCAAAAATAAATTAAAAACAGTAAAAAATTTAAAAAGAAGAAAACCAATTTCAAGGGCAGTTTATACTTTATCATGAGTTTTTGTTTCGGTAGCGTTAGGAGTCCTTTTTAGCCTCAAGCAAGCCAATGCCTCATTTACCTTGGCCACCAAAACCACTTGGACAACAATCACATGATTTAAGCAGTGGTAAAATAATCTGATTTCACACAGAACTATGATAAACACTAATATTTTAGTTTTTAGTCAAGTGAAAGGAAAAAAAACCAAACAGGTAAAAAAAATAACCATCATCAAATGTAGGATCAATTGTATCACTCTGGGGATTTTGATAACGAGGGATACTATACATGTGTTGTATAAGTAGAAAGTGATAGGAAACTAGTTAGGAGAGGGCATATGTGGGATAGCTGCACTTTCTGCTTAATTTTGCCATGAACCTAAAACTGCTCTTAAAAAAAAAGGCTATTGTTTAAAATCACATTTCTCGGGGCGCCTGGGTGGCGCAGTCGGTTAAGCGTCCGACTTCAGCCAGGTCACGATCTCCCGGTCCGTGAGTTCGAGCCCCGCATCAGGCTCTGGGCTGATGGCTCAGAGCCTGGAGCCTGTTTCCGATTCTGTGTCTCCCTCTCTCTCTGCCCCTCCCCCGTTCATGCTCTGTCTCTCTCTGTCCCAAAAATAAATAAACGTTGAAGAAAAAAAAAAAAAAGATTTAAAATCACATTTCTCTAAAATCCCCCAATTGTGAGGTAAAACTACATTAATTACTCACTATATAGACTTTCTTTGGTGCATTTTTTCGGTTGAAACTTTTGAACACTACCTTTTATAGTAATATCCTAAAAAGTAGAATTCTAAACTTTGTAGAAGAGTAAAACCAACAAAGGTCATATCACCTCATATCTATTTGATTGCAATAGTGCCTGCCATTTATCTGTCCTGCATATTAGGACATAACTGTGGCTTCTAAAACAGCATGTTCCCACATCTCTATTCAAAATTCTAAGTCTTTGTTTAGATTCATTTAGCTCATTCTGAGGCCCAGCAAACTTTCTGAGGACATGGTGATTGTTTTCCTTTCATTGTCTTGAAAATAACCAGTATCTATACCATTTATCATCCTAACCAGAAAACCTTCATGAAATGAGGGTCTGTTAACAATTACACACACACACCTGCAAGAAAAGGTAGAGTAGGACTGTCTCAGGCAAACCATTAAATATGGCTTCCCTTTATTTCTGATACATTAGTACTACTTTGTAACTCTTCTAGTTGATTAATGTATAATTCTATTGTCTACTTAGAAAACATGGAAACTCTTTAGCAGAAGGGATCATTTGTTTCATTTCTATTCTCCATAAAACTATGAAACATAAAACTAACAGGAAAAATTACATGTCAGAACCCCAACGATTTATCCTGCAATCTGGAGCATGTATTTATAATTAAAAGATACTGAAAACCAAAACTATTTACAAAGATCAAAAATTAGTTTCATCAACCATTTTAATGATGCCCAGGGCATAGTTTGCCTTCCCCATATATACATAACCCTGAATAAAAACTGCTTTAAAATCTGAGAAAACCGAATCTGTATTAATAGTTTTGAGAGGCTAAACATTTAATAAGAGTAATATTAGGTAACATTTAGCTATATAGGCCAGGCATTGTGGTATTATTATCTACATTTTATAGATGAGTACCAAGACACAAAGGTGTTAAGCCATTTAGCTCCAAATGTAGGCACAGTGGTAGAAGTGCATAGTTCCTAAAGTCACAGCTTTCTGCCCAGAGAACTGAAAAGGGGAGGGACACTTGGGTGGCTCAGTCATGATCTCATGGTTGGTGAAATCAAGGCTTGTGTTGGGCTCTGTGCTGTCAGTTCAGAACCTGGAGTCTGCTTTCGATTCTGTGTCTCCTTCTCTCTCTGTCACACCCCCTCTTGCACTCTCTCTCTCTCTCTCTCTCTCTCTCTCTCTCTCTCTCTCTCAAAAATAAATATTTAAAAAGGTAGTGGGAGGGGCTCCCTCAGTCAGTTAACTGTTGGACTCCATCTCTGCTCAGATCATGATCTCACAGTTCGTGGGTTTGAGCCTCACATTAGGCTCTGTGCTGACAGCGTGGAGCCTGCTTTGAATTCTGTCTGTCTCCCTCTCTCTCTGCCCCTCCCCTGCTTGTTCTCTATCTCTCTCAAAATAAATAAAAATAAACTTAAAAACAAAAACTGAAAAGGGGAGATGCTGAGTAGGGAAAGTACCATGGAGACTGTAGGAAGAGGGGAACTCAGGAGAGGGACCTTATAGATAGCAAGGATCTGGTCCTAATTAGCATATCAAAGACTTTGAGAACTTTGAAAGAACCAGGAAAATCTTAACTCACAGAGAAAAAACAATCAACAGATGCCAATACCTAAATGACAATTATCCTTCAAACACTTTAAAGCAGTACTATAAAAATGTTTCTGGAGGGGCTCCTGGGTGGCTCAGTCGGTTAAGCCTCTGACTTCAGCGCAGGTCATGACCCCACATTTTGTGAGTTTGAGCCCCACGATGAGCTCTGTGCTGACAGCTCAGAGCATGGAGCCTGCTTCAGATTCTGTGTCTCCTCTCAGCCCCTCCCCACTCATGCTCTGTCTCTCAAAAATAAATAAAGATTAAAAAAAAATGTTTTTAAATGTTCCTGGGGCACCTGGGTGGCACAGTCAGTTAAGTGACTAACTCCTGGTTTCAGCTTAGGTCATGATCTCGTGGTTCCTGAGTTCCAGACCTGTATCCAGCTCTCTGGAGCACAGAGCCTGCTTTGGATCCCCTCTGTCCCCCCTCTCTCTCTGCCCCTCCCCAGCTTGCTCTCTTCCTCTCTCTAAATAAATACATAAACTTAAAAAAAAAAAAAGTTTCTACGGGCAATTGTGAACACCCTTGACATGCATGAAAAAACAGAACAGCTCAGCAAAGATACAAAGAAGACCCAAATGGAAAAAATAAAATAAAATAAAGAACCAAATGGAAATTTTCAAACTCAAAAATATAACAACAAATGTTCTAACAAAAGGAAAAACAAAGAGTTTCAAAGAAAGAAGAAAAAGAATGTGATGCTGAAAACAAAAATGGGGAAGGGGGGAAATGGTTGTAAACCTCCTCAAGTTTGGTGAAAGATATAAACCTACAGATTCAAGATGCTCAGCAAACCCCAAGCAGAAAACCTCGAAGGAATCCATGTACAGACACTTCATAATCGTACTACTAAAAACTGAAGACAAAGGAAAAATTGTTGAAAGCAGCCAGAGAAAAACAATGCATTACCCACAGAACAATTTGAATGACTACAGATTTTTTCATCAGAAACCAGAAAACAATACTAGAAGGAAACCTAGAATATCAGGAATGAAAAAAGAGGAATAGCGATGGTAAATATCTGGATGAATATCACAGAGCGTTCTCCTCTTGAGTTCTTTAAAATGTTTGATTTTTGATAGCAAAAGTTACAATACCACATGATGGGGTTTTCAACATATACAGATATGACAACTATACCATATAGAGGAGAGGGTAATACAGTGGTAAATTTTCTACATTGTACTTTAAGTGGTAAAATACTGACTTTAAGTAGACTACCAAAGTTTGTATATTGTAATCCGTAATGCAACCATTCACAGAGCCAAAATATTTTGCCTCAAGGATCAAAGTTTAAGTTTTCAACTTTTCTATGACATAGTACATTCAAGAGAAAAAAGCCCACTAAAATGCTTCCCTCCATTAAAGCACTATCTTCCAGATATCTGGAAGATGAAAATAACATCATTAATGTGACCAAAACAAACTTAGTGCACAGCTTATGAAAGCAATGCTAAAAAGCCTGTATTTTACATGATTAATGCTTTTAACTTCTAGATTGTGCTAGACTCCAAGATGGCTTTTAATGATGCCCATCTGCTGATATTCGTGCCCTGTGTAGTTGCCTCCTACACTGTTACCAGTTTGGTCTGTGCAACTTATAAAACACAGAAATTGGCACAAAAAACAGACAGATCAATGGAACAGAATAGAGAACCCAGAAATGGACCCACAAATGTATGGCCAACTAATCTTTGACAAAGCAGGAAAGAATATCCAATGGAATAAAGACAGTCTCTTCAGCAAGTGGTGCTGGGAATACTGAGCAGTGACATGCAGAAGAATGAACCTGGATCACTTTCTTACACCATACACAAAAAGAAACTCAAAATGGATGAAAGACCTCAATGTAAGACAGGAAGCCATCAAAATCCTTGAGGAGAAAGCAGGCAAAAACCTCTTTGATCTTGGCCACAGCAACTTCTCACTCAACATGTCTTCAGAGGCAAGGGAAACAAAAGCAAAAATGCACTATTGGGACCTCAGCAAAATAAAAAGCTTCTGCACGGCGAAGGAAACAATCAGCAAAACTAAAAGGCAACTGACAGAATGGGAGAAGATATTTGCAAATGACATAACAGATAAAGGGTTAGTGTCCAAAATCTATAAAGAACTTATCAAACTCAACACATAATCCAGTGAAGAAACAGGCAAAAGGCATGAATAGAAACTTCTCCAAGGAAGACATCCAGATGGCCAACCGACACATGAAAAAATGCTCCACATCACTCATCATCAGGGAAATACAAACCAAAACCACAATGAGATAACACCTCACACCTGTCAGAATGGCTAACATTAACAACTCAGGCAACAACAGATGTTGGCGAGGATGCAGAGAAAGAGGATTTCTTTTGCATTGCTGGTGGGAATGCAAACTGGTGCAGCCACTCTGGAAAACAGTATGGAGGTTCCTCCAAAAATTTAAAGAACTATGCTACAACCCAGCAATTGCACCTCTAGGTATTTATCCAAGGGATACATGCACCCCCATGTTTATAGTAGCACTATCAACAATAGCCAAAGTATGGAAAGAGCCCAAATGTCTATCAACTGATGAATGGGTAAAGAAGGTGTGGTACATCTGTACAATGGAGTATTACTTGGGAATCAAAAAGAATGAAATCTTGTCATTTGCAACTACATGGATGGAACTAGAGGGTATTATGCTAAGCAAAATTAGTCAGAGAAAGACAAATATCATATGACTTCACTCATATGAGGACTTTAAGACACAGTACAGATGAATGAACATAAGGGAAAGGAAGCAAAAATAATATAAAAACAGGGAGGGGGACAAAACAGAAGAGACTCTTCAATATAGAGAACAAACAGAGGGTTACTGGAGGGGCTGTGGGAGGAGGGATGGGTTAAATGGGTAAGAGGCATTAAGGAATCTACCCCTGAAATCATCGTTGCACTTTATGCTAACTAATTTGGATGTAAATTTAAAAACTAAAAAAAAAAAAAATAGAACTCCTCTACAATTGCAATTGCACTACTTTGTATTTTGTACCCCAAGGATACAAAAACACTAATTCAAAGGGAATCACATGCACATGCATCCCATTGTTTATAGCAGCATTCTAAACAATAACCAAATTAAGGAAAGAACCCAAATGTCCATTGACTGATGAATAGATAAGGAAGAGGTGGTATATATACACAACGGAATATTATTCTGCCATAAAAAAGAATGAAATCTTGCCATTTGCAATGGTGGGGATGGAACTAGAGAGTATTATGCTAAGCAAAATAATTCAGTCAGAGAAAGACAAATACCATGTGACTTCACACATTTATGGTATTTAAGAAATAAAACAGGGAAACATACAGGTAAAAAGACAGAGAGAGAGAGAGTCAAACTAGGAAACAGACTTTTATCTATAGAGGAGAAACTGAAAGTTACTGGAGATCAAGTGGGTGGGGTTGTGTTAAATGTCTGACAGGTTAAGGAGGGCACTTGTGGTAATGAGGACTGGGTATTATATGTAAGTGATGAATCACTAAATTGTACACCTGAAATGAATATTACGCTGTATGTTACTGTGTGGAATTTAAAGAAAAACTTGTAAAAAATCCAGACATGCATTAAGTAATAGGAACTAGAGTAAATATGCATCTAGCATGAAGGGTTATGTTAGTTTGGCTGGGAGTCAGATTTATTTAATGTTGGCTGTAGCCAGAGGTGCCAATAAATTCAAATTCCTATCACTTAATTTTTGTGTCCTCTCTTGACTTGGGGCTTTGCACTACTCAGAGAAAGTCTAAATTTTATAGTTTCAGCTCTGTGTTTATACTGGATATACTCTGTTGTGTGGTGGTAAGATGTGGAGGAGGAAAAACATTCTATAATATTATGATTAAATCTCAATCTTTTAATAGAAAAAATAAAAATAAAAAGATTAAACACAGAATTGGTATATTTTTTTGAGGTTAGGTTACAAAAGATATTGAGCCTTCTGCATTGTTTCCGGTATCATTTGCTATGGCGGTGGCAGGGGCGGGGGAAGAGTTAACTAACATGTTGTGAGAAGCCGTACATGTGACAGTAACTGAGGCCTCCTACTAACAGATAGGTTAAGTGAGCACTGTGCAACAGTGCTAGTGAAGCCTTTGGATGACTGTCGCCATGATTGGTATCTTGACTGCAACCACATGATTCTGTAACCTAGCTTCATCATTCCCAGTTCCCTAACACTTAACTGTGTTCCCTAACATTAACTGTGAAGATAATGTTTTTTGTTGTTTTAGGCTGCTGAATTTTGAGGTATTATTATGCAGCAATATATAATACGTATTTTAATCTTTGAGAAACAGGATAATTATGTTTTACAAAATATTGAAAAGAACCAGTGTGTGGATGTGATATTGTGATAAAATAAGAAACACATATTTTGGCCTTTGTCCCAGGCTCCTGGCTAGAGTATGTAAAACCTTTGTGATTTCTTAGGTAATAAAGTCACTAGGAACTTTTGTCTTTGGTCATTAACTCCTATTCCTGACACCAGCTCCTAAATCCCTTGGAATTTCCTGGTAGGAGCAGCTTTTGTTCTAATGAGATAACTTTCTTGGAGAGCTCACTACACACACACCTTTTTTTTTTCCTGGAAGGGAAGAGGCTCGAGATTAATAATTGACCACCTAAATGATGAAGCCTCCACAAAAATCCCTGAAGTATGAGGTTCAGAGCTTCTAGGTTGGTGAATACACTCACATGCTGAAAGAGGTTCACCCCAAGCCAATGGTCAGAAGCTCCTCTGCTTGGGACCATTCTGGACCTCACCTGATACATCTCTTTATCTAGCTGTCATCTGTATCCTTTATTATAGAATAAACCAGTAAACATTTCCCTAAATTCTTGTGAGCTGTTCCAGCAAATTATCAATCTTGAGGGGCTTCTGGAAACGGATTTACAGCCAGTTGATTAGAAGTATATGTGACAACCTAGGACTTGCAGTTGGTTTCTGGAGTGGGGGCAGTCTTGTGAGACTGAGCCCTTAACTTGTGGGATCTGATGATAACCCTAGGAAGTGTCAGAACTGAACTGAATTGTAGGACACCCAACTGGTATCTACAGAAAATTAGAGAATTGCTTGGTGAAGGAAAACCCACACATCTGGTGTCATAAGTATCGTATGAGTAAAGGAAGAAATGTTTTCCTTTCAGTGGACATAGGTAATGCACTGTTAAATAAACTTATATCCACAGATTAGAATACTAAAACCTGAGGAGGCTCTGTGAAATAGTGATAGAGAAAATTTTCAAGATTAAGAGGTAAAGTTGCATGTGTATTGCATGCTATGCATAGATTATCACTAAAACAACACAAAAAGGGGGAAATGTTGGCTGCCTTGGGAACCGAAGTGGGAGTTCTTATGTACCATCTCATACATCATATACTTTCCATAATGTACTATACTACTGATCTATGTCACACAGGCAAATAAATTTAGAAAATAAAACAAAGTAGAAACATTAAAACACTGCTTGTGATTGCATAACATCTTCAACTCCTTAAAGTACAGGACTAAACACAATCCTAGAAACACATACAGAAAAGGGCTAATCTTAGCATTTGTAGTCGTGTCTTAAAACAAAAATGTTGGGGCGCCTGGGTGGCCCAGTCGGTTAAGCGTCCGACTTCAGCCAGGTCACGATCTCACGGTCCGTGAGTTCGAGCCCCGCGTCAGGCTCTGGGCTGATGGCTCGGAGCCTGGAGCCTGTTTCCGATTCTGTGTCTCCCTCTCTCTCTGCCCCTCCCCCGTTCATGCTCTGTCTCTCTCTGTCCCAAAAATAAATAAATGTTGAAAAAAAAAATTAAAAAAATAAATAAATAAAACAAAAATGTTTCTAGTATTAAATAGCTACTACTATATGGAATTGGACTCCATTGCACTAAAAAGGTGATCTAGGAAAGAAATGTGTAACGTTTTTACATTAAAAAACTTATCTGAGGGGCACCTGGGTGGCTCAGTCGGTTAAGAGTCCGACTTTGGCTCAGGTCATGATCTCGCAGTTTGTGAGTTCAAGCCTCACATTGGGCTCTGTGCTGACAGCTTAGAGTCTGCAGTCTGCTTCAGATTCTGTGTCTGCCTCTCTCTTTCCCCGCTCACACGCTCGCTCTCACAAATAAATAAACATAAAAAAAACTGATTTGAAAAATCAAGATTCAATAATGCATTACTCTAATCAAGTGAAAATTTTAATTTCATGTAGATACATTTACAATCACTGGCAAAAAAAGTAAAAGCAGTTAAATGAATTTTCTTTAATATACATTCAGATTGGTTCAATTTCTAGTTGGTGCAGCTAAGATGGTATCACAGGTCTAAAAGATGGAACCCCCCCCCAAAAAAAATAAATAAAAGATGGAATAACCCTTCACAATAAATTGACTTCTAAAGTGTCTATTAGTTGCTAGCTCTCTGTCTTGGAAAGATTGGAAAAGCAAACTCTTCAGTAACTAAAAATCCTTTTTAAGAACCACAATTACTGTTTTACCTGGACCACTGGTTCTCAATCCTGTTATTGAAAACTGGCATGCTTCCGGTTGTGCAGTTCCTAGCATATTGTGGATGTTGAATGCGTGAATTAGCTCTTCAATCTCTTAATGAGATATCTTGTTCTAAATTAATAAATTAAAAAGTTTTCTTATTGGAGAACAATTCATACCAAAATGACATACTCTTAGGTATAGTATACTTCTACTCACTTTTAAGTGGGACATAATATTTCATCAAATGGTTACAAGCCATAACTGACTTAACCATATTCTTAACCATAGTCTATTGTTGGATATTTAGCCTGTTTCAACGTATTCTAAAATAAAATTAAAAAGTCAAGAGCTAAGGGGTGCCTGGGTGGCTCAGTTGGTTAAGCATCTGACTTGGGCTCAGGTCATGATCTCACGGCTTGTGAGTTAGAGCCCCGCGTCCAGCTCTATGCTGACAGCTCAGAGCCTGGAGCCCAGCTTCACACTCTATCTCCCCCTCTCTCTACCTCTCCCCTGCTCATGCTCTGTCTCTCCTTCAAAATAAATAAACATTAAAAAAACCAAAAGTTAAGAGCTAAATAAACATGTAAAAAAGAGGGGGGGCACCTGGATGGTTCAGTCAGATAAGCGTCTGACTTCGGCTCAGGTCATGACCCTACGGTTCATGAGTTCAAGCACCACGTCGGGCTCTGTGTGACAGCTCAGAGCCTGGAGCCTGCTTCAAATTCTGTGTCTCCCTTTCTCCCTGGCCCTCTCCTGCTCACGCTTGGTCTCTCTCTCTCTCTCTCTCTCTCTCACAAAATAAATAAACATTAAAAAAAGTCAAGAGTGCAAAAATAAACATGTATTTTTAAAATGTTGCTCTAAAGCATGATCAGAGCACAACAAAAAATTAATATCTACCATTAAACCAACGACAAAATTCCAGCACATCAACAGTTCACTGATTTATTAGATGAACATATATCCATATAATCAATGAAAACTGTCCAATATATAAAATAATTTAAGAAATGTTGGGAATTAGCAGCACCATCCGTTATTGAAATAGCAAGAAAAACTTCACATATTTTATGCAAACACGAGAAGAGGGTAACTACTTTAAGACCCAATAATGCCACTGAATGTCTGGGATGATTGAGAAGGGCACCTTTTTAGGCAAACACACCTCCTTCTACTCCAAAGATTTGAGGAGTATATCTGATGATTGATGTTTTACAAAAATGCTAATGAAATAAGAGATACTGCATAGTATTTTTTATTAGGACAAGAAGACTAATGCCAAGCTACTTTAAGCATGGCTCAACACTTCTGCTATGAAAAATTTAGTTCTGAATTATGAAATTAGAAATAAAAAATAATTTTTAAAAGACACTAGCTGTCTCTAAGAAACATTAAGTGGAACACAGGTCACTATGAAAATACATCACTTTTCCAGTTTGCTTAATAATTTACTTTAAAAAGTTGTGTAGTTTTCATCACAAGTGACTTATACAAATTTCTTAATAAGCATTTTTAAAAGTTTAAATGTATTTCTAAAATCTAATAGATTCTTTTGATTTTTTTTAAATTTTAGCCCTGTTGTTACATTTACTGTGTCAGAATAAGAGACTGAGTTTGTGTGGAGTATACAAATTTACACACATTTTACAGCAACTTATACCCTAACATCTACAAAATTCACATTTATAATACAATACAAGGCCAGGATAAAACTGCCAAATTCCAAAAAGTGAAACTGTATACTATTTTTATTTTGTCCCCCTAAAAAAAGTTCAAGTTCTGCACCAACTTCAAAAAGCCCTCTTATATCCTAAGTTTGGGAAAAAAACATTTTCCAGACACATTTCAGCAGACACAAACAGTTTTCCTGTGCTGATGAAGTAAAGGATTTCCAATTTTCTTCTGGCCCCTAAGTCTGCGTCGCATGGTAAGTTTAACAGCGTTCTTTCGCTGTGAGGTGGTGGGGAGGCTTGCAGGCTGAGCACCACTACTTCTACTTAAACAATTTCGTCTATGCTTCTTCATAAGAGGACCAGAGTTGGATTCCTCTAATGTCCTTTTAAAGTTTGCTGGAGGGGTTCTTTCAACTTCTTGGGCTTTCATTTGACCTGGAGTTGACATCTTTAAATTTTTTTGGTCCATGATGGTATTTGTCGAATTGGTAGGCGCAAGGCCAACTGACAGGCTATTATTCAAAGAATCATGTATCCTTAAAGTCAGGGCTTTAGTGCAATTTTCTTCAAGTGGCTCTGGATCTTTTGCGGGTATGACTGCCGCCTGGACATTGCCTCGAGCTATCTCAGTTGGGACTTCTAAATAATTCTCTGAGAAGGCATTACTACGAACAAGGGCAGGTATATGGTCCTTAGAGTTCAGCCGTGGCCATGGGTCCTCCTCCAGTGACTGAAAAACAAGAAAGTAAGCCAAATAAATAATTTATTCTAGAATTCAACTCAACCATTGGGGAGATGAAGAAGTTTCATTAGAGTAAGTGACAAATTTGGTTGGTTTATTTCCTACTTTCCCATTTTTTTCTATATTCTCATTTCTGAATATTTAGTAGTATAGATAATGTAAAGTGTAACATTAAAGCAACAATGTCATAATGCAAACTCATATTGTTGCTTTGTACCTATTTCCCAAACACTAGAGGCTGTTCTGTGACTTGAGAAAAGCAGGACATATGGGAACCTACAGAGCATGGATGGGGCAACTCTCAAAGAAACAAATGAAAATCATATGGAAACTTTCAGATAGTTTTTTAGAAGTTTGACAAGTGATTCAGATATGCATTACTCCTTCAGATATAGTGCTCTACATACACTCAGAATATTTTTCCCATTGGTAGATGATATTTTTCCTATCAAACCCAAATCTTCCACACCACTAATATTTTATAAAATCCTTGGGGCACCTGGGTGGCTCAGTCGGTAGAGTGTCCAACTTCAGCTCAGGTCACGATCTCACAGTTCGTGGGTTCAAGCTCTGCATCAGGCTCTGTGTTGACAGCTTAGAGCCTGAAGCCTGCTTCAGATTCCATGTCTCCCTCTCTCTGCCCCTCCTCTACTCGTGCTCTGTCTCTCTCTCTCAAAAATAAACATTAAAAAAAAATTTTAAATCCTTGTCTTAATAGTTTCTCAAAAATGGAGTTTAAGCATAAATATTATGGCTCCTTCAGGTATGTAACATTTCCCTCAAATCATTACCTCTTTTAAATCAAATCAAGTTTATTAAAATATTAACATATTCAGAAGTAAACCCTTTTATAGAAGGGTAAATGAAAACATATTATTTTCCTGATATAAAATCCCTTAGAAATAAACACCTTTCAGAAAGTGCTATATAAAAGTATACTTCTAAAAAGAATGCTTTATGTTTCTAGAATTAAAAAAAAGGGAAATTTAAGCCATCTGAAAGCATTTCAATCAAACCAAATCAAAATATAATGACTTTAGGTCAAATGGAGACTGGAGATGAGAAACCCTAGTTCCTAATTCGGTACTGCCTCAATTAGATTACTGCTGTTTTTATCGTTGTTGTTTTAACTAAGAAAATACTCTTTCCTTCTGCAGTCATTGGTTCATTTATTTTATATTGCATAGTTTATTGAAAGCCCAGTTCTTATCTGTTTTAACACTGACTAGATGTTGGGCAGCAATCTTATTTCCAAGTGCCACTGTCAAGAAAGGACAACGGAACAGTCTTCATTCCAGGATATTTACATATGACTTTCAATAATATCAACAAGAGTTGTAGGTGAGTTTATCCTTCTGCATTAGTTGATTCCAATGCCTACTGTGGTCACAAGCATGTTCTGGATAATCACAGAAAACTGTATCTACTCATAAGAAATTATTGACCTCGAGTTTGTCCTGCTTTAATACAGAAAAAGGATTTACAAAAAGACAAGGCAGACAGAAGGATTCCTACTAACCAAACAATCACATCACTAATTCAGGCCTAAGAAAGAAGGTAATAGTCAAGCCATTGACAGGAATAGAATATACTGCTCCAGTTTGTAGAACAACGTTACACATTTTAACACAATTTATTGTAATTTCTGGTGTGCTGGGTCTTTTTAAATTCACAGATTATTATTCTGACACTACAGGCGTGCTGGCTTTTCTTCCCCCACTTTCTCCTTGAACTTTTCCTTTTCATTCTCTTTTTATTGGCATTCTGTGGGAATACGTTGCATCTGTCAGCACAGGCAACTGCTTAGAGTTCTCACACTCATCCCAAATTAATTAGTTGTTTTACTAGACCTTTTTACATGTTCATAAAACATATGTGATATTGAGATTACCTCCTAAAAATACATACTTTACAAGTTTCACTACTTCAGAGATCAACTTCCTCGCTCCATCTACCTTACAATCCAACAATATTAAACAACTAATTGAAAATTGTGTGGAGAACTCAACTGAAACCAAATGTTAATTTTCTGAAACAACTCCCTTCCCTATTCCTCCTTCCTATAGCTCTTGGCTTATAAAAAAAAAAAAAAAAAAAAAAAAAAAAAAAAAAAGGTAAATTTAGTTTTGCCCTAAAGAAAGGATAGAGAAAGAAATGTGTGCCAGAGTAATATATCACTTAAACAAAGTATTTCTACCATATCTATTCCAAAACAAAGATATAACTAGTGGTATACCTTAGAATCCATACCCAAGTTCACATGTCTATAGATAGATAAACCTACACTCAAATGCCTAGTCCAAATGTTGGACAGTCTGTTTTATTTCCTTATTTTTAATTTACATAGAAGTTAGTTAGCACATGGTGCAATAATGATTTCGGAAGTAGAATCCAGTGCTCATCCCAACAAATGTCTTCCTTAATGTCCCTTGCCCATTTACCCCACCCCCCCCATAATCCCTCCAGTAATCCTCAGCTTGTTCTCTATATTTAAGAGTCTCTTACATTTTGTCCCCCTCCCTGTTTTTATATTATTTTTGCTCCCCTTTCCTTATGTTCATCTGTTTTGTGACTTAAATTTAAATGTGGGAAAGTCTTAAAAACCAAATTGCCCAAAATGTCATTATATTTATCTAGATGTTACTAAACATGGGATTATTTTAACAAGGAAATAAATCAGAGACAATGTACTTATGGTTGCCAATTAAGATAAAACACAATTTCTTGGGAAGAAATTTGCCTTTACTTACTTGTTAGGTCAGAGCCAACAACACTAATTATTCTGAATGGCTCCAAATATTTTCCTCTATTTGGGTGGGGCCAATTGGTTAACAAGTAACTATGCCTAAATATAAGTCAGTGTATACACAAATCTCCTTATCTTTATTTTAGTATTAGATCATTATTTCTCTAGAATCATTATTTTCCTAGATCCTTATATCTCTAGATCATCATTTCTAAAATTCTAGAAATAATTTTTGAAACATATGTACAATTTTTACTAATGCCAATCAGCAGGCTGCAATAATTTTTATGTGAAATCAATATTAAGAATATTTATTCTGGCAATCCCTATCAAAATCCCAACACCAGCATTCTTCACAGAGCTAGAACAAACAATCCTAAAATTTATATGGAACCAGAAAAGACCCCAAATAGCCAAGGCAATCTTGAAAAAAGAAAACCGAAGCTGGAGGCATCACCATCCCAGACTTCAAGATGTATTACAAAGCTATAATCATCAAGACAGTATGGTACTGGCAAAAGAACAGACACTCAGATCAATGGAACAGAAAAGAAAACCCAAAAAAGGACCCACAAATGTATGGCCAACTAATCTTTGACAAAGCAGGAAAGAATATCCAATGGAATAAAGACAGTCTCTTCAGCAAGTGATGCTGGGAAAACTGGACAGCGACATGCAGAAAAATGAACCTGGATCACTTTCTTACACCATACAACAAAAAGAAACTCAAAATGGATGAAAGACCTAAATGTAAGACAGGAAGCCACCAAAATCCTTGAGGAGAAAGCAGGCAAAAACCTCTTTGACCTTGGCCATAGCAACTTCTTGCTTGACACATCTCCAAAGGCAAGGGAATTAAAAGCAAAAATGAACGACTGGGACCTCATCAAAATAAAAAGCTTCTGCACAGCAAAGCAAACAATTATCAAAACTAAAAGGCAACTGACAGAATGGGAGAAGATATTTGCAAATGACATATCAGATAAAGGGTTAGTGTCCAAAATCTATAAAGAACTTATCAAACTCAACACCCAAAAAACAAAATGCAGTGAAGAGATGGGCAAAAGACATGAATAAACACTTCTCCAAAGAAGACATTCACATGGTTGACACATGAAAAAATGCTCACATCACTCATCATCAGGGAAATATAAATCAAAACCACAATGAGATACCACCTCACACCTGTCAGAATGGCTAACATTAACAACTCAGGCAACAACAGATGTTGGCAAGGATGCAGAGAAATCTCTTGCACTGCTGGTGGGAATGCAAACTGATGCAGCCACTCTGGAAAACAGTATGGAGGTTCCTCAAAAAATTTAAAATAGAACTACCCTACAACCCAGCAATTGCACTACTACGTATTTACCCAAGGGATACAGGTATGCTGTTTTGAAGGGGCACATGCACCCCGATGTTTACAACAGCACTATTGACAACAGCCAAAGTATGGAAAGAGCCCAAATGTCCATCGACAGATGAGTGGATAAAGAAGATATGGTGTGTGTATGAATGGATAAAGAAGATATGGTGTATACATAGGCACCCCATAAGAGACTCTTAAATATAGAGAACAGAGGGTTGTTGGAGGGGTTGTGGGAGGTGGGATGGGGTACTCCTGAAATCATTGTTGCACTATATGCTAACTTGGATATAAATTAAACAATAAATAAATTAATAAATTAAAAAAAAGAGAGTATTTATTTTGGATGCCTGGGTGGCTCAGTCAGTTGAGCATCCGACTTCAGCTCAGGTCATGATCTCATGGTTTGTGGGTTCTAGCCCCATGTCGGGCTCTGTGCTGACAGCTCGGCACCTGGAGCCTGCTTCAGATTCTCTGTTTCCCTCTCTCTCTCTGCCCCTCCCCTGCTTACACTGTCTCTTTCTCTCAAAAATAAATAAACATTAAAGAAAAAAAATTTTTTTAAGAATATTTATTTATTCCTGGGGGCACCCAGGTGGCTCATTTGGGTAAATGTCCAACTTTGGCTCAGGTCATTATCTCATGGTTCGTGACTTGGAGCCCTGTATCGGGCTCTGCGCTGACAGTGCAGAGAGGGCCTGGGATTCCCTCTTCCCCTCTCTGCCCCTCCCCCACTTGGTCACGTGCCTGTTTGCACTCTCTCTTTCAAAATAAATTAACTTAAAAGGTAATAATATTTATTCCTATCACAATCTATGTCCCCTTACCCTTTATCTCCATTCTAATGAATGCTTCCTTCTTTATTCTGCCTAAAGGTCAGTGATTCAAATACAAATAAATACATTAGGGAACATGAAAGTAATGAATACATTCAAACTGAGGAATAGACAAATACTCAAATGAACATAAGCTCCTTCACAACTCTCAAAAAGAGAAAGGAGATTTTAAAAGGTTTCAATCTGCATTATTATTCAAAAGTTTTCAAAGAAAAGAAAGCTTTGACAAGAAATTCTTCTAAGAATATAAGTACAAAATATTAATTTGTCAGTTTCTAAATGAAGAGTCAATGCAAGGAAAACTAAGTTGCCACCTGTATGTGAAGTAAAAGAAAGCACTAAAAGTAAATTTCCAAGTACTGAGCATAGGATCACAATACCAAAATCAATCAAATTTTTTGTACTGTGTAGCTCTGAATACCTTAAAAAACTGTCGAATACATAACATAAAATTCTACTGTATTTCCTATTTTAATGGTCAGTCTTCTAAAAAGCACATTCTCAGAAGGCCCAAGTATAACAAAGTAGTTATCAATACTACTAATTTTTAGTAGGAAAATACTGGGATGAAATCAGAAAAAAAGGAAATATGGTACCACTTAAATTTGTTTCATAGCCTATCTTAAACTCATTCAATATTAACATGAGTAAGAAGAGGAATAATGTTTCTTATCCATGTTATCAGGCAACCAGTTCTAAGGTCTGATATCCTAAGGTCCACTTCAATCTTGAGTCTGTACGATCTAATCCAAACTGTTTAATCTCTCAGTCTTATTATCTGTAAGACTGAGTAACAACTGCACTATTTACCTATTTGGGTTATGAGGTTCAAATGAAATATATATGAAAGTACTTCACAAACTTTTAAATGCTTACACAAATGTTCATAGTATTAGAAGAGGATCATTAGAATATTATTACATCTACATCACCTTTCTATTAGGTGCTGTACACATAGCTAGCATTCAGAATAGCACTGATGTGAAGATGAATCAATGACAATAAGTTACATGACAAAGATCTATCACTTTCTTGAACCTCATTCAAATCCAAAATCCTTTTCTATGAAGAATCTGAAACCAACCAAAGAAATTCTGTTTATCAGAACAACTTAAATACCATTTAAGAGAATTACATACCTTGACTGGTGGTGTAGAACATGGAGAAGGAGTCATCACGCAGGTTTCTTGACTATTATAGGAAGGACTATCTGTCAGGTTCAGATAGAGCTCATCTTCATTGGTGAAATTTCCCTGACTGTCCACTCCTGGAGAAATGCAGATCACTATAGCACTAGTATTATCTGCTCGAAGCATACGCTGCCTCCAGCGGCCTAGTGCTCGATTCACAAGCATTTTGGCACAAGACTGTCCATGCTCACCCTATATTTGAAAGAACAAGAAGAAAGAAAGTTCACAACTCAGATTTAGTTGCCACTATATCTGTTATCAAATTTAAAGGTGTGTGTGGGTTTTTTTTTTTTAATGTTTATTTATTTTTGAGAGAGAGAGACAGAGCGTGAGTGGGGGAGGGTCAGACAGAGAGGGAGACACAGAATCCGAAGCAGGCTCCAGGCTCTGAGCTGTCAGCACAGAGCCCGACACGCGGCTCGAACTCACAAACTGTGAAATCATAACCTGAGCTGAAGTCGGCTGCTCAACCAACTGAGCCACCCAGGCGCCCCTGTTTTATCAAATTTAAAATGAGGTATTCATATGGCTTAAATTAAATCTCCAAAATTTCAAACATTATCCACAGTCCCCATAACTATGTTAAAATACTATTGCTCTAAATTTTTTAAAGTAATAAAACAAGGCCTTATCCTGTGGTTAAATTTCACCTGTGTTTTTTTCTTTTTGGTAGCAAGAAACTTAGTCTTCACTGTAACTTTAATTAGGAAAAGCTATATAGAAGTTATCTAAAATGGGAAGTAAACATCAAATTATTACAGATAAACAATTCACAAATGAGATAATCAGGCATGGTAAAAAAAAAAAAAGAAACACAAACAACAAAAAACACGTAGTTCAAACTCATGTTGTTTAAAGGTCAACTGTACATAAAAATGATGCCACTGATATGAGGAAAAAAACAATACAGTAAGTGGCTATGGTATGGAGATCACCACATACAAACAGAAAGAATAAAAAAAAAAACAAAACTCCAAATGATCTCATGTTATGCAAATAAATGTGGCTTGGAATAAAACTTTTAGTATCATACACAGATTCAATACATGTATTCAATAATTACTAAGTTTCAAAGAACAGAAATGAAATGATTTTCTTCCACCATACACTCTTACTAGGTGATCTCATAAGTTGTCACAGCTTTACCTAACTCTTAATACTCAAATTTGTATTTGAGAGGCTTCTCTCTCAAATATTCCTGCCTAATGAAAATACCTATCTAGATTAACCACAAGCACCTCCAATTCAACATGCCTACATCTGAATTATCACCCTTCTACCCCAGAATAATGTGTTTCTTCTTGATAATAGCTATCACCAGTCAAAAATTTGGGCATCACCACATTCTTCCTCCTTAAAAACCCAAATTCTATCAATTCTACCACTCATGTATTTCTTTTGTTATTGTGTATATATGGATTTGTTGTTTTTTACCACTGTTACCCTATATCAAGCTTGCAAAATTTCTCATTTGGAATATAACAGTAGCCTCCAAAAGGAAGCCTAATAGATCCATTGCTAAAAATCAAATCAGGGGCACCTGGGCAGCTCAGTCAGTTAAGCATCCAAGTCTTGGTTTCTGCTCAGCTCATGATCTCATGGTTAGTGGGTTCCGGCTCTGTGTCAGGCTCTGTGCTATCAGCACGAAGCCTGCTTGGGATTCTCTCTCTCCCTCTCTCTCTCTCTCTGCCCCTCATGTTCTCTTTCTCTCTCTCAAAATAAATAAACTTTAAAAAAATAAAATAAAGAAATTAATGAGGTTTCATAGGCCCTTAAGTCTTAAGGCTATTCATAAAAGTCTATGGTTGTGTGTTTTGTTATCTAGTTTCATTTATTTATATCCTGTCTCCTTCTCCTGATGAGTTGCAAAGTCTGTTTTACTAATTCTAGAGCCAGGCAAATGCAAAAATCTACACAAAGTGAACATCCTTAGTTCATATTCAAGACTCCTGACCAACGTACTAAAACAATGTACAGGTCATAATATCAAATTATTGAGTCACTTCTCACCATCAAGTATTTTTTCTCCTCTTGGTCCTGGCACATTGAGATGGCATCCTGCGGTGGGATCATATTCCAAAGTCCATCACTCCCCAAGATAATGTACTTGTGCTTTTGGGGGTCAAGAGTGTGGACACTTGTGTCTGGTTCAGGTGATACCACAAACTCACCACTGAAGAAATCATAGCTCCACAAATCACCTGGGGGTGGGGGACAGAAGTAAGAAGCAAGAAGTATTATTTCCAAGCTAGTAATATCATGTCAACAGATTAAAGGAGAAAATCTACATATTCATCTCAACAGATGTAGAAAAGTATTTGATAACATTCAAAGTCTACACATGATTTAAAACACACACACACACACACACACACACACACACACACACACACACACAACTTCTTAAGCAAACTAGAAATAAAAGACAACTCCCTTAACATGATAAAAGTTCTTTTCTAACACTATACTGAAGGTCCCGCCCTGCATAGTTAAGTTTAAACAATTAAAATCAGATATATAAACTGGAAAGGAGAAAATAAACTACCATTTGTTTCAGATAATTTTATTTCTACATGGGAAATCAAAACCAAATCAGATAAATTATCAGAAAAGGAACATTTAGAAAGGTTGTTAAATACAAACCCAGTTTATAAAAGTGAACTGTATTTCTAGACAGTAGTAAGAAATAGTAAATATAAATTTAAACAATGTATTTATAACAGTTAACCAAATGTAAATATCTGGAAATAAATTTAACAAAAGTTGTGCAAGTCTTTTATGGACAAAATTATACAATTAGATTACAAAACATTAAAAAGACTATCTAAATAAATGGAGAAATAAACTATTTCAAAGGAAGACTTAATACTTTAAAGATGTTAATTCTCCCAAAAATAGCTTTTAAAGTCAATGTAATTCCAAGCAAAACCCCTAAAGAATTTTTGTAGAATGACAAGCTTATTTTTAAAATGTACAGGGAAGAACAAGGGCCAAGATTAACCAAGACAAGTGTGAAGAAAAGATAAAAGACAGAACTTGCTCAACAATGAGGAGTCTTAGTTGCTATCTGAAAACCCCTGCTCACCCGTAGCGTCAAGAAACGATCTAGTCAAAACTTACAGAATAAATGTCAGTCACTTGGAAGAAAATTCTAGAAATAAAAATGAGCATTTTTATGTTCTTAAACTACCACATGACCAGTCTTTGGAGATTAATAGTTCACCCTTTCAGTGAGTGAGGAAAAGAAGTCCTCATACAGTTACCCTCCTTCTTGATTAGCTCTCTGTGAAACAATACCTAAACTCCTACCTTTCAGACGTATTAGTACAAACCTCAAAATGTGCAACTTAAGAACTTTTAGTTGACTCAGGCCATCAAAAAGATTTTTACAAGTGAGATAGAAAAAACATTTTACAGAAACCATTTATTCTTCTGTGATACATAATACAAAATAAGTGGAACAATGTAACTTTTCTTTTGCTCCCCAAAACTGGGGGAAGAGTAGAAAGAAAGGAGAAAACATTAATCTCTGACTCTTTTGTTTATAGTGAAATGTACTCTGAGTAAAGACCTAAATTAAAAGCAAAAGGTTTTCAGACAAGAAGGTGGTTTTTGCACTTTCACCATGTCTGACTTCTTTTTAAAAAAGAGGAAGCTCCTAGTCCTTTCTCTTCCTTACTTAAGCTTCCCTATTACCACCCAGCAGAAGTATCGGCCAATTCAAACATGCTCAGAGTCTAAGGAAAAAATAATTCATATCAATTACTCCACTCTAAAAGAGCAAAATTCATTGCTAAACCAGCCCCTTGAAAGAGAAAGGGGCAATTCAGTCTTCAGAGTAGCAACAGAGTGCACATACGGGCACCTCACTGGCTCAGTTGGTAGAGCATGCAACTCCTGAGCTTGGGGTTGTGCGTTTAAGCCCCATGCTGGGTTTAGAGATTACCTAAAAATAAAATCTTTAAAAACAAACAAACAAAAAAGAACACACGGGACCACTAAAAGCTAATTATAATCCAGGTCGACTCACAAAGACACATTTAGTTCTTTATGTTAGCAAAACAAAGTTCTTTGGCTGATGAAACTTTTAAAATGAGCATGGAAACAGTTCAGATAAATATTAATATAGCAAGTACAGAATTCATAAGTGATGCTAAAAGCTTTCAAAAGCAGTTTTTCCTCATTATTTGGAATTACTATTGCCATTCCAAGTAAGAACATATGTCTAAGTTTAAAATCTATGTAAAAAAAGAAATTCCAATTTTCAATATAATGCAGATTACATGACCTTTAAAAAGGGCCACAATTTCTCATGTATAAACTAGTATTAATATCTTTATAAATTTAAAAATATTTTTAAATAAGTAATTTTTTTCACTTAAGAGGCACAGTGTGTCAGTTTCTCCCATCATTGGCAATGCCAACCTAAACTATTTGGTTCAAATGCTATCAACCACCACTGTACAGGTGCCCTTTTCATTTTGTAATTGATATGTAATCCAAAGGGTGATAGCTTTGAGTGTGTGTGAAATATCCTCTTGTCCACCAAAATATGCCATGTTTTAGCATTCATTAATGATTCTTAGCCCCCTATGTTTAACTGTATGTTTAACTTTAACTCTCTATAATTAACTGTTACTATGATGGTTGTAAACTGATGACAGAATAAGAACATTCTAAATTACACTTTTTGTTGTGTTTTCTGAAGAAGAGTTTCCCATTCTCCTCTACTTGTTTATAATCTTTTTAGTATCTTTATAAACTTATGGATTCTTTTTCCTTCAATATGCTATAAATTACTCCTGTCGTTATTTGCTTTGATGCTCAAGTTGCTTTAAATTTGCCAGTAAAAGTCCTTGGAGTGTTAATTTTTAACAAACTCATTACGTGAGTTGTATTCATAGCCAGATTTAAGAATATATGATATAGCCACAGTTCCTTTATGTTACCAATTCAGAGAATTTACATGGCTTTACCTGAGATCAAATGAATGAGGATTAGAATTGGCCCTTGAACTAATTGTTTCTATCACTGACCTACAGTTTGTACACCAAAATAGGATCACAGAGTATCATTCCTGTACATTCTAAAGGGAGGGACCTTGGGCACTGGGGCAGATGTAGTTGGTTGCCTGCTTGTTGGCTGTTTCCTTTTTGTCTTCAGTAGAGGCACTGGAGGGACCCCAGAGGAGAAAGAGGTCTTCCTTCTGGTTTCAGTATGTTTTCTGCTTTCTTCTGTGGCACATGGCAGCCCAGTGCACAGGACACAGTGGTCCTCACCCCCAGTGAATTTCAACATTCCTCTCCCTACCCTCTTTGGGTGGCTTCCCATGGAGAGCTCCCAAACAACTTTTGCCTCACTTAATCCATTCTTAAAACTGCAACCCAAATCATCCTTTTAAAACTCAAATTTAACATGGCGGTATGGGGCGCCTGGGTGGCTCAGTCAGTTAAGTGTTCCACTTTGGCTTAGGTTATGATCTCACAGTTCATGGGTTCAAACCCCGCATCAGGCTCTGTGCTGACAACTCAGACCCTGGAGCCTGCCTCAGATTCTATGTCTCCCTCCGTCTCTCTCTCTGCCCCTCCTCCACTAGTGCTCTCTCTCTTTCAAAAATAAATAAATGTTAAAAGAAAAAGTTAAAAAAGAAAAAGATGGATGGTGGTGATGGTTGCACAACATTGTAAATGTACTTAACACTACCACTGAATGGCACACTTAAAATGGTTAAGATGGGGGGCACCTGGGTGGCTCAGTCAGTTAAGTGGTTGACTCTTGATTTGGTCTCAGGTCATGATCTCACAGGTTCATAGGATCAAGCCCCCCATTGGGCTCTGCACTGACAGCGCAGAGTCTGCTTGGGATTCTCTTCCTCAAGATAAATAAACATATATTAAAAACAATAATGATAAAATAAAATGGTTAAGATGGCAAAACTGTATATGTATTTGCCATAATTGAAAACACACACACAAATCAAGTTGTTTCCCACTTCTACTCTGCAACAGTTTATTCCTATTCTTAAGACACAACTCTTAACCACAGTCTAAAAACATGAAATATTTTCTCATTTTATCTGTGCCTCTTATTCCTGTATCAATCTCTGTTCTAGCTACACTGTCCTTTGTCAGAGCTCTTTATATTCACCAGCCTTCCTCCCATCACAGAGTTGTTCGTAAATGCAGTTCCTATGCCTAGAACACACATTCTTCCACTTTTAACATCAAGTAATTGTTCAGACTTAAATATCTCTTGCTTCTCCAGCTAGTAAAATACCATTTTATTTTATTTAAATGTTTTATTTATTTTTGAGAGAGAGTGCACGTGTGCAAGCAGAGGAGAGAGTGGGGGGGGGAGGGGACAGAGGACCTCAAGTGGGCTCTGCGCTGACAGCAGTGAGCCTCATGATGAACCGTGAGATCACAACCTGAGCCAAAGTCAGATGCTCAACCAACTGAGCCACCTAGGCGCCCCTAAAATACCCTTATTTTAAGTTCTTATTAACATGCATACAAATATTTAGAGATGTAATTTTTCAGTCCTTTTTGTGATCTGATGAATGCCTCTCCCCTTCTCTAAACTGTAAGATTCCATGAGGACAAAGGCCAACCACATGCTTGACACATACTGTAATCAGTATCTGTTCAATGAATAAATGATTTGCAAGATTCACATGCAATTCCATGAGGCAGCCACAAGAAGGCACCTTTGTCACATCTGTACTCAAGTAACTATAATCCTAATGAGTGCCTAAAAACGATACCAATTTCTGCTAAGCAAACTTCCCTCTTTCCCAAAACGCTAGAAGAAAAATGGCCACATACCATAAGAATGGTGCTAAATACGATAATTTAATTTACTATGAGCCAATAAGTATTATCATGCAACACGTTAAACTATTAATTTTTTTAATTAAAAAAATTTTAGCAGGGGTGGGGAGAGACGGAAAGAGTACATGCATGCACATATGTGCAGGGGAGGGACGGAGGGAGAGAGAGAATCTTAAGCGGGGTCCACGCTCAGCACGGAACAAGACACAGGACTCAATCTCATAACCATTAGATCATGATCTGAGCTGAAACTAACAGTGGGACACTTAGCCAACTGAGCCACTCAGGTGTACCCCATCAACAGTATTTAAAATACTCCTATCTATGCCACTGACTCCCAAATTGCTATCTCCAGCCTGGACCTCACCTACTGCCAATTTTCATAACCAGAAGTCAACTGGACATCAGTGGTTTTATGTCTGATAAGCACCTCAAACTAACTTGTTAAAAACAGAACTCCTGACCTCCTTTTACAACTGATGTTTCAGTATTTGCTATGTGATTAATAGCTGTTCAGTTAAAAAAAAATCATTAATAAGGATATCTGCATTCATTGTTCCTTCTGCCTAATAAATTCTCTTGCCCCAGAAGACACCCATAGGTCTCAATGCCTCATCTCTTGATTCAAATGTCATTTTTTTCAGATCTCCTCTGAGTATTCCATTTAAAATTACACCCCTACTTCCCACAACATTCCCTGCTTTATTTTTCATGATAGCACCTTTCACTACATAACACAATACATAGTCTACTTATTATTTCTTTATTGTCTGTTTTCTCCTACTAGAAGGTAAGTTCCATGAGTCCAGGAATTTTTTATTGTTTTGTTCATTCTGGAATCCCTAGAACCTAGAAGACTACCTGGCACATAATAGACATTTAATAGATATTTGGTAAATAAATCAACAAAGATTCATTTATGAGTCATGAAGAAGTGGGAACTCTGTGTGGTTTTAAAATATGTGCACAAATTCATTATACTTCGTAAGCAGCACAGCTTAATTCTGCTCAGAAGAAAAATTGACTAGATTTTCTAGTCTAGTCTAAGAGGAAGTGATGATGTGTCGCTTTTGACACTAGACCATAAAAGCACATTATGGTTGTTGCACCTTGCTCTCTTGCATCACTTGATCAGGGGAAGCCAGCTGCATCAAAGAGCCCTACAGAGAAGCGCACAGGACAAGGAACTGAGGCCTACTTCCAACAGCCAAGTATGTAAGGCATCCTAGAAGTGAATACCCCAACCCCATTCTGGCTTTCAGATGATACCCATAGGTGATATCTTGATTACAACTACATACGAGACCCTGAGCCAGAATCACTCCCAGGTTCTGAGCCACAGGAACCATATGAAATAATAAATGTTTTAAACTAAGTTTGAGAATATTCTGTCAGATAGCAAGAGATAACTAATTCAGTTACTCACTCTGGGGAGATATTGAGTAAGATCTAACAACATTAAAAATGTACTTATCTATGAACTGAGTTTTCCAACTGGTATGCCTTGAATGGATTGAGTATGACCATGTGTTAGCAGGATGGGACCTGAGTGGCTAAAGCCTTTAGGCCAGTTACCTCCAGCCTGAAGTAGCCTCCTTCACTTACTGAAGAAATATTATCATACTGTATGTGTATGTCATAGTATTTAAAAAATTTTTTTGAATGTTTACTTATTGAGAGAGACAGATATTGAGAGAGACAGAGCATGAGCAGGGGAGGAAGAGAGAGGGAGGCACAGAATCCAAAGCAGCATGGGGCTCAAACTCACAAACTGGGAGATTATGACCTGAGCTGAAGTCAAACGCTTAACTGACTGAGTCACTCAGGTGCCCCTGATGTGGTGTTTTAAAAGTAGGGGGCGCCTGAGTGAGTCAGTTAAGTGTCTGACTTTGGCTCAGGTCATGAACTCACAGTTTCATGAGTTCGAGCCCTGCATCAGGCTCTGTGCTGACAGCTCAGAGCCTGAACCCTGTTTTAGATTCTGTGTCTCCCTCTCTCTCTGTTGTTCCCCCATTCGCACTCTCTCTCTCTCTCTCTCTCTGTCTCAAAAATAAATACAGATTAAAAGTTGGTAAGTAATGTACTATGACCCAGCAATTCCACTTCTAATTTATATGCCTTAAAGAAATCTCATAGGTGTATATATTCATAGCAGCATTTTTCATAGTAGCAAATGCATAGATATAACCTAACTGTCCAATCAGGGTGTGGAAGAAGAAAATACAGTTTCATAGTGAGACTGAACGTCTAATAGTCAACAATTAAATTAAAACTACATTTATAAAGATGAATAAATCTCAAAAACAACACACAGTGAAAATAGCAAGTTAAAAAAAGGTGTTTTGACTATGATAGAAAGCTAATCCAAAGATCAACATTTAATTATTTATTTGTTTGTTTAACTTATTTATTTTAAATAAAGGCAGACTGCCACATGCAGACCTTATTTGGATGTGTCTGGAGTCTTGGAAGCTTGACACTACCCTACGTTCTCCTATCAGTGGACCTCGAGAGCTTGTTTGGAGACTCTAGCTGGGGGGCACAGCTACTAATATACCCTTAACCGAAGAAGGGTCCTCCTCTATCAGGGAAGGTCATCCTCATCAACCAAGTATGCAGCTTCAGGAGGGATGCACATGGAGCAGTGAGGGAGGAAGGGGACACCCACCTAGCCAGCCAGATCAGTCAAATCAACCCTGGCAATCAATGGGTTGACAGATGTCACAGCCAGATCGCCCTCACATCCCAAAGATCAACAATTTGAAAAATATTACCATGGACTCTCAAAACTATAAGAGATCCTCAAAGTCTTATATTCTCTAACTTCCTATCCACTGTAGAAATCTATGCTAACCACAATGGGTAGCCATTTAGCCATGTGAACACTTCATGGAGCACTTCATGGTTCGTGGGTTTGAGCCCCACACTGGGCTCTCTACTGTCAGCACAGAGCCTGCTTTGGATTCTCTGTTCCCCTCCATCTGCCCCTCCTTTGCTTGTGCTCTCTCTTAAAGAAAAAAAAAAAATCTCTCCAAATACACCAATCAATACTTTTTGTATTGACTATACATTCTGTAAGAAGCTCATTGAATGCCATTATTCAGTCTCCATCTCCCCACCCTCACTATCCCAATAAAGAACAAAGATGCAATATAGAAATTTGACCTGGTAGCGGTTAATAAGAAAAACATCTAAAGACTGGAGCTATTTGAATAAAACAAATGTGATATGATTACTAAAAGCTAATGACAGGATTCCAGGACTGTTATTAGTAGAAGTACAACACTCAGGTAGCAGGAACTAAATATTTCCATTATACTTCAAATTGGTCACACCACATCTTGTAGAGTGTCCTCAATTCTGGAACATTTACTGAAGGAAACATCTAGAGGAATATGATAAGAATAATGAAGAGACTGAAATTAGCCTAGAGGAAAGACTAGAGAAACATGCTAGGCAATTTTGAATAGGTAAAATGATGGTCATTAGGCAAAAGGCAAAATAAATATACTGCTTTGTTTTTGTTTCAGTACACATAACTAGAGCCAACATCTGAAAGATTCATGGAGGCAGATTTTAACTGACAATTATGCAAGTGTTTATACTATGAAATATTAGGATTTACTGAAGATATTCAAGCATGGGCTGAATTATTTCTTGTCTGAATTGCTCTAGAGATATCTCTGAACAGAAGAATATGTGAAACAGAAAAACCAGTTAGTTTTCTTGGTCTTTCTGCTCCTTCTTTTCCACTACACAATCACTAATGGGTTTCAAGGCTTAAAATGCTTGGCACATATACTTCATATATACATAATAACTTGGCATCTACTCTTTAAAAAATGTTTATTTATTTTTGTGAAGAGAATGTGAGCAGGGAAGGGGCAGAGAGGGAGGGAGAGAATCCCAAGCCGGCTCCGAGCTGCCAGCCCAAAGCCAGATGCAGGGCTTGACCTCATGACTGTGAAATCACGACCTGACCTGAAATAAAGAGTTGACACTCAACCGACTGAACCACCCAGGCACCCCAGAATCTAAACTGAAGGTTCACTTTACTTTTTGAACCTGAAGTGAGACCCTGCCCTCAGTCCAGTGAATTGCCCCATAAAAAACCCTCTATTCTTTAGTAATATTAATTCTCTACCAATTATCACCTTCCTCCCTCTTTTTCCTTGCTAAGAATTGAAGGATCTCTTACATCACATGCTTATACTATGACATGAATAACCTGGGTAACTAAGATAGCATTCTAGTTCTGCAAAAATCTACAAAATATGTAAAGTGCCTATATACTGCTACAAGCCCCTAAATAGTACCCTTGTCTCTAATTTTATTACCCTATAATTTTAGCCATTATAGCAGCCAAAACGACCCTTTAAAAACACACTCGATAGTACCATCAACAATAGCCAAATTATGGAAAGAGCCCAAACGTCCATCAGCTGATGAATGGGTTAAGAAGATGTGGTGTGTGTGTGTGTGTGTGTGTGTGTGTGTGTGTGTGTATATATATATATATATATATATATATAATGGAATATTACTCAGTGACCAAATGAAATCTTGCCATTTGCAACAACGTGGATGGAACTAGAATGTATTATCCTAAGCAAAATACGTCAGTCAGAGAGATAAATATCCTAAGATTTCACTCATATATGTGGAATTTAAGAAATAAAACAGATGAACATATGGGAAGAGAAGGAAAAATAAGATAAAAACAGAGAGGGAGGCAAACCATAAGAGACTCTTAAATACACACAAACTGAGGACTGCTGGAGGGGGTATCTGGTGAGGGGATGAACTAAATGGATGATGGGCATTAAGGAGGACACTTGTTGGGATGAGCACTGCATGTTATTTTTAAGTGATGAATCACTAAACTGTACTCCTGAAACCACTATTACACTATACGTTAACTACTTGGATTTAAATAAAATTAAATGAATAAAATAATAAAAAAATAAAATAAAAAACTGAATCAGTCCCTGTCCTACTTCGATAAGCGATAACAACAGCTAACATTTATAGAGTGCTTATGATGTGCCAGACACTATTTTAAGCACTTTAAATATATTGTCATCCAATCCTCACAAAAGAATGAGGCAGGTACCATCATTAACCCCATTTACAGCTGAAAAAACTGTACCCCATTAAGTAATTTACATATAATAAGTGATTTGCCCAAGTTTGTATAGTAAGTAAACAGCATTGGATTGGAGCCTTGGAATCTTGGCTCCAAAGTTTCTCTCTTAACTACTGTGGTATACTTCTACTCCTCAATTCCTTCCCAAAAGTATTTATTTGTTTATTTATTTTTATGTTTGTTTATTTTTGAGCGAGAGAGAGTGCGAGCTGGGGAGGGGCAGAGAGAGATACAGACACAGAATCCAAAGCAGGCTCCAGGCTCTGAGCTGTCAGCACAGAGCCCAATGTGGGGCTCGAACTTACAAACTGCTTAGATCATGACCTGAGCTGAAGTGAGATGCTTAACCAACTGAGCCACTCAGTCGCCCCAAAAGTTTATTTATTTATTTTGAGAGACAGCATGAGTGAGACAGGAGCAAAGAGAAAGAATCCCAGGCAGACTCCACGCTGTCGGTGCAGAGCCCAATGCCTCAGGGCTCAATCCCATGAACCACAAGATCATGACTTGAGCTGAAACCAAGAGTCAGTCAGATGCTTAACCAACTGAGCCACCCAGGTACCCTTTTCTCAAAAGTATTTAAAATGAAGTTCCTTATCATGGTCTAGCCATAAAGCCTTGTGGGGTTTAGTTCCTGCCTACCACCCATGTCTTCACCAAACTTACCTTACTTAGCCTGCACAGCCCTTCTTAATTGGGTAAGTATCCTCATCTCCACTTTCATTTTACATCTCTACCTCCTCTCTCTCACACTGGTTTCATTCATGTTCCTTAAAGACATCAAGCCCTTTCTTTCCTGCATTAGGATTCTGTGCTTGCAAATGACAATTTCCAACTCAGGTTAAGTTAGGCCCAAAAGGCAACTCAGAAGAAAACCCAAGTAGTTCACACATCAGACAAGAAACTGGAGAACCAAGCATGGATACAGGTCAGTTTCAAGCCTTAGGCAGGAAAACCCTACCATATCAATGGGCACTGCTGAAAGAAGTCAATATTCCTAAGATGAATTCATTCCAACCAGTTTCTTTGTTTTTAATTTTTGTCCTTACTAGAGTCACAATTCAAAATCCTAGAATAGAGAATCTGACTGATTTAACTGAGCTGACCTATGTTTTACAAAAGGACCCTGAATAGGAACATCTAAATTAAGACTGCACGTATCAGGGGAGACATAATTCCCAAAATTTAAGTATGTTATTTAGTAGGAAAAGAGAATACATGCTGGACAACTCACCCATCCACTGCCCCAAATCAAATACCTACTGCCTAATGGCTTTGTGGGAATGTTTTGACTATTATTTTCCTCGCCCCCTTCTCCTCCTTCAGGTCTTAACTCAAGTAATAAATACTTTTTTAAAGAATGTTCCTTGATCATCCTCTTTAATGTAGCCTTCCACTGTTACCCACTAATCCTCCTACCAATTACAGGTATATCACCTTGTTTAATTCCTTTATGACACTTTTTAGAACAATTTTCCCATTTGTTCATTTATTGTCTATTTCCTCCACTAGATTATAGGTTCCATGAATGCTAAGCCTATCTGCATTTGATCACCAAAGACGAATTAAGAGATAGTAATATGAAAGGTAGAATGATCTTTTGAAAATGCAAATCAGATGGTGTTACTCTTTACCTTAGTATCATTCCATGTTTCCCAGTACACTCAGACTAGAATGCAAATATCTGCCATGATATGGCCCATGTCTGCCTCATTAACTCCAGTCTCTTGATAATTCCTAGAACATGTCAAGTTCTTTCCCAATTCAGGATCCAGGCCTGAAATATTCTTTAACAGACTCTTCACAAGAATAGCTCCTTCTCAGCCATCAAATCTCAGCTAAAATAACACCTCCTAAAAGGAGCATTTCTATTACACTATATAAAAGTTTTTCCATTCTAAATTATTTTTTATTACAGAACCCCATTTCTTTTCCTCACAGTACTTCCTAATCCATACTTATTTCATTTACAAGCTTATTTCTTTATTGCCTATCTCCTCAACTACATAGTCTTGTTCCGTGAAAACAAACAGAATATATCTACCAGTAAAATCTCTCCAAAGCCTAATTCTGTTAGAGGAAAGAAGGAAAAAATCAGTGTTTCCTAAAAGAAATTTGCTGTACAAGAAAATTTAACTGGCACATCCCAGGTAAGATATTTCTGTAGCTATAATCCTCTAGCCTTTCTTCCAAAACCAGGTAGACTAGAAAAGAAGTATTTTTATTTTGTAATGAACAATTATTTTGCTAGCTAAAAAGAAAAAGAACCTTAAAGGCTCTTAAGAGAAATATGAAAGGCTGAAGGAAGCACATTTAAAAACAGTTTTAAGGGTAACACCAAGCCCAGACATACATATACTTCCCTAAGTATAGGTAGGAATCAGCAAAACATTAAACGTGACTCCTAATTAAGAAGCAATTGGCACTGAAATCCGTATTTTAACCTTCCCCTGGATTGAGTGTTAAAGCATTTACTATTAAAACAGCATATTTCTGCCCCCCATTATCTGTTAAATGAAGGTTTAGTTCTTAGTTTCCTCTTTTATGTTACCACCGTACACTGGAGAAAATGTAATAGGATTTCACTAAGTAAGTCCTACTTACCAAGTGCTCTTGCTACTGCCAGAAAAGGAATCTGGTCAATAACTGTACTCCTTCTAACAGGTCCATTGTGAGTGAGCCGAGGTCGTTTCCAAACTACACGATTCACCCCAGACTTGTTCATCACACTGAAAAAAGAGTTCATAAAAATACTCTAAATGAATAAAATATAACAAAGTAGGTCAATGTGTCAAATACCTAATACAATCAATTATCATGAAATAATGACTTATCTATTTCAGACACAAAGATGCATAAGCCAAGATTCCTGTTTAAAGAGCAAAGACAAAATAGGGTAGATTAACATGGGGAATTTGGAGATTACTAAGGTAGGTTAGACAGAACAGAGTGGAAGTAATGAGAAGAAAAATGAGTAGATAACTTGTCAGAGAAAAAAGCAAGGTAATGTGATAACTAACAAAACTGAGGAGAGGAAGAGGCTATAAATAAACAATGATAAAAAAATTAAAAGGGGAAGGTTATGTAGTTTTTGAGACTTGTACTGAAAACGGTACAAATTCAGTTTTAATATTCTTAATTTGAGGCATAGGATATACCTAAATAGAAACAACTATGTATTACAGAAATATTTCTGTAATTAGAAGTATGAGAGTAGACTTTGCAAGCAGATCAGCTGTAGAGATATAGATGTGGGAGTTACAGAACAAGGAAACTCTTAAAAAGGAATGTGGCATAGGAGCAACAGAAATCTGTAATTAGTATATGGAGAAGTTAGTACATGTTAGGGTACCTAAAACATGAAGATATAGTCAATCTTTGAGCAAAAAAAGTAATAACACAATAGAGATGGTCTCTCTGCAGTTACCTGGCATGACTGAAATGGTAAACTGACTCTTAATTTAATAACCTGCCTGGATTAAAAAAAAATCTACACAAGAAAAATGTTCCTCTGGAAGGCTAGAAAAGTTGGGGAGAAAAACACAAAGAGGATTTTCAAGAAACTATATTAGCCTAATTGATATTAAGTCTACCTGACAGATACATGCAGAAGACAGAGGGTAATTCCCAAGACTCTGAGACAGATGACACTAAGATAATTAAGTCTTCTCACTTAGAACTCCCATGCATCCAGAAACCCTTTGATTATAATCTGAAATTTCATTTCATCAACAGCAGGCCAACTGACAATAACATGAGGTTTTCTTGTCAGTTATTTTTCTCATGATTAATGAGTACTAAGACATCTTGATGAATACATGAGTCCCTTATCAGTTGATTATGTTGACCTTGAGTAGCATGACTCTATCCTCCTAAACTTGATGAACACCAAAATAAAACTGGCTTTAAGATTTAGAAAGCTGTGGGGTGCATGGGTGGCTCAGTCGGTTAAGCATCCAGCTTCGGCTCAGGTCTTGACCTCACGGTTTGTAGGTTCGAGCCCTGCATCGGGCTCTGTGCTAACAGCTCAGAGCCTGGAGCCTGCTTCTGATTCTGTGTCTCCCTCTCTCTCTGCCCCTCCCCTGCTCATGTTCTGTCTCTGTCTCTCAAAAAAAAAAAAAAAAAAAAAAGATTTAGAAAGCTGAAGACAGGACAACTAATGGCAACCACCCTCAAAGGAATGTCACTATAAAATGCCATATACCTCAGCAGCTGCCAGCTAGTTAAGCCCCAACTATGGCTTTTCTATCTCTACTCTAACTTCAAAAGAATGAAGATACTAGAGAAAAAAGAGATAACAAATGGAATAAAAGTCCTAAGAGAAGAAAAATAAAGGCATAAGCCATATAAATGAGAAAAGGCCACTCTTCCTCTGAGCCAAGAAAAACATGAATATGGCAGAACAGCCTCAACCTTTCTGAAGTAGAAAACAAACTTATCTGATAAGGGCATGCCAGGGGACTTGAGCAGCTGTCTCACGAAACTTTCTGTGACGATGGAAATGTTCACTCTGCTGCTCTCCATGGCTACTGAGCACTGTAACTGTGGCTAGTGCTAAATGAGGAACTGAATTTTTAATTTTATTTGATTTTAATTCTATTTAAATTTAAACAGCTATATGTGGCTAGTGGAAACTATATTGGATAGCACAAAGGAGGAATGAAGCAAGTACAGAATGGTCACAAAACGTTGTCAATGATAACACAGAAGAGAAAATTAAGAGAGTTGTTTATTTACTATCCCTTTGAGAACCCATTTAGTTTAATTCACAGTCCTCAAAGCAACATTATTCTAGGTCATAGTCTCAAGAGTGAGACTATCAAAGGTGGCCATTTTGTTATTCTATGCTTTCTTCAATGCTGATCCTCAAAAAACAAACAGGAGAGTAAAGATTAAATCTACCATTCACAAGAAGAAACACCATCATTCTATCTTCATACCACCTAAGTCCTATTCTTTCCTAAACCTGCTCCCTAAAATGTAAGTTTTAATACATACTTAGGTAATTACAGTAGCTACCCAAATTGTTTCCATTATAAATCTAAGTAGGAGCTCTCTTGACACTTAATAGTCAAAGATATTATGGTCTCTGTGTTTCTGAGGAACAAAAAACAAAACAAAAAACAAAAGCAGACTGCTTTTATTGTACTCCCTGCTGTTGTCCTGTATGATTAAAAGGCATACACAAAAGGAACAGCCTGATATGCAGAGAGCTGACTGAGCAGCAACAGAAGGCTGGAAAAACATAGCACTGGCCAGTTGCCTAGGGTGAGACAGAGGGAAAGGAGGAAATAACTTCTAATAAAACAGCTCAATTTGTGCAAAAAGACACCTGCTCCCAAATGGCAAAGAGCATCTGTCCAACTATCCAGATGGTATTTTAAGTGATAAGACAAAAAACAAACTCTAAAAAAGTTATTAAAAAAAAAATCAAAGAAAATCTAATTTAACAATTCATATAAAAAATAAAGAATCATCAAGAAAATATTTTTAAAAGATTAATGAAAAGGGATCAGGCCTACCAATATTAAAAATTGCAACAAAGCCTCAATTAAAAAAAAGCATTGCTATTGGTACACATGTAATATTTAAAAAGCTCAGAAAAAGACCCAAGGATATAGAGGAATTCAGTTTATAATTGCAAAGCCCACTTTGCATGACTACCAGTAGTGGTCTCAGATACAGACTGACTTTCAAACTCATAGGATCACATAAATGACAGCATGAAACCAGGCTCATTTAACTTTGTAGGATACAGAACAGGAAGCACAGTATGCCAGCATGGCAGCTTCAGTCATGTTGTCTCCAGAAATGATCCTTAACAGAAATCCAAGAGCCATTTTCTAGCCCCCATAAATGAGCTTCATATGCCACAGGAATCAGTATCTTTTAATAGCCCATCCCTGCACAAGTCAAACTGCATGATATAGGGCTGCTAATAAGGTCTGTGCTTTCCAACAGAAATTTATAGTACACTCAAAATCTTCTCTAAACAGATACAGTTCCAATTCAAGGATCAGTATACCATAAGCAATGTTACCTTATAACAGAGCTAACACTCTGTTATTTATCTTAACCAGAGAAACAGTGCTAGAAGAGAGTAAACTCAAGGTCATCTTCCCATTAAAGAGGAATTTTATGCCTGGTAAAGACTTCTAATCAGTAAGAAAAAGATATATAATTGTTCCAGTAGCTACTAATGACCATAAAGAAAAAAAATTACTTGTACCCTACTACACATCTCAGATTTTAAAATTCCAGGGAGACTGAAGGTCTCTCCATACAAGTACTAGAAAAGTGATTCCCAGATCTTTTCAGGGGGTCTGCCAGGTCAAAATTATTTTCGTAAGACCACGTGTATACAGTGGAATTTTTGAAAGGCTACATGTCTTGATATGATATATGATAAAACGTGTCAATATTTGGATATGTGTAACTCAATAAACCAGTATTTTACAAATGACCAATGCCTATGTTACAAAATCACATATGGGCACTAAATACTATACCATTCCAACTATATGATCTTCTAGAAAAAGCAAAACCATGGAGACAACAAAGAAACCAGTGGTTGCAGGTAACAAAGGAGGTAGGGAGGATAAATTGGCAAAGCGCACAGAATCTTTAGACAGTGAAACTATTCTTATGATACTGTAATGGTAGATACATATTACTGTATGTCTGTCAAAACTCTAGAACATCCCTAAGGTAAACTACGGACTTGGGGTAATAATGATATGTCAATGTAGGGTTATCAATTGTAACAAATACACCACTCTGGTGTAGGAGTGAAGTTTGTGTGTATAGGAGGAGGCAGGGAGTATACAGGCATTCTCAGTACCTTCCACTCCATTTTGCCATGAACCTAAAACTGTTCTAAAACATAAAGTCTATTAATAAAAAAAAAAAAAATCCTATGTGGATTTAAAAAAAAAGCCATTTAAGCAATAGCTCTCAATTGATATACCTATGGATCTTAATGTGAGTGTATAAAAAGGTCATTAATATATACTATTATTAACCCTTAAGAAACTACCTCTTTTTGAGTTCTGGAATAACATCAAAGATGAGTATCTCCAATACATGGAAAAGTTTTTAAAATATTCCTCCTTGGGACACCTGGGTGGGCTCAGTCAATTATAGTCACAATCTTGCAGTCTGTGGGTTTGAGCCTCGCATTGGGCTCTGTACTGACAGCTCAGAGCCTGGAGCCTGCTTCCATTTCACCCTCTCTCTCTCTCTGCCCCTCCCCCGCTCACATGCTGCTCTCTCTCAAAAATAAACATTAAAAAAATAAATACATAAATGAATGAATGAAACAAAATACTCCTCCTTTTTCCAATTATGTATCTATGAAAGACCACATTTTACTTCTGATACTGCAACTAAAACATCTTACAACAGATTGAAGGCAGAAGCAGATATGAGAATCTAGCTATCACTATTAAGCCAGACATTAAAGAGACTTTCAAAAGTGTAAAACAATGCCAATCCTCTCACTAAATACACGTGTTGAGAAATAGCTATTTTTCATAAAAATGTTCTTTATATTAACACAATGGGTTTAGTATTATTTTTTAATGAATTAAGAAATATTTGAAAATGTCTCCATTTTTAGTTTCTAATACGGTAAAATCATTATATATAATCCATATAAACAAAAAGCTCTTTGAGGTCCACAATTTTTAAGAGTATAAAGGGTTCCTGGGGCGCCTGGGTGGCTCAGTAAGTTAAATGTCAACTCTTGATTTTGGCTCAGGTAATGATCTCATGGTTTCTGGGAAGCATGTTGTGCTCTGTGCTGACAGTGCAGAGCCTGTTTGGGATTCTCTCTCTCTGCCCCTCTTCCAATCACATGCGCTCTCTCTCGATCCCTCTCAAAATAAATAAGTAACCATTTTACATTAATTAATTAATGATTTAAAAATTTAAAAATACTCTTCTTTGGCCCAGCAATTCCATCTAGGAAATAATCCTACAAATATATTTGTATGCACAAAAAGATGCGTGCACAAGATTTTTCATTTTACAGTAGTGTTTGTAATATCAACAACAAAAAAATAGAAACAAATACTCTTCAACAGGAGACTAGTTAAATAAATGATGGTACATCCATACATGGTACAGCTTCATATTGGATTGTGCCTGAATAGCCATCAAAGAATACACAGTAATACTGGTTTCTTGAGAGGGAGAGGAACTGGGTGGCCTGTGGGACAGTAGTAGTTGAGAGACCTTCTAAAGTACATCATTTTATGCTACCTAAATTTTAACCAAATGAATGCTCCCATTAAAAATTATACATATTTAGATATATGTAAATCATCATACAGAAAATTATTAACATTTGGTGTATTCCTATACTACTCCTATTTCTCTGCATAGTTGAGATCACACTACAAATATAACTTACATCCTGCTTATTTTGTGACTAGTAAGCATTATCCTATATTACTAAAAATTCTTCATACATATGAGAGTTCATTATACTACTCTCTCTACCTTTACCTATGTTTGAAAATTTTCTTAACACCATGATTTTTAAAAATTTACTATAAACATTTTTAATAGCTATATCATATTCAATGTTATAAATATGTTTGATAATTTACTTAACAATTCTTCAATTGTTGGGCCTTCAAGTTATTTCCAGGCTTCAACAGCCATTAAACATCACTGCAATCAATAACTCTCTTTAGATATTCTGATCCACATTTCAGATTTCTTTAGAATACATTCCCAAAATTACAGAATCTATAAACATTTTTAAGTTAGTGATGTGTATTATATTCTATATAGGTCATACCAATTTATAATCCTACCAACAGGATTCCCATTTCACACTATAAAATATTGAGAAGTATCTGGTTTTTGTTTTTTTTTTTTTTAACTTTGGTAACCCAATAGCAAGAAATAGTTTCACTTCAGCAATTTTTTCAAATATTTACTCGCTTTTGCATTTTTGTTGCTGTTGTTCAAAAGTCCTCTCCTTCATTCACCCATCTGGGTGTGGCAGTGTTTTAGTGTTTTTCTTACTGATTTTTGAACCCCTTATAGTTTAAGGATATTAATTCTTTTCCCAGTTTATTAATACTCTGGAAAAAAACTATTTTGATCTAATAGAAGGAAGAAAAAGGAGGCAAGAAATAATATCATGGTAAGACTTTAGTTAGAACAATTATTTAGAAAATACTGGATTCTATTTAACTTGCCTCATACCCTGAATTTTTAAAAATTAGTATTGGAATAATTTTTAAATGTTCTCATGTTATTCATTCCTCTGGTTTTTAGAATAATCTTGCATTTTAGTGTGCATCATAAAATATGCTAAAGCCACTTTCAGTTCATAGTTTACAAACTACACATTGAAACAATAACTTGAAACAGGCAAAATAAAATAATCAGAAGAAAGGTTTGCAGCAGCATATCTGACTTAAAAAATCAAAGAGCTAGGGGCGCCTGGGTGGCTCAGTCGGTTAAGCGTCCGGCTTCAGCTCAGGTCATGATCTCACAGTACGTGAGTTCGAGCCCCGCATCAGGCTCTGTGCTGACAGCGCAGAGCCTGGAGCCTGCTTCAGATTCTGTGTCTCCCTCTCTCTCTGCCCCTCCCCTGCTCATGCTCTGCCTCTCCCTGTCTCAAAAATAAATAAAAACATTAAAAAAAATTTTTTTAATAAAAAAATAAAACAAAGAGCTGAAGGTTAACTGTAACAAAATTCTATTCTCAAAGCCAGATTCAAACTGTTCTACTCCAGAATCCTAAGGGCTGTTCTGTTCAGATTCTGAAAGTCATGCTGATCAGTATTTATGTAAAAGGTGATCAGTAAATCCTTGTATGTGTTACTTGACTCCCATTAAAATAGTATTTCCCTCTGGAGCCATTATTAGAAAAAAAAAAAAAAGTCAATTCAAAACAATGAGGTAAGTATGAACACAGATGGGTACTTTATATTAGGCAAACTAAAAACATGTAATACTGAGAAAATAACTTCAAAAGTGAGTAAAGGTCAATCTGGTTAGTAAAGCAGAAAAGGACTAAATAGAACCAAGAGAGGAAAGACAAAACAGCACAAGGATTACCTCCCACCAAGTCCTTCGATTCGTTCTCTTTCCTTGGGAAGTTCTGGCTTATGGTCCTGTGTCACCTCCACAGCTCTGACAAAATCATCCTTCGGGTCATCCTGAATTCCAAGAACCACCCCTGAGTCACCCACGTGAGCTACATACATCTTCATGCCCCGTATGATGACCACACTGGCAGTTGTCCCTGATGTGCTGGGAAGACCTGTCATAGTCTTTGGCCATTCTGCTGTAATAAGAAATAAAATATTTTACTCTTCCAGATATAAACGTTAGTATTGTATCAGAATAAAAATGGCAACATGTGCTGAATCAGACTTGATTTAGAAAAAAAAAAAAAAGACCTGAATTAGCATAGAATAAAATTTAAGAATATTTTTAAAGCTATTCAAAAAGAACTTGTGTTAATTCCTTCATCAATATATTAATGAATTTTATAAATAATATAATTATATTACAACCATCAAACCAACATTAGGAAAAAAATATTACAGGATAGGGGCAGCTGGGTGGCTCAGTTGATTGAGTGTCTGACTCTGGCTCGTCATGATCTCCCTATTCGTGAGTTCAAGCACCATATTGGGCTTGCTGCTGTCAGCCTGTCAACACAGGGCCCACTTTGGATCCTCTGTCTCCCCTCTCCCAACCCCACCCCGCTTGCACTCTCTCAAAAATAAATAAATATTTTTTAAAAAATATATTATAGGATAAAGTAACTAGTTCCAAATGTCTTAGTCCTAACTACATTTAGCAGCAAGGATGTCCTCAGAGTTTTGATACCTCTATAGCCAGTAGCTTAGCATCTATTTATTAATTTCTCTTTGAAAAGATTTCCATAAAAAAGCTACTTGAGTTGTTTTTGAAGTAGCTGTTTTGAATATTCGTAATCTAACAAATAACATTTTTATTGAGCACTTATTGTATACCAGGTTCTGTGCTAAGAGCTTTACATGAATAATCTAAAATAACCACTTGCAAAAACCAAAACAAAAAAAACAACAAAATAACACTTGCATGGGGCGCCTGGGTGGCTCAGTTTGCTAAGCATCCAAATTTGGCTCAGGTCATGATCTCATGGTTTGTGGGTTTGAGCCCCATGCTGACAGCTCAGAGCCTGGAGCCTGCCTCAGATTCTGTGTCTCCTTCTCTCTACCCCTCCCCCGCTCACACTCTGTCTCTCTCAAAAATAAACATTAAAAAAATTTTTTTTGATTAAAATAATACTTGCAGCAAACCTCCAAGACAAGTAAAATTATTCCCATTATTTTTATTTTGCAAATAGGGAAATCAATAGTTTCAAATAGTTCAGAAAGTTGCTCAAGACAACTCAAATATCAAGTGGCAGAGACCCAATATATTTAACTCCAAAATCTTAAATGTCTAGTTCATTGTTATTGAAAAACTCTAAATATTCTGGGGGCACCTGGGTGGCTCAGTCAATTAAGGGTCTGACTCTTGATTTCAGCTCAGGTCATGCATGATCTCAGGGGTCGTGAGCTTGAGGCTCAAAGCCTGCCTGGGATTCGCTCTCTGCCCCTCCCCCACTTGTGAGTGCGCTCTCGCTCTCTAAAATAAACTTTTAAAAAACTTGAAATATTCTGTAATATTAAATAAACTACAATTTATGGTTCAAGATAGCCAACTGAATCCAAACACTGACACATTCTCCTCACCAAAATCCCATTGAAAGGACAGAATATAAGTATTAGAAAAAGTCCATAGCAGTCATGAACACAGAGAAGGGGCATAAGCAAATCTGAGGAATCCCCAGAATTTTAAAGAAATGGAATTACATTAAAGGAAAAATCAGAATGCAGAACTTGTAATCCAATATAAGCAAAAACCACAGTCAGTAAAGAAAGCAATACATCAGTTTTCCCTGTTAAGAGAGTCCCAGAAAAGCTCAAACTCACAGACAGTGACAGCAGCTGTGTCAGGAATAGATAGCAGAAGTTTGGCAGATATAGTTAAAACTTCAGGAGCTAGGTCAGTGCCTAAACTTCTGCACAGTAAAAGGTGAAACATTTTAGTTCTTAAGCTGCCAGTAATTATAATACCTTTCTTTTAAGGGAAGTGATGCATCTGTTGATAGAGACAACAGGGGCTCAAAGGGGATGAGGGATAAGAAATAGGGCCTAAAAAACTGGATGGGGTGCTACACACCTTTCATAGCCACAAGGTTTCTCTAGTGTATTCAGGTTAACTAGAGTTCTTTTCTTTTTTTTTTTTTTAAACATTTATTTACTTTTGAGAGACAGAGACAGAGCATGAGCAGGGGAGGAATGGAGAGAGAGGGAGACACCGAATCCAGGCTCCAGGCTCTGAGCTGTCAGCACAGAGCCCGATGCGGGGCTTGAACTCATGGACCATGAGATCATGACCTGAGCTGAAATCAAGTCGGATGCTTACCCACTGAGCCACTCAGGTGCCCCCTAGAGTTCTTTTCTTTACAATATTACATACGCTAAAAAGATATTTCTTGAATCCTACCGTGCATCTCATCTCATCCAGCAGATGGAATCCACCCCACAGAATGTCCTGTCACTCACAGCAGAGGGCTGCTTGCAACATATGAAATAATGGCCCTCACAACTGCTGAGGGAAACCAGAACAGCTACCAATACTGATGAAGCTAGAAATTCACACAATGTAAAACCACTGCAACAGTACTAGACACACAGTAAATGCTCAATAAATGTTAGTTTTTGTTATGACCATTATTTAAGAAAAGCAAAGAGCCTGAGAGGCATCAAGAGGAGTATACAAACAAAAAAGGCCCCCCCCAAAAAAAAATCTGTGGAAAAATCCTAAGAATCTATAGATTATTGGCACTGACAAGGTTCAGTACGGTTATATATTGTTATATAAAATATCAATGCTATTTCTGTAAACCAGCAACAAAAAATTACAGTGTTACAAATGTTGGGGTGCCCGATGGCTCAGCTGGTTGAACATCTATCTGACTCTTGATTTGGGCTCAGGTCATGATCCCAGGGTTGTGGGATTGAGCCCTATATCCAGCTCTGTGCTGAGCATGGAGACTGCTTAGGATTCTGTCTCTCCATCTGCCCCTTTCCGCTGCTCAGGGGCACACGTTTTCTCTCTCTCCCTCTTACTGTCTTTTAAAAAAATTACAAAATGTAACTTTTAAAATACCACTCACAATTAACAGCAAAAGGTATATATCTGGGAACATGGCTAACAAATCTCTAACAAGACTTTTATGGAAAAGTTGTAAACCAGAGTATGGTTTACAAGAGAATGGTAAGCACAGAAACGGACCCATGCATATTTAAACACTTGAGGGGCGCCTGGGTGGCTCAGTCGGTTAAGCGTCCGACTTCAGCTCAGGTCACGATCTCACGTTCCGTGAGTTCGAGCCCCGCGTCGGGCTCTGGGCTGATGGCTCAGAGCCTGGAGCCTGCTTCCGGTTCTGTGTCTCCCTCTCTCTCTGCCCCTCCCCCGTTCATGCTCTGTCTGTCTCTGTCTCAAAATAAATAAACGTTAAAAAAAAAAAAAATTAAACACTTGATACACGAACAGTAAAGATAGCATCCAGTACATGAAATTGCAACAAGATTTAAAACAAAACAAAAAGCAAAAAACAGGTGTCTGGGTGGCCGACCACGCAGAGCTTGCTTGAGATTCTCTCTCTCCTTCTCTCTCTGCCCCTCCCCTGCTCTCTCTCTCTTTAAATAACCCCAAAACTACCAAACATTTTGGGTCCCTGATGCCAAGCACAAAAAGTCAATTCTAGGTACATCAAATGACTTAATATGAAAGTAAAGCTTAAGCTGCTTAGAAAATACTTAGGAAGGTACATTCATGACCTCAAGATAGGGAAGGATTTCCTAAAGACAAAAGATGGGCTAGCCATATAAAGAAAATGTGAAATGGTACTACCATCAAAATTAAGAATTCTTGTCAGGAGATCCCATGAGTAGAGCGAAAAGATATCTCAAAAAATGGAGTTTGTAATATATATACATTCCACAGGAATAGTATCCAGAATATATAAAATGCTCCTACAAAATAAATCAATAAGACTATGCAATAAAAAATGGATAAAAGGCTTGAACAGGCCTTTTGCATAAAAGGAAATCCAAACAGACAAAAACCATGCAAAGGTATTCAGCTTCTTTAATCAACAGGGAAATATAAAATAAAAACCACAATGAGATTCCACTACACAATTATCAGATCACATAAATTAAAGTCTGACAATAGTAACTGTGATTAGGAATATGGAGCAACATGTTCTATCAACTACTGGTGGGAGTATAAACTGATATAACCACTTGGGAAAACATCTAGGCATTATCAAAAATAAATATACATATACACTTTGACTACTCACTATCCCTAGACATATACCATAAATCAATGTGTGTATGTGCATATATATATATATATATATATATACACACACACACACACACACATATACATACACACAATACATATCAATGTTCAGAGATGCATCATTCATATGGGCTGAAAAGGAGGAACAACCCAAATGTCCTTCAATGTGACAAAAGACTACAATAGACTACACTACATGTAACATGTAAGAATCTCACAAGAAGCATGAGATAAAAGCAAACCGCATGATTTTCTTCAAAAGAAAACTATCATGTTTTAAAATAAGTAGTAAAACTATTGAGAAAAATAAGTAAATCAGGGCAGCTGGCTCAGTCAGTGGAGCATTCGACTCTTGATCTTGGGGTTGTGGGTCTGAGCCCAACGTTGGGTGAAGAGATTACTTAAAAATAAAATCTTTAAGGAGTATCTGGGTGGCTCAGTCGGTTAAGCATCTAACTCTTGATTTCGGCTCAGGTCATGATTTTGTGGTCATGGAATCAGGCCCCACGTCAGACTCAGTGTAGGGCACAGAGCCTGCTTGGGATTCTCTCTCTCTCTCTCTCTCTCTCTCTCTCTCTCTCTCTCTCCCTCCCCCCCCCTCCCTCCCTCTCTCTCTGTTCTTTCTCCACTCGTGCTTGCTCTCTCAAAAAAACTTTCTTTTAAAAAGGAAAAAAGAAAGAAAAATAAGTAAATTGCTATAGAACTATCACCACAAAAGTCAGGACAGTGGTTACCCCTTGAGAAGATAAGAATATGAGATCAGAAAAGACATATGTGGCTTCTGTTGTACAGGCAATGTTCTCTTACTTAACTTTTAAAGCTCATTTTTGTAACTACTCATTGAAGTGTACATTTACGTTTCGTGACATTTTTATATGTATGCTATATTTCACATTTTGTTTAAAGTTAAAAAACAAAAACAAAAACAAAAAAGCAGGAAGGAAGCATCAATTTTGCATGCATAGATCACAGCAGACAGCTCCCTAGCCCATCTACTTTCCCAGTTTGGTCACAGGTATTACTCCTAGAAGCTCAACCTACAGTATGTTGAATGTTTCTTTCAATTATTTTGTGGGTTAACTACAGCTCCCGCTTAAAATTTTCTTTTTCTTTTTTAACTTTCATTTATTTATTTTTGAGAGAGATGGAGAGAGATGAAAGAGAGAGAGAGAGAACAAGTGAGGGAGAGGCAGAGAGAGAGGGAGACAGAATCCAAAGCAGGCTCCAGGCTCTGAGCTGTCAGCACAGAGCCTAATACAGGTCTGGAACTCACGAACTGTGAGATCATGACCTGAGCCAAAGTCGGACACTCAACCAACTGATCCACCCAGTTGCCCCCATAAAACCTTTTCTTTTCAAATAAGCTAAAATAGATTTTTTTTAAAGTTCTTAGCTGCAAAAAACAATTATCACAGTAAGTATGAATGAGAGAACTCCCAGAAAGGTTCTTAAGCACATTCAGAAAGCAAAATTTACCTAAAATTTACCAGCTGTTTGCAAAAAGCACCTAAACAAGATGGAAAAGAAGAAAAAGAACTTTAAAGAAAAAGGATATTCAAAATTATAATATTAACATTATTTAAATCACATTTTTTGGTCAAAAACACTAATATGTACAAAGTGATATTCTGCAATGATCTAAAAATACTGAACATGCTCTCATCATTTGAAAGTCACCTTTTATCATATGCTACATTTTGCCTCAGACCTATTTCTAGACTCATCCTACTAATCTATTTATGGTTCTTTTCAATAATTAGGAATTTAAGTATTCCCCAATTCTTCTTCTATTTTTAACAATCTTAAGATTTCCATGGGGCGCCTGGGTGGCTCAGTTGGTTGAGTGTCTGACTTTGGCTCAGGTCATGATCCCACAGTCCATGAATTCGAGCCCTGCGTCGGGCTCTGCGCTGACAGCTCAGGGCCTGGAGCCTGCTTCGGATTCTGTGTCTCCCTCTCTCCCTCTGTCCCTACCCTGCTCATGCTCTGTCTCTCTCTGTCTCAAAAATAAATAAAAACATTAAAAAAAAAGAATTCCAAAAAACTTTAGAAGTTGGAAATTTAAAATAACAAACCCTGTTGAGGTCTGATTAAAACTGCAATAAATTTATATACTAAGGAATCAACATCTTTATAATTAGTGTTCCTTGTTTTCTACTTTACATTTTATTTTAATCTTTTAGTTTTTAAAAAATGACTTAACAGGGCACCTGGGTGGCTCAGTTGGTTAAGCGTCCGACTTCAGCTCAGGTCACAATCTCACAGTTTGTGAGTTCAAGCCCTGTGTTGGACTCTGTGCTGACAGCTCAGAGCCTGGAGCCTGCTTGGGATTCTGTGTCTCCCTCTCTCTCTGCCCCTCCCCCGGCTCACACTCTGTCTCTCTCTCTCTCTCTCTCTCTCTGTCAAAAATAAACATTAAGAAGAATTTTTTTTTCAATGACTTAAAAAAGGGGCGCCTGGGTGGCTCAGTCGATTAAGCGTCTGATTCTTGGTTTTGGCTCTGGTCATGATCTCATGGTTCATGAGTTTGAGCCCCACAACAGGCCCTGCACTAGAAGCACAGAGCCTGCTTGGGATCCTCTCTCTTCTCTCTCTCTCTCTCTAAATAAACTTTTTTAAAAAATGTATTCAAAAAATGATTTAAAAACAAATGACTTAAAACTAGGAGCATATTAAAAAGACAGTATCATAGGGCGCCTGGGTGGCTCAGTCAGTTAAGCATCCAACTTTGGCTCAGGTTGTCATCTCACAGTCCGTGAGTTGGAGCCCTGTGTCGGGTTCTATGCTAACAGCTCAGAGCCTGGAGCCTGCGATTCTGTGTCTTCCTGTCTCTCTGCTCCTCCCCCATCCACGCTGTCTGTCTCTCTCTCAAAAATAAATAAACATTTTTAAAAATTCAAGAAAAAAAAGGAAGCAATTAGGTAAACACTAAAATCTATTTTTTAATATTTTTTTAATGTTTATTTGAGAGAGAGAGACAGAGCATGAGCATGGGAGGGGCACAGAGACAGAATCTAAAGCAGGGGGCTCAAACGTGGGGCTCAAACTCACGAACTGCGAGATCACAACCTGAGCTGAAGTTGGACACTCAACCAACTGAGCCACTCAGGCGTTCCAACACTAAAATCTTTTAAACACATTTTATTGACCCTTCTCTTGAGGCAAGAATATTAGTCAAAGAAGCCGCAACTAAAATGGGTTCCTTGATCTGTGTAGGGATTAGAGAACCATGAGGTTACAGAAATCAGATAGGAGTAGTTACATAGGAGTAGTTAACGCAAAGCAAAATTGGTAGGATTACCTTACCTAACTGACAACAGGGCAGAGGGAAAAAATGCATCTCCAGAATGGTCACTCACAAGGCCTTATTTGATTCAAAGAATCAAAAACAAAACAAGAAACAAAACAAAAACCAAAAACTTTTCCTAGTTTAATTAAAGAAATCATTAACCTTCTTCAAAATGGTATATGGCCATTTACATGTACTTGTACACCAAGGAAAGAGAAATACCCACATTATTGAGTAACTAATGAATGACGGCTCTAAGTTAATAATTCTGGAGCTACAGAACACAACCACAGTCCACTGGTCATGGGCTAAGGCTCATGGAGACCAAGTACTAAATAGCACTTTGAATCCAGTCCACCTCAGGCTCAGTGGAACCCCAAACCTATGCCACAGCTAGTTTAGTCCCCAAATAATTGCAGCAACTAATAGCTTCTCCTCATAGCTCTTAATTGACGAGTCAGGAAGCCTATTATACTTGAAGAGGCCAAGTGTTAAGATTTTAGAGCACCCTAACAATGATACTCTCCTCCAAAATAGTAAATGAAAAGCATTATCTCATCTCTCAAAGAATCACAAAGATTGGTTGGCACCATTAAAACATGAAAGCAGGGGTAGGGATCCAACATATTTAATTCTATAGTTTGACCACTGCAAAAGTTCTGACAGTTCTTGGAAAACGAGAGTGGATTACATTCAGTGGTGATCCTAAATGCAACTGCTGTTTCTGATTTATCCTCTTTAGTAAAACAAATAAATACAGCCTTGGCTATCTGTATGCATTCAGCAGCAAGGCCCTGATGAAACTGCTACTTAAATTCCTGGAGATACCCAGGCTTCCGATCTTTCTGAGACCTGTTTCTTTGGATTTACTTTTTTTCTTTTTTGCATAAAATGAAGTAATTATGCATGAATAATTCAGACAATTTCTTGTTCTTGAACGGATAGAGACTAAATAGCCAAGAGTATATCCCATCACTCCCAAGTACTATCACAGTATCTAATTCCTATAAACAAGGGCATTCTCCTACAGGCCCACAATCAACCATCAAAATCAGGAAATTAACACTGATACCATACTACCAATTAATCTACAGATCTCATTCAAATTTTCATCAATTATCCTAACAATATGCTTTATAATAAAAGGATAAAATTCAGGACCTCTTTATTATATTTACTCATCCTATCTCTTTAGCCTTTCAATCTGGAAAAATTCTTCTGTTTCCTTGATGCTTTTTAAGACTACTAGATCAATCATTTCAAGAATGTCTCTCCATTTGGGTTTGTTTCATGTTTCCTCATGTTTGTATTCAGATTATGCATTTTTGGCAGGAATAACACAGAAGTGTTAAATATCATCTTCTCATTGCTGGCAGTATGCAATCTCAATTTATGCATTAAAATAACACTACCTTTGGTCACTTAAGTTCGTGTCTACCAGGTTTCTCCACTCTAATCTTTTTCCTCTTGTAATTAATAAGTATTTTGTGGGAAGATAATCTGAGACCATGTAAAAAATCCTTGTAGTGGGTTGAATGAAATGTAGGTCCACCCTGAACCTGTGAATGTGACCTTATTTGGGAAAAAGATCTTTACAGGTGTAATTAGGTTAAAGATCTTAAGAGATCATCCTGGATTAGACTGGGCCCTAAATTTTGGATTTAGTGCCCTTAAAGGGAACAAGTGTCCTTAAAAGAGAAGGGGAGAAGACACAAAGGGATATAAAGATGGTGGATGGGGCTCCTGGCTGGCTCAGTCAGTGGAACACACAACTCTTGATCTCAGGGCTGTGAGTCCAGCCCCACTTTGTGTGTATACAGTGCTTTAAAACAGGGGTGCCTGGATGGCTCAGTTAAGCATCCGAATGGATTTCTGATTTCAGCTCAGGTCATGATCTCACGGTCCACAAATTCAAGCCCCACATCAGTCTTACACTGACAGCGTGGACTCTGCTTCGGATGTTCTCTCTCCCTCAATCTGCCCCTCCCCACTGTGTGTCCGCCCTCTCTCCCTCTCCCCTCTCTTTCTCTCTCTCAAATAAATAAACCTTAAAAAAAAAAAAAAAAGGATGCTTAAAAATAAAATCTTAAAAAAAAAAAAAAGACGGTGGCAAGTAGGTGATAAATCTACAAGCCAAGAAATGCCAAGGATTGCTGGAAGCCACCAGAAGCTAGGAGAGAGCATGGAACAGATTCTCCCACAGAGCTTCCAAAACAGAGGCTAACACCTTGATTTCAGATGTCAGACCTCCAGAACCATAAAAGAATAAATTTCTGTTATGTTAAGCTACTCAATTCATGCTAATTTATTATAACACCTTTAAGAAACTAATATAATTCTGTTCCTCAAATTTTCACCCACTAGTTTTAGCATTCACTTATGTCTCCTGATTGAATCATTATTATGATGGTTACTAAACATGATTCTCTATCATTCCTGCTACATTTATTAGTGGCCTTTCTACTGTAAAGCCTTACACATTTGTAATAGCCAAAACTGAAGACAACCCAAATGTCCATCAGTAAGTGAATGGATAAACAAATTGTGGTGTATCTACACAATGGAATGCTACTCAGTAAAAAGGAATGAACTACTGATATATGCCAAAACATGTGGTAACAGAAATTATCTAATACTGATCGAAAGAAATGATTGACAAAAATAGAAAAAATCTAGTACTGGATAAATATGGCAAACTCTTTCGAACATGTGATGTGTGAGAAGGTGAAGGTCCTTGAAAGTAAAAACAGAAATACCAAACCAAAATAAAGATACAGGTTTAAAATTCTCTGATTTAAGAGAACTCTTCTTCAAATTTAATTCTATCACACTTTCCCTTATCTTTCCTTCTATCCCTCCCATTCTCTTTCAGTGTTGGTCTCATTTCTAAATTTAAGGTAAATGAAAACTATCTGCCAAACCTATTCTTCAGCAGCACCTGGGTGGCTCAGTCAGTTGTGCATCAGATTCTTGATTTAGGCTCAGGTCATGATCTCACAGTTTATGAGTTCAAGCCCGGCCTCAGGCTCTGTTCTGACAGCTCAGATCTGGAGACTGCTTTGGATTCTGTGCCTCTGTCTCTCTCTCTCCCTCAAAAATGTCCCCCCACCCCTCAAAAATAAACATTAAAAAAAAATTTTTAAAGCACAAACTTTAAAACATTATTTCTTAGAAGGCGAGCATAACACAAGAATAACGCATACATGTGAATACACATAAATCAGGTACGTATTATAACTTGGGAACAAAGAGTAAAGAAAATAAGAAAATAATATGAAAAAAAAATGACTTTAATTCCATTTCTAGGGTTTCTACCCAAAAGAAATGAAAACAGAATCAAACAACCTATGTTCACAGCAGCATTATCCATGCTAGCCAAAAGGTGGATACAACCCAAATGTCTATCAACAGATGAATGGATAGACAAAATGTCATATATACATAGGATAGAATATTATTCACCATTAAAAAGGAAAAAATCCTGATACATGGCTATAATCTGGATGAACCTTAAAGACATTATGCTAAGTGAGATAAGACACAAAAAAGACAAATATTACATGATTCCACTTATACGGGGTACCTAGAATAGGTAAATTCATAGTGACACTAAGTAAAACAGACGTTACCAGGGGCTAGGGATGAGGATAATAGGGAATTACTGTTTAATGATTACAGTTTCTGTATGGGAGGATGAACAAATTCTGAAAATGGACAATAGTGATGGTTGCACAATACTGTGAGTATACTGAACTGTATACATAAAATTGGCTAAAATGGTAAATCTTGTATGTATTTTACCACAATTTTTTAAATGGGAAAAATTTTTGTAATTAAAAAATAGAAGTAAAAAATCCAATTTAATCATTTCACCCACAGAAATTCAACTAAACTAGCAGTTACTTTAAGCAAGAAATCAGCTCTAAGAGATTAATTATGAAGTATGTAAGGCATCCCCAACCAAAAGACCTCAAAATTTACCTGAAAGACAGATAAAAACATAATGGTCATCTCACAATTGTCTGTGTGATCTTTACCGGGATTTCACAAAGCCAAACTCTTTTCATAATAATTCTAAGAGCTTATTTGCCCTTTTCACTGTGTTGACATTTGAACTGATGGTTCAAAAGCAGTGCTTTGTAAAACTGCTGGTGCCTTAGCAGGAATCAAGGCAGTGACACCAAACTGAATTAGTAGTCTCTGTATTCTCCACAGCCACCCACTTACAGTTAAAAAACAAAAACCAAGTGGGGGGGTGGGGGTGGGGGGAGGGAACCAAACCAGTTTTACTTAATGTCCTTGATGTCGCAATAAAAAATTAATTTTATTAAGCCTCCACCCATGAACACATGTCTTTTTATATTCTGTAGAGAAAGAGAAGTACATACAACAGGCTTCTGTTGCATATTATGCCTGTCTAGAGGAAAAGTACCTTTGACTCTGTGAGTTATGAAATGATCTAGCCCATTTTTCACGGACCATCATTTTTACTTGCAAGACTGATAAACTATATTAACAACACTTGGGCATTTGACATACATTTTCTTCAAAATGAACAAAGTGAAGGGCGCCTGGGTGACCCAGTTGGTTAAACGTCGGACTACTGATTTCTGCTCAGGTCACGATCTCACGGTTCGTGAGTTCAAGCCCCATATCAGGCTCTGCACTGACAGCATGGAGCCTGCTTGGGATTCTCTCTCTGCCCCTTCCCCATGCATGTGCCCAAGCACACTCTTTCTCAAATAAAATAAACTTTAAAAAATAATAAACAAGGGGCACCTGGGTGGCTCAGTCGGTTGAGCATCCAACTTCAGCTCAGGTCATGATCTCACAGCTGGTGAGTTGGAGCCCTGCATTGGGCTCTGTGTTGATAGCTCAGAGCCTGGAGCCTTCTTCAGATTCTGCGTCTCCCTCTCTTTCTCTCTGCCCTTCCCCGCTTGTGCTCTCTGTCTCACTTAAAAATAAATTTAAAAACATTAAAAAATAAATAAAAAGTAAACAATATGTACAAAGTGAGCTCTTGACTTCAAGAAAAACAACTGGCAGTATTTGTTGCCAGTGATAAACTTTTTTTTTTTGAGAAAGCAAGAGAGCACAAGTGGGGGAGGGGGAGAGAGAGAGAGAGAAAGAGAGAATTCCAAGCAGGCTCTCCTCTGTCAGCACAGAGCCCAATTTGGGGCTCAAACTCATGAACCGTGAGATCATGATCTGAGCCAAAATCAAGAGTTGGACACTTAACTAACTGAGCCACCCAGGTGCCCTGCCAGTGATGAATTTCTAATTGCTGCTTAAAAACTCACATTTTGGAAAATGTGTATTCACTACAGTGAACTTGATAGCTTCCCAATCTTAAGACTTTTCTGATGAGATCAGGAATATTAACAAATGTGACATTTTCATATTGCATAATAAAATGTCAATATTTCAAAAATAGGCATAATTCAGTGATTATTTCCCAAATGACTAATGTACCGTGTCATAAATTACACATGGGTAATGATTCATGATTCATTCCAAGTGCAAGGCAGACCAATCAATCAGGTTTCAGATTCCATTTTTACCAACCTTACGAAACTATCACTTTGGTGTAGGATATCCACAATTATCTGAAAACACCACTAAACTATTCCTCCCTTTTCCTATTATATATGTGAGGTTGCCTTTTCTTTCCTTACATACTTCAACCAGAAAACCCAACACAATAGACTGAATGCAGAAACAGATATGAGAATATTTATTTCAGTATTTCTTATTTCAGAAAAAAGCATTTTCACTTAAATTATATATTGGGGTGCCTGGATGGCTCAGTCAGTTAAGCCTCCCAGGTCATGATCTCATGGTTCATGAGTTCAAGCCCCACATCGGGCTCTGTGCTGACAGCTCAGAGCCTCCAGCCTGCTTCAGATTCTGTCCCTCCTTCTCTCTTTGTCCCTCCCCCGCTCACACTCTGTCTCTCAAAAATGAACAAACGTTAAAAAAAATTTTAATTATATATTAATAATGACTATTTATTGAATAATGAATATGATGAATTATGAATATGTTCATTTAAATGTATTAACATACATTTGATTTACTTTTAATAGGTTAATAAGTATTTTTAAATGTTCTCAGTTTTAATTTCTCACAGTGCAAATATAATGGATGTAGTCCACATAAACAAAAGCTCTTCAGGGTCCTCAATCATTTAAGAGTAAAAAGGGTTCTGAGAGCAGAAAGTTTGAGAACCACTACTATAACCTAAGGAGCACTACAAAAGTAGAAACAAAGGATGCTTAATTCCAAAAGAAACAAACCTTCACAGAAGAAAACATATTGACTTAGAAACTTACAGGAGTTTTTCAGTTTTCTTTTTTGGGGGAGAATTCAAGAAAATGGAGTATTTCAATGTGCTCTGGGACTGTGAAAAGACTAATGTAATAGAAATGTGGGTAACAAATAAAATTGAATAAAGAGTCTAAAGTTGGACTGGGAAGGGCTTACCCTATAAATTATAAACGCAGTTCATTTATATAGAAAATGAGGGGCTATCCATGAATTTGGGACTGAAGAACAATTTTTTTCTAACAACCTTTATCTCCTGGGTGTGCCTGGGTGGCTCAGTCGGTTAAGCATCTGACTTTTGATTTCCACTCAGTTCATGATCTCACAGTTCATGAGTTTGAGCTAATAGCGCATAGCCTGTTTGAGATTCTCTCTCTCCCTCTCTCTGTCCCTCCTCTGCTTGTTTCTTTCTCTCTCTCAAAATAAATAAACTTAAAAAAAAAATCTGCAACTCCTGTGTCAAGACTTTCATATACTCAGCATATTCCTTTTTTTAGGTTTATTTTGAGAGACAGAGAGGGAATTAGTGGGGGAGGGGCAGAAAGAGACAGGAACCTAGGATCCAAAGCAAGCTCTGTGTTGACAGCAGAGAGCTGGATGCAGGGTCTGGAACTCAAAAACAGCAAGATCATGACCTGAGCCGAAGTTGGACACTTAACCTACTGAGCAACCCAGGCAACTTAACCTACTGAGCAACCCAGGCACCCCAATATTTTTTTTTTCAAGTTTTGAGTACAAGGCTTAGCTGTGGAACAAAGCAAACTTTAACATCCGTTTGGTGTATAAGGCTCTAAACTATGCCTCATAAGAGTGAAAGTCTGATTTAAAAAGTATGGTATGTCGGGGCGCCTGGGTGGCGCAGTCGGTTAAGCGTCTGACTTCAGCCAGGTCACGATCTCGCGGTCCGTGAGTTCGAGCCCCGCGTCAGGCTCTGGGCTGATGGCTCAGAGCCTGGAGCCTGTTTCCGATCCTGTGTCTCCCTCTCTCTCTGCCCCTCCCCCGTTCATGCTCTGTCTCTCTCTGTCCCAAAAATAAATAAACGTTGAAAAAAAAAAAAAAAAGTATGGTATGTCAAAAAACATACACATTCACATTTGACAGCATGGTCCCTGCCTTATTAAAAAAATGCTCAAGTAACAAGGTTTATACTTTATACTTTTAGTTCAAATATATGGCACACTCATGCTGCTCCAAGTGTACTGCAAAATAAATAGGCCTCTAAATACTTCTTTGTGTCTAATCTTCCTCTATCTTGATGTCCACTCCTAGTTGCCCTGTAGGCAATGAAATGACATATTTCTGGAATATACTGCAGCGCTTTCCAGCTCTGCTCTGCCTACACGAAAACAAAACAAATAATAGGGGCCTCTGGGATTGGATGGGAAACGCCTCTGACAGGAGGACTGGCTGTTCTATGAGTCAATCAAACAATTTTTGGCAGAAAGCCAGGCAAACAGAAAACAGACTTTGAAAGAAGCTAGTCTACAACTCTGACAATACCTTATAAAAACTGTTCTCTATTTGACCAATTTTTACACTCTTCTATCCCCCTGTCCCGCTGCCGAAAATAAAGCAATATTATGCTACCACAAACGAGAACTTTTTAAATGACCGAGGTTATTATCCTCTCTCTAAAAAAGGCTCATGCCATTCATTCGGAGTAATGGATAAGCACCTATAACTCTGTATAACACATGTTGGGTACAGAAACAATGGCTGCTTTAGAAAACATTTAAAGCTTAGAGGAAACTACAACTCTGCTGAATTTTTAAAAATAAAGCTATTTCCTTTTAGCATATCAGTAATTTCTCCTGTTACTTTGACCAGCAGTTACAACTTTTAAGTAGTAAAAGTGAGAACTGGTGAGAATTATCTGATGGCTTAGCTAAGGCAACTATTAAAAAAAAAAAAGTATACTTTTAAAAAGCCCTAGTCGAATTTAACACACACGCCTAAGGCGGGGCCAGTTTGAGACATAGCAATGCATTCCCCGCTTTTTTTTTTTCCCATAAGCAGTATAAGCATAAAGATCTTTAACACATTTTATGATAAGCAACCGAATTCCTCCCAAGACTTAACTCGTTGGATAATTATATTTAATCTTATTAGTCTGCAGTATACTTCAACTACCAACCACCCGGGGTCAATTTGGTGAACTGACACCACCGGTAGGAGGCAACCGACAGGGACAAGTCCTTCCAGAGCAAAATTATGACAGATTCTAGGGAAGCACTCTCATTTTTGCCGTCTCCCGCTTCCTTTGCGCGTGGCCCAGGTAACAACGTATCTTCAGTTCATCTTTTGGCCAAAATCTGGCGCCAGGTTTCAAACACATTTCCGCAGGCTGCCACCAAAGTGACGCTGGGAGAGGACCGCTTCCCTGGGTCCTTGGAAGGTGGAAATTAAGCGCGGGCCGACTGCGGGGAGACAGCGATCCGATCTTTCCCAAAGCCACTTCGCCCGACCCTCCACCCTCGAAAGCGCTACTGAACCTAGGAGAGACTTCACTTACAACCAAGGTGCACTTTGTAGCGATCTGGGTGCCGGGGGCCCACTCGGGGCTGGCGCTCTTATAAGAGCCCTCAACTGCACGAAGAAGAGACAAACAAGCCAGCGAACTTACCCAGTTTCTTCCACATGGCGAGGTGACAAGCTAGGAAGCCTTTGCGGATGGCAGCGCAAACCTTCGCCGGCTCGGACGAGGTGAATCCCTTCTGCTTCTTGATGAAACCCCACAAATGCTCCCGGGCAAACTGTGCCGCCTCCCGCCCGCCGTGCCCGTCGCACACGGCGAAAAATGCCACTGAGGAACGGCGGCGGCAGCAGCGACCGGGAGTTGGTGAGGCCGCGGAGTCCGGGGGAGGGTCGCGAGCTTCTCGGGCTGCCGCCGCCGGGCCTCTCCCCGAGACTTCGCTGCCAGCAAGAGTCGACGGTGACCGCTGCGGAGGCGACGGCTGAGAGAGCGACCGCCGCGTCGAGGGCTTTTCTTCAGCCGTCGGCTCGGGCTCCACCACGATTTGAGTAACGTCCTCCATGTACTTCCTCCCGCCCTGGTCGGAGAAGACGCTCACTCCTAGCGAGTACAGCCCCGCCATGGCCGGCTGGCCGGGATCCCACCGGTCCCACGCAGCCCGCCGAATCTGGCGGCGGGAGACACACTCCGCGCCCGCCGGCCAACTATTGTTTACCTTCGACGACGCCGAGAGGGGGGAGGGGGCGGTCCCGGAGGGGGGGCACGCGATGTCGGGACTTGTCCGCGAGAGCTGGGCCGGGGCTCTAGGGCGAGAGGAGCCGAGCAGCTGCGCCTGCGCAATGCGCTTCCCCGCCTGCCCGCGCCCACCACACAAATCAGACGTTCTCCTTGGCTGTCGTCATTCGGCTCCCTGGGCCTGACCAATCCGGAGTCGGGTTGGGGCAAACCCGCCCCCAACCCTCGCGCCTACCGGCAACGGCCGAGCTTCATCCTTCTTGCGCGGGCACTGGGCCCGCGCGCTGCCCTGCCGGGCTTTCCGCTTTGCCGTGGGTGTTGTCGCCTCCGGGTTTTCGTCGGATGCTGAGCACTTGTACAGCTTGGGCTGTCACCTTTATTGCTCAGTCGCCGGGATCGTAATGCAGCCTACTGCGCTTGGCGTTCCGCCGCTCGCCTGAGTGGGAAGCCGCGTAGGCTCGGGCCTCCCACGAGTGGAGAATCTGGGGAGGGGAAACCTTTCATTCCTTGAAGTGAAATGGCGGGAAACCCCACTTACGAAGGTAGTTGTGAAAAGGCTGGAAAAAGTGTGGCACTCTTGAACTGGATTTGGGTGGGATGTATCCGACTGGCAGGGAATCCAGTTTGTGTTGTTAAGGAAACGGGAAATTTCCACCATCCGCTGCAGTTTTGTTTCACATAACTAGTATGTCGGAGACTTAAAAGGGTTATATTTTAACTAATTTTAAACATCTTTTCAGCTTTTGTTAAACCTAGTACTTTTCCCAACGAGCCCTGGGTACAGTATTGTACTCCTTTGGTGGTACCACTTCAAGTTATCACTTGGAAATAGCTTACGGAAATTGCCAAGGACTCAGTGCTCTAACAATTGGGGATAGCTTTCCACCCCCTTTGCCCAATAGGTTGTATTCTAAGCACTGAAACCTTTGCACGGATTTCCACAAATGAAACCTCAGAGTAGGCAGGTTATATGTTCTTAGCTGCAAACTTTCTTGAAGTGAATCAGTTTAAAGTTCCCTTTTTCCAGTTTTAGCCACTTCATCAATTCTCCCGTGTGCCCTTTGCTGTAGGGCTTTCCAGAGTCTCAAATGGAATTCTACTAGTACAGAAATAGGAGTAGGGAAAATGTTCATTCAAACAATTGGCACCAAAAAAAAAAAAAAAAAAGTTGGCTCAAGAAGTACAAATAGAAAAAAAACCTCCTTGTACTACTACTACTAATAACCAAATCAGGGGGCGCCTGGGTGGCTCAGTTGGTTGTGTCTGACTTCAGCTCAGGTCATGATATCTTGGTTTATAAGTTCCAGCCCTGCATGGGGCTAACTGCTGTCATCACAGAGCCTGCTTTGGATCCTCTGCAACCCCACTTGCGTTCTGTCTCAAAATAAGTAAACTTAAAAACAAACAAACAAACAAAAAAGCTCAAAATGTAGAAAATCTGAATTACATAAAATTACAATTAAAAGTGTAATCAGAGATGATCCTATACACCAGAATACACTAGACCAGATAGTTTCAGAGTGTGAAAATACTTGGAAAAAATACCAGCTTGTTTTGAAAGATAATCAAATCCTGTAACCAAATCAATCAGGAGGACTGGGTAGCTCAGTGGTTGAGTGTTCACTTTTGATTTCCACTCAGGTCATGATCCCAGGATCATGGGATCAAGCCCCTTGTGGGGCTCCTTCCTGAGCATGGAGCCTGCTTATGAATCAATCTCTCTCTCTCTCTCTCTCCCTCTCTCTCTCTCTGTCTCTCTCCCGCTCTCTCTTGCCCTCCTTTCCCTCCCTCTGCCCCTTTCCCCCACTCTAGCTCTCTCTCTAAAAATAAAAAACAAACAAGAAACCTAATAATCATAACACCAGAAGAAAATCTATAGAGTATTTTATAACTGTAAATGCAAAAATCCTAAATGAAAAATTAGCAGTTCTAACCCAGTAGCCTGCATACCTTGAGACCTGCAAGAGAAAACAGTTTGTGTAGCTTTATATTATTCATCTTAAACAGTTTACCCACCTTCCCTCCCTCCCTAGAGATTACAAAAAAGATAATTCCCTTGAGCTTTATAATCCTTTTCACTCATTCACAACCGGTAGCCTCCAGGTCATACACCATTACACTGATTAGCATCTCCATGCTACCCACTACTTCCATTAATCTGATTCAGCGTCCACTTTTCACCAACCATTCTAACCATTTCACTCCACACTTTAGATTTCAACATCTGCTAACAGTCATTTCCCCTTTATTCTTCACCTCTTCTCTAAATGTTCCCATCAACTTCCTGTTCCAACTGAAAACTGGTTTATCACCTGGCAAAATTACCTCTCTTGCAACTTTCCAAGTAGAGGAGATTGTTTTACTTCTCACAGTTTTTTTTTATCTTCAAACCTGCTGTTCATGTTCCTCCAAATCATTTCTCTTTTTCCTTCAAAAACCCAAGCTTTTTTAAAGTACTGCCAACTGCTACTACACCAAGATGTCATCACCCTAGTAACTCCCTCTTCATTTGTTCATGGCTCATTGTCTTCCTTTCTTCCACTATTTTTGTCACTTCTCAGCCACTTTTTCAAAATGTAATCCACATTTTCCATCCAACACCCTGTCTTCTCGGTTCCAAATTCTCCTCTTCATGAAGTGGTCTTGATACTGTTAAAAGCAAACCCTCCATTTGTGTTCCAGATCCTTTCTTCTCTCTCCTTCCCCAGAGCTTTGCTCCACCAATTATCTTTTCTTGCTCCTACCTCATAAGTTTTTCCTCTTCTACTGGGTCATTTCCATCTGTGCACAGACATGTTCTGGTTTCTATTTTAACTAAAAACAACAACAGGGGCACCTGGGTGGCTTAGTTGGTTAAGCCTCTGGCTTTGGCTCAGGTCATGATCTCATGGTTCATGAGTTTAAGCCCTGCATCCAGCTCTCTACTGTCGGCTTGGACCCCACTTCAGGTCCTCTGCCTCTCTCTCTGCCCCTCCCCTGCTTTCACCTGCTCTCTCTCCCAAAAATAAACACTTAAAAAAGCAACAACAAAAAAACTACCTACCTTGACCCCTTACACTACCCCATGTCTCTGCTCCCCTCACAGGAAGATTCTTTGAAAGATTTGTCTCTAATATTCTACATTTAATTGCTACTTCATAATTTCTCCTTTAACCTATTCCAAACAAGCAACAATACCCATTGTTCTTAGACTTTTTGTGACATAACCAGACCTCTTTATTTCCAAAGCTAAGAATGATTTTTCTGTTACTGACTCTGCTCCAAATGAAGAAGCAAATGAAACCACTGTTTCCTTCTTGAAACTTAGTAGCAAGTCAAACCAATGCTTCTTTCTTAAAACTTCTCTTGGTTGAAAAGAAACCACACTATGCTGGTTTTCTTCCTACCTGATTGACAAACCACCCTTTCTCATTTTCATTTGCTGATTGCTCCCCAGCCAGAACTTAAGTTGCTGGGGAGAGTCCAGGGCTTGGTCCTGGGCTCTTTTCTCTTCCTATACACTCCCCCTAGATAACAGCATCCAGGACCATAGCTCTCCTCGCTCAGTCTTATCCACATCAGTAAGCATCACCATCCACCATGCTATTCAAGCCAAAAAAACAAAAACAAAAACAAAACAAAAAAACCAAACCTAGGAGTTTTTTTATTCTTTCTTTCATTCTCTTCCCCCCACTCCATCTCCCTACCAATTTCCAATCCTTCTAATTCATCAGCAAATCCTTTTGACTAAATCTCCAAGATCAATACTGAATCCACCACTTCTCACTCCCTCCACCACTGCCATCCCAGTTTAAGTCACTATTACCTTTCACCTGGGTCACTACATCAGTCTCCTCGCAAAATCTCATTTCTTTCACTCTTGACCCTGGCATTCCTTTTTCCACTGGCTACTATCGTGATCTTTCAAAACCGTAAATCAGGTCAAGTCATTCTGCGACTCACTATGCTCCATGACTTCCCCTCACATTTAAAATAATATGTATGGGGGTGGGAAGATAGACAAAATAAGTGAAGGATTAAGAGGTACAATATTCCAGTTGTAAAATGAATAAGACAGGGGGAGGTAACGTACAGCATAGGAAATATCAATAATGTTGTAACAACTTTGTATGGTGACAGATGGTAGCTAGATTTTGTGGTGACCATTTCATAACGCATATAAATTTCTAACCAACTATGTTGTACACCTGAAACTAATACAATATTGTATGTCAATTATTCTTTAATAAAAAATAATAAAGTAAAATAACATTATTTCATAATAGTTTTCCCCTTCCCCACTACACTCCAGCCTCACTGGCCTTCTTTCTGTTCCTTGAACCAGCCAATCTATTTAACAGTCCTAGGACTTTCTGCATTTAGCTGTTCCCTCCCCATAGAATGCCTGCGGGGGAGCCTAGGTCGCTCAGTCAGTCAAGCAACTAACTCTTGATTTCGGCTCAGGTCATGATCTGTTTCATGTGTTCTAGCACCACATCAGGAAGACAGTGCAGAGTCTGCTTGGGATTCTCCCCCTCTCTCTGCCCCTACCCCCACTCACGCTGTCTCTGTCTCTCTCAAAATAAATAAATAAACTTGTAAATAAAGAATTATAAATAAAGAATGCTTGCCTCACCTCTAGTAGCTTAACAAGGCTGGATTCTTCATGCTATTCAGACCTCAGTCTAAATATTAAGGGACTTTCCTGGCTATCCAGTCTAAAGTAGCCACCCAGTATTTCTACCACATAATGTACGGTGTCTCTCTGCCCAGTGGGACGGCGGCCCCCAAATGTGAGGCGATGATTGGGTGGAAGATGGTGGCATGGACGGTGAAAGGGCTCACCCAAAGCACAACAAAAAAGAAGTTTGTTGAATACACTGCAAGGGATGGGTAGGCAGGACTGCAAAGGAGAGACTGTCCGCAAGGAGGCAGTGGGTGGAGGTTGTATTTAAAGCAAGAAGGTGAGGAGACGTGGGGACATATGAAATTTTCCCCTTTTTGGTAACTGCCTGGATATAAATAGCCCATTGGTGAGCTAGGGCTTATAGATATTTTGATGTGGGCCGCCTGATGGGCCTGTGTATTCAGCCAAGTGGTTGCTGGGGGCCCTTTTGCCTTGATCAAGTTGCCATTGCTCAAGCCTGTTTTCTTTTCTCTTTTTTTTTTTTCTTAACGTAATTTATTGTCAAGCTAACATACAGTGTATACCATGTGCTCTTGGTTTTGGGGTTAGATTTCCGTGATTCATTGCTTACATACAACACCCAGCACTTATCCCAACAAGTGCCCTCCTCAACGCCCATCACCCATTTTCCCCTTTCCCCCACCCCCTCCACCAACCCTCAGTTTGTTCTCTGTATTTAAGAGTCTCTTACAGTTTGCCTCCTTCCCTCTCTGTTTGTAACTATTTTTTCCCCTTCCCACCCACCATGGTCTTCTGTTAAGTTTCTCAAGTTCTATATATGAGTGAAAACATAGGATATCTGTCTTTCTCTGACTGACTTATTTCACTAAGCATAATACCCTCCTGTTCCATCCACGTTGCTGCAAATGGCAGGATTTAATTCTTTTTCATTGCCAAGTAGTATTCCATTGTGTATATAAACCACATATTCTTTATCCATTCATCAGTTGATGGACATTTGGGCTCTTTCCATAGTTTTGCTCTTGTTGAAAGCAGTCAGGCCTGTTTTTTAAAAGCGGCCTCTAGCACTTGCTTGGGCAGCACATATACTAAAATTGGAACAATACAGAGAAGATTAGCATGGTCCCTGCGCAAGGATAACACACAAATTCGTGAAGCATTCCATATTTAAAGAAAAAGCGACTTCTATGATAACCCTACTTAAGTTCTCTGCAGAGGACTTCTTACTATCTGATCTTTTTAAAATATATTTATTTTGGGGCGCCTGGGTGGCTCAGTCAGTTGAGCTTCTGACTTCAGCTCAGGTCATGATCTCGCGGTCTGTGAGTTTGAGCCCCGCATCAGGCTCTGTGCTGACAGCTCAGAGCCTGGAGCCTGTTTCAGATTCTGTGTCTTCCTTGCTCTCTGCCCCTCCCCCACTCATGCTCTGTCTGTCTCTCTCTCTCTCTCTCTGTCAAAAACAAACTTTTAAAAAATTAAATCAATAAATATATTTATTTTATTTTATTTTATTTTATTTTATTTTATTTTATTTTATTTTATGTTTATTCATTTTCGAGAGAGGGAGAGAGAGGGGGGAGGGAAGGGCAGAGAGTGAGGGAGACATAGAATCTGAAGCAGGCTCCAGACTCTGAGCTGTCAGCACAGAGACCTAATCGGGGCTTGAACTCACAAACCACGAGATCATGACTTGAGCCAAAGTCAGTCGCTTAACCATCAGAGTCAACAAGCACCCCTGTATTCTTTTTATTTTTTATTTATTTAATTTTTAACTATTTATTTATTTATTTTTGAGAGAGAGAGAGAGAGAGAGAGAGAGAGAGAGATTGTGAGCAGAGTGCAAGCAGGGGAGGAACAGAGAGAGAGGGAGACACAGAATCTGAAGCGGGCTCTTGGAGCTTTTAGCATAGAGCCCCACGTGGGGCTCAAACTCACAAATAGAGAGTTCATGATCTGAGCCAAAGTCAGATGCTTAACTGACTGAGCCACCCAGGTGCTCCTATATTTGTTTTATCTGAGAGAGAGAGAGAGAGAGAGAGAGAGAGAGAGAGAGAGAGAGAATCTTAAGCAGGCTCCAAGGTCAGTACAAAGCCCAAGGCGGGACTCGATCCAATGATCTTGGGCTCATGACCTGAGCTGAAATCAAGAGCTGGATGCTCTACTGACTGAGCCAGTCAGGCATCCCTCTGATGTTTTTTACTTATTTGTTTATTGGCTATCTTATTCAATTAGAATATAGGCTCCATGGAAACAGGGAACTTGTCTTGTTCATCTCTATATTCCCTGAACCTAACACAAAAAGTTGTTCTGTGAATGCGTTCATTCATTCCGGAAGAAATGTGTAAAATTGTTAAGAAGAAAACCATGAAATTTTTTTGTTATAAAGGAAAAAATAAATCTCTGAATAAATGGGAAAATAAATCACATTCCTGGATGAGAAACTTGTTTATTCCAAATGAATCTATAAATTTATCATCATTTTAATCAAAATCCCAACTGGATTTTTTTTTTTTAATTTTTTTTTTCAACGTTTATTTATTTTTGGGACAGAGAGAGACAGAGCATGAACGGGGGAGGGGCAGAGAGAGAGGGAGACACAGAATCGGAAACAGGCTCCAGGCTCTGAGCCATCAGCCCAGAGCCTGACGCGGGGCTCGAACTCCCGGACCGCGAGATCGTGACCTGGCTGAAGTCGGACGCTTAACCGACTGCGCCACCCAGGCGCCCCTGGATTTTTTTTTTTTAAGTAAGCTCTACACTCAGTGTGGGGCTTGGAACTCAGGACCCTGGGGTCAAGAGTCACACGTGCTCTATCAACTGGCCTAACTGGGTTTTTTTTTTTTTTTTTAATTTGACAAGTTGATTCTCAAATTTATCCAGAAGAGAAAAGGGATGTTATTGAAAAAGAAGAATATTAAGACAATTAGGTGCCCTGCAGATATCAAATATTTTATAAAATCGACAGTGGCAGATAAATGTCCATTTGGTCATTTGGAACCAGGAGTCCAGAAAGGAATCAATATACAATGCAAAGGACTATATGATGGATGTGACATTTCAAACAATTGAGGGAAAGACTGATTATTCACTGATGTGAGGACATCTGGCTATCCCTTTGGTAGGATAACTCACTCTCTTGAGGGGTGAAAATGATGAAGTCCTCAACTTGGACCACCCTGAAAGTGAAATGGCAAGTGGATTAAAGAACTACATTAAGAAAAAAGTGTAAGAGTGCAAGAAGTAACAATGAGATATTTTTTTACCTATTGGATTGGCAAAAACCTTTAAATTTAGTAATATGTAAGGCTGGGAAAGGTGTGGAGACAAGCACTCTCATTAACTATTAGTGGGAATGTAATTTAATATCAGTTCATATCAAATGAAATTTAAACTACACATATCTTTTGGCCTGGAAGTTCCATTGCTAGGAATTTACCATATGGGCATCTTTGCAAAAGGTACATATGTAAGGACTTTCACAGCATTGCTTATAATAGTAAGGGAATTTTTTTTTAAGTACTAGAAGAAAATATGGGATAGAATACACTAAAAAACTCTTGATATTTCCTTTCTTATATTTCCAGTGATGTTATGCTTAAAATGTCCTTTTATCTTTTGAGATCAGTTCAATAGAACTTATAGAACTTTTTTTTAAAAAAGATTTGTTATTTTTTTTTAAATTTTTTTTTCAACATTTATTTATTTTTGGGACAGAGAGAGACAGAGCATGAACGGGGGAGGGGCAGAGAGAGAGGGAGACACAGAATCGGAAACAGGCTCCAGGCTCTGAGCCATCAGCCCAGAGCCCGACGCGGGGCTCGAACTCCCGGACCGTGAGATCGTGACCTGGCTGAAGTCGGACGCTTAACCGACTGCGCCACCCAGGCGCCCCAAGATTTGTTATTTTTAAGTAATCTCTACACTCAACGCAGGGCTCAAATTCACAACCCCAAGATCAAGAGTCATGCGCTCAACAGACTGAGACAGCCAGGTGCCCCTAAAGTTTCATATTTTCTTCTAGCATTTTTTTTTTCTTCTAGAATATTTAATGGTTAAAATAGGTCTTGACATTAAAATTTCTCTGGAATTATTTTGGCGTGAAGTGAGTTTTAACTTCTTTCAAATAACTGTTCCCCAATGCTTTTTGTGAAATGATCCATTTTTTTTTATGTATTGGTTAGTGATACTCCCATTATTAGATAGTAGGTTTTTACACACCCTGGGATCTATTTCAGGGTTAACTATTCCTATACACTGATTTATTGATTTGGGAGTCCTGTCTTGCTTGTATTGAGTTCAAAGTCTTCAAATGTAGACTATAAGAATTAATCTTAGAACCAAAATAAGAATCTAATTAATTTCCTATTGTTTCTTCTCATAGCTAGAAAAAAATCAGTAATATCTACTCCTAAGTATTAGTCTATTGTTCATCTATCAGAGCCACCTTGTGTGTTTAGAACTGTGAGGTAATGTGCCTCAAGAGGTTAAATTCTATGACTCTACCTTTACTCTGCCCCTGTTGTTTTTGTAACTCAATATTTGACAAAATAATCAGTCTAATCTGGCTACTGCTGTCACACTCGTTGTGTGCAAATGTAAACTGGTAGGAGACACAAAATTAGAATCACTGCTGCCAGAGTCCCAAAGGTGTCAAACCTGTATCTGTTCTTAATTAGCCATGGAAATTCAATCTGTCATGTTTTCTGCAGATAACTATTTTCAGAGTCATTAATGTGGAAAGAATGCTCATACTATTTCTTTTTAGATACCTCTACTTATACACTTAGCCTTTTCTTCTAAAGAGACCTACTCTTGAATTTATTGCTTCTCCTTGATGTAAGTTCCATTCTTTTCATTTTCTGATAAGTTACACAAAAGTTATTTAAATAATTTAGAAAAATCTTTTTTTTTCCTTGAAGTAACTACTGTGTGCTTTATTTTTACTCAGTAGTACTATTTACTATATTTATGTTGGAGAAAATTTTAAGCCCCAAAGAATGTGTCCTCCAGAATTAGAGACAAAATCAGAGACCACCTTTGAGAGAGAAACCAATAAAATTTAAACATTACATTTGGTTTCTGAGGTAGGGTAGGAACAGATTACTTAGAATACTCACTGCATCCCCTGTGCTGAGCTGTAAGGCATAATATTACTCCCCCACCCCATTTTCTTCCTCCATCCAGTCTGTGGGACTTGAGTGAACTTAGTAGGGACGTCAGAAGTAACTGTTAAAGGTGAACTTTTAGATCACCTATTTAAAGAGAGGAAGTTTGTACATTTAAGTGAATATTGGCCAAGTAGCAAGAACACTTAATAACTTACAGTTGGCTTTTGATTTAAACTTTTTATTATTTTTTTCCCTAGGATATTCTCACATCAGAAAAATCCAGATTCCCCATCCCCGCCCCCCCCCCCAAGCGTGTGCTTTAACAGAAAAATCCATTTCACTTTCTTGCTATTTAACTTGGCACGAGTTACATTGTATCTACCTCCTTAGTTGTTTGTAGGAAGATAGGGCATGGAAAAGGTCTAGGATGGTGCCTGCATACAATAAGCACTCAGTAAATTTTATCTCTTGTCATTTGTTATTAATGATTTATTGTTATTAAGCATCTTGATTAATTTTTCTCAGTACAGTGGTTTTATTTTTCACCTTACTCTCCTGTAATCTGGCCTCCATCTTCTTTACCTTCCTGAACCACTTCTTACCTCCTAATTACCAACTTCAATTCCAGTTCTCTTGTTTACAGACCTCTCTGCTTAATTTATAACTTTCAACACACATATCCAAGCATATCTTACACATTTATTTTAATTTGCATGAACATATATTAATTTGCCAATCTTTAGATGTACAGCCAAGACCTTTACTTTGTATATGAGTCCACTGTTTGGAGTTCAGCATCCTTTTTTTTTTCATAAACCACATCAATAGTGTATCACCTAAGTCTTTCAGTTTTCCTACTTACTATAAAGTGGAACAAGACCTTAAAAACATATGCAAAGTGCTCTCAATGCAGAATCCTTCTGGGTTTTATAATTTACCCAAAACACCATCAATCTTTTATAGTTGTCACATGTATACCTAATTCACAGCAGGGTTTTGTTGTTGTTGTTGTTGTTGTTGTTATTGATTTGCCTTTATTAAATCTTCCTAAAGCATTGAATTTAATTTTCATGGAGAGAAATTGTTTTTCCTACATTCATATTTCATCATGTTGCACAACATTTAATTAAATAGATAATTAAACAAGAACAACTGGAATAAACAAGTTTGTGAACCAGCATTGGCTCACCATGTGGGAGCAGTAGTGCATGGATGTTGCAGACTATGAGTCTGGAGTTCTCTCTTGTCCAGCAAGAGAGTGGACGCAGAATTGAATATGAGAGAGGCTGATGTCTGGGAGAAGACAAGAGCCCTGAACAGGGATTTCGTCTCTGTATTTATTTATTTTAATTTTTTTAACATTTATTTATTTTTGAGAGTCTGAGCGTGAGTGGGGGAGAGGCAGAGAGAGGGGAGACACAGAATCCAAAGCAGGCTCCAGGCTCTGAGCTGTCAGCACAGAGCCTGATGCGGGGCTTGAACCCACGAACCGTGAGATCATGACCTGAGCCAAAGTCAGACACTCAACCGACTGAACCACCCAGGTGCCCCTTGTGTCCGAATTTATTGAGCTCTCAAGATCTTACACACATAGTGAACATGAAGAAAACAATCAGATAGTATCATTAACTTGTGTGTGTAAGAAGCAAAGGGTCTGGGGTGGAGGGGGGCAAGTGGAGTTTGAAGTTGTGATCAAAGTATATTGGTGCCAGACAGAAAGTAGTTTCCTGCAGGTAATATAACAAGTTACTCATTATCCTATTATAATATCTTGCTAACTAACCTTGGGTGCTTTCGCCCTGTGGTGGTGGCTTTCTGCCCTAAGCTTTTTTAAAAAATTTTTTTAATGTTTTTATTTATTTTTGAGACAGAGAGAGAGGAGCATGAGCAGGTGAGGGGCAGAGAGAGGGGAGACACAGAATCTGAAGCGGGCTCCAGGCTCTGAGCTGTCAGCACAGAGCCTGATGCGGGGCTCGAACTCACAGAGTGTGAGATCATGACCTGAGCTGAAGTCAGACACTCAACCGACTGAGCCACCCAGGCGCCCCTGCCCTAAGTTTTTTTAACCCATTTATGTAACTATAAGGAATTCTTGAACACATCTCCCCACACTTGGATGTAATAGGGAATTGAAATCTAGCCCCAAAGAAACATCAAAGTATCTGTGATATTTCGTTTATTTTACTTAAATAGGTAAAAAAGATGTTATGAAAATATTAACAATCTTCACTCCTTGGTAGTGAGGACACAGGTGTTCATTTTAGTGTTCTCTACATTTTCTGCAAAAAAAAAAAAAAGTTCTCAAAGAGAAAAAGCAAATGATTCCATAGCCTGTATGAAGAAGAGAACTAAAGGAGAAACTAAAGATCTTAGATACTGGTGTGTTCAAGAGAATGTTATCCTGTGCCTAGTCTTCTCTGCGAGCTAAGCTTGGGGGAAGTCCATCAAAGTCTTCCACATGGTTTGATCCTCCAGTGTTTTGCCTCATTTTCTTGGGAAGGCAGCAACCTCTAAGCCTTACCTCTCTGCTCTGTCCACCATGGTAAGGCATCAGGAAAGTAGAAATGACTACCTTTAGGATTTGGGAAGATGTATCCAAGGTCCCTTTCACCACTCAAGTTAAGTAAAGCCTCACATATGTGAGACCCTGAATGGAATCAGCTCATCTGATATATTTAAAATAATATTCAATTTGCATTAAAAACACAGGAAACAACAAATGTTGGCAAGGATATGGAGAAAGGAGAACCCTCTTGCACTCTTGTTAGAAACGCAAACTGGTATAGCCAACAGTATGGAGGTTCTTCAAAAAGTTACAAACAGAACTACCCTACAATCTAGCAGTTGCACTACTAGGTATTTACCCAAAAATACAAAAATACTAATTCAAAGCGATACATGCAACCTGATGTTTACAGCATTATCTACAACAACCAAATTATGAAAACAGCCCAAGTGTCCATCAGCTGATGAATGGATAAGGAAGATGTGGTACGTATATATACAATGGAATATTACTCAGCCATAAAAAGAATGAAATCTTGCCATTTGCAACCACATGGATGGAGCTAGAGAGTATTATGCTAAATGAAATCAGAGAAAGACAGATACTATATGACTTCGCTCATATGTGGAATATAAGAAACAAAACAAACGAGCAAAGGGGAAAAAGAGAGAGAGAGAGGCAAACCAAGAAACAGACTCTTAACTATAGAAAACAAACTGGTGCTTACCAGAGGGGGGTGGGTGGAAGGATGAGTTAAATAGGTGATGGGGATTAAGGGGTGCACTTGTTGTGATGACCACTGGGTGTTGTAGAAGTGTTGAATCACTATATTGTACACCTGAAACTAATATTACACTTTATGTTTACTAACTAGAATTTAAATTAAAACTTAAAAAGAGAACATTCAAATAATTAAGATTAATTTTTCAGGGTGCCTGGCTAGCTCTGTCGATTGAGCGTACGATTCAGTTTCAGCTCACGTCATGATCTTATGGTTCATTAGATCAAGCCCCACATTAGACTGTGCTGACAGCATGGAGCCTTCATGGGATTCTCTCTCTCCCTCTCTCTCTACCCCTCCCCAACTTGCACATGCTCTCTCTCTCTCTCAAAATAAATAAACATTTTTAAAAGATTAATTTTTCATTAACTTGGGAAAGTAGGGATATTAAATATGAACATAATTATAGAAAATAAGTTTACATTCCTCCCAGACCTGAGTTTGTGTACTCACTACATCTGGATGTCTCTGATTTTCTCCAAGACATTTTGCAAAATATTAGGTAAGGTTGTGTGATGGTACTCTATAGATTCTTGTTTCCTTTTCTTTCTTTCTTTCTTTCCTTTTTTTTTTTTTTTTTTTTTTGCCATCTTAAGCATCCTCTGCTTGATTTTTGCGTTTCCTTTAATAGATAAGTATCTTCTGATGCAATTGGAGAGGAATTTTTAAAACACTTTTTGGGAATCACCACCTGAAAACAGAAAGCCAGCAAACTGTCTAACACTTTCATAAACTCATTATAGTGGCTTTGCTTTGAGGGGATAGTACACTCATACAGAGAGAAAGGGAGAGGGAGAGAGGCACCAGTTAGGCACCATGTCTTACTCAGATATCCTTTCCTTGTACCTTGTCTTGCTGGGGAGTCTTGAAGGTAGTTGTCCTGGGTGGTCTATACTTTGCCCAGGTTCTAAGTAGGGATTCTAAAGATTTAAGTGATCCTGAGGGTATAGAGAAGTAACAGGACCGAAAACCATAATTACGATGAAACAAGGTGTTCTGCCTAGAGGACTGTAGTGATTTGCTAGACATAAATTCTGTAGTGGGAATACTGGTGGATCTGTCATACTATCAGTAAGATATATAGAGACACGGGCATTCCCTAAGAATCCATTTGAAATTATAGACACAGTCATCCATCTGTGTGACTGGTAAGCAGTGAACTTAGAGATTCTTTAAGAATCTCTAAGATTCTGTCAAGCATAGGATTGTGAGAAACATACTAGAGATACATGATACAGATACAACACAAAGCCTATTGTGGAAGAAGTTTATAGCAGAGTCAGCAGAGTGCACACAGTCCCCTAGGGTCTCATTATCCCATAGAGAGGTAAGCTTGGGTCAAGCTTGGTAGGACATTCTACAAATAGTGCTCCAGGAAAACACACACACACACACACACACACACACACACACACACACACACACCCTGCCCCAAGCCGCTCTTTGTATTTACAGGGAAATGGGAGGGAGTAGAGAACACTAATCAACCAGAGTTTTTTATTTGGAGGAATGGCCATGAATACAAAAGGGATATTCTGTGGGACAATTGTCTAAAGGAGTTCAAACACTAGTGCTGGTATCTACTAGTAGTATTATAGCCCTTTGTGCTGAGCCAGATCATTTCAGCTGACCCAGCTCTTTGTCAGGCTACTCAAGGGTAGAGGCGATTGCCTTTGCAATCCAGCATGTAAAGGGTTTGTCTCCCCTCACTTCAAAATCTGGGATTTAAAGTAAAGGCAATTCTTAGAAGGGAATGAGCCATTCATGCAGGCAGATACCACTGAAAATTGAATGAATAGTATAGTGGGGACTGGGTCAGGAAATAAAATGTGCCATTATGAGAATGATATCAGATCTATAAAAAGTATAATCTCTGAGATAAAATCCAGAGTATTCTAGAAATTTTTGGTTGCCATTATCTTCATTCTTTGGGAAGCAGGGTTTCCCAGGTCAGTCCTTGAGCTAAGCACAGATATTCTAAGTATGGTCTGAGGCATGTGTGTCATGTGGAACTGGCCCAGAACACTTCTACTTATATCCTATTGGCCAGATTTTACTCACCTGACCACATTAACTTATAGAAGGCTGGGAAATGAATTCCTCTTTCTAAATGGACAGTGTGCCCAGATTAAAAATTCTATGGCAGTCTAGGCCAAACCCCAATTCTTCTTCTTAAAAAAGAATTTGTTGTGAGTGGCTCAGTTGGTTAAGTGTCGATTCTTGATTTCGGCTCACATCATGATCTCCTGGTCATAAGATTGAGCCCCATGTTGGCCTCCAGTCCCACATCAGGCTCCAGCCCCACACTGGGCTCTGTGTTGACATTGAAGAGCCTGTTTAGCATTCTTTCTGTCCCTCTCTCTCTCCCTCTCTCTCTGCCCCTCTCCAGCTCGCACATGCATTCTCTCTCTCTCTAATATAAATAAAATGTGTGAGTGTGGAGCTCACTTAAGATTCTCTCTCTCTCTCTCAAAAAAATTTTTTTTGTTTAAAAAAAAAAGAATTTGTTATACAAATGTAGGGGTCTCTCATGGAACCAAAATTCAGGAAGCCTACCAGGACGAATTAGGACCTTGAATAGGGACTTGTCAGAAACCAAACCAAGGCAATTGTTCTCTTTATCTTTCTAGGGGCATAAAGGGCCTCAACTATGCCTTTCTCAGCAGACCAGCCCTTTAATTGCTCATCAGCACACTTTCACTCATCAAATATTGACTGAGCACTTACCATGGACCAGGACTGTTCCATGCACTGGGGACAGAGAAAGAAATAAAACAGACAGAAATATGTGTTCCCAAAATGTCATCCATGCCCCTCCAGTCTATGTGTCCTTGTAACTGCAAGAATCTAATTTTTGGACTTCCTGTTTCTATTTCTCAATTCCAATTCTTCCGTAGGATTAAGTGGAGTTCTTAAAACTCCAAAGAAAATTGGTTTCAAGTTAGAATAGTTCAGTCTCCTGAAATAATATCAGCAGAGGGAACCACTGAGCCTCAAGTACATCGAAAGAGGGTTCTGGAGCCCAGCCAGACCTCTTTTCTGACTTACGTGTTCCAGGTGTCCCTTCAGCTGTGCAGAGAGAGTTATTTCTGAGGTTTCAGTTGAGCCCTGGGAGCTGGGAGTCATCAGGCCAGTGGTGAGATGGCTGGCCTCCATGCAAAACATGGAGAAAGAAAGAAAAATTAGTATCCACTGGGAAACTAAAGTAGAAAACCAAACATAAAGTGCAAATAAAATGTCAGTCTAAAGGGAACAAGCTGAGACGAAAGACAAGTATAAGGAAATGAGACAACAGGAAGCAACAAGATGAGTAAATTTGGAAGGTATATTATTCAAGATTAAATCCAGAGGAAGAACAGACATTAGAACTGGTTGATCCAGTGATCCAGTGATGTCATGAGACGCATCTCATTCTTCACTCAGAGTTATAGGATGGCTGCCTGTAGCAATCAACATTACATGCTTCCCACATGTAGTGGGAGAAAAAGAATGGCTTTCCATAGCTCTTTCTCAAGTACAGAACTTTCCTAGAAATCTTCAGGAAACCTCTCTTAGTGCTTATTAGAACTAGGTCACATTAGATTGCTTTTAGCCACTTTCACCGTAGGCACTTTTACCATAGGCACTTTTTCTCCTCAGAAGACATTTAGCAATATCTGGAGACATTTTTGATTGTCACAACTGGAAGAAGGGGCCACTACTGGCATCTAGTGTCAGGGATACAACTAAACGTTCTCCAATGCACAGGACAGCCCCCACAAGCGTCTGACTCTTGATTTCAGCTCAGACCATGATCTCACAGTTTGTTAGTTTGAGCCCCATTTCAGACTCTACACTGACAGCTTGGAGCCTGCTTGGGATTCTCTCTTTCTCTCCTCTCTCTCTCTGCCCCTCCCCTGCTCTCTCTCTCTCTCAAAAATAAAAAAATAAACATTAAAAAAAAAGAATATTGAGACTGGGAAATCCTGTTTTAGACCAAGCAGACCCACTCCTCTGAAGCACCAAGACTAGGTGAGGGAGGGGTACATACCAGAGAAAGTCTGATAACGAGTGGTCAGAGAGGTAGAAGATGGAAAAAATGGTCTGTTCAAAAGCCAAAGGAAAATTTTAAGGAAGATATGGCCAGTATTATCAAAGACTGTAGAGAGGTCAAGTATGTTTATGACTAAAAATCATCCATTGGATTCATCCATAAAGGTGTTACTTGTTACCTTTGCCCAAGAAGTTCCAGGAGGGTGGAAGGAGCCAAAGTTAGGCTGATATGGAATGAGTGAGAGATGGTAATCAAGAGACTTTAATTATGGTATAGGCAAATCATTCAAAAAGCTTGCGTGTGAATGAAAGGAAAGAGAGAAGTAGATGAAGGGGTCAGGAAATCATTTGTTTTTAAATTATGAAGAGACAGGATCATTTTTAAAAAGTTTTTATTTATTGGGGCACTTGGGTGGCTCAGCTGGTTAAGTGTCTAACTTTGGCTCAGATCATGATCTCATGGTTCATGAGTTCAAGCCCCACATCAGGCTCTCTGCTGTCAGCACAGAGCCCACTTCAGACCCTCTGTCCCCTCTCTCTCTGCCCTTCCCCCGCTCACTCTCTCCCTCTCCCAAAATAAATGAGCAAAAAAAAGTTGTTATTTATTTATTTTGGGAGAGAGAGAGAGAGAGAGAGAGAACACTGATGGCATACAGCCTGCTTAGGATTCTCTGTATTCTTCTCTCTCTGCCCCTCCTGCGCTATCTCTCTCCCCCTCTCTCTCTCAAAAATAAATAAACTTTAAAAAAATAAAAGTAAAACTAATTAAAAAAATAATAAAGTAAAATGCTGATCAGAAAGATCCAAAGGAGTGAAATGTAATAGATCAATAAAAATGAGCCTGGTCTCTGAGAATGTCATCTACAGCTGTGCTTCTCAAACTTTATATATGCATGTGAGTCACCTGGAGATCTTGTAACCACCCCTGGGATTCTATTGAATGCATATTCTGATTCAGTGAATCTGGATTGGGGCTTACAATTCCACATCTCTTTTTTTTCTAAGTTTATTTTACTTATATTTGAGAGAGAGAGAATGTGTGAGCAAGCTAGGGACAGAGAGGGACTGTGAGATCATGACCTGAACCAAAATCAAGAGTTGGACGCTTAACCAGCTGAGCCACCCAGACACTCCTTGAGTTTACATTTCCAACCAGCTCCCAGGTGATATTATCAGTGCTGCTGGTCCATGGACCCGACTTTGAATAGTAAGAATTTAGACCAGCAGTTCTCAGCCTTAAGTATGCACCAGAATCACCTTGGGTGCTTGTTAAAACAGGTTGTTGGGCCTCACTCCCAGAGTTTCTGATTCAGTACATCTGGGATTGGGCACGAGAATTTACATTTCTAACAAGCTCCAAGGTGCTGCTGATGCTGCTTGCCCAGGGATCATACTCTGAGAATCACTGATTTACTGTATGTGTAGAGAAAATCACCTTCAAAGAGAGATCACTTCACCACTGAGAAAATAAGGAAAAGGCAAACACTGACAGGGCTGCAGATAAGTTTGTAGATTTTGGGGGGAGGTAGGATGCTAAAGAATTTCCTGCCTATTGGCCTGATCTTCTCTGTGAAGTAGGAGTGAAATCATCAGCTGAAAGCAAGAGAGAGAGGAGGATGGAATAAGGAACATAAGTATTAGGTGAAGCTTAATGCCCTCCAATTAACTCTCCTCATAACAACATACAAAAAGTCTATTTATTTTGTTACTTATTAAAGGAATGTTTGCAATTAATTCATCCAGACAAGTTGACCAGGAAGTTATGTGGGGCAGTGGAAGAATTAGCAAGATTTTCCTTTAGCTGGTTAACTGGAAACTCCTGCTTCGGAAATTTCCATGCTTGAATATTGTTGACCATGTACTTTGATGTAGAAATTTAGGAATTCAATTGGTTTCAAAAGGCAGAGTGACATAGAATTTACTAAGGGATAGACTCTAGAATGAGAGGCTCTGATTTCTAATCCTGCCTCACCACATATTAGCGGTGTTGGGCAAGTGTGTTAACTTCTCTTGGCTTCAGTGTCTCACCTGTAAAACGGGGACATGAATGGGAATGGTACCTATCTCACAGAGTTTGGGGAGAATTAAATAAGATTATGCAGTAAGTACTTCTGCCCAGTGTGTGTCATAGGAAATGCTTCAAGTCAGTTTCTCTCTTTGAATCTGTTTCATGAAGATCTTGTGGGAGGATCGAATTAAATCAAATCTAGAGCTACACCCAATTTCATCTACAGCTCTAGGTGACCATTCAGGAGAAGTTGTAGAAAATATATATATTGTTGTTACTGTAATAGCTAACATTTATTGAGCCATTTTTTGTGTGTGCTAAGTATTGTTTTAAGCCCTTTACACATATGAATTCAGGTGATCCTCACAATAGCTCCATGAGATGGGTTCTATTATTATCCCTATTTTGTAGGTGACACTTGAAGAAAATAAGTTGCTCAAAGTCACACAGAAAATAAGTGGTGGGGTTTGATCCCAAACAGTCTAAATCCAGGGCTATGTTCTCAACCATGTCATAATATAGTCTTTTGAGGGCTCTGTAATGTGAATTCAGTTCAGATTAAGTGTCAAATAAGTGGGTCAAGTGCGGTAGCTTTTTTCTTTTTTAATACTATAGAGCTTAAAAATTTTTTGTTTTAATGTTAATTTATTCTTGGGAGACAGAGAGACAGAGCATGAGTAGGGGAGGGGCAGAGAGAGAGAGGGAGACACAGAATCTGAAGCGGGCTCCAGGCTCTGAACTGTTAGCACAGAGCCTGATGCAGGGCTCAGATCCACGATCTGTGCAAGATCATAATCTGGGCTGAAATCCGACACCCAACTGACTAAGCCACCCAGGCAACCCTGAAATGGCTAACTTCCATTTGGTATTAATGAATTTTGGGATTCCAGAATCTAGGATATGGTTTCAGGAACAACCTCTTTCAGTTTTGTTCAGATCCCAAGTGGTGATCCCTAGGGTGTAGTACCAATTAAACAGAGATTAGCTTTAAGCATATTACTTCACACAAACTCTCAATAGTCTCCTATTTAGGTTGCCAACTACTTATTCTTATTCAACTGGACTATTATACTTAAAAAAGTATAGTTTATGGGGAATTAAAATTATAATACTGGTCACTATTTGTCTATTTCATGCTGGGTTCCTTGTATGCTTAATACAATAGCTCTGCAAAGGTAAATACTAATACTATTTTTTTAATATTTATTTACTTTTAAGAGAGAGAGAGAGAGAGAGACAGAGTATGAGCAGGGGAGGGACAGAGAGAGAGGGAGACACAGAATCTGAAGCAGGCTCCAGGCTCTGAGCTGTCAGCACAGAGCCTGACATTGGGTTCAAACTCATGAACCTTGAGACTATGACCCACGCCAAAGTCGGATGCCTAACCGACTGAGCCACCCAGGTGCCCCTAATAGATAAGAATAGAAGTTAAAAATTTGCTGGGAGTCAAGGAAGTTTTCCTATTTCCTACATTTTAGAACAAAATTAATTACTTCCAGAAACACGGTGTAGGGTTGTCTGGGTGGCTCAGTCAGTTAAGCCTCTGACTCTTGATTTCAGCTCAGTTCATGATCTCACAGTTTTGAGTTTGAGCCCCACATCAGGCCCTGTGCTGGCAGCACAGAACCTGCTTGGAATTCTCTCTCTCCCTCTCTCTCTCTTCCCCCTCCCGCTCAGCACCCTCTCTACTACAGCATAGTAAAGAGAGGAGGAAACAAATCAATAAACAAACATACACTACAACACAATAAAATCGCAGGAGAAGTGACAACATCATTGAGATTAGATCTGTGGGAAAAGATTCAGAAGATGAAGTGAGCTAAGGAAATGTCACAATTGTAGATTGATTAGATGGAGATGATGGTAGGGAGTGAGAGGGGCAGGGAAATTCTGTTTAAAAGACATTTCTTCCACCTCATCTGGTAATGAAATGATTTCCCTATGTTCTTTTCAGAAGCTTGAGTCTCATAGACTTTTCAGTGACTCTTTTGGACATGTTTCATGGGATAGAGTACAATGAATTCTTCCCTCTACCTCCTCTTCAACAAACACACTTTCCTACCCAAAATTAAGTTCATCTGGTCAATACCCTTGCCTTTGGGCAGGATGGTCTCTGCTATTCCAGTTCCCTAGGATAGGCCATTCCCATCACACTATGGGATAGGCAACTCCCACCCCAGTCCTAGGACTGTTGAAATGGGACAAATAACTAATACACATTGAACACTCACTATATACAATAGCTTGGAAGTTATTCAATGATAGAGCCAAACTAGACTGGCTCCAATATGATTGCCTCAGCTCCCCAGCTTGGATATCATGATACAAATCCACTGAGACCTTATCTAGATATAGCCATCTTAGGAGATCTCCTGAAGCCAGACACCAGGATTGCATCTAGAGGCCAGTTGAACTCACCTATCATTCTCGGATTTTGCCCAAAATGTAGGCAACTCACCATTTAACCTCTATATCTCCCATTCTTTTTTTCTTTTCTTTTCCATACTTCCAAACCAAAACCACTTTATTCTCTCTTTCCTGACTCATCATCCCACTGCTCCCTTGCCTAAATTACTTTTCCACTGTGCCTTCTGGGTATTTATTTCCATTATAAACAAACTTTCCCACACTCTTCTCTCCTATATTCTTCCCTTCCTCCTTTCCTTCTTGTCTTATCCTGAAAATCCTATTCTGGTTGCTATCCTGTTGAAGTTAGGGGGCTTGTGGTCTCCCATAATCCATACAGTATAGGGGCTGAGGGAATTTTGAATTTTTCTCATTTCCATTATTGCCAAACCAGTATTCCTCTCAGATGGGTAAAAATCCCTCTACCACTTTCTCTCTTACCTTCCAGTTTATGGTTACTGTTCTATATTTATAAGAATAGCATGTAGCACTAGGCTCCTATTTACCTCTAAATCCCATATTGTGCCAGCACTCTGATAACTTTCTTTTGGAAGAGCCATTAAACCCCTAAACCTCACACTTGCATGACTTTCTCAACTCAAGTGACATACATCCTTCACTCCAGGTCAACCAGTCTCACACATGACCGTGCTAGAAACTGCTCCACATTAGAAATCTTTGACTCTAATGTACCTACCATTCTCTGTCTTCCACCTTTTACCTGCTCTAACTTTCATTACTATTGTTCTTAGGTCATACAGAGAGACCTATAGTTTATTTTCATTTTCCATATTTATTGAGATTTAACTGTTAAATACTTATAGCTTCTTGATCTTTCTTCTTTTCCCCACCCACCAGCCCCATTGTTGCCTCACTTCTTTCACTCTTTAGTCTAACCTCCATGGCTTGTCACCTCAGCTATTCTTTCAGAACTGTCACCTCCCTCACATCCCTTCCTTCTTCAATCAACCTACACATTAAAACACCATCTCTAAAATAAATTCTGTGCCCTTTTCTCTGCCCCATACCGAGAATGATGAGAAATGCCATGAAGATAGATGCTGCTAACAAATTTCTGGATCTGCAGGCGCAGAGTAATGCTCAAGAATCTTATACTTTGTCCTTGGTCAGTCCCCTCCTATTCTTCTCTCCCACCATCCCAAGCTTCCCCCACTCACCTCCAGCCCCCTGAAGTCCAGAGCTACCCACTCTGCAGCTCACTCCTGACTAGTTTTGAAATCACTTTCATGTTATACCTTTGTTCAGATCTTCTTTTGGTCAATTTTAGTCATTTTTATTTTCCCCAAATCTTTCACTTAATCTAAATTTCTGACATAACACATATTTCTTTTAATTTACATATGCAGAAGGAAAGTGACAAAATCATAGAGAAGCAGATGAGATAAGAGAAGGGATAAAAAGTATGATATTGCCCCTCCTTTTGAAGCACCCATCCTCAGTTATCTGAATTGATAGTCTTTTTCTACTTAAGCTAGTATGAATTGGATTTCTGTCACGACCAGAAGTATCTTTTTTTTAAATTTTTTTTTTCAACGTTTATTTATTTTTGGGACAGAGAGAGACAGAGCATGAACGGGGGAGGGGCAGAGAGAGAGGGAGACACAGAATCGGAAACAGGCTCCAGGCTCTGAGCCGTCAGCACAGAGCCCGACGCGGGGCTCGAACTCACGGACCGCAAGATCGTGACCTGGCTGAAGTCGGACGCTTAACCGACTGCGCCACCCAGGCGCCCCAAGACCAGAAGTATCTTAACTAATGTTTATATATCTTGTGTATGCTCTGTTTATCTTTTTCTTCTATGTTTCATAATAATCACAGACTCAGTGTCTTCCCTCATTATTCATATTTGAGTGAGGATAAGTCTAGATCAGCAAGCTAGAGCCCATGGGCCATAACTGGCCAGCCACCTGTTTTGTTTTTACAGCCCACAACCTGAGAAATGTTTTTATATTTTTAAATGATTACATTTTAGACGGTTATATAAGTATCTGTATAATAGTCTTGATTGTGTCTTTTGGCCCACAAAGCCTAAAATATTTACCTCTCTGGCCCTTTAAGAAAAACCTTGCCACCCCCTGATTTAGATAGACATGATAATTGACTAAAAATATCGTGTCTTTATTTTTCTTGGGTCCCTCACTATTTACCTGGCTGCTGTGGGAGTCCTTCATTATGTGGATTTAAATCACCAGTTCAGTGTTTCAGCATCCTGCACAGGGTTGACAGGAAGTCAGAGTCATGGGTCTTCTTATTCAGAACTTTGTCTTGGTAGAACTTTTCCCATTGTTTGTTCATATTGCTGCCGTAGGTAACAGTTTTTGGTATCAATTTTCTGTTTGGCCTGGTTTCTGCTTTTGGGACAGGTGTATGACTTCCTTCCTGGCTGTTTTGTAAGTTGCGCTGAGGGTAGCTGCCTCACAGGGTCAGTTGTCCCTGAAAATAAAGAAACTTCTTCCAGCGTTGAGATGAACTACCTGCTCTAATGAGAGGTACAGTCAGGGAAAGATGTCTCCACAGTTTTTTTGTTTTGTTTTGTTTTGTTTTCATGGCCTCCTTTTCTAAATTCTGCAACGGCCTTCAGGTGCTATTTATCTGCAGCATCAAAAGAGTTTCCAAGTAATAATGGCCTCAATCCCTCTAAAAAACAGTTTTTTTCTAGGAGATTTTATTTTTTAGATTAGTAGGTACTAGTGTGGCTCTGCCAGGATTTCCTCTGCTTAGTTTTCATGATACTACACTACTCTCTTGAGAATGATATGTACGGGTTTTTGCCTTACATTGAGTCCTAGGTGGCCATTATCTACCAAAAATTCTTCTATGATTGTGGAATATATCCACATCTCCCTTCCATCATTTCATCATTGGTGTTATTTTCTTTGATTATTTCAATCAGCTCCATAGAGATAGGGGAGTAGGTGTATATGTCTTTCACCCACTCTCAATTGTTGGAGGGTAACAACAAGCTCATTAAAGACAGAAAACTTCTGTCAGACTAGCACCTAGGACCTGAAAAAGGCATAGTTCATGTCCTAGCAGTAAAGTCATGAATGACATGGAAATGATATGAACTGATTCTTAGGGGAGGGACTGAGATGTCTGCAAAAAAGGCATTATTGATTCGCTCCACTAATGCCAAGTGAAAGGTCCAGAGCTAAGCAGGAAAGATTAGCACTTCATTCCAAATAGCCCATGATGCTTTTCCCTTCCCCAAAGGTAGCAATGATGGGTCAAGAACACATCCTGGGTGATAGGATGAAAACAGAACGAGAAGAATCTACTGGGATTTTTTTCAGCTAGGGCAGTTGTAACAGAGAACTTGACAGCACTCAAGTGATCACCTTCTGTCAGGGTCTGCTGTCAGTAAGCAATCTTCTGTTGCACAGCAGGCTAGTGGGATGCTCTTGATGAAATATGTTCCAGTGATCTCTGGAAGTTCCATTTAAGAGAACCATACACCTTAAAGATAACTGGGATATTTCACATCAAAATAATTTTAAATCATGCTGTGACAAAGACTCGCATTCTGACCTTGAGTCTGATGGAAGCAGCACAAACTTTAAATAAAAGCTCTGTTGCAGAGATGTAGGATATGTGAGAAGAACCATGTTTAGGAATGAGCTTGCCGGGAAACCAACTTCCAGAATAGCAGAATGAGGACCTCAGTGAAACTTGCTTTTCCACAAAAACAATGAAGATACTGGCAAAACAACTAAAGTGAACCATTTTAGAATTTTGGAAATTAACCAGAACCACAGAACAAATTGGAAGTCATCTATTGAAGAGAAACTACTGAACTTCGGTTAGAAAGTGGGATCTGGGGTATTTTAACTTGTGGATGGGATGCTATTTCCATCCACCCTCCATTCCCAGCTCACTTTGTGGTAAAAAAAAGTCAGCAGTCTCATGGCCAATGGAGAGGACTGACCTCTTGTGGAGCTCAGTTAAAAGCAACATCCTCAGAGCACAGACAGTGTCTTTGTCCAAACTTTGCAGCTCCCTGGAAAATCTTTCTTTAGGTTGTTCTGGCTGTTTGATTTAACTCAGAATTCTTTCAGCTCAGTAGAAAGAAAAAAAAAGAAAAGCCCTACTCCCAGGGCATCTTCAAAAATAATAGCCATCTACTGGCAACATTGCTGCTGCGTAAGTCTTTGCTTTTTTGGTTGCAGTTAGCAAAAGACAGGATAGGAATTTTAGAGTACATCCTGCAGAACTGGATAACCATAGGGAACTCTGAAAAGCTACATCATATTCCAGGAGATCTGAAAGACTGTGTAGGGGCACCTGGCTGGCTCGGTCGGTACAGCGTGCGACTCTTAATCTCAGCGTTGTGAGTTTGAGCCCCACATTGGGTGTAGAGATTACTTAAAAATAAAATCTTTAAAAACAAAAGAAAGAAAGAAAGAAAGAAAGAAAGAAAGAAAGAAAGAAAGAAAGAAAAAATCTGAAACAGGAAGAAATAGAAAATTAGAAGAGACCCATAACCAGTAAGGAAATCGAATTAGTAATAAAAAATCTGCCAAAAAACAGGAGTCCAGGGCCAGATGGCTTTACAGGGGAACCCTACCAAACATTTAAGGAAGAGTTAACACCTATTCTCTTGAAACTGTTCCAAAAAATAGAAATGGAAGGAAAACTTCCAAACTCTTTCTATGAAGCCAGCATTACCCTGATTCCAAAACGAGACAGAGACCCCCACTAAAAAGGAGAATTATAGACCAATTTCCCTGTGAGCATGGATGCAAAAATCCTCAACAAGACATTAGACAACCGGATCCAACAATACATTAAAAAAATTGTTCACCACGACCAAGTGGGATTTATACCTGGGATGCAGGACTGGTTCAGTATCCGCAAAACAATTAACGTGATTCATCACATCAATAAAAGAAAGGACAAGAACCATATGATCCTCTCAATAGATGCAGAGAAAGCATTTGACAAAATACAGCATCCTTTCTTGATAAAAATACTCAAGAAAGTAGGGATAGAAGGAGCATACCTCGAGATCATAAAAGCCATATATGAGCAACCCAATGCTAATATCATCCTCAATGGGGAAAAACTGAGAGCTTTCCCCCTAAGATCAGGAATGAGACAGGGATGTCCACTCTCACCACTGTTATTCAACATAGTATTGGAAGTCTTAGCCTCTGCAATCAGACAACACAAAGAAATAAAAGGCATCCAAATCAGCCAGGAGGAGGTCAAACTTTCACTCATCATAGGTGACAGGATACTCTATATGGAAAACCCAAAAGATTCCACCAAAAAAACTGCTAGAACTGATTCATGAATTCAGCAAAGTTGCAGGATACAAAATCAATGCACAGAAATCGTTTGCATTCCTATACACCAACAATGAAGCGACAGAAAGAGAAATCAAGGAATCGATCCCATTTCCAGTTGCATCAAAAATCATAAAATACCTAGGAATAAATCTAACCAAAGAGGTGAAAATCTATACACTGAAAACTATAGAAAGCTTATGAAAGAAATTGGAGAAGACACAAGGAAATGGAAAAAGATTTCATGCTCCTCAATAGGAAGAACAAATATTGTTAAAATGTCAATACTACCCAAAGCAATATACATATTCAATGCAATCCCTATCAAAGTAACACCAGCATTCTTCACAGAGCTAGAACAAATAATCCTAAAATTTGTATGGAACCGGGAAAGACCCCGAATAGCCAAAGTGATCTTGAAAAAGAAAACCAAAGCAGGAGGCATCACAATCCCAGACTTCAAACTATACTACAAAGCTGTAACCATCAAGACAGTATGGTACTGGCACAAGAGCAGACACTCAGATCAATGGAACAGAATAGAGAACCCAGAAATGGACCCACAAACATATGGCCAACTAATCTTTGACAAAGCAGGAAAGAATATCCAATGGAATAAAGACAGTCTCTTCAACAAGTGGTGCTGGGAAAACTGGACAGCAACATGCAGAAGAATGAACCTGGACCACTTTATTACACCATACACAAAAAGAAACTGAAAATGGATGAAAGTCCTAAATGTAAGACAGGAAGCCATCAAAATCCTCGAGGAGAAAGCAGGCAAAAACCTCCTTGATCTTGGCCGCAGCAACTTCTTACTCAACACATCTCCAGAGGCAAGGGAAACAAAAGCAAAAATGAACTCTTGGGACCTCATCAAAATAAAAAGCTTCTGCACAGCAAAGCAAACAATCAGCAAAGCTAAAAGGCAACTGATGGAATGGGAGAAGATATTTGCAAATGACATATCAGATAAAGGGTTAGTATCCAAAATCTATAAGGAACTTATCAAACTCAACACCCAAAAAACAAATAATCCAGTGAAGAAATGGGCAAAAGACATGAATAGACACTTCTCCAAAGAAGACATCCAGATGGCCAACCAACACATGAAAAAATGCTCCACATCACTCATCATCAGGGAAATGTAAATTAAAACCACAATGAGATACCACCTCACACCTGTCAGAATGGCTAACATTAACAACTCAGGCAACGACAGATGTTGGCGAGGATGCGGAGAAAGAGAATCTCTTTTGCATTGTTGGTGGGAATGCAAGCTGGTACAGCCACTCTGGAAAACAGTCTGGAGGTTCCTCAAAAAACTAAAAATAGAACTACCCTGCAACCTAGCAATTGCACTACTAGGCATTTATCCACGGGATACAGGTGTGCTGTTTCGAAGGGACACATGCACCCCCATGTTTATAGCAGCACTATCAACAATAGCCAAAGCATGGAAAGAGCCCAAATGTCCATTGATGGATGAAGGGATAAAGAAAATGTGGTATATATATACACACACACACACACACACACACACACACACACACACACAATGCAGTGTTACTTGGCAATCAAAAAAAATGAAATCTTGCCATTTGCAACTACGTGGATGGAACTGGAGGGTATTATGCTAAGTTAAATTAGTCAGAGAAAGACAAAAATCCTATGACTTCACTCATATGAGGACTTTAAGAGACAAAACAGATGAACATAAGGGAAGGGAAACAAAAATAATATAAAAACAGGGAGGGGGACAAAACAAAAGAGACTCATAAATATGGAGAACAAACTGAGGGTTGCTGGAGGGGTTGTGGGAGGGGGGATGGGCTAAATGGGTAAGGGGCATTAAGGAATCTACTCCTGAAATCATTGCTTCACTATACACTAACTAATTTGGATGTAAATTTTAAAAAATAAAAAATAAAGTTAAATTACAAAAAAAAGAGAAAGAAATGAACAAAGAACAAAAAGAGACCAATCAAAAAATAAATAAATAAAATAAAATCTTTAAAAATAAATGAAATAAATAAAAAATAATGAATGAATGAATAAATTAAATAAATAAATAAGACTGTGCAAATGCACAAGGCTGTGCACATGCCCAGGAGACACATGGGAATGGAGAAGATTCTAGTTACTAATTTCAGGCTGACTTTAAGGCTCTTTGCAAGCAAAAGTGAAAGCTGAATCTGTCTTAGAGACTGCTTGAGGTTTGAAGTCTGTTCCTAATGGATTTTAATTTTTCTTCATATGTTTAGGGAATGAGTAACAGTATCTAGAACCCCATTCCCAAAGAGTACAAGAAGAAGAGAATTACTCCTCTGGACAAATTAGAGGGAGAAATGGAGAAAGCAAAATAACAGTGCGATCATATAAGGGTACAAAAGTGACCTAGCACTGAGGCTGCACCACAACTCCTGAACCCGAGAATCACATATACAGGGTAAAAGTGAAGAGCTCAGTGCCCTTTGCCTTCCTATAACCTATCATGAATGTCTACCTGATGACCAGCTGGGAATATCAAAAAAAGCAGGGAGATTAGGGGCTAAGGAAGGGTAGGAATGAACTAGGGATTCTTGGCTATAGGGCCTGACCCATGCACTCCCTTCTCTCCTTAGAAGTTTCATATTTGTCATATATCATCCCTGGAATGGAGGTAATAGCCATTATTGTATGTTCCTGCACGTGTCTGGGGCACACAGATCATATCAGAATAAGAATTAGGGAAGAATAGGAAGGGGGAGTAATATGTCAATGTAGCCTCAGTACAGTCTTGAGCTAGTCTCCTTTCTAGAGTGAAGGTGTATGCTCCTTTTGGATTGTCCAGGACTCCCACTGATCCTCTTCTCCATTCCATGAAAACCCTTCCTCTTCTGCCTTGTCCAGGTCTGAATTCTTTTCTCTCCTCATCTGTCTCTGTTCACTGCAGTATTATCCTATACTCAAAGCCATCAGTTTGTTCCCACATATCCCCAGCCACATGGTTCCCTGGAGGGACCAAGTGCCAAGATATCTGGTTTCCTGTACAGAGAACTCAAATACCAATGATGACTATTCAGTTCATCTGAAAGCAGAACCTGCGAGAAGGAATTGGGTAAAGGTAGTTTGTTTGGAAGATAATCACAGGAGGGACTGAGGAAAATGAAATAGAGAAGGAAAAGATCACATAAAGTTCATTAACTAGATTGTTTTTGTGGGCAACAGGGGCTCCAGTTAGCCAGGACCTCCTGAGAAACTACAGGATGCCTCTCAGAATGGTCCGTCTGAAGGATGGGAACCTGGATCATCATCCCCTCTCATTCCCCTTCAGATGAGTTTGCCCTGGACTGCACTTGTCTATGGGTCTAGCAGACTCCTGTGGCACTGGGGACTGTCCTAGGGCAGAATATGGAAGATGCACAGTATATGGCCATGGGCACTGTCAGCGCTAAACACACCTGACTCACACAGAACTATCCACCACAGCTGTGACTGAAAGCAGAGATGAGTTGAGGGGATATAAGGAGGAAGCCCAGAGGGTCTGCCATAGACCCCTCCCCTTATTTCTATAACTTTCTCATCAGAAACTATTATTTTATTTTTTTTTAATTTTTTTTAACGTTTATTTATTTTTGGGACAGAGAGAGACAGAGCATGAACGGGGGAGGGGCAGAGAGAGAGAGGGAGACACAGAATCGGAAGCAGGCTCCAGGCTCCGAGCCATCAGCCCAGAGCCCGACGCGGGGCTCGAACTCACGGACCGCGAGATCGTGACCTGGCTGAAGTCGGACGCTCAACCGACTGAGCCACCCAGGCGCCCCCAGAAACTATTATTGATGACAACTTATAATGGGTGTTTATTTCTGTCACTTCCTCTAACTGACAACATTCAAATACGAAATTCCTGGCTGGGAGAGAGGGAGAAATGTACTATTCCACTAACCCTAGGAGATAGATCAACAGGAGGGAAGAAACACAAAAGGGCTTCTACACGACTCAAGAAAAGTGTAGTCACTGATAATTTGATGTTTCAAGTGCTTCTATAAGTTTCAGATAGTTTTTCTGTTTAAACCCAGGTTGGATTTCAGTTTTTCTCTGACATTTCTCAAGATAAGATTTCAAGGATCTTGTCTAAAATGGTTCAATGTCTGAGGTCAAGGAATGCTTCTTACCTTTGTTTAAAAAAACTTCCAGAGCTTTTGGTTGCTACTCTTATGCGTGGAAACAGTCATGATTTATACTTTTTGCAAGTAATAAGGCATCTATTGAATTCTTAGATGATATATAGGATTTTTGGGTTAGTGGTTTTCCTGTTGAGCACAGGCATTCTATGCTGTTGGAGAGTGGATATACTAGTAACTAACTTCCTGGGGCGCCTGGGTGAATCAGTCAGTTTAGAGTCTGATCTTGCACATGCTCAGGTCATGATCTTGCACAGTTCATGGGTTCGAGCCCCATGTTGGGCTCTGTACTGACAGCTCAGAGTCTGGAGCCTGCTTCAAATTCCATGTTTCCCTCTCTCTCTTCCCCTCCCCTGCTCTCTCTCTCTCTCTCTCAAAAATAAACATTAAAAAAAATTTTTAATGACTAACTTCCCATAATTGCATAGCACTTGACCTTTACTGCATATACCTTCCCAAAATATCTTGCTACCACAATACCTAAAAACTTGGACAGCATGATAACATAAATTGGAAAAACAAATATTTTCCTCTTAATAATTGTATTATGATTAATGTAGAGGGAAGCAGAAAAGACAAGCAAAATGGTGGAGGTCATCAAAGGCCATATTGGCTGGATTACACGGAGAGTGAACCCAAGTAGAGGGGTTTGTTCACTCCCTATGCCTATTCTATTATCTTCAATAACTGTTGTTAACTGTTACAAAGGAAAACGATACTAGTTCTGTCCACCAGAGGGCATTTTCAAAATAGAATGGATAACATTATGTTACAAAATTTGCTCTTGCCTAATTGGGGAATGATCCAAAGTTCTAAAATTGACATCCAGTTTCAGAGAGGGTGTGTCTCTTCTGAAGAAACCAGGTCCCTTGAGGACACTTGTTAGCAGAAAAGAAAGATACTACATATCATCAGGATGTAAGAGAGATTTCTGTTGCTAGTCCACAGTGAGTGTTACTAAGGTATCATCTGGGTTCTAGATCTTAGTACATGATGGACTTAATGATCCTGATTGTTCATAGGATCACAGGCAGGTTCTATTTAGTTAGGAGTACCTGAACTCTCCCATCTTCTCTTGGATATTAGGTATAATGCTTTGATCCCAAACAAAGAATTCTCTTATTGCCTCACCAAAATCCTAATCCATCCAGTTGACAGCAAAGTACTAAGATTGAACTTTTTACTTATCTCTAGAAAATCAACAAGAAAACAGACAACCTCAATCAAATTTATACAGACCTGATGGGTGGTTTCTTTGTGGGATCCTCAATTACTGAAGTACTTATTGCTTTTATCTGCTTGGCATCTCTGCCATCACTTTCTTCTGCTAGCAGACTCACGTTCTAGGCAGAGAGAAGGCATATGACCAAACTAGTTTAATCATAACACCTCACCTGCAGGGATTAGGGCACCAGCAGTCATGAACATGTGCAGATTCTATCTCCCGGGAATTGCAATTTTGAATGGAGACACATAGAAACAGTCTAGAATGGAGATGCCCTATGTCAGCATAACAAGAAGTTCTCTGAGGTACCTGGACTGCTCTAGGGTCTATTCTTTCCAATCTAGGCAGAGTGATTAAGAAAGAAAGAAAGAAAGAAAGAAAGAAAGAAAGAAAGAAAGAAAGAAAAGGTATCCAAATTATAAAGGAAGAGGTAGAACTGTCTCTACTTGCAGATGGTATGATCTTATATGTAGAACACCCTAAAGAGTCCATCTGCCAAAAAAACCTGTTAGAGCTAATGCATGACATTAGTAATATTACAAGATACAAAATAAACACACAAAAATCGCTTCTGTATCTATACACTAGCTACGAACAATATAAAAAGGAAATTAAGAAAACAATTCCAAATAACTCATAGGAATGTTATGTGCAGCATAGCGACTATAATTAATAATACTGGTATTTACAAGTTGCTAAGAGAGTAGATTCTAGAAGTCCTGTCACAAGAAAAAAAATTTTTTTAAGTGTGTATGATGACAGATGGTATATTAGACTTACTGTGGGGATCATTTCACAATGTATACAATTATCAAAATGTTATCTTGTACACCTGAAACCAATACAATGTTATAGGTCAATTATGCCTCACTTTAAAAAAAGATTTCTGGGGCACCTGGGTGGCTCAGTAGGTTAAGTGTCCAACTCGATTTCAGATCAGGTCATGATCTCATGGTTCATGAGATGGAGCCTGGCATCAGGCTCTACGTTGACAGCGTGGAGCCTGCTTGAGATTCTCCCTTCTCTCTTTCTGCCCCTCCTCCATGCTCGCTCTCTCTCTCTCTCTCTCTCTCTCTCCTTCAAAATAAATAAATGAACATTAAAAACTAATGTAAAAAGTTGCTTGTATATATACACTCCTAATAAAGAATAAGCTCCTTGAAAACAAACAGGCAAAAAAAAATTCTATTTGTAATAGGATCAAAAAGAATAAAATAATTGGGAATAAATTCAACTAGGAAAGTGTAAGACTTGTATACTTAAAACTATCAAATATTGCTGGATAAAATTAGAGACCTAAACAAATAGAAAGACATTTCATGTAATGGATCAGAAGACTTAATACTGATAAGATGGCAATACTACTTGAAGTGATCTACAGATTCAATGTAATCCCTAGCAAAATCCCATATTCTTTTGCAGATGGAAAATGACAAGATTCTTTTATTTATTCCAAGATTTCTGATATGATCACATTTAAGAAATACTTCATTAAAAAATTAAGTTTATTTATTTATTCATTTATATTGAGAGAGAGGGAGAGCAGGGGAAGGACAGAGAGAGAGAGGGAGAGAGAGAGAATCCCAAGCAGGCTCTGCGCTGTCAGCACAGAGCCAATTGCGGGATTTGAACTTACAAACCATTATGAATCAAGAGATCATGACTTGAGCGAAACCAAGAGTCGGATGCTTAACTGACTGAGCCACCCAGGCACCCCAAGAAATACTTTCTAAATTCCATAAGGAATCAGTAAAAAATAAATGTTACTAGAAGATTAATTTATGGAAAATAGTATGGTGATTCCTCAAAAAATTAAATACAGAATTACCCTATTATCCAGCCAGCCCAATTTGGGGTATATGACCACAAGAAATGAACACAGGGAATCAACTAGATATTTGTACACCCATGTTCACAGCAGCATTATTCACAAGCGCCAAAAGCAACCCAAGTGTCCACTCACAGATAGACAGAAAAACAAGTATAAAAAGGGATGAAATTCTGATACATGCTACAACATGGATGAAACTTGAAAACATTACGCTAAGTGAAATAGGCCAAACACAAAAGGAAAAATATTGTATGAGTCCACTTATATGAGGTACCTAGCATAGTCAAGTTCATAGAAACAGAAAATAGAATAGAGGTTACCAGGGTCTGGGAGGTTGGGAGATGGGGAAGCTATTGCTTAATGAGTACAGAGTTTCTGTTTGGGGTGATGAAAAAAGTTTTGGAAAGAAATAGTAGTGACATTGCACAACACTGTGATTAGAATTAGTGCCACTGAATTGTACACTTTGAAATGGTCAAAACAGCAACACACACACAAACAAAACAAAACAAAACAAAACAAGACTATTTTTTCCAAGGCCCATGAGCTGCTTCAAAATCGAATTTCTTCTCTTTCCCTTAGCATGTAGCAGTCACTTTCTGTTTAAATCCAAAGGAATTTAACTGATCCACCACCACCACTTTCCCATTCTTTGCTGATTAGGAATTCTGAGTAGTTGTTAGATAAGCCTTTATACTTCTGCGTTTCAGACATCCATGATGCCCATGCAACAACAGTGAACGGAAAAATCCATGTGAACCATGTGTGGCTTCTTGAAAAAAAGTGGGAGAAAAATGAGTGACATTTTTGACCTTTAGGTTTATGAAATTTCAGTTAAAGAGAATCTGCATTTGGAATCCTCAGCTTATGAGTTAGGCTGAGAGAGATGGAGGAAGGGCCTCTGGCAGAAAGAAGAACGACTACCGGAAAAAACTTTTAGTAACTTTATTTATTTATTTCGAGAGAGAGAGAGAGAAAGAGAAAGAGTGAGAGAGAGAGTGCAAGTGGGAGAGGGGTGGGACGGGGTGGAGAATCCTAAGCAGGCTCCACACCATCAATGCAGAGCCGGATTTGGGGCTCGGAGTCATAAACAGTGAGATCATGACCTGAGCCAAGATCAAGAGTCAGACATTTAACCGACTAAGCCACCCAGGTGTCCCTGTGACTATAGGAAATTTTAAACAAAGAAGCAAACAGCAGTTTGTATACAGAATTGGCAGAGGATAGACTAGGGGTTATTAGGACATGAGGGAGGAGAAAGCCCTATCAGAAAAAAAGACTGTGCTCTTACAAGTGAAGGGACACATGAAAAATCTTTACTCAGATATAATGGTCTTGGAAAACAGGCAGTCCATCAATTGTTACTATTTCAGGGAGGATTGGGGACCCCAAAAGATATAATGAAGAATCAAGCAGTACCCTCAGAAGTAGATGAATCTCTTCCTGGAAAAAAGTTTAGGAAATTTACCTTCTGAGGGGCTCCTGGCTGGCTCAGTTGGTAGAGCAAGTGACTCTTGATCTCAGGGTTGTAAAGTTTAGCCCCATGCTGGGTATAGAGATTTTAAAAATAAAATCTTTAAAAATTAAAAAAAGGAAGAAAGAAAGCTACCCTCTGAAAGCAGTAAATAAAGAGCAGGGCTGGTAAGTGAGGCACTAGAGTGTACAATGAAGGAGGTGTTCCCTCTCAGGCTCCCAGAAGTGCAGGCTGTGTATAAAGCAGACCTATTCTCTACAATTCAAGTGTATTTTCTGACCTTGAGTCTCCATCCTGCCTGAGGCAGAAAACATTCTTGCCAATTTAAGGCAAACAATCAAATTCAGTTATGTCTTAATTCTTGTAGTGTGTTGAGGGGCACCTGGGTGGCTCAGTCAGTTAAGCATCCAACTTTGGCTCAGGTCATGATCTCACAATTTGTGGGTTCAATACCCATGTTGGACTCCAAGCTGGCAGTGCAGAACCTGCTTGAGATTTTCTTTCTCTTCTCTCTGCCTCTTGCCCACTCACACTTTCTTTTTCTCTCAAAGTAAGTACATAAACTTAAAAAAATTTTTTAAATAAAATATAGTGTGTTTAGTTTCATTTCTACTTGGTCCTTCTTCCCTTTGGACTTTAACCTCCCTGAGTGGGGATGGGAGGGTGGTCATGGAAGTAAGAAGTCACTTTCTCAGTCTCTACCTATCTGGTCTTCTCTGCTGGCTGTTTTTATTTACTTTCTTAGTATTTTTTGCTTTACAATACAGAAATGGCTTTTGAACTTACAATCAGAACTTACTGACTTTTGTTTCAGATATTACACAGTGATGTCCCCACCCTTTTACCCCTGTTTTCCAAAACAATGGGGGATTCAGAGCTAATTCTATGTTGTGGAAAAATCTCTTCTGGAAGAAGCAAAAAAAAAAAAAAATTGTGTGTGTGCGTGTGTGCATGTGTGTGTGTGTGTGTGTGTGTGTAAGCCCATCTTACACATAAAGACATATGCTAAAGGAGCATGCTTAGGATGTATATGAAGCTGGGCTTAGAATGTATATGAAGCCAAGGGAACCCACAGACACTGAGACACATGAAATGGGAGCCAGAAAGCTCCACAAATGACAACACCACAAAAGGTCATACATCAGACTGGGTTGAATCCCCAGCTGACAATGGAAAGCTCATTCCCTAAGAACCCCACCAAGGACATGCTGGGTTAAGAGGAAGTTTTCAGACCTTAGGCTCATTGACTTCATATCTCACTCTAGAAGCTCACCACAAGACAGGAGTTAGAAGGGTATAGTATTATGAAAATAATTGTAAGTGCCCGTATTTGTTTCCTAGGGCTACCATAGCAAATTACCACAGATTAGGTATCTTTAAATATTTATTTGTTTATTTAAAGTTTATTTCCTTTGAGAAAGAGTGAGCAAGAGAGCAGGGGATGGGGCAGAGAGAGTGGGAGAAAGAGAGAATTCCAAGCAGGCTCCACGCTGCCAGAACAAAGCCCCATGTGGGGCTCGAACTCACAAACTGTGAGATCATGACCTGAGCCAAAACGAACTTAGCTGGATGCTCAACCAACTTAGCCACCCAGTTGCCCCAAATATTTATCTATTTATTTTTGAAAGAGAAAGAGAGCAAGCACGTGAGAGTGGGGGAGGAGCAGAGAATGCCAAGCAGACTATGCTGTAAGCACAGAAGCCTGAACCCATGAACACTGAGATCATGACCTGAGTCAAAATCAAGAGTCAATGACGCTTAACCAACTGAACCACCCAGATGCCCCCTAGGTGTCTTTAAACAACAGCCCCTTTTGTGAAGAAATTGACCATCACTTCATCTTTTCATCACTGGATCAAGGCTCAAATCCCTGGATGGGAGCATTTGTTTGATTTTGTGTTCTGGCTGCTAAGAAGGAGAAAGATGGAGGGAGGATTTGCCTCTCTGCTTTATGTAGTGGGAAGAGAACTGCTACTTCTTACCAGGAAATAGTTGGATGGTGGACAGGAAAAAACAAAGCCCATTAATCTGGGCCTTAGGAATAACTATTACAAGTTTCCTTTCTCTTTTTCTTTTAAAGAGAAAGAGGTAATTCAGATGCTATTGTTTGAGAAGGGGAAGTTTCTATGTGAGGTAAATTTTTCTTCTCAGGTCGTGGGAAGCTTAGTGTCACAACTTCTTACTGTGGACCTCCTCCCACTTGAAGTTCCATTACATAGATGGTATGTTCTGAATATCTGGAAGGAACTGATAAGACTCACGGCAAATCTAAAACAAGGAAGCCCTTTCTTAGTTTCTCTACTTTCTAGCCCCAGCAATGCAAACTCTCCTAGATTGACACCTAGTCTGTGGATTTAGACTGCTATTAGATTATGGAAAACACTGTTGCTTAGGAAGTGAAGTTTTGTGGACTAGAGGATTATGCTGAAACATTTTCATGTGTCCTTCTAAAACTCAGGAAAAGTATAGAATTGGATTGCCACATTCTGGAAAGAGAAGAACCACAGTGGGTCTAGTGAAAGATGGATAGAGCTGTAGTAGTCAAAGAAAGAACCCTGATGATAAGCAGATACCTGAATGAGACCTTTCCAGCTAAAATCCAGAATTGGGAAGGGGAAAATTGGGGGATTTTAATTTTTCTCTGGCAGTAAGAAACAGATTCATTTTGGGGAACATCAATTTCTCTTAAAACATAAGGAAAAGGGATCATTCTGTTAAAATCCAAATGTTATGATTTTAAAAAGAGCTAGCATAGTATTATTTGGGTGGTGTCATCTAATAAACTAGGCGTGAGAAAAGGGGCACCTGGGTGGCTCAGTCGGTTGAGCCCCGACTTTGGCTCCGGTCATGATCTCAAGGTTCATGGGTTCAAGTCCTGCATTGGGCTCTGTGCTGACAGCTCAGAGCCTGGAGCCTGCTTCAGATTTTGTTCTCTCTCTCTCTCTGTCTCTCCTCTCTCTCTTTCCCTCTCCCTCTCTCTCTCTCTCCATCTCTCTCCTTCAAATAAATAAAAAAAAATAGAAAATATAACTGAGCAGAAAATAACATGACTTCTCAGGTAGTATATAATGTAGCTGTTGGATAAAAAGTGAATGTTCTGCCTTGACCCATTTCAAAGGCTTCAGAGGCCAGTATCAAAGAGGCATTCATAAAGGCTTTGAGGAGCTAAACTAACTAGACTGCTTGTCCTACTTGCTCCAGACCAGTGTCTGGGAGCCCAGTCCAGGATGTGTGGGTAGGACTTGTCTGATATTACTTGATCTCCTTCCCTAAAACATGCAAAGTTTACACTGTTCCAGGAAAAACTGATACAAAATGGTCAGCACATGACAAATTCTGAAAAACTTGCCTAGTGGACTTCAAGTCTGACAAGACACTAGAAAACATTAAAAATACAAAACAGAACACACAGAAATATAAATTCCTCCAAAGCCAAAAATAACCATAAACAAAGACAAACTACAAAGGACAAACCAGGAGAAATATTTTGCACCACTTGATACGGGGTTCCTATTCTTAATGCATATTATTAGAAGTATATATATAGAATTATTATATATATATTATTATATTATAGTATATATAGAAGTATATATAGAATTATATATATTAGAATATATATATATTCTTAATATATATTATTAGAAGTAAATCATTCCCTAGAGGGAGAAAAAAGGAGAAAAAAATAAACAGGCATCTCATGAAAAATAATAATCAAATGGCTAATAATATGAAAAGGTTTTCAATATCGCCAAAAATTTAAAAATACAAATGAATACAGCAGTAAGAAAATGTTTTCATTTCACCTACCGGAGAGGCAGCAGTGTAAAAGACCAATACTACCAAGTGAATTTTCAAGTTATGGAAATGAGCAATCATGTCCTGTGAGTGAAAATGCAAGTTGGTACAGCTTTTTTTGCAGGGTTATATGGCAATGCTCGTCAACCTTTACAACATGTACTTCTTTTAAAGTATCAATCCCTTTACTAGGAATGTATCTTACAGGCATATTCATATACATGGAAAAAGATACATGTAGAAGGTTGTCCACTGCAGTATTACAATAGGAACTTTAAAAAAACTTAAAAAAAAAAAAACCCACCCAAGTTCAATGTAAATATCAAATAAAAAGGAAATTGTTAAATAAATTAGTAAACATCCATCTAATGGAAGACTCTGAAGCCATTAAAAATAATGAGATCAATATCTTTTTACCACATCAATGTTCAGCTCAATAAATTATTACAAAGCAATTACACCCACTAACAGTCCAGGTGCCCCTTCATGCACTTTTCTAGTCACAAGCATCTTCTCCAGAGATAACCATTTCCTTCATTCTATCACTACAGATTAGTTTTGCCTGGTTTGAACTTTATATAAGTGTAACCATACAGAATATTTTCTTTCATGTGGCTTCTTTGGGCATCGTTATTTGTAAGATATAGTCACATTGAATCTTGCTATAATTTGTTAATTTCTGTTTTTACATGGTATTTTTATTGAATACACTAAAATTTATTTTGTGCAGTCTGTAACTGGTTGTCTCTAGTTTTGATTTATTATGAATATTTTTTTATTGTTTCTTTTACATTTTTTCTTTAGTTTATATATATCTACATTTCTGTTAGATATATACCTAGGAGTAAAGCTGTATACATTTAAGTCCTTTTAAAAAATGACAGCATTGGGGCGCCTGGGTTGCACAGTCGGTTAAGCGTCCGACTTCAGCCAGGTCACGATCTCGTGGTCTGTGAGTTCGAGCCCCGCGTTGGGCTCTGGGCTGATGGCTCAGAGCCTGGAGCCTGTTTCCGATTCTGTGTCTCCCTCTCTCTCTGCCCCTCGCCCGTTCATGCTCTGTCTCTCTCTGTCCCAAAAATAAATAAACGTTGAAAAAAAAAATTAAAAAAAAAATGACAGCATTATTTATTTTTTTAAAAAACTAATATATAATATTTTTCTTCTTTATCTTTTCTATACTCTGTACATTTTATAATTAAAAAAAAAAGCATGATCTCAAATATAAAGACAGAGATCTTGTCCAAAGAAATGGAAAAGATAATCAGGGTAATTAATAAGAGTAATAGCAGTTCAGTGCATAGACATCAAAGTTAACTTTGAGCTGCCTGACAGCCCAGACAGGATATACTCTGAGTAATTCAGGGTAAATAGGTGTTCTCAATATTGATAAGAATGTCAAGAACACGATTCATCATGTGTTGCCTAATGAGGCAATGGCCGTTTTTTTAGCATAATTGAAAACTGGATTTCAAAAAATAGGGGAGTGGGGTAGAAAGCAGGGTAAGAATAATGAAAGAGGTAAGAAATGTAGGTTTGGATTCCATTGTGAAGGCTTTAAAAGCCAAATTAGGAGAATGTAGACTTTATGATTTGGACAATGATGAATCACGAGAGGTCTTTAATCAGGGAAGTAAAACAATATATTTATACTTTAGAAATGTACCCTGCTATCAGTAACTATGTAACAGTAAGCCAACACCCCACCTTTATAACTACTTGCCCCAAGAAATATAGCTTAATATAACCACTGGCACCAAAAATCAAGTGTCTACTCCATCCAACCAATGGAACAACAGAACAACAGTGAAGCAGAAATGAGCCTTTCCAGTCTCTAGTCAATTATTTTTCAAACTAAGTCTGACACCAGGAGGGAGAGGTGTTGAGCCCTGGAAGACAGAGCTCAGCTCGGTGGGGAATGAAGGCGCTGGCCAGAGCCATCTCCCTCTCCCATCCCCCATCCAAAATCCCAAAGGGAACCAGTTCTCCTCACTGAACTTGCTTGCACCAGGCAAACACACAATGCTGTGCTTCTGTGGATCCATCCCTCTGACGGGTCTGCCTCCCTCCCGGTGCTGCAGGGCCCCTCCCTTGCCACCAATGGCAAACCGAGCTAAGCCTACTCCTCCCGCCCCTGTGCACCTTCTAGACCCCCCCTCCCCCCCGCTAATATGCCAGATCCCATCACAGCAGCACCACAAGCCTGGCAGTGTGCAAGTAGCCCAGACAAGGGCCACACCACTCCACAGTGAGTCCTGCCCCTGGGAAAGGGGAAGATAAGGTATACACCAGTCTGACTGCGGCCCCAGCTGTGGGCTGGGAACAAACATCAGGTCTGACTGCAGCCCCGCCCACCAACACAAGTTATCCAGACAACACAGGGGAAGTGCCCTGCAGTTCCGCACCACCTTAGGGACTATCCAAAATGATGAAACGGAAGAATTCTCCTCAAAAGAAACTCCAGGAAGTAGTGGCAGCTAATTAATTGATCAAGAACGATTTAAGCAATATAATGGAACAAGAATTTAGAATAGTAGTCATAAAATTAATCACTGGGCTTGAAAAAAGTATAGAGGACAGCAGAGAATCTATTGCTACAGAGATCAAGGGACTAAGAAATAGTCATGAGGAGCTAAAAAATGCTATAAATGAGGTGCAAAATAAAATGGAGGTGACCACAGTTAGGATTGAAGAGGCAGAGAACAGGTGAATTAGAAGATAAAATTATGGAAAAAGAAGCTGAGAAAAAGAGAGATTAAAAAATCCAGGAGTATGAGGGAAGAATTAGAGAACCAAGTGATGCAATGAAATGGAACAATATTCGTATAATAGGAATTCCAGAAGAGGAAAAGAGAGAGAAAGGGGCTGAAGGCGTACTTGAACGAATCATAGCTGAGAACTTCCCTGATCTGGGGAAGGAAAAAAGCATTGAAAACCAAGAGGCACAGAGAACTCCCTTCAGGTGTAACTTGAATCGATCGTCTGCATGACATATCATAGTGAAACTGGCAAAATACAAGGATAAAGAGAAAATTCGGAAAGCAGCTAGGGATAAACACTCTCTAACATATAAAGGGAGACCCCTAAGACTAGTGGCAGACCTATCTACTGAAACTTGGCAGGCCAGAAAGGAATGGCAGGAAATCTTCAATGTGATGAACAGAAAAAATATGCAGCCAAGAATCCTGTATCCAGCAAGTCTGTCGTTCAGAATAGAAGGAGAGATAAAGGTCTTCCCAAACAAATAAAAACTGAAGGAATTCATCACCACTAAACCAGCCCTACAAGAGATCCTAAGTGGGATTCTGTGAGTGAAATGTTGCAAGGACCACAAAGTACCAGAGACATCACTACAAGCATGAAATCTACAGACATCACAATGACTCTAAACACATATCCTTCCATAATAACACTGAATGTAAATGGACTAAATGCTCCAACCAAAAGACACAGGGTATCAGAATGGATAAAACAATAAGACCCATCATTTGCTGTCTACAAGAGATTCATTTTAGACCTGAGGACACCTTCAGATTGAAAGTGAGGGGATGGAGAACTATCTATCATGCTACTGAAGTCAAAAGAAAGCTGGAGTAGCCATACTTATATCAGACAAACTAGACTTTAAATTAAAGGTTGTAACAAGAGATGAAGAAGGGCGTTATATAATAATTACAGGGACTATCCATCAGGAAGAGCTAACAATTATAAATGTCTATGCACGGAATATGGGAGCCCCCAAATATATAAAACAATTAATCACAAACATAAGCACCCTCATTGATGAGAATGTGGTAATTGTGGGGGACTTTAATACTCCACTTACAACAATAGATAGATCATCTAGACACAGGATCAATAAAGAAACAAGGGCCCTGAATGATACATTGGATCAGATGGACTTCACAGATATATTTAGAACTCTGCATCTCAAAGCAACAGAATATACTTTCTTCTTGAGTGCACATGGAACATTCTCCAAGATAGATCACATACTGGGTCACAAAATAGCCCTTCATAAGTATAAAAGAATTGAGATCATACCATGCACACTTTCAGACCACAATGCTATGAAACTTGAAATCAACCACAGGAAAAAGTCTGGAAAACCTCCAAAAGCATGGAGGTTAAAGAACACCCTACTAAAGAATGAATGGGTCAACCAGACAATTAGAGAAGAAATTTTAAAATATATGGAAACAAATGAAGATGAAAATACAACAATCCAAACACTTTGGGATGCAGCGAAGGCAGTCCTGAGAGGAAAATACATTGCAATCCAGGCCTATCTCAAGAAATAAGAAAAATCCCAAATACAAAATCTAACAGCACACCTAAAGAAAACAGAAGCAGAACAGCAAAGACACCCCAAACCCAGCAGAAGAAGAGAAATAATAAAGATCAGAGCAGAAATAAACAATATAGAATCTAAAAAAACTGTAGAGCAGATCAATGAAACCAAGAGTTGGTTTTTTGAAAAAATAAACACAATTAATAAACCTCGAGCCAGGCTTCTCAAAAAGAAAAGGGAGATGACCCAAACAGATAAAATCATGAATGAAAATGGAATTATTACAACCAATCCCTCAGAAATACAAGCAATTATCAGGGAATACTATGAAAAACTATATGCCCCACACTGGACAACCTGGAAGAAATGGACAAATTCCTAAGCACCCACACATTTCCAAAACTCAAACAGGAAGAAATAGAAAACTTGAACAGACCCATAACCAGCAAAGAAATTGAATCAGTTATCAAAAATCTCCCAACAAATAAGAGTCCAGGACCAGATGGCTTCCCAGGGGAATTCTACCAGCCATTTAAAGCACAGATAATACCTATCCTTCTCAAGCTGTTCCAAAAAATAGAAAGGGAAGGAAAACTTTCAGACTCATTCTATGAAGCCACATTACTTTGATTCCTAAACCAGACAGAGACCCAGCAAAAAAAGAGAACTACAGGCCAATATCCCTGATGAATATGGATGCCAAAATTCTCAATAAGATACTAGCAAATCGAATTCAACAGCATATAAAAAGAATTCTACACCATGATCAAGTGGGATTTGTTCCTGGGCTGCAGGGCTGGTTCAACATTCGCAAATCAATTAATGTGATGCATCACATTAATAAAGAAAAGATAAGAACCATATGATCCTGTCAATCGATGCAGAAAAAGCATTTGACAAAATTCAGCATCCTTTCTTAATAAAAACCCTCGAGAAAGTCGGGATAGAAGGAATATACTTAAACATCATAAAAGCCATTTATGAAAAGCCCACAGCTAATATCATCGTCAATGGGGAAAAACTGAGAGCTTTCCCCCTGAGATCAGGAACACGACAGGGATGTCCACTCTCACCGCTGTTGTTTAACATAGTGTTGGAAGGGCTAGCATCAGCAATCAGACAACAAAAGGAAACCAAAGGCATCCAAATTGGCAAAGATGAAGTCAAGCTTTCACTTTTTGCAGAGGACATGATATTATACATGAAAAACCCGATAGACCCCACCAAAAGTCTGCTAGAACTGATACATGAATTCAGCAAAGTCGCAGGATACAAAATCAATGTACAGAAATCAGTTGCATTTTTATACACTAACAATGAAGCAACAGAAAGACAAATAAAGAAACTGATCCCATTCACAATTGCACCGAGAAGCATAAAATACCTAGGAATAAACCTAACCAAAGATGTAAAAGATCTGTATGCTGAAAACTATGGAAAGCTTATGAAGGAAATTGAAGAAGATATAAAGAAATGGCAAAACATGCCGTGCTCATGGATTGGAAGAATAAATATTGTTAAAATGTCAATACTACCCAAAGCTATCTACACAGTCAATGCAATCCCAGTCAAAATTGCACCAGCATTCTTCTTGAAGCTAGAACAAGCAATCCTAAAATTTGTATGGAACCACAAAAGACCCCAAATAGCCAAAGTAATTTTGAAGAAGAAGACCAAAGTGGGAGGCATCACAATCCCAGACTTTAGCCTCTACTACAAAACTGTCATCATCAAGACAGCATGGTATTGGCACAAAAACAGACACACAGACCAATGGAATAGAATAGAAACCCCAGAATTAGACCCACCAAAGTATGGCCAACTAATCTTTGACAAAGCAGGAAAGAATATCCAATGGAAAAAAGACAGTCTCTTTAACAAATGGTGCTGGGAGAACTGGACAGCAACATGCAGAGGGATGAAACTAGACCACTTTCTGACACCATTCACAAAAATTAACTCAAAATGGATAAAGGACCTGAATGTGAGACAGGAAATCATCAAAACCCTAGAGGAGAAAGCAGGAAAAGACCTCTCTGACCTCAGCCACAGCAATTTCTTACTTGACACATCTCCAAAGGTAAGGGAATTAAAACCAAAATGAACTATTAAGACCTCATGCAGATAAAAAGCTTCTGCACTGCAAAGGAAACACTCAACAGAGCTAAAAGGCAACCAACAGAATGGGAAAAGATATTTGCAAATGACATATCAGGCAAAGGGCCAGTATCCAAAATCTATAAAAAGCTCACCAAACTCCACACTCGAAAAACAAATAATCCAGTGAAGAAATGGGCAGAAATCATGAATAGACACTTCTCTAAAGAAGACATCCAGATGGCCAACAGGCACATGAAAAGATGCTCAACGTCGCTCCTCACCAGGGAAATACAAATCAAAACCACACTCAGATATCACCTCACGCCAGTCAGAGTGGCTAAAATGAACAAATCAGGAGACTATAGATGCTGGAGAGGATGTGGAGAAATAGGAACCCTCTTGCACTGTTGGTGGGAATGCAAATTGATGCAGCCACTCTGGAAAACAGTGTGAAGGTTCCTCGGAAAATTAAAAATAGACCTACCCTATGACCCAGCAATAGCACTGCTAGGAATTTACCCAAGGGATACAGGAGTGCTGATGCACAGGGGCACTTGTACCCCAATGTTTATAGCAGCACTCTCAACAATAGCCAAATTATGGAAAGAGCCTAAATGTCCATCAACTGATGAATGGATAAAGAAATTGTGGTTTATATACACAATGGAATACTACATGGCAATGAGAAAGAATGAAATATGGCCTTTTGTAGCAACGTGGATGGAACTGGAGAGTGGTATGCTAAGTGAAATAAGTCATACAGAGAAAGACAGATACCATAAGTTTTCACTCTTATGTGGATCCTGAGAAACTTAACAGAAGACCATGGGGGAGGGGAAGGAAAATAAACAAACAAACAAACAAACTGAGAACAAACTGAGGGTTGATGGGGGTGGGAGGGAGGTGAGGGTGGGTGATGGGTATTGAGGAGGGCACCTGTTGGGATGAGCACTGGGTGTTGTATGGAAACCAATTTGACAATAAATTTCATTTTAAAAAGGGGGGGCACCTTTGGCTCAGTCGGTTAAGTATCCAACTTTAGATCAGGTCAGGATCTCACTGTTCTTGAGTTCAAGCCCCACATTGGCTCTGTGCTGACAGCTCAGAGCCTGGAGCCTTCTTTGGATTCTGTGTCTTCCTCTCTCTCTGCCTCTCCCCCACTCATATTCTGCCTCTCTCTCTCTTTCAAAAATAAATAAAACATTACAAAGAAAAAAAAAACCAAGTCTGAGAAACAGACCCTAGTTCTCTTCCTCAACAAAAAGAATCCTTTGGGACTACCTCTCCACATGTGCTTTTTCATTCTGAAGCAAGAGAATACTCCTTCATCTGGGAGCTATTCAACAGGGAAGATTAATTCCACTTTGGAGGTATTTCAAAAGGGCTTCACTTTTGGGGGAGAGGCAAGATTTGAGATTTAGATACTGCTATTGGAAACCAGATTCATCAGGCCCAATAGAAGTGGGGAGGATAAAAGTTGGGGCTTTAATTTATAAGACTAAGGGAATTTCATTTTTTGACTTTGATTTCTCTGCAAGACTGGCTGAGTGTGTGGGTCATAAGATCTGAATTCAGGCCAGCAATTGGAGTCTGTATTTTGGCCTCAGACCTAAGCTAAATTACAGCTTAGCATTGAAGTAGTATGATCTTGTCCATATTAATGGAATTGCACTTCAATTACCATTTGACCAATTTTGGGGGGGTGATATTCTTCATTAATCAGAATTGGGGTAGATATGGGGAAAGGAGCATCTAAAATCTCCAATAATACAGTTCATGGAGCTATATAGTGGTATGACATTTTTTGAAAAAAATCTGGCAATATTTATCAAATGTTTAAATGTATATACTCTTTCACTTAGCAATTTCATTTCTAGGAATTTATTTTAAAGATAGTGTATAGGTATGTAAAGATATAAGGAATGTTTATTAGTAATATTAAAAACTTGGGGCACCTGGATGGCTCAGTCAGTCAGGTGTCTGACTTGGACTCAGGTCATGATCTCACGGTTTGTGAGTTCGATCCCTGCATCGGGCTCTGTGCTGACAGTTCAGAGCCTAGAGCCTAGAGCTTCAGATTCTACGTCTCATTCTCTCTCTGTCCCTCCCCCACTTGTGCTCTGTCTTTCTCTGTCTCTCAAAAGTAAATAAGTGTAAAAAAAATTTTTTTTAAATAATATTAAAAACTTGAGGGGGACATAGGTGGCTCAGTCGGTTGAGCGTCTGACTCTTGATATATCGGCTCAAGTCATTCCAGTGTCATGGAATCAAGCCCAAAGTCTGGCTCTGTGCTGAGCATGGAACCTGCTTTAGATTCTCTCTTTCTTTCCCTCTGCCCCTCTACCTCCTTGAGCGGTCTCTTGCTCTCAAATTAAACAACAACAACATAAAAATAAGCCTTAAAATAATTTAAATGTCCAGGGACAAGACAGGTTAAATATGGTTCCTCCATCTTATACAATCAATATTCTTCTGATAGCATCAAAAAGAAACAGACTCTGGGGCACCTGGGTGGCTCAACTGGTTAAGCGTCCGACTCTTGGTTTCAGCTCAGGTCATGATCTCAACAGTTTGTGGGTTTGAACCCCACATCGGGCTCCAAGCTGACAGTGCAGAGCCTCCTTGGGATTCTCTCTCTCTCTCCTTCTCCTTCTCCCTCTCTCTGCCCCTTTCCCCCTCTCTCAAAAAATAAGATAAATAAATAAATAAGTTTAAGAAAAAAAGGAAAAAGAAACAGACTCTGGGCGGTTTTGGGGGGGAAATTAGAATATACTAAAAATATCTTGTATTTCATGAAAAGGAAGGAAAAGTTGAAAAATTAATACTCAGGAGTTGCTGGAATCAGGGCAGTTTCAGAGAATGAGGTATCCTATTTACTTCATATAATTCTGTACTCTGTGTGTGTGTGTGTGTGTGTGTGTGTGTGTGTGTGTGTGAAACAAAGACACATTATGTTTATAATTTTTAAACTTTAGGAAAGAATTGTCACGTTTTGTTTTGTTTTATTTTGTTTTGTTTTCCAAAAACTAGTATGAGTGACATATTTTTAGGCAGCAGTTCAGATTCGTTTGGCCCAGCTTTTCCTATATGTATAAACCTTGAGTTAACTCTTTGAAATTTATCCTGGACATAGTATATTATCTATTACTATTACTATTACTATTACTATTACTATTACTATTACTATTATCTATTACTGTATAGAATATTACCACAAAATTTGGTGGCTTAAAATAACAAACATTTCTTATTTACAGTTTCTGTGGGTCAAGAATCACAGAAGGGGCTCAGTTGGGTGTTTTTGACTTAGGGTGTGTCATCAGAGTGCAATTCAAGTATCATTTGGGGCTGCAGTCATTGCAGACTTATTGGGCTCCCAAGATGGTTCACTCACATGGCTATTAACAGGAAGCCTCAGTTTCTTTCTTTCTGTTGGCTGGGGGCCTCAGATCCTTACTACATGGACCCATATGCTTGAGTATCTTCACAGCATAGCAACTGTTCCTCACCCCACTCCCAGTAAGTGATCCAAAGAGTGCTAGGCAAAAGCCATAATATCTTATTATACCCTATCCTCAGAATGGACATACTATCACCCCTGCAGTATACTACTGGTCACACAGACCATCCCTGTACACTGTGAGAGGAGACTCTACAAGGAAGTTGTTTATGGAAAATACCCTGTTTTCCTACTCTACTTCTGGTCATGAATTATGTGTTTTGTTGTGTTTTTTTCCCCACATACTAACCAATACTCCAACAAATCCATTGGGTGTCCTACAATTCAATTCAGTTCTGACACCATCTCTCTGGAGTTAGCAACAGATCCCATAAGTTAGGGGCTCAGTCCTACAAGACCATCTTCAAGACTTCAGATGTCAATCACAAGTCCCAAGTTGTCACTCATACTTCTGATGACTGAAACTATAAATTGGAGTTCTCATGACCCCATCCTCAGGTTTGATAATTTGCTAGAATAGGTCACAGAACAGGGAAATACCTATGCTTACCATTTTACTATGTAATAAAGGATACAGATGACAGTCATTCAAACATAGAAAGAGGTTTGAAAGGATCCCCATGCAGGAACTTCTGCCCCTCTGGAGTTTGGGTGTGCCATGCTCCCAGTATGTGGATGTGTTCACCAACTTGGAAGCTCCCTGAACCCTATAGTTCAGGAATTTTAATGGAAGCTTCATAATGTAGCTATGATTGATTATTAACTCCTCTTCTTGGGTAGGGTGTGGGGCTGAAAACCTTCTAATCATGACTCATCTTTATGGTGACCAGCCCCCGTCCTGAAACCATCCAGGAGCAGACTAAATCAACTCATTAGAACAAAAAATGCTTCTACCACCCAGGAAATTCTAAGAGATTTAGGAGCTCTGTCAAGAATCAGTGTCAAAGACCAAATATTCAAACAAAAGATGCTTCTAGCACCCTTATCATTTAGAAAATTACAAAGGTTTTAAGAGCTCTGGCCAGGGGTTGGGGATAAAGACCAAAACATATGCTTCTTATTACATCACAATATCAGAGGAGTAAATACCAGGAAGCAGGGATCAGTGGAAGCCATCTTGGAGGCTGCCTACCAATATACCATTCTGATTGCTTCTGGGGAGGGGAAACTGATGGTTTGGGCCAGGGCAAGAAAGGAAGCTTTTCACTGTATATGCTTTTGTACTTAAAAATATTTTGAACCATGTTAAATATATTAAAATGTTTTAATGTTTATTTATTTAAAAAAATTTTTTTAACGTTTATTTATTTTTGAGACAGAGAGAGACAGAGAATGAATGGGGGAGGGTCAGAGAGAGGGAGACACAGAATCTGAAACAGGGTTCAGGCTCTGAGCTGTCAGCCCAGAGCCCGATGCGGGGCTCGAACTCACGGACCGCGAGATCATGACCTGAGCCGAAGTCGGCTGCCCAACCGACTGAGCCACCCAGGTGCCCCTGTTTATTTATTTTTGAGAGAGAGACAGAGCATGAGTGGGAGAGAGGCAGAGAGAGAGAGAGGGAGACATAGAATTCAAAGTAGGCTCTAGGCTTTGAGCTGTCAGCATACAGCCCAACGTAGGCTGAACTGTGAGATTGTGACCTGAGCTGAAGTCAGACACTTAACTAATTGAGCCATCCAGGCACCCCCCACCATGTTGAATATATCAAGAACAACATTTCTCCTACCAGTTCCCTATGATTTAAAAGTAAAGTAAAAAAGATTCTCCTACCAGTTCCCCATGATTTATTTATGTGTTTGTTTATTTAAATCAGAACATATATTGTGTGACTAAATGCTGAAATCCTTAAGATGAACTGCATGCTGCAACAGCTGCCCCCTTGGGTTTAGGTGTTGTTCATGGGTTCAGGAATCCATGCCTGAATCTGCAGTATACAATTTTTAGGTGCCTCATTCGACCGGTCCCAGTGGTATTTGGTCTTTCGGCTCTGGCACTCCAGTTATACTTTCTCTTCTGCTTGGCAGGATAGCCACATTTACCACAGGTCAGCTTTTTTTTTTTTTAACATTTATTTATTTTTGAGAGAGAGTGTGAGTAGGGGAGGGGCAGAGAGAGGGGGACGAAAAATCTGAAGCAAGCTCTGTGCTGACAGCTGAGAGCTCAATGTGGGGCTTGAACCCACAAACCACAAGACCATGTTCTGAGCTGAAGTCAGACACTTAACCAAGTGAGTCACCTAGACGCCCACCACAGGTCAACTTCTGAAGGTGGTAGGCCTTGAAGCCCAGCGGTGGCACAACATGATGTACGTGACCCATAAGCGGGTCTTACTGTGATGTTTTCCAAATGATGATGCCCCCTTCGTCACCTTGTTTCTACAGCTGAGACCAAAGAGCCTCCATGATTTAGACTGGTGTTCTCAAATTTAACATGTGATAGAATCAGCAAAAGACTTGTTTTTGTTTTTTTTGTTTTTTGTTTTAAGTTTATTTATTTTTGAGAGAGAGAGTGAGAGAGTGAGTGTGTGCATGTGTACATGCAAGCAAGGGAGGGACAGAGAGAGAGGGAGAGAAAATCCCAAGCAGCCTCCACACTATCAGTGCAGAGCCCAATATGGGGCTTGAAACCAAGAACCATGAGATCATGACCTGAGCTGAAATCAAGAGTCAGATGTTTAATGGACTGAACCACCCAGGCATCCCACCAAAAGACTGGGTTCCAATGTCAGAATTTCTGATTCAATAGGTCAAGGGTAGGGATTGAAAATTTGTATTTCTAACAACTTTTAGAGTGATGCTGATACTGTTGCAGGATGGTCAAGAAAGAATTCTTGAGATGTTTTATGGTGCAACTTAGTAAGTTTATTTAAATATCAGGAGGGCAGGACTAGTGGGCAGAAAGAGCTACACTTTTGCTCTATGAAGCTGGTGGTTATATGCTTTGTGCTCAAGGGGGAGGGATTTGAGCAGGGAGTATTACATCATATATGTTTCTTCGAATTTCTATTCATAAAACTACTTTCACAAGATTTCTCTGGTGCTTATCATTCAGTTCGATATTAGCTATTGGTGAGATATATAGGCAGTCATGAGACCCTTTAAGAATGTAGCAATCAGCATGTATTTGATCCTTATCGAAACTATGCAGGCTATAGGTCAGCCTTCTGGGCTGAAGGTGAACGTTTTTCTGCTTCTAGTCCTTATCAATACTACTGGCCCAGGGAGCACATTTTGAGAAGCTCTGATTTAAACCCACTCTGTCCAATACAATAGCCACTACCCACATGTGACTACTAAGCACTTCAAATGAGTCTAGTCCAAATCGAGGTGTGCTGTAAGTACACGCTGGATTTGAAAGACTTAGTACAAAAGAATGTAAAATATCTCCTTAGTAATTTTCTTCATTGATTCTATGTTGAAATGATAATATTTTAGATATATTGGGTTAAAGAAAATATATTAAAAATTCCATGTTTCTTTTTACATGTTGGTTACCAGAAATTTTCAATTAACATATGTGGCTCATGTTACATTTCTGTTGGACAGTGCTGATTCAGACAATTCTTTGTTCTCTCCTCCTCAATGCTCACCATTTCTGGTCCTGTAACACCAAGATTTTGCTAAGAGATTAAGTCTGGTACACTTATTGTCTAAATTTTTAATAAATGATGACTTAGTAAATTTGCTCAGTTAAAGCCTGTTTCAACCTGTTGTCCACATGTAAAAGAGTAACCGATAGGAGGAAATTTTTTGACATCTTAACAGCCAGGTGGAGAAGATACCTTTGGTTAGTCAGACCTTCTCAACTCTTCTTGGCTCCCACTGAAGTCCAGCCACTTATGTGGTTTCAGCACAGGGAAGGACAGGACCCTCAGGCAAAAGAAGAATTCATTCCCTTTTTTCAGGCTTGACAGAAGTTTTTTTCTCATAACATAAGCATGTTAAAAAAGAAAAACCAAATTAATGTTAAACTACAGAACAACTATTTTAAAGGATTTCAAGTTACCACTACATGAATGTCACATTATTTTTGTGAATGTCACATTCTTTCTTTATGTGGGTCAAAGGAATTTTTAAAAATATTTTTTATTTTAGGGGCGCCTGGATGGCTCAGTCAGTTAAGTGACCTACTTTGGCTTAGGTCATGATCTCACAGTTCTTGAGTTCTCACAGTTCTGCTGTTAGCAAAGAGCCTGCTTTGGATCCTCTGTTACCCTCCCCCCTCCCCCCCCCCCCCCCCGCCACTTCCCACTCACATTCATTTTCTCTCTCTCTTGGGGCACCTGGGTGGCTCAGTTGGTTGAGTGACTGACTTCGGCTCAGGTCATGATCTTACAGTTTGTGAGTTTGAGCCCCGCGTCGGGCTCTGTGCTGACAGTTCAGAGACTGCAGCCTGCTTCAGATTCTGTGTCTCCTGCTCTCTCTGCCCCTTTCCTGCTCACAGTTTGTCTCTCTCTGTCTCTGAATAATAAACATTAAAAACATTTTAAAAACATCTTCTCTCTCTCTCACTCTCAAAAATAAACACAAAAAACTTAAATTTATAAAACTTAAAGTTTAACTTTATTTATTTATTTATTTATTTATTTATTTATTTATTTATTTTTAGTAATCTCTACACCCTAGGTAGGGCTCAAACTCAAAACCCCAAGGTCAAGTATTGTGTCTTCTGACTGAGTGAGCCAGGGGCCCCTCAAAGGACTTTATTGAATCCATACACAAATAAACATTTTCTTTTTCTTTTTTTTAATTTTTTTTTAACGTTTATTTATTTTTGAGACAGAGAGAGACAGGGGAGGGGCAGAGAGAGAGGGAGACACAGAATCTGAAACAGGCTCCAGGCTGTGAGCTGTCAGCACAGAGCCGGACGCAGGGCTTGAACTCCCGGACCGTGAGATCATGACCTGGGCTGAAGTCGGACGCATAACCGACCAAGCCACCCAAGCGCCCCACAAGTAAACATTTTCAAAACATTAAGCTTAATCACTTGCTAGTTACTTTATCAAGTAGAAAAATTAGCTTTTTATTTCCATATATGAATAATAATTAACCAGCTAATTCAATCATCATGAGTCTTTCCTTTTTTTTTTTTATTTTAGAGAGAGAGAGAGAGAGAGCATGTGAGCAGGAGAGAGGGGCAGAGGGAGAGATAATCCCAAGAGGGCTCCACACTCAGTGCGGAGCCCAACACAGGGCTCGATTCTACTATCCTGGGATCATGACCTGAGCCGATATCTAGAGTCAGACATTCAACTGACTGAGCCACCCAGGTGCCCCATAAGTCATTTTGTTTTTAATATGGTACTCCAAACAGAATTACATAAAATATTTTATAATTAGTTTTTTCAAAGCTACACATTCATGTAATTTCAAGAGTCAAATAATTCTACAAGTTCTAATATATAAAATAGCAGTTCTTTCCATTTTCTGGTCTCAGATTGTTTTAGATTGGAAACAGTTTTTCCTTCAAGGTTATTCACAGAGTGTATACACTAAGTAACAGTTTCTCAATAACGATGTTTCCATTGAAAAGCTTAATATATTTGTTACTTATTTACCCTTTTTATGAAATATGTTCCCAAGAGGCAACCAATTTTCACCTTCTTAGGTAATTCTTTTGGAATTTACCTCCGGGTCTCTAAAATAACATGCATTGCTACTTCTTCTTTTTTTTTTTTTAAGCTTATTTATTTATTTTCAAGACAGAAAGAGACAGTGTGTGTGGGGGGGGGGTTGGGTAGGGGGAGAGAGAGAGAGGGAGCGAGAGAATCCCAAGTAGGCTCCACCGTGTCAGCACAGATCCTGATGTGGGGAACCAATGAGATAACGACCTGAGCTGAAACCAAGAGTCAGACGCTTAACCGACTGAGACACCTAGGTGCCCCTGCATTGCTGCTTCTTATTTTTCAAATTCAGGCATTATTTATTGTCTTCCTTTCACGGAAGATGAGGATTTAACTCTTTTGCTGTTCTGTACCATGTCACATGTACTCTTCCCATTTCCTTATGCTTCTCATATATTGAAATAGAATTTCAAAAGAGCAACATACAGCATTTGCTTTATTATAACCACGTAAATGATGTTTTCACGCACTCATCATGATGAGCACTGAGTAATGTGTAGAATTGTTGAGTCACTATATTGTACACCTGAAACTAATAGAACACTGTATGGTAAGTACACTGGAATTAAAATTTAAAACTTAATAAATAAAAAAATAAAACTAACTAAATAAATGCTATTCTTATTGAAGTTAGTATTATACTATGAGCACTTCTCCTTTCTTTCACATTTTATCTATTGTGATTATCTTGGTTTTTCATTTATTTATTTTTTTAATGTTTATTTATTTTTGAAGGAGAGAGAGACAGAGTGTGAGTGGGGGAGGGGCAGAGAGAGAGGGAGACACAGAATCCAAAGCAGGCTCCAGGCTCTGAGCTGTCAGCACAGAGTCCGATGTGGGGCTCAAACTCATGAACCGCGAGATCATGACCTGAGCCGAAGTCGGACGCTCAACTGACTGAGCCACCCAGGCGCCCCTTGGTTTTTCATTTATTAATGTAACCTCAAACTTCCTCTAGTTATAGAAATCTGCTTTTGATACATGGAAAAATATTGGTATTCTAGCAATAATATTTTATCAATTTAATCTACTTTTAGACATCTCTTCCAGAGCTTTCCAGTCTATATTGGTTCCTCTGTAGACCTGTACCACTATTTTGCTGGTCTCTGCCTTTACCATCTTCCTAAGGGTTTTACTACTTTAGTTCTGTTTGATTGGACCTTCGATTTTGTATCATATTTTCCCCCCTTCCTGGTTTACTCCTTGACTTTGGTGGAGTCCATTTCCTAGTTGTTTTTGAGAAAGGGTAAATGGTGAATACATTTTTTTTTTGAGATGTTCTATGCCTGAAAATATTTTTACTTTACTTCCACAACTGATAATTTGTCTGAGTAGGGAATTTTAGGTTAGAAATAATTTTCTCTCAAAGAGGTTTCCTGAGAGTGTACACTAATAAATATTTTCATAGTAATGTTCCTGCTGATAGGTTTACTGTCATTTTTACTGTGTTTTAAAATCCTGCTGGAAGGATTTATTCTTTATCCTTGGTGCTTTGAAATTTCACAGTGATAAGCCTTGGTGGAAGCCTGTGTTCATCCATGTTTACTAGACACTTGGTAGACCTTTTCTGTCTAGAAACTCATGTCCTGTGGTTCAGTAAAAAAATAAATAAATAAATAAAATAAAATCCTAAATTATTTCTGGATTATTTTTCTCCCCTCTATTTTTCTCTCTTCTCCCTTTTAAAAGCAAAAAACAAACAAAACTCCTACTCTTTGAAAATGTTATTCCTCTCAGTCTGATCCTACATTGTTTTCTCTTCTATAATTTTTTTTTTTTTAGTTTTTAGTTTTTCCTCAACTTTCAGGGAGATCTCTTCAAGTCAGAATCCCAAACTACAGCCAAGATTTTAATTTCTGTGATCATATTTTCAATTTCCAAGACTTTGTATTGCTCTTTAAAATTTAGAATTTAGGGGCGCCCAGGTGACTCAGTCAGTTGTGTCTCGACTCTTGATTTTGGCACAGGTCATGATCTCAGGATTTGTGAGATCAAGCCCTGCCTCAGGCTCTGTGCTGAGTGTGGAACCTGCTTGAGATTCTCTCTCTTTCTCCCTCTCTCTCTGCCCCTCCCCAACTCACTCTCTCTCTCTCAAAATAAATAAACATTAAAAAAATAAGGTCTCTTTAAAAAAATTTAAAGTCCATTTTAATTGCAACTTATTCTTGTTTTATAGATGAAATATCTCTGAAGCTATGAGAAATAGTTTTTTTATTTGTTTTCTTCTTTCATATGATATAGATTTCCTCCAAGTTGCTTTTTCTGTTTTTTTTTCCTAGTTATTGTGTTTCATGTTAGATTTTTCATTTAATGTCTGATGATGTGTGGCTAAGTGCTCATATTTAATATTGCACTTCCTCTAGCCTCTTTATGTGGGTAGGAATTGTCCACTGTGGCCTTTAGTATATGGCAACCTGACTTAGCTGTTTTATCAAGGAACCATTGATGTCACTTTCTTTAGCTGTTTTGGGCTAATCAGACTCTCTAGAGAAGCCTCTTCTCTTGAATGACAGATGTGGACCTGGATGTTAGCATTCTGGGAGCTGAGTCAGGAAGAAGGACAGGGGTAGGGAAGTATCTCAACAACTATATATATATATATATATATATATATATATATATATATGCTTTTAGTTTATTTTTGAGAGTGAAAGAGTATGAGTGTAGGAAGGGAAGAGAGAGAGAAGGACAGAGGATCCAAAGTGGGCTCTGCACTGAGAGCAGTGAGCCTGATGCGGGGCTTGAACTCATGAACCGTGAAATCATGACCTGAACCGAAATCAAGAGTGGGACACTTAACTGACTGGGCTATCCAGGCACCTCAAGATTTGTTATAAGAATTTTTATTTAGTATACTTGTTTCTAGTGTGAAACCCTTACCTTCAAATGAACCTGGTATCACCTAGTCCAGTGACCCTGTATTTTACCCTTTCTAAAGAACAAGCTTCCATTCTTCTGCCAGGATGGAAGAAGCAAAAGTTGTTTTGTCAGCAGATGTGTGGGTGGGCACCCGGGAGCCTAACATTTCCTAATCAGATTTTCAATCTTTCTGTCTTTAGCCTCTCATTTTCCCCCAATTCAGAAGTGTCTGGTGCCACCAACTTCTGAGTCTTTTATGAGTTTTTCTGATATAAATCAGATTGATTCCCTGTTTTCTCCATTGTTGCCTTAAGATCTGCTAAGTCAGTTAATACCCATCCATCTCCATTCCAGTTGCCAAAATATGATTGCTATTATCATTTTTGTTTTCTTTATCCTTACTTGTTTATTTTTTAAATACCTTCATTGTTTCTATAATGGAGTTTTGCAAGAGGGAACTTTGGCAAAAAAACAAAACAAAACAGGGGCGCCTGGGTGGCGCAGTCGGTTAAGCGTCCGACTTCAGCCAGGTCACGATCTCGCGGTCTGTGAGTTCGAGCCCCGCGTCGGGCTCTGGGCTGATGGCTCAGAGCCTGGAGCCTGTTTCTGATACTGTGTCTCCCTCTCTCTCTGCCCCTCCCCTGTTCATGCTCTGTCTCTCTCTGTCCCAAAAATATATACACGTTGAAAAAAAAAAAATTAAAAAAAAAATAAATAAATAAAAAAAACAAAAAACAAAACAAAACAAAACAAAAAAGAAACAAAAAAACCCACAGTTGTTCAAAGTACCATTTTAGGGGCGCCTGGGTGGCTCAGTTGGTTAAGCGGCCGACTTCGGCTCAGGTCATGATCTCGCGGTCCATGAGTTCGAGCCCCACGTCGGGCTCTGTGCTGACAGCTCAGAGCCTGGAGCCTGTTTCGGATTCTGTGTCTCCCTCTCTCTGACCCTCCCCTGTTCATGCTCTGTCTCTCTCTGTCTCAAAAATAAATAAACGTTAAAAAAAATTAAAAAAAAAACACAAAGTACCATTTTAAGTAGAAGTCAGAAATGTGTTAAATATTGTTTAGTAAAAAAATTAATTTAAAAAAACCAGATGTTAAATTGGCCAAGGTAGTGAACAAATCACACACTTCGACTTCCTATCTTTCCAACTTCCTGATGAAATGATTCAAGAATTGTAAAAAAATATTTTTTTCTGGAAACTAAAGAGGAACCCATTTCCCACTTTAATCTTGATGTAATTTCTATGGATCTAAGTCTATTGAAAGGTTTGGAGCAGAGAAGCAACTATATAGACAATTTTCTAAAGTTTGGGACTATCTCATTTGGAGATAAAACAAAAGAAAACAAACAACAAACAAACAAACAAACAAACAAACGACCTTGTGCATTGAGAATTCCCCAAAGATTACCTCTTTTGGGGAAAAAAATATAAGCTGGTATTGTCTTTATTTTAGGTTCCTAAAAGGTAAGCCACATTTAGATATACTGCATACATTCAATTCAACAAATATTTATTGAGTACCTGCTATGTGCTGGGTACTGCTCTAGTCACTGGAAATATAACAATGAACAAAACAGACAAAAATCCCTGCCCTTGTGGAACTTCATTCCAGCAGGAGAAGATGCAATAAACAATACACATAATAATTATAAGAATATGTAGTGTGTGAGAAGACTGTAAGTGTTATGGGAAAAATAAAGCAGAGAAAGGAGAGGATCTGAAGTAGATGGGTTGGAGGGCTAATTACAACATTATTTAGGGTGACCAATGAAGGTCTCATTTGAAAGGTATCATTTGAGTAAAGACTTAAAGAAGGCAAGCAAATCAATAGTGAAGTTATTTGTGGGAAGAGTGTTCCAGGCAGAGAAAACAGAGGGGCAAGATGACAACTGTGGTTGGAATAGAATGAAGAAGAAAGCATTAGGAGATCAGATCAGGGAGGTGAAGTAGGGTGGGAGGAACTTCAAGTTTTGTGGAGTCTTGTTGGCTATTACAAAGGTTTTGTTTTTACTTTGAGTGAAAGGGGAACCATTGCAGGGTTTTGAGTAGAGGAATAACAAGAGCGAATACAGTGAGATCATTTTAGGAACTATCTCAGCATCCAGGGGAGAGATGATGATGGCTTAGACCAGGCTGGTGGCAATAGACACGGTGTGAAGTAATCAGATTCTACATGTAATTTGAAGGAGGAACTAACCAGATTTCCTGGTGGGTAGGATATGCACTGTGAGAAAGAAGGGAATCAAAGGTGATTCCAAATGAATCCTGAGGACTTTCTTATTCCAAAGATAAGTAGAAACTCATAAGATTCCATGCATTCTCATATGTAGATGAAAAATAACAATGGAATTATGCTAACTGTTTTAAGGGGAAAAGATCATGATCCTAGGCTGTTATACCTAGCTGTCTCTGAAGTGGCAAATTACTGTGGCAGTCAGAGAGATCAGCTGGCTGAGATCAAACTAATTTTAGGCAACCACAATGGAAAAAGAGGAAATGAGTAAAAAAAAAAAATGTTCATCACAACAGTCAAATGACATCAATGAAACACCTTAAGACCACCACCTCCTTTGCTTTCTTGCCTGGGAGGGCCTTCTCTTGCAGATCTGTTCTGTGCCCATGTATCACCCCTAGGATAAAGCCTGCCAGCAGAATGCTGCAGCCTTGGTGTGGGAGGCCTAGCTCAGGGGAAATTGAACAGCTCAGTGACTGACACAAGTTCTGAGGGAGTGCAAACCATCTATCAACAGTTTTTTGTCCTTAATAAAAAAATTAATCACAATAAAAAGCTCAAAAAAAGCATGATATATAAGAAATAGTGATAAGCAAAGAAACTGGAAAGCTTAGAGTTAAGTATAAATAGTTGTTGGTAAAGTGATTTTGAAGTTTAAGGTGATTCCTAGAAGAAATTCTTAAAATAGGAGAGACAAAATAAGAAAAATTAATAGCAATCTTGAACTGACTCACAATAAAAGTGAAAGTAGGGTAAAAGGAAGGGGAGAATAAAGTCTTGGTAAAAGTATCCTAGTCTAACATATGCAATGGGAAAAAGTCTCTTCAACCAATGGTGTTGGGAAAACTGGACAGCTACATGCAAAAGAATTAAACTGGACCACTTTCTTACACCACACACAAAAATGAACTCAAAATGGGTGAAAGACCTAAATGTGAGACCTGAAACCATAAAAACCCTAGAAGAGGACATAGGCAGAAATGACTCTGATATTTGCCATAGCAACATTTTTCTAGATATGTCTCCTGAGGCAAGGGAAACAAAAGCAAAAATAAACTATTGGGACTTCATCAAAATAAATGCTTCTGCAAAGCAAAAGAAACAATGAACAGTGCTAAAAGACAACCTACTGAATGGGAGAAGATATTTGCAAATGACATATCTGCTAAAGGGTTAATATCCAAATATGTAAGGAATTTCTACAACTCAAAAAACCCCAAATAATCCAAATGGGCAGAAGACATGAAAAGACATTTCTCCAAAGAAGACACCTTGATGTCATTTGACTGTTGTGATGAGCATTTTTTTTAACTCATTTTCATCCAAAGAAGCCAACAGACACATGAAAAGATGTTCAACATCACTGATCAATGGGGAAATGCAAATCAAGACCACAATGAGATATCATCTCACACCTGTTGGAATTGCTAAAATCAAAAACACAAGAAACAGCAAGTGTTGGTGAAGATGTGGAGAAAAAGGAAAACTCGTGCACAGTTGGCGGGAATGTAAAATGGTGCAGTCACTGTGGAAAACAATATAGTGGATCTTCAAAAAATTAAAAATAGAATTGCTGTATGACCCAGTATTCTTCTAGTGGGTATTTACCCAAAGAATATGAAAACACCAATATGAAAAGATATGTGCATTCCTATGTTTATCGTAGCATTATTTACATTATATATATACATAATATATGTGTATATACACATATATACATATTATATACATATATATTGCCATTTGCAACAACATGGATGGATCTAGAGGGTATAATGCTAAGTGAAATAAGCAAGTCAGAGAAAGACAAATACCATATGATTTTATTCATGTGTGAAATTTAAGAAACAAAACAAACAAAGGGGGCACCTGGGTGGCTCAGTTAGGTGAGTGTCTGACTCTTGATTTTGGTTCAGGTCATGATCTCACGGTTTGTGGGATCAGGCCATGCCTTGGGCCTGTGCTGACAGTGCAGCACAGATCCCTGCTTAGAATTCTCTCTTTCCCTCTTTCTCTAGCCCTCACCCACTCATGCGTGCACACATGCACTCTCTCTCTCTCTCAAAATAAATAAACATTTTTTAATTAAAAAAAAGGAAGAAAACAAAAAAGAGACAAACAACAAACCCAGCATCTTAAATATAGAGAACAAACTGGTGGTTACTAGAGGGCAGGTGAAAGGGGGAATGGGGGAAATAGGTGAAGGAGATTAAAAACACACTTATGATGAGCCCTGAATAATGTATAGAATTGTTGAATCACTACATTATACACCTGAAACTAATATAACACTGTATGTAAATTATACTGGAATTTTTAAAAAATTTAAAAATTACAAATAAACAAATATTTTTTTAAAAGAGATGAGATTAGGACATAGAATGCACAGAAGGAATGCCACATGAAGACACAGGAAGAAGGTAGCTATCTGCAAGCCAAGATGCAAAGCCTCGGAAAAAATCAACTCTGTCAACATCTTTTTTTGTTTTTTAGAGTTTAAGGAATGCAAGTTTATTTTAATATCCAGAAATAAATAATAATTATTAAAACACACTAAAATAAACAATTCATGTTGGTAGATCAGTAGATAGTGAAAATGTATTTGACTAAATTTAATAGCTCTGGGTTTTTTTTGCCATACAACTTCTCTATATAAGTAAGATATTAAAAATAGATACTAATAAAATATGATACAGACTTTTTCTCCAAAAAACTAACCCCATAAAAATATAGGCCTTTGAAATTAAATTATGATAGTCATAGAGCACATTTTATATTGGACTTGAGGTGTTTTAGTGAAATGAAAAAAATTTTATGTTTCTCAAGTTTTTGAAATTCTGAAAAGGTAAAATTTGTAAAGAGTTATAAATTAAATCAATAGTTAAAAAAAGATTTGAATTTAATTAGGAACTAGACAGGTATGTCTATTGTCAACATTATTATTCATTGCCTTAGAAGTTCTTGAGCATCCAATGTCTTGCATAAACACTAGAAAAACAAGAATAAAATGCCCTATTTTTGCTGATGGATTATATTTCCATAAAATGCAAGCAACCAAGAAAAAATTAAAGACGTTTAGAATCCATCAAAAAATTGGGTAATGTGGGGGCACCTGGGTGGCTCAGTCAGTTAAGCATCCGACTTCAGCTCAGGTCATGATATCATGGTTTGTGGGTTCAAGTCCCGCGTCGGGTTCTGTGCTGATAGCTTGGAGCCTAGAGTCTGCTTCGGATTCTGTGTCCCCATCTCTTTCTGCCCCTCCTCTGCTTGTGCTCTGTTTCTCTCTCTCTCAAAAGTAAACATTAAAAAATTAAAAAAAAATAAAATGTTAAAAAAATTGGGTAATGTGAATGGAAGGAATAAACATAAACATAAATCAACCCATTTTTTTCTACTGCAGCAATACTTAGAAAAATATAGGTCAATCTGTAGTGGAAATTATTAGTTATAGCAAAAATACCCTGAAAGTACTTAGTAATAAATTTAGGTAAAAGTGATATAAGATTTACATGAGAAACTCTGTCAACATCCTCATCTCAGACTTCTAGCCTCCAAAATTGTGAGAAAAATAAGTTTCTGTTGTTAAACCAATACATAAAATAAAAATAAAATAAAATAAAATAAAATAATTGTTTATAGGGGAGAAAAAATTAGATAATGTATCTTGATGGTTATAAAAAATGTTGTTTCCCATCATAATTCTTAACAATTTATGGGTAACCACATGTAAAAGAGAAAAAGGACGGAAACAAAAATTGCAAACTCAAATGTCCACAGGGGTCAGAGAGGTAACATAGAAGTAGGCAGTCTTACCTTTTTTTTCCCCTTGAAACATAGCTGTATTGTTCAGCTCAGGCCACCATAACAAATACCATAGACTGGTTGGCTTAAACAACAGAAATTTATTTTCCCACGGTTCCGGAGGCTAGAAGTCTGAAAACAAGGTGCTAGTATAATCTAGTTCCGGTGAGAGCTCTCTTCCTGGCTTACAGATGGCTGCCTTCTTGTTGTGTCCTCACATAGAACAGAGAGAGAACAAGCTCTCTGGTATCTTTTCTTATAAAAGAACTAATCCCGTCATGAGAGTCCCACTCTCATGACTGCCTCTGAACCTAATTATTGCCCAAAGGCCCCATCTCCAAATACTATCACTTGAGGGTTAGGACTTCAACATATATATGGGGGGCAGGGGACACAATTCAGTCCATGGCAATGGCCCTCTTCAGTCTTTAATAAAAATGATCATACCATGAGAACAGAGGCATGTTCTACCATAAGAAAACAAAAGTGCAAACAAAGATTATAAATACAAAGTGAGATTTACTTTCCACCTTGAAAAGAACACAAAATGGCGAGAAATATGGTAGACCAGAGGGTACATACCTCCTATAGGGGACCAGCCACCATTTAGTTCCAGATGATTGTTGCCATGCTAGGAGCACCTTATTATAGATCTTCTGGTTTTTCAAGTGTGGCTAGACAGATACCTGAATTTCTATGTGAAATATCCAGAATTTTAAATATTAGATCAAAAAAATTTAAATACTCTATGAGGCCAAGACAAAAACAAAAAGAAAACCCAACCATATCTGTGGGCTGAATATAAACTATCAATTTGCAACCACTGATATAGGACTTCAAAATTACTAAAGATCAGGAAAGTAAAATACATAGAATGCACGAGCCAAAATAGCAATAATAAGAATAGATATGATTTAAGTACAATAAAAGTAAATGTAGTAAATTCTCCCATTTGTAGGCACTCGTGTTGAGAAAAGAAAAATCCCCAAAGACACACCTGAAATAATATGACTAAAACAGTTTGAAAATAAAGGGAGATGTTTTATATTAAAACATGTGCCAACAAAAGAAGGCTTTTGTGGGTAAAATGATAAGGAAATGTATTGGCTCATATAACTGGAAGGGTAAAGTTAAGGAGGGGTTTATGGTTATTTCTATAGCTCGATGATTTCACCAAGGACCCACTTTATTTGATCTGTGTGATTTGTACCCTGCAATATTATATTCATCCTAAACCAGGCTTCCTTTATGATAACAGGATGGTTGCCAGTTACAATCTGAATATAGGTTTTAATGTTTATGGGTAAGTGGAAGAGAGTTGCTCACTTAACTATTTGAAAAAAAAAAAAAAGGAAGCCTGTCCCTTTGGTAGATTTGGGACAGTTTAGTAATATGGCTGTTCCTAAACTAATAGAGTTTACCTGGGAATGCCATGTTCTCATTGGCTTAAGTCTTCTATTAGTTATCTATTGCCACACAACAAATTACCCTAAAACTTCATCACTTAAAGCCACAACAAACATTTATTGCCTCTCAAGGTTTCTTTGGGAGAGGAGGAGCTTAGCTGAACAGCATTGGCTTGGGATTTCTCATGAAGATTCAGTCAAGATGTCAGGTGGAGTTGCAGTCTTCTGAAATCGCAGCTGAGTGTGGAGGGGCCCCCTTTCAAGATGGTTCACTCACATTGCTGATGCCTCAGCTCCTCTTTTCAGGTCCACTTCACAAGGCTATAGGAGTCATAACATGTTGACTGGCTTACCCCAGAATGAATAATTCAAGGGGAACACTCAGTGGAAGCTATGTCCTTGGAAGTCACATAGTATGCTTTCCACCATATTCTATTTGTCACAGCAGAGAAAGAGAATTTCTTTTTCCCAACAGTTTCAATCAATATTCTAGAATTGTTTCTCATTAGTCTAGCCTGGGTCCTTATCACTGACCAAACCTGAGTCTTGTGCTTGGAGCTGAGGGGTGGGATCAGTCCCATCTGAAACATATGGACTGAAAATGAGGGAAAGAGAGAGTTCCTCAAAGGGAAATCAGGATATTGTTACCAGAAAAGGAAGAAATAGATACAGGACAAGCAAAAATAAAAGATGTCCACTATGGTGGCCATGTATTAATTGAAATTGTTACAGGAAGTGTGCATTACTTCTTTGAAAAAAATTTAAAGACATAAAAAGTTTAAAGATATTAACAGTGATTAACATCTACATGGTGGGATTACAGCAAAATTTCTCCTACTTTTCTATTTATTCCAAATTTCTTTTCATGGGTATGTATAACTTTTATAATTAGAAAATAACAATAACTATTATTTTATAAAAGGTAAAATTCACTGGTCTAAAAATGGAAATAGGGTACAGCACTTAAACAACACAGATTTTTAAAAAATCGATTTAGCCAAAGGGACAGGAAAAAGAAAGGAAACAAGAATATACAATGATAGAAAATGTAAACCATGATCACTAGAGCAAAATTATATACACCACTTATTAATATGAATCTATATATCTTTTTAAAAGATAAAGTCCAACTATATGCTATATTGACCATAAAAATGACGTGAAATTGTTGAGAATAAAGTAAAAATCACATCTTTACATTATTGTCTTTCTCTCTGGAAACAAAGCATGTCCTCCATTTATTAAAAGAATCTTTAAAATGGAAAGTATTTTGGGGTGCCTGGGTGGCTCAGTTGGTTAAGCATCCAACTTTGGCTCAGGATCATGATCTTGCAGTTTGTGAGTTCGAGCCCCGCATCTGGCTTCATGCTGACAGCTCAGAGCCTGGAGCCTGCTTCAGATTCTGTGTCTCCCTCTCTCTCTGCTTCTCCCCTGCTCTCCCTCTCTTTCTCTCAAAAATAAAAAAAAAAAACATTAAAATAAATAAATAAACTAAAATATTAAATCTTTACTTAAAAATTTTTTAATGTTTAAAAAAATTTTAATGTTTTTTGTTTGTTTTGTTTATTTTTGAGAGAGGGAAAGAGAGACAGAGCACAAGATGGGGAGGGCAGAGAGAGAGGGAGACACAGAATGCAAAGTAGTTTCCAGGCTCCAAGCTGTCTTGCACAGAGTCTTATGGGGCTTGAACCGACAAACCACAAAATCATGACCTGAGCCAAAGTCAGACACTTAACCGACTGAGCCACCAGGTGCCCCTAAAATGCAAATGCATCATGGGAATTACCCCCAAAACCAAGAGCACACTGTACACACTGCATGTTCGCCAATCTGACAATAAATTATATTTATAAATAAATAAATAAATAAATAAATAAATAAATAAATAAATAAATAAAATGTAAAAATAATCTTTTCTACTTGATATAGTCTTGGTGAATAGTCAATTATATTGCCTTGTACTCCCCTGGCCAAAGGTGGACATGTAACCCAAGCTAACCAATCAAACTCTCTATTCCTGGAATTTGAATCTTGAGTCATGTGATCTGAGAACCAAAAAGGGTTGAAGCTGTTTTATCTGGCTAATGATCAGCATCTTCAAGATGTCAATGTCCTATTTAGATCTTTGCCATAATCCATGCCCATCACTGCTGTACTTTTCTCCTTCTGGATCTCAGAGGTTCTTAAGAGACAAATTCTTTCTCCTCCCTCATGGGCACTTTCTGTACGTTGGATTTTCTGCCCCTGTGACAGGCAGCCAGTGACCAGCTCTGGGAGGCTGTGTAAGGCTCTTGGGCACAGAAATTGTTCTGAGCAACTCTTGGGATGCTGAAAGCCCTTCATAAATGCTGGTTACCCCCAAATAATTAAAGAAAGTCATTCTACTACTCTCCTATCATGCTGGAGAGCCCTGTGATGTTCTTAGGCTCATCTGCCTGGGCCTGTCATCAGGCAGCCCTTCTCACTGTACATTCTTACTGCCTTTCTGGATTCTGCTTATGAAAGTAAACCTTCTGCACTCAGACCACCCTAAATCTTCTTTTCATAGCTACTCTAGGATCCATACAGAGATGTGGAAGTGAAGGGTAGTTGTGGTCAGGGTACAGCATGTAGGGCACTTCCTCCATTATCAGGTTCCTATTCTTTTTCTCTGGAATCTCTGGAATACACAGTCTTCCTTTCTTTTTATATACTCTCTTGTCTTCAACTATCATAAACAATCATCATTTTACTTTGGGTTTTCCCTCTTCATTCTTTCTCTTTTCCTGGGACACTGGCTGGTGTAAGGGAGGGGGAAGCTCTACTGATCAAATCTACTGAGTTGTCCATGCATATAAGTTCTTTCTGTTTCCCTGCAGGGCCTAGACTTTTAAAATGCAAAGGCAAATAAAAGATTCCTTGTTTTCCCTCTTCCATGTCCTCTCACTAAAAACAAATGGCATAGAACCATTCTGTCTGCTGTCTCAATGTGGAGGGAGGGGGAGGACTGTTGCTGTACATATTTTAAAACTGATAACCACATAAGCTGTGTGAACATCCTTATATATACGTCTATTTGAACACATGAGGAAACATCTATAAATTAAGTTGGAATTTGAATATTTTTAACGTGAATTTTGGTGGAACACAAAAATATTCTAATACATTTCACAGTCATTAGGATGGCTACTATCCAAAAAATGAAAAAATGGAATTTTTTTTTAGTGTTAGTGAATATGTGCAGAAATGGAAACCCCTGTGAATCGTTGGTGGGAATATAAAATGGGGGTGGAAAACAGTTTGGCAGTTCCTCAAAAAGCTAAAGGTAAAATGACCAAAATGTCCAGCAATTATACTCCTAGGTATATGTCTAAAAATATTGAAAACAGGGACTCAAACAGATGTTTGTATACTTCTGTTCATAGCAGTGTCATTCACAATTGCCAAAAGTTGGAAAAAGTGGCCATGAACAAATGACTGGATAAACAAATGTATTATATACATACATTGGAATATTATTCAGCCTTAAAAAAGAATAAAAGTAGAAAAAAACAAAAACAAAAACAGAAAACAAATAATAGGGGTGCCTAGCTGACTCAGTTGGTTGAACATGTGACTCTTGATCCTGGGATTGTGAGTTTGAACCCCAGGCTGGATGAGATTACTTAAAAACAAAATCCTTTAAAAAAATTAATGAAATTCTGATACATGTTACAACATGGATGAACCTTGAAAACACGCTAAATGAAATAAACCAGGCACAAAAGGACAAATGCATGATTCCACTTATATGAGGTACTTAGAATAGGCAAACTCATAGAGACAGAAAGCAGATTAGAGGTTACCGGGGACGGGAAGAGGGGGTAAATGGGGAATTGTTGTTTCATGGATACAGAGTTTTTGTTGGAGATGATGAAAAGTTATGGAAACGGATAGTGGTGATGACTGCACAACACTGTGAATGTACTTAATGCATTGTACATTTAAAAACAGCTAAAATAGTAAATTTAATGTTATGTATATTTTGCCACAATTTTTAAAAAAGGAACAAAACACTTTAAAGAGTATGTTTTTGAAAATTTGAGTGTAAAATAAATATTTTACAAAGCAGCAAATTGTGTGGTTCGCCCCCCACCCCGCAAAGAGAGGTAGGAAGGCCATTTATCAATCTAATTACCAAATGTTCACTTTATGTCTGCTAGTGCACCAAGACATAAGGCTTTGTATCTGAAACACACACTATTTATGGTCCAGTCTCAAGATGTTAATGAGCGCTTTGGGGAGATAAGGCATCCATGCATGATATAATTGACGTAAGACATCATTATAAGAGATGTTACAGGGTAGATTATAATGTGATCTCTTAGTTTTTTCTCTTCTCTGGAATACACAGTCTTCCTTTCTTTTTATATACTCTCTTGTCTTCAACTATCATAAACAATCATCAAGATTTTTTTTTCCCACACTTGAAACCTTTCCCAAGTCTGCCTTTGTATCTTATAGATATATCATACTTTAAAAATCCAAAACTGGACCTAAGCTCTTCAGTATGTTGTTAAGCTCAGTAAATGTGTTCACCGTACATTTTGTCATCTAAGTTAAAAATCTCTATCATTTGTATATTTTAACTAAAATGTTCAGTGGGGCATTAGAGGTGAATGGGATCACTCAGGTAGGATAATGGCATTTCTCTAGGATGGCTCAAGAGTTATTACTATATCACTTACCTCGTTCCTATTTCTACCTCATTGAAAAAGCTAAAACTTTTCACTGTCACTATTGAAGAACTACAATTTTCACTCTTTTCCATGTGTTTTTTACATTCTGATAATTAGGAAATTTCCCCAAAATTCGTGGTGTAGTGTCATGGCAAAATGAACTTACTTATAATTGTTCAAATGAATCTATTCAAATGTTCTTTTCCTATGAATTTCATTGCAACTAAAAATACTTTGAGAACTAACCTACATTGGAACCGTTATAGCATTACTATATCCCAAACCAACTCAGTATCTCTTTAGCACTCCCACAATGTCCTGTGCAAACTATCACAGTATTTCTCACACTGTATTATTATTATTATGTGTCTGTCTTTCCAAGAATGATCTGTAAGCCTTTATTCCATACGATGGACCAGCATCAGCAGCATAAGTTTTCTAGGGATATGGGTAATAGTACAGAGGAATGAGAATTGGGCCAAATCTCCTATCTGCATTATTTTCCCAAATGACAAGAACTTGTTGACAAACCCTTGCTCTGTTCTTTGGTGGCTGCAAGTTACATGACCTAGTCATTTTGCCTCTATGATGTGTGATGTCATATGTGTGCCTTGACAATCTTATTTCTGAGGTCCATGTGATTTTTGGTCTGTGGCTAATGGGTGTTGAATATGTGGATTTAGACTTGGAGGGTTCTGAAAAAGATTCTTCAAATTTAGGACAAAAATTGTCTCTATGCTGATACTCTATGGTTGGACAATTCATCAGAAAGTTAAGATTGTCTAGCATGGGTTGTGAATTGTATCATTTCATGAATGCATTTATATCCTTAGTAATATGTAGCCCTGCAAGGGAATAGGTTCAATATGCAGTCTAAGGTGATGCGTTCCTGAACTTTAGGGGACTGGAATGGGGTGTTCCAGTGATCTACTATAGCATAATAAACCACCCAACTTTAGTGGTATATTAACAATCACTTTATTATGCTCCTGTGGGTGAGGAACTCAGAGCAGAACAGGGATGCTTGTCTCAGCTCCATGGTGCTTAAGCCCTCATCTGGGAACACTGGCTTAGGGTGACTCAAATGTCTTGGGAGTTGGAATCATCTGGAAGCTTCTTCACTGAAATAACTGGTATCTGAGCTGGGATGACTCAAAAGTTGTACTCACCTGGAATTGTTGACTGGAGCACTTACGCATAGCATCTCCATGTGGCTTGGGTTTTTTGAGAGCATGGTTGCCTCATGGTAGTTCCTCTTTTTAATATGGTGGCTCAGGAATCCAAAAATTAGTATTCCAGAGAACAAAGTGGACTCTGTATGGCTTTTTCTGACCTAGCATCACTTCTGCTGAACTTTCCTTGTTGAAGCAGACACAATCTAACCACATTCAAAAGAAAGGTACTTAGACCCCACAACTCGATTAAGGGAGTAATTGCAATTTAAAAATGGTCACGATGTAGATTGCCTCTTAGGATTCTTTTTGGACCAGGTTCATGCCTCATATAGCTTTGTATGCTAGAAAGACTTCTGCCAAATTTGAGGCTACCAAGGCTTAAAGAGGATTTGGTGCACTGTAGAGGTAACTTCGTGATAAAAGGGACATCTGTCCATCAAATGTATAGGTGGTCATGACAATTTAGTAGGCCTCTTCTGTATTCTACCCTCCTATAGCTAAGAGTGCATGATTCTGGACCTTCTGGCTCTTCCATCATAGATGATTTCTGTCTTCTTTCTGACACATAAATCTGATCCTTTTACTTCCCTGTTTACAATCCTTTAAGGATTTCCTATTATCTCTAAGATAAAGTCCCAGTCCATTAGCATTACATATAAACCCCTTTATGATCTGGCCCTGACCACTGAAAACTCAGATGCTATTGTACAATATATGGCAAGACATTATTTATATAATTATTGAGTTCAAATCCAAGTTCTGCTGGGACTCATTAATTTCCTAGGCACAAGGGAGAACCGTTCTTCCCTCAGTTGATGGTAGTGTACAAGAAAAATAGCCTAGTTTCCACTGGTTTCTTTGTTAAGCCAGTTCTTGAGGGCCCAAACCTGCAGATGGGTCTAGTTCTGGAGTCAATGCTCCCCTTTGATGCTTAGTCCTTTGTACAGATGCCAGCTATTGGTCCCGATTCCTCCAACCCTCATGTTGAATTGTTTCTTGGGGGTCCTGTCCTTTCAGGCAATCTGTCACCCTTGGTCAGGGCTTCCCAGTCCATCAAACACATTTTAATAACTTTCAATCTTAAAACAATGAAGAAGGGATCAAGAGGCCTGTTTGTCCATTGAGACCCCTCTGTCTATACACATTTTTGATGTCTAACTCTGCCCAGCAGCATCTAAGGTCCATATAGCAATCAATAACTGTGTCTGACACAGCTTAATCTTTTTATAGGACTTGAGCCCAGGTCTTGATTCAGTCAAAATTTCCTAGAACATCTGCATTCAATTTCAAGGCATTCATGGATCTCTTGAGGTAAGATTGCTGGATAAAATACAGATGCCTATTCGAATGTGAATTTCAGGTGAACAATGAATAATTTTTTAGTATAAGTATGTCCCATGCAACATTTGCATGGATAATATACGGATAATTATACATTTTTGTTGAAAAAGGTCCAAACAGCCTCAAAAGATCTAAGAACTCCTGATGCAGAATTTGTTGGAAGAAACTTATGTGCTACAGTGACTTGAAATGGGTGCGTAAAACTACTGTACACAACATACTTATATTAAAAGCCATTCATTGTTTATCTGAAATTAAAATGTAACTGGGCATTTATATATTTTTTCTACTTGCTCAGTCTGCAACCCTACCTTAAGGCCAACCAGAGATTTCCTAGATTCATGGATTATAGAACTGGTATAGACTGAGAAAAGAACTGTGTTTCTTTTTTGCCAAATTATTTAGACATTTAACATAAAAATACCAAGGTGAACTCCAAGGACCACTTCCAATTCCTTTAGCTCTAAATGTCAGGACATATTATCATTATTGTCTCCAAGTTTTGCATTGTTATAAAGTGACTATGAAACAGTGTCATCAATTACGGCCAGTAACTTCCTTGTTAAATTCCTAGAGCAGAAAGATATTGCATAAAGTTGTTGAGATGGCCGACTTGGAAAATTAAGTTACATAAATAGCAGATGTTCAGGCTGAGTAAGGAAGGGAGCTGAAACAAGTTTTCTCAATTATTCAACAATCCCCTGAGGCTGGGACTAGAATTATGGGAGAAAATTGAAATCTTGATTTCTATCTCACCATTGACCCCTGACACAGCCAGCAATTAGCCCTTTTTCTCTCACCACTATTTGTAATTCCATAATCAGGCTAACCTTCCTACCAAATTCTTCTACAGCAGGAGTTTTCTTCTTCTTATTTTTTGTTTGTAAGTTTTCTTTGGAAAAAGAAAATATTGTAAAAAGTTCAAAAATGCAAGTGGTTAGTTATACAATGACCTATGCCGACTCTTAGTTCCTGGACCGAAGGTTCGTAAGTTGGCTTAAGGACCCGAATCTAAAGAAGGGTGTTGAGACCCATATGAATTCCCTGAATGCCTAATTTTCAGTGTGCAGATACGGTGCACTTTTGTGAAGGATCCAAACTTTTACCTGAGCCGCGATACAGTCCATGCCTAGGAACTCCCGTGGCACGACTGACGCGCCCGTGTAATCGGGAACGCTAGAGCGTTACTCGTCTTAGTGTAAAAAGTCCACCCCCACCCACCCAATTGCGGCCCCTTCGGAAAGTACGTTCTCTGCGAAAAGAACCACCACTCTTTTCTTCCCAAGTTTTCCGCCTGCCGCATTCCTTCCCTCCGGCGCGTCAGCGTGCGCTGACGTCATGACGCCGCACACGCAGCCCCGCCCCTGCAGAGCTCGGTGCTGGGACGGAACCCGGGTTTCTCTCAAACCCGGAATGTGAGGCCTGGGCTTGGCTCTCCCTCTACCCGTGCGCCGCTGTTTTCCCGGGCCTGGGTGCGCCGCCGCTGCCCTACAGCTCGCCCCGAAGGAGCCAGGGTGGCCGTGCGCTTCTGCCGTGTGCCCGCGTGGCTGCCGCCGCCCGTCCGAATCCTCCGGGGCCGCAGAGGAGTTCGCTACGGAGGGAGGCGGGGGCCTTCGGGAGGAGGAGGCGGAGGAGGCGGAGGAGGAGGGAAGGAAGATGGCGGCCGTGGAACTAGAGTGGATCCCAGAGACTCTGTATAACACCGCCATCTCCGCTGTCGTGGACAACTACATCCGTTCCCGCCGAGACATCCGCTCCTTGCCCGAGAACATCCAATTCGATGTTTACTACAAGGTACGCACCGTAGGCCTGCTCTCCGCTCCCCTGCTGCAACCCCTAGGGCCGCACCCCCTTCCACGTCTGCGAGCCCCCGCAGTTAACCCCTCACCCCTCGTAGCAGGATCGCCTCCCCAGACATCTGGCGCGGTCTCGTGGTTGCCAGGATAGGAATACTCTGTCTCCATATCCTCTGTCTCTCAAGTTCTTGGGCCTCGATTGGTATCTCTTCCTAATGAATCTTTCCGCGTATTTTGGTGTTCCCTCCAACACTGTGCCCCCCACCCCCATAGGCCTTTTGCTTGGACTTCCTCTATTGCTCCCCTGTCCCACTCAGTTCTTTACTGCTCACCTGTGTCTTCAGAATATTTTCTCCCTTTTTACCCATATTAAGTGTCAGCATCAGCTGAACTTTTTGCTCTGCTCTTATCCCTCCTTCCTACTTACTTTCTCCTCTTGCCAAGCATTTTTTTTTCTGCTTCGTGTTCGTTTCGCCTTTCGTGTTCTTCGTTCCTAATTGAGAGGGAGATGAGGAATTAGTAGAAGTAGTTGTCTGCTTTATTGGCATTTTTTTTTAAACTTTGGTTTTTGTTTATACTTGGGGTTGAACTGGAGATTTTGTTAATATGTGAGTGGTGGTAAACTATTTGAAAGGAAAGGGGGGAAATCTTTTCTGAAAGAAAAAATACTTAAATTCTAAAGTTACGTTCATGTATTTGAAAGTTGCAATCTTGCCGCATTCCTAAATAGCTCCCCCTCAGAAATCTGAACAAAAAGTCTCCCAAGTCACTCTCCAAGGAGTTTCAGGGGTAAATGTCTTAGACTTGGACAGTTTTTCCAGTGTTTAGAGAGGGAGGAGATACTTTACGGACTCGGAGCCTCCCTTTTCCTCTCCCCCTACATTTGAAAGTGAACAGTGGATTTATTATTCAGTCCTCACTGCCTTGAATCTGCGTAGATAACCCCTACTTGCCAGTAGCCACCCGTGCAAAATGTGACCAGAAGTGGAATATGACTTATTTTTTAGATCTTAAATACTTTCTCTTGATTACTAAGTTGGCAGAACAGTGTAAATTGATATTTAACAGATGTGTATATTCTTATGTATGTATGGGGTTTTATGGCAGTTGTTTTATTGGGAAGATTGCCCACCTTCTCCACCCCACAATATTTTTTTCAGAAAGCAACTGACTTGCTACATTCTACTCAAGCCAGCTGCTTTACACCAATTCTAATAATTAAAATGTTTTTTCCCCCCATAAATATTTGGAGAGGATTTGTTTTGGTTATTCATTTTATTATTTGGGCCCCTAAAGTAAAGAAAGCCTCCATTCATTCAAATCCTTTTGATACATTGATTTGCTTTTGTGTATATCTAAGGAAACTTTGTATATTTGAGATCCATTGCTCCCAAGGAAGGGTGAGTTTAGATTTGTCTTTCTCAACCTGGGAAACTACCGCTTTGTGTGTATGCTTACTCTGTCCATTTTATTAAATTTCATGTAATCTTTTACACTCCGTAGAGGAGAACATTGGAAATTCAAGCTAAGTACGTTTAGTAGTTGAATTCCCTCAAAATACTTGAACATCTTTTAGTAACTTGTGCTTCTACTTGAAGCCTTTCATTTGAAGATTATTATTAGTATAAACAGATGGTGCTTTCACCACATTTTCTGTTTCAAATAGTTCACAAAGTTTTAATATTCTTTTTGGTACACTTTTACTTCTAAATAGTTGTATGTATCTTGGAGTATGGCATTGCGCTAAAGTGAAGGAAGGTATTTAATGTGTTCCTGGAACTGTGCTAAGTGCTTTTACACGTCTTGTTTAATCCTCACAGTTAAACTGTAGAGTAAGGTATAACCCTGTATTAAGGGTGAGAAAGTTAAGTAATTTAATCAAGGTCTAATATTTAGTATTTAGTTCCTACCTATCCTGCCTTCTTGCTCGAGAAGATTTTGCATTCTGAGGTAATCGATTATTTCATGAAAGACGTTTATAGAACTAATTCCCTGGACTTGAATCTTTGATAGAAATATAAGGAACTTTTCTTGCTTTAAAACACCGTTTTGGTACATAAATATAAAATGCTTTTTAAGCATTTTAATGCATATAAATATAAGATACCCCTTGCCCAGTTTTTGAGCATTTTAAGAGATTGCTTATAGTTTCCAATTTTATCCAATTTAGAGCCAAGGAGAAATTCATAATCAGATTCCTTCAGCAGTCCCAACTTCCATCAATAGGCATAGTTATAGACAAAATCATAGTATTTGTGGAACCAAAAAAATACCCAGTTCCTCTTGATTGTTGTAGTCCAGTGTCACAGTTAATTTTTGTGAGTAGCTTCAGGCAAAGGCACAGTCATAAAGCTTTAGGAGATGGGGTAATGGAATGAATGGAAGGTGAAGTAGGCATGCTGACTTTTCCCTAAGGAAAGGAAGGGAGAAATATGTTGATATGTAGAAAGGGTAAAGTGTGAAGGGATTTTTTTTTTTTAATGTTTACTTACTTTTGAGAGAGAGAGACATAGTATGAGCAGGGGAGGGGCAGAGAGAGAGGGAGACACAGACTCTGAAGCAGGCTCCAGGCTCTGGGCTCTCAGCACAGAGCCCGATGCAGGGCTCAAACTCATGGACCGCGAGATCATGACCTGAGCCAAAGTTGGAAGCCCAACCGACTGAGCCACCCAAGCACCCCAGGATTTTTTTTTAAAGCATGGACGACATTAGAATACATTGGCTGAATTTATTGGCTGAAAATGGAATGAGAGTTTAATTGTATAAGTTAGGTGGGAAATGAATTATGGAGTGGAGACCTGGAACAAGAGAATTAATTAATGAGTCTTGCCTCTTCCTTCACCATGTGTAAATTAAGGTGTGGGTCTTAAATTGTAGTTGGAGAAAGAGTACTTTTTTCTCTAAGATCAAATGGAACAAGTTAGGGACTTCAGGTGTCAGCATAGCTAAGTTTGCAAAGAATGGTTATCCTGAATAAGGAGGTAAGGTCATCTGCTGAGAGTAAGGGTTAGGAGTGGTGTGGTTTCTATGTAGGGAAGCTAAACCGAAGTTGGAAGTGGCTGTTGATGTATATGGGAAGGGAAGTTTATTAACAATTTGTTTTAAAAAGTGACAGGTGGAGGAGCGCCTGGGTGGCTCAGTCGGTTAAGCTTCTGATTTCATCTCAGGTCATGACCTCGTAGTTGGTGAGTTTGAGCCCCACATCGGGCTCTGTGCTGACAGCTCTGAGCCTGAAGCCGCTTCAGATTCTGTATCTCCCTCTCTCTCTGCCCCTCCCCCTGCTCATGCCCTGTCTACCTCTGTCTCAAAAATAAATAAACATTAGAAAATATATTTTTTTAAAGTGACAGGTGGAAAAAAAATAAAAATTTTAAAAAGTCACAGGTGGTATAGATGGTTCAATAAAAATCCATATGTTGTAAAATAATGTCTTTGAATCTGTACAGCTTTTAACCAGGAGTGCTCAACCATTTAGGTATAGAAATGGAAAGATAAATAGAAGGAATTGTAAAGCTGTGTACCGAGTGAAAGCAAATATAGAGTGAAGGGCTGGGTTTTTAAAGAATGAAGTTTAGGATCTTTTTAACTGCTGACTGGTCTGTTTTGTGTCCTATTCCAATTACAAAATTGGCCATAGAGTTAAGTTTTGGCTAGGTGAGGTGTTTCAGTAATGTGTTCTGTTTATTTATTTTTAATTTTTTTTAATTTAAAAAAAGTTTTTTTTATTTTATTTTTGAGAGACAGAAAGAGACAGCATGAGTGGGGGAGGAGCAGAGAGAGAGGGAGACACAGAATCCGAAGCAGGCTCCAGGCTCCGAGCTGTCAGCACAGAGCCCAATGCGGGGGCTCGAACTCACAAACTGTGAGATCATGACCTGAGCCACAGTGAGACGCCTAACCAACTGAGTCACCCAGGTGCCCATAATTTTTTTTGTTGTTTTTTAATTTGAGAGAGAGCATGCTGAAGGGGGAGGGGGAGAGACAGAGAGACAGAGAATCTTAAGCAGACTCCACAGAGCATGAAGTCCTGACACAGGGTTCAATCCCATGACCCTGGGATCATGACCTGAGCTGAAATTAAGAGTCTGATGCTCAACTGGTTGAGACACCCAGACGCCCCAGTGTGTTCTATTTATTATTGTTAGGTTTTTTTTAAGTTTGTTTATTTTTGAGAGAGAGAAAGAGAGCGTATAAGCAGGGGAGAGGCTGAGGAGGGGGGGACAGAGGATCCGAAGAAGGCTGGGCTGACAGCAGAGAGCCTGATGGAAGGCTTGAACTCACCAATGGCAAGATCACAACCTGAGCCAAAGTCAGATGCATAACTGAGCCACCCAGGTGGCCCAATTTATTATTTTTAGTCTTAACTTCAATGATTTTGGCTTTGTCTCATGCAGAAAACCATACAAATTAATGCCTTTACTTGGTATTAGAGTCAATTTTTTCTTTTTCTATGTATATTTCTGTTGTATAGCTATATAAAGCCTCAACTAATATCCTTGGTACTCTTTTAAAATTGGCTGGTAACAAATTGAAAAAAAAAATCTTGCAACATATTTGACAGCCAAAGAATTAATAATCTTTTCATATAATGAGCTCTTCAGATTAATAAATTGAGAGCTAAAAACTTTATGGGGGAAGGGCATAAAGAACATAAATAGCCCAACATACCATGTATCTCTGGATGGTAAGGTAATATGTTATAATGTCAGCTCATCTCAATTTAAGCTGTGAATTCATCTGATATATGAATCAGATGCTCAAAACTTTACCAGTGCAGGAAAGTGACTAAATATGAAGTTCATCTGGAGAAATTGCTTACATGAGAATAAAGGAGTCAAAGAAATTTCCAAGATGCACAATATTTAGGAGACATATGCATTATAATGTAGTCCAGTGCATTAGAAAGCTACATATTTTATTTATTTGAGAGAGAGTGTGTGCGTGTGTGCGCGCGCGCGTGTGCACACAAAAGCAGGGGAAGGGAGAGGAAGAGAATCTCAAGTAAGCTGCCACGCCTAGCACAGAGCCTGACGTGGGGCTCCATCTCTTGATCCTGAGATCATGACCTGAGCCGAAATCAAGAGTCAGATGCTTAACCAACTGAATCACTCAGGCGCCTTAGAAAGCTGCATATTTTAAAATTGTGTAGCATTGGCACAAAAACAGCAGAGAGATAAATTGATTCATAGAACATAGTAGGCAGTCTAAATAGAAGTGAAAGCACATTTAAGAATTTGTTAAATGATACGGGGTGCCTGGGTGGCTCAGTTGGTTAAGTGGCTGACTTCAGCTCAGGTCATGATCTCATAGTTTGTGGGTTCAAGCCCTGCGTCGGGCTCTGTGCTGACAGCTCAGAGCCTGGAGCCTACTTCAGATGCTGTATGTCCCTCTCTCTCTGCCCCTTCCCACCTCCTGCTTGCACGCGTGTGCACACACACACACTCTCTCAAAATTAAACATTAAAACAAAATTTTAAAAAGAATTTGTTAAATGATTAAGTAAAGAGACAATGCTATGTTTTAATTTTTTAAAGTTTATTTTGGGAGAGAGAGAGCGAGCAGAGAGGGACAGAGAGAGAAGAAGAGAGAGAATCCCGAGCAGGCTACATACTGTCAAAACAGAACCTGACTCAGAGCTTGAACTCACAAACCATGAGATCATGACCTGAGCCGAAATCAAGAGTTGGACATTTAACTGATTGAACCACCCAGGCAGGCACCCCAGAGACAATGCTATATTTTAATACTTTATTTACTTTTGAGAGAGAGAGCATGCCTGCGAGCGAGCAAGGAAGGGGCAGAGAGAGAGGGAGACACAGAATCTGGAGCAGACTCCAGGCTCTGAGCTGCACTTAACTAACTGAAACACCCAGGTGCCCCAACAGTGCTGTATTTTAATTGGGGAAAATATTTTTGAGACAGAGCGAGACAGGGCGTGAACGGGGGAGGGTCAGAAAGAGAGGGAGACACAGAATCGGAAGCAGGCTCCAGGCTCTGAGCTGTCAGTACAGAGCCCAACGCGGGGCTCGAACTCACGGATTGTGAGATCATGACCTGAGCCGAAGTCGGACGCTCAACCAACTGAGCCACCCAGGTGCCTTAATTGGGGAAAATAAAATACCTTGGGCAGCTGGCTGTTTGGGGGAATATATTCGCACTATATATTAAAATGACTTCCAGGTGTATTAAAGATTTAAGTATGGCAAATGAAATCATATAAGTATCAGAATAAATTATTGGGCCATTATTCTGTTGTGGGAAATGACTGAAATTTCTTCTTTGAAGAAATTATTAAGGTGCTTTACAAATGTAAAGAATGTCAAACATTATAGGGGCACCGGCTGGCTCAGTCAGTTAAACATTCGATTCTTGATTTCAGCTCAGGTCATGATCTCAAGGTTTGTGGGATTGAGCCCCAAGTGATTATCTCCCTCTCTTTCTGCCCCTCATCTCACTCGCATGTGCGCTCTCTCTCTCTCTCTGAAAATAAACATAAAAAAAATAAAAATAAATTTAAAAAGTCAAACATTATAAAAATACGTAACGTAAAAGACGAAGTCCTACGTTACTCATTTTGCCAACACTGTGATGCCATCTTGGCATGGAGAAGGCTTTTCTAAGTGTGAAACCAGAACCTAGAAGGAAAAAAATCAATACTTCTAAGTACATTAAAAAAGTAGGGGAAAAAATGTAAGCATTTTTTTAAAGACTATGGAAATGACAGCATTTGACTGGGTTATATATAACCATGGGTTATATTTTTTCTTCTTTTTTTTTTTAATGTTTATTTATTTTTGAGAGAGCAAGAGATAGCTTAAGCAGTATGGTAGGGGCAGAGAGAGAGAGGGAGACAGGGAATCCCAAGCACTGTCATAACAGAGCCTGATGCAGGGCTCAAACCCACAAACTGTGAGATCATGACCTGAGCCGAAATCAAGAGTTTGGATGCTTAACTGACTGAGCCACGTAGGTGCCGTGCCCCCTCCTGTTTTTTTCTTTTTAATGTTTATAAGGGGTGTATTTTCTAATTGAGAAAGATGTAATACTAATCAGTATGTGAAGAATAACCAACTCATTTCCAGAACACCTGAAGAGCCAGCTCATACAAGAGGAAGATATGAATGGCCAGTAGACATCAAAAGATGCTCAACTGAAATGCAGAATCAAGCCAAAGCAATCACAAGGAACAAGAAAAAAAATCTGGAGGACTTACACTACCAAGTATCAAGCTGTAGCAATTAAGATTAATGTGGCATTGGCACATGGATAGACAAATAGATTGATGGAATAAAACAGTCCAGAAACAGACTGATATGTATACTGTCACATGATTTATGATAAAAGTAACACAGTGGTACAGTGGGGAAAGGAAAGTCAAATAAATGGTGCTGGTCAATTAGATATCCATATAGGAGGAAAAGTATCATGATTTTACCTTACCACCATATGCAGTGATCATTTTTGGATGGTTTGCTGACCTAAATTTGGAAAACAATTCTCACTATGTCAACAAAGATATATTTACAAAATGGCCCAAACATCAGGATAATTTCATAAATTGGATTATGTTAAGATTAAGACCATGCATTCATTAAAAGATACCATTAAGATCATGAAGAACCAAGCACAGAGTGGGAGAAGTGGGAGAAGATGCTTGAAGGACATATGCCTGATCAAAGACTCATCCTGCATCTAATATTAATACACCCCCTTTTTTTAATGGGAAAAGAACTTGAATAGGCACCTAAAAAGACCAATATTCAATGCTATATTTTAATATTAGAATTAGAACTTGAATAGGCACCTAAAAACACAAATATCCTGCATCTAATATTAATATACCCCCCTTTTTTTTAATGGGAAAAGAACTTGAATAGGCACCTAAAAAGACCAATATTCAAAGGACCAAGCAAGTGTTTGGAAAGCAATCATGATTGCATGAAAGGGGCTCAGCCTCATTTTGGGAAATTGCTGTGGTAGTGTACATTCTTCAGAATGGCTAAATGAGGCAAAACAAAACAATGTTAGGACATGGAGCAATCAGAACTCTCAAACATTGTTACTGGGAGTGTAAATTGATGAACTATCTTGGAAAACTAGCCTGTCTGCTAAAACTGAGCATATACATACTCTGGAACACAGCATTTCCACTTCAAGAAATGTACACGTAAGAACATTCACAGTGAACAAAGAAAAAAGAGAGTCTTAAATATAGAAAACAAACTGATGGTTACCAGAGGGGAGATGGGTGTGGGGGGGGTAGTTAAAATAGGTGAAGGGAATCAAGAGTACACTCATTGTGATGAGCACTAAGTAACATATAGAGTTGTTGAATCACCATATTGTACATTGAAACTAATATAACACTGTATGTTAACTAAACTGGAATTTAAATTTTTAAAATTCACACACACCATCAGTAGAATTAGTAAGTAGTGGAATAGTCATGTAGTGGAATATTATGCTATGAAAATGAACGAATTGCAGCTGTTTGACACAATATGAATGAATCTTACAAGTGATACTGTAAGAAACCAGTGACAGGAATATACACCAGAGGCTCCCAGACTTTCTCCCTTCATGGTACTTGGTTCCTGGCACTTGTGGGCCAAAAGAAATACCTAAACTGTTCTGTTTATTAAGTAGTAGATATGAACAACTTAGTAATACTTACGTCCCAACAAGTTAAGAGCCATTAAAATAATGCACAAAAATTGAAAAAAAATTAGTACTTTTACTTCATTTTTAAATAACCACAATTAGTAATGGGATGTATACTTTCAGCACTGTACAACTTCTCAAATCTTGGAATCAGATTGGACACCCACCACCCTCATTTTCTGTTCCATGTTGATTTTTACACATTACTTATTATTATAGCAACCACTGAAAATGGCAACTTATTAACAAAGATTAGACATCACTGAAAAGAATATAGCAATCTAGTAGTTGGCATGGTGTAATACAGATGTTGAATATCGTTTCTCTCAAATTTAAAATAACTTGCAGTCCCCAGGCACCCTTGGTGCAGTTTGGAAACTGTGGGTATATTGTGTATTTTTCCATTTATTTAATGTTCAAAAACGATCAAAATTAATCAAAAGTGTTGGAAGTCAGGAGAGGATCTTTTTTTTTTTTTTTTCTTTTTTAGTCTTTGGAGGGTATTGATTACACAGGGTCACAAAGGGAGGTGCCTGGAATTCTGATAATACTCTGTGATGTAGATGTTAGTTTACATGTGTGTTCACTTTGTGAAAATTTATTGTTACATTTATGAGTTGTACACTCTATGTTATGCTTCAGTAAAAAGGTTTTTAAAAAATAACATCCGTCTTTATCAGATTGTCAAACTTAAAGATTGAAATCATTCATACCCTTTAACCACAATACCATTTATAGATTTTAATCCTACAGGATTGCTTGTGAATGTGGGAAAGTTCCATTTAGGGATGTTCACTACAATGTTGTTTATGATGGCAAAAATTGCAAACAAACTAAATGCTAATCAAACAGGAACAGAATATAATACTGCAGTTATAAAGAATGAGGAGGCTGTATATACTGAGGTAGAGATGCCAGAGCACATCAAGTGGGGAGAATAAGAAGCTATTTATAAAGTAGTATGAATAACATAATCCTGTTTGTTTTTTTTAAAAAATGCTTATTTATTTATTTTGAGAGAGCGAGCAAGTGTGGGGGAGGGGCAGAGAGAGAGGGAGAGAGAATCCCAAGTAGATTGTGCACTGTCAGCGAAAAACCTGACATGGGACTCGATCCCACCAACCATGAGCTCGTGACCTGAGCTGAAACCAAGAGTCAAGACACTTAACTAACTGAGCCACCCAGGGGTGTGTGCGTGCACACGTGCGTGTGTTTTAAAGTAGAAGAATATACGTGTATGTTTCTATGTGCGTTGAAATAGAGAATCTAGAGAAACACAAAGTTTTAATGGTATTTATTCAAGGGATAGGATTGCAGTTGCTTTTTACTTTGCACATCCTTTCTGTTTTAATACTTGGATTTTTATGACCATGTATTATTTTGATACATAAAATAAGTAAAATTGAATTTTTTTAAGTTTTATTTATTTTGAGAGGGAGAGAGTGTGTGTATGTGCACGAGCAGGAGAGGGGCAGAGAGAGAAGGAGAAATAGAGAATCCCAAGCAGCCTTCACACTGTCATTGTGGAGGCTGACATGAGGCTCGAACTCACAAACTGTGAGGTCATGACCTGAGCCTAAATGAAGAGTTGGATGCTTAACCAGCTGAGCCACCCAGTCTCAGTTGAGTTAAAAATTGAATTTTTAAGATAGGATATCTGAATGTGAAATCGTCCTAAGAGGAAAATAGCCTAAAAACTCAAATATTTGTCAGTGTGAATGAGAACTAAGTCCATGTAGTTTAATACAAAAAAATAATTCAACTAATTAATTACATAGTTGATTCAGTAGCTAGCCAAATCAAGAAACATGAGTGAAAGCTCTCATTTTCAAAATTAAGAATAAGAAAGAAAATAATAAAACCACACAGATACACTGGAAAGAGGAAAGTAGCTTTTTAAATTGTAGAATGGCTTCTTTAGTTGTAGGAGAGTGTGTACAATTCTATGCTAATCTGCCTGAAAACCTTACTGAAATTATGTTTCTAGGAAAATATAAATGACCAAAGAAGTTAATAGACTAAAAACCATTTTAAAAAGTTGAACAATTAAAAAAAAAAAAGTTGAACAATTATATTTCTCCCTTTGTACATCTGCCTTCTCCCTCAGCAAGCAAACAACTACCACTGACTTCAGGAACTTTCTTGAGTGTATTCAGAGAAGAATTGATGCTACTGGAACTTAACCTGTTTCAGACCAACCTAATTCTTTCCAATTAAAAAAAAAGGAAAAGAGGTCAACGTAGGGTGCCTGGGTGGCTGAGTCAGTGAGCGTCCAAGTCTTGATTTCAGCTCAGGTCATGATCTCACAATCATGGGATCCAGCCCGAGTTGGGCCCTGTGCTGGACCTGGAGCCTGCTTGAGATTCTCTCTCTTCCTCTGCCTCTTCCCCTCCCTCAAAAACAAAACAAAACAGGTCAACATAACACTGATACCTAAACCTAAAGTAGCAACAAAAAGAAGATCTCTTGAGAACCTCACTTGTGATTCATGAGGCAGAATTTCTAAATAATAACAACTACAAATCAGTGTGTCTATTAATATAATTCATCATATTAATAAGACAGGGAACTATCATCATAATATAAAAACCTAAACGTCTCTCCCTTTAAACTTTTAATAGGAAATACAGATTGACATTATAAACATACTTAAAAGATAATATATATATATATATATATAAACAGGAATACTTAGTGGTGAAACACTTAAAGCATTCCGATTAAAATCAGGACTATAATATACCTTCTATTATCCGTATCATTGCCATTGTTGTTTCTTTTGGCCACTGAAGCCAGACTGATTTTTTCTTTTTCTTCTTCTTCTTCCTTTTTTTTTCTTTTTTTTAAGATTTTAAGTAATCTCTATACCCAATATGGGGCTCAAATTTACAACCCCAAGATCAAGAGTTGCATGCTCTACCAACTGAGCCATCCAGGCACTCCAGACTGATTTTTTTCTTTTTTCTTTCTTTCTTTCTTTCTTTCTTTCTTTCTTTCTTTCTTTCTTTCTTTCTTTCTTTCTTTCTTTCTTTCTTTCTTTCTTTCTTTTTAATGTTTGTTTATTTTTGAGAGAGAGAGACAGAGGGTGACCAGGGGAGGGGCAGAGAGAGAGGGAGACACAGAATCAAAAGCAGGCTCCAGGCTCCAGGCTCCAGGCTCTAGGCTCTAGGCTCTGAGCTGTCAGTACAGAGCCCAACATGGGGCTCAAACAGCCTTTGAACTATGAGATCATGACCTGAGCCGAAGTTGGCCACTTTACCAACTGAGCCACCCAAGTGCCCTGGACTGATTTTTTTCTTAAGTGAAATATAGTTGAGTATCATTCAGTTTTTTTGTTTTTATTTTTTTAAGTTTATTTTTGTTTATTTTGAGAGAGTGTGCACTCGAACAGGAGAGGGACAGGATGGAGGGAGAGAGAGAGAATCCCAGGCAGGCTCCACACTGTCAGTACAGAGCTTGATGTGGGGCTTGGACCCACTGACTGTGAGATCATGACCTGAGCCAAAAGCAAGAGTTGGATGCTTAACCAACTGAGACACCCAGGGACCCCTAGATTTTTTTATTTTTATTTTTATTTTTTTAAGTGTTTAGACTTTTCATACTTCTTTCTGGAACTGTATACTGCATATTCAGGATTTCTGAGGTGCTGATTAGTGCAATTAGAATAAAGAAATTTAAGGGGTGCCTAGTAGCTCAGTTGGGTGTCTGACTCTTGATTTCAGCTCAGGTCATGATCCCGTGGTGGTGGGATTGAGCCCCACATTTGGCTCCCTGCTGACAGCATGGAACCTGCTTGGGATTCTCTCTCTCCCTCTCTCTGCCCCTCCCCTGCATGCTCTCTGTGTCTCTCTTAAATACAAATTTTAAAAAATGTGAAATGGAAAAAGGTTTTAATTTACATAATGGAGTATTAAAGTTTATGAAACATACTCAAGGCTCTTGCAAATCAGTAAGAAAAAGGACTGAAAAGAAATGTGCTATTATGTTGATAGTGATTTTCACTAGATGGTAAAATTGAGTGAATGTTTTTCCTTTTTATACATTATTTTCCATATTCTCTAATTTTTCTAAAAACATGTAATTCTTCTAAGTCAGAGGAAGCAAATTGTTTAAAGTTGGTTACCTACAATACAGAATGAGTTTCCATATAGAGACAGAATGTATTTCTTAGAACTATACTGCTGTCTTTCTACTGCCTCCTGGATAGACCTAATTTTCACCGCAGATTGGTAATGAAGCTTTGAGAAGCTGAGAAACTTCTTACCAAATAATAGAGATCACAGACACATATTGACTTACATATGGCTGGTTATCGTTGTTAGGTATTATTACTAACCCAGATTTTTTGATCATTTATATCATGGTAGCCTCTTCCACCGTTAACATACTCATGTAAATTACACAAGTGACCCCCTCAAGTGAGGGATAGAGTTAGAGAATCTGTATACTAGACCTGATTTCATCCTCATTATGATTGGGGAAAAAACTCTTAGTTTCTTGTTAAATGGATGTGGATGTAATAGCATCTTCATATGTGGACAGCATATTTAAACTTTAGTAAAGGGTTGCCCTCTTATTTGAGTGTTAACTGTTTCTTGTGCTTTTTAATAATATGAGTGTATTAACCTCTTGGACTTACTTGCCAATAAGCAAAGCATTTGCCCTGCAAGATAAGAATAATCATGTTGGTCAGTTGAATTAAATTTAAAAAAGTATGACATGGAACCAATGAGGGTAGAGCAGCTAAGAAATTAAAATGTTAATAAGAAGCAAGACATTTAAGTGTTGTCTTCAAAAGAAAGCATTTACCTTTTAATTATGTATTATGTTAAAATACTTCTGTGACACTTTAATCCAAGAATTTATAATCTGAGACCCCAATGTAATCAGGTACAGGATTTACATATCATATACAATATAAGAGCAAAGGAAATATTATATTACAATGTGAATTTTTTCAGAGCTACATTTCAGATGAATTTTGAGATTAGAGAATTTTTCGAGTAAATACATCTTATGAGTGAAGATAGTACGTGTGTATTAAATAGAACAATTTGTTACTTTCATTTATTTTAGAGGTGAAGGATACATTTGTTTAGAGATAAAGGAGACATTATTTTTTAAAAACTTTTTATTAAAAAATTTAAACACAAAAGTAGATGGAAGACCTCTGTGTGTCTGTTGTCCAGCTTTAACAGTTACCAGTTTTTGGCCAGTCTTGGTAAATCTGTTCTACCACATCCCCCTTTCCTATAGTATTTGGAAGCAAATCTAGGCATCATATAATTTCATCTGCTAATGTTTTAGTAGCCACCTTACTCTTACAACCCCTAAAAAATTTAATAGTAGTTTCTTACTGTTACTGAATATACAGTTATTCGATTTTCAGTTTTAAATGTGAAATTTGTATGTAATTTTACAGTTTGCTTATTTGGGTCAGGATCTAGATAAGTTCTACAGGTTGGCTGTTGGTTGATCTCTCTCTTAAGTCTTTTTTGATCTATAGGTGGCCTTTCCATCTGTTTTCTTATCTTTGCAGTTTGTTGAAGAAAGAGAATTCTTTGTCTTACAGACAGTACATAGTTTTCCTGTAGCCTGGATTTCAGTGATCATGATATAAAACATTTTCATCATCCCTTCTAGATGTTTTAGTCTTTGTCTCTGTGGGGGCTTCATGGGTTTCACTGATTTCAGATTTCAGCTTTTAATACCAAGTTTTGGGTTTGGGGTCTGTAAATCATTTAGGTAGTATGAATTGGGACTGCATAGTCCTATGTGTCTTAGGTTTGAAGTTTCAGTTTTTCACTGCAGACTTTGAAGGCTGTGGATATTCTTGACTTTTTCATTCCTGGTTTAGGCAGGTAGTTCAGCTCCAAGTCCCTTTGCTTACAAGGATCTGCTGTCTGGACTCCTTCCTACCTGGTGTTTTGTACTCTACCCACAACCACTCAGAGGTATAAACTATTCTGTTTTTCTTCCTTCCCAGCTGTTTTTGAGTTTTGACAGCTGTGAAGTTTTTGCTCTTGGTTTCAAACTCAGCTATTTATCCAAAAGTTCTTTTCTGATAACTTTATTCAGCAGTTCCTTTTGTTTGGGAAAGAGCTGGAAGGTTTTCATATGTGTCGCTGTCATCTGCCTATTGCCAGAAGCTTTACTCCGGTTTGTCTTCAAAACTCAGCTGAAATTCTTCTTAGAGTAGTTACTTCATTTGTGATACTAAAACACTCTGTTTACCTCCATTGTATAATCTATGAGCATTATCTTTCTGCTCTGACAGATTCTACATTTTTTGAGATCAGAGAACAACTCTTACTTTGTATTCCTGTGATGACCATAGTCACTAATATATCCCTGATACCTAGCACAGTGTCTTACACAAATGTTCCTGATATTTATTAATGAGAAAATAAGTAGAATATTTCTAGCTATAGTTTTCTTGCCTTTGATGTGAAAAATGACAAAGATAAAACAGGTTCAGTAAGCCATGAGTTTCATGTACTGAATATGCCAGGGTACTTGGTAAAAGATCAGATGTTAATAGGAAACATCTATTTTTGTCTATCAACTTAAGCATCTATTATTTAGAATTTGTTCTTGACTTTCGCATTTAGGTACTGGCAGTTTATGTTCTTCATCGCTAGGGTACACTAGTGTATGAAGTTTGCATTGAAATTTGTTCTCAGAGTTTATTGTATGAGCACTATTGTATAGAGTACTATGAAGAAAGGACATAAGATTATGTCTAATCAGTGTTTCTCTTTAAGGTGCTCACAGTGTGGTTGGGAGACAATAAGTAACTATGTATGAAGCTGGGGTTTTTCCCTAAGTGTTGAATTCTTTAGCTAAATTTGGGCAGTTTCAATAAATAATGATAGAATAACAATACTAAATATTTGATTCTCTAACTGTAAACTTCAGAATAGAGACTGTGTCTTGATTTTTTTTGTTTGTTTCTTCTGAGGTTGAGTTCCATCCAAAGTAGATCGTTACCAATTTGGATTATGGATTCAGAAAGCATTGAATGTATGCTATGCAATGTGCTAGGTATTGGGGGTATAGTGATAACAGTGGTTACCTCACAGAGTGTAGAGTGTAATGGAGTGACATGTTGAACAAGTTTAGTGAATGTGTGCATGTATGTCTTGATGCTGATGTGGAGGAAAATACAGTGTGTCATGAGAAAGTATAACAGGGAACAGAATTTAGATTGGGGAGTAAAGGGCAGGTCTCTATGAGAAGGTGACAAATTAGTGGAGACCATTAGGAAGAGTTATAGATTAACCCGGCAAAGAATCACGGTACTAGTGCTTCATGTGGAGGCAGTAGCATATGTGTGCAAAACTCATGAGGTGAGATAGAGCTAAAAGAAAGCTAATGTGGCAGGAATATAGGAGACAGGGAGAAACAATGGTAAAAAATGAGGTTTGAAAAATAGGCAGGAGTCAGATAACTTTTAGAGACTTGTAGCCCATGTTAAAAATTTTGAATTATGTTCACACTGAGGCTGCCATTGAAAAGTTTTAAACAAGGAATGCCATGAAATAATTTACATTTTTAAAAGATCATTCTGGCTGCTGTGCGGAATTGATTAGAAGAGGACAAGAGTGGTAATGGAGAAGCCAGTTCTACCTAACCTTTTCAGTAATCCAAGTGAACGATTTGAAATATAAATCCTGTCTCACAGATGTGCAGTTTATTGAATATTGTCCAGCTTTTGAAAAAACATACACATATGTAATGGTAGATAAACAATTTAAAAACAAAAGAGGGCTTATATTGCTCAAACTTTTCTAAAACTCATTTTTACGTGTCATGGTAATTTTTCTTTGATAACAACTGCTTTTCATTTCTGAAGATTTTTGCTCTTTACTGACTCTTCAAGAGGGGATAACAGTTTCAAACATGAGTGAGGTACATATTTTTTTTATATTTTTTTAATATTTTATATTTTTTTATATTTTTTTCTAAACCTTTCCAAGTTTCTGTTGTTGGGAATTAGCCAAGATTATTTTGTATGCTAATCTGATGTCAAAACTAAGCTGTTCAGTCTTAGCCTGTGGTGATTTTGAGTTGGCTGGGAAAGCAACCAATTAAAAATCCCTCTGGTTAAGGAAGACTTTCATCCCCATCTTTATCTCCCAAAGAGTTTTCTGGGTTTGGGGATGGCTTGGATTGCCCTTGCAGTAGTTTTTCCTTCAGTATGTTATAAGATTTTTACTTTAGTCTGTTCGAAAACATCACCAGGAATTCCATCCCTTTGTATCTTCAAGGTGTTAATTCTTATATATGTGTGTTACTAATATTTTACTCGGTTTCGTTTACATTTTTTATTGATAATATTTTATATTCTTGGGCATTTTAGGGTTTTATGTAATCACTTATCTCTATGATTTTTGCCTGTGATATGTTTCAAAAGGCAGTGTTTACCAAGTAGCTTTTAATATTGCTGTCATTTAAGTCTGGAATTTATTTTTACTATATTTTATTAGGAGACATCTAACTTTGCTTTCCCATTTTTTTCTTTTTTTAAATGTTTATTTATTTTTGAGTGACAGCATGCACATGAGCCAGGGGAGGGGCAGACGGGGGACAAAGGGATCTCACTAATCGTGAGATCATGATCTGAGTCAAAGTCTGATTGATGCTTAACCTACTGAGCCACCCAGGTGCCCCCCCCCTTTTTTTTTAAGTTTTGAGAAAGAGAAAGAGAGTACATGCATGCACCCACAGGAAGGGTGGAGAGAGAGAATCTTGAGCAGGCTCCACATGGGGCCTATACCTGGAACTTGAGATCATGACCTGATCTAGAGTCGGATGCCCAACCGACTGAGCCATCCAGGCGCTCCTCCTTTCCCCATTTTTATGCACTCTTTGTTAGCTCCTTCTTCAGTGATCAAAAAATTTTTTTCTTCATCATGTTAATTTTTTACACATACTGTGGTCTACTTTTGAAGTTTGCATTTTGTTCCATTGATTGGTTTGTCTTCATACCTTTCCAGTATTGTTTTAGTTGTATTATATTGTCTGGTTTTATATCTCTTGGGAGGTAATTTACCTACTTCTAAAAATAAACTATTTTCCCTTAAAGAACCAAAAGTTGATAGAGTCTTTTAATAGCCTTGTTATTCATTGGGTACAGAATATAATATGAAACACTTAACAATGAACTGAAGTAAGATTTAAAAAAAAATTTTATAAAAAAATTTTTTTAACATTTTTTAATTTTTTTTTTTATTTTTGAGACAGAGACAGAGCATGAACGGGGGAGGGGCAGAGAGAGAGGGAGACACAGAATCTGAAGCAGGCTCCAGGCTCTGAGCTGTCAGCACAGAGCCCATTGTGGGGCTCGAACTCACGAACTGTAAAATCGTTACCTTAACCAACTGAGCCCCCAGGCACCCCCTAAATAAGTCAGATTTTTAAAAATCTAATCAGAATTCTTACCAAGGAATCTGGAGCCTCAGTTTCCTCCAAGCTCTACTCTATAAGCTGTATGAATCTATGAAAGAATAAATCTTTAAGTCTTCTATAAAAACGTTAAAAATTACCCTTTTTATCTATTTATTTATTTATTTTTAATTTACATCCAAGTTAGCATACAGTGCAACAATGATTTCAGTAGTAGATTCCTTAATGCCCCTTACCCATTTAGCCCATCCGACTCCCCCCAACCAAGCTAAAAATTACTCTTTTTATATATACTCTTCCTTCCTGATAGATTATCTTTAAGAGGCAGTGTAGTGTACATTATTAAGAACATGGATGTAAAGACAGACTGCCAGGGGCCGGATTTGTGCTTTACCCCTTTTTAGTTGCATGATTTTGAGCAGGTTATTTAATTTTATATGCCTCAATTTCCTTATCTGTGAAAGTATAGAGTGAGTTACTTATGTAAAGCACTTAGAACAATGCCTGGCACATATTAGATCTTTTTAAGAATTAAATGCTATTTTTATTCTGGATCAGTATCCATAAATCCCATTCACAGAATGTCTAAGTTTGCATTTTTGGATAAACCTGGTAAGGATAATTGGAAACAATTAAGTCATTACCCTCTTCCCAGAATTTAAATGTGAACCCATTTTTAGCTAGAAAAATTGAACAGAGTAAAAGGGGGAGGGGCTTGTGTTAATAAGGGCATGTTTACATTGTAACTAAGGAAGCAACTTTTCAGAATTTTAATTTCAAATCCCATTTAGTAAGATGTACCAGTTTTCAGTCATTAAAGGCATACGATGAGTTGTAATGTATACAAAGCTTAATTGTCTTTGGTGAGTACAGGCAAAAAGGTTGTATAACTTGTTTTCATTTCTCCTATCTTAAAGAAATTCTAAGCCTTAAGTTTGCTAATGATAAGTTATTTTGGTAAGAAGTGAGGTTTTTTTGTATTATACCATTTTGGGAGTGTGTGTATATATTTATTTTGATAAGTAGATTTACTTTTCTGCCCTAGATAAAAACTTATCACATTGTTAAGCTTCCAAATACAGATTAGGTCATACATTCTCAACTTTATTTTCTGAGTTATTCTCTGTTGGTTAATAGTCAAAGTAAATATGACAGTGATTAATAATAGTGAATTTTACTGTTTACATTCCCAGAAGCTCTGACTATAGCAGAAAACATAATCATCGCTAAAATTAGCAAATCTTTCCTTACGAAAGTTTACTGTTAATGAGTATCCAACCGTTTTATGTGAAGATAACATTTTGCTTCCCCTTCCTGGGCATGTGGTAGCCCTTATCTCTTCTCTTCGGTAATTGTTACAGATTTTTCACAGCAGTCCTTATTGATTTGCATTAATATACTTATGTAATTTGACCTGGCTTCCATTGTGACTAGTGATTTATGCCCAAGAACTAGTTGATTGAGTTTGTAGTATATTTTCCCAGCACAAAGTTAACTGGCCCATTTTGGCACATGAACTCTAGATCTTGTCTTTTTGAAACCCCTGTTCTGTAAACTGAGCTAAGAGTTAAGTGTAATATAAAGTGAATAAGATAAAATTCCAGCCTTCTAAGGCACTATATTTATATAGCATATAAAAATTCAAAGCATTTGGTGAAGCTGGAGTGGGAGAAGGAGGGACAGTAGTATTTGTCTCTTTTTAACCATGTGCATATATTATTTGTGATAAACATTGAACACATTTGTTAAAATGTTACTTTTAAAAGAAGTTCTAAAAAGTCAGGCAAAATGCGTAAGGGATTGTGACATGATTAGAAATCCTGCCATCTTGGATTATTTTAATTTATTTATTTTTCATCCTGGATTACTTTATTTATTTAAGATTTTATTTTTAAGCAGTCTCTTTACCCAATGTGGGGCCTGAACTCACAACCCTGAGATCAAAAGTTGCACACTCTCCTGACTGAGCCAGCCAGGCACCCCCCCCCCCATCCTGGATTACTTTAGACTTGATCTGTTAATTTTAAAAGTTTCTTGAACATAACTTTTTATGTTTATTTAATAAGTGTATAGCACTTTGTAGAATTTAACATGTACCAGATACTAATTTTTAAATTAAATTAATTTTAAATGTTAATTTTTAACTTTATATACAACTATTAAAATGTCTTGTATGAATTGTAAAAATTTGTTAATTTACTATTGCTGTGGAATCATACTGACTTTGGGTAGTACCCATTAAATTCATTAAATATTAAGTCCATCAAATTATATCTAGAAGTATAATTAAAGTAAAATTAAAATTAAATTAAAATTTTTTAATTACCTTTTTTATTTTTCATTTCAGCTTTACCAACAGGGACGCTTATGTCAACTGGGCAGTGAATTTTGTGAATTGGAAGTTTTTGCTAAAGTATTGAGAGCTTTGGATAAAAGGTAAATACACTTTTTAAAAATTGTAGTGAACTATACATAACCTAAATTTTATCATTGTAACTTTTTAAGTGTACAATTCAGTGACATTAAGTACCTACCTACCCATTGTTGTGAAACCATCATTACCACCTTGCTTTTTGTGTTCAAGAAAAGGAGACTGAATTCATCTTCCCCATTTTGGCTGTTACATGTGGTGGAGCCACATACAAGTATAGACGACACAGCCTTTGATTATATACTTGCTGTTCTCTTTAGCATTCTTCCTGAAATTTGCTTTAAATGCTATTTCTTTTTCCTAACCCACACTTCTAGGAAAATAAGAATATAGTTTTACAAAATACTGCTAATTTCTAATATGAATATTGCCAAGTTGTTTTATTTGTTCAACAAATTAACTAAGTATATACTTGTTCAATGCCTAGTACAAATCAGGTACTGTTCAAGATGCTGTGAATAAGTTCTACAACATCTCTTCCTCATGGATTTTGTATTTGAGAGAGGAAAATAATAGGTAAATAATACAATTTCGCTGTTAGAGGTAACTTTGAAATGTGGCCTGTGTACTGTAGAGAAACTTTTTGGTTAGTTGAATAATTAAAATTAATCTGTAAAATAAATGAGAACTTCATTTTGGTAAAAGAAGGCTATAGCAAAACTTTTAAAAAAGCATTCTTTAAGAAAAGGTTACCTTTCTGGAATTTAAATTTCTCTATACAATTCTAAACGTAGCCATTGTAAAGATTTAGTGGAATACCTCTCTTTCATCTCTCAGGTTATCTTTCACCAAGTCAAAATCCCTTGGTAAGTGTTTAATGTATTTGTGAAACTAAAAGCATGTAGTTTGACTTTTTTCCCCTTTATCCAAAGCAGTGATTCTGGTATTTACAATTTTGTCATTTAAAAGTTTTTTATTAAGATATAATTCACATACCACCACATTCACCATTTTAAATTATATAATTAATTCAGTGTCTTTAGTATATTCACAAGGTTTTGCAACCATCACCACCATCTAATTCTAGAACATTTTCATCACCCCATAAAGAAACCCTGTACCCATTAACAATCACTTCCTATTTCCTCTTACCCCCAGCCTACCATTAATCAATTTTCTGTCTCTAGATTTACCTGTTCTAGAAAAGAGAATCATATGGTATATGGTCTTTTGTGACTGGCTTCTTTTACTTACAATGTTTGGAAGGTTTATTCATGGTGTTGCTTGTATTAGTACTTCTTTCCTTTTATGGCTGAGTAATTTTCCATTGTATGAATATACTGTGTTTTATTTATCTAGTCATCTGTTGGTGAACATTTTGGCTGTTTGGCTATTATGATAATACTGCTGTGAACGTTTATGGACAAGATTTTGTGTAGGCATATGTTTTCAATTGTGTATATAACTAAGGGTGTATACATATGATAACTCTGTTTAATTTTTTTAGTAAACTCTAAACTGTTTTCCATAGTGGCTGTATCATTTTATGTTCCTACCATCAATGTATGAGAGTTCCAATTTTTACATATTTTTGTCATCACTTTTTTAGAATAATGATTACATCCTAGCAGGTGTGAAGTGGTATCTCATTGTGATTTGGGTTTGCATGTCCCTAATGACTAATGATGTTGAGCATCTTTTCTTGTACTTATTGGTCATTTGTATACTTTCTTTGGAGAAATCTCTATTCAAATCCATTTCCCATTTTTAAATTGGGTTATTATTGAATTATAAGATCATTTGGTTTTTAAAAGTTAGTTTTAGGGGCGCCTGGGTGGCTCAGTTGGTTGATCATCTGACTCTTGATTTCGGCTCAGGGACTCTTGATTTTGGCACAGGTCAGGATCCCAGGGTTGTGGGATTGAGCTCCACGTCAGGCTCCACACTGTGTGGAGCCTGCTTAGGATTCTGTCTCTCTCCCTCTGCCCCTCTCCCCTGCTCGTGTTCTCTCTCTCTCTCTCTCTCTCTTTCTCAAATAATTTTTAAAAAAGAAAAGTTAGTTTTATTCTTTTTTATTGACATTTGTTTACACATACAGGAACACACAGTGATCTACTGAATAAAAATATTAGGCTAAATTATGGATTATTATGGCCTCATAATTCATAAGGCAGAAAGTTTTTTGTATCTTATTCCATCTTGGAAAATAATGGTAATGTTATTTTTTAAAAAGAAAGCTAGTGGACGCCAGGGTGCTCAGTCAGTTAAGTGTCCAACTCTTGATTTGGGCTTAGGTCATGATCACACAGTTCGTGAGTTCAAGCCCTTCATTCCCAGCATGGATCCTGCTTGGGATTCTCTCTCTCCCTCTTTCTCTGCCCCTTGCCTGCTTGCTTGCACACACCTGTGCACACCCATGCACATGTGTTCTCTTTCTTTCTCCCTCAAAATAAATAAATAAACTTAAAAAAAAATAAAAATCAAGCTAGCACTTTCTAAAACTGTAAAATATGTTATCTTTATAAAATAATCTTTTCTTCTCTTTCAGACATTTGCTTCATCATTGTTTCCAGGCTTTGATGGATCATGGTGTGAAAGTTGCTTCAGTCTTGGCCTACTCATTCAGTAGGCGGTGCTCTTACATAGCAGAATCTGATGCTGCAGTAAAAGAAAAAGCCATTCAGGTTGGCTTTGTTTTAGGTAAGTAATAGTAAAATAGAGGAGTGTTTTATTGTAGGACATGACTCATTAAACCTACTAATGATAAAGGATTACACCAGAACATTCCCAAAGTCTACATAAGGAAGTTGAGAAAAACATCAGAAAAATTAGGTGTGATTTATTGAATGTTAACTTTGTGCCAAACACTAAAGTAGGCATTTAAATGTTATATTTTCCAAATCCTCATAACATTCCAGTGGTGTGATGGTATTAATGGCACTTTACAAATGAAAGATTCAGAAAAGTTAAGAACTTGCTCAAGTCACATAGCTGGTAGTGTACTAAAAGTTTAGAATCCTGCATCTATAAATTCCTTACCACATGTTTTGCTAACATGTCCTGCTGCCTCCAGCCTCTTTCACCAGCTTACCATATGCTGTGGCATGAGACTTAATCCTTTTAAGGCCTCAGTTTTTCAGTCTCTAAAATGAGGGTAATCCTGTATTTCCTGATGGGATGTTACAAGAATACTGAAAACATATGGGGAAGGAGTCTGAGAAGGTTTTGTTATATACAGAGAAAAATACTGTTTAAATTTTGTGTAACATTAAAAAAAATGTTTATTTGGGGGGTGCCTGGTGGCTCAGTCAGTTAAGCAGCCAACTTTGGCTTAAGTCATGATCTCGCATTCGTGAGTTCGAGCCCTGCATTGGTTCTGGCAATTTGGAGCCTGGAGCCTGCTTTGGATTCTGTGTGTCCTTCTCTGTCTCTCCCCCACTCATGCTCTGTTTCTCTCTCTCAAAAATAAATAATAAGCAATAAACATTAAAAAGAAATTTTTTTAAATGTTTGTTTTAAAGACACAGAGAGCGTGAATGGGGGAGGGACAGAAAGAGATGGAGATCAAGAATCCCAAGCAGGCTTTGTTCTGTCTGCACTGAGCCTGACATGAGGCTCGAACCCATGAACCATGAGATCATAACCTGAGCTGAAATCAAGAGTCAGACGGTTAAACGACTGAGCCACCCAAGCACCCCTGCATAACATTTTGTATATTTTTTACAAATCTACATAGATAAGTATGTTTCAGGCAACTACTTATTAAAGTTGTTACTTACCCTTCTTTTTACTTTCTTTAAAAATTTTTTTTTGAAATAATTATAGATTCACAGACAATATCAAAACCAAGAATTGACATGACTTTAACACTATTTAAAAAAAATTTTTTTAATGTCTATTTTTGAGAGAGAGAGAAAGAGAGAGAGATATGTGGGGGGTAGGGGGGCAGAGAGAGGGAGACACAGAATCTGAAGCAAGCTCCAGGCTCTGAGCTGTGAGCACAGAGCCTGATGGGCTCGGACTCATGAACCGTAAGATCATGACCTGAGCCAAAGACGGACGCTTAACCAACTGAACCACCCAGGTGCCCCCAAGTTCAGTACTGTTAAGTAGACTACAGGCCTTATTGCATTTTCAACAATTTTTACATGTACTCACGTGTGTGTATGTTTCTATGCAGTTGATTCCATGTAAAGATTCATATAACTGTCATTACCATCAAGATACAGGACTGTTCCATCAACACAGACTACCTTTCACTTTTAACTCCTTACATTAATGTGTGCACATGCCTGTTTTAGCTCTCTTACACATGCACATACACTTTCTTTGCTAACAAATTTTCATGATCATTTCCTTCAATCTTAGAATAATTCTTTGTAGTGGTCATAGACAGTTTGCTGGAAGAACTTCAGAACATTTTTCCTGAAAAGAAATTTATCCTCTGATAGTCCCACGGAATAAAACTGCAACCAAGAATTGTCCCCCAAAAATGTCTCTAGCAAAAGAGTATCTGTGATCTTGATGAATGTTAAGGTTGACATCCCTTTGGTCCTAGATGATTATGTAAAAATCTGTAGAACAACTTCAGTATCAACCAAAGTGAAAGGCAGAAAGTTTTTAGTGTTCATTGACGTCCTCTGTCAGCTCCACAAGCATTTATACCAAATGTCTGGTTGTTATAATGAGCCAGACTGAAGAAATATCTTGCAGGTAGAATCAAGTTCTAACAAACTCATAGTTAAGTTATTGGTCTTGATCCTAAAATTACCGCAATTTGGAGACAATGGAGACAATTTTCTTAATAATAGCTTTATTGAGATGTTCTTTGAGATTGGGTATAGAGAGACTGAAAATGTTAGGATTATTGAAATATATGGCTGATTAACTGGAAAATGTCAATTCTTAGAGTATAGAGTATTTTTAGAGGGTTAAAACTCTTGACTCCTTATTCAAGGTCTCAACTTTGATCTAATCCCCCTAGTTTGAAAGTTTTTGTTTTGTTTTTTGTTTCACAGTAGCTTTGTTTTGGGCTAAACACAGGACTTTAATATTACGGGTGTTTTCATTTTAGATAATACTAATTTTAAGCGTGTCATTTTAGCTTTCAAGTGATTTATTAAATTATTTTAAAAATTACTTATTAAATTATTTAAAATTATTTAAAGTTACTGGTTTTCTTGTCCTTTAGGTGGCTTTCTTTCAGATGCAGGGTGGTACAGTGATGCTGAGAAAGTTTTTCTGTCCTGCCTTCAGTTGTGTACTCTACATGATGAGATGCTTCATTGGTTTCGTGCAGTAGAATGTTGTGTGAGGTAAGTTGGAACAAATCCTACTGTAATGGTCCTTAGTGGCTTTTATAGTTTTAGCTTGTATAAGTATACTCCTAACAATTGGACAAACCTCAGAGGTTATATTTGTTTGTCATAGTTTCATTAGTCTGGCCTCCTATCTCTGATCACCAAAATATAGTTAACTTGCTATGGGCATCTTAGTTTAGATTTGAATATTATGAACCAGACTGTATATTTTATGTATGTATGTATGTATATATGTATTTTTGGGAGAGAGAGAGAGAGCATGAGAGTGGGGAAGGGCAGAGAGAGAGAGGGAGACAAAGGATCTGAAGCAGGCTCTGTGCTGACAGCAGAGAGCTCAATGTGGGGCTCAAACTCATGAACCCTGAGATCATGAGCTGAACTGAAGTTGAATGCTTAACCAGCTGAGCCACCTAGGTGTCCCTATTTTATATATATATATTTTTGCTATGTCGTAGAGCTTGTGTGTTCATTCACTCAACAATTATTTATTGAATGCCTCAGTGTACCCAAAACTGTGCTAGGCACTGGATGCTGGGAAAATAAAAACATGTTTTTCTTGGGTGTTTATTTTTTTTACCCCTGTTTACATTTCTAGAATTGTGTAATAAGATTAGTATTTTATTTATAAATAACTATTTTCTTTAAAAATACATTTTTTAACATGTACTTAAAGGAAAGGCAGGCAAGGCTAGAAATAACTCTTCTTTTTTACTGTCTTCGTTTTTTCTATGTAACATTTAGTTATGGGTATTTTTATGTAAGTTTTCTCTCTGTCCCAAAATTTGATTTGACATTTTTTTTTAATGTTTATTTATTTCTGAGAGAGAGAATGAGAGAGAGCCTGCGCATGTGCGAGTAGGGGAGGAGCACAGAGAGAGGGAGACAGGATCTGAAGTGGGCTGTGCTGATGCAGAGAACCCCATATGGGGCTCAAACTCATGAACCACGAGATCATGTGACCCAGAATCCAGAGTTGGAACTCAACTGAGCCACCTAGGCGCCCCATCTTGCTCAGTCTTAACATGAATATATTCATAAGCTAATGACTTCTAAACTTGTATATTTTCCTTCCAAACAGTGAATAGTTTAACCAGTTAAATAGTAATTGCTTTTGACAATAGCTGTTGATCAGGTAGATACAAATGTATTTTCTCATAAAAATCACATACTATGGGAGGGGCGTCTAGGTGGCTCAGTCAGTTGTGTCTGACTTCAGCTCAAGTCGTGATCTCACAGTTCATGAATTTGAGCCCTGCATCAGGCTTGCAACTGTCAAGTGCAGAGCCCGCTTTGGATCTTCTGTCCCTCTCTCTCTGCCCCTCCCCTGCTTGTGCGCCCTCTTTCAAAAACAAAACATTAAAAAAGAATAACATGCTATGAGAAAGAAGGTATATGAGAAATCTGTACCTTCTCAGTTTTATTGTGAACCTAAAACTGCTCTTAAAAATAAAATATTTTTAAAAGATAATAAAATACTATACTTACATTGTAGAACCACATTTGGAGAACCTTGAGAACCTGCCTTTTCATTAGACTGAGTATATTAAGGCAAAATTGGATCCTCAGTTGGATCTAAAAGTTTCTTGGATCCTTCATCCTGTTCTGTGTCAGCCCAGATGGACATACAGACCCTGAAGAGTCTCCATATGTTTAATTTGCCCTTTTGTTTCAGTAGACAACCAGCAGGAAGTGGAGAAAATATCAAGCTGTGCATTTCTGGCTTAAAATATTTAGTTTGATACCCCATCATATGCCAATTATTAAATAATTTCTAGAAGTTTATTTTTAGTGAGAATATAGTGAATATTGTTGGAAATGCAATTTCTAGTATTGTATAAATGAAAGGTGAATACTGTTCTTTTCCTTCTGTAAGTTTACAGCCTGTGCTTGAGTTTAACCTTTTCCTCATTGAACCCTTTGGATCACTACCAACTCTGTATCTCTAATACGCATCCTTTTTTCTCAAGGTCATTTTTGGGTTTTTTTGGACTGTTGTAATACCTTCTGTCCTGGTTGTCTTCCTTTCACTCTTGGCTTTATTATAATCCATCTTCCACACTGTAGCCAGAGGAGTCTTTCTAGAGTTGCACTGTCCAGTATATAGTCATTAACCATGTACAACTTTATAAAATTAATTAAAGTTAAAAACTGGGTCCTCAGTCACATTAGGCACATTTCAGATACTCAGTAGACACTTGTGGCTGGTGGCTACCAGATTGAGCAGAGCAGATATAGAATATTTCAGGAAATTCTATTAGCGTTGTTCTAGAGCATAAACCAGATCTCACTGTTACAGCCAAAACTCCTTACCCTGACCTGGCAAGGCCCTATTAAATCTTTGTTATCTCTGCTTTCTCATCTCTCTCTCCTCTTAAAAAAATTTTTTTTTAATGTTTTATTTATTTTTGAGAGAGAATGTGCGAGAGAGAGAGCATGAGCAGGGAAGGGGCAGAGAAAGATGGAGATATAGAATCCGAAGCAGGCTCCAGGCTCTGAGCTGTCAGCCCAGAGCCCGATGTGGGGTTCAAACCCATAGAATGTGAGATCATGACCTGAGCTGAAGTTGGACGCTCAACTGACTGAGCCACTCAAGTGCCCCCTCTCTCTTTTTTTAAGTTTGTTTATTTTGAGAGAGAGAGAGAGGGAGGGGAAGGGCAAAGAGAAGGGGAAAGGGAGAATCCCAAGCAGCCTCCATGCTGTCAGCACAGAGTCCAGCTAAGGGCTTGATCTCCCAAACTAAGATCATGACCTGAGCTGAGATCAAGAGTTGGATGCTTAACCAACTGAGCCATCCAGACACCCCTGGTTTCTCATCTCTTTTTACATAATCCTTTATTCATAATACTTCAGACATGTTGGTCTTCTGTCTGTTCTTTGATTGTGCCACATTTTTTTTCCCTTAGGGCTTTTGCAAGTTGTTATTCCTTCTGTTTGAAACATGCTTCCTTACAGACCTTCACATGATTGCTTCTTCATCATTTAGGTATCAACTCAAATGTTAGCTTCTCAAGAGAATTCTTCCATATCTACCCTGAGAACCTTCTTTAGGAAGTTCCTGATCATGGGGCACCTGGCTGGCTTAGTCGGTAGAGCGTGACTCTTGATCTTGGGGTTGTGAGTTGGAGCCCCACATTGGATGTAGAGATTTCTTATTTTGTTTTTAATGTTTATTTTATTTATTTTGAGAGAGAGAGAGAGAGTGAGCAGGGGAAGGGCAGAGATGAAAGGAGAGAGAATTCCAAGCAGGCTCCTTGCTGTCAGTTCAGAGCCCAATACAGGGATTGAACTCACGAACTGCGAGATCATGACCTGAGCTGAAATCAGATGCCCAACCAACTGAGCCACCCAGGCACCCAGATGTAGAGATTTCTTAAAAAAAAAAAAAAAAAAAAAAAATTTAATTTGAGAGAGAGCAAGAGTGAGTGGGGGAGAGAGGTGGTGGGGTGGAGAAAGATTGAAAGAGAATCTCAAGCAGGCTCCACGCTGAGTGTAGGCTCAATCCCATGACCCTGGAATCACGATCTGAGATGAAACCAAGAGTTGGATACGTAACTGACTGAGCCACCCAGGTGCCCCAAAAATAAAATCTTTTTTTTTTTTTTTTAATTTTTTTTTTCAACGTTTTTATTTTTGGGACAGAGAGAGACAGAGCATGAACGGGGGAGGGGCAGAGAGAGAGGGAGACACAGAATCGGAAACAGGCTCCAGGCTCCGAGCCATCAGCCCAGAGCCTGACGCGGGGCTCAAACTCACGGACCGCGAGATCGTGACCTGGCTGAAGTCGGACGCTTAACCAACCGACTGCGCCACCCAGGCGCCCCCAAAAATAAAATCTTTAAAAAAAAAAGGAAGCTCCTGATAATGTTACCCTATTTTTATAAGATTCGTAGCATTTATATTTTTTTAAGTGTATTTGTTATTTTTGAGACAGAGAGGCAGAGAGAGGGAGAGAGAGAATCCCAAGCAGATAGCCTCATGCGGGGCTCGAACTCACAGAACCATGAGATCATGACCTGAGCTGAAATCAAGAATTGGACGCTTAACTGACTGAGTCACCCAGGCACCCCGCATTTATTTTTAAATGAATGTCTTATTTTTTGGTGTGTTTGTCTGCCTATCCTATACTCCTTCCCCCTAGAGTGAATCTCCTTAGGGTCTTATTTACCACTGCATCCCTTTCACTTAGAAAAATGACTGGCACATAATAGGTGTTCAGTCAATAATGGACTGTAAGAGTCTCTCAAAACTTTATCATATCAACCAGCATATTTCTTTTTCCAGTAATCTTTTACTAGTTTTCAGTTCTATTTTCCTGTGCGTAGTTTCCATTGTGACAGGGATCATTGCTAACTACTTGACCATTAGAATAGCAATTTGGCAGTCAATTGACATTGTCTCTTTTTTCTGTATCAGTACACTTACTTTAGCATTAAAAATTTTCTATATACCAGGATGCTGGGTGGTTTGGTCAGTTAACCGTCTGACGCCAACTTGGGTCATGATCTCATGGTTCGTGGGTTTGAACCCTGCGTTGGGCTCTCTGCTGTCAGCACAGAGCCTGGAGCCTGCTTCAGATCCTCTGTTTCCCCTCCTTGTCTCTCCCCCACTCATGCTCTCTCTCTCAAAAATAAAACATTGAAAAAATTTTTTTACTTGAAATGTATACCAAAACATACATTTTTTTCTTTTATATTTCTGCTTAAAAATATAAATCCAGGGGCGCCTGGGTGGCGCAGTCGGTTAAGCGTCCGACTTCAGCCAGGTCACGATCTCGCGGTCCGTGAGTTCGAGCCCTGCGTCGGGCTCTGGGCTGATGGCTCGGAGCCTGGAGCCTGTTTCCGATTCTGTGTCTCCCTCTCTCTCTGCCCCTCCCCCGTTCATGCTCTGTCTCTCTCTGTCCCAAAAATAAATAAACGTTGAAAAAAAAAAATATATAAATCCATTCAATTCTCCATTCTAGGAAAGCCTGAAAATGACTGCTTATTTCTGCTTTATGTTTGAATTTGATGTTATAAAAAATTCAGAATCTTTGGTTAACCTTAGTATATTATTTTGCTGGAGGGTCTTAGTCTTTTTTAAAAGCAGATAACTGTATGGAGAATGTTGGAAGGATACACACTGGCATTGTATACTGTTTGCCACCTTATTGAGTTGTCTTGGTTCATTTGAAGTTATTCCATCTGTTTTCCCTGACTGTACAAAGAAATGATAGCGATTAGAAGACTGTTACATGTTTCTCATTCTGAGTCATTGATCTGTTAATATTTTTGGTATAGTTAGAAAAAATAAATTTTAAATATCTGTTTTTTATATTCTTGAAGAATCCTTCCCAGATTCTCCATACCTGGTTTCTTTCAAATGATTTTTATACCCTGTTCCCTCTCAGGGCTGAGCATTTTCAGAAGATTGTATTGGCATAATACATGCACATAAAGTTCTAGCCAGCATTATAATAGATACATAAATATATGTCAGGTCCTCACTGTTCTGTCTTGCATAGTCTATACAGATGTATGTAGTCTGTTGGTACCACAATCTGACCTAATGCATTTTGCTACTCTTACATATCATTACATAGTGTACATGGTTTTACAGTTACTTTGTGTAAAGAACTGTGTTTTTCCACCATAGAAGATAAAGGTTATAAAAGAAATAGGTGACAATACCACTATTTTCAGTCAACCTACCTTACTGGAAAGATAACCAAAAAATGAGCATTTATGAAGCAACATGAGATAAAGTTAGTAATCAAGTATTGCACAAATAAACTAGAACAAAAGAATGGAAAGTAATGGTAGGTAATAGTATTTCATGTTGATCTTGTTTTTTCATTGTTTTCCAATTTTTTTATAATGAGACTGCATTACTTTTGGATTTGAAACAAAAAGAGTTAAGGGTTAGATGTAGCACATTCTGAGTGCACAAAGTATGCAAAATATTTAAAGAACAAAAAGAATCAGAGTTGGATGAGATTAATCATGGGTAGTTTTCTGGGAAGAGACAACTCTTTGTGTGCTTTAGTCAGTCATGGTTTGGGCCAGATGGTTATTTTCCAGTGCTGCCCCGTACTTCTTACATCTAGTTTCCTTAACTCATTTGGGTGGTACTACTAAAGTAGCGATCTGTGAGAGGACCATGCTAGAAATGTCAAAAATAGAGGAATGTTATTTCTGGTTTTACAGGTTGCTTCATGTGCGAAATGGAAACTGCAAATATCACTTGGGTGAAGAGACGTTTAAGTTAGCTCAGACATATATGGATAAACTCTCAAAACATGGCCAGCAAGCAAACAAAGCTGCACTGTATGGAGAACTGTGTGCACTACTATTTGCAAAAAGTCACTATGATGAGGTGAGTGTTTTGAAGTGCATTTCATTGTGATCAGCAGGTAGCTATAAACAGGATAAAATCAAAACAAACAGATAAACAAAGAGAAACTAATAGTTACAGGCTGAGGGGATGGGAGAAATAGGTGAAGGATATTAAGAGGTACAAAATATCCAGTTACAAAATAAGTCATGGGCTTGAAAAGTACAGCATAGGGACTGTAGTCAGTAATATTGTAATAATGTATGGTGACAGATGGAACTACACTTATTGTGGTGAACATAGCATATTGTGTAAAATTGTCAGATCACTGTGTTGTATCCTGAAGCCACTCTAACGTTGCATGTCAACTGTACTTCGATTTAAAAAAAAGGACGGGGGTGCCTGGCTGGCTCAGTCGGTAAAGCATGTGACTCTTGATCTCAAGTTTGTAAGTTTGAGACCCACACTGGGTATAGAGATTACTTAAAAAAAATAATGAAATTTGTTTAAAAAATGAAAATAAATAATAAAATAAAATAAAAATTTTGAAAGGATAAATCATACAATCTTATATTTGTCTTAATCATATTTTTACATACTGGATTTACTTAAAGCAATACACATTTGTAATGGAATGTTTATTATTTGTTTTGATTTTATCTTTTGTAATGGAATATTTAAAATGAGACAAAAAAGGGGCGCCTGGGTGGCGCAGTCGGTTAAGCGTCCGACTTCAGCCAGGTCACGATCTCGCGGTCCGTGAGTTCGAGCCCCGCGTCAGGCTCTGGGCTGATGGCTCAGAGCCTGGAGCCTGTTTCCGATTCTGTGTCTCTCTCTCTCTCTGCCCCTCCCCCGTTCATGCTCTGTCTCTCTCTGTCCCAAAAATAAATAAACGTTGAAAAAAAAAATTAAAAAAAAAAAAATAATAAAATGAGACAAAAAAACATTCTGTGAGATGTATTTTAAACATACACATATATGATTTATGGCCTATTTTTGTTTTTAATTTGACCAAATATATTGCTATCTAAATTATTTTGATGGGCATGCTCTGTCAAATGAACCTTCAGTAGATGGTTTCTTATTGGATGTGCAGCTCTGGGTAAAATATCATAACTTGAAGGCATTCATTTTAATGGGAAGCTAGGTTTTATTTATTATACTTTATTGCATTGTTTTTCTCCTTCCTCTGCCTTATGAGAAAGATAACTTTGCTCCTGTCTTTATACTATTAAATTAATGCTTTAGTGCTAATGAATATGTAGTTGAGAAGTGATTTATGTCTTTTTAACTCCTTTACTTGGTTGCTTTACTTATGGAAAGATATCATAATTATTTTATGCTGCCACATAACTGTCATTTAACTTTCATATTTTATAATTATTCCTATCTTGATTTTTGCCCCATTAATATATTCCATATTCTCCATAAAGGAAAATTACAATTAGAGGTAAAGCTAGAAAATTCTAGAATGATTATACAATGACGTGCAACCCTGCTGCTAGGATCATCCTGCTATTCATATCCATGTGAGAAGACATCAAACCCACCTGTAAAAATCTAAAACCTTTACCAACATGCCTTCAATTTCTTAGGGGTGTTATGTATGTTTTTCTGGTTACGTTTGATGATGAATCCTATATCTGCTGAATTAGTTCTGTTGATGGATTGTTTTGCTGCCCCTTGTGTGCAATGATTGTTCCATAGCTTCTCAACCCAAATATAGAACTTAGCCTCTTTCTTTTATTTTCACACACCAAGAACAAAGAACCCATTCACAGAAGGCCTTTGTGTGGATAGCTGACTTTATGAGATCTCCAATGACAGTAAAGGAGGAAGTGAGAGAGAGATCTCCAACAACAGTTTGAGTAGTAGAGATGCTTACCTTAAGGGGCACCTGGGTGGCTCATTTGGTTAATCATCCAACTCATGATCTTGGCTCAGGTCTTTTTTTTTTTTTTTTTTTTTTTAAGTTTATTTATTTTGAGAGAGTGATGTGCACGCATGCTCCCACAAGTTGGGGAGGGGCAGAGAGAGAGAGAGAGAAAGAGAGAGACTCCCAAGCATGTCCAGGCCTAGCCCAGAGCCCAATGCACAGGGAGGGCTCCATCTCACCAACCCTGAGATCATGACCTCAGCCAAAATCCGGAGTCTGATGCTTAACCAACTGAGCCACCCAGGCACCCCTCAGCTCAGGTCTTGATATCAGGGTCATGAACGCAAGCCTGGCATTGATTGGGTTGCGTGCTGGGCGTGAAGCTTACTTAAAAAGAAGAGGGGTGCCTGGGTGGCTCAATTGGTTTAGCGTCCGACATTGTCTCAGGTCATGATTTCACGGTTCATGAGTAGTTCAAGCCCCATGTCGGGCTCTGTGCTGATAGCTCAGAGCCTGGGGCTTGCTTCAGATTCTGTGTTTCCTTCTCTCTCTGCCTCTCTCCCTCTGCCTCTCTTTCCCGCTCCCTCTCTCCAAAAATGAATAAGCGTTTTTTAAAAATTAAATTAGAAAAGAGAGAAAGAAATGCCTACTTCTAAAGTTCTTCACGTGCGCCCCCCTCCCCCATCTTTTTATATCTCTGCATAGGAACTCATCTTAGCCACTTCTGATTCCTCTTTTCATTCCTGTTGTTCATACTGTCCTCTGGAACTCTGCACTCTTCTTTCTGTCACGTAGATTGATTCATATCTTGCCATTCTTTGCTTCATACCCAGTTCTACCAATGTATTGGTGGTCCAGACTCACCAGTGTATTCAGTGGAACAAAAATGCCTTTTATTTATCAGTTTCCACTTTCTTTACTAGGCAGTTACTGTTTAATTGACAGTTATTTTGTGTCTACATTTAGATTAAGAGTTTATAATGTTTTTTATTCGTGGTCTTTGCAACACTCAGCACATTCATGAGGAATGTTTAAGGCCGTAAATGTATCTTGAAGGATTTTGATTGTTTTTTTTTTTTAAGTAAACTGTATGCCCAGTGTGGGGCTTGAACTCACCACCCCAAAATCAAGAGTCACATGCTCTAACAACTGAGCCAGCTAGGCACCCTAGATAGCTTATTCTTTTAAAAATAGATAAGTTTGTCATTGATAGCTACAGAAAAGTATGCAAATATCGAGGATATAGCTTAATGAATTATCATCATATTTTGATATTAGCATGGCCTCAGTTATGCCGAGGTAATATAAGCCCCAAAATAGCAATGACATGGAAAAATAAGGTTTTCTTGCTCATGCTACATTCTGTCTTGGGATGCCTGTGGCTCTGCTTAACATTGTTTACACTTTGATCAAAACCATGTGGTGAGCATCCTGTATTTAGAACATTACCAGCCTTAGAGCAGAGGCAAAAACATCATGAGGAAGTATTACTTGCTCTAAGAGCTTTTTCCCAGAAATCACACATTTCACTTCTCATATTTTAATTAGTTTTTAAATTGGCCAAAGGAAATCACATGACCATGTCATCTTTAATGTGGAAGGGAAGTATATCCTTCCCCAAAGAGGAGCTGTAAATATTTTAAATTTTTTTTTTTTTTATTTACTTTAAGAGACAGAGCGGACGAGGGACAGAGAGAGAGGGAGAGATAGAATCCCAGGCGGACTCTGTGCTGTCAGCGCGGAGCCTGATGCAGTGCTCGAACTCATGAACCATGAGATGATGACCTGAGCCAAAACCAAGAGTCAGACACTTAACTGACTGAGCCACCCAGGCACCCCAGGAGCAGTAAATATTTTAAAGCAGTATTACAGTCCACTACAGTTTGAAGGATTTTAACTTACTACTCTGAAACAACATCTGGTTATTATAAACCAGGTTTTCTTGGCCTAAATCACATACATTTCATTTTTATATAAAAATTGCTTCTGAATCTTTTAGGTGGAATGGAGAAGGAAGCTTGCAAAGGAAGTATTTTCTTCCACTAAGCACTGGGAGAGGAAGGACATATTGTTTTATTTCCCAATAGATACCTAGGTGTTAACACATTGCCTGGCACTAAACCTCTCTGCACCTCATTTTCCCATAGTAGTTTGCATCTCATAAGGCTGTTGTGTCAGTTAAATGTGTTAATACACATAAAGTGCTTAGAATAGTAGTTCTCACAAAGTAAGCACTCAACTAAACAGGTAGTTAAGATACAAAATAATAAGCATTGCCTTAGGAGAAGAAAGTATAGGAAGCCTAATCTAGGGCTTGAAAGACAAGTTAGGTGGGTTTAACTTAACTAACTTGGTTAACTTAACTTGGGTTTAAGAGTTCAGGAGAGAAGAATGTATACAAGGCAGAGGGAGCAGTATCTGCAAAGTCTTGTGGGCAAGAGAGAACATGCTCTTGATTTCTTCATTGTCAGTTTTTCAAAGAAAAATGTAACAAACTTACGCTTTCAAGAAAACTTAGTCTCAGAAAATTTTAAGTGTAAATACTTTGTGTGTGTTCTTATTCAGGTACTTGAAAGCTTAGGAGAGAGATACACAATCATTTCATTACATACTGTCAGTTTGATTAATCAGTTTTTACTCTTTGTAAATATTTTTTAGGCTTACAAATGGTGCATTGAGGCAATGAAAGAAATCACAGTGGGCTTACCAGTCAAAGTTGTGGTGGATGTTTTAAGACAAGCTTCTAAGGTGAGTATAATGTTAAAATTATTAATGAATTACAAGATTTAGCAAGCTTTAAATCTGTTTTAGTTAACTTGTTATTTAACAAGTTAGGTATTATGTACTTCATGGACCAACAAGGTCTATTTTCTACGTTTCTATGCTCACTTTTAGAAAACTGGTTTCTAAAACTATCCTATGTTGTAGAATTGAGCTAATTTTCCTATATCCAGAAAACCCATGAAAAAATTCATTTTGATAATACAACTCACTGAAGTACAGATTGAAACATTATTTTGGTGCTATCCTAACTTGAGTTTGCTTTTCTTTTTCTTTTATGTTTATTTGAGAGAGAGAGAACGTGTGCGTGCGTGCGTGTGCATGAGAGGGGGAGGGGTGGGGTGTGTGTGTGGAAAGAATCTGAAACTGGCTCTGTGCTGTCAGTACTGAGCCGGACATGGGGCTAGAACTCAGAAACCATGAGATGTGACCTAAGCTGAAGTCAGATGCTTAACTGACTGAGCCACCTAGGCGCCCCAAGTTTGCTTTTGTTTTTCTTAGCCTTTCCAGCAGCCTCAATTCCTTATGCCACAATTGTAGGGACTTTGGTCATTTTTCTCCTTAAGGCTAACCTAGTATTAAATCTTAGAGTGGTAGTATTATAGCCTCACAGTGTCATACTTTTCAAGTATATTCTTTCTACCCAGAGGTTTTTCAGTTTTGAGTATTCCATTTTGGTTGATTTTAATTATGGAAATTTCAGTTAGAATAAAGATCCTAAATTTGTAATTTAAAAGGGTCTAAGATTCTGCGAAACTTCTTAAATAAGTCATTTTAGACAAGTAAGTGGCATAACTTTATTCATATTATCAGAGCTAGAAGAGGGATATTACTATATTTTTAATTAATTTAAAACATTGAATATACACTTAATGTTAAGACAGTTTAATATATATGCAAGATTTAGGAGTGCCTAGGTGGCTCATTTGGTTAAGTATCCAACTCTTAGTTTCGGCTTAGGTCATGATCTCATGGCTCATGAGTTTGAGCCCGCACTGGGCTCTGCGCTGGCATCACGGAACCTACTTGGGATTCTCTCTCTGCTCCTCCCCTGCTCATCCTTTCTCTCTCTCTCTCTCTCTCTCTCTCTCTCTCTCTCTCTCAAAATAAACTTAATATATATAGGTGCAAGATTCCAAGATTTGTATTTCTTTTTTTTTTATTTTTAAAAAAAAAAAATTTTTTTTCAACGTTTTATTTATTTTTGGGACAGAGAGAGACAGAGCATGAACGGGGGAGGGGCAGAGAGAGAGGGAGACACAGAATCGGAAACAGGTTCCAGGCTCCGAGCCATCAGCCCAGAGCCTGACTCGGGGCTCGAACTCACGGACCGCGAGATCGTGACCTGGCTGAAGTCGGACGCTTAACCGACTGCGCCATCCAGGCGCCCCCAAGATTTGTATTTCTATATGCAGATAATATTTAGAGTTTGAAAACTATTGGCTATTTTCATGAATCAGAATATTTTAAGAATAAGAAAACTTGAAATTCTATGCATTTTAAAATTAACAGAGGAAAACTACAAGATACTTGAGCCACTCTAGAACTGAGATATAAATAAGCAGCTTAGAAAATACTATATTGAACCCTCCCCCCTACTTACTTATTATGTAATCTGGAAGGATGGGAGTATACCAGCTTTGTAAGATAACTTTGTTATAACAGGTTTGTATTGGGCATGACTGTCAAAATTTTTAATTTTGTAATTTCCCAGAATATGTACAGATCTGCTTATAATAGAATTTTCAAGTGCTTGGAAGGGAAGAAATTAATAAATAGAACCCTTTTATTTATGTTTGAAGATGCTTCTCTTCTTTTGACCTTTATAGTCTGAATATATAATACGTACTTATTTTAGCACACTAATTAACTGAGAGTTATTTAATAATCTTTTGCTTTATCCTTAGGCTTGTGTTGTAAAACGTGAATTTAAGAAGGCAGAACAGCTAATTAAACATGCAGTGTATTTGGCACGGTAGGTGATTATTAATAAAAATACCATTTCAAATTGTCTCTCCCTGCTTTATATCCTAATAGTTTTATATCTTTTTATAGGGATCATTTTGGATCCAAACACCCAAAATACTCTGATACACTGCTAGATTATGGGTTCTACTTACTCAATGTAGATAATATCTGTCAGTCTGTTGCAATTTATCAGGTATGTTAATGGTTGCACTTTTTTCTTTAAACTGGAATTGCCTTGCTGACCTGTATTTGTTTGTGGTGTATAACCCGCTTTCTAAGAACAACTCTTTCTGAGCCCCTCCTCAAATATGGCACATTATTTTACTAAATAATATCTAGAAGGATTAAAAATAAATGTTTTAAGAGTTAAAGAGAACTATCCAGGAAAAGAATTTTTAGCTTGTGGGCTCATATTTAAGAGTACTTTTCCATTTATCATTTTGCCCCCGTAATGACTTGTCTTCATTGTTGATTTGGTATGAGTCATTAGACCTGTCTTTGTAATAGCAACGAGAGTTGATAACAATTCTTTTAGGTCTTATATTAGTCATTCTCAGGTAAATGTGTTATGCCATCACTCTGGACAAGGCATTCTTGATTTTATAGTTCACTTTTGAAGAAGGACATAGACAAAAATACTGATGTGATTCCTAGATATATGAATGATTTTTAGTATGAAACCATTGCCTTTTAAGTTCGATTCAGTCTTCAGAAAATCAGGCCTTATAAGTGATTTTTATGTTCTCTTGTGATTTAAATACAGCAGGACTTTTGCCTCAAAACTGATGAGATTGTACATAGAATATATATTTAAATTACTAGGGTGCTTAATATTACTGGGTAGCATTTTCTAAGGATTTATAGTAGTGTTTTCATTACTCTTTCAGGCAGCCCTTGACATTCGGCAGTCCGTGTTTGGTGGCAAAAATATCCATGTAGCAACAGCTCATGAAGACTTGGCTTATTCTTCTTATGTTCACCAGTATAGCTCTGGGAAATTTGACAATGCACTGTAAGTTCCACGTTCCTTTTCAGTGAGAGATTAAATGTTGTTGCTGTTATTTTGTTTTTCTTAATCCTTTATGGATTAAATTTGTCTTCCTGGAGTCTTAACAAGATGCCTAAAATGTTTTTGAAGTCATCCAAAATAGTACCAATTTATAAGCCATTCATTTAGATTTTATGTGGTTTAATGTTGGGACTTGTATATCTTCATGCAGAATATGGCTTATCTTTTGAATGCTTTAATAATTTTTCTTTGGGTATAATACAGTAGTCTCTGTCTAAATGATAGACTTAGAAACATTTTGCTCAAAACATGCAGAAATACTGAATAAAATACAACACTCATCTTTTTAAATGTGTAACTGAGCTTCAAGGAGAGAGAGGAAATCCCCAAGGGCCAGTCATGGACTAAAATCCAATAGGGTAGACATGAACTATGGCATAACTGTCCGGGGGTGACGAGAAAGCTTAGAAGTTTCTGTACCCTTGGTTTGACAGCAATCCTGGATTCAAGAGGCGTTTAGCCCACATGAAGGTGTGAGTTAGAAGTGAAACACTCAGATGAAGCCAAGATCAAGGTTGCACCCTCAGGGAAAGAAAGGGCAGACTGGGAGGAAAAAAAAAATTCCCATTGACAAGAAAGAGGGCAAGGAAACTTGTTCATCTCAGGTTGGGCTCTCAGTTGAACAAAAAAGGAGCCTCATAGCAGAATTTATAACTGTCATACATTCAGGAACCCCCAAACTGAGGAAAACATTTAAAAAGTACTTTAGGACTGCTAGTTCTCCTGAGATGCCTTTTGGAAGAAAATGCAAAACTCTCGAAAATGATTAATTCTCAACTGAAACCATACAGATTTTCCATAGATCTAGCTCTACCTAAGATGAACTCACCATAAAAATATTTCAAAATAGGGGCACCTGGGTGGCTCAGTCAGTTAAGCATCTGACTCTTGATTTTGGCTCAGGTCATGATCTCACAGTTTGTGAGTTTGAGCTCTGCATCAGGCTTTGTGCTGACAGCATGGAGCCTGCTTGGGATTCTCTGTCTGTCACTCTCTCTCAAAATAAATAGACTTTAAAAATATGTATTTCAAAATCCACTAGGGAAGCATTTCTTCTATTAGCGGGAATCAGCAGATATAATGAACAGGATTAGAACCCAAACAGTATCAGCTAATAAAACTTTTTGGTTGATACTATAAAGTAAGTATTCTTAAATGATTAAATATATAAAATGGGTTAGCAAACTATGGCCTATGGGGAAAATAGTTTTATTGGAATATAGCAATACTCATTCACTCATGTATTGTCTGTGGCTTTCATGTTACATCAGGAGAGTTTGGGAAGTTGGGACAGAGTATATGGCCCCACACAACATAAAATATTTATTATCTGTTTCTTTACAGAATAAATTTGCTGACCTTGATGTAAAAGAAGGAATCAGTAATATTTTGGAGGGTAGATAAAGGTGAAAAAAAGGGCAGATTTTAAAATAAAACAACTGATAGATGCTACAACCTGGATGAACCTTGAAAACATTCTTCTAATTGAAAAACCAGTCACAAAGGACCACATATTGTATGATTCCATTTGTATGAGATGTCCAGAATAGGCAAATCTGTAAGAGACAAAGTAAATTGGTGGTTGCCTAGGGCTGATAGAGTTGGAAGAAAGTCAAGAGAGACTTTTTTTGTTTTTGTTTTTGTAATGTTTATTTTGAGAGAGAATGCACATGTGCCACACGTGAGTGGGGGAGGGGCACAGAGAGAGAGAGGGAGAGGGAGGGAGAGAATCCCAAGTAGCCTCCACGCTATCAGTGCACAGTCCTATGCAGGGCTCGATCTCACAAACCATTAGATCATGACCTGAGCTGAAATCAGGAGTCAGATGCTTGACCAACTGAACCACCCAGGCGCCCCCTGCCCCACCCACCCACCCCCTGCCAAGCATCCCATGCCAGAGTTTCTTATTAGAGTCATGAAAATATTCTGAAGTTGCTTGTGGTGATGGATACACAACTCTGAATATACTAAAAACCACTGAATTTGTACATTTCAATGGGTGAATTGTGTGGTATGAATCATATTTCAGTAAGAGCTATTTGAAAAGATAAAATGTAATAGCTAGTATTAGAACATAGTCATTGACATTAAAACTCAGTAGACAAGTTAAACAGCACATTGGACACAACAAAAGTGACCATTAGTGAATTGGAAGACAGATATGAGAAAATTAATAATTACCTGGCAGATGGGGATAGAAGACTTGGAGTTATTTGAGAGGAACTGGTAGATAAAATAGGCAGATAGCTTACCTTCTGTTTGGTGAGAGGGGCCATAAACAAACAACCAAACACATCAGATGAGAATACTTGTTATGTGAAGAAGAATAAAATAAACTAAGAGTAAAGAACTATAGTAAATTTTTTAGGGACTTTTGTATAGGCTTGTCTGGAAAGGCTTTTCATTGAAGAGTAAGCCATGGATGGATATTCAGGGGCAGAGTATTCTGTAGAGACGGTAAAGCAAGTGCAAGAATCTTAGGTGAGAGTATGCTTTTGCATGTTCAGAAAACTGCGATGCCTTTGTGTTTGGAGGGCAAGGAGAGGGCTGTTTCTGAGAATGTAGATGAGGTTGGAGAAGCAGCCCCAGTGAAAGATCATGTTGAGACTTGTAGGCTGCACTAACAGTTTCACAGTTTATTCTGTGGGAGATGGAAATCTGTTGGATGCCAAAAGTTCAGTCCACAACAGATTGGAAATTTAAAAAACAAAAACCAGCACCCTTTACCACAGATAGTTTTAGAAATTCCATCGGTATTACATTAAAAATTGTGATTTTTTTAAAAAATGCTTTAATTATTTGTAACTAAAAAATGCCAGAATATATCTGTCTGTATTGCAGATTTCATGCAGAAAGAGCTATTGGTATCATTACCCACATTCTACCTGAAGATCATCTTCTTTTGGCTTCTTCAAAGAGGGTGAAAGGTACCCTTTACAATTAGTCTCCAATATATGTGTGTATATATATATATATATTTAGGTTTCTTTTGCTGTCAGTTGTAATATATGTCTAGTCTCATTTTTTTTAATGATATATGGTATATGTTAAGACTATTTGTTTCCTTGGGTAGTAGCATAGGATTAGACTATATCTACATATTACTAAGATAGCCAGGTCACTGATTTAATGTATCTGCCTGCAGCTCTACTTAAGAATCTCCAGTAGTTCATAGTAAAAAGGTTAACTTCTCTCATATAGTATTTTTAATAAGCCAGAATATCTTTTGTCTCTTTTTTCTTTCTTCCTCCCTCCCTTCCTCCTTTTCCTCTCTGTCATGCCTTCATTCATTCATTTCTTTTGAGAGGAGGATGAAAGAATAGCACATGATTATTGCACAGTAACATGGATAGCAGACTATAGATGAGTTTTTACATACCTTCAACTTTATAGTGCAGGATTTTGAAACGCAGCTTTATATCAGGTTGCCCTTAATGTTGCAGGACTCTTACTAAATACCACTTTCTTCTCTTCTTTTTTTAAAAATTTGTTTTAATGTTGATTTATTTTAGAGAGAGAGACACAGTGTGAGCGGGGAAGGGGCATAGAGAGAGAGGGAGACAGAATCCAAAGCAGGCCCCAGGCTCTGAGCTGTCAGCACAGAGCCTGATGAGGGCTCGAACTCACAAGCCATGAGATCATGACCTGAGCAGAAGTTGGGTGCTTAACCGACTGAGTCCCCCCAGGTGCCCTGACTTTCTTCTCTTCTTATATTCACTTTTCTTCTAATCACCACCAAAGCCCTTTCATTGACGGCATTTATTTTGCCAGCATGATTGGGCCACTAGTGTAATGCCATGCATATTGGAGAAGTTTTTACCTTAATTCTGGAACTGGTTCTTTTTTCTCTCTAGGTTTGCATTTTTAAGAAGCACAAGTAATACATATTTAATGTAAAAATTAAAAGTTAGAGAAAAAAGAAAAATAATAAATTAAGTTAAAGGTTATATTTGGTTAAGGTTAAATTTCTGAATCTTCTGAATCTTTCCAGATTCAGCATTTTGGTGAATATTTTTTATACTGTTTTTCCCCAAATTATGAAATGAATGAACTTTTTTAGTTGTATTTTGCTTTTTTCACTTTATACATTGTGAACATGTTTTCATTGCAGTACATGCGGATATATATCCTTTTCTAATGTTTTTAACCTCACCTCTATTATTTGTCCTTTATATTGTTTTTAACCTTTTGTTCTTTAAAAATGCTATAATGGGGGTGCCTGGGTGGCTCAGTCAATTAAGCATCTGACTTTGGCTTGGTCATAATCTCACGGTTCTTGAGTTCGAGCCCCACTTTGGGCTCTGTGCTGACAACTCAGAGCCTGGAGCCTGCTTCAGATTCTGTGTCTCCCTCTCTCTTTGCCCCTTCCCTGCTCATACACTGTTTCTCTCTCTCTCTTTCAAAAATAAACATTAAAAAAAATTTTTTAATGCTATAATGAACTAAACTTCTTTTACTTTTGTGCATATGGACAATTTTCCTAGAAATAAAATCACCTCGTAAAAGAATTTGTATTTTTAAGACTTTAAGTGGAATTTGAAAGTCTTGTATGTGACTTTGAAATTGCACTGTCTTCTTGCCTGATTTAGTTGGTCAAATGAGTAGGAGGAAACCAGTTCTTTCTGTTGTATTTGGTTAAAGGTTATATTTTATAAAGTTTGGTTTCAAAATGTTCAACAGTACTTAGGTACTCCTTGACACAGTTTCATAACTTTAAAAATTTTGCCTTTTCCTCCTTGTCTTGGATTGCTTTACGTAAGAAATTCACATTGGCAAAATATAACGCTCTAGTAAAGCAGAAATTAATTCTGCAAAATATTTGATGTGTACCATTGTTTTTAAATTCGAAGTTCATTATACTATCCGAAGTAGAATGACCCTCCCCAAAGTATATTTTTTCATTAAAGTGGAATATTTTCATCTTTACCAGTTCTAAACCATAACCACAAACATTTGTTGAATTTAATTTTAAATTATATGCTCTGATTAGCTTTGATGGTTTTATTTAAGCTAATTTTATTGCTTTCTTAATCAGCTCTTATTTTAGAGGAGATTGCAATTGACTGTCATAATAAAGAAACTGAACAGAGGCTGCTTCAAGAAGCTCATGATTTGCACCTGTCTTCACTCCAACTAGCTAAAAAAGCTTTTGGGGAATTTAATGTACAGACTGCAAAACACTATGGAAACCTTGGAAGACTTTACCAGTCAATGAGAAAATTTAAGGTAAAAGCCTGTTTTACTACATTTTTCTCTTACTAAATAATTTTAGGTAATAAAGTCCGGTCTTAAATAACAAGTCTTAAATAATACATCATCAGTAATCTTAACTATTTAAGTGTACATTTATTGGGGTGCCTGGGTGGCTCAGTCAGTTAAGCATCCTACTTCGGCTCAGGTCATGATCTCATGGCTCATGAGTTCGAGCCCTGTGTCAGGCTCTGTGCTGACAGCTTGGAGCCTGGAGCCTGCTTCAGAGTGTGTCCCTCTCTCTCTGCCCCTCCCTCACTCACCCTCTGTCTCTATCAAAAATGAATGAACTTTAAACAATTTTTAAAAATAACAGAGTGTACATTTATTTTACTCCTACCTTATTCCATGAAAAAATTGAGAAGATAGCTAGTGTAAAACAACAGAGTCAAAATATAAACAAAATTCAAAATCCAGACCCTGGAAAAATAAGAATACATCAAAAACCATAAAGGCTATTACGGTTATTATAGTTAGACTATAACTACATAGTCTATAGTTATAGACTATATAGCTAACTATATAGACTATATAACTATAGACTATATAGCTAACGGCGGGGCATCAGGCTGGTATACAGGGAATGTCAGATACTAAGGTGTTATTAATTGTAATGATAAAAATTTACTGAATTCTCTTTTAGAATTTTGGGTTATAAATTCTTAATCAAGTGTATGCCTATGTGAATGAACGTACTATAGTATGGGGTTTCTTAACAAGGTTCAATTAAATTTGGGATCATGTTAACAAATAATTTTCATTTTAAAAGGTTTTAATGTTAATTTCTTCTAATAATTTTTTATTACCAGGACAAGTTTTCTCATCATTTTTGGCATAGGACACTATTACTGTCATCAACTAAGTAACTTCCCAAAGTAGTAATGCTGCTCATAGGCGACTTTTGGATTAACATAGTATGGTTTCTGATCTGATTATGTTATGCCATCCATGTTTTTGGCATTTAGAAGAATCTTGCTTGTTGGGTAAGAATTGTTAACATAAGAAAAAATATAATCTAATGCTAATACAGCTTCATTTTTTTTCAGGAAGCTGAAGAAATGCACATCAAAGCAATTCAGATTAAAGAGCAACTTCTTGGTCAAGAAGATTATGAAGTAGCCCTTTCCGTGGGACATCTGGCTTCTTTATACAATTATGACATGAATCAGTATGAAAATGCTGAGAAACTTTATTTGCGCTCTATAGCGATTGGTATGTTATTTTAAAATTTTATTAGTCAACTGATTAGAAATCAACATATCAACATGTCCCATATGTTGTGTAGGGAAGTGTAATTACTAAGACTTCAATGAGTTTAGAGCTGCTAAGGATATCCAGAAACCACTCAAAACTCATCTGAAACATTTGCTAAAGATGATTTATTGATGTTGAAGCCAGTAGCAAGAAGTATGACAGTTTAGGCAGAGTGTCAAGGATAGGCAAAAGCAGTAATTCTAAACTATTTGTGTAGTTACTGCTCCCTCCGCCTCCCTTTTCCTGACTTTTAACATCATAGATCAGGTTTACCTGTTTTTGATAAAATAGAATCATACAATGTATATTTTTATATGTCTGGTTTCTTTTGGTGAACGTGAATTGTGAAATACATCTGTGTTGTTCCATATCACTGTTGTTTATTAATTTCCAGCGCTATATTTTATTGGATTAGTATATCATTATTTATCCATTCTGCTGTTAATGGATATTCAGAACATTTGGTTTCCATTTTCAGGCCTTTTACAAAATAAGATACTGTGGCCATCATCTAAGGTGCCTGTTAAAATTCTTCCCTGTTTTGGGGCACTTGGCTGATTCAGTCAGTAGAGCATGAGTTTGAGCCCCATACTGGGGGTAGTGATTACTTAAAAAAAATTCTTCCCTATTTTTATATTGAATTGCCTATCATTCCTTATTGGTTTATAGAAGATCTTTATATACTATGGATGCAGCAAGCCCTTTGTTGGTTGTATGTGTTGCAGGTAGATAACTTTCACTCTGTTGCTTGTTTCTAAATGGTGCCTTTCAAAGAACAGAAGTTCTTAATTCTAATGTAATCGAATATATTTATCTTGTTTGTGGGTACGCAATCTCATTAGTTTCTCATTTATCCTAGGAAATAAAACCAAGCCATCTTATTTAAAGAATTGAACTTGTGTTGTCTGTAAGAACCTCTTGTTGTTGCTTCATTATTTGAGCTTTCTTTCTTTCTTTGTGTGTGTGTGTGTGTTACTTTCAGGGAAGAAACTGTTTGGTGAAGGCTACAGTGGACTAGAATATGACTACCGAGGTCTCATTAAACTTTACAACTCCATTGGGAATTATGAGAAAGTGTTTGAATATCACAACGTTCTGTCTAACTGGAACCGGTTGCGAGATCGTCAGTATTCGGTGACCGATGCTCTTGAAGACGTCAACACCAGCCCCCAGTCCACTGAAGAAGTGGTACAGTCCTTCTTGATTTCTCAGAATGTGGAGGGACCGAGCTGCTGAGGGAGTACCTCAGTTAACTAATTTACCTTTTCCCAGATTCCAGGGAATTCATACTGTGAAATCAAAACCATGTTGTTTTTTGGGGCTGGAATTTGCATTGAAACACTGGTCCAGTCCATTGACCCTATTTGGGTGATCCCTATCTTGCAGAGTGTCCGTAGGAATAAGCATATATTCAGTTATATTCAGCATGTACCGCATGTATAAGTAGTCTGGCCCATATTTTCAACCTAGTAGAACAAACAACAGGAAATCTTTTTGTTGGTTTTTTTTTTTTCATTTAAAAAAATAATTCATTTTGCAGAAAGCCTGAAAAGAACCCCTAAATAAAACTATTTAAGAGTTTAAAAGAGTTGCATTCTTATTACGTAAGGATGATTTTAACAACTTTTTAACATATAATTCTTCCTTGTGGAGGTATTCAATACTGTATTGTAAAGAAATTTTATGGGGAAAATCTTTATATGCAGTATGGAAAAGTTAACACAGTGCTGATAGAAGAGGGACATCCTGACTTAGGTTTGGCCACCTTACCCACGGAAGTGGATACAACCACTCCAGAGCTCTCTTACGGGAAGGACTGTCAGATTCATCTGAACTGGACCAGTGTTGATCTGTAAATCATAGAAAAGCTGACAGACCAGCACTTTTATTAACCCTTTGGTTGTGTTGGGGTTTTTTGGTACAACAATGCAAGATGCTCTGATAGCATTTGCTGACAGGACCAGGAGGACCTAAAATGGACCAGCCTAATCTAGAAAGGGGTTATTTGGACCAGAGGCTTTAGGTTATTATTTTAGCCCCTGCATATACTTTTATCAGTAGAATGTTTCATTTAGATATATGATGAAAAGTAACAATGCAAAACTTATATTCATGTAATTAGACACCAAACTTGGGAAATTTGGCAATTTCAGTGGCATATCTTTAGTCAGTGTGCACAGATGGCAGTGCCATAAGCAAGTCTATAAATATCTGCCGCAACCAACCCCCTCATTTTAAATGTTACCCTAATAATCAGTGCAATTAACAAGTATATTGGCTAAGAGTCATGAAATAATAGCTCATGTTTGGGAGGGACTTTTAGGTTACTATGTGGTTTGTGGGGATTCATGGAAAAATGAATGCCCAAAAGAAGCAATTCTTCTGAGATCCTTTGTTTTTATGGTAATAATAGTACAACTGGGTCATTTTATTTGAACTTCAAGAGTCAAATACAAAGATCCCCTAATTATATATCTATTTCACTAACTTGTCTTCCTTTTATTGGGTTTTGATTTTTTAAATTTTAACCCAGTCGGGTTATTTAATGTTGAGGTAATTAATATTCAAATTTGGGAAGTTGTAACATGTAGCAATTCAAGAAACAAAAGGTCTTTTGCTGTTACCTCAGTTCTTATTATAGTGGCCTATTGGGTGCCTCTATAGTTAAGAATCAGGGTTTTCCCCCCTATTTTCAGGGGTTCATGACTTGGCTGTTAGAGATGTTGCTCTTGGCTAATGCTTGGAGTAGTCTGTGGGTGAATGAATGTGTGTTGAATTTTGGTTTTCTTTTAACATGCACGTTGGGGTTGGAGGGGGGAAGAAATCTAAACTGTCTGCCACATTGAGTACAGAAAAATTAATTAGAGATTTCAGATCAATTTGATTTTAAACACTTTTGAACTTCACAAATCTAATCTTGTTTAAAACTATTATTTGCAGTCTTGTTAGTTATGAGCCAGTGTTTTTAAGACCCCATGAGGGGATTGACTGGGGGAGGTACGTAAAGAGATGAAACAAGCCTGGACCCTAGGATTATAACTATGATTTCAAAACCTGAGTTTATTCCTCAAATTGAATTAGTTTCTTTTTAATTTTAAAAGGAGTACATTGGCACACCTGCATCTCCCCTCCCAGCTCATTGCAGTCTAATGCCAAGAGGCACCTCTTTGTTAATTACCAAATAGTCCGTGACCAAGGACTAACATTTTTTAAGTTACTCAGCTCTATCCTCGTGGGCCTATATATTTAATACCTCCAAAGATATTTTCAGGATAGGCTTTGTATACTTTTGTTGGTTATTTAGAGTCCTGTGGTATGTTTGTGGTATAGGAATGTCATGGTAAATTGTTTTTCAATAAATATTTTGAAACTCACGTTTCCATACGAAGTTTTTTTTTTTTTTTTTTTTTGTAATCTGTATTTTTTGGTTTTGTGCACATACAGCATTTCCTATGATAAAATCAAGCAAATGACTTAAGGCCTCATCCTCTCTTAATTCAGTTTGAGCTATAAAGCAACATGATATTTAGAAGCCTAAGATCACAGGGTGATAATGTTAAGTGGCAGCCAGTTTTTCTAAAAACCATTGGTAGTTTCCCTTTATTACCACTGCTTTAATGTAGTGTTCTGTAAATCTGTTTGATTTAATGCAAACACTGTAGGTTGAGAAAAGAGATTGCCAGTTTCTGTTAATGATCTAACAATATGTTATTAATTCTGGTTCTAATGAATAATACCCTTATGATTTTAAGTCTGGGATTTATCCTTTTCCTAGGGATGTTTAGGGTAAATTAGAGAGGTGAATGTCACCATGATTTATAGGGTTAAAAAGAATCTCAAAGAAAGAAAAGAATAAAATTTACCTCACAATAACCAATAGCTTGCACAAGCTTTTCACATAGGGTGGGGTTAGGTGTAAGGAAGCCTAAACCAACCTAAAGATATTTCTGAAAGTTCAGCAAAATAATAAAAGGCCTTTGGTCTCATTCTTCCTGACTTTCATTTCTTTCCTCTTACCCAGTCTTTTTCCTAAAGTTTGGTGCTATTCAAGTTGGGTGCATCAGGGGGCTCTACAAATACTCATGTGCTACAGATTGTCAGTCACTCCAGCATCCAGTGTAATAGAACTGATTGGGTTTTTTAGAACACCATATTTAAGGGTTCCCAAAGCTGACTTTGCCCAAAGCTTTAGGACCCTCTATTGTCATCAAAGCTCTGTCTCTGCTTGGTTAAAAACAAACTCACCATTGCTCTGTAGTAACCCTTGTGCAGTATGCGCTCATTAGTGAAAATAAAGGATTTGACAAAGGCCTTTGTTCCCAGCCTGTTTGGGAAGAGTTCATAATGTTGTGAAAATTAAGTACATAGGCTGCAATCTTATACATAAATGGGAGTGCCATTTGGTAGCTCCTTACGTGCAAACAGAATGCTGAACAGTAAACACACCTGAAACACAATTGAAGCTTGTGGCCGTACTTTACGAATTGAAACAACGGTTTGCTTAGTAGCAGGTATTCTTAACTGCCACTTGGTCTTTATTTTTCTCCCCAGAATTTGTAGCCTTGCTGCTTGCAAACTCTTCCTTTCCTGGATGGCAAAGTTACTACTGGAAAAATACTTATTTATATAAGTATAGACTTTTTTAAGAGTTTTATTTTTGCTTTAAAAATTAATGTATATATTTCACCTCTTGGCTTTGGAGGACCTCAGTTCTTGCTAGGAAAAAGAAAATTTTTTAATCTGACACTTGGATTACTATCCAGCTTGAACACTAGTAGTTGTATTGTCCACAAATCTCAGGAATGTGTTAGGCAGAAAACTGGTTTTACCCTGTTGGTGATCTGAAGGAATGTGCTTTAGGATTTATTAAATAATACTATTCTTTAATTGCAATCCTAGGTATCTATAGCATGAGTGGCCTTAGTGAGTTTGTTGAAGTGCACATTTTTTTCAAAAGTAAAATTTAAGATTAAAAATATATGCTATATATAGATATCTAGAAAACCTGGTTTGTGGTGCACAAATTAAGTGTTGGATCACTAAATAACTGTTGCAGGTACCATTTGTGTAACATTACTCATTTCTGTATATTCCTTTTATGGAAAGATATGTTGCCATGGTAACTAAAACTTTTCAATTTAGTTCTACTTTTATGATGTGAATGAATGCTACATTTTATTAAATATTACCAAGTCAGTACTATTTTTATACTTTATTAAGCAACAGGGGATTTTAGGTTAGTAGACTCAAAAGCTCTTAATGAAACAAATTACTAACAATTCTTTACATGAAAATCCCCACGAATAGTGCCACAGTAATTTCTATAGAAATATCTAGGGTCATTGATAGATTTTTTTAAGACGATTCTTCATTGTGTCAGAATGACCTTTCATATCATCCTTAACACAAACTTGTAGTGCCCACCATTATGTGTAACCATTGAACCATACTAAGTATGTTTGTAACCAGCATTGTGATATATTCTGTACTTGTATTGCTAAAAATGAATTATTGACCTAATAAATATAGTGTTCCTGCATTCATAGTGTATCTGTTTCCAATGTAGTTGTGATCGCTTTTGGTCAGGACTTGGGATTATTATTGCAGCCTGTCTTTATTAGAGAACAGTGTGAGAGAAGCTGTTGGAACCAGAACAAAAGTGCTCTTGTTCAAGAAAAATAAGATGTGTGGCAGAGGAGACACGTGGTAACCGCATCTGGAGGTGGTGCTCATGAAGGTACTTGGAAAAGACAAGGTAGTACTTAATGCAGGAGGTGTTTAGTCTTTACAAAAGTAACTACACCATTTTCCCTAGTCTTCTATCTCTGAAGCTGAAGGCGGGTGAGGAGACCTGGTGAAACTCTGCTGGCAATAGTGGAGAGAACCCTGGATTTGGGTTTCAGTTCCAGCTCTGCCTCTGAGCAGTAAGAATCTGAAATACGTCATTATGAGCCTCTTTGTGTTTCATTTCTTCGTATGAATGCGGGGGGGGGGGGGGTGTCAAAATAGGTCTTTTAAAACATCTGCCATGAAACAACATGAATCTTAAGCACTCAGAACAGCAAGTACAGGAAATGACACCAAATTTTAAATTACTATTAAGAAAATTAACATTTAAAAAATTCCACCTTCACTTGCAATAGCACTGGTTTTATCTCAACTGCCACCTTCAGTGATACTTGTAAAATTTTTCCTTTTACGTTCCATGACTTTGAACATGCTGTTCTCTCTTTTGTATGGAATCTCATTTTCTGCCTAAACTTTAATTCATCTGTCAACCTCAAAGGACAAGGAAGCCTTCCCTGAAACTTCCCTGAGTTGCCTCTTCTTGATACTTAAGCAGCATTTTATTTAAAGCTTTGCTAAAGCCGTTACCATATGATCGTGCAACTCAAGAATTAAAACTTCCCAGCTTATAAACATTGCTGATTTGTGTGTTTAACAAATTTAACATAGAGTTTACTCCTTGACAGATACTCTTCTTTTTTTAGAGAGAGAGATTTTTGTGTGTGTGTTTTGTTTTTTTGGAGAGAGAGGGCTCAAGTGAGCAAGGGGCAGAGAGAGAGAGAGAGAGAGAGAGAGAGAGAATATTGTAAGCAGGAGTTTAAGCTCGACATGGAGCTCAGTCCCACAACACTGGGATCATGACCTGAGTTGAAATCAAGGGTCGGACACTCAAGTGACTGAGCCACCCAGGTGCCCCTGACATATTATTCTAAGTGTGTTAGCAAACCACACTCACTCACTTTATAGACATTTATTTTTGTAGTTTGAAAATTCAAGGCAAACTCATCAGTATATATATCCAAAATATATAAAGAACTTCTACAACTCAATACCAAAAAACAATCCAATTGAAAAATGGACAGAAGACATGAACGGATATTTCTTCAAAAAAGACATACAGGGGCGCCTGGGTGGCGCAGTCGGTTAAGCGTCCGACTTCAGCCAGGTCACGATCTCGCGGTCCGTGAGTTCGAGCCCCGCGTCGGGCTCTGGGCTGATGGCTCAGAGCCTGGAGCCTGTTTCCGATTCTGTGTCTCCCTCTCTCTCTGCCCCTCCCCCGTTCATGCTCTGTCTCTCTCTGTCCCAAAAATAAATAAACGTTGAAAAAAAAAAAATTTAAAATAAATAAATAAATAAAAAAGACATACAGATGGCCAATAGACACCTGAAAAGATGCTCAACATTATCATCGGAGAAATGCAAATCAAAACTACAATGAGCTATCACATCACACCTGTCAGAATGTGTGCCTGGGTGGCTCAGTCAGTTGAGCAACTGACTCGATTTCAGCTCAGGTCATGATCCTGGGGTTGTGGGATTGAGTTCTGCATGGGGCTCTGTGCTGAGCATGGAGCTGCATAAGATTCTCTCTCCCTCTGCCCCTTTCCCCTGCTCACGCTCTCTATAACAAAACAAAACAAAACCCAGAAACAGGCATTGGCAAGGATGCAGAGTAAAAGGAACCCTCTTGGGGCACCTGGGTGGCTGTCTTGGTTAGGAATCCAACTCTTGGTTTTGGCTCAGGTCATGATCTCACCATTCAAGTTCAAGCCTGGCATCAGGCTCTCTGGAGAGCCTTACAATGTGGAGATTCTCTTGCTCCCTCTCTTTCTGCCTCACCCACCCACACATGCATTGTCTCTCAAAAATAGATGAATAAACTTTAAAAAAGGAACCCTCTTAACATTGTCCATGGAAACACAAATTGGTGCAACTATTGTGGAAAACAGTATGGAGGTTCCTCAAAAAATTAAAAATAGAACTACCCTATAATCCAGGAATTGTACTACTGGGTATTTACCCAAAGAATACAAAAACAATCAAAGGGATATGTGCTCCCTGATATTTATTGCAGCATTATTTATAATAGCCAAACTATTGGAGCAGCCCAAGTGTTCATCAGTAGATGAATGGATAAAGAAGATGTGATATATAGATATATAGATATCATGAGATTGCATCACATATATATATATATATACACATATATATATATGAATATTATTCAGCTATAAAAAGGAATTAAATCTTGCCGTTTGCAACAACATGCATGGAGCTGGAGAGGATAATGCTAAGCAAAATAAGTCAGAGAATGACAAATATCCTAGGATTTCACTCATGTGGAATTTAAGACAAACGAGCAAAGGGAAAAAAAAAAAAAGACAACACAGTCTCTTACTATAGAGAACAAACTGGTGGTTACCAGAGGGGAGGCAGGTGGGGGACTGGGGGAAACAGTAGATCAGAATTAGAGTACACTTATGATAAAAACAAACCAAATAACATGCCAGTTAAACATTAATAGGAATGTGGTTAGATAATCATAGATTCAGTTAATGAACAATATGCAGAAGATCAAACGATTGAAATGATTAAAATACCAAACTGTATGTTTATGTAGAAATAACCAAGAAACATGAATATAGGAAAAGCCCATGGTGAATAACTAGTGATTACTTTATGTAAACAAAAAACCCCATACATATTTATGTAAAAATATATGTGAAACCATTTTTCTCAAAGTATATTCATTATAAAAATATATTGACAATGATCACCTTTGGAAAGAAGGAGTAGGGGTAGAATTCTAATAAGGGAGGAAAAACTTTTCATTTTGTAACTATCTTTACATTTTAAATATTTTTACTAAGAAAAATTCTTGTAACTGTATAACCAAGAGATAAGTACATTTAAAATATTGGCACATTTCTCTCTCTCTTTTTTTTTCCTGTATATATGTATTTCACATTTCATTCATGTTTCATATGCATTTTGGTATCCAGCTTTATTTCTATCAAACTGTTTCCCTACACTATTATATATGGAAAATGTTATTTTTAATGACAACATAGTATACCACCATGTGGATGGACCATAATCTATTTAATGCATCTTCTATTGTTGGAAGTGTTATCTATTGCTTTACAGCAAATTACCCCCAATTTAATGGCTTAAACAAAAAATATTTATGAATTAACAATTCCTATGGAACTGGAATTCAGGAATGGCTTAGCTGGGTGGTTCTGACTTAGGGTGTCTCATGAGATTGCATCAAGATGGCACCGGGACATCTGGGTGGCTCAGTTGGTTAAGCATCTGACTTTGCCTCAGGTCATGATCTCACAGTTCATGAGTTCGAGCCCCATGTTGGGCTCTGTGCTGACAGCTCAGAGCCTGGAGCCTGCTTTGGATTCTGTCTCCCTCTCTCTCTGTCCCTCCCTCGTTCACGCTGTCTCTCTCAAAAATAAAAAGGTTTTCAAAAAAAGATGGTATGAGGGTTGCAGTCATCCTAAGACTGGTCTACAACTGAAGGATCTATTTCCAAGATCTCTCCCTCTCATGGCTATTGGCATGTCTTAGTTCATTGTCACATGAGCTCTCCATAGGGCTGAGTGTCTTCATGACATGGCAACTGACATCCCCCAGGACAAGTGATTCCAACAGAGAGAGCAAGACAAAAGCCACAATATCTTTCGTGATCTACCTGGAAGTCACACTGACCATTTTCACCATATTCTGTTCATTAGAAGTTGGTCACTAATGACAGCTCACACACAGGGAAGGGGAATTATTCCCATGCCTTGGAAGGAGCAGTATCAGAATTTGTGGGTATACTTTAAAACCACCGTACTAGAGTTTTTCCCTATTGTAATTACCTCTCTTAATGATTATGCTTGACACTAAAGCTTTGTGCACATCTCAGATTCATGTCTTATACATTCCTCATAATGGAGTTGCTGAGTCCAATTTTGACACACAGTGCCAGGTTGTATTAATTTCCATTCAGGTTGTAATATATCAGAATTCTTATTTTTCCACACCCACAGCAACTCTGGGCTTTATAATTTTTTTTCATTGCCAGTGTGATACAAAGAATCTCATTCTTTTCATTTGCATTTCTTGGATTAGTGCAATAAGATGATGTGTTTTAGGTTTGTGAACCACTGACTTTTCAGAGACTTAACTCAGAAGTCTCCTGCTGGCAAACAATGCCCTGTATCAGTCTTTTTTTTTTTAATGTTTTTTTAATGTTTATTTACTTATAACATGAGAGAGAGAGAGACAGAGCACGAATTGAGGAGGGGTAGAGAGAGAGAGAGGGGGACACAGAAGTCAAAGCAGGCTCCAGGCTCTGAGCTGTCAGCACAGAGCCTAACGCGGGGCTTGAACTCATGAACCACGAGATCATGACCTGAGCTGAAGTCGGACGCTTAACCAACTGAGCCACCCAGGCGCCCCATACCCCTGTATCAGTCTTATGTGCATCAAGAGCATTTCCTTATTCCAGAACATCTTCCATGACTCTGATACTCCTGTTCCAGTTCTCTGGAAACTTGTCAGCTATCTGGAGTTCAAGACTTGAATTGGATTCTAGTCTGCCCCTTCATCCCACCTCCTTATAGAAAAACAATCCTAAGGGAAGGATCTGTTTTGGGGCAAGTTTCTAGGCTTACATCAAGGCTGAAGACTATCCTCTGTTTTAAATCAGGAGGATTATAGCTCTTTTAGAAATAGGAGAGAGGCAATGGATTAGCTAATCTTTTGAAACTTTTTATTAAACAAAAATTTCAAATATATGCAAAAGTAGAGAACCTGGGATAAGGAATTGCCTTGTACCTCTCATCCAATTTATAAATCCATGGCCAATCTTGTTATGACTATTCCTTCATCTGCTATGGACCCTGCCTTTGCTGCTGGATGGATTTATTTATTTATTTGTTTATCTATTTAAGTTTACCTATTTATTTTGAGAGAAAGAGAGAGAGGGGCAGAGACAGAGGGAGAGAGAGAGAGAGAGAGAGAGAGAGAGAGAGAGAGTCACAAGCAGTCCCTACACCATCAGCACAGAGCCCAATGCAGGACTTGAACTCATGAACCATGAGATCATGATGTGAGCCGAAATCAAGAGTCAGATGCTTAACAGACTGAGCCACCCAGGTTCCCCTACCACTGGATTATTTTAAACCAAATCCCAGACGTCTACAAATAATACATTGTTTATCTCTAAAACATAAGTACTTTAAAAATACATAACTCCAGGGTCGCCTGGGTAGCTGAGTCCATTAAACATCTGACTTTGGCTCATCAGGTCATGATCTCGGGGTTCTTGAGTTCAAGCCCTGCATTGGGCTCTCTGCTGTCATCACAAAGCCTGCTTCAGATCCTCTGTCCCTGTCCCTCTCTGCCCCTCCCCCACCTCCCTCTCTTTCTCCTCTGCTTGCTTTCTCTTTCTCAAAAATAAACACTAAAAAAAAATTTTTTTTTAAATACATAACTCCAGCAGAGAGCTTCTCCTCTACGGTTCTGCCCACTGCTCCCTTGTTTTATTCAATAAACTTCTATCTCCTTTTTAAAAAGTACATAACTCCAAAAAGTTATTACCATACTCAAAAATATCTAGTTATGGGGGCGCCTGGGTGGCTCAGTCAGTTAAGCGTCCAACTTCAGCTCAGGTCATGATCTCGCGGTCCGTGAGTTCGAGCCCCGCGTCGGGCTCTGTGCTGACAGCTCAGAGCCTGGAGCCTGTTTCAGATTCTGTGTCTCCCTCTCTCTCTGACCCTCCCCCGTTCATGCTTTGTCTCTCTCTGTCTCAAAAATAAACGTTAAAAAAAATATTTAGGGGCGCCTGGGTGGCGCAGTCGGTTAAGCGTCCGACTTCAGCCAGGTCACGATCTCGCGGTCCGTGAGTTCGAGCCCCGCGTCGGGCTCTGGGCTGATGGCTCAGAGCCTGGAGCCTGTTTCCGATTCTGTGTCTCCCTCTCTCTCTGCCCCTCCCCCGTTCATGCTCTGTCTCTCTCTGTCCCAAAAATAAATAAACGTTGAAAAAAAAAAATTATAAAAAAAAAAAAAAATATTTAGTTATACCTTTACATCTTCAAGTAGTCAGTTCATGTTTGATTTCCCTGTTTTATAGATGTTTCTGTGTCATGTTTATGTTTGTTCTAATCAGTATGTAAACATGGTCCTCATTGGCCATATCTTTTCAGTCTCTCCTAATCTTTAGATTCCCTCTCCCCCGCCCCGCAACTTTTATTTTTTAAAGTAAATGGTTCATCCATTCAGTAGATTTTCCCCATAGTCTAGAAATGTGGATTCTGTCCCCACTCATAGTGTCATTTAATATGTTCCTCAGTCCCTTGTACTTCCCATAAACTGGAAATTTGATCAAATTCAGGTTACATTTTTCTTTTTGCAAAAATACTGCTTAACTGGAGTTCCATAATGTCTGGTTATTTTTCTTTATGATATTCAGATTGATCCATGAATTCAGATATTCACTGTTTAACTTGACCAGTAGGTTTTTAATATCAATGATGATTTTTCATTTCTAAAAGTTGTATTTGGTTCTTTTTAGAATCTGTCTATACTCTTTTCCTATCATATGATATTTTGCTTAATTTTTAAAAAATAATCTCTACACCCAATGTGGGGCTTGAACTCACAACCCCCAAGATCAAGAGTCACGCTCTACCAACTGAGCCAGTCAAGTACCCCTTATCATACACTGTTTTGTTATTGTAGTATATTTTTCTCCTTTTTCATTAAAACCCTACATGGACACACAGATCAATGGACCAGAACAGAATGTTCAGAAATAGACACAAATAAATCAGGAATTTAAAGTATCATAAGAGTGACATTTCAAACAATTCAGGAAAGATGGATTTTTTCCCCTATATGGTATATCCTATAAATACACTCCCACATGTGCAAGGACACTTTCAGCCATCTGGAAAAAAAAAAGTTGGATTCCTATTATACAACTTATACCAAAATAAATTTCAGATAGACTAAAGATTTAAATGTAAAAATTGAAACACTAGTGCTAGAAGGAAAGATACAATTTTAAATATTCTCTGAGTGGGGAAAATCTTTCAAAGTCCTAAAGAAGCCATTAAAGGAAGGACTGTGAATTTAACTACATAAAAATAAAAAATGTCTGTACAGGGTGCCTGGGTGGCTCAGTCAGTGAAGCATCCAACTTTTGATCTTGGCACAGGTCAAGATCTCACAATTCATGAGATGGAGATGTGACATGGAGCCCTGCATTGATTAGGCTCTATGCTGACAGCTTGCTTGGGATTCTGTCTCTCCCTCTCTCTTCCCCTCCCCCACTCACAGCCCTCTCCTTTTCTCTCTTTCAAAATAAATAAACTTTAAAAAATGCTTTAAAAAAAGAAAAAATGCACGCGCAAAAGAAAAATCGTAAAACACAGGAGCACTGGGTGTGCAGTCAGAAGACACAGAAAGTCAGTATTTCAGTTCAGCTGTGCCAGCCTCTAAGCTGTGCTTAGCTGTTTTCTTCTCTATAATGGGGCAGAGTCTCTCCCACAAGCTTGTCATGAAGATCCAGTGCGAATGCATACAAAGCCTTTTGCCATCTGTGCTGAGTTACATGCATTTGTGGTAGTGTTATAGGAAGAGGAGGCTGCCAGCTGACTCCTGTAGCCTGGAATAGGAGTGGGTCAGGCAGTGATCAATCAGTGTATCTGTGGTCGGGAGCCTCTTCCATTTAAGACTTTAGGGAAAGTATCCAGTATTCTCTAGGGAAGGGACTCTCCTTGAAGGCTGCCTGGTCTGGCTATCAGTGAGGCAGTTTCCCCGCAGTAGACTACCCCTACGGCACTATAGGCCCCTGCACCTCCAAATAACCTTCCCCAACCACCTGCTTCTGGTGTCTCCAAGTCCAGCTTAGAGAGTCATACTTTATGCAGAGATATGTTAACTAAGAAAATACAAATTATCCTAGAAGCAATACGTTAAGCATTTTGAGTTATTTGAGTGATACAAGCATTTTGGCCAAGAGCAAGGAGAGCACGTGTCATTGGTGTATGGGAGGTGGCCAGCATGACACATGTATGTATGGCCAGTAGGCATCAAGTCTGAATTCTAGTCCCAGTTCTGGTGTTTGACTTACTGTCCAAACTTGGAGAAGTCAACCTTTCTTCTTGGGCCTCTTTTCCCCCCCTCTGAACCAGGAAGTGTTTGGACTAAATGCTCTAGTTTGATTTGTTAGTTCATTCATTAATTCATTCTACAAATGTTTATTAAGTACGTACTCTGTGCTGGGTCCTGTTGTAATTGCTTAGGATATAGCAATGAACAAAACAGACAAAAAACTCTGCCCTTGTGGAACTTACATGTTAGTGGGAGGATACCATCAATAAATTAGAAATATAATCATTAAATTATATAATATTTGAGAGGTATACGTGTCTTAGGAAAATAAAAATAGACTAAGAGATACTCAGAATGTGTGTAGTTGTTGGAATTTAAAAGGCTCCACTGAGAAGGTAACATTTGAACAGAGATTTGAAGGCAATGAAGGAGTTAGCCAACTGGGTATCTTAGGAAAGAACATTCCAGATGGAGGAAACGGCCAGTGAAAAGGGCCTGAGGCAGGAGTATCTTGACAAGTATGAGAAAAGAATGAGTTCAGAGAGGTAACATAATGGACAGTGGGAATATATCATAGTAGGCCTTATAGGCCCTTGCAAAATCTTTGGATTTTAATCTGCATGAGATGAAGAGCTGTTGGAGGGTTTTATTCCTTTGTTTTAATATGTTTGTAGAGCAGTTGTAAGTCCACAGCATATCTGAGCAGAAGATTCAGAGATTTCTCATATACCACTGTTCCCACACACACATCGTCTCCCCCATTATCCACACCCCCACCAGAGTGATACATCTGTTATAGTGACACATCCTCACACAGAGTGCCTAGTTTACACTAGGGTTCACTCTTGATATTGCCCGTTTTATGGGTTTGGGCACATGTATGATGACATGTATCCACCATTCTAGTATCACACTCAGTATTTTCACTGGCCTAAAAATCCTCTGCGCTGTTTGGAGGGTTTGGAGTGAAGCAATGTTATGTGATGTTCGTTTTTGGAATTATGAGATCTCACTAAATTTGAGGAAAGAGTTAAGAGGGCTCAAAAACCAAGACTGTTGCCTATTTTGCCTTCAGGGATCCTGCTGGTCCCCAGGCTGATATAAAGTTCCCCCCACTTCCTCCTGGTGTCTGCCTCTGCACATACCTTGCTATAGAATCCCATTATTCCTCTAGGGGGTGGTGCTGCCTCACACACAGGACACCTCCCTGTTTTCATCCGTTCCCAGAACCACTGGCCCTTTTCCTGGGACCTTGTCAGTGAAATCACTCAGGAGTAGAGAAAGCTGGAGCACCCCCTCCCCATCATCAGGGACACCCTCCAGCTTGCTCGCCTTCTCTGGCAAATCCTCCCTGCTTTGTTAGGACTGTCAGGGACCAATGGAGTGAGGCTGGACTGCAGACCTGTGTCTCAGTACTCTTCATCTTGCCATTTCTGGGAGGCGATGAGTGTGAAGAACAAAGAGAGAGCTGAGGCCTTCTTTCATGCATTATGCTTCCCTGTCATTTAAGCTTTTTAAATGTTTATCATTTATCATTTTATCATTTAAACATTCTGATGATATTCACTCATGAAGACAAATCGAGGGAAGGGAGAAGAAAGGGTCACACACATATGTTCTGGTCCTACCCCCTCCAAGGCAGCACTGGGCATTGTCTGCTGCTACCTCAGGCAGAGTTCCGACTCTGCCGCGTTTTCAGAAAACGATTGCACCTGCTTCTCTTCCTGGAGTTGAACACCATCTACAAAAAATCTACCATCTTCACTTCCTCCTCCTCCCTCCCTATCTCTCACATCGGTCACCTAAAATTGTCAATTTTATTCTATCTAATGTTACAAATGTACTCATCCCCCTTTTATGCACACCTTCATTGACTTTGTATATCCCCAAGGTAGCAAATATGAAAAGCCAGAAGAGTCAAATGGGTGATACAACTGGGTGAAGAAGGTCAGTGTGTGACGCAAGAGAGAGGGGGTGGAGACTGTGGTGAACTAGAAAGAATATCAGTGAAACCTGAGCAATTGTTTCTGAGCTCCAGCCTCACGCGGTCATGTGGGAAGGCACATCCAAGTGGGGCAAGTTTTTAAAAACCAGAAATCTGTTGTTCTTGTTCACATCCAAGTGGGGCAAGTTTTTAAAAACCAGAAATCTGTTGTTGTTGTTGTTGTTGTTGTTGTTGTTGTTGTTGTTTTGAGAGAGAGGGAGAGAGCACAAACGTGGGAGGGGCAGAGAGAGAGGGAGATACAGAATCTGAAGCAGGCTCCCGGATGTGAGCTGTCTGCCCAGAGCCTGACGTGGGGCTCGAACCCATGAACCGTGAGATCATAATCTGAGCCAAAGTCGGACATTCAACTGACTGAGCCACCCAGGCGACCCTGTTGCTGTTTGTTGTTTGTTTGTTTTTTAATTTTTTAATGTTTTTGTTTATTTTTGAGAGAGAATAAGAGAGAGCATGAGCAGGGAGCAGGCAGAGAGAGAGAGAGAGAGAGAGACACAGTATCCAAAGCAGGCTACAGGCTGAGCCATCAGCACAGAGCCTGACGCAGGGCTCGAACTCATGAACTGTGAAATCATGACCTGAACTGAAGTCGGATGCTTAACTGACTGAGCCACCAAGGTGCCCCTGTTTGTTGTTTTTAAGGTGAAATGTACCAAGTTAATATTGGCAACTAATTTTTTTTTTTAATTTTAAACAGTAAGTAGACCACCACAACGGGCAAACAACTAACACATCAGTGGTCTGAATTCAGCATGCAGCTGCTGACTTTTGACCACCAGTTTGAACCGTCATCCCAGCTAAGGCTACTGATATGATTTCTTCTTTGGTCTCTGGCCTTCACCCTCTCTCACTTCCATGCACTGTGCTCACTGCCTCCGGAGCATCTCCCCAATCGCCAGGTCACATCAGCTCATTCCACTGCTTGACACCTCCCTTACCTCTCTCCCCCCAGGTTATCCAGGAGACCAAGTCCAGACAACTGAGGCAGACTGCCAGACTTCTCCCTTTCTGCTGCAAGGCCCCCTCCACTCTCCACTGTGCTCTCCCCTGGCACACATCACTCCTTTGTCACCTGCCGAGGTTTCCCTGTGCACCTCTATTCAGCCTGTTGTAATGTCTATTCATGTGTGTCTCCTGCACTAGAGTATGATGGTGATCACTTCTTATTCATCTGTGTTATTCATCTGTGTTATTCATACCTGCCAATCAGAAGGTAGCTGGCAAACATTTTTTAAATAAATTAAAAACACGAATGAATGATGATTGTTAGCCAAGTAAGGTAGAACTGTCTTAAGGTTGTTTATTTCCCGCCCCATTTATACGTAACTAAGACCTGAGCATCCTTCTGATAAAGACAGTTTTCTTCTTTCCCTTCATTGGTCCCAGCCCCCAGGGTGCAGAGGTGTTGAAGACAAGTGCTCTGGGACCCAGGGCAAGCTGGCCCTCTGTTCTAGCCTGATGTTCTTATGGGCAGGTCTCTGGAGTCTCTGGGGCTTCCTTAATTCTCTTATTCTCGAGTTTTGTTTTGTGAGGAAGTTTCCTTAGAGAATCTGAAAAGGGAAGGTCAAACACAGTCCTGATAACATCACAAAGAGTAAGAGAATCTCAGGCTGTAACATTCGGGGGATATGGTAAGGACAGAAAGGAAGAACAACACAATCTTATCTTAACTTGCAACCTATGTCCCTCTTTTCTCAAAGAACCCTGTGGCAGAGGAAGATGGTATCACCCTAATTTACAGATGAAGGATCTCACCCAAGCACAGAGTAAGGAAATAGCCCACCCAAAGCCCAAGGCAAGTTAGGGGCACAGTCAGGACTATACCATGTGTCTTGACTCTGATTCTTCCCCGCACCCCTCTCAGGTTTCATGCCCCAGGTCCCAGGACTTTGCTGCTAGACTGTTTGCAAACACCACCGCCATCTTTTTTCGTAAAAACGGACTTATGAACATAGAGTCAAAGAAACACCACATGGGATACATTTAATATCACTAATAGACTCAGTGATTGACCTTACTTAGCCCATTCCTGGTGGGCCCGCCAAATAGTGTGTGTTTTGTCATATTACCACAATGTGAAGAACACAACCTCAGCTCTACTGTATCCCAAACAAATGTTTAATGTGAATTCACCAAGACTTTCTATCTAAAGAGGAACAAGCTTTAAAAATGCCAAAAGGAAGCAACAAGAATCAAAAGTGGAACATTCGGCAGATCAGTGGCCTGATCTCCTCAACAAGTCAGGGTGTAAAAAGGAGGACATTGTTAGGTTAAAAGAGATGGAAGGGGCATAACCAGGGCAATACATGCTTGAGAAACCAGCACAAAAAAATATCTTTGACTACTTGGAAAATTTGAATATGAAGTATTTAATCCAACAATGAGATGAAATGAAAACGTTGACATGGAAGGTTGATCTAATTAACTGAAAAAAGCAAGTTCCAAGCAAAATCCTATACACAGCGAGGTCTCATTTGGCTAAAATACAGGTATTTATATGCGTAAAAAACATCTGGAAAGTGCTAGCAGTAGTGATAACAATGTGGTGTTTATATTTGCTTATTTTTGTTTATCGGTATTACCCGATTTTCTATGCTATGCTTATGTTTATAGGTAGGAATAAAATGTTATTTTAAGAATTACATTAAAAAAAAAAAAGAATTACACGAAAGCCAAAGTTCTTAACCTACCATGCAAGGCTTTTTCCTATTACCCCCCCACCCCCCCACCCCCACAGACCCTTCCATCCTCCCCTCCTCCCCATCCTGCACTTCTCCAACCTGTTCTTCCATTCACCTCCAGGCTCCGGACTGTCCGCTCATTGCCCCTCACCTTTCCTCTCTCCTCCTACTCTTCCTTCCCCCCTCCTCTCCTTTTCCCTTTTTTTTTTTAAATTTTTTTTTTTAACGTTTTTATTTATTTTTGAGACAGAGACAGAGCATGAACGGGGGAGGGGCAGAGAGAGAGGGAGACACAGAATCTGAAGCAGGCTCCAGGCTCTGAGCCATCAGCCCAGAGCCCGACGCGGGGCTCGAACTCACGGACCGTGAGATGGTGACCTGAGCTGAAGTCGGGACACTTAACCGACTGAGCCACCCAGGCGCCCCTCCTTTTCCCTTTCTTTAAAGCCTGTCCCAGAGTTACTTCCTCCAGTCAGCCTGTCCCACCCTTTGCCCTATGGCTTCAGATTGCTCATTTGTGCAAGGGGGACAATAATACCCTCCTCATGAGGATGTTGCAGGCATTAAGTGAAATAAAGAGATACAGAGCACCTGGTACAGGGAAAGGCTGACCCAAAAGCCCAGACCTCACTTTCCTGATCTGATTCGTGAGCTGCTTGGCCTACATCATCTTAATGACGTCTTGGCCTTCATCCCATTGTATGTTTTGCTTTCTCAATTTAAACTGCAGGCACCAGGGCCAAGGACCCTCACAGAGCCCAGACAGGGCTCTGGGTCTCTGGAATTGCCTAACTCGTGACCACCGCCCCCTCCCTATTCTCACCCCTGCTCTCCCACTCGGTGTAGCTATGACTGGTGGAAGAGGCCCCGAGAGCTGCTGGCCTGCATCAGCCCCAGGCAGCCTGACCCTCAGAGGAGCACCTGGTTCCAATTTAGGACCACACTTTGAGGTCCTAGGCCACCCTGTTTGCCTTTACTTTCTCCCCCAATAGCTAAGCAAGAGCAGCTAACTGGGGTCCCCGGAGCCAGATCCGGAAGAGGGAGGGGTAAGTGGCTCCCACATCTCTTTGCACCTCAGTGCACAGGAGGGGGACTTCGTAGGTTCCAACCTTGGCTGGGACCCCTTGCTGGAAAGTCTGTCCCTAACCCCACAGCCTCCGTCCAGTGCGCCAAGCGGTGCAATCACTGCAGAGACCAAAGCTGCTGGGAAGGCCATCCCCAGTCCATCTGACTTGACTTTCTCCCCGCCTTGGGAATGAACCACTCCCTTAGCCCGTAGCCACCTGAAACAGGGAGTAGGCAACCTGCCCCTGTTTGAAGCCCCCACTCTTGGCTGCTAGAAACTGTCTCTGCTTCTAGTCTTGTGGGAAAGTGCCTTCATTTAAACTGTTAACTGAAAAACGCAGGAACCAAAACTATATATCACAAGACCTCCGGAGGGAAATCATACAGAACACTGAAGGCAACACACCCAAATGTTACCTGTCATGGTCTCTGGGTAATGGGTGATTTTCCCCTCTTGTGTTTTATACTTATCTGTACATTTCAAACTTTCTATGATAAACATGCCTGCAGGCAGGGGGACAAAACAGAGAAAAGAAAAAAGTGCAGAAGAGGAAGGAGAATGGACAGAAAGAGAAATGGAGGGCTAAAAAGAAGATGGGAAGGGAAACGTGTCAGGCTGCTGGGGGTGGGTGGGGGGGCGGTTAGGGGGCATGTGGCACCGCGGGCGAGACCCCTCCTCCAGACATGGTTCCCACATGGAAGGGGCATTACCTTTCATGACCTGGATCTGGGATCTTGGCTCCCCCAGCAGGGAGGCCTCTCGGCCAGGGGCCTGCATCTTGGACAGCCTCTCCTTCATGCCGCTGATGTTGCCGTGCAGCCCCCAGGCACTGCAGAGCTTGGGCAGACTGTCTTCCTGGTTGGCCAGCAAGGAGCTCTCCGGGGTGTCCAGGGGACAGAACGCCACCTGCAATGGGCCCATAATGTTTAGAGAGTACGGAGAAGACAGGCCCCACACTCCAGAGCCCCAGCCCTGCCCTTGTTAGGAAATTACTGTGGTCTGGCTGCACCTCACACGTGCCTAGTCAGCAGGAACAAAGGGTCACAGATGTGGGAGAGAAACAGAGACACTGAGGCCAGGCTGCCAACTGTCTTTTATTGGGTGGTTATTTACTTTGATATACGTCCTCCAACTCTTAGTGTTATAGTATCTTTTTCTGTTCATTTCAAGTTCATATTCAAATTCTAGTTAGCTGGGGCTCCTGGGTGGGTCAGTTTAAGCATCCGACTTCGGCTTAGGTCATGATCTCATGGTTTGTGAGTTTGAGCCCTGCATTGGGCTCTCTGCTGTCAGCACAGAGCCCGCTTCAGATCCTCTCTCCCACTCTCTCTCTGCTCCTCTCCCCCAAAATAAATAAACATTAAAAAAAATTAATAAATAAATTCTGTTTAGTTAACATATAGTGTAGTATTAGTTTCAGGAGTAGAATTTAGTGATTTGTCACTTACATATAAGACCCAGTGCCCATCACAATAAATACCCTCCTTAATACCCATCACCCATCTAGCCTGTCCCCCACCCACCTCCCCTCCAACAAACAACCCTCAGTTTGTTCTCTATAGTTAAGAGTCTTAGGTTTGCCTCTCTTTTTTTTCCTTTCCCACATGTTCATCTGTTTTTATTTATTTTTTTGTTTATTTTTGAGAGATTGAGAGACAGAGCTTGAGTGGGTGAAGGGGCAGAGAGAGGGAGACACAGAATCCGAAGCAGGCTCCAGGCTCTGAGCTGTCAGCACAGAGCCCGACACCGGGCTTTGAATTCACGAATAGGGAGATCATTACCTGAGCCGAAGCCAGACATTTAACCAACTGAGCCACCCAGTCTTCCCTCATCTGTTTTGTTTCTTAAATTCCACGAGTGAGGGGCGCCTGGGTGGCTCAGTCAGTTGGGCGTCCAACTTCTGCTCAGGTCATGATCTCCCAGTTCCTGAGTTCGAGCCCCTAGTCGGGCTCTGTGCTGACCACTCAGGGTCTGGAGCCTGCTTCATATTCCGTGTCTCCCTTTCTCTCTGCTCCTCCCCCACTATGTTCTGTCTCTCTTCCCTTCAAAAATAAACATTATTATTTTTTAAGTTATTTATTTATTTTGAGAGAGAATGAGAGAGGGAGCATGAGCAGGGGAGGGACAGAGAGAGAGGGAGAGGGGGAGAAAGAATCCCAAGCAGGCCTTGCACTGTCAGCATAGAGCCCAATGCAGGGCTTGGTCTAACAAACCATGAGATCATGACCAGAGCCAAAATGAAGAGTCAGATACTTAACCAACTGAGCCACCCAGGTGCCCCCCAAAATAAACAAACATTAAAAAAAAATTCCACGAGTGAAATCATATGGTAGTCTTTCTCGGACTGACTTATTCCACTTAGCATAATACACTCTAGCTCCATCCATATCATCACAAATGTAAGATTTCGTTCTTTTCTATGACTAATATTCCATTGTGTATATGTACCACATCTCCTTTATCCATTCATTAGTCACTGGACATTTGGGCTCTTTCCACAGTTTGGCTATTGTTGATAATGCTGCTATAAACTTCGGGGTGCATGCCCCCTTCGAATCTGTATTTTTGTATTCTTTGGTAAAACACCTAGTAGTGTAATTGCTGGAACGTATGGCAGTTCTATTTTTAACTTTTTTTTTTTTAATTTTTTTTTTTCTTCAACGTTTTTATTTTATTTTTGGGACAGAGAGAGACAGAGCATGAACGGGAGAGGGGCAGAGAGAGAGGGAGACACAGAATCGGAAACAGGCTCCAGGCTCCGAGTCATCAGCCCAGAGCCTGACGCGGGGCTCGAACTCACGGACCGTGAGATCGTGACCTGGCTGAAGTCGGACGCTTAACCGACTGCGCCACCCAGGCGCCCCTATTTTTAACTTTTTGAGGAACCTCCATACTGTTTTCCAGAGTGGCTGCACCAATTTGCATTCCCACCAACAACGTAAGAGATCCCCTTTCTCCACATCCTCGCCAACACCTGTTGTTTCCTGTGTTGTTAATTTTAGCCATTCTGACAGGTGTGAGCTGATAACCTCATTGTAGTTTTGATTTGTATTTCCCTGATGATGAGTGATGTTGAACATTTTTTCATGTGTGTATTAGTCTAGAATTATAGCGTCTTACGCATTTCTTTGTAATGAAACAACGGTACTTATTTTAAAGTCCTTGACAAAATTAAAATTGAGAACCTGAAAATATCTTTTGAGATTTTCCTGGCCAGTGAAATCCAGGTATCACTAAAATGGCAACTCCTTGTATTCAGAGGAGGAATCACTGAAACGACTCACCCATTCATGTTCAGAGGAAGAAATAGAGACCCAAGGGGGAAAGGATTTCGTTAAAGCTGCCCAGCAAGAGTGAGGTGCCACAGTTAGAGGAGGGCTTTCCTCTGAACCAGATGTTTGAACCTGGCTCTTCCCTCTACTTGCTATGTGGTCTGGGTCAAGCTCTCTGCATTTGGTATCTTCATTTACACACTGTGAACACTATTTCTAGTTACCATGTAGGGTTACTTTTTTTTTCCCCCTAAATTGTTTACTTTTGAGAGAGAGAAACAGAGTGTGAGCAGGGGAGGGGCAGAGAGAGTGGGAGACACAGAATCTGAAGCAGGCTCCAGGCTCTGAGCTGTCAGCACAGAGCGAGATTCAGGGCTCAAACCCATGAGACATGAGATAATGACCTGAGCTGAGGTCGGACGCTTAACTGACTGAGCCACCCAGGTGCCCCAGGGTTACTTTTGAAGATCACGGGAGGGAACATAAAGTTCTGGAACATAGAAACTGTTACCCATGATTATTATTTTGAATTAGTGATTCTCAAAGTGTGCTCTGTGAGCCCCTGGGGGCCCCTGAAATATTTTGACCTCACTGACCCCCTGAAAAGTGGGGTCTACCCAAAGTGCAAGAGAGAAACCAATGGAGTCTAATGTAAGCCAGTGTGAAAAAGTCATTGATACAAATCCGAAAAGGCTACATACTGTGTGATTCCAACTATATGAAATTCTGGAAAAAGTAAAAACATTGAGATAGTAAAAAGATCAATGATTGGGGCGCCTGGGTGGCGCAGTCGGTTAAGCGTCCGACTTCAGCCAGGTCACGATCTCGCGGTCCGTGAGTTCGAGCCCCGCGTCGGGCTCTGGGCTGATGGCTCAGAGCCTGGAGCCTGTTTCCGATTCTGTGTCTCCCTCTCTCTCTGCCCCTCCCCCGTTCATGCTCTGTCTCTCTCTGTCCCAAAAATAAATAAACGTTGGAAAAAAAACATTTGGAAAAAAAAAAAAAAAGATCAATGATTGCCAGGAGTTTGGAGGGAAAGAATGAAAGGATGAATACGTGGAGGACAGGGCATTTTAAGGCACCAAAACTATCCTGTATGCTTTGTAATGGTGGATACATGTCATTATGCAGTTGTCAAAACCTATTAAATGTACAACACAAAGAGTGGGCCCTAATGTAAGCTACGGACATTACTTAGTTAATAATGTGTCAATACTGGATCACCAATGGTAACAAATGTACCTCTCTAATGCAAGATGCTAATAATAAGGAAAACAAGAGGGGGTAGTATATGGGAAACATCTGAACTTTCTACCCAATTTTTTTGTAAACCTAAAAGTGCTAAAAAAAGAAAAAGAAGTATTTTATAACGTTCATTCATATGGTTTCAGATTCCACATTGCTACTAAGTAGCTGCCACTTGTTGAGTTTTGGTGTGGTAGCAAAGAAAAATATACAGGGGCATCTGGATGGCTCAGCAGGTTAAGCGTCCAACTCTTGCTCAGCTCAGGTGGCAATCTCACTATCATGAGAGTCGAGCCCCGCATTGGGCTATTCACCGAACATGGAGTCTGCTCTCTCTCTCTCTCTCTCTCTCTGCCCCTCTCCCTTGCTCTCTCTTTCTCTCAAAGTAAATAAATTAAAAAAAATATCCATAACTATCTGAAAATGCTAATAAAATATTCCTCTCTTCTCTAACTATACAGTTGTGCAAGTCTGGGTTTTCATCATGTACTTAAGCCAAATCACATATCATAAGAGATTGTAGAAGCAGATATGAGAACACAGCTGAGCTGTCTTCTATTAAGCCAGACACTAAAGAGATTTGCAAAAATGTAAAACAATGCTATTCTTCTCACTAATTTTTTTGGTTTTGGAAAATACAGATATTTCTTGTAAAAATTATTTATGTTAAAATGTAGTGGGCTCCTTGCTTTTATTTTTAATTGGATTAGTAAGTACTTATTTTGAATTTTTTCTTTAGTTTTAATTTTGGATGAGGCAAATATCGATTGATATAACCTACATAAATGCTTTTGGGGCTTCTCAATGGTTTTTTAAGAGAGTGAACATGACCTGAAACCAAAATGTTTGAGAGTCACTGTTTTTGACCAAAGCCAGGCCAGGCTGTTGCTAGTCTTTGGAGCCTTCCCCAAGCTGGCTGTGCCTTTCTGCCTGGCCTCAACCGTCCCCACCTATAGCTCCTCAGGAAGGTCCCTGCCCTTGTTAACATCAGGGTGTTGGTGTGGAGAGTATCAAGAACTTGAAGTTGAGCCTCTGCCCTCTTTAGCCCCACTTCGCCCCCTATAGGGATAAAGGTAGGGGCAGTGGGGTGTTCCCCAGCCAGTGAGTGTGGAAATGACTGGAAGGATGCTGGTGGTATCAGAGGGACCCTCAGCCCCAGGCCTCCCCCCCCAATCCAAGAATATACCAGCCAACCCTCAGCCAGGCCTGGGGAGGAGCTTTCCTGAGCGCCTCACCAGGAACTTGGCTGTCTGGTTGCTCTTGGTGTACTTGTAGAGCCTGCGAAGCTGTTTTGCCTCCAGTTCTGAGAAGAGAGAGACAAATCGCCAGAGCATCCTGCAGGGGAGAAACCAAGGCTGAGGGAGGCAGAGCACAGCCCCTCTCCCTTCAGCATTTGTCTTGTGTCCAGGACCCACCCAGGGAGAAATGGACCACATGCTGCCTCCTTGGATTTCGCTGGGGACGTGGAGAGGTGGAAATTTGCTAGACCTTGAATACCCCAACCTGGTGATGGGCACCCACACCACACAGCAGTTGTTCAGAGGTCATTCTCCAGAGTCAGGAGAGTCCTTTGTCCACTGTGTACGTAGCTGCCATGAATCAATGCTGCCCTGAGTAACTAGAGATCCCATTCTCTCCACCCCCTGTTCACCATGCTCACTCTAGGATCCTGACTCTTTCACATAAAGATGAAGGAATGAAGGACTCAGGGATCTTGACTGAGGTGGGACCTTGAATCGGGGGTGGGAAAGGTATGTGGCCCAGGAGTGGGAATAGTGGGAAGGGCAAGGAGGCTGCCCTACTTCCTCCAGTGCTTGATTTCCCAGGTTCGGCAGTAGTGTTGCAGAAAGGTGTTGATGTGGTCCCCTAGGGCCACCAGGCTCTGCTTCATGTACTTTAGCTTCTTCTTCTGGGGAAGGTCCCTGGGCAGGTGCAACTTTCGCAGGAACTTCTTCAGTGGCCTTAGATATTCTTTACACTGAGGAGGCAACAGGTCAAGTGAGGGGTCATAGGAGAAAAGAGGTAGATGGGCAGCCCCAAGTAACCAGAAGCCTTTATGAGCCAGGAAGTGTTAAGCGGGTTAAGTAAGGAGGCTCCAGTCAAGCTCCTGCCCCACTTCCTTCCCAAGAGCATGACAAGTGGGACAATAAGCTATGGTTCTGAGGCCTGCCAATTCTGATCCAGGTCTCCTGACCTGTAGGGAACAAGAGACAGGGTCCTGGGCTGGCCCCTTACAATTTTGAAGGTGTCCTGGTCCAGACCCTTGGCATGGCGTACAAGTGAGTCTCCAGAATGGGTGGTGCAGGAGCTCTTCTCTAAGTAGGGTGCATCTGTCACCTGGGAAGAGGCAGGAGGCAATGGTCATCTGGGGAGCTTAGGCAGGTGCTCTTGAGGGGCAGTGCTAGGCAACCAGTGGTCCAAATTCCAGCCAAAGCCCTTCTCCATTTTCCCTGAGGACCCTTTCTTGGCCCAGTCCTGAAGCAGTAAGCCCTAGGAAAGAAACCCATCCCTGAACATCCCTGCTTAGGAAACCTAGAATGCCCTACCCATTTCTTTTATAATAATTATAGCACAGAATAGTAGTTAATTGTACAAATCACTTGATAAACATGAACTCATTTTATTCTCCCACAAATTCTGTGAGGTTAGATATCATTATCCCTGGTTACAGATAAGAACACTTTGAGGCGCCAAGAGATGTAAGAAACTCCTTGGGGGAATGAGCAAGGAGTCATTTATTCATTCATTCAAACAAACATTTACTGAGTGCCTAAGCCCCAGGACCACCTCTAACCTTTAGCATCATGCCATGATAACAGGCACTCAGAAAACCATGTGACAGTGATGGTGATGAGGAGGAGATTTCTGACAGCAAAAGTGGGCCCCCCAAAAGCTGAAAATTAATGAAGACAAAGTGACTACGAAATAATAAAGTCAAAGCACAGGATTAAACTGACATGGTGGGATTTGCACCTGACCTTTCAAAAGCCTCTCAGAAAAGGGAGCATTAATTCTTGCTTGTGCTCAGGGGGAACAAGGAAGATCCCGGCCCAGACCACTCTGAAGGGAGAGACCAGGGAAACGGAGGAAAGTAGATGGAGAGAGTATGTATCTGAGGCTCCTCCAGGCCCCAGAGAGAGGGGACTCTGGCCGATCAACTCTATAAACACACCCCTCACACCACACAACCACACACACAGACCATGACACAAGTGTACACACACACGTACACACACACACACACACACATGCCCTTGTGTCTCCATAACCAACAATCATCTTGCCAGGAATACACGTCTTTGATAAACTTGTGTTTGAATGAATTATCCTTTTGTTCTTTTGGTCTCTTGCTAACTTGTGTACATCAACATTTTTCCTTCTTCTTTCCTTCCCTTAATTTCATGTTCTCTGCTTTCCAAGACTAGCCTCTCAAGGACCTTCTTTCTTCCTTCCCTCACATCCCTCACCCCACTTCACCTTCTTTAGGGGCTTGTCTCTTTCACCCCCTTGCCCATTTGAGGCCTCCATCTCAACAGGTGCACTGGGGGGCTCCAGAGTGGCACTCCTTATATCCCCTCAGGCTTCTGACCTACTGCTTCTGTGATCTGAGTGTCTCAAAGGGTGGGCAGGTTGGCTCCAGAACTCAGAGTGAAACCATGGCAACTGCCAACACAGAGCCTAGCTCCCCTCCCCCTGCCAGGCCCTCATTCTTAGGGGTGGCCCATCCATCTTGTTCAACTGGGAACTGGAACAGGGAAGTGAGCAAGATGTGCCGGGTAGACCCAGGACTTTCTTAGAGCTCACAGCTGGCCAGGAGGGGCTGGCACCTCTTCTCCCAGGAGAACTGTCAGATGCTAGTGTTTGTGAACACTGGTAAGACTTGTGAAGTAATTTTCTTGCATGTGTACCATTCACGACTCCTCAGTCACACCGTGGGCTTCCTGAGATGAAGACCATGGTTTATAACATTTCTTTCTGGATTTGGGGCAAAGGACTAGAGGGTACACCAAGAGAATTGAATACAGTAAATCTCTACTGAGATCTTCTACTCCTCTGTAGCCTCCAGGAAGTTAATAAGTCAATTGTGTTGGGTGTTGGTTGAAGAGTGGTGGTGTTTTGAGGGAGTGTGCAAAAAATACAAGCCACCAGGTATTATCTCAATTAATCCTCACAACAACTGAGGTGGTACCATCAGTGATCCCATTTCATAGAAGAGGAGCCCAGACGCATAGAGGTCCCGTGACTTGCACAGGTCGGAGGCCACTAAGTGGGGCGAGGGGCTTTCTGTTGGATCCCAACCGCTCTAGCCTTTCCCACCGACACCGCCCTCCAAGGAGAGTAAGCGCTGCCGGCGGGGTCCCTGCGTCTCCCCGGCCGGTTCAGCCCGTGAGTTCTCGGAGGCGCGAAATCCGACCTCTCCCCTCACGCGGCCCCAGAGCCCGCTCGCGACCTCCACCAGCGCGCACCGCGGGGTACGGCGCTGATGGGACCGTTGCAGCCTCCGTTTACACAACCCGCATCTTCTTCCCTGCGACGCTGAAGTCCGTCTCCAGGCCGTTGCCCTCATGTCCTCTGCGCCCGGGGCCCGTGTCCTCCAAGTCCATGCTTTCCACTTCCTCTCCTGCCTTCGGCCGCGCGGGGTCGGGTCGGATCGCCGTGGCCAAACGAGCCGGGCTAGTATTCCCCACCCTCCAGACCCCGCAAGGGTCGTCCCAGGCCTCCCTCTCGCCATCTGGCGGCGGTACCTGCACCTGATAGGGACATTGTGGCTCCTGATAGTCCTAGGGGAATATGGCTCTCCTCCAAACTGGAAGGTGTGTTCTCTGAGCATTAATCCAGGACTATTTTATGGCTATTAAGGAAAATTAGGGGCGCCTGAGTGGCTCAGGTTAAGCTTCGGACTTCGGCTCAGGTCATGATCTCACAGTTCCTGAGTTGGAGCCCCCCGCCCGGCTCTGTGCTGGCAGCTCAGAGTCTGGAGCCTGCTTCGGATTCTATGGCTCCCTCTCTGTCTCTCTGCCCCTCCGCTGCGCGCGCGCTCTCTCTCTCTCTCTCAAATATAAAACATGAAAATGGACTTTAAAAAAAGAAGGAAAATTATATTTGCAAGAGTACGGGGAAAGGGGCTCTCTTACTTCTGGGAATAATGCAAAATGTTAAATGTACATTCCCTTCGGCCCACAAATTCTACTTCCAGGAGTTGGTCCCGAGAGAAAATGTATGTATGAGGACGGTTGCAGTGGTGACAATTTGGAAAAAACTGAAGTATCATCAGTAGGAAAGGGTAAATAAATTATGGGACACCAATACTTAAAAATACTACTCTATTAAATAGTAAACAAAATTAATTTTAAAAATGCCTCACGACCAAAATACTACTAATTATTGAAACATTATTTTATATTTATATAGTAATAACTAAAATTAAAAATGTTTTAATTTCAACTTTACATCTATATTTAACAAATGGGAAACAAGACCTAAAGCAGCATGTCTGGTATGATTCCATTTTTGAAAGTATGTAATTATACATGCATAGAAAATGTATCCTGAAAGATACACTTCAAAATGATTTTTCATTTTTTGGGCATATTGTCTGCATTTAAGCAATAATGAATATGCTTTACATTTACAGTAAAAAAGAGAGAGAGAGCTGAATCTGTTTTTAAAAGGAATAAATAACATCATTAACAATGTGATATAATACTAAGTTTAAACACAGAACACAAAAGAGTATTACATTATAACTCTTACTTAGATAAGTTGACATGAATATGGACCGACACTGGAAGAAAACAGTAAAAAGAAACAAGGAATTGAATATAGATATAGATGTTATATATCTATCCTTCCCCCTGCCCCAAATAATATTTACAATCGAGAAGGGGGAAGTAAGTCAGAATCTCAAAGCTTATCTGTCCCTGCCTGCTCCCTCAACCCACTCCACTTCTCTTCCCTCCAGAGCCTCCAACAAGTCCTAGACTCTGGATGCCTGCCCTAGTCCCATAAGCATTTTATTATCAACCTTAGGGAGTAGCCTGAAGAGACCATTGAGTCTGACAGCAGCCAGGAATAATGGCTCAACACTCAACATTAACTAAAACAAAATAAAAATCCATTGCCTTTGGGAGACAGTCTTCAAAATCCACCCAGTTAGCTGAAAATGACTCTAAAATGGCCGGTTAGCAAATCAACTCATTGACCTGAGTTATTCCTCCAATAGTTAATTTTGAAAACTCTATGTGCCATATACTTCAGGCAGGTGGGTCTGGAGTGGAGAAGGTGGGGGTGAGGATGTTAATTTGTTCACCCTCTACTCCATGCAGGCTGGCATGTTTCTTAATGGTATGGGCCAGTTGCATAAACATCATGTCTCACTCATACCCTCTAGTGACCAGATAGAGCTCATGAAATTTTTGTTGTATACCCTGAACTCAGTGAACAGGGAAAACAACTCTTGGCATCCACTGTCTATGCATCCTCTCATAGACTTGAAGATCTTTCTTCAAAAGAAGCCTCTTGATCTTGTTCTGAATTGTCCAGTTATCCAATTAGAATTGTATCAAGTCTCCAAAAAAAGGAAGACCACTCAAACTCCCATCATAGCTGAAGTGCTGGGTCTGGAGGAAATGGGACAGTTCCCAGCTGAGGGCCAAGGCGTCCCTAATCCAAGGCCATGAAGGACTCTTATCACTACCTGAGGCAGAGTCTCTTAACATGGGGTTCACTGATAGACTTGAGGGAGTCAACAAACCCTTTGAAATTCTAACTAGCGAGTTATATGTGAGGACCTGTAGCTTTCATCAGGTAATCAGAGAGGTCTGTAGCCCTAAAGAAGTTAAGAACCAATGATCTAAGAGGTCTAACCTAAGGATGTAGACCTTCTCAGCAGTGGTTTTTCAGATGGGTCTTTAAATCTGAGCTCTTGGAAGCCCTCAATTGTGAGAAATGCCAGAACACAGCTAATCTGGAAAGAAACAGGATAAAGGAAGAAGGCAAGGGGGTTATAGGCCTAACTATAACCATATTCCAGACCTAAACCAAGAAACCAGTGACAAACGAGAAAGCCAGTAAAATCCTTGACTGTGTCCAGTAAAGCTGAAGTACTGCATCCCCTACCAACAGCCTATGCCCGTCCCTCACCAATGGGAATGAAGCTCCTCCTGCACCAATCCCAGGGTGAGAGCCTGTCAAGGTAGGGCCTATAGGCGTGACACCTTTCCCTCTCACCCTGGCAGGACATAGGCACATCTCTGCATGCTGGTCAGAAGCATCTCTTCATCTCTTCTCTGCTCAAAATAGTTCTCAAAAATATTTGGTACTTTTTCCTTCACTCCTATCTGATGTTTACTGTAGTTTTCCATTTATGGAGCCCTGGTTTAATTTCACTTTTTTTTTTTTTTTTGGTAGCAATGTTTTAATTTGGGCTTTATGTGCTCTAAAAATATCTTGTCAGGATATCAAAATAACACCACAGAATGGCAAACTCATAACTTCAAAGCATGTTTCTAAACAATTTAATGATATGCAAGCTTTCTGAGATGGTGTTAAATTGCTGAGCCTAATGATTTCCACTTGCCTCTCTCTGGAAGGTGTTCTTTCCTAAGATGGGAAGCAGGGAGACAGGCTGGAGAGAACTGTATAGTCAACAAATATTGGAGTTGGGAAGGATTTCGGAGAGAAAAAATGTCACCCTCAAATTTGCTACAAGTCATGCAAGTTCTCCCTGTAGGACTTACTCTCACCTCCTCTCCTTTAGGACACCACAGTTTTACCCCCTGCCCTCAGTCTAGATCTGGTGGTACTGGGGGTTAATATCAGGTTTTCCAGACTGAGAAAAATTCCAATGAGAAAAGTCACCTCAGACTTTCAGAATCTCCCAGGAAGGCCTAGGAACCAATATTTTAATAGGTCCCGGGGAATTCTTATCATCAGGCAAATTTGGAAGAGGCTATGTGGTGAGGTGAATCCCAAATTGGCCCTTGTTTAGATGCAATTGGATAAATTATGTTTTCAGTGTTGTGCCAGAGCTGGCTCTAACAGGCTTATGAGAGCAGATTACTAAATTTTCAGGAATTTTGCCAGCTGTTTGTTGAACAGACATTATTAAGTAATATTGAAAGCAGGGACTCGAATACATACTTGTACACCAGTGTTCATAGCACCATTATTCACAACAGCCAAAAGGTGGGTACAACCCAAATGTTCATCAACACATGAATGGATAAACAAAACGTGGTATATACATACAATAGAATTTTATTCAGCCAAAAAAAGGAATGAGATTTTTATCTGTGCTGCCGGATGGATGACTCTAGCAAGCATTATGCTAAATGAAATAAGCCAGATACAAAAGAACAAAGATTGTATGATTAAATATCTAGCACAGGAAAATTCATAGAGACAGAAGTAGAACAGAAGTTACCAGCATGGGAGGAAGGAAGAATAATTACAGAGTTTCTGTTTGGGATGATAAAAAAAGTTCTGGAAATAGTGGTGGTAGTTATACAACACTGTGAGTATACTTAATGCCACTAAATTGTACACTTAATGAAGGTTAAAGTGGTAAATTTTATGCTATGTATAAGACAATAAAAAAGTTACTTCTGTAAAAATAAAATTAAATATCAACTTAAAATGAAAGAAATGACATGGAAAACAAAATACTTAACACCCTTCCTATTTATTTTTCAACATTTAATAGTTATCTTTGCCCTTGAGGTTATTTGTGTCTGTTGTATCTGTGTAGTAGAAATACTATATAATCGTATGCTGAGGAGCATTCCTTCCCAACTGCACATCCAGTGATGTTACATTGGTCACTGGATGTTGGCCATAGTGGAAATATTTACACAAGAGAAATTAAAACCACTGCAAATCAGGGTCCTCTCCTCCCCACCAAACTGTTAAGCATTTGCCCGCACACCACTCTTTCCAAACCGTAACTTCCTCAATGGCAAAGAGGAAATAACAAAACTTATCACATAGAGTTTCTCTGAGGATTAAAGATACTTCAATGTGGGAATTGATGGAGGTTAACTAAACTTATTGTGAGGATCATTTCACAATATATACATATATCAAATCATTATGTTGTACACCTTAAGCTAATACAATGTTATATGTCAATTAAGAATTAAAAATTGTTTTAAGATTTTTCAGGTGAAAGTGCCCATCCATGTGACTGCCACATAGGAAGTGTTTGTTTAGCATTCCCTTTCACTGGAGACCATGAGCTCCTCAAGAACAAAATCCTGCTCAAATTAGCTTTCTATCCTCCAGATCTCTATTACAGGAGCTCAATAAATGTTTGTTGAGTTGAATAAATGAATGAATGGATGGCTGTTCCCATTACAAATGGAGAAAATGTTATTATCTTATCAGTGAGCACCAGAATTACTTTTAGGAGAGGAAGTAACTTCACTAGCTGGGGGCAGAAGGTGAGATCTGAGGGTAAGGCAAAAAGAGATAGCCAAGCTGCTTTGAAAGAGAAAATGAGAAGTATTTGGCCTTTGGTTTTGTTTTTGATCTAGAAAAGGGTGTCAGAAGAGAGAGGAGGAGAGAAGGGACACTACGGAGATAGAAACTACCAAAATAGATGATGAGAGGCTGGGTCACCATGGGACAAGGTGAAGGCTGGGTAGGATGGGCCCTACACTTCCAATAAGGCATGCCTGGGGAAGGATGACCCAAAGGATGAATATGGGTTGTATTCGTTTGCTGTAAGGCATGGGATGCAACATTTCATTAGAACCTCTGTCTACTCTACTTGACAGCTTTGGAGTTGTGTTTATTTTAGAATGAGATGCAACAAAAAGAAACTGGGCTATCTATCCTATTTTGGGCCCAGGCTGCCAGTGAGAGATAAGGGGCAGCAACAAGATATGGTACAGAGGAAAAAATGTGGCAGAGGCAAGAAATGTGATCAGAAGGGACCACCATGATGACATAAATCCTGGGAGTTTGGAGAAAACTTGAGAAACACTCTTCCATGGTTTATAGATTGGAGAGCTGAATCAACTCTCTCTAGATTTTAAAGAGCTGGGAGATCTTAGTTGCCAATGGATTATATTCAATTAATGTTGACATTTTTATAGCTATGTAATGTTCCATTGCTTCACCAGTGGGCATTAATACACTTTGGCTTATTCCTATTGCTCAGAGACTATATTCCTATAATTCCTATAGACTTTGAGAGGATTCTTTGTCTTTTTGGACTCCTGTTGGAATTAGGAATGTTCTGGGTAAATCCATAAAACGTAAAGCCATTATAATGTCAAACTACCCTACTCCCTTACAAAATATTTTTTGATGTCCAGCAAAATCTGAGCTATCTGAAGAACAGAGTAGGAAAATAGAATGGTAGTAACTTTACAGTGAAGAAGCCTGGTAGACACTAAATTAACCTAGTGAAGAAGGTTAACATTATCAGTGGTGTCATGTGGATTTCATGTACTACTAGATGTGATGTATGATGAGAAGAGGACTTTATTTCTGCAGTATTCTTTCAAAAACAAAACAAAACAAAAACAAACAAAAACATAACCCCAATCTAATCATGAGAAAAAAATCAGACAAACCCAGATTGGGAGACATTATACAGGATATCTGGCCAGAACTCAAGTTTGACAAGGTCATGAAAAATGAGACACTAAGAAACTGTCACATACTAGAGAAGACTGGGGAGACATGACAGCGAAATGTAATGTGGTATTCTGAGTTGGATCCTGGAACAAAAAGTGAACTTTAATGGAAAAACTGGTGAAATCCAAAGCAAGCCTGGAATTTAGATAATAATATACCATGTCAATTTTTTTTAATGTTTATTATTTTTGAGAGACAGAGGGAGACAGAGGATCTGAAGTGAGCTCTATGATGACAGCAGACAGCCCGATGCAGGTCTCAAACCCACAAACAGTGAGATCATGACCGCACCCAAAGTCAGATGCTTAACTGACTGAGCCACCAAGGTGCCCCCCCCACCCCTGCCCCAATGTCAATTTCTTAGCTTTCACAAATGTAGCATGGTAATATGTTAACAATGGTGGAAGTTGATTAAGCGGTACACAGGAATTCTCGATACAATCTTTGCAACTTTTCTGTAAATCTGTGTTTCCAAATAAAAAACTTTTTAAAAAAATCTGAATTACATGGCCTTTGGTCTGACCCAGGGAACCCAAGTATCCTTACATTTTGAGATTTTCTGTTTAAGGGAATAAAATTATATGGTTTATTTGTGCCACCTGACAGAGTACATTTCAAGGAACCTTCATTTATTCCCATTGGCAGAGAAACAAAAACACCTTTTTTCTAGGTTCTGCTGGCCCACAAAAAAAAAAGATATATTTACATTCCAGGAACCTGGTTCCAGGAAAAACGTTAAGCTGTTTCGGTAGGATCAAACCTGGCTTCCTTTCCAGGCCTGCACTCTGGGATAATTATCCATGGATGCTTCATTTGTGCAACAGTAATATATTGAGTTCGAGTGCAACTCTGTGCAAAACTCTGTCCTGAGTACTTGCATAAGAAAGGAAAACAGAACAGTGGTGACTGCACTTATTGTCAACCTGGGAAACTTTTTCTGGGCAGCCAACAAGCCTATGATGGCCATGAATAAATTTGTTCAATGACCAGCTTGTGCCTTCTAAACTGGGACTTCTACTAGTGATTATTCTGTTTGTTTGGGGATAGTTACACTGGCTAAAAAGACCAGCTTTCTATTTAAGTGTCCTTTTCAAACTGGAAACATGAGAAGATTGTTTCTCACAGCCACTATTTTTAGAGTATGTGCTCTGGGAGCACAATGATGGTGCTTCAGGGGAGCTAATCCCAGTCTCTCTCTCTTTTAAAAAAATTTTTTTAAATGTTTATTTATTTTTGAGAGAGAGAGACAAAGAGACAGAATGCAAGCAGGAAGGGACAGAGTGAGAGGGAGACACAGAATCAGAAGAAGGCTTCAGGCTCTGAGCTACCAGCACAGAGCCCAATGCGGGGCTCAAACCCACGAGCTGTGAGATCATGACCTAAGCCAAAGTCAGTTGCTCATACAACTGAGCCACCCAGCCACCCCTCCCAGTCTCTTTTGTTACAAGGGGGCTGATGCGCATCCTTCTACAGTTTCTCCAGATAAACCAAGCCACACTTAAAAATTTTTTTTTTTTCTTCAACGTTTATTTATTTTTGGGACAGAGAGAGACAGAGCATGAACGGGGGAGGGGCAGAGAGAGAGGGAGACACAGAATCGGAAACAGGCTCCAGGCCCTGAGCCATCAGCCCAGAGCCTGACGCGGGGCTCGAACTCCCGGACCGCGAGATCGTGACCTGGCTGAAGTCGGACGCCCAACCGACTGCGCCACCCAGGCGCCCCAAACCAAGCCACACTTAAAGATGCCTTTTGTGTAGTAGGTAACACAAAGACCATTGAAAAGCTGTGTTTCAGCATAGCCAAAAACCCTCTCAAAAAGGGATCTTTCCCAGACTAGCTCTTTAAGGAAATGAGATGTGGAGGAACATAGGCTAAAGTGGGAAGTGATAGTGCCTTCTCATAGACACCTGGGCAAAGGGAGAACTAAAGGGTCTTCTCTCAATCTCCAAAAGTTAATACCAAGATCAAGTTAGGACTCACCCCTGGAATAAAAAATATCAAAAGATTAATGCTCAGGAGCTATGCCATGTGCATCACATAAAAAAAATTTGGGGTGCCACCTAGGTGACTCAGTCGGTTAAGTGTCCGACTCTTGGTTTCAGCTCAGGTCATGATCTCACAGTTTCATGAGTTTGAGCCCCATGTCAGGCTCTGTGCTTGGGATTCTCTCCCTCCCTTGCTCTCTGCCCCTCCCCCACTCATGCTGTGTTTATCTCTCTCAAAATAAGTAAACTCAAGAATTTTTTTTTCTATTTGGAAATAATTTGAAGCTACAAGAAAAGTTGTAAAAAAAAAAAAGAACAATGAAGAATACTCGTATAGCCTTCACTCAGTCATTTGTTAACATTTTAATCAATTTGCTTTATTATTAGCATCCTTCTTTCCCATTCTTCTGTCTCTATGTATATATGTATACACACACTACGCATATATGTACATACAATATATATATTCCAGAAATGCTTGTATTGTGTGCATAAAAAACTGTGTTTTTTTCCTTAAAAGTAAGTTTCACACATCACGGTCCCTTTCGCCTAAATAACCCCAGTGTACATTTACTAAGAACAGGTATTCAAGTCAAGCGATACTATATTTGAGAGTGCCTGGCTGGCTCAGTCAGTAGAGCACGAGACTCCTTATCTCAGGGCTGTGTTTGAGCCCTGTGTTGGGTGTAGAGATTACTTAAAAATAAAACCTTAAAAAAAAAAGAAAAGACAGATACTGTATTTGAGGAAACACACCTGAGGAGCCTCATTTGCACCTGTACCTGATTTAGATCAGGAGATCCTACACTCCAGGCTTGAACCTGATATCATAATGGGGATTTTGGAAAAAGGGGTGAATGTATATTACATACAGGAGAAATGCAAGTTGTTGTGAGCAGACGGCAGGCTGTGATGCAGCAATATTGCTGGAGACTATTTCCCGTCCCCCTTGAACCTTGGCAGAACTTTGTGACCACTTCAATGACTGGAATGCAGCAAAAGTGACACTGTGTTACTTCCAAGGCTAGGTCATAAAAGGTGATACAGCTTATGCTGATTACTCCCTCCCCTGACTCCAAACAGATACACACACACTGCTCACCTTTGGAAGCTAGCCACAGTGTTGTGAGGAAAGAGGAAGTATATTACACGTGTAGTTGTTCCAGCCTACACCTCCAGCTAAGGTCTCGGCCAACAACAGGCATCAACTGTCAGACATGTGAGCGAGCAGGCCTTCAGAGGATTCTACTCCTTAGCTTTCAAGCTGTTGCTGCTGGCTAAATGGACCAGAGTTTAGCTATCTCTGCTGAACCTTGCCCAATTTGAGGATTCATAAGCAAAATAAATATTGTCATTGTTCTATGCCACTAAGTTTTGGGGGTAATTTCTTGTGCAGCAATAATAATCAGAATCACGTGCAACAGCACAGGTACATTGACATGTACAAACAAATTACCATGCACTGCAATGTAATTCCACTTAGTGCTCTAGTACTTCAGAAGAATGAAAAAAATTGAGATCAATGAGGGATGGAATATTGAGGATGGAGAAAATCCTTATGTTAGTGTTTGCATAATGCAAGATTGGGTGCAGTTAATAAATGCACACAGTGACCTATAAACTAGAATTTAAGTCTGTCCACCTTTGTTTTTGTTCCAATTCCACAGAAACTAGATGACTTTGGTTAAATTAGCACTATTTTTTCGAATGGTTGTCCATGAATCTAGTACATGATCTGAGCTACTAATGAAGAGAGTTTGTCTGAAGGGGGGAAATTTGAACCCTTTTCCTATGAATTTTCTGGGGACTATCTTTGTATATATTGGCTACTTCCTCAGAGGTTTGCATGAGTTAATTAGGATGTCAGTATTATTTACTAATGCATGCAAAAAAATATATGGGCGTAAAGAACTTTCTTGAGTGATATCCAGGCTGAAGTTCATGCATGGATAGAAATCTACCTTCAACCATTAATTATCATACTTTAGCCTAATTCCATTCATTCTTTTAGAACAAATTTTAAGCGTGCCTATTGTCCCCAGAACCTCCTTTCAAGTACTGACCTATTGACAGGTCAAAGAAATCATAGCAAAACAAAAATCTGACAAAGAACAACTAAGCTTCTGTGTGCCTGGGTGGCTCAGTTGGCTAAGTGTCTCACTTTGGCTCAGGTCATGATCTCACTGTTTATGAGTTCAAGTCCCATGTCGGGCTCTGTGCTGACAGCTCAGAGCCTGGGGTCTGCTTCAGATTCTGTGTTTCTCTCTCTCTCTCTCTCTCTCTGCCCCTCCCTCACTCACACTCTGTCTCTCTCTCTCTCTCAAAAATAAACATTAAAAAACAAAAACAAACAAAAAAACACAACTAAGTTCTTAAAATCTACCTGAAAGCATTCTTCAAATGTTTATAATTCTTACTAAGTATTAGAAGTGAGAGTAACTACCTTGCTAGTTAATAACGTGTTTTGAATTTTCATTTGTTAATAGCTAGCTGTTTTGTTCATATAAAGGGCATTTCTGATGAGGCAGAGCTTCTTACGTTTTGAGTTCCACTTTATACCTCTGTGCCTTTATTCACACTTTTCTTCTTTCCTGGCACACTCTCTCCCCTTCTTTGCTTTCCTACCTCACTGGTGTTGCCTTCTCAGTCTTCTTGCTAGTTCCCCATCTCTGAACTCTTTAAAAAAAATTTTTTTTAATGTTTATTTATTTTTGAGAGAGCAGAGACAGAATGAGAGTGGGTTGGGGCAGAGAGAGAGGGAGGCACAGAATCCGAAGCAGGCTCCAGGCTCCGAGCTGTCAGCACAGAGCCTGACATGGGGCTCAAACTCACGACCTGTGAGATCATGACCTGAGCTGAAGTAGGACACTCAACCGACTGAGCCACTTAGGTGCCCCTCCCCATCTCTGAACTTTTAATGTTGCCAGTCCCAGTTACTTTGGGAGTAGATCGTGTCCTTGGCAATCTCATCCAGTCTCATGTCTTTAAGTACCATGAATCTCTAATGACTTCTCAATTTGTATCTCCAGCCTGAACTTTTTCTCACTTCATTTAACTTCATATTCAACATCTCTGCTTGGATGTCTAACAGGCATTTCAAATGTAACAGATCTAAAGCTGAGCTCCTGAACTTGCCCCACAAACCTGCTCCTCCTATTGTCTTCCACATCTCAATGAATAGCAATTCTAGCCTCCTAGTTACTTAGACCGCCAACTTTAAAGTGCTTATTTTCTGACATATCCCAATTCAGTCTACCAATAAATCCTGTTGGCTCTTCCTTCAAATATTATCTTGGACCCAACCTCCCTTAACCCTTCCTACTTGGATAACTGCATTAGCCTTCCAACTGTTCTCCCTGTCTTTGCCCTACCTTCCTTTCTCTCTTTCTTTTTCTCTCTCTCTCTCTCCCTTCCTTAGTAAACTGTGCGCCCAATGCCTAACATGGGGCTCAAACTCACAACCTGGAAATCAAGAGTCACATGTTCTGCCAACTGAGCCAGCCAGGAGCCCTCATCTTTACCCTTTCGTCTCTTCTCTCATTCTAGTTCATTTTCAACACATCAAAGAGATCCTTTTAAAGTGTTTGACAGATCTCTTTATGCAAAATTCTGCAGTGGCATCCCATTTTCTACGTAGTAAGAGCCAACCTCTTCAGGGAGGATATGCCTCCATCCACTTCCCTTACTGTTGCAGCCCCAGTTGCTGATCCTTATACCTGCCAGGAATAAGGTGCCTAGGATATCCACAAGTTTTACTCCACCATCTCCTTCAGATTTGGGCTTAAATGTCATCTTTTTGCTCGTCTCTGACCATTTTATTTTTTTAAATCACCTTGTTTTCTTTGAAAAATTTTTTTTATTTATTTTTATTTTAGAGACAGAGCATGCGAGCTGGGGAAAGGGGCGGGGTGGGGGGAGAGAGAGAGAGAGAAAATCTTAAGCAGGTTCCACTCTCAGTGTGGTGCCTACGAGGGGCTTGATCCCATGACCTTGGGATCATGACCTAAGCCAAAAGGCTCAGCTAAATGAGATACCCAAGCACCCCTGACCATTCTTTTTATTTTATTTTCATTTTAGAGAGAGAGCGTGCAAGCAGGGAAGAGGGGCAGAGGAAGAGAGAGAGAGTCTTAAGCAGGCTTGACACTCAGCAAGGAGCCCGACAGGACTGGACGCAGGGCTCAAGGTGGGCTTGATGTGGGGCTTGATGGTGAGATCATGACCTGGGCTGAAAACCCACTGAGCCACCCAGGAGTCCCCTGACTATTCTATTTTAAATTGCAACCCTCATCTCAGCACTTCCTGTCTCCTTTCTCTGCAATTTTTCTCCACAGAACTTGTTACCAACTAACTTACCATTATTTTACTTACTTTGTTTATTGTCTATTCTTTTCCACTAAAATGTACATTTCATAAGACCAGGAATCTTTCTTTGTTCAAATCTGTATATTCAGTACCTAGGACAATGCTTGTCTAGTAAGGCACTTTGAGCTTGTTGAAGGAGTAAATGAATGGCTGATTTCTTACTTGGTTTTTTAAGACTCCCATCCCCCAAGGCTTCCCTCCCTCTGCCACTCCTTTATTTTGGACTCTCTCTCTTCTCAGTTCCCATAACACACTATATTTATCTTGATCATAGTACTTCTTAGAGGCTTTAAAAAAATCATCTTGGTATTCCCTAAGGTTTAGCACAGTCCCTTGCACACAGAAAATGTTTAATAAATGTTAAAATCAACTATTTGCAACATCCATACCAAATGTTGGGGCAGTGAGATGTTAGACACGCATGAGTGAGAAACTTAACTTCCTCTGTTTTTATATAAATTTCCTTCCTTTTTCAAAGAAATCCAGATTTGATTCCACTCTTACCCCCAGAATGCCAGTAAGTGAATATAATTGCCAAAAAACATTCAGCCAAATGCTATTTTATAGCTTTCAAATCTTTTTGGAAGAAAATGTTGGGATTTTTAAAAATGCTAATTGTTGGATCAGGACCACCAAACAAAGAATTTTACCTAAACCTAAAATCACAACTCACATACTGCATATTTAGCTTCATGTACTAAAACCTTTGAAGACTAATAATGATTTACCCCATCCCCATTCCTACAGTGAATCTCTCTCAAGGGTTTTTTAATTATACCACAATTAGTAGCTATTAAATACTTACATGTAGGCAGGTGCATCTCTGTATCAGAATTTTTGGTTATCAGATTCTTTTAGGAGAGTTTTAGGTTTGAGGCAAAATTGAGCAGAAAGTACAGAAATTTTCCATATAGCCTCTGTCCCCACACATACATGGCCTCCCCCAACAAAATAATAGTTATTGATCAAAAGTAAGCCTGGAGTCGAGAAAGGGAGGACAATTAGACAAACAGCAAATTGGTAGTTCAGCAAAAGGTGGAAAAGAGAATAGAAGTATTGTGTTAATAACCAGGTGAGAAGAAAACTCAGGCTGAACTAAAAATAAAAAGATTTGAGCTGGCAAAAGGATGTACATTTCAAGAGATAAAGGTAGGGGCGCCTGGGTGGCGCAGTCGGTTAAGCGCCCGACTTCAGCCAGGTCACGATCTCGCGGTCCGGGAGTTCGAGCCCCGCGTCAGGCTCTGGGCTGATGGCTCAGAGCCTGGAACCTGTTTCCGATTCTGTGTCTCCCTCTCTCTCTGCCCCTCCCCTTGAATAAAAAAAAAAAAATTAAAAAAAAAAGAGATAAAGGTAAAGAATTTAAGAACTGGAAAAAGCCTGATTGAGTTTAAATCTTTCATCTACTAGACAAAGAAATCAAAGTCTAAGGTATACAGCTGGAGTTGGTTTTTCTCAAATATCTAACAAAGCATATTAGTATGATAAGCTGGACTTTAGATGACTAGACAAAGTCTATTTAGAACCTGGAAAGTGAGGTAAGGTATATCTTATCTGTTTACAGCTGGAGTCTGTATTATTCTATGTTTTAACTGCTGATTAGAATTCAATTAATGTACTTATTCTTAAACTTGTAGTTTGTATTTTGCTGGAAAAAACTGGCCTAAGAGTAAAATGCAGTTGCCACATTAGAAGGAATAAGATCAGAGGAAGACTGAAAAGAAACTGCTTGAATTTTCAGGAACTGTACACAATACCCACTCCCCAACCTTTGTAAACTGTTGAAAGAGATGTAAATACACCTTCATTGCAGTTGGGGTGGAGGAGGGCAATTTGCAATATTATAAAGAGTAAACATTTACTTACAGGTTCAGTGGGTAGTGCAAATTGTTTGCCAAGCATGGATTGTGGTAAGACAGAAAAAGAGACCTTCTAAACTAGGTCTAAGTTAAAGGCCTTCACTTTGAATGTTTTACTTCTTTGCCATTCTTAGTTTTAGCTTACGTGTCTTGTGAAGCAGAAGCTCTTAGGGAATGTGCCCTGTTGAAATTTTGCCAATTTTAGGTGTCTTCTAAAGAATGATAAATAGAAAGGAGAAACATCTTTAAATGCAGACTAGAGAATGACATTTTTTTAGTCATTCCTAAAATATTTTGTTCAGGTTTAAAATGAAAATGAATTTCATGTTTAGAAAAACAGGGATTCAGAGGTGTCTGGGGCTCAGCGTCCGACTTTGGCTCTGGTCATGATCTCCTGGTTCATGGGTTCAAGCCCTGTGTCAGGCTCTGTACTGAGAGTTCAGAGCCTGGAGCTTGTTTCAGAATTTGTGTCTCCTTCTCTCTCTCTGTCCCTCCTCTGCTTGTGCTCTCTCTCCCTCTCTCAAAAATAAATAAACTTAAAAAAAAAAAAAAAGCAGGGATTCAGTTCTGTGCTGGTAGGATTTGTGATAGGTAGAGGGTAATGACAAAAATCAGCTTAAATTGATATTAATGTTAGCAAGGTGAAAGGAAATTGGCTTTCTCTGATACTCTTGATTAGAATGTAAATTGATCCAAATCTTTAGGCTGGCAATTCAGCAACATCTAACATACTCTTAGACTCTGAATTTCAATTTCTGGAAATCCCATCTACAGATGCAGTCATATATGTTAAGATGATATATGTATTAGGATGTTTATTGCAATAGTGTTTGTAATATTGAAACGAAACAATCTAATGTTTGTCAACAGGTAATTGGTTAATTATACATTAAATATACAAAATTGGCATATTATATATGTTAAAAAGAATAAGGTAGTTCTATAAGGTGATATGAAAACCAATTTGAGCTATACTATTGAGTGAAAAACAAATTGCAGATCAGTATGTGGACTATGAAGAAAGTGTGCAGTGGGTGTAGTTACAGAAAATTGGAATGAGGGAATGATACTGGGTGAATTAGAAAGTGTGATCTTTGGGGTGCCTGGGTGGCTCGGTCGGTTAAGCATCTAACTTCAACTCAGGTCATGTTCTCACTGCTCGTGAGTTCGAGCCCTGTGTCGGGCTCTGTGCTGACAGTTCAGAGCCTGGAGCCTGTTTTGAATTCTGTGTCTCCCTTTCTCTCTGATCCTCTCGCGTTCATGCTCTGTCTCTCTCTGTCTCAAAAATAAATAAATGGTAAAAAAAAATTTAAAAAAAAGTGTGATCTTTTACTTCACATACACTTTTTTTAGTGGTGGAAAAATTTTTTAACATAGAATATATATTATTTTCATTAAAAATAGCTTAAAGTGCTTAAAGTTATACATATATTTAAATGTTTACATACTTATTTTGAGAAGGGGGGAGCCTGAGTGGGGAGAAGCAGAGAGAGAGGGAGGGAGAGACTCCCAAGTACCCAAGCAGGCTCTGTGCATCAGTGCAGAGCCACGCAGGGTGTGATCTCATGCGAGATAGTGACCTGAGCCGATATCGAGTCAGATGCTTAATGACTGAACCATTCAGGCACCCCTAAAGTTGTATTTTTAGGGGCACCCAGGTGTCTCAGTCAGTCGGGTGTCCGACTTCAGCTCAGGTCATGATCTTATGGCTCATGCACTGGAGCCCCACATCGGGCTCTGTGCTGACAGCTCAGAGCCTGGAGCCTGCTTTGGATCCTGCATCTCCCTCTCTCTCTGCCCCTCCCTGGCTCGCACTCTCTCTGTCTAAAAAAAAAATTTTTTTAAGTTATATTTTTATTTATTCTAAAACACAATATTTTAAAAATACAACACAAGTGACCACATCCTTATATGGTGTCATTATAAGGTGACAAGTATATAATACTGGGGAAAAAAATCAATTCTCTTTTTTTAAATTTTTTATTTTTTAAACCTTACATCCAAATTAGTTAGCATATGGTGCAACAATGATTTCAGTAGATTCCTTAGTGCCCCTTACCCATTTAGCCCATCCTCCCTCCCACAACCCCTCCAGTAACCCTCAGTTTGTTCTCCATATTTATGAGTCTCTTCTGTTTTGTCCCGCCCCCCCGTTTTTATATTATTTTTGTTTCCCTTCCCTTATGTTCATCTGTTTTGTCTCTTAAAGTCCTCATATGAGTGAAGTCATATGATTTTTTGTCTTTCTCTAATTCACTTAGCATAATACCCTCCAGTTCCATCCATGTAGTTGCAAATGGCAAGATTTCATTCTTTTTGATTGCTTCTTCTTTTCCATTCATCCATCGATGGACATTGGGCTCTTTCCATACTTTGGCTATTGTCAATAGTGCTGCTATAAACATGGGGGTGCATGTGTCCCTTCGAAACAGCACACCTGTATCCCTTGAATCAACGTCTAGTAGTGCAATTGCTGGGTCGTAGGGTAGTTCTATTTTTAGTTTTTTGAGGAACCTCCATACTGTTTTCCAGAGTGGCTGCACCAGCTTGCATTCCCAAAAAAATCAATTCTCTTATTGTATAGTCATGCTTCATACATTGTTGGCCTCACTTGGTGAAAATAAAGTTATACATGAATTGGGTGCTGTTGCACCCTTCTTTATTGTATTGACCTCCCTGTCTATGACCTAAGCTTCTTTGGCAAGTACTAAAATGACTCTGTCCTATTCCTGTGTGATTTCTCTGAGAATAAACTGAGGACCTCTGTCATTTGGGTTGCTCAACTGGAAGCAGAAATTACATGCCAATCTCCCATGCTTTAAATCTTCATATGGACAGCTCTTTCACAGGTATGTAATCATAGTGAAAACAATGGTTCCCCAAGTGCAACCTAATGCTTAGAGTCAGGTCTCTGGCCAACTCTTCAGTGGATTAAAGTGAAATATAATGAAAGTGAAGAAACTAAATGATTAATAGAATTCCTTTCAGCATGACAAGTAGACTTTAGATTTTCTACATAATCAAACTTAAGTACTGTGTCAGTTTTAACTTAGAGAGGGGTGTTTAACATTTGACTGCCTGATACTGTGTAATACAAACCAAAAGGCAAGTTTTAATCCCAGCTTAACATTTAAAATTCCCATCAGACATAACTGTCTGCTTCACTGCTTTCAATAATACGCTTAATTTAACTCAGACAAAGGAGAAATACTATTTCTTTGTTTGCTATCTCAACTCAAAATTTTGAGAAGTGTGTAATCCATGGTAAATGCTGTGACGGGGTGAAAATTTTTATGGCCCTATAGGAAGCCAGGCCTGAAACCAAGCAGGAGAATTTTAAAGTTCTTGTGTGTTAGTACTGCTCTAAATCTTTCATTATAAAGTTCATATTCTATTCTTTGCTGAGTATAATAATTTACTATTTCATGTGATAGATTAAGTCCAACTCTAGTCTCACCTTTCAAGTGTGGCAAGTACTACAAAGACCTAAAACAATTTGCTTCCAATCCCACTGTAAATCAAATGGGTAGACAATCACTCAGGTCTGTCTTTTGTGCACCAAGGTTGGCTTTAGGTAGTGATTATTTGGGACAGTAATAATACTTAGGTATGTTGTAGTTGAATTCTTGAGGGTCTTTTCCCCTGTATACAGCTGAGCCCTTAAGATTCACTTCCCATTAATTACGATAATCTAAGTATAGGCTGAAGATGACAGAGTTGTTTTGTCTGGATACTTCTGTCTACACCAAATTAATGATCTGGAAATTAAAGGATTTGAAATACATTCCCAACCCCTTTATTCATGGCCTTTAACTAATCTGAGGTCTTAAAATTAACTGCCTCACAGTGAACTGGAAAGGGCAACACAGTGACTAATAAAGCCACGCTGCTCATCTGGTCTGCCAGGAAAGGTGAGTACAGAAACAAGAGTATTACCTTCTCTCTTTAGCAGGGCATATTATAATCTGTTGGCTTAAGGAATTAAAATCCTTTCGTTGGGTCTGAATTACCTAACTGGCACCTCCTATGTAATCTAATCCAAATGGTTATTTTTTAAAAGTTCTTTCCTTATCCAAAAGCTTTATACTGTGACTTTGAGGGTGAAGACTAACAAAAACAAATTGAATAGACTTAAAAAAGTGCATTCCACTGTACATACAGTTAACTCTTTTCTTTTTTTTTTTTTTTTAATGTTTATTTTTGAGAGAGAGAGAGAGAGAGCAAGCTAGGGAGCAGCAGAGAGGGAGGGAGACAGAAGATCCAAGGCAGACTGCTTGCTGACAGCAGAGAGCCCAATGCTGGGCTCTAACCCAGGAACCCAACTGTAAGATCATGAGCTGAACTGAAGTCGGTCTTAACTGAGCCACCCAGGCGCCCCTATACAGTTAACTCTTGAAGAGTGAAAGGGTCAGGGGCACAAATCCTCCTGCAGTCAAAAACTCTTATATAACTCCTCCAAAACTTTACTAATAGCTTACTGTTGACTAACCAGAAGCCTTGCCAATACTTGCCAATAACGTAAAAAGTTCATTAACACATATATTACATGCTATATATAATTTACAATAAAATAGACGAAAGAAAATGCTAAGAACTAAGGAACATACATTCACAGTACTGTACTGTATTTGTAGAAAAAGAAATCTACATACAAGAGGATCCATGCAGTTCAAATCTGTGTTGGTCAAGGGCCAACTATACCACATCTATTCACCTGTCCATTGTTGGGACACTTGGGTTGTTTCTACATTTTGGTTATTGTCAATAATGTTCTATAAATATGGGTGTATAAATATGTGTCCCTGAGTTCAATTCTTTGGGTATATACTTAAAAAGTGGAATTCTGGGAACTCTGTAAATCTGAGAAATTCTGACATGTTACAACAGCGACCAACCTTGAGGACATTATGCTAAGTTAAATAAGCCAGGCACAAAAGGGAGAAATACCATATGACTCCACTCATGAGGTACTTAAAAATAGTTGTATTTTACCACAATTAAAATTTTTTTTGAAAAGCAAGAAACTCCGTTGTAAAACTCGTAAACCTCACATCTCCCCTGGGCGGGCGGGGTGGGCTATGCTTGGACATAAGTAAGCCGAAGCCTTTTGCACAGCAGTTTCCAGTAGAGGCAGGCTCAGAGGTGGGCTTGCGAATGTGAAAGGAAATCTAGAGTCAACAGGGGTGGGGAGGTACAGGTAACGTGAAAAGAAATATATTCTAAACGTTGTCACAAGGTTCATTTTCCTCAGGGATCTCCCCACCAGGATTAAGAATGCTTTCATCACAGGAAATCCTTGAGAGTCTCTTTTCTTCTCACAACTCCCTCCCAGCCAAAACGTTACGTTCCGTAACGTTAGGAGTTTCTCCCCTGCCTGCCTCTTTCTCTCACTGCACCCTGAGACCCCGATTCCCTAAGATTCCACCCAAGACAGGGCCTGGCCAGGGCCAGACAAACCGCCAGTTGCTCCAGCCTCGCCCGTCAGGCGCCAGAACCCGTGGGCGGGAGACGCGGCCCCGAGCGCCCCGGAAGTCACCTCCCCCCACCCCCGCAGACGGGCGGAGGCTCCCCGGCATTGCGGCTTCGGATTGGAGGGAAACTGGGAGATGATGCGTTACGCGCGGGATCCGGCCCCTCCTCTGCGCTCCTGCGCGCGGAGAGCTTGGGGCGGGGCGAAGTGAGTGGCCCCTGGCGGCCATTACCCGGAACAATCCCCGGCCTCGGGTCAGGTGACCCTCGGCGGGGCCGGCGGGAGGGGGGTGGGGGGAGGGAAAAGGGCGTGAGGAGGAAAGGGAAGGGAGGAGAGAAAAGGGCGGAGTAGGAGGGAGGGGAAGGGGGCGGGGTGGGAGCGGGTCACGTGATTAGGCATGGAGGCGGTGGCGGCGGCCGGGAGGAGCTGCTGGGGCAGAAGCCGCACTTGTTAGTGTGGGGAGAGGAGGGGGCTGGGGGACGCCGACACCGTCACCCAGGGACGCCTAGTCGCAGGCGGGAGGGGGGGGTGGGGGCGAGATTAGGCTCCGACCCCCGGCCGAGGGGATGAGGGGAGCATGGGCGCCAAGGAGTCACGGATCGGATTCCTCAGCTACGAGGAGGCTCTGAGGAGAGGTGAGGGGGGGAGGGGTCTGGACGAGGTGCGGGGGAGGCCAGCGACAGGCTGCCCCGAGGGTGGGTGACCGGGGAAGGGGAGGGGAGGTTGAGCGCTTGAGGGTGCCTGAGGAATGGGAAAGGAGGCCCTCTTTGGGGGAGCGACGGGGAATATTAGGAGGGAGAAGGGTCGGGTGGGAGCAGTGTTTGGGAATTGGGACCGTATGGAAAGGGGGAGAAGCTTTCCCAGAGAGAGGGGTATCTGGCTCTGGCACGGAAATGCCCGTGCTCTTTGGTGGCGTTGTTATCTTGGATGTGTCCAGGGAAGTCTTCTCTCCCTCCTTTCTTGGGTGGCATCAGCCATTCCAGCCCCCCTCATCCTTTACTGCCATTTTCTCATATCACTCCTTCATAAAACCCGACAACATCCTAAGCTCATACCCAACAACCTTGGTTGGAAGGGAGAGGGGAGGCGGCTGCAAAGCCCTCTTCTCTTTTTGCTGTTGGAAGCCCCTTCCAGTTGTGGAGTCTCCGCCTTTTCCGAGGGCCTTTGCTAGTCTCTAGGGGGCTATCGTCATCCACTCCTGCCACCCCCTCACCTTTTGAGCGGCTGACTTTGATAAGAACGACCTGAAATTAAGTTGTATTTGAGGTGAGATGAGACTGGACAGCTGGTTTTGCACAAGACCTTGTCTAAGGTTACATCTCCTTAGACGTTGGCCAGAGCCTTTTATTGCACTTGATCCTCAGCTCTCACCCCCTCCCTTCCTATAAAATGGCATTCGGAAATTCAGCATTCTGATATTGTGTTATAGCTCCCTTTAGAGACCGGCCTTGCTGCCAGTCCTAGCCTGCTGCTTATTGGCTCAGATGCACAGTGTGTTGCTAATAGCCCCAACCCCCTACCACTTTCTCTGATACCGCTGTCGGTGATTACTAAAGCACACGCTAACTGGAAGTGTCTATTGCAGTTTATGGCCGGAATGTGACTTAATTTTTCATGAGTGGGATTTGAGTGTGTGTGTGTGTATGTATGTATGCGTGTATTTCTTTTCGACATTTAATGGGTTTTTTTTTTGATAAGAAGTGAAACATTAAGCAGGTTGGATGCTTGGCATTATTGTTAACAGGTTTCTAAGTCAAGAAACCAGCCATGCTCCAGGTGATGGTTTCAGTAGCTAAGGCTATAAAATAAAAATTGGCTTAAAAGACAGACATTCAAAATGAGGATTTAGTAGTAAACTCTTGTTTGTATGTAGAAACAAAGGTAAATTCAGTGGGATATCACCTGAAAATAAAGAATTTAGGTGTATGTGTTCATTGTGGACTGACCAGAATAACGAAAATATGCTTTTTATATCTTTTTTTTCTACAGAACAATGAATGATTGTTCTTATGGACAATTTTACTTGAACTTTTTTCTCAATATGAGAAATATTCCAAATTCTTGATGTGTTTCCAGCCCTAGTAGGCTGGTCATTTCCGGGATGCTGTTGAGCCTGACAGGTCTGGCCTCAATTAGGCAATGGCTTTCATTGGCATGAAAGAGGACATCAATCAAATTGATTCACAGCTTCAAGGTTTAGAAGTATTTCGTTTCTTAAGTTTGAGGGTGATGTAGCTGGCATTAAAGGAATTCTAAAATTTAACTTTTATTCAACTGTACCCCACTTACTCTCATATCAAACTAAGATTTTAGTACTTTGGTAAATATAAAGGAAATTAATAGTTGGTGTGTTTTAAACTGATTTGATTGAAGGTCTTTGTTCAATGTATTATGAAGTGTTTGCCTGTTGAATTTAAAATGTGTATTTGAAGAGGTAGCAAAATATTTGTTAAGACCTTTAACTCTTCTTTGAATAAATTTGTTTTATCAGTTTTGCTCCAGAAGAAAATTAAAGCAAAAGAGAGAACCAAACTGATAAGTAGTATTTCTAAATGTAAACCAGGAGCTTTTTTTTTTTTTTTTAAAGTGGGCAATTCATTTGAATATACTATTTACCATAGTAAATGTTAGACTTTAATATAGAATTTCATTTACTGAGGTTATATAGAAAGAATTTATAAAACTTTTGGTAGAGCTAAAAAATGGTTTGGGAACTTTTGGGGGGGCACATGAACTAAATAGGTACCAAAACCTCTATCTGTTGGTCTTATTTACTTTTTAGGGTGAATAGGGGTGGGTGTTAGGGAGAGGATTGGACAAACACAATGTAGGTTATATGAATCACTGTACAAATAAAAAAGCAAGTTTGATAAACTACTGAAATGCCTACCCCTCTTGGCTTTCTTAAAATTACTGACCAGTAAATAATGCCTAACCATATTTAGGTAGTATTAAAAAAAATAGTCAACTGTATATTGCTGGAAGCAAACATGGAATTGCAGGCAATTTATCTTGTAAAACAGAGCCTTGGAAATGGAGTGTTATGTTAATGACAGATAACACTACCTAAGCGAAGGGCAGTTTAGTGACTTCTCATTTACATTTCAGAAGCTCTAGAAATTAGGAAGATTGATTTTGCATGCTATTTTAGCTAGACTGTGTGCCAGTTATATAAACATTAATAGTTTTCTGAAAGCATACCTTTAAAGTTTTTTAAGGGAGATTTGTGGTAGCTTTTATTTTTGTTATCTGTCTTGAATATCTTGCCTAGAATGCAAATAGGCTTTTCCTTGAAAGGCTTGACCCTGGTTTAGATTGCTGGTATTTTCTGAAGTACATCTACTGTACTTCACGAGTACTGAGAATTTTAGCAGCTATGTTCATCTCTTTATTTCACTTCCTATTGCATCTAAGTTTGTGGCTTGTGTATTCCTGAAAATATATTCTAAATGCTTGGAGCATAGTATTAAAAAATATTGAATGAAAGAGGAGTTGAAGTTTAGAGTATTTCAGAACTCCGAGAAACTTAAAAATCTCCAGTTCTTTAATTCTTTCTTCCTGCTCCTCTCTCCTTTTCATCATTCTGGAAACTGAGAATAATAAGGCTTTTTTCCCCCCTAGAATTGGCTGAATTAAAATTGTCCTTAACTTTTAAATGATGTTAATAAAATATAGTGGGTGAATTTCTTCTAATCCCTTTACTTTAGAAGAACTGGGGTGCTTGGGTGGCTCAGTCAGTTGAGTGTCCGACTTTGGCTCAGGTCATGATCTCATGGTTCGTGAGTTCAATCCCTGCGTTCGTCTCTGTGCGGACAGCTCAGAGCCTGGAGCCTACTTCTGATTCTGTGTGTCTCTCTCTCTCTCTGCCCTCCCCTGCTTGCTCTCTGTCTCTCTCAAAAATAAATGAACATTAAAAAAATTTTTTTAAAAGAATTTTGGCACTTTACATTGGACTAAATAGTTGGGTGATGAAATACAGCAATTTTTACTGAGTGCTACCTGTGACTTAGGCACCAAAGAAGCAAAGATGACTAAAACCTTCTCTCTAGGAGCATATAGCCTGGTCAGTCCACTGAAGTGTATGTAACTCAAGGTGTATGCAGGACTATCCATATGAGGTAGGGATAAAATATTGAAACATCTTTTTAAAGTTGTATTTTGTGAATTTTTTTTTTTTAATTTTTATTTATTTTTGAGAGAGAGAGACAGAGCATGAGCAGGGCAGGGGCAGAGAGAGAGGGAGACACAGAATCTGAAGCAGGTTCCAGGCTCTGAGCTGTCAGCACAGAGCCCGATGCGGGGCTGGAACTCAAGAACCGTGAGATCATGACCGGAGCTGAACTTGGACACTTAATTGACTGAGCCACCCAGGTGCCCTTATTTTGTGTATGTTTGATAATGGACAATATTTGCAAAAAGTAGTATATATGTATATCATTTGTAAATAACTAACATATAGTATGTTAAATTCTACAGTGCTATAGAACGAAGTGCTATAGGAATGTAGAGTGTGTGTTGGTGTATTGGCCTGAAAGTGCCCTAACACTATTCATTTCATTGTATGTGCTCAATAATTGTGTATTAAAGAGTTTTATTTCCTCGTCACTTAAAGGTTATTGTCTTTGCTAGTGAAATAATTAAGCATGTAATAGTTGAAGATTCCAGTACTTTTCATTTTGCTTATTATCTACCAGCCCTAATATGCTCTAAAACATTGACTCACCAATCAAGATTTTATTCATCAAGTTTCATAGTGTTAATACTAAAATTTCGTTGATATTATACTGCCTATGATGTGATGTTAGGTGGTTTAGCATAATATATCATTGTATAAGTGAAAATTTAATTTCACAGTTGGCATCTTCTAGGATGCACTGTTTTCTCTTATTAAGGCACTTAATTTGCCTTCATCTGAATTTATTAAATCTATCAGTGAACTCTTGCATTACAGTGGAATTGCAAGTTTTGGTTAAGCCATTTGCAAGTATACCTAACCAGCTGTTATTATACATAAAGGAGAAAAATGGGGCAGTTTTAAGTTAGTCTCTTTATATGTAGTCACCTAAATAATTACATAGGTGCTGTTCTTCATAGTCTCCAGTTCGACACTCCGTATGGAGTGTCCATGACAAAGAGGAGATAAATACACTAATGAACCCTGGATTTGGGGAGGATGAGCAGAATGAGGTGACATCACTTGATGGATAATGGCCTTCCATTTACTAAACTGAACAGCTGTTGTTTTTTTTTTTCTTTTCTTTTCTTTTTTTTTTTTTTTGTTAATTGTTTGTCTTGTGCCTGGTTAGTGAGACTTCACAGTGACAGCATTCAGGGTTGCCTTCCAGAAAGATGTGTAAGTAACCTAGGGTTAGTAATGTGGTGACCAACCAATCATGAGTTGTTTTTTCAGGAGAAAGGGAAGATTTTTGGTACTTGATAATATGTAGGTCACAGGAAAAGTTTGAGAAATGATTATTATTCTTGCTAGGACTATAGGAATCCATCTTTGGATTTGGAGTACTAAAGATTAAGTCTGAGAGCTGGATTAGAAGGTTTGATGTTAAATAGCTGCAGAGGTGAAAGTATTTTATTTATGAATTAAAAGTTGGTGGTTTTGAGGTGCCTGGGTGGCTCAGTTGGTTAAGCATCTGACTCTTGATCTCAGCCTAGGTCTTGATCTCAGGGTTGTAAGTTCAAGTCCTGCATTGGGCTCCATACTGGGTGTGAATCCTACTTAAAAAAAAAAAAAAAAATGTTGGTGATTTGAATCTGGACAACATGGATAGACCTAGAGGGTATTATGCTAAATGAAACAAGTCAGACAGAGAAAAGCAAATACCATATGGTTTCACTTATATGTGGAATCTAAAAAACAAATGAACAAACCAACAGCAACAAAGAGAAACAGACTCATAAATATAGAGAAACAAGTTAGTGGTTGCCAGAGGGGAGGCGGGTGAGGGAATGGGTAAACTAGGTGAAGGAGATTAAGAGATACAAACTCCAGTTATAATTAAGTCACAGGGATGGAAAGTTCAGCAGAGAGAATATAGTCAATAATATTGTAATAACTTTGGCGACAGATGCTAACTACACTAATCATGGTGAACATTTTGTAATGTACATAATTGTCAGATCACCTAAAACTGATATAATGTTGTATGTCAATTATACTCCAATTAGAAAAAATGGGCGATGGTTTGATAATGGTACTCAGAAGACTAAGATGGGATTGAGAGTTCTTTTCATACTGTATCCAGAAAGTATGGCTTCTCTGCTCAGGACTTGTTTATGCTTCTGCTTTTACCTTTTAGGCTTCTTGATGTATGTATTTAAATTGAGCCACTGCAGGGGCACCTGGCTGGTTTAGTCTAAGGAGCATGGGACTCTTGATCTCCGGATTGTGAGTTTGAGTCCCACATTAGGTTTAGATTACTTAAATGAATAACTTTAAACAAAAAATCTGCTTTTTAAAAAAATGAATATTTAAATTGAGCCACTCCACCTCTTTCTTTATGCTAATAAATTTTCTTGTTCCTTATCTAGTAATAAGGATCTTTTGAAAATAAAAGGTGGATCATTAATTACTAACTGACACAAAAGCCTGATGAAACTAGTATTTTAGTATTTACGTTAAAGTCAGAGACCTATCTATTAGAAGACCTATCTATTCAAAGATGAAGGCCTTCTTTAACACCCTTCCTTATTAGGGATTTAATGTTCATTGACATAAGTCTCTTTTTAGTTCAGGGAAATCTCAATAACTATTTTGTAGACAAGGTTCAGAAAAATTGATATATCAAGACCTTGCTGTAATATGGTTCTTGGAATCCTTGATGTTGCACAGCATTAAAGGAAACTATGCTAAAATGAAGTTTCACAAAGAAATTCTCCAGCTCCTCTTTCATTTCCATAAAGAAGTTAGGTTGTCTCAGCATTGTAGCCCTCAGAGGAAAAGGCTTTTAAGGTTTGCTGTGATTCTTGCCTTTTTCAATGACTTGTGAAAGACTCTAAAGAGATTGCATTATGAAAAGGACCCTTCTATCAAAGTAGTCCTCCCCTAGTCTTTCTTCCAGGATAATAATTAGTACCGCTATTGCAAGATAGTTGGTAAAGTGAAGAATCTTGCAGACTTCCTCAGTTTTTCCTTTCTTTCACCATCTGGCCTATCTTCTTATCCCCAGTTTGAGTTGGCCATCTACTTCATTTAGTTTGGTATCCAGTCTAGTCTGTTAACTTCTATTCATCTTCACTGCTGCTAGTCTAGTCCTAGCTGCCATCATCTCTTTCTAAGATACCATGCAGTGGTTTTCTAGTTTCATGGCAGCAGCCAGTGTAATCCTACAATTCAAATGAGATTCTGTTGATTCCTTTCCTCTCAGGCTGGAAAGGCTGCTTACAAATTTTCACAGGTCTGGCTCATTCTTCATACCTGAAGTCCAAGCTCTGATGGCCTCAGTAAGGCCTTCTCTTATATGAAGTGGTTTTCCATCAGTGTTGTACTATTCTGTAATGTTCATTTGTAGCCTTTATCATAATATATAATTAACATGTTTATTGTCAGACATGATGATGAATCTCTGGTACCAGGATAGGTGCAGTGCCAGGTGTATTTTAAGTGTGCAGTAAATATTGGATGGCGGTGAATGTATAAATGATGGGTAGAAGATTTGGAGAACTTGAATAATGTTTGTAAGGTTGGAGGGTAAATGATCAGGTACTGATAAGGACTCAGTATACCAAACAATGTATTCATCTCAAGATTTCCTTAAATCAGGTTTGAAAAATGTGCTAAAGATTTTGAATGATAGATAAAAATGTAACAGCCTTAAATATAATATATAATTTTATCTGTTTAGTTCAGATATTTAAGTTGATACCTCATAATGTAAATTACTAAGTGGATATTAAGAGACTAGTATGTCATTAAGTATTATGTTTATGAACACTGGAGAATGTCTTTTTGTAAAAATGTAATATTTAATAATTTTGCTCATGAAATGATTTATTTTTAGACAGTGATCTTCATGTACTTTTCATCCATGATGACAAGCATCATCCTACTGCCAAATCTAAGAGTTGGAAACTTACTTGTTTAAAATGTACAGTGTTAATTTGGAAGCTGAGAATAAGATTTACATCAATATACGGAGTGTTCTCATTGGTTTGAAATAGTCCAGGTGATTTAAAAGTAAATTTTAGGGGCGCCTGGCTGGCTCAGTTGGTAGAGCATGCAACTCTTGATCTCAGGCTCATGAGTTTGAGCCCCACATTGGGCATAGAATTCACTAAAAACAAAATAAATAAATAAATAAATAAATAAATAAAATTTATGTATAGCTTTTTTTTTTTTTTTTAAATTTTTTTTTTCAACGTTTATTTATTTTTGGGACAGAGAGAGACAGAGCATGAACGGGGGAGGGGCAGAGAGAGAGGGAGACACAGAATCGGAAACAGGCTCCAGGCTCTGAGCCATCAGCCCAGAGCCTGACGCGGGGCTCGAACTCACAGACCGCGAGATCGTGACCTGGCTGAAGTCGGACGCTTAACCGACTGCGCCACCCAGGCGCCCCTATGTATAGCTTTTTAAAATATATGTTTATTTATTTATGAGAGAGAGAGAGACACACTATGAGCAGGGGGAGGGGCAGAGAGAAGGAGAGACACAGAATCCGAAGGAGGCTCCAGGCTCCGAGCTGTCAGCACAGAGCCTGATGCGGAGCTCGAACCCATAAACCGTGAGATCATGACCTGAGCAGAAGTCGGATGCTTAACCATTTGAGTCACCCAGGCGCCCCCTCCCCCCTTTTTTTTGGCTCCAAGTTTCTTTTTCTCTTAAGTTCCATAACTAATGCTCCTCCTCCCTCCTTCTTTTCTAGTCTTTTAGTTTTAATTTTTATCACAGTGATATATGTACAGAATTTAGAATCAAATGGTTCTACAGGGTTACTTATGAAAGCAGTAGTACTGTTACCCTGTCTCCCTTGGCAGTTTTCCTCTGCTTATTGTCCAGTACTTTTAATATTTTAAATCTATTAATTGGTCTTTACTTTTTATCTCTAAGTAATATATTTATATTGATACTTTTTTTTTCATTTAAGGAATGTTTATTTGGCATCCCAGTATTAAAGATTAGGATTTAGCTCTTTATTTCACTGCTACCTGCCCTCCAGATACACACATGTACGCCCCCTGTAGTCCCATTTCCTCATCTTGGTATATGTATATTTTAATTATGGTTAGATCATTGTTCAGTATTTACATGATTAGGTTTTTATAAATGCTTTTCACAGCTAAGCCATTTAATATAGTAGGATTACTTTTCCTGTATACTTTCCTTCTAAATAGTTCCTTTAATAATTACCTTCTCTTTTATTTGCTTGGGATTCTATTCACTATAATTCAACCCCCAAAATCCCACCAATAGTTAAATCTAATCCATATATTAATGTTCACTCGGCTCATTATATTGGAAAATTTTCTTGGAGCTTTTTGGCCTGTTCAGGTCTGTACCTATTGCCTTTGTGCTTGAAGCATAGCTGCCATGCTGGGATCTTCTTTATCATTTATCCTGAGATTTCCTTCAGTGTTCTGTGTTGGATCTCCTGTTGTATGCCTTGTTTCTTCTTTCTTGACTTACTCGTTATTTTGATGGAGCTTGTTCTCTGGTAGCTTCCTGAAGAAGGGTGCAATGGGTAGTGAAGCTTTAAGACCTTCATTCTTGACCTGGTGCTTTCTTGCTTTAAAATAATTCTTATGTCTGTATTCTTTTTTTTCCACTCTTCAGTTTCTAAGAGGCTGTCTCTGTTTTAACCAAGTAATTATACTGATACTGAAGTTCCTTTTTAGTAATCCTTAATCTCTGGTCATGTGGGTCTTAATTTAAGCCTTAGGGCAGATTCATTGCATGGTCAGTTAGAAACTGGGGTAAGAGGAAGACATTGCCCTAGATTGCAGTTTTCATGATCACATACCACTAGATTGTAAACCTCCATGAGGGTGGGGACATGTCTGTTTTGTTCACTGCTATTTCTAGCAATTGCATGTTATTTGTCCTGTGTTAGCTACTCAGTACGTGTTTGTTGAATGACTGAATTGTATATCAAAGCAATCTTTTCTAAAAACCAGATTAAACTTTTAGAGAAAACTTTGTTCAGGATAAATGTGTGTGTGCTCATGGGTGTATGCCCTGAGGTTTAAAACTTGTATTTTTATATCTGTGTACATATATTTAAATGCATCTTTTGCCTTTAAAAAATGTTACTTGTATTAATGTTTTATTATGTCATTTTTGGCTCTGCTTTAAAGTTGGTTTTGGAATCTATTGGTGAGCAGCTGTGGTAGGAAGCTGTGGTGGGTTTAGAGCAGTTGTTTGATTAATAAATTTGGTTTAGAGATTCTTTAGTTTATGCAAGCATCCATAAGTGAAATATTTCACTGTGTGGAGTTTTATAGATCAGAAGTTAATTCTTTGTCAGAGATGCTGAGGTAAGAATACCTCTTTACAGTTAATTATGGAAGGACAAGAAATTACTTATTCTTTATAGGCTTAGAGGCATAGTAAGGAGTAATTATCTAGTGGTGGAAGCATTTTATATTGTCACATTACTTGTACATATAGATATAAATTGAAGTTGACAGAAGATTGCCAAACAAATTATATTTAAATAATGAAAGAAATAGGATATCAACTGAATGAGCACTTGGCAGTAAATAACGTCATAGAAAAATGTTCTATTTTGAGTGGAGTTTTTTTTTTTTTTGGAGCGTGTTTTTTAATATTATTTCAGTAGAGTCCCAAACTAAATGCAACTTATTTTTCCACAGATCGGCTTATATATTGCACGTATGTAGTTTACTACCTATGATCCCAAGCCAGAAACCTGTTTATCAGTTGAGACTTTTTTTTTAATTTTCTCTGTTCAAATTTAATCCATCACAGTGTCCCTTTGATGATATCTTCTTACTATCTTATGTTTCATCTGCATCTTTTTTTTAAAAAACTTTTTAATATTTATTTATTATTGAGAGAGGGAGGCAGAGCATGAGCATGGGAGGGGCATAGAGAGGGGGAGACACAAAATCTGAAGCAGGTTCCAGGCTCTGAGCTGTCAGCACAGAGCCCAACGCAGGGCTGGAACTCAAAAACCACGAGATCATGACCTGAGCCAAAGTCGGATGCTTAACTGACTTAGCCACCCAGGTGCTGCCTTACTTCTGCATCTTTAAAGTTACTGCCTTAGAAAAGGCCTTCTGTCCTCTGGACTATTATTAGTCTCCTATCTCCTCAATCCATTCTTTATATTTCCACCAGAATAATCTTTCTGAAATACACAACTGGTCATTTTACTCAGATGCTCATCAGTGGGAAGTGCCCAACACCTATGGTTTGAAGACAGTCTTTAGTGTGGCAAGCCCTTGTAGTTTCTGTGATTTGGCTTCTGTGTGAACACTCTCTGCCTTTGAAATGCTGCTTCCTAGATCTTGGAATGCCTTCCTTTATTACTTACATACACTAAAGTGCACAAATTTTACTATATAGCTTAGTGAAATTCTAGCTATGTACCTAAGCAACCACCATGCAAAACCAGGATAGAGAGCAACATTTCTAACATTGCAGTAGGCTCTCTCTTGCCCTCTCCCAGTTGATACTGCCCCGCAGAGGTAACCACTATTCTAATTTCTATCCCTATACATTAGCTTTACCTATATTTGAGTCTTGTATAAATAAATCATACAATATTCACTTTGTGTGTGTGTGCATGGTGAACCAAATTTTTTAAATGAGATGCAAACCCATTTTTTAATTTTCATGTATATATTAATACACCCAGAGCACTGTGTTCTTTTTAAGTTTATTTTTTTGAGAGAGAGAGAGAGTGCATGAAAGAGGCAGAGAGAGGGGGAGAGAGAGAATCCTAAGCAGGCTCTGCACCATCAGCACAGAGTCTGACGCAGGGCTCAAACCCACGAACCATAAGCTCGTGACCCAAGCAGAAGTTGGACACCCAATCAGCTGAGCCACCCAGGTGCCCTCTTTTTTTAATTAATTAAAAATTAAGGGGCGCCTGGGTGGCGCAGTCGGTTAAGCGTCCGACTTCAGCCAGGTCACGATCTCGCGGTCCGTGAGTTCGAGCCCTGCGTCAGGCTCTGGGCGGATGGCTCGGAGCCTGGAGCCTGTTTCCGATTCTGTGTCTCCCTCTCTCTATGCCCCTCCCCCGTTCATGCTCTGTCTCTCTCTGTCCCAAAAATAAATAAAAAAACGTTGAAAAAAAATTAAAAAGATTTTTTTTTTTTAGTTTTGAGAGAGAGTGTGCGAGCAGGGGAGGGGTAGAGAGAGAGAGAGAACTCAAAGCAGGCTCCAGGCTCTGAGCTGTCAGCACCAATGTGGGGCTCAAACCCACAAACCAAGAGATCATGACCTGAGTCATGGATGCTTAACTTACTGAGCCACCCAGGTGCCCATAATTAATTAATTTTTACTTTAGAGAGCACATGAGCAGGGGTGAGGGGCAGGGGGACAGAGAGAGAGGTGGGGAATTTTAAGCAGGCTCCATGCTCAGCGCAGAGCCAAACGTGGGGCTTGCTCCCATGACCCTGGGAGCATGACCTCAGCCAAAATCAAGTCTGATGTGTAACCAGTTGAATCACCTAGGTGCCCCATGAACTCATTTTTGAGACCAAATTTTACCATTTGCAACTACATGGATGGAACTGGAGGGTATTACGCTAAGTGAAATTAGTCAGAGAAAGACAAAAATCATATGACTTCAAGAGACAAAACAGATGAACATAAGGGAAGGGAAACAAAAATAATATAAAAACAGGGAAGGGGACAAAACAGAAGAGACTCATAAATACGGAGAACAGACTGAGGATTACTGGAGGGATTGTGGGGGGGGGATGGACTAAATGGGTAAGGGGCACTAAGGAATCTACTCCTGAAATCATCGTTGCACTGTATGCTAACTGATTTGGATATAAATTTGAAAAAATAAAAAACCACCAAATTTTAAACCTTTTTTTTATGAAGTACATTTCCGAAAAGATTACCAGTATCTTGAAATTAGGGCTAGTGTATATTTTTTTTATTTCCAGAAGCTGGCATAGTGTCTGACGTGAAGTACATGCTTATTGATGAATTGACACACATCTTTCTCCCTGAACTGTCAGCTTTACCAGATCCTTATCCATTAAAACTAAGCCCAGGCATCAAGTCCTCTCAGTAGTCTTCCCTCATATTGCTCCTACTTTTCCTCCTCCTCTCTGCTGTAACACACTTTTATTGTAGTGGTTATCCCTCTTCATTACAGCTGCTAGTTTAATTGGCTGTCTACTTTGAGTTCTGAAATCCTTGAGAATAACTCTAGAGCTTAGAAGGTAATAAGGCAGGGCTTATTAAAATGTTGATTGAATGAATGGGTGCCCTCTGAATAAAGGAGAAAGCTGACAGAATAAAACTAATAGTCAAAATTTGGTAAATTGTATTTTTATGAGATAAATTATAGTTTCATGACATACAAATATTCAAATATTCCAGAAAAATAAACATTTAAAATTTGGGTTAAAAGGAATATCTGCTTGCCCTAAACTAAAATTAACTGAATTTATGAAGCACTCAGTAGAAAATATGAAGGAAAGGGAAACATAATCTTATATGAAAAGACTTGTAGATTTGTAAGTTGTGTTATAATTAGCAGCTAAAAACAGCATTAAAATTAATGCTCACATTTTGCAGGTGAACCTTGATTTGATTGGTTCTGAGACACTCAAATTTTTCATAAATAGAAAATACTTATTGGTGTGAATAGAAAAATATGCTAAAGTTAGGTCAAAATTCCATGCAATTTTTGGAACTTTAAAAAAAATTTTTTTTTAATGTTTATTTATTTTTGAGAGAGAGACAAAGTGTGAACGGGGGAGAGGCAGAGAGAGAGGAGACATGGAATCTGAAGTAGGCTCCAGGCTCTGAGCTGTCAGCACAGAGCCTGACGCGAGGCTTGAGCCCACGAACCGTGATACTGTGACCTGAGCCGAAGTCGGATGCTCAACCAACTAAGCCACCCAAGCGCCCCTGGAACTTTTTAAATATAATTTATATAACTTAATATGTATTTCTACTTAAAATTTTTAATTTTTTCTCCACAATAAGCATTATGTGGGCCAATTGATTTGCTCTCCATTTTGTATTTCTGTGATTCCTCTTATGTGGACTGAGTTTTTCTCTACCTTCATCTATTCTAATAATTTTATATTGTACACAGTGTTGGACAGGCAAGATGAGGCTAGATTATGAAGGGTTCATTTTCATTTGATTCTCCTCATCTTTCTGGACTTCTGGACTTTGCCTAGATCTTAACCTTTCTCTGGAATATTCCTGGACTATCCAGCACTTATCTCCTTTGAAGTCCTATGACTCTTAATTTGTGTCCTTGGTATTTGAATATTTTTACATACCTATAGCATTGTGTTATATGTATTAACTTAATCTCCCCACTTTAAGTTTCTTGAGGAGGAATTTTATTTGTTTTAAAAACCACTTTGCATTGTTTTCAGCACAAATAGCTGTTCAGCATATGCTTGATGAGGGAGAGAACCAGATGGTTACTTGGTGTCTTTATATGTTTGTGATGTGTTGCTTCTTAAAATGAAGTTATCTTATTTAGTTTTTTTTTTTTAAGATCTTTTAACTTTCATTTTCATGTTTTCTTCTGAATGTTTAAATAACACGTGGCTCTTATCTCAAACTCCCAATTTGCAGTTTATAGGAATGTGACTGAAAGTTAAAATTATAGGTCCAAGAGAACTGCAGTGCATGGCAGGCAGTTTTATATATGTTAGAAGAAGTTATTAGAAGGTAGACAATTGTAGGTTGCAATGGAATTTAGAAGACTTTTGCTCATCTTATGTGTTTGCCTCAGTTTGAAGATTTGAGAATGCTCCCAAGGTGTTTACTTCTTATCGGTGTCTCTTGTGATTCTCATATTAACAAATACATAAATATGCTTTTTCTCATATATATGAGAGAGAAAGCAAAAATTGCACTAAATTACAATTTTTAAAACAAGTTTATTTGTTTTGAGACAGTGCAAGTGGGAATGGGGCAGAAAGTAGGCTCTGCACTGTTAGTGCACAGCCTGACGCAGGGCTTGATTCCACAAACCATTAGATCATGACCTGAGCTGAAATCAAGATCAGACACTCAACTGACTAAGGCACCCAGGCGCCCCACGATTTCTGATTGTAATAGGAATATAGCCTTATGATCAGTATTGTATTTTCAACCATATGTTTTAGGATTGTTGTAAGGGAATTATGAGATATTTCATATGAATTTTTGTCTGATCTTCTTCACAAGTTCAGTTATGTACATAGTTTTGATTTTCTGGTTTTAGCAATTTATTACTGTGGTAAATTATACATAAGATGAAATTTACTGCTTGGACAACTTTATTATTTTATTTTATTATTTTTAAAGTTTATTTATTTATTTTGAGAGAGCACAAGTGGGAGAGGAACAGAGAGAGAGGGAGAGAGAATCCCGAGCAGACTCCGTACTATCAGCGCAGAGCCTGATGTGGGGCTCAAACCTGTGAACCCCATCCTCTGAACCATTTAAAATTGTATAATTCAGTGGCATTAAGTACATTCATAGTATAGTATAATCGTCACCAATATTTGTTTCTAGAATTTGTTCATCACCCCAAACAGAAACTTTATAATGCCTAAATAACTCCCCATTTTATTCCCCCATCCCCTACCCTGGTAACCTCTCTTCTACTTTTTGTCTCTGAATTTGCCCATTTTAGGTACCTCATATGAGTGGAATCATGCAATATTTACCCTTTTGTGTCATTTTTCACTTAGCATAACGTTTTTTTTTTTTTTTTTAATTTTTTTTTTTTCAACGTTTATTTATTTTTGGGACAGAGAGAGACAGAGCATGAACGGGGGAGGGGCAGAGAGAGAGGGAGACACAGAATCAGAAACAGGCTCCAGGCTCTGAGCCATCAGCCCAGAGCCCGACGCGGGGCTCGAACTCACGGAGGGCGAGATCGTGACCTGGCTGAAGTCGGACGCTTAACCGACTGCGCCACCCAGGCGCCCCAGCATAACGTTTTTAAGATTCATCCGTGTTGTAGCATGTAGCAGAATTTCATTCCTTCTTATGGCTGAATAATGTGTGTACTCCATTTTGTTTATCCATTCACCTATTAATAGACATGTGGACATTGGTGGACAAAGATCTGAGTTCCTGCTTTCAGTTCTTTTTATTTAAAAAAAAATTTTTTTAAATGTGTATTCATTATTTTTGAGACAGAGAAAGCATGAGACAGAGGGCAAGCTGGGGAGGGGCAGAGAGAGAGGGAGACACAGGATCCAAAGCAGGTTCCAGGCTCTGAGCTGTCAGCACAAAGCCTGATGTGGGGCTTGAACTCACGAACTGTGAGATCATGACCTGACGTGAAGTCGGACACTTAACTGACTGAGCCACCCAGGCGCCTTGCTTTCATTTCTTTTGAATGTCTACCTAGGAGTAAAATTGCTGGGTCATATGGTAACTTGATGTTTAAGTTTGAGGAACTACCAAACTATTGTCCAGAGTGGCTGCGCTATTTTACACTCCTGTCATGTATGAGAGTTATGATTTTTCCACATCCTTGCCTGTACTTGTTGTTATCTTTCTTATTTTACCCATCCTATTGGTTGCGAAATAGTGTCTCATGTAGTTGTTTTTTTTTTTTTTTTTTAAGTAGGCTCCACACCCAATATGGGGCTTGAACTCATGACCCTGAGATTACGAGTTAGATGCTCTTCTGACTGAGCCAGCCAGGGGCCCCTCATTGTAGTTTTGTGTTTCCTTAATGGCTAGTGATGTTGAGCATGTCTTCCTGTGCTTGGTTATATAAAAGTTATGTTTACACTATACTATGGTCTGTTAAGTGTGAATTAGCATTATGTCTAAAAAAGCAATTTACGTACCACAATTAAAAACTATTTAGGGGCACCTGGGTGGCTTAGTCGGTGAAGTGTCCAACTCTTGGTTTAGGCTCAGGTCATGGTCTCACGATTTTGTGAGATTGAGCCCTGCATCAGGCTCTGTGCTGACAGTGCAGAGCCTGCTTGGGATTCTCTCTCTCCCTCTCTCTCTCTGTCCCCCTCCCCTGCTCATGCTGTTTCTGTCTCTCTCAAAAATAAAAAAATAAACTTAAAAAAATAAAAAAAAATGCTAACTGTCATCCAAACTTTCAGCGAGTCATAATCTTTTTGCTGCTAGAGGGTCTTGCCTTGGTGTTGCCTTGGTCTTGGCAGTTATTGCTGACTGCTCAGGGTGGTGGTTGCTAAAGGTTGGGGTAGCTGTGGCAATTTCTTAAAATAAGACTACAGTGAAGTCTGCTGTATTGATTGATTCTTCCTTTCATAAACAGTTTTTCTGTAGCATGAGATTCTATTTTGATAGCATTTTGCTTGCAGTAGAACTTATTTCAAAATTGAAAGTCAGTGTTCTCAAACCCCACTGTTGCTTTGTCAACTTAGTTTATATTCTATATCCTTCGTTGTAATTTCAACATCTTTTTTTTATAGTTTATAGGTTTTTTTAAAATTTTTTTTTAGTAATCTCTACACCCAATGTGGGGCTCGAACTCATGACCCTGAAATCAAAAGTTACGTGCTCTTTTGACTGAGCCAGCCAGGCATCCCTCAACCATCTTTACAGCATCTGTACCAGGAGTAGATTCTATCTCAAGAAACTTCTTTACTCATTCATTAAAATTAGGGGCTCCTGGTTGGCTCAGTTGGTTGAGTGTCCGACTTTGAGATTCTATCTCAAGAAACTTCTTTACTCATTCATTAAAATTAGGGGCTCCTGGTTGGCTCAGTTGGTTAAGTGTCCGACTTTGGCTCAGGTCATGATCTTGCTGTTTGTGAGTTTGAGCCCTGCATTGGGCTCTGCACTGATGGCTCAGAGCCTAGAGCCTGCTTCAGATTCTATGTCTTCCTCTCTTTCTCTGCCCCTCCCCTGCTTGTGTTTGCTCTCTCTTTCTCAAAAATAAATAAACTTAAAAAAAATAAATGAAAATTAATTCCTCACCTGTTAAACTTTTATCATGAGATTGCAGCAATTCAGTCATATCTTTAGGCGCCACTTCTAGTTCTCTTGGTATAGGCACCACATCTGCAGGTTCTCCACTGAAGTCTTGAAACCCCAAAGTCATCCATGAGGGTTGGAATCAACTTTTTCCAAACTCCTGTTAATGTTCATATTTTGACCCCTTCCCATGAAATGTACTTAATGGCATCTAGAATGATGAATCATTTCCAGAAGGTTTTTAATTTATTTTGCCCAGACCCATCAGAGGAGTCACTGTCTATGGCAGCTGTAGTCTTAGGAAATGTATTTTTTTTCTTTTTATTTTCTTTTTAATTTATTTTTTAAAAGTTTATTTATTTTGAGAGAACGCGTGCATGTGCGTGTGTGAGTAGGGGCGGGGCAGAGAGAGGGAAAGAGAGAATCCCAAGTAGGCTCCATGCTTAGTGGGAGTCCAATGCAGGGCTAGATCTCACGACCTGACCTGAGAGGACATCAAGAGTCAGGTGTCCCTATGGGGCGCCTGGGTGGCGCAGTCGGTTAAGCGTCCGACTTCAGCCAGGTCACGATCTCGCGGTCTGTGAGTTCGAGCCCCGCGTCGGGCTCTGGGCTGATGGCTCAGAGCCTGGAGCCTGTTTCCGATTCTGTGTCTCCCTCTCTCTCTGCCCCTCGCCCGTTCATGCTCTGTCTCTCTCTGTCCCAAAAATAAATAAACGTTGAAAAAAAAAAATTAAAAAAAAAAAAAAAAAGAGTCAGGTGTCCCTGAAATGTATTTCTTAAAGAAAAAGATTTGAAAGTTGAAATTACTTCTTGGTCTGTGGGCTGCAGAATAGATGTTGTATTAGCAGGCATGAAAACAACATTAAGTTTGTCCATCTCCTTCAGCTTTCTTAGGTAACCACCAGGTTCATTATCAATGAGCAGTTGTATTTTGAAAGGATTTTTTTTTTTTTTTCTGAGCAATAGGTCTCAACAGTGGCCTTAAAATATTCAGTAAATCATATAAACGGATGTGCTGTCATCCAGGCTGTGTTCCATTTGTAGACCACAGGCAGTAGACTTAGTGTGGATTCTTAAGGACCCTGGGACTTGCAGAATGGTAAGTGAGCATTGTCTTCAGCTTAAAGTCCCCACCTGCATTAGCCTCTAGCAAGAGAGGCAGCTGTCTAATGAAGCTTTGAAGCCAGGCATTGATTTCTCTTTAGCTAGGAAAGTCCTAGATGACCTCTTTTTCCAGTGTAATGTTTCATTTACGGTGAAAGTCTTAATGTAGCCACCTTCATTAATTATCTCGGCCAATATCTTCTGGATAACTTGCTTCAGTTTCTACATCAGCATTTGCTGCTTCATCTTGCACTTTTATGTTGTAGAGATGGCTTCTTTCCTTAAACCTCACGAACCAACTTCTGCTAGCTTCGGTCTTTTTCAGCTTTCTTACCTCTCTCAGCCTTCATAGAATTAAAGAGAGTTAGAGCCTTATGCTGGATTAGAGTTTGGTTTCAGGGAATGTTGTGGCTGGTTTGATCAATCTAGACCACTAAAACTTTTTATCAGCAGCAAGACTTTCGCTTTCTTGTCATTTGTGTGTTCACTGGAATAGTGCTTTAATTTTCTTCAAGAATTTTTCTTGGGTGCCTGGGTGGCTCAGTAGATTAAGCGTCTGAATTTGGTTCAGGTCATGATCTCACTGTTTGTGAGTTCAAGCCCCGCATTGGGTTCTGTGCGTTGGCAACAGCACAGAACCCACTTCGGATCCTCTGTTTCCCCCACCCCCCACCCTCCGCCCTTCCCCTACTTGTGTGCGCTATCTCAAAAATAAATAAATATTAAAGAAAAAATCCCTTTCTTTTGCGTTCACAATTTAGCTAACTGGTGCAAGAGGCCTGGCTTTTGGCTTTGGCCTGTCTTAGGTTTCAGCATGCTTTTGAAGCTTAATCACTGAGCTTAGTTATTTTTAGCTTTTATTTAAAAATTTTTTTTTAATGTTTATTATTTATTTTTGAGAGAGACACACACACAGAGTGTAAATGGGGGAGGGGCAGAGAGAGGGAGACACAGAATTGGAAGCAGGCTCCAGGCTCTGAGCTGTCAGCACAGAGACTGATGTGGGGCTTGAACTCATGGAGTGCCAGATCATGACCTAGGCCAAATTAAGACGCTTAACCAACTGAGCTACCCAGGCGCCCCCATTTTTAGCTTTTGATTTAAAATGAGAGCTGTGGGGCTTTTCCTTTCACCGGAACACTTGAGACCATTGTAGGATTATTAATTGATCTAATTTCAGTTTTGAGTCTCAGTAAGTAGGGAGGCCTGAGGAGAGGAAGAGTGACCAGGGAGGGATGCCCAGTTGGTGGAGCAGTCAGAACATACACAGCTTTTATCAGTTAAGTTTTCTGTCTTATAAGGGCATGGTTCGTGATGCCCCAAAACAATTACAATAGTAACATCAAAGATCACTGATTATTGAGTACCATAACAAATATAGTAATAATGAAAGAGTTGAAATAATGAGAGAATTACCAAATGTGACATAGAGACATGAAATAAGCAAATGCTGTTGGAAAAAATGATGCTGTTAGAGTTGCCACAAACCTTCAATTTGTAAAAAACAGTATCTGCAAAGTGCAGAAAAGTGAGGTACTGTAAAATGAGGTATGCTTGTATGTGATTTGCAAATATTTTCTCCCTTTCTGTGGGATGTTTTTCATGCTCTTGATAGTATCTTTTGTTACTCAGAAGTTTTTAATTTTGATGATGTCAGGCAGTTTGGAATTTAAAGTTTTAGATTGTGCAGAGATAAAGCCACAAAACCCTGAAAGATTGACCTCATAGTTGCAGAAAACCAGGGTAGAGAGAACCCTACTTCCTATAACGCAAAGACTCTGCCCCTCCATAAAGAGAATCCTTTAAAAATAATTTTCCAAATAATCCACACATTTCATGGATAAATTAAAAATGAACAATACTCGTAAAAGCAGTGTTGTCAGGAGAGCCAACTTTATTATCGAATCTTAGCCAGGGTGGAAAGTCAGGCTATTCTTTGAGGAACATGAAAAAAGTCAGCCTCTATTCTGCAAACACATACACAAATGGTAGCAGGTAGTCTCTTCCCGAAGGATGAGAAGTGCCTTGTGTCTTCATGAATTCTAAAATTTAATCTTTGTTAACCGAAGTGCTGTGGTTGCCTAAGGCTTATATGTTCTATATGCTGCTGGAATAGAGACTATATGATTGCTACTTAGTGATGCAGATGACATTTATATATTTTAAGATCTTTTATTTTAGGTAGGCACTTTTAATTTTTAAATTTTTTAAATTTTTTAAATATGAAATTTGTTGTCAAATTGGTTTCCATACAACACCCAATGCTCATCCCAACAGGTGCTCTCCTCAATGCCCATCACCCACTTTCCCTCCCCCCCCCAGCCCCCCACCAACCTTCAGTTTATTTATTTTTTTAATGTTTTTATTTATTTTTGTGACAGAGAGAGACAGAGCATGAGCAGGGGAGGGGTGGAGAGAGAGGGAGACACAGAATCAGAAGCAGGCTCCAGGCTCTGAGCTGTCAGCACAGAGCCCGATGCGGGGCTCCAACCCACAGACTGAGATCATGACCTGAGCCGAAGTCGGACGCTTAACCGACTGAGCCACCCAGGCGCCCCCAACCCTCAGTTTATTCTCAGTTTTTAAGAATCTCTTATGGTTTGCCTCCCTCCCTAACTTTTTTTTCCCCTTCCCCTCCCCCATGGGTTTCTGTTAAGTTTCTCAGGATCCACATAAGAGTGAAAACATATGGTATCTGTCTTTCTCTGTATGACTTATTTCACTTAGCATAACACTCTCTAGTTCCATCCACGTTGCTACAAAAGGCCATATTTCATTCTTTCTCATTGCCAAGTAGTATTCCATTGTATATATAAACCACAACTTATTTATCCATTCATCAGTTGATGGACATTTAGGCTCTTTCCATAATTTAGCTATTGTTGAAAGTGCAAGAGGGTACAAGAGGCACTTTTTAAAAGAGAGCTCTGCCTGTGTATTTTTAACTTAATGTCTGGGGATAGGTTCTTAAAAGTTATATCTGGGGCACCTGGGTGGCTCAGTCGGTTAAGCGTCCGACTTCGGCTCAGGTCACGATTTCACGGTTGGTGAGTTCGAGCCCCGCAGTCGGGCTCTGTGCTGACAGCTCAGAGCCTGGAGCCTGCTTCACATTCTGTGTCTCCCTCTCTGTCTGCCCCTTCCCTACTCATGCTCTGTCTCTCTCTGTCTCAAAAATAAATAAACATTAAAAAAATTAAAAAAAAAAGTTATATCTTAATGGCCATATATAGATTAATAGGTGAGTTCAAGAGGGTGATAAATATTGGCTGTAAGAAGTTTCTTTTTAACTATGTAATCCCTTAGATGTAGTCCTTTGCATATCAAAATTTTATTATAGCATTGTTCTCTGTGCATTTTTAATAGAGATTGTTAGCCATTCATCTAATAATTCTTCCAGAAGTTCTTATCTTTTGGTAGTGGCATTTTGTAGCTTCATATATTAGCAGAAACTTTTATTTTGGACTGGAATCTGATATGCTGTGTCAGTCTGAAATTTTTTTTCCAAATTTGAATATTGGATAACTGACTTTAATTGATTATTAATACTTAAATGTTGTGTTAAACATTAATGCCATTATTGACATATTGTAACTTAGTGCAGTTAGAGTATTCCAGGGAAGAAATTAAATTTTCTTCATCTTTTAGAACTTGTTACTTTTCATAAAATAAAAAAATCAGAATAATTGGCAAAAAATTAATTGATAGTGAAAGTGCAGTGCATATTCTGATTTATTGTTTTCTGTTCACATATGTTGGAAGATACGAATTATTGTCTTACTATATTATTTTAGAGATTAAAGATTGTCAGAAAAAAAATGGCACATCAAATTCATGTTTACTTTTTTTACTTGCTATTGATATTTTTGTCCTGCTGTCATTTTATGCTTAGAATTTACATTTCAGCTCTGATTGTCATTTTCAGCTTACTTCTGCATTGTTTTGTCACATTGCCTCTACCAAAGTTGATGGCATAAAGGTAATCATAACTCTGGCTTTATCATGAGATGTACTCAGCTCTACTACTTGGATTCATGCATACATATATACATACATTTATTTATTTATTTCTACTATATTTAAAATAGGAAAAGGAGAAACAGTGTTAACAGAAGAGGTGATTTAGTGTATGTGTTGTTTGTATACTTCATGAGTTTGTATATATGTTTATGGTCCTAGAATGCAAATTCTTTCATCTTATGCAATTTACAGTGCATTATAGATATAACTTTAAATGCCCAATGATAATATTTATGTAATCCAGTGTAATTTAAAATGTTAGAAGTAGGGACTCTTGATCTTGGGGTCGTGAGTTCAAGCCCCATGTTGGGTGTAGAGCTTACTTTAAAAAAATAATAAATGGGGGCACCTGGGTGGCTCATTTGGTTAAGTGTCTGATTCTTGATTTCAGCTCAGGTCAAGATCTCACAGTTCGTAAGATAGAATCCTGTGTTGAGCTCTGTGCTGATACTCTCTCTCTCCCTCTCTGCCCCTCGCCTGCTCACACACGCGTGCTTTTCCTCTCTTTCTCTCTCAAAATAAATATATAAGCTTAAAAAAATAAAATAAATAAAACATAAAATATCAGAATTAGTGTTTTATTTCCTTGTGGAAAAACCTGTCAAGAGTAGTTTCACGCTTGCCTTGTTGCATAACTTAAAATGTGGAATGGGCATGTTTTCTATGCTTTGGTGCGTTGTCATTCCTTTCTAAGTTTGGGTTAGCTTCCAACATTTTCTCTTTTGTGTTTTCAATGTTGTGAAAGTATGTGTGAGCTCTCTAAAAGTTTTTGTTTTTTTTTTTTGACCAGTGTTGCTTCTTCTGGAACATCTCAGTGTTTTGTCATGGCTATTTTTCCCATTTACCTTTCACTAAGTTCCTCTGAATGCATATCTAGTGTCCCTTGAAAGGTAGCAATGTCAACATTTCCATGGTCAGCTATTTCTTCTACATGTCCATTTGTGTTTAATTGGAATTTATCATTATCACTTCATTTCCTTGCTACATTTTTATCTTTGTTGGCCAGTTCCCTCTTTTGATTATCCATTTTCATAAAATATCACTTGGATTTATCACACAACAATTACACCTTCTCTCTAACAGCTACATAGGGACCAATTATAGACAGGCTTTGAAAGAAGTGACATGATTGGTCACTGATTATAATGTGCATCTTTTATTTACATCGGGATTCATGGACTGAAGAATCAGCCGTGAAGTTTGTATTTTTTGAAATTATTTACAGTTAATATGATGTGGTGACTGAAATTTGAACTGTGTTTTTGAAGGGCTTGTGTTATTTAACCAAACCTGTAGAAACTGAAATTCATGAATATGGTAACCATGCAAAGCAAGGACTGCCTTTATGTTAAGAAGAATTAATCTTACTGTCTCTAATTATTCATAAAATACTCGTTTTGGTGAGGATTTGATTTCAAGAAAGTAGGAATGTGTTTGTGGTTTATAGAGAAAAGGATGTGAAGCTCAAGCTGACCTATATAATAACCTCAGCTTTTTTCTTACACTTATAAAATTGTGTGAGCTTATTGCTTTTAATATAGACAGTGTGTGATGTACTTGTTTCTGTAGGGAGATTTGTAGGATTAGAGGTTTTATTTGTTACTTACCTTAACAAAGATACTCTCTTTTCACTGACAAGATTTAGTGATAAGACTATTTTATTTTATTTTTTATTTTTTGGTTTAGAGAGAGAGTGTGTGTGAGAGCACAAGCCAGGGAAAGGGGTAGAGGGAGAGAGAGAGAATCTTAAGCAGGCTCCGTGCTCAGTACAAAGTCCTATGTGGGGCTTGATCCCAAGACTCTGGGGTCATGACCTCAGCCTAAATTAAGAGTCAGATGTGCAACCTACTGAGCCACCCAGGTGACCTCCCTATGATTTTCTTAATGACATTTTCTTCTCTAGTTTACTTTATTGTAAGAATACAGTATATAATACATATACAAGATATGTGTTAATTGACTTTATGTTATTGGTAAGGCTACCAGTCAACAGTAGGCTATTAGTAGTTAAGTTTTTGGAGAATCAAAAAATTATCCATGGATTTTCCACTGCAGGTGGGGTTAGTACCCCACTACCCAAGTTGTTTAAGGGTCAACTGTATTGCAAAACATTAATAGATTATGTCTGTGTTGTGAAGTTGAAGGTGATTTTTATTGTCTCTTTGTGTATCTTTGTTATCTAAAAAAATTTTTAATTGGTATTTTTAAAACTATTTTTCTTATTACCCCCCCCCCACCACCAAAAGCATCACTTTTTAGTCCTGTTCATGAAAGACTGTGTTTCTTTCCCATTTAGATGTAATAACAAGTTCCATTTCTTTTGGTATTCCAACGGGATGAAAGTCTTATTGTAAAATTTTTGTGACTTTTTTTAAAGTTAATTTTTTCAAGTTAATATGTAAATGGTTTTTGTGTATTGTATAATCAGTTTCATGAAAATAGATTTGTGTTTTGTGAAGCTTTTAATAGCTCTTTCTTTTTTTTTTTAAGATTTTGTTTTTTAGGTAATTTCTCTACCCAACATGGGGCTCGAACTTAAAAAAGTCCCATACTCCACCCACTGAGCCAGCCAGATGTCCTTTAATAGCTCTTTTAATTTATTCACTTCATTTTATAACAGCTTTAAAAAAATCTTTTGGGCAGCAGAAAAATTGAGGCTATTTGTTGGCATCACCATTAAAAGTATTTGTGTTGGGGCACCTGGGGGGCTCAGTTGATTAAGCGTCTGACTTCGGCTCAAGTCACGATCTTGTGGTTCATGAGTTCGAGCCCTGCATCAGGTTCAGTGCTGACAGTTCAGAGCCTGGAGCCTGCTTTGGATTCTGTGTCTCCCTGTCTCTGCCCCTCCCCTGCTCTCTCAAAAATAAATAAATATTTAAAAAATTATGGTCTGTGCTTTGATATGACAAAAGCACTTAGATTTCTTATGGTTATTGGAGTAAATACATAATTGAATGATTGATTGGTTATTTATTAAATGCCTACATAATGTTCTAGGCTTTGTGCTGAGTGCTAGGGCCACCAAGACAAGTAAGAAGTGATACTAGCCTCAAGGAGCTTATTGGATAGAGAGAGAGAGAGAGAGAGAGAGAGAGAGAGAGAGAGAGAGAGAGAGAAGTCTGGAAATGAAAGGAAAGAAGTGATGTTTTAACTCAGGTCATAAAAGACGATCAGTTCAGGTGGCATTGCAAGTAGGGTGGTATATGTAGAGGAGATAGTATTGTAAGCAAACAGGTTGTCAGTTGACAACAAACAGTGCCTTTGTAAACTTTGTTTAAAAATTATAATACATTATAACACTATTGAGAAATTGGGAAAGGAGGAAAATGCCATTAATAATCCCGTCACCTAACACTGCTAATTATTTGCTTTTATTCTTTTTTCTCATAAATGTTTTATATTTTTTATATTATTTTAATCATAACATACATGCAATTTTATATCTTGTTTTTTCTGAGATGTCTATTTTTATCAATGTTATACATTCACATAGTTTAAAGTGTTAAATAGTTTGTATAAGATTTGTTGAATAAAAAATTTGTTGAATAAGAAGCAGTTGCCTAATCTTGGTATTTTCTCTTTCTGAGAAGGTACCATTTTATATTCTCCTAGTTGTTTTTTGGTGTTTGCTACTGATTTTTCAGTTTTAGGCATTTTCTGTTGACTTCCCACTTCAGAGCATGAGAATTTAGCTTTCTTCCCCTTCCTTCTCCCTTAGCCACTTCCTCTTCCCCTCTCCCTGTTACTTCATCCTGCCACTATAGTTGTATGGTAGTTTTGGTTAGATAAATATTTTAATGTTTACCTTATGACCATGTAGACATATGATACACAGCTCAAGTTATGTAGTAAGCTATGGTTCTTTTCCTAGTACAATTTTGTTTTCCCTAGAGCTAATAATTGTAGTATTTATTTGTGTTTGTTTAGTATTTATCACTAATTTAACCATAAATACACTCTTGTCACTTGCCCAAGTCTCTTCTCAAGATTATCACATATTGTGAGTTTCTTCTGATGTTTTCATGTGGACTGTGAACTGGTTTCAAACTGGATTGGTTACTCTTTGAACCTGGTCCATAGTGACTCTTGAACCTGGTCCACAGTGACTCTTGATCTCAGGGTTGTGAGTTTGAGCCCCATGTTGGGTGTAGAGATTACTAAAAAGGTAAATTAAAAAAAATAAAAATACTTTGTATCTGTCCTCGCATTTGACTGGAAGTTTGTCTGAGTTAGAATTCTAAGTTAGAAATCATTTTTTTTAGAATTTTGAAAAAGTAATGCTTCGTTTTTAGCCTGGCTTTCCATGTTGATTTGAGCTATCCAGTGCCTTTCTAATTCTTGGGCCATTGTATTTGTTTCTGTTTCTGGAAGCTTATAGGATACTTATCTGCAGTGTTCTGAAATTTCACAGTGATGTCATTTAGTATGACTGTTTTCATCTATTTGCTAGTAAAGATGGGCTTTAACCTGAAGGCTGATGTCCTGAACTCAGTTCTGAGAAATTTGATTATCTTATAGATGATTTCTTCTCTTAGAATTTCTTCCTTCTGAAATTCTTGTGTTTGGATGTTGGAGCTCCTAGACTGATCCTCTGATTAGCTTACCTTTTTCTCTTTGTCTTTTTACTACTTTTTGGGAGATTTCTTTAACCTTACCTTCTAATCTTTTAATTGATCTTTGTCTTTTTGCTCTCATTTTTAAGAGCTGTTAATTTTTTTCCTTTTTGAAAATTTTCATGAGATAAATTTACATGTAATAAAATTTTACATATACAGTGCTTAAATCTCAAGTGTATACTTCAATGAATTTAAAAATACGTACACCCAACTTTACCAAAACTGTTACCTCTGGAGTAAGGCTGTAGGCTGATGCTCATGAGGAAATGTGCTAATAAAGCCCATGGCTATGCACAAAAACCCCAAAATGAAAAAATTCCACCCATGGTAACCTATACTCCTATCAAGATACAGATCTAAAGTGGGGTACCTGGGTGGTTCAGTGGTTAAGCGTCTGACTTTGGCTCAGGTCATGATCTCACGGTTGGTGAGTTGAAGCCTGGCATTAGGCTCTGTGCTGACAGCTCGGACTCTGTGTCTCCCCCTCTCTCTGCTCCTCCCACACTTATGCTCTCTCCCTCTCAAAGGTAAGGATTAAACAACAACAAAAAAAGATACAGATCTTAAGTATTCAGTTCAATTTTGACAAATGCTTTGTACTTATCACCAAATTCAAGATATAGAATATTTCCATCACTCTAGAAAAATCCTTCATGCCAGTCAGTCATCCCCACCCACCAGAGGCAACTACCTATCTGATTTTTATCACCATATATTAGTTTCCTTTGTTTTTGTACTTAGTACAAATGGAATCATATATATCTTTTTGTGTTGCCGTTTTTTGCTCAACATAATATCTAAAAGATGTGATATTCATCCATGTTGCTGAGTAGTATTCTATATGAATATAACATGATTATTCTTCAGTTGGATGTCTCCTCATTTTGGCTATTATGAATAAAATCGCTTAAACATTTTTGTATAAGTCTTTCTGGACATATATTTTTTATATACCTAGGAGTGGAGTGGAATGGTTGGTCATAGAGTAGTATATGTTTAGCTTTCTTAGAAACCACCAAATAGTTTTTCAACGTGGTTGTATAATAATTTTTTTCACTTGTGCTAGTTCAGTTGCTCTGCCTCCTTACCAGTGCTTGGTATTGTGAGTTCTTTTAATTCTAGATATTCAGATTGGTGGGAAGTAGTATCTCAGTGTGGTTTTTAATTTATATTTCCTTGATGACTGTTGATGTTGAACACTTTACTTGTGCACGTTGACCATGTGTAGATCCTTTAAGAGCCCTTTTTTGTTTGTTTAATAGTATGTTGTCTTTTTTCACTTTTGTTGTAATCTTATCTCTTTGAGGATATTGATACATTTTCAAAAAGTTTCTGTTCCTCCTTCTATAGACTGTTTCTTCAAAAATTTTTTTCCTGTTTTTTGCTTCTTTATTATTACAGGCTTTATACAGATGCCTAATAATCTTGTTTATCTGCTCATAAAGCTGATTATAAGTTTTGTGTTAGTGGGACTTGTTGCTGAGCATTTTCAATGTGGAACCTCCTCCCAACTTCCAAGTTAGTATCTTTAGGTCTTTTCTCAGAAAATTCTCCTCAGCTCTTCTGTCTGGCAGGTAAAGGTCTGGATGCCAGATTTTGGAAGCTCAGAGGAAGAGAGGAGATGTCTTTCCATTCCCATCCATGGGAATTAATAGCCATTAATAACTCTGTTTTTATTTTATTTTTATTTTATCTTTTTAAAATATTTATTTTGAGAGAGTGTGCACGTGTGTGTGTGTGTGTGTGTGTGTGTGTGTGTGTGTGTGCACGAGGGGCAGAGAGAGAGAGGGAGAGAGAGAATCCCAAGCAGGCTCCGCACTGGGCTCAATCTTGCAAACCGTAACATCGTGACCCGAGCCAAAATGAAGTCAGACTCTTAACTGACTGAGCCACCCAGGTGCCCCAGTACTTCTGTTCTTAGAGTAGTTTAGTTAACCTCATTTTATGTCTGATGTCCAGAGATTTTCTGGTGTTTCACATCTTCCAGACAATACACTTCTAGTATATTGTCATGGGTGGGGAGACTTGGCAGCCAGGCTGTCTGGAATGGGTTTGGGGATCTTTGGAATGTCACTACTTAAATAGATTTGAGCCAATAGCACAACTTCCCTCTTTACCCCTACCCTCTTACATCTTTTGGAAGTACCCTGATCCCACTAATTCTGAATCTTTATGGGATTCCTCTGTATAAAAAGCCCATCTTTTCCTATTGGCAGCTTAGGATTCAGCTTTCTTACATCTGCTAAGTACTTTAATATGTGACTGTCTTCATTTCAACTTCCATAATTTTCTTAGTTTATGACTGTTTTGTCTTTGGGTTTATGCCTTTAAAAAAGAAAAAAACTTTGCGACATGTGGGTGGCTCACTCGGTTAAGCATGTGACTCTCGATCTCACCTCAGCTCTTGATCTCAAGGTTGTGAGTTCAAGCTCCACATTGGGCTCTATGCTGGGTGTGAAGACTATTAAAAAAAAAAGTGTCTAAAAGAACTCCTTTATTGGCTTTAAAAAGGGAGTGAAATTAAATGTGTTTCAATCCAATGTTCTTTTATCAGAACTCTGTATATTTTTTTTGTTACATAGCACATCTTTTTTCAAAATATTTTCATAATTATATTTTTCTTGGTTGCATGATATATTCCATTGCTTAGATTGCCCATAATATACTGTTGCCTTATTACTTTATATTTAAATTTCTTCCAATTTTTCACTTATTACATTATACTGAAATGAACATCATTTAAGTTTCCCCATTTTTAGGATTATTTCCTTATATTTCCAGAAATAATCATCTTTTGACTCAGATTATTTTCTGAGTGTTGATTTTACTAAACATTTATCAGAATTTGGTATTATAATTTGCAAAAAACCCTCTTATTTGCTAATAGTCTAAAATGGCACCTTGCTTTAATTTTTATTTTCTGGATTAGTTGTCAAGGTAGAACCTTTCTCCACATTGTTGGTAGGTGCATGTCCTCATCATTTATCTTTTTGTCCTTTGTTCTTATTAACATTTCTAGTTCCTAAAATTGTTTTTTTAAATCAATTTGTAGAACTCTTTCTAATAAATGTCTTGAGTGTTAACCATTGGACAGATTTGGTGCAGATATTTTCTCAGTGTGTTTGCCTTTTTTTGCTATTTTCTTTTTTATTTATGTATTTTTGTTTTAAAATGAAGTATAGTTGACATACAACATTGTATTAGTTTCAGGTGTACAACGTAGTGATTCAGCATTTATATACATTATGAAATGCTCACCACTGTAAGTGTAGTTAACATTTGTCACCATACAAAATTACTACAATATTATTGACTATATTCCCAATGCTGTACTTTACATCCCTGTGACTTATTTTATAACTGGAAGTTTGTACCTTTTAATCCCCTTTACCTATTTAGTCTCTTTCCTTGCCCATCTTTCCTCTGGCAGCCACCAGTTTGTTTTCTGTATTTATAAGTCTATTTCTGTTTTGTTTTGCTTATTTTGTTTTTTAAATTCCACATATAAGTATTTGTCTTCCTTTGACTTATTTCACTTAGCATGATACCATATAGGTTCATCCATGTTGTTGCAACATTCTTTTTTACGGCTGAGTAATATTCATGAGCTCAAAATTTGTATGTAGTTAGATCTGCCAACTACATATTTTGTATCATTCTGGTTTCACATTTTTACCATATGTTAATATGCTTGAAAAATAATTGATTCTAATGTATGACTTCATATTTTTAGTATTCAGCTTAGTTTCATTCATCTGAAATTTATTTTGGAGTGTATTAAAAGGATCTAAATTTGAGGGTTTTTTGTTTTTTGTTTAGTTGCTAAGTAGCTAATCAAGTATCAGTCAGGGAATCATTTTCATTAAAAAAATCCTTTAAAAATAATTTGAATATGTATAGTAATTTCTATTTTTGTCTCTTAAATTCTGTTGCAATTATTCCTTCATTTATTCTCGTATCAGAAACTTGTGTATTTTCTCAGAGAAACTTTCATTGCATCATATGAAGTCTAGACTTCCTTATTTTGAATTATTTTGTTTAGTTGTTTGGGAAGTGTTGGTACACCTTTGCTTTTATGTAATACAACTTCAGAATGTTGCCATCTTGAGATTGCTTATAAAACCATGTATGGTTATCAGGAAATTGCTGACAACTATGAAGTGCTTACTCCGCAAAATAACGAAAATAAACTCCTAGGTTTATTTTATGTTTATTTTGTGCTTATTTTTTGTGGCCAGATTCAATTCTTAGTTTTAACAGTTTATTGTGTTTTTGTTTTTTAACTAGGATCTCAGTTTAAAATATATTTTCTCTTCAGTGTTTGTTATTTTTATAATGACCCCACAACTAGTAACCTTGTTTTTGAATCAAGGCCTTCAGGTGAGAAGATTTTCCTGAAGTTGAGATAGTTCTTTAGATTTTTATATCAGGATTTCTTATTAACTATCAGCAATAGAACTTCCCTTCCCCTTGATTTCTATAAATAAAAAACAACAAACCAACCAAACACCCAAAAATTACATATTGGAATGGAAGCAATTTAATGTTTATATAACTCTGTCAAGCTTAAATTTACATTAAAATAAGTAAGCAAGTGGTACACTATCCACTATTGCAATATAGCATGAAGTACTTACTATTTCTAAATACAGTTTGCTCTTGAACAACATGAGTTTGAACTGCCTGAGTCCACTTATATACGATGTTTTCAATACATAATATAATACTGCAGATATATTTTCTCTTCCTAATGATTTTCTTAATGTTCTCTAACTTACTTTATTATAAGAATACAATGTATAATACATACAATATACAAAATAAGTGTTAGTCAAGTGTTTATGTTGTTGTTAAAGCTTAGGCTATTGGTAGTTAAGTTTTGGGGGAGTCAAGTTCCTCTCCCTCTCCGTCTCCTATCTCTCTCTCTCTCCCTCTCGAGATGCAGATTTTCGATTGTGCAGGCAAAGAGGAATGGGGGATTGGTGCTTCTAACATATGTAGTTCAAGGATCAAACTGTACTGTATTTCTCTTGCAGTAAGGAGGAACTGTGTTTTATGAAACAGAGTATATTTGGTTAGGTGGAATTTTTATTTACTGTCAACCCTTGCATTTTCTTTTTTAAAATTTGTTTATTGCCTGTTGGCTTATGTGGTTCTTTGAGGTAGGTATATGGTTTCTTTTAAAAAGTGGGCTTAAGATTCTTATCCACTTTCATAATAGCAATGTGTTTCTAGCTCTGGGAGACAAGCAGTACCCAGCTTTCAACAATAGACTTAAATTAGAATATTTTCAGAATTATAGAAATCAAGAATCAATAGCAAACTCTTACCAAATCTAATTTATATTTATTGTTTCTAAAAGTTTAATAAAATATTCATTTTAGTTTTAAGTGTCAGGATACTAGAACTATTACTATTAAACATATGAATTAATTTTTTTAAATTTTTTAATTTTTATTTTTTTAAAACAAAATTTTTTTAATTTAATTTTTTATTTTTGAAAGTTTACATCCAAATCAGTTAGCATATAGTGAAACAATGATTTCAGGAGTAGATGCCTTAGTGCCCCTTACCCATTAAGCCCATCCTCCCTCCCACAACCCCTCCAGTAACTCTCAGTTTGTTCTCCATATTTATGAGTCTCTTCTGTTTTGTCCCCCTCCCCGTTTTTATATTATTTTTGTTTCCCTTCCCTTACGTTCATCTGTTTTGTCTCTTAAAGTACTCATATGAGTGAAGTCATAGGATTTTTGTCTTTCTCTAATTTCGCTTAGCATAATACCCTCCAGTTCCATCCACGTAGTTGCAAATGGCAAGATTTCATTCTTTTTGATTGCCGAGTAATACTCCATTGTATATATATACCACATCTTCTTTATCCATTCATCCATCGATGGACATTTGGGCTCTTTCCATACTTTGGCTATTGTCAATAGTGCTGCTATAAACGTGGGGGTGCATGTGTCCCTTTGAAACAGCACACCTGTATCCCTTGGATAAATGCCTAGTAGTGCAATTGCTGGGTTGTAGGGTAGTTCTATTTTTAGTTTTTTGAGGAACCTCCATACTGTTTTCCAGAGTGGCTGCACCAGCTTGCATTCCCAGTATGAATTAATTTCTTACGTCATTTTGAAACCTACCCTTTGCAGGAGTTTGGGTTCAAGGCCAAACTCTCTTTGATAGCTTCATTCTAGTTTTTCTTATACATGTTTATTCTGTGACATTATTTTTGGTATTTTAATAAAATTACATAAAAATTTTTATTTGTAAAAAATGCCTTTTCTAGGGGCGCCTGGGTGGCGCAGTCAGTTAAGCGTCCGACCTCGGCCAGGTCACGATCTCGGGGTCCGTGAGTTCGAGCCCCGCGTCAGGCTCTGGGCTGATGGCCTGGAGCCTGTTTCCGATTCTGTGTCTCCCTCTCTCTCTCTGCCCCTCCCCCGTTCATGCTCTGTCTCTCTCTGTCCCAAAAATAAAATAAAAAACGTTGAAAAAAAAATTTAAAAATGCCTTTTCTAAATGGATTCTTTTAGTAAATTACTTTATTTCCTGATGACTCAATAACCACTACCATGAAGTCATGGTGTATGTAGAGTAATGAAAAAAGTAATAAAATTTTTGTACGTAACTAGGACAAAAATTCCTTGGGAAATATTTAGTGAATGAATACAGGGAAGGTCATTCTTTAGTTACAGATTAATTGACTTAAAAGTTAAATTCAACTTTAAAATGCAATCTCTTCTAAAGAAGAAAACTCATTTATGAAACTAGATTAACTGAATAGAGTTTGGTTGATAAGGAAAATTGGAAAACAATGAACATTTTCATCATTTAAACAAATTAACTTTCATTTGTTGAAATAACTTTCTTTTCATTTTTCTTCAAACCATAAACTGGTAATGCTGTTGTCTGTTCTTCTACCTGAATGTTTAGTGGAATAGTAATGACTTTTTCCTCCATGCTTATGGGTTAGTGTTAGTGTTTTGCCATCTGTGCTAATAATTTTATAGTTAGGTACCTGTCTAAAATTTGTGAATGAGAGTTTAGGATAGAAAGAATACGTATTATTGCTATTTGAAAATCTAAGATCAGGAAGAATATCTAAAATGTTCATGAAAATTAAGTATCTATGGTACATGAGGCCTTTCTACAAAAATTTGAAGCTGTTAGATTTTATTATTATTAAAAATGTTTTTAATGTTTATTTATTTTTAAGAGAGTGAGAGAGACAGCACAAGCAAGGGAGGGGTAGAGAGAGAGAGGGAGACACCAAATCTGAAGCAGGCTCCAGGCTCTGAGCTGTCAGCACAGAACCCAATGCAGGGCTCGAACCCATGAACCGCGAGATCATGACCTGAGCCGAAGTCAGACGCTTAACTGACTAAGCCACCCAGGCACCCCTATTATCATTTTAATTTAAAATTTTCAGATTAAAACATTGTCATTACCAGATTGGTATGCATTTTCTAGTTGTAAAGTATTGGTAAACACTCTTGAGAAGAGCTCATTGTGACAGTTGTAAATATGTGAATTTCTTTTTTTTTTTTTTTTAACATTTTTTATTTATTTTTGAGAGAGAGTGAGAGTGAGAGAGGCAGAGCACGAGGGGTGTGGAGGGGCAGAGAGAGAGGGAGGCACAGAATCCAAAGCAGGCTCCAGGTTCTGAGCTGTCAGCACAGAGCCTGACACGGGGCTCGGAATTGTGAACCACGAGATCATGACCTGAGCTGAGGTCAGACGCTTAACAGACTGAGCCACTCAAGTGCCCCAATATGTAAATTTCCTTAAAGAATTCAGTATTGTCCACACCTGACTCTTACCCATTTATGTGATTTTTTTCAGACTTGCTTTTGATATGAGAAAGAATAGCATATGAAGTTCTGTCAGATCGTATATGTTGTTACCATTAATAGTACTGAAAATGACATTTTTGTCATTTGTAATGTATGGCTGCCAAGATATCAGTTTGTTTTCAACAGTAATTCTTCCCAAGTGACAGCAGCATTGAGAATAGAATACTCTATGTTTTCTTATTCCCCAGTTTGCCAAGAAGAATGTTAAAAACTGTATGGAAGAGGACAAGAATAATTCCAAATTTCATTAATATGTTTTCTTCTGACCAATTTTTTTTTTGTTACAAATTACATTAATTTGTTCTCTTCTAAGGTAGTTTTTTTGTAATGCCTTTCAGCAAGGATCTTAGTGATACATAAGGATGGGTGAATTCTCATAGAACTGTAAGAAAAATTTCATGATTTCTTAATTAAAAGGCACAAGGAAACAGCTTCCAACTTGAATATTATGTGTTCGGCTAGTACTGATGGTAGATTATAAAAGGTCTGACTTTTAATTCTGTAGTCATTTGTTGGTGATGTAAATGTGTGTTACTATTTGTGGCTTTCTCATTTGTGAAAACTAATAGGAGGATTGGACATACCCTGTGAACATATTAGTGAATAATAAAGTTTCTGCAAAGGGGAGGAAGTTATAAATGATTTTAAATTCATGGATATTTAAAGTGATTGGCTTAGCAGGTTTGGGGGGATGCTGGTGAAAGGAAAACATCACTGGTTCCTTTAGGGAACCTGAAAACATATGTACTTATGTGTGGGCCTACGTTTATGTGGGCGATGGCCTTCCCTCCTTCCTTCCTGTCTTCCTACTTTTTTTGCCTCCCTGCCTCCTTTCCCTCCTTGCCTTTTATCCCTTCCTTTCTCCCTCCTCTCCCTAGAACAAAAGCATCAACACAGATATATATGTTATCCTTATCTCATAAAACTATTTTAAAAATCTTATGAGGTAGTTTCTGTGAAAGTGCTTTTTAAAGAGTAAAATGCTATGGATGGGTGAAATAGGTGAGGGGGATTAAAGTGCACTTATCACAATGAGCACTGAGTAATGTATAAAATTGTTGAATCACTATGTTGTATACTTGGAACTAATATAGCACTATATGTTAACTATACTAGAATAAAAATTTTAAAAGGTAGTAAAATGCTAGGTTAGATGCAACAGCTGTTATTAATCTTAATATGTTTAAGGTTAAAGCACTGATGACAACCTGTCATTACATTTTGGTTAAATTTCCAAAGGGATTTGGGCTACTAGATGTTTTGACTAAGCTTTTTTTCCCCTCTGGCAGAAAAGAGGGTACTTGTAAACTTATATTTTAATATAGTTGAACTGATGAGTGCCATGTTGCTGGTAGTCAGAAACTTATGAACCAGAAGAATGGTAAATTGTGTATTTGATTTGAGAAACTGCTGGAAGCAAGTGAATGAACTAGAAAACTTGTCATCAGCATATGTTAAAAAGTCATTTTGTTATTTATGGAAAATAAAAGAAGGTAATCAATACTTAAAGGCATTTTTTTCATGACATTTTTAAGACTCTCCTGCAGCATTTAAGTATACAGTAGAATTCTGTGACCATAAACTAAGTGGTGTCTTTTTTGATTTATGTTCTTCTCTTATGGGCAGTTTTCAAAGACACATTCTTGAATTATTTGAAGTTGTTAACTATAAAGTGGCATGTTTGGTATGCTTCATAATATGAACTGTCATTCTTAGTAGAAGAAAAGTTGTACAACTTGCATATTTCTTCATTTATACTCTGTTTATAAGTTACTACTGGTTCATTCATTGACAAAGTAGCTTTACTGTGTAGCACAGACTCCATTCTGTATTATTTTTTTCTTCACATATGCTTGTTAATAAAAACCAATAGGATGGTGGAAGCACAATTTTCTCTTAGACTACTTCAATTGTTTTATGCAGTGCAGCAAAGCTTAGGGATACTGGGGAACAGAAGTAGTGGCAGATGGTCCAAACCGACACTCTGCAAAGATAGGGTGGTTCATTTTGATTACAGGCCTTGGCAGTCTGTGAAGTGAAGATATGGAGCCACAATATATTCTACAACCTGTACTAACCATGTGTGTTGTGGTAAAGCCAAGAACAACTTTGTATGGATGTAGAAGAAATGACTGGATCCACTTTTAGTTTCTACAAACCCACACAGAGCAGTACTATCAACATTTTATCTTTGAGCACTAAGGCCAAGCAGTATATGAATTGCCACACTGTTTTCTGCTTTGAATTATAGATGTTATGCTCAGGGATATAAACTAGAATATAATATAGACAGCTAGATTTATATCTTCTCAGTAACAAGAGAAATAGGGATTCATTTTCTCCTTTATATATATGTTTATATGTTTAATTTTTTTATTAAAAAAATTTTTTTTAATGTTTATTTATTTTTGAGACAGAGAGACAGAGCATGAACGGGGGAGGGTCAGAGAGAGAGGGAGACACAGAATCTGAAGCAGGTTGTGCTGTCAGCACAGAGCCCGATGCGGGGCTCGAACTCACCGACTGTGAGATCATGACCTGAGCCGAAGTTGGAAGCTCAACCGACTGAGCCACCCAGGCGCCTCTATATATTTTATTTCTTTAAGTCATGTCTACAACCAGCATGGGCCTTGAGCTCATGACCCCGAGATCAAGAGTTACATGCTCCTCTGACTGAGCCAGCCAGGCACCCCTCTCTATTTTATTTTTTTATTTTTTATTTTTTCAACGTTTATTTATTTTTGGGACAGAGAGAGACAGAGCATGAACGGGCGAGGGGCAGAGAGAGAGGGAGACACAGAATCAGAAACAGGCTCCAGGCTCTGAGCCATCAGCCCAGAGCCCGACGCGGGGCTCGAACTCACGGACCGCGAGATCGTGACCTGGCTGAAGTCGGACGCTTAACCGACTGCGCCACCCAGGCGCCCCACCCCTCTCTATTTTAAACAGCTACCCTAAGATGGGCTATATGGGATTCTTTTAGGAATTTTTGTTTGTTTGAATTTGGAGACTGTATAAACAATAGCGGATAAAAGAAGGATAATTATGGGAATGTAAATTGGTAGAGTCACTTGGAAGGAAATTTGGCAATATTTATTAAACCAAAAAATGTGAATGACCTACTGCTTACTAGAGAAGCATATGGATATGTGTATATATTTCTCCAAGGAGGCATGCCCATAATTTTTCATAGCAAGTGTTGTATGAAGGAAAAAATGAGATACATCCTAACTGTGCAATAATAAGTGAGTAGCTAGTAGGGGCACCTAGGTGGCTCAGTCGGTTAAGCATCTGAGTTCGGCTCAGGTCATGATCTCATGGTTTGTGAGTTAGAGCCCCATGTCAGGCTTTGTGTTGACAGCTCAGAGCCTGGAGCCTGCTTCGGATTCTGTGTCCCCTTCTCTCTCTGACCCTCTCTCGCTCGTGTGCTCTCTCTCTCTTTCTCAAAAATAAACACTAAAAAAAAAAAAAATAAGTGAATAGCTAGATAGTCTAGTATTATGTAATGGAATGCTATTCAGTACACAAAGGAATGAGCTACATTTATAACAGAGTAAGTTGCATTGTGGTATGTATAATATGATACCACTGTAAGTTTCTATGGGTACTTATAAAAGCATTGAAAAAGATCTAAAAGGAGACAGACCAAACATTGATTATCTCTTGGGAAAGTGTGAGGGACAGATAGGGATCAGGACTAGAGGGAAGAAGTGACTCGGATTTGGCGATGTCTTTAGCCTTATCTATATGTACTGTTTGAATTTAAAAGAAGAATTTATTTACTTACTGCTTGTGTAATAAAAAACTAATTTAAAAAATTATCCCCCAGTACTACCCAATACAGCAACCACTTTATTATTTCCACATTGTCATTCATTTGTGTATATATTTGTAAACTTTTCATAATCTTTGGCTGTTAATATATTATATTACAAACACGTTTTCATATTTCTGTGAAGTCTTTATTACCATCTGTAACAATACTCTTAAATATTTCTTTAAATGAAATTCCCAAGATTTAACCACATGAACATTTCTGGCTCTTCTTAAGTATTGCCATATTATTTTACAAAAGGATTTTACCAGTGTATAATGCTACCAGCCTTGGTGAAGTACACTAACTTCACCATACCTTACCATTCAAATTTCTTTTTAAAAGCGTAACAGAGATGGGGTGCCTGGGTGGCTCAGTTGGTTAAGCATCTGACTTCGGCTTGGGTCATGATCTTATGTTTTGTGGGTTCCAGCCCCACATCAGGCTCTGGGCAACAGCTCAGAGCCTGGAGCCTGCTTCGGATTCTGTGTCCCCTCTATCTCTGCTCCTCCCCCACTCGCGTTCTGTCTCTCTCTGTCTCAAAAATAAACGTTAAAAAAAACCCCAACATAGAGATTAAGAGTATGGACCCTGGAGCCCGACTTTGTGCATGCAAATCATGCCTCTGCCACTCATTAACTATGTGAACTCAGAAAAGTGACTTTGGTGCTTCAACTTCCTCATCTGTAAAATGGGAATAGTAACAATATCTACTCCATAGGATTTTTACAAGGATTAAGTGAAATAATATTTGTAAAACAACTAGAATACTGTTTGGCAAAGAGGAAGTGTTTGATAAAATTAAAAAAAAAAAGATAATTTGGAGGATCTTTGGAACAAGACTGTGTTGTGTACAGGTTGTATCTTATCTGCCTTGTTTGATACTGTGTGATTATTTTTCTAAAATTTGTCACTTTTTGTCATTTGAAGCGAAAACATACTACATAATTATATAAATATGTAATTTTTGAGTATGGGGTATATGTTTTTAAAATTCTTTTTTAATGTTTATTTATTTTTGAGACAGAGCATGAATGGGGGGGGGTCAGAGAGAGGGAGACACAGAATCTGAAACAGGCTCTAGGCTCTGAGTTGTCAGCACAGAGCCCGACGCGGGGCTCGAACTCACGCACTGCGAGATCATGACCTGAACTGTAGTCTGACGCTTAACCTGGGGTATATGTTTTTAATGATAAAAAAGATGCATTTATCACGTGTAAGAGATTTTAAGAAAGCCATTGTTTGATTTCCTGCCTTTGGGCAGGTAAATGTTTAAATTACACCTATTCCAGCACTTGTAGAATTAACATTATAAATTCTGTGTTTCTCATCTGGGTTTCATTTAGTAGGTTACTAAATGAATGTGATTCCAAATTGGATTTTAAGCTGAGGAAGGCTGTGAAGAGATAATACTTGTACTGTGGTTACATTTGCATTATGGTCACATTTAGTGATGGCAAACATCAGATGTAGGTTAGGTTAATGAAAAAACATTTTATTGAGCCCTTACTGTGAGTTAGTATTGTTCTAGAAGTGGGAGTCTGTGAATGAGAGACTAGATAGAACATTTGTTTAATCATTTAAAAAAATCTAAACTATCCAAAAATTTATTATACATCAATAATATGTAAGGTTCTTTGATAAGATAAATAAAACCATTTCTTTGTTCTCAAAGAGCAGAGGGGAGATACACAAATTAGAAAATATAGTATTGTGTTAAAACAGAAAGTTTGATACTGAGTAAGTGATTATAAGCAAGGTCATTCTGTAGAAGAGACACCTCTAACTGTAGGTAGCAGGGCACAGAAGCATTTAGAAAAGACTTCTGAAAAATAAGGAAGACACATTAAACCAAGTCTTGAAGGATGTTGGCCCAGTTAGATTAATCGGGGATAATAGAGGACATTGTAAGGATGATGGCAAGTGAGCATAATATGGTTAGGAAATGCTAAGTAGTTTGGTTTAGCTGGAGCCTTTGTATATATCTCTGCTTCTGGTTCTAAGGTTTATATTTATAATTTTCATCAGCTTATTGCTGTCAGAACCTTTTATTATTATTTTTTTTTTTTTAGTAAAAGGTGAAAGATTTATTCAGTCTGAAGAGAAACCAGAGTTGTCGGAACATTTTAGATTATTTTGTTAAGTGACATTCTTCCTGGTCTTATAACCATGGTATAAGCTATATTTTGTCAGTTTCTGAGATGTCCCAGAAGGTAGAATCAAAGCCTTAGGAAGTATTCTCCTCATCAATATCCTGTTCTCATCTACTTTCAGTGGCCTTTGATATTTGTGATGTACGGAGTAACATTGCCTTTATTAAACCTTGCCTTACTTTACTGATGTTCTCCTTTGAATTTTGCATTATCTACATTTTTCTAGTACCATTTTTCAGTTGTGAGGTTTTGACCTGTAACTGATTTTTTTCTGATTGCTTCCTATACATTTTTACATATTTCAAGTAGCCATTGTCTTTTATGTACTTTCCTTGTTATATTAGATATACAGATCTAGTCCAGACTTGTTCTTTTCTACTAAATTAATGTATCTATACTTAGCTTTGCAATCTACTCATGGTAGCCACAATTTAAAATTTTTTTTAATGTTTATTTTATTTTTAAGAGAAAGAGAGTGTGAACAGGGGAGGGGCAGAGAGAGAGGGAGACACAGAATCTGAAGCAGGCTCCAGGCGCCCCATCATGCTAGCCATAATTTAATCACTAGTTTGCTTTTTGTGCTTTTCCTGGGTCATATTTATAGAAATTTCTCTTTATATTGTGGGATTTCTTGTGTATTATTTCTCCTTTTGTGTTCAGTTGTTTATATTTTACCATTCTTTTTCTAATAGATATTTTGGAAACTTTGGAGAGATGGTTATTTTTGGCTTTACCTTCAAAAGGCTGTGTTTCTATGTTTGAGTTTAGAGTCAAAACAAAATATTGTGAATGCTTAAAGGGATTTGTGAAAATGTAATTTTGGTAGACTTGTTCACTATCGAAGATTAGATTTATACTATTGATTTAATGAGGTTAGAGAAATATATTGGATTAAACTATTAGAACATGTGTTTTTTGTTCTTATTTTTTTAAATCTAAGAGTGAGCCTAGTTTAAATACTCTATAGATTAAGTTCTAAAAGTTTATTCAGAATTGTTAACCTTAAAGATAAAACTGCCAGTTATTTTACCAGCAAAAGATAGCTTTATTCAGGAATAGCAGAAAATTGCAATCCAGGACAAACAAGCTATGGCTTGTCTGCAGAACAAAGGATAGGTTATACCCTTTTCTATAGAGGAAAGGAGGAATGTTGGGAGGGCTGTTATAAATACGTCCATTAGTGGAAACTGGGCGTTCTTAGTGGCTTTTCATTGGCTGAGTTGTGTCTCATTGGCTGGGCTGTTGTTGGGCAGGAAAAAAACTTCCTTCTTTCTGCCAGGATAGTAGAGTAGTATCCACCTGTAAAGTTCCTCTCTTCCTGTTGGGTCTGCAATGGACAAGAGTACTGGGCATGAGAGCTCCCCCTGCTGGCCTCTAGACTCCATTATAAATGATGTTTCCTTTTACTAATTTTCACAGAATTTTACATTTATTTCTCCATAGAAACAGTGTTATGAACGCTGATTAGGTTTCTAGGGTTGTAGCTTTCAGAAATTTTAAGTCATTGTTTTAGCTGAAATACTGTACGTTTGCAGTAAAACAATACTGTGGAATACTAGATGAAGCACAATAACAATAAAATTAGTCATATAGAGGGATGAGTTATTTTTAGGGAATTTTTGTTGATTTGTGAAAAGCTGGGGATATATATATATTTAAGCTTATTTCTTAAAAAAATTTTTTTAATGTTTATTCATTTTTGAGAGAGAGAGAGAGAGAGAGAGTGAACAGGGGAGGAGCAGAGAGAGAGGGAGACAGAATCAGAAGCAGGCTCCAGACTCTGAGCTGTCAGCACAGAGCCCAACACAGGGCTCGAACTCACAAGCCGTGAGATCATGACTTTGAGCTGAAGTCAAACACTGAAACCGACTGAGCCACCTGGCACCCCTAAGCTTATTTATTTTTGAGAGAGAGAGGGAGGGCCAAAGAGAGAGGGAGAGTGAGAATCCCAAGCAGGTTCCATGCTGTCAACTTTGAGTCCGAGGCAGGGTTCAAACTCATAAACCATGAGATCATGACCTGATTTGAACGCTTAACTGACTGAGCCACCCAGGTGCCCTGAGCTGGTGATATTTGTATCTGTAGGACTGTTCTTATGTATCTGGGATAGGTTTATTGGTTTTTCATGTAGGCAGATTTTATACTTTTCAAAACCAGCCTTCTTTTGCCCGGTGAGCTTAATCCACGTTGTTTAAATGTATCAGGTTTTTCTTTTTTTATTGCAGAATAGTATACTATAATATTAATGTATCATTTTTTTTTGTTTCTTTTATTCATGAATGTTTGGGTCATTTCCAGGTTTTGACTTTCATTAATGAAGTTACTGTGAACACTTTGTATAAATCTTTTGAACATTTTGTATAAATCTTTTGGGATCATATGTTATCATTACTCTTAAGTAAATAGTGTAAAATTACTAGTTCATAGGACAGGTATATATTTAACTTAATAAGAAATTGGTAAACCTTTTTCCAGAGCAGATATACCATTTTACATTCCCACTAGCAATGAATAAGAATTCCAGTTGTCTATATCCTTGCCAACATTTGATGTTCTTTTAATGTTTATTGATTTGGGTATCCTCTTTTATGAAGTGCTCTTTTAAGTCTTTTTTTTTTTTTTTCTGTCTCTCAGTTGGGCTCTCTTTTTTTGTTTTATGTTTATTTATTTTGAGAGAGAAAGAGAGCACGTGTGTGCAAGTCGGGGAGGGACAGAGACAATGGAAGAGAAAGAATCCCAAGCAGGCTTGAGCTGACAGTGCAGATTCTGCCACGGGGCTTGATCTCATGAACCGTGAGTTAACCAGCTGAACCACCCAGGCAGCCCTCTCTGCCTTTCTAATACATGCTTTCAAAGAAGATGAAGAGCCTGATACTTAGAGATCTTCCTGTGAGACATGGAGGTATAGATATTCAGAAGCAATGTAGTTAATACTCTTGAATCTGGTATGATTGTTTCTTGGATTGGTCAGGGGTCTTAGCAGCATAATTTTTTTTTTAAAGCTTATTTATTTATTTTTGAGTGTGAGCAGGGGATGAACAGAGAGATAATCCCAAAGAGGCTCTGCGCTGCCAGTGCAGAGCCCCATGTGGGGCTCAATCCCACAAACCATGAGATCATGACCTGAGCTGAAATCAAGAGTTGGACGCTTTACCAACTGAGCCATCTAGGCGTCCCTTAGCAGTGGAATTTTAATGATCTCAATTTTGTGTATTTTGATGGACAGAATTCAGAATAGGTATAAAGTTCATTGAATTTAAACTATAGTAAGAGTTTATATTTTGGGCCTATAGGTACGACCATAACCAAATCTACCATTATTGACCACAGAAACAATTTGTATAAACATTGTAATAAATCCTATGAGCCATTACTTTTTTTGAGGTTAATATTGCTTAGGGATCAAAATCAGTAGTTATAGTGTTAGCATTGTCTTTTATTTGTGAAATTAGTCCTTTGGTCTCACGTATAAAAATTGGAAACTTCTTCCCTGCATTATGGAGGTACTGTGGAAAATGGTGGCTCTCAGAAGTCCTTTAATCTTTTTAGAAGAATAAATATATAATTACTAAAATTATTTTTTTACATTATCTTATTTAGAGGTAATTTCCTTGTACACTTTTTGTTAACCCTTAAAATTCATACTAACCAATTTAGAATTAAAATGAAGGTCTGCTTTGGGACACCTAGGTGGCTCAGTCACAGTTAAGCATCTCAGGTCATGATCTCACGTTTGTGACTTTGAGCCCCTTGGTGGGCTTTAGGCTGACAGCTCGGAGCCTGGAGCCTGCTTCAGATTCTGTGTCTTCCTCTCTCTCTGTCCTTCCCCTGCTCACGCTCTGTCTCTCTCTCTCTCTCAAAAGTAAATAAACATTGGGAAAAAAAAAAAGAAAAATGAAGGTCTACTTTGAAGGAAGTGATCAATATATATTGTTAGAGATTTTAGTTTATAGAACAAATAATAGGCAAGTTTCAGAATTTTCAATTTTTTGCCATTTGACTAAAGGTTATGAATATGTGCGAGAGTTTAACCCTTTAACTTTGCTTTACCCTTTTTCATAAGAAAAAACTTACGATACCAGTTAGCCTGAGATACATTCTCAAATTCTGGTGAAGTTGTGTCCTCGACAAAGTCACTAGTGGCAAAAAACTTAATGTTAGTAGGCTGCCTCTTGTCTGAGATATTCCATCTGGGATACACTTTATTATTTACCTGAAGTGGCTTTGCAGTAACTTTTGCTGTAGGTAGCCTGCCAGAGAGTCTTTTGGTAGGTAAGTTCACCAGGCATATTTATAAATTAATGTTGGTTGTGATTTCTTTGCTACTTTCTGCTTTTTGTCTCGTCTGTGTTTGGAAATTCTTATTCAGCTTTGGCAGTGAAAAGCATATTTCCCGGTGTTTGTTTACCTCTGTGGTTATCCTCTGATTCAGAAGTTGTTAAATTTTTATCCATTCCTTTGGAACCAAACTGGCAAAACAGCAACTCCTATATTTTAGCGTAAATCTGAATGCAAGACACTACTTTGTCTCTGTGAGAGAGAAACAATAGATTTTACCTAGTCTCTGCTTTTGAGAGACTTAAAATCTACTTGGAGAGATAAGACTTTACCTTTGGAAAAAAGGTTAATAAGGCAGTACATAATAGGAGTATAGAACACCAGTACCATACCATGGCTTATTGTGGAACATTTTATAGCCATATAATGAGTAATACGAAGTACTGAACTTTGGGGGGAAAAAGCATACCAAGTGTGGATTACCGTTCCTGTATTTCACATATACATATGATTTCTTGACCAGAAGTGAAAAGAGTGTAGTTACAGGTAAGGTTCAGGGATTGCCCATAAAATGAAAACATCCATCCTGGCACCACAGAAAAAGGTTGATAACTACTCTTATAGACAAAAAAAAAATTGTAAGAGAGATGAACATTCTACTGTTCTTTCTTTTATACTGGGTTTTTTTGGTGCCATCATTAAAGTACATATTTTATTTTCTGTTCAAGGACAGTGAGCTTTAATTTCTTCTTATGACCCTGCAAAAGCCATTTAAAAGCGTCTCCATGTAAATCAGAAAGGTGGAATTGACCTATTTATTACTGGCACTATAGAAATTGTGTTAGTCTGCTTGGGCTGCCATCCCATAGACGAGAAGGCTTAGAAAACAGAAATTAGGGGCACCTGGGTAGCTCAGTCCTACTCTTGATTTTGGCTCAGGTCATGATCTCATGGTTTGTGAGTTTGAGCCCTGCATTGGGCTTCACGCTGATAGTGCAGAACCTGCTTGGGATTCCCTCTCTCTGCCCTTCCCCTCCTCATGTTCTCTCTCTTTCTCAAAGTAAATATATAAACTTTAAAAATTAACTATTAAAAAAATTAATTATCTTACAGTTCTGGAAGCTGAAAGGTCCAAGATCAAGGTTCTGGCAGGGTTTGGCCTCTGGTGAAGGAAGGCTTTGTTTCTGGCTTGCATATGGCTTCCTTATGTGAGTTTCCACGTGGCCTTTCCTCCCTGTGCCTGAACTCTCAAGCTGTCTGGTGTTTCTTGTTATAAGGATGCTAATCTTACCTTATCTGATCAGGACCCCACCTTTATGGCCTCATTTAACCTTACTTTCTAGCTCCGAATACAGCCTAGATAGGGTATAGGGCTTCAACATGAATTTTGGGGGACATATAAATTCAGTCAATAACATTCTACTCCTTGTCCTCCAAATTAATATTCTCCTTGCATCTAAAATCCATTCATTCTATTCTGATAGCCCCCATAATCTTAGCTCATTCCAGCATCATTTCTAAAGTCTGAAGCCTAGAGTCACATCTAAATATTCTCTAAATCCAGACATGGTTGAAACTGGAGATAGGGCTCATCCTGAGGGAAAATTTCTCCAGCTGTTGAACCTATAAATCTAGACAAAGTTAGATGCTTCCAAAATACAGTAGTGGGACAGAACAAGGTACACATTCTCGTTCCAAAAGGAAGAAATTGGAAAGAAAGAGGCAAACTTTCCAAGTTCAAAACTTAGCAAGGCAAATTCCATCAGTTGTTATTTTTTGGGAACAATCCTCTTTGGTTTAGAGCATTGGTCTCCAGGTCCATTGGGAAGTCAGTGCCTCTCTCATGGTTCTGTGGAACAGCTCTGCTCCTGGGTACTGGGCCATGGCCTTGCTCTTGAGGCACTGGGTGGTGGCTTCTTGGTTCCCCACTCCCAAACCTAGGAGGCTTCACCTTTTGAAATGAGGAGGAACCAGACCTGCCCTCTGGACCTGTGGTGGGGGTGGTAGCCCTAGTAGCTCTGTATCACCTTTGGGGTCAGTCTGCTCTTTTCTTGAAGGATAATTCATATTCAAAGCTGGATAACTCTATTGTCTCATCCTGTAGAATCCCAGAAGTCTTACAGCTGTCTTTCATTCTATCCCATTTTTTTTTCTGTTCCCTTTAGTCCCAACTGGCAGGATTTCTGCTTCTATGATCCCATCCTTATTCCTGGCTACTGCTGAGGTGGTTGATTAAATTTGTGGCTCACATCCACACTATTCTTATCAAATAGTTGTTCAGCCACACCCTTAGTGTTCTCTTCAGAATAATAAGCTTTATCATTTTTTGTAGTATGGAGAGGCTGAGCATTTTCCAAATCTTCAAGTCTTATTTTGCTTCCCAGTTCCTTAATCTCTTTCCTCTCACATTTTACTAAAAGCTGTAAGGAGAAAACAAGTCTTCAGCAGTTTGCTTAGAAATATTCTATGCTAAATATCCAATTTTGTCACTCAAAAGTTTTGTGTTCTATGAAAACACTAGAACATGAACACAGTTTAGCCAAATTCTTTGTCACTTTTTAATAAAGATAATCTCCCCTCCAGTTTCCAGTAACATGTTCCTCATTTCTGTCTGGTATCTCACCAGAATGACCTTTAATGTTCATATTCCTAACCTATATTCTATTCATGATATATTCTTTTTTAAATGTTTATTTTGAGAGAGAGAGAGAGATCTCAAGCAGGGGAGGGGCCGAGACAGAGGGAGAGAGAGAATCCCAAGCAGGCTCCATGCTCAGCATGGAGCTGGATCCCTCAACTGGGGGATCTGGGATTGTAACCCAGGCTGGAATCAAGAGTCAGAAGCTTAACTGACTGAGCCACCGAGGCTCAGGCACCCCTGTTCATGATATATTCTTTAAGATGGTAAGGACTTTATCTGTAGCTTTCTTTCTGAACCTCACCAGGATTGCCTTTGAGTATATGTATATGTGAGTGTGTGTGTGTAGCCCAAACTCACAACCCTGCAGGGCTTGACCCCGAGAATCATGAGATCATGACCTGAACCGAAGTCAGACGCTTAACTGATTGAGCCACCCAGGTGCCCCTTCAGGAGTCTTCTTAGAGGTCCTCCCTAGCAATTTTGTCTACATTTCATTGGCCATTTCTAGTTGCAAGGGAAGCTGGAAAGTATAGTAGTTTTTAGTTGGGAACATTATCACCTTCAATAAAGTAGGATTCTGTTTTTTGCCAGTTGTCCTTCCAATCTCAATCCCTATAGCTCTGCTTCTTGCACTGTATACTCCAATTATATCAAACTATTTGCAGTTCCCTGATTATCTGTGCTCCTTCATTCTGTTATATGTGTTTTTCTTGCATGGAATACCTTTTAGCCTTTTTTTTTTTTGTTTTTTTTGTTTTGGTCAGGTGATCCCCTTCACTTAAAGAATCAACACCTCTTTTTTTTTAAGTTTATTTATTTATTTTGAGAGAAAGAGTGAGCGAGAGCAGAGAAGGGGCAGAGAGAGAGGGGGAGAGAGAGAATCCTAAGCAGGCTCTGCACTGTCAGCACAGAACCTGATGCAGGGCTGGAACCCACGACCCTTGAGGTCATGACTTGGGCTGAAATCAAGAGTCAGATGCTCAACCGACTGAGGCACCCCAAGAATCAATACCTCTTGGAACCCTTTCTTAGTCACCAACTCAGAATTAATCACTCCCTATTTTGGGACTCCATTTTAATATCTCTGCTTTAACATTTCCTATCTAGTATTACAGTTATTTGGAGTGTGCCAATCTTCCCTACTAAAATTTGAAGTATTAGAATGTGTGAACTGGGTCTTATTCATCTTGATAGTACCTGACACATAGTAGCATTTAATAAATGACTGTTGAGAAAAATCAGGTAAAAGTACAATTTTTTTTTTTACTTTTTTTTTTTTTTTAAACACTTATTTATTTTTGAGACAGAGAGAGACAGAGCATGAACACGGGAGGGGCAGAGAGAGAGGGAGACACAGAATCCGAAACAGGCTCCAGGCTCTGAGCGGTCAGCACAGAGCCCGACGCGGGGCCCGAACTCACGGACCATGAGATCATGACCTGAGCCGAAGTCGGCCGCTCAACCAACTGAGCCACCCAGGCACCCCTAAAAGTACAATTTTAAAAAAGGAGGAATGTTGTTATGCTTTTAGGCCACATGCAGTTCAGAATTGCCTCTAGGAACTACAGATAATTAATATATAGGATATACAGACTACAACATTAATTTTTTTTAATTTTAGTTTGAGAGAGAGAGAGAGAGAGAGAACGAGAGCACGGAGGGGAGGGGCAGAGACAGAAAGAGAGAGAGAATCCCAAGCAAGCTCTGCACTGTCAATGCAGAGCCCAATGCAGTGCTTGAACCGTGAGATCATGACCTGAGCTGAAATCAAGAGCCCAACTGACTGAGCCACCCAGGCATCCCTACATTAAAATGATAAAATTAGAGAAATTTCTGAAATTCCTAGTTGATTGATTTGAAGGTACTTATTGCTTAAAACAAAGTTAAACAGAATTAGTCTCGATAGCTCTGCTTTGTAAATGAATTTTTATAAATGGATTATTTTCAGGTTATGCTTACCCCTACCTTTTTAAAAAATCTATCCTTAGCTACAACTTTCACTAGCTCTGTTTCATCTTTGATTTTCTTTCCCAGGAACAGTGTCTCCATTGCCTTGCTAAGTCATAACTCATTATAGAAGTGAAGTTGACTAAGGGAAAAGACAAAAGTTTCACTTAAACTCTGAGGGAAAAAGGCTCTAGAATCTATCTAGATATGGGAGTCGCTTGAAACTAGACTACTTTTTCTCATCCTTTTGCCTTGGACTACATGTCTTTTCTTCTGCCTCCCTCTCCCCTCTTCCCTTTCCCTCTTCCCTCCCCCCTCCTCCCTCCCCTGCCTCTTTACTCCTTAGTCTTTTTTTTTTTTATGGTTGATTACTTCCATTTATTTAGATTTTCTTCAATTTCTGTCAGTATTTTGTAATTTTTAACACTAAAAAGTTTTTTTTTAATTTTATTTTTTATTTTTAAAAATTTACATCCAAATTAGGATATAGAGCAACCATGATTTCAGTAGATTCCTTAGTGCCCCTTACCCATTTAGCCCATTCCCCGCCCCCACAACCCCTTCAGTAGCCCCTCAGTTCTCCATTTTTATGAGTCTCTTCTGTTTTGTCCTCCTCCCTGTTTTTATATTATTTTTATTTCCCTTCCCTTATGTTCATCTGTTTTATCTCTTAAAGTCCTCATATGAGTAAAGTCATATGATTTTTGTCTTTCTCTAATTTCACTTAGCATAATACCCTCCAGTTCCATCCACGTAGTTGCAAATGGCAAGATTTCATTCTTTTTGATTGCTGAGTAATACTCCATTGTGTGTGTGTGTGTGTGTGTGTGTGTGTGTGTGTGTGTGTGTATACACATATATACACACACATTTTTTTTATCCATTAATCCATTGATGGACATTTGGGCTCTTTCCATACTTTGGCTGTTGTTGATAGTGCTGCTATAAACACGGGGGTGCATGTGTCCCTTCGAAACAGCACACCTGTATCCCGTGGATCAATGCCTAGTAGTGCAATTGCTGGGTTGTAGGGTAGTTCTATTTTTAGCTTTTTGAGGAACCTCCATACTGTTTCCCAGAGTGGCTGCACCAGCTTGCATTCCCATCCTCCTTAGTCTTTTAATAGATCTTGGATACTGAAGTTCTTTGTGAAGAAATAAATTGCAGTCCCCTTTCCTTCCTTTTTTTCTTTAAGACTAGGTTACTTCTGATTTCTGAAATGGTACCTTTAGGTGTAGTACAGATGGGATTTTGATCTCTCCCAGTTGGGTAGCATATCACATGTTTTTCTTCTGTCTTCTCCTCCCTTTTGATTTTGTACCTTTTCTAAGATGTTAGCTTGGAAGTTTAAGCCTTTCGCTCTGTTTTTGGCTAGATGTAATCTGCTATAATGGTTGAGTATTTCTGAAGGAGAATGGTATGGTTGGCTTCTTTAGTAGCACTTTTTTTTGTTAAGTACTATTTTCTTTAGTACCTATGTATGTAACTTGTCTTGCAAAGATTTGTAAATGTTTAAAAGGGGAGTGAATTCTTCAAGTGGCTATGGAAAAAAGAAAACTTAATACAAATATTCAGTGTTCATTATATGGCAGATTATATACATATATTTTTAAATTTTTTGTTCATTTAAACAATTTTTATGTTTATTTTTGAGAGTGAGAGAGACAAAACATGAGCAGGGGAGGGGCAGAGAGAGAGGGAGACAGAATCCAAAGCAGGCTCCAGGCTCTGAGCTGTCAGCACCGAACCCAATGTGGGGCTCAAACTTATGGACCATGAGATCATGACCTAAGCTGAAATTGGACGCTTAACTGACTAAGCCACTCAAGAGCCCCTGTTTAAAAAAAATTTTTTTAATGTTTATTTATTTTTGAGAGAGAGGTGGGGGAGGGGCAGAGAGAGAGAGAGAGAGAGACAGAGGATCCAAAGCGTGCTCTGTGCTGACAGCAGACTGCCTGGTGTAGGGCTCGAACCCCTTAGCCATGAGATCATGGCCTGAGGTGAAGTCGAGCGCTTAACCAGCTGAGCCACCCACGTGCCCCCAGATTATATTTTTAAAAAATGACTATGACAGTATCTCCCATCCCACTTGCTGCTTACAGTAGGACTTTGACACTTTCCCCATGAAAACCGGAAACTCTGGTTGCTCCTCTTAGATCTGGATAGGCTTGTGACTATAGCAGAAGTGACAGTCTTGTCATTTCAACTTTTTATTACATATACCAGTGAAATGTATTTGATTTCCTTTGCATGTTTTTCTTATATATTTTTTAAAATTTATTTTTTGGGGGGAGAGGGAGAGAGAGAATCCCAAACAGGCTCCGTACTGCCAGCGCAGAGCCCAGTGTGGGACTTGATATCACAAACTGTGAGATCATGACCTGATCCAAAATCTAGAGTCAGACACTTAACTGACTGAGCCACCCAGGCACCCCTGTCTAATATTTTCTTTTAAGAGTATTTTTTTTTTCAACGTTTATTTATTTTTGGGACAGAGAGAGACAGAGCATGAACGGGGGAGGGGCAGAGAGAGAGGGAGACACAGAATCGGAAACAGGCTCCAGGCTCCGAGCCATCAGCCCAGAGCCTGACGCGGGGCTCGAACTCACGGACCGCGAGATCGTGACCTGGCTGAAGTCGGATGCTTAACCGACTGCGCCACCCAGGTGCCCCAGCCCTGTCTAATATTTTCTACCTAATCTTTCTCTTCAGCTTTGTTAACTTTCTTAATGTTTTTCTTCCCTTTCTCAATCTTGTCTTCTTTCCCTCTCTTGCATTGTTTCTTTGTCCAGGGAGCAGATAGATGGTAGGCATTTTGGTAAATATTTTTCCATAATCCTGGAAATCTCAAATTGAGGTCCAGTGACACTTCTTCCTTCTCCTCTGTTATCAGAAAATGAAATAAAATGAGACGGGGTGGGTTTGTATGAGGGTTGTTGATATATGGCTCTCTAGGCTTTCTTTTTCAAAATGTAAACTTTTTTCAGTGTGGAAAAAGTTGTGTCTATATGAGCACTGAACACTTAATAGAACTCTTAAATTTACTCTTTAAATAGCTTTCAGATTTGAATTCCCATTTAACAAAGTTTACACCTTGTTATACTTTCACACTCTCACCAGAATAAAACTCAAGTATTTGTTGGCAGATTTTAAGCTTTTAAAACCAAGTACAAAGACAAAAAACAAAACAAAACACCGAGGACAATACCTTGTCTTTGTATCCCCCATAGAACCCAGCACACTGTTGCCAATTATATATAAATTAGGTGAAATACACAGATCTGTTTACTTTTTATATTTCATGTGTTATGGGCCACCCAGAATATACTTGGATTAATTACTATGTAACTAAAAACTGCTAGACAATGAAATGCTTTTTCTGCTTGTTTGTATTTTAAAAACAAATTTAAAAATACCCTCTAGAGATGTCTTGGATTTCGTGAACTCTGAAGTAGTTCTTGTGTTTTATCTATGGGTTAGATATAATAAGCCCCATTCTGTAATCTGTTGCAAAGTAGTCATATTTTTAAAATGAGTACATATTGAATTCTTGGTGACTTTAGTTCAAGCAGCTTTTGTATGATTGATTAGGAGCTTTGGTAGATAAATAAAATAGAGCAAGAGAATGTATGCATGCTTTGAGTAAATATCATATTTAGCCCAGCCTGTAGCCAGTGAATACAGATTGACTTACCAGATTGAACCTTTCATCTATTAATATGAACTGACTCCTGACTTGCTTCTTTTATGTAATGTTGGTAGCAAAATTTTTTTTACAAAGGATGATTTTGTTTATAATTTTATGGAATGTTAATGACCTTTTATATTTTAGGGCGTTGATGAATACTCCTAGTAATATGACTTACTTGGCTTTGAGTAAGACAGCACTCATGCTTTACTCTAACACAGTGGTTTTGATACATTCATTACAATGAATGACAATAGCCCTTCCCTTATGCTTGTCTGTCAAGAGCTGAAGAAGTTGTCGCCTTCTTGATATTTCCCTTCTTCCTCTTCTGCGCTCTTTCGTCTTCCCCTTTGTTCCAGTGTTAGACGGTAGCTGGGTCAGCTGGGATGGTAATATTGGTCTATGGTAAGGAGGAAAGAGGATAAGGGCAGAAAAATTTATTGTTGTTTGGCTTTGTACCTTCTTTTTCCAGTCTTCATTTTCATACCTTTTCCAGAGTTGGGAATAGAAAATGAACAAGGTACACCCTCATTACTGCTAGAAATCCCTTCCTCCCAGACTGTAATTTGTTGAGTATCCGTTACTTTCTTGTCTTTGTCAACTCCATATGTCTATATCCATTTTACAGAAGAGTAGGTACAGATATTAAGGAACTTGCCCATGTTCTCATAGCTAGTAAGTGACCTTGTTCAATTTAAACACACATATGTTTTCTTTCTGCCCTTAACCATTTGGCCAGAGGTTATCAAATGTGGCGGTGGGCTAGACATATTGAAACTGCATCTTGTTTAAAATTTTTAAAAAGTTAGTTGCCAACGCTTTTAAAGGAGAGAGCTTTCACACAAACAACACACACACACACACACACACACACACACACATATCATATTCTTGGTTTCCTCATTGCTACGTTGCAGCAAATGCCTGGAACTTAGAAGCAGCTGCACCCTGTAGGTATGTGTTCTCTAGGGTTCCACATACCCCACCTGGCCCACTTCATCATTTGTATTGCCCTCCTCATTCATCCCTGTAGGTATTTCAGTTTTTGAGCTTTGCATCATCACTCTTTACTAATGCTTGAACTTTTATTCAAGAACAAAGGAGCCACTGAATATTTTTATTAATACAACTTTTCTTTCCAGTGTCAGATCTGAGAATAGTCAGGTGTAGGGGAGATAGCTGATGTTTCTGGCCTTTTCAGTTGGAATTATGCATGTATTTTCATTTATTTAGATAATATCTATTAATAGTGTTGGTAAAGGATCAGAGGGAATGTGGTTTAGAAATAGTGGAGAGTACCGAAGAAACATGGGTTTCTTGTTAGCACCCATTACCCTGAAGATGTAGTTCTTCAGCAGGACACAGACTGCTTGGAGTGAATTCAGTGTTCTCCCCTTAGCTCACCAGAGTACTTTGTTGCCTTTGCCCTGTTCAGAAAACCAAATGATGGGAGAGGATGGGAAAATCTGGGATGGGAGAGTGTCCAGGAAGCCCAGATTGGCGACTAGCACCATTGTCTACATCTGAGGACTTTTCATTTTCCCATCCAGATGGGGAGGTTGATGGCCTTAAAGCACAAGGGGAATTCCAGAAGTTACTTATCTATTGTCCTTCTCATCATAGTTAACTCAAGTCCAGTTACATTAGTCCCAGTCAATTGATAAAACCTGTAAATCTTATCACAGAGTACTGCAGTTTTCTCTTAAAAACATTGTAAGTGGTGGTTAGGCTGTTTATGTTGATAAGTTGCTATATTAGGTTTATTACAGGTCGGATAGGTTTTTAGAATGTCATGCTATATGTGATGAAATGCAGGAAGAATTCACAATAGAGACCTTTATAGAAAGTGTATATGGAAGTAATCACTAGATGCTGCTGTTTTGCTGTAAGTTGTGTGTACTAATGTAGTTTTAGAGCACTTGTTCTCTCTTTTTAGGTGTTCTTCCTATGTGCCCAGCTATGTCTTTTATATTTACCATATTGTCATTATTTATTCATGAGTCTGTCTCTTAGCCATGGATTCCTTGAAGGTTTGTGTTCCGCATTGCATAGCACAGTGTTTGGGCATATGATAAGAGTTCAGTAGCTTTAAAAAAAAATTTTTTTTTAATGTTTATTTATTTTTGAGAGAGAGAGTGTGAGTGGGGGACAGGCAGAGAACAAGGGAGACAAAGAATCCGAAGCAAGCCCTGAGCTGTCAGCACAGAACCTAATGCAGGGCTCGAACTCACGAACTGTGAGATCATGACCTGAGCCAAAGTCGGACCCTTAACCGACTAAGCCACCCAGGCGCCCCCAGTAGCTTTTAATATTATAATTTTATGATTTGCATTTCAGAATGCTTTTACTGGAAGGATTGTTTCAGTGGTTAATACCATAATCTTTGTTTTATCTCTGTTCCAGTATCTGCCCTTTCTGTGTAATTGCTTTTACTTCTTTTGTGCTATAATCAGAAAGTGATTATCCAGTACTTTCTTTTTATTACCAGATCTTGATATTTGATTGTGAGTTGCTAATTCTTACCAATTGAGTATTTTAAAAACTGAGATGTCTTGAAATCACCAAGGCTTTTTGTTAGATGAGATTTGTGTTAAATTTCCTTGAAAATCTGTTTTGATATGAGAAAATTTCTCCCTTATTCTTTGCCTTTGGTGTTCTCTTATCTTCTCTTACACTTCCTGTTTGAGGAGGGATTACAGTTCTGTCCCTATAGCTTTCAAAAAGATTTTGGTTGGTTTCTTAACTTTCATGCCGAATGTTACAGATATACATTTGACCCTTGACCAGCTTGGTGGTTAGGGGCACTGACCCCGTGTGCAGTTGAAAATTCACATATAACTTTGATCCCTACTCCCCACCCCCAAATTTTTTTTAAAGTGGTATCTTTAGCCAGTGTGAGGCTTGAGCTCGTGACCCTGCGATGAGGCGTTGCGTGCTCCACTGACTGAGCCAGCCAGGTGTCCCTGATTCCCCCAAATCTTAACTACTGTTGACTGGAAGCTTTACTGATTACACAAACAGTGAACACATATTTTGTATGTTATATATATAATGTACTGAATTCTTATAATAAAGTAAGCTAGCAAAAATGAAATATTATTAAGAAAATCACAGGGAGGGGCACCTGGGTGGTTCAGTCGGTTAAGCACTTTGGCTCGGGTCAGGGTCTCACTGCTCATGAGTTGGGGCCCCATGTTGGGCTCTGTGCTGACAGCCTGGAGCCTGCTTCAGATTCTGTGTCTCCCTCTCTTTCTCTGCCCCTTCCCTGCTCTCTCTCTCTGTCTCAAAAATAAAGATGAAAAAAAAAAAAAGGCCTTAACCATTAAAAAAAAAGAAGAAAATCACAAGGAAGAGGAAGTACATTTATAGCACTATATTGTATTTATTGGTATTAAGTTTGTGTCATATGTTTACAAGATGAATTGTCTGTATCTACAACAATATTCTCTTTTTTGATACAAAACATTGTAGATGTTATATGCATTCCTAACATTTAGGCATCAAAAATGATAATATGAAAAAGACATTCATATTTACAGGTTTAATGATTCATTCATTTATAGTGAAGAAGCATCAAGTATGATTGCTTTGTGGTAGCCTGGTGTTACTGATATGATTGCTTCACAGTAGCCTACCCTAATGAATTCCTTTTTTTTTCTCTTCAGTTTTTAAAAAATATTTATTTATTTTTGAGAGAGAGAGAGCCATGAGCAGGAGAGGAGCAGAGAGAGAGGGAGACAGAGGATCCAAAATAGGCTCTGTGATGTGGACTTGAACTTGCAAACTGTGAGATCATGACCTGAGCTGAAGTCAGATGCTTAACTGACTGAGCCACTCAGGTACTCCTAAAGAATTCATTCTAATGAATGAATCATTATGAAATTTTTGTGGCATACAATATTGTAGTCCTATTCATAATACAGTATTGGAAGCATTGTCACATTAAAAAAAAACAACCCTGTGATAGTCTGATAATAAAGTTTCTCCAATTATGAGAGAGACATACTGTATGTAATATAGTTTTTTGAAAGCAAAGTTATAAAACGGTAAGAAAACTTTATTAATACATTATTGATTTTATATTAAATGTCATCATAAAGATAGGCTATCCACTTCCACATGAGTTTTTTGCACACGATGTTCTACATGGTGACTAGTTCGATGATTATGATGACACAGAAACATCTACAGTTCTTGCTGTACAGTTACTGATTTTCACATGAAGACACATATACAAGAGATAAGTTTAATTTTTTTTAAGTTTGTTTATTTTGAGAGAGAGAGAGAGAGCGAGCACGAGCAGGGAGGGGCAGAGAGCGAGAGAGGGAGAGAGAGAGAATTCCAAGCAGGCTCTGCACTGTCAATGCAGAGCCTGACACAGGGCTTGAACTCACAAACACACTTAACCGACGGAGCCACCCGGGTGCCCCAAGATAAGTTTATTAACTATGACATATAATTGTTTAGTGTTCATTAAGTGGAAGTGGATCATCATAAAGATCTTCATCCTCATTTTCTTCATGTTGAATAGGCTGAGGAGGGCTTGTCTTGCTGTCTTGGGTGGCAGAGGCAGAAGAGGTGAAAGAAGTGAAAGAGGCAGGAGAGGCAGGCACACTCAATGTAACTTTATGGAAATACATTATAATTTCCATCTGACTTTTTTGCCTTTTCATTTTTCTAAAAATGTCATACAGGAGACGTCAGCATGGTATGGTATCATAGAAGGGTCCTGGTCAAAAAAGAAGTCAAAGCAGTCTTGACTAATTGAAATCCTTCTGCTGAATTGTCTAATGTCAATTTGTTTTCTGGCACTGCTTCTTTTACCTCTTCTTTCTCATCATCTGGCACTGGTTTGGAAACACTTACCTCCATCAATGTGTCTTTCCATCAAATTCTGCCTTCTGGTGTGGTGTCTCTTAGCTCTTGAGATTCTTTAAGATCCCTATCTTGAAACTCTTTATCTCCCACCTTTTTTGCCATATGTACAGACTCTTTCATGTTTTCCTTGATTGGCTCTGTTGTAAATCTTGTGAAGTCATGCATAACATCTAGACACAGTTTTCTCCAGCAGGAATTTATTGTTTCAGGCTTTGATAGCTTTCACTACTTTTTGTGTAACAATGATGACATCTTCAGTGGTGTAATCTTTCCAGACCCTCATGATGTCCTCTCTTATCGGGGATCTCTTCCATAGCATTGACAGTCCTTTTTACAGAGTACTGTGTGTAATGAGACTTAAAGGTCTTCATGACCTGACCCCTTGGATCTAGAGGCTGAATTAGAGATACTGTGTTTGGGGGCAAGTAGACTGTTTGACGCCTTTGATGGTAAAGTTATGGGGTTCTGAGTGCCCAAGGGCATTGTTCAATATCAGAAGAATTTTTTTTATTTGAAAAATGTGATTAGTCACTCATTCCTCTAAGCAAACCTGAGACTACCAAGTTCTAGTCTCAGATCACTGCTTCAAAAATTGAAATTTGTCATTGTTTTTCCATTCCTCAATTCCAGTGTCCACCCCCAGAATTTGTACCCCTTTTCCTGTGTAAGGGATTCCACACTTGAAGAGTCTTTTCTTTTTCTTTTTTTTTTTAAAGACTCTTAATAGGGGTAGAGACCACCTTCGTCCATAAGAGGGGAAACCCCAGTTTCCCAGACATTTTTGAAGTTGGACATGGCGTGAGGCTCCACCACTCTGGTGACCACATGCCAGATTCTGACTCAAGGCATGCTGACACAGAGGCTGAAAAACTGTGCAGAATGCATTTGGCACAGGTGGTATGAGTGGCACTAGTATTGTCCTGTTGCCAGGAGCAGCAGCAATAGCAGCCCTGACCACAGGGTCCATTGTCCAAAGTTTAATAAAGATGAGAATCAAAATAATTTTATTTTATTAAAAATTGTTTTTAATGTTTAATTTTGAGGTCGGGGGCGGGACACAGAATCCGAAACAGGCTCCAGGCTCTAAGCTGTCATCGTGGAGCCAGATGTGGGGCTCGAATTCACAAACCATAAGATCGTGACCTGAGCTGAAGTTGAATGCTTAACTGGTTGAGCCACCCAGGTGTCCCCAAGAATTTTAAAAAGTAGATTTTACTGGCAAGGTACTTCCTGACTTCAGGGACAAAGCAATGGTAGAACCAGTTTAGAAAAAGGATTCTTGTTGTCCAGAGACTTCTTGCTCTACAACCGAATGATGGCAGCTGATGTTTATCTTTTTCCTTTCAAGGCTCAGGTGTTAGCAACTTTATAGTTGCTGATCATGAACCTTACTGCATTTGCACAAAACAGTACAATTAGCCTATCTCTTCCCACCTTAAATCCTAGTGCTTGTTTCTCTTCCTTACTAATAAATGTTCTTTGTGACATTTTCTTCACAGGATAGGGCACTTTTGTCTGCATTAAAAACTTGTTCAGGCAGATATCCTTCTCAGTGATTTTCTAAACGGCATTTGAGAATTCATCTGCTGCCTCTTGCTCAGCAGAAGCTGCTTCTCCTGTTATCTTTACATTTTTTAAGCCAAACGTCTTTCTAAAATTCTCAAACCGTCCTTTGCCGGCATTAAATTCTTCAGCTTGCTTTAGAACCTTCACCTTCCTTTTGCTGTAAGTTGTCATATAAGGACTTCAGTTTTTCTTGAATTGAAGAATCTTGAGTCTACAGGTATGCCTTTCTTGTTAGCAACCTGCACCCACATAAAAGCTGCATTTTCAATACAAGATCAAAAAGTATTTCACAAAAAGTTCAAGGTTTTCACTCCTACTGGCACAGATGTGGTGATGGCTTCATGAATTTTCCTTTTCTTTTTTTACAACAGTCCTTACACTGGATTCATTTATCTTGAAATCATGGGCAACCGCAGCTACAGACCTCAATCACTGGTACATATCAAGCAATTCAGCTTTTTCAGACTTTTCTCTGAAAAGTCTGGGTGCACTTACAGCATCACTAGTGGCACTTTGTGTGGGTCTTGGTGTCATTCAAGGCTTATGGTTTTGCACTAAATGTGATGAAAAATACATGAGAACCATGAGAGATCACTTTTTACTGTGATACACAGTTTACTGGAGAGATGAACTGTTCGTGTGGAAATGATTAGCATCACATAGAGTTTGAAGCAGACAGTCTTAACACTTGAGCTCACTGCAATAGCAACAGGAGGTGGTTACTAAATTATTACAGTAGTACAGTATTACTACAGTTAGTTTTATGCAGTTAGAATTTAATACTGCATCTTTACATTTGTTTACATTTGTCAGTTGGAATGGCACCATGTACAGACTGTGTGTGTAAGTTTTGATAAATTTTAACTTTTTTTAATAGATTTTGTATATTTTATGATAGTAAATGATAAAATAGACTAGTATCTACATATATTTCATGCATTCATGACATACCTTTTCAACTTTTTCAATATCTCTGGGCTCTTCAGCTCATCTGTGAGTTTTTTCAAATTACAAACCTCTAAAAAATTTTTCAATATATTTATTGAAAAAAGTCCATGTGTAAGTGGACCCATGCAGTTCAAACCTGTATTGTTCAAGGTTCAACTGTACTTTGAAATGCTTCTCCTCTTTTTTTCTAGGTTGTTAAGAAAAACCTAAAGTAAAATTAGTCCTTGAGATTTATTTTTTGAAGGTGAAATGCTTCTTAAAGCTATTCCCACTGTGGTTAGAGTCTTTGGTTTACTGTCCTGTCCTCCTTGTTTTTCTTTTTTTTTTCTTGAGCCCTTCTTCATTTTTGATCTGGTCTTATCCTCTAGGCCTCCTGTATAGCTGTCATCCTGGGGTGTCATATCATAATCAGCCCAGGGATTCCCTTTACTTCTGTCATGCTGGAGTCCGTGTTTCCTAGGTCCCTTTTCTTTCTTTTGTTTATCCTCTCATTTTGATGTAGAACATTCTCTTATAGTTGGCTGGGAAAAGGCTCAAGAGATTATTGTTACTTTCTCATTGTTACATTTTTTGGTACCCATCCAACTACTAACCAGGCCCGACCCTGTTTAGCTTCTGAGATCAGACAAGATCAGGTGCATTCAGGGTGGTATGGCCGTAGACTTTTGGTACTTATTTGGATATAATTTTCTTTTTATCCTTCTCTAAGATTATTTGGAGGTTTTTAGTAATTGTTTTCTTCTTTCTCCATTATTTCTATTCATTCCTCTCACCCCTATTTGTTTTGGTACCTTCCCTTGTTGGAATCTTCCTCAATATTTGGTGCTTTTTGGCTGTTCATTTTTTAAAGGTCTATTCTATTGAAATATAATCTAGATATAATAAAATGCACAAATTTTAAGTATTCAGCTTAATAAGTTTTGACAAATGTTTCTCTTGTGTAATTGCCACCCCAGTCAAATATATAAAACATTTCCATCACCTCAGAAGAGTTGCCTCCTACCTCTTTGCAGTCTGTTCCCTACAGTCCCACCCACACACCCTTTATTTCATCATTGGTCAGCTACTAGTTGTCTTTGTCATCATAGCTAGTTTTGCCTCTGTAAGATATTGATATAATGTAGTCATACAGTATATGTTCTTTTGTGTCTGATTTCTTTTGCTCAGTATCATTTTTGAGATTCATTTATGTTGTTGCATTAATCAGTAGTTTCTTTATGTTTATTGCAGATTACCATTCCTTGTATGGATATACCACATTTATTTTTTCACCAGTTTATGGACAAAGGAGTTGTTTCTAGTATTTTGGCAAGTGTATTTATTTTTGTTTAACTTTTTCATTTTTTTGAATGTTTATTTTGAGAGAGAGAGGAGAGAGAGCAAGCACAAGCGGGACAGGCATGGAGAGAGAGAGAATCCCAAGTAGGCTCCATGCTGTCAGCACAGAGCCCAATGAGAGGCTCAGTCTCACAAACTGTGAGCCGAAAACCTGAGTCAGAAAACAAGTGTCAGACGCTTAACCTACTGAGCCACCCAGGCACACTATTTCTTTATTTTTGAGAGACACAGAGAGAGACAGAGAGAGAGAGAGAGAGAGAGAGAGAGAATGAGAATGGGTTGAGGAGGGGCAAAGAGAGGAAGAGAGAATCCCAAGTTGTCAAACCCATGAGGTTTCTCTCGCTACTATGAACGTTTATTGAATGTTAATCTATGTGCCAGGGACTCTTCAGTCTTTATTTTTTGGGTCCTTTCTGTCTTACACAAGACTGTAGACCAGTCCCTTTCTCTTGTCCTTTGGAGACTATACTTTCTTGTTTTCCTTGTTTTAACTATTCTATTCAGTATTCTTAGAGTATTTTCTCTTTGTCTGCAGATACTGTAAGCATTGATTTATGTGGTTTTGTCTCTGACTTATTGTGCTGCTTATTTGTGGTTTAAAAATTTTTTTTTTATTTTTTATTTTTTAAAATTTACATCCAAATTAGTTACCACATAGTGAAACAATGATTTCATGAGTATATTCCTTAATGCCCCTTACCCATTTAGCCCATCTTCCCTCCAACAAACCCTCCAGTAACCCTCAGTTTGTTCTCCATATTTATGAGTCTCTTCTGTTTTGTCCCCCTCCCCGTTTTTATATTATTTTTATTTCCCTTCCCTTATGTTCATCTGTTTTGTCTCTTAAAGTCCTCATATGAGTAAAGTCATAGGATTTTTGTCTTTCTCTGACTGACTAATTTCACTTAGCATAATACCCTCTAGTTCCATCCACGTAGTTGCAAATGGCAAAATTTCATTCATTTTGATTGCCGAGTAATACTCCATTGTATATATATACCACATCCTCTTTATTCATTCATCCATCAATGGACATTTGGGCTCTTTCCATGCTTTGGCTATTGTTGATAGTGCTGCTATAAACATGGGGGTGCATGTATCCCTTTGAAACAGCACACCTGTATCCTGTGGATCAATGCCTAGTAGTGCAATTGCTGGGTCGTAGGGTAGTTCTATTTTTAGCCTTTTGAGGAACCTCCATACTGTTTTCTAGAGTGGCTGCACCAGCTTGTATTCCCACCAACAATGCAAAAGAGATCCTCTTTCTCTGCATCCTCACCAACATCTGCTGTTGCCTGAGTTGTTGATGTTAGCCATTCTGACAGGTGTGAGGTGGTATCTCACTGTGGTTTTCATTTGCATTTCCCTGATGATGAGTGATGTGGAGCAGTTTTTCATGTGTCGGTTGGCCATCTGGATGTCTTCCTTGGAGAATTGTCCATTCATGTCTTTTGCCCATTTCTTCACTGGATTATTTGTTTTTTGGGTGTCAAGTTTGATAAGGTCTTTATAGATTTTGGATACTAACCCTTTATCTGTTTTGTCATTTGCAAATATCGTCTCCCATTCCATCGGTTGCCTTTTAGTTTTGCTGATTGTTTCCTTTGCTGTGCAGAAGCTTTTTATTTTGATGAGGTCCCAGTAGTTCATTTTTGCTTTTGTTTCCCTTGCCTCTGGAGACGTGTTGAGTAAGAAGTTGCTGCGGCCAAGATCAAGGAGGTTTTTGCCTGCTTTCTCCTCGAGGATTTTGATGGCTTCCTGTCTTACATCTAGGACTTTCATCCATTTTCAGTTTCTTTTTGTGTATGGTGTAATAAAGTGGTCCAGGTTCATTCTTCTGCATGTTGCTGTCCAGTTTTCCCAGCACCACTTGCTGAAGAGACTGTCCTTATTCCATTGGATATTCTTTCCTGCTTTGTCAAAGATTAGTTGGCCATATGTTTGTGGGTCCATTTCTGGGTTCTCTATTCTGTTCCATTGATCTGAGTGCCTGTTCTTGTGCCAGTACCATACTGTCTTGATGGTTACAGCTTTGTAGTATAGCTTGAAGTCTGGGATTGTGATGCCTCCTGCTTTGGTTTTCTTTTTCAAGATTGCTTTGGCTATTTGGGGTCTTTTCTGGTTCCATACAAATTTTAGGATTATTTGTTCTAGCTCTGTGAAGAATGCTGGTGTTACTTTGATAGGGATCGCATTGAATATGTAGATTGCTTTGGGTAGTATCGACATTTTAACAATATTCTTCCAATTTGTGAGCATGAAATATTTTTCCATTGTTTTGTGTCTTCTTCAGTTTCTTTCATAAGCTTTCTATAGTTTTCAGTGTATATTTTTCATCTCTTTGGTTAGATTTATTCCTAGGTATTTTATGGTTTTTTTGTGCAACTGTAAGTGGGATCGATTCCTTGATTTCTCTTTCTGTCGCTTCATTGTTGGTGTATAGGAATGCAACCGATTTCTGTGCATTGATTTTGTATCCTGCAACTTTGCTGAATTCATGAATCAATTTTAGCAGTTTTTTGGTGGAATCTTTTGGGTTTTCCATATAGAGTATCATGTCATCTGAGAAGAGTGAAAGTTTGACCTCCTGGCTAATTTGGATGCCTTTTATTTCTTTGTGTTGTCTGATTGCAGAGGCTAAGACTTCCAATACTGTGTTGAATAACAGTGGCGAGAGTGGACATCCCTGTCTTGTTCCTGACCTAAGGGAAAAGCTCTCAGTTTTGCCCCATTGAGGATGATATTAGTGTTGGGTCACTTGTATATGGCTTTTATGATCTCGAGGTATGCTCCTTCTATCCCTACTTTCTTGAGGGTTTTTATCAAGAAAGGATGCTGTATTTTGCCTAATGCTTTCTCTGCATCTATTGGGAGGATCATATGGTTCTTGTCCTTTCTTTTATTGATGTGATGAACCACGTTAATTGTTTTGCAGATATTGAACCAGCCCTGCATCCCAGGTATAAATCCCACTTGGTCGTGGTGAATACTTTTTGTAATGTATTGTTGGATCCGGTTGGCTAATATCTTGTTGAGGATTTTTGCATCCATGTTCATCAGGGAAAGTGGTGTATACTTCTCCTTTTTAGTGTGGTCTCTGTCTGGCTTTTGAATCAAGGTAATGCTGGCTTCATAGAAAGACTTTGGAAGTTTTCCTTCCATTTCTACTTTTTGGAAAAGTTTCAAGAGATTAGGTGTTAACTCTTCCTTAAATGTTTGGTAGAATTCCTCTGTAAAGCTATCTGGCCCTGGACTCTTGTTTTTTTTGCAGATTTTTGATTACTAATTTGATTTCCTTACCAGTTATGGATCTGTTCAAATTTTGTATTTCTTCCTGTTTCAGTTTTGGTAGTGTATATGTTTCTAGAAATTTGTCCATTTCTTCCAGATTACCCATTTTATTGGCATATAATTGCTCATAATATTCTCTTATTATTGTTTTTATTTCTGTTGTGTTGGTTGTGATCTCTCCTCTTTCATTCTTGATTTTATTTATTTGGATCCTTTCTCTTTTTGATCAAACTGCCTAGTAGTTTATCAATTTTGTTAATTCTTTCAAAGAACGAGCTTTTGGTTTCTTTGATCTGTTCTACTGTTTTTTTGGTTTCAATAGCATTAATTTCTCCTCTTTTCTTTATTATTTCCAGCTTTATTATTTCTGCTGGTTTTGGGTTTTATTTGCTGTTCTTTTTCCAGCTCCTTAAGGCGTAAGGTTAGGTTGTGTATCTGAGATCTTTCTTCCTTCTTTAGGAAGGCCTGGATTGCTATATGCTTTCCTCTTATGACCGCCTTTGCTGCGTCCCAGAGGTTTTGGGTTGTGGTGTTATCATTTTCACTGACTTCCATATACTTTCGAATTTCCTCTTTAACTGCTTGGTTAGCCCATTCATTCTTTAGTAGGATGTTCTTTAGTCTCCAAGTATTTGTTACATTTCCAAATTTTTTCTTGTGGTTAATTTCGAGTTTCATAGCATTGTGGTCTGAAAATATGCACGGTATGATCTCGATCTTTTTGTACTTACTTAGGGCTGATTTGTGTCCCAGTATATGGTCTATTCTGGAGAACGTTCCATGTGAACTGGAGAAGAATGTATATTCTGCTGCTTTAGGATGAAATGTTCTGAATATATCTGTTAAGTCCATCTGGTCCAGTATGTCATTCAAAGCCATTGTTTCCTTATTGATTTTTTGATTAGATGATCTGTCCATTGCTGGAAATGGGGTGTTGAAGTCTACTATTATGGTGTTACTATCAATGAGTTTCTTTATGTTTGTGATTAATTGATTTATATATTTGGGTGCTTTCACATTTGGCACATAAATTTTTACAATTGTTAGGTCTTCTTGTTGGACAGATCCCTTGATTATGGTATAATGTCCTTCTGCATCTTGATATAGTTTTTATTTTAAAGTCCAGATTGTCTGATATAAGTATGGCTACTCCGGCTTTCTCTTGTTGACCATTAGCATGATAGATGGTTTTCCATCCCCTTATTTTCAATCTGAAGGTGTCTTTAGGTCTAAAGTGGGTCTCTTGTAAACAGCATATAAATGGATCTTGTTTTCTTATCCATTCTGTTACCCTATGTCTTTTGATTAGAGCATTGAGTCCATTGATGTTTAGAGTGAGTACTGAAAGATACGAATTTATTGCCATTATGATGCTTGTAGAGTTGGAGTTTCTGGTGATGTTCTCTGGTCCTTTCTAATCTTTGTTGCTTTTGGTATTTATCTATCTATCTATCTGTCTGTCTGTCTATCTATCTATATATCTTCTCTACCCTCAGAGAGTCCCCCTTAAAATTTCTTGCAGGGCTGATTTAGTGGTCACAGACTCCTTTAATTTTTGTGTGTCTGGGAAACTTTTTATTTCTCCTCCTATTTTGAATGACAGGCTTGCTAGAGAAAGAATTCTTGGCCGCATATTTTTCTGATTTAGCACACTGAATATATCCTGCCACTCCTTTCTGGCCTGCCAAGTTTCTGTGGATAGGTCTACTGCAAACCTGATCTGTCTTCCCTTGTATGTTAGGGACTTTTTTTCCCTTGCTGCTTTCATGATTCTCTCCTTGCCTGAGTATTTTGTGAATTTGACTATGATATGCCTTGATTTTCAGTTTTTGTTGAATCGAATGGGGGTCCTCTGTGCTTCCTTGATTTTGATATCTGTGTCTTTCCCCAGGCTAGGAAAGTTTTCTGCTATGATTTGCTCACATAAACCTTCTACTCCTATTTGTCTCTCTTCTTCTTCTGGGACCCCTATGATTCTGATGTTGTTCCTTTTTAGTGAGTCACTGATCTCTAATTCTTAAATTGTGCTCTTTTGCCTTAATCGCCCTCTTTTTTTCTGTTTCATTATTCTCTATAATTTTGTCCTCTATATCACTGATTCTCTGTTCTGCCTCATCCATCCTTGCCGCTGCTGCATCCATCCATGATTGCAGCTCAGTTATAGCATTTTTAATTTCATTCTGGTTATGTTTTACTTCTTTTTCCTGCAGAAAGGGATTCTAATCTATTTTTGACTCCAGCTAGTGTTCTTATTATTGTGATTCTAAATTCTGGTTCAGACATCTTGCTTTTATCTGTGTTGGTTAAATGCCTGGCTGTCGTTTCTTTGTGCTCTTTCTTTTGGGGTGAATTCCTTCGTTTTGTCATTTTGAAGGGAGAAAAGGAATTAATGAGGTAGAAAAATTAAAATAAAGGAAATTAAAATTAAAAATTAAAAATACAGACACAAAAATCAAATAGATGATGCTAGATCTTAGGTGTGTTTTGGTCTGGGTGTTGAAAGTGGTTTGACAGATTAGAGAAAAAAAAGGTGGGGGTGGGGGGAGAAAAAAAAAGAAATCGTTTGAGTTGAAAAAATGAATACACTGAAGTAGACTAAAATGAGATGATGATGGTAAAATAGAATTTGAAAAAATATACACAAAAGTAAAGAATATAGTAGAAAAAATTAAAGAACAATATTTTTAGTATTTTTCTTTAAATTTTTTCTTCAATTTTAATTTTTTTCTTTAATTTTCTTTAATTAATTTCTTTAATTTTCTTTATGATTTTAATTGCTACCTATATGCTGATGACTCTCCTCAAACCTCTCCTGAGTTTTACACTCATAATCGTAAAAACTCAATGAATTTCCCCAAGGTTCTTCACATGCTGTATATCCTTACCAGAATTTATCATGTTTTCTTCCTCACTTACTTTTTTTCTTACATTCCCTTTCTGCATGGAAATGCCATCTTACAAGTTTCCCTGACTAGAATACTGAGTAGTATTCTAGATAGCTTCTCACTCAGGCTTCAAGTTCTACTGACTTCCTTGTACACATTTCCCAGATTTAGCTTCTCCTTTTCTTGTATTAGCAGTCTACTTTTTGCTTCTTTACACTACTAGCAGAATAAACTGTCTGAATTGTATCTATGTCCTGTTTCTTATCTGCCAGGAGTTTGTATCTGAATTGAATGTGACCATATCCCTTCCTTATTATGACAGAGCAAAATTTTTATGCCTTGGTCAAATGACCGCCTATGTAGGTCTATCATTTACTGCCCCTGCCTTGTTTATTTTGTTCTAGTAACATAGAATTCTCCATACATTCCATACATCATTGTACTTTGAAACAAACTATTATCTCTGCCTGACATGCCTTTGTTCCTTTGGCTTTGGTTAGCCTTTAAAATTTTATGTAATCATTCTCTCTGTCCAGTCTTCTTTTCCTCCGGCTTGGGCTAAAGCTACCATTTCTCTGCCTCCATTATGATCCTTGAACTGACTGTGTAATATTAAAGGGTATTTTTCTTGTCCTTGTAGACAGATATTGTTCTATTCAGTGGAAAAAGTCTGCAATGCCTAAAATAAAGTAATGACTCTAATTTTTTTGATAGTGGGGGCCTAAAAATGTTAGGTTGTTAGGGTGCCTGGGTGGCTCAGTTGGTTAAGCATCCAAATCTTGATTTCTGCCCAGGTCATAATCTCACAGTTCATGAGATTTAGCCCCGCATCGAGCTCTGTGCTGACAGGGTGGAGCCTGCTTGGGATTCTGTCTCTCTGTCTCTCTCTGTCCCTCCCCTGCTCTCTCTCTCTGAAAAATAAACATTTTTTTAAAAAAAGGAAAGAAAATAAAATGTTAGTTTGTTAAAATAATTATTTATAGAAGATTACTTTCTTTATAAATGATGACAAAATTTAAGCTAAACTTGGGATCTGTCCTTCACATGGATAGATAAGTGCTGAAGAAGTACAGATAATATAATTTTTATCCCAAAGGAAATGAATGCATTGTTGCTGAAAACATATTATTTGCAGAATCTAATGCCATTTAGATTATAAGCTAATTTGAAATACTTGTTACCTCTTCCTTGCCCCTGCCTAAAATTTGTATGTTTACTATTCTGTTGTTGGAAAGTAGTGGGTCAACAATTTTCCCATTTATTTTCTTCATTAGATTGGAAAGTATTGGAATTATGACAAAATATCTTTGGCTTTGTCATACTTATCTGGAAAGAGAAATGATATTTTTGTTAGGAATAATATTTTGTAATACTTTATTAGGAATAATATTTTATTAGGAGTAATATTTATATTTTTTAGGGCCAGTTTTTTATTTGGAATTTGGTTGGAAAAATGTAAAGATTTAATTTGATTTAAAAAAAATTGTATAGTTGACATATAATATTATATTAGTTTCAGGTATATAACATAGTGATTCAATGTTTATATACATAATGAAGGGTGCCTGGGTGGCTCAGTTGGTTAAGTGTCCAACTTCAGCTCAGATCATGATCTCACGGTTCGTGGGTGGGTTCCAGCCCATGTCAGGCCCTATGCTGACAGCTCAGAGCCTGGAGCCTGCTTCGCATTCCGTATCTCCCTCATTGCCCCTACTCTACTTGTGCTCTGTCTGTCTCTCTCAAAAATAAATAAACATTAAAAAAATTGAAAAAACTATATATATATATACATAATGAAATGGTTGTCACCTGTCACCATACTAAGTTAATACACTATTATTGACTATATTCCCAATGCTGTACTTTGCATCCCTGTAACTTATTTATTTTATAACTGGGAGTTTGTACCTCTTTATCTCCTTCACCTATGTTGTCCATCACCTCATCCCTTCTTTCTTCTCAGGCTATCACCAGTTTTTTCTCTGTATTTATGAGTCTGTTTCTGTTTTTTTAGATTCCACATATAAGTGAAATCATACAGGATTTGTCTTTCCCTGTCAGACTTATTTCACTTAGGATAATACTGTCTGAGTCCATTCATGTTGTTGCCAGTGGCAGGATTTCATTTTTTTTATGGCTGAGTAATATTCCACATTACATATCTAGATATATCTATACCATATCTTCTTTATCCATTTATCAGTTCGTGGACACTTAGGGTTGCTTCCATAATTTGGCTATTGTAAATAATGCTGCAGCGAACATAGGGGCACATCTGTCTTTTCAAATTAGTGTTTTTGTTTTCTTTGGATAAATGCTCAGAAGGGGGGGTGGGGGCAAATACTCAGAAGCGGACTGCTGAATTGTATGTTATTTCTATTTTTAATTTTTTTGAGGAACCTCTATACTGTTTTCCATTGTGGCTGCATCAGTTTACCTTCCCACCAACAATGCACAAGGATTCCCTTTTTTCCACATCCTTGCCAACACTTATTTTGAAAAAATGAAGATTTTGAAAGACTTCTTTTTTCTTCTGGTTTCTTACCCTCTTCAATTTCTGGATTACAGTTACCGACGTAGAGCTGAAACGACTGAAAGATGCCTTCAAGAGGACCTGTGGACTCTCATACTATATGGGCCAACACTGCTTCATCAGGGAGGTGCTTGGGGATGGAGTGCCTCCAAAAGTTGCTGAGGTAATCTTTATATTCTAGGTTTTCCTTTGAGATAGTTACCCACCAGCCTGAGTTCCTGAGGAGCCTTCTGGCCTTAACATGTATAATCTTCCTCACAGTTATTTTTCTTGCCAAGTAGGTAAACAGGTATTTTTATTTTATTTTTACTTTATTTTATTTTATTTTATTTTATTTTATATTTTATTTTTTTTATATTTCATTTCATTATTTCATTTTTTATTATTTAAATTCAAGTTAGTTAATATACAGTGTAGTCTTGGTTTTGGGAGTGGAACCCAATGATTCATCTCTTACATATGACACCCAGTACTCATTCCTAAAAGTCCCATCCTTAATGACCATCACTCCTTTAACCCATCCCCCCACACACCTCCCCTCCAGCAACACTCAGTTCTCTGTATTTAAGAGTCTCTCAAAGGTTTACCTCCCTTTATCTTAAAGCAAGTCTTATTTTAGATGTCAGTATAATTGTGTTTTTAGAGGCCATAGGGGCGTAACACAGATCTGCAGTTGTACTTTTATATTTTTGAGTTTTAATAGCCACTGATTATAATCATGGGACCATTTGTATGACTGGCTTCTTATTCTTATAAACTTTGTTACTCTGACATAAATTTTATGTTGGGAATATGTTTTATAAATTTTGTGTTAAAGAAAACCTTTCCATTTTAGTAAAACCTAATTAAATTAATTGTATAAAATTAAGTGTTGGGGCACCTGGGTGGCTCAGTTGGTTGAGCGTCCAAATTCGGCTCAGATCATTATCTCACAGTCTGTGGGTTCGAGCCCCGCGTTGGGCTCTGTGCTCAGAGCCTGGAGCCTGCTTCAGATTCTGTGTCTCTCTCTCCTTCTGCCCCTCTCCCACTTGTGCTTTGTCTCTCTCTCTCAAAAGTAAGTAAACATTAGGAAAAAAAAAATTAAAATTAAGTGTTATAAATGAAATGCTAGCTCACTGGAACCTGTAAAGGCTTATTTAATTTCTACCAAAAATTTTACGTAGAGGTAAAATGTGCTAAGTTGATATAAATATACTCTTTCTAAAAATAGTTAATTATTTTATAGCTATAGACACAGATATGCACTATGTTATTCTGAATATGAAATGACAATAAAACACTGAAACTGTTAATAAAACACTGAAAATTATAGTTATTTTAGGCTTGGTATATTATAAAGAACCATAATTCACCATTCTTAATTAATGACAGTTTCTTTTTCTAACCTGTGTTGTGTGCTTTTGAACCTGAGGTTTACATAATATAGGGTTTGCATTTTTAATTTTTATCTTTTTTTGGATCAGGATATATGTTGCATTAATTCTCTTAAATGTATTCTTGTGTAAAATTATGTATTCTGCCATTGTTTCAGAATTATGATAGAGTTAAGTTTTTTCTTAATACTACTTATTGAGCTTTCTGTTTCAGCATGAGTATTAACCATTTTAACAATATTTAAATCTTTTGACTTATGAAATTAGGAAGTTTTTACATTTGGTTTTTAATTTTTTTCATGTTTTGTAGTTTTCATTGCAGAAATCAGATGTCTGTCAACTGAACAAAATGTTGTAAATCCATGCAGTGAAATATTATTTGTTAATAAAAAGGAATGAAGTTTTCTGATATGTGCATGGATGAACCTGTAAAACATGCTAAGTCAGGGAAGCCAAACACAAAGACACAATTTTTTAAATTCCATTTGTATGAAATGGTGGGAATAGCCAACTCTATGGAAACAGAAAACAGATCAGTTAAAATTTTAGCTGATTTTTTTTCTTACTCTCTTTTAATAGCACCTGCATCTTCCTCCCATGTTCTGCTATTGGACAGGCAATTCATGCATCCTATGTTTTGGAGGAATCTGTCCTTCCTGGGATGTCAGGCTACTTGGTTGCCTCTGACAGGCTCAAGAAATGTTGTATGATAGTTTATCTGGCTTTTTCTGTTTTTTAGGTTAGGAGTAACTCTCTTTCAGACTTTGTACATATAAGGTGGAAGTGGAACTCCTTGCAACATCATTTTTATGTAAATATTCCATAAATTTCATTCCACCCAAAACTATTTCAGGGATCTTGCCTCTGTCCTTTGGACTCTGTTGAGAGTCATCACTGGCTAGAATAATTAAGGTAGTTATTTTACAAGAATGATCTTAATTTTAAATTGTAAACAATTTGTAAACAATGATAGTGTCAGGTTTCAGTTTCATTGTAGTTAATGCCTTTTGGTGTAAACTCTAGCACTGTATTAAACACATATAAATTCTATAAATGCTTTTAGTGATGATGTTAGCTTTTTTTGCCCTAATTTACTGACATAGGCTTATTTTAAGTGAGGACAGGTACTATTAGCATGTGTATATTGATTAGTATGTGTAGTATATTGTGTATGTTGTAAAGTATGATAAGGAACTAAGTACTTTATCTTTAATTAGTCTCTGGTATTTTCTCAGAAACTATTATAAAATAGTTTCTCACATTGTAATCTCAAAAGGATGAGTGAACCCCAAAAAGCTCAGAAAGAACTTAAAAAAGCTGAGTTCTGGAATAGTTTTAACATTTATATAAAATGAGCTTATGTTTTATTTTAGCCATCTCTCTGAGATAGGTGTGTTAGTAGATAGATTTCATCAGCTTTTGTGTGTTTGGGAAAGGGAGAGAATTTTATAGTATAATTCATATTTGCAGAGTAATTTATTGAAGGAGAAGTGGCACATTTTAAATAAAATGGATGTGAATTTCCCATTCAAAATTCAAGTTTTGAAGCTTGGATTTAGTCTTAGTAGGTAGACTCAGAATGGAGGATCTGTATTCTACAGCTGCAGAGAAATAAGTTAAATGATAGGATTTATAAATGAAGTGATGTCCTTTGTGAGATCTTTCTTACAATCCTATGGAGAAGTTTGGCCTTAAATTTGGGTGAAGAGGGTACTCTTGGTGAGATTCTGAAGTTAATGTTTTGAGGCACAACAGCATTATTTTAATGTCAGTATCTCTATAAGAAAAGCCCCAGGAACCATTTAAGCTGCTAATTGTGGGTGGGGAGAGAAGTTCATTTCCTAGTTAATCAGTGTTTTTCTTTTTTTTTTTTTTTTCAACGTTTATTTATTTTTGGGACAGAGAGAGACAGAGCATGAATGGGGGAGGGGCAGAGAGAGAGGGAGACACAGAATCGGAAACAGGCTCCAGGCTCTGAGCCATCAGCCCAGAGCCTGACGCGGGGCTCGAACTCACGGACCGCGAGATCGTGACCTGGCTGAAGTCGGACGCTTAACCGACTGCGCCACCCAGGCGCCCCAATCAGTGTTTTTCTTTAAAGGAAATGTAATAACATATTTTTTAAGAGCAAGGGGAGGTTTTTTTTTTTCTCTTTTTAATTTTTTTTTGAGAAGAGAGTGAGCTTGTGTGTGCGACAAGGGAGAGGCAGAGGGAGAGGGAGAGACTGTTAAGCAGGCTCCACACCTACGGTAGAGTCGGGAGCATGCAATACAGCTTGATCTCATGACCCTGAGATCATGACCTAAGCTGAAATCAAGAGTCAATCAAGAGTCAAAGCTTAACTGATTAAGCCACCTAGGCACCCCAAGGGGAGATATTTTTAGAATCTTAGTGCAAAAGGACGTTAAACTTAAAAAGACAATAACTTTAGTCCTTAATATGTTAATTAAGGAGCCAAGGTAAGTTTCTAAATTATTTTCTAGAAGAGAGAAGCTGTATATTTTTAGAGCAAAAGAGATTTATTTAGAACTGAATTCCCATTTTTTTTACCTTCTCTGAAGACTTGCTATGATAAATTTCAAGACATTCTGGATTAAGAGTAAGAACTCATGACAGTTTACAGTTTTTAGAATTTAAGCTTTGATTTCATTAGTCTCTTGTTTCTAGGATAGATTAGTGTAATTAAATATTTTGATGCAATTCTGACCTTGCTAATAGTAGTAACCACATATTATTTGAATAGAATATTAAATGAATAAAATATGAGGGGATTGAGAAAACAAAGTAAAAATGAAGTACATGGTAAGTAAATGAAACATGTATAATACTTGAATTTGGCCTTTTTTGGAAGCAAAGTCACTAGTTCTTAATAAACCAGTGCTTATATTTTCATTAGGGAATCACCCATCCCCCAACTCCTAGTCTCCCAAAGAAATTCTAATAACAAAATATTTCCATGTAGTATTAATTTGTAATCATTTCCTATTGTTTTCACATTCACTTAAAAGTAGTTCTCACCATTTTAATGAATTTAAAGTGTTTCCAGTTAAAAGAAATCATTAATGAGTAGCTCGTTAATGAGTACCTACTCATTAATGATTTCTTTTAACTGGAAACTCTTAAATTTCTATTTTAGGATTGATTTCAACTCTGGATGACTGGATAGTATAGTAATACCATTCCACCTTTCTCCTTATAGCTCCCTTCGACAGTTTTAGCCTACATTGTTTTACTCTGATTCCTTATAGGTATTAAAGCCTGCCTCTATCTACTATGTAGCACAACATTTTATGAAATAATGGCTTGTTCGCTAATTATTCACTTAAATCTTGTCTCTCAACTAAGTTATGATTCTTGATGGGCAGACTTTATGGCTTTTAAAAAATATGTCCCAGGGGCGCCTGGGTGGCGCAGTCGGTTAAGCGTCCGACTTCAGCCAGGTCACGATCTCGCGGTCCGTGAGTTCGAGCCCCGCGTCAGACTCTGGGCTGATGGCTCAGAGCCTGGAGCCTGTTTCCGATTCTGTGTCTCCCTCTCTCTCTGCCCTTTGCCCGTTCATGCTCTGTCTCTCTCTGTCCCAAAAATAAATAAATGTTGAAAAAAAAAAATTAAAAAAAAAAAAATTAAAAAAAAAATAAAAAAATATGTCCCAGAGTGCTGTGCATAGTGTAAACTTAATGAGTATTTGATTTAATGATTTTTAAAAAATATTTATGTTATTCTGCAAAATCTTATTACAACAATGACTAGGAAACCAATATTTGTGAAGTCAGCTTTGCTAACTTTTGCAGTCTTTGAACATTTAACCTTTTCCAGATTAGAGGAAAATACACATTTTAAGTGAAAGCAATCTTAGAGCCTGGTGTATTTTCAGACACAGTGGTCAACATGTGAAAACAGTTGATCAGTAGGATATTTTTCCATTAGAGGTGGTAAGTTTATACTGAAGTATTCATATTGGGACTAGGGACATGTATTTACTAGATAGTCTAGGTTTAGGGGGACTGACCACAGAATTATGATTAGTGTTTTCTTGTTTTGATATTAGTTGATCTGTATTTTTGTTATATCCCTTTATGTTGGATTTTCTTAAATGATGAAAACAACTTCCTTGACAACTCAAAGTTATTGTCAGCATTTGATGCTACTCATCATTGACTGTTGTAATATACTGACATAACTAATGTATTTATATCCACCAGAGAAGAATAGCTAATGTTTTCATTTGTTATGGTAAATTCTGATCTTGACATTATAGCTGACAGGAGAACACTAAGCAGGATTCTGGTTTTAAAATCTTTCTCTGTAGCTAGAATCTGTAAAACGTTTACTAGAGTTTAACTGCATCACTTTTTGTTCACAGTGTAATTATGCTGGTTCTTAAATTTCATTGTTTTTCAAGATTTCGATATTTCTGGACAGAAAAGATTCCAAGGATTCTGTTAGATGAGAATATTGACAGAATATTTCACTCTCTTGTAAACATACATATGGACTTTAAAAAAATGTGCATTATTGTCTTTTTGGTTCTTAACTGCCAAATTTTATCTAGAGTGATTTTTTAAAAAAATGTTTATTTATTTTTGAGAGAGAGACAGAGAGAGAGACAGAGACAGATAGGCAGACAGCTGGGGAGGGGCAGAGAGAGAGGGAGACAGAATCCCAAGCAGGCTTCTTGTTGTCAGCATGGGGCTCGAACTCATCAACCACGAGGTCATGACCTGAGCCAAAATCAAGAGTCAGACACTTAACCTACTGAACCACCCAGACACCCCTATCCTAGAGTGGTTTTTAAACAGCTTCATAAACTTTTGAAAAACAGAGGTTAAAGTAGAGGAGCTGATATGTCATTGAGCATAATGGAACTAGTGAACTTCTTATCTAAAATATTACATCAAGTACATTACACAAATTATGAATTTCTAAGTGGTATTACATCTGTCATTGAAATTATTTATACTGATACTGAAAAATACTCTTAGAGAAATTAACTTATGCATAATCATTTACTTGAATTGGTTTATTAACTGAGCTACTGACATGACTGGTGTAGGAGATGACAAAAATAATTAATATCCTGTTTAAGTCGGTCTTGATCAACACATCTCTCCAATAGCATGTTCCTTAATTGGCATTATAGGGTAAAGTAAGGTAGATTTAATTTATAACCATGTTCAAAACTGCTACAGTTTAGCTGGTGAGATTTAGCTAAGTTTGACTATAGAAACATAAAATTCATATAAAAATTCTAAATGATAGGGAAAGCAACTAATATTGCTAAACTTGGGTGAATGTAGAGGGCAGACATCTGAATTCTTACCTTTTCCCCTTTCTCCCCATGCCCATAGGTGGAATAAACATAACTTTCTTTTATTGAGTACCTACCTAATAAATTTCTGTTTGTCGCAGAAATGGAACTATTTTGTTTGCCTTGCGTATGGTAGTTACTATCTTTTGAGTCTGTCATCTTTGACTAGTGCGAGTTATTACATTCAGTATTTAGATTAAAATGTAGGGAAAAGAGTTACAAATACAGTTGGACTTTTATATTTATTTTTGTCATTAAGTGATAAATGTGAGAATCCTTTCTTAATGTGCTTTTAAATGTAATACCTTGATACTTTTTCTGAGTAGCTGCTTGAGAATATGAAGAGGAAAAAATTTGTGTTTTGAGTCATTTATACTTAGAGCTTTAGGATACATGTTTTCCTATCCTCTTCTTAAAGTTATAAGAATATCCTGCAGCACCTTTCTAAGAATCTGAGATATTATCCAAATAATATGCTATTATGAAAAATGACAGACTTTAAAAAATTGCTAGCTTTGTAATGGTTAACATTGCAGATTATATACATTATAATTTAAAATAAAAATTTATAAGCAATGCACATGTATAAGCAATATAACTACATATATTGTAGCTTCAAATATTATGTAAAATATAATAAAAGTTAGGATTTTTGGATTAATTTTGTAGTTAAGGGACATTTCAGCCAATTTTAGGATTTTCAAGGATATATTCTCAGAAATAAATGGTATAAGAAACAGTGTATCCTCCTATGTGTATGCAAACTAGTATAGGAGGGCAAATTATTGAAAAATGTTTTTATATTTAGCTAGAAAGGAAGTCTTTACTACAATCCATCCTTTTTTTAATAGTATTTTTCTTTAGTAGGAATCTTTCATTTATACACATTATCTAAACTAGATATTTATTATAAAATGCCTGTGATTTTTTGTGAAAACATAAAAGTTCTTTGAACTTTGGACAGCATGTAATAATAAATGGGTTACAGTACATACAGTAAAAATTATTGCTTTATTTTCTTCCCATATTAACTTTTCTCAATAATACACATTTAAAAATTATTCTATGGGAGGGGCACCTGGGTGGCTCAGTCAGTTGAGCATCTGACTCTTGATTTCGGCTCAGGTCATGATCCCAAGCTCATGAGATTAAGCCCCATGTTGGGCTCCAAGCTGAGCATGGAGCCTGCTGTGGATTCTCCCTCTCACTCTCTCTGTCTCTCTGTCTCTGTCTCTCCCCCGCTACTCCCCCATCCCTGGGTTGTGTGTGATCTCTCTCTCTCTTAAAAAAGAGGGGGGGTGTGCTTGGAACATTCGACTTTGGCTCAGGTCATGATTTCATGGTTCGTGTCAAGCTCTGTGCTGACAGCTCAGAGCCTGGAGCCTGCTTCAGATTCTCTCATCTCTCACTCTCTTTGTTCCTCTCCTACTCGCACTTTGTCTCTCTCTCAAAAAACAAATATTAAAAAATTAAAAAAAAATTAATCCATGGGATTAAGTTATTTACTTAGTAATCTCTATACCCAGTGTGCGGCTTGAATTTATCAACGCTGAGATCAAGAGTCTCATACTCCCAACTGAGCCAGACAGGTGCCTTTTTTTTGTTTGTTTGTTTTACATTTTTTTCATTTCCGTGGGAGTAAGTTTTAAAGAATGTAGTCCTGTATTTTTAGCTGCTAAAGTTAGATCATTGAAGTTTTTAATTCTTATTTTTTTTCCAGAGGTGATTAATAAAATATATTTCTTCATTGTGCAGTTTTTCTGTGACATTCTTCCTTTTAAAATAAGCGGGGGTGCCTGGGTGGTTTCATCAGTTAAGCATCTGACTCTTGATCTCGGCTCAGGTCATGAGCTCACAGTTCCTGAGATTGAGCCCCTTGTTGGGTTCTGCTGTGACAGCATGGAGCCTGCTTGGGATTCTTTCTCTTCCTCTCTCTCTGCCCCTCCTTTCCTCCCCTCACCCCAAATAAATAAGTAGACTTAAAAAAACACAGAAGCATATTAAAAATATCTGTTCTAGACATCATAAATATAGTAAGATGTTTTCACAATGAGGATTTTCTTTTTACTACTTTGTAAAATTATATTTGATGACTCGGCAATAAAATGGAAGATCTATTGATACATGCAAAAACATGAATGAATCTCAAAATCATTGTGTTAAGTGAAAGAACCCAAATAAAAATAGAACACATGCTTATTGTTTCATTCATATAAAATTCTAGAAATTGCAAAGTTATCCTGAAAGGAAGCTTACTGGGTGTTGTTGGTACAGGGGGAAGAAGAGGGAGAGATAGATTATATGCAGACATTAGGACACTTTTGAAGTGATAAAAATGTTATGTTCTCAGTGTGGTGATGATTTCAGTGGTATGGCATGGCATCACAAAACTGGTTAGTTTGTATACTTTAAATATGTGCAGTTTGAAAACTGGGACTAGGGCTGCCTTGGTGGCTCAGTCAGTTAAGTGTCCGACTTTGGCTCAGGTCATGATCTTGCGGTCCGTGAGTTCGAGCCCTTCGGTGTTGACAGCTCAGAACCTGGAGCTTGCTTTGGATTCTGTGTCTCCCTCTCTCTCTGCCCCTCCCCCGCTCATGCTCTAGCTCTCTCAAAAATAAATAAACATTAAAAAAAATAAAAAAATAAAATGGAACTAATAAAAAATATATGCAGTTTATTATACTTCAGTTATCCCTCAAAAACTTTGTAAAATATTTAATTGGATGTACATTTTGTGTTTTTCAGGAAGAACACTTATACTACTTGGAAAAGTGAGCCTGAAATATAAAAATTGACTATTGATAAAATGTATCATTTCCTTTTCAGTCTTTGTTAAATATTTGGGCTTTAGTTCTAACTTTATTAATTTACTTCAGGGTCTTTTCCTAGTCATTTAAGTTCTGAGGCAAAAGAACCTCCAAACTTTTGATCAGAATTGTTGTCAGAATTAGGAATATGACCAGCTTGATTGTAATTAGAGAAGTTAGAAGTGCCATTAAATTTATGATGTTTTAGTGGCCTTTGAAATCAGTCTGGAATGGAGGGGAAAGGATGTAGGCTAGGTTAGGCTGGGAAAGTTGGGGCAGTGAAAAGGAAGAAATTCTCAATGATAAATTTGGAATTCTGCCTTTTCTCTCCTGATCTGAAGGTATGGATTAAATTGCACTTTGAGAAACTTGAAGTTAAAGCAAGGAAATTCCAGAATGAGATCATTAAAAATAGAAGATCCAGGATAATCAGTTTCCAAGAAAAATATGCATAATAAAGTAGGACAAGGAGCCAGTTGTGAGGGCAAGGATCCAGTTTTAGGAATATGGATTAAGGTGTGAAAACAGCAAAGAAAAAAAGCTAGCTAGGGATTCTCCACGGGCAGAATTCAGAACACTGACTGATTCCAAGGAGAGCAGTTTTGACTTGAAACCTAGTGGTTGAACCTGAACCTGTAATAGGCTTCTTCAAAGCACCTGTGGGTATAAGGAGACTTCAGCTTTTTCATTGAGGTGGGAATAGATCAACTATGAAAAGAGACAAATATTTGCTTTAAGGATGTTAGTGAATGGAAGGGGAGTTACAACCCAGAACTTCAAAGAAATTCTTTATTTTAAACCACTGCCAAGCTAATTGAGAAGGTATACCAATAATTTACTTCACTGATGTCTGGTGACACTGTGGTTTTATGCTGTATGACTTGTAATTGTGTCAAGTCACACACAATTAAGTCTTAAGACTTAATTAGACAATTAAGAAGACTTAAGACAAGGTATCTTTAGAGACGAGAAAAGAGGTAGAGACCAAATCTCAGGACTTGCTATTGGGTGTGGTGGCAACAGGAAGTTACCTAAGACAAACAGAGCTGGTAATCTGGTTTGTCCAGTTAATTCTAGGATTAGTTTATTGGTCAGACAGGCAGTCTGTCAGATATAAATAGGTAATGTACAGGCCGCCTGGGTGGCTCAGTCGGTTGAGTGTCCAACTTTGGCCCAGGTCATGATCTCACAGCTGGTGGGTTCGAGCCTCATGTTGGGCTGTGTGCTGACAGCTCAGAGCCTGGAGCTGCTTTGGATTCTGTCGTCCCTGCTCCCTGCCCCTCTCCCATTTGCACTCTTATCTCAAAAATAAATAATAAAACATTAAAAAAATTTTTAAAAATAGATAATATACAGAGGTATCCTGGATACTTTGTTTAGGCAAGGCTCCTTTTCTTTTGGCTTGAGGAAGGGAGGGAAGTAATATGGAGTACTCTATTCTCTGAATTTAAGAAGAGTATTAGAACTTATTTTTGGACTCTTGTGTTACACAAACATTTTATGATATGGACTCGTGCTTAACATCTAATAGTCAATGGTTCTGCAGGATAGATACCTGACACAGGCCTATGAAGCTCTACGATAATTCTTATGTGAAAAAAAAATATGGATTGTAGGGCAGATATAATAAAACAGTATTTAAGAATATGGAGCAAATAGCATTATTTCATTTTTTCTAAAAATAGTATTTAACATTTTCCCTTTAACAAATTTAACAGTTTGTTCTTTAACAATAAAGTAATTTGAGAGGGTAATATCTATATAAATAAAATTTGGTAAGTCTTTTTGGGGAAATGGGACTTAAATTATAGATTATGTCCTATGCACATGGATTTTCCTTTAGTGATCCTGTGGTGGAACCTCAAAGGGATAGGCATCAGGGTGGCTCAGCTGGTTAAACATCTGACTTCAGCTCAGGTCATGATCTCACGGTTCATGAGTTCCTGCCCCGCATTGGGCTCTGTGCTGACAGTTTAGATATAGCCTGGAGCCTTTTTCAGATTCTGTTGTCTCCCTCTCTCTCTGTCTCTCCCCTTGCTAGTACTCTGTCTCTCTCTCTCTCTTAAAAATAAATACAACCTTGGGAATGCAAGCTGGTGCAGCCACTCTGAAAAACAGTATGGAGGTTCCTCAAAAAACTAAAAATAGAACTACCCTATGATCCAACAATTGCACTACTAGGCATTTATCCATGGGATACAGATGTGCTGTTTCGAAGGGACACATGCACCCCCATGTTTATAGCAGCACTATCAACAATAGCCAAAGTATGGAAAGAGCCCAAATGTCCATTGATGGATGAATGGATAAAGAAAATGTGGTATATATATATACATATATATATATATATATATATATATATATATATATACACATATATATATATACATATATATATATATATATACACATATATATATATATATACACATACATACATACAATGGAGTATTACTCAGCAATCAAAAAGAATGAAATCTTGCCTTTTGCAACTACGTGGATGGACCTGGAGGGTATTATGCTAAGTGAAATTAGTCAGAGAAAGACAAAAATCATATGACTTCACTCATATGAGGACTTTAAGAGACAAAACAGATGAACGTAAGGGAAGGGAAACAAAAATAATATGAAAACAGGGAGGGGGACAAAACAGAAGACACTCAAAAGTATGGAGAACAAACTGAGGATTACTGGAGGGGTTGTGGTGGGGAGGTGGGCTAAATGGGTAAGGGGCATTAAGGAATCTACTCCTGAAATCATTGTTGCACTAAATGCTAGCTAGTTTGGATGTAAATCTAAAAAAATAAAAAATTAAGTTAAAAATAAATAAATAAATAAAGATTTTTTAAAAGATTAAAAAAAATTAATGTGCAAAAACAACCAACTGATAAAAACAAAAACAAACAAAAATAAAACCTTAAAAAGAAAAGGCATTTTACAGCATTTCTCATACTGAGGTCAAAGAATTCCATGTGACCAAAAACATTAAGTCTCAGTAGAATGAGAAAATAAACCTTGTTTCCAATAAGGGCCCCCAAATCAAATTATAAGAGCAGATGATCTGAAATGCAAGTTTTGATTTATGATTGATCACTAATATCATGGAAAAAATTGAGGTTCTATTAATGAGGAGGAAAGAAAAAATGGATGTTGTGTAGACAGCTAACAGTTTCTGCCACAAGCTATATCATATAAGCTGTATTATCATCCAGGGTGAGTAGAAACAGGAATTTATTTAAATAGATTGGACAGTCCTGTGGAGGCTAGTCATTCCTATATAGATGAAAATTTTATTTAATAAAATTGCCTTTTGAAAAATATATGCAATGAATGTTTTAGTTATATTATTTAAATTGAATTATAGTGCTCTTATTTTCAGTTGCTCTGTATTTCATGTTTTATAATCCTGTGACCTATTATTTATGAATTGATTTAAAAGAAATAGGTAATGTGTGCTTGTGGCTCACTATTTAAAACTTACAGAAGTATTAGTGAAAAGTAAACCTCCATTTTATTCCCATTACCTAGAGTCATCTCCAGTAGCAGCCAGTTAACCTGCTTTGCAAATCAAGTTTTTCAATTATTTTTTTTATCATAGTGATATATGCACATGGTCAAAGCAGAATCAGAAAGAGCTAGTTAAAAACCAAGAGTCCCCCCACCTACCTCAATCTTGAGGCAACCATTTTCTAGAAATAGCTTCTGGTTTATATACCTGTCTCCTAACTAGTAGTCTTTACTGCTGTTTCTTAGTTGATTTTAGATTTTTACTCTTTGCTTTCCAATTGCAGGAAATATTTAGCTTTCTTATACACTCCCCTCCACATCTTCTCAGTGCAGTATATCACAGTTTTTGGATAAATCAGTATTTGTTCTTTACAGTATTATGATTATATATATATATACATATATATATATATATTTAAAATTTTTTTGAACGTTTATTCATTTTTGAGAGACAGAGGCAGAGCATGAGTGGGGGAGGGGCGGAGAGAGAGGGAGACACAGAATCTGAAGCAGGATCCAGGCTCTGAGCTGTCAGCACAGAGGGGGCTTGAACTCACGAACCATGAGATCATGACATGAGCTGAAGTTCGACGCTTAACCAACTGAGCCACCCAGGCGCCCCTACAGTATTATGATATATAAATATTTTTTGCAACATGGTATGTTATGATTTAGTTTTCTTTATTTTTTTATTTTTTATTTTCCTGTAGTTAACAATTAAGCTTATTTTTTCATTTGCTTAGTTTTCATATCTGTGGCTAAATCATCCCATAACATTCCTCCAGTTTTTTAGTATAATTTTTTGTGAGACAAATGTTAATTTTTTATACTGGTCTTCCAAATGTACTTTAGCTTAAGTATTTTAGTTGTGATACATACATATATACTTTGTATATATTTATCTTTCTATTTATCTATCTATATCAGGCTGTCTTTCTATCCTCTGATATTCCATGGACTTTTATGCTTTTTGGCCTTCCGTGTCCCAACTGTGCATAAAATATTAATTTAATTAGTGAGTTTTATTTGCCATTGAAGTAATGTGGGACATCAAGATAAAATATAGGTGGTGAATTGAAGATGAATTTTAATCACATCATTTGCATGTTGTTAAATTACCATTAATAATAACAGTGGGAAAATACCAGATATAAAATCCCATCTGTAGGGCACCTGGGTGGCTCATTCGGTTAAGCATCTGACTCTTGATTTCGGCTCAGGCCATCATCTCACAGTAGTGGGATCCAGCTCTGCACTGTCAGCATGGAGCCTGCTTGGGATTCTTTCTCTCCCTCTCTCGCTCTCTCCTCTTCCCCTGCTCTTGTACAGTGCTTTCTCAAAATAAATAAAATTAAAAAATAAATTTAAAATTCCACCTGTATGAAGCACTTGACCTCAGAGGAAAGGAAAAATCAGGCTTAAGAATTAGGTATTTTTTTGGGGCGCCTGGGTGGCTCAATCGGTTAAGCGGCTGACTTCGACTCAGGTCATGATCTCGTCCGTGAGTTCGAGCCCCGCGCCGGGCTCTGTGCTGACAGCAGGAAGCCTGGAGCCTGTTTCAGATTCTGTGTCTCCCTCTCTCTGACCCTCCCCCATTCATGCTCTGTGTCTCTCTGTCTCAAAACTAAATAAACGTTAAAAAAAAAAAAAAAGAATTAGGTTTTTTTCTTGTCTAATGTGAAAGAAGCTGAGATACTCTTCAAAATCAAGTTAGTAGCATCTCTAAAAATGTGTTTTCATTTTTGACGGATTCTGGGTAGAGTTTAGCTTTTTTAAGTAGTTTATCATTTTTTAATTTCATGTTTATTTATTTTGAAAGAGAGAGTGTGTGCATGAGTGGAGGAAGGGCAGAGAGAGGGAGAAAGAGAATCCCAAGCAGGCTGTACACTGTCAGCACAGAGCCTGATGTGGGGCTCCATCTCACGAGCCATGAGATCATAACCTGAGCTGAAATCAAGAGTCAGATGCTTAACTGACCAAGCCACCCAGGTGCCCCTTAAATAGTGTATACTTTTTTTTTTTTTAAATGTTTATTTATTTTTGAGGCAGAGTGAGACAGCGCATGAATGGGGGAGGGGCAGAGAGAGAGGGAGACACAGAATCTGAAGCAGGCTCCAGGCTCTGAGTTGTCAGCACAGAGCCCAATGCAGGGCTCAAACTCACGGACCACGAGATCATGACCTGAGCCAAAGTCAGACACTTAACCGACGGAGCCACCCAGGTGCCCCTAGTGTATACTTTTTAAAACCAGTTTATAGTTGGCATTACTCATAGAAATTAGTAGTAGACAAAATAGTTTGCTTAAGTTATTTTATATATTGGTGGCAACTTTAATAGTATTCTCTGAAGAATAATTTTCTCCTTAATTTCCAAATGACAAATTTTCTCATTAATTTCCAAATTTCCAGTGGTGTTTTGAAATTTATATAGAAAACCATATTGGCATACAGTACATACATAAGATTTATTCTGAACTATTTTTCCTATCTTCATTCTTTCTTATTTTTACATTTGACTTTCAAAAATTTTAGATGAGGAGTAAAAAGGCTTATAGGAGCAGTCTTCAGAAAAATGTGTTAAACCAACTTTGCTATGTATAACAGATCTTTGCTTTAAATGAAACATGAGTATTATTTCCTAATAGCTTTTTCTCTAACAGTTTCCTAATTATTGAGATATAATATATGTTATTCGATTCACCCATTGAAAGGATACAATTAATGGCTTTTTAGTTTGTTCACAGAGTTGTGCAACCATCACTCCACAACCAATTTCCTCTCCCTCAAAAGAAACCCTATACCTTTGTCATCCCTGTTTTCTCCATACCCTCCTCTACCAGCCCTAGGCTAATATAGTAATTAATGTACTTCCATCTTTATAGATTTATCTTTCAGGGCATTTCATAAAAATGGAATCATATAGGGGCTCCAGAGTGGCTTAGTCAGTTAAGCGTCTGACTCTTGATTTCGGCACAGGTTATGATCTCATGGTTCATGAGATCGAGCCCTGCATCAGGCTCCATGCTGGGCTTGGGCCTGCTTGGGAATTCTCTCTCTCTCTCTCTCTGTCTCTCTCTCTCTCTCTCTCTCTCTCTCTCTCTCTGACCTTCCTGCCCTCCCTCTCCTTCTCTCTCCCTCCCCTTCTCCCCTGCTCACATGCTGTCTTTCTCAAAATTAATAAACATTTAAAAAAATGGAATAATATAATATATGGCCTTTTGTGACTTAGATGGCTTCTTTGACTTAGATCTTAAAAACATTATGTTCTGTTGCAGTGTGTGTCAGTCCTTCATTCCTTCTTATTGACGAATAACATTCCCTTGTATGGATATATCACATTTTGTTTCTTTATTCATCTAATGATGGATATTGGCATTATTTATAATTTTTGCTATTATAAATTGTGATGCAGTGAACATTCGTGTGCATTTTTGTGGATGTATGTTTTCATTTCTCTTGGGTATATACCTTGGATGGAATTTCTGGATCATACAGTAACTTTGTGTTTGACCTTTTGAGGAACTGCCAGAATACTTTCTAAAGTGGCTGTACTATTTTACATTATCGCCAATGGTGTGTGAGGGTCGCAACTTCTCTACATCCTAGCCAACCTTGTTAGTATCTGTGTTTTGGTTATAGACATCCTAGTGGGTGTGAAGTGGTATCTACAGTATTCTGTTATTAATTTTGTATTAATAAATTTTTGTGAAGATTCACTAATGTAGAGATGAAATGCCATTGGATTTAAGTCACAGCATACATTTTCTTGGTTTGTATATTGTAATACTTATTAAATTCATCTTTCTAAGAACATTGTTTTAACACATAAATATGATTTAGATCTGCAGAGGGACCTACCCTTCTCACATGAAAGAAACAGCATCTTGAGTGTCAAGATATATTAAATACATCTTGTGAAGCAGTAGACCTGTTTTGTAACTGGTAGTCAATTTTAATTTGTTTTCTCCATCTAATAAGTAGTTATGATTTGATACTATTTATTTCTGTTCATTAACTTTTTTCAGTAGTTACTGAGTGGAAACTCTGTGGGCACTTTATCAAAAAGGGATGGTTAAAGTTGTGACAAAGTTGAAATATATCTTTCTCATTTAGAACCACTGGGTTATGAAGGAAGCCATCTGATTAAAATAATACTGAGGTGTTAGTGAGTAATAGAATTGGCTTTCACAAGTTGTCTTTTTTTTTTTTAATTTTTTGACGTTTTTATTTTATTTTTGAGAGACAGAGTGCAGGCGGAGGAGAGACAGAGACAGAGATACGCACAGAATCCGAAGCCGGCTCCAGGCTCTGAGCTGTCAGCACAGAGTCCGACATGGGGCTTGAACTCACAAACTGTGAGGTCATGACCTGAGCTGAAGTCCAATGCTTAACTGACTGAGCCATCCAGGCACCCCAAAGAGTTGTCATTCTTAAATTAAAAAAAAATTTTTTTTTAATGTTTATTTTTGAGAGAGAGTGAGACAGAGTGTGAGCAGGGGAGGGGCAGAGAGAGAGAGGGAGACACAGAATCTGAAGCAGGCTCCAGGCTCTGAGCTGTCAGCACAGAGACTGACGCAGGGCTTGAACTCACAAACTGAGATCATGACCTGAGCTGACGTTGGATGCTCAACCAACTGAGCCACTCAGGCGCCCCAGAGTTGTCATTCTTAAAAGAGGAGCTTGTTTTCCCAAATTTCCAATTAGTAGATTTAGCGAGGTGGTATTTTTTGTTGTTGTTACTGTATTTTTCAGTTCTTAAATTTCCATTTGGTTTTTCTTTATATCTTCTGTTTCTGTACTAAGACTTTTTGTTTTTCTGTTCAACAGTGAGTTTACCCTCATTTCTTTGGTCATTTTAATAATGGCTCCCCCAGCGTCTTTGATAAATCTAGTATCTGTCTCATGTAATTGTTGATTGTCTTTTCCTAATTGAATTGAGACTTTCCTGGTCTTCACATGCTATGTAATTCTGGGTTTTATTCCAGACATTTTTAATACAATGCTATGAGATTCTGATCCTCTTTATTTAAAAAAAATTTTTTTGTAACATTTATTTCTTTTTGAGAGAGACGGAGACAGAGTGCAAGCTGGGGTGGGTGGGGGACAGAGGGGCAGTGGCAGAGAAAGAGAGGGAAACACAGAATCCAAAGCAGGCTCCATGCTCTGAGCTGTCAGCACGGGGCCTGATGTGGGACTCAAACTCACGAACTGCAAGATATTACCTGAGCTGAAGTTGGCTGCTTAACCAACTGAGCCACCAGGTGCCCCTGATTCTCTTAAAAATCTATGGAGAGGTTGATATATTTGTTGTCTTAGGTTGTTGATCATTGATGTTGATCATTTAGGCTGCAGGTTCCAATCTATCTTTTTTTTCCATTTTGGTTGATGGTTCAATGTTGAGTTATCAAAGGCCATGCAGTGTTATTTGGATATGTTTCATGTGTGCACCACCCAGTGGCCAGTCTGGAACCTAGACAGTGATCTGTCCTAAATTTTAGTTCTCAGACTTTGTGGTGATGTTTAGATTCTGATCCATGCATGTGCAGTTAGGAGATGAACCAAGGAGTTCAAAACCAACTCTCCTGAGCTCCTTCCTCCTTTCAGTATCCATAGTGCTTTCTCTTTCCCTGGTGCTGCCGTTTTCAGTTTACCAATCGGAAGGCTGGTGCCACACTTTCCACTACTGTGATTGTGTCCAGAGCCAATCTGTAGGACAACAGAGAGGGAAAAAAATGGGAGTTTATCCATCCCTCTTGGGACTATAGGTGTTCTGATTGGACAGTGTGTTAGGCTGAATAATGGCCCCCCAGACTCTCCAGGTCCTAATCCTTAGAACCTGCATGTGGCCATGTGTCTGTGGAATTGTGGTAATAAATGCCCATGTTCTAAAATGCCAGGTTAGTTACTTACTACTTTCTGAAAATATTTTTATTTAATTAGGAGCATCTTCCTTGACTACTGGAAATAGGTTTATATACTTATGTATTCTTGGTTGTTTAAGTCTCAGTTTGAGATTTTCAACAGATGACTGAAAATTTATTGTGTGGGTGACATTGTTCTGATGATGATATTTAAAATATTTATAACCTGTCCTCCCATGTTTTAGAATGAGTATTCCAGTTGCTCTTGTTAATAAAATAAAATCCAGCTGTTGATACAGTATTTGGCACATTCTTATACAAGTTATTGAGTTAGGTTTTGTTTTTCCCATTTCTCATAGAGTTATATAGTATTTATGTAATGGTTGAGTGGTACAGAGTTTAGGTCAGTATAAGCTACCAAAGGGTGTAGGTAAGGACATGAATTGGCGTGAGTTTGTTGTTTTTTTCAAAGCTTTGTATCGAAAAGTTTTTGGACTGAAAAATAGTCCCTATTTATTTTTTATTGTCTCTTTTTTTTCCTCATAGGGTTAGGATTATTTTTTTCAGTAATCCTTGGGAGCCACATTAAGCCCTCACCAGTGTATTTATTTTGAAAGATAATAGGATATTTACTACACTTAAACTCCAAAGAGATACTACCTGAACTGTTTAATTGTCATTAGTCTACTTATTAGGTCATTTGAGAGCATCATGCTGTAATGGCAAAGTTGTTTGTTTTATCCTCATGGATAATTTCAGCCTGAGAACTCAAAACTGGCAATAACATAGTTATATATAATAACAGTTTGCAAATATTATACAAGGTACAAATAAAAGCAACTTGTTTATTTGAAACCAAACCTTTCCCTCAGAGAAACTATGTAACTATGAAGAACTTTGGTTGTTCTTTATTAATACTATATGCTTGTTACTTTATTAGCTACTTTGTGAACATGTCATTCAGTGCTTTGAACAACCACAGTAGCTGGTTTATCCTGTTTTTGGGGATGTTAACTTTGAACACTTGGTTAAGATTGTGTTTGCCTAGTGAATTTCCAAAGTTTTATTTGACATCTTGTTTAAGTTATATGACTTTTCTCATGATGCAAGTAATGATATTATTACCATTTTATGAATGAGGAAAAAATACTGAGGCTTAAGGAGGTTAGTTTACTATCTAAATATTAAAAGCTAATGCATAGATCCAAGATTCAAGTCCAAGTATCCAAATCCATATTAACTACTTTTCTATGTTGCCTCCAACTGATGATGAAAATAAATAACATTTATGGACTTATTTACCATGTACTTGGCACTATGCTAAACATGTAAATCATATTTAATTCTTACACCACATTCTATATACCATGTGGGGTATAGGTGCTATTATTATTAATCTTATTTTCTAAACTTAAGTTGAAATTATATAACTTATCCAAGACCACACAATCCCTGAGTAGAAGAGCTAGGATTTGAACTCATTTCTGTTTGGTTCCTGAGTTAACAACTGTGTTTCACTGAGAATTGCAGACTTTTACATTGATTTGTCATGTTGACTCTTATATAAAATGTGTAGCATTGTCTTACTTGGAAAAGTATCTTGCCTAGTGACAATGACTTCATTTTTTGCCCGAGTTATGTATGTCTCTGATGGTACTCTATAATTTGTGAGGGCAAGTAGGAAATGCTTTTTTTCCCCCTCTTTCTGTATTTTTAAACAAATGATACATCCTTATGGTTCAAAATTAAAAAAAAAAAAAAGGAAAGAACGAACAGTGAAAAATCTCCTTTTCACCCAGTCCCCTGGCCACCTACTTTGCCTTCCTAGAGAGAAGGATCTTACCATTTTTTTGATGTATTCTATCAGAGTTAAGATGTCTTATATGACAAGTGAATTGAGATATTTACTTTTTTGTTTTTAATTGACAATGTGACAGTTTCCTTTGGTAGTATCTAATTCTTGGGGGTTCCTTTTTTTCTTTTCTTCTCTTTTTCTTTTCTTTCTTTCTTTCTTTCTTTCTTTCTTTCTTTCTTTCTTTCTTTCTTTCTTTTTGATGAGAACATTTAGGTTCTAATCTCTTAACAAGTTTGAATTATATAATACAATGTTAACTATAGTCACCATATTTTACAGTAGAACCTGAAACTTTATTCATCTTACTGCTGAACGTTTGTACACTTTTACCAACCTGTCTCCCACTCGCCAGCCCCTGACAACCACTTTCCTACTCTGTTTCTAAGAGTGTGAATCCCTTTTCTTTTCTTTTTTTTATTTAAATATTCCACATGTAACAGATGAACATAGGGGAAGGGAAGAAATAAGATAAAAACAGAGAGGGAGACAAACCATAGGAGACTCTTAAATGCAGAGAACAAACTGATTTGCTGGTGGGGTATTGGGTGGGGGGATGGGCTAAATGGGTGATGGACATTAAGGAGGGCACTTGTTGGGATGAGCACTGGGTGTTATATGTAAGTGATGAAGCACTAAATTCTATTCCTGAAATCATTATTACAATATATGTTAAGTAACTTGGATATAAATTTTAAAAATTTGTTAAAAATATATATTCCACATGTAAGTGATACCATGAAGTTTTTGTCTTTGTCTGTCTGGCTTATTTCTCATTGTGGTTTTGATTTGCCTTTCCCTGATGATTAGTGATGTTGAACATCTTTTCACGTGCCTATTGGCCATTTGTATGTGTTCTCTATTATATAATGTGCATGTAGGTCTTCTTCCCATTTTTTAAGTGGATTGTTTGTTCTTTTGATATTGAGTTATGTGAGGTTTTGTTTTTTTTACATTTTTTTTAATGTTTATTTTTGAGAGGGAGAGACACAGAGCATGAGTGGGGGAGGGGCAGCGAGAGAGAGGGAGGCACAGAATCTGAAGTGGTTTCCAGACTCTAAGCTGTCAGCACAAGCCTGATGTGGGGCTTAAACTCAGGAACTGCGAGATCATGACCTGAGCCAAAGTCAGACTCTTAACCGCCTGACCCACCTAGGTGTCCTGTGTGAATTCTTTACATATTTTGGGTATTAACTTCTTGTGGTTATATCATTTTCAAATATCCTCTCCCTTTCAGTAGGTTGCCTTTTCATTTTGCTCATGGTTTCCTTTGCTGTGCAAGAGTTTTGTTTAGTTTGATGCCCTATTTGTTTATTTTTGCTTTTGATCCCCTTGCCTGAGGAAACAGATCCAAAAGAAAATATTGCTACGACTGATGTCAGAGAGCTTATTGCCTATGTTTTCTTCTAGGAGCTCTATGGTTTCTGGTCTTACATTAAGGTTTCTATCCATTTGGAGTTTGCTTTTGTATATGCTATAATGAAAGTGGTCCTGGTTTTATTCTTTTTCATGTAGTTGTCCAGTTTTTCTAACAGCCATTTACTGAAGAGACTGTTCCTTTTATCTCCTTTGTTGAAGATTAATTGACCTTCTAAACATGGGTTTATTTCTGGGCTCACTATTCTATTCATTGATCTGTGTGTCTGTTTTTGTGCCCGTACCATACTGTTTTGACTTTATTATAGCTTTGTAGTATAGTTTGAAATCTGGGATTTGTGATACCTCCAGCTTTGTTCTTCTTTCTCTAGATTGCTTTGGTTTTTGGGGATCTTTTATGGTTTCATACAAATTTGGGGATTATTTGTTCCAGTTTTGTGAACAATGCCATTGGAATTTTGATAGGGATTACATTGTCTCTGTAGGTTGTTTTGGGTAGTATGAATATTTTAGCGATATTAATGTTCCCAATTCATGGGTGCAATATATCTTTCCATTTCTTTGGGTCTTCAGTTTCTTTCATCATTGTCTTATGGTTTCAGAGTATAAGTTTCCACATTCTTGGTTAATTCAATTCCTGATATTTTATACTTTTTGATGTGTTTGTCTATAGGTGATAGTTGTTCTAACAGATGTGATATACTGCCTCATTGTGGTTTTGATTTTCATTTTCTGATGATTAGTGATGTTGAGCACCTTTTCATATACCTATTGATCATTTGTATGTCTTTGGAAAAATGTCTATTTGGTTCCTGTGCCATTTGAAAAATCAGGTTTGTGTATGTGTGTGTGTGTGCACACACTATTGCATTGTATGGTATCATACAACATAAATATGTTATCATATTTTGCAAATATTTGCAAATATCTTCTCCCATTCCATATGTTGCCTTTTCATTCTGTTGTTGGTTTCTTTTGCTGTGCAGGCATTTTTTGGTTTGATATAGTCCCACTTATTTATTTTTGTTGTTGTTGCCTAGAATGAATATGTGTTTGGGTTAGTGGGGTGTTTCTCAAATTTGGTTGATAATAAGATATCCCAAAGGCTATTTATTTGTTAAATGTGTATCTGTGGTTACTGGGGGAACAAGTAAGAAAACAATGTCTTAGCACAAAGTTACTATCATCATTCTTCAAAATAGTATTTAGAGTCCCTATCTTTTTAAAGTCCCAGGGCAGCATTGGCATGTGACAGCACCTCACTAGCATTCCCTGGTACTGTTAACTTCCCTGCAGGTTTATTATTGCCAGTAGTCAGTGAATATAGTGCAGAAAGAATGCTCTGTGATCAGTTGCCTCATTATTTCTTGACTTGACCTAGAGTCCTAAAATAATAGGAAGGAATGGGCAAAAGGCAGTCACAAACATGTTACTATCTTGATTATCCATCCTTAGGGGAATGGTAGTCCAGGTTCTGTGAATGTGATTTTGGCTAGATGTACCATTTCTGGGATGTAGGGACCTGATAATATCTCCTGCCCCTCCTCCAGCTGCTCACTCTGTTTTTTAGCTTATTTTTGTCTGTCTAATAATCCCAGCAGGAAGGACCAGGAAAGGAAGGAGAGATGGGCGGGGACATATTCATGTTGTCTTTTTATTCACCTTTCTTATCACAGAGTGGAAGCGTTTCTCTCTGGAAACAATATTTGTAAATGATGACTGCATTCCTATACTAGCTCCCAAGCTTATTTAGTTAATGACAATACAGATGAAATACATACATTCACAGTAATATGCCTTTAAAGTCCTTATCATGGTTGTTGTTAATTACTCAGTATTATAGCCACATTATAATTTAGGTAGAATTCTGGGGGTTACCTAGGGAAATCTGATCATTAATTACTAAGGGAAAATGCGTTCTGTATTCTAAATAGTCATTTTTACAAACTGTAGGTGTATAGTGCATTTGTAAGTTGGGAATGATTTCCTTGTTTCTTAATAACTAGAACTACTTGTGAGTTATTTAAGGGCTACCTTTGGGTTAGGTTTTGTTTGATTTTGCTAGTCAGTCTTTAAATTTTGTGAGTAATTCCATGACACTACAGACTTGCAGTGGTCAGGACTGAAGTAAGTCACTTTCTTTGCTAGATCTTACTAAGCTAGAGAGGGCAGAGATGCATTTGGGGTAAAATATATAGAACAAATTTTGCCATTTTAACCATTTTAAGTGCATTTTAGTGGCATTAATTGCATTCACAGTATTAGGGACACATCACTGTCTTTGTCTAAAATGTTTTTATCATCACCCCAAACAGAAATTCTGTACCCATTAAGCAATAATGCACCCCTCTCCCCCACCACAGTCCACTTTCTACCTGTATTGAATTTGCTTATTCTAAATATTTCATGTAAGTGGAAGCATATGATACTTGTTTTTTTTGTGTGGCTTATATCCCTTTTTACATAATGTTTTCAAAATTCATCTATATTGTAGCATGTTTTAGAACTTCATTTCTTTTTATGGCTCAATAATATCTCATTGTAAGTAATGACTTTTAAAAGTGGTAGGTTTGTCAAGGGCACCTGAGTGGCTCAGTCAGTTAAGTGTCTGACTTTTGGTTTCAGCTCAGATCATGATCTTACAGTTTGGTGAGTTTGAGCCCCACATCAGGCTCTGCGCTGGCAGTGCAGAGGCTGCTTAGGATTCTCTCTCTCCCTCTCTCTGCCCCTCTCTGCCCACTTGTGCTGTCTCTGTCTCCCAAAGTAAAAAACTTAAAAGAAAAAAAAAGTAGTAGGTTTTTCATTCACATCCTTCTGTTTAGCATTTCTCTTACAGTATTCAAGTTTTTTTTAAATCTTGCTAATTGTTTAATTAAACTGATGTGACAACTCAACTTGAAGATGTAGGATGTCATAAATTCAATGAAAAAAATTTTTTTTGGTTTCACCCCATTTAAATTTGGAAGCATTGAAACAGTTAGGTATATTCCCCTGACCTAGTCCCAGCCTCATTTTCTGGCTTTAGAGATGGGGGTGGAACTAGAAGCCACCGGGGGATTTTGGTACAGTATCATGATGCCGAAGTTTGTACTACTAGAACCGCTCATTGGAAATCTGCTATGTCATAGGGATGGAATTCAGCTGTTTGAATTGGGAAACTGGAACCTTCCTTTCTAGGCATGTGAACGTGTCCTTTTCCCCTGCTGCTTCTTAACCATAGTTAATATGCATACTGGTTAATCCCGTGCTGTTCTCTATTTAGATGGAATTAGATTAATGAACAGTAGGAGAATATTTAATTCTTTAATCACTACCATGCAGCATAAAATTGTATTAACTTAAGCAAAAAGGTCATAGCTTTATTAGCTAAAATTTTCAAGCTTACTTGAAACATACCCTTATATGTTCTGAGTTTTTAAGAAGCTAATTTAAATACATTTAATCTTGTTGCCTTTAGCCTAGTGCCCTAGCCTAAGATGAATTTGATACTATATGTTACCTATTTTATTAGCCATTCCTCCCACTTTTTCATTTACAGAACTAATACACATGCCTTCTATGTCAAATCCAAATCACTGATAAAAAGATGTTTAATAGTTATGATCAAAATAGAGTCCAGTTAGAACTTCTTTAGAGCCTTTTCCCAAGGAAAATATAGAATTGTTTAATCAGTACTCTTTGTGTTTATAATCACTCAGCCATATTTGCATGGCCCTAACTATAATATTCAGCCCACAGTCTACCGAAATATATAAAATATAATATTATGAGATCTTGTCAAATACTTGTCTAAATAAAGTAAGCATACATTTACTTTCTTATTGGTTAATTTGATTACTGTACCATTTAAAATTTCTAGAACATGATCTTTGTCATAATATGGAATCTAATTTTTTTTTTTTTGTAACTTTTAGGTTAACTGGGTTAGGAATATGAGGGAGTTGGTCTATTTCTCATATATGACCTCTTAGAAAGGTGCATTTTTAAATTCAGTTTTATAAAAATTTTAATTGAGCCCTTTTTCAAAGTAATAGAAAAATGTAAGAATTGATATTTTAGTGATTAAAAGATAGTTTTATTCATTTGATTTTCATTTCCCTAATGTCTAAGATGTTGAGGATTTAAAAAAAAATTTTTTTTTTTTGCATTTATTATTTTTGAGAGACCGAGAGAAACAGAGCACAAGTGGGGGAGGAACAGAGATAGAAGGAGACACAGAATCCGAAGCAGGCTCCAGGCTCTGAGCTGTCAGCACAGAGCCCCATGTGGGGCTCGAACTCATGACCTGAGCCGAAATCTGAAGATTAACCGACTGAACCACCCAGGTGCCCTGCTGAGGATCTTTTCATGTGCTTATTGGTCATTTGTATATCTTAATTGGAGAAATAAATGTCTGTTTAAGTCATTGCCCATTTTGTTATAAAGTCTCCTTTTTTGGTTTTTGTTTTTCATTTGCTCATTGTTAACTGGGTTGTTTGGCCTTTTGTTGTTGAATATAGAATCCTAGGCAGTGTGCGGAAGTTTTTATTCTTCTTTTCAGCACTTCAGATGGATTCCTTTTATTGTCTTCTGGCTTGCATTGTTTCTGATTAGAAGTCAGTGATCATTTTTATTTTTGTTTTGCTATGTAATGTGTCCTTTTTCCCCTCAGTGCTTTCAAGATTTTCATTGTTTTTTCAAAAATTTATGATATAGTTTGGTTTTCTTTTTTAATGTTAATTTAATGTAATGTGTCCTTTTTCCCCTCAGTGCTTTCAAGATTTTCATTGTTTTTTCAAAAATTTATGATATAGTTTGGTTTTCTTTTTTTAATGTTAATTTATTTTTGAGAGAGAGATGACAGACAGAGTTGTGAGTGGGGGGAGGGGCAGCGACAGAGGAAGACACAGTATCCAAAGCTACAGTATCCAAAGCTACAGTATCAGAGCTCCAGGCTCTGAGCTGTCAGCACAGAGCCCCACACGGGGCTTGAACTCATAAACCATGAGATCATGACCTGAGCTGAAGTCAGATGCTCAACCGACTGAGCCACCCAGGCACCCCTTGGTTTTCTATGTTTATCTTGTATGAGGTTCTTTGAGCATCTTGGATCTGTAATCCAACTTGAGATATTCTGCCACTATCTTTCAAATATGTCTTCCCTTTTCTTGGCCTCCAATTACATGTATACAAAATAGTGATTTTTCATATTATTGGGACTCTGATCTTCTTTTATTTACTTTCCATCTCCTCCTTACCCCCCATTTGTAGCCTTTTTTTCTCACTGTACTTCAGTTGGGATAGTTATTGTTGTCCTGTCTTCAAGTTCACTGATTTTTTTATTTGCCATGGTTAAATATGCTGTTAAAGCTCTATAGTAAACTTTTTCAGGTATTGTTATTTTTTTCACTCTAACAATTACATTTTCCTTTTCTTTTTTCTTTTTTTTTTAATTTTTTTTTTTTTTTTACTCTTTGTTTTTGAGACAGAGAGAGAGAGATACAGAGTGTGAGTGGGGGAGGGACAGAGAGAGGGGGAGACACAGAATCCGAAGCAGGCTCCAGGCTCTGAGCTGTCAGCACAGAGCCCGATGTGGGGCTGGAACCCATGAACCATGAGATCATGACCTGAGCCGAAGTCGGAGGCTCAACCGACTGAGCCACCCAGGCGCCCCTACATTTTTCTTTTAAAATATAATTTCAGTTTTCATATTCATGTCTTCATTTAAATCTTTAAGCTTATTTAATAGTTATTTTCAGCTTCTTTTATGCCAGTTTTTATTCTCTCTCTTTTGCCTGACTTTTTTTCTGGTGATTGGTTACATTTTCCTTTTTTTCTTATGTCTAGTAATTGCTTACATATGCTGGATATTATAAACTTTCTGTCTTGAGTACTTGAATTTTGTTGTGTTCAGTTAAAGAATGCTGCCAGTCTTTTATTCTAGCATATGGTGAAATTAATTGCAGATTAGTCTAATTGTTCTGGGGCTTATTTTAAAGTAGTCTTTGCTCTAAATCTTGTTTAACAGCTCTAATAGTAAGGATTGATTCTTCTGGGGTCTCTTCTTTTTTTTTTTTTTTTAATTTTTTTTTTAACGTTTATTTATTTTTGAGAGAGAGAGAGACAGAGCATGAACGGGGGAGGGGCAGAGAGAGAGAGGGAGACACAGAATTGGAAGCAGGCTCCAGGCTCCGAGCCATCAGCCCAGAGCCTGACGCGGGGCTTGAACTCACGGACTGTGAGATCGTGACCTGAGCTGAAGTCGGACGCTTAACCAACTGAGCCACCCAGGCGCCCCTTCTGGGGTCCCTTCTAAAAGCACTGGATATTAATTGAGGTTTGTCTTCTGACTGGTCAACTCTATATGAGCTTTGGCCTCCCAATCCCTGATAGTCATTTTCTTAGTATTTATTCTTTTTTTTATGGAATTTACATTATGCTCTTGTATCTTATTCAGAACTTCAAGGGCCCTTTATTATTTTTTGGAGCTAAGTCTGACTCTCTCTTAATGATATTTTGGTATAGGAATTACAGAAAAGTAAAATTTGATTAGTATAATGAAATGCATTTGAAAAAAACACATTTTGTTGTAATAGACTCTCCGCAAAGACAGTAGTGTAGACAGAAATACTTTTTATCTGTAAGAGGAAACATTTTTTCAGTACATATATAAAGAGAATCAGACTTTGCATTTGAATAACAATATTTGAAATTTTATGGGTGTTAAGTATATTTTATGCAAATGAGCACGTCATGTTTTTGTAGATTATGTACTGTGGGTCTTATTGTGCACTTGAATTATTCATTGAACTTCAGCAACATACAGTGTGACTCATTTTGTGTATTCATGTTAGTATGTATTTGTCATTAAATTACCTAAAGATAAATTTTAGGCATATAGGTTGGTGGAATTATGGTCTTTGGGAGAATATATATTTTTTAACTTTTAGCATTTGTACCCTTTTCTTTTTTAACTCTGTGAGTCAATAGAGATGAGGTTATGCTTTTGTAACAGATGTTTCCCCTACAGTAGTAGCTTGAGATAACACAAGGTTATTTTTCACTCAGAAAAATTCTGTTGATGGAGTTAGTGATTCTCCATGATAACTCCTTTGTCAGAAAGAGCTATAAATCACCAAGGTAGAGGTGGTCGTGCTAGGGAGGGGTCTCTTCCCTGCTATTAGGTACTTAGCCTAGAAGTGGTGTATGTCATTCTGTCATTAACCCTTTGGCCACAAATAGTCATATAGCTCTTTTCAATTGGAAGGAGCATGAGGAAATGTCTCCTTGTCTTTTGCCCCAAAAGAAAGGAGAAGTAGATTTATGAGAGCATCAGAAGTCTCTTCCACAAATATCTATCTAGGCTTAGTATTTTCATGCTTTATGCTTAAATACACCCTTTTTGAAGATATCCTTGGAATTACTTTCTTTTTCTCATTATCCTACCTCCCTGTTACCTTATTTCAGAATGCCCTCTAGGAAGGAACACTGAAACATTGTTCATATTGAAACATTTAATCTATATAAAAATGTAGTGATTAATTTAGTTGAGAAGAGAAGGAAAAGAGTATATGTATATGGGAATATAAGTATAAATTCATGATGTGTTTTCCAGCACTGTCCACTGAAAAGTCTGAGAAACAATCACTAATATCCAAGCAATAAGCACCCCTAGCACCTCTAATCAACTATTTGCACCCCCCCCCCCGGCTCTTGTATACAAAATATATCTCAGTGGAGTGCCAGGGTGGCTAAGCATCTGACTCTTATTCCAACTCAGGTCATGATCTCATAGTTTGTGGGTTTTGAGCCCTGCATTGGGCTCTGACAGCGTAGAGGTTGCCCTGGATCCCCTCACTCCCTCACTCTCTGCCCCTCCCCTGCTTATGCTCTCTCTCAAAATAAAAAAGTGTGTGTGTGTGTGTGTGTGTGTGTGTGTGTGTGTGTGTGTGTGTATCAGGAAGGCCAAATAGTAGATTAGGGGAGTTTTCTCACTATATAAAAAGTATTCTAGGGGCACCTTGGTGACTCAGTCATTTGTGTCTGACTTCGGCTCAGGTCATGAGGGTTCTTGCATGATCCCTCATGCATTCAAGCCCTGCCTCAGGCTCTGTGCTGACAGCTCAGAGTCTGGAGCCTGCTCTGGATTCTGCCTCCCCCTCTCTCTCTGCCTCTTCCCCACTCATGCTCTGTCTCTCTCACTCTCAAAAAACAAAAATAAAAAATAAAATAAAATAAGGTATTCTAACCAATTAATAAAAAATGGTAGAATTATATTTACCAGCATTTTTTAACCTTTAATCAATTTGTGAATGTAGGCAGTGACCATCAATGGCTACTAATATCATAAAGATATACTAAGATAAGCAGTCATTATGTGCCTCCTGATGGAGATACAGTGCACCAACGGGGAGATGGTTTTTGCCAAAAAATATCGTTTAAATTTGATCAGTTCTCTGGAACTGACTACCATTGCCCTTGGAAATACAGAGGACAGAATCATCAAAATGCAGACTTTGGGAAACTACTCAAGACCAATGTCTTGGTTTCTTCAGCAAATAAATTGTGAGGAAGGAGAGAGAGAGAAAGAAAATGTACATATTAAGACACTTAAGAATCTAGCAACCAATTATAATATGTTTTAGATACTGATTTGAACAAACAAGTTGCAAAAAAAATTGTGAGACAATTGGGGAAACTTGAATACTGACTAAATATTTGGTGATACTAAGGAATTTTTGTTAGTTTTTGTCTCCGTCTGTTTGGGATGTAATACAGTGCCATATTCTGAATGGCTTATAAACAACAGAAATTGGTTTCTTACAGTTCTAGAGTCTGGGAAGTTTAAGATTAAGATGCCCACACTTATAATGTCTGGTGAGGGCTTGCTTCCTGCTTCGTTAGATAACCGTCTTTGCTATGTCTTCAGGGAGCTCTCCCAGGCCTCTTTTGTAAGGGCAACTAATCTCATTCATGAGGACTCTACCCTCACAACCTAATCACCCCCCCCAAAGCATCCCACCTCACATTGGGTTTCAACATAAGAATTTGGGGGAAACCGTGTTTTGTGTTGTTTTGTTTTTTGTTTTGTTTTGTTTTCAGTGTAGTAATGCTAGTATGGTTGTATTTTTAAAGTATCTTGTAGAGATACATAATAAAATATTTACATATCAAATTAAGAATAAACTGTATAGCATCTTTTTTTTTTAATGCACAGAATAAGTTTGTTGTTGTCTGGGCATTTCCAGAAAAATCAATTCTTCACTAACAAATTTAGGTCTGCTGTGTTGTGAGAAAATTAGTTTTGAAAGAAATAACATCTTCAAAAGATCACATAGAAAAATTTTGATAAGGGAGTAAAACTAATTGATGAATCAAATCTTCATTAAAAGTTTAAATAGAAAAATATTGATCCTCATGAAAATTATGTAAAATGAAGCAAAAATTAAAAATATTTATTTGGTTCTATTGACTATTAATCACACAGTTTAAAAGCTGTAGTAGAATTTACTCAGAAAAAAGTCATGAGGTCATTGATCATGAGTTAATTCTTACTTATTAACAAAGTGGAGTCAAGCTCTGCTTTCTGTCTTCTGCCCTGAGAATAGCATTTACACACAGGAGCAGCTTTTCAGCCTGAGTCCTGGAATGAGAAGACATGTGACATATTTCCTTCACCTATATGCAGTAGGATGGAACTAAGGCTCAGGAAGTTAAGTGATTTGTCTAAGATCATAGAGCCAATAAATTAATAAAGCCTGGCTTCAAACCCAAGTCTCTGTCACTTGAAATGCCGTGATATGAAACAGTTTGCATCACTTACTACTTTCCCTTACTACTTTCCCAAGGAATAGTGGAATACCTTTGTAACTTGTAGCCAAAATACAGTGGAAGAGAAGGATCAGGGCATATACTAGTGGTTGAAACACAGCACAACCTTTCTTTAACTGTGGAGACCTATGTACCTCTGCCTTTTTAAAAAAATCTTTTAACTACATGCTAAGAGCTCTTGATATATTATAGAATAAGTCTTTCTCTTTTAAAATGCAGATTAATTTCCCTCTCTTCTGAACTCATCATATTATTTACAGGGATGATATCATTATCTGAAAGGGGGTTAGTGAGATCATTACCACAACCATCAATTTTATACCACTTTTATGCCACATTAGTATAACAGTATGACAGGTCTCAGTCTGGATATTCATGGCTACCAAATATTTAAGAAATGTTTTTTATTCTTCTTTATTTGTTAATAGCTACCGAAAATCGCCAAAGAGATTTTTAAATAAAGATCTTGTAACCAGTTACAATAATAACAAACACGTGCTTTTTTTTAAAAGTAGCATCAAAATATCCTTGCTATCCTTTGCACACCCCCTCTCACCAATCCTAAAAACAAAGCTGAGGTAATGACCATGGCACTTAGTATTTCATAAATGTTAAAGCATTGTCAGTTGTAATGTAACTATTGCTTTAGAAATAATTTTTTGGGGATGAAGAAAGATATTTACACATTAGATGTGTTGGATGCATCATGATTTCTGGAACATTAAAAATGCTGGAAAATACATATATGTCTTAGAATTCAGAAAATATGGTGATTTTCCTGGGCCTCTTTTCCTCATCTGTCAGATGAACTTTTGAACTTGGTGGTTTGGGAAAGTTATTACTGTTCTTATATTTTGGGAGTGAGGTACCAGTATTTTCCAGCACTTAAATGTTGGCTATTGTTTTTATTATTATAAAAATAATTTATTAATGGAGTTAGTGTTGGGTTAAACACTGTAGTGCTATGATTAAGTAGCTTCTTACTGACTGGCAATATAAAGATTGAGATACGTGATATAGCATTTTACCTGTAGTATACAACAGTGTGTATTAAGTTCCTTTCTCCCATCTTTGCTACTGTCATGTGTATTAATTTAACATACGCTATAAACACATTACATTTTTACTGTTATGCTTTTAGGCAGCCAATTATCTCTTAGAGAAGTTAAAAATAAGAGAACAACTATATTTTCTGTGTACCTTCATTTATGCTGTTCCTTATTCTTTTTCCTTTGTGTACATACATGTGTCTGGTTTGGTATTCGATTTCCTTCCACCTAAAGTACTCTTTCCCCCTTTTATGTGGTGCAGGTTTGCTGGTAATGACTTATTTGTTTTCATTTCTTGGAAAAGTCTATTTGACTTTTCTTTTTGAAAGATATTTTCTCTGGGTATAGGATTCCGGTTTTTCTTCTTGGTGTTGTAAACTTGTCACTTGACTGTCTTCTGGCTTACTTAGTTTTCAGTGAGAAATGTTTCAATACAGTATGTCTTTTTTCCTCTGGGTGCCTTAAACATTTTCTTTTTATCTTTGGTTCTGAGTAGTTTGAATATGATTTGTCTATTTGAATATGGTTTGGGGGTGGGGTTAGAGGTATAATTTATCCTACCTATTGTCTGAACAACTTCTGTGTCTTTGTTTTGGGAAATTCTCAGCATTTATGTCTTCAGATGTTTCTTCTGCTCCATTCTCTTTTACTTCTAGGATTACACCTGCATGTGTGTTAAATCATTTGGTTATCCTACAGCTCTTAAATTTTGTTTTGTTCTTTTCTACCCACACATTTTTTCCCCTTCTGTTTCATGTTGTACAATCTATTACTTGATTCTGTTGAGTTTACTATTGAACCATTCCAAAGCTTTATTGAACTCACTATTCATGTTTTTCCTTGCTTCCTCGTGTAACTTATAATTTGTGGTTGAAAGGTGGATGTTTTATGTTGGACAGTAGAGACTGAGGAGGATAGTATTTATGCCTGGCTAGGCCTTTAGCATGAGTAGTTGAGTCAGTCTCATCTGTGGTTGAGCTGTATTTTGTATTGCTATACTTAGCCATAGCGCACTATAGGCTTCAAATTCAAGTCTAGGGTTACCTTTTTTAGGGTGGAGTCTCATTTGCCAGAGGATTCTTCAAATGTTTGCTCTACCTTCAACTTTTTATCTTATTTTCTTGTTGTTATGATATTTCAGAAAGGGTCTCTTTGTATGCTCTTCCCTCCCCAGCAGTAGACTGATATTATTTATTCTTCAGTGTTTGCTAACACAGTGGTGGAAGTGGGTAAGGGTGCTAGTTGGGGGGGAGGCATTCTGTTTTATGTTTTTGTTTCAGTTTAAAGCTGTGACAGTGTATCCCCACTTCTTAGTGATTCTGCCTCTCCCCAATGGTAGGGGCTATCTAAAGGTCTATGATGTTTTCTACCCCTGTCTCAGGGACAGAGGTTTTTTCTGTTACCTTCCTCCAGTTTATGCAGTTTATTTTTAGTTATACCAAGTGAAAATAGTTATTCCACAAAGTATATGTTAAGGTTTTTTAAAAAAGAGACAGAAGGTAAGTAGGAGAGGGACACGAAGAGCGGGAAACACAGAATCGGAAGCAGGCTCCAGGCCCTGAGCTGTCAGCACAAAGCCAGATGCAAGGCTCGAACTCATGAGTGGTGAGATCATGACCTGAGCTGAAGTCAGACGTGTAACCAACTGAGCCACCCAGGTGCCCCTGTTAAGGTTTTTTTTAAAGTGTTTTTTATGTTCTGATCTGGAACCATTTCCCTAGACTAGTTTTTGCTAGGCTTTTCTGTTAGTGGCACCAGAGATACATAATTTTTGGCATCAGTTGTCAAGAGTGTTATTGAATATATTTTTAAATATCACTTAATAAATATATATTTTCATTTTTCATATTACTATGTAAGTTTTATTTCTTGAATTCTTTTTTATGGAAGTATAGTTGATATACTGTGTTACATTAGTTTTAGGTGTACAACATAGTGATTCAACTTCTGTATACATTATGCTATGCTCTATACAAGTGTAACTACCGTCAGTCCCTATACAATACCAATGACCAGTATATTCCATATACTGCATCTTTTATCTCTGCGACTTATTCATTCTATAACTAGAAGCCTGTATCTCCCACTCCCCTTCACTCATTTTGCTGATCCTCACACCCTCTTCCCTCTGGCAGCCTTCATTTCTTTATATCTGTGGGTCTGTTTTTTGCTTTTTGTTTGTTTAGATTCCACATATAAGTGAAATCATACAAGATTTGTCTTTCTCTGTCTGATTTATTTCACTTAGCATAATACCTTCCAGGTCTATCCATGTTGTCGCAAATGGCAAGATCTCATACCTTTTTTATGGCTGAGTAAAAGTCCTGTGTGTGTGTGTGTGTGTGTGTGTGTGTGTGTACACAAACCACATCTTTATCCATGCATCCATCAGTGGACATTTGGGTTACTTCCATATCTTGGCCATTATAAATAATGCTGCAGTAAGCATAAAGGTGCATGTATTTTTTCAAATTAATGCTTTCATTTTCTTTGGGTAAATAGCCAAAAGCTGTAGCTGTCCAGTTTTCCCAGCACCATTTATTGAAGAGGCTGACATTTTCTCATTGTGCATTCTTGCCTCTTTTGTCATAAATTAATTGACCACATAAATGCCAATTATTATTTTGGGGCTGTCCTGTTCCATTGATCCATATGCCTATTTTTATGCCAATACCATACTGTTTTGATTATTACAGTTTTGTAGTATATCTTGAAATCTGGGCCTATCAGCTTTGTTCTTCTTTCACAAGGTCGCTTTGGCTATTTGGGGGTCTTTTTTGGTTCCAGACAAATTTAATATTGTTTGTTCTAGTTCAGTGAAAAATACTTTCTTTTTTTAAATTTCTTAATGTTTATTTTTGAGAGAGAAAGAGCATGCGCGCGCAAGTGGAGTGGCAGAGAGAGAGAGGGAGAGACAGAATCTGAAGCAGGCAGAGCCAGACACGGGACTCAAACCCACAAACCACGAGATCATGACCTGAGCCAAAGTTGGACGCTTAAATGACTGAGCTGTGCAGGCGCCCCATAAATACTTGGTATTTTAATAGGGATTGCATTGAATCTACAGATTGCTTTGGGTTTGAACTGTTCTTAATCATACATTTTTCGACAAAAATTCTGCATGGTAAAAACTGGGTCACTTTGTTTTAAACAACAGCACTTTTGACACCAAATGTATGGGGTTTTTCCCTATATCAGTCAATTTTTCAACTCTCTGGACACCAACTGGATGTCCTATAATTTCGATTCAATTCTGAGATAAGTACCTGGAATTAGTGCAGACCTCCAATTCTGCCCCCTCCTTCATATGCCAGTCTCAAGTCCTGTATTTCTGACCAGTTGGCTATAAATCTAGGGTTCCCATGACCTCCTCTTTGGGTTTGACAATTTGCTAGATGGCTCACAGAATTCCGGAAGGCACTCTATTTACTATTACCAGTTTATTTTATTTTATTTATTTAAATAAATTTATTTTTTAATTTACAATCCTAGTTAGTTAGCATATAGTGCAGCCATGATTTCATGAGTAAATTCCTTAATGCCCCTTACCCATTTAGCCCATTCCCTCTCCCAAAACCCCGCCAGCAACCTGTTTCTTCTCTACATTTAAGAGTCTCTTATGTTTTGTCCCCCTCCCTGTTTTTATATTATTTTTGCTTCCCTTCCCTTCTGTTCATCTGTTTTGCATCTTAAATTCCTCATGAGTGAAGTCATGATATCTGTCTTTCTCTAATTTTACTTAGCATAATACCCTCTAGTTCCATCCACGTAATTGCAAATGGCAAGATTTCATTCTTTTGATTGGTAATACTCCATCATGTATATATACCACATCTTTTTAAAAAAATTAATTAATTAATTAACTTTTTAATTTACATCCAGGTTAGCATATAGTGCAGCCATGATTTCAGGAATAGATTCCTTAATGCCCCTTACCTATTTAGCCCATCCCCCCTTCCACAACCCCTCCAGCAATCCTGTTTGTTCAAGAGTTTCTTATGTTTTGTCCCCCTGCCTGTTTTTATATTATTTTTGCTTCCCTTCCCTATCTTCATCTGTTTTGTATCTTAATTCCTCATATGCGTGAAGTCATATATTTGTGTTTCTCTGACTGATTAATTTTGCTTAGTGTAATACCCTCTAGTTCCATCCACGTATTTGCAACTGGTAAAATTTCATTCTTTTTGATTGCCGAGTAATATTCCTTTACACACACACACACACACACACACACACACACACACACACACCACATCTTCTTTATCCATTCCTCCATTCATGGACATTTGGGTTCTTTTCATACTTTGGCTGTTGTTGATAGTGCTGCCATAAACATTGGGGTGCATGTTCTCCTTTGAAACCGCACACCTGTATCCCTTGGATAAATACCTAGTGCAATTGTTGGGTCGTAGGGTAGTTCGATTTTTAATTTTTTGAGGAACCTCCATACTGTTTTCCAGAGTGGCTATACCAGTTTGCATTCCCACCAGCAGTGCAAAGAGATCCTCTTTCTCTGTATCCTCTAACAATGTCTGGTGTTGCCTGAGTTGTTAATGGTAGCCATTGTAGCAGGTGTGAGGTGGTATCTCATTGTGATTTTGATTTGTATTTCCCTGATGATGAGTGATGTTGAGCGTTTTTGCATGTGCCCGTGAACCATGTGGAGGTCTTCTTTGGAAAAGGGTCTATTCCTGTCTTTTGCCCATTTCTTCACTGGATTATTTGTTTTTTGGGTGTTGAGTTTGAGAAGTTCTTTATAGATTTTGGATACTAACCCTTTATCTGATATGTCGTTGCAAATATCTTCTCCCTTTCTGTCAATTGTCTTTTAGTTTGCTGATTGTTTCCTTCTCTGTGCAGAACCTTTTTATTTTGATGAGGTCCCAATAGTGCATTTTTGCTTTTGTTTCCCTTGCCTCTGGAGACATGTTGAGTAAGAAGTTGCTGTGGCCAAGATCAGAGAGGTTTTTGCCTGCTTTCACCTCGAGGATTTTGATGGCTTCCTGTCTTACATTTAGGACTTTAATCCATTTTGAGTTTCTTTTTGTGTATGGTGTAAGAAAGTGGTCCAGGTTCATTCTTCTGCATGTCGCTGTCCAGTTTTCCCAGCACCACTTGCTGAAGAATATCCATTGGATATTCTTTCCTGCTTTGTCAAAGATTGGCTGTCCATATGTTTGTGGGTCCATTTTTGGGTTCTCTATTCTGTTCCATTGATATGAGTGTCTGTTTTTGTGCCAGTACCATGCTGTCTTGTTGATTACACCTTTGTAATACGTCTTGAAGTCCAGGAGTGTGATTGCCTCCAGCTTTGGTTTTCTTTTTCAAGATTGCTTGATTCGGGGTCTTTTCTGGTTCCATACGAATTTTAGGATTATTTGTTCTAGCTCTGGGAAGAATGCTGGTGTTATGTTGATAAGATTTGCTTTGAATATGCAGATTGCTTTGGGTAGTATTGACATTTTACCAATATTTGTTCTTCCCATCCAGGAGCATGGAATGTTTTTCCATTTTTTGTGTCATCTTCAATTTCTTTCATAAGCTTTCTGTAGTTTTCAGTGTATAGATTTTTCACCTCTTTGATTAGATTCCTAGGTAGTTTATAGTTTTGGTGCAATTATAAATGGGACCGATTCCTTGATTTCTCTTTCTGTTGCTTCATTATTGGTGTATAGGAATGCAACTGATTTCTGTGCATTGATTTTATATCCTGCGACTTTGCTGAATTTATGGATCAGTTCTGGCTGTTTTTGGTGTAATCTTTTGGGTTTTCCATATAATCATGTTGTCTGCAAGGAGTGAAAGTTTGACTTCCTCCTTGCCTATTTGGATGCTTTTTATTCCTTTGTGTTATCTGATTGCTGAGGCTAAGACTTCCAACACTGTGTTGAATAACAGTGGTGAGAGTGGACATCCCTGTTGTGTTCCTGATGTCAGGGGGAAGCTCTCAGTTTTTCCCCATTGAAGATGAGATTAGTAGTGTGTCTTTCATATATGGCTTTTATGATCTTGAGGTATGATCCTTCTACTCCTATTTTCTTCAGGGTTTTTATCAAGAAAGGATGCTGTATTTTGTCTAATGCTTTCTCTGCATCTTTTGAGAGGATCATGTGGTTCTTGTTCTTTCTTTTATTGATGTGATGTATCACATTGATTGTTTTGCGGATATTGAACCAGCCCTGCATCCCATGTATAAATCTCACTTGTTATGGTGAATAATACTTTTAATGTACTGTTGGGTCTGGTTGGCTAGTATCTTGTTGAGAATTTTTGCATCCATGTTCATCAGGGAAATTGGTCTGTAGTTCTCCTTTTTAGTGGGGTCTTTATCTGGTTTTGGAATCAAGGTAATCCTGGCTTCATAGAATGAGTTTGTAAGTTTTCCTTCCATTTCTATTTTTTGGAACAGCTTCAACAGAATAGGTGTTAAGTCTTCCTTAAATGTTTGGTAGAATTCCCCTGGAAAGCCATCTAGCCCTGGACTTTTTTTGGGGGGGGAGATTTTTAAATTAAATTTAATTTTTTTAAGACTTTTTTTTTTTAATATTTATTTAGTTTTGAGAGAGAGAGGGAGAGAGAGAGCACAAGTGAGAGAGTGGCAGAGGAGACACAGAATTTGAAGCAGGCTCCAGGCTCTGAGCTGTCAGCACAGAGCCTGATGTGAGGCTTGAACTCACGTACTGTGAGATCATGACCTGAGCCGAAGTTGGACACCCAACAGACTGAGCCACCCAGGCGCCCGGGAGATTTTTATTACTAATTCAGTTTCTTTACTGGCTATGGGTGGGTCTGTTCAAATTTTTTATTTCTTCCTGTTTCAGTTTTGGTAGTTCATATGTTTGTAAGAATTTGTCTATTTCTTCCAGATTACCCATTTTATTGGCATATAATTGCTCATATTCTCCTATTGTTGTTTGTATTTCTGCTGTGTTGGTTTTGATCTTTCCTCTTTCATTCTTGATTTTATTTATTTGGGTCCTTTCCTTTTTCTTTTTGATCAGACTCACTTGAGGGTTATCAATTTTGTTAATTCTTCCAAAGAACCAGCTTCTGGTTTCATTGATCTATTCTACTGGTTTTTTTTGTTTTTTTGGTTTTTTTTGGTTTCAATAGCATTGATTTCTGCCCTAATCTTTATTATTTCCTGCCTTCTGCTGGTTTTGGGTTTTATTTGCTGTTCTTTTTTCAGCTCTTTAAGGTATGAGGTTAGGTTGTGTATCTGAGATCTTTCTTCCTTCTTTAGGAAGGCCTGGATTGCTATATGCTTTCCTCTTATGACCGCTTTTGCTGTGTCCCAGAGGTTTTGGGCTGTGGTGTTATCTTTTTCCTTGGCTTCCATGTACTTTTTAATTCCCTCTTTAACTTCTTGGTTAGCCCATTCATTCCTTAGTAGGATGTTCTTTAATCTCCAAGTATTTGTTATCTTTCCAAATGTATTTTGTAGTGTCGTGGTTTGAAAATATGCATGATGTGATCTGCATCTTTTTGTATTGAGGGCTGAATTGTGTCCCAGTATGTAATCTGTTCTGGAGAGTATTCCACGTGCAGTGGAGAAGAACGTATATTCTGCTGCTTTAGGATGAAATGTTCTGAATATATCTGTTAAGTCCATCTGGTCCAGTGTGTCATTCAAAGCCATTGTTTCCTTGTTGAGTTTCTGATTAGATTATCCGTCCATTGTTGGAAGTGGAATGTTGAAGTCTCCTACTCTTATCAATGAGTTTCTTTATGTTGGTGATTAGTTGATTTATATATTTGGATGCATCCACATTTGGAGCATAAATGTTTACAATTATTAGATCTTGGTGGATAGACTCCTTAATCATGATATAATGCCCTTCATCCCTTGTTACAGTTTTCATTTTAAAATCTAGATTTTCTGATATAAGTATGGCTTCTCTGGCTTTCTTTTGGCGGCCATTAGCATGATAGATGGTGTTCCATTCCTTTATTTTCAATCTGAAGGTGTCTTTAGGTCTAAAATGGGTCTCTTGTAAACAGCATATAGATGGATCTTGGTTTCTTATCCATTGTTACCCTGTGTCTTTTGATTAGAGCGTTTAGTCCATTGATGTTTAGAGTGAGTACTGAAAGATACAAATTTATTGCTGTTATGTCACCTGTAGAGTTGGAGTTTGTGGTGTTGTTCTCTGGTCCTTTCTGGTCTTTGTTGCTTTTGGTCTTTTTTTTTTTTTTTTTTTTTTGTCTTTTCTTCCCTCAGAGAGTCCCCCTTAAAGTTTCTTGCAGGGCTGGTTGAGTGGTCATGAACTCCTTTAATTTTTGTTTCTCTGGGAAACTCTTTAAGTCTCCTTCTATTTTGTATGACAGCCTTGCTGTATAAAGAATTCTTGGCTGCATGTTTTTCCGATTCAGCACATTGAATATATCCTGCCACTCCTTTCTGGCCTGCCAAGTTTCTGTGGATAGGTCTGCTGCAGACCTGATCTATCTTCCCTTATAGGTTAAGGACTTCTTTCCCTTGCTGCTTTCAGGATTCTTTCCTTGCCTGAGTATTTTGTGAATTTGACTATAATATGCTTTGTTGATGGCTGGTTTTGTTGAATCTTATGGGCATTCTCTGCTTTCTGGATTTTGATGTCTGTGTTTCCCAGGTTAGGAAGGTTTTCCACTATGATTTGCTCACATAAACCTTCTACCCCTTTTTCTCCCTCCTCATCTTCTAGGACCCCTGTGATTCTGATGTTATTCCTTTTTAATGAGTCACCGAGTTCTCTATTTCTTATATCATGCTCTTTTGCCTTAGTGTGCCTCTTTTTTTCTGCTTCATTATTCTCCATAAGTTTGTCCTCTCTATCGTGGATACGTTGCTCTGTTTCTTCCATCTTTGCTGCTGTGGCACCCATTGGAGATTGCAGTTCAATAGTAGCATTTTTTATTTCATTTTGACTAGCTTTTACTTCTTTTATCTGCAGTAAGGGTTTCTAGTCTGTTTTTAACCCCAGCCTGTTTTCTTATTATTGTGATTTTCAATTCTGGTTCAGACATCTTGCTTGTATCTGTGTTGATTAAGTCCCTGGCTGTCATTTCTTCCCGTTCTTTCTTTTGGGATGAATTTCTTCGTTTTGTCATTTTGAAGAAAGAAAAGGAATTAATAAAGTACAAAAAAGTTAAACAATTAACAACAAGAAAATCAAATGAAGAATGCTGGGTCGTAGGTGTGTTTTGGTCTCATTGTTGAAAGAAACTTGATAGATTAGAGAAAAGGGAGAAAGAGAAGAAAAGGAAGGAAAGAAAAGAAAAAGGAAAACATTTGAGAAAATGAATGCAATAAAATAGAATAAAATGAAATGGAAGATAGAATATAAAAAGTTTACAAAAAAGTAATATAGTAGAAAAAAATTAAAAATATTTTTAATAAAAATGGAAAATAAAAATAAATTTTTTCTCTTTCTGTATTCAAGAATAAGAAAAGAAAAAAAATTAAATAGTTGGACTAACAGAGTCAAATATGATTGAAATTACATCTGGTTTCCCCTAGAAGTCAAACTATGAAGCACTTTATAGTCTGCAAACTAAGCAGGCAGAGAGACTTGTGTTCTTCAAGAGTGCGGTTGGCCCATTTGGGCAGGGCTTAGTGTAATGGCTCCATTCTCCACTAGATGGTGCTGCTTAGCTTAGTGGGGTAGATTGTTGTGGGTGTAGGTGTGTAGGGGCATGCATGGGAGGGGTGAAAATGGAGTCACCCAGCTACCCAGTCTCTAGTATCAGAACTCTGTGCTCTTCCCTACTAGCAGTCAAGCACCCCTTCTTTGTCTCTGGCTTCTGTCCATTCTCCGTTTCTACACTGTGTGTGACCAAGGCATCTGGCTGCCCGGCGGCACCTCCCTCCTGAGTTTTATCTCAGATGGGGCCGTGTTTCCCAACCCCTCATTTCTGTACTTATTCTCTGGGGGAGGGTCTCTCTCAGCAATGGCTGGGTGCTGGCCACCCCCAGGAACGTTCGGGAGACCGTGCCACTGCTGATGCCCAGAGACTGCAGCCAGCCACCAGCCCTTCCCAGAAAAAAGTTTGTGCAGTCATGTAGCAGCAGCATTTCAGGGATTACGGCAAATCACGGCACACATCTGGCACCAGGCTTCACCCTCAACATCCTGGCTCTGACACCAGTGAATGTGGCCATTCTCAGGGATCTGCTGGGACCTTTGCCTGTGGGGAGGCCACACTGCCTCTACCAAATGTCCTCCCAGTAGGAGAACCACCTCTCCCTGTGTGGCCCTCGGACCCCTCAGACCTCACACTCTGCCTCCAGGGATTTCCCCTTCCTACCAGAGCTCCGCCAGGTATTGAGCTGTGGAGTTTCAGACTCTGCGCTCCACCTGTTTATAGAGTCTTAATGGAATTTAAACCCTCTCCTTTCTCCCTTTTTTGTTTAGTCCCTGTGGCTGTTTCCACTGTTCCTTTTTCTCTCCAGCTGCTTTCAGGGGTGGGTGCTTTTCCTGTATTCCCCCACCCCCCGCCTCACATGCCTCTTCTCCCCAGGCAAAAACAGCTCCCTATCCTCAGCGGCTTCTTTCTCTCCCAGTTCGCCTCTCCACTCTGGATACCTGCCCAGTTGTGTGGTTCAGGTCGTGCAGATTGTTGTATTAGTCCTCAAATCAGTTTTCTAGGTGTGCAAGGTGGTTTAGTGATGATCTGGCTGCATTTCAGGTCCTAGAGACAAAAAAAGCCTTCCATGCTGTTCTGCCATCTTGGCCCCTCCTCTTATTATTACCTATTTATTTAAAAAAATTTTTTTTTAATGTTTACTTATTTTTTGAGAGAGAGAGAGACAGAGTGTGAGCAGGGGAGGGGCAGAGAGAGATGGAGACAGAATCTGAAGCAGGCTCCAGGCTCTGCGCCGTCAGCACAGAGCCTGATGCAGGGCTTGAACTCACAGACCGCAAGATCATGACCTGAGCTGAAGTTGGACGCTTAACCAACTGAGCCACCCAGGCACCCCTACCAGTTTATTTTTTTAAAGACTGCAACTTAGTAACAGCCAAATGGAAAGAGACACAAAGGGCAAGGGGTGAAGGTGGGCAGGGAGGGGGATGGTATGCAGAACTTCCATGCCATCTCTGGGTGTTCCCCTCTGCTAGCACCTTGATGTCTTCACCAACCCCTGGTTTAGGGGTTTTTAATGGAAGTTCCATTATGCAGGCATGGCTGATTAAATCACTGGCCATTTATTGGCTATTGGTGATTAAATAAATCTCCAGCACCCTTCCCTTCCTGGAGATTGGGAAGTGCTGCTGAATATTCTAACCCTCTAATCACATCTTTTCCTCTGACTACCAGCTCACATTCTGAAGCTTTGTAAAGGCCTACCAAGAGTCATTTCATTAGCATAAACTCAGATATGAATGAAAGGGACTTATTGGGTAAATAACCAAAGATGCTTCTTTTACCTATATCATTCAGCAAAGAGTTTTAGAAGCTCTTGTGTCAGAAACTTGGAGGAAGACCAAATATTTATTTCTTATTATATCACAATATCACCTTAGGCGCTCAATAAAGAATTACTAACTGAATGAATTTATGTCATTGTTTTTGCTGTCCCTGTCTTATGCATAGCTTTTCTTCTTTAGTTTTGATTACTAGGATACTCCTTTCTTTTTTTTTTTTTTTTAATTTTTTTTTTCAACGTTTATTTATTTTTGGGACAGAGAGAGACAGAGCATGAACGGGGGAGGGGCAGAGAGAGAGGGAGACACAGAATCGGAAACAGGCTCCAGGCTCTGAGCCATCAGCCCAGAGCCTGACGCGGGGCTCGAACTCCCGGACCGCGAGATCGTGACCTGGCTGAAGTCGGACGCTTAACCGACTGCGCCACCCAGGCGCCCCTAGGATACTCCTTTCTAAGAGTGTATAAAACATCTTGAGGGGTTTCTGTATTTTTTACTTTTATAAAATTGAATATATTTGGTATATAACATTGTGTACACTTAAAGTATACAAGGTGTTAATTTGGTGTATTTATATATTGTAATATGATTGTCATTCCATTTTTAAACATTCAGAGGGTGTCAGTCTTTCAATTTTTTTAATGTTTATTCATTTTTGAGAGACAGAGACAGAGCATGAGTGGGGGAGGGACAGAGATAGAGGGAGACACAGAATCTGAAGCAGGCTCCAGACTCTCAGCTGTCAGCACAAAGCCCGACACAGGGCTTGAACCCACGAACCTAGAAATCTTGAGATCATGACCTGAGCCGAAGTTGGACGCTTAACCAACTGAACCACTCAGAGGCCCCAGATGTCGATCTTTCAAATCAAAATGTATGTAAGTTTTACAGAGGTTGAAGGAAATTCTGTAATTACACAAAATTCTTACCACATTATTGGGGCTATTGAACCTTTATCTTCTTGGACCTTGATAAGGGTTCCAAAGAAAAAGAATAGTTAGTGTGTGAGCCAGTGATATATATATATAGTAGAATAGATAAAGTGTATTTTTGGCTGAGTGCACTAACAAGATGTATAACATCATTTTACTAAAGTTTACCAGAGTCTTGTTTGGAGATAGAGACAAGATTTGGTAAAGGTGGTATGAGCCTCAAATTCCTCAACAACTGAAACCTCTAATGTTGGCTTTATCATTTTCTCCTAGGTGATATACTGTTCTTTTGGTGGAACATCCAAAGGACTGCACTTCAATAACTTAATAGTTGGACTTGTCCTTCTTACAAGAGGCAGAGATGAAGAGAAGGCAAAATGTACGTACTTTAATATCTCAAAATGATAATACTACATTTGTGTGCGGAATAATTTACCTGAAAATTCTGATGACAGTGAAAGCATTTGAGTTGATATTTCTCCAAAGAAGATACACAAGTAGCTAATAAGCACTTGAAAAAATGGTCAGTGTAAACTTATTAGGGAAATATATATTAAAGTTACAGTGAGATACTTCTTCATACCTACCAGGATGACTAAAATAAGAAAGATAGGTAATAATTAGAGTTGGTGAACAGTGGAAAAGTTGAAACCCTCATATATTGCTGCTGGGAGTGTAAAATGGTACCATCACTTTGGAAGATTGTTAGGTAGTTCCTCAAACTGCTAAACATGGAGTTATCATATGACCCAGCAATTCCACTTCAGTATGTTCACCCCAAAATTGAAAGCATGTATTCATTAAAAAAAAAAAAATGTACAAGAGTATTCATGGCAGCACTGTGCACAGTAGTTGCAAGATGGATACAACCCTATTATCCATCAACTGTTGCATTCAACATAAACAAAATGTGATACCTCCATATGGTAAAATACTTCTCAACAGTAAAAGAATAAAGAACTAATGCTGCAACATGGATGAACCTGAAAATATTATGTTAAAGTGATAAATGCCAGTCAAAGTGTAGGCCACATGGTATGTAATTCCATTTATATGAATTGTCCAGATTAGGCAGATGCATAGACACAGTAGATTGGTGACTTCCAGAGGCTGGCAGGGAATAGGAAAATGGAGAGCAGCTACTAATGAATGTAGGGTTTCTTTTTGGGGTGAAAGTTTTATTGAAAATTTCCCAGGAGAAGTAAAGAAAACATTTACTTTGAAAATTCCTAGGTTTTAACCCTTGGCCACCAGATGCTGGGTTTTCTTTCTTCCTTCTTCCTTTTCTTTATTTTTTAATTTATTTTTATTGTTTAAATTTACATCCATGTTAGTTAGCATATAGTGCAACAATGATTTCAGGAGTAGATTCCTTAATGCCCCTTACCCATTTAGCCCATCCTCCTCCCACATCCCTCCAGTAACCCTCTGTTCTCCAGATTTACCTTCTTCCTTTTCTTTTTTTTTTCTTCTTTTTTTCTTTTTTTTAACATTTATTTATTTTTGAGAGACAGAGACAGAGCATGAGCGGGGGAGGAGCAGAGAGAGAGAGGGAGACACAGAATCCGAAGCAGGCTCCAGGCTCCGAGATGTCAGCACAGAGCCCAACGCAGGGCTCGAACCCACAAATTGCAAGATCCTGACCTAGGCCGAAGTCGGACGCCCAGCAGATTGAGCCACCCAGGCGCCCCAACCTTCTTCCTTTTCTAACCTGCCTTCTGACTGCTTCTCCTAAATTCCTCAGAATCTTCTTTCTTAATCCTAAATTTAGGCTGTTCTTTTTAATCTATTTCTTTTTTTATAGTTTTATTGAAGTGTAATTGACTTGCAATAAAATGCACACATATAAAGTGTGGACTTTGATAGGTTTGGGGACGTATATATACCCACATTATCACAGTTAAGATATTGAACGTATCCATGAACCAACGTGGAATTTAACTGTGATCCTGGTTTTTCAAATTAGCATTCCTCTGCCAACAAACAGATACTGTGGCTCCACGCAGCCAGTAATTAAAAATAACATTTGGGGGCATCATAAACACAAACATATAAAGTCCGTCCTTCCTTCCTTCCTTCCTTCCTCCCTCCCTCCCTCCCTCCCTCCCTCCCTCCCTTCCTTCCTTTTTTTATTTTAGAGAGAGAGTGCTAGTGGGGAAGAGGGGTGGGCGGGGAGCAGGGAGAAAAGGAGAGAGAATATCTTAAGCTGGCTCAGCGCAGAGCCTTACACTAGGCTTTAACCCCACAACCCTGGGATCATGACCTGAGCCAAAATCAAGAGTCGGCTGTTCAACTGACTGAGCCACCTAGGCACCCCTAATTTTTTTTTTATTTTTATTATACAATTGTATTAGGTTCCTAGGGCTACCATAACAAAGTACTGCAAACTTTTGTTAAGTGGCTTTTAAAACAACAAAAACGTATTTCATAGTTGTGGAAGCTAGAAGTCCAAATTGAAGATGTTAGCAGGGCCCTGCTCCCTCTGAAACCTATATAGAAGAATCCTTCCTTTTTTCTAACTTCTGGTGCTGGTAGTCCTTGCTGTCCTTGGCTTGTGTGTGCATCACTCTTAATTTCTGCCTATCTCCTCACATGGTTTTCTTCTGTGTTTTGTCTTCTCTTCTTATAATCAGTCATATTGGATTAGGACTCACCCTAATGACCTTACTTTAACTTGATTATATCTGCAAAGACCCTGTTCCAAATAAGGTCACATTTGTGGATGCCGGGGTTAGGACTTTACCATCTTTTGGTGGGACACAGTTCAACCCGTAACAGGTAGTCAGAGCACTCCAGCAAATACTCCCCCTGAAGAAATCCTCCATGGGATGTGGGAAGGCAAGCAATGAAACCCCCTGGGCCTTCAAAGGGATGGAATGTCTCCTCTATCTTTCTATCTTCTATCTTTCCAAATAAGGTCCCATTCATAAGTTCCTGGAGGTTAGCGTTTCAACATATCTTTTTGGGAGATGCAGTTCAATCCATAACAACAGTATTTCAAACATACATACAATATGTACATCCACCTGCTTTATTATTTCTTAACATTGTGTCACATTTGTGCTGGATCTTATTTTTTAGGAAATAAAGTATTACATCCAAAGTGAGGCTGTCTCTCTGTATCTCTCCATGGTCTCATTCCCACTCTTCCCTTTACAACTGTAACCACTCTCATGAATATAGTGATCTTTTGTTCCTCATGCAGGTGTTTCTACCTTTATGATATTTTATATACCTTTAAACGTATCTTCAGTTGTTTTGCAGATTTTAAACTTCTTAAACTTTTTTTTAAAGTTTATTTATTTCTTCTGAGAGAGGGAGAGAGAACACAAGTGGGGAAGGGGCAGAGAGAGAGAATCTCAAGCAGGCTCACAAACCGTGAGATCATGACCTGAGCACAAGTCAGATGCTTAACCAACTGACCCACCCAGGTCCCCCTAAACTTTTTAAGTAAATGGTATATGGTACAGATTATTTTATAATTTGCTTTACAATCCCAAAAATATTTCCCTGAATATTTTTTTAAGTTTATTTATTTATTTTGAGAGAGAGTGCATGAGCGTCAGAGAGAGAGGGAGAGAGAGAGAATCCCAAGCAGGGATTGAGCACCGACATGGAGTTTAATTTTAGGAACCATGAGATATGACCTGAGCTGAAATCAAGAGTCAGATGCTTAACTCACTGAGCTACCCAGGTATCCCTTCCCTGAATGTTTTTGATATTTATCCATCTTGAAGCACTTAGTTCCTATATTCTAACTGCTATGTAGTATTCCATTGTGTGTGTGTATGTCAGTTTACCCATTTTCTTATTGATAGATATTTATCTTTTTTCCTCTGAGTTTTGCTATTACACATAATATTCCAGTGAACATTGTTGTTCTTGTGCACACGTATGAAAGTTTCTTGAGGGTGGAAGTCGAGCTGCTTAGAAGTTGAATTTCTAGGGATGCTTGGGTGGCTCAGTTGATTGAATGACTCTTGATTTTGGCTCACGTCATGATTCCAGGGTCATTGGATCGAGGCCTGTATCGGGCTCCTTGCTGAGTGTGGAGCCTGCTTGGGATTCTCTCTCTTGCTCCTTCTGTCCCTCTCCCCCACTCGCACACACCCTCTTTTCAAATTAAGAAAAATTTTAAATTAAAAAAAAGAAGTTGAATTTCTAGCATACATCACTTTTGCCAGATTTTGGCAAGTTACTCTTTAAAGTGGTTGCAGTAATTCATACTCTCATTAACAGTGTACAGTAGTTCCTGTTTCTCCCAATTTATTGCTATCACTTTGTATTGTCACACCTAAACATTTTTGCAAATTTGATGTGTTTGAAAAGATATCATATTGCTGTTTTAATTTGCGTTGTTGGTTTTCTTTTTTTTTTTTTTTAGGAATAAATTAAATGATATATTGATAAAGTGCTTGGCACTAGTAATCACTTAGTAATATTTACCTCTCTCTTCCCTCTCTACTTCTGCCAGGGTATATTTAATCTATGGTAAGTTTAATTTATTCTTTCTTTCTTCTAGACATTTTTAGTCTTTTTGCAAGTGAATCTGGGAGCTATGTTGTACGGGAAGAAATGGAAAGAATGCTCCATGTGGTGGATGGTAAAGTCCCAGATACACTCAGGAAGTGTTTCTCAGAGGTATATTTAAAGATTTACATTTCATCCCTATCTGTTACAAAGTATTAACTCTTAGTTATATAATGAGCTTAGCTATGATGAATAGATGTTTATGTGCAGCATATTCTTGACATTTTTGTTTTTAATGGTTGATGTTTCAATTATTTGTGTGCTATTCTCAAAGGTCCATGACACTTAATACTGTTATATTTGTGAATCTTAAAATTTCCAGTTCTACTTTAAAGACAACTGTCTATACTTAAGGGATAATAAAACACACTCACATTCTTACACCAATACATACACACTCACTGGTGATCATACATGCCACTGCTTTTCATCTTATAGTGTATCATTGGCCTTAAGTCATTCTGTGACTCTCACCCATCAAGGTCTATTTTATCACTTACTTGACTTAGCTGATTTGCATAGTGAAAAATTTGGGTGTGAAAAACCTGTCGTTTTCTTCTATTTTCATAAATAATATATTTTCATTATAGAAAAACAGTAGAAAATGTCTATCTTTAACAGAGAAAATTCTTTTTTTTTTTCTTCCTTTTCACAGGTCTGCTAATATGGGAAATGCCCTAAAGATGGTAGAATTAAAAAAACCCTTTTAGAATTTTCTGATGTTTTCCTGCAGCACACTCAATGCTGCATGATTCCTCATGGGTGGCTGTTTGAGCCACTTGCGTTTTACAGATATGACAGTCCCTCACTGCTGTGGGTTTTATTCATTTTAGTTTAGTCGCCTTCCTAACTGTAAAGGCCTTGATTGTCAGTACTCCAGCTATATGCATGTATCTGGTTTTCATAGCTCTTTGGACTCTGTAGCTTTAGTTTTTCACTACTCTGGCTTTGAGTTTCTTCTGTGTTGATAGCACCTGGAGATTTCTGTATCTTGCCTTCAACTTGGCTGTACAGTTTTTAGTAGTGGTTATGGTATTATATTTTACTCCATATTTCTGTGTGTTTGGTGCAAAAGGATTGGCTTCCTGCACTGCAAGTTGCTGTGATAGTATTTCAGTACTTCAAGACAAGCTAGGCTATGGTTTTTCTCTCCAATAACAAACATTTCCTGTCCAAAAAAAGTAACCTAATCTTTGCAGGCCTGATTAATTGAATTTTTCACACAGATGTAAAATGCATTAATACTCTGTACATCTTGGAGAATGTATATTTTTCTTATTAAGTTTTATGTACGTATTCCCATTTTGATGGGAGTTCAATGTGGCTAGCTACCCAGTTCTCCAGAATTTAGGCACAATAGCAGGTACCTATATGAGATGATAATTAGTGCTATAGGGAAAGATTAAGTAGAATAAGGGGGATAGGTGGTGATGGGGAGGAGGTGGCAGAGTGTTGGTATTTTGTATAGGGTAGTTGGGAAAGGCTTGTCACATAAAGTGACATTTGAACCAAGAATTTAAAGGAAGAAAGATCAAACTATGCAGAAATCTGGAGGAAAACATTTTTTAAGACGAGAGTACAGCAAAGGCCGGGAGTTGGAGTGTGCTTGATATGTCCAAGGAACAACAGAGGAGCCAAATGAGCTGGATTAGATTAAGAGACTCGTAGAAGTTACAGAGGTTGGGGAAGGGTGTGACATGAAGTGGGGAGATTATATATGGCTCTAGGACAGTATGAGTTCTTTGATTTTCACCCTGAGTGAGGTGGAACCAATTAGAGGGTTTGGGGCAGAGAAATACATGATTTTTTTTTCTTTTTTTAAACATGATCATTTTGGCTCTTACGTACAGGGTAGGCTAAACAGAGTCCATACAAGATATCTGTGACTAATCTAGGTAAGAGGTGATGATTATGTAGATCATAATATAGCAGTGAGGTGGTGAGAAGTTTTCAGATTCTGCATTTATTTTGAAGGGAGAGTTGACAGGATCTTATATGGATTATGGGCTGTGGCAGAGAAGAGGATGACTAAAGTGTTTGACTTGATTTAGTAAGTGAATGGAGTTTCCATTAATTGAGATGGCTAAAACTACTTGGGGGAGGTTTGGGGTTTTGATATCAAGAGAGATTTAGGACATAATTAAATTTGAGAATCATTTTAGACATTAAACTGATGCCAACTATGCTTTTTGATATATAAATTAGCATTCAGAGGATAGGATTTGTTGGCTTAGAGTTGAGGATGAGATCATCTTAGAGTAAATTTAGATAGAAAACAGATTGGAAGACTGAGTCCTTTACTCCAGGGTTGAAAGGTTAATGAAATGAAGAAGACTCAAAACAGGAGCCTAAGGAATAGCCTGTGAGGAGAACCAAAAGAGAATGGTGTCCTGGAAGCCAAGTGATGAAAATATTTTAATAGAAAAGAGTGTTTATATCAAATAAACTGAAAGGTCAAATGAGTTGATTTTTGATCACTGAGAAATGATCATTAGAATTGGCAATGTAGAGGAAGGTCCTTGGTGGAGGTCCTGTGGAGTTAAAAAATTCACTGGAGTTAGGATACCAAAAGAAGTTTGGTCATAAGAGAAAGTAGTGAAGGGGGAAAGTGGAATGCTTAAAATTGCACTTAATGGAAAGGGAACGGTTATTATAACAAGATCATAAGACTTGTTAGTTAAGTCTGCAGTTAAGTGTTGTATGAAGGACAAGATCTTTGGAAAAGGAAAGATCAAAGAAATGAGAGGCCCTGGTTTTGGAATACTCATGTAGATGGCTATTTAAACCACTAGATACTTACAGTTGGTTAAAAACAAAACAAAACAATCAAAAAAATCACAGTAAATGGGCTAATTTTTATCTGATTCAACTATTTAATATATTATGTGCTGTGATTTCTGAGTAATGTGTCTGATTGTATCCAAACCCTTGCTTTTCAAGTTACCATGTTTCAGTATGAGTCTACTTATATTAGAAAAGACTTATTTGGACCTCCCATAACAATGTTTTGTGTTGTTTTTTGCAATCCTAAAAAGCCACCAAAACTATAAAGAGAAGCACTTTAGCTAAATGATGTGGACCTAGCACCTAGATTTAAGTGACATGGAATAGGTTTCAGCCTTTTCTTTTTTTTTCCTTTTTAATTTTTTTTTAACGTTTATTTTTGAGAGAAAGAGAGAAAAAGAGTGTGAGCAGAGGAGGGGCAGAGAGAGAGGGAGACATAGAATCCGAAGCAGGCTCCAGGCTCTGAGCTGTCAGCACAGAGCCTGACATGGGCCTTGAACTCACGAACTGTGAAATTGTGACCTGAACCAAAGTCGGAAGTTTAACTGACTGAGCCACCCAGGCGCCCCTCAACTTTTTCTATCTTATGCTTTTTTTAGCCTTAAAAGATGAAGTTATAAAGGAATCCACATAGGAATTGTATTGTTCTTTTCTTATATTTTCTTTGGTTGTCAGTTTTTAAGATGGAAATTCATATTGTTCTTAAAAGATGTGTCAATTTTAGGAGTCTGTTTATTTTTATTTGCCTTTTATGTTACTGGATTTTTTTTTTTTTCTAAACTGCTATTGTGACAATTTATAAAAGGAAACTTTGCCTTTGCTTTCTGTTTTAGAAGACACCCATGACTCAAAAACATAAAAAGTCAGGTTTAACAGATGGCATTTTGGTGCTACCAGTTATGCAGTGATCCGAATGGACAGGTGGATTTCAGTGGTTACTTTATATTTCACTAAGTCAGCCAGGAAGTGTGGTGCGTAGCTAAGGCTCAGAAACTTTGGACTACCTGGGTTTAATCATATATTTGCCACTCTATCTTAGATCTTAGATTATTTAACTTTTTGAAACCTCAGTTTTCCATGTCTAAAATGGGGATGGTAGAGTAGAGTGTTGCTTTGAAGATTAAATTAATATGAAATGTTTAGGGGTGCTTGGCTGACTCAGTCATTGGAGCTTATAACTCCTGATCTTGAGATTGTGAGTTTGAGCCCCACGTTGGGTAGAGAGATTACTTGAAAACAAAATCTTAAAAAAGAATGTTCAGAACAGTGCTTAGGGAATTGTAAATACTCAATATTAATGATATGTGAAGGTGGTAGAAGTGCCTATTATAATTAGCAACTTTTTGCTTTCTTGTACATGAGGGTACATTTTATAACATCTTAGTCTCACTGAAACCATTGATGCTACATGTTTTGCTTCATCTACAATCCCATTGATTATAAGATGTACCTTTATGTATTATAAAGAGAGAAAAGACCTGCCAGTTTTAGTTGAAGGATACTCTTGGTTTGAAAATTCATCCCAGTGTCAGAGATGTTAATATGTAAAAATGTACATGAGCTTATGGGATTTATACTACTAATCCTCTTTCTAAACTAAACATGGGGAACAGAGAGAATAAGGGTATGATCCCTAATCTCTCAACATGTTGGCAATGTCCTCCCATACCCCTGCAGCAAGTCTGAATGCCATATTCTTCCATTCAGAAAAACAAGACTGTCAATGTTGTCTAGATGTTTTGATTGCACTGTTAAATGTTCTGAAACTAGTAAGCTAAGCATATTGCTGTATTTTAATAGGATGCTGCCAAACGGTGTATAAATGATTTCTATCATATCTCTTTTAGGTTAGGAATTATTTGTATCCCTTAATATTTCTATCAGGAATAGACCTGATAGGCTTCTGAATGTCATTCTTCATTGTATTTCCATGTGGGTTGCTTCTGTCTTTTTCTCAGAAACATCTGGCTCTCATTCACCCTCGGTCCTCCTGTCTTCCAGATTAAGAAATTGACTTGCACAGCTATGTCATGTTCTTTCTCATCCGGGATACTTTTTTTTTTTTTTTTTTAAATCGAGAGATGTAGAAGACAAAATACTTGACAAAAAAAGCAAAGAAATAGGAATCTACTTGTTTTTTTTGTATTCTAATTGACTTGTGAATACATGTTTTCAGTGATGCCTTCTAGAAGAGGGCTCCTGGATAGTTGTTTTTAATTTGCCAATGAAATTTAAAAAAGCATTTTAATACCATACATATTTAATTAAAATATGCTGATTCTTAAAGTTTAAGGTGCTGAAGAAGAGGGATAAGGCAAGTAAAAAATTGGCCTTATTAAATATAGAAAAAAAATACACTTTTAGAGGGTGGGGAAAATGGGGCGGTTCAATGGGTATAAAGTTTCTGTCATGCTAAATGAATTACAGAGATCTGTTGTATAACATAATGCCCATAGTTAATAATGCATTATTGTGCACCTTAAAATTTGTTTAGAGGGTAGAGTTCATGTTAAATGTTCTTACCACAAACCAGCCAACCAAACAAACAAACAAGTAAAAACAAAGATGCAAGGAAACTTTGGGAAATGACGGCTATGTTTACCATCTTGATGTGGTGATAGTATCATAGGTTTTGCATATGTCCAGTCTCATCAAATTGTACATATTAAGTATCTTTGTATACCAATAATACCTCAATAAAACTGTTTTTTTACAAAGAGGAAAAAATACACTTTACTGATTTCAGGATATACCTTAGAAAATAATATGTGAGTTATTAGTAACAATGCACTGCTTTAATGAATTGATGAAGTAATTTACAACTAAATTGCATAGATTTTATGCAAGTGGAAGTTCTGAAAATACAATTATTTTTTAAAACAGTTTGATTTCCAAATATACACCCTGTAGTGTTAGATAATCCTTTCTTTGTAGATATTAGCAAGATAAATGTTAACAAATTTCAAATTTCAAATTGTACAGTTTTAAGTAAGATACCTTAAAATTTGACTAAGCCTATGTGTTTTTTTTTTCCTTTTAATTTTAGGGTGAAAAAGTAAACTATGAAAAATTTAGAAATTGGCTTCTTCTAAACAAAGATGCTTTTACCTTCTCTCGTTGGCTACTATCTGGAGGTGTTTATGTGACCCTCACTGATGATAGTGATACTCCCACTTTCTACCAAACTTTAGCTGGAGTCACACATTGTAAGTAACGGCATTTCATTGTTTTCTGTCCACTTTTAATACAGTTGCCTAGTAATATGAGAATATGCCTATTAAGGAGAAATTTACTGGTCAGTGTATTTTTTCTTCCAGAGTGTAATAAAATGAAATGCTAGAGCTTTATGGGGCACCTTCATGGCTCAGTCGGTTAAGCAACGGACTCTTGATTTCAGCTTGGGTCATGATCTCTTGGTTTGTGGGATTGAGCCCCACATCAGGCTCTGCGCTGACAGTGCAGAGCCTGCTTGGGATTCTCTCTCTCTCTCTCTCTCTCTCTCTCTCTCTCTCTTTCCCTCTTTCTCTCTCTTGCACGCACGCACAAAATAAACATTTTTAAAAAATGCTGGAGCATTGAGTACATAGCTGAAAAAGAAAACTTTTTTTTCTGTACTCACTGAATGCTTTTATACTTCAAATACGTAGGTTTTTTTCCCCACACAAAGTTATTCCTCAATGCTCTGTAGATACCAATTGCGTGTTCTGCAATTTGGTTCACTTCTGACACGCTATCTCCCCCGGGGGGGGGTTAGCACAGACCCCACAGGTTTAGGACTCAATCTCACAAGACCATTTTTTTGCTACCCACAGAAGAGGCCAGTCATAAATCCTGGTTGTTGCCAGTGCTTCTGATCAAACAGCTCTAAATTAGATGTTACCTATGCTTGGGGTTTGATAATTTGGTAAAAGAGCTTATGAAAACTCAGGGAAACATTAAAAAAAAATTTTTTTTAACACTTATTTATTTTCAAGAGACAGAGACAGAGTGAGAGTGGGGGAGGGACAGAGACAGAGGGAGACACAGAATCAGAAGCAGGCTCCAGGCTCTGAGCTATCAGCACAAAGTCCGAAGAAGGGCTCAAACCCACCAACCGTGAGATCATGACCTGAACTAAAGTCGGACACTTAACTGACTGAGCCACCCAGGCGCCCCTCAGGGAAACATTTTATATTTATTGACTTAATATATAATAAAGGTTGTGTAAAAAAGAAAAAAACATACAGATGAGCAACCAGAGGCAAGGTCTGGAAGGGTCCCAAGCCCAGGAGCTGGGATGTGTCAGTCCTTCTGGCACATGGATATGTTCATCAATCCAGAAGCTCGCTAAAGCCCATACTTTGGGATTTTTATAGAGGCCTCGTCATGTAGGCATAATCAGTTACTCAGTTTCTAGCTCCTTTCCTGTCTCCAGCAAATGGGGAGTAGGGCTGAAAGTTCCAAGTTTCTGATTATGGCTTGGTCTTCCTGGTGACTAGCCTCTATCCAGAAGCCCACTAAGAGTCACCTCAGGCATTAGAACACCCAGGAAATTACAAGGGATTTTAGGGCCACTGTGTCAGAAACCCTTATCACTCGGGAAGTTAACAAGAGTTTGGTCACAACTAAATATTAGGAGGAACCAGGGGCAGAGACCAATTACATACTATTTTACAATAGCCCTCTACTAATTGCCCTTAACCTAGTGGTATTAGTTTCCTAAAGTTCCTGTAACGAATTAGCACAATTTGTAAACTGAAATAACAGAAATTTATTTTCTCACAGTTCTGGAAGCTGAAATCAAGTTCATATTCCTTCTGAAGGCCCTGGGGAAAAATCCTCCCTTGCCTCACCCAGCTTCTGGTGACCCGAGGATTTGCTTATGGCAGCATAACTTTGGTGTCTGCCTCCATCTTCCTGTGGCCTTCTCTGTATCTCTCTGTGTCCTTTCCTTTTCTTATGAGGACACCAGTTATTGGACTTATGGCCCAGACTAAATTCAGGATGCTGAATTCATTATATCTACAGACACTATTTCTAAATAAGGTCACATCCTGAGGTTCCAGGTGACCATGGATTTTTGAGGGACATCATTGAAGTTACCACTGCATAGACCTTAAATGTTAACCTTTATTCTTTTCTGTGGGTACAGAAAAGTACCTACACTGGGCTTTTGCTTATGCTACTTCTTAACACTGGAGTGCCTTTCCCTTTACTTCTCCCTATAAATCCTAGTCATCTTTGAAGACTTAAATCACATGCCCCTTTGTTTCCAGGAAACTTTTTCTTGCCTTTCTGTGAGAAATCATCTCTCATTCCTCTGAACTTTCGTAACACCTTTTTTGTACCTTTCTTGGATGAACTTGTCACTTCCACCTCTTACTGAAATTATTAATAGCATTCCATTTATTTGTACATGTCATCTCTCTTAAATCATAGAATCTATATTATTCTTTGCTTTTTCTCCTTCTGTGCCAAGCCCTTAAAAAATAAGTATTTATTAACTGAATAGAGGGCCTGGATGTTAAGTGCTACTTGTATCTGTTGCTTTGTATAACTTATGACTGGCTACTAATTACACAGTAGCTATTTTTCTGCCCATTTTCATTCCATTATTACCAGAAGTTCTGATAAACTTTTCAGTGCTCTTGTTTTTATTTTTGATAGGAAAGCCTTTAAAAAAAATTGTTTTGCATAAAAAATTAGGGAATCTTTTTATACTCATTGTAAATTTTAACTTAGATTTATTTTTAAATTGTCAGTCTTACGGATATTTTGCTGAACTCGTACTTTCATTTGTGATTATGTGGTGAATTATTTTTCTGCTAATATATGCTAAGAGTGTGACTGCTTTCTTTTAATGACTCATGGTTTTGTTTTTGTTTTTTTTTTTTTAATTTTTTTTCAACGTTTATTTATTTTTGAGAGACAGAGGGAGACAGAGCATGAGCAGGGGAAGGCAGAGAGAGAGGGAGACACAGAATCTGAAGAAGGCTCCAGGCTCTGAGCTGTCAGCACAGAGCCCGATGCAGGGTTTGAACCCACAAACCATGAGATCATGACCTGGGCTGAAGTCAGACATTTAACTGACTGAGCCACCCCGGCACCCCTAATGACTCATGTTATAGAAAAAATTACTCTGATGCTTGTTAAAATGGTAAGAAAGACAACCCAAGACTTCTGTAGTGGTGTATTGCAGTAGGAGACAAAGATTGGTCTTAATTCTAAATATAACAAGGACAAGTAGGGAGTTCTGGCCAAGGAGCAGGATGAGGTGGTCACTGGAGGGAAAGTTACTAAGAGGAGGCATCAAAGGTAGGGGGATAAGGCCAAGGACTTATTCATCAGAGATGGGGTATGAGGAACTTGATCAGATATCAAGGGTAGGGGGACGACTTAGCAGCATTCTTAGCTAAGACTGGATTTGAGCAAGCCAGAGACTGGATGGGGGCTTAGTTGGAGGCCTAGTCAGAAAGAGGGCTCAAAGAGACTTAAGTATGGTCAAGGAGAAAGTCTTTGTCAGTTGCCTAAAGTGAAATTAAGTCTGACATACTTTGCAAATGCAGATACTGCTTATGGCTTATTTTGGAAAGCACTGTATTATTTTTTAAAATTATTATTATTATTTTTTAAATTTACATCCAAATTAGCATATAGTGCAACAATGATTTCAGGAGTAGATTCCTTAGCGCCCCTTACTAACCATTTAGCCCATCCCCCCTCCCACAATCCCTCTAGTAACGCTCAGTTTATTCTCCATATTTATGAATCTCTTATGATTTGTCCCCCTCCCTGTTTTTACATTATTTTTGTTTCCCTTCCCTGTGTTCATCTGTTTTGTTTCTTAAAGTCCTCATATGAGTGAAGTCATATATTTGTCTTTCTCTGGCTGACTAATTTCACTTAGCATAATACCCTCCAGTTCCATCCTCGTAGTTGCAAATGGCAAGATTTCATTCTTTTTGATTGCTGAGTAATACTCCATTGTATATATATATCACATCTTCTTTATCCATTCATCCATCGATGGACATTTGGGCTCTTTCCATACTTTGGCTATTGTTGATAGTGCTGCTATAAACATGGGGGTGCATGTGTCCTTTTGAAACAGCACACCTGTATCCCATGGATAAATGCCTAGTAGTGCAATTGTTGGATCATAGGGTAGTTCTATTTTTAGTTTTTTGAGGAACCTCCATACTGTTTTCCAGAGTGGCTATACCAGCTTACACTCCCAGAAAGCACTGTATTATTAAAGATTACAGACTGACTTACTTAAATTCAGTCAGTAAAAATAATTATCAAAATGTTAAAAATGTTATCCCATTATATGGTTCCATTTTTATTTAAAGATGATCTTCTCTATTTTTAGCTTTTTATCACTTGGGAAGATTTTTGAAGTTTTAATAGTATTTGAAAGTTACAGTGCCTTTGCCTTATTAAAAAAATTTTACCTTGAATTTACAGCAAATATTAATGTAGATGTGTTGTTTCACCTGTAATAACGACCTTCTAATTTCTAAACCAAATGGTTTCTTCTTAGGGTCATTCTATCTACCCCTGTCTCTCTGCAGCATTGTTAGCACTATTGACCATTCAGTTTTCATGAAATTCTGTTCTTTGGCTTTGGAACCATTGTAGTTTCCTAGTTTTTAATTATTTGAGTTTTCTTTACTGTTCTTTTTTTTCTCTACCTTTTAAATGTAGAAAGGGTTTCTCATGGGTTGGACTTTAGCTCTGTTTTATTCTTAAATGATGTGTGTGCTTTGTTTCATTACAGCCATTTCCATTGCTTCACCTATACTTCATATCTTTGTGGGTGATACCTTGATGGAGTTTTCTGGTCTTGAGGTATCTCAAACTGTATAGTCATTTTTTTTAAGTTTATTTATTTATATTGAGAGAGAGAGCATGTGCACCTGTATGAACATGGCTGTGCATACAATTGGGGAAGAGGTAGAGAGGAGAGAGAGAAAGAATCCCAGGCAGGCTTCGCACTGTCACTGTGGAGCCTGATGCAGTGCTCGAACCAGTGAACTGTGAGATCATGACCTGAGCTGAAGCCAAGAGCCAGCCATTTAAACCTACTGAGCCACCTAGGCACCCCAAACTATATATTCATTTTAATAAATACCTCCTGGGTATTACTGAAAAACAAAATTCCACTGAATAAATTTCAAGATCAAATTGGCTTTATTCAAATCATGAACTGAGCAGTATCCCATCTAGTAAATAGAAAGGAGGTCTGAGGAGCTCCACAAAATGGAAGATTTATAGATAGGAGGGAGCAGGAGTGAGAGTGAAGTGGGGGGGGTGGGGAGGAGTTTCTAACAAACAGTAGATTGTTTTCAGGTAAGGTCATCTTCCTTTGGGGGAATGCCTGGGGTCTTTCAGGCAGATTACCTTATTCTGGTGCTTATCAGGAATTCCAGATTGAGAGGTTAAAGGTCACATTTCTGGGAAAGGCTGAAACTACAGTTAGATGAGATATTAAGTCTTGGTATGTTGACATGGGACTCCACACAAGTGACTCCATTTGGGGCCTATTGTTCCTTTTTTCCACTGTATATCTATATCATCTATATCTATATATCTATATATATTCTTTTTTTCTTTTTTCTATATTTTATTTATTATTTTTTTTAATTTAAATTTTTTTAAAAATTTACATCCAAGTTAGCATCTATGCAACAATGATTTCAGGAGTAGATTCCTTAATGCCCCTTACGCATTTAGCCCATCCTCCCTCCCACAAACCCTCCAGTTAACCCTCTGTTTGTTCTCCATATTTGTCTCTAATGTTTTTGTCCCCCTCCTGTTTTTATATTATTTTTGCTTCCCTTCCCTTATGTTCATCTATTTTAAATTTTTTTTTTTTAAACGTTTATTTATTTTTGGGACAGAGAGAGACAGAGCATGAACGGGGGAGGGGCAGAGAGAGAGGGAGACACAGAATCGGAAACAGGCTCCAGGCTCTGAGCCATCAGCCCAGAGCCTGACGCGGGGCTCGAACTCACGGACCGCGAGATCGTGACCTGGCTGAAGTCGGACGCTTAACCGACTGCGCCACCCAGGCGCCCCGTGTTCATCTATTTTATATCTTAAAGTCCTCATATGAGTGAAGTCATATGATATTTGCCTTTCTCTGACTAATTTCGCTTAGTGTGCAATACCCTCTAGTTCTATCCACGTAGTTGCAAATGGCAAGATTTCATTCTTTTTGACTGTCGAGTATTCACTATATATATTCTAACATCTTAATCTCATATGTAAAATCAAATGCATGTTTCCTTGTTTTCAACCCATCTTAAAGGTTCAAAAAGCAAACATGTTCTTCCTCCTGTCTTTTCTATCATGGTTAATAGTATTTGTAATTCCAGTCATCCAGTTTGAGATTAACTTTGACTTTTTCTTGTCAAACTTCACATTAGACCCCATCAATCTTAATTCAGCCTTATTTCTTAAGAGTTTCTTTTTTGCTGCCATCATTGCAATGTTTGTCCTTATTTATCTGAGTATATGTTAATGATAGGAGAGAATGAAGGGCAAATTTGTTGTTGTTGTTGCTTAGTTTACATTAAAAAAGTACTTTTTCTTTTCAGAAACCTTTAAGGAATCTTCATTTTCTATAGAACAAAGTTTAAACTCCTTAGCATGGCTCTAACGTCGCTTGGTTTCCTGTTCTTAATTTTCCATATTCATTTCTCTTTATATGTGTTCTCTGCTTCAACTACAGAGCACTGGTCAATATTCCATGACTATACCCCATGGGCTTTTATAGTTACTCTGTATATCACTTCTAATATTCCTTTATTTAGATTGCATTTCATCTTTCAGCTCTTAAGAATTGAAATACTTCTTCATCCTCAAAGCCAAATCCATATGCTCTTTTGTCATGCCTTCTCCATTTTTCTTCAGTTTGAGTTAAGTTTACTGTTTGCATTCCTGCACATCTTACATTTCTATTAAAGCAATTAAGATGCTTTTTACCTTCTCTTAGGGTCATTTGGAAGTGGCTTTGATTCCCCTCAGAAGTTACAAGTCCCATAGGGACAAGGCTCTTATCCAGTTCACAGTGGTCTAAATGCAAGTTTTTGGACTGTAAAGTATTGAAAACTTTTTAGCTACTAAAAGTCTACATTCTAAGTACTCATTTAAACGTTTGATTTCCCCAGGAGTGAGCAGGAGTTATATGTTGTTTTAGGAGTATAGAGCACTAAACTAATTATTTTATCTACTCCTATAGTACACCCATGGATTTCCCTGGTGGCCATGGAAATAAGTCAGTAGTGTATGGTAAAAGTCTGAAGAAATGCTATGCTTTAAATTTTCTCAGTTATTTATAACATTTTAAATTGCTAGCACCTTAGTTGAATTTTGTTGTATCCTTGTTTCTTATAAGAGTAATATCCCAAAATAAAAAATTAATAAAATATAAGCCTACTATGGGGGCGCCTGGGTGGCTCAGTCAGTTGGGTGTCCAACTCTTGATTTTGGCTCAGGTCATGATCTTGAGGTTCATGGGAATAAACCCCACATTGGGCTCTGTGCTCACAGCGTAGAAACTGCTTTAGATTCTCTCTCCCTGCCTCTCTGCTGCTCCCCTGCTTGTGCTCTCTCTTTCTCTCTCTTTCTTTCAAAATAAATAAATATTAATAAAAACATATAAAGCTACCATGGTATATTGGTAGTTACCAGCCTTCATTGAGCATTAGAATTATTTGGAGAGGGTGTTAAACATGTTGGTTATTGGTTCTATAATCATGATTTTATTCAGTGGGCAATAGACATCTGAGGTAATTCTGAACTATATTTTGAGGAATACAGATAGGATGTTTTGGAGTTCTTCAGACTTTGAGTCAGACACTGGGCCTGCTGCTTGTTACTCATGTAACAGTGGGAAATTTGTTTAATCTCTCAACTTCTTTTTCCTCCTCTGGAAAACAGAGGTAATGATACAGTTTACCTCACAGGGGTGTTGTAAGGTATGTAGGGAGGAAGTCTTTCTTCCTCTACCCATCTTGAGTTCATTGATAGAGCTCTTTATTTATTTGTTTGTTTGTTTGTTTATTTTAATGTTTATTTATTTCCGAGACAGAGAGAGACAGAGCATGAGTGGGGGAGGGGCAGAGAGTGAGGGAGACAAGAATCCGAAGCAGACTCCAGGCTCTGAGCTGTCAGCACAGAGCCCAACGCGGGGCTTGAACTACAAACCGTGAGATCATGACCTGAGCCCAAGTCGGTCGCTCAGGTGCCCCGATAGAGCCCTTTAAATTAGACTCACAGGAGGCAGATACCAAGCGAGAAACAAGTTTATTAACATTGCTTATGCATGGTGGTTAGACCTGGAGTTTATATAGCATCTTAATAAAGAACAATAGTTTTGTAGAGAGGGGACAAGACAAAAGGACTGAGTTTCTAGAGGTGGCAAATTATGGGAAGGCAAATGTGTGGAGAAACTAATGGTAGGGCTGGCTAGTAAGGTTTGTTACATAGATTCATTTATCAGGTAAAATCTCCAGGTTGATAAGGGTCTAGAGTAGTCTCTGGTGATTACTTCTGTCTTTCTGGTAGAGGAGCAGGGAAGACACCTTTACAAATTAGGCAAAAGGTAGGGGGAGTTTGCAGAGAGCTTTTCTTTTATCTGCTTCTTCTCAATTGCTTTCAACTCAATATAATTTTTATGCCAAGTAGGATATTTGGGGTGGCATATTGGTCTACCCTTTTTTTTTTATATATATATATGAAATTTATTGACAAATTGGTTTCCATACAACACCCAGTGCTCATCCCAAAAGGTGCCCTCCTCAATACCCATCACCCACCCTCCCCTCCCTCCCACCCCCCATCAACCCTCAGTTTGTTCTCAGTTTTTAACAGTCTCTTATGCTTTGGCTCTCTCCCACTCTAACCTCTTTTTTTTTTTTTTCCCTTCCCCTCCCCCATGGGTTCCTGTTGAGTTTCTCAGGATCCACATAAGAGTGAAACCATATGGTATCTGTCTTTCTCTGTGTGGCTTATTTCACTTAGCATTACACTCTCCAGTTCCATCCACGTTGCTACAAAAGGCCATATTTCATTTTTTCTCATTGCTACGTAGTATTCCATTGTGTATATATACCACAATTTCTTTATCCATTCATCAGTTGATGGACATTTAGGCTCTTTCCATAATTTGGCTATTGTTGAGAGTGCTGCTATGAACATTGGGGTACAAGTGCCCCTATGCATCAGTACTCCTGTATCCCTTGGGGATTACATGAGATAATACCGTTTTTAAAGGACTCAGCTTGGTGCCTGTTGTAGAATGGGTGCTTTACAATGAATATGTAACCTCTTTTATCGTTGGACACTTGGCTTGCAAATATCAGTGAGCTTTACCCCATTATCTCTAGAGAGTTATTGTTTTGGAAGCAAGCAGTTTCATAACAGAGGGTTGTAGATCTGTACACAAATCAACTTGTCCACGTCTGTGGGAGGAAAGTCTTTTTCTTTCTAGTTCTGTTTTATTTTACAGTTTATAGAAATAAAGAATCAGCATAAACCAGTGAAAGACACAACTCAGTTGCAATGGGCTTCAGCAAATAGCTACTTTCTTCATGGGGCTTATATGAAAGCATTATCATAAAGTCAGAATTACTGCTAAATTTCATTTAGAAATTCTGACATGGTAGGTTTGCATTCTGATGGCTATGATTTATCATATTACCTATACATTCTCAGTTTCTGGCTAAGCAATTCACCACTAAATTCTTTGCAGGCTCTTCCATTCAAAGGATATTTGGTACATTAAACTTTTCAAATAATGTGTCCTGAATGTGGAAACTTAGGATAAAAAAATAGTGTTATTAACTGATTTATAAGTAGACAGAAAATATTTATTTTAAAGCATCAGTGACTACATTTAAATTTGTGTAATGAGCCAAGATATCTAGGAAACAAAAAGGAATTACAATTTTTCACTTGTAAGTAACATTTATATTAGAATGCAGATGCCTTTTATTTTTCACATACAATTATAAAGTAAAATTTAAAGTCACAGTAAGTTGAACACACTGCCATATTTAATCAGATGTTCTCTTTTATTTAAATCACAAGTGAAACTGGGGAATCTATTTGTATTCAATACAGAGTTAGAGTAAGATTTTAGATTTTGTCATGGCAGGTACATTTTTCAGAACTGCAAATTCCAGATTATTGTTACCTTATTATTATTTTTTAAAATTTTATTTATTTGAGAGTGAGTGTGTGTGCATGTGTGAGTAGGGAGGGGCAGAGAGAGATGGAGAGAGAGAATCCCAAGCTGGAGATTAACTCCAGGAAAGCTGCTCACGGCACAGAGCCTAACACAGGGTTCATCCCAAGAACCAAGAGATCCATGACCTGAGTTGAAATTAAGAGTTGGACACTTAACCCACTGAGACACCCAGGTGCCTCCGTATCTTTTTTAAGCTTAGGAAATTGAATTATGGGGCACCTGGTTGACTCAGTGGGTTAAGTGTCTGACTAGCTCAGGTCATGATCTCGCATTTTGTGGGTTCAAGCTCTGCATCGGTTTCTGGGCTGACAGCTCAGAGCCTGGAGCCTGCTTCGGATTCTGTGTCTCCCTCTCTCTTCCCCTCCCCTGCTTATGCTCTGTCTTTCTCTCTCTCTCTCTCTCTCTTTCTCTCTCTCTCTCTCTCTCAAATAAATAAACATTAAAAAAAATTTTTTTAAAGAAAAAAAGAAATTGAATTAGAACATTAGCCCAGAGTTCAAGTTTTTAATATTTGAGTAGATCTTAATCAAATTTTTGTCAGAGCTGTTGTGTTTTTCTCTCATAATTTGCTATTTAAATACCTAAGATTAGACCTGAAGAGGATCAAGAGAGTGGAGTAGAAAGATTCTGAGCTTACCTCCTCTCATAGATACACTAAAACTACAACTACATATAGAACTACTCTTTCTCAGAACAACCTGAAGACTAGCAGAACAGCTATTCCACAACTAAAGGTATAAAGAAAAAGCCACATGGAGATAGGTAGGAGGGGAGCAGAGATGTGTAGTTAGGACTAATACTCCCAGTGTGGTGACCCTTAAACAGAAGGGATGTCACAAACACAGAAGTCCTCCCTGAAGAGCAAGGGGTTTCAAGCATAACATTGGACATTCCCAGCCTGGGGACCTGCACTGGGAAGATGAGCTCCCACAAAGCCTGGATTTGAAACAGCAGAGCCTAACTCCAGGAAAGCTCTTGAGCTATAGGAAACCCATTGAGCTCTAGGAAACCCGAGACTCTGCTCTTAAAAGTAGACTGTGCACAAATCCATCCACTCCAAGAACACAGAGGCAGGGGTTTGAAGTCCCCAGGGTCATATGTAAAGGAGATTTATTCATTAGTTTTAGTGCATGTGCTGAAGGGGCAAGGATTTGAAGGAACTTTCTCCTGGAACAGAAACACAGGCGGTTGCCATTTTTCTTACTCTTACTTAGCTGGCCTAGTGCTGGTAGGTGCCATTTCTGATACTTTACATCTGCCTTGCTAGCACCACTCACCCTGCCTCAATATCCTTCCATGCCTAACTCTCCTCTCCCAAACAGGTGACTCTTCAAAGCGGCTTCTGCTCCACCATATCTGTCTGGTAGGTGACCTCAGCTGGGTCTAGTACTCCTCCAAATGGCTTCCACTCCACAGCACCCATTGGGTGGACTCCACCAGGACCAGGGACCCCAAAGCAGCTCCCACCATGCTGCATCCAGTGGGTGGCTTTGGCCTGGACCAGCAGCCTCCCAAACTGGCTCCAGCCTCAGCAGGGCAGCCAAACCTTACCAATGTGCCTGTAGTAACTGCATCGGGGCATCTAAGCTGGTCATGCTAGGGACAACTCCACTTATCAATGTACTTCCAGCAGTCACAGCTCCACATAATAGAAATGCACACACAGCCCACCCAGGGGATACCCTTGGAGCTCCTGGTTTTGGTGGCTAGGGGGACTGTGCTTCTGGGCCCCACAGGACATGTTCTACATAAAGCCACTCCTTCAAGACTGGGAGATGTGTGGGGCACCTGGGTGGTTCAGTCGGTTAAGCATCTGACTCAATTTCGGCTCAGGTCCTGATCTCACAGTTTATGAGTTTGAGCCCCACGTTGGGCTTCTCGTTGACAGTGTGGAGCCTGCTTGGGATTCTCTCTCTGCCCCTCCCCAACTCGCATTCTTTCTCTCTCTTTCTCAAAATAAATAAATAAACTAAAAAAAAAAAAAGAAGACTGGGAGATGTGGTTGATCTACCTAATACATGGAAACAAACAGGCAGAATGAGGAGACACAGGAATATGTTCCAAATGAAAAAACAAGATAAAACCTCAGAAAAAGAACTAAATGAAACAGAGATAAGCTGGCAATCTACCTGATAAAAAACTTGGAGGTTATGGTCCTCAAGATGCTCACCTAGGGGCACCTGGGTGGCTCAGTTGTCTGACTTTGGCTCAGGTCATGATCTCAAGGATCGTGAGTTGAAGCCCTGCGTCGGGCTCTGTGTTGACAACTCAGAGCCTGGACCCTGCTTCAGATTCTGTGTTTTCCTCTCTCTCTGCCCCTTCCTTGCTCTCTCTCTCTCTCTCTCAAAAATAAATAAACACACAAAAAACTAAAGATGCTCATCGAAAGATGCTCAGGAGAAGAATGAATAAACAGTGAAAACATCAACAGAGATAGAAAATATTTTAAAAAAGAACCAATCAGAAGTAAAGAATACAGTAACTGAAATGAAAAATAGACTAGAGGGAATCAACAGATTAATGATGCAGAAGAATGGATCAGCAATCTAGAAGACAGAGTGGTAGAAAGCACTCAAGCTGAACAGCAAAAAGAAAAAAGAATTATTAAAAATGAGGATAGTTTAAGGGACCTCTGGAATGTCAGGCATATTAACATGTGCATTATGGGGGTCTCTAAAGAAGAATACGGAGAAAGTGGGGTAGATAACATATGTGAAGAAATAATAGCTGAAAATTTCCCTAATCTGGGGAAGGAAACAGACACCCAGGTTCAGGGATCACAGAGTTTTCCAAACAAGATGAACCCAAAGAGATCCACATGAAGAAACATAGTAATTAAAATGTTAGAAATTAAAGATAAAAGAGAAACTTCAAAGGGGGAAGAGCAAATACAGGAGAACCCCCATCAGACCATGAGCTGATCTTTCAGCAGAAACTTTGCAGGCCAAAAGGGAGTGGCATGTTATATTCAAAGTGCTGTAAGGAAAAAAACCCTACAACTAAGAATACTCTACCTGCAAGGTTATTGCTCAGAATTGAAGGAGAGATAAAGAGTTTCCCAGGCAAACAAAAGTTAAAGGAGTTTAGCACCATTAAACTGGCCTTGTAAGAAATAGTAAAGGGACTTCTCTCAGTGAAAAAGAAAAGGACATGGCTAGAAGTAAGAAAATTATGAAAGAGAAAAATCTGTTTGTAAAAGCAAACATACAGTAAAGGTAGGGGATCAACCACTTGTAATGCTAGTATGAAGGTTAAAAGACAAAGTAATAAAGTCTACTATTTCTGTAATAATTAAGGGATACACAGAATAAAAAGTAAAATATAGTGTTAAAAACATATGAAGTAGATGGTAAAAATGTAGTGTTTTTAGAATGTGTTTGAGCTTAAGTGACCACAGACTTAAAATAGACTGCTGTATATATAGGGTATTATATATGAACCTCACGGTAACCACAAACCAAAAACTAATAGATACCCACAAAAAATAAAGAGAAAGGAATCTAAACATAATACTAAAGAAGGCCTTAACAGTTTTTAGAGTACGGATCTTCTATCTACTTGACTAAATTTATTCCTAGGTATTTCATTCTTTTTGATGCAATTGTAAACAGGACTGTTTTCTTCATTTCTCTTTATGAGAGTTCTAATTAGTGTAGATTGAGCACTTACTAAAGAAGGCACTATGTGCACTCTGTATATCCTCTCATTTAATCCTTGTGCCCTCTCTGAGGTTCATTTTATTCGTATTCTAAAACTAAGGAAACTAAGAGTATGAGAAGTTAAAGAAACTTTCTCAAGATCAGATGGCTACTAGGTGCCAAAATTGAGATGAAGGCAGTTTATGGACACACAGTCATTTTATTCTTCAATCTTTTATGAGTAACTTGTTAATTGAGATAGAAGGAGTTGTGGTTGTGGTGCACCATTTTCTTCAGACTCACTTCAGACAATCTTGCAGATTCACTTTTCCAATTTCCTTTTTTCCCCCCTTGGGATACTTAGAAATGAAATGGGCAGTAGAAGAACTATGATTTTAAGAACTATGTTTTAAAAATGAATTGAGGGGTGCCTGGGTGTCTCAGTCAGTTGAGCATCTGACTCAATGATTTCAGCGCAGGTCATGATCTCATAGCTGGTGGTAGGATTGAGCTCCAAGCTGGATGTGAAGACTTCTTGGGATTCTCTCTCTATCTCTGTCCTTCTGCCCCTCCCCTGCTTGTGTGTGCACACACACACTCTCTCTCTCTCAAAAATTAACAAATAAGATAGAAATGAATTGAGAGTTATTTTCTTTAATATTGATATTTTCATATAATTTAGCCATATTTTTGGAAGAAAATATTTGTGCCTATTCTTTCGTGTAAATGTGTCTCTAAATAAACTAAGAAAGAACTTTTGGAATTTTCCTTAAAATGTATCATAAGAATGAATAAGCCTGATGAATAACTCAGATTTTTTAGTAGTGGATTTTGAGGTAATTAATGTAGTATTTTGGGCTAATTTTGAATGCATTTTGATTATTCTTTTGATGTCTAATTTAAATTTATATTGTTTCTATTTTAGCATTTATTATCTCAATTAAAAATATGTGTGTTATTATATTCCCTTGCAACATTTTAGCTGGCATTGCTGGCACCTTCTTTAAATAAGAGAAAAAGTATGTCAATGATTCTTTGACCATAAACCCCTAGTAAATCTCCATGTCCCTTTTTCATTATCCTCTTATCGGTTGTACAAGATGTAAGGATTACAGCCATTTTAAGTAGATCTCAGAAGGTCGTTGCATTTGTGAACAGGTTGCTTCCTCAACAATGTTCAAGAAATGTGTTACTGTTTGAAAACGCTTGGATGTTTTGCCAGTTTTTTGTTTGTTTGTTTTTAATGAGAACCCATTTCTGGCATTAAAGAGCTATTTCTGCAGCTGGAACCTCTGGTAAGATGGGACTTAATTAGGATGGCCCAAGTGTAGGCCAGGAATTATTTAGAATGTTGGGAGTATGGTGTGCTGCTGTTGTGAACCAGAAAAAAATTATACTTTTAGATGGGTGATAGATTCATTCGTATTTAGCTAGTAAAGTATAAGTTCTGATATTGATCTATGAGTTGCAAGTAGAGTAATTATTATTGCAGTCATTACCTCTAACTTCTTTAAGTGCAAATAAAGTTAGTTGCCTTCCCTCTTCCCAGCACTTCAGTTGCCAGTTCATGTAATATGATTTATTTTAGCCTGCTTTTGGCAAATATTTGATGATGAATTGCATGCAGTCTATAACCAAAATATGAACAGATCACATAAGCATAAGAGGGAACTGTAAAACATGGTTTTAATTGGTGACCATGACAATCTGATCTTTTTTTTTCTTTTAAATATCTTCAACACATCTTTCCACATTTTTTTTCTAAGTTTTTTTTTTTTTTTTTTTTTAGCCTTTATTCATTTTTGAGAGACATAGAGTGAGCAGGAGTGGGGCAGACACAGAGGGAGACACAGGATCCAAAGCAGGCTCCAGGCTCTGAGCTGTCAGCACAGAGCCTGATGCGGGGCTCCAACCCATGAACCGTGAGATCATAACCTGAGCTGAAGTCTGATGCTTAACTGAGCCACCCAGGCGCCCCTCCGCATTTCTCCTTTAGCAAAGAAATTGTGCTTTTTAAGGAGATTTATAAACAGTTATCAAAGGTAAAAAATTTTGAGAGTCAAGTCAGTGTGATTTGTGTGTGTTTCTAATTTAGTGTATTGTATAAACACTAATTAATCAGAAGTACTTGTTGAGCATATGCTCAGTACCTAGAAGTATTCAAATGAGAACATAGTTTCTGTCAAGGCTACTGTCTTCCTTGTTTTGTTTCAGGGTCAGATTTTTTATATGTGTATCTACTACTTAGAAGAAAGTTTAGAATTTGAGAAAGCAGTTTCTCTGCAGGAACTAAAAGTTTCTTTTTCTTTCATACATTGTAAATGAAGTGACCAGGTATCTTATTTTGGAAAAGGAAACAGTAGTGCTATCTCAGTTTATATATCAGACTCCTGTGATTACTCTCCTTACTAACTTTTTTTAATGTTTATTTATTTTTGAGAGAGAGAGTACAAGCGGGGGTGGGGGTGGACAGAGAGAGAAGGAGACACAGAATCTGAAGCAGGCTTCAGGCCCTGAGCTGTCAGCACAGAGCCCAACTCTGGACTCGAAACTATGAACCATGAGATCATGACCTGAGCCAAAGTCGAATGCTCAACTGACTGAGCCACTTGGGAACCCCTAAATATTCCTTTTTAGTAAATTCAGTTATATAGGTATTTGATAGATACCTCTGTTTTAAAAAAAAATGAAAACTATGTACTTATGTAGAAGTTTTGCATATTTTTAAAATTTAGTTTTAGTTTCAAAATTATTGGACCTTTGCAAAGGTGGATTCATCAGGAGGTTACAGTGTCAATGAATGTAGTATATTTGATATTTGGTTAAAAAAGAAAATCTATGACAGCATGTACTCTTGTATGAAAATTTTATCTTTTTTGTATCATAATCTTCCTTGATGATTTTTCTGTAAAATTTTTAAAATGAACTTAGCCCATTATTTAAAACTATGAACAATGATTTTGTGTAATTTGACAAAAACAAATAATCTTGTCCCTCAGTGTATAGTTACTTTTAATAATTAATAAGTAATTAGTTCTTTTTAAATGCCAAAGTGTAGGGTAACTTCATTGTCACTCTTAGAATTCCTGTTCATAGATTTTATGGATCATTAAGAGGACTATTCTGGAGATAGTAAAGTTAAGAACTTCCCAAGAGAGTATTCTTCTTTGTAAAATGGGGACAAGTTAGAACCAGTGTACTTGACCCCAGGTACATATTGTCAAGGCCTTTTTTGTTTTTGCCTATGGCAGGTGTGGTCATTTCCATGAGTTTTCTTCTGCTTCAGACTAAATTAGAATACTGGCTTTCTGACTATCTCATTTCTTCCATCTGTTGATGTATAATTACACAAAATTCTATGTTCCTAGTTCAGTGTTATTTTTATATTTTACTTTCAAAAGAATTTTACTCTTAGATCTTTTAAGTAACAACCTCTTTTTTTTTTTAGGTTTTAGGCATAGAGAGCATCAGGGCAGTATAATGAGTAGGGGGTGCTCCTGGTTGACTCAGCCATTTATGTGTTCGCCTTTGGCTCAGGCCATGATCTCAAGGTTCGTGAATTTGAGCCCCACATTGGGCTCCACATTTTCAGTGTGGATTCTACTTGGGATTCCCTCTCTCCCTTTCTTCCCCTTCCCCACTTGGCTTTGCTCCCTCTCTCTGTATCAAAATGGATAAATAAACTTCAAAAAAAAAAAAAGAATGGAGGTAGGAAAGGAAAATAGATATTAGCTTTAAGTCCAGGGAGCCCCTTGGAAGTCAAGCAAAAGGAATATAATTTCTTTTAGGGGTGCCTGGGTGGCTCAGTCGGCTGAGCGTCCGACTTTGGCTCAGGTCATGATCTCACAGTTTGTGAGTTAGGGCCCTGCGTCGGGCTCTATGCTGACAGCTCAGAGCCTGGAGCCTGCTTCGGATTCTGTGTCTCCCTCTCTCTCTGCCCCTCCCCTACTCACACTCTGTCTCTCCCTCTCTCTCAAAATAAACAAACAAACATTAAAAAATAAGTAAAATAAAATTTCTTGAAGTGGGGCGCCTGGGTGGCTCAGTTGGTTAAGCGTCCGACTTCAGCTCAGGTCAAAATCTTGCAGTTGGTAGGTTTGAGCCCCGCATCTAGCTCTGTACTGAAGCTCAGGGCCTGGAGCCTCCTTTGGATTCTGTGTCTCCCTCTCTCTCTTTTTCCCCCTTCCCCACTCATGCTCTGTGTCTCTCTCCCTCTCTCTAAAAATAAATAAATGTTAAAAAAAAAAGTTTTATAAGGGGACACCTGGGTGGCTCAGTAGGTTGAGTATCCTACTTCAGCTCAGGTCATAAACTAACGACTCATGAATTCAAGCCCCACTTTCAGGCTCGGTGCTGACAGCTCAGAGCCTGGAGCCTGCTTTGGATTCTGTGTCTTCCTTTTCTCTCTTCCCTTTCTCTCTGCCCCTCCCCTGCTTGTACTTGCTCTCTCTTGCTCTCTCTCTCTCTTAAAATTAAATAAACATTAAAAAAAAAAAAACATAGTTCTCACAATGACATAATCTGACCATTTTTTCTTTGATTTTATCTCCTACTACTCTCTTATTATTCTTCCCTTCATTAACTCCATTTCAGCCACTCTGATCTTCTTTGTTTTCCTTGAGCTTGCTAAGCAAGCTTTCATCTTGAGGCCTTGTTCTCTAGAAAGTTTTTTCTCTGTGATTTGTCCCCTTGCCTCCTTCAGATCTCTACTCTTATACCACCCTCACAGTGTGATCTTACACCCTGTTTAACTCCATGGTATGCCTCTATCAAGGCCCTGTTGGGCCATGGTATGCTTCTTCATTTATTCAGATCTGTAATATTAGTTACAAAGTGTTCTTCATAAAAGTTTCGTTTATGTCTTAAAGTTTACTTTTAGATATTTGTTTCTTGTGGGGAATTGCTATTTTTGTGTTTTTTGTCTTTTATATTTTCTTACATGCTATTAATGTTATATAAGAAAAGCATGGATATTTGTATATGTATTTTGTATCCTTATAGATTTTTAAACCCAATTATAATTTGTAAAAAACTGAGTTTTTGATATGCATTCTGCTTTACACAAAGAATAACCTTGCTTCTTCTTTTCTAATATTGTACTTTCATATTTATATCTTATTGCACTGGTGAGAATTTTCAGATTCATGTTAAATGCTAATTGAAGGGTTCTGCTTTAGGTTGGAAAGTATACAAGGGTATAAAAGACTTTCACTTCCACTGTAATAACATGAAATCACTACATAGACGAAACAATCATACTCTTCTTTAAAGCCATTGCATGCAGGGGCACCTGAGTGGTTCAGTCAGTTAAATGTCCAACTTTGACTCAGGTTACCATTCATAGGTTGGGGCCCTGCATCAGGCTCTGTGCTGACAGCTTGGAGCTTGGAGCCTGCTTCTGTGTCTCCCTCTCATGCCCTCCCCTGCTGTGTGCATACTTGTCTCTCTCTCTCCTCTCTCTCTCTCTCAAAAATAAACTAAAAAAACTAAAAAAAAATAATAATAATAAAGCCATTGCATACAAAGAAATCTTAGAAAAAAAAAAAAAAAAGAGGGTGCCCAGTTGGCTCAGTCGATTAAACATCTGACTCTTGATTTTACCTCCGGTCACAGTCTCAAGGTATGTGAGTTTGAGCCCCACATTGGGCTCTGTGCTGGTGGCTTAGGATTAGCCTGCTTAGGATTCTGTCCCCTCTCTGCCCCTCACCTGCTTGCTCTCTATAAGTAAATAAAATAAACATTAATAAATAAATGAAAATAAACTTTAAAAAAAAAAAAAAGAAAAGAAAAGAAAGTGAAACTCCAGAGAGACAGAGCCCTTCCTAGGTGATCAAGGGTATATAGGGTGTTTTCAAATCTCAGGCCAGATGCTAAGGTTGGGAGTAAGGCTGGCAGGGGAGTGAGCCTGCCTGAGGACAAGTTGTGCTGGAATGAAGAAAAAGTAGCCAAACTTTTGAGAAACCTGTTTCAGATTTGAATCTGAAGGAACCCTACGTACAAAGATAATTTTTGCCCCCCAGTTCTCTCAGGTGGAAATCTTGCTGATTGGGGGCAGGCTGAGAAGTGAAAAGAGATCTCTTGATTTTACAGTTTTATGGCCTAACAATTTTAAAATCTCAGACTCTTGAAGGGTCACAGTCTCAAGGCTCTTTGGTCCCTAGGTGCTGTCATTTTGTGTAGTCTCAGTTTTGAAGTCTTGCAGTCATGCACTTTCAAGGTCTAACACAGAGATTGGCAAAACCTTTTCTTAAAAAAGGCAGATAGTAAATATTTCAGACTTGTGGGCCTTATGTCTGTTTATCACAATTACTCAACTTTGCCATTGTAATACGTTAGCAGCCATAAATTATATATGTTAGTAAATGGTGTGGCTGTGCTTTAATAAAACACTATTTATATGAACATGCATGCAGCCTCCAGGCTGGAGTTTATGGACCCCTAGTTTCAAAAGCTAGCAGTTTCTGGGTTCTCTTGAATAGAAATCTGAACTCAGTTTTCAAAGCATTTGAACTGAAGAAAAACTTAGTCTAACCAAAGCTGCCATCAAGCTCCTATCCAAAATCTGGTATGGTCAGTGATATCCGCCTCATGGAAGTTTAAAGACTGGGCATTTCCTGTTTTCAACATTCCTTTGTATAGATAGATAGATAGATAGATAGATAGATAGATAGATAGATAGATACTGATTGCTATCTGGTATTCAGTCTGAAGAACATCCTTTAATATTCCTTTTGATGCAGTTCTGCTGTTGATGAATTCTTTGAGCTTTGGTCTGTCCAAAAAGTTCTTCATCCCCCCTCCCCTTTTTTGAAGGATATTTGCATAGGATATAGAATATGAAAATAACAGGTTTTTTTTTCTTTCAACATTTTCCCCCCATTGTTTTGTTTTCTGGCTCTCTTTTCTCTTTTCTTTTCTTTTCTTTTCTTTTCTTTTCTTTTCTTTTCTTTTCTTTCAACTTTTTATTTATTTTGAGTGGGGGAGAGTCAGAAAGAAAAGGAGAGAAAATCCCAAGCAGATGCTGTCAGCACAGAGCTTGACATGGGGCTCAACCCCATGAACTGTTGAGATTATGACCTGAGCTGAAACTAAGAGTCAGACACTTAACTGACTGAGCCATGCAAGCACCCCTGGCTCCCTTGTTTCTGAAGGGAAATCATTGCTTATCATAGTTCCCTTGTTTGTAGTAGGTTTTGCTTCTGTTTTTTGCTGCTTTAAATTTTTTCTATTAGCAATTTGATTGTGACTTGCCTTGGTTTGGTTTTTGAATTTTTCTTGCACAGAATTTATTGAACTTTGGTATCTGTGAAATTACAGGTTTCATCAAATTTGGGGGAATTTTCAACTGTTATTAGTTCAGATATTTTCTGCCTTCCCTTTCTGGGACCCCATGCATGTTATGCTGTTTGATACTATAGTTCAGTAAGGTTCTAATATTTCACTTTTTTTCTCTCCTTATGCTTCCATTTGGATAGTTTTTGTTGCTTGGTCTTCAAATTCACTGATCTTTCCTTTGTAGTTTTTAAATTGCTATGAAATTCTCTAGTGATTTTTTTTATTTCAAATATTTGTATTCATCAAAATAACAGTTGGTGGGCACCTGGGTGACTCAGTCGGTTGAACTTTGGACTCTTGGTTTCACCTCAGATCATGATGTCACAGTTTCATGAGATCAAGCCCCACATCGGGCTCTGTGCTGTCAGCACGGAGCCTGCTTGTGATTCTCTCTCCCTCTTTGCCCCCACCTCACTTGTGCACATGCACACACATGCAGACTCCTGTGCTCTCTCTCAAAATAAATAAACATATTTTTAAAAAACTATCTGTTGGGGGATGCCTGGGTAGCCTGGTTGGACATCTGACTTCAGCTCTGTCATGATCTCTCGGTACGTGGGTTCGAGCCCTGCCTCGGGCTCTGTGCTGACAGCTCAGAGCCTAGAGCCTGCTTCAGATTCTGTGTCTTCCTATCTCTGCCCCTCCCCTGCTCGCGCTCTGTCTCTCTCTCAAAACTAAATTTAAAAAAACATTTAAAAAATTGTAAAAAATAAGTAGAAAGTATCAGTTGGTGCTTTTTTAGTTCCCCCCCTTTTCCCCTCAACGTAGTCATGGTTTTCCTTAAATTCTTGAGCTGTTTCCAATAGATGTTTTAAAGCCTTGTCTGCTAATTCCAAATTCTCTGTTATTTCTATAGGTTTTTGTATTGACTAATTTTTTCCTGATTTTGGATCACTTTTTCCTGCTTGTGTCATATTTTTTTGGATGCTAGACATTATGAATGTTATGGCTAAGTGGATTCTTCCTTTAAAAGGAATTTGTTTTCTTTTGATAGGCTGGTAAATTACTTGTGGATCAGCTTGGCATTTTCAAGGATTTTTTTTTAAAAGCTTTATTAGGGTGGCGTGCCTGGGTGACTCAGTCCATTAAGCATTTGACTTTGGCTCAGGTCACGATTTCATGGTTCTCGGGTTCAAGCCCAGTGTTGGGCTCTGTGCTGATAGCTCAGAGCCTGGAGCCTGCTTCAGATTGTGTGTCTCCTCTCTCTGCCCCTCCCCTGCTTGTGCTTTGTCTCTCTGTCTCTCAAAAATAAATAAACATAAAAAAAATTTTTTTAAAGCTTCATTAAGTCTGAAGTAGCATTTACTCTAGAGTTTTTTTCCCTTCTAATTAAGTGTGACCTTCTTAATCTACTCCCTGTGTTCAGGAAAGTGTCTCTACTCTGGCTAGCCAAAACTTAGGTATCTCCTAGCCCAGCCTCAAATGAATTTCACTATATACATACATAGCTTACTATTCTGCCAAAACTCAACAAGAGTCCTATGCAGATTTCTGGAGCTCTTTCTTTGTATAACTCTTTCCTCTCCAGTATTCTGCTTTGCAAATTTCAGCTATCTTAACCTCCCAGAACTACAACTTCTCTGTTTAACTCAGCGAAATCTCTCACTGCTTAGGTTCCTCCAATCTTGCCAAGGTCTGGAAGGTGATTGCAGGCAAAAAGCCAGGGCACTGGAAGGACTCACTTTGTTTGCTTTCTAAATCTTACTTCTTTGCATGGGGTGGGGGGGCGGGGGGGCGGGGAACAGCACATGGAAAATGTAACTGTGGTTGGAGCATATCTGTAATTTTTTAGTCTACCTTCTGATGTATGAGGGGTGAAGGATATTCATGTTTTCCTGATGCACGTATTATTTATCACATTGTAAATCCTATCCTACCTCATCTGTCATTTATTGACTTTTGTCATTTATAGCATCTTTTTCATATTCTTTTTTATTTAATAAGTATTGAATGTGTAAGTAGTTACCATATCGACAGGATGAATCAGACATGGATCCTGCTGTTAGGATGTTTACAGTGTAACCAGGAGTGAATATGTATATAAAATCTTTAAATCCAAGATAGAAGTTGAAAATTATGAAAAGGGAGTATAGATAAAAGTGGTATAGGAAGCCAAAAAGAAATGTCTCAGTTGTTTATTATTTTACATGTTGGGTTTAAGCAGCCTACTTAATGGAAATTGTGAACATTTTTTCCTGATTTTTAAAGCCACTTTTATATTAATTCAGATTTAATTCTCATGCCATTTTAGATATAACGTATTTGTCTTCCAGAGTTTTGTTTTAGGTAATTATTATTTTTAACAATTGAATCAGAAAATTAGTAAAATATATCCTTGGAAGTTATGTGATCAGGATGAACTAACTGCCCAGAAGAGAAGTGTGAGGTTTTATAATGTTATTTGATTTGACTCTCAGTGGAAGAATCAGACATCATTGATCTGGAGAAACGCTATTGGTTGCTAAAGGCGCAATCCCGGACTGGACGATTTGATTTAGAGACTTTTGGCCCATTGGTTTCACCACCCATTCGTCCATCTCTAAGTGAAGGTAGGTCTGTTTTCTACAAATGGCAAACACACCTGAGTCCATCTCTTATTTCTAACCATTACATCCATCTTAACTCTAAAATGCCATAATGTTATAAGTTTGCAAATTTCTTGCAAATAGCATTGTTTAATGGAAAAAAAAACGAAAAGGGGAATGAAGATTGTAGTCTTGAGCTTCCTATTCTACCTGTGTAACCTTTCATAAATCAGGTTAGCTGTCTCTGCACATGAATATCCTCACATATAAAATGAGTTTGACTAAGTTAGTCACTGTATTCCAATGAAGTGTCTTAGCCTATGGTGCATGGAATAGGGTGGTGGCCACTGTGTGGGTAAAGCTCCAGGTTTCCACCCATAAGTCCACCTCTTTCTCACCTCAAGTGCCTCTACTATTTTTCTTCTACATAAGAAGGTTCCACTGCTATATCCTTCCCCCTACCAAAAAAGATTTAAAAATTACTAGCCTGGAATATCTCTGAGGTTCTTGCTAGCTCTAAACTTTTCATTGCTATAACTTTTTTTTTTTAATTAGGAATACAAAGAATAATTGTGGATAATATCATAAAAATCATATTTGGGATCTGAATATTTGGGTTGTGTTCTTCTTAATTTTTCTTACTTTTGGCAAATCACTTAACCCCATCTGAGCTTAAGTTTTCTACTCTTTAAACTAAGGGCACAGAATTCTTGAAATATAGTCTGTATTCTTCAGATTCCTGGGGTACTTTAGAAGTACTTATTGGGGGAGCCAGGACAGATGGGGATCTGGGCTTTTCCACCTTACTTCAACAGTACAATTGTGTTTTCACCTTTTTAGAATTGCAGGTTGAGAAATCATTTTATTTGAAAACAAAATTATTCCATTTCTATGTTTTACACTAAGTTTGAAAACCAGAGTTGCCTGGTTGGCTCAGTGAGTTAAGCATCGACTCTTATTCTCAGCTCAGGTCTTGATCTCAGAGTCCTGAGTTAAAAAGTTTGAAAACCACAAGATTACAAATTTTCTTTTGTTTTTGATTTTAAGTATTTATTTATAAAACATAAACTACAAAGAAGACTGCAGTACAGAATTTCTTTTGTTTGTAACATGTTTTTCTTTGCTTAATGAAAGAGGTTTTGGGAGCTCATATATTATCTTTTAAGTATATAGTTCAGCTTTTCTCCTTTTTTCCTTTTTCTTCTCAATCTAAGTAAGGATAATAGTAATTTCTGATTATTTTTTCAGTTCTTAATTTTTTTCAATTTATTTTAATTTTTTACATGCCATCATCATTTTTAGCTGTTACAAGTGATAGAAGATAGAGACAAACAGGCAAATATAACCAAACACAGGATGATAGGAATGTGTTTTCTGCTATGGTCTGTAGTTTTAATTTTAATTATGCCAGGAGAAAAATACTTCCTGAGGCAGTAGGAGCTACTGATAAACAATTTTTTTTTTAATTTGACCAGTTTGTGGGAGTCATGCCTCTTTTCATTAACATGATATTATTAATATTAGGAGACTTATTGGCTGTGATTTATGGTATCTTTTCCTATTTTACAGGTTTGTTTAATGCTTTTGATGAAAATCGTGACAATCACATAGATTTTAAGGAGATATCTTGTGGGTTATCAGCCTGTTGTAGGGGACCCCTGGCTGAAAGACAAAAATGTAAGTGTGTTAAACTTTGTCACAAAATTTGCAAACTACACAGAAAGAATTAGCATTCATCTATATAAAATCATCTGTGTATTAAGGCTTGAATTTTTATCACATTGTCAGGTTGGTAAATATTAGTCTCATGTTGAGGTTTTCCTGAGGTCAGTTTAAGGATTCACTCATCTCTTCTTTTTTACTGTGGAGTAGTTTGGGATCTTTTTGATTAATAATGGGATTGATTTTCCTGATGAATTTGCAGTTCATGATCAATGAACTATATCACTTACAATATATTTGACAGTGTTAAGCATTTGGAAAATATATTCTGGTAGTCTATAGAGAATTTTGTGTCTTGCATAATTTAAAGTACAACTCATTTTCTGTCACTTGTATACATTAATATTTTATTAGCAAGATGAAATTTATGATCAAAACATAATTTTATTAAATACTAAAATGGTCTCTTTAACCTAGCTAAAATGTTATTGTAGCATAATTTACAAGCATAAGTATATTACATTGTTAAATTTTAACCAGATATGAGAAAATGGAGCAGTTTACATTTAATTGGAACCTAATTCTAATGTATTTACTAGGGTCATCATCACTGTCTTTCTAAAATACAGCTTCACAAACATGAAATAGATACTTAATTTTAAAAATTCAGAATTCTTCCCTGATGATATGCCATTACTACAGTCTGACTTTATGGTAGATCATTTGTTCCCATTAAAGTTCTAATATTAAATAAGGAGGCCAAAATTTTGCATCTCAAATGAGGTGAATTATCACCTTAAATTTGTTTTTAACTTCTTCTTCTTTTTTTTTTTTTTTTTTTTTGCTGATGGGCTAACAGAAGGTAACTATAGTGATTTGTTTGATATTCCGTGCAAATGGAATACTTTCAGCACTATAAAAATCAACTTATCAGTTTTAAATATTACAAAGTAATATAAAGGCTTGAATTGCCTCCTCAAAACCTGTGAGATATTGTAATATTTATTGTATAGTAACCCCCCCCCTTTTTTTAATCAGTTTGCAAGGAATTTAAATTTGGGTAAAGCATAGGACTGTAACCCAGGTACTGATTCAGAGAGAGATTTACGAAGAATGCAGGAAGCCCTACAAGTTTAGAGGACTTTAATGACATATTATAGTCTGCTCCAGATGAGAACTTAATCCAAATATACTTGCTTGAGAAACTAATTTTGCTAGGTCAGCATCTAGTAAAAGGCATTGTACTTCAGAATAGAAAAGTAATTTTCCTCCATAAGAGTTTCTTTTCTTTAGTTTGCTTCAAGGTATTTGATGTTGACCGTGATGGAGTTCTCTCCAGGGTTGAACTGAGAGACATGGTGGTTGCACTTTTAGAGGTGTGGAAGGACAACCGCACTGATGATATACCAGTAAGTTCTGATTGTATACATATTGTTGTATGTAAACTTCCAATAGGAAAGTGGAGTGGAGAATTTAAAAAGAGAGAGAAAAGGATTTGTTATTATTTTGAGTTGCTATATTAATGCTACATACTCAAAATATTCATAGCTGAAGGTACAAAATAGGAAAGAGAATGTGTCTTAGAAAATTTAATAAACTGAACTTATTGTGTAAAGAATGAAACTACAGGAAAATTGTCTTAATTTTTTTTAAAGGAAACCTAAGAACTTATTAAGGTAATTTAAAAAAATACTTGGGGCACCTAGGTGGCTTAGTTGGTTGAGCGTCTGACTCTTGATTTCTGTTCAGGTCATGATCCCAGGTTCATGGGATCCAACTGAGCATGGAGCCTGCTTCACATTCTCTCTCCCTCTCCCTCCCCCCCCCCACCCCCACATGCACACACTTTCTCAAATAAAAAAAAAATGTATATTTGACTGATGGTTACTAGAGGGGAGGAGTGTGGGGGAATGGGTTAAATAGATGATGGGGATTAAGGAGGGCACTTGTGGTCATGAGCCCTGGGTGTTGTATGGAAATGTTGAATCACTGTATTGTATACCTGAAATGAATATAACACTGTAAAATAATAATAATATTAAAAAATTTTTAAATAGGGGCGCCTGGGTGGCTCGGTCAGTTAGGCGTCCGACTTCCGCTCAGGTCATGATCTCGCGGTCCGTGGGTTTGAGCCCTGCGTCAGGCTCTGTGCTGACCGCTCAGAGCCTGGAGCCTGTTTCAGATTCTGTGTCTCCCTCTCTCTCTGACCCTCCCCTGTTCATGCTCTGTCTCTCTCTGTATCAAAAATTAATAAACGTTAAAAAAAATTAAAAAAATTTTTAAATAAAAAAATTAACAATACTTGACTAAAATACAGTATTCTGTAGCCATTGAATAATAAAATGTAACTACCCTTTTCTAATTACTCCTTTGGATTTTTTTTTTTTAAGGAATTACATACGGATCTATCTGACATTGTAGAAGGCATATTGAATGCACATGACACCACAAAGGTGAGTCTAGCTAGGGCTAGGATAAATTATATTCTTTTCTGAAAATACCATGTACAATGAATTAGGATATATAGCTTATATACATATTTGAATCCCTTCTGCATCACTTCCACCAAGGGTTTATTTGGACCTAACAGTTATAGTACCACGAAGTTGTCTCTAAAGATAGCGCATTCCGTCTTTAAACAGCTCCGTTAAGTGTTTATATATATAAACTTATATTTTACAACTAGATGTTTTATAAAAATTAAATAGACATAGCCCTTGACATCTATGGTTTATAATATTTATTTCTTCCATTTTAATAAGTTATAGTAGGGCTAACCTTATACTGAGCAAAAAAAGTCACACAAAAAAGAATACTTACTGTGTGATTCCATTTATGTGAAGCTCAAAAACAGAGGCAAAACTGATAAATGGTGATAGGTATTAGAATAGTGATTTGGGGAATGCATGGATTAATTGGGAAGGACCATAGGATAGCTGGGATGATAGAAATGATTTTTTATCTCAATTTGGGTGATACATATATTCCTAAATTATTTTTTTCTAATAGTATTAATAATGATGTCTCCTGAATTATTTAATAGCAGCCAGGATAATCACGTAATACCAAGAGTAAGCATATACTTAACAAAGAATAAATTCTTATTATTTTTTTTTTTAGTTTGACAACATTTATTAGTAAGGATATTATAATAGGTTTATTCCTATAGCTTACGTTACTGTAATGTCTTTGTGTCACCGTGTGAAATTGAAAATAATGCACATATGTGAGGCATATTTGAGTTATTTTGAGCCTTTCCCTTCAAATTTTGACATGTACCAAGTACCAGATTGGTAGGATGTAGACTACAGTAGTATTACAGAGGTTTAGATAAAATAAGTGACATTAGTTTTTTTTTTTTTTTTCTTTCTTCAATCATGATTCTAGAGGGAATCATCATAGGCTTATTAACTAATGCTCAGTAACAGAGGTGAGTTTTATAGGGCTTGAGCTTTGGCAGTACAGATAGTCTCCCTTGTTTACCTCTCTCTACCAAAAACTAAGGTATCCACTTCTATTTGATATGTGTAGAAACCTGCAATAATTTCTGTTAGAAAATGCCTCATGTAGAGGTACAATTTTTAATACTTTTTTTTCTGAATAATAAATAGTAGGAATTATTGCTGTCTATTTATGTAAGATGGAGTTTCTACTTCTGGCTCTATTGTAAACTTTAACAAGAAGATAATTTAATTTAGCTGTTCCATCTCCATGTAGCAACAATAATGAAATAGTAACAGTTCAGAATAAAACTTGGACCTTTCAGCCAAACCTATTCACTGGAGACAGATTATGTCAATATTATGCTTTTTTTTTTTATTAAAAAAGCGTAATACTGGATTTGGATTTAGTATTAACATACTAAATTTGGATTTAATATTAACATACTAAGAAGAAGTTGTATTGTGAAAGCTAATAATCATAACTGTAGTAATTGAAAATCTTTTCTTACATGTGGCTAGCATATAATGAAAAGAGAACATATCAATATCATTAAATAATAAAAGCAAAAAACATTATTCATCTAAGATTGATAAGTAATTATGTGAACACAAGCAGTAGGAAACATTTGGTTATATTGCCTTTATATGTATATGGAATTTTTTGTACACATTGACACTACAAAAATGCTGCCTTTACTCAACTTATAAATTGTTAAATTAGTTTTGGGAAAATCTTATATAGATACTCATTTTTGATATATCAGAAATTTATTATCAAATTCCTTTAAATGTCTAAGAAGTCTGATAATATTGGTAGATATTTCTAAGAAGGCTTTAGAAAATTGTTAGAATGAAAGGACATAATCCAGAGTCTGCTTTTTTTGCTTTCAAAAATTAGTAAATAGGTGGCGACTTCAGCTCCCGTCATGATCTCATAGTTTGTGAGTTCAAGCCCTGCTTCAGAGCCTGGAGCCTGCTTCGGATTCTGTATCTCCCTCTCTCTCTGCCTGTCCCCTGCTCATGCTCTGTCTCTCAGAAATAGATATTAAAAAAAAATTTTTTTAATTAGTAAATACTCCACTTTATTCAGAGCCTTTTGTGGTTTTCCCTAGATAACCCTTGAAGCAGAAGATAATGTGAATTATTTCCCAGGTTATTGGAGGATAAAGCTTGTTGATGATAAATTATCCTCATTACCATTGACTGCTTTGAGAGAGTTTTGTTGCTTTTAAACTTATCCTAGCTGGTCTAGTTTTCAGATGAACATGCAGCATCTACTTTATTTGTTTGCTTTAAAATAAAAATGACCAGGGGCGCCTGGGTGGCGCAGTCGGTTAAGCATCCGACTTCAGCCAGGTCACGATCTCGCGGTCCGTGAGTTTGAGCCCCGCGTCAGGCTCTGGGCTGATGGCTCAGAGCCTGGAGCCTGTTTCCGATTCTGTGTCTCCCTCTCTCTCTGCCCCTCCCCCGTTCATGCTCTGTCTCTCTCTGTCCCAAAAATAAATAAACGTTAAAATAAAAATGACCAATATACGTTTAATAAATCAGATTTTACTCAAATTCAGTAAAAATGAGGACATTCTTTACATGAGATCTTTTTAAACATTGTTTCTCTTTCAGATGGGTCATCTTACTCTAGAAGACTACCAGATTTGGAGCGTGAAAAATGTTCTTGCCAATGAGTTTTTGAATCTCCTTTTCCAGGTAGGTTTGAAGTAAATGACAGGTACAGAGAGTAATAGTACCAGTAGTTCTACATCTGTTTCATTGTGTAGTAATAACTGCAACTCAGCTACAAAACCGCATATTATAAAAAGAACTGTAGGGGCGCCTGGAGGTCTCACTTGGTGAAGCATCCGACTCTTGATATCTGCTCAGGTCCTGATCTCATGGTTCGTGAGTTTGAGCCCTGAGGCTGCACTGTTAGTACAGAGCCTGCTTGGTATTCTCCCTATCTCTCCCTTTCTCTCTGCTCCTCCCCCACTTGTGCACTCTCACACGCGTGCTCTCTCTCTCTGAAAATAAATAAATAAACATGTAAAAAAAATTATTTAGGGGCGCCTGGGTGGCTCAGTGGGTTAGCGTCCGACTTCGGCTCAGGTCACGATCTCATGGTCCATGAGTTCGAGCCCTGCGTCGGGCTCTGTGCTGACAGCTCAGAGCCTGGAGCCCATTTCAGATTCTGTGTCTCCCTCTCTCTCTGCCCCTCCCCTGTTCATGCTCTGTCTCTCTCTGTCTCAAAAATAAATAAACATTAAAAAAAAATTAAAAAAAAATTATTCAAAAAAACTACATTATCCTGTATACACCTGAAAGATGCTAAGACAGAGGGTGAGAGCCCACCGAAGCATCTCAAAATCATGGGAGATAGAAAAGTAGAATATAGCTGATTATGTATATTTATCTTATAACTCATGATAGACCAGCATGTTAGATGCATAGATAATAATTTAGATTGCAAAAGCCATCATAATTTCTTATTTTTCTTCACTGTTGTCTTTTTTAAAGGTCCTTCCTAATAAGTGAGGCAGTGTGAACAGAAAGATGAATCATAAGTAGGCAGCTGTAGAATTTTCAATGTACACAGTCTCTCCAGTTAGGAGATTATCTTGGCTGCAAGGCTGTTTCTAAATTTTTTAAAAAATTCTTTAGAAGAAACAAGAAAGATTGAAGAAGGAGGAGAGAAAAGGTGCCAGGAATGAACATTAAGTCATAAGGCTTGCCAGATTTCAACTATTTTCCTAGTTATAGTTCTTCTCTTGCTCCAATTAAAAACAATAATTTATGGTTTCCATTTTTTATAATTTTTCACAAATATTTACGTTGACTTAATAGTGATATTTTAGATTCCTCTTTTTTTTTTTAAGTTTATTTATTTTGAGAGAGGATATGAGCGAGCAGGGGAGGGGCAGAGAGAGAGGGAGAGAATCCCAGGCAGGCTTGACACTGTCAGTATAGAGCCTGATACAGGGCTCGATTTCATGAACTGCAAGATCATGACCAGCCAAAATCGAGACAGATGCTTAACCAACTGAGCCACCCAGGTGCCCCTATTTTAGATTCCTCATTTTATTTTTCTTTCCTTATACCCCTGTGAAGGTCAGAAGTTTGTTATGTTTATATCTATCATGTTCTTCTGTTTTATGTAAAGAATAAACATGGCTATGCTAGAATAAATGGAAACTGGTCTCTTCCTGATAGCTAATGACTAATTACACACACACACACACACGTGCATATACATACACATACATATACGTATATATACACATATACATACACACACGTGTGTATATATATATATACGTGTGTATATATATATACACACACACAATCTGATAAGCCTATAATATCCATTTATATCAATCAGTTCCACATCAGTTACAATTTTCACCAGGGATTTTAACTTGATGGCTTTATAAAATATAAACATACAAAAATAATATTAGTCACTACTCCAAACAGAAATGACTTGGTAATATGAAAATTGGTAATATGAAAATTGATCAACTATTTTTATCTCATTTAAAATAATATCCTTATTACTTTATCTCATAACTTTTAGATCACTTAGGCTTATGCCTATATCATCTTGTAGCTATTGCATAGCATAACGTTTTGATTCTTTTGTACTGTCTTTCCTATTTCCTCATTCTTTTTTTTTTCTCATTCTTTTTTTTTTTTTTTATATATATATGAAATTTATTGACAAATTGGTTTCCATACAACACCCAGTGCTCATCCCAAAAGGTGCCCTCCTCAATACCCATCACCCACCCTCCCCTCCCTCCCACCCCCCATCAACCCTCAGTTTGTTCTCAGTTTTTAACAGTCTCTTATGCTTTGGCTCTCTCCCACTCTAACCTCTTTTTTTTTTTTTTCCTTCCCCTCCCCCATGGGTTCCTGTTAAGTTTCTCAGGATCCACATAAGAGTGAAACCATATGGTATCTGTCTTTCTCTGTGTGGCTTATTTCACTTAGCATTACACTCTCCAGTTCCATCCACGTTGCTACAAAAGGCCATATTTCATTTTTTCTCATTGCCACGTAGTATTCCATTGTGTATATATACCACAATTTCTTTATCCATTCATCAGTTGATGGACATTTAGGCTCTTTCCATAATTTGGCTATTGTTGAGAGTGCTGCTATGAACATTGGGGTACAAGTGCCCCTATGCATCAGTACTCCTGTATCCCTTGGATAAATTCCTAGCAGTGCTATTGCTGGGTCATAGGGTAGGTCTATTTTTAATTTTCTGAGGAACCTCCACACTGCTTTCCAGAGCGGCTGCACCAATTTGCATTCCCACCAACAGTGCAAGAGGGTTCCCGTTTCTCCACATCCTCTCCAGCATCTATAGTCTCCCGATTTGTTCATTTTGGCCACTCTGGCGTGAGGTGATACCTGAGTGTGGTTTTGATTTGTATTTCCCTGATAAGGAGCGACGCTGAACATCTTTTCATGTGCCTGTTGGCCATCTGGATGTCTTCTTTAGAGAAGTGTCTATTCATATTTTCTGCCCATTTCTTCACTGGGTTATTTGTTTTTCGGGTGTGGAGTTTGGTGAGCTCTTTATAGATTTTAGATACTAGCCCTTTGTCCGATATGTCATTTGCAAATATCTTTTCCCATTCCGTTGGTTGCCTTTTAGTTTTGTTGGTTGTTTCCTTTGCTGTGCAGAAGCTTTGTATCTTCATAAGGTCCCAGTAATTCACTTTTGCTTTTAATTCCCTTGCCTTTGGAGATGTGTCGAGTAAGAGATTGCTACGGCTGAGGTCAGAGAGGTCTTTTCCTGCTTTCTCCTCTAAGGTTCTGATGGTTTCCTGTCTCACATTTAGGTCCTTTATCCATTTTGAGTTTATTTTTGTAAATGGTGTGAGAAAGTGGTCTAGTTTCAACCTTCTGCATGTTGCTGTCCAGTTCTCCCAGCACCATTTGTTAAAGAGGCTGTCTTTTTTCCATTGGATGTTCTTTCCTGCTTTGTCAAAGATGAGTTGGCCATACGTTTGTGGGTCTAGTTCTGGGGTTTCTATTCTATTCCAGTGGTCTGTGTGTCTGTTTTTGTGCCATTTTTTTTCTCATTCTTATCAAGAACTTGCAGTGGCACTATTTTCTGACTCTAATTTATAAATAACCAAATGCTTGAGATTTGCCTTTGTGTATGTGTGTTTCTAACATTATATTATGAAGAGCTAAAAGGTTTTTCACATGAATACTTATCACCTACATTTTAACATTATATTTTACTGTATTTATTTCATATTCAATATGCTTTTAAAACTATATGTTCACTTAGTATATGAGTAAGAAGACTGTTATGCTAAGTTATATTATGCTATGCTAAGCTTTAATTGTTATCTGTGTCTTAAAATTGGTAGAGTTAGTTGGTAAGTCTAGTGATAAAAGCTTGAATTATACTCTTACTTTATTTGCCAAGATCCCTCTTGGCTGAGTGTTTTAGGTATTTAAGTGTAACATATATAAGTGTTAAAAAAAATTGGAAAACCATCCCTGTGGTAATATCTTTATTTTCAGTCCTTCTTCATAAACTCAGTGGCCAATATTTTGAAGTATTCTAAACATAATCGGGGTGTTCTGTCTTGTGCATTATCAAAAAGTATCAAATTTTAAAGAGTGTGGTAGGCAGAATAATGCCCACCACAACCACCACGTTATCCATGCCCTAATCCCTAGAACCTGTGCATATGTTATCTTACATGGTAAAAGGGACTTTGTAGATGTATTGGACTAAGGACTCTGAGATAGGGAGATTAGCCTAGCAGATGGGTCTAATTCAAATGAGTCCTTAAAAGTAGAGGACCTTTTCCAGCTGTGGTCAGAGGGAGGGAGGGAGGGAAAGGAAGAAAGAGAGAGAGAGAGATGACGTTGGAGGAAAAGTTAGAGATGCAAACTTGTTGGCTTTGAGATAGAGGAAGGGGCCATGAACAAAGTAATGTGGGTAAACTCTAGAACTGGAAAAGGCAAAGAAGTGTGTTCTTTTCATCTCCAGAAAGGAATGCAGCTCTGCTGACACCTTGATTTTTGAATTAGTGAGACCCGTGTCTAGCTTTTGACCTACAGAACCATAAGATAATAAAGTTACTTTGTGTTAAGATGCTGAATTTGTGATAATTTGTTATAGAAGCAATAAAAAAAAAACAATGCAGAGGGAGATAATCCATATTTATGGATTGGAAGGCTCAGCATCTTGAAGATGTCAGTGTCAGTTCCCTTTAAACTGGTTTATAGACATTCAGTGCAATCCCAATTAAAAGCACTGCCATTCTTCTCAGAGCTAGAACAAACAATCCTAAAATTTGTATAGAACCACAGAAGACCCCAAATAGCCAAAGTAATATTGAAAAAGAAAACCAAAGGGGCAGAAGGGATCACAATCCCAGACTTTAGCCTCTACTGCAAAGCTATAATCAAGACAGTATGGTATGGCACAAAAATAGATACATAGACCAATGGAATAGAATAGAGACCCCAGAATTGGACCCACAAATTTATGGCCAACTAATCTTTGACATAGCAGGAAAGAACATCCAATGGAAAAAAGATAGTCTCTTTAGCAAATGGTGCTGGGAGAACTGGACAGCAACATGCAGAAGAATGAAACTAGACCACTTTTTTACGCCATACACAAAAATAAACCCAAAATGGATGAAAGACCTAAATGTGAGACAGGAAACCATCAAAATCTTCGAGGAGAAAGCAGGCAACAACCTCTTTGACCTCAGCCGCAGCAGTTTCTTGCTCGACACATCTCCAAAGGCAAGGGAATTAAAAGCAAAAATGAGCTATTGGGACCTCATGAAGATAAAAAGCTTCTGCACTGCAAAGTAAACAATCAACAAAACTAAAAGGCAACCGATGGAATGGAAAAAGATATATGCAAATGACTTATCAGATAAAGGGTTAGTATCCAAAATCTATGAAGAACTCATCAAACTCCACACCCGAGAAACAAATAATCCGGTGAAGAAATGGGCAGAAGACATGAATAGACACTTTTCCAAAGAAGACATCCAGATGGCCAACAGACACATATGAAAAGATGCTCAGTGTCACTTAATCATCAGGGAAATACAAATCAAAACCACAATAAGATACCACTTTACACCAGTCAGAGTGGCTAAAATTAACAACTCAGGAAACAACAGATGCTGGCGAGGATGTGGAGAAATGGGAACCATCTTACACTGTTGGTGGGAACGCAGACTGGTGCAGCCGTCTGGAAAACAGTGTGGAGGGTCCTCAAAAAATTAAAAATAGAACTACCCCATGACCCAGCAATAGCACTACTAGGAATTTATCCAAAGGATACAGGAGTGCTGATTCACAGGGGTACATATACCCCAATGTTTATAGCAGCACTCTCAACAATAGCCAAATTATGGAAAGACCCTAAATGTCCATCAACTGATGAATGGATAAAGAAGATGTGGTTTATATTTACAATGGAATACTACTTGGCATTGAGAAAGAATGAAATCATGCCATTTGTAGCAACATGGATGGAACTGGAAGGTATTATGCTAAGTGAAATAAGTCAGAGAAAGACAGATACCATATGTTTTGACTCATGTGGATCTTGAGAAACTTAACAGAAGATTATGGGGGAAGGGAAAGGGAAAAAATTAGTTATAAACAGAGAGGGAGGAAGGCAATTCATAAGAGACTCGATTAAGTGTCTCCATTCGGCTCAGGTCATGAACTCACAGTTAGTTTGAGCCCGCATTGGGCTCTCTGCTGTCCGCACAGAGCCTCCTTCAGATCCCGTGTTGTTGTTCCCCCCCCCACCCCACCCCCTGCGCTGCACCTACCCCACTCATGCTCACTCTGTCTCTGTCTCTCAAAACTAAATAAACAAATTATGTAAAGAGACTAAATGTCCATCACCTGATGAATGGAAAAAGAAATTGTGGTTTATATACACAATGGAGTACTATGTGGCAATGAGAAAGAATGAAATATGGCCCTTTGTAGCAATGTGGATGGAACTGGAGAGTGTTATGCTAAGTGAAATAAGCCATACAGAGAAAGACAGATACCATATGTGTTCACTCTTATGTGGATCCTGAGAAACTTAACAGGAACCCATGGGGGAGGGGAAGGAAAAAAAAAAGAGGTTAGAGTGGGAGAAAGCCAAAGCATAAGAGACTCTTAAAAACTGAGAACAAACTGAGGGCTGATGCGGGGTGGGAGGGAGGGGAGGGTGGGTGATGGGTATTGAGGAGGGCACCTGTTGGGATGAGCACTGGGTATTGCATGGAAACCAATTTGACAATAAATTTCATATATTAAAAAAAATAAAAATAAAATATCTACAAAAAAAACCCAAAACAAAACAAAAAACTAAATAAACAACAAGTCATTTTTTTTTTTTTTTTTTAGTGAGGGGCTACCATTTAAAAAGTGAAAAGATAAGTTATGCAGTGGGAGAAGATGTTTGTGAAACCTGCATCTGACAAGACTTGTATCTAGGGCATACAAAGAATAAAAATCAATGAGAAAAAGGCAAAACTTCAATATAAAAATGTGAAAAAAAAATCCTGAAGAGATGCTTCACAAAACAGAATGTCCCAGTAGTTAATAAATGAAAAGGAGCTCTTTAGTCATCATGGACATACATATTAAAACCACATGTGAAATTCAGTAGACATACCCCAGAATGGTTAGTTTTTAAGTGATATAAAGTATTGGTGAGGATAACAAGCACCTGGAACTCTCATATATTCCCAATAGGATGTAATTTGTACAATTTGTAATAACTGTAAATTATTACAAACACATTGGAAATTGTTTGGCAGTATTTATAAAAGTTGAACATATATTTACCTGGTGACCCATAAAGTCTACTCATATGTAAAACCTACAGAAACTGGTATTATCTGGGCACCAAAAGACCTACAAGTAAGTTCTTAAAATCACTATTTGTTGTAGCCCAAAAAACCCCAGAAAATGACCCAAATACTTATTAATAAATAAATACATAGGAAGTAAATTGTGGCATGTGCATACAGTGGTATACTTTAAAGCACTGGAAAATAAGTCTAATATTGCTACACCCAACAACATGGATGAATCTTACATAAACTTGAGCTGAAAACACTAAACCAAAAAGTTCAAAAGCATGCAAAACCTATTCTATGGTGATAGTATTCAGGATAGTGGATACATCAGAGAGGTGCAGTGGTGTCTGGGAAGGAACCCAAAGTGGGCTTTGGGTGAGATAGCAGTTGTTTTTTTACTGGGTTTCATAGATATTACTTTGTGAAAAGTCGTTGAACTGTACACTTAAGATTTGTTCACTTGTAAGCATGTGTATTTCCATTTTCTATAAGTTTGCTTAGAAAAATAGGTTTCAGAAGCTCAAATATCTGTCAATATGAGAATGGATAAAACAGTGGTGTGTTCAAACAATGGAATACTACTTAGTAATGACAATGAACTACTTACTCCTAAATAGATAAATCTCAAAAACCCAATTTGTGGATTTTGTTGTAACGTAAATGTCACCTCAAAAGGTAAAACTGTAAACAGATCTTGAACTCTCTGGTTAATGTTAGCCATGCTGATGTATTTATAAAGAGCTGTACTACTGGCTGTAATTTACTTTGAAATGCATCCAAAAATTAAGGATGGATGAATTAATAGATAGATGCAAGTATAATAAAACGTTAATGTTAGAATCTAGATAATGGGTATGGCATGTTCAGTGTTAAATTCTTTAAACTTTTCTGTGTTTTTGAAATTTTTCATGAGAAAATATTGAAAAATTACATCTGTTGATGATATTTAGAGAAGCCACATAGAGGAAATGAGCCCTAAAAAGCATATTTTTAAAAAGCTTATTTAGCATTAGTGGCAATAATTTTTCTCTTTGAACTGATTAAACTGAAATGCTACCCATATTTTTTGTCTCCTATATCCTCTGCATCTCCCCTCGCCTTTCTCCTTGAGTGCCATGATTTGCTCTTCAGATTTCAGGAAAGAAAATAATATTCCCTGTGTGAGATATCTTAAAATACATAGTATTAATGAAATGTTCTGGTAAATAGTTCTTTTCTTCTGTCTCTGTCTCTGTCTCTATCTCCGTTTTCCTCCCTCCCTTCCTTTCTTTCCTGTCTCACACAGAGATTTAGAAGTTGGCCTCTATTGAAATAGTTTGTTTAGAAAACGAACAAACAGCTCAAGTTTAAAGTTCAAACATTGATAATTCATCAGTTGAAAGCTATTGCTAATTCAGATTCCCATCCACAAAATGGAACTCATGCAGAGCATGTGAAATTTTATACAGTCCAGTCATTGGCACCAGTGAAGTTTGATTTACCACTTTTTTCTCTAGGTATGTCACATAGTTCTGGGGTTAAGACCAGCTACTCCTGAAGAAGAAGGACAAATTATTAGGTAAGTTTATAGTTTCAATCAGTGTACTTTTCATTATATAGTTGAAATTTCCAACACTTGAAATATATTGTTATTAAGTAACATGTCCCATTTTAATATAATCATTATAGTGACACCTTGTTTCTCCAAATTAGTTTCATATTGAAATATTTTTGTTAAAATAATTTCCTAACCAAGGGATTGGATTAATTTAGAAATCATATTCTCTTTAGCTTTAAAATTGCACCAAGTACTGAATTTAATTTTTTGAAATAAGAAAGACATCTTAGGGACACCTGGGTGGCTCAGACGTTAAGCGTCCTTTTGGTTTCAGCTCAGGTCATGATCTCACGGTTCATGAGATTGAGCCCCATGTCGGGCTCTGTGCTGATAGTCCTGAGCCTGCCTGGGATTCTCTCCCTCTCTCTTTCTCTGCCCCTCCTCTGCTCACATGTGCATGCTGTCTCTCCCAAAATAAAAAAAAAACTTTAAAAAAAAAGATATTTTATAAGATGAAAGGTTGCAATTTTTCCTTACTACAAAATAGTTCGTGTTTATTGTAAAAAGGTTTTTATAAAGTAAAGCTAAATAAAAAGGAACAAAAAAAAGCCCATCATCTCTGTATTTATAGGTAATTGCTGTTGACATTTTTTCAATTGTATTGAGGTGTAATATCTAAAATTGTAAAATATTTAAAGTGTACAATTTGATTTGATATGGGTACAGATTGTGAAAGGATTCCAACCATCAAGTTAACATATCCATCACTATTCCCTCACATATTTCCTTTTTTTAAATTTATTGTTTTAATTTACATCCAAGTTAGCATATAGTACAACAGTTATTTCAGGAGTAGATTCCTTAATGCCCCTTAACCATTTAACACTCCCCCCACAATCCCTCCAGTAACCTTCTGTTTGTTCTCCATTTTTAAGAGTCTCTTATGTTTGTCCCCCTCCCTGTTTTTATATTATTTTTACTTCCCTTCCCTTATGTTCACCTGTTTTGTCTCTTAAAGTCCTCATATGAGTGAAGTCATATGATCTTTGCCTTTCTCTAATTTTGCCAATTCCATCCACATAATTGCAAATGGCAAGATTTCATTCTTTTTGATTACCAAGTAATACTCCATTGTATATATATACCACACCTTTATCCATTCATCCATCGATGGACATTTGGGCTCTTTCCATACTTTGGCTATTGTTGATAGTGCTGCTATAAACATTGGGGTGTATGTGCCTCTTCGAAACAGCATATCTGTATCCCTTGGATAAATACCTAGTAGTGCAATTTCTGGGTCGTAGGGTAGTGCTATTTTTAATTTTTGGAGGGATCTCCATACTGTTTTCCAGAGTGGCTACACCAGTTTGCATTCCCACCAGCAGTGCAAAAGAGATCCTCTTTCTCCGCATCCTTGCTAACATCTGTTGTTGCCTGAGTTGTTAATGTTAGCCATTCTGACAGGTGTGAGGTGGTATCTCATTGTGGTTTTGATTTGTATTTCCCTGATGATGAGTGATATTGAGCATTTTTTCATTTGTTGGTATGCCATGTGGATGTCTTCTTTAGAGAAGTGCCTATGTATGTCTTTTGCCCATTTCTTCACTGGATTATTTGTTTTTGGGTGTTGAGTTTGATAAGTTCTTTATAGATTTTGGATCCTTTTTTTTTTTTTTTTTAAATTGTAAGAATATTTAAGGTCTACTCTCTTAGCAGATTTCAGTTATACACTACAGTGTTATCAACTGTAGTCACCATGTTATACATCACATCTTCAAACTTTATTTATCTTATAAAAGTTTGTACCCTTTTATCAGCCTGTCTGTATTCTCCCAACCTCCAGCAACTGCTCTTCTACTCTCTGTTTCTGAATTCAACTCTTTTTTTTTTAAGATTCTGCATATAAGTGATATACCATGCAATATTTGTCTGTCTTTGCCTGCCTTATTTCACTTAGTGTAATGCCTTCCAGACTCATGCATTTTGTTGTAAATGACAGGATTTCCTCTTAAGACTGGATAATATTCCATCATACACATATATATATGTATGTGTATATATATACACCACATTTTTTTTCTATCATACATATACATATATATATATATATATACACACACACACACACATACCACATTTTGTTTATCCATTCATTCATTATTGTACACATAGGTTGTTAGCACACCTTGGCTTTTGTGAATAATGCTGCAATGAATATGGAAGTAAAGCTATCATCTTCAAGATCATGATTTTGTTTCCTTTGGTTTTATACCCGGAAGTAGGATTGCTGGATCATATGGTAGTTCTTTTTTTGATTTCATGTGAAACCTAGTTTTTATAGTGACTATTCCAGTTTATATTCCCATCAACAGTGTATAAGGATTCTTTTTTTCTCCGCATCTGTGAATGGATATTCTCTCTGGTCTTTTTGATAATAGCCATCCTAACAGGCATGCAGTAGTACCTCATTGTGGTTTTGAGTTGTATTTCCCTGATAATTAGTGGTGTTGAGTACCTTTTCATGTAGCTTTTGGCCATTTGTATGTCTTTTTTAGAAAAACATCTATTCAGGTTCTTTCCCATTTTAAATTGGATTATTATTATCTTTTTACTATTAAGTGGTAATGAATTTCATATATATATATATGTGTGTATATATATATATATATTTTTTTTTTTGGATATAAGCCCTTATTGGATCTGTGGTTTGCAAATATTTCCTTCCACTGCATAGATTGCCTTTTCATTTTGTTAATGGTTGCAGTATTGACACTTTTATGTTCATATACCCACATATGTATGCCTCTGATGGGATTTGTAAATGTTTTTTTAAAAATGAGAATATTTCATGATGCCTGCGTGGCTCGGTCAGTTAAGTGTCTGACTTCAGTTCAGGTCATGATCTCAGGTCATCTGTGAGTTCAAGCCCCATGTCAGGCTCTGTGCTGATAGCTCAGAGCCTGGAGCCTCCTTTGGATTCTGTCTTCCTCTCTCTGCCTCTAGCCCACTCACACTCTGTCTCTCTGTCTCTCAAAAGTAAATAAACATTTAAAAGAAAGAAAGGGGGACACCTGGGTGGCTCAGTCGGTTAAGCATCCAACTTTGGCCCAGGTCATGATCTCTCAGTTCGTGGGTTCGAGCCCTGCATTGGGCTCTGTGCTGATGGCTCAGAGCCTGGAGCCTGCTTTGGATTCTGTGTCTCCCTCTCTCTCTGCTCACACTCTCTCTCTTCTTCAAAAATAAACATTAAAAAAATTTTTTTTAAATAAAAGGAAAGAAGGAAGGATATTTCAAAACACTCTTTTATTTTTGGCCTCCATTTTCACTGCAGATTACATCAAATGACACTTTTACATATCAATAAAAGCCTTTTATAATTTAAATGACTGGCTAGTAGGCCCCATTCATCCCCTATTTTTTAATCTCTATTTTTCTTTAATATAATTTAGTAATTTAGTAATAAATTCTGTATGCCTTTGGTTAGGTATTTATTTAGGCAATATTACTTGAGGTGAAATATCTAGGTTAATAGGCCTGAACATTTTTATGGCTATAATTCAATTTTTAATATATCAAGTATCTTTCATTGCTTTAGTGTTACTACTTTTGTGTAGGAAGTTTCAGAAACAAGACTGAATCACTATTAAACTTGGCTTTTAGAATAAATTCAATATATAGTTTGTCACTTACTCTTGAAACTAGTGTGTATGCAAATTTTTCAGTAGTTTCTTCTGGTGTATGACTGCTTGATAAGAGAGTATACTGAATAGAGTTGTTTGGAATACCTGAGGACCGGAAGGATTATGTAGTTAACATTTAAAGAGAAATGCCAATTGAGATTCAGATTAATTTAAGTAGCAAATATACTTTCCATCTTTGTAAAATAGATTCTTTTAGGGGCACTTGGGTGGCTCAGTCACTTAAGTGTCTGACTCTTGATTTCAGCTCAGGTGATGACCTCAGAGTTCATGGGTTTGAGTCCTGCATCGGGCTCTGTGCTGAGAGCATGGAGCCTGCTTCAGATTTTCTCTCTCCCCACCTCTCTCTGCCCATCCCCTGCTCGTTCTCTTAAAATAAATGAACTTAACAAAAACTGGATTCTTTTAAAAAATGGTTATTTTTTTTTAATTTTTTTTAACGTTTATTTATTTTTGAGACAGAGAGAGACAGAGCATGAACGGGGGAGGGGCAGAGAGAGGGAGACACAGAATCTGAAACAGGCTCCAGGCTCTGAGCCATCAGCCCAGAGCCCGATGCGGGGCTCAAACTCAAGGACCGCGAGATCGTGACCTGAGCTGAAGTTGGACGCTTAACCGACTGAGCCACCCAGGCGCCCCCAAAAAATGGTTATTTTTTTAAAGAATTTTTAGCTGTATCCATTTTGAAAATGTTTTCATAAAAACTCTAGTCTCATGTAGTCATCTTAATTTTCATGCTCAGAAAACTCATTCTTATTTACTCATCTTGTATTCAGATGTTGACAGTGTTGTCTTGATTTTTTCTGATTTTTAACTGTCATAAAATAAAATTTTAAAGTACATTTAAGTGTACAAATGAGATATGGTAAAGAAATACTGAAAGGCTTTTATGTAGCTGCAGTAGCTTTTTCTTACAGTATTGTAATCTAATTTCATCACATGCTAGTATCTTCTGAAGTCAGTATGACTTAGTATACATATTAAGAATGCTGTCTAGATAAGCACCAGGTGATGTATGGAATTGTTGAATCAGTATATTGTACACCTGAAACTAAAATAACATTGTATGTTAGCTAACTGGAATTAAAATAAAAACTTAAAAAAATGCTGTATAACCTGTATATACATTTCTTGGCTTAATTATTTTGCAAATGCTTATAGCATCCCTATTTTAAAATATAATACTGGTAAAATCTCATGTTTTTATAGAACTTTGTTCTTTACACAGTAGTTCCATTTGCATTATTTCACCTATTCCTTAGAATAACTGCATTAACTTGTTGGGATGAGCACTGGGTGTTGTACAGAAACCATTTTGACAATAAATTATATTTAAAAAAAGAATAACTGCTTTAAATTAGTATCACCATCCCATTTTATAGAAGAGGAAACAGAACACAAAAGTTGAGGAACTTATTACCAAAAATTGCATGGAAGTGGCAGGATCAAGTCAATGACTTTTTTCATTGAAAACACAAATAATCTGCCTCTGTATTCCTTATTTTTACTAAATCTGAATTTTAAATTCTAGATTCCAAAGTGGTTCATTTCATTTTTGACTTTTGAGTTTTGTGTTATTTTGCCTGCATTTTTACTCCTAGAAATTCATTTGAATTTGTCGGATGATTTTTAAAGTATGAATCGGGTTGGTATATATGCAATGAGATGAAAGAAATATTTCTCTCTAACTTAAAGAATCAGTAATTTATATCAAAATTAGTATTTCTGCAATGCCTGAGTGAAGATGTCAGCAAATCCTCCCTGAAAAGCAACTGGACAAAATAGAACATTGTACAAAATTGTCAGCCAGCTATTTTAGGACTTTGGAAATGGACCAAAGCTATTCGACAATTGGGAAGCATTTATTCAAGAAAAACCACTAAACCTTGGTAAGGATAATGGGAATCTGTGGTAATTTTACTTGGGGCTCTTCCCATTCCTTCCTACCCAACATGATAGTTTTACCAAGGCAGAGATGACAAGGCTGACTTAATTTGGAATAGGACAGGCATGAATGCCTGCCCAAGAAAATTGTGCATATACACAATATTTATATTTGTGTGTGTGTATATATATAAATAATTTATATATATATATATATATATATATATAGTCATATATATTTATATGACAATCATGTTGGCAAACAATCAGGGAACATCATTAGCTTGGGGTTGAGATACTGATTAAGGAAAACACCAGACTGACAGGCCAGTCAAAATTTTAACCAAGAGATCCAGGGAACAAGATGACCGTAATGAGTATTGATATATTTCACCATATCACAAATGATCTGGAAGCCTGCTCATATACAAGGCTAGGCCCAAGCTCAGCAGAAACCAAGGAGGACCGTAGCTATCTATTCATTCCTGATTGAATGTGAGACCTTGCACATGCAAAAAGTAAAAACCAAGGAAGTTCGTTATCTGCCTGAACTTCGCATCATTTTTCAAACTGCAAACTCTTCCATCAAGAAAAAGTGTAAGTATTACTGGCTCAAGATGTTTCACAATAGCCCCTCACCAGTTATTGTCTGATCAGTAAATTATGCTGTTCCCAAGGAAGCCAAACTTAAACGTAAAAAATAATAAAACTGAGCTGCCTCACACTGCAGGGGAAACAGACTCTAGAATTAGTCCAGGAAGTCACAAGGCAAAACACACAGGTGGTATCAGAATCCAGAGTTGGTGAAACATATTATCAAATATGTCCAGTTCTCAATAACAGAAGATCATGAAACATACAAAAAATAGAAAACGTGACCCATATACCATGGTGGTGGTGGTGACAACACTAGATAATAGAAACTGTCACTGAAGTAGCCTCAGATGTTTGACTTAGGACACAAAGATTTCACAGCAGTTGTTATAAATGTTTTCAGTGCTAAAGGAAGCTTTGTTTAAAGATTTAAAGGAAAATGTAATGACAATAACTAGTCAAATATAAAATATCAATAAGGAGATAAAAATTTTAAAAGTGAACTCAATGGAAATCCTGGAGTTGAAAATTACAATAAATGAAATGAAAATTCGCTACAGGGACTCAGCAACCGATTAGAGTTGCAGAGAAATAATCAGCAAAATAGAATATAGATCAATAGAGATTTTCCAGTATGAAGAGCAGAGAGAATAAATAAAAATGAACAGAACCTGAGGTGTGTGAAACACCAGAGACAGGTATACCAATACACACATAATGGAAGTCCCAAAAGGAGGAAAGGAGCAGAAAAAAATATTTGACAAAATAATGGCTGGATCTTCTAAAAGTATTGAAAGTCACTAATCCAGGAAGCCCAACAAACTGCAAGCAGGTTAAAAACAGATCCACATCTAAACATATCACAGTCAAACTGTTCAAAGTTACAATGAGAAGATCTTAAAAGCAGGAAGAGAAAAATGACTCCTTCTGTAGAAGGCAATAAGATTAATGGCTGACCTTTTTTTTTTTTTCTTTTAGAAATGATAGGGGTCGGTAGGCAGTGTGATGACATTCAGAGTGTTGAAGGGGGAAAACTGTTAACCCAGAATTCTTTATCCAGCAGAATTATCCTTCAGAAATTAAGGTAATTTGAAAACAGTCCATACAAACACTATTGCTAGTTAACATGTCTTAAATACTGAAGGAATAAAATACTTAAAATATTGAAGGAACTTCTTCATGCTAAAACAAAGTGACCCCAGACAATAATTTGAATTACATAAAGAAATATAGAGCACCAGTAAACATAATGGTATACCAATACATTTCTGTTTCACCTTTTTACTGACTTAAAATACAAAATCATAAGAATAATTTGAAAGCTATGTTGTTCTTACATGATAAAAAGACGTCATATGCATGACAATAATACAACCAAGAGAATGGGAACTAGAGCTATATTTGAACAGCATCTATATTTTACTGAAATAAATTAGTATTAATCTGAAGTAGCATGTGTTAAGCTTTATTTTGTAACTCTAAAGCAGCCATAAGAATATAATCCCAAATATAGTTTCTTTAAAAAGATAATTAAAATGATATGCTATCTAATACAGAACAATCTAATACAAAAGAAGGAAGTAAAGGAGGAATAGAAAATCAAAAATACTTGAGATAAATAGAAAACAAGTAACAAAATGGTAGGCACAAATCCATATCAGTAATTACTTTAAGTATAAATGGATTAAACAATTATCAAAAGCTAGACTGATTTTTTTTAATCCAAATACTTGAGATTCAAAGACACAAATAGATTCAAAGTAAAATGCTGAAATAAATATAACCATGCATATTTAGGAAAAAATGGCTTTTAGACAAAGGATTGTTACTACACAGACATTTTATAATGGTAAGTTGCAGTTCTTCAGGAAAATATAAAAGTTGTAAATGTATATGCACCCAGCAGCAGAACACTCCACCCAACAACAGCAGGGTACATATTCAAGTACATGTGATATTGTCTAGGACAGACTATATGTTAAACCATGGATTATTACACTGTGGCCCATTGGCTGACTTTGGTCCACTACCTGATTTTCTACAGCCTACAAGCTAGAAATGTTTTTTTACACTCTTTTTATATATCAGGAACCATAAAGCCTGGTTTGAGAGAAGTTAAAATCTAAAGATAGGTCAATTGAAGCTATTGAGACTGAGTAGTAGAAAGACAAAAGAACTAAGGGAAATGAACAGAGTTTAGTGGACCTGTTGAAATAGCAGCAACCGTACCATCATACACATAGGAATCCCAGAAGGAGAAGAGAAAAAGTGGCAGAATACTTGAAGAACTAATGGGTCCAAACTCCCCACACTTGATAAATGATATGAACCTACACACTAGAAAAGCTCATCGAGCTCCAAGAAGGATAACACTGTAAGTGATTTACACCAAGACTCATTTTAATCAGATGATCAGAAGCCAGAGACAGAGAAAAATTTTAAAGTAGCAAGAGAAAAGCTATCTACCACATGCAGTAGATCTTCAATAAGATTAACAGCAGGTTTCTCATCAGAAATCTTGGAATCCAGGAGTGAGCAGAATGGTACTTTTATTCTGTATCTAGGAAAGATATTTTTTTCAAAAGTGATTTGGATTTTAAGTTGAATTCTTACGTGTGACAATAAAAACCATGAGCAACCAAAGAAAAAATAGATAAATTTGACCATCAAAATTTATTTATTTTTATTTTTTTAATTTAAGTTTATTTTGAGAGAGAAGGATTGTGCACACGTGAGTAGGGGGGAGGGGCAGAGAGAGAGGACAGAGAGAGAATCGCAAACAGGCTCTACACTGTCAGTGCAGAGCCCATTGAGGGGCTCAAACTCAGGAACTGTGGGATCATGACCTGAGCTGAAATCAAGAGTGGGACGCTTAACCAACTGAGCCACTCAAGTGCCCCTGACCATCAAAATTTTAAACTGTTTATCGGGGCATCTGGGTGTCTCAGTTAAGCATCTGACTTCAACTCAGGTCATGATCTCATGGTTCGTGAGTTCATGACCCATGTCAGGCTCTGTGCTGACAGCTCAGAGCCTGGAGACTGCTTCAGATTCTGTATCTCCCTTTCTCTCTCTCTCTCTCTCTCTCCCTCCCCTGCTTTCTCTCTCTCTCTCTCTCTCTCTCTCTCTCTCTCTCTCTCTCTCTCTCTCAAAAATAAATAAGTATTAAAAAAATTTTTTTAACTTATGTTTGTCAAAGGACATTGTCAAGAAAGTGACAAAATAGCCTACAAAATGGAGATAATATTTGTAAATCACAGATCTGCCAGGGGTCAACTAACCAACAAAATGGAGATAATATTTGTAAATCACAGATCTGCCAGGGGTCAACTAACTCCTACAGCTCACTAACAAAAAGAAAACTCAATTAAAAACTGGGTAAAGGACTTGAATACACATTTCTCCAGAGATGACCTACAAATGGTCATCGAGCACATAAAAAGATACTCAAAATCATTAGTCATTAAGGAAATGCAACTCAAAAACCACAATGATTCTGCTTTGCACTTACTAGGATGTTTATAATTTAAAAAAATGGAAAATAATTTTGTAAGGATGTGGAGAAATTGGGACACTGATATATCACTGGTGGAAATATAAAATGGTATAGCTGCTGTGTGGAAAAGTTGGTAGTTCCTCAACATGGAATCCCATGTAACCTGGCAATTTCACTTCTAGGTATATACCCCGAACAATTGAAAACAGGGACTCAAATACTTGTAAACAAATGTTCATAGCAACACTATATACAATAAGTAGTAAGTGGAAACAGCCCAAGTAGCCATCAGTGGATGAATAGGTAAACACAATGTGGTATATGCATACTGTGGAATATTATTCAGCCATAAAAAGGAACGATGTATTCCTACGTGCAGCAACATGGATGAACCTCACAAATGAAAAAAGCCAGATATAAGAGGTCACATATTGTATGATTCTATTTATATGAAATATCCAGAATAGGTAAATGAATAGATAAAGAGAACAGAATGGTGATTGTCAAGGGCTGGGGGAAGGGAATAATAGGAAATAACTGCCTAATGTATCACTACTCAGTTGGGATGTATGAAAATGTTTTGGAGAAATACACAGAACATAAAAGTGAGCATTTAAAGCATAACAGTCCACTGGCATTAGTACATTCAAAATAGGCAGCCAACACCTTATGTTATGAATTTCTCCTCTGTAGAAGTTTTTTTTAAATCACCATGTGTTACCACTTCATACCCACTTGAACATTTGATAGAAAAGACAGGCAATAACAAGTGTTACCAAGAATGTGGAAAAACTAGAACCATTGTACCTTACTGATGGGAATGTTAAAGGGTGCAGCCACTTTGGAAAATAGATTGCCAGTTTCAGATTATCAGATGTTAGGTAGATAAACAAAATGTGTATACAGACCTTTGGAATGATTTTAAGTAATATTTGGAATGGAATTAAAAGGCACAAACTAATGATATCTGCTGCAACATAGATGAACCTCAAAAACATTATGGTAAGGAAAAGAGGCCAGATATAAAAGACCATGTGTTGTATATGTATATGAAATGTTCAGAAAAGGGCAAATTGTAAGAGATAGAAAATAGACTGGTAGTTTCCTGGGCTGAGGGTGGTGATGTAACTTGACTAAATGTGGGTACAGGATAGCTTTTGGGGGTAATTGAAATATTCTAGAATTGGATTCTGGTGATGGTTGCACATGTTTATAAATTTACCAAAATCATTGAGCTGTACGCTGAATTCAGGTAAATTTTGTGTTATGTAAGTTAGTCCTCAGTAAAGCTGTTTTTAAAACATCAGTGTGAAGCCTGATAGTGGTATTTAGGACTCCTAAATTTGGCTTACCAGTGTTTCACTAATTTAAACTATGGCAGTCCCCCAAGTATATGTGTCATGTTTTTCCTTTGTAAAAATTTCTAATGATAATTTGTGGATGTGTGGTCATCTGTTTCATACTATTTGATATACTGAATGTCTTTTGTATGTACAGAGGATGGTTAGAACGAGAGAGCAGGTATGGTCTGCAACCAGGACACAATTGGTTTATCATCTCCATGCAGTGGTGGCAGCAGTGGAAAGAATATGTCAAATATGTGAGTATGACCCCCCTATGTAATATTTCATAGGATTTTCAACTCTATCAGACCTTGGTGGCTCCTGGCCAGTAATAAAATCCTTCTACATAGATGAGGATTTGATGGGGAAAGAAATGAGTACCTGTGTGATATATTTGCTATAGACCAAGCTCTGTGCTTGTACTGCCACATAAATTTCCTGCCTTGAAACAACTCTGTGAGGAAGGCGATAATGGACGCATGGGTGCATGTATATGCATTTTACATATCTCATTTAATGCTCACAATATCCCTGGGAGAAAAGTGGTATTATATTCATTTTACCTGTGATGTACCTAAGGCTGAAATTAAAGGTGACCTAAATATCTTGCTTACTGGGATCAAACCTAAGTTCTGACTTTTAAGCCAGTGGTATCTCAACCACATCACTTACCTTATCCTTCATTTGTTCACCTTTTTCATTAAAATGTTGAAGACCCTTGGGTAAGAAGTGTTGATTTTTCTGTTCAAGAAAGTTAATTTCAGGACTAACATTAGATTCAGTTTCTAAATGATAATCTGCCATTGTTCCAAATAAAGAGTTAAAAGAGGAATTCTCAGTGAAAATTCTAGAGTCTTTATGTATGTATGTGTGTATTTTGATTGTTTATTTTGAGAGAGATCACACGCGAGTGAGGGAGAGGCAGAGAGAGAGGGAGAGAGAATCCCAAGCAGGCTCCATACTGTCAGTGGACTCAATCTCATGAACTATGAGATCATGACCTGAGCCAAAGTCAAGAGTTAGATGCTTAACTGACAGAGCCACCCAGGCACCCCTAGAGTCTTATGTAAAACAAAGAATGGATTTTTCTTCAGTATGAAAAGACTCAGAGTAATGCTAGGAATCATATTTCTCCTATTTTTGGAGAGCCAGTTGATATATAGATTCATCGTTAGTTACCAAATGGTCACCAACCAAATGATCACTAACCTGATAGTTTGATTCATATTTTTTCCTGTATGTCCTTTTGTGTCATTGCTTATTTATCAGAATATTAGTAGATGTTCACATTATTTACTTCATTATTCTAACTGGTTCTTTTTCCGTTTTGCAGAGTTTAATATTGTGTTTTCACATATAAAATATGTTAATTGGAAAAAATAGACTGATGTTGAAGGAGAAGTAGGCAAATGACTTCAAACTTTGTAGGTAGATAATGATGGTGATTGTAGGTAGAAAATGAAAACATTGAGGTAAAGCATCAAGTCTTTTTTGAAATGCTTTTTGTTCTTTATATTCTTAAATTGGCCTTAGAATTAATGGTTATTAAAGTCTTACTGGCTACAGACTCAAAGAAAATCCTCATTTTGTGTTTTGAAGTGTTTTTTTTATTTCCTGTAGGAACATGGTAGAGGTCTTGTTCTTAGCAGCACATCTCTCATAAGTAGACAGAAGTGCAGTGTTGAGAACACAAACCTGATTTGCTCTTGCTTCCCATAACCCTTCTGTGCATGAAAAGAATTAATGGAGGGTAGTAAGGGAGAGATATAGAGGTGGAAATCTACACTTAAGTATCATATTCTCTCTACTGTGGCATTCTGTATTGTTGTCTAGTATGTCTGTCAAATGCAGACTTAAAGTTTACTTTAAAATGAAACTGGTTGGGGCGCCTGGGTGGCGCAGTCGGTTAAGCGTCCGACTTCAGCCAGGTCACGATCTCACAGTCCGTGAGTTCGAGCCCCATGTCAGGCTCTGGGCTGATGGCTCAGAGCCTGGAGCCTATTTCCGATTCTGTGTCTCCCTCTCTCTCTGCCCCTCCCCCGTTCATGCTCTGTCTCTCTCTGTCCCAAAAATAAATAAACGTTGAAAAAAAAAAAATTAAAAAAAAAAAAATAAAATGAAACTGGTTAACTGTTGTGAGAAAGGTATCAATTTATGTGTAGGGAAAAGTAGCAGAGACTTAAGGCAACTTACTTAAATAGGGGGAAAAATGTAAATTGAGTAAGAGCAGTCTTTTCTGAAGATATATATTAGAAAAGTGATCTTTAGTAAATAAAAGGTAACTTTGTTTTATATGCAAATAACTATTTTAAAAAATGACATTCTGGGCCTCATCTGTAAAATGAGATTAAGAACAGTAACCTGCATCATAGCATGTTAAGAAGATTAAAGGAGCTGATACATGTGAAGCATTTAAAACAAAAAAATTTTTTTTAATGTTTGTTTATTTTTGAGAGAGAGAGCGTGAGCAGGGAGGGACAGATAGAGACACAGAATCCGAAGCAGGCTCCAGGCTCTGAGCAGTCAGCACAGAGCCTGATATGGGGCTCAAACCCACAAAACTGTGAGATCATGACCTGAGCAGAAGTCGGATGCTCAACTGACTGAGCCACCCAGATGCCCCTATGAAGCATTTTAGGACAGTGTCTGGTACATAGTAAGTACTGAAGTATTACCTAATAGTCTGAGAAAACAGTATAGGATAATAGCAGTGAGCTTGTACCCCTTGTGGTAGAGTCCTGGACCTGCTACTTGCTGTATGACTTTAAACAAGTTACTTATCCTTTCCCTACCTCAGTTTCTTCATATGAACAACAAGATTATTTCAATAGGGTTGTTATAAAGAATTAAATAAATTAACATTTGTGAAGCACTTGGCCCCATGCCTGGCAAGTAGAAACCCTATGTAAAGTTAGGGAAGTAATGGTAGTAATATTAACAGTGGTTTTAGCAGCAGTAGCAATAGTAATTAATGATTTCTATTTACCTTTGCAGTATATAGCAATTTTGGCAAATACTTTGTTTAAGAAAAATTAATTGGTGTTTTTATTGTTTTGGATAATTTGATCTTACTGTGGGCTTAATCTGCCCACCTAATAAGACCATCAATTAGCTTTAGTTAATGTCTCCATAAAATGGCATACTCTGTAGTGGTTTACCTCAAATTTGCTATGATTGACTTGAGGTTGAATATTTGATCTGCTCATGCAATCTGTTCATTAATGAGCCAAAGGTATTTCTGCCATGTGAAATCTCCCTTTGTAAAAATGTAAATGAGGAGAAATGGTGAAATCTTTTCTGTTTGTCATCATTGTAGTATATATGTTTGTCTTTCCTCCTGTTTGAGAACTGAGGGAGCAGTATTACTACTCATGTACTAGTCCTCATGAGTACTAGTACTCATGTACTAGTCTTATTGTTTATTATGATTTATTATTATTACATAATGCTTCTAATCTAAGAAACATTTGAAGCACTTCTCTTTTTTGAATTTATAGACAAAGCCTCTGAGGTCTCTTTAGGTTTTGTAATTGCACAGAGTTGTATTAGGCAATTACTTTATTACTTGATCTAGATTTCTGGAGCTTGGGTCTCTTGATTCCTACCTTAGTGCTTTTTCCGTTACTCTATACTGCCTTCCATTTTTTGAAAACCAGCATTGCAGACTGATGTAATATAAAATTGGCATAACTAGTAGTTGTTTAAGTTAATTAATACTTAGAATATACATATGTATAAAAAGAAGTAGCATCATCACTGATAGAGAAGAAAATGAATCCTGACCCTTATTTTGGAACATCATTAATCAATTTGATACAACTCAGAAGGAATCATGAAATGCTCAAAATAGAATTATCGTATGTTAAAGTGCCACATAGCCCTTTTAGGAATCATCGACTCAAGAGAATGAGGAAAATTTTCACCATGGGTGAAACCTTATCTACTGTAGAGACCTATCTTCTTAAAAACACAGGACAGTTGCTAATAGTTCCAGAGCCAGAAGTCACTAAAAACAAAACAAAAGATCCTTTGATATTTAGGGGAAAAAAATTTCCAGAGCAACTGGAAATAACACTCTCAGAAAGAGCCAGTGACTACAGTATATGACCATTATTGGTTTGCTTAACATGCAGAAGGAAAGATTAGTTGACTGAAAATGTTGATAATTTCACCGAAAGCAAGAGTGGAAGGAATGACCTGAAAAATAGAGGAGGAAGGGGAAAGAAGAAAGAACCTGAGTAATGGTGACAGTTTCAAGGCAGTGCCGGACACCGAGAGCAGTAGATTCCTAGAATAGCAAAGAAAGTCAGACAGTGAGAAGACAGACCACTCTAGTTGGAACAGTGGGAAATAAGTGAAGAAAAGCTCTTACTCTCTAAGTCTAAAAAGGTTATCATTCACTGCACCATGTTAAAAGCATATAGTACAGTGTGCAGTCACTGGCAGCAAAGATTTCAGTCTCTGATAAGCTATTAAAATCATTCTATTGCTAAATTATTGTAAAACTTAAAGTAATTATAGTGCATAAACAAACTTAAAATAAATGGAATAGAGAAATGAATATAAATTTTAAAAAGAGTTTCCTGTCAACCATGTGATAGTTATGCACCCACCATTTAAGGTCAAGAACAGTTACAGCAAAAATAAAGTGATTTTTCTGGACGATAACGGAGTGATCTAGGAGAAGACTTTAATTTTTCAAAAGTTATTCTTTCAAAATGGCTATGCTATCAGTCTTACTCCTTCTTTATAGGAAAGAAGTAAATGACCCAAAAGCTCACTAAAATCTGAATCTGTTTAGAGTTTTAATTTTATTTATTTTTTTAAGAAGAGCTTAACTTTATTATTTTTTTAATGTTTACTTTTGACAGAGAGAGAGTGAGCGAGCATGAGTGAGGTAAGGGCAGAGAGAGGGAGGGAGACAGAAGGTCCAAAGCGAGCTCTACACTAAGAGCAGAGAGCCCAGTGTGGGGCTCGAACTCACGAACCATGAGATCATGACCTGAGCTGAAGTCAGATGCTTAAGTGACCAAGCCATCCAGGCCCCCTTCCCAGCTGTTTTTAGAGGCAGTTTGTATCTTGGTTAGCAACTCACTCCTTACACCCACACCCCAGATTGAGTTTGGCTTTGGGCCCTTGATCTTTAAACAAGGGAGACTGACCTCTGTGGGTTGTTAAGTTTTAGGATTCTTTATCTTCCTCTCTACCCCATTCCATGTAATCTTGTTCCTGAGATCAGAGAATTGGTAGAAGACTGTGGGAATCACAACTATAAACCCTGTAGAAATGGGATTGTCTAGTTAATAAGGAATCAGAACCTAAATTGACTGCCAAAAAGAGAACCTGTGTTCAGACCTGGTGGGTGGGACTGACAGTAGGCCATGTGGTAGGCATATTGCCTTATCCTGAGAGCATCCTTCCCCCATGACCTCTATTCCTTCTCAGATTTTATTTATTTTTATGTGGAAGACATTGAATACAAAGCAAATAGCCTATATGTAATTTGCCACTTTTTCAGGGGTGTGCACATTGTTCCAGAAAAGTGGTTCTCTGACTTGACTGTGCATTGGAATCACCTGGGTTAAAAGAAAAACACCTGGTGCCCTGATCCTCACCCTCAGAAATTCTGATTTAATTGATTTGGGTGCCACCTTGGCCTTGGGATTTTAAAAGCTTCCCAAGTGATGCTAATGTGCCACTAAGTTGGAGAACCGCTAAGAGAGAAATTCCAGAATATCTCTCCCCGAAGGAAGAAGACTGTATTGGCAAATAAGAAAAAAAAAAAAATCAACTATTGGAAGTGAAAAGCAAGTTCCAGAGCAAGTAATACATTCAATAAGCAATCAGTTACTACTATACTCTCAGTATTTGCAGTACATTATGAAAACAGAAGTTTTAGACAATAATCCTCACTAGGACAATGGCTATCAATTTTGACTGCATAATAGGATCACATAAAGACCTTTTAAAAAAAAGAAAAGAAATGCCTCTGTTCTGCTCCAAACCTAATAAATCAGAAACCATTGGAGTAATATAAGTCATTTTTGTTCACTGAAAATTTCTTTTGAAATCTAAATTTAATGCATTTTTGCTGATATGAACTCAATATCAGAAAAACTTTGAGAAAATAAGTATTATCTCTAAGAAATTGCTGTAAAAATCCACACACTGAAAGCCAAACATATGATAAATGATGTAAACTACTCAAACCTAATTTACATGTCTACTTCTTTGGCCATGAGTCATTTTGTTTCTTTTGTTCTGTTGTCCATACAATTTTGACTTTGATGGATAGTGTAATTTAAAATACTATGGGGTGCCTGACTGGCTCAGTCGATAGAGCGTGCAATTCTTCAGTCTCTGGGTTATGAGTTCAAGCCCCACGTTGGGCATAGAACTTACTTAAAAATATATATATATATGTATATATATATGTATGTGTGTGTATATATATATGTATGTGTGTGTGTATATATATATATATATATGTATGTATATATATATATGCCAATAACCCAAAATCCTATTTAATGTAGATTCCCAATTTATAGTCACTTCTGTACTGTGGTCATCATATTTTGCCATATAATGCCCATGCTATTATTTGCTTAATACGTTTATGTAAGTAACTTTATCATTTTAATTATATTTTATCATTTTTATGTAAATATTTTAAAAGTAAACTTTATATCACTATCTTTTTTTTTTTTTTAATATTTTTAATGTTTATCTTTGAGACAGAGAGAGACAGAGCACGAGCAGGGTAGGGACAGAGGGAGAGAGGGAGACACAGAATCTGAAGCAGGCTTCAGGCTCTGAGCTGTCAGTACAGGGCCTGATGCAGGGCTCGAACTCACAGACCGCGAGATCATGACTTAAGCTGAAGTTGGACGCTTAACCGACTGAGCCACCCAGGCACCCCTATATCACTATCTTAAATAGAAAATCAGTGTCACACTCCAGAAATAGGTCAAATAAAAATAAATTCAGTGAAAATAAGATATAATATCAAATTCTAGCTAAATAGTGTTGCCCTTTAAAGACTAGTGTTAAAGCCTGTTCTCTGTTAAAAAGAGAAGTTATTAAATGTTATATCAGCAGATCAAGTATTAGATTAGCACATTAATCTGTTTTTTTTAGATGTTTATTTTTTTATTAAAATTTTTTTTTCAACGTTTTAATTTATTTTTGGGACAGAGAGAGACAGAGCATGAACGGGGGAGGGGCAGAGAGAGAGGGAGACACAGAATCGGAAACAGGCTCCAGGCTCTGAGCCATCAGCCCAGAGCCTGACGCGGGGCTCGAACTCACGGACCGCGAGATCGTGACCTGGCTGAAGTCAGACGCTTAACCGACTGCGCCACCCAGGCGCCCCAGATGTTTATTTATTTTAAAAGAGAGAACACGAGCAGGGCAGGAGTGCAGAGGGAGACCGAGAATCCCACTGACAGTGCAGAGCCTGACACCAGGCTCAATATCACAAACTGAGATCATGACCTGAGACAAAATCAAGAGTTGGACGCTTAACCGACTGAGCCGCCAAGGCACACTTAAACTGTGACCCTTTCCTTGAAGTAATCAGAGGAAGTGAGAGAGAATTGAAGAGGGAATAAAATTTTCACGGTGAGCTAGGGTTATTTAATACCCAAATCAATCTGGTATTTTTCCCATACTTTAGGAACGTTAATAATTGACAGAAGATGCTAACATTAGGATCTGTAGTAAAGAATGTGAATCTCTGGGGCACCTGGGTGGTTCAGTTGATTAAGCTTCCAACTCTTTGTTTTGGCTCAGATCATGATCTCATAGTTCGTGGGTTTGAGCCCTGCATTGGGCTCCACACTGACAGTGAAGAGCCTGCTTGGGATTCTCTCTTCCTCCCTCCCTCCCTCTCTCCCTCTCTGCCCCTCCCCTGCTTGCTCGCTCTCTCTCTCTCTCTCTCCCTCTCTCTCTCAAAATAAATAAAACTTAAAATATGAATTTGTGTACTTCTGAATTGTTTGAAGTTTTAAACAGTTGCTGTTTTTAAAAATTTAATCCATAAAGTGAATTGGGCTGTAGAAACCTGGGTTTTATTCTCATTCTTCTTGCCACTCTATTAAAGGCACTGAAATTTCTTCAGAACTGGCTTCTGAAGGATCTACAAATTGATGGTATTCACCTGGTTTATAGATCAAAGAGGAGAAAGCATATAATAAAATGTTGATACAGTGTCTCCCTGTTTGGGCTAAAATTAGAGATGCTATAATTGCATTAAAAGAAACTAAAGCACCCACTGTGCTATTGCTATGCTGTTACTTGGAGTTTGTCTTTTAAATTTGATGTGTTTTTTTTCTTGGGATGCAATTATTTACTTTATAAGCAGTGCCTTCAGTGATCAATTTTATCTACTAAAATGCATGTCAGTGTTTACTGAATGCCACTTGAGTTCTTCTACCCATGCTCTTGTGTATCTCCTCAGATGCCTACGGGATCTTGTTTTACTGGTTAATTCCTTCAGTCTTTCTCTTTCCCCTCTCAGTTACAAATATCCTAATCTTCTAAAAACATTCACAATGCACATTCTCATAGCACCTTTCCTCCTGCTTCTCTGCAAGTCTTATGTTTCTGTTTTTCCATTACTAAACTTAGTAGAAAATAATTCTATGCAAGCAGTCTCTGCTTCTGGTACTGCAAAATCTCTTGATTTCTCTCTCATCATTCAGATTCAGTGTCCTTCTCAGATTCTTCCATTGCCTATTCGGTAAATATTGTTCTCTCATTGTTCTACATACAACATTTTCTTATGCTTTAGGAAGTCTCTTGAGCTCCAGAATTTTATATTTAGCCTCTTTTTCTGTCCTGGACACAAGACTCAAGTGTCTAGGTAACTCAAACAAGAATATCCCCAAATAAGCTCTTTCCCCAAATGATCCCATTAACTCACATACTTTACCTTATGAAAGTGTCAACTCCCATCTAGTTGTCTTCACCAGCACCTCAGGTTCTACTTTGGAATTATCTTTGCCTCTTTTTCATGTAGTTGTCAATTTTTTTCACCTCCTATATATCCTAAGTCCATGTTCTCTCCATCTCCTTATTTCTGAATCTAGCTTTATGGTATAGTAGCTTATCATCTCTTGCCTTGAATTATTGTAGGAGTCTTCTAACTTGTGTCTCAATTTTCAGTTTCTGTCTCTAGTCCTTTCTGTAGTTTTAAAGCAAAAAATGGATTATAGTGTTCCCCTGTTTGAAACCCTCTCACAGGAAAATCCTGTGAATATAATGGTAAGTGAAAGAAAAAGAAACCATATGCTGTTTTTTAAATGTAATACATATTGGGGTGCCTGGGTGACTCAGTCAGTTAAGCTTCTGACTTTGGCTCAGGTCATCAGGTCATGATCTCGCAGTTCATGAGTTCCAGCCCTGCCTTGGGCTCCCTGCTGTCAGCATGGAACTTGCTTCAGATCCTTTGTTCCCCTCTCTCTCTGCCCTTCCCCTGCTTGTACTCTCACTTTCTCTCTCTCTCTCTCTCTCAAAAATAAATAAAATAAAAAACATTTTAATAATAAAAATAAAAAAAATAAAATTTAATAACAACCAGAATGATAGTTCACATTTACTAGATGCCAGGCAATTTACATGTGTTGCTCATGTAATCTTTGCAATAACTCTAAGACAAATACGAATATTATCCTGATTTTTACTCCTGAAGAAACTGGAGCTTAGAAATTTACTTACTGTGAAAGGCCGAATAGCTGGTATGTCAGAGCACTCCCCTTAATTCTAACTATGTACTCCATGCTATTTATTTTTTACATATACATACGTTTTCAGTCACACAAAAATAAACACATCAAAGTGTCAACTAATGCTAAATGCTGGAATCTGAATACTTGTAATATTTTTGTTCATATTTTTCTAGATTTCCTACAGTAACACTATAATCTGTAGTAATAAAAAGAGCAAATATTTAATTTTTTAATATAAAAAAAATCTTCCCTGGTTTTCGATTTTCAACAGAATAAACTCTAAATAATTTTATGTCGGGGGCACCTGACTGGCTGGCTCAGTTGGTAGAGCATGTGACTCTTGATCTCAGGGTTATGCATGCGTTTAAGCCCCACATTGGGCATAAGATTACTTCAAAAATACATGTATACATACATCACTCACTCACTCATTCATTCACTCACTTTGTGTTACAGAGTGCTTTGCAATACGTTCCCAGTCCACCTTACCAATACTATTTGTACACACCTCTTCCCCTTTGAAGAAACTAAAATTTAGTTATACGGTAAAATGTTCTTGGGGGGGCCTGGGTGGCTCAGTTGGTTGAGCGTCCGGCTTTGGCTCAGGTCATGATCTCGCTGCTTGTGAGTTCGAGCCTTGCGTTGGGCTCTGTGCTGACAGCTCAGAGCCTGGAGCCTGCCTCGGATTCTGTGTCTCCCTCTCTCTCTGCCCCTCTCCTGTCCATGCTCTCTCTCCCAAAAATAAAGTAAAACATTAAAAAATATTTTAAAAAATTGTATCTTCTCTATTAAAAAAATGTTCTTAATTGGTGGTAGCTAACTATAGGAGAATTAGAAGCAATAGATAATTTGGGGATTCATTTTATGCCTTAATCTCTGACTTCATGATTTTTAGGATGCCAGCCCTGTTGTAATTGAGCCATCATCTATTCTGAATGGAGGAAAACACTCATTTGGAACAGCAGTACACTCTATAGAGCAAAGTGAAGATAGAATCGGAGGTGGCAGCCTCAGTTATATGAACACCACAGAGGAGAGATTTTCAGACAACATTTCTACTGCGTCTGAAGCCTCAGAAACCGCTGGCAGTGGTAAGTATGACTTGTTTCCCATAAAGTTTATTCAGGGTTACTTTTTAAAGAAGTATACTTTGTCAGAGAGTGTGCTTGGTAGGATATAATCAGGCTTCCATTCACAGAGATAAGTTTTGAGGTGGAGGGGGTGTTTTATTTTTTAATTTTTAAATTTCATTTAAATCCACATTAGTTAACATATAATGTAATAATGATTTCAGAAGTATAATTTAATGATTCATCACTTACATATAACACCCAGTGTTCATCCCAACAAGTGCTTCCTTTTTGTTGTTGTTGTTAAAGTTTATTTATTTTTGAGAAAGACAGAGACAGTGTGAATGGGGGGAGGGCAGAGAAAGAGGGAGAGAGAAAATCCCAAGCAAGCTCTGTTCTGTCAGCACAGAGCCCTATGTGGGGCTCGAACTCACAAAACCATAAGATTATGACCTGAGCTGAAACCACGAGTCGGACACTCAACCAACTGAGCCACCCATGCACCCCTAACTAGTGCCCCCCTTAATGTGCATCACCCAGTAAGCCCATTCCCCCCACCCAACACCCATCCAGCAACCCATCCAATAAGTTTGCTCTCTGTATTTAAGGGTCTCTTACGGTTTGCCTCTCTCTTTTTATCTTATTTTTCCTTCCCTTTCTTTATGTTCATCTGTTTTGTTTCTTAAATTCCACACATGAGTGAAATCGTGATATTTATCTTTCTCTGACTGACTTATTTCACTTCGCATACTACACTCTAGTTCCATCCCCGTTGTTGCATTTTTTACAAATGGCAAGATTTCATTCTTTTTGATTGCCAGTATTCCATTGTGTATATATACACATCTTCTTTATCCATTTGTCATTCAAAGGACATTTGGGCTCTTTCCACAATTTGGCTATTGTTGATAGTGTTGCTATAAACATTGGGGTACATGTGCCCCTTTGAATTAGCATTTTTGTATCCTTTGGATATATCCCTAGTAGTGCAATGGCTAGGTTGTAGGGTAGTTCTATTTTAATTTTTTGAAGAGCCTCCATACTGCTTTCCAGAGTGGCTGCACCAGTTTGCATTCCCACCACCAGTACAAAAGTGTTCCCTTTCCTCTGCATTCTCACCAACATCCATTGTTTCCTGATTTCTTAATTTTAGCCAATATGATAGGTGTGAGGTGGTGTGAGGTATCTCACTGTGTTTTAATTTGTATCTCCCTGATGATGAATGATGTTGAGCGTCTTTTCATGTACCTGTTAGCCATGTAGATGTCTTCTTTGGAAAAGTGTCTGTTCATGTCTTTTGCTCATTTCTTCACTGGATTTGTTTTTTGGGTGTTGAGTTTTATAAATTCTTTATAGATTTTGGATACTAACCCTTTATCCAATATGTCATTTGCAAATATCTTCTCCCATTACAAAGGTTGCCTTTTAGTTTTGCTGATTGTTTCCTTTCCTGTGCAGAAGTTTTTTATCTTGATGAGGTCCCAATAGTTCGTTTTTGCTTTTGTTTCCTTTGCCTCCAGAAACATACCTATTAAGAAGTTGTTGCAAGCTGATGTCAAAGAGGTTGTTGCCTGTTTTCTCCCCTGAAATTTTGATGGTCTCCTGTCTTAATGTATAGGTTTTTCATCAATTTTGGGTCTATTTTTGTGTATGGTGTAAGAAAGTGATCCACATTCATTCTTCATCATGTCGCTGTCCAGTTTTCCCAGCACCATTTGCTAAAGAGATTGTCTTTTTCCCATTGGATATTCTTTCCTGCTTTGTCAAAGATTAGTTGACCATATATTTGTAGGTCCATTTCTGGGTTCTCTATTCTGTTCCATTGATCTATGTGTCTGTTTTTGTGCCAGTATCATACTGTCTTGATGATTACAGCTTTGTAATACATCTTAAAGTTCAGAATTGTGATTGTTTTTCCTTTTCCAGGATTGTTTTGGCTGTTTGAGGTCTTTTCTGGTTCTGTACAAATTTTAGAATTGTTTGTTCTAGCTCTGTGAAGAATTCTGTGTTATTTTGATAGGGAATTCATTTAATATTTAGGTTGCTTTGGATAGTAACAATTTTAACAATATTTGTTCTTCCAATCCAGGAGCATGGAATGTTTTCCCATTTTTTTGTGTGTCTTCAGTTTTTCATAAGCTTTCTATAGTTTTCAGCATATAGATCTTTTTTACCTCTTTGGTTAGGTTTATTCCTAGGTGTTTCATGGTTTTCGGGGCAATTGTAAATGGGATTGATTCCTTGATTTCTCCTTCTGCTGCTTCATTATTGGTGTATAGAAGTGCCACATATTTCTGGCTGGGGGCACCTGGGTGGCTCAGTCGGTTGAGCATCCGACTTTGGCTCAGGTCATGATCTCACAGTTTGTGAGTTCGAGCACCACGTTGGGCTCTGTGCTGACAGCTTGGAGCCTGGAGCCTGCTTCGGATTCTGTGTCTCCCTCTCTCTCTGCCCCTTCCCCGCTCATGCTCTGTCTCTCTCTGTCTCTCAAAAATGAATAAAGTTAAAAAAAATGCCACATATTTCTGTATGTTGATTTTATATTCTGTGACTTTGCTGAATACATGTATCAGTTCTGGCAGTTCTTTGGTAGAGTCTTCTGGGTTTTCCACATAGAGTATCATGTTGTCTGCGAAGAGTAAAAGTTTGACTTCTTCCTTGCCAATTCTTTTTGATGTCTGATTGCTGAGGCTAGAAACCAGGGGCTATTGATAACCAGCCATTAGTAACTCAAGAACTATGTTGAACAATTGTGGTGAGAGTGGACGTCCCTGTCATGTTCCTGACCTTAGGAGGAAAGGTCTCAGTTTTTCCCCATTGAAGAAGATATTAGCAGTGGGTCTTTCATATATGGCTTTTATGATCTTGAGGTATGTTCCTTTTATCCCTATTTTCTTGAGAGTTTTTTTTATCAAGAAAAGAGGCTGTATTTTGTCAAACAATTTTCTTGCATCTATTGAGAGGATTGTGTGGTTCTTATCTTTTTTGTATTACTTGTGAATATTGAACCAGCCCTGCAGCCCAGGAATAAATCTCACTTGATCATGGTGAATAATTCTTTTAATGTATTGTTGGATTTGGTTTGCTAGTATCTTGTTGAGAATTTTTGTATCCATGGGGAAATCTCCTTTTGGGGGATCTTTGTCTGGTTTTGGAATCAAGGTAATGCTGGCCCATTCACAGAAATAAGTTTTGAATGAAATGGTCAATTATGTTTCTTGAATTCATTAGTAGCTTTACAAAGAGAAGCTCTTCTATATTCTACTTCATTAATCTCTCAATTTGAAAATATATTCACTGATTAAGCCACTTCTCTCCATATTAAATTATTTTGTCAGGTGCCTGGGTGACTCAGTTGATTAAACGTAGGACTTCCGCTCAGGTCACGATCTCACAGTTTGTGAGGTCAAGCCCCGCATTGTGATACTCTTCAGATACTCTGCCCCCTCTCTCTGCCCTGTCCCCGCTCACTCTTTCTTTGTCTCTCTCACTCTTTCTCTCACTCTTTCTTTCTCTCTCTCTCTCAAAATAACTTAAAAAATATTTTGTTAATAAGTTTAGATTTAAGAAGACCATTTTTGAGAAAAGTCTAAATTTCCATCCCCAAGACTCTCTCTGCTTTCATTGGATTTAATGCATCCTCATACCAGATTCTACAGACATTTCAGGCCAGAACTGGGGGATTATTTTGTAAAACTATTGACAAAAGTCATAATGCTTCCCATAATCCCCCTCACTCCTTGGTACCTATCTAAAATTCAGTGTTTCTATACATTTGGAGGAAATGGCTTGATGTTTTTGTGGCCCAACTGAATTGAGTTGATCCCTGTTACTCTGCTGATAACAGTAGCAGGACTCTTAGACTTACTTTCTTGTTATTTCATCTTTGAGATCTTTTTTCCTTTCCATGGAGGGAGCATTCAAATTGGACAGAGCTAGCATCTTCTCTACAAAGTTCTTTGTAGAATCTACTCCTTGTTCCCCATCTGACATTATAGTGATCACTTAGCAGTCCTAGAAGTGCTCTCTCTCTATGAGCCTTAACACCAAGATTATTTCTTAACCCTCTTAAGGTCCTTTTTGATATGTGCTCACTCTGACCTGTGCTATCCACAGGCTAAGCAGTGCCACAGATAAGAGATTTGAAGTGATTGATGGCTAGAATGTTTACCCTAGATTAGCCTATAGTTTAGAGTTGAAATACCTTAAAATACCATTGAGGTTCACAACTCTAGGTCATCATTAATCATTTTTCTGTGTGCATCTTTCTTTTGTAACCTGTATGTCTTCCTTTGAAATAAGTTTATTAGGAAACCATTCCTTCCCCTCTGGTACTCTTCTATTCTTGTTTTAGCTCCTTCCCTTTGGTTTAGAGACTTCTCCTCCTCCTCCCCCTACCCCCTATCCCTACCCCTTACCCCTTCTTCTTCCCCTCTTTTCCTCCCCCCCCTTTTTTTTAATACTTCTTCTTCTTATCACCATTATCTACTAAGAACATTTGGAATGTGTTTATAGGTGGAAGAGAAGAATTAAAGGTGACTGTGTGAGAGCCCAGCTATTTGGCCATACTTCTTTTCCTGTCAAAGGATGTGTAATTCTTGTGACTTACTAGATATTTTAGGAGGTTGGCCAAATGTCCATTTGGTAACAGTTTTTAAAGCTTTTCTTCCACCTAGTGTTATGCTAGGTGTTTTCCAGAAAGAATACATGTATATTTCCTATCTTCTACAGAGTTATCAGAATATTATACTGTGCTGACTGACATGCCAACACAAAAATAGCATAATACATGGACACTGAGTTCATATCTTCAAGCCTATGTATAATAACTAAAAATAAAGAGATTCCATCCTCTTTTCCCTTACAGGCTTTCTGTATTCTGCCACACCAGGGGCAGATATGTGCTTTGCTCGACAGCATAACACTTCTGACAACAACAACCAATGTTTGCTAGGAGCCAATGGGAACATTTTGTTGCATCTCAGTCCTCAGAAACCAGGGGCTATTGATAACCAGCCATTAGTAACTCAAGAACCAGTAAAGGTAAGTGATTTGACATCTACTTAAAATAATTCTCTTTCAAGTGGCAAATAAATTCCTTTCTAGAGGTTTTAACACATAGCACAACATTCATACATTCATGATTCACTTAATTAACCTGGTGTAGATGGATATCTCTGCATAGTACACATCTGTGAGAATATTTTATGATTTAGAGAATATTTTATGATATAGAAGCAGTAGTAATCTTTAAAAGTATTCTTGGGGGGCGCCTGGGTGGCGCAGTCGGTTAAGCGTCCGACTTCAGCCAGGTCACGATCTCGCAGTCCGGGAGTTCGAGCCCCGCGTCGGGCTCTGGGCTGACAGCTCAGAGCCTGGAGCCTGTTTCCGATTCTGTGTCTCCCTCTCTCTCTGCCCCTCCCCCGTTCATGCTCTGTCTCTCTCTGTCCCAAAAATAAATAAACGTTGAAAAAATAAAAAAATAAAAAAGTAAAGTATTCTTGGGGCACCTGGGTGGCTCAATCGGTTAAGAGTCTCACTTTGGCTCAGGTCATGATCTTGCAGTTTGTGAGTTTGAGCCCTGCATCAGGCTCTGTGCTGACAGCTCAGAGCCTGGAGCCTGCTTTGGATTCTGTCTCCTTCTCTCTCTGCCCCTCACCACTTGTGCTCTGTCTCTCTGTCTCTCAAAAATAAATAAATGTAAAAAAAAAAAAAAATTCTTAGGACAGCTATTGTGAAAATGTAGTTTTATGTGTATGTGGAATTTTTTTTTCCTAAAATAATATTTTATACTGTGTTTGAAAGAAATCTGTGAAAACCAGTCTTATTTCCAGATGCTCTAATGATTTTTCAAATAATTTGCCTTGAGTTATCTTCCTTAAATAATTTATTTTGAAAGTTAAAAATAAAAATCTCTTATAGAAAATTCACTTTTTTCCCAGTAACATAAAACTGAGTCGTGACATATGTGTTTGTTCTCCTGTGTCTAGGTTATGTTAAAACACAAGACTCTGTAAATACTAAAAATACTAAAAATCAACATTTGTGTTCCATTCTTTCTAAGGCTACATCGTTAACACTAGAAGGAGGACGATTAAAACGAACCCCACAGCTGATCCACGGAAGAGATTATGAAATGGTTCCAGAACCTGTGTGGAGAGCACTTTATCACTGGTATGGAGCAAACCTGGCCCTTCCTAGACCTGTAAGTATAACTAGTAGTGCTTTATCTAAGGAACAGTCCTAGTTTGGGTCTTCTGTTACTTTTCTATATGAATTTCACTATCCACAAATTAGTTCTTACCTGTGACAGCAGAATACTCAGTACCTGTAAATTAGTTGAACAAAATTTATGTTCCTTTTACATGTATTCATTCATTTGTTCAGACATTTACTGAGCACTGTATTAGGTACCAACTCTTCAGTGATGTGTTTATGGGAGTGTGTGGCTACATGGAGTGGAGAGAATAGTCACTGAATTAAGTAAAGTCAAGGATATTATGAGGCTAGGCTATTAAATAAGTCATCCACATAAACACAGACTTTAGGATAATGCAGGACTTAGGCTGAGCAGAAGTCTGAAAGCCGGTGCCAGAAAGTTCAGCGAATATAGAGGAAGTGGTGTAGTAGTTACTTCTGAAACTGTAATTTGCATTAACCACACAGGCATCCAGTTAGGGATTGATTCTTCCCATAGCTGTTGGTGGATTTTTGTGTTTTGTCTTTTTGAAGGAAGGACACAAAAATGATCACAACAAATGATAACAGGAATTCAAGGCTTGTGAATGCTGATTGTTGCCATTACTAGGATGAGTCATTCAGAGCATAAATAAAATGTTCTAAAATAATTTAAAAGACTTGAAGTATATAATATCAAAATATTAATGAGTTTACTATACAACATCTGTTGTGCTTATACAGTAAACAACAGGACTCATTACCCTGAATACTTTGCATTGTCAATGCAGTAAAATACTTTGTAAAAAGGTTCTTTTTGTAGATCAAGAAACACTCTTCCTTCATACAATGTCTGAGATAGAACTTTCTTTTTTTAAGCGTTTATTTATTTATTTTGAGAGAGAGCGTGTGTGAGCAGGGGGCGGGCAGAAAGACAGGAAGAGAGAGAGGGTCCCAAGCTGACAGCATGGAGTCCAGTGCGGGGCTCAATACCACAAACCATGTGGTCATGACCTGAGCCGAAATCAGCAGTTGGACACTTAACCGACTGAGCCACCAAGGCAGCCCCAAGATAGAACTTGCCCCAAGATAGAACTTTCTTATACTAGGAAAGTTTGCATGGATGAGATACAGTTACTTAGATCACTTCTAAAAAGAGTAAAATCTGCTATAAAGCTCTAGTGTATAATTTTGATGTTGATTTTGAGTTATTAATAATTATGTTTATTAAAAATTGTGTTTAAGTTGGAATCAGGAATTTAGTATTGTGTTTCTTGGCTCCAAAAGTTTCCTACTGTATTTGTCATCAGGACCCCTAGACAGATACATATAAATATGAATATACATATATATACTATATGTACTTTATCTATATTCTTTATATATACTTTATTGGGAGGTGGGGTAGTCCTTCATTTAGTCACTTAATTTCTGGGACTTTCCTGCTGTATCTTAAAAAAAATTTTTTTTAATGTTTTTATTCATTTTTGAGAGACAGATACAGAGCACTAACAGGGGAGGCACAGAGAGAGAGGGAGATAGAATCTGAAGCAGGCTCCAGGCTCTGAGCTGTCAGCACAGAGCCCAACACAGTTGAAACCACGAACCTTGAGATCATGACCTGAGCCAAAGTTGGACACTTAACTGACTGAGCCACCCAGGCACCCCTTAATTTCTGGGACTTTCCTGCTGTATCTTAATATTCTATATCTACAGGGAAAACATTGTTGATAATTATGTTTGACACATATATACTTTGATGTTTTAGAGGCTGCCTAGATTTGGATTACCAGCGTTCCAATCTCTAAATCCCAGTGTCCTCCTCTGTAAAATGAAGATAACAATATCTACTTCATTAGAGTTTTGATAATTAAATAATATGTATGATTAGGACAGCATCTGATTTATAGTAAGTGGTCAGTAAATATTGACTATTGCTAATATTATCATCATCATCATTATAATTATTAAATGAGTTTTTCAGAGCCCCATGCAAGGTCATGTTTTTACCTTGAGGTCAGACAAATATTAAAGTAATTTTACTAGATCAAAGCTGCATTTACTGGCTTAATAGTATTTTTTTTAATCTCTAAATTTGCCTGCTTACAGGAAAAAGTGCTGTAAAAAAATTTAAATATGGTGTTTTCAGGTAGAGAATACTAAATGTATTGCCATGGCAAGGTTAAAAATTAATGTTTTTCACCTTCATACTTATATAAGTCATACTATTTATTTAAATAATATCTTTGGGGCACCTGGGTGACTCAGTCAGTTGAGCGTCCGACTCTTGATTTCAGCTCATGTCATGATTTCACAGTTGTGAGATCGAGCCCGACATTGGGCTCTGCACTGAGTGTGGAGCCTGCTTAAGATTGTCTGTCTCTCTCTGTCTCTCTCTCTCCTCCCCCCCCCACCCACTCTGCCCTTCTCCCCTGCTATGTTCACTCTTTCTCTCTCTAAATAAAATGCAAATTATTAAAGTATATAGATACATATACACACCAAGGGGGCACCTGGGTGGCTCAGTCAGTTGAACGTCCGACTTCAGCTCAGATCATGATCTCATGGTTTGGGAGTTCCAGCCTCACGTTGACTCTCTGTTGACAGTGTGTACCCTGCTTCAGATCCACTCTCTCCCCCTCTCTCTGCACCTTCTCTGTTCGTGCTCACTCTCTCTCAAAAATAAATAAAAATATTTTTAAAAAATATTTAATTTGTACATGTTGTACATGCTCAGTGATAAGTGACACACACAAAAAAACAAAGAAATAAAAATAATGCCAAATCCTACTACTTAAAAGATAACCACTATTAACATTTTGGTGTGTATCTTTCTAAGCAGTGTGCATTCCTCTGTGCCTACTCATACATATACATATGTAAGTAGATATGTGTGGGTAATTTTATGAAATTGAATCATCTTATACCTGATGTTTTGTGACCTGCTATTTTCAATCTAACATAGATGCTGTGGATATCATTCTAGGTCAGTAAATCTAGATCTGTACCATTATTTTCAGTAATTGCATAGTGTTCCTTTATATACTTTGCATACATATACACTTGCATATGTACATAAATCATAATTTATTAACCAATCACCTACTGATAGGCATTTAGTTTGCCTCTAGCACCTAATTGTTAAAAAAAATTTCTGGAAAAAAAAATTTCTGGCGAGTGTTTTCTTTCCCAACATGGTGTGGTGATCTCTTTACGGTAAATTCCTGCAAATGGAATTGCATCTGTTGTTTGCAGTTGTCACTGAGGTTAAGAAGTTCAAAGACGAGAATAATTAAAATGTAAATAAATGTGTTTTGTATGTTTGTACATAAGAATTTGTTAATTTGTAATTTGCTCACAAAAGCACTTTTATCTTGGCAAGCAAGATGGGCATTATAAAAACTACTTCATTATCAGTTCAGATTCTGCCAAAGGTATGTTTTTATATAACTTTACAACTACAGATACTGTTATTATTTTTTTTATTTAAGTAATCTCTCCCTACCCCGAGACCAAGGGGTAACATGTTCCTCTGAGCCAGGCAGGTGCCCCAGATACTGAATTATTAATTTTTCCTCAAATCATGTAAAACTGAAACCATAAGAATGATGGTTGGTTTTGTAGCTGTCAGTGCCTGTTTAGAAGTGGACAGACTTCTTCTAGCAGTCTTAGAGGAGAATACCAGGGAGAGAGTTACTGCTTATCATTTAAATAGGATTTGATAAACCTCCCAAGTGGAGCTTTTCGAGTGCCATACTATAGCCTGTCAGAATTTTAAGAAAAAGTACTAAAAGTGTGGTTTGTATCATTGTTTTTATCTGGTTCTTTACTGCCCCCTCTTGGTGTTGAAAAATGCTCTATTGCAGAAAACACTGGTTACTAGGGCAGAGGGAAATAAAATAAAGCCTGATCACTAGAGACTGTTAAACATTATGTAGGATTTTATGTTTTAAAGAGTGTTAATTCTGCTATCCTTTTGGAATACTAATTTGATAATGTTCAACTCTTAAAATTCATAGAGCAATATTTTTATAATGAAATGTTTTCCTGTATCTTTGGGCTGGCAAACACATTATTGCAGGGGATTACTGAGAAATTCTGTTTCTTTTTTTTTTTTTTAAGGTTTATTTATTTTGAGAGAGAGAGTACAAGCGAGGGAAGGGCAGAGAGAACAAGAGAGAGAGAGAATCCCAAGCAGGTTTTGTGCTGTCAGCACGGAGCCTGATACTGGGCTTGATCCCACAAACCGTGAGATCCTGACCTGAGCCAAAATCAGGAGTCAGATGTTTAACTGACTGAGCCACCCAGGTGCCCCAGAAAAATCCTGTTTCAACAACATAAGTCTTAATTTTGTACATCCAATGTAGTTGTTTTAATCATAGACAAAAATACACTGAACAAACCAGTTACACAGTAGAACATAGATAGCAAATTTTTTTTAAAGGTTTTTTTTTTCTTTTTTTTTTTTTTGAGAGAGCAGGGAAGGTACAGAGGAGGGAGAGAATCCCGAGCAGGCACAGAGCCTGATATGGGTGGGGCCTATTCTCATAAATGGTGAAATCATGACTTGAGCCAAAATCAAGCCAGTCGCCCAACCAACTGGGCCACCCAGGTGCCCCTAGATAGAAAATTTTTATATGAAAACATTTTTATCCTAAGTAATAAATAAAAATTGAAGCAAATTTATTATATTCTTTATTGAAGAAATAAGGTGTTTTCAAATGATGTCCAATGATAAGGTTTTATGAGAGAAGCACATTCATAGGTTTCTGAGAATGTTGTAAAATAAATGTTCATACATTTCGGAGAATATCTTATGAGAGAAGTACGTTCATACACTTCTAAGAAAATTGCTACGCTTTGGCAAAAGGACTTGTAGTTAATGATACGACCTTCCATACTTTTTGACTTATACCTCTAGTCCTAGGAATTTGTCCGTGGAGCTCCTGGGTGGCTCTGTCGGTTAAGCGTCCAATTCTTGATTTCAGCTCAGGTAATGATCTTGCGGTTCGTGGGTTCGAGCCCCACACCAAGCTCTGCGCTGACACTAGGGAGCCTACTTGGGATTCTCTCTCTCCCACACTCTCTCTGCCCTTCCCTTGTTCGCTCTAAATACATACATACATACATCTCAGAAATTAGATAAAAATGACAAATTTTGTTTCTTCTTTTATAGTGATCACATTATATCTTTTATGACAACAGGTAATCAAGAATAGCAAGACAGAAATCCCAGAGCTAGAGTTATTTCCTCGATATCTTCTCTTCCTAAGACAGCAGCCTGCCACTCGGACACAGCAGTCTAACATCTGGGTGAATATGGGTATGATGAGCCTGAGAATGTTTCCTCAGCATTTACCAAGAGGTAACTTAAGAATGCAGCAAGAATACCATGCATTTGTTGAAACAAACAAACAAACAAAACCCAAGTTGCTCGAAGTCTGGTGCCACTGTACTAATACACATTCCCATCTGCTTTCATTCATAATCAGTAAATCATCAATGGGGCTTAGATCTATGGTCATGCGCAAGACTAGATGGGGTAGTGGCAAAATCTCAGCAGCAAACTGAGAAGAGTTGTTTCTTTTTCTGGCTAGTCAACATACAAAGAAAATAAATAGAAATATATTTCATATACTTATTTTCTTTGAAAACCATCCATTGTAAATTATTTCCTTGACCTAAGGTAAAATCTGTCAGTCTGTGACTGACTATCTAATCTTTTCACCTCCACTCAAATATCTGAAAGTAATTTCTTTTGAAGTATCATATTTTTGTTTGTTGGTTGGTGTTTTGGGGGACTTTTTTTGAGAAAACATGATACATTTCTCATGCTTGGCCCACAGAGCCTTTATAAGAAGACAGATAATATATATAAAATGAAGGATATATTTTTGAAAACTAAAATGATACATTGGTTTTGAAAAATATCAAGCCTATCAAAATGACATAAAAGTTCCCATTTTGATGTATTACATACAAAAAGTTCCCCCTTGATTTCTCTGTTATGTTAAATTTTATTGACAGGCAGGACTTGCCTTGTGCTTTTACTTTGCAAATATTTGACATTGTTCTTCAGCAGAAGTAATGAGTTCATCCATTTACACAAAATCTCAGACTTTGTGTTAATAATGCCACAATGTTATTATAATTAATATAACTTAGTATGTAAGAACCCAAACCAACTCTATAATCACTATCATCCCTCCCTTGAAATTAAATAGAATTAGTTTTATGCCTTTCTTAAAGGTTATATTCAAATTATATATGGAGATTCTTATACATATTGTTTGGTAAGAATTATAGCAAAGCATTGGCTTCTACCTAACCAAATTTTGTCTTTGGGGAAAATGTCAAAATCAAGGAACAGTGAAATAGAATCACTGTGAAACATTCTTGATTTAATTTTCCATTGAATAAAAGTATTTGCCTTGCTTCCATGGCACCCTAGCATATATTTTTTTCAATTCTCTTTGAAAGATAACATGAGAGGAAAAATGTGTTGTTGTGCTTTTAGTAAGTATTCTTTGTAACTCTTGTGCTGATCCTAGATTTTTGCTGCTTCTGTAAATTCCACTAGATTTGTTGGTGCTATTCAAAAACACAAAAGTATGTGTAATAAGTGGCTGCCTGCTTAATGAGCTATGCTATAAAAACTGTCTAGAATTCAAATAAATTTCTTATGTGGTTTAAGACCATAGAAATTGACTTGGACACTACATTTGCAAATGCTTTTGAATCCTAGAACTGGGTAGTTATTGCTCTAAATTTATTCTTAATTTGAAATTTTTATTCCTTACTAATTAGTTCTGAAATCAATCATTAATCATTTTGAAGTTTGTAAAAAAGATGCTTTCTTGCTGTAATCTTATAACTAATCCTCTGATGTATAATTGGAGAAATTTGCTCTATTACTTTCTGTTAGGAATTATTCTTTGCTCACTGATGATTGTAAAAGATTTGCTATGCTGTGTGTTTAAAATTGATCATGGTTGGGTTTTGTTCTGCTGTAACATAGTTTTCATCTTTCTTCTTACTCAATGTATTAAGGGTTATTTACTAGGCTCTTTTACTGCTTTTGAAGTGACAGATGTACAAACCATGTTTAAAGCCTTCAATGTAGCCTTTTTGACAGAGAAAGCTACAGAGGCCTTTGTTTCTTATATGATTTTTCAACCTATTGTAGGTGAGTGAATTCTTTTTGGAAGTTCTTTAAAAAGTGGATGATACCAATACTTTTCTCTGCTTTGTTTAGTAGATGAAGACTTACATGCATTTAATAAGGGGAAAAAAGCTAAGTCTCCATTGAATGGGTAGAAAATTGCCTGGCATGTATACTTGTACCCTAGGTGGATTATATTGATATGCTAAGGGGTTTTTTGTTTTGTTTTGGGTTGTTCAGTAAACTATAACATGCTATATAGCTAGAGAGGACCATTTTAAGCTACAACTCTTGCCTGGGTTTTTGGCTGAAAAATTAACCAGGGTTTAGTAGATTGTTTTAGCAAACGATTTTTGACTTCCATAATCCCTTGTCATTTCATCCACCTTCTCTTTTGAAGTATGTGGTTAAACTTCATATATTCTTTCTTTACTTTTCACTCTTTTCCCTTGCTGCCATTGTTTTTGTTTCTTGAGCCCTCTAGGAATTAAAGATCATGTCTGCTATCTTCTTACTGGGCAGGCAGGCCATACGGTTTTCCTCCTACCTTTTCAGCAGGGCGATTTTTTTTTTTTTTTTTTTTTATTCACAGGAAGGTTCTTGATTTCACTTTTAACTCCACTTGGTAGAGTGTATGCCTACTTAGAATTCTAAACAAAAGTTTCTTATCTAATTGTACTAATGTGCCAGGTTATCGGGGCACTTAATGACTGAGAATGATAGGGTTAGTAATTCACAGATAGTTTATTTTAAGAAATTGGGTCAGGGGGTGCCTGGGTGGCTCAGTCAGTTAAGCATTTAACTCTTAATCTTGACTCAGGTCATGATCTCACAGTTTGTGGGATTGAGCCCCACGTCAGGCTCTGTCCGCCCTGACAATGTGGAGCCTGCTTGGGATTCTCTCTCTCCCTCTGTCCTTCCCTCAGTCACGCTCTCTTGCTCTCTTTCTCAAAATAAATAAACTTTAAAAAAAGGGAGAAAGTGGGTCAGGTTGCTAAGTAACAAAAATTCAACCAAGGAAATTTTAAAGATCTAATTGGCTTTATTAATCAATTTATGAATTTGGCAGCATCCCGTCTAGCAAGTAGTAGGGAGCTCCCAAGGGCTTACAAAAAAGGAAGGGTTTTTAAAGGTAGAGAGGGAGTGGAAAAAGGGAAACTATTAGCAAAGATTCCACTGTTTTAGGCAAGGTCTCTCTCTTAAGGGGAATGGTAGGAGTCTATCAGTAAATTTCCTAGTACTGACAAAGAAATTCCTATGTTGACTGGTTAAAGGTTACATTTCTGGGGGTTTGAAACTGCAGTTAGGTTAGGTTTTAAGTCCTGGTTTATTGACTTAAGGCTTTAACCTAAGTGATGCCATTTTGGGCCAGTGGTTTTCTTTTCAATGAATCCAGTTAACTGTGGAATTCAAATCCAGTCCCATATTATCTTCCCCATTCTTACACTGAATTTTGGTTTTGCTATTGCATGTAACCCTGCCGAGGACAGCCAAGATACCAGAGTCAATTGTTGATACATGCCACCTTTCTTGGGATCCAAATACTGCCTGTTAATTTGGGCCTCTGATTTTGTTGCTCCTCCTTTCAAAGTTAAGACTGACTTTAAACTTACTTTAACACAGTTGGTCCCCTGTCTTCATTTTACAGCTTTATTTTAAAGCTTCTTCTTTTTTTTTTAATGTTAATTTATTTTTGACAGAGACGGTGTGAATGGGGGAGGGGCAGACAGAGGGAGACACAGAATCTGAAGCAGGCTCCAGACTCCGAGCTGTCAGCACAGAGGCTGACGTGGGGCTCGAACCCACAAACCACGAGATCATGACCTGAGCCGAAGTCGGATGCTTAACTAAGACACCCAGGCACCCCTAAAGCTTCTTAATTTTTAAAATTATTAAAGCTATAATTCTCATTTCTCATCATTATTTTCTGAAATAGTCATTGCTGATCAGGGAGCTCTTTTTTATATCTGCCGTTTTCCTTATCATGATTACTATGACCATAGGAAATGTACCTTCTCCGAATGCGCCCTTAAAGCGGGTCTTAGCCTATACAGGCTGTTTTAGTCGAATGCAGACCATCAAGGAAATTCATGAATATCTATCTCAGAGGCTACGCATCAAAGAGGAAGATATGCGTCTGTGGCTGTACAACAGTGAGGTAAGTCATCTCCTGCTGTAAGGTAATTTATATACACATGTTGAAAAGAATCAAATGGTACAAAAGTATATAGTGAAAATTCTTTGTTCCCAACCTCTGACCTCTATCTCCCACTTTCCTCAGAGGCAGTGCTATTAAATGCTTGTATGTTCTTCCTAATATATGCAGTGTGTTTTCAGATTATACTTTGAAATTGGATCATAAATAGTTTTAACCAGTTCTGTATTCCATTGTTCCCTCTTTGTAACATCCTCCTATGATCACCATTGAGAGACAGTATGGTATAATAGTGAATAGCACGATTCCTGGAACCACACTGCCAGGGGTTAATCTTGTCTCTGCCACTTTAGCTGTATAACCCAGAGCAAGTTACTTAACTGTCTCAATTATCTCATGAGTAAACAGGCAAAATAATAGATCTCGCTTAGAATTAAATGACTTAACTTTGTGAGCACTTTAAATAGGGCGAGCATAGGGGCGCCTGGGTGGCTCAGTCGGTTAAGCGTCCGACTTCGGCTCAGGTCACGATCTCGCGGTATGTGAGTTCGAGCCCCGCGTCGGGCTCTGTGCTGACTGCTCAGAGCCTGGAGCCTGTTTCAGATTCTGTGTCTCCCTCTCTCTCTGACCCTCCCCCGTTCATGCTCTGTCTCTCTCTGTCTCAAAAATAAATAAACGTTAAAAAAAAAAAATTTAAATAGGGCGAGCACAAACAAAAACGTGTAATTGTCCTGTATGATTTTATATTTTGGTTCTTTTTTTAAAATATTTATTTTTGAGAGAGACAAAGAGGACACGAGCGGGGAGGGGCAGAGAGAGAGAGGGAGACACAGAATCCAAAGCAAGCTTCAGGCTCTGAGCTGTCAGCACAGAGCCCAACACAGGCTCGAACTCACAAGCTGTGAGATCATGACCTGAGCCAGAGAGACAGAGAGGACATGAGAGGGGAGGGGCAGAGAGAGAGAGAGGGAGACACAGAATCCAAAGCAGGCTCCAGACTCTGAGCTGTCAGCACAGAGCCCAACACAGGCTCAAGCTCATAAGCCATGAGATCATGACCTGAGCCAAAATCAGATGCTTAACCAACTGAGCCACCCAGACACCCCTAGTTTTGGTTCACAAACATGTTTACTGAATTTCATACCAGGTACTAGAGAAAAGTTCTGTAAGTGCTTCAGAAAATCTAAATCTCAGTGAATTTTGGTTTGATGTATGGTGAGTCTTCTGATCTCCCCAAAATTCTGTTATAACTTTGTTTTAGAGACATAAAGTATTTGTTTATGAAGTTGACATTGTTTTTCTCTCATGTTGCCAACTAAATTATTAATATTTCTGAACAACTATAATATCCACATATCTGTCACATAAGTTATAGAACTTCAAGGATGTGTTTGTCATTCATTTTTATTTTATTTCCATTTTGTTTTAAATTTAGTAATCAATTTAACAAAAACATTTCCTCCTCCTTACCAGAATTACCTTACTCTTCTGGATGATGAGGATCATAGATTGGAATATTTGAAAATCCAGGATGAGCAGCATCTGGTAATTGAAGGTACAAGATGGAAGCATGCATCTATATTAGATTTTAGGGAAAGAATTTAAGGTTTAGTTACTCAATAATTCATTTTATAATTTTTCTAACTATTATAGTAAAGAAAAACTATTAAGGTCTTATGTAATCCTACATACTATCAAGATTGCTTTAAAAGAAAAATATGTCTACATTCATTGGCTGGCAATGGATGGAAATGGTGGGTAGAAACAAGTGAATTCGGTTATAAATTTACAAAATTTCTTAGAAATTTCAAGCTGCCTTTTTTGAGTTTGAGTAAGAAAACTAACTTTCTGGCACAGTTAGTGGCACAGGCTTTCATTAGTCATCAATACTGGTCACTCACCAACAGAGCTTACTTGTATATTCACATATACATTTACATAGTGGCATGCATGCGTCATTGAAAATTTAAAATGTATCTTTTCCCATCAAGATTTTTGGAAACATTGCTAGCTGCCTTTGTATTAAAATAGAGTTTTACTCTAACAGTTGTCACAATTTAAGAAGGAATTGTGATAATTCTAATGCATTGAGTTTAAGAGCTTTAATTACATTTATCAATACTTGAGTATAATTTTAATTCAGGCAGGTAATTGAGGGAATAGCTTACTAATGAATTCTAATTAAGTGACTGTAAAGTCCCCAATATAGAGTTGGAATAGTTTTAGAATCAGTTACAAAATTAACCCCTTTTTTTCAGTTTCTGGTTTATTTAGAAATAAACTCTTTTCAAAAAAAAAAAAAAACAGAAGCAATTAAATGGATATAGATAAGAAATTAACACATTTTCTGTCTTTCCAGTTCGCAACAAAGATATGAGTTGGCCTGAGGAAATGTCCTTTATAGCAAACAGTAGTAAAATAGATAGACACAAGGGTAAGTCTCTGATGTATTATTTTTAAAGAGATGATCTTAAAAGTCGTCTTCTTCTTCTTCCTCTTCTTCTTCCTCTGCTTATGCTCCTCCTCCTCCTCCTTCTTTTTTTTTTTTTTTTTAATTTTCTTATCTATTGAAGTGTTAACAACTTTTGGCCCTCTAGTTCAAAAGTGAACTAGTTCCCCTTTTACTTTACTTTTTCCTGAAGCATCACATTTTTTCTAACCTCACAATTAAATAATTTATATCTTTTTAAAGACCCGATACTAGGAGAGAATTGTTTGAATTCTAAAAAACTATCATAGCAGGGGTGCCTGGGTGGCTTAGTCAGTTAAGCATCCAACTTCAGCTCAGATCATGATCTCACAGTCCGTGAGTTTGAGCCCCGCGTCAGGCTCTGTGCTGACAGCTCAGAGCCTGGGGCCTGCTTCGGATTCTGTGTCTCCCTCTCTCTCTGCCCCTGCCCTGCTCATGTTCTGTCTCTCTCTGTCTCAAAAATAAATAAAAACATTTAAAAAAATTAAAAAAAAAAACTATCATAGCAGTTAAAGAGAATCATTGCTACTTTTAAATCACAAATGAACTTGGATTATCATGATTGCCAGTGACATCCCATGAAAAACCTTCTCTACTTTTAGCATCCCAAGACTGGATAAAGAAGTATTAGCTCCATTTAGCCAACTGAAAGAATTTTAAAAATCTTTGCATCAAATACAAGTAACTGTTTGGTCTGTGACATCTTACTATAGCTAAGCTTCTTTCTCATATTGTTTGTTCCAGTTCCCACAGAAAAAGGAGCCACAGGTCTGAGTAACCTGGGAAACACATGCTTCATGAACTCAAGCATCCAGTGTGTTAGTAACACACAGCCACTGACACAGTATTTTATCTCAGGGAGACATCTTTATGAACTCAACAGGTAATAATATTTCCTGATTCATTGCTCTCTCTTTATAATTTTGATATGAACCCAAAAGTCTTATTTGCCCTAGTTAGTATGAAATGAGGGGAAAGACATACTTGTTTAAAAAAGATATTTTGATGTGAGAAAATAGATGCTAGGCATTTCTGTGATTGTGATTTATGAGAATCTTTGGCAAAAATTCTCCTCTTTAAACTTCTAGGACAAATCCCATTGGTATGAAGGGGCATATGGCTAAGTGCTATGGGGATTTAGTACAGGAACTTTGGAGTGGAACTCAGAAGAATGTCGCCCCATTAAAGCTTCGGGTAAGCAGATTAACATAATATGAAAGTATTTAAGTCCTAAGCAGTTGTTTAAGTAATTCTTTTTCTCCACATGCTTTTTATGTTTAGCTTTTTTAGTTTTAGTTTAACTAATGTTTTTTAGATCCTTCACTAGACATAGATGTCAAATACTTTTACTTGTTCAGATGTATGCAAAATACTGGGAAACAAAGTCACAGTCTAAATTTGGAATGTCGGGGCGCCTGGGTGGCGCAGTCGGTTAAGCGTCCAACTTCAGCCAGGTCACGATCTCGCGGTCCGTGAGTTCGAGCCCCGCGTCAGGCTCTGGGCTGATGGCTCGGAGCCTGGAGCCTGTTTCCGATTCTGTGTCTCCCTCTCTCTCTGCCCCTCCCCCGTTCATGCTCTGTCTCTCTCTGTCCCAAAAATAAATAAACGTTGAAAAAAAAAAATTAAAAAAAAAAAATAATAAAAATAAATTTGGAATGTCATTCAGTTTACTAATTTATCAGGTATCTTACTTGTATGTATAGTAAATCTTCCATTGTTAGTCCTTTACTATTAACAGTATTCTAACTGCAAGATATACCTCTGAGTCTAGTTAATAATACTCCATATATTTTTGACATTACTAAAGTAATTAATTCTATCTGTAGAATTTAAAAAAACTGAAAGAATGTAATTACTGAAATTCATGGATACAAATTTTGCATTAATATCATATGTAGTAAAGTTAGGGTTATTTTTTATCTTTATTTAAAAACAATACAAAAACTTTTTAGTTTAAAATTAATAATCATAATAGCTAAAAATTTGACTACTTAACCACTTCCAGGCACTATTCTTTTTTTTTTTTTTTTCAATATATGAAGTTTATTGTCAAATTGGTTTCCATACAACACCCAGTGCTCATCCCAAAAGGTGCCCTCCTCAATACCCGTCACCCACCCTCCCCTCCCTCCCACCCCCCATCAACCCTCAGTTTGTTCTCAGTTTTTAAGAGTCTCTTATGCTTTGGCTCTCTTCTACTCTAACCTCTCTCTTTTTTTTTTCCCTTCCCCTCCCCCATGGGTTTCTTTAAGTTTCTCAGGATCCACATAACAGTGAAACCATATGGTATCTGTCTTTCTCTGTATGGCTTATTTCACTTAGCATCACACTCTCCAGTTCTATCCATGTTGCTACAAAGGGCCATACTTCATTCTTTCTCATTGCCACATAGTACTCCATTGTGTATATAAACCACAATTTCTTTATCCATTCATCAGTTGATGGACATTTAGGCTCTTTCCATAATTTGGCTGTTGGTGAGAGTGCTGCTATAAACATTGGGGTACAAGTGCCCCATGGATCAGTACTCCTGTATCCCTTGGGTAAATTCCTAGCAGTGCTATTGCTGGGTCATAGGGTAGGTCTATTTTTAATTTTTTGAGGAACCTCCACACTGTTTTCCAGAGTGGCTGCACCAATTTGTATTCCCACCAACAGTGCAAGAGGGTTCCTATTTCTCCACATCCTCGCCAGCATCTATAGTCTCCTGATTTGTTCATTTTGGCCACTCAGACTGGCGTGAGGTGATATCTGAGTGTGGTTTTGATTTGTATTTCCCTGATGAGGAGCGATGTTGAGCATCTTTTCATGTTCCAGGCACTATTCTAATGATATTTTGTTTGTATTAACTCCTTTAATCTTCTAAATAGTCCTGTAATATAAAGCAATATTATTATCTTCATTTTATGGCTCAGGAAACTAAGGCTCAGAGCAGTTAAATAGTTTGCCCAAGATTACAAGATAGTAAGTCCTCAGAGTTAAACATGAGGCTATTCTGCCTCTAGTAATAAAAGGTTATAAGACTAGATAGGTTAACTGTAAAAGAAAACTGTAACAGGAATTTTTCAATGAAAGCAAATGCTATTTTAATATTTCTGTCTTGGGGTGTCAGGGTGGCTCAGTCAGTTAAGTGTCAAACTCTTGATTTCGGCTCAGGTCATGATCTCACAGTTTCGGGAGTTCAAGCCCCTTATCGGGTTCTGTGCTGACAGTGTGGAGCCTATTAGGGATTATTTCTCCCTCTCCCTTTCTGTCCCCCTCTCCTGCTCACACTGTCTCTGTCTTTCTCAAAATAAAAACCTTAAATATATATATATATACATATATATATATATACATATATATATACACACATATATATTTCTGTCTTTACCTGTGTTAAATAATGTCTGTGTACCTAAAGAACTTTTTGCTTATATGATACTGAACTGGGACACAGAATTAGCCAAAATACTTTTTTGTTTTTCTTCCCTTTTTTTTTTTTTTTTGTCATTTGAAATTAAGACACGAGAGATTTCATGATTATTCCAAATATATTTGCTGAAATGGAGGCAGACTAAATACTCTATCTTCTTATAATGCCTCTGATTGAATTATGGGGCATGTTCATTCCAAATTTTATGGGGTAGCAAATAATGAGTTTGATTCTGTTATATTTATAGTGGACCATAGCAAAATATGCTCCCAGGTTTAATGGGTTCCAGCAACAAGACTCCCAAGAACTTCTGGCTTTTCTCTTGGATGGTCTCCATGAAGATCTTAACCGAGTCCATGAGAAGCCCTATGTGGAACTGAAGGACAGTGATGGCCGACCAGACTGGGAAGTAGCTGCAGAGGTTTGTCGGTTTTGAGTTTCTAATGTAAGCAATAGATAAAATGTTCTGGCCACAGATGTGTGTTGTACAAGTTGAATGCTAACTAAACTATTCTGTGATCAAAATTTTACTATGGAAGTAAAAGAATTTATATTTCTCTGCTTGATTCTTGTTCAGTAATGCCAAAACAAGGCATCTTTAATGAAAAATTTTAAATGTTGCCTTTTTACATTGTAAACTTATGGGAAAGGATGCAGGACTTATTCAGTAGAACTTCAGGAGTCCCCATAATTGCTAAAATGATGTGTACAGTGATGAATATGTATGTTTTATCTGCTCTTTAATGGACAAAGAACTTTAATTCTCATCATTGTTACCATGGTAAGAACAAAAAAATGGGATTTTCCATCTGAATTTAATATCATTTAGGTTGAACAGAAAGAATCACATTCTAATCAAGAACTGGTTTTCTCTCCTATCGCAGTAGGCCAGTACATTTTAAATTACATATTTGAATTGTAAATTTGCAGGCAGAAAGTTTCTGTATCTTAAATGAAGATTAAGGATTATGTTCTTTTTTTTTATTGGAGTATAGTTGACATAATGTTACATTAGTTTCAGAGGGTTATATTCTTGGCATTTAAACCTAAAATATTTAACCAATTTATTTGAATTTATGTAGAAATAATTATTTTTTGAATTTTGAAAAAAGAAAGCTCTCTGATCTTTTTCCTTGCTAGGCATGGGACAACCATCTGAGAAGGAATAGATCGATTGTTGTGGATTTGTTCCATGGGCAGCTGAGGTCCCAAGTCAGATGCAAAACGTGTGGGCATATAAGTGTCCGATTTGACCCTTTCAATTTTTTGTCTTTGCCACTACCAATGGACAGTTATATGCACTTAGAAATAACAGGTAGGTCACAAAGTTCTGAAAATCTACTTAACTTCAATGTCTTCTACATTGATCAGGTAGCCTGAATTTGAATTTCTAAGTATAGTCATTTCTTTATAATGCATTCTCATAGGGGCACCTAGGTGGCTTAGTCAGTTAAGTGTCTGACTTTGGCTCAGGATGATCTCATGGCTCATGGGTTCGAGCCCCATGTCAAGGTCTGTACTGACATCTCAGAGCCTGGAGCCTGCTTTGGATTCTGTATCTCCCTCTCTCTGCCCCCCCCCCCAAATAAACAAACATTATAATGTATTATCATAAAAATTGGTCAGCATGTTATAATCCAACAGTGTAATTTCAGGCAGGAACTCCAGACCCTGGAACATGGGACCACGCCTTGTGCCCATTGATACCTCTGTTAGTTTCAAACATGCCAGAAACTCTTTAAAATCTTACAAAACCACTCACACTTCTATATCAGATGAACATCAAAAAATAATGATTTCACTCAGTATCATCCCTGATGATACAACCATTTCTTGTAGTTTACATGTAAAATAAAAATTCTAGACTGAAACGTTTGCTGTTTCCAAGACACATACACACACACACACACACACACACACACACACACACACACACACACAGTAGAGCTTTCAGTGAAATGTGCATTATATGCATTATACCTAAAAGATGTTTTCTCTTTACTAGTTATTAAGCTGGATGGTACTACCCCTGTACGATATGGACTACGACTGAATATGGATGAAAAGTACACAGGTTTAAAAAAACAGCTGAGCGATCTCTGTGGACTTAAATCAGAACAGATCCTTCTTGCAGAAGTACATGGGTCCAACATAAAGGTAATATTGATTATTCTTTCTAGGATACCCTTGATTCCATCCTTTAAAGATCACAGTTTTCTCAATTAATTATTAAATGACTGAAGGGGATATCAAAACACAACAAAGAATGAACAAAATTTAACAGTTTCCCATCCCTGAAACTTTAAAAAGGGTATCTACCAGCATAAAGAAGTAATAATGATAGTGGCATTAAAAAAAAATTTTTTTTTAACATTTTTATTCGTTTTTGAGAGACAGAGACAAGAGAGTAAGCAGGGAAGGGGCAGAAAGAGAGGTAGACACAGAATCCAAAGCAGGCTCCAGGGAGCTGTCAGCACAGAGCCTGATGCGGGGCTCAAACCCATGACCATGAAATCATGACCTGAGCTGAAGATGAACACTTAACTTAACCAACTGAGCCACCCAGGTACCCTGATAGTGGCATTTTAAAAGAAGAGAAATATAAGCCTAGCGCTATCTGTATGGAGTAATCTAGCTACATCACTACAGTATAGATTTCCCCCAGTGACTACTGCTGTTACACTTTACAGGTTTTTGTATTACCACTCTTACTAGAATTCTTCCTTGGTTAAAGTATTTTACATATTTATAAATGTATGCTTTTACTATTTATTTATGAATATATATACCTCGCCTTTCAACACACTAAGATGTTAGAGAGCAAAGACAAATTGACATAAATCACTTCTTCGTGCATCCCAGCTGGAGAAGCAAGCAATTTAATAAATACATTGCCTGGAACTAATATTACGCTATATACGTATTAACTAGCTAGGATTTAAGTAAAAGCTTGAAAAAAAAATAAATAAAAATTAAAATTAATAAAATAATAATATATTGCCTACCCTCAATTGAACTCCTACCATTGATATTATTCATATTCATCTTTGGGCTTTCTGAACAAACTCCCAACTGATGTTTCCTCATGTGTAATGCAAAGGTAAGATCTCTCTGAGGTTTGGGATTTAGATGCTTGAAATGAAGGACAAAACTTAAGCCATCAGTTATTCAAAACAACTTCTTTCCTATGGAATGGGATAACATGTTTTGTCAGTGAGGTTAGTTTTCAGTCAGTTTATCAAGCTTTCATCTTTTAGCTGTTTGAGAAAAGTTATTCAGTCATTTTGTTTTATTCGTGAAACCATCTAAGACGTTTGTTTCAAATGATTTTCCATTTTATATGAAACATTTCCTCCTTCTCATCCTCTTTTTCTGTAGAATTTCCCTCAAGACAACCAAAAAGTGAGACTCTCAGTGAGTGGATTTTTGTGTGCATTTGAAATTCCCATTCCTGGATCTCCAATTTCAGCTTCTAGTCCAACACAGACAGGTAAGATAGAACTAGTTATTCTCGTTATTTCGGCTTTAAATATTGGCCTAAGGGTTTATATTTATTTGGGCTAAGGATATTCAGGCAAAAGAATTTTGGAGACTGATGGAAACCTTGGTGATCATTTGGCTCAGATTCCTCATTTTTTAGATGAGGAACCTAAAATTCAGGCAATGTAAGTGACAAGCAGATGCTTATTTAACTAAGTCTACCACTGGAATTCAGATCTCTTAATTCTTTTATCTGATACTAACATGGCAACAAATGGTGTGAGAGATATATAATATACTATCAGAGAATAAAACAATAAACATGACAAAAAGAATCTATTTAAGTGGGGGTAGGAAATAACAAAAAAAGAATCTGTTTAATGTGGTTTGATATGGTTATCAATTAAATCTTTTTGACCATTAACATTGTTGGTCTATTCTTCATACTGCTTATAATTAGGTTTATTTCCTGACTATAAAGGGCCTCATAGAGAATGAGGCTCCTCTTGTTGGCACTTAGTAGAGTATTGATAGTGGGTTGATGGATGATTTAATACTGCTTTTTTGTTTAAATAATCACTGTTCAATAGAACTGTCTGCAATGATGGAAATTTTCTGTAATCTTTTCCATCCAATAGAATATTCACAAGTCATATGGACTGTTGAGACTAAGAGAAATACATTTTTAATATAATTTAAATTTAAAACGCATCTTTCATCATTTGTAACAAATATATCACTTTGGTTGGGGGGATGTTGCTAATGGGGAAGGCTTTGCATTTTTGGGGACAAATGCGAAATCTGTACTTTCCTCTTTATCTAAAACTAATCTAAAAAATATTTTTTAAAAACTAAAATGAAAAAAAAAAGGAACATCTAGCTAGAGACTGTTGTTTTCAACTGAACATTTTTAGGGGAATAGAGAAATGAATTCGTAGAGAGGGAAAAGAAAACAAGTGGCAGAACTATTTGTATGTTCAAACTATTTGTAAGAACAAAAAAATGGGATTTTCCATCTGAATTTAATATCATTTAGGTTGAACAGGTATGATGCTGATAAAGATTCTTACAAAAATTTTACTTCTACTTTTCAGAAAACTAAAAGAAAACCAACTTTTTTTTTTTTTTTTTACTTATACTTCCAAGCAGTTACTTCCAGCAGTTATTCTTGCTTTGTCATTTCATCTTAAGTGTGAGTTATAGAAGTAAAATCTGAAATTAAAATCTTCCAGTCAGTCCAGAATTATTATTTGAACTATGATTTCTCCCTGTCCTTTGCTAAAAGAGACTCTACTACAGTGGTCTTGGTCCCCACATTATTTGAGAAAAGAGCAAAGATGAAAACACCACAAGCTTATGATGCTGTACTTATCTATGAATTTGTAGATTTCTCCTCTTCCCCATCTACAAATGGAATGTTGACCCTAACAACCAATGGAGACTTGCCCCGACCAATGTTTATACCCAATGGAATGCCAAACACTGTTGTGCCATGTGGAACTGAGAAGAACTTCACAAATGGAATGGTGAATGGTCATATGCCATCTCTTCCTGACAATTCCTTTACAGGCTACATCATTGCAGTCCACCGAAAAATGGTTAGTTTAAATTAGGCAACTTACTGCTCATCTTAACCAATGTCATTTGTGAAACATAGCCACTTTCTGTCTTTGAAGCCTCTTCATTGTGTTCACTTTCAGGGTGTTATTGTAAGTGATCAGAGCCAGGATTTAGTATCACACATGCTGGCCATTGTATGAAATACCATTCCTCAGTGGCATCTGGGTGGCTCAGTCGTTTAAGTGTCTGACTCAGCTCAGGTCATGATATCACAATTTGTGGGTTCAAGCCTGTGTCAGCTCTGTGCTGATGGCTCAGAGCCTGGAGCCTGGTTTAGATTCTGTGTCTCCCTCTCTCTCTGCTCCTCCCCCACTTATTCTCTCTCTCTCTCTCTCTCTCTCTCTCTCTCTCTCTCACACACACACACACACACACACACACGCACACACACACAAAATGAATAAACATTTTTTAAAAATTTGAAGTGTCGGGGCGCCTGGGTGGCGCAGTCGGTTAAGCGTCCGACTTCAGCCAGGTCACGATCTCGCGGTCCGTGAGTTCGAGCCCCGTGTCGGGCTCTGGGCTGATGGCTCGGAGCCTGGAGCCTGTTTCCGATTCTGTGTCTCCCTCTCTCTCTGCCCCTCCCCCGTTCATGCTCTGTCTCTCTCTGTCCCCAAAATAAATAAACGTTGAAAAAAAAAAAAATTTGAAGTGTCATTCCTCACTCATATTAAGCAACAACAGGATGGCTGCTACATCCAAATACTACTCCCTTTTTAAAAGTTTGTGTCTCCCATATTTTCATGTAGGCATGTACATCTTCTCTGCCATGTAAGCATGGATGTATTTGGAGGTTGGTTGGTTGGTTGGTTTTTTTGGAGAGAAACAGGAACGTTCTTGGGTAAAAACAAGTTGTTTCCTAGGACTGCTGTAACAAATTAGCACAAATTTCATGGCTTAAAACAACAGAAATTTATTCTTTCATAGTTCTATAGGTATCTCAAGACATCTGAAATCACCAGGGCTGAGCTCCCTCCAAAGGCTTTAGGGGAGAATCCTTCCTTGCCTCTTCCAACTTCCATAGGCATTTCTTATCTCATAACTCCAATCTCTGCCTCCATCTTTACATGATCTTCTGCTTCTCCCTCTGCTGTTCACTAGTGAGATTTACTGATAGCACTTGTCATTAGATTTAAGTACCTAGAAATAAACTGCAACAGATACACAAGGTATCTATATGGAAAGCAATAAAAATATTGATAAAAATTAAAGAAGACTCAAATATTTGAGGGAAATAGACCATGTTCATGGATTAGAAGACCAGATATTTCAAAGATCTGAGTTCTTCACAAACTCATCTACGGATTCAGTGCACAATCCCAATATAAATGCTTACTATGTGTATGTATGCTCGTGTATGTAAACTTGATAAGCTGATGCTAAAATGTGGAAGCAGAGGGGCACCTGGCTAGCTCATTCAGTAGAGTATGGGACTCTTGATCTTGAGGTCATAAGTTCAAGCCCTATGTTGGGCACAGAGCTTACTTAAAAAGTAAAAAAATTATTCTCTCTCTCTGCCCCTCCTGTGCTCTATCAAAATAAAGAAACTTAAACAAACAGGGGGCGGGGGCAGTGGGTGGCTCAGTTGGTTAAGCGTCTGACTCTTGGTTTCGGCTCAGGTCATGATCTCATGGTTTGTGGGTTCGAGCCCTGCATCGGGCTCTGTGCTGACAGCACGGAGCCTGTCTGGGATTCTCTCTTTCCTTCTCTCTCTGCCCCTCCTCTGCTCTCTCTGTCTCTCAAACTAAATTAAAAAAAATTTTTTTTTCAACATTTATTTATTTATTTGGGACAGAGAGAGACAGAGCATGAATGGGGGAGGGGCAGAGAGAGAGGGAGACACAGAATCGGAAACAGGCTCCAGGCTCTGAGCCATCAGCCCAGAGCCTGACGCGGGGCTCGAACTCCCAGACCGCGAGATCGTGACCTGGCTGAAGTCGGACGCTTAACCGACTGCGCCACCCAGGCGCCCCTAAAAAAAATTTTTTTTAATAAAAAAAGTAAAAAAAAAATTTAAAAAAAAATGTGGAAATACAAAGCACTGGAATAACCAAGACACTCTTGAAGAAGAGTAAAGCATGACGAATTGAGCTACAAGATATTACAATTATTTTATAACACTTAAGTACTTAAGACATTGTGATATTGGTATGAGAAAAGACAAGTAGTTAACAGTGGTTTAGAATAGAGATCCCAGAGACAGATTCACAAATGTATGAACATTTGAGTTATAACAAAGATAGCATTGCAGAGCAGTGAGAGAAAGACAATTTTCTTGGTAAATGGTGCTGAGATAATTGAATAGCCATATGAAACTTGACACCTACCTCTTACCACATAATGTTCAATTCCAGGTGGACTACAGAACTAAATATGAAAGCAAAAAAATAAAACAGCTCCTAGAAGATAATAGGTGAATACATTCATGACCTTGATGTAGGAAAAGACTACTTAAATAGGACACAAAAAGCACTAACCATAAAGGAAAAGATTAATAAATTGGACATCATTAAAATTAAGAACTTTAGTTCCATCAAAAGATGCCATTGCATAGAAAGGCAAGTCTTGGAGTCAAAGATGTCTGCCACTCCTATAACCACAAAAAGACTCAATCTAGAAAATATAAAGAACTCATATAAATCATTAAAAAACAATTCACGGCGCTGGGTGGCTCAGTCAGTTGGGTATCTGACTCTTGATTTTGGCTCAGGTCATGATCCCAGGGTTGTGGGATTGAGCCCCACAGTTGAGCCTCAGCTCTGTGCTGAGTGTGAGCCTGCTAAAGATTCTCTCTCCTTCTGCCCCTCTTCCCTGCTTATTCTGTCTCTCCCTTTCTCAAATAAAAAAATTTTTTGAATAAAAAATGGTTAATTTTAAATAAGCACTTCACAGAAAGGATATACAAATAGCCAGTAACCATATGAAAAAGTGATCAGCCAGACTACTAACCAGGGAAATACAAATTAAAGCTCCATTAGCATATCACCGCACACCCACCAGAGCAGCTTAAACTGATTAACAGTGATGATGAGGATATTTGAGCAACAGGAACTCTCATACACTGCTAATAAGAGTATAAGTTAATACAGCTCTTTTGGAAAGTAGTTTTCTAGTTAAAGGTAAGCAATTCTCCTTTTTAAGCATCTACCAAACAGACGTGTGTATCAGGAGATATGTACAAGAATATTCATTCAGCAGCATTAGCATTAGCAGCATTATCTGTAATCGCCCAAAGCTGAAAACAAAAAATAAAAACATTAAATGTCCATTAGTAGTAGAAAAAGGATAAGGAAGTTGAGACATTCATATGATAGAATATTCTACAGCAATGAAAATGAATGAATTTAGAGTTGTACCCAACATAAATGAATTTCATAAACCTAATGTGGAAAAGAAGCCAGACACAAAAGAAATATAAAATATATGATTCTTTTTATAAATAAAAACTTTAAAAACAGGGAAAATGAAATTTACTGTTTTTATGCATAGCCTATGAAACTATAAAGAAAAAGCAAGGAAGTGATTACCATAAAATTAGAAAAACTGAACTTTTGAAGGAAGGAAGAAATTGTGATTGGGAGGAAGCAGAGGGAGGCTTTTGGAGTGCTAGCTGTATTCTGTCTTTGACTAGTGATTATACAGCTACTTGCTTTGTGATAATTCTTTAAAATATACTTGTCTACCCTTTTGAATTAATAACTCATGACTTAAAGTGAGCACCTGACAACGTAGATGACATTCTATGGGCCACGTTCTAGACAGGATTGTATGGGATTATATGAGTGGATAGAGAATTAAGGCATCCATTTGTACTTGGTATTGGCTTTAAGTACAGCTCCAACTACTCCCATCAGCATTTCCCTATGTCTCTCTCTCTCTTTTTTTTAACCAAGTATTATCAGATCATAAATTAAGAATTCTCATGTACTTTTTAAAAAGTCTTGGAAAACCACTCTCTTGAATTTTCATGAATATGTTTTATAGAGCACTTGGTAAGTGCTAAAGCATTATATACAGTTTTTTGTAATTATTAGACCATAAAGCCACATTGTCAACTCTTAATTTTCACCTTTTAACCAGTTACCGATTTCCAGTTTCTTTCATGATCTAGACAGGTGCTTTAGGAATACCTAAAATTGATTTTACCATCTGTCTGTCTCAAGTCAAGTCCCTTTTCCTATTATTTCTGTGAAAGGCAACACCATTCTTCCATGCTAAAAGCTAAAGGCTGAGAGTATCCTTAGATTTTTTTCTCCCCTTTTCTTCTAAAACCCTATATTCAGTATATCACTATGCCCTTTAATTTCTTCTTCTTTTTTTTTTTTAAACAATGTATTTTTTGAGAGAAAGAGAGAGCACGAGTGGTGGAGTGGCAGAGAGAGAGGAGAAGAGAGGATCCTAAGTGGGCTCTGTGCTGACAGCAGAGCCTGATGTGGGGGCTTGAACTCACAAACCATGAGATCATGACCTGAGCTGAAGTCATACAGTCAACAAGCTGAGCCATCCAGGCAACCCTTAATTTCTTTTCTTTTTTTTTTTTAAGTTTATTTATTCTTTCATTTTTGAGAGAAAGAGCACAAGTTGGGGAGGGGCAGAGTGGAAGGGAGACACAGAATCCGAAGCAGGCTCCAGGCTCTGAGCTGTCAGTACAGAGCCCAACGCGGGGCTTGAACTCAACGAACTGTGAGATCATGACCTGAGCCGAAATCGGATGCTTAACCAACTGAGCCACCCAGGGGCCCCATCCCCTTAATATCTTATTTTAAAATACTACTTGAATTTACCATTTCTTCATTTTTATTGCCACCTTCTTTCAGACCTTTCTGATCTCATGATTGAATTACTTTGAAAGTAGTTTATTTTTTGTCTCCTCCTTTCTACAAGGTAAAAGATGAATTAAGAATGAGACAAGGCAACCTAGGCAAGAATATTCAGAAAATAGAGAAATGGGAAAACAGTATTGATGTGACAAATAAAGGAAAAGTCAATTTAAAGGAAAAAAGAAAGAAGTGGTTTACGTGGATCAGAGAAATCAAAAGAGTGAAAATTGAAGTTTCGCAATATAACCGAGTAAAGAAATGGAGCAAAACTCCTTTGAACAGTTGGGCCAAATGAGTTTTTCCAGCTGGGAGGAAAAGTTGTTAGGAGAGAGCAAAAGGAGGATTCCTGGTATAGGAAAGCTGGGAGTGTTATTCCCATGAGGAACTGAGTAGTATCTCCCAGTGGTACTGGGAGAAGTTACCTTCAAGACGATGAAAATTTTTTGTGGGTTTAGAAAAGAGCTACACTGAGGAATGAAGAGGTCATTGCTTTGATGATCTCATTTATTTAGTAAAATAAGTCATCTGCTGAGAGAGTGGAAGAACAGTAGAAGTTTAAGGAGAGAAGAATTAACCTATATTTTTAGATTTTTGTTTTATTGGTTGTTTGTTTTTTTTAGAGAGAGAGTGTGCACACAGGGGTGGGGGACAGAAGGAGAGGGAGAGAGAGAATCTTAAACAGGCTCCACATCCAGCACAGAGCCTGATGCAGGGCTTGATCTCATGACCACAAGATCACGACCTGAGCTGAAATCAAGAGTAAGATGCTCAACTGATTGAACTACCCATGTGCCCCTGTTTTTAGGTTTTTGAAAAATAGTTATTCTGAATTCTGTCCACGTATCAACTGTGAGTCTTATAAGAACATCAGCACATGAAATACAGTCTTAAATCATGTATTTAGCTAAGCTTAAATGAATAATGCAAGGGGTGCCTGGCTAGCTCAGTTGGTAGAGCATGCAACTCTTGATCTCATGGTTGTAAGTTTGAGCCCCATGTTGGGTGTAGAGATTACTTAAAAATAAGATCTTTAAAAAAAAAGGGTTTAATTTAAAAAATGAATAATGGCAAGATAAAATGCTTGAGAATCTGAAATAGAAGTATTTAAGAAACTAGCTAACCGTTGGTGAGTTTGTAAGTTGTTGATTTAGCTTCTCTAACTACTACACAAAGACCACACTTAAAGAATTAAATGTCCAAGTGCTCAGCAGTTTTTTGAGTAATCCTGAATTGCAGTCAACCTTTTATTATACTAAACTTTTGTTTTATTAAGCAGCCATTTCCAAGCTACTTCTGTGCAGTATCTCTATATTAAGGAATCTCCTTAACATACTAAAAGCAAATATTTTTAAAGTTTACTTTACTTTTATTCTATCACGTAATTAAAAAACAAAAAAGACTAAAGTCAGCTCAGCTACTTTTAGGAAGGTGCATAAGTTGTTATAACATTAAATGTCTGGGTTTCATATCTTCCCAACAGTTTAGGAATTGCTGCTCTAACAACAGCTGTCAACACCTTATTAGAAAATTGTGTTTTGAGGCAGTTTGGTTTACTGGCATCCTTTCTAGAGAAAGGATTTTAAGTGCTTTTAAAAACCTTGAGTTAGGGGCGCCTGGGTGGTGCAGTCGGTTAAGCATCCGACTTCAGCCAGGTCACGATCTCGCGGTCCGTGAGTTCAAGCGCCACGTCAGGCTCTGGGCTGATGGCTCAGAGCCTGGAGCCTGTTTCCGATTCTGTGTCTCCCTCTCTCTCTCTGCCCCTCCCCCGTTCATGCTCTGTCTCTCTCTGTCCCAAAAATAACAAATAAAAAACGTTGGAAAAAAAAAAATTTAAAAACCTTGAGTTAGGAAACTATTACTAGTTTTTACATGTGGTTCTGTGTGTGTGAGAAATATTTATCAGAGAAAACTTGTTTGAAAATACTAAATGCTGAAAAGTTTGATAGCAGTTCTAAAACTGGCAATACTTCAATCTTCAACCTTCCACTCTAAATAACCATATTCTCTATATTAATTAAACGTGGTTTTATAAATAAAGAGAAGTGTGGTAGGGACTACTTTGAAAATGATACTGTTGCCTGTTATTGGCTGCCTTAGAATGAAAGGGAGGAATCAAAGGCCTGTCTTCTCAGCCCTTTCTTCTCTTGTTTGTACATACAGATGAGGACAGAACTGTATTTCCTTTCATCTCAGAAGAATCGCCCCAGCCTCTTTGGAATGCCACTGATTGTTCCATGTACTGTGCATACCCGGAAGAAGGACCTGTATGATGCGGTCTGGATTCAGGTGTCTCGATTAGCCAGCCCACTCCCACCTCAGGAAGCCAGTAACCATGCTCAGGATTGGTGAGTTGAGAGGGGGATAAGCCTGGACAGGTGGTTTCCAAACTCAAGAAGAAGAATTTATATGAATTCTATGTAATATATAGGACACATTCCATGTTAAGTTAATCACTCTTTGAAGAGCCATCCAGAAAGCATATAATTCAACCATGTGGTTTGATCTATTGAGTAGGAGAGACTGTACAACTTCCTTTCATGACCTAGACATTCTAGTGTCTAATAATCCTTTCATTCTGTACTCTCTTACCTGAAGTCCCTCCTGCTAATGCTTTAAATGCTTCAGGTATTATCCTTGACTTCTGTTATTGCAAAACTAGGGAGTATAAATTCACCAGGGAGTTTGTATCCTCTCAACTTGCTGGAATGCAGAATGGAAACAGTCACGTACATTTCTATACATGAACTCTGAAAAATCCCCATACCATAACAAATGATTCAGTTGGATTGTTTCCATGCCTTGTTAGTTTAACATGGAGGGCCACCTGCATGGCTCAGTCTGTTAAGTGTCTGACTCTTGATTTTGGCTCAAGTCATAATCCCAGGATTGTGGATCAAGCCCCACCTCAGGCTCTTTGCTGAGTGTGGAGCTTGCTTAAGGTTCTCTCTCTCTCCTTCTGCCCCTCTCCCCTGTGCGCTATCTCTCTCTCTCTCTCCCTCAAATTAAAAAAAAAAAAAGTAATTTAAGAAAAAAGAATAAATCTTAAAGGAAAACTGCAAATAATAAGCAATTTAGTTGAGGAATGTCATGTTAAGTAAAAATGACAATAGGGCAAGATTAAATTTGAAGTGAAAGTGTGATTAAATTGAAGAACTTCCAGATGAGGACTTTTCCCTGGCTTGCTAATGAATTGGATATGGAGTATGAGGGAAAGAGGAACCCAAGTTTGGTTATCAGCCTGAGCAATTGTTTGTGAATGGTGGTAACATTTAATGTGAGGAAAACTGAGGAAGGAGTAGGTTTGAGCAAGAGATGACAGGAATCAAGTTAAATTCAACATGTATGTTATATTTTTAAGTGGGATATAGACTTCAGTGTCCTTTGTTGGAGATATAAAAATATAGGTGTCATCACAAATAGTTGGTATTTAAATCCCTGAGACCAGATGATAACGTTTAGAGAGTAAGAGATAGAGAAGACACCCCCCCAATGTAATTCCTGATGCATTCCAACATTTAGAGGTTGAAAAATGACAAAAAAGGAGATTGAGAAGAAGCAGCCAGTGACGAAAGAAGAAAATTAGGAGTGAGTGGTGTCCCAGAAGTGAAGAAGTGTTTAAAGGAAGAATGATCAGTTTCAAATGCTACAGAGAGCTTCAGTAAGAAGAGGCCTGGGAACTGACCACTGGACTTGATAAAATGGCAGTCTTTGGTGACCTTTGCAAAAGCTATTTTAGTGTAGATGGAATGGTATAGATGAAGGCATGGAGGTTAGAATAGATTAAAGAGAAAATAGTCCTACAGGCAATAAAAAAAATTAGAGTTAGTCTTTTAGAGATAACACAATGAAATATTTATGAATGAAAATGATAAAATGCCTCTGATTTCCTTCAAAATAACCTAGTGGGTCACAATAGCCAAGAGGTGGAAACAACCCAAATGTCCATCAGCAGACAAATGGATAAACTGTGGTATGTACATACAGTGGAGTATTTGTCAGCCATAAAAAGGAATGAAGTTCTGATACACACTACAACATGGTTGAACCTTGAAAACATTATACTAAGTGAAATAAGCCAGATACAAAAGGATAAATACTGTATGATTTCACTTTTATGAGACATTTTGAGTAGGTAAATTCATAGATATTAGATTAGAGGTTACTAGGGTTTGGGAGGAAAGGAGTATTATTATTGCTTAATGGTACAGAGTTTCTGTTTGGGAAGATGAAAAAATTCTGGAGATGGATGGTGGTGATGGTTGCACAGACAGCATTGTGAATGCCTTTAATGTCACTGAATTGTATACTTAAAAATGGTTAAATGGTACAGGTGCCTGGGTGGCTCATTTGCTTAAGCATCTGACTCTTGATCTCAGCTCAGGTCTTGATCTCATGGTTGTGAGTTCAATCCCCATGTTTGGCTCCACACTGTTCTTGAAGCCTACTTTTTAAAAAAAGTTGAATGGTAAATTTTATGTATATTTTCCCATTTTTTTTTAATGGAATGAAAGAATCTATAGAGCTAGGTTAAGGATATAGGTGAATTAAAAGTGGCTGAGGGTTGATGATGATTATAGTTGGGTGACCAATACATGGGGGTTCATTGTACAGTTCTCTATTTTTGTGAGTGTTAATGTCAATAAATTTGAATGTTTAGATTAGATGGACAAATTCCTGGAATCGAGGATCTATATAAAAGATGATTATTTTGAGCGACAGTGGATAAGGAGGAAAGTGAGGATTTGAGAGCAGTAATTAGAAATTTCTCTTTGGTCAAAGAATTGTTAGAGTAGTGATACTTGAATAAGCGATTTAAAAAGTTAGGAGGTAGCTATTGCAAAGTAGGATATTTGGAACTGAACGTTTTGGAGGTGGCAAAGTCCTTATCATGGTTTCATTACCTTTAGCAACCATGTAACAGCTACTACCAGTTGCCAAATGTGGTGTCTTGCATTGCTTCTTATTGGGGCAAGGATGAAGAAAAATACTTGTTTAAGTGGGAGAATCAAGGCTGTCTTGCAGTTAAAAGACATTACTCTAAAAATGTTAGGTAGCTTATAGCTTTGAGTAGTTAAGGCAGGGAAAAGGGTGCCTCACAGTGTACCACATCAGGATTCTGATTAAAGAACGCTTCTGGGGTGCCTGACTGGCTCGGTTGGAAAAACATGTGACTCTTGATCTCAGGGTGGTGAGTTTGAGCCCCACATTGGGTTTAGAGATTACTTAAACAAAACTTAAAAAAAAAAGGAAATATGTCAATATAAATATATATTTTATATATATATTATATATATTTATTTTATATATATATTTTATATATATTATATATATTTATTTTATATATATATTTTATATATATATTATATGTTATAATATATATATTATATATTATATATAGTCCGCTCTTCTAAAAACCATTATGATCTTTCGGCTTTCTGTGCTGTGGCAATGTTCTTGTCATGGAAAGGTGTAATTATTTTAGTTTAATGTGAATTAAATCTTGTGATAGAATTAGGGCTGAAGGATAATTGGTAGTTGATTTCATGATTAGCTTATTAGCTTATAAGGTTATTAGCTTATCTTAAAATTTTGTGTGGACCACATGGCCTCTCTTAGAGACATCTGGCAGTCTAGTCTGTCTACCTTCTGTAACAGGGATACAACATGGGAGCCCTCAGTGGGGTTGGTACAGGGCTGCTGCTAATGGGTTAAAATAACTAGCATTGAACTGTCAACCATGAGCATACTGCTCTGACAGATGCCCCTTCCTAGGGTTACTTAAAGAAAAAATGAAAAGGAGTTGAGACCTCAAATAGAAATGTTTTCTATGGGAATGCAAGTTGGTGCAGCCACTCTGGAAAACAGTATGGAGGTTTCTCAAAAAACTAAAAATAGAACTACCCTACAACCCAGCAGTTGCGCTGCTAGGCATTTATCCAAGGGATACAGGCGTGCTGTTTCGAAGGGACACATGCCCCCCACCATGTTTATAGCAGCACTATCAATAATAGCCAAAGTATGGAAAGAGCCCAAATGTCTATTGATGGATGAATGGATAAAGAAGATGTGGTTTATATGTATACACAACTGAGTATTACTCGGCAATCAAAAAGAATGAAATCTTGCCATTTGCAACTACATGAATGGAACTGGTCAATCAGAGAAAGACAAAAATCATATGACTTCACTCATATGAGGACTTTAAGAGACAAAACAGATGAACATAAAGGAAGGGAAACAAAAATAATATAAAAACAGGGAGGGGGACAAAACAGAAGAGACTCATAAATATGGAGAACAAACTGAGGATTGTGGGGGGGATGCGCTAAATGGGTAAAGGGGCACTAAGGAATCTACTTCTGAAATTGTTGCACTATATGCTAACTAATTTGGATGTAAATTTAAAAAAATAAAAAATCAAACAAATTTTAAAAAAATGTTTTTTATACTCTTTGGTTTATGTTCTGTTTCAGTGATGACAGTATGGGCTATCAGTATCCCTTCACTCTACGAGTTGTGCAGAAAGATGGGAACTCCTGTGCTTGGTGCCCATGGTATAGGTAAAGTAATCTTATGCAAAAGAAAAATTTTAGTAGCATTGCAGCTTCAGATATTATACCTTTTGCATAAGGTTTCCAGTTTTTAGAAGTAATACTAAATAATAAGAAGCTTGAAATAAACATCGCAATTGTTGATTCATCTTTTTCTTATATGGTCCATAGCTAAGTTTTGCTCTTGAGCCTTAGCTGGTTTTGTAAACTCTGTGATCCTCATTAAATTCATAGTTTATGATTAACATTTATTATTTTATACCTTCTGCTCCTTATATATAAATCAGTTTAGCATTCTGAGCCCAGTAGAATATAGTCTACTTACTAGACTTCGTGGAAGTCTGTTTTTGACTTTTAGAAGAATTATGGAGACTGATTGGTCAGTATTGTTGCAGCTTGCGAAATATCTGAGTGCTAAAGTCAACAACCTTCAGAGAACTATAATAGACTTAGCAAATGGAATCTAAATAGGCATTGAAATCATGGCTTTGTCATGGTCCTTCCCTTCCCATAAATTTTTACATTTATTTAGTGTGCCACTTTACAAACAAGGAAATAGGCATTGTTATATCAGATGTCCTTCCTCAGGAGTATTAAATGACTAAATTTAGAATTTTCTTAGAGGTATATTATCTCAAATATCCAATCCCCGCGTCATTTATCTTCCATAAAGTCCACACATTCATGTGGATTAACAAATGGTTATCAAGTGCTTTGAAAAACCAAAGACTTGAGAAGTAATGAGCATGCTTCCCTGAAATAAAAATAATTACTAATACATATTCATACATTTATCAGTCTTAAGTTAGAGGCCCATGACAGATTCTGAACCCAAGAAAGTGGAGAAGTAGAAAGAGATAATATTTCTGATAAAGAAAATGTTGATTCTTTCATAATTATTCATTCCTTAGTAGATCATCTTCGTCCCTTTAGATTTTGCAGAGGCTGTAAAATTGATTGTGGAGAAGACAGAGCTTTCATTGGAAATGCCTATATTGCTGTAGATTGGGACCCCACAGCTCTTCACCTCCGCTATCAAACATCACAAGAAAGGGTAAGTACTCAAGGCCACCATAAGATGGTAGTTTTCATAAGTAAAAATTTTCCCAGTTTAACTGTATTGTGACATTTCTGTTTTAGGTGATCTAAATACAATCAGAAAAACATTCATTGGTATTCTCTAAGCCACTTAATATATTGACATGATTACATGGATGTTTCAGTTTTCCCACTTACAGAGTTACTTGTATTGGGACATTACATTTCAAAAAACACCACTAATAAGTAAATCTCAAAATTCTGGGTATGACTAAGTCATTATATTGTTTGGCCTCCAAGCAATAAATACCTCTTTGCCTATTTATTAATTATTATTACAGCTGCAGCATTTAGTAACACTGTAACTTAGCTCGAAGGCATCCCAGGGCTGCAGCTGCTTACTGGGCATAGTGACCAGAAAAATTAAAGGAAAGATTGAATGTTTCAAGACTGGGTACCTAAGAATGTATCTCAATGGCTATTCCTTCACACTTAGCATTCCTCTACTGGGAAAACAGTTTTTACATTTTGAAAATGTTACTTCAAAAAGACTAATAATGGGGCGCCTGGGTGGCGCAGTCGGTTAAGCGTCCGACTTCAGCCAGGTCACGATCTCGCGGTCCGTGAGTTCGAGCCCCGCGTCAGGCTCTGGGCTGATGGCTCAGAGCCTGGAGCCTGTTTCCGAAGCTGTGTCTCCCTCTCTCTGCCCCTCCCCCGTTCATGCTCTGTCTCTCTTTGTCCCAAAAATAAATAAATGTTGAAAAAAAAAATTAAAAAAAAAAAAGACTAATAACTCCATACTAATAACTCCATACTCCATTTATATTTTTATAAATATTAAATATTTATATTGATATTATAAAAATATTAAATTTTTATAATATTTATATTTTATATTAATTTTTTATATATTATATATAATATAAATATAAACATATTTATAAATATATATAAATATATATAATATATTATATTTGTATTATATATTTAAATATATTTTTATATATAATAATATATATAAATACATAAAAATATATATAAATATATAAATATATATAAATATATATAAAATAAATATATATTATATAATATAAATATATTTATATTAATATTATAAAATATTAAATTTTTATAATATAATTGTTGAAGGATAGATTGGCTAGATAGTTGGTGGATAGAGATATGATGAATCTGATGGAGAAATAAAAGCGACAGCATCAGCGGATTTATTTTTTTTTAGTTACATGAAGAATTGTAGTTGCTTTTGCATTTATGTGGCTCTTGATGGAAATTTCCAGTGTATGATCTGAAAAGCTCTGGAGGACATCCTGCTTATAGAAAGAAGGACCTACGTGACCTGTTAAATCTCACCCCATTTCCACTTTCAGTGATGCTCTTAGGATACCATGGAAACCAACTTGCTATTGAGATATCCTGCTTTGGTGGGGACTGCGGCCACATGACTAATTTCTTCCTACTAAATTTCTCTTCCTACCTGTGGTTTCTGCATGTGCTTAGAGAGTCACGTAGACAAAGTGATTACCTTGGTTCAAAATTGACATTATTACCCATATATTTTATGTTGTTTATTCCAGTAATTTCCCTTCCAGGAATTTATTCTAGGGAAATACTTTAATGCTGACAAATAATCATCATAGCATTTTTTAGAACACTAAAAAAATTAGACACAACTTGTATTTGTCCCACATTAGAAGATTGGTTAAATATAGCATAGTATATAAATTTGATAAAATATTATGCAGTCATTGAAAATGATGATTACCAGGAGTTTTTACCATGATTACCATGATACTTAACGATGTGATGGCTTTGTTTGGTTTTTTATTTTTTAATTTACATCCAAGTTAGTTAGCATATATAGCACAACAAGGATTTCAGGAGTAGACTCCTTAATGCCCCTTACCCATTTAGCCCATATTCCCCCCCCCCCACAACCCTGCCAGTAACCCTCTGTTTGTTCTCTGGATTTATGAGTCTCTTCTGTTTTGTCCCCCTCCCTGTTCTTATATTATTTTTGCTTCCCTTCCCTTATCTTCATCTGTTTTGCATCTTAAATTCCTTATGAGTGAAGTCATGATATTTGTCTTTCTCTAATTTCGCTTGGCATAATACCCTCTAGTTCCATACACATAGTTGCAATAAATATATACCACATCTTCCATCTGAAGATGGAAGAATATATACCATTCATCCATCAATGGACATTTGGTCTCTTTCCATACTTTGGCTATGGTCAGTAGTGCTGTTTGTTATAAACATTGGGGTGCATATGCCCCTTTGAAACAGCATACCTGTATCCCTTGGATAAATACCTACTATTGCAATTGCTGGGTGGTAGGTAGGTCTATTTTTAATTTTTTGAGGAACCTCCACAAACTGTTTTCCAGAATGGCTGCACCAGGTTGCATTCCCACCAGCAGTGCAAAAGAGATCCTCTTTCTCCACATCCTCTCCAACATGTGTTGTTGCCTGAGTTGTTAATGTTAGCCACTGTGACAAGTGTGAGGTGATATCTCATTGTGATTTTGACTTGTATTTCCCTGATGATGAGTGATGTTGAGCATTTTTTATTTATTTTTTTTAATGTTTATTTATTTTTGACAGAGAGAGAGACAGAGCAGGGCGGGGGGGGGGGCGGGGCAGAGAGAGAGGGAGACACAGAATCTGAAGCAGACTTCAGGCTCTGAGCCGTGAGCACAGAGCCTGACATGGGGCTTGAACTCACAGACTGTGAGATCATGGCCTGAGCCGAAGTCGGACGCTCAACCGACTGAGCCACCCAGGTGCCCCTTCTTGTTTTTTAATATTTTTTAAAAAATTTTCGTGGGGTTTTTTTTTTGTTTGTTTTTTGGGTTTTTTTTTGTTTTGTTTTCTTTTGTTTGTTTGTTTTTTTTTTTGATGTTGAGTATTTTTGCATGTGTCTGTGAGCCATGTGGATGTCTTCTTTGGAAAAGGGTCTATTCATGTCTTTTGCCCATTTCTTCACTGGATTATTTGTTTTTTGGGTTTTGAGTTTGATAAGTTCTTTATAGGCTTTGGATACTAATCCTTTATCTGATATGTCATTTGCAAATATCCTCTCCCATTCTGTCAGTTGCCTTTTAGTTTTGCTGAATGTTTCCTTCGCTGTGCAGAAGTTTTTTGTTTTTTGTTTTTTGTTTTGATGAGTCCCAATAGTTCATTTTTGCTTTTGTTTCCCTTGCCTCTGGAGACCTGTTGAGTAAGAAGTTGCTGCGGCTGAGGTCTACGAGGTTTTTGCCTGCTCTCTCCTCAAGGATTTTGATGGCTTCCTGTCTTATGTTTATGTCTTTCATCCATTTTGAGTTTATTTTTTTGTATGGTGTAAGATAGTGGTCCAGGTTCATTTTTCTGTATGTCGCTGTGCAGTTTTCCAGCACCACTTACTGAAGAGACTGTCTTTATTCCATTGGATATTCTTTCCTGCTTTGTCAAAGATTAGTTGCCCATACGTTTGTGGGTCTATTTCTGGGTTCTCTATTCTGTTCCATTGATCTGAGTGTCTGTTTTTGTGCCAGTACTATACTGTCTAGATGATTACAGCTTTGTAATACAACTTGAAGTCTGGTATTGTGATGCCTCCAGCTTTGGTTTTGTTTTTCTTTTTCTTTTTCTTTTTCTTTTTTTCCTGATTATCTCAAATTTTTTATTTTTTTTATTTTCTTATTTTTTTTATTATATGAAATTTATTGTCAAATTGGTTTCCATACAACACCCAGTGCTCATCTCAAAAGATGCCCTCTTCATGGGGCGCCTGGGTGGCGCAGTCGGTTAAGCGTCCGACTTCAGCCAGGTCACGATCTCGCGGTCCGTGAGTTCGAGCCCCGCGTCAGGCTCTGGGCTGATGGCTCAGAGCCTGGAGCCTGCTTCCGATTCTGTGTCTCCCTCTCTCTCTGCCCCTCCCCCGTTCATGCTCTGTCTCTCTCTGTCCCAAAAAATAAATAAACGTTGAAAAAAAAATTAAAAAAAAAAAAAAAGATGCCCTCTTCAGTACCCATCACCTACCCTCCCCTCCCTCCCACCCCCCATCAACCCTCAGTTTGTTCTCAGTTTTTAAGAGTCTCTTATGCTTTAGCTCTCTCTCCCACTCTAACCTCTTTTTTTTTCTTTTTTTTTCCTTCCCCCCCCCCCCCAATGGGTTTCTGTTGTTTCTCAGGATCCACATAAGAGTGAACACATACGGTATCTGTCTTTCTCTGTATGGCTTATTTCACTTAGCATAACACTCTCCAGTTCTATCCATGTTGCTACAAAGGGCCATATTTCATTCTTTCTCATTGCCACGTAGTACTCCATTGTGTATATAAACCACAATTTCTTTATCCATTCATCAGTTGATGGACATTTAGGCTTTTTCCACAATTTGGCTATTGTTGAGAGTGCTGCTATAAACACTGGGGTACAAGTGCCCCTATGCATCAGTACTCCTGTATCCCTTGGGTAAATTCCTAGCAGTGCTACTGCTGGGTCATAGGGTAGGTCTATTTTTAATTTTTTGAGGAGCCTCCACACTGTTTTCCAGAGTGGCTGCACCAATTTGCATTCCCACCAACAGTGCAAGAGGGTTCCCATTTCTCCACATCCTCGCGAGCATCTATGGTCTCCTGATTTGTTCATTTTGGCCACTCTGACTGGCGTGAGGTGATATCTGAGTGTGGTTTTGATTTGTATTTCCCTGATGAGGAGAGATGTTGAGCATCTTTTCATGTGCCTGTTGGCCATCTGGATGTCTTAAAAATATGGAACGCTTCTCGAATTTGCATGTCATCCTTGCACAGGGGCCATGCTAATCTTCTCTGTATCGTTCCAATTTTAGTATATGTGCTGCCGAAGCAAGCACTGGTTTTCTTTTTCAAGATTGCTCTATTTGTGATCTTTTCTGGCTCCATAAAAATTTTAGGATTGTTTGTTCTAGCTCTGTGAAGAATGCTGGTGTTTTTTTTGATAGGGATTGCATTAAATATGTAGGTTGCTTTGGGTAGTATCGACATTTTAATAATATTTGTTCTTCCAATCCAGGAGCATGGAATATTTTTCCTTTTTTTGTGTGTGTCTTCTTTAATTTCTTTCATAAGCTTTCTGTAGTTTTCAGTGTATCGATTTTTGACAAAATATAGCATTCATTCTTGATAAAAACCCACAAGAAAGTAGGGATAGAAGTATCATACCTCAAGATCATAAAAGCCATATGTGAAAGATTCACTGCTAATATCATCCTCAATGGGGAAAGACTGAGAGCTTTCCCCCAAAGGTCAGGAACACGACAGGGATGTCCACTCTTGCCACTGTTATTCAACATAGTACTGGAAGTCTTAGCCTCAGCACTCAGACAACACAAAGGAATAAAAGACATCCAGATCGGCCATGAGAAAGTCAAACTTTCACTCTTTGCAGATGACATGATACTCTATTTGGAAAACCCCAAAGATTCCACCAAAAACAGCCAGAACTGATCCATGAATTCAGCAAAGTCTCAGGATGTAAAATCAATGCACAGAAATCGGTTGCATTCCTGTGTTCCTATACACCAATAATGAAGCAACAGAAAGAGAAATCAAGGAATCGATCCCATTTACAATTGCACCAAAAACCATAAAATACCTAGGAATAAACCTAGCCAAAGAGGTATCATGGTTTTTGGTTTTTTGGGTTTTTTTTTTTTACATTTATTTATTTTTGAGAGACAGAGACAGAGCGTGAGCAGGGGAGGTGCAGAGAGAGAGGGAGACACAGAATCGGAAGCAGGCTGCAGGCTCCAAGCTGTCGGCACGGAACCCAACGTGGGTCTCGAACCCACAAACCGCGAGATCGTGACCTGAGCTGAAGTCAGATGCTTAACTGACTAAGCCACCCAGGCACCCCTCATGGTTTTTTGTTTTTTGTTTTTTTAAGCAAAGTATAAAACTGCATATACTAAAAAATCTTTTCAATATTAAAAAATATATACTATTTAGGAAAAGGACAGAAGAAAAGCTGCCAATATTTTGACAATATTTGTCTTTGTATTAAGAATAAAAGTTTCCCTGCCTTTTTATATTTTTCCATGCTTTCCAAAATTTCTATGTAAATGCTTTATTTGGTAAACAGAAAAAAAGACCATTGCTCTTAGTCTTTTTATTTTTCACCTGTTTAGACTTCACATTCCTCAATAGATAATTGAACTAGATAGCTTCTTATACCTCCCTCTTTTTCTAATATTCTTTATCATGTGAGAAAGCTATGACTTTATTCCTTATGTTTTGTTTTTTTTAATTTTTAATTTTTTTTTAAATTTTTTAATGTTTTTATTTATTTTTGAGACAGACACAGAGCATGAGCAGAGGAAGGGTAGAGAGAGAGAGGGAGACCCAGAATCCGAAGCAGGCTCCAGGCTCTGAGCTGTCGGTACAGAGCCTGACGCAGGGCTCGAACTCACGAGCTGTGAGATCATGACCTGAGCCGAAGTCAGACACTCAACCAACTGAGCCACCCAGGCACCCCAATTCCTTATGTTTTGTGTTAAGGAGAAGCTTTCAAGCAGAAGAAGGAGGAGGGTGCCAATGAGTGATTTAAACTATTTGAATAGTGGTAGAGGATCTGGGAATGGATCCCAAGAGGTAAAAAGGGAATCTTTGTCATTTAGGGAAATTTTATTGGTAAATAAAAATTATTGTCAGATGCATTTTTTTTGGTCAACCTTCCTCCCTTTCTCCATCTAGCCTGTGTGTTCCATAAGAAATATAGTCAATAAAGATCAACAGTATCTTTACCAGCTTACTGTAATTTGTGGTAGGCCATAAAGCATCCCTGATGGAAATAATAGGGATAATGTTTAACTGGCTATGAGAAAAGAATATTACTCTTTTTCTACTCTGATTCCAGCAACCATGATGCAACATATTTCCACTGACATTGAAGCATGTCAGTTTTTCCCTCAGATGACCAGCTCTAAAGATGATGAAAGTTAGTATCAGGAAAGAAGGCAGTGACCTAAAGTCAAGGTACATTTATCATTCTGAAATAGAGGACTTTCCTCTAAGTTCCTCTTTTTGTATGAGGTCTTTAGAAGTGGACAGTGATGCAATGCTAAAACTGTTAATTGCATGATCAGCCCTAGCATTTGACAGCCTGTGACTTAGCTATCCTCTCATGTCAGGAAAAAGCCACACATGAAAACCTGTTGTAAACTGAATGTGCTGAGCCATGCCAGTTTGTCAGCCAGGCAGCTCAATGTTCTATCATGAGTTCAAAAAGGGAACAGAGTAAGAAGTTTGGTGATGGACCTGTGTGTGCCCTTTGCCCAGAAAGAGAGGCACTTATTGTTGGACTTAGTGAGTGTCGAGGCCCCGTGCTGGGGTGAAAAGATCTGTGTGTGAAGTCTTATGGTAGCATTCAAAGTCCTGGTGCTAGGCCTCACCCACTATGGTTCTCCATTGCTGTTAAGTGGCAACCAAGAACAGGAGAGGGAGAATTTTTCCTTTTCTGTTGCATTCTAGGTACGTCCTCCTCTCCTTCCTGACCGCACACTACTTCCAACACACATGCACACTACCTCCTCTGCTCTCTCTCCTTTATTAGACTTATGTCCTTTTTACTCCAAAGTCTAGCATGCTGGTCAATAGAACTAGAGAGATTTGGGCAGGTATTAGGGGCCTTCTCAACATAGGTTTTTTTTGAGCCTGCTCTTGCTTTTATTGCCATCTCTTTGTTGCCACCTCAGATGAAAAGGCCCCATGAGGCAGGAAACAGATGATACACATGGTATTCTGGTAACTCTGTTACATGACTTTACTATGCAAATGAGTTTTATCCCATGAGGTTTCATGCTCTGGTATGTTGCCTTCTCCTGGTGAACTTTTCTGATACCCTTTCTTATTTAATCTATAACTGGCATCTGTGTTCCAATGATATTATTTCTCCTAGCCTCTACAAAGCCTGCAGCATATTGATAATGTTCTGTCTTTGTGGTTGAAAATAAATGGCCTAATCTCATCACCCCTGACCTGAGGGTGAGCTCACATATAAACTGTTTTAGGATGTCAGAATTGTAAAAAAGAGGTGCAATAGCCACTAGTCACATGTGGCTATTGAACACTTACATGTGCCTGATTCAAATTAAGAAGTATTATAGTTCCAAAGACTTAGTAAAAAGGAATCTAAAATATGTCATCAATAATTCTTTTATTGATCACATGTTGAAATGATACTGTTTTGGATTTATATAAATATACATATATATGTGTGTGTGTATATATATATATGTCAAATACAAATATATATTTTTATATATATAAATAAAACATACCATTATAATTAAAAAGTTGTAAAATAGGCAGTTCCTTGTTTTTGTCATTTTGAAGAATTCAGAAAATTTTCAAGAAAAGCTATTATGGTCATATAAATAGAAATTTGATCCAGGATGTTACTGATGTAATTCTGGAAGTAAATGTGGAAGTATGGTATTTGCTCAAAGACTCTAGTTTGGGTTATGTTTTCTTTTTCCTCATGTAGAGTAAAACGAGAGTGAGTCACCTAACATGATACATAGCCATGGGATCATTTTAAACTCCTTTTCTCCCTTACACCCCTTTTCCAATTCCTCTTATTCCTTCCACTTCCAGGTTGTAGATGAGCATGAGAGTGTAGAACAGAGTCGGCGAGCACAAGCTGAGCCCATCAACCTGGACAGCTGCCTCCGTGCTTTCACCAGTGAGGAGGAACTAGGGGAAAATGAGATGTACTATTGTTCCAAGTGTAAGACCCACTGCTTGGCAACCAAGAAGCTGGATCTCTGGAGGCTTCCCCCTATCCTGGTATGTTTCAGCCCTGCCTCTGAGAGAGCAGGAGCCTAGCATAAAAGAAAGAAGCCATGAACTAATAGGAATTTTGTTACTTTTGAGAATAAAACCTTCCCTGTGGCAGTGCTTAAAACACTTGTGCTGTGCAAGGATTTTGTGTTGCACACAGGGATTAATTGTTCTACACATGTTATTACCAGTTCTGCTCTGAAGGAGCGTACAGGCTAGAAGGAGAGAGAAGTTATTAATTGGAGAGAGAGACCATTAATTGTAGTTCAGTGCAGTATGTGAGAAGTGCCACAAGTTCTGTGTCTTGGTGAATTTGAACTTCAGGAGAAGGTGAAAGCACTTGTGGCTCTAGAGAGAGAATCTTTATGCTCGCCCTTTAGGCTCTTATGTAGAAGTACAGCTGAGCCTCAGTCTCCAGTCCCACTGTGCTTGGTCACATGGCCACAGCACAAGCACACAGGTGCACTTGGGCTTATGTGTTCTTTTACACGTGATTTACTACTTCTGCCTTTTTCCTTCATGGAATAGAAGATGCTTCTGTTGCTCATCAGGAGAGTTTGAAGTGACAGATCTTCCTGTTCATTTAAGAAAATTTTTTCTGTATAGGTAGAAGTATCATAGCAAATGTAACTGTAAGGCATTGATATGTTTAAAAGAATATTTTTTAATGTTTAGTTTTGAGAGCACGCGAGCGAGTGCAAGTGGGGAGGGCGGAGAGAGAGGGAGACACAGAATCCGAAGCAGGCTCCAGGTTCTGAGCTGTCAGCACAGAGCCTGATGTGGGGGTCGAACTCATGGACTACAAGATCATGACCTGAGCCGAAGTCAGTCGCTTAACCGACTGAGCCACTCAGGTGCCCCAGGCATTGATATATTTTAACTAGACCTTGTGTGTACTTTTTTATTCATGTTTTTTTTTTTTATTACTATGTGAGACTGTAAATGTAGGTTTTTCTTTACTTAGACCAGAAAGACTTCCCAGGAATGGATGCCTAGGAAATTAATAACATTGATTAGCTAGCTCCAGGGATGAGAACTCTGGGAGGAGACGAAAAGGTCAGGGCAGGCTTGGGATAGGTAGGTGGGAAGGGGGCAAGTTTATTTTTAATTGAGGTATAATTAGCATGAAATTAAATGCATAGATTTTAAATGTCAGTTTGGTGAGTTTTGATAATTATATATACTTGTATAATAGTCACATAGAACATAAGCAGTAAAGGCATTTATATAAAAACTATGTTTTTGATATCTTTAAAGAATAATGAAAAATAAATATTATGTTGAGAGCTTGGTGGACTGCTGTAGATCCATATACCAGTATGTCCCTTAGGAAGAGTTTCTCTTTATATAAATAGTAAATTGTTAGTATTTAGGATAGAGATAGCCACCCAAAGATCTGTGCCCACACTAGACTGTATTATAACACTGTATAAAGATTAGAGGAATTTGTTGCTCTTGGAAAAGAAAAGAGAAGGCAAAAAGGAGAAGGGAGATTCTTATTATGCTCTTTAGGACATTGAAACTCCCTGGTGGGAACCAAAGGATATGGTAAGAAATGAGAAGCCTCCTATCGGAGATTGGGTAAGTTTCATCTGTGAAAATTCCTCCATTTTTCTTCAAAATATTCAGTATAGTCTTCTGTCTTCATGAGTATATTTGTGGATGGATATTCTGTGATGTTAGAGAAAAGTAAAGGTCAGTCTGGGTGACAGGCCCAGGAAACAGAGGAAAACATGCAAAATACAGACACCCAGGATGTTGCAGAAATTTGGGAGAGAATTTTGGATATGCATAGACTATGAAATTAGGGAGATTATCATGTTAGCTATATATCTAAAGGCCAGTGGCCCCACTGATAACTCCATTAAATAATAAGATGCATTCTTTTTGAAAAAAATGTATATATTCTTGAACATGTATTAGACTTGAAGTTTTTTAAATGTAATTTTGTATCTTCAGAGCCCTTTAATGTAATTGTTTTCTACCTTTCCTTCTCCAGATTATTCACCTTAAACGATTTCAATTTGTAAATGGTCGATGGATAAAATCACAGAAAATTGTTAAATTTCCTCGTGAAAGTTTTGACCCTAGTGCTTTTTTGGTACCAAGAGACCCGGCTCTTTGTCAGTGTAAGCCACTCACACCCCAGGGGGATGACCTCTCTGAGCCCAGGGTTCTGCCAGGAGAGGTGAAGAAAGTGGATGCTCAGAATTCAACTGGGGAAGAGGATGTGTTCCTGAGCAAGAGCCCATCTTCACTCAGTGCAAACATCATCAGTAGCCCTAAAGGTGAGGAAGCCTGAAGGGCCTCATGGAGCCCAGATGTCACCCTGAGAGGGGCTTTCCTGGGACCCCTGTAGGTTGCATGTTTCCCTGTCTTCTACTCTGGAGCACCAGTTTGGTGTGAGGTAGAAGGAACCTACCTTGAATCAGACCTGTCTAGATTTGAGTCACCTGTGTGACTTTTAGCAAGAGATACAGCCTCTCATTTGTAAAAGTTCATAGTGTCTGAGGATTTGCTGCATCAAGAGTGAAGCACTTTACGTAATGCCTGACATATATGGTGATCATGAATAATAGTTGTCATCCTTGTTCCCTTACGGCGGAGGTTCTCAAAGTATAGTCTGGGAACCTCTAGAGGGTCTCTGAGAGACCCTTTCAGGGGACCTGAAGGATTAGAAGTTCTTTCATAAAAATACTAAGACAATATTTACCTTTTCACTTTCATTCTCTAACAGATATGTAGTGGAGTCAGAGCCAACATGATATGTGATGATACTGTCAGTGAAATATGTGCTTATGTATTGTATTTTTTTAATTCCTCAGTTTTAATTTCTAATATGATTAATATTGATATATAACTTATATAAACAAAAGTTCTAAGGTCTTCAGCAATTTTTGAGTATATAGAGTATATATGGAAGTGAGTGAGGCTGTGACCAAAAACTTTGAGACCCACTACCTTACAGGATCTACAGAGGTAGAAATAGTAGAGAGTTCCCAATACTGTGCCTACCAATAGTAAGTACTTAATCATATTCTGTAATCTAATTTAACAAAGGAGAGTATGTATTTGTATTATGCCTTAGTCCAGTTGTTTGTTTTGAACTGAATCTGACCTAAATTATCTTTCTGCTATTTTATTTTTATTTTTATTTTTATTTTTATTTTATTTTATTTTTATTTTATTTTATTTTATTTTATTTTATTTTATTTTATTTTATTTTATTTATTTTATTCTATTTATTTCAAATCCAGTATAATTATTACACAGTGTTATATTTGTCTCGGGTGTACAACTTTCTGTTGTTTTTATTTTATTTTTTTTATTTTTCATCTTTCTGTTGTTTTTTTAAATTTACTAAACAAAATTTTTTGTCAACGTTTATTTTTGAGAGACAGAGAGAAAGGGGAAGGGCAGAGAGAGGAGAGACACAGAATCCAAAGCAGGTTCTAGACTCTGAGCAGTCAGCACAGACCCTGACGCAAGACTCAGACTCACAAACTATGAGATCATGACCTGAGCCGAAGTCAGACGCTTAACCAGCTGAGCCACCCAGGCACCCCGTTGTGTTTGTTTGTTTGTTTTTAATGTTTTCGTTTATTTTTGAGAGTAAGAGAGAGAATGAGGGAGGGGAAGAGAGGGGGGGTACAGAGGATTTGAAGTAGGCTCTGTGCTGACAACAGAGAGCTCAGTGCAGGGTTTGAACCCACGAACAGTGAGATCATGATCTGAGCCAAAGTTGGATGCTCAACCAGTTGCTTGAGCCACCCAGGCGCCCCTCATCTTTCTGCTGTTTTTAAGACCCTACATGGTACTTCATGTTTTTAGGACATTGCTGCCTGTAGGAGCTTGGCCTGAGGAAGACAAGAATATAATTTGTCACTGCATGATAGGAATAAAAAGTAGCTGGTCAGAACACCCCTGTATTTACCTTTATGTGTACACTTGTGAAGTTTACTTCAAAGTTAGCATTTGGTGGCTGGTTAAACTTGTGGCATTTGGATTTAAGAATCTTTTCCTTTTCTCCCTTTCATAGGTTCTCCGTCTTCATCAAGAAAGAGTGGAACTAGCTGTCCCTCCAGCAAAAATAGCAGCCCTAACAGTAGCCCTAGGACTTTAGGGAGGAGCAAAGGGAGGCTCCGGCTACCCCAGATTGGCAGCAAAAATAAACTGTCAAGTAGTAAGGAGAACTTGGATGCCTGCAAAGAGAATGGAGGTGGGCAAGTTTGTGAGCTGGCTGATTCCTTGAGCCGGGGGCACATGATGGGGGGTAGCCAAACTGAACTGGTCACCCCCCAGGACCACGAAGTAGCTCTAGCCAATGGATTTCTTTATGAGCATGAGGCATGTGGCAATGGCTACAGCAATGGTCAGCTTGAAAACCACAGTGAAGAAGACAGCACTGATGACCAAAGAGAAGATGTTCGTGTTAAGCCTATTTATAATCTATATGCAATTTCGGTAAGTGGTTTGTTGTATGGTTTTCAGAATGATCTGCACTTTTCAATGATTTGTTCACTCATCTCATTCATTCATTAATTCATTCATTCATCAGTCATTTTTTTCAGGACCTGCTTATTTGCTGGGCATTGAGCTTGGTGATAGACGAAGTTAGCAGTAGATATCTTGGCCTTTTGGATAGAATTCAAGATGCTCCCAGTGTATGCAAGGCATAGTAATGTAATCATTATAATTGGAGTCATGGGTTCAAGTCATGAAAAATTATGTACTCCTAAGAACTTTTCTTTCTAAAATATAATTACAAGTGTAAAATGGTAAGATTTGGAGCTTTTAAATTTTGATTTTTCTTTTTGTTTTGTTTTTAGAAAAAGGTAAATGGTTCCAAAACATCTTTCTTAATCACCTAAGTGATTGGTATTTTCCCCATTGTGTCCTAGTACTGTGCCCTGACCAGACTACTGTTAACTACTAACATACCTCTACTTTCTTCTCTCTTACAGTGCCATTCAGGAATTCTGGGTGGGGGCCATTACGTCACTTATGCCAAAAACCCAAACAGCAAGTGGTACTGTTATAATGACAGCAGCTGTAAGGTAAATATCCCCCATCTTTGAATAAAAGAAACAAATGTCAACAGATCTGAGGGACATTTGCTGAAATAATAGACTTTGTACTCAATAGGAAATATTTCTGTTAGTATATAGGTGTCTTCAGTATTAAAGGAACAAAAACGATGTGCAGGGGCACCTGGTTGGCTCGGTGAGTTAAGCATCCAACTTTAGCTCAGGTCATGATCTCATCGTTTGTGAGTTCAAGCCCTACATCGGGCTCTCTGCTATCAGTGTGGAGCCTGCTTTGGATCCTCTGTCCCCCTCTCTCTCGCAAAAATAAACATTAAAAAGTATTTTTTTAAATGATGTACAGAGCACAGAATGAAAACATGAATGGTGAAGAAAAAGAAGGTATTTGTTAATGAGAAAAAGTTCTTATCTTTTGAGCTGTTAGAATTTGATGGTTTTTTCTTTGCTTTTAGTCATTCTTTTGACTGTCTGTGGTCAGAATATTTTCCCCAAAACAAACATTGAAAATAATGGGGCTTAGTTTAGGACAGGTATCAGACAGCCAAAATGTTAAGCTGATTGGAATCAGTCTGGTTTAGTAATTAAAGAGGGTTGGTCCTCCCTTCCCTAGCAAGGATTTAGGGCCAGCATAGTAATGACTTTTTTATTAAAGGCTTTTCTTGCCTCTTCAGGAACTTCACCCTGATGAAATTGACACCGACTCTGCCTACATTCTTTTCTATGAGCAGCAGGGGATAGACTATGCACAATTTCTGCCAAAGATCGATGGCAAAAAGATGGCAGACACAAGCAGCATGGATGAAGACTTTGAGTCCGATTACAAAAAGTATTGTGTGTTACAGTAAAGCTACCACTCTGGCTGCTAGACAGGCTGGTGGTGAGGGAGATGACTCCCTGTAGCTGACATTTGGCAGAAGTTTCTCTGTGAAAGGCAAGCTAAATGTAGTTATTTTATCCTGTGACCCTGAAGCACAAAATAAAAATCCTAATTAAAATAGCAGTTAGCATAACAGTAGTAATATTTTGGTTTGGAAGTGTCTCACACAAGCTCTCTGGTAGAGAACTTTCAGGCGGAGCCCACCATTAGCCTGTAAACAAAAGGGTTTGGCACCAGCCACCTGGGACCAAATAAGAACTAAATTGTGCTTGTCCAGATATAAACAAATGTAGTGAGTGTAGAGTTTACCAATAATCATAACAAAATGCTAAGAATTTCCTTGGAGTCAAAGTAAAACAAAAAATTGTAGTGTTGTCTGGGGACGACATGATATGCTACCTCCTTTTTCCTAAAGTTTTATTCCATTTTATTGACAAGATGTGAGAAAATAAGTTCAGAAGGCGTGCAAAGGATTCTTACGGCATGGACACACATTTTTCTATTTATTTTTTAAACCATTTTCCCACTATTTCTATGCCTTTCTTGCTTTTTGTTTCTGTTGTCGTGTTTGTGTTTGAGACACAACCAGCCATTCATGGCAGAGGCATGTATATAAGTGGTCAGTCTGAAAGGGAGAATCTCTTAAGAGCTGTGTGCCTTCTACCCAGGGCCTTGGTTGGAGACCCTGTAGGGAAAAAAAAAAATGTATCCTGGGAAATCCAGCTAAAAGAGCCCTCCAGATAGAGGCATCTTACCTTGAGGTTACTTCAAGTGTCCTCAAAAATGTATCCCCCACCACTGCTGAGTGCAGTAGGATAGTTGCCAACATTTGCACCATCGTCACATGCCCATGTTGCACAAAGAGCTTCTCAGAGGGAAAGCGGCATCTAAGCTGGATGGTGTTTTACAACTAGTGGTTGTTTATTCTTTGTTTCTTTGTTTTGCACTTTAGAAAAAGAGAGAATACATGCAAATGAATTTTTTAAAACTTGTTCATATTTGATGGCTGTAAGGGCTATAAATTAACTTGAATATGGGGTATTTTGCCCCCATATTAAATTTAAAAACAAAACACATCCCAAACACTGATAGTGTGTATTTTTAATTTAATTGGTGGGTTTAGGAAGTAAACTTTTGGGTTTTTTGCATGTCTGGTTTTTTTTAATTCTGGAGTTTGTCTTTTTTTTCTTTCTTTTTTTAATAATTTCACAGTAATGGTCATCAAAAGTTACGTTTCTTGCTTACTTCATTTTTTCCTCTGATAATTCAAAACTGGAACAAAAGTATAAATGTTATTTATTTCAGGCAGCATTTTTTCCCCCTGTGTTGTTTTTAAATATATGTGAGGTGAACATTTCACTTTCATTTCAGTCTCTTTTTATTAATCTGGAACCTGGAAGTGATTCTCATTAATTGTCAGATTTCATTAACCTTCCCTCCTCATAGATAGTAGGTACCAATGTAATTAAGCATTTATGTTCTGATATCTGAGGCCGGTTATTATTCAGTTCTCAGAGCATTTGGAAAGGTTGCCTTAAATGGCTACGTAAGTTTAAACGCTATTCAGAAAAGGACTGTAATTACAAGTAGGAAGGAGTGGCCTAAATGATAAAATATTATAAAGTCAGACAAAATGCAGGCTTTGTAAGTTTCATGATTTCAGTTATATAAAAATCTGTCCATTTCTACCTGGACAAGTCCCATGAAAAAGTGGAAGATTTTAAATAATTTACTTACAGATGTTTTATTTAAGCAGGTAGCACAATCTACTAATGTTGTTTGATCTGTGTTTGTTATATTGGTTGTAATTAATTTTTTAATTCATGACTAGCAGAAAATTTATTAAATTAACTATTAACTACATTCACCTTGTAAATTACTGTATAAAACTTGTTGACAATGCACTGACTTTAGAAAGATGTTAATGTACATAGAGTGTAAATAAAATAGTGTTGATGTACTGAAATATGAACTGTATAAAAAAGTATTGGTAATTGTATATGGAGTGTACCTGTTTATCTGTAACTATTATCCAAACAAATTAAATACTGTGGATGCATCTATGTGCTGGTTTTCCTCTATACAAGTAAAGAAAAAAGTCAAATTCTTCAGCCTTTTCTCTCTGTGACCCTATTTAATTCTCCTACTCGAATAATACGTACCTGACTTATAGAGTGGATGCTCCATCTCTGAGAGAATGGAAACTATTGAAGGTAGAACAAGATACCTGCAGTGGCCAGCTGAATTGATTTAAACTTTGCTCACATCCCTGTTAGGAAACTGTTTGGAAGGCATTGGGCAGTGTGGACAGGCGGGGGCTGCAGAGTTGGTGGTGAATGGAGAATTGATGTAGGAGGCCTTAATGATAGTTTTCTTGCAGATTAGGAGATGAGGTGAAGAGGAAGACTTCTCATTGAATAATTCCTTGAAATGATCCTGGGTTTCTAGGGGATGCTGAGAAACCAAGGATGTCCCTGGTTGTCTCTCTGGGAGACCTCCAAGGAAGCAATTGGCAGTATTGAGAAGAGTTGAAGATTTAGAGCTGTGGGTTCTTCACCCTCAGTCCCTGTTTGTTTATCTTTAAAAATAGACTGCCTACCTCTCAGCCTTATCTTAAGTAAATGAAGTATATAAAAGCCTGGCAGTTTCTTGGTAAGTGCTCATTGAATGTGAAATCCTACCCCCATGAGATTCAATCATGTTTTGTAAAAAGATTTGTTTTGTTTTTACTCTTGCTATACTAATACTAAAAGAATTTAATAGCTCTTTGCTCACATTCTCAATAACAGGAATACCCATTAAAAATGTATAGATGAAACATGTTGAATCAGCAGCAGTGGTAGCTTGTTTAAGGAGACAAACAGAAAAAGGATCCAGAAAGTCATCAACACTAAAACACAGTTCCTAAAGCGCCAGTCTGTGTCTCTGTTTCTAGTTTCTGAGTGGCCCTTTAAATTGAGAGAGGTCTTTGGGGCGCCTGGGTGGCTCAGTCGGTTAAGCGTCCAACTTCAGCTCAGGTCATGATCTCATGGTTCGTGAGTTCAAGCCCCGCGTCGGGCTCTCTGCTGACAGCTCGGAACCTGGAGCCTGCTTCGGATTCTGTGTGTCCCTCTTTCTCTGCCCCTCCTCTGTTCATGCTCTGTCTCTCTATGTCTCAAAAATAAATAAAACATTAAAATAAATAAAATAAAATAAAATAAATAAATAAATTGAGAGAGGTCTTCAGCCTTCCAGTCTCTCTGACTGAAGGTAGCATTTCTACATAAAAATCTCTCCACCACATGGTGGCATTGCTCGCTGTGGGCTCCTTTCTCAAATGTAGACATTACTGAATTGAAGCAAACTGATGAATTGCCACATTTCCCCAGCTATTTTAAAGGTTGTATATAAGATTTTACTAGGCCAGAGCCAGAATATTAGCTTAGGGAAAAGAGATTCCAGTTCCCTTGATGATGTATCTGCAGGTTCCTTAGTATTGACATCACAAAATCCAGAATACACCCCTATGATCAGAGACTCATACAAGACAGAGCAAATAAAAATAGGATGTCTTTAGGTTTGCCAAACTTCCTGAACAATGGGGAAGCAAGATAGTAAATAAGAGTCCAAGAATTGCAAACTCAGAGGCCTGTAGGGACCAGGTTTGGGAACAGAGTGTGAGAGAAGCGGGTTCAGCCATGGATGAGAATGGGGACTGGTAGGGACTAAGGTGGGTTCTAGGATACACATCCATCTAAAGGCTCCCTTTGATTGTTGCCATGCAGGAATGCGGGCTCCAATGTTACCATATCTTTTTTTCCCCCAAAGAGAAACCAGAAATCCAGATATTAATGCAAAATACCCAATTTAGAAATGTTGGCAATTTTTAAAAAATTTTAGACATTGTACTGTTCAAATAAAGCCTATCTGCAAGCCAGATACAAGCCATAGGTACATGCCCTCTGTAAGTCAGACGGTTATGGATTTAAATCAGAAGTCAGATTGTAGGGGTGCCTGGGTAACCCAGATGAAAGTCCCACTCTTGATTTTGGTGCAGGTCATGATCTCATGGCTTGTGGGATCAAATCCCACATCAGGCTCCACATTATCAGCAAGAAGCCTGCTTGGGATTCTCTCTCTTCCTCTTTCTCTGCCCCTCCCCCATGTGTGCTCTCTCTCTCTCAAAATAAATAAACAAAAAAATTAGAAGTCAGATTGTTGCTCTGCTATTATAACAGCTGTGCACTAAAAAGTTCCTTAGGTGCTCAAATTTTTCATGCCCGATGAGAACACCACTTCACTTCAAAAGATTATTATAAGGAGTAGGTAATCTATGTTAATAAGCACAGAATCTGACACATATTAGGTACTCAATATTCTTTCCTCATTTAGGGAAACAGAACACAGGTAAATACTGTAAAAGTAATGTTATGATCAAGTTCATTAGCAGTCCAGAGGCATGAAGCTAACAACATGTAAGCACGTTCTAGGTACAGAGCTCTGTGCTAAGTTTTCTAGGGCAGCAGTTCCCAATCTGGCAATTCATCAGTATCATCAAAATCAACTAGAAGCTTGTTTAAAGTGATGATCCCATCATTGTCTTATTAAACCTGTGTTCCATATCACTCTACAGTAAGATTTATGAGATCTTCTCCCATGCAGTCCAAGAATCTGCATTTTAAGAAGTTCCTCAAGAGAGAATGTTTTACAACCAGCCAGTTTGCACTGGTCTTCACATTGGTCATTTATGGAAACCACTGTTCCAGGGAATGAATCAGTATTCAGTCTAATTAGGGAATGATGATCTGTATATGCGCACATGCACACATGCAAGGAGGAGTAATAGTAATTAACCAAAGCTCCCTGGATATAATTGTCTTTGATGAAGTGCTGACTTGAGGACACTAGACAGTAGGCTATTGACAAAGTACTTTGGAAAAACCAAATGGGAAAGGGAAGTGAGCTGTGCCATGAAGCAAGAGCAAGATTTTTTCAGAAGTGTGCAAAACAGTCTGGCAGTCTAGACAGACAAAGAAGCAGAGATATGTAGACCTGTAGGCTGAGCTAAAGGTGCTTGGGGAGCATGGTAGAAGATAACAGGAACCATGTTGTGAAAGCCTTTGAAGATCAGACCAGTTATAATAAAAGTTTCATGATGCCACTTTTTTGGTATGGTTGCAAAACATTTTCATATGGTTTACATAAGTACACACTACATTTAGACCATTTTATTGATTTTTTTTAATGTTTATTTTGAGAGAAGGGAGGGGCAGTGGGGGGTGTGGGGGGAGAGAGGAGAATCCAAAGCGGGCTCTGTGCCAGCACAGGGCTCTATCTCCCATCCAAGAGATCACGATCTGAGCCAATATCAAGAGTCCAACGCTTAACTGGCTGAGCCACCCAGGCCCCCCTAGACCATTTTATGGCAGTTTTTGTTTGCCATAATTTAACTCTCTTTTTCACACACACAATCCCCTTTTGCAGACATTTCTGTTCATAATGAACTTTGAACCTTACCGCAAGCCCAAGAGGAACACAGAAGGGTGCTGGGCTTATGGTACTCCAACCAGTTAAGTAGAAGAAAAAATGGAATCAGTCAAGAGGTGGGAGAAAAACTAGAAGAGCTTTGGAAAGGAAGAAGGCAAGCTGAGAGAGGAGCTGAGTGTGGCCTCAAGAATGGGAGGAGAGGAGGCCCAAAAAAGGAGAGTGAGCTGATGAGGGCATCTAAGGCTTTTGGGGGCCACAGAAGCAGGCTTCTTTAATTCTCTTCAGCAGGATCCTCTGCTACTGATGGCTAAACCCCAGTGCTCAGTGGGTTTATAGGTCAAGTAGAAGGAAGGGGACTTCAGGTTGGTGATCAGCAGAGAGCCTCCCAGAATGCATCAGGAGATACCTATGGTGACCAAACCTCAAGTTCAGGGCAGTCATCTTAGCTGCCACCACAGAAAGCAATGAACTAGAAATCTAGTCTGAGTGTTTGCTCCTTGAAGGATTGTATGGGGGTGCCTGGGTGGCTTAGTTAAGCATCCGACTCTTGATTTCAGCTCAGGTTATAATCCCAGGATGTGAGTTTAAGCCTGGCATTGGGCTCCACACTGGGCATGGAGCCTGCTTAAAAAAAAAAAAAAAAAAAAAAGAATTGTATGCCCTTGAACAGGTCACCTGTTCCTTTGCACCTCAGTTCCTATTCACCTTTGTGAATAATGAAAGGGTTGTGTTAAGTCAGTGGTCTTCAACTTTTAATGTGGAACATTGGGACTGGACCCTTACAACTGCATTTTATCTGAAGGACTGGTGGCTAGAGCAGGTGAGGTTGGAGTTGCTCAGGTTAAAGTGAGGGGGGAGGTAGGGTGCTGTTTGAGCAACTTGTGAGGGCTCTAATGTGTGGGGTCAGATGCCCATTAAAGCACCTTTGGTCTCTCAACATACAGAAAATTGTCATGCAGTGCTGGAGGAGCTCCCAGAGAATTGTCCCAAGCAACAAGATTTCCATTTGGTCTGGAAATCACTGTGGCCTCAGGGTGGATCTCTCCAAAGCCATTTTGTTACTCTCAGGACTCTGGGCAGGAAAAGACAGCCAGGAATTAGAGTGAAGGCTTGCCTCCCTCCCTGCAGAAACCACAGGTAGCACCTGGTGCCTGTGGCTGGGTATCCACAAGGAGCCAGCCCCAGGGCCTGTGACTTTCCATTGTGTCAGCTGAAGAAACACTGTTGCCACTCCTTGTTGCTTGCAGCTGTAAATAAACATCCTCTCACTTCGGAGAGTTGGGGAAGGGAGAGTTTATCATTCATACATCAAATGTTTATTGAGTATCTACTACATGGCATAAAGGATAGTCTGGCACTTGGAACCAGAACAGTTGGAAGGGGTGCTTAGACATTGAGTGGACATCTCCTACTTACCAAATCCCATGCTATGCATGCCTCATTCATTATTAAATGCTCACCACAGCTCCGTGAGGGATGCTTTATCATCCCTTTCTATGGATGAGGAAACCGAGACTCAATAAATTAAGTCTCTTGTCCAAAGTGTCCCACACATGGAACATTTCCGAGCTGCTTTCAAACTCAGGTTACTCTGCTGCTTCTATTCCATACCTCACTTGTGCTTAGGCTGGAGTCTGTCATCCACCACTTAGGCTCTGGCAAGATGGTCAAGCACTCTGAACCCGCGTGGCTGCCTTTTTTTCTCTCCAACTGGATTACTTATTACAAAAATATACAGCTCAGGAACAGCTTAGATACATAGGACAAGGTATGTGGGAAAAGGTGTGGTGCTTTCATGCCCTCTCCAGACACCCCACTCCCCTCACATCTCCGAGGCTCACCAACCCAGTTCTCCAAACTCTGCCAGTGGGCTTCTTTGATGAAGGATTAGGGTTGCCATGACCCTGACTACTCTATAGTGTTGTGGTAAGCACTGAATGAAAAAGAGAATGTGATGGGGTGCCTGGCTGGCTCAATCAGAAAGAAGAGCACATGACTCAATCTCAGGGTCGTGGGTTCGAGCCCCATGTTAGGTGTAGAGATTACTTAAATAAGTGAATAACTTTAAAAAAAAAAAAGGTAATGTGAAACCATTTTACAACAGATAACATTTATGCAAATATGAAGTATTATTGTTACATAAGGAGAGGAAGTGGATGTCCTGAGAACAGCCTCCTCCTCCTGTTCCTGGAAGATAAAAACTCTTGGGAGCAAACAGCCATGAAGTGACTCTTAACTGACTCTTAACATCCTAGGTTTGTTATCTCCACTTCTGGTGGCCCAGGGGCCTTGGGAGCTGGACAGAAGGAGGAAGGAGGGCGTAGGAGGGGAGGTGGGACTGGGGAGGGAGAAAGAAAGGACTCTGGGTCAACTCAAGGCCTGTAGCTCCAAACTGAACTTTGAACTGTCTGAAAATATCTTATCAGGCATTTAACAGGGATGTGATGGTACCAGAGGCAGGATAGGGAAGATGAGAATTGAATGAGCTATTCTTGGGAAGCCAGCCACCAGCTATAGCAGCCATGAGATTCCTGTGCTCCCTACTGGCCCCCTGCCAAACCGGGCTACCTGATGATGCTTAGCCACTGAGGACAATGCCTCCTCCCTTAAACTGGGGCCTTTTCCTTCCTGGCCTTTCCCGGGAAGGGAGGGAGAACAATTGAGCCTAACCATTCTACCCAGGTGTTTGTCCCTGTAAGCCTGGGCCTAAACCAAATACCACATGTCTATCCAACCACCATGGCAGGCTCATCACACAGCAGGCCAACTCCTCAGCTGCCTTCCATTCGACTGGGGCTATGCTGAGCCCCAAAGAGGCAGCCCATTGTCTTTTCCCCTAGGGTTTATGAGCCCAACTTTAATTTTCTATCCTCTTCCATGATGATGGAAATGCTAGACCCCAATCCAAAATGGATACAGGTATCCCCCCACTTTCTGAAAGCTCACGTTATCGCACTTCACTTTTACAGACAACCTACATTAGTACCTGTTTTCACTAACTGAAAGAAATCCAAAGAGGATTTTCACTTTTATGAAAAAAGCCACTACCATACTAATATAGATCTTTCATGAAAGCTAAGTGGCACAACATGAACTTTCAGAAAGTGGGGGATACTCTTCACTTTACAACACTTCAGTTTATGGGAGGTTTCATAGAAATGCTCTACTTTTGGATAGTGAGGGAAACCTATGTCAAAAAAGAAAGAGCAAGGAAAAGAGAAGTGGAGAGAGAGAGAACAGGAAGGAAGAGAAAGCAAAGAAGGAAGGGAGAGAGAGAGAAGCATGCCTAGTGTGGACTCTAAGGAAATAATCACTATAAATTTGGAGTAAAGTCTAAACTCCATTACTTACTTGAAAAGAACATTGAGGGGCACCTGGGTGGCCCAGTCAGTTAAGCATTTTAGTTCAGGTCATGATCACACAGTTTTGTGGGTTTGAGCCCTTGCATCAGGCTCTGTGCTGACTGTGTGGAGCCTGCTTGGGATTCTCTCTCTCCCTCTCTCTATCTGCCCTTCCCTTGCTCACACTGTCTCTGTCTCTTTCAAAAATAAATTAACTTAAAAAAAATTTTTTAAAGAAAGAAAAAGAAATTTGAGGTCAGGGAACCACTACACTGCCTAGGTAATACCTTTCTGGAGGTAGCAGCTTGGGCACTGTGCCTGGCAAAGGCTTGGATGAAACATTTCATCTGTTACCCTGTTCGCATTGATAGTCCGTTGTGGAAAACCTTTTCCTCATCTAGAGCACAGGTCCCCTCCCTGAACTGGAACTATCACCGGATTCCACACTGCAGCGCCTCATGAATCCGCTTATATGCCGGCTGTGCTGGCCTGGCCACAGCAGCCTCAGGCTCAGTGAATGGTTACTCCCTGTGATTACACGGGTTTCCCTGGACCTTACTCTTATCCCCATAAAGTCCCACTCCCCATGTACATGTTGAAGGCAGCCTCTAGAGGGTATCCCAAGTATATCATCTATATCTATATCTATATCTTGTCTATATATCTATATCTATATCATCTATCTATATCATCTATATCTATATAGGTATACACACACAAATTTGTTAGTATTTATTTTTGAGACAGGAAGAGAGAGAGAAACAGAGTATGAGCAGGGGAGGGGCAAAGAGAAGGAGACACAGAATCAGAAGCAGGCTCCAAGCTCTGAGCTGTCAGCACAGAGCCTGACGTGGGGCTCAAACCTAAGAACCGTGAGATCATGACCTGAGCCGACGTCAGACGCCTAACTGAGCCTCCCAGGTGCCCCTCAAGTATGTCTTAAACTAATCCTTTCAGCTTGTCATGTGGTGTCCCCTTGAGCAGGAACATCCAATCTCTGGTCCCCTCAGGCAAAACTACCACTTCCTCCCCCAAATGTCCCCTCACAGAGTGAACACCAGGGGCAGATTTGCTCACTAGGCCCTTAATCAGAGCTGCCAAATCAGCTGCCTGATCCCAAATCAGAGCTGCCTGGCCCCCACAAGCAGTGTTAGTGTTTAGATGAGATTGCTCTTTCCATTTTGTTTACATGAGATTGCTCTTTCCATTTTCATATGTCCATAACTTTTATGACCTGTTGAATAACAAGAATTCAACCAAGTAAGCTTTAAAGATCTAACTAGCTTTATTAATTGATTCATGAATCAGGCAACATCTCATCTAGCAAGTAGAAGGGAGCTCCGTGGAGCTGCAGGAAAGAAAAGGGTTTTAAAGGCAGACAGGGCACAGAAAAAAGGAAATTATTAGCAAAAAAAAAAAAAAAAAAAAAGCATTGTTTTAGGCGAGGTCACCCTCCTAAGGGCAATGGAAGGGGTCTATCAGTAAATTTCCTAGTGCTGACCAGGAAATTTCAGGTTGACTGGCTAAAGGTTACATTCCTAGGGGGACCTGAAACTGCAGTTAGGTTAGATATTAAGTCTTGGTTTGCTGACATTGGGCTCTTAACATAAGTGACTCCATTTTGGGTCTGAGGTTTTCTTTCTAACAGACTCCAGTGTGAATCCCAGAGGTTGACTCATAAATGCCACACTGAACTCCAAGTCTTCCTCCCCTATGACCCTTTACTTGGACCCATCATATCACAGCCAACCCCTTTCCCTTAACAGATATCTCCCAGGTGACCATTCAGGCAGTAGACCCAGGCAAATCTGTCCTACATACTCCAAGCAGCTCCTGATAAAGCTGTTAACCCATGGCTGTGCATGAACCCACAACTTAAAGGCCCAATTCACTCACTTATGGAGACTGTGGCCAGTCCAGGCTCACAGATTAGAGGGGCAGTGTCACCTCGGGCCAAGGATTGGGAAGCAAATACCATGAGGAGAACACACGATGTTGGGGAACAGTGAAAGCCCAGGATCAAGTATCTCCTACGCCCAGGCCCTACATGTGGAAACAGCTGTTCAAACTGTAACAAAACCAGGTTGATTGTGTCAGTCACAGAAGGAAAGTCAGCATAAATAGAGCTTGGAAAACCTGGCTTATCTCTCAGGATTGCCCCGTGGGCAAGGTAAATATTTAGTTCCAGCCCTGGAATGGTGCCTGCTAATTCTGTGTTTTGCTATCATTTTTTTAAATTCATTCATCCTGCAAACATCTGCTGCCTGCCCCGCTTTGTGTGGCCAGCCAAGGCGTGGCACTTCCATACTCTGATGGCTAAGAGGCTTCGACCCTTCAAATCTTCTTCCTTCAGGGGATCTTGGTGGGGAAGAAGGTGGAGAGCAGACATTGAGGAGGACTTCACAAAGGAGTCCCTTTTGAGCTGGGTTTTGGTTGGCGTGTTAACCTCACGAGAAAAACACAGGTAGGGAGGGGCAGGGGATAGCGTTCAGATCTAGGGAACAACATGTCTCGGGCTGGCTAGTGACTTCTAAATGCAAGCTTCCCTGGAAGCACTTCCAGGCCAGCGGCTCTCAGTTCAAGGGAAGCAGAGCAGACCGTAGAGTTTGTAGATCTGGCAGCCACCCATTGGCTGGCAGAGGCAAGTCCCTTTACCTCTCTAAACCTCAGTTTCCTTCACAAAAATGGCAGAGCATGGTGATGATCCAAGGGTGGGCATGAGTACCAAATTGTATGGGTCCAAGTCCCAGCACCACTGTACAACTTGCCACTCATGGGTCCCTTGCATTTCGTTCCCTCCTCTGAAAATGGAGAAAATAGAAATGCACATCTCAGAAGCTTGTTTTAAGGATTGAGACATAAAGCATGTCAAATAGTTTTACCTGAATAAATATTAGCTGCTATTAGTATACTGTTATTTGCGTAGAGTCAGGACTAGCAATGCCTGTGCCTGGGTTCTTCCAATCCAGTATTGATTGAAAGTCTACTATGTGCTCTATGCCATTGGGGCACTGATGAGCCCAAACTGCCCCACAGGTTGGCTTCCCCAGGAAGCTGACAGAGTTCAGTGTACAAGATGTTTATTAAGCAGTGCCTCTAGGACCTTCCAACACCTGTGGAAGATAGCAAAGGAAGCAGAGTAGGATAAGGGAGGTATGGAGCTGCCACACAGGCCCGGTGGTAACCTTGGCTGACCCCACCAAGAGCTCTGGAGCTGGAATGGTCCCTTGGAGTCACCTCGAATTGGGCTAACTCTTTATCCCCCCATGCTGATCGGTTTTTGGCTGGAGGCTGCTGCAGAAAGGAGTGTGACCTGGAGTGAAGGGGCTTCCTTTCCCTAGAGAGGCTGACAACTGAAGGCATCCACACTCTGACAGTGCTCACTGCTGGGACAAGCCTAGGGCTGCCTAGGGCTCTGAGCTGGGCAGTACATCATCCACCACAAACAGATGGAAATGCCTGCTGTCCTGAAGAGGCTGTGCCAGTGGGAGCTCTTGCTCTAAAGATTACTGTCAGGATTCAATGGGATAGTGGATGTAAAGTACCTTACAAAGGGCCTGGCATGCAGATAATGATAGCTGAAGGTAGGAAAACAGATCAGGGTGATTACAAGGCGAAAGGAATGGGAGGAAGGGTGTCTGATGGACAGAGGGAACTCAGCTGCTGACTGGTGTCTGGGTCCTCTTCCTGTACTCCAGGCTGTGACGCCAATAAGCACTCCGACGCCCACAGTGTTCTGCACCTCTTGAGTCTCTCCTCAGTTTGTAAATAAAACCCTGGCACCCAGCCCCTTCTGACCCCACCTGGACACGGAGGCCAGACGCTGCCTGAGGGCTCCCTTCCTCAAGAGGTGGCTGGTGTGATGGTGGCGGGGCTGCAGGAAAGGACCCTGGCCCTCCAGCTCAGGGAGGCGGGAGTCAAGCAGAGGCCAAAGGAGAAGGAATGAGGCCTTGGCACTGGCCTCTCCCAAGACTTTGGAAAACTGTGGGGAGGAAGTCCATTGCTGCAAAGTGTACCCAGCTGTCCTTCCAACAGGGAGCCCAGTACCTGGCAGGGAAGGGGAAAACCCCTCAACCAGTGTGCTATCAGTTCCTGGAGGGTGTGGCCAGTGGGAGGGAGAGGAGATGGCCAAGGAGGAAGTGGTGGCTGCCTTGGCCTCTGACCCCTCCTTTTGTCTGCCCTTCCTCTTGGCCTCAGTTTCCCTGACATAGATGGAATGAGGGTAGGGTCACTACATCTGGTAAATACAAAATCAAGATGCTTATGCAGCTAAACAACATAATGTTTTAGTATAAGTATGCCCCATGCAATTTTGGAGATACACTAAAAAAAAAAAAAAAAGTGTTTATCTGAAATTCAAATTTATCAGGCAATACTGGGTGGGTACAGACCATAAGCTGGGGGAAGCCTGCAGCAAATCCAGACAGTATAATAGGTGTACTGGCAGATGGCCAGGGACAGAACCAGCAGTGGAGAAAAGGACCCATCAGAGGGCAAATGTGGTAATCCTGCTGCTCCTGAGGAAGGACCAGAGGAAAATGAAATGGATCCCACAGCAGGAAATCGGCAGGGGCCCTGGATAGTCTCAGCCGAGCTCTAACCTGGACCGGCACCCAATAAGGCAGGAACCTGAGAGCTGCAGAGCAGGCTGGGCCTCAGTTGGCCTCCCCCTCTTGTCTCTCTCTGTTGTTCTGAGTGACCTTGGTGAACTCTGGGCAAAGGTCAGGCTGGGGGGCCTGCCTCAGTGGACTGCTCTGTGTATGGGTGGGGTGGAGTGCTAGGGGGGGACATCAGAGTGTCTGAGTGGAGAAGTGGACCCCTGGAGGGGTCTTACAGTTTCTCCCTTCCATAGGAGTAGGACTGCCAGCCCATCTCACACCTACTCCTTACCACAGGGGCAAATCTATGCATCACTCCTCAGAATCCTGACCTCCACATATTCTTCCCTACCCCCATCTCTGGAAGTGGTCAGTTTCTCTCTGTCTGTAGGTCCTACCCATCCTTCAGTGCTCTAATAAAAACAATCATAATGATAACTACAAATTATTGAATACAAACTCTTGGCCAGGCATCTTGTTTCATCTTTACACTGACCTTATGAAGTAAATCATCATCATGCCCATTTTACAGATGAGGAAATGGAGGCTCAGAAAGATGAATTAATGGGTCGCCGGGGTGGCTCAGTTGGTTAAGCATCTGACTCTTGATTTCAACTCAGTTCATGATCTCGCTGTTCGTGAGTTTGAGCCCTGTATCAAGCTCTGCGCTGGCAGTGAGGAGCCTGCTTGGAATTCTCTCTCTCTCCCTCTCTCTTTGCCCCTGCCCCACTCACCTTCTCTCACTCCCTCTCAAAATAAATAAATAAACCTAAAAGAGAAGAAAGAAGAAAGAAAGAAGAAAGAAGAAAGAAGAAGGAAAGAAAGAAAGAAAGAAAGAAGAAAGAAAGAAGAAAGAAAGGTAGGTGAATGAAGTTACCAAAGGCTTCTCACTTGCCTTTCACAGCTGTGGAAGAGGACTACAATCTAAGTCTGTGTGGCTCTGGGGCCCATGCTCCCATGTCTCTATGCCTGTATTTTGTAGACCTGGTACTGCTGTGCCCTATGTGTCTGCCCTTGGGTCAGAAGTCCTGGGGAAAGAGCACAGACTGGTTTTTTTTTTAACCTGAATCCTCAGTCCCTGGCACAGAGGAAATAATAGTGTTTGTTGAAAGATCAAAATGTACCTTTGTCCCTTCCCTGTCCCCTGGCCCTCTCCCTCTCCTCCCAGGCCTTGCAGCAGCCAACACTTGGAATGTGAAGAGCCTTCCACGTGTCCATTCTCAGCTGGTGCTAAGGCTCAGAGGAAGGAACTGGCTTGTGACTTGTCTGTCCTGTAGCTGTCCTCCAAAGGAAGCCCCTCCCCAGGGCTGCCTGGGCCCAGGGGCATGTCCTTAGTCCCTAGAGGAGATAATGCCTTTGTCCCTACTCAGATAAACAAACAGAGCCCGCTAGATGTGTAATTCGAGGTGCAGGAGCAGCGCCCCACCCACAGAGATGGGCCTGGCTTTCCTCCCAAGGTCACCAGCAGGAGCCTGAGGATAGCTAGGCCCAGTTGGATGGAAGGGTCAAGCTTAGCCCATTTTGTAGATGGATAAACAGGCCCAGAAACATGGGAGCCCTGTTCCCAGGCCTGCAAGGCCACCAGCTTCCCTGCCTCTTCCCACACATAAGCACAGAGCCTCAGGGTGGTCCCACCACATGGGGATACTATTCACAATGTGGTCTCCATATAGGCACCCCTAGAGTTTTGTGACATGGTGGCCTTTTTGCATATAGGTATGCATGTGCATGCTCACTTCACCACCACCCATGATGCTGGGCCCCTATAGACCCTTCTACTTTCCCCACCCTCCCACCGCCCCCCCCCCCATATACTCCAGGCACTGTCAGATCAGAGCACAGGAAGCAGGACCAGCAAGTGTGCAAACTGAGAGCCAAGATGGGGAAGTTTATTTTCCAAGAATCATCTAAACACATGGGGAGTATTTTTAGCCCCTGGCTCCCACCCAGATGCCAAACCTAAACGGGGCCAGAGACGGAGGCCAGAGAGAAGAGCCATCAGGGATACAGAGTAGCCAGGGGAGACAGGGTGGGACAGGGTGCTACAGACCCCACCCTACCCCGGATCCAAAGATCTGTCTCTCTGGGAACTGCCACAGGCCAAAAGTAGCAGTGGGAGCCAAGGAGGTGCAGAGTAGCGACCCCAAGTTCTGACAGGTCTCCTAACCCCTCTCTGTGCCTCAGCATTCTTATCTGTGCAACAAAGAACGCCACCCTTTACGAGGATTATAGAGAGGTCCATGTCTGGCCCTCAGCAGGCATTGGATGAATGTGAATCATGGTCTGTGCTCAGAGCCAGTAACCTCAAAGAAGTCAGGTGCCGACCAAAACTGTCAGGCACTGAGCCTTTCTCAGGCCTGGCCAGCTGCAGTGAAGAGTGTGTGTGTGTGTGTGTGTGTGTACACACTGTATGCCCGATGCAATGACCGAGGAGCATCAGAAGTAAATGAAAGCAGGGCTGTGGGGAAGGCAGGCAGGACTCTTTCTGAATAAGGTTGCCCCTGGTGACCCCTATCATCTCTGGCCACGTTGTGTCAGAAGCCAGTCTGGGTTGGGCACAAGGAAATTAGAATGTCCTCTCTAGAAAGGGATCTGCCCAGGGTGGTGGCTGGGCAGCATGGAGGGATTGAATTTACTCAGAAGAGGAGGCTCTCAAGAACACACACCCCACAAGAGGGATTGCCTGTCAATCTCAACCTCCAGGATATGGGGGCTAATTCCAGGAATGGCTCCTGCAGTAACTGTCTGGGAATGACCTTGCTATGAATCATGTGCTGACGGCACCTACTCAGCTTTAAGCACGTAGGGGAAGTCAGGGGAGAGGCTTGAGCCCTGGGACCTGAACAAGCTGTGCCGATTCTGTCCTCCACTGGCCAGGTTTATTATTGTGGGGTCAGGGGGACAGGAGAGGGTCACGTGCCTTCCACAGGGGTTCCTTTAAGTCCCTTGGAGAGAGTTGGGACTTCCGGGTTCTGCTGCCCTGTTTTTTACTGAATGATGCCTTGAGGGCAAGGACAGGGGTGGGGCTTTATTGGGGAGGGGGGGAGTTTGGATTTCTGAGAGCCCTGAGCCTTGGGTGGGAGGGGGCGGGTACAAAAAATCTCAGATCCCCCACAGGCTGCACCAGGAACCAAAAAGAACAGGTTTGGTGCCCACACACCCCCTGCTGACACACGCCACCTGCTGTTGCCATGGTGACCATAACACCACCCCCACTGCTGTGTGGTCACTGGTGAAGGGAGAGGGGTGCTTATTCTTGGTCACGAAAGGAAAGGGGAGGGGAGGCTTCTCCCTCTCCGCAGGCTCTGCTGGGAGTGGTCAGTCAGGGGCTCTGAGGGTGTCAGGGCGGCAGAGGGCTTAGAGGTCACCTCTGCCAACCAGCTCCCCTTCAGAGAGCGACAGTATGCCTGCCAGGGCTTCTAGCATCGCATAATGGAATCCCTTGAGTGCCTGACTAGCTCGCATGTCTTCCTGCGGGGAAGTTCACCATGTGCAGACGGTAGAGTCTGTTAGAGAGGTTGTCCCCACAGACATGGCCCTGGCCTCCTCTTTACCTAGCAAGGCCCCTTCTCCTCCCCTTCCCCCACCCTCATGCTCCTCCAAAATCCAGCCCTGCCCTAGATGATGAGATCCCAGAGCCTGGGGCCCCTTAACTCTGGGTTGCCGACTTGGGACCTGTCCATGGGGCCCTTATTTCCTTCTCCTCCAGTTTTCTGGGCCCTTCCGCCCATACCTGCCTCTTCCTGGTCTCACTTGCAAAGTGTTCAAAGACCTGTGATCCATCAGCTCCTGGATCCCTGCAGCAGCCTCCCCTCACTCATCACCCCTTAGCTGTTTCCCAATGAAGCACATCAGGCTCTAGCTAGCTGTCTCTAGGGGCTCCCAGCTCTTTCACATTCAAAACCAACATCCTTATAATGTCTTAGTGCAAGCCCCTCCTGCCCCCCACACAACTGACCTCTCCCTTTTCCCCCTTCCTCCTCCCCCCTTCCTCCCCCTCCCCCCTCTCCCTCCAGCTCTCTTAACACAATTTCTCCCTCCCTCACTCCACTCTTGCTGGCTGGTCTCCATCCTGTTCCTCTGACAGGCACCCTCCCCTCCACACATGAACACCTGCTGGCTTCCTGATGGAAAGTCTGCCCCTGTCTGCGGAGACCTTCCCTAACGACCTTCCCTTCCTGGTGTATCTTTCTCCATAGCTCTTGCTGCCTTCTGATACATGTACAGTGTGTATATTTTATTTATAGTGACTCTAACTAGACTGTGGACTCCAGGAGGGCAGGCAGGCATTTATTGTCTGTCTTCCCTGCCACATCCCCAGTGCCTAAAACATAGATGCTCAAGAAATATTTGGACAAATAAATGAACCCACTCTCACCTACTTTGCCTAGGCTGTACCACACACAACCTGCACTCTCCACCCCTAGTACAGAGAAGAAAGTGCTAGGCTGGATCCTGAGCCTTCTGCCAGAGCCCCCTCTGTGGCCTCCACGTATTATCCTCTCCTTTCTGAGCCTCAGCTTCCCCCATTATACAATGAAGAGGCTGGATTGGAACGTCTCTGGTTTTCTTTTCTTTCTTTTCTTTTCTTTTTAAAAGTTTATTTATTTATTTTAAGAGAGAGCAGGAGATGGAGGAGGGGGAGAGGCAGAAAGAGGGACAGAGAGAATCCCAAGCAGCCTCCACGCTGTCAGCGTAGAGTCTGACACAGGGCTTGATCTCACAAACTGTGAGATCATGACCTGAGCCGAAATCAAGAGTCAAAAGTGTAACCAACTGAGCCACCCAGGTTCCAGAACTTTTCTGGCTTTCGCTGTGTTGGAACTCAGACCTATCTTTGCATCTCTCCAAATGGGATGCAGACAGAGAGTTCAAAAAAGGTGGGAGGGGGGCAAAAGGTAGGAGGAGATGCCCCATGGTCCTTGCGTAGAAGAAATATCCAGGCCTTAAGGCTCCTACCCTGGAATGGCGGTGGGTTGAAGGGAACAGAACAGAGACAGTCATGGAAACTAAAAATAGACCTGAGAAAGGCTTCTCCAAAAATATATCTGTTTAATCATCATCAAAATCCAAGCTAGGAAGCCTGAGGAATGGAGGCCCCAGGCCTCTATGGGATGAGAGCAGAGGTCAAGTGTCCAGAAGTGAGCTATCATGCGAGGAAGCCAGCCAACAGACAGGTGAGCATGGGGACCAGCAGGGTTGGCAAGGGTAAGGGCAGCAGCTGTCCTGGGGCCTGAGACTTGAACACCAGGCGCTGTCCCTGGCGCTGCAGTGGCCTGACATTATCTGTCATTTTCTGCTCCGAGTCGTAGTAGAGCTTCGTGGAGAACGCAGCGATCTGTGGAAGGGGCAGGGCTCAGCAGGAAGCAGGGAGCAAGCATAGCTACATTTCCTGCTGTGTGACCCCAGGCCAGTAACCTTGCTTCTCTGAGCCCTCACTAATAAGGAGGCTCAGAATCTCTAACTCTCAGGGTTTTGTGCAGATGAAAAGAAAAAGGGGATATAGACTACTTGGCACTGGTGGGGGCTTAGTTCCTATTAGCTTCACTTAGCTGGGAAGCTAAGGACATACAGCTCACAGTTTTGCAGCCCCACAGTCACTGATCACTGCTGTATTATCACTGCTACTATAGAACAGTGGTTCTCAGATTTCAGTGTGCAGTAGTATCACAGCTGGGGTCGAGGAAGGGGGGATGCTTGCTGGGCTCCACTTTGCCAGGCCCCGCCCACACAGTTTCTGATTCGGTAGGACTGGGGTGAGGCCCAAGAATTCGAATGTCAAGCAAGTTCCCAGATGATGTTGATGCCACTGGTCCAGGGACCACTCTTTGAGAACCACTGTTCTGCAATGCAAGTATCACTAGAGCAGGGATTTGGGCCCTTTGGTTCACTGCTCTATCCCTAGAGCCTAGTGTGTTATAAGGATTCGAGCACCATTTGTTGAATGAATGGACTTGTTCCTACTGTGGCTATCCTGACCTTCTCTCAGCTGCTCCTGGCCAGCCTTGGACCCTCCCCCATGTTGACCCCTCTCCTCAGGACATTGGTTCCCTGCCTTCAGCTGGACAACTCCCACCTACTTACAGCGGGCAGCATGGGAGCCTTTTCTGACCTCCTCTGCCATAGCCTCCCCTCCAGCCCTCAAACTAGGGATGGGATAGGCCAGACCTGTCTTGTCCACCCCAAGGAATGTCTATGGATTCCTTGGTGACCCATCCCCACCCCAGTCCAGGGTGCCTCTGTGGGGATCCAGAGGAATGGTGTGGGGAACTGGGCAGTGGGGGGCCACACCCTTGGCAGCTCCCTGGAGTGACCCATCCCCACCCCAGTCCAGGGTGCCTCTGTGGGGATCCAGAGGAATGGTGTGGGGAACTGGGCAGTGGGGGGCCACACCCTTGGCTGGGTCCTAGGTACCTGGTCCTTGTGGAGCTGAATGCGCTCCTGGAACACAGTCCAGACAACCTTCTCCTCGCAGCCTGGAGTGGTAAGTGAGCCCAGGTAGCGGAAGTAGTGCCTCAGTGTCTCCTTCTTGGGGAGCAGGTCTAACAGGCTGATGCTGTCATTCATTGTGGTGTTCATCTCTGGGGCAGAGGCAGAAACAGAGGATACTGTCAGTTGGTGGGAGAAGCAGGGGATCCCTGAGAGCCCAGGCCACTGCATCACCCTAGCTCTTCCTTTGTAGGAAGAAGTCTCCTCTCTTCCCTTCACCCCCAGCCACTCACTGGGTCTGGGGACGTAAGACAGCGCCTCCACCAAAGGCTGGAAGCCATCATTTTTCTCAGATCCGGCCTGGAACAGAACAGAAGGGGGCTTGACAGGGACATGTGGAGAGCCAGGGGTGACCACCAGCCCATTCTTCTGGACTGTGGTGGGGAGGGCAGGCAGCTTCTGGGACTGAGGCCCTGAGAGGCTCTGGGCTCCCCACCTGGGGGCAGAGAAGTCACTGAGAAACAGAGGGGAAGTCTGGATCCCCCCAGTCCCCTCCTGCCTTGCAGATCTCTGGATCCAAGAAGGAGCCTCTCAGACCCTGGCAGATGAGGGCCCCACCTCCACCAAGAAGGCCAGCACTGCAATCTCATCTTTGGGATCCTGGGCCTCTTTCTCGCTCCTCGATGTCCCCTTCTCTTTCTCATGTACTATGTGCATCTGGTGGGGAGTGAGAGGAATGGGGAGAGGGCCTGTGAGGCGGCTGGAACACCTTTCTTGCCACAGGCAGGTCCACCCAGAGCCCAACAAAAGTGTCAACCCAGGAAAGGGCACTCACCTCCATGGCATAGCGAACCCCATTGAGGGTGTGTTCTGAGCCCTTATCCAACTCCTCTGACCAGTGCAGATGCATCTGCTTGGCCCGGTAGCGGGCAGCCAATCCTCCTCCAGTGACCGAGGCCTCATCCTCCAGCAATACCATCACTGGAGGGCACAAGAGGGGACAGAGTCCTTGCACCCACCTCCTCTAGCCCGTCCCAATTCCACCTAGGCAGAACCTTCTCTCCTACCTCCGACCCTTCATAGGCTACATGCCTGGGCCTGTGGAAATAGGATGGAATGGGACAGGTGACACGGCCCAGATTTTTTTCTGGCCTCTTATTGGCCTCTTTGCCTGCCTCTCCCTCTGCACATCCCAAACATGCAATTCAGCCCTCTCCCTGGTGCCCTGGTGTCCTCAAGACAATGTCTACAGTCCTCAGCCCTGGGTCACCTGCCCCTGGGCTCAGTTTGGCCAACCCTGGATGGACTTTGATCCCTCCTACCTTTGCTCTCTGTCCACCAGGCACACGGAGCCACACATAGTTCCCTGAGCACCCCAAGCTGCTCCATACCTCTGTGCCTCTGCACATGTTGTTCCTTCTTCCTGGAATGCTGCCCTTCTCCCATAGCAGACCGGTCTGATAAAAGTACTGAAAATACTATGAAGTGTTCCCTCCTTTCTAAGGCCCTTCCTGTTTCCCCCTACCCTCCCACTGTTAGGCTTTGCAGTCCTTCCTCAGCAAAGGTGGACCTGCACCTAGTCATCCCTGGAGGAGCCCACCCATCCAAGTCTTCTGGAACCCAAGGGTCCCTGGACCAGGTGCCCATGCCTGCCCAGGTCCCCTATCCCATCTGCCTGAGACCCACCTGAATGCCCATTGTTTTGGACTTTCCACTTTTGCTTCTTGTCATAGCCAGAGAAGGAGAAGAGTCCCAGGTTTGGGTCTACCTGTGCCTCGGTAGTGACAATGTTGATGGGGGACTGGCGGTTCTTCTTGCAGTCTCCACCCCACTGGCTAGGCCCTGAGCAGGGAGGGAGGGTGGGCTGAGAGTCAGGGGCACATAGCACCTCCTCAAGTTCAAGGAGGGGAATGGGAAGGTGCTTGGAAGCTGTGGAGAGGAGTGCCCTGGAAGGGGGCTTAGGAAAGCCTAACTAATGTTAAGCATTATCTGAGGACTAAGAGGCAGGGAAGCAGACCTGGAGGAGGCTGATTCCCTGTAGCCAGTTGATAGAGGCTTGGGAATGGGGCAGCACCAGTCACTGAAACACAGTCAGACCAGAGGAAAGCAGACTTTGGGGACATGGATCAAATTTGGGGTAAAAAATGCAAAGGACAACTTCCCAGGTCCACCCAAAGAGGTGTCACTGGAACAGACCGAACTCTTCCTTTTGTTATATGAGCAAAATGTGGGGCACCTGGCTGGCTTAGTCGGTGGAACATGTGACTCTAGATCTCAGGGTTATGAGTTCAAGCCCTACACTGGACATGGAGCCTACTTAAAAAAAAAAAAAAGAGCAAAATGTATCTCTACATCTGATGCTACTGCTGATTTATTTGATAGAAGATATCCTCTTGGTGATAGTGACAGGAGATGCCAGGGACGATTCAGGTCACTCTACATTCCCTGTCTCCTCAGGACCAGGACTGTGTGTGTGTGTGTGTGTGTATGAAGAACTGATATCTGACTAAGGAGCCATCATTACCCTTATCCTTCCCACCCTCCCTGGGTCTTCATTTTGACTTGGGCAGTCCCCACCACACAGAAAGGCCTGTCAGTAAGACGTGCTATACTTACCCAAGCAAGCATAGTTGGAGGCCTTGGCTTGAATGTCGTAGCACCAGTGTGAATCTGGAATAGGCAGAGGAAGGATATGAAGTCTGTGTCAATGTATTTGTGCACACATATGTCTCTAGGAATGCACTTGAGCTGTGTATGCACAAGCAACACTGTCTCTGTGTGTGTTTGTGTGTGCGCACGCACATGTGCACGTACACGGTGGGTCAGAGGCTAGGAATATCCATGGAGTCAGAGACTCCCTTGGGTTGGGATGGAGCATTCCTGGAGTCTCAGACAGAGGGCCCAAAGGAAGGAGGCTAAAGAAAATATAGGGATGGGGCGGAGGCAGTAGAATCAGCCAGGCCCCAGGTGTCCTGACCCACAGCACATCATGCCCAGGGCACTACTCCTCAGGCAAAAAAGTCACCCTTGAGGGACCTTAGGGGGGCCTTCTGAGGCTACCAGCTCTACCCCAGGCTTGGTCTCCACACTCTCTTCCAATTGCTTTCAGCCCCCTCCTCCCTTGCATCTCCCACCCTAAACCTGGAAGGGTGGTTCTGGCAAGAGCACAAGAGAAGAATTAGCCCAGTCTCCCTTCCTGGGACAATAGAGCCAGGTTCAGCCTGGCCGCCTTCCCAGAGTTGATCCGGATGATGGAGGAGATTAGACTAGCCCCTCCCTGGAACACACACCCTCTTGTGTTATTAAGACCCATTCTGGGCTAAACTCTCACAACCCATCGGGAAAGGCAGTCAGGCTTTTTCCCCTGTCCCATTACCTCACAATCCTGGTTCATGGGGCCAGATTCAGGTTCTAATCCCAGCTCTGGTTCAGGGCAGTAGAACCAGCATCTCTGAAAAGAGGCAGCGCTACAAACCTACTACACTAAATGCAAGATGTTACCATCAGGGGAAACTGCAAGGGCAGAGGGGACACCTTTGTGCTTTCTGCTCAGTTTTTCTGTAAACCTAAAACTGCTCTAAAAGTATAGTCTATTGATTACAAAAAAAAAAAAGGCTGAAGCAGCAGGATGGACAAAACATTTGACCCAGAGCTGGAATCCTGGCTGGGCCACATGGGCACTGCAGGTTTAGCGGCAAGTCACCTAATCTCTCTCTGAGCCTCAGTTTTATCATCTGTCAAGTGGAGCTAATACCATCCACCTCACTGGGCTGTGGGAGGATTAAATGAGAGATAGTAGAGTATTCCAGGCAACATAGAACATAGTAAACTCCCTAATGGATCCTTCCCTTCCCTGGCCTCCCTCCCTCTGGCCTCAGATCAGTGCACAGATGGCCAAAGGCTGGGCAGAGAGGAGACAAATGAAGTGAGCTGGAAAGAACTCAGGGATGAGAAAATTCCTAAGAAAAGCACAGCTTCCCACTCAGCTGAGCTAAGGTCTCTGAGCACATCTCCCCCTTCCTGCCAGGCTGCCTCCCTCCTCCCCACCTCCTCTGGAGTCCCTGGAATGGGGATGTGGTGAGGAGGGAGCCAGTAGGAAGTCAAGTTCTTGGTAGGGGAAGGAAGTAGGGGCTCCAGGCCAGGAGGGTGAGCATCCACAGAAAACAGGGCACTTTCTCACTCCAGGCCCTTCAGAGTCACCTAGGGTTTTTGAGTTTCCCAACTCCGGGTCAAAGCTGGCTCAGCCTCATTCAGAGTCTGACAGTCCCTGCAGTGTCTTCCCCACAACAATCTGTCCCCTGCCCTGGACTGGGCTCTGCTGTTCCCAGAAATTGCTGCATCTGAGGAACCCCCATGCAGGTCAACTCTGCAAGGGGCTGTGGCCACTTCCCACCCAGGCCAATCTCTGCAGGTGGATAGAGCTCTGAAGTTGGAGCCTGTTCACCTGGCCTCAGTCCTGGCTCTGCCTCTTGCTCAATCTCTGCAGGAGAATTACGTGAACTTTTCTGAGCCCTCCATTCTCCCTCAGAACGAACTGCTACCAAACACCCAGGACTTTGGTCAGTGTCTGAGCAGACACTGAATGACATGGAAGGTCATTCACACCCATGGAAGGCTCCTTGTTATAATTATCCTATGTCTTGGGGCACCTGGGTGGCTCAGTTGCTTAAGCATCCAACTTCGGCTCAGGTCATGATTTCTTTGCTCATGAGTTTGAGCCCTGCATCGGGATCTGTGCTGACAGCTCAGAGGCTGGAGCCTGTATAGGATTCTGTGTCTCCCTCTCTCTCTACCCTTCCCCCACTTGCACTCTCTCTTTCTCTCTCTCTCTCTCTCAAAAATAAATAAACATTAACAAATTAAAAAAAAAATTCTCCTATGTCTTCCCCTCTCAAAGGTCCTGAAGGCAGAAGGGGCTTCCCAGGTTGACTGGGAGGCCCAAGGGGAAGCCATTCCAGGGGAAGCCTTGCTTACGTCAGAGTCCTGAAGCCCTTCTCAGCCTCCCCAGGGCCCATCTGATTCACACTGAGCCTTTCTTAGGAATTTGCTGTTCCCCTGACTCTGGCTACAGCTCCTGGTTTTGGAATGGTGACCTCTGATCCACTGTCTTAATCATGGAGACTTTTGCCCTGCTTGGCTGAATGCTCTTGTAACTACTCTCTTCTGGAGTCAAGAACCAGGAAAACATAATGTTGATGAGGCCAGGGGTCAGGTCTACGTCCGCGGGCTGAGGGGAGGGACTTTCAAACAAGAGGCGGCAGGGTCGCAAACCAGCTCAGGTTCCTATTCATTCATGAGAGGGCTGCCCTTGCAAATAATTATGAGCCTGCTGCCTCAGTCCATCTCCATAGGGCAAGAGAGGCTCCCCACAGACAGATCTTGGCTCCAAGCTCCAAGTTCTACCTAGGTGACCTGCTCTGACCAGGGATGCAGTAATAGACATAACCACATCACCAATCACTTGCCCACCACCCTTCTGTTCTTTAGAGGTGACCGAAGTTCTCTGATGGACCTTGCTCAAGCTACCCTCCCACTCTGTGGGGAAGGAGGAATCCTGGAAACCAGCTCAGCAAAAAACCCAAGTATGTCCTGGCAAAGTCTCAGCAACTCCTGGCCAGGGTTCTGGGGCTCAGAAGAAGTCTACGTTCCTCTCCCCTCCTTCACCTTCCACAGCAGCAGATAGTCGGGAGTGTGATGTGCAGCCTCATCACTCTTCAGCCTCAAATGTCCAAGGGGATGAAATGGGTGGAGGAAGACAGGTCCCAAGATAGTTCCCAGTGAAAAAGCCTCAGCACTTAAGGAGAGCACAGCTTGCATGAAGGGGCAGCTGAGAAAGATTCCTGGCTGGCTGGTCCCAGGCAGTGGTAGAGCCATCACGCGCCATGCAGGCACTGCACTAAGTACTTACACCCATTATCTTATTTGAGTCCTTAAAACACCTAAGGTCAGAATGACTATCCCTATATTGTAAACGAGAAATTTGAGATTAAGTGATTTACCCACCACCACACAGGTACAAAACAACCGAATTAATTGCAAAGTGTTTCTTTTTTTCTTTTTCTACTAAGCCCACTGAAGCGGGTTTCAAACTCTCAACTTTACCTAGAAATTTTTTCACACCCTGTCTTTTCTCTTTTCTCCTCTCCTAGAAAGAAGCCAACAGTTTCTGCAAGATTCCCCTCATTCCCCCCTCCCCCCGGAACACCACACACACACACACACACACACACACACAACCGGCCAGCTAAATCTTTCTTGCAAAGGGCACACACTCTCCTCTGCTCCTGAGGACACCCTCACCACTCAATTCCAGAACTCCAAAGAGAGGAGCATCTAGCTTTGGAGAGTAAGTCTAGCCGGGTGAACCCCTAGGGGGACCATCGGAGGGGTAGCTAAGCTGGAGACTGGCAGATGGGGGCTTCCTGAAAAGGAGACCGTCCCCGTGGGGTCGCAGAAAAGATGCCTCCCGGATCTCTGCGCCCTGTGCGGCTGGAGGTGCTTTCGGCTCTTTATCAAATATTAACACACCACTCCCGCCACCTCCCACCTAGACGAATAATTAAGAGCTCGGACACACATTAATCTTTACATGAAAATCACCCTGGCCGGAAAGACCGGCTCGGCCAGGGCCTCGGGTCTCCTAGTGTCCCTGGCCTGCAGGCTCCCAGTACAGTGCTGGGGGCTGGGGAAGTGAAGGGGACAGGCAGCCTCAGGCGACAAGGAATCCGGGGGGGGGGGGGGGGGAAGGGGGGATACCAGGGACCCACCGCACACAATCTGCACCCGTGCTCTGGGAGGGGGACAGCCACTCAGCACCGAGCCCCGGCGGGACGGACTGCGACCGTCTGAGGAGCAAAGGCGCACGCAACTCCAGAAAGGGAAAGAACCGCTGCGTGCGTCGAGGCGGGTGGGAGAAGCATCCTCATCACTGTCACGCTCGCGGGGCCGAGGTCCCGCAGGGCCCCGCGCGCCCCCCGCAGCCCTCCACACTCGTGCACACACCAGCTCCACAGCCGCACGTGGCCGTTCGTGTGCGCCCACTGGCTCGCGCCCGTCCCATACGCTCGCCCCCGTCGCCGCGGCGGTGCCCAAGCAGCCCTAGCCCGACGCGCGCCCGGTGTCTCGCGCGCACTACGGCTGGGGGCGCAGAGGGGCCGGGCGGGAGCCCACGCGTTCACCTGCGCAGGCCAAGGGCCGGGCAGCAGCGAGGGCCAGGAGCGCAGGCAGCAGCCGCATCCCTCACAGGAGCAAACACGCCGCAGAGCCGGTGGGCGCGCGCCGAGGAGGCCTCCGGGGGTGCCGCGATCATGCGGGACCAGGTTTTATAGCGGAGCCGCTACGGGAGGGAGCCCCGACAGCGGGACGCGGAGAGTAGCTCCTCCCCCTGGCGGAGCCTCTCCTCCCCGCGTCCTGTCCCAGCGCTGAAATCCTCCGCTCCCCTCCTGGCCTTCCCACCCCCTGCCGAGCCACCTTGTGCCTTGTGCCCGGAACAATCCTCTTCCCTTCCTCCGCCAGCTCCTCTCCTCTCTGCCCAGAGGTCGTGCCCTCCCCGCCATAGCCCCCTGCCCCCATCCCACACGGGGTCTCCGGTTTGGGAACAGGGTGGCGACTTCGCGAGGTACTTGCTCGACACAACGGTGGGTGCCCATATTCCTGCCTTTGATCGTTTTGGCCTGGACCCCTGCGCAGCCCTCTCGCCTCGGAAGCAGTCCGCCGGGGCCTTGGAATGGGCTTGAGTTGGGGGTGGGCGGGTGTACATAGCCTCCGAAGGATGCTGGAGTTGAGGAATGTGTACGGGTGTTCGTTGAAACAGATGCCCTCAGAAAGAAGGCTTGCTTTTCTCACTCAGTGGTCGCTGATACTCTGGGTATCATCTCTTTTCTGTTTCCTCCTAGGCTGCTCCAAACTTATTTTCTAAGCAGACCAAAGACCCTTCTTCCAACAGCGAAGACGCCCCTAAATTGCTGTGTTTTTGTGATGGCCAGAGCAGGGGTGCGGTGAGGCGGCAGAACTAAGTAGAGTCCAAGGGCTCAGTGAGAGAGAAACTTATGGGGTCAGAGGGACGGGGCTGGTTCCTCTTGAGGCCCCCCCAACCCCTAAGATGAGATGGGAAGAGAAAAGACAGGGGTCTGAATGGACCAATTAGTTCACTTGTCTGTCAGGATCTTCAGAGGGGGCCAGGGAAAGGAAAGTTTTCTTGAAGGAACTGGGCTGAGGGCCTCCATAGAGAGGAAGCTGCCTCTTGTCTCAGGAGGGGTACTCCCTCTCCTGGCTTTGGCCCCCCTGCTGCAATGCCTCTGGATTCCTTCATGGCTCTAGGTACTGTGAGTCCCACATCTGGTGAAGGCTTCCGTGGGAGTTTGAAAGGCTCAGACTTGGGTAAGGAAGAGGGACAGGGAATCAAGCAGTGGGCCTGGGCCCCCTTCATCAACAGGAAGCCCCTGTTTTCTGGTCTAGTCGCTTCCCCATCCGCTGCCAACCTCTCAGCCCCCACCAGCCTTTGAACCTAAGCTAGGGACCTCTGAAGAGGGATTGTCTCCCCTAGAACTATCCAGGCAAAGGGGCTTCCTCCTTAGAGTCCTGGCTCTAATCAGCACTCCCCCCGTCCTGGCCCAGGATCACACAGCCTCAAGGAGCAACTTTGATCCTACAGAGAGGAGAGGGGGCGTCCACACCAGGCTTAGGGCTCTATTGTCCACACTGCTTTAGAATTTAATCAGCAACCAGGACCATGGGAGTCAGGGGAGGGATTCCACACCCTAGGGCATTTTCTGTGGAGTGGATTTACGTCCACGAGGCTATAAAAATATATCTTTCAGGACTGAGGAATGGAGTGAGAAGGAACCCTATTTCTGGGAATGAAATCTACTTCAGGGATTCCCTGTGACCCCAGGCCAGTCCCTTGACTGCAGGAGAGACTTTGGAAACCTTTGGTGGGGTTAAGGGGCTACTGATCCCCTTCAAAGTCCATTCCATTGGGGCCTCCCAGGGGAGAAGAATGTGGGTGGGAGAGCTACACCCAGGTAATCCTACTCCACACTTTTGAGTGCGCCCCCTAGGATGCTGAGGCTAACAAGATAGGGGGGAGAACCAGGCCCTGGTATGGTGTACTGTTTGAGGCATGGGGCATGAATGGGGGGAGGTTAAGTCTGGGCACATCCTCACGAATGTTCCTTAATCACAGACACCACAAAGGCTGTACATTTGCAATGTGGGAGGTCAGAGGGTGGCTCCTTCTCTATATGTCATCTCTCCAAGGTTACACAGGTCAGGAGGCCCCCCACTTTTAGTCTTAACATTCCCAGCCTTATCTCCCAGCCTAGACCCCTGTCCTGGCCTGCTATAAACTAGTCACCTGTCACTGTCTAGGCCCAGGGCCCTGTTCCCCTGGAGAGGACAAAGCCCTCATTCAAGCAGGGATCATTAGAGCTGGGATGGGCCCTGACGCATCTCAGTGACTTACAGGATCCATAAAGCTGCCAGCCCAGGCCCACCAGCCCCAGCCCTGGCACAGGCTCTTTCCTCTTATTCCGCCCAGGGTCTCCAAGTGTCCTGCATTCAGGTCTCTGTTCTTCCTCTAACTGAGGGATGGCCTTGGGCAACTTTCCTACTCCTCTGTGATTGCAACTTCCTCATCTATAAAGTGGGGATGATAATCTCTACCCTGCTGACCTCTGCCAATAAACAGTTATTGGGAACCAGTTGTGAGCCAGCACCTGCCCAGCCCAGACTTTCACAACCTGCCTCATGGTTCCTGGGTGTAGCCATTGACCTGTGGCAGGTGCAGACATGAATCACGGTTGTCATCTTCTGGGGATGTTCACTCACATGGCCCTGGAGCAGGACAGAGGCAGTGGGAAAACTAAAGGGCTTTGAGGGCAGACAACCCTGGGATCACTTCTGGCTCGACACACTTGCTCTGTGAGGTCATCTGAGTCTCAGTTTCCCTCATTTGTAAAATGAAAATCATATCCTATCTTCTTCATAGGTTGTTGTGAGAATTCTGTGACCTAAGTCTGAGATAGGCTGGCCCGGGCTAGCACATTAACACATGTCACCATGACCTCTAAATGAAGGTCCCTTTACCTGAATTAAACATGACCCTAGGCAGGTGTGGATGTGGCATCAGGTGGGACATTGGGCTAGGCCCAGGAAAGGTTCTTCCTGGACTCCCAGGACCTAGGGAGGGGTGAGGGAGGCTGAGGAGCAAGGAGCCTGCAGCCCCAACTGCATGGACTCAAGAATGTGAGATTCAGATTCAGCCCTTGCTGGGACTCTGATTGGCATGGGGTGGAAGCACAGGGAACAAGAATACTGCATTCCTGGTGTTAATAGGTCAGAGGAAGGCTTAATATATACCCCTAAAGAGAAAACTACCACATCTATGTTCAGGCGGTAAGGTGGGCAGACAGTATAAGGCAGAAGCTTAGAACAGGCTTTGGGCAATATTGCTCTGGGTTCACATCCCATCCCCAGCCCTCAGGCTCAATGTCCTAATCAGGAAAATGGGGAAAGGAGACCTGGGTGGCTCAGTAGGTTAAGGAAAATGGAGATGAAGACAGCACTCCCTCACCTGGTATGGTTAGGATCCAAGTATGTGATGCTGGGTAGATAGCCTGGTAGAGGTCTAGGCGCTTAGTAAAGTTCAATAAGCCTCAGCTGTAATTACTAACCATTAGGGGCAAAAATAGAATATGCCCTTGATATTATAGGAGCCCAGGGGAGTGGTACTTAACCCAGCCAGTAAGTGGGGAATTGGAGAAGGCCTCCTGGAGGAGATGAGACCCAAGCTGAGTTTTAGAAGACAAGTAGGTGTTAACCCAAAATGAGAAGGGAAATCCAGTCGGAGAGAACAGGATGAGAAGAGGCATAGAGTGGGATGGGTAATCACCAAGTGAGAGGTGAGGGTGCCAAGAGATGGGATTGGAGGGGCATTTGGCATCAGATGTTGGAGTCAGAAGGTTGTACTGATACTTCCTTTGATGAGGGGTATATATCAAGACCCTGATTTTCTGGGTCAGGAAACCTCTTCAGAGAGGGTTGCTTGGCCCTAGAAAGGGACAGGGACCTTTAATAACTTCTTTGAGTTACAAAAGAGGAAGCTGAGACTCAGAGAGGGTAGTGACTCACCCAAGTTGCCCAGCAAAGAGAAAACAGAGCTGAGGTTTGAACCCTGGTCTCCTGTTCCCCTCCCCATACTCTTTCCATGCCATTTCATCCCTTCCCCCACAACACACACACCTCCCTCCCATTGAGACCCCTAGCCTCCATCTCCTCTTGCTTTCTGCACCCTCAGGGGCTCTATGATTAGCAGATGATTCAAAGAAATGTTTGCAGAGACTCCAGGTTTGTGTCCCTGGATGTTGAGATGAAACCCACATGCAGGACAAGGTTTAATCAATAACCTGCTCTCCAGCACTCCCCAACAGGGATCTCTGCCATATTCTAGCAGAGACAAGAAATCTCCTTTCCTGCTAGCACCTGTGAAACCTGTAGTTACTCTTCCCTTGTCTTCATGCCTACCCTGTTTCTCTGGTCTGTAGGGAGAATCCTGGGGAAGCAGGAAGAAGGGGAAAGAGTTGGAGGCTCTCATGGAGCAGGATAGGGACCTCCTTAGTAGAGGGGCTGGTAGAAATTTCTGCCCTGGACATTTTGGAATAATAATAGCAGTACAAAGCATGGAATGATCCAGCAATGGAAATGACATATGTTCTGTTCCTGCCCTGCAGAGAGGTCAGGAAAACTCCCCATGGCTGTCCCCTCTCCTATCACTGTCTCAGCTACAGGAGTCCAGGTTCACACAAGCAGGAGGCTGGGATCAGAGCTGCTTTGGATTTTCCAAGTGTATTCATTTACATTCTGGTTTTGGAGAAGAAAAAACTCTAAAGAGGGTGATGAAGGTTGAACCAGGTAGGGAGAAAAAGGCAACCTTGGAGAAAAGGGGAATGCTCGCTCCTCAATTCATGCTGAGGCAACATGAAGAGAACAGACTCTCTGTGTGTGTGTGTGTGTGTGTGTGTGTACTTCTTTTTCTCTGATTATCCAGATAATACCTACTCATTGTAGAATATTTGGAAAGATGCATGGGGAAAAAATCACCAATAACCTCATCTCCCAGAGGCAGCTATTTTACAATTTGACATATTTTTAAGAAAGAAAGCTTTAAACAGAATAATCACCGCCACCTTAATCTATGTTGAATTTTTCCATCTTCTTTCAGTCTTGATCATTATGCAAAACACTATTGACATAATGAACAGCTTTGTGTCCTACTTTTTAAACTTCACATTTCAGTGTAAACATGAGTCCTATTACCTCACAGCCTTTGCAATTGTCATTTTGTAGTTCCACAATAGCCTGTGTCCTCAGCTGACTTCCCATTGTAAATAACACCGCAGGGAACATCTCACTGGAGAAGCAGAGCCTTAGGCTTGGGAGGGAAACCAGGCATCCCAGTTCCTTCCCCCAGCTCCTCATTGAGCAGAACTACCATCAGTTCAGGAGAATAGTTTGGAGGTGCGGTAAAGGATAAGGCGAAAGATTTGTGAGGTACCCCCCCCGCCCCCAAGGGACCCTCATAGGCCAATTGGAGGATCTGAGTCTGGAGTTCTAACTCTCTGACCTCTGGTGTGCCTGTAAGATAGGGAACATGTGTGTCGGGTTGTGAGGTGATGGTGGGGGTGTTCTTTTATAGATCTGCAGGGTAGAGAGGCTGTGTGGAAAAAGTGCGTGCTTGTGGATGCCTCCTCCCCGCTGTGGTTTGCACAGAGATGGCGCCCTCTGCTGTCCCTGCGCTTCCAGCCTATCAGGACCTTTTACAGTTTGGAAGTTCTTGACGCTAACTGTATCAGTCTGTCCTGCCCTGGTGCTTCTTTTTCAGTTGTGGGAAGGGCATCATTTAATGACACTAAAATAGATTCAGAGAGTTGGAAAGCAACTCTTTAGGTCCACCCCTGATTCCCAAAACTTTACCTCCCAAGAGACTTCCTGAATGCTACTACTTTGTGCAACCTCATTTATCATCTGAACTACTCTCAGATATCAGAAGTGAAACTGAGAAAAATAATTGAGAATGTGTCAGCAAGTACCCCACCTTAGACACTTCATTCAGGTGTGGCCCTGGCTCTGCATACCCTGGGGTGGGATGGAGGTGTCAGAACGGCAGATAGAAGCTGAGATTTAGCAAGGCTGCATAGATAGCTGACCTCCTGCCTCTGGTAAGAGCTATGTGTGGGTACATATGGGATGGTTAGATTAATCTTCCCTGCCTCCCTTTTCTGGCAACCAAGGAAGGTGGGAAGCAAGTGGCTGCCATACTAGGTAACCCCTAGCTAACTCTGAAATGTAGTTAAAGTTTAATGAGACCTATGTGGGGTGGAAAAGGGCAGGGCTGGCTTCCTGAGTGTGGGACTTGTGTAGTCACAGAGTGGCTGGACTTCTGCTGTCACCCTCTTGACATTCTTGACAATTTTTGAATGGGGTGCTCTGCATTTTCATTTTGTAGCAGATATGGGGATGAGGGTGGGGTGAGGAGTGGGGTGCAGTCTTTTGGTTGGATCTCCACCCTCCTAGGGCTGGCCAGGAGGCAGAAAATGGTAACTCTGAGAACCCATGGACCAGCAGCTCCTTGTGGAGCCCTCAGCTGGGTCACGTTCTGCTTTCTTGAAGCTTGGATCTCCTGCATGCTTCCAGTTCAAATTAGGGATGGTTTGAACTGTTGAAGCAGAGGATGATCCATGCAGGTTATTGGACCAGTGTGAACATGTCCTAGAGTTTGGGTTGGATTTTGAGTGGAGGTTACAGTGGGGGATGCAGCTCCTGATAGGCGCTGAAGTAGTCGTGAAGTTCAGTACCACGAGATGGACAGCACCCTTGAGGTGCTGGCTGGAGCTCTGTAAGGTCAATGACAGCCCTACTCCCCCACTGTGAATTCTATTTAGGAAGCAAGGCGAAAGGGTGGGCCAGTGGGGCCAAGCTCCTGGGCCAGGCCACAAGCCCCAGGGCTGGATGGGGCTTGGAGCCTGTGCTCAGGGGATTTGGCCAGAGTTAGAGGTCAGAGGTAAGGGGGAAGAAGGGAGGGAGGGAGCTTGAAATGATCTAACAGGGAGAGGCTGGTGTTCCAGGACCATGGAGCCAGGAGCTGAAGGCAGAGACCTGGTTATGGCCCTGGAGCCTCTTTCCTGTTCACTTGGAATTCCAGTATAGACTCTAGCACCAGTGCTTGTTGTGACAAACCCTCCTTCCTGCACCCGCAGGCCCAAGTATGCAGCCTCTACCTCCTGCCCCACGTTAAAAGAAAAGATAAGGGCACCTCTGGGCAGAAATGGAGGTATGGGAGGGCTGTTTCAGGGGAGGGAGGTAGAGCAATCCAACTATACTGACTTGGTGACAGTGAGGGAAGTTATGGAGTGTTTCTAGGAAACATGAAAATAACCCTTTTGTGTGGTTCAGATTACACATCTCTGAGCAAGGTGGCATCCCAGCCAGGGCCTTCTAGCAGCCACAATGTCCCCAGAGCCTCCAGGTTGGTCATGGGGCCCCTCTGTCAGAATGCAATGGTAGGTGGGAAATGAGTGGACAAAGGCAGAGGGGAGACACTTTAGGGAAGCAATTTATGGTTGTGGGAGGACAAACACAGGTGGTGTGCCCTGGACAGGACCCCCATCCTTTCCCTGGGAACAGGATGAGGCCCAGTGCTTCTGTTAAACACAACTCCATCAGGGCTCCTGGGTGGCTCAGTTGGTTAAATGTCCGAGTTCAGCTCAGGTCATGATCTCACAGTTTATGAGTTCGAGCCCCATGTTGGGCTCCGTGCTGACAATGTGGACTTGGCTTGGGATTTCTCTCTCTTTCTGCCCCTCCCCAGCTTGTGCGCTCTCTCTCTCTCTCTCAAAAAATTAAATAAAAATAAATTACCCCCCCCAAAACTCCATCTATACATAAAGCCTCATCTCCTGAGCTCATATTAACCCAAACTGTCCTGCTTATCTCTGCCCATGGCCACTCCACTGGCAGTCCCCCAGCACCAGTCTGGCTCTTAGCTGTTTCAGTCTCCTGGTATTTCTGATTCCATCTACCCAGAACACATTTCCTGATCAAGCTTGTACATCCTTTCAGGCCTGAAATGTCCCAACACCTCCAATTGGGTGATGTCTCCCTAGCCTGGGGCCTTTTGGCCCAGGCTCCCTACTCTGACAGCAGATGTCACTGGGTGTAGTCCTCTTGTCTCTTCCCTCATCAATCTCTCCCAACCCTGAGGGCCTGAGCTCAGTCAGGTCAGGAATGAGGTTGGCTTCTCCTAGAGCAGTGCTACTCTAGGAGCTACACAAATATTTGTCAGTGAATGATCCTTGTCTTGCTTTACTCAGCGTGGGTGGTCTGACTGAAGAAAGGTGGGTTCCTGTATGCCAGTGGCTCAGAACTGCCTTGAGAGCATCTCTGTGAAATAACTGTCTCAGGACCCAGCTGCTGGTGCCAATCCAGGTTTATCCAGTTGCAAGATGTATTGACATTGTTATGAAAATAATGTGATGGGGAGAACCTCAGGATTGAGGGGCAGTCTGAATTTATTTTACAGATAGGTCTGTAGATGGGGCTATAGATTGTCCCAAGTTACATAGTGAGGTAGAGCAGGGCAATGTCTGTTGAGAAGACCATTGGTTAACCCTCATGCTAGACACAATCAGAGGGAGGTTCTTCACTCCTCCCCTGTCCTTGGAATGTGCATTCAGCTGCTTGCCTTCCTCACACTAGAAGCTACCCAAGGACAGAACCTTGAGAGAGTGTGTTGCTGAGACCATCTTGGTTGTATCTGTAACTGAACCCAGTTAAGGCCTTTATGTAAACTCTTAAGATTTTGTCAGGTGGGTGCAGAGATATACTCATCTTGCAGCTGGCCAAAATAAGCCTCATATGTAAGGTCCCTTGCTTCCTCCCCCCGACCCTGGATATGGGGACTGATTTCAGATTACACCTGGGAAACTCCTGAAATTTAAAATGAACAATGTCAGAGTTTTTCTAAGACATCAATGGATTCAGGAAATCACTTTATATACCCAGAAAATCTGATCCTTTAGTGACCAGGAGACAGCCAGAAAACACAGTTCCCAAATTTAGCCCTAGTCTCTTATGGTTATGTTTTACTTCCAAGGACTTGAGGAATAACAGGGTCACGCTATTGGTTATGCTGGCCAGGGGATAGGAGGGGCTGAGCTAGACCGGTTCTGCTCCCCCTACAATGCATGAAAGGGCCCTGGAGAGTACCAGGCATGGGTAGAGACCATCAGCATGATCTGTGTGGGAAGCACGAATGCTGCTGGCAGCTCCTCAAAAGGTTAATCATGGAGTTACCACATGACCCAGAAATTCCACTCTTAAGTATTTACCCAAGAGAAGTAAAAACATATTCAGGTGAAAACTTGCACATGGCTGTACATAACAGAATTATTCATAATAGCCACAAGGTGGAAATAATCCAGTGTCCATCAACTGATGAGTGGATAAATAAAATGTGGTATTCTATTCATTCAATAGAATATTATTTAGTCATAAAAAGAAAATTCTAATATATGCTACAACATAAAACTTGAAAATGTTTAGCTAAAGAGAGTTCATGAAAGACCACATATTACGTAATTCAACTTAGAGGAAATGTCCAAAATTGCAAATCCATAGAGACAGAAATATTAGTGACTGCCTGTGGCTGGCAGTATCAGGGGGGAATGTGAGTGACTGTTAAGGGGTATGGGTTTTTTGGGGGCATGGTCTGTGTAGGAGGGCTCACCCACCCCCGTCAGACACAGAGCCTGTGAATGGTTTAAGAGAGAAGGCCTTTCTGTTACTTGGAAGAGGTGTCTCATCCTGGGGGAGGCTGGGTTGAAGCCCACAGTATTTTATTGGCTAAGCCCTTGTCTAGTGCAGAGACTGTACCACATACTTGGTACCCCTTCCAGAACAGGTGAGAACAGCCCTTCACTGTGTCAGACCTAGCTTGAGAGACCTCCTCTGCTCACCTCATTCAGAGCTGATGGTCCTACTCCTTATCAGCCCAGGTCATGGCCAGGCTAGTCTTTGTGCAGAGAGGCCAGGCCCTACGTTAATGCCCTCTTCCTGGTGTATGGTCTGTGTTTGTCCTGGCTGTTGAATTTGATGCAGAGAATGTAAGGGAGTGTGGTGCTGTGCAGGACCTGCAAGAGATGGTCTAAGGAAGCCTTCAGAGGGGAGAGAAAGCAGCTGAGGAGAGGATGAGGACAAACCAGGGGCTGTTGACCAAATCAGACACCTACAGGGACCCTCTGAGCCCTGAGATTGGGGTCCCCAGACTAGGATCCTCGTGTATCTGGGGATTCCCCATTTGATGACTACAGGGGGTTTCACTGAGAAGCCCTAGGCACACTCCTCTCTCAACCTCCCAACACTCCCCAGCTTCTCCTTCACATGGTCTTCTTGACCTATGACTTCCATTTGACTCATCCTTCTGTCTCTGATTTGTGTTCTTCCCCATCCCCCCTCCATAACAGAACAATCTTTCCAGGAGAGAACAGTGTCAAGATGCCCTTCTCATTCCTTCAAGTACCAGCTATTATTATTAAATCCTTCCTGTGTGCCAGCAGCTGTATCAGGGCTACAACATGAGCCACCTCTGCCCTCTCAATGCTCAGAGTCTAATGGGCCACAGTGGGGGTACCTGGGACTGATGCCAGAGCATGCACAGGGTGCTAACCAAACCTACGTGTCCTGAGAGGTCCTTCAGTGGCAGCTGATGTTAAAGCTGAGGTTATAATAAGGAGAATGAATAAACTATGAAGTGATGTGGAAGATGGGGCTGAGGATAGAATTGAGGGGGCAGTGGTTGAAAAGCGTTCCAAAAGAAAAAAAAAAAACAAAGAAAAAAAGAAATGCATTCCAGAAGGTGAAAAGCATAGCATGTGCCTAGAAAGGCTTAGGGAAAAGGAGAGTGTGGGTAATTGGAGGAAGACACAAGCCAATTCTGGCTCAAGGTGGAGTCTTGGGGAGGTACCTGGGAGGTAGGAACCAGTTAGATCACAGAGGTTCTTGTAATTAGTACCTCCCAGTGACTTCATCAGCAGTGGGTGAGGGGCCCTCACTGTGTGTAATCCACAGCCCCTTGAGATCAGTTATACCCAAGAGACACATATTTCATGTGTCTGTCTTTGGATGGGCCTTGGTGGCTTGGTGCCTGGGCTGCCCCATCCCTCATTGAGCCTTTATGCCTGTTTTGGACTCACAAATTGGGCAGAGGAGTATGTGACCACCTTGGATGTGTGTACAGAGATGAGGTTATTGCTCTGTATACCTCCCGGCATCGTGTTCCCCAGCCTTGTCCTCAGGCACCCCAGTAGTGGGATTCTTCTTGTTCATGATGGTCATATGTAGATGCTTAGGCTGTCAATCATTCAATTTGGTGGAAGAGCTCTTCCATGGCTTTCAGGAAAACCTATCCTGGTGACCCCTGAATTTACTTCATTCTGCCAAACATGCTGGATGTGTTTGGATTCACCTTCATCCCAATGATGGCTTGGTACAGCTGTGGCTCAACTACTGCAATGAGAAGCTGAATAGCACTGTAGGCTCATCTCCTGAGGGTCCAGCAGGTGTGGGAGGCACCTGTACTTCCTTCATGACCCCCACACTTCTCCCGAGGTCTGACTGGCAGTCTCCTTTCCTCATTGGGTATTGTATATGGGCTTGCAATGGCTGTCAGACCAGCCACAGGGTCGCATGTTTGTTCTCAGGGCACAAAAACCCTTCTCCTGTCCCCCAAGGAGGATTATGTTGTTGAGAACCTGGAGTAAAGTTGTTATTTACCATGATAACCAGAGCTGTTTGGATCTGACAGAAGGGACAGAATCTGCTCCTTGATAAATGAGATGGACAGTGAGTTACATAGAGGAGGGTGTTTCAGTGAGCTGAACACCATAAGTTGGTCTAGGTTTCTCTGGGCCTTTGGTGACGGTCATAGGCCGTCTCTTGCCCCTCTGTCTTCTCATCTGTCTAATGGGTTTGCTAATACCCACTTTGCCTCTTGGAGTCCCTATGTTGCCCAATGTGACACTTGTCACCTTGTTCTGTGACAAATGGACAGAGGAAACTTAGGTTCTGGTGTGTGAGGAGACTCACCAAAGGTCCCCATAAATGTCAGAGGCAGGACTTGAACCCAAGACTTTTATGCCCCAGTCTACACTACCACTTTATAAACCCTCAAACTCTTGTTTCTCACCTATACTGGACATGCTGCTGCCTGGTTTATCAGAGACAGGGTGAGGAGAAGCATACAGGGCAGGGACCTATAGCTAATGGTTTCATCAAGGGTATCACATTCCAGATTTCTCCCTCTGGACTCCCACCCAGTCTCACCAATGTTGGCCCTTTTCCAGGCAGGGCCTGCCTGGGTGTGTGACCCAGGCCCTCACCCTATCCCCACACTTGGCATCATCCATCAGCTGGCAGGGCTGGGCTTCATCCTCAGAGTCAGCAAACCAGATGTTTCCAAGGTGCAGCAGTCCAGTCAGGAGCTGAATGGGCAGGAGAGGACATGACATGTATAAGCACCTTCTCAAGAGCTGGAGCCTAGCCTGGATTGGGGGTGGGGGCTCTCCTGATGAATATAATCATGATAACAGAATAATAATAGAAGTTCCCAATTGATGCACATTCACTACATGACTCTGCCCACCATAATGCAAGCAACTTGTATGCATCATTTAATAGACTCCTTTCACAATCTGTGAGGTGTGTACTGTGACAATGCCCACCACACAGGTGGGGCCGGTAGAAATTAAATTAGTGCAGATCACACAGTTGCAGAAAGAAAGGCTAGGGTTTGAATCTAGGGCAGTCTAACTTTAGTTGCCTCTCAGATGCTCTCCTGGCCTTACAGGCATTCTTCTTGATGAGGCTTTGATTCTCAGTAAAGTATGGCCTGCCTGGTCACCTAAAGACAAACTTCTGCAAAAGAATCCCAATAGGCTGGCAAGCCTGGGGAGGCAGGTCAGGTAGCAAAGGTGGTCAGGTGCATTCTGGATGACTCAGACTGCTGAGTAGGGCTCCCCCTAAACTACCCTCTCAGCGTTGGAAAGCCAGGAGAAGGTAGTTCCTGTGGGGAGGTGCTACTGGAGCCTCTAGTCTCACTGGTTCCTTTGTAGATCTGTGGATGGGAGAGGGTCAGTGGCAGTCCAGGGGGATCCCAGGCCCAGGAAGGCCTAAAATTGGATAGATATTGTATGAGGAGAGGCCTGGAACTGTCTGTAGAGCAATGAAGGTGGACACTGCAGAGAAAGAAGCATATAGAGCTTTGGGGTCTCCAGCCTCCTTCCTGATGAGAGTAGCTTGGATTAAGAGCACAACTCCCACCCTGGGGAACTCACATGGCTCTTAACTGTTAGTGCAAAGCCAGTGTCTTCCTGGGCCTCCAGCACCATGCCAGGTCCAGACATGAAACTGGAGCACAGTATTTGCTGGCAAGCAACCCCCTCCTCTCCCCATGCCTCTGTTTCCCCAGAGATGGTGTCCTGAACTGGGGAAAGACTGGCTTCATGTGTTACTGCTCTAAAAGCTTCATTCAGAAGGCCATGGCTAAGGTAAAACCACTGACATCAGCCTGAGAGACACGTCTGCTGATAATGTAACTGCTTTTAGGCTACCTGACTTCTACCCCTGGGAAGTAGGCGGGCTGATGGGGTATTTTCTCATGTGGCAGAGTCGTATCATGGATAAAGTTGATGGGGGATTGGCAAACAAAAAAGAAAAGAGAAAAAGAAATAATTTTAAAGGTGCAGGCATTTCATCCTCTTCCATTCCAGAAGTGAGCCTGAGGCCCTAGGAGAGGCACCTCTGCCCCCAGCCAGGCTCAGCTCCTGTTTTCTCTTAAGCATGCAGGTATTTCTCCAGGATTAAGGGTAGTTGGAGGTCTTTTTTTTTTTTTTAATACTTTTTGCTATTTGTGCTGAAACCTTTATGATGAAGCATAATACAGCCTTCCTAGAAAAGAATATTATATTACTTCAATGGCTGGTTCATCTGGCAGGTGTACGTTTAACATTTTAAGAAATTCAAACTCTTTCCAGAGTGGTTGTACCATTTTACATTCCCACCAACGGTGTATGAGGGTTCCAGTTCCTTGTGTGAGGATTTATAACTTGTACTTTTATATTTCCTGCATTTTGTTTTTAAGTCAAAATGAGGTATTACATAAAACTCAAGATGTTGGCATTTGTAGATGAAATTAAAAACTACCTGTAACCTCACCCCCCTTGATGCATCTGTATTTTCCTGCAGAATTTTTTCTGAACACCCCCACATCTAATGAAGGGTGGACCATGATTGAGCCATTCTTCTGCTATTAGATATTTGGATTGTTTCTAATTTTTTTTAATGCTTATTTATTTTTGAGAGAGAGAGAATGAACAGGGGAGGGGCAGAGAGAGGGAGACTGTCAGCACAGAGCCCGATGTGGGGCTTGAACTTGTGAACTGCCGAGATCATGACCTGAGCTGAAGTCAGATGCTTAATTGACTGAGCCACCCAGGCGCCCCTCTAAGTTTTTTAGTTTTAAAAATAATGCTGCTATGAGCATGATGCTAAATAAATTATTTCAATTTGGTTATTTCATTAGTAGTAGCATTAGTTCATTCTTAGAAGTAGAATTACTGGGGTCAAATGCTTCTTGGTGCACACTGCCGCAGAACCAGTAGAGTATATCTGTACACATACATAAACATATGTGTGTGTGTGTGTGTATCCCAGACAAGTTGACATATGAAATTATCCATCACTGGAGTTAATTACTGATGCATTGCTACAGCATACATAAAACTTGAAAACGTGATGTTAAGTGAAAGAAGTCACAAAGGACTACATATTGTATGATTCCATTTATATAAAATGTCCAGAATAGGCAAATCAATAGACAGATTAGTGGTTGCCTAGGAAATGAGAGAATTTGGAGGTGATGACTAAGGGGTGCAGTGTTTCTTTTTGGGGTAATGGAAACGTTCTAAATTTGCCACAGTGGTGGTTGCACAATCCTGTGAATATAATTAAGGCCACTAAAGTGTACACTTTATCAAAAAAAATTTTTTTGTAATATAAATTCTATGCCCAATGTGGGGCTTGAACTCATGACCACAAGTTTGAGAGTTGCATGGTCTACTGAATGGGCCAGTCAGATGCCCTGAATTGTACACTTATTTATTTATTTATAAGTTTATTTATTTTTGAAAGAAAGAGTGCGAGCTGGGGGAGGGCAAGAGAGAGGGAGACAGAGGATCTGAAGCCTGAAGTGGGCTCTGTGCTGACAGAAGTGAGCCTGATGCGGGGCTTGAACTCATGAACTGCAAGATCATGACCTGGCTGAAGTTGGACGTTCAACCGACTGAGCCACCCAGGGGGCCTCTGTACACTTTAAATGGCTGAATTATATGATATATGAATTATATCTCAATAAAGCTGCTAAAAATATATCAGTCACTTATTGTAGCCAAAAGAGCGGTAAGTTTGGTATTTTATGGGTGTCGGTACAGTGACCTTGTTTTTGTGCTTAGAAAGTTTGAAGTGGCCTTATTTTGTCTCACTTTATCATGGTCTCAGAGTAACCGTGTCTGAGATTGGTTTTGTTGATTGCTTATGTCCAACAGGAGAAGAAAATGACTTGGCTGTGAGTATTAGAACAGTTTGTAGCAACACTGAGGTCTAATTATGAATGTCAGATCAGTTCTGAATGTCAGGAGCCATGATTTTTCTTCCTCAGCAGACACTAGGAACCTTAGGGCCCTCAGGGGCCCACAAGAATATCAATAAATACACTTGGAAAGTCCACAAAAGCTCTGGTCCCAGTTTCTTGCTGGAGTGAGCTTGGGCTTCTATGTGTGGGATCTTGCAAGGTGGGACCCCCAGGCTGCAAGAGAACATGTGCTATCTGTGTTGTAGGGACTATTTTTTATTTCTTATGTCTGTTGCTATTTCAAAGTATTTAAAGGCAAGATGTTCCTTCACTTTCTCTGCCAAGGAGGCCTCATCATACTCCAGTGACCACCTTCAGCCCTCCCCCTGCTTTGTTCACTCCCCCAGGATTACCTCAGTAGCCCAGGGAGGACACGTAGGTTTGGGGTGAAGGGGAAAGGAGGGGAGCAACAGCTTGTCCAGGCCTGGCAAGAAGGGAGCTTTTCTTGTCTTTGCTCTCCATTGCAGAGAGCTGGATTGGGAGTCCAGGCTGTTGATTAAGCCTTATTTTGTTTTGGGTTTGATCTCAACAGACACCTAGGGACACCAGAGTCCCTGTAGACTCTTCCTGGTATCACTGCCTTTCAGAGGATGCAGATGACAGGGTCTGGGAGAGGTTGGAGATCCCAGTGAGGCAGAGGCAGGACGGGGGGCATAGAAGGAGCCCTGGGAGGGACTTCAAATTTCAGCTCTGCCACTGTCCTGTCTGGACCTCAGCTTTCTCTCCTATAATTCAAATATAATTGAGCTCCATCATCCAGTGTCAAGTGGCTCCCACCCTGTTTCTTCCCCTATAAAATCAGTAATTCCAACAAACAAGTTCACTTTTCTGGCCTCATGTACCTCTTCTCTAGTCTTACCTCAGTACTCCTGCCTCTCACCAGATGCTCTTGTACACACCAGCTCTGTGCCCTCTCTCATTCTGTTCCCTAAGCTTGGATTTCCCTTCCCCCCTTTTTTGGTTAAAGTTTACTCATCTTGTAAGACTTGGTCACTCCTCACCCCCTCCAGGAAGCACTCCCCAATCTCCTGCCTGATGACTGGGTTAGATGCCTGATATTCTTCTGCCCAATAACCCTGACCTGAAGATTCTGTTCCAGGGTGTGTACTGGGCCTTTTCCTGACCCATCAGAACCAGGAATGTGGGCGCTCACTCTCCCACATCTAGTATGGGTCTAGGCAGAACAGAATCCAAATCTCATATTATCTGGTTTATTTATATTCTCCCCTGGAAACCTTTCTCTCATTGCTCTCCACTCCCACTCTTGGGCCTTGGGGGGTCCCAGAATACCCTACCATGTACCTAGGGCCTTGGGTATCACAGGGAGAGCTCATGTACTGGGGACCACAAAGACCTGATCATCCACTTCTGGGTCAGGCCAGGGATCCTTTTTGGAAATGCCGGGTCACTTGTCTGTGAGGGACAGGTTTCTGACTTGAAGTTGTGAGTTAATATCTGGATTTGGACCAAAGCATAATTCAGGAGAGAGAGCCTGGTATGCCCACCCCAAGCTCCAAGCCTTTGGTGCCCTGTCTGTAAAATGGACTCTGAGCTGGTTAAAAAGCCAGTGCACATAAAGCACTTGGTGCCATGCCTAGCATGTGCTCATGAAACCCCAGAAATTTACTGGGTTACTTGTTGGAAATGATTTATTGCATAGCCCTCTTACCCTTCATTTGCCTCCCACTTGTGTCTGTTCCCACAGGGGCAGGGGCAGTGCTGACGACTGGCAGGGAGAGGACAGAGGCTCCTGGGACAGTCACAAGTCCTCTGGATGGCAGTGCCACAGCTGGTACAAGAACATCTTGTACAAGGTGGGTGGGAAGTGGCAAACTGGGCAGAGGGAACCAGCTGCCAGGGTCTTGTTCATGACCTAGCACTTTTACTTTCATAATACCTTCTTTGTCCATGAACACAGGCTGCCAACATCCATGCAGGAGAAGGTTGAGTCCCACAGTGTGCCAGCCCTGGGCTAGGCACTGGAGTTGGGGTGGGGTGGGGGAAGACGATGAATAGTGAATCTTCCAGGCTTTCTGGGGGCTCTCAGTTTCCTTCAAGAGACACTCAAGGAAACAGGTGAGGACAGGAGGTGAGAAGTGCTGTGACGAGGGCTATGACTAGGAGGTAGTGGGAACAGAGTGAGGTGGTGTGCCAAGCATGAGTAAGAGGAGAGGGTTCTCTGAGACCTACTTGAACTAGACAATGAAGTAGGCCATGCCTTAGCTCCTGGACAAAGCTTGACTTCCAGAATGCAGAATAGGGCAGTGCCCATTGCTGGCATCTCTCAGGTTTGCTCACCAGACTAGACTTGGCTGAGGCCCACACACCTAGATCCCAGTGGCCCTCTGGTGTCATTTTAAATTATTTATTTCTAAGTAATGCGGGGGGGGGGTGGTTGGAAAGAAAGAGTACTGTAAGGCTTATGGCAAAAATAGCATGGTGTCCCACATGCCTTACACAAGTTCCCTTCTTCAGAGGCAGCTGCTTTCAAATTGTTCTGCAGTTTTGGAAGTATTTATGTCTGTATCTTTAGATCACATGCTTCTATTGTTACTTATAGGGTTTTTAATTTTAGACATCTGTTCAAACTTCCTGTTCTGATGTGGATTTAACCTGTACTTCTTTCTGCACTCCAATATCATTTTTTACATTTTGTAATTAAGTCAATATGCAATGTCTCCATTGTTATTATCATGTAAATATTGAGAGCCATATAATGCAATCAGATTGAATTTCCTATTTTAAGAATGTTTTGTTTTTCTGTAGTTAATAGTTAACTTATTTTTCACTTGCTTGTCTTTTGTTTTTGTTTTTGGTAATAGTTCATACATTTTATGTCCTATCTAAGAAATCTTTTCCAAACCCTTGGTCACTGCTATGCTTTATTCTAGAATTTTATAGTTTTACCTCATCACAGTAAGTCCATGATTCATTTTGAGTTAATTTTTCTATACAGTTGTAAGGATATGGTGGAAGCCCTTTTTGTTTCTGTTTGTTGTTTGTCTGCTTTGTTTTAGTTTTTGTATATGGCAGTTTGTTGAAAAGATTGTTCTTTTCCTGTTGCATTGCCTTGGCACATTTGTTGAAAATCAGTTGACCATATAAGGTAGATCTATTTCTGGACTCTATTCTGTTTCTGCTACCTATTACTAATTCTTTCACAACCTGACCATCAGAGCTGGAAAACACCCACTTGATCATGCTGAATCCCATCATGTCCTTTCAGCCCCTTTTCTCTATGGACTTCCTGGAGCTCTCAGACCTCCTGCTCCTATTTGTACTGGCAGCTGCCTAGTGCTGCTACCATATAACTGCCACCCAAGAGCATCTCTGCCCCTCCATCTGAGGATCCTGAGGGTACCCCCATCTGTACTAGATCCCCTTTTACTGGATTCTACAGCTTCTTCATTCTTAGTTCATTTCCTTGTGTTTGTTGTGGAGTACATTCTCTAGCAGTTTTCTGGTAGAGGAACATGGAAGGTAAATTCTTGAGACTTTAAACATTTTTTTTGTTTGAATTTTTTTAAAGAAGTCTTCATACCCAATGTGGGCTTGAACCCATGAACCTGGTGCCAGACAGGCAATCCCAAGGCCTTGAGCATTTAATGATTTCTCCTACATAACCTCACACTTGGTGGATGTTTTGAATGGATATATGATTCTATGTTGGAGATAAATTTCTCTCCAAAGTTTGAAGTTTTCTTCTGTATTATTTCAGTATGCTGTGGCAATTTCTAGTCCCTAGTGTGTAATGACTTTTTTTTTTTGCAGAAAGTTTTAGGATCTTCTCTTTATCCAGAGGCATTATTAAAATTGCCAGTGCAGGGGCGCCTGGGTGGCGCAGTCGGTTAAGTGTCCGACTTCAGCCAGGTCACGATCTCGCGGTCCGTGAGTTCGAGCCCCGCATCAGGCTCTGGGCTGATGGCTCAGAGCCTGGAGCCTGTTTCTGATTCTGTGTCTCCCTCTCTCTCTGCCCCTCCCCCGTTCATGCTCTGTCTCTCTGTCCCAAAAATAAATAAACGTTGAAAAAAAAATTAAAAAAAAAATTGCCAGTGCAGTGCCTTGTGTGGTACTTTTCATCCATTTGTGTGGCTATGTAGTATGAGTCCCTTCAGCCTCTCAACTCATGCTTTTCCATTATGGAGATTAAAAAAATTCTAATAATTTCCTCTCCACCATTTTCTCTTTCCAGAACTTCTACAAATATGAAGTTAATCATCTAAGTGTCTTATCTTTTAAAAAAAAAAAGGATATTCTATAACTCTCCTTTCTTTAACATTTGGGAGATTTTCCTCAACCTTAGCCTCCAATTTTGCATGTTCTGAGCTCGTAGAGAGGGAAGAAGAGGGGATAGGAACTACCCTGGGCAAGTATGAGTGGGGGTGTTATTGCTCTGCATGCTGCTTCACCCCAGGTCATCCAGGTTGTGAAATTCTTCTAGTTCATGTGGATGCCCATTCAATTTGGCAGGAACCTTCTCCTGGTAATCTCTTGCAGTGGCCCTTCAGTTTCCTTCATTCTGCCAGGCCTGCTGGACATGTGTGGATTCACATTCTTTCACAACAACAGAATGGCACAGCTGTGGTTTAACCACTGCAATGAGAAGATGAGGCAGCACTTCTGGTTCACTGCCTAAGGGCCCAGCATGTGTGGGAGGCAATCAAATCCTGAAGACATATGCACTTCCTCCAGGCCCTTCCCCAGGGTCATCCCAGAAGCATCATTTCTTCTTTGGACACTGTTTGGGTCCTTATCTTGGCTGTGGGGCCAGCCAAGGGGTGGCACATTGGTTCTCAGGCACAAGGGCCCTTCTCCTGTCCCCCTAGGATTATGTTGTTGAGAGCCTAGAGTCGCTGTTTGTAAATTTACCATGGTAGCCAAAGCTGTTAGCTTCTGACTGAGAGGGACCTCCATAAGCATCAGCTCCTTGATGGATGAAGTGGAGAGCAGATGATAGGAAGGATGGTGTGGTGAGATGACCACCAGAAGTTGGCCTTTAGGCTTTTTCTGGAGCCTTTGGTGACTGTCCCATGCCTTCTCTTGCTCCTTTGTAATCCCATTTGCCTAACGGGTTTGCTAATATCCTTTTTGTCTGCCGATTTGGGTATTTATGATGCCCAGGATGACATTAAGTATTATCTATTGCCATGGGGACCACAGTATGGAACCCATGTGTTGGAGATTAGACCTTCTCATGTTCTGGTAGACTGTCCACTCTATACCACAGAGGTGTGTGCCTTCAGTGGACTGAGTGGCCCTGCCCATCTTTAGACACTCATCCAGGGTATACCAGCAGGCACCCTGGATAAGGAGAGGGGCAGGTTTCAAGAGTCAAGCAACATGATTCACTATGCAGCACAATAATTGATTTTATGAAACCTCATTCTTGGATGGTTTAACAATCCTGAGGCCACTATCTGCCCTTCCCTGTGATGTGAATTAATGTCTGCATGGGTACATGGTCTTCTGGGGCCCAGCAAGCTATGTTCAGCCAGAATGCTCTCTACAGCTTGGAGAATTTCAAACTGGGGCTGCTGGTGGTCATAGACACTGGACCTACATCCTTTCACACATTTCTGGAGAACAGGACATGACATTTGCTTCTGTTAAATGACCTTATGCTCAGCTCCTCTTGAGTGCTCTCTCAAAACCCCTTTGCCTCAGCCAGTACCCCTTCTCTCTTCCAGCCTGAACTGAAGTTCAGCTGATGTTAAGGAGGTATGACTGGGCCCTGGACTGCCATGATGGTTGCCAATGGGATTCAGGACAAGTCAGGGCATATGTGGGGTTGGTCGTGGGCACCAGTGCAGCCATATGTCTGCTTCTCTTGGTGTCCTACCAGTCTTCTTTTCTGGACTAGTTTTCCCCTAAGGAGTGTACCCTGATTCTTCATGCTGCCCAATATTACTGCCATCATGATTATGCTGGGCAACTGTGTCATTTACTTTTCTGAGGACAAGAGTCTAGACTTTAAGTTGCACAGCCCTTCACTGGGGACACCCGATGTCCCCTGTCTGCATGGACATTGGGTGGGGTGGGAGGGGCTGTTGGCATCCACAAAAGTTGGGAGTCATCCAGAGTGGAAAGAGAAACATCTTCACTGCAGGGAGTGTGTATAGGAGGAATTCCAGGGATTTTCTCACCTCATCTTCTTCAGGTGTCAGGCCTACTGGGTTTGGATGCAAGTTGGGAAGAACTGAGTTCCTGGAAAGTGAGTGGACCCTCCCCTGGGCCCAATCTCCCCACACAACTTATAGAACAAGTTACAAGAGGGCAGTGGAGATGCCCACAGTGTGTGAATGCCTACTCATTCTAGAATGGAGCACAGGAATTGAGTACTGTCCATTTTCCCATGCTGAGAGGCCCCTGGAAAACATTGACCCTCCCTTGGATCCCTCTGGGAAACTCAGACCTCCAAGGCAATTCCATTTTAAACCTTATGAGGCAGACAAGCATCCCTGCCGATTAAAAGGTCAGTGTGAACAAGGGGTGGAGTCTATTGGGTTGGGGATGGTGACTGCAGGCAGGGACTATTCTCTGTTCTCTGGCGGTAAGGCCCAGGATGCTCCAGCACCACGTGCTGGACAGCGCCTTTGGAGTAAGCGCTTGGCGCCTGGCTGGGTTGACTCCTCAGCTCTTAACTAGACCTTCTCAGGAGAGTTGCTGGGGTGGGCCCTTAGCGGGAGTGGGGGAGAGGGGTTAAAGGGATGGGGGTAGTGAGGTGAGAGGCTGGTTGTCTTTGTCCCAGCGCAGCGAGGTAGGTGTCACATGACCCAGCCAGCGCCACCAATCCACATTAGCCAGTGTCAGGACTTATGGCATTATGCAGATGTGGAGAAAGGCTCCACAGGGATGCTGGATCCCTGCCTCGGGATTCACCCTTTCTAGCAAACTCTACCACCAGCAACTGACCCAGAGAAGGCCTGGGAATCACCCCAAGTCAATTAACGAGGCAGGAGAAAGCCAGTGCTAGGTCAGACCTGAAATATCTGGAAAACCTCATTCCAACTTAAATCTGTGAGAAACCAGCAAACAGCAGCCCTGAATTTAGCTTCCTGTTATAGGCATGTGGACCCTCAGTCTACATAGTCACTCCACGAACTGAACCGGCATCATGCAGCTGCACTAGAACCTCCCAACATGCTCTCAAGTTTTTGGACACAGTTTTGTATACATTTTTGGACACAGTTTTGGGGTTTGCTGTTGCTGTGAAGCCAGCCATGCTGGCTGAGGCAGCAAGACGGGTTCTCAGGCCACAGCTGTCTCTTCCAGTCCCCCAAAATTGAGAATGTGACTGAAAGAGTGATCACTTGTCAACTACCAGGAGAAACAGAGTTGTTTGGATCTGATTGGGAGGAAAAAATGCTGTCTGCAAGTGTTCCCTTAAATAGGAGCAGGAATATCAGGTAGAAGTGGATAGTACTGTGCTATCAGAAAAGGCCTATGGGCAATGGGGCTCTAGCATGTTTGTATGATAGTAAAGATCCAGAGGAGGGCTTGGTGCAGGAGAGGGCACTTAAAAATATTTTTTTTTGTAAATGTTTATTTATTCTGAGATGGAGAGAGAGAGAGAGCAGTGGGGAGGGGCAAAGAGAGAGGGAGACAAAGAATCCCAAGCAAGCTCCACACTGTCAGGGCAGAGCCTGAGCACAGGGCTCCATCCCATGAAACATGAGATCATGACCTGAGCTGAAATCAAGAGTCTGGTGCTTAACCAACTGAGCCAGCCAGGCTCCCCAGGAAATGGCACTTTTTAAAAGCTATGCTAATTTTTAAACTTATTATTTTGAAATACTTTGAAATTTACTGGAGAAGGTGGAGCAAAGAACTTCAGTAAACCCATCGCTCATATTCAACTATTGGTAGTATTTTGCCAACATTCTACTATACTCTGCTTTCATTCTCTCCCTCCTTCTCTGTTTCTCAGTCTCTTGAGTAAACACACACACACACAATTGTTATTATCACTCTTGTTTTGAACTATTTGCAAATAAGTTGTACACATCTTACACACAAGTAGTGAAAAAGTCAGGTCAATGGCCATTGTTGGGAGCCATAGCCCAGTGACTAATCAGCCTGTGCAAGATGGGGTAAGTGGGGATTTAACTGGAGTGATGTTTAGTGGGGACACTGAGGGAGCCTGGATATCATGATTTTCATCTCCTCAATGAGCCTGTGGGACAGGTTGTTTGCATCCATCAGAAGGCAGGTAACCCACCCACAACTCTGTCAGAGGAGGTGCCCAAGCAGGGGAGGAAGACAACTCTAGCCCCTAAATCAGTATATAGCTCTAATTCAGGGACTGGAGTTAGGGAAGGAGCTGAATTATCCCCCTACCACTTCCTGACCACCACTGACCATTTTCAGCCATGTGGTCTCCCTTCAGGGGGACCAGATTCTTGGCAGGGGGCTTGGAAAGAGGAAGTGGGTCCTTTCTACACATAGTGAGACACCCACACAGCCTTACCCCTAAGGCCCTGTGGAGACAATTCTGCTTTGCTTTTCTCCTACCTTGGTCACAGTTTTATCACTTTTACTCTCTCTTCCTGCCCCCCCCACCTCTCTTTTCTTCTGTGCTCTTCATGGTTTGCTTTCCTGTTCTGTGTCTGTTGCCTAAGAGCCCTTCTGTGTCTCTTGCCTAAGAGCCCAGAACCTCAGTTCTTGTTGTAATGGATTTTGTTGCTTTTATCATCTGCAGTCTCCCCTTTTGCAACCTCTGTCTGCCCACAGGCACTGGGAAGCTAAATACGGCCAGAGTGCTCAGGTAAATTCCAAGTCCAAGGGAGTGGGCCCCATGAATATAGGAGGGCAGGCAGTGGGGTCCACTGTGCCTTCACAGAGCTGGCAGTTCTCATCATCCTCTTACTTCTACATAGGGACAGTGAGTGGTGGGCCCACCAGCCCTCATAAGCATTCACTAGAAAGCTTAGGACCCCAGGTTAAAAGGAATCATCCTGCTGGCCACCAACCAGTCTTTGCCACCCTGCTCAGGGGGACCCACAGCAATGGAGGTTACAGGCAAGTCCAGGGCACAGTCACAAGTGGGATTACAAGACTGCTCAGAATGGCCAGATCCTGAGCTCCTTAGAAAATGACCAAAGGGTAGGAATGCAAACTGGTGCAGCCACTCTGGAAAACAGTATGGAGGTTCCTCAAAAAACTAAAAATAGAACTACCCTATGACCCAGCAATTGCACTACTAAGTATTTATCCAAGAAATATAGGTATGCTGTTTTGAAGGGACACATGCATCCCAATGTTTATAGCAGCACTATTGACAATGGCCAAAGTATGGAAAGAGCCCAAATGTCCATCGATGGATGAATGGGTAAAGGAGATGTGGTATATATATACAATGGAGTATTACTCGGCGATCAAAAAGAATGAAATTTTGTCATTTGCAACTGCATGGATGGAACTAGAGGGTATTATGCTAAGCTGAATTAGAGAAAGACAAGTATCATATGACTTCACTCATATGAGGACTTTAAGAGACAAAACAGAAGAACATAAGGGGAGGGAAGCAAAAATAATATAAAAACAAGGAGGGGGACAAAACATAAGAGACTCTTAAATATGGAGAACAAACAGAGGGTTACTGAAGGGGTTGTGGGGGGGGGATGGCTCAATGGGTAAGGGGCATTAAGGAATCTACTCCTGAAATCATTGTTGCACTATATGCTAACTAACTTGGATGTAAATTTAAAAAATAAATTAAATGAAAGTAAAAATATAAAATAAAATGTAAAAAAAGAAATAAAAACTAAAGACAGAAGAAAATAAATACAAGGAATAAAACTATTGTAATTAGGACATTAAGAAAAAGAAAGAAAATGTCCAAAGGGAAGAATGGAAATGGGTAGAGGCAGGAATAGTGGGAGAGGGCTTTGGAGTGTTGAGAGGGCCAGAGCCAGTTCCTCGAGGCTGGGCAAGGGGATGAAGGAGGCAAATGCAGGCAGCTGTGCACTGAGGGGCTCTCATCTCTTGCCCCTGGATGGCCCCCAAATCCCAAGGAGGCCATACTACAACCTGTCTTCTCCTAACTAGAGGAGCAGCCACATTTGTTGACCAGATGAAACCACTCCTGCTCCAGTGCCATGTGACATGACCCAGTTCACAAGCATTTGGGAAATGTCTGAATGTCACCTGAAGAATCAGGGTGGGGGATGTAGCACTCCCAGGGCAGGGGTCTCAGGGCTCAGGGAAATGTGGGGCCTCGACCCTCAGTGGTGTCCCACTGCTTTCAACTGGAGCTTTGAGAAGTTACAGACAGATTCAGCTGAGGGCCCTGGAACCAAAGTAAAATACAGAAGAAATGCAGTGAGGGAAGGAGAGACAGAGAAAGAATTACAACAGGCTCAGGCCAATCCAGTTCCCTTCTGTTCCCTGAGTGTCCTGGGCCGAGCCTGGGATGAAGATGAGACTCTGCTGGGCACTTAGACATTCTCAACCCCCCAGCCTCTTATTCATGCAGGCATTTCTCCAAGCTATGGGTTGAGGGTTGGTTTTCAAGGTAATTTCTGACTTTTTTTGTGCTGACTTTAAAATGTAACCTTTATGAAGAAGGATAATATATTCAAACCTTTACAGTAATACTGGTGTCAGTTTAGGGACAGATACAAAACACCTCTCATGACATTTTTATTTTTCTCCTTTTTCTGTTAGCAGCTACTTCTTGGTTAATTCAGAAACACAGCTGGAGGCTGCACATGGCTGCTGCTTTCCCCAACTATGCATAGCAGAGTGAGTATCCAACTGTTTGGCTCAAGGAGGTGATGGGGAAGACTCAGCACCAGACAGACCTGAGTCAGAAGGCTGGTTCTGCCACTGGAAGCTGGGGACTTCAGGCAAGTCACTGAACTTCTCTGGGCTTCACATTCCTCATGTATATGAGATTCCATCCACACCACAGCCTGTCCTCTGGGAGTTGTCTTAGGGCCCCACTACTCCCAGGACCTATACTAAGGCTGCATCTCTTCCTGGCCTCTGTACACTTCCATTAAAGGCTGTGATTACTGAGCTTCACCCACACCATCCCTGAACTCAAAGCCTAAAGTGTGACTGGATTTATCAAGTCAAATCCTGCTTAGAAAACACAGATCCATTCAATGAAGACCTATTTAGCCAGAAACTTTTGATGGGGGTCATTTTAAATAGAATTTTTTTGAATATTAGGGTGCCTGGGTGGCTCAGTCTGTTAAGCATCTGACTCTTGATCTTGACTCAGGTCATGATCTCATGGTTCATGGGATCGAGACTGGCATCGGGCTCTGTGCTGGTGATGCAGGGCCTGCTTATGACTCTCTCTCCCCTCTCTTGGCCCCACTCCTGCTTGCTCTTTCAAAATAAATAACTAGACATTTTTTTAAAAAAAGAATTTCTTTGAATGTTTAGATAAATTAGGGGATAATTGGTATTTTTAGTACACAGGATTAACATTCCATTATTTAGATACTCAATTTTTTTTTAATTTAGGTACTTTTTAAAGTTTTTCTAACTGTTGTGTAATTTCCCCCCATGACATTTTATGATACCTCTTTTACAGACTCCCTATGAGCACTTAGGAAGAGAACGGTGTGATCACCTAAACAAAACCAGAATGAAATGTGATTTGAAATTCTGGCTGGGGACGAAGTAGGGATTTGGCACATAGTTACTTTTGAAAGGGGACGAAACCTTAGTTTTTAATAAAGAAAACTTTATCAAGTGATATACTCTTTTATGTGCTCTACCTTCATTATACCAAAATCTCAAAATGTTTGCAAACAACCATTTGGCAGTAAGCTAATGTCAATTTGTCTTTCCACAAGGAATTTGCCACATTGTGTGTGTCTGAAACATCTGTGGAGATAAAGGTGAAGGCTTGGATTACTAAAACATTTCAAGGAGTGGGGGTCTCTAATAAACTTCAACAGGTTCTTGTCACTGAACCTATTTCCTTTTTTCTAGATCCTTTGAGAGATACACATCCTTTTCTCCTTACTCTGCCCCTATTCATTTATTGGGCTGATATTTCTTAGAAAAGTATCATGCCAGAATTTCTCCCTGAAGGGGGAATTAATTTTAGAATTTGATGGTAGTAGTGAAAAATTTTTTTAAATCTTTATTTATTTTTGAGAGAAAGATAGAACATGAGCAGGGGAGAGGCAGAGAGAAAAGGAAACAGAGGATATGAAGTGGGCTCCCTGCTGACAGCAGAGAGTCAGATGCAGGGCTTGAACAACTCATGAACTGTGAGATCATGACCTCAGCTGAAGTAGGACACTTAACTGACTGGGCCACCCAAGCACCCCCCAACCAGAGGAATTAAATGGCTTTTCAACGTCTTTTATTTGCTCCATCTCTGATAGCATTGTAGCTGAGTCTGGGGACACTGATCATTTATTCCTATTGTATCAGCTACCATCCTCTTTATGGGCAAAAACCCCAACTGATTTTGGCAGAATCCACAGTGCACCTCCAATCAAGATTCAAATAGATTCACCCAGGGGAACTTGGGTGGCTCAGTCAGTTAAGTGTCCAACTCTTGATTTTGGCTCAGGTTATGATCTTGCTGTCATGGGATTGAGCCCTGCATCTGGCTCTGTGCTGAGCATGGAGCCTGCTTGGGATTCTCTCTCTCCCTCTCTCTGCCTCTCTTTCTCTCTTTCTCTTTCTTAAAGTAAATAAACTTGCAAATTAAAAGATTCAAATGTATTCCTCAAAGACTTTCTCCAGCATTAATCAATACCCTAAAAATAATGAAGCCTTTTAAGGCATCAAGCTCGTAATAGAAGATTACAAGTCTTAAGGCCTTAGACTTAAGGCCTACGGTAGTCCCTCTGATACCCTTACTGAGAAAACCCAGTGGCTGAGGATGGAGGACCTTTGAGTAATAAATAACATTGCTATCTCTGGGCACACTGTTGTTCCGAAATCCCACATGCTATTGACATCTGTTCCCACTGAAAGCAAATGTTTCACTGTGATTGATGTATGCAGTGAATTTTTAGTATTCCAGTTGATAAGGATAGCCAATATCTTTCTGCTTACACTTGGAAAGATATATATATATATATATATATATATATGGACAGCATGCCCCAGGGTTTCACAGAGTCCTTACTTTTCACAAATCTTAAAAGCTGATTTGGATGATAGATTTCTGCAAGCTCCACTTGGTTGCAGAGAGTAGATGATTTGCTTCTCTGTTCCCCTTCTCAATCCTCTTCACAGGAAGACAGCATCCACCTGTTAAAACTCTTGGCCTTAAAGGGACATAAAGTCTCCAAAGAAAAATATGTAGTTTGCTCAAATTCAGGTTCAATACTTAGGGAATACTTGATCTGGGAAGGAGAACTACATTTGGACCCAGATGAAACCCCTCACAACTTCTTAACACTGACCGACTACTTTTTGATTCCCCTTGGAAATTTACAGAAAACTCTAACAAATGCAGATTATTCATAGTTTCCTGATGGTTCTTATTTAAAGGATGAATGTTGTGCTGAGTATGCTATTGTAACTCCTTTGGAAGTAATTGAGACAATATCTTTACCTTTTGGTATTTTTAGCCCAACAGGCTGAATTAAAAATCTTTTAAAGGTTTATTTACTTTTGAGAAAGACAGAGAGACAGAGCACAAGCAGGGGAGGGGGAGAGAGACACACACAGAATCTGAAGCAGACTCTAGCCTCTGAACTGGCAGCATAGATCCTGATGCAAGGCTTGAACTCACAAACTGTGAGATTATGACCTGAGCCAAATTCAGTCGCTTAACTGACTGAGCCACCCAGGCACCCTTTAACAGGCTGAATTAAATGTCCTTACTCAAGCTTGGACTGTAGCCAAGGGTAAAATTACAAATATTTATACTGATTGTTGGTATGCCTTTGGGGTAGCTCATGGCTTTGGAACATTATGGAAACAATAAGATATCCTTACTTCCAATAAGAATAGAATTTTATTTTTTATTTTTATTTTTTTAAAGTTTATTTAGGGGTGCCTGGATGACTCAGTTGGTTGGGTCTGACTTTGGCTCAGGTCATGATCTCATGGTTCATGAATTCAAGCCCCATGTCAGTCTCTGTGCTGACAGTGCAGAGTGTGGAGCCTGCTTTGGATTCTGTGTCTCCCTCTCTCTCTGCCCCTCCCCTGCTCACACTCTGTCTAGCTCTCTCTCTCAAAAATAAATAAACATTAAATTTAAAGTTTATTTATTTATTTTGAGAGAGACAGAGAGCGTGCAAGGGAGGGGCAGAGAGAGAGAGAGAGAAAGAATCCTAAGCAGGCTTTGAGCCCAACACTGAACTCAAACTCAAGAAACCATGAGATTAGGACCTGAGCCAAAATCAAGAGTTGGATGCTTAAACAGCTTAGCCACCAAGGAACCCAGGGAAGAGAATTTTAAAATGGCTCCGATGTCCAAAAATTTATTGGATGCCATATATTTTTAAATGCTTATTTATTTATTTTTTAAAGGGAGAGAGAGAGTGGGGGGAAAGGCAGTGAGAGAGGGAGACAGGGAATTTGAAACAGGCTCCATGCTGTCAGCACAGAGGCTGACAGGGGGCTCTAACCCATGAACTGTGAGATCATGACCTGAGCTTAAATCAAGAGTTGGACACTTAATCAACTGAACCACCCAGTTGCCCCTTGGATGCTGTACTTTTTCCAGTTGCTCTGGTGATTATTAAGATTCCTGGGCATTCCAGACTCAACTCCTTGGAGGCCAAAGTAACTTACCTTGCTGATATTTCCATCAAAAATGCTGCTTTCAAGGAAGCCAACAGCCAAACCTCTGTCATGGTTCAAGGGCATGTTATCCCAAATGATAATTTGAAAAAGTTGACAAGAGATACCCCAGAATTGTCCCAGAAAGGGAAAAATTTAATTAGAAATTTAATAATTGTTGCCTTAATAAAAGAGCACTCTGATTTCTTTTTTTTTTTTTAATTTTTTTTAAGTTTATTTATTTTTGAGACAGAGAGAGACAGAGCATGAATGGGGGAGGGTCAGAGAAAGAGGGAGACACAGAATCTGAAACAGGCTCCAGGCTCTAAGCTGTCAGCACAGAGCCTGATGCGGGGCTCGAACTCACAGACCGTGAGATCATGACCTGGGCCGAAGTCGGACGTTTAACCAACCGAGCCACCCAGGCGCCCCTAGAGCACTCTGATTTCAACCAAATAACAATCTGGCCCTACCAGAAATTCTAAAATCCCCAGTACTTACCATTGTACATGCACTGACCCATTGATCACCTGACAAACTGATAGCATTCATAAACTAGTATTTGTGGGGGAAAGTTAATAAGGCTGAAAAAGTGGTTACCTCACTTTCTCCACCTTTCCAAAGTACAGTCCAGGGAAATCTTTTCACACAAATGGATTTCATACAACTTCCTCTCTCAATATTTCATAATATGTTGAATAAATATGTTTTAGTCATGGTTTGTATGTGTTCTCACTGTACAAAAGATTTCTCTTGTAGACAGGCCAATGCTTTTTCTGTTGGAAAAGATTATCCCTTCCTGGGGAACCCCTCTCAAACTGTATAGTGATTAGGGAACCTATTTTACCAGTCAGGTGCTTTGACAATTCTGTGCTATTTGGTCAGTTTTACAACTTTTTCATTGTGTTTTCATTGTGTATACCATCCTCCATCCTTAGGGTTAGTTGAACACACTAAAGACACTGTTAGGACTCAATTGGCAAAACTTGTTAAAGCCCCTCCAAACACTTTGGCTGAAAGCATTGCCATTGGTTCTTATATATCTCAGATCTACCCCTTGGAACAAGATGTCCAATACACTTGGCCCTTGCCTCCTTTGATCCACTGTTGATAAAGGAGATATACTTCAATATTGTAAAGACCTAATTGCTCATATTAAAAATAACCATTCTTTGGGGCACTTGACTGACTCAGTTGGTAGAGCATGCAACTCTTGGTGTTAGGGTTGTAAGTTCAAGCCCTGTGTTGTTAAAGGCTACTTAAAAAAAAAAACACAACAACTGTGTTTTGATAGAACAGTCTTTTCACCATGCATTCCCTGGAGAAGATGACCTAAAGTATCACACCTTGCAACCTGGGGATTTAGTCTACTAGAAAAGATACCTCCAGGGTACCTGGCTGGTTCAGTTGGTAGAGCATGCAACTCTTGATCTTGGGGTTGTGAGTTTGAGCCCCACATTGGGTGTAGAATTTACTTAAAAAATAAAATAAAGAGTTTCTGTTAAAAACATTTTTAAAAAAATAGGAAAGAAGGAAGGAAGGAAGGAAAGAAGGAAGGAAGGAAGAAAGGAAGGAAGGAAAGACACTTCCAGAAAGACTCTTAAACTTCACTGGAAAGACCCTTTTTTGGAACTGCTTGCCATCCCTTGTGCCACCAAACTCCAGGGAATAGACTCATGGATGCATATGACACATGTAAAGAAAACACAAAACCTTGACTGGACCTGCCATCTGGTGACAATGAGAGTAAATATTTCCAGGAATTGAAGCAGATACAGTTTTGCCAACATGTCCAGACTTGGCCTGTATACCCTTTTTTCACTGTTGCTTCTTCTATCTCTTTTGTGGCAAAAAAATGTCCTTGTCCAAGTTTCCCAAAACTCTTACCAAAGGGACAAACCTCTTCTATGATTATGGCCTTTGGAAACAGTCTCATGATCCTGTGACAAATTATTTTTTACTTGCCTTTTCTGAAGGGTTACAAGGTTCTGAATTCACAAAAGTCTTCTTTCATGGGAACTATTATCTGACTCTGGATTCTTATTGAAATTCATGGTTTCTGAATTTACATCTTTATGGACTGTATTATTGATAACACATTTGGTTCTAAACAGTTTTTTTGAGACAACAATAGTACTTTAAAACGTCTTTGGGGGCACCTGGGTGGCTCAGTCAGTCAAGTGTCCAACTTCGGCTATGGTCATGATCTCGTAGTTTGTAAGTTTGGGCCCTGTGTCAGGCTCTGTGCTGACAGCTCCGAGCCTGTAGCCTGCTTCGAATCCTGTGTCTCCCTCTCTCTCTGCCCCTCCCCTGCTCATACTCTGTCTCTCAAAAATAAATAAATGTTAAAAAATTAAAAAAAATCTTTGGAGGGGGAGGGGCCAACATGGCAGAGAAGTAGGGGGATCCAAACTTCTCTCTTCTCTCAAAAAGAAGTGTTGAAGCCAAAGGACTTTGAATCTCAAGAGTCTGGGAGGAAAAGAGACAGTTGGACTTCCAGGGATCCACTGGGGCAACCTGATGGGTCATAGATTCATGATTGTGAACTGGGAGAGATAAGATGAATGTAAGGAAGGGATCTGCTTCTCTGGAGAGACAAAGGGAAGAGAAAGAGTGGCTGGAGAAGCATAGGTCTGTATCTGGACAAGAGAAAAACCTTGGACGGGGGTGGAGAAAGATCCAATCTCTAACTATGGGGCTTGCTCTGGATTGAGGCCTGCTGCCCAGATTGTGCACCGGGGAGGAGGGGAGGCATCCCAGGGCTTGATGGCTAGATCAGGGGTGCAGTCCACAGTAGCAGCAAGTGATCCCCTCCCTGGAGTGCTGTGGGATAGGACAAAGCCTGCCTGCACCCACCAGCCAGGGACTACATATCGGGTGGCACAGAGAGACACTTCCCAATTGCTGGGATGTGCAGAGTGAGAGTTTGAATCCCAACCAAGTGCCAGGCATGGAAATCAGGGGAGCGAGACAAACTGCCTCATTTACGCCCACAGCACAGTCAGGACAGCTTGAACAGAGTGGTTTGGGACACCGGGTCTGTGGAGGAGAGACTGGAGGATTGCCATTTTTCTCCCCACAACCACCAAGGTGGGGCCTCAGGGATTGGACAGTGAGACCCATAGCAGAGGCTGGACTCACCTGCACCAAACCTTGCACCTCCATGCCGGGGAACTGTGTATCTACTGGAATGGGATAGACACTGAGGAACCAAATGGCCCCTCCTCCAGAGAAGCGCTGTTGCATTGCCTGGTTTAACACTAGGACAATTCTTATTATATAGATACATTACTCCTTCCTTTTCTCCTTCTTATTTCTTCCGTCCTCCAGTCTGGTTACTCTGGTTGTTTGTTTAAGCAGACGTATTTAGTCCATTCTCTTGATACATGTTCCACACCCCCTTCTTTATTCTCCATTCTCTTTCTGGATTAAGCTGTATAGTTTCTCTGTCTGGACTTTATCATCTTTTCTTTTTTCCTGCCTGCTTCTTAATTTTCCTTTCTCTCTCTCTGGATTAAGCTGTATAGTTTCTCTGAATAACTTTATTTTCTTTTTCTTTTTCTTTTTCTTTTTCTTTTTCTTTTTCTTTTTCTCTTTCTCTTTCTCCTCCTCCTTTATTTTCCTTTCTCTCTCTCTGGATTAAGCAGTATAGTTTCTCTGGCCAATTTTTATTCTTTCTTTCCCCCCACCCCTGTCATTTCTCTCTTTGTATTGTATAAGACCTCTTCCATCAGCACCGCCTCCACCCTGTTGTAGTTGGTGTATTTGGTTATTGTTTGTTTGTTTGTGTGTTTTTGTTTTCGGTTTATTTTTTGTTTGTTTGTTTTCCTTTCCAGGGCTACTTCAACAAAAAAATCAAAGCACACTGGTTTGTGGAGGGTCCAAAACATCACTACGAGTAGGGAGATAAAGTAACCAAAGCCACAACAAATAGAGAGCAAATAACACTCCCCAAAAAACATCTCCTGAAGGGCCAGGACCTGGACAGTGTATGACCCCTCTTTAATATAGTAGTGCTTGCAGGTGCAGGGCACATAAAAAGCTTTTAAAACACAGAAGGGACAGAAAACTAGCCAAAATGATAAAACTGAAAAATTCTCCTCAAAAGAATTTCCAGGAAGAAATTACAGCTAAAGAATTGCTCAAAACAGATGTAAACAATATAACTGAACAAGAATTTAGAATAATAGTCATAAGATTAATTTCTGGGTTTGAAAAAAGCATAGAAGATGGCAGAGAATCTATTGCTACAGAGATCAAGGAACTAAAAAATAGTCATGATGAATTTAACAATGCTATAAATGAGGTGCAAAATAAAATAGAAGCAGTCACAGCAAGGACTGAAGAGGCAGAAAGGAGAATAGGTGAATTAGAAGATAAAATGGAAAAAGAGGAAGCTGAGAAAAAGAGATAAAAAATTCTGGATCACGAGGGGAGAATTAGAGAACTAAGTGATTCAATGAAATGGAACAATATCTGTATCATAGGAGTTCCAGAAGAAGAAGAAGAGAGATAAAGGGGCTGAAGGTGTACTTGAACAAATCATAGATGAGAACTTCCCCTATCTGGGGAAGGCAACAAACACTGAAATCAGGAGGCACAGAGAGCTCCCTTCAGACATAATTTGAATCCATCTTCTGCATGACATATCATAGTGAAACTGGCAAAATGCAAAGATAAAGAGAGAATTCTGAAAGCAGCTAGGGACAAACAGGCCTTAACCTACAAGGGTAGACACATAAGGGTAGTAGCAGACCTATCTACTGACTCTTGGCAGGCCAGAAAGGAGTGGCAGGAAAGTTTCAATGTGCTGAATAGGAAAAACATGCAGCCAAGAATCCTTTATCCAGCAAGCCTGTCATTCAGAATAGAAGGAGAGATAAAGGTTTTCCCATACAAACAAAAACTGAAGGAATTCATCAATAAACCAGCCCTATAAAAGATCCTAAGGGGGATTCTGAGTGAAATGTTGCAAGGACCACAAAGGACAAGAGACTGATATCTACAAGCATGAAACCTACATATAACACAATAACTCTAAACTCATATCTTTCAGTAATAACACTGAATGTAAATGGAATAAATGCTCCAATAAAAACATATAGGGTATCATATGGATAAAAAACAAGACCCATCTATTTGCTGTCTACAAGAGACCCATTTTAGACCTGAGGACACCTTCCGATTGAAAGTGAGGGGATGGAGAACCATCTACTATGATACTGGAAGTCAAAAGAAAGCTGGAGTAGCCATACTTATATCAGAGAAACTAGATTTTAAACTAAAGGCTGTAACAAAAGATGAAGAATGGTATTATATAATAATTACAGGGTCTATCTATCAGGAAGAGCTAACAATTATAAATGTTTATGCACCGAATTCTAAGCACCCAAATATATAAAACAATTAATCATAAACATAAGCAATCTTATTGGAAAGAATGTGGTAATTGCTGAAATAGACACAGCAATGGATAGATCATCTAGACTGAAAATCAAGAAAGAAACAATGGCCCTGAATGATACACTGGACCAGATGCACTTGACAGATATATTTAGAACTTTCCATTCTAAAGCAGCAAAATATACATTCTTCTCAAGTGCACATGGAACATTCTCCAAGATAGATTACATAGTGGGTCACAAAATAGCCCTTAATAAATATAAAAGAATTTTTTATCATACCATGCACACTTTCAGATCACAATGCTATGAAACTTGAAATCAACCACAAGAAAAAGTTTGGAAAACCTCCAAATTCATGGAGGTTAAAGAACATCCTACTAAAGAACAAATAGGTCAGCCAGGCAATTAAAGAAGAAATTAAAGAAATTAAAAAATATATGGAAACAAATGAAAATGAAAACACAACAGTCCAAACCCTTTGGGATGCAGCAAAGGCAGTCCTAAGAGGAAAATACATTGCAGTCCACGCCTATCTCAAGAAACAAGAAAAATCCCAATCTAACAGCACATGTAAAGGAAATAGAAGCAGAACAATAAAGAACCCACAAACCCAGCAGAAGAAGAGAAATAATAAAGGTCAGAGCAGAAATAAACAGCATAGAATAGAAAAACCAGTAAAACAGATCAATGAAACTAAGAGTTGGTTTTTTGAAAAAATAAACAAAATTGATAAACCTCTAGCCAAAAGGAAAAGAGAGAGTACCCAAGTTGATAAAATCATGAATGACAATGGATTTATTACAAAAATCCCTCAAAAATACAAGAAATTATCAGAGAATACTATGAAAAATTGTATGCCAACAAACTGGGCAACCTGGAAGAAATGGACAAATTCCTAAACGCTCACACACTACCAAAACTCAAATGGGAAGAAATAGAAAATTTGAACAGACCCATAATTAGTAAAGAAATTTAATCAGTTATCAAAAATCTCCCCAGTCTCTTTAACAAATGGTGTGGGGAGAACTGGACAGCAATATGCAGAAGGATGAAACTAGACCACTTTCTCACACCATTCACAAAAATAAACTCAAATGGATAAAGGACCTGAATGTGAGACAGGAAAACCTCTCTGACCTCAGCTGTAGCAATTTCTTACTTGACATATCCCCAAAGGCAAGGGAATTAAAAGCAAAAATGAACTATTGGGACCTCATGAAGATAAAAAGCTTCTGCACAGCAAAGGAAACAATCAACAAAACTAAAAGGCAACCAACGGAATGGGAAAAGATATTTGCAAATGAGATATCGGACAAAAGGCTAGTATCCAAAATCTATAAAGAGCTCACCAAACTCCACACCCAAAAAACAAATAATCCAGTGAAGAAATGGGCAGAAGACATGAATAGACACTTCTCTAAAGAAGACATCCGGATGGCCAACAGGCACATGAAAAGATGCTCAACGTCGCTCCTCATCAGGGAAATACAAATCAAAACCACACTCACATACCACCTCACGCCAGAGTGGCCAAAAGGAACAAATCAGGAGACTATAGATGCTGGAGAGGATGTGGAGAAACAGGAACCCTCTTGCACTGTTGGTGGGAATGCAAACTGGTGCAGCCACTCTAGAAAACAGTGTGGAGGTTCCTCAAAAAATTAAAAATAGACCTACCCTATGACCCAGCAATAGCACTGCTAGGAATTTACCCAAGGGATACAGGAGTACTGATGCATAGGGGCACTTGTACCCCAGTGTTTATAGCAGCACTCTCAACAATAGCCAAATTGTGGAAAAAGCCTAAATGTCCATCAACTGATGAATGGATAAAGAAATTGTGGTTTATATACACAATGGAGTAATACGTGGCAATGAGAAAGAATGAAATATGGCCCTTTGTAGCAACATGGATAGAACTGGAGAGTGTTATGCTAAGTGAAATAAGCCATACAGAGAAAGACAGGTACCAGATGTTTTCACTCTTATATGGACCCTGAGAAACTTAACAGAAGACCATGGAGGAGGGGAAGGAAAAAAAAAAAAAGAGAGGTTAGAGTGGGAGAGAGCCAAAGCATAAGAGACTCTTAAAAAATGAGAACAAACTGAGGGCTGATGAGGGGGTGGGAGGGAGGGGAGGGTGGGTGATGGGTATTGAAGAGGGCATCTTTTGGGATGAGCACTGGGTGCTGTATGGAAACCAATTTGACAATAAATTGCATATATTAAAAAAAAAATCTCCCAACAAATAAGAGTCCAGGACCAGATCGCTTTCCTGTGGAATTCTACCAGACATTTAAAGCTATCCTTCTCAAGCTGTTCCAAAAAATAGAAAGGGAAGGAAAACTTCCAGACTCATTCTATGAAGCCAGCATTACTTTGATTCCCAAACCAGACAGAAACCCCACAAAAAAGAAGAACTACAGGTCAATATCCCTGATGAACATGGATGCAAAAATTCTCAACAAGATACTAGCAAATTGAATTCAGCAGCATATGAAAAGAATATTCACCATGATCAAGTGGGATTCATTCCTGGCCTGCAGGGCCAGCTCAATATTAACAAATCAATCAATGTGATACATCACATTAATAAAAGAAAAGAACTATATGATCCTGTCAATAGATGCAGAAAAAGCATTTGACAAAATTCAGCATCCTTTCTTAATAAAAACCCTCAAGAAAGTCAGGAAGAAGGAACATACTTAAACATCACAGAAGCCATATATGAAAAGCCCACAGCTAATATCATCCTCAATGGGGAAAAACTGAGAGTTTTCCCCCTGAGATCAGAAATTTGACAGGGATGTCGACTCTCAGCACTGTTGTTTAACATAGTGTTGGAAGTGTTAGCATCAGCAATCAGACAACAAAATGAAATAAAAGGCATCAAAATTGGCAAAGAAGTCAAACTTTCACTTTTTGCAGACATGATACTCTACAAAAGACTCCACCAAAAGACTCCTAGAATTGGTACATGAATTCAGCAAAGTAGCAGGGCACAAAATCAATGTACAGAAAGCAGTTGCATTTTTATACACTAACAATGAAGCAACAGAAAGAGAAATAAAGAAACTAATCCCATTTACAATTGCACCTAGAACCATAAAATACCTAGGAATAAACCTAACCAAAGATGTAAAATATCTGTATGCTGGAAACTGTAGAAAGCTTATGAAGGAAACTGAAGAAGATACAAAGAAATGGAAAAGCATTCCATGCTCATGGATTGGAAGAATAGATATTGTTAAAATGTCAATACAACCCAAAACAATATACACATTCAATGCAATCCCAATCAAAATTGCACTGGTATTCTTCTCAAAGCTAGAACAAACAATCCCAAAATTTGTATGAAACCACAAAAGACCCCGAATAGCCAAAGTAATACTGAAGAAGAAAACCAAAGCAGGAGGCATCACAATCCCGGACTTCAGCCTCTACTATAAAGTTGTAATCATCAAGACAGTATGGTACTGGCACAAAAGCAGACACATAGACCAATGGAATAGAATATATAACCCAGAATTGGACCCCCGAATATATGGCCAGCTGATGTTTGACAAAGCAGGAAAGAGTATCCAATGGAAAAAGTCTCTTCAGAAAATGGTGTTGGGAGAACTGGACAGCATCATGTAGAAGAATGAAACTAGACCACTTTCTTATACCATTCACAAAAATAAACTCAAAATGGATAAAGGACCTGAATGTGAGACAGGAAACCATCAAAACCCTAGAGGAGAAAGCAGGCAACAACCTTTTTGACCTCAGCTGCAGCAACTTCTTACTTGACACATCTCCAAAGGCAAGGGAATTAAAAGCAAAAATGAACTATTGGAACCTCATGAAGATAAAAAGCTTCTGCACAGCAAAGGAAACAATCAACAAAACTAAAAGGCAACTGATAGAATGGGAAAAGATATTTGCAAATGACATATCGGGCAAAGGGTTAGTATCCAAAATCTAGAAAAAACTCACCAAACTCCACACCTGAAAATCAAATAATCCAGTGAAGAAATGGGCAGAAGACATGAATAGACACTTCTCTAAAGAAGACATCCAGATGGCCAACAGACACATGAAATGATGCTCAACATCACTCATCATCAGGGAAATACAAATCAAAGCCACAGTGAGATACTACCTTACACCAGTCAGAGTGGCTAAAAGGAACAAATCAGGAAACTATAGATGCTGGCGAGGATGTGGAGAAATGGGAGCCCTCTTACACTGTTGGGGGGAATAGAAAGTGGTGCAGCCACTCTGGGAAACAGCGTGACGGTTCTCAAAAAATTAAAAATAGAACTACCGTATGACCCAGAAATAGTACTGCTAGGAATTTACCCAAGGAATACAATGTGCTGATGCATAGGGGCACATGTACCCCTATGTTTATAGCAGCACTTTCAACAATAGCCAAATCATGGAAAGAGCCTAAATGTCCATCAACTGATAAATGGATAAAGATGTGGTTTATATATACAATGGAATACTACTTGGCAATGAGAAAGAATGAAATCTTGTCATCTGCAGCATCATGGATAGAACTGAGGGTATTATGCTAAGTGAAATAAGTCAGTCAGAGAAAGACAGATATCATGTTTTCACTTATGTGTAAATTTTGAGAAACTTAACAGAAGATCATGGGGGAAGGGAAGGGGAAAAATAGTTACAGAGAGGGAGGGAGGCAAACCATAAGAGACTCTTAAATACAGAGAACAAATTGAGGGTTGAAGGGGGTTAGGGAGAGGGGAAAGTGGGTGATGGGCTCTGAGGAGGGCACTTGTTAGGATGAGCACTGGGTGTTGTATGTAAGCCAATATGACAATATATTAAAAATAAATAAAATAAAATAAATAATAAATAAAACATCTTTGAAGTTTTGCTGTTTTGCAAAAAGTTCATTAGCTACTGTTCCATGTTTATACCTGCCCTGTATCTTCCCAAATGCACTTGGTTAGTTCTTTCAGTGTGCTCCTGCACTATTCACTATTCATCTTTTGTGGCTGATTTAAGCAGAGACTTTAGGAAGTATACACGACTCCAGCTTTGCTTTCATGGGATGAACCTTCCTTCCTAAGTCTGAATAAGTGCCAATAAATATTTCAGTTGGCTCCTTTGAGACCTAGAGCCCTGATTTAGAACCATGATACAATTTGGAATTGTTAAGTTACTCTTTCTGTTTTGTATAATTGTTTTAAATTTTATATTTTGTTGCCTATAGAACTTAAAAAAAAAAAACAATAATATACCCAATAAGGTGATGCTGGCTCAATGCTTCAAGATAATTTCTGACAACCTTGGGAAGATATGGAGTTTAGATGGGAAGGACCTGAGAGTTGTCCTTTCTAACCTTGTTACTCAAATGTGGCCTTAAGTAGTTTCCAATTGCTATGCATTTTGCCTCTGATGTAGGACATGACAACCAGGAAAGATTCTTCCTGGTCCTGAGGGACAAACCACTAAGTATGGAGAAACTTACTCTTTTTTTGTTTGTTTCAATTTTCTTGTATTTTATTTTTTAATTTTTATTTTAGACAGGGAGAGCGAGAGAGAGAGCGAGCATGTGCGAGTGGGGGAGGGGCACAGAGGGAGAGATTGAGAATCCCAAGCAAGCTCCATCCTCAGCACAGAGCCCAACTCAGGGCTCAATCTCATGACCCTGGGATCATGACTTGAGCCAGAATCAACAGTTGGACACTCAACTGACTGAGCCACCCAGGCACCCCTAAATATTTTATTTTCTTTTTATTTTTTTCTTGACATTTTTTATTGTTTTACATTTACATCTAAGTTAGTTAGCATATGGTGCAATAATGATTTCAGAAGTAGAATCCAGTGATTCATCCCCTACATATAATACCCAGTGCTCATACCAACAGGGTCCTCTTAATGTCCCTTGCCCATTTAGCCCATCCTCCCACCCAAAACCCCTCTAGAAACCCTCAGTTTGTTTTCTGTATTTGTCCCCATCCATTTTTATATTAGTTTTGCTTCCCTTCCTTATGCTCATCTGTTTTGTATCTTAAATTACAAAACTGAGTGAAGTCATATGATATTTGTCTTTCTCTGACTAATTTTGCTTAGCATAATACACTCTAGTTCCATCCATGTTGTTGCAAATGGCAAGATTTCATTCTTTTTGATTGCCTAGTAATACTCCATTGTATATATATACCACATCTTCTTTATTCATTCATCTGTCAATGGACATTTGGGCTCTTTCCATACTTTGGCTATTGTCTACAACACTGCCATAAACATTGGGGTGCAGGTGCCCCTTCGAATCAGTACACCTGTATCCTTTGGATAAATACCTAGTAGTGAAATTGCTGGGTCATAGAGTAGTTCTATTTTTAATTTTTTGAGGAACCTCCATACTGTTTTCCTGAGTGGCTATACCAGTTTGCATTACCGCCAGGAGTGCCAAAGGGTTCCTCTTTCTCTGCATCATTTCCAACATCTGTTGTTGCCTGAGTTGTTCATTTTAGCCAATGGTATCTCATTGTGGTGGTATCTCATTGTGGTTTTGATTTGTATTTCCCTGCTAATGAGTGATGGTGAGCATTTTTTCACATGTCGGTGAGCAATGTGGATGTCTTCTTTGGAAGAAGGTCTATTCATGTGTTTTGCCCATTTCTTCACTGGATTATTTGTTTTTTGGGTGTTGAGTTTGATAAGTTCTTTACAAATTTTGGATACTAACCCTTTATCTGATATATCTTTTGCAAATATCTTTTCCCATTCTGTTAGTTGCCTTTTAGTTTTGCTGATTGTTTCCTTCACCGTGCAAAAGCTTTTTATCTTTTTATTTTATTTTGTTTTATTTTATTTTAATTTTTTAAATGTTTATTTATTTTGAGAGAGAGAGAGAGAGAGAGAGAGAGAGAGAGAGAGAGAGAAGCGGCAGGGAGAGAGGTAGACACATAATCTGAAGCAGACTTCAGGCTCTGAGCTGTCATGACAGCACAGAGCCCAACACAGGCCTTGAACTCATGGACTGAGAGATCATGACCTGAGCCAAAGTTGGATGCCTAACCGACTGAGCCACTCAGGCACCCCCAGAAGCTTTTTATATTGATGAGTTCCCAATAGTTCATTTTTGCTTTTGTTTCCCTTGCCTCCAGAGACATGCTGAGTAAGAAGTTGCTATGGCTGAGGTCAAATAGACTTTTGCCTGCTTTTCTCCTCTAGGATTTTGATGGCCCCTGTCTTATGTTTAGGTCTTTCATCCATTCTGAGTCTATTTTTTTTTCAACGTTTATTTATTTTTGGGACAGAGAGAGACAGAGCATGAACGGGGGAGGGGCAGAGAGAGAAGGAGACACAGAATCGGAAACAGGCTCCAGGCTCTGAGCCATCAGCCCAGAGCCCGACACGGGGCGCGAACTCACGGACCGCAAGATCGTGACCTGGCTGAAGTCGGACGCTTAACCGACTGCGCCACCCAGGCGCCCCCTGAGTCTATTTTTATGTATGGTGTAAGAAAGTGGTCCAGGTTTGTTCTTCTGCATGTCGCTGTCCAGTTTTCTCAACACCATTTGTTGAAGAGGCTGTCTATTCCATTGGATATTCTTCCCTGCTTTGTCAAAGATTAGTTGGCCATAACTTTCTGGGTTCTCTATTCTGTTCCATTGATCTAAATGTCTGTTTTTGTGCCAGCACCATACTGTCTTGATGTTTAAAGCTTTGTAATATATCTTAAAGTCTGGAATTTTAATGCCTCCAACTTTTGTTTTCTTTTTTATGATTGCATTGGTTATTTGGGGTCTTTTCTGGTTCCATACAAATTTTAGGATTGTTTGTTATAGCTCTGTGAAGAATGCTGGTGTTATTTTGATACGACCTAAATATTTTATTTTTAAGTGATATCTACTTAAGTTAATCTCTACTTAAGCCCCAGCGTGGGGCTTGAACCCACATCCCCAAGATCAAGAGTCACATGCTCCACCAAATGAGCCAGCCAGGTGCCCTGAGAAACTTAACTCTTGATCAGTGATGCTTTCAAAGAAATATCTTGATCGAAAGGGGGAAATGTGGGAATTAATAAAAGAAAACCTTGTTTATAATCGAGTGGGGAGGCTAGCAGGAAGAGCTCTCAGACCCTATCACTTGCTGTCAATTGCAGACCCAACAGGAAGAAAGGGACCTTTTATATGGCTGCTACTTTAGCTTAGTTTTTGCAGTAACAGCTGAATTTTATTTCTCAACAGGAGAAGGAGTGTAAGGGTTGCACTGCACTGAAAGAGACACAGATCTCAGGTGACATGTCCTCTCCATTTTAGTGACAGGGTTGCACTTCTCTACCAAGCCAGCATCTGAGTGAGAAGCACATGTATAGGGTAATGGATATATGTAACAGGGAGATGGATGTGGAAGAATATCAAATATTAAAATCAGGGCCACTATAAGGGAAACCATAAGATCAAACAGACTGGCAGAGACCAAAGAAGGCAGAGTAATGTACTTCCAAAAGGGAGAAATAGGAAAGAAGGAGTAACAGGTCCTAAGGAAGTCCAAAATCGAATAGGGCAAACAACATTAAACTATAAAGACTGAGAATAATCCCTTTTGGCTGATGCTCTGCCTGAAACTCTCTGAGGGGGTTAGGGGTTTCTCTGAGGAGATTGGGAGCATCCTGGCCACTCTGAACCAGTGAGACAGTCCCATCCTTTGAAAACTCTTCTGTCTAGGGGCTGTGTACTCTGGGCCTGTCGTGGGCACAGCAGCCTGCTGATTTCTGAATAGTGTTCAGGGACATTCTTCCATCATCCCAGTGTTTTTTCAAGAATAGCGCCTGGCTTCTATTGAGATGACTGATCCACACTAACCTCCTGGTCAAATGGTGACTTAGTCTCATCACTAGTGCCTCATTTTTTGCAATATGTGTAGGCTGAGACTCTAAGTTCTGCTCTTGTCTGCTCAACAATTATACCTTTAAGTCATTTCTTTTCACATTTCATCATAAACTGTTAGGTGAAGCCGAGTCACACCTTCCACATATTGCTTAGAAATCTCTTCAGCTAAGGACTCCTGGGTGGCTCAGTCAGTTGAGCCTCTGACTTTGGCTCAAGTCACAATAATACAGTTTGTGGGTTCAAGTTGTGCTGACAGCTCAGAGCCTGGAGCCTGCTTCTGATTCTGTGTCTCCCTCTCTTTCTGCCCCTCCCCTGCTCATGCTCTCTCTCTCTTTCAAACAATGAATAAACATTTAAAAAATAAAAATAAAAAAGAAATCTCTTCAGCTAAACATCCAGTTCCATCACCTGCAAGGTGGACACCTTTCATGAAATATCAGCACACAAACACAAATCAGCCAAGTTCTTTGTCACTTTACAGCAGGGACCACCTTTCTTTCAGTGCCCAATAACATGCTCCTCATTTCTGTGTGCCATCACCAGAATGGCCTTCACTGTCCACATGTCTACCAATGTTCAGTTCATGGCCTCTTAGGGGTTCTCTAAGGAGATGGAGGCTTTCTCCCACAGCTCTCCTGTTTTCTTTCTGAGCCCTCACCAGAATTACCTTTTAAAGGTTCATTCATGGCAATGTAGGCATCTCATTTTCTAGCATACATTTCAAAACTCTTCTGGCCTCAACCCATTGCCCACTTCCAAAGCCGCTTGCACATTTTTAGGTATTTGTTACAGCAGCGCCCCATTTCTTGGTACCAATTCCGACTTAGTACATTTGGGCTGCTATAACAAAAATACCATAGACTGGGTGGCTTAAACAACAAACATTTATTTCTCACAGTTCTGGAGAATGGGAAGTCCAAGAGCAAGGCACAAGCAGATTTGCTTCCTGTTTCACAGACCACCATCTTCTCTCTCACAAGGTGGAAGGAGGGCAAGAGAGCTCTCTGGGGTCCCTTATACAAAGGCACACTCTTGTCCATGAGCACAGCATCCTATGACCTTATCACCTCCCAAAGCTCTACCACCCAATACCATCACATTGGGGGTTGGGAATTCAACATATGAATTTGGGGGAATGCAAATTCAGACCATAGCAGACTCCTTGCCAGCACTTGGTATTGCCAGTCTTTTAAATTTTAGTCATTCTGTACAGAGTATGGTGGTATCATATTATGATTTTAATTTCTATTTACATTATTTTCCTTTGGCCCGAATACCTTTCTTGTGCAGATCTGCTAATGAAAATTTCTCATGGTTTTTGTCTTTTTTTTGTCTTTTGTCTTTATTTTGTCTTTAGTTTTAAGAGAGGGGAAGGGAAATTTGGGCCTCACTTCCTCTTACCTACTTCTCACTGAGGAGAGCTCCTAAGCATCTCTGCCACATGGTTAAGAAGTTTGTGCAAAGCCCCAGATCCATTCCCTGTCCTGAGAGGCTTCTTGGAGAATCTGGCTGGGAAGTCCTGATTCCTTTGATCTCTGTTTGTGTTAGGGAATTTAAGGTGGGATCTTTGTGGGTCTGCAAGTGGGAGAGGGTGTGAAAAATAGAAAAGTGTGGGGTTTGGGTGGTAGGATGAGTGTGTTCATAAAATAATGGTAACTTCTTTTGTCTGTGCTCTCCCAATGGTTCTGGGACTGGGAATAATGCAATTATTCTTTATCCCTTTTGTTCTTTTGAAGTTTTCCTTGAAGTTTAATTATAGGTCAGACTGTTACTGTCTAGAATTGGGGAATGAATAGCATTTCACTGCTATAAAATAACATGCAGAGAGCTGGAAACTGATTACTCCACTTCACCTGAACCAACAACCCTACTCACTTTAACATCTGAACTACTTCAATACCAGAGGAGAAACAGAGGTGAGCAGATGAGAATAAGGCAGTAGGTCCCCTAAAGATGCCAATCTCAGACACTTCTTCTGGTGCTGGCCCTGGGATCCCCATGCCCTGGGAGGGAAAGAGGTGTTAGAGTTGCAGCAAGAACCAAGATCTGGCAAGGCATCAGGGAGCCCAACTTTATGGATCCTCCGCCTCTGACAACTGCAACACGTAGATCATGTTGGGCGATTAGATCTCTCTGCCTGCCCCATCATGGCACTGGGGAAGGTGCAGGGCAGTGGCTCAGGCCCTAGTTAGTAACCCCATGCTCCCGAAGTACGGTTAAACTTTCATCAGCTAACGTGCGTGGCCAGTTTGCAGCTCCACCCAATAGGAATGCCAGGAAGCATGGGGCAATAGGCATCTGGAAGTTGTCCCTGGACAAAGGCTAGTTGCCTTTGGGGACCTCTGCTGATATGCACCTTGTTTTTGTGGAGGAGACACTCCTGCCCATCCGGTCGCCGGCTTCAGCATCTCGCTCTCCACGCTCTTTCCTGCCACTTGGCGGTGTTCCAGGGGCGCGCCAGTGCCTGAGTTTACCCTTCCCCGTGCTGCGAGACAGCCTAGTCGCCAGCCAGGAATGGGGTGGAGTTTACTCCAATTCCGCTGGAGCGCAGCTACTCCAGGGCTAGTGTGGGCCTGGAGCGCCCTCTGGCGGTGCTGGGTGCCGGGCCTGGACCTCCACGCACAGCGCCAGACTTTGGGTTTGGTTCCCGGAATGCGCTGGACAGAGCCTGCCAGGCGGTGGAGCTCTGAAAACCATTCTGCCTTGATTATTACCTCACCTCTCTCCAGGTCGGGCACGGGGAGGCGCGACACAGCCTTAGACAGCTGCTAGGATGGGCGTGGTGGGGGTCCAGGGAAAACCAGGGTGCTGCTAAGCTTAGCTTTATCAGTGTGGACATGTAGTTGCTGGGCTTGGAGTCATACGTGTCGTTTTTCTCTGAACTAGCCATTGCCAAGAGGCTTGCATACTGGGTTTGCTTGACCTCTTGGTGTTCCCCAACCTCATCACCTGAGTCACTTCCTTTCCTGGACATTGGAGCAGGAGGGGTGCGGCTGTCTGGGAGAGCTGGGGATCTCCCAGAGTAGAAGACTGTCTTTACTGGGCAGAATGTGCATGGGAGGAATTCCAGAAACTCTCTTTTTGCTGATGTCATCACCTTTGGACCCAGGTAGAGGAATCAGCGTGGCTTGGATATGGGTGAGGAGGGGTTGAGTGCTGAAAATTGTGGAGACTCTTTATGGCCTCAGCATCCAAACACAATTCACAGGAAAAATATGGAGTGGGCAGTGGTGATGTCCACACACAGCAAGTTCCTACCGGGTGCCAGACAGGGCACAGGACCCAAGTGAGACCGGGACAAATCACTAATCTCTGGCCTTCTCAGGTACTTGTGGACCTTCTGGAATGGTTCTGGGATGGTCACAACTGTGGAAGAATACAGGGAATGCTTCTGATTATTGGGTCAGTGTAGACATGTCTTGGATTTCAGGCTGGTCCTGGTCTACACAGGGGCAGCTGCATTCCAAGGCAGGTAGAGAGCCATGCCACTTCAGCACTATGGACTGGACAGCGTCCCAGGGACAGTTTAGCAAAGCCAAGAGAGGGATGGATAGTTGTTCTGCCCACCCAAGTGTGGCCCTTTGAGGCTGATGGCAGAACCCTTTTGGAGGGGCCTGAGCTTTGCTCAGGACCCTAACCTTGAGGGACTTGGGGCCTGACACCTGCATTTATAGGGTTCAGACCCAAGATCCAGAAATTACAGACTCGGGTATCACATAAATAGCCCTTTGTAGTGCTTCAAATTACAAACATTTTTATACATGGTCTTCTCTCTGCTTCTCAACAGCTCAGGAAAGTAGGCCTGAAAATCCACACTAATAGGTGAGAATCCTCAGAGAGGGTAAAAGTCACATATCCAGGGAGGGATTTGAACCAAGACTCAAACAGCTGCTTTGGTCATAACAGATTTATCCACAAAGACAATGACAGTCATGTGGGGCCCTATAGTAGTGGGATTCTGTGAACTTATGGGCCAACACAGGGAGGAGGCACTTAGGAGTGAGAATGACTTATGGCCCTAGGTGGACACTGCACAATGTGGGGTGGGAGCCCTGGTTAGGCTGGGCAGTACTGAGGGCTTCAAGCAGACATAGGCTGTCAATAAAACACGATCGTCTATTCCCAAAGCCTGAGGTGCCACTCAAGGCCCATCACAGTTTACCTATCCAGACTTATTAGGCCAGGTCCCCATCTTTGGGCCAGACCTTACTCATCTGTTCCCTGACCAAGATATCCCACGCAGGGCTGTGACTTGGGTGAGTCAAGTGAAGAGTGTATGTTGTGAAATTTGAAGAGGCACTCTCTCAGGGCTGTGCAAGTGCAGGCTAGCACCGGCAGGACCCTAAGACAGAGTCTCTTCTCTTTCACCTCTCTCTCCTGCCTTAGGTCTAAGCTTTGAACTCCCAGAGGGAAGAGGCTGTGGCTGCTACTGCCTGGGTGTCCCCAACCCAGCCTCTGGGCAGTGCAGTGCTGTCACTTGGAGCTCAATAAACATTTGGCAGTTGTCAAGTCTCATCTTTCTTCCCTGAGAGAAAAAGGGCCTATGCTGGGAAAAGCACATGTACGTCACTCGATCTAACCGATGGATCTAATTGGCCAGGGTCTGGACTTCTCATTTGCTAGACATAAGCAAATAAGATGTGGGGGGCCGGGGTGGGGGTGAGAACCCAGTGCCCTTGCAAGATTCAGAAAGTCCAAGCCAGAAGGTAAAGGACATTTAGTCCCACGTATTCTTTTTACATGTGGGGCAACAGAATTGGAGAGTAACAGTGACTTGCCCTTAGGGACAGGACACGGATACATAACAAGTTCTCCAACGACAACTGTGACTTAATCCTGGAAGCCAAAGCTGCTACTGGATGCGCATCGAGTATATCGACTGTCTACTTATCAGGACTGGAGCAATGAGCAGGATCGATCCATTGCTTTTGACTGCCAGCAAGTGCTGCTCGCCGATTGGTCCGGGTTAAGGAAACAGAAAAAAAAAAAAGGGCGTGCACGTGGTACCCTCCGTCAGAGACAGGCCCTTGCGGGTGAGAGTGAGGCCGGGGAGCGACCATGGCGTCGCTGAATAGTAGCGCTGTCGTCTGCGTGATTTGCTTGGAGAAACCCAAATACCGCTGCCCCGCCTGCCGCGTGCCCTAGTGAGGGTGGGGGTCGTGGGGGAGGAGGCCGGGTGGGGCCTGCGGGGCGGCTCGGGGACCCGGCGGGGGCTGCGGGAGGGTCCGCGCGGCTTTCCGGGCTGACGCGGTCGTGGTCTCTGTTGTTGCAGCTGCTCCGTGGGATGTTTCCGGAAGCACAAAGGTAAGACCCCGGCGCCCCGCCTGAGCCCCCGGCACTCCCCTAGTGCGGGCAACCCGCGTCAATCCCTGCCTCGTCCCACGGGGAACTTCTACCTGTGAATGCTTCCTCGGGTTTCGAACAGTGAAAACTTCTGCCCTGCCTTTTCTTTTATAGACTTTTCTCTTTTCTTTCTTTCCTTTTCTTCCTTTCCTTCCTTCCTTCCTTCCTTCCTTCCTTCCTTCCTTCCTTCCTTATTATTTTAAATAATGGGCTACTTTGGTCTGACAGAGTCGACCCTAGTAGTTTCTTCATCTTAGAATTCTGACGCAGAAGCTGCTCTTGCTGAGGTTAACGAGAACGTTTTCTTTCCTTCAAAAATGTTTTGTTAGAAACAACGAGGTAGATCTGTTTACAATAAGGAGCGATTAGTCTACATTTTAACTCCAATTCGGGGTCTCTTCTCAGGCCTCAGGGACCCTTTGCCGCGACCGCATGCTGGGTTGACTCTTGTTAAAGTTCCTCATTGGTTTTTTTGCCTCTCGTGTCCCCCCCTTCCAGACTCTGATTCAGAGGTCCATTTCAAGCTGCTTCCCTCCCCCTGCTGTTTTTTTTTTTACCCTAATGACCGTGGAGCATTTTCAAAGGAAACTTTTTGGTTCAAGATAGGAAAGAAGGAGAACCGCTTTGCTGGAAATAGGGTTGTGGAGCCAGGTTGGGTAGGCTTTGCTCTGGCTGTGCAGCCCTGGGTGGCCCAAGAATCCCTAAGGCAATCTGTGGCAATCTGGAGCAATCTGGAGCTCTCAACTGTGTGGCCAGGCTGCCGCCAAGATCTTTCCTGAAATGCACATTTGAGTAATTAACTCCCTTGTTGAACACTCCAGCCTCTCTAGGAAGGGAAGCCAGTGATTCTTAACTTGGGTATTGCTCTCCCTAGGGAGATGCACTGTTACCCTGTTTCTGTTTTACAGTAGCTGAGGAGGGTTGGGGGCAATTCTGGCAATTGGTATTGACTCAGATAAACAGCCTGTGGTGTGTGAGACTCACACCATTAAAGACCTTTGGGTCTTGAACACCACAGTGCCCTTGATGACAGACCCTGGTCTTGGGAAGAAAGGCCAACCTCCCTTTGTGGTATTCTTTTGCTCTTCCTCCACTTGTGTGGGCCCCAGCCTCCTGCCAGGCCTGCCCTGTCAATCAACTGGTAGTTGCTCATCACCATGTGGTTGCTCCTGACCCTGTTCTTTCAGGGGTCTGGTCCAGCCATAGACCTTTCCCTCTGCCAGGAATGCTCTTTTCACCTGAAAGTGCCTCCTCTTTGTCTCCCGGCCCTCTCAGGTGATGTAAATCAGACTTTTCTCCATCTCTCCAACTGCCATCTCTAAGACTCAGCCCCTTGATGGGGGCCTGATGACTTTATCTGTGTAATTGGCACGTGGCACATGCAAATTTAGTGTCTGAAACTTCTGAGAAAATAGTTTAGTAATTGAAGTCAGTGTGCCACTTGATCTTGGTGAAAGCCCTGTGAGGTTCTGCAGAGTAAGTTGGATGGGGACAGACCCTCAGGATACACAAGGCCTGTTTCCTCCATCCTCTGCCAAGCCCAGGGTTGCTTGTTTTCTGGATACTGCCCTGTGATTTGATCCCTCATTTCCTTTGCATCCATCATCCCTACCCACATCCCTTACCCTGAACATAGTTTCCCACCTAGATGCTGGCTTGGTGGAGAGGTGCAGCCTTGTTGCTAAAGTAGAAGTGATGTGCGCCTGATTTGTGTCTCTTTCAGAGGAGTGCAACCCTGAAACTCGTCCTATTGAGAGAAAAAGATCAGCTGTTACTGCAAAAACTATAAAGCCTGCAGAAGACAAAGGTGGGTTGGTTGATTTCAAACCAGCCAACCTAGGAAAAGGTTTCAAATAAAAGAAGCTGAAAGGAAAGAGATGTGGGTTGGGGCAGGGAGTCAGGAACGATGGCTTCATTAAGGAGCAGCACCTTCCTTAGCCTGGAGCACCAGGAGTGGGGCACCTGTTATGTATTATAGAGCAGCCTGAAGGTATTGTTAAGGGCAAGAAACAAGGAGGACAGAGGCAGAGGGGATAAAGCCTGTAGCTGTGGTTTGGGGATGAGGGGGGGGACCCTGCTGGTAGGATCCTTTTCCAGTCATGGCTTCAGGTTTCCCTCCATGGGCCTGGCTGGAGCTGTCAGTTCACCTGAGCTAGGCTTGGGTGGGCGACTGCCTTTGGCCTAGGTCACCTTCCTGCTGCTGGGGCTCTATGGATTTATTGTGGGAGTGGGCTGTCTCATCCATTTATCCACACTTCAGTATCTCCTGGGTTTCATCTACCATGCCAGTCTCTGAAAGCAGCCCCTCCTGCTGCCTGAACATTCACAGCATGGGGATAGCCTATTTCTGCCTTTTGAGAAACTTCCTTGTTGGGTTCAGGCAGTGCCAGAAATTTCTGGCCATGCTAAAAGCACAGGGCATTCATGTTAGCAGGTTTTTAAAAAAATTTTTTTTAACGTTTTTTTATTTTTTATTTATTTATTTTTGAGACAGGGAGAGACAGAGCATGAACAGGGGAGGGGCAGAGAGAGAGAGACACAGAATCTGAAACAGGCTCCAGGCTCTGAGCTGTCAGCACAGAGCCCGACACGGGGCTCAAACTCACAGACTGAGAGATCATGACCTGAGCTGAAATCGGCCGCTTAACTGACTGAGCCACCCAGGCGCCCCTGTGTTAGCAGGTTTTTATAGAACACCTAGTTTTTTTGGGTCCTGACAGGGCTGGAGCCATAGTGAGGGGAGCTGGGGTGATAGGAATTGGAAAATCAGGCTCCTGTCCAGAGGACCACAGAGACACATATAATAAACAAGTATGTGAATACTAGGGTGTGCTTGTTAAAGTCACCAATTCTTTGCTTTTGCTTTCATTCCCTTTCCAAAAAGAGGAATGTTGGTACAGTTATAAGTTCCAGAAAAGTCATTTTTGTTTTGTCTATACCTACTTTGTCCTGCTATTGTCACTTGTGTGCACATTTTTAATCTATTGCAGTAGTTTTTAAAATCTGGCATCTAGGTTTTGTTTCTAGTCCTAATTAGTTGATTGTGTTCTGTATTCCTCAGATGATGATGACTATATAGCTGATTTTCTCAATAGTGATGAGGAAGAGGACAGAGTTTCTTTGCAGAATTTAAAGAATTTAGGTAAGTCTTTGCTGTGTTTACTTCTTTGTCAATTACTGATAACATTTAATCCAAAGAATAACGTGATTTTTTGGTTATTAATAAATACAGTTGACCCTTGTACTGTGCTGGGGTTCGGCTTCACTCCCCAACTACCATGCAAAGAAAATTTGTGTATAACTTTTGACTCCCCCAAAACTTAACTAATATTCTAGTGTTGACCAGAAGCCTTACCAATATAACATAGTCGATTAACATATTTTGTATGTTATATGTATTATATGCTGTCTTCTTACAATAAATGAGAGAAAAGGAAATGTTAAGAAAATCATAAGGAAGAGAAACACAGCACTGTATTTATAGGGGAAAAAATCCTTGTATATGTGGGCCTGTGCAGTTCAAGCCTGTTGTTCAGGGTCAGCTGCACTTGAGTATGGCGTGCAGAGCCCTTATGTTGCATGATTCTGTGAACACTCAGGGCTTCATTCAACACCTCCCAGCCTGCCTACAACTCTCTTGCCCTGGAATCCTACTGTTTTTGTGGGTTGACAAAATTCTCCCTTAAGGCTTGGTTCAGGTTACCTTTCCTCAGCTAAACTTCTCTTGACTTTTTGTTGTTCTCAGAATTAAGCCCTTTTTTGCCTTTCTATCAGGCCTTGTAATACACCACTCATATTTTATAGTAATTTCTCTCTCCCACACCAATTTGTAGGGCAGGGGCCTACATTTATTCCCATGTACCCAGGGCACAGTGTATGGTCTAGTCATTAATGCAGACTGGGCAATCCCAGGATCTGATTTTTCAGAGGGATGCAGGTGTTAACAATGCCCAGCATTTGTGTAGGACTGTGCAGTCAGTCCTTATAGCAGTTCTGTTCTGTGTGTGATTAGTAGGCCAGTGTAGTTTCTAAAGATGGAAATTTTCATTGTTTCCATCTCAATGTAGGCTGACTGCTTGGGACCCATTCCCATGGTAGTGATTAGTTACACTGAGGGTGAAGCTGAGATATGAGGGTAGGTGTGAAAAGTTTTTTAAACTGCAAAGTACCATGCAGATGTGTGTGTCCATTCATTGCTACAGATCCTGCTTTGCAAGGATCAAGTGTTTGCTTAAACAGCATTCAGAGTATGTAGTGTAACTGTCCTCACCCAGTGAGAACCTTCAGGCCTATGAAGAACAAAAACATGCCAACAGCTTAGTGCTATTATTTTTTGTATTTGTCCTGGTAAAATATTTTTTCCTAATTGAAATGTCATAAAGTTAAATTATTTACAGAGATACCAAGAACAAGAATCTGTGATAGCATTTAACTTGGAAATCCTTTGATATGCTGATCTCACCTTATTTATGTGAAGCATTGGTTCAGTTCTTGGTTTTAAAGGTTAAGGGGGATGCAGCACTCTTGATATTTGTTGCATTAGAAACATTTAGCTTTTAGCTATCTCCATCTGTTCCCACTTGAACTCACATTGGCTTTCTTGTTCATTTTTAAGGGGAGTCTGCAGCATTAAGAAGCCTACTGCTCAATCCACACCTTAGACAGTTGATGGTCAGCCTCGATCAGGGGGATAACAAGGCAAAACTCATGAGGGCCTGCATGCAAGAACCCTTGTTTGTAGAGTTTGCTGACTGCTGTTTACGGATTGTGGAACCATCCCAGGATGAGGATTCTTAAGATGGCTTATTGTGCTGCTTGCTCAATCATGTGCGTGGCTCTCACAACTTGCCTGCTCCTCCTCCCAGGAGAACAGCTAGTGTGGGGTCCTGAGCAAGGGTGGTGACTTCCAGGGCATAGGCTGCATAAGTCTTTATGTCAAAAACTGTGGCATGCATTTCGGGCAAGATGGGGGACACTCAAGGTGGCAAGCCCTTTATGGAGAGAGAACTTGACATTCAGATAGTTGTCTTTAAATGTTTTGATTTTGGTACAGGTTAGACATTACAAATGATATATTTGTCAAGTTTTATACCCATTTGAATTAAAACTTCCTCAGTGTTGCTAAATAAAATCAAGATGTGATTCTCTGATAAATTGCATTGTTCATCCTTAGTTCATAATTGCTTGAAATTACGTTAAATAAATCAACATATTAAATAGTAAGGTTTTCTTTTTTTTTTTAATTTTTTTTTTATGTTTATTCATTTTTGAAAGAGAGCACAAGCAGGGGTGGGGCGGTGAGAAAGGGGGACACAGAATCTGAAGTAGGCTCCAGGCTCTGAGCTGTCAGCACCAGGGCCCAATGTGGGGCTCAAACTCATGAACCATGAGATCATGACCTGAGCCAAAGTCAGATTCTCAACTGACTGAGCTACCCAGGCACCTGAGGGTTTTGTTCTTTTTAAAGGAACTAAATGCAGATATCCCAGTTGAAATTTTAGGGTTAATTTCAAGCTGACTTGACCTGTTCTGTTTGTGGGGAATCGGAGATGCCCAAAGGTAGTAAATGTGGGAAGTTCTCTGTGGCCCTGAGGTTTCTTAGTCACGGTTTGGTAACCAACCCGTGACATCTGTCAGGGCTTGAGATGTAGATGGGAGCCCCACGCCACTGGTGGCTGCAGCAGCCCTGGATTGCGGGCGGGAGCTGTTGCTTGCTCATGTGTACTTAGAGCTGCTGTGGGAGTAGTTTGGCAGCTTGGTGTCATTCAAATGTCTTTGGCAAGGCAGCTGGCAGGAAAAGGCCTTTTGGACACAAAGCACCAAAGGACTGCCCAGCCAGGTGAGACTAGAAGGTGAGAAGAACTCACGTGGCCCAAGCTGTGTCTTTCCAGCATAACCTGATTAAAGCCAGTAACACTATAGGGTGAAGGTTCAGGGCAGATGTCAGTATAAGACAATGGACACTTTCTGCAGTGTAACTTGATGGAACCCTAGAGAGAGATATAGCTTATCTCTGGCTTCTAGGAGTGCCACCTGTATGGGTGCCTAGAGCAAATGCTAGAAATGCAGGTCGTGGACAAGTACTGGTATGGTTCAGTTAACATTCTTTTCTCATTCTGAACTAGTGGCAAAGTCCAGAGTCCAAATATTTAATTTATATTAAAATATAAAATTTCACATCCATTCTTTGTGATGCACAAGGGAGCTCTCCCCTACTAGGAGTGTTTATTACCTGTCATAAAACTACTTACAACTGGAAGAACAGTTATACTTCTGTTTACATTCTGGCTAGCCTGCGTGCTGTCATGGGAGATTTTATCCAGATTACGCCCTAGAGAGTAATTCCTCTGGTATGGAAATTCACTGTTTCCTTCCTTTTGCCTTGTCAGTGTCGCTTAATCTTTGCTGTGACCCCATGTAGTAGGTTGAGTATTAGCCCACGTTCCATGCTGGTTCTTTTACTCTGACTGCCCATACTGTAAAAACAGAACTCTTGGACGACTGACTTACCTGCTTGTTATTTGCTCCACTGGAACAGGAGATAAACCAAATGATAATTTAAGGAAAATATGCTAAATCCAGTGCTATTTGAGGGAATAAGCTGTCATCAAAACCCAAATCTTTAAAAAGTGGGATAAATTCAATGAAGATTCAGAGGAGATGCCAGAAGACTTGGGCAGTTTTTAAAAAGTGAAAGGGTTCTGGAAAATTCCTAATTGTAATGACGGTAACAGCCCAGACCTGCAGCTAGCTGGGAATCTCAGGTTTCTGATTTCCTGAGCAGGGTCAGGATGGCTCTGGTCCCAGCATTAGTCCTGTTCCCACTGTGGACTCCTGGGCTTTGCTTCCTGCCTTCTGTAAGATATGAGGGACCCAGAGCCATGGTGGGCAGGACTGCCATCCTGTCACACAGCTTACCTGAGGCAGCGCTTGGATGGATGCAACACCAGCTTGTTCTTGTGCTGTCTGGACTGTGAAGCTACTTGGGCTGGCCATGGGGAGCTGGAGGCAGGCCCAGACCACCAGCTTCCTCTGAAAGCCGCATACACCCACAGCTACATTGGCCAAGTCCAGGCCTAGGGGCCAGAGATGGATTACTGCCACCAGGAGGCTGGTCTGTGCCTGGGGCAGGAGGGAGCCCATGGGAAGAGGAACTTGACACGTGTTTTTCTTCTACACCATGTAGTTCTTTAGAAGCAAGGAAGGCCATTCTGATCTTAAAAGAAGAATGCCGCTTTGTAGTGTTCAATTTATTAGCTCTCTTAAGGGAAATCAAAACTATGTTTAATAAAACAGCTTAATGAGGTAAACTGAAGGGCACCTGGCTGGTCAACAGCTGGATACCTTCAACTAGATTGGCGCCATGTGGCAGAACTTTATACCCAAAGCAACTGTACTTAGGTCTTACATGTGCTACCTTAAAACTAATAACCTTGATATCTAATTGATAGACCATAAAATTCACCTCTTTGAATAAAGTGTATAATTCTGTGGTTTTTAGTATATTCCCAGAATTGCTTATGCCACCCTTTCTGTGTCCGAACCACCCTGCAGTGTTGCTGGTATTTGGTACATGAGGAACTTGAGGCCATCTAGTGTGTGGTGGCAGGGTCAACCTTCCACCCTAGGGCCACCTGATACCAGACTACTCACTGCCCATCCTGACTGCTGGAGTCAGATACTGACTCTCCATTTCTGCCATGTGCACTTGATGGCTGTGGCACCTGCGTGCAGCTTCTGGATGTGTTTCTGAGTTAACCAGGAACAAATGGCTAAAGGTTTTGCCCAGAAACAAGGAAGAAATAAATGAAATGTTGGTTAGAACTGTTAGTAGCCTGGCTCTGCAGCAACACCCAATCTGCTGAAGAAGTTTGGAATAGATACTTTTTCAGTGAATGGCTACCTTGTGCCACTACATAGAGTAAGGAGGTAAAGTGAATACCTGAAGCAAACCTGGCTCTAAAGAACACCCATCACACTTAGTGAAATATGAACTTAGTTGAGATGGGTTTCTCCGCAGTGTTGCTTCAGAGTTGAATACATGGCAGTTTGGGTTGTGATGACAGCTTATTCCCTCAAATAGCTGGATTTAGCATTTTTCCTCAAATTATCACTTGCTTTATCTCCTATTCCAATGGAGCAAATAACAAGCAGGTAAGTCAATGGTCCAAGAGCTCATTACACTTCTAGGCCTAGGTTTTCAAACACTTGTAACCTACTGAAACAAGATGTTAATTGAAAGATGGTCTCTACACAGTGTTGTTTCATAGAGGTTAGTATATGGCATTTTTGTTATCATTTTACGCCTAGGTTTTCAAACTTTCTAACTTAGTGAAATATGAAGTTAGTTGAAAGATGGTTACTCCACAGTGTTGTTTCACAGAGTTGACTGGCACTCTCGTTATACTTCTAGGCCTATATTTTCAAACATTTGAACTTAGTGAAACGATGTTAGTTGAAAGACAGTTTCCACACTGTTGTTTCACAGAGATGACTCTATGTCACTTTCCTTATAGTTCCCCGCATAGGTTTTCAGACACTTCTTAGTGAAACAAGATGTTGCTTGAAGATGGTGTTTCCACATGTTGTTTCACAGAATTGAGTATGTGGCACTTTCTTATAGTTCTTCACATGGGTTTTCAAACACTTCTGACTCAGTGAAACAAGATGTTAGTTGAAATATGGTTTTCTTCACAGTGTTGTTTCACAGGGTTCAGTATGTGTCACTTCCAGTGTACTTCTAGGCCTAGGATATCAAACACTTCTAACGTAGTGAAACAAGATGTTATCTGAAAGATGGCTTCTCCAAAGATTTGTTTTACAGATTTGACTATATGGCACTTATACTTCCCCCACCATACGTTTGCAAACACTTCTCACTTAGTGAAACAAGATGTGAGTTGAAAGATGGTTTCTCCACAGTGTTGTTTCACAGACTTGAGTATATGGCAGTTATAATTCCCCACATAGGTTTTCAAACACTTCTTTTTATTTTCTTAATTTTTTAAAACTATACATCCAAGTTAGCACTAATGATTTAAATGAGGAGTAGAATCCAGTGATTCATCCATCCCCTACATACAACACCCAATGTTCATCCCAACAGGTGTCCTCCTTAATGCTCCTTTCCCATTTAGCCCATCCCCCCCAGTGACAACACCTCTAGAAACCCTCAGTTTGTTGTCTGTATTTAAGAGTCTTTTATGTTTTGTCTCTGTCCATGTTTTTACATTATTTTTGCTTCCCTTCCTTGTGTTCATCTGTGTTGTATCTTAAATTCCAAAAATGAGTGAAGTCATATGATACTTGTCTTTGGCTAATTTCGCTTAGCATAATACACTCTAGTTCCATTCATGTTGTTATAAATGGCAAGATTTCATTTTTTTTGATTGCCTAGTAATACTCCATTGTATATATATGCCACATCATCTTTATCCATTCATCTGTCGACGGACATTTGGGCTCTTTCCATATTTAGGCTATTGCTGATAGTGCTGCTATAAACATGGTGGGGGGGCATGTGTTCCTTCGAAACAGCACACCTGTATCCCTTGGATAAATACCTAGTAGTGCAATTGCTGGGTTGTAGGGTAGTTCTATTTTTAGTTTTTTGAGGAACCTCCAGACTGTTTTCCAGAGTGGCTGCACCAGGTTGCATTCCCACCAACAATGCAAAAGAGATCCTCTTTCTCTGCATCCTTGCCAACATCTGTTGTTGCCTGAGTTGTTAATGTTAGCCATTCTGACAGGTGTGAGGTGGTATCTCATTGTGGTTTTGATTTGTATTTCCCTGATGATGAGTGATCTTGAATATTTTTTCACATGTCTGTGAGCCACAACTTCTTACTCAACACGTGTCCAGATGTCTTCTTTGGAAAAGTGTCTATTCATGTCTTCTCATTTCTTCAGTGGATTATTTGTTGAGTTTGGTAAGTTCCTTATAGATTTTGGATGCTAACCCTTTATCTGATATGTCATTCACAAATATCTTTTCCCATTCTGTCAATTGCCTTTTAGTTTTGCTGGTTGTTTCCTTTACCATGCAGAAGCTTTTTATCTTGATGAGGTCCCAATAGTTCATTTTTGCTGTTGTTTCCTTTGCCTCTGGAGACGCGTTGAATAAGAAGTTACTGTGGCTGATGACATGATACTCTATATAGAAAACCCAAAAGATTCCACCAGAAAACTGCTAGAATTGATTCATGACTTCAGCAAAATTGCAGGATATAAAATCAACACACAGAAATCGGTTGCATTCCTATACACCAACAATGAAGCGACAGAAAGAGAAATCAAGGAATCAATCCCACTTACAGTTGCACAAAAAACCATAAAATACCTAGGAATAAATCTAACCAAAGAGGTGAGAAGTATACACTGAAAACTATAGAAAGCTTATGAAAGAAATTGAAGAAGACACACACACACACACACACACACACACACACACACACAGGAAAAAGATTCTATGCTCCTGGATAGGAGGAACAAATATTGTTAAAATGTTGATACTACCCAAAGCAATCTACATATTCAATGCAATCCCTATCAAACTAACACCAGCATTCTTCGCAGAGCTAGAACAAATAATCCTAAAATTTGTATGGAACCAGAAAAGACAGAATAGCCAAAGCGATCTTGAAAAAGAAAACCAAAGCAGGAGGCATCACAATCCCAGGCTTCAAGCTATACTACAAAGCTGTAATCATCAAGACAGTATGGTACTGGCAGAAGAACAGACACTCAGATCAATGGAACAGAATAGAGAACCCAGAAATGGACTCAGAAACGTATGGCCAACTAATCTTTGACATAGCAGGAAAGAATATCCAATGGAATAAAGACAGTCTCGTCAGCAAGTGGTGCCGGGAAAACTGGACAGCGACATGCAGAAGAATGAACCTGGGCCACTTTCTTACACCATACACAAAAATAAACTCAAAATGGATGAAAGACCTCACTGTAAGACAGGAAGCCATCAAAATCCTTGAGGAGAAAGCAGGCAAAAACCTCTTTGATCTTGGCCGCCGCGACTTCTTAACACGTCTCTGGAGGCAAGGGAAACAACAGCAAAAATGAACTACTGGGACCTCATCAAGATAAAAAGCTTCTGCACAGTGAAGGAAACAATCAGCAAACTAAAAGGCAACTGACAGAATGGGAGAAGATATTTGCAAATGTCATATCAGATAAAGGGTTAGTATCCAAAATTTATAAAGAACTTATCAAACTCAACACCCAAAAAACAAGTAATCCAGTAAAGAAATGGGCAAAAGACATGAATAGACACTTTTCCAAAGAAGACATCCAGATGGCCAACCGACACATGAAAAAATGCTCCATATCACTGATCATCAGGGAAATACAAATCAAAACCACAATGAGATACCACCTCACACCTGTCAGAATGGCTAACATTAACAACTCAGGCAACAACAGATGTTGGCAAGGATGCAGAGAAAGAGGATCTCTTTTGCATTGTTGGTGGGAATGCAACCTGGTGCAGCCACTCTGGGACACATGCCCCCCCACCATGTTTATAGCAGCACTATCAGCAATAGCCTAAGTATGGAAAGAGCCCAAATGTCCATCGATAGATGAATGGATAAAGAAGGTGTGGTATATATATATATATATATATATATATATATATATATATACACAATGGAGTAATACTCGGCAATCAAAAAGAATGAAATCTTGCCATTTGAAACTACATGGATGGAACTGGAGGGTATTATGCTAAGTGAAATTAGTCACAGAAAGACAAAAATCATATGACTTCACTCATATGAGGACTTTAAGAGACAAAACGGATGAACATAAGGGAAGGGAAACAATAATACAAAAATAGGAAGGGGGACAAAACAGAAGAGGCTCATAAATATGGAGAACAAACTGAGGGTTACTGGAGGGGTTGTGGGAGGGGGGATGGGCTAAATCGGTAAGGGGCACTAAAGAATCTACTCCTGAAATCATTGTTGCACTATATGCTAATTTGGATGTAAATTTAAAAAAAATAAAGATAAATAAAAAGGAAAAAAAAAAAGTTGCTGCGGCTGAGGCCAAAGAGGTTTTGCCTGCTTTCCTCTCTAGGAGTTTGGCTTCCTGTCTTACATTTAGGTTTTTCATCCATCTTGAGTTTAGTTTTGTGTATGGTGTACAAAAGTGGTTTGGGTTCATGCTGCTTTTACATGTCACTGTCCTGTTTTCCCAACACCATTTGCTGAAGAGACTGTCTTTATTCCAGTGGATATTCTTTTCTACTTTGTCAAGGATTAGTTGGCCATACCTTTGTGGGTCCATTTTTGGGTTTTCTATTCTGTTCCATTGATCTGAGTGTCTCCTTTTGTGCCAGTATCATGCTGTCTTGATGATTACAACTTTGTAATACATCTTGAAGTCTGGAATTGTGATGCCTCCAGCTTTGGTTTTCTTTTTTAGGATTGCTTTGGTTATCGTGGGTCTTTTCTGATTCCGTACAAATTTTAGGATTGTTTGTTCTAGCTCTGTGAAGAATGCTGGTTTTATTTTGATAGGGGTTGCATTGAATATGTAGATTGCTTTTGAAAGTATCGACCTTTTAACAATATTTGTTCTTCCGATCTGTGAGCATGGAATATTTTTCCATTATTTTGTGTCTTCTTCGGTTTCTTTTATAAGCTTTCTATAGTTTTCAGTGTATAGGTTTTTCACTTCTTTGGTTGGGTTTAGTCCTAGATATTTTATGGGTTTTGGTGCAGTTGTAAATGGGATTGATTCCTTGATTTCTTTTTCTGCTACTTCATCATTGGTGTATAGAAATGCAACCGATTTCTGTGCATTGATTTTACATCCTGAGACTTTGCTGAATTCCTGGATCAGTTCTAGCAGTTTTTGGTGCAATCTTATGAGTTATCACATAGAGTATTATGTCATCTGCGAAGAGTGAAGAAAGTTTGACTTGCTCCTTGCCAATTTGGGTGCCTTTTATTTCTTTGTGTTTTCTGATTGCTGAGGCTAGGACTTCCAATACTGTGTTGAATAACAATGGTGAGAGTGGACATCCCTGTCTTGTCCCTGACCTTATGGGGAAAGCTCTCAGTTTCTCCCATTGAGGACGATATTAGTGGTGGGTCTCTTGTATATGGCTTTTATGATCTTGAAGTATGATCCTTCTATCTCTACTTTTGAGGGATTTTTTTTCAAAGGATGCTGTATTTTCAAATGCTTTCTCTGTATCCATTGAGTGAATCATATGGTTCTTATTCTTTCTTGTATTCATGTGATATATGACATTGATTGATTTGTGGATATCCCAGGTATAAATCCCACTTGATCATGGTAAATAATTTTTAATATATTGTTGGATCCAGTTGGCTAGTATCTTGAGAATTGTTGCATCTGTGTTCATTAGGGAAATTGGTCTGTAGTTCTCTTTTTTAGTGGGGTCTTTGGTTTTGGAATCAAGGTAATGCTGGCCTCATAAAATGAGTTTGGAGGTCTTCCTTCCATTTCTGTTTTTTGGAACAGCTTCAAAAGAATAGGTGTTAACTCTTTAAATGTTTGGTAGAATTCCCTTAGAAAGCCGTCTTTGCCCCAGACTCTTGCTTTTTGGGAGATATTTGATTACTAATTCAATTTTTTACTGGTTAGGGGTCTATTCAAATTTTCTATTTCTTTCTGTTTCAGTTTTGGTAATTGATATATTTCTAGGAATTTGTCCATTTCTTCCAGATTGCCCAATTTATTGGCATATAATTGCTCATAATACTCTCTTATTGTTTTTATTTCTGCAGTGTTGGTTGTGATCTCTTTCACTCTTGATTTTATTTATTTGGGTCCTTTCCTTTTTCTTTTTGTTCAGTCTGGCTAGGGGTTTATCATTTTTGTTAATTCTTTAAAGAACCAGCTCCTGGTTTCATTGATCTGTTTTTGTTTTTGTTTTAAATTTCAATATCACTGACTTCTGCTCTAATCTTTGTTATTTCCCATCTTCTGCTGGTTTTAGGTTTTATTTGCTGTTCTTTTTCCAGCTCTTTAAGGTGTAAGGTTAGGTTGTATAGGAAGGTTAGGTTGTATGTTTAGGAAGGCCTGAATTACTATATACTTCCCTCTTATGACCACCTTTGCTGCATCCCAGAGGTTTGGGGCTGTCGTGTTATTATTTTCCTTGGCTTCCATGTACTTTTTAATTTCCTCTTTAGCTTCTTGGTTAACCCATTCATTCTTTTTTTTTTTAAATATAATTTATTGTCACGTTATCCAACATACATTGTATACATAGATTCCTGTGATTCATTGCTTACATACAACACCCCGTTCTCATCCCAACAAGTGCCCTCCTCAATACACATTACCCATTTCCCACTCTTCCTCGCACCTCTTCCCCACAACCCTCAACCCTCAGTTTGTTCTCTGTATTTAAGAGTCTCTTATGAGTTTGCCTCGCTCTTTGTTTGAAAATATTTTTTCCCCTTCCCTTCCTCAATGGTCTTCTGATTAGTATCTTATGTTCCACATATGAGTGAAAACATATGGTATATGTCTTTCTCTGACTGACTTATTTCACTTAGCATAAGTGAAAGCATTTCACTCTTTCTCATTGCCAAACAATATGCCATTGTATATATAAACCACATCTTATTTATCCATTTTCAGTTGATGGACATTTGGGCTCTTTCCATGACTTGGCTATTGTTGAAAGTGCTGCTGTAAACATTGGGGTACAAGTGCCCATATGAATCAGCACTCCTGTTTCCTTTGGATAAATTTCTGGTAATGCTGTTGCTGGGTGGTAGGGTAGTTCTATTTTTAATTTTTTGAAGAACATCCACACTGTTTTCTGTAGCAGATGCATCAGTTTACATTCCCACCAATGGTGCAAGAGGGTTTCTGTTTCTTCAAATCCTCACCAACATCTGTTGTTTCCTGAGTTGTTCATTTTAGTCACTCTGACCAGTGTGAGATGGTATGTCATTGTGGTTTTGATTTGTATTTCCTTGATGAGTGATGTTGAGCATCTTTTCATATGTCTGTTGGCTATGTAGATGTCTTCTTTGGAAAAGTGTCTATTCATGTCTTCTGCCCACTTCACTTGATTGTTTGATTTTTGTGTGTTGAGTTTGGTAAGTTCCTTATAGATTTTGGATACTAACCTTTTATCTGATACACCATTTACAAATATCTTCTCCCATTCTATTGGTTGCCTTTTACTTTTGTTGATTATTTCCGTTACAGTGCAGACGTTTTTCTCTTGATGAGGTCCCAATAGTTCATTTTTTGCTTTTATTTCCCTTACTTCTGGAGATGACGATTTCTTTGTGTCTTCTTCAATTTCTTTCATGAATTTTCTATATTTTTCAGCATATAAATCTTTTACATCTTTTGTTAGGTTTATTCCTAGGTATTTTATTGTTCTTGGGGCAAGTGTAAATGGGATCAATTTCTTGATTTCTCTTTCTGTTGCTTCATTATTGGTGTATAGAAATGCAACCAGTTTCTGTACATTGATTTTGTATCCTGCAACTTTGATTAATTCAGTTATCAGTTCTAGCAGCTTTTTGGTGGGTCTTTCGGGTTTTCCATGTAGAGTATCATATCTTGTATCATCTGCGAAAAGTGAAAGTTTGACTAGTTCTTTGCTGATTTGGATGTCTTTTATTTCATTTTGTTGTCTCATTGCTGAGGCTAGGACTTCCAACACTGTGTTAAACAACAGTGGTGAGAGTGGACATCCCTGTCATGTTCCTGATGTCACGGGGAAAGCTCTTGGTTTTTCCCCATTGAGGATGATATTAACTGTGGGTTTTCATATATGGCTTTCATGTTGTTAAGGTATGATCCTTCTATCCCGACTTTCTTGAGGGTTTTTATTAAGAAGGATGCTGTGTTTTGTCAAATGCTTTTTCTGTATCTATTGACAGGATCATATGGTTTTTGCCCTTTCTTCTGTTCGTGTGATGTATCACATTATTTGTATTGAACCAGCCCTGCAGTCGAAGAATGAATCCCACTTGATCATGGTGAATAATTCTTTTAATATACTATTGAATTTGATTTACTAGTATTTTGTTAAGAAGTTTTGTATCCATGTTCATCAGGGATATTGGCTTGTAATTCTCCTTTTAGTGGGGTCTCTGGTTTGGGAATCAAGGTATGCTGGCTTCATAGAATGAGTCTGGAAGCTTTCCTTCCATTTCTATTGTTTAGAACAGCTTGAGAAGGATAGGTGTTAACTCTGCTTTAAATGTATGGCCTGGGAAGCCATCTGGCCCAGGACTTTTGTTGGGAGATTTTTAATAACTGACTCAATTTCTTCACTAGTTATGGGTCTGTTCAAATATTCTATTTCTTCCCATTTGAGTTTTGGTAGTGTGTGGGTGTCTAGGAATTTGTCTATTTTGTCCAATTTGTTGACATATAATTTTTATAGTATTCTCTAATAATTGTTTGTATTTCTGTTGTATTGGTTGTGATCTGTCCTCTTTCTTTTTTTTTAATTTTTTAAAATGTTTATTTTTGAGACAGAGTTCAAGCAGGGGAGGGGCAGACAGAGAGGGAGACACAGAATCTGAAGCAGGCTCCAGGCTCTGAGCTGTCAGCACAGAGCCTGCTGCGGGGCTTGAAGTCACAAACTGCAAGATCATGACTGGAGCTGAAGTTGGACGCTTAACCAACTGAGCCACCCACGGGCTACAGATCTGTCCTCTTTCATTTATGATTTTATCTTTTTGGGTTCTCTCTCTTTGTTCTTTGAGAAGTCTGGCTAGGGGTTTGTCAATTTTGTTTATATTTTCAAAAAAGCAGCTCTTAGATTCATTGATCTGTTCTATTGGTTTTTTATTTTTGTTTTTGGATTTTATATTGTTTATTTCTGTTCTAATCTTTATTATTTCTCTTTTATGCTGGCTTTGGGGTTTATTTGCTCTCATGCTTTTACTTTCTTTGGGTGTGAGGTTAGGTTTTGGATTTTGGATTTTTCTTGTTTCTTGAGATGGGCCTGGATTGCAATGTATTTTCCCCTTAGGACTGCCTTGGCTGCATTCCAAAGGGTTTGACTATTTGCTTCCATATATTTTTTAATTACTTCTTTAATTGCCTGGTTGACCCATTTATTCTTTAGTAGGATGTTCTTTAATCTCCCAAGTATTTGTTGTCTTTCCAAATTTTTCTTGTGGTTGATTTAGTTTCGTAGCATTGTCTGAAAATATGCACGGTATGACCTCGATCTTTTTGTACTTGTTGAGGGCTGATTTGTGTCCCGGTATGTGGTCTATTCTGGAGAAAGTTCCACGTGCACTGGAGAAGAATGTATATTCTGCTGCTTTAGGATGAAATGTTCTGAATATATCTGTTAAGTCCATCTGGTCCAGTGTGTCGTTCAAAGCCATTATTTACTTGTTGAGTTTCTTTTCTTTTTTTTTTTTTAATATGTTGTCAAGTTAGCTAACATAACAGTGTATACAGTGTGCTTTTGGCTTTGGGATTGATTCCCATGCATCATCACTTATGTACAACACCCATTGCTCATCTCAAAAAGTGCCCTTCTCAATACCCATCACCCATTTTCCCCACTTCCCCGCCACACCCAACAACCCTCAGTTTGTTCTCTGTATTTAAGAGTCTCTTATGAGTTTGCCTCCCTCTCTGTTTGAAACTTTCCCTTACTCCATCTTCTTCTGTTAAGTTTCTCAACCTCCACATGAGTGAAAACACATGATATCTGTCTCTGACTTATTGCACTTAGCATAATACCCTCCAGTTGCCACCAACATTGTTGCAAATGGCAAGATTATATTCTTTTTCATTGCCAAGTAGTATTCCATTGTATATATAAACCACATCTTTATCCATTCATCAGTTGATGGACATTTGGGCTCTTTCCATAATTTGGTTATTCAAAGTGCTGTTATAAACATTGGGGTATAAGTGCCCCTTTGAATCAGCACTCCTGTTTCCTTTGGATAAATTCGTAGTATTATTGCTGGGTCATAGGGTAACTCTACTTTTAATTTTTTGAAGAACATCCACACTGTTTTCCAGAGCGGCTGCACCAATTTGCATTCCCACCAACAGTGCAAGCGGGTTCCCATTTCTCCAAATCCTCACCAACATCTCTTGTTTCCTGAGTTGTTCATTTTAGTCACTCTGACTAGTGTGAGGTGGTATCTCATTGTGGTTTTGATTTGCATTTCCCTGATGATGAGCGATGTTGAGCATCTTTTCATGTCTGTGAGCCATGTGGATGTCTTCTTTGGAAAAGTGTCTATTCATGTCTTTTCATCTCTTCACTGGATTATTTGTGTTTTGGGGTGTTGAGTTGGGTAAGTTACTTATAGATTTTGGATACTAACCCTTTATCTGATATGTCATTTGCAGATGTCTTTTCCCTTCTGTCAGTTGCCTTTTAGTTTTGTTGATTGTTTCCTTTGCAGTGCAGAACTTTTTTATTTTGATGAGGTCACAGTAGTTCATTTTTGCTTTTATTTAGTTCATTTTTGCTTTTATTTCCCTTGCCTTCGGAGACGTGTCAAGTAAGAAGTTGCTGTGGCTGAGATCAAAGAGGTCAAAGAAACCTGTTTTCTCCTTTAGGGTTTTGATGATTTCCTGTCTCACATTTAGGTCTTTCATCCATTTTGAATTTATTATTGTATGGTGTAAGAAAGTGGTCCAGTTTCATTCTTCTTCATGTTGCTGTCCAGTTCTCCCAGCACCATTTGCTAAAGAGAGTGTCTTTTTTTCCCTTGGATACTCTTTCCTGCTTTGTTAGATGAGTTGGGCATACATTTGTGGGTCCAATTTTGGGTTCCCTATTCTGTTCTATTCCATTGGTCTATGTGTGTTTTTGTGCCAATACCATAGTGTCTTGATGATTACAGCTTTGTACTGGAGGGTGAAGTCCAGGATTGTGATGCCTCACACTTTGGTTTTCTTTTTCAACATTATTTTGGCTATTTGGGGTCTTTTGTGGTTCCATACAAATTTTAGGATTGTTTGTTCTAGCTCTGAGTAGAATGCTGGTGCAATTTTGATTGGGATTGCATTGAATGTGTAGATTGCTTTGGGTAATATTGACATTTTAACAATATTTGTTCTTCCAGTCCATGAGCATGGAATGTTTTTCCATTTCGTTGGGTCCAGTTTGTTTCATAAGTTTCCTATAGTTTTTAGCATACAGATCTTTTACCTCTTTGGTTAGGTTTATTCCTAGGTATTTATCATTCTTGATGCAATTGTAAATAGGATCAGTATCTTGATTTCTCTTTCTGTTGCTTCATTATTGGTGTATAGAAATGCAACTGATTTTTTACATTGATTTTATATCTGGCGACTTTGCTGAATTCATGTACCAGTTCTAGCAGCTGATTATCTGTCCATTGCTGTATGTGGGTTGTTGAGGTCCCCTACTATAATATTATTATCAATGAGTTTTTTTTTATGTTTGTGATTGATATATATATTTGGGGGTGCCACATTGGGGCATAAATGTTTATAATTGTTAGCTCTTCTTGGTGGATAGACCCCTTAATTATGATATAATGCCCTTCTTCATCTCTTGTTACAGTCTTTATTTTAAAATCTAGTTTCTCCGTTATAAGTATGCCTACTCCAGCTTTCTTTTGGTGACTAGTAGCATGACATATGATTCTCCATCCCCTTACTTTCAATCTGAAGGTGTTTTGGGGTCTAAAATGGGTCTTTTGTAAACAGCATATAGATGGATCTTGTTTTCTTGTTCATTCTGATACCTTATGTCTTTTGATTGGAGCGTTTAGTCCATTGACATTTAGAGTGAGTACTGAAAGATAGAATTTGTTGCCATTGTGTTGCCTGTAGAGTTGGAGTTTCTGGTCGTGGTCTCTGGTCCTTTCTAGTCTTTGTTGCTTTTGGTCTTTTTTGTTTTGTTTCATCTTTTCTCCCCTCAGAGAATCCCCCTTAAAATTTCATGCAGGCAGTTTAGTGGTCACAAACTCCTTTAGTTTTTGTTTGTCTGGTCAACTCTTTATCTCTCCTTCTATTTTGTTTTGTTGTTGTTTTTTAATTTTTTAAAATGTTTTTTGTTATTTATTTTTGAAAGAGACAGAGACAGAATGAGAGTGGGTTAGGGGCAGAGAGAGAGGGAGACACAGAATCAGAAGCAGGCTCCAGGCTCTGAGCTGTCAGCACAGAGCTCGACGTGGGGCTCAAACTCACAAACCGTGAGATCATGACCTCAGTGAGCCAAAGTCAGACTCTAACCGACTGAGCCACCCAGGCGCCCCTCTCCTTCTATTTTGAAAGATAGCCTTGCTGGATAAAGAATTCTTGGCTGCATATTTTTCTGATTCAGCAGGTTGCATATATCCTGCCACTTCTTTCTGACCTGCCAAGTTTCTGTGGATAGGTCTGCTGTGAACCTGATCTGGCTTCTCTTATAGGTTAAGTACTTTTTCCCCCTTGCTGCTTTCATAATTCTTTCCTTGTCTGTGTATTTTTTGGATTTGTGACATGCCTCATTGATGGTTAGGTTTTGTTGAATGTAATGGGAGTTTTCTGTGCTTCTTGGATTTTGATGTCTGTGTCTTTCCCCAAATTAGGAAAGTTTTCTGGTATAATTTGCAGACATAAACCTTCCACCCCTCTTTTCTCTCCTTCTTCTGGGACTCCTATGATTCAGATGTGTTTCCTTTTTAATAAGTCACTGAATTCTCTAATTCTTGTATTGTGCTATCTTGCCTTAGTTTCCCTCTTTTTTCTGCTTCATTGTTCTCCATAATTTTGTCTTCTGTATTGCCAAATTGCTGCTCTGCCTCATCCATCCTTGCTGCTGTGGCATCCATTTGAGATTGCATCTCAGTTATAGCATTTTTAATTTTGGACTGACTAGATTTTTCTTCTTTTATCTTTGCAGAAAGGGATTTGGGTTTTTTTAAACCCCAGCTAGTATTCTTATTATCATGAATCTAAATTCTAGTTCAGACATCTTGCTTATACCTCTGTTGAGTAAGTCCCTGGCTGTTATTTCTTCCTGTTCTTTCTTTTGGAGTGAATTTGTGCATTTAGTCATTTTGGAGGAAGAAAAAGAATTAGAAAAATTAAAAAATTAAAGTTAAAAAATTAAAAAACACGAAAATCCAAAAGAAGGTAGATCTTAGGTGTATTTTGGCCTGGTTGTTGAAAGAAGCTTGATAGAATGGAGAAAAAAGGGAAAGAAAAGGAAAGAGAAAAGAAAAATTAAGAAAATGTTTACAAATTTAAAAAATGTATACAGTAAAACAATGAAATGAATAAAGTAGAATAAAAATTTATAAAAAGTAAAAGTAGTAAAAAGTACTAAAAGTAGTAAAAAAGTAGTAAAAAAATTAAAAAAAATTTTAAGAAAATGGGAAATAAAAAGAAAATGTTCTTTTTATACCCCTAAAAAAGAAAAGAAAAGCAAACAAAAAGAAAAAGAAAATGAATAGATGGACCAGTGAACAGAATGAAATCTGAATGAAATTATATCTAGTTTCCCCTAGAAGGCAAAGTATGAAGCACTTTATAGTCCGTACCCTAAGTTGGTGGAGAGAGTTGTGGCGGTCCTCTAGGGTTTGGTTGGCGCAGTTGAATGGGGCTTGGTGTAATGATTCTGTGCTCCACTAGGTGGCGCTGCTTAGCTTACTGGGGTGGATAGGTGTCAGAGGCGTGTGCATGTATATGCACCTGCGGGGGAGGAGAAAATGTCCTCACCCAGCTTCCCTGTCTCTGGCCCATGAACAACACTCTCACTGGCAATCAAGCACCCGTCCTTTGTCTCCAGCTTCCATCCACTCCCCACTTCTACACTGTCTGCATCCAAGCCATCAGCCTACCAGGTGGTACCTCCCTCCCAAATTTTATCTTAGCTATGTTTCCAAACTTCTCATTTCTGAGGTCCCTGTGGCTTGGACCCACTCCAACCCTCTGGGAGAGGGTCTTGCCAAGCAATGGCTAGGTCCCGGCTTGCCCCTGGGAACAGTCGTGTGATTGCACTGCTGCAAAGACTCCGAGATTGTGGCTGGGTACTGGGTTTCCCCAGGAAGAGTTTGTGAGATCTCATAGTGGCAGCAGTTCAGGGATTATGGCAAATCACAACACACAAATGGTTTCACAACACCCTGGCATCTTTGTTCCAATATCAGCAAACGTGGCTGTTCTCTGTGGTCTGCTGGGACCTTTGCCAGTGGGGAGGCCTTACGGCTTCTACCAAATGACCTCATAGCTGGGGAACTGTGCTCACTGTGTGGCCTACAGACCCCTCAGACCTCACTGCCTGCTCCTGGGGATTCGCCCATACCATATGAGCACCACCAGGTATTGAGCTACAGAATTTCCAACTCTTCTCTCCCCTGTTTTTAGAGTCCTGATGGTATTGAAGCCCTCTCCTTTCTCCTTTCTTGTTCAGTCCCTTGTGAGTGTTCCTGCTCTTTATCTTTGTCTCCAGCTATTTTAGGGGACAGTGCTTTTCCTGAACTCTCCACCCCCTTTCTCTCCAGAAAAACAGTTCTGTATCCTCTGTGGCATCTCTCTCCCTCATTCACCTCTGTACCACAAACCTGCTGAGTTCTGAGGCTCAAGTTATGCAGATTGTGTTTTAATCCTCAGATCAATTTTCTAGGTGTGCAAAACGGTTTGTTGCTGATCTAGCTGCATTTCAGGGATGAGAGAAGCTGAGAACTTTCATGCTGCTCCTCCATCTTGGCCTTACTCCCAAAGACTTCTAACTTAGTCAAATAAGATGTTAATTGAAAGAATGTTTCTTCACAGCGTTGTTTCATACAGCTGAGTGTATGACACTTTCCTTATAGTTCCCCACATAGATTTTCAAACACTTCTAACTCAGAGAAATAAGATGTTAGTTGAAAGAATCTTTCTCCACAGTGTTTTTTCACAGAGGTGAGTATATGGCACTTTTGTTAAACTTCCAGGACTAGTGAAACAAGGTGTTAGTTGAAAGATGGTTTCTCCACAGTGTTGTTTTGTAGAGTTGAGTATATGGCATTTTTCATTATACATCAAGGCCTACCTTTTCAAACACTTCTAACTTTTGAAACAAGATTTTAGTTGAAAGATGGTTTTTCCACAGTGTTGGTTCAGAGTTGAGTATGTGGCACTTACGTTATATACTTACTCTGCCCTAGGTTTCAAACACTTGTTACCTGGTGAAACCAGATGTTAGTTGAATGACGGTTTCTACACAGTGTTGTTTCAGAGTTTAGTATATAGCATTTTTGTTATCCTTCTAGGCCTGGGTTCTCAAGCACTCCTAACTGAGTGAATAATTAACAACTTGTTTCACTAAGTTAGAAGTGTTTGAAAACCTATGTTGGGAAGTATAATGAAAGTTCCATATACTTACCTCTGTAAAACCTCACTGTGGAGAAACCATCTTTCAATTAACGTTTTCTTTCACAAAGTAAGAAGTGTTTGAAACCTTAGGCCTAGAAGTATAATGAAAGTGCTATATATTCAGCTCTGTGAAACATCACTGTGGAGAAAACACTTTCAACCAACACCTTGTTTCACAAAGTTAGAAAAGTTTGAAATGGTAGACCTAGAAGTAATACAAAGATGCTATATACTCAACTCTTTGAAACAACACTGTACAGAAAACAACTCTTAACTAACATCTTGTCTCACTAAATTAGAAATTTATGAAAACTTAGGCCTAGAAGTCTAATGAAAGTGCCATATACTGACCTCTGGAAATGACACCATCTTTCAACTCACATCTTGTTTCAAAGTTAGAACTTTTAAAATCTCTGCGGAGAAGTATAAGGAAAGGGCCATATACTGACCTCTGTGAAAGAAACTGGAGGAACCATAATGCAACTAACATTTCCACTAAGTTAGAAGTGTTTGAAAAATTAAGTCTAAAAGTATAATGAAGGTGCCATATACTCAACTTAGTGAAACAACATGGTGAAGAAACCATCTTTCAGTTTACATTTTGTTTTAGTAAGATAGAAGTGTTTGAAAACATAGGCGGGGTACCATAAGGAAAGTGCCATGTCCTGACCTGTGTTAAACAACACTGTGGAGAAACAATCTTTCAATTAACATCTAGTTAAAAGTGTTTAGGAATCTATCGAGGAACTATAAAGAATGTGCTGTATACTTAACTCTTTGAAACAACACTGTATAGAAACCATCTTTCAAGTAACGCCTTGTTTCCCTAAGTTAGAAGTGTTTGAAAACCTAGGCCTATAAGTATAATGAAAATGCCATAGACTCATCTCTGTGAGACAACACTGGAGGAACCACCTTTCAACTAACATCTTGTTTAACTAAGTTAACATTGTTTGAAAACCTATGCTGGGAATTGTAATAAAAGTGCCATATGCTCAACTCTGTGAGCCAACTCTGTGGAGAAAACATTTTTAAATAATATCTTGGTTCACCATGTTAGAAGTGTTTGCAAAACCATGCTGGGAGCTAGAGGGAAAGTTCCATAGATTCAACTGTATGAAACAGCACTGTGGAGAAACCATCTTTCAACTATCGTCTTGCTTCACTTAAGTTAGAAGTGTTAAAAACATAGGCCTAGAAATATAACAAAAATGCTGAACTCTGTGAAAGAACACTGTGTAGATACACTTTTGCAACTAACATCTTGTTATACTAAGTTTGATGTGTTTGAAAACCTCTGCAGGGAACTGTAAGGAAAGTACTATGTATTCAACTCTGAAACAATACTGTGGATAAACCATTTTTTTATATGCTTACCTATTTTATTAATGTGATCATAAAATATTTGATAGTAAACAAAGTAACATGATCATAAAAAAATTAGCTCTTTCCTGACTGAGATACTGTTGTTTCTTTAAAGTGAACACAAAAAATAGGCACTTACTGTAGTAAAACACAGAATCTAGGCAGATTACACACACAAAAAAGATTATTCACTCATATTGAAAAGGCAATAAGCAACAAATCATGGAAACAAATCCACTAAGATTTTAATGCATTCCATGACTTTTTAGACTGGAATATTGTAAATAAGTAAATAAAATTCATTTTCAAAAGCAAATAAAAAACAAAATTCATATTTTTTGCTTTGTTCTTTATGATGGTCATTCATACTTAAAACTTTATTTTTTTTAATATGAAATTTATTGTCAAATTGGTTTCCATACAACACCCAGTGCTCATCCCAACAGGTGCCCTCCTCAATGCCCATCACCCACTTTCCCCTCCCTCACACCCCCATCAACCCTCAGTTTATTCTCAGTCCTTAAGAGTCTCTTATGGTTTGGCTCCCTCCCTCTCTAACTTTTATTTTTCCTTCCCCTCCCCCATGGTCTTCTGTTAAGTTTCTCAGGATCCACATAAGAGTGAACACATGTGATATCTTTCTCTGACTTATTTCATTTAGTATAATACCCTCCAGTTTCATCCACATTGCTACAAAAGGCCATATTTCATTCTTTCTCATTGCTAAGTAGTATTCCATTCTATATACAGACCACAATTTCTTTATCCATTCATCAGTTGATGGACATTTAGGCTCTTTCCATAATTTGGCTATTGTTGAAAGTGCTGCTATAAATATTGGGGTACAAGTGCCCCTATGCATCAGCACTCCTGTATCCCTTGGGTAAATTCCTAGCAGTGCTATTGCTGGGTCATAGGGTAGGTCTATTTTTAATTTTTTGAGGAACCTCCACACTGTTTTCCAGAAAGGCTGTACCAGTTTGCATTCCCACCAACAGTGCAAGAGGGTTCCTATTGGAGAAACCATTTTTTAACTAACATCTTGTTTCACTAATTTAGAAGTGTTTGTAAACCTATGTGGGGAACTATAAGGAAAGTGCCATATACTCAACTCTCTGAAACCACACTGAGGAGAAACAATTCTTCAACTGTCATCTTGTTTCAGTAAGTTAGAAGTAGTTGAGAACCTAGGCCTAGAAGTATAATGAAAGTGCCATATACTCACCTATGTGAAACAACACTAGAGAAACAACCATTCAACTAAAATCTTGTTTCACTATTTTAGAAGTGTTTAAAAACCTATGTGATGAATTATAATGGAAGTGTTTGAAACCATGTTGAAACAAGTGTTTCAAACACCATATACACAACATACACAACTTTGAAACAAACTGGTAAAACCATCTTACAGCTACCATCTTCAACCAATAAGGTAGAAATGTTTGAAAACCTAAGCCTAGAAGTATAATGAAATTTCCATACACTAAACTCTGAAAAAGACCTGTGGAGAAACCAACTCTCAACTCACATCTTATTTTACTATGTTAGAAGCGTTTGAAAGAATTTGTGGGTAACCATAAAGAAAGTTTCATATATGGAACTCTGAAAGAACACTGTGGAGAAACCATCTTTCAACTAACACCTTGTTTTACTAAGTTAGAAGGGTTTCAAAACCTAGGCCTAGAAATTAATGAAAGTGTTATATACTCAACCCTGTGAAACAACACTGTATAAAAACCATCTGTCAACTATTATCTCATTATACTACCTTTGAAGTATTTGAAAACCTATGCAGAAAGTATAAGGAAAGTGCCATATACTAACCCTGTGAAACAACACTGTGGAGGAACCATATGTCAATTAACGTCTTGTTTCACCATGTAGAAGTGTTTGAAAACCTATTCTGGGGACTATAAGGAAAGTGCTACACACCAACTCTGTGCTCAACACTGTTGGTGAAAACATCTTTCAATTGATGTCTTATTTCACTAAGTTAGAGGTGGTTGAAAACCTAGGCTTAGAACTATAGCAAAACTGTTATATACTGAACTCTGAGAAACAAAACTGTGGAGAAACCTTAATAACATCTTGTTTACCTAAGTTTGAAGTGTTTGAAAATCTGTTGTGGGGAAATATACAAAGTGCTATATTCTAAATTCTGTGAAACAACATTGTGGAGAGACAGTCTTTCAAATAACATCTTGTTTCACTGTGATATGTTTTGGAAACCCTAGGCCAAGAAGTATAATGAAAATGCCATACACTCAACTCTGTGATACAACAGTGTGGAGAAACCATCTTTCAACTAACTACTTGTTTCACTAAGTTAGAAGTGTTTGAAAACCTACACGAGGAACTGTACAGAACGTGCCATATGCAGAACTCTGTGAAACAACACTGTAGAGAAACCATGTTTCAACTAACATCTTGTATCACTAAGTTAGAAGTGTTTGAAAACCTATGTGGGGAACTGTAAGGAACCTAAGTATCACACATTCGCCTCTGTGAAACAACACTGTAGAGAAACCATGTTTCAACTAACATCTTGTTTCACTAAGTTAGAAGTGTTTGAAAACCTATGTGAGGAAACTATGGAAAATGCCCAATACTCAACTCTGTGAAACAGCGCTGTAGAGAAACCATATTTCAGCTAACAACTTGTTGATACAAGTTAGAAGTGTTTGAAAATCTAGGCCTAGAAGTGTAATGAAAATGCTGTACACTCATTTCTGTGAAGTAACACTGTGGAGCAACCATCTTACAACTAACATCTTGTTTCACTAAGTTAGAAGTGTCTGAAAACCTATGCAGGGAATTATAAGGAAAGTGCTATATGCTCAGTTATGTTGAAACAACACTGAGTAGAAACTATCCTTAAAGTTTTGTTTCACTAAGTTAGAAATGTTTGAAAACCAAGGCCTAGAAGTATAATGAAAGTGCCATATACTCAACTGTGTGAAACAACACTTTGGAGAAACAATCTTTCAAGTAACATCTTGTTTCACTAAGTTAGAAGTGTTTGAAAACCTGTGCATGGAACTATAAGGCACTGCCATACACTGAGCCCTGTGAAAGAACACTGGAGAAACCATCTTTAACATACCAAATTAACGTTAATCTTGTTTCACATACAGCATACAATAACCAACATATAGCCAACACTCACCAAAAACACACCACACATATCCCACTTGTACACCACACATAAACCTCACCCAATGCCTATGTAATACATAAACACTAAACATATAGCACACATGAAACAAACCACAACATACCTAAAGTACCATACACATTCACACCTCATGTAGAACACCCATGTGCTCTTTCTCATACTGCTTATAAATCACATAGACATATACCACATTTGCACTACACCAATTTACTTGTAACATACATAACACACACACACATCACATACACCAAATATAAATCACAGACCAAACACCACACATATACTACACTACAAACACAGTACACATATTCCACACAGATGCTTCACCTATACCACACACAGAAATACACTACTCATACACCAGGAATTTAGTGCTTATGAACCACATAAATACACACGTCTCACCCATACACCACACACCTAACCAACACAACCCCCCACACTCCACATATACAATTCTGAACTACACACGTATACGCAGCACAGACACCACAAATACAGAATCCACATATACACCACACATATAACATGTGTCACGTGTCATGTGTCACACCCACAACACATACACAATTATATGGCATGCCAGCAAACACACCACACCTTCACCACTCAAGAACTACGCAGAAACCACACAAATATCACACAAATATTAGACATATCACATATATGCCACATGTACACCCACATATACTACATATACACCTACAACACACATGCCACCAAACTGATACTTCACATACTCACTGGATACACACTACACACACACCACATACACCACACACATCACACACACACCAAAATTACATAAACCAACAACCATACATATAACAATTGCACACACACAACAAACATCACACACAACACATTTGCTACACACAAACACCACTCAAACACTATTCACACACCACACATATCACACACACACATTACACACAGACATCAAATATACCCACCACACATATATCAAACAAAAACGTAACACAGACATTATGCACATACATATTGCACATACTACACCTATAGAACACACACATGTCACACACAAAACACATATAAAACAGACTAACACCATAATACACTATAGATATATGTCATACACACACCAAATATACCCCTGAGATGCATGATATATAATCACAATTTTATTGCACATACCACACACACACACCCTGCATGCATCGCACATAGAAAGCTTAATTCACAAACACAGCATAAGCACACAACAGACAACATATATACCATACAGATAACAGTGTCACCAAACATCACACATATTCTTCAAACACATACATCACATGTGCCACACATATAACACATACACCACACATACCTCACATACCATTCACGTATACCACACCAACAAACACACCACATATTCACTGCATATGATCTCCACACACCTCACATTTATTACAGACACACCACACATTCAGTAAGCATATAATACATGTACACATATAGCACATAATGCCACAATCCTCATACCACACACACCAGAAACATGCACACACACAAAATGAAGAACACATACTGCATATATACTGCACCTCACACACACCAAACATGTAATTCTAACACCAAACACAAACCACATATATGCAGAACACATACATAATATAAGCCACACACAGACCACATATACTATATACACTCACAGATATCCCAGAAACACCACTCACACACTATACAAATATCACATACATCACACATATAACAACCACCAACCACACTTATTCCAAACACATGTATAGCACACACACACCACACTAATACATCACCCACACCATAGCTATACCACCACACTACATATTTGCCACACACATGCTACACAAAACACACACACATAAACTTCATTACACCACCATACAGCATAGATACATCACACAGATTCCACACATATACCTTCCAATACATGCCAAATAAATACCACAAATATACATCATATTTTCACTGCACACACACCACATACATGTCACATTCACCATACATTAAACACAAATTTACAAATGCACACTGCACACACAACAGACACAAAACCTACACATCATACACACCCTAACTTAAACCACACAAATACCATTCACATACACACATATACCACACTCACATACTCCATACATTCACAGCTCATACACTATGCACACACCATAGGAACAACACGTATACATTGCACACACACACACACACACACCACACAAAACACCCATACCACACCTACAACATGCACATACCACACATGACATACAAACCAGGCATACACAACCACACGTACATTGCACAGGTACCACACACAAAAACTCCACATGTACACCACCCACACTCCACACATATACCAACACACAACATGCAATACCCCTCATACATTACACATATGCCCCCAACACCATACATATATGACACACCACATATGCCACAAATACACCACACATATACCACACAAACAAGGTGTATATTAAGCAAACATATATGACATACCCAAAACAGACAACACACACCATAGACAGCACACACTTGCCACACACTGTCAGTACCACACACATACATATACCAATCATAATCATGCATATACTACACATGTACACAGTACCCACAACATATACTACCCACGTGACACACACATACCACACATATACATACTACACACATGATGCATATACCACAAAATAACCACACATGTCCCACACACATGTAAAGACTCCACATACAACCTCTACAGCAAAAACACACCACACACAACATATTCTTCCACACCCACATAAACCACAAAAACGCCACTCACATAACACATATACCACATGCACAGAAACAAAACACTTAAATGAAACATCAAACATACAACATGCAAAACACACCACACATAATACATGACACACTTGCATCACACACCAGACAACACACATATGACACAGACATGCCACACATACACCATAGATATGCCTCCCACACACCTCATATATACCACACCCATGCCAAATATACACCACACACAACATATCCACTACAGTTCCATGCTACACACACCACACATCGCACATGTACCATATATAGAAAACATTTCACTAAAACACCTTTTGTACACAATTCCGCAGCACATACATTACATAGACACTGTAATGTCACCGCACCTTAAACATGTACCACAAACACACATACCACACATATGCCACTCACTGTCACACATATAACACACACACATACTCACACTGCACAGACCACACACCACATATACTCCACATATATACCACACTCACAATTTGTATATACCACACAGTTAACATATACTGCACAATAACCAACATATAGTGAACACTAAGATCTACACATACACTGCACTCACACCACAGATGTACCACATACACATACACATGCACAATACACACAAAGCAAGCCCTACACATACACTGCAGACACTGAACATATTCAACACACACACTCAAATACACCACACAAATACCACTCACAGGAGCACATACATCACACACACACCTTCACCACAAATACACAACACATATACCTCACACATGCTCAGCAAATGCACACCACACACAACACACATTCCATACCCACATAACAGATTCCACTTATTTTCCATCCATACAACACACACAGAAAATCCATGCACCATACACAACACACCACTCACACCCCACACATATACCATACTTACACATGAGTACACACACACCATATATACCCCACACAACCGTCAAATAGACACCACATACACAACATGTACATCACAATTTCACCACACACACTACACATACCTCACATGCACCACACATGTAGCATTCATATTTCACAGATCCCACACACAAGACACCTAACATATACACCACAACACATATTCACCACAATGTCACAGCACATACATTAAACACATACCACACACACACCACACATACACCATTCATTATGATGCATATAACAATGTATAATATACACACAGCATGCATATGCCACACACACTACACATACAGCATTACCACACATATGCTTGTACAAGCATGCTACACACAGAACATATATACCACACACAACATATATACCACACACACAAACAGTATACACATCACACAATAACCACCCATATGGCACACACAAACTATGAATACACCACATTCACACCACAGATACACCATGCACACAAATATCACACATACAATACACACACACCAAAAAACCATACAGACATAATATACATATTCCACATATATGCCACACACATACCACACACACTACTTACACAGAAACACACTTTATGCACAGGCCAAACACACACTACACATATGCAACACATACATTACACATACACCACAAATATACCACACAAGCACATGCACCCCAACACACCATCTACACACATTATACATACACACACACCACACATGGAAACGCGCACACATACATCACAACCACCATACATTCACCACACATGTGACACATAAACCAAAGATACCACAGTTCACATACACCACACAACATACATACCATGTACAAAATATACCATATACAAAATACACTTAAGTTACACAAACACTACACATATTGCACAGACACCTGACATACACCATATATATGACATGCATATATTACACAAACCACTCCCTCAACACACAAAAGCACATAACTACACGCCACACACACACACCACACACGACATGTGTACCACCACATTCACATCAGACACTTCAAACAAGCATTGTACATACCACACACAAAACGCATACAACAAAAACCAACCAGATACCACACACCACATGCACCGCACACACACCACATATAAATCAAAAGCACCCAACTTAAAACTCACACACAATATACATACACCACACACACTAAACATGCACCACAAACACACCACACAAAGCAAACACACACCACACAAACAGCACAGGTGTAATGTAGATTTACACCATACATACACAGCACACATATTCCCTATACACGTGACAAATATGCACAACTCACATATTCACTATAATTTCACTGCACGCACAAATGCACACAACACACTGCACATAAATCATACCTAATACACACACACACAAGACATATATCTCACACACAAACACCAGATACACACCACACAACTACCACATATATGCCATACACACCAATGCCCACAATCAAAAAATCAAAAAATCTACAGATACAATACAAATTCCACAGATAAACCAAAAACACACCACACATAGAAACTCAACACACACATCACAAACACTATACATGCACAACACATACAACACATGTTAGCCACACATACGACACACCACAAATACACTACACATCAAACACCACATATAAGCCACAAGTGCATACATATACCAAAACCACACCATAAACCACACATATATCACACGTGACACACAAACTAAACACACTACAAACAGCAAACATAGACCACACACAACACATACACCACATACAGGATTCATATAACCCATATGTCATATTTGTACCATACACAAACTGCACCAACAACACACATATAACATATACAGATATATGCCACACATGCACCATAGTTACACCACAAACACACCACATTTATACCAAACCACATGCTAAATATACACCACACAACATATACAATATAATTTCACCACTCACACACAAAACACACACACATTGCACACATACACCATACTTCGTCCACACATATACAACACATATACCTGATAGATGCACACCACACACACACACCAGACATATGTCACACACAAACTGTGCACACCAAAAACAACAAATACAGCACACACATTACATACATACACCACACATCAAAAACACACCACAAATAACACAACATTACATAAATACAATACATACACCACACTTGATGCACATACACAATACTCATACACACATCATGCACACCACATATACCACCTACACACACCACACATAAGAAACATAATATGCCCACATATACTATAAGCACAATCAGATACATGACACATACACCACACACACCATGCAGATGCCAACACACAAACTCCACATATACTTCATACACACTTCATATATACCACAGCTCATACCACACATACATCCACACATCACAGTCATAACATGCATATACTACACACACAAAGACAACCCAAATTCACTGCACACATACCACACTTATACCACACACACATCAAATACACACCATGCACACCACAAGACACTTCACAACCCACACGTACACCACTTCCACTCCATCCCATCACCCATAGGAAGCATACCACCACAAATATATATTACCTACATCACACATAAAATGCCAAAACACCACACAAAGACCACACACTGCACATAAACTACACATACACTACATATACACAACACCCATACCACTCATGTACTGCATATGAAAGACATACACAGCATGTCATGTCACTTACACTAAACACACAAAATATGTGCACAACATACAAAACATATAAATTACACACACAATACATACACCACCACCCCCACACACCACAAATATACCACATGCACACCACGCACACCACACTCCATATATACCACATACACACCACACATGCACTGCCCAAACCATACATATGCCACATGGAAACACACATACACCACACCCACACCAGACATATACCTCACATACATCACACCTATACCGCACATATGCACCACATACGTGTCACACACCTCACATATCAAACATACAACACAGATACACCACACATACATTACACACTCTCACTCATACACAGCACATGCACGGCATACACATTGGCATACCATACATATACCAGCAACACACCAATGTATACCACGCACACCCTCCACAATATACCACACATAACACCACAAACAGACCAACACTATTCCACACACACACTCCACAGATATACCACCCTCTAAACACATATCCAACACATGCACACACCACACATATACCACACACACACACCGTACATACCACAGACACCCCAAACAGCACATATACAGCCCACATATACCACACATAAGCACTCATTCCAAAAACAAACACACCACATACTTACACTCACACCAAACATACACCACGCCCCTCAAACATATCCTCTGAACACACACCCATGCCACACAGAAAGCACACACATGATACATACACCACACAACTGCATGTACCACACTTCCACGAGAAAAATATACCACACACATTTACCACATGCAAATCAATACACAACACATGAAGCACTCACACACCACCTATATAACACAGGCATCACCCATATAGCATTCACAGACCACAGCTATAACACACACAACAAATACATGACACATGCACTACACAACCCCCACACATAAAATAACAATACACTAAGGGCACTGGTGTGGCTCAGTCAGTTAAGCATCTGGCTTTGGCTCAGGTCACGATCTCATGGTTAGTTCGAGCCCCGCATTGGGCTCTGTGTTGACAGCTCAGAGCCTGGAGCCTGTTTTGGATTCTGTGTCTCCCTCTCTCTCTGCTCCTCCCCTGCTTGTGCTCTCTCTCTCTCTCTCAAAAATAAACATTGAAAAAAATAACAATACATGCGACACAACCCACACTGGACAAATACACCACACACACCACTTACACACACATGAGAAACACAACACATACAATATACACACCACAGAGACTGTATGTACTCACCACACACATGCAACACAAACCAGAAACAACACCACAAAACAAAAATCAAATCCATACCATGGGGACAACCACAATTATCATGCAAATGCCACACTCAGTGTACACACACACACTACACACAACACACATGTGCAAATGTATACCACACATATACACACAACAGATATACTACACATTTTACACACAGACCACATGTTTACCACACACACAAACTACACATACACCACACACAGACAACATATATACCTCACAAACACAAAGACTTCCACAAAACACAGGCCCACACAGACACCACAGACACACTACACATATTCCACACACATGTACACCATACAAATACCACTTACATACCACACACATATAACACTCACACAGATGATACATGTCCCAGCACAGCATAGCTACACTATTCATATGCAGTGCATGCATCACACACATGCACTCCACACACACATAGAACTATAATAATGTATACACTACATATATGTCACACACACAACCTGAACCTACACACCAGGTAACACTGAACATGTAGGACACACATACTCCACACACACTGCACACAAACCACACATAGACAACACACTTACATGCAACACATGCAGCACACACACTGCACATATACCACACACACAATACACAAACAACATACATGTACCATGCACACACAAGCCAAACATACACCACACATACATTGTACATATAAGACACATTTCAGAAACACACACCACACACACAAAAGACATGAAACACACCACACATACCAAATCTGCCACAATTTCAGTACATGCATATTACACATACATCACACACACATACCTCACATGCACCAATCCTTACCATAAGATACCACACACACGACATGCACACACCACACATAAACCACACAGATGACATGCAAACCATACTTACCACATGCAGCACACATATTCTACACAAATTTCCACACGTATTTGCCACACACAAAACAAAACCACACAAACACTATACATACACCACATAGACACCACACACACACCACGCATATATTACCCACATGCATGACACACAACACACAAAATGTACATACACTACAGACTCACCATACACACCACCCTCACAACACATGCAACACGTAGAAGACACACCAAAAACATCACGCATATACTGCACCCATGTGTATACCACACACAAAACATAGATCAGCTATTAACCAAAAATATACTACATCCAAACATGCACACACCTCATATATATCACAAAGATTGCACATGTCAAACACCCACACACAACACACATATACCACACACTGAACACACATATACCTAATACATGCCACATATTTGCCAAACACTACACATACATGAGAGACAAACCACACATGTATCTCACAAATACCACACATACCACACACACACATCACACACACATAACACATGACCCACGCCTATATTACTCACACACTACACACACACCACACAACCCATACAGCACATGGAAATAATGTACTCTCCACACACACCACCCCCACACAATGCATACCGCACATACACAAGCACTAACCACACATATAACACATACGTCATGCACACTTCACACCCACACACCACACAAACACCTCACCCATCACAAAAATACCAAGCAACACACACACCAGATATACACCACACACACATACACCACACACAACCACACATACATCTCTCACACTCACACAACACATATAGCACACACACCAAAGACACAGACCACACATACAACACACACACACACACACACACATACACACACACACACCATGCCACAAATATACCAACACAAACAACACTTACACAAATACCACATGTAAATCCAAAGGAAAAAACACACACACCACACATATACCAAATACATACCACACATACCACACACACTTACACAAAGAATATTCAACCCACAAACTCCACACATACACCATACTCACAACACACATTCACCCCAACACGACATACCATATACATACATACCAAAGGTATATCACACACACACCATAGATATACCAATACACACCAAACATATACCACACACAGACATCAAACACCATATATACACCACATACACAGCACAGATATAACACACACATGTAATACATGCAACACACAGCATACAAATTACACACAAACACCACACATTTACCACACATACCACGTTACACAAACACAACACACAAACACAAAACATTTATCAAAAATATACCACACGACCACACATACAACATACTCAAGACACTTCAAACTCATATACACACACCCTGCACTACCACACACACATTAGCCATACGAATACTACATACACACCTACATCACACATACATGATGCACACCATGCATACATTACACACACCACATATGCACATACACCACATAGGCAATACACCACACACTCATTATGCATATACCACAAATATATCCAACACAGATCATATGTGCCCAATATACCCACAGTTATATCCCCTCAAACAGTATTACCACACTCAATATATATATAACACACAATTACCAAACAAACCACCACATATATACCATATACACACACACTCCACATATACACCACACACACCAAACATACACCACATATACAGATGATACATGCCACCTCCTTCACATATAAACCACAAGTATGCCACACACACTGCACATATAGACAGAAGCATAACACATATACCACACAACTACACCACACCTGCACTGAACACACAGCACACATATAGTACAAACACCTCATATGATACATGATTACCACACAAACACATCACACATATGTCACATACACACCAGATATCTTCCACAATTTACTACACACTATACACATACAACACAAACACAAATACACCCCACACATATACCACACAAACGCACTCTATACATACACTACATACACACCAAACATATACCACACAAAACACACTTATAGTACACAGATACCACATATACAACAGACACACCATGATAATCCTTACATACATGACATACAGACATCACACACACCACACACATCACACTTATATTACACAAACTCCACCCCTATGCCACACCACAAAAGCACACATACACCACATATACAACACACATGCCATACAAAGACCACACACGAGCATATATTTTATGTAGAGCATACACACATGACACATATACCACAATCACAAGATGCATACCACACTTACAGCACACACAGAGACACATATACCACCTAAAAACCACTGACACACCATACACACACCACACAAATGCCATACACAGACACAAACCACATATACACCATGCATACCATACATACAGAACAGACAAATATACTCAACCACAACCACCCCAAATGTATACCACACCACACATGTACCCCCTGACACACATTGTAGACACCATACACACCTTGTGGTTAACTGCCCAAGACTACACTGTTCAAGTGCCTTTCATGTAGCCTTTCACATCTATCTTATAGAAATTTTGTTGAAACATTCTTTATTAGTGTGTGTTGGGAGAGCTGGTATGGAAGCAGTGTAGTCTTGTCCCTTGAACATAGCTAATAACTAGGAAATCATTCTAAATATTCCAGAAACCAATGTGAAGACTGAAAGAACAAAGTACACAAGTACACAACACAGGGATAAAAGAAGCTACATCAAAGAAGGTAGAAAGTACAGAAAGGTAGTTTGGGGGAGGAAGAGATCAAGGGTGCTGCAGAGGAGAGGGAGCCCTCACTGGGGAAAAGGGTGAGAGGAAAAGGAGCACACATGGGAACACACAAGGTGAGCATTTCCCCAAATACACATGAAAAGATGCTCAACATCACTCATCATCAGGGAAATACAAATCAACTACAATGAGACATCAACTCACATCTGTCAGAAGGGCTACAACACAAGAAACAACAGGTGTTGGCAAGGATGGGAAGAAAGGAAAACGCTCTTACACTGTTGGTGGGAATGCAAACTGGTGCAGCCACTCTGAAAAACAGTATGAAGTTTCCTCAAATGTTAAAAACATGGACTTCTCAGAGTCATGTGTTTGAGCCATTGTTGGGCTCTGCACTAGCAGTGTGGAGCTTGCTTGGGATTCTCTCTCCCTCCCTCTCTCTGACCCCCCCATCTCAAATAAATTAATTTACAACAATTGCCATTTAAAAAGTAGAACTTCCCTATGATCCAGCAATTGCACTACCTGGTATTTACCCAAAGGATTCAAAAATACCAATTCAAATGGATATATGCACCCTGATGTTTTTTTGCAGCATTATGAACAATAGCCACTTATGGAAAGGGCTCAAATGTCCATTTAATGATGAATGGATATAGATGTGATATATACATACACACACACACACACACACACACACACATACACTCACAGTGGAATACTACTCAGCCATGAAAGAGAATGAAATCGTGTCCTTTGCAATGATGTGGATGGAGCTAGAGTATTATGCTAAGCAGTATAAATCAGTCAGGGAAGACTTATACCGTATGATTTCACTCATGTGTGGAATGTAAGAATCAAAACAAATAAATGATCATGGGAGAAAAAAGAGATCAGCAAACCAAGAAATATACTCTTAACTCTAGAGAACAAACGTGGTTATCAGAGGAGACATGGGTGGGGATTGGGTTATACAGGGGATGGGGATTATAGAGTGCGCTTTGTGATGTGCACTGGGTGTGGTATGGAAGGGTGGATGGAATTACTGAATTCTACACCCGAGACTAATATTACAGTATATGTTAACTAACTGGAATTTAAAACTTTAAAAAATATTCTATATAAGCCATAGGGAAAGGCCCCGTGCTTAAGATCAAAGCATCACTGTGCTTCAAGTGACAATCCTGTCCCTCATAGACATACATAGTAACACTTTCCCCACAACCTCTCTGTATAAACACTTGGGTTTTACTGTTGAAAAGTACCCTATACCCCAAGAGGGTTTTCAAAAGCCTTTGGGAAGTGTAGTTAGAAGTATTCTTAAACCCTTGTGTAGAAGCACTAGGAAATGGCTTACCATTAGGTGCCTAAAAGCACAGTGTAATTAACCATTCTTAATGTAGCTTTAAGTGTATATCTAGGAGTAACTTTTGTTTAAACCCTCTATATTCATATGAGGGAATGTCCATGTTCTTAATTCCCAGAAAAAAGCTTTTCTTAACACATTTGTGAATTAGCTTCTCATAAACATCCAGTAAGAAGTGTGCTTACATCCATTTGTATGAACATGGGAATACCCATGTGCTGAACTGCTTGAAATATCTGTGTTGTAAATGAGAATTTCAAATTCCTTTTAAATACCTGTAATCACAAGTGTTCTTAAACCTGTTTGTATAAACGCTATGGAAGGGACTAACTATACAGTGCTTGATATGTCTTTCATTTGGCTTTTAACATGGATCTAACTGGGTACTTGTTTAAACTCTCTTTATTATCAAAAGGGAATGGCCATGCACTTAATTGCCACAAACACCATTGTGGCTAAGGCATCTTTGAGTTAGCTCCTTAGATTTATCCAATAAGAAGTGTGCTTATATCCTTCTGTATAATCACTAGGGAATGTACAGGTGCTTAACTGCCTGAAACAGCCATGTGCTCTGTAAAATATCCAAATATTTTTTAAAATACGTGAAGTAACCAGTGTTCTCAAATTTCTTTGTATAAACACTTATCCTTAACAGCTTAAAACTACCCTACTTCAAGACTGGTTAATGACTTTCAAATAAACTCATTGAAACACTCTATTTGAGGAATAGGAAAAGGCAAAGTGTTTAACTGATTAAAAGTACAGCCCTTTCCAGGATAGGGAACGAAGTCCTTGTTCCACACTCCTGAGCTAGTGCGAGCAGAACCCAATAGCTACAGCTGAACTGTTGCTGCCTCCCTCAACTGATGCAAAATGTGGGAGGGACACAGAACATCAAGAGTTTCTGGCTCCTGAAGAAAGAATGCAAGCTTATTGCTGATGGGGCTCCCTGGTATAGTCCTTCAGAGGACTACCCTTGCCTAAGCCCACAGGTATTTCTTATTCTGGAACAAAAATGTTGATAGGAATCTGTGCTGAATACTCCATTGTCAACAATCTCTAAATCTCAGATCTGATGAGGAATTCTGGCAGTCTGTGTCTCCATTTCCATCACTTAGCCTTTAAAAAATTTTTTTTTAACATTTATTTATTATTGAGAGGCAGAGACAGAACATGAGCAGGAGAGGGGCAGAGAGAGGAGGAGACACAGAATCCGAAGCAGGTTCCAGGCTCTGAGCTGTCAGCACAGAGCCCGACGTGGGGCTCGAACTCACGAACCGTGAGATCATGACCTGAGCCGAAGTCGGACGCTTAACTGACTGAGCCACCTAGGCACCCCAAGCTTTTTTTTTTTTTTAAGTAGTTCTGCCTGGAATCTATTCAAATTCAGTGTCTTAGAGTAATATCTTCATCTTTCAGTTTGTCAGTCAGGTCATGTCCTTGTGATGGTGATATAGTTACTGCATTTGGCCCTTTTCAGTTTGGTTTCTGTATTATGTGGTAATATATAAATGTAGGGACTGTGAAGGTGCCCAGGGAGTACACTTGTAGGTAGGCTAAGCCAGAGGTTGGGGGAGGATCCCACCTCCTGTGTGGGAAGAGGAAGGGAAGACAGATACCTCCTTACTATATTTGACCCGTGTCCCATTAAATGTAGAACTTTGACTCACTTTGTAGTCATTTCTATCCCATTGCTGATTTTCTAACTTGGTCTCAGTTCACACTCCAAGACCATGGGGCTGTTTCATACACAACCAAGGTTCAAGGATTGGAAGCGAGTTTTCAGGAAGTTCCTGAGTCAATAGAGGTTTCTCAGAGTCTGATATCCCAGAGGACAGCTAGCCCTCCTGTCCATGAGCCCTTGGTGCTTAGCAGGCTACAGTAATCCTGGGAGTGGGTAGCCTCATGGCTCATGCTCCTTTTCTCTCTTTCTGAAGAAGAGACAGTTTATGCATGTGCAGTATGCTCCATGACCTGATCTGTGCACAAAAAGCCCTTTGAATAAATAGTGTAGCAAGGCCTCATTCCCACCTCTTGATCATCACATGGAAGCACATTCTTCATATCTCACAGCGCTGCTGTCCTTATCTACTGATATCATGGGCAGAAGCACACTGAAATGCAGAGTTTCCCTTTATTTCTTAGGATAGAATGTGGGTCTCTTGCTCACAGGGCTCTAAGGGGCATCCTTTGGAGTACTCCTGTAGCCTAATTCCACAAATGGTTCTTCTGATTCCTGAGCAGACCAGCTTGCTAATATATCGTGGTAGTCAATTTATTCTAGACATCCAACTCTCATCCCTCATGAAGAACCCAGGCCCTCTGTATATCAATTTTGACCACATTGCTTTATTATCCATCAAAGTTCCTGTTGGGTTCCATACAAATTCTGTCCTTCAGAGTAATATCTCCTGTTTGCAAATGTCCACTCTGGACCAACCCCTGTGACTGTAGGACAGGTTGAGCTAAAGGTGCCCTGGCATTTTGTTTCATGACTATATGGACATCCAGAGCCCTAAGGCATTGGAAGGGATCTAGCTGAGAACTGATTGTATGGAGGCTGGGCCAGAGGTATTAAGGGGGAGCTGGCCTTCTTGATAGGCCTAGGGGGAAATAAGTTAAATATCTCATTTTTACATTGATCACATTCCCATTGGATGGAAATATGAATGAAGTTTGGTTCTCTCTGTAACCATTCCCTTTCCCTTACCGTATTTCTGACTATGTGGTTATTCCCTCATAGGAGCCATGGAGCTGGCAGTCACTTAACAAGCAGCAAGGGATGGGCATTGGGTTCCCACTATGTCCTGCACTCAGGTACAGCCATCAGCATCTGATATCATGAAGGAGAATAGCCCTCCTAGCCCAGACCTTGGTGCTTGGCTATTTGTAGCAAGGGGTGGCAAAGGGAGGCATTTGCCTCATTGCCCTGCCTGATTCAGGTGCCTTCCTTCTGAAAAGCAGACACTTCACAGAGGAGCAGTAGGCTTCAGAAGCTGGTCAGCACAGAAAGAGCCCTTTACAGGAAGATGGCATCAATGCCCGTTTCCACACTTTTGAGGAACAGTGGGGGGCACCTCACAGCTATAGCACAGTCACTGCTCACTCCAGTCCTAGGTACTTCCTTCTTCACGTAATTCCCCTTCCAATTTCTGAAGATCTCTGGCTCTCCTTATACACCTTTATACATCTTTACTCTTTTGTAGAAACAAGGTTCTTACCAGAATCCATTCAGAGTTAGTGTCTCAGAGTCATATTCTCTGTGTTCCACCTGGGAGTCTAGTCCAGTCCTTGTGACTGTGGGAGATATTTTGCTACAGGGGTCCCTCTTAGTTAATTGGGTTTTCAGAAGTCTGTAGCCATCTAGAGGCCCAGGGAATTTTTAGGTGCCCAGCAGATGTTTGTGTGTAGGCTGGGACAGAGATTTGGGGAAGGGAGCTGGCTTCCTTCTGGGCAATGGGGGAAATGAATTAAGGTATCTTTTTTCATTTTGATCCCAATTCCCATTGGAAATGTTGAGCTTTGGCCCTCCTTGCATCAATTCCTTTAATCTTGCTGTATTTTTCACTCTGTTTTTTTCTCCCTTAGGATTATGAAGCCATCACTCACTCAGCTGGCACCCCAGGGTATGCTGCAAACTCCCACTCTGGTTCTGTGCTCAGTGAGACCTATCAGTGTCTGCTATACCAAAGGAATGATGGCCTTTAGTCCCTGAGTGCTTGGTGCTTGGCCTGTTGTGGTATGGAAGGTGAAGGGTGCCAGCTTCCCTCACTCACCTGGATGACTGAGTGACCTTCATTGTTAGATGCAGTTTGTACATGGGCAGTATGGACCAGGAGGTCATCAGCACAGGCTGAGCTTTTTCCAGGAATAGGAAACAAATTTCTTGTTCCAGACTCCCTGAGTAAGAGCCAGCAGAACCCAATAGTTACAGTTCAACAATTGCTGCCTCCATCAACTGGTGGAAATAGTGGGAGGGACAGACAAAGCCAGACATCTCTGGCTCCTAATAAAAGAATGCAGGTTCTTGCTGACAGGGCTCCTAGGTGTAGTCTTTCAGAGGGCTTCCTTTGCCTAAGCCCACAAGCATTTTTTATTCCAGGTGCAACCATGTTGATAGGAGACTGCGCTGGGTACTTCATTCTCAACACTATCCAAATCCCATGTGTGATGAAGAACTCTGGCAATGTGTGTCTCCATTTCCATTACTTATCCCTTTTTTCAAAAAAAAATATGGTTCTGCTTGGAATCTATTCAAAGTCAGTGTCTTAGAGTAATATCTTCATCTTTCAGCTGGGAGTCTGGTTGTGCCCTTGCAGTGGTGATATGGGTATTGCAGTGGGACCTTCTCAATTTGGTTTCAGAATTATGTGGTCATCCTCAAACCTAGAGTCTGTGGTGAAGGTGCCCATTGCTTGTGGATAGCCTAAGTCAGAAGTTAGGGGAGACCCCACATTCTGTGTGGAACAAGAGGAGGGCAAGATAGATATGTCCTTCCTCAATTTGACTTTGACCATTTGATGCAGGACTTCTACTCACCTTGTACTCAGTCATTCACATACCTTTGCTGCTTTTCTACCTTGGTCATGGTTCACACTCCAAGACCACGGGGCTGTCTGAACACAACCCATGTTCAAGTTTTGAAGGCAAGTTTTTAGGCAGTTCCTGAGGAAATAAAGGGATCTCAGAGTCTGATATCCCAGAGGACTGCTGGTCCTACTGTCCTTGAGCTCTTGTAGCTTAGCAGGCCACTATAGCATTTGTAAATAATTGCCCCTGCTTGTAAACAAGGTTCTCCCTGGAATCCTGTCAGAGCCAGTGACTCAGAGTCATATCCCTTGTCTATTTTTTAAAATGTTTATTTGTTTTTGAGAGAGAGGGAGAGATAGAGCATGAATGGGGGAAGGAGCAGAGAGAGAGAGAGAGAGAGAGAGTCTGAAGTAGGCTCCAGGCTCTGAGCTGTCAGCACAGAGCCCAGTGTGGGGCTCAAACCCATGAACACTGAGATCATGATTGGAGGTGAAGTCAGATGCTTAACCAACTGAGCCACACAGGCTCCCCTCATATCCTCTCCTATTAAGTGGGGAATCTGGTACAATCATGGTGAGTGGGTGGGAGGTTTGGCCATAGGACCCCTGCAATTTGGTTTCAGAATTTGTGGACATCACCAGGCCTAGGGCATCTGCAAGTGCCCAGTGGAGAATGCTTGTGTGTAGGCTAAGCCAGAGGTTTTAGGAAGGGAGATGGCCTCCTGTCTGGGTGAGAGGAAATTAAGAGAGATATATCCTTCCCAGGTGGATCCCAGTCCCATTAGAGATGCAGAACTTTGGCACTGCTTGTACTCTTCCCCATCCCATTACTGTTTTTCTAGCTAGGTCTCAGTTCATATTCCAGAAGCATGGGGTCACTTACACAGCCATATCTGTATGAATGGTGGTGGTTTCCGAGTCCATTCCTAAGAAAATTGAAGGTTCTCTGAGTCTGATAGTTCAGAGAGAGGTGGCCCTTCAGTTCCATAGTACATGTTCTTGCTTAGCTGGCCAGGGTATGCATGAACATGGGTAGCCTGTTGGCCTCCCTACCCTCAATAATGGAGATCCCTTCATTCTGAAGAGCAGCAGGTTTTCATGTGGGCAGGATGTTCCAGGATCTGCTCATCAGAGAAAGCACCTTTAGATGGAATACTGCACCAAGTCCCACTTCCAAATACTTGCCCATCAGCCACAAGCACACTGTGATACTACTGTATCACTGCTGCCCCTATGTACTGAGGGAAAGGTCAGGGCACATACCCAAAGCCAGGGATTTCCCTCTGATTCTGAAGGAGAATCTGAGAAGACTTCTTGCTGTCTGGGCTCCCAGGTGGAACTTATAGTGGGCACCCTTGGTCAAGTCCACAGCTGTTTCTCATTCCTGAGTCAGCGATCTGGGGAAGACTGTGCTAATTATAGTCACTCTCCACATTATCTCATTCTTATCCCTGATGCAGAACTCTAGCCCTCCCTGTATCAATTTGCACCCCTTTGCTCTCTGAGCCCTCCCTGGGGTTCATTCCATGTGATTGTCTCAGAGTCATACCATTGGCCCTCAACTGGGGATTCTGGTCCATTCCTTATGACTGTGGCATGTTTGCCCAAAGGGCTCCTGGTTCTTCAGCAGGATATTTTCCCCTATATGATTGCTCATCTCTCCATGAGTCTTGCATAGCTCAGATTTATGGCCAAGTAGGCCTTTGTTTTGTTTTTGTTTTTGTTTTTCCAGGGACATATCCACAGATCCTCCCAGGTTTTCAAGCATCTTGAAAAGACAAGAATAACTGTAAAATGGGAAGTTGTTATAATATCTGAAAGATGCTCAAGGAAAGGTCTATTTATTTTAAACCAATGCAACCTTAATGATATAGGGATAGACAAGGCAACCCTGTTGTAGAGCCTCCCTCTGAATTTCTTCCAGGCATATTGGACACTAGCCAGCATCTTTACTCGGCACATCCTCATTATACGTTATTTTTGGCTTTGTTCAACACATCACATTATTCCCATTTCATGTGAGGGTAAACATGTGAAGGCACCATAATCCTACAAATGTGGGCTGGGAGAAGTGAATGGGTAAGGAGGCAAACACCAGGTGCTGCTCTATATGCCAGTCCCTGCCTTCTGCCATTGTCCTTAGGGCTGTTGTGGAACTGGTCTTGCAAGCCAGAACTGTCACTGTTGCTACTGTTGAGTATGCTGAAAGAAGACAGTACTACACAGGCCAATGCCATGGTTGCCACACCATGGCCACAGAGTGGCTTTGATGGGCCACTGAGGCTGCTATGGAACTGCCTGATGCACAGGGCTTTTCATGCCTTGGCACCTGACACAGAAAACTCCTTGTAGCTATGACCTGTACCCACCACAGATGCCTGTGGTCCCCCTGTCCCCTCTGTGCCCCAGCTGGACGGCTAATCCAAGTCTGAGTAAGTGCAAGTGCTGCCATTAGTAGTGGCTGTCCTGCCTTGGCTGCTGCCCACCTCCAACATGCACAGGCTTGTGTGAAAAACTATCCCTGGGCCCTGGCTGAGTGAGTGACACCCCCATTGTCCTAAGTCTAAACAGGGACATCGTTAGACATTGAGCCATGGGAAGGGAATGGTCATAGGGAGGGCCAAAGTTCAATATTTCCAATAGGAATGGGGCCATTCTGGAAAGGGCTATGTAACTTATGTCCCTTCAGCCAGGAAAGGAGGACAGCTCCCTTCCCAGCCCTGTCACCCAGCCTAAGGGCAAATGTTGTCTTCTGGGTCGTTCAAGTGCCCTAGACCTCTAGATACCTGCATAGTTTTTAACACCAACCTGACAGGGGCCCTGTGGCCAAACCTATCACACAGTTGCAAAGACTGGACTAGGATCCCCAGCTACTGAGAGCCTACATGGAATGGACACCAGAGAAGACCTAGTTTGAAAATAGAGCAAAGGGGTGAAAAAGATCCAGAGGGGGCCAGAGTTCATCATTAGTTATAAAAATGGGATGATGTGGAGAATGAAGTGACTAGTGCCATCTCCCAGCAAGCCGGCTGTCTCAGGAAGAAGCAACACCTGTGGGCTTTGGTGAACGGAGCCCCATAGAGGCTACATCTGGGAGCCCTGTCAGCAAGGGGCCTGCATTCTTCCTCCAGAAAGGGAGGAAAAGCCCTAGCTTTGGGTATGTATCTTGCCCTTCCCATTAGTAGACAGGGGTGGCAGTGATCCAGTTGTGGCTATTTGGGGCTCCTGGCTGATGGTCAAGTGGTTAGAACCCAGTCTAGGTGCAGTATTTCATTCAAAGTCCCTTTGTGCACTGATCATGGCCTGGAGCAGAGTGCACATGCATGAACCATCTACTCTGCAGGATAAAGGCACCTCTGTTAGCCAGGGGATGGAGGCCAGCTGGTTACCCATCTCCAAAATTACCCTAGCTGGCTAATAGCCACTCCCCCAGGGACAGAGGGGTCTGCTTTCCTCTGGGATGCCAGACACTGACTGTGAACTGACTGGGATCTCCACATTGGTTTTTGGACATGGGTTGTGTAGCTGACACAGCCCCATGGATGCTGGAATGTTCTAATTTAAACACAGTATATAGCTCTGAATGGCTCCCAGGTAGAACTTTGTTTTTGTTGTTATTTTGGTTTAGTTTGTTTATTTATTTATTTAATATGAAATTCATTGCCAAGTTTGTTTCTATACAACACCCAGTGCTCATCCCAACAGGTGCCCTCCTCAATACTCATCACCCACCCTCCCCTCCCTCCCACCCATCAACCCTCAGTTTGTTCTCAGTTTTTAAGACTCTCTTATGTTTTGGCTCCCTCCCTTTCTAACCTTTTTTCCCCCTTACTCTCCCCATGGTCTTCTGTTAAGTTTCTCAGGATCCACATAAGAGTGAAAACATATGGTATCTATCTTTCTCTGTATGACTTATTTCACTTAGCATAACACTCTCCAGTTCCATCCATGTTGCTACAAAAGGCCATGTTTCATTCTTTCTCATTGCCACATAGTATTCCATTGTGTATATTAAACCACATCTTCTTTATCCATTCGTCAGTTGATGGACATTTAGGCTCTTTCCATAATTTGGCTATTGTTGAAAGTGCTGCTATAAACATTGGGGTACAAGTGCCCCTATGCATCAGCACTCCTGTGTCCCTTGGGTAAATTCCTAGCAGTGCTATTGCTGGGTCATAGGATAGATCTATTTTTAATTTTTTGAGGAACCTCCACACTGTTTTCCAGAGAGGCTGTACCAGTTTGCATTCCCACCAACAAGACAAGAGTGTTCCCGTTTCTCCACATCCTCATGAGCATCTATGGTCTCCTGATTTGTTCATTTTAGCAACTCTAACTGGCGTGAGGTGGTATGTGAGTGTGGTTTTGATTTGTATTTCCCTGGTGAGGAGTGACGTTGAGCATCTTTTCATGTGTCTGTTGGCCATCTGGATGTCTTCTTTAGAGAAGTGTCTATTCATGTCTTCTGCCCATTTCTTCACTGGATTGTTTTTCGGGTGTGGATTTTGGTGAGCTCTTTATAGATTTTGGATACTAGCCCTTTGTCCGATATGTCATTTACAAATATCTTTTCCCATTCTGTCAGTTGCCTTTTAGTTTTGTTGATTGTTTCTTTGGCAGTGCAGAAGCTTTTTATCTTCATGAGGTCCCAACAGTTCATTTTTGCTTTTGGGGATGTGTCAAGTAAGAAATTGCTGTGGCTGAGGTCAGAGAGGTTTTTTCCTGCTTTCTCCTCTAGGGTTTTGATGATTTCCTGTCTCACGTTTAGGTCGTTCATCCATTTTGAGTTTTGTTTGTTTGTTTGTTTTTGTTTTTTTGTGTGTGAACAGTGTAAGAAAGTGGTGTAGTTTCATCCTTCTGCATGTTGCTGTCCAGTTCTCCCAGCACCATTTGTTAAAGGGACTGTCTTTTTTTCCATTGGATATTCTTTCCTGTTCTGTCAAAGATTAGTTGGCCATACTTTTATGGGTCCAATTCTGGAGACTCTATTCTATTCCATTGGTCTATGTGTCTGTTTTTGTGCCAATACCATGCTGTCTTGATTATAGCTTTGTAGTAGAGGCTAAAGTCTGGGATTGTGATGCCTCCCACTTTGGTCTTCTTCAAAATTACTTTGGCTATTTGGGATCTTTTGTGGTTCCATACAAATTTTAGGATTGCTTGTTCTAGCTTCGAGAAGAATGCTGGTGCAATTTTGATTGGGATTGCATTGAATGTGTAGATAGCTTTGGGTAGTATTGACTTTTAATATTTATTCTTCCAATCCATGAGCATGGAATGTTTTGCCATTTCTTTGTATCTTCTTCAATTTCCTTCATAAGCTTTCTACAGTTTTCAGCATACAGATCTTTTACATCTTTGGTTAGGTTTATTCCTAGGTATTTTATGCTTCTTGGTGCAATTGTGAATGGGATCAGTTTCTTTGTCTTTCTGTTTCTTCATTGTTAGTGTATAAGAATGCAACTGATTTGTGTACATTGATTTTGTATCCTGCAACTTTGCTGAATTCATGTATCAGTTCTAGCAGACTTTTGGTGGAATCTATTGGATTTTCCATGTATAATATCATGTCATCTGCAAAACGTGAAAGCTTGACTTCATCTTTGCCAATTTGGATGCCTTTGATTTCCTTTTGTTGTCTGCTGATGCTAGCACTTCCAACACTATGTGAAACAACAGCAGTGAGAGTGGACATCCCTGTCGTGTTCCTGATCTCAGGGGGAAAGCTCTCAGTTTTCCCCATTGAGGATGATATTAGCTGTGGGCTTTTCATAAATGGCTTTTATGATGTTTAAGTATGTTCCTTCTATCCCGACTTTCTTGAGGGTTTTTAGTAAGAAAGGATGCTGAATTTTGTCAAATGCTTTTTCTGCATCGATTGACAGGATCATATAGTTCTTTCCTTTTCTTTATTAATGTGATGTATCACGTTGATTGATTTGCGAATGTTGAACCAGGCCTGCAGCCCAGGAATGAATCCCACTTGATCATGGTGAATAATTCTTTTTATATGCTCTTGAATTCGATTTGCTAGTATCAAAGTAAAATAGAATTTGAAAACATTTACATAAAAGCAAAAAATATAGTAATAAAAATTAAATATTTTTAATAGAAATTGAAAGTAAAAATGAAGTTTTTCTCTTTCTGCATTCAAGAAAAAGAAAAGAAATGAAAAAGAAAAAAAGAAAAAGAAAGAAAACAGGAAATTGTTTGAAAATTTGAAAAGGTGAATACACTGAAGTAGACTAAAATAAAATGATGAAAGTAATGTAGAATTTGAAAAAATTTACACAAAACTAAAATATATAGTAATAAAAATTTAAGGAAGATATTTTTAATAAAAACTGAAAATAAAAATGAATTTTTTCTCTTTCTGTATCCAAGAAAAAGAAAAGAATTGTAAAAGAGAAAAATAAAAAAGAAAGAAAATTGAATAGATGAAACTGCTAACAGATTGAAGTAGGACTGAAATTGCTTCGTTTCCCCCTAGAAGTCAGTCTATGTAGCTTTTTATAGTCCATAAATTAAGCCAGGAGTGAGACTTGTGTTCTTGACGAGCGAAGTTGGCCCAGTTGGGTGGGGCTCAGTGTAACATCTCTGCTCTCCACTAGGTGGTGCTGCTAGTCTACTGGGGTGGATTGTTGAGGCGCTGGTAGGTGCGTATGCACATGCACGGGAGCAGTGAAAATGGCGCCACCCACCTACCCAGTCTGTTCTCTGGATCAGCAATTGCACACCCATCCTCTGTCTTCAGCTCTTGTCCACTTCCCACTTTTTCACTCTCCATGACCAGGTCTCAGGCAGTACCTCTCTCCCAAGTTTTGTTTTTTTTTTCCCTGGCCCCTTAATTCTGAAGGACTGTGGCTTTGACCTGTTCTGCCCCTCTGTAGGAGGGTCTCACCGAGCAATGGCCAAATGAGCAATGGCTGAATATTGGCTGCACCAAGGAATGCCCTCTGGACCCTGTTGTTGCCGGTGCCCCGAGACTGTGGCCAGGTGCCAGCCTGTCCCAGAAAATGTTTGAGAGACAGTGTAGCAGCAGCATTTCAGGGACTATGGAAAATCACAGCACACATCTGGCACCAGGCTTCACCCTTAACGACTTGACCCAGCACCAGCAAATGTGGCTGCCTTCTGGGGTATGCTGGGACCAGATGGCTTCAACAGTCTCTACCAAATGTCCTTCCAGCAGTGGAACCGCTTTTCCCTGTGTGGCCCAAGAACCTCGTGGACCCCACTCTGTTCCTGGGGATTCACCCTTCCCACCAGATCACCACCAGGTATCAAGCTGTGGAGTTGCAGCCTTTGTGCTCCCCTTGTTTACAGTCTTAATGGAATTTAAACCCTCTCCTTTCTCCCTTTTTAGTTTAGTCCCTGATGCTGTTTCCAATTCTCCATTTTCTCTCCAGCTGCTTTTGGGGAGGGGTGCTTTTCCCATACTCCCCCCCCCCCCAGTCTCTGTCCTCTCTCTGCCACAAAAGTAGTTCCCTACTTTTCATGGCTTCTCGCTCCCCAAGTTCAGCTCTCTGCATCATGTGCCTGCTGAATTTTGTGGTTCAGGTTGTGTAGATTGTTGTGTTAATACTCCAGTAAGTTTTCTAGGTGTGTAGGATGGTTTAGTGTTGGTCGGCTGGATTTCATGGACATGAGACACACAAAAACTTCCATGCTGTTCCGCCATCTTGGCTCCTCCCCAAATCTCCAGAAAAATACTTTTGAAATGATGAAGATAATTATTGCATACCACAAACCCTTTTGAACAATAGGTGTATGGGGGCCTTGAAATGTGCTTTCTTGGACAATATCCCGTCACCACTGATATATTGTTAGCAGGTTGGTTGTCAGTCCTAGAGTTAATAATGATGTTGAGTTGAAGTGAAATCATATTGCCAGTCCTGAAGTTATTAGTAGGTCTGAGAGAGCTCCCATGAGTTGTCATGGGCTTGGGTTCACTATGTGATATGTGTGGGTTTGGTGGATCATTAGGTGTTGTCATATAAGTATAGGCTTACTAACAGGGTAAAGACATAGGCTTGAATAAGGGCCATAGCAAATTCAAGAATTGTTAGTAAGACAAGAATAATAAAGGTAATGAGAGTGATAGTGGTGCTGATATTTATTAGGGCTAGAGTAGCCCGTCCAACTCAGTGAATTAACAGGTGATCTGTTGTGATATTAGCTGTGAGTTGTACGGCCAAAGCTATTGGCTGGATAAGGAGACTAATGGTTTTGATGACTACAAGTATAGGGATTAGGGGAAAGGTGTTCCCTGAAGTAGATAGTGAGCTAAGGGTGCTTTCGTTTTATATCGGAACCTGGTGACTACGGTGCCAGCTCACAGGAAAATGGCTATTCCTAGGTTTATTGATGGGTGGTAGGTGTGAATGAGTGTGGTGATAGGCCTAGTAAATTTGTTGAGCCAATGAATAGGATTAGGGATGTTTTGTCCTTTGTAGCTATGGATAGCTAGTATTTGTTTTGATGTCAGTTGAACTAATCATTGTTGTAATGAAATCAGATGGTAATTGACTAGTCGATTAGGTGAGGAAATAGAATGCCTGGGAATAGAATAATTAGGATAACAATAGGTAGTCCTATTATTATTGGGGTAATGAAAGAGGTGAATAGATTTTTATTCATTTTTTTCTCAAGGGTTAGGTTGTTTTAGTGTTACTGAAGATTCGGGTCCTAAATTTCCTGGGTGTGAATGTTTTGAAATTTTTAGTTGAAATATAATAAATAGCATTATGAATATTGATATGATAGTGATGAATCAAGCTGATGTATCTAGTTGTGGCATATCATTAAGAGATTTAAACTCCCAATCTTTAACTTAAATGGTTAATACTTATTTAGCTTCTTAATAATTTTATAGTATAGATGCTGATCATTTTTTGGTATGTTAATGGAGCCAATTCAAGAACAATAGGTATAAAGCTGTGGTTTGAGTCACATATTTCAGAGCATTGGCCATAATATAGTCCAGGTTGTGTGCCCATTAGTGTTGTTTGATTTAGTCAGCCTGGGATGGCATCAGGTTTTAGATCTAGGGATGGGAGGGCCATGAGTGCAGGACATTTTCTGATGAGATTAGTATATAAATGGTTATTTTTGTTGGCAGTACTACTTGATTGTCAACTTCTAGCAGTCGCAGTTCTCCAGGTTTTAATCCTTCAGTGGGGATTATGTAGGAATCAAAATTTAGGTCTTCGTAATCTGTATACTCATAACTTTAGTATCATTGATGCCCTACAGTTTTTACGGTTAGAGAAGGGTTGTTGATTTTGTCTATTATGTAAAAGATTTTTAGAGAGGGTAGGGCAATAAGAATTAAAATAATAGCCAGCAGGATTGTTCAGACAGTTTCTACTTTTTGGGCATCTATTGTGCTTGTATGTGTAAGTTTGGTTGTTAGTATTAGTGAAATGATGTAGAGAACTAGGGAGCTAATTAGAAATACAATTATTAATGTGTGATCATGAAAGTGCAGAAGTTCTTCTATACTAGGGGATGTAGCATCTTGAAAACTTAGTTGAAAGGGATATGGCATGGAGACACAAAGGATTTAAACCTATAAGTTAACTTTTACAAAGTTATGTAATCTTTTTACTAATGTCTCTTTATTGAGAAAGACATAGTGGTTATGACATTGGCTTGAAACCAGTTCGAGAGGGTTCAATTCCTTCCTTTCTTATTTTAAGGACATGTAGGTTGGGTCTTCAAATATATGGTATGGAGGGGGACATCCATGTAATCATTCGAGATTAGTTTAGTTAATTCTACTATTGCTACTTCTCGTTTGGATGCAAAGGCTTCTCAAACTATAAATATTATTAATATTACTGCTGTTAGTGAAATGAAAGAGCCTATTGAGGAGATTGTGTTTCAAGTTGTGTATGCGTCTGGATAATCAGAATAACGAGGTATTTCAGATAATCCAAGGAAATGTTGAGCGGAAAGCGTTATATTAACGCCTACAAATATAATTGTGAAATGAATTTTTGCTCAGGTATTATCAACAGTATATCCTGAGAATAGGGGGAATTAGTGAACAAAACCTCCTATAATAGTGAATACTGCTTCTATTGATAATACATAATGGAAATGGGCTACTACATGGTATATATCATGAAGAAAAATGTCTAATGAAGAGTTTGCAAGACTGTTAGGTCCCCTACGGTAAATAGGAAGATAAAGCCCAGGACTCATAATATAGCAGGGGATCATTCAATGTTTCCTCCATGAAGAGTAGCAAGTCAGATAAATACTTTTACTCCAGTAAGAATGGCAATAATTATGGTGGCTGATGTAAAGTATGCTCATATGTCAATGTCTATTCCTACAGTAAATGTATGCTGGGCTGATACAATAAAACCTAGGAAACCAATAGATATTTCTGCTCATACTATTCCCATATAACCAAAAGGGTTCCTTCTTGCCTGAATAGTAAGTAACAATATGTGAAATTATTCCGAAGCCTGGTAAAATTGGAATATAAACCTCTGGGTGTCTGAAGAATCACAATAAGTGTCGATATAAGATGCGACATCCTCCTTCAGCAGGATCAAAGGAAGTGGTATTTAGGTTTTGATCTGTTAGTAATATGGTAATTCCAGCCGCTAATACTGGCAATGATAGGAGTAACAGGACAGCAGTAATTAAGATGGATCAGACAAAAAGGGGTGTCTGATATTGAGATATGGCAGGGGTTTTTATATTAATGATTGTAGTAATGAAGTTAATAGCACCTAAGCCTGAAAAGACACCTACAAGATGTAAGGAAAAAATTGTTAGATCCACGGATGCTCCTTCATGGGCTAGGTTGAGAGCTAGAGGGGGATATACAATTCACCAGGTTCCTGAGCTGGACTCTACTATCAATGATGTGAGCAGGAGTAGGAAGGATGGAGGGAGAAGTCAGAAGCTTGTGTTATTTTTTTGGGGGGGGTGCCATATCAGGTGTTCCAATTATTAATGGTACTCATCAATTCCCAAAGCCTCCAATCATGCTTGGTATTACCATAAAGAAGATTATTACGAATGCATGGGCAGTGACAATTACATTATAGATTTGATCATCTCCCAATAGAGTGCTCGGTGCCAAGTCCAGCTTGAATTAGAAGCCTAAGGGTGGTTCCTACTTATGCCAGCTTAGGCACCAAATAGGAGATAGAGAGTGCCAATATCTTTGTGGTTAGTGGAAAATAGCGGTTTATAAACTTAGGTAAAATGGCCGAGTAAAGCATTAGACTATAAATCTAAGAACAGAGGTTTAAGTCCTCTTTTTTCCAAGCTCTTTGGTAAAGTATCATATTGAATTGAAAATTCAAAGCAGCAGCTTCAACGCTGCCGGGGCTTCTCCTGCCTTTTTTTCCTAGGTGGTGGGAGAAGTAAATTGAAGCCAGTTGATTAGGGTATTTAGCTGTTAACTAAAATTCCAAGGGATGGAAGCCCACCAATCTAGTAAGGGCTTAGCTTAATTAAAGTGTTTGATTTGAAATCAATTGATGTAATATAGATTCTTGCAGTCCTTAGAATAAGGTGTGCAGGAGTTAAATTTTTTTTTTCAACGTTTATTTATTTTTGGGACAGAGAGAGACAGAGCATGAATGGGGGAGGGGCAGAGAGAGAGGGAGACACAGAATCGGAAACAGGCTCCAGGCTCTGAGCCATCAGCCCAGAGCCTGACGCGGGGCTCGAACTCACGGACCGCGAGATCGTGACCTGGCTGAAGTCGGACGCTTAACCGACTGCGCCACCCAGGCGCCCCAAGGTGTGCAGGAGTTAAAACGATATGACTTACTTAGGGCTTTGAAGGCTCTTGGTCTGTTTGGACCTAAACTCCTAATCCAGGATGGATAATATTGGTGTGAATGGGAGTAGTATGGTTGAGGTTATGATGAGAGGGGATAAAAAAGTTATTTTTTTTGTACTTTCAAATTGTCATTTTATTTGTGTATTGTTCGTTGAGGGGAATATGGTTAGTGCTGTGGTGTATGTTAGTTGTATATAGAAGTATAGGTTGAGTAATGCTGTGATAGCTAGTAGTGTGGGTATAATAATTATCCCATTTTTTGTTAATTCTTGGATAATTATTCATTTGGGGATCAATCCTGAGAGTGGCGGGAGACCTCCTAAAGATAATATTAGTATCAGAATGAGTGAGGTGATCAGGGGTGTTTTATTTCCTGTTTGTCATAGGGATAGTGTTGTTGTGGTGGAGCTGTGTATGAATAGTATGAAGCTGGTGGGTGTTATAATGATGTAAATAGCTTTAGAATTGTTATTGTAGGGATATATAGTATGATAGCTGTTATTCAATCTATATGGGCGATTGAGGAGTATGCTAGGATTTTTTGTAGTCGTGTTTGGTTGAGTCCCCCTCATCCTCCGATTAGGATTGGTATGATAGCTCTTGTTAGTGGTAAATTGGGGTTAATGGCAGGTGAGATTTGGTAGAGGACGGATAGTGGTGTGATTTTCTTGTCATGTCAATAGAATTAGGCCTGAAGATAGGGAGATTCCTTGTGTAACTTCAGGAACTCAGAAGTAAAATGGAGCCAAGCCCAGTTTTATTGCCAAAGCAGTGGTTTTTATAATTGATGCTATGGGGTTGAGTTTTTTTTTTTATATTATTCATTGTCCTGAATATAGAACATTGATAATTATTCCTGTCATTAGGAGTATAGATGCAGTTGTTTGTGTTAGGAAATATTTTGTAGATGCTTCTATGGTTCATGGGTTAAATATTTTTTATGAGAATAGGGATAGTGGCTAGTATATTTATTTCAAAGCCAATTCAGATTATTAGTCAGTGAGAGCTTGTTATTGTGATTATGGTTCCTGAGATGACAGTTGAATCATAATAATGAGAATAGGGGGGTTAATTAGTATGGGAAGGATATAAACCAACATTTTCGGGGTATGGGCCTGATAGATTATTTAGCTGACCTTACTGTAGAATATGGTGTAATATGGTAGCATGAAGATTTTTGAATTCTTAGGATTAGGTTCAAGTCCTGTAATTCTAGAAATAAGATTTAAACCTCTAGTATTTATCAAAGTAACTCTTTTATCAGACATATGTCTTATGTTTGAGGTGGAATTCTTGCTGTGATGATGGGCAAGGATACATGTCACATGCATAGGGCTAGGGTGAGGGGTAGGAAGTTTTTTCATAAAAGGTGTATCAGTTGGTTATATCAGAATCGTGGGTAGGATGCTCAAATTCATAGGAAGGCGATTGTTAGGAGTAGAGTTTTAATGGTGAAATTGATGGTATATAGTTCTGGTATATACGGGTTGTGGGATACTCCAAAGAATAGAATTGTTGTGAGAATATTCATTATGATGATGTTAGCATATTCCGCTAGGAAAAATAGGGCAAGGGGACCTGTTGCATATTCTATGTTGAATCTGGAAACAAGCTCTGATTCTCCTGTTAGATCGAATGGGGCTCAGTTGGTTTCTGCTAATGTTGAGATGAATCATATTATGGCTAGGGGCCATGTGGGAAGAATTTGTCATATGTGTTCTTGGGTAGTAATTAGTGTGGCTAGTGTGAAAGACCCATTTATTAGTAATAATACTAATAGGAGAATAATGGCTAGTGTAACTTTGTATGAAATTGGGCTATGGCTTGTAGGGCTCCAATTAAAGCATACTTAGAATTTGAGGTTCATCCTGACCATAGTATTGAGTAGACAGCGAGGCTTGACATAGCTAATATGAATAGTACTCCTAAATTTATGTTGATGAGTGCATATGGCATGGGGAGAGGAATTCACATGGTTAGGGCTAATGAGAGAGCCAGGATAGGTGCTATGATTAATATAGATATAGAGGATGTAAGGGTTCTTTGGTGAAGAGTTTTATGGCATCTTCAATGGGTTGGAGCAAACCATGTGACCCCACAATGTTTGGTCCTTTGCGAAGTTGTATATACATTAGTACCTTACGTTCGACTAATGTTAGGAAAGCTATGGTGAGGAGAATAGGGATAATTAATGAAAGAATATTGATTATAAACATGTTATTAGGGAGAGGAGTTGAACCTCTGATTATAAAGGTTTAAGTTTTAGGCAATTACCAGGCTCTGCCACCCTAACAAACCCAAACTCTCCGGAGATGTAAATAAACTTTGGAGATTAAGATTATATCATCTATTGGGTTGAAGGTGCTTTGGTAAAGTAGGCCTCATTTCTCTTGTCCTTTTGTACTGGGAGAAATTGTTTAATAGATAGAAACCACCTGGATTGCTCCAGTCTGAACTCAGATCACATTGGACTTTAATCATTGAACAAACGAATCTTTGATAGCTGCTGCACCATCGGGATGTCCTGATCCAACATTGAGGTCATAAACCCTGTTGTCAATATAGACTCTAAAATAGGATTGCGCTGTTATCCCTAGGGTAACTTGTTCCATTTATCAAATAGTTTGGATCAATAAGTGATGTTATACTTTTGACTGGTTAGTCTAGATCTGAATCACTTGGAGGTTGTTTTATTCTACGAGGTCACCCCAACCTAAATTGTTGGCTCATGTGGAGGTTTGTTGTTCCTGTCAGCTGTGTTGGTGTAGTCTCCCTGAGCCAATTAATTAAAGCTCCATAGGGTCTTCTCATCTTATTGTTGTATTTCCGCCTCTTCACAGGAAGTCAATTTCACGGATTGGAAGTGAGAGAGTAAAACCCTCGTGTGGCTGTTCATACAAGTCCCTATTTAGGGCACAAGTGATTATGATACCTTTGTACAGTCAGGATACTGCAGCCATTTAATGAATGTCACTGGGCAGGCAGTGCCTCTAATACTAGAAGTGCTAGAGGTGATGTTTTTAGTAAACAGGCAGGGTTTATGTTTGCCAGGTTCCTTTTACTTCTTTTAATCTTTCCTTGGTTGCATGCCTGTGTTGGATCAACAATTGGTTTGATATTTAGTTTATAGGCTAGATTATTTTTATCTTGTTGTTAGCTACCAGTGGTTATCTGCTCTGGCATAAGGATCAGGGGAAATATTTCTTGTTACTCATATTAGCATTATTGCTTCTATTGCTCGATAGATTAACCCAGTATTGAGTTAGGAGTTGATTGCATATTTTTGATATTAAGATGTTTTAATTATTGAGCTTGAATGTTTTCTTAATTGATGGCTGCTTTTAAGCCAACTATGGTTATGTTTATGCTTACTCTCTAAAAATGGTTTTATCCTAGTTCTAAAAAGCTGTACCTTTTAAGATTATATTTTAAACTTACATTAGAATTTTTGGGGTTTTGGGGAACCTGGGTGGCTCAGCCGGTTAGGTGTCTGACTTCAGCTCGGGTCATGATCTCATGGTCTGTGAGTTCAAGCCCCACATCGGGCTCTGTGCTGACAGTTTAGAGCCTGAAGCCTGCTTCAGAGTGTCTCCCTCTCTCTCTCTGCCCCTCCCCCACTCACACTCTGTCTCTCTCTGTCTCTAAGATTGAATAAATGTTAAAAAATTTAAGAAAAAAAGAATTTTTGGTGTTTTTAGGTAAGTTTAAAGTTGAACCAGGGGCGTCTGGGTGGCTCAGTCGGTTAAGTGTCCGACTTCGGCCCAGGTCATGATCTCACAGTTTTTGGGTTCAAGCCCTGCATCGGACTCTGTGCTGATGGCTCAGAGCCTGCAGCCTGTTTCGGATTCTGTGTCTCCCTCTCTCTCTGCCCCTCCCCCACTCTCTCCCCTTCAAAAATAAACGTTAAAAAAAATTAAAGTTGAACTGAAATTCTGTTCTGGGTAACCAGCTATCACCAGGCCTGTTAGGCTTTTCACTTCTACCTACAAATCTTCTCACTATTTTGCAACATAGCTGAGTTCATCTTGTAAGGATTGTTCATAGGCAGCTCATCTGGTTTTGGGGAGCCTAGCTTAAGTTCTCTTTGTTAGGTTATTCTAGATAATTCATTATGCAAAAGGTACAAGGGGTAATCTTTGCTGTATAGTGCTTTCAATTTTTCTTTCATCTTTCCCTTACGGTGTTTTCTATTTAGCTTCAACTTAACTTTCTATCTCCTATACTTTTAAGAATTAACTAAATGTTTTGATTTAGTGTTTTATGTTAGTTGAATTTATGGTTGTTTGGGCCAGTTTTGGCTCAAGATGGTCAGTTTGATATGAAATATTCTGGGTGTAAACCAGATGCTTTATTTAAGCTACATCTTGTTTATCCAAGCACACTTTCCAGTATGCTTGTCCTGTTATGACTTGTCTCCTCTTGTGTTTTTTATAATTTGAATAGATTGCCTTTGAGTTTTTTCACTTGAGGAGGGTGATGGGAGGGGTGTGCGTGCTTCATGACCCAGTTCAATTGAGCTCTCTATTCTAAATTTACTACTGAATCCTCCCTTCGTTCTTAATTTCATAAGAACTTTCGCTGAAAAGTGTTCTAATATAGAAAATGTAGCCCATTACTTCCCACCTCATAAGTTATACCTTGACCTAACTTTTTTAGGTTAAGATACTTGTGCTTACTTTTCTTTCTTTTAAGGGTTTGCTGAAGATGGTGGTATATAGACTGGATTAGCAAGGGGTGATGAGGCGCATCAGGGTTTATCAATTATAGAACAGATTTCTGTAGAGGGATATAAAGTTCTTTGAGTTTTAAGCTGTTGCTAGTAGTTCTCTGGTGGATAGATTTATTTAGTTAGCTAAGTTTAGAGATAAGCATGGTGGGGTATCTAATCCCAGTTTGGGTCTTAGCTATCGTGTGGTCGAAGGTGTTACAGTTACTTTCGTGCTATATTTTTATGTTAACTGTAGCTTTTTACTGCCTAGTTAACATTTAACTTTAGCGTGGAATGCCTCTATAACACACTTTACACTGTAGGTCTGTTAGATCGGGTTAATCATATGACCTTGGAGGCTGGCACGAAATTTACCAACCCTTGTTTAATATGACTTAGTCGACCTTTCATTCATGGTTTAATTTTTATCACTGCTGTATCCTGTGGGAGGTGTGGCTAAGCAAGTATCATGAGCTACATTGTTGTGTACTTGATACCCGGTCTTTTAGATCATTAACGATTTAGAGGGCATTTCACCAGGGTGAGGAGGCTTGCATGTGTAATCCTATTAATACCTAATGGAAAGGCTAGGGCAAAACTTTTGTGTTTATGGAGTCTGACAACTCATCTAGGCATTTTCAGTGCTTTGCTTTGTGTGTTTAAGTTACATTAACAAGGGATATATTGGGTTAGTTAATTGGTTTAATGGAATTAGTTCTGAGATAATATTGCTCAGTAAGGACGAATTAGAGCTTAAGGTTTTGTATATAGAGATAGCTGTGAATCGATGTGTAACACTGGTATTTTTAGCTAATGCTTAGTTGGGATTTTTTTTTGGTGTATTTATAAAGACTTATACTTAGGCCTTATGTTTGGATGCGAATTTAGTCTTGTTTTTGGGGTTTGGCAGGACAATAATAAATATGTATTCTCACCATAGGGTTACTGGGCATAAGTGGGGTTGGTTAAACTAATTGCTTATCTGTTGGATAAATACGTGTATATGTGTGTATGTGTACATGTACAAATGTGTGTGTATGTGTATACATGTGTATGTGCATGTGTATGTTTACATCCATGTGTGTACATATGTGTGTGCGTGTGTGTGCATCCTGTTGAAGCGTTGAAGTTAAAGTGTATGTCCAGTAACGATTGACTGAATTGCACCTTATTTGTGTGAGCATGGAGACACAGCATAGTGAATAAACCCAGCTACAAGTTATTTGACTGCATCAAGACCTTTACGGTCATAGCTGAGTCATAGCAATATCTCCTCCTAAAAATTAAAAGATACCAAATGCATGACACCACAGTTGTGTGTGAAATTGGCTAATTAGTCATTAGTCAATTGAGATGTCCTATTTGAGATGGCTGTAGGATAAAGAATTAGAATGGCCCTGAGGTAAGAACCAGATGCCAGTATAGGTCCAGAATAGAAACCCCCACGTTGAAATGGACCCTGACTGAGAAGAGGTACATGTTCAAGCAAGGATTGCTAGTTTCTCAAGGCTAGGTGATTAAGCTTTTTTGGACAGTTGAGATCCATAGAGAGACTGCTCATAAAGCTGGCTAATGCACGATTATACATAGTATGTCTTATGTAATATTAATAGATGCATTGTATATGCTTTGGTTTGCATCATAATGGGAAAATGACATACTGGACAAGCACAGTATGAAAGTATGCAATATATGAATTATGAAAGTTGTGGGGTCGATTTCTGGTATTGCAAGGAATAGTTTAAAAAGAATTTCAGCTTTGGGTGCTGATGGTGGGGCTGTTGCTTCTTCCTTGAAGTCTTAGGGAGGGCTTTCTCCTTTTTCGGTTTACAAGACCAAGGTATTTTATATACTACAAGGACTCTTCATTTTGAAAGACGATTTTTGATGATGCCAGAAATAGGTATGAAGATTATGAGGGTTGAGAAGTATAGGAGAGAGGCTAATTGACCAATAGTAATGAAAGGGTATTCTACTAGTTGTCCTCCAATTCATGTTAGGGTTAGTAAGTCTGCTACTACAGAATAGACATTGGCTATTAGTAAGTCTGCTACTACAGAATAGGCATTGGACTCAGAATAGGCATTGGCTTAGTGGTCAGAATATCATTCCTCCTTGTTTTGAAGTGTGGGATAGTGGAATGACTTACAGAATTAAAGTAGAATTAGGTCTAGGACTCCTCCTAGTTTATTAGGGACAGATTGAAGGATTGCATATGTGAATAGGAAGCATCATTCGGGCTTAATGTGTGGTGAAGTGTTTAGGGGGTTGGCAGGGGTGTAGTTGTCTGGATCTCCTAGAAGGTCTGGTGAAAATAGGACAAGTAATATTAGTGTTAGGATTAGGAATAGAAGACCTAGAATGTCTTTGATTTTATAGTATGGGTGAAATGGGATTTTATCTGAATCAGATACTATTCCTGAGGGGTTGTTAGATCCTGTTTCATGTAGGAATAGAAGGTGGACTGCTGCTAGATCTGAAATAATGAATGGGAGGATAAAGTGAAAGGCAAAAAATCGTGTTAGGGTTTATCTACTGAGAACCCTTATCAGATTCATTATACCAAGTTAGTTCCGATGTATGGGATTGCTGACAGGAGGTTGGTGATGACGGTAGCTCCTCAGAAGGTTATTCAGCCTCATGGTAGGATGTAGCCTATGAAGGCTATAGACATGAGTGTAAATAATATGATTCTGATGTTTCATGTTTCTGAGAAGGTGTAGGAGCCATAGTACATGCCTTGGCCTACATGCATGAATAGGCAGATGAAAAATATGGAAGCTCCGTTGGCATGTATGTATCGAATGATTCAGCCAAAGTTGATGTTGTGACAGATACGAGTTACTGATGAAAAGGCGGTTGCTGTATCTGACATATAGTGTATGGCTAGGAATAGACCTGTCAGAATCTATAGAATGAGGCAAACTCCTAGTAAGGAGCCGAAATTTCATCATGTTGAAATGTTGGATGGAGCAGGGAGGTTAATGAATGACTCATTGATGATTTTGATGAGTGGGAGGGATTTTCGGATGTTGGTCATTAAATTCTTATAGTTGAAATGCAACAATGGCTTTTCATATCGTTGGTCATGGTTAGGTTCCATATGGAAATAATGATAACATACATTGTATTTATTTTAAGTACTACTTTTGTGATTAGCTTTGTTAGTTTTTCTTCAAAGCCTTCTCCAATTTATGGTGGGTTTGGTTTAATTGTGGCTGGTGGTATTGGTTGTGGAATTGTATTAAATTTGGGGGGATCCTTTTTAGGTTTAATAATCTTATTAATTTATTTAGGGGGGTTGCTTGTGGTGTTTGGTTATACTACAGCTATGGCTACTGAACTGTACCCTGAGGTTTGAGCATCTAATAAGACTGTGTTAGGAATGTTTATTACAGGGGTATTGGCAGAGTTGTTAATGGCTTGCTATATTTTTAAAAAGATGAGGTTGAGGTTGTGTTTAAGTTTAATGATGCAGGTGATTGAGTGATACAGGTGATTCAGGATTTCTTAGTAAAAAGGCTATGGGAATAGCAGCTTTATATAGCTACAGAACCTGATTAGTTATTGTCACTGGTTGATCCCTGCTTACTGGTGTATTGGTGATTATGGAGGTTACTATGGAAATTAAGTAGGAATAGGCCAAGAATTAAGGTGATCATAAAAGAAAGGAAATATAGTTTAATTAATCCTTTTTGGCTAGATACAGCAGTTGATATTTTTATCTGAAAATAGGAGATGGATTTTGGTAATAAATTTTCTAATCAGATTATGTCTAGTAACATTGATGCAAATTTTTGGCTTATAGTTGGGTTTGCTATTGGTGGGAGGCAGTGCATAATGATTGGGAAGTATCCCAGGAGATTAGAGAACTTGAAAAGGTTTGAAGGATATTTAAATTTTAGGTTCTTAGTTGCAAGGTTGTGTTCTAATGCCAGAATGAAATCTATAATAGTCATAGCAAGGGTAGTTAATTTCAGATAATGAGGCATAGTCATCTGTGGAATTCTTGTTGGGAGGATATTATAAGAAATTAGATACCCCGGAAAAATACTTTCAATTGAAAGACATTTGATGGAGTTGATTAGGAGGGGATTATTTTCATCGATTAAAATTAAGGAATTGAGGAATTAAGGAATTAAGGAATTGTGCATTAAGTATAGATTCTGCTTTTTTAAGTTTTAAAAAAGGAAATCATATACTAAGGTGTTAGGGCAGGGAGATCAATGGTATGTGATCTCTTATGGTAGACAATCCATAATCAGTTATAGACTAGCCACATCCAGTTTTATTTATATGAAAAAGAAACACCCCAGTATCCTGTTTGTGCCACTATTACTTTGACACCTACTACATGTGCCCAAATCTAACCCTAACCAAAGAAAGAACTTTACCATTGGAGCACTGTGTGACTTTGGAAAGGATATCTGTCTTTCTGAAGGACAAATCCCTCTATGGCTAGCAGCAGAGGCAGATGTGGAAGCAGATTGTGTAATTCTGAGATATAGTCCTTCTGTCTGAACAGTGGGTGGTATTGAGGTGGGGTGGTTGCTTCAGACCTACTTCTTGAGCAGAGTCTTTGCTGCATTACCATGCCTCATAAGGCAGGGAGCACACTCATGCACTGTTGGATTAGTGATGTCCTGCATATGTGGTGGTGGACACAGACTTGATTTTTCTTCATTGGCTCCAAAAATTTGCCTGTTTTATGCAGATTTTTATGCCTATCTAAAGTAAACGAATATACTCCATACCTGTATAAAGTATGCAAGTGTGGCTGAGCACTCCCCACCTGACACCCCATCCAGTATTAACGGAGCCTGACATCACATCCTCTTGAGAACTGGCTTTTGTAGTTATGTATGCAATCTCTCATTGTACTTTGGGGTGGTTGCTATGATCAAGAGAATAGAACCTCCCCAGATAACAGGAGGTGGAAGAGTCCAGAGGATAAGGCTGGCGTCTGTCATTTTAGGCCATGGCTCAAGCCCCTCCCATCATGTTTGCTTTAGAAATGAGAGACTCTAATATTCTGGGAGGAATCATGCCCACTTGCTCTCCATTTGGGGTCATTTTACTGTCCAAATCCCCACATGTGCTCTGGAACACACATTCTAAAGTTCTGTTTAAGAAAGAGCTGACACTGTGACAAGAGAGAAAGAAGAAAGAGGTTACAGAGAGCCCCACCATGGGGCAGCAGCATCCATTTTCATAGCTGCATGCTCAAAGGCCCAAAGATGGGCAAGGAATTCCTGAAGTTTATAGGTTTCTGCTGGACCCAGGGCCATCACTGGCCCAGGCTCCAGAGGAAAGGACTATGGTACTGCAGTCCAACTCTGTGGCCTCCTGGATTTATGATTTAGTTTAGTCAATAGCTACAGAAGAAAAGACTTCAGTGTTCTCCTGTATAATATTGCATTCCCAGTGGATTTCTCCAGAGTTCCATATAATCATTAAGTGTCAATTGGCCTTGGCTCTCCATCAATGACTCACTGTGTTCTGAGATATTAGAGCAATGCTTTATACTGGCTGGAAGTCTTTTAGACTCTAGAGGGGCTTGGGGACTTGGATTGGTGAGGACTTGGAATAAGGAAGGGCATGTCAGAGCACTGTATGCTGAGTCTGGAGTCCAAGTACAATACCTGTCCTTGTTGGACCCCCAGGGTCTTCATTTGGAAATAGGGTGCCATTTTCCTGGCCTCCTGAGTAAAGAGTATACACTGGGTATGGAGAGAGAAAAGGGAATGGCAGAATCCTGAGATCCCTTGCACAGCCCTGGAGCCTGTAAGTCCTGAGATTTACCCTGGGACCTTAAAGGGCAACTGTCTTCATGTCAGCCACATAAAGGTACTGATATCGTTTTGTCGTCTTCATGACTGTGGCTCCAGTGTGAGTGATGGATCCCAGAGAACAGGCAGCTTCCTGTGTCAGTGGTGCCCACTGAGTTTTGCTGGAGCAACTGAACAAGGGAAATGTCATGCAGAAGTCATTCTGGATTTCGCCTGCCTCAGATCCAACATATGTTTCCTATTACTAATAGTTATCTCAATTGAATAAACTGGTGAAAATCTAGATGGAGTGATACAAAGTACTTCTATTTATTCATTCAGTAACTTCTTCAAGCACTCACCTTGTGCTAGGGGATCTGGTGGGCCTAAGTGCAAGGATTACAATGACTAAGTGGTCCCTGCCTGCCAGGTCTTAACAGTCTGGAGGGGAGATGAACAAAAGTATGAAAGACAAGACATGTGAAAAAAAGGGCAAGAACTGTAATAGCAAAAATAATGAGTGTGCTGTGAGGATAGGCTGGGGAGTCACTGAAAGGTATGAGAGGCCTCACTGAGGTGGCATTTGTTGGGGCCAGAATGACAAGAGGCAAGAGGAAACCACCCTGCACATGTCTGCAGTGTGTCAGGGAGAAGATATTGCTGTTGCAGAGAATAGGTGATGGAACTTAGCTTGTCCAGAAACATTAGAAAGGTGAAAAATGTGGCTGTGGGATAGTGGGAGGGGAGAGGCAGGGAAGAGGCAGAGGATAGACCAGATGTGACCTGGTAGACTGTTAGTTGTCCATTCCTCTATGACAACATTGTCTAAATGCCTTGAATCTTAAGACTACAAATATTTAAAAGCTCACAATTTTTGTGGGAGAGGAATCCAGGCACAGCATTGCTGCATGACACTGCCTCACAGTCTATATATCCAGGACTGTGGTCTTAACCACAGGGTGGTTAAGTAACAGGGTGATACTTTACTCCCAAGTTCACTCCCATGGCAATGTCAGAATTCAGTTTGAACTGAGAGCCTATTTCAATCTGTTGACCTGGGAGCTTGTTTGTGTCTCTCCTATATAGGAGACCTTGGTAGCCCCAAACTTAAGTGCTTGGTTCCACATTTCCAGGGGTAGAGGAGAAACAGAAGGAGGACATGAGGACGGAAAGTGGGGAGAGAGAGAGAGAGAGAGAGAGAGAGAGAGAGAGAGAGAGAGAGAAGGTAAGGAAATAGAGAGAGAGGGGAGGGAGGGAGAGGGGAGTAGAGAGACATAGAGATGGAACACAGGACAAAACAAGTAAGAAGAAAATGACTGAATTTGTGTCATGAAATCTTGAAAATGACCTCTCATCACTCCAGCTGAGTTCTGCTGGTTAGAAGCCAGTAACTAACAGCTTAGTGGTTTTACAAGGAGTGAAGTTTCCTGACTGGACATAGATCACAGTCTGCATCCCCTGGGATGTCCAGGAGACTGTGTGTCCAGCAGGCTCACCCCAGAACTGAGAGCAGTGGCTATATTTTGGAAATGGCTGTAAGTGACGAACATCCAGCCTCACTCATCATTAGAAAAGTGAAAATAGAACAATAGATTTGGTGTAGTTTCTCATCCATCAAACCAGAAAAAATATTTCACCAAACTCCTGAAACTAGAGCCCTTTAGAGATAAGGGCACTCATTTTTCAGTAGTGAGAGGGGCCTCAACTCTTTCATTGGAGGGCGATTGTTGCTGTGATTTCTGCTGCCATTACCTTTGGTTCTGGTAGGGAGGGGTCGGCTTCTAGAAACAAAAGACAGTGATTAGAGAATTGCACAAAGAATTCATGTAGGCATGTGTCATCTCTGCTTTGACACTAAGATCTCTGAATAGGATGCCTCTTTCTCAGATGGAGAGGATCTGTTTCCTCTGGTAGCAGGACATGATACAGCCATTTAAAATGATGGTGTTAGACAGTATATCTCACACTGTTGTCAAAACCCTTTAATAGACCATGACCAAGTGACTGGACTGTTAAGATTTTTTTAATTTAAATTTTAATTTAAATTTTAGTTTAATTTAAATTTTAGTTAATTAACATATTATTTCAGAAGCAGAATTCAGTGATTCATCACTTCCATACAACACCCAAGATTGTTTTCTTAATTTCTTAATTTCTCTTTCCATTAGTCTATATAAAGGCAAAAAATTTCTGTACATTGATTTTTGGATCCTGAGATTTTACTGAATTCATTGATCAATTCTAGTCATTTTTTATTGTGGAGTCTTTAGGGTTTTCTATAGGATACTATAGTCTCCTATAACCTGCAAAGAGTGAGAGATTTACTTCTTCCATATTGATTTGGATTTCCTTTTTTATTTTTGTTGTCTGATTGCTTTGGCTATGTCTTTCAGTGCTATGTTGAGTGAAAGTGGTGAGAGTGGACATCCTTGTGTTGTTCTTGCCTTAGGGGAAAAGGCCTTAGTATTTTCTTATTAAGGATGATGTTAGCTATATTTTTCATAGATGGCCTTTATTAGGTTGAGGTTTGTTCCCTCTAGACCTACTTTATTGAAAGGTTTTTTTTATTATCATGAATGGATATTGTATGTTGCCAGGTGCTTTTTCTGAATCTATTGAAATGATCTTATGGTTCTTAACATTTCTCTTATTGATGCGATGTATTACAATGATTGACTTGTGAATATTGAACCGCACTGTGACCCAGGAATAAATCCCAGTTGATCATGGTGAATGATTTTTGTAATGGGTTGTTGAATTATGTTTACTATTCTTGTAATGAGAATTTTGTATGTATGTTCATCAAGCATATTGGCCTGTACTTCTCTTTACCTGGTGTTGGTGTCAGGATAATGCTGGTCTCATAGAATGAATTCAGCGTTCCTTCCTTTTCTATTTTTGGGAATAGTTTAAGAAGAACAAGTATGAAATCTTTAATGGCTTGGTAGATTTTGCCTGTGAAGCCATCTGGTCCTGGATATTGTTTGTTGGAAGTTTTTAAAATACCGACTGATTTTTTTTTTTTTCTGCGTATCAGTCTGTTCCAATTTTCTGTTTCCTCCTGTGTCAGTTTTGGTCATTTATATGTTTCTAGGAATTTAATCATTTCTTCTAAGTTGGCAGTTTGCTGTTTTTTGGGTTTTTTTTTTCAATATTCCCTTATAATTGTGTTTCTGTGGTGTTGGTTGTTTCTCCTTTCTCGTTTTATTTCTCCTTTCTTATTTTATGTCTTTTTTTTTTCTGTAAATGCCCAGCTAGAGGTTTATCAATTTTACTGATTTTTTCAAAGAGCCAGCTTCTGGTTTCATTGATCTCTTCTATGGTTTTTGTTTTCTTCCTCCCTTTCTTTCTTTCTTTCTTTAATTTCTATATCATTTATATCTGCTCCAGTCTTCATTATTTCCTTCCTTCTTTTGGTTCTAGGTTTTTTTGTTGTTCTTTTTCTAGTTTCTTTAGGTGCAAGATTAGGCTGTTTATTTGAGATTTCTCTTGAATCTTGAGGTAGGGCTGTATTGCTATAATTTCCCTCTTAAAATTGATTTTGCTGCATTCAGAAGTTTTGGATCATTATATTTTCATTCCCGTTGTTTTCTTTTTTTTTTAATTTTTTTTTCAACGTTTATTTATTTTTGGGACAGAGAGAGACAGAGCATGAACGGGGGAGGAGCAGAGAGAGAGGGAGACACAGAATCGGAAACAGGCTCCAGGCTCTGAGCCATCAGCCCAGAGCCTGACGTGGGGCTCGAACTCCCAGACCGCGAGATCGTGACCTGGCTGAAGTCGGACGCTTAACCGACTGCGCCACCCAGGCGCCCCCATTCCCGTTGTTTTCCATGCACATTTTAAAAATTTAAATCCAAGTTAGTTAACATAATAGTATAATAATGATTTCAGGAATAGAATTTGGTGATTTATCACTTACATATAACACCTAGTGCTCAACCCCACAAGTGCTCTCCTTAGTGCCCATCACCCATTTAGCCCATCCCCCCAACCTGACACCCCACCAGCAACCCTCAGTTTATTCTCTGTATTTAAGAGTCTCTAACTGTCTCCCTCTCTGTTTTTATCTTATTTTTGCTTTTCTTCCCCTAGTTTCATCTGTTATGTTACTTAAATTCCACATATGATTTAAATCATATGATATTTGTCTTTCTCAGACTGATTTATTTCGCTTACCATAATACACTCTAGTTCCATCCACATTGTTGCAAATGGCAAGGTTTCGCTGAGTAATATTCCATTGTATATACACAGCACATCTTCTTTATCCATTCATCAGTCGATGGACATTCAGGCTCTTTCCATACTTTGGCTATTGTTGATAGTGCTGCTATCAACATTGGGGTGCGTGTGCCCCTTCAAATCAGCACTTTCGTATCCTTTGGATAAATTCCTAGTAGTGCAATTTCTGGGTGGTAGTGTAGTTCTGTTTTTAATTTTTTTGAGGAGACTCTATACTGTTTTCCAGAGTGGCTGCAACAGATTGCATTCCCATCAGCAGTACAAAAGGGTTCCTCTGTCTCCACATCCACACCAACATCTGTTGTTTCCTGAGTTGTTAATTTTAGCCATTCTGACAGGTGTGATGTGGTATCTCATTGTGGTTTTGATTTGTATATCCCTGATGATGAGTGATGTGGAGCATCTTTTCATGTGTCTGTTAGCCATGTGGATGTCTTCTTCAGAAAAATTCATGTCTTTTGCTCATTTCTTTAATGGATTGTTTTTGGTGTGTTGTTTGATAAGTTCTTTATAGATTTTGTATTTTTCAGTGCACTTTTAAAATTTCTCCTCCTCCTCCTCTTCTTCCTCTTCCTCCTCCTCTCCCCTTCCTCCTCCTCCTCTCCTCCTCGTACTCCTTCTTCTCCCTCTCCTTCTCCTTTTTCTCCCTGATTGACACATTCATTGCTTAGTAGCATGTTATTTATTTAACCTCCATGTATTTTGTGTTTTTTCCAGATTTTTTCTTGTGTTTGACTTCTAGTTTCATAATGCTGTGGTCAAAAAAGGTGCATAGAATGACTTCAGCCTTTTTCTATTTGTTCAGATCTATTTTGTGACTTAACATGTGACATGTTCTGAGAATGTCCCATGTGCAGTTGTAAAGAATGTGTTTAGGATGGAATGATCTGAATATATCTGTTAAGTCCATCTGGGCCAGTGTGTCATTCAAAGTCATGTTTCCTTGTTTATATTTTGTTTAGATGATCTGTACATTGATGTAAGTGGGGTGTTAAAGTCCCCTATGGTTATTAACTGTTTAATGTATTTGGGTGCTTCTAAATTGGGTGCATAAATATTTACAATTATTATAAATTCTGGTTGGAATGTCCTTTTGATTATGATGCAGTATCCTTTTTGTCTCTTGATACAATCTTGGTTTTAAAGTCTATTTTGTCTAATATAAGAATTGCTACTCCAGCCTTCTTTTGACAACCACTTGCATGACAAATGCTACTCCATCCTCTCACTTTTAATCTGCAGATGTTTTTAGGTCTGATTTTTTTTAGTGATATACTTGGATTCCTTTATCTTAATTCTTTGCGTATTTATTAGTGGTTTTCAGATATGGTAACGTTTAGGTTTATATATAACCTCTACTACATATGATTATGATTATGTTGATCATCATTTAACTGAAACATTTCTTTTCTCCTTTCCTCCATACATTTGAGGTATATGTTGTTATGTTTTATATCCTTTTTTTTGTGACTTCTTTGGTTTATTTACAGAAAAATTCACTTAACTGCTTTGTGTTTCCTAACTCTCTATTGATACTTTCATCTCTCCATTCCACTGAAAGAGTCCTTTTTAATATTTCTTGAGGATCTGGTTTAGTGATCATGAACTGTTTAGTTTTGGTCATCTGGGAAACTCTCCTCATACTCTGAATGATTCCCACGCTGGATAGAGTATTCTTGACTGCAGAACCTGACCCTAATGCTGACCTTCACCCTAACAACTTCTCTCAACTGAGCCTTCCAAGTCGGCCCTTACCATTTTCCATGAACTAACCATAACCCAAATCATGGCTCTGACCCTAATAGGACTTGAATGCTAGTTCTGAGGAAACAGTGGATTTGGGACACATGACTGATGCAACATGACTTGGCCAGAAACAAAAGAGGAAATGGTGCCATTTTCAATGACCAAGATGCAACCAAAGAGTAAGGTTCTGAGTGAAATCCTAACCCTAGACCATACAATCAGCCTAGCCCTTGCACCTGAAACCAAGACCTGTTGCAAATCCTGACTTTTGCCCTCAATTCAGTCCTCTGTGGGGGGTTCTGCACTGCGGGCATTTAGACAACTACCATCTGCTGGGCCCTAAGTGCAACCCTAATCATGACTCTGTTCCTACCCAGGTCTGACCAAACAAGGAATTTGGGAAACATGACTAATACAAGATTACTCTGCCAGGAATGGAAAAGGAAGTTCTGCTATTTGCAATGACAGGGATGGAGCTTGAGTGTAGGATTGTGGGCAAACACATAACACTAACCCCACCATCACCCTAGCACTGAATATGATCCATAAGCCTGACCCTCACCCTAACACTTGCCCTCAAGTCAGCCCTTTGGGGAGTGCTCCACACTACTGCCAACAGGCCACTACCATCTTTTGTACCCTAAAGCTAACTTGAGCCATGCCTCTGGCCCTACCCAGGCTCAGACCTCAGTTTGGAGGTAACAGTAGAAATGGGGCACATGACTGACTCAGAAAAAAATCGTGCCATTTGCAACAACCAGGATGGAGCCAGAGAGTTTGATTATGAGGGAGAATCTTACCCTAACCCCCACCATCAGCATAGCCCCTGAACCAAATCTTAAGCATTACCCTCCCCCCCAAAGCTCCCCCTCAACTGAGCCCTCCAGGGAAGGCTCTGCATTGTTGACGGATACTCCCCTATCATCTGATGGGCCCTAACCCTAACCCTAACCCTAACCCTAACCATGGCTTTGGCCCTACCAAATTGGTTCCAGATTCCAGATCTGAGGAAACAATGAGTTGGGGACACAGAACTGATACAAGATTACTCGGCCAGTTACATAGTAGGAATTAATGCCACTTCCAATGACTGGATCAAGTGAGAGAGTAGGATTCAGAGCAAAACCTGAACCTTAATCCACACAAACAGCCTAGCTCCTAATGTAAACCTTAAGACTGACTTTCACCCTGACCATAGCCCTCAACTCAGTCCCCCATGTAGGGCTTCTCCTTGCCAGCAGATAGGCCCCTACAATTTCCTGGCCCCTAATCTTACTATCTAGCGTTGGCACTGGTTCTAACCTGGCCCCAAACCTATGTCTGAGGAAAAAAATAACAATTTGGGATACACGACCATCGCAAGATTATTCAGCCAGGAACACAGCAGGATTCCGTGCCCTGGCCATCACTGGGATAGAGCAAAAGGGTATGATTCAGGCTGAAAATCTAACTGGACTGCATGCCATCAGTCTCTGCACCCCAACACTATGGCTGACCCTCACCCTCACGCTTGCCCTCAAATGACCTCTTCAGAAAGGTTATCATGCCTTGCTTGTGGATAGGGTCCTACTGTCTCCTGGGCCTCAACCTTGACCCTTCCCATGGATGTGGTCCTCCCAGGCCCACATTTCAATCCTCAGGAGACAATGGATTTGGGACACAAGACTGATTGAAGTTGATGCAGCCAAGGACACAGTGGGAAACTGTGCCATTAGCTATGAGGATGGAGCTAGAACATACGATTTTGTGTGAAAACCTGACCTTAAGCCACACAATCCGCCTAGCTCCTAAGGCTGAAAACTAAGCCTCACCCTTACCTTTAGTGTTGTCCTCAACTGAGCTCTCTGGGGAGGGCTGGGCACTGCTGGCAGATAGACCCCTACTATTGTCTGGGCCTGAACCCTAAACCTAGGCATAGCTCTTTCCTTATCCAAGTCTGAATCACAGGATGAAGGAAGCAATGGATTTGGGACAAATTACTGACTCAAGATGGCTCAGCTAGACCCATAAGAAGAAATGGTGCTGGTTGCAAAGATCAGGATGGAACCAGAGAGTATGATACTGAGTAACCCACCCCATCAGACTACTCCCGAAGCAGACCCTAAGGTTGACCCTCATGCAGACACTCACCATCAACTGAGCCCTTGTGTACATCTTCACACCATCAGCAGATAAGCCTTTACCATTTTTATTCACCCTAACCATAACCTTAGGCACAGCCCTTGGCCCTACATAGACCTGAATGCTAGGTCTGAGGAAGCAATGGATGTAGGAGACATGACTGACCCAAGATTGCTCAGCCAGGCACATAAGAGGAAATGGTGCCATTGACAAAGACCACAATGGAGCCAGAGAGTATGATTCTGGGTGAAAACCTTAACCTAGACCATACAATCAACCTGGTTCTTTACCCAAAACCAAACCCTGATGGAGACCCTGACACTTGGCCTCAACTTAGCTCTCTGTGTGGAGTCTTTGCACTGCCAGAAGATGGGTCTTTACCATTTTCCATGCCCTAACCTAATCCTAGCCGTTGCACTGGCCCTATTTGGGCCTGCGTTCTAGTTCTGAGAACACAACTGATTTGTGACACATGAGTGATGCAAGATGAGTCAACCAGGAACAAAGAAGGATACAGTGCAATTTTCAAGGACCAGGATACAAAGAATAGGATTATGAACAAAATCCTAACTCTAGAGCAAATAATCAGCCTAGCCCTTGAAACAAAACCAAAGCCTGTCACAAATCCTGACTTTTGCCCTCGACTCAGCCCTCCAGGGAGGGTTCTGCACCACTGGCGAATTGACTCCTACAAACTGTCAGGTCCTAATCCTAACCCTAGTCGTGACTCTGTCCCTACCTGGGCCCAAATCCCAGGTCTGACCAACCAAGAAATTTTGGACAAAAGACTGATGCAAGATTACTCAGCCAGAAATAGAAAAGGCAGTTGTACTGTTTGCAATGACTGGAATGGAGCTCAAGTGTAGGATTGTGAGAAACACCCAAACCTAACCCTCACCATCACCCAAGAGGCTTAGGAAACACAATCCGTAAACCTCACACTCACCTAACACTCTCTCTCAACTCAGCCCTTTGGGGAGTGTTCAGCACTACTGGCAAAGTGGTCACTACCATCTCCTATTCCCTAATGTTAACCTTGGCCATGGCTCTGTCCCTACCCAAGCCAGAATGTCAGGACTAAGGAAACAATAGATATGGGACACATGACTGATGCAGCACTGCTCAGCCAGGCTTATAAGACAAAATGGTGACATTCAAAAAGACCGGCATAGAACCAGAGAGTATGATTCTGAGTGAAAACCTAATGCTAAGCCACATCATCAGCCTACCTCTAAAGTCAACCCTAAGGTTGACCCTTACACTGACACTCACTTTAAATGAGCCCTTCCTGTAGATCTTTCAACTGCCATCAGATATGCCTTTAACATTTTCCTCACCCTAATTGTAACCCTAGCCATGGCTCTGACCCTACTTGTGCATGAATGCTAGTTCTGAGGACACAACGCATTTGGGACACATGACTAATGCAAGATTACTCAGCCAGGAACAGAAAAGGAAGGTGTGACATTTGCAATGACTGGGATGGAATTCAAGTGTAGGATTGTGGGCAAACACCTAATCATAACCGATACCATCAGCCTAGTCCTGAACATGATCCATATTCCTGACCCACATCCTAACACTTGCCCTCAACTCAACCCTTTGGGTAGTACTTCCAGGTACTGGTGGACAGGCCACTACCATCCCCCAGTCCCATTGCAAATGGCACAATTTCCAGGGATATGGGCCCAGGAAGGGACAGAGTCATGACTAGAATTAGGGTTAGTGCCTGGCAGATAGTAGTGGTTGATCCGCCAGCATGCAGAACCCTCCATAGAGGGCTGAATTGAGGGCAATGGTCAGTGTGAAGGTCAGGCTTAAGGTTCACATTCAGTGTTTGCCTGTTGCTGTGTGTTAAAGTTAGGGTTGCCCTCTGAATCCTACTCTTTTGCTCTATCATGATCATTGCAAATGGCATCTATTCCTCCCATGTTCCTGGCGAGTAATCTTGCATTGGTTCTGTGTCCCAAATTCCAATGTTTACAAAGCATCTAGTTACTTTAGACATAATTGAGTCCAAAATAAAAGCAGTGTGCTTCAAAAAGCAAAGATGTTGGGTGTTGGCAGAGTTGCTTGTGTAGGCTTTCAAGTTCATGAGTCTATAAAGTTGCACTGAGACTTCTGGTTTTCAATTCCATATGTAAGGGACGTGGAAGTCACCACTCTATGTTAACAATCAGTACAAGGCTGGACAAACTGAAATCAGCAAGTCTTCTAAATTCATCATAGAATTGAGGTCACAGGGCAAACGACTCCCAAAACTGCAGAGACAGACAGGCAGATACATAGACTCATGACTTACAAGAGCAGAAACTGTTGGAATTAGATAATTGATAAATTGTTAGAGGTTCCATGAGGACAAGTCTGAGACTTAATAACTTGAGGCGCGGGGGGGACAGTCTTAGGGAAGTGTGCTCACACTTTTGTGAGTTTTACCTTCAAGAGATCCACCAAATTCTCTTAGAGAGGCCGAGAGAAAAATCCCCTAATGCTGCCAGCACAGGGAGGAAAAATGGAACCATTCTGAAATATGTCAGTGTGCTCTGTTCTTTTATTTAAATGTTTTATATTATTTATTTATTTATTTTTAAAATGTTTATGTATTTTTGACAGAGAGAGAGACAGAACATGAGCAGGGGAGGGACAGAGAGAGAGGGAGACACAGAATCTGAAGCAGGCTCCAGGCTCTGAAGTGACAGCACAGAGCCTGATGCGGGGCTCGAACTCACATCGTGAGATCGTGACCTGAGCTGAAGTTGGACACTCAACCGACTGAGCCACCCAGGTGCCCCTGTTTTATATTATTTACATTTATTTAGGACTCAAGGGAAGATAGTGGCGTAGGAGAACACTGGGCTCACCTCATCCTGCTGATCATTTACATTCCACTCACATTGGCCTATAAACCAAGAAAACCACCAGAAGACTAGCAGAACAGAGTCTTTGGAGCCAAGCATATTCCTCCCTCCCGGTGCTGCAGGGCCCCTCCCACAAGGGACCACTGACGGCAAAGTGAGCTAAGTCTGCCCCTCCCGCCCCTGTGCCCCTTGCGGATCCACCCTGGCTAATATTCCAGATCCCATCGAAGAAGCACCACAAGCCTGGCAGTGAGCAAGTAGCCCAGACAGGGGCCACACCACTCCAGAGTGAGTCCTGCCTCTGGGATAGGGGAAGATATGGTACACAATGCAGACATTGGGTCTGACTGCAGCCCCGCCCACCAACAAAAGTTACTCTGGAGAGCACAGGGAAGTGCCCTGCAGTTGGGAGCCACCCCAGGGACTACCCAAAATGATGAAACAGAAGAACTCTCCTCAAAAGAAACTCCAGGAAGTGGCAACAGCTAACAAATAGATCAAAAAAGATTTAAGCAATATAACGGAACAAGAATTTAGAATAATAGTCATAAAATTAATCACTGGGCTTGAAAAAAGCATAGATGACAGCAGAGAATCTATTGCTACAGAGATCAAGGGACTAAAAAACAGTCATGAGGAGCTAAAAAATGCTATAAATGAAGTCCAAAATAAAATGGAGGTGGCCATAGCACGGATTGAAGGGGCAGAGGAGACAATAAGTGAATTAGAAGATAAAATTATGGAAAAAGAGGAGCTGAGAAAAAGAGATAAAAAAAATTCCAGGAGTATGAGGGGAGAATTAGAGAACTAAGTGGTGCAATGAAACAGAAAAATATACATATAATAGGAATTCCAGAAGAGGAAGAGAGAGAGAAAGGGGCTGAAAGTGTACTTGAACAAATCATAGCTGAGAATTCCCTGACCTGGGGAAAGAAAAAGGCATTGAAATCCAAGAGGCACAGAGAACTCCCTTCAGACATAACTTGAATCGATCTGCATGACATATCATAGTGAAACTGGTAAAATACAAGGATAAAGAGAAAATTATAAAAGCAGCTAGGGATAAACAGGCTCTAACTTACAGAGGGAGGCCCATATGAGTAGTGGCAGACCTATCCACTAAAACTTGGCAGGCCAGAAAGGAATGGCAAGAAATCTTCAATGTGATGAACAGAAAAAATATGCAGCTGAGAATCCTTTATCCAGCAAGACTGTCATTCAGAATAGAAGGAGAGATAAAGGTCTTCCAAAACAAACAAAAACTGAAGGAATTCATCACCACTAAACCAGCTCTACAAGAGATCCTAAGGGGATTCTGTGAGTGAAATGTTGCAAGGATCACAAAGTACCAGAGACATCACTACAAGCATGAAATCTACAGACATCACAATGACTCTAAACCCATATCTTCCAATAATAACAGTGAATGTAAATGGACTAAATGCTCCAACCAAAAGACATAGGGTATCAGAATGGATAAAAAAAACAAGACCCATCTATTTGCTGTCTACAAGAGACTCATTTTAGACCTGAGGACACCTTTAGATTCAGAGTGAGGGGATGGAGAACTATTTATCATGCTACTGGAAGTCAAAAGAAAGCTGGAGTAGCCATACTTATATCAGACAAACTAGACTTTAAATTAAAGGCTGTAACAAGAGATGAAGAAGGGCATTATATAATAATTACAGGGCCTATCCATCAGGAAGAGCAAACAATTATAAATATCTATGCACCAAATATGGAAGCCCCCGAATATATAAAACAATTAATCACAAACAGAAGCACCCTTATTGATGAGAATGTGGTAATTGCGGGGGAACTTAATACTCTACTTACAACAATAGATAGATCATCTAGACACAGGATAAAAAAAGAAACAAGGGCCCTGAATGATACATTGGATCAGATGGACTTGACAGATATATTCAGAACTCTGCATCCCAAAGCAACAGAATATACTTTCTTCTGTGCACATGGAACATTCTCCAAGATACATCACATACTGGGTCATAAAGCAGCCATTCATAAGTATAAAAGAATTGAGATCATACCATGCACATTTTCAGACCACAATGCTATGAAACTTGAAATCAACCACAGGAAAAAGTCTGGAAAACCTCCAAAAGCATGGAGGTTAAAGAACACCCTACTAAAGAATGAATGAGTCAACCAGGCAACTAGAAAAGAAATTTAAAAATATATGGAAACAAATGAAAATGAAAATACAACAATCCAAATGCCTTGGGATGCAGCAATAGCAATCCTGAGAGGAAAATGCATTGCAATCCAGGCCTATCTCAAGAAACAAGAAAAATCCCAAATACAAAATCTAACAGCACACTTAAAGGAAACAGAAGCAGAGCAGCAAAGACACCCCAAACCCAGCAGAAGAAGAGAAATAATAAAGATCAGAGCAGAAATAAACAATATAGAATCTAAAAAAAAACTGTAGAGCAGATCAATGAAACCAAGAGTTGGTTTTTGAAAAATAAACAAAATTGATAAACCTCTAACCAGGCTTCTCAAAAAGAAAGGGGAGATGACCCAAATAGATAAAATCATGAATGAGCATGGAATTATTACAACCAATCCCTCAGAAATACAAGCAATTATCAGGGAATACTATGAAAAATTATATGACAGAAACTGGACAACCTGGAAGAAATGGACAAATTCCTAAGCACCCACACACTTCCAAAACTCAAACAGGAAGAAATAGAAAACTTGAACAGACCCATATCCACCAAAGAAATTGAATCAGTTATCAAAAATCTCCCAACAAATAAGAGTCCAGGACCAGATGGCTTCCGAGGGGAATTCTACCAGACATTTAAAGCAGGGGTAACACCTAGTCTTCTCAAGCTGTTCCAAAAAGTAGAAAGGAAAACTTCCAGACTCATTCTATGAATCCAGAATTACTTTGATTCCTAAACCAGACAGAGAACCAGCAAAAAAAAAAAAAAAAAAAAAAAAAGAGAGAGAGAGAGAGAGAGAGAGAGAGAGAACTACAGGCCAATATCCTGATGAATATGGATTCAAGAATTCTCAATAAGATACTAGCAAATTGAATTCAAGAGCATATAAAAAGAATTATTCCCATGATCAAGTGGGATTCATTCCTGGGCTGCAGGCCTGGTTCAACATTCACAAATCAATCAATGTGATACATCACATTAATAAAGAAAAGAAAAGAACTATATGATCCTGTCAATCAATGCAGAAAAAGCATTTGACAAAATTCAGCATCATTTCTTACTAAAAACCCTCAAGAAAGTCGGGATAGAAGGAACATACTTAAACATCATAAAAGCCATTTATGGAAAGCCCACAGCTAATATCATCCTCAATAGGGAAAAACTGAGAGCTTTCCCCCTGAGATCAGGAACACAACAGGGATGTCCACTCTCACCGCTGTTGTTTTACGTAGTGTTGGAAGTGCTAGCATCGGCAATCAGACAACAAAAGGAAATCAAAGGCATCCAAATTGGCAAAGATGAAGTTAAGCTTTCACGTTTTGCAGATGACATGATATTATACATGGAAACCTGATGGACTCCACCAAAAGTCTTCTAGAACTGATACATGAATTAAGCAAAGTCGCAGGATACAAAATCAATGTACAGAAATCAGTTGCATTCTTATACACTAACAATGAAGCAACAGAAAGACAAATAAAGAAACTGATCCCATTCACAATTGCACCAAGAAGCATAAAATACCTAGGAATAAACCTAACCAAAGATGTAAATGATCTGTATTCTGAAAACTGTAGAAAGCTTATGAAGGAATTTGAAGAAGATATAAAGAAATGGAAAAACATGCCGTGCTCATGGATTGGAAGAATAAATATTGTTAAAATAATACTACCCAAAGCTATCTACACATTCAATGCAATCCCAATCAAAATTGCACCAGCATTCTTCTCGAAGCTAGAACAAGCAATCCTAAAATTCATATGGAACCACAAAAGACCCCAAATAGCCAAAGTAATTTTGAAGAAGAATACCAAAGTGGGAGGCATCACAATCCCAGACTTTAGCCTCTACTACAAAGCTATAATCAAGACGGCATGGTATTGGCACAAAAGCAGACACATAGACCAATGGAATAGAATAGAGTCTCCAGAATTGGACCCACAAAGTATGGCCAACTAATCTTTGACAGAACAGGAAAGAATATCCAATGGGAAAAAAGACAGTCTTTTTAACAAATAGTGCTGGGAGAACTGGACAGCAACATGCAGAAGGATGAAGCTACACCACTTTCTTATACCGTTCACAAAAGTAAACTCGAAATGGATAAAGGACCTGAATGTGAGACAGGAAACCATCAAAACCCTAGAGGAGAAAGCAGGAAAAAACCTCTCTGACCTCAGCCACAGCAATTTCTTACTTGACACATCCCTAAAGGCAAGGGAATTAAATGCAAAAATGAACTATTGTGACCTCATGAAGATAAAAAGCTTCTGCACTGCCAAGGAAACAATCAACAAAACTAAAAGGCAACCGACAGAATGGGAAAAGATATTTGCAAATGACACATCGGACAAAGGGCTAGTATCCAAAATCTATAAAGAGCTCACCAAACTCCACACCCGAAAAACAAATAACCCAGTGAAGAAATGGGCAGAAAACATGAATAGACACTTCTCTAAAGAAGACATCCAGATGGCCAACAGGCACATGAAAAGATGCTCAGCGTCGCTCCTCATGAGGGAAATACAAATCAAAACCACACTCAGATACCACCTCACGCCAGTTAGAGTTGCTAAAATGAACAAATCAGGAGACCATAGATGCTCGCGAGGATGTGGAGAAACGGGAACACTCTTGCACTGTTGGTGGGAATGCAGACTGGTGCAGCTGCTCTGGAAAACAGTGTGGAGGTTCCTCAAAAAATTAAAAATAGATCTACCCTATGACCCAGCAATAGCACTGCTAGGAATTTACCCAAGGGATACAGGAGTGCTGATGCATAGGGGCACTTGTACCCCAATGTTTATAGCAGCATTTTCAACAACAGCCAAGTTATGGGAAGAGCCTAAATGTCCATCAACTGCTGAATGGATAAAGATATTGTGGTTTAATATACACAATGGAATACTATGTGCCAATGAGAAAGAATGAACCATGGCCTTTTGTAGCAACCTGGATGGAACTGGAAGGTATTATACTAAGTGAAATAAGTCAGGCAGAGAAAGACAGATACCATATGTTTTGACTCATATGTGGATCTTGAGAAACTTAACAGAAGACCATGGAGGAGGGGAAGGGGGGAAAAGTTACAGAGAGAGAGGGAGGCAAACCATAAGATACTCTTAAAAACTGAGAACAAACTGAGGGTTGATGGGGGTGGGAGGGACGAGAGGGTGGGTGATTAGTATTGAGGAGGGCACCTGTTGGGATGAGCACTGGGTGTTGTATGAAACCAATTGGACAATAAATTTCATATTAAAAAATTTTTTTCTCAAGATCCACATATGAGTGAAAACATGGTATACATCTTTCTCTGACTTATTTCACTTAGCATAATACTCTCCAGTTCCATCCTCATTGCTAAAAATGGCCAGATTTCATTCTCATTGCCAGGTAGTATTCTATTGTATATATAAACCACATCTTCTTTATCCATTCAGCAGTTGATGGACATTTAGGCTCTTTCCATAATTTGGCTATTGTTGAAAGCACTGCTATAAACATTGGGGGTAGAGGAGACCTTGTTTCTACAAAAGAGAAAAGATGTGTTAAGATGTATAAGTAAGGCCAGAGTTCTTCAGTGAATGGAAGGGGAATTATTTGGAGAAGTATCTTCCCAGCTCCAGCTCCTGGAACCTAGCTGTGTGAAGAAAAAGAAGAAACACCTGAGGGCTTAGCACAAGAGCCCTCTACAGTCTCCACCTGGGAGCCCTGTCAGCAGCAGGCCTGCCTTCTTCCTTCAGAAGGACCTAGAGAGCCCTGGAGCTTTGCCTGATTTTCTTGCTTTTCCCATCAGGGAAACAAGTGAACAGTGACTGTGCTGAATCTTTAAGGTGCACCAACCTGTTACTCAAAAGTGTGGAAATGGGTGTTGGTGTCATCTTCTTGTAAAGGAGAAAATTGGAGTCTACTGCTCCTGTGTGCACTGCTTTTCAGAAGGAACGCACCTTGCTTCGCCTGGGTGGCTCAGTCAGTTAAGTGGTCAACTTCAGCTCAGTTCATGATCCAGAGGCTTGTGAGTTTGAGCCCCTCATCAGGTTCTGTGCTGACAGCTCAGAGCCTGGAACCTGCTTCAGATTCTGTGTCTCCCTCTCTCTGTGCCACTCCCCCACTCATGGTTTGTCTGTCTCAAAAAATGAAAAAAAATGTTAAAACACAAAAAAATTTTTTAAAGAAGGAATGTAACTCAGGCAGGGAAATGAGGCAAGCTGTCTCCCCCCTCCTCCCCTTACTACAAACAGCCAGCATCAAGCTCAGGGATAGGATGGCTGTTCTCCTTTGGGATATATGATACTGATGGTTGTCACTGAACACAGGACAGAGTGGGAACATCACGCCCATCCCTTGGTGCCTGCTGAATGAGTACCAGCTCCATGACTCCTAAGGGTGAAGAGATACATAGTCAGAAATACAGGAATGTAAAGTGAATGGCTGCATGGAGAACCAAAGTTCATTCAATATTTCCATCCAATAGGAATGTGATCAATGTGGACAGGAGATGTTTAACTTCATTTCCACTAGGCCCAGCAAGGAGACCAGCTCCCATCTAATACCCATCAGAACCCTGACTCCACACAATTAGTCTTCGATTGGATACCTTCCAATGCCTTAGGGCTCTGGATGTCCATGTAGCCATGAAACCAAAGTCCCCTTTGGCCCAACCTGTCCCACAGTCACAAGAGTTGGTCCAGGTAGGACATTTGGAAGCTGGAGATATTACTCTGAAAGACTGAATTTGGATGGAACCAAAGAGGATTCTTGATGGATAAATAGCAATGTGGTGAAAATTGATGCACGTAAGGCCAGAGTTCTTCACTAAGGATGAAAATTCGATAATGTTTAGAATGAACGGACTAGCATAATATACTAGCAATCTGGCTTGCTCAGGAATCAGAAGAACTTTTTGTGGGCTTTGGCTACAGGAGAACTCCAAAGGATGCTGCTTGGAGCCCTGTAGGCAAGAGACTCACATTCTACCTTAAGGAATAGAGGGAAACTTTAGCCTTTGCAGTGCTTCTACCCATCTTATCAGTAGATAGGGGCATCAGTGACACTGAGATATGAAAAATGTGTTTCCATGTGATGATCAAAAGATGGGAACGACGTCTTTGTGCACTATTTATTCAAAGGGTTTTTTGTGCACTGATCATGTCATGGAGCGTACTACACATGCACAGACTACCTGTTCTTCAAAATGAGGGTATATCCTACAATTAGGGATGGGATTCCATGTGTCTACCTATTCCCACAATTACTGGAGCCTGCTAAGTACTTAGGGCTCAGGGACAGGAGGGCTAGCTGTTTTCTGGAAAATCAGTCTCTGAGAGCCCTCCATTGGCCAGGGAGCAGCCTGAAAATTCACCTCCAATCCTTGGACATTGGTCACGTAAGGGATAGCCCTATGGTTTTGGAGTGTAAACTGAAACCTTGTTATAAATGCAGCAAAGGGAAAGGAATTACAAGGTGAGTGAAAGTTCTGCATTCAAATGGGCACGGGTCCAGTCAAGGAAGGAGATATCTATCTTCCCTTCCTCTTTTCCCACATAGGAGGTGGGATCCTTACAAAATTTTGGTTTAGCCCACCCACAAGCATTTCCCCTTGGCACCTTCACACACTCTAGGTTTGGGGGATGGCCACAGAATTCTGAAACCAAATAGAGAAAGACCCAATGCAATACCTATAGCACCATCACAAGGACACCAGCAGACTCCGAATCAGAAAGAAGAGGATAGTACTCTAATACACTGGTTCTGAAAAGATTCAGGCAGATACAATTTTCCAAAAAAGGGCTAAGTGATGGAAACGGAGATACACACTGCCGGAGTTCCTCATCACACATGAAATTTGGAGAACATTGACAGTGAAATACCCAGCACAGTCTCCTATCAACCTGGTTGTATCCGAAATAAGAAATCCTTGTGGGCTTAGGCAAAGGGAGCCCTCTGAAGGACCACACCTGAGAGCCCTGTCAGTGAGAAGCCTGCATTCTTTCTTTAGGAGCCAGATACATCTGGCTTTGTCTATCTCTCCCACTTTTTCCATCACTTGGAGGCAGCAATGGTTGAGCTGAAGTTATTGGGTTCTGCTGGCTCTTTCTCAGGAGTCTGGAAAAAACTTAATTCCCTATTCCTGCAAAGGGCTCATGCTTTGCTGACAATCTCCTGGTCCATATTGCCCATGTGCAAACTGTCTCCTACTCTAAATGAAGGCAACTCACTCATATTGGTGAGTAAAGCTGCCTCCCTTTCACATTCCATACTACACCAGGCCAAGAACGAAGCATTCAGGGACTAAGGGCCATATTTCCTTCGTTAGAGCAGACACTGATAGTTCTTACTGAGTAAAGGACCAGAGTGGGAGTTGCGGCCTATGCAGGAGGGACTGCCAACTGTGTGAGTGATGGCTCCATGTTTCCTAAGGCAGAAAAAAATCCATAGCCAAAACTTCAGCAAGGGGAATGGAATGAATACAAGGAGGACCAAAGATCAACATTTCAAGTGGGAATTAGGATAAACTTGATGAGGGCATGTCTTACTTCATTTCCCCTCAGACCAGAAGGAGGCCAGTTCCCTCCCCAAATCTCTCCCCAACCTACACACAAAAATTTTCTGCAGGACACCTTCAAATGCCCTGGGCCTCTGGATGTTCACATACTTCTGAAACGCAGTTAAATAATTATGAGGGGGCTCTGTGGCAAAATATATCCCACAGTTACAAGGACTAGACCAGACTCCCAGGTGGAAGGCAGTGGGTGTGACTCTGAGACATGACTCCTAATGAATTCTGGGAAGACCTTGTTTCTAAAAAAAGAGAAAATATGTGTAAAAATGTATAAGGAAGGCCAGAGCTCTTCAGTGAAATTATGTGGAGAAGGAACTGCCCAGCCACAGCTCCTGGCAACCTGGCTGTGTGAAGGAGAAACACCTGTGTGCTTAGCAAAAGAGGCCTCTACAGTCTCCATCTGGGAGCCCTGTCATCAAAGCCTTCCTTTTTCCTTCAGAAGGACCTGGAGAATCCTGAGGCTTTGTCCATTTTTCTTGTTTTTCCCATCTGGGAATGGAGTGAGCAGTGAGTGCGTGGTGACTGTGAGGTGCCACCATCTGCTGCTCAAAAGGGTGGATATGAGGGACTCCTGGGTGGTTCAGTCAGTTAATTGGCTGACAGGCTCAGGTCATGATCTCACAGCTTGTGAGTTCAAGCCACGTGTCTGTCCTGAGAGGTCAGAGCCTGGAGCCTGCTTTGAATTCTGTGTCTCCCTCTCTTTATGCCTCTCCTTCACTCGTGCTTGGTTTCTCTGTCTCTTTTTAAAAAGTGTGGAAATGAGCATTTGTGCAATCTTCAGTAAAGTAATCTTTCTGTGCTGACTAGCTTCTGAAGCGTACTGCTGTGTGAAATGTCTGCTTTTCAGAATGAAGGCACCTCAATCAAGCAGGGCAATGAGGCAAGCTGGCTCCCTTTCCCCCAACTCTTGCTGCAAATAACCAAGAACCAATCTCAAGGATAGGAGGGCTGTTCTCCTTTGAGATATCGGATGCTGATAGCTGTCATGGAGTGTGGGGAGAGTGGGAACCCAATGGCCATTCCTTGGTGCCCACTGAGTGCCAGCTCCATGGCTCCCAAGCATATAGAAACACATAATCATAAATACAATAAGAGAAAGTGAATGGCTGAAGGGAGAAGCAACGTTTGCTCAATATTTCCATCCCATGGGAATGTGATCTGTGTGGAAAGGAGATGTTTAACATCATTTCTCCTAGGCCCAGCAAAGAAGCCATATCCCCCCTTAATACCTCTGGCCCAGCCTCCACACAAACAGTTCTCAGCTGGACACCTTCCAATACCCTAAGGCTCTAGATTTTCATGTAGTCATGAAATCAAGATGCCACGTCCCCTTTGGCACAACCTGTCTCACAGTCTCAAGGGCTGGTCCAGATTGGACATTTGCAAGCAGAGGATATTATTTGAAATACTGAATTGGTATGTATCCCAAGAGGATTTTTGATAGATGAAAATGAAATTGGTGAAAATTGATATGCAGAGGGCCAGAGTTCTTCATTAAGGATGAGAATTGGATAATGTTTAGAATAAACTGACTACCACAATATATTAGCAAGCTGGCTTTCTCAGGAACAGAATTTTTTGTGGGCTTTGTCTACAGGAGTACTCCAAAGGATGCTGTTTAGAGCCTTGTAGGCAAGAGACCCACATTATACCTTAAGGAATAGAGTGAAACTTTGGCTTTCACAGTGCTTCTGCCCATTGTATCAGTATATCTACTGTGACATCAATGATAGAGATATGAAGAGTGTCCTTCCATGTGATGATCAAAAGACAGGAATGAGGCCTTTGTGCACTATTTATTCAAAGGGATTTTTGTGCGCTGATCAGGTCATGGAGAATACTATACATGCACAAAGGGTCTGTTCTTCAAAATGAGGGTATCTTCATTTATTAAGGGTCAGGAATCCATGTGGCTACCCATTCCCACAAGTACTGTAGCCTGCTAAGCACTGAAGGCTCTTCTGGGATATCAGACTCTGAGATGACTCCATTGGTTCAGGAACTGCCTGAAAACTTGACTCCAATCCGTGGACCTTGGTTGTGTAAGGGATAGCTCCATGGTCTTGGAGTGTGAAGTGACACCAAGTCAGAAAAACAGCAATTGGATAGGAATGACTACAAGGTGAGTCAAGTTCTGCATTCCAATGAGCATAGGTCAAATTGAGATAGGAGATATATATCTTCTTTTCCTCTTGCCCCACCCAGGATGCAGGATCCCCCCCCTCACCTCTGGTTTATCTCACCCATGAGGATTCTACCTGGGCACCTTCATACACCCTAGGTTTGGGAATGGCCATATAATTCTGAATTCAAATTATGAAGGGCCCAATGCAATGCCTATAGCACCATCACAAGGACACCACCAGACTCCCAAGTTAAAAGAAGACTATAGTACTCTAAAATGCTGTCTCTGAATACATTTCATGCAGAACCATTTTTCAAAAAAGGGATAAGGGGTGGAAACAGACACACAGTGCGAGTTCTTCATCACACATGAGATTTGGATAATGTGGAGAATGAAGTATTCAGGACATTCTCCTATCAACTTAGTTATATCTGGGATGAGAAATGCATGCAGCCTTCAGCAAAGGGAGTCCTTTACAGGGCCACACCTGGGAGCCCTATAAGCAAGGAGCCTTCATTCTGTTAGAAGCCAGGAATTATGGCTGTCTCTGCCCCACTTTTTCTATCAGTTGATGGAAACAGTAGTGGTTGAGATGTAGCTATTGGGTTCTGCTTCTTAGAAGTCTGATACAAGAACTTCCTTCCCTATTCCTGGAAAGGGCTCTTTCATGTGCCGACCCCCTCCTGGTCCATACTGCCTATGGGCAAACTGTCTGCTTTGCAGAATGAAGGCAACTCCATCAACCAGGTGAGTAAAATAAGCTGACTCCCTTTCACCTTCCATACCATAGAATGGCAAGCGGCAATCACTTGTGGACTAAAGGCCATCATTCCTTTGTATAGCAGATGCTACTAGCTCTCAGTGATCACAGGACCAGAATGAGAGCACTCCACCTACCCCAAGGTGTCAGCTGAGTGACTGACAGTTCCATGGCTTTTGAGGGAGGAAAAACATATTAAGAAATAAAACAAGGCCAAAGCTTGAAATTTCCAATGGAAATTGGGATCAACTTGGAAAGGAGCTGTCTAACTACATTTCCCCTCAGCCCAGAGGGGAGGCCAACTATCTCCCCCAAGATCTGGCCCAGCCAACACACAAACTTTCTCTGCTTGGCAAGTTGAAAATGCCTTGAGCATCTGGATATCCACATAGTTTTGAAATCAAATTAATTAGTTAAGAGTGGGCCCTGTGGCAAAACCTCTCCCACAGTCACAAGGACTGGACCCAACTCCTAGGTCGAAGGCAGAGGATATGACTCTGAGACACTCCCTCTCAATGGATTCAGGGAAGGACTTTATGCTTTAAAAAGTGCAAAGAAATGTAAAGGTGTATATGGAAGGAAAGAGCTCTTCAGAGATTGGAAGGGAGTTGTGTGGAGCCAGTGCCCAACACAAGCTCCTAACAACCTGGCTGTGTGAAGACGAAGAAGAAACACCGGTGGGCTTAGGGGAAAAAGTCCTCTACAGTCTCCATGTGGGTGTCCTGTCAGCAACTGACCTGTCTTCACTCAGAAAGGCCTGGAGAGCATTGGAGCTTTGTCTGTTTTCTTGCTTTTCCCATCAGGGAGTGGAGTGAGCAGTGACTGTGCTGCACCTGTGAGTTGAGTCCAGCTGCTGATTCAAAGTGTGAGAATGGGCATTGGTGCCATCTCCTTTTAAAGAGCTCTTTCTTTGCTGACCAGGTCCTGAGCTTACAACTCCTGTGTGAACTGTCTGCTATCAGGATGAAGTCACTGCAATCAGACAAAGTAATGAGGCAAGCTGGCTCCCCTTCCCTAACCCCAGCCCCATTCCAGAGAGAGCCTACCACCAAGCTCAGGGATAGGAGGGTCATTTTCCTTTGGGATTAAGACAGTGATGACTGTCACCAAGTGAAGAACAGAGTGGGAAAAATCCGCCCATCCCTTGGTGCTGGGTAATTGAGTGTCAGCTTCTTGGCTCCAAAGGGCAAAGAAAGATATGGCCACAAGTGTAGTAAGGGGAAGAGAATGGCTGCACAGGGGACAAAAGTTTGTTTGCCATTTCTTTCCAATGGGAATGTGATCAACGTGGAAAGGAGAAGTTTAACTTCATTCCCCCTCATCCTAGAAAATGGGCCACCTCCCATCTAATACCCTTGGCTCAGTCTCCACACAAAAAGATCTCAGCTAGATCTCTTCTAATGCCTAGGGCTCTGAATGTCCATGTAGTCATGAAAGTAAAATGCCAGGGGCACTTCAACTCAACCTATCTCACAGTCACAAGGGCTGGGCCAGGATTGACATTTGCAAGCAGAAGATATTACTCTAAAAGCCTGAATTTATGCACCCCAAGAAAAACCTAGATTGATAATAAAGCAATGTGGTAAAAATGGATATATGCAGGTCCAGAGTTCTTCATTATGGGTGAGAAGTAGCTAATGTTGAGAATAAAATGACTAGCAGAATGTATTAGCAAGGTGGCTGGCTCAGGAATCATAAGAACCTTTGGTGGGCTTTGGCTAAAGAGTCTTATACGGACTGTCTCTTGGCTCCCTGTGAGTAAGAGGCCTACATTCTACCTTAAGAAAGAGAGGGAAACCTTCGGGTTTTGGCATGCTTCTGTTCATCAGATCAGCAGTGATTATGGGGTATTAAGTATGTGCTTCCATCTGATGACCAAGTGGTGGGGATGAGGCCTTGGTGCACTATTTCTTCAAAAGGCAATTTGTGTGCTGATCAGGTCCTGGAGAATACTGTATATGCACAGAGTGTCTGTTCTTCTGAATGAGGGTATCTCCATCAGTTATGGGCAGGAGTTAATGTGACTAACCATTCCCACGATGACTGTAGCCTGTTAAGCACTGAGAGGTCAGGGCTGGGAGGGTCAACTGTCCTCTAGGATATTAGACTCCAAGAGCCCTCTAGCTCAGGAACTGACTGAAATGTCGCCACAAATACTTGGACCCTGGATGTGTATGTGACAGCCTCCATGGTCTTGGAGTGTGAACTGACACCAAGTTAGAATAGCAGAAATGGGATAGGAATGACTATGAGGTGAGTCATAGTTCTGCATTTCAAACTGGCATGGGTAAATCTAGGAAGGAGATAGCTATAGTCCCTTTCTCTTGTCCCACAAGGGAGGTGGGATCCTCCTCTAACCTCTGGCTTAGGCTGCCCACAAACATTCTCCCTGGGACCTTCAAATACCCTAGGTGTTTGGATGGCCACACGCCTCTAGAACCAAGTTGAGAAGGGCCCAATGCAAAACCTATATCACCATCCGTGGACATCACCAGACTCCCAAATTGAAAAAAGGTGATATTACTTTCAGACACTGGATCTGAACAGATTCCAGGCAGAGCCTTTTCTCAAAAAAAAGAGAGCAAATTTGTGTAAATGGAGACCCAGAGTGCTAGTGTTCTTCTTTAGAGTTGACACATGGGGAATGTTGAGATTGAAGTACCCAGCACAATGTCCTACCAACCTGGTTGTATCAGGAGTAAGAAATGCCTAGGCTGAGCAGAACGGAGTCACCAGACCCAAGTGCAGACGAGAGGCCCACGGAAGAGGGTAGGAAGGGCGGCGAGGCGGTGCGCGCTCCACGGACTGGCGGGAGGGAGCTGGGGCAGAGGGGCGGCTCGCCGGCCAAGCAGAGCCCCCGAGTCCGGCTTGCAAAAGCGGAGGGGCCTGACGGACTGTGTTCCGACATCAAGCGCGACTTAGCGTCTGGGAGGTCATAAGTTAACAGCTCTGCTCGGAAAGCGGGAAGGCTGGAGGACAAAGGGAGGGTGAGCTGCGGAGCCCCCGGACGACAGAGCTCAGTTTGGCGGGGAACAAAGGCGCTCGCCAGCGCCATCTCCCCCGCCCATCCCCCAGCCAAAATCCCAAAGGGAACCGGCTCCGGCCAGGGAAATTGCTCGCTCCGCGCGAACACCCAACTCTGTGCTTCTGCGGAGCCAAACCTCCGGCAGCGGATCTGACTCCCTCCAGCTGCCACAGGGCCCCTCCTGAAGTGGATCACCTAAGGAGAAGCGAGCTAAGCCTGCCCCCCCTGCCGCCGTGCACCTTGCCTACCCACCCCAGCTAATACGCCAGATCCCCAGCATCACAAGCCTGGCAGTGTGCAAGTAGCCCAGACGGGCCACGCCACCCCACAGTGAATCCCGCCCCTAGGAGAGGGGAAGAGAAGGCACACACCAGTCTGACTGTGGCCCCAGCGGTGGGCTGGGGGCAGACATCAGGACTGACTGCGGCCCCGCCCACCAACTCCAGTTATACACCACAGCACAGGGGAAGTGCCCTGCAGGTCCTCACCACACCAGGGACTATCCAAAATGACCAAGCGGAAGAATTCCCCTCAGAAGAATCTCCAGGAAATAACAACAGCTAATGAGCTGATCAAAAAGGATTTAAATAATATAACAGAAAGTGAATTTAGAATAATAGTCATAAAATTAATCGCTGGGCCTGAAAACAGTATACAGGACAGCAGAGAATCTCTTACTACAGAGATCAAGGGACTAAGGAACAGTCACGAGGAGCTGAAAAACGTTTTAAATGAAATGCAAAACAAAATGGAAACCACCACAACTCGGATGGAAGGGGCAGAGGAGAGAATAGGTGAACTAGAAGATAAAGTTATGGAAAAAGAGGAAGCTGAGAAAAAGAGAGATAAAAAAATCCAGGAGTATGAGGGGAAAATTAGAGAACTAAGTGATACAGTAAAAAGAAATAGGGGCGCCTGGGTGGCGCAGTCAGTTAAGCGTCCGACTTCAGCCAGGTCACGATCTCGCGGTCGGTGAGTTCGAGCCCCGCGTCGGGCTCTGGGCTGATGGCTCAGAGCCTGGAGCCTGTTTCCGATTCTGTGTCTCCCTCTCTCTCTGCCCCTCCCCCGTTCATGCTCTGTCTCTCTCTGTCCCAAAAATAAATAAACGTTGAAAAAAAAATTAAAAAAAAAAAAAGAAATAATATACGCATAATTGGTATCCCAGAGGAGGAAGAGAGAGGGAAGGGTGCTGAAGGGGTACTTGAAGAAATAATAGCTGAGAACTTCCCTGAACTGGGGAAGGAAAAAGGCATTGAAATCCAAGAGGCACAGAGAACTCCCTTCAGACGTAACTTGAATCGATCTGCACGACATATCATAGTGAAACTGGCAAAATACAAGGATAAAGAGAAAATTCTGAAAGCAGCAAGGGGTAAACATGCCCTCACATATAAAGGGAGACCTATAAGACTCGTGACTGATCTCTCTTTTGAAACTTGGCAGGCCAGAAAGACTTGGCACGAGATTTTCAGTGTGCTAGACAGAAAAAATATGCAGCCGAGAATCCTTTATCCAGCAAGTCTGTCATTTAGAATAGAAGGAGAGATAAAGGTCTTCCCAAACAAACAAAAACTGAAGGAATTTGTCACCACTAAACCAGCCCTACAAGAGATCCTAAGGGGGACCCTGTGAGACAAAGTACCAGAGACATCACTACAAGCATAAAACATGCAGACATCACAATGACTCTAAACCCGTATCTTTCTATAATAACACTGAATGTAAATGGATTAAATGCGTCAACCAAAAGACATAGGGTATCAGAATGGATAAAAAAAACAAGACCCATCTATTTGCTGTCTACAAGAGACTCATTTTAGACCTGAGGACACCTTTAGATTCAGAGTGAGGGGATGGAGAACTATTTATCATGCTACTGGAAGCCAAAAGAAAGCTGGAGTAGCCATACTTATATCAGACAAACTAGACTTTAAATTAAAGGCTGTAACAAGAGATGAAGAAGGACATTATATAATAGTTACAGGGTCTATCCATCAGGAAGAGCTAACAATTATAAATGTCTATGCGCCAAATACCGGAGCCCCCAAATATATAAAACAATTACTCATAAACAGAAGCAACCTTATTGATAAGAATGTGGTAATTGCAGGGGACTTTAACACCCCACTTACAGAAATGGATAGATCATCTAGACACACGGTCAATAAAGAAACAAGGGCCCTGAATGAGACATTGGATCAGATGGACTTGACAGATATATTTAGAACTCTGCATCCCATAGCAACAGAATATACTTTCTTCTCGAGTGCACATGGAACATTCTCCAAGATAGATCATATACTGGGTCACAAAACAGCCCTTCATAAGTTTACAAGAATTGAAATTATACCATGCATACTTTCAGACCACAATGCTATGAAGCTTGAAATCAACCACAGGAAAAAGTCTGGAAAACCTCCAAAAGCATGGAGGTTAAAGAACACCCTACTAACGAATGAGTGGGTCAACCAGGCAATTAGAGAAGAAATCAAAAAATATATGGAAACAAACGAAAATGAAAATACAACAATCCAAACGCTTTGGGACGCAGTGAAGGCAGTCCTGAGAGGAAAATACATTGCAATCCAGGCCTATCTCAAGAAACAAGAAAAAGCCCAAATACAAAATCTAACAGCACACCTAAAGGAAATAGAAGCAGAACAGCAAAGGCAGCCTAAACCCAGCAGAAGAAGAGAAATAATAAAGATCAGAACAGAAATAAACAATATAGAATCTAAAAAAACTGTAGAGCAGATCAACGAAACCAAGAGTTGGTTTTTTGAAAAAATAAACAAAATTGACAAACCGCTAGCCAGGCTTCTCAAAAAGAAAAGGGAGATGACCCAAATAGATAAAATCATGAATGAAAATGGAATTATTACAACCAATCCCTCAGAGATACAAACAATTATCAGGGAATACTATGAAAAATTATATGCCAACAAATTGGACAACCTGGAAGAAATGGACAAATTCCTGAACACCCACACTCTTCCAAAACTCAATCAGGAGGAAATAGAAAGCTTGAACAGACCCATAACCAGCGAAGAAATTGAATCGGTTATCAAAAATCTCCCAACAAATAAGAGTCCAGGACCAGATGGCTTCCCAGGGGAGTTCTACCAGACGTTTAAAGCAGAGATAATACCTATCCTTCTCAAGCTATTCCAAGAAATAGAAAGGGAAGGAAAACTTCCAGACTCATTCTATGAAGCCAGTATTACTTTGATTCCTAAACCAGACAGAGACCCAGTAAAAAAAAGAGAACTACAGGCCAATATCCCTGATGAATATGGATGCAAAAATTCTCAATAAGATACTAGCAAATCGAATTCAACAGCATATAAAAAGAATTATTCACCATGATCAAGTGGGATTCATTCCTGGGATGCAGGGCTGGTTCAACATTCGCAAATCAATCAACGTGATACATTACATTAATAAAAAAAAAAGAGAAGAACCATATGATCCTGTCAATCGATGCAGAAAAGGCCTTTGACAAAATCCAGCACCCTTTCTTAATAAAAACCCTTGAGAAAGTCGGGATAGAAGGAACATACTTAAAGATCATAAAAGCCATTTATGAAAAGCCCACAGCTAACATCATCCTCAATGGGGAAAAACTGAGAGCTTTTTCCCTGAGATCAGGAACACGACAGGGATGCCCACTCTCACCGCTGTTGTTTAACATAGTGCTGGAATTTCTAGCATCAGCAATCAGACAACAAAAGGAAATCAAAGGCATCCAAATTGGCAAAGATGAAGTCAAGCTTTCGCTTTTTGCAGGTGACATGATATTATACATGGAAAATCCGATAGACTCCACCAAAAGTCTGCTAGAACTGATACATGAATTCAGCAAAGTTGCAGGATACAAAATCAGTGTACAGAAATCAGTTGCATTCTTATACACTAACAACGAAGCAACAGAAAGACAAATAAAGAAACTGATCCCATTCACAATTGCACCAAGAAGCATAAAATACCTAGGAATAAATCTAACCAAAGATGTAAAAGATCTGTATGCTGAAAACTATAGAAAACTTATGAAGGTAATTGAAGAAGATTTAAAGAAATGGAAAGACATTCCCTGCTCATGGATTGGAAAAATAAATATTGTCAAAATGTCAATACTACCCAAAGCTATCTACACATTCAATGCAATCCCAATCAAAATTGCACCAGCATTCTTCTCGAAACTAGAACAAGCAATCCTAAAATTCATATGGAACCACAAAAGGCCCCGAATAGCCAAAGGAATTTTGAAGAAGACCAAAGCAGGAGGCATCACAATCCCAGACTTCAGCCTCTACTACAAAGCTGTCATCATCAAGACAGCATGGTATTGGCACAAAAACAGACACACAGACCAATGGAATAGAATAGAAACCCCAGAACTAGACCCACAAACGTATGGCCAACTCATCTTTGACAAAGCAGGAAAGAACATCCAATGGAAAAAAGACAGCCTCTTTAACAAATGGTGCTGGGAGAACTGGACAGCAACATGCAGAAGGTTGAAACTAGACCACTTTCTCACACCATTTACAAAAATAAACTCAAAATGGATAAAGGACCTAAATGTGAGACAGGAAACCATCAAAACCTTAGAGGAGAAAGCAGGAAAAGACCTCTCTGACCTCAGCCGCAGCAATCTCTTACTCGACACATCCCCAAAGGCAAGGGAATTAAAAGCAAAAGTGAATTACTGGGACCTTATGAAGATAAAAAGCTTCTGCACAGCAAAGGAAACAACCAACAAAACTAAAAGGCAACCAACGGAATGGGAAAAGATATTTGCAAATGACACATCGGACAAAGGGCTAGTATCCAAAATCTATAAAGAGCTCACCAAACTCCACACCCGAAAAACAAATAACCCAGTGAAGAAATGGGCAGAAAACATGAATAGACACTTCTCTAAAGAAGACATCCAGATGGCCAACAGGCACATGAAAAGATGCTCAGCGTCGCTCCTTATCAGGGCAATACAAATCAAAACCACACTCAGGTATCACCTCACGCCAGTCAGAGTGGCCAAAATGAACAAATCAGGAGACCATAGATGCTCGCGAGGATGTGGAGAAACGGGAACACTCTTGCACTGTTGGCGGGAATGCAAATTGGTGCAGCCGCTCTGGAAAGCAGTGTGGAGGTTCCTCAGAAAATTAAAAATAGACCTACCCTATGACCCAGCAATAGCACTGCTAGGAATTTATCCAAGGGATACAGGAGTACTGATGCATAGGGGCACTTGTACCCCAATGTTCATAGCAGCACTGTCAACAATAGCCAAATTATGGAAAGAGCCTAAATGTCCATCAACTGATGAATGGATAAAGAAATTGTGGTTTATATACACAATGGAATACTACGTGGCAATGAGAAAAAATGAAATATGGCCTTTTGTAGCAACGTGGATGGAACTGGAGAGTGTTATGCTAAGTGAAATAAGCCATACAGAGAAAGACAGATACCATATGGTTTCACTCTTATGTGGATCCTGAGAAAGTTAACAGAAACCCATGGGGGAGGGGAAGAAAAAAAAAAGAGGTTAGAGTGGGAGAGAGCCAAAGCATAAGAGACTGTTAAAAACTGAGAACAAACTGAGGGTTGATGGGGGGTGGGAGGGAGGGGAGGGTGGGTGACGGGTATTGAGGAGGGCACCTTTTGGGATGAGCACTGGGTGTTGTATGGAAACCAATTTGTCAATAAATTTCATATATAAAAAAAAGAAAAAAAAAGAAAAACAGTTCTAATATTTAAAAAAAAAAAAAAAAGAAATGCCTTGGCTTAGGCAAAGGATCCCTCTACAGAGCTACACCAGGGAGCACTGTCAGCAAGAAATCACTATTCTTTCTTCAGGAGCCACAATTTTCTAATTTTGTCTGTCCTTCCCACTATTTCCTTCAATTTTCAGAGGCAGCAGTGTTTGAGCTGTAGTTATCGGGTTTTCCTGGCTCTTGCTCAGAAGACTGGAACAAGGACTTCATTCCCTGTTCCTGAAATGGGCCTTTCCTGTGCTGATCCTCTCCTGGTTCATACAGCCCATGTACAAACAGTCTGCTTCTCAGGATGAAAACAACTCAGTCAACCAGGTGAGTGAATAAAGCTGGCTCCCCTTCACCTTCTATACCAGAGCAGGCCAAGCGCCATGCACTCAGGGACTAAAGGCCATCATTCCTTTGGTTGAGCAGACACTGATGGCTCTCACTGGGCACAAGATCAAAGTGGGAGCTCGTGGCCTACCCCAGGGTGCCAGCTCAGTGAGTGACAGTTCTATGGCTTCTATGTGTGAACAAAAATTTTTAGACACACAGCCATGGTAAGGAAATGGCTAGGAGGAGGACTAAAGCTCGACACTTCAAGTTGGAATAGGATCAGTCTGGAAAGGAGATGACTCACTTCATTTCCTCTCAGTCCATAAAGGATGCCAGTTCTCCCCAGAAACCTCTGGTCCAGCATACATAGAAACATTCTCTACTGGGCATCTTCCAATGACTCAGGCCTCTGGATGTCCATATACTTCTGAAACCAAATTAAGGGGCTGTCCTGTTACAATACCTATTCCACAGTCACAAGGACTTCACCACTTGAGAAGCAGAGGATATTATTCTGAGAAACTCACTAGGAAGGAACTCCAGGGAGATGCTACTTTGAAAATAGAGTAAAGGGGTTCAAAATTATTGCCAGCAGCTAGAGTTCTTCATTAGAGACTAGAATGGAGACTGTTGTTAATGAAACGACTAGTACAACCTTTTAGCAAGTTGACTCTCTCAAGAAATAGAAATACCTATGGCCTTTGGTAAAGTGCCATATACAGAACTTTTTGAAACAAGACAATACAATATCTTTTCACTAATATCTTGCTTTACTAAGATAGATGAGTTCGAAAATCTTTGGCTGGAAGTATAACAAAAGTTCCATGGACTCAAGGTTGTAAAAGAACACTGTAAAGAAAACATCTTTCAACTAATGTAAGCCAGGCTACGTTTTAGGAAAGTAGTTGTCCCAATGTTCTTGACAGAGAGAAAAAGGACCTTTATGGCATCTAGGAACGAGGCTCTGCTCTAGGAATTCTGGGTTTTACCTGGGGCCCTCCCATCGGTGCCCTGGATTTCATGACTTTTAGCCTGAGATCCCATGATTTTACAACAAGGTCACTCAGTGTTTGAAAAATTGGAGGCCAGGCTGCACTTCATGAGAGCAGGGGGATTGCAACCATATCCAATCTGCTGAAAAGGGCTTGTGGGCATTTTTACATTCAGGAAGGAGGCTCTGCTAGGGAGTTCCAGCTCGTGCAGGATGCAAACCAGATGGTGGTCAAGGTATCATCAGATGTGGCCTGAGGTCTCATGCAATTTGCCCTTGGGGCACGCAAGGTGTGTCAACCTGGAAGCCAGGCTGCATTTCAGGAAATCAGCCATGTTCCCAATGGTCTCGGCCCTGCAGAAAAGGAATTCTGGGCCTTTTCTACTCCTGGAAAGAGCATCAGCTAGGGAATTCCGGTTCTGTTGCATGCCTGCCTGATGGGTGCCAGAGATCTCATGATCTTGGCCTGTGATCTCCCCAGATTTCGCCCTGGGTCATGCAATTGTTGTCAAAATGGAATCCAGGTGACATTTCAAGTGAGCAGGAGTTGGGCATTACCAACTGTGTGGGACCTGCTGAATAGGTCTTCTGGGCCTTCTTTCCCTCCAGGAGCCAGGCTTGGCTAGCATGTCCCCACACTTGAGGGGTAAGTGCCAGAGGGTGCCCAAGATCTCATGAGATTTGCCCAAGGGTCATGCAAGGTGTGTCAAAAGGGAAGCCAGGCTGCATTTCCGGGATCAGAGGTGCCCTTAATGGTCCCAAATCAGCAGAAAAGAGATTGCAGGACTTTTTCCCTCCAGCAACGAGGCTTGGCTCTAGAGTTCCTACACTTGCTGGGGGCCCACCAGTTGGCCACTGGGGTCTTGCATGATTTGGCCTGTGATGTCATGAGGACTGCCCCTGGTGCATGCCAAGAGTGTCACAATGGAAACCAGGCTGCATTTCAGGAAGTCAGTGCTCCCAAAGTTTCTGAAAGAGCAGGAAAGTAATTTAGGACCTCTTTGACAACCAGCAAAAAGGCTTGGCTAAGGAATTCTGGAGTTACCCTGGCATCCGCCCATTGGCTCCCTAGGTCACGAGATTTGACGTGAGATCCACGAGATTAACTCTGTTCATGCCAGGCATGTCCAAATGGAAGCTTGGTATCTTGTCAGGTGATCAGGGGGTTTGGAATCCTGTCTAATCTCCCCAAAAGCCCTGGTGAGCATTTTCCCCCATGAAGGAGGCTCTGCTAGGGTGTTCCAGCTTGTGCAGGGTGCACACCAGTTGGCGGCCAAGGTATGGGGAGATGTGAGCTGAGGTCTCACGCTATTTGCCCCCGGGGCAGGTGATGTGTGTCAAACTGTGAACCAGACAGCGTTTTAGGAAAGCAGCCATGTTCCCAATGGTCCAGACCCTACGGAAAAGTAATTCTGGGCCCTTTTCTCCTCTTGGAAAGAGGCTTGGCTAGGAAATTCAGGTTTTTGTCGGGTGACTGCCCAATGGCACCTGAGTTCTCATGATATTTGGCCTGAGATCTTGTAATATTTAGCCCTGGGTCAGGTAAGGTTTGTCAAAATGGAAGCTGGCCAGGGGGCATTTTGGGGGAGCAGGATTCGAGTGTTCCCAACTGTGTGGAATCTTCTGAACAGGACTTCTGGGCCTTCTTTCCCTCCAGAAGCCAGGCTCTGGGGGTGTCCCAGTGCTTAATGGTTAAGTGCCAGAGTGCACCTGAGATCTTGGGCGATTTGCCCATGGGTTATGCAAGGTGTGTCAAAAGGGAATCGAGGCTGCATTTCAAGGGATCAGAGGTGCTCCCAATGGTCCCAAATCAACAGAAAAGCAATTGCAGGACTTTTTCACCTCCAGGAAAGAGACCAGGCTATGGAGTTCTAGCACTTACTGGGGGCCTGCCATTGGCCACTGAGTCTCGGGATATTTAGCCTGTGATGTCATGAGGTTTGCCCCAGGGGCACACTATGTGTGTTAACATGGAAGCCAGGCTGCCTTTCAGGAGAGCTGTGGTCTCAAGGTTCCTGAAAGAGAAGAAAATGAATTCTGGGCCTTTTCCACACCCAGGAATGAGGCTTGGTTTGGGATTTCCAGCGTTTCTCTTGTTTCTACCTATTTGTGCCCTAGATCTCATGATATTTGGCCTGAGGTCCCATGAGGTTTTCCCTCGGTCTTGCAAGTCACTTCCAAACTGAAGCCTGTCTGCCTTCCAGGAGAGCAGGGAGATTGCAACCTTGTCAAAATTCTGAAAAGGCCTTGTGGGCATTTTTCCCTGCAGGAAGGAGGCTCTGTTAGGGAGTTCTGGCTCTTGCAGGTTTCACACCAGATGGTGTTTCCCCGAGGTCTGGCTGGAGGTCTCATGTGATTTCCCCCTAGAGTACATGACATGTGTCAAACTGGAAGAGAGGCTGCCTTCCAGGACAGCAACTGTGTTCCCAATGGTCCCAACTGTGTGGAAAAGGAATTCTGGACCTTTGTCACTTCAAGGAAATAGGCTTGGCTGGCAAATTCTTGTTCTTCTCTGGTGCCCACCAATTTGGCACTGAGATCTAATATTTGGCCTGAGAACTCACAGGATTTAGCCCAGGGTCACCCAACGTTTTTCAAAATGGAAGCCAGTCTGCCTTTCCTGGGAGCAGGAGTTGGTTGTACTCAATTGTGTTGTAAGTGCTGAATAGGCCTTTTTCGCCTTCTTTTTCTCCAAAAACCATAGTTGGCATGGCTATCCCAGCTCTTGAAGTGTGACCACCAGGAGGTGCCCCAGGTTTGGCGAGTTTTGCCCTGGATCTTGTGAGATTTATCCCTGGGTCAGGTGACCTGTGTCCAAATGGAAAACAGGCTGTGTTTCAGGGGATCAGGAGTGTTCCCAACAATTCCCAAGTCAGGGCCTCCTTTTGTCTCCATGAATGAGCCTCGGCTAAGTTGGTTCCATATCTTGCCAGGTGTCTCTTGAGATCTCAGGAGATTTGCCCTGAGATATCATGAGATTTTCTCCTGGCTAAAGCAAACTGCTTCCAAGTGGAATCCAGACTGACTTTCAGGGGATTACGGGTGTTCCCCATGATCCTGCATCTGCCAAAAATTCCTTGCAGGACATTTTTACTTCGAGGAACAAGGCTTGGCTAGGGAATTACTGCGTTCCAGGTACCTGCCAGAGGGCCCCTGAGATCTTGTGCAATTTGATCCTGGATCACTCTAGGTGTGTTCAAATGGAAACCTGGCTGCGTTTCAGGGAAGTAGGTGAATTCCCAATGGTCCCGATTCTGAGAAAATGTTCTTGAGGTTATTTGTTGCCTCTAGGACCCCGGTTCAGCTGTGGAGTTCTGGCCTTGCTGTCTGCTTCCTGATGGTGCCCTAGATGTCTCGAGATTTGCCCCCGGGTCACATGAGTTGTGTCCAAACGGAATCCAGGCTGTGTTTCAGGGGAGCAGGGGTGTTCCCCATGGTCCTGATTCTGCAGAACAGCAATTGCAGGGCTTTTTCACCTCTAGAAATGTGGCTCACCATGGAATTCTGTCACTTGCCTGGTGCCTGCCAAATGGCCACAGCGATTACACGAGATTTGTCCTGACATCTTGCAACATTTGCCCATGGGTCATGTGAAATGTGACTAAGTGGAAGCCAAGCTGTGGTTCAGGGGATCATGGGTGCTCCCAACAATCCCAAATCCACAGAAAAGCAATTACTGGACTTTTTCTCCTCCAGGAACAAAGCTTGGCTATGCAGTTCTGGCACTTTCTGGGTGTCTGCCAGTGGGGATTGAGGTCTCACAAGATTTGGCCTGTGATGTGATGAGATTTGACCCTGGGGCATGCCAAGTGTGTCAAAATGGAAGCTAGTCTGCCTTTCAAGAAAGCAGTGGTGTTCCCAATGTTCCTGAATTAGCAGAAATGGAAATCTGGACTTTTTCCATGACTCAGAATGAGGTTTGGCTAGGGAATTCCAGTTTTTGCCTGGTGTCTGCCTAGTGGTGCCCAAGATCTATGAGATTTGTCCTGAGATCCCATGAGATTTACCACAGGGTCACCTTAGTTTTGTTACAATGGAAGCCAGGTTACATTTCAAGGGAGCATGGTGATCCCAACCATCTAGAATCTGCAAAAAGGTCTTCCAGGCATTTTTCCCTCCAGAAAAAGAGGCTTTGCTAGTGTGTTTTGGCTCTTGCAGGGTTGCCGCCAGAAGGCGCCCAAGGTCTTTGGAGATTTGCCCTTTATCTCATGAGATTTGCCCCTGGAAATTGAGATGTGTGTCAAAATGGAAGCCAGGCTGTCCTTCAGGGGATAAGGGGTGTTCCCAACATTCTCAAATCCTCGGAAAAGCAATTTCAGGGCCTTTTCACCTTAGGAATGAGGCTCTCCAGGGAATTCCAGCACTTGCAGGGTGCCTGCTAGATGACGACAGTGATCTCATGAGATTTCTCCTGAGATCTTGTGAGATTTGCCCTTGGGTCTTGTGAAGTGTGACCAAATGGAGCCAGTCTGCGTTTCAGTGGAGCATGGGTGTTCTCAACAATCTCGCATCTATGGAAAAGGAATTCACAGCCTCCTTTGCCTCCAGAAATGAGCCTCCTCTAGGCAGTTCCAGGTTTTGCAAGGTGTCAACCAGATGGTTCCTGATGTCTTGGGAGATTTGGCCTGAGATCTCACGATATTTGCCCATGTTAAGGGGAGCTGTTTCCAAATGGAATTCAGGCTGCCTTTCAGGAGAGCAGGTGTTTTCTGCACGGTACTGTATCCTTAGAAAAGGACCTCTGGGCCTCTTTTCCCACCAGGAATGTGGCTTGGCCAGAGAGTTCTGGCTTTTGCAGGGTGCCCACCAATTGGTGACCAAGATCGCATGACATTCAGCCTGTGTAGGTTTGTTCCCAACTTTGAGAAGCCATCTTGCAACTAATATTTCAGTTTTTGAAAACATACTCGTGGAAATATAAGGAAAGTACTCTATATGCAACTCTAAGCAAAAACACTGTGGAGGTGCCATCTTTAAATTTTTTTTTCAACGTTTATTTATTTTTTTTGGGACAGAGAGAGACAGAGCATGAACGGGGGAGGGGCAGAGAGAGAGGGAGACACAGAATCGGAAACAGGCTCCAGGCTCCGAGCCATCAGCCCAGAGCCTGACGCAGGGCTCGAACTCACAGACCACGAGATCATGACCTGGCTGAAGTTGGACGCTTAACCGACTGGGCCACCCAGGCGCCCCGAGGTGCCATCTTTAAACTAACAACTTGCTTACATAAGTGAGAAATGTTTGACAACCTCTGCATTGAATTCCCAGAAAGTTCAGTATACTCCACTTTGGGAAAAGACATGGAGGAGGAATCATCTTTTGAATAACATTTTCAGCAAGTTAGAAGAGTGTGAAAACCTAGGCCTATGGAGTTATCACAAAACTGCCATATACTGAACTCTGAGAAACAACACTGTGGAGAAACTATCTTTCAACTAACATCTTGTATCACTAAGTTAGAGGGGTTTGCAAACTTATTCATGGAATTGAAAGGAGAGTGCCGTATACTCAATTCTGGTAAACAATCTGTGTTGAGATACAATCTTTCAACTAACATCATGTTTCATGAAGGTAAAAGTGTTTGAAAATCTAAGTGGGGAAATGAAACAAAAATACTATATAGTCAACTCTACTAAAAAAACAAAACAAAACAAAACCCTATGTGGAACCCATCTTTTGACTAACATCTTGTTTTATGAAGTTAGAAGGGTTTGAAAATATTGGCCTGGAAGTATTATAAAAGTGCCACATATTGAACTATGTGAAAGAGAAACAACACTGTGGAGAATGATCTTTCAACTAACATCTTTTTTCACTAAGGTAGATGTGTTTGCAAACCTCAGTGGGGAGCTGGAAAGAATATGTTATATATTCAACTCTTAAAAAACGTGGGGAGAAACCATCTTTCAACTAACATTTTGTTTCACCAAGGTATAAGTGTTTGAAAACCAAGCCATAAAATTATCATTAAAGTACCATAATTCAAGCTCTGCAAACACTGTGGAGAATCCATTTTTCAACGAACCTCTTCTGTCACTCAGTTTGAAGTCTTTGAAATCCTAGGCCTAGAAGTTTAACTAAATTGCCATGTACTCAATTCTATGAAACGACATTGTGGATAAACCATCTCTCAACTAACATCTTGTTTATTAATTTAGAAGTGTTTAAAACCCTATGAAGGAAATTTAAGGAAGTATTCAGCTCTGTGAAACAACACAGTGGAGAAACAATCTATCAACTAACATCTTGTTTCACTAAGAGTTGTTTGAAATCCTGGGAAAGGAACTATAAGGAAAGTGCCATACACTCAATTCTGTGAAACAACACTGTGGAGAAACCATCTTTCAACTAACATATTCTTTCACAAAATTAGAAGTGTTTGAAAACCTAGGCCTAGAATATAATTAAAGTGCAATATACTCAACTCTGTGAAGGAACACTATGGAGAGACAATCTTTCAACTAACATCTTGTTTCACTAAGTTGGAAATGTTTGAAAACTTAGGCCTTGAAGTATAACTAAAGTGTCATAACTCTATTCTGTGACTTAACACTGTGGAGAAACAATCTTTCAACTAAAGGAAAAGCTTTTGAGAACATATGTGGAGAACTATAAGGAAGTGTCATATATTCAACTCTGTGAAACATCTCTATGGAGAAAGCAACTTTCTACTAACATCTTGTGTCACCAAGTTAAGAGTGTTTGAAGATTTTTACAGGGAATTATAAGGAAAGTACCATATGGTCCACTCTGTAAAACACTGAAGAAACTATCTTTCAACAAACATCTTTTTCTCTAAGTTGGAAGTGGTTGAAAACCTAGGTGTAGAATTATAACTCAACTCTATAAACATATAACAACATATAAACAACACTATGGAGAAACAATCTTTCACCTAACATCTTGTTTCACTAAGTTAGAAGTGTTAAAAATGTAATGAAAAACTATCTTTAAACTAACATCTTGTTTTACTAAGAAGTGTTTGAAAACCTATAGGGGGAATGTAAGAGAAGTGCCATATACTCTGCTTTGGGAAATAATAAAGTTGAAAAACCACACCACACAAACAAGGCATATATTAAATAAACATACATGACATAAACAGAACAGACACACAATACATGCACTACAGACACAACACACACTATATCCTACACATGCATTGCACACACACCAAACATCGCCCATACAACACAAATAGACATATGCCACACAGACACCATAAATATACCTCCCACACATCCTACATATACAACAACCATGCCAAATATACACCACAGGCAATATATCCATCACAATTTCACGTTACAGGGGAGGAGCCAAGATGGCAAAACAGCATGGTTTTTTTTTGTGTGTGTTTTGCACTCATTAAATATAGCCAGACCAACACAAACCATCCTGCACACCTAGAAAACTGATTTGAGATTAACACAACAGTCTGCACAACCTGAACCACAGAACTTAGCAGGTGCATGGCACAGAGAGGTGAACTGGGGAAGACAGAAGCCACAGAAGGCAGGGAGCTATTTTTGCATGTGGAGAGAGGATGGAGATGGGGGAAGAATACAGGAAAAGCACACCTCCAAAAGCAGCTGGAGAGAAATGGAAAAGTGGAAATAGCCACAGGGACTGAAATAAAAAGGGAGAAAGGAGAAAGGAGAGGGCTTATATTCCATTGAGACTCTATAAACAGGGGGAGCACAGAGTCTGAAACTCTGCATCTCGATACCTGGCGGTGCTCTAGTGAGAAGGGCGAATCCCCAGGTGCAGAGTGAAGTCCATGGGTCTTCGGGCCATATGGGGAGAAGTGGTTCCTCTGCTGGATGGACATCTGGTAGAGGTTGTGTCGCTCCCTCAAAGGCAAAGGCCCCAGTGGATCTGGGTGAACAACCACATTCGCTGGTGCTGGAACAAGGTCATTGGGGATGAAGTCTAGTGCCATTTGTGTTGTGATTTGTCATAATCCCTGAAAAGCTACATGATCACATGAACTTTTCCTGGGGGAGGCTGGCACCCAGCCACAGTCTGTGGGCATCTTCAGCAGCATGGTCCTCTGAACGTTCCTGGGTGCAGCCAGCACCTGGCCATTGCTTGGTGAGACCCTCCCTCAGAGGGACAGAATGGGTCAAAGCCACAGTCCCTCAGAAATAAGGGATCAGGAAACACAGCCACATCTGAGATAAAACTCAGGATGGAGGTGCTGCCTGAGGCTTGGTCACGGACAGTGTAAAGTGGGGAATGGATGGAAGCTGAAGACAAAGGACAGGTGCGTGATTGCTGATCAGGGAGAGCAGAGTTCTGATACTAGAGACTGCATAGCTGGGTCTCATTTCACGCTAACATTTTCACCATTTTCACGCTACCATGCATGCACATACACACCTACAAGCACCACAACAATCCACCCAGTAAGCTAAGCGGCACCATCTAGTGGAGAATGGAGCCATTGCACTAAGCCCTGCCCAACTGGACCAACTTCGCTCTTCAGGAACACAAGTCTCCCTGCCTTCTTAGTTTACAGACTATAAAGCACTTCATAGTTTGGCTCCTAGGGGAAAAAGAAGTAATTTCAGTCTGTTCACTGGTCCATCTATTCAATTTTCTTTTTTCCCCCCTCTTTTTTGTTTGTTTTCTTTATCTTGAATACAGCAAAAAGAATTTATTTTTATTTTCAATTTTTATTAAAAATATTCTTTAATTTTTCTACTATATTTTTTTACTTTTCTGTAAAGTTTTTCAAATTCTATTTACTTCCATCATTTCATTTTATTCTATTTCAGTGTATTCATTTTTTAAAATTTTCAAATGATTTCCTTTTCTTTTTTTCCCCTTTTTTCCTCTAATCTATCAAGGCTCTTTCAATATCCAGACCAAATCACACCTAGTATCTAGCATCACTTATTTGATTTGTGTGTGTGTTTTTAATTTTTAATTTTAATTTTTAAATTTTAATAAAAAAATTTAACCTCATTCTTTTTCTCCTTTCAAAATGATGAAATGAAGTAATTCACCCCAAAAGAAAGAGCAGAATACAGGTCGAATTGGGGCCAACATGGTGGAGAAGTAAGGGATCCATACCTCTTCTGTCTCTCAAACAAAGAAGTGCTGAAGCCAAAGGACTTTGAACCCCAGAGTCTGGGAGGAAAAGAGACAGAATCTACCAGGAATAAAATGGGTCAACTGGAGAAAAGATAGGAGTACTCCAAGGAACAAATCAAAGCACACCTGCTGGAGGGTCCAAAATATCACTACAGGTAGGATAATAAAATAACCAAAGTCACAACAGAGAGCAAGTAACAATCTCCAAAAAAACACCTCCTGAGGGGCCAGGCCCTGGACAGTTTTTGACCCCCTTTTAATATAGCAGTGTTCGCAGGTGGAGAAAATGCTACAAGCTTTTAAAATGCATAAGGGACAGAAAACTAGACAAAATGATGAAACGGAAGAATTCTCAAAAGAAATTCGAGGAAGTAGCGACAGCTAACAAATTGATCAAAACCTACTTAAGCAATATAACCGAGCAAGAATTTAGAATAAGAGTTATAAAATTAATTTCTGGCTTGAAAGAAGCATAAAGGACAGCAGAATCTATTGCTACAGAGATCAAGGGACTAAAAAACAGTCATGATGAATTTAAAAATGCTATAAATGTGGTACAAAGTAAAATGGAGGTGGCCATAGCACGGATTGAAGAGGCAGAGGGGAGAATATGTGAATTAGCAGATAAAATTATGGAAAAAGAGGAAGCTGAGAAAAAGAGAGGTAAAAAAATCCAGGAGTATGAGGGGAGAATTAGAAAACTAAGTGATGCGGGGCGCCTGGGTGGCGCAGTCGGTTAAGCGTCCGACTTCAGCCAGGTCACGATCTCGCGGTCCGGGAGTTCGAGCCCCGCGTCAGGCTCTGGGCTGATGGCTCGGAGCCTGGAGCCTGTTTCCGATTCTGTGTCTCCCTCTCTCTCTGCCCCTCCCCCGTTCATGCTCTGTCTCTCTCTGTCCCAAAAATAAATAAACGTTGAAAAAAAAAAAATTTAAAAAAAAAAAGAAAACTAAGTGATGCAATCAAACGGAACAATATCCATAACATAAGAATTCCAGAAGAAAAAGAGGGAGAAAGGGGCTGAAGGTGTATTTGAACAAATCATAGCTGAGAACTTCCCCGATCTGTGGAAGGAAGAAGACATTGAAATCCAAGAGGCACACAAAGCTCCCTTCAGACGTAACTTGAATCAATCTTCTGCACCACATATCATAGTGAAACTGGAAAAATACACGGATAAAGAGAGAATTCTGAAAGCAGCTAGGGATAAACGGGCCTTAACATACAAAGGTAGACACATAAGGGTAGTGGCAGACCTATCTACTGAAACTTGGCAGGCCAGAAAGAAATGGCAGGAAATCTTCAATGTGATGAACAGAAAAAATATGCAGCCAAGAATCCTTTATCCAGCAAGTCTGTCATTCAGAATAGAAGGAGAGATAAAGGTTTTCTAAAACAAACAAAAACTGAAGGAATTCATCGCCACTAAACCAGCCCTACAAGAGATCCTAAGGGACTCTGTGAGTGAAATGTTGCAAGGACCACAAAGTACCAGAGACATCACTGCAAGCATGAAACCTACAGATAACACAATGACTCTGAATTCATATCTTTCAGTAACAACACAGAATATAAGTGGACTAAATGTGCCAAAGGAAATATGGTATCAGGTTGGATAAAAAGCAAGACCCATCTATTTGCTGTCTACAAGAGACTCATTTCAGACCTGAGGACACCTTCAGATTGAAAGTGAGGGGATGGAGAATTATCTATCATACTACTGGAAGTCAAAAGAACGCTGGGATAGCCATACTTACATCAGACAAACTAGACTTTAAATTAAAGGCTGTAACAAGAGATGAAGGGCATTATATAATAATTACAGGGTCTATCCATCAGGAAGAGCTAACAATTATAAATGTCTATGCGCTGAATATGGGAGCCCCCAAATATATAAAACAATTAATCACAAACATAAGCAACCTTATTGATGAGAATGTGGTAATTGCAGGGGACTTTAATACTCCACTTAAACAATGGATAGATCATCTAGACACAAGATCAATAAAGAAACAAGGGCCCTGAATGATACATTGGAACAGATGGACTTGACAGATATATTTAGGACTCTGCATCCCAAAGCAACAGAATATACTTTCTTCTCAAGTGCACACAGAACATTCTACAAGGTATATCACATACTGGGTCACAATACATCCCTCAATAAATATAAAAGATTTGAGATCATACCATGCACACTTTCAGGTCACAATACTATGTAGCTTGAAGTCAAACACAAGAAAAAGTCTGGAAAACCTCCAAAAGCATGGAGGTTAAGAACATCCTACTAAAGAATGAATGGACCAACCAGGCAATTAGAGAAGAAATTTAAAAATATATGGAAAAAATGAAACTGAAAATACAACAATCCAAATGCTTTGGGATGCAGCGAAGGCAGTCCTGAGAAGGGGTTGCAATACATTGCAATCCAGGCCTATCTCAAGAAACAAGAAAAACCCCAAATACAAAATCTAACAGCACACCTAAAGGAAATGGAAGCAGAGCAGCAAAGACACCCCAAGCCCAGCAGAAGAAGAGAAATAAAAAAGATCAGAGCAGAAATAAACAATATAGAATCCAAAAAAAAGTAGAGCAGGTCAATGAAACCAAGAGTTGGTTTTTTGAAACAATAAACAAAATTGATAAACCTCTAGCCAGGCTTCTCAAAAAGAAAAAAGAGAAGACGCAAATAAATAAAATCACGAATGAAAATGGAATTATTACATCCAATCCCTTAGAAATACAAGTAATTATCAGGCAATACTATGAAAAATTATATGCCAACAAACTGGACAACCTAGAAGAAATGGACAAATTCCTAAACCCCCACACACTACGAAAACCCAAATGGGAAAAAATAGAAAATTTGAACAGATCCATAACTAGTGAAGAAATTCAATCAGTTATCAAAAATATCTTAACATATAAGAGTCCTGGACCAGATGCCTTCCCTGGGGAATTCTACCAGACATTTAAAGTAGAGGTAATACTTATTCTTCTCAAGCTGTTCCAAAAAATAGAAAGGGAAAGAAAACTTCCAGACTCATTCTATGAAGCCAGAATTACTTTGATTCCCAAACAAGAGACCCAGCAAAAAAAGAGAACTACAGGCCAATAGCCCTGATGAATGCAGGGATGCAAAATTTCTCAAGATACTAGCAAATCAAATTCAACAACATATAAAAAGAATTATTCACCATGATCAAGAGGGATTCATTCCTGGGATGCAGGGCTGGTTCAATATTCACAAATAAATCAATGTGATGCATCACATTAACAAAAGAAAAGGACCATATGATCCTGTCAACAGATGCAGAAAAACATTTGACAAAATTCAGCATCATTTCATAATAAAAACCCTAGAGAAAGTCGGGATAGAAGGAATATACTTAAACATCATAAAAGCCATTTGTGAAAAGCCCACAGCTAATATCCTCAATGGGGAAAAACTGAGAGCTTTCCCCCTGAGATCAGGAACACGACAGGGATGTCCCCTGTCACCACTGTTGTTTCACATAGTGTTGGAAGTTCTAGCATCAGCAATCAGACAACAAAATGAAATCAAAGGCATCAAAATTGGCAAAGATGAAGTCAAACTTTCACTATTTGCAGAAGACATGATACTCTACATGGAAAACCTGATAGATTCCACCAAGAGTCTTCTAGAACTGATACATGAATTCATCAAAGTTGCAGGGTACAAAATCAATGTATAGAAATCAGTTGCATTTTTATACACCAATAATGACGCAAGAGAAAGAGAAATAAAGAATCTGATCCCATTCACAATTGCACCAACAATCATATAATCACCTAGGAATAAACCTAACCAAAGATGTAAAAGATATGTATGCTGAAAACTACAGAAAGTTTATGAAGGAAATTGAAGAAGATACAAAGAAATGGAAAAATATTCCATGCTCATGGATTGGAAGAATAAATATTGTCAAAATGTCAATACTCCCAAAAGCAATCTACACATTCAATGCAACCCCAATCAAAATTGCACCAGTATCTTCTCAAAGCTAGAAAAAGCAATCCTAAGACTTTTATGGAACCACAAAGGACCCCAAATAGCCAAAGTAATTTTGAAGAAGAAGACCAAAGTGGGAGGCATCACAATCCCAGACCTTAGCCTCTACTACAAAGCTGTAATCATCAAGACAGCATGGTATTGGCACAAAAACAGACAATAGACCAATAGAATAAAATAGAGACCCCCAGAATTGAACCTACAAATGTATGGCCAACTGATCTTTGACAAAGCAGGAAGGAGTTTCCAATAGAAGAAAACAACAGTCTCTTTAACACATGGTGCTGGGAGAACTGGACAGCAACATGCAGAAGAATAAAAGTAGATCACTTTCTTATACAATTCACAAAAATAAACTCGAAATGGATGTGAGACATGAAACCATCAAAACCTTAGAGGAGAAAGCAGGAAAAAAACCTCTTTGACCTCAGCCTCAGCAATTTCTTACTCAACACATCCCCAAAGGCAAGGGAATTAAAAGCAAAAATGAACTATAGGGACCTCACGAAGATAAAAAGCTTCTGCACTGCAAAGGAAACAATCAACAAAACTAAAAGGCAACCAACGGAATAGGAAAAGATATTTACAAATGACATATTGGATAAAGGGTTAGTATCTAAAATCTATGAAGAACTCACCAAACTCCACACCCCCAAAAAAACCAAATAATTCAGTGAAGAAATGGGCAAAAGACATGAATAGACACTTTTCTAAAGAAGACATCCAGATGGCCAACAGACACATGAAAGATGCTCAGTGTCGCTCTTCATCAGGGAAACACAAATCAAAACCACACTCACATGCCACCTTACGCTGGTCAGAGGATCTAAAATGAACAAATTGTGAGACTGTAGATGCTGGAGAGGAGGTGGAGAAATGGGAACCCTCTTGCACTGTTGGTGGGAATACAAACTGTTACAGCCACTCTGAAAAACAGTGTGGGGTTCCTCAAAAAATTACAAATAGATCTACCCTATGACCCAGCAACAGCACTGCTAGGAATTTACCCAAGGGATACAGGAGTGCTGATGCATAAGGGCACTTGTACCCCAATGTTTATAGCAGCACTTTCAACAATAGCCAAATTATGGAAAAAGCCTAAATGTCCATCAACTGACGAATGGATAAAGAAGATGTGGTTTATATATACAATGGAATACTATTTGGCAATGAGAAAGAATGAAATCTGGCCATTTTTAGCAACGAGGATGGAAATGGAGAGTATTATACTAAGTGAAATAAGTCAGGCAGAGAAAGATACCATATGTTTTCACTCATATGTGGATCCTGAGAAACTTAACAGACGACCGGGGGGGGAGAGGATGGGGGGAGAAAGTTACAGAGATGTAGGGAGGCAAAGCATAAGAGACTCTTAAATACTGAGAACAAACTGAGGGTTGATGGGGGGTGGGGGAGAGGGGAAAGTGGGTGATGGGCATTGAGGAGGTCACCTGTTGGAATGAGCACTGGGTGTTGAATGAAAACCAATCTGACAATAAATTCTATTTAATAAAAAAAAGAAGCCTCAAAAAAAAAAAAAAAAAGAAAAGAGCAGGAAGAAACAACAGCCAGGGACTTAACTAACAAGGATACAAGCAAGATGTCTGAACCAGAATTTAGAATCACGATCATAAGATACTAGCTGGAGTCTAAAATAGATTAGAATCCCTTTCTGCAGAGATAAAAGAAGTAAAAGCTAGTCAGGATGAAATAAAAAAATAAAAAAAAGAAGTAAAAGCTAGTCAGGATGAAAAAAAATGCTATAACTGAGCTGCAATCTCTAAAGGATGCTATGGCAACAAGAATGGATGAGGAATCATCGATATAGAGGACAAACATGCAGAATAATGAAGCAGAAAAAGAAAGGGAGACTAAGGCAGAAGAGCATGATTTAAGAATTAGAGAAATCTGTGATTCTTTAAAAAGGAACAACATCAGAATCGTAGAGGTCCCAGAATATGAAGAGAGAGAAAAAGGGATAGAGGGTTATGTGAGCAAATCATAGCAGAAAACTTTCCCAAACTGGGGAAACACGCAGACATCAAAATCCAGGGAGCACAGAGGACTCCTATTAGACTCAACAAAAACTGACCATAAACAAGGCATATGATAGTCAAAATCACAAAATACTCAGGCAAGGAAAGAATCATTAACACAGCCATGGGAAAAAAGTCCTTAACCTATAAGGGAAGACAGATCAGGTTTGCAGCAGACCTATCCACAGAAACTTCGCAGGCCAGAAAGGAGTGGCAGGATATGTTCAATGTGCTGAATCAGAAAAATATGCAGCCAAGAATTTTTTATCCAGCATGGCTGCTATTCAAAACAGTAGGACAGATTAAAAGTTTCACAGACAAAAATTAAAGGAGTTCATAACTACTAAATCATCCCTGCAAGTAATTTTAAGGGGGACTTTCTACATAAATAAATAAATAAATAAATACCAAAAGCAATAAAGACTAGTAAGGACCAGAGAACACTGCCAGAAACTCCAACTCTACAAGTAAGATAATGGCAAAAAATTCATATCTTTCAGTACTCACTCTAAACGTCAATGGACTAAATGCTCCAATCAAAAGACATAAGGTAACAGAATGGATAAGAAAACAAAATCCATCTATATGACATTTATAAGAGACCCACTTTAGAAGTAAAGACACCTTCAGGTTAAAAGTGAGGGGATGCTATGATCATGCTAATGGCCAACAAAAGAAAGCTGGAGTAGCCATATTTATATCAGACCATCTAGACTTTAAAATAAAGACTGTAACAAGAGATGAAGAAGGGCATTATATCATAATTAAGGGGTCTATTCACCAAGAAGACCTAACAATTGTAAAAATTTATGCTCCAAATGTGAAAGCACCCAAATATATAAATCAATTAATCACAAACATAAAGAAACTCATTGATAATAATACCATAATAGTAGGGGACTTCAACACCCCACTTCTAGCAATGGACAGATCATCTAATCAGAAACTCAACAAGGAAACAATGGCTTTGAATGACACACTGGACCAGATGGACTTAATAGATATATTCAGAACATTTCTTCCTAAAGCAGCAGAATATACATTCTTCTCCAGTGCACATGGAACATTCTTCAGACTAGACCATATAGTGGGACACAAATCACCCCTAAGTACAAAAAGATTGAGATCATACCGTGCATATTTTCAGACCACAATGCTATGAAACTCAAAATCAACCACAAGAAAAAAATTGGAAACTTAACAAATACTTGGAGACTAAAGAACATCCGACTAAAGAATGAAGGGGCTAACCAAGCAGTTAAAGAGGAAATTAAAAAGTATATGGAAGTCAGTGAAAATGATAACACCACAACCCCAAACCTCTGGGACACAGCAAAGGCGGTCATAAGAGGAAAGTATATAGCAATCCAGGGCTTCCTAAAGAAGGAAGAAAGATCTCAGATACACAACCTAACCTTACGCCTTAAGGAGCTGGAAAAAATACAGCAAATAAAACCCCAAACCAGAAGAAGACAGGAAATAATAAAAATTAGAACAAAAATTAATGCTATCAAAACCAAAAAAAAAAAAAAAACCCAAAACAAAACAAAACCAGTAGAACAGATCAAAGAAACCAGAAGCTGGTTCTTTGGAAAAATTAACAAAATTGATCACTAAGCAGTTTGATCAAAAAGAAAAAGGAAAGGACCCAAATAAATAAAATCAAGAATGAAAGAGGAGAGATCACAACCAACACAACAGAAATAAAAACAATAAGAGAATATTATGAGCAATTATATGCCAATAAAATGGGTAATCTGGAAGAAGTGGACAAATTCCTAGAAACATATACACTACCAAAACTGAAACAGGAAGAAATAGAAAATTTGAACAGACCCATAACCAGTAAGGAAATCAAACTAGTAATCAAAAATCTTCCAAAAAACAAGAATACAGGGCCATATGGCTTTCCAGGGGAATTCTACCAAACATTTAAGGAAGAGTTAACACCTATTCTCTTGAAACTGTTCCAAAAAATAGAAATGGAAGGAAAACTTCCAAACTCTTTCTATGAAGACAGCATTACCTTGATTCCAAAACCAGACAGAGACCACACTAAAATAGGAGAACTATAGACCAATTTCCCTGATGAACATGGATGGATAAATCCTCAACAAGATATTAGCCAACCAGATCCAACAATACATTACAAAATTATTCACCACGACCAAGCAGGATTTATACCTAGGATGCAGGGCTGGTTCAATATCCACAAAACAATTAACGAGATTCATCACATCAATATAAGAAAGGACAAGAACCATATGATCCTCTCAATAGATTCAGAGAAAGCATTTGACAAAATACAGCATCCTTTCTTGATAAAAACACTCAAGAAAGTAGGGATAGAAGGAGCATACCTTGAGATCATAAAAGTCATATATGAATGACCCAACGCTAATATCATCCTCAATGGGGAAAAACTGAGAGCTTTCCCCCTAAAGTCAGGAACAAGACAGGGATGTCCACTCTTGCCACTGTTATTCAACACAGTATTGGAAGGCTTAGCCTCTGCAAGCAGACAACCCAAAAAATAAAAGGCATCCAAATTGGCCAGGAGGAGGTCAAACTTTCATTCTTCGCAGATGACATGATACTCTATATGGAAAACCCAAAAGATTCCACCAGAAAACTGCTAGAATTGGTTCTTGAATTCAGCAAAGTTGCAGGATACAAAATCAATGCACAGAAATCGGTTGCATTCCTATAAACCAACAATGAAGCAACAGAAAGAGAAATCAAGGAATCGATCCCATTTACAGTTGCACAAAAAACCATAAATTACCTAGTAATAAATCTAAAAAGAGGTGAAAAATCTATACACTGAAAACTATAGAAAGCTTATGAAAGAAATTAAAGAAACAAAAAAATGGAAAAAGATTCTATGCTCCTGGATAGGAAGAACAAATATTGTTACAATGTCGATACTACCCAAAGCAATCTACATATTCAATGCAACCCCTGTCAAAATGACACCATCATTCTTCACAGAGCTAGAAGAAACAATCCCAAAATTTGTATGGAACCAGAAAAGACCCCGAATACACAAAGCAATCTTGAAAAGGAAAACCAAAGCAGGAGGCATCACTTCAAGCTATACCCAGACTTCAAGCTATAGTACAAAGCTGTAATCATGAAGACAATATGGCACTGGCACAAGAACAGACACTCAGATCAATGGAACAGAATAGAGAACCCAGAAATGGACTCACAAACATATAGCCAACTAATCTTTGACAAAGCAGGAAAGAATATCCAATGGAATAAAGACAGTCTCTTCAGCAAGTGGTACTGGGAAAACTGGACAGCGACATGCAGAAGAATGAACCTGGACCACTTTCTTACACTATACACAAAAATAAACTCGAAATGGATGAAAGACCTAAATGTAAGACAGGAAGCCATCAAAATCCTCAAGGAGAAAGCAGTCAAAAACCTCTTTGATCTTGGCCACAGCAACTTCTTACTCAACACGTCTCCAGAGGCAAGGGAAACAAAAGCAAAAAGTGAATTACTGCGACCTCATCAAAATAAAAAGCGAAGGAAACAATCAGCAAAACTAAAAGGCAACCAACAGAAAGGGAGAAGATATTTGCAAATGACATATCAGATAAAGAGTATCCAAAATCTATAAAGAACTTATCAAACTTAACACCCAAAAAACAAATAGTCCAGAGAAGAAATGGACAAAAGACATGAATAGACACTTCTCCAAAGAAGACATCCAGATGGCCAACCAACACATGAAAAAATGCTCCACATCACTCATCATCAGGGAAATGCAAATCAAAACCACAATGAGATACCATCTGACACCTGTCAGAATGGATAACATTAACAACTCAGGCAACAACAGATGTTGATGAGGATGCGGATAAAGAGGATCTCTTTTGCATTGCTGGTGGGAATGCAAGCTGGTGCAGCCACTCTGGAAAACAGTCTGGAGTTTCCTCAAAAAACTAAAGATAGAACTACCCGACAATCCAGCAATTGCACTACTAGGCACTTATCCACAGGATATAGGTGTGCTGTTTTGAAGGGAGACATGAACCTCCATGTTTAGAGAAGCACTATCAACAATAGCCAAAGTATGGAAAGAGCCCAAATGTCCATCGATGGATGAATGGATAAAGAAGGTGTGGTATATATACAATGGAGTATTAGTCGGGAAGCAAAAAGAATGAAATCTTGCCATTTGCAACTACGTGGATGGAACTAGAGTATTATGCTAAGCAAAATTAGTCAGAGAAAGACAAAAATCATATGACTTCACTAATATGAGGATTTTAAGAGAAAAAACAGGTGAACATAAGGGAAGGGAAACAAAAATAATACAAAAATAGGGAGGGGCACAAAACAGAAGAGACATAAATATGGAGAAAAAACTGAGGGTTACTGGAGGGGCTTTGGGAGGGGGAAGGGCATAATGGGTAAGGGGCATTAAGGAATCTATTCCTGAAATCACTGTTTCACTATATGCTAAATAATTTGGATGTAAATTTTAAAAACTAAAAAATAAAATTAAAACAATAAAAAAACAAAAGTATGTGGCTTTAGCTGTAAAAAAAAATTAGAACCTTGTGCAGAGATTGTGTTATGCACATCATTGTCAGCTTCATTCTGCTCTCCTTTGTAATGAAGCATTTTGGCCCTCTATTTCCCTCCCTTAGCTCTTTTTTTTTTTTTCAAACGAGTATCTTTCTGGAGTCCATTCAGAATCAGTGCCTCAGAGCAATATCCTTCACTTTAAACTGGGGACTCTGTGTGAGTCCTGGTGACTGGCATAGATTGGCAACAGGACCTCTTGTAACTTCCCACTCTGTTCACAATGAGAGTAGCCCTCACGTATGGGCATATGAAGGTGCCAATTTGGCTATGGGTGGATGTGTGTAGGAGGTCCCAGAAGTTTGGGGAGGCACTGGTCTTACACATGCAGCAATGAGAAATTAAGGTAAATATACATGCCCAGCATTACCCCCTTCCCATCTGTCACGTAGATCCTTGCCTTCTTTGTAGTCATTCCCATCCATCTGCTATTTTCTAAGTGCTTGGTCACATTCATGGACCACTGGGCTTCCACTGACTTCACTCAAGCAGAACCCAAGGATTGGTGCTGCACTCCCACTCTGGTCCTTTTCTATGTGAGAGCAAACAGTAACTTCCAGTCAAAGGAAGGATGGCCTTCTTGTCCCTAAGTGCTTGGTGCTTGGCCAGCCCTGGTAAGTGCAGTGAAGGATAGACATGCCTTCATTCTGAGTCAAACATGATTCCCATATACACCATATGTTTTAGGACCTGGTCAGAACCAAAAGGGACCTTTCAAGAATTATGGCATCAGGTCCAGGCTGCAAACACTCGATCACCAGCTAGGTGTAGGAACCCCTTACCTCCAAATCAATGGTGCTTCTCTTTCCTGAGAAGAAGGACAGGAAAAAGCACCAAATCCAGCATTTCCTGTTTCTTAATGAACAATGCAGACCTCCTGCAGAATTTCACTCTTGGGTATTGCCAATGGAGTTTTCCTTTTACACTAGCCCTCAGGTCTTTATTACTCCCCAGAGAGCCATCCTGCCAGGAGACAGGAGTAGGCCCTGAATTCTAACTTTAGCCCATTCTCTTCTGTAATGAAATCCTTTGGAGCCCAGGTTACCTATTTGCATTTTAATGCTCCTTTTTTCAAAGTAGGTTCTACCTGGGAGCAGTTCAGAGAACAAGCCTCAGAAAAATGTACTCTGTTTGAACTAGAATATTGCAGGATCCATGGGTCTGTGTCAGATACACAGCACAGGCCCAAACATTGGTGTGGAGTTCCCAGCCAGTTCCTGAGCCTATTGACAGCTCTCATTGTCTAGTATCCCAGGCCAGGGGTAAGCAGGTCCCTCTTTCTCTGGGGACTTGGTGCTTAGTCAGCTACAGTCATGGTAGGTAAGGGTAGCCAGCTGGCCTCCCTCCCCTGGCTGATGAGGTGCCTTCATCCTGCAGTTTAGGTGGTTCATGCATGTGCCCTCTGATTCAGGCTGTGGTTAGTGCCCAAAAGGCTTTGAAGTGAGTGTTGGACCCAGACCGGGTGCTGACCATTTGACCATCGGTCAGAAGCCCCAAACAGCTACAAGTGAACCACTGCCACCCCTGTCCTCTATTGGGAAAGGGTGAGAAACAGACCCAAGCCAGTGCTTTCCCTCTTTTTCTGAAGGAAAAATGCAAACCCATTGCTGACAGGGCTCCTGGGGGGGGGGCGGGTTAGCCTTTAGGGCTCCCTTCACCAAAGTCCACATGTCATGCTGATTCCTGTGAAAGCCAGCATGCAAGGAGATGGCCCTAGTCACTTCATTCTCCACATGATCCCATTGTCATTCCTATTGAAGAATTCTGGCCCTCTGTGGATCCATTTTTACCCCCTTGCTCTGTTTCCACAATACGTCCCCTCTGAGGTCCATTCCATGTAGTCACTTGGAGGAATATCCATGGAGTTCAGCTGGACACTCCTGTGTCATCCTTGTGACTGTGTTATAGGTTTGGCCACAGGACCCTGGCAAGTTGGAGGCAAAGCCAGGCAGGCATTCAGAGGCCAAAGGCATTGGGAGCACCCAGGTTAAGTCATTTGCAAGTAGGCTGGGCCAGATGACTGGGAAGGGAGCTAGACACCTTTGTTGGCTGAGGGGACAGGGATCACACAGCCCCTTTCCAAATTGTTCCCATTGCCATTGGATATGTGGAACTGGGGCACTCCTTATGGCTCTCCCATGGTTCTTTATCTCTTTCCCTGTTTGGGCATAGGAGCCATAGAGCTGTCACTCACTCGACCCGTGCCCAGGGATAGATTATCACACCAACCTGTGCATGTTGCAGGTGGGGCCTAAGCAAGGCAGCCCACCTACTAGTAATGACAAACTTGCACTTACCCCGTCTTGGATTGATCTTCCATCTGGGGCACAGATGGGCCGCAGGACCACAGGTATCATTAGTGGGTGCAGGTCACCATCAATAGAGGTTCCTCGGTCAGGTGTGAGGGCACGAACAACCCTGTGCATCAGGCAGTGCCAAAACAGCTTCACTGGTCCAGAAAAACCACCTATATTCATGGTGTGGCAAGCATGGCATTGGCCTATAAAGTGCTGTCCTCCTTCAGCATACTCCATAGTAGCAATACTGAGAGTCCTGGCTCGCAGGACTAGGCTCTCCACAACCCAAAGGATCATGGCAGAAGGCAGGGCCTGGCATATAGGGTGGAACCCATTAGAGCAGATCCTGGTGTTTGTCTCCTTACCAGTTCACCTCTCCCAGCCCTCGTTTTCAAGATGAACGTGCTCTCACACATGTACCCTCAGATGAAATGGGTAAGCATGATATGATGTGGTGAAGAAAGCCAGGGATAGATAACGAGGATGTACTGAGGAGCCAAGATGCTGGCCAGTGTGCAATATGCCTGCAATAAATTCAGAGGTTGGTACTAGAGCAGGGTTGCCTTGTTTATTCAAATATCATTAGGGTTACATGGGTTTCAAATAAATACTTCTTGCCCTGAGCATCATTGAGATACTGTAACAAATTTTATAGTTATTCTTGTCTTCTCAATGCTTGAAAGCCAAGAGGCTCTGAGCATCTTCCGTGGCAAAACAAAAACCAAAACACAGGCCTACTTGGACAAAATCTGAGTTCTGTGACACCCATGCAGAGATGAAACATCATACAGGGAAAACTACCCTGCTGAAGAGTCAGGGGCCTTTATGCCAAACATCTGCCACAGTCACCATGACTAGACCAGAATCCCCAGGTCAAGACCCAGGATATGACTGTAAGAGTTAAAATAGAGCAAAAAGATGAGAATGGAGAGAGGGAGGGCCAGAATTCTGTGTCAGGGATAATGAAGTGAGGTGACTGGCACAGTCTTCTGCAGCTCACTGACTCAGGAAGGAGAAGCACCTGTGGGCTTTGGCAAATGGTGGCGTCCATAAGTTCCCCCTGTAGGCCTCATCAGCAAGAAGCCTACCCTGATTCTTCCTTCTGAATCAAAGGGAAAGACCTGGCTCTGGGTATGTGTCCTGCCCTTGCTATCAATACATAGTGGTAGCAGTGATACAGCTGTAGGAGGGCTGTGTTCCCCGATGATGGCTGTGTTTGGAAGCAGGTCTTGGAAGCAGGAAACTTTAAAAGCCTAGTAAACAACAAGAGCTCAGGGACATGATAACCAATTGTCCTCTGGGACATCAGACCCTCAGAACCCTCCACTGGCTCAGGAACTGACTGGAAACTCACTTCCAATCCTTCTAACTCAGTTGTGTATGGGAGAGACACATGGTCTCAGGGTGTGAAGTGAGATCAACTTAGAAAATCAGCAATGGGAGAGGAATGACTACAAGGTGAGTCAAAGCTATGCATTCAAATGGGCGTGGGGGAAATCAAAGAAGACCTCTACTTTCTCTTCCTTTTGTCCCACAAAGGAGGCGGGATGCACCACTAACCTCTGGCTTAGCCTACCCATAAGCATTCTCCTTGGGCACCTTCACACACCTTAGGTTTGGGGAAGGCCACATCATTCTGAACCCAAATTGAGAAGGACCCAATGCAATATCTCTGTTACCATCATAAGGACACCACAAAACCTGCAAACTGAAAAAAAGAGGACACTACTCGAAAACTCTGTTTGGAATTGACTCTATGCAAACCCTCTTTAATCAAGAGGTCTAATAGGAGGCAGTGGAGACACACACTGCCAGAGTTGTTCATCATGCGTCAGATTTGGAAAATGTTGAGAGTGAAGTACCCAGGGCAGTCTCCTATCACCTGGGTTGTACTTAGAATAAGAAAGTCCTGTGGGTTTAGCCATGGGAGTCCCCTGATCAACTACTCGTGAGAGTCCTGTCAGCAAGAAGCCTGCATTCTTTCTTTGGGAGCCAGGGATTTCTGGATTGTTCTATTGCTGCCACAGTTCCCATCAGTTGAGGGAGATAGCAGTGTTTGAGCTGTAGCTATGGGGCTCTGAGGGCTCCTACTCAGGAATATGCAACAAGGATTTCATTTAAATACTGACAAGGGCTCTTCCAATGCTGACCCCTGCCGGTTCATACTGCCCATGTGCAAACTGCTTCTCAGAATGAAGGCAAATCAATCATCAGGTCAGTGGGGCAAGCTGTCTCCACTTCACCTTCCATAGTACACCAGGCCAAGGACCAAGCTCCTAGGTACTAAGGACCTTCTTTTCTTTGGTAGAGCAGAGCCTGAGAGCTCTCACTGAGCACAGGAGCAGAGTGAGAGTTTGAAGCCAATCCATGGTGCCAGCTGACTGAGTGATGGGTCCATGGCCACTACAGTTTAAAAAATAAATTGTCAGAAATATAGCAAGAGGAAGGAACTGGGCACCAGAGAGGCCAAATCTCAACATTTCAGAAGATGTTTTGCTTCATTTGCCCTCAGCCCAGAAGGAAGCCAGCTCCCTGCCCAAATCTCTGGCCCAGTCTACACACCAAACATTCCCTGCTGGTCTGCTTCAAACGCCCTGGGCTTCTGAATGACCACATACTTTTAAAACCCAGTGCATTAGCAAAGATGCAGCACTGTGACAAAACCTCACCCCCAGTCACAAGGGCTGAACCACACTTCCAAGTGAGAGTCAGAAGATAGGACTCTTGAGACCCTGACTCTGAACCTATCCTGAGAAGAACCTTATTTCTACAAGACAGCAAAGATGTGTCCAGGTGCAAAAGGTGGGCCAGAGTTCTACAGACGTTGAATGGGGAAATCTATGGAGAAGGGAGGGCCCAGCACCAGCTGCTGGCAACCTGGCCCTGAGAAGAAGCACAAGAGAGCTAAGGCAATGTCGCCCTCTAGTGTCTGCATCTGGGAGCCCTGTTAGCTACAGGCCTGATTTCTTCTTTCAAAAGGACATAGAACACCCTGGGACTTGGTCTGCTTTTCTTGCTTTTCTCATCGTAGAATGGAGTGAGAAGTGACACTCCTGCAGCTGGGCACTTCCCCCATCTGTGGCCCCAAAGCGTGGAGAGGGGCATTTGTTCCCTATTCCTGTACAGGGCTTTTCTCACCTGGCCAGCTTCTGGAGCCTACTGCTCCTGTGTGACTTGTCTGCTTGTCAGAAGGAAAACACCTCAAGCAGGCAAAGGAAGGGGGCGATCTGGCTCCACTCCCCACCAACCACCGTTTGCTACAAACACCAAGGACCAAGGTCAGGAATAGGAGGGCTATTCTCCTTTGGGATATCCAATGCTCATGGCTGTTACTGACCAGAGGACCCTGTTGGAATGGGACAACCCTCCCTTGATGCCTGCCAAGTGAGTGTCAGCTCCATGGCTGCGAAGGAGGAATGAAGAGGCAGTCAGAAACAGGGGAATGGCTGCAGCCAGGACAAAAAGGTATTCAATAATTCCATCCCATGGATATGCAATGAGTGTGGAATGGAGATGTTTATCTTCATGTCCCTGAGGCCCAGCAAGGGAGCCAGCTCCCAGCTAATCCACCTGGCTCAGCCTCCCCCAAAACAGCTCTCGGCTGGATCCCTTTTGATGCCTAGGGCTCTGGATGTCCATGCAGTTCTGAAACCAAAAGGACTGGGCTCCTTTGTCTCCACCTTTCACACACTCATAAGGGCTTTCCCCATCGGGCACCTGCAGGCCAGAGATAGTACTCTCAAAGCCTCAATTAGTACGGAGAAGACAAACTTTAATAGATGATAAAGCTATGTCGTAAGGATAATGTGGGCCAGAGTTCTTAATGTTTAGAAGAACCTGACTAGCACAATGTATTCACAAGCTGGCTTGCTCAGGAATCACAGGGAACTTTTTTGTCCTTTCACTACAGGAGTGCTACAAAGGATGCTCATTGGAGCCCTGTGAGGAAGAGGCCCACATTCTTCTTTAAGACATACACAGGAACTTTGTCTTCTGGGGTGCTTATGCCCATAGTATCAATTGAGAGGGGCAGCAGAGCTTCTGAGATATGAAGAAGGTGCTTCCATATGATGATCAAGAGGTGGGAATGAGGGCTTCAGGCAGTGTATATTCAAAAGGCTTTTCATGTGCTGATCAGGTCATGGAGCATGCTGCACATGCACAGACTGTTCTTCTGAATGAGGGTAGCTCCATCCATTAGGGGCAGGGTCCACGTGACTATCTATTCTCACTATACCGTTGCCTGCCCAGCACTAAGGACTAAGGGATAGGGGGCCTTGGTGTCCACTGGGATATCACTCTGTGAGCCCTGCATTGGCTCAGGAAAGGCTTGGAAATGCACTTCCACTGCAGAGACCTTGGTTGTTGTAGGGAACAGACACAGGGTCTCTGTGTGTGCACTGAGACCAGGTTAGGAAAGCAGCAATGGGAAAGGAATGACGGTAAGGTGAGTCAAAGCTGTGCCTTAAAATTGGCATGGAGGAAATCGAGGAAAGAGACCATGACCTTTCCTACCCCTTGTCCCATACAGGAGTCAGGATCCACCTAAAACCTTTGATATAGCCTACCTGCAAGGCATTCTCCCTGGGCACCTGCACACACCCTGGGTTTGGGGAGGACCTCATCGTTCTGAAACCATATTGAGAATTGCCCAATGCAACACCTCTACACCATCACCACCTCTATCAACACTTCTATCACATCACCACCAAACCCCCAAGCCAAAAGAAGAGGATAGTACTCTGAGATACTGTCTCAGAATAGTTTCCCTGCAGTCTTTCATCCAAAGGGCTCATGGTTAGCAATGGAGACACACAGAGTTCTTCATCATACATGATTTGTAGAAACTAGAGAACAAAGGACACAGCACAGTCTCCTTTCAACCAGATTGTACACAGATAAGAAAGGCCTGTGGGCTTAGACCAAAAGAGTACTCTGAAGGACTACACCAGGGAGCCCTGTCAGCAAGAAGCCTGCCTTCTTTCTTAAGGAGCCAGGGATTTCTGGCTTGGTCTATCCCCGCCATGTTTCCTATCAGTTGAGGGAACTAGCAGTGCTTGAGCTGTAGCTATAGGGTTCTGAGGGTTCTTGCTCAGGGATATGCAATAAGGACCTGGTTCCTTCATTCCTAGCAAGAGCTCTTCCAATGCTGTCCCCCTCTTGGTTCATAGTGCCCATGTGCATTCTGTCTGCTTCTCTGAATGAAGGCACCTCAGTCTTCCAGGACAGTGAGGAGAGCCAGCTCCCCTTCACCCTCCATACCACTGCAGGCCAAGCACCAAGCACCCAGGCACTCAAAGCCTGCTTTCCTTTGGTAGAGCAGAGCCTGATAGTTCTCACTGAACACAGGAGCAGAGTGGGAGATTGCAGCCTAGCCAGGTTTCCCAGCTGAGTTAGTGATGGCTCTTTGGTGCCTAAGGGAGAAAAAAAATACATTGTCAGACACACATCAGGCAAAGGAAATGGGCGCAAGGTGAGCCAGGGTCCACATTTATGGTCCAAATGTGGATCCACTTGGAAAGATGGCTTCCTTCATTTGCCTCTGGCCAGAAGGAGGTCTGCTCTTGGACCATCTCTGGCCTAGTCTAAACATGAGACATCCTCTGCTGGTGTCTTCAAACCCCTGAGCTCTGAATGGCTGCATACATCTGAAATCCAGTGAGTTAATGAAGAAGTAGCCCTGTGGCAATGTCTCTTTTGTAGTCCGAAGGACTGGATCCGACTCCCAGGTGGAAGACGGAGGATAGGCTCTTGAAACACTGATTCTGAAGGGATTGCAGGGAGAGCCTTGTTTCCACAAGAGAGCAAGATGTGTCAAGGTGGATAAGGAGGGCCAGAAATCTTCAGAGCTTGGAAGGGGAATTCTATGGAGAAGTCAGTGCCCAACACCAACTCCTGGCAACCTAGCTGGTTATAAGAAGAAGAAACACACAACAGAGTGCCTAGGCAAAAACGCCCTCTAGAGTCTCCACTGGGAGCTCTGTCAGCACGAGACATGTATTCTTCCTTCAGAAAGACTTAGAGAGCCCTGGGATTTAGTGGGCTTTTGTTGCTTTTTGCATCATTCAATGGAGTGAGCAGTGACAGTGCTGTAGATGGGAGCTGCTGCCAGTGGTGGCTCCAAAGAGCGGAGAGGGACACTGGTGCCCTCTTCCTGTAAAAGGCTGTTTCTCTGCTGACCAACTTCTGGAGCCTACTTCTGGAGTCCTGTGTGAACTGTCTCCTTTTCAGGAGGAAGGCACCTCAATCAGGCAGAACAGGGAAGCGACCTGGCTCCAATCCCTCCACCCCTTGCTACAAACAGCCAAACACCAAGCTCCCGGATATGAGGAGTGTTCTCCTTTGGGATATGCGATGCTGGTGGCTATAACTGAGCACGGGATGGAGTGGGAACCCAATGTCCGCCCCTGGGTGCCTGCTGAGTGAGTGTCAGCTCCGTGATTCCTAAGAGTGAATCAAGAGGCCATCAGAAACACAAGGAGGCAGAGGAGATGGCTGCAGCCAGGACCAAATGACATTCAGTATTTCCATCCAATGGGAATGCGATCAACGTGGAAAGATGTTTATCTTCATTTCCCTGAGGCCCAGCACGGGAGCCAGCTCCATGCCTACATGTCTGCTGGAGCCTTCCCATGCACAGCTCTTGGCTGGACCCCTTCTGATGCCCTAGGCCTCTGGATGTTCAGGTAGTCCTGAAACCACAAGGCCATTGCCTCCACATGTTACACAGTCACAAGGGCTGGTCCCCATGGGAAAACTGCAGCAGTTTATATAGTACTCTATAGAAGGATATAGTACTCTAAAAGACTGACTTTTTATGGACCTCTAGATGGAGCTTGATGGATGATCAAGCAATTTTGTGAAACTCGATACCCCGAGAGGCAGTGTACTTCATGTGTAGAAGAACCTGACAAGTGCAATGTATTCATAATCTGGCTAGCCCAGGAATCAAAAGAACTTTTTGGGTCTCTGGCTACAGGAGTGTTCCACAAGATGCCATTTGGAGCCCTGTGAGCAAGAAGCCCACATTCTCCCCTACGACATTGAGCAGAACTTTGAATTCTGGTGTGTTTCAGCCCGTCGTATTGGTAGAAAGCGTCAGCAGTCACTCTGTGATATGAACAATGTGCTTCCATGTAATGATCAAGATGTTGGAATGAACATGGTGTGCTATTTATGCAAAATCCTCTTTGCATGTTGATCATGTCATGGGGCATGGTGTATTTTCACACACTGTTCTTCTGGATGAGGGTAGCTCCATCCATTTCCGCAGGGGTCCATGTGGCTCCCGTCCTACAATACTGTTGCCTGCCGAGTACCAGGGGAGCAGGGACATGGGAGGTAGCTTTCCTCTGGGACATCAGACCCTGAGAGACCTGCATTGGGTCAGGAATGGCTTGGAAACTTACCTACACCAGGGATCTCAGAGGTGTAGGAGACAGATATAGTGTGCCACACTGTGCTTTTAGGCACCTAGCTCTAGGCCATTTCCTCATGCTTCTACACAAGGGTTTAAGATTACGACTACATATCCCCAAGACTTTTTCAAAAACCCTCTGGCAGCAAAGGGTACTTTTCAGCAGTAAAGCACAAGGGTCCACACAGAGAGGTGTTGAGGAAAGTGTTCTTCTATATGTCTATGAGGGACAAAGGATGTTACTTGGATTAAAGTAATGCTCTGGGCACTTCAGCAAGGGGCCTCTCCCTACGCTAATACAGAATGTTTTTTAAAGTCTTTATGTAAATTCCAGATAGCTAACATACAGTGTAATAGTTTCAGGTGTAGATTTCAGTTGTTCCATCCTTCCACACAACACCTGGTGCACTACACAGTGTACTCTTCCATTCTCATCTCCTATATAACCCAATCCTCACACCCATCTCTCCTCTGGTAACTATCAGTTTGTTCTCTATAGTTAAGAGTCTGTTTCCTGTTTTGCCACTCTCTTTTTTCACCATGATTACTTCTTTTATTTCTTCCATTCCACATAGGAGTGAAATCATACGGTATCAGCCTTTCTCTGACAGACTTACTTCACTTAGCATAATATTCTCGAGTGTCAGCCAAATCATTGCAAAGAAAAATTTCATTCTCTTTCTTGGTTGTGTAATATTCTATTGTGTATATATATATATATATATCACAACTTCATCCATTCCTCAGCCAGTGGACATTTGAGCCCTTTCCATCTTTGGCTAGTTTTCATTGTGCTGCTAAAAACACTGGCATGCCTATATCCCTTTGAATCGGTATTTTTGTAACCTTTGGGTAAATACCTCGCAGTGCAAATGCTGGATCATAGCGCAACTCCAGGTTTTAAAGGGTAAGTAATTGTTTTCATTAGTTAATTGATTTGAGTGGGAGAGAGGGAGAGACGGAGATATGGGGAGGGGCAGAGAGAGACAGAGAATCCGATGCAAACTCCATGCTGCCAGTGAGGAGCCCAACGAAGGCTCAGTCCCATGACTGTGAGATCCAGACTTGAGTGGATATCGAGTCAGTCACCTAACTGTGCCATCCAGGTGCCCCAGGACCATCTTTTTGGCGAAAGTTTTGATGAAACTTTGTACTGTTTGCCAGAGTGGCCGCACCAGATTCCATTCCCACCCACAGCAGCAGAAGGTTTCCCATTTTCCACATCCTTGCCAACACCAGCTGTTCCTTGTGTTGTGAAATTTAGCCCTTCCGACAACGTGTGGTGGCATCTCACTGTAGCATTGATTTGTATTTGCCTGATGATGAGTGATGTGGAGACTCTTTTCATGTGTCTTTGAGGAAAGGTTCACCTTGTGTGTTCCCCTGTGTGCTCCTCTCCCTCCCACACTTTCCTCATTGAGGGTTCCCTCTCCTCTACAGCACCCTCGATATATTTCTCCCCCAAATGCCCTGTCGGCACTTCCTCCTTTCTTTGATGTGCCTTCTTCTCTCCCTGGAGCTGTGGACTTGGTTCTGTCCATCTTCAGGTTGCTTTCTGGGGTATTCGGAATGATTTGCTGGTCATCTAGCTTATGTTCACGGGATGAGACTACACGCCTACCGTGCTACCTCTCCCATCACACACTAATAACGAAGTTTCAACAAACTGCCTCTGAGATGTATGTGAAAGGTTACATGAAAGACACTTGAGCAGTGTCATTTCAGGCAGTAAAGCACACAGTGTGGGTGGCGTCTGGTGGGTGTGTGAGGGTTACACGTGTGGTGTGTGTGGTGTATGTTTGGAGTGGTTGTGGTTGAGTGCATGTTCCTGTTCTGTATGGATGGAATGCATGTTGTATATGTGGCACTTATAGGCACAAATTATGTTTTCAAACAGTTCGCACTTATTAAACAAGATATCAGTTGAAAGACTTTCACCACTTTTTTTCACAGAATTGAGTATATGCTACTTTCTGCATAGGACCCACTTAGGTTTTCAACCACTTCTAACTTAAAGAAGCCAGACGTGAGTTGAAAGATGGTTTCTCCACAGTATGTTTTCACTGTCGAGTATATGTCACTTTCCTCATCGTTCCTAGCAGAGTGTTTGAGACACTTCTAACATGGTGAAACAAGATGTTAGTTGAAAGGTGGTTTTTCCCAAAATCTTGACAGACTTGAGTATAAGGCACTTTCCACATAAGCCCCTATAGGTTTTCAAATACTTCTAACAAATGAACCCAGATGTCCTTTGAATGATGACTTCACCACAGTGTTTTTTACCGAGTTGAGACTATAGCAGTTTCTGCATAGTACTGGCATAGGTTTTCAAAAACTTCTAACTAGTGGAACAAGAGGTTACTTGAAGCGTGGATTCCCCACAGTATTGTTTCACAGAGTTGACTACATGGCACTTTTGATGCAGCTGTTTCATGGGTGTTCAAACTTTGAGAACAGAGATGGTTTTTGAAAAATAGTTTCCCCACAGTGACTCACAGAGTTGACTATATGGCACTTTTGGTGTAGTCTCCCCCTGGTTTTCAAACACTTCTAACTTCGAGAAACAACACGTTAGTTGGAAGATGGTTCCCCAAAGTCTTGTGTCACATAGTTGAGTATATGGCACTTTCCTCATAGACCTTGATAGTTTTCAAACCCTTTTCAATTAGTGAAGCCAGATGTTAGTTGAAAGATCTTTTCCCACACTGTTGTTTCCCACAGTTAAGTATGTGGCACCTAGCTGTTAGGCTTTCTCATAGGTTTTCAAACACTTCTACCTCAGAGATCCCAGATGGTAGTTGAAAAGCGGTTTCCCCACAGTACTGTTTCTCACAATTGAGTGTATGGCACTGTCCACACAAGCCCGGCATGTGTTTTAAGCACTAGTAACTGAGTGAAACCACATGTTAGGAGGAAGATTGTTTTCTGACAGTGCACTTTCACAGAGTATGTTGCACTTCAGTTTAAGCCATGCATGTTTTTGAAACACCTCTTAGTGAAGCAAGAGATGAGTAGGAAGATGGATTCCCCACAGTGGTCTATCTCAGAGTTGCCTATATGGCGCTTTCCGCATAGGTCCCACATAGTTTGCAAACAATTTTCACTCAGTGAAACCAGATGTTAGTTGCACCACACTCTTTTTTCACAGTGTTCAGTATTGGCACTTTATGTTACTAACATTTCTAACTTTGTGAAATGAGCTGTTAGTTGAAAGTTTCCCTAAAGTGCTGCCTGATAGAGTTGAATATATTGAACTTTCCACATAGGCTCTGCATACCTTTTCAGACTCTTCTATCTTAGTGAAACAAGATGTTAGTTGAAAGATACTATCGACACATGATTATTTCAGAATTGAGTATAAGCATTTCCTAAGTCCCGCATAGCTTTTCAAACACTTCTAACTTACTGAAACAAGATGTTAGTTGAAAGATGGTTTCCCTGCAGTGCTTCATACACTTCAGTGTATGGCACTTTCGGTTTTGTCCCCGCATGGGATTTCAAACACTTCTAACATAGTGAAACCAGATATTAGTTGAGAGAAGGCATCACCACTCTGGTGTTTCACAAGGTTGAGTAGATGGCACTTTTGGTGTTTGTCCTGCAAGCGTTTTCAAAAATTTCCAACTTAGCTGAACCAGATATTTGAAAAGTGGTTTGTCTACAATGATGTTTGAGAAGGTAAATAAAGGGCACTTTTGTTATACTTCTGTGTCTAAGATTTCAACACTTCTAACTGAAACAAGTTGTTAGTTGAAAGATTTTTCTCCATAGTAATTTTACAGAGCATTGAGTATGAGGCATTTTCTGTAAGTATACCATTTTCAACTACCGTCCTGTTTCACTGAGAAGTGTTTGAAAACCTATGAGGGAAACTATGAGGAAGACGATTTGTACTCAACGCTGAAAAATTATTGTGGACAAACCTTCTTTCAACTAACATCAGGTTTTGCTAGGTTACAGGTATCTGAAAACCTTATGGGGGGCTATGTATAAAGTGCTATATACCCAACTCTTGCAAATAACACTGTGCGAAAATCATCTTTCAACCAACATCCTATTTCGCTAGGAAATGGGAAGTCTTGAAAACCCATTCAGGGCCGACAACAAAAGTGCCATGTACTCAACATTGTGAAAAAACTGTGTGGTGAAACTTTCACCTAGTTTCACTAAGTTAGAAATGTTTGAAGACCCATGTGGGGCCAACACTGAAAGTGCCATGTACACAACTGTATGAAACACTGTGGGGAAACATCTTCCATGAAAATCTTGTTTCACTCAGATAAAAGTGTTTGGAAACCTATGCAGAGCTTATACTGAAAGTGCCATACACGCAATTGTGTCTAACTGAAACCATCATTCAACTAACCTCTCGTTTCACAAAGTTTGAAGATGTTGAAAACCTATGCAGGATGTACAAAGTGTCATACATCAACTCTATGAAACAACACTGTGGGGAAACAACCTTTCACCTAACACGTTTCACGAAGTTAGACTTGTGTGAAAACCAGGTTGGGACCTATGCAGAAAGTTCCTTATAAATCTGTGAAACCACACTGTGGGGAACCATCTTTCAACAAACATTCGGTTTCACTAATTTAAGTGATGGAAAACTTATGCAGGGAACTATGAGAGAAGTGCCATATACTCAACTCTGTGAAACAGCAATTTCGGGAAACAATCTTTCTCTTAACATCTGGTTTCACTCAGTTGCAAGTGTTTGAAAACACACACAGGCCTTATGTGGACAGATGGTGCCATACATTCAATGCTGGGAAACAACACTGGGGAAACCACCTTTCACCTACCATATCGTTCAAGTTAGAAGTATTTGAAAACCTATAAGAAGCCTAACCACTAAGGGCCACATACTCAACTGTGTGAAACAACAGTGTGGTGAACTGATCTTTCAACTAACATCTGGTTTCACTAATTGAAAATTGAGGACTATTCAGGGTCTATGCAGAAAGGGCCATATACTCAACTGTGACACATGTGGGGAAATCATCTTTCAATTAACATCTTGGATAACTAATTTAGAAGTGTTTGAAAACCTATGGGGAGCCTATGCCAAAAGCTCCATATACTCACCTCTGTCAGCCTGCACTTTGCAGAAACCATCTTTAAAGTAACACCTTGTATCACTAAGTTAGAAGTGCTTGAAAACCTATGCAGGTATGATGCGGAAAGTGACATTTTCTTGACACCTGAAAGAATTGTGTTGGGGAATCATCTATCAACCAACATCTTTCTCACAAATAGAAGTGTTTGAAAACCTATGGGAGACCTATGAGGAAAGTGCCAGATACTGACAACTGTGGAAAAACACTGTGAGAAACCATCTTTCAACTAGAATCTTGTTTCATTCAAGTTAGAATTGTTTGAAAACGTATGGGCTTATGGGGAAAGTGCCATATACTCGACTCTGTGAAAAAACCCTGTGGACAAAGTTTCTTTCAAATAACATCTGGTTTCATAAATTTAAAATAGTTTGAAAACCTATGCATGACCTACATGCAGAGTGCCATGTACCCAAGTCTGAAACAACACTGTGGTAAAATATTGATTCAACTAACATCTGATTTCACCTAGGGTAAACGCTTTTGAAAACATATGCGCGACATACACGGTGTCATATACTGAACTCTGTGAAAAAACACTGTGAGGAAACGCTCTTTCAACTAAACTTTCATTTCCCTAAGTTAGAAGTGTTTGAAAAGCTATGCGGGACCTATGCCAGAAGTGCCATATATCAACTCTGTCAAACTGCACTTTTAGGAAGCCATCTTTAAAGTAACATCTTGCGTCACTACATTAGAAGAGTTGGAAAACCTTTGTAGGGAACAATGTGGAAAGTGACTTATACCAGACACTGTAAGAAAATAGAGTGGACAAACCATCTTTCAACTATCTTGTGTCACTAAGTTTGAGGGGGTTGAATACCTATGTTCAGCTTCTGGGGAAAGTGCTGTATACTCGACTCTGTGAACAAATCTTGTGTGGGCAAAGCATCTTTCAACTAATAGCTTGTATCACTAAGATTGAAGAGTTTGAAACTACAAGCGGGGCCTGCGTGAATAAGGCCATATCACCACTTGGCCAACACCACTGTTGGGGAAACCCTCCAACTAACATCTTATTCACTAAGTTAGAATTGTTTGAAAAACCACGCAGAGCCTATGCCGAAAATGCCATACACTGAACTCTGGAAAAACAACATTGTGGTGAAACGATCTTTCAACTAACATCTCATTTAACTAAGCTAGAAGTATTTCAAAAACTGTGCCGTCCATCTGCCAACAGTGCCATATACTAAACTGTGTAAAACTGCACTTTGTGGAAACCATCTTTCAACCAACATCTGGTATCAAGTTAGAAGTGTTTGAAACCCTATGTGGGGAACGATGAGGAAAGTGACACATACTGGATACTGTGAGAAAATACAGTGGACAAACCATCATTTGACTACCTTGTGTCACTAAGAAGTGTTTGAAAAGCTATGCGCAGCTTATGCGGAAAGTGCCATATACTCTATGCTTTGAAAAAAGCACTGTGGAGAAATCATCTTTCACTTAATATCTGGTTTCACAAAATTAAAGCAGTTTAAAAACTAATTCATGACCTACAAGGAAAGTGCCATATATTCAACTCTGTGAAATAACACTCTGGGGAAACGATCCTTCACCTAAAATCTGGTTTCATTATGTTCTGTGTTTGAATGCACATGCGGGACCTAGGAAGATAGTACCATGTGCTCTGTGAAACAACACTGTGGGGAAACCATATTCCAACTAACATCTCGTTTCACTAAATTAGAAGTTTGAAAAACTCTGTGTAGTCTATGTTAAAAATGCCAACTCTGTGAAACAACACTGTAGTGAAACTATTTTCAACTAACATCTGGTTTCACTGAGAAGTCTTTGAAAATGTATGCAGGGCCTACAGAGTAAGTGTCATATACTCAACCCTGTGAATTGACACTGTGGGCAAACCATATTTCCGCTAACATCTAGTTTCACTAACAAGTGTCTGAAAAGTTATGCACAGGCTATGACGACAGTGCCATATTCTCAACTCTGTAAAATTGGTCTTTGTGGAAACCATCTTTCAACTAACATCTTGTATCACTGTTAGAAATGTTTGAAAACCTATGCGGGACCTGTGCGGAAAGTGCCACATACAGACATCTGTGGAACAACACTGTGGGGAAACCATCTTTCAACTACCATCTTGTTTACCTGAGTTAAAAGTGTTACAAAACCTCTGCGGGGAACAATGAGGAAAGTGATATTTTCTTGACTCTGTGAGAAAATATTGCGGACAAATCATCTTTCAATTAACATCTTGTTTCACTAATTTAAAAGTGTTTGAAAACCTATGTGGGACCAGTGCAGAAAGTGCCAAATAGTGACATCTATGAAACAACACAGTGGGTAACCATGTTTCAACTAAAATCTTGTATAAGTTACAATTGTTTGAAAACCTATGCGTGGCTAATGGGGAACGTGCCATATACTCAACTCTTTGAAAAACCATGGAGAGAAAGCACTTTTTAACCTAACTTCGGGTTTCACAAAGTTAAAATAGTTTGAAAATCTATGCATGAACTACAAGGAAAATGCCATATACGCATCTCTGGGAAACTACACTCTGGGGGAACCATCATTCACCTAAAATCTAGTTTCACTAAGTCAGGTGTTTGAATACACATGCCGAACCTAGGAAGATAGTGCAATACACGCAACTTTGTGAAACAACGTGGTGAAACAATCTTTCAAACACTGGCTTTATTCTTGTTAGAGGTACTTGAAAGCCCTTAAAGGACCAACACATAAAGTGCCATAGACTCCACTCTGCCAAGAAACACTGTGGTGAAACAACCTTTCAACGATCATCTCGTTTCACGAGAAGTGTTTGAAAAACTCTGCAGGTTCTATGCTGAAACTGCCATGTACACAACTCTGTCATACTGCACTTTGTGGAAATCATTAACTAACATCTTGTGTCAACTTAGAAGTGTTTGAAAATATATGTGGTGAACGATGTGGAAAGTGATTTATACTCGACACTGAGAGAGAATACTCTGGACAAAAAGTCTCTCGACTAACGTCTTGTATCACTAAGAAGTGTTTGAAAAGCTATGTGGGCCCTATGCCGAAAGTGCCATATACTCAACTCTGTGAAACACTCTGGTGAAACTATCCTTCAATTAACATCTGGTTTCAATAAGTGGCAACTCTGAAAAACTATTGAGGACCAACATGGTAAATGCCATATACTCACTTATATGCACTGTGTAAAAACACTGTGTAAAAACCTAAGTGGGGCCTATGCAGAAAGTGGCATATACTCAATTGTGTGAAAGAAAAAACACTGGTGAAATAGTCTTTCAACTAATATCTTGTTTAATTAAGAGTGAACTGTTTTACAACCTAGGAAGTGCCTACAAGGTAAGTGCCATATAGTCAGCTGTGTGAAAGAGCACTCTGGGTAAAGCATCCTTTAACTACTTGTTTCACTACGTTTGAAAAACTATGCAGGGACAATGCAGAAAGTACCATATACTCAACTCAGTAAAACTGCAGTTTGGCAAAACCATCTTTCAACTGACAAATTGTATCACTATGATAGAACTCTTTGAAAACATATTCAGGGAATGATGTTGAAAGGGACAAATACTCCACTCTGTCAAACTGCACTTTGGGGAAACCACCTTTCAAGTAACATCTGATTCAATTAACTTGGAAGTGTTTGAAAGCCCATGAGGGTCTCAGACTCACTTTGTGAAAGAACACTGTGGGAAAACCATTTTTCAAGAAACATCTCGTTTCACTAAGTCAAAAATGTTTGAAACCCTATGCAGTGAACGATGGGTAAAGTGACATGTACTCGACATTGTGAGAGAGCACTGGGGATAAACCATCTTTCTACTGACATTTTGTTTCATTGAGAACTGTCTGAAAACCTATACAAGGCTTACAAAGTGCCCTATAGTCAAATTTGTGAAGAAATTTCTAAAAGATGGGGAAACCATCTTTTAACTAACATCTTGTTTCACTCATTTGGAAGTGTTTGAAGAACTATGTGGGGAACAATACAGAAGGTGACATATACCAGCCACTGTGAAAAAACACTGTGGAGAAACCATCTTTCAACTAAAATCATGTTTCACTAGGTGAGAAGTGTTTGAAGAACTCCGTGGGGCTTAGGCAGAAAGGGTGATATACTCAACTCTCTCAAACTGCAAATTGGGAAACCAACTTTCAAATAACATCTTGTTTAACTAAGATAGAAGTGTTTGAAAACCTATGGGGGGAGTGATGTAGAAAGTAACATGTAATCAATACTCGGAAAGAATACTGCAGAGAAAAAATCTAAACCTCGTTTGACTAAGTTAAGAGTTTGAATATATATGCGAACATATACAGTAAGTGCTATGTACTCAAGTGTTTGAAACAACACTGGGGAAACCATCTTTCAAATAACTCCTTTCGCTAAGTTAGAAGAGGTTGAAAAATTATGAGAGGCCTATACAGAAAGTGCCATATACTCACCTCTGTCAATCTGCATTTGAGGAAACCATCTTTCATATCACATTTTGCATTACTAAGCTGGAATTCCTTGAAATCCTATGCAGGCAACGATGTGGAATGTGACATTTACTCGAGTCTGTGAAGAAATACTGTGGAAAAACCATCTTTCCACTAACATCTTGTTTCACAAAGTGAGAACATTTGGAAACCCGAAGTATAGGGTCCTATGCAGAAAGTGCCAGTTACTCAATTCTGTGAAACAACACTGTGAGGAAACCATCTTGCAGCTACACTCTCGTTTCACTAAGATAGTAGTGTTTGAAGCCTATTGGGACTCATGCAGAAAGCGCCATGTGCTCAATTGTGTGAAAGAACACTGTGGTGAACCACAGTCTTTCAAATGACGTAATGTTTCACTAAGTGAAAACTGTTGGAAAACCAATGCGGGGCCTACAAGGTAAAAGCCATATAGTCAACTATGTGAAAGAACCCTGGTTAAAGGATATTTTAACTAACATCGAGTTTCACTAATTTACAAGGGTTTGAAAAATCATGGGGAGACTATGTGGAAAATGCCATATTCTCAACTTTGACAAGCTGCACTTTGTGGAAACCACCTTTCAAGTAAAATCTAATTCAACTAACTTGGAAGTGTTTGAAAACCCATGTGGGGCCTAGACAGAAAGTGTCTTTCCCTAAACTCCTTCAAACATTTAGATGTTCAAGTATTTCACTGTTAGAAGTCTTTCAAAACCTATGCAGGGCCGAGGAGGAAGGTGCCATATACTCTGAAACACTGTGGGCAAACCATCTTTCAACTAACATCTTGTTTCATTGTCAGAATTGTTTCACTTTACTAGGAACGATGAGGAAAGTGACATACACTCAACTCTGTGAAAACATACTGTGGAGACACCATGTGTCAACTTACATCTGTTTTCTCTGTTTGAAAACTTATGCAGGGCATAGGCGGAAAGTGACATATACTCGTGTGAAACAATACGGTGATGAAAGAGTCTTTCATCTAAGCTGTTTCAAGGGAGAACTGTTTGAAAACCTATGCGGGGCAGAAAAAGCATCATTTAATCAACTGTGGGAAAGATCATCTGGGTAAATCATCTTTTCACTAACATCTGGCTTAAGTCAGAATGCTTTGAAAACTGTGGGGACTATGGGCAAAGTGCCATATACTCAACCCTGTGGAACTAAAATTGGGGACACCATCTTTCAAATAACATCTGGTTCAACTAAATTGGAAGTGTATGAAAACCCATGTGGGGCCTGGTAGAAAAGTGCCATGCACTCAACTTTGTGAAACACTGCGGGGAAGGCATCTTTTAACTGATATCGTTTCACCATGTTAGAAATGTTTGGAAGACGTTGCTGGGAATGATGGGTAAAGTGACATATACTCAACTCTGTGGAAACATACTATGGAGAAACCATCTTTCAACTCACATCTGCTTTCCCTAAGTTAGAAGGGTTTGAAAACCTATGCAGGGCCTAGGCGGAAATGCCCTATACTCCATGCTGTGAAACAACACCGTAGGGAAACAGTTTTTCAACTAATATCTGGTTTCACTAAGTGGGAAATGTTCGCAAACCAATGTGGGGCCTACAGAGTAAGTGCCATAGACTCAACTCCGTAAAAGTGTACTTTCAGGAAACCATCTTTTAACTGACATCTCGTTTCACTGAGTTACAAGTCTTTGAAAACCACCCGCTGTGTAAGAATCTTGTGCAGAAACCATCTTTATCATTTTGTTTCAGCAAGTTAGAAGTGTTTGAAAATCATGTTGGGTCTATGTATGAGGAAAGCACCATATACTCAAGTCTGTCAAAGTGCACTTTGGGGAAACCACCTTTCAAATCACATCGTATATCACTAAGTTAGAATTGTTTGAATCCTATGAGGGGAACGATAAGGAAAGTGACATTCACTTGACATTGTGAGAGAGTACTGTCGAGAAACCATCTTCCATCTGACATCATGTTTCAATAAGCGAGAACTGTTTGAAAACCTATGCAGGGCATACAAGGTAAATGCCATACACCCAACTCTGTGAAAGAACACTGGGGAAACCATCTTTTAACTAACAGTTACAAGTGTTACAACAGTTACAAGTGTTGGAAAACCTATGTGGGGACTAGGAGGAAAGTGCCATATACTCAACTTTGTCCAAATGCACTTTGGGGAAACCATCTTGCAACTAATACGCAACCACACAACCCACCAATTACAGACAACCACACATATATCACACATACCACAATACACATGCACACAACACACAAACACAAAACATGAAAAATTCACCACAAACAACCACCCATACATTACACTCAAGGCACGCATAACACACATACAAGCACACCCTGAACATACCACACATCTTGCACACTGCATTAGCCACGTTAATACTACATGCACACCTACATCACACATGCACCATGTACACGTCCCTACATTACACACACCACATACACACCACGCATAGGCCACAACATATCCAACACAGATCCCACATGCCCCAAACACCCACAGTTATAGCCCTCCCACAGTATTACCACATTTAACACATACAAACGATTTCCAAACCACCTCTCCCAAATCACACAAACACACTCCACATATACACCACAGACACCAAACCTACACCACATATGAGGAAGACAGATGTTACCTCCTCTGCACATAAACTACACATACACCACATACGCACTGCACGTATACATACAAATGTGAAACATATACCATACAGCTACACAACTCTTACACTGAACAACAGAAAAAGATACTACAAACCCATCCCTCCATGACACACGAATACCACAAAAAACACCTCACCTATTCACCACATACACACTATACACAGATATCTTCCACATACCGCTTACTGCATAGAATACACATTACACACACCCCACACACACATGCACACAAGCCCTAAACATATAAAACACCCACACTCCATATATACACCACATACACGCCAAACGTATACCACACCCAAAACACACTCTACACAGATAGCACCTCTACAATAAACACACCATGATATCCATACATATATGACACACACACCACAAACACCACACTTATATATTACACATTCTCCACTTGTATGTCACACGCTAACACCATACATGCACCACATACAAAACACACACACCATACATAGACGGCACGCAAACATACATTATAGGAGGGGCATATATGCATGATATATTTAGTATATTCCCAACACATATCCCACACCTAGAGCACACAGAAAGACACATCCACCACCTATAAACCACCCACAGCATGCACACACCACGCTCACCACACAAATGCAATACACAGGCACAAGCCATGCATAGAACATACATACCATCCATACAGAACAAGATCATGCACTCAACCACAACCATTCCAAATGTACACCACACACACCACACATGTACCCCTCGTGTACCCACCAGACGCCGCCCACGCCTTGTGCTTTACTGCCTGAAATGACATTGCACAAGTGTCTTTCATGTAGCCTTTCACATACATCTCAGACGCAGTTTGTTGAAATATTCATTAGTGTGTGTTGGGAGAGGTAGCATAGCAGGTGTGTAGTCTCATCCCTTGAACATAGCTAGATGACTAGCTATGCTGAATACTCCAGAAAACACCCTGAAGATGGACAAAACCAAGTCCAGAGCTACACGGAGAGAAGCCACATCAAAGAAAGGGAAGAAGTGCAGACAGGGAGTTGGGGGAGAAGTATATCAAGGGTGCTGCAGAGGAGAGGGAACCTTCATTGAGGAAAGTGTGGGAGGGAGAGGAGCACACAGGGACCATACAAGGTGAACCTATCCTCAAAGCCACATGAAAAGAGTTGGCACATCACTTATCATCAGGGAAATACAAATCAATACTACAGTGAGATGCCACCACATGTCTGTGAGAAGGGCTAATTTTCACAAGGAACAACTGGTGTTGGCAAGGATGTGAAGAATGGGAAACCCTCTGCCACGGTGGGTAGGAATGGAATCTGGTGCAGCCACTCTGGAAAACAGTACAATGTTTCATCAAATCTTACCAATAAGATGGCCCTGGGGCATTTGGGTGGCACAGTCAGGTGACTCATGATATCCACTCAAGTCAGGATTGCTGTCATGGGACTGAGCCTTCATTGGGCTCAGCATGGAGTTCATGTGGGATTCTCTGACTCTCTCTGCCCTTCCCCATCTCTACCTCTCTCCTCTCCCTCTCTCCCATTAAATCAATTAATTAATTAAACAATTATCCTTTAAAACTTGAAGTTGCCCTATGATTCAGCATTTACACAGCGAGGTATTGACCCAAAGGATACAAAAATACTGATTCAAAGGGATATAGGCACGCCAGTGTTTTTAGCAGCACAATGAAAACTAGCCAAAGATGGAAAGGTCTCACATGTCCACTGGCTGAGGAATGGATGGAGTTGTGGCATATGTATAAACATACATACACACACACAAAGGAATATTGCGCAGCCAGGGAAGAGAATGTAATTTTCCTTGCAACGATTTGGCTGGAGCTCGAGATTATAACGCCCAGTGAAATAAGTGTCAGAGAAAGGCTGATACCGTATGATTTCGCTCCTATGTGGAATGGAAGAAACAAAAGAAATATATAATCGTGGAGGAAAAAGAGAGTGGCAAAACAAGATGCAGACTGTTAACTATAGACAACAAACTGATAGTTAAGAGAAGAGATGGGTGCAGGGATTGGGTTCTATAGGAGATGGGCATGGAAGAGTACACTTTGCGATGTGCACCGGGTGCTGTGGAGAAGGGTGCAACAACTGAAATCTACACTTGAAACTACCATTGCACTGTGTGTTAACTACGTGGCACTTCCATAAAACCCTTTAAAAAACACTCTGTATTAGCATTGGGAAAGGCCCCGTGCTGAAGTGCTCAGAGCATTAGTTATGTGCTTCAACATTCTTTGTGACTCATAGAGAAATAGAGTAAGACTTTCCTCACCACCTCTCTGTGTAGACCCTTGTGCTTTACTGCTGAGAAGTACCCTTTGCTCCCAGAGGGTTTTAGAAAGCTTCTTGGGGATATGTAGTCAGAAGTATTCTTAAACCCTGGTGTAGAAGCACCAGGAAATGGCCTAGCACCAGGTACCTAAAAGTACAGTGTGACACACTGTATCTTTCCCTACATCACCAAGATCCCTGGTGTGTAGGTGAGTTTCCAAGCCATTCCTGACCCAATGCAGGGCTCTCAGGGTCTGATGTCCCAGAGGACGGCTAGCCCCCATGTCCCTGCTCCCCTGGTACTGGGCAGGCAACAGTATTGTAGGAATGGGAGCCATGTGAACCCCTGCCTTATGGATGGGGCTACCCTCATTCGGAAGAACAGTCTGCAAAAATGTGCCATGCTCCATGACGTGATCAGGGAACTAAAAGGCTTTTTTTTTTAATTTTTTTTCAACGTTTATTTTTGGGACAGAGAGAGACAGAGCATGAACGGGGGAGGGGCAGAGAGAGAGGGAGACACAGAATCGGAAACAGGCTCCAGGCTCTGAGCCATCAGCCCAGAGCCCGATGCGGGGCTCGAACTCACGGACCCCGAGATCGTGACCTGGCTGAAGTCGGACGCTTAACCGACTGCGCCACCCAGGCGCCCCTAAAAGGCTTTTGCATAAATAGCGCACCAAGCTTCACTCCAACATCTTGATCATCACATGGAAGCACATTCTTCATATGGCAGAGCCACTGCTGACCCTCTCTACCAATACGACGGGCTGGAACACACCAGAATTCAAAGTTCTGCTCAGTGTCTTAGGGGAGAACGTGGGCCTCTTGCTCACAGGGCTCCAAAGGGCATCCTGTGGAACCCTCCTGTAGCCAGAGACCCCAAAAGTTCTTTTGATACCCCGACTAGCCAGATCGTGAATATATTGTGCTGGTCAGGCTCTTCTACACATGAAGAACACTGGCCCTGGGTGTATCCACTTTCAGCAAATTGCTTGATCATCTGTCAAGGTCCGTCTTGGAGTCCATAAAAAGTGAGTCCTAAAAGACTCTGAAAAGTTCTCTATCCGGCTGCAGATATCCCATGGGGACCAGCCGTTGTGACTGTGTGACAGGTGCAGCTAGAGTCCCTGGCCTTGTGGTTTCAGGGACTACCCGAACATCCAGAGCCCTAGGGCATCAGAACGGGTCCAGCCGAGAACTGTGCACGGGCAGGATCCAGCGGCCATATAGCCCGGGAGCTGGCTCCCTTGCTGGGCCTTGGGGAAACGAAGATAAACATCTCCATTCCACGTTGATTGCCTTCCCATTGGATGGAAATATTGAGTGGCCTTTGGTCCTAGCTGCAGCCATCTCCTCTGCCTCCCTGTGTTTCCGACTGCCTCTTGATTCACCCTTAGGAGCCATGGAGCTGACACTCACTCAGCCGGCACCCAAGGACGGACATCGGGTTCCCACTCCATCCTGAGCTCTGTTAGAGGCACCAGCATCGCATATCCCAAAGGAGAACACTCCTCCTAGCCGTGAGCTTGCTGTTTGGCTGTTTGCAGCAAGGGGTGGGGGGATTGGAGCCAGCTCGCCTCCTTGCTCTGTCTGATTGAGGTGCCTTCCTCCTGAAAGGCAGACAGTTCACACAGGACTCCAGAAGTAGGCTCCCGAGGCTGGTCAGCAGAGAAAGAGCCCTTTACAGGAAGAGGGCACCAATGCCCCTCTCTACCCATTGGAGCCACCGCTGGCGGCACCTCCCAGCTACAGCACTGTCACTGCTCAGTCCATTCAGTGATGCAAAAAGCAACAGGCCGACCGAGTCCCAGGGCTCTCTAGGTCCTTCTGAAGGAAGAAGGCAGATCTGGTGCTGACAGGGCTCCCAGATGGAGACTCTCCAGAGTGCTTTCGTTTAAGCCCACTGTAGTGTCTTCTCACAGCCAGCCGGTTGCCAGGAGTTGGTGCTGGGCACTGACTGCCTTCTCCATAGAATTCCCCTTCCAAGCTCTGAAGACCTGTGGCCCACCTTATCGACCTTAACATACCTTTGCTCTCTTGTGGAGACAAGGCTCTTCCCGCAATCCCTCCAGAATCAGGGTCCCAAGAGTCTATCCTCCGTCTGCCACCTGGGAGTCGGATCCAGTCCTTCGGACTACGGGAGAGACATTGCCACAGGGCTACTTCTTCACTAATTCACTGGGTTTCAGAAGTATGCAGCCATTCAGAGCTCAGGGATGTGAAGGGGACCAGCGGAGGATGTCTCGTGTTTAGGCTAAGCTGGAGATTTGGTCAGAGAGCAGGACTCCTTCTGGCCAGAGACAAATGAAGGAAGCCATTTCTCCACGTGGATCCACGTTCCCACCATAAATGTGGAGCTTTGGCCCACGTGGCACCCATTTCCTTTCCCTTGCTGTGTGTCTGACAGTGTATTATTTTTTCTCCCTTAGGCGCCAAGGAGCCATCACTAACACAGCCGGCAAACCTGGCTAGGCTGCAATCTCCCACTCTACTCTTGTGCTCAGTCAGAAGTATCAGGTTCTGCTCTACCAGAGGAAAGCAGGCCTTGGAGTGCCTGGTTGCTTGGTGCTTGGTCGGCTGTGCTATGGAGGGTGAGGAGGGCCAGGTTACCTCACTGGCCCGGACGACTCAGTTGCCTTTATTCTGAGAAGCAGTTTGCACATGGGCAGTAGCAATGAGGAGGGGGTCAGCATTGGAAGAGGCTTTGCCAGGAACGAGGGAACCAAGTCCTTGTTGCAGATTCCTGAGCAAGAGCCCTCAGAGCCTCATAGCTACAGCTCAAACGCTGCTGCCTCCCTCAAGGGATGGGAAACGTGGCAGCGATCGACCAAGCCAGAAATCCCTGGCTCCTGAAGAAAGAAGGCAGGCTTTCTTGCTGAAAGGGCTCCCAGGTGTAGTCCTTCAGAGGGCCCTTTGGCCTAATCCCACAGGCTTTTCTTACTCCGGAAACAACCTGGTTGATAGGAGAGTGCGTTGGCTTCTTCACTGTCAACTTTCTCCGAATCTGTGTGGTGAAGAACCTTGGCAGTGTGTGTCTCCATTGCCACTCCTGAACTTTGCAGATGAAAGAGGGCTTCGGTGAACACTGTTCCGGGACAGCGTTCCAGGGTAACATCCTTGTTTGGTGGTGTGCTTGTGATGCTGATAACCGTATTCAATGGGGCCCTTCTCAGTTTGGTTTCAGAATGATATGGGCATGCCTATACCAAGTGTGTGTGAGGATGCCCAGGGAGAATGCTCGTGGGTAGGCTAAGCCTGAAGTTAGGGGTGGATCCCACCTGCTGGCTGTGTGGGTCAAGGGGAAGGGAAAGTCATGGTCTCTTTCCTCGGTTCTCCCCGTGCCCACTTGAATGCACAGTTTTGACTCACCCTGGAATCAGTCTTCTCTAATTGCTGTTTTCTTAACTTGTTGTCAGTTATCACATGGAGACCCTGTGTCTGTCCCCTACAGCAACCCAGGTCCCCGATTTGCGGGTGAGTTTCCAAGGCTTCGCTGACCTGACGTGTGGCTCTCAGAGTCTGATGTCCCAGAGGACATCTATCCCCCCCCATCCCTGAACGTTAGGTGGTGGGCAGGGTATAGGATCATGGGAATGGGTACCAGCCGGGACCCCTTCCCTAATGGGTAGAATTACCCTCAATCAAAAGAACAGAGCGTCTGGCAAGTGCAGTATGCTCCACAACCTGATCGGTGCACAAAAAGCCCTTTGAATAAACAGTGGACCAAGACCTCGTTCCCACCTCTGGATCGTTGCCTGGAAGCACATTCTTCATTTCTCAGACCCAGTGCTGACCCTCTCGATGGATATGATGGGCAGAAACGCACTAGAAGCCAAAGTTCCCCTCTGTTTCTTAAGGGAGAATGTGGGCCTCCTGCTCACAGGGCTCCAACGGGTATCCTTGGCAGAACTCCTGGAGCCAAGCACACCAAAGTTGCTCGTGATTCCTGAGCAAGCCGGCTTGCAAATACATGGTGCTAGTCACGTTCTTCTAAACAGGAAGAACTCTAGCCCTCGTTGTGTCCAGTTTCATGACGTTGCTTTATCATCCATCCAGGTTCGTCTTGGGGTCCATACAAATTCAGTCTTTCAGAGTACTCTCTCCGGCTTGCAAAGGTCCCACGGGAACAGTCCTTGTGACTGTGGGATAAGTGGAGCTAAAGTGGCTTTGGCCTTTTGGTTTCAGGTCTATACAGACATCGGAAGGGCATCGGAAGGGCATCGGAAGGTGTCCAGCTGAGAGGTATGTGCGGGAATGGCTCTGCCAGATGTATTAGCAGGGAACTGTCCCCCTTGCTGGGCCGAGTGGAAATGAAGAGAAACATCTCCATTCCACCTTGATTGCATCCCCACTGGATGGAAATATTGAATGCCCTTTGGTCCTGGCTGTAGCCATATCCTCTCCCTTCCTGTGTTTCTGACTGCCTCTTCTTTCACCCTTAGGAGTCTCAGAGCTGGTACTCCCTCAGCAGGCACCGTTGGATGGGCATCGGCTTCCCACTCGGTTCCAGGCTCACTTATAGCCATCAGCACCTGATAGATATCCTAAAGTAGAATGTGCCTCCATACCCTGACCTTGATGCTTGGCTGTTTGTAGCAAGGGATGGGTGGGTGGGTGGGTGGAGCCAGCTCAACTTTCTACTCTGCCTGATTGATGTGCTTTCCTTCTGAAAATCAAAGAGGTCACACAGGAGCCAAAGGTTCCAGAAGTTGGTCTGCACAGGAAGAGCCTCTTACAGTTAGAGGGCACCAATGCCCCTCTCCACACTTTGGAGCCGCAGCTGGGGGAACGTCGCAGCTAGAGCACAGTCGCTGCTCACTCCATTCAATGTTGCAAAAACCACCAAAAGCTGACCAAGACCCAGGGTGCCCTAGGTCCTTCTGAAGGAAGAAGGCAGGCCTGGTGCTGAGTCGGCTCCCAATGGAGACACTAGATGGCGCTTTTGCATCAGCTGTCTGGGGTTTCTTCTTCTCGCCAGGTTGCCAGGAGCTGGTGCAGGGCACTGCCTTCTCCATAGAATTCCCCTTCCAAGCTCTGAAGAGCTCTGGCCCTCCTCATCCCGCTTGATGCATTGTTGCTGTCTTGTAGAGACAAGGGTCTTCTCACAATCTTTTCAGAATCAGTGTCTCCAGGGTCCTATCTTCTGTCTTCGACCTGACAGTGTGGTCCAGGGCCTGTGACTGTGGGAGGGTTTTTGCCACAGGACTCCTTCCTCATTAAGTCACTGGGTTTCAGAAGTGTGCATGCATTCAGAGGTCCCGGGCGTTTGGAGGGACCCAGCAGAGGATGTTTGGTGTGTATGCTGGCCAGAGATTTGGGCAGGGAGCGGGTCTCCTTCTGGCCTGAAGGCAAATGAAGCAAAACATCTCTGCAAGGGGATGCCCATTCCCTTTTGAAAGGTGGAGCTTTGGCCCACCTGGTGCCCATTCCTATCACCCTGCTGTGTTTTAGAGAATGTATTTTTTTTTTCTCCGTTAGGCGCCATGGAGGCATCCCTCAGTCACTTGGCACCCCTGGGCAGGCCACAAATTCTCACTGTGCTCCTGTGTTCAGTGAGAGCGATCAGGCTCTGCTCTACCAAAGGAAAACGGGCCTTGAGTGGCTGGGTGCTTGGTGCTTGGCCTGCGGTGCTATGGAGGGTGAAGGGGAGCCGGCTTGCCTCACTGTCCTGGATGACCGCGGTGTCTTCATTCTGAGAAGCCAACATTTGCACGTGGGCACTAAGAACCGAGAGGGGAACAGCATTGGAAGAGCCCTTGCCAGGAATGAGGGAACCAAGTCCTTGCTGCAGGTTCCTGAGCAAGAGCCCTCAGAACCCTATAGAACCCTCTGCTCAAGCACTACTACCTCCCTCAACTAAAGGGATAGGTGGCGGGGATGGACCAAGCCAGAAATCCCTGGCTCCTGAAGAAAGAAGGCAGGCTTCTTGCTGACAGGGCTCCCAAGTGTAGTCCTGCAGAGGACGTTTTTTGTCAAAGCCCACAGGCCTTTCTTATTCTGTGTACAACCTGATTGAAAAGAGACTGTGCTGGGTCCTTTGTTCTCTAGTTTCTCCAAATCATGTGTGGTGAAGAACTCTAGCAGTGTGTGTCTTCTTTGCCACCCCTGAGCCCTTTGGATGAAAGCCTGTTTGTGGGGAAAGTATTCTGACACAGTATCTCAGAGTACTACCATCTTCTTTCGGCTTGGAGGTTTGGTTGGTGTTTTAGTGGTGGTGATAGAGATGGTGTTTAGTTGATGGTTTCATTGGGCAATTTTCAATATGGCTTCAGATGACGAGGCCCTTCCCAAAAACAGGGTGTGTGCAGGTGTCCAGAGACACTGCCGTGTGGGTAGGCTATGGCAGAGGTTGGGGGTGGATCCCGCCTCCTTTATGGGACAAGGGGAAGGTCGTGGTCTCTTTTCTCATTGTCCTCCATGCCAATTAGAAGGCACAGCTTTGACTCACCTATCGTCATTGCTGTCCCATTGCTGCTTTCCTAACTTGGTCTCAGTTCACACACGGAGACCCTGTGTCTGTCCCCTACAACAACCAAGGTCCCTGCAGGGAGATGCGTTTCTAAGCCTTTCCTGAACCAATGCAGGGCTCGCAGAGTCTGATATCCCAGAGGACACCAAGGCCCCCTGTCCCTGAGCCCTTGGTGCTGGCAGGCCACGGTATCGTGAGAATGGGTAGCCATGTGGACCCGCCCCAAATGGATGGAGCTACCGTCATTCGGAAGAATAGTCTGTGCGTGTGCAGCATGCTCCATGACCTGATCAACACACGAAAAGCCTTGTGAATATACACTGCACCAGGCCCTCATTCCCACCTCTTGGTCATCATATGGAAGCGCCTTGTTCATATCTCAGAAGCTCTGCTGCCGCTCTCGATGGATACAAAGCACCCCAGAAGACATACTTCCTGTGTATGCCTTAAGGAAGAATGTGGGCCTCTTCCTCTCTGGGCTCCAACGAGCATCCTCGGCAGGACTCCTGTAGCGAAAGCACACAAAAGGCCCCTGTGATTCCTCAGCACGCCAGCTTGTGAATACATTGTGCGAGTCAGGTTCTTCTAAACATGATGAACTCTGGCCCACGTTGTATCCAGTTTCAGGACATCTGTTACAGTTCATCTTCTCCGTACAAAGTGAGGCTTTGAAGACTACTATCTCTGGCCTGCAGGTGCCTGATGGGGAAAGCCCTTATGAGTGCGGGAAAGGTGGAGACAAAGGAGCCCAGTCCTTTTGGTTTCAGAACTAACTGCAAGGACATCCAGAGCCCTAGGGCATCAGAAGGGGTCCAGCGGAGAGCTGTTTTGGGGGAGGCTGGGCCAGATGGATTAGCTGGGAGCTGGCTCCCTTGCTGGGCCTCAGGGACACAAACATAAACATCTCCATTCCACACTGATGGCATTCCCATGGGATGGATTACTGACTACCCTTTGGTCCCGGCTGCAGCCATTCCCCTGTTTCTGACTGCCTCCTCATTCCTCCTTAGCAGCCATGGAGCTGACACTCACTTGGCAGGCATCCAGGGAGGGTTGTCGCGTTCCAACTGGGTCCCCTGGTCAGTAACAGCCATGAGCATCGGGTATCCCAAAGGAGAATAGTCCTCCTATTCCTGACCTTGTTCCTTGGTGTTTGTAGCAAGCCGTGGGGGGCGGGGGCGGGGGCGGGGGGGGGGTTCTTCTCAGGATCAGTTCAAATTCAGGGTCTCAAGAGTCCTATGCTCTGCCTTCCACCGGGAAGGCGGGTTCAATCCTGTGACTGGGCGTTCGGTATTGTCACAGTGCTGCATCTTCGCTAATTCACTGAGGTTCAAAAGTTTGTGGTCATTCAGAAGCCCAGGGCATTTGGAGCAGAGCAGCAGGGAGTGTCTGGTGTGTAGTTGGGCCTGCGATTTGGGCAGGGAGCTGGCTTCCTTCTGGGCTGAGGGCAAATGAAGCAAAGCATCTTCCGAATGTCGAGTTTTGGCCTATCCGGAGCCCAGTTCCTTCCTCTTGCTGTATTTGTGACAATTTATTTTGTCTCTCCTGTAGTGGCCATGGAGCCATCACTGAGTCAGCTGGCACCCCTGGGTTGCCTGCAAACTCTCACTCTGCTCCTGTGCTCAGTGAGAGCTCTCAGGCTCTGCTCTACCAAAGAATAGAAGGTCCTTAGTCCCTAGAGCTTGGTGCTTGGCCTGGTGGGCTATGGAGGGTGAAGTGGAGCCAGCTTGCCCCACTGACCTGATGAGAGAGTTGCCTTCATTCTGAGAAGCAGACAGTTTGCACATGGGCAGTATGAACCGGCATGGGTCAGCACTGGAAGAGCCCTTGCCAGGAATTAGGGAACAAAGGCCTCGTTGCAGATTTTTGAGCAAGAGCCCTCAGAACCCCATAGCTACAGCTCCAACACTGCTACCTCCCTCAACTGATGGGAAATGTGACAGCGACAGAACAATCCAGAAATCCCTGGCTCCCAAAGAAAGAATGCAGGCTTTCTTGCTGACAGGGCTCTCAGGTGTAGTTGATCAGGGGACTCCCGTGCCTAAACTCACAGGACTTTCTTATTCCAGATACAACCTAGTTGATAGGAGATGGCCCTGGGTACTTCACTCTCAACATTCTCCAAATCGGATGTGTGATGAACAACTCTGGCAGTGTGTGTCTCCACTGCCTCCCATTAGCCCTTTTGGTGAACGTGGGTTTGCATGGAGACAATTCCAAACAGAGTCTTCGAGTAGTGTCCTCTTTTTCCAGTGTGAGGGTTTCATGGTGTCCTTGTGATGGTAACAGAGATATGGCACTGGGTCCTTCTCAATTTGGGTTCAGAATGATGTGGCCTTCCCCAAACCTAAGGTGTGTGAAGGTGCCCAGGGAGAACGCTTGTGGGTAGGCTAAGCCAGAGGTTAGTGGTGCATCCTGCCTCCTTTGTGGGACAAAAGGAAGAGAAAGTAGAGGTCTCCTTCCTCAATTTCCCCCATGCCCATTTGAAGGCATAGCTTTGACTCACCTTGTAGTCATTCCTCTCCCATTGCTGATTTTCTAAGTGGGTCTCACTTCACACCCTGAGACCATGTGACTCTCCCATACACAACTGAGTTAGAAGGATTGGAAGTGAGTTTCCAGTCAGTTGCTGAGCCAGTGGAGGGTTCTGAGGGTCTGATGTCCCAGAGACAATTGGTTGTCATGTCCCTGAGCTCTTGTTGCTTACTAGTCTTTTATACTTTCCTGCTTCCAAGACCTGCTTCCAAACACTGCCATCATCGGGGAACACAGCCCTCCTACAGCTGTATCACTGCTACCCCCATGTACCGATGGCAAGGGCAGGGCGCATACCCAGAGCCAGGTCTTTCCCTCTGGTTCTGAAGGAAGAATCTGGGCAGGCTTCTTGTTGATGAGGCCTACAGGGGGAACTTATGGATGCCACCATTTGCCAAAGCCCACAGGTACTTCTCCTACCTGAGTCAGTCAGCGAGCTGCGGAAGACTGTGCCGGTCACCTCACTTCATTATCTCTGATACAGAACTCTGGCCCTCCCTCTCTCCATTCTCACCCCTTTGCTCTATTTTAACTCTTACTGTCATACCCTGAGCCCTGACCTGCGATTCCGGTCTAGTCATGGTGACTGTGGCAGATGTTTGGCCTAGGGGACCCTGGCTCTTTAGCAGGATAGTTTTCCCTGTATGATGGTTCATCTCTGCATGGGTCTCACAGAACTCTGATTGCTGGCCAAGTAGGCCTGCGTTGTTGTTGTTGTTTTTGTTTTTGTTTTGCCACGGAAGATCCTCAGAGCTTCTTGGCTTTCAAGCATCTTTGGAAGACAAGAATCACTATAAAATAGGAATTTGTTACAGTATCTGAATGATGCTCAGGGCAAGAAGTATATATTTTAAACCCGTGCAACCCTAATGATAGTTGAATAGACAAGGCCACTCAGCTCTAGTACCAACCTCTGCATTTCTTCCAGGCCTAGTGTACACTGGCCAGGATCTTGACTCAGAGCATCCTCGTTTTAGGTTATCCTTGGCTTTCTTCCCTCCATCATATCATGCTTACCCATTTCATCTGAGGGAACACATGTGAGAGCACGTTCATCTTGCACACGAGGGCTGGGAGAAGTCAAGTGGTAAGGAGACACACACCAGGATCTGCTCTAATGGGTTCCACCCTACGTGCCAGGCCCTGCCTTCTGCCACGATCCTTTGAGCTGTTGAGAGCCTAGTCCTGTGAGCCAGGACACTCAGTGTTGCTACTATGGAGAATGCTGAAGGAGGACAGCACTGCCCAGGCCAATGCCATGCTTGCCACACCATGAATACAGGTGGTTTTTCTGGGCCAGTGAAGCTGTTTTGCCACTGCCTGATGCACAGGGCTGTTCGTGCCCTCACACCTGACCGAGGAATCTCTATTGGTGGTGACAGGCACCCACTAATGATACCTGTGGTCTTGCGGCCCATCTGTGCCCCAGATGGAAGATCAACCCAAGACTGGGTAAGTGCGAGTGTGTCATTACTAGTGGGTGGGCTGCCTTGCTTGGGCCCCACCTACAACATGCACAGGCCGGTGTGATAATCTGTCCCTGGGCACGGGTTGAGTGAGTGACAGCTCTATGGCTCCTATGCCCAAACAGGGAAAGAGTTAGATAAAGAACCATGAGAGGGCCATAAGCAGGGCCCCAGTTCCACATATCCAATGGCAATGGGAACAATTTGGAAAGGGGCTGTGTGATTCCTGTCCCGTCAGCCAAAAAAGGTGTCTAGCTCCCTTCCCAGTCGTCTGGCCCAGCCTACGTGCAAATGGTTTAATCTGGGTGCTCCCAATGCCTTTGGCCTCTGAATGCCTGCCTGGTTTTGCCACCAACTTGCCAGGGTCCTGTGGCCAAACCAATCACGCAGTCACAAGGATGACACGGGAGTGTCCAGCTGAACTCCAGGGATATTCCTCTGAGTGACTACAAAGAATGGACCTGAGAGAGGACCTACTGTGAAAATAGAGCAAGGGGGTGAAAATGGATCCACGGAGGGCCAGAGTTCTTCAATAGGAATGGCAATGGGATCATGTGGAGAATGAAGTGACTAGGGCCATCTCCTTGCATGCTGGCTCTCACAGGAATCAGCAGGACATGTGGACTTTGGTGAAGGGAGCCCCTAAAGGCTAACCCACCCACCCCCCACCTCCCCCCCGCCGGGAGCCCTGTCAGCAACGGGTTTGCACTCTTCCTTCAGAAAAAGAGGGAAAGCACTGGCTTGGGTCTGTTTCTCACCCTTTCCCAATAGAGGACAGGGGCGGCAGTGATTCACTTGTGGCTGTTTGGGGCTCCTGACTGGTGGTCAAATGGTCAGCACCTGGTCTGCGTCCAATCCAATACTCACTTCAAAACCCTTTGGGCATTAACCACAGCCTGAATCGGAGGGCACATGCATGAACCATCTACGCTGCAGGATGAAGGCACCTCGTCAGCTAGGGGAGGGAGGCCAGCTGGCTACCCATCCCTGCCATGACTCTAGCTGACTAAGCACCAAGTCCTCAGAGAAAGAGGGACCTGCTTACCTCTGGGATACCAGACACTGAGTGCTGTCAATAGGCTCCGGAACTGACTGGGAACTCCACACCAATATTTGCACCTGGGCTGTGTAGCTGACACAGACCTGTGGATCCTGCAATTTTCTAGTTCAAACAGAGTACATTCTTCAGAGGCTCGTGCTCTCAATGGCTCCCAGGTCGAAAGTACCTTGAAAACAAGAGCAATACAAAGCCAATAGGCAACCTGAGCACCAAAGGTCTTCATTACAGAAGAGAATGGGCTAAAGTTAGAATGAAGGGCCCACTCCTATCTCCTGGCAGGAATGCTGTCTGGGGAGTGAAAAAGACCCGAGGGCTAGTGTACAAGGAAGTCTCCATTGGCGACACCCACGAGTGAAATTCTGCAGGAGGTCTGCATTGTTCATTCAGAAACAGGAGATGCTGGATTCGGTGGTTTTTCCTATCCTTCCTCTCAGGAAAGAGAAGCACCATTGATTTGGAGGTAAGGGGTTCCTACACCTAGCTGGTGATCAAGTGTTTGGAGCCTCGACCTGATGACCTAGTTTCTGGAAAGGTTCCTTTTGATTCCGACCAGATCCTAAAGCATATTGTGCACGTGGGAATCATGTTTGACTCAGGATGAAGGCATGCCTATCCTTCACTGCACTTACCAGGGCTGGCCAAGCACCAAGCACTCAGGGACAAGAAGGCCATCCTTCCTTTGACTTGAAGTTACTGTTTACTCTCACAAAGCAAAGGACCAGGGTGGGAATTTAGCACCAATCCTTGGGCTCTGCTTGTGTGAAGTGAGTGGAAGCCCATCTGTCCATGAATGTGACCAAGGACTTAGAAAAGAGCAGGTGGGTGGGAATGGCTACAAGGGAGGCCAGGATCTACATGACAGATGGGAAGGGGGTAATGCTGGGCATGTATATGTACCTTAATTTCTCATTGCTTCATGTGTAAGGCCTGTCCCTCCCCACACTTCACGGATGTGCTACACACACCCACCCACAGCCAACTAGGCACCTTCATATGCCCTAGCCCTCTCATTGTGAACACAGTTCTAATAGGAAGTTTCAAGAGGTCAGGTTGCCAATCTATGCCAGAGTCACCAGGACTCAGAGTCCTGGTGGAGTGGAGAATATTGGAAGTGGAGAATATTGCTCTGAGGCAGTGATTCTCAATGGGCTCCAGCAAGATCCCCATTTATTTATTTTTGAGAGACAGAGTGAGACAAAGTGAGCGCGGGGGAGGGGCAGAGAGAGAGGGAGACACAGGATCGGAAGCAGGCTCCAGGCTCTACGCTGTCAGCACAGAGCCCGACGCGGGGCTCGACCCACACACCGTGAGATCATGACCTGAGACGAAGTCGGACGCTCAACCGACTGAGCCACCCAGGCGGCCCGCAAGATCCTCATTTGAACAAAAAAGCACAACGAGGGAAATACATAGACAGAGGGCCCAAATCCTTCACTACAAAGCAGAGCAGAATGAAGCTGACAAGGACGAGCCTAACACAATCTCTGGAGAAGGTGTAGTCTCTATAAGAAACACCTGTGGGCAGGGGCGAACGGAAACATCCGTTGCCTACACCGGGGTGCCCATTTGGCAAAAGCTCTCACTTTTCTTTCAGAAAGAGAAGGAAGGTTCCTGACCTTGGCTCCTTTCCAGGCCCTAAACTTCACGGAAGCAATTCACTGTTAACAGTCAGTGCTCCCGAGGGTGCTGTAGGTTTTTTAACCGAGTGCTGGTGCAGTATTCCTTGTAAGGCTTTCTTGGGTTGAATTGTATTGCAGTCTACTATGCATGCCACATCCTTCTGCCTTAGACAATGAAGACCATTCAATCAGCCGAACAAGTGAGGCAAGTGGCTACCATCCAAGAGATTACCTGGACCAGTAAATAACAAGAGGTCATGGACAGAAGGGTCATTCTTAGGTTAGACAGTAGCTACAGAAGAAACGGCTTCAGCGTTCTCCTGTAGAGTGCTGGGTTTCTGCAGAGTTCCATCTGATCATAATGGGTCAACTGGCCTGGGCTCTCCCTCAACGACTTATACCTCCATCACCCCTCCAGAGCCTCTCGGGTTTTCAAGCATCTGGAAGAGACAAGAACCAGTGTAAAATGGGAAGTTGTTACACTCTCTGAATGATGCTCAGGGCAAGATCTATTCATTTTAAACCAGGGCACCCTTAATGATATGTGAACAGATGAGACAACGCTGCTCTGCACTTCTTGCAGGCATAATGCACACTGGCCAACAACGCGACTCAGTACATCCTTCTTACAGGTTAATCGTGGCTTTGTTCAACACATCGCACCAAGCCTATCCATTTCCTGTTAAGAGACACATGTGAGAGGCCTTTGGTGCTCCAAACAGGGGCTGGGAGAAGTGAACTGGTAAGGAGGCAAACACCAGGTGCTGCCCCAATGGGTTCCACCTTAGGTGCCAGTCCCTGCCTTCTACCACAGTCCTTGCAAGGGCGGCTGTGGACCTAGGCCTGCCAGCCAGAACTCTCAAGGTGGCTATTGTGGAGTATGCTGAAGGAGGACAGCAGTGCACAGCCCAATGCCATGGTCGCCATACCATGAGCATCGAATGGCTTTGCTGGGCCATTGAGGTTTCTAGGGCACTGCCTTGATGCACAGGGCTGTTCGTGCCTTGGCACCTGAGCCAGGAACTTCCTTGTGCTGGTGACCTGCACCCACCACCAATGCCTGGGGTCCCACTGGCCCCTCTGTGCCCCAGATGGAAGGTCAACCCATGTCTGAGCCAGTGCAAGTGCTGCCAATAGCAGAGGCTGGGCTGCCTTGCTTGGGGCCCATGTCCGACATGCACAGGCTGGTGTGAAAATCAATCCCTCATCGTGGGTTCAGTGAGCCACAGCTCCATGGCTCCTAAGTCTACACGCGGACATAGTTAGACATAGAGTCGTCGGAAGGGAGTGGCCATAAGGAGGGCCAAAGTTCAATATTTCGATGAACATGAGACCAACCTGGAAAGGGGCTGTGTAAGTTCATGTGCCCTCCGACAAGAAAGGAGGCCAGCCCCCTTCCCAGTCCTCTGGCCCTGGCTAAGTGCAAAGGTTCTAACCTGGGCTTTTACAAGGCCCTAGGCCCCTGAATGCCTGCTTGGTTTTGACACCAACTTGCCAGGTGCTGGAAGCTGAGCTATCCCAGCCTGAGTGGCAAGGCCCGGGCTGTGGACGGATTGGTGACTGCAAGGAGGCCCACCGACAGTGAAGCTTCTTGTACTCCCGCTTTTAGGTAATTTGGCCTTAAAACTACCTGGGGCATTGTCTGTTGGGGAATTGCCCTCGACAGGCCCCCTGGGAGAAGAACCATGAGGAAAGAAAATAAGGTTCCACAAGAAATTGTGCAGCCTTACATTTAGCCCTTGCCATCCCCTATGGAGACTCCTCTACTTACAGGAAGGAGAGCCTCATACATTTGCCAGCAAAGAGGGCCTGTAGAGGCGAGACATAGGGATTTGAAAGTCTCACTCTGGCAACTAAGGAGTGTATCTCTGGGCACAGGTGACTTCAACCTCTAGGCCCACCTGGCCCCCCAGAGGCATTCCAGATGATGACTGAACCTAGTCGGTTAAGGTACAGAATGGTCCATTCGTTTCTAGGTGCATTGTCTCTCTGAGAATGTATGAGGCATGGGTTTCTAAGATCCTTTTGGCCCCTTCCTGGCACCTTGGACCAAGGCAAACACATTGTTCTTCTGGCCTCAGGTGGTTAGGTGGTCATGTCCCTGTAAGTGTTCCACTTGAGGTGTTGAGAAATGGAGGGCCTTTCATGCGAACAGCAAGGCGAATGCTTCATAGACTGTAGACAATTACAGAAAAACGCAGATGCATAATGGAATAACGTAAGAAATGAATCAAATAAAGGGTACGCGGGAACATTACGAGAAAATCGCCATGTTGTTTCTTAAAGGTTGATTACACATAGGAACATTTTTAAAATTAGGTAATGTTAGAAAAACACAGATGACGTATGCTACAAGGAAATCACTAGCAAATATAATGCCACGTTGGCTACAATAAATCGGCCAGATCAACTCACAGCTGTTGCCTGTGTCCATCTTTATTTTTGTTTTTTATGGTACTTTTGTTTTATTTTCACTTTTTCACCGATGCCGTTCATCCTTCGACAACCCCTGGACCTGCTGGAGCTGGACTCTGGCAGCCAGGGGCCCTGTGACCAAACCTATGGCACAGTCACAAGGATGGGACTATCGGCTTCTGAAAACATGGAAGATGGAATGCACCGTGCTGGAAGCCGAGCTATCCAACCAGGTTGATGGCAGGGCCCGGGCGGTGGGCAGATCAGGACTGCAGGGCGGCCGACCGACAGGGAAGCTTCTTGGACTCCCGCTTTTATGTAATTTGGCCTTAATAAAAGTACCTGGGGCATTGTCTTTGGGGGAATTGCCCTCGACAGGCGCCCTGGGAAAAAAAAACCATTGGGGAAAGAAAATAAGGATCCGCAATGAAATTGTGCAGCCCTACATTTAGGCCTTGCCACCCCTTATAAAGACTCCTCTACCTAAAGGGGGGATAGCCTCATACATTTGCCAGCAAAGGAGGAATAAATGGATTTAAAAGCCCCACTCCGGCAACAAAGGAGTGTATCTATGGGCACAAATTACTCCTACCCCTAGGCCCACTTGGCCCCCGGGAGGCATTCCAGATGATGACTGAACCTAGGTGGTTAAAGTACAGAATGGTTCATTAGTTCCTAGGTGCATTGTCTCTCCGAGAAGATATATGGTGTGGGTTCCTAAGGCCCTCTTGGCCCCCTCCTGGCACCTCGCACCCAGGCGAATACTTTTGTTCCTCAAGCCACAAGTGGTTCAGGGAAACAACTAAGAGGTCATGTCCCTGTAACTGCTCCACTTGAGGTGTTGGCAGATAGATGACCTTTCATGAAAACAGCAAAGCAAATGCTTTCTAGATTATAGATAAACGTGGATACATAGTGAACATAATATAAGAAATTAATCAATAAGCAAAGGGCAGGAGGAAACGTTATGAGAAAATAACCATGTTATTCCTACAAGGGTGATTACACATAAGAACCTTTATAGAATTAGGTAATGCCAGAAAACATAGATGATGCACGATATAAGGAAATTGCTCACAAATATAATGCCACGTTTGCCACAGTAAAGCGGCCAGTTCAACACACTGCTGTTGTCTGTGTCCCTTTCATTTTTAATTTTTAGGCTTTTCACGTTTTCTCCGGTGCCATTCATCCTACGGGAACCCCTGGACCCGCTGGAGCTGAACCCCGGCAGCACGCCAAAGAGGAACTACTTTGAAAATAGAGCAAAGGGGTGGAAATAGATTCACAGAGGGCTCACTGGAAGCACTGTGAGCAAGGGGCCTGAATTCTTCCTTCAGAAACAGTGGGAACGCCCTGGAGCTGGGTCTGTTTCTTGCCCTTTCCCGTCAGAGGACAGGGGTGGCAGTGATTCAGCTGTGGCTGTTGGGGGCTCCTGGCTGATGGTCAAGTGGCTAGCACCTGGCCTGGTTCCAAGATTCACTTCGAGGTCCCTTTGGGCGCTATCCAAAGACTGGGGCAGAATGCACATGCATGAACCATCCAATCTGCAGGAGGAAGGCACCTCTGGCAGCCAGGGGAGGGAGGCCAGCTGGCTACCCATCCCTGCCATGACTCTAGCTGACTAAGCACCACGCCTCCAGGGACAGACAGGCCTGCTCTTCTCTGGAACAACAGACACCGCGTGCTGTCAATTGGTTCAGAAAATCACTGGCAACTCCACACCAATGTTTGGACCTGGACTGTGTACCTGACACAGACTCATGGATCCTGCAATATTCTACTTCAAACAGAGTACAATCTCCTGAGGCGCTGGCTCTCCCAGCTAGAACCTAGTATAAAAACAAGAGCAATAACAGGTAAGTAGGCACCCTGAGGACCAAAGTTCTACATTACAGAAGATAATGGGCTAGAGTTAAAATTCAGGGCCTCCTGCTATCTCCTGGCAGGCTGACTGTGTGGGGAAGAAGAAACTCGTGAGCGCTGTGGTAAAAGGAAACCTCCATTGGCTACACCTGAGCGTGTAATTCTGCAGGAGGTGTGTTTTTTTTTTTCCTTCAGAAACAGAGGCAATACGGGATTTGGAGGTTTCTCCTGTTGTTCCCATCAGGAATTAGATGCACCGTTGATGCAGAGGCAAGGGGTGCTGCTCCCAGCTGTTTGTCACGTGTTTGGAACGTGGACTTGAGGAGGTAGTCCTTGAAAGAGCCCTTTCTGTGCTGCCCAGGTCCAGAAGCATAGTGTGCCAATGGGAAGCATCTGTGTGACAGAATGAAGGGAGGTCTACCCTTCACTCCACTTACCCAGAGCTGGCCAAGCACCAAGAACTCAGGGAGGGACAAGTAGCCCAGCCTTGCTTAGACAGGAAGTTACTGTTTGCTCTCATATAGCACAGGACCAGAGCAAGAGTTTAGCGCCAATCTTTGGGCTCGGCTTGGGTGAAGGGAGTGAAAGCCCAGTCATCCCTCAATGTGTCCCAAGACGTAGAAAACAGCAAATTGGTGGGAATGGCTCCAAGGGAGACCAAGGCTCTACATTACAGATGGGAATGGGATGCTGCTGGGCATGGTCATCTACCTCATTTATCCTTGCTGCATGTGTAAGACCAGTCTGTCCCCCAAACTCTGGCACGGCGTGAAGACATGCATACGTTTCCTGCTTGGCAACGTCATATGAGCTAGGCCTCTCGTTTGGACAAGAGTTCTAATGGGGAGTTACAAGCGGTCCTGCTGCCAATCTATGCCTGCATCACCCAGACTCACCCAAGGGTCCCAGGTTAAAGTGGAGGCTATTGCTCTGAGACACTCAATGTGAATGGGGGCCAGCGATTTCCTGGTTTCAAAAAAAGAGGCCAAAAGAATGGAAAGAAATCGACACAGGGCCAAATGCTTCATGACAAAGGAGAGCAGAATGAGACTGAGAAGCACACACCTAGCACAATCTCCCGAGGAGCTAACTGTTGTCTATCGTAAGAAACACCTATGGGCAGAGGCAAAGGGAAACATCCATGGCCTACGCCTGGGTACTCAGTTAGCATGAGGCCTCTACCTTTCTTTTAGAAGGAGAAGGAAGGCTCCTTACCTTGGCTCCTTTGTATGCCCTATCCCTCAGGACACAGAAAGAGCAGTGATTCGGTGGCATCATGGTATGGGTCCTGCTGGTGCTTTAGGTGTGGTAACCAAGTCATGGTGCAGGATTCCTTGTAAGGGCTGTTTTGGTTGAATTGCCCTGCAGTCTACTGTGCATGCATGATCCATCTGCCTTAGAGGGTGAAGACACTTCAATCAGCCAGGGCAGAAAGGCAAGCTGGCTTCCCTTCACAGAGATAACTGGGCCAGTCAAGGAATAGGCACTCATGGACAGGAGGGTCCTACTTCTTGGGATTAAGAAACTGGTATTTCTGACCTAGCACAGGGCCATCACTAATCCTGGACGTTGGTTATGTGGCTGACAGACCAAGTCCACCTGGTTGTGAGCCATGACCTAGTTATGAAAACAGAAAATGGATGGGAAGGGCTATAAGGAAGGCCAAGTTTCTACATGACACAGGACATGAGGGTAAAGGGGAAATGAAAAGCCCCTTCAACCTCATAGCTTCTCCTCCAACCAGAAGGAAGGCCAGCTCCCCCTCAAACCCTGGCATTGCCTACCAATGGGCACTCTGTGCTGGGCACCTTCCAGGGCCATATGCCTCCCATTGTCCACACGCGTCTGAAAGGCACATGATGAGGGACCCTGTGTCCCAACTAGGCCAGAGACATCAGACTTGGCCAGATTCCCCCCCTTAAGGAAAGGATGTTTCTCTGGGACACTGGCTCTGAGTGGCACCCAGGGAGAAACCACTTTGCAAACAGACCAAAAGAGATTCATTGAAAGGGAAATGCCAAAGGCCAAAGTGGTTCATTATTATTGACCCTGGTAGGTCAGAATGAAGGCAGAATGAAGTGTCCAGAATGACAATTTCCCCCCAATGTCCTGCCTAAGGAGGAAGCAACACCTGAGGCCAAAGAAAAACTAAACCTCTAAGGGAAAACCTCCTGAAAGCCTAGTCTGCAAGGGGTCTGCCAATATTGTTCTGCAAGCGAGGGACAGCTTCCGGCCTTGGGTGTTTTCCCTGCCATTCTCATCAGGAGATAGAGGCAGCAGGGATTCAGGGGTAGTGGGTCCATGCTCCAGGCTGTCGCTCAAGTGTTTGCAACCGTTCCTGTGGCACATTAGGTTGTAAAGGGCCACTGTCTCCACTGACTAGGTCTTGGAACGTAGCTCGTATGCGTGGATTCTGTGCTCCTCAGAATCTGAGGCCGAGAAGTACGTGCTCTCTGAGAGCAGGGCTATCTTTCCTGTGGGTTGTCAGAAAATAATTACTCTTGGTGGGCACAGAAGCAGCGTGAGGACTCGCCATCCACGCCTGGGAGCTCACTGAGTGATTGACAGCCTCGCTGGCCTACACAGCCTACAAGCCAAGTGCTAGTTAGCAACTAGCATGGGCATGGAATGGCTCTGAGGACAGCCAAAATTTTCATTCAGATGAGAATGGGAGAAAGCTGAGAGGGAAATGTGTTGTGCCATTGCCCTTGTGCCAGAAGTGAGGTCAGCTGCCTCCCCACACCTTTTGGCCCTAACTATACACAAATATTCTCTGCTGGGTACTTTCCCCTGACCTACATCTAATGTTGTCAATATAGATCTGGAGGGCATGTTGCAAGGCTCCTAGGGCCCAACCTATTCTGCTATCACAAGAACTCAGTCAGAATCCCCAATTACATACAGTCAGAGGGAATTGCTCTGAACCATGGGCCCTGATGTGTCCATGACAGATTCTGGTTTTCAAAAGAGTAAAATGGGGCACCTGGGTAACTCACTCGCCTAAACCTCAACTCTTGGTTTCTGCTTAGGTCATGGTCTCACAGTCCTTGAGTTTGGGTCCCATGTCGGGCTTTGTGCTGAGAGCTCGAAGCCTGGAGCCTGCTTCACTTCTGCGTCTCCATCTCTCTCAACCCTTCCTCTGTTGTCTCTCTCTCTCTCTCTCTCTCTCTCTCTCACACACACACACACAGACCCACACACACAGACCCACACACAATTAAATAAATATTTTAAAAAATTAAAAGAGAAAAAGGATGGGGCTAATGGGGCTCTTGGTGGCTCAATTGGTTAAGTATCGTTCCATCGCTAAGGTCATCATCTAATGGTTTGCAAGTTCAATCCCCACATCAGGTTCTCTCCTGTGAGCAAGGAGCCTACTTGGGATCATCTGTCCCTCTCTACTACTCACCACAGGCTCGCTCCCTCTCTCTCTCTCTTTCTCTTTCGTTCTCTTCTCTCTCTCTGTCTCTTGTCTCTCTCTACCTCCTTCTTAATCTGAAATAAAAATAAACACAAAAAGAGGAACACAGTGGAAATAGATACGCAGAGGGACAGAGTTCCTATCAGACATGTGAGTGGGATAAGTCTGAGGATGTTATGACTACTGCAATCCCCTGGCAAGCTGACTGTCTCAGGAATAAGAAACACATATGGGCTAGGGCAAAGGGAAACCTCCAGTGTTTATACTGGGATCCCTCATGGCAAGATGCCTGTATTCTTACTTGAGAAAGAGAAGGAAAGTTTCGGGTGTTCACTGTTTTCCCTTCCCATCCAATGAGTGGATAGTGGCAGCAGCGTTTCCAGGGCAGTGAGTTTGTGCTCAAGTGTTTTGAACTGGACTGTGGTTCAGTAGTTCTTGAATGGTCTCTTTCAATTCCAACTCTCAGTCTCACCAAGGTCTTGTCACTCTGGGATGCCCTGCGTCCTCAGATTTGCCTTCAAGTACTCTGTTGGCAAAGACAAGACCAGGGCAATTCACGCTGCCCCGAGGATTGCTTGTGTGTAGTCGGGGTCAAAGGTATCAGGAGGGAGCTATATTGACTTCTGGGACAAAAGGAACTTGGAGCTGGGCAATTCCTTCTCAGCTTTATCCCATTCTCAGCTGAAATGAAAACTTGTGGCCCTGTGTGTAGCCATTCCAATTCCCTGGCTGCAATGATAGCTATATTTGGGTCCCAGGCAAGGCTAATGAGGTTGTTTCCCACATAGTGAGTTCCCAACCCTAACCCTAAGGAGTTCTCACTCTGGTCTGTGCTAACCAAGAACAACTAGTTTTTAAATTCTGAAAGGACAGATTGCCTTGCTGAGAGTACTTGCCATCTGGCTGGCTGAAAGAACAAACGATGGTGAGCCAAGTTGTCTCCCTCCGTAGCCGAGAGAAATGTCATCATCCTCTACGGCGGGTGGATCAGGCATACACAAGACACTGCAGGAGACTTCAGCCCAAAAAAGCGATTAGAAGGAATATGGCAGCATGACTTGGTTACAACACCTAAAGCCTCAACTGAACCCCTAAACTTCTACCACTGAAACACTGCTCTCTGTGATCTGAGGGGTATGGCATAAAAGGAACCAAGGTCGGGAGCCTTGCTTCTCCTTTAAAAGAAAGGTGGAGGCCTCATGCTGAGTACCCAGGTGTAGGCCATGGATATCTCCCTTTGTCTCTGCCCATGGGTGTTTCTGAGACAACAGTTAACTTCTCCGGAGATTGTGGTAGGTGTGTCCTTCTCAGTCTCATTCTCCTCTCCTTTGTCATGAAGCTCTTTGTCCCTGTGGCGATTTCTCTCCATTCTTTGGCCTTCTTTTTTTGAAACCAGGATCTCGCTGGCCCCCATTCACGTTGAGTGTCTCAGAGCAATATCCTCCACGTTAACCTGGGGGATCTGGGTGCGTCCTGGTGACTCAGGCACAGATTGCCAACAGGACCTCTTGTTACTCCCCATTAGAACTCTTGTCCCAAAGACAGGCCTAGCGCATATGGAGTTGCCAAGCAGGATATGTATGCATGTTTGAGGCAGTGCCAGAGGTTGGGGGACAGACAGGTCTTACACATGCAGCAAGGATAAATGAGGTAGATGTCCATGCCCAGCAGTATCCCGTTCCCGTCTGTAATGTAGAGCCTTGGTCTCCCTTGGAGCCATTCCCACCAACCTGTTATTTTCCAAGTCTTGGGACACATTGAGGGAGGCCTGGGCTTTCACTCCCTTCACCCAAGCCGAGCCCAAAGATTGGCGCTAAGCTCTCGCTCTGGTCCTGTGCTATGTGAGAGCAAACGGTAACTTCCAGTGTAAGGAAGGATGTCCTTCTTGTCTCTCCCTGAGTGCTTGGTGCTTGGCCAGCTCTGCTGGGTAAGGGCAGTGAAGGGTGGACCTCCCTTCATTTCGACTCACAGATGGTTCCCATAGGCACACTATGCTTCTGGACCTGGGCAGCACAGAAGGGGCTCCTTCAAGGACCACTGCATCAGGTCCAGGTTCCAAACACGTGCCAAACATCTAGCAGCAGAACCCCTTGCCTCCGCATCAATGGTGCATCTCTTTCCTGATGGGAAGGACAGGACAAAGCACCAAATCCCTTTTTGCCTCTCTTTCTGAAGGAAGAAAATACACCTCCTGCAGATTGCACGCTCAGGTGTAGCCAATGGAGGTTTCCTGTTACCACACCCTCACGGGTTTCTTCCTGCCCACACAGTCAGCCTGCCAGGAGAGAGCAGGAGGCCCTGAATTCTAACTCTACCCATTCATTAACTTCTGTAATGAAAAGCTTTGGCCCTCGGGGTGTCAACTTGCATGTTATTGCCCTTGTGTTCAAAGTACGATCTGTCTGGGGGCCATTCTGAGCCAGAGCCTCAGAAATGTACTCTGAACTACATTTTTGCAGGATCCATGGCTCTGTGTCAGGCACACAGTCCAGGTCCACAAATTGGTGTGGGGTTGCCAGTGAGTTCCTGAGCCAATTGACCACGATCAGTGTCTGGTATCCCAGACGGTAGCCCGTCTGTCCCTGGGGGCTTGGTGCTTAGTCAGCTAGAGTCATGGCAGGGATGGGTAGCCAGCTGGTCACCCTCCCCTGGCTACCAGAGGTGCCTTCCTCCTGCTGAGTAGATGGTTCATGCATGTGCACTCTGCCTAAGCCACTGGAGGGTGCCCAAAGGGACGTTGTAGTAAATCTTGGAGCCAGGCCAGGTTCTAACCGGTTGATCATCAGCCTGGGGCCCCAAACAGCCACAGCTGAATCACTGCTGCCACTGTCCTCTGAAGGAAAGGGCAAGAAACAGACCCAGGTCCAGGGAATTCCCTCTCTTTCTAAAGGAGGAAGGCAGGCCCCTTGTTCACAGAGCTCCCGGGAATAGCCAGTAAAGCGCCCCTTCACCAAAGCCCACAGGTGTTGCTTATTCCTGAGACAGCCAGCTTGCTAGCCTTTTGCTGTAGTCACTGCATTACCACCACAGCCCTTTCTGATTCCTACTTAAGACCTCTGGCCCTCTGTGAATCTATTTTCACCACTTTGCTCTATTTTCAAAGTAGTTCCTCGCTGGGTGCATTCCATCTTCCATGTTTTCAGAGGCTGGTCCCTGGTGTTCAGCTGGGTATCCTAGTCCCAGTTTTGTGACTGTGTCTAGGTTAGGTCACAGGGTCCCTGGCAAGTTGGTGTCAAAACCATGCAGTCATTCAGGGGCCTAGGCCATCGGAAAGGCCCAGATGAGAACATTGGCAATTTTTCTGGTCCAGAGGATGGAAAGGGGGCTGGCCACCTACTGTGTGGAGGGAACACGAAGCTACACAGCCCCTTTCCAGATTGACCCCATTCCTACTGAAATATTGAAACATGAGGCCCTCGTTATGGCGACTCCCTTCCCAAGGCTCTATGTCCAACTATGTCCCCGTGTAGATGTAGGAGCCATTGGAGCTGTGGCTCACTAAACCCACACCCAGGGATTGATTTTCACACCACCCTATGCGTGTTGGACATGGTCCCCACGCAAGGCAAGCCAGCCCCTGCTAATGGCTGTACTTGCACTGACTCAGACTTGGGTTTACCTTCCTTCTGGGGCACAGAGGGGCCAGTGGGACCCCAGTGGGCATCGGTGGTGGGTGCAGGTCCCCAGCACAAGGAGGTTCCTGGGACAGGTGCCAAGGCATGAACGGCCCTGTGCATCAAGGCAGTGCCCTAGCAACCTCAGTGGTCCAGCAAAGCCATTCGGGGCTCATGGTGTGGCAACCTTGGCATTGGCCTGTGCATTGCTGTCCTCCTTCAGCATACTCCACAATAGCCACAGTGAGAGTTCTGGCTGGCAGGCCTAGGTCCACAGCCGCCCTTGCAAGGACTGTGGTAGAAGGCAGGGACTGGCACCTAGGGTGGAACCCATTGGGGCAGCACCTGGTGTTTGCCTCCTTACCAGTTCGCTTCTCCCAGCCCCTGTTTGGAGCACCAAAGGCCTCTCACATGTGTACCCTCACAGGAAATGGATAGTTATGGTGGGTTGTGTTGATGAAAGCCAGGATTAACCTATAAGAAGGATGTACTGAGTCGTGGTGTTGGCCAGTGTGCAATATGCCTGCAAGAAATGCAGAGGTTGGCAACAGCACAGCGTTGCCTCGTCTGTTCACATATCATTAAGGTTGCCCTGTTTTAAAATGAATAGATCTTGCCCTGAGCATCATTCAGAGAGTGGAACAACTTCCCATTTTACGTTAGTTCTTGTCTTTTCCAGAGGCTTGAAAACGCGAGAGGCTCTGGTGGGGTGATGGAGATATAAGTCGTGGAGGGAGAGCCAAGGCCAGTTGACCCATTATGATCAGATGGAACTCTGGAGAGTCCCAACACTCTACATACAGGAGAACGCTGAAAGCATTTGTTCTGTAGCTGTTGTCTAACTAAGGGGAGTTAGCTCATCCTAATTCGAGGTGCCCCCAGAGCACCCTCGTCCTTTCTTCTGGAGTCTGCGCCAAGGATGGCCCTGGGTCCAGCAGACACCTACTAATTTCAGGCATTCCTTGTCCATGTTTGGGCCATTGAGCCTGCAGCCAAGCAAATGGATGCGGCTGCCCCATGGCAGAGCTCTCTCTACCCCTTTTCTTCTTTCTCCCTTGTCACTTCCCTAGGGTCTACTTCTTCTTGAAAACATCATCAGTATGTATGTGCCAAGGCACATGTGGGGATAGTAAACTGGATAGGAAAATGACCGCACATGGACAGCAAGTGAGCATGATTCCTCTCAGAATATTAGACTTTCTCATTTCTAATCTCTATTGGTCGTGACCTGCACCCAATAATGATACCCGTGGTCCTGCGGCCCATCTGTGCCCCAGATGGAAGGTAAATCCAAGACGGGTAAGTGCAAGTGCTGTCTCTGGTAGTGGTTGAGCTGCTTTGCTGGGCCCCACCTGCAACGTGCACAGGCTGGTGTGAAATCGTATCCCTGGGCACGGGTCGAGTGAGTGACAGCTCTATGGCTCCTAAGTCAAAACAGAGAAATTGGTAGATAAAGAAACCTGGGAGGGCCATAGGAGGACCCAAGTTCCACATATCCGGATATTTCTCTGGGACACAGGCTCTGAATGGCACCCAGAGAGAAGGGTCTTTGTATACCGAAAAAAAGGTTTTCGTTGAAACGGAAATGCGAATGGCCAAAGTGATTCATTACTGAAGAGCCGGGGACACAGGTTAGAATGAAGTGTCTAGAATGACAATTTCCTGGCAAGGTCCTGCGTAAGGAGGAAGAACACCTGAGGCCAGAGAAAAACTAAAACTCTAAAGGGAAAACCTCCGGAAAGTCCAGTCTGCAATGGGTCTGCCTATGTCCTTCTGCCACAGAGGGATAGCTTCTGGCCTTGGCTGTTTTTCCTGCCGTTCCCATCAGGAGATAGAGGCAGCAGGGATTCAGGGGTAGTGGGTCCATGCTCCAGGCTGTCGCTCAAGTGTTTGCAACCGTTTCTGTTATGCATTAGATGGTGAAGGGCCACTGTCTGCACTGACCAGGTCCTGGAACAGAGCTCGTATGCGTGGATTCTGTGCTCCTCAGAGTCTGAGGCCAAGCAGTAAGTGCTCTCTGAGAGCAGGGCTATCTTTCCTGTGGGTTGTCAGAAAATAATTTCCCTTGGTGGGCACAGAAGCAGCGTGAGAACTCACCATCCATGCCTGGGAGCACACTGTGCGATTGACAGCCTCACTGGCTCACGCAGCCTGCAAACCAAGTCCTAGTTAGCACATAGCATTGGCATGGGAATGGCTCTAAGGACAACGAAAGGTTCCTTTCAGATGAGAATGGGAGAAGGCTGAGAGGGAAATGTGTTGCGCCACTTGCCCTTGTCCCAGACGTGAGGTCAACTGCCTTCCCACACCCTTTGGCCCTAACTACGCACACATATTCTCTGTTGGGTACCTTCCCCTGACCTCCATCTCATGTTGTCAATTTAGATCTGGAAGGCATGTTGCAAGGCTCCTAGGGCCCAAGTGATTGTGCTATCACAAGAACTCATCCAGAATCCCCAATTAAAATCAGAGGGAATTGCTCTGAACCATGGGCCCTGATGTGCCCATGGAAGATTCTCATTTTAGAGAGGGTAAAAGGGGGCACCTGGATGACTCATTCCCCTAAACCTCAACTCTCGGTTTCTGCTCAGGTCATGGTCTCCCAGTTCTTGAGTTCGGGTCCCAAGTCGGGCTTTGTGCTGAGAGCTCGAAGCCTGGAGCCTGCTTCAGAGTCTTTGTCTCTCTCTCGGCCCTTTTCTGCTTGCGATGTCCCCCTCTCTCTTTCTCTCACTCACTCTCTCAAAAGCGAAATACATGTTTTAAACTGTTAAAAGACATGGGGCTACGGGGGCTCTTGGGTGACTCACTGGTTAAACATTGCTTCATTGCTCAAGTCATGATCTTATGGTTTGCAAGCCCTCCCCCACATCAGTTCTCTCCTGTGAGCAGGGAGACGCCTTGGGATCATCTGTCCCACTCTACCCCTCACTGCCTGCTCTCTCTGTCTCTGTCTCCCTCTCCTCTCTCTTTCTCTCTGTCTCTCCCTCTCTCTGAAAAGTAATAAAAACACACAAAGGAGAGGGAAATGGTGGAATGGGTACATAGAGACACAGTGTTCCTATGAGAGATGCCAATGGGATAATTCTGTGGATGAAATGACTCCTACAATCTCCTGGCAAGCTGACTGTGTCAGGAATAAGAAACACCTATGGGCAAGGGCAAAGGGAAACCTCCACTGTTTGCAGTAGGAGTCTTCATGGCAAGATACCTTATTCTTACTCGGGAAAGAGAAGAAAAGCTTCGGGAGTTCTCTCTTTTCCTTTTGTCACCTGATCAAAGGAGAGAGGCAGCAGGGTTACCAGGGGCGTGGTTTTGTGTTCAAGTGTTTTGAACTGGCCTGTGGTGCAGTAGTTCTTGAATGGTGTCTTTCAGTGCTAACAAGGTCCTCGAGAATGGTGCCCACGGGGGAGCCAACTGGTCTTCAGAGCAAAAGCGTCCTTAACATGCAGGGAGGGAGACACGTTGGCTAACCATCATTTCTTTTCTCAGCCAGCCAGACACCAAGTACTCCCAGGAAGGCAATCTTTCCTTGGGGATATCAGAAACTGATTGCTCTTGGTTTAGCACAGACAAGAGTCAGAGCTCATTAGGAATGTCTGGGCACTCCCTATGTGGGGGATGGCCTCCTTGGCCTTGCCTGGGACCCAAGACGTAATTATCAATACAGCCAGGGAATTGCAACGGCTACACACACGGCCAAAGGCTCTCATTTCAGCTGAGAATGAGATACAGTTGAGAAGCAACGGTCCAGCTCCATGTTCCTCTTGTCCCAGAAGTAAGGATAGCTCCCTCCTGATCCCTCTGACCCTGTGTACACACATGCATTCCTGCTGGGCACCTTGAAATGCCCTGGGCTTACCTTTGCCAACAGGGTACTGAAAGGCAATTTATTTTATTTTATTTTATTTTTTGAGTTCCATCCAAATTAGTTAGCCTCTAGTGCAACAATGATTTCAAAAGTAGATTCCTTAACACTTCTTACCCAGTTAGCCCACACCCCCTCCCACAACACGTCCAGGGACCCTCTGTGTGTTCTCCATATTTAAGAGTCTCTTATGTTTTGGCCCCCTCCCTGTTTGGAGATTATTTTTGCCTCCCTTCCTTTATGTTCATCTGTTCTGTGTCTTAAAGGCCTCCGATGAGTGAAGTCGTAGGATATTTGTGTTTCTCTGACTGACTACTTTCGCGTACCATAAAACCCTCTAGTTCTGTCAATGTAGTTGCAAAAGGCAAGATGACGTTCTTTGTGACTGCTGAGCAACACTCCATTGTATATATCGACCACACCTTCTTTATGCATTCATCCGACCGATGGACATTTGGGCTCTTTCCATACTTTGGCTATTGTTGATAGTGCTGTTATAGAAGTTGGGGCGCATGTGCCCTTTCGAAACAGCCTTCCTGTATCCCTTGGATAAATACCTAGTAGTGCAATTGCTGGGTCGTAGGGAGGTTCCATTTTTAAGTTCTTGAGTAATGTCCAGAGCGGCTGCACTGCTTGCATTCCCACCAGCAATGCAAAGAGATCCTGTTTCTCCCCAGCCTCGCCAACCTCAGGTGTTGCCTCCGTTGTCAATGTTGGTCTTTCTGGCAGGGATAAGGTGGTATCCCATTGTGGTTTTGATGTGTAATTCCCTGATGGTGAGTGATGTTGAGCATTTTTTCATGTGTCGGGTGGCCATCTGGAAGTCGTCTTTGGAGCAGTGTCTCTTCATGTCTTTTGCTCATTTCTTCACTGGAGTGTTTGTTTTTTGGGTGTCGACTTTGATAAGTTCTTTCTAGATTTTGGATACGAACCCTTTATCTGATATGTCGTTGGCACATAGCTTCTCCCATTCTCTCGGTTGCCCTTTAGTTTCGAGGACAGTTTCCTTCGCTGTGCAGAAGCTTTTTATTTTGATGAGGCCCCAATAGTGCATTTTCCCTTTTGCCTCCTGAAAGGCAATTTTTCAGGGACCCTGTGGCCCAGCATATCCCAGAGTGACAAGAACGGGGCCAGAATCCCTAGATAAACGTAGAGGAAATGGTTCTGTGACAGTGTGCCTGAATGGACAACAGGGAGAACTGAGCTTGGAAAAGAGCAACAGGGTGGAGGAGAATACACAGAAGGCCAAAGGTCTTTATGAACCGAAGAGAATGGCACATAGCAGAAAAAATGAAGCGACTAGCAGAATCTCCGGGCAAGATGGTTGTCTCAGCAGTAAGAACACTGTGGGGGCTACAACAAAGGAGACCTCCTGCGTTGTTCCTTCAAAAGGAGATGGAAAGTTTCTGGCCTTGGATTTTTTTTTTTCCCTCTCCTCTGAGACAGTCATGCTATACAGTTAGCAGCTTGTAGGTTGTGGCTGACCCTCAAGTGTTTGGAAAGTGCCTCTGTTGTACTGGTGCTTGCATGGGTTCTTCCTGCACATTCTGCAGGGCCTGAAGGATTCTGCAAATGGGTGAACTGTCTGCTCTTCAGAATGCGGGCATCTGTAGAAGATAGTGGTTGCAATTCTGCTAACTATTCCCATGCCAACTTGTCTTCAATATGTGTCTGTGCGGGGGGGAGGGGCAGGTAGGGGGCACGGGGGAGGTCAGTGGATCCTTCTGTGTAGCAGATACTGAATGCTTTCAGATAGCCTGGGAGCCACGTGGGAACTTTCCACCAATCCCTGGTTTTTCACTGAGTTACTGACAGGCCCATTGTGCCTAGTGGAAACCAGGATATAAATAGATGAACCACAAGGGATGGGCACATGGAAGGCTCAGTCGGTTACGTGGCTGACTCGTGATTTCAGCTCAGGTCATGATTTCATCGTTGTGAGGCCATGCCCCACATCAGGCTTTGTGCTCACGGCACGTAGCCTGCTTCGGATCAGGTGTCTCCCTCTTTCTGTCCCTACCCCACACCTGCTAGCGCTCTCTCTCTCTCTCTCTCTCTCTCTCTCCCCCACTCAAAAATGAAAAATGTTTGAAATCAGGATTCACAAAGGAAAGCAAACCAGTGACAGAATGGGAATGGACACATGGAAGGCCAAAGTTCTTCCTTAACTACGAGAACGAGAACAAGCAAAGAATAGAGTGACTAGTAGAATCTATGTGAAGCTGGCTGTCCTCAGAATAGGAAGCACCTCTGCAGTGGGGAAGGTGGAACAAAACCACTGGTTTTACCTGGAAGCCCAGTCCAGAGGAAATCTTCTTCTGGAATTCAAATGAGAACGGGATACAACTGAAAAAGTACCGTATGGCTCACAGTTTCCTTGTTGCAGAAGCAAGACTGGTTTTCTAACTCCTCTGGGCCCGCATACAGGCCAACATTCTGTGCTGGGCCCCTCCAATGCACTAGGTTTCCTGATGTTCGCATGGTTCTCAAACACACGCGATGAGAGGCCCCGTAGCCCAAAGTATCCCAGAGTCCAGAGAACTTGACCCAAACCCTCACTTAAAATGAGAAAGAACTGCTCATAAAACCTGGCCCCAAATGCCTACCAGCGGAAACGTAGTTTGAAAAAAGACCAGAAATGGACATGGGTACACAGAGGCCCAACGATCTTTCTTACAGAGTAGACAAGGAAAAAGCAAAGGATAAAGCGACGAGCATAACCTCAAATGTAAGACGCTCCAACGTGTTGCACCCAGAGAAATGTCCCCTGACTAAACCTGAGGCCCCCACTGCAAGCAGTGTTTATCTAGAAGGTTGGTAAGCCCGGAATTCTTCTGGCCATTGCCTTTCCTCCTGCCCTGTCCATCAAGTATAGATGCAGTATTCCTTCAGTGATCGAAGGTCTCCTTGTGGGCCTTCAAGTGTTTGGAACCTGGCTCTGGTGCAGGTAGAGCATCTGTAATGTAGAGCCTTGGTCTCCCTTGGAGCCATTCCCACCAACCTGTTATTTTCCAAGTCTTGGGACACATTGAGGGAGGCCTGGGCTTTCACTCCCTTCACCCAAGCCGAGCCCAAAGATTGGCGCTAAGCTCTCGCTCTGGTCCTGTGCTATGTGAGAGCAAACGGTAACTTCCAGTGTAAGGAAGGATGTCCTTCTTGTCTCTCCCTGAGTGCTTGGTGCTTGGCCAGCTCTGCTGGGTAAGGGCAGTGAAGGGTGGACCTCCCTTCATTTCGACTCACAGATGGTTCCCATAGGCACACTATGCTTCTGGACCTGGGCAGCACAGAAGGGGCTCCTTCAAGGACCACTGCATCAGGTCCAGGTTCCAAACACGTGCCAAACATCTAGCAGCAGAACCCCTTGCCTCCGCATCAATGGTGCATCTCTTTCCTGATGGGAAGGACAGGACAAAGCACCAAATCCCTTTTTGCCTCTCTTTCTGAAGGAAGAAAACACACCTCCTGCAGATTGCATGCTCAGGTGTAGCCAATGGAGGTTTCCTGTTACCACAGCCCTCACGTATTTCTTCCTGCCCACACAGTCAGCCTGCCAGGAGATAGCAGGAGGCTTGAATTCTAACTCTACCCATTGACTTCTGTAATGAAAACCTTTGGGCTTCAAGGTGCCTACTTGCATGTTATTGCTCTTGTTTTCAGACTAGGTTCTACCTGGGCGCCATTCTGAGCCAGAGCCTCAGAAATGTACTCTGAACTAGAATATTGCAGGATCCATGGGTCTGTGTCTGCTTCCTAGCCCAGGTCCAAACATCGATGTGGAGTTGCCACTCAGTTCCTGGGCCAATTAACAGCACTCAGTGTGTGGTATCCCAGAGGAGAGCAGGCCCGTCTGTCCCTGGGGTCTTAGTGCTTAGTCACCTAGAGTCATCGCAGGGATGGGTAGCCAGCTGGCCTCCCTCCCCTGGCTACCAGAGGTGCCTTCCTCCTGCAGATTAGATGGTTCCTGCTTGGGCACTTTGCCCCAGGCCCTGGATAGTGCCCAAAGGGACGTTGAAGTGAATCTTGGAGCCAGGCCAGATTCTCTCCACTTGACCGTCAGCCATGAGCCCCAAAGAGCCATAGCTGAATCACTGCCACCCCTGTTTTCTGATGGGAAAGGGGAAGAAACACACCCAGGTCCAGGGCTTTTCCTCTCTTTCTGAAGGAAGAGCACAGGCCCCTTACACACAGGGCTCCCGGGTGTAGCTTGTAAAGGGCTCCCTTCACCCAAGCCCACAGGTGTCGCCTATTCCTGAGACAGCCAGCTTGCTAGCATTTGGCCCTAGTCACTGCATTATCCACATCAACCAATTCTTAGTCCTAGTGAAGACCTCTGGCCCTCTGTGAATCTATTTTCACCCCTTTGCTCTATTTTCAAAGTAGTTCTTCTCTGGGTGCATTCCATCTTCCATGTTTTCCGTGGCTGATTAGGTGTTCAGCTGGAGATCCTAGTCCCATCTTTGTGACTGTGCCATCGTTTTGGTCACAGGGCCCCTGGCACATTGGTGTCAAACCCGTGCAGGCATTCAGAGGCCTAGGGCATTGGGATGGAGATATCAATGGCCCACGTTCTTCACTGCAGATGAGGACAGCATTGCCGGAGTCCAATTCCAGCAGGTCCATGGGTTCCCGTAGGATGGAATAGCGTCGGTGAAAATAAAACAAAACTAAATAAAACACTAAAGCAGAAAAACTAAAAGTAATCTAAAAATGAACACAGACAACAGCAGTGTGTTCAACTGGCCGATTTATTGCAGACAACGTGGCATTATATTGGCTAGTGATTTCCTTGTAACATATGTCATCTACGTTTTTCTAACATTCCCTAATTTTAAAAATGTTCTTAGTGTATTCAACCTTTCAGAAATAACATGGAGATTTTTTCCTAATATTCCCGCATACCCTTTGATCATTGATTAATTTCTTACAATATTCCATTATGCATCTGCGTTTATCTATAATCTACAAAGCATTTGCTTTGCTGTTCTCATGAAAGGCCCTCCTTTTCTCAACACCTCAAGTGGAACACTTACAGGGACATGACTTCTGAACCACATGAGGCCAGAAGAACAATGTGTTTGCCTCGGTCTGAGGTGCCAGGAGGGGGGCCGAAAAAAACTTAGAAACCTATGCCTCATACATTCTCAGAGAGACAATGCACCTAGGAACGAATGAACCATTCTGTACCTTAACTGACTAGGTTCAGTCATCATCTGGAATGCCTCCGGGGGGCCAGGTGGGCCTAGGGGTTGAAGTCACCTGTGCCCAGAGATACACTCCTTAGTTGCCAGAGTGAGACTTTCAAATCCATATGTCTCTCCTTAGTCGGCTGTCTTTGCTGGAAAATACATGACGCTCTCCTTCCTGTAAGTAGAGGAGTCTCCATAGGGGATGGCAAGGGCTAGATGTAAGGCCACTGAATTTCTTGTGGAACCTCATTTTCTTCCCTAATGGTTCTTTTCCCAGGGGGCCTGTCGAGGGCAATTCCCCAAGAGACAATACCCCAGGTACTTTATTAAGGCCAAATTACCTAAAAGCGGGAGTACAAGAAGCTTCACTGTCAGTGGGTCGCCTTGCAGTCAGCAATCTGGCCACAGCCCGGGCCTTGCCACTCAGCTGGGATAGCTTGGCTTCCAGCACAGCATAATGCTGAGAGTGAAATGAGTAGCTAAGCTCCTTCTGGCCCCACAAGTGAGGCCTTCCCTCCCAGCTCCTCTGGACTTGGCCCGTGGGCAGACATACTGTCCCGGGCACCTTGCAATGCCTTAGGCCTCCCTTTGTCAGCAGACTTATGATAGGCACATCTCAAGGGGCCCCGTTGCTCAACCTATCCCTAAGGAAGTTGAGCTCAATGCCACTGTCCACTTAAAAGTGGAGGAGATCTTTCTTGGACACTGGCCCTGAACGTCTCACAGGGAAGACCCAGTGTGAAAAAGGGCCAAATGATAGAAACAGATGCATGGAGTGCCAAAGTTCTCCTTATCAAATGAGAATGGAAGAAATGTGAGAATGAAGTGACCAGCAGACTGTTGTGGCAAGCTGGCTGTCTTAGTCATGAGAAACACCTCTTGGCTGTGGCAAAGGAATCCTCCATTGGCTCCCCTGGCCACCAGTTTTGCGAGAATTCTCCCCTTGGAACTTCTGAAAGGGAGGAGAAGCTTCTGGCACTGAGTGGGTTTCTCACCCTAAGCTACAGTGGATAGTCACCAGTGGTTTGCGTGTAAATGGGTATTGACACTTATGTGTTTGGAATCAGGCTCTGTGCAAGTATTCCTTGAACAGGCAATGCCCTGGCCAGTTCTGGAAGCTAAGTGCCCACCTGGAAACCATTTACTTTTCCCTATGAAGGCATCTCAAGCAGCCAGGGGAGGGAGGCAAGCTGGGTAAGCATCAAGGCCAAGCTCTGCATGGTCAGTCACAGGTAGTGAACCGTTATTTGGGAATATCAGAAACTGATTGCTCTAGGCTAGCATAGGGATGGAGTGGGAGCTTGCCCCCAATTCCCCGGGCATTCGCTGTGGGAGTGAAAGCCCTACCACCTTTCAGTGTGACTCAAGACCTCCTTAGAAAAACAAGTAGGGGATCCAAATGCATCAATGATGGGTCAAAGGTCTTCATTTCAGCAGAGACTAGGATACATCTGAGAAGAAACTGACGAGCTCTGTTGCTCTTCTCCCCACAATTGACGGTGCTTCCTCCCAATTCTCTGGCTTGGCCTAGGCACCAACAGTTTGTGTGGCACCTTCAAGGGCCCTATGTCTCTTTCTTGTCAAAACATCTCTAAAAGGCAAGTCCCAAGGGGCTTTTCGCCCAGCCTATGCCAGAGTCAGGATGACATGGCCAAGCTCCCCACTTACAATGAGGGGACATTGCTCTTAGGTCTGGCCTTGAATTCCCCACAGTGCGGACTTACAACAAGGGCAAGGGGATGGGAATGGATACCCAGAAAGCCAAAGATCTTCATTTCACATGAGAATGGGATAATTCTGGGAAGAAAGAGAACAGCACAATCTCCAGTCAAGCTTGCTGTTTTCTGAAGGAACAAACACACGTGCGCTGGGTAAATGGGAATCATCCATCTGCTTCATGAGCGAGCAGCAGAAGGAATGCTGAGGGCCAAACACAAGCTAGCATTACCTGACCACCCCCAGGTGGGATAGGTGTGACATTCCCCTGGCACTCCTGGCTGCCCAAGGCCAAAGGAAATGACAGAAAACAAGTGGGTAAAGTGACAGAGCCTCCACCACTTGACAAGTATCTTAGGAAGTTGCAAGAAAAAGGCAGGGGCTTCTTCTTCAGAACCCTACAGATTCATTTTCCCAGAGTCCCAACATCACCCTGTCCTCCCTAGTAATGTGAGGAACAAAGGCAAGAAGAAAATGGCATCTAAAACTGAATTTCCTGGGGTGCCTGGGAGGCTGAGTCCCTTAAGCCTCAGACTTTAACTCAGATCGAGTTCTCACAGTTTCTGTCTTCCAGGCTCATAGGGGCTCTGGGCTGACAGCTCATTGTCTGGAGACTCCTTCAGATTCAGATTCTGCATCTCCCTCTCTCTCTTCCCCCCTCTCCAGGTGCAAATTCTCTCTCTCTCTCTCTCTGGCTGGCTCGCACGCGCTCGCTCGCTCGCTCGCTCACGCGCTGGCTCTCGCTGTCGCTCTCCCTCTTGCTCGATCTTTCCCTCCATCTCCTCCCTCTCAAAAACACAAAGAAACTTTAAGAAAAAATTGAAACTTCATTTCCTTGTCCCCTGAAGCCCATTGCAAATACTTGAGACTGGCAGAGTCACACCTTTCTCCAGGAAGTCTCCTCTGTCTTCTTGTAAATGTTCTGCTAAAGGGAAACACGACTTTAGCTTGACAATAGCTAGGCCTCCAGTCCTTAGCATATGAAATGCTCCTTGTAAACGTGACATTTGCCTTTCACCTTGCCCAAGCCCAAAGTTTATAAACAGGCTTTGTTCACATGAAGAAGAAGAGGAAGAAGAATAACAACAAGAGTAAATCAGAAGAAACACACTGAGGGCCCAAATTGCTCACCTCAGGTGAAAATGGAATGAAGCTGTGACTGCTGACCTGAGCACCATTTCCTAGGCAAGCTTGCAGTCCTGGGAATAAGAAGGAAACACCTGGGGGGTTGGGATGAAAGGAAGGAAGCAGCAGTCACAAGAAAACTGCATCCTGACCTAGATAGGGCAGGAAGGCTTCTGGCTCTTGCCTTCCTCATCCATTCAGTGGATACAGGCACTCGTGATCTATCTGAATGTTGCTTCTTTGTGCTGGCGGGCAGCCATATCTGTGGAATCGGGTTCTGGTCCCAGAGTCCTTGAAAGGACTCTCGGCCCTGACCATCTGGGGAACAACAGTGCTCATGCTCCAACTTTGGCCTTCTCAGGATGCAGGAATGTCACAGAGGCAAGTAGGATCAGGGTAACCAACCCCCCTCAGGCCAACAGAAGGCTGCCAAGCACACAAGGTCTCAGTAAAGGAGGGCAATGTGTCCTTAGTAATCACCATGTGTTAGCTGGCTGTGAATGCTGGCCACTCTCTGAGTCAAAGAGTCATGGTTCCTGACTCTGACCTCTGATCCCCATCTCCCCTTGCCAACGCAAGTGAGGAAGGCTCCCTCCCAATAACACTTGCCCCTTTCCAAGGCTGTGTGCCTTGGGTTGCCAACATAGGTCTCACAGGTGAGCCCATGGACAACCGACCCATTGCTCCAGTTATCCTGGATTTAAGGGAAACTTCGCCGGACTCCACGATTACTATCGGAGAGAAATACATCCAATTTCGGACTCTCATTCCCTCACAGGAAAGCCTGGTTAGAAAAAGATCAAGGGAATTAGAAGGGATGAACTTTGGTCCAAATTCTTTGTCTCAGGCGATCATGGAAGAAAGCTGTGAATGAAGTCACTGGCACAATTCCCAGGGAAGCTTGATGTCCTAGGACTATGGAAAACCTGTGCACTATAGAGAAGTGGAACATATTTTACCTCCCCCTGGGAGTTCTAAAGTAGCATAAAACCCCACATTTGAACTCAAACAGTGTAGGAGGGCTAGGGCACTTGCCAACTTTGCAGCTTTTCCTGCCAGCGGGTAAAAGCACTCTCATTGTGGGGGTGGGGGTGGGGGTGGGCAGACTCTCAATATGGGCTGACGCCCAAGTCTGGGACTGGGCTCTGTGTTTTAGGGTTTTGAGTAGTTTCTTTCATGGTCCCCTGCTGTGGAAACGGAGTGACATGTGGGAAACCTTACAGGCTCACAAAGCAGGATGTCGAGGCAGTCTATGGCAGGGGCACAGAGCCCAGGAATAGTCACGGCACAAACATAAAATTTCCACGCCCCAAGTTTTACGAGGGAAACGTTGTTCCCTTGATAGCAGAAATTAGTTCTTCTTGGGGTAGAAAACAGTCTTCATGGATGCTCACTGGGAGTTAATCAGCTCGATCTCTGTGACTTTTTTTTTCCCTTTTCTTCTCTTCTGACTGTGGGCCTGAAAGGCCACATCTCTATCAGCTTTTACCACAAGGGTGGGGCCAACTGTCTCCGAATATCACCTGCCTCTACCCACAAGCAATCCTCCTGTGCTTAACACATTCCAGTCCCCAATACCTCCTGCTCCCAAGGCAGATTGGGCAGACCCCCCAGGGACACCTGTTCCTAAAGCTATTCCAAAGTGATGGGAACTTGGCACGACTCCACAGTGAAAATGGGAGAGAACTGTTGCCAGACCCTGGCACTGAATGTCTCCCAGTGAACACACGCTTAGGAGAAGTGTAAGGGAATTGAAAAGGATACAGCGAGGGCCAAAGTTCTTCCTCTCGGATGAGAAGAGAATGAAGTTCTAGATAATGTTCTGAGCACAACTGCCTGGGCAAGTTTGGTGTCCGAGGAGTAAGAAAGTCCTGTGGCCTGAAGAGAAAGGGAACATCCACTAGCTATACCAGGATGTTGCATAGGCAAAAGTCATGCACTCCAACTTCAATAAGGTCTGGCATGTGTCAAACTGTCACCAGTGCCTAAGTTGCGCTGCCTCTCTGGGGAAAGACTCAGTTGAGACTCAAAAGGGAGGATCCTGTTCCTGGCAAGTCTGCAGATTCAGGCTCTGGTACTGAGTCTCTGAGTACTTTTGTGCCCCAACCCGCTCGGCGAATGGACTTGACGTGCGTGAACCCTGAGTGACTCAGGAGGTTGGCAGCTCGGGCTTTCCTGAAAGGGATGGACAGAGAGCAGGGCAATGGCTGCGGGCCAAGAGAATCCTGCGAAACACAGAGTTCTTCCTGGCAGGAGGTCAACCTTTACTTTTCGACATCAGAAACTAACTGCTATGTGATGACACCCGGTGTGAGTGCAGGCTCCCCGGGAAGGACTGGGAGCTGTCTGTACAGGACAGCCCTGTAGCTCCTGAATTTGACCCTAGGCCCTTGCTCCAGAAATGAGATCTGATGCTTGCCAACGTCATCCGCCCCTGTGTACCTGCAAACCTCTTCTGCTGAACACTGTCAAAGGCCCTGTGCTTCCTTTGGCCAAGGTTCGTCCTGCAGCAGTGTTCCATGGACTTGGCCTTGGACTTGCCCAGCCTATTCCAGGTGACTGGGAACTAGTCACAACTCCACGATTACAATCAGAAAATGCTGTCAGATGATGTCTGTGAATGTCCCCTAATGAAATCCTCATTAGTGAAAGAGCAAGGCAATCTGAAGGGATGCAACGAGCACCAAATGTCTGCATCTCAGATGAAAATGGCATAAAGCTTCACATGAGGGCATGAGTAGTTTTCCCGAGGCAAGGTTGGTGTCATCACCAATGTAAGTGGGCCAGATCTGAGGGGGAACATCCTTCATCTACACTTAGGAGCCCTGTGTGCAAAAGCCCTGTGTCCTTCAGTGATGGAACAGTGGTGGTTTGGGGGCTTCTGTCTGGCTCCTGGCTCACACCCAAGTCTGAGGACATGGGCTCTGTTCTTCTAGTTATTGAGTTTACTTGTTTCTCTCCTTGCCGCTCCAAGGTATGGACTTTGCACAGGCAAACCGTTAGTATCTCAGAAGGAAGGAAGTTCTGGCATTCCAGGAGGTGGGTAGAGAGCAGGGAGTGACCATCTGGGCCAGCACACTCCTGCCAAGCACTGAGTTCTCAGTAACAGAAGAACACCCTTTCTTTGCCAACATCAAAACCTAATTGCTGTGTGGCAGCACACCACCAGAGTAGGAGCTTGCCTAGAGTTTGTTGTCACTGAGGGCAGACCAGTCGCTCCTGGCTCTGACCCCTGATCTCAGTCTCTTCTTGCCCCTGAAGTGAGGTGGGCTCTTTCCAGCACCACCTGCACTCAAGTGCAGCTGGGTTTTCTATTCTCTCCTCTATTTCACATCTAACCTGATCGCTTTGCAGCGGGATACCTCTCTTTGGATTGCATGAAACACACAGGGACACATCACCCTTTGTTTTATGTCTGTGGCTGTATAGACATTAATATAACATTTTGGACTAAAGGGGGAAGCCTTCCAGAGGTGGAGCTTTGAGTAATTCTGTGTGATCTCCAAACAGGTAACTGATATCTGACCCAAGTATAGAAATATCTACATTCACATCAAAGGCAGTCTGTCATTTGTGGATGCTGGATTTTGTCAAATTCTACTAACGAGCACCTGGGAATGGTGACTTTGAATATTTTGAAACCCTTCTGATGGGAAAATGTCATAAAGAAACATTGGAGATATTCAGGATTGCACATTCTGCTCTCGTTTTTGTCTTAATTTATTCTCAAGATGTGAATGGCAAACAGTTGATTGTATGAAATCACTGATGAGCTAGAAGCAAAAAGACAAAATAAAAACAAGCCTTCTTGGAATCATGAGTTGGTCACACTAAATCATTAGGGTTGTGGGGCTTTTTGTTTTTGTTTTTGTTTTTGCTTTTTTGCCTTTTTGCTTTTGAGTGCTGTTGGGAATATGTTCCACAATGAAACCTCCAGCTTTGCTTTTCTTTCTCAGGATTACTGTGGCTCCGATGTCAGGTCTTTTGTGATTCCAGACATATTTGAGGGCTCTTTGTTGTACCTGTGTGAATGCTGCGGGTGGTATTTTGATAGGGATTGCATTAAGTGTGTAGATTGCTTTGGGTACTCTAGACATTCTAACCATGTTGTAGTTCCAAACCATGAGCATGGGATGTTTTCTCATTTCTTTGTATCACCTTCCGTTGCCTTCCTACGTTTTCAGAGTATATATCGTATACCGCTTTGGTCAGGTGGATTTCTAAGTACCTTTCAAAGTAGCTTCGGTGCAATTGTCAACGGGAGCGAATCATTGATTTATTTTTCTGGGTGGGGGATGGGATAGATGGGTGATGGTATTGAGGTGGGCACCTGTCATGATGAGCACTGGGTGTTGTCTGTAAGCGACTCATCAATGAATTCTACTCCTGAAACCAATGCTGCACAGTATGTTAACTAACGAGAATTACATAACAAGTTGGCAGAAACTGGGGGGGGGGGGAATGAGCAGATGATTTGGTCTTGCTATGTTTACACCTCCATTTTGACCCTGCTGTCCTGACTCAGACATCCTATCTTGGAGAATTTAGCTCCTGCACACAAACAATTTGGTTTCGGTGCTGTGCTTGCCCAACGTTGCAATCAGACATCTATGACCACAGCATGTCTTGGGATAAGGTGTTTCCAGGGAAAAACCATAAAACACTTCAATTCCTTGATGAATTTCAAAAAGTATAACTCAACATACCAGTTCTAGTGTATCTGAACTTATGTTAGAATGCAGGAATGGTTTTCAGGACCAATGAATTGTTACGTCCACGAATGGGTGTTGTAGCCACACCATAATGCATTTGGTGTACAGATTCTGCTGTTTTAAATTTTGACACAGGAAATCCTGGCTGGCATGTTAGAGCAGGGAGATGAGCGATATGTGATCTCCCATGGTGGGCAAGCCATAATCAGTTATAGACTAGGCACATCCACGGTTCATTCATACGAAGAAGAAACACATGTGCATTGTGTTTGTGCCACTGTTACTTTGACATCCACTGCAGGCGCCCCAATCTCACCCTACACCAAAGCAAGAACTTGACCGCTGGAGCACTGTGTGACTTTGGAAAGGATCTATGTCCTTCTGAAGGACACATCTCTTATAGGCCTAGCAGCAGAGGCAGGTGTGGAAGTAGATTCTCTGATTCTGAGACATAGTGCTTCTGCCTGGTTGATATCTACGCCTTGTCTTCTGGGAATCGTAGGTGGTGGTGGGGTGGGGTGGGGTGGGGTGGTTGCTCAAGACCCACTGTTTGAGCAGAGCCTTGGCTGCATTACATGCCTGTTAAGGCAGGGAGAACACTCATGCACTGTGGGGTTAGTGATGTCCTGCGTACCTGGTGGTGGACACTGACCTGAGTTTTCCTCGCTGGCTCCAAACATTTGCCTGTTTTATGTGGGATTTTAGGTCTGTCTACAGCAAACAGATACACTTAGTATATATACAGGGGTGGCTGAACACCCCCCACCTGACGCCCTATCCAGTGTTGATGGAGCCTGACATCACAACCTCTGGAGAACTGGCTTTTGTAGCTGTGTATCCAAGCTCTCATTGGACTGTGGGGTGACTGATCTGATCAAGAGCCTAAGGACTGGCCCAGATCACACGGGCTGGGAAGAGTCCAGAGGATAAGGCTGGGCTCTGCCTTTTCAGGCCATGGCTCAAATTCCTTCCATCGTGTTTGGTATTAGAAAGGAGAAAGTCTAATATTCTGGGAGGAATCATGCCTGCATGCTCTCCATGTGCGGTCATTGCACTTTCCAGTCCCCACTTGTGCACTGGCACACACATACTGATGATGTGTTGAAGAAAATGCAGACCAGGGGGAAGTGACGAGGGAGAAAGAAGAAAGGGGGTAAAGAGACCTCTGCCATGGGACAGCACCATCCATTTGCTTGGCTGCATGCTCAATGTCTCAAACATGGGCAAGGAATGCCTGAAATTAGTAGGTGTCCGCTGGACCCAGGGCCATCCGTGGCCCAGACTCCAGGAGAATGGAGTAGGGTGCTCTGGGGGCACCTGGAATTATGATGAGCAAACTCCCCTTAGGTTAGACAACAGCCACAGAAGAAAAGGCTTCAGCATTCTCCTGTAGCGTGTTGGGCTTCTCCAGAGTTCCATCTGATCATAATGGGTCAACTGGCCTGGGCTCTCCCTCAACATCTTACACTTCAATCACCCCACTGGAGCCTCTCGCGTTTTCAAGCATCTGGAGAAGACAAGAACCACTGTAAAATGGGAAGCTGTTACACTCTCTGAATGATGCTCAGGGCAAGATCTATTCATTTTACAGCAGTGCACCCTTCGTGATATGTGAACAGATGAGGCAAGGCTGCTCTAGTACCAACCTCTGCACTTCTTGCAGGCATATTGCACACTGGCCAACACCACGACTCAGTACATCCTTCTTACAGGTTAATCCTGGCTTTGCTCAACAACATCTCACCATGCCTATCCATTTCCTGTGAGGGGACACATTCGACAGCACTTTAATGCTCCAAACGGGGACTGGGAGACGTGAACTGCTAAGGAGGCAAACACCAGGTGCTGCCCCCTTGGGTTCTACCCTTGGTGCCAGTCCCTGCCTTCTACCAGAGTCCTTGTGAGGGCTGTTGTGGAACTAGTCGTGCCAGCAAGAAAACTCACTGTGGCAATTGTGGAGTATGCTGAAGGAGGATAGCACCGCACAGGCCAATGCCATGGTTGCCACACCACAAGCAGCGAATGGCTTTGCTGGGCCACTGAGGTTGCTAGGGCACTGCCTTGATGCACAGGGCTGTTCATGCCTTGGCACCTGACCCAGGAACTTCCTTGTACTGGAGACCTCACCCACCACCAATGCCTGGGGTCCCCCTGGCCCCTCTGTGCCCCAGATGGAAGGTAACCCTAGTCTGAGTCAGTGCAAGTGCTGCCATTAGCAGGGAATGGCTTGCCTTGCTCAGGGACGATGTCCAACACACATAGGCTGATGTGAAAATAAAACACTGGGCATGGCTTTAGTGAATCACAGCTCCATGCCCCCTGAGCCTAAACGGGGACATAATTAGACATAGAGCCATGGAAAGGGAGTGGCCATAAGGAGGGACAAATTTGAATATTTTGATGAAAATGGGAACAGTCTGGAAAGGGGCTATGTAAGTTCATGTGCCCTCTGACAAGGAAGGAGGCCTGACCCCTTCCCAGTCCTCTGGCCCAGGCTAAGTGCAAAGGTTCTAACCTGGGCCTTTCCCAATGCCCTAGTCCTCTGAATGCCTGCATGGTTTGGACACCAATGTGCCAGGGACTCTGTGACCAAAACGATGGCACAGTCACAAAGATGGGACTAGGATCTCCAGCTGAACACCTAATCAGCCACGGAAAACATGGAAGATGGAATGCACCCAGAGAAGAACTACTTTGAAAATAGAGCAAAGGGGTGAAAATAGATTCACAGAGGGCCAGAGGTCTTCACTAGGACTAAGAATTGGTTGATGTGGATAATGCAGTGACTAGGGCCAAATGCTAGCAAGCTGGCTGTCTCAGGAATAGGCGACACCTGTGGGCTTGGGTGAAGGGAGCCCTTTACAAGCTACACCCGGGAGCCCTGTGTGTAAGGGGCCTGTGCTCTTCCTTCAGAAAGAGAGGAAAAGCCCTGGACCTGGGTGTGTTTCTTCCCCTTTCCCATCAGAAAACAGGGGTGGCAGTGATTCAGCTATGGCTCTTTGGGGCTCATGGCTGACGGTCAAGTGGAGAGAATCTGGCCTGGCTCCAAGATTCACTTCAACGTCCCTTTGGGCACTATCCAGGGCCTGGGGCAAAGTGCCCAAGCAGGAACCATCTAATCTGCAGGAGGAAGGCACCTCTGGTAGCCAGGGGAGGGAGGCCAGCTGGCTACCCATCCCTGCGATGACTCTAGGTGACTAAGCACTAAGACCCCAGGGACAGACGGGCCTGCTCTCCTCTGGGATACCACACACTGAGTGCTGTTAATTGGCCCAGGAACTGAGTGGCAACTCCACATCGATGTTTGGACCTGGGCTAGGAAGCAGACACAGACCCATGGATCCTGCAATATTCTAGTTCAGAGTACACTTCTGAGGCTCTGGCTCAGAATGGCGCCCAGGTAGAACCTAGTCTGAAAACAAGAGCAATAACATGCAAGTAGGCACCTTGAAGCCCAAAGGTTTTCATTACAGAAGTCAATGGGTAGAGTTAGAATTCAAGCCTCCTGCTATCTCCTGGCAGGCTGACTGTGTGGGCAGGAAGAAATACGTGAGGGCTGTGGTAACAGGAAACCTCCATTGGCTACACCTGAGCATGCAATCTGCAGGAGGTGTGTTTTCTTCCTTCAGAAAGAGAGGCAAAAAGGGATTTGGTGCTTTGTCCTGTCCTTCCCATCAGGAAAGAGATGCACCATTGATGCGGAGGCAAGGGGTTCTGCTGCTAGATGTTTGGCACGTGTTTGGAACCTGGACCTGATGCAGTGGTCCTTGAAGGAGCCCCTTCTGTGCTGCCCAGGTCCAGAAGCATAGTGTGCCTATGGGAACCATCTGTGAGTCAAAATGAAGGGAGGTCCACCCTTCACTGCCCTTACCCAGCAGAGCTGGCCAAGCACCAAGCACTCAGGGAGAGACAAGAAGGACATCCTTCCTTACACTGGAAGTTACCGTTTGCTCTCACATAGCACAGGACCAGAGCGAGAGCTTAGCGCCAATCTTTGGGCTCGGCTTGGGTGAAGGGAGTGAAAGCCCAGGCCTCCCTCAATGTGTCCCAAGACTTGGAAAATAACAGGTTGGTGGGAATGGCTCCAAGGGAGACCAAGGCTCTACATTACAGATGCTCTACCTGCACCAGAGCCAGGTTCCAAACACTTGAAGGCCCACAAGGAGACCTTCGATCACTGAAGGAATACTGCATCTATACTTGATGGACAGGGCAGGAGGAAAGGCAATGGCCAGAAGAATTCCGGGCTTACCAACCTTCTAGATAAACACTGCTTGCAGTGGGGGCCTCAGGTTTAGTCAGGGGACATTTCTCTGGGTGCAACACGTTGGAGCGTCTTACATTTGAGGTTATGCTCGTCGCTTTATCCTTTGCTTTTTCCTTGTCTACTCTGTAAGAAAGATCGTTGGGCCTCTGTGTACCCATGTCCATTTCTGGTCTTTTTTCAAACTACGTTTCCGCTGGTAGGCATTTGGGGCCAGGTTTTATGAGCAGTTCTTTCTCATTTTAAGTGAGGGTTTGGGTCAAGTTCTCTGGACTCTGGGATACTTTGGGCTACGGGGCCTCTCATCGCGTGTGTTTGAGAACCATGCGAACATCAGGAAACCTAGTGCATTGGAGGGGCCCAGCACAGAATGTTGGCCTGTATGCGGGCCCAGAGGAGTTAGAAAACCAGTCTTGCTTCTGCAACAAGGAAACTGTGAGCCATACGGTACTTTTTCAGTTGTATCCCGTTCTCATTTGAATTCCAGAAGAAGATTTCCTCTGGACTGGGCTTCCAGGTAAAACCAGTGGTTTTGTTCCACCTTCCCCACTGCAGAGGTGCTTCCTATTCTGAGGACAGCCAGCTTCACATAGATTCTACTAGTCACTCTATTCTTTGCTTGTTCTCGTTCTCGTAGTTAAGGAAGAACTTTGGCCTTCCATGTGTCCATTCCCATTCTGTCACTGGTTTGCTTTCCTTTGTGAATCCTGATTTCAAACATTTTTCATTTTTGAGTGGGGGAGAGAGAGAGAGAGAGAGAGAGAGAGAGCGCTAGCAGGTGTGGGGTAGGGACAGAAAGAGGGAGACACCTGATCCGAAGCAGGCTACGTGCCGTGAGCACAAAGCCTGATGTGGGGCATGGCCTCACAACGATGAAATCATGACCTGAGCTGAAATCACGAGTCAGCCACGTAACCGACTGAGCCTTCCATGTGCCCATCCCTTGTGGTTCATCTATTTATATCCTGGTTTCCACTAGGCACAATGGGCCTGTCAGTAACTCAGTGAAAAACCAGGGATTGGTGGAAAGTTCCCACGTGGCTCCCAGGCTATCTGAAAGCATTCAGTATCTGCTACACAGAAGGATCCACTGACCTCCCCCGTGCCCCCTACCTGCCCCTCCCCCCCGCACAGACACATATTGAAGACAAGTTGGCATGGGAATAGTTAGCAGAATTGCAACCACTATCTTCTACAGATGCCCGCATTCTGAAGAGCAGACAGTTCACCCATTTGCAGAATCCTTCAGGCCCTGCAGAATGTGCAGGAAGAACCCATGCAAGCACCAGTACAACAGAGGCACTTTCCAAACACTTGAGGGTCAGCCACAACCTACAAGCTGCTAACTGTATAGCATGACTGTCTCAGAGGAGAGGGAAAAAAAAAAATCCAAGGCCAGAAACTTTCCATCTCCTTTTGAAGGAACAACGCAGGAGGTCTCCTTTGTTGTAGCCCCCACAGTGTTCTTACTGCTGAGACAACCATCTTGCCCGGAGATTCTGCTAGTCGCTTCATTTTTTCTGCTATGTGCCATTCTCTTCGGTTCATAAAGACCTTTGGCCTTCTGTGTATTCTCCTCCACCCTGTTGCTCTTTTCCAAGCTCAGTTCTCCCTGTTGTCCATTCAGGCACACTGTCACAGAACCATTTCCTCTACGTTTATCTAGGGATTCTGGCCCCGTTCTTGTCACTCTGGGATATGCTGGGCCACAGGGTCCCTGAAAAATTGCCTTTCAGGAGGCAAAAGGGAAAATGCACTATTGGGGCCTCATCAAAATAAAAAGCTTCTGCACAGCGAAGGAAACTGTCCTCGAAACTAAAGGGCAACCGAGAGAATGGGAGAAGCTATGTGCCAACGACATATCAGATAAAGGGTTCGTATCCAAAATCTAGAAAGAACTTATCAAAGTCGACACCCAAAAAACAAACACTCCAGTGAAGAAATGAGCAAAAGACATGAAGAGACACTGCTCCAAAGACGACTTCCAGATGGCCACCCGACACATGAAAAAATGCTCAACATCACTCACCATCAGGGAATTACACATCAAAACCACAATGGGATACCACCTTATCCCTGCCAGAAAGACCAACATTGACAACGGAGGCAACACCTGAGGTTGGCGAGGCTGGGGAGAAACAGGATCTCTTTGCATTGCTGGTGGGAATGCAAGCAGTGCAGCCGCTCTGGACATTACTCAAGAACTTAAAAATGGAACCTCCCTACGACCCAGCAATTGCACTACTAGGTATTTATCCAAGGGATACAGGAAGGCTGTTTCGAAAGGGCACATGCGCCCCAACTTCTATAACAGCACTATCAACAATAGCCAAAGTATGGAAAGAGCCCAAATGTCCATCGGTCGGATGAATGCATAAAGAAGGTGTGGTCGATATATACAATGGAGTGTTGCTCAGCAGTCACAAAGAACGTCATCTTGCCTTTTGCAACTACATTGACAGAACTAGAGGGTTTTATGGTACGCGAAAGTAGTCAGTCAGAGAAACACAAATATCCTACGACTTCACTCATCGGAGGCCTTTAAGACACAGAACAGATGAACATAAAGGAAGGGAGGCAAAAATAATCTCCAAACAGGGAGGGGGCCAAAACATAAGAGACTCTTAAATATGGAGAACACACAGAGGGTCCCTGGACGTGTTGTGGGAGGGGGTGTGGGCTAACTGGGTAAGAAGTGTTAAGGAATCTACTTTTGAAATCATTGTTGCACTAGAGGCTAACTAATTTGGATGGAACTCAAAAAATAAAATAAAATAAAATAAATTGCCTTTCAGTACCCTGTTGGCAAAGGTAAGCCCAGGGCATTTCAAGGTGCCCAGCAGGAATGCATGTGTGTACACAGGGTCAGAGGGATCAGGAGGGAGCTATCCTTACTTCTGGGACAAGAGGAACATGGAGCTGGACCGTTGCTTCTCAACTGTATCTCATTCTCAGCTGAAATGAGAGCCTTTGGCCGTGTGTGTAGCCGTTGCAATTCCCTGGCTGTATTGATAATTACGTCTTGGGTCCCAGGCAAGGCCAAGGAGGCCATCCCCCACATAGGGAGTGCCCAGACATTCCTAATGAGCTCTGACTCTTGTCTGTGCTAAACCAAGAGCAATCAGTTTCTGATATCCCCAAGGAAAGATTGCCTTCCTGGGAGTACTTGGTGTCTGGCTGGCTGAGAAAAGAAATGATGGTTAGCCAACGTGTCTCCCTCCCTGCATGTTAAGGACGCTTTTGCTCTGAAGACCAGTTGGCTCCCCCGTGGGCACCATTCTCGAGGACCTTGTTAGCACTGAAAGACACCATTCAAGAACTACTGCACCACAGGCCAGTTCAAAACACTTGAACACAAAACCACGCCCCTGGTAACCCTGCTGCCTCTCTCCTTTGATCAGGTGACAAAAGGAAAAGAGAGAACTCCCGAAGCTTTTCTTCTCTTTCCCGAGTAAGAATAAGGTATCTTGCCATGAAGACTCCTACTGCAAACAGTGGAGGTTTCCCTTTGCCCTTGCCCATAGGTGTTTCTTATTCCTGACACAGTCAGCTTGCCAGGAGATTGTAGGAGTCATTTCATCCACAGAATTATCCCATTGGCATCTCTCATAGGAACACTGTGTCTCTATGTACCCATTCCACCATTTCCCTCTCCTTTGTGTGTTTTTATTACTTTTCAGAGAGAGGGAGAGACAGAGAGAAAGAGAGAGGAGAGGGAGACAGAGACAGAGAGAGCAGGCAGTGAGGGGTAGAGTGGGACAGATGATCCCAAGGCGTCTCCCTGCTCACAGGAGAGAACTGATGTGGGGGAGGGCTTGCAAACCATAAGATCATGACTTGAGCAATGAAGCAATGTTTAACCAGTGAGTCACCCAAGAGCCCCCGTAGCCCCATGTCTTTTAACAGTTTAAAACATGTATTTCGCTTTTGAGAGAGTGAGTGAGAGAAAGAGAGAGGGGGACATCGCAAGCAGAAAAGGGCCGAGAGAGAGACAAAGACTCTGAAGCAGGCTCCAGGCTTCGAGCTCTCAGCACAAAGCCCGACTTGGGACCCGAACTCAAGAACTGGGAGACCATGACCTGAGCAGAAACCGAGAGTTGAGGTTTAGGGGAATGAGTCATCCAGGTGCCCCCTTTTACCCTCTCTAAAATGAGAATCTTCCATGGGCACATCAGGGCCCATGGTTCAGAGCAATTCCCTCTGATTTTAATTGGGGATTCTGGATGAGTTCTTGTGATAGCACAATCACTTGGGCCCTAGGAGCCTTGCAACATGCCTTCCAGATCTAAATTGACAACATGAGATGGAGGTCAGGGGAAGGTACCCAACAGAGAATATGTGTGCGTAGTTAGGGCCAAAGGGTGTGGGAAGGCAGTTGACCTCACGTCTGGGACAAGGGCAAGTGGCGCAACACATTTCCCTCTCAGCCTTCTCCCATTCTCATCTGAAAGGAACCTTTCGTTGTCCTTAGAGCCATTCCCATGCCAATGCTATGTGCTAACTAGGACTTGGTTTGCAGGCTGCGTGAGCCAGTGAGGCTGTCAATCGCACAGTGTGCTCCCAGGCATGGATGGTGAGTTCTCACGCTGCTTCTGTGCCCACCAAGGGAAATTATTTTCTGACAACCCACAGGAAAGATAGCCCTGCTCTCAGAGAGCACTTACTGCTTGGCCTCAGACTCTGAGGAGCACAGAATCCACGCATACGAGCTCTGTTCCAGGACCTGGTCAGTGCAGACAGTGGCCCTTCACCATCTAATGCATAACAGAAACGGTTGCAAACACTTGAGCGACAGCCTGGAGCATGGACCCACTACCCCTGAATCCCTGCTGCCTCTATCTCCTGATGGGAACGGCAGGAAAAACAGCCAAGGCCAGAAGCTATCCCTCTGTGGCAGAAGGACATAGGCAGACCCATTGCAGACTGGACTTTCCGGAGGTTTTCCCTTTAGAGTTTTAGTTTTTCTCTGGCCTCAGGTGTTCTTCCTCCTTACGCAGGACCTTGCCAGGAAATTGTCATTCTAGACACTTCATTCTAACCTGTGTCCCCGGCTCTTCAGTAATGAATCACTTTGGCCATTCGCATTTCCGTTTCAACGAAAACCTTTTTTTCGGTATACAAAGACCCTTCTCTCTGGGTGCCATTCAGAGCCTGTGTCCCAGAGAAATATCCGGATATGTGGAACTTGGGTCCTCCTATGGCCCTCCCAGGTTTCTTTATCTACCAATTTCTCTGTTTTGACTTAGGAGCCATAGAGCTGTCACTCACTCGACCCGTGCCCAGGGATACGATTTCACACCAGCCTGTGCACGTTGCAGGTGGGGCCCAGCAAAGCAGCTCAACCACTACCAGAGACAGCACTTGCACTTACCCGTCTTGGATTTACCTTCCATCTGGGGCACAGATGGGCCGCAGGACCACGGGTATCATTATTGGGTGCAGGTCACGACCAATAGAGATTAGAAATGAGAAAGTCTAATATTCTGAGAGGAATCATGCTCACTTGCTGTCCATGTGCGGTCATTTTCCTATCCAGTTTACTATCCCCACATGTGCCTTGGCACATACATACTGATGATGTTTTCAAGAAGAAGTAGACCCTAGGGAAGTGACAAGGGAGAAAGAAGAAAAGGGGTAGAGAGAGCTCTGCCATGGGGCAGCCGCATCCATTTGCTTGGCTGCAGGCTCAATGGCCCAAACATGGACAAGGAATGCCTGAAATTAGTAGGTGTCTGCTGGACCCAGGGCCATCCTTGGCGCAGACTCCAGAAGAAAGGACGAGGGTGCTCTGGGGGCACCTCGAATTAGGATGAGCTAACTCCCCTTAGTTAGACAACAGCTACAGAACAAATGCTTTCAGCGTTCTCCTGTATGTAGAGTGTTGGGACTCTCCAGAGTTCCATCTGATCATAATGGGTCAACTGGCCTTGGCTCTCCCTCCACGACTTATATCTCCATCACCCCACCAGAGCCTCTCGCGTTTTCAAGCCTCTGGAAAAGACAAGAACTAACGTAAAATGGGAAGTTGTTCCACTCTCTGAATGATGCTCAGGGCAAGATCTATTCATTTTAAAACAGGGCAACCTTAATGATATGTGAACAGACGAGGCAACGCTGTGCTGTTGCCAACCTCTGCATTTCTTGCAGGCATATTGCACACTGGCCAACACCACGACTCAGTACATCCTTCTTATAGGTTAATCCTGGCTTTCATCAACACAACCCACCATAACTATCCATTTCCTGTGAGGGTACACATGTGAGAGGCCTTTGGTGCTCCAAACAGGGGCTGGGAGAAGCGAACTGGTAAGGAGGCAAACACCAGGTGCTGCCCCAATGGGTTCCACCCTAGGTGCCAGTCCCTGCCTTCTACCACAGTCCTTGCAAGGGCGGCTGTGGACCTAGGCCTGCCAGCCAGAACTCTCACTGTGGCTATTGTGGAGTATGCTGAAGGAGGACAGCAATGCACAGGCCAATGCCAAGGTTGCCACACCATGAGCCCCGAATGGCTTTGCTGGACCACTGAGGTTGCTAGGGCACTGCCTTGATGCACAGGGCCGTTCATGCCTTGGCACCTGTCCCAGGAACCTCCTTGTGCTGGGGACCTGCACCCACCACCGATGCCCACTGGGGTCCCACTGGCCCCTCTGTGCCCCAGAAGGAAGGTAAACCCAAGTCTGAGTCAGTGCAAGTACAGCCATTAGCAGGGGCTGGCTTGCCTTGCGTGGGGACCATGTCCAACACGCATAGGGTGGTGTGAAAATCAATCCCTGGGTGTGGGTTTAGTGAGCCACAGCTCCAATGGCTCCTACATCTACACGGGGACATAGTTGGACATAGAGCCTTGGGAAGGGAGTCGCCATAACGAGGGCCTCATGTTTCAATATTTCAGTAGGAATGGGGTCAATCTGGAAAGGGGCTGTGTAGCTTCGTGTTCCCTCCACACAGTAGGTGGCCAGCCCCCTTTCCATCCTCTGGACCAGAAAAATTGCCAATGTTCTCATCTGGGCCTTTCCGATGGCCTAGGCCCCTGAATGACTGCATGGTTTTGACACCAACTTGCCAGGGACCCTGTGACCTAACCTAGACACAGTCACAAAACTGGGACTAGGATACCCAGCTGAACACCAGGGACCAGCCTCTGAAAACATGGAAGATGGAATGCACCCAGCGAGGAACTACTTTGAAAATAGAGCAAAGTGGTGAAAATAGATTCACAGAGGGCCAGAGGTCTTAAGTAGGAATCAGAAAGGGCTGTGGTGGTAATGCAGTGACTACAGCAAAAGGCTAGCAAGCTGGCTGTCTCAGGAATAAGCAACACCTGTGGGCTTTGGTGAAGGGGCGCTTTACTGGCTATTCCCGGGAGCTCTGTGAACAAGGGGCCTGCCTTCCTCCTTTAGAAAGAGAGGGAATTCCCTGGACCTGGGTCTGTTTCTTGCCCTTTCCTTCAGAGGACAGTGGCAGCAGTGATTCAGCTGTGGCTGTTTGGGGCCCCAGGCTGATGATCAACCGGTTAGAACCTGGCCTGGCTCCAAGATTTACTACAACGTCCCTTTGGGCACCCTCCAGTGGCTTAGGCAGAGTGCACATGCATGAACCATCTACTCAGCAGGAGGAAGGCACCTCTGGTAGCCAGGGGAGGGTGACCAGCTGGCTACCCATCCCTGCCATGACTCTAGCTGACTAAGCACCAAGCCCCCAGGGACAGACGGGCTACCGTCTGGGATACCAGACACTGATCGTGGTCAATTGGCTCAGGAACTCACTGGCAACCCCACACCAATTTGTGGACCTGGACTGTGTGCCTGACACAGAGCCATGGATCCTGCAAAAATGTAGTTCAGAGTACATTTCTGAGGCTCTGGCTCAGAATGGCCCCCAGACAGATCGTACTTTGAACACAAGGGCAATAACATGCAAGTTGACACCCCGAGGGCCAAAGCTTTTCATTACAGAAGTTAATGGGTAGAGTTAGAATTCAGGGCCTCCTGCTCTCTCCTGGCAGGCTGACTGTGTGGGCAGGAAGAAACCCGTGAGGGTGTGGTAACAGGAAACCTCCATTGGCTACACCTGAGCGTGCAATCTGCAGGAGGTGTATTTTCTTCCTTCAGAAAGAGAGGCAAAAAGGGATTTGGTGCTTTGTCCTGTCCTTCCCATCAGGAAAGAGATGCACCATTGATGCGGAGGCAAGGGGTTCTGCTGCTAGATGTTTGGCACATGTTTGGAACCTGGACCTGATGCAGTGGTCCTTGAAGGAGCCCCTTCTGTGCTGCCCAGGTCCAGAAGCATAGTGTGCCTATGGGAACCATCTGTGAGTCGAAATGAAGGGAGGTCCACCCTTCACTGCCCTTACCCAGCAGAGCTGGCCAAGCACCAAGCACTCAGGGAGAGACAAGAAGGACATCCTTCCTTACACTGGAAGTTACCGTTTGCTCTCACATAGCACAGGACCAGAGCGAGAGCTTAGCGCCAATCTTTGGGCTCGGCTTGGGTGAAGGGAGTGAAAGCCCAGGCCTCCCTCAATGTGTCCCAAGACTTGGAAAATAACAGGTTGGTGGGAATGGCTCCAAGGGAGACCAAGGCTCTACATTACAGACGGGAACGGGATACTGCTGGGCATGGACATCTACCTCATTTATCCTTGCTGCATGTGTAAGACCTGTCTGTCCCCCAACCTCTGGCACTGCCTCAAACATGCATACATATCCTGCTTGGCAACTCCATATGCGCTAGGCCTGTCTTTGGGACAAGAGTTCTAATGGGGAGTAACAAGAGGTCCTGTTGGCAATCTGTGCCTGAGTCACCAGGACGCACCCAGATCCCCCAGGTTAACGTGGAGGATATTGCTCTGAGACACTCAACGTGAATGGGGGCCAGCGAGATCCTGGTTTCAAAAAAAGAAGGCCAAAGAATGGAGAGAAATCGCCACAGGGACAAAGAGCTTCATGACAAAGGAGAGGAGAATGAGACTGAGAAGGACACACCTACCACAATCTCCGGAGAAGTTAACTGTTGTCTCAGAAACACCCATGGGCAGAGACAAAGGGAGATATCCATGGCCTACACCTGGGTACTCAGCATGAGGCCTCCACCTTTCTTTTAAAGGAGAAGCAAGGCTCCCGACCTTGGTTCCTTTTATGCCATACCCCTCAGATCACAGAGAGCAGTGTTTCAGTGGTAGAAGTTTAGGGGTTCAGTTGAGGCTTTAGGTGTTGTAACCAAGTCATGCTGCCATATTCCTTCTAATCGCTTTTTTGGGCTGAAGTCTCCTGCAGTGTCTTGTGTATGCCTGATCCACCCGCCGTAGAGGATGATGACATTTCTCTCGGCTACGGAGGGAGACAACTTGGCTCACCATCGTTTGTTCTTTCAGCCAGCCAGATGGCAAGTACTCTCAGCAAGGCAATCTGTCCTTTCAGAATTTAAAAACTAGTTGTTCTTGGTTAGCACAGACCAGAGTGAGAACTCCTTAGGGTTAGGGTTGGGAACTCACTATGTGGGAAACAACCTCATTAGCCTTGCCTGGGACCCAAATATAGCTATCATTGCAGCCAGGGAATTGGAATGGCTACACACAGGGCCACAAGTTTTCATTTCAGCTGAGAATGGGATAAAGCTGAGAAGGAATTGCCCAGCTCCAAGTTCCTTTTGTCCCAGAAGTCAATATAGCTCCCTCCTGATACCTTTGACCCCGACTACACACAAGCAATCCTCGGGGCAGCGTGAATTGCCCTGGTCTTGTCTTTGCCAACAGAGTACTTGAAGGCAAATCTGAGGACGCAGGGCATCCCAGAGTGACAAGACCTTGGTGAGACTGAGAGTTGGAATTGAAAGAGACCATTCAAGAACTACTGAACCACAGTCCAGTTCAAAACACTTGAGCACAAACTCACTGCCCTGGAAACGCTGCTGCCACTATCCACTCATTGGATGGGAAGGGAAAACAGTGAACACCCGAAACTTTCCTTCTCTTTCTCAAGTAAGAATACAGGCATCTTGCCATGAGGGATCCCAGTATAAACACTGGAGGTTTCCCTTTGCCCTAGCCCATATGTGTTTCTTATTCCTGAGACAGTCAGCTTGCCAGGGGATTGCAGTAGTCATAACATCCTCAGACTTATCCCACTCACATGTCTGATAGGAACTCTGTCCCTCTGCGTATCTATTTCCACTGTGTTCCTCTTTTTGTGTTTATTTTTATTTCAGATTAAGAAGGAGGTAGAGAGAGACAAGAGACAGAGAGAGAGAAGAGAACGAAAGAGAAAGAGAGAGAGAGAGGGAGCGAGCCTGTGGTGAGTAGTAGAGAGGGACAGATGATCCCAAGTAGGCTCCTTGCTCACAGGAGAGAACCTGATGTGGGGATTGAACTTGCAAACCATTAGATGATGACCTTAGCGATGGAACGATACTTAACCAATTGAGCCACCAAGAGCCCCATTAGCCCCATCCTTTTTCTCTTTTAATTTTTTAAAATATTTATTTAATTGTGTGTGGGTCTGTGTGTGTGGGTCTGTGTGTGTGTGTGTGAGAGAGAGAGAGAGAGAGAGAGAGAGAGACAACAGAGGAAGGGTTGAGAGAGATGGAGACGCAGAAGTGAAGCAGGCTCCAGGCTTCGAGCTCTCAGCACAAAGCCCGACATGGGACCCAAACTCAAGGACTGTGAGACCATGACCTAAGCAGAAACCAAGAGTTGAGGTTTAGGCGAGTGAGTTACCCAGGTGCCCCATTTTACTCTTTTGAAAACCAGAATCTGTCATGGACACATCAGGGCCCATGGTTCAGAGCAATTCCCTCTGACTGTATGTAATTGGGGATTCTGACTGAGTTCTTGTGATAGCAGAATAGGTTGGGCCCTAGGAGCCTTGCAACATGCCCTCCAGATCTATATTGACAACATTAGATGTAGGTCAGGGGAAAGTACCCAGCAGAGAATATTTGTGTATAGTTAGGGCCAAAAGGTGTGGGGAGGCAGCTGACCTCACTTCTGGCACAAGGGCAATGGCACAACACATTTCCCTCTCAGCTTTCTCCCATTCTCATCTGAATGAAAATTTTGGCTGTCCTCAGAGCCATTCCATGCCCATGCTAGTTGCTAACTAGCACTTGGCTTGTAGGCTGTGTAGGCCAGCGAGGCTGTCAATCACTCAGTGAGCTCCCAGGCGTGGATGGCGAGTCCTCACGCTGCTTCTGTGCCCACCAAGAGTAATTATTTTCTGACAACCCACAGGAAAGATAGCCCTGCTCTCAGAGAGCACGTACTTCTCGGCCTCAGATTCTGAGGAGCACAGAATCCACGCATACGAGCTACGTTCCAAGACCTAGTCAGTGGAGACAGTGGCCCTTTACAACCTAATGTGCCACAGGAACGGTTGCAAACACTTGAGCGACAGCCTGGAGCATGGACCCACTACCCCTGAATCCCTGCTGCCTCTATCTCCTGATGAGAATGGCAGGGAAAACACCCAAGGCCGGAAGCTGTCCCTCGCTTGCAGAACAATATTGGCAGACCCCTTGCAGACTAGGCTTTCAGGAGGTTTTCCCTTAGAGGTTTAGTTTTTCTTTGGCCTCAGGTGTTGCTTCCTCCTTAGGCAGGACATTGGGGGGAAATTGTCATTCTGGACACTTCATTCTGCCTTCATTCTGACCTACCAGGGTCAATAATAATGAACCACTTTGGCCTTCGGCATTTCCCTTTCAATGAATCTCTTTTGGTCTGTTTGCAAAGTGGTTTCTCCCTGGGTGCCACTCAGAGCCAGTGTCCCAGAGAAACATCCTTTCCTTAAGGGGGGGAATCTGGCCAAGTCTGATGTCTCTGGCCTAGTTGGGACACAGGGTCCCTCATCATGTGCCTTTCAGACGCGTGTGGACAATGGGAGGCATATGGCCCTGGAAGGTGCCCAGCACAGAGTGCCCATTGGTAGGCAATGCCAGGGTTTGAGGGGGAGCTGGCCTTCCTTCTGGTTGGAGGAGAAGCTATGAGGTTGAAGGGGCTTTTCATTTCCCCTTTACCCTCATGTCCTGTGTCATGTAGAAACTTGGCCTTCCTTATAGCCCTTCCCATCCATTTTCTGTTTTCATAACTAGGTCATGGCTCACAACCAGGTGGACTTGGTCTGTCAGCCACATAACCAACGTCCAGGATTAGTGATGGCCCTGTGCTAGGTCAGAAATACCAGTTTCTTAATCCCAAGAAGTAGGACCCTCCTGTCCATGAGTGCCTATTCCTTGACTGGCCCAGTTATCTCTGTGAAGGGAAGCCAGCTTGCCTTTCTGCCCTGGCTGATTGAAGTGTCTTCACCCTCTAAGGCAGATGGATCATGCATGCACAGTAGACTGCAGGGCAATTCAACCAAAACAGCCCTTACAAGGAATCCTGCACCATGACTTGGTTACCACACCTAAAGCACCAGCAGGACCCATACCATGATGCCACCGAATCACTGCTCTTTCTGTGTCCTGAGGGATAGGGCATACAAAGGAGCCAAGGTAAGGAGCCTTCCTTCTCCTTCTAAAAGAAAGGTAGAGGCCTCATGCTAACTGAGTACCCAGGCGTAGGCCATGGATGTTTCCCTTTGCCTCTGCCCATAGGTGTTTCTTACGATAGACAACAGTTAGCTCCTCGGGAGATTGTGCTAGGTGTGTGCTTCTCAGTCTCATTCTGCTCTCCTTTGTCATGAAGCATTTGGCCCTGTGTCGATTTCTTTCCATTCTTTTGGCCTCTTTTTTTGAAACCAGGAAATCGCTGGCCCCCATTCACATTGAGTGTCTCAGAGCAATAGCCTCCACTTTAACCTGGGACCCTTGGGTGAGTCTGGGTGATGCAGGCATAGATTGGCAGCAGGACCGCTTGTAACTCCCCATTAGAACTCTTGTCCAAACGAGAGGCCTAGCTCATATGACGTTGCCAAGCAGGAAACGTATGCATGTCTTCACGCCGTGCCAGAGTTTGGGGGACAGACTGGTCTTACACATGCAGCAAGGATAAATGAGGTAGATGACCATGCCCAGCAGCATCCCATTCCCATCTGTAATGTAGAGCCTTGGTCTCCCTTGGAGCCATTCCCACCAATTTGCTGTTTTCTACGTCTTGGGACACATTGAGGGATGACTGGGCTTTCACTCCCTTCACCCAAGCCGAGCCCAAAGATTGGCGCTAAACTCTTGCTCTGGTCCTGTGCTATATGAGAGCAAACAGTAACTTCCTGTCTAAGCAAGGCTGGGCTACTTGTCCCTCCCTGAGTTCTTGGTGCTTGGCCAGCTCTGGGTAAGTGGAGTGAAGGGTAGACCTCCCTTCATTCTGTCACACAGATGCTTCCCATTGGCACACTATGCTTCTGGACCTGGGCAGCACAGAAAGGGCTCTTTCAAGGACTACCTCCTCAAGTCCACGTTCCAAACACGTGACAAACAGCTGGGAGCAGCACCCCTTGCCTCTGCATCAACGGTGCATCTAATTCCTGATGGGAACAACAGGAGAAACCTCCAAATCCCGTATTGCCTCTGTTTCTGAAGGAAAAAAAAAAACACACCTCCTGCAGAATTACACGCTCAGGTGTAGCCAATGGAGGTTTCCTTTTACCACAGCGCTCACGAGTTTCTTCTTCCCCACACAGTCAGCCTGCCAGGAGATAGCAGGAGGCCCTGAATTTTAACTCTAGCCCATTATCTTCTGTAATGTAGAACTTTGGTCCTCAGGGTGCCTACTTACCTGTTATTGCTCTTGTTTTTATACTAGGTTCTAGCTGGGAGAGCCAGCGCCTCAGGAGATTGTACTCTGTTTGAAGTAGAATATTGCAGGATCCATGAGTCTGTGTCAGGTACACAGTCCAGGTCCAAACATTGGTGTGGAGTTGCCAGTGATTTTCTGAACCAATTGACAGCACGCGGTGTCTGTTGTTCCAGAGAAGAGCAGGCCTGTCTGTCCCTGGAGGCGTGGTGCTTAGTCAGCTAGAGTCATGGCAGGGATGGGTAGCCAGCTGGCCTCCCTCCCCTGGCTGCCAGAGGTGCCTTCCTCCTGCAGATTGGATGGTTCATGCATGTGCATTCTGCCCCAGTCTTTGGATAGCGCCCAAAGGGACCTCGAAGTGAATCTTGGAACCAGGCCAGGTGCTAGCCACTTGACCATCAGCCAGGAGCCCCCAACAGCCACAGCTGAATCACTGCCACCCCTGTCCTCTGACGGGAAAGGGCAAGAAACAGACCCAGCTCCAGGGCGTTCCCACTGTTTCTGAAGGAAGAATTCAGGCCCCTTGCTCACAGTGCTTCCAGTGAGCCCTCTGTGAATCTATTTCCACCCCTTTGCTCTATTTTCAAAGTAGTTCCTCTTTGGCGTGCTGCCGGGGTTCAGCTCCAGCGGGTCCAGGGGTTCCCGTAGGATGAATGGCACCGGAGAAAACGTGAAAAGCCTAAAAATTAAAAATGAAAGGGACACAGACAACAGCAGTGTGTTGAACTGGCCGCTTTACTGTGGCAAACGTGGCATTATATTTGTGAGCAATTTCCTTATATCGTGCATCATCTATGTTTTCTGGCATTACCTAATTCTATAAAGGTTCTTATGTGTAATCACCCTTGTAGGAATAACATGGTTATTTTCTCATAACGTTTCCTCCTGCCCTTTGCTTATTGATTAATTTCTTATATTATGTTCACTATGTATCCACGTTTATCTATAATCTAGAAAGCATTTGCTTTGCTGTTTTCATGAAAGGTCATCTATCTGCCAACACCTCAAGTGGAGCAGTTACAGGGACATGACCTCTTAGTTGTTTCCCTGAACCACTTGTGGCTTGAGGAACAAAAGTATTTGCCTGGGTGCGAGGTGCCAGGAGGGGGCCAAGAGGGCCTTAGGAACCCACACCATATATCTTCTCGGAGAGACAATGCACCTAGGAACTAATGAACCATTCTGTACTTTAACCACCTAGGTTCAGTCATCATCTGGAATGCCTCCCGGGGGCCAAGTGGGCCTAGGGGTAGGAGTAATTTGTGCCCATAGATACACTCCTTTGTTGCCGGAGTGGGGCTTTTAAATCCATTTATTCCTCCTTTGCTGGCAAATGTATGAGGCTATCCCCCCTTTAGGTAGAGGAGTCTTTATAAGGGGTGGCAAGGCCTAAATGTAGGGCTGCACAATTTCGTTGCGGATCCTTATTTTCTTTCCCCAATGGTTTTTTTTTCCCAGGGCGCCTGTCGAGGGCAATTCCCCCAAAGACAATGCCCCAGGTACTTTTATTAAGGCCAAATTACATAAAAGCGGGAGTCCAAGAAGCTTCCCTGTCGGTCGGCCGCCCTGCAGTCCTGATCTGCCCACCGCCCGGGCCCTGCCATCAACCTGGTTGGATAGCTCGGCTTCCAGCACGGTGCATTCCATCTTCCATGTTTTCAGAAGCCGATAGTCCCATCCTTGTGACTGTGCCATAGGTTTGGTCACAGGGCCCCTGGCTGCCAGAGTCCAGCTCCAGCAGGTCCAGGGGTTGTCGAAGGATGAACGGCATCGGTGAAAAAGTGAAAATAAAACAAAAGTACCATAAAAAACAAAAATAAAGATGGACACAGGCAACAGCTGTGAGTTGATCTGGCCGATTTATTGTAGCCAACGTGGCATTATATTTGCTAGTGATTTCCTTGTAGCATACGTCATCTGTGTTTTTCTAACATTACCTAATTTTAAAAATGTTCCTATGTGTAATCAACCTTTAAGAAACAACATGGCGATTTTCTCGTAATGTTCCCGCGTACCCTTTATTTGATTCATTTCTTACGTTATTCCATTATGCATCTGCGTTTTTCTGTAATTGTCTACAGTCTATGAAGCATTCGCCTTGCTGTTCGCATGAAAGGCCCTCCATTTCTCAACACCTCAAGTGGAACACTTACAGGGACATGACCACCTAACCACCTGAGGCCAGAAGAACAATGTGTTTGCCTTGGTCCAAGGTGCCAGGAAGGGGCCAAAAGGATCTTAGAAACCCATGCCTCATACATTCTCAGAGAGACAATGCACCTAGAAACGAATGGACCATTCTGTACCTTAACCGACTAGGTTCAGTCATCATCTGGAATGCCTCTGGGGGGCCAGGTGGGCCTAGAGGTTGAAGTCACCTGTGCCCAGAGATACACTCCTTAGTTGCCAGAGTGAGACTTTCAAATCCCTATGTCTCGCCTCTACAGGCCCTCTTTGCTGGCAAATGTATGAGGCTCTCCTTCCTGTAAGTAGAGGAGTCTCCATAGGGGATGGCAAGGGCTAAATGTAAGGCTGCACAATTTCTTGTGGAACCTTATTTTCTTTCCTCATGGTTCTTCTCCCAGGGGGCCTGTCGAGGGCAATTCCCCAACAGACAATGCCCCAGGTAGTTTTAAGGCCAAATTACCTAAAAGCGGGAGTACAAGAAGCTTCACTGTCGGTGGGCCTCCTTGCAGTCACCAATCCGTCCACAGCCCGGGCCTTGCCACTCAGGCTGGGATAGCTCAGCTTCCAGCACCTGGCAAGTTGGTGTCAAAACCAAGCAGGCATTCAGGGGCCTAGGGCCTTGTAAAAGCCCAGGTTAGAACCTTTGCACTTAGCCAGGGCCAGAGGACTGGGAAGGGGGCTGGCCTCCTTTCTTGTCGGAGGGCACATGAACTTACACAGCCCCTTTCCAGGTTGGTCTCATGTTCATCGAAATATTGAACTTTGGCCCTCCTTATGGCCACTCCCTTCCGACGACTCTATGTCTAACTATGTCCGCGTGTAGACTTAGGAGCCATGGAGCTGTGGCTCACTGAACCCACGATGAGGGATTGATTTTCACACCAGCCTGTGCATGTCGGACATGGGCCCCAAGCAAGGCAGCCCAGCCTCTGCTATTGGCAGCACTTGCACTGGCTCAGACATGGGTTGACCTTCCATCTGGGGCACAGAGGGGCCAGTGGGACCCCAGGCATTGGTGGTGGGTGCAGGTCACCAGCACAAGGAAGTTCCTGGCTCAGGTGCCAAGGCACGAACAGCCCTGTGCATCAAGGCAGTGCCCTAGAAACCTCAATGGCCCAGCAAAGCCATTCGATGCTCATGGTATGGCGACCATGGCATTGGGCTGTGCACTGCTGTCCTCCTTCAGCATACTCCACAATAGCCACCTTGAGAGTTCTGGCTGGCAGGCCTAGGTCCACAGCCGCCCTTGCAAGGACTGTGGTAGAAGGCAGGGACTGGCACCTAAGGTGGAACCCATTGGGGCAGCACCTGGTGTTTGCCTCCTTACCAGTTCACTTCTCCCAGCCCCTGTTTGGAGCACCAAAGGCCTCTCACATGTGTCTCTTAACAGGAAATGGATAGGCTTGGTGCGATGTGTTGAACAAAGCCACGATTAACCTGTAAGAAGGATGTACTGAGTCGCGTTGTTGGCCAGTGTGCATTATGCCTGCAAGAAGTGCAGAGCAGCGTTGTCTCATCTGTTCACATATCATTAAGGGTGCCCTGGTTTAAAATGAATAGATCTTGCCCTGAGCATCATTCAGAGAGTGTAACAACTTCCCATTTTACACTGGTTCTTGTCTCTTCCAGATGCTTGAAAACCCGAGAGGCTCTGGAGGGGTGATGGAGGTATAAGTCGTTGAGGGAGAGCCCAGGCCAGTTGACCCATTATGATCAGATGGAACTCTGCAGAAACCCAGCACTCTACAGGAGAACGCTGAAGCCGTTTCTTCTGTAGCTACTGTCTAACCTAAGAATGACCCTTCTGTCCATGACCTCTTGTTATTTACTGGTCCAGGTAATCTCTTGGATGGTAGCCACTTGCCTCACTTGTTCGGCTGATTGAATGGTCTTCATTGTCTAAGGCAGAAGGATGTGGCATGCATAGTAGACTGCAATACAATTCAACCCAAGAAAGCCTTACAAGGAATACTGCACCAGCACTCGGTTAAAAAACCTACAGCACCCTCGGGAGCACTGACTGTTAACAGTGAATTGCTTCCGTGAAGTTTAGGGCCTGGAAAGGAGCCAAGGTCAGGAACCTTCCTTCTCTTTCTGAAAGAAAAGTGAGAGCTTTTGCCAAATGGGCACCCCGGTGTAGGCAACGGATGTTTCCGTTCGCCCCTGCCCACAGGTGTTTCTTATAGAGACTACACCTTCTCCAGAGATTGTGTTAGGCTCGTCCTTGTCAGCTTCATTCTGCTCTGCTTTGTAGTGAAGGATTTGGGCCCTCTGTCTATGTATTTCCCTCGTTGTGCTTTTTTGTTCAAATGAGGATCTTGCGGGCCGCCTGGGTGGCTCAGTCGGTTGAGCGTCCGACTTCGTCTCAGGTCATGATCTCACGGTGTGTGGGTCGAGCCCCGCGTCGGGCTCTGTGCTGACAGCGTAGAGCCTGGAGCCTGCTTCCGATCCTGTGTCTCCCTCTCTCTCTGCCCCTCCCCCGCGCTCACTTTGTCTCACTCTGTCTCTCAAAAATAAATAAATGGGGATCTTGCTGGAGCCCATTGAGAATCACTGCCTCAGAGCAATATTCTCCACTTCCAATATTCTCCACTCCACCAGGACTCTGAGTCCTGGTGACTCTGGCATAGATTGGCAACCTGACCTCTTGAAACTTCCTATTAGAACTGTGTTCACAATGAGAGGGCTAGGGCATATGAAGGTGCCTAGTTGGCTGTGGGTGGGTGTGTGTAGCACATCCGTGAAGTGTGGGGAGGGACAGGCCTTACACATGAAGCAATGAGAAATTAAGGTACATATACATGCCCAGCATTACCCCCTTCCCATCTGTCATGTAGATCCTGGCCTCCCTTGTAGCCATTCCCACCCACCTGCTCTTTTCTAAGTCCTTGGTCACATTCATGGACAGATGGGCTTCCACTCACTTCACACAAGCAGAGCCCAAGGATTGGTGCTAAATTCCCACCCTGGTCCTTTGCTTTGTGAGAGTAAACAGTAACTTCAAGTCAAAGGAAGGATGGCCTTCTTGTCCCTGAGTGCTTGGTGCTTGGCCAGCCCTGGTAAGTGCAGTGAAGGATAGGCATGCCTTCATCCTGAGTCAAACATGATTCCCACGTGCACAATATGCTTTAGGATCTGGTCGGAATCAAAAGGAACCTTTCCAGAAACTAGGTCATCAGGTCGAGGCTCCAAACACTTGATCACCAGCTAGGTGTAGGAACCCCTTACCTCCAAATCAATGGTGCTTCTCTTTCCTGAGAGGAAGGATAGGAAAAACCACCGAATCCAGCATCTCCTGTTTCTGAATGAACAATGCAGACCTCCTGCAGAATTTCACTCGTGGGTGTCGCCAATGGAGACTTCCTTGTACACTAGCCCTCGGGTCTTTTTCACTCCCCAGACAGCATTCCTGCCAGGAGATAGGAGTGGGCCCTTCATTCTAACTTTAGCCCATTCTCTTCTGTAATGAAGACCTTTGGTGCTCAGGTTGCCTATTGGCTTTGTATTGCTCTTGTTTTCAAGGTACTTTCGACCTGGGAGCCATTGAGAGCACGAGCCTCTGAAGAATGTACTCTGTTTGAACTAGAAAATTGCAGGATCCACAGGTCTGTGTCAGCTACACAGCCCAGGTGCAAATATTGGTGTGGAGTTCCCAGTCAGTTCCGGAGCCTATTGACAGCACTCAGTGTCTGGTATCCCAGAGGTAAGCAGGTCCCTCTTTCTCTGAGGACTTGGTGCTTAGTCAGCTAGAGTCATGGCAGGGATGGGTAGCCAGCTGGCCTCCCTCCCCTAGCTGACGAGGTGCCTTCATCCTGCAGCGTAGATGGTTCATGCATGTGCCCTCCGATTCAGGCTGTGGTTAATGCCCAAAGGGTTTTGAAGTGAGTATTGGATTGGACGCAGACCAGGTGCTGACCATTTGACCACCAGTCAGGAGCCCCAAACAGCCACAAGTGAATCACTGCCGCCCCTGTCCTCTATTGGGAAAGGGTGAGAAACAGACCCAAGCCAGTGCTTTCCCTCTTTTTCTGAAGGAAGAGTGCAAACCCGTTGCTGACAGGGCTCCCGGCGGGGGGGAGGTGGGGGGTGGGTGGGTTAGCCTTTAGGGGCTCCCTTCACCAAAGTCCACATGTCCTGCTGATTCCTGTGAGAGCCAGCATGCAAGGAGATGGCCCTAGTCACTTCATTCTCCACATGATCCCATTGCCATTCCTATTGAAGAACTCTGGCCCTCCGTGGATCCATTTTCACCCCCTTGCTCTATTTTCACAGTAGGTCCTCTCTCAGGTCCATTCTTTGTAGTCACTCAGAGGAATATCCCTGGAGTTCAGCTGGACACTCCCGTGTCATCCTTGTGACTGCGTGATTGGTTTGGCCACAGGACCCTGGCAAGTTGGTGGCAAAACCAGGCAGGCATTCAGAGGCCAAAGGCATTGGGAGCACCCAGATTAAACCATTTGCACGTAGGCTGGGCCAGACGACTGGGAAGGGAGCTAGACACCTTTTTTGGCTGACGGGACAGGAATCACACAGCCCCTTTCCAAATTGTTCCCATTGCCATTGGATATGTGGAACTGGGGCCCTGCTTATGGCCCTCTCATGGTTCTTTATCTAACTCTTTCCCTGTTTGGGCATAGGAGCCATAGAGCTGTCACTCACTCAACCCGTGCCCAGGGACAGATTATCACACCGGCCTGTGCATGTTGTAGGTGGGGCCCAAGCAAGGCAGCCCACCCACTAGTAATGACACACTCGCACTTACCCAGTCTTGGGTTGATCTTCCATCTGGGGCACAGATGGGCCGCAAGACCACAGGTATCATTAGTGGGTGCCTGTCACCACCAATAGAGATTCCTCGGTCAGGTGTGAGGGCACGAACAGCCCTGTGCATCAGGCAGTGGCAAAACAGCTTCACTGGCCCAGAAAAACCACCTGTATTCATGGTGTGGCAAGCATGGCATTGGCCTGGGCAGTGCTGTCCTCCTTCAGCATTCTCCATAGTAGCAACACTGAGTGTCCTGGCTCACAGGACTAGGCTCTCAACAGCTCAAAGGATCGTGGCAGAAGGCAGGGCCTGGCACGTAGGGTGGAACCCATTAGAGCAGATCCTGGTGTGTGTCTCCTTACCACTTGACTTCTCCCAGCCCTCGTGTGCAAGATGAACGTGCTCTCACATGTGTTCCCTCAGATGAAATGGGTAAGCATGATATGATGGAGGGAAGAAAGCCAAGGATAACCTAAAACGAGGATGCTCTGAGTCAAGATCCTGGCCAGTGTACACTAGGCCTGGAAGAAATGCAGAGGTTGGTACTAGAGCTGAGTGGCCTTGTCTATTCAACTATCATTAGGGTTGCACGGGTTTAAAATATATACTTCTTGCCCTGAGCATCATTCAGATACTGTAACAAATTCCTATTTTATAGTGATTCTTGTCTTCCAAAGATGCTTGAAAGCCAAGAAGCTCTGAGGATCTTCCGTGGCAAAACAAAAACAAAAACAACAACAACAACGCAGGCCTACTTGGCCAGCAATCAGAGTTCTGTGAGACCCATGCAGAGATGAACCATCATACAGGGAAAACTATCCTGCTAAAGAGCCAGGGTCCCCTAGGCCAAACATCTGCCACAGTCACCATGACTAGACCGGAATCGCAGGTCAGGGCTCAGGGTATGACAGTAAGAGTTAAAATAGAGCAAAGGGGTGAGAATGGAGAGAGGGAGGGCCAGAGTTCTGTATCAGAGATAATGAAGTGAGGTGACCGGCACAGTCTTCCGCAGCTCGCTGACTGACTCAGGTAGGAGAAGTACCTGTGGGCTTTGGCAAATGGTGGCATCCATAAGTTCCCCCTGTAGGCCTCATCAACAAGAAGCCTGCCCAGATTCTTCCTTCAGAACCAGAGGGAAAGACCTGGCTCTGGGTATGCGCCCTGCCCTTGCCATCGGTACATGGGGGTAGCAGTGATACAGCTGTAGGAGGGCTGTGTTCCCCGATGATGGCAGTGTTTGGAAGCAGGTCTTGGAAGCAGGAAAGTATAAAAGACTAGTAAGCAACAAGAGCTCAGGGACATGACAACCAATTGTCTCTGGGACATCAGACCCTCAGAACCCTCCACTGGCTCAGCAACTGACTGGAAACTCACTTCCAATCCTTCTAACTCAGTTGTGTATGGGAGAGTCACATGGTCTCAGGGTGTGAAGTGAGACCCACTTAGAAAATCAGCAATGGGAGAGGAATGACTACAAGGTGAGTCAAAGCTATGCCTTCAAATGGGCATGGGGGAAATTGAGGAAGGAGACCTCTACTTTCTCTTCCTTTTGTCCCACAAAGGAGGCAGGATGCACCACTAACCTCTGGCTTAGCCTACCCACAAGCGTTCTCCCTGGGCACCTTCACACACCTTAGGTTTGGGGAAGGCCACATCATTCTGAACCCAAATTGAGAAGGACCCAGTGCCATATCTCTGTTACCATCACAAGGACACCATGAAACCCTCACACTGGAAAAAGAGGACACTACTCGAAGACTCTGTTTGGAATTGTCTCCATGCAAACCCACGTTCACCAAAAGGGCTAATGGGAGGCAGTGGAGACACACACTGCCAGAGTTGTTCATCACACATCCGATTTGGAGAATGTTGAGAGTGAAGTACCCAGGGCCATCTCCTATCAACTAGGTTGTATCTGGAATAAGAAAGTCCTGTGAGTTTAGGCACGGGAGTCCCCTGATCAACTACACCTGAGAGCCCTGTCAGCAAGAAAGCCTGCATTCTTTCTTTGGGAGCCAGGGATTTCTGGATTGTTCTGTCGCTGTCACATTTCCCATCAGTTGAGGGAGGTAGCAGTGTTGGAGCTGTAGCTATGGGGTTCTGAGGGCTCTTGCTCAAAAATCTGCAACGAGGCCTTTGTTCCCTAATTCCTGGCAAGGGCTCTTCCAGTGCTGACCCATGCCGGTTCATACTGCCCATGTGCAAACTGTCTGCTTCTCAGAATGAAGGCAACTCTCTCATCAGGTCAGTGGGGCAAGCTGGCTCCACTTCACCCTCCATAGCCCACCAGGCCAAGCACCAAGCTCTAGGGACTAAGGACCTTCTATTCTTTGGTAGAGCAGAGCCTGAGAGCTCTCACTGAGCACAGGAGCAGAGTGAGAGTTTGCAGGCAACCCAGGGGTGCCAGCTGACTCAGTGATGGCTCCATGGCCACTACAGGAGAGACAAAATAAATTGTCACAAATACAGCAAGAGGAAGGAACTGGGCTCCGGATAGGCCAAAACTCGACATTCGGAAGATGCTTTGCTTCATTTGCCCTCAGCCCAGAAGGAAGCCAGCTCCCTGCCCAAATCGCAGGCCCAACTACACACCAGACACTCCCTGCTGCTCTGCTCCAAATGCCCTGGGCTTCTGAATGACCACAAACTTTTGAACCTCAGTGAATTAGCGAAGATGCAGCACTGTGACAATACCGAACGCCCAGTCACAGGATTGAACCCGCCTTCCCGGTGGAAGGCAGAGCATAGGACTCTTGAGACCCTGAATTTGAACTGATCCTGAGAAGAACCCCCCCCCCGCCCCCGCCCCCGCCCCCCACGGCTTGCTACAAACACCAAGGAACAAGGTCAGGAATAGGAGGACTATTCTCCTTTGGGATATCCGATGCTCATGGCTGTTACTGACCAGGGGACCCAGTTGGAACGCGACAACCCTCCCTGGATGCCTGCCAAGTGAGTGTCAGCTCCATGGCTGCTAAGGAGGAATGAGGAGGCAGTCAGAAACAGGGGAATGGCTGCAGCCGGGACCAAAGGGTAGTCAGTAATCCATCCCATGGGAATGCCATCAGTGTGGAATGGAGATGTTTATGTTTGTGTCCCTGAGGCCCAGCAAGGGAGCCAGCTCCCAGCTAATCCATCTGGCCCAGCCTCCCCCAAAACAGCTCTCCGCTGGACCCCTTCTGATGCCCTAGGGCTCTGGATGTCCTTGCAGTTAGTTCTGAAACCAAAAGGACTGGGCTCCTTTGTCTCCACCTTTCCCGCACTCATAAGGGCTTTCCCCATCAGGCACCTGCAGGCCAGAGATAGTAGTCTTCAAAGCCTCACTTTGTACGGAGAAGATGAACTGTAACAGATGTCCTGAAACTGGATACAACGTGGGCCAGAGTTCATCATGTTTAGAAGAACCTGACTCGCACAATGTATTCACAAGCTGGCGTGCTGTGGAATCACAGGGGCCTTTTGTGTGCTTTCGCTACGGGAGTGCTGCCGAGGATGCTCGTTGGAGCCCAGAGAGGAAGAGGCCCACATTCTTCCTTAAGGCATACACAGGAAGTATGTCTTCTGGGGTGCTTTGTATCCATCGAGAGCGGCAGCAGAGCTTCTGAGATATGAACAAGGTGCTTCCATATGATGACCAAGAGGTGGGAATGAGGGCCTGGTGCAGTGTATATTCACAAGGCTTTTCGTGTGTTGATCAGGTCATGGAGCATGCTGCACACGCACAGACTATTCTTCCGAATGACGGTAGCTCCATCCATTTGGGGCGGGTCCACATGGCTACCCATTCTCACGATACCGTGGCCTGCCAGCACCAAGGGCTCAGGGACAGGGGGCCTTGGTGTCCTCTGGGATATCAGACTCTGCGAGCCCTGCATTGGTTCAGGAAAGGCTTGGAAACGCATCTCCCTGCAGGGACCTTGGTTGTTGTAGGGGACAGACACAGGGTCTCCGTGTGTGAACTGAGACCAAGTTAGGAAAGCAGCAATGGGACAGCAATGACGATAGGTGAGTCAAAGCTGTGCCTTCTAATTGGCATGGAGGACAACGAGAAAAGAGACCACGACCTTCCCCTTGTCCCATAAAGGAGGCGGGATCCACCCCCAACCTCTGCCATAGCCTACCCACACGGCAGTGTCTCTGGACACCTGCACACACCCTGTTTTTGGGAAGGGCCTCGTCATCTGAAACCATATTGAAAATTGCCCAATGAAACCATCAACTAAACACCATCTCTATCACCACCACTAAAACACCAACCAAACCTCCAAGCCGAAAGAAGACGATAGTACTCTGAGATACTGTGTCAGAATACTTTCCCCACAAACAGGCTTTCATCCAAAGGGCTCAGGGGTGGCAAAGAAGACACACACTGCTAGAGTTCTTCATCACACATGATTTGGAGAAACTAGAGAACAAAGGGCCCAGCACAGTCTCTTTTCAATCAGGTTGTACACAGAATAAGAAAGGCCTGTGGGCTTTGACAAAAAACGTCCTCTGCAGGACTACACTTGGGAGCCCTGTCAGCAAGAAGCCTGCCTTCTTTCTTCAGGAGCCAGGGATTTCTGGCTTGGTCCATCCCCGCCACCTATCCCTTTAGTTGAGGGTGGTAGTAGTGCTTGAGCAGAGGGTTCTATAGGGTTCTGAGGGCTCTTGCTCAGGAACCTGCAGCAAGGACTTGGTTCCCTCATTCCTGGCAAGGGCTCTTCCAATGCTTAGTGCCCACGGTTCTTAGTGCCCACGTGCAAATGTTGGCTTCTCAGAATGAAGACACCGCGGTCATCCAGGACAGTGAGGCAAGCCGGCTCCCCTTCACCCTCCATAGCACCGCAGGCCAAGCACCAAGCACCCAGCCACTCAGGCTCGTTTTCCTTTGGTAGAGCAGAGCCTGATCGCTCTCACTGAACACAGGAGCACAGTGAGAATTTGTGGCCTGCCCAGGGGTGCCAAGTGACTGAGGGATGCCTCCATGGCGCCTAACGGAGAAAAAAAAATACATTCTCTAAAACACAGCAGGGCGATAGGAATGGGCACCAGGTGGGCCAAAGCTCCACCTTTCAAAAGGGAATGGGCATCCCCTTGCAGAGATGTTTTGCTTCATTTGCCTTCAGGCCAGAAGGAGACCCGCTCCCTGCCCAAATCTCTGGCCAGCATACACACCAAACATCCTCTGCTGGGTCCCTCCAAATGCCCGGGACCTCTGAATGCATGCACACTTCTGAAACCCAGTGACTTAATGAGGAAGGAGTCCTGTGGCAAAAACCCTCCCACAGTCACAGGCCCTGGACCACACTGTCAGGTCGAAGACAGAAGATAGGACCCTGGAGACACTGATTCTGAAAAGATTGTGAGAAGACCCTTGTCTCTACAAGACAGCAACAATGCATCAAGCGGGATGAGGAGGGCCAGAGCTCCTCAGAGCTTGGAAGGGGAATTCTATGGAGAAGGCAGTGCCCTGCACCAGCTCCTGGCAACCTGGCGAGAAGAAGAAACCCCAGACAGCTTATGCAAAAGCGCCATCTAGTGTCTCCATTGGGAGCCGACTCAGCACCAGGCCTGCCTTCTTCCCTCAGAAGGACCTAGGGCACCCTGGGTCTTGGTCAGCTTTTGGTGGTTTTTGCAACATTGAATGGAGTGAGCAGCGACTGTGCTCTAGCTGCGACGTTCCCCCAGCTGCAGCTCCAAAGTGTGGAGAGGGGCATTGGTGCCCTCTAACTGTAAGAGGCTCTTCCTGTGCAGACCAACTTCTGGAACCTTCGGCTCCTGTGTGACCTCTTTGATTTTCAGAAGGAAAGCACATCAATCAGGCAGAGTAGAAAGTTGAGCTGGCTCCACCCACCCATCCCTTGCTACAAACAGCCAAGCACCAAGGTCAGGGTATGGAGGCACATTCTACTTTAGGATATCTATCAGGTGTTGATGGCTATAAGTGAGCCTGGAACCGAGTGGGAAGCTGATGCCCATCCAACGGTGCCTGCTGAGGGAGTACCAGCTCTGAGACTCCTAAGGGTGAAAGAAGAGGCAGTCAGAAACACAGGAAGGGAGAGGATATGGCTACAGCCAGGACCAAAGGGCATTCAATATTTCCATCCAGTGGGGATGCAATCAAGGTGGAATGGAGATGTTTCTCTTCATTTCCACTCGGCCCAGCAAGGGGGACAGTTCCCTGCTAATATATCTGGCAGAGCCATTCCCGCACATACCTCTCGGCTGGACACCTTCCGATGCCCTTCCAATGCCCTTCCGATGCCCTTCCGATGTCTGTATAGACCTGAAACCAAAAGGCCAAAGCCACTTTAGCTCCACTTATCCCACAGTCACAAGGACTGTTCCCGTGGGACCTTTGCAAGCCGGAGAGAGTACTCTGAAAGACTGAATTTGTATGAACCCCAAGATGAACCTGGATGGATGATAAAGCAACGTCATGAAACTGGACACAACGAGGGCTAGAGTTCTTCCTGTTTAGAAGAACGTGACTAGCACCATGTATTTGCAAGCCGGCTTGCTCAGGAATCACGAGCAACTTTGGTGTGCTTGGCTCCAGGAGTTCTGCCAAGGATACCCGTTGGAGCCCTGTGAGCAGGAGGCCCACATTCTCCCTTAAGAAACAGAGGGGAACTTTGGCTTCTAGTGCGTTTCTGCCCATCATATCCATCGAGAGGGTCAGCACTGGGTCTGAGAAATGAAGAATGTGCTTCCAGGCAACGATCCAGAGGTGGGAACGAGGTCTTGGTCCACTGTTTATTCAAAGGGCTTTTTGTGCACCGATCAGGTTGTGGAGCATACTGCACTTGCCAGACGCTCTGTTCTTTTGATTGAGGGTAATTCTACCCATTAGGGAAGGGGTCCCGGCTGGTACCCATTCCCATGATCCTATACCCTGCCCACCACCTAACGTTCAGGGACGGGAGGGGATAGATGTCCTCTGGGACATCAGACTCTGAGAGCCACACGTCAGGTCAGCGAAGCCTTGGAAACTCACCCGCAAATCGGGGACCTGGGTTGCTGTAGGGGACAGACACAGGGTCTCCATGTGATAACTGACAACAAGTTAAGAAAACAGCAATTAGAGAAGACTGATTCCAGGGTGAGTCAAAACTGTGCATTCAAGTGGGCACGGGGAGAACCGAGGAAAGAGACCATGACTTTCCCTTCCCCTTGACCCACACAGCCAGCAGGTGGGATCCACCCCTAACTTCAGGCTTAGCCTACCCACGAGCATTCTCCCTGGGCATCCTCACACACACTTGGTATAGGCATGCCCATATCATTCTGAAACCAAACTGAGAAGGGCCCCATTGAATACGGTTATCAGCATCACAAGCACACCACCAAACAAGGATGTTACCCTGGAACGCTGTCCCGGAACAGTGTTCACCGAAGCCCTCTTTCATCTGCAAAGTTCAGGAGTGGCAATGGAGACACACACTGCCAAGGTTCTTCACCACACAGATTCGGAGAAAGTTGACAGTGAAGAAGCCAACGCACTCTCCTATCAACCAGGTTGTTTCCGGAGTAAGAAAAGCCTGTGGGATTAGGCCAAAGGGCCCTCTGAAGGACTACACCTGGGAGCCCTTTCAGCAAGAAAGCCTGCCTTCTTTCTTCAGGAGCCAGGGATTTCTGGCTTGGTCGATCGCTGCCACGTTTCCCATCCCTTGAGGGAGGCAGCAGCATTTGAGCTGTAGCTATGAGGCTCTGAGGGCTCTTGCTCAGGAATCTGCAACAAGGACTTGGTTCCCTCGTTCCTGGCAAAGTCTCTTCCAATGCTGACCCCCTCCTCATTGCTACTGCCCATGTGCAAACTGCTTCTCAGAATAAAGGCAACTGAGTCGTCCGGGCCAGTGAGGTAACCTGGCCCTCCTCACCCTCCATAGCACAGCCGACCAAGCACCAAGCAACCAGGCACTCCAAGGCCTGCTTTCCTCTGGTAGAGCAGAACCTGATACTTCTGACTGAACACAAGAGTAGAGTGGGAGATTGCAGCCTAGCCAGGTTTGCCGGCTGTGTTAGTGATGGCTCCTTGGCGCCTAAGGGAGAAAAAATAATACATTGTCAGACACACAGCAAGGGAAAGGAAATGGGTGCCACGTGGGCCAAAGCTCCACATTTATGGTGGGAACGTGGATCCACGTGGAGAAATGGCTTCCTTCATTTGTCTCTGGCCAGAAGGAGTCCTGCTCTCTGACCAAATCTCCAGCTTAGCCTAAACACGAGACATCCTCCGCTGGTCCCCTTCACATCCCTGAGCTCTGAATGGCTGCATACTTCTGAAACCCAGTGAATTAGTGAAGAAGTAGCCCTGTAGCAATGTCTCTCCCGTAGTCCGAAGGACTGGATCCGACTCCCAGGTGGCAGACGGAGGATAGACTCTTGGGACCCTGATTCTGAAGGGATTGCGGGAAGAGCCTTGTCTCCACAAGAGAGCAAAGATATGTTAAGGTCGATAAGGTGGGCCACAGGTCTTCAGAGCTTCGAAGGGGAATTCTATGGAGAAGGCAGTGCCCAGCACCAACTCCTGGCAACCGGCTGGCTGTGAGAAGACACTACAGTGGGCTTAAATGAAAGCACTCTGGAGAGTCTCCATCTGGGAGCCCTGTCAGCACCAGATCTGCCTTCTTCCTTCAGAAGGACCTAGAGAGCCCTGGGACTCGGTCGGCCTGTTGCTTTTTGCATCACTGAATGGACTGAGCAGTGACAGTGCTGTAGCTGGGAGGTGCCGCCAGCGGTGGCTCCAATGGGTAGAGAGGGGCATTGGTGCCCTCTTCCTGTAAAGGGCTCTTTCTCTGCTGACCAGCCTCGGGAGCCTACTTCTGGAGTCCTGTGTGAACTGTCTGCCTTTCAGGAGGAAGGCACCTCAATCAGACAGAGCAAGGAGGCGAGCTGGCTCCAATCCCCCCACCCCTTGCTGCAAACAGCCAAACAGCAAGCTCACGGCTAGGAGGAGTGTTCTCCTTTGGGATATGCGATGCTGGTGCCTCTAACAGAGCTCAGGATGGAGTGGGAACGCGATGTCCGTCCTTGGGTGCCGGCTGAGTGAGCGTCAGCTCCATGGCTCCTAAGGGTGAATCAAGAGGCAGTCGGAAACACAGGGAGGCAGAGGAGATGGCTGCAGCTAGGACCAAAGGCCACTCAATATTTCCATCCAATGGGAAGGCGATCAACGTGGAATGGAGATGTTTATCTTCGTTTCCCCAAGGCCCAGCAAGGGAGCCAGCTCCTGGGCTATATGGCCGCTGGATCCTGCCCGTGCACAGTTCTCGGCTGGACCCGTTCTGATGCCCTAGGGCTCTGGATATTCGGGTAGTCCCTGAAACCACAAGGCCAGGGACTCTAGCTGCACCTGTCACACAGTCACAACGGCTGGTCCCCATGGGATATCTGCAGCCGGATAGAGAACTTTTCAGAGTCTTTTAGGACTCACCTTTTATGGACTCCAAGACGGACCTTGACAGATGATCAAGCAGTTTGCTGAAAGTGGATACACCCAGGGCCAGTGTTCTTCATGTGTAGAAGAGCCTGACCAGCACAATATATTCACGATCTGGCTAGTCGGGGTATCAAAAGAACTTTTGGGGTCTCTGGCTACAGGAGGGTTCCACAGGATGCCCTTTGGAGCCCTGTGAGCAAGAGGCCCACGTTCTCCCCTAAGACACTGAGCAGAACTTTGAATTCTGGTGTGTTCTAGCCCGTCGTATTGGTAGAGAGGGTCAGCAGTGGCTCTGCCATATGAAGAATGTGCTTCCATGTGATGATCAAGATGTTGGAGTGAAGCTTGGTGCGCTATTTATGCAAAAGCCTTTTAGTTCCCTGATCACGTCATGGAGCATGGCACATTTTTGCAGACTGTCTGTTCTTCCGAATGAGGGTAGCCCCATCCATAAGGCAGGGGTTCACATGGCTCCCATTCCTACAATACTGTTGCCTGCCCAGTACCAGGGGAGCAGGGACATGGGGGCTAGCCATCCTCTGGGACATCAGACCCTGAGAGCCCTGCATTGGGTCAGGAATGGCTTGGAAACTCACCTACACACCAGGGATCTCGGTGGTGTAGGGGAAGATACAGTGTGTCACACTGTACTTTTAGGCACTTGGCGCTAGGCCATTTCCTGGTGCTTCTACACCAGGGTTTAAGAATACTTCTGACTACATATCCTCAAGAAGCTTTCTAAAACCCTCTGGGAGCAAAGGGTACTTCTCAGCAGTAAAGCACAAGGGTCTACACAGAGAGGTGGTGAGGAAAGTCTTACTCTATTTCTCTATGAGTCACAAAGAATGTTGAAGCACATTACTAATGCTCTGAGCACTTCAGCACGGGGCCTTTCCCAATGCTAATACAGAGTGTTTTTTAAAGGGTTTTATGGAAGTGCCACGTAGTTAACACACAGTGCAATGGTAGTTTCAAGTGTAGATTTCAGTTGTTGCACCCTTCCCCACAGCACCCGGTGCACATCGCAAAGTGTACTCTTCCATGCCCATCTCCTATAGAACCCAATCCCTGCACCCATCTCTTCTCTTAACTATCAGTTTGTTGTCTATAGTTAACAGTCTGCGTCTTGTTTTGCCACTCTCTTTTTCCTCCACGATTATATATTTCTTTTGTTTTTTCCATTCCACATAGGAGTGAAATCATACGGTATCAGCCTTTCTCTGACACTTATTTCACTGGGCGTTATAATCTCGAGCTCCAGCCAAATCGTTGCAAGGAAAATTACATTCTCTTCCCTGGCTGCGCAGTATTCCTTTGTGTGTGTGTATGTATGTTTATACATATGCCACAACTCCATCCATTCCTCAGCCAGTGGACATGTGAGCCCTTTCCATCTTTGGCTAGTTTTCATTGTGCTGCTAAAAAACACTGGCGTGCCTATATCCCTTTGAATCGGTATTTTTGTATCCTTTGGGTAAATACCTCGCAGTGCAAGTGCTGGATCATAGGGCAACTCCATGTTTTAAGGGGTAAGTGTTTTCATTAGTTAATTGATTTGAGTGGGAGAAAGGGAGAGACAGAGATATGGGGAGGGGCAGAGAGAGAGAGAGAGAATCCGATGCAAACTCCATGCTGCCAGTGAGGAGCCCAACGAGGGCTCTGTCCCATGACTGTGAGATCCAGGCTTGAGTGGATATCGAGACAGTCACCTAACTGTGCCATCCAGGTGCCCCAGGGCCGTCCTATTGGCAAACTTTTGACGAAACTTTGTACTGTGTGCCAGAGTGGCCACACCAGTTTCCATTCCCACCCACAGTGGCAGAGGGTTTCCCGTTCTCCACATCCTTGCCAACACCAGTTCCTTGTGTCGTGAAATTTAGCCCTTCTGACAGACGTGTGGTGGCCTCTCACTGTAGAATTGATTTGTATTTCCCTGATGATGAGTGATGTGGAGACTCTTTTCATGTGTCTTTGAGGAAAGGTTCACCTTGTGTGTTCCCCTGTGTGTTCCTCTCCCTCCCACACTTTCCTCAATGAGGGCTCGTCTCCTCGGCAGCACCCTCGATATATTTCTCCCCCAAACGCCCTGTCGGCACTTCCTCCCTTTCTTGGATGTGCCTTCTTCTCCTCCTGTAGCTGTGGTCTTGGTTCTGTCCATCTTCAGGTTGCTTTCTGGGTGGGGTATTCAGAATGATTTGCTGGTCATCTAGCTACGTTCAAGGGATGAGACTACACGCCTACCGTGCTACCTCTCCCAACACACACTAAGGAAGGTTTCAACAAACTGCCTCTGAGATGTATGTGAAAGCTTACATGAAAGACACATGAGCAGTGTCATTTCAGGCAGTAAAGCACAATGCGTGGGCGGCGTCGTCTGGTGGGTTCTCGAGGGGTACGTGTGTGGTGTGTGTGGTGTATGTTTGGAGTGGTTGTGGTTGAGTGCATGATCCTGTTCTGTACGGATGGCATGTATGTCCTATATGGGTTGTGTGTCTGTGTATCGCATTGGTGTGGTGAGTGTGGTGTGTGCCTGGTGTGGGTGGTTTAGAGGCGGTGGATGTGTCTTTCTGTGTGCTCTGGGTGTGGGATATGTGTTGGGATGGTACTATATATGTCAGGTGTGCATGCTAGACCTATGATGTATGTTTGCGTGCCACCTATGTATGGCGTGTGTGTTTTGTACATGCTGCCTGGTGTGGTGTTGGCGTGTGGCATACAGGTGGAGAATGTGTGATATATAAGTGTGGTGTGTGTGGTGTTTGTGGTGTCTTTATGTCATACATGTATGGATTATCATGCTGTGTTTATTGCAGATGTGGTATCTGCGTAGTGTACGTGTGTTGTGTGTGGTGTAGGTCTGGCATGTGTGTGTGGTGTACCTAGGGAGTGTGTTTGTGTGTTTTATGGGTGTAGGGCATGTGTGTATGTGTGTGGGGTATGTGTGGAATGTGTATTGCGTGTAGTAAACGGTGTGTGGAAGATATCTGTGTGATGTGTATGTGGTGTGTATGTGGTGAAGGGGTGAGGTGTTTGTGTGGCCTTCGTGTGTCATGCGAGGGATGTGTTTGTAGTATGTGTTGCTGTGTGTTCGGTGTAAGAGTGATGTAGCTGTATGGTATATGAGTCACATTTGCAGCAATATGGGCAGGGTATGTGTGGCGTATGTGTAGGTTATGTGTGTAGAGGAGGTGGCATGTGTCTTCTGGATATGCGGTGTAGGTTTGGTGTCTGTGGTGTGTATGTGGAGTGTGTTTGTGTGATATAGGAGAGGTGGTTTGTTTGGAAATTGTGTGTATGTGTCGAATGTGGTAATACTGTGGGAGGGTTGTAACCGTGGGCGTTTGGGGCCTGTGGGATCTGTGTTGGATGTGATGTGGCCTATGCGTGGTGAGTGTGTGGTGTTTCTATGGTGCGTGTAATGTATGGATGTGCACATGGTGTATGTGTGAGGTAGGTGTGCATGTAGTGTTAACGTGGCTAGTGCGGCATGCAAGGTGTGTGGTATGTGCAGGGTGTGCGTGTATGTGTGTTACGCATGCCTTGAGTGTAATGTACAGGTGTTCGTGTGTGGTGTATTTGTCATGTTTTGTGTTTGTGTGTTGTGTGTGTGTGTATTGTGGTGTGTGTGATATATGTGTGGTGTTTGTCTGTAATTGGTGGATTGTGTGGTGGCATATTAGTTACAAGATGGTTTCCCCCAAGTGCAGCTGGACAGAGTTGAGTCAGCATATGGCACCTTTCCTCTGAGTCCCCACGTAGGTTTTCAAACACTTGTAACTGAGGGAAACAAGAGGGTAGTTAAAAGGTGGTTTCCCCAGTGTTCTTTCATAGATGTGAGTGTATGGCACCGACCTTGTAGGCCCCACATAGGTTATCAAACAGTTCTCACGTATTGAAACACGATGTCAGATGAAAGATGGTTTCTCCACAGTACTCTCTCACGGTGTCGAGTAAATGTCACTTTCCACACCGCTCCCCTCATAGGATTCAAACAATTCTAACTTAGGGATACACGATGTGATTTGAAAAATGGTTTCCCCAAAGTGCACTTTGACAGACTTGAGTATATGGCGCGATCCTCATAGACCCCACATAGGTTTTCAAACACTTCTAACTTACTGGAAAAAAGGGATGCTTAAAGACTGTTTCTGCACAAGATTCTTACACAGTGGGGGGTTTTCAAACACTTCTAACTCGGTGAAACGAGATGTCAGTTTTTTAAGTGCACTTTGACGGAGTTGAGTCTACGGCACTTACCCTGTAGGCCCCGCATTGGTTTGCAAACAGTTCCCACTTAGTGAAACCAGATATTAGTTGAAAGACTGTTTCCCTACAGTGTTGCTTCACAGCATGGAGCGTAGGGCATTTCCGCCTAGGCCCTGCATACGTTTTCAAACGCTTCTAACTTAGAGACAGCGGATGTGCGTTGAAAGATGGTTTCTCCACAGTATGTTTCCACAGGGTCGAGTATATGTCACTTCGCCCATCGCTCCCAGCAACGTCTTCCCAAACATTTCCAACACGTTGAAACAAGACATTAGTTGAAAGAAGCTTTCCCCGCAGTGTTGTTTCACAAAGTTGAGTGTATGGCACTTTCCGACCAGGCCCCACCTGTGTTTTCACACACTTCCAAGTTAGTTGAACCAGATGTTTCTGGAAAGGTGGTCTCCCCAAAGTGCACTATGACAGAGTTGAGCACATGGCCCTTTCCACGTGGGTACCGCCTAAGGTTTCAAACGCGGCTAGCTTGTACAAAGATGTTAGGTGAAAGATGATTTCTCCACAGTGTCCTTTCACAGTGGCTGGTGTTTGTCACCTTCCACATCGTTCCCCACATAGGACATGAAACAATGTGGATGGAGGGATACAAGATGTTACTTGAAAGATGGTTCCGTCAAAGTGCCGTTCGACAGGGTTGACTGTATGGCACTTTGCACATAGTCCCCGCAGTTTTCCAAGCACTTGTGACTTAGTGAAACCAGAGGTCAGTGAAAACATGCTTGACCCAGAGTCTTTCCCACAGTTGACTAATGGCACTTTGTCGGCCCCGCATAGGTTTTCGAACCGTTCTCCCTTAGTGAAACAAGAGCCAAGGTGTCAACGTCTCTTTCACCACCGTGTTGTTTCACATGATTGAGCGCATGTCACTTTCCGCCTAGGCCCAGCCTACGTTTCCAAACACTTCTAACTTAAGAGACACCAGATGTGAGTTGAAACGTGGTGTCTCCACAGTATAGTTTCGCAGAACCGAGCACATGTCCCTTTCCTCATCTTTCCTAGCAAAGTGTTTGAAACCCTTCTGACATGGTGAAACAAGAGCTTAGTTGAAAGATGGTTTGACCTCAGTGTTGTCTCACAGAGTCGAGGATATGGCACTTTCTTCCTAGTCCCCGCATAGGTTTCCAAACACTTCCGGTTAGTTGAATCAGATGTTACTTGAAAGGTGGTTTCCCCAAAGTGCAGCTGGTCAGAGTTGAGTATATGGCACTGCCCAAAGAGTCGCCGCATGGTTTTTCAAACCCTTCTAACGTAGTGAAACTAGATGTTAGTTCAAAGATCCTCCAACCAAGGTCCTTTCACACAGCTGACTATATGGTGCTTACTTGGTAGGGCCCGCTTTGGTTTCCAGCCAGCCTTCATGTAGTGAAACAGGATATCATTTGCAAGACCTGTGGTTCACCACAGTGTTGTTTCACACAATTGAGCACAGGGCACTTTCTGCATAAGTCCCCATAGGTTTCAAACACTACTAACTTAGTGACACGAGAGTGTAGCCGCAAGACGGTTTCCCCGCAGTATTGTTTCACCCAACTGAGTATATGGCACTTTCTGCGTAGGCCCGTACACTTCGGGTCTCCAAACGGTTCTCACTTGGTGAAACAAGATGTTAGTGGAAAGATCGTACCTCCACAGTACTCCTTCACAGGATCGGGGAGCTATCACCTTCCACATCGTTCCCTGCATAGGATGTCAAGCAATTCCAACTTAGTAATACAAGATGTGACTTGAAAGATGGTTTCCCCGAGGTGCAGTTTTGACAGAGGTGAGTGTATGTATATGACATTTTCAGTATAGGCCTCTCATAACTGTTCAACGCCTGCTAACTTAGAGAAAGGAGTTGTTATGTGAAAGACGCTTTCCCCCAGGGTTGTTTCACACACTTCAGGATATAGCACTCAGTGTATACGTCCAGACACTTTTCAGACTCTTCTAAGTTAGTCAAACGAGACGTTAGTTGCAAGCTGGTTTCTCCGCTGTATTCTTTCCGAGTATTGAATACACATCACTGGCCATATAGCTCCCCGCGCGGGTTTCCAAACACTTCTGTCGTAGTGAAACAAGGTGTTAGGTGAAAGGGTGTCCCAACGTGCAGGGACTTGACAGGGTATATGGCACTTTCTGCATAAGCCCCCACGGAGTTCTTCAAACACTTCTCACCAGGTGAAACAGGATATCAGTTGAAAGAAGGTTTCTGCACCGTGTTCTTTTCACAGTGGCTGGTGTACGTAACCTTCCACCTCGATCCCCACATAGGTCTTCAAACACTCCCAACTGCGCGAAACGAGCTGTTAGTTAGAAGATGGTTTTTCCCCCACTGTGTTCTTTCACACAGTGGACTCTCGGACGCTTTGTCGGCCGCGCATATGTTGTCAAACAGTTCTCACTTAGTGAAACAAGATGCCGGTTGAAGGATGGTTTCTTCCCAGTACTCTCTCACAACGTCGCTTTCCCCATCGATCCCCGCATGGCGTTACAAACGCTTCTGGCTTAGTGAAAGAGAACGTTGAAAGACGTTTTCCCCACAGTGTTCTTTCATAGAGTGCGGTGGCCCTTTCCGTCTGGACCACACAGGAGCTCTCAGACACTTCCAATTTAGTTGAATCAGATGTCACTTGAAAGGCGGTTTCCCCAAAGTCCGGTTGGACGGAGCTGCGTATATATGACCCTTTCCACATCATTCCCTCCATAGGTTTTCAAACCCTTCTACGGTAGCGGCACAAGGTGTTAGTTGCAAGATGGTTTCGCCAAAGTGCAGCTTGACAGAGTTGAGTATATGGCACTTCCTGCATTCATCCCGGCATAGTTTTGCAAATGCTTCTAACGTACTAAATCAGGTGGTTAAAAGACCCTTTACCCAGAGTGCTCTTTCACACGGTTGCCTCTATGGCACGTCGTAGGTTTTCAGACAGTTCACAGTGAAACCAGACGTTAGTCGCAAGATGGTTTCCCTACAGCGTCGTTTCACAGAATGGAGTACACGGCACTTGCGCATAGGCCCCGCAGAGGTTTTCCAGCCCCTCTAACTTGGCGACAGCAGATGTGAGTTGGAAGACCGTTTCTCCACAGTACGATTTCGCTGTGTCCAGTATATGTCACTTTTCTCATGGTTCCTAGGAGAGTGTTTGAAACCCTTCTCACACGGTGAAACAAGATGTTAGTTGAAAGGTGGTTTCCCCAAAAGCTGCTTGACACACTTGAGCATAGGGCACTTTCCGCCCAAGCCCCCGTAGGTTTTCAAGTACTTCCAACAAGTGAACCCAGATGCCCTTTGAAAGATGGCTTCACCACCGTGAGTTTTACAGAGTTGAGCCTATAGCACTTCCCGCGTAGTACCGGCGTAGGTTTGCAAACACTTCTAAGTGGAACAAGAAGAGGTTACTTGAAACGTGGAAACCCCACAGTGTTGTTTCAGAGTTGACTATCTTGGCACTTTTGACGCCGGCCCTGCACGGGTGTTCAAATACTTCCAACTTTGTGAAGAGAGATGTTATTGGAAAAATGGCTTCCCCACAGTGACTCACAGAGGCGACTGTATGGCACTTTTGGTGTAGTCTCCGCCTGGTTTTCAAAGACTTCTAACTTAGTGAAATATTTTAGTTGGAAGATGGTTCCCCAAGGTCTTGTGTCACAGAGCTGAGTACGTGGCACTTTCCGCCTAGACCCCGAATAGTTTTCAAACCGTTTTCAATACGTGAGGCCAGATGTTAGCTGAAAGATCGTTTCAGCACACTGTTGTTTCCCACAGTTGAGTATGTGGCACTTAGCCGTTAGGCTTCTCCTAGGTTTTCAAACACTTCTATCTCAGAGACCCCAGACGGTAGTTGAAAGGCGGTTTCCCCACAGTGTAGTTTCCCAGAGGTGAGTGTATGGCGCCATCTTGCTACGCCCTGCGTGTGTTTTCAAACACTTGATACTGAGTGCAACCAGACCTCGGGAGAAAGATGTTTCCCAGATAGACTTGTGTCCCCGAGGTGAGTATGGGGCACTTTCGGTGTGGGGCCCCGCGTGCTTTTCAAACACCTCTAACTTAGTGAAGCCAGAGATGAGTTGGACGATGGGTTCCCCACAGTGGTCTATCTCAGAGTTGCCTAGACGGCCCTTTCCGCATAGATCCCGCATAGTTGTGAAACCATTTTAGCTTAGTGAAACTAGATGATAGTTGAAACAACGTTTCCCCACCAGCTTTTCCCAAAGTGATGGCACTTTCCGTGTAGGCCTCACATAGGTTTCCAAACACGTTTCACTTAGTGAGACCCGGGGTAGGTGAACGACGGTTTCCTCCCAAAGCTCTTTCCCAGAAAGGAGTGTACGGCACTCTCCACTTCGGCCCCGCGTGTGTTTTCCAACGCTTGTAATTTAGTGTGACCAGACGTTCAGTGAAAGGTTGTTTCCCCAAGTGTTTGTATCCTTGAGGTGGGTGTAGAGCGCTTTGCCTATACGCCCCGCCCGGGGTTTCAAACTCTTCCAATTTTGTGAAACGAGCTCTTTCTTAACGACGGTTGTGCCACACTGTTTTTTTTTGTTTGTTTTTTTTGTTTTTTTTTTTTGTTTTTTTCTTCACAGAGTTACATATAAGGCACTTTCCGCATAAGCCCTGCATGGGTTTTCCCACGTGTATAACGTAGTGAACAAGGTGGGAGCTGAAAGAGTGAAACACTTGTAACTTAGTGACACGTGATGACAGTTGAAAAACGCTTTCTGCACAGGAATCTTTCACAGTGGCTGCTATATGACACCTTCCACGTCGTTTCCAGCATACATTTTCTAAGTTTTCTACGTCAAACAAGATGTTAGTTGGAGGATGGTCTCCTCACTTTGTTGTCTGGCAGAGTTGAGTAGACGGCCCTGTCATTATCGGCCCCGCCTGCTTTTTCACGCGTTTTTGACGTAGTGGTACAAGATGTTAGTTGAGAGATGGTTTGTCCACAGTACTCTCTCACAGGGTCGTGTGTATGTCCCTTTCCGCATCGTTCCCTGCCTGGCTTGTCAAACCCTTCTAACTTGGTGATACAAGACGTAAGTTGAAAGATGGCTTTCGCCAAGTGCACTTCGACAGAGTTGAGTATATGGTTCTGTCGGCACATGCCCCGCATAGTTTGTCCACCACTTCTAATTTAGTGAAGCGATGTGTTACTTGAAAGAGAGTTTCCTCGCTTTGTTGTTTCACAGGTTCTTTGTCACTTGCCGTGTAGGCCCCGCCTAAGTTTTCAAACGGTGGTGACTGATTGAAATCAGGTGCTAGTTGAAAGAGGTTTTCAACCACAGTGTGTTTTCCCAGAGCTGAGCATCTGGCACTTCCCGTCTAGTCCGTGCTTACGTTTTCAGACTCTTCTATCTTGGTGGAACAAGAAGTTACTTGCAAGACGGCTTGTCCAGAGTATTCCCTCACAGTGTCGACTATGGGTCGCTTTCCACATCGTTCCCCGCATAGGTTTTGAAACGCTTCTAACGTAGGGATAGAAGCTGTTAGTTGAAACATGGTTGCCACAAAGTGCACTTTGACATTATAGGCCCTGCCTAGGTTTTCAGTGAGTTCTCACTCGGTGAAACCCGATGGCAGTTGGAAGATTGTTGCGCCGCCACGTTGTTGCACAGAGTGGAGTATATGACACTACCCGCCTAGGCCCCGCGTGTGTATTCAAACATTGCACACTTCGTGAAAGAAGCTCTAAGGTGAAAGAGCATTTCCCCCGAGTGTTTCAGAGTGGAGTACAGGGAACTTGCCACGTAGATCGTGCGTAGGTTTTCAAACATTTTCACTTTGTGAAACCAGATGGTAGGTGAAAGACTCCTTCTCCACCCTGTTGTTGGTTCACAGAGTTGTGTATATGAGACTATCCTCCTAAGCCGCGCGTGGGTTTTCAAAGGCGTCCACCTTAGTGACACAAGTTGTCACTTGAAAGATGGTGTGTCCACCGTGGTCTCTCACAGGGTCGATTAAAGGTCATTTTCCGCATCATTCCCCGCATAGGTTTTCAAACACTTCTACCTTAGTGAAGGAAGATGTTCGTGGAAATTTGGTTGTTGCAGGCTGTAGGTTGACAGGTTTGAGTAGTTGGCACTATTGGCCTAGGCTCCGCGTAGCTATTCAAAGACTTGTGACTTTGTGAAACGAGACACTACTTGAAAGGCGCTTTCTCCCCCTGTTGTGTCACAGAGATGAGTATACGACACTTGCCCTGTAGGCCTTGCATAGGTTTTCCAATGAGTTCTCGCTTCGTGAAAATCAAATGTTACTTGAAAGAATGTTCCAGCCACAGTTCGTTTCAGAGAATGCAGCCTATGGCACTATCCGCCTAGGCCCCCGCATGTGCACTGCAGCGTTTGTAGCTTGGTGAAAGGAAGCTTTAGGTGAACGATTTCCCCACAGTGCTGTTTTACAGAGTGGACCTTATGGCACGTGGCCTGTAGACCCGCCATTCCTTTTCCACCAATTCTGAGATCAGATGCTAGAGGGACGACGCTTTCGCCACCGCGCTGTTTCCCAAAGTTGAGGACAAGGCACTTTCCTCATAGAGTTCGCATAACGTTTCAAACACTGCTCACCATATGACAAGGTGACAGAACGATAACCTCCCCGGCCTTTCATAGAGTTGCGCCTACTGCACTCTCTGAGTAGGTTTTCCAATAGTTCTCGCTGGGTGAAATCCGATGTTAGTGGAGGGAATGTTTCACCCAGCATATTTCACAGAAGGTAGTAAATGCCACTCTCCGCCTGGGCCCCGCACGTGTGTTCCAACATTTGTAGCTTTAGTGGAGGCAGGTTTCAGGTGAAACGTGGTTTCACCACAGTGCTGTTTCAAGAGTTGCGCATATGGCACTTTCCATGTAGGTCACGCTTAGGTGTTGAAACTGCTTTGTTTCTGAAACCAAGTGTTGACAGAGAGCTTCAGCACACTGTTGTTTCAGGGAGTTGAGTATATGGCACAGTCCGCGTAATTCCCTGCCGGGCTGTTCAAACTCCGGTAACTTAGTGAAACCAGATGGTAGTGGGAAGATGGATTCCCCACAGTGTTGTCTGACGGAAAGAATTGCGTATATGGCGCTTTCCGCCTAGGGCCCGCCCTGGTTTTGGACAAGCTCTAACTCAGTGAGAGGAGTTGTTGCTGTCAAGATGCTTTCCCCATAGTTTTGTTTCGCACAGTGAAGTGTGTTGGTTTTCCCGGCTAGGAGCTGCACAGGCTGTCACACCCAGTGCCTACAAATGCACTTACCATGTTGACCCCAGAGAGTTTTCCAGAGTTGCCACTCATATAAAGCAGATGTTAATTGAAGGATTTCACCAGAGTGTTATTTCACAGAGTTGTGTATATGGCACTTTCATCATAAGCCCCGGATAGCCTTTTAAACACTTCTCAGTGATACGTTAGTTGAGAGATGTTTTGTCCACAGTATTCTCTCTCAGTGTCGAGTATAAATCACTCTTTGCATCGTTTGACGCCTACATTTCAAACACTTCTAACTTGATACAAGATGTTACGGGAAAGATGATTTCGGCAAAGGTGAGTTTGACAGAGTTGTGTACCTGGCACTTTCAGCATAGAACCTGCGTAGTTTTGCAAACACTTCTCAGTGAAACGAGATGATCGTGGGAAGATTGTTTCACCACAGTGTTGCCTGACAGAATACTGTCTATGGCACTTTATGTGTTGGTCCCGTAGGGGATTTCAAACACCTCTAACAGAGTGAAGCCAGATGGTGGATGGAAGACTGTTTCACCCCATTGTTGTTTCACAGCGATACAGGCTTTGCACTATCTTCCTAGGTTCGGCATGTGTATTCAAACACCTGAGTTAGAGGGAACCTGCATTTTAGGTGAACGATGGTTCCTCCAGAGCCTAGTTTCACAGAGTTGCGTACATGGCATTTTCTTTGTAGGTCATGCCTAGGTTTTCACACTATTTTAACTATGTGAAAGCAGCTGTTTGGTGAAAGATGCTTTTTCCCAGTGGTTTTTCAGAGTTCACTATCTGGCACTTTCCTCATAAGCTGCTCATAGGTTTCAGACACTTGTAACTTAGGGATATAAGATGTTAGTTGAGAGATGATTTCCCCACCTTGTGGCTCCACAGATGTCAGTATGTGGCACTTTCCGCACAGGTCCCGCATAAGTTTTCACACCTTTCCAACAGTGATACAAGATGTTAGTTGCAAGGTGGTTTCTCCAAAGTACAGTTTGACAAGGCTGAGTGTTTGGCACTTTTCCCATAGTCCCCGCAGTTTTTCAAACACTTCAGACTTAGTGAAAGATGTTAGGTAAACGATGTTTTAACCGGCGTGTTTTTCTCACACAGTTGACTAAATGGCCCTTTGTCGGCCCCGCATAGATATTTAAACAGTTCTCCCTTAGTGAAACAAGAGCTCAGTTGAAAGACTGTATCATCACCGTGTTATTTCACATGAGTACATGTCACTTTCTGCCTTGGCCCCAATTAAGTTTTCAAACACTTCTATCTTAGAGTCACCAGATGTGCTTTGACACAGGGTGTCTCCACACTATGTTTTCACAGAGCCAAGAGTATATGTCCCTTTCCTCATCGTTCCTAGCGACGTGTTTCAAACACTTGTGACATGGTGAGAACAAGATGTTAGTTCAAAGATGGTTTGCCCGCAGTGTTGTTTCACAGAGTTGAGTATATGGCCCTTTATTCCTAGGCCCCGCATAGGTTTTCAACCACCTCTACCTCTGAGAACCCAGACGATAGATAGGTTGAAAGGTGGTTGTCACACAGTGAGCTTTCACACAGTTGTGTATGACACTCTCTGCAGAAGCCCCGCATGTGTTTTAAGCATTTGTAGCTGAGTGAAACCACATGTTGAGAGAAAGATTGCCCACCGTGCGCTTTCCCTGAGTGGAGCGTGTGGCACTTCGGTGTGAGCACCTCATGGTTGTGAAACACCTGTAACTCAGTGACGCATGAGATGAGTTGGAAGGTGGATTCCCCACAGTGTTCTATCTCAGAGTTGCTTATATGGGCTTTTCCGCATAGTTCCCACATAGTTTGCAGACAATTTTCACTTAGTGAAACCAGATGTTAGTTTCTCCACACTCTTTTTTCACAGCGTTCAGTCTTGGCACTTTCCGTTTAAGGCCGCTTGTGTGTACTAACATTTCTAATGTTGTGAAACGAGCTGTTACTTGAAAGATGTTATCCCGACAGTATTTCCTACTTGGGTATATGGCACTTTCGGTTTAAGCCTGCGCTAGTTTTCAAATGCTTGTAACTTAGTGACACGAGACGTTAGTTGAAAGATCGTTTTCCAAGCGATGTGTATCTGGCACTCTCCGAGTAGTCACCGCTAATTTTTTCAAACCCTTGTAACTATGTGCAATGAGAAGTTAGTTGAGAGATGGTCTTCCCGGGGTTGTTTCATTGAGTTGGGTGTATAGCACTAGCCCCACAGGCCCCACATGTGTTTTCAAACACTTGTAACTTAGAGAAACCAGATAGTTGTTGAAACCTCGTTTCACCACACTGCTAGTCACGGTTGAGTAATACCCTTTGTTGGTTAGGTCTCTCATAGGTTGTAGTAGTTGAAAGACATTTTCCCACAGTGTTGTTTTACAGAGGTGACTTTACGGCACTTCTGGGGTAAGCCCCCCTGATTCTCAAACATTTCTAAATAGTGAAACAAGATATCGGTTGAAAAGTACTTTCTCCACAGTTTTCCCTCCCAGTGTCAAGTACATGTCACTTTCCCCATGGTTCTCCGCATAAGGTGTCCAAAATCTTCTGCATTAGTGATGCCAGCTGTTAGCTAAGGAAGATTCCTGCAACATGCAGTTTGACCGAGTTGAATACATGGCAGTTAGTGCCTAGGCCCCTCAAGGTTTTTCAAAGACGTCTTAGTGCAATGAGATGTTAGTTGAAGTTTCCCTAGTTGGTTTCGTTTTCCCTAATTTACAGTTTGACAGAGTCGAGTATATGGCGCTCTCTGCATAAGTTTTCAAAAACTTCTAACGTAGTGTGGGTCCCAAAATGGGTTCCCCACGGTGTTTGACAGATTCGAGCACATGGCACTTTCTGCATAGGCCCCGTGTTGGTTTTCCAACTGTAACTTAGTGAAACAAGATTTTCGTTGCAAGTTGGTTTCCCCACACTGTTGTTCCCCAGAGTTGACTCTAAGGCATTTTCGGTGCAAGCCCCTCATTTCTCTTCAAATACTTGTATCTTAGTGCAACTTGATGTTAGATGAAGGATAGTTTCCCTAAGGTGCTGCTTGACAGACTTGAGTATAAGGAACTTTCCTTGCAGGCTCCGCATAGGTTTTCAAACACTTCTAAATTCCTAAACAACATTGTATTTCAAAGATTGTTTCTCCAAAAGTTTCACAGAGCTGAGTGTATGGTCTTTTCTGTGGAGACCTCACATGGTTTTTCTAACAAGTCTCACTTATTGAAACCAGATATTTATTTGCTGAAGGATGGTTTCACCACAGGGTTGTTTCCCATAGTAGAGTATATGGCACTTTCCACATAGGTCCTACGTAAGTTTTAACTACTTCTAACTTTGTGAAATGCACAAAGTTGAACTGACCTTTGTCAGTTGCATGGGTCACTACAGTGTTGGTTCACAAAGCCGAGAATAGGACACTTACTTGAAAAGCCCCGCATTAATTTTCAAACACTTCTAACAGTGAAGCAAGGTTTTGCTTGAAAGATGATTTCTCCTAAGTGTTTTATAGAGTTGAGCCGATGGCCCTTTCGGTGTGGACCCCGCAAGGGTTTTCGAACCCTTCTCTCTTAAACAGGATGTGAGCTGAAACATGGTTTCACCACACTTTTGTTTTTAGAGCTAAGTGTATGACACTTTCCTTGTGGCCCCCGCAAAAGTTTGTAAACAATTCTAACTTACTGAAACCAGATGTTACTCCAAAGATGGTTTGCCCACAGTGATGTTTCACAGAGTGGAGTATACAGCACTACCTACACAGGACCCAAAACTGTTTTCAAACATTTTCAAACATTTCTAACTTGGTGAAACAAGATGTTAGCTGAAAGATGAGTTCCCCCCACCTCCAGTTTGGTTTCACAGAGTTGAGTGCACGGCACTTTCCCTACTGTAGGGAAAGGCTTCCAAATTTTAATGAAAGAAGGTGTTCACTGGAAGGTTTCCTCACAGTGATGTTTCATAGATGAGTCCCCTCTTGGTTCTTTGCGTGCGTTCTCAAAAACTTGTAAGTGAAGATTATGTTAGTTGAAAGATGGATTCCCAAAGTGGGGCTTGCCAGAGTTGAGTATATGCCACGATGTGTCGTTATCTGTTTGTAAACGACGTTAGTTGAGAGATGGCTTCCCCCCAGTTTTTCACAAAGTTGGGCATATGGCACTTTGTGTGTAGGCCCCTCATGGGGGTCACAGTGTTTCACATAGTAGAGTATATGGCCCTTTCCTCATAGCACCCGCATAGGCTTTCAACTACTTCTCACTTTGTGGAATGCGATGCTAGTTGCAAGAGTCCCTACTGTGTTGGTTCACAAAGTTGAGTATGCAGCACTTTCCATGTTGATCCTGCAGAGATTTGTAATCTCTTCTAACTTTGTGAAAGGAGATGTTTGCTGAAAGATGCCATCGCCACCTGGTTGTTTCACAGAGTTGAGTGTAAACATTTCCACCTAAGCCCCGCATAGCTTTCCAGACACTTCTAACTTACTGGACCAAGACATGAATTGAAAGGTGATTTCCCCGCAGTGTCTCATAAGCTTCAGTGTATGGTACTTTTGGTTTAGTCCCCGCATGGGATTCCAAACACTTCTAACATAGTGAAACCTGACGTTAGTTGATAGAAGGCATCACGACTCTGGTGTTTCACAAGGTTGAGTAGATGGCACTTTTGGTGTCAGTCCCGCAAGCCTTTTCAAACAATTCCAACTTAGCTGAACCAGATGTTATTTGAAAAGTGGTTTGTCTACAATGGTGTTTGAGAAGGTGAGTAAATGGCGCTTTTGTTATACTTCTGTGTCTAGGATTTCGACTCTTGTAACTTTGTGAAACAAGTGGCTAGTGGAGAGACGTTTCTGCACACTGAGTGTACAGAGCATTGAGGATATGACATTTTACGTAAGTAAGCCATTTTCAACTAAGTCCCGTTTCACTGAGTGAGAAGTGTTTGAAAACTTGAGGGAAAGTATGAGGAAGGTGATTTGTACTTGACGCTGAAAATTATTGTGGAGAAACCGTCCTTCAACCAGCATCACGTTAGAGTTATGTCATGTCAGAGGTACGTTATGTTACAGTTACATCATGTTATGTTTTCATGTTACGTTCTGTTGCAGGTATTTGAAAACTTTATGCGAGGTCTATGTATACAGTGCCATACACTCTGGCAAATAACAGTGTGCCGAAACCATCTTTCAACCAACATCCTATTTCACTACATTAGAAGTGTTGGAAAACCCATGTGGGATCGACACCAAAAGTGCCATGTACTCAACTTTGTGAAACAACTGTGTGGTGAAACTTTCATCTGCTTCCACTGTTAGAAGTGCTTGAAGACACCGAAAGGGCCATATAAACAACTCTATGAAGAAAAACTGTGGGGAAACAGCTTGCCACTAAAATCTTGTTCCACTCAGATGAAAATGTTTGAAAACCTATGTGGAGCTTATAATGAAAGTGCCATACACTCATCTCTGTGAAACAACAGCTTATCTGAAAATTTCATTCAACTAACCTCTTCCTTTACAAGGTTTGAAGACACTGAAAACGTATGCAGGACGTACAGGGAAAGAAAGTGTCATATACTCAACTCTATGGAACAAGACGGTGCGGAAACAACCTTTCACCTAACGTGTGGTTTCACGAAGTTAGACGTGTGAAAACCAGGTTGTGGCCTATGCAGAAAGTGCATTATACTCAAATCTGTGAAAGAAGAGTGTGCGGAACCATCTTTCAACAAACTTTCGGTTTCACTAATTTGCAAGTGATGGAAAACTTATGCGGGCAACTATGAGGCAAGTACCACATAGTCAACTCTGTGAAACAACACTCTGGTGTAAACCTCTTTCAACGACCGTCTGATTTCACTAGTTTAGAAGCGTTTGAAAACCCATGCAGGCAACAACGGGGAACGTAAGATTACTCAACGCAGTGCCACAACAGTGTGGCGAAACCATCCTTCATAACATCATGCTTCCCTGTCAGGTTTTGTCACCATTTGCAGGGAATTTTGACGACAGTGACTTATATTTATTGTGTAAAAAATGTGGAGAAATGGTCTTTCAACGGACATCCTCTTTCAACTAACGAAGTGTTTGAAAACTTATGTTGGACTGTTGAGGAAACGGCCATAGAGCCACTCTGTGGGGAATCCATCTTCCAACGAATCTCTTGCTTCACTAACTTAAGGTGTTTGAAAACCATAATGGGGCTACAGTGAAAGCGCCACTTACTCGACTCTGTGAAACAGCACGGTCGGGGAAACAATCTTTCTCTTAACATCTGGTCTCACTCAGTTGCAAGTGTTTGAAAACAGATGCGGGGCCTATGCGGAAGGATCGTGCCATACTTTCAACGCTGTGAAAGAACGCTGTGGGGAAACCACGTTTCGACTACCATCTCGTTCCTCTAAGTCAGAGCGGTTTGAAAACCTATGAGAAGCCTAACGGCTAAGGGCCATACACTCAACTGTGTGAAACAACGACGTGGTGAAAAGATTTTTCAACTCACATCTGGTTTCACTCATTGAAAATTGTTTGAAGACTATTCGGGGTCTATGCGGAAAGGGTCGTATGCTCAAATCTGTGACACAACGTGTGGGGAAACCATCTTTCAATTAACATCTTGTATAACTAAACTGGAAGCGTTAGAAAACCTATGGGGAGCCTATGCCGAAAGTGCCATACACTCACCTATGTCAGCCTGCACTTTGCGGAAACCATCTTTAGAGTAACATCCTGTAGCACCAACTTAGGAAGGAGTGTTTGAAAAACTATGCGGGGCCAAACGCAGGAAGTACCAGATACTGACAAGTGTGGAACAACACTGTGAGAAACCGTCTTTCAACTTAAAATCTTCTTTCATTTAAGTTTAGAAGTGTTCGAAAACCTATATGCGCGGTGCATGGGGAAAGTGCCATTCTTTCCACTATCATCTGATTTCACCCAGGGTGAACTCTTTTGAAAAAACCTATGCGCAGCCTACATGGTAAGTGCCGTATACTGAACTCTGTGAAACAACCCTGTGGGGAAACGATCTTCCAACTAACATTTCGTTTCCCGACGTTAGAAGTGTTTGAAAAGCCATGCGGGACCTATGCAGAAGTGCCCTATACTCAACTCTGAAACTGAACTTTTAGGGAAGCATTTTTCAGCTAACATCTCTATGTAACTACGTTAGAAGCATTGTAAAACCTGTGTGGGGAACGATGTGGAAAGTGACATATACTGTGAGACACTGTGAGAAAATAGAGTGGACAATCCATCTTTCAATTATCTTGGGGCACTAAGTTTGAAGTGTTTGAAAACCTATGCACGGCTTATGGGGAAAGTGCCATATACTCGACTCCGTTTACATATGTGTGTGGGCAAAGCGTATGTCATCGAACCTCATGTATCACTAAGATTGAAGTGTTTGCAACCGCAAGCGGGGTCTGCAGGAACAAGGCCATATACGCCACTTGGGAAACACCACTGTGGGGAAACCATCCTTCAACTAACACCTTGTTCACTGAGAAGGGTCTGAAAACGATGCGGAGCCTTTGCTGAAAGTGGAGCACATACAGAACTCCGTGGAAACAACACTGTGGTGAAACGATCTTTCGACTAACATCTCGTTTCAAGCCAAAACTGTGTGAAAAACTTTGCGGGGCATCTGCCGACAGTGCTGTATATTCAACTCGGTGAAACTTCACTTTGCAGGAACGCTCCTTCAAGTAACATCTGGTATCACTAAGTTAGAAGTGTTTGAAAACCTCTGTGGGGAATGAGGAGGAAAGTGACACATACTGGACACCGTGAGAAAATACCGTGGACAATCCATCTTTCAACTAGCTCGTGTCACTAAGTTAGAAGTGTTTGTAAACCTAGGCGCGGCTTATGCAGACAGTGCCGTACACTCGACGCTTTGAAAAAAAAGCACTCTGGACGAAGCTTCTTTCGTGAATATGCGGTTTCAGAAAGTTAAAGCAGTTTGACAAGCAACGCATGAACTACACGGAAAGTGCCATATACGCAACTCTGTGAAACAACGCTCTGAGGAAACAATCCTTCACCTGACATCTGGTTTCAAGTTGTGTTTGAGTGCAAATGCCGGCCTAGAAGAATAGAACCATGTACTCAATTCTGTGAAACAACATTGTGGTGAAACCATCTTCCGACCACCATCTGCTTTCACTACGTTAGATGTGTTTGAAACACCTTACAGGGAGGAACACTTAAAGTGCCGTACGCTCCGCTCTGTCGAACACTACTGCGGTGAAACATACTTTCAACCAACCTCCGTTTCATTAAGTGACAAAGGTTTGAAAAGCTATGCGGGACCCACAGGACAAGCGCTATATATATTTATATATATATATATACTCCACTCTGTGAAACACTGTGGAGAAACCATAGTTCAACCAACACCTCGTTTCACTAAATAGAAGTGTTTGAAAACTTAGCGACAGAGGCAGAAAGGGCCATCTATTCAACTCTGTAAAACAATACTGCGGTGAAAGAAACTTCAACTAACACTTGGTTTCACTAAGAGAGAACTCTTTGAAGACATATGCAGGCCTACACTGTGTCATACATTCATCTCTGTGAATCGACACATGGGGAAACCATCCTTCAGCTAACATCACGTTTCACCCTGAAGTGTCTGAAAAGTTATGCGCGGGGCTGTGCCGACGGTGCCATGCACTCCATTCTGTGAAATTGGACTTTGCGGACCTTTCAACGAACATGTCGTATCGTGAAGTTGGAAGGTTTGAAAACATGCACAGCTTGTGGGGAAATGCCAGATAGTCAACTCTGAAAAACCACTGGGGAGAAACCATCTGTCGCCGAACATCTGCTTTCACATACGTAACGTAGTTTGAAAACCTAGGCGTGACCTACAAGGAAAATGCCATATACGCCACTCTAAGTAACACTCTGGTGAAATTATCCTTCAATTCACATGCGGTATATATGAGTGACAACTCTGGAAAACTCTCTGGGGTCAACATGGTAAGTGCCTTTGTTGGCACAGTGCATAAGCGCACTGGGTTTGACAACCTGTGCAGCTCCTAGCCGGGAAAACCAACACACTTCACTGTGCGAAACAAAACTATGGGGAAAGCATCTTGACAGCAACAACTCCTCTCACTGAGTTAGAGCTTGTCCAAAACCAGGGCGGGCCCTAGGCGGAAAGCGCCATATACGCAATTCTTTCCGTCAGACAACACTGTGGGGAATCCATCTTCCCACTACCATCTGGTTTCACTAAGTTACCGGAGTTTGAACAGCCCGGCAGGGAATTACGCGGACTGTGCCATATACTCAACTCCCTGAAACAACAGTGTGCTGAAGCTCTCTGTCAACACTTGGTTTCAGAAACAAAGCAGTTTCAACACCTAAGCGTGACCTACATGGAAAGTGCCATATGCGCAACTCTTGAAACAGCACTGTGGTGAAACCACGTTTCACCTGAAACCTGCCTCCACTAAAGCTACAAATGTTGGAACACACGTGCGGGGCCCAGGCGGAGAGTGGCATTTACTACCTTCTGTGAAATATGCTGGGTGAAACATTCCCTCCACTAACATCGGATTTCACCCAGCGAGAACTATTGGAAAACCTACTCAGAGAGTGCAGTAGGCGCAACTCTATGAAAGGCCGGGGAGGTTATCGTTCTGTCACCTTGTCATATGGTGAGCAGTGTTTGAAACGTTATGCGAACTCTATGAGGAAAGTGCCTTGTCCTCAACTTTGGGAAACAGCGCGGTGGCGAAAGCGTCGTCCCTCTAGCATCTGATCTCAGAATTGGTGGAAAAGGAATGGCGGGTCTACAGGCCACGTGCCATAAGGTCCACTCTGTAAAACAGCACTGTGGGGAAATCGTTCACCTAAAGCTTCCTTTCACCAAGCTACAAACGCTGCAGTGCACATGCGGGGGCCTAGGCGGATAGTGCCATAGGCTGCATTCTCTGAAACGAACTGTGGCTGGAACATTCTTTCAAGTAACATTTGATTTTCACGAAGCGAGAACTCATTGGAAAACCTATGCAAGGCCTACAGGGCAAGTGTCGTATACTCATCTCTGTGACACAACAGGGGGAGAAAGCGCCTTTCAAGTAGTGTCTCGTTTCACAAAGTCACAAGTCTTTGAATAGCTACGCGGAGCCTAGGCCAATAGTGCCAACTACTCAAACCTGTCAACCTACAGCCTGCAACAACCAAATTTCCACGAACATCTTCCTTCACTAAGGTAGAAGTGTTTGAAAACCTATGCGGGGAATGATGCGGAAAATGACCTTTAATCGACCCTGTGAGAGACCACGGTGGACACACCATCTTTCAAGTGACAACTTGTGTCACTAAGGTGGACGCCTTTGAAAACCCACGCGCGGCTTAGGAGGATAGTCTCATATACACAACTCTGTGAACCAACAACAGGGTGGAGAAGGAGTCTTTCACCTACCATCTGGTTTCACAAAGTGAAAATGTTTGAAAACCTACGCACGATCTACGTGGCAAGTTCCCTGTACTCCACTCTGAAACACTCGGGGGAAATGCTCTTTCACCTTAGAGCTTCTTTCACGAAGTGTGCAATGTTTGAATACACACGCGGGGCCTAGGCGGGTAGTGTCATATACTCCACTCTGTGCAACAACGTGGCGGCGCAACAATCTTCCAACTGCCATCGGGTTTCACCGAGTGAGAACTCACTGAAAACCTAGGCAGGGCCTATAATGTCAAAGTGCACTTTGTGGCAACCATGTTTCAACTAACAGCTTCTATCCCTACGTTAGAAGCGTTTCAAAACCTATGCGGGGAACGATGTGGAAAGCGACCCATAGTCGACACTGTGAGGGAATACTCTGGACAAGCCGTCTTGCAAGTAACTTCTTGTTCCACCAAGATAGAAGAGTCTGAAAACGTAAGCACGGACTAGACGGGAAGTGCCAGATGCTCAGCTCTGGGAAAACACACTGTGGTTGAAAACCTCTTTCAACTAGCACCTGATTTCAATCAGTCACCACCGTTTGAAAACTTAGGCGGGGCCTACACGGCAAGTGACAAAGAACCTGTGAAACAACAAAGCGAGGAAACTCTCTTTCAAGTAACACATCGCTTCACTAAATTAGAAGTGGTGGACAAACTATGCGGGGCATGTGCCGACAGAACCATATACTCAACTCTGTCGAAGTGCACTTGGCGAAAGCCATCTTTCAACTTACGTCTTGTATCACCAAGTTAGAAGGGTTTGACAAGCCAGGCAGGGAACGATGCGGAAAGGGACATACACACGACCCTGTGAGAGAGTACTGTGGACAAACCATCTCTCAACTAACATCTTGTACCACTACGTCAAAAACGCGTGAAAAAGCAGGCGGGGCCGATAATGACAGGGCCGTCTACTCAACTCTGCCAGACAACAAAGTGAGGAGACCATCCTCCAACTAACATCTTGTTTGACGTAGAAAACTTAGAAAATGTATGCTGGAAACGACGTGGAAGGTGTCATATAGCAGCCACTGTGAAAGATTCCTGTGCAGAAAGCGTTTTTCAACTGTCATCACGTGTCACTAAGTTACAAGTGTTTCACTCTTTCAGCTCCCACCTTGTTCACTACGTTATACACGTGGGAAAACCCATGCAGGGCTTATGCGGAAAGTGCCTTATATGTAACTCTGTGAAGAAAAAAACAAAAAAAAAAAACAAAAAAAACAAACAAAAAAAAACAGTGTGGCACAACCGTCGTTAAGAAAGAGCTCGTTTCACAAAATTGGAAGAGTTTGAAACCCCGGGCGGGGCGTATAGGCAAAGCGCTCTACACCCACCTCAAGGATACAAACACTTGGGGAAACAACCTTTCACTGAACGTCTGGTCACACTAAATTACAAGCGTTGGAAAACACACGCGGGGCCGAAGTGGAGAGTGCCGTACACTCCTTTCTGGGAAAGAGCTTTGGGAGGAAACCGTCGTTCACCTACCCCGGGTCTCACTAAGTGAAACGTGTTTGGAAACCTATGTGAGGCCTACACGGAAAGTGCCATCACTTTGGGAAAAGCTGGTGGGGAAACGTTGTTTCAACTATCATCTAGTTTCACTAAGCTAAAATGGTTTCACAACTATGCGGGATCTATGCGGAAAGGGCCGTCTAGGCAACTCTGAGATAGACCACTGTGGGGAACCCATCGTCCAACTCATCTCTGGCTTCACTAAGTTAGAGGTGTTTGAAAAGCACGCGGGGCCCCACACCGAAAGTGCCCCATACTCACCTCGGGGACACAAGTCTATCTGGGAAACATCTTTCTCCCGAGGTCTGGTTGCACTCAGTATCAAGTGTTTGAAAACACACGCAGGGCGTAGCAAGATGGCGCCATACACTCACCTCTGGGAAACTACACCGTGGGGAAACCGCCTTTCAACTACCGTCTGGGGTCTCTGAGATAGAAGTGTTTGAAAACCTAGGAGAAGCCTAACGGCTAAGTGCCACATACTCAACTGTGGGAAACAACAGTGTGCTGAAACGATCTTTCAGCTAACATCTGGCCTCACGTATTGAAAACGGTTTGAAAACTATTCGGGGTCTAGGCGGAAAGTGCCACGTACTCAGCTCTGTGACACAAGACCTTGGGGAACCATCTTCCAACTAAAATATTTCACTAAGTTAGAAGTCTTTGAAAACCAGGCGGAGACTACACCAAAAGTGCCATACAGTCGCCTCTGTGAGTCACTGTGGGGAAGCCATTTTTCCAATAACATCTCTCTTCACAAAGTTGGAAGTATTTGAACACCCGTGCAGGGCCGGCGTCAAAAGTGCCAAGATAGTCAACTCTGAAACAACACTGTGGGGTTTCCACGTTTCAAGTAACCTCTTCTTGTTCCACTTAGAAGTGTTTGCAAACCTACGCCGGTACTACGCGGGAAGTGCTATAGGCTCAACTCTGTAAAACTCACGGTGGTGAAGCCATCTTTCAAAGGGCATCTGGGTTCACTTGTTGGAAGTACTTGAAAACCTACGGGGGCTTGGGCGGAAAGTGCCCTATGCTCAAGTGTGTCAAGCAGCTTTTGGGGAAACCACCTTTCAACTAACATCTTGTTTCACCGTGTGAGAAGGGTTTCAAACACTCTCCTAGGAACCATGAGAAAAGTGACATATACTGGACACAGCGAAATCGTACTGTGGAGAAACGGTCTTCCAACTCACATCTGCTGTCGCCAAGTTAGAGGGGCTGGAAAACCTCTGCGGGGCCTATGCGCAAGTGCCGTGTACTCCATTCTGTGAAACGACGCTGTAGGGAAACCATCTTGCGACTAACGTCTGGTTTCACTGTGAACTGTCTGAAAACCTACGACGTGCCATAGAGGCAACCGTGTGAAAGAGCACTCTGGGTAAAGGGTCTTTTAACCACCTGATTTAGTACGTTAGAAGCATTTGCAAAACTATGCCGGGATGAATGCAGGAAGTGCCATATACTCAACTCTGTCAAGCTGCACTTTGGCGAAACCATCTTGCAACTAACACCTTGTGCCGCTACCGTAGAAGGGTTTGAAAACCTATGGAGGGAATGATGTGGAAAGGGTCATATATACGCAGCTCCGTCCAACCGGACTTTGGGGAAACCGCCTTTCAAGTGACATCTGATTCAACTAAATTGGAAGTGTCTGAGAGCTCCTGTGTGGTCCAGACGGAAAGGGCCACCGCACTCTATGAAAGAACACTGTGGGGAAAACGTCTTTCAACGTTCTCTTTCACTAAGCCAGAAGCGTTTGTAACGCCATGCGGGGATCGATGGGGAAAGCGACGTTGTGAGAGAGTACTGGGAAGAAACCATCCTTCAACCGGCATCTTGTTTCACTAAGTGAGAACTGTTTGACAACATATGCGCGGCCGACAAAGCGTCCGAGAGTCCACTGTGTGAAAGAACACAGTGGGGGAAAAACCATCTTCTAACTAACAGCTCGTTTCGCGCAGTTGGGAGTGTTTGAAGACCTATGTGGGGATCGAGGTGGAAGGTTACGTACACCAGCCACTGTGAAAAGAACACGGTGCAGAAACCTTCTTTCAACTGATATCCTGTTTCACCTGGTGAGAAGTGTTTGAAGAACTCCGTGGGGGCTTATGCAGAAAGTGCCATATACCCTGTCAAGTCCCTGCACGTTGGGACACCCTTTCACCTAACACCTTGTTTCACTACGACAGAAGTGTTTGGAAACCCGCGCGGGGAGCTATATGGCCAGTGATGTGTATTCAATACTCGGAAAGAATACAGCGGAGAAACCAGCTTGCAACTAACGTCTCGTTTGACTAACTTAGAAGAGTCTGAAAAGTGTCTGGACGTATACACTGAGTGCTATATCCTGAAGTGTGTGAAACAACCCTGGGGGAAAGCGTCTTTCACATAACAACTCCTTTCTCTAAGTTAGCAGGCGTTGAACAGTTATGAGAGGCCTATACTGAAAATGTCATATACATACACTCACCTCTGTCAAAACTGCACTTTGGGGAAACCATCTTTCAAGTCACATCTTGTATTACTAAGTTGGAATTGCTTGACATCCTATGCAGGGAACGATGTGGAAGGTGATAGCTCCCCGATCCTGTGAAGGAGTACTGTGGAGGTACGATCTTTCCACTAACATCTTGTTTCACCAAGTGAGAACCGTTTGGAGACCCGAAGTGTACGGGCCTACGCAGAAAGTGCCATATACTCAGTTGGGTGAAACAATACTGCGGGGAAACCGTCTTGCGGCTACACTCTCGTGTCACTAAGTTAGTAGTGTTTGAAACCTATGGGGACTTATGCAGAAAGTGCCCTGTGCTCAATTGTGTGAAACAACACTGTGGTGAACCACAGGTCTTGCAAATGATATCCTGTTTCACTACATGAAGGCTGGCTGGAAACCAAAGCGGGCCCTACCAAGTAAGCACCATATAGTCAGCTGTGTGAAAGGACCTTGGTTGGAGGATCTTTGAACTAACATCTAGTTTCACTACGTTAGAAGGGTTTGAAAAACCATGCGGCGACTCTTTGGGCAGTGCCATATACTCAACTCTGACCAGCTGCACTTTGGGGAAACCACCTTTCAAGTAACATCTGATTCAACTAACCGGAAGTGTTTGGAAACCTATGCGGGGACTAGGAAGAAAGTGCCATATCCTCGACTCTGTGACACAACACTGAGGTCAAACCATCTTTCAACTAAGCTCTTGTTTCACCATGTCAGAAGGGTTTCAAACACTTTGCTAGGAAAGATGAGGAAAGGGACATGTGCTCGGTTCTGCGAAACTATACTGTGGAGACACCACGTTTCAACTCACATCTGGTGTCTCTTAAGTTAGAAGTGTTTGGAAACGTAGGCTGGGCCTAGGCGGAAAGTGACATGCGCTCAATCATGTGAAACAACACGGTGGTGAAAGAGACGTTGACACCTTGGCTCTTGTTTCACTAAGGGAGAACGGTTCGAAAACCTATGCGGGGCCGACAAAGTGCCATTAGTCAACTGTGGGAAAGACTCTGGGTCAAGCATGTTTTCACTGACCTCTGGTTTCACTAAGTCACAAGTGCTTGGAAAACTGCGGGGACTATGTGCAAAGTGCCATACAGTCAACCCTGTCGAACGGCACTTTGACGGAACCATCTTTCAAGTAACATCTTGTATCCCTCCATCCACATTGTTTCATGTCCTATGTGGGGAACGATGTGGAAGGTGACAAACACCAGCCACTGTGAAAGGACACTGTGGAGAAATCATCTTTCACCTAACATCTTTGTACAAGCTAGCCGCGTTTGAAACCTTAGGCGGTACCCACGTGGAAAGGGCCATGTGCTCAACTCTGTCATAGTGCACTTTGGGGAGACCACCTTTCCAGAAACATCTGGTTCAACTAACTTGGAAGTGTGTGAAAACACAGGTGGGGCCTGGTCGGAAAGTGCCATACACTCAACTTTGTGAAACAACACTGCGGGGAAAGCTTCTTTCAACTAGTGTCTTGTTTCAACGTGTTGGAAATGTTTGGGAAGACGTTGCTGGGAGCGATGGGCGAAGTGACATATACTCGACCCTGTGGAAACATACTGTGGAGAAACCATCTTTCAACGCACATCCGCTGTCTCTAAGTTAGAAGCGTTTGAAAACGTATGCAGGGCCTAGGCGGAAATGCCCTACGCTCCATGCTGTGAAGCAACACTGTAGGGAAACAGTCTTTCAACTAATACCTGGTTTCACTAAGTGGGAACTGTTTGCAAACCAATGCAAAACTAACTTAACGGTGTTTGAAAACCACAATGGGGCTACAGTGAAAGCGCCACTTACTCGACTCTGTGAAACAGCACGGTCGGGGAAACAATCTTTCTCTTAACATCTGGTCTCACTCAGTTGCAAGTGTTTGAAAACAGATGCGGGGCCTATGCGGAAGGATCGTGCCATACTTTCAACGCTGTGAAAGAACGCTGTGGGGAAACCACGTTTCGACTACCATCTCGTTCCTCTAAGTCAGAGCGGTTTGAAAACCTATGAGAAGCCTAACGGCTAAGGGCCATACACTCAACTGTGTGAAACAACGACGTGGTGAAAAGATTTTTCAACTCACATCTGGTTTCACTCATTGAAAATTGTTTGAAGACTATTCGGGGTCTATGCGGAAAGGGTCGTATGCTCAAATCTGTGACACAACGTGTGGGGAAACCATCTTTCAATTAACATCTTGTATAACTAAACTGGAAGCGTTAGAAAACCTATGGGGAGCCTATGCCGAAAGTGCCATACACTCACCTATGTCAGCCTGCACTTTGCGGAAACCATCTTTAGAGTAACATCCTGTAGCACCAACTTAGGAAGGAGTGTTTGAAAAACTATGCGGGGCCAAACGCAGGAAGTACCAGATACTGACAAGTGTGGAACAACACTGTGAGAAACCGTCTTTCAACTTAAAATCTTCTTTCATTTAAGTTTAGAAGTGTTCGAAAACCTATATGCGCGGTGCATGGGGAAAGTGCCATTCTTTCCACTATCATCTGATTTCACCCAGGGTGAACTCTTTTGAAAAAACCTATGCGCAGCCTACATGGTAAGTGCCGTATACTGAACTCTGTGAAACAACCCTGTGGGGAAACGATCTTCCAACTAACATTTCGTTTCCCGACGTTAGAAGTGTTTGAAAAGCCATGCGGGACCTATGCAGAAGTGCCCTATACTCAACTCTGAAACTGAACTTTTAGGGAAGCATTTTTCAGCTAACATCTCTATGTAACTACGTTAGAAGCATTGTAAAACCTGTGTGGGGAACGATGTGGAAAGTGACATATACTGTGAGACACTGTGAGAAAATAGAGTGGACAATCCATCTTTCAATTATCTTGGGGCACTAAGTTTGAAGTGTTTGAAAACCTATGCACGGCTTATGGGGAAAGTGCCATATACTCGACTCCGTTTACATATGTGTGTGGGCAAAGCGTATGTCATCGAACCTCATGTATCACTAAGATTGAAGTGTTTGCAACCGCAAGCGGGGTCTGCAGGAACAAGGCCATATACGCCACTTGGGAAACACCACTGTGGGGAAACCATCCTTCAACTAACACCTTGTTCACTGAGAAGGGTCTGAAAACGATGCGGAGCCTTTGCTGAAAGTGGAGCACATACAGAACTCCGTGGAAACAACACTGTGGTGAAACGATCTTTCGACTAACATCTCGTTTCAAGCCAAAACTGTGTGAAAAACTTTGCGGGGCATCTGCCGACAGTGCTGTATATTCAACTCGGTGAAACTTCACTTTGCAGGAACGCTCCTTCAAGTAACATCTGGTATCACTAAGTTAGAGGTGTTTGAAAACCTCTGTGGGGAATGAGGAGGAAAGTGACACATACTGGACACCGTGAGAAAATACCGTGGACAATCCATCTTTCAACTAGCTCGTGTCACTAAGTTAGAAGTGTTTGTAAACCTAGGCGCGGCTTATGCAGACAGTGCCGTACACTCGACGCTTTGAAAAAAAAGCACTCTGGACGAAGCTTCTTTCGTGAATATGCGGTTTCAGAAAGTTAAAGCAGTTTGACAAGCAACGCATGAACTACACGGAAAGTGCCATATACGCAACTCTGTGAAACAACGCTCTGAGGAAACAATCCTTCACCTGACATCTGGTTTCAAGTTGTGTTTGAGTGCAAATGCCGGCCTAGAAGAATAGAACCATGTACTCAATTCTGTGAAACAACATTGTGGTGAAACCATCTTCCGACCACCATCTGCTTTCACTACGTTAGATGTGTTTGAAACACCTTACAGGGAGGAACACTTAAAGTGCCGTACGCTCCGCTCTGTCGAACACTACTGCGGTGAAACATACTTTCAACCAACCTCCGTTTCATTAAGTGACAAAGGTTTGAAAAGCTATGCGGGACCCACAGGACAAGCGCTATATATATTTATATATATATATATACTCCACTCTGTGAAACACTGTGGAGAAACCATAGTTCAACCAACACCTCGTTTCACTAAATAGAAGTGTTTGAAAACTTAGCGACAGAGGCAGAAAGGGCCATCTATTCAACTCTGTAAAACAATACTGCGGTGAAAGAAACTTCAACTAACACTTGGTTTCACTAAGAGAGAACTCTTTGAAGACATATGCAGGCCTACACTGTGTCATACATTCATCTCTGTGAATCGACACATGGGGAAACCATCCTTCAGCTAACATCACGTTTCACCCTGAAGTGTCTGAAAAGTTATGCGCGGGGCTGTGCCGACGGTGCCATGCACTCCATTCTGTGAAATTGGACTTTGCGGACCTTTCAACGAACATGTCGTATCGTGAAGTTGGAAGGTTTGAAAACATGCACAGCTTGTGGGGAAATGCCAGATAGTCAACTCTGAAAAACCACTGGGGAGAAACCATCTGTCGCCGAACATCTGCTTTCACATACGTAACGTAGTTTGAAAACCTAGGCGTGACCTACAAGGAAAATGCCATATACGCCACTCTAAGTAACACTCTGGTGAAATTATCCTTCAATTCACATGCGGTATATATGAGTGACAACTCTGGAAAACTCTCTGGGGTCAACATGGTAAGTGCCTTTGTTGGCACAGTGCATAAGCGCACTGGGTTTGACAACCTGTGCAGCTCCTAGCCGGGAAAACCAACACACTTCACTGTGCGAAACAAAACTATGGGGAAAGCATCTTGACAGCAACAACTCCTCTCACTGAGTTAGAGCTTGTCCAAAACCAGGGCGGGCCCTAGGCGGAAAGCGCCATATACGCAATTCTTTCCGTCAGACAACACTGTGGGGAATCCATCTTCCCACTACCATCTGGTTTCACTAAGTTACCGGAGTTTGAACAGCCCGGCAGGGAATTACGCGGACTGTGCCATATACTCAACTCCCTGAAACAACAGTGTGCTGAAGCTCTCTGTCAACACTTGGTTTCAGAAACAAAGCAGTTTCAACACCTAAGCGTGACCTACATGGAAAGTGCCATATGCGCAACTCTTGAAACAGCACTGTGGTGAAACCACGTTTCACCTGAAACCTGCCTCCACTAAAGCTACAAATGTTGGAACACACGTGCGGGGCCCAGGCGGAGAGTGGCATTTACGACCTTCTGTGAAATATGCTGGGTGAAACATTCCCTCCACTAACATCGGATTTCACCCAGCGAGAACTATTGGAAAACCTACTCAGAGAGTGCAGTAGGCGCAACTCTATGAAAGGCCGGGGAGGTTATCGTTCTGTCACCTTGTCATATGGTGAGCAGTGTTTGAAACGTTATGCGAACTCTATGAGGAAAGTGCCTTGTCCTCAACTTTGGGAAACAGCGCGGTGGCGAAAGCGTCGTCCCTCTAGCATCTGATCTCAGAATTGGTGGAAAAGGAATGGCGGGTCTACAGGCCACGTGCCATAAGGTCCACTCTGTAAAACAGCACTGTGGGGAAATCGTTCACCTAAAGCTTCCTTTCACCAAGCTACAAACGCTGCAGTGCACATGCGGGGGCCTAGGCGGATAGTGCCATAGGCTGCATTCTCTGAAACGAACTGTGGCTGGAACATTCTTTCAAGTAACATTTGATTTTCACGAAGCGAGAACTCATTGGAAAACCTATGCAAGGCCTACAGGGCAAGTGTCGTATACTCATCTCTGTGACACAACAGGGGGAGAAAGCGCCTTTCAAGTAGTGTCTCGTTTCACAAAGTCACAAGTCTTTGAATAGCTACGCGGAGCCTAGGCCAATAGTGCCAACTACTCAAACCTGTCAACCTACAGCCTGCAACAACCAAATTTCCACGAACATCTTCCTTCACTAAGGTAGAAGTGTTTGAAAACCTATGCGGGGAATGATGCGGAAAATGACCTTTAATCGACCCTGTGAGAGACCACGGTGGACACACCATCTTTCAAGTGACAACTTGTGTCACTAAGGTGGACGCCTTTGAAAACCCACGCGCGGCTTAGGAGGATAGTCTCATATACACAACTCTGTGAACCAACAACAGGGTGGAGAAGGAGTCTTTCACCTACCATCTGGTTTCACAAAGTGAAAATGTTTGAAAACCTACGCACGATCTACGTGGCAAGTTCCCTGTACTCCACTCTGAAACACTCGGGGGAAATGCTCTTTCACCTTAGAGCTTCTTTCACGAAGTGTGCAATGTTTGAATACACACGCGGGGCCTAGGCGGGTAGTGTCATATACTCCACTCTGTGCAACAACGTGGCGGCGCAACAATCTTCCAACTGCCATCGGGTTTCACCGAGTGAGAACTCACTGAAAACCTAGGCAGGGCCTATAATGTCAAAGTGCACTTTGTGGCAACCATGTTTCAACTAACAGCTTCTATCCCTACGTTAGAAGCGTTTCAAAACCTATGCGGGGAACGATGTGGAAAGCGACCCATAGTCGACACTGTGAGGGAATACTCTGGACAAGCCGTCTTGCAAGTAACTTCTTGTTCCACCAAGATAGAAGAGTCTGAAAACGTAAGCACGGACTAGACGGGAAGTGCCAGATGCTCAGCTCTGGGAAAACACACTGTGGTTGAAAACCTCTTTCAACTAGCACCTGATTTCAATCAGTCACCACCGTTTGAAAACTTAGGCGGGGCCTACACGGCAAGTGACAAAGAACCTGTGAAACAACAAAGCGAGGAAACTCTCTTTCAAGTAACACATCGCTTCACTAAATTAGAAGTGGTGGACAAACTATGCGGGGCATGTGCCGACAGAACCATATACTCAACTCTGTCGAAGTGCACTTGGCGAAAGCCATCTTTCAACTTACGTCTTGTATCACCAAGTTAGAAGGGTTTGACAAGCCAGGCAGGGAACGATGCGGAAAGGGACATACACACGACCCTGTGAGAGAGTACTGTGGACAAACCATCTCTCAACTAACATCTTGTACCACTACGTCAAAAACGCGTGAAAAAGCAGGCGGGGCCGATAATGACAGGGCCGTCTACTCAACTCTGCCAGACAACAAAGTGAGGAGACCATCCTCCAACTAACATCTTGTTTGACGTAGAAAACTTAGAAAATGTATGCTGGAAACGACGTGGAAGGTGTCATATAGCAGCCACTGTGAAAGATTCCTGTGCAGAAAGCGTTTTTCAACTGTCATCACGTGTCACTAAGTTACAAGTGTTTCACTCTTTCAGCTCCCACCTTGTTCACTACGTTATACACGTGGGAAAACCCATGCAGGGCTTATGCGGAAAGTGCCTTATATGTAACTCTGTGAAGAAAAAAACAAAAAAAAAAAACAAAAAAAACAAAAAAAAAAAAACAGTGTGGCACAACCGTCGTTAAGAAAGAGCTCGTTTCACAAAATTGGAAGAGTTTGAAACCCCGGGCGGGGCGTATAGGCAAAGCGCTCTACACCCACCTCAAGGATACAAACACTTGGGGAAACAACCTTTCACTGAACGTCTGGTCACACTAAATTACAAGCGTTGGAAAACACACGCGGGGCCGAAGTGGAGAGTGCCGTACACTCCTTTCTGGGAAAGAGCTTTGGGAGGAAACCGTCGTTCACCTACCCCGGGTCTCACTAAGTGAAACGTGTTTGGAAACCTATGTGAGGCCTACACGGAAAGTGCCATCACTTTGGGAAAAGCTGGTGGGGAAACGTTGTTTCAACTATCATCTAGTTTCACTAAGCTAAAATGGTTTCACAACTATGCGGGATCTATGCGGAAAGGGCCGTCTAGGCAACTCTGAGATAGACCACTGTGGGGAACCCATCGTCCAACTCATCTCTGGCTTCACTAAGTTAGAGGTGTTTGAAAAGCACGCGGGGCCCCACACCGAAAGTGCCCCATACTCACCTCGGGGACACAAGTCTATCTGGGAAACATCTTTCTCCTGAGGTCTGGTTGCACTCAGTATCAAGTGTTTGAAAACACACGCAGGGCGTAGCAAGATGGCGCCATACACTCACCTCTGGGAAACTACACTGTGGGGAAACCGCCTTTCAACTACCGTCTGGGGTCTCTGAGATAGAAGTGTTTGAAAACCTAGGAGAAGCCTAACGGCTAAGTGCCACATACTCAACTGTGGGAAACAACAGTGTGCTGAAACGATCTTTCAGCTAACATCTGGCCTCACGTATTGAAAACGGTTTGAAAACTATTCGGGGTCTAGGCGGAAAGTGCCACGTACTCAGCTCTGTGACACAAGACCTTGGGGAACCATCTTCCAACTAAAATATTTCACTAAGTTAGAAGTCTTTGAAAACCAGGCGGAGACTACACCAAAAGTGCCATACAGTCGCCTCTGTGAGTCACTGTGGGGAAGCCATTTTTCCAATAACATCTCTCTTCACAAAGTTGGAAGTATTTGAACACCCGTGCAGGGCCGGCGTCAAAAGTGCCAAGATAGTCAACTCTGAAACAACACTGTGGGGTTTCCACGTTTCAAGTAACCTCTTCTTGTTCCACTTAGAAGTGTTTGCAAACCTACGCCGGTACTACGCGGGAAGTGCTATAGGCTCAACTCTGTAAAACTCACGGTGGTGAAGCCATCTTTCAAAGGGCATCTGGGTTCACTTGTTGGAAGTATTTGAAAACCTACGGGGGCTTGGGCGGAAAGTGCCCTATGCTCAAGTGTGTCAAGCAGCTTTTGGGGAAACCACCTTTCAACTAACATCTTGTTTCACCGTGTGAGAAGGGTTTCAAACACTCTCCTAGGAACCATGAGAAAAGTGACATATACTGGACACAGCGAAATCGTACTGTGGAGAAACGGTCTTCCAACTCACATCTGCTGTCGCCAAGTTAGAGGGGCTGGAAAACCTCTGCGGGGCCTATGCGCAAGTGCCGTGTACTCCATTCTGTGAAACGACGCTGTAGGGAAACCATCTTGCGACTAACGTCTGGTTTCACTGTGAACTGTCTGAAAACCTACGACGTGCCATAGAGGCAACCGTGTGAAAGAGCACTCTGGGTAAAGGGTCTTTTAACCACCTGATTTAGTACGTTAGAAGCATTTGCAAAACTATGCCGGGATGAATGCAGGAAGTGCCATATACTCAACTCTGTCAAGCTGCACTTTGGCGAAACCATCTTGCAACTAACACCTTGTGCCGCTACCGTAGAAGGGTTTGAAAACCTATGGAGGGAATGATGTGGAAAGGGTCATATATACGCAGCTCCGTCCAACCGGACTTTGGGGAAACCGCCTTTCAAGTGACATCTGATTCAACTAAATTGGAAGTGTCTGAGAGCTCCTGTGTGGTCCAGACGGAAAGGGCCACCGCACTCTATGAAAGAACACTGTGGGGAAAACGTCTTTCAACGTTCTCTTTCACTAAGCCAGAAGCGTTTGTAACGCCATGCGGGGATCGATGGGGAAAGCGACGTTGTGAGAGAGTACTGGGAAGAAACCATCCTTCAACCGGCATCTTGTTTCACTAAGTGAGAACTGTTTGACAACATATGCGCGGCCGACAAAGCGTCCGAGAGTCCACTGTGTGAAAGAACACAGTGGGGGAAAAACCATCTTCTAACTAACAGCTCGTTTCGCGCAGTTGGGAGTGTTTGAAGACCTATGTGGGGATCGAGGTGGAAGGTTACGTACACCAGCCACTGTGAAAAGAACACGGTGCAGAAACCTTCTTTCAACTGATATCCTGTTTCACCTGGTGAGAAGTGTTTGAAGAACTCCGTGGGGGCTTATGCAGAAAGTGCCATATACCCTGTCAAGTCCCTGCACGTTGGGACACCCTTTCACCTAACACCTTGTTTCACTACGACAGAAGTGTTTGGAAACCCGCGCGGGGAGCTATATGGCCAGTGATGTGTATTCAATACTCGGAAAGAATACAGCGGAGAAACCAGCTTGCAACTAACGTCTCGTTTGACTAACTTAGAAGAGTCTGAAAAGTGTCTGGACGTATACACTGAGTGCTATATCCTGAAGTGTGTGAAACAACCCTGGGGGAAAGCGTCTTTCACATAACAACTCCTTTCTCTAAGTTAGCAGGCGTTGAACAGTTATGAGAGGCCTATACTGAAAATGTCATATACATACACTCACCTCTGTCAAAACTGCACCTCGGGGAAACCATCTTTCAAGTCACATCTTGTATTACTAAGTTGGAATTGCTTGACATCCTATGCAGGGAACGATGTGGAAGGTGATAGCTCCCCGATCCTGTGAAGGAGTACTGTGGAGGTACGATCTTTCCACTAACATCTTGTTTCACCAAGTGAGAACCGTTTGGAGACCCGAAGTGTACGGGCCTACGCAGAAAGTGCCATATACTCAGTTGGGTGAAACAATACTGCGGGGAAACCGTCTTGCGGCTACACTCTCGTGTCACTAAGTTAGTAGTGTTTGAAACCTATGGGGACTTATGCAGAAAGTGCCCTGTGCTCAATTGTGTGAAACAACACTGTGGTGAACCACAGGTCTTGCAAATGATATCCTGTTTCACTACATGAAGGCTGGCTGGAAACCAAAGCGGGCCCTACCAAGTAAGCACCATATAGTCAGCTGTGTGAAAGGACCTTGGTTGGAGGATCTTTGAACTAACATCTAGTTTCACTACGTTAGAAGGGTTTGAAAAACCATGCGGCGACTCTTTGGGCAGTGCCATATACTCAACTCTGACCAGCTGCACTTTGGGGAAACCACCTTTCAAGTAACATCTGATTCAACTAACCGGAAGTGTTTGGAAACCTATGCGGGGACTAGGAAGAAAGTGCCATATCCTCGACTCTGTGACACAACACTGAGGTCAAACCATCTTTCAACTAAGCTCTTGTTTCACCATGTCAGAAGGGTTTCAAACACTTTGCTAGGAAAGATGAGGAAAGGGACATGTGCTCGGTTCTGCGAAACTATACTGTGGAGACACCACGTTTCAACTCACATCTGGTGTCTCTTAAGTTAGAAGTGTTTGGAAACGTAGGCTGGGCCTAGGCGGAAAGTGACATGCGCTCAATCATGTGAAACAACACGGTGGTGAAAGAGACGTTGACACCTTGGCTCTTGTTTCACTAAGGGAGAACGGTTCGAAAACCTATGCGGGGCCGACAAAGTGCCATTAGTCAACTGTGGGAAAGACTCTGGGTCAAGCATGTTTTCACTGACCTCTGGTTTCACTAAGTCACAAGTGCTTGGAAAACTGCGGGGACTATGTGCAAAGTGCCATACAGTCAACCCTGTCGAACGGCACTTTGACGGAACCATCTTTCAAGTAACATCTTGTATCCCTCCATCCACATTGTTTCATGTCCTATGTGGGGAACGATGTGGAAGGTGACAAACACCAGCCACTGTGAAAGGACACTGTGGAGAAATCATCTTTCACCTAACATCTTTGTACAAGCTAGCCGCGTTTGAAACCTTAGGCGGTACCCACGTGGAAAGGGCCATGTGCTCAACTCTGTCATAGTGCACTTTGGGGAGACCACCTTTCCAGAAACATCTGGTTCAACTAACTTGGAAGTGTGTGAAAACACAGGTGGGGCCTGGTCGGAAAGTGCCATACACTCAACTTTGTGAAACAACACTGCGGGGAAAGCTTCTTTCAACTAGTGTCTTGTTTCAACGTGTTGGAAATGTTTGGGAAGACGTTGCTGGGAGCGATGGGCGAAGTGACATATACTCGACCCTGTGGAAACATACTGTGGAGAAACCATCTTTCAACGCACATCCGCTGTCTCTAAGTTAGAAGCGTTTGAAAACGTATGCAGGGCCTAGGCGGAAATGCCCTACGCTCCATGCTGTGAAGCAACACTGTAGGGAAACAGTCTTTCAACTAATACCTGGTTTCACTAAGTGGGAACTGTTTGCAAACCAATGCAAAACTAACTTAACGGTGTTTGAAAACCACAATGGGGCTACAGTGAAAGCGCCACTTACTCGACTCTGTGAAACAGCACGGTCGGGGAAACAATCTTTCTCTTAACATCTGGTCTCACTCAGTTGCAAGTGTTTGAAAACAGATGCGGGGCCTATGCGGAAGGATCGTGCCATACTTTCAACGCTGTGAAAGAACGCTGTGGGGAAACCACGTTTCGACTACCATCTCGTTCCTCTAAGTCAGAGCGGTTTGAAAACCTATGAGAAGCCTAACGGCTAAGGGCCATACACTCAACTGTGTGAAACAACGACGTGGTGAAAAGATTTTTCAACTCACATCTGGTTTCACTCATTGAAAATTGTTTGAAGACTATTCGGGGTCTATGCGGAAAGGGTCGTATGCTCAAATCTGTGACACAACGTGTGGGGAAACCATCTTTCAATTAACATCTTGTATAACTAAACTGGAAGCGTTAGAAAACCTATGGGGAGCCTATGCCGAAAGTGCCATACACTCACCTATGTCAGCCTGCACTTTGCGGAAACCATCTTTAGAGTAACATCCTGTAGCACCAACTTAGGAAGGAGTGTTTGAAAAACTATGCGGGGCCAAACGCAGGAAGTACCAGATACTGACAAGTGTGGAACAACACTGTGAGAAACCGTCTTTCAACTTAAAATCTTCTTTCATTTAAGTTTAGAAGTGTTCGAAAACCTATATGCGCGGTGCATGGGGAAAGTGCCATTCTTTCCACTATCATCTGATTTCACCCAGGGTGAACTCTTTTGAAAAAACCTATGCGCAGCCTACATGGTAAGTGCCGTATACTGAACTCTGTGAAACAACCCTGTGGGGAAACGATCTTCCAACTAACATTTCGTTTCCCGACGTTAGAAGTGTTTGAAAAGCCATGCGGGACCTATGCAGAAGTGCCCTATACTCAACTCTGAAACTGAACTTTTAGGGAAGCATTTTTCAGCTAACATCTCTATGTAACTACGTTAGAAGCATTGTAAAACCTGTGTGGGGAACGATGTGGAAAGTGACATATACTGTGAGACACTGTGAGAAAATAGAGTGGACAATCCATCTTTCAATTATCTTGGGGCACTAAGTTTGAAGTGTTTGAAAACCTATGCACGGCTTATGGGGAAAGTGCCATATACTCGACTCCGTTTACATATGTGTGTGGGCAAAGCGTATGTCATCGAACCTCATGTATCACTAAGATTGAAGTGTTTGCAACCGCAAGCGGGGTCTGCAGGAACAAGGCCATATACGCCACTTGGGAAACACCACTGTGGGGAAACCATCCTTCAACTAACACCTTGTTCACTGAGAAGGGTCTGAAAACGATGCGGAGCCTTTGCTGAAAGTGGAGCACATACAGAACTCCGTGGAAACAACACTGTGGTGAAACGATCTTTCGACTAACATCTCGTTTCAAGCCAAAACTGTGTGAAAAACTTTGCGGGGCATCTGCCGACAGTGCTGTATATTCAACTCGGTGAAACTTCACTTTGCAGGAACGCTCCTTCAAGTAACATCTGGTATCACTAAGTTAGAGGTGTTTGAAAACCTCTGTGGGGAATGAGGAGGAAAGTGACACATACTGGACACCGTGAGAAAATACCGTGGACAATCCATCTTTCAACTAGCTCGTGTCACTAAGTTAGAAGTGTTTGTAAACCTAGGCGCGGCTTATGCAGACAGTGCCGTACACTCGACGCTTTGAAAAAAAAGCACTCTGGACGAAGCTTCTTTCGTGAATATGCGGTTTCAGAAAGTTAAAGCAGTTTGACAAGCAACGCATGAACTACACGGAAAGTGCCATATACGCAACTCTGTGAAACAACGCTCTGAGGAAACAATCCTTCACCTGACATCTGGTTTCAAGTTGTGTTTGAGTGCAAATGCCGGCCTAGAAGAATAGAACCATGTACTCAATTCTGTGAAACAACATTGTGGTGAAACCATCTTCCGACCACCATCTGCTTTCACTACGTTAGATGTGTTTGAAACACCTTACAGGGAGGAACACTTAAAGTGCCGTACGCTCCGCTCTGTCGAACACTACTGCGGTGAAACATACTTTCAACCAACCTCCGTTTCATTAAGTGACAAAGGTTTGAAAAGCTATGCGGGACCCACAGGACAAGCGCTATATATATTTATATATATATATATACTCCACTCTGTGAAACACTGTGGAGAAACCATAGTTCAACCAACACCTCGTTTCACTAAATAGAAGTGTTTGAAAACTTAGCGACAGAGGCAGAAAGGGCCATCTATTCAACTCTGTAAAACAATACTGCGGTGAAAGAAACTTCAACTAACACTTGGTTTCACTAAGAGAGAACTCTTTGAAGACATATGCAGGCCTACACTGTGTCATACATTCATCTCTGTGAATCGACACATGGGGAAACCATCCTTCAGCTAACATCACGTTTCACCCTGAAGTGTCTGAAAAGTTATGCGCGGGGCTGTGCCGACGGTGCCATGCACTCCATTCTGTGAAATTGGACTTTGCGGACCTTTCAACGAACATGTCGTATCGTGAAGTTGGAAGGTTTGAAAACATGCACAGCTTGTGGGGAAATGCCAGATAGTCAACTCTGAAAAACCACTGGGGAGAAACCATCTGTCGCCGAACATCTGCTTTCACATACGTAACGTAGTTTGAAAACCTAGGCGTGACCTACAAGGAAAATGCCATATACGCCACTCTAAGTAACACTCTGGTGAAATTATCCTTCAATTCACATGCGGTATATATGAGTGACAACTCTGGAAAACTCTCTGGGGTCAACATGGTAAGTGCCTTTGTTGGCACAGTGCATAAGCGCACTGGGTTTGACAACCTGTGCAGCTCCTAGCCGGGAAAACCAACACACTTCACTGTGCGAAACAAAACTATGGGGAAAGCATCTTGACAGCAACAACTCCTCTCACTGAGTTAGAGCTTGTCCAAAACCAGGGCGGGCCCTAGGCGGAAAGCGCCATATACGCAATTCTTTCCGTCAGACAACACTGTGGGGAATCCATCTTCCCACTACCATCTGGTTTCACTAAGTTACCGGAGTTTGAACAGCCCGGCAGGGAATTACGCGGACTGTGCCATATACTCAACTCCCTGAAACAACAGTGTGCTGAAGCTCTCTGTCAACACTTGGTTTCAGAAACAAAGCAGTTTCAACACCTAAGCGTGACCTACATGGAAAGTGCCATATGCGCAACTCTTGAAACAGCACTGTGGTGAAACCACGTTTCACCTGAAACCTGCCTCCACTAAAGCTACAAATGTTGGAACACACGTGCGGGGCCCAGGCGGAGAGTGGCATTTACTACCTTCTGTGAAATATGCTGGGTGAAACATTCCCTCCACTAACATCGGATTTCACCCAGCGAGAACTATTGGAAAACCTACTCAGAGAGTGCAGTAGGCGCAACTCTATGAAAGGCCGGGGAGGTTATCGTTCTGTCACCTTGTCATATGGTGAGCAGTGTTTGAAACGTTATGCGAACTCTATGAGGAAAGTGCCTTGTCCTCAACTTTGGGAAACAGCGCGGTGGCGAAAGCGTCGTCCCTCTAGCATCTGATCTCAGAATTGGTGGAAAAGGAATGGCGGGTCTACAGGCCACGTGCCATAAGGTCCACTCTGTAAAACAGCACTGTGGGGAAATCGTTCACCTAAAGCTTCCTTTCACCAAGCTACAAACGCTGCAGTGCACATGCGGGGGCCTAGGCGGATAGTGCCATAGGCTGCATTCTCTGAAACGAACTGTGGCTGGAACATTCTTTCAAGTAACATTTGATTTTCACGAAGCGAGAACTCATTGGAAAACCTATGCAAGGCCTACAGGGCAAGTGTCGTATACTCATCTCTGTGACACAACAGGGGGAGAAAGCGCCTTTCAAGTAGTGTCTCGTTTCACAAAGTCACAAGTCTTTGAATAGCTACGCGGAGCCTAGGCCAATAGTGCCAACTACTCAAACCTGTCAACCTACAGCCTGCAACAACCAAATTTCCACGAACATCTTCCTTCACTAAGGTAGAAGTGTTTGAAAACCTATGCGGGGAATGATGCGGAAAATGACCTTTAATCGACCCTGTGAGAGACCACGGTGGACACACCATCTTTCAAGTGACAACTTGTGTCACTAAGGTGGACGCCTTTGAAAACCCACGCGCGGCTTAGGAGGATAGTCTCATATACACAACTCTGTGAACCAACAACAGGGTGGAGAAGGAGTCTTTCACCTACCATCTGGTTTCACAAAGTGAAAATGTTTGAAAACCTACGCACGATCTACGTGGCAAGTTCCCTGTACTCCACTCTGAAACACTCGGGGGAAATGCTCTTTCACCTTAGAGCTTCTTTCACGAAGTGTGCAATGTTTGAATACACACGCGGGGCCTAGGCGGGTAGTGTCATATACTCCACTCTGTGCAACAACGTGGCGGCGCAACAATCTTCCAACTGCCATCGGGTTTCACCGAGTGAGAACTCACTGAAAACCTAGGCAGGGCCTATAATGTCAAAGTGCACTTTGTGGCAACCATGTTTCAACTAACAGCTTCTATCCCTACGTTAGAAGCGTTTCAAAACCTATGCGGGGAACGATGTGGAAAGCGACCCATAGTCGACACTGTGAGGGAATACTCTGGACAAGCCGTCTTGCAAGTAACTTCTTGTTCCACCAAGATAGAAGAGTCTGAAAACGTAAGCACGGACTAGACGGGAAGTGCCAGATGCTCAGCTCTGGGAAAACACACTGTGGTTGAAAACCTCTTTCAACTAGCACCTGATTTCAATCAGTCACCACCGTTTGAAAACTTAGGCGGGGCCTACACGGCAAGTGACAAAGAACCTGTGAAACAACAAAGCGAGGAAACTCTCTTTCAAGTAACACATCGCTTCACTAAATTAGAAGTGGTGGACAAACTATGCGGGGCATGTGCCGACAGAACCATATACTCAACTCTGTCGAAGTGCACTTGGCGAAAGCCATCTTTCAACTTACGTCTTGTATCACCAAGTTAGAAGGGTTTGACAAGCCAGGCAGGGAACGATGCGGAAAGGGACATACACACGACCCTGTGAGAGAGTACTGTGGACAAACCATCTCTCAACTAACATCTTGTACCACTACGTCAAAAACGCGTGAAAAAGCAGGCGGGGCCGATAATGACAGGGCCGTCTACTCAACTCTGCCAGACAACAAAGTGAGGAGACCATCCTCCAACTAACATCTTGTTTGACGTAGAAAACTTAGAAAATGTATGCTGGAAACGACGTGGAAGGTGTCATATAGCAGCCACTGTGAAAGATTCCTGTGCAGAAAGCGTTTTTCAACTGTCATCACGTGTCACTAAGTTACAAGTGTTTCACTCTTTCAGCTCCCACCTTGTTCACTACGTTATACACGTGGGAAAACCCATGCAGGGCTTATGCGGAAAGTGCCTTATATGTAACTCTGTGAAGAAAAAAACAAAAAAAAAAAACAAAAAAAACAAAAAAAAAAAAACAGTGTGGCACAACCGTCGTTAAGAAAGAGCTCGTTTCACAAAATTGGAAGAGTTTGAAACCCCGGGCGGGGCGTATAGGCAAAGCGCTCTACACCCACCTCAAGGATACAAACACTTGGGGAAACAACCTTTCACTGAACGTCTGGTCACACTAAATTACAAGCGTTGGAAAACACACGCGGGGCCGAAGTGGAGAGTGCCGTACACTCCTTTCTGGGAAAGAGCTTTGGGAGGAAACCGTCGTTCACCTACCCCGGGTCTCACTAAGTGAAACGTGTTTGGAAACCTATGTGAGGCCTACACGGAAAGTGCCATCACTTTGGGAAAAGCTGGTGGGGAAACGTTGTTTCAACTATCATCTAGTTTCACTAAGCTAAAATGGTTTCACAACTATGCGGGATCTATGCGGAAAGGGCCGTCTAGGCAACTCTGAGATAGACCACTGTGGGGAACCCATCGTCCAACTCATCTCTGGCTTCACTAAGTTAGAGGTGTTTGAAAAGCACGCGGGGCCCCACACCGAAAGTGCCCCATACTCACCTCGGGGACACAAGTCTATCTGGGAAACATCTTTCTCCCGAGGTCTGGTTGCACTCAGTATCAAGTGTTTGAAAACACACGCAGGGCGTAGCAAGATGGCGCCATACACTCACCTCTGGGAAACTACACTGTGGGGAAACCGCCTTTCAACTACCGTCTGGGGTCTCTGAGATAGAAGTGTTTGAAAACCTAGGAGAAGCCTAACGGCTAAGTGCCACATACTCAACTGTGGGAAACAACAGTGTGCTGAAACGATCTTTCAGCTAACATCTGGCCTCACGTATTGAAAACGGTTTGAAAACTATTCGGGGTCTAGGCGGAAAGTGCCACGTACTCAGCTCTGTGACACAAGACCTTGGGGAACCATCTTCCAACTAAAATATTTCACTAAGTTAGAAGTCTTTGAAAACCAGGCGGAGACTACACCAAAAGTGCCATACAGTCGCCTCTGTGAGTCACTGTGGGGAAGCCATTTTTCCAATAACATCTCTCTTCACAAAGTTGGAAGTATTTGAACACCCGTGCAGGGCCGGCGTCAAAAGTGCCAAGATAGTCAACTCTGAAACAACACTGTGGGGTTTCCACGTTTCAAGTAACCTCTTCTTGTTCCACTTAGAAGTGTTTGCAAACCTACGCCGGTACTACGCGGGAAGTGCTATAGGCTCAACTCTGTAAAACTCACGGTGGTGAAGCCATCTTTCAAAGGGCATCTGGGTTCACTTGTTGGAAGTATTTGAAAACCTACGGGGGCTTGGGCGGAAAGTGCCCTATGCTCAAGTGTGTCAAGCAGCTTTTGGGGAAACCACCTTTCAACTAACATCTTGTTTCACCGTGTGAGAAGGGTTTCAAACACTCTCCTAGGAACCATGAGAAAAGTGACATATACTGGACACAGCGAAATCGTACTGTGGAGAAACGGTCTTCCAACTCACATCTGCTGTCGCCAAGTTAGAGGGGCTGGAAAACCTCTGCGGGGCCTATGCGCAAGTGCCGTGTACTCCATTCTGTGAAACGACGCTGTAGGGAAACCATCTTGCGACTAACGTCTGGTTTCACTGTGAACTGTCTGAAAACCTACGACGTGCCATAGAGGCAACCGTGTGAAAGAGCACTCTGGGTAAAGGGTCTTTTAACCACCTGATTTAGTACGTTAGAAGCATTTGCAAAACTATGCCGGGATGAATGCAGGAAGTGCCATATACTCAACTCTGTCAAGCTGCACTTTGGCGAAACCATCTTGCAACTAACACCTTGTGCCGCTACCGTAGAAGGGTTTGAAAACCTATGGAGGGAATGATGTGGAAAGGGTCATATATACGCAGCTCCGTCCAACCGGACTTTGGGGAAACCGCCTTTCAAGTGACATCTGATTCAACTAAATTGGAAGTGTCTGAGAGCTCCTGTGTGGTCCAGACGGAAAGGGCCACCGCACTCTATGAAAGAACACTGTGGGGAAAACGTCTTTCAACGTTCTCTTTCACTAAGCCAGAAGCGTTTGTAACGCCATGCGGGGATCGATGGGGAAAGCGACGTTGTGAGAGAGTACTGGGAAGAAACCATCCTTCAACCGGCATCTTGTTTCACTAAGTGAGAACTGTTTGACAACATATGCGCGGCCGACAAAGCGTCCGAGAGTCCACTGTGTGAAAGAACACAGTGGGGGAAAAACCATCTTCTAACTAACAGCTCGTTTCGCGCAGTTGGGAGTGTTTGAAGACCTATGTGGGGATCGAGGTGGAAGGTTACGTACACCAGCCACTGTGAAAAGAACACGGTGCAGAAACCTTCTTTCAACTGATATCCTGTTTCACCTGGTGAGAAGTGTTTGAAGAACTCCGTGGGGGCTTATGCAGAAAGTGCCATATACCCTGTCAAGTCCCTGCACGTTGGGACACCCTTTCACCTAACACCTTGTTTCACTACGACAGAAGTGTTTGGAAACCCGCGCGGGGAGCTATATGGCCAGTGATGTGTATTCAATACTCGGAAAGAATACAGCGGAGAAACCAGCTTGCAACTAACGTCTCGTTTGACTAACTTAGAAGAGTCTGAAAAGTGTCTGGACGTATACACTGAGTGCTATATCCTGAAGTGTGTGAAACAACCCTGGGGGAAAGCGTCTTTCACATAACAACTCCTTTCTCTAAGTTAGCAGGCGTTGAACAGTTATGAGAGGCCTATACTGAAAATGTCATATACATACACTCACCTCTGTCAAAACTGCACCTCGGGGAAACCATCTTTCAAGTCACATCTTGTATTACTAAGTTGGAATTGCTTGACATCCTATGCAGGGAACGATGTGGAAGGTGATAGCTCCCCGATCCTGTGAAGGAGTACTGTGGAGGTACGATCTTTCCACTAACATCTTGTTTCACCAAGTGAGAACCGTTTGGAGACCCGAAGTGTACGGGCCTACGCAGAAAGTGCCATATACTCAGTTGGGTGAAACAATACTGCGGGGAAACCGTCTTGCGGCTACACTCTCGTGTCACTAAGTTAGTAGTGTTTGAAACCTATGGGGACTTATGCAGAAAGTGCCCTGTGCTCAATTGTGTGAAACAACACTGTGGTGAACCACAGGTCTTGCAAATGATATCCTGTTTCACTACATGAAGGCTGGCTGGAAACCAAAGCGGGCCCTACCAAGTAAGCACCATATAGTCAGCTGTGTGAAAGGACCTTGGTTGGAGGATCTTTGAACTAACATCTAGTTTCACTACGTTAGAAGGGTTTGAAAAACCATGCGGCGACTCTTTGGGCAGTGCCATATACTCAACTCTGACCAGCTGCACTTTGGGGAAACCACCTTTCAAGTAACATCTGATTCAACTAACCGGAAGTGTTTGGAAACCTATGCGGGGACTAGGAAGAAAGTGCCATATCCTCGACTCTGTGAGACAACACTGAGGTCAAACCATCTTTCAACTAAGCTCTTGTTTCACCATGTCAGAAGGGTTTCAAACACTTTGCTAGGAAAGATGAGGAAAGGGACATGTGCTCGGTTCTGCGAAACTATACTGTGGAGACACCACGTTTCAACTCACATCTGGTGTCTCTTAAGTTAGAAGTGTTTGGAAACGTAGGCTGGGCCTAGGCGGAAAGTGACATGCGCTCAATCATGTGAAACAACACGGTGGTGAAAGAGACGTTGACACCTTGGCTCTTGTTTCACTAAGGGAGAACGGTTCGAAAACCTATGCGGGGCCGACAAAGTGCCATTAGTCAACTGTGGGAAAGACTCTGGGTCAAGCATGTTTTCACTGACCTCTGGTTTCACTAAGTCACAAGTGCTTGGAAAACTGCGGGGACTATGTGCAAAGTGCCATACAGTCAACCCTGTCGAACGGCACTTTGACGGAACCATCTTTCAAGTAACATCTTGTATCCCTCCATCCACATTGTTTCATGTCCTATGTGGGGAACGATGTGGAAGGTGACAAACACCAGCCACTGTGAAAGGACACTGTGGAGAAATCATCTTTCACCTAACATCTTTGTACAAGCTAGCCGCGTTTGAAACCTTAGGCGGTACCCACGTGGAAAGGGCCATGTGCTCAACTCTGTCATAGTGCACTTTGGGGAGACCACCTTTCCAGAAACATCTGGTTCAACTAACTTGGAAGTGTGTGAAAACACAGGTGGGGCCTGGTCGGAAAGTGCCATACACTCAACTTTGTGAAACAACACTGCGGGGAAAGCTTCTTTCAACTAGTGTCTTGTTTCAACGTGTTGGAAATGTTTGGGAAGACGTTGCTGGGAGCGATGGGCGAAGTGACATATACTCGACCCTGTGGAAACATACTGTGGAGAAACCATCTTTCAACGCACATCCGCTGTCTCTAAGTTAGAAGCGTTTGAAAACGTATGCAGGGCCTAGGCGGAAATGCCCTACGCTCCATGCTGTGAAGCAACACTGTAGGGAAACAGTCTTTCAACTAATATCTGGTTTCACTAAGTGGGAACTGTTTGCAAACCAATGCAAAACTAACTTAACGGTGTTTGAAAACCACAATGGGGCTACAGTGAAAGCGCCACTTACTCGACTCTGTGAAACAGCACGGTCGGGGAAACAATCTTTCTCTTAACATCTGGTCTCACTCAGTTGCAAGTGTTTGAAAACAGATGCGGGGCCTATGCGGAAGGATCGTGCCATACTTTCAACGCTGTGAAAGAACGCTGTGGGGAAACCACGTTTCGACTACCATCTCGTTCCTCTAAGTCAGAGCGGTTTGAAAACCTATGAGAAGCCTAACGGCTAAGGGCCATACACTCAACTGTGTGAAACAACGACGTGGTGAAAAGATTTTTCAACTCACATCTGGTTTCACTCATTGAAAATTGTTTGAAGACTATTCGGGGTCTATGCGGAAAGGGTCGTATGCTCAAATCTGTGACACAACGTGTGGGGAAACCATCTTTCAATTAACATCTTGTATAACTAAACTGGAAGCGTTAGAAAACCTATGGGGAGCCTATGCCGAAAGTGCCATACACTCACCTATGTCAGCCTGCACTTTGCGGAAACCATCTTTAGAGTAACATCCTGTAGCACCAACTTAGGAAGGAGTGTTTGAAAAACTATGCGGGGCCAAACGCAGGAAGTACCAGATACTGACAAGTGTGGAACAACACTGTGAGAAACCGTCTTTCAACTTAAAATCTTCTTTCATTTAAGTTTAGAAGTGTTCGAAAACCTATATGCGCGGTGCATGGGGAAAGTGCCATTCTTTCCACTATCATCTGATTTCACCCAGGGTGAACTCTTTTGAAAAAACCTATGCGCAGCCTACATGGTAAGTGCCGTATACTGAACTCTGTGAAACAACCCTGTGGGGAAACGATCTTCCAACTAACATTTCGTTTCCCGACGTTAGAAGTGTTTGAAAAGCCATGCGGGACCTATGCAGAAGTGCCCTATACTCAACTCTGAAACTGAACTTTTAGGGAAGCATTTTTCAGCTAACATCTCTATGTAACTACGTTAGAAGCATTGTAAAACCTGTGTGGGGAACGATGTGGAAAGTGACATATACTGTGAGACACTGTGAGAAAATAGAGTGGACAATCCATCTTTCAATTATCTTGGGGCACTAAGTTTGAAGTGTTTGAAAACCTATGCACGGCTTATGGGGAAAGTGCCATATACTCGACTCCGTTTACATATGTGTGTGGGCAAAGCGTATGTCATCGAACCTCATGTATCACTAAGATTGAAGTGTTTGCAACCGCAAGCGGGGTCTGCAGGAACAAGGCCATATACGCCACTTGGGAAACACCACTGTGGGGAAACCATCCTTCAACTAACACCTTGTTCACTGAGAAGGGTCTGAAAACGATGCGGAGCCTTTGCTGAAAGTGGAGCACATACAGAACTCCGTGGAAACAACACTGTGGTGAAACGATCTTTCGACTAACATCTCGTTTCAAGCCAAAACTGTGTGAAAAACTTTGCGGGGCATCTGCCGACAGTGCTGTATATTCAACTCGGTGAAACTTCACTTTGCAGGAACGCTCCTTCAAGTAACATCTGGTATCACTAAGTTAGAGGTGTTTGAAAACCTCTGTGGGGAATGAGGAGGAAAGTGACACATACTGGACACCGTGAGAAAATACCGTGGACAATCCATCTTTCAACTAGCTCGTGTCACTAAGTTAGAAGTGTTTGTAAACCTAGGCGCGGCTTATGCAGACAGTGCCGTACACTCGACGCTTTGAAAAAAAAGCACTCTGGACGAAGCTTCTTTCGTGAATATGCGGTTTCAGAAAGTTAAAGCAGTTTGACAAGCAACGCATGAACTACACGGAAAGTGCCATATACGCAACTCTGTGAAACAACGCTCTGAGGAAACAATCCTTCACCTGACATCTGGTTTCAAGTTGTGTTTGAGTGCAAATGCCGGCCTAGAAGAATAGAACCATGTACTCAATTCTGTGAAACAACATTGTGGTGAAACCATCTTCCGACCACCATCTGCTTTCACTACGTTAGATGTGTTTGAAACACCTTACAGGGAGGAACACTTAAAGTGCCGTACGCTCCGCTCTGTCGAACACTACTGCGGTGAAACATACTTTCAACCAACCTCCGTTTCATTAAGTGACAAAGGTTTGAAAAGCTATGCGGGACCCACAGGACAAGCGCTATATATATTTATATATATATATATACTCCACTCTGTGAAACACTGTGGAGAAACCATAGTTCAACCAACACCTCGTTTCACTAAATAGAAGTGTTTGAAAACTTAGCGACAGAGGCAGAAAGGGCCATCTATTCAACTCTGTAAAACAATACTGCGGTGAAAGAAACTTCAACTAACACTTGGTTTCACTAAGAGAGAACTCTTTGAAGACATATGCAGGCCTACACTGTGTCATACATTCATCTCTGTGAATCGACACATGGGGAAACCATCCTTCAGCTAACATCACGTTTCACCCTGAAGTGTCTGAAAAGTTATGCGCGGGGCTGTGCCGACGGTGCCATGCACTCCATTCTGTGAAATTGGACTTTGCGGACCTTTCAACGAACATGTCGTATCGTGAAGTTGGAAGGTTTGAAAACATGCACAGCTTGTGGGGAAATGCCAGATAGTCAACTCTGAAAAACCACTGGGGAGAAACCATCTGTCGCCGAACATCTGCTTTCACATACGTAACGTAGTTTGAAAACCTAGGCGTGACCTACAAGGAAAATGCCATATACGCCACTCTAAGTAACACTCTGGTGAAATTATCCTTCAATTCACATGCGGTATATATGAGTGACAACTCTGGAAAACTCTCTGGGGTCAACATGGTAAGTGCCTTTGTTGGCACAGTGCATAAGCGCACTGGGTTTGACAACCTGTGCAGCTCCTAGCCGGGAAAACCAACACACTTCACTGTGCGAAACAAAACTATGGGGAAAGCATCTTGACAGCAACAACTCCTCTCACTGAGTTAGAGCTTGTCCAAAACCAGGGCGGGCCCTAGGCGGAAAGCGCCATATACGCAATTCTTTCCGTCAGACAACACTGTGGGGAATCCATCTTCCCACTACCATCTGGTTTCACTAAGTTACCGGAGTTTGAACAGCCCGGCAGGGAATTACGCGGACTGTGCCATATACTCAACTCCCTGAAACAACAGTGTGCTGAAGCTCTCTGTCAACACTTGGTTTCAGAAACAAAGCAGTTTCAACACCTAAGCGTGACCTACATGGAAAGTGCCATATGCGCAACTCTTGAAACAGCACTGTGGTGAAACCACGTTTCACCTGAAACCTGCCTCCACTAAAGCTACAAATGTTGGAACACACGTGCGGGGCCCAGGCGGAGAGTGGCATTTACTACCTTCTGTGAAATATGCTGGGTGAAACATTCCCTCCACTAACATCGGATTTCACCCAGCGAGAACTATTGGAAAACCTACTCAGAGAGTGCAGTAGGCGCAACTCTATGAAAGGCCGGGGAGGTTATCGTTCTGTCACCTTGTCATATGGTGAGCAGTGTTTGAAACGTTATGCGAACTCTATGAGGAAAGTGCCTTGTCCTCAACTTTGGGAAACAGCGCGGTGGCGAAAGCGTCGTCCCTCTAGCATCTGATCTCAGAATTGGTGGAAAAGGAATGGCGGGTCTACAGGCCACGTGCCATAAGGTCCACTCTGTAAAACAGCACTGTGGGGAAATCGTTCACCTAAAGCTTCCTTTCACCAAGCTACAAACGCTGCAGTGCACATGCGGGGGCCTAGGCGGATAGTGCCATAGGCTGCATTCTCTGAAACGAACTGTGGCTGGAACATTCTTTCAAGTAACATTTGATTTTCACGAAGCGAGAACTCATTGGAAAACCTATGCAAGGCCTACAGGGCAAGTGTCGTATACTCATCTCTGTGACACAACAGGGGGAGAAAGCGCCTTTCAAGTAGTGTCTCGTTTCACAAAGTCACAAGTCTTTGAATAGCTACGCGGAGCCTAGGCCAATAGTGCCAACTACTCAAACCTGTCAACCTACAGCCTGCAACAACCAAATTTCCACGAACATCTTCCTTCACTAAGGTAGAAGTGTTTGAAAACCTATGCGGGGAATGATGCGGAAAATGACCTTTAATCGACCCTGTGAGAGACCACGGTGGACACACCATCTTTCAAGTGACAACTTGTGTCACTAAGGTGGACGCCTTTGAAAACCCACGCGCGGCTTAGGAGGATAGTCTCATATACACAACTCTGTGAACCAACAACAGGGTGGAGAAGGAGTCTTTCACCTACCATCTGGTTTCACAAAGTGAAAATGTTTGAAAACCTACGCACGATCTACGTGGCAAGTTCCCTGTACTCCACTCTGAAACACTCGGGGGAAATGCTCTTTCACCTTAGAGCTTCTTTCACGAAGTGTGCAATGTTTGAATACACACGCGGGGCCTAGGCGGGTAGTGTCATATACTCCACTCTGTGCAACAACGTGGCGGCGCAACAATCTTCCAACTGCCATCGGGTTTCACCGAGTGAGAACTCACTGAAAACCTAGGCAGGGCCTATAATGTCAAAGTGCACTTTGTGGCAACCATGTTTCAACTAACAGCTTCTATCCCTACGTTAGAAGCGTTTCAAAACCTATGCGGGGAACGATGTGGAAAGCGACCCATAGTCGACACTGTGAGGGAATACTCTGGACAAGCCGTCTTGCAAGTAACTTCTTGTTCCACCAAGATAGAAGAGTCTGAAAACGTAAGCACGGACTAGACGGGAAGTGCCAGATGCTCAGCTCTGGGAAAACACACTGTGGTTGAAAACCTCTTTCAACTAGCACCTGATTTCAATCAGTCACCACCGTTTGAAAACTTAGGCGGGGCCTACACGGCAAGTGACAAAGAACCTGTGAAACAACAAAGCGAGGAAACTCTCTTTCAAGTAACACATCGCTTCACTAAATTAGAAGTGGTGGACAAACTATGCGGGGCATGTGCCGACAGAACCATATACTCAACTCTGTCGAAGTGCACTTGGCGAAAGCCATCTTTCAACTTACGTCTTGTATCACCAAGTTAGAAGGGTTTGACAAGCCAGGCAGGGAACGATGCGGAAAGGGACATACACACGACCCTGTGAGAGAGTACTGTGGACAAACCATCTCTCAACTAACATCTTGTACCACTACGTCAAAAACGCGTGAAAAAGCAGGCGGGGCCGATAATGACAGGGCCGTCTACTCAACTCTGCCAGACAACAAAGTGAGGAGACCATCCTCCAACTAACATCTTGTTTGACGTAGAAAACTTAGAAAATGTATGCTGGAAACGACGTGGAAGGTGTCATATAGCAGCCACTGTGAAAGATTCCTGTGCAGAAAGCGTTTTTCAACTGTCATCACGTGTCACTAAGTTACAAGTGTTTCACTCTTTCAGCTCCCACCTTGTTCACTACGTTATACACGTGGGAAAACCCATGCAGGGCTTATGCGGAAAGTGCCTTATATGTAACTCTGTGAAGAAAAAAACAAAAAAAAAAAACAAAAAAAACAAAAAAAAAAAAACAGTGTGGCACAACCGTCGTTAAGAAAGAGCTCGTTTCACAAAATTGGAAGAGTTTGAAACCCCGGGCGGGGCGTATAGGCAAAGCGCTCTACACCCACCTCAAGGATACAAACACTTGGGGAAACAACCTTTCACTGAACGTCTGGTCACACTAAATTACAAGCGTTGGAAAACACACGCGGGGCCGAAGTGGAGAGTGCCGTACACTCCTTTCTGGGAAAGAGCTTTGGGAGGAAACCGTCGTTCACCTACCCCGGGTCTCACTAAGTGAAACGTGTTTGGAAACCTATGTGAGGCCTACACGGAAAGTGCCATCACTTTGGGAAAAGCTGGTGGGGAAACGTTGTTTCAACTATCATCTAGTTTCACTAAGCTAAAATGGTTTCACAACTATGCGGGATCTATGCGGAAAGGGCCGTCTAGGCAACTCTGAGATAGACCACTGTGGGGAACCCATCGTCCAACTCATCTCTGGCTTCACTAAGTTAGAGGTGTTTGAAAAGCACGCGGGGCCCCACACCGAAAGTGCCCCATACTCACCTCGGGGACACAAGTCTATCTGGGAAACATCTTTCTCCCGAGGTCTGGTTGCACTCAGTATCAAGTGTTTGAAAACACACGCAGGGCGTAGCAAGATGGCGCCATACACTCACCTCTGGGAAACTACACTGTGGGGAAACCGCCTTTCAACTACCGTCTGGGGTCTCTGAGATAGAAGTGTTTGAAAACCTAGGAGAAGCCTAACGGCTAAGTGCCACATACTCAACTGTGGGAAACAACAGTGTGCTGAAACGATCTTTCAGCTAACATCTGGCCTCACGTATTGAAAACGGTTTGAAAACTATTCGGGGTCTAGGCGGAAAGTGCCACGTACTCAGCTCTGTGACACAAGACCTTGGGGAACCATCTTCCAACTAAAATATTTCACTAAGTTAGAAGTCTTTGAAAACCAGGCGGAGACTACACCAAAAGTGCCATACAGTCGCCTCTGTGAGTCACTGTGGGGAAGCCATTTTTCCAATAACATCTCTCTTCACAAAGTTGGAAGTATTTGAACACCCGTGCAGGGCCGGCGTCAAAAGTGCCAAGATAGTCAACTCTGAAACAACACTGTGGGGTTTCCACGTTTCAAGTAACCTCTTCTTGTTCCACTTAGAAGTGTTTGCAAACCTACGCCGGTACTACGCGGGAAGTGCTATAGGCTCAACTCTGTAAAACTCACGGTGGTGAAGCCATCTTTCAAAGGGCATCTGGGTTCACTTGTTGGAAGTATTTGAAAACCTACGGGGGCTTGGGCGGAAAGTGCCCTATGCTCAAGTGTGTCAAGCAGCTTTTGGGGAAACCACCTTTCAACTAACATCTTGTTTCACCGTGTGAGAAGGGTTTCAAACACTCTCCTAGGAACCATGAGAAAAGTGACATATACTGGACACAGCGAAATCGTACTGTGGAGAAACGGTCTTCCAACTCACATCTGCTGTCGCCAAGTTAGAGGGGCTGGAAAACCTCTGCGGGGCCTATGCGCAAGTGCCGTGTACTCCATTCTGTGAAACGACGCTGTAGGGAAACCATCTTGCGACTAACGTCTGGTTTCACTGTGAACTGTCTGAAAACCTACGACGTGCCATAGAGGCAACCGTGTGAAAGAGCACTCTGGGTAAAGGGTCTTTTAACCACCTGATTTAGTACGTTAGAAGCATTTGCAAAACTATGCCGGGATGAATGCAGGAAGTGCCATATACTCAACTCTGTCAAGCTGCACTTTGGCGAAACCATCTTGCAACTAACACCTTGTGCCGCTACCGTAGAAGGGTTTGAAAACCTATGGAGGGAATGATGTGGAAAGGGTCATATATACGCAGCTCCGTCCAACCGGACTTTGGGGAAACCGCCTTTCAAGTGACATCTGATTCAACTAAATTGGAAGTGTCTGAGAGCTCCTGTGTGGTCCAGACGGAAAGGGCCACCGCACTCTATGAAAGAACACTGTGGGGAAAACGTCTTTCAACGTTCTCTTTCACTAAGCCAGAAGCGTTTGTAACGCCATGCGGGGATCGATGGGGAAAGCGACGTTGTGAGAGAGTACTGGGAAGAAACCATCCTTCAACCGGCATCTTGTTTCACTAAGTGAGAACTGTTTGACAACATATGCGCGGCCGACAAAGCGTCCGAGAGTCCACTGTGTGAAAGAACACAGTGGGGGAAAAACCATCTTCTAACTAACAGCTCGTTTCGCGCAGTTGGGAGTGTTTGAAGACCTATGTGGGGATCGAGGTGGAAGGTTACGTACACCAGCCACTGTGAAAAGAACACGGTGCAGAAACCTTCTTTCAACTGATATCCTGTTTCACCTGGTGAGAAGTGTTTGAAGAACTCCGTGGGGGCTTATGCAGAAAGTGCCATATACCCTGTCAAGTCCCTGCACGTTGGGACACCCTTTCACCTAACACCTTGTTTCACTACGACAGAAGTGTTTGGAAACCCGCGCGGGGAGCTATATGGCCAGTGATGTGTATTCAATACTCGGAAAGAATACAGCGGAGAAACCAGCTTGCAACTAACGTCTCGTTTGACTAACTTAGAAGAGTCTGAAAAGTGTCTGGACGTATACACTGAGTGCTATATCCTGAAGTGTGTGAAACAACCCTGGGGGAAAGCGTCTTTCACATAACAACTCCTTTCTCTAAGTTAGCAGGCGTTGAACAGTTATGAGAGGCCTATACTGAAAATGTCATATACATACACTCACCTCTGTCAAAACTGCACCTCGGGGAAACCATCTTTCAAGTCACATCTTGTATTACTAAGTTGGAATTGCTTGACATCCTATGCAGGGAACGATGTGGAAGGTGATAGCTCCCCGATCCTGTGAAGGAGTACTGTGGAGGTACGATCTTTCCACTAACATCTTGTTTCACCAAGTGAGAACCGTTTGGAGACCCGAAGTGTACGGGCCTACGCAGAAAGTGCCATATACTCAGTTGGGTGAAACAATACTGCGGGGAAACCGTCTTGCGGCTACACTCTCGTGTCACTAAGTTAGTAGTGTTTGAAACCTATGGGGACTTATGCAGAAAGTGCCCTGTGCTCAATTGTGTGAAACAACACTGTGGTGAACCACAGGTCTTGCAAATGATATCCTGTTTCACTACATGAAGGCTGGCTGGAAACCAAAGCGGGCCCTACCAAGTAAGCACCATATAGTCAGCTGTGTGAAAGGACCTTGGTTGGAGGATCTTTGAACTAACATCTAGTTTCACTACGTTAGAAGGGTTTGAAAAACCATGCGGCGACTCTTTGGGCAGTGCCATATACTCAACTCTGACCAGCTGCACTTTGGGGAAACCACCTTTCAAGTAACATCTGATTCAACTAACCGGAAGTGTTTGGAAACCTATGCGGGGACTAGGAAGAAAGTGCCATATCCTCGACTCTGTGAGACAACACTGAGGTCAAACCATCTTTCAACTAAGCTCTTGTTTCACCATGTCAGAAGGGTTTCAAACACTTTGCTAGGAAAGATGAGGAAAGGGACATGTGCTCGGTTCTGCGAAACTATACTGTGGAGACACCACGTTTCAACTCACATCTGGTGTCTCTTAAGTTAGAAGTGTTTGGAAACGTAGGCTGGGCCTAGGCGGAAAGTGACATGCGCTCAATCATGTGAAACAACACGGTGGTGAAAGAGACGTTGACACCTTGGCTCTTGTTTCACTAAGGGAGAACGGTTCGAAAACCTATGCGGGGCCGACAAAGTGCCATTAGTCAACTGTGGGAAAGACTCTGGGTCAAGCATGTTTTCACTGACCTCTGGTTTCACTAAGTCACAAGTGCTTGGAAAACTGCGGGGACTATGTGCAAAGTGCCATACAGTCAACCCTGTCGAACGGCACTTTGACGGAACCATCTTTCAAGTAACATCTTGTATCCCTCCATCCACATTGTTTCATGTCCTATGTGGGGAACGATGTGGAAGGTGACAAACACCAGCCACTGTGAAAGGACACTGTGGAGAAATCATCTTTCACCTAACATCTTTGTACAAGCTAGCCGCGTTTGAAACCTTAGGCGGTACCCACGTGGAAAGGGCCATGTGCTCAACTCTGTCATAGTGCACTTTGGGGAGACCACCTTTCCAGAAACATCTGGTTCAACTAACTTGGAAGTGTGTGAAAACACAGGTGGGGCCTGGTCGGAAAGTGCCATACACTCAACTTTGTGAAACAACACTGCGGGGAAAGCTTCTTTCAACTAGTGTCTTGTTTCAACGTGTTGGAAATGTTTGGGAAGACGTTGCTGGGAGCGATGGGCGAAGTGACATATACTCGACCCTGTGGAAACATACTGTGGAGAAACCATCTTTCAACGCACATCCGCTGTCTCTAAGTTAGAAGCGTTTGAAAACGTATGCAGGGCCTAGGCGGAAATGCCCTACGCTCCATGCTGTGAAGCAACACTGTAGGGAAACAGTCTTTCAACTAATATCTGGTTTCACTAAGTGGGAACTGTTTGCAAACCAATGCAAAACTAACTTAACGGTGTTTGAAAACCACAATGGGGCTACAGTGAAAGCGCCACTTACTCGACTCTGTGAAACAGCACGGTCGGGGAAACAATCTTTCTCTTAACATCTGGTCTCACTCAGTTGCAAGTGTTTGAAAACAGATGCGGGGCCTATGCGGAAGGATCGTGCCATACTTTCAACGCTGTGAAAGAACGCTGTGGGGAAACCACGTTTCGACTACCATCTCGTTCCTCTAAGTCAGAGCGGTTTGAAAACCTATGAGAAGCCTAACGGCTAAGGGCCATACACTCAACTGTGTGAAACAACGACGTGGTGAAAAGATTTTTCAACTCACATCTGGTTTCACTCATTGAAAATTGTTTGAAGACTATTCGGGGTCTATGCGGAAAGGGTCGTATGCTCAAATCTGTGACACAACGTGTGGGGAAACCATCTTTCAATTAACATCTTGTATAACTAAACTGGAAGCGTTAGAAAACCTATGGGGAGCCTATGCCGAAAGTGCCATACACTCACCTATGTCAGCCTGCACTTTGCGGAAACCATCTTTAGAGTAACATCCTGTAGCACCAACTTAGGAAGGAGTGTTTGAAAAACTATGCGGGGCCAAACGCAGGAAGTACCAGATACTGACAAGTGTGGAACAACACTGTGAGAAACCGTCTTTCAACTTAAAATCTTCTTTCATTTAAGTTTAGAAGTGTTCGAAAACCTATATGCGCGGTGCATGGGGAAAGTGCCATTCTTTCCACTATCATCTGATTTCACCCAGGGTGAACTCTTTTGAAAAAACCTATGCGCAGCCTACATGGTAAGTGCCGTATACTGAACTCTGTGAAACAACCCTGTGGGGAAACGATCTTCCAACTAACATTTCGTTTCCCGACGTTAGAAGTGTTTGAAAAGCCATGCGGGACCTATGCAGAAGTGCCCTATACTCAACTCTGAAACTGAACTTTTAGGGAAGCATTTTTCAGCTAACATCTCTATGTAACTACGTTAGAAGCATTGTAAAACCTGTGTGGGGAACGATGTGGAAAGTGACATATACTGTGAGACACTGTGAGAAAATAGAGTGGACAATCCATCTTTCAATTATCTTGGGGCACTAAGTTTGAAGTGTTTGAAAACCTATGCACGGCTTATGGGGAAAGTGCCATATACTCGACTCCGTTTACATATGTGTGTGGGCAAAGCGTATGTCATCGAACCTCATGTATCACTAAGATTGAAGTGTTTGCAACCGCAAGCGGGGTCTGCAGGAACAAGGCCATATACGCCACTTGGGAAACACCACTGTGGGGAAACCATCCTTCAACTAACACCTTGTTCACTGAGAAGGGTCTGAAAACGATGCGGAGCCTTTGCTGAAAGTGGAGCACATACAGAACTCCGTGGAAACAACACTGTGGTGAAACGATCTTTCGACTAACATCTCGTTTCAAGCCAAAACTGTGTGAAAAACTTTGCGGGGCATCTGCCGACAGTGCTGTATATTCAACTCGGTGAAACTTCACTTTGCAGGAACGCTCCTTCAAGTAACATCTGGTATCACTAAGTTAGAGGTGTTTGAAAACCTCTGTGGGGAATGAGGAGGAAAGTGACACATACTGGACACCGTGAGAAAATACCGTGGACAATCCATCTTTCAACTAGCTCGTGTCACTAAGTTAGAAGTGTTTGTAAACCTAGGCGCGGCTTATGCAGACAGTGCCGTACACTCGACGCTTTGAAAAAAAAGCACTCTGGACGAAGCTTCTTTCGTGAATATGCGGTTTCAGAAAGTTAAAGCAGTTTGACAAGCAACGCATGAACTACACGGAAAGTGCCATATACGCAACTCTGTGAAACAACGCTCTGAGGAAACAATCCTTCACCTGACATCTGGTTTCAAGTTGTGTTTGAGTGCAAATGCCGGCCTAGAAGAATAGAACCATGTACTCAATTCTGTGAAACAACATTGTGGTGAAACCATCTTCCGACCACCATCTGCTTTCACTACGTTAGATGTGTTTGAAACACCTTACAGGGAGGAACACTTAAAGTGCCGTACGCTCCGCTCTGTCGAACACTACTGCGGTGAAACATACTTTCAACCAACCTCCGTTTCATTAAGTGACAAAGGTTTGAAAAGCTATGCGGGACCCACAGGACAAGCGCTATATATATTTATATATATATATATACTCCACTCTGTGAAACACTGTGGAGAAACCATAGTTCAACCAACACCTCGTTTCACTAAATAGAAGTGTTTGAAAACTTAGCGACAGAGGCAGAAAGGGCCATCTATTCAACTCTGTAAAACAATACTGCGGTGAAAGAAACTTCAACTAACACTTGGTTTCACTAAGAGAGAACTCTTTGAAGACATATGCAGGCCTACACTGTGTCATACATTCATCTCTGTGAATCGACACATGGGGAAACCATCCTTCAGCTAACATCACGTTTCACCCTGAAGTGTCTGAAAAGTTATGCGCGGGGCTGTGCCGACGGTGCCATGCACTCCATTCTGTGAAATTGGACTTTGCGGACCTTTCAACGAACATGTCGTATCGTGAAGTTGGAAGGTTTGAAAACATGCACAGCTTGTGGGGAAATGCCAGATAGTCAACTCTGAAAAACCACTGGGGAGAAACCATCTGTCGCCGAACATCTGCTTTCACATACGTAACGTAGTTTGAAAACCTAGGCGTGACCTACAAGGAAAATGCCATATACGCCACTCTAAGTAACACTCTGGTGAAATTATCCTTCAATTCACATGCGGTATATATGAGTGACAACTCTGGAAAACTCTCTGGGGTCAACATGGTAAGTGCCTTTGTTGGCACAGTGCATAAGCGCACTGGGTTTGACAACCTGTGCAGCTCCTAGCCGGGAAAACCAACACACTTCACTGTGCGAAACAAAACTATGGGGAAAGCATCTTGACAGCAACAACTCCTCTCACTGAGTTAGAGCTTGTCCAAAACCAGGGCGGGCCCTAGGCGGAAAGCGCCATATACGCAATTCTTTCCGTCAGACAACACTGTGGGGAATCCATCTTCCCACTACCATCTGGTTTCACTAAGTTACCGGAGTTTGAACAGCCCGGCAGGGAATTACGCGGACTGTGCCATATACTCAACTCCCTGAAACAACAGTGTGCTGAAGCTCTCTGTCAACACTTGGTTTCAGAAACAAAGCAGTTTCAACACCTAAGCGTGACCTACATGGAAAGTGCCATATGCGCAACTCTTGAAACAGCACTGTGGTGAAACCACGTTTCACCTGAAACCTGCCTCCACTAAAGCTACAAATGTTGGAACACACGTGCGGGGCCCAGGCGGAGAGTGGCATTTACTACCTTCTGTGAAATATGCTGGGTGAAACATTCCCTCCACTAACATCGGATTTCACCCAGCGAGAACTATTGGAAAACCTACTCAGAGAGTGCAGTAGGCGCAACTCTATGAAAGGCCGGGGAGGTTATCGTTCTGTCACCTTGTCATATGGTGAGCAGTGTTTGAAACGTTATGCGAACTCTATGAGGAAAGTGCCTTGTCCTCAACTTTGGGAAACAGCGCGGTGGCGAAAGCGTCGTCCCTCTAGCATCTGATCTCAGAATTGGTGGAAAAGGAATGGCGGGTCTACAGGCCACGTGCCATAAGGTCCACTCTGTAAAACAGCACTGTGGGGAAATCGTTCACCTAAAGCTTCCTTTCACCAAGCTACAAACGCTGCAGTGCACATGCGGGGGCCTAGGCGGATAGTGCCATAGGCTGCATTCTCTGAAACGAACTGTGGCTGGAACATTCTTTCAAGTAACATTTGATTTTCACGAAGCGAGAACTCATTGGAAAACCTATGCAAGGCCTACAGGGCAAGTGTCGTATACTCATCTCTGTGACACAACAGGGGGAGAAAGCGCCTTTCAAGTAGTGTCTCGTTTCACAAAGTCACAAGTCTTTGAATAGCTACGCGGAGCCTAGGCCAATAGTGCCAACTACTCAAACCTGTCAACCTACAGCCTGCAACAACCAAATTTCCACGAACATCTTCCTTCACTAAGGTAGAAGTGTTTGAAAACCTATGCGGGGAATGATGCGGAAAATGACCTTTAATCGACCCTGTGAGAGACCACGGTGGACACACCATCTTTCAAGTGACAACTTGTGTCACTAAGGTGGACGCCTTTGAAAACCCACGCGCGGCTTAGGAGGATAGTCTCATATACACAACTCTGTGAACCAACAACAGGGTGGAGAAGGAGTCTTTCACCTACCATCTGGTTTCACAAAGTGAAAATGTTTGAAAACCTACGCACGATCTACGTGGCAAGTTCCCTGTACTCCACTCTGAAACACTCGGGGGAAATGCTCTTTCACCTTAGAGCTTCTTTCACGAAGTGTGCAATGTTTGAATACACACGCGGGGCCTAGGCGGGTAGTGTCATATACTCCACTCTGTGCAACAACGTGGCGGCGCAACAATCTTCCAACTGCCATCGGGTTTCACCGAGTGAGAACTCACTGAAAACCTAGGCAGGGCCTATAATGTCAAAGTGCACTTTGTGGCAACCATGTTTCAACTAACAGCTTCTATCCCTACGTTAGAAGCGTTTCAAAACCTATGCGGGGAACGATGTGGAAAGCGACCCATAGTCGACACTGTGAGGGAATACTCTGGACAAGCCGTCTTGCAAGTAACTTCTTGTTCCACCAAGATAGAAGAGTCTGAAAACGTAAGCACGGACTAGACGGGAAGTGCCAGATGCTCAGCTCTGGGAAAACACACTGTGGTTGAAAACCTCTTTCAACTAGCACCTGATTTCAATCAGTCACCACCGTTTGAAAACTTAGGCGGGGCCTACACGGCAAGTGACAAAGAACCTGTGAAACAACAAAGCGAGGAAACTCTCTTTCAAGTAACACATCGCTTCACTAAATTAGAAGTGGTGGACAAACTATGCGGGGCATGTGCCGACAGAACCATATACTCAACTCTGTCGAAGTGCACTTGGCGAAAGCCATCTTTCAACTTACGTCTTGTATCACCAAGTTAGAAGGGTTTGACAAGCCAGGCAGGGAACGATGCGGAAAGGGACATACACACGACCCTGTGAGAGAGTACTGTGGACAAACCATCTCTCAACTAACATCTTGTACCACTACGTCAAAAACGCGTGAAAAAGCAGGCGGGGCCGATAATGACAGGGCCGTCTACTCAACTCTGCCAGACAACAAAGTGAGGAGACCATCCTCCAACTAACATCTTGTTTGACGTAGAAAACTTAGAAAATGTATGCTGGAAACGACGTGGAAGGTGTCATATAGCAGCCACTGTGAAAGAATCCTGTGCAGAAAGCGTTTTTCAACTGTCATCACGTGTCACTAAGTTACAAGTGTTTCACTCTTTCAGCTCCCACCTTGTTCACTACGTTATACACGTGGGAAAACCCATGCAGGGCTTATGCGGAAAGTGCCTTATATGTAACTCTGTGAAGAAAAAAACAAAAAAAAAAAAACAAAAACAAAAAAAAAAAAACAGTGTGGCACAACCGTCGTTAAGAAAGAGCTCGTTTCACAAAATTGGAAGAGTTTGAAACCCCGGGCGGGGCGTATAGGCAAAGCGCTCTACACCCACCTCAAGGATACAAACACTTGGGGAAACAACCTTTCACTGAACGTCTGGTCACACTAAATTACAAGCGTTGGAAAACACACGCGGGGCCGAAGTGGAGAGTGCCGTACACTCCTTTCTGGGAAAGAGCTTTGGGAGGAAACCGTCGTTCACCTACCCCGGGTCTCACTAAGTGAAACGTGTTTGGAAACCTATGTGAGGCCTACACGGAAAGTGCCATCACTTTGGGAAAAGCTGGTGGGGAAACGTTGTTTCAACTATCATCTAGTTTCACTAAGCTAAAATGGTTTCACAACTATGCGGGATCTATGCGGAAAGGGCCGTCTAGGCAACTCTGAGATAGACCACTGTGGGGAACCCATCGTCCAACTCATCTCTGGCTTCACTAAGTTAGAGGTGTTTGAAAAGCACGCGGGGCCCCACACCGAAAGTGCCCCATACTCACCTCGGGGACACAAGTCTATCTGGGAAACATCTTTCTCCCGAGGTCTGGTTGCACTCAGTATCAAGTGTTTGAAAACACACGCAGGGCGTAGCAAGATGGCGCCATACACTCACCTCTGGGAAACTACACCGTGGGGAAACCGCCTTTCAACTACCGTCTGGGGTCTCTGAGATAGAAGTGTTTGAAAACCTAGGAGAAGCCTAACGGCTAAGTGCCACATACTCAACTGTGGGAAACAACAGTGTGCTGAAACGATCTTTCAGCTAACATCTGGCCTCACGTATTGAAAACGGTTTGAAAACTATTCGGGGTCTAGGCGGAAAGTGCCACGTACTCAGCTCTGTGACACAAGACCTTGGGGAACCATCTTCCAACTAAAATATTTCACTAAGTTAGAAGTCTTTGAAAACCAGGCGGAGACTACACCAAAAGTGCCATACAGTCGCCTCTGTGAGTCACTGTGGGGAAGCCATTTTTCCAATAACATCTCTCTTCACAAAGTTGGAAGTATTTGAACACCCGTGCAGGGCCGGCGTCAAAAGTGCCAAGATAGTCAACTCTGAAACAACACTGTGGGGTTTCCACGTTTCAAGTAACCTCTTCTTGTTCCACTTAGAAGTGTTTGCAAACCTACGCCGGTACTACGCGGGAAGTGCTATAGGCTCAACTCTGTAAAACTCACGGTGGTGAAGCCATCTTTCAAAGGGCATCTGGGTTCACTTGTTGGAAGTACTTGAAAACCTACGGGGGCTTGGGCGGAAAGTGCCCTATGCTCAAGTGTGTCAAGCAGCTTTTGGGGAAACCACCTTTCAACTAACATCTTGTTTCACCGTGTGAGAAGGGTTTCAAACACTCTCCTAGGAACCATGAGAAAAGTGACATATACTGGACACAGCGAAATCGTACTGTGGAGAAACGGTCTTCCAACTCACATCTGCTGTCGCCAAGTTAGAGGGGCTGGAAAACCTCTGCGGGGCCTATGCGCAAGTGCCGTGTACTCCATTCTGTGAAACGACGCTGTAGGGAAACCATCTTGCGACTAACGTCTGGTTTCACTGTGAACTGTCTGAAAACCTACGACGTGCCATAGAGGCAACCGTGTGAAAGAGCACTCTGGGTAAAGGGTCTTTTAACCACCTGATTTAGTACGTTAGAAGCATTTGCAAAACTATGCCGGGATGAATGCAGGAAGTGCCATATACTCAACTCTGTCAAGCTGCACTTTGGCGAAACCATCTTGCAACTAACACCTTGTGCCGCTACCGTAGAAGGGTTTGAAAACCTATGGAGGGAATGATGTGGAAAGGGTCATATATACGCAGCTCCGTCCAACCGGACTTTGGGGAAACCGCCTTTCAAGTGACATCTGATTCAACTAAATTGGAAGTGTCTGAGAGCTCCTGTGTGGTCCAGACGGAAAGGGCCACCGCACTCTATGAAAGAACACTGTGGGGAAAACGTCTTTCAACGTTCTCTTTCACTAAGCCAGAAGCGTTTGTAACGCCATGCGGGGATCGATGGGGAAAGCGACGTTGTGAGAGAGTACTGGGAAGAAACCATCCTTCAACCGGCATCTTGTTTCACTAAGTGAGAACTGTTTGACAACATATGCGCGGCCGACAAAGCGTCCGAGAGTCCACTGTGTGAAAGAACACAGTGGGGGAAAAACCATCTTCTAACTAACAGCTCGTTTCGCGCAGTTGGGAGTGTTTGAAGACCTATGTGGGGATCGAGGTGGAAGGTTACGTACACCAGCCACTGTGAAAAGAACACGGTGCAGAAACCTTCTTTCAACTGATATCCTGTTTCACCTGGTGAGAAGTGTTTGAAGAACTCCGTGGGGGCTTATGCAGAAAGTGCCATATACCCTGTCAAGTCCCTGCACGTTGGGACACCCTTTCACCTAACACCTTGTTTCACTACGACAGAAGTGTTTGGAAACCCGCGCGGGGAGCTATATGGCCAGTGATGTGTATTCAATACTCGGAAAGAATACAGCGGAGAAACCAGCTTGCAACTAACGTCTCGTTTGACTAACTTAGAAGAGTCTGAAAAGTGTCTGGACGTATACACTGAGTGCTATATCCTGAAGTGTGTGAAACAACCCTGGGGGAAAGCGTCTTTCACATAACAACTCCTTTCTCTAAGTTAGCAGGCGTTGAACAGTTATGAGAGGCCTATACTGAAAATGTCATATACATACACTCACCTCTGTCAAAACTGCACCTCGGGGAAACCATCTTTCAAGTCACATCTTGTATTACTAAGTTGGAATTGCTTGACATCCTATGCAGGGAACGATGTGGAAGGTGATAGCTCCCCGATCCTGTGAAGGAGTACTGTGGAGGTACGATCTTTCCACTAACATCTTGTTTCACCAAGTGAGAACCGTTTGGAGACCCGAAGTGTACGGGCCTACGCAGAAAGTGCCATATACTCAGTTGGGTGAAACAATACTGCGGGGAAACCGTCTTGCGGCTACACTCTCGTGTCACTAAGTTAGTAGTGTTTGAAACCTATGGGGACTTATGCAGAAAGTGCCCTGTGCTCAATTGTGTGAAACAACACTGTGGTGAACCACAGGTCTTGCAAATGATATCCTGTTTCACTACATGAAGGCTGGCTGGAAACCAAAGCGGGCCCTACCAAGTAAGCACCATATAGTCAGCTGTGTGAAAGGACCTTGGTTGGAGGATCTTTGAACTAACATCTAGTTTCACTACGTTAGAAGGGTTTGAAAAACCATGCGGCGACTCTTTGGGCAGTGCCATATACTCAACTCTGACCAGCTGCACTTTGGGGAAACCACCTTTCAAGTAACATCTGATTCAACTAACCGGAAGTGTTTGGAAACCTATGCGGGGACTAGGAAGAAAGTGCCATATCCTCGACTCTGTGAGACAACACTGAGGTCAAACCATCTTTCAACTAAGCTCTTGTTTCACCATGTCAGAAGGGTTTCAAACACTTTGCTAGGAAAGATGAGGAAAGGGACATGTGCTCGGTTCTGCGAAACTATACTGTGGAGACACCACGTTTCAACTCACATCTGGTGTCTCTTAAGTTAGAAGTGTTTGGAAACGTAGGCTGGGCCTAGGCGGAAAGTGACATGCGCTCAATCATGTGAAACAACACGGTGGTGAAAGAGACGTTGACACCTTGGCTCTTGTTTCACTAAGGGAGAACGGTTCGAAAACCTATGCGGGGCCGACAAAGTGCCATTAGTCAACTGTGGGAAAGACTCTGGGTCAAGCATGTTTTCACTGACCTCTGGTTTCACTAAGTCACAAGTGCTTGGAAAACTGCGGGGACTATGTGCAAAGTGCCATACAGTCAACCCTGTCGAACGGCACTTTGACGGAACCATCTTTCAAGTAACATCTTGTATCCCTCCATCCACATTGTTTCATGTCCTATGTGGGGAACGATGTGGAAGGTGACAAACACCAGCCACTGTGAAAGGACACTGTGGAGAAATCATCTTTCACCTAACATCTTTGTACAAGCTAGCCGCGTTTGAAACCTTAGGCGGTACCCACGTGGAAAGGGCCATGTGCTCAACTCTGTCATAGTGCACTTTGGGGAGACCACCTTTCCAGAAACATCTGGTTCAACTAACTTGGAAGTGTGTGAAAACACAGGTGGGGCCTGGTCGGAAAGTGCCATACACTCAACTTTGTGAAACAACACTGCGGGGAAAGCTTCTTTCAACTAGTGTCTTGTTTCAACGTGTTGGAAATGTTTGGGAAGACGTTGCTGGGAGCGATGGGCGAAGTGACATATACTCGACCCTGTGGAAACATACTGTGGAGAAACCATCTTTCAACGCACATCCGCTGTCTCTAAGTTAGAAGCGTTTGAAAACGTATGCAGGGCCTAGGCGGAAATGCCCTACGCTCCATGCTGTGAAGCAACACTGTAGGGAAACAGTCTTTCAACTAATACCTGGTTTCACTAAGTGGGAACTGTTTGCAAACCAATGCAAAACTAACTTAACGGTGTTTGAAAACCACAATGGGGCTACAGTGAAAGCGCCACTTACTCGACTCTGTGAAACAGCACGGTCGGGGAAACAATCTTTCTCTTAACATCTGGTCTCACTCAGTTGCAAGTGTTTGAAAACAGATGCGGGGCCTATGCGGAAGGATCGTGCCATACTTTCAACGCTGTGAAAGAACGCTGTGGGGAAACCACGTTTCGACTACCATCTCGTTCCTCTAAGTCAGAGCGGTTTGAAAACCTATGAGAAGCCTAACGGCTAAGGGCCATACACTCAACTGTGTGAAACAGCGACGTGGTGAAAAGATTTTTCAACTCACATCTGGTTTCACTCATTGAAAATTGTTTGAAGACTATTCGGGGTCTATGCGGAAAGGGTCGTATGCTCAAATCTGTGACACAACGTGTGGGGAAACCATCTTTCAATTAACATCTTGTATAACTAAACTGGAAGCGTTAGAAAACCTATGGGGAGCCCATGCCGAAAGTGCCATACACTCACCTATGTCAGCCTGCACTTTGCGGAAACCATCTTTAGAGTAACATCCTGTAGCACCAACTTAGGAAGGAGTGTTTGAAAAACTATGCGGGGCCAAACGCAGGAAGTACCAGATACTGACAAGTGTGGAACAACACTGTGAGAAACCGTCTTTCAACTTAAAATCTTCTTTCATTTAAGTTTAGAAGTGTTCGAAAACCTATATGCGCGGTGCATGGGGAAAGTGCCATTCTTTCCACTATCATCTGATTTCACCCAGGGTGAACTCTTTTGAAAAAACCTATGCGCAGCCTACATGGTAAGTGCCGTATACTGAACTCTGTGAAACAACCCTGTGGGGAAACGATCTTCCAACTAACATTTCGTTTCCCGACGTTAGAAGTGTTTGAAAAGCCATGCGGGACCTATGCAGAAGTGCCCTATACTCAACTCTGAAACTGAACTTTTAGGGAAGCATTTTTCAGCTAACATCTCTATGTAACTACGTTAGAAGCATTGTAAAACCTGTGTGGGGAACGATGTGGAAAGTGACATATACTGTGAGACACTGTGAGAAAATAGAGTGGACAATCCATCTTTCAATTATCTTGGGGCACTAAGTTTGAAGTGTTTGAAAACCTATGCACGGCTTATGGGGAAAGTGCCATATACTCGACTCCGTTTACATATGTGTGTGGGCAAAGCGTATGTCATCGAACCTCATGTATCACTAAGATTGAAGTGTTTGCAACCGCAAGCGGGGTCTGCAGGAACAAGGCCATATACGCCACTTGGGAAACACCACTGTGGGGAAACCTTCCTTCAACTAACACCTTGTTCACTGAGAAGGGTCTGAAAACGATGCGGAGCCTTTGCTGAAAGTGGAGCACATACAGAACTCCGTGGAAACAACACTGTGGTGAAACGATCTTTCGACTAACATCTCGTTTCAAGCCAAAACTGTGTGAAAAACTTTGCGGGGCATCTGCCGACAGTGCTGTATATTCAACTCGGTGAAACTTCACTTTGCAGGAACGCTCCTTCAAGTAACATCTGGTATCACTAAGTTAGAGGTGTTTGAAAACCTCTGTGGGGAATGAGGAGGAAAGTGACACATACTGGACACCGTGAGAAAATACCGTGGACAATCCATCTTTCAACTAGCTCGTGTCACTAAGTTAGAAGTGTTTGTAAACCTAGGCGCGGCTTATGCAGACAGTGCCGTACACTCGACGCTTTGAAAAAAAAGCACTCTGGACGAAGCTTCTTTCGTGAATATGCGGTTTCAGAAAGTTAAAGCAGTTTGACAAGCAACGCATGAACTACACGGAAAGTGCCATATACGCAACTCTGTGAAACAACGCTCTGAGGAAACAATCCTTCACCTGACATCTGGTTTCAAGTTGTGTTTGAGTGCAAATGCCGGCCTAGAAGAATAGAACCATGTACTCAATTCTGTGAAACAACATTGTGGTGAAACCATCTTCCGACCACCATCTGCTTTCACTACGTTAGATGTGTTTGAAACACCTTACAGGGAGGAACACTTAAAGTGCCGTACGCTCCGCTCTGTCGAACACTACTGCGGTGAAACATACTTTCAACCAACCTCCGTTTCATTAAGTGACAAAGGTTTGAAAAGCTATGCGGGACCCACAGGACAAGCGCTATATATATTTATATATATATATATACTCCACTCTGTGAAACACTGTGGAGAAACCATAGTTCAACCAACACCTCGTTTCACTAAATAGAAGTGTTTGAAAACTTAGCGACAGAGGCAGAAAGGGCCATCTATTCAACTCTGTAAAACAATACTGCGGTGAAAGAAACTTCAACTAACACTTGGTTTCACTAAGAGAGAACTCTTTGAAGACATATGCAGGCCTACACTGTGTCATACATTCATCTCTGTGAATCGACACATGGGGAAACCATCCTTCAGCTAACATCACGTTTCACCCTGAAGTGTCTGAAAAGTTATGCGCGGGGCTGTGCCGACGGTGCCATGCACTCCATTCTGTGAAATTGGACTTTGCGGACCTTTCAACGAACATGTCGTATCGTGAAGTTGGAAGGTTTGAAAACATGCACAGCTTGTGGGGAAATGCCAGATAGTCAACTCTGAAAAACCACTGGGGAGAAACCATCTGTCGCCGAACATCTGCTTTCACATACGTAACGTAGTTTGAAAACCTAGGCGTGACCTACAAGGAAAATGCCATATACGCCACTCTAAGTAACACTCTGGTGAAATTATCCTTCAATTCACATGCGGTATATATGAGTGACAACTCTGGAAAACTCTCTGGGGTCAACATGGTAAGTGCCTTTGTAGGCACAGTGCATAAGCGCACTGGGTTTGACAACCTGTGCAGCTCCTAGCCGGGAAAACCAACACACTTCACTGTGCGAAACAAAACTATGGGGAAAGCATCTTGACAGCAACAACTCCTCTCACTGAGTTAGAGCTTGTCCAAAACCAGGGCGGGCCCTAGGCGGAAAGCGCCATATACGCAATTCTTTCCGTCAGACAACACTGTGGGGAATCCATCTTCCCACTACCATCTGGTTTCACTAAGTTACCGGAGTTTGAACAGCCCGGCAGGGAATTACGCGGACTGTGCCATATACTCAACTCCCTGAAACAACAGTGTGCTGAAGCTCTCTGTCAACACTTGGTTTCAGAAACAAAGCAGTTTCAACACCTAAGCGTGACCTACATGGAAAGTGCCATATGCGCAACTCTTGAAACAGCACTGTGGTGAAACCACGTTTCACCTGAAACCTGCCTCCACTAAAGCTACAAATGTTGGAACACACGTGCGGGGCCCAGGCGGAGAGTGGCATTTACTACCTTCTGTGAAATATGCTGGGTGAAACATTCCCTCCACTAACATCGGATTTCACCCAGCGAGAACTATTGGAAAACCTACTCAGAGAGTGCAGTAGGCGCAACTCTATGAAAGGCCGGGGAGGTTATCGTTCTGTCACCTTGTCATATGGTGAGCAGTGTTTGAAACGTTATGCGAACTCTATGAGGAAAGTGCCTTGTCCTCAACTTTGGGAAACAGCGCGGTGGCGAAAGCGTCGTCCCTCTAGCATCTGATCTCAGAATTGGTGGAAAAGGAATGGCGGGTCTACAGGCCACGTGCCATAAGGTCCACTCTGTAAAACAGCACTGTGGGGAAATCGTTCACCTAAAGCTTCCTTTCACCAAGCTACAAACGCTGCAGTGCACATGCGGGGGCCTAGGCGGATAGTGCCATAGGCTGCATTCTCTGAAACGAACTGTGGCTGGAACATTCTTTCAAGTAACATTTGATTTTCACGAAGCGAGAACTCATTGGAAAACCTATGCAAGGCCTACAGGGCAAGTGTCGTATACTCATCTCTGTGACACAACAGGGGGAGAAAGCGCCTTTCAAGTAGTGTCTCGTTTCACAAAGTCACAAGTCTTTGAATAGCTACGCGGAGCCTAGGCCAATAGTGCCAACTACTCAAACCTGTCAACCTACAGCCTGCAACAACCAAATTTCCACGAACATCTTCCTTCACTAAGGTAGAAGTGTTTGAAAACCTATGCGGGGAATGATGCGGAAAATGACCTTTAATCGACCCTGTGAGAGACCACGGTGGACACACCATCTTTCAAGTGACAACTTGTGTCACTAAGGTGGACGCCTTTGAAAACCCACGCGCGGCTTAGGAGGATAGTCTCATATACACAACTCTGTGAACCAACAACAGGGTGGAGAAGGAGTCTTTCACCTACCATCTGGTTTCACAAAGTGAAAATGTTTGAAAACCTACGCACGATCTACGTGGCAAGTTCCCTGTACTCCACTCTGAAACACTCGGGGGAAATGCTCTTTCACCTTAGAGCTTCTTTCACGAAGTGTGCAATGTTTGAATACACACGCGGGGCCTAGGCGGGTAGTGTCATATACTCCACTCTGTGCAACAACGTGGCGGCGCAACAATCTTCCAACTGCCATCGGGTTTCACCGAGTGAGAACTCACTGAAAACCTAGGCAGGGCCTATAATGTCAAAGTGCACTTTGTGGCAACCATGTTTCAACTAACAGCTTCTATCCCTACGTTAGAAGCGTTTCAAAACCTATGCGGGGAACGATGTGGAAAGCGACCCATAGTCGACACTGTGAGGGAATACTCTGGACAAGCCGTCTTGCAAGTAACTTCTTGTTCCACCAAGATAGAAGAGTCTGAAAACGTAAGCACGGACTAGACGGGAAGTGCCAGATGCTCAGCTCTGGGAAAACACACTGTGGTTGAAAACCTCTTTCAACTAGCACCTGATTTCAATCAGTCACCACCGTTTGAAAACTTAGGCGGGGCCTACACGGCAAGTGACAAAGAACCTGTGAAACAACAAAGCGAGGAAACTCTCTTTCAAGTAACACATCGCTTCACTAAATTAGAAGTGGTGGACAAACTATGCGGGGCATGTGCCGACAGAACCATATACTCAACTCTGTCGAAGTGCACTTGGCGAAAGCCATCTTTCAACTTACGTCTTGTATCACCAAGTTAGAAGGGTTTGACAAGCCAGGCAGGGAACGATGCGGAAAGGGACATACACACGACCCTGTGAGAGAGTACTGTGGACAAACCATCTCTCAACTAACATCTTGTACCACTACGTCAAAAACGCGTGAAAAAGCAGGCGGGGCCGATAATGACAGGGCCGTCTACTCAACTCTGCCAGACAACAAAGTGAGGAGACCATCCTCCAACTAACATCTTGTTTGACGTAGAAAACTTAGAAAATGTATGCTGGAAACGACGTGGAAGGTGTCATATAGCAGCCACTGTGAAAGATTCCTGTGCAGAAAGCGTTTTTCAACTGTCATCACGTGTCACTAAGTTACAAGTGTTTCACTCTTTCAGCTCCCACCTTGTTCACTACGTTATACACGTGGGAAAACCCATGCAGGGCTTATGCGGAAAGTGCCTTATATGTAACTCTGTGAAGAAAAAAACAAAAAACAAAACAAAAAAAAAAAAAAAACAGTGTGGCACAACCGTCGTTAAGAAAGAGCTCGTTTCACAAAATTGGAAGAGTTTGAAACCCCGGGCGGGGCGTATAGGCAAAGCGCTCTACACCCACCTCAAGGATACAAACACTTGGGGAAACAACCTTTCACTGAACGTCTGGTCACACTAAATTACAAGCGTTGGAAAACACACGCGGGGCCGAAGTGGAGAGTGCCGTACACTCCTTTCTGGGAAAGAGCTTTGGGAGGAAACCGTCGTTCACCTACCCCGGGTCTCACTAAGTGAAACGTGTTTGGAAACCTATGTGAGGCCTACACGGAAAGTGCCATCACTTTGGGAAAAGCTGGTGGGGAAACGTTGTTTCAACTATCATCTAGTTTCACTAAGCTAAAATGGTTTCACAACTATGCGGGATCTATGCGGAAAGGGCCGTCTAGGCAACTCTGAGATAGACCACTGTGGGGAACCCATCGTCCAACTCATCTCTGGCTTCACTAAGTTAGAGGTGTTTGAAAAGCACGCGGGGCCCCACACCGAAAGTGCCCCATACTCACCTCGGGGACACAAGTCTATCTGGGAAACATCTTTCTCCCGAGGTCTGGTTGCACTCAGTATCAAGTGTTTGAAAACACACGCAGGGCGTAGCAAGATGGCGCCATACACTCACCTCTGGGAAACTACACCGTGGGGAAACCGCCTTTCAACTACCGTCTGGGGTCTCTGAGATAGAAGTGTTTGAAAACCTAGGAGAAGCCTAACGGCTAAGTGCCACATACTCAACTGTGGGAAACAACAGTGTGCTGAAACGATCTTTCAGCTAACATCTGGCCTCACGTATTGAAAACGGTTTGAAAACTATTCGGGGTCTAGGCGGAAAGTGCCACGTACTCAGCTCTGTGACACAAGACCTTGGGGAACCATCTTCCAACTAAAATATTTCACTAAGTTAGAAGTCTTTGAAAACCAGGCGGAGACTACACCAAAAGTGCCATACAGTCGCCTCTGTGAGTCACTGTGGGGAAGCCATTTTTCCAATAACATCTCTCTTCACAAAGTTGGAAGTATTTGAACACCCGTGCAGGGCCGGCGTCAAAAGTGCCAAGATAGTCAACTCTGAAACAACACTGTGGGGTTTCCACGTTTCAAGTAACCTCTTCTTGTTCCACTTAGAAGTGTTTGCAAACCTACGCCGGTACTACGCGGGAAGTGCTATAGGCTCAACTCTGTAAAACTCACGGTGGTGAAGCCATCTTTCAAAGGGCATCTGGGTTCACTTGTTGGAAGTACTTGAAAACCTACGGGGGCTTGGGCGGAAAGTGCCCTATGCTCAAGTGTGTCAAGCAGCTTTTGGGGAAACCACCTTTCAACTAACATCTTGTTTCACCGTGTGAGAAGGGTTTCAAACACTCTCCTAGGAACCATGAGAAAAGTGACATATACTGGACACAGCGAAATCGTACTGTGGAGAAACGGTCTTCCAACTCACATCTGCTGTCGCCAAGTTAGAGGGGCTGGAAAACCTCTGCGGGGCCTATGCGCAAGTGCCGTGTACTCCATTCTGTGAAACGACGCTGTAGGGAAACCATCTTGCGACTAACGTCTGGTTTCACTGTGAACTGTCTGAAAACCTACGACGTGCCATAGAGGCAACCGTGTGAAAGAGCACTCTGGGTAAAGGGTCTTTTAACCACCTGATTTAGTACGTTAGAAGCATTTGCAAAACTATGCCGGGATGAATGCAGGAAGTGCCATATACTCAACTCTGTCAAGCTGCACTTTGGCGAAACCATCTTGCAACTAACACCTTGTGCCGCTACCGTAGAAGGGTTTGAAAACCTATGGAGGGAATGATGTGGAAAGGGTCATATATACGCAGCTCCGTCCAACCGGACTTTGGGGAAACCGCCTTTCAAGTGACATCTGATTCAACTAAATTGGAAGTGTCTGAGAGCTCCTGTGTGGTCCAGACGGAAAGGGCCACCGCACTCTATGAAAGAACACTGTGGGGAAAACGTCTTTCAACGTTCTCTTTCACTAAGCCAGAAGCGTTTGTAACGCCATGCGGGGATCGATGGGGAAAGCGACGTTGTGAGAGAGTACTGGGAAGAAACCATCCTTCAACCGGCATCTTGTTTCACTAAGTGAGAACTGTTTGACAACATATGCGCGGCCGACAAAGCGTCCGAGAGTCCACTGTGTGAAAGAACACAGTGGGGGAAAAACCATCTTCTAACTAACAGCTCGTTTCGCGCAGTTGGGAGTGTTTGAAGACCTATGTGGGGATCGAGGTGGAAGGTTACGTACACCAGCCACTGTGAAAAGAACACGGTGCAGAAACCTTCTTTCAACTGATATCCTGTTTCACCTGGTGAGAAGTGTTTGAAGAACTCCGTGGGGGCTTATGCAGAAAGTGCCATATACCCTGTCAAGTCCCTGCACGTTGGGACACCCTTTCACCTAACACCTTGTTTCACTACGACAGAAGTGTTTGGAAACCCGCGCGGGGAGCTATATGGCCAGTGATGTGTATTCAATACTCGGAAAGAATACAGCGGAGAAACCAGCTTGCAACTAACGTCTCGTTTGACTAACTTAGAAGAGTCTGAAAAGTGTCTGGACGTATACACTGAGTGCTATATCCTGAAGTGTGTGAAACAACCCTGGGGGAAAGCGTCTTTCACATAACAACTCCTTTCTCTAAGTTAGCAGGCGTTGAACAGTTATGAGAGGCCTATACTGAAAATGTCATATACATACACTCACCTCTGTCAAAACTGCACCTCGGGGAAACCATCTTTCAAGTCACATCTTGTATTACTAAGTTGGAATTGCTTGACATCCTATGCAGGGAACGATGTGGAAGGTGATAGCTCCCCGATCCTGTGAAGGAGTACTGTGGAGGTACGATCTTTCCACTAACATCTTGTTTCACCAAGTGAGAACCGTTTGGAGACCCGAAGTGTACGGGCCTACGCAGAAAGTGCCATATACTCAGTTGGGTGAAACAATACTGCGGGGAAACCGTCTTGCGGCTACACTCTCGTGTCACTAAGTTAGTAGTGTTTGAAACCTATGGGGACTTATGCAGAAAGTGCCCTGTGCTCAATTGTGTGAAACAACACTGTGGTGAACCACAGGTCTTGCAAATGATATCCTGTTTCACTACATGAAGGCTGGCTGGAAACCAAAGCGGGCCCTACCAAGTAAGCACCATATAGTCAGCTGTGTGAAAGGACCTTGGTTGGAGGATCTTTGAACTAACATCTAGTTTCACTACGTTAGAAGGGTTTGAAAAACCATGCGGCGACTCTTTGGGCAGTGCCATATACTCAACTCTGACCAGCTGCACTTTGGGGAAACCACCTTTCAAGTAACATCTGATTCAACTAACCGGAAGTGTTTGGAAACCTATGCGGGGACTAGGAAGAAAGTGCCATATCCTCGACTCTGTGAGACAACACTGAGGTCAAACCATCTTTCAACTAAGCTCTTGTTTCACCATGTCAGAAGGGTTTCAAACACTTTGCTAGGAAAGATGAGGAAAGGGACATGTGCTCGGTTCTGCGAAACTATACTGTGGAGACACCACGTTTCAACTCACATCTGGTGTCTCTTAAGTTAGAAGTGTTTGGAAACGTAGGCTGGGCCTAGGCGGAAAGTGACATGCGCTCAATCATGTGAAACAACACGGTGGTGAAAGAGACGTTGACACCTTGGCTCTTGTTTCACTAAGGGAGAACGGTTCGAAAACCTATGCGGGGCCGACAAAGTGCCATTAGTCAACTGTGGGAAAGACTCTGGGTCAAGCATGTTTTCACTGACCTCTGGTTTCACTAAGTCACAAGTGCTTGGAAAACTGCGGGGACTATGTGCAAAGTGCCATACAGTCAACCCTGTCGAACGGCACTTTGACGGAACCATCTTTCAAGTAACATCTTGTATCCCTCCATCCACATTGTTTCATGTCCTATGTGGGGAACGATGTGGAAGGTGACAAACACCAGCCACTGTGAAAGGACACTGTGGAGAAATCATCTTTCACCTAACATCTTTGTACAAGCTAGCCGCGTTTGAAACCTTAGGCGGTACCCACGTGGAAAGGGCCATGTGCTCAACTCTGTCATAGTGCACTTTGGGGAGACCACCTTTCCAGAAACATCTGGTTCAACTAACTTGGAAGTGTGTGAAAACACAGGTGGGGCCTGGTCGGAAAGTGCCATACACTCAACTTTGTGAAACAACACTGCGGGGAAAGCTTCTTTCAACTAGTGTCTTGTTTCAACGTGTTGGAAATGTTTGGGAAGACGTTGCTGGGAGCGATGGGCGAAGTGACATATACTCGACCCTGTGGAAACATACTGTGGAGAAACCATCTTTCAACGCACATCCGCTGTCTCTAAGTTAGAAGCGTTTGAAAACGTATGCAGGGCCTAGGCGGAAATGCCCTACGCTCCATGCTGTGAAGCAACACTGTAGGGAAACAGTCTTTCAACTAATACCTGGTTTCACTAAGTGGGAACTGTTTGCAAACCAATGCAAAACTAACTTAACGGTGTTTGAAAACCACAATGGGGCTACAGTGAAAGCGCCACTTACTCGACTCTGTGAAACAGCACGGTCGGGGAAACAATCTTTCTCTTAACATCTGGTCTCACTCAGTTGCAAGTGTTTGAAAACAGATGCGGGGCCTATGCGGAAGGATCGTGCCATACTTTCAACGCTGTGAAAGAACGCTGTGGGGAAACCACGTTTCGACTACCATCTCGTTCCTCTAAGTCAGAGCGGTTTGAAAACCTATGAGAAGCCTAACGGCTAAGGGCCATACACTCAACTGTGTGAAACAACGACGTGGTGAAAAGATTTTTCAACTCACATCTGGTTTCACTCATTGAAAATTGTTTGAAGACTATTCGGGGTCTATGCGGAAAGGGTCGTATGCTCAAATCTGTGACACAACGTGTGGGGAAACCATCTTTCAATTAACATCTTGTATAACTAAACTGGAAGCGTTAGAAAACCTATGGGGAGCCTATGCCGAAAGTGCCATACACTCACCTATGTCAGCCTGCACTTTGCGGAAACCATCTTTAGAGTAACATCCTGTAGCACCAACTTAGGAAGGAGTGTTTGAAAAACTATGCGGGGCCAAACGCAGGAAGTACCAGATACTGACAAGTGTGGAACAACACTGTGAGAAACCGTCTTTCAACTTAAAATCTTCTTTCATTTAAGTTTAGAAGTGTTCGAAAACCTATATGCGCGGTGCATGGGGAAAGTGCCATTCTTTCCACTATCATCTGATTTCACCCAGGGTGAACTCTTTTGAAAAAACCTATGCGCAGCCTACATGGTAAGTGCCGTATACTGAACTCTGTGAAACAACCCTGTGGGGAAACGATCTTCCAACTAACATTTCGTTTCCCGACGTTAGAAGTGTTTGAAAAGCCATGCGGGACCTATGCAGAAGTGCCCTATACTCAACTCTGAAACTGAACTTTTAGGGAAGCATTTTTCAGCTAACATCTCTATGTAACTACGTTAGAAGCATTGTAAAACCTGTGTGGGGAACGATGTGGAAAGTGACATATACTGTGAGACACTGTGAGAAAATAGAGTGGACAATCCATCTTTCAATTATCTTGGGGCACTAAGTTTGAAGTGTTTGAAAACCTATGCACGGCTTATGGGGAAAGTGCCATATACTCGACTCCGTTTACATATGTGTGTGGGCAAAGCGTATGTCATCGAACCTCATGTATCACTAAGATTGAAGTGTTTGCAACCGCAAGCGGGGTCTGCAGGAACAAGGCCATATACGCCACTTGGGAAACACCACTGTGGGGAAACCATCCTTCAACTAACACCTTGTTCACTGAGAAGGGTCTGAAAACGATGCGGAGCCTTTGCTGAAAGTGGAGCACATACAGAACTCCGTGGAAACAACACTGTGGTGAAACGATCTTTCGACTAACATCTCGTTTCAAGCCAAAACTGTGTGAAAAACTTTGCGGGGCATCTGCCGACAGTGCTGTATATTCAACTCGGTGAAACTTCACTTTGCAGGAACGCTCCTTCAAGTAACATCTGGTATCACTAAGTTAGAGGTGTTTGAAAACCTCTGTGGGGAATGAGGAGGAAAGTGACACATACTGGACACCGTGAGAAAATACCGTGGACAATCCATCTTTCAACTAGCTCGTGTCACTAAGTTAGAAGTGTTTGTAAACCTAGGCGCGGCTTATGCAGACAGTGCCGTACACTCGACGCTTTGAAAAAAAAGCACTCTGGACGAAGCTTCTTTCGTGAATATGCGGTTTCAGAAAGTTAAAGCAGTTTGACAAGCAACGCATGAACTACACGGAAAGTGCCATATACGCAACTCTGTGAAACAACGCTCTGAGGAAACAATCCTTCACCTGACATCTGGTTTCAAGTTGTGTTTGAGTGCAAATGCCGGCCTAGAAGAATAGAACCATGTACTCAATTCTGTGAAACAACATTGTGGTGAAACCATCTTCCGACCACCATCTGCTTTCACTACGTTAGATGTGTTTGAAACACCTTACAGGGAGGAACACTTAAAGTGCCGTACGCTCCGCTCTGTCGAACACTACTGCGGTGAAACATACTTTCAACCAACCTCCGTTTCATTAAGTGACAAAGGTTTGAAAAGCTATGCGGGACCCACAGGACAAGCGCTATATATATTTATATATATATATATACTCCACTCTGTGAAACACTGTGGAGAAACCATAGTTCAACCAACACCTCGTTTCACTAAATAGAAGTGTTTGAAAACTTAGCGACAGAGGCAGAAAGGGCCATCTATTCAACTCTGTAAAACAATACTGCGGTGAAAGAAACTTCAACTAACACTTGGTTTCACTAAGAGAGAACTCTTTGAAGACATATGCAGGCCTACACTGTGTCATACATTCATCTCTGTGAATCGACACATGGGGAAACCATCCTTCAGCTAACATCACGTTTCACCCTGAAGTGTCTGAAAAGTTATGCGCGGGGCTGTGCCGACGGTGCCATGCACTCCATTCTGTGAAATTGGACTTTGCGGACCTTTCAACGAACATGTCGTATCGTGAAGTTGGAAGGTTTGAAAACATGCACAGCTTGTGGGGAAATGCCAGATAGTCAACTCTGAAAAACCACTGGGGAGAAACCATCTGTCGCCGAACATCTGCTTTCACATACGTAACGTAGTTTGAAAACCTAGGCGTGACCTACAAGGAAAATGCCATATACGCCACTCTAAGTAACACTCTGGTGAAATTATCCTTCAATTCACATGCGGTATATATGAGTGACAACTCTGGAAAACTCTCTGGGGTCAACATGGTAAGTGCCTTTGTTGGCACAGTGCATAAGCGCACTGGGTTTGACAACCTGTGCAGCTCCTAGCCGGGAAAACCAACACACTTCACTGTGCGAAACAAAACTATGGGGAAAGCATCTTGACAGCAACAACTCCTCTCACTGAGTTAGAGCTTGTCCAAAACCAGGGCGGGCCCTAGGCGGAAAGCGCCATATACGCAATTCTTTCCGTCAGACAACACTGTGGGGAATCCATCTTCCCACTACCATCTGGTTTCACTAAGTTACCGGAGTTTGAACAGCCCGGCAGGGAATTACGCGGACTGTGCCATATACTCAACTCCCTGAAACAACAGTGTGCTGAAGCTCTCTGTCAACACTTGGTTTCAGAAACAAAGCAGTTTCAACACCTAAGCGTGACCTACATGGAAAGTGCCATATGCGCAACTCTTGAAACAGCACTGTGGTGAAACCACGTTTCACCTGAAACCTGCCTCCACTAAAGCTACAAATGTTGGAACACACGTGCGGGGCCCAGGCGGAGAGTGGCATTTACTACCTTCTGTGAAATATGCTGGGTGAAACATTCCCTCCACTAACATCGGATTTCACCCAGCGAGAACTATTGGAAAACCTACTCAGAGAGTGCAGTAGGCGCAACTCTATGAAAGGCCGGGGAGGTTATCGTTCTGTCACCTTGTCATATGGTGAGCAGTGTTTGAAACGTTATGCGAACTCTATGAGGAAAGTGCCTTGTCCTCAACTTTGGGAAACAGCGCGGTGGCGAAAGCGTCGTCCCTCTAGCATCTGATCTCAGAATTGGTGGAAAAGGAATGGCGGGTCTACAGGCCACGTGCCATAAGGTCCACTCTGTAAAACAGCACTGTGGGGAAATCGTTCACCTAAAGCTTCCTTTCACCAAGCTACAAACGCTGCAGTGCACATGCGGGGGCCTAGGCGGATAGTGCCATAGGCTGCATTCTCTGAAACGAACTGTGGCTGGAACATTCTTTCAAGTAACATTTGATTTTCACGAAGCGAGAACTCATTGGAAAACCTATGCAAGGCCTACAGGGCAAGTGTCGTATACTCATCTCTGTGACACAACAGGGGGAGAAAGCGCCTTTCAAGTAGTGTCTCGTTTCACAAAGTCACAAGTCTTTGAATAGCTACGCGGAGCCTAGGCCAATAGTGCCAACTACTCAAACCTGTCAACCTACAGCCTGCAACAACCAAATTTCCACGAACATCTTCCTTCACTAAGGTAGAAGTGTTTGAAAACCTATGCGGGGAATGATGCGGAAAATGACCTTTAATCGACCCTGTGAGAGACCACGGTGGACACACCATCTTTCAAGTGACAACTTGTGTCACTAAGGTGGACGCCTTTGAAAACCCACGCGCGGCTTAGGAGGATAGTCTCATATACACAACTCTGTGAACCAACAACAGGGTGGAGAAGGAGTCTTTCACCTACCATCTGGTTTCACAAAGTGAAAATGTTTGAAAACCTACGCACGATCTACGTGGCAAGTTCCCTGTACTCCACTCTGAAACACTCGGGGGAAATGCTCTTTCACCTTAGAGCTTCTTTCACGAAGTGTGCAATGTTTGAATACACACGCGGGGCCTAGGCGGGTAGTGTCATATACTCCACTCTGTGCAACAACGTGGCGGCGCAACAATCTTCCAACTGCCATCGGGTTTCACCGAGTGAGAACTCACTGAAAACCTAGGCAGGGCCTATAATGTCAAAGTGCACTTTGTGGCAACCATGTTTCAACTAACAGCTTCTATCCCTACGTTAGAAGCGTTTCAAAACCTATGCGGGGAACGATGTGGAAAGCGACCCATAGTCGACACTGTGAGGGAATACTCTGGACAAGCCGTCTTGCAAGTAACTTCTTGTTCCACCAAGATAGAAGAGTCTGAAAACGTAAGCACGGACTAGACGGGAAGTGCCAGATGCTCAGCTCTGGGAAAACACACTGTGGTTGAAAACCTCTTTCAACTAGCACCTGATTTCAATCAGTCACCACCGTTTGAAAACTTAGGCGGGGCCTACACGGCAAGTGACAAAGAACCTGTGAAACAACAAAGCGAGGAAACTCTCTTTCAAGTAACACATCGCTTCACTAAATTAGAAGTGGTGGACAAACTATGCGGGGCATGTGCCGACAGAACCATATACTCAACTCTGTCGAAGTGCACTTGGCGAAAGCCATCTTTCAACTTACGTCTTGTATCACCAAGTTAGAAGGGTTTGACAAGCCAGGCAGGGAACGATGCGGAAAGGGACATACACACGACCCTGTGAGAGAGTACTGTGGACAAACCATCTCTCAACTAACATCTTGTACCACTACGTCAAAAACGCGTGAAAAAGCAGGCGGGGCCGATAATGACAGGGCCGTCTACTCAACTCTGCCAGACAACAAAGTGAGGAGACCATCCTCCAACTAACATCTTGTTTGACGTAGAAAACTTAGAAAATGTATGCTGGAAACGACGTGGAAGGTGTCATATAGCAGCCACTGTGAAAGAATCCTGTGCAGAAAGCGTTTTTCAACTGTCATCACGTGTCACTAAGTTACAAGTGTTTCACTCTTTCAGCTCCCACCTTGTTCACTACGTTATACACGTGGGAAAACCCATGCAGGGCTTATGCGGAAAGTGCCTTATATGTAACTCTGTGAAGAAAAAAACAAAAAAAAAAAAACAAAAACAAAAAAAAAAAAACAGTGTGGCACAACCGTCGTTAAGAAAGAGCTCGTTTCACAAAATTGGAAGAGTTTGAAACCCCGGGCGGGGCGTATAGGCAAAGCGCTCTACACCCACCTCAAGGATACAAACACTTGGGGAAACAACCTTTCACTGAACGTCTGGTCACACTAAATTACAAGCGTTGGAAAACACACGCGGGGCCGAAGTGGAGAGTGCCGTACACTCCTTTCTGGGAAAGAGCTTTGGGAGGAAACCGTCGTTCACCTACCCCGGGTCTCACTAAGTGAAACGTGTTTGGAAACCTATGTGAGGCCTACACGGAAAGTGCCATCACTTTGGGAAAAGCTGGTGGGGAAACGTTGTTTCAACTATCATCTAGTTTCACTAAGCTAAAATGGTTTCACAACTATGCGGGATCTATGCGGAAAGGGCCGTCTAGGCAACTCTGAGATAGACCACTGTGGGGAACCCATCGTCCAACTCATCTCTGGCTTCACTAAGTTAGAGGTGTTTGAAAAGCACGCGGGGCCCCACACCGAAAGTGCCCCATACTCACCTCGGGGACACAAGTCTATCTGGGAAACATCTTTCTCCCGAGGTCTGGTTGCACTCAGTATCAAGTGTTTGAAAACACACGCAGGGCGTAGCAAGATGGCGCCATACACTCACCTCTGGGAAACTACACCGTGGGGAAACCGCCTTTCAACTACCGTCTGGGGTCTCTGAGATAGAAGTGTTTGAAAACCTAGGAGAAGCCTAACGGCTAAGTGCCACATACTCAACTGTGGGAAACAACAGTGTGCTGAAACGATCTTTCAGCTAACATCTGGCCTCACGTATTGAAAACGGTTTGAAAACTATTCGGGGTCTAGGCGGAAAGTGCCACGTACTCAGCTCTGTGACACAAGACCTTGGGGAACCATCTTCCAACTAAAATATTTCACTAAGTTAGAAGTCTTTGAAAACCAGGCGGAGACTACACCAAAAGTGCCATACAGTCGCCTCTGTGAGTCACTGTGGGGAAGCCATTTTTCCAATAACATCTCTCTTCACAAAGTTGGAAGTATTTGAACACCCGTGCAGGGCCGGCGTCAAAAGTGCCAAGATAGTCAACTCTGAAACAACACTGTGGGGTTTCCACGTTTCAAGTAACCTCTTCTTGTTCCACTTAGAAGTGTTTGCAAACCTACGCCGGTACTACGCGGGAAGTGCTATAGGCTCAACTCTGTAAAACTCACGGTGGTGAAGCCATCTTTCAAAGGGCATCTGGGTTCACTTGTTGGAAGTATTTGAAAACCTACGGGGGCTTGGGCGGAAAGTGCCCTATGCTCAAGTGTGTCAAGCAGCTTTTGGGGAAACCACCTTTCAACTAACATCTTGTTTCACCGTGTGAGAAGGGTTTCAAACACTCTCCTAGGAACCATGAGAAAAGTGACATATACTGGACACAGCGAAATCGTACTGTGGAGAAACGGTCTTCCAACTCACATCTGCTGTCGCCAAGTTAGAGGGGCTGGAAAACCTCTGCGGGGCCTATGCGCAAGTGCCGTGTACTCCATTCTGTGAAACGACGCTGTAGGGAAACCATCTTGCGACTAACGTCTGGTTTCACTGTGAACTGTCTGAAAACCTACGACGTGCCATAGAGGCAACCGTGTGAAAGAGCACTCTGGGTAAAGGGTCTTTTAACCACCTGATTTAGTACGTTAGAAGCATTTGCAAAACTATGCCGGGATGAATGCAGGAAGTGCCATATACTCAACTCTGTCAAGCTGCACTTTGGCGAAACCATCTTGCAACTAACACCTTGTGCCGCTACCGTAGAAGGGTTTGAAAACCTATGGAGGGAATGATGTGGAAAGGGTCATATATACGCAGCTCCGTCCAACCGGACTTTGGGGAAACCGCCTTTCAAGTGACATCTGATTCAACTAAATTGGAAGTGTCTGAGAGCTCCTGTGTGGTCCAGACGGAAAGGGCCACCGCACTCTATGAAAGAACACTGTGGGGAAAACGTCTTTCAACGTTCTCTTTCACTAAGCCAGAAGCGTTTGTAACGCCATGCGGGGATCGATGGGGAAAGCGACGTTGTGAGAGAGTACTGGGAAGAAACCATCCTTCAACCGGCATCTTGTTTCACTAAGTGAGAACTGTTTGACAACATATGCGTGGCCGACAAAGCGTCCGAGAGTCCACTGTGTGAAAGAACACAGTGGGGGAAAAACCATCTTCTAACTAACAGCTCGTTTCGCGCAGTTGGGAGTGTTTGAAGACCTATGTGGGGATCGAGGTGGAAGGTTACGTACACCAGCCACTGTGAAAAGAACACGGTGCAGAAACCTTCTTTCAACTGATATCCTGTTTCACCTGGTGAGAAGTGTTTGAAGAACTCCGTGGGGGCTTATGCAGAAAGTGCCATATACCCTGTCAAGTCCCTGCACGTTGGGACACCCTTTCACCTAACACCTTGTTTCACTACGACAGAAGTGTTTGGAAACCCGCGCGGGGAGCTATATGGCCAGTGATGTGTATTCAATACTCGGAAAGAATACAGCGGAGAAACCAGCTTGCAACTAACGTCTCGTTTGACTAACTTAGAAGAGTCTGAAAAGTGTCTGGACGTATACACTGAGTGCTATATCCTGAAGTGTGTGAAACAACCCTGGGGGAAAGCGTCTTTCACATAACAACTCCTTTCTCTAAGTTAGCAGGCGTTGAACAGTTATGAGAGGCCTATACTGAAAATGTCATATACATACACTCACCTCTGTCAAAACTGCACTTTGGGGAAACCATCTTTCAAGTCACATCTTGTATTACTAAGTTGGAATTGCTTGACATCCTATGCAGGGAACGATGTGGAAGGTGATAGCTCCCCGATCCTGTGAAGGAGTACTGTGGAGGTACGATCTTTCCACTAACATCTTGTTTCACCAAGTGAGAACCGTTTGGAGACCCGAAGTGTACGGGCCTACGCAGAAAGTGCCATATACTCAGTTGGGTGAAACAATACTGCGGGGAAACCGTCTTGCGGCTACACTCTCGTGTCACTAAGTTAGTAGTGTTTGAAACCTATGGGGACTTATGCAGAAAGTGCCCTGTGCTCAATTGTGTGAAACAACACTGTGGTGAACCACAGGTCTTGCAAATGATATCCTGTTTCACTACATGAAGGCTGGCTGGAAACCAAAGCGGGCCCTACCAAGTAAGCACCATATAGTCAGCTGTGTGAAAGGACCTTGGTTGGAGGATCTTTGAACTAACATCTAGTTTCACTACGTTAGAAGGGTTTGAAAAACCATGCGGCGACTCTTTGGGCAGTGCCATATACTCAACTCTGACCAGCTGCACTTTGGGGAAACCACCTTTCAAGTAACATCTGATTCAACTAACCGGAAGTGTTTGGAAACCTATGCGGGGACTAGGAAGAAAGTGCCATATCCTCGACTCTGTGAGACAACACTGAGGTCAAACCATCTTTCAACTAAGCTCTTGTTTCACCATGTCAGAAGGGTTTCAAACACTTTGCTAGGAAAGATGAGGAAAGGGACATGTGCTCGGTTCTGCGAAACTATACTGTGGAGACACCACGTTTCAACTCACATCTGGTGTCTCTTAAGTTAGAAGTGTTTGGAAACGTAGGCTGGGCCTAGGCGGAAAGTGACATGCGCTCAATCATGTGAAACAACACGGTGGTGAAAGAGACGTTGACACCTTGGCTCTTGTTTCACTAAGGGAGAACGGTTCGAAAACCTATGCGGGGCCGACAAAGTGCCATTAGTCAACTGTGGGAAAGACTCTGGGTCAAGCATGTTTTCACTGACCTCTGGTTTCACTAAGTCACAAGTGCTTGGAAAACTGCGGGGACTATGTGCAAAGTGCCATACAGTCAACCCTGTCGAACGGCACTTTGACGGAACCATCTTTCAAGTAACATCTTGTATCCCTCCATCCACATTGTTTCATGTCCTATGTGGGGAACGATGTGGAAGGTGACAAACACCAGCCACTGTGAAAGGACACTGTGGAGAAATCATCTTTCACCTAACATCTTTGTACAAGCTAGCCGCGTTTGAAACCTTAGGCGGTACCCACGTGGAAAGGGCCATGTGCTCAACTCTGTCATAGTGCACTTTGGGGAGACCACCTTTCCAGAAACATCTGGTTCAACTAACTTGGAAGTGTGTGAAAACACAGGTGGGGCCTGGTCGGAAAGTGCCATACACTCAACTTTGTGAAACAACACTGCGGGGAAAGCTTCTTTCAACTAGTGTCTTGTTTCAACGTGTTGGAAATGTTTGGGAAGACGTTGCTGGGAGCGATGGGCGAAGTGACATATACTCGACCCTGTGGAAACATACTGTGGAGAAACCATCTTTCAACGCACATCCGCTGTCTCTAAGTTAGAAGCGTTTGAAAACGTATGCAGGGCCTAGGCGGAAATGCCCTACGCTCCATGCTGTGAAGCAACACTGTAGGGAAACAGTCTTTCAACTAATATCTGGTTTCACTAAGTGGGAACTGTTTGCAAACCAATGCAAAACTAACTTAACGGTGTTTGAAAACCACAATGGGGCTCTACAGTGAAAGCGCCACTTACTCGACTCTGTGAAACAGCACGGTCGGGGAAACAATCTTTCTCTTAACATCTGGTCTCACTCAGTTGCAAGTGTTTGAAAACAGATGCGGGGCCTATGCGGAAGGATCGTGCCATACTTTCAACGCTGTGAAAGAACGCTGTGGGGAAACCACGTTTCGACTACCATCTCGTTCCTCTAAGTCAGAGCGGTTTGAAAACCTATGAGAAGCCTAACGGCTAAGGGCCATACACTCAACTGTGTGAAACAACGACGTGGTGAAAAGATTTTTCAACTCACATCTGGTTTCACTCATTGAAAATTGTTTGAAGACTATTCGGGGTCTATGCGGAAAGGGTCGTATGCTCAAATCTGTGACACAACGTGTGGGGAAACCATCTTTCAATTAACATCTTGTATAACTAAACTGGAAGCGTTAGAAAACCTATGGGGAGCCCATGCCGAAAGTGCCATACACTCACCTATGTCAGCCTGCACTTTGCGGAAACCATCTTTAGAGTAACATCCTGTAGCACCAACTTAGGAAGGAGTGTTTGAAAAACTATGCGGGGCCAAACGCAGGAAGTACCAGATACTGACAAGTGTGGAACAACACTGTGAGAAACCGTCTTTCAACTTAAAATCTTCTTTCATTTAAGTTTAGAAGTGTTCGAAAACCTATATGCGCGGTGTATGGGGAAAGTGCCATTCTTTCCACTATCATCTGATTTCACCCAGGGTGAACTCTTTTGAAAAAACCTATGCGCAGCCTACATGGTAAGTGCCGTATACTGAACTCTGTGAAACAACCCTGTGGGGAAACGATCTTCCAACTAACATTTCGTTTCCCGACGTTAGAAGTGTTTGAAAAGCCATGCGGGACCTATGCAGAAGTGCCCTATACTCAACTCTGAAACTGAACTTTTAGGGAAGCATTTTTCAGCTAACATCTCTATGTAACTACGTTAGAAGCATTGTAAAACCTGTGTGGGGAACGATGTGGAAAGTGACATATACTGTGAGACACTGTGAGAAAATAGAGTGGACAATCCATCTTTCAATTATCTTGGGGCACTAAGTTTGAAGTGTTTGAAAACCTATGCACGGCTTATGGGGAAAGTGCCATATACTCGACTCCGTTTACATATGTGTGTGGGCAAAGCGTATGTCATCGAACCTCATGTATCACTAAGATTGAAGTGTTTGCAACCGCAAGCGGGGTCTGCAGGAACAAGGCCATATACGCCACTTGGGAAACACCACTGTGGGGAAACCATCCTTCAACTAACACCTTGTTCACTGAGAAGGGTCTGAAAACGATGCGGAGCCTTTGCTGAAAGTGGAGCACATACAGAACTCCGTGGAAACAACACTGTGGTGAAACGATCTTTCGACTAACATCTCGTTTCAAGCCAAAACTGTGTGAAAAACTTTGCGGGGCATCTGCCGACAGTGCTGTATATTCAACTCGGTGAAACTTCACTTTGCAGGAACGCTCCTTCAAGTAACATCTGGTATCACTAAGTTAGAGGTGTTTGAAAACCTCTGTGGGGAATGAGGAGGAAAGTGACACATACTGGACACCGTGAGAAAATACCGTGGACAATCCATCTTTCAACTAGCTCGTGTCACTAAGTTAGAAGTGTTTGTAAACCTAGGCGCGGCTTATGCAGACAGTGCCGTACACTCGACGCTTTGAAAAAAAAGCACTCTGGACGAAGCTTCTTTCGTGAATATGCGGTTTCAGAAAGTTAAAGCAGTTTGACAAGCAACGCATGAACTACACGGAAAGTGCCATATACGCAACTCTGTGAAACAACGCTCTGAGGAAACAATCCTTCACCTGACATCTGGTTTCAAGTTGTGTTTGAGTGCAAATGCCGGCCTAGAAGAATAGAACCATGTACTCAATTCTGTGAAACAACATTGTGGTGAAACCATCTTCCGACCACCATCTGCTTTCACTACGTTAGATGTGTTTGAAACACCTTACAGGGAGGAACACTTAAAGTGCCGTACGCTCCGCTCTGTCGAACACTACTGCGGTGAAACATACTTTCAACCAACCTCCGTTTCATTAAGTGACAAAGGTTTGAAAAGCTATGCGGGACCCACAGGACAAGCGCTATATATATTTATATATATATATACTCCACTCTGTGAAACACTGTGGAGAAACCATAGTTCAACCAACACCTCGTTTCACTAAATAGAAGTGTTTGAAAACTTAGCGACAGAGGCAGAAAGGGCCATCTATTCAACTCTGTAAAACAATACTGCGGTGAAAGAAACTTCAACTAACACTTGGTTTCACTAAGAGAGAACTCTTTGAAGACATATGCAGGCCTACACTGTGTCATACATTCATCTCTGTGAATCGACACATGGGGAAACCATCCTTCAGCTAACATCACGTTTCACCCTGAAGTGTCTGAAAAGTTATGCGCGGGGCTGTGCCGACGGTGCCATGCACTCCATTCTGTGAAATTGGACTTTGCGGACCTTTCAACGAACATGTCGTATCGTGAAGTTGGAAGGTTTGAAAACATGCACAGCTTGTGGGGAAATGCCAGATAGTCAACTCTGAAAAACCACTGGGGAGAAACCATCTGTCGCCGAACATCTGCTTTCACATACGTAACGTAGTTTGAAAACCTAGGCGTGACCTACAAGGAAAATGCCATATACGCCACTCTAAGTAACACTCTGGTGAAATTATCCTTCAATTCACATGCGGTATATATGAGTGACAACTCTGGAAAACTCTCTGGGGTCAACATGGTAAGTGCCTTTGTAGGCACAGTGCATAAGCGCACTGGGTTTGACAACCTGTGCAGCTCCTAGCCGGGAAAACCAACACACTTCACTGTGCGAAACAAAACTATGGGGAAAGCATCTTGACAGCAACAACTCCTCTCACTGAGTTAGAGCTTGTCCAAAACCAGGGCGGGCCCTAGGCGGAAAGCGCCATATACGCAATTCTTTCCGTCAGACAACACTGTGGGGAATCCATCTTCCCACTACCATCTGGTTTCACTAAGTTACCGGAGTTTGAACAGCCCGGCAGGGAATTACGCGGACTGTGCCATATACTCAACTCCCTGAAACAACAGTGTGCTGAAGCTCTCTGTCAACACTTGGTTTCAGAAACAAAGCAGTTTCAACACCTAAGCGTGACCTACATGGAAAGTGCCATATGCGCAACTCTTGAAACAGCACTGTGGTGAAACCACGTTTCACCTGAAACCTGCCTCCACTAAAGCTACAAATGTTGGAACACACGTGCGGGGCCCAGGCGGAGAGTGGCATTTACTACCTTCTGTGAAATATGCTGGGTGAAACATTCCCTCCACTAACATCGGATTTCACCCAGCGAGAACTATTGGAAAACCTACTCAGAGAGTGCAGTAGGCGCAACTCTATGAAAGGCCGGGGAGGTTATCGTTCTGTCACCTTGTCATATGGTGAGCAGTGTTTGAAACGTTATGCGAACTCTATGAGGAAAGTGCCTTGTCCTCAACTTTGGGAAACAGCGCGGTGGCGAAAGCGTCGTCCCTCTAGCATCTGATCTCAGAATTGGTGGAAAAGGAATGGCGGGTCTACAGGCCACGTGCCATAAGGTCCACTCTGTAAAACAGCACTGTGGGGAAATCGTTCACCTAAAGCTTCCTTTCACCAAGCTACAAACGCTGCAGTGCACATGCGGGGGCCTAGGCGGATAGTGCCATAGGCTGCATTCTCTGAAACGAACTGTGGCTGGAACATTCTTTCAAGTAACATTTGATTTTCACGAAGCGAGAACTCATTGGAAAACCTATGCAAGGCCTACAGGGCAAGTGTCGTATACTCATCTCTGTGACACAACAGGGGGAGAAAGCGCCTTTCAAGTAGTGTCTCGTTTCACAAAGTCACAAGTCTTTGAATAGCTACGCGGAGCCTAGGCCAATAGTGCCAACTACTCAAACCTGTCAACCTACAGCCTGCAACAACCAAATTTCCACGAACATCTTCCTTCACTAAGGTAGAAGTGTTTGAAAACCTATGCGGGGAATGATGCGGAAAATGACCTTTAATCGACCCTGTGAGAGACCACGGTGGACACACCATCTTTCAAGTGACAACTTGTGTCACTAAGGTGGACGCCTTTGAAAACCCACGCGCGGCTTAGGAGGATAGTCTCATATACACAACTCTGTGAACCAACAACAGGGTGGAGAAGGAGTCTTTCACCTACCATCTGGTTTCACAAAGTGAAAATGTTTGAAAACCTACGCACGATCTACGTGGCAAGTTCCCTGTACTCCACTCTGAAACACTCGGGGGAAATGCTCTTTCACCTTAGAGCTTCTTTCACGAAGTGTGCAATGTTTGAATACACACGCGGGGCCTAGGCGGGTAGTGTCATATACTCCACTCTGTGCAACAACGTGGCGGCGCAACAATCTTCCAACTGCCATCGGGTTTCACCGAGTGAGAACTCACTGAAAACCTAGGCAGGGCCTATAATGTCAAAGTGCACTTTGTGGCAACCATGTTTCAACTAACAGCTTCTATCCCTACGTTAGAAGCGTTTCAAAACCTATGCGGGGAACGATGTGGAAAGCGACCCATAGTCGACACTGTGAGGGAATACTCTGGACAAGCCGTCTTGCAAGTAACTTCTTGTTCCACCAAGATAGAAGAGTCTGAAAACGTAAGCACGGACTAGACGGGAAGTGCCAGATGCTCAGCTCTGGGAAAACACACTGTGGTTGAAAACCTCTTTCAACTAGCACCTGATTTCAATCAGTCACCACCGTTTGAAAACTTAGGCGGGGCCTACACGGCAAGTGACAAAGAACCTGTGAAACAACAAAGCGAGGAAACTCTCTTTCAAGTAACACATCGCTTCACTAAATTAGAAGTGGTGGACAAACTATGCGGGGCATGTGCCGACAGAACCATATACTCAACTCTGTCGAAGTGCACTTGGCGAAAGCCATCTTTCAACTTACGTCTTGTATCACCAAGTTAGAAGGGTTTGACAAGCCAGGCAGGGAACGATGCGGAAAGGGACATACACACGACCCTGTGAGAGAGTACTGTGGACAAACCATCTCTCAACTAACATCTTGTACCACTACGTCAAAAACGCGTGAAAAAGCAGGCGGGGCCGATAATGACAGGGCCGTCTACTCAACTCTGCCAGACAACAAAGTGAGGAGACCATCCTCCAACTAACATCTTGTTTGACGTAGAAAACTTAGAAAATGTATGCTGGAAACGACGTGGAAGGTGTCATATAGCAGCCACTGTGAAAGATTCCTGTGCAGAAAGCGTTTTTCAACTGTCATCACGTGTCACTAAGTTACAAGTGTTTCACTCTTTCAGCTCCCACCTTGTTCACTACGTTATACACGTGGGAAAACCCATGCAGGGCTTATGCGGAAAGTGCCTTATATGTAACTCTGTGAAGAAAAAAACAAAAAAAAAAAACAAAAAAAACAAAAAAAAAAAACAGTGTGGCACAACCGTCGTTAAGAAAGAGCTCGTTTCACAAAATTGGAAGAGTTTGAAACCCCGGGCGGGGCGTATAGGCAAAGCGCTCTACACCCACCTCAAGGATACAAACACTTGGGGAAACAACCTTTCACTGAACGTCTGGTCACACTAAATTACAAGCGTTGGAAAACACACGCGGGGCCGAAGTGGAGAGTGCCGTACACTCCTTTCTGGGAAAGAGCTTTGGGAGGAAACCGTCGTTCACCTACCCCGGGTCTCACTAAGTGAAACGTGTTTGGAAACCTATGTGAGGCCTACACGGAAAGTGCCATCACTTTGGGAAAAGCTGGTGGGGAAACGTTGTTTCAACTATCATCTAGTTTCACTAAGCTAAAATGGTTTCACAACTATGCGGGATCTATGCGGAAAGGGCCGTCTAGGCAACTCTGAGATAGACCACTGTGGGGAACCCATCGTCCAACTCATCTCTGGCTTCACTAAGTTAGAGGTGTTTGAAAAGCACGCGGGGCCCCACACCGAAAGTGCCCCATACTCACCTCGGGGACACAAGTCTATCTGGGAAACATCTTTCTCCCGAGGTCTGGTTGCACTCAGTATCAAGTGTTTGAAAACACACGCAGGGCGTAGCAAGATGGCGCCATACACTCACCTCTGGGAAACTACACTGTGGGGAAACCGCCTTTCAACTACCGTCTGGGGTCTCTGAGATAGAAGTGTTTGAAAACCTAGGAGAAGCCTAACGGCTAAGTGCCACATACTCAACTGTGGGAAACAACAGTGTGCTGAAACGATCTTTCAGCTAACATCTGGCCTCACGTATTGAAAACGGTTTGAAAACTATTCGGGGTCTAGGCGGAAAGTGCCACGTACTCAGCTCTGTGACACAAGACCTTGGGGAACCATCTTCCAACTAAAATATTTCACTAAGTTAGAAGTCTTTGAAAACCAGGCGGAGACTACACCAAAAGTGCCATACAGTCGCCTCTGTGAGTCACTGTGGGGAAGCCATTTTTCCAATAACATCTCTCTTCACAAAGTTGGAAGTATTTGAACACCCGTGCAGGGCCGGCGTCAAAAGTGCCAAGATAGTCAACTCTGAAACAACACTGTGGGGTTTCCACGTTTCAAGTAACCTCTTCTTGTTCCACTTAGAAGTGTTTGCAAACCTACGCCGGTACTACGCGGGAAGTGCTATAGGCTCAACTCTGTAAAACTCACGGTGGTGAAGCCATCTTTCAAAGGGCATCTGGGTTCACTTGTTGGAAGTATTTGAAAACCTACGGGGGCTTGGGCGGAAAGTGCCCTATGCTCAAGTGTGTCAAGCAGCTTTTGGGGAAACCACCTTTCAACTAACATCTTGTTTCACCGTGTGAGAAGGGTTTCAAACACTCTCCTAGGAACCATGAGAAAAGTGACATATACTGGACACAGCGAAATCGTACTGTGGAGAAACGGTCTTCCAACTCACATCTGCTGTCGCCAAGTTAGAGGGGCTGGAAAACCTCTGCGGGGCCTATGCGCAAGTGCCGTGTACTCCATTCTGTGAAACGACGCTGTAGGGAAACCATCTTGCGACTAACGTCTGGTTTCACTGTGAACTGTCTGAAAACCTACGACGTGCCATAGAGGCAACCGTGTGAAAGAGCACTCTGGGTAAAGGGTCTTTTAACCACCTGATTTAGTACGTTAGAAGCATTTGCAAAACTATGCCGGGATGAATGCAGGAAGTGCCATATACTCAACTCTGTCAAGCTGCACTTTGGCGAAACCATCTTGCAACTAACACCTTGTGCCGCTACCGTAGAAGGGTTTGAAAACCTATGGAGGGAATGATGTGGAAAGGGTCATATATACGCAGCTCCGTCCAACCGGACTTTGGGGAAACTGCCTTTCAAGTGACATCTGATTCAACTAAATTGGAAGTGTCTGAGAGCTCCTGTGTGGTCCAGACGGAAAGGGCCACCGCACTCTATGAAAGAACACTGTGGGGAAAACGTCTTTCAACGTTCTCTTTCACTAAGCCAGAAGCGTTTGTAACGCCATGCGGGGATCGATGGGGAAAGCGACGTTGTGAGAGAGTACTGGGAAGAAACCATCCTTCAACCGGCATCTTGTTTCACTAAGTGAGAACTGTTTGACAACATATGCGCGGCCGACAAAGCGTCCGAGAGTCCACTGTGTGAAAGAACACAGTGGGGGAAAAACCATCTTCTAACTAACAGCTCGTTTCGCGCAGTTGGGAGTGTTTGAAGACCTATGTGGGGATCGAGGTGGAAGGTTACGTACACCAGCCACTGTGAAAAGAACACGGTGCAGAAACCTTCTTTCAACTGATATCCTGTTTCACCTGGTGAGAAGTGTTTGAAGAACTCCGTGGGGGCTTATGCAGAAAGTGCCATATACCCTGTCAAGTCCCTGCACGTTGGGACACCCTTTCACCTAACACCTTGTTTCACTACGACAGAAGTGTTTGGAAACCCGCGCGGGGAGCTATATGGCCAGTGATGTGTATTCAATACTCGGAAAGAATACAGCGGAGAAACCAGCTTGCAACTAACGTCTCGTTTGACTAACTTAGAAGAGTCTGAAAAGTGTCTGGACGTATACACTGAGTGCTATATCCTGAAGTGTGTGAAACAACCCTGGGGGAAAGCGTCTTTCACATAACAACTCCTTTCTCTAAGTTAGCAGGCGTTGAACAGTTATGAGAGGCCTATACTGAAAATGTCATATACATACACTCACCTCTGTCAAAACTGCACTTTGGGGAAACCATCTTTCAAGTCACATCTTGTATTACTAAGTTGGAATTGCTTGACATCCTATGCAGGGAACGATGTGGAAGGTGATAGCTCCCCGATCCTGTGAAGGAGTACTGTGGAGGTACGATCTTTCCACTAACATCTTGTTTCACCAAGTGAGAACCGTTTGGAGACCCGAAGTGTACGGGCCTACGCAGAAAGTGCCATATACTCAGTTGGGTGAAACAATACTGCGGGGAAACCGTCTTGCGGCTACACTCTCGTGTCACTAAGTTAGTAGTGTTTGAAACCTATGGGGACTTATGCAGAAAGTGCCCTGTGCTCAATTGTGTGAAACAACACTGTGGTGAACCACAGGTCTTGCAAATGATATCCTGTTTCACTACATGAAGGCTGGCTGGAAACCAAAGCGGGCCCTACCAAGTAAGCACCATATAGTCAGCTGTGTGAAAGGACCTTGGTTGGAGGATCTTTGAACTAACATCTAGTTTCACTACGTTAGAAGGGTTTGAAAAACCATGCGGCGACTCTTTGGGCAGTGCCATATACTCAACTCTGACCAGCTGCACTTTGGGGAAACCACCTTTCAAGTAACATCTGATTCAACTAACCGGAAGTGTTTGGAAACCTATGCGGGGACTAGGAAGAAAGTGCCATATCCTCGACTCTGTGAGACAACACTGAGGTCAAACCATCTTTCAACTAAGCTCTTGTTTCACCATGTCAGAAGGGTTTCAAACACTTTGCTAGGAAAGATGAGGAAAGGGACATGTGCTCGGTTCTGCGAAACTATACTGTGGAGACACCACGTTTCAACTCACATCTGGTGTCTCTTAAGTTAGAAGTGTTTGGAAACGTAGGCTGGGCCTAGGCGGAAAGTGACATGCGCTCAATCATGTGAAACAACACGGTGGTGAAAGAGACGTTGACACCTTGGCTCTTGTTTCACTAAGGGAGAACGGTTCGAAAACCTATGCGGGGCCGACAAAGTGCCATTAGTCAACTGTGGGAAAGACTCTGGGTCAAGCATGTTTTCACTGACCTCTGGTTTCACTAAGTCACAAGTGCTTGGAAAACTGCGGGGACTATGTGCAAAGTGCCATACAGTCAACCCTGTCGAACGGCACTTTGACGGAACCATCTTTCAAGTAACATCTTGTATCCCTCCATCCACATTGTTTCATGTCCTATGTGGGGAACGATGTGGAAGGTGACAAACACCAGCCACTGTGAAAGGACACTGTGGAGAAATCATCTTTCACCTAACATCTTTGTACAAGCTAGCCGCGTTTGAAACCTTAGGCGGTACCCACGTGGAAAGGGCCATGTGCTCAACTCTGTCATAGTGCACTTTGGGGAGACCACCTTTCCAGAAACATCTGGTTCAACTAACTTGGAAGTGTGTGAAAACACAGGTGGGGCCTGGTCGGAAAGTGCCATACACTCAACTTTGTGAAACAACACTGCGGGGAAAGCTTCTTTCAACTAGTGTCTTGTTTCAACGTGTTGGAAATGTTTGGGAAGACGTTGCTGGGAGCGATGGGCGAAGTGACATATACTCGACCCTGTGGAAACATACTGTGGAGAAACCATCTTTCAACGCACATCCGCTGTCTCTAAGTTAGAAGCGTTTGAAAACGTATGCAGGGCCTAGGCGGAAATGCCCTACGCTCCATGCTGTGAAGCAACACTGTAGGGAAACAGTCTTTCAACTAATACCTGGTTTCACTAAGTGGGAACTGTTTGCAAACCAATGCAAAACTAACTTAACGGTGTTTGAAAACCACAATGGGGCTACAGTGAAAGCGCCACTTACTCGACTCTGTGAAACAGCACGGTCGGGGAAACAATCTTTCTCTTAACATCTGGTCTCACTCAGTTGCAAGTGTTTGAAAACAGATGCGGGGCCTATGCGGAAGGATCGTGCCATACTTTCAACGCTGTGAAAGAACGCTGTGGGGAAACCACGTTTCGACTACCATCTCGTTCCTCTAAGTCAGAGCGGTTTGAAAACCTATGAGAAGCCTAACGGCTAAGGGCCATACACTCAACTGTGTGAAACAACGACGTGGTGAAAAGATTTTTCAACTCACATCTGGTTTCACTCATTGAAAATTGTTTGAAGACTATTCGGGGTCTATGCGGAAAGGGTCGTATGCTCAAATCTGTGACACAACGTGTGGGGAAACCATCTTTCAATTAACATCTTGTATAACTAAACTGGAAGCGTTAGAAAACCTATGGGGAGCCTATGCCGAAAGTGCCATACACTCACCTATGTCAGCCTGCACTTTGCGGAAACCATCTTTAGAGTAACATCCTGTAGCACCAACTTAGGAAGGAGTGTTTGAAAAACTATGCGGGGCCAAACGCAGGAAGTACCAGATACTGACAAGTGTGGAACAACACTGTGAGAAACCGTCTTTCAACTTAAAATCTTCTTTCATTTAAGTTTAGAAGTGTTCGAAAACCTATATGCGCGGTGCATGGGGAAAGTGCCATTCTTTCCACTATCATCTGATTTCACCCAGGGTGAACTCTTTTGAAAAAACCTATGCGCAGCCTACATGGTAAGTGCCGTATACTGAACTCTGTGAAACAACCCTGTGGGGAAACGATCTTCCAACTAACATTTCGTTTCCCGACGTTAGAAGTGTTTGAAAAGCCATGCGGGACCTATGCAGAAGTGCCCTATACTCAACTCTGAAACTGAACTTTTAGGGAAGCATTTTTCAGCTAACATCTCTATGTAACTACGTTAGAAGCATTGTAAAACCTGTGTGGGGAACGATGTGGAAAGTGACATATACTGTGAGACACTGTGAGAAAATAGAGTGGACAATCCATCTTTCAATTATCTTGGGGCACTAAGTTTGAAGTGTTTGAAAACCTATGCACGGCTTATGGGGAAAGTGCCATATACTCGACTCCGTTTACATATGTGTGTGGGCAAAGCGTATGTCATCGAACCTCATGTATCACTAAGATTGAAGTGTTTGCAACCGCAAGCGGGGTCTGCAGGAACAAGGCCATATACGCCACTTGGGAAACACCACTGTGGGGAAACCATCCTTCAACTAACACCTTGTTCACTGAGAAGGGTCTGAAAACGATGCGGAGCCTTTGCTGAAAGTGGAGCACATACAGAACTCCGTGGAAACAACACTGTGGTGAAACGATCTTTCGACTAACATCTCGTTTCAAGCCAAAACTGTGTGAAAAACTTTGCGGGGCATCTGCCGACAGTGCTGTATATTCAACTCGGTGAAACTTCACTTTGCAGGAACGCTCCTTCAAGTAACATCTGGTATCACTAAGTTAGAGGTGTTTGAAAACCTCTGTGGGGAATGAGGAGGAAAGTGACACATACTGGACACCGTGAGAAAATACCGTGGACAATCCATCTTTCAACTAGCTCGTGTCACTAAGTTAGAAGTGTTTGTAAACCTAGGCGCGGCTTATGCAGACAGTGCCGTACACTCGACGCTTTGAAAAAAAAGCACTCTGGACGAAGCTTCTTTCGTGAATATGCGGTTTCAGAAAGTTAAAGCAGTTTGACAAGCAACGCATGAACTACACGGAAAGTGCCATATACGCAACTCTGTGAAACAACGCTCTGAGGAAACAATCCTTCACCTGACATCTGGTTTCAAGTTGTGTTTGAGTGCAAATGCCGGCCTAGAAGAATAGAACCATGTACTCAATTCTGTGAAACAACATTGTGGTGAAACCATCTTCCGACCACCATCTGCTTTCACTACGTTAGATGTGTTTGAAACACCTTACAGGGAGGAACACTTAAAGTGCCGTACGCTCCGCTCTGTCGAACACTACTGCGGTGAAACATACTTTCAACCAACCTCCGTTTCATTAAGTGACAAAGGTTTGAAAAGCTATGCGGGACCCACAGGACAAGCGCTATATATATTTATATATATATATATACTCCACTCTGTGAAACACTGTGGAGAAACCATAGTTCAACCAACACCTCGTTTCACTAAATAGAAGTGTTTGAAAACTTAGCGACAGAGGCAGAAAGGGCCATCTATTCAACTCTGTAAAACAATACTGCGGTGAAAGAAACTTCAACTAACACTTGGTTTCACTAAGAGAGAACTCTTTGAAGACATATGCAGGCCTACACTGTGTCATACATTCATCTCTGTGAATCGACACATGGGGAAACCATCCTTCAGCTAACATCACGTTTCACCCTGAAGTGTCTGAAAAGTTATGCGCGGGGCTGTGCCGACGGTGCCATGCACTCCATTCTGTGAAATTGGACTTTGCGGACCTTTCAACGAACATGTCGTATCGTGAAGTTGGAAGGTTTGAAAACATGCACAGCTTGTGGGGAAATGCCAGATAGTCAACTCTGAAAAACCACTGGGGAGAAACCATCTGTCGCCGAACATCTGCTTTCACATACGTAACGTAGTTTGAAAACCTAGGCGTGACCTACAAGGAAAATGCCATATACGCCACTCTAAGTAACACTCTGGTGAAATTATCCTTCAATTCACATGCGGTATATATGAGTGACAACTCTGGAAAACTCTCTGGGGTCAACATGGTAAGTGCCTTTGTAGGCACAGTGCATAAGCGCACTGGGTTTGACAACCTGTGCAGCTCCTAGCCGGGAAAACCAACACACTTCACTGTGCGAAACAAAACTATGGGGAAAGCATCTTGACAGCAACAACTCCTCTCACTGAGTTAGAGCTTGTCCAAAACCAGGGCGGGCCCTAGGCGGAAAGCGCCATATACGCAATTCTTTCCGTCAGACAACACTGTGGGGAATCCATCTTCCCACTACCATCTGGTTTCACTAAGTTACCGGAGTTTGAACAGCCCGGCAGGGAATTACGCGGACTGTGCCATATACTCAACTCCCTGAAACAACAGTGTGCTGAAGCTCTCTGTCAACACTTGGTTTCAGAAACAAAGCAGTTTCAACACCTAAGCGTGACCTACATGGAAAGTGCCATATGCGCAACTCTTGAAACAGCACTGTGGTGAAACCACGTTTCACCTGAAACCTGCCTCCACTAAAGCTACAAATGTTGGAACACACGTGCGGGGCCCAGGCGGAGAGTGGCATTTACTACCTTCTGTGAAATATGCTGGGTGAAACATTCCCTCCACTAACATCGGATTTCACCCAGCGAGAACTATTGGAAAACCTACTCAGAGAGTGCAGTAGGCGCAACTCTATGAAAGGCCGGGGAGGTTATCGTTCTGTCACCTTGTCATATGGTGAGCAGTGTTTGAAACGTTATGCGAACTCTATGAGGAAAGTGCCTTGTCCTCAACTTTGGGAAACAGCGCGGTGGCGAAAGCGTCGTCCCTCTAGCATCTGATCTCAGAATTGGTGGAAAAGGAATGGCGGGTCTACAGGCCACGTGCCATAAGGTCCACTCTGTAAAACAGCACTGTGGGGAAATCGTTCACCTAAAGCTTCCTTTCACCAAGCTACAAACGCTGCAGTGCACATGCGGGGGCCTAGGCGGATAGTGCCATAGGCTGCATTCTCTGAAACGAACTGTGGCTGGAACATTCTTTCAAGTAACATTTGATTTTCACGAAGCGAGAACTCATTGGAAAACCTATGCAAGGCCTACAGGGCAAGTGTCGTATACTCATCTCTGTGACACAACAGGGGGAGAAAGCGCCTTTCAAGTAGTGTCTCGTTTCACAAAGTCACAAGTCTTTGAATAGCTACGCGGAGCCTAGGCCAATAGTGCCAACTACTCAAACCTGTCAACCTACAGCCTGCAACAACCAAATTTCCACGAACATCTTCCTTCACTAAGGTAGAAGTGTTTGAAAACCTATGCGGGGAATGATGCGGAAAATGACCTTTAATCGACCCTGTGAGAGACCACGGTGGACACACCATCTTTCAAGTGACAACTTGTGTCACTAAGGTGGACGCCTTTGAAAACCCACGCGCGGCTTAGGAGGATAGTCTCATATACACAACTCTGTGAACCAACAACAGGGTGGAGAAGGAGTCTTTCACCTACCATCTGGTTTCACAAAGTGAAAATGTTTGAAAACCTACGCACGATCTACGTGGCAAGTTCCCTGTACTCCACTCTGAAACACTCGGGGGAAATGCTCTTTCACCTTAGAGCTTCTTTCACGAAGTGTGCAATGTTTGAATACACACGCGGGGCCTAGGCGGGTAGTGTCATATACTCCACTCTGTGCAACAACGTGGCGGCGCAACAATCTTCCAACTGCCATCGGGTTTCACCGAGTGAGAACTCACTGAAAACCTAGGCAGGGCCTATAATGTCAAAGTGCACTTTGTGGCAACCATGTTTCAACTAACAGCTTCTATCCCTACGTTAGAAGCGTTTCAAAACCTATGCGGGGAACGATGTGGAAAGCGACCCATAGTCGACACTGTGAGGGAATACTCTGGACAAGCCGTCTTGCAAGTAACTTCTTGTTCCACCAAGATAGAAGAGTCTGAAAACGTAAGCACGGACTAGACGGGAAGTGCCAGATGCTCAGCTCTGGGAAAACACACTGTGGTTGAAAAGAAAACCTCTTTCAACTAGCACCTGATTTCAATCAGTCACCACCGTTTGAAAACTTAGGCGGGGCCTACACGGCAAGTGACAAAGAACCTGTGAAACAACAAAGCGAGGAAACTCTCTTTCAAGTAACACATCGCTTCACTAAATTAGAAGTGGTGGACAAACTATGCGGGGCATGTGCCGACAGAACCATATACTCAACTCTGTCGAAGTGCACTTGGCGAAAGCCATCTTTCAACTTACGTCTTGTATCACCAAGTTAGAAGGGTTTGACAAGCCAGGCAGGGAACGATGCGGAAAGGGACATACACACGACCCTGTGAGAGAGTACTGTGGACAAACCATCTCTCAACTAACATCTTGTACCACTACGTCAAAAACGCGTGAAAAAGCAGGCGGGGCCGATAATGACAGGGCCGTCTACTCAACTCTGCCAGACAACAAAGTGAGGAGACCATCCTCCAACTAACATCTTGTTTGACGTAGAAAACTTAGAAAATGTATGCTGGAAACGACGTGGAAGGTGTCATATAGCAGCCACTGTGAAAGATTCCTGTGCAGAAAGCGTTTTTCAACTGTCATCACGTGTCACTAAGTTACAAGTGTTTCACTCTTTCAGCTCCCACCTTGTTCACTACGTTATACACGTGGGAAAACCCATGCAGGGCTTATGCGGAAAGTGCCTTATATGTAACTCTGTGAAGAAAAAAACAAAACAAAAAAAAACAAAAAAAAAAAAAACAGTGTGGCACAACCGTCGTTAAGAAAGAGCTCGTTTCACAAAATTGGAAGAGTTTGAAACCCCGGGCGGGGCGTATAGGCAAAGCGCTCTACACCCACCTCAAGGATACAAACACTTGGGGAAACAACCTTTCACTGAACGTCTGGTCACACTAAATTACAAGCGTTGGAAAACACACGCGGGGCCGAAGTGGAGAGTGCCGTACACTCCTTTCTGGGAAAGAGCTTTGGGAGGAAACCGTCGTTCACCTACCCCGGGTCTCACTAAGTGAAACGTGTTTGGAAACCTATGTGAGGCCTACACGGAAAGTGCCATCACTTTGGGAAAAGCTGGTGGGGAAACGTTGTTTCAACTATCATCTAGTTTCACTAAGCTAAAATGGTTTCACAACTATGCGGGATCTATGCGGAAAGGGCCGTCTAGGCAACTCTGAGATAGACCACTGTGGGGAACCCATCGTCCAACTCATCTCTGGCTTCACTAAGTTAGAGGTGTTTGAAAAGCACGCGGGGCCCCACACCGAAAGTGCCCCATACTCACCTCGGGGACACAAGTCTATCTGGGAAACATCTTTCTCCCGAGGTCTGGTTGCACTCAGTATCAAGTGTTTGAAAACACACGCAGGGCGTAGCAAGATGGCGCCATACACTCACCTCTGGGAAACTACACTGTGGGGAAACCGCCTTTCAACTACCGTCTGGGGTCTCTGAGATAGAAGTGTTTGAAAACCTAGGAGAAGCCTAACGGCTAAGTGCCACATACTCAACTGTGGGAAACAACAGTGTGCTGAAACGATCTTTCAGCTAACATCTGGCCTCACGTATTGAAAACGGTTTGAAAACTATTCGGGGTCTAGGCGGAAAGTGCCACGTACTCAGCTCTGTGACACAAGACCTTGGGGAACCATCTTCCAACTAAAATATTTCACTAAGTTAGAAGTCTTTGAAAACCAGGCGGAGACTACACCAAAAGTGCCATACAGTCGCCTCTGTGAGTCACTGTGGGGAAGCCATTTTTCCAATAACATCTCTCTTCACAAAGTTGGAAGTATTTGAACACCCGTGCAGGGCCGGCGTCAAAAGTGCCAAGATAGTCAACTCTGAAACAACACTGTGGGGTTTCCACGTTTCAAGTAACCTCTTCTTGTTCCACTTAGAAGTGTTTGCAAACCTACGCCGGTACTACGCGGGAAGTGCTATAGGCTCAACTCTGTAAAACTCACGGTGGTGAAGCCATCTTTCAAAGGGCATCTGGGTTCACTTGTTGGAAGTATTTGAAAACCTACGGGGGCTTGGGCGGAAAGTGCCCTATGCTCAAGTGTGTCAAGCAGCTTTTGGGGAAACCACCTTTCAACTAACATCTTGTTTCACCGTGTGAGAAGGGTTTCAAACACTCTCCTAGGAACCATGAGAAAAGTGACATATACTGGACACAGCGAAATCGTACTGTGGAGAAACGGTCTTCCAACTCACATCTGCTGTCGCCAAGTTAGAGGGGCTGGAAAACCTCTGCGGGGCCTATGCGCAAGTGCCGTGTACTCCATTCTGTGAAACGACGCTGTAGGGAAACCATCTTGCGACTAACGTCTGGTTTCACTGTGAACTGTCTGAAAACCTACGACGTGCCATAGAGGCAACCGTGTGAAAGAGCACTCTGGGTAAAGGGTCTTTTAACCACCTGATTTAGTACGTTAGAAGCATTTGCAAAACTATGCCGGGATGAATGCAGGAAGTGCCATATACTCAACTCTGTCAAGCTGCACTTTGGCGAAACCATCTTGCAACTAACACCTTGTGCCGCTACCGTAGAAGGGTTTGAAAACCTATGGAGGGAATGATGTGGAAAGGGTCATATATACGCAGCTCCGTCCAACCGGACTTTGGGGAAACCGCCTTTCAAGTGACATCTGATTCAACTAAATTGGAAGTGTCTGAGAGCTCCTGTGTGGTCCAGACGGAAAGGGCCACCGCACTCTATGAAAGAACACTGTGGGGAAAACGTCTTTCAACGTTCTCTTTCACTAAGCCAGAAGCGTTTGTAACGCCATGCGGGGATCGATGGGGAAAGCGACGTTGTGAGAGAGTACTGGGAAGAAACCATCCTTCAACCGGCATCTTGTTTCACTAAGTGAGAACTGTTTGACAACATATGCGCGGCCGACAAAGCGTCCGAGAGTCCACTGTGTGAAAGAACACAGTGGGGGAAAAACCATCTTCTAACTAACAGCTCGTTTCGCGCAGTTGGGAGTGTTTGAAGACCTATGTGGGGATCGAGGTGGAAGGTTACGTACACCAGCCACTGTGAAAAGAACACGGTGCAGAAACCTTCTTTCAACTGATATCCTGTTTCACCTGGTGAGAAGTGTTTGAAGAACTCCGTGGGGGCTTATGCAGAAAGTGCCATATACCCTGTCAAGTCCCTGCACGTTGGGACACCCTTTCACCTAACACCTTGTTTCACTACGACAGAAGTGTTTGGAAACCCGCGCGGGGAGCTATATGGCCAGTGATGTGTATTCAATACTCGGAAAGAATACAGCGGAGAAACCAGCTTGCAACTAACGTCTCGTTTGACTAACTTAGAAGAGTCTGAAAAGTGTCTGGACGTATACACTGAGTGCTATATCCTGAAGTGTGTGAAACAACCCTGGGGGAAAGCGTCTTTCACATAACAACTCCTTTCTCTAAGTTAGCAGGCGTTGAACAGTTATGAGAGGCCTATACTGAAAATGTCATATACATACACTCACCTCTGTCAAAACTGCACTTTGGGGAAACCATCTTTCAAGTCACATCTTGTATTACTAAGTTGGAATTGCTTGACATCCTATGCAGGGAACGATGTGGAAGGTGATAGCTCCCCGATCCTGTGAAGGAGTACTGTGGAGGTACGATCTTTCCACTAACATCTTGTTTCACCAAGTGAGAACCGTTTGGAGACCCGAAGTGTACGGGCCTACGCAGAAAGTGCCATATACTCAGTTGGGTGAAACAATACTGCGGGGAAACCGTCTTGCGGCTACACTCTCGTGTCACTAAGTTAGTAGTGTTTGAAACCTATGGGGACTTATGCAGAAAGTGCCCTGTGCTCAATTGTGTGAAACAACACTGTGGTGAACCACAGGTCTTGCAAATGATATCCTGTTTCACTACATGAAGGCTGGCTGGAAACCAAAGCGGGCCCTACCAAGTAAGCACCATATAGTCAGCTGTGTGAAAGGACCTTGGTTGGAGGATCTTTGAACTAACATCTAGTTTCACTACGTTAGAAGGGTTTGAAAAACCATGCGGCGACTCTTTGGGCAGTGCCATATACTCAACTCTGACCAGCTGCACTTTGGGGAAACCACCTTTCAAGTAACATCTGATTCAACTAACCGGAAGTGTTTGGAAACCTATGCGGGGACTAGGAAGAAAGTGCCATATCCTCGACTCTGTGAGACAACACTGAGGTCAAACCATCTTTCAACTAAGCTCTTGTTTCACCATGTCAGAAGGGTTTCAAACACTTTGCTAGGAAAGATGAGGAAAGGGACATGTGCTCGGTTCTGCGAAACTATACTGTGGAGACACCACGTTTCAACTCACATCTGGTGTCTCTTAAGTTAGAAGTGTTTGGAAACGTAGGCTGGGCCTAGGCGGAAAGTGACATGCGCTCAATCATGTGAAACAACACGGTGGTGAAAGAGACGTTGACACCTTGGCTCTTGTTTCACTAAGGGAGAACGGTTCGAAAACCTATGCGGGGCCGACAAAGTGCCATTAGTCAACTGTGGGAAAGACTCTGGGTCAAGCATGTTTTCACTGACCTCTGGTTTCACTAAGTCACAAGTGCTTGGAAAACTGCGGGGACTATGTGCAAAGTGCCATACAGTCAACCCTGTCGAACGGCACTTTGACGGAACCATCTTTCAAGTAACATCTTGTATCCCTCCATCCACATTGTTTCATGTCCTATGTGGGGAACGATGTGGAAGGTGACAAACACCAGCCACTGTGAAAGGACACTGTGGAGAAATCATCTTTCACCTAACATCTTTGTACAAGCTAGCCGCGTTTGAAACCTTAGGCGGTACCCACGTGGAAAGGGCCATGTGCTCAACTCTGTCATAGTGCACTTTGGGGAGACCACCTTTCCAGAAACATCTGGTTCAACTAACTTGGAAGTGTGTGAAAACACAGGTGGGGCCTGGTCGGAAAGTGCCATACACTCAACTTTGTGAAACAACACTGCGGGGAAAGCTTCTTTCAACTAGTGTCTTGTTTCAACGTGTTGGAAATGTTTGGGAAGACGTTGCTGGGAGCGATGGGCGAAGTGACATATACTCGACCCTGTGGAAACATACTGTGGAGAAACCATCTTTCAACGCACATCCGCTGTCTCTAAGTTAGAAGCGTTTGAAAACGTATGCAGGGCCTAGGCGGAAATGCCCTACGCTCCATGCTGTGAAGCAACACTGTAGGGAAACAGTCTTTCAACTAATATCTGGTTTCACTAAGTGGGAACTGTTTGCAAACCAATGCAAAACTAACTTAACGGTGTTTGAAAACCACAATGGGGCTACAGTGAAAGCGCCACTTACTCGACTCTGTGAAACAGCACGGTCGGGGAAACAATCTTTCTCTTAACATCTGGTCTCACTCAGTTGCAAGTGTTTGAAAACAGATGCGGGGCCTATGCGGAAGGATCGTGCCATACTTTCAACGCTGTGAAAGAACGCTGTGGGGAAACCACGTTTCGACTACCATCTCGTTCCTCTAAGTCAGAGCGGTTTGAAAACCTATGAGAAGCCTAACGGCTAAGGGCCATACACTCAACTGTGTGAAACAACGACGTGGTGAAAAGATTTTTCAACTCACATCTGGTTTCACTCATTGAAAATTGTTTGAAGACTATTCGGGGTCTATGCGGAAAGGGTCGTATGCTCAAATCTGTGACACAACGTGTGGGGAAACCATCTTTCAATTAACATCTTGTATAACTAAACTGGAAGCGTTAGAAAACCTATGGGGAGCCCATGCCGAAAGTGCCATACACTCACCTATGTCAGCCTGCACTTTGCGGAAACCATCTTTAGAGTAACATCCTGTAGCACCAACTTAGGAAGGAGTGTTTGAAAAACTATGCGGGGCCAAACGCAGGAAGTACCAGATACTGACAAGTGTGGAACAACACTGTGAGAAACCGTCTTTCAACTTAAAATCTTCTTTCATTTAAGTTTAGAAGTGTTCGAAAACCTATATGCGCGGTGTATGGGGAAAGTGCCATTCTTTCCACTATCATCTGATTTCACCCAGGGTGAACTCTTTTGAAAAAACCTATGCGCAGCCTACATGGTAAGTGCCGTATACTGAACTCTGTGAAACAACCCTGTGGGGAAACGATCTTCCAACTAACATTTCGTTTCCCGACGTTAGAAGTGTTTGAAAAGCCATGCGGGACCTATGCAGAAGTGCCCTATACTCAACTCTGAAACTGAACTTTTAGGGAAGCATTTTTCAGCTAACATCTCTATGTAACTACGTTAGAAGCATTGTAAAACCTGTGTGGGGAACGATGTGGAAAGTGACATATACTGTGAGACACTGTGAGAAAATAGAGTGGACAATCCATCTTTCAATTATCTTGGGGCACTAAGTTTGAAGTGTTTGAAAACCTATGCACGGCTTATGGGGAAAGTGCCATATACTCGACTCCGTTTACATATGTGTGTGGGCAAAGCGTATGTCATCGAACCTCATGTATCACTAAGATTGAAGTGTTTGCAACCGCAAGCGGGGTCTGCAGGAACAAGGCCATATACGCCACTTGGGAAACACCACTGTGGGGAAACCATCCTTCAACTAACACCTTGTTCACTGAGAAGGGTCTGAAAACGATGCGGAGCCTTTGCTGAAAGTGGAGCACATACAGAACTCCGTGGAAACAACACTGTGGTGAAACGATCTTTCGACTAACATCTCGTTTCAAGCCAAAACTGTGTGAAAAACTTTGCGGGGCATCTGCCGACAGTGCTGTATATTCAACTCGGTGAAACTTCACTTTGCAGGAACGCTCCTTCAAGTAACATCTGGTATCACTAAGTTAGAGGTGTTTGAAAACCTCTGTGGGGAATGAGGAGGAAAGTGACACATACTGGACACCGTGAGAAAATACCGTGGACAATCCATCTTTCAACTAGCTCGTGTCACTAAGTTAGAAGTGTTTGTAAACCTAGGCGCGGCTTATGCAGACAGTGCCGTACACTCGACGCTTTGAAAAAAAAGCACTCTGGACGAAGCTTCTTTCGTGAATATGCGGTTTCAGAAAGTTAAAGCAGTTTGACAAGCAACGCATGAACTACACGGAAAGTGCCATATACGCAACTCTGTGAAACAACGCTCTGAGGAAACAATCCTTCACCTGACATCTGGTTTCAAGTTGTGTTTGAGTGCAAATGCCGGCCTAGAAGAATAGAACCATGTACTCAATTCTGTGAAACAACATTGTGGTGAAACCATCTTCCGACCACCATCTGCTTTCACTACGTTAGATGTGTTTGAAACACCTTACAGGGAGGAACACTTAAAGTGCCGTACGCTCCGCTCTGTCGAACACTACTGCGGTGAAACATACTTTCAACCAACCTCCGTTTCATTAAGTGACAAAGGTTTGAAAAGCTATGCGGGACCCACAGGACAAGCGCTATATATATTTATATATATATATATACTCCACTCTGTGAAACACTGTGGAGAAACCATAGTTCAACCAACACCTCGTTTCACTAAATAGAAGTGTTTGAAAACTTAGCGACAGAGGCAGAAAGGGCCATCTATTCAACTCTGTAAAACAATACTGCGGTGAAAGAAACTTCAACTAACACTTGGTTTCACTAAGAGAGAACTCTTTGAAGACATATGCAGGCCTACACTGTGTCATACATTCATCTCTGTGAATCGACACATGGGGAAACCATCCTTCAGCTAACATCACGTTTCACCCTGAAGTGTCTGAAAAGTTATGCGCGGGGCTGTGCCGACGGTGCCATGCACTCCATTCTGTGAAATTGGACTTTGCGGACCTTTCAACGAACATGTCGTATCGTGAAGTTGGAAGGTTTGAAAACATGCACAGCTTGTGGGGAAATGCCAGATAGTCAACTCTGAAAAACCACTGGGGAGAAACCATCTGTCGCCGAACATCTGCTTTCACATACGTAACGTAGTTTGAAAACCTAGGCGTGACCTACAAGGAAAATGCCATATACGCCACTCTAAGTAACACTCTGGTGAAATTATCCTTCAATTCACATGCGGTATATATGAGTGACAACTCTGGAAAACTCTCTGGGGTCAACATGGTAAGTGCCTTTGTAGGCACAGTGCATAAGCGCACTGGGTTTGACAACCTGTGCAGCTCCTAGCCGGGAAAACCAACACACTTCACTGTGCGAAACAAAACTATGGGGAAAGCATCTTGACAGCAACAACTCCTCTCACTGAGTTAGAGCTTGTCCAAAACCAGGGCGGGCCCTAGGCGGAAAGCGCCATATACGCAATTCTTTCCGTCAGACAACACTGTGGGGAATCCATCTTCCCACTACCATCTGGTTTCACTAAGTTACCGGAGTTTGAACAGCCCGGCAGGGAATTACGCGGACTGTGCCATATACTCAACTCCCTGAAACAACAGTGTGCTGAAGCTCTCTGTCAACACTTGGTTTCAGAAACAAAGCAGTTTCAACACCTAAGCGTGACCTACATGGAAAGTGCCATATGCGCAACTCTTGAAACAGCACTGTGGTGAAACCACGTTTCACCTGAAACCTGCCTCCACTAAAGCTACAAATGTTGGAACACACGTGCGGGGCCCAGGCGGAGAGTGGCATTTACTACCTTCTGTGAAATATGCTGGGTGAAACATTCCCTCCACTAACATCGGATTTCACCCAGCGAGAACTATTGGAAAACCTACTCAGAGAGTGCAGTAGGCGCAACTCTATGAAAGGCCGGGGAGGTTATCGTTCTGTCACCTTGTCATATGGTGAGCAGTGTTTGAAACGTTATGCGAACTCTATGAGGAAAGTGCCTTGTCCTCAACTTTGGGAAACAGCGCGGTGGCGAAAGCGTCGTCCCTCTAGCATCTGATCTCAGAATTGGTGGAAAAGGAATGGCGGGTCTACAGGCCACGTGCCATAAGGTCCACTCTGTAAAACAGCACTGTGGGGAAATCGTTCACCTAAAGCTTCCTTTCACCAAGCTACAAACGCTGCAGTGCACATGCGGGGGCCTAGGCGGATAGTGCCATAGGCTGCATTCTCTGAAACGAACTGTGGCTGGAACATTCTTTCAAGTAACATTTGATTTTCACGAAGCGAGAACTCATTGGAAAACCTATGCAAGGCCTACAGGGCAAGTGTCGTATACTCATCTCTGTGACACAACAGGGGGAGAAAGCGCCTTTCAAGTAGTGTCTCGTTTCACAAAGTCACAAGTCTTTGAATAGCTACGCGGAGCCTAGGCCAATAGTGCCAACTACTCAAACCTGTCAACCTACAGCCTGCAACAACCAAATTTCCACGAACATCTTCCTTCACTAAGGTAGAAGTGTTTGAAAACCTATGCGGGGAATGATGCGGAAAATGACCTTTAATCGACCCTGTGAGAGACCACGGTGGACACACCATCTTTCAAGTGACAACTTGTGTCACTAAGGTGGACGCCTTTGAAAACCCACGCGCGGCTTAGGAGGATAGTCTCATATACACAACTCTGTGAACCAACAACAGGGTGGAGAAGGAGTCTTTCACCTACCATCTGGTTTCACAAAGTGAAAATGTTTGAAAACCTACGCACGATCTACGTGGCAAGTTCCCTGTACTCCACTCTGAAACACTCGGGGGAAATGCTCTTTCACCTTAGAGCTTCTTTCACGAAGTGTGCAATGTTTGAATACACACGCGGGGCCTAGGCGGGTAGTGTCATATACTCCACTCTGTGCAACAACGTGGCGGCGCAACAATCTTCCAACTGCCATCGGGTTTCACCGAGTGAGAACTCACTGAAAACCTAGGCAGGGCCTATAATGTCAAAGTGCACTTTGTGGCAACCATGTTTCAACTAACAGCTTCTATCCCTACGTTAGAAGCGTTTCAAAACCTATGCGGGGAACGATGTGGAAAGCGACCCATAGTCGACACTGTGAGGGAATACTCTGGACAAGCCGTCTTGCAAGTAACTTCTTGTTCCACCAAGATAGAAGAGTCTGAAAACGTAAGCACGGACTAGACGGGAAGTGCCAGATGCTCAGCTCTGGGAAAACACACTGTGGTTGAAAACCTCTTTCAACTAGCACCTGATTTCAATCAGTCACCACCGTTTGAAAACTTAGGCGGGGCCTACACGGCAAGTGACAAAGAACCTGTGAAACAACAAAGCGAGGAAACTCTCTTTCAAGTAACACATCGCTTCACTAAATTAGAAGTGGTGGACAAACTATGCGGGGCATGTGCCGACAGAACCATATACTCAACTCTGTCGAAGTGCACTTGGCGAAAGCCATCTTTCAACTTACGTCTTGTATCACCAAGTTAGAAGGGTTTGACAAGCCAGGCAGGGAACGATGCGGAAAGGGACATACACACGACCCTGTGAGAGAGTACTGTGGACAAACCATCTCTCAACTAACATCTTGTACCACTACGTCAAAAACGCGTGAAAAAGCAGGCGGGGCCGATAATGACAGGGCCGTCTACTCAACTCTGCCAGACAACAAAGTGAGGAGACCATCCTCCAACTAACATCTTGTTTGACGTAGAAAACTTAGAAAATGTATGCTGGAAACGACGTGGAAGGTGTCATATAGCAGCCACTGTGAAAGATTCCTGTGCAGAAAGCGTTTTTCAACTGTCATCACGTGTCACTAAGTTACAAGTGTTTCACTCTTTCAGCTCCCACCTTGTTCACTACGTTATACACGTGGGAAAACCCATGCAGGGCTTATGCGGAAAGTGCCTTATATGTAACTCTGTGAAGAAAAAAACAAAAAAAAAAAACAAAAAAAACAAAAAAAAAAAACAGTGTGGCACAACCGTCGTTAAGAAAGAGCTCGTTTCACAAAATTGGAAGAGTTTGAAACCCCGGGCGGGGCGTATAGGCAAAGCGCTCTACACCCACCTCAAGGATACAAACACTTGGGGAAACAACCTTTCACTGAACGTCTGGTCACACTAAATTACAAGCGTTGGAAAACACACGCGGGGCCGAAGTGGAGAGTGCCGTACACTCCTTTCTGGGAAAGAGCTTTGGGAGGAAACCGTCGTTCACCTACCCCGGGTCTCACTAAGTGAAACGTGTTTGGAAACCTATGTGAGGCCTACACGGAAAGTGCCATCACTTTGGGAAAAGCTGGTGGGGAAACGTTGTTTCAACTATCATCTAGTTTCACTAAGCTAAAATGGTTTCACAACTATGCGGGATCTATGCGGAAAGGGCCGTCTAGGCAACTCTGAGATAGACCACTGTGGGGAACCCATCGTCCAACTCATCTCTGGCTTCACTAAGTTAGAGGTGTTTGAAAAGCACGCGGGGCCCCACACCGAAAGTGCCCCATACTCACCTCGGGGACACAAGTCTATCTGGGAAACATCTTTCTCCCGAGGTCTGGTTGCACTCAGTATCAAGTGTTTGAAAACACACGCAGGGCGTAGCAAGATGGCGCCATACACTCACCTCTGGGAAACTACACTGTGGGGAAACCGCCTTTCAACTACCGTCTGGGGTCTCTGAGATAGAAGTGTTTGAAAACCTAGGAGAAGCCTAACGGCTAAGTGCCACATACTCAACTGTGGGAAACAACAGTGTGCTGAAACGATCTTTCAGCTAACATCTGGCCTCACGTATTGAAAACGGTTTGAAAACTATTCGGGGTCTAGGCGGAAAGTGCCACGTACTCAGCTCTGTGACACAAGACCTTGGGGAACCATCTTCCAACTAAAATATTTCACTAAGTTAGAAGTCTTTGAAAACCAGGCGGAGACTACACCAAAAGTGCCATACAGTCGCCTCTGTGAGTCACTGTGGGGAAGCCATTTTTCCAATAACATCTCTCTTCACAAAGTTGGAAGTATTTGAACACCCGTGCAGGGCCGGCGTCAAAAGTGCCAAGATAGTCAACTCTGAAACAACACTGTGGGGTTTCCACGTTTCAAGTAACCTCTTCTTGTTCCACTTAGAAGTGTTTGCAAACCTACGCCGGTACTACGCGGGAAGTGCTATAGGCTCAACTCTGTAAAACTCACGGTGGTGAAGCCATCTTTCAAAGGGCATCTGGGTTCACTTGTTGGAAGTATTTGAAAACCTACGGGGGCTTGGGCGGAAAGTGCCCTATGCTCAAGTGTGTCAAGCAGCTTTTGGGGAAACCACCTTTCAACTAACATCTTGTTTCACCGTGTGAGAAGGGTTTCAAACACTCTCCTAGGAACCATGAGAAAAGTGACATATACTGGACACAGCGAAATCGTACTGTGGAGAAACGGTCTTCCAACTCACATCTGCTGTCGCCAAGTTAGAGGGGCTGGAAAACCTCTGCGGGGCCTATGCGCAAGTGCCGTGTACTCCATTCTGTGAAACGACGCTGTAGGGAAACCATCTTGCGACTAACGTCTGGTTTCACTGTGAACTGTCTGAAAACCTACGACGTGCCATAGAGGCAACCGTGTGAAAGAGCACTCTGGGTAAAGGGTCTTTTAACCACCTGATTTAGTACGTTAGAAGCATTTGCAAAACTATGCCGGGATGAATGCAGGAAGTGCCATATACTCAACTCTGTCAAGCTGCACTTTGGCGAAACCATCTTGCAACTAACACCTTGTGCCGCTACCGTAGAAGGGTTTGAAAACCTATGGAGGGAATGATGTGGAAAGGGTCATATATACGCAGCTCCGTCCAACCGGACTTTGGGGAAACTGCCTTTCAAGTGACATCTGATTCAACTAAATTGGAAGTGTCTGAGAGCTCCTGTGTGGTCCAGACGGAAAGGGCCACCGCACTCTATGAAAGAACACTGTGGGGAAAACGTCTTTCAACGTTCTCTTTCACTAAGCCAGAAGCGTTTGTAACGCCATGCGGGGATCGATGGGGAAAGCGACGTTGTGAGAGAGTACTGGGAAGAAACCATCCTTCAACCGGCATCTTGTTTCACTAAGTGAGAACTGTTTGACAACATATGCGCGGCCGACAAAGCGTCCGAGAGTCCACTGTGTGAAAGAACACAGTGGGGGAAAAACCATCTTCTAACTAACAGCTCGTTTCGCGCAGTTGGGAGTGTTTGAAGACCTATGTGGGGATCGAGGTGGAAGGTTACGTACACCAGCCACTGTGAAAAGAACACGGTGCAGAAACCTTCTTTCAACTGATATCCTGTTTCACCTGGTGAGAAGTGTTTGAAGAACTCCGTGGGGGCTTATGCAGAAAGTGCCATATACCCTGTCAAGTCCCTGCACGTTGGGACACCCTTTCACCTAACACCTTGTTTCACTACGACAGAAGTGTTTGGAAACCCGCGCGGGGAGCTATATGGCCAGTGATGTGTATTCAATACTCGGAAAGAATACAGCGGAGAAACCAGCTTGCAACTAACGTCTCGTTTGACTAACTTAGAAGAGTCTGAAAAGTGTCTGGACGTATACACTGAGTGCTATATCCTGAAGTGTGTGAAACAACCCTGGGGGAAAGCGTCTTTCACATAACAACTCCTTTCTCTAAGTTAGCAGGCGTTGAACAGTTATGAGAGGCCTATACTGAAAATGTCATATACATACACTCACCTCTGTCAAAACTGCACTTTGGGGAAACCATCTTTCAAGTCACATCTTGTATTACTAAGTTGGAATTGCTTGACATCCTATGCAGGGAACGATGTGGAAGGTGATAGCTCCCCGATCCTGTGAAGGAGTACTGTGGAGGTACGATCTTTCCACTAACATCTTGTTTCACCAAGTGAGAACCGTTTGGAGACCCGAAGTGTACGGGCCTACGCAGAAAGTGCCATATACTCAGTTGGGTGAAACAATACTGCGGGGAAACCGTCTTGCGGCTACACTCTCGTGTCACTAAGTTAGTAGTGTTTGAAACCTATGGGGACTTATGCAGAAAGTGCCCTGTGCTCAATTGTGTGAAACAACACTGTGGTGAACCACAGGTCTTGCAAATGATATCCTGTTTCACTACATGAAGGCTGGCTGGAAACCAAAGCGGGCCCTACCAAGTAAGCACCATATAGTCAGCTGTGTGAAAGGACCTTGGTTGGAGGATCTTTGAACTAACATCTAGTTTCACTACGTTAGAAGGGTTTGAAAAACCATGCGGCGACTCTTTGGGCAGTGCCATATACTCAACTCTGACCAGCTGCACTTTGGGGAAACCACCTTTCAAGTAACATCTGATTCAACTAACCGGAAGTGTTTGGAAACCTATGCGGGGACTAGGAAGAAAGTGCCATATCCTCGACTCTGTGAGACAACACTGAGGTCAAACCATCTTTCAACTAAGCTCTTGTTTCACCATGTCAGAAGGGTTTCAAACACTTTGCTAGGAAAGATGAGGAAAGGGACATGTGCTCGGTTCTGCGAAACTATACTGTGGAGACACCACGTTTCAACTCACATCTGGTGTCTCTTAAGTTAGAAGTGTTTGGAAACGTAGGCTGGGCCTAGGCGGAAAGTGACATGCGCTCAATCATGTGAAACAACACGGTGGTGAAAGAGACGTTGACACCTTGGCTCTTGTTTCACTAAGGGAGAACGGTTCGAAAACCTATGCGGGGCCGACAAAGTGCCATTAGTCAACTGTGGGAAAGACTCTGGGTCAAGCATGTTTTCACTGACCTCTGGTTTCACTAAGTCACAAGTGCTTGGAAAACTGCGGGGACTATGTGCAAAGTGCCATACAGTCAACCCTGTCGAACGGCACTTTGACGGAACCATCTTTCAAGTAACATCTTGTATCCCTCCATCCACATTGTTTCATGTCCTATGTGGGGAACGATGTGGAAGGTGACAAACACCAGCCACTGTGAAAGGACACTGTGGAGAAATCATCTTTCACCTAACATCTTTGTACAAGCTAGCCGCGTTTGAAACCTTAGGCGGTACCCACGTGGAAAGGGCCATGTGCTCAACTCTGTCATAGTGCACTTTGGGGAGACCACCTTTCCAGAAACATCTGGTTCAACTAACTTGGAAGTGTGTGAAAACACAGGTGGGGCCTGGTCGGAAAGTGCCATACACTCAACTTTGTGAAACAACACTGCGGGGAAAGCTTCTTTCAACTAGTGTCTTGTTTCAACGTGTTGGAAATGTTTGGGAAGACGTTGCTGGGAGCGATGGGCGAAGTGACATATACTCGACCCTGTGGAAACATACTGTGGAGAAACCATCTTTCAACGCACATCCGCTGTCTCTAAGTTAGAAGCGTTTGAAAACGTATGCAGGGCCTAGGCGGAAATGCCCTACGCTCCATGCTGTGAAGCAACACTGTAGGGAAACAGTCTTTCAACTAATACCTGGTTTCACTAAGTGGGAACTGTTTGCAAACCAATGCAAAACTAACTTAACGGTGTTTGAAAACCACAATGGGGCTACAGTGAAAGCGCCACTTACTCGACTCTGTGAAACAGCACGGTCGGGGAAACAATCTTTCTCTTAACATCTGGTCTCACTCAGTTGCAAGTGTTTGAAAACAGATGCGGGGCCTATGCGGAAGGATCGTGCCATACTTTCAACGCTGTGAAAGAACGCTGTGGGGAAACCACGTTTCGACTACCATCTCGTTCCTCTAAGTCAGAGCGGTTTGAAAACCTATGAGAAGCCTAACGGCTAAGGGCCATACACTCAACTGTGTGAAACAACGACGTGGTGAAAAGATTTTTCAACTCACATCTGGTTTCACTCATTGAAAATTGTTTGAAGACTATTCGGGGTCTATGCGGAAAGGGTCGTATGCTCAAATCTGTGACACAACGTGTGGGGAAACCATCTTTCAATTAACATCTTGTATAACTAAACTGGAAGCGTTAGAAAACCTATGGGGAGCCTATGCCGAAAGTGCCATACACTCACCTATGTCAGCCTGCACTTTGCGGAAACCATCTTTAGAGTAACATCCTGTAGCACCAACTTAGGAAGGAGTGTTTGAAAAACTATGCGGGGCCAAACGCAGGAAGTACCAGATACTGACAAGTGTGGAACAACACTGTGAGAAACCGTCTTTCAACTTAAAATCTTCTTTCATTTAAGTTTAGAAGTGTTCGAAAACCTATATGCGCGGTGCATGGGGAAAGTGCCATTCTTTCCACTATCATCTGATTTCACCCAGGGTGAACTCTTTTGAAAAAACCTATGCGCAGCCTACATGGTAAGTGCCGTATACTGAACTCTGTGAAACAACCCTGTGGGGAAACGATCTTCCAACTAACATTTCGTTTCCCGACGTTAGAAGTGTTTGAAAAGCCATGCGGGACCTATGCAGAAGTGCCCTATACTCAACTCTGAAACTGAACTTTTAGGGAAGCATTTTTCAGCTAACATCTCTATGTAACTACGTTAGAAGCATTGTAAAACCTGTGTGGGGAACGATGTGGAAAGTGACATATACTGTGAGACACTGTGAGAAAATAGAGTGGACAATCCATCTTTCAATTATCTTGGGGCACTAAGTTTGAAGTGTTTGAAAACCTATGCACGGCTTATGGGGAAAGTGCCATATACTCGACTCCGTTTACATATGTGTGTGGGCAAAGCGTATGTCATCGAACCTCATGTATCACTAAGATTGAAGTGTTTGCAACCGCAAGCGGGGTCTGCAGGAACAAGGCCATATACGCCACTTGGGAAACACCACTGTGGGGAAACCATCCTTCAACTAACACCTTGTTCACTGAGAAGGGTCTGAAAACGATGCGGAGCCTTTGCTGAAAGTGGAGCACATACAGAACTCCGTGGAAACAACACTGTGGTGAAACGATCTTTCGACTAACATCTCGTTTCAAGCCAAAACTGTGTGAAAAACTTTGCGGGGCATCTGCCGACAGTGCTGTATATTCAACTCGGTGAAACTTCACTTTGCAGGAACGCTCCTTCAAGTAACATCTGGTATCACTAAGTTAGAAGTGTTTGAAAACCTCTGTGGGGAATGAGGAGGAAAGTGACACATACTGGACACCGTGAGAAAATACCGTGGACAATCCATCTTTCAACTAGCTCGTGTCACTAAGTTAGAAGTGTTTGTAAACCTAGGCGCGGCTTATGCAGACAGTGCCGTACACTCGACGCTTTGAAAAAAAAGCACTCTGGACGAAGCTTCTTTCGTGAATATGCGGTTTCAGAAAGTTAAAGCAGTTTGACAAGCAACGCATGAACTACACGGAAAGTGCCATATACGCAACTCTGTGAAACAACGCTCTGAGGAAACAATCCTTCACCTGACATCTGGTTTCAAGTTGTGTTTGAGTGCAAATGCCGGCCTAGAAGAATAGAACCATGTACTCAATTCTGTGAAACAACATTGTGGTGAAACCATCTTCCGACCACCATCTGCTTTCACTACGTTAGATGTGTTTGAAACACCTTACAGGGAGGAACACTTAAAGTGCCGTACGCTCCGCTCTGTCGAACACTACTGCGGTGAAACATACTTTCAACCAACCTCCGTTTCATTAAGTGACAAAGGTTTGAAAAGCTATGCGGGACCCACAGGACAAGCGCTATATATATTTATATATATATATATACTCCACTCTGTGAAACACTGTGGAGAAACCATAGTTCAACCAACACCTCGTTTCACTAAATAGAAGTGTTTGAAAACTTAGCGACAGAGGCAGAAAGGGCCATCTATTCAACTCTGTAAAACAATACTGCGGTGAAAGAAACTTCAACTAACACTTGGTTTCACTAAGAGAGAACTCTTTGAAGACATATGCAGGCCTACACTGTGTCATACATTCATCTCTGTGAATCGACACATGGGGAAACCATCCTTCAGCTAACATCACGTTTCACCCTGAAGTGTCTGAAAAGTTATGCGCGGGGCTGTGCCGACGGTGCCATGCACTCCATTCTGTGAAATTGGACTTTGCGGACCTTTCAACGAACATGTCGTATCGTGAAGTTGGAAGGTTTGAAAACATGCACAGCTTGTGGGGAAATGCCAGATAGTCAACTCTGAAAAACCACTGGGGAGAAACCATCTGTCGCCGAACATCTGCTTTCACATACGTAACGTAGTTTGAAAACCTAGGCGTGACCTACAAGGAAAATGCCATATACGCCACTCTAAGTAACACTCTGGTGAAATTATCCTTCAATTCACATGCGGTATATATGAGTGACAACTCTGGAAAACTCTCTGGGGTCAACATGGTAAGTGCCTTTGTAGGCACAGTGCATAAGCGCACTGGGTTTGACAACCTGTGCAGCTCCTAGCCGGGAAAACCAACACACTTCACTGTGCGAAACAAAACTATGGGGAAAGCATCTTGACAGCAACAACTCCTCTCACTGAGTTAGAGCTTGTCCAAAACCAGGGCGGGCCCTAGGCGGAAAGCGCCATATACGCAATTCTTTCCGTCAGACAACACTGTGGGGAATCCATCTTCCCACTACCATCTGGTTTCACTAAGTTACCGGAGTTTGAACAGCCCGGCAGGGAATTACGCGGACTGTGCCATATACTCAACTCCCTGAAACAACAGTGTGCTGAAGCTCTCTGTCAACACTTGGTTTCAGAAACAAAGCAGTTTCAACACCTAAGCGTGACCTACATGGAAAGTGCCATATGCGCAACTCTTGAAACAGCACTGTGGTGAAACCACGTTTCACCTGAAACCTGCCTCCACTAAAGCTACAAATGTTGGAACACACGTGCGGGGCCCAGGCGGAGAGTGGCATTTACTACCTTCTGTGAAATATGCTGGGTGAAACATTCCCTCCACTAACATCGGATTTCACCCAGCGAGAACTATTGGAAAACCTACTCAGAGAGTGCAGTAGGCGCAACTCTATGAAAGGCCGGGGAGGTTATCGTTCTGTCACCTTGTCATATGGTGAGCAGTGTTTGAAACGTTATGCGAACTCTATGAGGAAAGTGCCTTGTCCTCAACTTTGGGAAACAGCGCGGTGGCGAAAGCGTCGTCCCTCTAGCATCTGATCTCAGAATTGGTGGAAAAGGAATGGCGGGTCTACAGGCCACGTGCCATAAGGTCCACTCTGTAAAACAGCACTGTGGGGAAATCGTTCACCTAAAGCTTCCTTTCACCAAGCTACAAACGCTGCAGTGCACATGCGGGGGCCTAGGCGGATAGTGCCATAGGCTGCATTCTCTGAAACGAACTGTGGCTGGAACATTCTTTCAAGTAACATTTGATTTTCACGAAGCGAGAACTCATTGGAAAACCTATGCAAGGCCTACAGGGCAAGTGTCGTATACTCATCTCTGTGACACAACAGGGGGAGAAAGCGCCTTTCAAGTAGTGTCTCGTTTCACAAAGTCACAAGTCTTTGAATAGCTACGCGGAGCCTAGGCCAATAGTGCCAACTACTCAAACCTGTCAACCTACAGCCTGCAACAACCAAATTTCCACGAACATCTTCCTTCACTAAGGTAGAAGTGTTTGAAAACCTATGCGGGGAATGATGCGGAAAATGACCTTTAATCGACCCTGTGAGAGACCACGGTGGACACACCATCTTTCAAGTGACAACTTGTGTCACTAAGGTGGACGCCTTTGAAAACCCACGCGCGGCTTAGGAGGATAGTCTCATATACACAACTCTGTGAACCAACAACAGGGTGGAGAAGGAGTCTTTCACCTACCATCTGGTTTCACAAAGTGAAAATGTTTGAAAACCTACGCACGATCTACGTGGCAAGTTCCCTGTACTCCACTCTGAAACACTCGGGGGAAATGCTCTTTCACCTTAGAGCTTCTTTCACGAAGTGTGCAATGTTTGAATACACACGCGGGGCCTAGGCGGGTAGTGTCATATACTCCACTCTGTGCAACAACGTGGCGGCGCAACAATCTTCCAACTGCCATCGGGTTTCACCGAGTGAGAACTCACTGAAAACCTAGGCAGGGCCTATAATGTCAAAGTGCACTTTGTGGCAACCATGTTTCAACTAACAGCTTCTATCCCTACGTTAGAAGCGTTTCAAAACCTATGCGGGGAACGATGTGGAAAGCGACCCATAGTCGACACTGTGAGGGAATACTCTGGACAAGCCGTCTTGCAAGTAACTTCTTGTTCCACCAAGATAGAAGAGTCTGAAAACGTAAGCACGGACTAGACGGGAAGTGCCAGATGCTCAGCTCTGGGAAAACACACTGTGGTTGAAAACCTCTTTCAACTAGCACCTGATTTCAATCAGTCACCACCGTTTGAAAACTTAGGCGGGGCCTACACGGCAAGTGACAAAGAACCTGTGAAACAACAAAGCGAGGAAACTCTCTTTCAAGTAACACATCGCTTCACTAAATTAGAAGTGGTGGACAAACTATGCGGGGCATGTGCCGACAGAACCATATACTCAACTCTGTCGAAGTGCACTTGGCGAAAGCCATCTTTCAACTTACGTCTTGTATCACCAAGTTAGAAGGGTTTGACAAGCCAGGCAGGGAACGATGCGGAAAGGGACATACACACGACCCTGTGAGAGAGTACTGTGGACAAACCATCTCTCAACTAACATCTTGTACCACTACGTCAAAAACGCGTGAAAAAGCAGGCGGGGCCGATAATGACAGGGCCGTCTACTCAACTCTGCCAGACAACAAAGTGAGGAGACCATCCTCCAACTAACATCTTGTTTGACGTAGAAAACTTAGAAAATGTATGCTGGAAACGACGTGGAAGGTGTCATATAGCAGCCACTGTGAAAGATTCCTGTGCAGAAAGCGTTTTTCAACTGTCATCACGTGTCACTAAGTTACAAGTGTTTCACTCTTTCAGCTCCCACCTTGTTCACTACGTTATACACGTGGGAAAACCCATGCAGGGCTTATGCGGAAAGTGCCTTATATGTAACTCTGTGAAGAAAAAAACAAAAAAAAAACCAAAAAAAACAAAAAAAAAAAACAGTGTGGCACAACCGTCGTTAAGAAAGAGCTCGTTTCACAAAATTGGAAGAGTTTGAAACCCCGGGCGGGGCGTATAGGCAAAGCGCTCTACACCCACCTCAAGGATACAAACACTTGGGGAAACAACCTTTCACTGAACGTCTGGTCACACTAAATTACAAGCGTTGGAAAACACACGCGGGGCCGAAGTGGAGAGTGCCGTACACTCCTTTCTGGGAAAGAGCTTTGGGAGGAAACCGTCGTTCACCTACCCCGGGTCTCACTAAGTGAAACGTGTTTGGAAACCTATGTGAGGCCTACACGGAAAGTGCCATCACTTTGGGAAAAGCTGGTGGGGAAACGTTGTTTCAACTATCATCTAGTTTCACTAAGCTAAAATGGTTTCACAACTATGCGGGATCTATGCGGAAAGGGCCGTCTAGGCAACTCTGAGATAGACCACTGTGGGGAACCCATCGTCCAACTCATCTCTGGCTTCACTAAGTTAGAGGTGTTTGAAAAGCACGCGGGGCCCCACACCGAAAGTGCCCCATACTCACCTCGGGGACACAAGTCTATCTGGGAAACATCTTTCTCCCGAGGTCTGGTTGCACTCAGTATCAAGTGTTTGAAAACACACGCAGGGCGTAGCAAGATGGCGCCATACACTCACCTCTGGGAAACTACACTGTGGGGAAACCGCCTTTCAACTACCGTCTGGGGTCTCTGAGATAGAAGTGTTTGAAAACCTAGGAGAAGCCTAACGGCTAAGTGCCACATACTCAACTGTGGGAAACAACAGTGTGCTGAAACGATCTTTCAGCTAACATCTGGCCTCACGTATTGAAAACGGTTTGAAAACTATTCGGGGTCTAGGCGGAAAGTGCCACGTACTCAGCTCTGTGACACAAGACCTTGGGGAACCATCTTCCAACTAAAATATTTCACTAAGTTAGAAGTCTTTGAAAACCAGGCGGAGACTACACCAAAAGTGCCATACAGTCGCCTCTGTGAGTCACTGTGGGGAAGCCATTTTTCCAATAACATCTCTCTTCACAAAGTTGGAAGTATTTGAACACCCGTGCAGGGCCGGCGTCAAAAGTGCCAAGATAGTCAACTCTGAAACAACACTGTGGGGTTTCCACGTTTCAAGTAACCTCTTCTTGTTCCACTTAGAAGTGTTTGCAAACCTACGCCGGTACTACGCGGGAAGTGCTATAGGCTCAACTCTGTAAAACTCACGGTGGTGAAGCCATCTTTCAAAGGGCATCTGGGTTCACTTGTTGGAAGTATTTGAAAACCTACGGGGGCTTGGGCGGAAAGTGCCCTATGCTCAAGTGTGTCAAGCAGCTTTTGGGGAAACCACCTTTCAACTAACATCTTGTTTCACCGTGTGAGAAGGGTTTCAAACACTCTCCTAGGAACCATGAGAAAAGTGACATATACTGGACACAGCGAAATCGTACTGTGGAGAAACGGTCTTCCAACTCACATCTGCTGTCGCCAAGTTAGAGGGGCTGGAAAACCTCTGCGGGGCCTATGCGCAAGTGCCGTGTACTCCATTCTGTGAAACGACGCTGTAGGGAAACCATCTTGCGACTAACGTCTGGTTTCACTGTGAACTGTCTGAAAACCTACGACGTGCCATAGAGGCAACCGTGTGAAAGAGCACTCTGGGTAAAGGGTCTTTTAACCACCTGATTTAGTACGTTAGAAGCATTTGCAAAACTATGCCGGGATGAATGCAGGAAGTGCCATATACTCAACTCTGTCAAGCTGCACTTTGGCGAAACCATCTTGCAACTAACACCTTGTGCCGCTACCGTAGAAGGGTTTGAAAACCTATGGAGGGAATGATGTGGAAAGGGTCATATATACGCAGCTCCGTCCAACCGGACTTTGGGGAAACCGCCTTTCAAGTGACATCTGATTCAACTAAATTGGAAGTGTCTGAGAGCTCCTGTGTGGTCCAGACGGAAAGGGCCACCGCACTCTATGAAAGAACACTGTGGGGAAAACGTCTTTCAACGTTCTCTTTCACTAAGCCAGAAGCGTTTGTAACGCCATGCGGGGATCGATGGGGAAAGCGACGTTGTGAGAGAGTACTGGGAAGAAACCATCCTTCAACCGGCATCTTGTTTCACTAAGTGAGAACTGTTTGACAACATATGCGCGGCCGACAAAGCGTCCGAGAGTCCACTGTGTGAAAGAACACAGTGGGGGAAAAACCATCTTCTAACTAACAGCTCGTTTCGCGCAGTTGGGAGTGTTTGAAGACCTATGTGGGGATCGAGGTGGAAGGTTACGTACACCAGCCACTGTGAAAAGAACACGGTGCAGAAACCTTCTTTCAACTGATATCCTGTTTCACCTGGTGAGAAGTGTTTGAAGAACTCCGTGGGGGCTTATGCAGAAAGTGCCATATACCCTGTCAAGTCCCTGCACGTTGGGACACCCTTTCACCTAACACCTTGTTTCACTACGACAGAAGTGTTTGGAAACCCGCGCGGGGAGCTATATGGCCAGTGATGTGTATTCAATACTCGGAAAGAATACAGCGGAGAAACCAGCTTGCAACTAACGTCTCGTTTGACTAACTTAGAAGAGTCTGAAAAGTGTCTGGACGTATACACTGAGTGCTATATCCTGAAGTGTGTGAAACAACCCTGGGGGAAAGCGTCTTTCACATAACAACTCCTTTCTCTAAGTTAGCAGGCGTTGAACAGTTATGAGAGGCCTATACTGAAAATGTCATATACATACACTCACCTCTGTCAAAACTGCACCTCGGGGAAACCATCTTTCAAGTCACATCTTGTATTACTAAGTTGGAATTGCTTGACATCCTATGCAGGGAACGATGTGGAAGGTGATAGCTCCCCGATCCTGTGAAGGAGTACTGTGGAGGTACGATCTTTCCACTAACATCTTGTTTCACCAAGTGAGAACCGTTTGGAGACCCGAAGTGTACGGGCCTACGCAGAAAGTGCCATATACTCAGTTGGGTGAAACAATACTGCGGGGAAACCGTCTTGCGGCTACACTCTCGTGTCACTAAGTTAGTAGTGTTTGAAACCTATGGGGACTTATGCAGAAAGTGCCCTGTGCTCAATTGTGTGAAACAACACTGTGGTGAACCACAGGTCTTGCAAATGATATCCTGTTTCACTACATGAAGGCTGGCTGGAAACCAAAGCGGGCCCTACCAAGTAAGCACCATATAGTCAGCTGTGTGAAAGGACCTTGGTTGGAGGATCTTTGAACTAACATCTAGTTTCACTACGTTAGAAGGGTTTGAAAAACCATGCGGCGACTCTTTGGGCAGTGCCATATACTCAACTCTGACCAGCTGCACTTTGGGGAAACCACCTTTCAAGTAACATCTGATTCAACTAACCGGAAGTGTTTGGAAACCTATGCGGGGACTAGGAAGAAAGTGCCATATCCTCGACTCTGTGAGACAACACTGAGGTCAAACCATCTTTCAACTAAGCTCTTGTTTCACCATGTCAGAAGGGTTTCAAACACTTTGCTAGGAAAGATGAGGAAAGGGACATGTGCTCGGTTCTGTGAAACTATACTGTGGAGACACCACGTTTCAACTCACATCTGGTGTCTCTTAAGTTAGAAGTGTTTGGAAACGTAGGCTGGGCCTAGGCGGAAAGTGACATGCGCTCAATCATGTGAAACAACACGGTGGTGAAAGAGACGTTGACACCTTGGCTCTTGTTTCACTAAGGGAGAACGGTTCGAAAACCTATGCGGGGCCGACAAAGTGCCATTAGTCAACTGTGGGAAAGACTCTGGGTCAAGCATGTTTTCACTGACCTCTGGTTTCACTAAGTCACAAGTGCTTGGAAAACTGCGGGGACTATGTGCAAAGTGCCATACAGTCAACCCTGTCGAACGGCACTTTGACGGAACCATCTTTCAAGTAACATCTTGTATCCCTCCATCCACATTGTTTCATGTCCTATGTGGGGAACGATGTGGAAGGTGACAAACACCAGCCACTGTGAAAGGACACTGTGGAGAAATCATCTTTCACCTAACATCTTTGTACAAGCTAGCCGCGTTTGAAACCTTAGGCGGTACCCACGTGGAAAGGGCCATGTGCTCAACTCTGTCATAGTGCACTTTGGGGAGACCACCTTTCCAGAAACATCTGGTTCAACTAACTTGGAAGTGTGTGAAAACACAGGTGGGGCCTGGTCGGAAAGTGCCATACACTCAACTTTGTGAAACAACACTGCGGGGAAAGCTTCTTTCAACTAGTGTCTTGTTTCAACGTGTTGGAAATGTTTGGGAAGACGTTGCTGGGAGCGATGGGCGAAGTGACATATACTCGACCCTGTGGAAACATACTGTGGAGAAACCATCTTTCAACGCACATCCGCTGTCTCTAAGTTAGAAGCGTTTGAAAACGTATGCAGGGCCTAGGCGGAAATGCCCTACGCTCCATGCTGTGAAGCAACACTGTAGGGAAACAGTCTTTCAACTAATACCTGGTTTCACTAAGTGGGAACTGTTTGCAAACCAATGCAAAACTAACTTAACGGTGTTTGAAAACCACAATGGGGCTACAGTGAAAGCGCCACTTACTCGACTCTGTGAAACAGCACGGTCGGGGAAACAATCTTTCTCTTAACATCTGGTCTCACTCAGTTGCAAGTGTTTGAAAACAGATGCGGGGCCTATGCGGAAGGATCGTGCCATACTTTCAACGCTGTGAAAGAACGCTGTGGGGAAACCACGTTTCGACTACCATCTCGTTCCTCTAAGTCAGAGCGGTTTGAAAACCTATGAGAAGCCTAACGGCTAAGGGCCATACACTCAACTGTGTGAAACAACGACGTGGTGAAAAGATTTTTCAACTCACATCTGGTTTCACTCATTGAAAATTGTTTGAAGACTATTCGGGGTCTATGCGGAAAGGGTCGTATGCTCAAATCTGTGACACAACGTGTGGGGAAACCATCTTTCAATTAACATCTTGTATAACTAAACTGGAAGCGTTAGAAAACCTATGGGGAGCCTATGCCGAAAGTGCCATACACTCACCTATGTCAGCCTGCACTTTGCGGAAACCATCTTTAGAGTAACATCCTGTAGCACCAACTTAGGAAGGAGTGTTTGAAAAACTATGCGGGGCCAAACGCAGGAAGTACCAGATACTGACAAGTGTGGAACAACACTGTGAGAAACCGTCTTTCAACTTAAAATCTTCTTTCATTTAAGTTTAGAAGTGTTCGAAAACCTATATGCGCGGTGCATGGGGAAAGTGCCATTCTTTCCACTATCATCTGATTTCACCCAGGGTGAACTCTTTTGAAAAAACCTATGCGCAGCCTACATGGTAAGTGCCGTATACTGAACTCTGTGAAACAACCCTGTGGGGAAACGATCTTCCAACTAACATTTCGTTTCCCGACGTTAGAAGTGTTTGAAAAGCCATGCGGGACCTATGCAGAAGTGCCCTATACTCAACTCTGAAACTGAACTTTTAGGGAAGCATTTTTCAGCTAACATCTCTATGTAACTACGTTAGAAGCATTGTAAAACCTGTGTGGGGAACGATGTGGAAAGTGACATATACTGTGAGACACTGTGAGAAAATAGAGTGGACAATCCATCTTTCAATTATCTTGGGGCACTAAGTTTGAAGTGTTTGAAAACCTATGCACGGCTTATGGGGAAAGTGCCATATACTCGACTCCGTTTACATATGTGTGTGGGCAAAGCGTATGTCATCGAACCTCATGTATCACTAAGATTGAAGTGTTTGCAACCGCAAGCGGGGTCTGCAGGAACAAGGCCATATACGCCACTTGGGAAACACCACTGTGGGGAAACCATCCTTCAACTAACACCTTGTTCACTGAGAAGGGTCTGAAAACGATGCGGAGCCTTTGCTGAAAGTGGAGCACATACAGAACTCCGTGGAAACAACACTGTGGTGAAACGATCTTTCGACTAACATCTCGTTTCAAGCCAAAACTGTGTGAAAAACTTTGCGGGGCATCTGCCGACAGTGCTGTATATTCAACTCGGTGAAACTTCACTTTGCAGGAACGCTCCTTCAAGTAACATCTGGTATCACTAAGTTAGAAGTGTTTGAAAACCTCTGTGGGGAATGAGGAGGAAAGTGACACATACTGGACACCGTGAGAAAATACCGTGGACAATCCATCTTTCAACTAGCTCGTGTCACTAAGTTAGAAGTGTTTGTAAACCTAGGCGCGGCTTATGCAGACAGTGCCGTACACTCGACGCTTTGAAAAAAAAGCACTCTGGACGAAGCTTCTTTCGTGAATATGCGGTTTCAGAAAGTTAAAGCAGTTTGACAAGCAACGCATGAACTACACGGAAAGTGCCATATACGCAACTCTGTGAAACAACGCTCTGAGGAAACAATCCTTCACCTGACATCTGGTTTCAAGTTGTGTTTGAGTGCAAATGCCGGCCTAGAAGAATAGAACCATGTACTCAATTCTGTGAAACAACATTGTGGTGAAACCATCTTCCGACCACCATCTGCTTTCACTACGTTAGATGTGTTTGAAACACCTTACAGGGAGGAACACTTAAAGTGCCGTACGCTCCGCTCTGTCGAACACTACTGCGGTGAAACATACTTTCAACCAACCTCCGTTTCATTAAGTGACAAAGGTTTGAAAAGCTATGCGGGACCCACAGGACAAGCGCTATATATATTTATATATATATATATACTCCACTCTGTGAAACACTGTGGAGAAACCATAGTTCAACCAACACCTCGTTTCACTAAATAGAAGTGTTTGAAAACTTAGCGACAGAGGCAGAAAGGGCCATCTATTCAACTCTGTAAAACAATACTGCGGTGAAAGAAACTTCAACTAACACTTGGTTTCACTAAGAGAGAACTCTTTGAAGACATATGCAGGCCTACACTGTGTCATACATTCATCTCTGTGAATCGACACATGGGGAAACCATCCTTCAGCTAACATCACGTTTCACCCTGAAGTGTCTGAAAAGTTATGCGCGGGGCTGTGCCGACGGTGCCATGCACTCCATTCTGTGAAATTGGACTTTGCGGACCTTTCAACGAACATGTCGTATCGTGAAGTTGGAAGGTTTGAAAACATGCACAGCTTGTGGGGAAATGCCAGATAGTCAACTCTGAAAAACCACTGGGGAGAAACCATCTGTCGCCGAACATCTGCTTTCACATACGTAACGTAGTTTGAAAACCTAGGCGTGACCTACAAGGAAAATGCTATATACGCCACTCTAAGTAACACTCTGGTGAAATTATCCTTCAATTCACATGCGGTATATATGAGTGACAACTCTGGAAAACTCTCTGGGGTCAACATGGTAAGTGCCTTTGTAGGCACAGTGCATAAGCGCACTGGGTTTGACAACCTGTGCAGCTCCTAGCCGGGAAAACCAACACACTTCACTGTGCGAAACAAAACTATGGGGAAAGCATCTTGACAGCAACAACTCCTCTCACTGAGTTAGAGCTTGTCCAAAACCAGGGCGGGCCCTAGGCGGAAAGCGCCATATACGCAATTCTTTCCGTCAGACAACACTGTGGGGAATCCATCTTCCCACTACCATCTGGTTTCACTAAGTTACCGGAGTTTGAACAGCCCGGCAGGGAATTACGCGGACTGTGCCATATACTCAACTCCCTGAAACAACAGTGTGCTGAAGCTCTCTGTCAACACTTGGTTTCAGAAACAAAGCAGTTTCAACACCTAAGCGTGACCTACATGGAAAGTGCCATATGCGCAACTCTTGAAACAGCACTGTGGTGAAACCACGTTTCACCTGAAACCTGCCTCCACTAAAGCTACAAATGTTGGAACACACGTGCGGGGCCCAGGCGGAGAGTGGCATTTACTACCTTCTGTGAAATATGCTGGGTGAAACATTCCCTCCACTAACATCGGATTTCACCCAGCGAGAACTATTGGAAAACCTACTCAGAGAGTGCAGTAGGCGCAACTCTATGAAAGGCCGGGGAGGTTATCGTTCTGTCACCTTGTCATATGGTGAGCAGTGTTTGAAACGTTATGCGAACTCTATGAGGAAAGTGCCTTGTCCTCAACTTTGGGAAACAGCGCGGTGGCGAAAGCGTCGTCCCTCTAGCATCTGATCTCAGAATTGGTGGAAAAGGAATGGCGGGTCTACAGGCCACGTGCCATAAGGTCCACTCTGTAAAACAGCACTGTGGGGAAATCGTTCACCTAAAGCTTCCTTTCACCAAGCTACAAACGCTGCAGTGCACATGCGGGGGCCTAGGCGGATAGTGCCATAGGCTGCATTCTCTGAAACGAACTGTGGCTGGAACATTCTTTCAAGTAACATTTGATTTTCACGAAGCGAGAACTCATTGGAAAACCTATGCAAGGCCTACAGGGCAAGTGTCGTATACTCATCTCTGTGACACAACAGGGGGAGAAAGCGCCTTTCAAGTAGTGTCTCGTTTCACAAAGTCACAAGTCTTTGAATAGCTACGCGGAGCCTAGGCCAATAGTGCCAACTACTCAAACCTGTCAACCTACAGCCTGCAACAACCAAATTTCCACGAACATCTTCCTTCACTAAGGTAGAAGTGTTTGAAAACCTATGCGGGGAATGATGCGGAAAATGACCTTTAATCGACCCTGTGAGAGACCACGGTGGACACACCATCTTTCAAGTGACAACTTGTGTCACTAAGGTGGACGCCTTTGAAAACCCACGCGCGGCTTAGGAGGATAGTCTCATATACACAACTCTGTGAACCAACAACAGGGTGGAGAAGGAGTCTTTCACCTACCATCTGGTTTCACAAAGTGAAAATGTTTGAAAACCTACGCACGATCTACGTGGCAAGTTCCCTGTACTCCACTCTGAAACACTCGGGGGAAATGCTCTTTCACCTTAGAGCTTCTTTCACGAAGTGTGCAATGTTTGAATACACACGCGGGGCCTAGGCGGGTAGTGTCATATACTCCACTCTGTGCAACAACGTGGCGGCGCAACAATCTTCCAACTGCCATCGGGTTTCACCGAGTGAGAACTCACTGAAAACCTAGGCAGGGCCTATAATGTCAAAGTGCACTTTGTGGCAACCATGTTTCAACTAACAGCTTCTATCCCTACGTTAGAAGCGTTTCAAAACCTATGTGGGGAACGATGTGGAAAGCGACCCATAGTCGACACTGTGAGGGAATACTCTGGACAAGCCGTCTTGCAAGTAACTTCTTGTTCCACCAAGATAGAAGAGTCTGAAAACGTAAGCACGGACTAGACGGGAAGTGCCAGATGCTCAGCTCTGGGAAAACACACTGTGGTTGAAAACCTCTTTCAACTAGCACCTGATTTCAATCAGTCACCACCGTTTGAAAACTTAGGCGGGGCCTACACGGCAAGTGACAAAGAACCTGTGAAACAACAAAGCGAGGAAACTCTCTTTCAAGTAACACATCGCTTCACTAAATTAGAAGTGGTGGACAAACTATGCGGGGCATGTGCCGACAGAACCATATACTCAACTCTGTCGAAGTGCACTTGGCGAAAGCCATCTTTCAACTTACGTCTTGTATCACCAAGTTAGAAGGGTTTGACAAGCCAGGCAGGGAACGATGCGGAAAGGGACATACACACGACCCTGTGAGAGAGTACTGTGGACAAACCATCTCTCAACTAACATCTTGTACCACTACGTCAAAAACGCGTGAAAAAGCAGGCGGGGCCGATAATGACAGGGCCGTCTACTCAACTCTGCCAGACAACAAAGTGAGGAGACCATCCTCCAACTAACATCTTGTTTGACGTAGAAAACTTAGAAAATGTATGCTGGAAACGACGTGGAAGGTGTCATATAGCAGCCACTGTGAAAGATTCCTGTGCAGAAAGCGTTTTTCAACTGTCATCACGTGTCACTAAGTTACAAGTGTTTCACTCTTTCAGCTCCCACCTTGTTCACTACGTTATACACGTGGGAAAACCCATGCAGGGCTTATGCGGAAAGTGCCTTATATGTAACTCTGTGAAGAAAAAAACAAAAAAAAAACCAAAAAAAACAAAAAAAAAAAACAGTGTGGCACAACCGTCGTTAAGAAAGAGCTCGTTTCACAAAATTGGAAGAGTTTGAAACCCCGGGCGGGGCGTATAGGCAAAGCGCTCTACACCCACCTCAAGGATACAAACACTTGGGGAAACAACCTTTCACTGAACGTCTGGTCACACTAAATTACAAGCGTTGGAAAACACACGCGGGGCCGAAGTGGAGAGTGCCGTACACTCCTTTCTGGGAAAGAGCTTTGGGAGGAAACCGTCGTTCACCTACCCCGGGTCTCACTAAGTGAAACGTGTTTGGAAACCTATGTGAGGCCTACACGGAAAGTGCCATCACTTTGGGAAAAGCTGGTGGGGAAACGTTGTTTCAACTATCATCTAGTTTCACTAAGCTAAAATGGTTTCACAACTATGCGGGATCTATGCGGAAAGGGCCGTCTAGGCAACTCTGAGATAGACCACTGTGGGGAACCCATCGTCCAACTCATCTCTGGCTTCACTAAGTTAGAGGTGTTTGAAAAGCACGCGGGGCCCCACACCGAAAGTGCCCCATACTCACCTCGGGGACACAAGTCTATCTGGGAAACATCTTTCTCCCGAGGTCTGGTTGCACTCAGTATCAAGTGTTTGAAAACACACGCAGGGCGTAGCAAGATGGCGCCATACACTCACCTCTGGGAAACTACACTGTGGGGAAACCGCCTTTCAACTACCGTCTGGGGTCTCTGAGATAGAAGTGTTTGAAAACCTAGGAGAAGCCTAACGGCTAAGTGCCACATACTCAACTGTGGGAAACAACAGTGTGCTGAAACGATCTTTCAGCTAACATCTGGCCTCACGTATTGAAAACGGTTTGAAAACTATTCGGGGTCTAGGCGGAAAGTGCCACGTACTCAGCTCTGTGACACAAGACCTTGGGGAACCATCTTCCAACTAAAATATTTCACTAAGTTAGAAGTCTTTGAAAACCAGGCGGAGACTACACCAAAAGTGCCATACAGTCGCCTCTGTGAGTCACTGTGGGGAAGCCATTTTTCCAATAACATCTCTCTTCACAAAGTTGGAAGTATTTGAACACCCGTGCAGGGCCGGCGTCAAAAGTGCCAAGATAGTCAACTCTGAAACAACACTGTGGGGTTTCCACGTTTCAAGTAACCTCTTCTTGTTCCACTTAGAAGTGTTTGCAAACCTACGCCGGTACTACGCGGGAAGTGCTATAGGCTCAACTCTGTAAAACTCACGGTGGTGAAGCCATCTTTCAAAGGGCATCTGGGTTCACTTGTTGGAAGTATTTGAAAACCTACGGGGGCTTGGGCGGAAAGTGCCCTATGCTCAAGTGTGTCAAGCAGCTTTTGGGGAAACCACCTTTCAACTAACATCTTGTTTCACCGTGTGAGAAGGGTTTCAAACACTCTCCTAGGAACCATGAGAAAAGTGACATATACTGGACACAGCGAAATCGTACTGTGGAGAAACGGTCTTCCAACTCACATCTGCTGTCGCCAAGTTAGAGGGGCTGGAAAACCTCTGCGGGGCCTATGCGCAAGTGCCGTGTACTCCATTCTGTGAAACGACGCTGTAGGGAAACCATCTTGCGACTAACGTCTGGTTTCACTGTGAACTGTCTGAAAACCTACGACGTGCCATAGAGGCAACCGTGTGAAAGAGCACTCTGGGTAAAGGGTCTTTTAACCACCTGATTTAGTACGTTAGAAGCATTTGCAAAACTATGCCGGGATGAATGCAGGAAGTGCCATATACTCAACTCTGTCAAGCTGCACTTTGGCGAAACCATCTTGCAACTAACACCTTGTGCCGCTACCGTAGAAGGGTTTGAAAACCTATGGAGGGAATGATGTGGAAAGGGTCATATATACGCAGCTCCGTCCAACCGGACTTTGGGGAAACCGCCTTTCAAGTGACATCTGATTCAACTAAATTGGAAGTGTCTGAGAGCTCCTGTGTGGTCCAGACGGAAAGGGCCACCGCACTCTATGAAAGAACACTGTGGGGAAAACGTCTTTCAACGTTCTCTTTCACTAAGCCAGAAGCGTTTGTAACGCCATGCGGGGATCGATGGGGAAAGCGACGTTGTGAGAGAGTACTGGGAAGAAACCATCCTTCAACCGGCATCTTGTTTCACTAAGTGAGAACTGTTTGACAACATATGCGCGGCCGACAAAGCGTCCGAGAGTCCACTGTGTGAAAGAACACAGTGGGGGAAAAACCATCTTCTAACTAACAGCTCGTTTCGCGCAGTTGGGAGTGTTTGAAGACCTATGTGGGGATCGAGGTGGAAGGTTACGTACACCAGCCACTGTGAAAAGAACACGGTGCAGAAACCTTCTTTCAACTGATATCCTGTTTCACCTGGTGAGAAGTGTTTGAAGAACTCCGTGGGGGCTTATGCAGAAAGTGCCATATACCCTGTCAAGTCCCTGCACGTTGGGACACCCTTTCACCTAACACCTTGTTTCACTACGACAGAAGTGTTTGGAAACCCGCGCGGGGAGCTATATGGCCAGTGATGTGTATTCAATACTCGGAAAGAATACAGCGGAGAAACCAGCTTGCAACTAACGTCTCGTTTGACTAACTTAGAAGAGTCTGAAAAGTGTCTGGACGTATACACTGAGTGCTATATCCTGAAGTGTGTGAAACAACCCTGGGGGAAAGCGTCTTTCACATAACAACTCCTTTCTCTAAGTTAGCAGGCGTTGAACAGTTATGAGAGGCCTATACTGAAAATGTCATATACATACACTCACCTCTGTCAAAACTGCACCTCGGGGAAACCATCTTTCAAGTCACATCTTGTATTACTAAGTTGGAATTGCTTGACATCCTATGCAGGGAACGATGTGGAAGGTGATAGCTCCCCGATCCTGTGAAGGAGTACTGTGGAGGTACGATCTTTCCACTAACATCTTGTTTCACCAAGTGAGAACCGTTTGGAGACCCGAAGTGTACGGGCCTACGCAGAAAGTGCCATATACTCAGTTGGGTGAAACAATACTGCGGGGAAACCGTCTTGCGGCTACACTCTCGTGTCACTAAGTTAGTAGTGTTTGAAACCTATGGGGACTTATGCAGAAAGTGCCCTGTGCTCAATTGTGTGAAACAACACTGTGGTGAACCACAGGTCTTGCAAATGATATCCTGTTTCACTACATGAAGGCTGGCTGGAAACCAAAGCGGGCCCTACCAAGTAAGCACCATATAGTCAGCTGTGTGAAAGGACCTTGGTTGGAGGATCTTTGAACTAACATCTAGTTTCACTACGTTAGAAGGGTTTGAAAAACCATGCGGCGACTCTTTGGGCAGTGCCATATACTCAACTCTGACCAGCTGCACTTTGGGGAAACCACCTTTCAAGTAACATCTGATTCAACTAACCGGAAGTGTTTGGAAACCTATGCGGGGACTAGGAAGAAAGTGCCATATCCTCGACTCTGTGAGACAACACTGAGGTCAAACCATCTTTCAACTAAGCTCTTGTTTCACCATGTCAGAAGGGTTTCAAACACTTTGCTAGGAAAGATGAGGAAAGGGACATGTGCTCGGTTCTGCGAAACTATACTGTGGAGACACCACGTTTCAACTCACATCTGGTGTCTCTTAAGTTAGAAGTGTTTGGAAACGTAGGCTGGGCCTAGGCGGAAAGTGACATGCGCTCAATCATGTGAAACAACACGGTGGTGAAAGAGACGTTGACACCTTGGCTCTTGTTTCACTAAGGGAGAACGGTTCGAAAACCTATGCGGGGCCGACAAAGTGCCATTAGTCAACTGTGGGAAAGACTCTGGGTCAAGCATGTTTTCACTGACCTCTGGTTTCACTAAGTCACAAGTGCTTGGAAAACTGCGGGGACTATGTGCAAAGTGCCATACAGTCAACCCTGTCGAACGGCACTTTGACGGAACCATCTTTCAAGTAACATCTTGTATCCCTCCATCCACATTGTTTCATGTCCTATGTGGGGAACGATGTGGAAGGTGACAAACACCAGCCACTGTGAAAGGACACTGTGGAGAAATCATCTTTCACCTAACATCTTTGTACAAGCTAGCCGCGTTTGAAACCTTAGGCGGTACCCACGTGGAAAGGGCCATGTGCTCAACTCTGTCATAGTGCACTTTGGGGAGACCACCTTTCCAGAAACATCTGGTTCAACTAACTTGGAAGTGTGTGAAAACACAGGTGGGGCCTGGTCGGAAAGTGCCATACACTCAACTTTGTGAAACAACACTGCGGGGAAAGCTTCTTTCAACTAGTGTCTTGTTTCAACGTGTTGGAAATGTTTGGGAAGACGTTGCTGGGAGCGATGGGCGAAGTGACATATACTCGACCCTGTGGAAACATACTGTGGAGAAACCATCTTTCAACGCACATCCGCTGTCTCTAAGTTAGAAGCGTTTGAAAACGTATGCAGGGCCTAGGCGGAAATGCCCTACGCTCCATGCTGTGAAGCAACACTGTAGGGAAACAGTCTTTCAACTAATACCTGGTTTCACTAAGTGGGAACTGTTTGCAAACCAATGCAAAACTAACTTAACGGTGTTTGAAAACCACAATGGGGCTACAGTGAAAGCGCCACTTACTCGACTCTGTGAAACAGCACGGTCGGGGAAACAATCTTTCTCTTAACATCTGGTCTCACTCAGTTGCAAGTGTTTGAAAACAGATGCGGGGCCTATGCGGAAGGATCGTGCCATACTTTCAACGCTGTGAAAGAACGCTGTGGGGAAACCACGTTTCGACTACCATCTCGTTCCTCTAAGTCAGAGCGGTTTGAAAACCTATGAGAAGCCTAACGGCTAAGGGCCATACACTCAACTGTGTGAAACAACGACGTGGTGAAAAGATTTTTCAACTCACATCTGGTTTCACTCATTGAAAATTGTTTGAAGACTATTCGGGGTCTATGCGGAAAGGGTCGTATGCTCAAATCTGTGACACAACGTGTGGGGAAACCATCTTTCAATTAACATCTTGTATAACTAAACTGGAAGCGTTAGAAAACCTATGGGGAGCCTATGCCGAAAGTGCCATACACTCACCTATGTCAGCCTGCACTTTGCGGAAACCATCTTTAGAGTAACATCCTGTAGCACCAACTTAGGAAGGAGTGTTTGAAAAACTATGCGGGGCCAAACGCAGGAAGTACCAGATACTGACAAGTGTGGAACAACACTGTGAGAAACCGTCTTTCAACTTAAAATCTTCTTTCATTTAAGTTTAGAAGTGTTCGAAAACCTATATGCGCGGTGCATGGGGAAAGTGCCATTCTTTCCACTATCATCTGATTTCACCCAGGGTGAACTCTTTTGAAAAAACCTATGCGCAGCCTACATGGTAAGTGCCGTATACTGAACTCTGTGAAACAACCCTGTGGGGAAACGATCTTCCAACTAACATTTCGTTTCCCGACGTTAGAAGTGTTTGAAAAGCCATGCGGGACCTATGCAGAAGTGCCCTATACTCAACTCTGAAACTGAACTTTTAGGGAAGCATTTTTCAGCTAACATCTCTATGTAACTACGTTAGAAGCATTGTAAAACCTGTGTGGGGAACGATGTGGAAAGTGACATATACTGTGAGACACTGTGAGAAAATAGAGTGGACAATCCATCTTTCAATTATCTTGGGGCACTAAGTTTGAAGTGTTTGAAAACCTATGCACGGCTTATGGGGAAAGTGCCATATACTCGACTCCGTTTACATATGTGTGTGGGCAAAGCGTATGTCATCGAACCTCATGTATCACTAAGATTGAAGTGTTTGCAACCGCAAGCGGGGTCTGCAGGAACAAGGCCATATACGCCACTTGGGAAACACCACTGTGGGGAAACCATCCTTCAACTAACACCTTGTTCACTGAGAAGGGTCTGAAAACGATGCGGAGCCTTTGCTGAAAGTGGAGCACATACAGAACTCCGTGGAAACAACACTGTGGTGAAACGATCTTTCGACTAACATCTCGTTTCAAGCCAAAACTGTGTGAAAAACTTTGCGGGGCATCTGCCGACAGTGCTGTATATTCAACTCGGTGAAACTTCACTTTGCAGGAACGCTCCTTCAAGTAACATCTGGTATCACTAAGTTAGAAGTGTTTGAAAACCTCTGTGGGGAATGAGGAGGAAAGTGACACATACTGGACACCGTGAGAAAATACCGTGGACAATCCATCTTTCAACTAGCTCGTGTCACTAAGTTAGAAGTGTTTGTAAACCTAGGCGCGGCTTATGCAGACAGTGCCGTACACTCGACGCTTTGAAAAAAAAGCACTCTGGACGAAGCTTCTTTCGTGAATATGCGGTTTCAGAAAGTTAAAGCAGTTTGACAAGCAACGCATGAACTACACGGAAAGTGCCATATACGCAACTCTGTGAAACAACGCTCTGAGGAAACAATCCTTCACCTGACATCTGGTTTCAAGTTGTGTTTGAGTGCAAATGCCGGCCTAGAAGAATAGAACCATGTACTCAATTCTGTGAAACAACATTGTGGTGAAACCATCTTCCGACCACCATCTGCTTTCACTACGTTAGATGTGTTTGAAACACCTTACAGGGAGGAACACTTAAAGTGCCGTACGCTCCGCTCTGTCGAACACTACTGCGGTGAAACATACTTTCAACCAACCTCCGTTTCATTAAGTGACAAAGGTTTGAAAAGCTATGCGGGACCCACAGGACAAGCGCTATATATATTTATATATATATATATACTCCACTCTGTGAAACACTGTGGAGAAACCATAGTTCAACCAACACCTCGTTTCACTAAATAGAAGTGTTTGAAAACTTAGCGACAGAGGCAGAAAGGGCCATCTATTCAACTCTGTAAAACAATACTGCGGTGAAAGAAACTTCAACTAACACTTGGTTTCACTAAGAGAGAACTCTTTGAAGACATATGCAGGCCTACACTGTGTCATACATTCATCTCTGTGAATCGACACATGGGGAAACCATCCTTCAGCTAACATCACGTTTCACCCTGAAGTGTCTGAAAAGTTATGCGCGGGGCTGTGCCGACGGTGCCATGCACTCCATTCTGTGAAATTGGACTTTGCGGACCTTTCAACGAACATGTCGTATCGTGAAGTTGGAAGGTTTGAAAACATGCACAGCTTGTGGGGAAATGCCAGATAGTCAACTCTGAAAAACCACTGGGGAGAAACCATCTGTCGCCGAACATCTGCTTTCACATACGTAACGTAGTTTGAAAACCTAGGCGTGACCTACAAGGAAAATGCTATATACGCCACTCTAAGTAACACTCTGGTGAAATTATCCTTCAATTCACATGCGGTATATATGAGTGACAACTCTGGAAAACTCTCTGGGGTCAACATGGTAAGTGCCTTTGTAGGCACAGTGCATAAGCGCACTGGGTTTGACAACCTGTGCAGCTCCTAGCCGGGAAAACCAACACACTTCACTGTGCGAAACAAAACTATGGGGAAAGCATCTTGACAGCAACAACTCCTCTCACTGAGTTAGAGCTTGTCCAAAACCAGGGCGGGCCCTAGGCGGAAAGCGCCATATACGCAATTCTTTCCGTCAGACAACACTGTGGGGAATCCATCTTCCCACTACCATCTGGTTTCACTAAGTTACCGGAGTTTGAACAGCCCGGCAGGGAATTACGCGGACTGTGCCATATACTCAACTCCCTGAAACAACAGTGTGCTGAAGCTCTCTGTCAACACTTGGTTTCAGAAACAAAGCAGTTTCAACACCTAAGCGTGACCTACATGGAAAGTGCCATATGCGCAACTCTTGAAACAGCACTGTGGTGAAACCACGTTTCACCTGAAACCTGCCTCCACTAAAGCTACAAATGTTGGAACACACGTGCGGGGCCCAGGCGGAGAGTGGCATTTACTACCTTCTGTGAAATATGCTGGGTGAAACATTCCCTCCACTAACATCGGATTTCACCCAGCGAGAACTATTGGAAAACCTACTCAGAGAGTGCAGTAGGCGCAACTCTATGAAAGGCCGGGGAGGTTATCGTTCTGTCACCTTGTCATATGGTGAGCAGTGTTTGAAACGTTATGCGAACTCTATGAGGAAAGTGCCTTGTCCTCAACTTTGGGAAACAGCGCGGTGGCGAAAGCGTCGTCCCTCTAGCATCTGATCTCAGAATTGGTGGAAAAGGAATGGCGGGTCTACAGGCCACGTGCCATAAGGTCCACTCTGTAAAACAGCACTGTGGGGAAATCGTTCACCTAAAGCTTCCTTTCACCAAGCTACAAACGCTGCAGTGCACATGCGGGGGCCTAGGCGGATAGTGCCATAGGCTGCATTCTCTGAAACGAACTGTGGCTGGAACATTCTTTCAAGTAACATTTGATTTTCACGAAGCGAGAACTCATTGGAAAACCTATGCAAGGCCTACAGGGCAAGTGTCGTATACTCATCTCTGTGACACAACAGGGGGAGAAAGCGCCTTTCAAGTAGTGTCTCGTTTCACAAAGTCACAAGTCTTTGAATAGCTACGCGGAGCCTAGGCCAATAGTGCCAACTACTCAAACCTGTCAACCTACAGCCTGCAACAACCAAATTTCCACGAACATCTTCCTTCACTAAGGTAGAAGTGTTTGAAAACCTATGCGGGGAATGATGCGGAAAATGACCTTTAATCGACCCTGTGAGAGACCACGGTGGACACACCATCTTTCAAGTGACAACTTGTGTCACTAAGGTGGACGCCTTTGAAAACCCACGCGCGGCTTAGGAGGATAGTCTCATATACACAACTCTGTGAACCAACAACAGGGTGGAGAAGGAGTCTTTCACCTACCATCTGGTTTCACAAAGTGAAAATGTTTGAAAACCTACGCACGATCTACGTGGCAAGTTCCCTGTACTCCACTCTGAAACACTCGGGGGAAATGCTCTTTCACCTTAGAGCTTCTTTCACGAAGTGTGCAATGTTTGAATACACACGCGGGGCCTAGGCGGGTAGTGTCATATACTCCACTCTGTGCAACAACGTGGCGGCGCAACAATCTTCCAACTGCCATCGGGTTTCACCGAGTGAGAACTCACTGAAAACCTAGGCAGGGCCTATAATGTCAAAGTGCACTTTGTGGCAACCATGTTTCAACTAACAGCTTCTATCCCTACGTTAGAAGCGTTTCAAAACCTATGCGGGGAACGATGTGGAAAGCGACCCATAGTCGACACTGTGAGGGAATACTCTGGACAAGCCGTCTTGCAAGTAACTTCTTGTTCCACCAAGATAGAAGAGTCTGAAAACGTAAGCACGGACTAGACGGGAAGTGCCAGATGCTCAGCTCTGGGAAAACACACTGTGGTTGAAAACCTCTTTCAACTAGCACCTGATTTCAATCAGTCACCACCGTTTGAAAACTTAGGCGGGGCCTACACGGCAAGTGACAAAGAACCTGTGAAACAACAAAGCGAGGAAACTCTCTTTCAAGTAACACATCGCTTCACTAAATTAGAAGTGGTGGACAAACTATGCGGGGCATGTGCCGACAGAACCATATACTCAACTCTGTCGAAGTGCACTTGGCGAAAGCCATCTTTCAACTTACGTCTTGTATCACCAAGTTAGAAGGGTTTGACAAGCCAGGCAGGGAACGATGCGGAAAGGGACATACACACGACCCTGTGAGAGAGTACTGTGGACAAACCATCTCTCAACTAACATCTTGTACCACTACGTCAAAAACGCGTGAAAAAGCAGGCGGGGCCGATAATGACAGGGCCGTCTACTCAACTCTGCCAGACAACAAAGTGAGGAGACCATCCTCCAACTAACATCTTGTTTGACGTAGAAAACTTAGAAAATGTATGCTGGAAACGACGTGGAAGGTGTCATATAGCAGCCACTGTGAAAGATTCCTGTGCAGAAAGCGTTTTTCAACTGTCATCACGTGTCACTAAGTTACAAGTGTTTCACTCTTTCAGCTCCCACCTTGTTCACTACGTTATACACGTGGGAAAACCCATGCAGGGCTTATGCGGAAAGTGCCTTATATGTAACTCTGTGAAGAAAAAAACAAAAAACAAAACAAAAAAAAAAAAAAAACAGTGTGGCACAACCGTCGTTAAGAAAGAGCTCGTTTCACAAAATTGGAAGAGTTTGAAACCCCGGGCGGGGCGTATAGGCAAAGCGCTCTACACCCACCTCAAGGATACAAACACTTGGGGAAACAACCTTTCACTGAACGTCTGGTCACACTAAATTACAAGCGTTGGAAAACACACGCGGGGCCGAAGTGGAGAGTGCCGTACACTCCTTTCTGGGAAAGAGCTTTGGGAGGAAACCGTCGTTCACCTACCCCGGGTCTCACTAAGTGAAACGTGTTTGGAAACCTATGTGAGGCCTACACGGAAAGTGCCATCACTTTGGGAAAAGCTGGTGGGGAAACGTTGTTTCAACTATCATCTAGTTTCACTAAGCTAAAATGGTTTCACAACTATGCGGGATCTATGCGGAAAGGGCCGTCTAGGCAACTCTGAGATAGACCACTGTGGGGAACCCATCGTCCAACTCATCTCTGGCTTCACTAAGTTAGAGGTGTTTGAAAAGCACGCGGGGCCCCACACCGAAAGTGCCCCATACTCACCTCGGGGACACAAGTCTATCTGGGAAACATCTTTCTCCCGAGGTCTGGTTGCACTCAGTATCAAGTGTTTGAAAACACACGCAGGGCGTAGCAAGATGGCGCCATACACTCACCTCTGGGAAACTACACCGTGGGGAAACCGCCTTTCAACTACCGTCTGGGGTCTCTGAGATAGAAGTGTTTGAAAACCTAGGAGAAGCCTAACGGCTAAGTGCCACATACTCAACTGTGGGAAACAACAGTGTGCTGAAACGATCTTTCAGCTAACATCTGGCCTCACGTATTGAAAACGGTTTGAAAACTATTCGGGGTCTAGGCGGAAAGTGCCACGTACTCAGCTCTGTGACACAAGACCTTGGGGAACCATCTTCCAACTAAAATATTTCACTAAGTTAGAAGTCTTTGAAAACCAGGCGGAGACTACACCAAAAGTGCCATACAGTCGCCTCTGTGAGTCACTGTGGGGAAGCCATTTTTCCAATAACATCTCTCTTCACAAAGTTGGAAGTATTTGAACACCCGTGCAGGGCCGGCGTCAAAAGTGCCAAGATAGTCAACTCTGAAACAACACTGTGGGGTTTCCACGTTTCAAGTAACCTCTTCTTGTTCCACTTAGAAGTGTTTGCAAACCTACGCCGGTACTACGCGGGAAGTGCTATAGGCTCAACTCTGTAAAACTCACGGTGGTGAAGCCATCTTTCAAAGGGCATCTGGGTTCACTTGTTGGAAGTACTTGAAAACCTACGGGGGCTTGGGCGGAAAGTGCCCTATGCTCAAGTGTGTCAAGCAGCTTTTGGGGAAACCACCTTTCAACTAACATCTTGTTTCACCGTGTGAGAAGGGTTTCAAACACTCTCCTAGGAACCATGAGAAAAGTGACATATACTGGACACAGCGAAATCGTACTGTGGAGAAACGGTCTTCCAACTCACATCTGCTGTCGCCAAGTTAGAGGGGCTGGAAAACCTCTGCGGGGCCTATGCGCAAGTGCCGTGTACTCCATTCTGTGAAACGACGCTGTAGGGAAACCATCTTGCGACTAACGTCTGGTTTCACTGTGAACTGTCTGAAAACCTACGACGTGCCATAGAGGCAACCGTGTGAAAGAGCACTCTGGGTAAAGGGTCTTTTAACCACCTGATTTAGTACGTTAGAAGCATTTGCAAAACTATGCCGGGATGAATGCAGGAAGTGCCATATACTCAACTCTGTCAAGCTGCACTTTGGCGAAACCATCTTGCAACTAACACCTTGTGCCGCTACCGTAGAAGGGTTTGAAAACCTATGGAGGGAATGATGTGGAAAGGGTCATATATACGCAGCTCCGTCCAACCGGACTTTGGGGAAACCGCCTTTCAAGTGACATCTGATTCAACTAAATTGGAAGTGTCTGAGAGCTCCTGTGTGGTCCAGACGGAAAGGGCCACCGCACTCTATGAAAGAACACTGTGGGGAAAACGTCTTTCAACGTTCTCTTTCACTAAGCCAGAAGCGTTTGTAACGCCATGCGGGGATCGATGGGGAAAGCGACGTTGTGAGAGAGTACTGGGAAGAAACCATCCTTCAACCGGCATCTTGTTTCACTAAGTGAGAACTGTTTGACAACATATGCGCGGCCGACAAAGCGTCCGAGAGTCCACTGTGTGAAAGAACACAGTGGGGGAAAAACCATCTTCTAACTAACAGCTCGTTTCGCGCAGTTGGGAGTGTTTGAAGACCTATGTGGGGATCGAGGTGGAAGGTTACGTACACCAGCCACTGTGAAAAGAACACGGTGCAGAAACCTTCTTTCAACTGATATCCTGTTTCACCTGGTGAGAAGTGTTTGAAGAACTCCGTGGGGGCTTATGCAGAAAGTGCCATATACCCTGTCAAGTCCCTGCACGTTGGGACACCCTTTCACCTAACACCTTGTTTCACTACGACAGAAGTGTTTGGAAACCCGCGCGGGGAGCTATATGGCCAGTGATGTGTATTCAATACTCGGAAAGAATACAGCGGAGAAACCAGCTTGCAACTAACGTCTCGTTTGACTAACTTAGAAGAGTCTGAAAAGTGTCTGGACGTATACACTGAGTGCTATATCCTGAAGTGTGTGAAACAACCCTGGGGGAAAGCGTCTTTCACATAACAACTCCTTTCTCTAAGTTAGCAGGCGTTGAACAGTTATGAGAGGCCTATACTGAAAATGTCATATACATACACTCACCTCTGTCAAAACTGCACCTCGGGGAAACCATCTTTCAAGTCACATCTTGTATTACTAAGTTGGAATTGCTTGACATCCTATGCAGGGAACGATGTGGAAGGTGATAGCTCCCCGATCCTGTGAAGGAGTACTGTGGAGGTACGATCTTTCCACTAACATCTTGTTTCACCAAGTGAGAACCGTTTGGAGACCCGAAGTGTACGGGCCTACGCAGAAAGTGCCATATACTCAGTTGGGTGAAACAATACTGCGGGGAAACCGTCTTGCGGCTACACTCTCGTGTCACTAAGTTAGTAGTGTTTGAAACCTATGGGGACTTATGCAGAAAGTGCCCTGTGCTCAATTGTGTGAAACAACACTGTGGTGAACCACAGGTCTTGCAAATGATATCCTGTTTCACTACATGAAGGCTGGCTGGAAACCAAAGCGGGCCCTACCAAGTAAGCACCATATAGTCAGCTGTGTGAAAGGACCTTGGTTGGAGGATCTTTGAACTAACATCTAGTTTCACTACGTTAGAAGGGTTTGAAAAACCATGCGGCGACTCTTTGGGCAGTGCCATATACTCAACTCTGACCAGCTGCACTTTGGGGAAACCACCTTTCAAGTAACATCTGATTCAACTAACCGGAAGTGTTTGGAAACCTATGCGGGGACTAGGAAGAAAGTGCCATATCCTCGACTCTGTGAGACAACACTGAGGTCAAACCATCTTTCAACTAAGCTCTTGTTTCACCATGTCAGAAGGGTTTCAAACACTTTGCTAGGAAAGATGAGGAAAGGGACATGTGCTCGGTTCTGCGAAACTATACTGTGGAGACACCACGTTTCAACTCACATCTGGTGTCTCTTAAGTTAGAAGTGTTTGGAAACGTAGGCTGGGCCTAGGCGGAAAGTGACATGCGCTCAATCATGTGAAACAACACGGTGGTGAAAGAGACGTTGACACCTTGGCTCTTGTTTCACTAAGGGAGAACGGTTCGAAAACCTATGCGGGGCCGACAAAGTGCCATTAGTCAACTGTGGGAAAGACTCTGGGTCAAGCATGTTTTCACTGACCTCTGGTTTCACTAAGTCACAAGTGCTTGGAAAACTGCGGGGACTATGTGCAAAGTGCCATACAGTCAACCCTGTCGAACGGCACTTTGACGGAACCATCTTTCAAGTAACATCTTGTATCCCTCCATCCACATTGTTTCATGTCCTATGTGGGGAACGATGTGGAAGGTGACAAACACCAGCCACTGTGAAAGGACACTGTGGAGAAATCATCTTTCACCTAACATCTTTGTACAAGCTAGCCGCGTTTGAAACCTTAGGCGGTACCCACGTGGAAAGGGCCATGTGCTCAACTCTGTCATAGTGCACTTTGGGGAGACCACCTTTCCAGAAACATCTGGTTCAACTAACTTGGAAGTGTGTGAAAACACAGGTGGGGCCTGGTCGGAAAGTGCCATACACTCAACTTTGTGAAACAACACTGCGGGGAAAGCTTCTTTCAACTAGTGTCTTGTTTCAACGTGTTGGAAATGTTTGGGAAGACGTTGCTGGGAGCGATGGGCGAAGTGACATATACTCGACCCTGTGGAAACATACTGTGGAGAAACCATCTTTCAACGCACATCCGCTGTCTCTAAGTTAGAAGCGTTTGAAAACGTATGCAGGGCCTAGGCGGAAATGCCCTACGCTCCATGCTGTGAAGCAACACTGTAGGGAAACAGTCTTTCAACTAATACCTGGTTTCACTAAGTGGGAACTGTTTGCAAACCAATGCAAAACTAACTTAACGGTGTTTGAAAACCACAATGGGGCTACAGTGAAAGCGCCACTTACTCGACTCTGTGAAACAGCACGGTCGGGGAAACAATCTTTCTCTTAACATCTGGTCTCACTCAGTTGCAAGTGTTTGAAAACAGATGCGGGGCCTATGCGGAAGGATCGTGCCATACTTTCAACGCTGTGAAAGAACGCTGTGGGGAAACCACGTTTCGACTACCATCTCGTTCCTCTAAGTCAGAGCGGTTTGAAAACCTATGAGAAGCCTAACGGCTAAGGGCCATACACTCAACTGTGTGAAACAACGACGTGGTGAAAAGATTTTTCAACTCACATCTGGTTTCACTCATTGAAAATTGTTTGAAGACTATTCGGGGTCTATGCGGAAAGGGTCGTATGCTCAAATCTGTGACACAACGTGTGGGGAAACCATCTTTCAATTAACATCTTGTATAACTAAACTGGAAGCGTTAGAAAACCTATGGGGAGCCTATGCCGAAAGTGCCATACACTCACCTATGTCAGCCTGCACTTTGCGGAAACCATCTTTAGAGTAACATCCTGTAGCACCAACTTAGGAAGGAGTGTTTGAAAAACTATGCGGGGCCAAACGCAGGAAGTACCAGATACTGACAAGTGTGGAACAACACTGTGAGAAACCGTCTTTCAACTTAAAATCTTCTTTCATTTAAGTTTAGAAGTGTTCGAAAACCTATATGCGCGGTGCATGGGGAAAGTGCCATTCTTTCCACTATCATCTGATTTCACCCAGGGTGAACTCTTTTGAAAAAACCTATGCGCAGCCTACATGGTAAGTGCCGTATACTGAACTCTGTGAAACAACCCTGTGGGGAAACGATCTTCCAACTAACATTTCGTTTCCCGACGTTAGAAGTGTTTGAAAAGCCATGCGGGACCTATGCAGAAGTGCCCTATACTCAACTCTGAAACTGAACTTTTAGGGAAGCATTTTTCAGCTAACATCTCTATGTAACTACGTTAGAAGCATTGTAAAACCTGTGTGGGGAACGATGTGGAAAGTGACATATACTGTGAGACACTGTGAGAAAATAGAGTGGACAATCCATCTTTCAATTATCTTGGGGCACTAAGTTTGAAGTGTTTGAAAACCTATGCACGGCTTATGGGGAAAGTGCCATATACTCGACTCCGTTTACATATGTGTGTGGGCAAAGCGTATGTCATCGAACCTCATGTATCACTAAGATTGAAGTGTTTGCAACCGCAAGCGGGGTCTGCAGGAACAAGGCCATATACGCCACTTGGGAAACACCACTGTGGGGAAACCATCCTTCAACTAACACCTTGTTCACTGAGAAGGGTCTGAAAACGATGCGGAGCCTTTGCTGAAAGTGGAGCACATACAGAACTCCGTGGAAACAACACTGTGGTGAAACGATCTTTCGACTAACATCTCGTTTCAAGCCAAAACTGTGTGAAAAACTTTGCGGGGCATCTGCCGACAGTGCTGTATATTCAACTCGGTGAAACTTCACTTTGCAGGAACGCTCCTTCAAGTAACATCTGGTATCACTAAGTTAGAGGTGTTTGAAAACCTCTGTGGGGAATGAGGAGGAAAGTGACACATACTGGACACCGTGAGAAAATACCGTGGACAATCCATCTTTCAACTAGCTCGTGTCACTAAGTTAGAAGTGTTTGTAAACCTAGGCGCGGCTTATGCAGACAGTGCCGTACACTCGACGCTTTGAAAAAAAAGCACTCTGGACGAAGCTTCTTTCGTGAATATGCGGTTTCAGAAAGTTAAAGCAGTTTGACAAGCAACGCATGAACTACACGGAAAGTGCCATATACGCAACTCTGTGAAACAACGCTCTGAGGAAACAATCCTTCACCTGACATCTGGTTTCAAGTTGTGTTTGAGTGCAAATGCCGGCCTAGAAGAATAGAACCATGTACTCAATTCTGTGAAACAACATTGTGGTGAAACCATCTTCCGACCACCATCTGCTTTCACTACGTTAGATGTGTTTGAAACACCTTACAGGGAGGAACACTTAAAGTGCCGTACGCTCCGCTCTGTCGAACACTACTGCGGTGAAACATACTTTCAACCAACCTCCGTTTCATTAAGTGACAAAGGTTTGAAAAGCTATGCGGGACCCACAGGACAAGCGCTATATATATTTATATATATATATATACTCCACTCTGTGAAACACTGTGGAGAAACCATAGTTCAACCAACACCTCGTTTCACTAAATAGAAGTGTTTGAAAACTTAGCGACAGAGGCAGAAAGGGCCATCTATTCAACTCTGTAAAACAATACTGCGGTGAAAGAAACTTCAACTAACACTTGGTTTCACTAAGAGAGAACTCTTTGAAGACATATGCAGGCCTACACTGTGTCATACATTCATCTCTGTGAATCGACACATGGGGAAACCATCCTTCAGCTAACATCACGTTTCACCCTGAAGTGTCTGAAAAGTTATGCGCGGGGCTGTGCCGACGGTGCCATGCACTCCATTCTGTGAAATTGGACTTTGCGGACCTTTCAACGAACATGTCGTATCGTGAAGTTGGAAGGTTTGAAAACATGCACAGCTTGTGGGGAAATGCCAGATAGTCAACTCTGAAAAACCACTGGGGAGAAACCATCTGTCGCCGAACATCTGCTTTCACATACGTAACGTAGTTTGAAAACCTAGGCGTGACCTACAAGGAAAATGCCATATACGCCACTCTAAGTAACACTCTGGTGAAATTATCCTTCAATTCACATGCGGTATATATGAGTGACAACTCTGGAAAACTCTCTGGGGTCAACATGGTAAGTGCCTTTGTTGGCACAGTGCATAAGCGCACTGGGTTTGACAACCTGTGCAGCTCCTAGCCGGGAAAACCAACACACTTCACTGTGCGAAACAAAACTATGGGGAAAGCATCTTGACAGCAACAACTCCTCTCACTGAGTTAGAGCTTGTCCAAAACCAGGGCGGGCCCTAGGCGGAAAGCGCCATATACGCAATTCTTTCCGTCAGACAACACTGTGGGGAATCCATCTTCCCACTACCATCTGGTTTCACTAAGTTACCGGAGTTTGAACAGCCCGGCAGGGAATTACGCGGACTGTGCCATATACTCAACTCCCTGAAACAACAGTGTGCTGAAGCTCTCTGTCAACACTTGGTTTCAGAAACAAAGCAGTTTCAACACCTAAGCGTGACCTACATGGAAAGTGCCATATGCGCAACTCTTGAAACAGCACTGTGGTGAAACCACGTTTCACCTGAAACCTGCCTCCACTAAAGCTACAAATGTTGGAACACACGTGCGGGGCCCAGGCGGAGAGTGGCATTTACTACCTTCTGTGAAATATGCTGGGTGAAACATTCCCTCCACTAACATCGGATTTCACCCAGCGAGAACTATTGGAAAACCTACTCAGAGAGTGCAGTAGGCGCAACTCTATGAAAGGCCGGGGAGGTTATCGTTCTGTCACCTTGTCATATGGTGAGCAGTGTTTGAAACGTTATGCGAACTCTATGAGGAAAGTGCCTTGTCCTCAACTTTGGGAAACAGCGCGGTGGCGAAAGCGTCGTCCCTCTAGCATCTGATCTCAGAATTGGTGGAAAAGGAATGGCGGGTCTACAGGCCACGTGCCATAAGGTCCACTCTGTAAAACAGCACTGTGGGGAAATCGTTCACCTAAAGCTTCCTTTCACCAAGCTACAAACGCTGCAGTGCACATGCGGGGGCCTAGGCGGATAGTGCCATAGGCTGCATTCTCTGAAACGAACTGTGGCTGGAACATTCTTTCAAGTAACATTTGATTTTCACGAAGCGAGAACTCATTGGAAAACCTATGCAAGGCCTACAGGGCAAGTGTCGTATACTCATCTCTGTGACACAACAGGGGGAGAAAGCGCCTTTCAAGTAGTGTCTCGTTTCACAAAGTCACAAGTCTTTGAATAGCTACGCGGAGCCTAGGCCAATAGTGCCAACTACTCAAACCTGTCAACCTACAGCCTGCAACAACCAAATTTCCACGAACATCTTCCTTCACTAAGGTAGAAGTGTTTGAAAACCTATGCGGGGAATGATGCGGAAAATGACCTTTAATCGACCCTGTGAGAGACCACGGTGGACACACCATCTTTCAAGTGACAACTTGTGTCACTAAGGTGGACGCCTTTGAAAACCCACGCGCGGCTTAGGAGGATAGTCTCATATACACAACTCTGTGAACCAACAACAGGGTGGAGAAGGAGTCTTTCACCTACCATCTGGTTTCACAAAGTGAAAATGTTTGAAAACCTACGCACGATCTACGTGGCAAGTTCCCTGTACTCCACTCTGAAACACTCGGGGGAAATGCTCTTTCACCTTAGAGCTTCTTTCACGAAGTGTGCAATGTTTGAATACACACGCGGGGCCTAGGCGGGTAGTGTCATATACTCCACTCTGTGCAACAACGTGGCGGCGCAACAATCTTCCAACTGCCATCGGGTTTCACCGAGTGAGAACTCACTGAAAACCTAGGCAGGGCCTATAATGTCAAAGTGCACTTTGTGGCAACCATGTTTCAACTAACAGCTTCTATCCCTACGTTAGAAGCGTTTCAAAACCTATGCGGGGAACGATGTGGAAAGCGACCCATAGTCGACACTGTGAGGGAATACTCTGGACAAGCCGTCTTGCAAGTAACTTCTTGTTCCACCAAGATAGAAGAGTCTGAAAACGTAAGCACGGACTAGACGGGAAGTGCCAGATGCTCAGCTCTGGGAAAACACACTGTGGTTGAAAACCTCTTTCAACTAGCACCTGATTTCAATCAGTCACCACCGTTTGAAAACTTAGGCGGGGCCTACACGGCAAGTGACAAAGAACCTGTGAAACAACAAAGCGAGGAAACTCTCTTTCAAGTAACACATCGCTTCACTAAATTAGAAGTGGTGGACAAACTATGCGGGGCATGTGCCGACAGAACCATATACTCAACTCTGTCGAAGTGCACTTGGCGAAAGCCATCTTTCAACTTACGTCTTGTATCACCAAGTTAGAAGGGTTTGACAAGCCAGGCAGGGAACGATGCGGAAAGGGACATACACACGACCCTGTGAGAGAGTACTGTGGACAAACCATCTCTCAACTAACATCTTGTACCACTACGTCAAAAACGCGTGAAAAAGCAGGCGGGGCCGATAATGACAGGGCCGTCTACTCAACTCTGCCAGACAACAAAGTGAGGAGACCATCCTCCAACTAACATCTTGTTTGACGTAGAAAACTTAGAAAATGTATGCTGGAAACGACGTGGAAGGTGTCATATAGCAGCCACTGTGAAAGATTCCTGTGCAGAAAGCGTTTTTCAACTGTCATCACGTGTCACTAAGTTACAAGTGTTTCACTCTTTCAGCTCCCACCTTGTTCACTACGTTATACACGTGGGAAAACCCATGCAGGGCTTATGCGGAAAGTGCCTTATATGTAACTCTGTGAAGAAAAAAACAAAAAAAAAAAACAAAAAAAACAAAAAAAAAAAAACAGTGTGGCACAACCGTCGTTAAGAAAGAGCTCGTTTCACAAAATTGGAAGAGTTTGAAACCCCGGGCGGGGCGTATAGGCAAAGCGCTCTACACCCACCTCAAGGATACAAACACTTGGGGAAACAACCTTTCACTGAACGTCTGGTCACACTAAATTACAAGCGTTGGAAAACACACGCGGGGCCGAAGTGGAGAGTGCCGTACACTCCTTTCTGGGAAAGAGCTTTGGGAGGAAACCGTCGTTCACCTACCCCGGGTCTCACTAAGTGAAACGTGTTTGGAAACCTATGTGAGGCCTACACGGAAAGTGCCATCACTTTGGGAAAAGCTGGTGGGGAAACGTTGTTTCAACTATCATCTAGTTTCACTAAGCTAAAATGGTTTCACAACTATGCGGGATCTATGCGGAAAGGGCCGTCTAGGCAACTCTGAGATAGACCACTGTGGGGAACCCATCGTCCAACTCATCTCTGGCTTCACTAAGTTAGAGGTGTTTGAAAAGCACGCGGGGCCCCACACCGAAAGTGCCCCATACTCACCTCGGGGACACAAGTCTATCTGGGAAACATCTTTCTCCCGAGGTCTGGTTGCACTCAGTATCAAGTGTTTGAAAACACACGCAGGGCGTAGCAAGATGGCGCCATACACTCACCTCTGGGAAACTACACTGTGGGGAAACCGCCTTTCAACTACCGTCTGGGGTCTCTGAGATAGAAGTGTTTGAAAACCTAGGAGAAGCCTAACGGCTAAGTGCCACATACTCAACTGTGGGAAACAACAGTGTGCTGAAACGATCTTTCAGCTAACATCTGGCCTCACGTATTGAAAACGGTTTGAAAACTATTCGGGGTCTAGGCGGAAAGTGCCACGTACTCAGCTCTGTGACACAAGACCTTGGGGAACCATCTTCCAACTAAAATATTTCACTAAGTTAGAAGTCTTTGAAAACCAGGCGGAGACTACACCAAAAGTGCCATACAGTCGCCTCTGTGAGTCACTGTGGGGAAGCCATTTTTCCAATAACATCTCTCTTCACAAAGTTGGAAGTATTTGAACACCCGTGCAGGGCCGGCGTCAAAAGTGCCAAGATAGTCAACTCTGAAACAACACTGTGGGGTTTCCACGTTTCAAGTAACCTCTTCTTGTTCCACTTAGAAGTGTTTGCAAACCTACGCCGGTACTACGCGGGAAGTGCTATAGGCTCAACTCTGTAAAACTCACGGTGGTGAAGCCATCTTTCAAAGGGCATCTGGGTTCACTTGTTGGAAGTATTTGAAAACCTACGGGGGCTTGGGCGGAAAGTGCCCTATGCTCAAGTGTGTCAAGCAGCTTTTGGGGAAACCACCTTTCAACTAACATCTTGTTTCACCGTGTGAGAAGGGTTTCAAACACTCTCCTAGGAACCATGAGAAAAGTGACATATACTGGACACAGCGAAATCGTACTGTGGAGAAACGGTCTTCCAACTCACATCTGCTGTCGCCAAGTTAGAGGGGCTGGAAAACCTCTGCGGGGCCTATGCGCAAGTGCCGTGTACTCCATTCTGTGAAACGACGCTGTAGGGAAACCATCTTGCGACTAACGTCTGGTTTCACTGTGAACTGTCTGAAAACCTACGACGTGCCATAGAGGCAACCGTGTGAAAGAGCACTCTGGGTAAAGGGTCTTTTAACCACCTGATTTAGTACGTTAGAAGCATTTGCAAAACTATGCCGGGATGAATGCAGGAAGTGCCATATACTCAACTCTGTCAAGCTGCACTTTGGCGAAACCATCTTGCAACTAACACCTTGTGCCGCTACCGTAGAAGGGTTTGAAAACCTATGGAGGGAATGATGTGGAAAGGGTCATATATACGCAGCTCCGTCCAACCGGACTTTGGGGAAACCGCCTTTCAAGTGACATCTGATTCAACTAAATTGGAAGTGTCTGAGAGCTCCTGTGTGGTCCAGACGGAAAGGGCCACCGCACTCTATGAAAGAACACTGTGGGGAAAACGTCTTTCAACGTTCTCTTTCACTAAGCCAGAAGCGTTTGTAACGCCATGCGGGGATCGATGGGGAAAGCGACGTTGTGAGAGAGTACTGGGAAGAAACCATCCTTCAACCGGCATCTTGTTTCACTAAGTGAGAACTGTTTGACAACATATGCGCGGCCGACAAAGCGTCCGAGAGTCCACTGTGTGAAAGAACACAGTGGGGGAAAAACCATCTTCTAACTAACAGCTCGTTTCGCGCAGTTGGGAGTGTTTGAAGACCTATGTGGGGATCGAGGTGGAAGGTTACGTACACCAGCCACTGTGAAAAGAACACGGTGCAGAAACCTTCTTTCAACTGATATCCTGTTTCACCTGGTGAGAAGTGTTTGAAGAACTCCGTGGGGGCTTATGCAGAAAGTGCCATATACCCTGTCAAGTCCCTGCACGTTGGGACACCCTTTCACCTAACACCTTGTTTCACTACGACAGAAGTGTTTGGAAACCCGCGCGGGGAGCTATATGGCCAGTGATGTGTATTCAATACTCGGAAAGAATACAGCGGAGAAACCAGCTTGCAACTAACGTCTCGTTTGACTAACTTAGAAGAGTCTGAAAAGTGTCTGGACGTATACACTGAGTGCTATATCCTGAAGTGTGTGAAACAACCCTGGGGGAAAGCGTCTTTCACATAACAACTCCTTTCTCTAAGTTAGCAGGCGTTGAACAGTTATGAGAGGCCTATACTGAAAATGTCATATACATACACTCACCTCTGTCAAAACTGCACCTCGGGGAAACCATCTTTCAAGTCACATCTTGTATTACTAAGTTGGAATTGCTTGACATCCTATGCAGGGAACGATGTGGAAGGTGATAGCTCCCCGATCCTGTGAAGGAGTACTGTGGAGGTACGATCTTTCCACTAACATCTTGTTTCACCAAGTGAGAACCGTTTGGAGACCCGAAGTGTACGGGCCTACGCAGAAAGTGCCATATACTCAGTTGGGTGAAACAATACTGCGGGGAAACCGTCTTGCGGCTACACTCTCGTGTCACTAAGTTAGTAGTGTTTGAAACCTATGGGGACTTATGCAGAAAGTGCCCTGTGCTCAATTGTGTGAAACAACACTGTGGTGAACCACAGGTCTTGCAAATGATATCCTGTTTCACTACATGAAGGCTGGCTGGAAACCAAAGCGGGCCCTACCAAGTAAGCACCATATAGTCAGCTGTGTGAAAGGACCTTGGTTGGAGGATCTTTGAACTAACATCTAGTTTCACTACGTTAGAAGGGTTTGAAAAACCATGCGGCGACTCTTTGGGCAGTGCCATATACTCAACTCTGACCAGCTGCACTTTGGGGAAACCACCTTTCAAGTAACATCTGATTCAACTAACCGGAAGTGTTTGGAAACCTATGCGGGGACTAGGAAGAAAGTGCCATATCCTCGACTCTGTGAGACAACACTGAGGTCAAACCATCTTTCAACTAAGCTCTTGTTTCACCATGTCAGAAGGGTTTCAAACACTTTGCTAGGAAAGATGAGGAAAGGGACATGTGCTCGGTTCTGCGAAACTATACTGTGGAGACACCACGTTTCAACTCACATCTGGTGTCTCTTAAGTTAGAAGTGTTTGGAAACGTAGGCTGGGCCTAGGCGGAAAGTGACATGCGCTCAATCATGTGAAACAACACGGTGGTGAAAGAGACGTTGACACCTTGGCTCTTGTTTCACTAAGGGAGAACGGTTCGAAAACCTATGCGGGGCCGACAAAGTGCCATTAGTCAACTGTGGGAAAGACTCTGGGTCAAGCATGTTTTCACTGACCTCTGGTTTCACTAAGTCACAAGTGCTTGGAAAACTGCGGGGACTATGTGCAAAGTGCCATACAGTCAACCCTGTCGAACGGCACTTTGACGGAACCATCTTTCAAGTAACATCTTGTATCCCTCCATCCACATTGTTTCATGTCCTATGTGGGGAACGATGTGGAAGGTGACAAACACCAGCCACTGTGAAAGGACACTGTGGAGAAATCATCTTTCACCTAACATCTTTGTACAAGCTAGCCGCGTTTGAAACCTTAGGCGGTACCCACGTGGAAAGGGCCATGTGCTCAACTCTGTCATAGTGCACTTTGGGGAGACCACCTTTCCAGAAACATCTGGTTCAACTAACTTGGAAGTGTGTGAAAACACAGGTGGGGCCTGGTCGGAAAGTGCCATACACTCAACTTTGTGAAACAACACTGCGGGGAAAGCTTCTTTCAACTAGTGTCTTGTTTCAACGTGTTGGAAATGTTTGGGAAGACGTTGCTGGGAGCGATGGGCGAAGTGACATATACTCGACCCTGTGGAAACATACTGTGGAGAAACCATCTTTCAACGCACATCCGCTGTCTCTAAGTTAGAAGCGTTTGAAAACGTATGCAGGGCCTAGGCGGAAATGCCCTACGCTCCATGCTGTGAAGCAACACTGTAGGGAAACAGTCTTTCAACTAATACCTGGTTTCACTAAGTGGGAACTGTTTGCAAACCAATGCAAAACTAACTTAACGGTGTTTGAAAACCACAATGGGGCTACAGTGAAAGCGCCACTTACTCGACTCTGTGAAACAGCACGGTCGGGGAAACAATCTTTCTCTTAACATCTGGTCTCACTCAGTTGCAAGTGTTTGAAAACAGATGCGGGGCCTATGCGGAAGGATCGTGCCATACTTTCAACGCTGTGAAAGAACGCTGTGGGGAAACCACGTTTCGACTACCATCTCGTTCCTCTAAGTCAGAGCGGTTTGAAAACCTATGAGAAGCCTAACGGCTAAGGGCCATACACTCAACTGTGTGAAACAACGACGTGGTGAAAAGATTTTTCAACTCACATCTGGTTTCACTCATTGAAAATTGTTTGAAGACTATTCGGGGTCTATGCGGAAAGGGTCGTATGCTCAAATCTGTGACACAACGTGTGGGGAAACCATCTTTCAATTAACATCTTGTATAACTAAACTGGAAGCGTTAGAAAACCTATGGGGAGCCTATGCCGAAAGTGCCATACACTCACCTATGTCAGCCTGCACTTTGCGGAAACCATCTTTAGAGTAACATCCTGTAGCACCAACTTAGGAAGGAGTGTTTGAAAAACTATGCGGGGCCAAACGCAGGAAGTACCAGATACTGACAAGTGTGGAACAACACTGTGAGAAACCGTCTTTCAACTTAAAATCTTCTTTCATTTAAGTTTAGAAGTGTTCGAAAACCTATATGCGCGGTGCATGGGGAAAGTGCCATTCTTTCCACTATCATCTGATTTCACCCAGGGTGAACTCTTTTGAAAAAACCTATGCGCAGCCTACATGGTAAGTGCCGTATACTGAACTCTGTGAAACAACCCTGTGGGGAAACGATCTTCCAACTAACATTTCGTTTCCCGACGTTAGAAGTGTTTGAAAAGCCATGCGGGACCTATGCAGAAGTGCCCTATACTCAACTCTGAAACTGAACTTTTAGGGAAGCATTTTTCAGCTAACATCTCTATGTAACTACGTTAGAAGCATTGTAAAACCTGTGTGGGGAACGATGTGGAAAGTGACATATACTGTGAGACACTGTGAGAAAATAGAGTGGACAATCCATCTTTCAATTATCTTGGGGCACTAAGTTTGAAGTGTTTGAAAACCTATGCACGGCTTATGGGGAAAGTGCCATATACTCGACTCCGTTTACATATGTGTGTGGGCAAAGCGTATGTCATCGAACCTCATGTATCACTAAGATTGAAGTGTTTGCAACCGCAAGCGGGGTCTGCAGGAACAAGGCCATATACGCCACTTGGGAAACACCACTGTGGGGAAACCATCCTTCAACTAACACCTTGTTCACTGAGAAGGGTCTGAAAACGATGCGGAGCCTTTGCTGAAAGTGGAGCACATACAGAACTCCGTGGAAACAACACTGTGGTGAAACGATCTTTCGACTAACATCTCGTTTCAAGCCAAAACTGTGTGAAAAACTTTGCGGGGCATCTGCCGACAGTGCTGTATATTCAACTCGGTGAAACTTCACTTTGCAGGAACGCTCCTTCAAGTAACATCTGGTATCACTAAGTTAGAGGTGTTTGAAAACCTCTGTGGGGAATGAGGAGGAAAGTGACACATACTGGACACCGTGAGAAAATACCGTGGACAATCCATCTTTCAACTAGCTCGTGTCACTAAGTTAGAAGTGTTTGTAAACCTAGGCGCGGCTTATGCAGACAGTGCCGTACACTCGACGCTTTGAAAAAAAAGCACTCTGGACGAAGCTTCTTTCGTGAATATGCGGTTTCAGAAAGTTAAAGCAGTTTGACAAGCAACGCATGAACTACACGGAAAGTGCCATATACGCAACTCTGTGAAACAACGCTCTGAGGAAACAATCCTTCACCTGACATCTGGTTTCAAGTTGTGTTTGAGTGCAAATGCCGGCCTAGAAGAATAGAACCATGTACTCAATTCTGTGAAACAACATTGTGGTGAAACCATCTTCCGACCACCATCTGCTTTCACTACGTTAGATGTGTTTGAAACACCTTACAGGGAGGAACACTTAAAGTGCCGTACGCTCCGCTCTGTCGAACACTACTGCGGTGAAACATACTTTCAACCAACCTCCGTTTCATTAAGTGACAAAGGTTTGAAAAGCTATGCGGGACCCACAGGACAAGCGCTATATATATTTATATATATATATATACTCCACTCTGTGAAACACTGTGGAGAAACCATAGTTCAACCAACACCTCGTTTCACTAAATAGAAGTGTTTGAAAACTTAGCGACAGAGGCAGAAAGGGCCATCTATTCAACTCTGTAAAACAATACTGCGGTGAAAGAAACTTCAACTAACACTTGGTTTCACTAAGAGAGAACTCTTTGAAGACATATGCAGGCCTACACTGTGTCATACATTCATCTCTGTGAATCGACACATGGGGAAACCATCCTTCAGCTAACATCACGTTTCACCCTGAAGTGTCTGAAAAGTTATGCGCGGGGCTGTGCCGACGGTGCCATGCACTCCATTCTGTGAAATTGGACTTTGCGGACCTTTCAACGAACATGTCGTATCGTGAAGTTGGAAGGTTTGAAAACATGCACAGCTTGTGGGGAAATGCCAGATAGTCAACTCTGAAAAACCACTGGGGAGAAACCATCTGTCGCCGAACATCTGCTTTCACATACGTAACGTAGTTTGAAAACCTAGGCGTGACCTACAAGGAAAATGCCATATACGCCACTCTAAGTAACACTCTGGTGAAATTATCCTTCAATTCACATGCGGTATATATGAGTGACAACTCTGGAAAACTCTCTGGGGTCAACATGGTAAGTGCCTTTGTTGGCACAGTGCATAAGCGCACTGGGTTTGACAACCTGTGCAGCTCCTAGCCGGGAAAACCAACACACTTCACTGTGCGAAACAAAACTATGGGGAAAGCATCTTGACAGCAACAACTCCTCTCACTGAGTTAGAGCTTGTCCAAAACCAGGGCGGGCCCTAGGCGGAAAGCGCCATATACGCAATTCTTTCCGTCAGACAACACTGTGGGGAATCCATCTTCCCACTACCATCTGGTTTCACTAAGTTACCGGAGTTTGAACAGCCCGGCAGGGAATTACGCGGACTGTGCCATATACTCAACTCCCTGAAACAACAGTGTGCTGAAGCTCTCTGTCAACACTTGGTTTCAGAAACAAAGCAGTTTCAACACCTAAGCGTGACCTACATGGAAAGTGCCATATGCGCAACTCTTGAAACAGCACTGTGGTGAAACCACGTTTCACCTGAAACCTGCCTCCACTAAAGCTACAAATGTTGGAACACACGTGCGGGGCCCAGGCGGAGAGTGGCATTTACTACCTTCTGTGAAATATGCTGGGTGAAACATTCCCTCCACTAACATCGGATTTCACCCAGCGAGAACTATTGGAAAACCTACTCAGAGAGTGCAGTAGGCGCAACTCTATGAAAGGCCGGGGAGGTTATCGTTCTGTCACCTTGTCATATGGTGAGCAGTGTTTGAAACGTTATGCGAACTCTATGAGGAAAGTGCCTTGTCCTCAACTTTGGGAAACAGCGCGGTGGCGAAAGCGTCGTCCCTCTAGCATCTGATCTCAGAATTGGTGGAAAAGGAATGGCGGGTCTACAGGCCACGTGCCATAAGGTCCACTCTGTAAAACAGCACTGTGGGGAAATCGTTCACCTAAAGCTTCCTTTCACCAAGCTACAAACGCTGCAGTGCACATGCGGGGGCCTAGGCGGATAGTGCCATAGGCTGCATTCTCTGAAACGAACTGTGGCTGGAACATTCTTTCAAGTAACATTTGATTTTCACGAAGCGAGAACTCATTGGAAAACCTATGCAAGGCCTACAGGGCAAGTGTCGTATACTCATCTCTGTGACACAACAGGGGGAGAAAGCGCCTTTCAAGTAGTGTCTCGTTTCACAAAGTCACAAGTCTTTGAATAGCTACGCGGAGCCTAGGCCAATAGTGCCAACTACTCAAACCTGTCAACCTACAGCCTGCAACAACCAAATTTCCACGAACATCTTCCTTCACTAAGGTAGAAGTGTTTGAAAACCTATGCGGGGAATGATGCGGAAAATGACCTTTAATCGACCCTGTGAGAGACCACGGTGGACACACCATCTTTCAAGTGACAACTTGTGTCACTAAGGTGGACGCCTTTGAAAACCCACGCGCGGCTTAGGAGGATAGTCTCATATACACAACTCTGTGAACCAACAACAGGGTGGAGAAGGAGTCTTTCACCTACCATCTGGTTTCACAAAGTGAAAATGTTTGAAAACCTACGCACGATCTACGTGGCAAGTTCCCTGTACTCCACTCTGAAACACTCGGGGGAAATGCTCTTTCACCTTAGAGCTTCTTTCACGAAGTGTGCAATGTTTGAATACACACGCGGGGCCTAGGCGGGTAGTGTCATATACTCCACTCTGTGCAACAACGTGGCGGCGCAACAATCTTCCAACTGCCATCGGGTTTCACCGAGTGAGAACTCACTGAAAACCTAGGCAGGGCCTATAATGTCAAAGTGCACTTTGTGGCAACCATGTTTCAACTAACAGCTTCTATCCCTACGTTAGAAGCGTTTCAAAACCTATGCGGGGAACGATGTGGAAAGCGACCCATAGTCGACACTGTGAGGGAATACTCTGGACAAGCCGTCTTGCAAGTAACTTCTTGTTCCACCAAGATAGAAGAGTCTGAAAACGTAAGCACGGACTAGACGGGAAGTGCCAGATGCTCAGCTCTGGGAAAACACACTGTGGTTGAAAACCTCTTTCAACTAGCACCTGATTTCAATCAGTCACCACCGTTTGAAAACTTAGGCGGGGCCTACACGGCAAGTGACAAAGAACCTGTGAAACAACAAAGCGAGGAAACTCTCTTTCAAGTAACACATCGCTTCACTAAATTAGAAGTGGTGGACAAACTATGCGGGGCATGTGCCGACAGAACCATATACTCAACTCTGTCGAAGTGCACTTGGCGAAAGCCATCTTTCAACTTACGTCTTGTATCACCAAGTTAGAAGGGTTTGACAAGCCAGGCAGGGAACGATGCGGAAAGGGACATACACACGACCCTGTGAGAGAGTACTGTGGACAAACCATCTCTCAACTAACATCTTGTACCACTACGTCAAAAACGCGTGAAAAAGCAGGCGGGGCCGATAATGACAGGGCCGTCTACTCAACTCTGCCAGACAACAAAGTGAGGAGACCATCCTCCAACTAACATCTTGTTTGACGTAGAAAACTTAGAAAATGTATGCTGGAAACGACGTGGAAGGTGTCATATAGCAGCCACTGTGAAAGATTCCTGTGCAGAAAGCGTTTTTCAACTGTCATCACGTGTCACTAAGTTACAAGTGTTTCACTCTTTCAGCTCCCACCTTGTTCACTACGTTATACACGTGGGAAAACCCATGCAGGGCTTATGCGGAAAGTGCCTTATATGTAACTCTGTGAAGAAAAAAACAAAAAAAAAAAACAAAAAAAACAAACAAAAAAAAACAGTGTGGCACAACCGTCGTTAAGAAAGAGCTCGTTTCACAAAATTGGAAGAGTTTGAAACCCCGGGCGGGGCGTATAGGCAAAGCGCTCTACACCCACCTCAAGGATACAAACACTTGGGGAAACAACCTTTCACTGAACGTCTGGTCACACTAAATTACAAGCGTTGGAAAACACACGCGGGGCCGAAGTGGAGAGTGCCGTACACTCCTTTCTGGGAAAGAGCTTTGGGAGGAAACCGTCGTTCACCTACCCCGGGTCTCACTAAGTGAAACGTGTTTGGAAACCTATGTGAGGCCTACACGGAAAGTGCCATCACTTTGGGAAAAGCTGGTGGGGAAACGTTGTTTCAACTATCATCTAGTTTCACTAAGCTAAAATGGTTTCACAACTATGCGGGATCTATGCGGAAAGGGCCGTCTAGGCAACTCTGAGATAGACCACTGTGGGGAACCCATCGTCCAACTCATCTCTGGCTTCACTAAGTTAGAGGTGTTTGAAAAGCACGCGGGGCCCCACACCGAAAGTGCCCCATACTCACCTCGGGGACACAAGTCTATCTGGGAAACATCTTTCTCCCGAGGTCTGGTTGCACTCAGTATCAAGTGTTTGAAAACACACGCAGGGCGTAGCAAGATGGCGCCATACACTCACCTCTGGGAAACTACACTGTGGGGAAACCGCCTTTCAACTACCGTCTGGGGTCTCTGAGATAGAAGTGTTTGAAAACCTAGGAGAAGCCTAACGGCTAAGTGCCACATACTCAACTGTGGGAAACAACAGTGTGCTGAAACGATCTTTCAGCTAACATCTGGCCTCACGTATTGAAAACGGTTTGAAAACTATTCGGGGTCTAGGCGGAAAGTGCCACGTACTCAGCTCTGTGACACAAGACCTTGGGGAACCATCTTCCAACTAAAATATTTCACTAAGTTAGAAGTCTTTGAAAACCAGGCGGAGACTACACCAAAAGTGCCATACAGTCGCCTCTGTGAGTCACTGTGGGGAAGCCATTTTTCCAATAACATCTCTCTTCACAAAGTTGGAAGTATTTGAACACCCGTGCAGGGCCGGCGTCAAAAGTGCCAAGATAGTCAACTCTGAAACAACACTGTGGGGTTTCCACGTTTCAAGTAACCTCTTCTTGTTCCACTTAGAAGTGTTTGCAAACCTACGCCGGTACTACGCGGGAAGTGCTATAGGCTCAACACTGTAAAACTCACGGTGGTGAAGCCATCTTTCAAAGGGCATCTGGGTTCACTTGTTGGAAGTATTTGAAAACCTACGGGGGCTTGGGCGGAAAGTGCCCTATGCTCAAGTGTGTCAAGCAGCTTTTGGGGAAACCACCTTTCAACTAACATCTTGTTTCACCGTGTGAGAAGGGTTTCAAACACTCTCCTAGGAACCATGAGAAAAGTGACATATACTGGACACAGCGAAATCGTACTGTGGAGAAACGGTCTTCCAACTCACATCTGCTGTCGCCAAGTTAGAGGGGCTGGAAAACCTCTGCGGGGCCTATGCGCAAGTGCCGTGTACTCCATTCTGTGAAACGACGCTGTAGGGAAACCATCTTGCGACTAACGTCTGGTTTCACTGTGAACTGTCTGAAAACCTACGACGTGCCATAGAGGCAACCGTGTGAAAGAGCACTCTGGGTAAAGGGTCTTTTAACCACCTGATTTAGTACGTTAGAAGCATTTGCAAAACTATGCCGGGATGAATGCAGGAAGTGCCATATACTCAACTCTGTCAAGCTGCACTTTGGCGAAACCATCTTGCAACTAACACCTTGTGCCGCTACCGTAGAAGGGTTTGAAAACCTATGGAGGGAATGATGTGGAAAGGGTCATATATACGCAGCTCCGTCCAACCGGACTTTGGGGAAACCGCCTTTCAAGTGACATCTGATTCAACTAAATTGGAAGTGTCTGAGAGCTCCTGTGTGGTCCAGACGGAAAGGGCCACCGCACTCTATGAAAGAACACTGTGGGGAAAACGTCTTTCAACGTTCTCTTTCACTAAGCCAGAAGCGTTTGTAACGCCATGCGGGGATCGATGGGGAAAGCGACGTTGTGAGAGAGTACTGGGAAGAAACCATCCTTCAACCGGCATCTTGTTTCACTAAGTGAGAACTGTTTGACAACATATGCGCGGCCGACAAAGCGTCCGAGAGTCCACTGTGTGAAAGAACACAGTGGGGGAAAAACCATCTTCTAACTAACAGCTCGTTTCGCGCAGTTGGGAGTGTTTGAAGACCTATGTGGGGATCGAGGTGGAAGGTTACGTACACCAGCCACTGTGAAAAGAACACGGTGCAGAAACCTTCTTTCAACTGATATCCTGTTTCACCTGGTGAGAAGTGTTTGAAGAACTCCGTGGGGGCTTATGCAGAAAGTGCCATATACCCTGTCAAGTCCCTGCACGTTGGGACACCCTTTCACCTAACACCTTGTTTCACTACGACAGAAGTGTTTGGAAACCCGCGCGGGGAGCTATATGGCCAGTGATGTGTATTCAATACTCGGAAAGAATACAGCGGAGAAACCAGCTTGCAACTAACGTCTCGTTTGACTAACTTAGAAGAGTCTGAAAAGTGTCTGGACGTATACACTGAGTGCTATATCCTGAAGTGTGTGAAACAACCCTGGGGGAAAGCGTCTTTCACATAACAACTCCTTTCTCTAAGTTAGCAGGCGTTGAACAGTTATGAGAGGCCTATACTGAAAATGTCATATACATACACTCACCTCTGTCAAAACTGCACCTCGGGGAAACCATCTTTCAAGTCACATCTTGTATTACTAAGTTGGAATTGCTTGACATCCTATGCAGGGAACGATGTGGAAGGTGATAGCTCCCCGATCCTGTGAAGGAGTACTGTGGAGGTACGATCTTTCCACTAACATCTTGTTTCACCAAGTGAGAACCGTTTGGAGACCCGAAGTGTACGGGCCTACGCAGAAAGTGCCATATACTCAGTTGGGTGAAACAATACTGCGGGGAAACCGTCTTGCGGCTACACTCTCGTGTCACTAAGTTAGTAGTGTTTGAAACCTATGGGGACTTATGCAGAAAGTGCCCTGTGCTCAATTGTGTGAAACAACACTGTGGTGAACCACAGGTCTTGCAAATGATATCCTGTTTCACTACATGAAGGCTGGCTGGAAACCAAAGCGGGCCCTACCAAGTAAGCACCATATAGTCAGCTGTGTGAAAGGACCTTGGTTGGAGGATCTTTGAACTAACATCTAGTTTCACTACGTTAGAAGGGTTTGAAAAACCATGCGGCGACTCTTTGGGCAGTGCCATATACTCAACTCTGACCAGCTGCACTTTGGGGAAACCACCTTTCAAGTAACATCTGATTCAACTAACCGGAAGTGTTTGGAAACCTATGCGGGGACTAGGAAGAAAGTGCCATATCCTCGACTCTGTGAGACAACACTGAGGTCAAACCATCTTTCAACTAAGCTCTTGTTTCACCATGTCAGAAGGGTTTCAAACACTTTGCTAGGAAAGATGAGGAAAGGGACATGTGCTCGGTTCTGCGAAACTATACTGTGGAGACACCACGTTTCAACTCACATCTGGTGTCTCTTAAGTTAGAAGTGTTTGGAAACGTAGGCTGGGCCTAGGCGGAAAGTGACATGCGCTCAATCATGTGAAACAACACGGTGGTGAAAGAGACGTTGACACCTTGGCTCTTGTTTCACTAAGGGAGAACGGTTCGAAAACCTATGCGGGGCCGACAAAGTGCCATTAGTCAACTGTGGGAAAGACTCTGGGTCAAGCATGTTTTCACTGACCTCTGGTTTCACTAAGTCACAAGTGCTTGGAAAACTGCGGGGACTATGTGCAAAGTGCCATACAGTCAACCCTGTCGAACGGCACTTTGACGGAACCATCTTTCAAGTAACATCTTGTATCCCTCCATCCACATTGTTTCATGTCCTATGTGGGGAACGATGTGGAAGGTGACAAACACCAGCCACTGTGAAAGGACACTGTGGAGAAATCATCTTTCACCTAACATCTTTGTACAAGCTAGCCGCGTTTGAAACCTTAGGCGGTACCCACGTGGAAAGGGCCATGTGCTCAACTCTGTCATAGTGCACTTTGGGGAGACCACCTTTCCAGAAACATCTGGTTCAACTAACTTGGAAGTGTGTGAAAACACAGGTGGGGCCTGGTCGGAAAGTGCCATACACTCAACTTTGTGAAACAACACTGCGGGGAAAGCTTCTTTCAACTAGTGTCTTGTTTCAACGTGTTGGAAATGTTTGGGAAGACGTTGCTGGGAGCGATGGGCGAAGTGACATATACTCGACCCTGTGGAAACATACTGTGGAGAAACCATCTTTCAACGCACATCCGCTGTCTCTAAGTTAGAAGCGTTTGAAAACGTATGCAGGGCCTAGGCGGAAATGCCCTACGCTCCATGCTGTGAAGCAACACTGTAGGGAAACAGTCTTTCAACTAATACCTGGTTTCACTAAGTGGGAACTGTTTGCAAACCAATGCAAAACTAACTTAACGGTGTTTGAAAACCACAATGGGGCTACAGTGAAAGCGCCACTTACTCGACTCTGTGAAACAGCACGGTCGGGGAAACAATCTTTCTCTTAACATCTGGTCTCACTCAGTTGCAAGTGTTTGAAAACAGATGCGGGGCCTATGCGGAAGGATCGTGCCATACTTTCAACGCTGTGAAAGAACGCTGTGGGGAAACCACGTTTCGACTACCATCTCGTTCCTCTAAGTCAGAGCGGTTTGAAAACCTATGAGAAGCCTAACGGCTAAGGGCCATACACTCAACTGTGTGAAACAACGACGTGGTGAAAAGATTTTTCAACTCACATCTGGTTTCACTCATTGAAAATTGTTTGAAGACTATTCGGGGTCTATGCGGAAAGGGTCGTATGCTCAAATCTGTGACACAACGTGTGGGGAAACCATCTTTCAATTAACATCTTGTATAACTAAACTGGAAGCGTTAGAAAACCTATGGGGAGCCTATGCCGAAAGTGCCATACACTCACCTATGTCAGCCTGCACTTTGCGGAAACCATCTTTAGAGTAACATCCTGTAGCACCAACTTAGGAAGGAGTGTTTGAAAAACTATGCGGGGCCAAACGCAGGAAGTACCAGATACTGACAAGTGTGGAACAACACTGTGAGAAACCGTCTTTCAACTTAAAATCTTCTTTCATTTAAGTTTAGAAGTGTTCGAAAACCTATATGCGCGGTGCATGGGGAAAGTGCCATTCTTTCCACTATCATCTGATTTCACCCAGGGTGAACTCTTTTGAAAAAACCTATGCGCAGCCTACATGGTAAGTGCCGTATACTGAACTCTGTGAAACAACCCTGTGGGGAAACGATCTTCCAACTAACATTTCGTTTCCCGACGTTAGAAGTGTTTGAAAAGCCATGCGGGACCTATGCAGAAGTGCCCTATACTCAACTCTGAAACTGAACTTTTAGGGAAGCATTTTTCAGCTAACATCTCTATGTAACTACGTTAGAAGCATTGTAAAACCTGTGTGGGGAACGATGTGGAAAGTGACATATACTGTGAGACACTGTGAGAAAATAGAGTGGACAATCCATCTTTCAATTATCTTGGGGCACTAAGTTTGAAGTGTTTGAAAACCTATGCACGGCTTATGGGGAAAGTGCCATATACTCGACTCCGTTTACATATGTGTGTGGGCAAAGCGTATGTCATCGAACCTCATGTATCACTAAGATTGAAGTGTTTGCAACCGCAAGCGGGGTCTGCAGGAACAAGGCCATATACGCCACTTGGGAAACACCACTGTGGGGAAACCATCCTTCAACTAACACCTTGTTCACTGAGAAGGGTCTGAAAACGATGCGGAGCCTTTGCTGAAAGTGGAGCACATACAGAACTCCGTGGAAACAACACTGTGGTGAAACGATCTTTCGACTAACATCTCGTTTCAAGCCAAAACTGTGTGAAAAACTTTGCGGGGCATCTGCCGACAGTGCTGTATATTCAACTCGGTGAAACTTCACTTTGCAGGAACGCTCCTTCAAGTAACATCTGGTATCACTAAGTTAGAGGTGTTTGAAAACCTCTGTGGGGAATGAGGAGGAAAGTGACACATACTGGACACCGTGAGAAAATACCGTGGACAATCCATCTTTCAACTAGCTCGTGTCACTAAGTTAGAAGTGTTTGTAAACCTAGGCGCGGCTTATGCAGACAGTGCCGTACACTCGACGCTTTGAAAAAAAAGCACTCTGGACGAAGCTTCTTTCGTGAATATGCGGTTTCAGAAAGTTAAAGCAGTTTGACAAGCAACGCATGAACTACACGGAAAGTGCCATATACGCAACTCTGTGAAACAACGCTCTGAGGAAACAATCCTTCACCTGACATCTGGTTTCAAGTTGTGTTTGAGTGCAAATGCCGGCCTAGAAGAATAGAACCATGTACTCAATTCTGTGAAACAACATTGTGGTGAAACCATCTTCCGACCACCATCTGCTTTCACTACGTTAGATGTGTTTGAAACACCTTACAGGGAGGAACACTTAAAGTGCCGTACGCTCCGCTCTGTCGAACACTACTGCGGTGAAACATACTTTCAACCAACCTCCGTTTCATTAAGTGACAAAGGTTTGAAAAGCTATGCGGGACCCACAGGACAAGCGCTATATATATTTATATATATATATATACTCCACTCTGTGAAACACTGTGGAGAAACCATAGTTCAACCAACACCTCGTTTCACTAAATAGAAGTGTTTGAAAACTTAGCGACAGAGGCAGAAAGGGCCATCTATTCAACTCTGTAAAACAATACTGCGGTGAAAGAAACTTCAACTAACACTTGGTTTCACTAAGAGAGAACTCTTTGAAGACATATGCAGGCCTACACTGTGTCATACATTCATCTCTGTGAATCGACACATGGGGAAACCATCCTTCAGCTAACATCACGTTTCACCCTGAAGTGTCTGAAAAGTTATGCGCGGGGCTGTGCCGACGGTGCCATGCACTCCATTCTGTGAAATTGGACTTTGCGGACCTTTCAACGAACATGTCGTATCGTGAAGTTGGAAGGTTTGAAAACATGCACAGCTTGTGGGGAAATGCCAGATAGTCAACTCTGAAAAACCACTGGGGAGAAACCATCTGTCGCCGAACATCTGCTTTCACATACGTAACGTAGTTTGAAAACCTAGGCGTGACCTACAAGGAAAATGCCATATACGCCACTCTAAGTAACACTCTGGTGAAATTATCCTTCAATTCACATGCGGTATATATGAGTGACAACTCTGGAAAACTCTCTGGGGTCAACATGGTAAGTGCCTTTGTTGGCACAGTGCATAAGCGCACTGGGTTTGACAACCTGTGCAGCTCCTAGCCGGGAAAACCAACACACTTCACTGTGCGAAACAAAACTATGGGGAAAGCATCTTGACAGCAACAACTCCTCTCACTGAGTTAGAGCTTGTCCAAAACCAGGGCGGGCCCTAGGCGGAAAGCGCCATATACGCAATTCTTTCCGTCAGACAACACTGTGGGGAATCCATCTTCCCACTACCATCTGGTTTCACTAAGTTACCGGAGTTTGAACAGCCCGGCAGGGAATTACGCGGACTGTGCCATATACTCAACTCCCTGAAACAACAGTGTGCTGAAGCTCTCTGTCAACACTTGGTTTCAGAAACAAAGCAGTTTCAACACCTAAGCGTGACCTACATGGAAAGTGCCATATGCGCAACTCTTGAAACAGCACTGTGGTGAAACCACGTTTCACCTGAAACCTGCCTCCACTAAAGCTACAAATGTTGGAACACACGTGCGGGGCCCAGGCGGAGAGTGGCATTTACTACCTTCTGTGAAATATGCTGGGTGAAACATTCCCTCCACTAACATCGGATTTCACCCAGCGAGAACTATTGGAAAACCTACTCAGAGAGTGCAGTAGGCGCAACTCTATGAAAGGCCGGGGAGGTTATCGTTCTGTCACCTTGTCATATGGTGAGCAGTGTTTGAAACGTTATGCGAACTCTATGAGGAAAGTGCCTTGTCCTCAACTTTGGGAAACAGCGCGGTGGCGAAAGCGTCGTCCCTCTAGCATCTGATCTCAGAATTGGTGGAAAAGGAATGGCGGGTCTACAGGCCACGTGCCATAAGGTCCACTCTGTAAAACAGCACTGTGGGGAAATCGTTCACCTAAAGCTTCCTTTCACCAAGCTACAAACGCTGCAGTGCACATGCGGGGGCCTAGGCGGATAGTGCCATAGGCTGCATTCTCTGAAACGAACTGTGGCTGGAACATTCTTTCAAGTAACATTTGATTTTCACGAAGCGAGAACTCATTGGAAAACCTATGCAAGGCCTACAGGGCAAGTGTCGTATACTCATCTCTGTGACACAACAGGGGGAGAAAGCGCCTTTCAAGTAGTGTCTCGTTTCACAAAGTCACAAGTCTTTGAATAGCTACGCGGAGCCTAGGCCAATAGTGCCAACTACTCAAACCTGTCAACCTACAGCCTGCAACAACCAAATTTCCACGAACATCTTCCTTCACTAAGGTAGAAGTGTTTGAAAACCTATGCGGGGAATGATGCGGAAAATGACCTTTAATCGACCCTGTGAGAGACCACGGTGGACACACCATCTTTCAAGTGACAACTTGTGTCACTAAGGTGGACGCCTTTGAAAACCCACGCGCGGCTTAGGAGGATAGTCTCATATACACAACTCTGTGAACCAACAACAGGGTGGAGAAGGAGTCTTTCACCTACCATCTGGTTTCACAAAGTGAAAATGTTTGAAAACCTACGCACGATCTACGTGGCAAGTTCCCTGTACTCCACTCTGAAACACTCGGGGGAAATGCTCTTTCACCTTAGAGCTTCTTTCACGAAGTGTGCAATGTTTGAATACACACGCGGGGCCTAGGCGGGTAGTGTCATATACTCCACTCTGTGCAACAACGTGGCGGCGCAACAATCTTCCAACTGCCATCGGGTTTCACCGAGTGAGAACTCACTGAAAACCTAGGCAGGGCCTATAATGTCAAAGTGCACTTTGTGGCAACCATGTTTCAACTAACAGCTTCTATCCCTACGTTAGAAGCGTTTCAAAACCTATGCGGGGAACGATGTGGAAAGCGACCCATAGTCGACACTGTGAGGGAATACTCTGGACAAGCCGTCTTGCAAGTAACTTCTTGTTCCACCAAGATAGAAGAGTCTGAAAACGTAAGCACGGACTAGACGGGAAGTGCCAGATGCTCAGCTCTGGGAAAACACACTGTGGTTGAAAACCTCTTTCAACTAGCACCTGATTTCAATCAGTCACCACCGTTTGAAAACTTAGGCGGGGCCTACACGGCAAGTGACAAAGAACCTGTGAAACAACAAAGCGAGGAAACTCTCTTTCAAGTAACACATCGCTTCACTAAATTAGAAGTGGTGGACAAACTATGCGGGGCATGTGCCGACAGAACCATATACTCAACTCTGTCGAAGTGCACTTGGCGAAAGCCATCTTTCAACTTACGTCTTGTATCACCAAGTTAGAAGGGTTTGACAAGCCAGGCAGGGAACGATGCGGAAAGGGACATACACACGACCCTGTGAGAGAGTACTGTGGACAAACCATCTCTCAACTAACATCTTGTACCACTACGTCAAAAACGCGTGAAAAAGCAGGCGGGGCCGATAATGACAGGGCCGTCTACTCAACTCTGCCAGACAACAAAGTGAGGAGACCATCCTCCAACTAACATCTTGTTTGACGTAGAAAACTTAGAAAATGTATGCTGGAAACGACGTGGAAGGTGTCATATAGCAGCCACTGTGAAAGATTCCTGTGCAGAAAGCGTTTTTCAACTGTCATCACGTGTCACTAAGTTACAAGTGTTTCACTCTTTCAGCTCCCACCTTGTTCACTACGTTATACACGTGGGAAAACCCATGCAGGGCTTATGCGGAAAGTGCCTTATATGTAACTCTGTGAAGAAAAAAACAAAAAAAAAAAACAAAAAAAACAAAAAAAAAAAAACAGTGTGGCACAACCGTCGTTAAGAAAGAGCTCGTTTCACAAAATTGGAAGAGTTTGAAACCCCGGGCGGGGCGTATAGGCAAAGCGCTCTACACCCACCTCAAGGATACAAACACTTGGGGAAACAACCTTTCACTGAACGTCTGGTCACACTAAATTACAAGCGTTGGAAAACACACGCGGGGCCGAAGTGGAGAGTGCCGTACACTCCTTTCTGGGAAAGAGCTTTGGGAGGAAACCGTCGTTCACCTACCCCGGGTCTCACTAAGTGAAACGTGTTTGGAAACCTATGTGAGGCCTACACGGAAAGTGCCATCACTTTGGGAAAAGCTGGTGGGGAAACGTTGTTTCAACTATCATCTAGTTTCACTAAGCTAAAATGGTTTCACAACTATGCGGGATCTATGCGGAAAGGGCCGTCTAGGCAACTCTGAGATAGACCACTGTGGGGAACCCATCGTCCAACTCATCTCTGGCTTCACTAAGTTAGAGGTGTTTGAAAAGCACGCGGGGCCCCACACCGAAAGTGCCCCATACTCACCTCGGGGACACAAGTCTATCTGGGAAACATCTTTCTCCCGAGGTCTGGTTGCACTCAGTATCAAGTGTTTGAAAACACACGCAGGGCGTAGCAAGATGGCGCCATACACTCACCTCTGGGAAACTACACTGTGGGGAAACCGCCTTTCAACTACCGTCTGGGGTCTCTGAGATAGAAGTGTTTGAAAACCTAGGAGAAGCCTAACGGCTAAGTGCCACATACTCAACTGTGGGAAACAACAGTGTGCTGAAACGATCTTTCAGCTAACATCTGGCCTCACGTATTGAAAACGGTTTGAAAACTATTCGGGGTCTAGGCAGAAAGTGCCACGTACTCAGCTCTGTGACACAAGACCTTGGGGAACCATCTTCCAACTAAAATATTTCACTAAGTTAGAAGTCTTTGAAAACCAGGCGGAGACTACACCAAAAGTGCCATACAGTCGCCTCTGTGAGTCACTGTGGGGAAGCCATTTTTCCAATAACATCTCTCTTCACAAAGTTGGAAGTATTTGAACACCCGTGCAGGGCCGGCGTCAAAAGTGCCAAGATAGTCAACTCTGAAACAACACTGTGGGGTTTCCACGTTTCAAGTAACCTCTTCTTGTTCCACTTAGAAGTGTTTGCAAACCTACGCCGGTACTACGCGGGAAGTGCTATAGGCTCAACTCTGTAAAACTCACGGTGGTGAAGCCATCTTTCAAAGGGCATCTGGGTTCACTTGTTGGAAGTATTTGAAAACCTACGGGGGCTTGGGCGGAAAGTGCCCTATGCTCAAGTGTGTCAAGCAGCTTTTGGGGAAACCACCTTTCAACTAACATCTTGTTTCACCGTGTGAGAAGGGTTTCAAACACTCTCCTAGGAACCATGAGAAAAGTGACATATACTGGACACAGCGAAATCGTACTGTGGAGAAACGGTCTTCCAACTCACATCTGCTGTCGCCAAGTTAGAGGGGCTGGAAAACCTCTGCGGGGCCTATGCGCAAGTGCCGTGTACTCCATTCTGTGAAACGACGCTGTAGGGAAACCATCTTGCGACTAACGTCTGGTTTCACTGTGAACTGTCTGAAAACCTACGACGTGCCATAGAGGCAACCGTGTGAAAGAGCACTCTGGGTAAAGGGTCTTTTAACCACCTGATTTAGTACGTTAGAAGCATTTGCAAAACTATGCCGGGATGAATGCAGGAAGTGCCATATACTCAACTCTGTCAAGCTGCACTTTGGCGAAACCATCTTGCAACTAACACCTTGTGCCGCTACCGTAGAAGGGTTTGAAAACCTATGGAGGGAATGATGTGGAAAGGGTCATATATACGCAGCTCCGTCCAACCGGACTTTGGGGAAACCGCCTTTCAAGTGACATCTGATTCAACTAAATTGGAAGTGTCTGAGAGCTCCTGTGTGGTCCAGACGGAAAGGGCCACCGCACTCTATGAAAGAACACTGTGGGGAAAACGTCTTTCAACGTTCTCTTTCACTAAGCCAGAAGCGTTTGTAACGCCATGCGGGGATCGATGGGGAAAGCGACGTTGTGAGAGAGTACTGGGAAGAAACCATCCTTCAACCGGCATCTTGTTTCACTAAGTGAGAACTGTTTGACAACATATGCGCGGCCGACAAAGCGTCCGAGAGTCCACTGTGTGAAAGAACACAGTGGGGGAAAAACCATCTTCTAACTAACAGCTCGTTTCGCGCAGTTGGGAGTGTTTGAAGACCTATGTGGGGATCGAGGTGGAAGGTTACGTACACCAGCCACTGTGAAAAGAACACGGTGCAGAAACCTTCTTTCAACTGATATCCTGTTTCACCTGGTGAGAAGTGTTTGAAGAACTCCGTGGGGGCTTATGCAGAAAGTGCCATATACCCTGTCAAGTCCCTGCACGTTGGGACACCCTTTCACCTAACACCTTGTTTCACTACGACAGAAGTGTTTGGAAACCCGCGCGGGGAGCTATATGGCCAGTGATGTGTATTCAATACTCGGAAAGAATACAGCGGAGAAACCAGCTTGCAACTAACGTCTCGTTTGACTAACTTAGAAGAGTCTGAAAAGTGTCTGGACGTATACACTGAGTGCTATATCCTGAAGTGTGTGAAACAACCCTGGGGGAAAGCGTCTTTCACATAACAACTCCTTTCTCTAAGTTAGCAGGCGTTGAACAGTTATGAGAGGCCTATACTGAAAATGTCATATACATACACTCACCTCTGTCAAAACTGCACCTCGGGGAAACCATCTTTCAAGTCACATCTTGTATTACTAAGTTGGAATTGCTTGACATCCTATGCAGGGAACGATGTGGAAGGTGATAGCTCCCCGATCCTGTGAAGGAGTACTGTGGAGGTACGATCTTTCCACTAACATCTTGTTTCACCAAGTGAGAACCGTTTGGAGACCCGAAGTGTACGGGCCTACGCAGAAAGTGCCATATACTCAGTTGGGTGAAACAATACTGCGGGGAAACCGTCTTGCGGCTACACTCTCGTGTCACTAAGTTAGTAGTGTTTGAAACCTATGGGGACTTATGCAGAAAGTGCCCTGTGCTCAATTGTGTGAAACAACACTGTGGTGAACCACAGGTCTTGCAAATGATATCCTGTTTCACTACATGAAGGCTGGCTGGAAACCAAAGCGGGCCCTACCAAGTAAGCACCATATAGTCAGCTGTGTGAAAGGACCTTGGTTGGAGGATCTTTGAACTAACATCTAGTTTCACTACGTTAGAAGGGTTTGAAAAACCATGCGGCGACTCTTTGGGCAGTGCCATATACTCAACTCTGACCAGCTGCACTTTGGGGAAACCACCTTTCAAGTAACATCTGATTCAACTAACCGGAAGTGTTTGGAAACCTATGCGGGGACTAGGAAGAAAGTGCCATATCCTCGACTCTGTGAGACAACACTGAGGTCAAACCATCTTTCAACTAAGCTCTTGTTTCACCATGTCAGAAGGGTTTCAAACACTTTGCTAGGAAAGATGAGGAAAGGGACATGTGCTCGGTTCTGCGAAACTATACTGTGGAGACACCACGTTTCAACTCACATCTGGTGTCTCTTAAGTTAGAAGTGTTTGGAAACGTAGGCTGGGCCTAGGCGGAAAGTGACATGCGCTCAATCATGTGAAACAACACGGTGGTGAAAGAGACGTTGACACCTTGGCTCTTGTTTCACTAAGGGAGAACGGTTCGAAAACCTATGCGGGGCCGACAAAGTGCCATTAGTCAACTGTGGGAAAGACTCTGGGTCAAGCATGTTTTCACTGACCTCTGGTTTCACTAAGTCACAAGTGCTTGGAAAACTGCGGGGACTATGTGCAAAGTGCCATACAGTCAACCCTGTCGAACGGCACTTTGACGGAACCATCTTTCAAGTAACATCTTGTATCCCTCCATCCACATTGTTTCATGTCCTATGTGGGGAACGATGTGGAAGGTGACAAACACCAGCCACTGTGAAAGGACACTGTGGAGAAATCATCTTTCACCTAACATCTTTGTACAAGCTAGCCGCGTTTGAAACCTTAGGCGGTACCCACGTGGAAAGGGCCATGTGCTCAACTCTGTCATAGTGCACTTTGGGGAGACCACCTTTCCAGAAACATCTGGTTCAACTAACTTGGAAGTGTGTGAAAACACAGGTGGGGCCTGGTCGGAAAGTGCCATACACTCAACTTTGTGAAACAACACTGCGGGGAAAGCTTCTTTCAACTAGTGTCTTGTTTCAACGTGTTGGAAATGTTTGGGAAGACGTTGCTGGGAGCGATGGGCGAAGTGACATATACTCGACCCTGTGGAAACATACTGTGGAGAAACCATCTTTCAACGCACATCCGCTGTCTCTAAGTTAGAAGCGTTTGAAAACGTATGCAGGGCCTAGGCGGAAATGCCCTACGCTCCATGCTGTGAAGCAACACTGTAGGGAAACAGTCTTTCAACTAATACCTGGTTTCACTAAGTGGGAACTGTTTGCAAACCAATGCAAAACTAACTTAACGGTGTTTGAAAACCACAATGGGGCTACAGTGAAAGCGCCACTTACTCGACTCTGTGAAACAGCACGGTCGGGGAAACAATCTTTCTCTTAACATCTGGTCTCACTCAGTTGCAAGTGTTTGAAAACAGATGCGGGGCCTATGCGGAAGGATCGTGCCATACTTTCAACGCTGTGAAAGAACGCTGTGGGGAAACCACGTTTCGACTACCATCTCGTTCCTCTAAGTCAGAGCGGTTTGAAAACCTATGAGAAGCCTAACGGCTAAGGGCCATACACTCAACTGTGTGAAACAACGACGTGGTGAAAAGATTTTTCAACTCACATCTGGTTTCACTCATTGAAAATTGTTTGAAGACTATTCGGGGTCTATGCGGAAAGGGTCGTATGCTCAAATCTGTGACACAACGTGTGGGGAAACCATCTTTCAATTAACATCTTGTATAACTAAACTGGAAGCGTTAGAAAACCTATGGGGAGCCTATGCCGAAAGTGCCATACACTCACCTATGTCAGCCTGCACTTTGCGGAAACCATCTTTAGAGTAACATCCTGTAGCACCAACTTAGGAAGGAGTGTTTGAAAAACTATGCGGGGCCAAACGCAGGAAGTACCAGATACTGACAAGTGTGGAACAACACTGTGAGAAACCGTCTTTCAACTTAAAATCTTCTTTCATTTAAGTTTAGAAGTGTTCGAAAACCTATATGCGCGGTGCATGGGGAAAGTGCCATTCTTTCCACTATCATCTGATTTCACCCAGGGTGAACTCTTTTGAAAAAACCTATGCGCAGCCTACATGGTAAGTGCCGTATACTGAACTCTGTGAAACAACCCTGTGGGGAAACGATCTTCCAACTAACATTTCGTTTCCCGACGTTAGAAGTGTTTGAAAAGCCATGCGGGACCTATGCAGAAGTGCCCTATACTCAACTCTGAAACTGAACTTTTAGGGAAGCATTTTTCAGCTAACATCTCTATGTAACTACGTTAGAAGCATTGTAAAACCTGTGTGGGGAACGATGTGGAAAGTGACATATACTGTGAGACACTGTGAGAAAATAGAGTGGACAATCCATCTTTCAATTATCTTGGGGCACTAAGTTTGAAGTGTTTGAAAACCTATGCACGGCTTATGGGGAAAGTGCCATATACTCGACTCCGTTTACATATGTGTGTGGGCAAAGCGTATGTCATCGAACCTCATGTATCACTAAGATTGAAGTGTTTGCAACCGCAAGCGGGGTCTGCAGGAACAAGGCCATATACGCCACTTGGGAAACACCACTGTGGGGAAACCATCCTTCAACTAACACCTTGTTCACTGAGAAGGGTCTGAAAACGATGCGGAGCCTTTGCTGAAAGTGGAGCACATACAGAACTCCGTGGAAACAACACTGTGGTGAAACGATCTTTCGACTAACATCTCGTTTCAAGCCAAAACTGTGTGAAAAACTTTGCGGGGCATCTGCCGACAGTGCTGTATATTCAACTCGGTGAAACTTCACTTTGCAGGAACGCTCCTTCAAGTAACATCTGGTATCACTAAGTTAGAGGTGTTTGAAAACCTCTGTGGGGAATGAGGAGGAAAGTGACACATACTGGACACCGTGAGAAAATACCGTGGACAATCCATCTTTCAACTAGCTCGTGTCACTAAGTTAGAAGTGTTTGTAAACCTAGGCGCGGCTTATGCAGACAGTGCCGTACACTCGACGCTTTGAAAAAAAAGCACTCTGGACGAAGCTTCTTTCGTGAATATGCGGTTTCAGAAAGTTAAAGCAGTTTGACAAGCAACGCATGAACTACACGGAAAGTGCCATATACGCAACTCTGTGAAACAACGCTCTGAGGAAACAATCCTTCACCTGACATCTGGTTTCAAGTTGTGTTTGAGTGCAAATGCCGGCCTAGAAGAATAGAACCATGTACTCAATTCTGTGAAACAACATTGTGGTGAAACCATCTTCCGACCACCATCTGCTTTCACTACGTTAGATGTGTTTGAAACACCTTACAGGGAGGAACACTTAAAGTGCCGTACGCTCCGCTCTGTCGAACACTACTGCGGTGAAACATACTTTCAACCAACCTCCGTTTCATTAAGTGACAAAGGTTTGAAAAGCTATGCGGGACCCACAGGACAAGCGCTATATATATTTATATATATATATATACTCCACTCTGTGAAACACTGTGGAGAAACCATAGTTCAACCAACACCTCGTTTCACTAAATAGAAGTGTTTGAAAACTTAGCGACAGAGGCAGAAAGGGCCATCTATTCAACTCTGTAAAACAATACTGCGGTGAAAGAAACTTCAACTAACACTTGGTTTCACTAAGAGAGAACTCTTTGAAGACATATGCAGGCCTACACTGTGTCATACATTCATCTCTGTGAATCGACACATGGGGAAACCATCCTTCAGCTAACATCACGTTTCACCCTGAAGTGTCTGAAAAGTTATGCGCGGGGCTGTGCCGACGGTGCCATGCACTCCATTCTGTGAAATTGGACTTTGCGGACCTTTCAACGAACATGTCGTATCGTGAAGTTGGAAGGTTTGAAAACATGCACAGCTTGTGGGGAAATGCCAGATAGTCAACTCTGAAAAACCACTGGGGAGAAACCATCTGTCGCCGAACATCTGCTTTCACATACGTAACGTAGTTTGAAAACCTAGGCGTGACCTACAAGGAAAATGCCATATACGCCACTCTAAGTAACACTCTGGTGAAATTATCCTTCAATTCACATGCGGTATATATGAGTGACAACTCTGGAAAACTCTCTGGGGTCAACATGGTAAGTGCCTTTGTTGGCACAGTGCATAAGCGCACTGGGTTTGACAACCTGTGCAGCTCCTAGCCGGGAAAACCAACACACTTCACTGTGCGAAACAAAACTATGGGGAAAGCATCTTGACAGCAACAACTCCTCTCACTGAGTTAGAGCTTGTCCAAAACCAGGGCGGGCCCTAGGCGGAAAGCGCCATATACGCAATTCTTTCCGTCAGACAACACTGTGGGGAATCCATCTTCCCACTACCATCTGGTTTCACTAAGTTACCGGAGTTTGAACAGCCCGGCAGGGAATTACGCGGACTGTGCCATATACTCAACTCCCTGAAACAACAGTGTGCTGAAGCTCTCTGTCAACACTTGGTTTCAGAAACAAAGCAGTTTCAACACCTAAGCGTGACCTACATGGAAAGTGCCATATGCGCAACTCTTGAAACAGCACTGTGGTGAAACCACGTTTCACCTGAAACCTGCCTCCACTAAAGCTACAAATGTTGGAACACACGTGCGGGGCCCAGGCGGAGAGTGGCATTTACTACCTTCTGTGAAATATGCTGGGTGAAACATTCCCTCCACTAACATCGGATTTCACCCAGCGAGAACTATTGGAAAACCTACTCAGAGAGTGCAGTAGGCGCAACTCTATGAAAGGCCGGGGAGGTTATCGTTCTGTCACCTTGTCATATGGTGAGCAGTGTTTGAAACGTTATGCGAACTCTATGAGGAAAGTGCCTTGTCCTCAACTTTGGGAAACAGCGCGGTGGCGAAAGCGTCGTCCCTCTAGCATCTGATCTCAGAATTGGTGGAAAAGGAATGGCGGGTCTACAGGCCACGTGCCATAAGGTCCACTCTGTAAAACAGCACTGTGGGGAAATCGTTCACCTAAAGCTTCCTTTCACCAAGCTACAAACGCTGCAGTGCACATGCGGGGGCCTAGGCGGATAGTGCCATAGGCTGCATTCTCTGAAACGAACTGTGGCTGGAACATTCTTTCAAGTAACATTTGATTTTCACGAAGCGAGAACTCATTGGAAAACCTATGCAAGGCCTACAGGGCAAGTGTCGTATACTCATCTCTGTGACACAACAGGGGGAGAAAGCGCCTTTCAAGTAGTGTCTCGTTTCACAAAGTCACAAGTCTTTGAATAGCTACGCGGAGCCTAGGCCAATAGTGCCAACTACTCAAACCTGTCAACCTACAGCCTGCAACAACCAAATTTCCACGAACATCTTCCTTCACTAAGGTAGAAGTGTTTGAAAACCTATGCGGGGAATGATGCGGAAAATGACCTTTAATCGACCCTGTGAGAGACCACGGTGGACACACCATCTTTCAAGTGACAACTTGTGTCACTAAGGTGGACGCCTTTGAAAACCCACGCGCGGCTTAGGAGGATAGTCTCATATACACAACTCTGTGAACCAACAACAGGGTGGAGAAGGAGTCTTTCACCTACCATCTGGTTTCACAAAGTGAAAATGTTTGAAAACCTACGCACGATCTACGTGGCAAGTTCCCTGTACTCCACTCTGAAACACTCGGGGGAAATGCTCTTTCACCTTAGAGCTTCTTTCACGAAGTGTGCAATGTTTGAATACACACGCGGGGCCTAGGCGGGTAGTGTCATATACTCCACTCTGTGCAACAACGTGGCGGCGCAACAATCTTCCAACTGCCATCGGGTTTCACCGAGTGAGAACTCACTGAAAACCTAGGCAGGGCCTATAATGTCAAAGTGCACTTTGTGGCAACCATGTTTCAACTAACAGCTTCTATCCCTACGTTAGAAGCGTTTCAAAACCTATGCGGGGAACGATGTGGAAAGCGACCCATAGTCGACACTGTGAGGGAATACTCTGGACAAGCCGTCTTGCAAGTAACTTCTTGTTCCACCAAGATAGAAGAGTCTGAAAACGTAAGCACGGACTAGACGGGAAGTGCCAGATGCTCAGCTCTGGGAAAACACACTGTGGTTGAAAACCTCTTTCAACTAGCACCTGATTTCAATCAGTCACCACCGTTTGAAAACTTAGGCGGGGCCTACACGGCAAGTGACAAAGAACCTGTGAAACAACAAAGCGAGGAAACTCTCTTTCAAGTAACACATCGCTTCACTAAATTAGAAGTGGTGGACAAACTATGCGGGGCATGTGCCGACAGAACCATATACTCAACTCTGTCGAAGTGCACTTGGCGAAAGCCATCTTTCAACTTACGTCTTGTATCACCAAGTTAGAAGGGTTTGACAAGCCAGGCAGGGAACGATGCGGAAAGGGACATACACACGACCCTGTGAGAGAGTACTGTGGACAAACCATCTCTCAACTAACATCTTGTACCACTACGTCAAAAACGCGTGAAAAAGCAGGCGGGGCCGATAATGACAGGGCCGTCTACTCAACTCTGCCAGACAACAAAGTGAGGAGACCATCCTCCAACTAACATCTTGTTTGACGTAGAAAACTTAGAAAATGTATGCTGGAAACGACGTGGAAGGTGTCATATAGCAGCCACTGTGAAAGATTCCTGTGCAGAAAGCGTTTTTCAACTGTCATCACGTGTCACTAAGTTACAAGTGTTTCACTCTTTCAGCTCCCACCTTGTTCACTACGTTATACACGTGGGAAAACCCATGCAGGGCTTATGCGGAAAGTGCCTTATATGTAACTCTGTGAAGAAAAAAACAAAAAAAAAAACAAAAAAAACAAAAAAAAAAAAACAGTGTGGCACAACCGTCGTTAAGAAAGAGCTCGTTTCACAAAATTGGAAGAGTTTGAAACCCCGGGCGGGGCGTATAGGCAAAGCGCTCTACACCCACCTCAAGGATACAAACACTTGGGGAAACAACCTTTCACTGAACGTCTGGTCACACTAAATTACAAGCGTTGGAAAACACACGCGGGGCCGAAGTGGAGAGTGCCGTACACTCCTTTCTGGGAAAGAGCTTTGGGAGGAAACCGTCGTTCACCTACCCCGGGTCTCACTAAGTGAAACGTGTTTGGAAACCTATGTGAGGCCTACACGGAAAGTGCCATCACTTTGGGAAAAGCTGGTGGGGAAACGTTGTTTCAACTATCATCTAGTTTCACTAAGCTAAAATGGTTTCACAACTATGCGGGATCTATGCGGAAAGGGCCGTCTAGGCAACTCTGAGATAGACCACTGTGGGGAACCCATCGTCCAACTCATCTCTGGCTTCACTAAGTTAGAGGTGTTTGAAAAGCACGCGGGGCCCCACACCGAAAGTGCCCCATACTCACCTCGGGGACACAAGTCTATCTGGGAAACATCTTTCTCCCGAGGTCTGGTTGCACTCAGTATCAAGTGTTTGAAAACACACGCAGGGCGTAGCAAGATGGCGCCATACACTCACCTCTGGGAAACTACACTGTGGGGAAACCGCCTTTCAACTACCGTCTGGGGTCTCTGAGATAGAAGTGTTTGAAAACCTAGGAGAAGCCTAACGGCTAAGTGCCACATACTCAACTGTGGGAAACAACAGTGTGCTGAAACGATCTTTCAGCTAACATCTGGCCTCACGTATTGAAAACGGTTTGAAAACTATTCGGGGTCTAGGCGGAAAGTGCCACGTACTCAGCTCTGTGACACAAGACCTTGGGGAACCATCTTCCAACTAAAATATTTCACTAAGTTAGAAGTCTTTGAAAACCAGGCGGAGACTACACCAAAAGTGCCATACAGTCGCCTCTGTGAGTCACTGTGGGGAAGCCATTTTTCCAATAACATCTCTCTTCACAAAGTTGGAAGTATTTGAACACCCGTGCAGGGCCGGCGTCAAAAGTGCCAAGATAGTCAACTCTGAAACAACACTGTGGGGTTTCCACGTTTCAAGTAACCTCTTCTTGTTCCACTTAGAAGTGTTTGCAAACCTACGCCGGTACTACGCGGGAAGTGCTATAGGCTCAACTCTGTAAAACTCACGGTGGTGAAGCCATCTTTCAAAGGGCATCTGGGTTCACTTGTTGGAAGTATTTGAAAACCTACGGGGGCTTGGGCGGAAAGTGCCCTATGCTCAAGTGTGTCAAGCAGCTTTTGGGGAAACCACCTTTCAACTAACATCTTGTTTCACCGTGTGAGAAGGGTTTCAAACACTCTCCTAGGAACCATGAGAAAAGTGACATATACTGGACACAGCGAAATCGTACTGTGGAGAAACGGTCTTCCAACTCACATCTGCTGTCGCCAAGTTAGAGGGGCTGGAAAACCTCTGCGGGGCCTATGCGCAAGTGCCGTGTACTCCATTCTGTGAAACGACGCTGTAGGGAAACCATCTTGCGACTAACGTCTGGTTTCACTGTGAACTGTCTGAAAACCTACGACGTGCCATAGAGGCAACCGTGTGAAAGAGCACTCTGGGTAAAGGGTCTTTTAACCACCTGATTTAGTACGTTAGAAGCATTTGCAAAACTATGCCGGGATGAATGCAGGAAGTGCCATATACTCAACTCTGTCAAGCTGCACTTTGGCGAAACCATCTTGCAACTAACACCTTGTGCCGCTACCGTAGAAGGGTTTGAAAACCTATGGAGGGAATGATGTGGAAAGGGTCATATATACGCAGCTCCGTCCAACCGGACTTTGGGGAAACCGCCTTTCAAGTGACATCTGATTCAACTAAATTGGAAGTGTCTGAGAGCTCCTGTGTGGTCCAGACGGAAAGGGCCACCGCACTCTATGAAAGAACACTGTGGGGAAAACGTCTTTCAACGTTCTCTTTCACTAAGCCAGAAGCGTTTGTAACGCCATGCGGGGATCGATGGGGAAAGCGACGTTGTGAGAGAGTACTGGGAAGAAACCATCCTTCAACCGGCATCTTGTTTCACTAAGTGAGAACTGTTTGACAACATATGCGCGGCCGACAAAGCGTCCGAGAGTCCACTGTGTGAAAGAACACAGTGGGGGAAAAACCATCTTCTAACTAACAGCTCGTTTCGCGCAGTTGGGAGTGTTTGAAGACCTATGTGGGGATCGAGGTGGAAGGTTACGTACACCAGCCACTGTGAAAAGAACACGGTGCAGAAACCTTCTTTCAACTGATATCCTGTTTCACCTGGTGAGAAGTGTTTGAAGAACTCCGTGGGGGCTTATGCAGAAAGTGCCATATACCCTGTCAAGTCCCTGCACGTTGGGACACCCTTTCACCTAACACCTTGTTTCACTACGACAGAAGTGTTTGGAAACCCGCGCGGGGAGCTATATGGCCAGTGATGTGTATTCAATACTCGGAAAGAATACAGCGGAGAAACCAGCTTGCAACTAACGTCTCGTTTGACTAACTTAGAAGAGTCTGAAAAGTGTCTGGACGTATACACTGAGTGCTATATCCTGAAGTGTGTGAAACAACCCTGGGGGAAAGCGTCTTTCACATAACAACTCCTTTCTCTAAGTTAGCAGGCGTTGAACAGTTATGAGAGGCCTATACTGAAAATGTCATATACATACACTCACCTCTGTCAAAACTGCACTTTGGGGAAACCATCTTTCAAGTCACATCTTGTATTACTAAGTTGGAATTGCTTGACATCCTATGCAGGGAACGATGTGGAAGGTGATAGCTCCCCGATCCTGTGAAGGAGTACTGTGGAGGTACGATCTTTCCACTAACATCTTGTTTCACCAAGTGAGAACCGTTTGGAGACCCGAAGTGTACGGGCCTACGCAGAAAGTGCCATATACTCAGTTGGGTGAAACAATACTGCGGGGAAACCGTCTTGCGGCTACACTCTCGTGTCACTAAGTTAGTAGTGTTTGAAACCTATGGGGACTTATGCAGAAAGTGCCCTGTGCTCAATTGTGTGAAACAACACTGTGGTGAACCACAGGTCTTGCAAATGATATCCTGTTTCACTACATGAAGGCTGGCTGGAAACCAAAGCGGGCCCTACCAAGTAAGCACCATATAGTCAGCTGTGTGAAAGGACCTTGGTTGGAGGATCTTTGAACTAACATCTAGTTTCACTACGTTAGAAGGGTTTGAAAAACCATGCGGCGACTCTTTGGGCAGTGCCATATACTCAACTCTGACCAGCTGCACTTTGGGGAAACCACCTTTCAAGTAACATCTGATTCAACTAACCGGAAGTGTTTGGAAACCTATGCGGGGACTAGGAAGAAAGTGCCATATCCTCGACTCTGTGAGACAACACTGAGGTCAAACCATCTTTCAACTAAGCTCTTGTTTCACCATGTCAGAAGGGTTTCAAACACTTTGCTAGGAAAGATGAGGAAAGGGACATGTGCTCGGTTCTGCGAAACTATACTGTGGAGACACCACGTTTCAACTCACATCTGGTGTCTCTTAAGTTAGAAGTGTTTGGAAACGTAGGCTGGGCCTAGGCGGAAAGTGACATGCGCTCAATCATGTGAAACAACACGGTGGTGAAAGAGACGTTGACACCTTGGCTCTTGTTTCACTAAGGGAGAACGGTTCGAAAACCTATGCGGGGCCGACAAAGTGCCATTAGTCAACTGTGGGAAAGACTCTGGGTCAAGCATGTTTTCACTGACCTCTGGTTTCACTAAGTCACAAGTGCTTGGAAAACTGCGGGGACTATGTGCAAAGTGCCATACAGTCAACCCTGTCGAACGGCACTTTGACGGAACCATCTTTCAAGTAACATCTTGTATCCCTCCATCCACATTGTTTCATGTCCTATGTGGGGAACGATGTGGAAGGTGACAAACACCAGCCACTGTGAAAGGACACTGTGGAGAAATCATCTTTCACCTAACATCTTTGTACAAGCTAGCCGCGTTTGAAACCTTAGGCGGTACCCACGTGGAAAGGGCCATGTGCTCAACTCTGTCATAGTGCACTTTGGGGAGACCACCTTTCCAGAAACATCTGGTTCAACTAACTTGGAAGTGTGTGAAAACACAGGTGGGGCCTGGTCGGAAAGTGCCATACACTCAACTTTGTGAAACAACACTGCGGGGAAAGCTTCTTTCAACTAGTGTCTTGTTTCAACGTGTTGGAAATGTTTGGGAAGACGTTGCTGGGAGCGATGGGCGAAGTGACATATACTCGACCCTGTGGAAACATACTGTGGAGAAACCATCTTTCAACGCACATCCGCTGTCTCTAAGTTAGAAGCGTTTGAAAACGTATGCAGGGCCTAGGCGGAAATGCCCTACGCTCCATGCTGTGAAGCAACACTGTAGGGAAACAGTCTTTCAACTAATACCTGGTTTCACTAAGTGGGAACTGTTTGCAAACCAATGCAAAACTAACTTAACGGTGTTTGAAAACCACAATGGGGCTACAGTGAAAGCGCCACTTACTCGACTCTGTGAAACAGCACGGTCGGGGAAACAATCTTTCTCTTAACATCTGGTCTCACTCAGTTGCAAGTGTTTGAAAACAGATGCGGGGCCTATGCGGAAGGATCGTGCCATACTTTCAACGCTGTGAAAGAACGCTGTGGGGAAACCACGTTTCGACTACCATCTCGTTCCTCTAAGTCAGAGCGGTTTGAAAACCTATGAGAAGCCTAACGGCTAAGGGCCATACACTCAACTGTGTGAAACAACGACGTGGTGAAAAGATTTTTCAACTCACATCTGGTTTCACTCATTGAAAATTGTTTGAAGACTATTCGGGGTCTATGCGGAAAGGGTCGTATGCTCAAATCTGTGACACAACGTGTGGGGAAACCATCTTTCAATTAACATCTTGTATAACTAAACTGGAAGCGTTAGAAAACCTATGGGGAGCCCATGCCGAAAGTGCCATACACTCACCTATGTCAGCCTGCACTTTGCGGAAACCATCTTTAGAGTAACATCCTGTAGCACCAACTTAGGAAGGAGTGTTTGAAAAACTATGCGGGGCCAAACGCAGGAAGTACCAGATACTGACAAGTGTGGAACAACACTGTGAGAAACCGTCTTTCAACTTAAAATCTTCTTTCATTTAAGTTTAGAAGTGTTCGAAAACCTATATGCGCGGTGCATGGGGAAAGTGCCATTCTTTCCACTATCATCTGATTTCACCCAGGGTGAACTCTTTTGAAAAAACCTATGCGCAGCCTACATGGTAAGTGCCGTATACTGAACTCTGTGAAACAACCCTGTGGGGAAACGATCTTCCAACTAACATTTCGTTTCCCGACGTTAGAAGTGTTTGAAAAGCCATGCGGGACCTATGCAGAAGTGCCCTATACTCAACTCTGAAACTGAACTTTTAGGGAAGCATTTTTCAGCTAACATCTCTATGTAACTACGTTAGAAGCATTGTAAAACCTGTGTGGGGAACGATGTGGAAAGTGACATATACTGTGAGACACTGTGAGAAAATAGAGTGGACAATCCATCTTTCAATTATCTTGGGGCACTAAGTTTGAAGTGTTTGAAAACCTATGCACGGCTTATGGGGAAAGTGCCATATACTCGACTCCGTTTACATATGTGTGTGGGCAAAGCGTATGTCATCGAACCTCATGTATCACTAAGATTGAAGTGTTTGCAACCGCAAGCGGGGTCTGCAGGAACAAGGCCATATACGCCACTTGGGAAACACCACTGTGGGGAAACCATCCTTCAACTAACACCTTGTTCACTGAGAAGGGTCTGAAAACGATGCGGAGCCTTTGCTGAAAGTGGAGCACATACAGAACTCCGTGGAAACAACACTGTGGTGAAACGATCTTTCGACTAACATCTCGTTTCAAGCCAAAACTGTGTGAAAAACTTTGCGGGGCATCTGCCGACAGTGCTGTATATTCAACTCGGTGAAACTTCACTTTGCAGGAACGCTCCTTCAAGTAACATCTGGTATCACTAAGTTAGAGGTGTTTGAAAACCTCTGTGGGGAATGAGGAGGAAAGTGACACATACTGGACACCGTGAGAAAATACCGTGGACAATCCATCTTTCAACTAGCTCGTGTCACTAAGTTAGAAGTGTTTGTAAACCTAGGCGCGGCTTATGCAGACAGTGCCGTACACTCGACGCTTTGAAAAAAAAGCACTCTGGACGAAGCTTCTTTCGTGAATATGCGGTTTCAGAAAGTTAAAGCAGTTTGACAAGCAACGCATGAACTACACGGAAAGTGCCATATACGCAACTCTGTGAAACAACGCTCTGAGGAAACAATCCTTCACCTGACATCTGGTTTCAAGTTGTGTTTGAGTGCAAATGCCGGCCTAGAAGAATAGAACCATGTACTCAATTCTGTGAAACAACATTGTGGTGAAACCATCTTCCGACCACCATCTGCTTTCACTACGTTAGATGTGTTTGAAACACCTTACAGGGAGGAACACTTAAAGTGCCGTACGCTCCGCTCTGTCGAACACTACTGCGGTGAAACATACTTTCAACCAACCTCCGTTTCATTAAGTGACAAAGGTTTGAAAAGCTATGCGGGACCCACAGGACAAGCGCTATATATATTTATATATATATATATACTCCACTCTGTGAAACACTGTGGAGAAACCATAGTTCAACCAACACCTCGTTTCACTAAATAGAAGTGTTTGAAAACTTAGCGACAGAGGCAGAAAGGGCCATCTATTCAACTCTGTAAAACAATACTGCGGTGAAAGAAACTTCAACTAACACTTGGTTTCACTAAGAGAGAACTCTTTGAAGACATATGCAGGCCTACACTGTGTCATACATTCATCTCTGTGAATCGACACATGGGGAAACCATCCTTCAGCTAACATCACGTTTCACCCTGAAGTGTCTGAAAAGTTATGCGCGGGGCTGTGCCGACGGTGCCATGCACTCCATTCTGTGAAATTGGACTTTGCGGACCTTTCAACGAACATGTCGTATCGTGAAGTTGGAAGGTTTGAAAACATGCACAGCTTGTGGGGAAATGCCAGATAGTCAACTCTGAAAAACCACTGGGGAGAAACCATCTGTCGCCGAACATCTGCTTTCACATACGTAACGTAGTTTGAAAACCTAGGCGTGACCTACAAGGAAAATGCCATATACGCCACTCTAAGTAACACTCTGGTGAAATTATCCTTCAATTCACATGCGGTATATATGAGTGACAACTCTGGAAAACTCTCTGGGGTCAACATGGTAAGTGCCTTTGTAGGCACAGTGCATAAGCGCACTGGGTTTGACAACCTGTGCAGCTCCTAGCCGGGAAAACCAACACACTTCACTGTGCGAAACAAAACTATGGGGAAAGCATCTTGACAGCAACAACTCCTCTCACTGAGTTAGAGCTTGTCCAAAACCAGGGCGGGCCCTAGGCGGAAAGCGCCATATACGCAATTCTTTCCGTCAGACAACACTGTGGGGAATCCATCTTCCCACTACCATCTGGTTTCACTAAGTTACCGGAGTTTGAACAGCCCGGCAGGGAATTACGCGGACTGTGCCATATACTCAACTCCCTGAAACAACAGTGTGCTGAAGCTCTCTGTCAACACTTGGTTTCAGAAACAAAGCAGTTTCAACACCTAAGCGTGACCTACATGGAAAGTGCCATATGCGCAACTCTTGAAACAGCACTGTGGTGAAACCACGTTTCACCTGAAACCTGCCTCCACTAAAGCTACAAATGTTGGAACACACGTGCGGGGCCCAGGCGGAGAGTGGCATTTACTACCTTCTGTGAAATATGCTGGGTGAAACATTCCCTCCACTAACATCGGATTTCACCCAGCGAGAACTATTGGAAAACCTACTCAGAGAGTGCAGTAGGCGCAACTCTATGAAAGGCCGGGGAGGTTATCGTTCTGTCACCTTGTCATATGGTGAGCAGTGTTTGAAACGTTATGCGAACTCTATGAGGAAAGTGCCTTGTCCTCAACTTTGGGAAACAGCGCGGTGGCGAAAGCGTCGTCCCTCTAGCATCTGATCTCAGAATTGGTGGAAAAGGAATGGCGGGTCTACAGGCCACGTGCCATAAGGTCCACTCTGTAAAACAGCACTGTGGGGAAATCGTTCACCTAAAGCTTCCTTTCACCAAGCTACAAACGCTGCAGTGCACATGCGGGGGCCTAGGCGGATAGTGCCATAGGCTGCATTCTCTGAAACGAACTGTGGCTGGAACATTCTTTCAAGTAACATTTGATTTTCACGAAGCGAGAACTCATTGGAAAACCTATGCAAGGCCTACAGGGCAAGTGTCGTATACTCATCTCTGTGACACAACAGGGGGAGAAAGCGCCTTTCAAGTAGTGTCTCGTTTCACAAAGTCACAAGTCTTTGAATAGCTACGCGGAGCCTAGGCCAATAGTGCCAACTACTCAAACCTGTCAACCTACAGCCTGCAACAACCAAATTTCCACGAACATCTTCCTTCACTAAGGTAGAAGTGTTTGAAAACCTATGCGGGGAATGATGCGGAAAATGACCTTTAATCGACCCTGTGAGAGACCACGGTGGACACACCATCTTTCAAGTGACAACTTGTGTCACTAAGGTGGACGCCTTTGAAAACCCACGCGCGGCTTAGGAGGATAGTCTCATATACACAACTCTGTGAACCAACAACAGGGTGGAGAAGGAGTCTTTCACCTACCATCTGGTTTCACAAAGTGAAAATGTTTGAAAACCTACGCACGATCTACGTGGCAAGTTCCCTGTACTCCACTCTGAAACACTCGGGGGAAATGCTCTTTCACCTTAGAGCTTCTTTCACGAAGTGTGCAATGTTTGAATACACACGCGGGGCCTAGGCGGGTAGTGTCATATACTCCACTCTGTGCAACAACGTGGCGGCGCAACAATCTTCCAACTGCCATCGGGTTTCACCGAGTGAGAACTCACTGAAAACCTAGGCAGGGCCTATAATGTCAAAGTGCACTTTGTGGCAACCATGTTTCAACTAACAGCTTCTATCCCTACGTTAGAAGCGTTTCAAAACCTATGCGGGGAACGATGTGGAAAGCGACCCATAGTCGACACTGTGAGGGAATACTCTGGACAAGCCGTCTTGCAAGTAACTTCTTGTTCCACCAAGATAGAAGAGTCTGAAAACGTAAGCACGGACTAGACGGGAAGTGCCAGATGCTCAGCTCTGGGAAAACACACTGTGGTTGAAAACCTCTTTCAACTAGCACCTGATTTCAATCAGTCACCACCGTTTGAAAACTTAGGCGGGGCCTACACGGCAAGTGACAAAGAACCTGTGAAACAACAAAGCGAGGAAACTCTCTTTCAAGTAACACATCGCTTCACTAAATTAGAAGTGGTGGACAAACTATGCGGGGCATGTGCCGACAGAACCATATACTCAACTCTGTCGAAGTGCACTTGGCGAAAGCCATCTTTCAACTTACGTCTTGTATCACCAAGTTAGAAGGGTTTGACAAGCCAGGCAGGGAACGATGCGGAAAGGGACATACACACGACCCTGTGAGAGAGTACTGTGGACAAACCATCTCTCAACTAACATCTTGTACCACTACGTCAAAAACGCGTGAAAAAGCAGGCGGGGCCGATAATGACAGGGCCGTCTACTCAACTCTGCCAGACAACAAAGTGAGGAGACCATCCTCCAACTAACATCTTGTTTGACGTAGAAAACTTAGAAAATGTATGCTGGAAACGACGTGGAAGGTGTCATATAGCAGCCACTGTGAAAGATTCCTGTGCAGAAAGCGTTTTTCAACTGTCATCACGTGTCACTAAGTTACAAGTGTTTCACTCTTTCAGCTCCCACCTTGTTCACTACGTTATACACGTGGGAAAACCCATGCAGGGCTTATGCGGAAAGTGCCTTATATGTAACTCTGTGAAGAAAAAAACAAAAAAAAAAAACAAAAAAAACAAAAAAAAAAAAACAGTGTGGCACAACCGTCGTTAAGAAAGAGCTCGTTTCACAAAATTGGAAGAGTTTGAAACCCCGGGCGGGGCGTATAGGCAAAGCGCTCTACACCCACCTCAAGGATACAAACACTTGGGGAAACAACCTTTCACTGAACGTCTGGTCACACTAAATTACAAGCGTTGGAAAACACACGCGGGGCCGAAGTGGAGAGTGCCGTACACTCCTTTCTGGGAAAGAGCTTTGGGAGGAAACCGTCGTTCACCTACCCCGGGTCTCACTAAGTGAAACGTGTTTGGAAACCTATGTGAGGCCTACACGGAAAGTGCCATCACTTTGGGAAAAGCTGGTGGGGAAACGTTGTTTCAACTATCATCTAGTTTCACTAAGCTAAAATGGTTTCACAACTATGCGGGATCTATGCGGAAAGGGCCGTCTAGGCAACTCTGAGATAGACCACTGTGGGGAACCCATCGTCCAACTCATCTCTGGCTTCACTAAGTTAGAGGTGTTTGAAAAGCACGCGGGGCCCCACACCGAAAGTGCCCCATACTCACCTCGGGGACACAAGTCTATCTGGGAAACATCTTTCTCCCGAGGTCTGGTTGCACTCAGTATCAAGTGTTTGAAAACACACGCAGGGCGTAGCAAGATGGCGCCATACACTCACCTCTGGGAAACTACACTGTGGGGAAACCGCCTTTCAACTACCGTCTGGGGTCTCTGAGATAGAAGTGTTTGAAAACCTAGGAGAAGCCTAACGGCTAAGTGCCACATACTCAACTGTGGGAAACAACAGTGTGCTGAAACGATCTTTCAGCTAACATCTGGCCTCACGTATTGAAAACGGTTTGAAAACTATTCGGGGTCTAGGCGGAAAGTGCCACGTACTCAGCTCTGTGACACAAGACCTTGGGGAACCATCTTCCAACTAAAATATTTCACTAAGTTAGAAGTCTTTGAAAACCAGGCGGAGACTACACCAAAAGTGCCATACAGTCGCCTCTGTGAGTCACTGTGGGGAAGCCATTTTTCCAATAACATCTCTCTTCACAAAGTTGGAAGTATTTGAACACCCGTGCAGGGCCGGCGTCAAAAGTGCCAAGATAGTCAACTCTGAAACAACACTGTGGGGTTTCCACGTTTCAAGTAACCTCTTCTTGTTCCACTTAGAAGTGTTTGCAAACCTACGCCGGTACTACGCGGGAAGTGCTATAGGCTCAACTCTGTAAAACTCACGGTGGTGAAGCCATCTTTCAAAGGGCATCTGGGTTCACTTGTTGGAAGTATTTGAAAACCTACGGGGGCTTGGGCGGAAAGTGCCCTATGCTCAAGTGTGTCAAGCAGCTTTTGGGGAAACCACCTTTCAACTAACATCTTGTTTCACCGTGTGAGAAGGGTTTCAAACACTCTCCTAGGAACCATGAGAAAAGTGACATATACTGGACACAGCGAAATCGTACTGTGGAGAAACGGTCTTCCAACTCACATCTGCTGTCGCCAAGTTAGAGGGGCTGGAAAACCTCTGCGGGGCCTATGCGCAAGTGCCGTGTACTCCATTCTGTGAAACGACGCTGTAGGGAAACCATCTTGCGACTAACGTCTGGTTTCACTGTGAACTGTCTGAAAACCTACGACGTGCCATAGAGGCAACCGTGTGAAAGAGCACTCTGGGTAAAGGGTCTTTTAACCACCTGATTTAGTACGTTAGAAGCATTTGCAAAACTATGCCGGGATGAATGCAGGAAGTGCCATATACTCAACTCTGTCAAGCTGCACTTTGGCGAAACCATCTTGCAACTAACACCTTGTGCCGCTACCGTAGAAGGGTTTGAAAACCTATGGAGGGAATGATGTGGAAAGGGTCATATATACGCAGCTCCGTCCAACCGGACTTTGGGGAAACCGCCTTTCAAGTGACATCTGATTCAACTAAATTGGAAGTGTCTGAGAGCTCCTGTGTGGTCCAGACGGAAAGGGCCACCGCACTCTATGAAAGAACACTGTGGGGAAAACGTCTTTCAACGTTCTCTTTCACTAAGCCAGAAGCGTTTGTAACGCCATGCGGGGATCGATGGGGAAAGCGACGTTGTGAGAGAGTACTGGGAAGAAACCATCCTTCAACCGGCATCTTGTTTCACTAAGTGAGAACTGTTTGACAACATATGCGCGGCCGACAAAGCGTCCGAGAGTCCACTGTGTGAAAGAACACAGTGGGGGAAAAACCATCTTCTAACTAACAGCTCGTTTCGCGCAGTTGGGAGTGTTTGAAGACCTATGTGGGGATCGAGGTGGAAGGTTACGTACACCAGCCACTGTGAAAAGAACACGGTGCAGAAACCTTCTTTCAACTGATATCCTGTTTCACCTGGTGAGAAGTGTTTGAAGAACTCCGTGGGGGCTTATGCAGAAAGTGCCATATACCCTGTCAAGTCCCTGCACGTTGGGACACCCTTTCACCTAACACCTTGTTTCACTACGACAGAAGTGTTTGGAAACCCGCGCGGGGAGCTATATGGCCAGTGATGTGTATTCAATACTCGGAAAGAATACAGCGGAGAAACCAGCTTGCAACTAACGTCTCGTTTGACTAACTTAGAAGAGTCTGAAAAGTGTCTGGACGTATACACTGAGTGCTATATCCTGAAGTGTGTGAAACAACCCTGGGGGAAAGCGTCTTTCACATAACAACTCCTTTCTCTAAGTTAGCAGGCGTTGAACAGTTATGAGAGGCCTATACTGAAAATGTCATATACATACACTCACCTCTGTCAAAACTGCACTTTGGGGAAACCATCTTTCAAGTCACATCTTGTATTACTAAGTTGGAATTGCTTGACATCCTATGCAGGGAACGATGTGGAAGGTGATAGCTCCCCGATCCTGTGAAGGAGTACTGTGGAGGTACGATCTTTCCACTAACATCTTGTTTCACCAAGTGAGAACCGTTTGGAGACCCGAAGTGTACGGGCCTACGCAGAAAGTGCCATATACTCAGTTGGGTGAAACAATACTGCGGGGAAACCGTCTTGCGGCTACACTCTCGTGTCACTAAGTTAGTAGTGTTTGAAACCTATGGGGACTTATGCAGAAAGTGCCCTGTGCTCAATTGTGTGAAACAACACTGTGGTGAACCACAGGTCTTGCAAATGATATCCTGTTTCACTACATGAAGGCTGGCTGGAAACCAAAGCGGGCCCTACCAAGTAAGCACCATATAGTCAGCTGTGTGAAAGGACCTTGGTTGGAGGATCTTTGAACTAACATCTAGTTTCACTACGTTAGAAGGGTTTGAAAAACCATGCGGCGACTCTTTGGGCAGTGCCATATACTCAACTCTGACCAGCTGCACTTTGGGGAAACCACCTTTCAAGTAACATCTGATTCAACTAACCGGAAGTGTTTGGAAACCTATGCGGGGACTAGGAAGAAAGTGCCATATCCTCGACTCTGTGAGACAACACTGAGGTCAAACCATCTTTCAACTAAGCTCTTGTTTCACCATGTCAGAAGGGTTTCAAACACTTTGCTAGGAAAGATGAGGAAAGGGACATGTGCTCGGTTCTGCGAAACTATACTGTGGAGACACCACGTTTCAACTCACATCTGGTGTCTCTTAAGTTAGAAGTGTTTGGAAACGTAGGCTGGGCCTAGGCGGAAAGTGACATGCGCTCAATCATGTGAAACAACACGGTGGTGAAAGAGACGTTGACACCTTGGCTCTTGTTTCACTAAGGGAGAACGGTTCGAAAACCTATGCGGGGCCGACAAAGTGCCATTAGTCAACTGTGGGAAAGACTCTGGGTCAAGCATGTTTTCACTGACCTCTGGTTTCACTAAGTCACAAGTGCTTGGAAAACTGCGGGGACTATGTGCAAAGTGCCATACAGTCAACCCTGTCGAACGGCACTTTGACGGAACCATCTTTCAAGTAACATCTTGTATCCCTCCATCCACATTGTTTCATGTCCTATGTGGGGAACGATGTGGAAGGTGACAAACACCAGCCACTGTGAAAGGACACTGTGGAGAAATCATCTTTCACCTAACATCTTTGTACAAGCTAGCCGCGTTTGAAACCTTAGGCGGTACCCACGTGGAAAGGGCCATGTGCTCAACTCTGTCATAGTGCACTTTGGGGAGACCACCTTTCCAGAAACATCTGGTTCAACTAACTTGGAAGTGTGTGAAAACACAGGTGGGGCCTGGTCGGAAAGTGCCATACACTCAACTTTGTGAAACAACACTGCGGGGAAAGCTTCTTTCAACTAGTGTCTTGTTTCAACGTGTTGGAAATGTTTGGGAAGACGTTGCTGGGAGCGATGGGCGAAGTGACATATACTCGACCCTGTGGAAACATACTGTGGAGAAACCATCTTTCAACGCACATCCGCTGTCTCTAAGTTAGAAGCGTTTGAAAACGTATGCAGGGCCTAGGCGGAAATGCCCTACGCTCCATGCTGTGAAGCAACACTGTAGGGAAACAGTCTTTCAACTAATATCTGGTTTCACTAAGTGGGAACTGTTTGCAAACCAATGCAAAACTAACTTAACGGTGTTTGAAAACCACAATGGGGCTACAGTGAAAGCGCCACTTACTCGACTCTGTGAAACAGCACGGTCGGGGAAACAATCTTTCTCTTAACATCTGGTCTCACTCAGTTGCAAGTGTTTGAAAACAGATGCGGGGCCTATGCGGAAGGATCGTGCCATACTTTCAACGCTGTGAAAGAACGCTGTGGGGAAACCACGTTTCGACTACCATCTCGTTCCTCTAAGTCAGAGCGGTTTGAAAACCTATGAGAAGCCTAACGGCTAAGGGCCATACACTCAACTGTGTGAAACAACGACGTGGTGAAAAGATTTTTCAACTCACATCTGGTTTCACTCATTGAAAATTGTTTGAAGACTATTCGGGGTCTATGCGGAAAGGGTCGTATGCTCAAATCTGTGACACAACGTGTGGGGAAACCATCTTTCAATTAACATCTTGTATAACTAAACTGGAAGCGTTAGAAAACCTATGGGGAGCCCATGCCGAAAGTGCCATACACTCACCTATGTCAGCCTGCACTTTGCGGAAACCATCTTTAGAGTAACATCCTGTAGCACCAACTTAGGAAGGAGTGTTTGAAAAACTATGCGGGGCCAAACGCAGGAAGTACCAGATACTGACAAGTGTGGAACAACACTGTGAGAAACCGTCTTTCAACTTAAAATCTTCTTTCATTTAAGTTTAGAAGTGTTCGAAAACCTATATGCGTGGTGTATGGGGAAAGTGCCATTCTTTCCACTATCATCTGATTTCACCCAGGGTGAACTCTTTTGAAAAAACCTATGCGCAGCCTACATGGTAAGTGCCGTATACTGAACTCTGTGAAACAACCCTGTGGGGAAACGATCTTCCAACTAACATTTCGTTTCCCGACGTTAGAAGTGTTTGAAAAGCCATGCGGGACCTATGCAGAAGTGCCCTATACTCAACTCTGAAACTGAACTTTTAGGGAAGCATTTTTCAGCTAACATCTCTATGTAACTACGTTAGAAGCATTGTAAAACCTGTGTGGGGAACGATGTGGAAAGTGACATATACTGTGAGACACTGTGAGAAAATAGAGTGGACAATCCATCTTTCAATTATCTTGGGGCACTAAGTTTGAAGTGTTTGAAAACCTATGCACGGCTTATGGGGAAAGTGCCATATACTCGACTCCGTTTACATATGTGTGTGGGCAAAGCGTATGTCATCGAACCTCATGTATCACTAAGATTGAAGTGTTTGCAACCGCAAGCGGGGTCTGCAGGAACAAGGCCATATACGCCACTTGGGAAACACCACTGTGGGGAAACCATCCTTCAACTAACACCTTGTTCACTGAGAAGGGTCTGAAAACGATGCGGAGCCTTTGCTGAAAGTGGAGCACATACAGAACTCCGTGGAAACAACACTGTGGTGAAACGATCTTTCGACTAACATCTCGTTTCAAGCCAAAACTGTGTGAAAAACTTTGCGGGGCATCTGCCGACAGTGCTGTATATTCAACTCGGTGAAACTTCACTTTGCAGGAACGCTCCTTCAAGTAACATCTGGTATCACTAAGTTAGAGGTGTTTGAAAACCTCTGTGGGGAATGAGGAGGAAAGTGACACATACTGGACACCGTGAGAAAATACCGTGGACAATCCATCTTTCAACTAGCTCGTGTCACTAAGTTAGAAGTGTTTGTAAACCTAGGCGCGGCTTATGCAGACAGTGCCGTACACTCGACGCTTTGAAAAAAAAGCACTCTGGACGAAGCTTCTTTCGTGAATATGCGGTTTCAGAAAGTTAAAGCAGTTTGACAAGCAACGCATGAACTACACGGAAAGTGCCATATACGCAACTCTGTGAAACAACGCTCTGAGGAAACAATCCTTCACCTGACATCTGGTTTCAAGTTGTGTTTGAGTGCAAATGCCGGCCTAGAAGAATAGAACCATGTACTCAATTCTGTGAAACAACATTGTGGTGAAACCATCTTCCGACCACCATCTGCTTTCACTACGTTAGATGTGTTTGAAACACCTTACAGGGAGGAACACTTAAAGTGCCGTACGCTCCGCTCTGTCGAACACTACTGCGGTGAAACATACTTTCAACCAACCTCCGTTTCATTAAGTGACAAAGGTTTGAAAAGCTATGCGGGACCCACAGGACAAGCGCTATATATATTTATATATATATATATACTCCACTCTGTGAAACACTGTGGAGAAACCATAGTTCAACCAACACCTCGTTTCACTAAATAGAAGTGTTTGAAAACTTAGCGACAGAGGCAGAAAGGGCCATCTATTCAACTCTGTAAAACAATACTGCGGTGAAAGAAACTTCAACTAACACTTGGTTTCACTAAGAGAGAACTCTTTGAAGACATATGCAGGCCTACACTGTGTCATACATTCATCTCTGTGAATCGACACATGGGGAAACCATCCTTCAGCTAACATCACGTTTCACCCTGAAGTGTCTGAAAAGTTATGCGCGGGGCTGTGCCGACGGTGCCATGCACTCCATTCTGTGAAATTGGACTTTGCGGACCTTTCAACGAACATGTCGTATCGTGAAGTTGGAAGGTTTGAAAACATGCACAGCTTGTGGGGAAATGCCAGATAGTCAACTCTGAAAAACCACTGGGGAGAAACCATCTGTCGCCGAACATCTGCTTTCACATACGTAACGTAGTTTGAAAACCTAGGCGTGACCTACAAGGAAAATGCCATATACGCCACTCTAAGTAACACTCTGGTGAAATTATCCTTCAATTCACATGCGGTATATATGAGTGACAACTCTGGAAAACTCTCTGGGGTCAACATGGTAAGTGCCTTTGTTTGCACAGTGCATAAGCGCACTGGGTTTGACAACCTGTGCAGCTCCTAGCCGGGAAAACCAACACACTTCACTGTGCGAAACAAAACTATGGGGAAAGCATCTTGACAGCAACAACTCCTCTCACTGAGTTAGAGCTTGTCCAAAACCAGGGCGGGCCCTAGGCGGAAAGCGCCATATACGCAATTCTTTCCGTCAGACAACACTGTGGGGAATCCATCTTCCCACTACCATCTGGTTTCACTAAGTTACCGGAGTTTGAACAGCCCGGCAGGGAATTACGCGGACTGTGCCATATACTCAACTCCCTGAAACAACAGTGTGCTGAAGCTCTCTGTCAACACTTGGTTTCAGAAACAAAGCAGTTTCAACACCTAAGCGTGACCTACATGGAAAGTGCCATATGCGCAACTCTTGAAACAGCACTGTGGTGAAACCACGTTTCACCTGAAACCTGCCTCCACTAAAGCTACAAATGTTGGAACACACGTGCGGGGCCCAGGCGGAGAGTGGCATTTACTACCTTCTGTGAAATATGCTGGGTGAAACATTCCCTCCACTAACATCGGATTTCACCCAGCGAGAACTATTGGAAAACCTACTCAGAGAGTGCAGTAGGCGCAACTCTATGAAAGGCCGGGGAGGTTATCGTTCTGTCACCTTGTCATATGGTGAGCAGTGTTTGAAACGTTATGCGAACTCTATGAGGAAAGTGCCTTGTCCTCAACTTTGGGAAACAGCGCGGTGGCGAAAGCGTCGTCCCTCTAGCATCTGATCTCAGAATTGGTGGAAAAGGAATGGCGGGTCTACAGGCCACGTGCCATAAGGTCCACTCTGTAAAACAGCACTGTGGGGAAATCGTTCACCTAAAGCTTCCTTTCACCAAGCTACAAACGCTGCAGTGCACATGCGGGGGCCTAGGCGGATAGTGCCATAGGCTGCATTCTCTGAAACGAACTGTGGCTGGAACATTCTTTCAAGTAACATTTGATTTTCACGAAGCGAGAACTCATTGGAAAACCTATGCAAGGCCTACAGGGCAAGTGTCGTATACTCATCTCTGTGACACAACAGGGGGAGAAAGCGCCTTTCAAGTAGTGTCTCGTTTCACAAAGTCACAAGTCTTTGAATAGCTACGCGGAGCCTAGGCCAATAGTGCCAACTACTCAAACCTGTCAACCTACAGCCTGCAACAACCAAATTTCCACGAACATCTTCCTTCACTAAGGTAGAAGTGTTTGAAAACCTATGCGGGGAATGATGCGGAAAATGACCTTTAATCGACCCTGTGAGAGACCACGGTGGACACACCATCTTTCAAGTGACAACTTGTGTCACTAAGGTGGACGCCTTTGAAAACCCACGCGCGGCTTAGGAGGATAGTCTCATATACACAACTCTGTGAACCAACAACAGGGTGGAGAAGGAGTCTTTCACCTACCATCTGGTTTCACAAAGTGAAAATGTTTGAAAACCTACGCACGATCTACGTGGCAAGTTCCCTGTACTCCACTCTGAAACACTCGGGGGAAATGCTCTTTCACCTTAGAGCTTCTTTCACGAAGTGTGCAATGTTTGAATACACACGCGGGGCCTAGGCGGGTAGTGTCATATACTCCACTCTGTGCAACAACGTGGCGGCGCAACAATCTTCCAACTGCCATCGGGTTTCACCGAGTGAGAACTCACTGAAAACCTAGGCAGGGCCTATAATGTCAAAGTGCACTTTGTGGCAACCATGTTTCAACTAACAGCTTCTATCCCTACGTTAGAAGCGTTTCAAAACCTATGCGGGGAACGATGTGGAAAGCGACCCATAGTCGACACTGTGAGGGAATACTCTGGACAAGCCGTCTTGCAAGTAACTTCTTGTTCCACCAAGATAGAAGAGTCTGAAAACGTAAGCACGGACTAGACGGGAAGTGCCAGATGCTCAGCTCTGGGAAAACACACTGTGGTTGAAAACCTCTTTCAACTAGCACCTGATTTCAATCAGTCACCACCGTTTGAAAACTTAGGCGGGGCCTACACGGCAAGTGACAAAGAACCTGTGAAACAACAAAGCGAGGAAACTCTCTTTCAAGTAACACATCGCTTCACTAAATTAGAAGTGGTGGACAAACTATGCGGGGCATGTGCCGACAGAACCATATACTCAACTCTGTCGAAGTGCACTTGGCGAAAGCCATCTTTCAACTTACGTCTTGTATCACCAAGTTAGAAGGGTTTGACAAGCCAGGCAGGGAACGATGCGGAAAGGGACATACACACGACCCTGTGAGAGAGTACTGTGGACAAACCATCTCTCAACTAACATCTTGTACCACTACGTCAAAAACGCGTGAAAAAGCAGGCGGGGCCGATAATGACAGGGCCGTCTACTCAACTCTGCCAGACAACAAAGTGAGGAGACCATCCTCCAACTAACATCTTGTTTGACGTAGAAAACTTAGAAAATGTATGCTGGAAACGACGTGGAAGGTGTCATATAGCAGCCACTGTGAAAGATTCCTGTGCAGAAAGCGTTTTTCAACTGTCATCACGTGTCACTAAGTTACAAGTGTTTCACTCTTTCAGCTCCCACCTTGTTCACTACGTTATACACGTGGGAAAACCCATGCAGGGCTTATGCGGAAAGTGCCTTATATGTAACTCTGTGAAGAAAAAAACAAAACAAAAAAAAACAAAACAAAAAAAAAAAACAGTGTGGCACAACCGTCGTTAAGAAAGAGCTCGTTTCACAAAATTGGAAGAGTTTGAAACCCCGGGCGGGGCGTATAGGCAAAGCGCTCTACACCCACCTCAAGGATACAAACACTTGGGGAAACAACCTTTCACTGAACGTCTGGTCACACTAAATTACAAGCGTTGGAAAACACACGCGGGGCCGAAGTGGAGAGTGCCGTACACTCCTTTCTGGGAAAGAGCTTTGGGAGGAAACCGTCGTTCACCTACCCCGGGTCTCACTAAGTGAAACGTGTTTGGAAACCTATGTGAGGCCTACACGGAAAGTGCCATCACTTTGGGAAAAGCTGGTGGGGAAACGTTGTTTCAACTATCATCTAGTTTCACTAAGCTAAAATGGTTTCACAACTATGCGGGATCTATGCGGAAAGGGCCGTCTAGGCAACTCTGAGATAGACCACTGTGGGGAACCCATCGTCCAACTCATCTCTGGCTTCACTAAGTTAGAGGTGTTTGAAAAGCACGCGGGGCCCCACACCGAAAGTGCCCCATACTCACCTCGGGGACACAAGTCTATCTGGGAAACATCTTTCTCCCGAGGTCTGGTTGCACTCAGTATCAAGTGTTTGAAAACACACGCAGGGCGTAGCAAGATGGCGCCATACACTCACCTCTGGGAAACTACACTGTGGGGAAACCGCCTTTCAACTACCGTCTGGGGTCTCTGAGATAGAAGTGTTTGAAAACCTAGGAGAAGCCTAACGGCTAAGTGCCACATACTCAACTGTGGGAAACAACAGTGTGCTGAAACGATCTTTCAGCTAACATCTGGCCTCACGTATTGAAAACGGTTTGAAAACTATTCGGGGTCTAGGCGGAAAGTGCCACGTACTCAGCTCTGTGACACAAGACCTTGGGGAACCATCTTCCAACTAAAATATTTCACTAAGTTAGAAGTCTTTGAAAACCAGGCGGAGACTACACCAAAAGTGCCATACAGTCGCCTCTGTGAGTCACTGTGGGGAAGCCATTTTTCCAATAACATCTCTCTTCACAAAGTTGGAAGTATTTGAACACCCGTGCAGGGCCGGCGTCAAAAGTGCCAAGATAGTCAACTCTGAAACAACACTGTGGGGTTTCCACGTTTCAAGTAACCTCTTCTTGTTCCACTTAGAAGTGTTTGCAAACCTACGCCGGTACTACGCGGGAAGTGCTATAGGCTCAACTCTGTAAAACTCACGGTGGTGAAGCCATCTTTCAAAGGGCATCTGGGTTCACTTGTTGGAAGTATTTGAAAACCTACGGGGGCTTGGGCGGAAAGTGCCCTATGCTCAAGTGTGTCAAGCAGCTTTTGGGGAAACCACCTTTCAACTAACATCTTGTTTCACCGTGTGAGAAGCGTTTCAAACACTCTCCTAGGAACCATGAGAAAAGTGACATATACTGGACACAGCGAAATCGTACTGTGGAGAAACGGTCTTCCAACTCACATCTGCTGTCGCCAAGTTAGAGGGGCTGGAAAACCTCTGCGGGGCCTATGCGCAAGTGCCGTGTACTCCATTCTGTGAAACGACGCTGTAGGGAAACCATCTTGCGACTAACGTCTGGTTTCACTGTGAACTGTCTGAAAACCTACGACGTGCCATAGAGGCAACCGTGTGAAAGAGCACTCTGGGTAAAGGGTCTTTTAACCACCTGATTTAGTACGTTAGAAGCATTTGCAAAACTATGCCGGGATGAATGCAGGAAGTGCCATATACTCAACTCTGTCAAGCTGCACTTTGGCGAAACCATCTTGCAACTAACACCTTGTGCCGCTACCGTAGAAGGGTTTGAAAACCTATGGAGGGAATGATGTGGAAAGGGTCATATATACGCAGCTCCGTCCAACCGGACTTTGGGGAAACCGCCTTTCAAGTGACATCTGATTCAACTAAATTGGAAGTGTCTGAGAGCTCCTGTGTGGTCCAGACGGAAAGGGCCACCGCACTCTATGAAAGAACACTGTGGGGAAAACGTCTTTCAACGTTCTCTTTCACTAAGCCAGAAGCGTTTGTAACGCCATGCGGGGATCGATGGGGAAAGCGACGTTGTGAGAGAGTACTGGGAAGAAACCATCCTTCAACCGGCATCTTGTTTCACTAAGTGAGAACTGTTTGACAACATATGCGCGGCCGACAAAGCGTCCGAGAGTCCACTGTGTGAAAGAACACAGTGGGGGAAAAACCATCTTCTAACTAACAGCTCGTTTCGCGCAGTTGGGAGTGTTTGAAGACCTATGTGGGGATCGAGGTGGAAGGTTACGTACACCAGCCACTGTGAAAAGAACACGGTGCAGAAACCTTCTTTCAACTGATATCCTGTTTCACCTGGTGAGAAGTGTTTGAAGAACTCCGTGGGGGCTTATGCAGAAAGTGCCATATACCCTGTCAAGTCCCTGCACGTTGGGACACCCTTTCACCTAACACCTTGTTTCACTACGACAGAAGTGTTTGGAAACCCGCGCGGGGAGCTATATGGCCAGTGATGTGTATTCAATACTCGGAAAGAATACAGCGGAGAAACCAGCTTGCAACTAACGTCTCGTTTGACTAACTTAGAAGAGTCTGAAAAGTGTCTGGACGTATACACTGAGTGCTATATCCTGAAGTGTGTGAAACAACCCTGGGGGAAAGCGTCTTTCACATAACAACTCCTTTCTCTAAGTTAGCAGGCGTTGAACAGTTATGAGAGGCCTATACTGAAAATGTCATATACATACACTCACCTCTGTCAAAACTGCACTTTGGGGAAACCATCTTTCAAGTCACATCTTGTATTACTAAGTTGGAATTGCTTGACATCCTATGCAGGGAACGATGTGGAAGGTGATAGCTCCCCGATCCTGTGAAGGAGTACTGTGGAGGTACGATCTTTCCACTAACATCTTGTTTCACCAAGTGAGAACCGTTTGGAGACCCGAAGTGTACGGGCCTACGCAGAAAGTGCCATATACTCAGTTGGGTGAAACAATACTGCGGGGAAACCGTCTTGCGGCTACACTCTCGTGTCACTAAGTTAGTAGTGTTTGAAACCTATGGGGACTTATGCAGAAAGTGCCCTGTGCTCAATTGTGTGAAACAACACTGTGGTGAACCACAGGTCTTGCAAATGATATCCTGTTTCACTACATGAAGGCTGGCTGGAAACCAAAGCGGGCCCTACCAAGTAAGCACCATATAGTCAGCTGTGTGAAAGGACCTTGGTTGGAGGATCTTTGAACTAACATCTAGTTTCACTACGTTAGAAGGGTTTGAAAAACCATGCGGCGACTCTTTGGGCAGTGCCATATACTCAACTCTGACCAGCTGCACTTTGGGGAAACCACCTTTCAAGTAACATCTGATTCAACTAACCGGAAGTGTTTGGAAACCTATGCGGGGACTAGGAAGAAAGTGCCATATCCTCGACTCTGTGAGACAACACTGAGGTCAAACCATCTTTCAACTAAGCTCTTGTTTCACCATGTCAGAAGGGTTTCAAACACTTTGCTAGGAAAGATGAGGAAAGGGACATGTGCTCGGTTCTGCGAAACTATACTGTGGAGACACCACGTTTCAACTCACATCTGGTGTCTCTTAAGTTAGAAGTGTTTGGAAACGTAGGCTGGGCCTAGGCGGAAAGTGACATGCGCTCAATCATGTGAAACAACACGGTGGTGAAAGAGACGTTGACACCTTGGCTCTTGTTTCACTAAGGGAGAACGGTTCGAAAACCTATGCGGGGCCGACAAAGTGCCATTAGTCAACTGTGGGAAAGACTCTGGGTCAAGCATGTTTTCACTGACCTCTGGTTTCACTAAGTCACAAGTGCTTGGAAAACTGCGGGGACTATGTGCAAAGTGCCATACAGTCAACCCTGTCGAACGGCACTTTGACGGAACCATCTTTCAAGTAACATCTTGTATCCCTCCATCCACATTGTTTCATGTCCTATGTGGGGAACGATGTGGAAGGTGACAAACACCAGCCACTGTGAAAGGACACTGTGGAGAAATCATCTTTCACCTAACATCTTTGTACAAGCTAGCCGCGTTTGAAACCTTAGGCGGTACCCACGTGGAAAGGGCCATGTGCTCAACTCTGTCATAGTGCACTTTGGGGAGACCACCTTTCCAGAAACATCTGGTTCAACTAACTTGGAAGTGTGTGAAAACACAGGTGGGGCCTGGTCGGAAAGTGCCATACACTCAACTTTGTGAAACAACACTGCGGGGAAAGCTTCTTTCAACTAGTGTCTTGTTTCAACGTGTTGGAAATGTTTGGGAAGACGTTGCTGGGAGCGATGGGCGAAGTGACATATACTCGACCCTGTGGAAACATACTGTGGAGAAACCATCTTTCAACGCACATCCGCTGTCTCTAAGTTAGAAGCGTTTGAAAACGTATGCAGGGCCTAGGCGGAAATGCCCTACGCTCCATGCTGTGAAGCAACACTGTAGGGAAACAGTCTTTCAACTAATATCTGGTTTCACTAAGTGGGAACTGTTTGCAAACCAATGCAAAACTAACTTAACGGTGTTTGAAAACCACAATGGGGCTACAGTGAAAGCGCCACTTACTCGACTCTGTGAAACAGCACGGTCGGGGAAACAATCTTTCTCTTAACATCTGGTCTCACTCAGTTGCAAGTGTTTGAAAACAGATGCGGGGCCTATGCGGAAGGATCGTGCCATACTTTCAACGCTGTGAAAGAACGCTGTGGGGAAACCACGTTTCGACTACCATCTCGTTCCTCTAAGTCAGAGCGGTTTGAAAACCTATGAGAAGCCTAACGGCTAAGGGCCATACACTCAACTGTGTGAAACAACGACGTGGTGAAAAGATTTTTCAACTCACATCTGGTTTCACTCATTGAAAATTGTTTGAAGACTATTCGGGGTCTATGCGGAAAGGGTCGTATGCTCAAATCTGTGACACAACGTGTGGGGAAACCATCTTTCAATTAACATCTTGTATAACTAAACTGGAAGCGTTAGAAAACCTATGGGGAGCCCATGCCGAAAGTGCCATACACTCACCTATGTCAGCCTGCACTTTGCGGAAACCATCTTTAGAGTAACATCCTGTAGCACCAACTTAGGAAGGAGTGTTTGAAAAACTATGCGGGGCCAAACGCAGGAAGTACCAGATACTGACAAGTGTGGAACAACACTGTGAGAAACCGTCTTTCAACTTAAAATCTTCTTTCATTTAAGTTTAGAAGTGTTCGAAAACCTATATGCGCGGTGCATGGGGAAAGTGCCATTCTTTCCACTATCATCTGATTTCACCCAGGGTGAACTCTTTTGAAAAAACCTATGCGCAGCCTACATGGTAAGTGCCGTATACTGAACTCTGTGAAACAACCCTGTGGGGAAACGATCTTCCAACTAACATTTCGTTTCCCGACGTTAGAAGTGTTTGAAAAGCCATGCGGGACCTATGCAGAAGTGCCCTATACTCAACTCTGAAACTGAACTTTTAGGGAAGCATTTTTCAGCTAACATCTCTATGTAACTACGTTAGAAGCATTGTAAAACCTGTGTGGGGAACGATGTGGAAAGTGACATATACTGTGAGACACTGTGAGAAAATAGAGTGGACAATCCATCTTTCAATTATCTTGGGGCACTAAGTTTGAAGTGTTTGAAAACCTATGCACGGCTTATGGGGAAAGTGCCATATACTCGACTCCGTTTACATATGTGTGTGGGCAAAGCGTATGTCATCGAACCTCATGTATCACTAAGATTGAAGTGTTTGCAACCGCAAGCGGGGTCTGCAGGAACAAGGCCATATACGCCACTTGGGAAACACCACTGTGGGGAAACCATCCTTCAACTAACACCTTGTTCACTGAGAAGGGTCTGAAAACGATGCGGAGCCTTTGCTGAAAGTGGAGCACATACAGAACTCCGTGGAAACAACACTGTGGTGAAACGATCTTTCGACTAACATCTCGTTTCAAGCCAAAACTGTGTGAAAAACTTTGCGGGGCATCTGCCGACAGTGCTGTATATTCAACTCGGTGAAACTTCACTTTGCAGGAACGCTCCTTCAAGTAACATCTGGTATCACTAAGTTAGAGGTGTTTGAAAACCTCTGTGGGGAATGAGGAGGAAAGTGACACATACTGGACACCGTGAGAAAATACCGTGGACAATCCATCTTTCAACTAGCTCGTGTCACTAAGTTAGAAGTGTTTGTAAACCTAGGCGCGGCTTATGCAGACAGTGCCGTACACTCGACGCTTTGAAAAAAAAGCACTCTGGACGAAGCTTCTTTCGTGAATATGCGGTTTCAGAAAGTTAAAGCAGTTTGACAAGCAACGCATGAACTACACGGAAAGTGCCATATACGCAACTCTGTGAAACAACGCTCTGAGGAAACAATCCTTCACCTGACATCTGGTTTCAAGTTGTGTTTGAGTGCAAATGCCGGCCTAGAAGAATAGAACCATGTACTCAATTCTGTGAAACAACATTGTGGTGAAACCATCTTCCGACCACCATCTGCTTTCACTACGTTAGATGTGTTTGAAACACCTTACAGGGAGGAACACTTAAAGTGCCGTACGCTCCGCTCTGTCGAACACTACTGCGGTGAAACATACTTTCAACCAACCTCCGTTTCATTAAGTGACAAAGGTTTGAAAAGCTATGCGGGACCCACAGGACAAGCGCTATATATATTTATATATATATATATATACTCCACTCTGTGAAACACTGTGGAGAAACCATAGTTCAACCAACACCTCGTTTCACTAAATAGAAGTGTTTGAAAACTTAGCGACAGAGGCAGAAAGGGCCATCTATTCAACTCTGTAAAACAATACTGCGGTGAAAGAAACTTCAACTAACACTTGGTTTCACTAAGAGAGAACTCTTTGAAGACATATGCAGGCCTACACTGTGTCATACATTCATCTCTGTGAATCGACACATGGGGAAACCATCCTTCAGCTAACATCACGTTTCACCCTGAAGTGTCTGAAAAGTTATGCGCGGGGCTGTGCCGACGGTGCCATGCACTCCATTCTGTGAAATTGGACTTTGCGGACCTTTCAACGAACATGTCGTATCGTGAAGTTGGAAGGTTTGAAAACATGCACAGCTTGTGGGGAAATGCCAGATAGTCAACTCTGAAAAACCACTGGGGAGAAACCATCTGTCGCCGAACATCTGCTTTCACATACGTAACGTAGTTTGAAAACCTAGGCGTGACCTACAAGGAAAATGCCATATACGCCACTCTAAGTAACACTCTGGTGAAATTATCCTTCAATTCACATGCGGTATATATGAGTGACAACTCTGGAAAACTCTCTGGGGTCAACATGGTAAGTGCCTTTGTAGGCACAGTGCATAAGCGCACTGGGTTTGACAACCTGTGCAGCTCCTAGCCGGGAAAACCAACACACTTCACTGTGCGAAACAAAACTATGGGGAAAGCATCTTGACAGCAACAACTCCTCTCACTGAGTTAGAGCTTGTCCAAAACCAGGGCGGGCCCTAGGCGGAAAGCGCCATATACGCAATTCTTTCCGTCAGACAACACTGTGGGGAATCCATCTTCCCACTACCATCTGGTTTCACTAAGTTACCGGAGTTTGAACAGCCCGGCAGGGAATTACGCGGACTGTGCCATATACTCAACTCCCTGAAACAACAGTGTGCTGAAGCTCTCTGTCAACACTTGGTTTCAGAAACAAAGCAGTTTCAACACCTAAGCGTGACCTACATGGAAAGTGCCATATGCGCAACTCTTGAAACAGCACTGTGGTGAAACCACGTTTCACCTGAAACCTGCCTCCACTAAAGCTACAAATGTTGGAACACACGTGCGGGGCCCAGGCGGAGAGTGGCATTTACTACCTTCTGTGAAATATGCTGGGTGAAACATTCCCTCCACTAACATCGGATTTCACCCAGCGAGAACTATTGGAAAACCTACTCAGAGAGTGCAGTAGGCGCAACTCTATGAAAGGCCGGGGAGGTTATCGTTCTGTCACCTTGTCATATGGTGAGCAGTGTTTGAAACGTTATGCGAACTCTATGAGGAAAGTGCCTTGTCCTCAACTTTGGGAAACAGCGCGGTGGCGAAAGCGTCGTCCCTCTAGCATCTGATCTCAGAATTGGTGGAAAAGGAATGGCGGGTCTACAGGCCACGTGCCATAAGGTCCACTCTGTAAAACAGCACTGTGGGGAAATCGTTCACCTAAAGCTTCCTTTCACCAAGCTACAAACGCTGCAGTGCACATGCGGGGGCCTAGGCGGATAGTGCCATAGGCTGCATTCTCTGAAACGAACTGTGGCTGGAACATTCTTTCAAGTAACATTTGATTTTCACGAAGCGAGAACTCATTGGAAAACCTATGCAAGGCCTACAGGGCAAGTGTCGTATACTCATCTCTGTGACACAACAGGGGGAGAAAGCGCCTTTCAAGTAGTGTCTCGTTTCACAAAGTCACAAGTCTTTGAATAGCTACGCGGAGCCTAGGCCAATAGTGCCAACTACTCAAACCTGTCAACCTACAGCCTGCAACAACCAAATTTCCACGAACATCTTCCTTCACTAAGGTAGAAGTGTTTGAAAACCTATGCGGGGAATGATGCGGAAAATGACCTTTAATCGACCCTGTGAGAGACCACGGTGGACACACCATCTTTCAAGTGACAACTTGTGTCACTAAGGTGGACGCCTTTGAAAACCCACGCGCGGCTTAGGAGGATAGTCTCATATACACAACTCTGTGAACCAACAACAGGGTGGAGAAGGAGTCTTTCACCTACCATCTGGTTTCACAAAGTGAAAATGTTTGAAAACCTACGCACGATCTACGTGGCAAGTTCCCTGTACTCCACTCTGAAACACTCGGGGGAAATGCTCTTTCACCTTAGAGCTTCTTTCACGAAGTGTGCAATGTTTGAATACACACGCGGGGCCTAGGCGGGTAGTGTCATATACTCCACTCTGTGCAACAACGTGGCGGCGCAACAATCTTCCAACTGCCATCGGGTTTCACCGAGTGAGAACTCACTGAAAACCTAGGCAGGGCCTATAATGTCAAAGTGCACTTTGTGGCAACCATGTTTCAACTAACAGCTTCTATCCCTACGTTAGAAGCGTTTCAAAACCTATGCGGGGAACGATGTGGAAAGCGACCCATAGTCGACACTGTGAGGGAATACTCTGGACAAGCCGTCTTGCAAGTAACTTCTTGTTCCACCAAGATAGAAGAGTCTGAAAACGTAAGCACGGACTAGACGGGAAGTGCCAGATGCTCAGCTCTGGGAAAACACACTGTGGTTGAAAACCTCTTTCAACTAGCACCTGATTTCAATCAGTCACCACCGTTTGAAAACTTAGGCGGGGCCTACACGGCAAGTGACAAAGAACCTGTGAAACAACAAAGCGAGGAAACTCTCTTTCAAGTAACACATCGCTTCACTAAATTAGAAGTGGTGGACAAACTATGCGGGGCATGTGCCGACAGAACCATATACTCAACTCTGTCGAAGTGCACTTGGCGAAAGCCATCTTTCAACTTACGTCTTGTATCACCAAGTTAGAAGGGTTTGACAAGCCAGGCAGGGAACGATGCGGAAAGGGACATACACACGACCCTGTGAGAGAGTACTGTGGACAAACCATCTCTCAACTAACATCTTGTACCACTACGTCAAAAACGCGTGAAAAAGCAGGCGGGGCCGATAATGACAGGGCCGTCTACTCAACTCTGCCAGACAACAAAGTGAGGAGACCATCCTCCAACTAACATCTTGTTTGACGTAGAAAACTTAGAAAATGTATGCTGGAAACGACGTGGAAGGTGTCATATAGCAGCCACTGTGAAAGATTCCTGTGCAGAAAGCGTTTTTCAACTGTCATCACGTGTCACTAAGTTACAAGTGTTTCACTCTTTCAGCTCCCACCTTGTTCACTACGTTATACACGTGGGAAAACCCATGCAGGGCTTATGCGGAAAGTGCCTTATATGTAACTCTGTGAAGAAAAAAACAAAAAAAAAACCAAAAAAAACAAAAAAAAAAAACAGTGTGGCACAACCGTCGTTAAGAAAGAGCTCGTTTCACAAAATTGGAAGAGTTTGAAACCCCGGGCGGGGCGTATAGGCAAAGCGCTCTACACCCACCTCAAGGATACAAACACTTGGGGAAACAACCTTTCACTGAACGTCTGGTCACACTAAATTACAAGCGTTGGAAAACACACGCGGGGCCGAAGTGGAGAGTGCCGTACACTCCTTTCTGGGAAAGAGCTTTGGGAGGAAACCGTCGTTCACCTACCCCGGGTCTCACTAAGTGAAACGTGTTTGGAAACCTATGTGAGGCCTACACGGAAAGTGCCATCACTTTGGGAAAAGCTGGTGGGGAAACGTTGTTTCAACTATCATCTAGTTTCACTAAGCTAAAATGGTTTCACAACTATGCGGGATCTATGCGGAAAGGGCCGTCTAGGCAACTCTGAGATAGACCACTGTGGGGAACCCATCGTCCAACTCATCTCTGGCTTCACTAAGTTAGAGGTGTTTGAAAAGCACGCGGGGCCCCACACCGAAAGTGCCCCATACTCACCTCGGGGACACAAGTCTATCTGGGAAACATCTTTCTCCCGAGGTCTGGTTGCACTCAGTATCAAGTGTTTGAAAACACACGCAGGGCGTAGCAAGATGGCGCCATACACTCACCTCTGGGAAACTACACTGTGGGGAAACCGCCTTTCAACTACCGTCTGGGGTCTCTGAGATAGAAGTGTTTGAAAACCTAGGAGAAGCCTAACGGCTAAGTGCCACATACTCAACTGTGGGAAACAACAGTGTGCTGAAACGATCTTTCAGCTAACATCTGGCCTCACGTATTGAAAACGGTTTGAAAACTATTCGGGGTCTAGGCGGAAAGTGCCACGTACTCAGCTCTGTGACACAAGACCTTGGGGAACCATCTTCCAACTAAAATATTTCACTAAGTTAGAAGTCTTTGAAAACCAGGCGGAGACTACACCAAAAGTGCCATACAGTCGCCTCTGTGAGTCACTGTGGGGAAGCCATTTTTCCAATAACATCTCTCTTCACAAAGTTGGAAGTATTTGAACACCCGTGCAGGGCCGGCGTCAAAAGTGCCAAGATAGTCAACTCTGAAACAACACTGTGGGGTTTCCACGTTTCAAGTAACCTCTTCTTGTTCCACTTAGAAGTGTTTGCAAACCTACGCCGGTACTACGCGGGAAGTGCTATAGGCTCAACTCTGTAAAACTCACGGTGGTGAAGCCATCTTTCAAAGGGCATCTGGGTTCACTTGTTGGAAGTATTTGAAAACCTACGGGGGCTTGGGCGGAAAGTGCCCTATGCTCAAGTGTGTCAAGCAGCTTTTGGGGAAACCACCTTTCAACTAACATCTTGTTTCACCGTGTGAGAAGGGTTTCAAACACTCTCCTAGGAACCATGAGAAAAGTGACATATACTGGACACAGCGAAATCGTACTGTGGAGAAACGGTCTTCCAACTCACATCTGCTGTCGCCAAGTTAGAGGGGCTGGAAAACCTCTGCGGGGCCTATGCGCAAGTGCCGTGTACTCCATTCTGTGAAACGACGCTGTAGGGAAACCATCTTGCGACTAACGTCTGGTTTCACTGTGAACTGTCTGAAAACCTACGACGTGCCATAGAGGCAACCGTGTGAAAGAGCACTCTGGGTAAAGGGTCTTTTAACCACCTGATTTAGTACGTTAGAAGCATTTGCAAAACTATGCCGGGATGAATGCAGGAAGTGCCATATACTCAACTCTGTCAAGCTGCACTTTGGCGAAACCATCTTGCAACTAACACCTTGTGCCGCTACCGTAGAAGGGTTTGAAAACCTATGGAGGGAATGATGTGGAAAGGGTCATATATACGCAGCTCCGTCCAACCGGACTTTGGGGAAACCGCCTTTCAAGTGACATCTGATTCAACTAAATTGGAAGTGTCTGAGAGCTCCTGTGTGGTCCAGACGGAAAGGGCCACCGCACTCTATGAAAGAACACTGTGGGGAAAACGTCTTTCAACGTTCTCTTTCACTAAGCCAGAAGCGTTTGTAACGCCATGCGGGGATCGATGGGGAAAGCGACGTTGTGAGAGAGTACTGGGAAGAAACCATCCTTCAACCGGCATCTTGTTTCACTAAGTGAGAACTGTTTGACAACATATGCGCGGCCGACAAAGCGTCCGAGAGTCCACTGTGTGAAAGAACACAGTGGGGGAAAAACCATCTTCTAACTAACAGCTCGTTTCGCGCAGTTGGGAGTGTTTGAAGACCTATGTGGGGATCGAGGTGGAAGGTTACGTACACCAGCCACTGTGAAAAGAACACGGTGCAGAAACCTTCTTTCAACTGATATCCTGTTTCACCTGGTGAGAAGTGTTTGAAGAACTCCGTGGGGGCTTATGCAGAAAGTGCCATATACCCTGTCAAGTCCCTGCACGTTGGGACACCCTTTCACCTAACACCTTGTTTCACTACGACAGAAGTGTTTGGAAACCCGCGCGGGGAGCTATATGGCCAGTGATGTGTATTCAATACTCGGAAAGAATACAGCGGAGAAACCAGCTTGCAACTAACGTCTCGTTTGACTAACTTAGAAGAGTCTGAAAAGTGTCTGGACGTATACACTGAGTGCTATATCCTGAAGTGTGTGAAACAACCCTGGGGGAAAGCGTCTTTCACATAACAACTCCTTTCTCTAAGTTAGCAGGCGTTGAACAGTTATGAGAGGCCTATACTGAAAATGTCATATACATACACTCACCTCTGTCAAAACTGCACCTCGGGGAAACCATCTTTCAAGTCACATCTTGTATTACTAAGTTGGAATTGCTTGACATCCTATGCAGGGAACGATGTGGAAGGTGATAGCTCCCCGATCCTGTGAAGGAGTACTGTGGAGGTACGATCTTTCCACTAACATCTTGTTTCACCAAGTGAGAACCGTTTGGAGACCCGAAGTGTACGGGCCTACGCAGAAAGTGCCATATACTCAGTTGGGTGAAACAATACTGCGGGGAAACCGTCTTGCGGCTACACTCTCGTGTCACTAAGTTAGTAGTGTTTGAAACCTATGGGGACTTATGCAGAAAGTGCCCTGTGCTCAATTGTGTGAAACAACACTGTGGTGAACCACAGGTCTTGCAAATGATATCCTGTTTCACTACATGAAGGCTGGCTGGAAACCAAAGCGGGCCCTACCAAGTAAGCACCATATAGTCAGCTGTGTGAAAGGACCTTGGTTGGAGGATCTTTGAACTAACATCTAGTTTCACTACGTTAGAAGGGTTTGAAAAACCATGCGGCGACTCTTTGGGCAGTGCCATATACTCAACTCTGACCAGCTGCACTTTGGGGAAACCACCTTTCAAGTAACATCTGATTCAACTAACCGGAAGTGTTTGGAAACCTATGCAGGGACTAGGAAGAAAGTGCCATATCCTCGACTCTGTGAGACAACACTGAGGTCAAACCATCTTTCAACTAAGCTCTTGTTTCACCATGTCAGAAGGGTTTCAAACACTTTGCTAGGAAAGATGAGGAAAGGGACATGTGCTCGGTTCTGTGAAACTATACTGTGGAGACACCACGTTTCAACTCACATCTGGTGTCTCTTAAGTTAGAAGTGTTTGGAAACGTAGGCTGGGCCTAGGCGGAAAGTGACATGCGCTCAATCATGTGAAACAACACGGTGGTGAAAGAGACGTTGACCTTGGCTCTTGTTTCACTAAGGGAGAACGGTTCGAAAACCTATGCGGGGCCGACAAAGTGCCATTAGTCAACTGTGGGAAAGACTCTGGGTCAAGCATGTTTTCACTGACCTCTGGTTTCACTAAGTCACAAGTGCTTGGAAAACTGCGGGGACTATGTGCAAAGTGCCATACAGTCAACCCTGTCGAACGGCACTTTGACGGAACCATCTTTCAAGTAACATCTTGTATCCCTCCATCCACATTGTTTCATGTCCTATGTGGGGAACGATGTGGAAGGTGACAAACACCAGCCACTGTGAAAGGACACTGTGGAGAAATCATCTTTCACCTAACATCTTTGTACAAGCTAGCCGCGTTTGAAACCTTAGGCGGTACCCACGTGGAAAGGGCCATGTGCTCAACTCTGTCATAGTGCACTTTGGGGAGACCACCTTTCCAGAAACATCTGGTTCAACTAACTTGGAAGTGTGTGAAAACACAGGTGGGGCCTGGTCGGAAAGTGCCATACACTCAACTTTGTGAAACAACACTGCGGGGAAAGCTTCTTTCAACTAATGTCTTGTTTCAACGTGTTGGAAATGTTTGGGAAGACGTTGCTGGGAGCGATGGGCGAAGTGACATATACTCGACCCTGTGGAAACATACTGTGGAGAAACCATCTTTCAACGCACATCCGCTGTCTCTAAGTTAGAAGCGTTTGAAAACGTATGCAGGGCCTAGGCGGAAATGCCCTACGCTCCATGCTGTGAAGCAACACTGTAGGGAAACAGTCTTTCAACTAATATCTGGTTTCACTAAGTGGGAACTGTTTGCAAACCAATGCGGGGCCTACAGTGTAAGTGCCGTAGACTCAACTCCGTCAAAGTGCACTTAAAAATCTGACATCTCGTTTCACCGAGTTAGCAGTGTTTGAAAACCCCCCACTGTGTAAGAATCTTGTACAGAAACAGTCTTTAAGCATCCCTTTTTTCCAGTAAGTTAGAAGTGTTTGCAAACCTATGTGGGGTCTATGGGGATCGCACCATATACTCAAGTCTGTCAAAGTGCACTTTGGGGAAACCATTTTTCAAATCACATCGTGTATCCCTAAGTTAGAATTGTTTGAATCCTATGAGGGGAACGGTGTGGAAAGTGACATTTACTCGACTCCGTGAGAGAGTACTGTGGAGAAACCATCTTTCATCTGACATCGTGTTTCAATACGTGAGAACTGTTTGAAAACCTATGTGGGGCCTACAAGGTCAGTGCCATACACTCACATCTATGAAAGAACACTGGGGAAACCACCTTCTAACTACCCTCTTGTTTCCCTCAGTTACAAGTGTTTGAAAACCTGCATGGGGACTCAGAGGAAAGGTGCCATATGCTCACTCAACTCTGTCCAGCTGCACTTGGGGGAAACCATCTTGTAACTAATATGCCACCACACAACCCAATTACAGACAAACACCACACATATATCACACACAAACGCAATACACACACACACAACACACAAACACAAAACATGACAAATACACCACACACGAACACCTGTACATTACACTCAAGGCATGCGTAACACACATACACGCACACCCTGCACATACCACACACCTTGCATGCCGCACTAGCCACGTTAACAGTACATGCACACCTACCTCACACATACACCATGTGCACATCCATACATTACACGCACCACAGAAACACCACACACTCACCACGCATAGGCCACATCATATCCAACACAGATCCCACAGGCCCCAAACGCCCACAGTTACAACCCTCCCACAGTATTACCACATTCGACACATACACACAATTTCCAAACAAACCACCTCTCCTATATCACACAAACACACTCCACATACACACCACAGACACCAAACCTACACCGCATATCCAGAAGACACATGCCACCTCCTCTACACACATAACCTACACATATGCCACACATACCCTGCCCATATCGCTGCAAATGTGACTCATATACCATACAGCTACATCACTCTTACACCGAACACACAGCAACACATACTACAAACACATCCCTTGCATGACACACGAAGGCCACACAAACACCTCACCCCTTCACCACATACACACCACATACACATCACACAGATATCTTCCACAGACCGTGTACTACACGCAATACACATTCTACACATACCCCACACACATACACACATGCCCTACACCCATAAAACACACAAACACACTCCCTAGGGACACCACACACACATGCCAGACCTACACCACACACAACACACGTACACTACGCAGATACCACATCTGCAATAAACACAGCATGATAATCCATACATGTATGACATAAAGACACCACAAACACCACACACACCACACTTATATATCACACATTCTCCACCTGTATGCCACACGCCAACACCACACCAGGCAGCATGTACAAAACACACACGCCATACATAGGTGGCACGCAAACATACATCATAGGTCTAGCATGCACACCTGACATATATAGTACCATCCCAACACATATCCCACACCCAGAGCACACAGAAAAACACATCCACCGCCTCTAAACCACCCACACCAGGCACACACCACACTCACCACACCAATGCGATACACAGACACACAACCCATATAGGACATACATGCCATCCGTACAGAACAGGATCATGCACTCAACCACAACCACTCCAAACATACACCACACACACCACACACGTACCCCTCGAGAACCCACCAGACGACGCCGCCCACGCATTGTGCTTTACTGCCTGAAATGACACTGCTCATGTGTCTTTCATGTAAGCTTTCACATACACTCAGAGGCAGTTTGTTGAAACCTTCCTTAGTAGTGTGTGTCGGGAGAGGTAGCACGGTAGGCGTGTAGTCTCATACCTTGAACGTAGCTAGATGACCAGCAAATCATTCCAAATACCCCACCCAGAAAGCAACCTGAAGATGGACAGAACCAAGACCACAGCTACAGGAGGAGAAGAAGGCACATCCAAGAAAGGGAGGAAGTGCCGACAGGGCGTTTGGGGGAGAAATATATCGAGGGTGCTGCCAAGGAGACGAGCCCTCATTGAGGAAAGTGTGGGAGGGAGAGGAACACACAGGGGAACACACAAGGTGAACCTTTCCTCAAAGACACATGAAAAGAGTCTCCACATCACTCATCATCAGGGAAATACAAATCAATTCTACAGTGAGAGGCCACCACACGTCTGTCAGAAGGGCTAAATTTCACGACACAAGGAACTGGTGTTGGCAAGGATGTGGAGAACGGGAAACCCTCTGCCACTGTGGGTGGGAATGGAAACTGGTGTGGCCACTCTGGCACACAGTACAAAGTTTTGTCAAAAGTTTGCCAATAGGATGGCCCTGGGGCACCTGGATGGCACAGTTAGGTGACTGTCTCGATATCCACTCAAGCCTGGATCTCACAGTCATGGGACAGAGCCCTCGTTGGGCTCCTCACTGGCAGCATGGAGTTTGCATTGGATTCTCTTTCTCTCTCTCTCTCTCTGCCCCTCCCCATATCTCCGTCTCTTCCTTTCTCCCACTCAAATCAATTAACTAATGAAAACTCCCCTTAAAACATGGAGTTGCCCTATGATCCAGCACTTGCACTGCGAGGTATTTACCCAAAGGATACAAAAATACTGATTCAAAGGGATATAGGCATGCCAGTGTTTTTTAGCAGCACAATGAAAACTAGCCAAAGATGGAAAGGGCTCACATGTCCACTGGCTGAGGAATGGATGGAGTTGTGGCATATGTATAAACATACATACACACACACAAAGGAATACTGCGCAGCCAGGGAAGAGAATGTAATTTTCCTTGCAACGATTTGGCTGGAGCTCGAGATCATAACGCCCAGTGAAATAAGTGTCAGAGAAAGGCTGATACCGTATGATTTCACTCCTATGTGGAATGGAAGAAACAAAAGAAATATATAATCGTGGAGGAAAAAGAGAGTGGCAAAACAAGACGCAGACTGTTAACTATAGACAACAAACTGATAGTTAAGAGAAGAGATGGGTGCGGGGATTGGGTTCTATAGGAGATGGGCATGGAAGAGTACACTTTGCGATGTGCACCGGGTGCTGTGGAGAAGGGTGCAACAACTGAAATCTACACTTGAAACTACCATTGCACTGTGTGTTAACTACGTGGCACTTCCATAAAACCCTTTAAAAAACACTCTGTATTAGCATTGGGAAAGGCCCCGTGCTGAAGTGCTCAGAGCATTAGTAATGTGCTTCAACATTCTTTGTGACTCATAGAGAAATAGAGTAAGACTTTCCTCACCACCTCTCTGTGTAGACCCTTGTGCTTTACTGCTGAGAAGTACCCTTTGCTCCCAGAGGGTTTTAGAAAGCTTCTTGGGGATATGTAGTCAGAAGTATTCTTAAACCCTGGTGTAGAAGCACCAGGAAATGGCCTAGCGCCAGGTGCCTAAAAGTACAGTGTGACACACTGTATCTTTCCCTACATCACCGAGATCCCTGGTGTGTAGGTGAGTTTCCAAGCCATTCCTGACCCAATGCAGGGCTCTCATGGTCTGATGTCCCAGAGGATGGCTAGCCCCCATGTCCCTGCTCCCCTGGTACTGGGCAGGCAACAGTATTGTAGGAATGGGAGCCATGTGAACCCCTGCCTTATGGATGGGGCTACCCTCATTCGGAAAAACAGACAGTCTGCAAAAATGTGCCATGCTCCATGACGTGATCAGGGAACTAAAAGGCTTTTGCATAAATAGCGCACCAAGCTTCACTCCAACATCTTGATCATCACATGGAAGCACATTCTTCATATGGCAGAGCCACTGCTGACCCTCTCTACCAATACGACGGGCTGGAACACACCAGAATTCAAAGTTCTGCTCAGTGTCTTAGGGGAGAACGTGGGCCTCTTGCTCACAGGGCTCCAAAGGGCATCCTGTGGAACCCTCCTGTAGCCAGAGACCCCAAAAGTTCTTTTGATACCCCGACTAGCCAGATCGTGAATATATTGTGCTGGTCAGGCTCTTCTACACATGAAGAACACTGGCCCTGGGTGTATCCACTTTCAGCAAATTGCTTGATCATCTGTCAAGGTCCGTCTTGGAGTCCATAAAAAGTGAGTCCTAAAAGACTCTGAAAAGTTCTCTATCCGGCTGCAGATATCCCATGGGGACCAGCCGTTGTGACTGTGTGACAGGTGCAGCTAGAGTCCCTGGCCTTGTGGTTTCAGGGACTACCCGAACATCCAGAGCCCTAGGGCATCAGAACGGGTCCAGCCGAGAACTGTGCACGGGCAGGATCCAGCGGCCATATAGCCCGGGAGCTGGCTCCCTTGCTGGGCCTTGGGGAAACGAAGATAAACATCTCCATTCCACGTTGATCGCCTTCCCATTGGATGGAAATATTGAGTGGCCTTTGGTCCTAGCTGCAGCCATCTCCTCTGCCTCCCTGTGTTTCCGACTGCCTCTTGATTCACCCTTAGGAGCCATGGAGCTGACACTCACTCAGCCGGCACCCAAGGACGGACATCGGGTTCCCACTCCATCCTGAGCTCTGTTAGAGGCACCAGCATCGCATATCCCAAAGGAGAACACTCCTCCTAGCCGTGAGCTTGCTGTTTGGCTGTTTGCAGCAAGGGGTGGGGGGATTGGAGCCAGCTCGCCTCCTTGCTCTGTCTGATTGAGGTGCCTTCCTCCTGAAAGGCAGACAGTTCACACAGGACTCCAGAAGTAGGCTCCCGAGGCTGGTCAGCAGAGAAAGAGCCCTTTACAGGAAGAGGGCACCAATGCCCCTCTCTACCCATTGGAGCCACCGCTGGCGGCACCTCCCAGCTACAGCACTGTCACTGCTCAGTCCATTCAGTGATGCAAAAAGCAACAGGCCGACCGAGTCCCAGGGCTCTCTAGGTCCTTCTGAAGGAAGAAGGCAGATCTGGTGCTGACAGGGCTCCCAGATGGAGACTCTCCAGAGTGCTTTCGTTTAAGCCCACTGTAGTGTCTTCTCACAGCCAGCCGGTTGCCAGGAGTTGGTGCTGGGCACTGACTGCCTTCTCCATAGAATTCCCCTTCCAAGCTCTGAAGACCTGTGGCCCACCTTATCGACCTTAACATACCTTTGCTCTCTTGTGGAGACAAGGCTTTTCCCGCAATCCCTCCAGAATCAGGGTCCCAAGAGTCTATCCTCCGTCTGCCACCTGGGAGTCAGATCCAGTCCTTCGGACTACGGGAGAGACATTGCCACAGGGCTACTTCTTCACTAATTCACTGGGTTTCAGAAGTATGCAGCCATTCAGAGCTCAGGGATGTGAAGGGGACCAGCGGAGGATGTCTCGTGTTTAGGCTAAGCTGGAGATTTGGTCAGAGAGCAGGACTCCTTCTGGCCAGAGACAAATGAAGGAAGCCATTTCTCCACGTGGATCCACGTTCCCACCATAAATGTGGAGCTTTGGCCCACGTGGCACCCATTTCCTTTCCCTTGCTGTGTGTCTGACAGTGTATTATTTTTTCTCCCTTAGGCGCCAAGGAGCCATCACTAACACAGCCGGCAAACCTGGCTAGGCTGCAATCTCCCACTCTACTCTTGTGCTCAGTCAGAAGTATCAGGTTCTGCTCTACCAGAGGAAAGCAGGCCTTGGAGTGCCTGGTTGCTTGGTGCTTGGTCGGCTGTGCTATGGAGGGTGAGGAGGGCCAGGTTACCTCACTGGCCCGGACGACTCAGTTGCCTTTATTCTGAGAAGCAGTTTGCACATGGGCAGTAGCAATGAGGAGGGGGTCAGCATTGGAAGAGGCTTTGCCAGGAACGAGGGAACCAAGTCCTTGTTGCAGATTCCTGAGCAAGAGCCCTCAGAGCCTCATAGCTACAGCTCAAACGCTGCTGCCTCCCTCAAGGGATGGGAAACGTGGCAGCGATCGACCAAGCCAGAAATCCCTGGCTCCTGAAGAAAGAAGGCAGGCTTTCTTGCTGAAAGGGCTCCCAGGTGTAGTCCTTCAGAGGGCCCTTTGGCCTAATCCCACAGGCTTTTCTTACTCCGGAAACAACCTGGTTGATAGGAGAGTGCGTTGGCTTCTTCACTGTCAACTTTCTCCGAATCTGTGTGGTGAAGAACCTTGGCAGTGTGTGTCTCCATTGCCACTCCTGAACTTTGCAGATGAAAGAGGGCTTCGGTGAACACTGTTCCGGGACAGCGTTCCAGGGTAACATCCTTGTTTGGTGGTGTGCTTGTGATGCTGATAACCGTATTCAATGGGGCCCTTCTCAGTTTGGTTTCAGAATGATATGGGCATGCCTATACCAAGTGTGTGTGAGGATGCCCAGGGAGAATGCTCGTGGGTAGGCTAAGCCTGAAGTTAGGGGTGGATCCCACCTGCTGGCTGTGTGGGTCAAGGGGAAGGGAAAGTCATGGTCTCTTTCCTCGGTTCTCCCCGTGCCCACTTGAATGCACAGCTTTGACTCACCCTGGAATCAGTCTTCTCTAATTGCTGTTTTCTTAACTTGTTGTCAGTTATCACATGGAGACCCTGTGTCTGTCCCCTACAGCAACCCAGGTCCCCGATTTGCGGGTGAGTTTCCAAGGCTTCGCTGACCTGACGTGTGGCTCTCAGAGTCTGATGTCCCAGAGGACATCTATCCCCCCCCATCCCTGAACGTTAGGTGGTGGGCAGGGTATAGGATCATGGGAATGGGTACCAGCCGGGACCCCTTCCCTAATGGGTAGAATTACCCTCAATCAAAAGAACAGAGCGTCTGGCAAGTGCAGTATGCTCCACAACCTGATCGGTGCACAAAAAGCCCTTTGAATAAACAGTGGACCAAGACCTCGTTCCCACCTCTGGATCGTTGCCTGGAAGCACATTCTTCATTTCTCAGACCCAGTGCTGACCCTCTCGATGGATATGATGGGCAGAAACGCACTAGAAGCCAAAGTTCCCCTCTGTTTCTTAAGGGAGAATGTGGGCCTCCTGCTCACAGGGCTCCAACGGGTATCCTTGGCAGAACTCCTGGAGCCAAGCACACCAAAGTTGCTCGTGATTCCTGAGCAAGCCGGCTTGCAAATACATGGTGCTAGTCAGGTTCTTCTAAACAGGAAGAACTCTAGCCCTCGTTGTGTCCAGTTTCATGACGTTGCTTTATCATCCATCCAGGTTCGTCTTGGGGTCCATACAAATTCAGTCTTTCAGAGTACTCTCTCCGGCTTGCAAAGGTCCCACAGGAACAGTCCTTGTGACTGTGGGATAAGTGGAGCTAAAGTGGCTTTGGCCTTTTGGTTTCAGGTCTATACAGACATCGGAAGGGCATCGGAAGGGCATCGGAAGGTGTCCAGCTGAGAGGTATGTGCGGGAATGGCTCTGCCAGATGTATTAGCAGGGAACTGTCCCCCTTGCTGGGCCGAGTGGAAATGAAGAGAAACATCTCCATTCCACCTTGATTGCATCCCCACTGGATGGAAATATTGAATGCCCTTTGGTCCTGGCTGTAGCCATATCCTCTCCCTTCCTGTGTTTCTGACTGCCTCTTCTTTCACCCTTAGGAGTCTCAGAGCTGGTACTCCCTCAGCAGGCACCGTTGGATGGGCATCGGCTTCCCACTCGGTTCCAGGCTCACTTATAGCCATCAGCACCTGATAGATATCCTAAAGTAGAATGTGCCTCCATACCCTGACCTTGATGCTTGGCTGTTTGTAGCAAGGGATGGGTGGGTGGGTGGGTGGAGCCAGCTCAACTTTCTACTCTGCCTGATTGATGTGCTTTCCTTCTGAAAATCAAAGAGGTCACACAGGAGCCGAAGGTTCCAGAAGTTGGTCTGCACAGGAAGAGCCTCTTACAGTTAGAGGGCACCAATGCCCCTCTCCACACTTTGGAGCCGCAGCTGGGGGAACGTCGCAGCTAGAGCACAGTCGCTGCTCACTCCATTCAATGTTGCAAAAACCACCAAAAGCTGACCAAGACCCAGGGTGCCCTAGGTCCTTCTGAAGGAAGAAGGCAGGCCTGGTGCTGAGTCGGCTCCCAATGGAGACACTAGATGGCGCTTTTGCATCAGCTGTCTGGGGTTTCTTCTTCTAGCCAGGTTGCCAGGAGCTGGTGCAGGGCACTGCCTTCTCCATAGAATTCCCCTTCCAAGCTCTGAAGAGCTCTGGCCCTCCTCATCCCGCTTGATGCATTGTTGCTGTCTTGTAGAGACAAGGGTCTTCTCACAATCTTTTCAGAATCAGTGTCTCCAGGGTCCTATCTTCTGTCTTCGACCTGACAGTGTGGTCCAGGGCCTGTGACTGTGGGAGGGTTTTTGCCACAGGACTCCTTCCTCATTAAGTCACTGGGTTTCAGAAGTGTGCATGCATTCAGAGGTCCCGGGCGTTTGGAGGGACCCAGCAGAGGATGTTTGGTGTGTATGCTGGCCAGAGATTTGGGCAGGGAGCGGGTCTCCTTCTGGCCTGAAGGCAAATGAAGCAAAACATCTCTGCAAGGGGATGCCCATTCCCTTTTGAAAGGTGGAGCTTTGGCCCACCTGGTGCCCATTCCTATCGCCCTGCTGTGTTTTAGAGAATGTATTTTTTTTTTCTCCGTTAGGCGCCATGGAGGCATCCCTCAGTCACTTGGCACCCCTGGGCAGGCCACAAATTCTCACTGTGCTCCTGTGTTCAGTGAGAGCGATCAGGCTCTGCTCTACCAAAGGAAAACGGGCCTTGAGTGGCTGGGTGCTTGGTGCTTGGCCTGCGGTGCTATGGAGGGTGAAGGGGAGCCGGCTTGCCTCACTGTCCTGGATGACCGCGGTGTCTTCATTCTGAGAAGCCGACATTTGCACGTGGGCACTAAGAACCGAGAGGGGAACAGCATTGGAAGAGCCCTTGCCAGGAATGAGGGAACCAAGTCCTTGCTGCAGGTTCCTGAGCAAGAGCCCTCAGAACCCTATAGAACCCTCTGCTCAAGCACTACTACCTCCCTCAACTAAAGGGATAGGTGGCGGGGATGGACCAAGCCAGAAATCCCTGGCTCCTGAAGAAAGAAGGCAGGCTTCTTGCTGACAGGGCTCCCAAGTGTAGTCCTGCAGAGGACGTTTTTTGTCAAAGCCCACAGGCCTTTCTTATTCTGTGTACAACCTGATTGAAAAGAGACTGTGCTGGGTCCTTTGTTCTCTAGTTTCTCCAAATCATGTGTGGTGAAGAACTCTAGCAGTGTGTGTCTTCTTTGCCACCCCTGAGCCCTTTGGATGAAAGCCTGTTTGTGGGGAAAGTATTCTGACACAGTATCTCAGAGTACTACCATCTTCTTTCGGCTTGGAGGTTTGGTTGGTGTTTTAGTGGTGGTGATAGAGATGGTGTTTAGTTGATGGTTTCATTGGGCAATTTTCAATATGGCTTCAGATGACGAGGCCCTTCCCAAAAACAGGGTGTGTGCAGGTGTCCAGAGACACTGCCGTGTGGGTAGGCTATGGCAGAGGTTGGGGGTGGATCCCGCCTCCTTTATGGGACAAGGGGAAGGTCGTGGTCTCTTTTCTCGTTGTCCTCCATGCCAATTAGAAGGCACAGCTTTGACTCACCTATCGTCATTGCTGTCCCATTGCTGCTTTCCTAACTTGGTCTCAGTTCACACACGGAGACCCTGTGTCTGTCCCCTACAACAACCAAGGTCCCTGCAGGGAGATGCGTTTCTAAGCCTTTCCTGAACCAATGCAGGGCTCGCAGAGTCTGATATCCCAGAGGACACCAAGGCCCCCTGTCCCTGAGCCCTTGGTGCTGGCAGGCCACGGTATCGTGAGAATGGGTAGCCATGTGGACCCGCCCCAAATGGATGGAGCTACCGTCATTCGGAAGAATAGTCTGTGCGTGTGCAGCATGCTCCATGACCTGATCAACACACGAAAAGCCTTGTGAATATACACTGCACCAGGCCCTCATTCCCACCTCTTGGTCATCATATGGAAGCGCCTTGTTCATATCTCAGAAGCTCTGCTGCCGCTCTCGATGGATACAAAGCACCCCAGAAGACATACTTCCTGTGTATGCCTTAAGGAAGAATGTGGGCCTCTTCCTCTCTGGGCTCCAACGAGCATCCTCGGCAGGACTCCTGTAGCGAAAGCACACAAAAGGCCCCTGTGATTCCTCAGCACGCCAGCTTGTGAATACATTGTGCGAGTCAGGTTCTTCTAAACATGATGAACTCTGGCCCACGTTGTATCCAGTTTCAGGACATCTGTTACAGTTCATCTTCTCCGTACAAAGTGAGGCTTTGAAGACTACTATCTCTGGCCTGCAGGTGCCTGATGGGGAAAGCCCTTATGAGTGCGGGAAAGGTGGAGACAAAGGAGCCCAGTCCTTTTGGTTTCAGAACTAACTGCAAGGACATCCAGAGCCCTAGGGCATCAGAAGGGGTCCAGTGGAGAGCTGTTTTGGGGGAGGCTGGGCCAGATGGATTAGCTGGGAGCTGGCTCCCTTGCTGGGCCTCAGGGACACAAACATAAACATCTCCATTCCACACTGATGGCATTCCCATGGGATGGATTACTGACTACCCTTTGGTCCCGGCTGCAGCCATTCCCCTGTTTCTGACTGCCTCCTCATTCCTCCTTAGCAGCCATGGAGCTGACACTCACTTGGCAGGCATCCAGGGAGGGTTGTCGCGTTCCAACTGGGTCCCCTGGTCAGTAACAGCCATGAGCATCGGATATCCCAAAGGAGAATAGTCCTCCTATTCCTGACCTTGTTCCTTGGTGTTTGTAGCAAGCCGTGGGGGGCGGGGGCGGGGGCGGGGGGGGGGGGTTCTTCTCAGGATCAGTTCAAATTCAGGGTCTCAAGAGTCCTATGCTCTGCCTTCCACCGGGAAGGCGGGTTCAATCCTGTGACTGGGCGTTCGGTATTGTCACAGTGCTGCATCTTCGCTAATTCACTGAGGTTCAAAAGTTTGTGGTCATTCAGAAGCCCAGGGCATTTGGAGCAGAGCAGCAGGGAGTGTCTGGTGTGTAGTTGGGCCTGCGATTTGGGCAGGGAGCTGGCTTCCTTCTGGGCTGAGGGCAAATGAAGCAAAGCATCTTCCGAATGTCGAGTTTTGGCCTATCCGGAGCCCAGTTCCTTCCTCTTGCTGTATTTGTGACAATTTATTTTGTCTCTCCTGTAGTGGCCATGGAGCCATCACTGAGTCAGCTGGCACCCCTGGGTTGCCTGCAAACTCTCACTCTGCTCCTGTGCTCAGTGAGAGCTCTCAGGCTCTGCTCTACCAAAGAATAGAAGGTCCTTAGTCCCTAGAGCTTGGTGCTTGGCCTGGTGGGCTATGGAGGGTGAAGTGGAGCCAGCTTGCCCCACTGACCTGATGAGAGAGTTGCCTTCATTCTGAGAAGCAGACAGTTTGCACATGGGCAGTATGAACCGGCATGGGTCAGCACTGGAAGAGCCCTTGCCAGGAATTAGGGAACAAAGGCCTCGTTGCAGATTCTTGAGCAAGAGCCCTCAGAACCCCATAGCTACAGCTCCAACACTGCTACCTCCCTCAACTGATGGGAAATGTGACAGCGACAGAACAATCCAGAAATCCCTGGCTCCCAAAGAAAGAATGCAGGCTTTCTTGCTGACAGGGCTCTCAGGTGTAGTTGATCAGGGGACTCCCGTGCCTAAACTCACAGGACTTTCTTATTCCAGATACAACCTAGTTGATAGGAGATGGCCCTGGGTACTTCACTCTCAACATTCTCCAAATCGGATGTGTGATGAACAACTCTGGCAGTGTGTGTCTCCACTGCCTCCCATTAGCCCTTTTGGTGAACGTGGGTTTGCATGGAGACAATTCCAAACAGAGTCTTCGAGTAGTGTCCTCTTTTTCCAGTGTGAGGGTTTCATGGTGTCCTTGTGATGGTAACAGAGATATGGCACTGGGTCCTTCTCAATTTGGGTTCAGAATGATGTGGCCTTCCCCAAACCTAAGGTGTGTGAAGGTGCCCAGGGAGAACGCTTGTGGGTAGGCTAAGCCAGAGGTTAGTGGTGCATCCTGCCTCCTTTGTGGGACAAAAGGAAGAGAAAGTAGAGGTCCCCTTCCTCAATTTCCCCCATGCCCATTTGAAGGCATAGCTTTGACTCACCTTGTAGTCATTCCTCTCCCATTGCTGATTTTCTAAGTGGGTCTCACTTCACACCCTGAGACCATGTGACTCTCCCATACACAACTGAGTTAGAAGGATTGGAAGTGAGTTTCCAGTCAGTTGCTGAGCCAGTGGAGGGTTCTGAGGGTCTGATGTCCCAGAGACAATTGGTTGTCATGTCCCTGAGCTCTTGTTGCTTACTAGTCTTTTATACTTTCCTGCTTCCAAGACCTGCTTCCAAACACTGCCATCATCGGGGAACACAGCCCTCCTACAGCTGTATCACTGCTACCCCCATGTACCGATGGCAAGGGCAGGGCGCATACCCAGAGCCAGGTCTTTCCCTCTGGTTCTGAAGGAAGAATCTGGGCAGGCTTCTTGTTGATGAGGCCTAAAGGGGGAACTTATGGATGCCACCATTTGCCAAAGCCCACAGGTACTTCTCCTACCTGAGTCAGTCAGCGAGCTGCGGAAGACTGTGCCGGTCACCTCACTTCATTATCTCTGATACAGAACTCTGGCCCTCCCTCTCTCCATTCTCACCCCTTTGCTCTATTTTAACTCTTACTGTCATACCCTGAGCCCTGACCTGCGATTCCGGTCTAGTCATGGTGACTGTGGCAGATGTTTGGCCTAGGGGACCCTGGCTCTTTAGCAGGATAGTTTTCCCTGTATGATGGTTCATCTCTGCATGGGTCTCACAGAACTCTGATTGCTGGCCAAGTAGGCCTGCGTTGTTGTTGTTGTTTTTGTTTTTGTTTTGCCACGGAAGATCCTCAGAGCTTCTTGGCTTTCAAGCATCTTTGGAAGACAAGAATCACTATAAAATAGGAATTTGTTACAGTATCTGAATGATGCTCAGGGCAAGAAGTATATATTTTAAACCCGTGCAACCCTAATGATAGTTGAATAGACAAGGCCACTCAGCTCTAGTACCAACCTCTGCATTTCTTCCAGGCCTAGTGTACACTGGCCAGGATCTTGACTCAGAGCATCCTCGTTTTAGGTTATCCTTGGCTTTCTTCCCTCCATCATATCATGCTTACCCATTTCATCTGAGGGAACACATGTGAGAGCACGTTCATCTTGCACACGAGGGCTGGGAGAAGTCAAGTGGTAAGGAGACACACACCAGGATCTGCTCTAATGGGTTCCACCCTACGTGCCAGGCCCTGCCTTCTGCCACGATCCTTTGAGCTGTTGAGAGCCTAGTCCTGTGAGCCAGGACACTCAGTGTTGCTACTATGGAGAATGCTGAAGGAGGACAGCACTGCCCAGGCCAATGCCATGCTTGCCACACCATGAATACAGGTGGTTTTTCTGGGCCAGTGAAGCTGTTTTGCCACTGCCTGATGCACAGGGCTGTTCGTGCCCTCACACCTGACCGAGGAATCTCTATTGGTGGTGACAGGCACCCACTAATGATACCTGTGGTCTTGCGGCCCATCTGTGCCCCAGATGGAAGATCAACCCAAGACTGGGTAAGTGCGAGTGTGTCATTACTAGTGGGTGGGCTGCCTTGCTTGGGCCCCACCTACAACATGCACAGGCCGGTGTGATAATCTGTCCCTGGGCACGGGTTGAGTGAGTGACAGCTCTATGGCTCCTATGCCCAAACAGGGAAAGAGTTAGATAAAGAACCATGAGAGGGCCATAAGCAGGGCCCCAGTTCCACATATCCAATGGCAATGGGAACAATTTGGAAAGGGGCTGTGTGATTCCTGTCCCGTCAGCCAAAAAAGGTGTCTAGCTCCCTTCCCAGTCGTCTGGCCCAGCCTACGTGCAAATGGTTTAATCTGGGTGCTCCCAATGCCTTTGGCCTCTGAATGCCTGCCTGGTTTTGCCACCAACTTGCCAGGGTCCTGTGGCCAAACCAATCACGCAGTCACAAGGATGACACGGGAGTGTCCAGCTGAACTCCAGGGATATTCCTCTGAGTGACTACAAAGAATGGACCTGAGAGAGGACCTACTGTGAAAATAGAGCAAGGGGGTGAAAATGGATCCACGGAGGGCCAGAGTTCTTCAATAGGAATGGCAATGGGATCATGTGGAGAATGAAGTGACTAGGGCCATCTCCTTGCATGCTGGCTCTCACAGGAATCAGCAGGACATGTGGACTTTGGTGAAGGGAGCCCCTAAAGGCTAACCCACCCACCCCCCACCTCCCCCCCGCCGGGAGCCCTGTCAGCAACGGGTTTGCACTCTTCCTTCAGAAAAAGAGGGAAAGCACTGGCTTGGGTCTGTTTCTCACCCTTTCCCAATAGAGGACAGGGGCGGCAGTGATTCACTTGTGGCTGTTTGGGGCTCCTGACTGGTGGTCAAATGGTCAGCACCTGGTCTGCGTCCAATCCAATACTCACTTCAAAACCCTTTGGGCATTAACCACAGCCTGAATCGGAGGGCACATGCATGAACCATCTACGCTGCAGGATGAAGGCACCTCGTCAGCTAGGGGAGGGAGGCCAGCTGGCTACCCATCCCTGCCATGACTCTAGCTGACTAAGCACCAAGTCCTCAGAGAAAGAGGGACCTGCTTACCTCTGGGATACCAGACACTGAGTGCTGTCAATAGGCTCCGGAACTGACTGGGAACTCCACACCAATATTTGCACCTGGGCTGTGTAGCTGACACAGACCTGTGGATCCTGCAATTTTCTAGTTCAAACAGAGTACATTCTTCAGAGGCTCGTGCTCTCAATGGCTCCCAGGTCGAAAGTACCTTGAAAACAAGAGCAATACAAAGCCAATAGGCAACCTGAGCACCAAAGGTCTTCATTACAGAAGAGAATGGGCTAAAGTTAGAATGAAGGGCCCACTCCTATCTCCTGGCAGGAATGCTGTCTGGGGAGTGAAAAAGACCCGAGGGCTAGTGTACAAGGAAGTCTCCATTGGCGACACCCACGAGTGAAATTCTGCAGGAGGTCTGCATTGTTCATTCAGAAACAGGAGATGCTGGATTCGGTGGTTTTTCCTATCCTTCCTCTCAGGAAAGAGAAGCACCATTGATTTGGAGGTAAGGGGTTCCTACACCTAGCTGGTGATCAAGTGTTTGGAGCCTCGACCTGATGACCTAGTTTCTGGAAAGGTTCCTTTTGATTCCGACCAGATCCTAAAGCATATTGTGCACGTGGGAATCATGTTTGACTCAGGATGAAGGCATGCCTATCCTTCACTGCACTTACCAGGGCTGGCCAAGCACCAAGCACTCAGGGACAAGAAGGCCATCCTTCCTTTGACTTGAAGTTACTGTTTACTCTCACAAAGCAAAGGACCAGGGTGGGAATTTAGCACCAATCCTTGGGCTCTGCTTGTGTGAAGTGAGTGGAAGCCCATCTGTCCATGAATGTGACCAAGGACTTAGAAAAGAGCAGGTGGGTGGGAATGGCTACAAGGGAGGCCAGGATCTACATGACAGATGGGAAGGGGGTAATGCTGGGCATGTATATGTACCTTAATTTCTCATTGCTTCATGTGTAAGGCCTGTCCCTCCCCACACTTCACGGATGTGCTACACACACCCACCCACAGCCAACTAGGCACCTTCATATGCCCTAGCCCTCTCATTGTGAACACAGTTCTAATAGGAAGTTTCAAGAGGTCAGGTTGCCAATCTATGCCAGAGTCACCAGGACTCAGAGTCCTGGTGGAGTGGAGAATATTGGAAGTGGAGAATATTGCTCTGAGGCAGTGATTCTCAATGGGCTCCAGCAAGATCCCCATTTATTTATTTTTGAGAGACAGAGTGAGACAAAGTGAGCGCGGGGGAGGGGCAGAGAGAGAGGGAGACACAGGATCGGAAGCAGGCTCCAGGCTCTACGCTGTCAGCACAGAGCCCGACGCGGGGCTCGACCCACACACCGTGAGATCATGACCTGAGACGAAGTCGGACGCTCAACCGACTGAGCCACCCAGGCGGCCCGCAAGATCCTCATTTGAACAAAAAAGCAAAACGAGGGAAATACATAGACAGAGGGCCCAAATCCTTCACTACAAAGCAGAGCAGAATGAAGCTGACAAGGACGAGCCTAACACAATCTCTGGAGAAGGTGTAGTCTCTATAAGAAACACCTGTGGGCAGGGGCGAACGGAAACATCCGTTGCCTACACCGGGGTGCCCATTTGGCAAAAGCTCTCACTTTTCTTTCAGAAAGAGAAGGAAGGTTCCTGACCTTGGCTCCTTTCCAGGCCCTAAACTTCACGGAAGCAATTCACTGTTAACAGTCAGTGCTCCCGAGGGTGCTGTAGGTTTTTTAACCGAGTGCTGGTGCAGTATTCCTTGTAAGGCTTTCTTGGGTTGAATTGTATTGCAGTCTACTATGCATGCCACATCCTTCTGCCTTAGACAATGAAGACCATTCAATCAGCCGAACAAGTGAGGCAAGTGGCTACCATCCAAGAGATTACCTGGACCAGTAAATAACAAGAGGTCATGGACAGAAGGGTCATTCTTAGGTTAGACAGTAGCTACAGAAGAAACGGCTTCAGCGTTCTCCTGTAGAGTGCTGGGTTTCTGCAGAGTTCCATCTGATCATAATGGGTCAACTGGCCTGGGCTCTCCCTCAACGACTTATACCTCCATCACCCCTCCAGAGCCTCTCGGGTTTTCAAGCATCTGGAAGAGACAAGAACCAGTGTAAAATGGGAAGTTGTTACACTCTCTGAATGATGCTCAGGGCAAGATCTATTCATTTTAAACCAGGGCACCCTTAATGATATGTGAACAGATGAGACAACGCTGCTCTGCACTTCTTGCAGGCATAATGCACACTGGCCAACAACGCGACTCAGTACATCCTTCTTACAGGTTAATCGTGGCTTTGTTCAACACATCGCACCAAGCCTATCCATTTCCTGTTAAGAGACACATGTGAGAGGCCTTTGGTGCTCCAAACAGGGGCTGGGAGAAGTGAACTGGTAAGGAGGCAAACACCAGGTGCTGCCCCAATGGGTTCCACCTTAGGTGCCAGTCCCTGCCTTCTACCACAGTCCTTGCAAGGGCGGCTGTGGACCTAGGCCTGCCAGCCAGAACTCTCAAGGTGGCTATTGTGGAGTATGCTGAAGGAGGACAGCAGTGCACAGCCCAATGCCATGGTCGCCATACCATGAGCATCGAATGGCTTTGCTGGGCCATTGAGGTTTCTAGGGCACTGCCTTGATGCACAGGGCTGTTCGTGCCTTGGCACCTGAGCCAGGAACTTCCTTGTGCTGGTGACCTGCACCCACCACCAATGCCTGGGGTCCCACTGGCCCCTCTGTGCCCCAGATGGAAGGTCAACCCATGTCTGAGCCAGTGCAAGTGCTGCCAATAGCAGAGGCTGGGCTGCCTTGCTTGGGGCCCATGTCCGACATGCACAGGCTGGTGTGAAAATCAATCCCTCATCGTGGGTTCAGTGAGCCACAGCTCCATGGCTCCTAAGTCTACACGCGGACATAGTTAGACATAGAGTCGTCGGAAGGGAGTGGCCATAAGGAGGGCCAAAGTTCAATATTTCGATGAACATGAGACCAACCTGGAAAGGGGCTGTGTAAGTTCATGTGCCCTCCAACAAGAAAGGAGGCCAGCCCCCTTCCCAGTCCTCTGGCCCTGGCTAAGTGCAAAGGTTCTAACCTGGGCTTTTACAAGGCCCTAGGCCCCTGAATGCCTGCTTGGTTTTGACACCAACTTGCCAGGTGCTGGAAGCTGAGCTATCCCAGCCTGAGTGGCAAGGCCCGGGCTGTGGACAGATTGGTGACTGCAAGGAGGCCCACCGACAGTGAAGCTTCTTGTACTCCCGCTTTTAGGTAATTTGGCCTTAAAACTACCTGGGGCATTGTCTGTTGGGGAATTGCCCTCGACAGGCCCCCTGGGAGAAGAACCATGAGGAAAGAAAATAAGGTTCCACAAGAAATTGTGCAGCCTTACATTTAGCCCTTGCCATCCCCTATGGAGACTCCTCTACTTACAGGAAGGAGAGCCTCATACATTTGCCAGCAAAGAGGGCCTGTAGAGGCGAGACATAGGGATTTGAAAGTCTCACTCTGGCAACTAAGGAGTGTATCTCTGGGCACAGGTGACTTCAACCTCTAGGCCCACCTGGCCCCCCAGAGGCATTCCAGATGATGACTGAACCTAGTCGGTTAAGGTACAGAATGGTCCATTCGTTTCTAGGTGCATTGTCTCTCTGAGAATGTATGAGGCATGGGTTTCTAAGATCCTTTTGGCCCCTTCCTGGCACCTTGGACCAAGGCAAACACATTGTTCTTCTGGCCTCAGGTGGTTAGGTGGTCATGTCCCTGTAAGTGTTCCACTTGAGGTGTTGAGAAATGGAGGGCCTTTCATGCGAACAGCAAGGCGAATGCTTCATAGACTGTAGACAATTACAGAAAAACGCAGATGCATAATGGAATAACGTAAGAAATGAATCAAATAAAGGGTACGCGGGAACATTACGAGAAAATCGCCATGTTATTTCTTAAAGGTTGATTACACATAGGAACATTTTTAAAATTAGGTAATGTTAGAAAAACACAGATGACGTATGCTACAAGGAAATCACTAGCAAATATAATGCCACGTTGGCTACAATAAATCGGCCAGATCAACTCACAGCTGTTGCCTGTGTCCATCTTTATTTTTGTTTTTTATGGTACTTTTGTTTTATTTTCACTTTTTCACCGATGCCGTTCATCCTTCGACAACCCCTGGACCTGCTGGAGCTGGACTCTGGCAGCCAGGGGCCCTGTGACCAAACCTATGGCACAGTCACAAGGATGGGACTATCGGCTTCTGAAAACATGGAAGATGGAATGCACCGTGCTGGAAGCCGAGCTATCCAACCAGGTTGATGGCAGGGCCCGGGCGGTGGGCAGATCAGGACTGCAGGGCGGCCGACCGACAGGGAAGCTTCTTGGACTCCCGCTTTTATGTAATTTGGCCTTAATAAAAGTACCTGGGGCATTGTCTTTGGGGGAATTGCCCTCGACAGGCGCCCTGGGGAAAAAAAACCATTGGGGAAAGAAAATAAGGATCCGCAACGAAATTGTGCAGCCCTACATTTAGGCCTTGCCACCCCTTATAAAGACTCCTCTACCTAAAGGGGGGATAGCCTCATACATTTGCCAGCAAAGGAGGAATAAATGGATTTAAAAGCCCCACTCCGGCAACAAAGGAGTGTATCTATGGGCACAAATTACTCCTACCCCTAGGCCCACTTGGCCCCCGGGAGGCATTCCAGATGATGACTGAACCTAGGTGGTTAAAGTACAGAATGGTTCATTAGTTCCTAGGTGCATTGTCTCTCCGAGAAGATATATGGTGTGGGTTCCTAAGGCCCTCTTGGCCCCCTCCTGGCACCTCGCACCCAGGCGAATACTTTTGTTCCTCAAGCCACAAGTGGTTCAGGGAAACAACTAAGAGGTCATGTCCCTGTAACTGCTCCACTTGAGGTGTTGGCAGATAGATGACCTTTCATGAAAACAGCAAAGCAAATGCTTTCTAGATTATAGATAAACGTGGATACATAGTGAACATAATATAAGAAATTAATCAATAAGCAAAGGGCAGGAGGAAACGTTATGAGAAAATAACCATGTTATTCCTACAAGGGTGATTACACATAAGAACCTTTATAGAATTAGGTAATGCCAGAAAACATAGATGATGCACGATATAAGGAAATTGCTCACAAATATAATGCCACGTTTGCCACAGTAAAGCGGCCAGTTCAACACACTGCTGTTGTCTGTGTCCCTTTCATTTTTAATTTTTAGGCTTTTCACGTTTTCTCCGGTGCCATTCATCCTACGGGAACCCCTGGACCCGCTGGAGCTGAACCCCGGCAGCACGCCAAAGAGGAACTACTTTGAAAATAGAGCAAAGGGGTGGAAATAGATTCACAGAGGGCTCACTGGAAGCACTGTGAGCAAGGGGCCTGAATTCTTCCTTCAGAAACAGTGGGAACGCCCTGGAGCTGGGTCTGTTTCTTGCCCTTTCCCGTCAGAGGACAGGGGTGGCAGTGATTCAGCTGTGGCTGTTGGGGGCTCCTGGCTGATGGTCAAGTGGCTAGCACCTGGCCTGGTTCCAAGATTCACTTCGAGGTCCCTTTGGGTGCTATCCAAAGACTGGGGCAGAATGCACATGCATGAACCATCCAATCTGCAGGAGGAAGGCACCTCTGGCAGCCAGGGGAGGGAGGCCAGCTGGCTACCCATCCCTGCCATGACTCTAGCTGACTAAGCACCACGCCTCCAGGGACAGACAGGCCTGCTCTTCTCTGGAACAACAGACACCGCGTGCTGTCAATTGGTTCAGAAAATCACTGGCAACTCCACACCAATGTTTGGACCTGGACTGTGTACCTGACACAGACTCATGGATCCTGCAATATTCTACTTCAAACAGAGTACAATCTCCTGAGGCGCTGGCTCTCCCAGCTAGAACCTAGTATAAAAACAAGAGCAATAACAGGTAAGTAGGCACCCTGAGGACCAAAGTTCTACATTACAGAAGATAATGGGCTAGAGTTAAAATTCAGGGCCTCCTGCTATCTCCTGGCAGGCTGACTGTGTGGGGAAGAAGAAACTCGTGAGCGCTGTGGTAAAAGGAAACCTCCATTGGCTACACCTGAGCGTGTAATTCTGCAGGAGGTGTGTTTTTTTTTTTCCTTCAGAAACAGAGGCAATACGGGATTTGGAGGTTTCTCCTGTTGTTCCCATCAGGAATTAGATGCACCGTTGATGCAGAGGCAAGGGGTGCTGCTCCCAGCTGTTTGTCACGTGTTTGGAACGTGGACTTGAGGAGGTAGTCCTTGAAAGAGCCCTTTCTGTGCTGCCCAGGTCCAGAAGCATAGTGTGCCAATGGGAAGCATCTGTGTGACAGAATGAAGGGAGGTCTACCCTTCACTCCACTTACCCAGAGCTGGCCAAGCACCAAGAACTCAGGGAGGGACAAGTAGCCCAGCCTTGCTTAGACAGGAAGTTACTGTTTGCTCTCATATAGCACAGGACCAGAGCAAGAGTTTAGCGCCAATCTTTGGGCTCGGCTTGGGTGAAGGGAGTGAAAGCCCAGTCATCCCTCAATGTGTCCCAAGACGTAGAAAACAGCAAATTGGTGGGAATGGCTCCAAGGGAGACCAAGGCTCTACATTACAGATGGGAATGGGATGCTGCTGGGCATGGTCATCTACCTCATTTATCCTTGCTGCATGTGTAAGACCAGTCTGTCCCCCAAACTCTGGCACGGCGTGAAGACATGCATACGTTTCCTGCTTGGCAACGTCATATGAGCTAGGCCTCTCGTTTGGACAAGAGTTCTAATGGGGAGTTACAAGCGGTCCTGCTGCCAATCTATGCCTGCATCACCCAGACTCACCCAAGGGTCCCAGGTTAAAGTGGAGGCTATTGCTCTGAGACACTCAATGTGAATGGGGGCCAGCGATTTCCTGGTTTCAAAAAAAGAGGCCAAAAGAATGGAAAGAAATCGACACAGGGCCAAATGCTTCATGACAAAGGAGAGCAGAATGAGACTGAGAAGCACACACCTAGCACAATCTCCCGAGGAGCTAACTGTTGTCTATCGTAAGAAACACCTATGGGCAGAGGCAAAGGGAAACATCCATGGCCTACGCCTGGGTACTCAGTTAGCATGAGGCCTCTACCTTTCTTTTAGAAGGAGAAGGAAGGCTCCTTACCTTGGCTCCTTTGTATGCCCTATCCCTCAGGACACAGAAAGAGCAGTGATTCGGTGGCATCATGGTATGGGTCCTGCTGGTGCTTTAGGTGTGGTAACCAAGTCATGGTGCAGGATTCCTTGTAAGGGCTGTTTTGGTTGAATTGCCCTGCAGTCTACTGTGCATGCATGATCCATCTGCCTTAGAGGGTGAAGACACTTCAATCAGCCAGGGCAGAAAGGCAAGCTGGCTTCCCTTCACAGAGATAACTGGGCCAGTCAAGGAATAGGCACTCATGGACAGGAGGGTCCTACTTCTTGGGATTAAGAAACTGGTATTTCTGACCTAGCACAGGGCCATCACTAATCCTGGACGTTGGTTATGTGGCTGACAGACCAAGTCCACCTGGTTGTGAGCCATGACCTAGTTATGAAAACAGAAAATGGATGGGAAGGGCTATAAGGAAGGCCAAGTTTCTACATGACACAGGACATGAGGGTAAAGGGGAAATGAAAAGCCCCTTCAACCTCATAGCTTCTCCTCCAACCAGAAGGAAGGCCAGCTCCCCCTCAAACCCTGGCATTGCCTACCAATGGGCACTCTGTGCTGGGCACCTTCCAGGGCCATATGCCTCCCATTGTCCACACGCGTCTGAAAGGCACATGATGAGGGACCCTGTGTCCCAACTAGGCCAGAGACATCAGACTTGGCCAGATTCCCCCCCTTAAGGAAAGGATGTTTCTCTGGGACACTGGCTCTGAGTGGCACCCAGGGAGAAACCACTTTGCAAACAGACCAAAAGAGATTCATTGAAAGGGAAATGCCGAAGGCCAAAGTGGTTCATTATTATTGACCCTGGTAGGTCAGAATGAAGGCAGAATGAAGTGTCCAGAATGACAATTTCCCCCCAATGTCCTGCCTAAGGAGGAAGCAACACCTGAGGCCAAAGAAAAACTAAACCTCTAAGGGAAAACCTCCTGAAAGCCTAGTCTGCAAGGGGTCTGCCAATATTGTTCTGCAAGCGAGGGACAGCTTCCGGCCTTGGGTGTTTTCCCTGCCATTCTCATCAGGAGATAGAGGCAGCAGGGATTCAGGGGTAGTGGGTCCATGCTCCAGGCTGTCGCTCAAGTGTTTGCAACCGTTCCTGTGGCACATTAGGTTGTAAAGGGCCACTGTCTCCACTGACTAGGTCTTGGAACGTAGCTCGTATGCGTGGATTCTGTGCTCCTCAGAATCTGAGGCCGAGAAGTACGTGCTCTCTGAGAGCAGGGCTATCTTTCCTGTGGGTTGTCAGAAAATAATTACTCTTGGTGGGCACAGAAGCAGCGTGAGGACTCGCCATCCACGCCTGGGAGCTCACTGAGTGATTGACAGCCTCGCTGGCCTACACAGCCTACAAGCCAAGTGCTAGTTAGCAACTAGCATGGGCATGGAATGGCTCTGAGGACAGCCAAAATTTTCATTCAGATGAGAATGGGAGAAAGCTGAGAGGGAAATGTGTTGTGCCATTGCCCTTGTGCCAGAAGTGAGGTCAGCTGCCTCCCCACACCTTTTGGCCCTAACTATACACAAATATTCTCTGCTGGGTACTTTCCCCTGACCTACATCTAATGTTGTCAATATAGATCTGGAGGGCATGTTGCAAGGCTCCTAGGGCCCAACCTATTCTGCTATCACAAGAACTCAGTCAGAATCCCCAATTACATACAGTCAGAGGGAATTGCTCTGAACCATGGGCCCTGATGTGTCCATGACAGATTCTGGTTTTCAAAAGAGTAAAATGGGGCACCTGGGTAACTCACTCGCCTAAACCTCAACTCTTGGTTTCTGCTTAGGTCATGGTCTCACAGTCCTTGAGTTTGGGTCCCATGTCGGGCTTTGTGCTGAGAGCTCGAAGCCTGGAGCCTGCTTCACTTCTGCGTCTCCATCTCTCTCAACCCTTCCTCTGTTGTCTCTCTCTCTCTCTCTCTCTCTCTCTCTCTCTCACACACACACACACACACACAGACCCACACACAATTAAATAAATATTTTAAAAAATTAAAAGAGAAAAAGGATGGGGCTAATGGGGCTCTTGGTGGCTCAATTGGTTAAGTATCGTTTCATCGCTAAGGTCATCATCTAATGGTTTGCAAGTTCAACCCCCACATCAGGTTCTCTCCTGTGAGCAAGGAGCCTACTTGGGATCATCTGTCCCTCTCTACTACTCACCACAGGCTCGCTCCCTCTCTCTCTCTCTTTCTCTTTCGTTCTCTTCTCTCTCTCTGTCTCTTGTCTCTCTCTACCTCCTTCTTAATCTGAAATAAAAATAAACACAAAAAGAGGAACACAGTGGAAATAGATACGCAGAGGGACAGAGTTCCTATCAGACATGTGAGTGGGATAAGTCTGAGGATGTTATGACTACTGCAATCCCCTGGCAAGCTGACTGTCTCAGGAATAAGAAACACATATGGGCTAGGGCAAAGGGAAACCTCCAGTGTTTATACTGGGATCCCTCATGGCAAGATGCCTGTATTCTTACTTGAGAAAGAGAAGGAAAGTTTCGGGTGTTCACTGTTTTCCCTTCCCATCCAATGAGTGGATAGTGACAGCAGCGTTTCCAGGGCAGTGAGTTTGTGCTCAAGTGTTTTGAACTGGACTGTGGTTCAGTAGTTCTTGAATGGTCTCTTTCAATTCCAACTCTCAGTCTCACCAAGGTCTTGTCACTCTGGGATGCCCTGCGTCCTCAGATTTGCCTTCAAGTACTCTGTTGGCAAAGACAAGACCAGGGCAATTCACGCTGCTCCGAGGATTGCTTGTGTGTAGTCGGGGTCAAAGGTATCAGGAGGGAGCTATATTGACTTCTGGGACAAAAGGAACTTGGAGCTGGGCAATTCCTTCTCAGCTTTATCCCATTCTCAGCTGAAATGAAAACTTGTGGCCCTGTGTGTAGCCATTCCAATTCCCTGGCTGCAATGATAACTATATTTGGGTCCCAGGCAAGGCTCATTAATGAGGTTGTTTCCCACATAGTGAGTTCCCAACCCTAACCCTAAGGAGTTCTCACTCTGGTCTGTGCTAACCAAGAACAACTAGTTTTTAAATTCTGAAAGGACAGATTGCCTTGCTGAGAGTACTTGCCATCTGGCTGGCTGAAAGAACAAACGATGGTGAGCCAAGTTGTCTCCCTCCGTGGCCGAGAGAAATGTCATCATCCTCTACGGCGGGTGGATCAGGCATACACAAGACACTGCAGGAGACTTCAGCCCAAAAAAGCGATTAGAAGGAATATGGCAGCATGACTTGGTTACAACACCTAAAGCCTCAACTGAACCCCTAAACTTCTACCACTGAAACACTGCTCTCTGTGATCTGAGGGGTATGGCATAAAAGGAACCAAGGTCGGGAGCCTTGCTTCTCCTTTAAAAGAAAGGTGGAGGCCTCATGCTGAGTACCCAGGTGTAGGCCATGGATATCTCCCTTTGTCTCTGCCCATGGGTGTTTCTGAGACAACAGTTAACTTCTCCGGAGATTGTGGTAGGTGTGTCCTTCTCAGTCTCATTCTCCTCTCCTTTGTCATGAAGCTCTTTGTCCCTGTGGCGATTTCTCTCCATTCTTTGGCCTTCTTTTTTTGAAACCAGGATCTCGCTGGCCCCCATTCACGTTGAGTGTCTCAGAGCAATATCCTCCACGTTAACCTGGGGGATCTGGGTGCGTCCTGGTGACTCAGGCACAGATTGCCAACAGGACCTCTTGTTACTCCCCATTAGAACTCTTGTCCCAAAGACAGGCCTAGCGCATATGGAGTTGCCAAGCAGGATATGTATGCATGTTTGAGGCAGTGCCAGAGGTTGGGGGACAGACAGGTCTTACACATGCAGCAAGGATAAATGAGGTAGATGTCCATGCCCAGCAGTATCCCGTTCCCGTCTGTAATGTAGAGCCTTGGTCTCCCTTGGAGCCATTCCCACCAACCTGTTATTTTCCAAGTCTTGGGACACATTGAGGGAGGCCTGGGCTTTCACTCCCTTCACCCAAGCCGAGCCCAAAGATTGGCGCTAAGCTCTCGCTCTGGTCCTGTGCTATGTGAGAGCAAACGGTAACTTCCAGTGTAAGGAAGGATGTCCTTCTTGTCTCTCCCTGAGTGCTTGGTGCTTGGCCAGCTCTGCTGGGTAAGGGCAGTGAAGGGTGGACCTCCCTTCATTTCGACTCACAGATGGTTCCCATAGGCACACTATGCTTCTGGACCTGGGCAGCACAGAAGGGGCTCCTTCAAGGACCACTGCATCAGGTCCAGGTTCCAAACACGTGCCAAACATCTAGCAGCAGAACCCCTTGCCTCCGCATCAATGGTGCATCTCTTTCCTGATGGGAAGGACAGGACAAAGCACCAAATCCCTTTTTGCCTCTCTTTCTGAAGGAAGAAAACACACCTCCTGCAGATTGCACGCTCAGGTGTAGCCAATGGAGGTTTCCTGTTACCACACCCTCACGGGTTTCTTCCTGCCCACACAGTCAGCCTGCCAGGAGAGAGCAGGAGGCCCTGAATTCTAACTCTACCCATTAACTTCTGTAATGAAAAGCTTTGGCCCTCGGGGTGTCAACTTGCATGTTATTGCCCTTGTGTTCAAAGTACGATCTGTCTGGGGGCCATTCTGAGCCAGAGCCTCAGAAATGTACTCTGAACTACATTTTTGCAGGATCCATGGCTCTGTGTCAGGCACACAGTCCAGGTCCACAAATTGGTGTGGGGTTGCCAGTGAGTTCCTGAGCCAATTGACCACGATCAGTGTCTGGTATCCCAGACGGTAGCCCGTCTGTCCCTGGGGGCTTGGTGCTTAGTCAGCTAGAGTCATGGCAGGGATGGGTAGCCAGCTGGTCACCCTCCCCTGGCTACCAGAGGTGCCTTCCTCCTGCTGAGTAGATGGTTCATGCATGTGCACTCTGCCTAAGCCACTGGAGGGTGCCCAAAGGGACGTTGTAGTAAATCTTGGAGCCAGGCCAGGTTCTAACCGGTTGATCATCAGCCTGGGGCCCCAAACAGCCACAGCTGAATCACTGCTGCCACTGTCCTCTGAAGGAAAGGGCAAGAAACAGACCCAGGTCCAGGGAATTCCCTCTCTTTCTAAAGGAGGAAGGCAGGCCCCTTGTTCACAGAGCTCCTGGGAATAGCCAGTAAAGCGCCCCTTCACCAAAGCCCACAGGTGTTGCTTATTCCTGAGACAGCCAGCTTGCTAGCCTTTTGCTGTAGTCACTGCATTACCACCACAGCCCTTTCTGATTCCTACTTAAGACCTCTGGCCCTCTGTGAATCTATTTTCACCACTTTGCTCTATTTTCAAAGTAGTTCCTCGCTGGGTGCATTCCATCTTCCATGTTTTCAGAGGCTGGTCCCTGGTGTTCAGCTGGGTATCCTAGTCCCAGTTTTGTGACTGTGTCTAGGTTAGGTCACAGGGTCCCTGGCAAGTTGGTGTCAAAACCATGCAGTCATTCAGGGGCCTAGGCCATCGGAAAGGCCCAGATGAGAACATTGGCAATTTTTCTGGTCCAGAGGATGGAAAGGGGGCTGGCCACCTACTGTGTGGAGGGAACACGAAGCTACACAGCCCCTTTCCAGATTGACCCCATTCCTACTGAAATATTGAAACATGAGGCCCTCGTTATGGCGACTCCCTTCCCAAGGCTCTATGTCCAACTATGTCCCCGTGTAGATGTAGGAGCCATTGGAGCTGTGGCTCACTAAACCCACACCCAGGGATTGATTTTCACACCACCCTATGCGTGTTGGACATGGTCCCCACGCAAGGCAAGCCAGCCCCTGCTAATGGCTGTACTTGCACTGACTCAGACTTGGGTTTACCTTCCTTCTGGGGCACAGAGGGGCCAGTGGGACCCCAGTGGGCATCGGTGGTGGGTGCAGGTCCCCAGCACAAGGAGGTTCCTGGGACAGGTGCCAAGGCATGAACGGCCCTGTGCATCAAGGCAGTGCCCTAGCAACCTCAGTGGTCCAGCAAAGCCATTCGGGGCTCATGGTGTGGCAACCTTGGCATTGGCCTGTGCATTGCTGTCCTCCTTCAGCATACTCCACAATAGCCACAGTGAGAGTTCTGGCTGGCAGGCCTAGGTCCACAGCCGCCCTTGCAAGGACTGTGGTAGAAGGCAGGGACTGGCACCTAGGGTGGAACCCATTGGGGCAGCACCTGGTGTTTGCCTCCTTACCAGTTCGCTTCTCCCAGCCCCTGTTTGGAGCACCAAAGGCCTCTCACATGTGTACCCTCACAGGAAATGGATAGTTATGGTGGGTTGTGTTGATGAAAGCCAGGATTAACCTATAAGAAGGATGTACTGAGTCGTGGTGTTGGCCAGTGTGCAATATGCCTGCAAGAAATGCAGAGGTTGGCAACAGCACAGCGTTGCCTCGTCTGTTCACATATCATTAAGGTTGCCCTGTTTTAAAATGAATAGATCTTGCCCTGAGCATCATTCAGAGAGTGGAACAACTTCCCATTTTACGTTAGTTCTTGTCTTTTCCAGAGGCTTGAAAACGCGAGAGGCTCTGGTGGGGTGATGGAGATATAAGTCGTGGAGGGAGAGCCAAGGCCAGTTGACCCATTATGATCAGATGGAACTCTGGAGAGTCCCAACACTCTACATACAGGAGAACGCTGAAAGCATTTGTTCTGTAGCTGTTGTCTAACTAAGGGGAGTTAGCTCATCCTAATTCGAGGTGCCCCCAGAGCACCCTCGTCCTTTCTTCTGGAGTCTGCGCCAAGGATGGCCCTGGGTCCAGCAGACACCTACTAATTTCAGGCATTCCTTGTCCATGTTTGGGCCATTGAGCCTGCAGCCAAGCAAATGGATGCGGCTGCCCCATGGCAGAGCTCTCTCTACCCCTTTTCTTCTTTCTCCCTTGTCACTTCCCTAGGGTCTACTTCTTCTTGAAAACATCATCAGTATGTATGTGCCAAGGCACATGTGGGGATAGTAAACTGGATAGGAAAATGACCGCACATGGACAGCAAGTGAGCATGATTCCTCTCAGAATATTAGACTTTCTCATTTCTAATCTCTATTGGTCGTGACCTGCACCCAATAATGATACCCGTGGTCCTGCGGCCCATCTGTGCCCCAGATGGAAGGTAAATCCAAGACGGGTAAGTGCAAGTGCTGTCTCTGGTAGTGGTTGAGCTGCTTTGCTGGGCCCCACCTGCAACGTGCACAGGCTGGTGTGAAATCGTATCCCTGGGCACGGGTCGAGTGAGTGACAGCTCTATGGCTCCTAAGTCAAAACAGAGAAATTGGTAGATAAAGAAACCTGGGAGGGCCATAGGAGGACCCAAGTTCCACATATCCGGATATTTCTCTGGGACACAGGCTCTGAATGGCACCCAGAGAGAAGGGTCTTTGTATACCGAAAAAAAGGTTTTCGTTGAAACGGAAATGCGAATGGCCAAAGTGATTCATTACTGAAGAGCCGGGGACACAGGTTAGAATGAAGTGTCTAGAATGACAATTTCCTGGCAAGGTCCTGCGTAAGGAGGAAGAACACCTGAGGCCAGAGAAAAACTAAAACTCTAAAGGGAAAACCTCCGGAAAGTCCAGTCTGCAATGGGTCTGCCTATGTCCTTCTGCCACAGAGGGATAGCTTCTGGCCTTGGCTGTTTTTCCTGCCGTTCCCATCAGGAGATAGAGGCAGCAGGGATTCAGGGGTAGTGGGTCCATGCTCCAGGCTGTCGCTCAAGTGTTTGCAACCGTTTCTGTTATGCATTAGATGGTGAAGGGCCACTGTCTGCACTGACCAGGTCCTGGAACAGAGCTCGTATGCGTGGATTCTGTGCTCCTCAGAGTCTGAGGCCAAGCAGTAAGTGCTCTCTGAGAGCAGGGCTATCTTTCCTGTGGGTTGTCAGAAAATAATTTCCCTTGGTGGGCACAGAAGCAGCGTGAGAACTCACCATCCATGCCTGGGAGCACACTGTGCGATTGACAGCCTCACTGGCTCACGCAGCCTGCAAACCAAGTCCTAGTTAGCACATAGCATTGGCATGGGAATGGCTCTAAGGACAACGAAAGGTTCCTTTCAGATGAGAATGGGAGAAGGCTGAGAGGGAAATGTGTTGCGCCACTTGCCCTTGTCCCAGACGTGAGGTCAACTGCCTTCCCACACCCTTTGGCCCTAACTACGCACACATATTCTCTGTTGGGTACCTTCCCCTGACCTCCATCTCATGTTGTCAATTTAGATCTGGAAGGCATGTTGCAAGGCTCCTAGGGCCCAAGTGATTGTGCTATCACAAGAACTCATCCAGAATCCCCAATTAAAATCAGAGGGAATTGCTCTGAACCATGGGCCCTGATGTGCCCATGGAAGATTCTCATTTTAGAGAGGGTAAAAGGGGGCACCTGGATGACTCATTCCCCTAAACCTCAACTCTCGGTTTCTGCTCAGGTCATGGTCTCCCAGTTCTTGAGTTCGGGTCCCAAGTCGGGCTTTGTGCTGAGAGCTCGAAGCCTGGAGCCTGCTTCAGAGTCTTTGTCTCTCTCTCGGCCCTTTTCTGCTTGCGATGTCCCCCTCTCTCTTTCTCTCACTCACTCTCTCAAAAGCGAAATACATGTTTTAAACTGTTAAAAGACATGGGGCTACGGGGGCTCTTGGGTGACTCACTGGTTAAACATTGCTTCATTGCTCAAGTCATGATCTTATGGTTTGCAAGCCCTCCCCCACATCAGTTCTCTCCTGTGAGCAGGGAGACGCCTTGGGATCATCTGTCCCACTCTACCCCTCACTGCCTGCTCTCTCTGTCTCTGTCTCCCTCTCCTCTCTCTTTCTCTCTGTCTCTCCCTCTCTCTGAAAAGTAATAAAAACACACAAAGGAGAGGGAAATGGTGGAATGGGTACATAGAGACACAGTGTTCCTATGAGAGATGCCAATGGGATAATTCTGTGGATGAAATGACTCCTACAATCTCCTGGCAAGCTGACTGTGTCAGGAATAAGAAACACCTATGGGCAAGGGCAAAGGGAAACCTCCACTGTTTGCAGTAGGAGTCTTCATGGCAAGATACCTTATTCTTACTCGGGAAAGAGAAGAAAAGCTTCGGGAGTTCTCTCTTTTCCTTTTGTCACCTGATCAAAGGAGAGAGGCAGCAGGGTTACCAGGGGCGTGGTTTTGTGTTCAAGTGTTTTGAACTGGCCTGTGGTGCAGTAGTTCTTGAATGGTGTCTTTCAGTGCTAACAAGGTCCTCGAGAATGGTGCCCACGGGGGAGCCAACTGGTCTTCAGAGCAAAAGCGTCCTTAACATGCAGGGAGAGAGACACGTTGGCTAACCATCATTTCTTTTCTCAGCCAGCCAGACACCAAGTACTCCCAGGAAGGCAATCTTTCCTTGGGGATATCAGAAACTGATTGCTCTTGGTTTAGCACAGACAAGAGTCAGAGCTCATTAGGAATGTCTGGGCACTCCCTATGTGGGGGATGGCCTCCTTGGCCTTGCCTGGGACCCAAGACGTAATTATCAATACAGCCAGGGAATTGCAACGGCTACACACACGGCCAAAGGCTCTCATTTCAGCTGAGAATGAGATACAGTTGAGAAGCAACGGTCCAGCTCCATGTTCCTCTTGTCCCAGAAGTAAGGATAGCTCCCTCCTGATCCCTCTGACCCTGTGTACACACATGCATTCCTGCTGGGCACCTTGAAATGCCCTGGGCTTACCTTTGCCAACAGGGTACTGAAAGGCAATTTATTTTATTTTATTTTATTTTTTGAGTTCCATCCAAATTAGTTAGCCTCTAGTGCAACAATGATTTCAAAAGTAGATTCCTTAACACTTCTTACCCAGTTAGCCCACACCCCCTCCCACAACACGTCCAGGGACCCTCTGTGTGTTCTCCATATTTAAGAGTCTCTTATGTTTTGGCCCCCTCCCTGTTTGGAGATTATTTTTGCCTCCCTTCCTTTATGTTCATCTGTTCTGTGTCTTAAAGGCCTCCGATGAGTGAAGTCGTAGGATATTTGTGTTTCTCTGACTGACTACTTTCGCGTACCATAAAACCCTCTAGTTCTGTCAATGTAGTTGCAAAAGGCAAGATGACGTTCTTTGTGACTGCTGAGCAACACTCCATTGTATATATCGACCACACCTTCTTTATGCATTCATCCGACCGATGGACATTTGGGCTCTTTCCATACTTTGGCTATTGTTGATAGTGCTGTTATAGAAGTTGGGGCGCATGTGCCCTTTCGAAACAGCCTTCCTGTATCCCTTGGATAAATACCTAGTAGTGCAATTGCTGGGTCGTAGGGAGGTTCCATTTTTAAGTTCTTGAGTAATGTCCAGAGCGGCTGCACTGCTTGCATTCCCACCAGCAATGCAAAGAGATCCTGTTTCTCCCCAGCCTCGCCAACCTCAGGTGTTGCCTCCGTTGTCAATGTTGGTCTTTCTGGCAGGGATAAGGTGGTATCCCATTGTGGTTTTGATGTGTAATTCCCTGATGGTGAGTGATGTTGAGCATTTTTTCATGTGTCGGGTGGCCATCTGGAAGTCGTCTTTGGAGCAGTGTCTCTTCATGTCTTTTGCTCATTTCTTCACTGGAGTGTTTGTTTTTTGGGTGTCGACTTTGATAAGTTCTTTCTAGATTTTGGATACGAACCCTTTATCTGATATGTCGTTGGCACATAGCTTCTCCCATTCTCTCGGTTGCCCTTTAGTTTCGAGGACAGTTTCCTTCGCTGTGCAGAAGCTTTTTATTTTGATGAGGCCCCAATAGTGCATTTTCCCTTTTGCCTCCTGAAAGGCAATTTTTCAGGGACCCTGTGGCCCAGCATATCCCAGAGTGACAAGAACGGGGCCAGAATCCCTAGATAAACGTAGAGGAAATGGTTCTGTGACAGTGTGCCTGAATGGACAACAGGGAGAACTGAGCTTGGAAAAGAGCAACAGGGTGGAGGAGAATACACAGAAGGCCAAAGGTCTTTATGAACCGAAGAGAATGGCACATAGCAGAAAAAATGAAGCGACTAGCAGAATCTCCGGGCAAGATGGTTGTCTCAGCAGTAAGAACACTGTGGGGGCTACAACAAAGGAGACCTCCTGCGTTGTTCCTTCAAAAGGAGATGGAAAGTTTCTGGCCTTGGATTTTTTTTTTTCCCTCTCCTCTGAGACAGTCATGCTATACAGTTAGCAGCTTGTAGGTTGTGGCTGACCCTCAAGTGTTTGGAAAGTGCCTCTGTTGTACTGGTGCTTGCATGGGTTCTTCCTGCACATTCTGCAGGGCCTGAAGGATTCTGCAAATGGGTGAACTGTCTGCTCTTCAGAATGCGGGCATCTGTAGAAGATAGTGGTTGCAATTCTGCTAACTATTCCCATGCCAACTTGTCTTCAATATGTGTCTGTGCGGGGGGGAGGGGCAGGTAGGGGGCACGGGGGAGGTCAGTGGATCCTTCTGTGTAGCAGATACTGAATGCTTTCAGATAGCCTGGGAGCCACGTGGGAACTTTCCACCAATCCCTGGTTTTTCACTGAGTTACTGACAGGCCCATTGTGCCTAGTGGAAACCAGGATATAAATAGATGAACCACAAGGGATGGGCACATGGAAGGCTCAGTCGGTTACGTGGCTGACTCGTGATTTCAGCTCAGGTCATGATTTCATCGTTGTGAGGCCATGCCCCACATCAGGCTTTGTGCTCACGGCACGTAGCCTGCTTCGGATCAGGTGTCTCCCTCTTTCTGTCCCTACCCCACACCTGCTAGCGCTCTCTCTCTCTCTCTCTCTCTCTCTCTCTCCCCCACTCAAAAATGAAAAATGTTTGAAATCAGGATTCACAAAGGAAAGCAAACCAGTGACAGAATGGGAATGGACACATGGAAGGCCAAAGTTCTTCCTTAACTACGAGAACGAGAACAAGCAAAGAATAGAGTGACTAGTAGAATCTATGTGAAGCTGGCTGTCCTCAGAATAGGAAGCACCTCTGCAGTGGGGAAGGTGGAACAAAACCACTGGTTTTACCTGGAAGCCCAGTCCAGAGGAAATCTTCTTCTGGAATTCAAATGAGAACGGGATACAACTGAAAAAGTACCGTATGGCTCACAGTTTCCTTGTTGCAGAAGCAAGACTGGTTTTCTAACTCCTCTGGGCCCGCATACAGGCCAACATTCTGTGCTGGGCCCCTCCAATGCACTAGGTTTCCTGATGTTCGCATGGTTCTCAAACACACGCGATGAGAGGCCCCGTAGCCCAAAGTATCCCAGAGTCCAGAGAACTTGACCCAAACCCTCACTTAAAATGAGAAAGAACTGCTCATAAAACCTGGCCCCAAATGCCTACCAGCGGAAACGTAGTTTGAAAAAAGACCAGAAATGGACATGGGTACACAGAGGCCCAACGATCTTTCTTACAGAGTAGACAAGGAAAAAGCAAAGGATAAAGCGACGAGCATAACCTCAAATGTAAGACGCTCCAACGTGTTGCACCCAGAGAAATGTCCCCTGACTAAACCTGAGGCCCCCACTGCAAGCAGTGTTTATCTAGAAGGTTGGTAAGCCCGGAATTCTTCTGGCCATTGCCTTTCCTCCTGCCCTGTCCATCAAGTATAGATGCAGTATTCCTTCAGTGATCGAAGGTCTCCTTGTGGGCCTTCAAGTGTTTGGAACCTGGCTCTGGTGCAGGTAGAGCATCTGTAATGTAGAGCCTTGGTCTCCCTTGGAGCCATTCCCACCAACCTGTTATTTTCCAAGTCTTGGGACACATTGAGGGAGGCCTGGGCTTTCACTCCCTTCACCCAAGCCGAGCCCAAAGATTGGCGCTAAGCTCTCGCTCTGGTCCTGTGCTATGTGAGAGCAAACGGTAACTTCCAGTGTAAGGAAGGATGTCCTTCTTGTCTCTCCCTGAGTGCTTGGTGCTTGGCCAGCTCTGCTGGGTAAGGGCAGTGAAGGGTGGACCTCCCTTCATTTCGACTCACAGATGGTTCCCATAGGCACACTATGCTTCTGGACCTGGGCAGCACAGAAGGGGCTCCTTCAAGGACCACTGCATCAGGTCCAGGTTCCAAACACGTGCCAAACATCTAGCAGCAGAACCCCTTGCCTCCGCATCAATGGTGCATCTCTTTCCTGATGGGAAGGACAGGACAAAGCACCAAATCCCTTTTTTGCCTCTCTTTCTGAAGGAAGAGAACACACCTCCTGCAGATTGCATGCTCAGGTGTAGCCAATGGAGGTTTCCTGTTACCACAGCCCTCACGTATTTCTTCCTGCCCACACAGTCAGCCTACCAGGAGATAGCAGGAGGCTTGAATTCTAACTCTACCCATTGACTTCTGTAATGAAAACCTTTGGGCTTCAAGGTGCCTACTTGCATGTTATTGCTCTTGTTTTCAGACTAGGTTCTACCTGGGCGCCATTCTGAGCCAGAGCCTCAGAAATGTACTCTGAACTAGAATATTGCAGGATCCATGGGTCTGTGTCTGCTTCCTAGCCCAGGTCCAAACATCGATGTGGAGTTGCCACTCAGTTCCTGGGCCAATTAACAGCACTCAGTGTGTGGTATCCCAGAGGAGAGCAGGCCCGTCTGTCCCTGGGGTCTTAGTGCTTAGTCACCTAGAGTCATGGCAGGGATGGGTAGCCAGCTGGCCTCCCTCCCCTGGCTACCAGAGGTGCCTTCCTCCTGCAGATTAGATGGTTCCTGCTTGGGCACTTTGCCCCAGGCCCTGGATAGTGCCCAAAGGGACGTTGAAGTGAATCTTGGAGCCAGGCCAGATTCTCACCACTTGACCATCAGCCATGAGCCCCAAAGAGCCATAGCTAAATCACTGCCACCCCTGTTTTCTGATGGGAAAGGGGAAGAAACACACCCAGGTCCAGGGCTTTTCCTCTCTTTCTGAAGGAAGAACGCAGACCCCTTTCACACAGGGCTCCCGGGTGTAGCTTGTAAAGGGCTCCCTTCACTCAAGCCCAGAGGTGTCGCCTATTCCTGAGACAGCCAGCTTGCTAGCATTTGGCCCTAGTCACTGCATTATCCACATCAACCAATTCTTATTCCTAGTGAAGACCTCTGGCCCTCTGTGAATCTATTTTCACCCCTTTGCTCTATTTTCAAAGTAGTTCTTCTCTGGGTGCATTCCATCTTCCATGTTTTCCGTGGCTGATGCTAGGTGTTCAGCTGGAGATCCTAGTCCCATCTTTGTGACTGTGCCATAGGTTTGGTCACAGGGCCCCTGGCACATTGGTGTCCAAACCGTGCAGGCATTCAGAGGCCTAGGGCATTGGGATGGAGATATCAATGGCCCACGTTCTTCACTGCAGATGAGGACAGCATTGCCGGAGTCCAACTCCAGTGGGTCCATGGGTTCCCGAAGGATGGAATAGCGTCGGTGAAAATAAAACAAAACTAAATAAAACACTAAAGCAGAAAAACTAAAAGTAATCTAAAAATGAACACAGACAACAGCAGTGTGTTCAACTGGCCGATTTATTGCAGACAACGTGGCATTATATTGGCTAGTGATTTCCTTGTAACATATGTCATCTACGTTTTTCTAACATTCCCTAATTTTAAAAATGTTCTTATGTGTATTCAACCTTTCAGAAATAACATGGCGATTTTTTCCTAATATTCCCGCATACCCTTTGATCATTGATTAATTTCTTACAATATTCCATTATGCATCTGCGTTTATCTATAATCTACAAAACATTTGCTTTGCTGTTCTCATGAAAGGCCCTCCTTTTCTCAACACCTCAAGTGGAACACTTACAGGGACATGACTTCTGAACCACATGAGGCCAGAAGAACAATGTGTTTGCCTCGGTCTGAGGTGCCAGGAGGAGGCCGAAAAAAACTTAGAAACCTATGCCTCATACATTCTCAGAGAGACAATGCACCTAGGAACGAATGAACCATTCTGTACCTTAACTGACTAGGTCCAGTCATCATCTGGAATGCCTCCGGGGGGCCAGGTGGGCCTAGGGGTTGAAGTCACCTGTGCCCAGAGATACACTCCTTAGTTGCCAGAGTGAGACTTTCAAATCCATGTGTCTCTCCTTAGTCGGCTGTCTTTGCTGGAAAATACATGAGGCTATCCTTCCTGCAAGTAGAGGAGTCTCTATAGGGGATGGCAAGGGCTAGATGTAAGGCCACTGAATTTCTTGTGGAACCTCATTTTCTTCCCTAATGGTTCTTTTCCCAGGGGGCCTGTCGAGGGCAATTCCCCAAGAGACAATACCCCAGGTACTTTATTAAGGCCAAATTACCTAAAAGCGGGAGTACAAGAAGCTTCACTGTCAGTGGGTCGCCTTGCAGTCAGTAATCTGGCCACAGCCCGGGCCTTGCCACTCAGCTGGGATAGCTTGGCTTCCAGCACAGCATAATGCTGAGAGTGAAATGAGTAGCTAAGCTTCTTCTGGCCCCACAAGTGAGGCCTTCCCTCCCAGCTCCTCTGGACTTGGCCCGTGGGCAGACATACTGTCCCGGGCACCTTGCAATGCCTTAGGCCTCCCTTTGTCAGCAGACTTACAATAGGCACATCTCAAGGGGCCCCGTTGCTCAACCTATCCCTAAGGAAGTTGAGCTCAATGCCACTGTGGCAGGAATAGACCAAGTCAGAAATCCCTGGCTCCTTAAGAAAGAAGGCAGGCTTCTTGCTGACAGGGCTCCAGGTGTAGTCCTTCAAAGCCCACAGGCCTTTCTTATTCTGTGTAGAACCTCGTTGAAAGGAGTGTGTAACTCTAGTGCTAGTGCATCTATTGCATCTAGCATCTCTACATCTCTAGCAGCATCATAAAAATACCACCAAACCCCCATCTTCTTTCAGAAGATGATATTACTTTGAGACACTATATCAGAATAGTTTCCATGGAAACCATCTTATATCAAAAGAGGTAAGGATTGGTAATGGAGACCCACACTGGCAGAGTTCTTCATCACACATGGGACTTGGAGAAAGTTGGGAATGAAGTACCCAGGACAGTCTCCTATCATCCAGGTTGCATACAGAATAAGAAAGGCCTGTGGGCTTAGGGCAAAGGAGCCCTCTGAGGGACTACACCATGGAGCCCTCAGCAAGTATCTACATTCTTTCTTCAGGAGCCAAGGATTTCTGTCATGGTCTATCCCTGCCACTTTTCCCATGGCTGAAAGAGGCAGTGGTGGTTGAGCTGTAGCTATTGTGTTCTGAGGGCTCTTAAGAATCTGCAAGAAGGAAGTGGTCTCTAATTCCTGGCAAGGGCTCTTCCAAAGCTGAACCCCTGCTGGTTCATACTGCCCACTTGCAAACTGTCTTATTCTCAGAATGAAGGCAACTCAATCATCCATGTCAGAGAGGCAAGCTGGCTCCCTTCACCCTTCATAGCACAGCAAGCCAAGCACAAATCACCCAGGGATTCAAGACTTTCTTTCCTTTAGTAGAGCAGAGCCTGATCACTTTCACTGAGCACAGGAGAGGGGTGAGAGTTTGAAGGTACCCAGGTGTGCCTTCTGAGTGATTGATCGCTCCATGACTCCTAATGGAGAAAAAAAATAAATTTTCAGAAATTCATCTAGGGAAAGGAAATGCACGCCAGGTAGGCTAAAGCTTGACAATTAGAGTGGGAATAGGGATCTCCGTTGAATGAAGATGTCTTGCTTCATTGTCCCTCAGCCAAGAAGGAGGCCACCTCCCTGTCCAAATGTCTGGCCCAGAGTACACACCAAAGCATTCACTACTGAGTCCCTTCAAATGCCCTGAGCGTCTGAATTGCCACATACTTTGAAACCAAGTGAATTAATGAAGAACGGCCCTGCAGCAAAAGCTCACCCCCAGTCACAAGAATTTAACCAGACTTCCAGATGCAAGGCAGAGGATAGGACTCTTGAGATGCTGTGACGGATTGTGGGAAGAGAATTGTTTCTACAAGACATCAAATTGTGTCAAGGTGGATAAGGCCAGAGTTAAGGGAGGGCTCAGCATCAGCTCCTGGCAATCAGGCCCTGAGAAGAATCAGACACACCAGAGGACTTAGGCAAGGGCTCCCTCTAGTGTCTCCATCTGGGAGCCCTGTCGGCTACAGGCCTGCCTTCTTCCTTCAGAAGGATGTAGAGAGCCCTGGGGCTGGGTCTGCTCCTCTTGCTTTTCCCATCATGAAATGGTGTAGGCCGTGACAGTGCTATACCTGGGAGCTTCTCCCAGCTGTGGCTCTAAAGCGTGGAGAGGTGGCATTGGTGCCTCTTCGTGTATAGGGCTTTTCTGTGCTGACCAGCTTCTGGAGCTTACTGCTCCCATGTGAACTGTCTGCTATTGAGAAGGAAAACACCTCAATCAGGCAGAACAACGAGGTGAGCTGGCTCCACTCACCCCACGCTTTGCTTCCAATATCAAAGCACTAAGATCAATAATTGGAGGTCTATTCTCCTTTGTAATATCAAATGCTCATGGCTGTTACTGACCAGGGGACACAGTTAGAATGTGATGCCCTTCCCTGGATGCCTGCTGAGTGTCAGCTCCATAACTGCTAAGGGTGAATGAAGACGCCATCAGAAACAGGGGAATGCCTGCAGCCAGGACCAAAGGGCATTCAATAATTCCATCCCATGGGAATGCAATCAGTGTAGAATGGAGATGTTTACCTTCATTTCTGCTAGGCCCAGCAAGGAAGCCAGCTCCCAGCTAATCCATCTGGCCTAGCCCCACCAAAAAACAGTCTTGGCTGGACCCCTTCTGATGCCCTAGCGCTCTGGATGTCCATGCAGTTCTGAAACCAAAACGACTAGGCTCTTTTGCCTCCACCTTTCTCCCACACTCATAAGGGCTTTCCCCAATGGGCGCCTGCAGGTCAGAGATAGTACTCTCAAAGACCCAATTTTTATGGAGAAGACGAACTGTAATGGATGATAAAGCAATGTCCTGAAACTGGAAACAATGAGGGCCAAAGTTTTTCATGTTTAGAAGAACCTGAGTAGCACAATGTACTCACAAGCTGGCACGCTCAGGGATCACAGGGACCTTTTGTGTGCTTTCGCTACAGGAGTGCTGCCAAGGATGCTCGTTGGAGCCCTGTGAGGAAGAGGCCCTCATTCTTCCTTAAGACATACACAGGAACTTTGTCTTCTGGGGTGCTTCTGCCCAATCGTATCCATCGAGAGGGGCAGCAGAGCTTCAGAGATATGAAGAAGGTGCTTCCATATGATGATCAAGGGGAGGGAATGAGGGCTTGGTGCAGTAGATTCAAAAGGCTTTTTGTTTGCTGATCAGGCTCATGGAGCATGCTGCACATGCACAGAACGTCTGTTCTTCTGAATGAGGGTAGCTCCATCCATTAGGAGCAGGATCCACGTGACTACCCATTCTCATGATACCGTTGCCTGCCCACCACCAAGGGATCAGGGACAGGGGACCTTGGTGTCCTCTGGAATATCAGACTCTGTGAGCCCTGCTTTGGCTCAGCAAATGCTTGGAAACTCACCTCCACTGCAGGGAATTTTGTTATAGTGCACAGACACAGGGTCTCTGTGTGTGAACCGAGACAAACTTAGGAAAGCAGCAATGGGAGAGGAATTACAATAAGGTGAATCAAAGCTGTGCACTCAAATTGTCATGGGAGAAACCGAGAAAAGAGAGCATGACCTTTTCTGCCCCTTGTCCAACACAGGAGGCAGGATCCACCCCAAACCTCTGCCTTAGCATAGCCACAGGGCATTCTCCCGGGACACCTGCACACACCCTAGGTTTGGGGAGAGCCTCATCATTCTGAAACCATAATGAGAATTGCCCAATGCAACACCTGTATCACCATCACTAACCCCAAGCTGAACACTACCAAACCCCCAAGCTGAAAGAAGATAGTACTCTGAGACACTGTCTCAGAATAGATTCCCTGCAAACAGTCTTTCTTCCAAAGGGCTCAGGGGTGGCAATGGAGACACACACTGCTAGAGTCACTAGCACTAGCACTAGAGTCACACACTCCTTTCAACCAGGTTCTACACAGAATAAGAAAGGCCTGTGGGCTTTGAATTACTACACCTGGGAGCCCTGCCAGCAAGAAGCCTGCCTTCTTTCTTAAGGAGCCAGGGATTTCTGACTTGGTCTATCCCTGCCACATTTCCCATCAGTTGAGGGACGTAGCAGTGCTTGAGCTGTAGCTATGGGATTGTGAGTGCTCTTGCTCAGGAATCTGCAGCAAGGACTTGGTTCCTTAATTCCTGGCAAGGGTTCTTCTAATGACGCTCTTCTGGTTCATACTGCCCAAACTGTGTGCTTCTCAGAATGAAGGCACCTGAATCATCCAGGACAGTGAGGCAAGCCGGCTCCCCTTCACCCTCCATAGCACCGCAGTCCAAGCACCAAGCACCCAGCCACTCAAGGCCTGCTTTCCTTTGGTAGAGCAGAGACTGATAGCTCTCAATGCGCACAGCAGCAGAGTGAGAATTTGTGGCCTACCCAGGGGTGCCAAGTGACTGAGGGATGGCTCCATGGCACCTAATGAAGAAAAAAAATACTTTCTCAAAAACACAGCAAAGGGACAGAAATGGGCACCAGGTGGACCAAAGCTCAAAATTTCAAGTAGGAATGGGGATGCACTTGCATAGATGTTTTGCTTCATTTGCCCTCGGCCCAGAAGGAGACCAGCTCCCTGCCCAAATCTGTGGCCAGCATACACACCAAACATCCTCTGCTGAGTCCCTTCAAATTCCTTGGCCCTCAGAATGGATGCATACTCCTGAAAACCAGTGATTTAATGAAAGAGTCCTGTGGCAAAAACTTTCGCACAGTCACAAGAACTGGACCACACTCTCAGGTCAAAGACAGAACATAGGACTCTTGAGACACTGATTCTGAAGACATTGTGAGAAGAACATTGTTTCTACAAGAAAGAAACAATGCAGCAAGTGGGATGAGGAGGACCAGAGCTCTTCAGAGCTTGGAAGGGGAATTCTATGGAGAAGGCAGTGCCCTGAACTAGCTCCTGGCAACCTGACTATAAGACGAAGAAACACCAGAGAGCTTATGCAAAACTGCATCTAGTGTCTCCATCTGGGAGCCGTGTTAGCCCTGCCTTCTTCCTTCAGAACGACCTAGCGCATCCTGGACCTTGGTCAGCTTTTGTTGCTTTTTGCAACATTTAAAGTAGTGAGCAGGTACAGTGCTATATCTGGGAGGTTCCCCCAGCTGTAGCTCCAAAGTGTGGAGAAGGGCATTTGTCCCCTCTTACTATAAGAGGCTCTTTCTGTGCCAACCAGCTTCTGGAGCCTTTAGTTCCTGTGTGAACTGTCTGCTTTTCAGAAGGAAGGCACATCAATCAGGCAGAGAGGTGCGCTGGCTCCACTCACCCACCCCTTACTACAAACAGCCAAGCACCATGGTCAGGGTATCAAGGCTCTCTGATATCTCCTTTGGGATATCTGTGAAATGCTGATGTCTGTAACTGAGCATGAAACTGAGTGGGAACCCAGCGCCCATCCAAGGGTGCCTACTGAGTGAATGCCAGCTCCAAGACTCCTAAGAGTGAATGAAGAGGCAGTAAGAAACACAGGAAGGGAGAGGATATGGTTACATTCAGGACAAAGGGCATTCAATAATTCCATCCAGTGGCAATGTTATCACTGTGGAATAGAGATGCTTATCTTCATTTCAACTAGGCCCAGGAAGGGGGACAGTTCCTCGCTAATATGTCTGGCCCAGCCTTGTCACACACAGAGCTCTCGACTGGACCCCCTTCCGATGCCCGATGTCTTTGCATGTCCATGTAGACCTGAAACCAAAAGGCCAAAGCCACTTTAGCTCCACCTGTTCCACAGTCACAAGGGCTGGGCCTCATGGGAAATTTGCAAGCTGGAGATAGTACTCTGAAAGACTGAATTTGTAAGGACCCCAAGACGAACCTGGAATGATGATAAAGCAATGTTATGAAACTGGAAAAAACGAGGGCCAGGGTTCTTCATGTTTAGAAGAACCTGACTAGCACTATGTATTCGCAAGCTTGCTTGCTCAGGAATCACCAGCACATTTTGTGGGCTTTGGCTCCCGGAGTTCAGCAAAGGATAACCATTGGAGCCCTGTGAAAAGGAGGCCCACATTCTCCCTTAAGAAATAGAGGGAAACTTTGGCTTCTAGTGCGTTTTTGCCCATCTTATCCATTAAGGTCAGCTGTGGATCTGAGATATGAAGAATGTGCTTCCATGCAACGATCAAGAGGTGGGAACGAGGTCTTGGTGCACTATATATTCAAAGGGCTTTTGTGTGCTGGTCAGGTCATGGAGGATATTGCACTTGCCAGACGGTTTGTTCTTTCAGTTGTGGGTAGCTATATCCATTAGGGATGAGGGTAAAGGAGGCTACCCATTCCCTTGATACTATAACCTGCCCAACACCAAAGGCTCAGGGACAGGGGGGAATAGATGTCCTCTGGGACATCAGACTCTGAGAGCCACACGTCAGGTCAGGAAAGCCTTGGAAACTCACCCCCAATCAGGGATCTTGGTTGCAGTAGGGGACAGACACAGGGTCTCCATGTGTGAACTGACAAGTTAGGAAAGCAACAATTGGAGAGGAATGAATAGAGGTGAGTCAAAGCTGTGCATTCAAGTGGGCATGGGGGAAACCAAGGAAAGAGACCCAACTTTCCCTTCCTCTTGACACACACAGGAGGTGGTACCCACCCCCAACTTCAGGCTTAGCCTACCCACTTGCATTCTTCGGGGCACCTTCACACACCCTGGGTATGGGGAGGGCCACATCATTCTGAAACCAAATTGAGAAGGGCCCAGTGCAATACCTCTATCACCATCACAAGCACACCACCAACAGCCAAGCTGAAGCAAGAGGATGTTACTCTGGAACACTCTCCTGGAATAGTGTCCATGCAAACCCTCTTTCATCAGAAAAGTTCAGGAGTCGCAATGGAGACACACACTGCCAGAGTTCTTCACAACACATGAGATTTGGAGAAAGTTGAGAATGAAGTACCCAACATACCCTCCTATCAACCAGGTGGTATCCAGAATAAGAATGGCCTGTGGGATTAGGCCAAAGGGGCCCTCTGAAGGACTACACCTGGAAGCCGTGTCAGCAAGAAGCCTGTCTTCTTACGGAGCCAGGGATTTCTGACTTGGTCTATCCCTGCCACATTTCCCATCAGTTGAGGGAGGCAACAGTGTTTGAGCTGTAGCTATGGGGCTATGAGGGCTCTTGCTCAGGAATTTGTAACAAGGACTTGGTTCCCCAAAACCTGGCATGGGATTTTCCAGTGTGGACCCCCTCCTTGTTCCTACTGCCCATGTGCAAACTTCTCAGAATAAGTGCAACTCAGTGATCCAGAACAGTGAGGCAAGCTGGCTCCCCTTTATCCTTCACACCACAGTAGGCCCAGCACCAAGCACCCAGGCACTCAAAGCCGTCTTTCCTTTGGCAGAGCCTGATAGCCTTCACTGAACACAGGAGTAGAGTGGGAGATTGCGGCCTAACCAGGTTTGCCAACTTAGTGCTGGCTCCATGGCTCTAAGGGAGAAAAAAATTACTTTGTCAGACACACAGCAAGGCAAATTAAATGGGTTCCAGGTGGGCTAAAACTCAAGAATTTCACTGGGAATGGGGATTGACTTGGACAGAAGATGTCTTGCTTCATTTGCCTCAGCCCATAAAGATGCCAGCTCCCTCTCCAAATCTCTGACCAATCCTACAAAACATCCTCTGTTGGGCCCCTTCAAATGCCCAGAGACTCAGAATGGCTGCATGCTTCTGAAATCAAATGAACTGATGAAGAAGGAGCCCTGTGGCAAACTCTCACCCCCAGTCATAAGGACTGGGCCACACTCCCAGCTAAAAGGCAGAGGATACAACTCTTGAGACACTGCTTCTTGAATGGATTGTGGGAAGAACCATGTTTCTACAAGAGGTCAAAGATGTGTCAAGGTGAATAAGGAAGCCCAGAGCTCCTCAGAGCTTGTAAGAGGAATCCTATGGAGAGGTGAATGCCCAGACTCTGTTTCTGGCAACCTGGCTGTAAGAAGAAGAACATCAGAGGGCTTAGACAAAAACGCACTCTAGATTCTCCATCTAGGAGCCCTATCAACACCAGGCCTGTCTTCTTCCTTCAGAAGGACTTAGAGAGCCCTGGGACTTGGTTGGCTATTGTTACTTTTTGCATCATTGCATAGAGTGAGCAGTAACAGTGCTGTAGCTGGGAGGTACAGCACTGTCTCCAAAGTGTGGAGAGGGGCATTGGTGCCCTCTTTCCCTAGAGGGCCCTTTCTCTGCTGGCAAACTTCTGGAGCCGACTGCTCCTGTGTGAACTATCTGTTTTTCAGAAGGAAGGCACCTCAATTAGGCAGAGCAAGGAGGCAATCAGGCTACCCCCCCACCTCTTGGTACAACCAACCACCAAGCTCACAGAACTGAGGGGGTATTTTCCTTTGGGATACCTGAAGCTGATGGCTATAACTGAGCATGGGACCGAGTGTAACATGATGTCCATCCCTGGGTATGTGCTAAGCGAGTGTCAGCTCCATGGCTCCTAAGGGACATGAAACACAAGGAGGCAGAGGAGATAACTGCATCCAGGACCAAAGGCATTCAATATTTCCATCCAATGGGAATGTGATCAGTGTGGAACGGAGATGTTTATCTTCATTTCCCTGAGGCCCAGCAAGGGAGCCAGCTCCTGGCCTATACATCTGCCTGAGACTCCCCATGCACAGCTCTCAGCTGGACCCCTTCTGATGCCTTAGGGCTCTGGATGTCTATATAGTCCTGAAACCACAAGGCCACGGACTCTGGCTCCACCTGTCACACAGTCACAAGGACTGGTCTCCATGGGACATCTGCAGAAAGATATAGTACTCTAAGAGACTGAGTTTTTATGGACACCAAGACGGGCCTTGATGGATGATAAAGCAATTTTCTGAAACAGGATACACCGAAGGCCAGTGTTCTTCATGTGTAGAAGAACTTTTGGGGTCTTTGGCTACAGGAGTGTTCCACGGGATGCCCTAAGGAGCCCTGTGAGCAAGAGGCCCACATTCCCCCCTAAGAAATTGAGCAGAACTTCGAATTCTGATGTGTTTCACCCCGTCATATTGGTAGGGAGGGTCAGCAGTGGCTCTGCAATATGAAGAATGTGCTTCCATGTGATGATCAATATGTTGGAATGAACCTTGATGTGCTATTCATACAAAAACCTTTTTGTGTGCTGATCATGTCATGGAGCATGGTGTATTTTCACAGACTGTTATTCAAAATGAGGGTAGTTCCATCCATTAGGGCGGGGGTCCACATGGTTCCCATTCCTACCATACTATTGCCTGCCTAGCACCAGGGGAGCTGGGTCATGGGGTTAGCTGTCCTCTAGGACATCAGACCCTGATGTCCTCTAAGACATCAGAGCTCTGCATTGGGTCAGGGATGGTTTCAAAACTCACCTACAAACCAGGGATCTCAGTTGGTAGAGACAGATACAGTGTGTCACACTGTACTTTTAGGAACCTAATGCTAGGTCATTTCCTGGGGCTTCTACACAAGGGTTTAAGAATACTTCTGACTACATATCCCCAAGAAGCTTCCTAAAACTCTCTTGCAGCAAAGGTACTTTTCAGCAGTAAAGCACAAGTGTCTACACGGAGAGGTGGTGAGGAAAGTGTTACTCTATATGTCTATGAGGGACAAGAATGTCATGTGAAGCATAGGAATGTTTTGGGCACTTCAGCACAGGGCCTTTCCCTATGGCTAATACAGAATGGTTTTTAAGGTTTTTATTTAAATTCCAGTTAGTTAACATACAGTGTAATAATAGTTTCAGGTGTAGATTTCAGTTGTTTCACCCTTCCACAGAACACCCGGTGCACATCACAAAGTGCACTCTTTCATCCCCATCTCCTATATAACTCAATCCCCACACCCATCTCTCCTCTGGTAATTCTCAATTTGTTCTCTATAGTTAAGAGTATGTTTCTTGTTTTGCCACTCTCTTTTTTCCATCATGGTTATTTATTTCTTTTGTTTCTTCCATTCCACATAGGAGTGAAATCATACCGCATAAGCCTTTCTCTGACTGACTTATTTCACTTAGCTTAATATTTTCGAGCTCCAGCCAATCGTTGCAAAGGGAAATTTCATTCTCTTCCACGTCTGTGTAGTATTCCATCATATATATAAATATATGTATTATATATTATCCATCATATATATATTCCATCATATGTATCTCACATCTCCATCCATTCCTCAGCCAATGGACATTTGAGCCCTTTCCATCTATTTTTCATTGTGCTGCTGAAAACACTAGGGTGCCTCTATCCCTTTGAATTGGTGTTTTTGTATGGTTTGGGTAAATACCTCGTAGTGCAATTGCTAGATCATAGGAAACTCTAAGTTTTGAATGGTAAGTAAATTTTTAAATTAATTAATTAATTTCAGATGGAGAGAGGAGAGAGGGAGAGATGGGGAGGTGCAGAGAGAGGCGGAGAGAGAATCCCAAGAGAACTCCATGCTGCCAGTGTGGTGCCCAACGAGGGCTCAGTCTCATGACTCTGAGATCTTGAATTGAGTGGATATCAAGACTCAGTCACCTAACTGACTGTGTCACCCAGGTGCCCCAGGGCCATCTTATTTGTAATATTTGATGAAATTTTGTACTGTTTTCCAGAATGGCCTCACCAGTTTCCATTCCCACCCACAGTGGCAGAGGGTTCCCTGTTCTCCCCATCCTTGCCAACACCAGTTGTTCCTTGTGTTGTGAAATTTAGCCCTTCTGACAGACATGCGGTGATATCTCATTTTAGTACTTATTTGTATTTCCTTGCTGATGAGTGATGTTGAGCTTCTTTTCATGTGTCTTTGGGGAAAAGTTCACCTTGTGTGTTCCCCTGTGTGCTCCTCTCCTTCTCCCTCTTTCTTCAATGAGGGTTCTCTCTCCTCTGCAGCACCCTTGATATATTTCTCCCCCAACCCCCCTCTCTGCACTTCCTCCCTTTCTTTGATGTGGCTTCTTCTCTCCCTGTAGCTGTGGACTTGGTTCTGCCAGTCTTCAGGTTGCTTTCTTGGGTAATGATTTGCTGGTCATCTAGCTATGTTCAAGGGATGAAACTACATGCCTGCCATTCTACTTCTTCCAACACACACTAATAAAGAATGTTTCAACAAACTGCCTGTGAGATGTATGTGAAAGACTACATGAAAGACACTTGAGCAGTGTCATTTCAGGCAGTAAACCACAAGACGTGGGTGGCGTTCGGTGGGTGTGTGAGGGGTAAGTGTGTGGTGTGTGTGGTATACATTTGGAGTGGTTGTGGTTGAGTGCATGATCCTGTTCTGTATGGATGGTATGTATGTTGTATATGTGGTTTGTGTCTGTGTATGACATTTGTGTGGTGATCACGGTGTGTGTGTCTTTCTGTGTGCTGTTAACGTGGTATATGTGTTGTGATTGTACTATATATGTCACGTATGTATGCTCCACATATAATGTTGTAAGAGTTAAATTGTAGTGTAGGGCTAATGCTTAGCTTGAAAAATAACAGCTTTGTGTTGACACTGAAGGTTAAGAGATAACAGCCTTGCTTTGCTCTGGTAAACTACGCCTCATACCCTTGTAAATTAGGCTTCACCAATTAAGGAAACAAACGTTCAAAGAAAAGAGCGTCAGAGGCAGGGTCAAGGAGATCCACTGGTTGCAACTTAGAGGCAGAAAGTCTAAAGTAAACACCTCATTAGGCAACTGTTTCTAACTCATCTGGAACCTGTTTCTTTGTTCTGTTCCCAGGTGATGATAAAACGATGTGATCGGTTATAAAAACTCTGTACCCCGGCTGTTCAAGGCTGCACTCTTATCAAGAGTGTTGGTCCCGATCGGTCGGCCTTGCCTCTCATTGTAATAAACTTTGTTGTGACTGTCACTGGTGCCCGTAGCATTCTGTTTCAGGAGTCATGTGGATGCAATAATGTATGTTCGTGTGTGGTCTTTGAATGGTGTGTGTGTTGTATGTGGTGCACGTGGCGTTATGGTGTGGCATACGGGTGGAGTTTGTGTAATATAAGTGTGGTGTGTGTGGTTTGTGTAAGTCATATATGTATGGATTATCATGGTGTGTTTGTTGTAGATGTGGTATCTGTGTAGTATAAGTGTGCTGTGTGTGGATATGGCGTGTATATGGAGTACATGAGTGTGTGTGGTATATGTGTGTAGGGTGTGTATGTGTGTGTGTGCTATGTGTGTGGAATGTGTATTGTGTGTGGTAAACAGTGTGTGGAAGTTATCTGTGTGATGTGTATGTGGTGAATGGGTGAGGTGTTTGTGTGGTATTCGTGTGTCATGCAAGGGATGTGTTTGTAGAATCTCCTGCTGTGTGTTCGGTGTAAGAGTGGTGTAGCTCTGTGGTATATGTGTCACATATGTGTCTATATGTACAGTGTGTGTGGTGTATGTGTAGGTTATGTGTAGAGGAGGTGACATCTGTCTTCTGGATATGTGGTGTAGGTTTTGTGTGTGTGTTTTGTGTATGTGGAGTGTATTTTTGTGGTATATGAGAGGTGGTTTTTTTTGGAAATTGTGCTGTATATGTGTTGAATGTGGTAATACTGTGGGAAAGTTATAACTGTGGGTGTGTGGGGCATGTGTGATCTGTGTTGGATATGTTTGTGGCATATGCATGGTGACTGTGTGGTGTATATATGGTGTGTGTAATGTATGTATGTGTACATGGTGTATGTGTAACGTAGGTGTGTATGAAGTATTAATGTGGCTAATGTGGTGTGCAAGGTGTGTGGTATGTGTAGGCTGTGCGTGTATGTATGTTATGTCTTGAGCATAACGTACTTGTGGTGGTTTGTGGTGTATATTTCATAAATGTTTTGTGTTTGTGTGTTGTATGTTTGTGTATTGTGGTATGTGTGATATATGTGTGGTGTTTTTGTGTACTTTGTATGTTGTGTGGTTGCATGTTAGTTGAAAGATGGTTTCCCCAGAGTACAGTTTGACAGAGTTGAGTATATGGTGGCACTTTCTGCCTAGTCCCCTCATAGGCTTTCAAACACTTCTGAGGGACACAAGACGTTAGTTAAAAGGTGGTTTCCCCAGAGTGTCCTTTCACACAGTTGACTATATGGCACTGATCTTGTAGGCCCTGCATAGGTATCAGTTCTCACTTATTGAAACATGATGTTAGTAGAGAGATGGTTTTTCCACAGTATTCTCTCACTGTGTCATGTATATGTCACTCTCCACATCGTTCCCCACATACATTTTCAAACACTTCTAACTTAGTGATACAAGATGTTAATTGAAAGATTTGCCACTGTGTTGGTTCACAGAGTTGAGTATATGGCAGTTTCCAAGTAGGTCATTCATAGTTTTTCAAACTATTTTAACTATTTTAACAGACGTTAGGTGAAAATTGCTTTCTCCACAGTGTTTTTTCACAGAGTTGAGTATATGGCACTTTCTGCATAAGCTCCACATAGGTTTTCAAACACTTCTAACATAGTGAAACAAGATGTTAGTTGAAAGATGTTTTCTCCACAGTGTTTTTTCTGCATAGTTGAGAGTCTGGCACTTTCCGTCTGGTCTGTGCATAGCTCAGTGAAAAAGAGGTGACTTGAAAGATGTTTTGCCCAGAGTATTCTCTCACAGTGTTGACTATATGTCATTTTCCACATCGTTCCCCACATAGGTTTTCAAACACTTCTAAGTGATACAAGATGTTAGTTGAAAGATGGTTTCTGCAAAGTGCAGTTTGACAGAACTGAGTGTATGGTACTTACAGTATAGGCCCTGCATAGGTTTTCAATGAGTTCTCACTTGGTGAAACTGCATGATAGTTGGAAGATTGTTTCACCACAGCATTGTTTCACGAAGTGGAGTATATGGCACTATCCACCTAGGCGCTGCATGTGTATTCAAACATTTCACACTGCATGAAAGCAGGTTTTAGGTAAAAGATTATTTCCCCCAGAGTGTTGTTTCACAGAGTTGAGAGTATATGGACCTTTCCACATAGGTCATGCATAGGTTTTCAAACATTTTAACTTTGTGAAACCAGATAGTAGGTGAAAGATTCTTTCTCCACTCTGTTCACTGAGTTGAGTATACGGCACATTCCGCGTAAACCACGCAATGGTCTTCAAACACTTCTAACTTAGTGAAACAAGATGTTAGTTGAAAAATGGTTTGTCCACGGTATTCTCTCACAGTGTTGAGTAAAGCTCACTTTCCACATCGTTCCCTGCATAGGTTTTCAAACATTTCTAACTTAGTGATATAAGATGTTAGTTGAAAGTTGGTTTTCACAGTGTAGTTTGACAGATTTGAGTACTTGGCACTTTGGCCTAGGCTCCTCATAGCTTTTCAAAGACTTCTAATTTAGTAAAAGATGTTAGTTGAAAGATGCTTTCCCCACAGTGTTTCATACAGTTGAGTATATGACACTTACCATGTAGGCCCTGCATAGGTTTTCAATGAGTTCTCATTTAATGAAATCAGGTGTTACTTGAAAGAATGTTTCACCAGTTTGTGTCAGAGAATGGAGCATAAGGCCCTAGTTTCCTAGGCCCCGCATGTGTGTTCAAACATTTCTAACTTAGTGAAAGGAGGTTTTAGGTGAAAGATGATTTCCCCACAGTGCTGTGTCAGAGTTGAGTATATTCCACTTTGCCTGTAGACTCGCCATAGGGTGTTCAATCAATTCTACCTTTCTGAAACCAGATGCCAGAGGAAAGACCACTTCACCACAGTATTGTTTCACAAAGTTGAGTCTAAGGCACTTTCCTCAGAGGGTCAGCATAGCTTTTCAAACAACTGCTAACAATATAACAAGGTGATAGATGAAAGATAATTTCCCCAGGGTTTCACAGAGTTGAGTATACTGCACTCTTAATAGGACCTACATGGGTTTTCAAACAGTTCTCAAAATGAAATCAGATGTTAGTTGAAAGAATGTTTCACCACATTGTTTCACAGAGTGGAGTACATGGCACCCGCCTAGGCCCTGCATATGTATTCAAACATTTGTAACTTAGTGAAAGCAGGTTTTAGGTGAAACATGGTTTCCCCATAGTGTTGTTGCAAAAGTTGCATATGTGGTACTTTCCATGTAGGTCATACATAGGTTTTCAAACTACTTCCACTTTGTGAAACCAGATGTTAGTTGAAGGATGCATTCTTCATATTGTTTTTTCACTAAAGTGAGTATCTGGTACCTTCCACCTACTCCCCGCATACATTTTCAAACACTTTTTAGTGAAACAAGAATTTACTTTAAAGGTTTGTCCACAGTATTTGCTCACAATGTGGAATATAAGTCACTGGTTCCCTGAATAGTTTTTGAAACACTTCTACCTTAGTGATTCAAGATGTTAATAGAACGATGGTCTGTCCACAGTATTGTCTCATAGTGTTGAGTATATGTCATTTTCCTCATTGTTCTCTGCATTAGGTTTTCAAACACTTCAAACGTAATGATACAAGATGTCAGTTGAAAGATTGTTTCCCCAAAGTGAAGTTTGACACAGTTGAGTACATGTCACTTTCTGCATAGGCCCCACAGAGGTTTTCAAAGAGTTCTCAGTGAGTGAAACAAGATGTTAGTTGAAAGGTGGATTCACCAGAGTTTTGTTTGACAGAATTGAGTATATGGCACTTTCTGCATAAGCCCCGCATGGGTTTTTTAAAAGCTCTAACTTAGTGAAAGATGTTAGTTCAAAGATTATTTTCCCAATGTTTCATTGCGTATATGAGTTGAATATATGGCTCTTTCCATGTAGGTCATGCAAAGGTTTTCAAACTCTTGTAACTTTGTGAAACCAGATGTTAGTTGAAAGATGGTTTCACCACAGTTTTGTTTCACAGAATTAAGTATATTGCACTTCCCACATAAGACCCCCCATAGGTTTTCAAACTCTTCAAACTTAGTGAAACAAGATGTTAGTTCAAAGTTGGTTCCTCCACAGTATTCTCTCAGAGTGTTCAGTATATGCCAATTTCCACATCATTCCCTCATAGGTTTTCAAACACATCTTAGTGATAGAAGTGTTCGTTTAAGATGGTATCCATAAAGTGCAGTTTGACAGAGTTGAGTATATGGCCCTTTCAGCATAGGCCTCGCAAATTTCTCTAACACCTGTAACTTAGGGAAATGAGTTGTCAGATGAAAGATGGTTACCCAACAGTGTTGTTACACAGTGCATACAAGTGAGTATATGGCACTTACCATGTTGATCCTGAATAGTTTTTCAGAGTTGCCACTTATTGAAACCAGATGTTAATTGAAGGATAGTTTCACCAGAGTGTTGTTTCACAGATTTGACTATATGGCACTTTCGGCATAGGCCCCACATAGCTTTTCAAACACTTCTAACTTAGTGATATAAGATATTAGTTGAAAAATCTTTTATCAACAGTATTCTCTCAGTGTTGAGTATAAATCACCTTCCACATCATTTGCCACTTAGATTTTCAAACACTTCTAACTTAGCGATACAAGATGTTGGTTGAAAGATGATTTATGTAAAGTGCAGTTGACAGAATTGTGTATATGTCATTTTCAGCATAGAACCTGCATAGTTTTTCAAATACTTCTCACAGTGAAACGAGATGTTAGTTGAAAGCTGCTTTCCCCAGTGTTGTTTCACAGTTTAGTATATGGCACTTACCGTGTATGCCCCACATAGTTTTTCAAACAGTTTCAAACAGTGAAATCAGATGTTAGTTGAAAGAGTGTTTCACCACAGTTTTGTTTGACAGAGTGGAGAATATGGAACTTTCTGTACTGGTCCTGTAAGTGGTTTCAAACACACCTAACAGAGTGAAGCCAGAATAGTGGTTGAAAGATTGTTTCACCACATTGTTGATTCACAGAGTTTCGTATATTGCACTACCTTCCTAGGTTCTGCATCTGTATTCAAACACATAACTTAGTGAAACTAGATTTTAGGTGAATGATGGTTTCCCCAGAGTGTAGTTTCACAGGGTTGTATATATGGCATTTTCCTTGTAGGTCATGCATAGATTTTCAAACTATTTTAACTTTGTGAAACAAGATGTTAGGTGAAAGATGCTTTCTCCCCAGTGGCTTTTCAAAGAATTGAGTATATGGCACTTTCCACATAAGCCACGCATAGGTTTTCAAACACTTCTAACAGTGATAAAACATGTTAGTTGAAAGATGGTTTCTCCACAGTGTTGTTTCACAGATGTCACTATCTGGCACTTTCATGCCTATGTTCCGCATAGGTTTTCAAACACTTCTAAATTAGTGAAACAAGATGGTAGTTGAAAGGTGGTTTCCTCAGTTTCCGCAGTTGTCAGTATGTGGCACTTTCCACACAGGACCCACATAGGCTTTCAAACACTTCTAACTTAGTGAAACAGAATGACAGTTGAAAGATGGTTTCTCCACAATATTCTTTTACACTTTCCTCATTTCTTGCAAAGGTTTTTAAACATTTTTAACTTAGTGAAGCAATATGTTAGTTGAATGGGTTTCCCACAGTGTTGTACCACAAATGTCAGTATCTGGCATTTTCCTCATAGGAAACCTCTGGCTTAGCTTACCCACAAGCATTCTCCCTAGCCACCTGCACACACCCTGGGTTTGGGGAGGACCACATCATTCTGAAAACAAATTGAGAATGGCCCAATGCAACACCTCTATCATCATCACAAAAACACCACCAAACCCCCAAGTTGAAAGAAGATGACATTCTTCTGACACACTGTCTCTGAATAGTTTCCATGCAAACTCATGGGGCTCAGGGGTGGCAATGGAGACACACACTGCCAGAGTTCTTTGTCACACATGGAGAAACTAGAGAATGAAGTACCCAGCGCTGTCTCCTACCAACCAGGTTGTATTCAGAATAAGAAAGGCCTGTGGGCTGAGGCCAAGGGAGCACTCTGAAGGATTACACCTGGGAGCCCTGTCAGCAGGAAGACTGCCTTCTTTCTTGAGACAGGGATTTCTGACTTGGTCTATCCCCACCACTTTTCCCATTAGTTGAAGGAAGCAGCAGTGCTTGAGCTGTAGCTATGGGGTTCTGAGGGATCTTGCTCAGGAATCTGCAACAAGGACTTCGTTCCCTAATTCCTGGCAAGGACTCTTCCAATGCTGACCCCCTATCAGTTCACACTGCCCATGTGCAAACTGCTTCTCAGAATGAAGGCAACTCAATCATCCAGGTCAGAGAAGCAAGCTGGCTCCCTTTCAGCACCCATAGCACGGCAGGTCAAGCACCAAGCACCAAACACTCAAGGACTAAAGGCCTTCTTTCCTTTGGTAGAACAGAGCCTAATAGTTCTCACTGAGCACAAGAGCAGAGAGTTTGCGGGTACCCAAGGGGTGCCAGCTGAGTGTTTGATGGCTCTATGTCTCCTAAGGAAGTAAAAAGTAAATTGTCAGAAATACAGTAAGGGGGATGAAATGGGCACCACGTAGGCCAAAGTTTCACATTTTCAGTGGGAATGGGAATCCACCTGGAACCTAGATGGCTTGCTTCATTTGCCCTTAGCCCAGAAGGAGGCCAGATCCCTGCCAAAATCTCTGGTCTCATCCCCTTCATCCTCTGCTCATCCCCTTCAAATACTCCGGGCCCCTTAATGGCCACAAACTTTTGAAACCCTATAAATTGACGAATGATACCTGTGGCAAAACTTCTCCCCCAGGCAGAAGGAGTGGAACAGAGTCCCAGGTGGAAGGTAGAGGATAGAACTCTTGAGACACTGACTCTGAATTGATCGTGGGAAGTACCTTGTTTCTACATGAGATCAGAGATGTGTCAAAGTGTATAAAGAAGGCTAGAGCTCTGCAGAACTTGGAAGGTGATTTCTATGGAGAAGTGAGTACCTAGCAGCAGCTCTTGGCAACTGGGCTGGCTATTGGAAGAAAAAGAAACACCAGAGGGCTTAGGCAAAAATGCCCTCTAGAATCTCCATCTGGGAGCCCTGTCAGCAACAGGCCTGCCTTCTTCCTTCAGAAGGACCTAGAGAGCCCTAGGACTTAGTCTGCTTTTCTTGCTTTTTCCATCATTGAGTCAAGTAAGCAGTGACAGTACTTTAACTGGGAGTTGCCCCCAGCTGTGACTTCAGGGTGTGGAGAGAGGCATTGATGCCCTCTTCCTGTAAAGGGTTCTTTCTCTGCTGGAGCCTACTGCTCCTGTGTGAACTGTCTTCTTTTCAGAAGGAAGGCAGCACAATCAGGCAGAGCAAGCAGGCCAGCTGGCTCCCTTCCCCCCACCACTTGCTACAAAAAACCATGCACCAATCTCAGGGATAAGAGAGCTATTCTTCTTTGGGATATATGATGGGGATGTCTGTTACTGAGCATAGGACCAACTGGGAACCTGATGTCCATCCGTCAGTGCCTGCTGAGCTACTGTCAGCTTCATGCCACCTAAGCGTGAATGAAGATACAGTGAGAAACACAGGAAGGGAGAGGGAATAGCTAGTGTCAGGACCAAAGGGCATTCAATATTTCCATCCAATGGGAATGCGATCAATGTGGAATGGAGATGTTTATCTTCATTTCCCTGGGCCAAGCAAGGAAGCCAGCTCCCCGCTAACACGTTTCACCCAGCCTCCCTACAAACAGCTCTCGACTGGGCCGAATCTGATGCCCTAGGGTTCTGGATATCCATGTAGTCCTAAAAACAAAAGGCCAGAGCCACTTGGGCTCTGCCTGTTGCACAGTCAGAAGGGCTTGTCCCCTTTGAACATCTGCAAGTTGCAGATAGTACTCTGAAATACTAATTTTGTTGGACCCCAAGATGAACCTTGATGGATAATAAAAGCAATGTCATGAAACTGGATATTCTGAAGGCCACAGTTCTTCATGAAGGATGGGAATTGGATCATGTTTAGAAGAACCTGACTAGCTCAATATATTTGCAAGCTGGTTTGTTCAGGAATCACAAGAACTTTTTGGTGGCTTTGGCTACAGGAGTGCTCAAAAGGATACCCGTTGGAGCCCTGTGAACAAGAGGCCCACCTTCTCTCTCAAGAAATAGAGGAGAATGTTGGCTTTTGGTGTGCTTCTGCCCATCGTATCCTTCGAGAGGGGCAGCAGGGTCTCTCAGATATGAAGAGTGTGCTTCCATGTGACAATCAAGAGATGGTAATGGGGCCTTGGTGCACTATTTATTCAAAGGGCATTTCATGTGCCAATCATGGCTTGGAGTGTGCTGCACAGTCACAGACTGTTCTTTTGAATGAGGGTAGCTCTATCCATTAGGGGCAGGGGTCCATGTGGTACCATGTGGCACGATATGGTAACCTACCCAGCACCAAGGGTTCAGGAAGAGGGGGGCTAGCTGTCCTCTGGGATATCAGAATATGAGAAACCTGTGTTTTCTCAGAAAGGTTTCAAACTCACCTCTACACTGGGACCTGTGTAGTGTAGGGGACAGACACAGGGTCTCCTTGTATGAACGGAGACCAAGTTAAGGCAGAAATAGGAGAGGAATGACAACAAGGTGAGTCAAAGGTGTGCATTCAAATGGGCACAGGGGAAAACTAGGAAGGAGACCACGAACTTCCCTTCCCCTTGTCCCACACAAGAGGCAGGATCCACCCCCAACTTCTAGTTTAGCCTACCCACAAGCATTCTCCCTAAGTACCTGCACACATTCTGGGTTTTTGGAGGGCTACATCATTCTGAAACCAAATTCAGAAGGGTCCAATGAAATACCTTAATCACCATCAAAAGGACACCACCAGGGGTGCCTGGGTGGCTCAGTCAGTTGAGCATCCGACTTCAGCTCAGGTCATGATCTCGCGGTCCATGGGTTCGAGCCTGGAGCCTGCTTAGGATTCTGTCTCCCTCTCTGCCTGCACCTCCTCCGCTTGCTCTCTCTCTCTCTCTCTCTCAAAAATAAACATTAAAAAAAAATTTTTAAAGGACACCACCAGAAGCCCAAGCTGAAACAAGAGGATAACACTGTAAGACACTGTCTCAAAAGAGTTTCCATGCAAACCATCTTCATCAAAAGGACTAAAGAGTGACCATGGAGACACACACTTCCAGAGTTCTTCATCACACATGAGATTTAGAGAAACCTGAGAATGAAGTACCTAGGGCAGTATCTATCAACCAGGTTGTATTCTGGAATAAGAAAAGTCTGTGGATTTAGGCCAAGGGAGACCTCTGAAGGACTACATCTGGGAGCCCTGTCAACAAGAAGCCTGCATTCTTTCTTGAGGAGCCAGTGAGTTCTGGCTTTGTCTATCCCTGCCTCTTTTCCCATCAGTTGTGGGAGGCAGCAGTGCTTGAGCTGGATCTATTGGGTTCTGATAGGTCTTTGTTCAGGAATCTGCAACAAGGACTTGGTTTCCAAATTCCTAGCAAGGACCCCCCTCCTGGTTCATACTGCCCATGGACACACTGCTTCTCAGAATGAAGGCAACTCAACAATCCAGGTCAGGGAAGCAAGCTGACTACCCTTAACCCTCCATAGCACGGCAGACCAAGCACCAAGCACCCTTTCTTTTGGTAGAACAGGGCCTAATAGCTCTCACTGAGCACTGGAGCAGAGTCAGAGTTTGTGGCCTCCCTAAGGGTGCCAGCTGAGTGAGTGATGGCTCCATGTTTCCTAAATGTAAATGAGGAGACAGTCAAAAACACAGAAAAGGAGAGAGAATGGCTGCGGCCAGGACCAAATTGTGTTCAATATTTCCATATAATGGTAATGTGATCAATGTGGAAAGAGATGTTTAACTTCATTTCTTCTAGCCCAAGCAAGGAGGCCTGCTCCCTTCTTATATGTCTGGCCCAGCCTCCACACAAATAGCTCTCAGCTGGAACCCTTCCAGTGCCTTAGGGTTCTGGATGCCCATGTGGTCCCGACATCAAAATACCAGGGCCCTTTTGGCTTCACCTCTCCCACAGTCACAAGGGCTGGTCCACATTGGGCAACTGGAAGCCAGAGGTAATATCCTGAAGGGCTGAGTTTCTATGAGACACATGACCAACCTTGATGGATAATAAAGCAATGTCATATATCTTGATACACTGAGGGCCAGAGTCCTTCATGAAGTATGAGATTGGATCATGTTTAGAAGAACCTAACACTATGTATTCACAAGCTGGCTTGCCCACAAATCACAAACCTTTTGTGTGCTTTGGCTACAGAAGTGTTCCAAAGGATGCCCTTTGAAGCCCTGTTGAGCAAAAGACCCACCTTCTCCCTTAAGAAATAGAGGGCAACCTTGGCTTCTGGTATGCTGCTCATCATATCAGTAGATAGGGGCAGCAGTGGTTCTGAGATATGAAGAATATGCTTCCATCTGATAATCAAGGGTGAGAACAAGACCCAGGGGCAATGTTTATTCATAAGACTTCTTGTGCACTGATGAGGTCATGGAGCATGCTGCACACCTACAGACTATCTCTTCTTACATAAGAGGGTATCATCATCAATAAGGGGCAGGAGCTCCATGTGACTACCCATTCCCATGATACTCTTCCCTGATAAGCACTGAGGGCTCAGGGTCAGGAGGGCTAGGCTGTCTCCTGAGACATCAGACTCTGCGTAGGAGCAGAATGAGAGTATGTGGCCTACCCCAGGGTTTCACCTGAGTCAGTGACAATTCTATGGTTTCTATATGTGAACAGAAATATACATAGGAACACAGCAATGGGATGGAAATGTCTAAGAGGAGGAGGCCAAAGCTCCACATTCCAAATAGGAAAAAGGCTAATCTGGAAAGGGAATGTCTTACTTCATTTCCCCTCAGCCTGTAGAGGAAGTCAGCTCTCTCCAGCAACCTCTGGTCCAGCATAGAATCATTCTCCACTGGTCCTCTTACAATGACAGGCTTCTGGGTGTCCATATACTTTTTCAGGAAGGAAATATATAACTTCACTTCTTCTTACCCCAAACAGGATCCTGGCTCCCTCCCCAGACCTCTGAACTAGCCTCCTTTGGGTACATTCTCCTTTGGGTACCTTCAAATGCCCTAGGTCCACAGAACTTATGTCCACCTGGTTCTGAAACTAAATTGAGAAAGGCCCAATGCCAAACCCATATCACAGTCACAAGGATACCACCAAACTCCCAAGTTGGAAACAGAGAATATTACTCTGAGACACTGTCTCTGTTTGGATTCCATGCAGAACATTGTTTGCCCAAAAAGACAATGGTGTGTAAAGGAAAACCACGGATGGCCAGAGTTCTTCCCTAGAGATGTTAATGGGAGAATGTTGAGAATGAAATACCCAGCACAATCTTCTGTGGTATGGCTGTATCACTAATACTAAAAGCCTGAGAGCTTAAGCAAAGGGAGCCCTCTACAAGCTCCACCTGGAAGCCCTGTCAGCAAGAGACCTGCATTCTTCCTGCAGTAGGAGCCTGAAATCCATGGCTTTGTCTTTCCCACTTTTCCCATAATTGGATAGAAACAGCAGTGGTTGGGCTGTAGTTGTTGGGTGCTCCTTGCTATTTCTCAAGTGTCTGGAACCAGAACCTGGTATTGTCTTCCTGGAAAGGGCTCTTCTTGCATCCATCAGCTCCTGGAGCATATTGCCCATGTGTGAAATATCTGCTAGTGAACAAGAGGGAATCTCAACCAGCCAGAGGAATGAGGCAAACTGGCTCCCCTTCACCTTCCAGAGCACAATTGGCCAAGCACCATGTGCTCAGAGACTAATGGGCCATCTTCCCTTTGGATGTTTGACACTGGTTGCCCTCACTGACCACAGGACCAAAGTGGGAACTCCATGCCTCTTCCTGGGTGCTGGCTGAGTATGTGAGAGCTTCATGGCTCCTAAGTGTGAAGAAAGACCTGGTTAGAAAAAACAGCGATGGGAAGGAATGGCCCCAGGAAAGCCAATGTTCTACATTTCCAATGTAGAATCAATCTGGCCAGATGTCTATTTCCACTCAGCCCAGAAAAGAGACCACCTCCCTTCCAAAACCTCTGGTTCACCCTACCCACTAACCTTCTAAGCTGGGCACCTTCACATGGAGTAGACCTCTGGGTGTCCATATTGGTCTGAAACAGAATTCAAAGAGAGTGCTGTGCGACACCTACCCGACGGTTACAAGGACGTCACCAGACTCCCCACTTCCAACAGGGCATATTCCTCAGAGAGCCCAACTCTGGACCTTAGGGATAACTTCGTGTGAAAATTGAGCAAAGTGTAAAAATGGATACATGGAAGACCAGCGTTCTTTATGAGATGAGAATTGGAGAATGTTGAGAATGAAGGGACTCTCCTAGCAAACTGGCTGTCTCAAGCATTGCATGAAATATGCTTAATGCAAAGTGTAGTTTCAAGCAGTTGAGGACAAACTCTTTCTTAAGGTTTATACAGAGTGGTTAAGAATCCTTTTTACTACATTCATCTAAAATGCTCGTTGACAGCTGCTTTAAGCACACAATGGCTCAAGGTAGTTAAGATTAAGGCATTTCTTGAGCACCTTCATGGCTCAGTCAGTTAAGCATCTGACTCTTCATCTCGTTTCACGTCATGATCTCAATATTCACGTGTTTGATTCCGTCATGAGGCTCTGTGTTGATGGCCTTGGGATCTGTGCTGATGGTGTGGAGTCTGCTTGGGATTCTCTCTTTCTTTCTTTTCCTGCCCCAGTCGTGCACTATTTTCTCTCTCTCTCTCTCTCTCTCTCTCTGTGTCTCCCCCCTCTCTGTCTCTCTCAATAAATAAATAAACTTTAAAAAAGACAAGACATTTCTCTAATATTTATGGAGGATATTTAAGGAGAACCTTTTAAAAAAGAATTATTTTTTATGTTTTCATAATTATTTTTGAGAGGGAGAGGGAGAGTGCATGCATGCAAGTGGGAGAAAAGGTAAAGGGTAAAGACAGAGGAAGAGAGAATCCCAAGCAGGCTCCACATTGTCAGTGCAGGGTCTGACGTGGGACTCAAACCCACCAATTGATCAAGAACTGAGCTGACATTAAGAGTCAACTTACTGAGCCACCCAGGCACCCCAGGAGCACTTTTTACTAAACGGTAAGAGGCTCATGCAAGTGACATGAAAAACAGTATAGCTTTGGTCATTTTCTATTGCTAATATATAGTGTTTCAACAAAGATTCCTATGAGAGAAATGTGAAGGTTCAAGAATGTTTGAAGTACAGTGTAGTTTTAGGCAGATGAACAGAAGGCCTTTCCCTATTGCTGATCTAATGCAGTTTAAGAACATTTTATTCAGGATACATTTAGAAACCTCATTGAGAAAACAGGTATTACAGGTAGTTAAGAAACCACATGGGCATTCCCTAGATCAAGATCTAACCACACTTCTTACTGAAAAAATCTAAGAAGCTAACTCAAAGATGCTTTAAGCATAGTCTCTTGTCTTCAAACACAAAACCACTTCCTACAGCTAAAAAGACAGGGTTTAAACAAAAGTTCATAGATGTCCATTATAAATGACACAAAAGATGCATTAACCTCCGTGTAGATTAGATACTTCAGAGCAAGGGCATTTCCAGTGCTTCTACACCAGAATCGGAAGAGTTATGACTGTTTATATCCATAAATCTTTTGAACTGGGCTTGATGCAAAGCATAATAGGCAGAGAAGAAAATGGTGATCCCTTTATTGACAGAGTGTTTCAATAACAGCTCCTTGAGACTTATGTAAAAGACTACATGAAGAACACCTGAAGCACCAGGGAGTTTTAGGCAGTTAAGAACATGGTCATTTTTTACAGCTGAGAGTGTTTCAACAAGAAATCCTATGACAGGGGCGCCTGGGTGGCGCAGTCTGTTGAGCGTCCGACTTCAGCCAGGTCACGATCTCGCGGTCCGTGAGTTCGAGCCCCGCGTCGGGCTCTGGGCTGATGGCTCGGAGCCTGGAGCCTGTTTCCCATTCTGTGTCTCCCTCTCTCTCTGCCCCTCCCCCGTTCATGCTCTGTCTCTCTCTGTCCCAAAAATAAATAAAAACGTTGAAAAAAATTAAAAAAAAAAAAGAAATCCTATGACATGTATGTGATGAGTGATGCTACCTGATGCTACCCGAGTGATGCTATAAGCACAATGGAGTTTCAGACACTTAGGTCCAAGACCCTTCCCTAGAGTTTACAGAGAGGTTAAGAACACTTCTAACTACATTTATCTGAAACGCTGACATCTGCATTAAGCACAGTGCAATTTCAGGCTCGTATGATCACAGCCATTGGAACGATTTCTAAATGGTCCCTCAAACCCTTTAAACAGTGTAGTTTTAGGTCATTAAGCATAAAGCCCTTCCATTGTATGTATACAAAGAAGTTTAGGAAGACTTTCCACTACATGAACGTAAAAGTTAATGGGATCCTCTGTAAACACACAGCTTTTTCAGGCAGTTAAGCACATAGGCATTTCGTCTTATACAGAATTGTGTAAGCACCCTCCTTACCGGAAAAATCTACGAAGCTCACTCAAAGATGCTTCAGGTACAGTGTTGTTTTCTGGCAGTTAAGCACATGGCCTGTCTGTATTGCTACAATATTTTTTGGCACAGAAACAGGCACAGAGACTTAGAGAACGTGAGAAGACAGAGAAATTTATCCCAAATGAAAGAAGCAGAGATCTAAGTGAAACAGATATAAATAACACCCAAAGGGGAAAGAAAGAGAGAGATAAATTAAGAAAAAAGACTCTAAATTATAGAGAAAAAACTACTGGTTACCAGAGTGGACAGGATGGAGAGACACGTTTAAGAATTGTTGGGTATTAAAAAAAAAATTAAATGGGAACGAGGAAGATGGCGGTGTAGGAGGACGCTGGGCTCACCGCGCGTCCTGCTGATCACTTAGATTCCACCTACACCTGCCTAAATAACCCAGAAAACCGCCAGAGGATTAGCAGAATGGAGTCACCGGACCCAAGTGCAGACGAGAGGCCCACGGAAGAGGGTAGGAAGGGCGGCGAGGTGGTGCGCGCTCCACGGACTGGCGGGAGGGAGCCGGGGCGGAGGGGCGGCTCGCCAGCCAAGCAGAGCCCCCGAGTCCGGCTTGCAATAGCGGAGGGGCCTGACAGACTGTGTTCCGACAGCAAGCGCGACTTAGCGTCTGGGAGGTCATAAGTTAACAGCTCTGCTCGGAAAGCGGGAAGGCTGGAGGACAAAGGGAGGGTGAGCTGCGGAGCCCCCGGACTACAGAGCTCAGTTTGGCGGGGAACAAAGGCGCTCGCCAGCGCCATCTCCCCCGCCCATCCCCCAGCCAAAATCCCAAAGGGAACCAGTTCCAGCCAGGGAAATTGCTTGCTCCGCGCAAACACCCAAATCTGTGCTTCTGCGGAGCCAAACCTCCAGCAGCGGATCTGACTCCCTCCGGCTGCCACAGGGCCCCTCCTGAAGTGGATCACCTAAGGAGAAGCAAGCTAAGCCTGCCCCCCCTGCCGCCGTGCACCTTGCCTTCCCACCCCAGCTAATACACCAGATCCCCAGCATCACAAGCCTGGCAGTGTGCAAGTAGCCCAGACGGGCCATGCCACCCCACAGTGAATCCCGCCCCTAGGAGAGGGGAAGAGAAGGCACACACCAGTCTGACTGTGGCCCCAGCGGTGGGTGGGCTGGGGGCAGACATCAGGACTGACTGCGGCCCCGCCCACCAACTCCAGTTATACACCACAGCACAGGGGAAGTGCCCTGCAGGTCCTCACCACACCAGGGACTATCCAAAATGGCCAAGCGGAAGAATTCCCCTCAGAAGAATCTCCAGGAAATAACAACAGCTAATGAGCTGATCAAAAAGGATTTAAATAATATAACAGAAAGTGAATTTAGAATAATAGTCATAAAATTAATCGCTGGGCTGGAAAACAGTATACAGGACAGCAGAGAATCTCTTGCTACAGAGATCAAGGGACTAAGGAACAGTCACGAGGAGCTGAAAAACGCTTTAAATGAAATGCAAAACAAAATGCAAACCACCACGGCTCGGATGGAAGAGGCAGAGGAGAGAATAGGTGAACTAGAAGATAAAGTTATGGAAAAAGAGGAAGCTGAGAAAAAGAGAGATAAAAAAATCCAGGAGTATGAGGGGAAAATTAGAGAGCTAAGTGATACACTAAAAAGAAATAATATACGCATAATTGGTATCCCAGAGGAGGAAGAGAGAGGGAAAGGTGCTGAAGGGGTACTTGAAGAAATTATAGCTGAGAACTTCCCTGAACTGGGGAAGGAAAAAGGCATTGAAATCCAAGAGGCACAGAGAACTCCCTTCAGACGTAACTTGAATCGATCTTCTGCACGACATATCATAGTGAAACTGGCAAAATACAAGGATAAAGAGAAAATTCTGAAAGCAGCAAGGGGTAAACGTGCCCTCACATATAAAGGGAGACCTATAAGACTCGTGACTGATCTCTCTTTTGAAACTTGGCAGGCCAGAAAGAATTGGCACGAGATTTTCAGGGTGCTAGACAGCAAAAATATGCAGCCAAGAATCCTTTATCCAGCAAGTCTGTCATTTAGAATAGAAGGAGAGATAAAGGTCTTCCCAAACAAACAAAAACTGAAGGAATTTGTCACCACTAAACCAGCCCTACAAGAGATCCTAAGGGGGACCCTGTGAGACAAAGTACCAGAGACATCACTACAAGCATAAAACATACAGACATCACAATGACTCTAAACCCGTATCTTTCTATAATAACACTGAATGTAAATGGATTAAATGCGCCAACCAAAAGACATAGGGTATCAGAATGGATAAAAAAACAAGACCCATCTATTTGCTGTCTACAAGAGACTCATTTTAGACCTGAGGACACCTTTAGATTCAGAGTGAGGGGATGGAGAACTATTTATCATGCTACTGGAAGCCAAAAGAAAGCTGGAGTAGCCATACTTATATCAGACAAACTAGACTTTAAATTAAAGGCTGTAACAAGAGATGAAGAAGGACATTATATAATAGTTACAGGGTCTATCCATCAGGAAGAGCTAACAATTATAAATGTCTATGCGCCGAATACCGGAGCCCCCAAATATATAAAACAATTACTCATAAACAGAAGCAACCTTATTGATAAGAATGTGGTAATTGCTGGGGACTTTAACACCCCACTTACAGAAATGGATAGATCATCTAGACACACGGTCAATAAAGAAACAAGGGCCCTGAATGAGACATTGGATCAGATGGACTTGACAGATATATTTAGAACTCTGCATCCCAAAGCAACAGAATATACTTTCTTCTCGAGTGCACATGGAACATTCTCCAAGATAGATCATATACTGGGTCACAAAACAGCCCTTCATAAGTTTACAAGAATTGAAATTATACCAAGCATACTTTCAGACCACAATGCTATGAAGCTTGAAATCAACCACAGGAAAAAGTCTGGAAAACCTCCAAAAGCATGGAGGTTAAAGAACACCCTACTAACGAATGAGTGGGTCAACCAGGCAATTAGAGAAGAAATCAAAAAATATATGAAAACAAACGAAAATGAAAATACAACAATCCAAACGCTTTGGGACGCAGCGAAGGCAGTCCTGAGAGGAAAATACATTGCAATCCAGGCCTATCTCAAGAAACAAGAAAAATCCCAAATACAAAATCTAACAGCACACCTAAAGGAAATAGAAGCAGAACAGCAAAGGCAGCCTAAACCCAGCAGAAGAAGAGAAATAATAAAGATCAAAGCAGAAATAAACAATATAGAATCTAAAAAAACTGTAGAGCAGATCAACGAAACCAAGAGTTGGTTTTTTGAAAAAATAAACAAAATTGACAAACCTCTAGCCAGGCTTCTCAAAAAGAAAAGGGAGATGACCCAAATAGATAAAATCATGAATGAAAATGGAATTACTACAACCAATCCCTCAGAGATACAAACAATTATCAGGGAATACTATGAAAAATTATATGCCAACAAATTGGACAACCTGGAAGAAATGGACAAATTCCTGAACACCCACACTCTTCCAAAACTCAATCAGGAGGAAATAGAAAGCTTGAACAGACCCATAACCAGCGAAGAAATTGAATCGGTTATCAAAAATCTCCCAACAAATAAGAGTCCAGGACCAGATGGCTTCCCAGAGGAGTTCTACCAGACATTTAAAGCAGAGATAATACCTATCCTTCTCAAGCTATTCCAAGAAATAGAAAGGGAAGGAAAACTTCCAGACTCATTCTATGAAGCCAGTATTACTTTGGTTCCTAAACCAGACAGAGACCCAGTAAAAAAAGAGAACTACAGGCCAATATCCCTGATGAATATGGATGCAAAAATTCTCAATAAGATACTAGCAAATCGAATTCAACAGCAGATAAAAAGAATTATTCACCATGATCAAGTGGGATTCATTCCTGGGATGCAGGGCTGGTTCAACATTCGCAAATCAATCAACGTGATACATCACATTAACAAAAAAAAAGAGAAGAACCATATGATCCTGTCAATCGATGCAGAAAAGGCCTTTGACAAAATCCAGCACCCTTTCTTAATAAAAACCCTTGAGGAAGTCGGAATAGAAGGAACATACTTAAAGATCATAAAAGCCATTTATGAAAAGCCCACAGCTAACATCATTCTCAACGGGGAAAAACTGAGAGCTTTTTCCCTGAGATCAGGAACACGACAGGGATGCCCACTCTCACCGCTGTTGTTTAACATAGTGCTGGAAGTTCTAGCATCAGCAATCAGACAACAAAAGGAAATCAAAGGCATCAAAATTGGCAAAGATGAAGTCAAGCTTTCGCTTTTTGCAGATGACATGATATTACACCTGGAAAATCCGATAGACTCCACCAAAAGTCTGCTAGAACTGATACATGAATTCAGCAAAGTTGCAGGATACAAAATCAATGTACAGAAATCAGTTGCATTCTTATACACTAACAATGAAGCAACAGAAAGACAAATAAAGAAACTGATCCCATTCACAATTGCACCAAGAAGCATAAAATACCTAGGAATAAATCTAACCAAAGATGTAAAAGATCTGTATGCTGAAAACTATAGAAAGCTTATAAGGTAATTGAAGAAGATTTAAAGAAATGGAAAGACATTCCCTGCTCATGGATTGGAAAAATAAATATTGTCAAAATGTCAATACTACCCAAAGCTATCTACACATTCAATGCAATCCCAATCAAAATTGCACCAGCATTCTTCTCAAAACTAGAACAAGCAATCCTAAAATTCATATGGAACCACAAAAGGCCCCGAATAGCCAAAGGAATTTTGAAGAAGAAGACCAAAGCAGGAGGCATCACAATCCCAGACTTTAGCCTCTACTACAAAGCTGTAATCATCAAGACAGCATGGTATTGGCACAAAAACAGACACACAGACCAATGGAATAGAATAGAAACCCCAGAACTAGACCCACAAACGTATGGCCAACTCATCTTTGACAAAGCAGGAAAGAATATCCAATGGAACAAAGACAGCCTCTTTAACAAATGGTGCTGGGAGAACTGGACAGCAACATGCAGAAGGTTGAAACTAGACCACTTCCTCACACCATTTACAAAAATAAACTCAAAATGGATAAAGGACCTAAATGTGAGACAGGAAACCATCAGAACCTTAGAGGAGAAAGCAGGAAAAGACCTCTCTGACCTCAGCCGTAGCAATCTCTTACTCGACACATCCCCAAAGGCAAGGGAACTAAAAGCAAAAGTGAATTACTGGGACCTTATGAAGATAAAAAGCTTCTGCACAGCAAAGGAAACAACCAACAAAACTAAAAGGCAACCAACGGAATGGGAAAAGATATTTGCAAATGACATATCGGACAAAGGGCTAGTATCTAAAATCTATAAAGAGCTCACCAAACTCCACACCCGAAAAACAAATAACCCAGTGAAGAAATGGGCAGAAAACATGAATAGACACTTCTCTAAAGAAGACATCCAGATGGCCAACAGGCACATGAAAAGATGTTCAGCGTCGCTCCTTATCAGGGCAATACAAATCAAAACCACACTCAGGTATCACCTCACGCCAGTCAGAGTGGCCAAAATGAACAAATCAGGAGACTATAGATGCTGGAGAGGATGTGGAGAAACGGGAACCCTCTTGCACTGTTGGTGGGAATGCAAACTGGTGCAGCCGCTCTGGAAAGCAGTGTGGAGGTTCCTCAGAAAATTAAAAATAGACCTACCCTATGACCCAGCAATAGCACTGCTAGGAATTTATCCAAGGGATACAGGAGTACTGATGCATAGGGGCACTTGTACCCCAATGTTCATAGCAGCACTCTCAACAATAGCCAAATTATGGGAAGAGCCTAAATGTCCATCAACTGATGAATGGATAAAGAAATTGTGGTATATATACACAATGGAATACTATGTGGCAATGAGAAAAAATGAAATATGGCCTTTTGTAGCAACGTGGATGGAACTGGAGAGTGTAATGCTAAGTGAAATAAGCCATACAGAGAAAGACAGATACCATATGGTTTCACTCTTATGTGGATCCTGAGAAACTTAACAGGAACCCATGGGGGAGGGGAAGGAAAAAAAAAAAAAGAGGTTAGAGTGGGAGAGAGCCAAAGCATAAGAGACTGTTAAAAACTGAGAACAAACTGAGGGTTGATGGGGGGTGGGAGGGAGGGGAGGGTGGGTGATGGGTATTGAGGAGGGCACCTTTTGGGATGAGCACTGGGTGTTGTATGGAAACCAATTTGTCAATAAATTTCATATATATAAAATAAATAAATAAATAAACATTAAAAAAATTTAAAAAAAAAGGGGGGGCGCCTGGGTGGCGCAGTCGGTTGGGCGTCCGACTTCAGCCAGGTCACGATCTCGTGGTCTGTGAGTTCGAGCCCCGCATCAGGCTCTGGGCTGATGGCTCAGAGCCTGGAGCCTGTTTCTGATTCTGTGTCTCCCTCTCTCTCTGCCCCTCCCCCGTTCATGCTCTGTCTCAGAAATAAACATTGAAAAAAAATTTAAAAAAAAGAATTGTTGGGTACTAAGTAGTGCACTTGTCCTGATGAGCACTGAGTAGTGTATATGGAATTGTTGAGTCAATCTATTGTATGCTTGAAACTAACATAACACTGTTTTAACTAAATGGAATTCAAGGAATAAGAAAATGAAAAAAACTTTAAAAGGCGAAATGAAAGTCACTTGAAGCACTTTGTGGTTTTAGGCAGTGAAGCACATGGCCATTCTTATTGCTAATATACACTGTCTCAACAATGTTCCAATGTGATGTCTGTGAAAAGCTACATGTAAGACACTTTCACCAGTGAGCTGAAAGCAGTGAGCTAAAGCAATTAAGGGCAATTAAGCAGTAGGCCCTTCCCTAGTTTGCATACACGAGAGCTAGGAACACTTCCTCCTACATTGACCTAAAATGTTAACTGAATTTAAGCATACTGCAGATTCAAGGAGTAAAGGCCATGCCCACTCTCTAGTGCTTTACTATAAGCACATCTTTTCTGTGTCAGAGACCTATGCAAGTCACTTGGAACACAACATTTACCTTTAGGAAGATAAACCAGGCCAGTGCATTACCCTCTTGCAAATAACGAGCATTTAAACAAATGGTCCTATTCCATGTACATGAAAGCCCTTTGAAGAACAGTGTACTTTTAAGTAGTTAAGCACTTGGTCATTTCCTGTTCCTCATATAGAATGTTTTGATGAGTTTATTTGCATAGACTGAAAGTCATTAGTCTTGAAACAGGGTAGTTTGAAGCCATTAAGTATAAGTGTTTCTACATAGAGACTTAAGAAGACTTGTCACTTCATGTATTTTAAAAAATATTTGGAGATTTTACTGAGGGTATGACTGTTTCAGGCAGTTAAGCACCTGTACACTCCCTAGTGATCATTTAGAAGGATTTAAGCACACTTCTTACCGGATGAATCTAAGAGGCAAATGCAAAGATGCCTTAACCACAATGGTGTTTGTGGCAATTAAGTGCATGGCCATTCCCTTTTGATAATAAAAACACTTTAAAGAAAATACCCAGCTAGATGTACGTTAAAAGCCAAATGAAAGATGTCTTAAGCACAGCGTAGTTAGGCGGTCAAAGAGAAGTCCCTTCCATAGGGTTTATCCAAACAACTGGAAGAACACTTGTAATTATATGTTTAAAAGGAATTTGAAATTCTCATTTGGAACACAGCTATCAGCAGTTAATCACTTGGGCATTCCCTAATGCTTAAACAGATGGGTGTAAGCACACTTCTTCCTGAATGTTTATGAGAAGGTAATTCAAACTTTAAGGAAAGTGTTTTTCTGAGAGTTAAGAACATGGGCATTCCCTCATGCAAATATTGAGGGTTTGAACAAAAGTCCCTACTATATCTACACTGAAAGCTACATGAATAATGCCACTGTACTTTTAGGCACCTAACGTTAGGCCATTTTCTGGTGCTTCTACACAAGGGTTTAAGAATACTTCTGACTACCTATCCCCAAGAAGCTTCCTAAAACCCTCTTGCAGCAAAGTGTATTTTCAGCAGTAAAGCACAAGTGTCTACACAGAGAAGTGGTGAGGAAGGTGTCCCTTACATGTCTGTGAGGGACAAGAATATCACTTGAAGCACAGTAATGCTTTGGGCACTCAAACACAGGGGTCTTTCCCGATGGCTAGTATAGAATGCTTTTTTAAGTGTTTGTTTTATTTCCAGTTAACATACAGTGTAATAATAGTTTCAGGTGTAGAATTCACTGGTTCCACCCTTGCACAAAACACTCTGTGCACATCACAAAGTGTACTCTTTAGTCTCTATCTCCTCTATAACCCAATCCCCCTACCCATCTCCCCTCTGATAGCTATCAGTTTGTTCTCTATAGTTAAGAGTATTTTTCTTGGTTTGCCACTCTCATTTTTCCACCATGATCATTTGTTTCTTACATTCCATATAGGAGTAAAATCATATGGTATAAACCCTTCGCTGACTTATTTTCCTTTGCATAATATTCTTGAGCTCCATCCACATCATTGCAAAGGAAAATTTCATTCTCTTCTATGGCTGAGTGATATTCCATTGCATATATATACAACATCTCCAGCCATTCCTCAGCCAATAGAGTCCTTTCCATAATTGGGCTATTTTTCATCATGCTGCTAAGAACATCGGGGTGCCTCTATCCATTTGAATTGGCATTTTTGCATCCTTTGAGTAAATAACTCGTAGTGCATTTGATGGATCATAGGGTTGTTCTAAGCTTTAAAGGGTAATTCTTTAAATATAATTTATTGCCACATTGGTTTCCATAAAATACTCAGTGCTCATCCCAAGTGCCTTCCTCCCTGCCTATCACCCACTTTCTCCTCTCCCACACCCCCCCCAACACATCTACCCTTAGTTTGTTCTCAGTCCTTTAGAGTCTCTTATGGTTTTCTTCCCTCCTCTCTTTAACTTTTTCTTTCCCCCTTTCCCCTCCCCCACAGTCTTGTGTTCAGTTCCTCATGATCCACATATGAGTGAAAACATATGGTTTCTGTCTTTCTCTGCCTGGCTTATTTCCCTTAGAATAATACCCTCTAGTTCCATCCACGTTGCTGCAAATGGCCATGTTTCATTCTTTCTCATTGCCAAATAGTATTCCATTGTATGTGTAAACCATATCTTCTTTATCCATTTGTCAGTTGATGGACATTTAAGCTCTTTTCATAAATTGGCTATTGTTGAAAGTGCTGCTACAAACTTTGGGGTACATGTGCCTCTATGCATTGGCACTCCTGTATCCCTTGGGGAAATTCCTGGCAGTGCTATTGCTGGGTCATAGCGTAGTTCTATTTTTAATTTTTTGAGGAACCTCCACACTGTTTTCCAGAGCGGCTGCACCAGTTTGCATTCCCACCAGTAGTGCAAGAAGGTTCCTGCTTCTACACATCCTCTCCAGCATCTATAATCTCCTGATTTGTTCTATTTAGCCACTCTGACCAGCAGGAGGTGATATCTCACTGTAGTTTTGATTCATATTTCCCTGAATATGAGTGATACTGGGCATCTTTTCATATGTCTATTGGCCATCTGAATGTCTTCTTTGGAAAAGTGTCTATTCATGTCTTCTTCGCATTTCTTCACTGGATTATTTGTTTTTCAGGTGTGGAGTTTGATGAGTCCTTTATAGATTTTAGATACTAGCCCTTAAAGGGTAATTTTTTAATTAATTAGTTTATTTGAGAGTGAGAGAGTAAGGTATAGGAAGGGGCAGAGGGAGAGAGGGAGAGAGAGTCCCAAGCAAACTCCATACTGCCAGTACAGAGCCCAGTGAAGGCTCAATCCCATGACTATGACATCCCGACTTGAGTGGATAGCAAGGGTCAGTCACAGAACTGACTGAGCTGCCCAGGTGCCCCAAGGCAGTCCTATTTTTTAACATTTGATTAAACTCTGTACTGTTTTCCAGAGTGGCTGCACCAGTTCCCATTCCAACCCACAGTGTCAGAGGGTTTCCCTTTCTCCCCATCCTTGCCACCACCTGTTTTTCCTTGTGTTGTGAATTTTAACCCTCTGACAGATGTGTGGTGATATCTCATTGTAGTTTTGATTTGTATTTCCCTGAAAATGAGTGATGTCGAGCTTCTTTTCATGTGTCTTTGGGGAAATGTTCACCTTTTGTGTTCCCCTGTGTGCTCCTCTCCCTCTCACCCTTTTCCTCAATGAGGACTCCCTCTCCTCTGCAGCACCCTTGATATATTTCTCCCCCAACGCCCCTCTCTGCACTTCCTACCTTCATTGATGCGGTTTCTTCTCTCCCTGTAGTTGCAGACTTGGTTCTGTCAGTCTTCAGAACTGGGGTATGTAGAATGATTTGTTAGTTATATAGCTATGTTCAAGGGATGAGATCATACTCCTGCCATACTAGCTCTCCCAACACACACTAATAAAGAATGTTTCAACAAACAGCCTATGAGATGTATGTGAAAGGTTACATGAAAGACATTTGAGCACTGCCATTTCAGGCAGTAAACCACAAGTCATGGGTGGTGTCTGGTGTGTGTGTTGGAGGGTACATGTGTGGCATGTGTGGGATACGTTTGGAGTGGTTGTGGCTAGTGCATGTTCCTGTTCCTAATGGGTGATATGTGTGTTGTATATGTGGTTTATGTCTATGTATGGCATTTGTGTGGTGTCCATTGGTGTGTGTATGTTGTGTTGGTGGTTTATAGGTGCTGTATGTGTCTTTCTGTGTGTTGAAAGGGTGGTATATGTATTGTGATTGTGCTATAGGTGTCATGTATGTATGCTCCACTTATAATGTATGCTTGTGTGTGGTATTTGTATGGCGTGTGTGTTTTGTATGTGGTGCATGTGTAGTTTTATGGTGTGGCATATAGGTGGAGATTGTGTAATACAAGTGTGGTGTGCGTGGTGTGCGTGGTGTCTGTATCACCATGAAGTGTTTATTGTATATGTGGTGTCTGTGTAGTGTGTGTTGTGTGTGGTATATGGTGTGTATGGGGTGTATATGTGGAGACTGTGTGGTATACATGTGGGTTGGTTTATGTGTGTGTATGTGTATCGTGTGTAGTAAACAGTGTGTGGAAGATATCTGTGTGATGTATATGTGGTGTGTATGTGGTGAATGGGTGATGTGTTTTTGTGGTATTCGTGTGTCATATGAGATATGTGTTTATATCTGTTGCTGTGAGTTTGGTGTACGAGTGGTGTAGCTGTATGGTATATGTGTCACATTTGTATCTATATATGCAATGTTTGTTGTGTATGTGTAGGTTATGTGTAGAGGAGGTGGCATCTGTCTTCTGGATATGTGATGTAGGTTTGGTGTCTGTGGTGTGTATGTGGAGTGCGTTTGTGTGATATAGGAGAGGTGGTTTGTTTAGAAATTGTATGTGCTGAATGTGGTAATACTGTGGGAGGGTTATAACTGTGGGTGTTTGGGGCATGTGTGATCTGTGTCAGGTATGTTGTGGCCTATGCATGTGAGTGTGTGGTGTTTGTGTTGTGTGTGTAATATACGGATGTGTACATGGTGAATGTGTGATGTAGGTGTGCATGTAGTATTAACGTGGCTAATGTGGTGTGCAAGGTGTGTGGTATGTGCAGGGTGTGCATGTGTGTGTGTTATACGTGCCTTGAGTATAATGTATGGGGGCCGTGTGTGGTGTATATTTCATGTTTTGTGTTTGTGTGTTGTGTGTATGTGTATTGTGGTATGTGTGATATATGTGTGGTGTTTGTAAACTGTGGGTTGTATGGTTGCATATTAGTTGAAAGATTGTTTCCCCAAAGTGCAGTTGGACAGAGTTGAGTATATGGCACTTTCCTCCTAGTCCTCACGTAGGTTTCAAACACTTCTGAGGGAAACAAGATGTTAGTTAAAACATGGTTTCCCCAGTGTTCTTTCACAGACTCGAGTGTATGGCACTTACTTTGTAGGCCCCACATAGGTTTTCAAACAGTTCTCACTTATTGAAACATGATGACAGATGAAAGATGGTTTCTCCATAGTGCTCTCTCACAATGTCCAGTAAATGTCACTTTCCACACCGTTCCCCTCATAGGATTCAAACAATTCTAACTTAGTGATACACGATGTGATTTGAAAGATGGTTTCCCCAAAGTGCACTTTGACAGACTTGAGTGGCACTTTCTTCATAGAGCCCACATAGATTTTCAAACACTTCTAACTTACTGAAACAAAATGATGCTTAAAGATGGTTTCTGCACAAGATTCTTACACAGTGGGTGGTTTTCAAACACTTCTTCAATGAAACGAGATGTCAGTTAAAAGATGGTTTCCTGAAAGTGCACTTTGATGGAGTTGAGTATATGGCACTTACTGTGTAGGTCCCGCATTGGTTTGCAAACAGTTCCCACTTAGTGAAACCAGATATTAGTTGAAAGACTGTTTCCCTACAGTGTTGTTTCACAACATGGAGTATAGGGCATTTCTGCCTCATACATTGTGTATGTGTGCTGTAAGTGTGTATATAGTATTAACATGGCTAATGTGGTATGCAAACGTGTGGTATGTGCAGGGTGTGTGTGTATGTGTTATAAGTGTCTTGTTTGTAATGTATATATGGTCATGTGTGGTATATTTTCCATAAATATTTTGTTTGTGTGCTCTGTGTGTACTGTGGTGTGTGTGATATATGTGTGGTGTTTCTGTGTAATTTGTGTGTGTTGCATGTATTGCATGCGTGTGTTATATCTGTGCTGTGTATGTGGTGTATATATGTTGTTTGATGTCTGTGTGTGGTGTATGTTTGGTGTGTGTTGGTACATTTGTGAATGAGTGTTTGGTATACCTTTGTTATATATGTATATGGTGAGTGTGTGGGGTTGTGAAAGTGTACTGTGACTATGGTGTATGTGTGGAGTCTGTGGGTTGACTGTTCAGTGTGTGTGTGGCATGTGTGGTATGTATTTGGTATGTCTGTGGTGTGTGTGTGATGTATTCCTTTGGTTTTACTTGTGGTGTTTGTGGAAATTTTATATGCGAGGAGTCTGTCAAGTATCTGTTTTGTGTGTGTTGGTGGCATATTTGTGGCATGCTGTGTGTGTATGTGTGTGTCTGTGTGTGAGTGTTGTATGTGTTGCCTGTGTCTTTAGTGTGTGTGCTGCATGTGTGGTGTGAGTGTGGGAGATAAGTGTGCTTGCTGTGTGACTTGTATGTTACATGTGTGTGGTGTATATTTGGTATGTGTGTTTGTTTTGTATTTTTGTTATAGGTATGGTCTTTTTGTGGTGTGTGGGTGTGGGGTGTGGGTGATGTATGTGTATTTTATGTGTCGTTAGTACTTGTGTTTGTGTGAGGGTGGTGTGTATGCTGAGTGAATTATTTCCACGTGCTGTATGCCTTGTGATATGTGTGTGTGTAATATAGGCATGGTGTATGTGTTATGTGTGTGATGTGAGTGTGGATTGAGTGTGGTATATGTGGTAGTTGTGAGATATATGTGTAGTTTCCTTGTCACATATGTGTTGTGTCTGAGTAGCAAATGTGTGTCATGTATTAGGTATGTGTGTTGTGTGTATGGTATATGCCTGCTGTGTGTATGGTGTGTGTGATGTGCAGTCTTTGTGGTGTATGTGAGGTATGTCCAAGCTATCTGTGTGTGTGCAGTATATTTTTGGCTAATAGATGGTGTATGGTTTGTGTGTGGTATACAGATGGGTACAGCGTATGTGTGATGTTTTTTGTGTGTCTATGTCTTGTGTGTGTTACCAGTGTGGGGTGTGTGGTGAGTGTGTGGTGTATGTACATTTTGTGTGTTGTGTGTGGTGCGTGCATATAATATATGCCTGGTGTGCGCGTGGTGTCCATGTGGTGTATGTGTGGTGTTTGTGTGGTTATGTGTTGTTTGTGGTGGTAAACGTGTGGGAGTTTGTGTGGAATATGTGTGCCGTGTGTGGTGTTTGTATATCATGTGTGTAGTTTATGGGTAGTGTGTGTATGTGGTATATGTGGTGTGTTTGGTATCTGTATGGTGAGGATTTGTGCATGTGAGTTGTGTGTGTGTATGGTAGATGTGTCATATGTATGTGTTGAAATTGTGGTACATATGGTTATGTGTGGTGTAAGGGTTGCATGCCCTTTGTGTGTGTGGTGTGTGTCTCTGAAATATGCGTCTTGCATGTGTAATGTATGTGTGGTGTGTGTGGTGAGTGTTGTAGGTTGTGTGTGAGTGTGTGGTGTATGCTTCTCCTGTGTGTGCATGGTATGTATGTGTTGTGTGTGTACTATACACGCAATGTGAGTGCTGTATGTGTTTCAGGTGGGCATGTTGTTAATGTGTGGTGTGTGTGCAATGTGTGTGGAGTATGTGTGTTCTGTATGTGCAGTATTACCTGGTGTGTGGTTCGGGTTGTGTGAGTGATACATGTGGTGTGTGCAACTTAATAGTTCTAAGTGTGTGTGTAATGCATACATGTGATACACCTGTCATAATAGTTCTAAGTGTGTGTCTAGTGTGTACATGGGATACATGTGCTATTTATGAATATTGTTGCTATGTTGTGTGTGGGGCTTGTATCATCTGTGTGAGTTTTGCATATGTGTGGTGTGTGAATGGTATTGGTGTGGTGTATGTATGTGTGTGGAATATGTGTAGTGTGTTTGTGGTATCTGTGTGGGGGCTGTGTTTTGTGGCAGTCTTTGTGTTTGTATAGTATATGCGCTGTCTGTGTGTGATGTGTGTGTAGTTTGTGTGTGTGGCAAATGTGTGGTCTGGGTGTGGAATATGTAATGTATATATCTTGTGTGTGTGTTATCTATGTGGAGTATATTTGGCCTGAGTGTGTTCTGTGTAGTGTGTGTGTGTACAGTGAGTGTGGCATATGCATGTTAATGGTGGTTGTCTCCATGGTACGTATTTGATTTAGGTTTTGTGGGGTTATTTCTGGTGTATGGTGTGTGTGTGGTGAGTACATACAGTCTGTGGTTTGTGTGTTGTATGTGTTGTGTTTCTGATGTGTGTGTAAGCGGTGTGTGTGTGATGTATTTGTAGAGTGTGAGTTGTATTTTGTGTATTTTTATTTTATGTGTGGGGTTGTGTCATGCATGTGTCATGTATGTGCTTGGTGTGCGTGTATATTCTGGGTGTGGTCTGTGAAGGGTATATGGGTGGTGTGGCAGTGCTGTATGTGTTGTGTGTTGATTTGCATGTGATAGATGTGTGTGGTACATTTTCATCATGGAAGTGTGGTATGTGTATTTGCATGTGGTGTATGTATCATGTGTGTGCTTTCTGTGTGGTGTGGGTGTGTGTTTGCAGGATATGTTTGAGGAGTGTGCTGTATGTTTGGTGTGTGTATATGTGGTATGTGTCTGATGAGAATGTAGTGTGTGTGTCTGTGATAGGCATGAGTACTTGTGTGTGGTATACATGGGATGCATATGTGCTATATGGAGTGTCTGTGGTATGTACATGGTGTGTGTGTATGTGTTGTGGTATATGTGTGGTGTGTGCATGTGTTGTATGTGTATGGAGAGTGTGGTATATCTATGTAGTGTGTGTGTGTATGTATGGAATAGTGTTAGTGTGTTTGTGGTGTATGTGTGGAATATCTGTGTCCATTGTGTACATGTGGCATGTGTAGTGTATGTCTGTGGATCTCTATAAATATGTGGTTATTGTGGTGTGTGAATGTTGTAAGTAGGTGCTTATTGTGTGATGTGTGAATGTTGTATGTAGGTGGTTATTGTGGTGTGTGAATGTTGTAAGTAGGTGCTTATTGTGTGGTGTGTTTGTGGTATCTCTATATGGTGTAAGTGTGTTGTACTTGAGCTGTGTGAAGTGTGTGTGTTTGTGTGTGGCATATGTGTACTGTGCATGTGGTGAAGGTCTGATATGTGCTATGTGTGTGGTATATGTGTGGTGTGTTGTAGTACAGATGAAGTGTGTATATTTGGTATATTTGTGGTGCACGTTGTGTGAAGGCAGACTGTTGGTGTGTGTATTATGTGCATGGTGTAAGAGTCCTTTTTGTGTTGAGTTCTTTTGTGTGTATGTGGAATGTGTGTGTGAAATATAGGTGTGGTTTATATGTGATGTGTGTGGCATATTGAGGTATATGTATGACACACATGTCATGTGTGGTATGGATTTGGTAAGGTTATTGTGTGTGTTTTACTTGTGGAATAAGTGTTCTGTGTGTTTATTGTGTGACATGTGTGGTATGTGTGTGTGTTATCTCTTGTTTGGTATTTGTGTGGTGTGTCAGTGTATTGTTATGTGTGTGTTGTGTGTGGTATCTGTTTAAAATGGTTGTGATTTAAGTGTTTTTGTGTGTTTTATATGTATGATATGTATGGCATGTGTACGGTGTGTATGTGATTATGGTATTTGAGTGCTATGTGTGGAGTGTGTGTGGTGTGTGTGTGTGGTACATGTGTGGTGTGTGTGTCTGCCTTTTGTGTTGTGTGCAGATATGTGTGGTGTTGATGTTTGTTTTGAAGATTTGCTGGTGCACATGTGGTGTGTGTATTTGTGAGTCATATATCTCGTGAATGTTTGGCATCTATGTGGTACGTGTTGTATATGTGCTATATGTGGTATATTTGTCATGTATATGTGTCATGATTGGTGAGTGCGTGGTCTCTTGTGGAGTATGTGTGTGGTATATATTGGTGTGTTTCTGGTATATGTATGGTATGCCTGTGTGTTCAGTATGTGCGGTGTGTATCAGTGAGAGTGTGTACTATATGTATGGTGTATATGCGATGGAAGTTTGATATGTGAGGTGTGTGTGGCAGGTATGTGGCATGTGTGTGTGTGCACACATGTGCATGTGTGTGGTATATATGGGATGTATGTGAGGTATATATCTGGTGTGGGTATGGTGTTTGTGTGTCTCTTTGTGGCATGTCTGGTTTGGGCAGGGCATGTAGTGTGTGTGCATGCACATGTGTGTGGTACATTTGGAGCATCTATGGTGTGTGTGGTGTGCATGTGGTATATTTGTGGTGCATGTGCACTGTGGTGTGGTGTATGTATTGTGTGCATGGAATTTATGTGTGTTGTGTTTCTTGTGCATAGACTTTGTGTGTTTAGTATGTGATGCATGCTGTCTTTTATGTGCAGGATATGAGTGGTGTGGGTTTTGTGTGTAGGTGGTATATGTGTAATTTATGTGCAGTGTGTGGTATATATGCAATCTTTGTGTGGTGTTTGTGTGTTTTGTGATGTGTGTAATATATATTTGTGGTGAAATGCGGTATATATTTGTGGTGGGATGGAGTGGAAGTGGTGTAGGTGTGGGTTGAGAAGTGTCTTGTGGTGTGCATGGTGTGTATTTGGTTCATGTTTGTGTGGTATGTGTGCAGTGAATTTGGGTTGTCTCTGTGCATGTAGGATAGGTGTGTTATGTCTATGATGTGTGAGAGTATGTGTGGTATAAGTTGTGGTATATGTAGGGTGTGTTTGCAGTATGTGTGGAGTTTGTGTGTATGGCACCTGTGTTGTTTATCTCTGTGGTGTGTGAGGTGTATGTGTTATGAATCTGTGCTTGCAGTATATGTATTTCGTATGTGTGGTATTTATGTGTGGTATATGTGATATGTTTATTTGTGCATGATATGTGTTTGATGTGTGTAGGTGTGGCATAGGTGAATCAAGTGTGGTGTGTGTTGTTCTGTATAGGTAATGTGTGTATGGTAGGCGTGATGTGTTTTTGATGTGTAGAATGTGTGTGCTGTGTCTGTTGTCTTTGGTGTGTGTGGTTTTTGTGTGTGGCATATGTGTGGTTTGTGTGTGGTGTGCATGTGTGAAGCATATATGTTGTATATGTGTGGGTTAAGTGTGGTGTATATGTGTAATGTGTCCATGTGTTGTGTCTGGTGAAATTCTTTGTATATGTTGTGTGTCATATCTATTTAGCTTGTGGTTTGTTATAAATGTGATATGATGTGTTTGCGGTGTAACTATGGCGCATGGGTGACATATATCTGCATGTGCTATATATGTGCTGTCGGTTCGGTTTGTGTGTGTTACCAACATGACATATGGGTTATATGTATGTGGTCTATGTTTGCTGTGGTAGCGTCTTTGGTTTGTGTGTCGTGTATGATATATGTATGGTTGGTGTTTGTGGTATATGTATGCACATGTTTTGACCTATAAGTCATATGTGTTTGATATGTGGTGTGGTGTGTGTGTGGTGTGAATGTCATATGTGTGGTTAACATGTGGTATGTGTGTTGTGTGTATATAGTGTGTTTGTGTTTGTGATGTGTGTGCCAAGTTTCTATGTGTGTTATCTTACTGGTGTATCTGTGGACTCCTACTCTGTAGATTTTTTTGATGTGTAGGCATTGGAGTGTATGGCCTACATGTGATAGTTATGTGGTGTGTAACTGGCATTTGCATGTGAGATATGTCTTTTGTATGAGTGGATTAGGTGTGAGTTTTGAGCAGTATGTTGTGGTGTGCATTGGCGAGTGTGGTGTCAGTGTGGTGAATAGGTTAAATGTGCGTGGTGTTTATTTTTCAGGTGGATGGTGTATATGTGTGCTGTGTGTGGTTTACCCATTGTGCATATGTGGTGTAATTCTGTTTGTGTTACATTTGTATTGTTTGTGTGGTGTGTGTTTGGTATTGTGTGCTGTGTTTGTGGTGCTTGTTTAGTGTGTGTAGTGTATATCTGTTGTGTGTTTCATGTTGAGTGATCTGGTTTATATGTGGTGTGTGTGTGGTGCATGTTGTGTGTGAGTGTTTGGTATGTGTGTGGTTGATGTTTGTTGTATGTGTGTTGTGTGTGGTATATGCAATCCTTGTTTGAAGGGATTGAGTGATGTTTGTGTGGCAGTTTGTATGTTGTGTGTGTTGTGTGTGTGGTGAGTATGTAGTTATGTGTTTTTGTGTGTTGAGGAAGTGATGTAATATGTGCATGTCTTAGGTGTGGTGTATGTGAGATGGGTGTGCAATATGTATAGTGTTTGCATGACATACGCATATTTTGTGTGTTTTGCATATTGTGGTGTGTACATGGCATGTATATTAACTGTGATATATTTGGTTTGTGTGTCACATGTGTGATGTAGGTGTGGTTGTCCTTTGTGATGTATGTGTGTATGTTTGCATGTGTGGTGTGTCTGTGGTCAAAGTAATTGTGTGTGTGGTGTGTGGTGGTAGGATGTATACTGTGTGTGTGGTATATTTGTGGTGTATATGCAATGTATGTGTTGTGTATGTGTAGTGTGTGTTTGACCTGGGCATAAAGGATTTTTCTTTGTGGTGTATGTGGGTGGTGTGTGTGGTATGTGTGTGGCATAGATGTAGACTATGACTATTTGTATCTCTAGGGATTTTTTGGTGTGTGTCATATGTGTGACATTTGTGTGTGCAGTGTATCTGTGGTATGAATGTGGTGTCTGTGTAGTTTGTGAGTGTGTGCCATATGGGTAGTTATCAAATGACATGTATATTTTTTGTGTGTGTGGTATATATGTTGTGTGTGGTATATGTGTTCTGTGTGTCATGTGGTTGTACATGAATGTGATATGTGCAGTAATGCTGCATATGTAGTGGGTGTAGCATATGCATACTGTGTGTGTACATTGCTATATGTGTCATGTTTTGTTATGTGTGGTGTATGTGTGTGTTTGTGGTCATGTGGAATGTGTGTGCTGTGACATTGTGAATATGTGTTGTGGTGTATATGTTGAGTGTCTGTGAAATAGGAGTGTTTTAGGTGTGATGCATGGGAGGTATGTGTAGTATGTGTGGTGAAACTGTGATGTACCTTTTGTGTGTGTGGTGTTTATGTATTGGTTCTGTGAAGTATATGTGGTGTGTATCACTGTGAAAGAATAGTGTTTCTGTGGGGTGAGAGTGGGGTATGTTTTGTGTGCGTGGTGCATGTTTTCTGTGTGTGTTGTATGTATGGAAAATAAGTGGAGTCTGGTATGTTTGTATGGAATATGTGTTGTGTGTGGTGTGTGTATGCTGAGCATGTGTGAGGTATATGTGGGGTGTATTTGTGGTGAAGGTGTGGTGTGTGAGTGTGGGTGTGATGTGTTCTTGTGAGTGATATTTGTGTGGTGCTTTTGAGTGTGTGCATGTGTGTGTGTGTGTGTTGAATAAGGTGTGGTGTGGTGGGTTGGTGTGAGTGTGAAGTATGTGTTCCTATTTGTGTGTATTTGTATTTGTGTGTATTTGAGTGAATATGTGCAGTGTGTCTGCAGTGTAGGTGTAGGGTTTGTGTTTTGTGTGTATTTGTGTGTGTGTGTGTGTGTGTGTATAATATCTGTGGTGTGAGTGCACTGTATGTGTAGAACTTAGTGAGTATTTGTTTTGGCGTGGTGCATGTGAACTGTGTGTTGTGGTATATATGAATTAACATGGTTTATATGTGCAGTATATGCAGAGTAAGTGTGGTCTGTGCAGTGTGGGTAGTTGTGTGTTATTTGTGTGGCAGTGATTGACATATGTATGGTATGTGTGTTTAAACACACATGTTTAAGGTGTGGTGATATTATAGTGTCTTTGTGATATATATGCTGTGGAATTGTGTGTACAAGGTACGTTACTGAAATATATGTCTTCTATATGTGGTATGTATGAGTGTGTGGTGTGTGTGGTGTAAAACTGGGGTGGCTATGTTGTGTGTAGTGTCTATTTAGCATGGGTGTGGTATACATGGGGTGTGTGGGAGGTATACCTATGGTGTACGTGTGGCATATGTCTGTGTTGTATGTGTGTTGTTTGGTGTGTGTGTCATATGTATTGGTGTCATATGTTCTGTGTAATGTGTGTGGTGTGTGCATGATGAATGTTTGGCATGTATGTTGCACGTTTGATGTTGACTTAGGTGCTTTGTGTCCAAGCGTGTGGTATTTGTGTAATGTGAGTGGTGTTTCTGTGGTTATGTGCATGTGGGAGCATACACATATGTGTGACTGTGGTATGCTTTTGCTGTAGAAGTTGTAGGTGTGGCCTTTGTGTGTGGGGGACTTGTGTGGTTATTTTGTGATATATTTTTATCATGTGTGTGGTGTGTGTGTCACATGTGAAGTATGTGTGTTGTAGGCAGGCATCCTGTGCATCCATGTGTGTAGCATATGCATGAAAATTACCAGTGTATATGTCTTTGTGTGTGGTACTGGTGGTGTGTGTGGTGTCTGTGGCATATGCATTGTGAGTCTGTTTTGTGTATGTCATGTATATTTGTTTAATATACACCTTGTTTGTGAGGTGTCTCTGTGGTATACTTGTGGCATATGTGTAGTGTATGTGTCATATATTTGTGGGGCATGGGGGCATATGTGTCCTGTGTGAGGGGTATGGCATGCTGTGTGTGTTGGTATATGTGTGGAGTGTGTGTGTGTTGTACATATGGAGTTTTGCATGTGGTATCTGTGCAGTGTATGTGAGCTAGTGTGTGCTGTAGGTATAGCATTTCTGTGTATGCCTGGCTTGTTTGTGTGGTGTGTGCATGGTGTATGTGTAGCATGGGTGTTTTGGGTGTGGTGCGTGCATAAGTTATATATGTTGTGTTTCTGTGGTGTGCACAGTGTATGAGCTGTGAATGTCTGGTGTATGTGTGTGAGTGCGGTATATGTGTGTATGGAATGGTATTTGTGTTGTGTAAGTGAGGCTGTGTGCGATGTCTAGGTTTTGCATCTGCAGTATGTGCAGTGTGTATTTGTGAATTCTGTGTAAGGTACTTGTGGTGAATGTGACAGGTTCACTGAAAATGTGATGTATATGTTGTCTGTGGCACTTGTTTGGCAAGTATTGGACAGTATATGCGTGGGGTGTATCTATGCTGTATGGTGGTATAAATCAGTTTGATTTCTATGTGTGTTCTTTGTATAGCGTGTGTGAGGTCAGCATGTGTTGTGGTGGTATAGGTATGGTGTGGGTGATGTAGAAGTGTGGTGTGTGTGCTATGTGTGTGTTTGGAATAAGTGCGGTTGGTGGTTCTATGTGTGAGGTATGTGTAATATTTGTGTAATGTGTGAGTGGTGTTTGTGGGATGTCTGAGAGTATATGTGGTCTGTGTGTGGTCTATATCATGTATGTGTTTTACAAATATGTGTTTAGTGTTTGGTGTGTATGTGTTATGTATTCGGTGTGTATGCTGACCAGTGTATGTGCAATATATTAGTTCTCTGTTGTGTGTGTGTGTGTGTGTGCGCACATTACTGGTGAATGTTGATGTTATGAGGATTGGGGCATTGTGTGTGTTACATGTGTATATGTATTATGTCTTTGGTGAATATGTGTTGGATGTATGGCGTGTCTGTGATAAATATGTGGTATGTGGGGAGCATATGTAGTGAATCTGTGGTGTGTTCATTGATGTGGTACATTTGAATGGTGTGTGTGGTATGTGTGATGTAGGTGTTATATGTGTGGTGCATGTGTGGTGTGTGTGTTTGCGGCCAATGTGTCATGTTGTTTGGTGACACTGTTCTCTGTGCAGTGTTTGTGGTGTATATGTTTTATGTCTGTTGTGTACGCATGGTGTGTTTGTGAATCATGTTTCTTAAGTGCGATGCATATAGAGTATGTGTGCTGTGTGTGCAATGAAATTGTGATTTCATATTGTGCATCCGAGGTGTATATTTGGCATATGTGTGCCCTATATCTATAGTGTATGTGTAGTGTCAGTCTGTTGTATAAGTGTGTTGTGTGTATGAAATGTGTGTGTGCTATAGGTGTAGTGTGTGCTATGTGTGTGTATAATGTATGTATTGTGTTTTTGCTTGGTATATGTGTGGTTGGTGTATGTTTGATGTGTGTGTGTGATGTGTGGTGTGTGAGTAGTGTTTGAGTGGTGTTTGTGAGTGTGTGATAAAAGTGTTGTGTGATGTTTGTAACTGTGTATTTGTCATATGTATGCTTGTTGGTATATGTAAGTTTGGTGTGTGTGGGTCTGTGGTGACATGAGTGTGATGTGTGTGGTGTATGTGTTCTGTGTGGTGTGTGTGTGGTTTGCATCTGGTAAGTATGTGAAAGGTCAGCTTGGTGGCATGTGTGTTGTATGTGTATATGGAATATATGTGTTCTGTATTTGTGGTTTATATGTGGTATGTCTATAATATATGTGTCATATTTGTGTGATTTCTGTGAAGTTCTTGTGTGGTGAAGGTGGGGTGTGTTTGATGGCTATATAATTGTGTATGTGTTGTGAACATGACGTGTCATATGTGTTGTGGATATGTGGATTTTGAATTTGTGGTATCTGTAGTGTGTGTGTGTGTGTGTGTGTGTGTGTGTGTGTGTGTGTAGTTCAGAAATTTGGTATATGTGGAATGTGTAGGAGTTGTGTTTGTTAGGTGTATAATATGTTTATGTACAGATGTGTGTATTTATGTGGTTTATAAGCAATATGTCGCTGGTGTATGAGTATTTCTGTGTGTGTTATATGGGAAGCATGTGTAGTGAATATGTGTGTTGTGTATGTAGTGTGATGTATGTGTGGTTTGTGTGATTTATGTTTTGTATATGTGATGTGTGTGTAATGTGAATTGTTGGTGTAGTGTACATGTGGTGTGTGTCTTTATCTGACTTATAAGCAGGATAAGAAAGACCACAAGAGAGTTCTACATAAGTGTTACTGTGTGGTACTTTAGGTATGTTGTGGCTTGTTTTGTGTGTTATATGTTGGGAGCTTATGTGTGACACAGGAAATGTGTGAGGATTATGAGTGCTCTTTGTGGTGTATAATGGTATGTGTCTGGAGTGTGTTTGGTGCATAGATCTTGGTGTGTGTTAGCTACATGTTGGTTATTTTGTGGTGTATGTGAAAGATGTTAGTTTGTGCTGTTTGACAGAGTATATGGCACTTTCTGAATAGGTCTTGCATGCGTTTTCAAACACTTCTAACTTAATGAAACAAGATATTGGTTGAAAGGTGGTTTCCCCACAGGGTTTTATCACAGAATTAAGTATACCGCACTTTCTGTGTAGGCCCTGCTTGGGTTTTCAAACACTTCTAACTTAGTGAAACCAGAAGATTGTTCTGTTACTGAGAACTCAGTGCTTGGCAGGATTGTTTTGACCCACATGGTTGCTAACTGCTCTCTACCAACATCCTGGAATGCCTGTGCTTCCTACATTCTGAGATACTAACAGTTTGTCCATGCAAAGTCCATACCTTGAAGAGGTGAGGATAGAAAAACTCCATAACTAAAAGACCAGAGCCCATTTCCACAGATGTAGGTGTCAGCCAGGATCCAGACAAGAGCCCCCAAATCACCACTGCTCTATTCTTGAAGGAAAGCAATGGAAAATAGTGATAGCCCTTTTGCACACAGGGCTCCTAAGTGTAGGTAATGGATGTTCACCTTGGACCTGGCCCACTGATATTGATGCTGACACCAACCTTACCCACGGAAAAGTGTTGTGACTTCTTTTGAAGCTTTATACCATTTTTTAAAAATTTTTTTTAACGTTTATTTATTTTTGAGACAGAGAGAGACAGAGCATGAATGGGGGAGGGGCAGAGAGAGAGGGAGACAGAATCAGAAGCAGGCTCCAGGCTCTGAGCCGTCAGCCCAGAGCCCCACGCGGGGCTTGAACTCACGGATCGCGAGATCGTGACCTGAGCCAAAGTTTGATGCTTAACCGACTGAGCCACCCAGGCACCCCCCCTTTGCTCACTTTTTTAAGTAAGTCCCCACTGTGGAGAATTCAAGGTGAAACCTAAAAACAATGTCCCTTCATTTAAATTGGGGTGCCTGGCCAAGTTACCCTGACTCTGGCATCGGTTGGGCAAAAAGTCCCGTGCTGACTTGCCTTTTAGAAATATTTGACAATGAAAGACATAGGGCATTTGAAGTTTGCCAGACAAAATATTGGTGTGTAGGCAAAGCCAGAGGAATTGGGAGGAAGCACCTTCACTTCTGGAAAGAAAAGAAACAGAGCTTGTCACTTTCTTCTCAGTTTTATCACATTCTCTGCTGCCCATCATGTATCCATTCTTATCCCCTAATTGATTTTCTAATGAGGTCATGAGGCACATTGAAATGTGATAAGGTTTTCACTCACACAGCAAGTGCCTAGCGATTGGTGGACAGTTCCCACTCTGTTCCTATGCTAACCTAGAGCAATAAGTTTCTGTTATTCCCAGATAAAGATTAACTACCTGTTACTGAGCTTGTGGGGCTTGGCATGTTTGGGTAGGCACAGTGATGGATACCCAGTTTGTTTCCATCCCTTGGTTGCTTGAAATGACTTCCTACTGAAAAGCAAATGGTTTCCAGATGGGTATTTAGTTCCCAGATCTGGTCAGTGTGTTGCCCAAAGAATACTTCTAAAGAGCCTGATTCTAAACACATAAGTGTCAAACCCATTACACTAAAACCACTAGCGATGGTATCTGCTGTAGGTCAGGGTAAGAAATCCACTCAGTCCCAGAGGATTCTCATCCCTTTTTGAAGTCCCAATAAAGAATTCTTGCAAATCTGGTTCTCAGGGTAGCCAATAGAGGTTTTCTTTGCCCCAGCCAAGAGGTGTTCCTTATTCTCAAGATAGCCAGCTTTCCAAACGAGTGTCCTAGTTACTTTATTCTCAGATTTATCCCATTCTCATTTGATATGGAGAACTTGGGTGCTCCGTGTATCCATTTCCATCATTGATTTCCTCTTTTTCAAACTAGGTCTTCCCTGTGAAACATGCATGACCAGCATCCCAGAGAGATTTCCTCATCTTTTTACTGGACAGTCTTGTTGAGTTCACCATACCCAGGAATAGGTTGAGCAATGAGACTTGCCTTTCATAAATATGTTACGGAAGGTGCCCAGCACAGAATTTCTGCATATAGGCCAAGACCAGAGGAGCTGAAGGGAGCTGGTCTCACTTCTATGGCAAGAATAACCTTAGCTACTCATTTACTTCCCAGTCTTATGATATCCTCATCTGCAGTGAAGAACTTGGGCCATTGATGTATTCCTTCCCATCCCCTTGTCTTTTTCTACCTAGGCACTCACTGTGGGGATTCAGGGCCAGGATGTAAGAGCAATTTCTTCTCATATCAACTGGGGAGACAGGCCAAGTTCTCCCAACTAGGAGAAAAGTTGGGCAACATGGGCCAGCCCACAGGGCTTGCCTTTAAGTCTTACGTTGGTTACAAAAGACTTAGGGCATTTGAAGGATCCCAGCACCATATGTTTGCATGTAGGCAGAGACAGAAGAGTTGGATGGAGCCAGCCTCAGTTCTGCAGCAAGAGGAAATGAAGCTAGGCACCGCATTCTAAGTTATATAACACTCTCCTAAAATTAAGAACCCTGGCCCTCCATATGTTTCCATCTACTTGCGGATTTTCTAACGATTTCTTGAGTCACACTCAGGAGAAATAGGGTTGTCACTCACATAAAAAAGCACTCAGGGATAAATGGAGAACTCCCCTTCACCACCTGTGCTAACCAAAAGCAATTCATTTCTGATATACCAAAGGAAAATTGCTCTCCTTTTACTGGAAATGTGGTGCTTGGCAGGCTGCAGGTGGTATGGTGATGTTTGCCTTGATTGTGTCCCTCAATTGGCTAATGGAGCTGCCTTCATTCTGAAAACCAGAAGTCTCCCACGTAGGCACTTTGCTCCAAGAGATGGACCAGAGCAGAAATAGCTAATTCAAGGACTCTTGCATCAGAGCCTGTTTCTAAATAGTTGAAGGTCAGCAAGGAGACTGACCCTGAAACACTGAATGAATGTTGCATCTAGAATTGATGGAAGGGTCAGGAAAAAGAACAATGATCAGAAGAATTCCTGTCCTACTAAAGTTCTGGATGAACATTTCTTGCAATAGGTGCATCAGGTACACTCAGTGGATGTTTCTGTTAACCAAAACAATTGGTGTTTCTTACTCTTGAGTTTATGCTAGTCATTGGACTCTGGAATATGGGGCCTCTCACCATTGTTGTTAGAACTATGTACATCAGAAAGCTAGGGCATTTGAAGGTGTCCAAGAGAGAATGTTTCCATGCAGGCAGGCCCAGAAGAGTTGGGAGAAACCCAGTCCTGCTTCTGGAACAAGGAAACACTGAGCTGTATACATCTATATACATTCTTAGTTTTACCTTTTCTCATTTGAATTTCAGATGAAGGCTTCCTCTGGACTGGGCTCCCAGCTAGAACCAGTGGTGTTTTTCCCTTTCTTAGTACAGAGATGCTTCTTATGCTGAAGACAGTCAGCTTCATATAGATTATACTAGTTACTTTATTCTCAGCTTGATTCCACTTTCATAGGAAATGAAGAACTTTGGCCATCCATGTGTCCCTTCCCATTCCCTAGCTGTTCTTCTTTTTTAATATTTAACATTTATCTATTTTTGAGAGAGAGTGAGGCATAAAAAGGAAGACCATCTGTCTGTGAGTACAATGCTGTGAGTACAAAATTCGATGTGGGGCTTGAACTTACAACCGTGAGTTGCTTTACCAACTAAGCCACCCAGGCGTCACATCTCTTGATGTTTTTCTAATTATATCTTGGTTCCCACCAGGCACTGTGGGCCTCTCAATAATTCAGTGAAAAACCAGGGATTGGTGGAGAGCTCCCACTCTGCTCCCATGCTGAGAGCAATAATTTTCTGACATACAAAAGGATAGACTGACCTATCACTGACGACTTGGTACTTGAAAAGCTGGACATGGCATGGTAATAGATAGCATAACTCCAACCACTGGCTGCTACAGATGCCTTCATTCTGAAGAACAGGCAGTTCACCAATTTGCAGTATTCTTCAGGACCTGCTATGTACAGAAAGCCTGTTCAAGGACTAGTACACCAGAGCCACTTTCCAAATACTTGAGGATCAGCCACAAGCCAGAACCTGCTAACTGTGAATCATCACTGCCTCAAAGGATGGGGGGAGGGGCAATACCAGAAACTTTCCATCTCTTTCTGAAGAGCAATGCAGGAGGTTTTCATCTGTCCTAGCCCACACATTGTTCTTACTCCTAATACAACCATCTTGTCAGGAGATTGTGCTAGTAGCTTCAGTTTTTGATATATCACATCCTCTTCTGTAATAAAGAACTTTGGCCTTCTGTGTATCCTTCTCCATCCTGTTGCTCTTTTTCAAGCTACATTCTCCCTTTTGCCCATTCAGGGACAGTGTCTCAGAGCCATTTTATCTAATTTTAACTCAGGAGTCTGGCCAAGTTATCACTATGGGATATGTAGGTCCACAATTTCCCTCAAAAATTGACTTTCAGTACTATGCTCACAAAGGTAAGCACAGGGCAATTCAAGGTGCCCAGCAAGAATACTTGTGTATAGTTAGGGTCAGAGATATTGGGAGGGAGCTAGCCTCACTTATGGGATAAGAGGAACATGGAGCTAGGCATTTCATTCTCAACTTTATCCCATTCTCTGATGAAATGAAAAGCTTTGGCCCTGTGTATAGCCATTCCAATTCCCTGGCTGTATTTATAACTAAGTCTTGGGTCCCAGGCAAAGGCAATGATGCTGTCACTCACATAGTGAGTGCCCAGCCATTCCTAATGAGCTCTGACTCTGGTCTGTGCTAATCAAGACCAATCAGCTTCTGATATCCCAAAGGAAAGATTGCCTTCCAGTGAATACTTGGTGTTTGGCTGGCTGATACAAGAACAGATAACCAATTTGTCTCTGTAGTTGGCCATTAAAGATGCTTTCAATCTGAAGACCAGTTGGTTGCCCCATGTGCAGTATTCTAGAAGCCCTGCTTGGCACAGAAATAGACCATTCAAGAAGTGCTGCACCACAGCCCAGTTCCAACCACTTGGGCGTTAGCCTGGAGAACAAACCCACTACCCTTGAATCACTGCTGCCTCTATCCACTGATAGGGGGAGGGAAATCATTGAACTCCAGAAGCTTTCCCTCTCTTTCTGAGGGCTCCCACTATAGATGATGGAGGTGTCCTTTTGCCATAGCCCATAAGTATTTCTTATTCTTGAGACAGTCATGTTGCCAAGAGATTGTATTAGTCACTCCATCCTCAGATTTATCCCATTATCATCTCTCATAAGGGACATTGACACTCTGTATCTATTCCTATTCTTTTACTCATTTAAAAAAAGTTTATTTTTATTTTTGAGAGAGAGAGAGAGAGGGCATGAGTGAGCACAAACAGGGGAGGGGCCCCAAGAGAGGAACAGAGGATCCAAAGCAGACTTTGTGCTGAAATCAGAGAACCTGATACAGGGCTTGAACTTGAGAACCACAAGATCATGACCTGAGCCAAAATCAGATGATTTACTGACTGAGCCACCCAGGCACCCCATCCTTTTACTCTGTAAAACTAGAATCTCCCATGGGACAACCAGGGCCAATGGTTCAGAGCAGTTCCCTCTGATTTCAATTGTAGTTTCTGGATGAGTTCTGTTGGCAGCAGTCACAGGAGACCTGTGGGCCACAGGAGACCTGGGAACTTGTCTTCCAGACCTTTATTGACAACATTAGATCAGTGGAAAGTTCCCAGCACAGAAAATTTGTGTGTCGGTAGGGCCAAAGGTGTTGGGAGGAAGCTGTCCTCACTTCTAGGGCAAGGGCAAATGGGATGAGATATTTAGCTCTCAGCTTTATTCCATTCTCTATAAAATAAAAACTTTGGCTCTCCATAGAGTCATACCCATCCCATTGCTATCTGCTTACTAGGACTTGGGTTCCAGGCTGGGGCAATGAGGCTGTCAATCACACAGTGAGCTCCCTGGGATTGATGGTGAGTTCTCACTCTGGTTCTCTGCTAACCAAGGGTCATTAGTTTCTGACAACTTAAAGGAAAATTTGTCCTGCTGTCAGAGAGCACTTAGTGCTTGGCTGGCTGGTATAAGAGTAGTGATGGTTAGACAGGTTTCCTTCCTCACCTGGCTGATTTAGATGACTTCATTATGAAGAGTGCACAATCTATGCATATGAGGTATGTTCTAGGACCTAGCAGCAGAAAGTGGCCATTCAAAAGCTAATGCGCCACAGGAAAGTTTCCAAACACTTGAGGAACAGCCTGGAGCATGGACCCAACCCCTGAATCCCTGCTGCCTCTATCCCCTGATGGGAAGGGCAGGAAAAACAGCTAAGGCCAGAAGCTTTCCCCCTCTTTCAGAAGGAAATATGCAGACCTCCTGCAGTCTAGGCTTTAAAAATGTTTCCCTTTTGAGGTTTATTTTGTCTCTGACCACAGGTATTTCTTACATCTTAGACAAGAACTTGCCAGGAAATTGTGCTAGACACTTCGTTCTAATCTTTGTTTCATTCTTAACTATAATGAAGGACTTTAGCCTTCTGCATTTCCATTTCAATACCTTTTTCTTTTTTTCAAAGTAGTTTCTCCCTCGGTGTCAGAACCAAAGTCTCAGAGAAATATCCTTTCCTTTAAGTTGGGGAATCTGTCTAAATCCTCAAGTCTCTGGCATCAGTTAGGACAAAGATGCCTCATTATTTACCTTACAGAACTATGTTAACAATAAGAGGCATAGGGCACTTGAAGTTGCCCAGGAGAATGTCCATGTGTAGGTATGCCAGGGTTTGAGAAGGAGCTGGCCTTACTTCTGGTTGAAGAAGAAACTGTGAGACACTTAATTCCCAGCTTTATCCTAATCTCTGCAATGTAGAACCTTGGCCTTCCTTATAGCCCTTCCTTTCAATTTTCTGTTTCCATAACTAGGTCGTGGATCCCCACAAGGATGAATTGATCTATCAGCCATGCACCCAACATTCAGGATTTGTGATGAACTACCACTCTGGTCAAAGAGGTTGTTTCCTGCTTTCTCCTCTAGGGTTTTGATGGTTTCCTGTTTCACATTTTGATCTTTCATTCATTTTGAGTTTATTTTTGTGCATGGTGTAAGAAAGTGGTCTAGTTTCATTCTTCTGCATGTTGCTGTCCAGTTCTCCCAGCACCATTTGCTAAAGAGACTGTCTTTTTTCCATTGTATGTTCTTTCCCACTTTGTCAAAGATTAGTTGGCCATACATTTGTGGGTCCAATTCTGAGTTCTCTATTCTATTCCATTGGTCTATGCATCTGTTTTTGTGCTAATACCATACTGTATTGATGATTACAGCTTTGTAGTAGAGGCTAAAGTCTGGTATTGTGATGCCTCCCACTTTGTTTTCTTCTTCAATATTACTTTGGCTATTCAGGGTCTTTTGTGCTTCCATACAAATTTTAGGATTGTTTTTTTCTAGCTTTGAGAAGAATGCTGATACAATTTTGATTGGTATTGCATTGAATGTGTAGATTTCTTTGGGTAGAATTGACATTTTACCAATATTAATTCTTCCACTCCACGAGCATGGAATGTTTTTCCATTTCTTTGTGTCTTCTTCAATTTCCTTCATAAGCTTTCTATAGTTTTCAGCATACAGATCTTTTACATCTTTGGTTAGGTTTATTCCTAGGTATTTTATGATTCTTGGTGAAATTGTAAATGGGATCAGTTTCTTTATTTCTCTTTCTGTTGCTTTATTATTGGTGTATAAAAATGAAGCTGATTTCTGTACATTGATTTTGTACCTGCGACTTTGCTGAATTCATGTATCAGTTCTAGCAGACTTTTGGTGGAGTCTTTCAGGTTTTCCATGTAGAGTATCATGTCATCTGTGAAAAGTGAAACTTTGACTTCTTCTTTGCTAGTTTTGATGCATTTTATTTCATCTTGTTGTCTGATTGCTGATGCTAGGACTTCCAACACTATGTTAAACAACAGTGGTGAGAGTGGACATCCCTGTAGTGTTCCTGGTCTCAGGGGGAAAGCTTTCAGTTTTTCCTCATTGAAAATGATATTAGCTGTGGACTTTTCATATACAGCTTTTACTATGTTTAAGGATATTCCTTCTATCCCAACTTTCTTGAGGGTTTTTATTAAGAAAGGATGCTGTATTTTGTCAAATGCTTTTTCTGCATCTATTGAGAGGATAATATGGTTCTTATCCTTTCTTTTATTAATGTGATTTATCACATTGATTGATTTGCGAATATTGAACCAGCCCTGCAGCACAGGAATGAATCCCACTTGATCATGGTGAATAATTCTTTTTATATACTGTTGAATTTGATTTGCTAGTATCTTGTTGGGAATTTTTGCATCATTGTTCATCAGGGATATTGGCCTGTAACTCTCCTTTTTTGTGGGGTCTCTGTTTGGGATCAAAGTAATGTTGGCTTCATAGAATGAGTCTGGAAGTTTTCCTTCCATTTCTATTTTTTGGAATAGCTTGAGAAGGATAAGAATGAACTCTGCTTTAAATGTCTGGTAGAATTCCCCGGGGAAGCCATCTTGTCCAAGATTCTTATTTGTTGGGAGATTTTTGATAACTGATTAAATTTCTTCACTAGTTATGGGTCTGTTCAAATTTTCTATTTCTTCCCATTTGAGTTTTGGTAGTGTGTGGGTGTCTAGGAATTTGTCCATTTTTTCCAGGTTTCCAGTTTTTGGCATATAGTTTTTCATAGTATTCCCTGATAATTGCTTGCATTTCTAGGGATTGGTTGTGATAAATCCATTTTCATTCGTGATTTTATCTATTTGGGTCCTCTCTTTTTGAGGAGTCTGGCTAGGGGGTTATCAATTTTGTTTATTTTTTTCCAAAAAACTAACCCCTTGTTTCATTGATATGTTCCACTGGTTTTTCCAGATTCTATATTGTTTATTTCTGTTCTGATCTTTACTATTTATCTTCTTCTGCTGTGTTTGGGGTGTCTTTGCTGTTCTGCTTCTAGTTCCTTTAGGTGTGTGGTTAGATTTTGTATTTGGGATTTTTCTTGTTTCTGGAGATAGGCCTGGATTGCAATATGTTTTTTCCTCTTAGGACTGTCTTTGCTGCATCCCAAAGGGTTTGGATTGTTGTGTTTTCATTTTCACTTGTTTCCATATATTTTAAAGTTTCTTCTGTAATTGCCTGGTTGACCCATTTGTTCTTCAGTAAGATGTTCTTTAACCTCCATGCATTTGGAGGTTTTCCAAACTTTTTCCTGTGGTTGATTTGAAGTTTCATAGCATTGTGATCTGAAAGTGTGCATGGTATGATCTTGATTCTTTTGTTTATTGAAAGCTGTTTTGTGACCCAGTATGTCATCTACCTTGGAGTATGTTTCATGTGCACTCAAGAAGAATGTGTATTCTGCTGCTCTAGGATGAAAAGTTCTAAATATATCTGTCAAGTCCATCTGGTCCAGTGTATTGCTCAAGGCCATTTTTTCTTTACTGACTCTCTGTCTAGATGATCTGTCCATTGTTGTAAGTGGAGCATTGAAGTTCCCTGCAATGACCACATTATTACCAATAAAATTGGTTATGTTTGTGATTAATTGTTTTATATATTTGGGTTGTTCCGAATTTGGTGCACATTTATAATTGTTAGCTCTTCTTGATGGATAGACCCCATAATTATGATATAATGCCCATATTCATCCTTGTTGCAGCCTTTAATTTAAAGTCTTGTTTGTCTGCTATAAGTATGGCTACTCCAGCTTTCTTTTGTCTTCCAGCAGCATGATAGATGGTTCTTCATCCTCTCACTTTCAATATGGTGTCCTCAGGTCTAAAATGAGTCTCTTATAGGCCTGGATTGCAATATATATAGACAGCACATAGATGGGTCTTGGGGTTTTTGTGTCCATTCTGATACCCTATGTCTTTTGATTAGAGCATTTAGTCAATTTCCCTTCAATGTTATTGAAAAATATGGGTTTAGAATTATTGTATTATCTGTAGGTTTCATGCTTGTAGTGATGTCTCTAGTCCTTTACTGTCTTTGCAACATTCCACTCTCAGAGTCCCCCTTAGGATCTCTTGTAGGGCTGGTTTAGTAGTGATGAATTCCTTCAGTTTTTGTGTGGGAAACCTTTATCTCTCCTTCTATTCTGGATGACAGAGTTGCTGGATAAAGGATTCTTGGCTGCATATTTTTTCTGTTCATCACATTGAAGATTTCTTGCCATTCCTTTCTGGCTTGCCAAGTTTCAGTAGATAGGTCTGCTACTACACTTATGTATCTACCCTTGTATATTAAGGCCTGTTGATCCCTAGCTTCTTTCAGAATTCTCTTTCTTTGTATTTTGCCAGGTTCTCTATGATATGTTGTGCAGAAGATTGATTCAAGTTATGTCTGAAGGGAGTTCTCTGTGCTTCCTGGATTTCAATGTGTGTTTCCTTCCCCAGATTAGGGAAGTTCTCAGCTTTGATTTGTTCAAATACACCTTCAGCCCCTTTCTCTCTCTCTCTCTCTCTCTCTTATTCTTCTGAAACTCCTATGATATGGATATTGTTTCATTTCATTGAATCCCTTAGTTCTCGAATTCTCCCCTCATGGTCCAGAATTTTCTGTATCTCTCTTTTTCTCAGCTTCATCTTTTTTCCATATTTTATCTTCTGTTTCACTTAATCTTCCCTCTGACTCTTCACTCCTCGCTGTCACCACCTCTACTTTATTTTGCACCTCATTTGCAGCAGTTTTTAATTCATCATGACTATTTTTTTAGTTCCTTGATCTCTGCAGCAATAGATTCACTGCTGTATTCTATGCTTTTTTCAAGACCAGGGATTAATCTCATGACTATTATTCTAAATTCTTGTTCAGTTATATTGTTCATATCTGTTTTGATCAATTTTTAACTGTCATTTCTTCCTGGAATTTCTTTTGAAGAGAATTCTCCCATTCCATCATTTTGGCTAGTTTTCTGTCCCTTATGTGTTTTTAAAAGCTTGTTATGTTCCCTTCACTGTGAGCACTACTATATTAAAAAAGGGTCATACACTGTCCAAGGCCTGGCCCTTCAGGAGGTTTTTGTTCTTCTTTTTAAAAAATTTTTTTAATGTTTATTTATTTTTGAGAGAGAGAGAGAGAGATCAGGGGAGGTGCAGAGAGAGAAGGAGACACAGAATCTGAAGCAGGCTTCAGGCTCTGAGCTGTGAGCACAGAGCCCAATGCGGGGCTTGAACTCATGGACCATGAAATCATGACCTGAGCTGAAGTCGGATGCTCAAACTGACTGAGCCACCCAGGCGCCCCTTCTTCTTCTTTTTTTTTTTTTTTTTGAGAATGTTACTTTCTCTCTGTTGTCACTTTGGTTACTTTATCTCCCTACTCGTAGTGATGTTTTGGACCCTCCATCAGGTGTTCATTGATTTCTTTGTTGAAGTAGCCCTGGAAAGTAAAACAGAAAACAAGCAGAAACAAGCAGAAAACAAAAACACGCAAACACACAAAAACAAAAATGTAAAAACAGTAACACCAGCTACAAGTAAACAACAGGGTGGAGGCAGTGCTGATGGAAAAGACCTTATCCTACAGAAAGAGAGAAATGACAGGGGTGGGCAAAAAGATAAAATGAAAATTGACCGGACAGAGAAATTTTACAGCTTAATCCAGAGAGAGAGAGAAAGAGAGAGAGAAAGGAAAATAAAGATGGAGGTGGAAAAAAAGAAAAGAAAAGAAGTTGTCCAAACTATACAGCTTAATCCAGAGAAAGAGAAAGGAAAATAAGGAGGTGTAGAACATGTATCAAGAGAATAGATTAAATATGTCTGCTTAAACAAACCAACAACCCCAGTAACCAGACTAGAGGAGGGAAGAGATAAGAAGGAGAAAAGGAAGGAAGAATATATTGATATAATAAGAATTGTCCAAGAATTAATTCGGGCAACACAATAATGCTGGTCTGGAGGAGGGGCTGTCTGGTTCATCAGTGTCAAACCCAATCCAGTAGGTACCGAGTTATCAGGCACAGAGTAGTGTGTTTTGCTGTAGGTGGGTCCCCCCTCCTGCTGTCTGTTCCCTGAAGTCCCACCTTCTTGGTGATGGGGAGAAAAATGGTAACACCCCAGTCTCTCATCCACAGACCAGGTGTCCCAAACCACTGTTCAAGCCGTCCTCACTGTGCTGCGTGTGCAAATGAGATGGTTTGCGCTGTTCCACCAACTCCCATGCCTCCCTGGCCCTTGGCTGGGATTTAAATTCCTGTTCCATGTGTCCTGGTACTGGGGAAGTGCCCCTCCACACCGCCCAATATATGGTCTCTGGCTGTTGGGCACAGGCAGTCTTTGTCCTCGGAGCAGAATTATACCTTCTTCCCACAACACTCCAGGGAGGAAATCACTTTCTCCTTATGTGGGCCAAAACTCTGACCTAGTTACCAAGCCCAGGGCTGGCTCCCCTCCTCTCCAGGTGGGTGATCAGGGTGGCTGGCTCCAGTATGAAGAAAGCCCCTCAGTTAGAGATTGGATCTTTGTCCAGGTCCATGTTTTTTCTCTTGTCCATATACAGTCCTATGCTTCCCCAGCCTTTTTCTTCCCTTTGTCTCTCTGCAGAAGGGGATGCCTCCCCTCCATTCATTTTTCTCTCTCCCAGTTCAAAATCACGCACCTATGGCCTGTCAGTTTGTCCTTGTGGGTCCCTGGAAGCGACTCTGTCACTGTGCCTCCAGGACTCTTGGAGTTCAAAGTCCTTTGGCCTCAACACTGCTTTGTTTGAAAGATGAGGGAACTTCAGATCCCCCTACTTCTCCACTATGTTGCCCATCCATCCAAAGTTCTCATTTTAGATAAGACTGGAAGAAAGCTGAGAGTTAAATGTCTCACTCCATTTGCTCTTGCCCCAGAAGTGAGGACACCTCCCTCCCAATGCCTTTGGCTGTGTGGCTTTTGGTACACACAAATATGCTGTACTTGATACCTTCCACTGACCTCCATCTAATGTTGTCAATATTGATCTGGAGGCAAGTTCCCAGGGCGTCTATAGCCCAACCTATTCTGTTGTTACCAGAACTCATCCAGAATCCCCAATTAAAATCAGAGGGAATGGCTCTGAACCATTGGACCTGATTGGTCCACGGGAGATGCTCATTTTACAAAGAGTAAAAGGATGGGGCACCTTGGTGGCTCAGTCGGTTAAGCATCTTATTTTGGCTTGGGTCATGATGTTATGGTTTGCAAGCTCGAGCCCCACATCGGGTTGTCTGCTTCAGCACAGAGCCTGCTTTGGATCCTCTGTCCCTCTCTCTCTGTCACTCCCCTGCTTGCATTCACTCTCTCTCTCTTTCTTTTTCTCTCTCTCAAAAATAAAAATAAACATTAAAAAGAAGAATAAGAGGCTGGAAATAGATACACAGAGGGACAATGTTACTAATGAGAGATGAGAATGGGATAAATCTGAGGATGAAATTACTAGTACAATCTCCTGGCAAGCTATCTCAGGAAAAAGAAGCACATATGGGCTAGGGCAAAGGAAAACCTCCATCATCTACAGTGGGAGCCCTCATGGCAACATGCCTGTATTCTTACTTTAGAAAGAGGGAGAAAGCTTCTGGAATTCACTGTTTTCCCTTCCCACTCTATCAGTGGAGTGATTCAAAGGTAGCAGGTTTGTGCTCCAGGCTAACACTCCAGTCTAACGGGACTGGGCTGTGGTGCAGTACTTCTTGAATGGTCTCTTTCTGTGCTAAGTAGTTTCTCAAGAATACTGCACGTGGGTGAACCAACTGCTCTTCAGAGTGAAAGCATCTTTAACAGCTAAGGAGGGAGACAAGTTGGCTAATCATTATTTCTTATATCAGTCAGCCAAACACCAACTACTCATATGAAGGCAATATTTCCTTTGAGATATCAGGAACTGATTGGTCTTCATTAGCACAGACCAGAGTCAGAGCTCATTAGTAATGGCTGGGCACTCACTATGTGAGTGATAGCATCATCGCCCTTGACTGGTATCCAAGACATAGTTATCAATATATCCAGGGATTTGGAATGGTTACACACAGGGCCAAATGTTTTCATTTCAGCTTAGAATGGGATAAAGCTGAGAATGAAATGTCTAGCTCCATGTTCCTCTTGTTCCATAAGTGAGGATAGCTCCTTCCCAATCTCTCTGACTCTGACTACACATTAACATTCGCTGGGCCACTTGAAATGTCCTGGGATTACTTTTGTCAACATAATTACTGAAAAGCAATTATTGAGGGACTCTGTGGCTCAATGTATCCCAGAGTGACAAGAACATGGACAGACTCCCTAGTTAAAGGTAGAGACAATGGCTCTGAAACACTGTCTCTGAATGGGCAACAGGGAGAACTTAACTTGAAAAAGAGCAACAGGATAGAGGATACACAGAAGGCCAAAGTTCTTTATTACAGAAGAGAATAGGATATAGCAAAAAATGAAGTGACTGGCACAATCTCCTGGCAAGATGGTTGTCTCAGGAGTAAGAACAATCTGTGGGATAGAACAAAGGGAAACGTGCATTGTTCCTTCAGAAAGAGATGAAAATTTTCTGACATTGGTTTTTCCCCTGTCCTTTGAGGCATTAATGATTCATAGTTCACAGGCTCTGGTTTGTGGCTGACCTCAAGTATTTGGAAAGTGGCTCTGGTGCACTAATCCTTGAATAGGCTGTTTCTGTGCATAGCAGGTCCTGAAGAATACTGCAAATGGGTGAGCTGTCTGCTCTTCAGAATGAAGGCATCTGCAGCAGCCAGTGGTTGGAGTTCTGCTGTTTAACTATTACCATGCCAATGCCAGTCTTTTAAGTACCAAGTCTTCAGTGACAAGAGGTCAATCGATCCTTTTGTATATCACAAACTGCTTTCAGTTAGTATGGGAGTAGAGTGGGAGCTCTCCACCAATCCCTGATTTTTCACTGAGTTATTGACAGTCCCACTCTGCCTGTGAGAACCAAGATATAGTTAGAAAAACAGCAATGGGTGGGGCGCCTGGGTGATTCAGTTGGTTAAGAGTCTGACTTAATTTTGGCTCAGATTATGATCTCACGGTCATGAGTTTAAGCCCCACATCAGTCATTGGGCTCACAGCATGGAGCCTGATTCAGATCCTCTGTCTCCCTCTTTCTGGCATTACTCCACTCATGCTCTCCCTCTCTTTCTCTCTCAAGAATAAATGTTAAAAATTTTAAGAAAAAGAAAAAGAAAAACAAAAACAACATGGGAATGGACCCATGGAGGGACAAAGTTCCTCCTTTCCTAGGAGAGTGGGATCAAGTTGAAAATAAAGCAACCAGTATAATCTATTTGAAGCTGCGTCTTCAGAATAAGAAGCACTTCTGCACTGGGGAAAGGGAAAAATACTACTGGTTCTACCTGGTAGCCCAGTACAGAGGAAACCTTCATCTGAAATTCAAATGAGAATGGGATAAAACTGAAAATGTATAGCTCAGTATTTTCTTGTTCCAGAGGCACGACTGGATTTCTCCCAACACCTCTGGGCCTGTTTACATGCAAACATTCTGTGTTGAGCAACTTCTAATGTCCTAGGTTTCCTGATGTACACATAGTTCTAAAACAAAAGTGGTGAGAGGCCCCAAAGCCCAATGTATTCCAGAGTTGACCCAACTCCTCAGTTAAAATAAGAGTGAATTGGTCTTAAATTCTGACCATGAATGCCTACCAGAGTAAACCTAGTTTGAAAAAAAAAAAGATTGAAAATATGGACATGGATACACAGAGGCCCAAAGTTCTTTCTTACAGATTAGAAGAGTATAAATCAAAAAATAAAATGACTAGCATAATCTCAAGAGTAAGAAACAACAGTGTTTTGAGTGAGGGGAAATGTCCATTGACTACTGCATGCCCCTACTGCAAGAAATGTTCATCCAGAACTTTAAGACAGGAATTATTCTGGCCATTGTTTGTTTTCCTGCCCTTACCATCAATTATAGATGCAATATTCATTTAGTGGTTCAGGGTCAGTCTCCCTGTTGACCTTCAAGTGTTTGGAACCAGGATCTGGTGCAGGAGTCCTTGAGTGGGTTCTTTTTGCACTGACCCATCTCTGGGAGAAAAATGCCCATCTGAGAGCCTTCTGGTTTTCAGAATGAAGGAAGCTCAATCAGCTGGTTGAGGGACACAATCAGGATAAACATCACCATTCCACCTACAGCCTGCCAAGCACCACATTTCAGTAAAAAGAGAGCATCTCTCCCTTTGGGATATCAGAAGCTGATTGTTCTTGGTTAGCACAGGAAGTGAGGGGGAGCTCTTCATTAATCCTTGAGTGCTTTTCATGTGAATGACAACCCCCATTTCTTCTTAATGTGTAACCCAAGACTTCGTTAGAAAATCCACAAGGGGGTGGGAACACATGGAGGGCCAGAGTTAATTATTTTAGGAGAAAATGGGATATAACAGAATGCGGTGCCTAGCTTTATTTCCCCTTGCTTCAGAACTGAGGCTGGCCCCATCCCACACCTCTGTCCCTGCCTACATGCAAAACATTCTGTGCTGGGCTCCTTCAAGTGCCCTACATCTTTTATAGCCAATGTAAGGCTGAGAGGCAAGCCCTGTGGGCCCGCGTTGCCCAACTTTTCTCAAAGTTGGAAGAACTTGGCTTGACTCCCCAGTTGACATGAGACGAAATTGCTCTTACATTCTGGCCCTGAATCCCCACACTGAGTGCCTAGGTAGAAAAAGTATAGAAGGGACAAGATGGATGAACAGCATGGAAGTTTTTTGCATCTCTCATCCCTGAAGTGCAGCCAGATCAACAATAAACCATCTTGCATACCTAGGAAACTGCGTTGAGGATTAATACAACAATATGCACAACCTGAACCACAGAACTTGGCAAGTATGCAGCATGGAGAGGTGAACCAGGGGAGAGAAAAGCCATGGAGGGCAGAGAGCTGTTTCTGCTTGAGGAGAGAGGATGGAGATAGAGGGAGAGAAAGGGGGAAGCACTCAAAGCAGCGGGGGAGAAAAAGCCAGAGTGGAAACACCCACCAGAGAATGAAAAAAAAAAGAAAGGAAAAAGGAGAGGGCTTAATTTCATAAAGACTATACGAACAGGGGAGTGCAGTGTCTGAAACTCTGCAGCTCAATACCTGGTGGTGCTCTGGTGGGAAGGGCAAATCCCCAGGAGCAGAGAGCAAGGTCTGAGGGGTCCTTGGGCCACACGGGGAGAGGTGTTTCCCCTGCTGGGAGGACATTTGTTAGACAGTGCAGACCCCAGAGAATGGCCACATTCACTGGTATTGAAGCAAGGACATTAAGGGTGAAGCCTGGTGCCAGATGTGTGTTGTGGTTTGTCATAATACCTGAAATGCTGCAGTTACATGAACATGTGAACTTTTTCTGGGATGGGCTGGCACCCAGCTGCAGATTCTGGGCATCAACAGCAGCACAGTATCCCAAAAGTTCCTGGGGGTGGGCCAGCACCCAGCCATTGCTCAGCGAGACCATCACCCAGAGGGTCAGAACAGGTCAAACCCACAGTCCCTCAAAAGTGAGGGGTTGGATAACAGCCTCATCTGAGATAAAACTCAGGAGGGTGGTGCTGCCTGGAAGCTTGACAGCTTGGTCATAGACAGTGTAGAAGCAGGGTGTGAATGGAAACCAGAAACAAAGGAGAGGTGCTTTATTGCTGGACTGGGAGAGCAGAGTTCTGATACTAGAGACTGGGTAGCTGGGTGATGCCATTTTCACCCCTCCCGTGCATATACATACATGCCTAGGTGTGCCACAGCAATCCACCCCAGTAAGCTAAGCAGCGCCATCTAATGGAGTATGGAGCTGTCACACTAAGCCCCGCCCAACTGGGCCAACCACATTCTTGAAGAACACCACAAGTGTCTCTGTCTGCTTGGTTAAAGGACTATAAAGTGCTACATACTTTGACTTCTAGGGGAAACCGAATGTAATTTCAATCATATTTGATTCTGTTCGCTGGTCCATCTATTCAATTTTTTTCTTTTCTTTTCTTATTCTTGAATACAGAAAGAGAAAAAAAATTATTTTTACTTTCCATTTTTATTGAAAAGATTTTCTTTAAAATTTTTCTACTATATTTTTCATTTCTTTGTAAATTTTTTAAATTCTATTTTAATTCCATCAATTCATTTTATTCTATTTTATTGTATCCATTTTTTCAAATTTCCAACCATTTTCCTTTTTTTCCTTTTTTCCCTTTTAAAAATTTTCTTATCTTTACCTGTTTTTCCTCTAAGTTTTTTCAACAACCAGATAAAAACATGCCTGGGATCTAGCATCCTTTATTTGACTTTTTTTGTGTTTATTTTAACTTTAATTTTTTTAATTTTATTAATTCCTTTTCTTTCTTCAAAATGATGAAACAAAGGAATTCACTCCAAAAGAAAGAACAGGAAGAAATGAAAGCCAGGGACTTAATCAACACAGATACAAACAAAATGTCTGGACCAGAATTTAGAGTCACAACAACAATACTAGCTGGGGTTGAAAATAGATTAGAATCCCTTTCTGTTGCTATAAGAGAAGTAAAAGCTAGTCAGGATGAAATTTTAAAAAATGCTATAACTGAGCTGCAATCTTGAATGGATGCCACAGCAGCAAGGATGGATGAAGCAGAGAAGCAAATCAGCAATATAGAGGACAAACTTATGGAGAATAATGAAGCAGGAAAAAAGAGGGAGACTAAGGTAAAAGAGCGTGATATAAGAATTAGAGAACTCAGTGACTCATTAAAAAGGAATAACATCAGAATCATAGGAGTCCCAAAAGATTAAGAAAGAAAAATGGGGAGAAGGTTTATGTGAGCAAATCATAGCAGAAAACTTTCCTAACCTGTGGAAAGACACAGACATCAAAATCTAGGAAGCACAGAGGACTCCCATTAGAATCAACAAAAACCAACCATCAACAAGGCATATCATAGTCAAATTCCCAAAATGCTCAGGCAAGGAAAGAATCATGAAAGCAGCAAGGGAAAAAAGTTCTTAACCTACAAGGGAAGACAGATCAGGTTCTCAGCAGACCTATCCACAGAAACTTAGCAGGCCAGAAAGGAGTGGCAGGATATATTCAATGTGCTGAACTGGAAATATATGCAGCCAAGAATTCTTTATCCAGCAAGGATATCATTCGAAATAGAAGGAGAGATTACAAAGTTTCCCAAACAAAAATTAAAGGAGTTCATGACCACTAAACTAGCCCTGCAAGAAATTTTAAGGGGGATTCTCTGAAGGGAAAACACACACACACACACACACACACACACACACACACAAGACCAAAAGCAACGAAGACTAGAAAGGATCAGAGAACACCACCAGAAACTCCAACTCTACAGGCAACACAATGGCAATAAATTCTTATCTTTCAGTATTCACTCTAAACATCAATGGACTGAACACTCCAATCAAAAGACATAGAGTAACACAATGGATAAGAAATAAAGACCCATCTATATGCTGTTTACAAGAGACTAATTTTCTAAAGACACCTTCAGATTGAAAATAGGGGTATGGATAACCATCTATCATTCTAATGGTCACCAAAAGAAAGCCAGAGTAGCCATACTTATATCGGACAATCTAGATTTTAAAACAAAAACTGTAACAAGAGATGAAGAAGGACATTATATCATAATTAAGGGGCTTATCCAGCAAGAAGATCTAACAATTGTAAACATTATGCTCCAAACGTGATAGCACCCAAATATATAAATCAATTAATCACAAACATAAAGAAATTCATTGATGATAATACCATAATAGTAGGGGACTTCAACACTCCACTTACAACAGTAGACAGATCATCTAAACAGAAAATCAACAAGGAAACAATGGCTTTGAATAACACACTGGACCAGATGGGGCTAACAGATATCTACAGAACATTTCATCCTAAAGCGACAGAATACACATTCTTCTCCAGTGCACATGGAACATTCTACAGAATGGATCACATACTGGAACACAAATCAGCCCTTAACAAGTACAAAAAGATCGAGATGATACCATGCATATTTTCAGACCACAATGCTATGAAACTTGGAATCAATCACAAGAAAAAATTTGGAAAGATAACAAATACTTGGAGACTAAAGGACATCTTATTAAAGAATGAATGGTCTAACCAAGAAGTTAGGAAATTAAAAAGTACATGGAAGCCAATGAAAATAATACCACAGCCCCAAACCACTGGGACACAGCAAAGGTGGTCATAAGAGGGAAGTATATAGGAATCCAGGTCTTCCTAAAGAAGGAAGAAAGGTGTCAGGTACACAACCTAACCTAACCTCTTAAAGTTGGAAAAAGGGCAGCAAATAAAACCCCAAACCAGCGGAAGATAGGAAATAAAAATCAGAGCAGAAATCAATGCTATCAGCCTCATGCCTCATGCCTCCTGAATTTGACCCTAGTCCTTGCTCTGGAAATGAGATCAGATCCTTCCCAACATCATCTGCCTCTGTGCACAGGCAAACCTCTTGTGCTGAACAGTTTCAAATGTCCTGGTGACTCCTTTTGCCAAGGTTTGTCTTGCAGCAGAGTTTCATGGACTCCTGTTGCCCAGCCTATCCCAGATTACTGGAAACTAGTCAAAACTCCATGATTAAAATCAGAAATGCTCCCAGATTATGTCTGTGAATGTCCCCTAATGAAATCTTCATTCATTAAAGAGCAAGGGAATCTGAAGGGATGCACTGAGGACCAAATGTCTTCCTTTCACATAAAAATGGTATAAAGTGGGGCGCCTGGGTGGCCCAGTCGGTTAAGCGTCCGACTTCAGCTCAGGTCTCTGTCTCTGTCTCAAAAATAAATAAATGTTAAAAAAAACTTTAAAAAAAGTGAGCAAAGGGATGGGGTGGATACACAGAAAGTCAAAATCTTCATTTCAGATGAGAATGGGATAATTCTAGGAATAAGCAAATAGCACAATCTCCTGGCAAGTTCACTGTTTTCTGAATGAACAAACACATATGTGTTGGGTAAATGGGAATCATCCATCTGCTAAACCTGAGAGCCCTGTCTGCAAGATCTGTGCATTCTTACCTCAGATAGGGCAAGGAGTCTTTTTGCCCTCACCTTTTTGTCCAGCCCTTTCCTTCAATGGATAATGGCAGTGGTAATTCGGTGATGGTGGTGTTGGCTCTCAGCTAACACTTAAGTGTGTTGAACTGGACGCTGGTCTTGTAAACTCCAATCCATCATTTTCTTTGTTGAATAAGCTCAAGGATTGCAATGAGCATGGGCAAAACTTCAGCTTCTAGGAATGCAGGCATTTCAGGCAGGTAAGGTCTTAGCAGGGTGACCATTCTCATGCCACCACAGCTTGCCAAGCACCATATGCTCAGTAAGAAGGTGACAGTGTATCCTCAGTGATATAAGAAACTGATTTGTCCAGGTTGGCACAGGAAGGGAGTAGGATCTTGCTGCCAATTGCTGGGAGATTGCTCGCTAGGTGACAGCTGCATTGCCCCTGACTCCTTACCACTGATATATTTACTTTGCGCTAGAAATAAGGCAGGCTGTTTTCAACACTGCCCTTTTGTCCACAGGAAAACCTCTTGTGCTGAACACTTTCCAATGCCCTATGGCTCCTGTTTCCAGTGGGCAAAAGTAGTGGTGATCGGAGGGAAAAGTCTCAATACAGGCTAATGCCCCAGTCTGTGGGACTGGGCTCTTATTTTTTCAGTTTTTGAGTTTTCTACCTTCACCTGCTGGGGAAATGGACTGGGCATGCAGAAACACTTAGAGTCTCAGAAAGCAGGATGCTTAGGCAGTCAATGTTGGGGGCAGAGAGCACAGTAATAGTAACTGCACAAACATAAGACTTCAATGCCCCAAGTTTTTAGAAGGGCAACATTTTTTCCCTTGATATCAGAAATTATTTATTGTGGGGGTAGAAAACAACCTTCATGTATACAATACTCAATGGGAATTAATCAGACCTATCTGTGTGACTTTTTTTTTCACTTCTGACTGTAGCCCTGAAGTCCACATCTCCATCAGCTTTTGCCACAGAAGTGAGACCAACTGTCTCCAGTATCACCTGCCCCAACCCACAAGCAACCAATCCTCTTGTGTGTAACACAATCAAGTCCCCAAAACCTCCTGTTCCCAAGTTAGATCTGTCAGACACTCCAGGGGCACCTGTTCCTCAAGCTATTCCAAATTTATGGGAGCTTGGCATGACTCCACAATTAAAATTGGAGAAAAGGCTGCCAGACTCTGGTATTGAATGTCTCACAGTGCACACACAGTTAGGGCAAGTGTAAGAGAATGAAAAAGATACACCCAGGGCTAAAGTTCTTCATTTCAGATGATAATATAATGAAGCTGTAGATAATGTTACGAGAGCAATTGCCTGGGCAAGTTTGGTGTCCAAGGAGTAAGAAAGACCTGTCGCCTAAAGGGAAGTGGAACATCCACTAGCTGTACCAGGGAGTTGTAGGCAAAAGTTATGCACCCCAACTTCAAGAAGGTCTGGAATGTGCCAAGCCATCACCAGTGCCCAAGTGCTGCCTCTCTGTGGAAAGACACAGTTGTGACTTACAAGGTAGGATCTTGATCCTAGCAAGTCTGCAGAATCGGGCTCTGGTATTTTAGTCTTTGAGTATTTTTGTGCCCTCAACTGCTCAGTGAATGGACTTTACATGCACGAACCCTGAGTGTCTCAGGATTTCCTGAAAGGTATGGACAGAGAGCAGGGCAATGGTCCCATGCCAAGAGAAACACAGTTCTTACTGGCAGGAGGGAAACCTTTACTTTTTGATATCAGAAATTAATTGTTATGTGATGACACACAGTGTGAGTGAAGGCTCCCCAGGAATTACTGGGTGCTGTCTGAGTGACAGCCCTGTAGCTCCTGAATTTGGCCTAGGCCCTTGCTCCAGAAACGAGATCAAGTCCTTCCCAACATCATCTGCCCTTGTGAGCATGCAAACCTCCAGTACTGAACAGTTTCAAATGTCCTGGTGACTCCTTTTGCTAAGGTGGGTCTTGCAGAAGAGTTCCTTGGACTCCTGTTACCCAGCCTATCCCACATTACTGAGAACTAGTCACAATTCCTTGATTAAAATCATAAAATGCTCCCAGATTATGTCTGTGAATGCCCCATAATGAAATCCTCATTCATGAAAGAGCAAGGGAAACTGAAGGGATGCACTGAGGGCCAAATTTCTTCATCTGAAATGAAAATAGTATAAAGATTCAAATGAAGTCACTAGCACTTTTCCCTAGGCAAGGTTGGTGTCATCACTAACATCAGTGGGCCAGGTCTAAGGGGAACATCCACTATCTACCCTTAGGAGCCCTGTGTGCAAAAGGCCTATCACTATTTTCCATTCTCTTCCCTCAGTGATAGAGTAGTGGTGATTTGGGAGCTCTTGTCTGGTTCCTGGTTGACACCCAAGGCTGTGGAAATGGGCTCTGGTCTTTTGGTTATTGAGTTTATTTTTTGTATCCTCACCTCTTCAAAGTATGGACTTTGCATGGACAAACTGTTAGTATCTCAGAATGTAGGAAGCTCAGGAATTCCAGGAGGTTTGTAGAGAGTAGGTAGCAACCATCTGGGCCAACACACTCCTGGCAAGCACTGAATTCTCAGTAACAGGACAACCTTACTTCCCCAACATCCAAAAACTAATTGCTGTGTGATAGCATACCACCAGAATGGAGCACACCTAGAGTTTCTTGTCACTGTCTGAGGACAGACCAGTCACTCCTGATTCTGGCCCCTGATCTCAATCTCTTCTTGCTCCTTAAGTAATGCAGGCTCTTTCCAGAACCACCTGCATTGAAGTGCCTTTGGTTTCTATATTCCCTACTTTATTTAAAATCTAACCTGATTACAGCATGATACATTTCTTTGGATTGTATTAACATAGGGACACATCACTCTTTGTTTTTATGTCTTTGGCTATATGGACATTATAACACTTTTGACTAAAGCGGGAAGCCTTCCAGCTGTTGAGCTTTGAGTAATTCTGTGTGATCTCCAAACAGGTAACTGATATCTTTCACAAACACAGAAATATCTAAATTCAGTCTGTCATTCGTGGTTGGTGGATTTTGTCAAATTCTGCTAAATAGCACCTTGGAATGATGAGATTGAATATTTTGAAACACTTCTGATTAGAATGTCATAAAGAAACATTGAAACTTCATGATAACACATTCTGCTCTCATATTTTTTCTTTATTTATTCTAAATATTTTAGTAGAAAACATTTGATTTTATTCCACTACTGCTAAAATATAAGCATAAAGACAAAATAAAAACAAGCATTCTTGGGGGCGCCTGGGTGGCTCAGTCGGTTAAGCGTCCGACTTCGGCTCAGGTCATGATCTCGCGGTCCGTGAGTTCGAGCCCCGCATTGGGCTCCGTGCTGACTGCTCGGAGCCTGGAGCCTGTTTCGGATTCTGTGTCTCCCTCTCTCTCTGACCCTCCCCTGTTCATGCTCTGTCTTTCTCTGTCTCAAAAATAAATAAAATAAAATAAAAAAAAGAAGCATTCTTGGAATAAGTGAGTTGCTCAGAATAAATCATTAGGCATTTTTTTTAAAGTGCTCTTTGGAATATGTTCAACCATGATGCCTCCACCTTTGCTTTTCTTTTTCAGGATTACCTTGGCTATTTGGGGTCTTTTGTGATTCTATAGAAATTTTAGGATTGTTTATTCTACCTCTGTGAAAGATGATGGTGGTATTTTTGATAGGGATTGCATTAAACGGGTAGGTTGCTTTGGGTAGTACAGACATTTTAACAATGTTTGTACTTCCAATCCATGAGCATGGAATGTTTTCCCATTTCTTTGGTCACTTACATTTCCTTCATAAGTTTTCAGAGTACAGATCTTAGACCTCTTTGGTTAGGTTGATTTCTAGGTATCTTATGGTTTTTGGTGCAATTATAAATGGGATCAATTCATTGACTTATTTTTCTGGGCTAGATGGGTGATGGGTATTGAGGAGGGCACTTGTTATAAGCACTGGGTGTTGTATGTAAGTGATAAATCGCTGATTTCTTATCCTGAAACCAATATTACTCTGAATGCTAACTAATGAGAATTTAAATAAAAATTTGGGAAAACAAATAGAAAAAAAATGAGCAGATAATTTGGTCTTGCTTTTTTTACACCTCCATTTTGACCCTGCTGTCCTGACTCAGACATTTTATCTTAGAGAACATTGATCATACACACGAAAAATTTTGTTTTGGTTCTGTGCTTAATAAACATTGAAATAAATATACTAACATAGAATGTTTGTGGATAAAGTGTTTTTCAGGGAAAAAACAATAAAACATTTTAATTACTTGATCAATTTTTTAAAAATATAGCTCAGTGTATCAGTTCTAGTTTATCTGCATTTATTTTATACTTAATGAAATTTTTTCAGGACCAATTAATTTGTATGTAAATGACTTGATGTTCTATCCACACCATAGTGCATTAAGTATAGACTCGGCTTTTTTAAGTTTTTGAAAGGGAAAACATATACTAAGATATTAGAGCAGGGAGACCAATGATGTTATCTCCTATGGTGGGCAATCCATAATCAGTTATAGACTAGCCATGTCCAGGTTTTATTTATATGTAAAAGAAAAAACATCTGTATCCTGTTTGTGCCACTATTCCTTTGACATGGTGCCAAATATAACACTAACCAAAGCAAGAACTTTACCATTGGATCACTGCGTGACTTTGGAGATCTACATCCTTCTGAAGGCCAGATCTCTGTATGCTTAGCAGCAAGGGCAGGTGTGGAAGCAGACTGTATGATTCTGAGATATAGTGCTTCTGCCTGATTGATATCCAAGCCCTCTCTACTGGGCACAGTAGGTGGTAGTGGGGTGGGGTTATTGCTTCAGACCTCCTTCTTGAGCAGTTTTTGCTACATTATCATGCCTCATAAGGCAGGGAGCACATTCATTCACTGTTGGGTTAGTGATGTCTTGCATATCCTGGTGGTGGACACAGATCTGATTTTTCTTCATTGCCTCCAAACATTTTCCTGTTTTATGAGTTTTTTATGCTTGTCTAAAGTAAACCGGTATCCTTTATACCTGCATAAAGTATATGGGTGTGGCTGAGCACTCCCCACTTGACACCCCATCCAGTGTTAGTGGAACCTAACATCACATCCTCTTGAGAACTTGCTTGTATATTTATGTATCCAAACTCTCATTGTACAATGGGGTGACTAATCTGATCAAGAGAATAGGACTAGCCCAGGTCACAGGAGGTAGGAAGAGTCCAGTGGATAAGTCTCAGCTCTGCCTTTTTAGGCCATGGTTCAAACCCCTCCCATCATATTTGCTTTAGAAATGAGAGACTCTAATATTCTGGGAAGAATCATGCCTACTTGCTCTCCATTTGGGGTCATTTTACTATCCAAATTCCCACATATGCACTGGCACACACATACTGAAATCATGTGCAAGAAAGAGCGGACACTGGGAAGTGACAAGAGAGAAAAAAGAAAGAGGTTAGAGAGAGCTCTTCCATGGGGCAGCAACACCCATTTTCATAGTTGCATGCTTAAAGGCCCGAAGATGGCCAAGAGATTCCTGAAGTTCATAGGTTTCTGCTAGACCCAGGCCATCCTTTGCCCAGTCTTCAGAGGAAAAGACTAGGGTATTGCAGTCCCAACTCTGTGGGCACCAAGATATGATGAGCTAACTCCCTTATTTTATACAATAGCTACAGAAGAAAAGGCTTCAGTGTTGTCCTGTATAAGGTTGTGTTACCAGTGGGTTTCTCCATAGTTCCATATAACCATAAAGTGTCAATTGGCCTTGACTCTTTATCAATGACTCACTATGTTCTGAGATATTAGAGCAATGCTTTATACTTGCTGGAAGCTTTTTAGAGCCTAGAGAGGCTTGGTGACTTGGGATGGTGAGGACTTGGGATAGGGAAGGACATGTCAGAGCACTGTACACTAAGTCTGGAGTTTAAGTACAATACCAGTCCTTGTTGGACCCTGAGGGTCTTCATTTGGAAACGGGGGGTCAGGAAAAAACTGAGAGATTTCCCCCTAAGGTCAGGAACACGACAGGGATGTCCACTCTCACCACTGTTATTCAACATGGTATTGGAAGGCCTAGGCTCAGCAATCACACAACACAAAGAAATAAAAGGCATCCAAATTGGCAGGAAGGAAGTCAAACTTTCACTCTTCACAGATGACATGACACTGTATGGAAAACTCAAAAGATTTCACAAAAAAAAACTGCTAGAGCTGATCCATGAATTCAGCAAAGTCTCAGGATATGAAATCAATGCACAGAAATCAGTGGAATTTCTATGATCAATAATGAAGCAGCAGAAAGATAAATCAAGGAACTGATCCCATTTACAATTGCACATAAAACCATAAAATACCTAGGAATAAACCTAACCAAAGAGATGAAAAACATATACACTGAAAACTATAGAAAGCTCATGAAAAAAATTGAAGAATACACAAAAAAAATGGAAAAATATTCCACGCTCATGGATTGGAAGAACAAATTTTGTTAAAATGTTGATAGTACCCAAAACAATCTACATATTCAATGCAATCCGTATCAAAATAACACCAGCATTCTTCACAGAGCTAGAACAAACAATCCTAAAATTTATATGGAACCACAAAAGACCCCAAATAGCCAAAGCAATCCTGAAAAAGAAAACTAAAGCTGAGGCATCACAACTCTGGACTTCAAGATGTATTACAAAGCTGGATCATCAAGACAGTATGGTACTGGCACAAAAACAGACACACAGATCAATGGAACAGAATAGAGAACCCAGGAATAAACCCACAAACATGTGGCCAACTAATCTTTGACAAAGCAGGAAAGACTATCCAATAGAATAAAGACAGCCTTTTCAGCTATTGGTGTTGGGAAAACTGGACAACAACATGCAGAAAAATGAACCTGGACCACTTTCTTACACCATACACACACAAAAAAAAACCTCAAAATGGTTGAAAGACCTAAACAGAAGACAGGAAGCCATCAAAATAATAGAGGAGAAAGCAAGAAAAAAATCTCTTTGACCTTGGCCGCAGCAACTTCTTACTCAACATGTCTACGTAGGCAAGGGAAACAAAAGCAAAAATGAACTATTGGGACCGGGTCAAAATAAAAAGTTTCTGCACAGTGAAGGAAACAATCAGCAAAACTAAAAGTCAACCAATGGAATGGGAGAAGATATTTGCAAAATACATATCAGATAAAGGGTTAGAATCCAAAATCCACAAAGAACTTATCAAACTCAACACCCAAAAAACAAAAAATCCAGTGAATAAATAGGCAAAAGACATGAACAGACACTTCTCCAAAGAAGACATCCAGATGGCCAGCCAACACATGAAAAAATGCTCAACATCACTTATCATCAGGGAAATACAAATCAAAACTACAATGAGATACCACCTCACACCTGTCAGAATGGCTGAAATTAACTACTCGGGCAATGACAGATGTTGATGAGGATGTGGAGAAAGAGGAACCCTTTTGCACTGCTGTTGGGAATGCAAACTGGTGCAGTCACTCTGGAAAACACTGTGGATGTTCCTTAAAAAATTAAAAAATAGGGGCGCCTGGGTGGCGCAGTCGGTTAAGCGTCCGACTTCAGCCAGGTCACAATCTCGCGGTCCGTGAGTTCGAGCCCCGCGTCAGGCTCTGGGCTGACGGCTCAGAGCCTGGAGCCTGTTTCCGATTCTGTGTCTCCCTCTCTCTCTGCCCCTCCCCCGTTCATGCTCTGTCTCTCTCTGTCCCAAAAATAAATAAAAAATGTTGAAAAAAAAATTAAAAAAAAAATTAAAAAATAGAACTACCTTACAACCCAGCAATTGCACTATTGCACTATTAGGTATTTATCCAAAGGATAAAGGTATGCTGTTTTAAAGGGGCATATGCACCCCAAAGTTTATAGCAGTGCTATCAATAATAGCCTAAGTATGGAAAGAGCCCAAATGTCCATCAACTGATGAATGGATAAAGAAGATGTGGTATATATCTACAATGGCGTATTACTCAGCAATCAAAAAGAATGAAATCTTGCCATCTGAAACAACATGGATGGAACTAGAATGTATTATGCTAAGGGAAATCAGTCAGTCAGGAAAGACAATTATCATATGACCTCACTTATATATAGAATTTAAGATACAAAACAGATAAGGGAAGGGAAGCAAAAACAATATAAAAACAGGAGGGGGACAAAACACAAGAGACTCTTAAATATAGAGAACAAACAGGGTTGCTGGAAGGGTTGTGGGTGGGGGGATAAGCTAAATGGGCAAGGAGCACTAAGGAGGACACTTGTTGATGGGGCGCCTGGGTGGCTCAGTCGGTTAAGTGTCTGACTTCAGCTCAGGTTATGATCTTGCGGTCCGTAGGTTCAAACCTCATATCAGGCTCTGTGCTGATAGCTCAGAGCTTGGAGCCTGCTGCAGATTCTGTGTCTCCCTCTCTTTCTGCCCCTCCCCCACTCATTCTCTGTCTCTCTCCATCTCTCAAAAATGACTAAACGTTAAAAAATATTTTAAAAAGGACACTCATTGTGATGAGCACTAGGTCTATAAGTAGGGGATGAATCACTAGATTTTACCCCTGAAATCATTATTGCATTATATGCTAACTAACTGGGATGTAAATTAAAAAGCAAATTAAAAAAAAAAGTCCTATTTAACAACCAAAAAAAAAAAACAAAAACAAAAAAACAAAAGGAAATGGGGGGGGCGTCATTTTCCTGGCTCACATGAGGATGCCTCATGAGCGAAAAATATACACTGGGGATGGACAGAGAAAGGAGAATGACAGAATCAGGAGCCTGTAGGTCCTGAGCTTTATCCTGGGACTTTAACAGGCCACTGCTTTCATATCAGCCACATAAAGGTCCTGATTGTGTTTGATGGTCTTCATGTCTGTGACTCCAGTGCGAGTGCTGGGCACCAGGGAACAGGCAGCCTCCTGTGTCAGTGTGGCCCACTGAGTTTTGCTGGAGGAACTGAACCAGGGAAAGGTCATGCAGTGGTCATTCTGGATTTCCCCTGCCTCAGATACAACATGAATGTCCTATTACTAGCAGTTATCACCACAGGATAAGCTGATCAAAATCTAAATGGAGTGTTCCACGGTCCTTCTATTTATTCATTCAGTAACTGCTCCAAGCACTCACCTTGTGCTAGGGTATCTGGTGGGCCTAAGTGCAAGGCTTACAGTGACAAAATGGTCCCTGCCTGCCAGGACTTCACAGTATGGAGGGGTGATGAACAAAGGTATGAAAGACAAGAAATGTGGGGGGGGGGAGAGGCAAGAACTGTAATAGTGAAAAGAACGAGTGTGCTGTGAGGATAGGCTGGGGAGTCACTGGAGGATATAAGAGGCCTCACTGAGGTGACATTTCCTGGGGCCAGAATGACAAAAGAGAACCACCTGTACATGTCTGCAGTGTGTCAGGGAGAAGATATTTCTGGTTCAGAGAATAGTAGACAGAATTGAGTTTGCCCAGAAAACATTAGAAAGGTGAAAAAATGTAGTGGTGGGATCCTGGGAGGGGAGAGGCAGAGAGGAAGCAGAGGATAGACCAGATGTTGGGACTAGTAGACTGTTAGTTATCCATTCCTCTCTGACAGCATTATCCACATACCTTGAATTATAAAACTACAAATATTTAATAGCTCACAATTTTTGTGGGAGAGGAATCCAGGCACAACATAGCTGGGTGACACTGCTTCAAAGTCTCTATGAAGCCAGGGCTGTGATCTCAATTGAGACTTAATGGGGTGATACTTTACTCCCAAGTTCACTCACATGGGCAATGTCAGAATTCAGTTTGAACTGAGAGCCTATTTCAATCTTTTGACCTGGTAACTTCTTTGTCTTTGTCCTATATAGAGTTTTCATATGGTAGCCCCTAACTTAAATGCTTGATTCCCAGGGGTAGAGGAGAGACAGAGGGAGGACATGAGGACAGAGAGTGGGGAGAGAGAGAGAGAGAGTGAGAGAGAGAGAGAGAGGAGAGAGAGAGAGAGAGAGAGAGAGAAGGGACAGAATGGGGGGGTGAAAGAGGAGTGGAGAGATGTAGAGAGAGATGGAGAAAGTGAAGAATTTGTGTCATGAAACCTTGAAACTGACCTCCCATCACTCTGACTGTGTTCTGTTAGTTAGAAGCCAGTCACCAACAGCTTAGTGGCTCACTTAGTGGAGTGAAGTTTACTGACTGGACATGGATCACAGTCTGCATCCCCTGGGGAAGTCCAGGAGAGTGTGTTCAGCAGGATCACCCCAGAACTGAGAACTGTGGCTACATTTTGGAAATGGCTGTAAGTGATGAGCATCCAGCCTCACTCATCATTAGAAAAGTGAAAATAGGACAATGGATTTGGTGTCATTTCTCATCCACCAAACCAGTAAAAATATTTCACCAAACTCCTGAAACTAGAGGCCACGTTGTGCATTAGAGATAAAGGCAGTCATTTTTCAGTAGTGAGAGGGATCTCAGCTCTTTTACTGGAGCATGATTATTGCTGTGATTTCAGCTGCCATCACCTTTGATTCCAGGGGGGAGGAGTCTGCTTCTAGAAACCAAAGACAGTGATTAGAGATCTGCACAAAGAATTCACATAGACACGTGTCATCTCTGCTTTGACTCTAAGAGCCCTGAATGGGATACCTCCTTCTCAGATGGAGAGGATCTGTTTCCTCTGGTAGCAGGACATAATACAGCCATTTAAAATGATGGTGTCAGAGAGAGCGTCTCATACTGTTGTCAAAACCCTTTAATGGACCATGACCAAGTAAGTGGGCTGTTAAGATTTTTTTTCTTTGTTTAATTTAAATTTTAATTAGTTAACATATTGGTTTCAGAAGCAGAATTCAGTGATTCATCACTTCCATATAACACCTAGTGCTCATCACAAGTGCCCTCCTTAATCCCCATCACCCATCTAGCCCATCTCTCACACACCTCCTTCCATCAACCCTCAGTTTGTTCTCTATCATTAAAAGTCTCTGTTTCTTCTCTTCGCCACCTTCCCATATGTTAAATTCCACATATGAGTGAAATTGTATATTTGTCTTTCTCAGATGGACTCATTTCGCTTGGCATAATACATTCTAGTTCCATCCACATAGTTGCAAAATGGCAAAACGCCATTATTTTTGATGGCTGAGTAATATTCTCATCAAGATAAAAAGTATCTGCACAGTGAAGTAAACATCAACAAAATTAAAAGCATCCTACGGAATGGGAGAAGATACTTGCAAGTGACATATTTGATAAAGGGTTAGGATCCAAAATCTAGAAACGACTAATCAAAATCAACACCCCAAATTCAAACATCCCACTTATGAAATGGATAGAAGGCATGAATAGACACTTTTCCAAAAAAACAGACACATGAAAAGATGCTCAACATCACTCATCATTAGGGAATGCAAAGCAAAACCATGATGAGATACCACCTCACACCTGTTAGAATGACTAAAATTAACACAAGAAACAACAGTTGTTGCTGAAGATATGGAAAAAAAGGAACACGCTTGCACTGCTGGTCAGAATGCAAACTAGTGCAGCCACTCTGTTATGATTTTTTTAAAGGAAAATGTTGGAGAGCACTCCTTCTATGGTTACTTGTTCTCATTTCTGTGTACTCTTTAGGGCACTGTCAGCAGGTGAAGTTTATTCCCTATTATGAGTATAGTAAAGAAATCTAACTGGACTTCACACCATCAGCCAAGCCCCTGCACTCTGACACTATGGCTGACCCTCAGCCTAACCCTCACCCTCAAATGACCTCCCCAGAGAGGGCATTGTGTCCTGCTGGTGGATCGGGCCCTTACTGTCTCATGGGCCTTAACCCTAACCCTTCCCATGGATGTGGTCCTCCCAGGCCTACATTTCAAGCCTCAGAAAACAATGTATTTGGGATGCAAGACTGATTGAAGTTGATGTAACCAGGCACACAGTGGGAAACTGTGCCATTTGTCATAAGGATGGAGCTAGGAAGTACGATTTTGTGCAAAAACCTGACCCTAAGCCACACACCCTGCCTAGTTCCTGAGGCCAAAAACTAAGCTTCACCCTAACCCTTAGTGTTGCCCTCAGCTGAGCTCTCTGGGGAGGACTGGACACTGCTGGTGGATAGGCCCTCCTATCTCCCAGGCCCCAACCCTAACCCTAGCCAAGCTCTGTCCCTATCCAAGACACAGGAAGAAGGAAACAATGGATTTGGGACAAATGACTGATTCAAGATGGCTCAGCCAGATCCATAAGAAGAAATGGTGCCAGTTGCAAAGATCAGGATGGAACCAGAGAGTATGACATTGAGTGAAAACCTAAACCTAACCCACGCCATTAGACTTCCCCTGAAGCAGACCCCAAGGCTGACCCTCACACTGAAAGTAACCATCAGCTGAGCCCTCTGTGTACATCTTTGCACTGTCAGCAGATAATCCTTTACCATTTTCCTCACCCTAACCATAATCCTAGCCATGGCCCTGGCCCTACATGGGCCTGAATGCTTGGTCTGAGGAAAAAACAGATGTGGAACACATGACTGACCCAAGATTGCTCAGCCAGGTTCATAAGAGGAAATGGTATCATTTGCAAAGACCACGATGGAACCAAAGAGTATGATTCTGGGTGAAAACTTTACCTTAAACCACAGCCTGGCCCTTCACCCAAACCAAACCCTGATGGACATCTGGAAACTCCATCTCAACTGAGCCCTCTGTGTAGGTTTTTGCACTGCCAGCAGACAGGCCTTTACCATTTTCCACATCCTAATCCTAATCCTAGCCATTGCTCTGGCCCTGCTTGACCTGAGTGCTAGTTCTGAGGACACAACCAATTTGCAACACATGACTGATACAAGATGACTTGGCCAGGAACAAAGAAGGATACAATGCCATTTGCAAGGACCAGGATGCAGCCAAAGAGTAGGATTCTGAGAAAAATCCTAACTGTAGACCATATAATCAGCCTAGCCCTTGAACTGAAACCAAAGCCTGTTGTAAATCTTGACTTTTGCCTTCAACTCAGTCCTCCAGGGAGAGTTCTGCACTGCTGGTGAATTGACCCCCATAAACTGCTGGGCCCTAACCTGAATCATAGTCATTACTCTGTCCCTACATGGGCCCAAATCCCAGGTATGACCAAACAATGAATTTGGGACACAAGACTGGTGCACGACTACTCAGCCGTGAATAGAAAAGGCAGTTGTGTGTTTGCAATGACTAGGATGGAGCTTGAGCATAGATTGTGGGCAAACACCCACCCTAACCCACACCATCACCCTAGAGGCCTAGGAAATACAATCCATAAGCCTCACCCTCACCTAACACTTGCCCTCAACTCAACCCTTTGGGGAGTGCTCCACATTACTGGCAAAGAGGTCACTACCATCTTCTGTTCCCTAATGCTAACCCTAGCCATGGCTCTGTTCCTACCCAAGCCAGAATACCAGGACTAAGGAAACAATGGATATGGGACACATGACTGATTCAACATTGCTCAGCCAGGCCTATAATACAAAATGGTGACATTTGGAAGATGGTGGTGTAGGAGAACGCTGGGATCACTGCGTCCTGCTGATCACTTAGATTCCACCCACGCCAGCCTAAATAACCCAGAAAACCACCAGAAGACTAGCAGAATGGATTCTCCGGAGACAAGCATAGACAAGAGGCCCCCGGAAGAGGGTAGGAAGGGCAGAGAGGCGGTATGTGCTACACAGACTGGCAGGAGGGAGCCAGGGCATTGGAGGGGCAGCCCGCCCAGCAAGACAGAGCCCCAGAGTCTGGTTTGCAAAAGCGGAGGGGCTGGATGTAGTGTGTTCTGACAGCCAGCGGGACTTAACATCTGGAATGTTAAGTCAACAGCTCTGCTCGGAGAGCGGGAGGGCTAGAGGACAACAGGAGGGAGAGGTGTTGAGCCCCGGAGGACAGGGTTCGGCTTGGTGGGGAGCAAAGGCACTGGGAAGCCCCATCTACCTTGCCCATCCCCCAGCCAAAATCCCAAAGGGAACCAGTTCCCGTCACGGAACTTGCTTGCACTGCGCAAACACCCAACGCTGTGCTTCTGTGGATCCATCCCTCTGAAGGGTCTGCCTCCCTCCCAGTGCTGCAGGTCCCCTCCTGAAGCAGATCAACAAGGGCAAAGTGAGCTGAGGCTGCCCCTCACGCCCCTGTGCACCTTGCGGATCCACCCCAGCTAATATGTCAGATCCCATCGACATATTGCAGTACCACAAGACTGGCAGTGTGCAAGTAGCCCAGACAGAGGCCACACCACTCCACAGTGAGTCCTGACCCTGGGAGAGGGGAAGATAAGGTACACACCAGTCTGACTGTGGCCCCAGCGGTGGGCTAAGGGCAGACATCAGGTCTGACTGTGGCCCCTCCCACCAACATAAGTTACTCCAGAAAGCACAGAGGAAGAGCCCTGCAGTTTTGCACCACTCCAGACTACCCAAAATGACGAAATGGAAGAATTCTCAAAAGAAACTCCAAGAGTTTTGAACTGATCAAAAACGATTTAAACAATATAACAGAAAATGATTTTAAAATAATAGTCATAAAATTAATCGCTGGGATTGAAAAAAGTATAGAGGACAGCAGAGAACCTATTGCTACAGAGATCAAGGGGCTAAGAAACAGTCAGAAGGAGCTAAAAAATGCTATAAATGAGCTGCAAAATAAAATGGAGGCAACCACAGCTCGGATTGAAGAGGCAGAGGAGAGAATAGGTGAATCAGAAGATAAAATTATGGAAAAAGAGGAAGCTGAGAGGAAGAGAGATAAAAAAAATCCAGGAGTATGAGGGGAGAATTAGAGAACTAGTGATGAGATAAAACGTAATAACATGCACATAATTGGGATTCCAGAGGAGGAAGAGAGAGAGAAAGGGGCTGAAGGTGTACTTGAAGAAATCATAGCTGAGAACTTCCCTGATCTGGGGAAGGAAAAAGGCATTGAAATCCAAGAGGCACAGAGAACTCCCTTCAGATGTAACTTGAATCAACCTTCTGTATGACATATCATAGTGAAACTGGCAAAATACAAGGATAAAGAGAAAATTCTGAAAGCAGCTAGGGATAAACATGCTCTAACATATAAAGGGAGACCAATAAGACCAGTAATGGATCTATCTACTGAAACTTGGCAGGCCAGAAAGGAATGGCAGGAAATCTTCAATGTGATGAACAGAAAAAATATGCAGCCCAGAATCCTTTATCCAGCAAGTCTGTCATTTAGAATAGGAGAGATAAAGGTTTTCCCAAACAAACAAAAAAACTGAAGGAATTCATCACCACTAAACCAGCCCTACAAGAGATCCTAAGGGGGATCCTGTGAGACAAATTACCAGAGACATCACTACAAGCATGAAACCTACAGACATCACAATGACTCTAAACCCATATCTTTCTAAAATAATACTGAATGTAAATGGACTAAATGCTCCAACCAAAAGACATAGGTTATCAGAATGGATAAAAAACCAAGACCCATCTATTTGCTGTCTACAAGAGACTCATTTTAGACCTGAGGACACCTTCAGGTTGAAAGTGAGGGGATGGAGAACTATCTATCATGCTACTGGAAGTCAAAAGAAAGCTGGAGTAGCCATGCTTATATCAGACAAACTAGACTTTAAATTAAAGGCTGTAACAAGAGATGAAGGAGGACATTATATAATAATTACAGGGTCTATCCATCAGGAAGAGCTAACAATTATAAATGTCTATGCACCAAATACAGAAATCCCCAAATATATAAAACAATTATTCACAAACATAAGCAACCTTATTGATAAGAATGTGGTAATTGCAGGGCACTTTAATACTCCACTTACAGTAATGGATAGATCATCTAGACACAGGATCAATAAAGAAACAAGGGCCCTGAATGATACATTGGAACATATGGACTTGAAAGATATATTTAGAACTCTGCATCCCAAAGAAACAGAATATACTTTCTTCTTGAGTGCACATGGAATCTTCTCCAAGATAGATCACATACTGGGTCACAAAACAGCCCTTCATAAGTATACAAGAATTGATATCATACCATGCATACTTTCAGACCACAATGCTATGAAGCTTGAAATCAACCACAGGAAAAAGTCTGGAAAACCTCCAAAAGCATGGAGGTTAAAGAACACCTTACTAAAGAATTAATGGGTCAACCAGGCAATTAGAGAAGAAATTTAAAAATATATGGAAACAAATGAAAATGAAAATACAACAATCCAAACGCTTTGGGATGCAGTGAAGGCACTCCTGAGAGGAAAATACATTGCAATCCAGGCCTATCTCAAGACACAAGAAAAATCCCAAATACAAAATCTAACCACACACCTAAAGGAAATAGAAGCAGAACAGCAAAGACATCCCAAACCCAGCAGAAGAAGAGAAATAATAAAGATCAGAGCAGAAGTAAACAATATAGAATCTAAAAAAACTGTAGAGCAGACCAACGAAACCAAGAGTTGGTTTTTTGAAAAAATAAACAAAATTGATAAACCTCCAGCCAGGCTTCTCAAAAAGAAAAGGGAGATGATCCAAACAGATAAAATCATGAATGAAAATGGAACTATTACAACCAATCCCTCAGAAATACAAGCAATTATCAGGGAATACTATGAAGAATTATATGCCAACAAACTGGACAACCTGGAAGAGTTCCTAAACACCCACACACTTCCAAACCTCAAACAGGAAGAAATAGAAAGCTTGAACAGACCCATAACCAGTGAAGAAATTGAATCAGTTATCAAAAATCTCCCAACAAATAAGAGTCCAGGACCAGATGGCTTCCCAGGGGAATTCTACCAGACATTTAAAGCAGAGATAATACCTATCCTTCTCAAGCTATTCCAAAAATAGAAAGAGAAGGAAAACTTCCAGACTCATTCTATGAAGCCAGTATTACTTTGATTCCTAAACCAGACAGAGACCCATTAAAAAAAGAGAACTACAGGCCAATATCCCTGATGAATATGGATGCAAAAATTCTCAGTAAGATACTAGCAAATCGAATTCAACAGCATATAAAAAGAATTATTCACCATGATCAAGTGGGATTCATTCCTGGGCTACAGGGCTGGTTCAACATTCTCAAATCAATCAATGTGATACATCACATTAATAAAAGAAAAGATAAGAACCATATGATCGTGTCAATCGATGCAGAAAGAGCATTTGACAAAATTCAGCATCCTTTCTTAATAAAAAACCTCGAGAAAGTCAGGATAGAAGGAACATACTTAAACATTACAAACGCCATTTATGAAAAGCTCACAGCTAATAACATCCTCAAATGGGGAAAAACTGAGAGCTTTCTCCCTGAGATCAGGAACATGACAGAGATGTCCACTCTCACCGCTGTTGTTTAACATAGTGTTGGAAGTTCTAGCATCAGCAATCAGACAACAAAAGGAAATCAAAGGCATCCAAATTGGCAAAGATGAAGTTAAGCTTTCACTTTTGCAGATGACATGATATTATACATGGAAAATCCGAGAGACTCCACCAAAAGTCTGCTAGAACTGATACATGAATTCAGCAAAGTCACAGGATACAAAATCAGTGTACAGAAATCAGTTGCATTCTTATACACTAACAATGAAGCAACAGAAAGACAAATAAAGAAATTGATCCCATTCACAATTGCACCAAGAAGCATAAAATACCTAGGAATAAACCTAACCAAAGATGTAAAAGATCTGTATGCTGAAAACTATAGAAAGCTTATGAAGCAAACTGAAGAAGATATAAAGAAATGGAAAAACATTCCATGCTCATGGATTGGAAGAATAAATATTGTTAAAATGTCAATACTACCAAAGCTATCTGCACATTCAATGCAATCCCAATCAAAATTGCACCAGCAGTCTTCTCGAAGCTAGAACAAACAAAAAATTTGTATGGAACCACAAAAGGCCCCGAATAGCCAAAGTAATTTTGAAGAAGAAGACCAAAGCAGGAGGCATCACAATCCCAGACTTAAGCCTCTACTACAAAGCTGTAATCATCAAGACAGCATGGTATTGGCACAAAAACAGACACATAGACCAATGGAATAGAATAGAAACCCCAGAGCTAGACCCACAAAAGTATGGTCAGCTAATCTTTGACAAAGCAGGAAAGAATATCCAATGGAACAAAGACAGTCTCTTTAACACATGGTGCTGGGAGAAATGGACAGCAACATGCAGAAGGATGAAACTAGACCACTTTCTCACACCATTCACAAAAACAAACTCAAAATGGATAAAGCACCTGAATGTGAGACAGGAAACCATCAAAACCCTAGAGGAGAAAGCAGGAACAAACCTCTCTGACTTCATCCGCAGCAATCTCTTACTCGACACATCCCCAAAGGCAAGGGAATTAAAAGCAAAAATGAACTATTGGGACCTCATGAAGATAAAAACTTCTGCACTGCAAAGGAAACAGTCACCAAAACTAAAAGGCAACCAATGGAATGGGAAAAGATATTTGCAAATGACATCTCAGACAAAGGGCTAGTATCCAAAATCTATAAAGAGCTCACCAAACTCCACACCTGAAAAACAAATAATCCAGTGAAGAAATGGGAAGAAAACATGAACAGACACTTCTCTAAAGAAGACATCCAGATAGCCAACAGGCACATGAAAAGATGCTCAACGTCGCTCCTCATCAGGGAAATACAAATCAAAAACACACTCAAATACCACCTCACGCCAGTCAGAGTGGCTAAAATGAACAAATCAGGAGACTATAGATGCTGGTGAGGATGTGGAGAAACAGGAACCCTCTTGCACTGTTGGTGGGAATGCAAACTGGTGCAGCTGCTCTGGAAAACAGTGTGGAGGTTCCTCAAAAAATTAAAAATAGACCTACCCTATGACCCAGCAGTAGCACTGCTAGGAATTTACCCAAGGGATACAGGAGTGCTGATGCATAGGGGCACTTGCACCCCAATGTTTATAGCAGCACTCTCAACAATAGCCAAATTATGGGAAGAGCCTAAATGTCCATCAACTGATGAATGGATAAAGAAATTGTGGTTTATATACAGAATGGGATACTATGTGGCAATGAGAAAGAATGAAATATGGCCTTTTGTAGCAACGTGGATGGAACTGGAGAGTGTGATGCTAAGTGAAATAAGCCATACAGAGAAAGACAGATACCATATGTTTTCACTCTTACATGGATCCTGAGAAACTTAACAGAAGACCATGGGGGAGGAGAAGGGGGGAAAAAAGTCAAAGAGGGAGGGAGCCAAACCATAAGAGACTCTTAAAAACTGAGAACAAACTGAGGGTTGATGGGGGGTGGGAGGGAGGGGAGGGGGGGTGATGGGTATTGAGGAGGGCACCTGTTGGGGTGAGCACTGTGTGTTGTATGGAAACCAATTTGACAATAAATTTCATATTTAAAAAAACAAAATGTTGACATTTGCTAAGACTGTTATGGAATCAGAGAGTATGATTCTGAGTGAAAACCTAATGCTAAGCGACATCATCAGCCTACCTCTAAAGTCTACCCTAATTCTGATTGACACTCACTTTATTTTTTTTTTTTTAATTTTTTTTTCAACGTTTTTTATTTATTTTTGGGACAGAGCGAGACAGAGCATGAACGGGGGAGGGGCAGAGAGAGAGGGAGACACAGAATCGGAAACAGGCTCCAGGCTCTGAGCCATCAGCCCAGAGCCCGACGCGGGGCTCGAACCCACGGACCGTGAGATCGTGACCTGGCTGAAGTCGGACGCTTAACCGACTGCGCCACCCAGGCGCCCCATGATTGACACTCACTTTAAATGAGCCTTCCCTATAGATTTTTCAACTGCCATCAGATAGGCCTTTAATGTTTTCCTCGCCCTAACCATAACCCTAGCCATGGCCCTGACCCTACTTGGGCATAAATGCTAGTTCTGAGGACACAATGTATTTGGGACACATGACTGATGCAAGATTACTCAGCCAGAAACAGAAAAGGAAGTTGTGACATTTGCAATGACTGGGATAGAATTCAAGTGTAGGATTGTGGGCAAACACCTAATCATAACCCATTCTATCAGCCTAGTCCTGAACACAATCCATATGCCTATCCTAACACTTGCCCTCAACTCAACCCTTTGGTAGTGCTTCAAAGTACTGGTGGACAGGCCACTACCATCCCCTGGTCCCACTGCAAATGGCACAATTTCTGGGGATTTGGGCCTAGGTAGGGTCAGTGTCATGACTAGAATTAGGGTTAGCACCTAGTCAGATGGTAGTTGTCAATCCACAGGCAGTGCGGAACCCTCCACAGAGGGTTGAGTTGAGGGCAATGGTCAGGGTGAAGGTCAGGCTTAAGTCTAACTGAATAGCATTTGGGCCGTTCTTCCATTGTCCCAGTGTTTTTTGAAGAATAGAGCCTGGCTTCCACTGAGATGACTGATCCACACCAACCTCCTGGTCAAATGGTGACTTGGTCTCACCACTAGTGTCTCTTTTTTTGCAGTATGTGTAGGCTGAGAATCTTTAAGTTCTGCTCTTGTCTGCTCAGCAATTCCACCTTTAAGTCATTTTTTTTTCCACATTTCACCATTAGCTATTAGGAGGAGCTGAGCCACACCTTCCACACTTTATTTAGAAATCTCTTCAGCTAGGGGAGCCTGGGTGGCTCAGTCAGTTGAGCCTCCGACTTCGGCTCAGGTCATGATCTCACAGTTTGTGGGTTCAAGCCCTGTGTTGGGCTCTGTGCTAACAGCTCAGAGCCTGGAGCCTGCTTCAGATTCTGTGTCTTCCTCTCTTCCTGACCCTCCCCTGCTTACGCTCTGTCTCTCCCTCTCTCTCTCTCTCAAAAAATGAATAAACATTTACAAATTTAAAGAAAAAGAAATTTCTTTAGCTAAACATCCAGTTTCATCACCTGCAAGGTCCACATTTCATGAAATATCAGTACACAAACACAATTCAGCCAAGTTCTTTGCCACTTTACAGCAAGGATCACTTTCCTTCAGCGTTCAACAACAAGCTCTTCATTTCTGTGTGCCATCACCAGAATGGCCTTCACTATCCATATATCTACCATTTATGACCACTAGGGGTTCTCTAAGAAGATGGAGGCTTTCTCTATAACTCTCTTGTTTTCTTTCTGAACTCTTACCAGAATTATTTTTTAAAGGTTCATTTGTGGAAATGTAGGCATCTCATTTTCTAGCATGCATCTCAAAACTCTTCTAGCCTCAACCCATTGCCCGTTTCCAAAGCCACTTCCACATTTTTAGGTATTTATTACAGCAGTGTCCCATTTCTTGGTACCAATTCTGACTTAGTCTATTTGGGCTGCCATAGACTGGGTGGATTAAACAACAAATATTTCTTTCTTACAGTCCTGGAGACTGGGAAGTCCAAGAACAAGGCACAGGCAGATTTTGTGTTTGCTGAGAACCCTTTTTCTGTTTCACAGACCGTCATCTTCTCACTGTGTCCTCACATGCAGAAAGACAGCAAGAGAACTCTCTGGGGTCTCTTTTACAAAGGCACAATCCCGTTCATGAAGGCTGTATCCTATGACCTTAACACTCCCCAAAGCCCTACCTCCCCATACCACCACGGGGTTAGGAATTCAACATATGAATTTGGAGGAACACAAACATTCAGACCATACCAGCCTCCTTGCCATCACTTGGTATTACCAGGCTTCTAAATTTTAGTCATTCTTCACAGTGTGTGGTGGTATCATATTATGATTTTAATTTCTATTTATATTATTTTAGTTTGCCCTGAATAACTTTCTTATTGTGCAGATCTGCTCATGAAGAATTCTCATGGTTTTTGTTTGTCTGAAGTCTTCGTCTTTAGTTTTAAGAGAGGGGAAAGGTAATTTGGGGCCTCAGTTCCTCTTACCTACTTCTCACTAAGCAGAGCTCCTATGCATCTCTGCCACATGGTTAAGACGTTTGTGCAAAGCCCCAGATGCACTCCCTGTCCTTAGAGGCTTCTTGGAGAATCTGGCTGGGAAGTCCTGATTCCTTTGATCTCTGTTTGTGTTAGTGAATATAAGGTGGGATCTATGTGGGTTTGCAAGTGGGAGAGGGTATGAAAAAAGAAAAGTGTGGAGTTTGGGTGGTAGGATGAGTGTGTTCATAAAACAACAGTGACTTCTTTTGTCTGTGCTCTCCTAATGGTTCTGGGACAGGGAATAATACAATTATTCTTTATCCCTTTTGTTTTGGGGTTTTCCTTGAAGTCTAATTATAGGTCAGACTGTTATTGTCTAGAATTGGGGAATGAATATCATTTCACTGTTATAAAATAACATGCAAAGAGCTGGAAACTGATTACTCCACCTGAACCTTAGGCCTCTTTTATTTGACTCCCACCGACAACCCTAATCACTTTAACAACTGAACTACTTCAATACCAGAGGAGAAATAAAGGGGAGCAGATGAGAACAAGGCAGTAGGTCACCTAAAAACACCAATCTCAGACACTTCTGGTGCTGGCCCTGGGACCCCATGCCCTGGGGAGGGAAAGAGGTGTTAGGGCTGCAGCAAGAAGCTGAGATTTGGCAAAGCAGCAGAGAGCCCAACCTTTATGAATCTCCCGCCTCTCACAATTGCAACACGTAGCTCATGTTGGGCGATTAGATCCCTCTGCCTGCCCCATCATGGCACTGGAGAAGGTGCAGGGCAGTGGCTCAGGCCCTAGTTAGTAACCCCACGCTCCCGAAGTACAGTTAAGCTTTCATCAGCTAATGTGGGTGGTCAGTTTGTAGCTGGAACTCCATCCACTAGGAATGCCAGGAAGCGCGGGGCAATAGGTATCCTGGAGTTGTCCCCGGAGAGCTAGTTGCCTTTGGGGCCCCCTGCTGATATGCACCTTGCTTTTGTGCAGGAGACACTCCCACCTCGCTCTACACGCTCTTTCCTGCCTCTTGGCGGTGTTCGATGTGCGGGCCAGCTTCTTGTGTTTACTTTTCCTGGCACTGCGAGACAGCCTTGTCTCCAACCAAGAATGGGGTGGAGTTTACTCCAATTCCGCTGAAGCACACCTACTCCAGGACCAGTCTGGGCCTGGAGCGCCCTCTGGCGGTGCTGGGTGCCGGGTCTGGACCTCCGCGCACAGCGCCAGCCTTTGGGTTTGGTCTTCTGAATGCGCTGGACAGCGCCTGCCCGATGGTGGAGCTCTGAAAACCTTTCTGCCTTGATTATTACCTCACCCCTCTCCAGGTCATACACGGGGAGGCGCAACGCAGCCTTAGACAGCTGCTAGGATGGGCGTGGTGGGCGTCCAGGGAGAACCAGCGTGCTGCTAAGCATAGCTTCGTCAGTGTGGACATGTAGTTGCTGGGCCTGGAGTCATACCTGTCATTTTTCTCTCAACTGACCACTGCCAAGAGGGCTTGCTTGACTTCTTGGTGTTCCCCAGCCTCATCACCATCATAGCTGAGTCACTTCTTTTCCTGGACATTGGAGCAGGAGGGGTGTGGCTGTCTGGGGGAGCTGGGGGGGTCTCCCAGAGTAGAAGGCTATCTTTACTGCGAGAAGTGTGCATGGGAGAAATTCCAGAAACTTTCACTTTTTGCTGATGTCATAATCTCTGGACCCAAAGGTAGAGGAATCAGCATGGTTTGGATATGGGTGAGATGGGGTTGAGCCCTGAAAATTGTGGAGACTTTCCATGGTCTCAGCCTCCAAACACAACTCACAGGAAAAGTCTGGATTGGGCAGTGGTGATGTCCATACTCAGAGAATTTCTACTGGGTGCCAGACAGGGCACAGGATTCAAGTGTGGCCGGGACAAATCACTGACCTTCTCTGGCCTTCCCAGGTATGCGTGGACCTTCTGGAATGGCTCTGGTATGTATGCTAGAGAATGCTTCTGAGTGTTGGGTCAGGGTAGACATGTCTTAGATTTCAGGCCAGTACTGGTCTACACAGGGGCAACTGCATGCCAAGGCAGGTAGGGACCCATGCTACTTCAACACTAAAGACTGGACAGCATCCTAGGGACAGTTTGGCAAAGCCAAGGGAGGGATGGATAACTGTTCTGCCCACCTGATTGTGGCCCATAGAGGCTGATGGCAGAACCCTTTTGGAGGGGACTGAGTTTTGGGACCCTGGCCTTGAGGGACTTGGGGCCTGACACCTGCACTTATAGGGTTCGGACCCAAGTTCCAGGAATTACAGACTCTGGATATCACATAAATAACCCTCTGTAGTGCTTCAAGTTACAAACATTTTTACACATGGTGTTCTCTCTGCTTCTCAACAACTCAGGAAGATAGACCTGAAAATCCACACTAACAGGTAAGGATCCTCAGAGAGGGTAAAAGTCACATAGCCAGGGAGAGGTTTGAACCAAGACTTAAACAGCTACCTTAGCCATAGCAGATTTATCCACAAAGACAACGACAGTCATGTGGGGCCCTTAGAGTAGTGGGATCCTGTGTGCTGATGGGCCAACACAAAGGAGGAGGCACTTAGGAGTGAGAATGACTTATGGCCCTAGGTGGGCACAATGTGGGGTGGGAGCCCTGGTTAGGCTGGGCAGTACTGAGGGCTTCAAGGAGACATAGGCTGTCAATAAAACACGATCGTCTATTCCCAAAGCCTGAGGTGCCACTCAAGGCCCATCACAGTTTACCTATCCAGACTTATTAGGCCAGGTCCCCATCTTTGGGCCAGAGCTCACTCATCTGTTCCCTGACCAAGATATCCCACGCAGGGCTGTGACTTGGGTGAGTCAAGTGAAGAGTGTATGTTGTGAAATTTGAAGAGGCACTCTCTCAGGGCTGTGCAAGTGCAGGCTAACACCGGCAGGACCCTAAGACAGAGTCTCTTCTCTTTCACCTCTCTCTCCTGCCTTAGGTCTAAGCTTTGAACTCCCAGAGGGAAGAGGCTGTGGCTGCTACTGCCTGGGTGTCCCCAACCCAGCCTCTGGGCAGTGCAGTGCTGTCACTTGGAGCTCAATAAACATTTGGCAGTTGTCAAGTCTCATCTTTCTTCCCTGAGAGAAAAAGGGCCTATGCTGGGAAAAGCACATGTACGCCACTCGATCTAACCGATGGATCTAATTGGCCAGGGTCTGGACTTCTCATTTGCTAGACATAAGCAAATGAGATGTGGGGGGCCAGGGTAGGGGTGAGAACCCAGTGCCCTTGCAAGATTCAGAAAGTCCAAGCCAGAAGGTAAAGGACATTTAGTCCCACGTATTCTTTTTACATGTGGGGCAACAGAGCTGGAGAGTGACAGTGACTTGCTCCAAGCCACAGAGTACCTTAGAGACAGGGACAAGGCTACATAACAAGTTCTCCGACGACAACTGTGACCTAATCCTGGAAGCCAAAGCAGCTATTGGATGCACATCGAGTGTATCGACTGTCTACTTATCAGGACTGGAGGAATGAGCAGGATCGATCCATTGCTTTTGACTGCCAGTAAGTGCTGCTCGCCGATTGGTCCGGTTTAAGGAAACGGGGGGGGGGGCGTGCACGTGGTACCCTCGGTCAGAGACTGGCGCTTTCGGGTGAGAGTGAGGCCGGGGAGCGACCATGGCGTTGCTGAATAGTAGCGCTGTCGTCTGCGTGATTTGCTTGGAGAAACCCAAATACCGCTGCCCCGCCTGCCGTGTGCCCTAGTAAGAGTGGGGGTCGTGGGGGAGGAGGCCGGGTGGGGCCTGCGGGGCGGCTCGGGGACCCGGCGGGGGCTGCGGGAGGGTCCGCGCGGCTTTCCGGGCCGACGAGGTCGTGGCCTCTGTTGTTGCAGCTGCTCCGTGGGATGCTTCCGGAAGCACAAGGTCAGGCCCTGCCCCCCCCCCCCGAACTCCCGAGTGCTGGCAACCCCAGTCAAGCCCTGCCTCGCCCCAGGGGGAACCTCTACCTGTGAATGCTTCCTCGGGTTTCGAACAGTGAAAACTTTTGCTCTGCCTTTTCTTTTATAGACTTTTTTTTTTTTTTTTTTTTTAAACAGTGAGTGGACTGCTTTGGCTGTCAGAGTCGACCCTGGTAGTTTCTTCATCTTAGTATTTTGACGCAGAAGCTGCTCTTGCTGAGGTTAACAAGAACGTTTTCTTTCCTTTAAAATGTTTTGTTAGTGGGATGCCTGGGTGGCTCGGTCGGTTAAGCGTCCGACTTCGGCTCAGGTCATCATCTCACGGTCCGTGAATTCGAGCCCCGCGTCGGGCTCTGTGCTGACGGCTCAGAGCCTGGAGCCTGTTTCAGATTCTGTGTCTCCCTCTCTCTCTCTGCCCCTCCCCTGTTCATGCTCTGTCTCTCTCTGTCTCAAAAGTAAAAATAAAACGTTAAAAAAATTTTTTTTTAAATAAAATCTCCTTTAAAAAAAAAAATGTCTTGTTAGAAACGAGGTAGATCTGTTCACCGTAAAGAGTGATTAGTCTACATTTTAACTCCAATTCGGGGTCTCTTAGCCCTCAGGGACCCTTTCCAACGACCTTATGCTGGGTTGACTCTTTTGTTAAAGTTCCTCATTGGTTTCTTGCCTCTAGTGTCCTCCCTTCCAGACTCGGACTCAGTGGTCTTTTTCAAGCTGCTTCCCTCCCCGTTTTTGTTTTTTACCCCTAATGTCCCTGGAGCATTTTCAAAGGAAACTTTTTGGTTCAAGATAGACAGGAAAGAAGTAGAACTGCTTTGCTGGAAATACGGTTGTGGAGCCGGGATGGGTAGGCTTTGCTCTGGCTGTGCAGCCCAGGGTGGCCCAAGAACCCCTAAGGCAATCTGAGGTAATCTGGAGCTTTTAACTGTGTGGCCCTGCTGCTGCCAAGGTTTTTCCTGAAGTGCACATTTGAGTAATTCATTCCCTTGAAAACTCCAGCCACTCTAGCAAAGGAAATTAGTTGGTGGTTCTTAACTTGGGTATTGCTCTCCCTAGGGAGATGCACTGTTACAATGTTTCTGTTTCACAGTAGCTGATGAGGGTTGGGGGCACTTCTGGCAATTGGTATTGACTCAGATAAACACCCTGTGGTGTGTGAGACTCACACCATTTCGGCCCTGAATACCACAGTGCCCTTGATGAGGGAGAGACACTGGTCTTGGGAAGAAAGGCCAATCTTCTGTGTGGCATTCTTTTGTTCTTCCTCCACTTGTGTGGGCCCCAGCCTCCTGCCAGGCCTGCCCTCTCAATCAGCTGGTAGTTGCTTATCACCATGTCCTTGCACCTGACCCTATTCTTTCAGGGGTCTGGTCCAGCCATAGACCTTTCCCTCTGCCAGGAATGCTCTTTCCACCTGGCAGTGCCTCCTCTTTGTCTCCCAGCCCTCTCAGGTGACGTAGATCAGACTCTTCTCCATCTCTCTAGCCACCATCCCTAAGACTCAGCCCATTGAGGTGGGCCTGATGACTTCCATCTGTGTAATCCCAGTGGCACGTGGCACATGCAAATTTGGTATCTGAAACTGCTGAGAAAATAGTTTGGTAATTGAAGTCAGTGTGCCACTTGATCTTGGTGAAAGCCCTGTTAAGTTCAGCAGGGTAAGGAGAATGGGGATGGACCCTCGGGTGCATGAGGCCTATTTCCTCCACCCTCTGCCAAGCTCAGGGTTGCTTGTTTTCTGGATACTGCCCTTTGATTTGAACCCTCACTTCCTTTGCATCCATCCGTCTTCATCCCCACCCAAATCCCTTACCTGGAACATACCTAGGTGCTGCTGGCTTGGTGGAGAGATGTGGCCTTGTCGTTAAAGTACAAGTGAGGTGCATCTGATTTGTGTCTCTTTCAGAGCAGTACAACTCTAAAACTCTTATTGAGAAAAAAAGATCAGCTGTTACTGCAAAAACTATAAAGCCTGCAGAAGACAAAGGTGGATTGGTTGATTTCAAACCAGCCAACCTAGGAAAAGGTTTCAGGTAAAAGAAGCCGAAAGGAAAGAGATGTGGGTTAGGGCAGGGAGTCAGGAATGATGGCACCTTCCTTAGCCTGGAGCACCAGGAGTGGGGCACCTGTTATGTATTATAGAGCAGCCTGAAGGTATTGTTAAGGACAAGAAACAAGGGGGGCAGAGGGGATAGATGCTGTAGCTGTAGTTTGGGAATGAGGGGTGGACCCTGCTGGCAGGATCCTTCTCCAGTCATGGCTTCAGTTCTCCCTCCACAGTCCTGGCTGGAGCTGTCAGTTCACCTGAGCTAGGCTCAGATGGGCGGCTGCCTTTGGCATAGGTCACCTTCCTGCTGCTGGGGGCTCCTTGGGATTTATTGGGAGAGTGGGCTGTCATCTCATCCATCTATCCAGACTTCAGTATCTCCTGGGTGTCATGCCAGTCTTTGAAAGCAGTCCCTCCTGGTGCCTGAATATTCACAGCATGGGGATAGCCTGTTTCTGCCCTTTGAGAAACTTCTTTGTTGGGTTCAGGCAGTGCCAGAAATTTCTGGCCATGCTGAAAGCACAGGGCATTCATGTTAGCAGGTTTTTATAGAACACCTAGTTTTTTGGCCCCTGACAAGGCAGGAGCCATAGTGAGGGGAACTGGGTGATAGGAATTAGAAAATCAGGCTCCTGGCCTAAAGAACACAGAAACATGTAGAACAATATGTGAATACTAGGATGTATTTATTAAAGTCACTAATTCTTTGCTTTCACTTTCATTCCCTTTCTAAAAAGAGAAATGTTGGTACAGTTATAAATTCCAGAAAATATTACTTTTGTCTACACCTACTTACTCCTGTCACTTGTGTGCACATTTTTAATCTACTGCAGTAGTTGTTAAAATCTGGCATCTAGGTTTTGTTTCTAGTCCTAATTAGTTGGGTTCTGTATTCCTTAGATGATGATGACTCTGTAGATGATTTTCTCAATAGTGATGAGGAAAAGGACAGTTTCTTTGCAGAATTTCAAGAATTTAGGTAAGTCTGTGCTGTGTTTACTTCTTTGTCAACCACTGATATATTTAATCCAATGTGTAGAATGTGATTTTGTTATTAATAAGTAGTTGATCCTTGAACTGTGCAGGGGTTGCATGCCCCCCTCCCCCCCAACTATCATGCAGTTGAAAATCTATATAACTTTTGACTCTCCTAGAATTTAACTACTAATAGCCTAGTGTTGACTGGAAGCCTTACCAATAACATAGTTGATTAACACATTTTGTATATGTATTATATGCTGTCTTCTTACAATAAATAGGAAAAGGAAATGTTAAGAAAATCATAAGGAAGAGAATACACTTACAGCACTGTATTTATGGGAAAAAAATCTGTATAAGTGGGCCTGTGCAGTTCAAGCCTGTTGTTCAGGGTCAGCTGCACTTGAGTATGGCATGCAGAGCCCTTCAGTTGCATGATTCTGTGAATATTTACTCAGGGCTTCAACACCTCCCAGCCTGCCTACAACTCTCTTGCCCTGGAATCCTACTGGGTTTGTGGGTTAGCAAAATTCTCTTCCTTCAAGCCTTGGTTCAGGTTACCCTTCCTTATCTAAACTTCACTTTTTGTCTTTCTCAGAAGTAAGCATTTTTTCACCTTTCCATGGGGCCTTGTAATGTACCACTTATTTTATAGTAATTTCTCTCTCCCACACTAATTTGTAGGGCAAGGGCCTGCATTTATTCCCATGTCCCCAGTGCTCCGTATATAGTCTAGCCATTAATGTGGACAGGGCAATCCCAGGATCTGGTTTTTCAGAGGGATGTGGGTGTTAACAGTGCCCAGCATTTGTGTAGGACTGTGCGGTCAGCCCTTATAGCAGTTCTGTGTGTGATTAGTGGACCAGTGTAATTCCTAAAGATAGATGGGAGTTTCATTGTTCTCATCGTAGGCTGACTCTGCTTGGCACCCACTCCCATGGTAGTGATTAGTTATACTGAGGGTGAAGCGGAGATATGAGGGTAGATATGAAAAGTTGTGTAAACTGCAAAAACACGCAGATATGAGTGTCCGTTCATTGCTACTGATCCTGCTTTGTGAGGATCAAGCACTTGCTTAAACAACATTCAGGGTATGTAGTGTAACTGTCCTTACCCAGTGAGAACCTTCAGGCCTATGAAGAACAAAAACATGCCAACAGCTTAATGCTATTGTTTTCTGTATTTATCCCAGTAAGCTATTTTTTCCTAGTTGAAATGGCCTAAAGTTAAACTATTTACAGAGATGTCATGAACAAGAATCTGTGATGGCGTTTAACTTGGAAATCGTCTGATAGGCTGATCTCACCTTATTTATGTGAAGCATTGGTTCAGTTCTTGGTTTTAAAGGTTAAAGGGATACAGTTCTTGATATTTATTACATTAGATACATTTAGCTTTTAACTATCTCCATCTGTTCCACTGAACTCACATTGGCTTTCTTGTTCATTTTTAAGGGGAGTCTGCAGCATTAAGAAGCCTACTGTTCAGGGGCGCCTGGGTGGTTCAGTCGGTTAAGTGTAAGTGTCCAACTTCGACTCAGGTCATGATCTCGCAGTTTGTGAGTTCAAGCCCCACATCGGGCTCTGTGCTGACACCTCAGAGCCTGGAGCCTGCGCCTGCTTCAGATTCTGTGTCTCCTTCTCTCTCTGCCCCTCCCCCACTTGTGCTCTGTCTCTATCAAAAATAAATGTAAAAAAGAAGCCTGTTCAGTCCACACCTTAGACAGTTGATGGTCAGCCTCAATCAGGGGGACAAGGCAAAGCTCATGAGGGTCTACATGCAGGAGCCCTTGTTTGTGGAGTTTGCTGACTGCTGTTTATGGATTGTGGAACCATCCCAAGATAAGGATTCTTAAGATAGATTATTGTGTTGCTTGCTCAATCATGTGCATAGCACTCAGAACCTGCCCACTCCTCCTCCCAGGAGAACAGCTAGTGTGGGGCCCTGAGCAGGAGTGTGACTTCCAGGGTATAGGCCAACTGACCTAGGGTAGGCTGCACAAGTCTTTATCTCAAGTCCCATGGGCGTGGATTTCAGATAAGATGTGGATACTCAACATGGCAAACCCTTTATGGAGAGAGAACTTGACATTTGGGTGGTTGTCTTTAAATGTTTTAATTTGGGTACAGGTTAGACATCACATACGATACTGTTTGCAAGTTTTATACCCATTTGAGTTAAAACTTGCTCACTGTTGCTAAATAAAATCAAGATATGGTTATTCTCTGGTAAATTGCATTGTTCATCCTTAGGTTATAAATGCTTGAAATTACATTAAATAAACCAACGTACTAAATAAGGTTTTGTTCTTTTTAAAGGAACTAAATGCAAATAACCCAGTCGAAATTTTGGGGTTAACTTCAAGCTGACATGGCCTGTTCTATTTGCAGGGAATCGCAAGTGCCCCGGTGCAGTGATGAACCACACCAGTGAGTCGGATCTATGAAGGTAGTAAAATGTGGGAAGTTCTCTGTGGCCCTGAGGTTTCTTAGTCCTGGTTTGGTAACCAACCCATGACACCTGTCAGGGCTTGAGATGTAGATGGGAGCCCCATGCCACTGGTGGCTGTGGCAGCTCTAGGTTGCAGGCGGGAGCTGTCACTTGTTCACGTGTACTTAATGTTGCTGTGGGAGCAGTTTGGCAGCTTAGTGTTGATCGAATGTCTTTGGCAAGGCAGCTGGCAGGAAAAGGCCTTTTGGACACAAAGGCACTGAAAGATTGCTCAGCCTAGTGAGGCTAGGATGTCAGAATAACTCACATGTGGCCCAGGCTGTGTCTTTCCAGCAGAATCTGATTAAAGCCAGTAACACTGTGGAGTGAAGGTTCAGGGCAGATGTCAGCATAAGGCAGTGGAGACTTCCTGCAGTGGAACTTGATCGAGCCCTAGGGAGAGAGATACAGCTTACCTCTGGTTCCTAGGAGTGCCAGCTGTACGGGTGCCTAGAGCAAATGCTAGAAATGCAGGTATGGACAAGTACTGGTATCATTCAGTTAACGTTCTTTTCTCATTCTAAACCAGTGGCAAAGTCCAGAGTCCAAATATTTAATTTTATATTAAAATACAGAATTTCACATCCATTCTGTGTGATGCACAAGGGAGCTCTCCCCTACAAGGAGTATTTATTAACTGTCATACTCGTAAAACTGTTTACAACTGGAAGAGCAAACAGTTACACTGCTGTTTATACTCTGGCTAGCCTGCATGCTGTCATGGGAGATTTCATCCAGATTATGCCCTAGAGTAATTCCTCTGGGATGGAAATTCACTGTTTCCTTCTGTTTGCCTTGTCAGTGTCACTTAATCCTTGCTGTGACCCCATGTAATAGGTGAGTATTAGCCCATGTTCTACGCTGGCTGACTTTTACTCTGGCTGCCCATACTATAGAAATGGAGCTCTTGGACCACTGACTTACCTGCTTGTCATTTGCTCTGCTGGAACAGGAGATAAACCAAATGATAATTTGACAAAAGCGTTAAACCCAGTGCTATTTGAGGGAATAAGCTATCATCATAACCCAAATTTTTAAAAAGTGTGACTAATTAAGTGGAGATTCAGAGGAGATGCTAGAACACTCAGAGGCAGTTTTTAAAAAGTTGAAAGGGCTCTGGAAAATTCCTAGTTGTAATGATGGTAACAACCCGCCTGCAGCCAGCTGGGAAGCGCAGGCTTCTGGTTTCCTGAGCAGCATCAGGATGGCTCTGGTCCTAACATTAGTCCTGTTCCCACTGGGGACTCATGGGCTTTGCCTCCTGCTTTCTACAAGGGACCCAGAGCCATGGTGGACAGGACCACCATCCTGTCACACAGCTTACCTGAGGCAGTGCTCGGATGGATGTGACACCAGCTTGTTCTTGTGCCGTCTGGACTGCGTAGCTACTGGGGTTGCCCATGGGGAGCTGGAGGCAGGCCCAAACCACCAGCTTCCTCTGAAAGCCACGTACACCCACAGCTGCATTGGCCAAGACCAGGCCCAGGGGCCAGAGGCGGATTATTGCTTCCAGGAGGCTGGTCTGTGCCTGGGGCAGCAGGAGGGAGCCCAAGGGAAGGGGAACTTGAGACACGTGTTTTTCTTGCACACCATCCAGTTCTTTAGAAGCAAGGAAGGCCATTCTGATCTTAAAAAAAAGAATGCCACTTTATAGCTTTCAATTGATTAGCTCTCTTAAGGGAAACCAAAACTATCTTTAATAAAACAGCTTAACAAGGTAAACTGAAGGGCACCTGGCTGGTGAACAGCTAGATACCTTCAACTAGACTGGCACCATGTGGCAGAACTTTACATCCAAGGCAGATGTACTTAGGTCTTACATGTGCTACTTTAAAAATAATAACCTTAAGATCTAATTGATATGCCACAAAATTCACCCCTTTAAAGTGTATATATAATTCCGTGGTTTTTAGTATATTTCCAGAGTTGCTTATGCCACTTTGTGTCCAAACCACCCTGCAGTGTCGGTGGTATTTTATACAAGAAAGCATACCAGTGTGCAGTGGCAGGGTCAGCATTCCACCCTGGGGCCACCTGATACCAGACTACCCACTGCCCGTCCTGACTGCTGGAGTCAGATACTCACCCTCCACTTCTGCCATGTGCGTTTGATGGCCGTGGCAGCTGCGTGCATTCTCTGGATGTGTTTCCGAGCTAACCAGGAACGAATGGCTAAGGTGTTTTGCCCAGAAACAAAGAAGTAAATGAAACGTTTAGAACTGTTAGTAGCCTGGCTCTGCAGCAACACCCAATCTGCTGAAGAAGTTTGGAATAGATACTTTTTCAATGAATGGCTACCTTGTGCCACTATGTAGGGTAAGGAGCTAATAAAGAGAATACCTCAAGAAAACCTGGCTCTGAAGAACACCCCTCACACTGTTTAGACTGGGAGAGACCCTACCTGGAAAGGCAGCTGGGAGGCTTACCTGCCTCAGGCTTTGGCTGGGGCAATGCCCAGGGGAGAAGAAGTGTCTCTTATCTGGGGAGTCTTCAGTTGAATTTGTTTGCTGGCTTTATGAATTCACAAATGGTGACCCCACCATGCACCCACATGTTGGTAAAGGTAATGACTACTGGATGGCAGACTGGTTGGCAATTTTTGTTTCCTTCTCTTGCAATTTCAGCATTTTCTGGTTCTTTATGGTACCATCATATTCAGAAAAAGGACCATTCCATTAAATATTAATATTTGGGTTCTAGAAAACTAAAAAGTTTAAAGACCAATCTAAATCTTGTTATTTCACCAACCCTGACGGTTCTATAATGTTTCCTTATGCAACTGTTTTATGCCTATACACACAGAAACACGCCTGAGGAAGGTGGCATCGCCCTTGACGTGTGGTTTGGCATCCTGGTTTGAACGGAATGCTAGAAGTAGTTTTGGTTAAATTTAAAATATTACTCAAGGGGCGCCTGGGTGGCTCAGTCAGTTGGGTGTCCGACTTCGGCTCAGGTCATGATCTTGCGGTCTGTGAGTTCGAGCCCCGCGTCAGGCTCTGTGCTGACAGCTCAGAGCCTGGAGCCTGTTTCCGATTCTGTGTCTCCCTCTCTCTCTGACCCTCCCCCGTTCATGCTCTGTCTCTCTCTGTCTCAAAAATAAATAAACGTTAAAAAAAAAAATCTTGGGGTGCCTGGGTGGCGCAGTCGGTTAAGCGTCCGACTTCAGCCAGGTCACGATCTCGCGGTCCGGGAGTTCGAGCCCCGCGTCAGGCTCTGGGCTGATGGCTCAGAGCCTGGAGCCTGTTTCCGATTCTGTGTCTCCCTCTCTCTCTGCCCCTCCCCCGTTCATGCTCTGTCTCTCTCTGTCTTAAAAATAAACGTTGGGGAAAAAAAATTAAAAAAAAAAAATCTTAAAAAAAAAATAATAAAATAAAATATTATTCAAAAAGACTTCTTAGCTGGGGCTCCTGGGTGGCTCAGTCTGTTAAGCATCTGACTTCAGTTCAGGTTATGATCTCGTGGTTCATGAGTTCGAGCTCCGCGTCAGGCTCTGGGCTGACAGCTCAGAGCCTGGAGCCTACTTCAGATTCTGTGTTTCCCTCTCTCTCTCTGCCCCTCCCCCACTCATGCTCTGTCTCTCTCTCAAAAATAAAAAACATTAAAAAAAAAAAAAAGATTTCTTAGCTGCATCATAAGAGCGGTCCATAATAACAGCTGTCAGATATTTGGGTTGTTATTCTAGTATTTTTATTTTCAAAATAAGACTGCTGTGAACATGGTTCCTATATCTCTTCCTTTAATGAATCAAAACTGAAGGTCAGTTTTACCTTCTTACACTCAGCAGGTAATGATTTATCATATAGGCAAAGGAAGACGGCATAAACTGCTCTCTAGGTCTGGGAAAGGGGAATTAAAGGCAAATTTTTAGCCTCTGCTGCCTACAGAGCACCCCACCCTTATTTGTGATGTGACCTGGCTTCCATTAAACTGGAGAGACACTCTGGATGAGGTGAATCAGGATTCAAGTCCCAGGGTACCATAGGCTTGTGCTGTCAAGGTCTTGACGCTGGGACACAGCTTTAGTATATGGGGGTTCAAGCAGCAGCATTTCAAAGGAAACCTGTAGTGTGCAAGGTCTGCAGCAGCTGACAGGGACTGCATCCAGGTCCGTCTGCTGGCCTGGAACCGTGGCTGTGTGCCCAAGAGCCCCACCCCTCCTACCTGCCTGGATGAGCGTGGCGGCCTGCCTCTGCCTCTCCTGCTTGCGGTGCCGGTGTCGCCTCCAGCTTCCCTGGATGCAGCAGGCACACTGCTCTAGCACCTGGGCACGCCCACATTCCAGAAGCTCCAACTGAGAGGAGGGGTATCCACTGAAGTCTGCAGCCTCTCCTCCCACTGCCCTGAGGTGAACCCACACTCTGTCCTGCTAAGCAGAGCACGCAGCTAGTGAACTACCCTCCTCATCACAAACCAGCTTACCATGGAGTCAGTCATAAACACTTTGGTCCTGCCACAATGCACTGGGACTGGTGTGGCCTCGGCTGGGTCACCAGGTGTGGCTGCTGCCTGAGTTAGAGCTGGAAGAGTATGGAGGATGTCCTGGAGAAGAGGTTGCAGTGTGGCTCCCTTGGTATGTGGAGACCATTCTATGGGATGGGAGACAGAGGTCTCATCAGCTCTTGGTCATCTACACGCTTCTGTGGACTTAAGAAACTGGTTCTGGTCTCCCCATACTCCATAGGCTTCTTTGCTGCTGTTCTTGCCTCTAACCACTTCCACCTTTTTTGGGGGCAGAGGTGACCCCTCTGTTGTTCTTCAGGCCCCTGGCTATTCTGAGGAATACTGGAAACCCCACTTGTGGCTGGCCCACAGCCTCCATTTCTGTGGGTCCCCCAGGCAAGCTGGCAAAGGGCAGCTGGTGCCTGGATTCCAACCTCCAACCAGCCAGCATCTGTTCCAAAGCCCCAAATATGCCGAGGGCCAAGCAGGGCAGGTGGACCACTCCCTAAGCCCCTCACCCCTTAACTCCCTGCCATGTATGGGAAAAGGGAGAACACCTCCCAGTCCCAGGGAGGCCCAGCAGGTCCCCATGTCACATTGTGCATAGCTGGCTCTTGCAGAGGGAGGATTTACCTGAGGGCTCTGACCACCTTTTGCTGCCCAGTGCCTCTCTGGAGACAGAGGCTGCCAAAGAAGACGCCGCAGACGAGAAATCCCAAAATCAACCAGGGGCGAATGGGGCTTTGGGCACAAGACACAGAGCAGTAGAGCAAATCATGAGAGGAGAAGGAAAGAGGTGGAGAAAAAGAATGAAAGGAAAGTGATAAAACTAAGCCCAAGAGAGGAAGGAAATCAGGACTGTCCCAGGCCTGACAAGCCCCAAGGTAAGGCTGTGTGGGTGCAAGCAGATGCTGCTGGGCTAGGGTCCTACTGGGCATTGGTCTCATACTCTGTCCTTGGCCTCTTCCTCCTCCACCTATGCCAGGGTCTTACCCTACATGCTGACGACCCCCAAACTGGGGCCAAGGTCCAGACCTTTCCTTTGATATTAGGGCTTGCTGAGTGCCTGGCAGACATTTCCACTGGATGACTGTAGGGACCTGGAGCTCAAGTCAGTCCTGCAGAGCTCAGCAGCTACCCCCAAGCCTCTCTACCTTCTCTCAACTCTAGTCAACCTAACAACCTCACTCCCAAGGCCTGCCATGGGCCCCCTAACAGTGGTCTCCAGAAAGCATATGGCTGACATCACTCCCTTCCTCCTCTGAGATGTCCTCATCTGCCCAGAGAATAGAGCTCTGCTCCTGTGACATGGCCTGCCTGTTACCCCAGTCTCACCTCCAACTGTTCTCTGCCTTTACAAGTTCTACACACACAGTGTTGTCTCCTGCCTGCAGGCCTCTGTTCAACTACCTGTCCCGTGGAATGCCCTTCACTTGGCTAATACCACTGGTCTTCAAACACCACTTCCTCCAGGAAGCCTTCCCTGATTCATACCTCCCCAGCACTACCCACAGCATTCTGTTCCTAGCTCTGCCTATCATCTTTCTCCACTGTCTTCTTTTAGTCTGTTTCCCCCAGTGAACCAAGAACCTCGAGGACAGGGCTGTGTTTTACTCCTCTCTGAATGTCCAACCCCCTAGCCCTGAGATGGCCCAGGACAGGTGCTCAGTAAACTGTGCTTGAACAAATGACTAGCAAATGGGCCCCACTCACCTGAATGTCTTTCATCAGGAGATGGGCTATGGGATCCAGGGGATGTGCGAGTACAGAGCCTTCTCAGTAATTCATATCGTTCCACGAAGTTCTGGTGAGGGATTCTAGAAGCCAGAGCAGGCAGAAGAAAACAACGAAGTGACAGCTGTGAGCCTGGGACAGCACTTGGGGCTAACGGGAGTTACTCTACTTAATCTACTCAACAACCGAGCGAGGTGCTACCATGACTGCCCACTGAATGGATGAGGTTGTGGTTGTGGAGAGACTACACAGTGGAGACCATTTTAAACTGGACCTGCTCTTCTACAGCCTTGGTCTACCTAAACAAAGCTTCTCACTCTTTTAGTAGGGGATTTTTGGCCTGCCTCCTTCCCAACGGGCTTGCTGGCTCCTCCCCAACTGGATCACTCATACAGTCAGCCACATCTGTTGCTTCTCTGACTCCACAGCATCCCCTGCTTCCTCCTGATTTTTCTGCTCCCCTTCACCTCAACACTTAAACAGCCGATGACACCCTGTATGTATTTATACCTCCTCCTCCCGAGTCTGGCTTCTGTCCCCAACACTTCCAGTGTGGCTCTTGTTGCAGCCATCAGCAAACACCATGCCACCAAATCCAGCAACTGGCCTCTGGCAGGTGCCCGGCTGACCCCTGTCCCCATACAGCTCTCTCAGCCCCCAGGACCCCTGTGAGCTTGGCTTCCTCCTTCACCCACAACTCCCAAGTTGCTGGTGCTGGTTTCTCGTCATCTACCTACCCACTCTCTAAATGTGAATGTTGCTCAGTGAATGGCTTCAGACCCCTCTTCTCTCCCCACTGTGATTTCCTCCTTGCTCATGGTGTTACAACCCACCAAGGACAGATCCTCATGTACCCTCCAGTTCCTAAAGCTCTGGGCCCCAAGCCTGTCTTATAACCACTGCAAACCTGACAAGGCCACATTCCTGACTCCCCTCCTATCCCACCTCCAGCCTGTGCCTTCCCCAGACATCCTATCTCAGGGACAGGATTTCCTGATTCATCCACTTGCCTCAGATAGAAGCCTGGGAGTTATGTGTGCAACCTGGAAGCTGACTGCTCCCCTGCCCACATCCCATGATCAATCACCCTACAGTCCTGATTCTATCACAAACCACAGTCCAATTTAACCCATGTCTCTCCATTTTTCATGGTTGCCACCCTCTTGTGGCCACCATCTTGCCTATACACCTGCGCAATAGCCTCCTCACGCATCTTTTCCCTTCTCTTCTGACCCTGTGTCCAACGTCCACACGGTAGCCACAGAACATGAATGAGAGCACAGCACTCTCTCCTCACAATGTCCAGCAGCTTCCCAGCCCTCTGGAAAAACTGCCAAGTCCTCATGGGACTTCTGAGGCCCCTCTCCCCCCATTTCTCTATGTGCAGGCACTTTAGCATCTCGGTTCCTAAGCTCGAGCTTTGTGCTTGCTGTTTCCTCCCCCAAATCTTCCCAGGTTGGCCCCTTCCCTCCCCAGAGGCCTGAGCTGCTTAGAGGGGTCCATCCCCAACCAGCCCAAAGATCCTCTTCCCCATTAGTCTACCTAGCAGCACTTTGTCTCTTTCCTAGCACTGATTAACTTAATACTTCTTGTTCTTGACTCCACAGGAATGTAAGCCCCAAGAGGCAGAGGCTCACCTTCCTTATTCACTGATGCTAGCAACAGTGCCTGGTGCAAAACAGTACACAGAAAGGGAATGGATAAATGAACAAGTGAAATCTCTTGAGTTCCAGGTTGACTTCTGCAGACCTGCCTCTTTCTCTTCACCTCCACATCCTGCTCTGGGCTGGGCAGGTCTTGTCACGCCAGAGTCCCAAGCTCCACCCCAACACTGGCCCTGCCCACTGTGGGGCCTGGCCCACTTACCGGATGGGGAAGCCAGCGGCACTGATGTGAATGGTCTCCACAAGGCCACAGGCCTCCAGCTGACTGAGGACCTGCATTGGTGAGGAGACAGGGTGGGCACCTGTGGTGTGGGACCAGCAGACCAGAAATACCACTCCTCCTGCCCTCTGAGGCTCTGGTCCGTGTGAACCTGCAGGCTGTCCTCATGCTTGACTGATGAGGGTATACTCTCCTGCTTCTGATACCGTGGAGGTAAGTGCTGGTCCTACTTCTGTCTCACCACTCCCAGCTGTGCAGAGACTCTGCCTTATGATGCAGCCTAACCCAATTTATTTATTTTTATATTTTGTGAGCAGTGGGGTAAATCATAGCTGAGGAGCAGGAGAGGTTAAATTGTAAAGATTAATTGGGACCTTAGTGGAGAAATCCTGGCCGTAAACCCTAAGGCCAGTTGACTGTGGGACACTCTCCAGCATCCAGCACTCATGCCCCATCCCCATCACAGCCCAGTACCCTGAACAAAGGGCAGCTGCTGGCCATCAACTTTTGTGCAAATTAGAAAAAAACTCTACCTCTGGTCAGAAGTGGCCACACTGTGCACAGACTGCAAGATGATTCAGACCCTTCAGCTAATCACCCAATCCTCCGAGCAGCTTCAGTCTCATCAGGGCACATGGACTGGTGAGCAGAATGTAAGATGCAGTGGAGGCTTCCTGGCTAGCTCACTGTGCCATGCACAGACCACAAGAACATACATGACTGCCCTGCCAAAGCAGGGGCACAAGATGCCCTAGCGTCAAACTCAACCCAAGAGACTCGCTCTGGTCACTCCACTTGGAGCCGAAGTTCTGCCTTTCGTCCCTTCAGGGCCTTGGCCAGATAGGGCTCCCTACAAAGCAGCTCTGGCCCAGTGAATTACCTCCTCCTGGAGAAAGGTGTGCGCCTGGCCCTGGCTGTTGGGCTTGATGCAGCGAATGTAGTGGGGCGTGGTGCTATGCAGAACCTGCAGAAGCTGCTCCAGGGAGGCCTGCAGCGGGGAGAATGAGGAGCCAGACAGATTGAGGCTGCCTGTGGGCATCAGTGGGGCCCTGGTTAGTGACTGCATCAAACATCCCCTGGCAGTCTTCACAGCCCTGAGACGGATATCCTCCCAGGCCCTGGGATGATTATGGGAGGTGCTCACTGAGTCCATGCGCCCTCCTTGCCTGAGCTCCCAATGCCCCTCACCTCCACTTCTAGGGACCTTCCTCCTTCCTGACCTGTGATCTGTACCTGGTTGGTCTCCACTCCCCACAACTATCCCCCCCCCCCTCCGCTCACCAGAACAATCTTCCTGGAAGAGAACAATCTCAGAAGCCATTCATTCAGGCAACAATTGTTCTCATTAAGCCCAGACATAGTCAGTCTGCTGCTCAGAGCCCAGGGTCTGATGGGGTCACACGAATGTGTGTTGTGCACCCCCTCAGTAGCGTGTCTGAGGCTAGGCAGGAAAGAGCTAACCAAACCTGGGCTCCACCAAGTGGTTCCACTAGGAGGTAATGATTAGGCTGAAATTTGAAGGACTAGAAGGAATCAACTAAGACAGGAGGTGTGGAGGGTGGGAGTCTGGGATGGGGCTGGGGATGGGGTGGGGAGTGGTACAGGCAAGGGAGGGGCATCCCAGGAAGGTGGAGCAGAATGTCAAGGGTTGAGGGCAGAAAGCATAAGGTGCTGGAGGAGGTTGACAAATCTGCAAGCCAAGGACAGGGCTTGAGCAGGAAGCTGGAGAGCTAGGAATGGACTGGGACACAGAGGTTCATGTAACTATTGTTCCTCCATGACCACCCTATTGGCCGTGGGTGAGAGGCCCACTGTGCCACCCATTAAGCCCCTAGGCTTCCTGTCATGTCAGTTATGTCTATTTGTTGGTTTTCTGTTTTGGTCTTCCTCATGAGGCTACCAACTCCGTGCAGACTGGGACTATGTCTACTCACTTGTCAACGTTCCCCAGCAAACCACCAATCCTGGGAGGTGCTTGGTAAATATTTGAGATTGATGAGTGAATCAAGCACATTCTATCAGCACCCCCAGCACCCACCTTGAACTTGGACACCACAGTCAAAACAGGGGCTCTGCTCTGGCCAGAGGGCTCTTCCTGGGACTTCTCTTCAGGGTCCATAGGAAATAGCACCTTGAGTAGGGGGTCCTGGGATTGCTGTAGGAGCCTGGTCAGCTCAGGGGGGACAGGGTCCTATTAGGAAAGGACAAGGACAGCAGGTAAGGGCAGGTGGAGTGCTACCAGGGTTGTCCCCAGGTTTGCCAGCCCTGCTCACCCAAGCCCCAGAAGAAGGGATTCTACAGGAGACCCACTGTGACATGGGTCATTTCTGGGCAGCTTATGCCTGATTAGCAGAGATGTCAGGCAGGTAGGCCAAAGAGGTGACTTGGATTTTGGGAGGATATTCAGGAGAGAGAGAATGCAAGACAAGAATCTTCCATGTATATGCAGCAATGACTCAACACCTCATTTCACGCAGGCCCCCACAGGCTGTGGTTCAGCCCCCACCTTGTTCTTCTCCACCAGACCTGCCGTGTGGTACTGCACAGGCCCTGCATAATGCACCACGATGAAGCTGGGCTCCCGGCTGAGCTTGTTGTGGCCCAGGCAGGGACTGCCTGCCAGGGCACTCTCGATGCGTGTCTGGAGCTGGGCTGCACTGCTTGGCCGATTAAGGCGGCATTCCTGCATGGGATGCAATGGACACTCAGCCACAAATATGAGACAGGCTCGCCACAACCATCATGGATCCCCCCCGCCCCCCACCAGCAGCATAGCTGTCACATAGGCATCATAGTGACCCTGAGAGGGAAGGAACATAGGGATTAGCAAACCCATTTGGCAGATGGGAAGAGAGAGACACAGAGAGGGCCTAGTATGGTCTCTGAAGCCCCAGAAAAGCCCAGAGACCAACTCTGGTGCTTAGCATACTAGTTGACCCTACCTCATTTATGAGGGAGCAGATACTGATGGGGCTTCCCTCAATGAGATCCAAACAGGCCTGGTTGTCCTGGTAGTTGACAAAGGACCAGTCCAGGCCCTCAACTGCATATTCCTCCTAGGGGACCAAAGGTGGCAGTTGGGTGGCAGGAGAAAGCATCTGTGATCTGAGGCCCAGATAGGTCATCCATGGCTGGCCTCAGTACCACAGGATATTCCAGAACAGCATCAAATAAGGAACTAAAGGCTCTGGGTCAGACCCTGGAAGGAGCACTCCACTTCTCACCTGCTGAGCCCTCAGGTAGTGAGCCACAAAGTGCTGTTGTAGCTTCTCGTTGGCATAGTTGATGCACAACTGTTCCAGACTGTTATTGGGAAATGATTCAAATCCATATACATCCAGCAGGCCTGAGAGGATGGGGCAGAACCCATGGGGCCACTGCAGGGAGCAGGGGCAGGGGTACTACAGGAGTCCAGGGTGAAACCTCATACTTGGTACCCTGGAGAGGTTGAGTGAGCAGGACACCCAGCAGTGGGCACAGTAAACACAATGCCCTGGGATGGGTCGCATCTCCACTTCATGGCCCCTCAGAATTCAAAGCAGGAAGAAAGGCTGAATAAGGTGTGAGGGGCAGCCTAGGGAACATTTCGTGTCCAATCCAATTTAAAGGGCTTTGATCTCACCAGCCCTGTTGGTATCTAGAATTCCACTGTCTCTTGAGCAAACCTCACATCTTTGAGCTTTACTTCCTCCTCCACCTGACTACCCCACCCCAGTTCCAACCATGTTACCATGTCCCCCAAAATCCCTTCTAATCTAGCCATTGTGCCTATCCCCTCACAGTTCTCCTGAGGCTGGAGCTGTTTCAGGGGAGAGGAGGGGCCCTCACAGACAAAACACCATCTGAGTCTGCCTGGAGAGCTACAGATGGCTCAGATGTGGGCACCGAGAACACACAGACACCCTTGCCCAGACACTGGTGGACAATGAGATGGGGGTGCAGAGAAGGGAAAAGAGCTGCCTGGAGTTGCACACTGGACTGGACTGTTTTTTCGAAGGAGTGCTCCTGAAAGGGTGAGCCCCTGCTACCTATGAAAGTGGTCCAGGAGTCAGGGTCTGCACAGATGCTGCTATTGATCACGGATACCAGCCAGTCAAACAGCCTGTTGGGTGGGGGTGGAGGGAGAGAGGACTCTGGTGAGAGGTCAGGTAAGCCTGAGGGATAGCAAAACTGCTCCTCCAGCCAGGGTGCCACACTCTGAAGGGCCTGTATTCCCAGCCAGACAGGCCAAAGGATCAAACCCTTTCCTCCCATTTGCTGCCCATCCCATTTTGCCCCACTACGAATGCAGGCTTGTGGTCATGCATGTTCCTAGAATGCACAAACCCGGCCTGTCCTCCCAACAAGACTGAACACACGACCGGTAGACTCTGGGGCTAGACAGGGAATGGGACTCCATCAGTCACTTGGCTGGACACCCAGCTAGTGTCTTAACTGGAAGGGAAGGGGTGAACGGGAAGGCCTAGGTGGAGTTTGCAAAGAACTGAGTTCACTGGACACCCCTGAAAACTGGACCTGTGGCACCTAGAGCTCAAGACCCTGCCACATCTCTTAGTCCTGCATAAGCAGGCCCCGAGTCACCTGAGGCCAAGGGGTACTCTGCACTCTGGAGCACCCCACCCTGAGACGGTGAGGCAGTTACTATGCTGGTGACATGTACAATACTATTAAGGAATTTCTTTCTTACGATTTTTCTTAAAGTGACTGCTCTGCAGTTTATTGCAATTCAGTCAGTTAAGGGTTTCTGCTTTTGTACCAGGGACTCCAAGTACCTGTCTGAGGCACTGAAAACAAGTGACCTAGTGTTACAATGATCTGATGTTTATTATGTATGAAGTGCTCTATGGTTAGAGGTTCACACGATCTATGATCATCATATTTTATTTTACCGATTTTACAGTGACTTGACACAGGCTTTAAAAGTCTTTGGCATGAAATTAGCTTCAAGGCAATGGGAAAAGAGTCTCTTCCTGAATTGGGATCCGTCTGAGCCAAGCTGCCCTAGGCAATGTTCAACTCAGCAGATCTTCCCTCAGTAATGCTTCTCAAGCTCTTGACTCTTCAAGAAGTTCATGAACATGGGGGGGACCCTCTCCCCAGGTGCCCAGGTTCCCATGAGCACACACGCATGCACATGCGCACACACACACACATACACATACACACGTGTTCTGACCCATGGTTCTGGAGGATTCTGGGTCCCCTGACTCCTTGCTTGGTACCCAAGGCTCCCTTACTTAGAACCCAGGGTGAGAAACCACCCTTAACCACATGGCCAGAATGTGGAGCTGCTCAAATAACCCACCAGGAAAAGGCCAGGACCCCCACCTTCACCCTGTTGTGGACTCCCATTTGCTGCACACTGTGTTGTCTGAGACTGTGGGCCACACTACTGGCCCTACCATCTATCAATTTCCCCAGGTAACATGAAGAGATGAAGTATAAGGTCACGTGGAGATTGAGGACCCTATTCACCCATAGGTCTAAACCTGGAACTCTGAGAACCCCAGATCAGCTTGGAGGCCTGATGTGCCCGTGAAGACCTAAGCAGGCTTTCCTCACCCATGGCCAAGGGCAGGGCAGGCTCCTATACTTTATTAATGAGCTGAATCTAGCCCAGAATGTGGCAACTTCCCCATGCAGAGTACTCTGGAATTAAGGTCAAAGGCCATGCCCGGGGAAAACCCAGAAGCCATTCGTTCCCTGCTGTCCATTCATATGCTTTATCTGGAAGCCCTCACCATGGGCCTGGGCCTATTGCATGATGGTGTCTGATCCAGCTCCAGAGAGGGGGAGAACTTGGAAGGAGGGCAGGGCCCAGAGTGCTTACCGTGCGTAGACTAGTTTGGCCAGACAGTCTCTGCGAGTGTCACACTCGGCTCGGGAGCAGGGCTTCTGGAATACCTGCTGCTGCCTGCCTGCCCTGATGGTTCTAATCTGCAGTGTCTCCAGCAGTGGGTCTTCTGGAAGCTGCAGCAGTGAGGCTGATGTCCTGATAGAGCCTGAGAGGGACAAATCACCCTCCATCCAAAAAGGCCTCTTTACAAGACACTGTGAAGTCACCCAACTGGACAGAATAAACCTAGGTTCTGGTGCATGAGGACACTTGCTCAAAGCAGAGACTGGACTTGAACCCAGGACTTATATGTCCCGGTCCACACTGCCATATGTGGGGCAAATCACTTTATAAACCCTCTCTTGTTTTCTCACCTGTAAAACAGAGATGATGCTGTTTGCCTCACCAGAGATGGGGTAAGTAGTAACTTCCATGGTTTCATCAAGGGCATCCTCACATTCCAAATTTCACCCTCTGGCCTCCCACCAGGTCCCACCAGTGTTGGCCCTTTTCCAGACAGGGCATACCCTGCTCCCTGGGTGTGTGACCAAAGCTGATACACAGACCCCCATCCTTGTTCTCACACTTGGCATCGTCCATCAGCTGGCAGGACTGGGCTTCATCCTTAGAGTCAGCAAACCAGATGTTTCCGAGGTGCAGCAGTCCAGCCAGGACCTGAGCAGACAGGAGACGACATGACAGGAGCACCTTCTCAAGGGCTGAAGCCTAGCCTGGGAGAGGCCCCTCTCCTGATGAATATAATCATGAGAACAAAATAGTAACAGAAACTCCCAATTGATGCCCATGACAGAAATGACACAGGGAAATGTTAAATTACAAACCTATAGGGATTTCTGGCTGGCTCAGTGGAGCATGTGCCTCTTAATCTTGGGGTTGTAAATTCAAGCCCCACGGTGAGTGTAGAGATTACTTAAAAAAATAAAATCTTTAAATCACAAGCCTATAGGCAACAGATGTGGTAAAAGAGAAAGGCAGGATGAGAATCCATGTAGTCTGACTTCAGATGTCTCCCAGGGCAGCCAGTGGGCTCTTATGTCACCCACTGTCTGTCCTTGTGCCTCCCCTCCTCCAGGAGCAAACTGTGAGAACACCACTCCTGTTACTTGTGGACCAGGCTCTTTCTGTGTGGCTGGTGGGGGTTTGGCCCTGGTTCCCTTTGGTCCTTTCTCAGCACTGCTAGGCAGCTGACAGCACAGTCCAGGATAGGATCTGTGATCTTGGTCTCCTAATAGTGGGTGCTCCCTTGCCTGTACACTCACTGATCCATAAGGATGAGTCTCCAGGGGCTATAGAGAGGAGACTCATATGTCCAGCAGCTGGGGAACCCTTAGACCCTTATGGGGAGAGCAGAGCCTCTCCTACCATCCCTGTCTGGTCCCAGGCAGGGTATCTCCACATGATACCAGCTTTCAGGCCACAATCTACCTTGGAAGAAGACTGCTGTGCCCAATGGGTAGAGGGTCATGATACTGTTAAGCCAACACTCCTGTCCAGACCCCTGGTGTTGTCCACTTGTCCTGGGCTTGTTCCCATGTGCTGTCCCTGTGGCCAAACCTGATGGTGCCCATACTGGCCATGATCCCCTCCCTGCCTCAGCAGCCCCAATCCAGAGGTAGAGGTCAGTTTCCACTGTACTGCCATCTCCCTGCAGGGGTTTCTCCGTATCTGCTGCCAGCCTATCCTATGTATCCCCCAAGATGGCAGAGGGAGGTAGCAAGCCCAGTTAGCAAAGACAGAAGGGAGAAGAGAGGCCACTAGTGGGATGAGAGGCGCCCAGGTCACATGGGTCAGCACTCCATCCAAGAGGAGGGAAAGAAAGCAGAAGTCAGAATTACTACACCTGGTACAAACTGCCCTATGGTGATGTCTGACCTTGGGAGGTTACTTTACCTCTCTAGTTTTCTCAAGCACAAAATGGGAAAAATCTCCATATACACAGGACTGTTAAAAAAACCAAATAACTAAGAGGTATGAGGATGATTTTAAAATCTGAATACACTGGATGAACATGTGGTGGCATCACTTCTCTATTTGGTCACTGCAGTGATAACTGACCCAGGCACCTCGTCCTGTCCCCCGGGCCACTGTGCTAGATTTTATAATACAGTACTGTGCACTTGATCACTGTCCTCTATGCTCTGTCCACCCTGACTCCCTGTCCAGGCTCAGGTGCACAGAGGATAGTTGACTCCTTAGAAATTACACAGTGGGGCCTAAAGTCCTAGATCCTCAGAGTTCAGAGAAGGGCCTATGAAAGGGGCTGCCCATCCATCACATCTACCAAACGTAAGAGGTATGCCTTTTCTTCTCACCTGAAAGATGTTGTTCTGAGTGGGGATGTCAATGCCCAAATGAAGCATGGCCTCTCTGGTCACCTGGAAACAATCCTCTGAAAAAGAATCCAAATCACAGCCCAGTGTCAGCACCCGAGGTCAACAGGGGCTTCAAGGAGTGAAGAAGGCAGGCCCTATGCAGAATGTGAGTGGGTACTGATGGGCTAGCCCAGGGTGCTAGGCAAGACTCCCCCTACCTTCCAAGGTCCTCTCTGGGTTAGGTAGCCAAGAGAAGGATGCTCCCTCGGGGAGGTGCCACTGGAGCCTCTCATCCACGCTGGCTCCTTTACAGATCTGTGGGGAGGGGTGGGAGGGTGGCTGAGGTGGGGGTGTGAGGAAGACCAGGCCTGCATAAGCCTGGGGTTGTGATGAGGAGAAATGCTTCGACATTACAAGGCTGAGACATCAGGGCACAGAACCCAGGGCAGGCCCAGGGGCAAAAGCCGCAGTAAATATTCTAAATATCTCTGATGCAAAAAAGCCTGCTGAGGTCTGTGGTCTGATGAGGAAAGCACTCCTGTCTAGAGAGCCCCCAGTCCCCATCTGAGAGCAGGGAGATGTACTATCCATGTTCTAGGGAACCCCCAGTCTGATGGAAGACACATCAGACACAGTTCTAGGGAAGCCCTCATTCTGTTGGAAACAGTTGCCATTCTAGGAGTCCTCAGTTTGGTGAGGGTGACACAGTCCCAGTCTCAAGGACCTTTTGGTCTGACAGAGAAAGCAAATGCATCTCCATGTCAAAACCATCCTGGGAGTGGAGGTCCAACGTGAGGCAGAAGTGTTGCATAAAACTTCCAGGAATAAGGGGCAGCATCACTGAAAGCCAGGTAATGAGGCAGGCCTGGAGCATAGTGGGGGTGGAGGGGAGGGTTTGGACACTCAGACCCATCTCCACTCTACATCTGGGCAGCTGTGGGCCCAGCCTGACACAAACCTGGTAGAAGATGTGGAAGTTCCTCTCACTGGAGGCCTGGCAGGTCACTCGAGTTTTCTCTAGGAGGTATGTCTGGACTGCAGCTCCAGTCATCTGCTGGGCACTGGGCACAAGCAGGCCAGAGCCCATTAGTGGTCTGTTCATTCCATAGCCATTTATTAGGTACTATCTTGTCCCAGAATGCAATCTAGCCACTCCCCCCAAAGCTCTTTCACTTAAAGTGGGTGTTGAGGACAAGGACCACTCAGCAGGTCCTTAGCTGTTCTGGAACTTTCCCCTGCGACCAGCTCAGTGGACAGGACCAAGCCCTCTCTATGTCATTTTGTCCCATCCCAAACCAAGAACAGAAGCCCCAGTTTCAAGTGTAGGGGTGTAGTCCAGAAAGGTGGTAGTTTAACTCAAAGCCCCCGAGCAAGGGTGAAGCCGGGAGGAACTCACAGGCCATGACAAGAATACTGCCTCTGGGTCCCTGAGGCTGGAGTAGCTAGAAGTCTCTAGGTTCAAAGATCACCCTCAGGCTCATTTAGCCCACAAACATTACATGCCAAGAGGAGCAGGGTTCTGCCCATAAGGGTAGCCCAGGCTGGAGACTGCCCCCGTCACTTGCAAACTCCCCACCCCAGTCCTCCCATCAGCCAGAGTGGCAGCAGCCATTACCTGTTCAGCTGTAGCTGGATGAACTTCCCAAAGCGACTGCTGTTGTTATTCCTCAGTGTGCACGCATTCCCTACAGATCACACCTATGTTTATAACACTCCCCCGCGTTTATAGGGTCCTCATGGGCCAAGGTGGGGGCCATCTCTACCTGCAAGTCACCTGAAGGCCCCTTTGTGGGTTTCCAGGTCACAGGGGACTGGACTAGAGAATGGGCACTCGGGCTTCAGCAAGTGTGTTTCAGGAGAGTTAGAACTTCCTAGCAATGAACTAGAATGAGCAAATCTCAGTGGTCGGGGACTGTCTTCTTTGAAGGGAAAGGACCAAAATCAACAAGCTGTCACTACTGAGTTAGGTAACATCTAGGTACAACAAACCTATCTCCACCCTACATCTGGGCAGCTGTAGGCCCAGCCTGACACATCTAGGCTCGAGTCCCAACATGGACAATAACTGATGAGCATTCTTAGACAAGTCCCCTTCTTCCCTGAAGCATCAGGAAACTGTATGTAAGAACAGGATTTGAACTAGGAGAGCCACAAAGTCCTCTCCAGCATACTGTTACATCTACCTAGGCTAGAGGAGGGGATGACTCTAGTGGAAGGAGGCCAAGGGTACCTGGAAGGAGGTTGAGGGTCCAAGGCAGTGAGTGATACACTCTCCCCTCAAAGCACTACCCCTCTCCCTGGGAGATGGCAAATCCCAGAAGAAATGGAACCGAGGTACTATGCACAGGACACCAAGCTCACCAAAAGCTTCCATGACAGGGTTGGAGTTTAAGATGCGCTGTTCAATTCTCTCTGCAATTTTGTGATTCTCCAAAGATGTGGGTGAGGCAGCCACCACAGCGTAGAACTTCATCAGGCAGCGGGATGTCCATGTCTGCAGCAGAAACAACCCTGTGGGAGACGAGTCCATGTTCCCTCCCACCAGACCTCAGGATATGGTGCCCACTAGAGCCCTCTTCTCCACCAGACATGTTGCTGACCAAATGGGAGAATAGTGAATTTAACTATGTCCTTGGACAAGGCACTTCACCCATCTGTGAAATGGGAGGGTTGCTCACTTCTGCTGCTTCTAGTTCCAGAGGACACCTTTAAGAAATAAAGGAAGAGGCACCTGGGTGGCTCAGTCAGTTAAACATCTGACTTCGGCTCAGGTCATATCTCATAGCTCATGAGTTCGAGTCCTGCATTCGGCTCTGTACTGACAGCTCAGAGCCTGGAGCTTGCTTCAGATTCTGTCGCCCTCTCTCACTGCCCCTCCCCCACTTGCGCTAGTGTGAGCTCTCTCTCTCAAAAATAAACAAACAAAAAAGGTATTTAAAAAAAAAAAGAACTGTTAGAATTAACCTTTTTTCAACACAATTGCAAAATTCAAATGAACTGTAAGGTAGAGAATAGCTCCCAGAAGGTAGAACAAAATATTAAGAGATGGAAGAGTAAGTGAGAAAAATAAGACTATTAAACAATTACTCAAACTTCCTACTAACAGAGAAGTTAAAGAAAGAAAAAACAGAGGGAGGAAATTATTAAATTATTAGCATAATACAAATTTCCCCAAAGAAAAGAACATGAGTTTTCAGGTTAAAAAGACCCACACAAAATATCCAGCACAATAAATGAAAAACAAAAAACAAAAAACAAAAACCATACCAAGATAAAGACTGAGTTTTTAACACCTATGGATAAAAATGAAGATTCTAAAGGCTTTTAGAAAGAAAAAACAAATCACCATTATGGACTGGGACTCTCTATCACAACACTCAAAAAATATAGAAGAAAAAAAACTTATAAATTTGGAAAGAAAATGATTTCCAACCTGGAATTATATAATCCAGCCAACATATCAAGTTTGAGGCAAAATAAATATTTTCAGATGTGCAACTCAAAAATTTGCCCTCCACACACTTTTTTCAGGAAGCTACTAAAGAATGTGCTCCATAAAAACAAGGCTGTTAAAGAAGTTGAAAGCCATGGGTTCCAGCAAGGGGGTTTGTCATAGGACAGAGGGCAACTGGGGAATCCCCAGAGCGAGGCAGAGAAGCTCCCAGGTAGTAATTGCATGGCAACAGCCCTTGGCAGTCCAGGCCTCCCACCAGTCCAGGTCGGAGCAGGAGATCTGGGAGCTCCAAAAGAATACCCCCATGACAAAAAACAAAAAAACAAAAAAACCTGATATACTTGCCATCAGGTGAGTCCAGCTTTGGTGACAAGTTTAGTAATAATAATAGGTATACAGAAACTAAACAAGTGAAAAAAAAAGGGCAATCATTAAGTAGAGGGAAAGTAAAAATTATATAAGAAAGGATAGTATATTATACGGTTCTGCTGTGAACAATACATACATGGCTGTAATACTGCATATTAATTAAAAATCATGAGAGGCGCCTGGGTGGCTCAGTCGGTTGAGCATCCAACTTTGGCTCAGGTGGTGATCTCATGGTTCCTGGGTTGAGCCCCGCATCGGGCTCTGTGCTGACAGCTCAGAGCCTGGAGCCTGCTTCAGATTCTGTCTCCGTCTCTCTCTGCCCCTCCCCTGCTCACACACAGTCTCTGTCTCTGTCTCTCTCAAACATAAATAAACATTAAAAATAAAATCATGACATAATTACTTATGTATTTGGGGGCAGAGAAATAGGGCTAAGTCTTTTTTTTTTTTTTAATTCTTTTCATGTTTATTTATTTTTGAGAGAGAGAGAGTGTATAAACAGGGGAGGGGCAGAGAGAGAGGGAGACACAGAATCCGAAGCGGGCTCCAGGCTGTCAGCACAGAGCCCAATGTGGGGCTCGATCCCACAAACCATGAGATCATGACCCAAGCCAAAGTTGGATACTTAACCGACTGAACCACCCAGGCACTTTAATCATAGTAGGAAGTGAACAGATAAGGTCAAAAACTGAAAAATTAACAATATAAGCATATTGTTTAGAAATACAGATGCAAACACCCAAATAAACTGCTAGAAGATGTGAAAGTAGTTGCCTCTGGAGAGAGGGAATAGTCTTGAGAGATATGGGGTGGGGTTGCTATTTTTCTTTGTAAGCCTTGCAGTACACTTGATTTTTGAACTATGTAACTATGCTACTACTTATTAAAAATAAGTGAAAAAAAACATACAGACCCAGCACATGAACATAGTGGCTGCTCAATAAAGGGCTACAGTACTTTGGTTGCATGGGTTTCAGGCCAGGTACAGCCTCAGCGCCCCACAATTGCTCTGGAGGACAATGAGCTTTCTCTAGGAGCTGGGTATGAGCTATTGTACTGGCTACCTTGATGGAGCTCTTAAAGATCCTCTCCACATCCAAGTCCAAGCTGCCTTCCCTGCAGCTTACTGTCTTCACCTGTTTCCTTGCCTATCTTGCCCAGTGGACTGAGCCCTCTAAAAGCTATATTTTGCATTTTCCATCTCTTTCCTCCCCCTGCCACTCTTCAGTGGCTAGCCCACGGCCTAGAAGCTGCCAGGTACTCAGTACTCAGCAATTCTCTCATATGTGAGTATAGGCAGAAGCAGTTTATGTTCTAAAGAATTCTTTGTGGGGATGCTTGGGTGGCTCAGTTGGTTAAGCATCCAACTTGATTTCAGCTCAGGTCATGATCTCACAGTTCATGGGATCAAGCCCTGTGTTGGGCTCTGTACTGACAGCATGAATTCTCTTTCCCTCTCTGCCCCACCCCCGTTCATGCTTTCTCTCTCAAAAATAAACAAACAAAAAAAAGAATCTCTTGTGAGGGTAAAAGCATTGTGGAAAGGGTGGGGTGGCTAGGTGAGGCTTGGCAAGAAGGTGGTGAGGCCTGGCCCATTGGCCTCCTCTGACCAGCTGTGCAACTCCTTAACCATCCCTGTGCAACATTCTGTCTCATTTGTGGTTCTGCCACCTAGGGGGCCAGTTGATCATATCAAATGCTTCTGTCCTTCGCCACAACCGGCCTGATGCACTGCCCTTGCCATCATGGGGGACCCGAGGATGCAAGTGGGCTCCTCCAATAAACCCTTTCCCACAAGTCACCCCAGCTACTTTAGAGGAGTTCTGCCATGTGCCAAGCATGCCACCAAGTGCCTATGTGCACTTGTTCATTTAACTGTCATTAGAGTCCCAGGAGTTAGGTGTTGGTCCTCCTGTCCTTATCATTTTACAAGTGAAAGAACTGAGGTTTGCAGAAGCTAAATTCCTTTCTAATGTGCTCTTAACCACTATTCTGGAATCCCAATAGCTGACCTCTGTTTCCAATGGTGTCAGAGAGGAGACCTTTTTTTTGTTTTTAACATTTTTGAAGTTTTATTTATTTTTGAGAGAGAGAGAGAGAGGCAGAGAGAGAGGGGTACAGAGAATCCAAAGCAGGCACTGTGTGGACAGCAGAGAGCCCAATGTGGGGCTTGAACTCACAAACCATGAGATCATGACCTGAGCCGAAGGCAGATGCTTAACCAACTGAGCCACCCAGGTGCCCCAGAGCTGAGACTTTTTTTTTTGTTTTGTAATTTTTTTTTTAACATTTATTTTTGAGAGAGAGACAGAGTGCCAGCAGGTGAGGGGCAGAGAGAGAGAGAGAGAGAGAGAGGGAGACACAGAATCTGAAGCAGGTTCCAGGCTCTGAGCTATTAGCACAGAGCCCAACATGGGGCTTGGACCCACGAATCATGAGATCATAACCTGAGCCGAAATCAGATGCGTAACCAACTGAAACACCCAGGAACCCCAAGGGCTGAGACATTTGATAAGAAAAGGAAGACTGAGAAAGAAAGTATCTTACCCAGGGTTACATGGAAGAGCCTGGACTAGAACCCTGTCTCCTGACTTCCTGCCCAGTGCTTGCCCACCACTGCACAGTGACTTTCTGTTTGAGCCAGACTATCTGCCTATCTGGACTAGGCAGCAAACAACTCCACTCCTTCCTTTCTACCACCCCCACCAGTCACGAAATTGAGAGGGTGGGAAAGAGGCCCTCCTTACCTTTCCAGCACCACTCTCTCCGCTGACAATGATAGACTGGTTGACTGGTTCGATCAGGCTCTGGACATTCCTATAGGTCTGTTCACCCACAGCAAAGATGTGAGGCCTCAGTTTCTAGAACATCAAGGAGTAAAAGGTCACATGAGGGAATGACTGTCTCCAAATAGTGGCTGATCCAATGATGGCTGAAATGGGGAGGCTGCCAACAGCAGTACAAGGAGGCTTCCTCTAGAAAAACTTCCTGGCTGTAACAGTGTTAGACCAAACTATGGGACCCCTATGCTGGCTATAATTACCCATCTTCTCTCAGACTGGAAGCAGTGCTGGCCTTGACCAGTCTATGACCTTAACACTCTGTCCTCCCATCTTAATAGTCTTTTTCTGCTATTTATTATTTTATGTTATTGTACTTTGTAGCATGCAAAGAATTTTCCTACAAGTTACTGCCTAAAAAATCTATGCATTAGGGGCACCTGGATGGCTCAGTCGGTTAAGCATCCAACCCCAGCTCAGGTCACGAGCCTGCAATTCATGGGCTCCAGCCTCACGTCATGCCCTGTGCTGTCAGCTCAGTCTGAAGCCTGCTTCGGATTCTGGGTATCCCTCTTTCTCTGCCCCTCCCCTGCTCGCACTCATCTCTCTCTCTCTCTCTCTCTCTCTCTGTCTCTCTCTCTCTCAAAAAGAAAAAAAAGCATTAAAAATTTTTTTAAAAAATCTGTGCATTAGTTACATAGCTAATCCTATTGTATAAATGAGAAATCTGAGGTTTGGAGGGGCTAAATAACCTTTCCAAGGTCTCTCAGCAAGTAAATACAACCATGTGATTTAAATTCCAAGGCCACTGTTCTTTCCATCAACAGGTATTTAATTATCCTCAATGTGCTGGGCATTACACCAGGCACTGGGGAAATAGGTAACCATGACATGGCTTTTGCCTTTGAAGAAGGAGTCAGTCAGTGAGATATGGGCTCTCAGAGCAGACTTCCCAAGGAGTCCACTTAACCACACTTGGACACTTGGACACTTAACCACACACGAGCTTCAGGAGGGCGATGCCATCTGCATGATGCCTAGCCAGCCCACCACTGCCCGCCTAGCAATTACCACCTACCCACAGCTTCCTGAAGGGAAAAGGCACCATTCTGGATGGTGTCAGTGCCATCCCTCTGCACCTGCCCCTGCCACCTCTTGCCTGAACTGTTAAAAGCTTCCAACTGTTCTCCCTATATCCTGTTTTACTTTCCTGAACCTAACTCCTCCAGCTCTAGTCAGTCCCTGGGGACAAAGCACTGTAGATTCACTCTGCCTGCTTCAGACCCTTCTTATCTCATCTCCCATCTCATCTACTACTTCTCTCCTTGACAGCAGCCCTCCTGCCAGCACATTTGCTCTTGCCTCTCCCTGAACACATCATGCACTTAAACACCAACTAGCCAATTCCCTGCCTGTACCACCTCCATCCCATCAGCATTTACTCCTCTCATTTTTCTCAGCGAAGAGGAACACATGCAGAGTTTTCTAGGGCAGTCCTAATCACATGTAATTTTCTTCTTTTCAAAAATGTGGTTTATTAAATACACAAATATACCTTTGTAAATTCTTTCCTATTAATAAAGTCACACATAAGACAAAAATCTATTATCCCATACCCTTATTTTAGGTTCCAAACTCAGTTAAACAAGTATTTATCTCCCACTTTGCACCTACTGTCATGTGTCCAAAATTCAATCTCCTGGTGGGCAGGGCCATGGCACCAGCAGACTCTGAACTACTGCATGGCTGGTGAATAGGTGGATAACGATGAAGATGCTATAAGGAGGCCCAGGGGGACATGGCAGAGCCCTGAGGCCCAGGAAGTGGCTGAGGCTTACCTGGGGCTGAGGAGCAGCATGGTACTCTCTCATCAGTGCTGGTGAGTAGAGCTGAGGGACAGGCTTGAAGGGGTTCAGAGCCACCAAGGTGCAGCCAGCACTGGTGTAGAACATGTCCGCTGCGTACCGAGCCTGCAAACACCTCAGGACTAAAGCAGAGGCACCTTTAGCAAACTGTGGCTCAAATACAAACATAGACAAACACTAGCCTAACAGCGCTACCTTTGCAATTAGCCAAGTGCCTTTAGATCCCAGCAGCTCCCTGATGAATAGGTCCAAGATCTAATTAAGATGAGACCCAAATCCGGAGCAAAGTCTGCCCTGGGGAGCCTGGGTGCAGCTGCCAGACAGAGGTCTGGAGCAGCCCATTTGGCTCCAGGTCAGGAGTCCTGTCTGCCTTGTTCTGACCAGGGGAAGCTGGCTGAATCCCCACATCACATCTCCACCCTCTTGGAGAGGGCACTTTTTTTTTTTTTTTAAGATTTTATTTTTAAGTAATCTCTATGCCCAACATGGGGCTTGACATCAAGAGTCATATGCTCCACTGACTGAGTCAGCCAGGTACCCCTTAGAGATGGCACTCTTAAGGACAGGGAGGCCCATACCTGTCTCCAGCGTCACAGGATTCACCTTGGTGAGGTCATCCAGCTCGTGCAACAGGGCCTCCCCGCCCAGGAACTCCTGTAGGTCTTCTCTGAGGGATTTTCCTCCTTGGGCATCAGAGCCTGACCTGTGGCCATTAACCTGAGAGGCCATGAGAAGAGGGCCATGAAAGCTGGGACTGAGACCAGCTGGCAGCAATGTAGGGGTAGGGGCCTATATAGCAGCAAGAGAACAGGCTTCTAGTTCTACTACCTCAGACACTAATAACATAGGCTGGCTGGGGTTCATATTTCAGGTCTGCCACTTACTAAGCCTATGAACCTGGGTAAGCTACTTAACTTCACTGAGCCACAGCTTCTTCATTTGTAAATAAAAGAAAATAAAACCACTTCACTCACAGGGCTACTGGACAGAAAAATAGGAAGAGATAGGGGCACCTGGGTGGCTCAGTCAGTTGAGCGTCCAACTCTTAATTTTGCCTCAGGTCATGATCCCAGGATTGTGCGTTGGGATCTGTGCTGACAGCGTGGAGCCTGCTTAGGATTCTCTCTCCCTCTGCCCCTTTCCCCAGCTTGCACACTCTCTCTAAAAATAATAATAATTTAAAAAAAGAAGAGATACACAAAGCATTTAGTGCCTGGCACATAGTGTGTACTCAATAAATGAATAAATTCTATCCCCTCTCCTCTGGATGAGCTCCAGCTTTCAGGCTGGCCAGCTACCAGCCTTACTAGGCCTGGCAGGGGTGGGGCCCAAGGTTGGGGGCTGCTGTAGGGGGACACACAAAAAAAGAATCATGGTTTGGGCCTTTTTTGAAAGAGACCATTTAGCTTGTGATAAAAAATCAGCTGTGAGGTAGCCCCACACCTTCATCACCTGGCTCTTGGGGCTTAAATTTAGCCTGGCTATTTAATTAGTTTCCTCTGCCCTAGGTCTTTTTGAGAGGGAGACTGGCTTGGAAGTTGGATGAGGTTAAGAATAGGTACCAAGAGGAAAAGGCCCTTTCTCCTTCACCCTTGCTCATCCTTTATGCCTACACTTTCCACGTGTTTTCTCTTTCCATTTTCCTCTCATGGTCCCATTTCTCCTCCTATCTCTCTGAAGACTGCAGGAAAGACGGGGTGGAGAATATAAGGTAGTAGCACCTGGCTGAAATCTGCTTTTGGAGAAAGGAGTACATGATATGACCTGTGTAGGTTTCCAATGAGATTAGTGAACATTAAAAGTTCAACCCCCTCTAGCCAAGGTGGCAAGTGTCATCTGAGAGGCCCAGCAACAAGTTTCCTTCCAAAGATATTGCCTGTTTTCTGAATTTGGGCCCACCATAATCCACAAAGTAGGCTCTTGGCCTCCAGGATAAATGCTGAGGTCAGAGCATGGCTGGATCCATGCAAATCCCTCTGTTCTAGACGGGTAAAAATCACAATCTGAGCCATCATTTATGATCAGCTCTGATCCAACCAAGGAAGTAGCTAAGTATAACGGTCAAGAGCCTGGACCTGAAAGCTAGATTGCCTGGATCTGAATCCAGATTCTACCACTGCCTAGTTGTACAATGTTATGTAAGTTCCTTAATCTCTCTGTCCCTCAATTTTCCTCATCTGTAAAATGGGAATGGTGGTAGCACCTACCTCAGACACTAATAAGCACATCAAGATTTAGAGAAGGCACCTGGCATATGCCCCAAAAGTTAGCTATTATTATTCTTTTAAAAGCAGCTCTTCTTTAATTAGGCAATAATATGTCAAGGCCTAAAAACTACACATGCCTCTTAAGCCTGCAATTCTGCTTTTAGAAAACGATCCTATGTAAAGGCCATAAGAAGATTCAGTATATGTTCAGCTATTTGTAATTGTAAAGCAAACTGAAAACAACCCAAATGACCAAATGGTAGACAATTTATAGTAAATCCTTACAATGAAGTAAAATAGGTTACAAAAAAGTATGATAGCTTCAGATGTTTTAAATATATATATTTAGGGAAAAAATACAGGATATTTTCTAAAATGTTATCTCTGGGTAGTAAAATTATGGGTAATCTTAAGGTTTATTTAGAGAGCGAGAGAGCAAGAGCACATGCATGCATGAGTGGGGAAGGGGCACAGAGAGACTCCCAAGCAGGCTCTGCACTGTCAGTGCGAAATGAAGCCCAATGCGGGGCTTGAACCCATGAACTATGAGATTACGACCTGAGCCGAAATCAGAAGTTGGACACTTAACCAACTGAGCCACCCAGCCACCCCAATTAAAATTTAATGTTCTTTTTGCTTATATTTTCTACACCGCTTATAGTGAATGTGACCTTGAATAAGTCACTTAACCTCTCTGAGCCTTATCTCCAAAATGGGGATACAGTAGTACTGTACATATAACATTGTAACTTGTTTGAGGACTAAACAAAATTGTACATGTAAGATGCTTAGCATACTATCCACTACATAGCAAGGGCTCAACACAGAGCAGCTTGCTAGTATGGTTGTGATGAACATTACTGCTTTAAAAAAAAACAAAAATGTTTATATATTTTGAAAGAGAGAGTATGCTCGAGAGCTGGGGAGGGGCAGAGAGAGAGGGATAGAGAATCCCAATGCTGTCAACACAGAGCCCAACCTGGGACTTAATCCCACAAACTGTGAGATCATGAGCTGAGCCAAAATCAAGAGCTGGACGCTTAACCAACTGAGCTACCCAGGCACCCCATTACTACTTTCTTAATAAGAAAAAAAAAATAAAAATAAAAACAAACAGAAAAAGCCCAGAGCAGACAACTGTCTCACCGACTTCTCTGCAGTCTCAAGCCCATTTCATGACACAAAAGTCTGGAAGATGATCAAGTAGTAGTGTCTATTAGGGCTCCCTTGAGGCTGCCTGGCTTCACACTTGGTTATCCTGATTAAGTCTCAGGCACTCACCTGCCTAGGAGTCCACTAGACTGTGAGCTCCTAGAGAGCAGGTATCACCTTAAACATCTGCCTCAGCCCAGTGCCTGGCAACATTTTGTAAAAACTCAGCGAATATCTACTGGCATTCTCTGGACAGAGAGGTGCATAGGAAGGATGATATGGATAGGAGATGGGTGATTTGGAATCCTGCAAGGCTGAGGCCATAGTAGCCTTTTTAAAGAGGCAGAGGCCTGGAGTAAGGGCAGGTTTCATGTCACAATAGCAACCCCTCACTCATGATCCATTCATCAGAATTCTTCTATATTTCCACACAGACATCTTCACCCACATTTTTGCACAAGCTGACCTCTTTGGCTGGACTACTTATTTCCCTTCTCCCCCGTCTACTTCCTACATATTCTTTAAGGTTCAGCTTCAAAGAACACCTCCTCTTGGAAGCCCCAGGCTTTCATTGTACCTCAACAGTTCAGGCTGGCAGGGACATTTCTCAGGACTCCCTCACTGGTTCAGGCTTATGAAATCATCAAAGTGCCCTCAGGATTCCCCTACCAATCCCATCTTACCATTCCCAGGAAAAAGAGCTAAAGACCATAATAAGAGAGATTCAAATTAGGTATCAGGAAAAGATTCTCAACGACAAATGAAAAGTGACTGGAGTGACTACATGAAAAGAGAAAAGAAGAAAAAACCTCTAAGGGATCTTTCCCTTCCAGGTCAGGGCAAGTGGAAATTTCACTCAGCCAAGTGACAGATGGGAAGGTGCCTTAGGTGCTTCAGGGCCTAGGTTACCTAAAGGTGAGGTTTTACCTGCTGGAGCATCCTGCTTCAATGTGGTCAGCCAGGGTTCTGGGTCATAGACACAAGGAGTTCTATCCACCTGGTCATGGGGGCACAGGCTGGAGCATGGGTCCAGCAAAGGGCTTAGTTCCAGAGGAATCTGAGAAGAGTCACCCCCAGAGCCTATGACATGAGAGAGAAAACAAGGGCCACACACAGGTAAGGGCTTCTCCAGAGTGACTCACTCTTGCTCCTCCCACCAAGCATGAGGAACTGCAATGAGAACCAGGGCAAGCCTGGGCAAAGAGGAAAAGTCTGTCCTATCCCCTGCCAATTAGGGAACAGGGAAAACTTTTATGAGAACCTCGAGAGGCTCCCGGGGCTCCTTCAGGGCCAGTTTTACTACAAGGGTTTGAGGTAGGGCTACGTATGTTCTGAGTCAGTGTGCCAGATGAAGACACTAGGAGACAGAGAAGTCTCATGTCCTATCCTCTCCACATCCTATTTTAGTATAGTCAGTAACTGATAGAGCAGGGAGGCTGGAGTCAATTCCTGATCCTCTAGGAAAGTTGTTGTAAGGGAGCAAAATCACAGCTCAGTCATTCATAGAACAGCCACATCACCTTCGTGGCCCACCTTGATCCCTCATCTTGAAAATGGGGATAGTAAAATCTACCTTACAAGGTAACCTTCAGGTGGGTTGTGAAGGTCATTGATGTCATGGGAGTACAAATGTGAATATTCACTCAGAGGGGGAATATTGTTAGTACTACTCAAGACAGATAATCCATTTGGGGACACTAATCAGGTAGAACAGTCCAGTGTCAACGTTAAGAAGGCAAGGATTTCAGAGGAAAATCTGTCTCAGAGACAGAGCGTTGTGAGGCTGTACCCAGGCCAATTTCTGAAAAATTGTAAATGACCCTCAGACTCAGAATTTCCCAGATCTCACACCTCCCTAGCAAGAAGGGATGAGGATGAGGGGTGTCTGTAATGAATTAACCCTGGCAGAGGCTTTTTTGAGGCTCTGAATACATCCAGCATTTGAAAGAACTCAGGGATAAGGACTTCACGGAAACTGGAAAAAGGAGAGAGGGCATCAGAAATGTGTTGGGCACATTCACCTTGGACACTAACCATATGCTGTCCAAGAGAGAGCCATGAGGAGGCCAACCAAGACTCAAGGAGAACAAAGCTCCCTCAACTCGAAGCTCATTTTAAGAGAGGATCAAAGGGGGAGCATAATAGGTTGTGGAGTTAGAAACGAAAGACCACAACTCCTGCAAGGCAGATCACACTAGCTCTCCAAACCTTATTCCACTTACTCGTTGGCAAAAAGGAATACAACACTTTGAGGTGTAATATCTACACCTCAAAATGCTGAGTTAAGGATCAAATGGGCTAGTACCTCAGAAGAAGCTTTGCAAAAGTTGTTTATTATGATGCAGCGTTCGTTCACAGCCAGAATCAAGTCAGATGAGAGCGGTTTTCTCCAGTTCTCCCAGCTCTTGCTCTCTCCAGTTTTCGCGGTTACCAGCCTAGAATTTCTGGAAAGGGTGTGACCACCGTGGGTAGAACAGCGATGGTAATGAACAGATGAAACACCAAGGCAAGAAGCAACCTGATCACTAGGCTCCTCCTCCCCAGCCTCAGATTCCTCCTGGGCTTAGAGGGCAGTGGGAGGGCAGACGAGAAAATCTGGGTGAGGGTCCTGGGAACCCAAGGGGGGCCATCCCCAGGTTCACGGCGGGAACCAGGACTTCCTCTCTGGACGAGGTGCCGCTCCGGAAGCACCTGGCACGGGGAGAGTACGTCCTTCCCAGGAAGGTGGATGTGACCCTAGCCAAGGGCGCGGCTACCTTGACGCTTCCCGGTACCAGCCGCCCCTTCCCTGTCCCTAGGAGGACGAGGAGAGGGGCAGGAGCCGGGACTCAGCCTACCAGCTGAGACCTTTCCCCTACTTCGGGCTGCCTCCTGCCAACAAGGTGGAGAGGTGGAGGGTGACCATGGAAGGTTCTTGTTCTTGGCAGGGGCCAGGAGCTGGGCTGCCCTCTCCTGAGATAAGAGACGGTCAAAAAGGAAATGGGAAAAGGGAGAGGAAGACGCCCCCTGTTCCTCAGCGCTCCATGGACAAACCTGCCCCTTCGGGGTCGCAAAGCGCTTCGGATCTGGGCTGGGGGTGACACTCACCGGTCCCACGGCTTGAGCCGCCAAGCCGACTGCGAAGGCGGGCGGGCCGGGAGAGGCGGCGGGAAGAGCCTGGGAATGAAAGGGAAGAGGAAAGGGCGGGAGCGAGCCGGGGTGGAGAGGAAGCCTGGGCGGCCGGAGCGCACGAGCTGGCTGCTGCAATGACACAGTGGCCGGAGCGGGCCGGCTCCTCCCCCGAGGCGGGGCGCGCACCGGCGGCGCGGGGCGCACGTGGCCCGCTGGGGATGCCGGGGTCTGAGTTAGGGCTTCAGGTGGGACAAACTATTTTGAGAAGCTGGGGTAAGATGGGGATGAGCCGCAGGCCTCCCGTGTTCTGGCGGGAGAAGCAGGGCTTCCGGGGCCTCACAGGGCCGTGGGGTCCTTCAGTAGAGGACGCCGTGGTTGAACACTGAGCCGGGGCCTCAGACCGTCAAAGGGTTCGAGAGGGTGCGGTGAGACGCGTGACGCGCCTGCTCCGCTCGGGGCTCCTCTGACGGACCGGGACGCAGCAAGCCCACCACCGGAAAGAACAGGCATGGGGAGACGTCGGGGCCGGGAAACTGGCTCCAGTCCTGAGGGCGGGGCGCGCGCGCAGAATCCACCCGCCGGGAAGCGCAGGCGCCCCACGTTGGCCGGAAGCCGGGCTCGGGAGGCGGAAGCGGGTTGCTCCCAGGGGGCTGTGCGGCTGCGGTGGGAGCCTGGCAGCGGGGCTCATAGAGGGCTAAACTGCCAGGGCGCCGAGACACCGAAGGCACGTGAAGTGTAAGGGCCGCCACAGCCGTGTCAGACGGGGAAAGGACTCCTTTATTTTTAAAGGCCAGTTTTTAAAAATTTTTTAATTTGAGAAAGCAAGAGAAAGTGCACGTGAGAGGGTGGGGGGACAAAGGCAGAGAGACTCTCAAGCTGGTAGAGTGGAGCCAGCCACAGGGCTCTATCCCACCACCCTGGGATCATGACCGGCCTGGAAATCGAGTCCGAGCTCAACTGACTGAGCCACCCAGGTGCGCGCCCCCACTAGTATCGGTTTGTTACAGTGAGATATTGTTGTTGGCTCAGACCATCAGGCATGTATGCATTCATTTGTTCAACATGGTTCTGGTTTAGTCAACAAACTTCTTCCTGTGTGCCACTTTTCAGACACTGATACATGACAGAAAGGTGTTTTACATCCCTTTGAACCACTAACACTAGTGTGTGCCATACACCCATGCCTCCCTGCCCTCGCCCCTTTCCCCAGTATTAGCATCCATTCTACCTATCTACACCTTAACCTGAAAACTGGTTAAAACTGACTGTAGGGGCGCCCAGGTGGCTTTATCGGTTGGGCAGTCAACTTCGACTCAGGTCGTGAGCTCGCAGCTTGGGAGTTCCAGCCCCACATTGGGCTTTCTGCTGTCAGAGTGGAGCCTGCTTCAGATCCTGTCTCCTTCTCTCTCTTCCCCTCCCTTGCTCGTGCTCTAAAAAAAAAAAAAAAAAAAAAAAAAAAAAGTATGTAAATGAGGTAGGGAGACTCCTGGAGCTCTGGATGTCACTGGAGAACTAGTATTTTGTACTGGAGGCAATGGGTTCAGAGAGGCTGTTCACACAAACCGAAGTACTCCAAGGTGTACTTAAATGCCTTCTCTCCCTGTCCCTCTTGGCTTTGACTTGAAGTCATTAGTTAGGTGTATTCAATTTGTATTACAAAATCTTAATGACTTATCCTATACTTTGTAATAGGAATTCCTAGCTGACTGCTAACATTTTCAGGGGTTATATCCGAAATTGCCTTTTGAGTCTGTCTTATACTGAGAATAGCTAAAGGTTTTTAACCAATAATTTCATACTAGTAGTATGACATTCTTTTCCTGATGTGTTAGTGTTAGGTTTCTTCCCACAATCTTTGGAAGGAAAATCACAAATTCTAGTTTCTGCTCTGATTTGAAATCATTACAGCCTAAAGTTCTGCTCTGAAACCTAAGAATAAGGGTAAAATCCAGTAAGGTTCATATATATGTCAATTCCACAAGAACTTTGCTTTTCCAATGCATCCCTTTGCTCATTTTCACAGGAAGAAGGAAAAAAATGTCTCAGAAGCAGATGAAGGAAGCTTTTGTCAGTGACCACAATGGAACCAGCGTGCTGGAAGTCACCCAGGGCTTGTGTTTGCCTGCACTCTGTATCGTGTGCAGAGGGCTCCTGATCATTCTCTCACAGCACTTGTGTTCTTCACATACCTGGAGAACTAGATTCTTCATTGACTTTGTTTCCCTAATAATTCCCCTGGTGGCCACTTTGACCATTTTGTCTTCATTTGTCCTCCTTGAGCACCTTGCTGTAATTATCTGTGGGGCAGGGCTTTTCTATCAAATATACTGCAGGAGAACTTGTGCCAGAATGCCTGTCCAGAAAATGCTTGAAAAATTCTTGAAAATCAGTCTAGAATCTGAATACATTCCAGCCATCTCTTGTTTCCGTGTAATTAACAGTGCATTTACTGCTATTGCCATTTTGGCTGTGGACTTTCCACTTTTTCCCAGAAGATTTGCCAAAACTGAGCTCTATGGGACAGGAGCGATGGATTTTGGAGTAGGAGGTTTTATTTTTGGGACTGCAATGGTTTGTCCAGAAGTTAGGAAAAAATACACAGAAGAGTCCAGATTTTATTATCTTACAAAGTCATTGTACTCTGTTTGGCCATTAGTCTTCCTAGGAATAGGACGATTAGTCATTATAAAAGCCATAGGCTATCAGGAACATTTGACTGAGTATGGAGTTCATTGGAACTTTTTCTTTACCTTAATCGTTGTGAAACTGATAACATCATTGCTTTTGATTATTTTTCCTCTCAATAAATCCTGGATTGTGGCAATCAGCATTATTGTGTTATACCAGCTGGCCCTTGACTTTACCCCACTGAAAAGGTTAATTTTGTATGGCACTGATGGTAGTGGCACAAGGGTTGGTTTATTAAATGCCAACCGAGAAGGAATAATTTCTACCTTGGGGTATGTGGCAATTCATATGGCTGGCGTGCAAACAGGGTCATATATGCTTAAAAAAAGATCACATGTCAAAGACTGGATAAAAGGAGCCCACTGTATTTTGCTGACAGCTATTAGTCTCTTCATATCTCTCTACATAGTTCAGGTAAATGTAGAAGTAGTATCTCGGAGAATGGCCAATTTAGCCTTTTGTATTTGGATAGTTGCTTCTAGCCTGATCCTTCTTAGTAGTTTATTACTGGGTGATATAATTTTGAGTTTTGCCAAATTTCTAATTAAAGAGGCTGTGGTACCATGTTCTTGGAAACTGATCCATTCGTCTGTCACAAATAAAAAACATTTAGAATCTCTGGTCTCTGAAGCTGAAAGAAAGGAACCCAGTCTTTGTTTAATCACAGCTATGAACAGAAACCAGTTACTTTTTTTCTTGCTGTCAAATATAACTACTGGTCTGATCAACCTGTTGATAGATACATTACACAGCAGTACTTTGTGGGCCTTATTTGTGCTCAATCTCTATATGTTTACCAACTGTTTAATTATATATGTGCTACACTTGCAAGATAAGACAATAAAATTTTGGTGATAAGTATGGGTAGGAAGTACCTGTGTTAGAGCAATATTTTAATGAGGAAGAATATTAAATGTGAAGAAAATGGGCTTTTGGCAACCCAGTGGTAACCATATTTTTTTCAACCCTCTATAAATGATGCTTAATGTTTTAATGTGTCTCAACACTATATAAAACAAACCAATAGAGAAACAAGTCTTGTGAGTCGTTAGAATATTTATTAAATTTCAGTATTTTAAAGAAACTGCAGTTGTGACACTGAAAGATTGGAGGGTGAGGGGGATTTTTACTTTCTATCTTCTTACATACCATTCTGTATTTATTGTATGACATAACATTTACATGAAAACATCTCAATGTGAATTTATTGTATGACTTTTATAATAAAATTTACGTGAAAACATCTCAGTGTGAATTGTGGAATTGTCAACACTTCTTTACTTGCTCAGTTTTAACCTTTTAAAAAAGCCTAAGTATGTGAAAGCAAGTGTTTATAATCAAATACTTAAATACTACAAAGTCAGAAAACAGTTAAATGCTCCAAATGGAATGAATTGTATGATGCAGTTTACATGCCTAGTAATTATGAGACAATAGTTTTACTTTGGGACTGATTATTTTTTTAGCCAACTCTATGCTAGGAATGATAAGCAGGTTTCCTGATATCTTGGAGCTTGCAGTCTAGTGGGGAAACAGACACTGAACAACAATTATAAACTGTGTTAAGTCATGAAGTATGGGTTGCCAAGAGTGTCAAACCAAGAACTGACCTAGTAGAGTCAAAGTTTTTCCCACAGATGGTATTTCTTTAAAGATTTCATTTTTAAGTAGTCTCTACACCCAATATGGGGCTCTAACAACCCTGAGATCAAGGGTTGTGTGCTCTACAGACTAAGCCAGTTAGGTGCTCCTAGATGGTATTTTTTTGAACTAGAGTTGATGGATGGTCTGAGGACCATGTTTGTGGTTAAGGGAAGGGGTAAACAGTATTCTAGGTAGAATGTATCCTTCAGCAAAGGTCCTGAGTTGGGAGGATAACTAGTACATCTTGAAACTTAAGGCTGGAGTTCAGAAAACAGGAGAAAGTAATAAGCTACAGAGGCAGGCAGGGGCCTTATCTACTATGTTAAAGGGAAAGAGAACCAGTGAGAAAATCATGTACTAGGCTGATTTAATACAACTAAGCTATATTAAAGTTTAATATCCTACTGAGAATTTGAGTCATTTAAAAACTCTAAGTAGATATTTGAACCAGCTGTTCAAAATGTTAAGATTTTAAAAATATAAAATTCTTAGTTTCTGATTATAATGTTCCCTGTATATTGTTTAAAGTGGGGGGGGGAAGGGGCGCCTGGATGGCTTGGTTGGTTGAACGTCTGACTTCGGCTCAGGTCACGATCTCAGTTCATGGGTTCGATCCCTGTGTCGGGCGCTGCGCTGACAGCTCAGAGTCTGGAGTCTGCTTCACATTCTGTGTCTTCCTCTCTCTCTCTGCTCCTCCCCTGCTTGCACTCTCTCAACAATAAATAAATGCTAAAAAAAAAAAAAAAAAAAAAAATTTAAGTGGAAAAAAAAGAACTAAAATCTGCCTATTGTTTTCTATTTTCAAGTAGAAATCTAATCATTATAGAAATAGGCAAGGGTCAGAATGCTCAAGTTAGTTTTATATTTGGTAAGCAACCTGGATTATTTTTGTAGTATGGGTGGAACCTCCTCTAACATTAAATTTTCAATTTTCTGTTTTGATCAGCTGCCTCTAAATTAGTTAAAAATTTATTCCTTAAGTCGTTAAATATGACTATTACACTAATTGGTTTACTTCAATTTATTATGTTAATGGCTAATTTAGTATTTATGTGGCATTTTTGCTAACTATAATCAATGATATTTGGAATTAATCTATTATTTTTTTTAACTTTTTAATGTTTATTTATTTTTGAGAGAAAGAGAGAGACAGAACACAAGCAGGGGAGGGGCAGAGAGAGAGGGAGACCCAGAATCTGAAATAGGCTCCAGTCTCCAAGCTGGAGAGCTGAGGAGACTCTAACAATATTGTTCTCTCATTAAAAAAAAAAAGTAATTTAAATTATTTGATGACTAAATGATCACGTTGTCTAACTGGTCTGCTGCTTCTTGTCAGTAACTGCTCCTTCATTCTTTTCCGGGTCTTAAATATCTCTCAAGTTTATGTCTCACAATTACAGATAATGAATCATAACTTAAAAGAACAAAGTGTACTCTATGTTTCTTCCACCTCTAATTATGAAAGTCATGTAAGAGAAAGCTAATGAAATAGCTTAATAAAAACAAAACAATTAGTAAGAAAAGACCATGCTGACTTGGTTCTAGTTTATAGAAGAGAAAGAGATCGTTCATTTATTGAGCTCCAATGTACCAGGTATAGATACAGGGGAAACGAAAAGTAAGACAAAGTCCCTGCCTTCGAGGGGCTTATATTTTAACTTGTAGACATTATTTTCCCTTTAAAAAAATTTAAGTGGAGGAAATGTGTCTTTTTTTTTTTAATTTTATTTATTTTTGAGAGAGAGAGAATGTGTGCGAGCAGGGGAGGGGCAGAAAGAGAGGGTAACAGAGGATCCAAAGGAGTCTCCACCCTGACAGAGAGCCTGGTGGGGAGCTGGAACTCATGAACCACAAGATCATTACCTGCATAGAAGCCAGACAATTAACTGACTGAGCCACCCAGGCTCCTTGTGTGTCTCTATTTTCAACAGACACAACAAAACTTCCCACTGTCAGCTCATGAAAAAGAAAACCAAATTCACAGATCCTCAGATTTGGACAACCACGGCAATTTAAATAAATTTACATTCTGCTATTGATTTTACTACCACATAAAACAATGTGGTTATTATCACGAAAACAACGATAAGTTATTCTAATTAGCTAATTTTAAAGTCAATTTTTTTGAATATTTTTAAGTAATCTCTATACCCAACATGTGGCTTGAACTCACAAACCCAAGATCAAGAGTCCCATGCTCCACCAACTGAGCCAGCTAGGTGACCCTCAACTATCAATTTGTGGAGACAGAGAAGGAAGGGGGAAAAAGAAGAGTATAATGTGGTCTAGGACCTTATTCTATCGATGATCTTAAGGAATTGACTCATTCCCATGACTTTAAATTACCCAACTTAAACTGGAGATACCTACCAATATGCATCCATAGCTAGCTTGTGTTTGGAAGATAGCAACCAGTTTTATTTTTATTGAGCATTGATGTCCAATATGATGCATAAATCATACAAAGTTTTATTTTGCTCCCCAGGAATTTATGTGTGGTCTATGAAGATAAGAAATAATATAAGGAAAAATTAGGTCCTCTTCTTTCTCTTAAACCTAAGTAGCTTGGCAAATAGTCATATCTCATTCATGCTTGAGTTTTGGGGCTGGCTCTCACACATTAGGGACCAAATAAGAAAAAGAATGGTATTTTGTTGATGATTTATCACCTCTCCATCACTCCAACTGTTACTAGGTACCAGCAAAATGTCCTCTGCTGTTGACTGCCTTCTTTCCTGGCCTTTCCAATCCTTCAACCTTGTATTTCACAATGCCTATATTGAAATTTTAAAATAGGCAACAAATGGCTTTTTTATGTAATAACTTATTTTGTCAATTAGAGTTAAGTTCTCTAAAGGTTCTTAGGTTCTAAAGGCTCTCTAAATTCTCTAAAGGCTCTCTTCATGACTTAAGTCATGAAATATTTGCTGCAGCAGTATTGGTTTTAGCTGAAGCTAGACCAATAGTGAAAATGAGTGCCTGCTCTAAAATTAAGAAGATACATAGTTAAAACTTTTTTATTAAAATTTTTGAATGTTAATCATTTTAGAGAGACAGAGCATGAGTGGGGGAGGGGCAGAGAGAGAGGGAGACAGAATCCCAAGCAGGTTCAAGGCTCTGAGCTGTCAGCACAGAGCCGGAAGCAGGGCTTGAACTCACAGACTGTGAGATCATGACCTGAGCTGAAGTTGGACGCTTAACCCACTGAGCCACCCAGGCGCCCCCCCAATAGATAAAACTTCTAAAAATTGTTTTCCAGTGAAATAATTTTTAATTTTGTAAATGTTATTTTATTATTTTTGAGAGACAGCGCACATGCACGCATGAGTGGAGGAGGAGCAAAGAGAGAGAGGGAGACAGAGAATCCGAAGCAGGCTCCAGGCTCCGAGCTGTCAGCACAGAGCCCAACACAGGGCCCGAACCCACGAACCATAAGATCATGACCTGAGCTGAAGTCAGATGCCCTACCAACTGAACCACCCAGGTGCTCCCAGTGAAATAATTTTCTAAGCATTTCCCCTCAAATATTGATTTTATCATATTTGGAGCACCCAGGCTATATCACCTTACTTGCTTGAGAAAGAACAACTTATCTAGCAAATTATCTACCTTTTTAACCTTATAGTAAGTATTCACTGACTACCTAAAAGTATGTGAAACACTGTCCAAAGATACTAAGCAGTGTGTTTAGTGGATTTAAAAGACAAACCCAGGAGCACCTGGATGGCTCAGTCAGTAGAGCATGGGACTTTTGATCTCAGGGTTGTGAGTTTGATCCATGTTGGATGCAGAGATTAGTTAATAAAAGACAAATCCAAATCAGGGAAAGTAATCGCAGATGGAAAGACTGTTGTGGTCTCATCATGTTTTATATTTGGGTTTTAATGCCTTTTTAAGATTTAAATCCCCAGGGTGAATACTCAGTTCTTTGCTAGTACCCAGTGTGTGCTCAATAATGAAAGTACTTAAAATCAGCACCTATATATTGAGCTTGTCATCTTCAATGTCCTTTACTAACTACAATCCAAAGGAAGCTTAAAAGGTACAAAGCCGGTGGGGGGGGGCGGGCACCTGGGTGGCTCAGTAGGTTAAGCATCCGACTCTTGGTTTCGGCTCTAGTCATGATCTCTTGCTTTGTGAGATCAAGCCTGAAATCAGGCTCTGCGCTGACAGCACACAACTTGCTAGGGATTCTCTCTCTCCCTCTCTCTTTGCCCCTCCCCCACTTGTGCTTTTTCTCTCTCAAAATAAATAAATAAATAAAACGAGGTATAAAGTAGGTACATTAATTTAGTCTTTATAAGAGCACCTTTAGATCTTAAAACCCACAGTATTTTTTCCTAAGAGGAATGTTTTTACATGAAACATCCAAAAGTCCAGATTTTGGCTATGTAATCTAACCTGTCAAAAGGTGCACGCACTTCCTATTTGTCTATCGGATCCAAGCTATCATATTGTCCTGCTCTCCTAACATGGCCAAAAGACATAAATAATACTCACTGAATAATCACAGCTTTGGGACTGAACAATGATTCTTTCCGTTTATTATGTCACCTACCCTAACAGTGACAACACAATGTCATAAGTCAACATGGCTAAAGATGCACTGTGGGGTTTTTTGTTGTGAGTCTCTAAGATTTCAGGTGATGACCAAAATACTTTTTAAAGATCAGTATCACTGCTCTAGCATACTCTACCAGGAAATATAGATCTGTCATCAGTATTGGTTTTAAGAGCAGCAAATGGATTTATCCTTAAAATCGTCAAGACTTTAATAGGCAAAATACTTCCCAACAACTATTTTGGTTTTACAACAGGCCTCCAAAGCCTTCAAGGTAGAAAATGAGTACGTGGTGGCACGCAGAGTGTAGATGAATCGTCTTTACAGCGGATCTGCTTCTCAGAAGAGGGTCGGGGGAAGGGCCTTTGGCCGGTACCAGTACTTTGCCCAAGGGAATCCGTGTCCTGAGTCCCTGTTAATATTAACCGGGCCCAAGAAGTTTCTCTGGCCAGGCTGCACACAGGCCACTTTCCAGATAGTCTCCTAGTTGCCTCTAGTGTGGCAACTAGAGCACTAACCTATCAGCACTCTAATAGTTTCCCTCAGTGGGATCTTGACGCAGTCTCAATCAGGGAAGCAGTGATGCGGCAGGCCCCTGGTCAATCAGGGTGTCAGGGAAAGCGGCGTCAAGTGCCTGGAAACCAAGCTCAGAGTTTGTTTCTTACTGTCCAGACGCTCGTCTCCCCTTCCCTCACTCTCGCTTTCTGCTACCGCTGACTGCGAAAGCCTCAGCTCCTCCCCACTTACCGAAGTCCTCCCAGGGCCTCGACCCTTGGGTCGGCCCTGAGTCAGCTCGGTTCGGCTCCTTTCGGCCCTCGGGAGAGCCGTTCCCAGGCCCCTGCGGCCAGGGACAGAGGTTTGGGCCTACTCACTCCTGGCAACCCTACTTCGGATTTATTCGGGTAGCTAGACTCGGGGGAAAGGGTCGGTAACACGTTCTAGGTACCCTGGGGAGCACCCCACCCCCTCCACCAGAATTTCGAAAGAGGCGACCCGGGAGCGTCGGTCTACAGTATCGCGAGAGGAGGCGGGGCTCCGCCCAGCGTTCTCGGCCCCTCCCTGCCCCACCCTCCCCACGTCCCCCGCCCTCCCTCCCCCACTCCCCGTGGCGCGAGCGGCTGACTGAGCCTGGAGAGGAAACGGCATTCGGAGCCGCGCTCCCGCCAAGGCCGGCCCTGACGCGGGCCTCGTCAGCCGGTAACGGGGAGCAGAGGTGGGGGTCAGGGAGGCGACCAGGAAAACGGTGAAGGTCAGAACCGAGAGGTCTCTTGCGAGGAGGGTGAGGAAGGGGTCTGCGCCTCCCTCTACAGACTCCGCAGAGCTGAGGCGGGGTCGACCCCTCCCAGGGGCGGGGTCGTGCCGGGCAACTGCAGCCCTGGGGACTGATTGGGCGGGGCGCTCCAAGAAAGGGGAGGAAGGGGTCCTCGGCGGCGGAAAGCAGGAGGTGGGCTGTGGTGCTGAGGCCGTGGGTGGGGTCCTAGAGCTGGGACTCCGGTGACGGGCTGGGGAAGCCCCGGGGCTGATGGGTCCCTTCCGCCTCTCCTTTGGACCCTGACTGGAGGCCGGCGGGGGTGGGGGCTGGGGAAGGCGAGAGGCACGAGGGGGCGGGTCCCGGCACTGCTCGGCGCTGATTGGCTGAGCGCGTGTGGAATCGGGTGATGGGAAACGCAGTCCCGCTTTCCCGTGCCCTCCTGCTCTTCTCCCCCGCCCCCCCCCCGTGGCGAAAGTGCTGCGCGGCGGCGGGTGCTTACGCTCGCGGGGTTTGGCTGTTGCAGGCAGGAGCTGGGAGGAGGCGGCAGCGGCAGCAGCAGGAGCAGCAGCAGCGGCGGCGGCAGCAGCTGGGAGGAGGTGGTGACGGTGGCAACGGCAGCGTCGGGAACGATGGCGCGACTGGTGGCAGTGTGCAGGGACGGGGAGGAGGAGTTCCCCTTCGAGAGGAGACAGATTCCTCTCTACATAGACGACACTCTCACGGTGAGCGGGCCGGGCCGGGCTCGCAGCTCCCCTGGCAGCTGTTTCCCCTCCTCCCCCTCCCCCAGGCCGAGCGCTGCGCACTGGAGAAAGAGTGTGTTGCAACTCCTAGGCGAGGCCTTCTCTCCGGCAGGCCCCACAAACTCGCCTTTGCAGTGTGTCGCACGGTAACCTCTGCGGGCTCCTAGCCCAGCGCTCCGTAAGCATTTCGAGCCTCTCTCGCCAGGTTTTCCTTCCTTTTTGAACCCTCTTCCTTTCCCCTGCCCCTTTATGAGACGCTGCTTTTGCCAAAGCATGCGTCTCGGAGAGGGGTTGAAGGATCCTGGGCGTTTAGGGCCTATCCTTTACAGAATCCACCTACCCTCGGGGAGTCTTAATTATCTGGAAATGTCGCAGCTGCACTGCTACCTGTATATTTTCTGTCTCAATACTGTATGTAGCTCACTACAGAAGCATAATTACTGAGGGCAGAGTGACATGCTCTTGTACAGGAAAGATTCCACTAAAATGATTTGGTTTCATTGCAAATAGTCTCATATCGCCCAGTATATTAAAACTCTTTGAAATGATTGTATTGCTAAGCCGTGACTCTTCAAAATGGGTTTTCTTGGCAATAGTTATTTTTTAGTTTACAAGTAACCTTTTCTCCTTTTGTTAATGAAGCAAAATTATTGAATGTGTAAGAGCATTATAAAAAGCTGATTGCTCATCTTGAGTGTCAAAACCCACTCAGGGTAGTTTTGTTTTTTAGAGTTGATGATAGTAGAGCATTACTGACCCTCTGCCCTGTGTTGCTGTACTATTTCCTCTGAAAGGAAATGGCAGAAATTTGAATTGAATCAGAACAGGAAATGAGTGCAGTTGCCACTATTTCTTAAGAAATGAAATGAACCTTTTCTAAATATTTTTGAAATCTGCATTTTGATGCTGCTGAAGCTTTGTATTATACATTTGCCTGTTTTGATAGGTGTAACTCAGTCTTTTCATATTATCACATTTGCCTTATTAACTGTACCTTTCTGTTTTTCAGAGGTAGTTCTGTTTTGTTGTTGAATTTTTTGGGCAAATATCGAAGTTTTTTCAAATTTTATATAAAATGCAAGTCATTGTAGAGCTGCCACTCTATGCCTTTCTGTTTGCCAGTCTCAATTAAAATTTGATTGAGCTGCAGTACTTTTAAAAGGATTAGAAGGATTCAATGACTTGATTTGTTAGAACTTTTTAAGTGAAAGCATCTATACTTACCCACGTGTATATTTTTTTTTTTCATAGAAAAAGGTAGAATGATTTGGCCTGACATAAGGTAAATAGAATTTGTGTTGGTGCATTTGAAAGTGCTTGTATATCTTGGTTATGATTTCTGCATTTTTTGCATTAACAGTGTAACGGAATTGTATTTTAAGTTAGGAAAAAAAACAAGCACTCTGATCAAATGAAATGATGGAATTTTTCAATTTGAAAAATAATAGATGTTCATTTGTTACTTTTTTCTCTTCCAACTCTAACACAAACACTTTTTCTAGAGCACCATAGTTTGGTATCAACCTTCTATGATTATTGTCCCAGAATGTCTTTGATGTTTAAAAAAAATCTTACGGGTTTAGACATAAGATTACTTTTGAGTGTATGATATCAAAACATAGGGGAAACCAACATAAATTTGAGTTTTTATAGACACTGATTCTCTCCTTATGTCACATAACCACCTTTTGTGTGAATGCAGCTTTGATACATCTGTCACATAGAACTTTAAAGCAGTGGGTGTTTTTATATTCTCTGTACAGTGGTATTAATTTCTAAAATTTTCCATAGAAAAAGATGGAACCTTGCACTGTGGTATATTATTGTACTTATTTCTCCAGAGAAGTTGGGATTGGATTGAACCTGGTAGTTGAGTTTTGCTTTTATTGTATTGTGGACTTGTGGCCAAAGCAAATAAAATTTAGGATTATTTAATTTAAATATCTTACAATAGCATTAATTTAGCAAAAGGTACAGTTTTTCTTGGCTTTAGATTGGTTTTTGTCACTAGGAATGAGTGGGACTATTAATTGTTTTGTCTCAGAACTTGTGCATAGTCCCTGAATGGTGGTTAGTGAAAATTCTTGTCAAGAATGCATTATATTTAAGAAAATAAGTTTCTTTCAGAACTGTTCTACCAAATACTACTTAAAAGAAGAATGCAGAGCAAACACCTGTTGGGGAAGAAGGAGGGAAGATGCCTGTAGCAGAAGTTTATGCTCTCACTGGTCCACTGATAGTTTGATGGCAGTGTATCCCTGAAGTTAACGTTTGGTCTGGTCTTTGTTCTTAGGGTCCGTAGGTATTGAAAAAACATTGTGTGATCTTTAAAGTGGTTTTAGAATTTTGTTAGGACCTAGGTGTTAAGCCTGGTTACAACTTTCACAATTCAGTTACAGATGTCGTATTGTTTTGGTAACAGAAGCTGAAACTTCTGTCCTTAGTTCAACCTGTGATTTTACCTTAGGATTTGTAAAATAAAATCGAGAAGCTTGTATATGAGGAAGTAGCCTCCTCTTATGTGGCATGTTGAATCCACATTTAAGACTCGTTTTGTAATTTTGTGGTTTGAATACTAGAGTACAGTGCTGATATAAGTGTATTTAAGAAAATACCAAATAAGTAAGCTAGTGGAATATTTATAAAAGTGGTATGCTATATGGCCAAAATTCTTTTTGTGTTACTAGAATTATAAAATAGCAAATGGACAGATTACAGATTTTATTTTAGAGACATTTTTGAAGAATTATAGTTTTCAAGTGAGTAGTTTTTAAAAGAATAGTCAAAATTTATATCCTTACAAAGTAGTCTTTAAAAATTACCATATAACAAGAAAATTCTCCTTAATTCTGCTTCCCAGAGATAACTAAGGATATAGCAGCATTTGCTGTAATTCTAGTCAAAGACACATAGATACAGAGTTGAGATGTATTGTCTACTAGAACATTTTATATCTCGCTTTTTTTGCTGAATGTAATACTGAGGACATTTGCTCTTCTCATTCTTAAGCACCTTTTTTTTTTCTCCAATGTTTGCTTATTTTGAGGGAGAGCAGGCATGAGCAGGGGAGGTATGGAGAGGAAGGGAGAGAGAGAAAATCCCAAGCAGGCCCCACACTGTTAGCAAGGACCCCAGTGCAGGGCTCCATCTCACTGCCTGAGGTCATGACCTGAGCTGAAATCAAGAGTGAGATGCTCAACCAACTGAGCCACCCAGGCACCCCCAAGTAGCTTTACTGACCATGTAGTAGTTTGTTGTGTAACATTCCATAATTTAATCATTTTTCCTTTGTGGATATAGGGATGATTCTATTTTTTACTATGAATATGCTATAGGGATATAAATAAGGCATAAATTTCTTCATTAAAGTTTTTTTTTCCTCAGGCTTTGGAACTACAGTTACTGGATCAAAGGATAAGAACCTTTTATAAAGTTCTTGACACATGCTGTCAAATTGCTACAATATTGCTGGGATGCAGTTTACTCTCCTAATTCAAATAATCGAAGTGGACTAAAGACTTAGATAATATTTTTTTAAGCTTATTTATTTTTAGAGAGAGAGCATGGGGGGGGGGAGGGGAGGAGAGAGAATGAATGAATCCCAAGAAGGCTCCACACTGGCAATGCAGAGCCCTACGTGGGGCTCGAACCATGAGATCATGACCTGAGCCGAAATCAAGAGATGGACGCTTAATGGACTGAGCCACCCAGACACCCCTGATAATTTTTTTAAGTATATTTATTTATTTTGAGAGAAAGGGAGAGCAAGCAGGGGAGGTGCAGAGAGAGGTGGAGAATCCCAAGCAGGATCTGTTCTGTCAGTGCAGAGTCCTGCATGGGGCTCGTTCTCAAGAATTGTGAGATAGTGACCTGAGCCAAGATGAAGAGTGGGATGCTTAACCAACTGAGCCATCAGGTGTGACCTTGATAATGGTTTTTAACAAAGACATTAAAACATAATAAATGGTGGCATATCCACTTGGGGATTAAGTGTTTAGCATTTGTTAAATTTAGTACTTAGTGTTTTCTTACAACTCTTAGGTATTTAATTGATTTTACCAGAGGCAATAGATGTTATAAATACCTGTGAGGATGAAGTAAAAAAGTAAAGCTAAATAATAAATAAAAATTTAATAATGTTGGTTAGAGCTTGTGAAAATATGCTAAAAACAGATTATTTATGGTCAGGACAGATAATTCAAGAGTGAAAGTGGGTAATGGATTCAATAAACTTTATAAGACAGTAATTGCAGGACAGTGACTGGTTCTATTTTTGGCTAGCTAGGGATAGGCAACCTCATCATGAAGCAGAACACTAATGATGCCTCTGTGAAACCACACCTGAAATATTTTACATGACTGTCTTCCTCTAGGTAACCTAGAAACTGAATATTAAGTCAAGGAAGTGGTTTTAAAGAATGGGGAAAAATAGTGCTACTATCCTCTTTGCCTTCTCTTTTTCCTTTTTTCTTACTGTCTTCTCTCAACATTAAAGAGCATGTAGTGATTGGCCAGAAAACAGCAAGGTAAAAAGCCATTACTGTAAGTTTGAAAGGCAAGGACACTTAAAATATTAAGTGCAGAGTTTGTAACCAGGGTGGTATAGATTAAGTACAAGAGAAAATTTAGTATTATCCAAGCCAGTGAAACACAGGAAAAACACGGTAATAGACCCAGTCTTGACATTTATCTTTACTAGTTTGATGAAAATGAAATGATCTGAAATGAGCATTAAGAAATTTTTTTTCACCCTGTCCATTGTTGTACCTTTTAGAAAGGATTCCCAATGCAGGTATTATCCCATTAAATAATACATATTTTTATTTAAAGTTTATTTGGAGAGGGGGTGGGCAGAGAGGGAGAGAGAGAATCCCAAGCAGGCTCTGCACCATTACCACAGAGCCCGATGTAGGGCTCCATATCATGAACCGGGAGATCATGATCTGAGCTGGAGTTAAGAGTTGGATGCTTAACTGAGCCACCCAGACACCCCTACACTATATATATTTTAAAGGTCAGCTGGTAGGGCTCAATATGTTAGATTTGTTCTTTGATCTCTGCCTTAATTATTAAAACAAGAAAACATAGTTGATAAGAATAAAAATAATTCATTTATACGGAGAATTTAGGATTTCATCTATGAACCAAACAGGAGAGACCTTGATCTGGTTAAATAAGAGGCATTCTTTGTTCCTTAAATTGGCCGCTTTGATCTTAATTTTCTTTTTTATGGTGGCAATAGATATGTAATTGTTTGATACATTTGTACCAAACCGGTGAGAATGCAAATCAAGGTGTTAGTTGCTTACATGGTAGATTTTGAGTGTCCTGCAGTGTTCTGTTAAGTTACATGACTTTGAAAGTTTATCCTACACCTTTATTCTGACTTGACAGTTCAGTTTGTTTGTGTTTTAAACCGTGTAGTGATTCCAGATAACATAATGTGAGTTAACTGTTCAGTACTATTAACTATTTTTTATCTTCTACCAGTTTTCATGGATCTAATAATTGGGATTATTAATTTTTTTAATTTAACTTTTTAAATTTACATTCAAATTATCATATAGTGGAACAGTGATTTCAGGAGTAGATTCCTTAATGCCCCTTACCCATTTAGCCCATCCTCCCCTCCTACAACCCCTCCGGTAACCCTCGTTTGTTCTCCAAATTTAAGAGTCTCTTATATTTTGTTCCCCTCCCTGTTTTTATATTGTTTTTGCTTCCCTTCCTTTATGTTCATCTGCATTGTACCTCTAATTTCGCTTAGCATAATACCCTCTAGTTCCTTCCATGTAGTTGCAAATGGCAAGATTTCATTCTTTTTGATTGCTGAGTAATACTCCATTGTATGTAGATACCACATCTGTATCCATTCATCCATCAATGGAAATTTGGGCTCTTTCCATACTTTGGCTGTTGTCGTAGTGCTGCTCTAAACATTGGGGTGCGTGTGTCCCTTCAAAACAGCATACCTGTATCCCTTGGATAAATACCTAGGAGTGCAATTGCTGGGTCATAGGGTAGTTCTATTTTTAACTTTTTGAGAAACCTCCATACTGTTTTCCAGAGTGGCTGCACCAGTTTGCATTCCCACCAATAGTGCAAAAGAGATCGTCTTTCTCCGCATCCTCGCCAACATCTGTTGTTGCCTGAGTTGTTGATGTTAGGCATTCTTACAGGTGTGAGGTGGTATCTCACTGGTTTTCATTTGTATTTCCCTGATGGTGAATGATGTTGAGCATTTTTCATATGTCGGTTGGCCATCTGGATGTCTTCTTTGGAGAAGTGTCTATTCATGTTGTTTGCCCATTTCTTCACTGGATTGTTTTTTGGGTATTGAGTTTGATAAGTTCTTTATAGATTTTGGATACTAACCATTTATCTGATATGTCATTTGCAAATATTTTCTCCCATTCTGTCGGTTGCCTTTTAGTTTCACTGATTGTTTCCTTCACTGTGCAGAAGCTTTTTATCTTGATGAGGTCCCAATAGTTCATTTTTGCTTTGGTTTTCCCTTGCCTCCAGAGACGTGTTGAGTAAGAAGTTGCTGCGGTCAGGATCAAAGAGGCTTTTGCCTGCTTTCTCCTCGAGGATTTTGATGGCTTCCTATCTTACATTTAGGTCTTTCATCCATTTTGAGTTTATTTTTGTGTATGGTGTTAAGAAAGTGGTCCAGGTTCATTTTTCTGCATGTTGCTGTTCAGTTTTCCCAGCTCCGCTTGCTGAAGAGACTGTCTTTATTCCATTGGATAGTCTTTCCTGCTTTGTCAAAGATTAGCTGGTCATACATTTGTGGGTCCATTTCTGGGTTCTCTATTCTGTCCCATTGATCTTAATGTCTGTTTTTTGTGCCAATACCATACTGTCTTGATGATTACAGCTTTGTAATTCAGCTGGAAGTCTGGGGATTATTAATTTTTTTTTAATTTGAGTAAACACTGCTAAATATAATAGTATGGATCATTAGACTTTTTTGCCCATTTATTTCTGTCATTCTCACCAATTCATTTAGGGCCACCTAAAGCAGACCAGTGACCAGTTTTACTTAGTACTGTTGGTAAAGTTAACATATGAAAGTGCTTAGAACAATACCCAGTGTAAATGAAGCTACGCTAAATGGCTTCCCCTCTTACTACTACTCTTGGAGATATTAATAGTAATTAATTAACACTCTTGGAGACGTTAATAAGACTATGAGAGGGAAAACTAGAGAGAAGTCGATAAACCTGAAATTCGATAATTGATCCTTGAACCTATGAGATTTGGATATATAATCTATATGAGGGAAGAAACTTCCAGAACAGTAAAAGCTATTGAGATGGAAGCATGTCTCTTGAGTACAGTATAATGAATATAGAATTGGAAGCAAGGAACACTAATTTTTCTCCTCGATAATAAACAGTATATGTGCATTGTAATAAATTTGGGAAAGGTAGGAACACATAAAGGAAAAAGTCCTCTATCTTTTCGCTGCCTAGAGATAGGCCACATCTAATATATAATGTATTTTCTTTTTCTGTAAGAAAATGCACACATACAGTCATTTGAATCATATTGTACCTGGAGTTTTTCGTTTTGTGAAATATAGTGGAGTCCTGGAGTGTTGAGTTGTTGCTTGCATCATTGTCCATCCTTCGTATCCGGTTGTCTCTACTTCACATATCCTGTACTTCCCCCCCCCCCTTATCAAGTCAAGAAAAGATCAATCTATTGCTTACACTTGTCTTTGTTGTTCAGTCTTTAGTTTATTGTTAGAACAAGCATGTTTTAGGGCTCTCATGTCTAATGTGGAGGAAAAAGAATGGTTACCACTATTAAAAAAGCAGGTCTTTGTGGTGCTGGTTGGTGCAGGAGGAATTAGTTTTAAGATCATGTTCAACTGGTTGGGGTATTTGTAGTGTTTTGTTTTTGTCTCAAATGGGTCTTTTATCATGACTTCACTCTGTGAGTATGTAGGAGTTTGTGGTCCTTGTCATCTAGAAATAGAAGTTTGTCCTAGCACAGTATGTTTGATACCTTTAACAATGTTTTAGTTAAGATATAAATGTGTTACTTTATTTCATTGTTTTGAAAGGCATACTTTATTTGCCCCCACATTTTAATATCTCTGAAATTGGATGTTTCTTTCATTTGCTGACAGCTAACAGTTATAATGGCTCTTTCTCAGTGGTATGTGACTATGGTACTTCTCATAATCAATGGTATCAGAGATCAAGTGACATGTGCTAATTAGTAATTCCCCATGATCTTCCTCTGGTAGGGAATTTTGACATTTGAATAAATACCTTATATCCTTTTTGTTCATAATCAGAGCAGACATTTAGTATGTGCCTGGTACTGTTCTGAGTATTTCATATATTGTGTGTATGGTCATTTACATTATAAAAAAAACAATTTTTTTTTTTAGTGTTTATTTATTTTTGAGACAGAGAGCCTGAGCGGGGGAGGGGCAGAGAGAGAGAGGCAGACATAGAATCTGAAGCAGGCTTCAGGCTCTGAGCTGTCAGCACAGAGCCCGACGCTGGGCTTGAACTCATGAACCCGTGAGATCATGACCTGAGCTGAAGTCAGACGCTTAACCGATTGAGCCACCCAGGTGCCCCATGATCATTTACATTATAAAATTTACCCTATTTTGTAGTTAAAAGAAATAGCTAAAAATATGCTTGTCTAATGTAAGATATCAGGTTATTTTACTTATTAAATGTTATTGGGCACTGCAGCAAACACTTTTATTTTTTTATTTTTTATTTTTTTTTCAATATATGAAGTTTATTGCCAAATTGGTTTCCATACAACACCCAGTGCTCATCCCAAAAGGTGCCCTCCTCAATACCCATCACCCACCGTCCCCTCCCTCCCACCCCCCCATCAACCCTCAGTTTTTTTTTTTTTTATATGAAGTTTATTGCCAAATTGGTTTCCATACAACACCCAGTGCTCATCCCAAAAGGTGAAAACACTTTTAAATGTAATTTAATCCTCACAACCTACTCTATGAGATCTTAAACATTATTCCTTAAACTCATTTTACAAATGAGGAAGCTTAGAATCAAACAGGTTAAGTAACTTGCCAGAGTTACAACCTAGATTGTAAGTGGTAGAGCTGGGAGTTGAACTCTTGTTTGCCTGACTTTGGTGTCCTTGCTTCTAATTACTATACCATTTCTGGCTTTAGAAATGTGGATAACTTGAGTTTTTTTTTGTTTTGTTTCTAACTTTTTTTTGACAGGGGGCCCGACCGGGATATGCAAATCCTGCTTTAGGGATATATTTCTGTCCTAGGAGTTTATAAAATAGTTTGTAGCATGTGTTCAAAGAAGATAAAATAATTGATTTTCATTCTTTTGCATATTAAGATGGTGATGGAATTTCCTGACAACGTACTAAATCTCGATGGGCATCAAAATAATGGTGCACAACTAAAGCAGTTTATTCAGGTAATTAATGTTTTAAATGGTGTATGTGTGTGTTTTGAAGAGTCATTTAAAATTTTAGCTTTAAGTATTAATACCTAGGACTCTCTAGGCCTTAAGATTGCACTGAAATTGCTTTCTTTCACTAGTGCAACAATGAATATATTTATGTTGCTGTTATGTGAAAGAGATTTGGTGATGTTATCATTTTCTGTGTCCCTAAGGCTTTAGTTTCACCAAGCCATCTTTGCTTGTTTTTGAAAGGTAAAGTATATAACTTTTCATTGAGAACTTGTTGTTTTTCTTCTGTAGTGATTGATTGTTTGTTCAAGTAAAAAAAAGAAAAAAATCCTGTGCTGCAAATTTTATGATTTTTATTTAATTTTTTTGATTTCTATTTAATTTTTAAACTGTGATATTTTATAAAACCCTGTATGTAATCAAGATAATGGAAGGTAAATTGTTACTTCAAAATTCTTTTTCTGCTTTGGAAAATGAAAGGTTGATGGTAACTGAGAAAATTCTTAGGAGTATCTTACTTTCCCATCCTTTTTTGGTAAAGCTGGAAGCATTATTTGTAGTATAACTAACTCCATCCAGGTAAAAGTTATTTACTAGAGTTTTGCCCGTTTCTCTACAGCTGTGGTGAGATTCTCAGTCATTTTTCTACCTTGTGATAACCAACAGATAACATTCATATGCTGCACCAGCATTTTAGTTACTCACTGTAGGCTCCTACATGGGTAAAATAGGCCTTGTTCTTTCCTACTAATCCATAAAACACCTGCCCATACCTCCAGGTTGAGAATTGCTGCTGTACATGATCATCATCCTAACCTGATTCCTGTAGCTAAACATAGTGTGTTGTTAAAAGTTGAGAGGAAGACATGGCAAAGCTGTGTTGTTCCTTTATTTTCTGCCTTTTAAAATTTTTATTTCAAGTGAGTGTACTAAGCTTAATACTCAGTGAACAAACACTAAATTTCCAGATCCAGGGCTGCTTTTCACCATGCTGGGGCACATACTGTTTAGTCCTGACAGGCTAAGCAGAGTTTTTTATACCTTAATTGCCAAAACAGGAGCTTTGTGGAGCAAATTCAGTACACCATGGGGAAAGCCGACTTATTTTTCTGACTCCGTTGCAGATAGAGATCACAAGCCCTTTCCAGGTTGTACTTACTACACAAAAATAGGAACCAGAAGTAGTCAAGAGAAATTTTATGTCTCAAGGACTGTTCTTCAATTTTCTTTCTTTCTCTCTTTCAGCGACATAGTATGCTTAAGCAGCAAGATCTAAGTATTGCCATGGTGGTGACATCACGGGAAGTATTGAGTGCACTTTCTCAGCTTGTCCCATGTGTTGGTTGTCGTCGCAGTGTGGAGCGCCTCTTTTCTCAGCTTGTAGAGTCTGGAAATCCTGCCCTTGAACCCCTGACAGTAGGCCCCAAGGGAGTCCTGTCTGTAACTCGAAGCTGCATGACTGATGCAAAGAAGCTTTATACCTTATTTTATGTACATGGGTAAGTATAATCAATGTGGGGAAGATGACTTTGTTGGTAACACTGGTAGCTTTTTTACTAAATTTGGTAGGGGCAAAGCTTTGAGCTCAACTTGAACAATTTATTGAGTATCTTTTGTGTGCCAATGACTATATGGTTTTTGTTCTCTTATGAAGAAAGGCAGGCAGTAAGCAATCTGTCAGGTAAGTTACAAGTAGAGGAGATGAGTGGTTGGATGGATTTAATACGGAGGATGATCAGGGAAGACCTCTCTAATAAAATGACATTGAATGTAGACTTGAATGAAATGAGTAAGTAAACCATGTAGATATCCAGGGGAAGGAAGAGAAGGAGCCAGCAATTGTAAGGGTTCAGAGGTTGAAGTTTTCCTGGCCTGTTTGAAGAACAGTAAGGAAGCCATTGTGGCTGGAGCCAGATGAATGAAGGGAACAGTAATAAAAGACGAGACCGGGGTCACCTGGGTGGCTCAGTTGGTTAAGCGTCCAACTTTGGCTCAGGCCGTGATCTCACCATTTGTGAGTTCGAGCTCTGCATTGGCTGCCTGCTGTCAGCACAGAGCCGGCTTCAGATTCTCTGTCTCCCTCTCTCTGTGCCCCTCCTCCGCTCGCACATGTGCACACGTGTTCTCTCTCAAAAATAAACATAAAAGGGTGAGATCAGAGGAATAATAAAAAGCCTACTTATGTAGTGCCATCCTGAGTTTTTGTTGTTGTTGCTTTTTTAATGTTTGAGAGGGAGAGGTGGGGTGGGGGAGGGGAAGAGAGAGAGGAGAGAGAATCCTAAGCAGGTTCTGTGTTGCCAGCACAGAGCCTATCTTGGGGCTTGATCCCATGGACCATGAGTTCATGATCTGAGCCGAAACCAAGAGTGGGACAGTTAACCAACTGAGCCACCCAGGTGCCCCTTTTATTGTTTTTTACTCTAAGTAAGACTGGAAAATTTGGGAGTGTTTTGAGTAGAGGAGTAATATGGTCTGACTTGAATTTTGGTTTACTTTGATCTCTGTGTCAAGAATAAGTGGAAGGGTGGTTGAAGGGCAGAGAAATAAAAGCTGTTTAATAGTCCATGCAAGAGATAATGATGACCAGTATGGTGGTCACAGAGGTAATAAGAAATGGTTGGATCCTGGATATATTTTGAGGAATGAGCCAGTAGGATTTTTTGGATAGAGTGGATATGGAGGAAGGCATCAAGGATGATTCTCAGATTTGGGATCTAAAGAATAGGACTGGGGTGCATCGGTGGCTTCATGGGTTAAGCATCCAACCCTTGATCTCAGCCTCAGGTCTTGATCTCAGGATCAAGAATAAAGAACAGGACAAATGGTTTCCATTACTGAGAAGGGTAAGACTAGGAGGAGCAATTTTGCAGAGCTCACTTTTGGACATGTTAAGTTTGAGATACCAATTGGACATCCAGGTAGAGTTTAGAGAGGTCTGCTCTAGAGATAAAAACGGTGTCATCAGCGTATGTATATCATATTTAAACTATACATACAGTATTTGAGCTATATGTATGCATACGTACATAATTTAAACCCAGAAGATCAGATGGTCACCAAAGTGTGAGTATAAATAGGAAAAGAGAAGAGGTCTGAAGACCAAACTCTGTTTAGAGGTGGTGGTAGAGACTTTGGCATTTTACTCTGCCTCAGAAAAGCGTTGGAACAGAGAAGCGTTTTTGAACAGAGAAGTAACATACTGTGATTTTTGTTTTGAAAACATCACTCCAGCTACTAAGCCTAGAATGTAAAGGCAAAAGGTGGAAGCAAGGAGACCATTTGGGAGGCCAGCTGTTGCAGTTGGCTGGGTGAGAGAGACGAGTTGGACCAGAGTGGTAATGGTGGAGGTGATAAGTGATTTGATTCTGGATATATTCAAAAGTTAGAGTTGACAGGCTTTGCTGATTGGTTGCATGCAGGGTGTGGATATTAGCTGTACGCATTTCTATATTTGCACAAAATTTTTGTTGATGGCTTTTCTTTTTTTTTTTTTAGAATTTTTTAAATTTTTTATTCATTTTTGAGAGAGAGAGAGACAAGAGTATGAGCAGGAGAGGAGCAGAGGAAGAGGAAGACACAGATTCCGAAGTAGGCTCCAGGTTCTGAGCTGTCGGCACAGAGCCCGATTTGGGGCTCCAACTCTTGAACTGTGAGGTCATGACCTGAGCTGAAGTCGGATGCCCAACCCACTGAGCCACCCAGGCGCCCCCTATTGATAGTTTTTTTCTTATCAAGGATAGTGCTTATTTAGATAATGTTTGCACAGGGGAAGATGGTTGAGAAATAGCAATCAGTCATAAAATATTTGAGTGTTAGGCACACTGCTGGATACAGTGCAGATGCAGGGGTGAATGAGACAGATACAGTCTAGGGGAGTGAGTACATTGAATAGGACAGGTCTCTTCCAACATACTGACAGCCTGGGAATGGAATGGAGAGGACAAGTATACAGACTCTTCTGGGTTAGCATTTGTTTGATGAGAAATTTTCAAGGTAAGGGATATGTCTACAATACTTCAAATATACTTCTCACTAAAAGGTAGTAAGTAGAAGGGGTGCCTGGGTGGCTCAGTCGGTTAAGCATCCGACTTCAGCTCAGGTCATGATCTCGCAGTCCATGAGTTCGAGCCCCACATCAGGCTCTGTGCTGACAGCTCAGAGCCTGGAGCCTGCTTAAGATTCTATGTCTCACTCTCTCTCTGCTTCTCCCCCGCTCATGCCCTGTCTCTCTGCGTCTCTCAAAAATAAGTAAACGTTAAAAAAAATTTTTTTAAAGGTAGTAAGTAGAGATTTTGAAAATTCTAAAGACAAATGAATGTTAATCAGACTTTTAATGATTTATTTTTGATTAGGTCCAAACTAAACGACATGATAGATGCTATTCCAAAAAGTAAAAAGAACAAGAGATGTCAGTTGCACTCCTTAGATACACACAAACCAAAACCTTTGGGGTAAGTAGAATCAACTATTAAGACACTTTGTGATTGTTAAGATTGTAAATGTTGATCGCATTTAGTAGAAAGAAAAAATATTCAACTAGTTTATTAGTTACACTATAACATAGGTTAAAATAAATCTGTCTTCTAATTCTATACAGCCTTTTTGCATTGAGACTGTGTAGGGTAGGGTCTCAATATAGGTCTGATTTTTTTCTTTTGAAGTTTTTTTTTTCCTTCTGTTAAATATATTACAGAGGAAGGAGGTTGGAGATCTTTATGGAAATTTATTTAGTTAATACTTTTTTCAAAGTAGTGATATATCATTTTTTGATCTATATGATAGTCATAATGTGTAAATTATTTTTCTTGTCTTTCTTATCTCTAGGTCTCCCTAATAATTTATCAAGGATTAAAAAAAAGCCTTGGATTAGTTGTAATCATATGTATTTATGCAATTTGCAGTTTTCTTCTTTTCTACAATGCCCAGGGCTGCTTTTGCCCCCATCTCCCAGCACGTTGTCACATTTACTGCTTACAAAATTGCTTGAGGTTGAGAGTAGTGAAAGCCATGAAATTTGAAGGAGGTTTCTAAGAAGGAACTTTTGTTTTGAAGTGAATGGGATGGTATGAAAACTATATTTCTGAATTACTTAAAAAAAAATTAGTTTTTTAATATCTTGTTGGTATTGTTGATATCACTGTTGTGTAGATATTTTTCTTCCTGATAAAAAGACCTGAAAGACCAGGTAGTGGTATGTTAATAATCTATTAAGAATTTTTTTCCCCTATACTCAGAAACAAATTTTTTAAAAATTTTATTATGAAAACTGCCAAACATATAGGAAAGTAGAGAGACTATTTAAGAACCGCTGCCCCCACTTCCCAGATATCTTCACCCAGATTCAGTAGTGTTATCAAGATTTGTCACATTTGTTTTATTTATCCATCTTTTTCTTTGCAGAAGTATTTTAAAGTAAGTCCCAGGCATCATGCTATTTTACTCCTACATATTTCTACATCCATCTCTAAACACGTGGACATTTTTTTGGTAATGACAGTGCCATTATAACACTTAACAAAATTAACTATAATAATCTAATACCCAGTTTAGATTTTCCCAGCTGTCTCTAAAAATGTCTTCTTACGTGGATTTGTTAGAATCAGGATCCTGACAAGAATCACCAAGTGCATGGTATCTCTGTGAGAGTTCTCTGAACTCAGGAAAGCTCTGTACAACCTAAAGTGGTTATCTAAAGAAAATTGTTATTTTATGTACCTTGTTTACCAATATCTTCATAGAGATTTCCTGACTTTTTGAAAGTAAAATTCAGTCTAATTTTCTCATGAGACAGTAACCTTTACCTGAATGTCTTGTTAGCCAAAGCCACAGAGTTGTATTGTATTATAAAAAGACTGTCTTCTGGGTTTTTTTGTAATGAATATTCTTCATTGAGGAACCAAAGATCAATAGACATCTCAATATCTTACATATCTGCTCATTGCCACCTTCCTTCAAAGATCAGTTCTTCTTTTGCTCTGGATTCCATCTCCTCTTGTTCTCAATGACTTTGCTTTATCATTAAGTTTATTATTAAGTTACCTACTTTTGTTAAATTGGCATACAACTATGTTTTCCTGTCGTTTGGTTTAAAACAAAAACCAAACCTCCACAAACTTCCTCACATTCTCCTTGAGCTATCACCCTGCTACATCAGAAGCCAAATGTTTTAGAAGGTGGTTATGGAATCAGTATGAGTTGATCTTGAGCAGTGTCTCCTAAGGTAGCTTCAGTTATTCCCAGAAGTATGGATAGCAGGCCAGGGAGTACAATGTACTTAGCCAAGACTCCCTCTCCTCCACTTTGGATGGTTCCGCCATTGTATGCTACCGTGACTCCATTTTACATGTTTGCATTGTTACCCACCCCCCCTCTTTCTGTTAGACTTTCTCCAGGGAAGTGTTAACAGTTGATTAGGTTATAACCTAATCAGTGGCAACAATCCAGCTCAGCCTTCCGGAGAATGTTCTTGTATCCATGCAAGTAACCCCAAGTTATTGTCTGGCTGGGAGTAAGTTTGAGATCCAAAGGAAAAGTTTAGGCTACACTTGTAGGCCTGTAGCTGATGACTGAAGATTATCTTAGCGGTATTTATAAAATCTACCTATAGAGAGAGTAGAGTAAGAGAGAAAAATGCTGAGGAATTTAGTTTATTGGTAGAAAAGAAACCAGTAAAGAAACTTGAGAAAGAGTAGCCAGAGAGGTAGGAGGAAGCCAGAGGAAAAGAGTGTTTCAGGGGGACTCTGGTCAGTTGTATTGAGTGCTGCTGAGTCATCAAGGACCCAGAAGTGTCCATTGGATATAGCAACACTGTAATAATTGGTGATCTTGAGCAGATCTGCAGTTGAATGAAAACAATCCAGATCAGAATGGGCAGAACAGTGAATGCAGTCTAAGGTGTAATGGATTAATCTGTGAGTGGAAAGTGTAGGAGTGCAAAGATTTCTTTCTCAGAAAGCTTGATCTTGAAAGGAAGAAGTGATATAAAGACATTAAGCTGAGAGAGACTGTGGATAAAATTTTGATTTGAGCTGTGGCATTTTTAAAAAGTATTTTTTAGATTAATGCTTTCATGTTCTAATATAATAGTCATTCCCCAGCCTCTGATTTCATGAGCCTTTTTCTCAACTGTGAGAACTTGAGTTTGAGGGTTAATCAGTTTTAGGAGATTATGGGTCACTCAAGCACAATTAGAAAAAGGAAATATGGAAGTCAAGAGTGGAAGGATGGAACATGGAAGGCAGAGCAGTGGTTGAGGTTTTTGTTTCAAGTTACATTGCTGAACCTTGCCGGAGCCCTTGTGACAGGGAATAGGGAGCTGCATTGTACATACGACCTTAGATGGTGGGCAGGGAGTTGAGAAATACCTATTTAGCTATATAGAGTAGGTTAAGTAAAGATTCAGAGGTTTTTCCATCTCAGGCATCCAAGGTAATGAATTCCTAGGACTGTAGTGAGACCTGCAGAACAGGCAGGAGCCAGTTGTTCAGAATCATGAAATACCAAGAAGACTGTCATTGAATAGAATATAGACACACATTTCTCCTGGACTGTGCATCTGTAACAAAGCAAAATGCATGACCAGCGCTATACTGAAACCTGTGGGGGAAGGAGAGTCTGGGAAATTTTTAGTAATTTTTAAATTATTTGTATAGTATTTACTGATACAAGTTGTATAAAGTGGTCATCTTCGTGTGCTATCTTTATTTTAGTATATGTAAAAATTTGTTTACTGTAATTAGATTAATCTGTGATTTTTTTACCCCCAGCTACTTATAAATATGAAGGTAGATAAGAGTTTTGTTGCCATGGGTTAGCTATAAAATCACATTAAGTAGATCAAAACTTGTTAGAATTTATAATTTTTGGAAGATTGATCCATTTTATAGGTGAAAATGTAATATTTTCTTAGCCCTGTTGACTTTAAAGCATTCCAAGTAGATTTGCTCATAAAATGCTTAGTATCGTAATGAGATGTATCTTGATAAATGTAAATGTTAAGTTGTGTCAGATAAATTTAATAGTTGAGCAAAAATTTATATATAAAGATATGAGCATATGTTTAAATAACATTTTAATTTGGTTAAAATTAATATATAATTATATACAAATTTGCAAACTTAATCTAATAATATAAGTATTAAAGAGTTCTTGATTTTAATTTAGACTATAGAAATTATTCCTTCAGATTATCTCAGTGTCACTAAGCTTTGTACTATACTGTACTACAGTGAAGGGAGCAGTAGCAGTGTCAGTTCAGAGAAGTTAAGTACAGATAAGAGAAGTAGTGAAGACCACAGGAAGGACAGCAAGTGTAGGATCATTTTCCATTATGGACCTTTCCAGGGAACAGCCAGGTAAAATCAAGCAATCCTTTACTCTGCCTTTTTTTTTAATGTTTTACCCTTATATATTCCTCCTTTTCACTAATACTTGTTTCTTTCTGCAGAGGTTGTTGGATGGACGTCTGGGAACTAATGTCCCAAGAATGCAGGGATGAAGTAGTTTTAATTGACTCTAGTTGTCTCTTAGAAACACTAGAAACGTACCTGCGAAAACACAGGTAAGTCTTGACCTTTAGGTCATCACAGTATAGTTGGAAGGTGCTTTAATGCCCTCTTGGTCATCCAAATTGACCTGTCGCCTCTTCATATAATATCACTTCAGTCTTCCCATTAATACGTGGTACTAAGCAGAGCTTAATGTTAGGGTAAGCAGTTCCTTTGTGGGATGCCTCTTAGTGTTATGTTACCCTTCTTATGTTGAACCAGCATCTCCTCTTTCTGTAATTTTTACTTTTAAATTTTATTGGCCTGTTAGTTCCAAGCCAGTAAAGTGTGCCTAATTGAGTAAAGTGTACTTAATCACTTTGGAAACTCTAGTATTCCTTGTTTTTATGATAGAAGCATTTCATGTTGTCATTTTAAAAATCAAAGTTTAATTTAGCAGCTTTCATTTAGTAATATTTTGAATTATTTCTTCTATAATTATTTGTCAAGACCTAAAAGTAGAGCTGGAATTTGTGTGCTTCATGTACTAAAAAAGTAACTTCAGATTTTTCTTTTTAGAATACTACTTTACAAAGGAATTTTCTAAGTGTCATTAACATTTGGAAATTCGTAGGGAGGGAGAGTGCAGTAGGAAAGGAAACTGGTAAGGGAACCATCTAGAGATGGTGTTCTTGGGGGGAGTTGTACTCTTTTTAGATAAATTTGTCACATGTATGGTGTATGGTTGTGTGTTTTTTGACCTGAGATACATATATATACACATATAATTAAATGTAAATGATAAAAAACTGGCATTTATCAAGACTGGTGTTTATATGGCAATGAGGTAATGACTTAACCTACATACTAAGGTGTTTTTTCACTTACAATATTTCTTGTGAATTTGCCTTTTTGCTTGATTATACCCAAGAGAGTAGAGAATATGTCAAATATTTGGAGTTTTGTAGGAGAGGGATTATAGAGACACAAAACATACTTAAATATATAGGTCCATATTAGAGTCTTTCTTTCAATATGAATTGATCATTAAATATTAATTGGTCCATCCAAAAGATAGCTTTTTGGGGTAGTATATTACTAGTTATTAGAACTAATCTTTTGGAGTTTCCTGTAATGGTTGTATATGTTTCCTGTATCTGGATGGCAGTGTTTTGTCTAGAAGAAGGTGGAGTCTGTTTTATAAATATCTGAAGGGTGGGGAAAAGTACAATTAAGAGAGATTGCTTTGAATCCTGGGTTATACTGATTATAACTTTGTACAAGTTACTTGACTTTTCTGTACCTCAGTTTTTTTCTTAAGACAAAAATAATGATAGTAATTAATTGTAGGATTAAATTTGTCATGGGGACAGATGATACATAGTCAGGCTTACTTAGAACAGTATCTGGTACATAGTGTAAGCACATTAGTGAATGTTTGCATGCAAGATTTGCAAGTTCTTATTCCTCTGTATCTAGTTCTTGTTTTAGGTACAGTTTGAGTTTTTGAGATGTGTAGAATCAGTTGAGAATGATTTCTAAATGTCTAAATAATGTACTTTTTTTGGCAGTTCTATTTAGTGGACTTTTCTGAACACTATAACGTGCTCAGAAGATTTGGTAACGCAGAAGATTTGATAAGATTTGATAACACTAGCCATTTAGGTATTAGGGTAGCATGTTATTAGAAATGAGGTGTTAAGGGGCGCCTGGGTGGCGCAGTCGGTTAAGCGTCCGACTTCAGCCAGGTCACGATCTCGCGGTCTGTGAGTTCGAGCCCCGTGTCGGGCTCTGGGCTGATGGCTCAGAGCCTGGAGCCTGTTTCCGATTCTGTGTCTCCCTCTCTCTCTGCCCCTCGCCCGTTCATGCTCTGTCTCTCTCTGTCCCAAAAATAAATAAACGTTGAAAAAAAAATTTTTTTAAGAAATGAGGTGTTAAGAAACTGTGAAACCTCTGCCTTAAAATGTTTTTTACATTTATGTGCAAGGTTACTTTTGAAAACGGGAAAAGTCACTTTCATTCTTACAGCTACCATATAGTATTTTTAAATTGCTCTTTGCTTGTATTAACTATGGTTATATGCATACATACATTAATCAACTATGAGAATTTAAAGCAGTAAAATATGGGAGAAATATTTCAAGTTTTATTATTGCTGCTGAATGACATTTAATCATTTATTTACCTGAAAAACCATTCATTTACCTGAAAATCTTTTATAACCTGAAAACATGGAAGTGTTTGTTATTTCTGCATTTAAGTCTATTCTCTCCCTCAAGGGGAAGACTTTTTAATTGTGGTTAAAAAAAAAAACAAAACCACAAATTGACTTCTTAAACAGTTTTTAAGTGAACATTAAGTGGCATTTAGGTTGTTGCCCCTGTATCTTAGCTATTTCTAATAATGATACAATGAACATGAGTGTAGAAATATCTCTTTGAGATCTTGTTTTCAGTTCTTTTGGATATATACTCAAAAATGGGATTACCAGGTCATATGATACTTCTGTTTTTAATTTTTTGAGGAAATGCTGTACTGTTTGCTATTATTGACAGCACTATTTTACAATTTCAGCAGCAGTGTAGTGTGCAAGGGTTCCAGTGTCTCCACATCTTTGCTAACACATGTTTCTTATTTTTTGGAGTGGCCATACTAATGGGTGTAAGGTAGTATTGTGTGGTTGTGATTTGCATTTCCCTAATGATTAGTGATGTTGAACAACTTTTCATGTGCTTGTTAGCCATTTGTATATCAGGAGAAATGTCTATTCATGTCTTTTGCCCAGTATTTAATTTTTTTGTTGTTATTATTGAGTTGTAGGAGTTCCTTATACATTCTAGATATTCACCCCTTATCCAGTATGTGGTTTGGAAATATTTTCTAAAAAAATTTCTTTTAGTGTTTATTTTTGAGACAGAGAGAGACAGAGCATGAGCGGGGGAGGGGCAGAGAGAGGGAGACAAAGAATCTGAAGCAGGCTCCAGGCTCTGAGCTGTCAGCACAGAGCCTGACATGAGCTCGAACTCACAAACCGTGAGATCATGACCTGAGCGAAGTCAGACATTTAACCGACTGAGCCACCCAGGCGCCCTGTTTGCAAATACTTTCTCTGTGGTTGTCTTTGACTCTCTTGTTTCCTTTGCTACACAGAAGCTTTTAAGTTGGATATAGTCTCATTTGTCTGTTTGCTGTGCTTTTGATGTCATCTCCAAAAAATCATCACCTATTCAATATGAAATTTGGGGGTGGGGCATCTGTGTGGTTTAGTCCGTTAAGTGCCCGACTCTTGATTTTGGCTCAGTTCATGATCTCACAGTTCGTGAAACAAGCTTCATGTCCAACTCTGCGCTGACAGTGTGGACAGAGCCTGCTTGGATTCTCTCCCTCTCTCCTCCTCCCCCACTCGCACATGCTCTCTCTTGCTCGCTCTCTCGCTCTCACACATTCTCTCTCTCTCTCTCTCTCTCTCAAAATAAATGAACATTAAAAAAAAATTTTTTCCAGGGCGCCTGGGTGGCTCAATCGGTTGAGCATCTGGCTTCAGCTCAGGTCATGATCTCACAGTCCATGAGTTCAAGCCCCACGTCGGGCTCTGTACTGACAGCTCAAAGCCTGGAGCCTGCTTCGGATTCTGTGTCTCTTCTCTCTGCACCTCCCCTGCTCACACTCTCTCTCTCAAAAATAAACATTTAAAAAAATTAAAAAAAAATTTTTTTTTCTTCCTGTGTTTTCTTCTAGGAGTTTTGTAATTTCAGATCTTAGTATTTAGGTTATAGTGTATTTTGTGTTAATTTTTGTATATTTCAGTGTTTTTGGAGCATTAATGAAAGTGCGATTTGACTTGTCAACATTATTGCCTGTGTTTACTAAGTGGACTTAGAGGGGCGCCTGGGTGGCGCAATCGGTTAAGCGTCCGACTTCAGCCAGGTCACGATCTCGCGGTCCGTGAGTTCGAGCCCCACGTCGGGCTCTGGGCTGATGGCTCAGAGCCTGGAGCCTGTTTCCGATTCTGTGTCTCCCTCTCTCTCTGCCCCTCGCCCGTTCATGCTCTGTCTCTCTCTGTCCCCAAAATAAATAAACGTTGAAAAAAAAAAATAAGTGGACTTAGAGCTTCTGTTTTAACATCTATTCATTTCAAGAAGCATACTTAGAAAGATGTGTGTATCAAACAACTGCATGGCAGTGTGAGGGTAAATACAGTAAGAAGAATAAATCACAAATATGGAAACACAGAGGAAGGCTAATTCTAGTTATGGGAATTACAGAGGGCTTCTTTAAGGATGGACATGATTTAGGCAAATGGAGAAGGATGTGGAGAGGAGTGGGGAGGAAGCAGAAGAAAAAAAGACTAAACACATAAGCTATGTTCAAAAGTAGTCCATTGTCTGTACAGTATGTACAGAAAGGCAGGGTAGACTGGGAGAAGCATGAGGGAGATGGGAGTCTTGGGAAATAAGTCTGGAAATAGGTGGGGTAAGAGAGGAAGTCACTGAAGGGCTTAATAAGGAGTTGGAACTTTATTTATAGACGGGAGGGGTCTTGAAGCTGAGAGTGAGATAATCAGATTTGTTTTAAAAATTTTGTTACGAGAGATGCATTGGAGCTAGAAAAAATGCAAGCAGGGAAGTCAGGAAGCTTTTTAAAAAATTATCTAGGCAGTTTAAAACAGGGCAGGGGGGATCAGAAAGAAGGGGCTGATGAGAGATGTAAGAAATAATACTGGTGTGCCTGGGTGGCTCAGTTAAGTGCCACTCTTGACTTCCGCTTGGGTCATGATCTCATGGTTTGTGAGTTTGAGCCCCAGGTCAGGCTCTGCTCTTGGGATTCCCTTTCTCTCCCTCTCTCTGCCCCTCCCCTACCTGCAATCTCTCTCAAAATAAATAAACATTTTTAAAAATACTAAAAATAATAATAATACTTGATGCCATTTTGGCTCCACCCCTAAAAGAGGACCTGAGGAGAAGTTGGTAGTTAACTAAGGTTTTCTTCCTGGGTGACTGAATGGTGGTGTTCTCAACAAGTTTAGAAGGGAACAGTGTCGCCCTTAGTATCGGACAGGGAGTTTAACTTGTTGCCTATTACATATCTGTGACGTCCCCCCTTTTTCAGTATGAGTTTGGCCCTGAGGCAAGGGCAGAGACTTGAACAAGAGCTGTAGAGGTGAGAGGCACACATGTTGGCTGAAGCCATGGGAATAGAAGTCACCTAGGGAGATGAATTTAAATTAAAGAGATCAAAATTTCTTCATTCCACTACAGCTGATCTTCCCAGAGAGGCAACTATTTAATATTATGAGCCTGGCTTTTTTTTTTTTTTTTTTTTTTTAACCGGACCAAGTTCTTTCTTATTCAGGAAATCAAAGATAAACCAGAAATATGTCATCATCTTCTACATTCACACTCTCTTGTACACCTTTTTTTTTTCTCTTCTACACTTTTGCCACATTATAAACACTTAAGTTTGGACCACATTTTATTTTATTTTATTTTATTTATTTTATTTTATTTTTTTAACGTTTTATTTATTTTTGAGACAGAGAGAGACAGAGCATGAACGGGGGAGGGGCAGAGAGAGAGGGACACACAGAATCGGAAGCAGGCTCCAGGCTCTGAGCCATCAGCCCAGAGCCTGACACGGGGCTCGAACTCACAGACCGTGAGATCGTGACCTGAGCTGAAGTCGGCCGCTTAACCGACTGAGCCACCCAGGCGCCCCTTAGACCACATTTTAAATAAATGTTTGTTTATTTGTTTATTGGGGTGGGGGAATCCCAAGCAGGCTCCATGTTCAACATAGAGTTCAATCTCAAATGCACAGGATCACGACTTGTGCCAATATCAGGAGTCAGACACTCAACCAACTGAGCCACTTAGGTGCGTGCCCCTAAACCACATTTTTATGTATATGTTGTCAATATTATGATTGTGTATTAAGAACATACTTTTTTCTTCAGAAATATGGGTGGCTTAGTCTGTTGAGTGTCTGACTCTTGATTTTGACTCAGGTCAGCTCTGTGCTGACAGCATGCAGCTTGCTTTGTATCCTCTCTCTCTCTCTGCCCCTCTCCTTCTCGTGCTCTTTCTGTCTCTATCAGAATAAATAAGTTTTTAAAAAAAAGAAGGAAATGGGGTGCCTGGGTGGCTCAGTCAGTTAAGTGTCTGACTTTGGCTAAGGTCTTGATCTCGCAGTTTGTGAGTTTGAGCCCCGCATTGGGCTCTGTACTGACAGCTCAGAGCCTGGACCCCGCTTCAATTCTGTGTCTCCCTCTGTCTCTGCCCCTCCCCTGCTCACACTCTGTCTCTCTCAAAAATAAATAAACATTAAAAAATTAAAAAAAAAAGAAGGAATTTGACCTTTTGGAAATTATTAGTAACTAAAACTCCATGTGCCACTTTCCTATTCTTTTTGCCCCCACCCTCTTCCCAATGCTTATTAGCTAGTGAGGTGTTAAAATGTTGTAGCAGAATTTCAAATCAAGTTTTACTGACTGAAGATAGCAACTATTTTCAGAGGCTGAAGGGAGAGTGATTCTTTGAGTCATTGGTTTGTAGCTTCTTGTTTTATTTCTGACCTGTATGAATTGCTCTTGAGGAAGTGATATGCTAGTCCTTGGCAACTATTTTCTGGAAATGTATGTTATGAACAGTGTATATCTGCCTCATTCTTTTAGGTCCGTGTGTCTCTCTTGTTTAAAAATCATTTGCAGGGCACCTGGGTGGCTCAGTCAGTTGAGCACCTGACTTCAGCTCAGGTCATGATCTTACAATCTGTGGGTTTGACAGCTCAGAGCCTGGAGCCTGCTTCCATTCTGTGTCTCCCTCTCTCTCTGTCCCTCCCCTGCTTGCGCTGTATCTCTCTCTAAAATAAATAAACATTAAAAAAAACTTTAAAAAATCATTTGCAAACGGGTGCCTGGGTGGCTCAGTCGGTTAAGCATCAGACTCTTTATTTCAGCTCAGCTCATGATCTAAGGGTTTGTGAGTTAAAGCCCCATGTTGGGCTCTGCACTGACAGTGTGGAGCATGCTCGAGATTCTCTCTCCCTCTCTGCCCCTCCCTCCCTCCTTCTCTCTCTCTCTCTCTCTTTCTCCCTCTCAAAAATAAATAAGTATTTAAAAAAATCATTTGCAAGGGTGCCTGGGTGACTCAGTCGGTTAAGCATCTGACTCTTGATTTTGGCTCAGGTCTTGATCTTGAGGTTTGTGATGTGAGATTGAGCCCCACATTGGACTCTGTGCTGACAGTTTGAAGCCTGTTTGGGATTCTTTTTCCCCCCTCTCTCTGCCCCTCCCCTGCTCATGTCTGTCTTTTCCTCCCTCCCCCCCTTCAAAATAGACATTTAAAAAAATAAAAATCATTTGCAAATGGAAATCTAGCTGTACTCTTGTAATCCCTAAAATTGTATATATCTTACACGTGTATGTTTTAAATGTGTGTTTGGAGGATTTTTTTTAATGCGCCATATGGGAGGGAGTGTTATTGTCTAGTACACTGTTACATGCTTTACGGAATAATTATGCAGCCTTTTCTTAATTTTGAAGTATTTCTTTTCAACAGGTTTTGCACTGATTGCAAAAATAAAGTTCTCCGAGCATACAATATCCTTATTGGTGAACTTGATTGCAGCAAAGAGAAGGGCTACTGTGCTGCACTTTATGAAGGTTTGCGGTGCTGTCCACATGAACGGCACATACATGTTTGCTGTGAAACAGACTTCATTGCACATCTTTTGGGTCGTGCTGAGCCAGAGTTCGCAGGAGGGTATGAGTATGTAATTTGCTAGAATGGGCTATCTAGCGCTTTGCTTCATTTTATTACTGAAAGTTTTATTTCCATCACCTTTTGCATTAGTACATATATATGTATAAATTCAGGTGTGCTTGTAAAGAGTTTGCTTTCTTTAAAATATGCATTTCTCAATTGACTGAATAAAAATAGAAAGTGTTCTGTGGTGTTCATTTCAGTCCTCTGCTCCTTGTTGCTTGAAGTAGACAGGCTTTTTTTTTTTTTTTTTTGGCTTTCATTATTATAGATTATCATTTTCACTTGAAAATGATTCGAGGGATTTTTTTCCCCCTCCATCCATGCATTTCCATATCTAAATTTTGTTCATTATGATGGTTTTTGCATAGGAAGAGGTCTTTGCAGCAAAGTGTTAAATATTTTACTGAATGTAATTAATGAATTGTGTATATTATCACTGAATTATATAGGAACCTAAAATTTTATCTCTGGCTTTTTTGTGAAAATAAAATCAGAAAAGATTCATAGAATAAAATGAACCCATTTTGTTTTGTGTTTTGTGTATCAGCTCTCATTTGAGTGCCTATTTTGTGCTAGGCACATAGAACACAAAGACTTACCAGTGAAGTTCTGTGAACCTTACTACTGAAAACTAGCCTAGAGGGCTTTTGTCCATGATTGAATCACTTTCGCACTGCCTTTATCCATTACTCCTCAAAAAAAAGAAACCTACAAAACCCAAATAGGCATTTGTTAATAATTGGAAGGTGAAGGAGCTATCATGCCTCCTATGAGCTGGACACGTTATATTAGACTTCTTGTGCCCAAAAACCATCTCTTTAGAGCCCCAGTTCCTGAATTATCTTATTTTTAGCAATATTAGGACTGAGTTCTGCCTGCATGTGTATTTCTCATTGGTTATGTACATGTATGCTTGTGTGTTTTTATGTACATTTAATTTGAATGTATAACTGGCTTCTTCAGGTATGCAAATTGTGTTTAAACCCTGAACCCTCTTATCTGTCTTTTACTCTTTCAGCAAAGGGTACTAGGAATTATGTGTGATTTATTCTTTACAGACGAAGAGAAAGGCATGCTAAGACAATAGATATAGCTCAAGAAGAAGTTCTGACCTGCTTGGGAATTCATCTTTATGAAAGACTGCATCGAATCTGGCAAAAACTACGAGCAGAAGAGCAAACATGGCAGATGCTTTTCTATCTTGGTGTTGATGCTTTGCGCAAGAGTTTTGAGGTAAGAATAGTGACCTGCTTCATTGTCTGAGATTGCTTGGTTAGGTTATTGGACTGAATGTTAATATAAGCTAGCAGTCTGATTTTGTCTCAGAGGGCTGTGATTCACTGATACTGGCATGGATTTGGGGGTGGATTTAGGGGAAGGGAATTAGAATTTAAGTTTGTGGATTTTGGGGGTCCCTGGGTGGCTCAGTCAGTTAAGATTCCGACTTTGGCTCAGGTCATCATCTCGCGGTCCATGAGTTTGAGCCCTGCGTCGGGCCCTATGCTGACAGCTCAGAGTCTGGAGCCTGCTTCGGATTCTGTGTCTCCCTCCCTCTCTCTCTGCCCCTCCCCTGCTTATGCTGTGCTTCTCTCTCTCAAAAATGAATAAACGTTAAAAAACATAAAAAAAAAAAAATGGGGCGCCTGGGTGGCGCAGTCGGTTAGGCGTCCGACTTCAGCCAGGTCACGATCTCGCGGTCCGTGGGTTCGTGCCCCGCGTCGGGCTCTGGGCTGACGGCTCGGAGCCTGGAGCCTGTTTCCGATTCTGTGTCTCCCTCTCTCTCTGCCCCTCCCCCGTTCATGCTCTGTCTCTCTCTGTCCCAAAAAAAATGAATAAACGTTGAAAAAAAAAAAATTAAAAAAAAAAAAGAAAACTTTCTAAAAAAAAAAAAAAAACATAAAAAAAAATTTTGTGGATTTTCTTTGATTTTAATCCTGTTATTCTGCCAGCTTTGATATTTAGACTTTCTCAGAGTGGAAAACTGAAGTTGATTATTTAGCAGCATGTTGCTATGAAGTATAGCTAATGAAAAGGTAAAAGCAACCCAGAGTAAATTTGAGACTTAATTCGTGAGTCTCAGTTTGTCTGCTGATATCCAGTAGCCTCTTTATAGTGCTGGTTTTGGGTTTAGTGCTTGTGACCTTCTCCCTCCCCCCCCCCCCCCAGTTCTCTGTAGCACATAAAATTTTGGCTAGTGAACATTTTGTTATATTCTGAGGCATGGTTGTAACCCTTTAACTGGGTCACAGATCCCTTTTGTGAATTATATGAAAGCTATAAACCTTTTTTTTCAGAAGCCCATCTGTGAACTTTAAACATTGTTCTGGGGAGTCTGAGGAGATTTGTACTAGTTCTTGCTGAACGCTTTTTTTTTTCTTTTCTTTTTATATGTTTGTGACTTCAGAAACTAGATCATCTAATCAGGTTAAATAGTCTTCTGTTGTGTTAAGAAATGAATGTTTGCTGTGTTGGAATTGAAATTTGAAACTAGAATATTGCTGGTTTGGAAGAGGAGTGTGTGTTAATAAGTCTGCCTTCTCTGTAGGGATTGGTGGTATATTCACTTCCTGTAGATTTTAAGTTGTCATCATTTAAAGTGTTAAATTTAGGGGCATCTAGGTGGCTCGATCAGTTAAGCGTCAGACTCTTGATTTCTGCTCAGGTCGTGATCTCACAGTTTGTGGGTTCGAGCCCTGCATCGGGCTCCGTGCTGATGGCGCAGAACCTGCTTGGGATTCTCTCTCTCTCCCTCTCTCTGCCCTCCCACTGTTCATGCTCTCTCTCTTTCTCAAAATAAATAAACTTAAAAAAATAAAGTATTAAAATTTAGGGACACCTGGGTGGTTCATTCGGTTAAGCATCCAACTCTTGATTTGTCTCAGGTCATGATTTCGTGGGGTCATGGGATCAAGCCCCATGTTGGGCTTTGTGCAAATGGCACAGAGACTGCGTGGGATTTTCTCTGTCTTCTCTCTCTGCCCCTCCCCTGCTTGTGCTCACTCATGCTCTCTCAAATAAATAAACATTAAATAAATAAAGCATTAAAATTTAAGATTCTTTGTAGGAATGCTCTGGTAAATTGCAACATGAATTATTTGTGTGTGTGGTATCATGTAAAATTAGCAATTGAGAATTTCCAAGGAAAGTAAAGGTAGTTTTGACCAGTATTCATTCTCAACTTTGTTTTTATAATAGATGACTGTGGAAAAAGTACAGGGTATTAGCCGATTGGAACAACTTTGTGAAGAGTTTTCAGAGGAGGAACGAGTAAGAGAACTCAAACAAGAAAAGAAACGCCAGAAACGGAAGAACAGACGAAAAAATAAATGTGTATGTGATATTCCTACTCCTTTACAAGCAGCAGATGAAAAGGAAGTAAGCCAAGAGAAGGTAGTATTCCTTAATTTTGATTCATAAATATGTAGTATTGCTTTTTGCTAGATTTTTGGCATTTTTACTATGCTTTTCCAGAATATGAGGAGCTGCAGCTTGTATATTGGCTTTTTTCCTACTATAATTGGTACAGCCAAAAATTTTAATGTCTTGTGTTTGTTTTATAATATTCAATGATTATCTTTTTACCTGATCTTAGTATGTTGTTAGATCAAAGTCCAAATATGGAAAGTTAAGTCCATGTATGACCTAGAGCAGGTCTTCTTGGTCTCAGGACCCCTTGGAATTTTTAAAAATTACAGTGCTCGGTGTGCTTTTTGTTCATGTAGATTATACATACAACATTTATTAGAAATTAAAATGGAGAAATTTTAAATCGTTAATTCTTTTTAAAAAATAATAAGCCCATTATATGTTAATATGAGTAACGTTTTTTGAAAACTGTTCCAAAACAAAAAGAAGTGAGAAAGGTGGCATTATTTTATATTTTTGCAGATCTTCTAAATATTTGGTTTAAAAGGAATCAGATGGATTCTCATATCTGCTTCTGCATTCAGTCTATTTCCATATGTTGCTTGGTTGAAACATTTGAAGAAAGTCTGGCCTCACACAAAAAAGGAAGGAGTATTTTAATATAAACTTTTTCAGATAGTTGTGGATATTCTTTGGCATTACAGTTCAACAAGTGGTAGTTTCTTAAAGATTAGTTACAATGTGGAACCTGGCACCTGTGAATGACCTTTTCGTAACTTAGTTAAATTAAAATCCACTAGTCAGTCTTGCACTTTGAATGGATCTTTAACTCATGCATGATTTTGTAACATCATGAATTGGTCATTTGAAAGTTACTGGTTTACTGAGTTATGCAGACCTTGCCAGATACTGACATTTCATTATATATATTATCACATAATCGTGTTAAAACCACTACTGATCTCATCAGAAGGGTCTTTAAGTATTGGGAAGCTTCAGGCACATTCTGCTTGTTTATACAAGTTTTCAAAATTCTGATTGTAGTTTGAAAGTTTGAGTTTTATCACAACAAATACCGTCGTCCATTGTTTTCCTTGAGGTGATGGGCTGACTTCTTTTCTGAGAGAATGGCTTTTAAATATCCCAAGTCTGAATAACCAAAGTTTGTCTCTTCTTTCAAGCAAAATTTATGTTCCAGGATAAAAAACAGCTAGTTCAGCTTGTAACTCAAACAAGCTTCAAGTGCTTTTCCTTGAGACAGCCATTGTATTTTGGTATGCAGCAAAAGTGCTTTAAGCATCCTTCCTATTTGTCAGACATCTACTCATGAGCTGATACTTAAAAAATATTTTTACTGCTTCATCGAAGACTTTCATAAGTGAAGTATATTTCCTGAAAGTGCTTGACAAGTAAAAAATACACTGTTAGTACAGTGTGATTGCCACTGCTGTGATTTGTGCGAAAGTACCAGCAACTTTTCCCACCATTGCTTTCGTATCATCAGTGTAAGTGTCAATATATGAAAAAGGCAAGTGACATATTAGTATTCTGATGAAAATAGTTTTGATCTAGGGAATCCCTGGGGTCAGCAAACTACACTTTGGGAACTTCCCTCCTAAATTTTCCTGATACGATTAACTCTTAATTTGCTTTTAGTTGTTTCATAGTCTTAATGTGGGTTAGTGATTTTTCATGAGAATAATTTCTTCAGTTGGTAACCTCCTAACTCCTATTTAATTGGTTGATGTTAAGGAAAGTAAATGTAACCATATGAAGGTAAGACTTTTTACCGTCTCTCAATGTTGACCCTTAAAGGAAACAGACTTCATAGAAAACAGCTGCAAAGCCTGTGGCAGCACCGAAGATGGTAATAGTTGTGTAGAAGTAATTGTTACCAACGAAAACACATCATGTACCTGTCCTAGCAGCGGCAATCTTTTGGGGTCCCCTAAAATAAAGAAAGGTAACTAAATACAGTTTCTTCTTAAAATTAAGTCTTAAGTTTATTCTTTTTTCCTCTTAAATGGAAGAGGTTTTAGAGATCCTGTAACTTTGACACTTAATACTTCTTTTTTCTTTATGGTATTTGTTATTATTTGACAAAAACAAAAAACTATAAACCCCTCATCATATTTTCATTATTTAGTTTACTTTCTGCTTTTAGTAAGCTATCAATTTTGAAATTTTTATGTTGTCTCCAGTTGGTTCATTCTTTGTTGGTATGTTAACTATAAGTCTCAACCGATTTATTTTCAGGCTTATCACCACACTGTAATGGTAGTGATTGTGGATATTCATCTAGTATGGAAGGGAGTGAAACAGGTTCTCGGGAGGGTTCGGATGTTGCTTGCACTGAAGGCATTTGTAATCACGATGAACACGGTAGGTTCAGATTAAGCTTCCCAATTATTTCTACTACATGGCTGATTAAAGTACATAAGTAAGAGATTATTGATTTCTTCAGGTGATGACTCCTGTGTTCATCACTGTGAAGACAAAGAAGATGATGGTGATAGTTGTGTTGAATGTTGGGCAAATTCTGAAGAGAACAACACCAAAGGAAAAAATAAAAAGAAGAAAAAGAAAAGTAAGATGTTGAAATGTGATGAACATGTAAGTATCAGAGTTCTTAAACCTTTGCAGTTGAGGGGAGAACAACCTATTTTCTTTGGAGTGGCAAGTCTGCAGCTTAGTTTCTGGTATTTATTATTTTAGAATGAGTACCTTTAGAATGCAGTTCTGTTAGCTGCTCATCTTGTGATTTGTGTGTGTGTGTGTCTGTCTGATGTGGTCACTTGTCCAGTAATCTATGTGAGTCATAAATCCAGTTCATTCTTTTCATAATACTTTTAAGTGAATTAGCTGTGTAATCTTGAGCAGTTTGCTTGATCTTAGTTTTCCCATCTGGAAGGAAATTAATAGTCCCTATCAGATTAAGTTCTGTGAAGATGAAAGAGATTATATCGATGGGTTAACACAGCATCTGGTGTGTAGTAAGTGCCTACTAAGTGCCAGTTGCTGCTGTTCAGTATTCCTTCTAAAAACTTAACACACTATCAGGGCCTTTTTTTCTTTCTCTAAAGAATAATTGCTCTTATTCCCTGCCTTTTTACCTGGGTAATCCTTTGCTTGGTTTCAGATCCAAAAGCTTGGAAGCTGTATTACAGATCCAGGTAATCGAGAGACCTCAGGAAATACCGTGCACACAGTGTTTCACCGCGACAAGACCAAAGATGCACATCCTGAAAGCTGTTGCAGTCCTGAAAAGGGTGGGCAGCCACTGCCTTGGTTTGAGCATAGGAAAAATGTACCACAGTTTGCAGAACCTATAGAGCCATCATTTGGTCCTGATTGTGGAAAAGGTGCCAAGAGCTTAGTTGAACTCCTTGTAAGTAAGGATATCTTATTGATTGGTAGATGTGGGAGGGGACAATATTTGAGAATTTAAAGCTAGGAGTTGGGGAAGCTTTTAAGAAATTAAGGTCAGTCTTTCATTATTTTTGGTCTTTTCATTTCTGCTCTTCCACACATGGTTTATGCAACTGCTCTACAGCACATTTCCTTGTCCTCCTTTGTAGAAGAGAAGAGAATAGTTGGGAAAAAGGGATAGAGTTAGCATTGTGTCCAGGAGTCTGCCTCCTTGAAGAGGGTTATTGTAAGCAAACTGCCTTTCTGAGTGGCAGCTTATGGTGTCCAGCCTTCCATACCAGGAAAAAATGTAGAATCTGAACTAGAGCCCACTTTTTACTTCCTTTAGGTTCATGTAGGATAAAAGCATAACTAAACTTGCAAAATCTTTTAAGATTGACTGTAAGTCTTGGTACTTTACACGAATTATGCCTGATTCCAAGCAACCCAGTACATAGTTTGTGTGGGGGCTTAGAGGAGGGGGAAGGAAAGAGAAGGGTGGTATATTCTCTTTAATAGTTAGGCTCCCAGTGGAAACAAATCCTTTAGAATAGTTTTTTTTGTTTTGTTTTTTATGTGGTGGTTAAGTTTCTTAAATTTTAAAAAGGTTTTATTTTACTTAATTTGTAGAGATAAAAGTTTCAACACAGGACCATCCAGTTAATAATCACATCAGTCTGGTTATTTAAAGTTTGGTAACTAGTTGTAACCATCTCTAGTTAGTCGTTTGTTTTGCTGTAATCAGAAACATTGTTATTTTTTTAATTTTAAGTTTCTATTATTTTTTTAAAGTTTATTTTTTTGAGAGAGCGCGAGCAGAGGGAGGGTCAGGGAGAGAGGGAAACACAGAATCCGAAGCAGGCTCCAGGCTCTGAGCTGTCAGCATAGAGCCCAACGTGGGGCTCAAACTCACAAACCACAAGATCATCACCTGAGCTGAAATCGGATGCTTAGCCTTAAGACTGAGCCACCCAGGTGCCCCTCAAGTTTTTATTTAAAGTCTAGTTATCTAATTAGTCATTTTCTAAGGCAAAGGTTGGGAGTCTCTTAGGCTCATAGGTCTTCTAAGACAAATTATAGATCCAGAGTTTCAAACTGAGTTAAGTTGGATTTTATTCTTACTTTGTACTTTCTAAGATGGAGTGACATTATGCTTGTTCTGTAAACAGTTCAATGAAAGACTTCATGTGACTGAATTGAAATTAAAAGGCTAGTTTGCCTGAGTTTTTAGCTGTCCTCCATCAGCATAGCATTTTGCATTCTTAATTTAAGTCATAATCTTAACTACTGCTTTAATTTGCAGGATGAGTCTGAATGTACTTCAGATGAGGAAATCTTTATCTCACAAGATGAAATACAGTCATTTATGGCTAATAACCAGTCTTTCTACAGCAATAGAGAACAATACCGACAGCATCTGAAGGAGAAATTTAATAAATACTGCCGCTTAAATGATCACAAGAGGCCCATCTGTAGTGGCTGGTTGACAACGGCTGGAGCAAATTAAATAAATAAAATAGCTCTGTCTTTCAATGAAACACTCAAGATGACTACTGCGCCTTCTCTTTCAAAAAAAAAAAAACTCTTAATTTAGTGACTTATGGCAAAATTTTAAATCAATGTGATTCTTTCTTGTTTTGGGAGACGGTGGAGGTAACCTCATTAGTTCTTTCTTCAGGCTTGTGTCTTTAGTTGCGTGGCTGCGCAGGCCTGCCATATGATTTAAGCCATCTCTTTTCATTAAATGTTTCTCTTCCTGTGAGACTTACTAAAGCAACTTAGTGGCAAAAAGTAATGTTGTACTTATACTTCTGTACAGAAATGACAATGAGCTGAATATATGGTTTTACAAAGTAGACATCCACTTGCAAAATGTTTGGATGTAATGTTAAAGCGCAATGTGCAAAATTTAAAATAAAGAATATTTATTAATATGCATAGTAAAAATTGGTGTACATGTTTCTACTTAATGTGTGGCAGTATTTTCATATTTGCCACTTCTGAACTTGGTATTTGACCAGTGTTGATGTTAGGATGAAGAGCAAATGAGGATAGAGATACAAATTGTTGAGGACAAAACTCTTCCCTTGACTAGAGCTGAGAAAAGCAGTTTTCAATCTTTTGTTTTGAAAGAATAAATTTGCTGCAATACCCTTAAATACTGGCTAGCATCTTTCTCATGAGATTAATTGCTATTATTTAAAATTCCCTGGTATCACTTAACATAAAGTGCCTTAAATTCAGAGATTCATACTGAACTGGAAGAATGAAAACAGAACTTGGCAGAATTTCAACCAAGGGTTGTCTGAAAAGTAATTACTTTAGCATGTAGACCTGGGACCAAAAGACTGCGCCTAGAGCTAACCACGTTGCAGTCCATAAGTGCATGCTCCTTATCTGGTTTCCAACAATAAAGTCACTGGCATTACAGTTTACTGCTTTCATGAACTGTGAGTACTGAAGGAGAGAAGAGATTCCCCCAGGAATAGCACTTGGCTGCCATTTAAAAGGTTGAGTCAATAGTTCGATAAACACATGTGCTCAGAGCTTTGTGTCTCAATGTTGGTAATATTGGTGGGCAGCAGGCAAGTAGTGGGACAGTCAATACCTCTGTGCAGTGGGGATGCAGTGAATTTTATGGGCTGTGTACCACTTAATCAGATTTCAGGTGGGCAACAGCAAAAGCTTAGATTTAATTTTTATAGTTGGTGGCATTTCTTTGATACACCTCTTCAGTTGTCTTTTCAAATCTAAGTGTTGCATAGGGATGGGGCAGAGGTAAAAATGAGTCATGACTCCTCTCTGGCCTTTGTTTACTTTCATCTGGAATCCATAAAAAATGACTAAGGGCTCCCCAGAGCCCTTGGCTCTGAGCTCAAACCTTTCTTAACCACTTGTTGTCAAGTTTTCTCCTGAGATCCCTAAAAGCAAGGACTGGTTTTATTTTGTTTTAATCTTTATCCTTGGGCCAAACACATGAGTACTTGGTGAATGAATAAACCAGCCTCACATACTGCTTATGCCATTGCTTGCAGTGGAGGGATCCCAGTAGTTATGCAGAGATGTATTTTTCTTTGGAAGATAGCTATATTAAGGATGCAGATGTAAGGCAGTTTTCAGAGTTTTGATGGAACATCCTGAGTGGTCAGAGAGCAAAACCAACAACCCAAGAAGAGACAAAAGGCAGAATGGATTGAAGGCAGTTTAGGAGCACATCCCCTGGACCTAAGACTGCATGGCTTAAAGTCCAAACCATGCTTTACCCCTTTCTGTCTCAGTCACTTACAAAATGAAGCCTAATACGTAGTATCTTCAAGAGTTTATGTGCATATGCTAATATATTTAAAGTGCTTAGAAGTGCCAATTACACAGCATTCAGTAAATGTTAGCTTTTGCTTTTAATCTTTGGTACACAGTGATATATTTTTTCACTGGGAGTTGGAGGGTCTAGGACAGTTGGAGACAGTAGGCCAGTAGGGATACAATCCCCTAACACGTGTACTGGAGGGTGTTTCCATTTTTAACCTTGAGTTGTCATTCTAGTAAAGCCAAGGGATCAGGTAGGGTTGAGAGGGTAACTCAGGGATGATAGCTGAGGCACTCAGCCTTTTCTAGGCTGAATCCTTCGCATCAGCCAGAGGGCGGGCGTTGGAGTCACCTTAAGAGCCCGTAATTTCTCCTTCTTGCCATAGGGGTAAGGAACTGGGAGGGGAGACTGAACAAGGGGGCAAGAATACGAACGGCCTCGGGCCTGGAGCAAGCCCCCCCCTAAACCTCGGTTTCCCTGCCCCTAAGGGAAGAGCTCACCAAAGCAGGACCACAGGCCACCCGGGAACCCTCTGCACCCGCCGGCACAGAGGAAAGCACAGTTTCCCACCTCCCGTCAGGCATGGGGCGGGGCCGGAAGAGGCGGGAAGGCCGCGACTGATTCCCGCTAGATGTGGTCGGTCGCGGAGAAGCGGTGGGTGGAGCCCCAGCCCGGGCCGGGCAGAATGGAGGCAGGTTCAGGCGCGGCTCCGAGGGGGGGGCAGATCGGCAACGGCGGCCGCGGTGGTGACCAAAATGCGTCCGAGCCCTTGCGACCCGGGGAGGAGCTCCGCGATCCAAATGTCCGTATCGCGGAGCGAGGTGGGCGGGCGGCTGGGGACCATGGCCAGGACCGGCATGGAGCAGTGGCGTGACCGGCTGGCACTGGTGACAGGAGCTTCGGGGGCATCGGCGCGGCTGTGGCCCGGGCCCTCGTCCAGCAGGGACTGAAGGTAGTGAGTTGTGCCCGCCCCGTGAGCAACATCGAGGTAAGTCCCCGCCGGGGAGAGGGACCTTCTGGGAGGCGTTGTTTCCGCTGGTGTACGGTCCGGGAGGCGCAGTGGTCTGACCTAGGCTGCGACCCTGCCCCCACTTGCTGCTCCCCCAAGGCCATTTGCAACCGGATCAGACTATGAGGGATGAGATGCCTAGTAGGGCAGGCCTCTACCGTCCCTTTCATGAAGTCCCTTCTTTTAAGGAGACCCTACTCCTAACAGCCTCTACTCCAGTGTACCACCTCCTTGGCATATTTCTCCGTGCCTATCTGCCTGCCCAGGTCGGCTGAGGAAAAGGGAAGCCAGAGATCAGGGCTAGCTAGGCAGCCAGGGAGAAGGAAAGAAAGCTTTCTGGCCTCAGTGGCTAAATTGGCTACTAGATTGTTTCCTCTAGTCCCCAGACTAAGTCCACAAAGCCAACCAAAGTGGCTGGCCAGCCAGATGAACAGGAACTAGAGGTTTTGATCATGATAGTTTTTTACCCAGCACTGAGGGTGGGGTTGGGGTGGGAATAGAGCTTTTCAGAAGAAACTCACCCTCTCCTTCCCCAACCCCCAATTTGAGGGTTAACCCTTACCAAATGGGCCTAACAGACCAATGGGATATTTACAGATCGACCTTTCTCCAATTGCACTGTCTTGGGTGGGACTGAGGGGTGAAATAGAGCATTGACTATGTAAGCCCTGAGGGGACAAAGCAATATGGAACTGGAACTACTGGTTTTTCTCTTAAACTAGGGTTGGGAGCCCCAAGTTGTGAGCAACAAGAGCTCAAAGAAAAATGAAGTTTGCCATGTTGTAACAGGAAGGAAGAAGATGGGAAATTTTCATCATAGGTCATCTTTGGATTTGCACCTGACAAGATCACTCTCAGGGTTTGGGCTAGCGATTAGCTGCAGGGCTTTATCTCCACCATTGTTCAAAATCCCTACACCAGGAGGCTTTGGGTGGGGACAGAGGGAGAAGGTGTACCAGAAGGAGGGCTTTCCCCTCCCCTTCTGCTGACCAAAGGTACACTTTATAGCCACCTAGATAGTCCCAAGGTCACCCAGCTGTACCACTGCCCTACTCTCCTCCTCCCTTTCTCCTATTCTGAGGAGTTCAGGGCCCAACCCTAGCCTTGGAGCCTAGAGGATCAGACCAGGGCTTAGACCACTGGATTCCTTAAGTCTAAAGTCACTCTTGCCTTCTCTTCCTACTACCCCAAACCAGCCAGGAAAGGGGGTCCCTGAGCTTCAAGGGGGATCCTCAGGCTGTTCACTCAGCCCCAAGATGACTCTTTTAATGAGGGGGAAATGCCTGTTCTGTGAGGGGACTGACATGGTTTCAAGTCATTTCTGAAGATAGATGAGGACAGGTGGGACAAAGAGAAGGCAGCGACAGGGAGAAAGATGTCCCCAGGCCCTTCATTCTGGCTTTCTTGCAGGGATTTGAGTCTGGAGGTGGAAGGGACAAGTTGCCTGCCAGGGAAGGGGAGAATCCCAGGCTTCCTTGTGCCTAGTTTGCTTTTATTAATTGATACTAAAACAGAGTTTGAGTTCTGGCCTCCGACAGAGAGAAGCCCTATTTCCTGAGGTGGTTGTGAATAGGTGAAATTGGGTAAAGGGGGCCTTCTAAGTCCCAGAGGACCATACCTTTTGAACTCTTGGAAAGTTAAAGCAGAAAAGAGTTTCCTAGGTCACCTGAGCCAGCCCTTTATTCCCATCTTGACTTGGCAGGGAGGGAAGGGTTCCAGGCCAAGGCAACTGGCCCAAGCTGGCCTTTCTCTAGGGCACCCCCTACCACCCAACTCTCTCCCTCCTATACATGTACAGTCACCTTTATGAGGCTCAGATGCCCACTCACTGGCCTCTAAGGCCACGGAGCTTGGTTTCTTTCTGCTTCTGAATGTCTGCATCCCTCACAACCACCTCTCAGTGGCTCTGTATTCTCAGGTCTTTCCATCTCAGGGCTCCTCCGTGTGCTGAGGTCCCTGTCGATACACTAGGGCTTCCCAGTGTCACCTGCCACCTAACTTGCTTCATCATATCTCAAGAAATTTTGGGGTAGAGTATGGTACACTGTGGGACAGAGAGAAAGAATCTGTCCTGACTTCCTGACCTTTCCTATAGGTAGGGCAAGGGGAGACTGGCAGTTGGGCCCAATCTGAGAGCCAACTGGCTGCATTCTGTGGAGGGAGGGTGACTGTTCAGACATAAGCCCTCTGGAAGGAGCTAGATGAGGCAAGGGGAGGGGAGAGAATCCTGGCATAATCAGCTCAGTGATTCCTGGTGCTGGTAGAAGAAGCAGGGGGTGGGGTGAGAGGTGTAGCTTACCTATAAGCAGAGAAGGGGTTCCTGTTGGAGGAGAGGCAGAAGAGATGGAGATCATGCTATGCCTTGGACCACTGGCTCCCTACTCTCTTCTCAGAAATGAAGATTCAAGTTTATTGTGAGAGTCTTCCATTGACGATTTCAACTCCATTCCCATACTCCCCTCACTCAGGGAGTGCTCTTATCCCCTGGACTTTGATCAAAGAGGACAAGTAGTCCCAACAACTATATGGCTGGAAGGTGACTGTCAAAGGAGAGAGTTCTCTGAGTGGTGACAGCAGAAGAAGACTGTCTCTGGGTGGGAAGGTGTGGGAGCCGCTCACCCCAGTTAGCTCCTTGTTGGGTTTCATAGGAGCTGGCTGCCAAATGTAAGAGTATAGGCTACCCCAGGACTTTGATTCCCCACAGATGTGATCTGTCCAGTGAGGAGGACATCCTCTCCACGTTCTTGGCTGTCTGCTCTCAGCACAGTGGTGTGGACATCTGCATCAACAATGCTGGCTTGGCCTGGCCTGACACTCTGCTCTCAGGCAACACCAGCAGCTGGAAGGACATGTTCAATGTAAGGGCTGCAGACCTGGAGTGGGGGGTTGGTTGGAGAATGGGGAGCCAGGGCTTTGTGAACCAGAGGGCTGCTCAGGATAGGACATGTAACAGGAGGGAACTTTGGCTTCATAACTGGGGCACCTTGACTCTCCCCTTGCTTCTTTCCCTACCAGAGGCATAGTGAGTAGATGAATGGCCATATCTTTTCCATTCTTCTTTCCTCTGAGTCCCTTAAAGGGGCAGTTCTTAAAGTCCAGGCTGATTTCCTTCTACTGGAAGAAAGACTGGTAGGGAAGAGAACTGCTATTTGTTGAATGTTCCCATGTGCTGGCACTGTGCTGAGTGCTTGAGAACATGGTCTTACAAGAAAAGGAACCAAGAGACAGGAGATGAGGTTCTCACCCAGCCCTGCCAGTCATGGTGTGGCTCCAGGCAGGTGGTTATTCTCTATCAGCCTTGTCACATTTAATTGGGGTGAATACACATCAATATCTGGGGCCACAAACCCCAGTATCCCCTGGGGCCAGGTAAATAGCTAAATGAGTGAGGTGAGTCAGGGGAGTCTGCAGTAAGTGGGAGAGCACATGGCCAAGTACAAGGGTGGCTGCTGAAATCCAGCATCCCTGCTGTGGAGCACTGTGGGTCCAGTGTGGCCAGATCTTATCATTTCTTTGAGAGGAGTGGAGAGCCTGGGTTTTTATGTGACATCCTACCCCTCCCATTTACCAAAACCTCAGCTCCACAAGGGCAAGGCTTTTTGTCTGGTTTATTCTCTGTTATGGCCTCAGCCCATAAACACTCAATAGATATTTTTTGAGGGAATGAAAGCTTCCAATGCACATTGGGAGTGAATTACAAATGTTTTAAAACTTTGTACAGACCAAACACAGCCTTCAGGACATGGGTTTTCAACTTCTAGACTATATTATGGGGCAATATTAGGGTATAAAAGTATCCTGAGAAGTTGAAAACAGTGTGTACATGGGATGGATCTTTTTCCCACAATCGATTTAGCACCTAAAAGTTGCTTGGGCCTAGAAATGAACAATGAACATTGAAACAGTGAACAGTGAAAATGAAGCACTATCCCTGCCCTCAGACAGCCTTCTGGGAGATCTGAGATCTTGCACATCTGTAAAATGAGGGACATATATTGAGTCCCTAAGGCCCTTTCCAGCTTCAACACTATGTAATTCTATTAGGATCGTCTTCTGAGACATCTCCACCCTCCACCCCACCAGCCTTAGGAGAATCACTCCCCTGGTCTCAGGGACCTGTTCCTCTTATTCCATCTGTCCTCAGAGTTGAGTTTTCTGCCTCATAAATACACATTGCTAAGCGGGCCAGAAAAAGGTCCTCGTGTCCTTCTGCTATGAATGCTGAGGCAGGTTCATGGCGAGGGTGTTCTGTCCTGATGCCTGGCTCTGACACCTGATAAAGAGAAACATCTAATATCCTGGCTGGTCTTGTCTCTTCTCAGGAGGAGAGACTTGAGGACCTGCTGAAAGCTTTATCTGTGCTTGTCCTCATGGGGCAGGGGTGTGGCTTGGCAGGAGCTTTGGAGCTGAGATACTTCTTCAGGCCTTTGTTTGATGAAGGGTGGGGATTTTGGGTCACCTCTGGCAGAGGCCAAGGAAGGCAGAAAGCCCCCATGTGCTTAGGAGGTCCCCTGCCATCTTCTGACCAGCTACCCCACCCCCATAAAGAGTCTCTGTGCCTAATCTTGTAGATGGAACAGAGTCTAGAGGAAGGCATGGAAGGAAGGAAGGTCAGGCCTTCTCTACTTATAGTCTTAAGGGAGGAGATAGGAAAGGAGCAGAGAGTAGCTGGGTAAGGCAGAGAGAGGCTAGGGTCTATACTTGAGGAGAGAGATTTTTTTAATTAATTAATTAATTTATTTATTTAAAGGTTTCTTTCTTTTTTTTTTTAAGCTTATTTATTAGGGGAGAGAGAGAGAGCGAGAGAGAGCGTGCTCGAATGAGTGAGGGAGGGGCAGAGAGAGAGAGACAGAGAGACAATCCCAAGCAGGCCCCGAGCTGTCAGCACCCACCCCAGTGTGAGGCTGGAACTCATGAAACATGAGACCATGACCTGAGTCAAAACCAAGAATCAGACCCTTAACTGACTGAGCCACTATTTATTTATTTTTTTTAAATGTTTATTTTGAGAGAGAGAGAACACAGGCAAGCAGGGGAGGGAGGAGGGGCAGAGAGAGAGGGAGACAGAGAATCCCAAGCAGGCCCTGCACTGTCAGTGCAGAGCCCCACATGGGGCTTGAACACACAAACTGTGAGATCATGACCTGAGCTGAAATCAAGAGTCAGATGTTTAACCTACTGAGCCACGCAGGCATACCAAGGAGAGAGATTTTTAAAGCCATTTTGGAAGGATTTTAGGCTTTTTATCTTTATTTTAATTTTTTTATTATTTTTGAGAGAGAGAGAGACACAGAGCGTGAGTGGGGGAGGGGCAAAGAGAGAGGGAGACCCAGAATCTGAAGCAGGCTCCAGGCTCTGAGCTGTCAGTGCAGTCCCCCATGCAGGGCTCGAACCCACAAACCACTAGATCATGACCTGAGCTGAAGTCAGACGCTTAACTGAGCCACCCAGGCGCCCTGGATTTTAGGCTTTTTAGAGAGCAAGGCCAGGGAAGCTGACCCAGATAAGAGAGGAGAGGGTATTTGAGGAAGAAAAGGAGATAGTTCTCTAAGGCAGAGGTTCTGTTGTTTGTAGAGGAGACATCCAAGACAGGGAGGGTTCCTGGGTCATGGATGAGTTTGGGAGTTTCCCACTGCTGTTTGCAGAATCTTGGAGGTGGGGGTTACCTGGGGAGAGGAATTAGCACTGCTCTCAGCTGGGGCTGGTGGCTTTAGGGGGAGAGGCACCTAAGGCAAGTTACCCTGGAACCATTGTTGGTCTCAGGTAGGACCTGGACACTGTTTTGGAATGCCACTCCCCTGGATGGGCTCTGTGGCTCTATTACCTGCTCAGATGGGCCCAAGCTAGAGATACCCCACTGCCCTCCCTGGCCTGCAGGTGAACATGCTGGCCCTCAGCATCTGCACACGGGAAGCCTACCAGTCCATGAAGGAATGGAAGGTGGATGACGGGCACATCATTAATATCAACAGGTGAGGCAGGTGGACAAGGGCTAAAGCTCAGATCATCACTCACCCTCCAAGCTGAGTGATCTGTTGCAGTTCATTTGACCTCTTTGGACATCAGTTTCATTGGTGGTGAAATAGGGACTTAATACCCAGTTAACAGCCAAATGGCACAATTATGGCGAGAGAAAGAATAGTGTATATCAAGTGCCAGCCCCTAGTTGGACTTCTAGGAAGAGCAGGACTTACAGGACCTGCTTGAATAGCTGGAGCTACATCAGTGGGCCACCAGGATGGCCTGTAAAGAGGTCCCCTTGAGAAGGCTTTCCTGCAGCATCTAGGTGGTGGGGCTGACTGGTCCAGCAGGGGGCACTGCTGGTCCGTCAGCAGCTTCACTCTCTTCTTTCCCCTCCTTTCCTTCACCCAGCATGTCTGGTCACCAAGTGTCACCCCACTCCGTGATCCATTTCTATAGTGCTACCAAGTATGCCATCACCACACTGACAGAGGGACTGAGGCAAGAGCTTCGGGAGGCCCAGACCCACATTTGAGCCACAGTGAGGGTGAGGCCTGGCCCTGGTGGGGACAGGGTAGGCACAGGCCTTCTGCACCCCACACTCATACTGTTCAGGATGCCCTGCTGGGAGTGTGAGGGGCACAGAGCTCCTGGGCTCTGTTGCTGCTGGCATGACCCTGAGTAGCCCTTTGAGCTTCATGTCACTGACTTTGAGATGGGAGGGGGCTGACCAGAAGGGAACACAGTAGGTGAGACTGAAGGAGAGCAGGGGCTGTGGGAAACCGTGGCTGTAAACCCAGACTCTGGGCTCTTCCCTGAAAGGCCACATGACCTTGGGCAACTCACTTAACCCCTCCAAGCCTCAGCCTTACTCATTTGTAAAATGGAGATGGTGATACCAACCCAGTGATGAAGTCTTGAGGGACACCATTTTGTAAAACACTTACCTGAGAAGGGCTCCATAGGTGGTAGGTGTCATTGTGATCATTGCTAGTGGCAGCTTTGGGAGGAGGAGGTGGCTGCTGGACATTGGGCAGCCATCACTGTGAAGCAGGGGGGGGGGGGGGAGCCGTGTTTTCCATCCTGTCTCTCCCCTAAGCCTAGCTTCTGACTGGGATGGAGGCAGGGCTCAGCTCAGCTCCTGAGCAGACCCTCTCTGTTGGTCCAGTGCATCTCTCCAGAAGTGGCAGAGACACAATTCTCCTTCAAACTCCACAACAAGGACCCTGAGAAGGCAGCTGCCATCTATGAATGCATAAAGGTGAGGCCTCACTCTGAGGCCAGTGAGCCACTCACTCCCTAAGTGAATGCAGAGGGAACCCTGGCCTTTAGACCACACTCTTCTAGCCAGCCTGTCACCCCTCCTGGAGGGTTGGGGTGAGGATGAAGATGTTGGAGAGGACATCAGAGGTGGGAGGTTCACTCTGCCCTCACCATCCCTCTTTCCTCCCATACTCTCCAGTGTCTCAAACCTGAAGATGTGGCTGAGGCTGTCATCTATGTCCTCAAGCACCCTTCCACGTGTCCAGGTGAGTCTGGCCTTGACTGTCCACCCCCTGGAAGAGCCCAGCCATCCCAGAGGAGGACAGCAGGGAGGCCTAGCGGGTGGGGAGAGCATCCTGTCTGCCTCAAGCCTTGTGCCTTCCAGCAGATTGGAGACATCCAGATGAGGCCCACGGAGTAGGTGATCTAGTTTCCTATGGGGAGTTCTGTCTTCCATCCCCACGCCTCACGGCTTAGCTCCTGCCTCTGGATTTTAGGTGTTGATTTCCAGACTCCTGGATTCTGCTTCCTCTCTCCAACCCACCAGGGGCTACAAATTTTTGGAAGTTTTTATGTCTTATCAAATTACGTCCACCACAAATATGAACAGTGGGCTGGGGAGAGGTTAGGTGTCCCTGATTGTTTTACCTGTTAACTCATTATTGGTCTGCTTCTTAGTCTCCTTGGCCTTTGTGTGCTCTCTTTGGTCTCTTCCTTTTGACCTAGGGAAGGAACTGTGGCCAAAAGGGGGGCTTCCCCCTATCTTCTTGTACCCCAACCCCTGTCCCTCAAGGAGGAGGTGGCAGAGAGAAGCCCTCACCTCCTATCTGAATAGCTATCCAAGGCCCTAGGCTTCCTCCTCTCCCTGCCCTACTGCCCCCATTGCCTCTTCTCTTCACCCACCCCTGTTCTCCAGCCCAGGCTTGGCTTCTCTGCTCCCAGTGGGGTCATCACTCCACATTGACTATGGCAGCTGAATATCAGGCCCTGCCTCCCAACTGGGTTTCACTGTGATAATTAAAAAAGAAAAATTGCAACAACCTACCTTGGCTTCAGGAGTATCTTTCTGTTCTTTCTCCTTTTCTGTGATCAGGGGTGGTTGTGCCTTAGAATTTCTTCCAGGTGAGTGGGAAGGTGGGCGCTTTGGGGCATCACTCCTGGAGTGTGGATTACCTTAGGTAGCAGATGTGGGTTTGGGTTGAGTCTTGAAAATGGGTAGGAGTTTGCCAGCCAGGAAAGAGGACAACAGTAGATACAAGGCCGGGAGGCCAAAAAAGCAGGCAATGTCATGGGAACAGCACAGAATGTAGTGCAGGAGTGAGATGGGGCCGAAAAGGAAGCTGCTGCCAGGATCACCAGAGGTCTGTGTGCTGAGCAAAGAGTCTGGTGATTACCTATGGGCCAAGGACATCAGTTGGCTTGTCAGCAGGTGCAGGAGAGGCACAGAGCTGTCACTTGGAGAATCAGCAGCCACGGGATAGGAAGTTACTGCTGGCGTCCTGTTGACTGATGCTGAGGGTTTGACAAGGCAGTGGAGGTGCAGAGGAGGGGCTGGATGCAGAAGCTTCTGAGGAAAATCCCCAACACCTGGTGGTGGACTGGATGTCGGGGGGGCGGGGGGGAATCACCACGACTGAGCTGGTTGGAACACATCCCTTTTCAAGTGGCTTTTGCCGGTGTCTGGGTGAATGTGGCCCTCCAGCCTTCTGGGACCTCGAAAGGCACAGAAAGATGCCGGTAGTAGGGGGCAGCCCAGCAGGTCGCGGTACAGAGAAGGCTGCGGCTCAGCTAGTCCTGCAGGAGGCGCTGTGGGCACCGCCTGGCGGTCGGGCATGCGCAGTGCGTCAGCGGGCAGGGGGCGGGCCGCCCGAACCCGGAAGCAGAGTAGCCCACGTGGGAGCCGGGGAGGGGCGGCCTTGGTTAGGCTACCTGGTTGTGGGTAGTCTAAGTCGAGAATCCAGGCTATTCGTACTCTGAAGGGGCGAGGTAGAGACGGCCATCGGGTCTCCTTCGCCAATGTTGGGGACCCGGAGCGGGCCGCGGCGGGAGTGACCAATCCTGATGACGTAGCAGGGGGCATCAACCATGGCACTGCTCTGGGCCGTCAGGGACGCGACCTCGCGGTTTTCGGGTCGCCTGCTCGCGCGTCATTCCTCTCAAGCGGCGAGGCGTGGGGAGCGGCCCGGCGGGGAGGAGCTGAGCCGCCTGCTACTGGATGACCTGGCGCCGACCCCGCGATCTGCGGAGGGACTGGAGCGTCTGTTTGGCCTGTCCCCTTGTCTCCTGGCTCTGCGAGCTGCTCGTCGCCGCGTGGCCAGGCTTCTGCTCCAGGCCGGCAGGTCAGGGTTGCAAGGGGAGCGGGCCGAGCTGCTCCGGGCGGCAGAGGCGCGTGACATACCAGTTCTGCGGCCCAGACGGCAGAAGCTGGACGCCCTGTGCCGCTACCAGGTCCACCAGGGCGTCTGCATGGAGGTGAGCCCGCTTCAGCCTCGGCCTTGGACTGAGGTCGGGGAGGCGAGGCCAGGCGACGACCCCCGGCAGCTGTGGCTTGTCCTCGAAGGGCTCCAGGATCCCCGGAACCTTGGGGGCGTGCTGCGTTCTGCTCATTTTCTCGGAGTGGATAAAGTCATCACCAGCGGGAGAAACAGGCATGGACATCCCTTAATCCCCATGTGCCCCGCTTTGGGGCACAACCGAGTTTCTAAGCACCTTGACCCTTGATCCCTCGCCCCATCGTCAGAATTCTCACCCTTAACCCTTGGGGGCCAGGGCCAGGGAGGCGGGGCGGGGAGGTGGGGGTTGGCTAGGGCAAAGCACCGGGTTTGAGATTACCCAGTTTAATGCAGGGCATGGGGAAATTTGCAGCTGCCCACTCACTCCAGTAGTCAGCAAAGCCAGCGCGGGGGCTATGGAGGTGATGGACCTGTTCTCCACTGATGACCTGGCCGGTTTTTTACAGGTAATGGCGGGGAGGCGGACGGTGGGTAGAGAAGAAACGAGACAAACTCAGTCTCTCCAAGGGCACTCATCCAGCAGTTGATGAAAGAAGGGGAGAGAAAGGGGAATGTTGGCATCGTTTCCTACGTCCTTCTAAATCCCTTTTGGAAGGGAAGGATTCTGGAATTTTCAAAACCATAAGTAGGGCAGAATCTGAAGTTAAAGACTTCCTAGCTTCATTCCCTTTACTGTACTCCTTCTCCAGGCATACCTCTTTGCCTTGGAGGCTAGTATACCTCAGATCCTCGCTGCCTACTAAGTAGGTTTTCAGTAAATGGTGTGATGGACTGTGAGAAGCTGGTTGGCAGGAGTCATGCATTCTGAGTGGGGGCACAGCCTGAAAGGCTCTTTGAACAAAGACAGATTCACTTATGCCTTTCTCCCGCCCACCCCCCCAACCCTACAGAAAACCAAAACCCAAACAAACCACCACCACCACCAACAACAACTTTGATATCCAGGAAGGGGTAAACCTAAGTAAAGAAACCCCTTTCCTGGTCCAGGTTTCTGTCTTCAGTTGTGCTTCTACTGATGGACACAAGGGGGCAGTCTTGCCTTGCATTTGACTGCTCCCATGACCATCTGCCCCCCTAGGTCTCCCAGGCCCAGTCCTTGGATCTCTGTTCTGTATGTGTTCATTTCTTGGTTTCATCCAGTCTCAGGGCATTAAATACCACCTATGCTTGGCTGCCTCCCAAATGTATATGCTAGCCTGGATCTGACTTCTCAACCCCAGATTCATATTATCAAGTTGCTTACTCAACAGCTTCTTTTGTGGTCTGAGGGGCATTTCAAACTTCACATTTTCGAAGCCAAGCACTTCCTTCTGTAGACTTTGCCCAACTCGATCGATGGCAACCGCATCCCTTTATTTAGGCCCAGTGCTGTGGTGGCCTTGATTCTTCCTGCTTGCCATGGCCCACCCTATCCACAAATTCTTTTGGTTTTACCATGAAGGTATTTTTGTATTCCCACCAATCCTCCCCATCTCTGCAGCTCCCACTCTGGCGCAGGCCTCCATCATCTCTTGCCTGCATTATTGTGGGAATGTCCCATCTCTTGCTATTGGCTCTCAACCCAGCAGGCAGAGTGATTCTGTTGAAACATGTTACTTCTCTGCTCAGAACCTTTCAAAGCCTTCACATCTCTCTCAGAGAGCAAAAGCCAAAGTCCTTCTAGTGGCCTTTGAGGTCCTACCTTATGTGGCTCTTTGTTCCCTCTCCTGTCTCCCTCTCGTCCTCCCTCCCCACCCGCCACCACCTTGCCACTCCACTGTTCCTCCCATGTGTCACATAAGTGCCAGCCTCAGCCTTTGCACTTAACTCATTTCTGCCTAATCTGCCCCCAGATGTATGCTTGGTACTCCTTCATCTCGTTCAGGTCTCCACTCCAGTATTGCCTCAGTGAGGCCTTCCCTGATCACTCTTCCACTGGGTAGCTGGGATTTGGGCCCATTTTGTTCTCTGCCTTGTCCCCATCACTTAGAACAGAGCCTGCCCATTCTAGAGGCTTAATAACCGTTGATGAATTGAATGGATCAGCAAGGGAATGACTATATGCGCAAGACCAGCTCCTCAGCTGGGGCTTGAATGAAGGTTTCGTGACCTAGAACTTGATTTCTTCTTCCTCCTTTCAGGCCAGAGCCCGGGAGGGCTGGCTTGTAGCTGGCACAGTGGGCTGCCTGGGGCCTGAGATTTCCTCGTTCTCTGAGATCCCTGTCACTAGCTGCTTGGAGTTCCTCTGGGACCGGCCTACTGTCCTAGTGCTGGGTAGGTAGATGTCCCCACTTTTCCTTGTTCAGATGTGCATGTCCAGAGTGCCCATGTGTCCAACTGGGGCATCCTTAACCCTCTGCCTCTATGCCCTGCAGGTAATGAGGGCTCTGGTCTGTCCAAGGAGGTACAGGCCTCCTGTCAGCTTCTCCTTACAATCCTGCCTGGCCGGCAGCTGCCCTCTGGACTTGACTCCTTGAATGTCTCCGTGGCTGCAGGTGAGTCTACTGTTGCCTGACTTCTTGCCCTCTGACCACACATGTGTAGGTGTTTTACCCTCAACAATTTTCCCTGTCTTTCTGTGCCTCAGTCACTTTATGTGCCAGATGGGGAAAATGCATCTTTTTTAAAAAAATTTTTTTATGTTTGTCTTTGAGACAGAGACAGAATGTCAGCAGGGGAGGGGCAGAGAGAGAGGGAGACACAGAATCTGAAGCAGGCTCCAGGCTGTCAGCTTAGAGCCTGATGTGGGGCTTGAACTCATGAGACATGAGATCATGACTTGAGTTGAAGTCAGATGCTCAACCGACTGAGCCACCCAGGTGCCCCAAATGCATCCTTTGAGGATGAGAAGAGGGAGTGCTGACACGTGGTCCTTCCTCTTCTCCATCCTCTCTCTTCCCCTTTTGTCCTTTTGTCTGTCGGTGCAGGAATTCTTCTTCACTCCATTTGCAGCCAGAGGAAGGGTTTCTCTGCAGAGAAGAGAGAGCAACTTCTCTAAGACCCGCAAGGAACCTCAGCCACATCAGCAGGGCCCAGAGTGGGCTCAGCACCCAGGACTGTCCTCAGAACCAGAACAAGAGAGGCATAATGGGGGCTGACTTGGACTGTCTGAGGTGTGTGTGCTAGAGGGCACACACATCCACATGATCGAATATTACTGGAGTCTCTTGCCTGAGAGTGCACCCAGGCCCCTGTTTACTAGGCACTATCTTGTAGGGCAGGAAGCTCTGCGATGGAGACCAAAGGAAAGTTCAGTTTCCTGTTTTGATTTTGGACTTGCGGTTGGAAGTGGCAGCTTGTTAGTCTCCAAGATTGTGCTGGGATAGAGGGTCTCTTTCCTCCTGGGCCCTACCTGGAAGTCAAGACATACAAAGGGAATTGGGCAGCCTAGTCCAGGTGTCCTATTCCTCTTGAACCAGTGTGAGAATGTAGAGGAAGGCCTCGTTCCTCTTGTGGACTAGACGGGTACAAATCCAGGCTCCAACCCTGCCTGCCCCAGTGGGGGCCTTGAGCACGAGGCTTCATCCTGCTGTCCCTCACAGGGCTCTTTGTGAGGATCCAATAAAATGTCACCTGGGCCATTCTGTCCCATTCTTCCACTAGATGGCAGCCTTGCTCTTTGATCCGTAGTCTCTTCTGGAAGTTTTTGCAGCCACCTCTGGAGATTCCTGGCTGTGGCCCCCAGAGAGGCAAGGGAAAGATTAGCAAACACCTCTCACCTTACTGGCCTTCCAGACCTCCTCACCAGTGACTCATCAGTCAGTGCACCTCTGAGAAAGGAACCAATGAACCAGAGCCCTGGCTTTTGGTTCTGTGGAGTGGTGGGGACAGTGTTGCTGTTTATTGTACAACCCACATGGATTTGGGGCTCCTCCCACAGGGTCCCACAAATGGAGCAGAAGCCCCCAGTATAAGTAGTTTAGAGCAGTCTTGGCTACCCATTGGAACCACCTGGCAATCTTTCAAAAACAACTCACACTGGGGACCCACCCCCAGAGAATCTGATGTAATTGGTCAGGGGGCAACCTGGGTATCAGGAGTTTGAAAGCCCCCCCCTCCTGCCCCCAAATGAGTCTAATGTGTAGCCCAGGCTGAGAACCACTGGAGTAGGGGCTCCAGGACCTCAGCAGTATTGACATTCTGGGCCAGATAACTCTTTGTTGGATGGCTTGTCCTGTGCCTCATAGGATGTTCAACAACATCCCTGGCTTCTACCCACTGGATGCCAGGAGCACCTCCTGCCCCCCCAGTGTGACAACCAAAAATGTCTCCAGACGTTGCCACATGTCCCCTGGAGGACACAATCGCCCTCGTTGAGAACCACTGCTCTGGAGTATGGATCCTGGAGGACAGCAACCTAAGTTAAAGTCCTAATTGCTCTGTCACCTTGAACAAGTTCCCTTCCCACCCGAGCCTCAGTCTCCTCATTGGTGAAGGGGGATCACGAGCTCAGTGCCTTCCACACGGTAGTGCTCAGTAAGAGGTACCACTCTTTTCTCTTTGGAATGAAATTATCTTGGGATTCCCATTTAAAAAGACATTTGAATTTGTTTTAAAAGGGCCCAAGATTGCACGGGCGCCTTGGTGGCTCGGTTGGTTAAGCATCTGACTCTTTACTTCTGCTCAGGTCATGATCGCATCGTTCGTGAGATTGAGCCCCACATCAGGCTCTGTGCTGACAGTGCGGTGCGTGCTTGGGATTCTCTCTCCCTGTCTTTCTGCCTGTCCCCCCACTTGCTCGCTCCCTCTCAAAATAAATAAATAATAAAATAAAAGGGCCTAAGATTGCTTTAAAGTCAAAGTTTTTCCTCTCAAGAAAGAAGAAGAACCTTTTCATAAAACTCCATAGAGATCTCTACCACATTGGTACCCTTGAGCTGTCTGTCCCCAACTGCCACACAGATTCTGACCCTGGCATGTGTCAGCCTTGGGCATATCACACTGCCTCCCCTATCTATGCTGCACTCTTAGCCAAGATCCTAATGTGGTTTTGAACCTTGGCTACACCTTAGGTGGGGTTGGGGGTATGTGTGGTGGTGCGGAGGGGGACAGCTTTAATATTCCAGCTGCCCAGAGGCATCAGAATGATTAGATCAGAATCTCTGCGGCAGGAGCCAGGTCCCATGTTTTTTAGAGCTCCCGGTTGATGCTAGTATGCTGCCAGATCTGAGAATCACTGGTCTTCAAGCCACCTTCTCATGTCCAAGAAACTGCTTCCAAATCATTGAGTGCATGCCTAAAAGTTTGGGCCAGTCGGCCTTTCATCTGTCCCTAGGTTCAGAAGATGGTGGGTCGAGCCCTGACTCTATTGGCTTCTTACCTGGATGCCTTCTCAGCCTCCTCATCTATAAAATGGGGATAGTGCCTTCAGTACCTGCTCCAGCCAACCCCTCCCCAACAAAGATTTGTAAAAACAAAATGAGAGAGTATCAGTAAAAAGCATTCTGTAAACCTAGGCACTGTGCACCCCAGGACTAGCACATGATAGTACAGACATGGATATAATGGCTCAGTTTATGTATCAAGTTGCCTGGGCCACAGAATGCCCAGATAGTTGGTCAAACCTTATACTCAGTGTTTCTGTGAGGGTGTTTTTGTATGAGATTGACATCTAAATTTGTAGACTGAGTAAGCCAAAGTGCCCTTTCCAGTGTGGGTGGACCTCATCCAATCAGTTGAAGACCTGAATAGAGAGAGGGAAAAAAAAAAAAAAAAAAAGCTTCTCCCCTAAGAATTCTTCCTGCCTTTTGGAACTGAAACATGGGCTTTTTCTGGTCTCAAGCCTGCTGGCCTTTAGATGGGAACTGCGTCATCAGCTCTCCAAGGTCTCCAGCTTGCTGTTCTCTGCAGAACCTGGACTTGCCAGCCTCATAACCACATGAGCCAAGTTCTCATAATAAATAAGCATTATATGTGTGTATATAGATAAGTATACAGATATATATATCACCTGTTGGTTCTGTTTCTCTGGAGAATCCCAACTAATAGACTTGATGGAAATGAACTGAGATGTCCTGGTGTTCCCTCCATGTGGCAGTAGAGAATCGAGCTCTGCTCTCTGGGAACAAACCCATCATGGAACCTAGAAGTTGGGGTTTGGGGTACTCGGGGTTCAGAGCCTGCTTTCCTGCCCATGGACTCCTATGTCATGTCTGTAACCTTATCTAACTTGCTTTGGGCATGTTGTTCAGTTTTCTGGGTCCCAGTAGTCTGAGCCATCTAGAGGGCCACTCTCGGTGCTAAAAGCCAGGCACAGGGGCTCCTCCCTGCTTCATCCTGTGGGCAGCAAGCCAGCTGACCTTTGGGAAGGCAGGCTCACTTGAACTAAAAGGTATTGAGGCCGTAATTACCTGCCATGCACACAGGTATGTAGTTAGGTCGTGCAAACCAGGCATTTCCAAAACGAAGCACCTGAGACCCTAAGGCAAAGGATGAGGTCTGAGTTTCTTTGTGGTGGCCTGATGCATACAGGCTGCTCAGCAAGTATGGTTAAATACACAGGAGCTGGGGCAGCTGTGGCTGTGGGTATGAAGGCAGAGGCAAGGTGGAGGTCCATCCTCTGCAGGGCAGGGTAAGGATGACCCTGAAGAGCCACATTTAAGAGCGTGAGACTGACTGTTAAGTAGCTCTTGCTTTGAGTTCCAATTCTGACTTGCTGGTAGTGTAAATATGGACATATCCCTTAACTTTTCCAACAGCCTCCACTTCAGAGGATCAGAGTGCGGATTAAATGAGCTCACTCATGTAAAGCCCTCAGCCCAATCCTGGAGGAGCATGGCAGCTGTTTTTGCAGCACCTGAGCTGCATGGGCTCCGCTGTCCTGCCACCCTGGCCTCAATTTCCCCATAGACTCTAAGACATATTTCAGCTGCAATACACAAGGAGATGTACTCCTGAGAGCAGCTGGAGGGGGTTGGAGAGGGGAGGGGGTTGGAATGACATTGGCAAGATCCTCCTTTGTCAGGCCTCCCCAGCCAAGAGGGAAAGGGTCTCAGAAGGTTGGTATTCCAGAACAGCTGAATTGTGGCCAGCACCCCAGTCCCTTGCAGGGCTGGAAATTTGTTTGTTTGGTTGGGTTTTGGCAGGAGGGGAAATTGCCAGCTCCTTTCCCCCGAGGCTGAGGTCCTAAACTAGACCCTCCCCCATCACTCTTGCAGGGCCAGGCGCCAGGGATCCCCACAGTTTGTAAATGTAATCAACCTTGAGGTCTCCGGCTTCCACAGGTGCAATTAGCATGCCCATCTGCTAATCCCTGATTAATGATGTTTACAAACATGGGACTCCACTCACAGAGTTGCTCAGCCCCTCCCTCTAGGACCTGGAGGCAGGGCTCTTCCTAACACACACCCCTCCGTAAACACACATACTCTTTCAGGGCTGTGCTCCTCTCCCTCCCCTTTCCCAGGCGGGGGGCAGAGCTGGAGTCCCTCCTTGGAGTCACCTGGCCCAACTCTCATTGCACCCATGGAAAGAAGACCCAGAGAGAGCACACAGGGAGACCATGAGGTTTGGTGGTAGGGCTAGGCTCCTGTTCTTCCCTCTTTCTTACCCGTTCTGGAACCTCTGGGTACATGGGTGGGCCCGCTGCCTTTATTCACCATACCGACTCCAGCTCTGGGGCTACACGTACATGTCTCTCTGCATGGAGGGTCCCAAGGTTTGGGATCCTCTACCTGTTCCCAGACAGAGGAACATTCCCACTCTGCCCACCTTCCCGCTGAGGACTCTTGCGGGCCCACGCCAAAAAGCACAGTAGCAAAAATATTAAGAATGCAGACTTCTGAGTCAAGAAGGTCCTGCCTCCAAATGTTGGCTCTACCTCAGGCCAGTCACTTAATCCAATTGAGCCTCAGTTTTGTCACCTATAAAATGGAGATAAGGATAGTAGGTACTACTACTACAAACATAGTTTGTGATGATTCATTACTGGATTTAGGAAATTGACTTGGCATAGTGCACGGGACATAGTAGGTGCTTAATAATACAAGCTTTTTATTGTAGGGAAGATGATGATGATGATGAAAATGAACAGAAGCATCTGAAACTACAAAGATGCCCAGGGACTTCCTCTTCTCCCCTCACCCTCCTCTCTGGGGAGAAGGGCAGGTCCCAGCTCATTACTGGTGGGGGCTAGGGTGGAAGTGTCAGATTGGAATCACTCCTGGGTCTGTTCACAGCTTCCCTGTTTCATTAACACCTCCCTGGTGGTCTTCAGCTCATCCTCCTGGGGGAGGTGCTCCAGAAAGTTCTCACTACCCCCTACTCAGCCAGAGCTCAATGTGCCCCATTCCTAGGTCTGGAATCAGATGCACATAGAGAAGGTTTTATGTGGCAGAGAGGTGGCCACTGGCCAGGAGGCTGTCACTATCCCCTCCCCTCAGGGTCCTGGAGGCCTGGTCAGGAGACATAGTACCTGGGGCTGCCTCTTTCTTTTTCCTCCCCATCAATCTCTCATCAGTAAATTCTAGTCACCCAGCCCCACTGCATCCCAATCTGGACACTTCTTCCTTTCAAATCTGTGACTTGATGTGAGCAGCACCAGCTTGGGTTCTAATCCTGGTTCACCTTTTCCCAGCTAGATGACCTAAGGAAAATCGCTTATTTTCCAGGACATTCAGTTGCTTCTGTAAAAACAGGGACACCATACCTATAGCAGGGTAGCACAGGGCTCAGAAAATTGTAAATTCTCAATAATGCAGCCATTGTTATTTTGCAGGCACAACAACTAATCTCTGAATTATATTTTTAAATCACAGAGCTCTGTTTAGCCAACCGGGGTGGGTGGGGGAGCAGAGCCATGTTTAGAGAAGCTCCAGTTAATTGTCCCAGTTTCTTCCCCAGACTGGGAAAAAGGAGTGGGGCTGGGTAATGAATTAGGACCAGGAGATTACTATCTTGGGCTCTGGGAAGGCTGCTTCTAAACAATGTTCCTCTCCAGACACTCCAAGAAGGATTCTGATGGAAATACTATGCCCTCTCTGTCACAATATTCCATTTCAGAGGAGACCCTTCACCAGCTGTGGGCCAGGAAGGAGGGGCTGGGCCCAGCTGCCCCCTGCCCCAACCCTGCAGCTGGCTGAACTTGGTGGCCCTGCTTTCTCCTGCCACCTCTGTACTTCCTCTTCCCTTCAGGCTCCCAGCTCTTTTGCTGAGGTTTGTGGGTGTCAGAAGAGAGACTCCATGAGAAGTGTCACCTTTTGTGGTTGATCTGTAGTCTCAAAAAAAATGTCAGTTGGCTGAGCAGTTTCCTCTAGAAAGAAGAAACCAAGGCACAAGTCTGCATATAAGGGAGGCGGCAAGACAGTGGGCTTTGTCCCTTCTTGCAAGTAACCCCCAAGCCCCCACAGGCCTCTGTGGAGCAGACATGAAAGTCCCTCCCACCTCTAGGAATCCCCACTCCTGTCTTTTACATAATCAAGGCAGGAGTTGGCTTCACTCCTTTTATATTCCCAGGTCTCAGCCCAGGGCCAGGCACATACTGGGTATTTAAAAATCACAGATAAGCACATAAATGGGTCCTGAGGTTGGAGACTAACTGCCTCTCCCTCCTTTTCCCTATTGTGGGTTGGAGGCAAATAGCTCAATTCCAGCTGGCCCTCCCCTTCCACTTTTGGAGAAGACAAGACACAAATGATTCCCTAGCCACAGCTGCTCTTGATTCTCTGCAACAAAGGAGCTAATCGAGAGTGAGGGGATGCTCTGTAGAACCCTTCAGCCCTCGACCCTGCTGAGACCCATCTGTATCCAGGCCCTGCACAGATGCCCTTCCCATAGATGGGGGGACTAGCTGGGGGTCAGGCACAGCAAGGGGCAGGATCTTGTTTGAATCAGAGCCCTGATACCAACACACATACTTAGAACAGTCTCACTGCAGTGGGTATGGGACCCTGAAGCCATGTGCACAGCAGGGTGATGGGTGATGATGATGATGGTGATGATACTAACATTTATTATGTACTTACCATGTGCTAACGGTTTTATGTGCCTTGTCTCATTTAGTCCTCATGATGCTTTGGGGTAGGCACTGTTATTACCTTTCGTTTATAGATAGGAAACTGGGGCCCAGAAAGGTTAAGTAACTTACCTAAGGTCATGCTGTGACAATCAGAAGGGTTTGTAGGGGGTGGGGATGGAAGGTGGGGAGCTGAGCTTAGAAGGAGAGAACTTCCAGCTCAAGCATCAGCTAGGAGGCCTTCAGTTGAGGAGGCCAAATCTGCACACAGCCACCCTCCCCCCACCCCCACAGCACTAAACCCTCCCCCATGTAATACCCCTAGCCCCTCTCTCCACTCCACTTCTCCTGAACCATCCTGACAATCTCTAAGTGGGGCATCCTGCAGAGGGGGGTGGGGACCATGTCCTTCAGCTTGCCACGTGGCTGTGGGTGGTATGCCCAGGCTGGAGGTCAGAATACACAGCTCGAGCTACTGTGGGGTGCAGTAAAGAGCCTGGACTCCCAGAGACACCCAGATTTAGGTTTAAGTCCTGGCCCTGCTCCCAAACCAAGGCTCAGGCCTTGGTCCAGTTTCTTAACCTCTGAGCTTCATTTCCTTTCTGTAAAATGGCACCAGTAATCTTTCTCCCAGGGTTGTGCTGGGGCCTGAAAAAAGGTGCTCACGGCACATGGTAGGCCTTCAAGAACTCTTCCCAGCCTGCCTCTTCCTTCTTTCTCGGGGCTTCCGTCTGTGTCTGTCTCCTTGCCTTCCTAGCTTGGGGTCTGGTGCCTCCCCTCTCTCAGCTCTGCCTGTTTTTTGATGATCTCTGTCATGTCTGCCTGTCACTGGGGGGCTCCCTGTTGCTGCTCCCTTTCTAGGGCTCTGTCTCTATACCCTTTCTGCCCCTCTCCTCTCCTCTCCCTTGGTTCCTGATACCCTGGGGGCTGATCGATGGCAGCCGCTGGTTATCGATTGGAGTGGGCGTCCAAGTGTGGCTGCTGGAGGCCGGTATTGATGGACAGGATTGGTGCCCAGGCTGGGCGGAGTGGCAGTTGGGGAGCCTGGGGCTGCAGGGGAAGTGGGGCTCCCCCTCCCCTGCCAGGACCTGGGATGGGAGTCCTTAAAGCTGCAGACCCTGCCACTAGCATGGGGGTAGAGGATGGGACAGAAGGTCTCTGAGGACAGAAGGCCAAGGCTTGGCTCATGCTGTCACTTAACAAGATTTACTGAGCACCTACTATGTGCCAGCTGGGGATATTAGCAGTAAGCAAGTCAAAAATCAATAAGTAAAATTATGTAATGTGTTATGCAAGAAATAGAGCAGAAGGAAAAGGGTATGGAAGTGCAGTGGTTGGGAGAAGGTGCTGTTTTAAATGGTGTAGTGAGGGAGCGGCCTCCTTGAAAAGGTGACCTTTTAAGTAAAGACCTGAGGAGAGTGAAGGAGCAAGCCATTTGAGAGCATTCTGAGCAGTAGAAACACCAAATAAGTGCAAAGACCCCCTGTCGGGGGCCATGCTACATATGCTCTAGGCTGGGGGTATGGTGTGCCTGGAGTGGGGTGAGGGATAAGGAGAGCAGGAGGAAATGGGTAGGAGAGGGAATGAGGGCAGGGGCCCTATAGGGCTTGGAGTGGACAGTCAGTCCGGGGATGACAGTTGTCCCAACTCCAGTCTGAGAGGCCTGAGCAGCTTCCACCAACGGTAGCTTCCAGAACATGGTTCTGCTGCTTCTGAAACTCCATGTGTGGAGTTTCACACCAATATCCCAGGCCCTTCACTGCTTGGTCAATGAGATAAATGCTCACAGGTTGGATTCTGTGGTTGAGTTGAGAACTCAGAGACATTTGGCAACTTGCCCCAGGTCATGAAGGAAATAGCAGAGCTGGGACTCAAATCCAGTTCTGTCTGACTCCAAAACCATTGCTTTTTCCTTCTTTCCTGGTTACCATCTTAACCATTTTTAAGTGGATAATTCAGTAGTTAAGTTTACTCACATTGTAGTACAATAGACCTGCAGATCTTTTCCATCTGAAACTGAACCAAAACTCTGTACCCATTAAATAAGAACTCCCCACTCCTCTTGCCCCAGCCCCTGACAACCATCACTGTATTTTCTATGTATCTATGTATGTGACCTTTTTTTTTTTAATGTTTATTTTTGAGAAACAGACTGCAAGAAAGGAAAGGGCAGAGTCGGGGGGACACACAGAATCTGAAGCAGGCTCCACATTTTGTTTATCCATTTATTGGTTGACTGACACTTGGGTTGCTTCCATGTCTTGCCTATGGTGAAAAATGCTGCAATGAACATGGACGTACACATATCTCTTTGAGATCCTGTTTTCAGTTCTTTTGAATATATACCTAAAAGTGGGGTTGCTGGATCATATGGTAGTTCTATCTTTATTTTTTTGAGGAACCTACATACTATTTTCCATAGCATCTGTAACCATTTTACCCTCCCAGCAACAGTGCCCAAGGGTTCCAACTTCTTCACATCCTCACCAACACTTGTTATTTTGTTTTGTTTTTTGATAGTAGTCATCCTAATGGGTGTGAGGTGATATCTCATTACTGGTTTAATTTCCTTAATGACTGATGATGCTGAGCATATTTTCCTATGCTTATTGGCCAAGTGTATATCATCCTTGGTGAAATGTTTATTCATGTCCTTTGCCCAAGTTTTAATTAGGTTATTTGTTGTTGCTGTTGTTTGTTGTTGAGTTGTAGGAATTCTTTATATTTTTTGGATATTAACCCCTCATCAGATGATGATTTGCAAATATTTTCTCCTATTCTGTAGATTACCTTATCACTCTGTTGATTGTGTCCTCTGATGTACAGAAGTTTTAAATTTTGATTTAGTCCTATTTATCTATTTTTTCTTTTGTTGCCTGTGCTTTTGCTATCATACCCAAGAAACCATCACTGAGTCCATCCAAAATTATTGTTTTTAACTACTTCTCTCCACTGTCAGGAATTCTGCCAACACCTTTAGGTCAAATTGGGCAGGCAGTGACCCAGAGGGCAGGGCTGGAACCAGTGGGAAGCTCAGGGAGACAGCAGCTCAAGCTAACAGAATTCCAGAGGCTGAATGGAGTACTTTGGAGGTAGTGAGGTCCCTGTCACTGGAGGAATATAAGCACTCAGATGACCATTCAGGTAGGATGTTGCACAGAAACTTCAGGTAGAGGACGTTAAGGTTGGGTTGATGGCCTCTGATCTCTTGTAGAATTCAGCAAGGAAGGAGGGGGAGCTCAAAGCTTGCCAGTGAAGTGGGGTGGGGTGGGCAGGATGGCAGCTGACAAGTGTACCATCCTCTGTGCCTGGGGAAGTCTTGTATTGGGATCTATGTGTGGAGGAGATTCCCTGAGTTCTTGTCATGCTGGAGCCTAAACCCAAGCTCTGACCCCAGATGGCCCAAGGATCTTGGACCCCTGGGCTGGAAGATAAGAGAGATGAAGATGTGACTCCTTCATCACCTATGAGGGGCTGCTTGTGAGCCAAATGGATGAAACAAGGACTTAAGAGCCTGGTAGACCTTGATTCAGGTACTGCCTGAGGCACTCACTGGCTGGATGAATTTGGGCAGTCTCTTTGACTTCTCTGATCCTCATCCTCATCTGAGCAAGGGGCTGCCACCTCTCTTATAGGGTTTTTTGCAGAATGACAATAACAGGTGGCTGGAGCCTGACACATCCTCAGTGAACTCCAGTGATCGCATTTAAGCACTCATAATTGCCTCTCAGCACCCTCCAAAGCCAATAACCCTGAATGGGCTATATATTCCCTACCCTCTGGTGACCACTTCCCACTGTTCTTGGCCCTGGCCAGCCCCTCATTCCTTTTGAGGGCAGGGAAATCCAGACTCCTGGATCCAGAACCCAGCTCAGCCATGACAGATACCTGAGCTGGACCAGGGGCCCTCTCTGGGCCTTGTGGGAAGTGCTGGATGGCAGTCTGATATCCTGTCTGTTGGTCCTCTGTCTCTGCCTGTCCCTGTGGCTGCTAGGCCTGGAGCTTCCTCACTCTGGTTGTGCAGTCTTTCCCAGCCAGCCCTGCATTCTGTGACCTGACTCATCTCCCACGTTGCACCCAGAAATTTCCCCCACATTACCCCCAGCCCAGCCCATCATGGAGAAAAATCAAATCTCATTAAAGGCCATTGATTTTCCTCCAAATTTGCTGTGAGTACACTTCGAGGCTTCTCAGTATTACTGTCGGTTCCCATCTTCAACCCCTCAACCACCAACATAGCTTCCTTAGGGAAACTGAGGAGCATTGGGCTGGCAGGCAATAGGGAGTGTGAGAGGTTGTAGATACTGTCTGCTGGAGCCTCCAGCCCACTCTGGCCCTTCAGCGTGGCAAGACCCTGAATATGGCACTGATTTATTTCTCTGCCTGGTTACCCCCATCTTAGGCAGAGGGGTATGTGTTTCTGCGTGTGTATGTCTGTCCTTGTGTGTTGGTGTGTGATTTTGTGTCTGCATGTGTGTCTGTGGGTGTCAGCACTGTGTCTCTGTGCACCTGTGTCTATTTCTATATCTGTGTGTGTGTCTATAAGTGCGTGTGTGTATCTGCATGAATGCAGTGTGGAGTGGAGGTCTTGGCTTGCAGTTGAACTCTGAATGCTGTGCTGCCCACGAAACAGCCAGCCTGAAGAAGGGACTTGACTTGGGATAAACCCAAGATATGGTTCTCTTCCTAGGGGTCAAGGACTAGGTAGGGCTCTGGAGGAGGAGGGGGCACAGGCTTCTCTGCCCTCTCGCATTCACCCCTGCTGTCCCTTTGTCATCTTGGAAATGGGGCACCTTGCTGACTTTGTTGCAGTATTAGGTTTGGGGTTTGGGGGCTGGTGGGAAAGATTCCCAACCTAATGTTGGAGGCGGGCACGAATTCTTCCCCTCCTCCAATCTGAACTAAGAGTCCCAGGTGGGCATGTTTAAGTCAAATGGCCACATATTCACCTGGTGAGTCTGGAGAGAGTAGGTTAGGAGAGAAGATGGGCAGTGAGGGTGCCAGGGAGGCTTTGTGACATGGAAGGCATTGCTGTCTGCCCAGGTCATGTTCCTAGCATAAAGTCAAACATCAAGGCCAGCCTTAATGGGGAAAAAAGTCATAAACAGGGCCCTTTGGCTTTTGGAGGGTGAAGTGACTTTCAGCTTGGCTATAGGCCGGGCCACTTGCCTCTAGCCCACCTGCCAGGGCCTAGAGGTCAGCCATGGTGCTGGACTGGCCTTCTAAACCCTAGGACACGGCTGAGCTACCCCAAGGAGCAGCCTCAATGGGGCCTCCTATAAATTTGGGGGTGGAATGGTCCCTGGTTATGCGTCCTCAATGAAGCCTCACCCACTACCCATACCCCAACCCTGTGCAAGACATGTCAAGTTCATGACTGTGAATGCATGTTCTCCCAGAGGCCTCCGCCAGGGAGCTGGGAGCAGCACTCTGGGTTCTGGGGACAGTCCAGATTTATGGCACTGGGAGAAATATTTAGGCCTGAGACAGTTTGGTTGTGTTAATTATGGAAATCTAAAGATAATCTATATTTAATGCTGAATTTTGTCAAATTTGCTAAAGAATTAGGGGAGCGTGTGCAAACAGTGACACTTCAATGAAGAACAAGGTGCAATTAAACTCTGAAATTTACAGTGGAATAATTGGAGAGCATGACAAATATAGTTATCAGCAGCAACTAATTAGGGGTCTGCTCGAGGTTTCTGGGCTTGATTAATCTCGCCTGGATGCTAATAAGTTATGCTGGGCAGCTGATACTATTTGTCGCCTCCTACTTTCCACCCTCTTTCCAGAGCTCTTGGGGATTGGGGATGTGACCCATTCGGTCCTTCCCTCTGTACAGCCTGGCCTAAAGGGGGAGAATAAGGTCACCAGAGCTCCTATGCTGAGACCCCCTTCTCCAACTAAGGATGGCATGGACACCTTGAGTGGCATGCCCCTGACCAGGCATCCTGGGGTCTTACTTGAGACTTGTTGGGAGTGGGGGAAAGAGGGTTGGGGCTGAGTTTTGGGGTCTAGCTGGGCTTCAGTGGGTCATATTTCTTCCCTCCCTGTTGACATGGCTCAGCCTGAGTCCCACCTCTGTCTTTTACTCTACACCTCATGGGAAGGGTCAATGAAAGCCCCTGACTCCGACTCAAGAGAGATCCATACAACCGTTCCTTGGCCAAACACCCACCTCCTCTTTCCCTGCCAGGTCTCTGCTAATCTTCCTTACTGCTGATTGTGGCCAAGCCTTAGATCCACTGACTAAAGCTTAAGCCTGTGCTGGAGCTGTTATCTAGCTGGAGTGTGGCCAGTACCCTGGGCATTGCTGCCAGGTCCAGCTGTGAAGCTAAAGCCATCCCCTTCCTCTCTCTGTCTCTCATCTTGTCTCTGATTCTCTCTGCCTCATGACCCAGAAACTTCCCTGGTCTCTGTGTGACTAGTCGGGAGTCACCCCTCAAGAACTCTCTTCTCCATTGCCCACCTTTCCCTCAGAAGTTCTCCTGTCAGGTCCCCCACCTGGGGTCCCCCAGGGCCATATGCATGCTGAACAGTCCCCCTTTCATCTCCTGCCTTTGCTCAATGTTGTCTAGTACAGGATGGGAACTCCAACTGGCAGCCTCAGAGGAGGTGAGTGAATCTAAAATGGGAAGTTGGATGAATGGCTTCTTTGTGGATGTCTTCAGTATGCCAGAACTCTCCAAGCGGGAGCGTGAGTGTGTGTGTCATAGGAGACTGGGACCCTGATATGGCTGGTGGAGAAGATAGCTGGGAGAAGGTGCAGGAGGAGGACAGGGGCCTCCAGAATGCCTCCCTCTGGTATCTGGGCCAGAGTGGTCCTACTCCTGGGAGAAGGAGCCATTGCTTCCTTGAGACCTCCGTTTCTCTTTCTGCTTGTGATCTGAAGAGTTTTGAGGTCAGACGCCCCTGGGCATGTGTCCCCGCCTTAGGGGTCCTGGGCTGTTCCTAACCATGTCAAGTCTTGATTTCCTTCTTGTGGAACAGGGATAATTACTTCAGGGCACTTGTCCCCAGGGTTACCAGGATCTCCAGAAAAGGGCGAGGAGCTGAGCAGGCCCTCAGTAAATGGGGCTCCCTCCCCGCTGCCTCTCTTCTTCCTTCTATCCCTCCCCTCCCCCAAATCTGAATTCCCTGAGGCTTGCACGGTTGTCCCTGTGGCTGTCAGACTCCTCCACCAGAGGGCGATAGGTGCTGCGGGCACAAGCAAAATGGACCCCAGTATAGGCTGCATCCACAATGGGCCTGCCTTGCCTGTGCTGTCTCCTGAACTTCAGGGCCGGAAGATTTGAGGTCAGGGAGTATTTTGTTCCCTTCTATGCACAGCTAACACACTCTAAGATTTGGGCGAAAATTAGAGAACAAGCTTCTTAACGTTTGTACACTGCAGCAAGTTTACCAGTCACCACTGATGTCCTGAGTCTCTGGGGCAAGGCTTAGTTGGCCCATTTTACAGGTGAGGAAATATGAATTGGTCATTACTTACGTTTGCAGAGACTGGCAAGTCACAAGTGCAGAATGCATTGGATAAACCAAGGCTCAGAGCAAATTTGCTGAGGGTGAAGTGGCTTGTAAGAGGGGAGTTGGGACTCAAACCTGGGCTTCCCTGACTTCTAAGTTAGCAACTTTTCCTCTGACCCAGTTTTTCTGATCAATCAAGACTCTGGGCTAATCCCTCCTTGTCCTGTCACAACCCCTGCTTCTGAGGCAACTGGAAATGGTGCCTTAGGCTTCAGACTCCAGCCTCTAAATCCTAGGGGCTGTGTGTCCGTGGATAGATCACTAGCTCCTCTGAGCCACAGCTTTCTGTAAAATGGTCAGGTGATGCTTATTCTCTTCTTTGCAGGGTATTATGGGATGAAATGAGATGATGGACACAGAGACCCCTCTCCCCTAGGATGGGCTCCCTGTGAACCTGGGTTGGACGTTCCCCCAGGGACTCTTGGTCTGTCACTTGGAGCTGAGAGGAGGAATGCAATACCCGCAGGTCGCCTTCAGCCTTTCTCTGGGGGAAGAAGAGAGATGGGGTGGGGAGGGCTCCTTTCTCAGGAACCTCCAGCCCTTGCAGCTGCTAGAAGTGATCGGGCTCCGTTGCTATGGCAACGAGGGCCAGCCGCCTGCAGAGCCTTCCCGTGCCAGCCGCCTTGACCTCACTTAGGATGATTACCTTTCGGCAAATAAAATAATTGTGTTAATAAAGAGGCTGTTCACCCCCTCATCCCCCACCCCGCTTGGCCTGTTCCCCATCCCCACCCCGGGGAGAAAGAGAGGCTTCCCCCACCCAATTACCCCTGGCCTGTGGGATGCCTTACTCTTAAATAAGTTGTTGACGGAGATCCTGGCTGGGTTTTAATTTTTGCTGATTTTAACCACCTCCCATCCTCCCCATCTTGCTTTCTGCCTTCTTGCCCCTACGTCTTTGTTGAAGTTGTACAGTTGAGTTAATATGACTCTTCTGTCTTCCTTCCATGGGGCTTTGAGCACCCACTGGGCCTCCCAAGCTATTACAATAATAAATTCTACTTACTGTGGGCCTGCTGTGTGTTATAGCCTTTACAAGTGCTTTCACACATGTCCTCTCCTCAATCCCTACAACGGCTGTGCAAGTCACGAACTTCAATACCACTTTATAGAGGAGAAGACCGGGGCTCTGGGAGAGAATATGTTTTGTTTTTTAATTTTAACTTATTTTTATTTTTTGAAGTCTATTTATTTATTCCGGGAGGGAGAGAGAGTGAGTGGGAGAGGGGCAGAGAGAGGGAGAGAGAGAGAATCCCAAGCAGGCTCCATGCTGTCAACGTGGAGTCCAATTTGGGGCTCAAACTCACAAACCGTGAGATCATGACCTGAGCTGAAACCAAGGGTTGGCCGCTTAACTGACTGAGCCACCCAGATGCCCCTATTTATTTATTTTTAAATTGAAGTATCATCGACACACGATAGGACATTAGTTTCGGGCGTACAGCGTGGTGATTCGACATCTCTGTGTGTTATGCTGTGCTCACCAGAAGTATGTCTACCATCTGTCACCGAACAACGCTATTACAATACCATTGACTATATTCCCTGTGCAGTACCTTTCATCCCTGTGACTTATTCATTCCATAACTGGAAGCCTATAGAAAATGTGTGTTTTGACAGGGCCAGGAACTTGGTCAGAACTCTGGATTGGAGAACAAGTTCTCCTAACAGGATATGGCCATTTAGCCTGGGAACGTTCGGTTCAGTCACTGGCAGACACACACTGGTCACTGGGCTGGGCTTCCAGAGGGTCAGGGAGAAGAGATGGGCCTATCCACAGAACATGCAAGATGCAGTGTAGCCAGTGCTCAGAGAGAAAGAAAATGATGGAGCCCCAGCTCAAAGTGCTGTGGAAGCAGACATCATGACAGATGCCCTGAGGGGGACAGGGAGGACAAGACTGGCAGTGGTGGAGATTCTGGTAAGTGGCTGACACTTTGCTCAGTGCCTCATGTTTGCTATCCCACATGATGTTCATTACAATCCCATTTTACAGATGAGAAAATAAGGTTCAGAAGGCTTAGGTGAATTTTTCAAGGCCACACAGCTGGTAAAAAGCAAGGATTCAAACCCAGATTTGCTTGACCTCCCTGCCCATGCTCAGTGCTTGTTTATCACCCTTCCTGCCAAGTCTGGGAACGAGAGGGAGAAGGCAAGGTGGGGCAGGAGAGGGGACACAAAACAGGCTTGGTGAGGCATGGAGCACAGTCTCCATATATGGATGGGTCTCTTGGACATCTAATGATGCTTTGGCCACTGTTTATTATTTTAGGCTTTTGTTAAAAATACTTGCCAAGGGGTGCCTGAATGGCTCAGTCGGTTAAGTGTCTGACTTCTGCTCAGGTTTCTCTCAAGGTTTGTGGGTTTGCACCCTGCATGGGGTTCTGTGCTGATGGCTTGGAGCCTGGAGCCTGCTTTGCATTCTGTGTGTCCCCTCTCTCTCTCTGCCCCTCCCCTGCTCGTGCTCGGTCTCCCTCTCTCAAAAATAAACATTAAAAAATTTTTTAATTTTTTTTAAAGAAAAAGAATACTTGCCAAAGAGGGGTTAACAAATTTGTAGCCAGGATTAGTATCAGCAGTCTGGACTTGAGGCCCTTTGTAAGTGTGAGGCCCAGGCCAGAAACCCTTCCTCTTCTTCAGCTCCCTACCCCCCAGAGGCCCTGCCCCAAACAAAGTGACTGGGCAGGGGCAGGCAGGGGATAGGGCGTGTGCTGGGCACACTAGGTGGCGCTCTGATATTGGTCAATCCTCTGAGCGACTGGCAGTGCAGTGGCTGGAGGACTGGGCAGGAGAAGTCCCTCTTCCTGGACCTGACACCGGGAGCTAGGGCTGGGTAAAGAGGCCCTGGAGATGTCAGAAGCTGGGGATGGAGGGGGGGCGGCGGTCAGGAGCACTGTTCCAGTCATAGCTCCTAGTCATTCATGGGGCCCCAAACAGTGGGGCTGAAAGTGGAAGGGGGGCTGTGGAGGAGGGCTTGGGGGTACAGGTAAGGGGGTGAGGGAGGAGATGCCCAGCGGTGTGTGGGTGACCCTGAGTGGTGGAGGGCATCGGGAATGCTGTCCTCTCGTTGATCACTACAGCCCAGGCTTCTAAACCCAGCTGCCCCTGGAGGTGGGACTGGCCTACCTCACCTGCCCTTGGAAACCTAGGACAGGTAAGAGGCTGGGAAGGCGAGGTATGTGTAAGCCTCCAGCTACTATTGAAGGAAGCCTTGGGAGATGTTGGCAAGACACAACAGGCACAGGCCCCAAAGACCTGGATTCCTGTCCCTGTTTAGCTGTGTCCTGGCTATGTGACCATGGGCAAGTCTAAGATACCTGCTCATTCTTTGTGACACGGGGAGAATTCTCCAAGTTGGGGGCACTTGAATGAGGTCACCCACAGAGGTGCTCAGTGCACCTAGCATGGGGCTTCTCTCTTGTCCCATCAGTTTACAGAAGTGGCATCTTGGTCTCTTCGTTGCCTGCAGGCCTGGAAAATCCTCAGTGATGTTGACTGGTTAATGCCTGGGGTGAAGGCAGCTGGAGCTGCTAATGTTCCAGAGCGGGCCTTCAAAACTTCACCCTGCAGGGGACCATCCTCCAGAGACCCCTGCCCTCAGAGTTTAGCCTTTCCCCTGCTTAGAAATGTGCACCTTAGAGCTGGGCCTGACCACTCCCCTGTCTCCCCCTGTAGGACCCTCTCTGCATATCTGGGGTTCTGTGGGATCTGCAGAGAAGGGGATCCCCAGAAACTCCTGGGGGGAAGGAAGTAGAAGGGCAGACTTGCCTCCGGGCCTCTTTTCCAGTCATCTGCTTGCCTACTTCCCTCATATCTGGTATAGGTGGGGAAACTGAGGCAAGAGGGAACCATGGAGACAAACCACAAATCCCCGAATTCTGGTAGGTGTGGAAGCAAGGTGGTGAACTGACTTCCCAGCCCCTTTGGGGAACTCTGGTGGCGGGGTGCGGTGGAACTCTCAGGAAAGAGGTGTCAGATGGTTGGCTGGAGACTGAAGGAGCTGGGAGAAAAGAAGGACAGGAGCAGTCTGGGATGAGTAAGTCGAGGGTAAGGGGACAGATTTATTCAGTGGACAAACGTTCTGCAAATGTTTAGTGAGACACCTTATGTGGGCCAGGCACTCCTATAGGTGCTTAGGATTCAGGGGACCCAGAGGGACAAAGTCCCCACCCTGGGGGAGCGTCCATGGAATCAGGCTGCTTGAGGCTTGACTCCAGGTAGCTTCCCCCAACCACCTAACATCCCTGAGTCCCTATTTCATCATCTGTAAAATGGAGGTAAAATGTCTACCTCGCAGAACTATTGTGAATGTTGGATGCGTGGAAGGTGCTTAGCACCGGGGTTGGCATTTAATGACTGAACTGCTGTGGGTTTTGTCAGTGTTATGGTGGTCACTAGCTCCCGAGAGTGTGACCTTGAGTAGCTGCTCACCTTCCGTGAACGTTGGGTTCCTCATCTAAGAGAAGGGTTTATAATTTCTACCCTCCCCACCTCACAGGACCCTGTTGTGGGGCTTAAACCAATTGAGATAATGCATGGGAAAGATCCACGTAAATTGTGTGTGTATCAAAGCACACAATTAGCATTTGTGCTCCATCTATCCTTCAGGCTGCCCGAGCTGGGGAGTGTCAGTTGTGTGGTGCCCTGGCAGTTCATGTCAGGATGTTTGTTCCTAGACCTTCGGGGCTGGAACTGAGGTGCTGGTGGAAGTGTGGAGATGAGAGCCAGCCTTGAGGATTGCAGCATTTTCCCAAAGGCCTAGGGAAGTCAGTACATAAATCTCAGAGATTGAGATGGGATCAACCCTTCCCCCCACCCCAACTCCAGGCTAGAAGCTGGGCAGGGCTGTCTGCTGAAATCAAGGGTCCTCTCTCTTCTCTGAGAGTATCCTTTTTTCTGTGAACCCTTCCCTGCCAGGCCTAATTCCTGCTGCCCAGCTACAGAACAACCCAAGGAAAAATAATACAATGGGCTTTACCCTAGAGGTTTTTGATGTCTGCCTCCCAGCATCTCATACAGAGGAGGAGAAGGTGCCTGTCACCTCCATGAGTGTTTATTAGTGCTTGGGGCTCCCTGACCCCAACTGCTCAACCAGCTGGCTGAGTGGTGCTGGCCAGGGTTCAGTTTGGACTCAAACCGCAAGAGGAGACTCCCATCTGGGAGCGTTAGGATTGGGGGCAACCCTCCTCCCCTGGGAAATGAGCTGTAGGAGGCAGTGTGGTAGAATAGGAAGTGCATGGGTATTGGAATCAGCTGGCCTGGGTTCCAGTCTCTAGTGCTGGGGGTGTCTCGGACAAGATGGGATGGTAATAGGACTCACTCTGGAGGGTGAATACACAACTTGCATGAGATCACCTGTGCAATGTACCTTAAACTGAATTCAAGCCTTGCTGTCCAGAGGGTCACTTAACTGGAATTTTGGCAGTTTTGTGGCTTCCCAACCCCCTACCCCCACTGCTTTTCTCAGTTCATTGATTGATCCATTAAGTGAAAGGCATCACAGAGAATGAGTAAGGTGCCATCCAGTTGGGGGATAGGACGTGAGCAGAAAATCCCAGAGTATACTTCCTTTCCAGGAGGACAGCAGAGAAGAAAAAGAGCTTTTCTGGCTGGGAGATACCAAGAAGGTCTCATAAAACAAGGAGTATTTCTCAGATGGCTCCAACTGCCTGACAGGTGGAGAAGAAAAGGGGTGCCTGGTAGAAGGCATAGAATGGGCAAAGGCTGGAGGTGGAAAACCTGAGGACACAGCCACAAAACTGCAAATAGATTGCTTTCCTAGAGCAAAGGGTAAGTGACATGAAACTGAAAGGGAGTTGTCCCAAATTCCTGGATTATCACAAAAATGCGCTATGTCAGGGAAGAGCATAGGAGGCTAAATTATTTGGATAATTACTGAAATGTTCTTTCAAATCCCTGGATCTGTTCTGCTCCCTTAAGGTGGCCCACCTCGTTTCTCCTTCCCTTCCAGAATGACAGGCTTCAAGAAATAACAGTGAAGGGAAATATCCCCCAAAGGACATCCCTTTCCCTTCTTCCTCCTCTCCCTCAGCTTCCCATTGTGTCCTTGACACCATTCCCACCCCTCCAAGAAAGAAGGTTGTGTAGGAGGAACATGCAGGGGATGGTGGGGGGGTGGGGGGGCAGAGGCAGAGATAGGTGGTCTGCAAAGTGTCCTTGGATAACCAGGAGGGATGGCCTTGTGTTGGAGACGTCGGGGCCATGTTTCATGCTTGTGTCCCGGAAGGCAGATACACGTGGGGGAAGAATCCTGTTCTCTGCCAGAAATACTCGTGTCGAGTGATTAACATTAAAGTGGGCTCACAACTCTTCATTCTTTCCATTATACCAAAAGAAGGGGATGGAGTTTGGGTAGAGGTGGAAGAAGGAGGGGGAGAGAGGAGGGAGAGGAGGCAGAGCTGCCTGCTTTATTTTTCTTATTCCTGGAGCAGGCTGGCAGAGCCTGTCCCTAACAGACAGCAGGCAGCAGGCGAGAACACAGGCTAAATGAAAAGACAACTTGGGCCCTTTCCCTCCCTGCTTCTGGCTCACTCTCTGTCTTTCTGTCTCTCTATCTCTGATTCAGGAGACAAATCCCGGGGGACTCCTAGGGCCTGCTGTGCTTCCCGTGAGTTTCATGGGGTGGGTATGATTTTGTTTCTTCTCATTTTAGACTGAGCTTGGGCTCTCTCATGCCCAGTTACTGAGTGTGCCTTTGGTTCTCTTTGGGGCACCCGGGGTGAGTAGAGAGCCCACATTTCTCTCTCATTCTTCCAGAGTCCAGCTAGTGTTCGATGGGCTGCCAGTCCTCTGTGGGGAATTTTCAAAGGGCCAGGGCCCCTCCTCCCAACCATGTCCAAAAGGATCCAAATAACTTTAATTTCTACATGTTCACCTTCCTATCAGTTCTTTCTGGAGTATCATTGTCTTCAGGGGCATTTTTGTTACTGAGTAGCTGAAAGTTCCTGGGCCCTGTGACCTGATGTAGCCTTTTTGCCACAGTGGGATGAGGGCCGTTGATCTACCTTTACAAATGGAATCACTAAGGCTCACGAACAGTGTTAACAGCCAAGTCTGGATTTGTACACAGTTCGTGCCTTCTCTGGTGTGGGGCTCTTTCCCAGGGGCTGCATGCCCTGCCTGCCCTTCCTCTGGGTTTCTTGCTTTCCCCTAACATCCACTCACATGGACATTTTCAGGCTTCAAGCCCACTGTCTTGTGATCTTAATGGCCACATGATGTCCCATTATGTTGCTGGACCGCCACTTTGGTCCCTCTTTCATTGTTGGGTAAGTGAGAGGCATCTAATTTCTTATATAATAAATGCAACTACTATTCATTTTCAAATTACATCCATTGTCTTTTTCATCCCCAGTATGTTCCAGGAGTAGGTTCAGGATTGGCAGGTGGGCTCTGCCTCTCAATCAGGGTTGGGGTGGTGGTCAGTGCTTGGTATCTTGACCCGGAGTGTGATCAATGCACTTTAGGAGGGGAATGGTGTCAAGGACACAATGGGAAGCTGAAGGAGAGGAGGGAGAAGAAGGGAAAGGGATGTCTTTTGGGGGATATTTCCCTTCACTGTCATTTCTTTAAGCCTGTCATTCTGGAGGGGAAGGAAAAACGAGGTGTGCCTCCACCCAGAAGAGGTTACAACCACCACTTTAGGAGCTGGCATGCTGGTGCAGTGTATATTCTGTGTGTGTTCTACCAGGTAGAGCCTAGACCCACGTCACTGATAACAGCACAGCTCAGCTCAGCTCGGCATTTCTCTGAGCCACCACCACATTAAAAACCCAAGGGCTGAAGTGACCCAGAGTATAAATCTCCCTCAAACATTGGCCAGGAAATTTAACATTAGCTGAATGGCCAATGTATCAATAGCTGGCTTAACACGGAACTACTAATGCATTTCCCAAAACAGGTAACAAGATTTAGAGACTGAACATGGTTAAAAGGGATAACCATAAAGTTCAGTCTTTAGCCATAACACATCTGTTTGGTGTAAAGCATACATTTTATGAACAGGGTGGGTAATTTGAGAAAAGGGATCAACTTTAGGAAGAGACCCTTATTTCAGTCCAGTTGAAGAGAGTCTTGTGGTTCAGGTGGCAGATGGGGATGGGAACGCGTCTGGGGTGTGAGGCTCTTATGAGGTGGCAAAGGAGGGAAGCAGAGGACACTGGTCACTGTGGAGGGATGAGGAAGGGGCAGATCCTCCCAATCCAGGGGAAAGTGAAGGCACAGAGCAGGAAGGGACATGCCTGGGGTCAGGATTGGATTCCTGTGGAGTTCCAAGGATCTGAGCCAAGCTGCCTCCTGGTTTTGCAAAGCATGGATATTAATAAGGGTGATTAGTAATCATGACGTGTGAATAATAAGGGGATGGTTAATTGTCCTGGTTATGATGAACAGCAGTCACTGGGAGACGGTGGGGGAGTTGGGACCCCCCAACACACACATAGTCACATGTGAACTGTTCTTGGCTGCTGCTTATAAGTCCACAAAGCCGGCAATGTAAAGGGGTATCAGTATTTTTAAAAAATGGAACCTAATAAGGCAGAATTTTAAAATTCATTTGTAATTTCCTCCTATATAATATGAAAGCATATGTTCCCAGCAGAAAATTTAGAAAATACGGAAATACCAAGGAAGAAAACAAAAACCAGTATAAATACCTTGATGGATATATCTTCTTCATCTTCTGTGTGTATATAAACATAAACTATTTTTCAAAATAGAACAAAACACAATTAGGATTATATTCTGCATGGTATTTGGTAACTTGATTTTGTTTTTAACTTACAAACATTCATGTGTACTTCTCCATGGGATTATCTTTGAGAATATGATCTTTGTTTTATGAGGGGAACAATATTTTGGGCAAGGAGGAGCCCATTCAAAAAGAAGTGCATCCTTTCCTGTCTCCTCTGGGTGGAGAGGCGGGGGATCATCTTTAGGACTATGGGAGGGAAGTACCATGGGGCAGGCTAGCTCAGTGGACCCCTGTGGATCAGGAAATGGGCAAGGAAGGGGGCAGTGCAGTGACAGACCCTGAGCATGGAGGAGGAAAGTACCTTCTGAAAACATACAGTTTTTTTTTTTTCATACTCAGTTGAAAATAGACAAAGCCAGATCCTTCATTGGGCAGAACTAGGGCCCAGTGCCAATGTTAGTACATGGTCTTGCAGAAATCCTGAGCCTCAGTTTTTCCATCTGAATGTAGAAGAAACAGTGCCTACCTCTGGCCCACCTCCTGGAGGTCTTTCATCAAGGACTGAGACAAGACTCCCCTTAAGAATTTGAAGATCATTGAGCCTGGAGCTCCCATGAAAGGGAAAGAAAGCCAATCTCTGGGTTCTAGGGAGGGGACATCTGCAAGAAGGTGCATCCTCTTTAGGGGGCTGACTTTCCTCATGTAGGCTGTGGAGCTGCACTTGGCAGGGTCTGGTATCCTTCCAGTTCCTTCCAGTTCTGAACTCCAACTTCCTCTAATAAGCCACATTGGGCCTTGCTATAGGGAGCTTCCAGACACCTGGCTTGTTCCAGGGTGAGGGAGGATCAATAATGCTGCTGCTTCAGGGGTCCTGTTCTTGAGAAGAAGCTTACAGGTGGAGCCACAGACTGTCCCATGGTTGGACCACTGTGGAAAGAGCATTTTCTGGTTTGACCGAAATGAGGGATTGTTATTTCACCCTTCCTAAAAATGGGAAAGCGCATGACAATGATCGTTGGCCTGACCTCAAGGGCTTTCCCACTGACACCATTCTGCTCAGCTCCACAGAGCTCTGAGGCATCTACCTCTACCTCTGCATTGCTTGGCACCCACCTCCCCAGCATTTGTGGACTGAATGAGAGGGACACCATAGGACCACTCCTATACATACTTGGCACTTTGTTATTATTCCTATGCAATTGTCATTCATTATTCATCCACCTTATGAATGAGATTTATCCACTATCTATTTCATGAATAGCATTCCCACTACCTGCTGGCTCTGTGGCCACCCACAAGGTGCTTCACCTCTTAGTCCTCAATGTCCTCATCTGTAAAATGAGGCTACTATAATGGTACCTATCTTGTAATATTGATGGCAGGAATAAAATGAAATAGTAAATGTATATCATCATCACTGCTACTTCTGTCCTGTGTCAGGCACTGTGGATAAAGAGGTGACTAAGATGCTGGCTCAGTTGGTAGAGCATGCGACTCTTGATCCCTGGGTTGTGAGTTCAAGCCCTACGTTGGGTGTAAAAGATTACTTTAATAAAGAATCTCAGAGAGAGAGAGACAGATGACTAAGAGGCCTAAAACACCAATCCTGCTCTCAGGGAGCACAAAATCAGCTGCAGAAGAGCCCTCAGGTCTGGGAACACAAAGAAGAGTGCCTCCTTCCAGGTGAGTAGGATTTTGACAGGCAGCCCCCATCCCCACCCTGTGCTTGCTCCCAGCTATGGCTCCCCAGGACCCCACCCAGTGTGCAGTTTTCTCCAGTCTTTAAAAAGCTAAGCCAGCCCCTCCCCCAGTTCCCCTCTGCTGGCAGCAGCGTGGAGGCTGTTTGGAGAGGTGACAAAAAATTAAAATTAAAGCTAAATTAAAAAGAAGATTCCCATTTCCTCTCCCCATCGCACTTTCCACCTTAATTTTATCGCATCTTCCTTCTCGTTTTATTGACTTTTAGAAGCATTGCCACAAGATTTAGTGTGGAGCAGGAGGGGAGGTAATAAATGTGTACTTCTCTAGCCTCCAATTAATGCTGCCAGGGGGTGGGGCCTGGGGGAGAAGAAGGGGGCCGCCTCTGGGTGTGAAGCCCCTAGGGACAAGGAAAATCCAAGACCACAGAGGTAGGGGAGAAACACCCCCCTAAGGTGGGGGCAGTTGTTGCTTTGGGCTTTTGTCCCCTCCCTGGGCCCGTTTCCTGGTGACCTAGAGAATCAGTCCGAACTGTTCTAATCCGTGCAGGAAACAAATCAGAATTTACAGTCTCCCTGGGCTGGCTTTACAAACAACTCCAGAAGTCTCCCCTCCCTCAAACTCCACCCATATTTCCTAGGACGAAGATTCCCCACCCACCAAACAGATCTTTATTTAATTTAATTTTATTTCATGCTCTGTTGCTGCAAGGCAGTTTTTCCTCTCCTTTCTCCACCCTCCCTCTTTTCTTCCTCTATTTTTTTTGCTGCCCCCCCCATCACTAATATCATTTTTCACCCACTCACAGCGACGCTGCGTATTTTCTTCTGACCTTAATGGCCCCGGTTTCCCCTCAGTATTTAAGCGGAACAAGACAGAGGTAAGTGGCAAATAAACAGCGGTTCCTATTTACGCTGGCAATTTCTGTTGATCGTGGAGAGGCTGCCTTGAAATTAACTCTGCGGCTGTCTGCTGCGGAGGAATGTCTGCCACGCACTGAGGGCCACCGGCTCACTGCCGCCCATTACAGCCCCTCCCGGTTATCCGCCTGGGTTACAATGGAGTGGGTGGGTGGGTGCGGTCAGCTGGTGCCCCAAGGTGTTCCTCCTTCTTTTTTTTTTTTTTTTTTTTTAAACGGGCCCCTTCACCTTCTTGGCCTTGGCCTTTAGCCTCTAGAGACCCGTGGTTGTCCCAGTGTGGTCTTGGCCAGCAGTATCAGCGTCCTTCACCAGGGAACTTGGTAGAAATTCAAATTCTCCAACCATCATGTCCCAGAAAACTCTGGGGGTAGGATCCAGCAATCTGTTATTTATTTATTTTTTTAACTTTATTGAGGTATAATTCACATACCATAAAGTTTACCTGTTTTAAGCATACTGTTCGATGACTTTTTAATAAGTTTATTGAGTTAGGCAACAATCCTCTGAACCCAGTTGTAGAACATTTCTATAACCCCACTAAAATCCCTAGTGTCTGTTTACAGTTAATCCCTTACCCACCCCAGCCCTAGGCAACCACTAATCTACTTTGTGTCTCCATAGATTTGTTCTGGAGGATCTTTTGAATCTGGCTTCTTTTACTTAGCATAATGTTTTGTTAATTGTTAACAGCTTTATTGAGATATAATCCACATTACCATACAACTCATCCATTTAAAGTGTACAATTCAATGGCTTTTTAGTACATTCACAGTTGTGCAACCATCACCGCTATCAATTTTAGAACATTTTCGTTACCCCAAAAAGAAGCCCCATACTCCTTAGTTGTCACCTCCAAATCCCCCCATCCCTTCACCCAAGGCAATCGATAATCTACTTTCTGTTTCTAATACATTTGTCTATTTTGGATATTTTATATAAATAGAATCATATAAAGCGTGGCCCTTTGTGACTGGCTTCTTTTACCTAGCATAATGTTTTCAAGGTTCATCCACATTGTAGCAGGTGCCAGTACCTTTGTCCTTTTTATTGCAAATAGCATTCCAGTGCATGAATAGGCCACATTTTGTTTATCCATTCACCACTTCATGGACTTTTGGGTTGTTTCCAGTTTTTGGCTCTCATAACAATGCTGTGAAAATTCAGTACATAAAATCCGGTACGCGTGAACATAAGAAATCTGTATTTTAATCTGATATTGCTGAACTTGAGAACCACTGCTCTAGGCCTCATCCCCCATCTCTCTTCTAGATCTTTCCTTAACTCTCCCATCTTCCAACATCAAGTGCCCTCCTTCCAGTGGTTTCCTTCTTTCATCCCCTGAACAAACATTCATATAGCACTTACTGTGTGCCCGGTTTAGGTTAGGGTGGGCTGGTGGCTAAAGGAGCAGAGAGTATTGGTCATTCCCAACTTCCTGAAGAGCAGGCTTGGGACTCCTGGGCAGTCACTTAGTGAGAAGGCCCTCCAGCACCCCAGCTCTATCCATCCACCCCTATCCCTTTCACAGCTCCTCAGATAAGTCAAGCAGGCCTACAGGCCCCGTGACTGTGGAGTGTCACACACGCAGGCTCATCTACTGGCAGAAGTGACTGTGTATATTTCCTTAAGCTCTGCTGCCTCAGTGTTCTCAGCTGGTAAAGTGGGTGTGCTAGTGCTGACCGGCAGGAATGCCTGGGTCATCACGGATTCGTGTGCAGATTCTGACTACTGTTCCGGACCCTCAACCCCACTTTTCCACTGAAAGTAGGTCACTGGGTCGACTTCAAACTCCTCCCGTTCCTACGTCCTGCCTTGTCACCTACTCCTAGTCCTTGAGCACCCCCCCTCCCCCCAGCCTTCCTTCCCCTGAGCACACTGCCACCTCCTCCCCTCTCCCTACCGCAGCCCCCTCCAGTACTGCCCTGTTCCCCGCCACTGCGCCAGAAGGCTCCAGGCTCTCCTTCCCCCTCTCACCAGGAGTGAAGCCCTGCCTGGGCGCCTGAGGCCTTGAGCTACCTTCAGAAACCTTTGAAAACGCAAGGTCTTTTGGAGCCACCGGGTCCAATCCAGACCATGCCCGCGCGGAATGCTTCTCAGCCTGGGGGAGGGGGTGGGGGGGGGTGGCTTGTGTACCTCCACTCCCCGGTGTTTCGGGAGCCCCTGCTCGATGTCCCGAAGCCCGCCCCGAATGTGAGGGTGTCCCGTTCTCTCTGCCAGGTGTGAAAGCAGCCCGCGGGCCGCCCGCCGCCCGCCGCCCGCCGGGGACGGCGTCTCCATCAACCCGCTCCGCTACCTGGGGGCCTTCGCTCTCGCCCCGAGCCCCTCGATCTCGGTCTCTCCCCTTCTTCGACCCCTCTCGGGGAACGCTCCTTTTCCTTCCAGGCACTCCCGGGCGGCGAGCGGAGCGCGCGCGGCCGCACCTCCCGCCCGGCGGTAAAGCTCCTCATTAGCGTGTTTGTTTTTATTGGACGCACAATCGCCGTAATGGGCGCCGGGCGCGCTCTCTAATTACAGCTATGAATATTCATAGCGGGGGGGGGTGCTCCGGGCAGGGGGAAGCCGGGGCGGGGGCCGGGGGTGGGCAGCGCACCCGGCCTGGGCTCCCGGAGAGGCGGGTGGGGGGAGGCGTTGGTCTCTGGGAGCCCGGAGCGCCGCGCTGGGTTCCGCGCAGGGTGGGTGGGATCACCGCCCCGGCCTGGGTCAGGCGTTCCCCGGAGCCCTCAAACCAAAGCGCCAACTTCCTCCCGCGCTCTTTTTTTTTTTTTTTTTTCTTTTAATTTTTCATTTCCTTTCACCTTGGCTGCTTGGCATGGGTGATTTGGGATCTAGAGATGGTCCCACCGCACAGTGCGAACTCTAGCGCTTCCTACTTCCCTGGCCTCCGCCTTGGTCTTCTTGGAGGGCTCTCTCATTTTGGCTGGGCTCGGTAAAGGGGAGCGGGTGCCTTGTGAGTTAAGAGATTTAGTCACTTGTGGAATGACTTTATTTTATAGCGACTTCCTCCCCGACTGAGTGATGTTGCATGCATTGGTTGTATTTATAACTTAATAGCTTTTCTCAATTTTATTATACTTTTTATGATACTTGTGGCTTTATGGGACTTCATAATTTTTCTCAGATTCATTAAATTCAGCTGAGGGTGGAGCTAATGACAGGAGCAGGTACCGGATTACAAGATGGCAGGCTAGCAGGTAGGGTGCCGCCCTCCCCAGGCATTCGGCCTTTGACTGACTGGTGGTGGTGATGGTGATGGGTCTCTGAGGTGATCTTGGCTTCGTTTTCTCATGTGGGGCCTGGGGGTTCAAAGAGAGCCTGCCTGACAGAACCCTGTCCAGAGTTATCCCACCTTTGCTCATGGACTGCATCTGACTTGGGTCCTCTCATTCTCTCCAACAGAAATTCCCACAGCCAGAGACACTTCCAGCCCAGATGGCCAAACTTCCCATTTTACAAATGGGAAAACTGAGGCTTGGAGAGAGGCTGTTACAGAAGTAGGAACAGCAGACCCATGTCTCCTTAACTCCCAGCCCAGGCCTCTTTCTCCTGGTCTCTGCTGATTCAGCAGTGGCTTCAAATACTTTAGCTTAGCCCCCAATTTCCCTCCTCCCCCCAAATTGCATGTCCTGTTAAGAGCTTCAGAGGGAGAGTACATTCATAATAGTTAACCATATGGAGCACATGCCTTATGTCCTTCAATTTTCACAGCAGTCCTGCTAGAGTAGCTACTAGTATTTATTTCCATTTTATAGATGAGGCAGCAGAGGCACAATGAAATTAGAGCATTTGCTCAAGGCAATGCTGAGGTAAAGAGGGTCAAGTCTTCTGTACTTGGCAGTGACCACATCTATGCAGTCAAAGCTCAGATTATTTGCAAATTTTCTGGATGACTTTTCTCTCCAGGAAATCTCTTTTTGTTAGGAGGAGGTGGGTAGGAAGAGCAAATAGTCTGGAGGACAATCAGAGTGAGAGCTCTTAATTCCTGAGCTGTGATCTTGGTTGAGGAAGAGGTGGGTCAACTGTGGGTGGAAATGATGGTGGGTGGCAGTGCCATAGACTCTGTCTCTGTCACCCTGGGAAACCTCTGGCATCTAGGAGGGTAGCAGCTCCTCTTACATGGATGACTTTAATTGAGTTCTAGTCCCCTGTCCTACTCAGAGTCTCCCAGGGGCCTGTAAGCCTCTTCTATTTCTGAGGCTCCAATGCATTTAAAAATGAAGAAATACCAAACATGGTTGCAAAAGTGTCATCTGATTTACATTCCACAAGTTAACACTTTTAACTCACAAAAAGACGATGCATGTAAGTGTGCCTCTCACAAAGTCATTTCATGACTGAGAAAATTATGAAGATAAGATAAGCTCCATGACAGCAGGCTTTCTGTGCCCTGGTTTGTTCCCGGCCCTAGCTCCAGCACGTCGAGCAGTATATGGCACACAGTAAGAGCTCCAGCGTCTTTGCTGCTCTTCTGATGCATGAATGGTGCACTCCTGGCAGGCAGTGCAGGCCAGGTGAGACTCCAGGTTAACACCGGAAGAGAAACACCGTCTTCTTTCAGCTCTGTTGGGGAGTCCCTGTGGCTGTCAACATAACCCCATTTGGAGATCATGACAAAGGTGTGAGTTGAGACCTTCGGTGGCTATGGGACCAGAGCACAGTGGCCATCCTGCTCTGTTCCCTCCCTGCCTCTTGCCCCTCATCGGCTTTAGTGCTGCCACACTGCTTTCCTTCCCTGCTCTTCTCAGGATCTGCCTCCCTCAGGGAGTCTTCCTGGGCTGACCTTGCCAACCCATTTCCTCATGGTCAGGTTGCTCAGACCATCTCAGTCAGAGGCTCTGGACCCTTGAACTATGGACCTTGGTGGGGGAAGGAGCCCTGGAGTTCTTGCAAAGGGGTCTGCTGATTTCCATTTGTGCCTACTATTGCTGCCAACAGAGATTTTCTCTTGTTTATGTCTGTGTTTTAACTTTTTTCTCCAAGAATGTGGTGATGAGTATAATTAAAATTCCTTTAAAAGTGTGCCTGGATGGGGACGCCAGGGTGGCTCAGTCGGTTAAGCATCCAACTGTTGATTTTGGATCAGGTCATGATCTCACGGTTCATACATTCAAGTTCATTGGGCTCTGCACTGACAGCACGGAATCTGCTTGGGATTCTCTTTCTCTCTCTTTTTGCCCCTCCCCCACTCACACTCTATCTCTCTCTCTTTCTCAAAATAAAAAAAATAAACATTAAAAAAAAGTGTGCCTGTATTTATTATAGCTTTGGGCCATTAGGCACTTCTTCAACTTACGGTATTTACAGGTAGAGCCACTAGTGTGCTTGTGAGTGCATGGCTGGTGGGGTGGTGAGTAACTTTTGGATGCTAAGATCGTAGGAATCTGGAGAAGTGGACAGTCCTGTTTCAGAGGATGCTATCTTGTTCTGTTCACAACCCGTCTGGTTCACCCCTCATGGGGCATGGCCATGTTGTGATGTGCATATACTTAGAAAGTGTGTTCAGTTTCTTGGATGAAACTGGCAGGAATAAGCCCCTGGGGAGGGCAGTGGTAGAAAGTGTGTGGAGTCAGGGGGCCTGGGTTTGTATCCTTGCTCTACCTGTTAACTAGTGAGTCATCTTGAGCCAAATCACAGCCTCTCCAAGCTTTGGTTTCCTCATGTAAAATGAGTGGAAGAAAACCCAGCTCACTCAAGGGGTGGTGATGACCAGGAAAAATCTTATAAATTATAAAGTGCCAAATTAGCTATCATGTGGTAACCATCACCCTTTGAATTCTTTACATGCATGCCAGGGGCACTCCGCAGGTCTGCTGGATGAAATAAGAGACACAGAACAACCAGCCAAATGGAAAATGAACTGGAGTCTGTCCCTCCCTACCCCCCGCCCACCCCAGCTCCCACCTTGAAGCTCCCGTGGCTTGAGCGAGAGCTGTGCCCCAAGCCCAACCCTGCTCGGTGCCTCCATTACAGACCTCGGGTACATGGCCCTCAAGATGCATTTGTAATTTTTATTGTTATATCTTTTAATTTTATTTTGCTCTCCCTGCTGTCTTGAGCAGGGGAGATAGGGAGCTGGTATTTATGGCTGCTCCCGCGACCTACCTCTTAGAATGTATGTATCAGTTAATTTAATCTCCCCTAGTCTTATTTAAACTGTTTTCCTGATTCACTCTCTTCATTCTCCATCCACAACCCCTCCTCCCCTCCCATCCCAGCCTCTTTGCTGTGGCTGTTTCTGGGCTCTGTCCCTTTCCCCCTCCTCTTCCCCCTTCCCCTTACCCCTCCCCCTTCCCCTCCTCCCCCTCCCTCTCCCCTTCTCCCCCTCCCCCTTCTCCTCCCCCTCCTCCTCCTCCCCCCTCCCCTCCCCCTTCTCCTCCCCCTCCTCCTCCTCCCCCCTCCCCTTCCCTTTCTCCTCTCCTCTCCTCTCCTCCTCCTCCTCCTCCTCCTCCTCCTCCTCCTCCTCTCCTTCCCCTCCCCTCCCCTGCCTTTCTCCCATTGCATCCTTCTCTTCTCTCTCCTGCCTTGTCTCTGGCCTGGGCCTTTCCAGCCCTGGGTTCTGGAGGATGAAGAGGCCTCCTACACTGAGGTTGCTACAGTATTTTTCTGGTTTTTCTGTCTCGGTCTCTCCCTCTCTCTCTCTCTGCCCCGGTGCCTGATTGACATTTACAAATTACCCAGCTGAAAGTGTTCAATCCCTGACCCGCCTGTTTCTGTTCAGCAATGAGTGAGATTTGCAAGCATTTTGTCATATAATTACTGCAAATCCCTTGAAAATTTCCACAACAAGGCCAGATGAATGGTAATTTGGGGGCCTCCAGCCCCCAGTCGCCTTGCCAGACCACAACGGTCTGAGGCCAGAAATGCAAACCAGCCCGTCTGTGTGTGTGTGTGTGTGTGTGTGTGTGTGTGTATGTATGTATGTAAGTATGTATGTATTGGGGGGGCTTGGAAGGGCTTACTGGTCATTTTGTTTATTTCCCCTAGAGATTACTGGGAAAAAACTTGAGCAGTGCAGACATACACACTTCTCCACTTTCCTCCTTGTGGTGTACATGCTGTAAAATATTTGGATTGGGAGATTTATTTGCTTTACACGGGTGTATTTGTGCTGATTTTATTGTATTGACTGGGTGCATTTTTTCTGCGTTCCACTACAGTTTTATTGTGTGCCAGTCTCGGGCATACATCACCTGCATTGTTTTCTGCAAAAATTACGCCCCGTTTCACTGTGTCTTGATAGGACTTACTACATTAGTACCTAAGTGGGGAGATTTGCTGTTGCCATAGCTGTCTCACTGCCTCCTCCCCCCTTCATCTGGACAGCACCAGGCACTTTGGGCCAGAGACTTAGGCACCTGGGTTTCTGTGGCCACCCTTGTGGCCCTTGGACCTAGGGAGAGGGCTGGACGATGGAGGAGGTGATTGAATTGGCCAGAGGGTTATGTGGTCATGGGATTTAGGGTGGTAGAAACCACACTGGGCAGTAGGATGAAGAGGCGATGAGGTCCTCAAAGAGGAGGGCCCTCTTAATTTGTCTGCTTTTTGCCAGCATTTGCTGGATTCATCTGTGGAGAGCATTCATGGGCCTTACATGGTATTTCCTGGGGATTAATGAACGAAATGGAGACCACGAGTTTCACACTTAACATAGCCTGGGGTTTGGCTGACATCTTTTGGAATAGTTGTTCTCCCTATTTTACAGATGGGGAAACAGTAGCATGGAGAGACATGGTCACTTGCCCTAGATCACACACTTAGCGAATGGTGCGTGGAGATTGGAGCCCATGACTGCTTGACACCAGGGTCTGCTTCTTACCCCTCGGGGAAGCCAGGAGGAAGGAGGCATGTACTTGGGATGGTGATTTAAAGCAGGGATGCTTCAGGCTGGAAAGGGTCTTACAAACCATCTAAGCTACCTCCTTGAAAGATGGGGAAACTGAGGCCTGGGGAGGTCACCAACTTTCTCAAACCCAAGCAGTCTGTTGGTGATTAAATGGAGGAGCCTTATTTTCCTTCTTCTCCTGGGACTGTTTATAGGTCTGGGGTCTGACTTTTGGGTGTCTGTCTGGCCTGCCTGGCCCCTCCATGGTCTGAGTGTGAGTGTGTGTGTGTGTGTGTGTGTGTGTGCATGTCAGGCAGAGGGCAGGAGGAGCATGCTATAGTCTGATTCAGTAGGTGAGATGGGTCACTGAGGTGGACCTAGGCCCCCTCATGGTAGTGGACTTGACCCGTAGCCTCTCCTCTTGGTTCCTCTACTCCATTCCTGAAGCCACCTCCTCTGTGACAGTGTTTTAGGGGTGCTCATGGATAGATTTGGGTCGGACTTGTTCCTAGAATTTTCACAGATGTCTTCTCATTTATACCCTCTAATCTTGGTGGTCAGTAAGTACAAAGGAAACGCAAAGGATTGATTTCAAAATCTCAGCCCCTCCCCCCACCCCATACCACTTAAAAAAAAAACACAAAGATTATACAATCAAATTAAAAGAAAATATGTCTTCTAATAAACTGTATTTCCTCATGGTAAAGTCCCATTTTTGAGGCAAGGTTGTAATATCATATCTAGAAATGTTTTCCTTTGGGTATGAGCCGTCTCTTCCAATTAATTGTTTCCACCATTATATCAGGAGCTTGTAAGAACAGCTTCACCTCCAGGAGGGTCCTTTGGAAGGAAGCTGCTGAACGGCAGAGGTTGGGGCTTGTCTGAGGGTAGGAGTCTGGCTCCGGGGACAGCCCTTAGAGATGCTCTTGACACAGGGACCCCTGCAGGTGAGGCTATGGAGGCCTCTGCTCCTCAACCCGTAGGCAGTGGCACATGCCCTGCCCTCCTGCACATATGCCTATGCATGTGACCTAGCCCCATATGCCTAGACATGCTCATACCCACAAACATCACAAACATGTAGGCAGACGAATGCCAGTTTTAGGTACTGACTCAATTATGTGAACAAATGCATGCAGACTCTTGCACGTAGTGGGCACTGCTTGCACATGTGGGTGTATATGTGTGTGTGTGTGTGTATACACATATAAGATATATATCTTTCCATCAAGTTGAAGTCAGCCCATGACTTTGGAGTCAAGAGACCAGGGTCTAGATTTCTTCTATCGGCTGTGACTCTCTGTGACCTAATGCAATTCCTTTTCCTCTCTGGGCTCAGTTCTCTCTCAGTAAAGAATTTACTAGTCCCAACTCCCTGTGAACCCTCCTCTCTTCCGGGTTGTTTGCTTATCTCTTGCTCAGGGTTTCTCAGAAGGAGGCAGGAGGTGTCTCTTCCCCTTCCTGACCTCAAGCCCCTGCTCTGTCTTGTGGCCCTCAAGGTCTCTATACTTCCTCTGACCACTCTGTGTCCCAAAGGCCTTTCCTCCCAATGCCAAGAACCCTATGGTGTCCAGAGGAGAGCCCAGGGCAGCCATGAGCATGGGGAAGTAGGCATCAGGTGAACTGACCATGACTCTTCCTTCTTCTCAATAGCTGCCAAGGGCATGATCAGACAGACCTGAAATTTGAGTTTGGCTGGGTAGCTGTAAGGGGTCTCCTGGGTGTCCCCACTCCAGTCCTGAACCTCCTTTCTCTGTGGATCTCCATACAGAAGAATGGTAAATATGGCTCATCCCATCAACTTGGAGCAGAATCAGCAAAAACCCCAGAGGTGGCAGAAAAACAGACACAGGACAGAGGCCTGAGGCTCTGGAGGAGGCAGGGCCAGTCGGGACTGTTGGGATTCTCAGCCCAAGGGTTACTTGTGCTTCCCCCAGGGGGAGGTTCTTGCTCAGTTTCTCTTGACAATGCCAGGAATGGAAGTATGGAAGTTTTGAGGGGCAGGTATTGGCATTTGTGTACTAGATGGATTTATACAGCATCTCCTTCTTTACTCCCCCTAAATAACACCCTCAATGGTGTGGGGGAGGAAGGGGGAGAACAGGGTGGTAACCAGGGGCAACCCTCCTCTCCCTCCCTCATCCTGAGCTAGTGCCCCTGAAGAGCTCTCCAGGGCCAGCGAATCACCCACATAATTATCCCTGGAGGTAATGGGCTTGGAGAGGTGGGGGTGGTGGGGGCGGGCTAGGGTGGGAGGGAGCTCGGGATGAGGGGTTTGTTGAGGCTGAGGGAGCAGAGCGATCTCCCCCTCCATGGGAGGTGGACAAGGACAGGATATGGGTGCTGGGCAGGTGTGGATCCCAGCTGCTAACCTCTCCATCCCCTACTCCATGTCTGCTTTTCCCATAAGAATCAGATTTGAGGGCCAAGTTTGTTTTGTTGTCTGGTTTGAAACCTGGTGTGTGTGTGTGTGTGTGTGTGTGTGTGTGTGTGTGTGTGTGTGTGAGAGAGAGAGAGAGAGAGAGAGAGAGAGAACAAAATAGAGGGTTGGGCCAAAATCAGCTACAAACATTTCAGGTTCTGCTTCTCTTGTTCAAACAGAAGTTGTTTCCTTGGAGAAAGTGTTGAGAGGGGGCAGTGTGGGGTCAGACTCATTCCCTTCCTGGATTTAGGAGGAAAACTATAATCAAGGCTTACAGCTTGTCACCCTCACCCCCATGACACATTTCTGTTTAGAGCTTAGAGGGTGTGTGTGTGTGTATTTGTGTGAGACAGACAGACACACAAAGAGAGACAGACAGGTAGTGAAGGGTTAAACTGAACAGGGCTTTCCAGGGTGGTGTGGAGGGGGTGATCTTTGAGGATAGAGCTAACTTCTAAGCACAGGCCCCAGATTACAAGGCGAGACTGAGACTGGGGAGCTGGGTCCAATGGCTGGTCTGTCAGCGTCTGGATGCTTCTCTGCCTCCCGCCAACCCATCCCAGCTCCAGCACAAATTTGCATTTAAATAGAGATTTTTTTTTTTTTAATGAGAAGGACCCAAGGGAGCCCCCAGACTATTAAGTTTTCTTCTGGGGGCTGTGTGGAGCCTTCTTCATTTGCCCCTCCACCCCAGTCTCCCACCCCTCCTCCCTGAACTGTCATATTATTGTGTGGCCATATATTCTGAGGGCCAGATGAGGCCCTGGCTCTGACAATCTAAGGGCACTTGTGGGGACAATGGGGCCGGTGCTCTTGGGAAGATAGAGAATGCATAGTGCTCGACCCCGATACCCCTTCCTCTTTGTCTGCTGAGGACTGAGCACCCCATCCTTTAATCTTTCTCTACTGGCCCTGGGGGGTGGAGGGGTCTGGACTGGGGGTCCTGCCACTGGTTCTGGGCTGTCGGTGGTGGTGGCAGAATCCATGTTGCCATCATAATGGGCAAGGTACATTAATTAGGAGGCCGGAGACCTGGTTTGAGTCCTGGCTCTGCCATTTCCATGCTGTGTAACCTTGTGTAAGTCACTCAACCTCTCTGAGTCTCAGTTTCCTCATCTTTAGAATGGGGATAATAATAGAAGCATCCTTAGGGGTGAATGTGCGGTTGGATGAGCGAATGTGGTAACTGGTTCAGCCCGGTGCCTAGCACAGAGTGTGCCTCGGATGATCAGATTGAAGGCATTGGCTGGAGTGAGATTTCAAGGAACAAGTCTGATGCTGTACAGAAAGAGCAGGATTTGAAGTCGAGAGACCAGGGTTTCTTTTCCTGCAGCTCTAGTTATAAACTGTGAAGCTTTCCCTGCTATGGTTGAGATTTCCTCATCGGTAAATTGGAGATTCTGAGTTAAAACTCACCCGAAAGGGTTCTTGTGAATGTCAGGAGATAGGTACTGCCAGGGCTCAGAGCCCTAGGCACCCAGTAGGTTCCCAGTAACAGTTACCTCTCCTCCACTTTCCCTTCCACAGGGTGGGCAAGATAGAAAGGTGTTCCAGGCCCTTGGGAAATGTTTGGGAGGATTGGGGCCAGGGCAGGCCCTCAGACATCTGAACCTCAAGGCAAGAGGCTGTGGGTGCCCCCTAGGGTGCCCGTCTCTGGAGCTTGGGGCTCAAAAGCCCCAGATGAGCCCTAGATGTTCCTCCCAGGGACAGCCCCTGTTGGGTGGTGACATGGCTTTGTGTGTTTAGGGGGGTCATGGGAAATGAGGAACTTGGGAGGGAAATCGAGGGAGAAAAGGTCAGCTTGAGCAGACTTCCCCCGCCCCCAGCTTCCATCACTAGTTCTGGGGGGAAGGAAATGAGACACGACAGGTCTCTGGCCACCTGGAATGGGCTGAGAAGGGACACAGGGTGGGCATGGCAGGGGAAGTATGTGTGTATCACCTGTTAATCCTGATTTACCCCTCACCCCCAACCCCAGATGCTGGTGGGCCCAGATCAGTCGTGGCATCTCAACTAGCAGAGTGACAGTGACAAGTTCTGTGATTAGAAAAGCCTCCAAGGATGATCCCCCCCCCCCCCACAGGCTCCTCCTCTCCCTCTTCCTCTCCTTTCATTTTTTCTTTTCTTCCCTCCCTCTTTCTCTTCCTCCTTTTCCTCTGTCTCAGTTTCTATTTCCTTTCCTTTCTTTTTTTTTTATTTGTAAGGAAATAATGTCTCACAGACAGAGCTGAAGAGCCTCTCTGTCAGCCTGGCCAGCTCAGAATGTGCCTCTGTAAGAATCCAGAAGAGGCGATCCTCTGAGGGGACCCAGCCCTGCGGGTACAGTGCGTGCTGGTTGAGGGTGCATTCTGTGAACAAGGCAACCTCCCACCTGATGGACACAGCCTCATGCCAGGCGATGGCTTGGCCAGGGAAGGGAAGGCTGGACTTTAGCCCATACTTGCCCCCTTGGGCAGTGAACAGCCTCCATCCAACCCTAGCCCCACTCCCCCTCCCACTAGGGGCCACCTCTGTCCTCATGCAGTTGCACATCCTTCACACCCACGGTTTTCTATCTGCTCCCTTCTCTTCCTCCCTCTTTGGTTCCTTTCTCTTCTTTCACCCCTTCTTCTCTTCTCAGAGCTCATCTCTTCCCAGAACAAGTCTTACACTTGTCTTTTGAATGTCTGTGTGGCTTGGTGCGGCACATATAGTGTGTGTGTACATTGTTATCTCCTCTTGGGAGGAGTGTCTTCAAGTCTTTCTCTTAGGGCTTGGCATATATTAGGTGCCCAAGATCGTGTGACTGGTGTGTGTGTCCATGCGTGTCTCAGCTCTCTGGACCCCCAACCATTCCCTCACTTGAGCTTGTAGGGGAGAGGAGATTCGAAGGGGGCCCCACCAGGTTGAGGCCCTGTGACCTGCCATCACCCTCTCAGTCCCTTCCTGGCCTGTTAGCTCCTCCTCCAAGATACTCAGTCTTCCCCAGAGCCCCTGAGAAGTGCAAACTGAGGACCAGTTTTGTGCTGCCTGCCTTGGCCTCCAGGTGGGTCTCCCTCTACTTCCCTCCCTGGGGCCTCCCAAGGCCTCCCAGACCAGAGATGCTAGGGCAGGGGCAGGGGAGGGGGCGGAGAGGAGGAGGTGAGGGAGCCCAAGGAACCAGGGCAGGGGCTGGCGGCCCCTGGGACCCCTTTCCACAAGGACAGAGGCGGCACCAGCTGCTCCACAGAAGAAATATTCCCCAAAGTCAGAGTGGTCGTCTCGTATTTTAAGTGGCCCTTATTTATCACCGTCCTCCTGGGCTCCCTTTCGTGGCAAATGATGATAAAAGACAGCAGTGAGGGGGGCGCGGGGGGCTGTTCCCGGCTGGCCCTGCAGCTGTCGGAGGTGGCAGCACCAAAGGAGGTGCAGATGGGCACAGCACCACACACACACATACAGACACAGACACACGGTACCACACATGCCAACAGCGCGCGCGCACACACACACACGCGCCCACGTGCAGTGACACGTATGCACACAAATTCAGCCACAACAATGACATGCCCATGAAAGCTGAACACACACACATGTACGCCCAGTGACACTCAGAGCTGTGAACATCTGGGCACACATATACCAATATGCACGTGCGGTGACAGACACACGCCAGCACATGCTCATGTGACACATACACGTACACTGACCAAAATAAGCATTCGTACACATGCCCATCCTGGGTATTCACCCACTCCTCACACCCCCTGTGCAGATGTATTCTGAACCTTCCATGTGTCTCTGTGTGTGAGGGTGTGTGCCTTAGACGGCCTCCGCATGTGCACCCCCACTTTCTCTGCACGGCAGCCAGCAGACATGTGGACATACATGTAGTCTCACGTGTGGACATGTGCATGCACTCATAGTCCAAAAAAAAAAAAAGAATGAACACCAAGTCTCACCTCACACCATGCACCGAAGGTAACTCAAAATGGAACATAGACCTAAATGCAAGATGGAAAAATAGGAAAACTTCCAGAAGAAAACATGGAAGAAGGCCTTGGCAAGCTTAGGGTATGCACAGCTTTCTTAGGTAGAACACAATGATAGCTGGAGATGTATAGTTTTAAGCATGAGCTTTGAAATCAGAAAACCTCTCATTGATTCCTGTTTTATTACGTAACAGGCCGCGTCAACCTGGGTAAGTTAGTTACTTGCTTGCTGTGAGTCAGATGCCTAATGTATACTGAAGGTATTAATACTACCTACCTCTCCGGATGCCCACAAAGCCCAGGGAACTAATACAAGTGAAAATTAAAAGCCGTGACCTGCCACACAAAGGTTGGCTAAATAGAAAAAAATCGGTTTTGTGTGTTGTAATTATTCACACACATCTCCCTAGGTACAGCTCCTAATGGCAGTCCAGCACCCACACACCTTCCATCCCAGGTCAGGGGGTGGGGGTGGAGTGGGCAGGATGACCTTCCCCCCTACCTAGGGAAGTCCCTTTCACGTCCCACACCCTTCTCCACATTAGCCACCCAGTTGCCAATCAACCTCCCTCCCCAGCCTCAGCCCATTAGTACAGCTCCCTGGGGGAATCTATTTTTTAAAGGTTATTAGCAGATTATTGGTTCTTTATCAACCTCAGGGCCCCAATCTCCAATCTCCCAATGAAGCCATTGTCGCCTAATAAGATGCACTTGATGATCTCGGAGTGCAGGTAGTAGAGGGCCCGGTGGGGGTGGGGCAGCTGGAAGGAGGGAAGGGTTAACAGCACCGCCCCAGCCCCCCACCCCCTTGGTCCTCAAATAGCTGAACTACTGTATGTTGTAGTTTTCAACTGCAAATCATCTTTAATAGCAGACATCACGGGATGGCTCATTACATTAAGCTATTTTTCATGCTATCTGCTGTAATATCCTCTAATCCAATGCGTTTCAAATCACCTCGGGCTAAAATAAGAGACATAGCGATGTAATAGCCTAGTGTATTAGTGGGTTAATTGCCCTGTTGTACTCTTTCTAGTAGCTATCTCTGGAATGACTTCTATATTAATTGTAAATTGCTTAATACATTTAACTCCTTGCCATCGCCCCGTCCCCTAACGAAGGAGGCTACTACCCAGTTGCTTGATGGGAGGGTGTGTGTGTGTATTTTCTGGGTGCTCCTGTCCAACCCTGGCCCACCTCTGTCTTCTCAGCCTCAGCTGGCAGAGCAGCTTGGAACATACTTCCCAGACTAATGAGGGGAAAGGAATGAGACAGCATTTACTGAACACCTGCTATATGCCAGGCCCTGTGCTAGGCCCTTTCACCACATGCAGTCTCCTTGGAGCCTCATAAGCCCCTGAGCAGTGGCATCATTCTCTCCAGAGGTCATGTGACTTGTTCAAGGTCACAGGGCTGAGACCTGATGAAGGTGGATTTGTGCCCAGACTTGAGGGCTTCTAGGACTATAGTGCTCGGGAGTGGGATAGGACCCTAGTAGGGCTGTGAACACTAGGTCAGCTGTGGTCAGTAGGGTCCTGGAGAGGACTTTCTGATCTGGAGGAGAGACACACAGGACTTTCTGATCTGGAGGAGAGAGGACACTTGAGGGGGTCCTCCATTTGATGGGGGAGACAGAAGCCTCTATTCTGGGGACACAGTCCCTGTTCTTGGGAGCACCCAATCTGATGGGAGGGATACAATCTCTTCCCTGGGGGGTGGACTCTCCAGAATGATGAGGAAAGTAATTTCTGTCCCCAGGGGGAACCCACACTAAGGGAGGGGGGGTACCAGTCCCACTCATCCACACAGAGGAAGCAGAGATAAGGTACAAATGATCTGGATCTGAGACAGAGTGAATGGTCACTGCAAATAGTGTGCTCAGGATGAGGGCAGAACTCAGCCCCTTGGTATACCCAGCACCTCAGATCCAGACCAGGGAGGGGGGCTGGGGGGACGTATGTGTCTCAGCTCAGTACCTTCTCTCCCTTCCAGCACAGGTGTTCTCTTCACTTCCCTCTGAGCTGACCCCCTCTCAGGGCTGACTGGTGGGTGTGGGCACCTCAGGCCACCGCAGGGGTGGAGACCTCCTCCTGACCAGGTTCTGGTTCTAGGTGCCAGCAACTCTCCCTCCCCCCTCCCCTTCTCCACAGGGGCCTCAGGTGTCTCTCCTGTATCCACGCCCCCTTGTCCTCTCTGGATGGAGGAACAGTGGAGACCCCTGAGGAGGAGGAAAGAGAAAGATCAGGGGGAGAAAAGGGTGAAGGAAGGGAGCAGGGCTAATGAAGCCATGTCAAAACAGTCACTGAGATGGGTTAAATGTTCACCGTTAGCAGATTAGCACTTTAAGGACACGCATACTCGCTGCCTTGTAAGTGACATTCACGAGGTAGTTACCGGAACAAAACCTATTCACGTTGGGTGTACTCCAGGCACATGGCTGGGCAGAGGGACCCAAATGTAAAGTTGCCGTTGCACATTGAGCACCTCGTTCCCCGCAAGCCCGGGTGTCCTTACAACCTCACTCTGGGCTGGAACCTAAACTTGAGGCTCTTGGTGAGTTTGGAGCGGGAACTGTGGCCGCCTGGTCCCGGAGATAGGTCTCTGGGACAACAAAAAGAGAGAATGAAAAGGAGGCAGGGGAAGGGGGGCAGGGAGGAAGGCAGGGGCGCAGCAGAGGGGCCGCGAGCGTCCCCTCCTCTCGGGCCTTCCCGGCGGCGGCGGCGGGGGGCCGGCGGCGGCTTTGTTGGCGGCCGCTCGGGAGCAACCTTGAGCGCGGGCGCTGCGACAGTGATTTAGGTGCTGGCATTGGAGCGTGAAGGTAAATGGCCACATTTCACCGTCAGAAGGTGAGCCGGCGGCGCCCGCCCCTGCCCTTCCCCCAAGGCCCCGGCGGGGTGCGAGTGGGCACTCCTCCCCTCCCTCCCTGGACCCGGGCCCCAATCCCCGGACTGGCGGAGGAGGACTCTCTGCCGCTCCAGCCCCTCCGCCCTAGCCCGCCTCGGTGGGAGGCTGAATGCGCTGGGAACGCCGAGGAGGGTCCCGCGGTACAGCCTCCTCGCCCGAGCTGCTCGGGGAGAGAGTTTTAGAAGGTTTACAGCGGAGGCACTTCGGGGCTGTCTGCTTCTGTCGGGGGAGGGGTGAGTGGGAGGCACCTCCTTGGTGCTGGTTGACGTGCAGGGCGCTCAAATACCCCATCTTAACTCCCCACGGGGGTCCCGAGGCAGGGCCTGCCTTCTGTCCACAGTGCAGATGTGGAAACTGAGGCTCAGAAGGTTAAGGGACTTGTTGAAGGCCACACAGCTGGGAAGGGGTGAGGAGGCTGGCCACGCAGGTCCGGGGGACTTCTGAGTCCGTGTTGAGCACTCTCTCCCCTGATTCATTGCCTTCAAGAACCCTGGGATCTGAAGGAGGGTGCAGGAAATGAGGCATCCAGCAAACCTCCTGCTGATTCCGGGTGTAGCTATAAAAATAACACATGTTCTTGATAGCTAAAAAAAAAAAAAATCCAGAAATGTGGGTGTGATTAGGTAACCCTTTATTCTGACCACTCTACCCCTTCCTCCTTTTGACCCAACTTCCTTGCCTGAGTCCCCTGCCCCTCCCCCATGGTACTGCCCCTTGAACCTACCAATTCTGAGTCAAGCACATGTGAGTGCAATGCTGCGATGAGTAATTTAATTCATTTCATTCATTTGCTGAGAAAGAGGACCAAGCTGGGGCCTGTGTGCATTGCTTGAGTAGGGGCATGACATGGCAAGAGAGCCCCCAGCCCATCACTTTCCAGACTTGGGTCAGGGCTATAGAGTGAAAGGCAGAGTAGGGAGGAGGTGGGGGAAGAGTAAAGCCAGGGCTCAAGGTCTTGGCCAAGGGCGACTTCTTGCACTGCCCACCTATGCAGAGGTCTCAAGCCAGTGGAAGGGAAACAGCTTCCTGGCTCCACATGGGGTGGCTTTTATTATTATTCATAGTAGCTGATTTTCACCGGGCCCCTACTGTGAGTTAGATATACCTTTCATCATCCCAGCAACCCTGTGTGAAGTGGCTGTTGTTATCCCCATTTTGTAGATGAGAATACTGAGGCCCAGGGCCTGGCTCCTGGAAGCCCTCAGCAGACACAGCTCTTACTATTCTTGGCTTTAAGTGGGTGAAGGCATCAGGATGGCACCACCTCACCTTTCAGCCTATTATTTCTGTACTCAGCTCTGAGCACCAGGGATCCAACTTCCTAGCTGGGGTTTCAAGGTACACCTCTCCCTCCCAACCTCTTCTTAATCAGCCTTTGTGCGTCCGTCAAAAATGGCCTTGGATCTGGGGAGATGTGTGTGGGAGCATGTGTGTGCGTGTAAACATGCCAGAGAGGGAGTGGGTAGCTTCAGAGATGTCGCTTGTCCTGTGAAGAAGTTCAGGCAGAGTGCAGGGATGGGTGTTCCAGAAAAGCCCTTCCCAGGACAGGGTCTGATCCTAGGTCCAGGATTTTCCTAGCTTCCACCAGAATGGGGAGCTTCAGGACCCCCAACCCCACCAACCACCATTTCTGATCTGGGAAAGTCACATGCATGGAGGTGGGCTGTGTCGGGCTAACCTCTTTTCCTTTCACTGGTCTTCACATTGGTGGCAAGACCAGGAGTCTGTTCTCTTTCTGGGTCCTCAGTTCTCTGCTGTGCCCACCCTGGTGCTTTGGTTTACCCAGTGCCACGCTTGGTAGGGATCCAGACTGCAGCTGGTCCAACCCCGTCTTTTGAAAGATAAGGAGAGGGAGGCAAAGAAAAGGGAAGTGACTTGCACAAGGTCACACAGCGAGTTAGCAGCAGGCCTCCCCATGATGCTAGGGATGGCAGCCAGATGAGAATCTAATAGTTTTGGAGGGGTCTTAAGTATTGAGGGGTGCCCCTCCCTTCTCTTTCCTGGGGTGTTGTCAGCTTGAGCACTGGCCACCCCCTCCCCATCCCCACATACCAGGCAGAATTGTCTTAATGCAGCAAATTGTTCATATGCGTGTAAGCAAATATCTCCTGAAATTATCTCTTATCACCAAATAGCCTGCGATGCTCACCGGCTGGAGGGCTGGGGTTGTCTTTCAATCCACTGACGCTGGGGAGGGAGCAGGGGAGGGGGGCTGGCTGACACCAAAAATAAACCGGCGGAGCCGGGATGGTTGTCGCGAGGGGCAGAGCGAAGTTGTCAGGCGGCGAGAGCGTGTGAGGCGGCAGGACGATAATGTGGCATGACACTTCTGAAATGAGCGGCCCGTTGCCATGGTGAGCAGCCAGGAGGGACCGGCTCTCCCGAGGCTGAAATAAAACACGCTTTAAATGATGTTTGATTAGAATTTAGATCATGTAACCGAATACCTCAGTCCTTCTCTTCTCTGTGCTTTTTCTGCTTTTCTTCTCAGTTCTCCCTTTCTTCCCTCCATCCCCCCCTCCCTACCCCAGGGCAGACAGAGACACACACACACTCAGATGGGCTCACACCCACACACACGCACACACATGCAATGTGTACACACATGCACGCGCATGCCCTTCTCCTTCCCCTCTTCTCCCCAGTTGTTCCATGCCTTGGTGGACCTTGTTTCAGAAAATCCAGCTCAGAGCAGAAGCCAAGGACCCCTTGCTGGGGTTGGGGGCGGTCACAATACTGGTCTCAGGGTCATGGGTTTGAGTCTCTGCTCTTCTGCTCTAATAACAATGATACTGAAACAATTCAAATGGTCTGAGCCTCTTGTCTGTGCAGCCCTTTATGCTCCACAAAGCTCTTCCAAATGCAAGCTCATATTTTATTCTCATCACAGCCCTTTGCCTAGTTATGGTCATACCCATTTTCTAGATGAGGAAGCTGAGGCTTGAAGAGGCCAAATGTCTTTTTGGGGATGTGAGTCCAGTGCTTCTGTAGGCTGCCCTTTAGGCTCTTAGGAGAAGCCTGTCTAGGAGGAAGGAAGCACAGCCAGCTCTCTGTCCTCTGGGCCGCCAGACTTTTACTTGTGCAATGCCTTTGGTATTGGTTCTTGCCTGTGTGAACCATCGACAGGATGAGCAGGAGGCCCTGACCTGCTTCTAGAGGAATTTGTGATTTTCTGGCTATATGCCCCACTTTTTTGTTTGGCAACAGACTTGTATTATATTTGTAGTGGTTTTTCCAGGGCATGCTGCCCACAAGGGGCAGACAGCCAATCCTGAGGCTTGAGGACACTGCTGCTGATTACCCAGAGTAGGTAACAGAGAGCAGGCTGGCATGTATGGACAGGGCAAGCAGGGGTGCTCCTCAGAACCCCCATTATCTTGCACCCCGGACCTTCTCTGAGGCTCTGGGGAGGTTATCAGCTTCCTATTTATGTGTCAAAGAGACATGGCTTGACCCAGTGTCCATTTTCCCTAGCAGACTAATATGTCCAGATTGTCTCTCATATCAGCCAGTCTGTCCATCCATTCAGTCACTTAGCCATCACATACTTGTTCATCACCAGCCAGGACTCTTACTGGGCCTGGTTTCCACCCTCGCAAATGTGGGGCTTTGGGGGCTAGGGGCAGGTATGTGGAGACAGACACCCAAACATACACAAGTGTGTGTGTATACACACACACACACACACACACACACACACACACACACACAGAATCTCCTTCAGTGGGAAGTATGAAGTGTTCTGATGGAGGAGGGAGCAAAATGCTCTGGGAGACTCTCTGTGTCTGCTGGGGATCAAGGAAAGCTTCTCAGAAGAGGTAATATTTGAAAGAAAAGTAGGAGTTCTCTAAGTGGTCAGACAGGAAGGGGCAGCCCAGGAAGAGAGACCTTGATGTGCAGAGATTCACTCTTCCCCAGCAGGCTAGAAGCTCCCTGGAGGGATTGTGTCTCTTCCAGAAGACTCTAAGCTTTTGAAAGGTAGAGTCTAGGAGCCTCTGTACACTTCTCCCAGACTGGGAGGGAGGATCTCCTGAGGGTAAGGTGGTATCTTCTATTTCTTTTGCTTATTGCTCCAAAGAAAAAGGCATTTATATTTTATTAAAAATTTTTTTTCAAAGTTTATTTATTTCTGAGAGGGGAGAGGGGCAGAGAGAGAGGGGGACAGAGGATCTGAAGTAGGCTCTGAGCTGATCGGCAGAGAGCCCGAACCATGAGATCATGACCTGAGCAGAAGTCAGACACCTAACCAACTGAGCCACCCAGGTGCCCCCAGAAAAAGGCATTTATATCTCTGCAAAGCCTGTTGGCTCTGCAAAAGCCGGGACCCTGCCTTATATGTATATGTATATGGCCTGCTCCTAGCCTACCTTTCTGGCCTTGGTGTCTCTCAACCTGTCCCGTTCCAGACCAGTCAATTCTTGGTGCCCTTTCTTTTCCACAGCTGTGCAGACTCAGAGTGCCCTCCAGGAGTGCTCTCGCTCATCCTCTAGCCACAAATTTACTCATCCTTTTTTTTTGGGGGGGTGCGCTTAGCTCAAGTTTTCCCCACTTTGCAACACGCTTCCTCACCTGAAGGTATATGTCTTAGCTCAAACTGCCTTACAGAATATCATAAACTGGGTGGCTTGAACAACAGGAATTTATTTCTCACAGTTCTGGGAAGTCCAAGGTCAAGGCACTAGCTGATTCGGTTCCCTGGTGAGTGCCCACTTCCCGGCTTGCAGAGGACTGCCTTCTTGCTGCAGTCTCACATGGTGGAGAGAGAGCTCTGGTATGCCTTTGCTGTCTTCAAATGGCATTAATCCCTTCATGGGGCCATACCCTCGTGACCCCATTAAAGCCAATTACCTCCCCAAAGCGCCACCTCCAAATACCATCACACTGGGGATTAGGACTTCGACATATGGATTTTGGGTGGACACAGATTTTCAGCCCACACAGCACGTATGTCTGTTATATGTAATTCAGATTTCCATGTTGTCTAGTTGTTTCAGGCATTTCTTCAACTTGACTGTAAGCTCCTCGAGGAGCAAACTGTAGATGGCAGTAATCGTGTGTTGACATACCTGCTGGTAACAACTACCTATTACAGGACCAAAACAGAGTTTACCCCCAAGGATCCCCAGCCTTTACCCTTCCTCTGCCACCAACAGAGTTTCTGTGGGCCTCTTTGGGCCCCAGCTGCTCTGTCAGGGGTAGTGGGTTGGAAGGGAAATTTGAAAGAAGCCCAAAAATCTCAGATTAACTTCCTTCAGAAGAGGCAGAGCATCCCTCCTGGGTGAAGGGGTGGAAGAGGATAAAAGGCAGAGAGGAGAGCAAGGAAAGCGGGGCGCCTGCAGGGGCTGGGTTTGATGAACACTAGGGGAGACCGAGGCACCATGGCCCAGCTGTGGGAGGTGGTGGGCGATGGAGGAACAAGACTCCAGGGAGCACTACCTTGTTTTGGGATTCTGAATGCCCTTTGAGATGCTTGGTAAGAACTGGAGCTGCATTTCCATGTTGTGGTGGCGATGGACTGATGTTTCCCCTGAATGCAGCACCATGCAGAGCTGGCTGCAGGGCGGCCCAATGTTAGCTGCATTACGCTGTCTTTTGGGGACCACCTGCCCTGGGGCCAGGAGCTACATTTACCTGAATTGTTTCCAGTTCTCGTAGCAACACAGCAAGTTCAGTGGTAGGAAAAGTCAGTTTACCAATGAGAAAACTGAAACACTGAGTTGGGGTGGGGAGAGAAGGGCTCTGGCCCTGACTTAGACCTCTAACCCTTGACCTCTAGCCCCAGAGCTCTAGCTTAGGCTGGGGCCACCATAGCCATTAAGCTCTGTTTTGTGGGAGATGTAGTAGGCTCATTAGGCTAGAAAATGATTCTATCAGCTCCACTCTGTCCATGGGGTCAAAGGTGGGCCAGGCCCAGGTCTCTGTGGCCATCAGAGCCCAGATGATGTGTGTGATTTGTTAGCAGGGGAAAGCCCTCCTGTGAAGGCTGAAATGGGAAGGAATGGTGGGGGTGTTCTGGAAGATATACAGAGAGAGGGGCTGGTAACTGGATTACTGATCATGAGGCCTTGTGCCCATGGGCAATCTCGACTGCACAGCCTGTGTATCAGCAAACTTCACCTGTTAGTGTGTGGGGCCCCTTTGGTGAGGGGAAACCTTACAACTAAGAATAACTTTATTTGAGGGTGAGAGCGAGGGCTTGGTTCAGCTCAGTATGGGAAGAATGGCCAGGGCTTGGAGGTCAGAAGATCTAGGTTCTGGCCCCCAAATTTGACTGTAGGAGATCTCCTAAATTTTGCCGTCTGCCTCAGTTTCTCCACTGATAAGTTGTGGATGCAAGAACCCCTTTTGCTCACCTCAGAGGATGCCACAGAAGCAATGGTGATTTGAGAAGTCAAGTCCACTGTTCTCATGTGAGCTTGGTGGAGTTTGGGGTCACAGTAACTCTTTAGAGGACCAGCCCATCACAGCTCACCCTGGGCATTTACAGCCCCATCAGGGTGGGTGTCATTAATGAGATCTCCAAGGGACAGGAAGGGGACCAGGCATGGTTGGAATCTGGGGAAAGACAGAGCTAGAAGAGGGGATCCTGGCTGATACAGGCTGTCATCCCTGCTATTCAGGACCCTGTGGGAGAAAGAATTCTTTGTCACCCCCTCCCCCTCTTTCAACTGACTTGGAAGCCCATAGTGAACAGTAATAGTAAAAAAAAGAAACAAAAAACCAGCAGTGTACCTTATTGAGGGCTTATCGTATGTCAATCACTATTCTAAGCACTTTACCTGGATTGGCCCATTTCTTCCTCAGAACAATCTTATGTAGAGGGTACTATTTGTAACCCCACATGGATGCAGGAACCAGAGCAGAGTCAGAGCTTGTAAGTGGTGGAGTCATGACTCAGTCTTGGATGGTCCAGGGCATGTATGAGTTATGCTGTCAGGAAGTAATCCTGAATCCTTTATACCTCAGAGCATTGGCTTTTCAGCTGAAGGGATCTCATTTCCCCCCTACATGCTAACACGAAGAAGAGGTCCTTTCCTCTCTCCCAAACAGAAGACCCAGATTTGAGTTCCTTCTGGCTGCTTATGTGTTCTTGGGCAAGTTAGTCCTTCTGTAAAATGGGGAGAACAAACATGTGTTGAGTGTCTATTATGTGCTACATTTAATTTAAGCCTCACCACCTTTTGAGATTGGCATTACTTCCTCCAATTTATAGCTGGGGAAGTTGAGGCACAGAGGGATTAAGCAAATTACCAAGGCCACATGAAACAGACTGAAATCGAACTTTGTCTGACTCTGGAGCTTATGCTTTTTCTGCTTCTCTTCATTCCTCAAAGTGTGATCCACAAGGCCTCAATTCTGGGGGTTGTCTATAAGTGTTACAAGAAAGAAAGAAAGAAAGAAAGAAAGAAAGAAAGAAAGAAAGAAAGAAAGAAAGAAAGAAAGAGAAAAGGAAGAGAAAAGGAAGAGAAAAGGAAGAGAAAAGGAAAGAAAAGAAAAGAAAAGAAAAGAAAAGAAAAGAAAAGAAAAGAAAAGAAAAGGGTTCTATGATCAACTGTGTTTAGGGAAGGCTATTTTCTTTCTTTCATTCTTTCTTTGTTTTTTAAGTAGGCTCCATGTCGGATGTGAGCCTTGAACTCACACCCCTGAGATCAAGAGTGGCATGCTCTACCGACCGAGCCAGTAGGAAAGACGATTCCAAAAGTTAAGTAGATTCCTTGCTGCAAGACTTCTCAGAGCCTTTATTATGCTGGTATGTATTGGGTAGTTCCAAGAGGAGAGCCTTGTTAGTATCGACTACTTTGCTGTGAAAATTTTTGTTGAGAAGAATCTTGTGGGAGAAATGTTCCCTGGAGTTCACTTTGGGAAATGGTATGCCTCACCCTGATACTTCCCCAATAACAATAGTGCCGACAACAGCATTAACAGTAACACTATGAAAGAGGTCATCACTATCGTGTTAGCTTTGTCTCAACTGCAATGATATTTTTCTGTCCATAATATTTTGGAGCTTCTTCAGAAAATGGCCCTTGTCCTTGCATCTAAGCACCCTACTTCCTTTCTTGAGCTCAGGGAGTTCAAGCCTGGGGGGCGCATTGATCTTTGTGCTTGCAGCTCTTCTCACCTCTAAGCCTTTGCCTGGGCTGTGCCTGTCTGTTGTCCTCCCTTCCTCTACATCCCTGCCTTGTTCATGCGGAAAACGAGAAAGGCATGGAGAGGGAAGTGATATGGCCAGGGGCACGTGGTGAGACAGGGATCCTGCGTCTCCTGCCACTCTTCCACAACTCACCTCCATGGGAGGTGGAGGACCAAGCACAAGGCTGCTCTGGGTCTCTCTCTGTCCTGTGATACCTGGTTTCTGTTATATACCGTGGAAAGCCAAGGAAGGGCTTTCTTTTGGCGTACCATATTTATTTTTTCAAAAATAGGTGTGTTGAGGGGCGCCTCGGTGGCTCAGTTGGTTAAGCATCTGACTCTTGACTTCAGCTCAGGTCATGATTTCTCGGTCCGTCCCACATCAGCTCTGTGCTGACAGTGTGGAGCCTGCTTGGGATTCTCTCTCCCTCTCTTTCTGCCCCTCCCCCGCTTGCTTTGTCTCTCTCTCTCTCTCTCTCTCTCAAACTAAATTAAAAAAAAAAGCAAGCCTTCTCCCTTACTTTTAAAAAAATTAGGTTTTATTGAGGTGTAATTTATATACCATGATATTCACCCATTATTATATTCATTTTTATTTTTATTTATTAATTTTTCTATGTTTATTTTTTATTTTTTTTTAATTTTTTTTAACGTTTATTTATTTTTGGGACAGAGAGAGACAGAGCATGAACGGGGGAGGGGCAGAGAGAGAGGATGACACAGAATCGGAAGCAGGCCCCAGGCTCTGAGCCATCAGCCCAGAGCCTGATGCGGGGCTCGAACTCACGCGGGGCTCGAACTCACGGACAGCGAGATTGTGACCTGAGCTGAAGTCGGACGCTTAACCCACTGAGCCACCCAGGCGCCCCTCTATGTTTATTTTTTAGAGACAGCACGTGTGTGTATGTGAGTGGGGGGGGGGCAGAGAGAGAGTGAGAATCCCAATCAGGGAGCCCAATGCGGGGTCGATCTCATGATCTCATGAACTCATGACTGAGATCATGACCTAAACAGAAATCGAGTCTGCCGCTTAACTGACTAAGCCACTCAGGTGCCCCTCATATTCATTTTGAAATTATTAATTAGAAAAATTTTTTACATAAGGAACACAAATCAACACACTAAACACCTGTGCAATCACCAACCACCTCAGAAGCAGAACATTTCCAGTGTCCAGGACTTCTGATTGTTAGACACGCTCCCGACTTCTAACCCCACAGAGGTTTATTTTTCAAAACTCGCCAACCTTTTCTTTCCTGCTTTCCTTCCTTTTCCTCTTCCTTCCTTCTTCCCTCCCTCCTTCCCTTCCTGTCTTTCTCTCCTTCCTCTCCCCCTTCACTTCCTTCTTCCTTTCTTAGTGGAGCTACTTCCAACTAGTTTATTTGAGGTTTAGAATAAGATGCACAGTAAGAGAGAATGTGAAAGCCTTCAACACGGTGCCTAGGGAGGCAGTGAGAGGTGGGATCAGGAGGAGAGAGGCCTGACCCCTAGATTGACCACTGACAGCCATGAGGCCCGGTGCCTGTGACTGAACCTCTCCAGGCCTCAGTTTCCTTCTCTGGGAAATGGGAATAATGACTGACTTCAAAGGGTGTTGGGAAAATTACATAAGATATTTTTACCTTATGCCTAGGAAGTGTTCACAGGGCGCCTGCATGTAGGAAGTGTCAGTAAGTTTCTGCCACATAACTACATTTCTTATTAAGATGAGACTTTGTGGACATGAGGTCTGCTGCCATTATTGAGCACCTACTGTGTGTTAGGGCTTTGCCTCTCATCTGCACGGCAATCTTGCAAGGAGAGATTTTTCTCCACTTTGCAGATGAGGAAATGAGGCCTGAAGAGGTAAATCCTGAAGACATAGATTTGGTAAGTGTTGGAGCTAAAGCTTGAACCCAAGGAGTTTGGCTGAGTGCCCGTGACCCTAACAACGGCGCCAGCCTTATATTCATGTCTCCTGGGCCACGGCCTTCCAAAGCCTCCTCAGGGCTGGTCTGTACCTGTGAGCCGAGTGCCATCTTTTGCTGTGGAATCTTTTGTCCACGGGGTTGCTCCTCTTGACAGGCAGAGCAGTCCTCCTGAGGTCAGAGGTGGGGTTCCGGGGATAGGATGAGTTGCCCAGAGCGGGGTATTCAGAGGGCTGCTTGGTAGTGGAGGGTTCAGACTGCCCTGGATGTAGGTAGTACTGGGGCATCCTGGAAGCATGACCTTCAGCTCAGGGAAGACTCAGCGTTCCGGGCAGGGGATGGCCCTGTGGGGTGGCCATATCTCACTAGCCTGGGGCATTGGGGAAGAGCAGCCCACACCCAGCAGCCTCTCCTTGTAGGGCCTCACAAGGTCGGGAGTGTGGAGGAGGGCCAGAAAGCCTAAAGACTCCTTTAGGTGGGGTGGGACCAAGGTGCTGTGATTTGTCCGCCACCCCTGCTGAACACTCAGTAAACACTGGGTCACAGGCGGGATTCCTGCTATGTCCCTTCCAACAGAGGGAGGGCTGGCCGGTCAGGGTCTGTGTCCTCTCCATCAGATGAGTTCCCTAGGCTGGTCCTGGGGCCCTGAGGCCTCCTTCCCACCCAACTCCTAGAACTCATGTCCCCTGGTGTGGCATCCCCAGCTGGTGTGTCAGCCAGCCCCCAACTTCTCGGTGGGCCTGGTGGGAGTGCTGACATCGCCTGCCCTCTTGCTGGCCCTGACCGTCCCTGCCCTGACCTCTGGGTTCCCCGGGGCCAGCCTGGACATCTGTATCCATCTTGCCCCAAACTCTGGAGATTCTGACACATTTCCTTTCATTGCTTCCAGCCATGTTATTTAAAGTAATTAACCTTAATTTATAAATTTTTATATCAAACTGCCTTTTAACTTTTAGAACTGGCAGGAGCGGCCTTATCCCTGGGCTCCTAATAGTTCTCCATTTAATCAAAATTCATCCATCAGGTTCCAGTGTTAAATCATCTTTTAATTGGGAGTTACATTCTGGTTAATAGTTTTATAATTCGCCTCCTCTAATAGTTTTTACCACAGGGATCTCTACTCCATTTTTCCTCACTCTATTATTGCCGCACACGGTTCTGCGGGGACGGCTTAGCCGGGCCCCGCCTCTCTGGCCTCTGCTGGCCGCCTCTTTTGTTCTTGGTGGTCTCATTAATTCCCGAGAAGAGTTCTCTTGCCTTCTCATTACGAGGGCACAAACTGCTCTCCTCGAGAGGTGCAGCTCTCTCACTGCCGTAGCTCTTGGAGCTGTGGCCCCCGCTGCCTCTCTCCAAGAGAAAGCCAGAGAGATGCAGAACCGGAGAGTGGGAGACAGAGACAGAAAGTCTGGGAATACCACAGAGAGACAATATGGAGAGGAAGGAGGGTTCTGGAGGCCGGAAGGTCAGGCCCACAGCAGACAGGCAGTTGATGGAGGAGAGACTAGCAAAGGAGTTTGCAAATGGACGCGGCCCCCCTGCACTGACTCTTTCCTGGCTCCTGCCCACCTCCCCTCAGCCATGCCCCCTTCCATCTGGGAGTCATGATGGAAGAAGGAAAGTGGCTCTGCCTGAGACCCCAGAGTGGCTGGGGCTGCGGGATTCCTGAAGGCAGGCATGGAAGTCTAGGGCCATTCCCCATTCCCTCTGGGCTGTTTCTATTGCTGCTCCTTGAAAATATTCGCAGAGAAGCCACCAGGCCTGCTGCTAGGAGGGCAGGCGGGAAAGGGGGAAAGGGCACGGAGACCACACAATGGGGTGGGAGTAGAATCAGGGAGGAGGGGAGTCTAGAGCAAGAAAAGAAAGGAGATAAAAGAGAAAGAGGGGAGAGAAAAGGAAAGAAAGGAGGACAGACAGACAGAGCAGGGGTGTGGAGAAGGTAGACTGCGGTGCTCCTGTCAGGGACCCCTGGACTGCAAGCAGACATAGCTGGTGGGCAAATGCACATACACAGTGTGCACACACACGTGCCCTGCAAACCCACATACTTGCAACAGTCCTGAAACAGACCTAGAAGACACTAGTGAGGGGCACTGCTGGGCTGGGGGCCAGGCCTGGGGCCTGTGGGTGGGGGTCTCTGAGAAGGTCTGTTGGGAGAGGGTGGCCAGAAAGGGTGAGGGAGGGGTCAGGGAGAGCTGGAAGCTGGGTACCCAGGGCCCAGGCTGAGGCCACAGATGTGGGTTTCCCTGGGGAGGGGACTTGGAGGCTGGTTCAACCATGAAGTCATGTCCTACTGAGTGTCTCTCCCCAAGCCCCTCCAGTTAGTGACTTTCCATCTCAGTGGGTCTCAGCCCTGACTGCATGCTGGAGTCACCCAGGGAGTGTTTAAAATCCCAATGTCCCGGCCCCACCTCCCACACTGTGTTGGTTTTAAAATATTTCCACAACAGGGCGGCTGAGTGGCTCAGTTGGTTAAGTGTCTGATTCTTGAGGTCATGATCTCAGGGTTTGTGAGTTTGAGCCCCACATCAGGCTCTGTGCTGACAGCGTGGAGCCTGTTTGGCATTCTCTCTCATTCTCTCTCTGCCCCTACCCAACTCATGCTCTCTCTCTCTCTCAAAATAAAAAAACTTAAAAAATTTTTTAAATATTTTCACAATTCCTTTGCTACTTCTCCCATCTAAAGATGAAATCAAGCTAGAATGTGGGCTCCTTCTAAGAAACAAAAAAAAGCAGAAGTGACAGTGTGCTTTAGGAGTTAGGGCATAAAAAGCACTGCGGTTTTCTCTTTGCCCTCCTTTGAATCACTCACTCAGAGAGAAGCCAGCTGCCATGTCACAGGGATGTGTAAGCAGCCCTATGGAGAGGCCCATGCGGCAAGAAACTGAAGCCTTCTGCTGCCAGCCAGGGGAGTGAGCCATCTCGAAAGCGGATCATCCAGCCACAGGCAAGCCTTCAGATGCCTGCAGCCCTGGTGGCCATCGAAACTACAACCTTGCGAGAGATCCTGAGTCAGGACCACCTGACCAGCTGCTCCCTCAAAATGCATGTGAGAGAAGAAACGTTGTTTCAAGGGGCTACATTTGGTGTGGAGGGAGGGGGGATTTGTTATGCAGCAATAGGCAACTAACACACGCTCACTCCTTCAGCTTCCCTGGCAGTGGGGCTGGACCCTGGTGTGTTTAAAATCTCCCCAGGTACCCCAGTGTGCACCCAGAGCTGAGAACCACTGCCCTAAGACCTGTGTGTGCTTCTGAGAGTGTATGTGCTGGCTGTGTGCACATGCCATGTGCATGTGTATGGGGGAGGCATTGTGTTACACACATTTGTCAGGATGTATAAGGGCCAGCACCCCTCCAGGGTGACCCCCTCTCAAAGTGAGTCAGTGCATGTGCCCCAGGTACCTGTGTCAGAGCCTGGCTCAAGAAGGTCTGGGGCATGGAAAGAGCCTTAGAGGTCTTGTGGCCGGACCCCTATGGGTCATTCACTGCTTCCTCTCTGTGAACCTTTGCTGAACCTCAGTTTCCCCATTTGGGGAATGGGAGCATATAGATCACCATTCTGCCCAGTCCTTGGAGGAGACAGTATTTGTGCTGGCTGTATGCCTCCTGGCCTTGAATTGGCAATATTTTGGTAGCACCAGGACTTTTGCTGTAATGGTTCTTGGTGTAATGAAATCTGACCTGCAGCCACACAGACATGAAATCAATCCAATGTGAGGCTTCTCTGTAGGGCTGGACCTGAAGGGGGAACATTCCTAAGAGGGGGACAATTTTAGTCATGGCTGCTTTAGGCTTTGGGATCTGAGACTAACAGTCTTGACCTCCTAAATGCCAACTGGCTCCAATCGGCAGGATGAGGAGCTGGTCTTCACGTGCCAGAGAGTGAAGATGTTGCTTCTGAAGCAGGAAGCAGAATAGTTTATTTCTTTTCAGCCGAGGTAGGCTGGCAGTTCCAGCTGAGTCTAGACCTCCCCTGGCTTTGTGTCCTTGGCTGAGCTTCTTACCCTTGCTAGGCTTCCGTTTTCTCATCTTTGAAGTGTGGAGGAGCAATATTCTCCCACCTTGTACATGTGACATACCGTGTCTCTTCCCTGGGGTGAAGAGCCTGTGAGGTTGGGAGAGGGGAGACTTTGCCTTGAGGAAGCCCCCCAGGGCTCCCAACAGTCTGTATACAGAACTGATTCCCAATACTGGCTGTTACTTGCTCTGTGACTTTAGGCAAGCCACTGCCGCTCTCTGGGCCTTGGTCATCATAGATAGGTAATAATGCATGCCTCATGGGGGTGTGAAGATGGAATAAGATGCTGTGTGGAGTGTGCCTTGCACGGTGTCTATAGCATCCAATAAAGGGCAGATTCGCTTTTTACAAGCCTCAGTCAAACTTTTTCAGGAGGAAATGGAAAACATGCTTTCTTTTCCATGGAAAATGGCTTCCCATTTCCACGGGGGCAGGGGGAGGAAGGGGAGAAGGAGGAGGAGAGCAGCATCTGTGGTGAGCCCACCATAGGCCCCAGGAGGGCTGTGCTCAGACTTCCAGCCCATTGTGGCATTTAAACCTCATGACCATGAGGATGATTGATCTCATTTTGCCGATGAGGAAACTGAGGTTCAGGAAGGTTAAGCAACTTCCTAGCTCAGTGTCATACTGTTAAGGAATATGGAACCAGGGCTGGGGCCTAGGCCCAGTGACTGCAAAGTCTGGGCTTTTTCATGGGTACTTGAGGGCTGGGAAAAGTCAAGGCTGTGGCCCTACCTGCTCCCAATGGGGCCTTTGACCTCATTTCTTGCTCTTTCCAGAGGCTGTCACCAAGGTAGAGGTGGGTAGGTGGAAGTGATGGTGGAAGAGTCAGTGAGAGGTGTCCAGGAGTGCCCTGGAGCTTGAAGGATTTAGGCTAGACTTTCAGGAAGAATACAGGTACTGAATGCTCAGGGTGGCTGCAAGGAGCCTATGGGGACTTCTCCCAGGGGCACTCAGAGACTATGAGGAGTTAGGCTCCCCTCACACACAGTCAGCCTGAGCTTGGGAGGAGAACAAAGGTTGGTTCTTTGGGGAGGCAGAGGTGTCGTTAGGTTGGCCTCTGCAGGGACCTGCCAGCCAATATTGGATGGACAGGCCACCTCTGATTTTGCTGGTGCAACTAGCTGGTCAAGTTCACAGGTTCCATACACCATTTGTAAGCAGAGTGACTTTGGACAAGCCACCTAACTCCCTGTGCCTCAGTTTTCTTATCTGTTAAAATAGGGAGAAGAAAATCTGTTTCATAGGTGGTGTGAGCATTAAATGAGATAAATCCTTTATAGCGTTTAGTCAACTGCTTAACACGAGAAAAATCACCCAGTACATGGTAATCACTGTTACGAATTGTCTGAGAAGGCAAGAGGAAACAGCACACTTTTTCAACCTGGAGTCCCACCTGGCAGTGCTGAGTGGCCTATCTTTTTTTTTTTTTAATCTTTTATTTTTATTTTTGAGAGAGAGAGAGAGAGACAAAGCACGAGCGGGGAAGGGGCAGAGAGAGAGGGAGACACAGGATCCGAAGCAGGCTCCAGTCTCTGTGGTCAGCACAGAGCCCGATGCAGGGCTTGAACCCACGAACTGTGAGAGCATGACCTGAGCCAAATGCCAAAGTCGGACGCTCAACCGACTGAGCCACCCAGGCACCCCTTGAGTGGCCTTAGTCCTGCCTCTCCCCTTCTGTGAGATCTTGAAAAAATCCACAAAACCTCTCTAGGCATCAGTTTCTTTAACTACCAGATAGGATCTCAGTCCTGCTCTTCTGGGGGCAGAGAGACATCAATGGCCAGAAATGTGTTATATATGCTCTGCGTTGGAGCAGACAGAGTCCATCCTTCATCCTATTCACATGGCATCCCTTATGGGGCTCCCCATAATAATCTTTGTCCTCACCCCCATAATAAATTGAAAAAACATTAATTTAACCCTCCTCTGGTGCTGGGCTCTGTGCCCATGTTACCAGTAGTACTTGTTGGGCACTAGCTCTGTGTTCTTAATGCTGCAGGACCATCCATAACCTGCACAAACCTGGGAGCAAGGACAATTATTGCTCCCCCTGTATAGATGAGGACGATGCAAGCTTTGGGCTCTTAGGTAACTTGTCCAAGATCACAGAGGAATACAGGCATCCAGCTATAACTCAAACACACCCCCTTATGCCTCCAAAGCTGCATTTCTCACTCCCTCCATTCTGTTACTTCCTGCTGGATCCACAGGGCACTCCTGGGAACTCAGGGTTATTGTCATTTCTACAAATGAGTAGCCAAGATTCCCAGAAGTTTAATGTCTTGTCCAATGCCCTTCCCCTGGCAGGTGGCCCAATCCAGGTATCTCTGACCCTGCGACCCTGCTCCCTCCTGCCCTAGTGATACCTCACCCCTGTGGGACACAGATGCCTTTGGTTCTAGGATCTGTTTTCCTATTTTCTTTGCTACCCTCTGTATCCCTGAGCAAGCCTTTGATTTCCAGTGATTCTGCGAGCTGGGGAGCTTTGTAACTTATAGAGTTGCTGAGGAAAGAGTTCTTGCCTGGGCCACGATCCCAGAACTGAGCTCTATGCGGTGACATCCAAGGATTGTTGAAGGAGTCACAGTCCCCACAGCACATTATCCGATGCTGACCCTTACCTTTGACAAGTAAACTCTCACTGAGCCCATTTCACAGATGAAACAGCTGTTGCTCAGAGAGCCTGAGTTGGACCTTGTCATCGAGGAGCTGGAGCAGCTGAGACTTGGCTGACTTGGCCAATGGACCTGACTGGCTCCAGTCTCTGGCAGAACAAGAGGTGAGTGCAGGGACAGAGAAAGAGTGGGGGAGTGGGGGAAGCGAAGTTCAAAGCAGAGCTGGCCCCTGGGGGTTTCAGGAGCCCCTTCGTGCTTGTGGGGGTCTGAAGAAGGGGACAGAGAGATCTGTTGGCACTTTCAGTGTCCTCAGCTGCTGGCGCCTCTCGGTGCCAGTGGGATTGGTTGCTGATTAGCCTCTTGGCCCACTCTGCTACCTTCCCAGTAGGGCTGTCCCTGAGCCCAGGGGTGATGGAACAACTGAGGTGATCAAGGGGGACCCAGCAGCAGAAGGGGAGCAGGGCAGAGAGGTTGTTCTCTTGAAATCTCAGGGCTTCTATCTCTGTCAGTTCGGGTGCGGTGCGGGAGGTGGGTGTTAGGGCCCCTCCAGCCCTTATAGAATGAAGTGTTTATTTTCCCCAGTGGGTAAAGCAGGCAGTGGAGGGTGGGGAAAGAGGAGAGGCAGAAGGAGTGGAAACTTGGAGAAACCCAGGGATGGAAGGAAAGAGACCATGGAGGCCCAGTGGCAGCCTGAAAGGGGGCTGCAGGTTGTGACTGGAAGGAGAGCTTGTGTCTCTGGAGTGCTGGTGAGGCTCCAGGGTCTCCATCTCTGTGGAGAAGAAATTGGAGTCTATTGCACAGGGAGAAGGCCCAGCTTTCTCTCAAATCCCTTTTGGGGACAGAGTGGGGGAGCAGGCAGGGCTTCTCCAGGCCAGGGACCCTCCCCTTCTCCTAGTTCAGATCCAGAGGCTCTCACTCCCTACCCCAGCACCTCCCACCTTCTGGCTTTGCACCTAGGAGAAGCCTCAGGTTCCTAGAACATGATTCTCAGGATAATGGGCTACCAGGCTTCAGCCTCACATCGAGATGGGGAAACTGAGTCCCTGGCAGGTTTGATTAGATGAGGTTGGGTTCATCTGAATTGTGGTTGAGTAGTGGCACAATCTAGAGTCCAGTGATGCCAAGTCCTGGCTGAGTTTTGGTCCTTATTATCCTTCTAAGAGGATGGAGGGACATATCCAAGCCCCTTTTTATCCCAACACCACACAGGGGACTTTCTGGGGGGAGTGAGTGAGCCTAAGAGGCAATGGGGGAGTGGAGGAAGGGCAGGATGCATTTATCAGCGGCCTCCGGGGGGGCGGGCATTTTATATACCTGCCCTTTTGACTCATCACCATCTGTGGGGCAGAAATTATGACTCCCATTTTACATGGGAGGAAAGCCAGACTTGGAAAGGTTAATTAAATGGCTCATGGTCGCTCAACCAGTGAGTGATAGCAATCAGGATTCGAATCCAGGTCTGGCCCCAAACCTGGATGCTTCCCATGCTGCTGTGTGCATGGGATTAGGAGTGGACATGGAGGGAGAGCAGCTGCCTTCAAACTGGGGCACAGGCCGGGAGTGGGGGGATTGCTGGTGTCCAACACAGCAGGGTGGGCAGATCCCTTGTGCACTCAGACCTGGAAAGCCTCAGCTAGAATCCTGGCTTTGTCGCTCCTCACCTGTGTTTGGCTGGGCGAGACCCTTCTCTTCTCTGAGCCACTCGAAGGAAGATGGGGCCCTGAGGTGTCTCCGGGATGTTTGGTAAGCAAATGAATGAAAAAGCAACTCAAAGTGTGAGGAGGAAGCCCATTTATTCTAACTTGGGTCTAAGGCTGAAGTGCCACCTTTGACTGGGGACAGCATCCCTGCAGGGACCCCACCCTGAATCTCTGTCCCTCTCAACCCACCTAAATGGGGTCCCCCAGCCCTCCCTGCACATCACGTGGACACCAAGAGACCCAGCTGATAGGCAGTGGGTGGGGGTGCACATACTGGTGGCCCCAATTCTGGGGGCTGTTTGTCACACTATGGCATCTCCTTCCCTATGAAGTCACCCTGAGATCTCTCTTTCTGCGCTAGGTTAGTTGCTGTTAATTAAACCAATTGTTGGACTTAATGCCCATCCCATTAACATGTCTCCTAGACCCATTAATCACCCACCAGTGGAAGAAGAGGGTGGGAGGTGCGGGTGGGGGCAGAGGGAGGATCCTGAAAATCGAGCCTGGCAAGCCTCAGGAAGAAAAGGGGCCTGAGAGACTCAAGCCCATCCCTTGTTCCCTTTGGGGAGTCCTGGAAGCTTCACTCCAGCCTCAGAATTCCCAAAGCCTGCTGCTGCTACATCCTGTGAGGTTCAACTGTGGCCTTTTGGCTGCCATGACCCTCGGGACCTCTTTACCATTCAGCTTCCCTGGGGCCTCCGGGGCAGGACTAGTGAAAGCAGAGGTGACTGCATGGGTTCAAGGGTGGGGGGGGCTAAGAGCTCATTCTGGGGGTCGGGAAGGAAGGCTGGATGGGAGTGAGGGTTCCTGCTGGAGAGCCAGAGTTATCCCCTCTCACCCATGCACATCCGTCCCAGTCCTGTTCCCTCTGCTGCTCCTTGGGGCCAGGTGGGGCTCCCCCAACACCTCGCCTCTCTGCTCAGGCTTTCCTGGGGCGGGTGGACCTAGAGGCAGATTCTGGGCCCGCAGGGGGATGCTCAGACCTCTGCTGGGCCTCCCCTTGGTGACTTCTTCCTTCCTGCCTCCCTCCTGGCAGACCTGCCCCCTCCTGGCAGTGTCAGGGGCCAGCTGGGGCAGGGAGGGAGCTAGGGTGGGGCCAGCAGAAGGTGCATAAATCATTATTGGCGAAGACCTCAGCCCTGAGCCGCCGGGTGGAGGCTGCTGCTCACGGTTCAGGCCAGGGCATAAATCATAATTCCCCTACAATAGATCCTTTTGCAGCCGCCATCAGGAAAACTGTGTTGGTTTTATCGATTTTTTGACACGGGGGCCTAGGCAGCGGGCGGCTCCTGAATCATTATGAAATGAAACTGATTAGGAATTCATGGAATACTAAATAAACTTTACGAGCCCGTTGTAAGTTTTTTGATGCATGGGGAGCGGAAAATGAAAACTAATGATATAAAAATTACACAGCGTGCTGAGTATTATTATACCGCTATTGATTTGTTTCAAACTGTACATCAAAATCGAAGAGGGCTAGGGCAGCTCCTGCAGCGATGCTGGGGGTGTTTGGACTCACTGGGGCTAGAAGACTTTTTTCCCTGTTTTTATTTATTTTTTTCTTTCTCCTTCCTCTATCCACCCTGCTCTGAAATCTGACTCCTTTCTCCCTCCCTCTGTTCTTCCAGAGAAGGCCCCAAGGGGTCACCTAGCCACCCACCCACTGAGCAGCCTCCCCCTCAGCTTGGAACCTGGACCCTGGCTCAACTTGAATTCCTGGCCTCCACTGGTCTTTTTCTCTGGAGCTGCATTTTCAGTCTGTGAGTTTTTCCTTTTCCCTTCTGCCTTTCCTTTGTCTCTGTAGGGGAGGACAGTGTGATTTGGGGAAAAGAGCTGAAGATCTGTTAGCATCTTGCTATGTGACCTTGGGCATGCCACTTTACCTCTCTGGATATCAAAGAGATTGGACTCATTAGATTGGGTTTCTCAAAGTATGGTCTGTTGACAGTCCACATGTCATCTTCAGGGCTTGTCAAAAATACTCATCTCTGGGCCCCTCCTTAGATGAAATGGCTCTGAATCTTGGGAAGGGGATCTGGGAATCTGCATTTTACTAAATACCCCACGTGATTCCCATGCATGTTTGATGTGTACAATGAGTACAGTGACATGTCTGACCCACTTATCCCTTGGGGTTATCAGAAGTGGCCTTAAAACTGTGAACATCACCCTCTGTGTTAGGCAGCTTTTGCTAGTTTATGATGCAGTAACAAACAATCTTCAAGTCTCACTGGCTTATAGGAACAAAGTTAATTTTTTGCTTACAGCCCATGACATTTGTGGCTCAGCTCTATGTATCTTCATTCTGGGTTTTAGACCGAAAAAGCAGTCCCAATCAAAGACATGTAATTCCAGGGGCACCTGGGTGGCTCAGTCAGTTGAGCGTCCAACTTCAGCTCAGGTCACGGTCTCACGATTTGTGGGTTCGAGCCCCGCGTTGGGCTCTGTGCTGACAGCTCAGAGCCTGGAGCATGCTTCAGATTCTGTGTCCCCCTCTCTCTCTGCCCACCCCTACTTGTGCTCTGTCTCTCTCTGTCTTTCAAAAATGAATGAACATAAAAAGAAAAAAAGACATGTTATTCCAGTGGCAGAGAGAAAAGAGCAAGAAAGATGGTGGAAATACGTGACATTGTTGAAGTTTTTGCTTGGATGTGGCATATGTCACTTCTGCTCCTACTCCATTTGCTGAAAGGAGTCATATCCTCAAGTCCAATGTCAATGGAGCAGAAAGTACACTTCTTCCAATGGAGGGTGGGTACCAGGGAGAGGCCCCATAGGGATAAGTTGGGAGAGAAGGCTGTGGATATTGTAATATATGATACCACACCCTCCTGGTTTGGTCTTGGGTCCAGGCTTTGCCAGGATTTGGGGTCCAGCATCTTATTTGGATGGACTGGCGGGATTTGACCCAGTGCAATTAGGAATGGTGCTGGTGCTTTACAGGTGTGCCCATGCTACACAATCATGTGTCTCTGTGACAGTTGTCGACGGACTTCTTCTGCCTGCTCTGATTCTGGCCTTTCTCTCAGGGCTCCTCTGTGGGCATGCTTCAGCCCTTTGTCTCTCTTTGTTTCCTTCAATTCTGCTTCCCTGCTGGAGAGGCCTGTAAACACCCACCCTGGCTCCTCAATGGAACTGCTGTAACAATTAAAATCCTCTTGTAAGAAATGTCCTTTAACCTCTAAGTTCAGAATATAAATTTAGGTTTTGTGTATTGGATTTTCTTAAAGTGGAACACACACAGTAGCTTTCTTTTTAGCAAGTGCCTGACTTTTTCACAAGAGATACGGAAGTTATCTCTTTTGCTCATTGTTCTTGTTAGGTTCAACTTCATATCAGCCTGAGTCTCAGAAAGGTTGAACTCTCGCCCTGGACACATAGTGTATCATTCCCAGAATCACATTATTGCCCATCTCTGGGCATCCCCATATATACCTGATGTACAGGGATCACTTGTGGCAGGGTGGGGGGTACTGTATTGATTTGGGTCCAGGAGATGTCAAAGATGTGAATGGCACAAGTCCTTGGGGACCTCAGTATCTCTCTGAGGACACAGAAACGTACACACACATACGCTCACTACATATACACTTTGCATACAAACCTTTTTACAACTAGACAAAATGGATCACACAATGGTCCAGAAAGAACACAGGAGTAAGAGTCTTAAGGTTTGAGTTCAAATCTCAGTTCTGCTCCTAACTATCTCAGAGGCTTTGGATAAATCATTTTTTTTTCTTCTTCTTTTTTTTAATCGCCTGAGTAACATTTTTTTAAAGATGTTTGTTTATTTTTGAGAGAATCAGTGTGAGTGAGGGAGGGGCAGAGGCGGGGACAGATGATCTGAAGCAGGCTCTGTGCTGACAGCAGAGAGCCCGATGCAGGCTTGAATTCACAAACCAAGAGATCATGACCTGAGCCAAAGTCGGATGCTTGACCAACTGAGCCACCCAGGCGTCCACTTTTTTTTTTTTTTTTAATCTGTGATTCAGTTTTCTCCCCTGCCAAAGATGGATTTGGACTCAATCCATTTGAGGTTCCTTCCAGAAGATTAGAGTGGGCAGAGATTAACACAGTGGCACAAACCCCATAAGATACTGATACCTGTATCAGTCCCAACTCTTTTCAGTTTGGGGAAAGAGGCTGGTGGAAACCTAAACTCAAAACTGGCTTAAGCATTAAGGAGGTTATTGACTACTCAAGAGTCCAAAGGATTCTTCAGGCGCAGTGTGGTCCAGAAGTTCAGACCATATTATCAAATCTCTTTTTTTTCTCAGATCCTCTCGCCTTCTCTAGGCTGTTTTCTTTCTCAGGCATGCTTTCTACTCATGGTGACAAAATGGCTGCCAGTAGCACTAGGCCCACATTCTAATGGTTCAACAAAGGAAGTTTCTTCTTCCCAACAGTAACAGTAAGATTCTTAAGACTGAATTTCATTGGCCCAGCTTAGGTCACATGCCCGCTTATACACCAGTCACTACTCATTGTAGGAGACAAATGCAGGCTCCCTAGAAAGCTTGAGGTACAGTTTCAAAAAAGAGAGATTCTGGGCAGATAAATGCCACACATGTCCATTGAAGTCCCCAAGGGAAGTAACAGTGGCGTGGGTGGAGTGGGGGCAGAATAGGTGAGGCTCTTCTGGCCCTATATCATGTCTGGAACTTTGGAGACAGGATAAAGCCCAAAGCTGGGGCTGAGGAGTCCTTCTTGTGTCAGGGGAGCTTGGAGCCAGCAGTACAGCATGGAAGCTGTCCTGGAGAAAGGGAAAGAGCACCCCATCTTCACCAGCACCATCCTCATTTCTATAAAAGCATGGTTGCTGAGTCATGAACAATGCTGGGCTCTAAAGTTCCACACCTGTATTCACATCCAACTTTACTTCTTCCCAGCTGTGTGACCCTCAGCCAATCCCCAACTCTTTGGAGCCCTGTTTCTGAGGATTGAGTGAGAAAATGTAAGTCCTGGCCCCATCCTGGCTCCTGGAAGCTGCTCAGGTAAGACTCTCTTGCCCTCTGGCTCTAGATCTTGCCCCAGATTCCTCCCAGGTTCTGAATTGATTTGTCTGCTGTTCTCCTCTCTGGTTTTTGACTGAAGCCAGGACCACATCACATACACGCTTGTTGCCAGCCTTGGCACCCTGCCTGGCGCATGGTCTCAGCCCACAGAAGGCTGTGGAATACCATAACAAGGAGCATCGGATTGGGTGATCCCCCACGCGTGGAGCCTGAATGCAGCTGGGCCCACGTCAGCCTCCTCTGTATCCCTCTGCTCGCGCTGTAGCACGTATCACAGGTGTATCCAATACCCAGAGCGCAGGCAAACAGAGTGGATTTACTGCAGTTTTCACGTGAAGACAGGGGCACAGTTGGCATCACATGCCATACCCCAACCTCATCATACCACCCACGGGTCTTCTCTGTCCTCTTCTTCCAGATACCACTCTTCCCTTCCCCTCCCATCTCAGTTTTTTTTTTAATGTTTATTTATTTTTGAGAGTGAGAGAGAAGAAAGAGAGAGCGAGCAGTGGAGGGGCAGAGAGAGAGGAAGAAGGAGAATCCCGAGCAGCCTCCACAATGTCAGCACAGAGCCTGACTCAAGGCTTGATCCCACGAACTGTGAGCTCATGCCCGGAGCCGAAATCAAGAGTCGGACACTTAAACAACTGAACCACCCAGGTGCCCCTCCAATCTCAGTTTCTTAAACAAACACAAAATTCAAATACTTATTTTGTATGCACACGGCAAAAGAAAAGCCTGATAGGACACAGACCACCTAGCCCCATTCAACCTGCTTCACCCCCTTGTTTTCACTGTGGGCAACCACCAGGCCTCTGTGTTCCTGCATGCCCAATAGCCTCTCAAGCTGTCCCCCATGTTGATTCCCTGAGGCTCAGAGAGGGGATGTGACTTGCCCCATGTCACCCAGTCCTTATGCAGGGTTCCTCCCACTGTGCCCCAGGTTGCATTGGGGGGGGGGGTCTAGGCTTGGCCCCCCTCCCATACCCATTTGCCCCTGTGCATGGAGATGTGGGATGGGGCAGGATTGCTCCTGGCTGGCTCCCTTTGTGGCGTTTGGGGTGATACACACACTGAATTTAGATGTGGCTCTGAGCGGGTCGTTCATTCATTCCTGACCATATCGACTGCAGAATTGAGTGCTACAAGTAAGAAGGAGTTTAGCTATTATTCTCCTACTGATTTGATTTAATGTTTGGTTTATTCCTGTCCCTCCCCACCTTCTCCTCATCAGTTTGACATTTGCATAGTGTTTCCCTGCAGTTTTGTCGAACACACGGTTTTTCCGGTAACTCCCTGCTTTGGCTTCAGTGGTTTTTTTGCGGGGGAGTTCGGAGCCCACTGAGGCCTCTTCTTGCTTCACTACCCTGAACTTTCCCTTTCCACCTGCTGTGGGGAGGGGCACATAAATAACCAGATTTCTCTGGTTCTTGCCCCTTTGTGAGCCTCTAAGATTCCCACAGCCTAGTAGCCTTCAAGTGTTTGAGTGTCCTGCGTGGGTGGGGGTGGGGATGTCTAAGAGTGCTCCTAAAGAAGTCTGCCCCCCACAATGGGGAACCTCGGCCCCCTTCACCAGACACCTCTGCCAATGCCTTGAAACCCTTAGGGTGACAGAGCTGCCCAGTGGTGAGGTGGTGTGTTCTGTCCCTAGTAACCCTCGATGCTGCTTTCTGTGAGAGGCGTCCCACCCTGTCAGGCCTCAGGGCTTATGGAAACCATGGTTGTCTTCGTTCAGCATCGCCCAGAAGCAGATCCCACGACAAGGATCAATGGAGGTGAAAGGGATATTGGGGAGTGGGTGGGATGTGCAACAGGGAAGGATACCCCCATGGGCAGTTGAGCTTAATCCCACCCAGCTCTCCAAGTTGCCTAACATGCCTAAACTGCTGGGGTGAGTACCCCAGGGATGAGGGAGGGTACAGGTGGGAGCCCCCCTCCCCACTAGAAGGCTGTTGAGCTGAGAAAGGACCCAGTAGGGACAGGGAGGTCTTGGACAGAAATCTGCAGATTCCAGAGTTCCAACTCCTGTGCCTGGACTCCTCTCTTCAGCTGGCCCTAGAGCAGAGCCAGAACCAGTGGGGTGAGGTTGCAGGGAAGCAGCTAGATGCTCAAGAGGAGGCCAGCACATAGGCAAATTCGTCAGCAATAGGATGATTAAAAGTGATCAGGCAGAGGTTGAAGGATCACCTACCCAGGGAAGCCATTGGCAGAAAGCAGGGAGCTGGCATGCATTAGACACCTACTGTGTATCAGTCCTGGATATATGGGGGTAGAATGCAAGCTCCTTAAAGGCTGGGGTCCATGCCATGTTTTATTTCTCCTTATATTCTCAGTGCTTAACATTATGCTTGGCTTCTGGTCAGAATCCCTGGAATAACAGAAAAAAATAGCTACCATTCACCTACTAGGTACTAAGTGCCTTATATTCATTGTAGTGAATCCTAATGACAATCACTTTTGGTAGATACTATTATTCCCATTTTACAGATAAGGAAACTGAGGCACAATGGGGTTAAATGATTTGCCTGGGGTCAAACAGCTAAGTGAAAAATCAGGATTTGAACTCAGGTCCGTCTGCCTTTTAAGTGCCTGATTTTCACCCTCCTTTGTGGTATGTTCCTGCGCTGGAAGGTAAGTCAGACTACAGATGTCCTTGGAAGGTCCTCCAACCTCTGAGGTTCTGTCTTGTTAGCTGCCATCCCCCTCAGCCCCCCACCAACTGCAAAGAAAAGGAAAAGTCCTTTCCTCCCCCTCAGGTGGCTTGTGGCGGATTACTTAGCGCTTGACACGGCGTGTCTCTGTGTCACTGTTCCCGGGCGGAATTAAATCAGGACAGGAAAATATTAATTTGGAGTTGGGGATGGAGGCCGCTCCTTTCCAATTACTCTCCACCCCGTCAGGCTTATCCTGGCGCAAACAAGGAAGGAGGCTGGATTAATTGCTTTGGACTCTGCCCCACTCCAGTCCCAATTACTGGGCCGGCTTGGCTCCCAGCATTATGAAGCGCACTGCTGTGCGGGAAATTGTGTGAAATTTTAACGGATTTTCAGGCGCAATAATGGAGCACAGGATTCGGGGCCAGCATTCGCCGGGCGGCGGGGCCCTCTGTGCCTCGGCTGAGGTTAAGCTGTTTGGGTTTCTTTGTGTATTAAAGGATCATCTGGTTAACCCCAAAGCCCAGGGCCACCAGAATGGTTCAGACCCTGACCCTGCAGAGGTGGGGTGGGCCCCAGGAGGACGAAGCCCACTGCCTTGATAATAATACCACTTTCTGAGCTGTACCTGTGCCAGGTGCTTAGCTACAACATCTGTAAGCTTCATCCTCTAAAGTGCTTTTTTTCTCCTCATCTTACAAAGGAAGAAAAGGGGATGCAGAGAGGTTCAGTAATTTGCATAAGGTTACCTTGTGACTTAGTGACAAAGTCAACATCTGAACCCAGGTCTGTCTCCAAAGTTACCCTGCTTTCTGGCACCTCTTCCATCCCTCACCTTCTATCCCTTCTTCTTCAGGATGCATTATACATGTGTCTCTCCCACCACACTTGAGCTTCAAGTGTACATCGTCCTTTCTTATTCTGTCTCTGCAACTTCAGCCACTGTCAGGGGACTTGGCACACAACAGGTGCTCACGGGAGGTTTACTGAACTGCACTGAACTTGGCCAAGCTCCTCAACTCCAGCATTTGTTAATGGAATGAAGGGAGTGGGCTGATGCAACCGGAGACATCTCCAAGTCAGTGAGAACTAGCCCCATTTGAGCCCATCCGGAACCCGCAGGAGGGAGTGCGTCTCCAACCCTACCGTGTACAGGTGCTAAGTGTCTCTCATGTAGAGTTTCTGTTAATCCTCACCATGACCTTAAGAGATAGGTGGCGTCACTCACATCTGAGAGATGTAGAAATGAGGCTCAGAGAGGTGAGTGGACTTGTCTGATAAAGCTAGTAAAGGATGGCCTGATGTGCCTAAGTCTGGAGCCCCGTGGCTTTGATTAGCCAGAGCTGGAAAGGCTGGGGCATGGGTTTCCAGCTTCAGGGTTTCCACATCTTTTACAGCCATGGCACCTGTGGTTTAAACAGTAAACAGAATTCCACCTGCAGGTTTACTAAGTCAAGCTAGTAAAAGTGGAAATGCTCTGGGAAAAGAGGGACACTGGGACCCTGTATGGCAGCAGAGCAGTTGGGGGATAAGGACAGAGCTGGCAAGAGGGATGACACTTGGAAGAAGGGATGGTGGATTGGAGCCTGGGGACATAAGCGCTATGTAGCTCACAAATCAGACTCTGGTGGGGTCCCCACTTGGAAAGAGACTCCGACTTGAGTGGCGGGGGCCCAAAGAGGAGAACCCTGCAGACAAGGAGGGTGGTGGGGGAGTGAGGGCCGGGCACGCTGTGCTCATCATTAGCTGTCCGATTCTCACCTGCCCCTTTTAGCAAAAGAAGAATTAATTATGTGCAGGGGATGCCCCCTTAATGGCTATCATTTAGTTTAATTTAAGAAACAGGCCTCCCCGCAACACCCCCTCAGCCAGCAGCACCACCAATGGCAGCTGCATTGATTAATAGCCTCCTGGATACAGGAGAGCAGTGGTTCTCAAACTGGAGCGTGCCTCAGAATCTCTTGGAGGGCTCATTAAAACATGGTTCACTCGGCCCCACCCCTGGGTGGTGTGCAATAATCTGCATTTTTAACAAGTTCCCAGGTAATGCTGTTGTCACTGGGCTGGGGAACACACTTTGGAAATCACTGTAATGGAGACAGGGTTTCTTGTAGTGCCATCCCAGCACTTGAGAACTCTGTGCCTCCCCTGCCCCTGCCCCCAGGGGCCATCTAATCTAATGGGTGAGGGACATAGCCGTCTCTGCCATTTTGCACCCCTCAAGTGTACCCTTTCCTCCAAAGATGTGTTAAGACAAGTGCATTTTCTCAGCATCGCCACGGCCCCTACCCTGGGCGTTTCTGTTCCACAGAGGAATGGAGGAATGCCAAGGGCTTGATTCTCTGACCAATCCGCCTAGATGCAGCCCCTCTTAGGCTGGATTTGGGGGGCTTAAGAAAGATCACTTTCCCGAGGGAAGCTGGGCCCTGTTCTGCAGGCCCTGGGCTCCTGCCCATCAGGTGAGAGAGGTCAGGCAGTGGCAGGAGGGGGCCTATGATTGGAGGCTTAATTGTGGCTTCAGGACACTCCTACCCCACCCCCAACCCCATGGATCTGGCTCTGCAGGCTTTGCCAGGACTACAATCCAGAGAGCCTGTTTGTACCTGTGTCAAGGCGAGCTCAGGAAACCTAATTAGCTGGTTTGGTGCTTTATAATTAGGTCCTTTAAAAGAATTCATAGGTGGTGATAATAGGCCATTTAGAAATCTGTTAAGCTTCGGGGGAAGTTTAAGGGAAACCTTGTAACCATGTGCACATTTGCTTTCTCTTTCCCTCCATGCCACTTCCTTCTACTTTTCTCTGTTCTTCCTGATTCTTCCTTCCGCCCTCTTTCCCCATCTGCATCCTCAGAGTTAGTCTGACTCCTCCGCTGTGCTAAATGCTGAGACCTTTTGATTGCCACTCCAGTCAGGCAGTGGCACACACTGATTCCATTAATCCTCCCTGCAGCCCTTGGAGCAGGGTACTGTCATTATCCCCATTTGACAGGCGAGGGCAAAAAGGTGGGACAACTCCTCCGAATCTACACGCCCTTAAGTAGCTGAACTAGAAGTTGACTTCGGACAGTCTTGGCTCTTAATCCCTCACTGAGCCTCACTTTCCTCAGCCGGCATCACCCTGTCCATCCACGGCCCCCATCCTCCTTGCTCTAGTGCTTCCCGCCAGGCTGGCTGAGCTGAAGTTTTACAAATCACATTCCTGTTTTCTCAGAGAATTGGTGCCAGGGTTTCAGAGCTAACTTCAGATGAGTCTGTAATGGACAATGGCTTCTAATACATTTTGCTTCCCTAGCAACTCTTCTCACTTGGATTCCTGCCAAGGTAGGGGGGTGGAAGGAGCAGGTTGAATGCTTCTCTCCGCCTGCCTCCTCCATCCTTCCTCCCTCCTTCCTTCTTCCTCCTCCCTCCCTTCCTTTCTTCCTACCATCCTCCTTTCCTTCCTTCCCTATGCTGGGCCTAAGGAGCTAAAGATGAAGTCAGCCAGTTTCTAGCTGAGGAGCCTCCATATCTGCGTTAGACACCCCACCTCTGTCCCATCACCCTGTGTGTTTCCTTCAGAGTACTTGTCATCACATGAAATTCTCTCCAAGATTTGCTCACTTCTTCATTTACTTGTTTATTACCTATCTCTCCCCATCAGAATGCAAGGGCCATCGGGGGGGCAATGACAGGTCTATATGTATCTGATTCCCTGGGGCCTAGCACAGAGCAGGACTCAATTCATAGTATTGAACCTGATCTTCAGTTTCCTTATCTATAAAATGGGGATAAAAATGTCTCCTCCACAGGGCAGTGAAGTGCCTGGCACACAACAAGTGATTTGCAAATGTCAGTGCCCTCACTCCGGTCTCCTGTTCCCCTGCAGGTAAGCACTGCAGTGCCCAGAGAAGTTCTGGTACTTTAAGAACCCTTTGATGACTCCCCCTTTTTTTTTTAGTAATACAAAGAATTTTTCTGTAAAGCAAATGAGTCCTCCTAGATTTATCTACTTTGGAAATTGGGTGTTTTTGTTTGTTTTGGGCTTTCTTAAAGTGGGCCAACTGAGTGTGTATAACTATAGAAACATATAAATGAAACATATATTAGTACCTTGTTACAGTAGTTCATGATTATGCAGATTCTAAGAGAGCAGGCTCAAATTATGCCTCCTTGAAGCATAACCATGACTGCAGAGATATAAAAGTCGGATACAGAACTGCTGCTCTGGAGCATGGCTGGCAGAGAACTTGCACTGAGACAGAGCTGAGATCCTCCACTTAGTAGCTGCATGACCAGTGGGCAAGTTACTGAATCTCTCCAAGACTAAGTTTTCTCTTCTGTAAACTGAAGAGGGGGGTAATATTTATATCTACCTTATAGCACAACAACCATAGTAAATGAGGCCATGAAATCAATCATTTATTGAATGAAAGCTTATTGAACAATCCTTTAATGTTTATTTATTTTTTAGAGAGAGACAGAGACAGAGAGAGAGAGAGAGAGTGGGGGAGGAGCAGAGAGAGAAGGAGACAGAAGGTGTGGAGCTGGCTCTAGGCTGAAAGTGGGGCTTGAACTCACAAACTGTGAGATCATGATCTGAGCCAAAGTCAGATTCTTAACTGACTGAGCCACCCAGGCGCCCCACTGAACAATTTCTATATGCCCAGCACTGTTCTGAGCTTTTGTGATTCAGCAGTAAGAAAGACATTCACTGCCCCATGGGGCTTACATTCTAGTGGGAATAATGCATGTGAAGCCAGCTCAGTGAGCACTGGCCGGGAAGGTGACTGTGTTCAGAGTGGTTCTACAGTGACATGGCTTACAGATGCAGGTCTACATCTCCCCTTTCTCTGGGAGAAGAGGTACATGTGGCTGGATACATCTCTCTGTAATTGACCTATGGTGGGAGATGGCCTTGCTCCTCTCTTTCATAAGGCTTGGATTCTTTGTGTGTGTATTTTGGGAATGAGTGGGTGTGGGAGAATGTGTGGCATTCAGTAGACAGGTCTCAATCTTGTTTTTCCTAGCCCCTGTTCATATACAACTTATTTCTCTCTCTCTCTTATGCACGCTTCACCTTCCATGCTCTGCTTTGGCTTGCTCTGTTCCCTACTCCCAGACCACTTTCTTCCTGACTCTGTAAACTCCACCCACCCTTCAAGATCCTCCCTCATGAAGTTGTCCCTGCATCCTCAGCTGGGAGAAATCCCTTCCTTGACTCTCCATCTTCCTCCTTTCCATGGCTTGTGTCTCTTTCCTCCCAATATCCCTTGGCTTGTTTCTGTTCCCTTTGTGGGCTGTGAACTCTTTCAGGACTAGACCCTGTTCTGTTCATCTCTGTGTCCTCTGTACTGCATTGCCTTACTTGAAATAGATTCCCAACAAACATTTCTTAGGCAATTAAACAAGTGTATGGCTCAGCAGATTTATTTAGCATCATCAGACTTTACTTTTTCTGAGGGTGGGAGATCTGAGGCAGGGGCCTTATGTGAAGCAATAACAACCTTTTTTTTTTTTTTTTTTTTTGCCTGTGTGCAGAAGCACCCTTAGGTATGCTACAACTTGCTTCTCTGTGCACTCTTCACACGCATCCACAGAGCCTGGGCAGTTGTCTTGGGTGTGTATGTGTGTGTGGGGGTATGGTGGCAGCCCAGTGCCCAGTGATGGATGAGGGGGGTGGAGGTGACTTTCCCAGGGGAAGATTAGCGCCTGGCAGCTATGATTTGTCTCATGCCCTCCTGTCCTTTTGCTGGGCCCCACTGCAGAGTCATTCATTACAGAGACTGCTGTCACAGGGCTGGGGGCAGGGGCTGAAGCAATGTGTGTGTGTGTGTGGGGGGGGTGGCCGGTTGGACCCCTCTCCCAGACTCTCATGTCAGAGACCAGAGCCCTCTCTGTGGGCACACAGCAATCCCCTGGAGGTGTAAAGAAGAGGAACAAGTTGCAATTTGCCTTTTAGAACATACCCCTGCACCCGAGGGGCGGCACTGTGTGATGGGGTGGGGAGGAGTGCTCATTCATTCATTCATTCATTCACTTTTCAAATAATTTCACAAAGTGCCCACCAGAACTTCAAGGAACTCACCATTTCTGGAGGAAGGCAGGAATGTAAACAGATAGTGTGAGGAGGGCAATAGTCTGCTGAGTCAGGTGTTCTCCACCCTGGGGGACCTAAGGGCAAGGGAGAAGCCACAGGGAATGGTGCAAAGAGCATTGAACGTGGAGGATGAAAATTTAGTCCTGAGTCTTGGCTTTATTACTTACTAGTGTTATGGCCTTGGATGAATCACTTCAAACCTGCTTCAAGCCTCAGTGCCTGCATCTATAAAATGGGGCCAATAATATGTCCTCCATCCATAAGGCTGTTTTAAAAGTGAAAATGCTGTCAAAGTCCTTTTTAAATTGGAAGGTGCCATATAGCCGTGTGAGATCATTGCTTCCTCCATTCTGCTGCTGGGATGGCGGTAGGGGTGGGGAGGAGCAGGGGGTAGGTACAGGGCAGCCAGATGAGACTACAAGAAAAAATAATACAGTGCCCCCATGTATTTATACAGCCCTCTACAGTTTACAACACAGTTTTACACTCTTATATTTCTTGGTCCTTACAAAAACCTTGCAAGCCAGGTCAAGGCAGGCATTATTAACTCCCATTTTGCAGGGCAGGAAGAAACTCTGAGGATAAATGGACCTTTGCTCAAGGTCCCTCAGTTAGTAGGTGGATGAGCTAGGACTGGAATCCTGTTCTTTCTGATACTCAGGCCTCTGTGCTTTTTCCCTGTTTCTACACACCAGAGTTTCTCCTCTTTGGTAACAGCCTCCATTCATCTCTGCTTCAGTCTGGGTGGCATTACCCCCACCCTCTAAGACCCTCCTCCCATGAATTAGTACAGCGACTTCCCCATTCCCCACATCTGCATTGTGCCAACTCATGACCACTTCTGGACACAATGGTGCCAGGGAATGGGGGATAAGTGGAGAAGGATCTGTAGGTTTGAGCGTTAGAGGAGAAGAGGACAAGCTGAGATTTTCCAAAATCTCTCATCCAAATCTGGCATGCTGACTGCTAAATTAGTATGGTAGGGGGAGAAGGAGAAAGCTGAGGAGAGAAGGAGGAAAGAAAAGGCAGGAAAGAAAAAAGAAAGGAAAGGAAAGGAAAGGAAAGGAAAGGAAAGGAAAGGGAAAAGGAAGTTGGGTTGGAGAGCATGAAGAGGGAATAAGGGGAGGGAGAAAATACAAGAGAATGGGGAATGAGACCAAAAGGAATATGGGAGAGTGAGGAGGCAAGGGGAGAAAGGGGGAAGGGCTGAGGCCTAGGAGGCTGGGAGGGCGTTGGGGGAGGGCCAGCTCCACTCTGGCAAGGGGTGGGAGATTGAAGGCTGAATCTCAGCAGGCTGTGGAGGAGAGGAATAAGTCATAAACGCTGTGGGAGCAAAGGTCAAATATAGACTGATGGCTCCATTGTTTCCCAGCCTGTGAGGAGGACCCTGTTGGGGGTTGCTAAGATGCTTAACCCTTCCCTGTCCTGATTTTTGATGGTGAGCCTGGCATTGGGATGCAGATTGAGAAAAGTACCTGTGTGTCAGGGGTGAAGATTGTGGGGTTAGAATTAGGGTGGGACAGAGACCCCACAGGTTTGGGACTGGATCTTGGGAGAAGAGACTCAAGGGCCCTCTCCACTTCAATTCATAAGAGGTAAATAAAACCATACCACTTCTCTTTTTCTACTCATGATAGTTCTCTTTTGCATGCCTGTGGGGGCAGATTTCCTAGGAGAGAAGGAAGTTACTGGAAAATGATTCTTGAGTAACACAACAACAACAACAGCAACAAAAACAACAACAATAATAAATAGTATTAACACTAAAAAATAAATATTTACTATACTAGATCATAAAAACAAAACTAGCATCAATTAGTATTTATCATGAACACATTAATGTGTTATTATATGCGCAGTGTTTATGGTTTCCACTAACTTTAACAAACATAATATTATTCAAATCTAACAATCCTGTGTGATTGGCCTTATCATTACTGTTTGCCACTAAAGGAATTGATGCTTGGACTTTTATCCACATTCTGCCAGTTAGCAGCTTTTCAAATACTAATCCACAATCTTTCTGCTATCCACAACTTTCCTTGGGCAGTATCTTAGCCACTATAGAGGGGGAAAAGAGGGACTTTGAGGACATATTTGGTTACGAAATATCTCTCACTCGTTGGGAAAGCCAAAGAGTGGGGAGAGAGGATAATGTCCATCTATGGGACAGGACTTCAGCACCACTGACAGTTCCAAGACTTAGGTGCCCTGGCCCCTCTCGCCAGTCAGCTTTGCATAACCCGCCTTCTTCCAAGGAGGGGTCCATCCCCAGACCCCTTGGGCCCTCCCCAGGGAAGAGCTGGGGGCTGGATGTCAACTCCTCAAGCGCTGTAACCACCCCCAGCCCCCCCACTCCCGCACCAATGATGTATAGACTGACAAAGGACTTAATGCTGTGAATACATAAAGCGGCGGAGGCTTGGGCGGTGGAGGGTGACAGCTGCCCTTTAATGCTTGGCTTTTTAAAGATCATGGTAGAGTTCAGAAAGTATAGTCATGAGGTTTAATGATTTAATGGGGACGACTGGGGAGCAAAAATAGTTACTGCGCCCTGGGGAAAAGTGACTCCTCATACATATTACTTTAGCCTAATGGCCTATAACGCCCTCCCCCCCGCGCCCACAGGGGGAGTCACGCTACATAGCCGCTGTAATACCGAATGGCCTGATTAAATGCATATTAAACAATACTAAATTGGGGAAAAAAAAGGCAGAGGCGGTGCTAAATGTATTTATTCCGTTCTGGGGTGGGGGGAGGATGTGGCTTCTCCTCTGGTGTTGGGTGGAAGAGGTCCTCCTTCTAACCTGCTTCTCGAAAGATGTGGTGTCCCAGTGGGATCCTGAGGGAGGTGGGAACCTTGGTTCTTTGGGAGGAGTTTATGGAGGGAAACACCTCCAAAAATGGGGGGACATATGAGGTTTTGAGGGTCCGAAATGCCAGGAGTAAGAAGGGCGAGCCAGACCCACCATCCCAAGAGAGACTATATGGTTCCCAGCTTGGAGACTTGTCCACAGAAATGTGGTTTGATTCTAACCAGTTGTTTTTGAGAGGCTGCTTTTCTGTAGGTTCTGGGGGGTACTCTGTGGGGAGCCCAATGGGATGGCCTCTTTACCTGTAAACCATTTCCCCACAACCTTCCAACCATGATCACCAGTTTCTAAGATCTCTGGTTAGGCTAGAATGAGAATACAGCCTCAGTTCTCCAATGTACCTGTGTTCTAGAGACCATAAATGTGGATTAGAGTCACTTGGGGAGGTTAAAATGCCAGGGTCTTGGGGTTATATCTCAAGAGATTCTGATTTAATTGGCCCTGATGCAGCCCAAGTGTTGGTATTTTATAAAAGCTATCCAGGTGATTCCAATGTGCATCCAAAGTTGAGAATCACTTCAGTGGAGTGTCAGAGCTGGGAGATTCTTTGGAAAACACCTGGTTAAAGTTCCTTATTCACAAATGAGGAGTTGATGCTCAGAGAGGCCATGACTTTTCCAAGGTCCATAGGAATGGACTAGGCTCTTGTTTGCCAGCCCAATGCTCCCTTCCTTTCTTATGGTAGAATGAACAGGGCCAGTGTCAGGAGCAGTGACTATGAAAAGTCAGCATCCTGGCTCTGTAACTGTCTGCCCCTGACAGGACAAAGCCAAATATGAGCCAGGTAGACCTAAGACAGCATCTCCTCCACTGGGCTCAAGGAAGAGGGATTCTTTGTTTGGTCACTCAGCCCTGTCTGAGATGCTAACACACATGGGTCTTCTGATCCCAAGAACCTTCCAGATTACCTATCTGGCCTCAGGTACCCTATGTCCTGCTGACCTATTGGCATGAAGAACATGGACCGTGGAGCCAAGCTGCTTAGATATAAATCTTGGACCTGCCATTTATTATTGGTGCAGCTTTGGGCAAGCTAATCCGTATGTGCTTCAGTTTTCTCATCTACAAAATGGGATATGAAAGTACTGACCTCATAAGGTTGGTGTAAGGATTAAATAAGTTAATACATGTAAAAGTACTTAGAACAGTGTCTGGCATACAGCAACTGTTATGTAAGTGATAGCTATTGTTGATTTAACATTTTATTTATTTATTTATTAAAAAAAATTTTTTTTCAACGTTTATTCATTTTTTTTTGGGACAGAGAGAGACAGAGCATGAACGGGGGAGGGGCAGAGAGAGAGGGAGACACAGAATTGGAAACAGGCTCCAGGCTCTGAGCCATCAGCCCAGAGCCCGACGCGGGGCTCGAACTCACGGACCGCGAGATCGTGACCTGGCTGAAGTCGGACGCTTAACCGACTGCGCCACCCAGGCGCCCCAGACTGAAATTCATTAAATTGTTGGTGTACTTATATATGCTATTAAAATTTCTCAAGGATGGATTCTAGGGTCTGTACCTCAGGGATTTTTTTTTCTCTTAGGTCCTGAGTGGCTCAGGTCCTGGTCAGGACCCAGGTAAGATCAGATGTTGCCTTTCCCCGAAGAGGAGAAGAAAAACTTTGAAGCTTGGATGACGATGGGGTAAGAAGGCCAGGAATGTAAAAACCCAGTTCTAGGCAGCATGCCAGGATGAAGGCTCTGCCTGTCCTGTTAGAGTGTTTGAGACACTTCAGAGTACCAACGTAGATGGTGATGACTGCTAGACTTAAAAAAGCCCACTGGTGAGTGAGTATTAAATAGAGCCCTGCCAGTTAAGCGTCCGACTTCGACTCAGGTCACGATCTCGCAGTCCATGAGTTCGAGCCCCGCATCGGGCTCTGGGCTGATGGCTCGGAGCCTGGAGCCTGCTTCCAATTCTGTGTCTCCCTCTCTCTCTGCCCCTCCCCTGTTCATGCTCTGTCTCTCTCTGTCTCAAAAATAAATAAGCGTTAAAAAAAAATTTTTTTTTAATTTTTAAATAGAGCCCTGCTTCTGGCTTCCTGGTGGTAATACAGAGGAATGGGTTGTGCATGAGTGTGCATTCATCTTTTTACTTGCCTATAGCCTAACTTTGTTGAGATACAATAGTATTTCCAACCAGGCTGCTGGGTGCAGGGATACGGGCCCAGAAACCATCCAAGGCATGGGCTACAGTCCACAGTGCTCTTCACCCGCTCCTGGCAATCACCTGCCCCTTGTGCCTTGGGGAGAATGACTGCGGGGAAGACACAATCTTCTCAGACTAGCTTCTCTACTTTGGGTTGTGTGATATACAGGACTCTCTCAGAGTGGCCTTTCCTGCCTCATCTCTAGTAATGACCCTTTCCAAGCCTTCTGTCCTGAACAGCAGAACACTGTCCCTCATTGGTGTTTCCCTTAGATACCTCTAATCTCGGGGCACCTGGCTGGCTCAGTCAGTGGAGCATGTGATTCTTGATCTCAGGGTTGTGAGTTTGAGCCCCATGTTGGGTGTAGAGATTACTTAAAAATAAAATATTTTTTCTTATTTTTTAATTTATTTTTATTATTTTTAATATGAAATTTATTGTCAAATTGGTTTCCATACAACACACAGTGCTCACCCCAATAGGTGCCCTCCTCAATACCCATCACCCACACTCCCCTCCCTCCCACCCCCATCAACCCTCAGATTGTTCTCAGTTTTTAAGAGTCTTTTATGGTTTGGCTCCCAAAAATAAAATATTTTTGAAAAAGTTACCTCTAGTCTTGGCTCATCAAATTCTGCCCACCCTGCAAAGCCTAGGTTGAATACCGTTACCTATAGCAAGTGTCCCCTAATGGAATGGGCTTTCTCTGTCTTAACCACTTTATAGTGTTTATACTTCCGCCTCTGACTGCTCTTATTACAAACTGCATTGTACCATAGTTACCTGGGCTCTTCCTGGCTCAGCCGTATACTGTACTATACTCTATGCTTCTGGAGGGCATGGGGCCTTGCCTAACCAATCTGTGTGTACCCCACTCTGTAAAATCGAATGCAGAATTTATCCCAGAATTAGCATATATTGTTAGATGTATGAAGGGTTGAGTGAATGAGTGAGTCTTCTTACTTATCAAACCTCACATTAAGTAAGAATGCATGAGGGGTGCCTGGGAGTTAGCATCTAACTCCTGGTTTTGGCTCAGGTTATGATCTCATGGTTTGTGGGATTGAGCCCCAAGCAGGGCTTGCACTGGGCATGGAGCCTGCTTAGGATTCTCTCTCTCTCTCTCTCTCTCTCTCTCTCTCTCTCTCCCTCTCCCCCCACCACTCAAAATAAATAAATAAACTTTTTTAAAGAAAAAAAAAAGTAAGGATGCATGAATTAGCTTTCCTAGACCTGGTCAGAAAGGCTTGGAAGGGGTGGAAAACATCCTACCAGGGCAGTAAGTGGCAGAAAGCCCTCAGTTCCAACCCTAGACCATGCCTTTGGGGGAGGAAAGGGGAAAGGAAAATTGATTGATTCCTCCTTCTTATTCCACAGACACTCCTCCACACACTCACACACTGTCACACAGACAGACCTCACTACCTGCCTTCCTGCCTTTTTCCTCCCTCAACTGCATTTTAAATAAATGCCCATTAAAAAAATCCTCCTCTTCCCATCACTACATGAGCCAGACCCTCCCACCCCCAGGTCCCTGACGCTCTTAGATTTTCCTGCTGCCACGTTCCACCCTGAGCCATGTCTTCTAGTATTTTGCTTTCAAATTGTGTCTCCTGCCATTTGTGCCACATTTAAAATGCTAACAGTACAGAATGTCATTTACAGAACCGGGGCGTTTGCTCCGGAAAATTAATTTGACTTATTCCTTCTGCCTGTTCCTATCTCCAGGCCAATATTATGCTACTCATTCTACAAGAGTAATACTTAATGAATAGGACTATTAATAATGTCAAGGTCCGCGGGGGCCTGGCGGCTAACGGATAGGCGTAGACGGAAGGAACCCATCACCTGACTCCTGGTTTAATGTCCCATGAAAATATCAGGCACTGCAGTGTAATTATGGAGCAGGGAGAGGCGAGTGGATGACGACCCAGAGTTTCTTAAATATTTTTCAAATTAGTTGATGCTTTCCTTTTGGGGTGGAGGATGCTTGTCTTCCCCCACCCCCACCCATTTTTAGTTCTGGTATAGAAGAGGAGGTGGACTTGTTTTTATTAAACACACATACACACACACACACACACACACACACACACACACACACGCACACACAGAAAACAATGTAAAATACAGAGATGCTAATAGCTGTTCTCACCCCAACACGTTGAGACACTTGGGTATGAGAGGGAGAAGGATGGCTTAGGTTTTCATTTATTGAAAAAAAAAAAAGAAAAGTAGAATGAGATAATCTGATTTACAAAGAGAACCCCAATGATCCTTCTTTCTTCTATTCACCTCCCCCTTCCCCAGTACATGCAGAGTCACAGAGCTAACAGGGGCTTCTAGAGAGAATGTGAGTCCCCTGCAGGCCTAGACTCCCCTCCCCATCCCCACTACCCACAGTCCTAAATACACATGGAGAGGGAAGAACGTCCCTTGGTATACTACTTCTTCTTTGCTTGAAGCCTGATTTCTTTCAAGCCCCGAGATTGTGGTGCACATGGCCACTTTTATAGAAATGGATCAGCAGTGTTGGGCAGGAGTGTGGGGCAAGGGAGGGACGGGGGGGGGACAGGACTGGGGGTGAGGGACTTGGGGTGTCAGTCTCACCTCATGTGTAGAAAGGGGATGAGAATATCTGTCATTCAGGATAGCGGTGAGGCCATGAGATAATGGGCATGAAGGGCCTGGGGCTGTGGCTGGCACATGAAGGGGGCTGATAATGTTAGTTTTTTTGTCCAGTTCACAGATGGCACAGTCAGTCTCAAACAGGCAGGAACCAAGCATCTCTCCTTGGTGCAGGGGTGAACAAAGGATACACACCTCTTGCCTGGGGAGGAGTAATGTATGGGAGCTTTCAGTGTAGTATGGGAACCCCTGCCCTTTAGGGGTCCCCATACTCCTATGAAGAAGTCATAACTCCTGAGTCTTGTCAGGCCCTTAGTCTTGTAGGACAGACTCAGCCTCTGACCTGAGAGACTTCTGGTTTGTTGGAAGAACACCTGTTCTTGAGGGGATTCCAAGGAACCATAGTACCTATTGTGGGTGTGTGTGTGTGTGGGGGGGGAGTCTTATGAGAGAGCTCCAGCCTCTTACCAGAGGGGAATAGAGAAACCCAGCTTCTGATTAGGGTGGAGGCCTTTGAATCTGGTCAGGGAAGCTGAGCTCCTACTCTTGAGGAAACCCTAGTCTGATAGAGGAGACACAGACTCTTGGTGGGGGGCTCCCTGTTTGATGGTGGAGACAATTCTCACCCAGGGAGCTCTAAATCTGGTGATACATGTCTAATCCTGACATAGTAAAATCCCAGTCTAATGGGGGAGACAAAGTACCTCTTGGAGAGATTTCAGTCTGATGAGACCAAAGAAGGCCCCTCTGATGGGAGGTACCAGAAACCATCTTCAGACCATCACAGACCTCTTGGCTTTAGGGAGTGCCAATATGATCAAGAAGACGCTTTTTTTCTGCAGTGACAGATCTCCCAGTCTTATTGAAGAGACATAGAACCCACTCTGGGACAGCTTTACCCTGACAGGGATGGTGGGGCAAGTAAAGGCAGGCAAACTGCTGAAATCCCAAAGGAGAATCACACACCATTCAGCTTAGTTGGGGGGAAATCAACCCAAGCCCATCAACATGGTAGATACCCTGGGAAGCTGAGCCTGCCAAACTGGAAACCTGGCCGGTTGGCTGCTTTCCTCAGTGCCTGGAGCCTCCCTTTTCAGCACCACGGCCAGCGGCTGTGCACCACGGCGCTGCTCTCGCGCTGGGTGGGCTTCATGACCCGGCCAGTCTGCGTGTCTCTCCGCCCACAGGGACCCCAGGCTTGAAGGGCAGGCGTCCAGGGTGAGTGAGAGGCTATGGGGCGCCTCCCTCGCGCCTCTCTCCGTGAGTATCTGTCTCCCCCATGCGTCCACAGCTCCTAACAGAGGCGTCAGGAGTGCGTGTCAGCATCTCCCTCCTGCACGTCTGGGCCAGCTCCTGATCCCACGAAAATGAGGGGACATTTACCCCATCTCCTCTCCCACTGCAGGGTTAGAAAAGGTCAAGCCTTCCTCTTGGGGTCAGAAGGACTGGTCTCTCTGAAGGCCTAGGGGTGTGTGTGTGTGTGTGTGTGTGTGTGTGTGTGTGTAAGGGTGTTGCTTTGAACAGTCATCTTACTATTCATGTCTTCTTGGGACACTTGCAGGGCTGACTGGGAGAGGAACAGCCTCCTGAGCTCTGCTTGCCCTGCACACAGGGTCGATATCAAGCCTGAGTCTACCTCTGATCTCAAATGCTCCCCATACCCCCCAATCTGGAACTGTGTGGGGGAAGAGTCTTAGGAGAATCCTGTGCAAGAACCCTGAGGGGCTCATCCCATGCCAACTTAAGATCAGGAGATCAGGGCCTCTATAGTTACTCTGTGTCCAGGCTTTCCTCCTCATTTTGTCTCCATCACATGGCCCTTACCATCTTCCACAAAAGACATGTTCATGGCCCCTGCTGCTTTCTGCACCTGAATCTTAAGAGATCCAAGTGGTCCAACTAGACCCCTATTATTTCACTACTCATCCCCCCAGCCTCTCAGAAGAAAGGTAAAACGCTGATGGACCTGGACATAGACACCCCATCTCCACTCCTGCCTCCATCCTCATAAAAGGCAAATATAGAATCAGCAAAAAGAAAAAAGAAGGCCAAATAAAAAGTAATAAAGTAATCCAATTAATAATTATTCTGATGGACTCATCAGAATTCACAGCTTGGCCAAGGAAAGAGTAGAAGGAGGGGGTCAGGGAGGACAAACGTGGGGGGCGCCTTCTTGTCCCTCACCCTCAGGTGAGAGTAAAAGAGCCTCCTGCCAAGTTCTCGTTTTCTTGCTTGCTCCTTTTTTTTTTATTTTTTTTATGGGGCATCCTGAGTGTAAAAAATATGACTTGCCTTTATGGTGCTCCAACAGGAATGAAGCTATAAAATTATGAACAGTTTTTATGACGGCTATTCGGGGGATGCTTTTATATTGATGGTATACAGCCTGAATCTGTCTTTTTTGCATCCCACCCCCCTTCCCTGGGTGGGGAGGGGAAGTCTGTGTAACTATTTTTCATGCATTTAATATATTAATTATCCGGTAAATGCTCCCCAGGCTGTGCTCGGGACATTGGAGAGTGACAGGTTCTCAGCGAGCCTCCAAAGGCAGCGCATCAGCCTGCAGTGTATTATGTCGGCGAGGTCAGGGTGGGGTTAATGTAACTTTTTATTTGCTGATTTTTCATAGGCGGGAGCAAAGCTGGGATGGAGGGAGGGAGGGAGAGGGAGGGAGAGAGGAAGGAGGGGAGGGAGGAGAAGGTGCCAGGAGAGCAGAGATAATGGTGAGGCAGATCTCTCCACCCCCAGTTCACCTCTGTCAATGCCAGGAGGTTTGATTAGGTAGGAAAGGAGCAGTGGCCTCTCCTGGCTGGCTCTGTCTCCCAATGACACACATCCCTGGTGACACTTTTGAGCGCTCATTGCTGCTGCTTTCACTCTATGCTATGGGCTCAGTTTCACTATTTGACTCCTCCCTACTCTGTGAAACCAAAACCCAGGATCTTGAGCCTGGAAAAAACCTATAAGGTTACATGGGGAGTGTCTGGCTGACTTTGGCTTGCAGCTCTCAGATGGGTACTTGTACACAGACACTTGCACACTGCCATGTGGACTTGTGCACACACATGGCTTTGTCATATGGTTCGCACTGTCCCTCATGCTCTCACACATCAAATTCTCACATAGACCCCTTATCTATTCACAAAGTACAGCTTCTGTTGATTAAATAAGGGGAGCAAGAAATGGGTCCCACTGGCCACAATTTCTTATCTCTGTCACGACACCAGCTGCCTTGTGTCTAGAGCTGAGACCCCATCCACCCTGCAAGAAAGAAAAACCGCAAGACAATCAGCACAATTACCGCCAGGGTAAGGGGTGGTCCACAGTGCCAAATGCCAAGGTCCTCCCTGAGTCTGTGTGTGTTCCAGGTCTCGTGAGGGTGAAGGTTGTTGCTTGGACCAAAAGGGGACCTCTCTATCCTTGGCCTCCTGCCCCTGGCCCTCCATCTGCCAGCCCCAAGAGGGCAGCACAGCTGGGTCTTCTCTGCTTTTACTCGTCTGTGATCCTGAGTACCTGACTCCTGGTCCCCCAATATTTGGAGCCTCTATTTTTGCTTTTGTACATTTTTAAATATAAAAATTTCTAATCACTCATAAAAGTATAGATATTGTTATTATTATTTTGTTGGTATAGATACTTTTGTGTGTCAAGGCAGCACAAGGGCTGCTCTTGCTGAACCAGGAGTCCAGATGCTGGGGTTCAGGGCCTCAGCTCTGCTTAGAGGTGTTGTGTGATGTCCCCTTTTTCCTTCACCAAAGATGGTAGGAAGGGTGAATACTTCTGAGACCCCACAGACCTAGCCATCCTTGTCCCGGGTGGCACTGAAGCCAGTGTGTGTGTATGTATGTACGTAGGAATGAGCCCTACCCCTTCCATGGAGAGAAGTTACGAGTTTGAGTCCTAGAGATATAGATATGAGTCTGAGTTCAGGTTCTTGCGTTGCTATTTCCTGCTTTATGATCTGGGGAGAGTTTCTTCACTGCTTTCAGGCTCAGTCTTCCCATCTGTTTATTGGGGAGTAATTATATTGGGAGTGAAACCTTATAGGAATGTTGTAAAGAATGAAGAAGTTAATACGTGTAAGGTGCTTTGCTCAGTGCCTCTTATAGACACTTTTGCTATTGTTATCATGATTATTATTTAGATTCTACTCATTTCCACCTACCCATATTATCTACAACCCAACCTCTATGAGACACCTACCCCTCCAAAGATTTGCAGATTCTTCATTGCAAGTGACTATTTCCTCTTAGGCACTTGGTCTGAGTTGTGGCATATTGTGAATAGGTATATATGGTGATATCCAGTTATGGTCCAAACATCCCAGCAGGCTTAGCACGCATCTGCCTTTGTTATTTATTTATTTATTTATTTATTTAAATTAATTAATTTATTTTTGAGAGAGAGAGAGAGAGAGAGGGAGAGGGAGAAGCAGAGAGAGAGAGAGAGAGAGAGAGAGAGAGAGAGAGACAGAGGAAACAAGAGGGGGAGGGGCAGAGAGGGGAACAGAGGATCCAAAGCAGGCTCCGTGCTGACAGCAGAGAACTCGACACAGGGCTCGAACTTGTGAACTGCAAGATCATGACCTGAGATGCTTTAACCAATTGACCCATCCAGGCACCCCTGCCTTTGTTATTTTAATAAGCTAGCATAGGGTGGAGAATGAAAGAGCCACCATCACTGGCACCTGTTGAGAGCTGAGGGTGTCATGTGTATTACCTGCTTAATTTTTCCCAGTGACCACAGAAGTATATAATATTATTAAACTATCTCACTGGTGAGGGGCCTGAGGATCAGGGACATTCAGTCAATGACATGCCAGCCTGAGGTCACCCAGCTGGTAAGAACTATGGTCAGGATTCAAGGACACCCTACTCTGAAGCTCATATTCTTCCCATTCCCTCAGGCTGCCTCTCACTCTGTTTTTAAAATGATACATCAAACAAAAGCAGTGATAACAATTCGGCAAGTATACGTGCCTACAATCTGGTGGGCACTGGTGAGGGGCTTATAAGAAAGAGATGTTGTTGGAGGAGATGTTGTTGGACTCCTCCTGGTGGAGTCTGGAGGACTTCAGGGAGATAAGACTTTTATTTTATTTTATTTTATTTTATTTTATTTTATTTTATTTTATTTTATTTTATTTTATTTTATTTTATTTTATTTTATATTTTATTTTAACATTTGTTTATTTTGAGAGAGACAGAGACAGTGTGAATGAGGGAGGGGCAGAGAGGTAGGGAGAGAGAGAGAATCCCAAGCAGGCTCCATGTTGTCAGCACAGAGCCCAACGTAGGGCTCAAACCCATGAAACTGAAACCATGAGGTCATGACCTGAGCCAAAACCAAGAGTCAGATGCTTAACTGACTGAGCCACCCAGGTGCCCCAATAAGACATTTGGTAATAGAAATAGTTGTGGTACCCCTATTACTACTGTGCTACTAATAACAGTGTCAGCAACAACCAGAATAATTCTTGTGTAGTCTGTGGTGGGCATTTCTCCCAGAACATTATCCCACAAAGACTCATTTTATCCTTATACCCTCACAAGATAGGTACTGTTATTACCTACTGGTCTATAGATGAGGAAACTGGAGGGCAGAGAAGTGAAGGTGCAGAGAGCTTGCCCAACTAGCAAGTGGAAGATTCTGGAACCAAGACAGCCTGACCCCAGAGGTGAAACTCTTAAGCTTGTAACCTGTCATGTGCCAGAGACCTGTCTTTTCATAGGTCCCTCACCAGTTTGGGATCCTTATTCCCATTTAAGTGTATATATATTTTGAGCCCTTAAAAATTTGTTTTATCTGGGTGCAAGTATTTAATAAAGTATTTTAAGTGTCATGTTTCTCATAATAATGGTTCTAAGAATAGTAGTTAACATTTGAGGATCTACTATGTCCCAGGCATTGTGTCAAAGGTTTTACCCTACATTACCTCATTTAAAAAAAAAGTTTATTTGTTTATTTTGAGAGAAAGAGCACGTGTGCGTGTGCACATGTGAGTGGGGAAGGGGCAGAGAGAGAGAGAGAAGGAGAGAGAGTATCCCAAGCAGGCTCTGCACTGTCAGTACAGAGCCTGGCATGGGGCTGAATCTCACAAACAGTGAGATCACAACCTGTGCCAAAATCAAGAGTGGGACCTTTAAGTGAGCCACCCAGGCACCCCTACATTACCTCATTTAATTTTCTCAACAACCTCATGAGGTGGGTACTGTGATTTTCCCCATTTTGCAGATGAGAAACTGAGGTTTTGAAGAGGTTAAGCAATTCGCCCAAAGTTACACAACAGGTGGTGGAACCAAAACTTAAGCACAGGCAGTCTGTCTCCAGAAACTTGAGCTAATAATTCAAAGCTCCTAATAATAAGGAAGAAGCTTGTAGAGTCAAAGGCATCAGTCAGGTGCCTGTTTCCTCTCTCCATCCCAATTGCACACCCCCCCACTTCCTCTCTCCTCCTGAGAGAGCTATGAGGTAGGGTTTTCCCAGAAACATAAATATACATACGGATTTTTTTCCCATGAATGTGATCATTTTGTTGTATTATTCTATAGGTTACTTTCCCCTCCCCCTCATTTGATGTCAGTATATGTAGAGCCATTTTATTCTTTTGACTTCTAATATTACCCAAATTCTCCCATTGATGGACATGTGGGTTGTTTCCAATTTTTAAATATTGAATGTAATGAGCAGTGCTTCTCGGAGCATTCTAATACAGACGTTTTATGTCCATGTGCTCAATACCTACAAGTGGAACTGTTGAATGGAACAGAATGTGCCTTTAAAATGCTTATAGTTGTTGCCAAACTGTCCTCCAAAACAGCTATATGCTCTCCATCCCAAGCATGAGATGATGACCATCACCTTATAGCCTTGCCACTAATAGCTATTATACCTCTTTTATTCCTCATTTTTCTTTAGCTGACAATATGAAAAAAAACTTTGTTGTTTTAGTTTCCTTGATTACTACTGAGATTGGGGAACTTAATATTTATTTGCTATTTTTTCTATCTTCTTTGCCCCTTTTACATCTCATCTATGCATAGCCTTTGCCCATCTTTTTATTGGGTTGGGGACTTAAAGTTTTTTATAACATTATTTTTCTGAGTATGAAGGTAACACATTCTAAAGAAGAACATTAGAAACAGACAATCATAAAGGAAAAATAGATATCACATATAAGCTCACCACCCTGAGATACCACTTGACAACATATTGATGCATTTTTGCCACTTTTTTTCCTATGCACATATACGTGCTTCTTACCCTCACTCTTAGCATAGCATGGTATATACAATCTTGTACTCTTTTTCCCACTTGACATCATAAAGGGCACATTTCCCTGTGTTGTTAAATATTTTAAACACAATTTTCATGTTTGCTAGTATTGATCAGATTGACATGTCAAAATTTACTGAACCATTATTCTAATTGCTATATAGGTTGCTTCCAGTTTTTCACTATTATAAATAATGCTATAGTGAACATCTTTATACATAAATCTCTGCCCCCAGCTCTGATTATTTCCTTAGGATAGATGCCTTGAAGTGGAATTACTGGGTCAAAGGGTATAAATTTTTAAAGATTTTTGATCCATATTGCCAAATTGCTTTCTAGAAGGGTTATATCAATTTACATCCCCACTAGCCATGTAGGAGACATACATTTGAGTGCACACATTATAATTAAAAAACAAACTTTTCAATTGGGAGGTAATTGTATCTCATTATTGTCTTTATCATCATTGTCTCTTGCAGTGACATTAAACATATTTTCTATACCTCTCAGCCATGAATTGTCTGTCCATGTTCTTTGCCCACTTTCTATTGGACTTATTTTCTCCATTTTTTTAGACAAAGAAACTGACACTCTGAGTAGTCAAGTAACCTTCCCACAATTACACAGCTGGCAAGAGGCAGAGCCAGAATCCAAACCTCTCCTACTCCAAATCCCCAGCTCTTGTACCATGCTCTTTCTCCTTTGCTCTAGAGCAAGAGAATGCAAACCACTGCTCAGCCTGCTGTTTTTGTAAATGAAATTATTGGAAACCAGCCATGCCCATATATGTACTATCATCTGTGGCTGCTTTTGCGCTACAATGGCAGAGTCTCATAGTTCATATGTGGGGCCATATGGCCCACAAAGGCTAAAGTATTTACTATCTGGTTTTACAGAAATGTTTCACAGAAGATATTTGCCGACCCCTGATCCAGAGCAACACCGTATGCCACATTTAGTAACAGCCACAGTTTAAAAAGAAACAGGTGAGGGGCTCCTAGGAGGCTTAGTTGAGCATCTGTCCTTGATTTCAGCTCAGGTCATGCTCCCAGAGTCATGGGATCGAGCCCTGCGTTGGGGTCCATGCTGAGCGTGGGGCCTGCTTGGGATTCTTTCTCCCTTGCCTCTCTCCCCCGCTCATGCACTCTCTGTCTCTCTCTCTCTCTCTCTCAAAAAAAAAAAAAAAAAAGAAAGAAAGAAAGAAAAGAAAAAAAACAGGTGGAACTGATTTTTAGTATACTTTGCTTAATATAATGAAGATATTATCATTTCAACATGCAATCAACATAAAAATTAATGAGATATTTTACAATTTTTTGTACTGTCTTTGAAATCTGTTTTGTATTTTGTACTTAGAACACATCTCCATGCAGACTAGCCAAATTTCAAGTTTTCAGTAGCTACTTATGACTAGTAGCTTACCATATGGGACAGCGCAGCTTGAAAGCCCCAATTTTTTTCATCTGTGAAATAGAAACAATGCTAATATCATTCACTTCACAGGGCTGTTGCAAGACTTGAATGAAAGGCTATATGTGCGCGCAGTTTGTAAGGCACTGCATACATGCAATGGGCTATGATTATAATCATGGGGGATCCAGGGATGATTTGTCTTACTTGCTGAAGGATGGGTAGGAATTTGATAGGCAGTGAAGGTAGTTGTTGCCAAGGATAGTTCAGATGATCACACACATACACACATACCCCACATTTTTGTTTCTTCCCTTCACCGGCTCAGTGTCTCCTGCATAGTAATTGGCTTCAAGAGGGCGACAGTTATGCTCCCTGAGTCCAGGAGAGACTCTTCCATTAATTTCTTATTAATTCCTTATATGCTCCATCATTTCCTGTGGGCTGTGCCCATAGCCACTGGAGGTATCTGCCTCTGAATCACCCTGCTTGCTCTCCAGCAGAATTAAAATCTGGCTTTTTAAAATTTACTACTTCATTCATTCATCAGACATTTATTGAATACCTATTGTCTACCAGCTTCTGCGGTGAGAATTCTTATTTTATAAAGGATTTTCTCAAAAGAGACATTTGCAAACAAAGTCATGGAGATTGAAATGGAAAAACAATGAAGAGGAAAATGTGTTTAGGCATAGAGCTGATGTAACATGAAATTATGCTCTGAGCTTCTCGGCAACCAGGGCAAAAAGGGAAATATATCGGATTACATCATTTCCAATCTGAGAGGCTGGGATTTTATCTGGAGAAAGAAATTGGCTGAACCAATTTTATCTGGGAGAAAAAAAAGTACGCCACTGTTTTTCAAGAGAAACAAACTGTTCCCTGGTACTACATTCAAACAGGCAGGCATCACCCGAGGCACTGCTCGGGGACTTGGAGCAGCATAATGAACAAAGCCCTTCCACTGCAAATTTACAGCAGGTGCAGCCCTGATCTTCATGTGGCTGTTTCTTGTATCTGCCCTCAATAAAAGCCGAGGGCACAATGTGAAAGCTCAGACTCAATGAAGGCGATCCTGCAAGAGACTAACCTAATGTGGTCCAGGTATGTGGTTTTCTAGGGATTTAGTTGGAAGAAGGAAAGGGTTTAGAAAGCACACTGGAGCATATGCCCCTGCTGTCTGTCAGATCCAGTCCATCCTATTCTTTTCCTGGGGTGGGTCCTCGTCATTTCCTGCCTCCTCCCTGGTCTGCCTCCAGACTCTCCTCCACCTGGCAGCCTGTGATCTTTTTAATACATAGACCCTATCATCACCCCCATAGTCCACAGGCTTAAAATCCATCAATGACCCAAGTGGTAGGATTTGGGGTGGATTTGTTTGCTCTCAGCTCGGAATTTTTAGTCATTGTTTGAATTTTCTATAACAAGTGTGGATAATGCTTGTAAAAACAATAGAAAAAAAATCTGGGTCAAGATACCCAAATGTGCCAAGATTCTAATAGTGGTTAATTCTGGATGGGGTAGGGGGGAAGGGGACTGTGGTTGTTGTCTTTGTTCTCTATACTTAAGTATATTTTTAAAGTAAAGAAAAAAATGACGAATGCTTCCTTGTTGCTTTCACGTTGCCTGGCACCCACCCGTTTCTCTTCTGTGCTCTGACAGTTTCCTTTGCATAGAAACCACATTTATTAGGCACCTACTCTGTGCTAAGCACTGTTGCTAGGCACTTTAGAAAAATACAAATATTACTGCATTTACTATATCACATGTTGGATCCATCTCATGGATGAAGAAACTACAGTTGTGGGGTCACAGGCTGGAAGTGACAAAAGTATGATTAGAACCTGGGCAGTGTGAAGCCAGAGTCTGAGTTTTCCTTTACATCACTGTCTCCTCTTTAGTACATTGGATCTTTTCCCTCTTTCTTTACCATAACATAGTACTTGGCATATTCCGGGTGCTTAATAAAATCTCTATTATTGAATGAAGGTATTTCCTAAATATCACTTCTGTGTTAGGATATTTCTGAAATGTTTATTGATTTTTTTTCTCCCCTCCTACCTGCCCCTCCTTCTGCCCCTCAATAGCATTGCCTCCATGGAGGGATGGGGCAGGGCAGAGGGTGGGAATCATGAGGTTTGGACTTCGGTCTTCAAAGCCTCAGGCCCTCAAGGGAATGGATCGAATTTCCTGGTTGAGAGTTGAGGCTTTGCTCTACCTCAGAAGATGAGGCCTGAGCCCAGGAAGACCCCTGAGAACTAAGAGGGCTTGGCTGAGAGGTGGGTCCAGGAAGCTGGTATCTAGATGACTTCGTGGAGAATCCCATGCCCAGATAAGAGGAATGGAGTCACTTAATATGCCTTCCATCATGGCCTGAAAGAGCACAGAACTGAAGGTGCTACTTGGGCAAGAAAGAGTGTCCTCTTAGGGGCTGTCTGGGTGGACTGATACCGTGGTGGATTGCCTGGCTCCTCCTTGGCCTTGGCACTTCGTAAGGCCCCTGTGACTTAGAAGTAAGTCTACGATAAGGACAAGAGCTGGAGAAAACCCAGAAATGCCTGAGACTGAATGAGGAATGAGGATTCAGAATGGAAATGAAATCGCATTAAAGAAAAAGTTTTATCTTAATACTTTTTTTTAAAAGTAAACTCTATGCCACACGGGGCTTGAACTCATCACCCCAAGATCAAGAGTGGCATGCTCTACCGACTGAGTCAGCCAGGCGTCCCATTTTTATCTTACACTTGAGACTGAGTCTTTAGACTGAGATGTTTACTGACTGCCCTCAGCTGGGCATTTGCTCTGGGCTGGAGAAATACATTCCCAAGGCCTCACTTCCTCTGTGCAGAAGGAGGCCTTGAATTTCAATTCATACATTGAGGATGGGGGGTGGTTCTCAGGCTTTGGAACCCAGAAGAGTGGAAGACATCCTAAGACAAAAGTTAAGGAGACGGATCAACCTTCTCCTCACCTGGAAGGTCTCCCCTCCTGTGTGTGCAGGTGGACCAGAGGGCCCCCTTGTGGGCAAACTCAGGGTTTCCCCTCAAGATAGGGCTTTTTTGTACCCATCATGCTCACAAACAGGAACTTGATTTAGACCTGCAATTCCACGCTATCGACCATGATAAGAATGATCTTGGCCTGAAAAACTTTCAGAGCAGATATGACTGGTTGCCCATATCTGCATCATTAGTGCCCCCGTGGACCGTCTCCTTCTGAGCAGCACTGCTCCCTGGGGACCTTCAAGATGAGTGAGCCGTGAAATGGCCACCCAGAGGATAAAAAAGTGGGGGGGGGGCTGCTGAATGAAGTTACTTACCAGTGACCCTTTGCATTTGAGCCTATACCTGTCAAGAACGATGAATTTGGCCTTGCCATGGTTAATGCTGTCAGAGCTTGGGCTGTGGGGGAAGGAAGGACACCACCAGTGGGCCAACAGGGTGGCTGCAGTGTGGTGAGAACATCACTTAGCTCTGGTTCAAGTTTCAACTCTGCTCCTGCCAGCTTGGGTTAGGCCACCACTTCCCCTTTCCGAGCTTAGGTGCCCTTATCTGTTGGAAATGCCTACCTTACGTGATTGTGGAGAGGGCACTTGGAAAGCTCCCCGTGGCTTCAGCTAAGGATCTCTCATCCTATTTTATTACAGCAGCCTCATCCAGTCTTAGCGGCAACCCCATGTCATACATGGAAATCCCCTTATCCCATGAAAATGGTGTGATTCAATGCAATTAGAATAAGGAGGGACTTGGGGGCAGCCACTAGTGGTTTTGCTGCAGCTGGAAAGCAAGTGGCCTCTTTACTACCAGGAAGCCCTGGGTGTCTCCCAGCCTAGCTGCTCACCAGGCTGGTGCTGCATCTTCTGTTTGAACCTACGCCTTCTACAAAACTAAATATTCCATACTTTGGGCTCTTCCCCTGGGGTGTGGGGAGGTTGATGTTAGTTGTGGGCCCATTCAGAACAAATTAGCTTTGAGCCTGGGATCTTTTGTCTTAGTTGGAATTTTCACAGCAAGAAACCCACTGGGGTGACAGCCTTTCCTGTACATTATCTCATTCAATCCCCAGGACACTCTGATGATGTAAGCCAAGCAGGCATTATTTTACCTTTTAAATATCTCTCTATCCTGTCCACATCTCTCCAGTGCCTCTGCCTCCTTCCTGGTCCAAGCCACTGTCAATTCTTCTTAATCAGCTTTTTTGAGGCATAACATATTTAGTAAAGTGTGAGAACCATAAATGTGCAGTTTGATGAGTTTTTACACCAGTGTGACCACCATCCAGATGGAGATATAGAATGTTCCCAACAGGTTTCCTTCTCTTCTCTCACAGTCATTATTCTGCCCAAGGATGACAATGACTCTGACCACCCTTCTTAGAGAATCCCTTTGCTCATTTTTGAACTTCATGTAAGTATCAGCTCCTATCATGTAAATAGGCACAGACAGTATGTCTTCTCTTCCATTGTGAGATCATCCATGTGGTTGTATCAGTAGATCGTTCTTTTTTTCATTGCTGTATAATGCTCCAGTGTGTGGCTATACCACAATTTGCCCATTCTGCGGTTGTTGGACATCTGGGTTGTTCTCAGCTTCTCACTGTTACAAATAAAGCTCATGTCTTTTGGTGGACCTTATTCTGGGCCATAGGGCATACCCATATTTAACTTTAATAGCTATTACCAAATGTTTTTTCCAAAGTGGTTGTACTAATTTACATTCCCACCGGCAGCGTGTGGGGGTTCCAGTCACTTCACACCCTTACTCACCCTTGGAATTGTCACTCTTTTAAATTCCAGCCATTCTGATGGGTGTGTAGCAGACTCTCATGGTTGTACTTAGTGTTTCTTCGGTGATTAATGATGTCGGGCATCCATTCATTTGCTTGTTGCAAGCCACAGTTAACGCTCTCACAGAGCATTGGGAAGGACCTAGCTGACCTTTCTACTTTGGGCCTCTCTAATCTTGTCTGCCCAGTACATCTGCAGCAAGTGGTATTCCTAACATGTAAGTTGGATCTTGCTACTGTCTTGCTTAAAACCCATCATTCTCTTGCCCTTTGGATCAAGGGCCAATCCTTGACCTGTCTCTACCTGCCCAGAACCCCTGCCCATCTCTTCAGCTTCATCTAGACCATTCTCCCTTCTTGTGTTCCAGCCATACTGGCCACCTTTGGGTATGTGAGTTGTTCCCGGTTTTGGGCTATTAAAAGTAAGCTCATATCTTTCTCCTTCTCCGCATTCAACACGTTCTATAGTTACATACTGATGTGACTACTTGATTGATGGCTGTCTCTGCCACAAGACTGTGAGCTTCATAGGAGAAAGCCTTATACTTGTCTCACTCATTATCGTATCTCTGGTACCTAACGTAGTGCCCAACATATAGTAAATCCTCAATTAATAATTGTTGAATGAATAAATATGGCCTTAGTTTACAGAGGAAACAGTTGAGGCTCCAAGAGGAGAGGTACCTTTATTTGCATACATGGGGCTAGAAGCCAGATTTCCTGATTCTTCACTGCTCTATGTGCTGCTGGGCCCCACTGCCTCTGATAAAGCACTCTGCTGTCACTTTTGCACAATTCTAGTGTAAGGAGTGTACTATGTTATGATTATTGTCATATGATTATTGTTGTTGTTATCAGCTCCCCAGGACAGCTCCCAGAAGGCGGCGATGGGGTCTGTTTCATTCACTTTTGGATCCTCAACACTCAGTACAGTGCCTGGAATATCAGAGATGGTTAACATCGGTTAGCTTGCTAGTTCACTATTGGTTGAATTGAAGCATTATTAGTATGGACGAGTACAAGGAAAAATGTCAGCTCCTGCTAAAAGCAGATGCTGTGGGACTGTCCACATGGTTTTATTTTGCCTGGATTTTATGGGACTGATTATTGCTCAAATTAGGAAACTTGGCGACAGGTACCTGGAAATCTGTCACAGTGCTAAATGGCATTCACTCGGACCTCAATAACTAACACTTCCTTGGGTTGCACCTAGGCAAGTCGGCTTTCATTTGCCCTCTTGGGAAAAGAGTTGGCTTGAACCAGGAAGCTGGAAACAAGAGGACACTCTAAAGGCCACAAGGCACCTACCAAAGAGAATTAGGACTTTGCTCATTGTTGGCAAGCAAATTGATGCTGCTCATTGCAAATGGATCTTATTTGCTCACCATCAAGTCTTATCTGTTCATCCAAGCAGGTCTTGCTGCTGCGCCGCTTGGCAGCAGATGGGTTCCAGGGATGGCGGTTCCATGGAAGTAATAAAGTGGCGTTTCGTTTCCAATTGTCTCTCATTGAGACCTCTCGGTAATTCGGATTGATTGTCCTGTAGTCCAACGCAGGGACTGACTGAGTGAGGTTTGTCTGGATTTTTGTCACTGTCTCAGGAACTGAGTGATACATACAGTGAGGGGGTCCTGAGCTGCCCAGGGGACCCTGTCCTTTCCAGCCAGGGGCCAAGGTGTGTGAGTGATGTGAGGGGACACTGGAAGTAGCTTCCGGACTCCTGATGCATCCCCAGGAACAGGTCTGGAACAGTCCCCATCTCCTTGCCTCTGCTGTGACCATGGTCCTCAGAATTCCCAGTGGCTTCTGGCTTTGTGTACAATGGCAATGGTTCATCCATTCTCTATGAACCACCCAACTGGGAGTCCCAATGTGCTTCCAGTGGTGCAGCTCCCACGTTCTTGTTGTGGTCTGGCCTGAGCTTGGGGTGCTCGCCTCTGGCAGAGCAGGTGGAGAAGCAATAGCTTCTTAGTCCTGAGCTGTGTTATTTGTAGAGCAGGGAGAGGCAGAGGTTCTGGGATGCCGAGGGCGAAGCTGGGGTCTAGCAGGGTACTGCGTACCCCTCACACCAGTAGCTGAGCCACCAGCCAGAGTCTCTGCTCAGCTCAGAACCCTCCGGCAAGTCCTGTGTTTAAAGGCCCAGGGCCCTGCCCCTGGGAGGGAGGTCAGCCTTGTGCCCCCTCATCCCCTTCCCTTTCCATTTCTGTGTGTTTTTAGTTCTCCTCTCGGCCCTGTCTCTTCTCTCACCTCCCTTCCACAGCCCCATCCCCTCAGACCCATCTACCCCTCAACCCCATCCGACTGCCAATTGAAAAGGCCTGGAAATAATGTGAAATAATATAGTTTATCACCCAGAGGCTGCTGACAGGCAGTGCGGCCACCTCTGAAAACAGGCAGGGAGGCTGGGAGGGCGAGGAAATTATAGGCTGCACAAAGGAGAAAAAGTTAAAGTGAGAGCTCCATAAAAGAAAGTGGAACTATTATACTGCAAAATGCCAACTCATTACAAAGCGGCCAAATAAGAGAGAAATACGGCGCTGCCTGTAATAGCAGTTTACAAGGGAACATTGTACAGCAACAGAAGAGACGCTGCTATAATTTGCTCTAACAACTCCAATTATCCCTTTTATTGATTTGGCAACACATTTAATAGGAGTAGCCACACCTCTTCTGTTACAAATCATTAAAGGTGTTGAACGGTGTAATTTTAAAATTGTCCTCCTACGGCTGTCAGTATGACAGCATAATTCCCCCTGATTTCGGCTATGTAAACACCGAGGCACGGTCATTTCCCCCCTTACAAGGCCGGAGATGTTGTCAGCCTGGGGTTTTTGTGCAGAAACATCCATTTAATACATATCTTTTTCCCCCAGCCGGCTCTCCTAATTGCATTGAGGTTTGGTTTAGTTGTTTGTTTTTTTCCCCCTTCTCTCTCACTCTTTCCCTCTTCTTGTGATGGGTATAGTAGAATAGTAGAAAGAGCGAAATAAACAGGCTGTTTGGCCTTCTCTTTCTTCCCCGGCAGCCTTAATCGCTACATAAGTCTGCCGCCCCCGCCCCCCGCACTTAATATCCGGACGGCAGGCCCTGCGCGCCGAGCACAGCATCCTGAGGCCACGGCGCGCCCCTCCGCCCGTGCGCCCCAGGAAGCGGACGTCGCGCACGCGCCTTGGGCAGAACTGGCGCGCGCGAGGCTGCAGAGCCTAGCGGCCAGAGGGGCGGGGGGAGGCCGGGCTGGCCCGCGCCGGGTTGACGTGGGGGTCGGGGTCAGGGTCAGGTCGGGGTCGGGGTCCGGGTCTGGGTGGGCGAAAGGCCCGCGGGGTGCGCGGGTTATCGCAGCATCGGAACAGCTGGGGCGAGGAATGCCCAAGGCTGGGCGGTAGCGGGGAGGAGAGGGCAGCGCGGCAGGGCGGGGACAGGTGGCTGGAGAAGCCCTGACAAGGGTGGAGGGGAGGGTGTGCCCTGATGGAGTCCTTTGTGGGGTGTTTACCCGAGGTGGGCCCCCCTCGCCCACCTACTAGCTCCTTGGGGGAGTTTTGTGGGTTTTGTCACAGCTGTAACCCAGTGCTTAGCTGGGTAAGGAGGCCCTCGGTTTGTTGAGGGGACAGGGAAACTCGGTTCTCAAGAGAAGCCTGAGGAAATGAGGTGACCCGAGGGCTGCTCAGGTAGTGGGAGGGAGGGAGCAGGGGCAGGGTGGCTGTTGGGTGTCTGATCCTATGCCATGAGGTGGGGCTGTGTGGGGTGACTGGGGCAGGCTTATGTCCCCCTTCTCTCCCCTAAGACCACACCCAAACCCGTTCTGGTCCCCTGGGGTGGGGGGGGCTGCGTTCAGGTATGCCAGGGGCCACCTGCTCCTACTAGGAGCCATTGGCCAGGTGCTGGGAGGAAGGGGGTGTGTTTTGAGGAGTCAGGACCGCTTTCCAGGTCCACGTCTGAGAAATCTTTGGGGAAGTTTCCCTACCCTCACTCTTACTCTGTATGATAGAGCTGGGCCTGGAGCCTCTGAGGGGATGTTACTTCAGGTGACTGTCGCTGGGCCAGCTTCTGGGCGGGTGATCAGAATGAAGCAGACAGCCTGCACACACCTGCTCTGTGGCCTTGAGCTCCTGCACACGACCACTGGTATTGGACCTACACTGCAGTACAAGGGATTTAAGTTAGACCCAAAGAATGTTAGCTCTAAGGGCTCCATGGTTCCAGATTAGGTGACTGGGGACTTTCTTAAGGTGAGGAGAGCCCCTGACTCTGCACTGGTCCAACTGAAGGGCTCTTGATTTGGGGAAGCTGATGCTGACTCAAGCATGGCCATCATGGAGAATCTGCAGGAGCTGGGCCCTTGGCTCCCAGGACAGCTGAAGAATGGGAGGCAGGCCCAGCACCTGCCGTCTCCCTATCATCTACCCACACACATCTGCGGACGGAGGTTGTTTGCCTTTACCAGGTCCTGGCTCTTCCCCCACCTGAGCCTGCTGCTCCCCTGAAGGAGAAAGCTTAGCTATCCCTAATCCCCACTCCCACATCCTCACAGGAGAAAGCTTTGGGTCTGCAGTCTGTACTCCTGGCAGGCAAGGGCGGTGGCGTGTGTGTGCACATATGTGTCCATGAGTGCACACCTGTGGATGCCTCTTTCTCATGCTCTCTCTAAGCACTTCTGTGTCTCTTGGCTTCTGCCTTCCTCTTTCTCAGCACCTCTGGGTTTCTCTTTGTGTCTTTTTCTCTCCAGCTGCCTTTTTGTGCTTCTCTGGGCTGCTTCTTTTCATCTTTGTGGTTTTTGCTCACTGTATTGTCATTGCCATTTTCATGCTTGCTCTCTCCCACCAGATCATGAGCTCTGCGGGGGCAAAGACTATCTTTTATCTCCCTGTGCCTGTGCATAGTAGGTGCCTAATACATTTCTGTGGAATAAGTGGGTGGATATCTGACTCTGCCCCCAAATCCCTTTTTGTCTGCCTACACCTTTCTGCATCTGTGAATCTCTCAGAAGCTAGTTTTGTGGCTCTGTGTATAACAGTACCTGGTTTATTCTCAGGCGTATGTGTATTTCGTGGGGGTACTTTCTCTGACCTTGTCTAGGTCTTTAGGTCTGCTGGTCTGTCTAAATGTCTCTCTGCAGGTAGCCCCACGCCTCTCCCCATGTCTGCTGATCTCCAACATGGAGCACAAAGGGTGCTGTGTGCAAAGCAGGTGTCCTCTCTGGGTGTTCCTGGTGGGGGAACTGGACTTCCAAGTCTGCTCCTCTCTTCACCTGAGTGAGCTCCTCTCAGACTCTTCATCACAAGAGGCTGTGAGCACCTGAAACTGCTCACCTCCTTCTCAGCCTCGGCTTGGGTGAGCTGTGCTCCTCTCTATCTCCTCTCACGATGACCCCAATCACAGCACCTGCCCTTCTCTAATTGGCCCATGTCAGCAGAAGGGGGGAGGGAAAGCTGATGTCCAAGGAGGAAATCCCATTAGAGGAGCCAGAGCCAAGTTATTAGTGGTTAAGATGTAATTGGAGTTAGTGAATAATCTCATTCGATTCATCACATGTTTATGGCGCACCCAGCTGTGTGACCTTGGGTGAGGTGCTTCACCTCTCTGATGAAATAAGACCTCCGTGTTTGCCAAGGACCTCCGGATTTCTGGCATTCTGAGTCCCTGAAGCTGGAAGGAATCTCTCTCCACTGAGCTCTGATAACTTGCTGCTGCCTCTCTCCTGGGATGCACGCATACCTTGTCTCTGAATTATTTGTGCAGTTGTCCAAGTTCCCCTCCAAAACTCTGCACTTCTCTGCACTCCTTATTCCCTACCGCTAAGTGCCTTGCACCCAGTGGGTGGTTTATCGGTGTTCTGAATGGGTGACTGAATGATTGAATGCCAGGCACTGTGATTAATAACAAAGAAATAGAATTCCAAGACTTTGCACAATTGTGGCCCACAATTGGGTGGTAGGGAGGGGGGAGATGACCCTGCCCCTTGGTAGCTTTGTGAACTGAATTCCTCAGCCTCTTTGTGTCTGTATCTTCTCATTAATAATAGGCAACTAATAATGGCTACCACCCAAGGAGGGTTTTGTGAGAGAGCGTGTGTAGAGTTAACTCCCTGATGCAGTGATTGGCACTTAATAGATTTTTTAAAAAATATTTTTGAAGTTTATTTATTTTGAGAGAGAGAAAGAGCAGGAGAGGGGCAGAGAGAGAAGGAGAGGGAGGATCCTAAGCAGGTTCCATGCTGTCAGCACAGAGCCTGATATGGGGCTCATACCCACAAAACGTGAGTTCATTACCTGAGCTGAAACCAAGAGTCAGTCGCCTAACCAACTGAGTCACCCCCGTGCCCCAGCACTTAGTAGATTCTTACTTAATATGTATTCTTGCCTGTTCCTAAGTGGAGAAGGGGCACTAATCCTACAGATATCAGTAGGAGAGACATCAGTGCTGGGTAGGTTTTTGGACTAAGGCTGGGGAGTGGCGAATCTGTATTGGCAGGGTAGATCTTACTTTCTTGTGTGCCCTATGGGCTTTATGGCTTCTTTTTGTTCTCCTTTCCGCAACACACATAAAAATAGCAGGGGCTCAGAAAGTATTTGCTGAATTAATGAGTAAATGAAACCTATTTGTGTGTGTGTGTGTGTGTTTTGGGTGTGTGTGTGTGGCTTAAAGACAGCAGACCCTGAATTAGGCTTCTCATTGGAATCACTTGGGGTCTTTAAAAAATCTACTTTCCCACCCCCAGCTTCCCAAACCGCCCTCCCCATATTGATTTAGCATCCCTAGGCTTGGGCTCAGAATCCAGTATTTTTTAAAGCTGCCAAAGTGATTCTGACATATGGACAATTTGGGATACCCTGGCTTAGGACACTACCAAGATTATATATATTTAATGTACATTTATAATGTACAAATGTAATGTAAAAATGTAATGTTTGTAATGTACATAAAACAAATATATCTGGTTAAGATATAAGCACTAAACATTATTATTTGAACATTGTTTATAAAAATCTATATTCACACCCTATGTTCTACTCCCATGTCTCTTCAGCTACACTGAGGGTCATTTTCAGGGTAGCACTGGGGTCAGGGTGAGGAAAGATGAGTATTTAAGTGAGGCTTGGCATTGGGACTAGAGGGACAGTTTAGTCCAGGTAACAGACATGAAGAGGGTGAAAGGGAAAGCGAGCAGGCTGGAGGTTCTTTGCAAAGCTGTAGACCTTGGAGCAAGTTACTAGCCCCCACCTCCTAGAGCCTCCAAAGAGCTTCTCCTGAGCACCCCCTCACCAGTCTTGGAAGGGGTCACAGGAGCTGGAGAAAGCAGCATTATCCCCTACAGCATGGCTGGGCTAAGGTAAAGGGTAAAGATAAGATGAAGAACTTAAAAAAAATAAGTGAAAGCTTCTTTGTGGAGATTTGAGATGTTTTTGTGTTTTTGGCATCCTTGGTTTATTGTGTTTGTTATGCTTGTCATTACAAGGCATTGCTTCTTCTACTCAAGAGTGACTAATACATGATGGGCCCCTACTGTGCGCTAACCCAACCCTGTAAGGTATACAGGTCATTATTGTTTCCATTAAACAGATGGGGACTGATGCTCAGAGACATTGACCTACTGAGTTTACACAGCCAACAAGGTCACCTCTCAGCTCTAGATGGTGATCCTAGATCTTCTGACCCTAAGGCCCATGCTTTTCCTTCATGCCCTCCTGGAAAAGGCCCCAAGCCAAGGGGTGGGAGAATTCTCTCAGTGTGGCTAAGCTCCAACAGCAATGCAACTGGCTGAGTCCTGATCACTGCCTTGGTTCCCTTCGTTGACTAAGTGGCTTCGGCTGGTGGAGCCTGGGGACAGAGTACCAGCTCTTGGGCCACACCCCATTTTTCTTCTGGGCCCTCATACCTCCATCCCTCTCCTGAGTCACCCCTCTTCAAGTGTGTGTCTGGTGACCACAGAATGTCTCCTCTTCCCTCATCCTCTTCCTCCTTCCCTGTTCCACTTGACTTCCTTCCTTCCTTCATTCATTCACTCATCTCTCCACCCACTGAAACTCTCAGCAAACATTTGCCCAGCTTGACTAGGCGCGTGCTGGCATGGGCATCCAGAGCTAGGGAAGACCTGGCCCTGGCCCTGGCCCTTTAGGAGCTCTCAAGCAAGAGAGGGCAGTGAATTCAATGCCAATACACTGGGATTGGCACCCTGCAGGAGGGACGTGGGCAGAGAAGGAGGAAACAGCTTCCAACTTGGCCCCATGAAAACTGTTTTTTTCATGTTGTATATGACAAGGGTCCAGCTGGAATGGCTAGAAGTGACCACAGTGTGGCACTTGGGGGACACTGACTGTTTGGATTGCCTTGAGGATGCCCCCTGGTCAGTTGAATGGACCTCTGGTCTCCCTGGCTTGCAGGGATTCCACCTCCCCTAATCTATGCCTAGTGCCTTTCAAGAAGGCTTCTTTTTTCTGCCTTCTTTTCAGGCCCCTCAAAATGATCTGTCCTTTGAGAAGGGCTTCTCCTCCTTCTAGACTGTGTTCTTCCCTAGAATTCTGTTCTCCTGGTGTGTACACTGGTGCGTGCACACATGTGTGCCTGCGTGTGTGTGTGTGTGTGTGTGTGTGTGTGTGTGTATGTGAGAGAGAGAGCAGGAGGGAGAGAGAAGGAGCATGTCTGTTACATTCCATTTCCGCCTCTCTCTATCACTGGTCTTAGGTAGTAGATGAAGAGCTGGGGCCCCCATTCTAGGCCCAGAGCCCCATCCCTGCCCTGTGCAGGAGCACAATGGTACAATAGCCACAGTAATCCTTTCTTCTGCGCAGGAGCTTGCAGCCTGGAGGGGAAGAGAAGACATGCTCATTTTGCATGACTTGAGAGCTCTCATCAGAGCCTAGAAGGAGCCAGGGGGAGGAGAGGCAGGAAGTGGAGGCGGTATCAGGTATAAGGCTATGGGAAGACCAGGGGAAGAAGCATGGGGTGAAAGACCAACAGCTGTCACCTCCTTGGAAGACAAGGACCAGGGACCTTTGGCAGGAGCCAGACTCCACCCACCTACCCCCAATGGCTGAGCCTCCAGTCCTGGGGGTGAGCTGAACTAGACCAGGTCTAGGCTGTGTCCCCCATGGGGGCAGTAGGGGTGTGGGGGAGTTCTGAAGTCTCAAGGCCAAGGGGTTAAGCCAGCAGCAGCAAAGTTTGTGGTGTCAGCCCTTTCCTATCTGCCTCTCCCTCGTCCTGTGCCCCCCTCTCCAGCCCCCACCCCAATCCTCCTCCTGTCCTGCTCCTCCTCCCTTTTCCATTTGGAAGAAGGAGGCTTGCTGTCTTTGTATTTTAACTGTAGCAAAAAGATTAAATTGTTTACGAGCCGGGAGCCTCGGCTGGCTGGATGAGCCGGAAGAGACAAAGATAGACATTCTAATTCTCCCCTGTTCTCCGGGCCTCCGTCCCCCTGGCTGCTGCTAATTCTTTTATCTGCCCCCAACACTCCAGGCATTATGTGCATTCATAAAAAAGGGGGGGGGAGTGGAGAGAGCCCTCGCCGAAGCCAGCAAAATTACTGTTCTCTGCGCGGATTCTCCGATAGCAATCTCTTGAATGCTGATTACTTTTTTTCCCCTCTCCCGTGCCCCCTCCCCCCTTCCCCAGCACCCAACATAAGTTGGTCTTTAACCCTTTATCTTTAGCAAGCAGAAAGACACGGAAAACATCTCACTCAGTGGGTGGAAAAAAAAAAGCAAGGAAGGGGGAGGGAGAGGAAAAAAAAAAAAACCCAGCACGGAGAAGAATTACTGTTATCTCCCCACCAGAAGAGGAACAGCAGAGATAAGGGAGGCCTGAAGAATTAGAAGAAACGTAGCGTTGGGGGCTCTAAATTCACGCCGAAGCTGGTTGTATTTGTCTGTCACGGGGGTTCATAATTTTCCGAGGTTGTTTTGATAGACTTATTGTGCGGACTGCATAGAAAACTCATCAGCATTTGTTGCCTCTGAGCATTATTGTCAGAGGTAACTGCGTGTCTATAGACTGGGGGAGATAATGGCTGAAGTAGAAAGCAGATAAAGCCTGGGCCCTTCTCATTAAGGACTATCTCTGCCTCCGCAGACCGGCTGGGATTGAGTGACTGGGGCAGCAGCACAGGGCATACATTATGCCAGCGAAAGCGAAAGGCGGCGTCAGGACTGCGGGCAGCCCAGTGTGAATGGCCGAGAGGGGCTCTGTCATCAGGGCCCCCAGCCCGGGTGCTCGGACGGCACCCTCAGCGTGAGAGGGTGGCCCCAGGGCTCTTGAGCCACAATGTGGCATGGCAGTGTGGCTGGTGCAGGCAGTTCTTTGGTTCAGTTCCACATGGCACAGACGAGGTCCAGAGTAGGGAATGGGCATGCTTGAGGCCCCCCCAGTGAGGGAGGCTTCTGATTCTGGTGCCTTCCGCCTTGGTCTGTGCCTCACATGGGGAGTCGTTGAGAGGCAAGTTTCCCATAACCCAGACCACTGTCCACATGGAAGTGTGGAGGCTTATATTCTCTTAGCACCTAGGACCGGTGGGTCCCTCTTTCCTCCTTCTCTCCTCCCTTCCTCTAGCACATTCTTCTGGAGTGCCCCTGAGGAGCCAGGTGCCGTGGAATGCTGCCAGCATGTTTTGTGTGTAAACCCGCTGACTATCCCTCCATCTACCATGGAACCACCCTCCTTCTACCTTTCTCTTTCCCAAAAAAAGCTGGCAAAAGGGAGGAGACACATCTAGGCAGAGAGGCTCACAGATGTCCTCAAACCAAGCCCTTCTAAAGCCAGGCTGGGGTCAAGCTGTGTACTGAAATTGGAGGCCGGATTCAGCAGAACAGGGCTCTGTGTAACCTGGGATGGGGACCCTCTCTCTGGCCCTTCTATCTGTGAAATGTGTATAATAATGTAGCCCATTTCATAGTGTGGTTGTAAGGACTGATGAAATCATTTATTTAGGGAAGTCTGTTAGCACAATTACTGGACATACTAAGTGCTCAGCAAACCTGTTATTATCTTTACAATTACTGTCCGTCTTGCGGTCCTTAGGGCCTTCTGTACACCCAGTGCCTTCTCCATCTGAACAAGTGACATGGGGCTCTGGAGAAAGGCATCTCAGCTGTAGATGAGTGCTTTATCCTTGTCTCCTACTCCCATAAAGGTGAGGCCTTGGTGTTTCCTGAGCCCATCCTTCTCAGCTGGCTGATGAGAGATAGGCCCAGAGAAGGAAGGGACTGGCCCAGGGCACACAGCAGGTCCCAGGCAAAGCTGGACAAAGGACAGTGTCTCACAGCTCTTGGGGAGTTGCTTCCTTTTGCGACATCCTTGCCTGTTTCTGCCTGGCAGGCTGGCCAGGCAGGAGAGAGCACTGGTGCTTGTAGAGAGGCCATATCTGAGGCCATTCTGGTCTGCAGCTTGTGTAGAATGACCTGGGCCAGGCTTAGGAATGTGAACACTTTTAGCAGTTGATCTCCTGCATTTGGTTGTCTCAGGCCAACTGAGAAGGGACATTATTATCGGCATAGGGATTTAGTGATGGGGGGCGGGGGGCGGGGGATGCAGTCAGGTCAGGAGGAGGGTCCCCAGACAGAGTACCCTCATGGGGGAATGTGGTCACCTCAGGGTCGCTGGCCACAGAGTCTGCAGTGTGGACAATGGAGAGCCACCAGACATGGCTTCTCCTGGTATAACGAAGCCCCAGCATTGCCCCACTCATCCCTCCTGGGCACTTGGCCAAAGTCTGAAACTGGGCAGGGGGAAGGTTAAGGGACTCAGCATCTGTTGAGCACTGTCTACATGTCACAAGTTGTATTCTTCTTCTATCATCCTTACAACCTCCTGAGAGGAGGGCATTACCATCCCCAGTTTACAGCAAGAAAACTAAGACCCAGAGAGACATAGTTAGCAGGTTTAAGATCACAAAAATTAGTAAATCAGAATTGGGACTTCAACCCAGGACTCCCTGACTCCAGAGTTGGGATTTATCACACCTACATCTGCCCCATATCTTCCTTCTAGGACCAACTGGTTCACAGTCCTTTCCTCCCTCCCTCCTCCCTTCTCCTCCCTTCCTCCCTTCCTTCCTTCTTCCAGTATGCAACACTTATCTGGCTCCTATCATGCCCTAATCACGGTGTTGGGTGGGTAACAGGCTGCCTGGCCTTCTAGGACTAGTGGGAAGATTGCCAACGTAAATTAGGAGAGGGAGCCAACACTGTCAAGGTAGGGAATAGGGAGGGGCACCTGGGTGGCGCAGTCGGTTAAGCGTCCGACTTCAGCCAGGTCACGATCTCGTGGTCCGTGAGTTCGAGCCCCGCGTCAGGCTCTGGGCTGATGGCTCGGAGCCTGGAGCCTGTTTCCGATTCTGTGTCTCCCTCTCTCTCTGCCCCTCCCCCGTTCATGCTCTGTCTCTCTCTGTCCCCCCCCCCCAAAAAAAAAAAAAAAACGTTGAAAAAAAAGGTAGGGAATAGGGAAAGGAGGGTCCAGGGGACAGGTGAATCAAGCCTTAAAGATCAGAAGGCAGACAATGTGGGTAAGGACATTCCATGCTGAGGGAACAGCCTGTACAGAGACCTGGAGGCAGGGAAGGAGTATGGAATGGATGTTGAGTCAGGAGTTGGGTGTTGGGAGTGGGCAGGTTGGACTGGGCCTTAAATGTCCAGGGGAAGGAGACGGGCCTTATCTAGTGCATCACTGGAACCCCCAAGGGTTCCAAATAGCTTGAAACTCTCACCTCCTGGAAAGTTGGGCTCTGCCAGTGACCACTACCCTCATCAACCCTGCCCTCCTCAACTGTCCACTAGTTCAGTGAAAGGCTGACTCCTGATGGCAGAATTTGGTAGGAGCGGCAGAATGCTGAGTGGAAAGAACACAGACTCTGGAATGCCTGAATCTCATGCACTGAGATTCAAATTTCTACTTCAAGTTGTGTGGCCTTGGGGGTCAGGAATGTAATCTCCCTAGATTCAGTTTTCTAATCTATAAAGTGGGGACAACCTCTATCTCACAGAATTACTGCAAGACTTTCCTGAGGACGGTGTGAGGAGCCTGGCATGTTGCAGCCTTGAAACAAATGCCATTTCTCCCTTTCTCTCCCCCAACCCTGTGTGCTGCCAGCACTCTTGTTGGGGCCAGGGTACTGTGGTGCCTCTGCCCTTGCCCTTCTCAAGTGAGCTCACCTGCAGGGCTCCCAGCTTGAGGCTCCAGGGAGCTCTTCTGTGGTTTGAGTCAGTCATTGTCTCCCTGTGTCCAGGAACTCCTGCCCTTTCTTGCTTTTTCTCACAATGACATCCTGGCATCCATCCCAGCCTGCCCTCCTTGGCAGGACACCTGGCATTTGCATCCCATCCCTACTCCCCAGCAGAAATACCTGTCAGCCCAGCCCTACTGTGGCCAACATCCCTGGACAGAGCTCCACCTGCCTAGACCCTCCTGTTTCCTAGACCCTCCCTCCTGCCTCTCCCGGCCAGACCTGTCCCTTGTCCACATTTCAATTTTGCTCCCTGTAACAGAGCTAGTTTCCCGACAGTCATGGCCCCTGGAAGGCCTCAGAGTCATCTTCCAGGTAAGATGGGATGGAGAGGTAGAATTAGCCATCCTGGTGGCCAGTGGACTGGCTCTAAATGAGGAAAATGGCAGGGACAGTTCAACCTAGCAGGGAGAGTTCTGGCTAAGGATCGGGAGACTTGAGTGAGTCCTGGCTAACTGGCTGTGTGTCTGTGTTAAATCAGTGGCTCTCTCTGGGCCTCAGATTATTAACCTATAATTGGAGATGATCCATCTCTAAAGCCTGATCTGGCTCTAATGGTCTGGGATTCTAGCCCAGAAGGGCCAGAGGCCACAACAAAGGTTGCAAACTCCTTCCTCTGTGGCAGTGCAGGGGCAGCAGGGAAGCCACCCCCGCCCCCAGCTCAGCTTCGCCCCGCCCCTGCCTCCTGGACCGCTCCCTCTGCAGGATTTACAATGGGCTGAATTCATTTGCATGACAAAATTGGCTCGGGTATCCAAGTGTTGCAGGAAGACAAGTGTAACATTACGCAGAACAAGCAGCCGGGAGGAAGGTTACCGCTGCCGACAATGAGGGAACAAGCCGCCCGCCCACCCGCTGCTTCTGCCAACCTTTCATCCACTGGAGGAGTGGGGGGCTGCCCCAAGGCGGTGTCAGGGGCGGGGGTGGGGGAGGGGAGGAGATGGCACCTGCCCAAGGATCTGGGGTGGGGGGACTCCTGCTCCCAGGGTCTTCCCACCATTAAGGTGAGGAGGTTTCTTCGCTATTTTTAAATGCCTATACCCTTTAAGTGGTTGCAAGGTTAGTTTCCCCACTCTCAGGACTTGATAACACCAGCATTTTCTGAACCACCATCCGTGTCCTTGTCCACTCATCCACCCATCCACTCACTCATTCATCCATTCACTCACTGAACCACACATCCACCATCTATCCATCCATTGACCCACCCACCCACCTACTCATCCATCCATCCATCCATCCATCCATGCATCCACCCAATCATCTATTCATTTTTCCACATGTCCACCCACCCCTATCGACTCACCTATACACTCACTCATTTACCAATCTGTCTGTCCATCCATATGCACCTATCCTACCCACCCTTTTTAATACACCCACCGATCCACCCACTCATCCATCCTTCCATCTATTCTTCCAACAATCCATTCATCCATCCATCCACTAATCAGTTCACCCATCCACCTACCTACCTATCCATCCATCCATTCATCTATCCATCCATTCATCCACCCATCCATCCATCGATTCATCCTTCCACTCACCCCTTCATCCTTACACATGCCCACTCACCCTTACCCACTCATACACTTACCCATTTACCAATCTGTCTGCCCATCCATCCACCCATTCATCTACCAATCCACTCATTAACTCACCTATCCTTCCTTCCATGTCTTTAACAAAAACAGATATTGGACACTTTTTATGTGCCAGGTATAGTTCCAGACATTGCTCAGTGTCTCAGCTTCCTCCCTTATAAAATATGAATAATAATAGTATCTACCTCACAGGGTTGATCCTGGCCCAGAGTAAGAGCTATGTAAGTGTTTTCTACTATTAATCTTATTAGGCACTGGGGACCTAAAAGTAAATAAAACATAGTTGCTGTCCCAGAAAAAATCAGAGTCTTTGGTGGGGAAAGGAGATACACGAAAATTGGAGATACACGAAAATTACAGTCCTATGTGCTCTATTATAGGGAAGTATAAGGGACTTGGGGAGTCAGAGCTGTGGCATCTTGCCTTATTTGAGACTCTGCTTGAGAGGTACGTAGGGACAGGAAGTATTGTTATCAGCCTTCCTATGTTACAAATGAGGAAACTGAGGCTTAGGATGGCTAGCGGACTGCCCATGACCACACTCTGCAGAGTCACTAGGACTGAACCCTGTGTAGGACTGAACCCTGTGTCTTCTGATTTGGGGACATCCCAGTGGCCTGGGCCATGCTCCCCCTGTCCCCTTCAGGCAGCCAGATGAGGCTCCCAAATGCTACCTGACTCCCAGCACATGAGCAGCACCATGCAGTCCAGATCTTGGAGGAAGAGGATGGCTGAGCTCTAAGGGACCACCCAGAGTCCCCAACCCATTTGGAGCCCCTCATGTAAGGTAAAGAGGGACAGTGCGCAGATGAGATGGGTCAGCTCAGGGGACCAGAATGGGGGAGGGGAAGGCGGACATCCATTTGGTCTTTGGAATCAAGGCCTGAGCAGTGAGTTCCTGGCTATGCTATGGGAAGCAATCCCAACGGTAGATGAGGCTCAACCCATGAAAGCTACAGAAAGAGCACATTTGATCATTTGTCATTACAACACTCAGATCCTCACTAGCAGAACTGCCCCTGGTGAGGTGGTCATTTCCTTCTCACTAAAAGTCTGAAAATATTAGAGATGGCAGAATGTGGTAGAAGGAGGGTGGCCTTTGGAGTGTTTCAGGCCTGGGTTTGAATCCTGGGTCACCTAACATTATCTGTATGATCTCAGGCAAGTCATTGAACTTCTCTGAGGCTGGTCTGAAAAATGAGACAAACCTCCATCCCAACGTTTTGTGACAATTAAGTACTAATCACCAATGCTTATAATGTGCTTAGTAAGTCTTTCTCACAACAAATTCATAAGATGGTCTTTTAATTTTTGTAAATCAACTTTTTCTTTTGGAGTAATTTTGGATTTACAGGAACATTACAAAAATAGTACAGGGAGCTCCCGTAAGCCCCTCACCCAGTCTCCCCTATTGTTAACATTTTATGTAACCATGGTACGTTTGTCAAAACCAACATTGGCACGTTAGGTCCTTTACTTTTTATTTGTCTCCATCTTACAAATGAGGTTGGGGAGCCACAGAGAGGCTGAGTTTGCAGCCCAAGATCACGCTGCATTATGATACAGAAAATGAAGTAGAGTGCATGAAAGACCTATTAGAATGTCTGGCGTCAATCCCTCTCCCATTCCAGAAAAACTGGGTTGGTCCTGGGCTCCACCCTCTCTTACTAAATGGCCCTGGCAGGCTGGATCCCATCCTCTGCATCTATGTCCCTCTTCCTTGCAGGGTCATAGCAAGGAGCCACCAGAGAGACAACTCGGAGAGTATTATATAAAGAGCAGAGATTGATGGAGCAGTCATAGATTACTACAATTCTGTCGAGGCTGGCTGCCTTGCCAGTGCTTATCAGCAGGCACACCGTAGGTGCTCACTAAGAATTTGTTAAATAAACAAATGAGTGAATGAATGAAGTACAGGGCATTCTGCTCTGCATAGAAGATTGAATTCAGGCACTTCTAGGAGCTTTTCAAAACCTAAATTCTGGAATTTTAAAATGTCCAGTCTCTTCCCTGGCCAGGCTCCCTTTTCCCTTGAGAAATGGGAATCACCAATCTGTGTCTTGCATACAGTAGGTGCTCAGTGGATGATACCAGTGCTGAGCCCTGATCTCTCCATGCACATTTTCCCTGGGTCTTAATGTCATCTCCACCTACTTAAATTTTATTTTACCTTATTGTATGTTTCTTCCAAGCTGCTTCAAATCCTTGAGGGGTGTGTGTGTGTGTGTGTGTGTGTATGTGTGTGGTGTGTGGTGGTACACAAAGAACCCCAAAGTTAATCAATCACTGATGGTAATGATGGTGGCATGTGTTGAAGGCGAGGTGGGTGGGTGGTCACCACCTCAAGATTCTTGGGGCCCCACGGCACCTGGGTGACTCAGTGGATTGAGTGTCTGGCTCTTGGTTTTGACTCAGGTCGTGATCCCAGGGTCGTGGGACTGAGCCCTGTGTCGGGTTCCATGCTGAGTGTGGAGCTTGCTTAAGATTCTCTCTCTTGGGGCGCCTGGGTGGCGCAGTCGGTTAAGCGTCCGACTTCAGCCAGGTCACAATCTCGCGGTCCGTGAGTTCGAGCCCCGCGTCGGGCTCTGGGCTGATGGCTCGGAGCCTGGAGCCTGTTTCCGATTCTGTGTCTCCCTCTCTCTCTGCCCCTACCCCGTTCATGCTCTGTCTCTCTCTGTCCCCCAAAAAATAAATAAACGTTGAAAAAAAAATTAAAAAAAAAAAAGATTCTCTCTCTTTCTCCCTCTGCCCCTCTCTCACATTCTCTCTCTCTCAAAAAAAAAAAAAAAAAAAAAAAGATTCTCAGAGCCTCTCTCCTTACAGATTTGTTTTGTCCATTTGGTCACTGAGCCAACACACATGTTGAGCACCCACTATTTGCCAGCCTTATCCTGAAGATGCTCTGCTCTCAGCAGCTCAGCGCCCAGTGGAGCGGTCAGCAGAGGCCACAGCCAGCGACATCAGCTGTGGTAAGGGTCTCTTGGGACCTGGCCTGGGGAGCTCCAGAGGAAGATCCTTCCTGCATGAACCCTCCACAATCAAGCATTTGGGGCTCAGTTTGGAATGTCCTCCCCACTTCTCTCCTCTGAAGTCCTTCTCATCATTCAAGGCTAACCCCTAGTCACCCCTGACCCTCCCTCATCTCCTTCTTGATTTTGTCCCCTCAGCAGCCCCAGGCACTCTCTGCCCCACAGTGTGTATTAAGCCTAAGCTGCCAGCCACCCTCAGGCTGTGTGAATCTGTCTTCTCCCCCAACAAGACTCCAAGAACCCCTGAAACAGGAACGAGGCTCCTCACCCAGCATAATCGCCAGCATGTGGGAAGCACACAAACGATGTCCTGCTCTCTCTAGCACTTGGTGTTCCGGAACATGTCTGAGATCAATCCCTACTGGCCAGCAGCCAGCACTGGTCTCAGATTCTTGGTTATAGGGTGGGCACACCAGATGGCTGGCCCCGGAGGATAGGCCAGAGCTGAGAGGGTCAGATCAGGGGACACTACTGCTCTCCCCTCTTCCATGGTGACCCAAAGAGCCCTGAGAGTAGGTTGAATTGTGTTACTCTGAAAAGATGTGTCCAAAATCTAACCTCCAGTACCTGTGAATGTGGCCTTATTGGGAAATAGAATCTTTGCAGATGTAATTAATTTAAGGATTAATTTAAGGATCTTGGATGAGGTCATCTGTAGGGTAACCCTAAAACCAATGACTTGTGTCTTTACAAGAGAAAGAATGAGATCTGAGACAGAGAGAAGCAAAGAGGTAGAGGTTGGAGTGAGGCAGCTCCAAGCCAAGGATGGCTGTCAGCCGCTAGAAGGTAAGGAGAGAGGCATGGAGCAGATTCTCCTTCAGAGCTTCCAGAAGGAACCAACCCTGCTGATAACCTGGATTTCAGACCTCTAGACTCTAGAACCGTGAGAGGACACTGCCTGCTGTGTGAGGCACCGAGCTGGTGGGGATTTGTAGCGGGAGCCCTGGGACACTAATACAGCCCCTTTCTCCCTCACTCCGCCTGCCTCCAGCATGATTTTCTGCAGCCTCTTAGAACAAAGAGAGGACATCACCCATCCTTGCCCCTCAACCTAGAGACTTCAGGGAAATCTCACAAGCAATATTGGGAAATCTCACAAGCAATATTGCCACCCAGATGCTCACGATTCCCGGCATGCCTTTCTCTGGGCCTCTCTAATGGAGAGTTGGACAGGTTGATTTCTAAGACACTTTCTAGCTTTGAGAGTCCATATATCTAAAAGTAAATCTTTTTCTTTTAACGTTTCTGTTTCCAGAACTTGGGGTGGGGGTAATGCAGAGAGGGCACCAGACCCTTCCCTAATGGTGGTTCTGTGCTCTGCCTCCTCTCCAACCCAGACTGTGACTAGGGATCCTATGAAATGCTGTGGTCCATTCCAATCCCATGGGCAACCCTGTCATGATGCCGTTTCTGCAACTACTTCCTTAGGCAAAAATGGGAGGCAAGGACAATGTGGGGGAGCTGCCTCAGTGTCTAGGGGCTGCAGGGATGGGTGATGCTTAACAATGAATTTAACTGGAGGCCCTTGCCTCTGCTGAGCCTCCATGCTTTCCCATATCCCCTCCCCCCGCCCCATGACTTACCCACTCTTTACATGCCCCCATCATCCCTTCCTTTCTGTGTTTCCTGACTGTGGGTGGGTGAGTGATGGCTATAGGTCAGATTGTGTCCCCAGCAGCCTGTTCCACCATAACCTTCCCTGTGAGCCCTGGACATCTCTGCTCATACCTGTGGGACAGTGTTTATTCCAGCAGTAATTCTCAACCCCCAGCTGCATGTCAGAATCTCCTGGGGATTTAACACATACCCATACATATTGTAACCCAGAAATCCTGGGTTAATTGCCAAGGTATTGCCTGGGCATGGGACTCCCAGGAGATTCTAATGTGCGTTCCACAGTGAGGACCACAGGAGCTGGTTGTCTCCACGTTGCTCTGTGTGTAAGGTGGGGTCCCTCCTTGCTTGAATGCTTGTTTCTCTCTTCTGCCAAGTGTGGGGTCTGAGGTTAGGGCCTTATCCAACATCATAGCCAGACCTGGCACAGGACCTGATACATGAGCCTGGGACCCAGGGGCCCAAGCCTTCAGGGAGGGGTGGGAGAAGAGTGCCAGGATTTTACAACAGCCCTGTGAATTAGGGGGCAATACCCCAGTTTTACAAGTGAGGAAATCAGGTGGTTGCAGGGATGGCCAGGGTCAAGGATGCTGCAGAAGTGGCGGAAATCCTGCTGTATGCCATCCAGCTAGGTGGACAGGGCAGGGTGGGGGCACAGTGTTAGTGAAGATGAGAGATTGCCATATAAGGAACTGAAACTCTGTCAAATCTGTGTAAGGGAAAAGGAAGGAAGAAAGGAGAAAAGGAGGAAAGAAAGAGGGCATGGGGAGATTGATGGGAGGATTCAGGGGCTCTGACTCAGGCTCCCCAGTCCTCGGACCCCACACCACCCCTGAGTCAGATGCCCTGATTCTCTGCAGGCCCCGACCTGGGCGGGGACACTCTGGAGACATGAGACTGGGGAGGCGATGGCAGGCACCCACTGGGACCGGGATGACTTCAGTAAGGAGCTTCCTCTCTCGGAACCTCACTTCTCTCTTCTGCCAAGTGAGGGGGTCCAGCTCTCAGGCTGAGCTCGTCTGTGCTCCTCTGATAACAACAGTGGCACCACTTTCTGGCACTGCATCGTGGCCCAGCAGTTAAAGCAGAGCCAAGATGCCTGGGTTCTAATCCCCACTTTTTAATCTCTATGGCTTGAATGGGTTTCTCAGTGCTTCCTCAATTTTCCCATATGTGAAATGGGGATGTTAACTTTATCTCACTCACAAACTTTGCACGGATGAGCTAAGTTTGTGAATCAGAAAGGAGCTGGGGACACACAGTAAGCTCTCTATTCAGGCAGTGTTGGCCTTCATCAGCTTCCTGGTTTTATTACTCTTCCTACTATGATGTCAACAGCATACCAAGCACTGCCCTAAATGTTTTATTGTCCCTTAAACCTCACAGCCATCCAGAGATGAGAGGACCAAGGCTCTGAGAGATCACGTGACTGCTTAGGTCAGGTGGTTCATCAGCGGCAGAGCCCAGAGTCACCTGCCAGACTGTGTGACTTCCAACCTAACTTGAATCCAGAACAGCTTTCCAAAGACAGGGCCACCTGGGATCACCAGGAGGAAAGAACAAGCATTAATTGAGCACCTACTGTGTTCCTGTGATCAAATTTAACATTTACAACTGGCATAGCTAGTTGGTCCAATTATTCCTAATGTAAAGATGAGAAAACCAGGGCTCAGTGAGGATCATCAGCTTGCCTATTATACCTGGTAGAGGAGGATTGCTACACTGGGGTGATTATACCTGGCAGCAGAGCCAGAACCTTCCCAGACTGGAGATACTTTCTGTGTGTGTGTGTGTGTGTGTGTTGGGGGTGGAAGGGATTTTACTGCTCACACCTGCCAGGTTGTGTGAGTCTGTGAGTGTGTGGATGAGTGTGTGGATGAGTGTGGGAGCAGATATTTGCCTCTTCTTCCCACTAAACCCAGAGCAGCTCTGCTCAGATCTGAGCAGCTGAGGGGAGCAGGCAGGCCATGTGTGTGTGTGTGTGTGTGTGTGTGTGTGTATGTGTGTGTATTTCAACAGGGATATGGGCCCTTTGTCTCCTGGGCTCTGTACACCAGGGAGATGGAGGGAGGCGTGGGGGCCACCTTGGAAGGCCTGAGAGCTGGGAGTGGGGAGGAGGGCAGGGTAGTCCATTAATGCTGCCCTCCTGGTGGGGGTGCAGATAAGTGGCCCCAGGGGGCTGTGCTGAGGACCCTCTAACTAGCTTGTTGCCATGGGGACACTGGCTATGAATACAGGCCAGGAAGTCCAGCTTGAGCCTTCCAGCCCCTCCCCTGCCTGGCAGGTGGAGACCCCCAGCTGGGGTGTGTTTGTCTGGGAAGGGGACTAAAGGGCCATCCCATCCATCCCCTCTGTTATTTAAAGCAAAGGCCTCCATTCCTTCTGCTGCCCATCTAGGAGAGCTCTCCTGGGTCAAGGGAGGAAAGGATTTTCTCCAACTTCCTGGGGAACAGTGGCCCTTGGGATTCAGGGTTGGTTTCCTGCTTCCTCAGGTCTTACTGGCAGGTGACCAGAGCAGGAAGAGAAATACATGTGGTCACACAGCTACATGTGCATTCCAGACAACACAGCTAGCTCCACCAGGAGACCAGACCCCTGCTTGCCCTGGGGACAATGAGGGCTATGGGACTTGTCCCAATTTATCTGAGAACCACCAACTCTCCTATCATGGGGTCTGGAATCAGAATCCTTGCGGCGGGGGTTGGGGGGAGGGGGATTGTTAACGTTTTTATTTTGAAACATTTTAAACATTAAAAAACTAGAGAGTAGTTTCATGAATCCTAAGTTCCTATCACTCAGTTACAATAATTATCAGCCTTGCCCATCCTGTTTCATCTGTCCCTTCCTTTTTTTTTTGCTGGGGTAGTTGAAAGCAAATCCCAGATAGCAGGCCATTTCATGTGGAAATACTTCAGTATGTATTTCTCACTGATAACTGACCATGCCATGACCACATCTAACAAATGAACAGTAATTCCAGTGATGAATATTATGTGAATCTCGGTCTAACCTCAAATCCACTGTTAAATATGTGGACCCATGCTCCAAAGGTGAATAGAGGCTATGTGGCAGGGGTGGCTCTGTGCTATAGCTTTGGAGCCACCAGAGAGTGATGGGTGAGTGCCTGTGGCTTTGGGGGAGTTATTTTGCTTTATGGGGCCTCAGTTTCCTCCTATGCCGGAAGAATTTACCTCTTCCAAGGCTGTTGGGAGGATTGAATGAGATTATATGTGTACAGTACTGAGTGTGCAGGGGGGACTTGGTGATCATAATGGTTCTAGAGGAAACAAGTTCAGAGGGTGACTTGTCCAAGGTTACACAGCTCAGAGTTGTGAGTCTGGGATGGAAGCATAGGTCTTCTAAGTGCGCTAGGATGTCTATTTAACACAGCCCCTCTTCCCCATTCTGAGGCTGCCCCTGCTCACTACCACCTCACCCTACATATAGAAATGACACTGGGAGTGATTTCAACAGGTCCCTTTTTTTCTTGACAACCAGTGGGTCAGTCATGGTGGCATAGGCTGAGCAGATGATGGGACACCAGCAGACCTAGCTCCAAGACACCTAGAACAAGACCCTTCCCTCCCCTGGGCCTCAGTTTCACTATCTACACCAGGAGGTCACTGAGCTCTGCATGGTCTCCATGACGTCTTTCAGTTCTGCATTGTTCCCATCAGGATTAGTAACCCTGGGAATGTGGGGGATATTTGAGATTGAAGGGGGCATTCACAGCAGTCCAAGACCCCAGGCTATAGGACAGTGTGGAGGAGGTGAGAGAGAACATCCTGTATTGGTGAGTAGAAGTGGGGTGACTCAGCTCAGTAGAATTGAAGCTCCCCCCTCTTCCTGGGTTGTAGGTCCCTGAAACTGTGTCTGTGACTTGCAGATTGTAAGTAGCACATAGGTGAGATACAAAATTCCACTAAAGTAATTGATAGAACTAGATAGAAGGTCAGCAAGGAAACAGAAGACTTGGAAAATCCTCTAAACCAACCAGGCCTAACAGACATAATTGTCTTTTTTTAAAGTTATTTATTTTTTTGAGAGGAGAGAGAGAAAGAGAGAGAGAGCAGGGGAGGAGCAGAGAGAGGGGGAGAGAATCCTAAGCAGTCTCTGCAATGTCAGCAGAGAGCCCAATGTGGGGTTCAGTCCCATGAACCATGAAATTATGACCTGAGGTGAAATCAAGAGTCAGATGCTGGGGTGCCTGGGTGGCTTAGTCGGTTAAACATCTCACCTAGACTCAGGTCTGCACTGACAGTGTGGAGCCTGCTTGGGATTCTCTCTCTCTCTCTCTCTCTCTCTCTCTCTCTCTCCCTCTCTCTGCCCCTAACCTACTTGTGTTCTCTCTCTCTCTCTCTCTCTCTCTCTCTTTCTCTCTCAGAAATAAATAAATAAACTTAAAAAAAAGTAAGAGTCAGATGTTTCACTGACTAGACCACCCTGGCACCCCAACACTACTTTATAATAGTGATCTACTAGAATATTCCAGTCACCAACTACAGAGTACACATTCCCAAATGCTCATGGAATGTTTTCCAGGAAAGAGCATATCTTGGGCCACAAACCCAGTTTCAATGTTTATAAAGATTTAAATCATATAAGGTATGTTCTTGGACAACAGTGGAATAAAATTAGAAATCAAGAATGGAAGGAAATTTGGAAAATTCACAAATATGTGGAAATTAAACACTCCTACATAACCAATAGGTCAAAGAAGAAATCACAAGGGAAATGAAAAAATACTTTGAGATGAATGAAAACAAAAACATAACATACCAAAGTTTATGAGATGCAGGAAAAGAAGTCCTGAGAGGGAAAATTTATAGCTATAAACACCTACAGTAAAATAGGAGATCTCAAATCAATGACCTAAGCTTTCACCCTATCAGAAAAAGAAGAGCAAACCCAAAGCAAGGAGAAGGATGGAAATCATAAAGATTGGAGTGGCAATAAATGAAATAGGGAATTACAAAAATAGAGAAAATCAATAAAACCAAAAGTTGATTCTCTGAAAAGATCAACAAAATTGACAAACGTTCAGCAAGAATGGCCAAGAAAAAAAGTGAGAAGACCCCAATTATTAAAATCAGTAATAGAGGCAGAGACATTACTACTGACCTTACAGAGGTAAAAAGAATTGTAACATTTTTTTGCTAAAGAGGTTGAAAAGAAGCTCCACAACCTTTCTAGAGCTGTGGAGAGAACAACCAGGAATGGTTACCAGTAGTTGCCTTCAGGGGACAGGAGGGGGGAGGAAGGGCATTTGCTTTTCATTGTAAGCCCTTATGGACATTTTTTGTTTTATTGTAAAATATAACATCTATACAGAAAAGTGAATAAAAAGAGAAGCAGTCTGCTCAGAAATTTATCACCAGTGGAACACCCATGGAACCACCACCCAGGCAAGAATTAGAACATTGCCAGCTGCTGGTATGTCCTCCTCCCCTCTTCACCTAACCTCTCCTCCCCAAAGGATAGCCACCATTCTGACTTTTTTTTTTTAAGTTTATTTATTTATCTTTAGAGAGAGAGAGAGTGGAAGAGGGGCAGGGAGAGAGAGAATCCCAAGCAGGCACTGCACTGTCAGCACAGAGCCTGGTACGGGGATCGAACCCATGAACCGCGAGATCTTGACCTGAACCAAAACCAAGAGTCTGGCACTTAACTGAGCCACCCAGGCACCCCACTGCCATCCTTACTTTTATGGAGATTACTTCCTTGCTTTCCTCGGTAGTTTTGCTATCTCTAAACACTACAGTTTGGTTTAGTTCATGCTTTGGGCTTTATATAAATCAAATCATACAGCAGGTCCTCTTTTGGGTCTGGCTTCTTGCATTTAACATTATGTGTGTGAGATTCACCCACGTTGTTGCATGCAGTAGTGTGTTCATTTTCTTTGCTGTGTTGTATTCCATTTTATGCATACACCACCATTTACATGTCCATTCAACTACTAATGGAATGGGCTTCTTGGAAAACCATGTACATGAAAATAAATTGATAAAAATATTTTCAATAAAATACACATTAAAAATGGAACTCCGTGGGGCGCCTGGGTGGCGCAGTCGGTTAAGCGTCCGACTTCAGCCAGGTCACGATCTCGCGGTCCGGGAGTTCGAGCCCCGCGTCAGGCTCTGGGCTGATGGCTCAGAGCCTGGAGCCTGTTTCTGATTCTGTGTCTCCCTCTCTCTCTGCCCCTCCCCCGTTCATGCCCTGTCTCTCTCTGTCCCAAAAATAAATAAACGTTGAAAAAAAAAATTTTAAAAAAAATAAAAAATAAAAATGGAACTCCGCGAATGTAAGTTTGATTTCATTTCTAAGACTTTCACTTTCTTTTTCTGCTCTAATCATTCATGAGACCAACGTGGGAACCAGAGAAAATAGGCCACTTAGGCAGGAGCCCAGAGGGACGAGGTCTGAAAGATATCACACGCCCATGGGAACCTCTCAGCAGCCCTCCTCCCCAATTTTCAGCTTCAGATGTGAGGAAGGTCACACAGATGGAGCACAGATCACTCAGTCCCTTCCACCCAAAGTCTACAGCTTCCTGGCACACCTAGGTGTGGGTCCAGGCAGCTGGGCAGGAGCATGTGCACACGTGTGCACACATGCACGTCCTGGAGCTGGCAGTGCCTGTAGGCACCTGACCAGCGGGCGAGGTCTTTGCATGGAGTACTTGGTGGAAGAAGAGGAGGAGGAGGGGGGGAAAAATCCCCTCATTTCTGAAGAAATGTCCCAGATTAGATTTGTAAATCAAAAACCAATATATAACATGCAAGAATTGATCTGTTTTATATTCCTCAGTTACATTTTTGTGAAGCACATTTAGAAGATTTAGAACGTATTTGCGCCTGCTGGTTGGGCCATTATATGCTTGAGTTCATACATCTATTTGTGAGGCTATAAAACAGGCATCGACTACCATGTAAATTGTGTTCTCCACAATAAATTATATGCATACTTGCAAAAATACATAACTGCCGTGGCTGGGCCAACGCGGCCAGAATACTAATGAGGGCAAAAGTTGCTTTGTCCCTCTCCTCCGGCCTAATTTAGCCTCTACATCAAAAATTATGTAGGAAAAATCACTTTATCCTCTCACTGAGAAATAAAATAGCACTCACGGGCACCCTCATCTCTTCCCACCCCCCTTCCTTTTAACCGAACACTACCATTTTCGTACTAATTTTAGCTGCTCTAGGTTTACCGGGAAGAAACCTGGCTGAACCGAAGCCAGGGAGTCACTGGGCTTTCTGCATGCACGAGAGGGCTGTCGGAGCTGGCACACACGCGTGCACACACATACACACGTGTGTGCACACACATGCACATTCCCTCCTTGCAATTTAGATTCACTCATGCCAGGGCATGTTCACAACATGCAGACAGACCCACGCGCAAACATGGAGATTTGCCCCAGACACGCATGCACCAACACTCCATAAGCACTCACCCACGTGCCATATATCCATTCCCTCTCCCTGGTACAGACTTGTATGTGTAGCAACTCACCAGAAAAAAATCAATCCAGTTCGGCTGAATTCAATTCCAATCAGTTTAGTCCAGCAAATGTTGATTGAGCACCTACTATACGTCATGAACTGCATTTGGCACTGGGAATGTTGAAATTAAAAAAAAAAAAGACAAAACCGCAGGTCACAGTTCAGGGAAGTAAGGCAGCCTTTCCAGCAAATGCAGCAAGTCAGTATGGTGAGGGCTGCAGCACATGTAGCGAGCCTCATGTGCATGCACTTGCACTCGCACTCACACCCTGGTTAGTAGCCATACATGTACTCCAATAGCCACATGGACACATACACATATCTCTGCACACACACAAACACCACCCACATAGGTTCGTGTGTGCACACACACCACACCTACACACCAATGGGTGCATGCAAGCATCAGCATAGCCACCTTCTCGCTCTTAGTGCTGTGTGCTGATACCTGCCTGGCTTCTGTCTTCTCCGTGAGCCTGAGTTAACCCATGCCCTGTCTGGCTTGCCCAATTCTTTGCGTTTGGCTACAGTCTACACTGGAAACAGCAACTTCCAACACTAGGTTGGCTAACATTGTTCCCACTTCTCCCAGAGGCCTCCCCCAAGGCTCCATCCTGGGGGTCTACCAGGGGACTACAGAGGAAGGAGAAGACACAAGGCAGATCTCACTTCCATGATCTCATGACAGTCGTTGGCTCATCCTAGGCCTCAGTTTACCCTTTTTAAAATTTTGGGTCTTGGATAGTCTCTGAGGTCATCAACCTCCTTCCTGATGTCCACAGTTTATTGGTGAAGGTTGGGCCTCTGGCCAGGTCAGAGAGTGGAGAACAACTACAGAGCCAGCCTGAAACCAGAGAGAGCTCAGTGCAGCTCTGAGCTCCCAGGGGGCAAGACTGAGGTGGCAGCCTCGTGAGAGCACATCCTTGAGAAAAAGAGTGGCAGTATGTGGTGGGGGAGAGAAGTCTTGGTGGGGCTGGGACCCAATGTGACCCAGCTCAGGTATTTATAGGTGCCAGACATGGTTCTAGTGGCATTTCATTCTATAGGAGGGTGCCAGTGGGCAGAGGAAGGGACTTGTGGGTGACCCAGTTGGTAGAGCTGTCATAATGGGAAAGGGAGTAGAGGCTCCAATGTATTTAGTTCAAATAATGATCAATGTGATTTCTCTCTCTGTGTGTGTGTGTGTGTGTGTGTGTGTACATGTGCACACGTGCATGTGTGAATGTGTGTGTGTGGGGGTGGGTGGGTGTGAATCCTCCTATTGCATTTGTGGTTTCCCTGCAGCCCTTTATCTTATCTACTCCCCTCTATCTCACCCTATTTCTTTTTCTTACCATACAATTTCCTTTTTATCTTTGCCTGCTCTTTGAGTAGCAAATACTTTCTTTTTAAAAAGTAAATAGTATTTCTATTGTGAAAAAGTACTACATGCACATGACGAAAAATTCAAATTTGTCAAAGGTGTATAGTGAAAAGGAAGTCTTTCCACCTGCCCTGACTCCCCAATTTCATAGCCATCCAGTTCCCCCTCCAGAAACAATCACTGTTACCAATTTTCATGTTTTCTTTCAGAAATATAATGTGTAGGCAAGCATATCTCTCTATCATTTATATCATCTATCTATCCATCTATCTATCATCTATCTTTCTCATCCCTTTTAACACAAATGGGGGCATACTCTATGATCTAACACCTCCCCATCCCACCCCTCAACTACGTAGCTTAGAAACTGTGTCTAAGAAAAAGTTTTCCATCCACGCAGTGTCCAGCAATGGAATGCATTACGAGTTCCCCAACAATGGAGATGTGGGAGCACAGGCTAGGTGACCACTTAGAGAAAGGAAAAGAGAGAGCAGAGTCTTTGGGGGAGTGAGGTTAGATTCATGCCCTTTAGGGCTCTATCCATCAACCAGTTTCTTGAATACAAAGAGAAAAGCCCTTGATCTCACTCCACCCTTTCTCCTCACCCCTTGAAGTGCCCCCCACCCTGACCCTGCAAGCTGGCCACGGTCACCAGTGTCTAAAACTGCCCAACCATGGTTTCCAGCCCTCCTGTAATTGACAAGAACCCCCCAGAGATAGCCTCTCTGTGCCAGCCACATGCCACTAAACTCCAAATTAAGAGGCCCAGCTGAGATTTCTGTCTTATTCCACCCATACCCCTGGGGCCAATCCTCTCTCATTTCAGGAGGGGAATGGAACTACAAGTTTGGATTTGGGAAGGGGGGCAAAGGGGGCTCACCACCAAAGCTGGTGCCTCTATGCTCCAGAGAGATGTGCGTGTCCTACCATGCAGCTTAAGACTTCTCCAAAACACCGTCCCCCCCAAATCCAATAAAATTGCAAATTTCACTGTATTTCACAATATCCTAAATAAACATGAACAGCATGCGTTTCTCTTCCTTGCATCAAATATTAATCTGCCCGTGGCCAGCGCCCGTTCCCCCGCGTGTGTGCGCACGCTGGGTAAACACTGGGGAGATTGTGATGCCAGACCTTCCCTTCTCTTCCCCAAGTCGAGAGCATGACAAATTTTTCTCCTAATTACACCTGCCACTGTTTGCCTTCTAATACTGTAAATCCTCCATCACATAGTTTTTCAGATTCGGGATTAGGTTCTCTTCCTGTCGTACAAATGATTGGAGGGGGCAGGGATAGGGGAATAGGTGGGGGGCAGTGTGGGCTTTGTGGCATTGCTTTTCATGATTTCTCCATGGAGGGGGTCCCCAAATCGGGCAGAGGCAGTGTTCCTGGGCTCCCGACCCTCTGTGGGGTGCACAGGAGATTTCAAGGGAGAGGGCAGAGGAGATAATGGAGAAAAGACACCTGCCCAGGTGTGCAGAACCTGCTCACCTGAGCTTCATTAGCTCCCTAGTTACCCCCCAAATCCCAGGCATAATAAAAATCCCATCACAAAGGGAGAGGATGAATGAAAAGTGCCCAGGGTAGGGGCCAGCACATAGTAGGTGATCAATAAACCATAGTTCTCTCCCCCTTTGCTCTATCTCCTGACTGAAGCCATAATCTCTCTCCTGGATCATGAAACCTGCCTCCTCAATGGTTTCCCATCTCGCCTTAGCCCTCTCCAATGAAGCCATTGTCCCCCCAGCTTCCAGAGTGCTTTTTGCAAAGCCCAAGTTCAGGTCCTCTCTTAAAACCCCCATCACTTTCTACCATAATTGAATTATGTCCATATCTGGCAAATAAGGCCCTCTGCTGCTGGGCCCAGGCTTGATTCTCTGGCCTCACTCCCAGCCCTCTCATGGCACCTGTGTATCTGCCCTAGATCATGGCCACCCTGCTTGCCAACTCACCCTTCCCCACATGTGCTATGTAACTTGCCACCTCCATTCCTTCATTCAGGCTTTCCCTTAGCCTGTTGAAATTTTGGCTTTCTGTCCAGCTCTTCACCCCTGAAGACAGCCCTTCCTTGAGTCTTTTTTCATTTCCCAATCCTTATAAATCATGACTTCCTTTGCACTCCCATAGGGCTTTGCAGCCACCATCTTTTAGCTTAGAGCTTTAGCTTGTCACTGGTATAAGAGGGCCTGTGGGTACGTTCGAGATAGGCACCAGATCTTAAGCAACTTTTGTCACCTCAAGGTCTCTCTTGTTTCCAAGTCTTGATGCTGCAAAGGGTGATACTTGGTGTGCAGTTGTGGGGAAGGGGCTTCCTGAGGCCCTAAACCTCATGACCAAGTCAACTGCTGGCCCCACGTATGGGTAAGAATGGGCTCCCCAGGACCAGCCCCTCCCTGCCTCTAGGAGCAGCTGCCTAGCCCACTGAAGATAGCATGGAGGCCCCACCAACACAAGAGGTTGAACCCCTCAAGGCCACTGTGGTGGATGGGGGAAGGAGGCTGAAGACCCTCTCCTCTCCCCACTCCTGTGACTAGACTCCCCTCTCTGATTTCCCTCCTGAGCCTGGGTTGGTTTGATAGAGTGCCCTCCCATGTAACTGTGTGTCTGGAGTGCTCAAGCTGTGCAAATGACACCCAAATCATTCTTGTGGGGCTTTGGCATAAGCGTATCATTGGCTGCTTCTATTTGGTGAGGTAGTGCAAGTAACAGCTTTGCCCTTCTTATTCTACTTGGTTCCTAGAGGTCCTTCTGACTCTAGGGATGCCCCAGCCTATCAGCTAAGGAGGGAACCCCACCCTCTGGGTCTAGAGGCCTAAAGCTGGGCTAAGGAGGGCAGTCTTAGGCATGCTCAGATCTACCCTGGTCAAATCTCCAACCTTCCAAAGCTCGCTGGAGTTGTTCTTGAAGACTTTTCTCAGAGTTGCCTTGTTCAGCTTGAATAATAACTGTCCCTGGCCCTGTCCCCTCCCCATACATTTCACCTTCAAAGGGCTGGGAGAAATTTCCCTAATTAATTAACTCCTCTGCAGCCTGCCCTCCATGTCATTGGGTGATTAATTGTCACTGTGCCTTTAAATCCAGAGGTGGAGGAAAGGTGGGTTGAGTTGGCAGTGGTGGATGCCAGAAGCAGGCATGCTGGGGTGAGGGTAGCCTCAGGCCATTTCCTGGGGTTGAAGGACCCCTACCTCCACCCCCATTCCTGTCCTTGCCCAGGGCCTGATAGGCCCCAGAGCCAGACCACAAATGCATCCGTCAATAATTAATCAATGAGTCTCAAATATGAGACTGTGGGATCTGGGGCATTCTGGGAGAGGCAGGGTGGCTGGTGCATATCCTAAAGTCTGCAAAACAGGGTAGCAGTTCAGGGCATGGGCTTTGGAGTCAAGAAGAGCTGAGTTATAATCCTGCCTCTGCCTCTTTCCAGTCATGTGATCTTGTGCAGGTCACTTTGCCTTCCTGAGCCTCAGTGATCTCACCTACAAAGTGGGGGCTGGTAACAGGATCTACCTCCCAGGAGAGCTGGGAGGCTGAAACAAGATTAATGTGTGTGAAACTCAGCATGGTTCAGAGTATACAGCCAGTGTTCAATAATGGTGACAGTAATCGTGCTGCAACTGCTGTATCATGAAGGTGCTGTATGGCCTCACCAGTCATCCCCAGTGCCCAGCTAGGAGCTTCCCACTCCCAACTCTGTTCTCCTTGAAAGTGCTCCCCCAGGCCTCCCACCCGCATGGGACATCTCTGTGTGGAGTCACCTGGCCTAATCTCAGCTATAGCACTCACCTGCTGTGTGACCCTTGGCAAGGCACTTACTTTTCTACATCTTCATTTCCTGATCCAGAAAACCCTATCTTCGTGTGTGCAAGGCACTGGGACACAAACAGAGATAAGGTGTCACCCTTCCTCCAAGAAGTTCCACGCAGGAAAGACAGACAGGAAAACAAATCATTGTGAATACGGTATGAGCTGTGACAGAGGAGCATGCACATTCAGCAAGGAGGCAGGCAATGGCATCAAGGGCCCAGAGTGCAAAAGGAGACAACTCGGCGCATAAAAGCTGCTCAACAGAGCTCTGTTCCCTTCTCCAGCCTTCCCCTTCCTCTCATGGCCTTACTTTTTAGACTCAGCTGCTTTTCACCCTAAAGCCCCCATTTCTGTCCTTTCTGCTGAAACTGCAAGGTCTGGAAAGGGGCAAAAGGTGGATCCACTAGGGAAGCCCCCTCCTCCTCAGCTTTACCCCATCACCCTGTGACATTTATTGTTTATGTTGCCAGGTTCTGGGCAGGTGTTTGAAATAGAGCCATTTGACAGTCAAGGAGACTGAACCAGAACCTAAAGGAGACAGACTGAGGAATAAACCCAGACAGGATTAGCCTGGAGCTGCGGAAACGAAGAACCGGGAAGGTGGGTGTGGCCAAAGAAGGGTGGTCCATTCAGAAGAGGCAAGTGACCAGCCCATAGTCTCCAGGCAAAACCTAGCTGACACCTGTGGTTTTCAGGTGTATTCACTTCATCACTCCTTTAATGAAGCTTCATTGACCTCGATCTCTGTTGCAGGAAGGAGTCCGGCAAGCCCAGCCCCCATCTCCTCCCATGGCTCTGTCCCCAGGAGCTTAGCAAAGCCCCACCCCTGATGGGAGCCACGGAAGGGTGAGTGTTCTTTGGGTGTGGAGAGGGCGGGTGCCTGGGGCTCAGAGCAGACCCAGAGGGATCTATGAGATATCCTAATGCAGCCCCCGCGCTTAGCAATGAGAAAGTGTGTGCTGAGGGGATGTAGAGGGGGCAGGAACTTGCTCAAGGTCACATGAGTTCTTGGTAATAGAACCCAGACCCCTGGGCTAGAGTTTTCCATAACAGAATCCCCAGTGGGAGTGGGTAGAGGGAGGGAGGAGTGCGGTCGTTGCCTTACGTGGAGAAGGGGGGAGGGAATTGTCTGAAACAGCATTTCAGGGGCGGGGGAGGGGGGGCAACCGTATTCAGGAAGTGAAGATACCAAAAGTTACCCAGCACAGGGTGAATCCAACAGGTTTTGGAGCAGACATACCACAATTTTCTTCCTTTTCCAAGCTGTGTGACTCTGGGCAAGTTACTTCACCTTTCTGAGCATCAATCCCCTAAGCAGGCAGTGCTCAGCACACAGAAAGGCTAAGACAAATGTCAGGTGTTTTTGTTTTTGTTTTTGTTTTTTCTCCCTCTACTTGCCTCTTCCCTGGGAGCTTCATCCTCATGCCTGATTCCTGGTAGACTCATTTGTTGTTTGACAGAGGACTGACTAGGTACAAGAACTGTTCTAAGCACTGGAGATAAAAAGTGAACAAAAATGACTACCCTCCTGGAGCTTACACTCTAGCGGAGGGAGAAAGACAGTGAGCCACATCAAGTGGTGATAAATGCTATGGATAAAAAGAAAGAGGAAAGGGGGCACAGAGGGTACTGTGGAAGTGAAGGAGGGCTTCATGGAAGAGGTAACAGCTGAGCAAAGATCTGATCTCCATCAGCTGCATGGAGTTCTGGGAGAAGAGACTTCTGGGCAGAGAGAACAGCTGTGCAAAAGCCCTGAGACCAATTTGGGTGCATTCAAGGAGAGGCAAGGGGGCCAGTGAAGTCAGTGGAATGAGAGAGGGAGAGAATGGTGGGACATGAGGTCCGAAAGGGGAGGGCAAAAGACCAGATAAAGTAGTCCTTGTGGGTCATTGCAACGACTTTGAGGGAAGTAGGGAGCCATAGCAGGGTTTGATCACAGGGGGGATTTGATCTGACTCTGGCTTAGTGAGGTCCCTCTGGCTACTCTGTTGACCATAGGCGTAGGGGGACAAGAACGGGAGCCAGATGCCCATGTCAGGGTGATGAGACCAGAAGGGCATCGGGGCAGGGTGCTCCTGAGCGTGTTGAAAGTGACCTGGTGGTTTTCCTCTATATGGAACATGCTCAGGTCTCTGTCCACCAATAGCTTACATTCTCCAGTCCCCTTCTTTTTTTCTGTCCCATTGAGGGGACCTACCAGGGGAGCTCCAAGATACTGTTCTATGGGATTGGACTCAGGTCCTCCTTCCTGCTGAAGCAGAATTAAGAAACTTCAGGTCAAGGAACTGAAGCCCTGCAGTACATCTGAGCCTTGGTGTATGCATCTGAGAAATGGGGACAAAGACTGTGGAAGAACCCTGGGCTGAGTAAGGGCCATGTAGGTTGGGAGCTAGAATGTCTGCATGTTGTTACAGTGAGGCCGGGGGAGAAGTCGAGGGTGTTAAGGTTCCTGGGAGTGGGGGGCACTGATACAGAGGGAGCTGAGTTTTGAGGTGTGAGGAATGGGGCTGCGGACATGAGAGGTGGGTCTGGCAGCAGAAGAGGTGTTTGGTAGGTACCGGGGCGTGGCAGGTTATGGCTGGCTGCATGATGAACACCCCAGGTGTTCATGGCTGTATCTGATTGGGCCTCGGCATCTCACCTACCCCTCCCCTCTGCTCATTCGGCACCAGCACCAGATCTGCTCGTGCCTCAGGGCCTTTGCTTGTGGTCTCCTCTACCTGGCATGCCGCCTCCCACCCTCCGATATCCACACGTTCCCTCACCTCCTTCTCATCTTTGCCAGAAGGCCCTCTCCCAGTGAGGTCCTCTCTGACCACCTTATTTAATGCTGTAGCTCTCTTTCCTCTCACTTAATTTCTTTACTTAGCACTTTGTCACCATTTTTTATATATTTTACTTATTTTGTTGATTGTCTCCTTCCTTTAGAGTCTAAGCTCCATGAGGGCTGGGACTTCTCTTTTATTATTATTATTTTTTTACTGTAGTAAAAATACCTACATTATATTTATCATTTTAATCACTTGTAAGTTTACAAGTCAGTAGCATTAGGTACACTCGCAGTGTTCTATAACCATCACCACTATCTGTATCCTATACTTTTTCTTTTTTAAAATCCCAATATAATTAACATACAGTGTTATGTTAGTGTCAGGTGTACAATATAGTAACTCAGCAATTCTCTGCATTACTCAGTCCTCATCATATAGGTTTACCCTTAATCCCCTTCTATATTCTATATTTTTTACCCCAACATAAACTCCATACCCATTAAACAGCAATTCCCCATTTCTTCCTCCCCCAACTCCTGGTAACCCATATTCTACATTCTGTCTCTGAATCTGCCTGATCTAGGTACCCCATATAAGTAGAGCCAGGCAATATATGTCCTTCCATGGCTGGCTTATTTCACTTAGCATAATGTTTTCAAGGTCCATGTATGTTGTGGCATATATCACAATCTCTTTCCTCTTTATGGCCAAATAATATTCCACTGTACATATATGCCACATTTTGGCTATAGCTGTGTGTTCGTGCCTGGCATGGCACCTGGCTCATAGTGCTTGATAAATATTTGTTGAATGAGTGAATGAGTGATTAAATGAATGGGTGGCAGGAGTGATGAACCTTTGTGGTTTTGCTTTTGTTTTTTAATGTTTATTTATTTATTTTTTTTTTTTAATTTTTTTTTCAACGTTTATTTATTTTTGGGACAGAGAGAGACAGAGCATGAACGGGGGAGGGGCAGAGAGAGAGGGAGACACAGAATCGGAAACAGGCTCCAGGCTCTGAGCCATCAGCCCAGAGCCCGACGCGGGGCTCGAACTCACGGACCGCGAGATCGTGACCTGGCTGAAGTCGGACGCTTAACCGACTGCGCCACCCAGGCGCCCCTTAATGTTTATTTTTGAGAGAGACAGAAGGAGAGAGAGAGAGTAGGAGGGGGAGGGGCAGAAAGAGAGTGAGAGAGAGAGAGAGAGAGAGAGAAAGAGAGAGAGAGAGAAAGAGAGAAAGAGAGAAAGAGCCCGATGTGGGGCTCAAACTCATGAACTGGGAGATCATGACCTGAGCTGACTTTCGACGCTTAACCAACCAACACCTGTTCCAGGCGCCCCTCGTTTTTATTTTAGAACCATTGTGTTTGAGATCCTAGAGGAGCATTCAAATAAGGATGACAGTATCCCTGGGTGTTGAGGATGAAGGGGGCTAAACAGTAAATGGGCCACTGGGGAGACGAGTGAGGTACAGAGCCGGGCTCCTTCCTACTCTGGGCAAAGCACCTCCACCCTTGCTTCCTCATTCCGGAGAAGACTAAGTGAGGGTAGGGGGGGATGGTCTTTGGTGGGGATGCAGTTTAAAGCTCCCTGATGCCAGCCTGATCTGGATTTTCTTCTCCCTTTGGGGTGCTCAGAGTGTGCATGAGGTGCTCTGTGCCTGTGAAGGGGATTTGGGGCTGGCACACTAGAGATGGTGTCCCTGCCAGGTGACTAGCAGCCTGAGTGTGCTGAGGGTCTGAACTCACCCTGAGAGGGTCCAGATGTCCAGCCTCATCCTTGCTAATTAGCGCAATTAATTAACAAATGGCTTTGTGGCTCTGGGAGTCCTGGACTCCTTTGGCGTACTCCATCAGGGGGCAGCACTGTAAACAGGTGGTGGGGGCCTATGAGGGGTGGCAAAGGAGCCAGGATTCCAGGCTGACCCTGCCCTGGGCAGAGAGCATCCCCTCCCTGAGTGACTGCAGTAGTGTCTCTCTCTCTTTCTCTCTCTCTCTCTCTCTCTCTCTCTCTCTCAATCTCTCTCTCTCTCTCCTGTCCTGCTGGTCCCAGGAGAGCTACAGCTGGGAAAAGGTGAGATCCAGGGTGCCTAGATGGGGGGGAGGTGCAGCCAAGCCCCACTAGAGGAGAACCAAGTGCCATGGACAGAGCTATGGAAGGAACAGGAAACATGGTATTACCTGTTCCAGGTTGGTGGAGGAGATGTGGGTGCTGCCAGGAGGATCCCCTGGGCTGACAGGGAGACGCAGCCTCTGGCAGGAGGTCGCCCTGGTCTTATGCTGGAGATGGACCCTATCCTGGGAGAGTTTTCTGATTTGATGGTGGAGTCACAGCTGCTGCCCTGGGGGAGCTCCTAGTCTGATGGTCCTAGCCCCTAGCCCCTGGTCTAGTGGGGGAATGAAATAGAGCCCTATAGGTGATGTAGGATAAGTACCCAAGGAGGGTGTTCAGAGAAAAGAGGGCAGTCCAGGTCCTGGGAGAAGAGGCTGCTTGCTGCCCTTGAAGGACTAGACAGGGGTTAGGACACATGAGCCAATTCTGTCAGGGTGCCCTTGACACCTCCTGGGGACAGTGAATTGCACACTGAATTGGGATATGGGCAGCCTGGCATAAGGCAGAGGACTTGTGTGAAGAACATGGCCACAGCTGGGTAGAGACCTGGGAGGTGGCAGCCTTGGAGCTTCAAGCCTGAGATGGTGAGGACCCACTCGGGGACACCTGCCACCCGCCCACAGGGATAGGGCTGGAGAGGTGGTAGGCTGGCTCGAATGGTAGAATCAGAAGAACAGAGGATGTTCCTGGAGAATGTCATTGCGACAGCTGGCCTTGGACAGGAGAGAGAGGGTGGCCAGAGAGAATAAGTCTGGAGAGAGGTGTTCGGGATGAGGTGATGAATCTTTTCAGTTTACCATTTGTTGTAACTTTTAGAACCACTGAGTTTGAGGTCTGGGAGGAGCATTCAGAGAGAGATGGTGAGTCACTAGGAGGGTGGCTGAGGCAAGTCAGACAGAGGTCAGGATTCAAGGCAGCCTCAACACCTGTGCCTGCTATGGGTTCGGTGTTAATAAGTAAGCCACTGTTCCTCCAAGTGTGGGCCCTGGACCAGTAGCAGCACCTGCAGCTGGTCACAACTGCAGGCTCTCAGGCCTTGCCCTGGACAAAATTAATGAGAATTTGTGTCTAAACAGGATCCTCAGTGATCCACGGTGCATATAGTGAAATTGCAGCAGCCACGCTCCAGGTGCATTATCAGTCCCTGAATTTTGAGGTTGAGGAAACAGGCTCAGAAGTCGGGAGAAGGTGGTGAGGCATTGGCTGGTTGTGTGGGGAGTTCAGGTGCCTAATGTATCTGGGCTTGAGGCCCTCATGAGGCATAAGGTCTCCAGCCGGAGCAGGGAACAAGTGCAGTTGTGTGCCAGTGAGTGTTTAACAGCTGGCTTTCTGGGGAAGAAAAGTCCTGACTTGTATCGTTCACTAGTTTCCATGGTGTAAATACTCCTACCGTAGTGGGTTTTGGGCTGTCAAGGGGAGATCACCGAACACGGACTTGGAAAGAGATGAGCGCCATTGTTCCTTGTGGGGGAGGGGCTGGCTCGTGTGTACATTTCTTGGCCTGGGAAAAATATCAGACAAAACAGGACCAACCCCTCTGCCACTGACCTTAACCTCTGCCCCCCCACTCCCTCTAGGTGTGGACAGGTGGGCAGAAAGTCTGATGGACAGATGGCACCGTGGTAGTGCTTCTGCATGTTGTTGGCCATAGGTGCTGCATGTATAATGTCCTCTCCTCGGGGACAGGATCAGTGATATGGTGGCCTCTGCCCCCTGTCCTACCTGAATGTCACCCCCAACTAGCCTGCATTCCAGTGAGTTCTCTCCAGGACATGAGCATGGGGAGCGTGGAGCCTGGGCAGCCATCAGAGGCTGGACCTGCCTACTTTACTCTTCTCACCTGAAGAACCTGATTTCTGCTTCGACTCAGATCACGGTGTGGGATCAGCCTGAGCAAGCAGTCCAGCACCAGCTGTGGCCTGTTTATTGCATGCCTCCTGAACCCCCTGATCTGAGCTGCCACTCCCTCTTTTCTGGAAAGCTGTGAGTAATGGAGAGCCTGGGCAGAGAGACCAAAGCTCTGGGTTCTAGTCTTACCATTGCTACTGCTTCACAGTGACCCTGGGAACTCATCTGTGCCATTTACACATTTGTGTAGCGTGCTTTTGCATTCACAGAGTTGCCTGGGAGTGAGTGTACAGGTGTGTCACAGAGTGTGAGAATAAGGGTGCATATGTGAATGAGTGTATATTGGGGGAGAGCAGCATAATGGGATGGGTTGACGTCTGTCTGTCCAGTTCTTCTAGGACTCCCACCTCTTCCTTCCCACACTGTGGTCCCTGCGGCCACTCCACAAAGGATTTACGGGGGTTTTAGAGCTGACCCAGCCCCTGGCTTCCCCCTCACTGAAGGCCAGGAACCCCTCCAGGCTCCGAGCGGGTGGCCATGGCCCCTTTCCAGTAGGCTGGTGCCCACAACGGGTGCTGGATTAGTGGATGAGTGATACAATGGGCACATATGGTCCCGAGTGCCGGGTGCGGCCCAGGGCCCCTTACTCAGCGCCACTAGGATTAGACCTAATGAATTGGAAGGAGTTAACAATGCTTCGGGGCCCAGCAGAGCCCCAGGAGGCCTGCATAGGCCCTGCGTTGTGGCCGCCTTTCACCACTGAGGTGTAATCCGCTTTGAAATCAAAGGTGGTACAAAGTATGAATTTAAATTTGACATTTACAACTCCGGTGAGATGACGTATTCTGGAAAGGTCTCTTCTTTAAGGGGGCTGGGATGGGGAGAGAGGAAAGAGTAGAGAAGAGTGAGGCCATCTGCTCTCACAGGAAGCCCAGGCTGGCTCAGTCCGAGCCAACTTTCCCCCCATGCCTTGGGCTGGGAGAGGGGGTGGGGGACTTGGGGACAGTTGGAAAGAAGGAGAGTGGAGAGCACAATTCATTCTCCCACCCTTAATTCAGAGGGTCAACCCAGTGCGGGGCTCGCTTGGTCTTAGAGCTGTCCCAAGAAGACCTTTAAAGCAGAATTCTTGCCCAAAGAGGTACTTGGTCTGATTTGTTTTCCGGTTGGGTTTTTTTAAGTTTTTAAAAAATTTTGGTAAAATATATACAACATAAAATTTCCCATTGTAACCATTTTTTAAGTGCACAAGTCAGTGGCATTAAAGTTACAATATTGCACAACCATCACCACTCTCTATTTCTAAAACTTCTACATCACCCCAAGCAGAAACCATGTGCCCATTAAGCAGTAACTTCCCATTTTCCACTCTCTGCAGCCCCCAGTCACCTCTGCTCTACTTCCTGTCTCTATGCATTTGCCTATCCTAGATATTTCATATAAATGGAATTGGACAATAGTTATCCTTTTGTGACTGGCTTCTTTCACTCAGCCTAATGTCTTCAAGGTTCATCCATGTTGTAGCATGAATCAGAACTTCATTCCTTTTTATGGCTGAATAATATTCTGTTGCATGTACATCCCACATTGTATTTATCCAATCATCTGTTGGTGAACTCTTGAGTTGTTTCCATCTTTTTAGCTTGTGTGAATAAAGCTGCAGTGAATATTGGCATACGAGTTTCTGTTTGAGTCCCTGTTTTTAATTCTTTGAGGTATATACCTAGGAGTGGAATTGTTGGGTCATATGGTAATTTTAACTTTTTTTTTTTTTTTAGAGCAAAAGAGATCACATGCACATGCGCGTGCTAGGGGTAGGGCAGAATGGGGTGGGAGGGGCAGAGAGAGAATCTTAAGCAGGCTCCCTGCCCAGTGCAGAGCCCAACACAGGGCTGGATCCCACAACGCTGGGATCATGACCTGAGCTGAATTCAGGAGTCAGATGCTCAACTGCCTTGACCACCCAGGCGCCCCTATGTTTAACTTTTTGAAGAACCTCCATACTATTTTCCACAGTGGTTGTACCATTTTACGTTCCCACCAGCAATGCATGAAGGTTCCAGTCATCTTTGACAACATTTATTTTGGGTTTATTTAAAAAAATTTTTAATGTTTATTTATTTTTAGGAAAGAGAGAGAGACAGAGACAGAGCACGAGTGAGGAAGGGGCAGAGAGAGAGGGAGACACAGAATCCAAAGCAGGCTCCAGGTCCTGAGCTGTCAGCACAGAGCCCAATGCGGGGCTCAAACTCACTAATCATTAGATCATGACCTGAACTGAAGTTGGATGCTCAACCGACTGAGCCACCCAGGCGCCACTGGGTTTATTTTATTTTATTTTATTTTATTTTTTTCAACGTTTATTTATTTTTGGGACAGAGAGAGACAGAGCATGAACGGGGGAGGGGCAGAGAGAGAGGGAGACACAGAATCGGAAACAGGCTCCAGGCTCTGAGCCATCAGCCCAGAGCCCGACGCGGGGCTCGAACTCGCAGACCGCGAGATCGTGACCTGGCTGAAGTCGGACGCTCAACCGACTGTGCCACCCAGGCGCCCCATGGGTTTATTTTAAATTATAACTATCTTACTAGGGCAAAATGATATCTCCATTTTCCTAATGACTAATGATATTGAATATCTTTTCATATACTTATTTTCCATTTGTGTATCTTCTTTGGAATCTGACCCCATTTTATAGATAAAGAAGCTGAGGCTCTAAACTCCCTAGTGTGGTTGGCATTCTAGGCCCCAGCACTTTCAGGCTCTCTACCCTCATAACCCCCCAGCCACAAGGGACTCCTACAGTCCCCAGGCACCTCTGAAACTCCGCTGAGCTCTGGGCTAGATGGAAGGAAAAGGTGGGGCGTGTCTACTCTGTGCCAGCACTGGGCTAGACTCTTTCCCTCTGGCCTGAGTCCCCTTCCTTCCATGTCCCACCATGATGATTTCCAACCCAGGTCAGACAGCATCTCCTCTGGGCAGAACTCCTCCTCCCCTGGGTTCCCAGAGAACTCCATCCCTGTTTCCAACACTGAGCTCCTCACAGCAGAATGTAAGTGTTGGGTTAGGTCTATTTTCAGGGACCATCTCCGACAACAGGATCCATGCCCCCTCCCCCAGGGCCCTCAGCGTGGAGTCCTGGATCAAGTAGGTGCCCCACCTGCTTTATTTTCTCCCACTACACCACGTCTCAATAAGCATTTGTTTGGGAGAGGAAGAGGGAATCGGAGAACACCAATACTTTCTCACATTTATTGAGCATGTATGCCAAGATATATGCCAAAGTGTATGCCACACCGTATATGCTAAGCCCTTTACGTATATAATTTGTCTCAACATCACAATAATCCCACAAGGTGGGTACTTTTATTATGTCCTTCTTACAGCAGGATTCAAGTCCTCAGAGGTGGGCCCAAGGGGGCCTGTTCCCTGTTGTCCTCACATCTTTGATGGCTGGCCTCCACTCTTCACCCCCAGGCTTCCCTACTCTGGCAGAGCCCTCCTGGCTCCCCCTACCATTTCATTCCATGTGTGTCAAGCCCTGGATTTGCTTGGGGCTGATCACCAGACCTGGTGATAGAATGTAATATCTGAGCCCTTATCCAAGTATAGGGCTTAAGGCTTCCTTGGCTCTTTTTGGCAAGTAAGGTGGGGGTTATTCTCCCTTTGTTACAGATGAGGAAACTGAGGCACAGAGAAATTAAGTAACTTGTCTGGTATTGCACTAATAGTGGGAATGGAAGTTGGCCTCAGTTTCAGATCTTTTGTCCTCAAATCCAGGGCTCTTTTCTCTAAAGAGTTCCATCTTTAGATCCAAGAACTGGTCTCATCAACCTGTAACAGGCATTTGAAAACACAGCCCCAGCCTGACATCAACTTTCCTCCAGCCCTCAATGTTCCCTTCCCTAAAATGGGAATATGAAAACCTACTTCTCACAGCTGCATGAAGAGGTTAGAATGAATGAAGAGCATCTAGCACAATGCCTGGCACGTGGTAGGTGCTCCATGATTACTTTCCCTTCACTCTTTGGGCACATACCACCCTTTTCTTGGGGGGTCTGCTGCAGTGGGAAATGAGAATTTCTGGGTTGGGGGGTAGTCAACCGCGTTTGAAGTGACAGTGACAGATGGGTGCGGTGTCTCTCCCAGGCGCCCGGCCAGCCCTGCGGTGCGTGTCCACCAGTCCCCGGACATTTCCTCCCTCCTCCTGGCCACGATGAGGTGTCATTTGCCGCCTGTCCCTTCTCGTCATCGATTTCCAAGTCGTTAATTAACGGGGCTTGTCAGCTGGGAAGATGAATTCTGTCCTCGGCTCTCGGGGCCTTTTGTTTTGGGATTGTAAATGTTATAGATCTCCCATGATGGAAGGCCATGGGGTCAGGGGGCACTGGGTTGCCCAGTGGGGGTGGCAGTCAGGGAGAAGAGCTTGTGGGCCTGGCTGGGCTCCGCTTGCCTGGGACAGGCCCCCAGTGCTCCCTCACAGTGGCCTCTCTGGCTTGGCTCTCTGAGGTTGGAGTTGGAAGGACGGGAGTTTTTCTGTCATCCAAAACTTCATTCTGGGAGAAGCTGCCTTGTGCCAAATGGTGTATATTTGGCTGTGCCCAGGATGGGGACTGGCTGGAGGGGGATACAGACCCTACTCAGTCTGATGGGGAGATAGTGTTATCCTCAGGGAGTAGCTAGTCTGATGGGGGAGACATACTGTTGTCTTTGAGAATATACAGTCTGATGAGGGAGCTCTGGCTTGGGAAAGCCCTCAGTCTGATGGGGGAGACACAATTCTATCCTGGGTGCACCCCCAGTCACATGGGAGAGACCAGGATCTACCTTGGGAATCCTGAGTCTGAAGGAAAAAAGCAGACCCTGCCCTGGGGGAGTTTAAGCTTTGGGAAAAAAAAAATTGCAGACAAAGAGCTACTCAGAGCTTGACTCAACTGGGTTTGGATCCTGTTTTCCAGTATCCTGAGGCAAACCACACTCTGGGCCGGGCAGGCCCCCTGCCTTCTGTGTGAGGTCTCAAGGCAAGCAAACTGTTTTACCAACAGCTGAGCTGAATTCCAGGTGGGCAAAACGGATGCCTCAGAACACAGGCGGATATAAAAATAAAAGCTACACATTTGGTTTTTGATGATAAGAGGCATGGGAATTTGGGAAGAGCTTATAGACCACTGACCAATAGCCCCGGAGCAGCACTGACATTGAGGAGATCTCTCCCAAGGAGAGGTGGAGGGCACTGAGGAGGGGGCAGGGGCGCTCTGTCCCGGGGCTCACCAGGACTGGCTGAATATGGACTGGAGCTCAGGGTTGGCCCTTAAAAGACCGAGTTTGAGCAACAAGATTGCCTCCATCTTTCTGTGTGGCCTTGGGGGATTTCTCCTGTCTCTGGGTCTCTCCCACAAGAGGAAGAGCACAGACCTGTTACTCCCTCTAATGCTCAGGATGGCGGGTGGAATACAGGCTTCTCACCAGATTCCCGGGATTTGAATCTGGCCCTGGTCCCTTACATTGGCCAAGCAGTTCAACCCATTTGAACTTCATTTCCTTCTCCCTAAATTGGGGATTCTTAGGGATGGCTGTGTTGGTTAGACAAGCTGTTACTTAGAACAGTGCTTGGCTTGGTAAACGTAGCCATTGTTATCTGCCCATGAGATACTACAGAGGGAGCTAGGCACTGTGCCCAGCCCCCTGAGCATTTGTGGTAACTGCAATGGTTGCCCCTCCTCCTTCTGATCCCTGGGGCCCTGATATAGGGGACTTCTCTAGTGTCCACCTGCTGCTGGGCATGGACAGAGGAGTTTCACCAACCCAGACCTTTCAGAAGCTCCCGGCTCCCTGGTTCCTGCTTAGAGCCTGGTTGGGGCAGCCCTGCTGGGGTGGGGGTGGGGTGGGCACAAGGAGCCCCAGATGGTGACTTCAACCTCTGGGCGACTTTGAGAAGGAGCCAGAGATGTCTTATTGGTGGGGACTTCCAAGAGCCTGTGCGTTTAGGCTGAGGTGAGAGGGGGCCCTTTGCCTTGGTGACAGCCTGGGTGGGGAGGGCGTGAGGGGGAAACATAAGCAGCAGCTGCCCACCCCCTCTACCTTCCAAATAGGTCCAGGATGGCAGCCCCACCCTCAGATTCCCCCCAGAATTGGAGAGCAGGAGTGGGCAGTGTAACATGGGTGGGGCTGTGACTTGGGGAGCCAGAGCAATGATTGCTATCCCAGGATGTAGGGTAGACTCCAGATGTGAGGCAGTGAGGTGTGCCCTTCAGGCTTCCCACCCTCATCTGAACCAGGTCCCCATTTCAGAGAACTGATGTTCACAAATGGCCATTTATCCAAAGGAACATGGGAGCTACTGGCACAGCAGGGACTAGAATCCAGACCTCTGGTCTCATAATCTGGTGCTCTTTCCCCATCATCACCCAGTGAGGTGAGGCCCAGGCTCATTCCCCCCAGATACTCCACAACTTCCTTTCTGTGCACCCTAGGCCTTGACTCTGAGTGAGTGAATGAATGAAAAAGAGATAATGCTGTGGTTTTCTCCTCAGCTCTAGCGGGGCTCTAGCTGGAGTCCTCCCTATTTCAGATTGATCCCCCAATAGTCCCACTGGACAGACTGAAAGCTAGAGGTCAGAAAGAGTGGCTGTGGAATGAGCCTCTGTGGGATGTGATGCTTCCTGGCTTCCTAGGGAGCCGGGTGGGCAAGGTGACCAGGGGGCCCCAGTGGGGCAGCAGGGGAGCCATGCCTGTGGAGGGTGTTGGTGGGTGCTGGGGTGCCTGCCCCAGGCCTGGGGTGAGGACATCCCTCTGTTCAGGCTGCAGGTGCTCATCTCACTTCCATCCTGCAAGGCAGTTCTAGAGGCTCCTGCTTCTCTTCCTCTGTAAATCATGAGCTAAGGGGCTGGAATCTAGGAGGAGGAGCCGGGCGGGGCGCTGTTTGGAGAAATTTACAGCAGTGATTTTCTCCTCCACGTTAGGAGCTGAGGGGGCTGCAGAAACACTGCTATGGCTCCTTATAAATATCACCCGCGCCCCTAGACTGATGCTCCATTTACCACGCAGGGGCAGGGGGAGGCTAGTGAGGGGAGAGTGGAAGGCAGACTTCAGCCAGAACTTCCCAGACACTAGGAGGATTGCAGTACACAGAAATGGGTGAGTGACGGAGGCTGCTGCACGCAGGGGCTGGGGGATGGATGGATGGCCCCACTCCTCCAGTTGACAAATATTTAATGGGTGCCTAGTATGTGCCTGGCCCTGTCTGTATCAGGTGCTGTGGAGCATGACAGATTTGAGCTGAATGTGCTGGAGCCCAGGGGTGAGGTGGGCTTTCGTGGAATAGCCCCACAAACACATCCTCACTGGTGGTGGTGAGCCTGACTGCTGATTGCTTACCGCCAGAGGGGATCTGAGGGAATCACTGCCCTCCAGTGTCTGGGCCAGACACTGAGGCCCTGGGAACTGCCTTCCTTGCCCATGCTGACCTCTAATCAAGGTCTTAATTACAGCTGCCTGCCCTGCACTGGCCTCAAGTGGTGACATCTTCATATGGCCCTGGGACTATCAAGTTTGCTGGTCTTTCTTTCTAATCTCTTCCAAACAAGGCTCAGGGACCCCAGCCTTCTGGGGTCAAGACTGGCCGGGCAGTGTGGGGATAACCCTGCCCCTCACTCTCTCACCCCTGCTTCTCAAAATGCCCAGAGCTGTAGGATAAGGACTCAATAAAAAGATACTTCTTGAGTAGTGCAGGTGAGAGTGGAAGGGAGAGGACCAGAGTCCTCTCCAAGGCCCTCAGAGAATAAGATGCTCAGTAAAGATGCCAGACCTGGAGGCAGCCTGGTGGGGAAGAAGAGCACCAGAGACGCCAGGAGGCCTGATTCTTGGCTTGGCAACCTTTCTGCTAAGTAACTTTGGGGAAGTTGCTGAGCCTCAGTTTCTCAGTTGTAAAATGGGGTTTAAACACAGCCATTTGCTTCTGATGCCTTAAATCTCCATCAGGCAGTGGGTGGGCAGGTGGGTGGGAGGGAGTGCAGCAGGCCCTGACCTCATCCAGAGCCAGGCCAACCAAGGAGTGTAAGGACTGGAACTGTTTGTTTCCAGAGTATTCTACCTACTTTTACTAGCAAATGCATGCACAAAGTACAAAATTCAAAAGTACAAATGAGCAAGAATAGGGAATAAGTCTTCTTCCTACCCCTGCACTCAACCCCCCTATTCTCCTCCTTGGAGGCAACCATTATTGTTTGTTTTATCGCATAGCCTCCCAGAGAGCACCTATCTATGTATATTAGGCACATATGTGTTTATGTAGACATTTATATACATTTATATAATTTAAATATTTGCAAAAAGAGACACATACTAGATGCACCTTATTTCTGGGAAGCACTTTTTTTTTAATGTTTATTTATTTATTTTTGAGAGAGAGAGAGAGAGAGAGAGAGAGAGAGAGAATATAAGCTGGGGAGGGCCAGAGAAAGGGAGACAGAGAATCCCAAGCCAGCCCAGAAGCATCATCACAGAGCCTGATGTGGGGCTCGAACTCATGAACCATGAGATGATGACCTGAGCCGAAATCAAGAGTGGGATGCTTAACTAACTGAGCCACCCAAGGACCCCTCTATGAAGCACTTTCTAATGATCAGAGGTTTGGGCAGAAGCTGGGTAACTGCCTGGGATATTGCCAAAGACAGCTCAGCATCAGATGGGGCTGGTCTGTGCTTCTGTCCTGAACCTTCTCTGTCCCCACATTATGCAGAGGTGGGGGTGGGGAGGTGAAGGGAGCAAGTGGGAGAGGGGTGGAGAGAGAGAATCCCAAGCAGGCTCCATATTGTCAGCACAGAGCCGAACGCAGGGCTCGAACCCACAAACCATGACATCATGACCTGAGGGTGTGAAGGGTATGATCTGTCTCACAGTGAGTCTGTAGGAAAGCTAGTGGAGACCTGGTGGATGAAAATGACACTGGGCCAAGCCCATGGGATGATGCCGGGTGGTGCTTGGGTCTAAGATGAGGGCAGGCGGGAGAGGTCCAGGACATCCCAGGAGAGATGAGACCTCCACACCTTGGAAGTGACCAGGGAGGGACAGGAGCCTGTGCTCCCCCTCAGCCCTCGTGTTTGTTTGTAAAGGCTTAGGCAGGAATCTGCCCTCATGATCCTAAGGCCTCAGGCTACTGGCCCTGGGGACAGAGTGGGGGCAACTGGCGTCTGACCCCCTAAACCTGGTGTCTCCACTGATCAACAGGCCAGATAAGAGGCAAGTCATGTGCTGACCTTAGGCCTTGGGGGTCTTGGTGGGGAATGTGTAGTCATGCTACCGTGAAAGGGTCCTGCTCTCAGAACAGGAAGCCCTCAAGAGAACTTCGTGTCCATTATTTCCCAAACTTTGCTCATTTGCATTCCACTTTCATAATGTTGGCCATTTGTGAGTTTCCCCTGCATTTATAAGCTTAAAGATCAAATATCTTAAGTGCACACCTTGATCAATTTTTACATGTGTATTTGCCCTGACACCACATGGAACATTTCCATGTGGAAAATGGAACCCAGAAGGCTCCTTCTTGCCCCCTCCCAGTCAGCACCTCCCAAAAGTAATCATAGGCTAGCTTTGTCTGTTTTTGAACTCCATAAATGGATTTATCCACTAGGCCCTCTTCTTTGTCTTGCTTCCTTCACTCAGCATCTTACTTGTGAGCTCCATTTGTGTTGTTGGGGGCGGCAATAGTCCTTTTTTACATGCAGTATAGCACATATTAATATACCACAATGTATTCATCCAATCTTCTGTGGACAGACGTTTGAGTTTTTTTCTGATTTGGGGCTTATTAAATAGAGTGCTGTTGTAAACACTCCTGTACATGTCTTTTGGTGGACATGTGAACATATTTCTGTCGGGCATATCCCTGCGGAGAAAATGTTGGGTCATGAGATTTCACTCTTGATCACTGTTTACATACAATATTGTCAATGGACCCGCTTTTATGTAAAATTCCACAGTGAGCCTGCAGAAAAGCATACAACTTATAAGTGAAAATCCAGATGAACTTTTCCCAAAATGAACACACCTATATAACCGGTACCCAGAATGAGAAACAAAACATTATCAGAACCCCAGAAGCCCCTCTGGACCCCCTTATAGCTTCACACTCCCTCTATGGGGAACTGCTCTCCTGAGTCCTAACACAGTGGACCAGTTTTGTAAAACTTTATAAAATCGGATCACATGGGATAGACTCCTTGCTATTGACTTCTTGCACTCAACATGTTTGTGAGATTCATTCAGGTCGTGTGTAATGGGAATTTGCTCTTTTTCATTGCTGGAAAGTCTCATTGGGTGGATCTCATTGTGTGAATATGCCACAATTTATCCATTCCTCCATTGGTGAACATTCAGCTGTTACCAACAGCATTGCTCTGAAGAGTCTTGGGTGGGTCTTGAGTATACACATGTCTCTATTTCTTTTTTATTTTTTAAGTTTTTATTTATTTTTAAGAGAGAGAAAGAACACAAGTGGGGTAGGGGCAGAAAGAGACAGAGAGAGGGAGACACAGAATCTGAAGCAGGCTCCAGGCTCCCAGCTGTCAGCACAGAGCCAGATGCGGTGCTCGAACCCACGAACCACAAGATCATGACCTGAGCTGATGTCCATTGCTTAACCGACCAAGCCACCCAGGTGCCCCCACCTATTTCTAGAAGTGGAATTGCTAGTGGGCAAACTTCTTAAGCTTAAATACTTTAAATTTATTTAGTTTTAAGTTAATAGGGGTGGTTTTTTTTTTTTTGAGACCTTTTAAGTTTGAAGAAAAGTTGAGCAGAAAGTACAGGGAGTTCCCATATATGCCCCCTCTCTCTGCCCACAGTTCCCTCTATTATTAACATCTTGCATTGCTGTGGCACGTCTGTTACAATTGATCAACCAGTACCGATGCACTATTATTCACTGAAGGCCACAGTTCATGATAGGATTCACTGTTTGTAGTTCTATGGGTTTTGACAAATGCATATCTCATGTGTTCACCTTCTGCAATACTACACAGAATAGTTTTACTGTCCTAAAAATGATCTGTCCTTTACCTGTTTATCCCTCCTTCCTCCCAACCCCTGGCATCTGTTTATCTTTTTACTGTCTTCATAGTTTTGTCTTTTCCAAAATGTCATATCGTTAATATCATGCAGTATTTAGACTGGCTTCTTTCACTTAGTAACATGGATAAGTTTGCTGTGTGTCTTTTCATGGCTTGATAGCTCATCTCTTTTTAATTTTGATTAATACTCCATTGTCTGGATGTACCAGTTTGTTTATCCAGTCATCCTTGTAAAGTCATCTGGTAGCTTCCAAGTTTTGACAATTAGGAATACAGCTGCTATATACATTCGTGTATGGGTTTTTGTGTGGACGTTAAGTTTCCAACTCATTTGGGTTAATTCCCAGGAGTACGATTGCTGGATTATATGGTAAGAGAATGTTTAGTTTTGTAAGAAACTGCCAAACTGTCCCCCAAAGTGGCTATACCATTTTGCATCCCCACCAGCAATGAATGAGGGTTCCTGTAGCTCCACATTTAATGTTGTTAATTCTAATAGGTTGTTAATGGCATCTCATTGTTATTGTAACTTGCAGTTCCCTAATGACCTTTAAGGAGCATCTTTTCATATGCTTATTTGCCATCTGTATGTCTTCGCTGATGAGGTGACCAAATCTTTTGCTCACTTTTTGAGTTGTTTTCTTATAGTTGAATTTTAGACTTCTTTGTGTATTTTGGATATGATTCCTTGGTCACATATATATTTTGCAAATATTTTCTTCCATTTTGTGGCATGTATATTCACTTTCTTAAAATATATTTATTTAAAAACTTTTAAATTTTTTTAATGTTTATTATTTTTTGAGAGAGAGAGAGAGAGAGAGAGAGCGAGCAAGCAAGTGTGGGAGGAGCCAGAGAGAGAGAGGGAGACACAGAATCTGGAGGAGGTTCCAGGCTCTGAGCTGTCAGCAAAGAGCCCAACACAGGGCCTGAACCCACGAACCATGAGATCATGACCTGAGCTGAAGTCAGACACTTAACCAACTGAGTCACCCAGGCGCCCCTAAAATATATTTATTTTAAAATAAAATTTTATATCATAGCAGTAATGAGAAAACCAGAATTATTTGTCATGAAAGAAGGTAACCATAAAAATAAATACAATAGAAAGATAGGAAGCCCATGTTATTCCATTCTAGCAAGTCCTTCCATCTGCTCCAGAGCTCTGAGCCTAAAATTTAAATCTCTTTTGTTAAAAAGTGAGCTAATAAGTGGTAGAAAAATAAAAGCTATACTAGCACCAAACCAAGATTTTCTCCTGGCCAAAATCAGAAAGTTTGAAACATAATTGGAGGAATAACATTTTTATTAGTGTAAGGAAAGTTACTTAATGCTGATTAATGTATTTCCTAAAATAATCTTTGGGAATTACTGATATAGTCTATCCCCTTTGCTCCTGCATCTACCTATCTGGTGCTAAAATCCTTTTCACTCTGTGTGTGCACACCTCCAGTGAACCAGAAACCCTCCCTTCCAAGACAGCCTGTTTCTTTAGAGCCAGTTCTAGTAGGAAGCCCTTTATTGCATCAAGCCAAAAATCCCCCTGTAACTTCCCCCAACTAGTCCTACCTCTCCATCTTAGGGATCCCAGGATAAAAGCTAATCCATTTGCCCAAGAGAGCCATTAACCTCTCAGAGCCTCAGTTTCTTCATCTAAAACATCTTCTTTAGATGTTTTTTAGACTTTCCAGGGATGTTTTAATGATCAAATGAGATACAGCACATAAAGTGCTCAGCCCTGCCAGATCCCCAGGGAGGTAGGAAGAAAGAAGCCCTTCTGTTGATTCTAGTGTGAATTAATTCATAGGAGGAGGTGGGGAGGAGGCTAGTATAGTTTGTCTGGGGGTGTCTTAGCATCATTGACAGAGTCAGGATCTGAAAGTCTAGGGAGACCCTACTAGTAGGTAACTGGGTCTGTGTCCTAATAGAATCTTAGGGATAATCTGATGCAATCTCTTCATTCCATAGTTTAAGAATCTGGAGATTAGAGGGGTGTCTGGATGGCTCAGTCGGTTAAGCATCTGACTCTTGGTTTCAGGTCAGGTCAAGATCTCATGGTTCATGAGTTCGAGCCCCACATCGAGCTCCGCACTGACAGCATGGAGCCTGCCTGGGATTTTCTCTCTCCTTCTCTTTCTGCACCTCCTGTACTTTCCTTGTCTTTCAAAGTAAGTAAACTTAAAAAAAATGTTTTAAAGAATCTGGAGGTTAGAGAGGCTGAGATTTGTCCGAAGTCACATGATGAGAGGCAGAGCAGAAACCTATTTGTGCAGGCAGGGGTTTCCAGTGCTGTATAGAAGGAACACTGGACTTGGAGTCCTGAGTCCTAGCTATGGGCTATTAAGCTTTATGGATATTTTACTATGTCACCTTGGAGAAGTGTTTTTCCTTCTATGGACTCAGTTTCCTTACTTATAAAATGAGGCATTGACCTGGGGCACCTGGGTGGCTCAGTCAGTTAAGCGTCCAACTTCAGCTCAGGTCATGATCTCACGGTCTGTGAGCTCAAGCCCTGTGTCAGGCTCCATGCTGACAGCTCAGAGCCTGGACCCTGCTTCAGATTCTGCATCTCCCTCTCTCTCTGCCCCTCCCCTGCTCATGCTCTGTCTCTCTCTGTTTCAAAAATAAATTAAAACATTAACTATTTTTTTTTTAAATGAGGCATTGACGTAAATGACTTTTGAGGTTCCTTCTGGCTCTAGAATTCCATGATAGAGGCGCCTGGGTGGCTCAGTCGGTTAAGCTTTGGACTTATGCTCAGGTCATGATCTCACAGTTTGTGGGTTTGAGCCCCATGTCGGGCTCTGTGCTGACAGTTCAGAGCCTGGAGCCTGCTTTGGATTCTGTGTCTCCCTCTCTCTCTGCTCCTTCCACATTCATGCTCTCTCTCTGTCTCTCAAAAATTAATAAAAGTTTTAAAAAATTCCATGAGCAAGGAAGTAGTTTTTGAACTTGAAGGAAGGGTAGGATCAACTTACCTAAAAGACAAGGGCATCTGGATGGGGAAAACAGTACAAGCAAAGATTAGAGCATTAACTGGATGGGACATTTGAGGAGATGACACCCCAAGGCATTTTAAGTGTATGGGAAAGCACTTAGCATAGTGCCTGACTCAATAAATCCTTTTCCCTTTCCCTGAGCAAAACCTTCTATTTCTACAGCCCTATCTTATCCATTAAATAGAAGATAATATTTTTAAACCAAATCCCATTCTCCTCTTCTTCCAAAGCAATAAAGTTGTAGCTTGGCACATGGTTGCCCAGCTAGGGACCAAATTCCTCAGCCCCCTTATAGCTTGGTGTGGCAAAATGACAAAGTCCCCAGTAATGGAATGGGAGCTGAAAGGATGTATTGCTACTTCTGGTCCTGGCCCTTAAAACACTATCCATGTGCTCCTCCCACTTTTACTCCTTCCTGAAGACATTATGTGGACATGTCTGTGACCCAGCATGACTGTGCAGACAGGGGAATCACTAAGAGCTGGTGGAGAAAACCTCACAGAGGGAGCGAGTTCTTGTCTGGTTCTGTGCATCCCTTCTAGTCATCCTGTTACATAAGAATGTGATAAACCTGTTCTGTATGACAGCTCAGCCTTTTATCAGAACTAACTTAATGTCTCTAGGTGAGTAGGGGCAGAGGGGAAACCAGGTGACTTCTCAGTGTTGAATTTGAGAGTTCCTGAGGGCCAGCTTGCTGCTCTCATGAGGAGCTCTGTGCTTTGACCCCTCTCCCTAGGTGATGGCTATAAGGCTATTAAAATGAATAGGAAGTCCCTATCAAAAAAAAAGGAATGAATGAAGGAAGGAAGGAAGGAAGGATGGAAGGAAGGGGAGAGAAAGGAGAAAAAGGGGAAAAGAAGACGGAAAGAAGGGAGGGAGTGGGAAAAATAGAAGGGAAGTCAAACAGGAAGCCAAAGAATTCTGGGGCCACAAAGCTGTAAGAGGCCTTAGAGTTGGTCTTGTTCACCTGCAGCCCTCCCAGCTATCGCCTGCTCCCCCTTTTATAGAGGTGGACATCAAGTCTCCAGAAGATACAGTTCTAGCATAACTAAAACGTTTGAGAGCTGGGGGGAAAACAGGTGAGCACACACATGGTGCTGTCCCTGGTCCTGAAACCTCTCATACTCGAAATCCTGATTATTTCTCCCACTCTGGAACATTGATTCCTGTTAGTTTTCTTCTAGGAATTCTGAAGGAAGAGAAAAGGGGGTCCATAAAGGAGGTCACTGAAAGAGAAGGGTATGGATACAGAGGCTATAGAGAGGCATAGCTGTGACAGACTGCCAGGGAGGAGAGGCTTTTGTTTTGGCATTGTTTTTAAACAACTACAGTTACCTGGAAAGAAACCAGCCACTACCAACTATAGCCTAAATATAAAATGACTGAAGAGGAATAAGAAATGTGTGTCTCAAGTGATGCAAAGCTGTGCATGTGTCAACATGAGCAAACTAATTCATATGGGCATGCAGAACACAGAGGGGAGGGGGGATGAGTTTGAATGTAGTTATTCTTTGTTTTTCTTTTCTTGCCTGTTGAAAAATTTGCAATTTTTACACTATCACAGAGCAATCAAAACTGTGATTATGTTTCACAATGTTGACAGCTAGTTTCGTGTACTTTAAGTAGCTCTATTGTGTTTTAGACAATTTGAACAATTTGCTCTACTCTGGGAAGTTAAGGGAGGAAGTTAAGGGAGGACATGCCTCCACTTCCTACTAAACCTGTGTGGACAGCAAGCCATACAGCTGGCATTTGTTGAGGAATGCACCAAGTATGTTGTGCCTAAGAACTCATTTATTCCTCATAAGGACTCAGGAAGGTAGGTACCATTACAGCAGATGAGGAAGCAGAGTGTCAGAGTGGTAGGTACCTGGTCTGAGGTCACTAGCTTGTACATGGCGGGCTGGAATTTGAACCAGGTGGTCTGGCTCCGTATCCTGCATTTTCAGCCCTTGGCTAGTCCAGCCCCTGGTATCTTACTTGACAGTAGCAGAACCATACCCAGACTTCCTGATTTCCAGAGTAGACCTTTCCCCACCACCATCTCCATGTAGGTCCATTGTCCAGCTTATTTGCAATGGTAAGGAGTTTTACAGATCTGCTCTGTGACCCAGGCACAGGGCTGTTCTTGGTGGGAGACATGTAGAGGAGAAAGTAGGCTGCTGCAGAGATCTGGGCTCCAGCCCCCCTCCTCCTTTATGCCCCTAGGGAGCTCTGGCCACAGAGGAAGATCCAATTTCCAGGCATGGTTGAAACTGGAGCTGGGCTGCCCCCTCCTGCTTGCCCCCCATGTCCCTCCCCAATGTGTGCTGATGTGGAATAGGCCAAGGGCACAAGGGGAAGTATTGTTCCTAGCTCCCAGCGGAGCGTGGAGGAGTTTGTGTAACTTTCCTGGGGGTTAAGAGCAGGTCAGCACAGGTCTGCAGCCCAGGCTACTCTCCCAGCAAAGGGAGCCTTGGGCTAAGCTGGGCAGCCCCGTGGGAACAGCAATGCATACCTGCTGCCCATGCCCTGAAACGGGAGGGCAACTGGAGTTGCTGGGCGTGAAGGTGCAGACCCCAAATCCTCCAGCTTCCCTCCTCCCAGCCTGGGCTTTGGGCAGGCAGATTGCAGAAGCCAGAATGACAGGGAGCTTGGAGATAGGCAGCCCAATGCTCACATTTGACATGTAGGCAGACGGAGGCTCAGAGAGGAAAGAAGAGCAAACATGAATCCTACACCTTACTGAGTGCCATTCATTCCCTCATTCATTTATTCAACAATCACCTGTGGAGCGTTAAGTGTGGACACTGTCCTAGGAGATTTATTATATTTCTTACTCAGATGGCATTCAGGAGGAAATAGAGGCTCAGAGAGAGCATGAGATCTTTCCAAGGTCACACAGCTGGTTGGGGACAGGCCTGCTGAGTGCCAGCCCCAGACTCTCACCCATGCACCAGACATAGAAACGTATTATGTGGTGCAGAGAAAGTCAGATGGAGGAAGGGCTTTAAGAACCTATCTGATTCATTTTCCTGTCTCCTGGCTACTATGACAGAGTCAATTCCACTCAACAATTTATTTGGTGTCTACTCTGGGCAAAGTACTTAATTGATTCTCTTCTTCTGGGAAGATTTCCAGGAACCAACCAGCCTCCTCCATTGGGAAGTTAGTCCTGATAAAAATCTTTCCTTCTTTAATTTAGGCCATTTTCCCATTTGTCACACTCAGGATGTGAACATAGCTTGTGTTTCAAGCAAAGTTTTTCCCCATCACAGGGTGAGTGAAGGCTGGAATAGGATCACGAACGTGGAATTGCAGAGGCTTGTGCACTCCCCAGCCCCTGGTAGGGTCATAACTCAACAGAGGTTGGTGGGATGGGTGAAAATGTACACAGAATTCCACATTTAAGCAGAACTTCAAAAATTTACAGAAGATGTTCATATACATTATCTCTTTTAGTCCACAAAGAAATCCTGGAAAGAAGGCATTTTATCTCCATTTCATAGATGAAAAGGTGAGGCTCAGAGGGTGTAAGTGGTTTACTGAAAGTTGCAGAGGTCATGAACAGCAGAGTTGGACCTGCACCCATGCCTTTTGACTCCTAGTCCAGGGCTGCTTCTGTGATACCTTGTGATTTGGGTACATGAGTATGGTCCTAGTGGGCAGTGTTGTATAATGATGGTGACAGGTGTGTGTCTGTGGCATTCTTGCAGGGAACAAAATGCTCAGTTGGGCTGGAAGCCCAGTTTCTTCATCCCCTGGAAGGGGAGTAGAACTGGAGGAGGGGTCTCTGTCCGGCCAGATGTGTTAGGAGGGAGAGTGAGTTCACGGCTTAGGTTAATGATCCCTGTAGCCCACGTCACTGGGCAATGGGAACAGGTGGCCAAAGCCAGTCTGACCATTCAGGGAATGGGTTGGCTAAGTTAGGAGGCACCAGTTACAAGGCACCAGTATGTCCCCAGGGGAACATATATGGGGTACCTCATCCCACTGTCCCCACCTTAGTTTCATCAGCATGCATCTGGACCATTACAACTGCCTCCCAACTGGTACACTGTCCCCAGCCCCATCCAGTCTCATGCTTCCTCCTTGCTGCTGGCAGAGTAGCGTTTATGCAGCACAGATCTGTTCATGTTACTTCTCTCCAGAGAATCCTTCAATCCCTTCTCCCCAACAGGCGCAGAGTCCCAAGCAGGCTCTCATCATTTAGCCCTAACCTACCCTTCTAAGTGCGATCACAAAACTCCCCTTTTCGTACTTTGTGCCTTCACAGAGGCTTCCTAACCCCCACACCTTTCTCTTTGCTGTTCCCTTTACCTGGAATGCCCACCTGCTCATTCTCTGGCATTGATCTTTCCTTTATTTCTTTTTTCTTTTTAATTTTTTAATGTTTATTTTTATTTTTGAGAGAGAGGGAGACAGAGCGCAAGCAGGGCAAGGGCAGAGAGAGAGAAAGACACAGAATCAGAAGCAGGCTCCGTGCTCTGAGCTGTCAGCACAGAGCCCAATGCAGGGCTCAAACTCATGAACCACAAGATCATGACCTGGGCCGAAATCGGACGTTTAACTGACTGAGACACCCAGGTGCCCCCATCTTTTTTTCAACTTGCAACTTAGTTTTTCTTTTGTGACTCTTACCACCTTTTGACTTGTGTTTCTGTGCATATTATCTCCTGCCCTGGACCATGAGCTCCTCAAGTTGTATCTCATTTAGTCCCTCTGGCCCAACCTCACCACCTGAGGAAGGAAGCTCCCTCACCACTTACTTAATGTGGACTTTGAAAGGGCTTTGTTTCTCCTTGCCTAGAATGGACTCCCTTTGATTCCTTGGATGAATTCCCTGGAGGGAGGTAGAGAGACTGAAAACCACAGTGGAAGGAAACGGCCACTAACGCTGACTGATAACGGTGCTGGCCTTGCTCTGGACTGGCCTCATTGGCCAAAATCCCCTGGTGAACATGGCAGACCCTGGGGTGGAGCAGGATGCCTATAATAGAAGTGAAGGAAGACAGATTAGGGGCTATTCTTCTGGCTTTAACTTGTGTGGGCTTGCTGGGTTCCTTTAGTTCCACGTTAACCCTTCATCACACACCATATATGTCTGTTAGAACTCTTGGTTGCCAGTAACAGAAAGACCTCCTTAAACTGGCTTCAGAAAATGGGGAGTTATTGGCTCTCATAATGGAATAGAATTTAGGTATAGGTCTGGCATTGGGTGCAGTTTGATCCAGGGCCCAAGTGACATCACCAGAATCTATCTCTCAGTCCGGTTGCCCATGGTTGTCTCCATTCTTCAGCTCCATAAGGTGGTAGAAATAGCTGTTCTGCACTAGGACAGATACCAACCCACTAGAGTGGAAAAGAGAGAACTTCCCTTTCCCAGAAGCCCCCACATTTCATCGGCTCTGATTCGTTTATATGCTCATCCTTGAGTCAGTCACTGTGGCTGGAGGTAAGGGTGAGGAGACGCAAAGATTGAATTAATCCAAAGCCCATTCTTGAAGCTTGGGGTGGTACAGTCTCATCAAACCACCCAGGGGATAGGGAAGGAGTAATGACCCAAAGAGAATTTGGGCTTTGGTTTGAGAAGGGGCAGCCACCAGCAGTATCCCCCACCATCTCCTGCAGCAGAGACTAATCCCCCTCCTCAGTCACTCATTGGTTGTGAGCTGCCCAGGCATGTGTAATCTCTCAGGGGAGGCAGCTCTCATTTGCCAACGGTGATGCTCCAGAGATGGGGGCAGCTAAGAGCTATTAGCAGCTAGAACTCATAGCAGCCAAGAGGATTTAGGCATAGTGTCCACTACAGGTTCCTTGCCTTGACCTTCAGACTGAATACTTAGTCCTGTTTCCTTGGCAATGACCTGACTCCCTCAGTGCCCCCCCTCCCAGGCTAAATCACCTTTATACTCCTCTGGTTACTTATAAATGCCTCTCTAAGCTTGGCGGGCTCTAAGGGCCTCCTACCTTTGACACTGCCCCTCCAGGTGGCCCATGCTCCCACCTGACCCCTGGATCAAGAACCAACCAGAGATAGCTGCTCCACATTGGGATGGCCCTGCTGCAGGAGCAATATTTATAAGGGTCACAGTCCCTGGCCTCCTGGTTTTCTCTGCCTCTCTCCTCCCTAATCTGCCCTTCATGTACTTCTTCAGCATTGAGATTCCTAGGATATCTCCTGCCCCCTTCCAATAGATGCATTTGAACCTGTGTCCAGGATGGACAATTCTGTCGGCCCTTCTGTTCCCAGCCCTGGTTTCTTTGTTAGGCAGCTGATCCCCTCTGACAAGAGCAGTTAAAGTTAACAGTCTTGCCAGGCGCCAACTGCTTCTAAAGGGCTTATACTGTGCCTTGTTTGGAGACTTTGCTTACCTTGTTTTAAGGGTGGCCACCCTACATACTTAAAGGAGAGACAACAAAGGTTTGGAGACATACAACAAAGGGTTAACGCTGTAATATACAAAAAGGTTTTTTATAAATCAATAACAAAATATTTGCTGCAATTAAAAAATTGGTCAAAGGGCTTGAACAGGCAATATTACAAAAGAGGAAGTAGAAGTAGTCAAAATGCATATGAGAAGGTGCTTGACCTCACTTGGAATCAAAGAAATTCAAATTAAAGCAGCAGTGAGGAATCACTTTTTTCCACTTTTCTAATTGGCAAATATCCCAATAAAGGTGTAGTGAAATGGCCATCCTCATGCCCCATCGATGAGACAATAGGAGTATATAGAGATACATTTCTGGAAGGCAATTTAGATGCCCTTGGCAAGCCTTAAAAATGTTCATAACCTTAGAACCCACAATTAGACTTCTTGGAATTTATCCTAAGGAAATACTGGAAGATGTGCCCGAGGATGTATGTGCAGTGATGTTTATCTCACACTGTTCATAATAGCAAAAAGAAGGGGGGGATTACATAACGATCCACCAATACAGAATTAATTAAATCAATTATGGTTCGTCATATAATGGAATCTCATGCAGCCATTAAAAATGATGGCAGACATCTGTGTCCACTGATATCAAAAGAGCCCCATTATCCATTAAATTAAAAAAAGTTATGAAATATCATGTAGAATGTGCTTAATGCTGAATTTTATGCCTACATGTGCACATAGTCCCAGGAAGGTGTCTGGAAGGATGTTCACCAGTTACTGGGCAGTAGGAATAGTGGGTTCTGTGGTTTGTGCCTTTGGGTAACCAGTGACCCACTGGGCTTGCCGCTCACCCCTCTTCTCATTCTGGTGGAATTGATTCACCCTAAGTTCTGAATGGCTAGCTATGCTCCTTGTATAGGATCAAGGGGATTAACCAAGGGACCCAAACCAACGTGGATTATTCTGGAGCTCCTGAGAAAACACCATTACATAATAAAACTTACTGGTATAAAACAACATGCATTTTGTAACACATTCTTTTGTTAGGAATTTGGAGAGTGCACAACTGGAACCGCTCCTCTGTGCTCCCACAAAGTCTGCGCTCTCAGCTGGGAAGTTGTAGGTGACTTGAACAGCTGGAGTCATTTGGAGAGTTCTTCACTTACAGGTCTGACTCCTGGGATGACGTGAAGTCTGGGATTAGCTGGAAGTGTTGACCAGAGCACCTACTTGTGGGCTGCACATGGCTTGGGCTTTTCACAGCATGGCAGCCAGGTTCCAAGGGGGAATGTCTTCAAGAAGGGAGAATCTAGAGAGTATTTCAAGTGATGAAGGCAAAAGCTATAAAGCTGCTTCTGACTTAGCCTCAGAAACCATATCGGCATCATTTCTGTCACATTCTATTGGTTACAAGGGAGTCGTTAAAGCCAGCTCAGAACCATAGGGGAGGGGCATTAGACTCCACCTCTTGATGGGAAAGTGCAAGGTCACATTGCAGAAGGGCATGTGAGATAGGAAATATTGTGGCCTCCTATGGAAAAGACAATCTGCCATAGACAGTCTTTCTTCTCCGCTGGACTCAAAGCTGAGAAATGTGAGATTTGGAATAGTTGCAGCCACCTTGGAACCAAAAAGAGGAAGCCTGTGTATAAAGGCAGCTTGGAGGAGAGCCAAAGGATGCGGGGGAACAAAAAGGGGGAGAGAGAGAGAGAGAGAGAGAGAGAGAGAAAGAAGGTCCAGAGGTCATCATCTGAAGCCAGCCCCACCCCTGACTCCTTAGCCCCTGGAGCCAATAATCGCCTTATGCTTAAGCCAGTTTGAGCTGGGTTTTCTATCTCTTGTAGAAGAATAGTCCTAATCAATACAAGGGGATTTTACAAGAATCTTACTCTCTTTTTTATACTTTTCCACATTGCTTGAATTTTCTACAGTGAGTCTGTCCCATTTTCAGTGTTTTTAAAATTTTAAACTAAGCAGCCATTTGGGAGTCACCGATAGCAATAACCATGACTTTAGTAACTTCATATTTTGATCAATCTGGAAACTAAAGTCCTTTGCCTACCATTATCTTTTGTTTGTCAGAACGCAGTATCCACACTCCTGTCCCAGCATCCCCCACTAATTCCTAAGTTTGCTTTATGCTTCAAGTTCCTTCCAGCTAGTCTATTCAATACAGCCAGCTGGTGGGAAGGGTCCTGGCACAGAATAGTTCCTGGCCCCCAGAAGCCCTTGGTCTAGGCAGGAGATACATGATTCTGATCAAGGACCTTAGGTGTTAAAATGGAAGTATAATGTGCTGTGGAAAGATATGGAGAAAGAGACAAAAATCTCCCTAGAATGGAGATAAAGGGGGCATTTCAGGCAGAGGGACCAGCTTAAGCAAAGGCCTGGTAGTGAGACCATACAGGATGTATGGTTACCATAATATAGAACAAGTGATTGCAAAATAGGGAGATGATAGGATGAGGTGGGACTTTAACCTGAAGATAATGGGGAGCCACTGGAGGGATTCAAACAGAGAAGTATCATGATCAGATTTTGAGTTTGGAAGTTATTTCTGATGATGGTACAGATGATGGTTGGGAGAGACATGAGACCAGGTAAGCAGCTGCTGTAGTAGTCCAAGCAATCAATAGTGAGGGCCTAAGTTGCCTTGCATTTATGTAGCTACTCTGTCCAAGCCTTACCCAAGAGCAGGCTTTCCTCACTGTTTATATCCAGCGCCCATGCTTGGGGAGAGAGGTCATTCTGGTATTCTCCAGAGCCATGCTCTCCACTTGGTCAGAGACCCTGTCCTGCCAGGACCCCTTCTTCGGTTTCCCAACTATACCCAGATCCTGGCTCTAGTCAGGGTATGTGGGAGGCAGGAGGGTGTCCATATCTACCCTCATTCAACCCACCTGACTGTCGAATACCCAGATTGGAAGCAAGTCTTCAAATAATAACAGCTAAAGTAATAATAATAAATCAAGAACAGCCATCATATGCTGCAAGATGGTATAAATGCCTGACATGGATTATCCCGTGTAATATTCTCAACAGCCCTGTGAGGCAGATTCCATTGCTGTGTCCACATCACAGATGAGAAAACTGAAATCTCTGAGTCATTACTGCAAAAGCCACTCGCTCTGGAGGCTCCCACACAAAATTGGTCTCCCACAGAGCATTACCCAAAGATTCCACCCCCAACAGCTGGGAGGTCCTTGGTCTTTACAGCCGGAATGCAGCAGCTTGCTTTCTATTGCTGCCCATCTGTCCAAACTCAACAAGGATGTTCCTTATTCTAGGAAGCCCAACCACTTCACCCGCCATCACCACCCCCAGCTGGGGGCAGGTTTCCTACTTCCTGTCCTCCCTGCCCCAGCATTCACTTCACTGACCATCATGGTTGCTTGGCTATACTAGAGGCCAGCTTCCCAGGGTTGAGCAGGCAGCTCTCACTCACCCTGGGGTCCTGGCCCCAGCACAGAGCAGGCTTGCAGTAAGAGGTCAGATGTCGTGGTGAGGGGTAGGAGCCTCCCTGCTTCCTCACCTGCTGTGGAACCTTCTGGCTCTCCAGAGGGATGGGCTACCTCCCTAGACGCCCCTGAAACCTGCGTCTGCTGCTGCATGGAGGTCTCCCCCAAGTTGTGTGTCTCTAGTCATTGCTACCACTGCCCCCCACCCCCACCTTCACTTTTGCAAATAAGGATCCAGTTTCAAAGACTGATGATGTCTGAATGAGGAGGAGCGGGTGCTGGCTCGGACTCCTAGACCAGGGTGAGGACAGAAAGAAGGGGAGGGATGATATGGGCACCGAGCTGGAGGCAGATGACCAAGCCAGAGAGCCAAGTGCCCCCACTGGAGTCGGGACACTTAGAGATGAGGGAGTTGGAACAGCCTCAGCAGACAAAATGGAGCAGTTGTGGACGGGTGGTGGCCTGTGGTACTTACGTGCAATAGCTGATCTAATCACTGGTTCGTTCTCTGGGAAGCTTTTTGCAGCATTTTAGCACAGAAAAGTGCTGCCTTTCTTTTGTGGCTCGAGCTGCTATTTAAGAAAGAAAAAAAAATCGATATGCCTTCTCTGCCTTTCAGTCTTTTCCCCCCAAAAGGTGTTTCTTTGGGGAAGGGGTAGGGGGGTGGCGAGAAGCGTTTTTGTCATTCATAAGCTGTGGTGACAAATCCTTGACATCATTCGCAGTTCCTATCGATCAGCTCCATCCGCGGCACCAGAGGACAAATAGAAATCATTTGTCTGTCTTGGCTCCCAAACAGCCGGAGACAAAGGGCTCCGCGGCAATCAGCAGCTGGAGGTATTAGCAGTGGGTCAAGTTCGGAGGTCAGAGGTCAAACAGGTTGTCATCAGTTTCTCACAGCTATCAGAGCAAGGGCAGGGGAGGGGGCAAGGAAAACCCACCAACAACACAGCTGGTTCTTATTAGCCAAATCCTGCCTGCCTGTAAAGAGAGACGGGCCAGCCGGGTCCACACCCACCCCAGGGACACCCTGGGGTGCCGGGTTTCATGGGGTGGCAGCAGGGCTGGGGGTGGCAAGGGGCCAGAAAGAAAAGAAGCAAGATCTGAGCTCTGTCTTCCACTATTCATCCTCCCTTTTCCCAGGGGGAAGCTCTGAGTTATTCTGTCCTGGGCCCTGGAAGAGAGTGAGAGAAAGAGAGAGAGAGACAGAGAGAGAGAGACCTTGGGTTTCATTGGGAGTCTGAGCAAGCGAGTTAATCCTATAAAATTGGAAGTGGTTTAGATGGCCTGGGAAACAGGGTAGGCAGCCAGGGGATGGTTGCATCATTTTAAGTCCCTGATTACACACCACCTGTTTTGGCTTCTACTCCCGCCCTTGGAAGAGAGAAACTCAACTCTTAGGGTGATTAATCTAGAGAAAAATATGGTAAGAGGAGGGTGGCAGATCTATCCCCAGGGGAGTGACATGCATAGAGGTGACTCAGGAATGCAGAAGCATAACAAATAGGATGACAGCTAACAACCCTTTCATTGAGCACACAGCACCAAGGCTCTGGGCCTACTGCAGAGTTATCTTAAGCACTGAGAGAGCCCTGTGAGGGCTTATTGGTTCCATTTTACAGAGGGGGAGACTGAGGCTCAGGGAGTTTAGATCACCAGTATTGTTGATGCCTTAAGGGATCCCAGTACATATCTGAGAAGTGGACCTCCATGGGACAAAGGAAGAGGCATCTTTGGTGGGGAACACTTTAGGGAATACAAGTCCCCTTGGTGGGAACATGGCTGTAGATCCCTGATCCTACCAGCTGCTCCCTTGACATGTTCCCAATACCCAAGGGCTGTGTTGTCTCATGAAGAGGAAAGGACCCAAAGCTGGGCATTGCAGCTCCAAGGAGGACCCCTACTCAGAGACAGAAAGGTGACTCAGGAGACGTGGGAGCTGGCCCAGACTAAACCATAGGGCCACACTAAACCAGGTGGTAAATCCAGCCGTTGGGAGCCAACCGTCCCTTCCAATCACGTAACAAGCATGGTGTTTCTCTTCAGTAGCAGTCACAGAGAGGCAGGAATGGGTGGGTTTTGTGCATGTCTGAAGACAGGAGAGACTTGCTACTCAGAGCTCTGCACTCTGGGGAGAGTCCAGAGGCCCCCAAGGGACATGAGGACATGCTCTAGTGGAGATAAGTAGGGGATTCTCTGATGCACCTGTTACTTGTTCCAACTCTCCAAGGGACTTTTAATGTGTGGGAGAGGAAAAAAGGTAAATGGGGTAATAGGGTTGGGTAGATTGGAAAGTTTGAAAGAACCTCAGTGATCCATGGGATAAATGTCCTTCTGAAACAGAAGCCCTTAAAAAGAACTAAGGGCTCTGGCTATAAAAGGGTAGCATGAGGGATCTACAGATATGCATAGGGAATAAAGCTGCACAGAACTAAATACATATACATGTGCATGCAAAACTGGTGAAATCTGCATAGGGTCAATGGATTGTACCAATGACAATTTCCCATTTGGGATATCGTACTATCAATATTAATATCAATTAAGGTATTACCATTGGGGGAAACTGGATGAAAGGTACAATGAGACCTCTCAGTATCATTTCCTACAGTTGCATGTCAGTCTACAATTATCTCAAAAGAAAAAAAGTATAGAAGGGGAAAAAAATAATACCAAGCATTCTGTTCCCTTAACAGAGTTCTGTTCTCTGCTATTTGACAGAAACAGGGGAAAGCATGGGCAGAAAAGAGACACACCCTCCATCCAGAAGCTCTTACAATGTAGAACACAGATAAGAACGACCCACATTATTTTTATCACACATTATTATCCCATTTTTGAGAGGAAAACTGAGGTTCAGGACAGTGTATTCACTGGCCTGCAGACACCATGGCTAAGCTGGCACTCTATTTCCAGTTGGCTGACTCCAAAGTCTGACTTTTTCCACCATACTGCTGAGTTAATAGTGTTCCTGTTTCCAGACCCCCATAAAGAATGCTCTCCAGGGGTGCCTGGGTGGCTCAGTCGGTTAAGCATCCAACTTCAGCTCAGGTCATGATCTCACAGTCCGTGAGTTTGAGCCACATGTCAGGCTCTGTGCTGACAGCTCAGAGCCTGGACCCTGCTTCAGATTCTGTGTCTCCCTCTCGCTCTCTCTGCCCCTCCCCTGCTCATGCTCTGTCTCTCTCTGTCTCAAAAATAAATAAAAACATCTAAAAAAATTAAAAAAAAAAGAATGCTCTCCAAAGGTAGACTTAACCCAGGAAGCAAAATGTGGTAATACCATCAAGTACCCACTAAGCACTTTGCCACCAAGAGTATGGAGTTAAAAAACAAAAACAGAGGCCCTGTCCTCAAGAATCTGAGTCCGTGGTTGTGCACAGGAGACCAACACACCTAGGGTTGAGCTGGACTCTCTTAAGAGTGACACAGGGTCGGAGAGGGGAGCTTTGGGGAGTGCTCAGGTACAGAGGGCCTCTTGGAAAGTAGCAGCTACCCCAATTTTTAAAAATGTTTTAATATTTATTTATTTTTGAGAGAGAGAGAGAGAGAGCACAAGCTGGGGAGGGGCAGGGAGAGGGGGAGACACAGAATCCAAAGCAGGCTCCAGGCTCCGAGCTGTCAGCACAGAGCCCGACGCAGGGCCCGAATTCACGAATCTCGAGATCATGACCTGAGCCAAAGTTGGCTGCTTAACCAACTGAGCCACCCAGGCACCCCACCCCAATTTTTTTTTAATTGTGGTAAAATACACATAACAAAATTAATATCTTAATAATATATAAGTGTACAGTTCAGCAATAGTAAGTACATTCATGATTTCATGCTGCCATTGCCACCAGCCATCTCTGGAACTCTTTTCATCTTGCAAAACTGAAACTCCACACCTATTAAAAGCTCTTCCAACCTCCTCCCAGCTCCCAGCAACCACCGTCTACTTTCTGTCTCCAGAAAGTAGCTCTCTTGTAGTGACCTTGACCACTCTAAGTACTTCCTTTAGGTGGAATCACACTTGTCTAAGTACTTGTCTTTTTGTGACTGGTTTGTTTCACTCAGCACAACGGCCTCCAGGTTCACCCATGTTGTAGCAGTGTCCGTATTTCTTTCCTTTTTAAGGCTGAATGATATTCCCTTGTATGGATGCTCCACATTTTGCTTATCTCTTCATCTGTTGATGAACACTTGGGTTGCTTCTACGTTTCAGCTATTGTGAATAAGGCTGCCGTGAGCCTCAGTGTAAAAGTATTTCTTTGAGACCCGACTTTCCGTTTTTGTTAATTTTTTTAAATGTTTTTATTTTATTTTTGAGACAGAGAGAGACAGAGCATGAGCAGGGGAGGGGCAGGGAGAGGGGGAGACGCGAACCCACAAACTGTGAGATCATGACCTGAGCCAAAGTCAGATGCTCAACTGACTGAGCCACCCAAGTGCCCCTCAATTTTTTGATTGTATAATCAGAAGTGAAATTGCTGGATCATATGGTAATTCTATTTTTAATTTTTTTGAGGAAAGGGAGCAGCACTGTCTTAAAGATCATAAGGTTTTGGTTTTTAGGGGTGGTTTGTTTTTTTTTTTTGGCTTTTTGTTTTTAAATAAGGATGTATGTACATACGATCTACAATTCAAAAGGTCCAGAAAGGTAGACAGTGAAAAGTCTCCCTCCCACCCTCTTTCCTTTGTCACCCAACGTTCCTATCTGGAGGCAGCCAATGTTAGCAGGTTCTTCCTTATTCTTCAAGAGAGACTTCAGATGTGTACAGATGCATACGTATATCTATTAGGATTCTGATAGGTAGCGAAGGAAGAAGGGGCACCAGGTAGGATAGAATTGTCATGGAAAACTCATGCTCGTACTCTTAAATTTTTTCTTTGTTTTAGGTTTATCTAATTTTCTTTAAAATTTTTAAGTTTATTTATTTATTTGAGAGAGAGAGACAGCATGAGTGGGGGAGGGGAAGAAAGAGAGGGAGAGAGAGAGAATCCCAAGTAGCCTCCACAGCACTATCAATGCAGAGCCGGCTACAGGGCTCAAACCCACAAAACCAGGAGATCATATCCTGAGCTGAAACCAAGAATCAGATGCTTAACTGACTGAGCCACCCAGCCACACCTGTTTTAGGGTTATCTCTTACAAACAGCATATACTTTTAGTTTTGACTCAATCTTTAGGTTTTTGATAAGGAGGTTTTACCCATTCACGTTTTTTTTTGTTTTGTTTTGGAGGTTGTTGTTATTGTTGTTGTTACTGTTGTTTGGTTTTTTGGTTTGGGGGGTTTGTGTTTTTGTTTGTTTGTTTTTTGGTATTTAGGTGATTCGGTCTTCTTGACAGACTGAGGGCAAAGAATTCCTTTGGCAAAAACAAATGTCTCTTGGTTTTACTTCCCAGTTAGTTTTTATTCTTCCTTTCAAGGATTCTGATCTAATCTCCACTTCCCCTTTTACCTTTCTTCCCTAGTGTTTTGGAAGAAATTTTTATTCCATCACTGGTAAAATTTTGTTTAAAAAATTTTAACTTGCAGTCATTTAATATTTTTATTTTGAGGTCCCCAAACTATAAAGAAATACATGAAGATTAGTGTAACCAACATGTATATTCCCCCTATCCATAACTAGTGTGGTATCAGTGTATTGCCTCTCAGCTCCCAATCTACTATTCTTTGCCCTGCTTTGTGATACTGGAGCTGGACCCTGTACATAGAGAAGTCTTTTATCAGCCAACACAATGTAAAGCTTTGTGAGGAGAGGGCATGAAGGACACTGCATGGCATAGTGGGTAGAAGGGGCAGGGGGCTTCTTTTCCTGGCTCCTGTATGTAATTCTTGCTCCCAACTGCCATAAGCAAATGGGAGACCCTGTGTTGCTCACACCATACCCCCGTGAGTTACAGTAGCACTCCTATGGACAGGTTCCTGCCAGCTAGAGCCTGCTGGCTATTGTCCAGCTCTGGCTGAAGCACCTCAGTGGACTTCTCTGTGGGGTCCAAAGCCACACCTTCCCTCAGGCCTGAATCTCAGTCTTAGGTGTGGGTGTCCTTTTCCAAGTGTGTTTCATCCTTGGGTACTCTTTCTTAGCCCTGGACATAGCAGCTGCTCCCCATGTTTTTTCCTTTATTTTTTTTAAGTTTATTTATTTATTTTGAGAAAGACAGAGATAGCGTGAGTAGGGAGGGGGCAGAGAGAGGGGAGACAGAGAATCCCAAGCAGGCTCCATGCCGTCAGCACAGAGCCTGACATGGGGCTCAAACCCACTAACCGTGAGATCATGACCTGAGCTGAAACCAAGAATCAGATGCCTGAGTGAGCCACCCAGGTGCCCCTCCCATGTCTATTCCTTCAGAGGTGTCATTTACTCCTCTTAGAACTTAACCACACTTCACTAGTTAATTTAAAAAAAATTTTTTTACATTTTTATTTATTTTTGAGAGACAGAAAGAGCACACATGGGGGAGGGGTAGAGAGAGAATGAGACACAAAATCCAAAGCAGGCTCTAGGCTCTGAGCTGTCAGCACGGAGCCCAATGTGGGGCTTGAACTTACAAACTGTGAGATCATGAGCTGAGCTGAAGCTTAACCGACTGAGCCACCCAGGCTCTCCTAGTTAATTTTTTTATATTAAATTTTCCCTGTGTAGTTCCCATCTCCCGATTGGACCCTGACTGATACATTTAATAGTTCACCATATTTGCTTGCTTCTCTTTTAAGTAAACGACACATTACAGGGGTGAGGTCCCTTCTAATTGCCATTCCCAGTTCTATCTATACCCTTTCTCCAAGAAGGAACCATTATTCTGAGCCTGGGGTGACTCCTTCCATTAAAAAAAATGTTGCTATGCATTCATATGTACTCAGAAATGCATATAAGTAGTATGTTTTCCAAATCATTCTGAATCTTCTTTTTATACACCCAGTATGGCATTATTTAAAACTATCCATGTGCCTATGTATAGATCTAACTCATTCTTCTTAAACTGTTGTATAATATCATAAAACATATGTCATCAGTTCACTCCCCTATATTTATTTTATTTTTGTTTCCAGTATTTGGCCCCATGTAGACAGTAATGTAGTATATATCCAGTGTATACATATGCCAGAATTTCTCCAGGAAACATACCTAGAAATTGAATTTTCTGAATAGGTCATAGGGTATGTGCAATTTTCAACGTTATTAGATGTTACTTGTTTGCTCTCTGGCAAAATTTACACCTCAACCAGCCATGTATACATGTTATTTTCCTCACATCCTCCTCAACACTTTATATTACTAGGCCTCTTAATTTTTCCTAATCTGATGGGTGAAAAATGGTATCTCATTTTTCTTTTCGTGGCTGTAGTGGCCATTTGAGTATCCTCTTCTGTGAACTGTCTGTTTATACTGTTTCCTGCTTTTCTGTTGGGTTCTTTGTCTTTTTCTTACAGATTATGGGAGTTCTTTATACATTCTAATAGATATATATTGCAAATATCTCCCAGTAAATTGCCTGCTTTTTAATCTTACTTATATTTTGCCTTAGATAAGATGTAATTTTAATAAAGTTAAGTAAATCTATACTTTATAGATTATTCTTATTGTATCTTCTTTGTTTGGGAAGTCTTTCTCTATCTTGGGTTATGAAAAATATTTTCCTCTAATTTTTTTCCATTTGGGTCACTAAAACATCTACATTTTATTTTACTTCATTTTATTTTATTTTTAAAGTAACCTTTACACCCAACTTAGGGCTCAAGCTCACAACCCCAAGGTCAAGAGTCGTACACTCTACTGACTGAACCAGCCAGGCACCCCTAAAACATCTACATGTTAGTTTTGTGAATGATGTGTCATTGCTCTATTGTTAAAGAGTCTTTCTTTTCCCTACTGGTTAGTGATTCCCCCACTAATCTATCTCTAACATATGCCATGTTCCCATACGTAGATATGAACATGTTCCTGGGCTCTCTATTCTGATTTATTGGTTTATTTATCCATGCCAGTGTTAATTAGGATTAAAAGAAAAAAACAAGCAGCTATAGTAGAAGTTCCAGCAAAGACTTAAAGAACGAAGTTTATATTTTATGCACATAATAGTCCAAGGTGAGCTCTGCTCCATGGATCCATTCAGGAACCCATGTTTTTCCATCCTGGGGCGTAACCATTCTCTGTTGAAATCTAGGTCACTGCTACATTTGGGTTCCAGTCTGCAGGAAGGACAAAGAAAGAACACAGAGAAAAAATACTCCCGCTGTTTTAAGAATTCTAGCCCAGGGGCGCCTGGGTGGCGCAGTCGGTTAAGCGTCCGACTTCAGCCAGGTCACGATCTCGCGGTCCATGAGTTCGAGCCCCACGTCAGGCTCTGGGCTGATGGCTCAGAGCCTGGAGCCTGTTTCCGATTCTGTGTCTCCCTCTCTCTCTGCCCCTCCCCCGTTCATGCTCTGTCTCTCTCTGTCCCAAAAATAAATAAACGTTGAAAAAAAAATTAAAAAAAAAAAGAATTCTAGCCCAGAAGGGGGACATACTACTTATGCTCACGTTCCATTGGCCAAACATTCTCACAGCCTCACCTAACTGCAAAAAGGACTGGAAAATGTAGTGCCCAGCTGGCCTGCCATGTGCCTAACTACCACTCTATTACCATGCAAAAAGGAGAGATTGAATTTTGGTGGACAGCTAACATCTCCATCACAAACCTTGGCCAGTGTCACAGTTTTATGTTAGTTCCCTTCATGTTGGCAAATGGCTACCATGGCTCCAAGTGTCTTATCCTTATGTACTGTTCATTAGTTATCCATTGCTGCTTTATAAATTACCTCAAAACTTGGTGGCTTAAACAATAAACTTACAACTGAAGATGGCAGAGCAGAAAGAACATCACTGAGCCTTTGAATTAACTAATCCTGCCTCAGAACATCTTGTTATAGAGATAATAAATGCCCTTTATAGTTTAGAATAATTTGAACTGGGTTTTCTGTTACTTAATAGCTGAAAGCAACCTACCTGCTACATATTTTTAAATACATTCAATATCAGGGGCCGCCTGGGTGGTGCAGTCAGTTAAGTGTCCAACTCATGATCTCATGGTTTGTGAGTTCAGGCCCCGCAGAGGGCTCTGAGCTAGTGATGTGGAGCCTACTTGGGATTCTGTCTCTCCTCTCTGCCCCTCCCCCACTTGTGTGCTTATGCGTGCTCTCTCTCTCAAAATAAATACATACATACATACATACATACATACATACATGCAATATCAAGATAAGCTAAATTATGCTTCTGTAATACCCAGCAAAATCCCAGCAGTTTAATAGAGTAAAGGCTTATTTCTTTCTCATACTGCTGATCCATCACAAGCTGTCTAGGGGCTCTGCCCTATGCCATGCTTGCTCTGGACCACCACCAGCTAGGGGAGCAGCTGATATCTGAAATATTGGTGGTTGCAATAAATAACAGAGAGAAAGAGATCACTGGATGGTCTTATGCCAGTGATTAAATGTTCCCTCCTGGAAGTGACACAAATCACTTTATCTCACAGTTCATTGCCCTCATGTAGCCTAAAAAGACCAGGAAGTATAGTCCTATCAAAGTCCAGCCATAGCACTGGAAATATCTGGTGAACAGCACTACTGACTGTGAAACATGCATTTAAGTTTATAAATTTCCCTCGAAATACTGCTTTAACTGCTCATTACAAAATTTACCTAGTACTTTCATTATCATTCTTAAATAAACTTGTAACGTTAGAATAGTGTTAGATTTATGGAAAAATTGTGAAGATGTACCTAGAATGTTCCCATATACCCCACACCCAAATTCCCCTATATCATTATTTTATATTAGTATGGTACATTTTCACAATTGATGGACCAATATTGATATATTATTATTAACTGAAGCTCATATTTTATTCAGCTTTCCTTAGTTTTTACCTAATGTCCTTTTTCTGCTCCAGGATCCCATCCAGTACACCACATTACCTAAATCACCATGTCTCCTGAGACTCTATTTGTCTGTGACAGTTTCTCAGGCTCTCCTTGTTTTTCATGATCTTAACAGTTTTAAGGAGTATTAGTCATGCATTTTGTAAAATGTTACTCAACTGGGATTAATCTGATGTTTACCTCATGATTAGACTGGGGTATGGGTTTTTGACAGGTTGACCTAAGAGGCAAAAGGCCATTCTCATCATATCATACCAAAGTGCATACTATCAACATGACTTATCACTGCTGATGTTGACCTTGACCACCAGGCTGAAGTAGTGCTTGTCATATTTCTTCACCATGAAGTAACCCCTTTTTCTCCCTTTCCATATTCTTTGGAAGAAAGTCACTATATACAGCCCACACTTAAGGAGTAAGGAATTAAGCTCCACCTCCTGGAGGGCAGAGCATCTACATAAATTATTTGGAATTTTTCTGCATAGGAGATATGTCTATTTTTCCTATTGATTCAGTCCTTTACACCAGTATGGACTCGTGGATATTTGTTTACTTTGGGTTATAATTCAATACTGTTATTTATTTTGTTGCTCAAATTGTTCCAGCTTTGGCCACTAGGAGCTCTCAGTTGGCTCAGTTGTCTCCTGGACACTCTCCATCCATGTGAGTTGTTTCCTATTTGGTTACTTTCTTACTTTCTGGCACTACAAAATGCTCTAGGATCATCTTATATATTTCCCGCCCCAGCTCTAGAATCAACCATTTCTCCAAGGAACCCTGGTTCCTTTTATTGAAGAATGGTGTTAGAAACTAAAATCTGGGTGCCAGGTGTGACCGTTGCTACTGGGGTCATTCCTTCCAGGCTCTCTCAGCTGGCAGAGCAAGGAAATATGTGTGTATACTAATCCACGTGAGCACACTTATCCCTATAAAATTCCATATGTAACCATCTGTATTTACATTAAACTAAATGTAACTTCATTCTGATTATCTTCAACTCTAAACCACTACCACATGGATCATTCTAGCCTCAACCCCTTGTTTATTTGTAACCTCCCACTACCCACAGTGAGAAGCCCTGGCTCCTACCCGTTTACATACAATGCTCAATTCCAACTTGCATTTATAGTGGTTCAGGGGAGCATGGGTGGCTCAGTCAGTTGAGTGTCTGACTCTTGGTTTCAGCTTGGGTCATGATCTCACAGTTTGTGGGTTCGAGCCCCGCATCAGGCTTCGTACTGACAGTGTGAAGCCTGCTTGGGATTCTCTCTCCCTCTCTCTCCCTCTCTCTCTGCTCCTCCCCCACTCGCTCTCTTTGTCTCTCTCTCTCTCAAAAAAAACAAACTTGAAAAAAAAGTATAGTGGCTCAGAATCATTCATCATTTCACTATCATTTAATTCTAAATATTTAATTAATGTTCATCAATTTACTCTTTATGAATTATTTTGAAGTTTGGGTTGTAGTTTCAAGAGATAGAAAATATTGTTAGCTCTCTTTCTGTGGTTTTCTAATTTTCTCGCATTGTGGTCTGAAAACATGTCCTAGATAGTGTTGATTCTCTGGAACGTTTTGAGACTTCCTCTGTGATCTAAAATATGTTCAATTTTGGTAACAGTTCCATATGTGACTGTGAAAATGTATAAATTTTGTACATCTACTCTGTGCCATTAAAAACATCATTATGAAAATGCAGAAAGTATACAAATGTTTGAGATAATGTGAAATGGAAAAAAACCACTAAACACATGCTATGTTTGCAGCAATGTAAACTATTCAGGCATAAAAACAAAGACTGGGGGAAAAAAACCAAAGACTGGGAAAGAATAAGCAAAAATGAAAATAAGTCTCAACGTATAGTGGTGGGAGTCCAGATAATTTTTTTTTCTCTTCTCAAACTTGTATTTAATGTTGTGTTGTTGTTTTTATAATTTATAAAACTCTAAAAAATTTCCCAGAAAATACTGCTTTGATAAATTAACAAAAGATCAAATTAATTCAACAGTTTTTTTTTTATTTTTTTTTAAAAATTTTTTTTTCAACGTTTATTTATTTTTGGGACAGAGAGAGACAGAGCATGAACGGGGAAGGGGCAGAGAGAGAGGGAGACACAGAATCGGAAACAGGCTCCAGGCTCTGAGCCATCAGCCCAGAGCCTGACGCGGGGCTCGAACCCACGGACCGCGAGATCGTGACCTGGCTGAAGTCGGACGCTTAACCGACTGCGCCACCCAGGCGCCCCAATTCAACAGTTTTTGAGCCCTTACTAGGTTGGGCACTGTGTTGGATCCTAGAGATCCAGGAATGAGATGTCAAGATCACACACACACAGTCTCACTGCTATTTTACCTATATCTGTGCTACTTACCTGTGAGGCAGATGTTACTATTTTTATACCCATTTTTCCGGACTTGGAAACTGAGGTTCAGAGAGGGGAGGAAACTTGTCCAATGTTATACAATTAGTGACAGAGCCAGGACTCAGGTACTTTTCTAGCTCCAGGTAGAGGCTCCTTCATGTAAACCCTATTAGAAAGCAACTACTTTGCAATGCACTTAGAGCCCTAAAAAAGAGAAATGTCCTCTGGAGAAGCAACTACTGGGAAAGCAGAAATTGAGGACCAGAGAATTAAGCTAGGTGCGCAGCTAAGCAGACACAAAATCTAGTTGAATGTTTTATGGAGCTAGCCTCTTGTCCTCTGTTGACCACAGAAAGGCCCCATCCAACTGCCCCAGAGGCACCAAACTACAGGGCTGGGAGTTCAGAGCCACTGCAGTCCATATGAGTTGTTTGAGTTGGGTAACTGTATTATATCCAATTTAAAAAATATAGTCTATACATTTTGGTATATCAGTGTGTATCAATACCATTAAAAGGATTATTGAAAGATGGTAAGACTGGAAAGATGAAATAGCGGCCCAGGAGAAGAGCATTCCATGCTGAGGGAAGAGAATGTGTGAAGGTCTTAGGAGAGAAAGTAGCTGGGGGCTCTGGAGGCATTGAGAGCCCAAAGCTGGCAGTGTCGCTGGAGCCAGAGAGAGGTGGAAGCAGGCAGGCTGTGGTAGGGGTGAGGTAGGCAGGGCCAATGTGTAGGAATACACATGAATAATAACTTAGTTGCATTATAAAATAGGGATAGGAATGCACATACGTGAATAATACGTGCATTGTAAAAGCCAACTATTACCTCCAGGCTGCTACCGTCCTCTTCCCAAAAAGTACAGTGCAGCACAGACTTCATCCTGAGTTGATCTGGGGTCAGAAAGACAACTCAGGAGGCTGACAGCGCATTCCCTGATTCCCAGTGGCCATGCTTGATTCCTTGGCGCTGGCCTCAGCCCCAGCTTCCTCACCTGGGGCTGATAGTGTCAAGGCTGAGAGTTCAAGGGAGATAATGGCTAGAAGGCCTGCCTCATAACAGGTGTGCACAACAGCCAGCACTCTGCCTCTGTCCTGCTTCTGTGTGCTTGCCACGACTTGGGGCGCTGCTGGTAAGTGAAGATCCAGCGAGATCGCGTGGAGCGCTCAGGTGTGGGTCATGCCTGCGTGCGAATGTCGCCACTCTGTTAGCAGTCTCTGGACCAGCAGAGACTCCGTGTGTGCACCCGTGAAAATGGGGACGATCTCTAGATCCACCTCCAGTTCGGGGTGGGGGGGCGGCGCTAAGTAAGGGAATAATTCATTTAAAGCACCTGGCATTGAACCCGGCACATAAGCACTGGATAAACGTGCGTGTTATTTCTACCCCACTACCATTGCTGGGTGAATAGTAACCAGGACAGGACGTGGTCATCAGCCGCTGGTTAGGGGCCTCTATGGGGGCGTCCCTCCCACCTCGCCCCGCGTCCTCATCCCTCCCGCCTGGCCAAGGGCAGCGCCAAGGGCAGCCAGCGAGGAAGCAGCTGCCCGGGCGGAGAGAGCCACCCCCACCCCGTGGGGCGCAGATCCTCCCCGAGCATCCAACTTCATTTCCACTTCAATTTTATCAGCGGCCGGAGAGCCAGGCAGGAGATAGGAGACCGGCCCTGACACGAATTAGCCCGGAGATCACCGGATAGGCTGGGCTGGCTCCGGTGCCCACGAGCTCGCCTCCCTCGCCTTTCTTTGTGTCCGCCTGGCCTCTGCCGGCCTCGCCGCCCTCCGTTCCCGCTGTGCAGGCGGGGCCACGGGTTTGTTTGCATTTGGCCGCGTCTTTCAGACCCAGGCGGGCGGCAGCGGCGCGGGCTCCCACCCCCACAGAGCCAGGCAAGGTCACCCTGGAGCCTGGCGCTGGGGCCAGGCTGCTGCTGTCGGCGTAGCCCCTCTCTACGTAGTTCCCTCACCCTCCTGGGGAACCTCTCCCCGTGCAGGGCCCTGTACACATCATCCCATTTAATCTTCCCAAGAACCCAGTGAGGAGAAAAGGAAACTGAGGCTCAGAGAGGCAAGGATACTCGCCCAAGGTCACACTGTGCATAAGTGGTTCCATTAGGATTTGGACTCAAATCTGTTCATCCCAAGAGCCTTGGTGAGGGGCAGGTTGGGCATATTTACACAATTGGTATTTTCTCCTTTTTCTACTTCAGAAGTCGCGGGAATTATTCCCCAAATGTATGCCAAGAGAGGAGGCCATGTGAGATGGGGGGCGATGGAGGTGCTCAGTTTCCAAAGGGGATAAGGTAAGGACTTCCTCCTACTCCTTCTGTCCCCACCTCCCCCCACCCAAGACCTCTCCCCACTTTCCCCTATGGCCCCCACCCCCTCACTCCAGACTCAACCCAGAGAAAACACTTTGCTGTGTTCCATTCAGCTAGACTAATGGCAGAGTCCCAGGAACTCGCTCTGGGACCCATGGGGTCTTTCCTCAGTACCTTCCCAGGGCTTGGGGGAGGAGAGGCTAGCCCTGCCCTGCTCCCACCTCCATTTCCGGGGTGCTGCTGGGGAAAATTGATGTCCCTCTCAGGTTTAGGAACCGATCCCACACTAAAAAGAAAGAAGAAAGAGAGAAAGAAATGATGTTAATTTTTTTTAGGTCCAGAAATGAAGCAGAAGTGAGTAAATTTTAATGAAACGGTGCAAAAATGACATCATTTACTCAGAAATCATTAATTTGTCAGCATTAATATTTCAGCTACAACATTGCCTGTCATTTTGTGCCTGCAATGACTGATAAATCTATAAAAGCGTGCTGCTAATTTACTGAATATTTATGTGCAGTGTCATTTGCAGAGTAAGAATGGAATTTATTTCGTGCCGAGTTCTGCGGGAGAACATTCCCCACAAACCTTCACCCTGGTGGGTGGGGGAGGGCAGGAGGAGACTCCAAACTTCCTGGAAAACTGGTGATAGGATGGGGACAAAGGGGGCCCCAGGGCTCAGCACCCCCAACCCTCCAACGCACTTGGGAGGAACCACCTCACTTTTGCTCTGGTTTTGCAAAGGTACTTTTGTAATCCCCTTCCCTACCCCCACCTTGGCAAGTCCAAATTTTACCTCTCCTTCATGGTCCTCTTCAAATGTTTCTGCTCCCAGATAGGCACCCTGGATTCTGCTGCCCCTGCACTGCTGTGGGGTAGGGCTGGCCCCTAGTAGAGAGGATGGCAGGGCAGGTGGGCTCCAGGTCTGGGTGAATTATCAGAAGAAGGGATCAGAGAAGAGGTTAAGTGCTAGATGTGGGAGTCAGGCAGCCTGAATTCCAATTCTGGCTTTGTGAATGAATGGTCTCAGAAATCTGGGTCTCGGTGTCCCTATCTGGAAAATGGAGATACTACTTGTTCCTGGAGACTCTGAGGATTGATGGACCTAATGCACATAAAGCTACTAGCCGAGGACTCAGGAAACATTAGTGGCTGCCATAGGTGAAGGAATCACTGCCACAGTCCCTGCTCCCAAAGAGCCCCGTTCCTGGCTCTGTTTTCCCAGATGGGAAGAAGGAGGCCCTGAGACCCCATCCCCGCAGCCCTGAGAGGAATGCAACCCTGACTGGGTTCCTAGCTTCCCTATGTGGGTCTGTCTCCCCAGCATCCAAAGACAGCCCATCCCCTCTCTCCACACCCTCCTAATTTCCACATGCTTGAATGACCAGAATTCTGGAGTATCTGTCCAGAAGCACCTTTCTGAAGCATCCAGCTGGTGTTTGCTTGCCCCTGGGAGCTCTTTGGGGAAAAGGGGTGTCTTTTTGAAATGCCTCCATTTTACAGAGAGCAAAATTGAGCCTCTGAGAGGGTCACCAGAGCCTAATGACCCCTAACCCCCACATCCCCATCCCCCCCCCAACAAGAGCACAAATCACAAGACTTCAAGTTTTGCACAATTTTGCTCAATTTCCTGCCTGAATGGCACAGGGCCTGACCCTCTGCAGGTGCTCAGGAAATGTTCATGAAATCAATAAAGAACAGCTAAATCTCCCATCTTCTGAGCGCTCTTTGTCTCCTCCCCCACTCCTGATCCCCACACTCCATCAGGGGCCAGCTCCTGCATCTTCCTCTGTAAGCCTCTCAAATTGTTCCTGTTTCTTCTTTGCTGCCACCAATGCTCCAGCAGAGTCCTTCATTAATGCTTACCTGGACTACTGCAGTAGTTGGCTCACAGATCTCCCTGCCTCCATTTCCCCCTCCGATGCCATGAGCACAAAGCCGCTAGAGCTTTTTATGGAGCAGTCTTGAGAGTGCCACTCTCCAACTCAAAGCTCAAGGAGCTCCCATGGCTCCCTGCTGCCAGAGAGTGGCGTGGGCGGGGGGGGGGGCAGGGAGAAATGGCATCAAGGGCCCCTCTAGGTCCATCCTGACCTGCTCCTCTTCTCACGCTCTCTGTTTTTAATGTACACGTCCCATGCTTTCCAGTCTCCAAGCCTTTGTGATCCCTTCTGCCAATATCCCTCCATTCCTCACAGCCAAATCCAATCTACACTTCAAGGCTCATCCCAGCCACTCTAGAAAGCTTCCTGATCCCTTCAGAAGAATTCCTCCTCATTCCAATCAGGGACCCTGCACAGGGGACCACCTTATCTCCCAAACAGGGAGGCCCAGGGTGGGAGAAACTGTCAGCCAGAGGAGGCAGTGCCTACCCATTGTCTGAATCCAGGGAAGGACACTGGATTAGCAGTCCGGGGGCCTGGGCTCTCAACTTCACAGTTAAACACTGTGTGGCCTTGACCTCACCATCCTCTGTCTATGAAAGGAGCTGGTCCAGCTCTCTTCAGTCCAGACCTAGTCTGTCGTGTTCACGGCTACATCCTGGCAAAAAGTATAGTGCTAGGCATACAGTAGTTGCTCAGTAAATACTCCCTGAATGACCTCCATGCCAGGGTTCCAAGGTTCTGGGCCTCAGTGTTGTCCAGGCAGATCTTTGAGGGCCCACCCAGGGACAGAGTTGGGGGAAGCTGTGATAGTAACATTAAAGAGCAATACGCTTTGGGGGCACCTGGATGGCTTATTTGGTTAAGCGTTTGACTTCAGCTCAGGTCGTGATCTCATGGTTTGTGAGTCATGATCTCGTGGTTCTTGAGTTCAAGCCCCACATCAGGATCTCTGCTGTCAGCACAGAGACTGCTTTGGATCCTCACATCCTCTGTCCCCTTTTCTCTCTGCCCCACCCCTGCTCATGTTCTATCTCTCAAAAATAAATAAACATTTAAAAAAAAGCAATATGCTCTCACATAAATGATGTTATTTAACCTTCATAGCTTCCCTGTGAGCAGACTTTCCTGTGCCCATTTCACAGATAAGGAAGGTGAGGCTAGAAGTTTAAGTCACCTGCTCAGGGCTCACACCTAGCCTCTTGGCTCCAAATCCAGTGCTCTTCCTGCTTTCTTAGAATAAACCCCAAGTTCTCTGTGACCCATGAGATCCCTGTGATGGTCTCTAAGCTCACTCCCTGCTGAGTTGGAGCCACACTGACCTTCTGGCTACTCCCTAGACACTCTAAGCTCATTCCTACCTCTGGGCCTTTGCACTTGCCATTCCCTTGACCTGGAAAGTTTATCCTCACCATCCGGATATCAGCACTAATGTCACCTTCTCAGAGAGGCCTTCCTTGCCCACCCAAACTAAAACAGGCATTTTATTTTCCCCATATACCATGTGAAATAGTCTTACACGTCTGTGTGCTCCATGATGGTGGGGACCTTGCTGCCCTGTAGGTTCAGTGCCTGGCTAGGTGTGGCAAGTGGTGAGATGAATCTATGCTTTGTTGCACTGTCTGGGTATGTTAGAAAGTAAAACTGTGAACTCTCATCTTCTAGGAGAAGAGGTGGGGGCTCTGGGACTGGTGGAGAGGTAAGGGTGGTTGGGGGCAGGAATATGGTAGGCTGGGAACATCGGAAACAGAAGACACAGCCTGCTACCAGAAGCTGGATCCAAGAGAGGCTGAAGAAAGGAGGTGACCCCCCACCCTTGTCCTCACCATTACGCACCCCCCTGCACCCCCCCGCCTGTGCCTCACACTCATTTCCTTCCTGGAGTCAGTCTCATTTGCTTTCCCTAAAAGCCGCTGGAGGAGCCAATATGTACGTGATGAATATTTCATCTCCTGAGTGTGGGTTTGCGGGAGAGCTGTGATCACCCAGGGAGGGAGCGCTGCCCAGCCGTGCCTGGGAAGGAGAGGCCCTGGCGGGGGGGGGGGGGGGGGGGAAGGACACTGGCAATGGGAATGGTGTCTCAAAGATGCAGATTCAAGGGCCCACCCACCTGCTCCTGTGGACACCCCTGGCATTGGGAGTCTCAGAGCTGGTAGGGCAATCCTGAATCTGGGGCACAGATACTTCATGCTCCCTGGAGGTCCAAGCCCTTTCTTGGGGTTCACCTCTGGCTAGGGCAGATTTTGCCATGAGCTCAGAGGCTCAAGTTGCTCAGACTGAAGGCTCCATTGGCATGGCAATGGCCAAAGGTGCGGAGTCTGTCCTGGTCGTCATATATAGTAGCTTCTTAGCTAGGATCCTGCAAATGATCTCATCCCAGGGACTGAGGCTGGGAGCCTACAGACTGAGAAAGGAAGGAGGGTACAGATAAAACACTCAGCAGTAGGGAAGAGCAAGGCATGTGAACAGTCAGTCCCTCCTGTGCCATGCCCATCCTTAACCCCTCCATGGCTCTCTCCCCTCAGCTTTGACCATGGCATCCCCACAGCAATGGTCAAACTGAGCTTCTCCAGTGCTGGAGTCTGATGGTCCTGGCTGCCAGTCCTCTGCTCCTTCACCAGTTGTGAAGGAGCCTGAGCTCCTCGGTTTCCCCATCTGAAAAATGGTGTTGGTCATGCCACGTGGCAGGGTGATTCTGAGGGGTGAGCAGAGTGTGCCTGGCACACTTGCAAGCATGCGCGTGCATACACGCCACCATTACACTTCCTCTAGCATCCGTCTCCAGCCAGAAAACAAAGGACCATTCCTTCCCTCCTCCTTCACCTGAGTTCTCTCTCTTCTTCCCACCACCATGCCACTCCACAACCTTGAACCTCTGCTCCCCAAGGAATTGGGACTTGGGGGGGAGGAAGGCACCTTGCCTCCTGGGCTTTCAGCCAGTCCTGGGTCCAGATGACCCCCTGAAGTGGACCCTGAGCCCCCCAGCCCCAACCCTCTGCAGCCAGCTCCTGTCCCTCCCCCACTGGCCAGGAGCAACCCCATCACTCTCATCCCCACCCACCACATTACCCTCTGAATACTCTCATTATACCATTACTAATTAGGGCTGCTCAGCAAATTGGCGGCTGCATTAGAGGGAGACAGTGTGCGGGAGCATATGGCATAATATCGTATTAATGAACACTCTAAATTCAAACCCGGGTCAGCTGCTCGCTTCTTGCCGGTGTCACCCACGCTAAAGGGGGGGCGGGGGGAAGCAGTCAACCTTTCCCTCGCTTTCCTTGCCTCTCTCCAAACACACATTCCCCAGCGTGGGCTGGGCCGGCGGAGGTTTTTATCATATCTGGCAAGTGGGGAGAGAAGTAAAAGATTCTGGGCCTACACGGGGGCTGCAGAAGGACCTCACCCTCTCCAGTCATGTATAAGATTATGCTTAGCATGGTCGTGAAACATAATAATTAATAATAATAAACCAGGGCCTGTGGGCCCAGCTTTACACCCAGATTGTCTCTGCCTTCCAATATCCTTTGCAGGGGATTTTAGCACAGAGGGGCAAACTGTGGGCCACCAGGGGTCACGGAGCTTTCTCCAGATTGCAAGGTGGTTGAGCAGGACAGTCCAGGGGAAAGGGACCAGCCTGAGGAAACTCAAGAAAACCCCAGGACAAGACACTTCCCCCACTGCTGCCACCCTCTCTCACAGCCCAGTAGCACCCATATGCCCACAGAATGCCAAGATCACTGTTTTTACCAGGGGGTAAGGGATTCTGAGGTCACCCACTGGGAATTCAGAGACAGAACTGACATAGGCTTCCTTGTTATTTTTTTTTTTTTAATTTAATGTTTATTTGAGACAGATCATGAGCGGGGAGGGGGCAGAGAGAGAGACACATACAGAATCTAAAGCAGGCTCCTGGCTCTGAGCTGTCAGCACAGAGCCCAACACGGGGCTCGAGCTCACAAACTGTGAGATCATGCTCTGAGCCGAAGTCAGACACTCAACCGACTAAGCCACCCAAGCGCCGCCCCCTTATTATTTTTTAAGTAAGCTCTAGGCCCAACGTGGAGCTTGAACTCACCACCCCAAGATCAAGAATCTCATGCTCTACTGACTTGAGCCAGCCAGGCGCTCCTAGCCTTCCTTATTTTTAAGCCCCTGGGGTGATGCTGGGGGTCCATTTCCCACCCCACATGCACCACAGGTGAGAATGTGGCTTCTAGAGCTCAAACTGGCAACCCAGGAGTGGACAAAGGGTCTCTCCTCTGCTCCTCTCTCTCTTGACTCTGTACCATGTTCCTCTGAAGAATGCAGGATGACAGATCTGAGCGCTGGTCTGTGAGTCTTGGAGGTGCCTTCCTGCCTCCTGGAAACCTGGGAGGAGGATGTGGTGGGGAGACATTTGTGAGTGGGGTTATGTTGGGGTCAGTCTGAGGAGACCTTGAAGAAAAGATGAGCTCTGACCAGAGCTCCTGAGTGGGATGGAAAGCCCTGAACTAAAGCTGCCTTCTCCCTGTCTCCCCTAGCCAAGGGGGCAGTGCACCCTGATTCTGGGCCTGAGCCTGTCCAAGGCACCCTGACTGGCAGTTCTGAGCCAGGCATGAGCTGAAAGGACCTCCCCGTGCCATCCGTCTCTCTGCCTGATGGGGTGATGTCAGTGATCCTTTAACAAAAACCAGTTTCCTGAGCTCCTGATTCCTCACTTCCCCTCAGAATGAAGGGCTGTTCCATTCCCCCTGCCTGCTGAGTCCAGAGACTGGCGAGGAGGTAAGGGGTGGTCCTGTCAGGCACAAGTCGCCCATCTTAATGGCTGGTCCGGGCCTGCTCAAAGCATCCCTCCATTCTGCCTCCCCTGGGAAACTTTCCTTAAGATCCCAGAGTCCTCAGCATCTGAGAGTATCTTAGAGATTCATTTTATGTGATTGTTCCCAATTGAGGACCAAATCGCTCTCTCAGAGAAGGCAGGGGTAGGAGAATCTGGTCAGATTCCAAACAAAACAAAACAAAACAATTCCTCCTCCCTCTGCCCACCCAACCCAACTCTGGGAGCCCAATTTCCTAGGATGAGGCATCATTTGACTGTCAGGTATGTGTATGGGTGCTCTGGGCCAGGAGTCAAGGTGGATTTGAACTCCAAATGAGTCACAGGGCAAACAAACCTCTTTTGGCGCCTTCTCTGACTTCAATCTTTGTGAATTCTCTTCCTGACACTCTCCCTGTCTTCCTTGCTCCAGAGGTTGTGAAGATCAGCAGCTATTCCCTGTCTATGAAAGGGTTTATTAGGATATGTTGTTTGGGGGACCCTTGTCAAAACATTGGAGCCCACAGGAGGAGGCCCTCCTCTCCCAAGTTTGAGGGGCACCTGGAGTTCCTACCCCTCTCTGGATGTATGTGACGTGCATGTAGGGGAGGGATTAGAGGTGATGGGGTGCTGACTTCCTTCCAGGTTCCCAGTGGGGAATCAGGGGAGAAGTCACCTGAGCTCTACCCCACCATGCTGCCGCAGGACTCTGTTTACTTTTCCATCTGTGAAATGGATGTATTGACAGTAGCTTAGCCAGGATTGGGGATGCTTCTGTGAAGATTTGAGGCTCTGGCTCAGCTGAGTAGCCGCCCCCTCCTCGCCAGTTAGTTCCATTGAAAAAAAAAAAAAAAGCCGGGGCGCCTGGGTGGCTCAGTCAGTTAAGCGGTTAAGCATTAGACTCAGGTCGTGATCTCACCGTTGGTGGGTTCCAGCCCCATGTAGGGCTTTGTTGACAGCTCAGAGCCTGGAGCTGCTTCGGATTCTGTGTCTCCCTCTCTCTCTCTGCTCCTCCCCTACTCGTTCTCTCTCTCTCTCTCTCTCTCTCTCAAAAATAAATAAGTGTTAAAAAATTAATTAAAAAACAAAAGCGACCACCACTGGGCGGTTGGACAAGGCGGAGGCTGGGGATACCTCTACAACTATGCTCCCAGACTAGCAGGCTGCAAGGCTTCCTGCTCCAACGGGGTGCAGGGGGAGGCGGTGAGAGGCCCCTTCCCCCACAGACCTGCAGCCTCCTGGAGAGACGCCCTTCCCCCACCCCACACGGTGGGGGTGGGGCACTAGAGCCCAACTCGGGGGCGGGGCAAAGGGGGTGGGACCCAGGAGGCACTCTTGGCCACGTGGGCGCTGTGGCCACGGGCTGTGCGTTCACACTCTCCACCCGCACCTCCCCAGCCTTAGCCACTCTACCAACCCTGGTCCCGAGTCCGCCCCACGCTCTCCAGTCCCCGCCACTCATGCTGCGGTCATAGGAGCATTTTCCTTTGTCTCCAGAAACCGCACTTCGGGCTTCCTCCTCCCATTGCTCTCCTGGTAGGGAAGCCCAGGAGGAGTAAATAATTGTCGCCCCTCCCAGCCTTGACTAGCCAGGCGGAACGCGGCAGGGTGGGGGGTGGTTGCTATCAAGCCCTGGATACCAATTACTTTATCTGCCCCACTCCCCAAGCCATAACAGCCACCCCCCAAAGCAGCCAGAGTCCCCCACCACCCCCTAGTAGTGGAGTAAACAAACCCGGAAAAGGTGTTGGCTGGTCTCTGGATTTTAGTAGCAGCCTGTGGTGACTTGCCTCCAAGTGGCCGCGGAGCAACGCCTGGGCTCCATCTCTCCAGAGGGAATAATGTTGCTCAGTGTTGATGCTCTAGCTGTGTGTGTGTGTGTGTGTGTGTGTGTGTGTGTGTGTGTACACCAAGATTACAGGGAGGTTTGGCCTCTTCCCAGGGAGAAGTGACTGAGCTGGAAAGGAGCATAGAGCTCATCTCCTTGGAAGCCTGAACTTGGGACCCAGAGAGGTTAGGTGACTTGCCGAGGTGACAAAGACAGCAGACCAGAACCCCAGGTCTGGGTAGAGTGCACTTTCCATAAGTGACCCCTGTTGCTAGAGCCCTGTCCAGGGACCCCCTAAAGAACAGAACTGCAAACTCACACTTTGCATACAGCCTTGTCCCACTAGCTCCATGTCAAGGGCAAGAACATGACCTGCTACGTCATTTGGGGTGCCTGGTGCAAAATGAAAAAGCAGAGCCCCTTGTTCAAAAGTATTAAGACTTCCACGATGGCGACAGAAGAGCATTAAACCATTAAAGCTTCTGAGCATAGGACCCTGAGCACATGTCACTGGTCCATGAACTAGGCCCACTTGCCCTGGACTAGGACCATGTCAGTCTACTTCCTCTGCAGCTGTGAAGGCCTTGGGTAAAGTCCCCACACACATTCTAGAAACCCCTCTGCCTAGAGTCAGCACTCTGTAGCCACAGTGACCCCACCACAGTCCCTGCTAGGTACAGTCAGCCCAGCACCTCCAGCCTGGAGAGGGGAAAACAGCATCCTGGGTCTGCACTGATCCCCAGAATCAGGGGAGGCTGGCCTGGGGACCAGATGGGATCTGGCTCCTACAGGAGACAGTGGGCACAGGCTCTGGCATCCAAGGGAGAAGCTACCCAGAGCCAAGGCCCTGTGGATTTGAGAAGGGGGCAGGGGGGGCTGTGCTTCTTTGGTGTTTCCATGTGTCTTGTAGAGGACTTGGCCCATGCAGTGTCGTTCGCTTCTGTGGGTAGACAGCGTTGTGTGTGCAGGCAGGCCTGGGCTGGGTGTTCCTGGTGTTCATACACCTGTACACGCACTTTTAGAGTCTGAGTACCAGGCGGGCAGGCTTACCCCGCCCAACCAGTGCTGCCCCCATGGGTGCCCTGGCCTCTGTTATGGAGGGCATGTTCCTATCCTCGGGCATTCCACATTGGAATTCAGGCCCTTGCCAGCCTGTTCTCTGCTTGCTAACTATAAACTATCTGATTTATATTCATTAACCAGTACTAGACAGCGGCAGGCATAGCAAACTTCAGTGGGGGACTTGGCTCCATCGACAGGCGGACTGCACTTCAGTTAATTAAGGGGCTGTAATTGTTGTCCAGGACAAGGGTCCCCAGGGCACAGGCTTTGTAAATAACAACCCTTACTGCCCCTACCTCTCACCCTGCCACTCCCTCCCTCCATCACTTCTTCCTGGACCTCAGAAGCCAGGTAAAGGGAGCTGGGGCCAGAGATGGGGGGTGAAGACCTGGATGTGGGGGGATGTGCCCTTCCTACATCCCTGCCCCACAAAGGCCACATAAGTCTAGGGCTCAGGTGTGTGGGAGGAGTTCTGGGCACATGGTGGGGCTGGGTGATAGAAACCTGAATTTTGCTGCCCAAACTGGCTCAGACCAGGAAGGCAGGACCCACCTGCATACGTGCACTGGTTTACGTGCACCCACACACACCAGCACCCCTCCAGGTTGTTTATGCTGTTTGGCCCTCATCTGCCTACATACCTACCCTGGGAGCTTAACCCTGGAACCTGAGCCCTGGGCAGCCTTTCTGGAATCTGTTGGGCACTGGGCAGGGAGGCTAGCAGAGAGCTAAACAAAAAGGAGGGGTCATCTCACTAGCCCACACAAACGGAGGGACCTCTTACTAAATCTAGGGAGGAAGACTCATCCCCTCTAGGGCTCAGATCAGCAGGAGAACTTCCAGTCTGACAGGGAAGTGAAGTATAGTCCAACAGCTCCCTGGGAGAGAGGATGGGAGAGAGGATCCCTCCTCTCAAGAAGTTCTTGATGTAGAGTGGGGAGTAGGGGCAAGTCTGGGAAGACAAAAGTCTGATGAGGATGGTATGTGTTAAAGACATCAGCAGCATCCGGTCTAAATAGATATCCTGCAGGTGAGTGGGCAATCCTTGAGAACACCTCCTGGAAGAAGGGAGTCTTGAGCAGAGCTTTCAATTAAGGGATGATCCAACCATGTGATCATGTGCCCCACCATGTGCCCGAGGTGATTTCTCAGCACCAAGAAGGCCTCTTCTTTACATGGACCGTCCAAGTGCCACTAATGTGCCAGGGCTAAAATGGCAAATAAGATCAGCAGGTTCCCCGCCCTCCCAGAGAACAAAAGGGTGGGAGACAGTGTGTGTGCTCATGTGTACACATGCCTGTGTACATGCAGGTCAGGTGTGTGTATATGCATGTGCTATTTGTGCATATTTTCTAAATATCAAGTGCTTGCTACATTTTAAACACACTAGAAGGCACAGGAGAAAACTACAGGCGGGACAGTGGTCAGTGGTCCTGTCCTCATGGGACTTATATTGGCCTGTGTACACGTGTATGCACGTGAGCACACAGTATGTGTTCATGCGCTCGTGTCTGTGTGCGCAGGCCCCTGAAAGGGAACTTGCCTCTGCCCACTCAGGACTCGAAACCAGGATTCGTACTACCTTGTGACCATACAACTTGGTGACCATTCCCAGCCAGCTCTCGCAATTATCCTCTGACATTTTGGACCTGTGACCACTTCTACTCGCACCCAACCCCACCCCACCCCTTGCTGTGGATCCAGAGAACCCACGCATGTTTTGTTTTCAACCTGAAAAGGTATCTGCTGCCTTCAAATCACTGAATAATCACCATAGGGCAAATTAGAATTGATTTTTGTTAACCTCACTTGCAGTTTGGGACAATCTGTAACCCCTCCTCCACCCCGTCCCAGGCCTGAATCTCAGGGTTGACCACAACCTTTAAAGTGACTTTTGACAAGATGCTCCTGGGAGTAGGTATTTCACTTGGATCTATCTAGATAGACTCAAGCACAGAAGAGAAAATAAGTTTCCATGTCCCTCCCCTCCCCCACCTCCACTCCCCCCATTTCCACCTATCAGCCCTTATCTGAAAGAAAAATTAGGGAGTTATTAGGAGTTTCATTAGAGGTGAGCAGGTTGGTAATGAAATTACATTCCAGCTCCTTCTCAGCCCCTGTAAGTATTAAGTGGTTTGATCAATGGTGTTCACACAATTAATTCTGCCTGATTGCTGAAAGTGACTGTATCGACAGTTGGGTTTCACACCTCGAACTTCGTCTCTTAGCCAAAACGTGCCTTCAGGAAGCTTGGAGGGCGAGGGTGGGGGCCCCTGTCCGTGAAGGCCTTTGCTGAAAGCCACCTTCAAGCTCATATAGATTATTTTTTCTTTAAGCTTAAAGGAAATTTAGGTATCACACCAAAATTAAATCATTGAATTGGAGACCAGGAGAGACAAGATAACCCGCCCTCCGGCCTCCAGCTTGTTCAGCAAACCAGCACTCTGGGAGTACTGGTGCCCGAGCTCAGAGCTAATCCGGTGCAGGCTTCTTTCCCAGGACAGGGCAGCGCAGCCCTCCTCCCTCAGCCTCGTCTGCACGTTATCCCAGGCTATCAAGAGAGCCTTCCTTGTATCCTGCTCAAATCTCTGCTGCTTTAATTTAATCCGCTGACTCTTGTTGGGTCTTCAGGGGATACGGAAGGCTGCTCAGTATGGCCCTTTGTGAAACAGCTCTGCCTATGACAAAGGTTGTACTCTTGAAGCTAGAGAATCTCCAAGTGCTGGCTCCCTGCCCCCTCCCCAGGACATGTCCTTCCTGTCACCCCCCCACACACCTCCCATGGCTTTCTGGACACACTGCTCCGATGGGACTGGGGAGCCCTAACACCAGGGCTTCTGACTTGTGGTGGTTCTTTATACAATTCTGGAGTAAGTCCTGCCTCTTGGTAATGTGTCCCGTGGGAGAGCCCAAGTTTAGAAAAAGTGTTGGGGACAAGCAGATGCTGGGAACGGGGTGGAGGGAGAGGTTATAACAGTGGTGGTAGCTGCATTTTTGAACCTCACTAAGGGGTATGTGCTGTTTTACAAGCGTGTTTTCATTGTCTGTCCCAACTGCCCGAGGAAGCAGGTGCCATTTCATCCCCCTTTAGCAGGTGAGAAAACTGAGGCTCACACGAGTTCAGGTCTTTCCCCAGGTCCCATCACTAGGAACTGTTGGAACTTGCAGAGAAGGGTGGGAAAAAAATCCCATTTTCCTCATTCAGCTGGGCCCACCCTATTGCCCCAGAGACCACCTGCATCTCCAAGAAGCCCTCCTCCAGCAGAAACAGAAACAGAAACAGGGCCGCAGCCCCTGGGCACCCCCATCCCTCATCCCTGCCTGCACTGTTTTTCTCAGCACCCAGAAGGTTTCCACTTCTTGCTGGCCTCTCTGCCTGTGTATCTTGAGTGTTTCTGTTGGGTCACTTGTCCGGTTCTGACAGCAATAAGCAAATTATAGCATCCGTCCCCTAGCACAGCAAAGGAAAAGTTAGCAAAGGAATGCCAACGAAGAAAAATTTCTGTGCTCCCTATCAGGACATACCGAGTAATGAAGCCAGCTGGTCAAAGCCTTACATGAGGGGCTTCTGGGCCAGAGAGTGGCCTTTTACCAGGGGGGCTGAAAAGAAAGGTAAGGAAATGGTTATTAGGCCCTCCTTCTCTTCATGGTAAACCTGTACTCTAGACCCTCAGCTCAACAACCATAATGACCAACAGTAAAGGATTTAGGTCACCGACCTCCATACCTTCGCCTGATGGAATATTATGAGGCCATCAACAATACACAAGAACACGGGGACAGCAGAACGAGACATCACAGAACATCAAGGGGGAAAATCAGCCTGCCAACAGTACAAGTTCAGTTCAGGAGAGGTATGTGCGTGAGACTCTGTGTCAAGACCAGGTGCTGAGCAGTATCCACACCTCATCTTGCTTCCTCCTCCTCATAAGCCTGTAGGGGATGATAATATTTTTTCTTATAAATATGGAAACTGAGGCTCAGAGCAGTTCGGTAGCTCACCTGAGACTGCACAGACAGCTGGTAAAGTTGGGATTCCGTTCCAGATACTAGCTCCAGCCCCTGTGCTCTTAACCACTGCCCTATAACAATCATGTGTCATTGGCCAATCTTTCTCACTTCACAAGGTGCTTTAATTTTTATGATCTTCATAAAAATATTCATAACTACTCTGTGAGCCCCTGTTAGTGAGCCCATTTTATAGATAAAGAAACTGAGGCTCAGAGAAGTTTAAAAAGGCTTGCCCAAAGTCACAGCACTTATCCACTCTGACAAAAGAAGGGCCCAAACCCAGGTCTATACCTGAGCCCTGCACTATTTCAAGGCAAGTACAGAAACAGACAAGAAACTCCTATATGGACGGACATCAAAACAGACACAGCAGAGACAGCGAGGCAGGGACCTGAAAAGGGGGAGGAAAAGCATTTGCCCTCCTTTGCCTGTCTCTACTCAAATGTAGATGGAGAAAATCATTTTAAGCAGGTGCCTTACAGCCTTGCATTTAAGAAAAATGCATGGCATTAAGTTCCTAAAAAAGCTAGGAAAGCTGAACCAAACCATCATTGGGGCTTGAAATGAGATTTTATGTTTTCCCCATTCTGGGCACTAAGCCATCAGTGGTGCCACGTGCCAGGCTGGTGAGGACCACTTGTTCCTTAGGGGCACCAGGGGCTGGTGGCCGTCCGCCCAGCCTGGCTCTACCCTGGTGAGTGCCAGATGCTTGCGGGCACGGCCAAGGGCTGGGCTCAAAGAACAGCCCTGAGGGTGTTCTAGCTCTTTGCTGCCCGTGGTGTGGTCCACAGACCAGCAGCATCACCTGAGAGAGTTTGTTAGCAATGCGGTATCTGGCCTACCTACCGGATCAGAATTTGTATTTGAACAAGATCTGGCGGTGATATGTCTGCCCATTGCAGTTTGAGAAGCCCTGCTCTAGCTGCACTCTGAGTTAGAGGAAGGACAGCCCAGGTCTCAAGGGCCCCTGTCTTCCCCCTGACCTGGGCCCCCAAGTTCTAAGCAGCTAACACGGACCCTAGGATTGCTGAAGACTGATGGTGTGTGGCCCTGGGCACAGGAGAAGGGAAGGAGGAACCCCACCCCCACCCCGCACTCTCCCCACCAAACCTAAACTGCTAAAGGTGCCTGCCAGCCACAGCCAGAGAGGGTGGGAGTGGGGAAGTTTGTCTCAGTCAGCAGATCTTTCTGGAAGGAGAGTCAAGGTGCCCCGAGTTCCCTCCCCTCCCACGTGGGGACCCAGTGTAAGAATGCAGTGTGCAGGGACGCCAGGGCAGGTGGCCAAGGCCACTGGGTTCACCTTCCCCAAAGGCACCACTGTTTCCATGGCTTGTCCCTACCCCTTCTGATCCTGCACTCCCAGAGCTGGCCCCAGAGGGTCAGACCAAGGAGCTGCTTCTCTCCAGAAAAGGAATCTCAGTCCTCTGCTCCACCTGTAACCTCCCCCCCCCCCCCCCCCCCAGGCCTGAAGGAGTTTCCCTTCCTCTCTGCCTGCCTTTGGAAGTTTGCCTCTCAGGCTCCTGCTGAGACACCTGCCCCTCCCCAGCTTTTTCCAGGCCACCTGGTCTGCAGGGCTGGGCCCTCTGCTGGCTCCCCGTGCACCATCTCCTTAAAGAGATAGCTGCTTCATGTTTCTTAGCAAAGTAACCTCCCCATGTAGTCCCTGAGCCTGGGAAAGAAGCTGTCGTCTAGCCCAAGGGTTCTCAACCCTGACTCACACTTAAATCACCTAGGGAGCTTTAAGAAATACCTATGCCTACTGCCCAGACCAGGCCAGTTAAATCAGAATTTCTTGGACTAGGTGAGGGGTCGGAGACGAGGCATCAGTATTTTAAAAAAAAATTTTTTTTTTCCACGTTTATTTATTTTTGGGACAGAGAGAGACAGAGCATGAACGGGGGAGGGGCAGAGAGAGAGGGAGACACAGAATCGGAAACAGGCTCCAGGCTCTGAGCCATCAGCCCAGAGCCCGACGCGGGGCTCGAACTCACGGACCGTGAGATCGTGACCTGGCTGAAGTCCGACGCTTAACCGACTGCGCCACCCAGGCGCCCCAACATCAGTATTTTTTAAATACTGACTGATGTGCAGCCAGGGTCAAAAGAACCTCTGAGCCAGTTCATCAGCCTCACTTTACCAATGAGGAAGGGTGGCCCAGATAATAACAGCAGCACCCTGGGTCCAAAGAGAAGGGCCTGCTCCGGGTCCACAGCAGAGCCACGCCTGGAACATTCCCGGCAACACAATGGGCTCTGAGCGCTAACAGGCCTACTAACCTCTCAGTGCAGCTGTGTGACCTTGGGCGAGCCCCTAACCTCTCTCTGTTTCCTCATGCATAAGATGAGGATAATCAGACCTAAATTATAGGCCTGTGTTGATGAGTCCTGGCGCAAGTAGGTGTTCAGTAAAATGTTGCTGGCCAAATGAATGAATGGACCCTCGGGCCCTTCCCTGGGAGAGGAAGGGGTGGTCCACTTAGTCATCTAAGAGCTGCAAACCAATCCCAAGAGACTGGTTGTCCAAGGTTCCAGAACTTTTGAAACTTCTACTGGGAGGGTTGGAGGCAGGGAGCCAGGCAGTGAGAGGCTGTTCTCCAAAGGGCAAAGTTTATGCGCATGGTTGAGGCCCCAGGATTTCAGGCCCAAGTGTGGGTAACTTGACAGAAGAATGAGCACTTCATCCATCTTCCAGCCACCTCCTGCCCCAGCCCTGTTCCACTGGAGTGACTCTGGCTCCACTGCGGGAGGGGCTGGGATGCTCACCTTCCCTTCACCCCTCTCCCCCGCTGGAGCCCAGCCAGGGCACCTGTGGGGTCACCCAGATGCTGGCTACTGCCTCCCCCCTTCCTGTGCAGATCAGGGTGGGGTTGAACCAGGGAAGAAAGAGGAGGGGAGGGACCTCTCAGGTCTGGTGACAGGGAAGGGGCCTCCTATGGGGGCTGGAGGAGGGAAGGGGGAAGGGAAGTCCCTCTCAGCCTCCCCCCCCCCCCCCACCGGCCCCAGGCAGGCACCTCTCTTCTGGCACTCCCAGCCAATTTCCTGGTTCTCAGCCCTCTCCGCTTCACTGCGGCTGCTCCCCCGCCCATTAAAGCAGCAGTTCCTGGCCTACAGTGCCTTCTCATTCCCAGTCCCATCGCTTGTTGCCATAACCCCCAGGGTAGCCCAGGCCACAGGTGAGCCCGGCAGGGCCCACCCTAATCAAGCCCTTCATCACTGCTTTGATGAGATGGAATCCTAAGGATGGAGAGGTCAAACTAACTGTATTGGGGCATGAAGTGGGCAGGGAATATCTCGTGGGATCTGAGCTGCCATCCTGGGGCAGGAGGGGGCACTGGCTGGTTTGCCTTCCTCAAGCAGGTACAAAAGAAGTCACATTAACAGAGTCCTGCCTTTGAAGCATGCCTTTGAAACCTGGATTCCTGGGTCTGAGCCAAGCAAGCCCAGATGCCTCCAGTGCCCTCTCGCCTCTCCCACCCTGCCCAGCCCACCAGAGATGCCCCTGTGGCTTCCAGCCTGTGAGATCAAAGGGTCCTGACTTTCTCCCCACTGAGCAGTGAGACCCCTGGGTTTGGAGTGACCCTCAGGGTGGGATGTACAGGGTGCCCCACCGGAGTTCAAGCTCAGATTTCAGAGGGCTCCAGAGTGCATTTGCCCCTAAACACGTATCAGGGTATCTACACAGATGGTGAGACTCCTTTCTTCTTCCCAGTTATTGTGTCCTGGGCCCCATTGTACAGAGGCTTTGAGAAGTTAGTCTTATTCACGGAATTAGGATTGGAAAGCTGATCCCCAACCCAGGACTGTCTCCCCACTGGAAACTCCTATACCTCACCCCAAAGATGAAGAAAACATTCAATTCCTGGTCACCAACCCAGTTATATGCTTCAGTCCCCAAAGCCAACAGCTCACAAAAGGCTGCCTCTTTCCTGTTTCAAAGTGTGCTAATTTCAGGGGGCCCCTTTCCTTCCTCTGCCACCTGCACAGGCAGGACAGTATCCAGGGGTTCATTTCCCTTCTCCTCCAGGCACATCGGTCCTCACTTTGCCTTTGTATTTTCTGGATGGCAGCAGGGACTGGAGAGCTGGTGGTGGGGGTGAGCAAGGGTACCCAGTCTCACCACTGAACACCACCTTAGAATAATGGAAGGGTGGGAGGGTCCGGCCCCTAGGCAGGGACTCAGCTCTCCCTCTGATGGAGATTAGCAGGTGGGAGACACCCCCCCATTTCAGGCCACACACCCCCCCACATCCCACTGCAGCTCCGGCAGCTGCCTCTCCCACCTGATCACTCACCTGTCCCTCTGCTTCCTCCTTCCTCCCACCATCCTACCTCCTGGCCCTTCACCTCACTCCAGACTACCTGATCAAAGGCAAGAATCTGGGAGCCATTAACGATCACCTCCTCCTCCTCCTTCCTCTGTCTCCCCTCCCCACCCCTAAGACTGCTCTTCCTGCCAGGACACAAATAACTGTTTCCTGAGGTGGAACCAGACTGGGTCAGAGATGCAGGGGCCTTCCCCACCAGCTCTCTCATTTTACAGCTGAGCAGGCTGACACTCATAGAGAGGGGGACTTTCTTAAGGTCACACAAAGAATTAGTGGCAACATGTAGACCTTTGGAAGTCAAAATAATGAAGAGATTTTGTTTCTCCCCTGGCACAGGTGTTTCAAAACAGAAGCAGTGTGAAACTGTAAAGCATAGAACTAGTAAAAATTAGCACTGTCCAATAGAACTTTCTGCAGTGATGAAAATGTCTGTATTTGTGCTGTCCCATAACGGTAGCCAGTGGCCACATGGGGCTATTTAAGCATTTGAAATGTGGCTAGTGGGACTGAGGGTATGAACTTTTTATTTATTTAAATTATTTATTTTATTTTATTTAAAAGGATCTACATTTACATTGAAATAGCTATATGTGGCTACTAGCTGTTGAATTGGACAGCTGAGAGCTTCCACTTCATTCTAGAGTTTTTGCTTATAAAATTCCAGGTATGTCCATCAAAGCTAAACTTCTGTATTTGGGTTTTATTTTAAGAGCACCCTAAACCACTCGTTCTGCCTATTGAGTCATCTTGCCCTATCTAGAACACAAATTTGGGCCTGTAAAAGGCGACAAATGGTACAAGGAAAATTCTGTAAGGTGCCAGAAGAAGGGTCGATTGCATCTAGTATGGGGGTAGGAGGGCAACCTGAGGGAGAGTTTCATGGAGGGGCCATGGAGGTGGACCTTGGAGACAGCAGGAGCAGCATAAACAAAAGGCACGAGACAGGAAACTCAGGGTAGGGGTCAGTGTATCAGAGTCAATATTTAGGCAATGTCCATGTCCATCTTCAGTCAATGTCCAGTGCACAGGTTATATATAGGCTCAGCAGGAGAAAGATTTCCCAGTCCTCTGAGCTGCAGTCTCTTTCACCTTGTCATGCTCTGTCATTGTCCAGTTTTCCCAGAGGGGGCTATGGTAGTCTTAAGTGCTAAAGGAAGAGGCCCATCTGAAGTGATGGGAAGGGAAGGAACAAGCAAGGAGGGAAGTCAAGTGGCTATGGGCTCAGCCCCAGGACTCCCCGTCCGCACCCTGACTCTGGCAAAGACACTTGGAGGGCAGGACAAGTGCTAAGGCCATTTAGAGTCACAGCTGAAAGAATCTTAGCATCCCAAATTCCCCACCTAAGTTCCCGCGCCATGGTCCTCCGTAACAGCCTTCTATTCCAGAAGATTGAGAGTAAGAAGACGTTCCCAACAAGGTCAAGTTAAACACGCAAGCATGGGGAACAGAAAATACAAACAACTACAAGTTAGTATGACAAAGAAAAAGAACTTGACAGAAAGAGGGGCAAAAGATAGGAACAGGTAATTCACCAGAGAGAAAACCCAGATAAATAATTGATAAACAGGAAAAAAATCAACTTGGACATGTCGTACACCTGGAGCATATACAATGTTATATGTCAATTATATCTTAATAAAGCCTGGGGGGAGAAAAAGAATACCCAATGCCACTAGCACAGGACAATGCAATTAAACAATAGCTTTCACATCCATTCGATTGGCAAAAATCAAAAGTCTGGCAATATTCATGTATTGGTGTGGATATAGAACAACCCAGATGCCTTTGGGAGGGGACTGTACAAGAGTTGGGAGATTATAAATTGATACTACCTTTGGGGAGCCATTTGGTAGTATCTCATAAAATTGATGATGCTTTGCCCTATTGTGGGCAGTCCCCAGTGAATCATCCACTCCCACAGTGAGCGCTCAGTCTGGCCATGTGACTTACTTTGGCCAATGGGTTATTAGCAGAAGTGAGGCAAGCAGAGGCTTAATAAGCACAATATGACTTGTCCTTTGGAATCCTGAGACTACCCTGCTGTGGGGAAGCCCAACAGGGAGAGGCAATGTGGAGGAAAAGTGAGGAACGCATCTGACAGCGCCACACATAGGGCTTCAGGTGAACTGTCCCCGATGTTCAAGCTGCCCAGGCTGAGACCCAGACATTGTAGAAATAGACCAGCTGTCGCCACTGTGCCCTGCTTGAATTCCTAATCCATGGAATTGTGAGCAAATAGAAAGGATGCTGTTTTAAACCACTAAGTTTTGGGGTGGTTTATGAGGCAGCAATAGAAAACAAACAAACCGGGGCACCAGGGTGGCTCAGGCCATTAAGCAACTGACTCTTGATTTCAGCTCAAGTCATGATCTCATGGTTTGTGAGTTCAAGCCTTGCATCGGGCTCTATGCTGACAGTGTGGAGCCTGCTTGGGATTCTCTCTCTCTCTGTCTCTCTCTCTCTCTCCCTCTCTCTGCTCCTCCCCAACTTGTGCTTACTCTCTAAATAAATAAGTAAATAAATAAGTTTAAAAACAAAAGAAAACAGACAAACCTGTCACCAGCAATTCCATTTCTGACTGCTCCAGAGAAACCTTTGCACATGTGTGCATGGAGGAGATATGCACAAGGGTGTTTATTGCAGCCTATCAATAAGTAAGGGATCAATTGAGGCATAGACCTTCCTTCAATGAGTATGGCACAGAGCCACACGTAACAACAGAAATAAAATAAAACATGCTGAACTAAACCCCCAAGGTGCAGAAGTTCCCATATAGGATGCGACTTATATAAAGTTTAGAAGCAGGTAAACCCATACACTGTGGTGCTTATGTACTTATAATCTGTACTTAGAAATTGCATGGAAAGAATAAACCCTAAATTCAGTAGGGTGGTTCCTCTGGGAAGGGAGGGAGGAATGAGCCTTGGGAGGAACAGACCAGGGTTTCTGTTGCATCTATGATGTTTTGTTTCTTTAAAAAAATAAATCCAAAGCAACTATGGCAAAATGTTAAGATTTAACAAGGCTGGGTAGAAGATACATGGGTGTTCATTATATTATTTGTAGTTTTCTGTGTTAGAAATATTTCATAATAAAAAAGATAATTTAAAAAATAAAAATGAGGGTGGGAGGCTTGGAATGGTGAATGATAATTTAAGAGGAAATAGAGAAAGAAGGTTCTGATACCTCCTAGGCCTGGTCCCCCCTCCCCCTCCCCAGACCAGCTGTACTTCTGCCCATGTGTTCCTCAAGTCCTCTCTGGACCCTTATTGTAGAGACTCCCCCCACCCTTTTCTATTAAGACAACAGGGAGGCAAACTGCTACTGGGGCACCTGACCAGGAGTTAGGAGACCTGAGTGTGGGTCCCAACACTTTCACAAGTGCCTGTGTGACCTTGCACAAGGTGTTTCTCTGCCTCAGTTTCCTCATGTGCAGTATGAGATTAGCGGAATAGATCGGTCAACAGGACAGAGCTATCAGAATCAATACCCGCACCCTCACACCCGGCCAAGGACACCCAGAGTCTCTCTGCATGGTGTGGGGGGAAGAGCAGTCATCTGAAAAAGCCCCTGGGGATTGTGGTTTCTACACCTGGCTCTCGGAACCCTCCAGTCCCAGTATTGTAGGGTGCTCTGATGTGGCAGGTTCTATCCACAGCTGTACATGCTTTCCCTCAGGCTAGTCTGTCCATCCATCCATCCATCCACCCACCCATTCAAGAAACATTTATTGAGTACTTACTATGTGCCAGGCACATGCAACATGTAGGAAACTCAACAGCGAACAAAATACACATAATAAAAATCAACACATAAATCTCAGGCCCACTTCTAAGCATTTTCCATTTATTTACTTTTTTATCCTCAACAACAGTTCTATGAAGTAGGCACTGTTATTATCCCATATTACAGATGGGAGAACCAAAGCACAGACCAATTAAGTGTCTCACCCAAGACCAGTAGAAATAGTCTTGGAAAGTCTGAGGTCCCATGTGGTTAAACACTTGGCAGCATCACCCTCATCACTCCTCTGGCCTCCCACTCAGGTCTCTCTTCCCAGGCTTTCTTCCCACACCTCTCTACACAGAAGAGCACCATTCTCTCATCCCCTATCTCCCGCCAGGCCCAGGGGCCTTTCTTGAGGCAGGAAGGAGGACTGTGAGCGACACAGGGGCCAACCAGGCAGGCCATGTGTTGGGAGGCAAGGTGCTTTGTCCCTTGGGTTTGGAGTCAGAGAGGGCTGCCCAGCTCCTGCACAGGGATAGAAGGGTGGATCCCTGATTTCCTCTTGGCAGAACCCAGAGGATGGGAGGAGCTGCAGCTTCCTGGAGGGAGGGCGGACAGGGCAACATGGTACCCAGAAGTCACCAGTCATAGTAACTACCTTTTACTGAGTGTCCAGCTGTGATTCAGGCGAGTGCTTGACAAATATTGTCTTATTTAACTTCAGAATCTCCCATAGGTAATAATTACTACTCTCACTTTGTAAGTGGGGCAACTGAGTTCGGAGAGGCTGGGTGACTTCGCCAGGTTGCTAAGCTGGGGTCAGTCCCTCCACAAATACTTCTTGTAGCAGCCAGGCACTGCTTCCGGTGCCGAGGACAGCAGCAGTGAGCACGGTGGTCAGGGTTTCTGTCCTAGCAGAGCCTACGCTGCAGTTGGAAAAGGCAGGCAGTTGGAAAAGGCAGCAAACAAATAAACAAATGATTATCATCATTCCAAGTAATGACAAGTGCTATAAAGACACTCAACCGGGAAATATGGCTGAGAGCACCAGAGGGACTTCCATCCCTCACCATTCAATGAGCTGGACCCCTACCAAAAAAAAAAAAAAAAAAAAAAACACACAGAAAAAAACCACACACACACACACACACATACACACAACACCTAAAAACTATGGGCAAAGTAGAACAAACATCCCATTACAGGTACATCTGGGTGGCAAAAAAAAAAAAAAAAAAAAAAAAAAAAAAGAAAGAAAAAAGAATTGAAGGAAATCATGAGGTGTCTAAATCAAAGAAGAACCTGGAAACCTGAAGCTTCTGCTGATTTTGGCAACATGGAACTTTGAATTCCAAAGGTCTTGAGAAGGGCAGGAGACAAGGTAGGGAGATGGGACTGGACACTCATCTCCCACACACACCCATAAGGCTGAGACCCTGGAAACTCTACACTCTCAGTAAAAGGGTGAATGAAAATGAAAAGGCCTGGCCCGAGAATTCCATAACCACAGGGCTGCGTGGAGTGGGGCTCCTCTCTCCACCACTCACGAAGAGCTGGGAAACCCCAGGTAATAAATGAACTGACCTAAGTTCAGAGCCGCCTTTGGGTTGAGGCAAAGACAAATCCTCTTTGGTGGGACCTACCTCCGACCCAGGCATCATAAATAAAGCTTCTCAAACATGAGGCCACATTCCAAAACTATGCATCCCACAAGGAAATAAGCAACCGTGAGAGTCTGCCAAAATCATGAGCATCAGATTCAGGTCCCTGTAAGTTTCATCTAACGGAGCCATCAGGCTGAGTATATTTAACATGTTTAAAGAGGTACAAGAGTTGGGGTGCCTGGGTGGCTCAGTTGGTTGAGTGTCAGACTTCAGCTCAGGTCCTGATCTCACGGTTTGTGAGTTCAAGTCCCACATCAGGCTCTGTGCTGACAGTTCAGAGCCTGGAGCCTGCTTCAGATTCTGTGTCTCCCTCTCTCTCTGCCCATCCCCTGCTCACATTCTCTCTCTCTCTCAAACCTAAATAAACATCAAGGAAGACATCCAGATGGCCAACCGGCACACGAAAAAATGCTCAACATCACTCATCATCAGGGAAATACAAGTCAAAACCACAATGAGATACCACCTTACACTTGTCAGATGGCTAACATTAACAACTCAGGCAACAACAGAAGTTGGCGAGGATGCGGAGAAAGAGGATGTCTTTTGCATTGTTGGTGGCAATGCAAGCTGGTGCAGCCACTCTGGAAAACAGTATGGAGGTTCCTCAAAAAATTAAAAATAGAACTACCCTATGACCCAGCAATTGCACTACTAGGCATTTATCCAAGGGATACAGGTATGCTGTTTCAAAGGGACACATGCACCCCAATGTTTATAGCAGCACTATCAACAATAGCCAAAGTATGGAAAGAGCCAAATGTCCATCAATGGATGAATGGATAAAGAATACACACACACACACACACACACACACACACACACACAATGGAGTATTACTCGGCAATCAAAAAGAATGAAATCTTGCCACTTGCAACTACGTGGATGGAACTGGAGGGTATTATGCTAAGTGAAATTAGTCAGAGAAAGACAAATATCATATGACTTCACTCATATGAGGACTTTAAGAGACAAAACAGATGAACATAAGGGAAGGGAAACAAAAATAATATAAAAACAGGGAGGGGGCAAAACACAAGAGATTCTTAAATATAGAGACAAAAAATTGCTGGAGGGGTTGTGGGAGGGGGGATGGGCTAAATGGGTAGGGGGCACTAAGGAATCTACTCCTGAAATCATTGTTGCACTATATGCTAACTAATTTGGATGTAAATGTTAAAAAAGAAAAAAGAAAATTAAAAAAATAATAAAATAAATAAATAAACATTAAAAAAATTTTAAATAAAGAGATACAAGAGGATGACTAAAGAAGGTGACATTGGATTGGTGGGCAGGGAAGAGCTTCTGAGAAGATTTTTGGATAAGACCTGAATAAGGAGAAGGAGTCAGCCATGCCAAGTTGACAGAGAAACACATCCCAAGCAGAGGAAACATCAAGTGCGAAGGTCCCTCATGGCTTGTTGAGCTGCAAAAGGCCAGTGTACTGCTGGGGTGAACTTGAGGGAATGTGATACGAGATCAAGATCGTGGGGCTGGGCAGGCTCTGTGGGCCTTGGTGAGGAGTCTGGCTTCTATTTAAGTGCAAGCCGAAGCCTACAGACTTTAAAGAGGAGCTTGATAGGATCTGTTTTGCATTTTTAAAAGATCACTTTGGTCACCATGTGGAGAAAGGATGGTGACAGGGTCCTTGTTAGAGCCTAAGATTCCAGCTCTAATCATCTCCAGAAGACCCTCTTCACCCAGAGAGGGATCCCAGAGGAGTATATGGAGACTGTGTGAGATGGGGAAGGGGGACTGTTGAGCAGCGAGCTCAGCCACAGAGACAGAAAGGTTGCTGAGCCTGGATAGCCCACTCTGACCAAGCCCCACTGCCCCAAATAATGACTTAATCTATTGATTCATTCATTCAGTAAAATACTGTTAAGTGCACCAGGTACTAGGTAACCACTGCAGATGGAGAGCTGAGAGGCCTAGCCTCTGCCCCAAAAGAGTGTGCAGTCAGTAGACAATGATCACTCATGGGGGAAGGTTCTGGGCCAGCAAGAGCCTCTGGGAGCACAGAGGCAGAGTGAGAACCTATTCTCAGGGAGGGACAGTGTTAGGAGTAATTTCTTAAAGGAGGGGACACGAGCTGTTCCCAGGACCCACTGCATCTCCAGCCGAGACTTCTCGTGCCTCTCCCTATAAAAGGCAGAGTGTAGGGTGGTTGTACCTCTCTCACCAGGAGCCCCCAGTTAGAGAGAGAACTTCCCTGAGGGCGCCAAGGAAGAGAGGAGACAAAAGCTAATGACGCTGACCGCTGACTGTGAGCCTTAGATCTGGGCCTCCTTCATTTCCATTCCCCTGTTTGGTGATGTCAGCAGGGCAGGGATCATTACCCCACTTCACAGATGAAGAAACTGAGGCTCATTGAAGCTGAGTGCCTTATTTAGGGCCTCACAGGTAAAGGCCCTGGACCTACCTCGGTACCAGGTGTTCTGTTCCAATGCTCTAAGAGGAATGTCCATGTGCGGCCTTCCTCCGGGCCTATGGCCTTCCCTCCCAGTCCCGCCTGAGCCCACTTGCTCTCTGCTCACCTACGGGGCTCTGGCAGTGAGAAAGAGTGACAGCCAAGCTCTGGCCAGGAGCAGGGAAACCCAGAGTAGCCTCACAAACTTCCCGCGCAGGGCATCCCAACTTCTCTACAAGTTCCCTGGGAAGAGTTCCTCAGAATGGGGTGCAGGGAGCGAACTTTATAAAATTCTCCACAACCAGCCAAGCGGAACCTATTTTCCCTCACAATGCAATTAACGGCACCAACATTTACAAAATATGATTACAAGCGCTTTGGTTAAGTAGAGGAAAGTATATTAGATAGCAGCGAGGGGTTGATCTTAATGTGCATTTTTTCGAGAGACTTGCATTTTCTTTGTGCAAATAAAGAGGCCCTAAATTCTCCATAGGCACTAAAATCAATGCAGTGGAACCATGATAACAAACACAGGCTCCACTTTTTGCTACATCCCCCAATTAATTAAGCCTTTCACGGGCATGTAATTAGGAACATTAGCAAGTCATAAAATTGCCGTGAGTCTTTAAATTATGTGCTGGCCCTCAGCAATTTGTTTTTAATTCCTTCTGAAGACAATGGCACTGCGGGGCCCGATAGATCTTCCTAGCGGCCTACTGTGCTCTCCTCTACGGAGGGAGGGCCGGCCAACCCCGGGCTCCCCTCCAGACAGCCAGGGTGCCCCAAGTTTGGCTCCCAGGGTCCAGCTCTTTCCTTTCCTTCTTTGGCTTCACTTCCCCCTTATTTCTCCATTTCCCCTCCCTGCTGGCTCTTCCTTCTCTTTCCTACTTTCTTCTCTGTCCCTTTTGATCTCTTTTCCTCCCCTTCCTTTTTCCTTCTCTCCTTCCTCCTTCTTAACATCCGCTGCTTTCCTCTCTCTCTTCCTCTATCTCCTCTTCCTTGCCTGACTTCCCCTTCCCCTCCCCGCCATGCCTCTTCCTGGGCGGCAGCATCAGGCTCCTCCCCGCCTTTCCCATGATCCCTCAGGAGCAGCGGCCAGCTGGGCTGCTGCCCCTCCCCCGCCCTCCCGCAGGACCCAGCTCTTGGCCTCTCCATTCCCATCCATGTTGTGAAGGACCTCAGAGGCCACCTAGCCTGACCTGCCACCTCTGTGATTTGTGGCATCAGTTACACTCCTTGGGAGCCAGACCCTGAAGCAATCCAGAGATGTTGGAGGGAATGAGGGGCAGGGGTTATGACCCCACTCCCACCACTCCTCTGAGGAAAGGGGAGGTGGGAGGCAACACAAAGTGCTGTGGGGTTTGCCTTGCTGGCAAAGTGTCCCTGAAAGGGTCTGCGTTGGCCTTTCACTCATCTACCAGGACCCCCTGGGACCCAAGGCAACTGGAGAACCCCACTCTCCACCCTTATACCTCCTGCCCCCAAATTGTGGCCCTTCCAAGCCTGCAGCCAGCAGCGTATGGACTTAGGGGACTTAGGTCTTTGGCTTCAGACATTCTAAACGCAGCACGTCCCTTCCCTTCCATCTTCCACCCAAGCCTGCCTTTTCTGCCAACCAGACGTTATTAACTTACGAGTCCAGATCTACCAGAAGATCTCAATGTGGGGCCTGGAGTGGCAGCACCTCAACCCAACCCTTCTCCAAGGTTTGCTGAAATTCTGGGTAGAGAAGACCCGACTTCTGGCTGGGGCCCCCTCCACCTTCCTCCATACTAGCAGCATCTCCTCCCCACTCCTGGAGATCATGAGGCTTCTGTGAATTCTCAGAATCCCCAAGGTCTGGAACTGGCAGGAGCATCCCAAAAGAGCAACTGAATTCCATGCTAAGCCAGGAGGCAGGAAGAGAAAGACCTGCTTGTTAGCAGCTAACCACTGTAACCATCTCTGGTTCACGGCCAGAGCCATGACCACAGGGTCTGGGGCTCCTTCACTTCTCAGTCTCTTTCTCAGCTTCCCTCTCACCGAGAACTAGCTCTTTCTCTCTGTAGTTCCAAAATGCAATAGACGTGGCCAGTGCTCAACAGTATTTGGGGTTTGTTGGCTCGCCTCCTGGGCACACAGGAAATCCCAGCCCCACGGAGGTCGGGCAAGGCTGCGTAACTTCTTTGGGCCAATGAAATGTGAACGGAAGTGGTATGTGCCACTTCCAGTTGAAGTATCTAAGACCTGATGTACAGTCCGCATGCCTCCTTTCCTGATCCCCACGGAAGCACTTGTCGGTATAGAGGTACTGTGGCAGAACTGGCCTGGAATGTTCACCCCCTCATGGTGGCAGCTGCTCTGGAGAGTTGCCCAGAACCAGCAGGGAATTTGCAGGAGCAGCAAGTAGATCTTGGTTGTGTTAAGCTCCTGAGATTTGGTGATGTTTGTTACTACAGTATAGCCTAGCCTGTTCTGACTAATCCACCAAGGAAGAGCCTCTGGCTGGTCCAGCAAATCTTTCTGCCCAGGCCAAGCCATGAATTGAACCATTGTGGAAATAGCTGCCTCTGGGTCAACTGCATACCCTGCCCAAATCAGGGTAAACCGTTCTTCAACTGTAAGTTCTCCATACTCAACAGAATAAATGTTTAACATATTTTGGCCTACAAGGCTCTCTGCGAGTCAACCCCTGCCTAGCCTTCCACATATCCTGCTGCTCCCAACCCTGTTTCACATCTCAGACCCAGAGACTCTACACTTCTCCTCACTCCCTCATCACATCTAGCTCTGGCACAAGCCATCTCTTTATACATACTGTTCCCTTTGCCTAAAATGTTCTTCCACTCACATCTCCTCCTGAGGACATTCTAGTGACTTTTAAAGTCCCAGGTTTTCACTCATATGTGGATCTTGAGAAACTTAACAGAAGACCAGAGGAAGGGAAAGGGGGGAAAAAAGTTACAGAGAGGGAGGGAGGGAAACCATAAGAGACTCTTAAATACTGAGAACAAACTGAGGGTTGATGGGGGGTGGGGGAGAGGGGAAAGTGGGTGATGGGCATTGAGGAGGGCACCTGTTGGGATGAGCACTGGGTGTTGTAAGGAAACCAATTCGACAATAAATTATATTTTTAAAAAATTAAAAAAAAATAAAGTCCCAGGTCAAATATTACCTGTTCTTTTAAGTCTTCCCCAGTCAATCCTGATCTGTACCCCTCACAGCACTTGGCAATATTTCTACCATAGACTTATCGTGTGAACTTGCACTTATTTGCTTATCTGTCTGTATGCTTAGCCTCCCTACACTGTAAGGTTCTCATGACATGGCCGGCACCTCATTCATCATTTGGTCTCCCCTCTCACTCCACACATGGCCAACAACACATTGCCTGACAGCAGCTACAACAAGGCCAACATTTTTGGATTACCTACCACGGCCCTGCCCTGAGCTGCACACCATACCTGGCTGAGCTCTCTTGTTATCTTCATTTTACATTCTAAGGCCTCCCCTTACCATCCCTGCAGTTTCTCAATAACGCTCTGTTGAATGAACGAATGTTGCTCGCATGAAATTAGTGAATGAATAAGGGCATTCTGACTTCTACACCAAGAAGAGGCCAGGGCTTCTTGTATCACACCTGTGATCTGTGCTGCTTTTTGTAAACTGCCCGGGGAAACTGCGAACTTGTCTGCAGGGAGTCTGTGGACCACCAGCGGTGTCCCCAGGGGGAAGGACACGTATTCCTCCACCCCAGCCAACAAACACGGGCATTCCTTGTTCCTGGAGACTTGCAGCCCCAAGCAGGGCCCACCTGGGGGCCCAACACCAAGGGAGACAGGATGCCCCAGGAGCCCAGCCTGGGGCTCTGCTGGGCTTATTTCAGGCAGCTGCATTCCCTCAGGGTGGGTGGCTGTGATGGGGGCCTGGTGAGCAGAGCCTAACCTTGAGTAAGTGTTTTCTTGTTGTCATCTGCAGATCTAGCGCAAACCCTGCCGAGAATACGCGGTGGAGACATATATTACACCCAGAGCTTTTTATCTCGCACATGTGACCCTGCCCATCATGAGCTGTACGTTTTATTCTTGCTAGTGGGACAAAATCCACCTCCCACTGCAGCATATATCAAGGGGAAGAATGTTGAACTTTCTTTGCATTAATATAAATAGCTGTTTAGGCCTCATTCCCCAGCCCGGGACCCTCTGTGCACCTGTCCTTCATCTACTCTATTTGGCATCTGGTTCAAGTTTGGTTTATTTAGAGCCCAGGTCGGCGGGCTTTTACATATTAAAGGTGCATTTTAAAAGAGCATTTTCTATTCTAATTTGGGGGAGCCAAGCTCTTTAGGGCTTTCAAGAGCGGTGTCCACCTGATTTACATTTCCCCCACTGGAGCTGAGCCACAGACGCACATTAGAATGTAAATAATAGTGATGGATACATGTATCTTTAAAGATCCATTTTCTCTCCATTTTTTCTCTTTTTGCGGGGAGGGGGCAGGCCAGGGAGGAATGGAAGTACCCAGGCTGGGGGAGCAGAGGAAAGAAGGAGGAGGGAGGAAGGATGTAATGGGGTTTCTTGGGAAGGCTGGCTCCAAGACAGGAAAGATGGCAGCTCAGAGGTCTGGGACGCCAGGCTTCCTGCAAGACAGCGGTCAGCACACTTGGCAAGGTCAGTCCCTTCTTTGTCCAGGGCGAGGCTACTGTGTTACAGGTAAGCTAGCGGTTGACCGGTATTTGAATACTGGCTCCAGTGTGACTTTGGAAAATTCACCTAAACTCTCTGAGCCTTAGTGCACTTACCGGGCTGCAGGGATCATCATAAGCACCCAACAGACGGCTGCCAGGAGGAATAAATGAGTTGAACCCATAAAGCACATGGCTCAGGGCCCAGCACACAGTAGGTGAGCAAATTAATACATGTTAGCTATTGTCCGTTGTTATTATCCTTGGAGATTTTGTCTTCCATCCCAAGCCTCAGTGTCCTACACGGGGTAGCCACTTGATTAGTGTGTGTTAGCTAGACTTCATCCACTCAACATCAAGAAATTGACCTGGTTCCTACTCTGGGCTGTCCACACAGCACAAGGCCCTGGAGAAAGATGATGATTGAGGCACGGCTCCCCATCTCTACCCACCCACGACTCCTTCCAAAGGCTCCTGTCTTTCTTCACGTCCCCATCTCAACCATGTTCTTTCAAGCTTTCAATGTCCTCAGCCCAGGACCTCCTCTCTTCACCTTAATAAATCTCATTTGGAAGACTTTCCAACTCTCCATGCAGGATAAGGTGCCCTCCTTGGGAGTCCAAAGTGCCCTTCATTTCCCTCTGTCACATTGTTTCCCATCGCCCATGATAACTCTCTTGTGGGTCTGTATCCCCTGCTAGAGTATAAGTCCCCAGAGGAGAGGAATTGTGTCTCTTTGGGCCACTATTACATCCCCAGCCTGGCACACGAATGTGTGCTAAATAAAATGACAAAGTTGATGCTTTCACGGGATTTACAATCTCAGCAGGGATGGACCCACATACAAGTTGTTACAGTGCAAAATGAACTTAGAAGGGGCAGTTGGGTGAGTCAGGAAGGCTTCCTGGAGGAAGTGGCGGTTGAGTGGGGCCTTGAAGAATAAATAGGGGTTGTTCCAGAGAAAGAGAGAGAATTTGAAAGGAGTGGAGACTTTGATGGAAAAGAGACACTGGTAACAAAAAGAGAGAATTCTTTTCTGGATCCTAGACCAAGACATAGGATGGGATGGATCCATCTGGGAGGTGTTTCCCAGTTGTGGGCACTAAGCAGAACTAATTGTGGAGGGCAAGGGGAGGTGGAGGGGAACAGGGAGAAGAGATGCCTGACCCCAGCCACAGCTGGGAGGGGGAGACAGAAGAGGAAGAGCATGCCCACGTCCTAACCCCAAAAGGAGACCTGGCTTAGGCACCCAGGGCCAGGGAATGCCCCCTGTTCCCAGATTCTCCGAGGGACTAGGACAGCAAGGATTGAGGAGGAGAAGGAAGGAGAGGAGGGGGCCTTCCTGGCCCCAGTTTCCCGGGTCAGGAAGCTTTAGCTGATATGATTGCTTCAGAAACCCTGGGGGAAGAAAGCCTGGGGCCTTTGCTCAGGTCATAAGCCATCATGGGGGAGTAGGGATCATGTCAGACGTAATGACAATGAAGAGGGGAGAAAATGGAAGAGGGGAGGAGAAAGAGTCAGGCACTATGAGAGCAGGAGATTATGGGGAGGGAGTGGGTGATGGGACAGCAGGGACAAGGTGGGGGTACAGGACAGGAGGCTGGGAGAGGTGAGGAGGTTTGATTCTGGCAAGTGCTGGGAAAGCAGAAGGAGCAGGGAGGGAGGGAAGGGGGACGGGAGGCAGCGAAGGAGATGAAGACGTTCTTTCCTCTTCCTGGAGAGAAGGGGCCAGGCTGTGATAGGGAGAATGACGGAAAGTCTCATTGGAGCTGTTGGTTTGAAAGAATTTGTCTTTGGAACAAGCTTTTTATCAGTCAGCTTTAAAGATCAGGATTCCTTGCAGGCCACTCCATCTTCCTCTCGCTCAGTTTCTCTCTGTCTTAGCCTCCTTTCCCTGTTACCTCTGTCTCCCTTCACAGCTCACTCCCCTTTTTCCGGGGCCCTGTCTGTCCCTGTCTATGCTTTTTCCACTGCCTGGGAACCCCTCACCATCTTTTCCTGCCCTGTTTACAAGCTTGCTGACAGCAGGCACCCCTCTCAGAATCTCAGGGGGGCCAGGGGACAGAGACAGCGGTGGGCAAGGCTAGACTGGCAGAGCGTCTGTCCAGGCTGTGTGTCTTCTTTGACCAAATCATGGAACCTCTCTGGATCTCTGTGTCCTCCTCCATAAATGCCACAACCCTTAAGACTGAAGTGGTAGAGGGGCGCCTGGGTGGCTCAGTCGGTGAAGCGTCTGACTTCGGCTCAGGTTATGATCTCGCAGTCTGTGAGTTGGAGCCCCATGTCAGGCTCTGTGCTGACGGCTCGGAGCCTGGAGCCTGTTTCAGATTCTGTGTCTCCCTCTCTCTCTGACCCTCCCCCATTCATGCTCAGTCTCTCTCTGTCTCAAAAATAAATAAACGTTAAAAAAATTTTTTTTAAAAAGACTGAAGTGGTAAATAGGCAGGTGTGACAGTCCTCAAGGTGATGAGAGCCCTGAGGCTGTTCAGGAGAGGGGGTGCCTTAGAACCGGTGGGCCTTTACCGTCCTTTAGCAAATGAGTGCCGAGGAGGGGGGGTGACATGCTGGGCCAGCTGTGCCAGCTGACACAAGAGACCTGCCAAGTCAGGGCTGACAAACCTTGCCTGGGGTCTGGGCACTGGCACCACCTGTGATGGGGCCCCATTAAGACTTTTAGCTGCCCCTCCCCCAATGTAATTTTAAAACCCAACAACTCGGGGAAGTAGATGTAAGGAAGGCCAGCAAAAGTCCGAGTCCCCTGTATCACTTACATGTTTCCTTTGGAATATTAAATTCTCTCCCAAACTGCATTTAGGTGGCCCCACTTTGCCGGTGCTCTCGGCATGCGCTTGGCCCGCCCGGTGTGTGACCTGCAATCCAACAGCACATATCAAACTCAGAGATCATCAGTGAGCCAAGGGCACAGCTACAAGACCCTCTTCCAAGATGTACATGAGGCGGTGAGGTTGGGGCAGAGGGGGACAGGCCCTCCTGAGGAAGACGCACTCTGGGCTAACCTGCCAGGCCCTGAGCCCCAGGGAGGGAAAGCGTTGGGGACAGTCTGCAGGCCACAGGACCCCTGCTGCACCCAACCCACCCCCCAAGCTAAAGCTGACCTTCCCATCAGGGCTAACTGCCCAGGTGTGGCTCTCACTTGTCCTGTGTCCACAGCAAAGGCAGGTTTGAAGAGCAGAAGGAGAAGAATTTGGTCCTGACACCCCTCAGCCCCCCAGCCACACCAGGCCTAGGAGTGGGTGGATGGCAGGAGCTGGCCTGAAAGGAGTTAAAAATATGTGTATATTCATGACACTTGTTAAAGATGGTAAGGCAGACTTGATTCAAAACCATCACGATAAGTATAGGAACCACTGCTGTGGGATTTTGCAGGATTTGGGGCTCAGCTCCAAATACAGCATTGGCAAGTGGGACTTGATACCCAAAGAAGAGGGTGGGGGACAGTGGAAAATAAGAGGAAACATCAAGGGTGAGGGAGTGGGGTCCTGGATAAACCAACCTCACAGGATTCCTACTGAGGACAGGCCAGGGTGACCAGACATCCCCTGGGGTGGGGGGCACCCGATCAGATATCACGGGTGGCTCTTGCCAAACTGACTTGGCAGGGCTCTTGCTAAAACTGGATTTTATAAGGGAGTGCACAGATGGGCCTAAAAGAAGGTTCCAGAGCCTGACTAAAGTTCGGTCAAGCAAAGAATCTTTGCCAAAGGGAGGGGAGGAATGGGAAATGTTTGGGAACACCAGCATGAATGGAGTGTTTACGGTATGCCGGGTGCTCTCCCCACATTAGTGAAGGAGTCTTGTCCCCATTTTGCCTGGAGGAAACTGAGGCATTTGCCCAATGTCAGGTGGCGAGTGGCATCCCGGCAGAATCCCGACAGGAACAGAGGCTGGCTGGGAGGACGGAAGGAAGCCAAGCCAGAGAAGGCGGAGGACTGGGCTGCCTGCCTTTTCCGCTCGCCTCTCCTTGAGTATTAATATTTTATATTCCCTACCACCTTGGTCTAAGATAACCTGGCTCTTATCTGTGCCCTGCTGCCGGCCAGGAGGATGCTCACTTCCCACCCCTGGGTGTTAATGCTAGGATGTTAACGATTTGCGTTTCTTAGGAGGGCTTGGGCCTGGGGTCTGAGGTTTCCTTGGAAAGAGCCCCCTCTTCCTTCTTCCAATTTTGACTCAGGGCCCAAGGGCCCCCAACCCAGGAGAAGGAGAGATAAAATGGTGACGTGGGAGTCAGGCCTGAGCTGCAGCTCCAGAAGCCCCACCTCTGGGCTGGCAACTCAAAGCCATCTCTGAGGTGCCAGTCTATACCTGACCCTGCAGCATTTGGGGGTGACCCTCTGAGGCACCCAGGTCCCCTTCCCATGCCCAGCCCTACTTTCCCAGGCGCCTGGGCTGGGAGGGGGCCGCGCTGGGAGGGCAGGGAGCGGGCCAGGCTGCGTGTACAGAGAGGCCTCAATTTCACAGGGCTTGCTCCTGAGTGAGTTTCGCATAAAAGGATTAAGGCGAGAGGAAGTGCAGAGGAAATGGGATGTTGGACACCTTGTTAAACGGGCTGTCAGGGCTCCCAGAGCGTGGGTGCTAACTCTATTCCCTGCCTCCGCTGAGAGCAGGCCAGGCCATTACCTGAGTGATCAAAGATAGGACCGCATGAGTCAGCGCCCGGAGGTCCCAGGCTGGACGGGCCAGAGGAGGGAGGCCTGGATGGCACCCTCCCTGGCCCCTCTCCTTCAGACCTCCTTCCTGAGGGCATTCCAAGGGATCAGCGAGAAGGGGAAATGGAGACTCAACAGTCTTCCCACCCGGGCCGGAGGGAGTGCACGGTTGGGGGAATCATCTGACCTAATGATGTGTGGATTATCATTTCCTCCCTTATCTTAGTACTGAGAGACATTCTTTTTCCTGAGCCCAGGGAATTGGCTCAGTTTGTGAATGAGTCTGATCAGATCAGCACTTTTCCTAAAGAGATAAGGGGGTTATCAGGATGGGGGAAGTACTCCGATGGGGAGAAGGGCCCCCTGAGGATCTGAGGTGCGGTGGAGGGGGGGGCAGAATGTGCTGTGGGGAGGGTCCCAGTGGCCTGCACGCCCAGGCAGCTTACACATCCGTGCAGGGAATCCCTGCCTTTGTCCCTATCTATTCCTGTCCTGCCTGGACCACCTCCTGTCCACTTCACCCAGGCAATGCCTAGTCCTCCTTTAGAGGGTTTGCAGCCAGGGTTGAACATTCAGATTACCTGGGAGACTTTAAAAACTTACCCGTGCCCAGGATCCACTTGAGATGGATGGACCCAGAATCCCTGGGGCGGTGGGGGGGTGGGGGGGTGGGGAGGTGCTCAGATGTCAGCATGGTTTTCAAAGCCCTCTTGGTAATTTTCAAGTGTGGCTGGGGTTAAGCTCTATTTGTCCAGGAAGCTTTCCCTAAGGGCCCCAGCTGGGGGGAGGTTCCCGCCCCCTCTGTCTACACCTCTGCTCCCTGGGGCGTGTGTCCACGAGTCACCCCTTCCGCATGGTGGTTTTCTGTTTACCTGTCTGTCTAGACCTCCCACCCCAGACTGTGAACACCCTGAGTGAAGGGGCAAGGGGCATTCACCATTGTCACCTGGGGCTTAATCCTGCACGTGGTGGGCTGCCCTACTGTAGGAAGAGGGACTTAGTCTCTTTCCATCTTCACTCCCTATCGAGGGGCTGATTAGTTTGTGCTTAACTGTAAGTCCCTGATGAGCACGTTTCCTTCTGAGATGTGTGGATGAGGGAAGAAGCAGGAGACAGCCCCTCATCTTGCCAGTGGCTGGGGGGCTTTGGGACAATGCCTCCTCTGTTCCCCACCACCACCAATTGACTTTTAAATGCTTTCAATTGGGCAAAATGAGAGTTTAGATCAAGAGTTGACAAACTTTTTCTATCAAGGGCCAGAGAGTAAATGTTTTCAGCTCTGTCTCTGTCTCAACTACTCGGCCGTGATAGCTCAAAAGCAGTGCAGATGACCCCTAAGTGGGCGGGCGTGACTGTGTTCCGAGAGCACTTTATTTACAGACCCCGGGATTTGAACTTCATCTGATTTTCAGATGTCACAAACATTCTTCTTTTGACTTTTTCAGCCTTCTCAAATTTCATTCTTAGCTCGTGACCCTGTACAATGGGCTGGTAGTTTGGGCCAACGCGCTGGTCTTTGCGGATTCCTGATTCAGATGAAATTGGTGGTGGTGGTTTCCCAATCGCAAGCTTAGAGCTGAACACTGCTCTCCACCCACGCGCCCCTGTGGTCACCAGGGACCGGGACCGCACTAGCTGCCCCTAGCTGCCCCTCGATAAGATAGAGGTGTGTGTGAGGGGACACCAGCGGCAAGCCCTGATCCCTGCAGGGAAGGGGGCGGGGGCGTGAAGGCTGCGAATCCCAGAGACACACTGATAAGTAATGTGGCTTCACTTCAGGTCATTTCCTGAAAGTCAGATCCACTTTGCACGTAAGGACAAGAGCAGGAGCTTCAGAATTCACTCTTGGGGCCTCCAAATTAAAAGCCAAATAGGATGTAGCTTTTGCCTGGGCTGCGTCTTCATCTGTCAAGAGCTGTTATCTTCATTGTCCTCCACTGGGGCCGGCTACTGTCAGTCACCCCGCTGGTGCCCGCATCGTTACCTATCTCCGCATGGCACACGCAGCAGGGGCCTGTGTCCACTACTCGGCCCAGGATCCCACTGTTATTCACACAGGGAGGGAGGCGAGACTGGGAGCCCCAGGGAGTCTTTAAAGGAACCTGCCACCTCTGGCCCAAACTCCCAGCTAGAGCCTTGCCACTTGCCTGCGCCAGCCCCTGAAGGTTCTCTCTGGAGAAAGGGTTGGGGGTTCTCCATAAAGGCCCAGTTCTCTGGGGGAGGGGAATGGTACAGCCTGGTGCCCAGAAACTGCCAGCTCCAGCCCCTGGAAGAGAGATAGATGGTGGCAGAGAGGACCCCAAGAGCAAGGGCCTCCAAATTACCCCCTCAGTTCTAGTCCCAGCTCAGACCTTTACTTGCTGTGTTTCTCTGGGCCAAAGGTTTCACCTCTCTGAGTTTCAGCTTCTTCAACTGGACTGTCTTAACGAGCCATGCCCCTTCCAAGATTGTACATTTCCAGGCTAACAAGAAGCTGCAGAGAGCGTCGTATAGACCCTGAAATGCCATTCCTGTTCAGAGCTGTGAGTCTGTGTGTCCTGGAGGAGAGCCTGGGAGCAGTGGGTGCTGCAGTGGGCCCACAAAATCCACAGGGGCCCCGGCTTTCTCCCTGCTTTTCCCCCACAGCTATGCGTGGGAGGAGGCTTGGAAGTTGCCTTGGACTCTTCCTTTGTCCCCGTGGTGGCCCTGAACTCTCAGACAAATTGGCCTCCTAGAAAAAGACGCTTTGGTTTTTTGGGTTTTTTTTCTTTCTTTCTTTCTTTTTGAGAGGGAGAGAGAGTGCAAGAGGGGCAGAGAGAGAAGGACATAGAGAATACCAAGCAGGCCCCGCACTGTTAGCACAGAGCCCGACACAGGGCTCAAACCCATGAACCACAAGATCATGACCTGAGCGGAAATTAAGAGCCAGTCACTTAACTGATTGAGTCACCCAGGCACCCCTAGAAAAAAAAACACTTTGTAATTGGACGACTTGGCTATAAGATTCCTCTCCTCACTAGTGTGATTTCTGGCAAATTCACCTCTCTGAGCCTTGAGATTCTCATCTGTAAAATGGGGATAACATCTCATCGGGCTGTTGGTGACAAATCTTGAGGAATGTGAAAGTGCTTTGGAAATATAATGGGCCACACACATGATCATGCAGGTTTATATACCCCCTCCTCTCTCCAGCCCGTCACAGGGGTCTCACCTAGTCATACTGCCATCATCTCCCAGCCCACCCCAGCCCCCAGGCCCTTTGTCAATGCCAGAGTCCACTCATAACTTGCTAGACTTGATTCACTGGAGAACGAGGGCTCTTTTCCACTGATTGGAGCCATCCTGGGGGCCCCTCACCTGCTGTGGCTGAGCCAGGCCAGGTTGCAGTTTTCAGCTCTGTTCTCCCTACCTAGCAGCTCTGGCCCATCTCCTCCACCACCATCCTGTCATGCAAGGCCTTGAACCTGGCCTGTCTGCCTTGCTGTCTGATAGTCCCATGCCCCCAAGACTACTGAAGTCTGGGAGAGGGAGCAGGCCTCCACACACCTTCTCCCAAGCCTCTTGCAAATGGGCACCATGCCATCCTGGTAAAAGAAATTCAATATTGTTTGAAAACTTACAAGAGCAAAACATTCTCCTTAGGAAACGTTTAAACACAGGAATGTACAGAAAAAGAAAGGCAGAAACGCCCCTGCTTTCCTCCTTTTCCCCTCTGCCCCGTCTCTGTGATGGGCTCTGGGATCTGCCCCTGCTGGAGCCCACCCAACTCAGCTCCACTCCCAGCTCACGGAGCCTCCTGTCTCTGCCCCTCCCAGCACTGTGCCCACAGTAGGTGCTCAGTAAATGTTGGCCAACAATTGAGGGCATATTTCCTTGGACTTTGGTATAATCCTGTTGAGAGCCGGAGGGATATAGTTGCCTTGCTCTTGGGGGGCCAGCAGGATTTAGATACCAGTAGGGGTTCAGAAATTAAGATGTGGGGTAGAATGACTCCGTATCAGCAAGATAATGATCCTTTTATTGATGAGCTGATGGGGACTCTCAGGCCCTGGTTCTTTTCCAGGGGTAAAAAGTGATATGCTGTCTTTTGAATGGATTTTTTTCCATTCATTCATGCACTTGACAAATACGGAATTCCCACCATGTGCCAGCCTGCAGGGTCTCAGCAGTGGAGAGTGAAGGGCAATCAAATAAAGAAAACATGGCCTCCCAGCTATTAAAAAGTCAGGATATTTTCCTGAAGGAAAAGAAATGCTGATTGAAGGCAGGGGAAGGCAGGGAGGAGAGGGGGGCTGAGTAGCCAGGACCCTCAAGCCCCACCCCCACTGTGCCCCCCCGCCCCCCCGCCATGGTCATGGTGGGCAGTGAGTGTGGGCAGGGCCTGGACTGAACCTCCCTGACCGTCCCTAACCCACTTACCATTCCTTTTGCTGACCTTCTCCAAGTGAGAGCTGGCCTAGCCACTAGAAAATGGCTGGTTGGATCCAGAAATCCAGTGATGCTGGGTGGGGGTGGGGCAGGGGACTGGTTTGATCTGAGTTAGCCCTTCTGGGCCTGGAGGTAGGCAGGAAGAAGAGAGAATGTAGTTTAGACTTAAAAAATAAAACAAAACAAAACAAAACAAAAAAACCTTTGTGGCTGAGAGTTCTTTATTAGAACAGCCTGACGGCTGGGCACCAAACCAGGAGGTAGAGTCACATACAGGCGGGCCCCAGGATCTGGCAACCCTTCTTTGCCCTGAGGAAGGCTTTGGGGTGGCCTTCTGCTCCCTGCCCAGGCCAGCCTCCAGAGCTCTGCCTTTTCTGTCTTCCTCCAGCCTTATGTCTCATTAGGCTACTAAGTCTGGGGCCTCAGAGAGAGGACCTAGGCCCGGGGACTTCCAGCATGGAAGGGGGTGAATTCTCACTACACGTGCCCAGCTAGGCCTTAACATCTACTGCTCCCGACCTCTGCGAAGCAGCCCCATGTCAGTTCAATGCCAGCATGAAGCACCAAGGATGCAAAGACAATAAAGTCAGTCCTACCCCTATAGACCTCAGCAGGGCACAGAAACTACTCGAGGCAGTATGAGCAGTGCCATGGCGATGGCTTCTACAGATACTGTGTAGGCTCAGAGATAGGAACGGTTCCCTCTCCCTGGAACTAGAGAGAGGAGGAGGGTTATCAAGTAGGGTCTTGATGGTCGAGTAGGAGTTTGCCAGGCAGAGAACTGGCGGGAGGGCATTCTTGGCAGAGACAAGCATAAGACAAGCAACCGGTGGGGATGAAGAAAGCGGGTTTGAGACCCTGTGAGGCCACTGTACAGGAGTGGAGGTCCCATGTTTGAGGTCCAGCTTCACTTTTTAGCTGTGTATCTTTGGGCAGTTCCCTTAACCTCTCTGTGCCACAAGTGCTAATAATAGTCGTGGTAATCATCAGTGTTACTTGCCAAACACTGGCTGCCTCCCCTTCCAGGCACAGGTAGGAGTGCATTTTCTGCTGCTCCTGTGGTTAGGTGGGATCATGTAACTAACTAGTCCAGGCCAATGAGTTGTGAGCCCAAGTGTCAATTCCAGGCCTGAACATCAGTGGGAGAGCCTCCAGAGCACTCTCTCCTTTTTTTTTTTTTTCTAGCACAGTGCAGTGCCCAACAAGATCGTGATGTGACATGACTATCCCCAGGTCTCCCCAGTGAACAGAGTCCTTGACGACACACACTGGATACATAGCTTTGGCAGGACATGAACCTTGGTCGTTGAAGTCAATGAAGCCTGGGAGCTATTTGTTATCACAGCGTAACTTAGCCCATGCTGATCAGGGCTTGTGGCGGACACATGAGTTAATACAGGGAAAGCACTTTACACTCAATAAATGGTGGCTGCTAATACTATAGCATTGCTAGAGAGGTGGAGAGGAGTGGTCGCAGAAGAGGCTGCAAAGAGAAGCAGAAGCCTGCTTGTGAGAGCCTTAACCACCGGGTTCAGAAGCTTGGAACTGAGCCTGGGGCGCCTGGCTGGCTCAGTCGATTGGGCGTCCGACTCTCAATTTTGGCTCAGGTCATGATCTCGTGGTTTGTGAGTTCGAGCGCCGTGTCGGGCTCTGTGCTAACAGCAGGGAGCCTGCTTGGGATTCTCTCTCTCTCTCTCTCTCTCTCTCTGCATTCCCCCTACCCTCCTCTCTCTCAAAATAAGTAAACTTTAAAAAGTTAAGAAAAAAAAAAAAAAGCTTAGGATTGATCCTGAAAGCAGCAGGGAAGCATTAGAGATTTTTTAAAATAGAAGAGTGACATGCTTTATAATTCACTCCAGGACCTGGCAAACAGCAGGCATTTAATAAATACTTCTTGAATGAATGAACGAATAGAGCTTGGAGGAAGAGGAACCAGTGAGGAGGCCATTTCAGCCACCCAGGTATCCCATGGTGAGCACTGGCCCCAGCTGGGTGGGAGCCACAGCCAGGCACCGGGCCCCCATGCCCACCCCCAGCCCAACCTGGGCAGGCAGCTTCATTGGCACGGCTGCTGGTGTGTAGCACACAATGGTGCCTCATAACTCACTGTGTTTATGATGAAGCGGAGCGGTTGTTTAGGAAGACAGCCACTCTGATACCCAACAGCCCCCAGGGCTATTCCTGATGTTTCTCTTCCACCATCCACTGCTTAACATGCCAGCTCTTTCTCCCTCACCCTACTCCCCACACCTTCCACCAATGGCACCGATCTTCCCCCCTCATATGCACACACCCCTCCGCCTGCCTCTCCAGCACTGCAGCCACGAGAAATTTATTGCAGCCCCAGACTGCTATGGGCAAATACTAATAAAATGCTGTTTTGCTGCAATTTGTTTAATTGGCCACAGAAGAGACGTCTTGAGCATGTGCAGGCTCTGCCCGCAGCCGCCTGCCTGCCCGGCTCACAGATGCTCCCTCATCCCTGGGCCTTATCCCTCTGTCTGTGACCATTGAGTGCAGAATGGTGGAAAGAAGGGAGATGGGAAGGGATGCAGAAGGAGGCTGCTGGGCTGGAGGGCTCAGGAAGGAGCCCACCTCTGTTTATTCTTCCAGCACTTTCCCGAGCCCTCCACCCACAAACCTTGGGATCCTTGTGATCAGCCAGACTGCCTGGATTTAAATCCCACTGCTTCCTCTTAGCTGTGTGACCTTAGGCAAGTTCCAGAACCTCTCTGTGCCCCCAGTTTCCTCATCTGTAAAATGGGAGTGATACTAACACCATTGTGAGGATTAAGTGAGCTAATCCATATGAAACACTCAAAACAATGCCTGGCCTATAGGAAGCACAAAAGCAATGTTAAGAATTTAGACTGCTTGGGTTCTAATCCCAGCTCTGCCATTTACCCGCAGTGTGATCTTGGGCAAGTTACTTAACCTCTTGGTAGCTCAGTTTCTCCAGCTGTGAAATGGGGATAATAGCTGCACCTGCCTTATAGAGTTGGGTAAGGAGTAAATGAGTTAACTGGTGGTAGTGCTGCAGAAGTAGGGTTGTTGCTGCTCGATAGATCGTGGCAGTACACTGAGTGGGGATCTGGGTTAGGGTGTTTGGGACGCCTTTGGACCCCCTGTTCCTTCACGGGAGTGAGTTGTGAGGCAGGGTAAGACAATTCCCGATGATAAAAAAAAAAAAAATTAAGCTCATTCCTGGTGATGGCTGGCAGGGTAGTGGAAGACCTTTACTCAGAGTCTCAGGGGTTGGGAGGTGCAGTGACCCTCCTGCAGCAACCCAGACAGAGCCTCTGTGTTCCCCCTGTGGCCCCTGGCACGCATACCCCAGGTGGGCACCTTGCCACCCACCCAATGGCACCAGCAGAGGCTGGAGCATGGGGGTGGGGCGGGGAGGGTTAGGCCAGGCTACAGGAGCTGGGCACCCAGTTCTTGGGACAGATAGACTTGTATCTGTTCCCAGGACAGGTTGCCTGGGGCAGGTCGGGGCCAGGCCCCTCCTCACAAAGCTGGGCTTCATGATTTCCCCATGACTTCCCCATGTGGTGGCCAGAAGAGTCAAGAGTCGGGAGTCAGGAGTCCCCAGGTAGGTCCCTTCCCTTCTCTGAATCTGTTCCTCATCTGGAAAAGAAAGGGTTGTGCTAGATGATTTATCTGATAACCCTGGTGAAATGGTTAGCCTGACTCCTGGGGCACATTAAGCCCTCAACTGGTGGGTTATTGTCATTATTTCACAACAGAAAAGAGGTTGAAATTGTGGACTCAGGGGTCAGACAACCTGAATTCAATCCTGACTCTACCACTTTTCAGCTGTGTGACCTTGGGCAAGTGACTTAACCTCTCTGTGCCTTGTTCTCCATCTGTAAATGGACTAATGATGTAAGGTACCTCAGAGAGTGTTGTGAGGATTAAATAAAACAGTACTGAGGAGCGCCTGGGTGGCTCAGTCAGTTGAACATCTTGATTTTGGCTCTGGTCATGATCCCAGGGTCGTGGGATCAAGCCCTGTGTTGGGTTCCAAGCTGATGCAGAACCTGCTTGGGATTCTCTCTTTCTCTCCCTCGGCCCCTCTCCCCTTCTCCCTCTCCCCACCCCCAGCATGTTCTCACTTTCTCTCTCAAATTTTTTGTAATTAAAAAAAATAGTATCAGATCCTTTACTTTGTGTCCTGGGTTTTTTTGTTTGTTTGTTTGTTTGTTTGTTTTAGATGACAAAACTGAGGGTCAGAGAAGAGAAGCCACTTGCCCAAGCTCTCATGACCATGTAAGTGGAAGTCTGGCAGCATTTCTGGCAGCCATTGTAGTCCAGTGTTCTGTATCTAACCCTGTCTCCCCCTTACCTGGGGCTCCTGGTTGCTGGCTATCTGATGCCCAAAAGATGAGGTGCATATATACCTTCATACATGCACACACACCCGCACACGTATATGTTCTATGTGTTTCTGGTAACCTTAGTCCAGCTGGCTGAGGAACCTTTGGCCAGAGAAAACTTGCCCCTCCTGAAGAAAGCTTTGACCCTGACCTTTAGGTCATAAATGCCAGGGTACTGCCCCAGGGTAACCTTCCCAGGGTACCGCAAGCAGTACAGGATTTACATATGGCTTTGAAGTCGGATCTACTGGGATTAGACTTGGGTGGGCAAGTTACTTAACCACTCTGAGCTCTGCCTCCCTCTTCTGTAGGACGTGGAGAAGGTATTTAAGGAGACAGGTGCCCTGAGGTGTCTTTCTCTGGATTTCCTGGACACAGAAGTTGGAGGAGTGCTCTGGAGCCAGAGAGCCAAGTTTGAATGCAGGCTCTTCTGGGAGTTCGGCTGTGTGCTCTTGGGCAGCAACTTCGCCTCTCTGTACCTCACTTTTCCTTATCTATAAAATGAGGGTGATGACAATAGTGTCTGCCTCGGAGGGGGATTGTGAAGGTTAAAAATGAGTTAATACCTGCAAAGTGCCAGACAAGGCATGGAACATAGGCATTCCATATACCTGGGCCACTCAGTTACTCCGACCTGCCAGTGTGGAGGCTCTGGGCCCTGCTGGTTCATGGAGGACGGTGCCATTTACAGGCCCAGAGCGGTCCCACCCCAGCCCTGCCTGAGGGAGGGGTCCTCCACGCTGCAGCCTGGGCAGGTGCTCTGGGTTTCCCTCCCCTCTAGACTTTTCCCACAGCCTCCTCCCTGCAGCCTCTCTGCCTCTGACTGCTCCCCTACCCTGCTCAGGCGTAATCTCCTCAAGCAGGCGTCCAGGCCTGGCCCCCCCACCAGCCTTTCCCACGACTCCCAGGAGCTGCTCAGTGGAGTGAGGACACCCTCTCTGGCCTGTCAAGGCCTTTCCCCGTGAGGTGAGAGCCTTCCTGAAGCAGCCTATACTTCATTGTCCAGAAGAGAAAACGGAGGCCCCAGAAGGGTGATTGGTGCCCCCTCTCACGGTCCTGAGTGAAGGCAGCCAGAAGAGCTGGAGCTCAGGAATTCAAGAAAGAGGGACAGAGGGGATGCCCTCAGTCTGAGCCTGGAACTGAACAAACGTGTCCTGTCCCCAGCCAGAAACCTCCCCAGGTTCTGTTTGCCCTCTTCCAATCTCAGGCATTGGGGCTAGTGGGGAGGGCAGAGCCCGATGCAGCCAGCTGTGGCAAGCAACAGCTGGATACACACACCAGGACGCACGGTCCCACGCCCTCTGCCAGGGCTCGGCAGTTGGAGAGGGCCGGGAGGGCCAGGGCCCAGACAAATGCTGGGGGCGGGGGGGGGGGGGCGGGGAGGGCAGTGCAGCAGCTCATGAGGCTGGAGCCAGGGGATGCTGAGAAGGGGAGGCCTGGTGAGCACTCAGCCAGCCCTACAGCCCCAGACCTCCTCCAGGAGGCCCCCGGGACTCAGGCAACCACACCCTGTCTGATGGGTGACTTTAGGGTTTCTGTAGAGACAACCCTGACCGGGGGCAGCCTTGTCCCCCACGCTCCATCTCTGGGGGGTGGGCTGCAGTGTGGCAGTAGGGGGCGGGTAGATGTGTACAAGATAGGACAGATCCCAGGAATGGGTGGGGAAAATAATCGTTAAGAACAAGCCAGGTTGAAATAGCAAAAAACTGGAAACAACCAAAGAATGAATACACAAATTGAGATATGGCCAAACAGAATACCACGCACACTTTAAAAAAGATGTATCGGGGCGCCTGCGTGGCTCAGTTGATTAAGCGTCCGACTCAGTCTTGGCTCAGATCATGATCTCACGGTTCGTGAGTTCAAGTCCTGCATCAGTATCTGAGCTGGCAGTGCAGTGCCTGCTTAGGATTCTCTCTCTCTGTCTCTGCCCCTCCCCAACTCGCACTCTGTCTTTCTCAAAATCAATCAATAAATAATTTTTTAAAAATTTAAAAAATAAAAATAAAAAGGATGCATCAACATGAGTGACTTTTAGTAGATAATGTTGAGTTAAAAAACAAGGAAGTCACAAAAGAATTCCCAAGGTATGATTTCCATTGTGCATAGTTCAAAAATATATGAAATCAAATAATACATTGTTTAGGACTTGTCCTTATGTGACAAAACTATAAAGAAAAGAACAAAATTAGGGAAATTGGTTACCTCTGGCGAGAAGGGGAAATGTGGTATGGGTAGGAGCTCATTCAGGCTTTGAAAGTTCTGGAACTATATTCTTCTTAAACTAGGATATGAGTACAGGGTTACTTGTATTATTATCATTATTCAAACAGTATGTGTATACTATTTGCATTTTTTGTACGTATCTATTTCATTTTTAAAATAAAAGTTAAAAGTTTAAAACGTATGTCACAAACATTAAAAGGCAAATGACCAAGTTAAAAAAAAAAAAAAAACAGTCTGAGTGAGCTCTATGACCTCTGTTCCTTATCCCCGGCAGCTCTCTGCCCAAGTCGCTCTGAGAACTTGAAGGAATCCAGGAAGACAGAGGATGTCATCAAGTGCTTGTTTCTTCACAAACATTCCCTGAGAAAGGGCCTCAGAAAACCAGAACACAGGCCTTGCCTTCACGGAGCTTACAGTCTAACGGAAGAGACAGACAGAAGGCAAGTTTACAGGCAATCCCCAGTCCACGTTGTAAGGGCTGTGACAGGTGCGTGCAAAAACTTACATGGACCAGTGGGCACCTAACTTGGGAAGAGTCAGGGGAGGCTTCCTGGAGGAAGCAACACCAAACTGAGATCAGGAGGATGAGGAAGAGCCAGCCTTGAAGGGAACAAGGGCAAGGAGGGGTGTCCCTGACAGAGATCGACACTTGCAAAGGCCCAGCAAGGAAGGGCATCCTGGAGAACCCAGGGCTCAGTGTGACCAGGAGCGGTGGGAAGTAAGGCTGGAGTGGTGGGCAGAGGCAGAACACAGGGAAATCAAGTCATCTCAACTTCATTTTGAAGACCTTGGGGGCCCTGGAAAGTTTAAGCAGAGGAGGGATAAGTTCAGGTTTGTATTTGAAAAAGACCACTCTGATTGCAACCAGAGAGCAGACTGGAGGCGGGGAGGCCAGTTAGGAGGCTGTTACAGTAGTCTGGGATGGCAGCCCCAGTGACCTGGTCTAAAAAGCATGTGTAAGATGCAGACTTAACAGGACTTGGCAGTGACTGGTCAGTGGGGTGAGGGAGCAGGAAGTGCCAAGAGGAACAAGGTGTGGCTGCAGTGCCAGTCACCAAATATGGGACAGCAGGGAATGAGCAGGGCTCCTGCTGGGGATGGGGCAGGGTTTAACTCTGTGAGGTGCCAACTTCCCCAGTCGTGCTTATCCCCGGGGCTTCTTCCCACCCCATGTGCCAAGCTTCAGCCTCAGGTCCAAGTTTGAGCATTTGCTCACCAAACATCCTCAGCATGTCAGCAGGGAAGACACAGAAATATACAACCACCTGGTTCTTGCCCTCAGGAACCTTCTGGTCAGCAGGAGAGGTGGGCCACATGTACAACAATAGCAGCAACACAAGGCCTGATCTGTCCAAGTCAGAACTTTATTGCTTTTGACCAAGGCTGTTTGTAAGGGCAGCAACCAGGCAAGGGCCACGTGGGTGGTGCACATGGTAAGTGTCTCAGCAGGTCAGAGGAGAGGGGGAGCCCTCCTTGTTAGGGCCTCGAGAATGTTACCCCCTCAGAGCCAGGAGGCTGGGTTTAAAGTCCCAGCTGTGCCCTAACATGGGTGACCTTGGCCAGAGATCTATATTCTCTCTGGGTTTCTGTTTTCTTGTCTGTAAAATGGGAACAACTCCCTATCCCCCAGGCCAGTGTGGGATCAACGGAGTGAACAGACCCAAACCATCTTGGAGAATAAGTGTCACTCCTTTGCCAGGGGTTGGGGTCCATAGGATGTGTTCTAGGGGTTCGTGCTTTTGGAAATCACACAGACCAGAGTTCAGCCTCTGGTTCTGCCATTTTCTGGCCAGGCATAAACTGTCCAGGCCTCAGTGTCTGTAAAATGGGATGAATACTCCTGCCCACTGAGTGAATGAGATCACTGTCTATGCCTGACAAGGGCTTCTGCACTGATACCCATTGCGGTGGGGGTGGCCCCACATCCCTGGGACAAGTTTACCCAAGCCCAAGCCCAAGCCCCGGATGCCCAAGGGCCCCGGCCATTCTTGACCATAAATCTTCCCAGCCACACAAGAGATCCTCAGTGCCCCTGTCCCTTGCCATCCTGAAGCTGCCCTTTCAGGGAGGGGGCCCCAAGTCCCCAGCCGCTCTGGCCCAGATAACACACACACCAGTGGGGCCCCTGGCCTGCGGAAGCTTCCCAGATAAACACTGCCTGCCCCAGATAACCGAGGCCTATCAGCCTGTCATCTTGTTCTCCAAACCACGTTGCTGGTGATAAAGGGATTGTGTGGGGCTGCATCTGCCTGGCCCAGGTGGGAGCTTCTCGCAGGTTTTTTTCCCCCTCTCACTCTTATTAACGACAAATGTTTGGCCCCTTCCGGGACAAAGCAGTCCTCTGGCAGCCAGTCTCCCCGCTCAGCCTCCCCTCCCCTCTTTCTCTTGCATCTCTTTGCAAGAGGGCCATTTGTCCCCTTTGTTGGACTTCCACAGGAGGTGAAGGCCGCTAAGACAGGATTAGGCAGTGGCAGAGGGTAAGCTCTGTTTGGGGGTTGGTGTGCTTCTAAAGGCATGGAGTGGGGTGCCCTCATTCTAGAGACATCTATAACGACCAGCATTTCCCGAGAGTTTATCACGTATTAGGTACAGCTTATTTGATCCAATGGGAAAGGCCTATTGTCTCCTTTGTTTGCATTTCATGTGTAGGGTAACTGAGCCTCAGAAGGTCGCAGACGTAACTGGTAAATAAAGCTGGAATTGAAGGCCAGGTCAGAAGGCTCCAAACCCTGTGCGCTTGCCCTCTACACCCTATTCCCAAAGTCCACCCCTGCATCTGGCCATTTCTGGAGAGGAAACAGGTGGCTGATCTCCTCAGCACAAGCAGAAAAGTCTGAGCTGCAACTGGAAATCTAGCTTTGGGCCAGGGAAACCTGGGCCTGAAGGAGTCTTTCTGGTGCCCCAGCCAAGGGTCTTCACATCTTGGGACTGAAAGAGCGTGGGAGGTCATCCTGAGCAAGGATCTCACAGGACGGATGGGAAGGCAGAAGTGAAGGGGAGAGTTGTGATGTGCCCAGGAACATCCAGCTAGCAAGTGCTCAGTTTGATGACATTGGGTTCCTGTGGTCCCAACTCACCAATTTTGCAGATGAGGAAACCAAGGCCCAGAAAGGAGAAATGACTTACAAAAGTCTCCATAGGTCATTAGAGCAGAGCTGGGAATCGAATCAATAGCAAGGAGCACTCACCACCAGATCCAGACACTCATAAAACATAGCCACACACCTCCAAGAACAGAGACTCAGAAGCACAAGGGGCCACCCAGATGGACACAAGACTCGCACACACTTCCAAGTATACGTGCTCACACTGACACTCCCCGACACTGTGTGGGACCCACTGTCCATCCCCCCATCCGGGGCCCCAGGGGTGATATTTGTTTTCACTCCCCTCCACCTTGCCCGCCATCCCTGCCAGAATATCACCAAGCCAGGGAGCTCCACGCTGGGCTTAAAAAAGGGCACTGTATTTTTCATCCTTAAATGCTGGGATGCTCTTGTCTTCCAGCTTCGCCCAAACCCCTTGGTGGAGATGGATGGGGGCGCAGAACACAGTTATCAGAAAGATTAAGCTGGGACTTGTCATTTTTTTATATCATGGAGCAGTCAGCCCTACGAGTGATGTCCTCCACTCCGCCAGGATGAGTCCAGAACCTTTAGTGCCAGTAGTAAAAAAGACTATAAAAAACACCATCGGAGAAAGGGTAATGATGAAATTTAACTGCTCCCGATCACACACCTGGGGTCTGCTCGCCGCAGAACTGGGGGGTTCGGCCACATCATCCTTTACTGCCGTGCCCTTGTCTCAGAGTTTAAGGTCCTTCCACTGAACCAGAACGTTGTGTCCACTGCTGAGACCCTGGGGCCCGTGGGCCCCACCCCACCCTGCCTGGCCAGGAGCGCAGACAGAGGGAGCCAGGCCCAGGAGGGCTCTGTTGGCCTGGCAAGGGAGTGCTGTGGAGCCTTGGGGTTACGCAGGAGCTTCAGCCAGGGCTGCTGTTGAGAAAGGTTAGTTCAAATTTTGTCTCCTTCCTTTCTTCTTCCTCCCTCCTCCTCCATCTCACTTTTATGTACCAGGTGCTGTGTTATGTACATAAAGGCTACCAGGATCTTCCACTGCCCTTATTACGTAGCACTCTGCTTCCGTAAGTTCTAGCCATCCACCCACCCCTCCCTCTTGCATCACAACCCCCTACCACACGGCCCCTTTGTCTCTCCTAAAGCTCTCTTCTTGCCGTATTGAAATCCTTCAAAGTGATTTGCTCTCTCCAGCCTTTGGGCTTTCACATGTGCTGTTCCCTCTGCCTGGAACACTCCTTGGCTAACTCTTACTCATCAGTACATCTCAACTGTAGCTTCCTCCAGGAAGCCCTCCCTGCCATTCTCTGGGTCTATGTTAGGCTTTCTTGCTAAGAGCTCCTTTGGCTGCCTGTATTCCTCTTTGAGATATGTATCCTCATGGTATCTTGTCATTATTTGTTTAATTATAAGGTCTGTGAAGGTCCTTGTTGAGGATACTATGCTGGGTCTAGGGATTTAATGGGGAACAAAACAGACAAAATCCCTGGCCTTCATGAAGCTCATGGTCCAGTGCAGGGGGTACAACAGGACTGTCTGTATTGTTCACCCTTCACGGAAATGTCACTAAAGTAAAGGTGTGGTTGAGTTTAAGCCTCAAAAGGCCCTGCCAGATAGATAGTATTATCCTGACTACAACCAAGAGCCCTTAGGTCATCCAGTTAGGGAGCTGCAGGACCAAGACTTAAACCCAGGTCCGACGGCCACCTGAGTTGCAGGATCTCCACAAACTGCTTCCTCCTTGCTCACCTTGCTCAGGCTTTGCCGGCCTCCTTGCTAGTTCTTAACGGGCCAGGCCTGCCCTTGCTCTGAGCCGCCATTCATGCTGTTCTCTCTGTCCGGAATACTCTTCCTGCTGATAACCTTAGGCTCACCCCCTCACCTCCTTCAAGTCTTTGCTTAGATGTCATTTTCTCAATAAACTCTTCCCAGATACAACTGCACACATGCGCGTGCACACACAGACACACACTCCTATGCCCCACCCCCATACTCCATATTTTACCTATGGTGTCTCCCCTTTACTAGAGTGTTAGTTCCCTGAAGGCAGGGATTTTGCCAATTGTTCATTGTCATAGCTCCAATGCCTATAATATGTGCTCAGTAAAGATTTGCTAGATGGATGGATGGGTGGATGAGCTTATGGATACAAGACACGCAGGGCTGAAAAAGGCTGGGTGCCTGCCCTTTTCGAAAAGCCTCAAAGTCCAGCCATGGGAGAGGGACTTTGTCATCTGGGTGGGAGGCATGTTCTAACAGAGGTGTGTACAGAGAAAACAACACCTCCAACACCTGTCCCCTCCCCACCTCCAGACGCAGCCCTCTCGGGAGACTCGCCCTTTCTCTGAACATGGAGGCTGTCAGTCTCTGGGCAGAGAGTGTGCCTCAATAGGCCCCACGGAGGGCGAGCTGGGAGGGGGCTGTGTGAGTCGGACCCCGACAGTCTCCCATCAGTTCTGGAGCATCCCCAGGGGAGCTAGGGAGAGGAAGGGCCATGAAAGCACAGGGTAGGGAGCCCCCCGCCCTAGCCCTATGATGGCGGCAGCTCTTGCAACCAGAGACCACAAAGGGCCATTCCCCAGGAGCCAGAATACTCACGACCAGCCCAAGAGCTCACCCCTGACCCACCAAGGTCCCTTGAGCAAGTCCCTTCTCTAAGCCCCAGTGTTTCCTCTCCTAGAAGATGAGACATTTTTATTGAAATACCATGTACATACAAAAGAGTACACACATCAACACTCAAGGATTTTCACAAAGTAAACATGTTCATATGACCAGTGTCGTGATCAAGCAATAACACCTTACCAGCTCCACAGAGGCCCCCTTGGGACTCTTCTCCGTTCTGGTCTCCCCCAAAGGTAAAGATTCTCCTGATTTTTAACACTGTAAGTAAAGTTTTACCTGATTTTTTTTTTGAAACTTGAGGATCCCCTTTCAACCTCTACAAAATGCTCTTTTGATTTCAAAAGTATCTGTGGTAGCCAGTCTCCAAGATGACCCCCAGCAGTGCTTGTCTGCTGGTATTCACACTCTTAATGTAGTCCCCTCTCACAATGAATCAGAGTGGTCTTTGCGACCAATACAGTATAGCAGAGGTGACAGCATATGGCTTCTGAGGCTAGGTCATAAAAGGCATTGTGGCTTCTGCCTTGCTCCACTGGATCACTAGCTTAGAGAAAGCTAGCTGCCATGTTGTGAGCCATCCTGTGGAGAGCTCCACATGAAGAGGAACTGAGGCCTCCCGGCCACAGCCAGCACCAACGTGCCAACATGTGAGTGCGCCATCTTGGAAACAGATCTCCCAACTCCAGTTAAGCTGGATGCAGGCCAGGCCAACATATGATTGTAGCCTCATGAGAACCCCTAAACCAGAACTGCTAGCCAAGCCACTCCTGAATTCCTGACCCATAGAAACTATGAAAGATACTAAAACTTTATTATGGTTTTAAGCTACTAATTGGGGGGGGGGGCGCTGAGTTTGTTCACAGCAATAGATAAGTAATGCAGTATTCATTAAGCAAATATCCAATGAGCCAAACCTCCTAGACTTTCAGTAGTCCTTTGCAGGAATCCTTTTAAAATTTATCTTCATGGTATCTACTCACACTTGAAAAAAGGGCCTTCATTGTGGTGCATGACAAAAACTTGGTTTAGGCTAAAGACTGTCATAACTTCAAGTACCCTCCATGGTCTGAGGCCCCTAGGACTGGGCCAGGGTGGGGAGCTATTGCTAACTCTCTTGGTTTCCATAGCTCTTTTCCTACTATAATTCTAGAATCAGAGACTTTCAGGTCTTTGGGGTCAAGCAGGCCTGTGTTCGTTCAAATCCTGGCTGCTCTTCTTCCAAGATCCTGTGTGACCTCAAACAAGTAGCTGTACTTCTCTGAATCCCAGTGTTCTTCATCAGAAAACTCGGACACCAGATGCCTTGTTCATAGGTTGTTGCATAAAGTGGAAATCACACGTGCCTCATAATTGCCACACTGGAAACACTCAAGGGGCACAGCCGGCCTTAGTGATGGCCAAACCACAACAGCGCAGCAGGCGCTCCCCAGGGTATCAGGTACTCCCAGGGATATCTTCCGGGGGTATTGGGGTATCGGGAATGAATGCTCCCCTCCCCTCTCACGGAGGCCGAGGCGTGGCCCCATGGGGCAGCCTCACATGCTGCTGCACACCCTTGGCACATCTGCGCCCCAACGACAAGTTTGAAGGGCCAGGTGAGCATATGGCCTCATGACAGAACTTGGCTGGAGACGGGTCTGCTTCCTCTCCCTCGTTAGTGTCGCCCAGGGGCCTGCGCCCTCCTTAGCAGAGGCCTGGGTAACGAAGGCCACAGCCTATTAATTGCAGTGACAGTGATAAAGGAAGGAGGGAGGCCGCTATTTGTCTTGCCCGTAACCTCTCGCATCATTCCAAGATGAATGAAAACTCATTTTCTGCTTTGATTCGGTCTAATTTCTCTGGGCCCCCTGGGCCTCATCGGGGGAAGGGACTCACAGCCCCTGCTGAGAAGGAATTGAGAAGCGGAGGAGGAGGGGTCAGAGGTCATGAGGGAGGAGGACAGGCTCCACTAGGGAACCGAGAGCTTGTGGGGGGCAGTGGTTGGAGCATTCATTTGGTAAGCATGGGCTAGCTGATTGGATTCACCATCCAGTCCCGTGGAGGAGGGAATCTGCTACCCATTGCATGGGTGGGGCAGGTGATGGCAGAGAGAATGTGGAATGTGGCTTGCACAAGGTCACACAGCTATGAGGACCACAGCAGGGCTTCAGTGGGGAGGGCCTGTCCAGAACCGTCACCAGCTCCGGTCATTCACCACATTGCCTCCCACCAGGATGAATGACTTCACTCAGTATAGAAGCCCCTTGGAGGGTAAATGACCATCCAGGTTGGGGAGCCACCACCCCACCTGTCCATCTTCCCCCAGAGGACAGGGAGAGGAGAGGGAGGGAAAAGAATGGAGGGTGGACCTTTTTCTCCATCAAGGAGCAAAGACTGGATAATAGCCTTGTGGGAATAGCCATTTTCTCTTTTGGAAGATAGAGGGAACAATGCCTGCCTCCTGGGACCACAGGCTGGCTGGAGGGCAGTGATGAGCATGTGTACTTTCTCTCTGTGGAAAGGCAGAGGGAGTCAGGAGCCCCCAGCAGTCTGAGCTGTGTTATCCCAGACTGGTTAACCTACCTGTGAGTCCCTGCACCTGCCCTGTCTGGTTGCTTACTGGATCACCAGGGTCCCCTCTGATGATCCTGGGGTTCCATGAGGCCCAGAGTAGGATGGCCTGTCTGCTAAGGTGTTCTGGCGGCCCCAGAGAGCTACATGGGCTTTGAAGGAGGTGGGAGGCACACCCTGGTCCGGTTCACAGTAGAAACTCAGCAAAGCGCGTTGAATGCACTTCATACAATATCCTCCCAGGGCTTTGGGGCCGAAGGTGGAAAGGTTGCAATTGGGAGGGAGTTTTAGGCCCTGTGATACATGAGTACAAATGTAGGCTCTGCAGTCAAGAGGTCTGTTGCGAATGCCAGCTCTGCTACTGATTGCTGTGTGATCCTAGGCAAGTTGCTTTGCCTCTCTGGACCTCATTTCCCTTATCTATAACATGTAATATGTATATGATATTACATATGATTATCAGTTAGCTCATGTAAAGTAGTGTTGGGTACAGGTCAGAGTCTGGGTGGTGCTCCCAGGGGCAGCAGCCAGAAAAGGCTGGTCTGGGGTCAGGATATATGTGAGAAGTGAGGCAGCTGACTCCACCTGTGCCCCAGATCTGAAGTGCAAATAGCCGTCCCTTCCCTCCTACTGCAGCTCCAGTTAGAACTGAGGGAGAGGAGTCCAGAGAAGACACATTCCTGCCTCTGTAGAATGACTATAGTCTGGCTTTGTCTCAAAGAGTTTGCAGGCAGAGCCCGCAGACCAAGGTCCCTTCCCGGCAGTCTGGGAAAAAGGAAGCAGTTAGAACCACCACCTAGCCTGGCATTCAAGGCCTTCACAGCTTGGTCCCACCTACTGTCTCTGCTCCTACCCCTTCCCACCCCTGTCCCAGTCTTACCCGTGCCTCCCACTACCTGATGAAGTGTATGCTATTGATGATCCCATTCTACAGACAGAAGGACAGAGACTCAGAGATGCTCATACCAGATGGTAGAGCTGGGATGCACAGCCATGTCTTGCTCATTCCAGAGCCCAGCCCTTAACAATTGCCCTGCAAAATACATAGGAAAAATGAAGTCAGTCAGGAACTGTAATAAAGTCATAAAAGGAACTTCTACAGAAAACCATTCATTTGCTGATATTTATCAAGCACCTACTAAGTGCTAGGCACTCAGAGATCATGATGATGAGAGTAACACCAGTGATAATAGTAATGTTAATGACAGTAATAATGTGAAAGCAGTTGCTAACATTTCCTGAGCTCCTACTATGTACTTGGCACTGAGCTTATGTACTTGGCTACTGAGTCCTTATAGTAGCCCTTATGCAGTTACTATTATTGTGACTTATTATAGATGAGTCAGCTGAGGCTCCGAGAGGCCAAATGTCCAAGGTCACAGTGATTTCATGCACCTGAGCGAGAATTTGAACCCTGGCCTGACTTTGAATAGCCACAATGATGGTGATAAGCGGTCTAGCATGTGTTGGGTACTTTTTATGTACCAAATGGTTTGCTAAACACTCAAAATAACATAAGCCTGAGGAGCAGTGACAAGTTGTAGACACATTAAGCCGATTCATTCATCTGCTTCCAAGCTTGCTGGGAGCTGCCTGTAGGGTTAGGCAGACCTGGGTTCGAATCCTGGTCCCTCCACTATCTTTGGGACTTGGATGTGTTACCATGTCCTTGTCTGTAGAATGGGAAAATCCTACCCAAATCACAGGATGGTTGTAAACATCTGGAACATACCTTATTGGTAGGATTTATTTTTTCTTTCACCAAATTGTGGGTGGGGACATGGCAGAGACACTTGGGGTTTCAGGTAAAGGGAGAATCTGAGACCCAAGAGAAGCAGGAGAGGGGGAAGGGAGGGAAGAGAAGGGAAAGAGAGAAACCAGGAAGGATAGGAAATTGAGGTAAGATAGAAGAAAAAAAAACAGAACCAAAAGATTGAGACAGTAAGGGACACAACAGAAATACAAAGATGCAGATAAAACACAGAAAGAACGAGAGAGAGGAAGAATGATCAGAAGCCACGAAGATGCCGCCACAGGGAAAGTGGGTCGGAAGGGAAGGGTCCCTCAAGCAGCTGGGCAAGGACAGAGACAAAGCTAACCCCCCTCAGCCCCCAGCTGAGCAAGGCTTTCAGCCCAGCTCCGCTGCTGAGAACGAAAAGCCTCTTCTCCCACATTCGAATGAATTTGATATTCAATCAATGAAGATTAACTTGCCCAAGGTAAGGGGGTTTTTACATCCATAAGGAAGTCAAATACGATTATGCAGATGAGAAAATTATCCTGAGATGAAGAGCGGCTCATATATGATAATTCTGTGCAAGGGGGACTCCCATGCTGATTAGCATATCTTTAAGACCAGACCGAGATGGTGGAGGCGAGGACCCAGAGATGGGCACTTGGGGATGCGCTGACCAGGATTCCCACTGGATGAAGTTGGCCCGAGACACTTGCTCCCTGATGGCCTTTTCTGGAAAAAAGGGTTTTGTCAGTAAGGCGCTGGCCAGTGAAGACCTTAATGAGAGCCTTGATCCTGCCGTGTCCATTGTGACTCCCTGGACCTCGGCTGGCTCTTCTCTCAAACGAGAGTGCCCCAGAGCAGGGCTTCTCAAGCTTCAAGATGAGTACAAATCACCTGGTGATCCTCTTAAGATGCAGATTCTGATTCAGTGGGTCTGGGTTGAGGGTCTGCATTCATAACAAGCTCCCAGGTGATGCTGAGCCTGTCGGTCCACAGGCCACACTTCAGAGGACCCGGCTCAGGGGTTCTGGTGACTATTCTAAAGTGTAGGCAGGGTTGAGCATTCCCAGTCTCCAGGGCACTTGGAGGCCACAGACCTGGGCTGGGGCCAGGGTGGGGGACATGGAAGAGGTGTGGAGGGATAGAAGATGGAGTGAGTAACCCAGAATGCGGAGGGGGAGGACAGTGCCCTTGGACTACCTGGGGAGCCTTGATGGTAACTGCTGAAAACAAGTGCTTATTATATCTAAGCCATATATGTGGGTGAATATATATATATATATATATATATATATTCTGTTTGGACCTTAAGTGGAGATATTATCATTTCCATTTGAAGTTAGGAAGATAGGAAGTTAGGCTCAGAGAAGCAAAGTGATTTGCCCAAATTTGAGTCAGGATTCAAACCCAGCTTGGTCTGACCCCCAAAGTCCAGGCTTTCCACCTAGCCATTGCCTCCCACCCCCTGGGTGACTTCACCCAAGGAAGTTCATGGCTGGACCCTGGGCCCTAATGCCTGATGAAGCCAGGGAGTCCCTCCCTACCCACTATGTCTGAACTAGGCCGACCTCACATAGTGGAGGCGAGTGAGCAAGGGCTTGGAAGCCAGGTGGTCCTGGGTTCAGATCCCATTTCATTAACTCTGTGATCTTGGGCAAGTCGTATTCCTCCTAAGAGTGTCAGGTAGGTTCCTCCTTGGCCAAAGAGGGAAGATAAGACCAACTTCCAGGGTTGCCAAGAGAAAGAGATGAGGTCAGGTAGCATGTGTGTGGCCTAGAGTTCAGACAGGGTAAATTTTCCCCTTACGAAGGGATGGATGGAGGCTGGCTAAGCCAAGGCTCAAGGATTCTAGAAGTCTTTACTCCCACCTTCAGGAGCCCAGAGCCCAGGCTCCTCTTCCATTTTGTTGGTGTGACACCAATGCCGACATTAACCCAGTACTTCCCAAAAAATGTGCCAGGGCCTGACCCAAGCCTTTCTGGGCCAGGACATCTTTGTGTCTGAGCAGAGTGTATGAGCGTGTGCGAGTGTGAGTATCTGTGTGTCTCTGAGTGTCTGTGTGCATGTCTATATATCTGTGTATCTGTGTGGGCCTACACCTCTCCAGCCTCTGCCGTAGGGCCCCACTAGGGCAGATCTCCTCGGCCCTCCCCAAGAAACTTGGAATGTGGCCCTCAGTACCAATCCCACAGCGGATGCCCCATTACCTGTTGGTGAGCAGGGATGGGGCCCTTGAATTTCCCTCTGTAAAGAGAGGCAGTGGGCCTGAGCCATCTCCAAGGAAACTTCCAGCATCAGCAGCCTTCCTTTGCTCTCCCCGGAATTTGCCCTACATGAGGGGCCAAATGGGGCTGAAACCCATTCCCAGATCTACTCACCAAGCAGAAGTGAGGCGTGCCCCAGTTCTCACCCTATCTATGTTTCTATCTCCATATTGCTCCCTGCCCAGCCAGGGCCAGCAAGGATGGGTGTGAGGAGAGACAGAGAAAGAAAGGGGAGGAATAGGGGTCTACAGAAATGGAAGCTGGAAGCTGCCTGCTGTGTTCACACTCACGTGTCTCTGTGAATGTGAACTTCTCTGTTAAGGTGTCTGTGAGTCTATATTGACTCTCTCTCTCCTGTCCATGTGTGCCGGGCACTTGTCTGGGCACCTGTGTACATGTCTCAGTGTATCATTGTGACTTTGTGCCTGTGCATGTTGTAGATTTCTGTGTGTCCCTTGCTCTGTGTGTGCCTACCTACCTTTGATGTATGGGTCGGGATATGTGTGTGTGAATCGGGAGGTGTCTCTGCGTACACATGTTTCTGAATGGGAGCATATAGTATATGCATATGTGCTTGTGTTCGCAGGTTTCAATGAGTGTGTGTCAGTACGTATGGGTGTGAGCGTGTGTCTGCAGTGTGGGTGTGCAGATCTGAATGTGTGTCCAGGTGAGTGTGTACTAGCGCCGAGGAAGACTATTTGGGGTAAATCAACACGTGTGTGTGTGCCTCTGTGTGTGTGCATCTGTTTGGATGCGCATCCAGGTGTACGGGGGTATAGGGATATGGGTGCCTATCAGTGCGGATGGCTGTAGCAGCTGTGTGTCTGGGTAGGTATGTATCAGTATGTGGGAGGGTATGAATGTGTGAGTGTGTGTCTGGGTGGACTTAATAGCTTGGAGGGTGAGTGTGTGCATGCCACCAAGTGGCACGCTTATCAGTTTATGTGGTGCACAGTATGAGTGTGTGTGTGTGTGTGTGTGGATGCTTGGGTTGTAGCAGTATGTGGGGGATGTACATCCTATGTGAGGCTGGCTGAGTGTATGGCAGTGCGTGGGATATGTATATTTGTGTGCATCCGTGTAGGTGTATCTGTATTTGCGGCGTGCGTGGATCTCTGTGTGGATCTGACGGGTGTGTTTCAGTATGTGGGGAGTGTGTATATCTGTGTATATCTGTGCACACTGTGAGAGTGTCTGCTTCTCAGCATCTGGAATGTAGGGGGTGTGTATCTTTGTGTCTGAGCAGGGTGTATGAGCCTGTGCGAGTGTGAGTATCTGTGTGTCTCTGAGCGTCTGTGTGCATGTCTATATATCTGTGTATCTGTGCGGGGCTACACCTCTCCAGCTTGGCTGGGCCCAGGCACTGTAAATCCATCAACTCCACATGATTTTGTCAATTCTGACAGCTAACTTCAACATGACGACAAATCTGGCCCCAGAGGATATTAAGCAAAGACACATGAGCCTATAATTTTCTGCTTCCACGTGTGAGATGCTATAATAATCAAAAGAAAATGAGTTTCTAACTACCCCAGCTCTTTGTGCTGTTGCCTTCATGCCGGCTGCACTAATTGAATCACCCGGCACCACTGTATCAATGGTAACTTGGGTATTGGGGGGTAATCAGGCGTGTGGGGGGGACCAGCTTGGAGAGGTGTGGGGCTTTTGTGAAGGTCCCATCTGCCTCATGCACCAAAGCCGCCCGCTGCCCGCCCGCATTTGGCTGGACAAGCGAGCGACCGAAGGGCAGCCCCTCACCCAGGGGAGGGCCTGGGAGGGGATGCCTGGGGCGGGGGGGCACCTGTACCCAGATGCTGTGGCTCAGGCCCCTCGGTCCCAGGAGGAGAACTGTGCGAAAATAAAAATCCAGACTTTGGAAATGGGCCTACCTGGGTTCACTCCCGGCTGAAGGCCCTTATGTCATTTGACCTCTGGGGCTTGGTTTCCTCATGTAGAAAATGGGGAGTGTGCAGGCAACCCCGTCTCCCTCACAGGAGCATTGCGAGAAGTGAGAGCACATGGATTAAGCTCTCCTAGCTGCCTCAAAGAGAGGAGGCACTTGGAAGTTGCCATCACCAAATGTTTACAGTGCTTTCCCACGCCTTAGCTGGCTATCTCGCCACCACACGAGCTAGGGCTCCGTATCTCAATTGGTATCTGAAGAAACAGGCTCAGAGAGGTTAAGTAACTTGGCCACCTGTGACACAGCTTTCTCTAAATACAGTTATGTGTGGCAATTTGAAGCAGGACGTGCATGTGTGTGCGTGTGTGTGTATGTGTGTGTGTGTGTGTGTGTGTTCAAAGAGGGAGGAAGAATCATTTTTGGTGGCTTCTGGAGGTCTTCCCACCAACAGTCCTGTGATTCAATAAAAATAATAGTTGCTCACCCTTGTACAGCACTCACCAAGGGCATTTACTGTGTATTAACTCACGTAACCCTCATACTGAGTTTACGAGGTACAAACGCAATTATCTGTTTCACAGATGAGACTAAAAGCACAGAGAGGCTGAGTAACTTGCCCAAGGTCACTTGGCTGGCAGGTGGTGAAACTGGGCTTCAAGCCTAGGAAGTCTGTCTCCACAGCCTTCATTTTTGTCTACCACCTGTTCTTCAAAGATCCAGGGGTACCCCCACACCGTCAACATCTTCTACACTGAGTCCGTCATTTGTCTCAGAGAAATACCCTTTCCGCTCATCCAAGGGACCATTCCTCTTGAAGTGAGCCTCTGGAGAGGAATTGAAATTCTCCCACCCCAACTCCATTGTGCACCCCCAATCAAGGTGGGAGATCGCCCCATGTTGCTGTCTACTTGTGCCTCACTTCCAATCAGAGAGCAAATTTCCACCAAGCAGCTGCTATGGTCCCTGGGCAGGGAACTGAGGGTTACAAAGAGGAAATTATAATTCCACATATTTGTACAGCACTTTACTAGTGCTTGCAAAGCTTAGAGCAGTAGAAAGAGCACAAGCTTTGGAGCCAGGTAGATCTGGGTTCTGATTTTGGCATTGTTCCTGACTGCCTGGGGGTCCTTGGGCTTGTTACTGAACATCCGCGACTTGATTTTCTCAACTACAAAATGGGAACAGTTTTCCCCCTAATATCAGGAACAAGGCAAGGATGTCTGTTCTTACCACTTATATCCCACGCTGTACTGGAGATCCTGGCCAGTGCAATAGGACAAGAAGAAATAAAAGACATATAGATTGGAAAGGAAAAAGAAAAACCACCTTTATTCACAGATATGATCATCCTCACAGAAAACCCAAAGAATCAACCCTCTCCCACACACACACACAAAAAAGCTACTAGAACTAATAACTGTAGTAAAGCTGATGGATTCAAAGTCAATTTACAAAAATGAATTGTATTTCCACATGCTAAACTATTGGAAACTGAAATTAAAATGGGGACATCACAAGATTGTTGAAAGGAATAAAATGAGGCCATTTTTATCTAGGAGTACCTAGCTTACCTACTTCCTGATAGCTTTCTTGAGAGGGAGAGAAAGAAAGAGGCTGGTAGAGAATCACACCCAATACCCATCCCCTCTTGTCTGTGCCAAAACCACTGGGAGGGAGTATTCCTGATATGTCCTTAGTAGATGTGCCAATTAGAAATCTTAGGGCTCCATAAACTACAAATTTGGGGAGCAGGGGCTGGGGAGGTGGCTCATCCAAATCTGGGGACTCCCTGGGAAGCATGTTGCTGTGAACACATGACCATTGTCCATCACATGGGCTGCTCAGAATAGGAACTGAGAGTCACAGCCTGTATGTATTCTCCCTTCCCCCCTCCACTTACCCTCCTCATCTTTCGATCATCCAGAAAGCACTGATTTGCAACAAAGTCTTTACAGAACTCTCTTGGACAAGCAGCAAAGTGCAGAAGGAAATTACATAGCACAGCAGACAGCAAAACTCTCTCAAAATCAGCGTGCCTGGCTGGCTCAGTCAGAGGGTATGTGGCTCTTGATCTCAGGGTTGTGAGTTCAAGCCCCACATTGGGTGCAAAGATTACTTTAAAATAAAATCCTAATAAATAAATAAATAAATACCTCTTTCAAAATCATCTTTAGTCTTGTATTTCCCTGAAGTCTAATAGGTTGCTACCCTCTCACACCCCTTTTCCCTTTCTCCTTTGTCTCTCCTAAAACTCTGGCTCTGCTTCCTCTTGCGGCCACCACTTGCCAAGTGGATCGATTCTATTCTGATCTAGCTTTTGCCACTGATGACTTTATGCTCTTTTTGAGTGGGAGGCTTCTTCACCTCCGTATCTGACTCTGTTCCCCTACTCAGCTCAAGGATGAGTGAGCATTCATTTGATGGGAGGATGGACAGAAAGGGGAAAGGAACGAGCAGTTATGCTTCACCTCCTGGCACTTTATCTTCTTTATTACCAGCCCACCCCCAGTAGTCTTGTGAAGTGGGTATACATGAATAGTCCCATTTTACTGATTTGGAGATTGAGGTCCACAAAGAAATTCACCTTGTTAAAGTCACCCAGAGAGTAATCAGCACAGGTAGGATTGGACTCTGGTCTGTATGGCTTCAAAACCTTTATGATGGGCAGGTGGAGGGAGAGGAGGAGAAGTTCAAATAGCCCCTGTGTGTTGGGGGGGAGGTAAGGGTGGAAAAAGAGACAGGTCACCGAGGCATAGTGAGGAAACAGCAACATGCAGATTGGCAGGTATCACCACTTTTGGAAAAGGCAGCAAAGACTGTATGTGTTTGCTTATTTTTGCAGAACAGATACCCAAGAATACCCGAGCATCTGGGGATGTTGGTTGCCTTTGCAATGGGAACTGGGGGCTGTGGGAGCCTCCCAGGGACCGTGCAAGCATGGGAGGGAGCCATTTCACTCTCCCTTTTATGTTTTTTGAAATTTGAATCATGTGAATATGTTAGCTATTCAAAACATAAGTTGTTCTTAAAAGAGAAGAAACAAATAAGTAAAAGAAAAAAGCATTCTGCAGTAACATTAAATTTCAAGATGAAACAGTGCCCAGACATTGCCGTGCACTTGAGGGAGCACGCAGTGGGTCGCCTCTGCCCTGGTGGAGAAGGGATGCGTGTTGGAGATCAGGGAAGAGAGCCCCTTGCGAGTCTGAGGTAGCAGTAAGGCCCTCTCAGCTCGCTGGCTCCCCAGACGCTCCGTCTCCAGTCTGATGGGTGAGGGGCTGGCAGAGGAGGAGAGGGTACAGAGAGACGTCGGAGATGGGATGGGACATTTGGGCAGTTGGGGCCGATTTGTCGCCATTTTCACGGGCAGACTTGGGAATTAAGTGGCATGAAATTGAGCACAGACCAGGTTCCCCCCAGAGACAGGGCAGCCCTCGCCCAGGAGGGGAGAATGCCGAGGGGGCGGGGTGGGAGGGGTGGCCTGGGCCACGCTCGGCTGCTTCTGGGTGCAGATGGAGGGAGAATGGAAGGGGGCTGAGCCAGCTCCTCCTCCCCAGCCCCTCCCCACCTTCCTGTCTCCTGACACGAGCAGAGGGTCTGCCAGACCCCAGCATCAGGCTGAGTCTGGGCTGACTCCCTTGGGCCCGAGAACCCCAGAGAGTCAAGGTTGGGGTGGCGACCCGGCCAGAGCCCCACTCGGTGGGTCTCTCAGACCCTTGGGCTTATCCTAGCATCTCTGCCGCCATTTTTGTTCAGTGCCCAGGAATGGGGACTAAGGAAGATAGAGGATCTGCCCCTGCTTCTTCTTTACTATTTCTGACTGGGACAAAGCATCAGTCAAGGAGCTAATGAGGGCCTGGGGTCCAGTTTGAGTTCCAATAGTGTGGCCTTGAGTGAGCCACTCATCCTCTTCTGAGCTTCCGTCTCCTTCTCTGTAAAATAATAGTGACACCCAGCATATCTATATGATGCTGACCACGTGCCTGGCACCGGTCTAAGAGTCTTGTACACTGTGTGCCAATTCATTTGATCTCAGAAATACCTTATCAGTAGTACAGTTATCAATCACACTCTCATTGTACTGATGAGAAAACAGATCATCTGGCCAGTGAAAGATGAATATGGGAGTTGCTGTTTACCATTCTACTACTTCAGGGAGTCAAGGGGAAGAGCAAATGAGACGGTGAACATTTTTAGTGCAACACATAGTCCACATGTAATCCGTGTTAGTCATTGTCATCCCTTTAGTGAGAAGCAGGGCGCTAGAATGCAGATCATCAGAACCGGAAGGAATGGTCCAGATCGTCTCATCTGCACTCTCATGGATTTGACACATGGAAATTGAACGCCCAGGGAAGGGAAGGGAAGTGACTTGCGCAAGGCCACACATCAGGAGGGGACTGGGCTAGGACTGAAGGAATCAGTGACCCAAGCCCTCACTCTTCAGGGTCCTGAGGACAGCCTCTGGGCTTTGGAGAGGGCAGCCGACTTTCCCTTCCCATGAGGAGAGGATCAGTCTGGAAATCTCAATCCCTGTGGGTCCTGTGGGCTCCAAGTCCCCCCTCCCCAGGTGGAGTGAGACCTGGCCCTGGTTCTGGTAAGAGTAAGGGGAGTAGACAGCCTTGGTCTGCCAACCTGGGCACCACCTCCTGGGCAGAGCTTTGCCCTACAATTAGGAAGGCTGTGTTTGCCTCAGCGCCAGGCCCAAAAAGCCCATGAAAGCCATGAGGAGCCCCGCAGGTGGCCAGGGGGAGGACAGACCCCATGGTGCTTAATGGGACCTAATCTCCGCCAGTGTTGTTGGAAATGAAAATGAAAAACAGCCGCGATTTTGTGGTTTAAAAATTAGCATGTGTGCCTACATCATAAGCCCCTGGCCTGCATTACCATACAGATTTATCCCAGGCCCAGCACGCGGCCAAAATATGTAATTACACACAGGCTTGGGGTGGAAAAGTTGCTCTCCTCTTCGCTATCTATAGAATATGGATTTTTTTAAATGAGAGAGAGATCTGGAATTTTGTGAGGGATGGGACGTCATGAGGGACGATGCCAGTGGTGGATTTGGGGAAAGGGAGGGTCTCGGCCACATCAGCTGTATGGGGGTCCGGGGGTGCACATGGATGTGCACATGGATGTGTGAACTTAAGAGTCATCTCCCTGGGCTAAGGGGGAAAGAAAGGAGTGAAAGGAAAGCCTTGGTATGAAAGTACTGCCGTCTCTATGCTTCAGGTCCCCATTCAGTGCTCTCACATCTATATTCTCACCTTTAATCTACACAGAAAACCTGAAAAGTCAGTGTCCTTATCCCCACTTGAAAGATGAGGAAACTGAGGCGAGTATTGGGTGAAGTCTAGGATTCCAACTAAAGACTCCAGAGTCTGTGCTCTTTCCAATATGCTACACATGGCCCCCAACTTCATTAGGCTCTCTTCACCTGACTGGTGACCACTGAGCTGAACTGAAGTCATTGGCAGAAGAATAGGGTGGTGGATGCAGGAAGCTGTGTCCGTTTTCAGCCATGAATACTGAAGGGGAATTGGGGTCTTCACATGGGGACTGACAGTAGGAAGAGAAAGAAAAGCAGAGATCCTAATGATTAGCACAAAAACTGACACACAGTAGATGTAACAAATGAATGGTTGATAGAATGGATGGACCCTGAAATAAAAAGCAGTATCTTTTATTCAGGGTTGGGTGGTGGAGAATGTCCAGATACTGAGAGAGAAGAATAAATCAACATCCTAATGTGGGATCAATGTCTCAATCCAGAGTTGGAGGGGAAAGGAGTCCACATTCCAATGTAGGGATCAATACCCCAGTGAAGGTTTGGTTGATCCATGTAATCTGGTAATCAGTGTCCCATGTGGGAATCAATGTCCCAATAGAGTCGGTTGAAAGGAATCAATGTCCCACCATAAGAATGGGGAAGGGAATCAACATCCCAATGTAGAGATCAATGCCTCAATTCAGAGTTGGTTGAAGGGAATCAATGTCCCAGTATCAGGATCAATGGGAAGCAATGATATACAACAATGGGTGTGACAGTCAGTGTCCCAATGTGAGATCAATGATAGCCAAAGTCCCACTATCAGAATGGATAGGGTTCATGTCCCAATGTACACACCAGCTTGCCAATATTGGAGAACAGTAGGGTACCTATCCATGTCCTCTAAGCTTCCCTAGGTGGCTTTTACTTCTCTTATTTGATCCAAAGTTACAGTTCCCGGACTCCCTTGCTCTTTCAACCCTCTGGCTAAGTCCTCCACTGCAGAAAAATGTGGGATGGGGGTACGTGTTCTGCCTGTAACAGGGCCCAGTCTGGTTATCCACAGCAGTTTTCCTTGGAGGACTCCTGTTTCCTATCCTGTCTCTGGAGTATTCCAGCCCAGAAGAGGCTACTTACTCTCTGGGGATTATTTCCTGCAGAGCGACCAGGCCTCAGGAGCCCCCCAGGCTGAGCCCAAACCCATAGCAGATGAGATATAGTCACAACTAGTCAATTCTTGCCTGATTGGTCAGATACATGTCTAAAAACCAGTTATTCGTGTTATTCAACATTGTATTTGTCGTTTATATTTGTCATTATATTTGAACGATTGCTTCCCCCATTTTACAGATGAGAACAGTGAGGCCACAGAGGAGTGGCAGAGATAGAACTACAAGTCTGATTTCCTGCCTGCTGGCTCAGCCCTTTTCCAGCTGCATTAGGTTGACATGACAGAATCCCCCCATCCCCTGCCAACACCACCACGCCCTGACATAGGTGGGTTCTGGGAGTTTATCACACAATTTGGGCAAAGCTCCCCAGCCTAAACCTTCACCTTCCTGCATCGTCCCCATCACCTTCCAATTCCCAGAAGCTGGGGGTCAGGAGGAAGGCCCCTGTTGCTTTCCAGAGTTGGAGATGGAGACAGAGGGAGAGATGGGTAAACCCCCATCTTCAGCCGCCACAGGGGCTAAAGGGGAGGGTGTGATTTTTCTCTCACTCAGACAAAAGCCTGGCCGTAGCATCTGTCGGCCGACTCTTGTGTCTCGCAGCTGCTCAACAGTCAGACCCAAGGCAGGTGCCAGTTTGGGGAGGGAGGGGACATGGACGCAGGCACTCACACCCCACTTCCTCCTCCTCCACACGCGCCCCTGCACATGCAATGCCTCCTGGTGCCCATCCCACCCTAGTAAGCCCACCCTGTACCTCTAAGACCCAGCACTTTAGGGACAGGACCCCCATCCCACATGGCCCCACTGCCCTTCCCCCATTTACTTGTGCTGCCAAGCCTGCTGCCGACGCCCTTGGGCACCTTTGCCCGGCCAAGGAGGAGTTAGGAGGAGGGGGTGTCTGGCAGGAGACGGGACCCTTGTGCCTGATGGGATGTCTCTCACTTAAGCTTCTCTCACTGGGGCCAGAGGGCTTTCTGGGACCTCCTAGGGGGTTGGAGGCTCTAGTTCTTCAGATTTGGGTTGCGGGGGAGAGCGGAGACCAGATACCCAAGCTCACAGAGATGGGCAGACACTGATGGTAAGAGAGAGAGGGAGAGGGTGGTGTCTTGTCAGGCTAAGCAAAAAGAGCAGAGGGTGTGTGCGTCTCCATGTGAAAGTTACCCATGTGAGAACACACCCAGACAAACAGGCAGGTGTGTCCATGCACGTCTTTGCCCCCATACATGTGTGCATGCACACACACACGCACATACACACACAGAGCCATGTGACAAGTTGGAAGAGTGTTTCAAATGTCCGAACACTCAGAACTCTGTGGTTCAAATGTTTTCAAAACATGTGTTCAATGTTTTCAAAAACATTTATTTATTTGTATACTTTATTTAAATTGCATTACCACCTGCACTCCTTCTGGAAGGAAAAATTTTAAGGCAGCTGAGCCTCCTCCATTTAGGCAACTAATTGTAAAATCTGTTTTATTGTCCACATATATTTTTTTTAATTCTATGGGCAGAGGAGAATGTGGTAAGGGCAGCGGGGAAGGGGAGTGGTGAGGGGTTGCCCTGTTAAGAAGATGATGCAGGAGGAAAAGAGCATTTCCGTGAAAGCCGCTTGGAGGGGGAAAAATGTATAAATTTTATACAGAGATGCTTCTGGGCCCCTCCCCGGTGTGGTCCTCTTGACCTCTTCCTCCCCGCTCCCAATCTCCCTGCTGCCTCCCTCTTTTCCTCCCTGCCTACCCAGGCTTCTCCTTCTTCCCTCCCTTGCTCCCTCCCTCCCTTGCAGCCCCCACCCCTCCCCAGGGCCCCCTCCTCAGATGCAATCCCCCTGCTGTAATTTCTGGGGGAATTGCTTCATCTCGGGTGCAGATATATTTGTGTCAAGGTGCAGCTGCACAGATAGCCTTCCTCTATGCATAGTAAGAGGGTTTCAGAGAGAGAGGTTGTGCCCAGAGCAAGGCCTTATCAGAGCAAGCTGCCTGCCATTTATCTGATTCCCCATCAAATAGGAAAACGGGCCTCAGGCTGCTGCTTCCACTTTCCTTGGGAAAGCCATGGGGGGAATAATAATTTACTCCAATCTTTTTGTTTCCAGCGCTCACCTTCAGCCTGACACAGCCCAGGGTCTCTCTACCACCTCCTGCACCCAGGAACGCCAGCCTCAGAGTACAGAGTTGAACCCCAGCCCCCAAGGGCCCACCTCGGGACACCCCCCCCCCAGAAATGCCCTTGCTGGTTGAGTGGACCTTCATAATAGATTGGCACGAGCTGGAGAAGATACCCTTTGGCATCAGGGAGTGTAGACGCAGGGGTGGAGAGGCAGGGCCCCAGCGGGGAGTGGGGGAGGCTTGGCCCGGCTGCAGGGGGCCTGGCTCCCTTCCCAGCCCCCACACATATGCAGATCCCCCATGAACGCTCACTGTGTGTGTGTGTGTGTGTGTGTATACACGTGCATTTGTCAGACTTGACCCTTTAAGCATCCTTGTAGGAGGACCCATCGGTGCCTTCATCTGTGTGTGTCTGTCCATCTGGCTCTCTGTGTCTGTGGTGGAGATGCATGGAAGACCGGGGGCAGTTTCTGTTCTGTGTCACAGACTCTGACCTCCCACCTCGGTTCACAATTCCAATGGCCAAGAACAAGCCCAAGACAGGATGACAGGGACTGTCTGAAAGCGGGTGAGCAGTGGGTGAGGGAGGGGTCCAAGTGGGGCCTGGCAACAGTCATCTTGCCTCACCCTCCCTAGTGGAGCTTCTCCGGGGGCAGCCGGCAGCCCATCTGGTGCAGGAGCCGCAGAGAGGTGGGGCGGGGGGGTCTCCCCACAGGCCAGCCATAAATCACAGTTATGTGGCCAGGGGGCAGGGAGGGGGGTGGCGGGGGCCAGCGGCCAGCCGCAGCAGCACACGCGGGACAGGGCAGAGAGGCCAGGGTCAGGTGCAGCTGTAAATTGTCACCTAAATGCTTGCAAGCAAAGGCTAATCAGGGCGCTGTGACAGAACACACCTGGCCCTGCCCAGCCCCAGTGGTCACGCTTACATCTGTGCAAGCACGTACACACTCACAGATACAAAAACACACTTGGACATGTTCCGCGCCCAGAGCTGTGCACGCAGTGTCACACCCATACCTGGAGTCACAAAGACACATGTGCATGCCAACCTTACTGCTGCCATGTGCGTGTGCACACACACACACACACACACACACACAGGCATCTCTGCACCCACTCATGTTCACTCAGACCCAGGGACACAAAGATCTAGCTAATACGCCTCAACATATGCACACACACACAGATGGGGATGCAAAGCTATGGGCGGGTGTACAGCACAGAGAGCAAGTGCAGCTTGGAGGGCAAACCCCCTGCAGGACGGACATAAGAGCGAAAGGAGGTAGACACATAGGGCACCTGGGTGGCTCAGTCAGTTGAGGAGCTGACTTCGGCTCAAGTCACGATCTCATGCGGTTTGTGAGTTCGAGCCCTGCGTCAGGCTCTGTGCCAACAGCTCGGAGCCTGCTTGGGATTCTGTCTCCCTCTCTCCCTGCCCCTCCCCCGTTCGTGCTCTGTTTCTGTCTCTCTCAAAAATAAGCATTTAAAAACTAATGTAAAGAGGTAGACATGCTTAGTGGAGCCATGCCGCCCCCAGCCCCAGAACCCCAGTGCCTGGATTCTCCTCCCAGCCTCTCAGCCGTCACTGCTGCTTCTAGAAGTTCAGCCCTCATCTGTCAAGAGCTCACACCCTTGTTTGACCTCTCCCTGCACCCATGCAGCAGCGGCATTTATTAAACACCTACTCTGTGTCAGGCAGAGCCTAATATGCTAGGCTTTCGCAATAGGATCCCTGCCTTCAAACTTAAAACGTAGCAGAGAAGACGGACAAATGGGCAATTACAGCACTCAGGGACTCTTGCTATGAGAGAGGCTGGCCCAGGGCAGTGGAGGTACAGAGTGGGGGCATCCAATCCAGTGTGGAGGGGGAGAAGGAAGGCTTTCTGGAGCAAGCTCTGTCCTGGCTGGGGCCCAATGACAGGCAGGAGCTGGCCAGGTAGAGAAGTAGAACGAGAAAAGGATGTGCCCAACCCCACCAGGGAACGTCAGTGGTAGAGGGTAAGTGCCGAGGGGACGTAATGGGCCCTTGACCTTGTGGTGGTGCACCCCGTAAGGTGTTCACCTTGGAGCCTTAATGCCAGCAATGACACCCACTGCACTCCCTCACCTGGACCCAGGAGGGAACTAAAAGCTGGACCCAGCCTTCCCAGCAGGTGCCACAATCGACTTGTGTACAGGGTGAGTGTGAGCGTGAGGGGGCTCACGAGGAGGACTGAGGGCAGTGCCTGCTAAGCTTGAGGACAAGGACATTGAGCCTCCTTGCTCAGGCCCCCTGGTTCTACTCAGATTCCTTCTCCACTCTGGAGCCTTTTCAGACCTGCTCAGTGTTCCTCTCTGAGTTCCACAGAGCCCTTCCTGCGACCGGGGGTGGTGCAGACGGGGGTTTAAAAGCAGGGCTCTGGAGGCCCCATTCTCAGTCTAACCAATGATCTGCTTGCCCTGTTGGACTCCCAAACAGGACTTCATTTGAACCAAGGACTCCAGGTGTGAAAAACGTTAATCCGTAAGACAAGAATCAAAGTCAGCTTGGCATTCAGAACCCTCCCCAACCTCTCCCTGCCCAGCCGCACTCCTGTGACTCAGTCTCCTGGTTCCCCCCGCCCACCACACCACTGTACTCCCCCATGCTTGCCAGCCCTTCCGCGCGCACCAGCTCCGTTCTCTCTCCTGTCCAGCCATACTCCAACTCATCATTTTTATTTTCAAACTTTTGAGTGCTGGCAACATCGCCGTAGACACATTATCTCGTTTTGTCTCCTTTATAAAATTCTGCAAGGTGTAGCCTCATTTTACAAGTGAGGAAACAGAGCTTAAGCGATCTGCTCAAGGTCACGTCACCTTGAGAATGCTACGGGAAAGGTCATTCTAGGTCCAACCTGAGCCTCCAGGCCCGGGATCCAACCCCCTCTCTTCCCTCCCGCCCCACAATGACAGTGGAGCAGGGGCCTTCTGGCCTCATTCTTGCACCAAGGCCACAGTAGTGGCCAGGAGAGGAGGAGGGAGAAGAGGATCCAGGCATCTTTGGAAGCAGAGAGAGGGGCAGGGAGTCCTAGCTGAGGACTGGAGACCCCAGGGCAGTTGTTGCGGAAAAACAGTGCTTCCGGGCCACACGTTCGGAAGTGGAGGCCATGACCGGTTACCTCTTCTTCAGGGGTAAGTGTCTTGTCTCCTCCCTTGTTGGGGGCCTCCTGAAGTCAGGCATCAGTGCCTCAGGGAAGCAGAACAGGAGAGAAGAGAGCAAAGCTCTGGGCTTTCGGCCAGGCTTCTGAACTTCTTAGAGCCTCAGTTTTCCCATCTCCTAAACAGGGATGATGGTATCTGCCCAACACTGTAGAGAGAATTAAATGTGGCCGCGCCAGGAGCCTGAACATGGTACACCTTCCACAAATGCGGGAGGCTTGCTCCCACCCTGAGACCTCAGGGTGGACTACGTGCTTCCGGATTGATGGGGGTGGCTGGAGGTGGGTCACCGGGACTGCAGAGGGCCTCTGTTCTGGGCCTGGCGTGCAGGTGACGGTGACGTGGCGGGGCGGGGTGAGGGGCCAGCGGCTCATTTTCCTCCTCCCTCCCCGCTGGCGAGCCTCTCTTACTCCGGCAAAGTAGCAGCCCCCTCAGAGTTTAAGCAGATAAAGAAGATCAGGAACACCAGGGCCGCCATTTTCTGGAGGAACTCAAGCTTGTTAAATGTCTGTCCCCCTGTGTCGGGCTGCCCCGCTGCCCACCCCAAAGCCGGACGGAGGCCTCTGGTGCCCCTCACGGACCACCGTGAGTGGGGCCAGGGCTCCCCATCACCAACGCAGACGGTGACCTGATCCAAATTGGCAGGCAAAGGATGTAGCAGTCGATATGGATTAGAAAGAAGGGCCTCCCCTGGCCTGGGACCTGGGGCCTGGGGCCCCCACTGCTCAGCTTCTTTGCCAAAGAAGCCAGCTTGGCAGGCAGCCAGTGGGCGCCCAGGGCGGGGCTACAGCCTCAGTCCACAGCTTCACCCTGCCACAGAGCCCTGAAGAGCTGAGGGCATCAAATGGGCAGAGGTGTGTAGAGAGGGGGAAGGAAGACAAGGAGGGGTAGGGGAGCGGAGAGGCGGGCAGCTGAGCCTCAGGCCCGACTGGCTTCACACCCCCCAGCCAAGCGAGTTTTCTTAGTGTTGAGAAAATGGTCAGCAGCTTGTCACAGTCCACTGACTCCAAACAGCTCTCTGGAAACATTGTTGAATTTAAATCCAAACATAGAGATACCCACATACATGCCTGTCACTCCTCCTGCCCCTTCCTCAAACACAAACATAGTTATCTCAGGGCTACATACACAGTATGTGATTCAATTCAGTCCAAAAGCATTTATTGAGCGTGTCCAGGCGCTGCAACTACAAACGGCCTCATGCCCTAAAGGAACATATATTCTGAGAGGAGGGACAAACGTGGAAAGAGGTCATTATAGGGCAGGGGAACAGGTGCAGTTACAGGAATACAAGCCATGTACCGAGGAAAAGAGCAATTAACTCCAGGGTCAAAGGAGGGCACTTTCTCAGCAGGGTTTTTAAGGATGAATAGGAGTTTACCAAGTGGACAGAATGGCAAAGAGATCATCATGATTGCCTGCCTCCTGTCGTCTCTGACCACACATTGCACTTATCGTTTTGCTGACTATGCACTCTCCATTACATGTTTCTCTTACTCCCTAGTCTCTACACTGCTCCAATTGCCTGAAATGTTCTTTCCCTCCTTCCCATGACTATTCCCTATTTAACCTTTGAGACTTGCCTTAAAGAACTATCCTTTCCTCTGAGAGAGCTACAGCCCCCTTCTAGATGTTGCCATAGTGTCCTATGCCTCCCCTTTCCTAGTTCTCAACACACTTGCATGCGCTTGTTTGTTCCATGAGGGCAAGGACTTGTGCTACCTACAGCATCAGAGACAGTACCTGACACATTTCAGGAGCTCGTCAGATGAGTGTGTGGATTGATTATTTGGATGGATGGATGGATGGATGGATTGACAGACAGACAGATGGATGATTTATTCCAGGAGCTACAAGTAAATGAGAATGTAGGGCTGCAGAGGTAGGCAGAGTACAAAGGGGTGAGATGATGGTGGGAGAATCGTGGGAGATGGAAGGGAAGAGGCGAGCAGGAGTGGGAACGTGGAAGCCATGCCTACTGCACGCTGATGTACAGAGTGAACTCTAGAACATTATCAGTACAAGACCCCTTTGAGATAACATAGTCGTAACCTTCATTTTATAAATGAGAAAGCTGAGGTCCAGAGAGGTGGGGTTTAAACCACTCAGAGGATGAATCAATGACTTTGCTGGGATTATACCCCCAGGCTTGAGCTCCTGGTCCAGGGCACCCACAGACTCCTATACCCAATGGAGAGGTGCGGAGGTGATGAGACCGCCTCACGCACACACAGCACTGTACCCATCAGAGCAAGTGCTTGAAACACAGCTCAGGTCCAATCCCTGTGGTCAGAAGGATGGGGCAGGATGGTCGGGACCTCGCGTACACGCCGGAGAGCAGGAGAAGTCAAGGCACAGGACTGACAGCTCATTAAGTGACCTGGGAAGAGGGGGTCAGTACTCCAAAGGAAAGGGGTGCTGCTACCAGACGAACAGGGAAGCAGTACCATCATTGTCCTGGACAGCTGGGGCCTATTAGAAAGGGTACTTAGAAATAATAATAATGACAACAGTAATGGTAGTTTCCAGTATGCCATGCAAATCCCCTGCATGCACTGTCTCACTTAATCTCATTTAAACCTACTCAGCTTTGAGTCCCAGTTCTGTGACTTACCAGACCCTGGGCCTGTCACTGAACCCTTCCGACACTCTCCCTGTCTCTAAATTGGGAAGAACACAGCCCATCTTCCAGGAGCTGTTGGGGGGTTCTCTGTCAACTGTGAACAACGTGTGTGATGTTGGGGGTAGCAGAGGTTCACGGTACTGCTTGTGCATTGATCCCAAGTGGAGACAAGAACAGGGAGAGGGTTTGAACCAACCAGAAGGTGTTCAAGGCCAAGAAAGCAGCAGGCTGGCTTCTAGTCTGACTTGGCAGGAGGAACATGTCCACCCAGGGCACAGGAAGCTCTGTTCTGGGACCCCCCTGGCCTGGCCACTCTCCTCCCCTCCCAGAAAAAGGGGGTGAAAAGAGGAGTTAATGGATGACAGGGCTGGTCAGGAAGAAGAGAGGATTTTTCATCTTAAAATGTTCTGAAATAATTCATATTTGCTTTGCAGGACGGCATTGTATGCTTGTCAGCACTGTAATAACTTCTGGGCCTTTATTTATTGTTTTGCCTTAATGATTTCGTGTTGCTCTGGCGTGGAGAATTCGCAGTGTCTTGTAACACATAATGGCAGAGAAGGCCCAGGCCGTGGCAGGCCCTGGTGGAAGGGGGGTCATGCTCCCCACCCAGACCCTGCCCACCCCCTGGAGACGGCAGAGCCTAGAGCAGGAGACAGCAGTGGGCAAGCTCTGTGGAAGGTGCTTTATCCTGGAGGGCCAATTCTCACAACACCCCGTGGAGCTGACCCTTTGATCCCATTTTACAGAAGTGAAAACTGAGCCTTTGAGAGATCGCAAGACTTGCCACCTGTCTTTGCGTGAGCAAGCTAAGATTCAAACACAGGCCTGGGGGTGCCTGGCTGGCTCAGGCGGTGGAGCGTATGACTCTTGATCTCGGGGGTGTCCATTTGAGCCCCATGTTGGCTGGAGAGATTACTTAAAAATAAAATCTTTAAAAATAATAATAAAATAAACACAGGTCTGTTGTATTTCAGCCTTCTGGATACGGGGCGGTGGGTGGGGGGTGGTGGTCTCCAAATGTGGTGTGTGTAGGACTAACCAACCTGGGGAGAATCTCTAAAATACAGGTTCTTAGGACCCAACTCTGGAGATTGGGCTTGAGTAGGTCTAACACGGTGCCTGAGGCTGTGTATTTACCCAGCCGCCCAGATGAATCGCAGCCACGTTTGGAGACTCAACTGGTGACTGAGGCCACACTAGTCACACACTTGGCCCCTGTTCCTCAAGAGTTGTGGTCCCACAATTGGCCATCTTTCGCACAAACGCCCTGTCAGCCACTCTCCTGTGTGCCTGTCGTACCCCATCCTGCATCATTGAGAGCTTGGACTCCCCACCAGACCTCTGGCCCCTTCAGTGAAGCCAGGAAAGGAAGGGAGGGGAGGGAGGGGAGGCTTTCTTGGTTGCCATGGTGATTCTCCACCTCCCAGTCTGTGGGGGGAAGGCAGTTTCATTGTGAGCCTCCAGCCAAGGCCTGGAGGGAAGCAAGCTGTCCTGGGCAGGGAGGAGGCAGAGGGGTGGGAACAGGACTCTAGTCGCTGGGGAGAGGGAAGAGAGGAAGGAGGGGTGGGGAACAGGGCTGCGGACCCCAGGCCCAGGGCCGGAGCAGAGAGCCAGCCCCTCCAGATGCTGGGGCCGCCAGCCTTCAGCCAGGGGGTGGAGAGGGGTGTGTGCAGAAGCTGAGGCTGACAGCGCCTGATGCTTTCTGAGCCCAGAGCTGGCAGGAGCCCCCGGGCAGGTGGTGGCAGAGATGCAGGGACGGAGAGACAGCCAGAGGCTGGCACAGACCAGAGTCAGAGCCCCAGGGCTGGGAAGACCAGGGCTCCGAAAGCAAACAGGAGATATGGAAAAATAAAAGTGGCAGAACCCTTCACAGACCCCGGACTGTAGCCCACTCCCACCCCGAGCAGGGCCGGAGCTGGCACAGCCTGGGATCCCAGCCTGCTGGGCTGGGCTGGGCTGGGCTGGGCTGGCAGGCCGGATGGCACAGACTGTGGCAGAGGCAGATGGAGCGAGGAGGGGGCCTGACCCCCAGCCCACCAGGGAATAGCTGGGATTGTCTGTTCTTTGGAGCCCTCCCACTGCCCGCCCCCCAAACCTCCCGCCTCTGGGAGCATGGCTAGGGAAACGGGAAAGAAAGAAGCCACATTTCCGAGCCAGTGTCTCTACCTCCTCCTGCTCCCTTTGGCTCGCTTTCCCTGCCTATGGCATGCACTGCCTGTGCCCAGCCTGGCTCTGGCAAAGACCAGGATGTTGTGGGTTGCGGGGGGGGGGGGCGGCGGGGGGGGGAAGCTCAATGTGAGGGAGAGAGGGGAGGAGGGAGAGAAGCTGGGAGCTGAGCAAAGAGTCTTGGTGGGTGCCATTCCCCTCCCCACCATTTGTTAAGCCAGCATTTACTTTGTGCCCCGCTCCATTGAGCACTTTGCCTGTATTCACTCATTCAGCCCTCAAGAAACTGAGGCAGAGAGAGGTTCCATGGCCTGCCCAAGTCCACAAGCTAGGGATCGGCAGAAGGAGGGCTCCACCCAGGAGAGGTTCGCGTTCATGCTCTTAGCCCCCACACTCGACTGCCTTTCGCCCTTCCCCCACATTTTTAGTCTTTAAACGTCTTTTTCCTTTTTTGCCCCATCTTTTCTCAGATTTTCTCTGCCCAGCCTTTATTCCTTCTGACAGCGTGCTCTAGTCTACCCAGGCCAACACTATTGTGTGAATGGCCGTATGCAAACGTACACGTGTGTGAACACGTGGACGCTCACGTGGACACTCCCATGCATGACCCCTGGGGAGCCCGCAGGCATGTGAGTGGACACACACACCTCTACACAATAAGCACACACATCCAGGTGTCTGTGTACCTGTGCACAGTCCATTCACGTGTGTATCCACCATATACACCACGCCCTGGGTGGGTCTCGACTTCTCACAGAGCGTTAACTGTGGCAAAATAATCCCAAACAATGGTGGAGCCAAAAAAAATCTGTTTGGCTTTGCAATAAAGTGCTGCTTGGCATATGGGGTTTTTGGCAATCCATTTACCTTTCTAGGTTTAGTTTGGGCTGATGTGACTTCCTGAACGTCTGTGGCTTGGCAGCCCTGGGTTCTGGGTAATCAGCCCCTGAGAACCTGCCAGATGCCAGGCCTACAGCCTACCAGACACTCTCTTGAGTCCTCACAGCAGCACATGAGGCAGGCCTTGATGTTCCCATATCATAGGTGAGGACCCTGAGGTTCATAGAATTGCCATTTGCACAGTCACAGAGAGAGTGAGGACTCGAACCCCAGGGCAGCCTGAGGGTCTGTAAAGCTTGAGTGCCTGCAGGTGGGTTGGTGAGCCAGACATGTGACTTGCCAGGCGTGCCTCATCCGTCTGGAATGTGGCTGCCTCACCGTCTGGTCACGTCTGGGCCCCTCTTCTGCGGCCAGGCTGGTGGGCGTGGATGGGCTGCCGTGGGTTCATGCTGAGCCGCTCTCCAGAAGGCCCCACACAGGCCATGCGCAAGTAGGTCTGCAAAAGGCTTTTCCCTGGTGATGACGAGGATGATAATGATGGCTCAGACGATACAAAGACCAGACAGACTTACCCACCCCCTAGACTTAGGGCTATGCATTCCTTCAGCATTTCTTGAATACCTATTATGTGCCTGACATTTCACTGGAGTCTGAGGACAATACAAACAGGAATCAAACTTGAACTCTGCCTTCCTTCCAATAGCGTAGAACAGTTTTCAGGTATGGAAATAGCTTTCATATAAGGCTAAAAGAAACCTAAATGCTGTAAGAGAGATGTAGATAAAAAGTGAGAGACCACTTCCAGCTTGAGACATCAAGGAAGAGCGCCTGGAGGAAGAGGTGTGTGATGAGTCTTAAAGAGTGGGGATGATTTGCAGCTGTGAAGGAGAGGGGTTCTTGATTTCCCAATAAGCATAGTCCAAGGTGCAACTGGAATGCTGGCAGGTGCATTGAAAGAGCATTTTTCGTGTGAAGGCTGTGTCAGATGACAGCAGGTCCTGAGACCCAGGACAGGGAGTTTGGACTTTTATAGACAATAGGGAGCCGTCAAAGATTATTGAGCAAGGGAAGGCCTCGCGAGCTGTGTTCATTTAGGAAGACTAAACCACAGTCGTGAGCAAAGGAAATTGGAATTGTACGTGCGTGCATGCATACACATACACGTACATCCTTGGAGATGTGCAGATACGCGCATGCACGAGTGTAGAGGCCCAAAAGCACAGGGTTCATTCCTGAGCCTGGCTCAAGGAATTTAAATTTTGAATTGTATTTATTGATTTGAATAGGTAGTACACTTGCCTGACCTAAAATTCAAAGGAATCTCAGTGAATAAACGGAAAAAGTAAAGCTACTCCCAACACCATGTACCACAACCCCAGTTCCTCTATCCAAAAGCAAGCACAGTGGCCACTTTGGGAACTTAATTCCAGAGATGTTCTATACATAGACAAGCAAATATCCAGGTGTGTTCTTATTACATACGTTGTACTGCACCCTGATTTTCTCACATACTAGGATTAATATCTTGGAGGTCCATACACATCAACACATGGAGAGGTGCCTGGATCTTTTTAACAGCAGTATTATATTCCATAATCATTGGACACTTACATTATTTCTGGGTTTTGGCTCTCACCGAAAATTTTGCAATAAATAACTTTGAATATATGTCATTTTACATACTCATTCGTTCATTCATTCATTAAACAGCTATTTATTGAGTACCACTATGTACTGGGCAGCAATCCAGGTGGCAAATATAGAAAAGGGAACAAAACAGGCAAAATATCCTGGCCTTGTCGAGTATGCTTTCCGATGTGCATGTGTAAGTAAATCTGCAGGACACATTCCTAGAGGTGGAATCCCAAATCAGAATCTCCCTGCATTTTTAAATTTTAGTAGATAAAGCCACATTTCCCCCCAGAGAGGTCGTCCCAGGTTTTACCCCTGCAATGTAGGAGGAGAGTGTCTGTTTCCTCACCCTTTACTGACAAAACATTATCACGTTTTTTTATCTCTGCCAATGTGACATGTTAAAAGTTTGCATTTCTCTTATGATTAATGAAATTAAACATCTTTTGATATATTTAGCAACAATTTTCAGGTCCTTTTCTATCAATTATCTATCCTTTGCTCCTATTTCTTTTAGGTTGTGGATCTTTCTCATATTGATTTGTGGATTCTCTATATCTGTTAAGGAAATTAGCCTATGATATGAGTTACAAATAATTTTTCCCTAGCCTGTCATTTGTAGTTGGACTTGTTTACAGTGTTTTTTTTCTTTTTGCAGACTTTTTTTAATGTAAAATAAAATTTAAGAAGAATTCTGCTCATTCCCAGCTTTGTCTTCCATGGTGAAATGCTTGCTAGGGTTGAGAGAGATACAGGTCCCAATAACATGATCTTGGGTTCCAACCTGGATTCTTTCTTTAATTATTATTAAGTTTATTTATTTACCTTGAGAATGAGAGAATGCACAGAAGGGGTAGAGAGAGAGGGAGGGAGAGAGAGAACCCCAAGCAGGTGCTGTCAGCACAGAGCCTGATGCAGGGCTTGAACACACGAACCGTGAGATCATGACCTGAGCTGAAACCAAGAGTCAGACACTTAACCAACCCAGCTGCCCAGGCGCCCCCCAACCGGATTTTAATAGAAGTACAGGTTCTAGGCAAAGGAAGGTTATAGACTATCCTGTTCTGATGCTCCATCTCAGGAGGTCTTTGGACAAAGGGGAACAAGCTTAGAGGAGGGTAACAAAGAAGGTGAATGGGCTTGAACTTAAGTCACGGTGATGGTGATGGGGCTGTGTCTGCAGGCCTGAGGCAGATCATCATCTATGAATATCTTCTTGGGCAATGGGCCTGGCTGCATGATGCAGAACAAGGCTCTATAATGGGAGTTCTGGAAAGCCAAATGTCAGATAAGGGGCTCTCTTTGAAGGCAGAGCTGTCTAAAAATAGAATGGCCTACTTTGTGAAGAAGTGAGCTTCTTGGCATTAGAGACGTATGAACCAGAACCAGATGACCATCTATCGGAGATGCAAGGGGTTAGACCAGATGCCTGTCAAGACTTCTTCTAATCCTGAAGGCCCATAATTCTATACACCACAAGGAATCTTAAAATTCCCATTTTACAGATGAAAAAAGGGAGGTGGGAAACTAACATGCACTGAGCACCAGCTTTGTCCCAGGCACTTTGACACATAAAACCTGATTTTAAAGGATAAGGACTAGAGAGCTGAGTGATTCACATAAGGCCACGCAGCAATCTAGTGGCAGAGCTAGAACTGGAATCCAGTTCCCAGTTTCCAAATCAGGGCTCTCTCCACTGAACCATCTGTTCCTGGTCAATAACTAAACCCACGTTTATTGCATGTCTATTGCATACCTACACTGAATGGCCGCTAAGGTGGCCAATGAGAGCACATTATATGCAGGCTTTTAGCAAAGTTACAGGGTCTTTGCTTTGCAGAAGGTCACTGTCTAGTGGGCAAGTACGGGCACCATCTCTGCATTGCCTTCCTCAATGTGAATGTCACCCTCTGGAGTTGGGCAACGTGGTAGCCCCGAGTAGATCTATAATGAATTTACAAGTGCAGTAATAAAATATATACAAAATGCTATGGGAACAGAGAAGGCATGATTCATCCTACCAGGGAAGGAAATTCAGGAAAGCTGCCCAGAGGAGGTAGCATTTGGGCAGGACCTTGAAGGATATGTAAAAGAACAGAGAGCAAAAGGGAATAATTTCTATATTCATCCCACACACATTTACTGAGCACCTCCAGGTTGCCAGAAGAGATAAGTAATTCACAGCCCAGTAGTGGGGGACAGACAAATCACCAATCAATTGCCATCGAGTATAAGCACAACAATGGAGATATGCTTATGGTACAAAAGTGAAGATAACTTATTCTGGAATAAAGTCGGGGTGTTGCGGCAGGGCAGGGACTGCGGCATCTGGGAAGGCTCCCAGAGACACAAGAACTGAAATTGTGGGAAGGGAAATAGAAAATTTGCAGGCTGATGATAAGAGAGTTGGGAGAGAGGGAAAGGTGTTCCCAGCAAAGGGAAGGGCATGGGCAAAGTTACTGAATCTTGAAGGATCATCCTGGCTTCAGATACCCAAGGCAGATCTGAAAGGCTTCAGTGTAAAATGCTGGGGTGGTGGGCAGCCAGGCGGGAGGTAGGATTGACACACAGGCTTTTAGGCAGGACCTAGCAGGTTTCCAGATGAATGGGGTGTTGGTGTGCACTAGGATTTAGCAGGCTTAGCGACCTCCTTTCAAAGCCATGCCCCAGATTGAGAGCTGGAAGAGAAAAGTGTGAGCCATAAATCCCCAGCTCCTCCTGCTGTGCCCAGCGCTGCAGAGCGGGGAGTCTCCACGGCTCTCCAGTCCCACCGCTGCGACCCCGGCTAATCCAGCCTCCTGGCCCATCTGACACACACTTCCACTTAACATTTTGTTAGCGACTCTATAAACGAGCTCTCCCTGACCTTCAATCCCTGGCTAATTGCTGGTTTCATGTACAAGACTAGCTTAATTTTACGTGATAATTACCTGAGAGTGGCAATACATATGGCATTGCATGTTCGAAATGTCAGGCCTGGAAAACTACCAAGTGGCCGTAGTCGGGGGCAAAAGGAGGAGGCAGCTGGGTGGCGGGGGACTGGGAGAGGCAGACAGGGAATGAGGCCACGAGGAGAGAGGGAAGATGCCTGGTGCAGACAGAGCTCTGGAGAACCGGGGCCCCGGCCTGCAACGAGGCCCAGAACCCCCTGCTTGCCCAGCGCACCCAGGGGCACAGGCCACAGGAGCAGCACACGCATTGCTAAGTCACACACACACACGCAGTGGAGAAATACAGACCAGATCAGAGGTGCCACTCATACGTGCTCAGTCACCCGTTCACAAAATGCTCCCAGAACACCTACCATGTGCCAGGCAGTGTGTGGGCACTTGTCTTGGTCTCAAACCCCCACTCCATTTGAGAAGGTTGGAAACATGTAAAGGGCACATTTGGGTTATCACAATTACTTGGAGACATGCTCCCGGTACTAAATAAGCAAGCCAGGAATGCTAAAAGGCTTGCAATTCCCAGTAGAGTCCCATCCAATGAAGAATCGCCCACCCCAAACCCAGTAAGAAACCCCCACAGCAAAACCACAGCCACAGCCATGAAGAAGCCAAGTGGCTCCCACCTTCTTGGATTTTACAGTCAGGGAAGCACGACCATGGACCACGGCAAGGGGTTCCAGCGTGTGAGATCCGAGTCAGGAAAGAGGACCCCAGAGGGGCATTTAGCAGGTGAACTCATAAAGTCCAGGGTTCAGAAGAGACCTCCCTTAAAAGGTGCTGTCTATGCCCCCAGTGTGTTTCCAATTCATGCCTAGAAAAGTGCTTGCCACAAAGTCAGACGAATACCAAATGGTGTCTGTGTGTGTGTCTATATCACAGGCCATACACCTGGGTACACACACACTCTATAGACAGATGGCTTGGGTTCACTTTTTTCTCATCATCCCACGGTACAGGACGAAGCAGGTGGAGTCCAGGGCCCTGGGTGGTGGGACAGGGCAGTATAGGCTAAGAAGGAGAAAGGGTGCCCCTGGCCAGCTGGAGGGGCCCTTCCACAGGAGGTGCATGTCGTGCACACCCACTCACATGCGCACCCAGTCGCATGCACGCGCGCACACACACACACACACACAGAGGCCATGGGACAAAGTAAGACACACAATCCCCAGATGAAGGCGAGTTCTAAAAACCCCTTTAGCCTCTTCACCCGTAGAATTGTGGACTCCTGAGCTATGTTGGAGTAAATTACTTGCTTAATGAGATTTCAATTAACAAAAACAAATCAAAATCACTTTGGTAATTAAGCTGCTGTGAACCTTGCCAGCAGCTCTCCCTCAGACCTCAGATTTTCATGGGGGAGGGGGCCAGGAATGTGGGTGTCCACTTGGCAATGCTGCTGAGGCCTAAGCGGGGCCAGGAGCTCCCGGCCTCGGGGAGAGTTACCCCAGGAGCCACAGCTTCCTGGAGCCATTCTGCAGGCACCAAAAAATGTGGGCAGGAGAAAGGGGCAGCACATAGCAGCCAAACTTTGGTTCAAACTGTAGCTCTGCCATTTGGCTGTGTGCAAGGACACATAATTGACCTCTCTGAGCCTCAGTTTCCTTATCTGTGAAATGGGGATAATAATAGTGCCTGCATCATTGGGTTGGGGAGGATTAAGTGTAAAACAGAAGAGGGCTTGTCTCAAAGCAGAGGCTTTTAATCCACTTTCCCCTCTGTGGGGCCATGCCCCTCACAGGGCAATCTTTCCAACATTGAATCCCAAATCCCTTCAGGGCAGCCCTATTTCCTCGAGTTAGGTGAATAAGGAACTACCACAGAGGTCCCGTTGGAGGAGAGGTTTCTGCCGGGTTCTGCCCCACTCAGGCCCCTACCTCTTTCCATCAGAGCCAGTAACTCGGATCTAGGAGCTAAAAAAGCTTTTCTTCTCAAGTGGCCTGGAAAATACTCCTTTCCTTGGGTTACAAAATCACCCACACTTCCCACATGAGAGACCTGGAGAGTTAGTGTAAGTATCTGTAGCCACATTACACAGATGAGAAAATTGGCTGCAGAATTTACCCAGTGGTTGAAAGAGGGAAGAACAATTCTCAATTCTCAATTTAGTCTTGTGAATTTCTAATAGCAAACTTTTAGTTTTAATGGTTGAGTCACTGTTTGCTACCTTCATTCAGAGGGACTGAAACAGAAATTTGAAATTAAAACATTATTATTCAAAATTCGCAAAATTAAAGAAGTGGACGACAGATCTAAATAATTAAAGTTCTAAATGATTTCTTTGGTTTTTAAAGTTTGGAACACTGATGCTTGTAAAGTTGTTAGAGCAGGGGCACCTGGGTGGCTCAGTCGGTTAAGCGTCTGACTTCAGCTCAGGTCATGATCTCACAGTTCACAAGTTTGAGCTCCACATCAGACTCCGTGCTGCCAGCTGGGAGCCTTGGAGCCTACTTTGGATTCTGTGTCTCTCTCTCTGTCCCTCCCCCACTCACGCTCTGTCTCTCTCTCTCTCTCAAAAATAAATAAAACATTAAAAAAAATTAAAGTTGTTGGAGCAAAAACTGCATTAAGCTTTTTGGGAAAGGTATTCATGTTATGTGTATGGGTTTGATATATAAAACATATTTTATTTATATATAAAATGTAAATATACACACACCACACAAACGTTGTTTTCTCTGCGGTGGTTGAAATTAACAATGGCTTTGTGTTATGTGTTCATATTATTTCATCCCACATATTATTTTTTAAAATTTTTTAATGTCTATTTTTGAGAGAGACAGAATACAAGTGGGGGAAAGGCAGAGAGAGAGGGAGACACAGAATCTGAAGCAGGCTCTGGGCTCTGAGCTGTCAGCACAGAGCCTGATGCGGGGCTCGAACTCACAAACCACGAGATCATGGAGCCTAAGTTGGACGCTTAACTGACCGAGCCACCCAGGCACCCCCATCCCACATATTATTTAACTCACTAACAGCTTTTTTAGTGCCCATGAAGTGCCACAGTGAACAAGCCAGATTCAAACCCTACTTTTAGAGAACTTGTAGCTTGTTGATGAAGACGGACATTGGACATGATGCAGTAAAGTCAATGTTGCAGAAAAGGAAAGGCAGGGCCTTGGAAGCCTATTACAGGAAGGGTGATCTTGGACGGGGGGTTGGGGGGATGTCTGCAGTAAATATTTGTTTTTTTGTAATTGGACTAAAAACTATTTATATATATTTTAATGAACCCAAGAGTCTCATAGCTAGTTGGTAACAGAAGTGAAAGTAAACCTAAAAGCTTTCTGGTTCCCAGGCAAGTGATTTTTTTTTTTTAATCCGACACCAATACCCTGGATAATTTGATCATCCCAATCTTGAGTGAAAAACATCCTAAAATGGACAAAGGAGATGCCTGACAGAGATGGCCCCACCATCTCTGTGTCTGTCAGACCAAGGAGGTGTCCCCATTCACACATCAGTGTCAGATAGAGGAGGTCAACATCCACACACCTTTGTCGGACAGAGGAGGAGTATGTGTGTGTCCGTTTGTCTGTGTGTCTGTGTGCATGCGCCACACAGGACTTGAGCTGATGGGTGTCTCACCCTCCACCATCTTTGAAGGAGGAGTCTAAACACTGGTCTCAGCAGCCTCACCCTCCCTGCCAGGCTGACCTCTAACGTGCCCTTTCAACCCACACTGGGAGCCAGGCCCAGGGGAGAACCTCCCAACAGTCAGACTCTCCCACTCCCTGAGAAGTGTTAACCTTGCAGCCCTTACCCCTGCAGACCCCCCTGCCCTGGGGAGGGAGAGGGCAGGGTGCCATCCTCCAAGCATCCAGCTTGGGTGAGCACTGCCCCCGACATGGAGATGTCTCCAGAAGGGTAGTCCGTCCCTGCCCAGACCTCACATATTGTATTTTGTGCTGACTTCAGGCAACCAAGAGAGGAGGACACAGAGTTAGTTGTACTTTCCAAGTAGCTGGAAACCCTTAATCAATGTTAATTGGATCTAATTAGCATATGTTAATTAATGATATTTACTACAAATTAAAGGTATGAGTGTTCCCAGAGGGTTTCCTGTTCATCCAATTAGTGCCAATTAGTTGCAATTAACACGTGTAAATGAGATTCCATTGAACCCAAAACAAACAGCATAGAATCTCTCAGATTCCCTCTTGCACCTTTTCAGCAGGCCTGGGAGCTGGGGGTGGAGGGTGAGAAGTGAGGCTGGCAGTGGGGAGAAAGACCCACCTGCGGCAAGATGCTGACTCTGCCCACCAGGGAGGAGAGAAGGAAGAGTCAAGCAAGCTGCTGGACCAGCCCCGCTGCCCCGAGGGCAGCCTCCTGATGCCTTGACCATGCTCTTGACCATGCCTTGGGCATCTCTGTACCTGCCAGGAGCTAACCCAACGCATAGGCATATAGTAGGTGCTCAGCAAAAATTGGCGGAATGAAAGGTTGGTGCCTTTGCATCAAGGGCCCATATCTTTAGAAATTAAGTTGAAGGATGAATTGATTAGGAAAACATGCAGTGTCCTCTTCTCCATAAGGTCTCCCCAGGGGCTCTACCAAGGAGCAAGATAGTATTTGCCTTGGGGCCCCTGCGTGGCTCAGTTGGTTTCGGCTAAGGTCATGGTCTCATGGGTTCATGAGATTGAGCCCTGCATTGGGCTCTGTGCTAACAGTGCAGAGCCTGCTTGGGATTCTCTATCTCCCTCTCTCTCTGCCCCTTCCTCCCCCCTCTTTCTCTCTCCCTCAAAGTAAATAAAGATTTTTTTTTAAAGATAGTATTTGCCTCTGTAACATCATTTGAATATAATCTGCATAGATCTGCAAAGATATTATGCTACCGCCAGTGTTGCCATTTCCTCATTTTATTTCCTTTTTGCTTAACCACTATCTGAGGCCCAAACCTCTGGCACAGTGGTAACTGGAAATAAAAACAGCCAAAAAGGGCTCCCATGGACAATGAAATACTACCCCAAATTCTCTACCACGCAGAACCATCTATGAGACTGTGATGTGAGATAAAGCTCCCAGTAAGTTGTTTATTGCTAACTCACTTTTGCTATACCAAACCTTCCCTTAAAGTTGACCTTTATCATTTAAAAATATTTATTAGTCACTGTGTGCCAGGGACAATTCGAGGGGCTGGGAATACAACAGTGAACAAATCATCTGTAAACCCCGGCCCCTGTGGAGCCCATATTCCACTGTGTATGTAATCCCTGCCACTTGGGATTTTGATGGATCCAGAGTCAGAAAGACGGGTTCATATCCCAGTTCTGCCTCTCACCAGCTGGGGTGAGGGGAGGGCAGGAGAGTTAATCTATGTGTGCCTCAGTTTATTTATCTGTATCATGGGTATAATAATACCTGTCTATTTTGCAGTCATGTTATTGGATAATTAAGCTTCCTCTCTTGTCCCATCTTGGTGGGGTGAGGGCAGAATTTGGAATTAAGCCACAAGGAAGGTAAGAGAGGGAAGCAAAATTCAATCTGAGCCCACAAATCAAAGTCTGATTGAATTATCTCTACATCTGGAGCTCTGCATCCAGGCTGGCCACAAAAGTCCCTCCCACCTGTGCAGCACATCCTTACAAAGCTATTGCACAGCCAGCCTCTCACTCGGCACTCTGGGCAGGGAGGAAACAGGCTCAGAGAGAAGTACTTCCTCGGTCATATGCAGTTGCTGAGGCTGGAGCCCAGACTCTTGGCTCCTTTTGGCACAATGTCCTTTATCCATGGCCTTTCTGAGTGATGAAAGGCACGAATGGGGTCCAGAAAGGGTCGCTGTAGCTGGCCAGGGGCAGGGACTGACCCACCCCTGCTGGGACAAGACTCCAGGACTCCAGCAGGCCTCCCCTGGGCCAGAGACCACAATACCTGTAGCTTTTGTGTCCCTCCCTCACCATCTCGACTCTGCACTCCCATGGACTCTCAGGCAGGGTGTTTGACCATTTCAAATTGCTTCAGGGTCCCCTCTATAAAGCCAGAGAGTCTGCCTAGATAGTCTCTAAAACCCTTTCAGACCTGCTGTTCTAGGATTCTGGATATCCTCTGAAGAATACAGGTCTCACCTCTGCAGTACAAGCCTCAACTTTCACAGCTGATGGACAACCAGAGCAAGCTGTGATATACCTCTTCCTTCGGGGAGACCTCTCACCAGTAACAGCCTCGGTCCCCCAATCCCCAGGGCTTTGCCATCACTCTACTTCATCCTCCACCTCCACCCCAACTTTCTTCTGTAGAGTGATGAACCACCAGAGATGGTCCCCCAAGACACCAGGCCTCAGAAAAAGTTCTCCCTCAATCTGATCAAATCCAAAGTCTATTTGGAGGCCCGTGGGAGGAATGGAACTGATTTAGTTTAATAAAAAAATAAAAAAAAAAGGGCGTGGGGAGCTTGGGTGTCTCAGTTGGTTGAATGTCCAACTTCAGCTCAGGTCATGATCTTGTAGTTCATGAGTTCGAGCCCTGAGTCAGGCTCTGTGCTGACAGCTTAGAGCCTGGAACCTGCTTCAGATTCTGTGTCTCCCTCTCTTCCTGACTGCTTGCTCGCTGTCTCTCACTCTCTCTCTCTCTCCCTCCTTCTCAAAAATAAACATTTAAAAAAATTTTTTAATTAAAAAAAAAAAAAAAGAGCTCAGCTGGGTTATCTTCCAGAAGCGATGTGTGATTGTGGAACAGAAGTCTGCACCAAAGCATCTTAGGGCTCAGTATTTCTTTCCTACCACTGTACCCCACCCCAGGGCCAGTAGGATATGTTGCGGGCGGGGGGGGGGGGGGTCTGGAAACAAGTGGAAAAGACTTTTTTCTGATTGCTCTTCCTTCCAGCAAAAAATAAAAGCAGCACTATTGGATGCCCACCATGTGCCAGGCATAGAGCTGGGACTTCACTCACATTATTTCCACTTAGAGAGGAGGGCATTTGCTGAGTTCATCTCCAGGTGCCCTGGCATCTTGGGCTAGGTCTGGAGAGCTTTGGGACCAATAATCAGCCAAAGTTGGCCATGAAAGCAGAGCAGGAAGGTTGCAGTGAAAGGTGAGGGAGGTGGCTGTGTCCCCACAGCCAGCGTGTGCACGCGCACACAGGCGCAAAAGCACACATGCCCTTCCTCTCTCTTGGCCAGATGGATGCGGGCTTCACTAGTCGACAGAGGATATAGATCTAGGGGAAGAGGCTGCCACTAGAAGTTTGAACGTAAGAAGCCCGAGATGCAGTGAGGTGAATTTTTAGCTTTCAAGGACAAGAATGTTGCCTCTAGACCAGGAGTTCTGGGAGCCCTGGAAACTCTGGCACGAGGAAAAGGGACACAGGCAAAGTGTCTGCTTTTTATCCCACTAATGCCTCTTGAGAAATGATATCTCTCGAAAGCCAAAGTTCCTCCGATGAGGCTTAACATGGCCACTTTGGAAAAAAACCCTCTGCTCCAGGAATGTAACAACAGAAAATAATTAAGGTCTAATAAGGTCAGTGTTCCACCTTAACACCTTTTCAGTTCCAGTTAAAACCTCTACTAATTTGCCAAGAAAAACCAGCCTCACTGGGGTCTTATTATTTGAATCACGTCCTGTCTCTTAATTTAAACGAGAGACTCACATAAGGATTTTTTTTATTTTAAATTACAATGCCGACTTTCTTCCAGTTGATTACGGTATATGACTCTCTGTTGGAAGGCCATTATTTTTTGCTATGATTTACAAAGCATTTAAAGAGAAATCAATGTAATAAATATTGAAGTATTGTAATAGATAATTCCATATATTTAACCAGAGACACAGCGCAGCCCTGGTCTGGGCATCCGGGAGAGGAGCAGGGGAAAAATGGAGAGGGAGAGTGACCTGGTATTAACAGGGAGAGCGACATCTCCGCCTTTCTCCTGGATTCATTTGCTGGAATTCACCGAGTGCTCTCCTGTACACTGGATGTGGGACCATCGGAATTGTGGGGTGCCCAAGTCATGTCCTCTGGGTGCCACACACTCTGGAGAAATTTCCCTGCAATGGAGAGGACGAAGTGGAGGCCGCCAGAGCTTGTGCAGGGAGCTCTGTGATGGGAAGGGGGTTTGGCAGAGGGAAGAGGCCTCTGGGGAAGGGAGCTGGGACAGACAAGTCAGGAAAGGCCTTCCCTAGCTTCTTCCCTTCCTCCGCTCCCCTCCTCAGCATTTCTTCCCTCTCCTTCCTCTTCCTCCTCCCTCTCTGGGCTGAGTGGTCTCTAGACCTCTGGCTGCAGCCAGTGTCTGCCAGCCTCTGAGCTGGCCAAGCTCAGCTCCATGCAAACAACCCGGCATTCACAGCCCAGGAAGCTCACCATGGGGGGAGAGCTGCGAAGGGGGAGATGGCGCCTCAGTCTCCACCGGTCCTCTCGTGCTCACCTCCTGGTACAGACCCTACAGCAAGGAGATGTCCACGCTCCAGGCTCTCTACACGTAGGGAGTCAGGTTTTGCAGCTTATTGCATCTCTCCGGGGCACCAGGCTGGAGCACCGCATCCACAGTGCAGGCCAAGATGACTTCCCTGTCCGGGGCCTACTCTCCCCAGGGACAGGAGCTTTGGTGTCTCTTAAGGGCAAACTTTTTTTTTAACGCCTATTTATTGAGAAAGAGAGAGACAGAGTGCGAGTAGGGGAGAGGCAGAGAGAGGGAGACACAGAATCCAAAGCAGGCTCCAGGCTCCACACTGGCAGCACAGAGTCTGACCCAGGGCTCGAACTCACCAACTGTGAGATCATGACCTGAGCCAAAGTGGGACGCTTAACCGACTGAGCCACCCAGACACCCCATTAAAGGCAAAGTTTAAGCTGTCCTCCTACCTGCCTCCCTAATCTCAAAAAGTACCCAGGAGCAGTTCCTTTCCATCTGCCCCCTGCCCCATGGGGAGCCCCCTGCTTCTTCCCATCCTCCAAGGTTGCATATGGCTCACAGGTCTGTTCCCAAAGGGCTCTGCCCCCAGGTTCCTGGCTTGATTCAGAAATTCACAGCCACCAGTGAGGAAAGCACACATGGGGCACCAGCCTCTGGGGTGGCTCCCATAACACACCTCGAGTGCAGACAATATGCTCTGTCTGCAAAGCCATTAGAGTGCCATGGAGGTCTTAATAAAGATTTTGCGGTGTATACACTGCAGGCTTGCGATGGAGCATGGGTAGTGCTCACACACACACGTACACACACGGTTAGCAGATCTCAGAGGAGGAAGATGTATTGTCCCTTGCCTTCCCACCCCAAGCCTGAACCCAAGCCCTGAGTCCCTAGCTCTGGACATTTTCCACCATAAATCCTAGGAGGGGACATGCAGAGGGAAAGGGAGCAGAGAGAAGAGATTTACAGCAAACTTGCTTCCTGACACCTCTTTGGCCCATCCCATAAAATAACAATATCACCAGATAAATCACACAGTGTCTCAGGGGACGTTACCCTTGTCCTTGTGGGGTCTTTGGTGGAAGTCAGTGGGTCATGGTCAGAGGATTCCACCCACCTGTGTTCTCCCTGACAATATCAGTCCTGTACAGGATGGGGGGGGGTGTCTCAGACCTAACCCCTGGAGTTTGGTGGGGGGGGGTGGGGTTGAGAATGGGGTGGAGGGTGGAGAGCACTGGCCATCATCATCCAAGATAGAGCATGGCATGAACAAATCCCATCTCAATTTCCTAGCTGTGTGACTTTGGACAAGTTACTTAATGTCTCTGGCCCTTGGTTTATGTCTCTGTAAATGCAGGACATAGAATATCCCTCTGACAGGATATGTGTAAAGATTTACTGAGAACAATATATGTCAAAGTTCCTGGCATGTGCTCAGAATGTGGTTAACTACTGTAGTCACAAATGTCTTCCCTCACCTAGGATACAAAACACCATGGCAGTGTTTCTAGCAGAACGGATCGAATGTCGGCCCTCTCCAGAGAGACATCAGGCTGCCCCCATTCCTTTTTGGCTGTTGTTTCCACGTTAGCCCATGACGTTAGAAAGGCAGGGCTCCCCTTTAACTCACAATGTGACTGTAAGCAAGCTCCTTCTCCTCTCTAGGCCTCAGTTTCCCATCTGTAAAGCGAAGGGATAGGAAACACTTGGTCTTTAAGGCCCTGTCCATCATAACATCATAAAACCCAACAATTAGGACCAATTCCCCAAGAGGAGCAGGCAGGATAGAGGTCGCAGGCCGTGAGCCAGCTGAGGTGGGCATGGGCATGAGGACCAGGAAGAAGCAGTCACCATCCTGGGAAGGAAATGAAGGGTCCCACCTGGCTGGTCTTCACAGCCCTGACCGCCACAAGCAAGAGACTGTGGATACAGCCCAGGGCACTGATCTGTGGCCTCCTGGGGCTTGCCCTTCAGCCAAAGGGAGGGCTATGCTCCCAGAGGTGGAGCTGGGGGGTGGGGCCCCATCCAGCCTCATCCTGCACACCTGGGGAGACCTGGGCTTCTGGCAGCAGGTGCAGCCCCCTAACCCCCCACCCTCCTCCTTCCATGGATCCTCCTCTTTTCCTTTCCTTCCTCTCTCTTCTCCTTCCTATGTCCCCTCTTTCCCTCTCTCACTGTTGCTTCTTAGTTTCATTTTTCCTTCCTTTTCTCCCCCCACTTCATTTCTTCTGTTCTCATCCTCCTCCTGGTCCTCCTGCCTGCTCCTTCCCTCCTTCATTTTCTTCCTTCTGGGTATGTTCCTACAGCCAAGGTGGCCCTATCCTGAGGGCATGAGTATGTGAGGGGCTGGGGGCCAGGGAGCTGGGAGGGGGCACGCTCTGGCCTGACCACCACCCCCCAGGGTCTCTCCAGACACAGGAGGATCAGGAGTTCACCCGCAGGGCAGCTGTCAGCGGCTCAGGAGACGGATGAGTGAAAGTGTAGGGGGTAGGGAGGCGAAGGTGCTGGGGAGGGAGCCGTCTTCAAATAAAAATGAAAGGAACATGCTGGATGAAATAATGGGGCTGTTTAATAATAAGCCCTGCCCAAGGCACCTCTGCCCCGGGACCCAGCCCTCCTGCCCCTGTCCCCGTCCCTGAAGTTTCCCTTAGCACAGAGGCCCATCAGTGTCCCTGATCCTTTGGGTAGGCCAGAGAGTAGGAGACCCCACACACACAAGTCGCCAGACCCCTGCCCCCTCCCATCCTTTCCCATCTTCCACTGAGGGGCAGCTGGGATTGGGACCCCTGGCAACCTGTTCTCAGAGTGATATCTGGGCAGATTAGCACCCCAAAGCTGGCAGGCCTATTAGGAGGCCTTTGTGGGGGAGGGTGCTGGGGGAAGAGAAGGGGATTTTCCATTCTCCAAGCAACTGGATTACACAGTCAGGGGATCAGGAAAGAACTTGCTGCTTAAGCTGCCTCTTCACAGCCCAGCCTTTGCCCTGGCTCTCCGCCTCCCGCTCTCAGCAGGGATTTGAGCCAGCCTAGCCTTGCCTGCTTTTGACAGGTCTTTTTCGTGACCTGAGTCAGCCTTGAGGGCAAAACCAAGTCTCATCTCATCTCCCCCCCCCCACCCCCGAGAGCTGTGACACCACAGAGGGACTCAAAAGGGGTCAGCTAGCTTGCCACCACCTCCACCAAAGCTCACCTTCCATAAAGACCTCAGGTCTGGAGATGGCTCCAGAGGGTGTGGCTCAGAGAGGTGAGGTAAATTGCTCTGGGTCACACAGCAAATAATGGGCAACCAAGATGGTTTCCTGACTCTGGCAGGATTTATGGGAGCACGTTCTCTGCGAACTGAGCCAGGACTATGCCAGGGACCAGAAGGAGCCCTAGACTCTGATGTTCTCTCTTATTAGAAAAGAGGTTTGCTCATGAACTTTCCTGAGTCCCACCATGAGCTTTAGAGAGAAGGGAGCCCTGTTCCCATTTGGTCACAAGGACCAGACCAAACCAGGTGGTGGAGGGGAGAGGAGGGGGGAAGGAGATTAGGTGCAAAGAACCCAAAGTCTTAAGGTCTAGTCCCGGCCTTACCACTAACTTGCTGTGTGACCTTAGGCAAACCACCTCCCCTCTCTGAGCTTCAGTTTGTCTTCTCTGCCAAATGGAGATCACATCTCTTTCAAGATTGTTTTGAAGGTGCTGGAAGAGCATTGGGCTTAGCACCTGGTATAAACTAGCTGCTCCAAATAATGGTGGAAGCAGAATTTTATTTCCTTTGCCCAGAGCTGTGCCCACTCCCCCAAACAAGAGGCTCGACTGCACATTCAAGCAACTGGTTCTTCCCACCGGGAGGGCAAATCCATCATGTTCAGCAAACTATCGCCCACCCCGTGTAAGGTTATTGGGGGGTCATGCCCCCACACCCTGTGTCCACTTTCTAGAAAGAGACCCAAAGCTCCCTATCCTAGCTCCATGTGGCACTTAGAGGCCTTTTGCTGACAAAGGGTCATCTCTGACCTTCCTAATGGCCTATGTTCTTTCCAGCCAGAAAATTCTATGATCCTGTGACCCCTAAAAGCCCTGTCCTGCTAATGGTTTTATGATCTTCCCTAGGCATCCTCTCTGTGCCCTCCCTAACCCCCAATCCCCTTTCAGTAGGTCCTAGTCAAAATAAACAACATTTATGACCAGAGCAGGATTCAAGGTCTGCATTGCAAACAAATGTGGAGTCCTTTGAAGGTGCCTGGGGAATCCATCACATCCTGGGGTGTGATGCTCCCCAGGCCCAAGGGGAGATGGGCCCTGGGAAGGGGCACAGGCGTGGGAAGCTGGGCTCTGGCCCTAGATTTAGAATCTGAGGATCTTGTGCTGTGTCTGGGGCTCCCTCCTTAGCACCAGGCCTGCCCTCCGTGCAAGGGAAGTGAGGCAAGAGGAGGAAGGGGAGCACGGCCCGAGGTGTCTGCTGTGATCAGCCACCTTTCCTGCCCTACGTGCAGGCCTCTTTGGGGGCCAAGACCCGACCCGGCATGTCATCGGTGGGGGAAAGGGGACAAAACGAAAGAGAGGGGAAAAAATAAAGAGGCAAATGGAGAAATCGTTAGCAAGCATGGAGGAGAGGCTTCGAGCTGAACCCACTCAGGCCCCAACATGAGCTGCAGGGCCCATGTGGATAGTGAGGTAATAGTAGCCACACTGGAACGTCCCTAAAGAAAACTAGTCTAAATGCCTTCAAGAGAAAACCCAGCCTAGCCTTCTTCGTGAGCCAGCCAGCAGAGCTGAAGAGAGAGAGGGGGTGGGAGAGGAGAGAGAAAGAGAGAGAGAGAGAGAGAGAACCAGCCAGTTCTGAGTTTCTCTGGGAGGGGCCCAAACATCAACTTTGGGGAGTGCCAGCACTGAGGGAGAAGTGGAGGCCCCCCATCTAGAATGAACCCTCCCCCTACCCCATCCCCAAGTGAAAGGCAGAGCCCCTGCCCCTACTCTCATTAGCATCCCCACCTTGAGAAAGGGCCCACGGGTGGCAGCCCACTTGTCCCGGTTGGGCTTTCCACCTGCCATGTGGGTGAGGCGCCCCAGCTGGGCTCAGCCTCCTCTGACAGGTGCGGCTGCGAGCAGATTTGTTTTCAAGGGGGGACTGGCTCTGCCTGGGGAACGGTTGTTGGAGAATATTAAGGTAGGATTCCCAAAGGCCCAAGTCTGAGCGCAGCTTTCTAGGACACGCAGCTCAAGGCTTTCTTCAGCCACCTCACCAGCCTCCAGAACTGGGGCACGGGCCGAGGGGCTGCTGTTCTCTGACTCAGGGCTGGGGGAGGGAGAAAACTTTCCCCCCGGGGGGCCTGTGCCTTGTCATTTACCCTGCTAAAAATACGGTGCTGCTGGACAGGTTGGGTGGGGAGCTAGACATGAAATATGTGCAGGTAGCAAGGTATCTATCACAGTTATCATGCACCCACTTATAGCATCTGCGTATATGGCGTATAATTAATGTTTGATGAGTGAGAGAGTCTGAGAGATGGAAGATTGGAACAAAGATGGAGGGAAACAAAGAGACAACTGGAAACACGGGCATGAGTTTTTACAGGATAAATACAGTTTGTTCAAAAACGATCCTCTTCCGGAACTGAAAGATGAATGACTTTAATGGCTTTGTATGATCTCAAGCAAGTGAATTAGAATTTTCAGCAGAGTACTCTGGTGCCCAGCATGGTGCTTTATATATAAAAGTTCCCTCTATAGTGCAGAGTTTTGGGGCGAGACAGGTCTTAGAGAGTATCTAGGCCAGTGGGTCTCAACATTGGTTGAATATAGAATCACCTGGGGTGCTTTTAAAAAAATAAGATGCTGGGCACCCACCTCCAGAGATTCTGATCTAATTGGTCTGGGATGGAGCCCAGGTGTCTGTATTTTTTTTTAAAAAAAGCTCCCCAGATGATTCTATTGTGTAACTGGGGCTGAAAGCCACTGGTCTGGGCCAACACTTCACTTTCCAGAGGCAGAAGATGAGGCCCAGAGAGCAGGTTACCTAGGCTCACACAGATAACTGGCAGCAGAAACAGGCCCCCAGAGGCCACTCAGGTGTCCTGACATTAAATGAGTGAATAAAAGATTGATCCCCTTTTGGAGGCATCTCTGTCTGCAGAGACAAACTACCCGACCCTCTTCTCCTATCCCCCACAGTTTCATACTATTTTCCTCAGAGGCCAGGCACGCTGGCATCTTGACCCTGTTCCTCTGGCCTTCCATTCTGAAGGCCTCAGGGCTCATACAGGACAAATGACCAATTCAAATAGCGTCCACCCTGTCTGGAACCTCCAAGAATAACAGGGCAGCTGTTACACCATGGCTGTATGGGGTGTCCTCAGTGTATACCCCAGAGCAGGGGCGTGTGTGTGTACAAATGCGCACAGGTGCACAGAGGCACGCTTATGTAGTCTTCTCCTGTGTGTGGGCACTCATTCTTCTCGGTTCATGAGAATCTGCATTGAGAATGCTTACCTGTGTACATATCAATGCCCACATATGGGATGGTCTGCGTGTTCATATCAGCATCTGTCTATGCAGCAGCATGGGAAAACACATGTGTGAATGTACCAAAGATTCTAAAACGCTGGTATAATGTGTGCATTATTGTGTACAAGTGCATACAGCTGGATCTACACTTATAGGATCGACATTGACACTTACCCGTGGAGGCCCGTATATGACAGTATGTGCGTGGCTGGCTGGCCACGTGAATATGTGTTCCTGGCAGTCTGTGTGTGCAGAGAAGAGGTTTCTGCCGCTCCCATCACATTTCTTCTAAGTAATCATTAGGAAATATATGTGTTGGAAAACTCTATCTTTCATGGTTAAATATATCTCGGCATACATAAATGAAACATGATATTGTGCCAGCTGAGATGCTACACATTAACATTGTTTATCACTGATAGAATTAAATAACCCATGCAAGGCCCTGGTAGCATTTCTTACGATTTTATTTAACACTGTTTTGGCCAAGCAGCATTTGGCAAATGCCAACCTATACACTGTAGATTACCGCAGCCAATGCGTAATTTGTAGGAGATCTATCATATACAACACACAAGAAGTACAACAGAGGAGCGTCCTCTAATGTTCTGACTCTCCCTACCTTTCTTTGAGTTCAACTTCCTCTCCTTCTTTCCCCAAACCTGATAAAGACCCATCCCTTCACACTTCCCTAGGAGGTCTCTGCATTTGCAATAAGGACAGATAACATGGAGGGTGAGGATTTGGGGTAAGGGAAGAGATAACATTCTAAGACCAGGTCTTTGGAATGTTTCTGCTCCTCCCTGGGTTTGTCAGAGGCTGACAGCCCCAAGCCCCAGTATGTGTTAAAACAGGGAGACCAAAGGAAGCATTTTTATAGGTTTTGCAGACCCTCGGGTTGACTGGCAAAGTTATTCATGCAGAATGAGTAAAAAGAGCACGGAACTTATCAAATTAGTAGTAAATCCTTCATTAAAAGATTCACAGAAATGGCTCCCTGCTGCTTTTTTAAGGGGAAGCTGTATCGTCCCTTGAGCCCAAATGAGAACAACCTCGCCCGTGGTTACAGGCCTGCCCAGCTCACCTCTCAGAATGTGTGCCGACCCATGGCCTAGGCTGTTGGCTAAATTATGAATGGCCTGGGAGGAAAGAAAACTCAAGAGCTGGGAAGGCTGGGGGTCTTCATCTGCAAGTCCAAACTGGAACGTGAATGAGAAAATGGCAGAACCACAAATGAAGCTCATACAAGCCGGAAATGCACGGTACCAGCCAGTAGGCAGCGAAAAGAGATTGCATTTACTTCCCGAAGATTATGAATAAATGGAACTTCTAGGTCTTTCCACAACTTGCAAAGGACTTCTTAATCTCCCAGCAACCAGGGCCAAGGTCCCACATGGAACCCAAAAACCCTGCTCTGTTGTATCTGTTTACCATCCCTGGGCTTCATTTTAGCATGGCAGTACTAAGACTGAGCCAAGGAACTCCCTCCACCTGTCTTCCTGTGTCCTAAGTTTCTCTAACTTCTCCCTACTGAGATCCCCAAGGCCTCTGAGATAAAGAGAGCCCAATGTAGTTTGAACAGCAATTCACCCAGCCCCGTTCCCCAAATCCTCTGCCACCCCCAATGAAGCAGTCATCAGAACTATCTTTCCAGATAGCCCCCGGCCCCTCTCCACCAGCAGGGATATCAGCCAACCTCTTTGGGGGACAGCTGAAGGCCAGCACCAAAAAAGTATCGTATCGTCTTCACACCGCTGAAGTCAGGAAGTGGGCTCTCCGGAGGCTGATGCCATGGGCTATCTCCTGAGTAAATACAGAAAAAGAAAAGTTTCCTAACGTTTGGATTTAGAAGTAGGAATGGTGAAAAGCACCCATCAATGTATGCGCCTCTCCCCAACACACACACACACACACACACACACACACACACTCTCTCTCTCTCTCTCTCTCTCTCTCTCTCTCTCATACACACGCCCTGTCCATGCAGACAAATCATGAATCATCTCCGTGGCTGAACATTTTAGCGTTCAACAATATTCTCGGAGGCCCGAGGTTTTCAGGCAAATCCCAGGTCTGTGCACAAGGACACTGCATAAATCCCTCCCCTTATGAAAGGCCAGTCTGAGCAGATGGGGACCAGTCTTAAGTAAACTGTGGAGCCCTCCCTCCGTCCACCTCAGGAGGAACGGCAGGGGGCTGGCCCTACCAGCCCAGAGAGTGAGAGTGGCAGGAGCTGCTCATTCTGGGATTCTGGGACTAACGTTAGCATCCCCAACTTATCTCTCTGAGGGAGGTGTCCGTTAGACCACACAATCCTCCCTCCCCTCTCACAAGGGGAAATCAGATCGTGGAAGTCAGATTGGAGAAGGCCGCTGCAGACCAAGCGGTGGCCAGAGTTGAGAAAGCAAACATGAGCATTGGCGAGAGAGCCGGGGGGTAGGAGGAGGTAAGAGGCAAAAGGGGCCCCTCATACCCAATCACTCTCCATGCTGAGTGTGGGGAAATAACCTCACAGCAACTCGACTTTCTGAGAACCTGCTTCATTAATATTTATTAAACAAGAGATTTTCTTTTTTTTTTTAAGAAAAAGGAAAGGCCAAATAATTAAACACTCAGTGGCGGTAGAGGATTCCTCCGCTCTGTTCTGTCTGCCCCCACCCCCCCCCACCCTCCAGCCTAGGCCAAATATGTGCACTGCTCCGTCTACCTCCCCAGCCCTACGCATCTCCCCAGGTGTGTCAAGAAGACATGAGGCAGGTGGATGGAGAGAGAGACAGACCCGGGCACCCCAGGTGCTCACCAGGAAATGCATGGACTGTGAAATTACACCAGGGCTGGACAACTTACCACCACACCGGAACCCTTGGGATACTGAAATAATTAACTTGCTAATCAGCTACACCTTGCTCTTTCCTTTCTTCCTGGAAAAAACCATCGCAGATCGCCTTCACATCAGGTTCCTATGTCAGTCACTTGGAGACAAATGATGCTTTAGAAGAAATATACTCTCTGCCTCCATGTGGACTGACATGCGTCATACGAAGTCAGGCCTCCTCTTCTTCCCCACCCCTTCCGACCAGGCCTGGGGGGCACACAGAGACAGAATGTTTCTGGAGGTGCCGGGTTTTTTTCTGTCCATGCCACAGAGCTTTTCCATCTCCGCTAAGCTTTCTCGCTTTCAGCCCTCTTTAGCCTGCTTGCTGGCGCTAAACAGCCAAGATCCATGTGGAGAAAAGAGGATTGATTAGAATCGTATAATAATCCCTGGCATTCGTCCAGCTTTAGCGTTTACAAAATGTTTTCACACATTATCTCATTCGGTCGAAGCTGGAAGGAACCTTAGCAATCACTTAGCCCAATACATATGGGGAAACTGAGGCCCAGAAAGGCTAAATGCCTTCCCCAAAGGCCACAGCTCAGGACAGTGTGGCTGGGTCCCCCATGTTCATTGTCTAGAGATCCAAAGCCGCCTCTCATCCCCCTTGCAAAGAGGAAAAGAGCATGATCTCCTTTCTGTGCCACAGTGGTTATAGACCAAGAAATTTAAAAAAAATTGGAAAAGTAGGACCTGAGAATGAATGAAAGCAACTCTTGTAAAAAATGGTTTGGGGGTTGGAAGTAGGGAGACTAGTCCAAGTCCTGAATGGCACATGTACATTAACACACCTCCCTATCTCTCTTTGTCCCCTCACCTCCCCCTTCTCTCTGGTTCAAAAATATGAACATGAAGAACGTTATGCAGTTTGGGATCTAAGGCTTAATTCAAGCCACAGGTCCCAGGTGGGGGGAGGGCAGGGAGTGGGGCACTTTTCTTGGATTGAAACCTGGCATCCCCACCCTCTGGATTCGCAGCATGACGGGCTCATGTGTGCATATGTGTGTCCACCCAAGACATTGGATTTAGCGGTGAAAAACAGGCATCTTGATCCTTTCACAGATCAGATGATTTGCAAATTAATAGCTCTTTCCCCCTAAGGCTCTGAGGAGGTGGAAAAAAGATTTCTGATGAACAGGGGGAAGAAAAAGGTGGAAAAATATAAAACGGGGAAAGGAAGGACAATGACAGTGGATTCTGGAGGAAGACACTGCTTCGCGAACGGCACATGTGCGTTTGGATGTGGGTCTCTGCTTTTCCACAGGGCCACCTTGCTCCCGTGGCCCCAGCCTGTCGGAAGGGAAGCAGCTCCTTTGTGTGTTCATTTATTTCTAAGCCCAACTCTTTTCCCTCTAAAACTCCTTCTTCTCCCTGTTGAGCTGACCATGCTTCTGGATTTATGAAGAGAGATGTTTTAGCAGAAATCCCCCAGAGTGTCCCATCAGCCCTAAATCCCAGGCCCGCTCACCCCCCCAAGACCCCATGACACACAGCATGCCAACACGGCTTCCTCTTGCCTATGCATTAGCCATCCATTGTGGCAACCTGACATCTCTCACACATAAAACCGTAAGAGAGAAATAAAATATCTGTCTCTTGGCGAAAATAAAGCTTTGCCTCCCTCCTGATGTATAGGATATAAAATAAAGCCGCGGCTCCAATAGTGGCTTTTCCTTATGCCGGAGTTGCCTTAGCACACACGGAGACAATGAAGACGGATGGTTTGGGACGAGGCCCAGCCTCCTGGGGCCGCCTTCACCCTTTTTTATTAGCGTGTCTCCCCCCCACACCCCACCCCCACCTTTTTCTTTCTTCCTTCACTTTCTTTTCTTCCTGATTTGGATTTGCCTTTTATATGCCCTTCTCTTTCTTTCCTCTGGAACTTTATTCCTCTTGTTCACTTTCTTTCTAAAGCATGACACAGACAGGGAGAGAACAGCCAAGTTTCTCACCTCCTCAGACATGCCCACCATCTCTCCCACCTCCCCCTTCCCAGACCCCCAGCTCTCTCAGGACTGCCAGCCCCTATGACGAATTCTGCTGTTACTGCTTGGGGATTTGCTTTGGTCAAATGTACAAATGTTCCCAAGGGACAATTAAGAATGTGTTTAGTGGGGGAGGGGGAAGTGAATTTTTTTTTTCCTGGGGAGCTGCCCTTCCCTGCTCCTTCTTCTCCCTAGGCTAAGCAGGTTATGGATCTCAGCAATTAATTATTTATTTAGCCCCTGAGGAGGGCTGCCACCTCTATGGGGTGAGAGTTGACATTCACCTCCCAAACCCAAGCCTCAAAGCTGCATCACCAAACAGACTATGGGCCCTGGGCCCCTTCTGGCCAACTCCACTATCAAGGGGTTGATCTAAGTCCAATACTCTCTTCACTGCCTCCTCCCCCAGCCCTGAGAACTGAGGGTGCTCTAGGAGAAATTAAGAGGGGCCCCTCCCCATGCTCACACACTGATGGAACTGTTCCCCTCACAGTCACTGAGACATGGTCATCTGCCTGCCTTCCCACACACTTGACGCTCTCTCCCATGGTGCACGGTGTCTACCTTTTTTTTCTACTCTGTCCCCAGAGGCCTCATTCTTGCCAGGTGCACTGCTCTCCCCTGGGCTTCTGTGTCTCTCCACCTGTGTCTGAATGAGTTTGGTTCTAGAAGCTTCTTCCTATCCTTGCCGCGACCTCAACTCTCCTGCCGGTCTCCCTCCATCTACCCAAGGCTGCTTCCCAGCCCATTCAAAACTTCCACCTGCTCTACTAAGAGCTGCAGGACACAACCCAGGCTCTGGGGAAGACAAAGTCATGACAGAGAGAATGCAGAGCCTGGGCTCCTGGGGGAACAGTGGGGCAGGGAGAGCCTTGGTGTTGCCTAAAGGTAGGAAATGTCCGGCAGAGGTGTAGTGGGTGGCTTTCAGCCTGAGATTGATGAAGGGCTTCAGCGCATATGTGGACGACTCCTGGCCATCCCTAATAGGAGGAGATTTTCATTAATGCAAACATGGAGAGACTGGTGAGGCAGCAACATCTATTGAACTCTGCCCCTACAGAGGGAGGATTTCGAGCTGCCAAGTCCAGAAAGAATTCAATCCCAGTCCCAAACGTAGTTAGCTTTGGGGGTCCCCCCTCTTTGATATCTCTCCAGATGTCGGCACTGACCACCACCCTTAGGTAAGGGGAGAGAGTCAATTAGTGAGAGGATTAATTACTCTGAGGCGCGAGCCCCGTTTGTCTTCCTTACCGGGTGTGAGTGTGTGTTCAGACACAGGAACACGGGCACGCACCCAAATACACATTGTTGTCACGCCGCTTAGACGTTTTATTTATTTGTTGGATTCCTGCCCAGAGCCGCTCACACGCTTTTCCACGGGCGCTGAGTCGCCCACCAAACACGCTGCCTCCTTTTCTCCCGCCTAGGAGCGCGACTGTCACACACCCTCGCACCCTCGAGTCCCGCCAGATGTCCCCCCCAGCACCTGCGGGTGCTCGGCTGCGCACCTCTCCCTGCCCGCTGCTTTTTTATGTCGCCTCGGTGTGGGTGTCTTTTTGGGTCTCTTCTCTTTTCCTCTGCTCCTCCCAGCATTGCCCCCAGCGCCCTTCCCTCCTTTTATCCCTGCATGCGTTTCCGCATTGCTTTTCTTTTCCCTAGTTTTCTGTCCTTATTCCCTCTCCCTGTCCCTCTCCACTCACTTCTGTCCCTCTCTCTCTCTCCCCTCGGCGACTATCAACGACCGGTCTTTGCTCCGCGGCGCTGCCTTCCATCTGAGATCGCCACGCTTGACCTTGCCCGCCCCACCCCCCAGCCCCGGCCCAGGGTACCCGCCCCCCTCCCCAGCCCTCGTGGGAAGCCAGCCTTGTTTACCCAGCCAGAGCGCTCACACCGTGAAGCCCCGGCCGGATGCTGCCCTTTCCCGGCCCCGCGGTCCCCCACCCTCTCCCATCCCCAACTTGGAAGCCACCGCTGGGGCAAAGTGCACAGCAATCCAAGGTGACAAGCCCCCAACCCCAAATTTCTCACCTTCAGCAGTGCCCTGGCTCAGGGATCTTGGGCAAACCCCCTAACTTGGCTCTCTTTCCTGGGGAGAAAGAAGCTAAAACCAATCCCCCTCCTACTATGCGGTTCAGGGGAGATAGTGATATAAACTGTAAAGTGGTGCACACACGTAGATCATCACCAGGAGTGAGTGATGGAGTGAGATTAGGACAACCTGAGTCAGGAGCAGAGCAAAGGGAAAGGAGAGAGCTGGAGAAGTAGGATCAGATCCAAGGGCCCTGGGCCAAAGTTTCCCGTGCCCATCCGCGACGTCCTACCGGGTCTGTGCGCAGTTTGTGCGGCCTCCCGGACCACTCGAGACGACCCGCTCGCTCTCTCCTCTCTCCGCCTGCACCGGCGAGGCTGGTTGCGCCCCACTCCTACCGCCCCGCAAAGTTAACCGCCTAGAGTCCGCTCCGCCCCAAGCGCCTCCTTTCACGGCCTCGCCGCCCTTTTCTGGGGCTGGTGGGCTGCACAGTGAGTGAGTGGGCGAGGAGGGAAGCGGCCAGGGGCGGGCGCCGCTCTCGATCTACAGCAGCTGACCGTGCCGGGCAGGCTTGGGTTCTTGGGCCGCGCAAGCCACTCGAGAACGTCAGGGAGCCAGGCGATCTAGGGCTTGGAACCACGGAGGTCGCGGGAGGAAAGCGGACTGCAAGAGAGGGCGCCTTCAACCCTCCCAAACTGCAGGGCGGCTGGGGAGGGCTAGCAGAACCCCCTCCAACCCCAGCTCCCCAGCAGGGTCCGGCCTCTCGGGCTGATCCTCAAGGCGCTTCTCAGAAGGGAGACTGGAACTGTGAAAGGCGCTTCCTGGCCCCTCTGGGGCCTTTTCCAAGAAAGCCTGGGGATGAAGTGGAGAGCATTATTCCGCTGCCACCGAGCGAAAACTCCGCCTCGAAACTGACCCTCACAGCACCCGCGCAGAGTTTACACGCCCTGGGGCGGTGTGCGTGGTTGTGGTTCTGTGCGACTTGGAGGTCCTGGCGTAGGAAAGCGCTGTGTACTTCAGGACGCTGGCAGGAAGTGTGGCGGTGAGAGTAAGGAGGGGAGGTTGGCGCTCTTCACGGAGCAGCCATTGGTTTAAATGCAGAGCTGGGCTGCGAGCCTTCAGAAGCGGCTAATTTGGAAAGCTGGGTCCGTTTTCTGTCCATGTCTATACGACTAAATACGTTTTAAAATAAAAGCTCAATGGAAACGAAAAAAAAACCCGCATTAATACAGAGTGCTGTCGCCACGGAGGCATTAAATCGGGACTAGAATCAGGAGCCAAGAGGCGCGCCTAGAGTTGCGCTGCCGGACTCTATGGTAGCCGCCAGGGCTGGTTCCCGCAGACCTGTTTAGTGAACCATCTGGACACAGGGACAAACAGAGCCTGATGCCCCAGAGCCTGCATCCTGTCCTCGTCCTCTCAACTCCCCTACCGCGTTGGTCCCCAGCAGGGAGGGGCCCTCTTCCCCCCGCCTATGCCGAGGTCCCTAGATCCCTGCACCCCTAAACGGGTGGAGCAACCCCCTGCTGTCCACTCGAAGGGAGACAGCGGGCCTTGGGTTCAGGAAGGGCCGGCAGCCGGGTCCAGCTGTCTCCCCGTAGGTCCCTGTCGACCGCCCTCCACCCCCGCGGCCCCTCTGCTTTGCATGAGAAGGAGCCCAGCTGGGACGGGGGCGGGGGTTGAGCCACTCGGGACTCCGAGGCTTTAGATTCCAGAAAGGGGCGGTTGGGTCGAGGGCGCTGCGGCGAGAACCAGGACAGCTGGGGGGGGGGGGAGCGTGGGGATGGCTCGACTGGACCAGCCCCTCCCCGCGGGCCTCATCCAACCCAGCGGGCTGGGGAGGCACCTCGGGCTCCGAGGGCAGGAGATGGGGACCCCTGAGCCAAGCAGCTCCTTGCGCCTCCGCACGTGCTGGAGCACTGGGTGCGAATCGGCTTGTCCCTCTGGGTCTGCCCCAGGAGCACGAAAACCCAGTCGGATCTCGCGAAGCTGGGCTGCCGGGTTAGAGAACTGCTCTCCCTTCTTACCCCTCCCCTGAGCCGGGCCCTGAGAGAGGCCCACAGGGGGGTCTTGATTAGAGAGAGATAACCAGCCCCAACACCGCCTTCCCTGCATCCGGGAGCCCCAGCCCAGGTGTGTGTGGAGGGGCTGTCGAGAAGCTGTTAGAGGCCCGGCAACCAGAGGTCAGGATGCGCGGAGGCCAAAAAAGGCGCACACCGCCTCGGCTTTGGCTCCTGATGAAAAGGTGAAGTAGGAGGCAAGGTGGAGGCTGACGGCGGCCTCGAGATTGCAGGGTGGTGTGGGCAGAAGCTCGAAGGCAGAGAAGGGGCGTGGGCGGAGCCCTAAAACTCCACCTCCACAGAGCGCAAACCAGATTCGCTGTAGCGGCTACCCGGTTCGTCCGAAGAGGGTATTCGGTTTGCTGAGACCTGGATCCCAAGCCCGCTCAGGTTCCTTGTAATTGCGTTTCAGCGCGCATTTCCCCCAATTTAGTCCCCGGCCGTTGTGTGGAATCTCTGAGTCCCACACCACTAGTGGGATCGAAAGGCCAATTCCAAAATGCCAACTAGACCTGGCTGGCTGCCCGTCCTTATTTTCTTCCACGGTAGGGCTGAATGCGTCTTCTTAGCACCCCCCCCGAACAAAACAAGACAAAACAAAAACAAAAACAAAAACAAAAAACGAGGAGCAAAAACAGGACTGCCCAGCCCTGACACCTTCAGACCTCAGGAGAAATCCCGGTTTGGCACAGAAGTAGTGCTGTCGGAAAGGAATTTGGAATTTGACTGATCTAGGCCAGGGAAATAGAGTGACTCTTGGAGGCTGAGGTTCCCAGGACCCGCACCTTAACCCCACATTTGGAATAACCGGCCCCAGGGCAGTGGTCCCGAGGGTCATATTCGGAATTGGGGAAGGAAGGGCTCCCTGAAGAGTGAACTACAGGGGGTGTGGTCTGCGGTGGTCTCGGGAAGCTGTGGCAAGCCCAGAGCCAGGAACGGGGGAGGAGGGGAGCCGGGCCCACTCTGCCCTCACGCTGCACACCCGAATCCATTGCAGCCTCTCAGTGCAGCTCCAGACGGAGCTTCCCGCTGCCATACCACCACCCACCAGCCGCCACTGATGCCCTGCGGTTTCCCGCCTAGTCGTTTGTTTTTTGTATGTAAAAGGTGTCTCCGGATCACAGTTTTCTCACAACTTCTCGCCTGGGTTGCAACTCCTCACCCGAGGCGCTTCCCCACCCACTCCTTTCCCCCTCCCGGGCGCCGCGCCTCCGGTCTCCCCCGCCCCCACCAGGAAACCGCCGGAATCAACTTTCCAAGACCGCGCTGCGGGCAACAGACACCCAGATCTCCGGGAGACCAAGACCCGTGGACTCTGGATGCACTGGGGGAAGAGGCACTGGAGGGACCGGAGGAGAAGATTCTGCTGCCAAACGCCCTCCCTCCCCCACTGCCCCAAAGACGCACACTGTGCCCGGGACAAACTTCTAGGCCAAGAAAGCGAGAAGGGGGGAGAGAGAGAGAGAGAGAGAGGGAGAAAAGCCCAACACCCGCTGAACTGCAAAGTCAAACAGTGCACCAGGGCCGCCGGGGCTCCCGGACCCAGCTGCACCCCAACCTTCAACAAGGCTCAACCTTAGATTAATCCCACCTTCCAATTGTAGTCTACCCTCCGCCTGCTCCTACTCCCGCGCTCTCAGTCCTTCCCATCGAAACCGAGGCCTTACCGGAGCAGGAGGGGCTCGGGCACCTCGCTGCCCGCCGCCCGCACCGCGCCCGGCCGCGGATGCGGCCGCCACTGATCCTCTAAACGCGGTCTCCCGGCACTCTCCCCGGCCGGGGGATGCAGAATGGTTTACAGAGGGACCGCGAGCCGCTGATTGGTCGCAGGCCGCGGTGACGTCGGCGGGCGCTGCATTAAGGCGAGGGGGCTTCCAGAGCTCAGCCAACAGCCAGGAGCAGTGACCGAGCCGCCGGAGCTGGGGAGAGACGCGCCAGGGCGGCGGACTGGGCCAGGAGACCAGGGACAGAGGGACGCTTGTCCGGGGACAGCCAGCAACGAACTGCGGCCTGGGCGGCGACAGCAGCGGCCCTTGCTGAGCTGTTCCAGCCTCGCAGAACTGTAGCTGCTGCACCAGGACGTTTTTTTTTTTTTAAAGCTCTCCAAGCTACTCCCCCTCCCCCTGACTCCTCCCGCTGCAAAAGAAAAAAAAAGGAAGGAAGGAAGGAAAGGCTAGAAAGGAAACCCAGATTTGCCACCACAACGAAAAAAGGGGGAAAAGGAAAAGAAAGTCGCGCGACTGTGGGGTTGGACGCAGGCAGCCCGAGCGCGGGCCGAGCGATGCGGGGCTGCGCGCCCAGGCGGCCGCGAGTTGTGACTGGAGCCACGATGCACGGCCAGGCACGGTGAGGAGCCAGACCGTATCACCTCCCCGAAGGAGTCCAGGAGCAGGGAGGGCCGTCCCGAAAACACGGAGGCCGCCAGGCAGGCCACGGGCCGAGGTGACGGGGCTGGGGCGGTGGGGAGTGAGCCAGCGCACCTGGCTGCGTCCGCCTGGAGTTGTCCCTCTGCAATCTCGACTGACACAAACACTTCTCCAAACGGGGGGGAAACCTAAGCCGCAACAACCATCAACAACGAGATCTTCCTCCTGCCTTGCCCTCCCTCCCTCCCTCCTCCCTTGGCCTGCCCCCGCCCCCTCCCCCAGGCCCACCGCGGGCGCCCGGCGCGTTCGGACCCGCTGCGCGATGCCGGCAGTTTAGGATCCAAAGCTTCTCTACTCGTTTTGTTCTTTTCTTTTATAAAAAGAGGAGGGGAAATCCCGGTGGCAGGCAGCCCGGCACACACACACCCGCCCTCATACTCCGACAAAAGCAGATGCACTTTGACTTCTGACAGCTCTACCTCAAGCCCAAGAGAACTCCACGGCGCTCTCCCTGCGACCCGAGCTCGCTGCGTCGTCCTCTTCCTTCTCCGTCTCCGTTTTATTTATTTCTGTTCCCGTCGCCGTTCTCGGTGACCTTCACTCCTCCGCAGGCTCTGGGCAGAAGAGTGGCTTTCTCGCCGGCCCGAGACTCTTCCTCGCCCCGGGAGCTTCGGCGGGGCTGCGGTGCCCCGGGGCCCTGGGACTCCCAGGCTGCACACTCCACCGAGGTGCCCTCCGCCCCGCATCAGCCTCATTTTCACTCCCTTCTGATTTCCTGGTGCGGGTTTTGGCCCGCACCCCCAGTGTGTCTCCTCTTTTTTGGAGGGGCTGGGGAGCTCTGGGTATCGTCTTTGGGAGCCATCCCCTAGGCTCTCCCTGCTCTTCTCTCTCCCGGCCTCACCCGACCAAAACCAAAGACCATGGTGCACTGTGCCGGCTGCAAAAGGCCCATCCTGGACCGCTTCCTCTTGAATGTGCTGGACAGGGCCTGGCATGTCAAGTGCGTCCAGTGCTGTGAATGTAAATGCAACCTGACCGAGAAGTGCTTCTCCCGGGAAGGCAAGCTCTACTGCAAGAACGACTTTTTCCGGTGAGTACTTCCCTGGGGCACCTCTGCTGCTCCCTCCCCGAGGGCCCTTGCCGGCCAGATTCGGATGAGAGGTCAGCGTGGCCAAAGCAACCGCGTTAGGAGCAGCCTTTGGAGAGGGCAGCCAAGTCCCACGGGCACCCGCCTCTTCGTCAGCTGGTGCACAGGGCACCCGGGAGGTGGCCCTGCTTGCCTCCTGGAAATTGTGGGTCTGGGCTTAGCTACACGTGCCTGGGAAGAAAGGTTCTGAATCCACTTCCGCCTAGAAGCCCCTCCAAGCCTAGAAGGGGGCAGCACAGCCTCCGGCGTTGTAACCCCACCTCTGGTCTTTCCCCGCTCTGAGCTCTCCAACAACTGCATTCTCCGAGCCTCCCAGGTTGCTTGCCCTCCAGGCTGGGCTTAGAAGCCCGGGCTACATCCAAGCCACTTCTTTTTGCCTCCAAATCGTCTTGGCGGGAACCATAGAGGATTCTGCGTAAAGTGTCTGAGTCCTGTGCCTTGGTGGCGGCAGGGAAAAACCCAGCCTTAATGCCTATCCTGCATATCCCAGGGTGTTCTTGAAACCCCGAACAGCCTCCCAGCGCCGGCCTAGGCAAGTTGCTAGGTGCTTGTGAAATGCCCCAAGGCTCCAGCCTCCGGGAAGACCCTTCCCTGGGCTTCCCGGCTGCCTGGGTTGGCGGGAGGTTCGGTCTCCGCCCAACGCGAACCTCGGATTTGTGGCGTAGGCTCCGCTCGGAGCTCTCCCAGGCACTGCCCGCCTTCCCTTCGCCCCACCACCTCCTTGCCGAAACCGGGAAAAACCGAGGCCGGCTCGTGTGAGCCGGGAGACTTCTCCAGACGCCCCTCCTTCGTTTAGCATTTTAATCTATTCTCTTAAACTCACTATCTTGCCCCGAAATCCACACAAACACCCAAGTTAACCGAGAAGAACAGAAGCAAATGCGAATTTTAATTCCTCTGTACTGGTTTGAAACCTCTCAGTTTACTCGATTGACTTGGTTTCTGCTTTTCTCTGAGTTTCTGGTGACAGATCAAACTGGGAGAAGGGGTGGGGGTGCGAGGCCATCCAGGTCGCTTTGCTCAGAGGCCCAGAACGCGCTGTCCCCAACACTGTCCCCGGGAAGCGTGGCTCTGATTGCGGGGAACCATGGAGAAAAGTGCTGTGCAGGCTGGTTTTGCCCGGAGCAAGCGCGGGCTGAGCCTCTGAACCTCGGTTGACCGCACCTGGCGTCCCCAATACTGGCTGGAGCCGAACCGGAGAACAGCGAACGGTGCCAGCTGCCAGTGGGCCCCAAAGGCCTGGCTCCCGCAAAGCGCAGCCCAGCACCTAGAGCCCCGCGGTGACTCTAGCTTGTGCCAACCTGCCGGGCTTTGGGCTTGAACGTGGCGGCGGCCCAGCTGCAGCCGTCTGCGTGCTCCGCGGCTGTTTCTTCACCCGCGGTGGGACTGGACTTTGCCAACCCCCAGCCTATGCGCAGGTCCTTGTGCAGTGAAAGAGAGGCGACGCTAGGAGAGAAAAGCGGCGCTCGGGTCGCGTTTACATGGAGCTCTAATTAAAATTTGACTGTTCTCTGAATCTCATAAGAAAAGAAGTGCCTCCCTCCCCCTTCCCATCGCCGCCTTGCCGCCTTCTTCCGCGGCGCTCTTTTCCTCTGGGACAGCACTGGGCATGAGGCCTGGTGGGGGAGGGGAGCAGCTTGGGCCCCTCGCTCTCTCACCGTAACCATGTGTATCTCCCCCATTGACTTTTCACTGGTGCCCCGCGCTCTCTCCGGCCTTCTTGCCTGCTTGATCGGCATTCTGCCTCTTTTTTTTGGCTGTCTCTCTTCTTTTTCTCCATCCTTTTCTTCACCCTCCACTTTCTATTTCTCTCTTTCTCTAACGCCTTTTTCCCGGCCTCTCTCCGCCCGCCCTGCTCCTCACCAACCCGTCCTCTTCCACTCCGCAGATGTTTCGGTACCAAATGCGCGGGCTGCGCGCAGGGCATCTCCCCTAGCGACCTGGTGCGGAGAGCGCGGAGCAAAGTGTTTCACCTAAACTGCTTCACCTGCATGATGTGTAACAAGCAGCTGTCCACTGGCGAGGAGCTCTATATCATCGACGAGAACAAGTTTGTCTGCAAAGAGGATTACCTAAGCAATAGCAGTGTCGCCAAAGAGAACAGCCTCCACTCGGGTGAGGCCCCAATTCCCAACTTGCTAGGGGTGGGGTTCCTGGGGGAAGGAGGCCCACTAAGGCCGCTGCTCACCTGTCCCTTCCCTCTCCCCAGCCACCACGGGCAGCGACCCCAGTTTGTCTCCAGACTCCCAAGACCCGTCACAGGATGATGCCAAGGACTCGGAGAGCGCCAACGTATCCGACAAGGAAGGGGGCAGCAATGAGAATGATGACCAGAACCTGGGCGCCAAGCGGCGGGGGCCCCGCACCACCATCAAGGCGAAGCAGCTGGAAACTCTGAAGGCAGCCTTTGCTGCCACTCCCAAGCCCACGCGCCATATCCGGGAGCAGCTGGCTCAGGAGACTGGCCTCAACATGCGTGTCATCCAGGTCGGGGCCTGGGCATGCTACTCAGTTCCCCTTGAGACCTACAGGCTCCTCTACACTGGCATCCAGGCCTAGCTGGGGAAACCCAGCCTCGAGCAGGGTTGCAGGTTCAGGGAGGCTGGAGGGGGAGGAGTGGAGAGGCCCAGACACACCCCTACCCTGGCGACCTGTGAGGTGTGGCCTGTGGCGTAGAGCATCTGGAAATCCCTAGGCCTGCTCCACTTCCCAATCCAAAGCGGGTGGTGGTAGTGGCAGAGTGGGGGGGACGGTGAGCTCAGCAAGTGTCCGGGGGAGGGGACATTGTTGGACACTGCAAGGGGAGTTGGGACCCTTTCTTCTGCAGAGATGAGGAACGCAGAGTTCTCTGAGCATGCCGGAGTGAGTCAGTTCCAGTGGCTCCTCCACAACACTGATCTCCCTCTGTGTCCCCCTCCTCTGTTTTGTGGGTCTCTTGCCGCGGTTAGACAAGCCCCAGAGCTTCTCCCGAGAGAGGTGGGGGGGAGTCCTGGTTTGAAGAGGAAAAGGTCCGAGCTGGAGTCAGCTCAGCGTCTGGCGGTCTAAAGTGGGATGGGGTAGGGGGAAGGTGGACATCTGGGCAGCTGTGCCAGTGTGTTGTGAGGACTCCAGGCTGCGTATGATTTGGGCCTGAGAGTCAGGCCCAAGGTTAGGTGTCTGGTTCACCCGTGGAGGCTCTGCAAGGGTGTGGGTGGATGTGCCTGGGAGGCTGGGAGGCACACACAGCCAGGCCGCCGCCCTCCTTGCAGCCTCTGAGAGGCTGTGCCAACATGTGCATAGTGAAGGGAAGTTTGCGTGTCTGTGTTTTCAGTGAGAGGCTGCGGATAAGTATATTCGGCACTGGGAGATTTCGCGTGGATTTGAAAAGGAGATTGTGGGTTTTAGTGTCACTATCATTGGCAGACTGGGTGTCAGCAGGAGACTGTTTAGTTCTCTCTCACCGTCATGGGGGAGGGGGCTGCCAGGGACCCTGGACGGGAAACCGCGTGTGTCTGACACTATTTGGGGAGGTTGAGTGTCTATGTGTGTACAGCCCCCAGAAGATGTAACTGTGACAGTGTGATACTGGAAACAACTCCGACTGCCTCACGTCGGGCAGGGCGGCTTGCCCAGGTCCCCAGTCGGGAATCCTGTATACCATTGGCTCAGGGGCCGCCCTTGGCGTTCCTACTCAGACATAACCCCCACGCACCACAACACACACACAGCCGCGCGCGCGCGGAGCCCTGAGTCCAGTTAGCGGTTAGAGGGGTTAGGGGCCGATTGGCCCCCACACCCGAAGTGTGTGTGTGTGTGGGGGGGGGGGGTGTCTCCCGAGCCTCACCCCGCCGCGTGTGTGCTTCAGGTCTGGTTCCAGAACAGACGCTCCAAGGAACGGAGGATGAAGCAGCTGAGCGCGTTGGGAGCCCGGCGCCACGCCTTCTTCCGCAGTCCGCGCCGGATGCGGCCGCTCGTGGACCGCCTGGAGCCGGGCGAGCTCATCCCCAACGGACCGTTCTCCTTCTACGGAGGTGAGTGTGCGGCCCAGAGGCGGGGAGCGGCCAGCCGGGCTTGGCTTCGTTGGAAGCGGGTGGCAGCGCGGGAGGCGCTTCGAGTGGGGGAGATGGGGAAGGCCGGAGGGTAAATCAAGAGGAGGTAGTCCAGAGCGAGGGCCGAATTCCCGACCGCGAACGAGGCGGGCGAGCTGGCCGGGAGCAGCTCCGCTGTTTGCACCAAGCCTCCTCCCCGCGGCCAGCGCCGCAGGGGAGCCCGCGACGGCGAGTTCCCCGAGTTGTCCTTCGCGTCCTTTCTCCGCCGTCCTGACACCCTCCTCCCCGCCGCTCCGCAGATTACCAGAGCGAGTACTACGGGCCCGGGGGCAACTATGACTTCTTCCCGCAAGGCCCCCCGTCCTCGCAGGCTCAGACGCCGGTGGACCTGCCCTTCGTGCCGTCGTCCGGGCCCTCCGGGACGCCCCTGGGCGGCCTGGAGCACCCGCTGCCGGGCCACCACCCGTCGAGCGAGGCGCAGCGGTTCACTGACATCCTGGCGCACCCCCCCGGGGACTCGCCCAGCCCTGAGCCCAGCCTGCCCGGGCCTCTACACTCAATGTCGGCTGAGGTCTTCGGGCCCAGCCCGCCCTTCTCATCACTGTCGGTCAACGGCGGGGCGAGCTACGGAAACCACCTGTCTCACCCGCCCGAAATGAACGAGGCGGCCGTGTGGTAGCGGGGTCTCGCACGGTCCGCGGAGTTCGTGGTTGTACAGAAATGAACCTTTATTTAAGAAAAATAGAAAAAAGAAGAAAAAAAAACATAAAAGCAAGTCACCCCCCCCCATACACACACACTTCCTTCAGCCTCGGGGACCATTTTCCGTCTGGCGAGTCCAGACGGGAAAGGGGGACAAGAAACAGGATCCAAATCCTCCTGGAAGTAGAACTGGGATCCGTGCTCTGACTGGCAAGGTGCAGAACTGGGGCTCCGGAAGGGATATTCAGACGTCTCCCCATCTTCCACCTGGACCCGGATCCAGGGGCAGACTCTTCGAGCCTGCGCACCTGGCCAGAGGGCTGCAGAGAAACAGCCACGGAGGCGGCGGGGGCGCACAGCCAGTGGTGACGCCGGGAGCCGCGGGGAGGGAGGCCGAGAGGCGCAGCCGGGTGAGGGAGGTGGAGAAGCCCGGGGCGCTCCCGGGCCAGCCAGGAGGGTTCTGGCTCTGGGAAATTCACTAGTGTTGTCTCAGAGTTCAGCAACAGCGACAACAAACTCTTATAGCTTCAGAAACGCCGACCTGCTGTGCATCAGGTGGGACTATATATATATATATATTTTTTGTCTATCTGGGTTTTTGGTTTTTGTTTTTGCCAAAATTGCAAAATTCTAAATGTAAAGCCCTCAGTATCAACTCTTCTACCTTCACAAAGCTCTACACACACACATACACACACACACACACACACACACACACACACACACAGATACACACAGACACCCTCGATAAGGATGGTCTCTAGCCAGACCTCTCAGTAAAATGACTTGAACATCAACTGTACAAGAAAGTATTCTACCTTCACACATACAAAAAAAAAAATTAAAAAAAAAAGACTATTGAACTAAAAACAGTCAACTGTTTACGTATAACGTTAAATTCAGGAGTTCAGTGTTTTATTAATATATCCTGTTTTGAAACCTCTTGTTCAAAAACAAAATGTTTTGAGCAATCAACCAAAATTGTTCATTTTCTTTTCCTGTAGATGTTCTGACAGATTTGCAGGGCTCGCAGCTCACTGTGCTAGTATGTAAAAAGGTGTTGTTTACACAAGGCAAAGAGAAAACATGATATTCAGACACTTGCCAAATAGAATAATTATAGCACAAATACTGTAAAGGTGCCTGGCACCACAACCTGAGAAAGTGTTAAAAAAAAAAGAAAAAAAGTGTTACAAGGTTTAAAAAAAAACATCTTTGCTAATTTTTAGTCCTGTTGAACATTCATGGAATTGTTAATATGACTTATATAGACCCACACAGGTTTTATTTTTGTGTCTTTAAAATAAAAGTCCAAAATATTTAAATTTTATGGTCAAATATGCAGTCAACAGCTGCTACTTTTTTCTTTATATATTAAATTTCTCATATGTCTTTTATTGTTCTGATAAACCTAAGCTTGTGTGACCTCCAGTGCATATTAGACCATTCACTGTATGAAAGAAAACATGTTGAATAAATTTGTGAGTTTTTAATAAAAATAGAAAATCTGATGTTTAGATATTTGGTGTGTTATTTGATGTTTTAACCAGTAGAGGTGAGGCCTGATGGGGAGCTGAATGACACCTCAGAAGCCAGAGGGAAGAGAAGCAGGACTGGGCTATGTTTTTACCTTGGCTATGGCTGAATCCCCTTGCTAATGCCAGCCAAGCTTTTCTCCGTGGCTTCCCGCTGTTATTAACTACCGATTTGCATTCTGTGGGTTTAACTGATACAGTTGAAGAGCTGTTTGCTGATAAATTAATATAGAATTTGAAATAGAAATCAAATCCACGGCTAAAAATGAGTGGTCTGGGTATGATTAGGCATGAGAGCCCATGCACTGTCTCTATCCCCCATTCTGCACGTGCAAAACTGGACTTGTGATAGTCAGTTACTTGTATAGTTAGAGGTGGTCCTTTTCAGTTTCAATTCACTTCCCATAGATAATCCTGCTCTCTAATTTGGTGGTTTAAAAGATAACATAAAATGAATGTAGGGTACAGCTAGAAATGAAATACTTTAATCCCTTTCAGAGAACTGATATGAAGTAGTTGTTTTATAGTATTTGTTACATTTGAAGTTTTCTAGAAGGAAAACTATTTCATCTGGCACAAGATACATATTACCTTTCTCTGAAAGATGAGCAAAAATAACCAATAAAGAAATCAAATTTTACCTGGGAGTTGCCAATAGGTTCTGAAAAGTACTTCAATCCCTCCCAAGCCTTCATTAAACATGGAAGGAATTTAAATATTTATCTACTATGAAATACGTGTGTGTTTTTAATATTAGATGCTATTTGAGTTCCAGAATTTCATTTTTATATCACCTAGATTTCAGTCTGGATTATTTATTTCGTTTTAAAAATCAAAGGTTTTACGTTAAATGGCACATAATTTCCGTTGTCATTTTCATATTTTGTTAAAACACAACCAAGTGTATCTTTCCTGCAGAGAAGCCTTTAAAATAAGCAATATTTTACTGCATCCATATGACGGCTTATCTAATGGGAGGACTGTCAGCAAGGAACCTGACAGTATTCTTTCAAAAATCCAAATTTATGAAATACGGGGAGACTTTTGAAACTCCTAGCCTCTGCATGCAACACATTTCTTTATCTGCTTTGTATCCAGTCACTGGATCGGCTGTTTTTGCCCTTTTAGCGTTTATATACATTAAATCACAGCCAACTTATTCATTATGGCCACCCCCTTTAAAGACATTCATTTAACTGAACGTACGCTCATGAGAAGCTGCATTCTCCTATCAAGGCTGCTGAATTATTTAGCAGCTTTATTGTGGAATCGGGTACTTGTTAAGAAGCGTTTTGAGTTGGGCGCTCAGTGTGGACTCACTTCTTCTCTCTCACTCGGTGGCAGCAGGGCAGTCTTTCCCTCTTGGCTCTGGATACTGAACCCTAATAAGTACCTGAAAAGGTGGCAAAGCTTAGTAGTCAAATTTGGAGCCACCTGAGAGGAGGAGGTCTAGAGATATCAGGGACTATTCTCCTTCCCATCAGAGCAGCGATGCCTACCTCTAGCCCTAAGCTGCAGAGAAGCGCTGCACCGCTCCCAGGCAGCCCAGCTGGGGGCTCCGGGGAGAGGCTCAAGGGCCACAGAGGAGCAACAAGGTGGTCCCCTCCCTCCTAGGAGGGCAATCTCCTCTCTAGTTGGGCTTGGCAGTTTGCTTTCTCCCTGCAGCCATCTTAAAGCTGCCACCTCTGTGCCTCTGGCCATCTGCCCTCAGGGCTCCAGCCTCAGGAAGCTACCATCTGCCCTGGGCTACGGAGCCGAAGCTTACCCACCAACTTCTCCAGGCTGGAGGAGACTGGGGACTGCTTTAGGGCTGTACAAAGTGAAGGGAAACTATTCCTGGAGACCAGGACAGGCATTGGTAGGGACCTGGGACCTGGGGATTGATGGCATCTGAGAAGAGAGGCAGGTAAGAACCTGGTTTCCCTAAACTCTTGAAACTCCTGGTCATAGGAATTGTTGATTGGGACAGTGGTGGGGGGCAATCCAATGTCACTCCTGCCCATCTTCTGCTATCCCTACATCTCTCTGTCATTTTGCAGCCCTTAGGTAGCAGCACTGTGAATGGGGAGACCCTCTGACTGCCTCTGGAGAAGACTGTTCTTTGGGGAGAGTGCTCCCGGTCATTCCCATCCTTCTGATCTTCACATCAGCTCTCACGCCCAGAGCAGTTAGAGGCTTAAGTTTCTTCTAGGAGGCATAGTCTTTGAAGTATCCTCTCTTGTAGTCCACCCTCCATCTCCAGATCCATTCCCATCAGGAAAATCCCTCCTCATTTCTCTAGATACTGGAATGCAGGCAGGGAGGGCCCCCTAGAGAGAACGTTCAGGAGGATGCTCTCCAGCCCCAGGTCTCAACGTCTCTCGGCTGCATCTTAAGTCCTAGAATTCTTTCCTCTTTCTTTCCCTCTCTCCCCTCAGTATGGGGTAAGAAAGCAGAAGCATTTGGGGGGCCCTGGGATGTGTGTGACTGGAGTAGTGTAGTCTTGATTCCTTCCTCCAAAGGTTTTCCAAGTCAGAGGAGACCAGGACAGTGAAGGGAGAGTATAGATAAGCAGGACTAGGGCGTTTTCTGCCCAGAGCCAGCCACCAGTGTGTCTTGTTTGCACGACAGCTTAGAGGTGGTCTCTGACCTGTCTTGTTTCCCCTTCCCCCTTCTCTCCCTTTTCTTTACCTTGAAGGCAAGGATTCTAAGCACTATTGTTCAAAATAGGAACAGAAGAGGATTGGGGGAAGTAGCTTCCTAAATGTGGAGAGATACATTTTTGTCTTTTGAAGCCCAGGGCAATGGCTCCCTGTTGCAGCCTGAGGGGCATGCTTTCGCTTTGGAGGCTCCAGACAGCAGGCACCAGGCTGCAATTACGGAGAATATGTTAACAAAATAAGGTGGGGGGGGGGAGCTATTTTCTAGCCTGAATTTTCTTGCTGCTGGTAAAAAGCAGTTTGCTTTTGCCTGAGTCCCCTACCTAGGTGCTCCTGTCCTAGGTTGGCATTCTTTCCTTTCAAGTCTGAAGGAATCTGCCCTAAGACTGGTTCTCCTTCCCCTCTGCAGCCACCTGGGAAGGGGACATGAAACAAGCCACACTAAAGGGATGGGTCTCTCATTGCTCTTGACCTTGAGGGCATATTAAGACTGTGAAAGTCAGGAACCCTCACTTCCCTTAAATTGCACAGGAAACACTGGTGAGCTGAGGGTTCCCAGGCTGTCAGCTGTGGGATCCAACCGCTCTGGCACCCTTAACATCTCTTTTCTTGACTCTTTTGATGCAGTTTCTGTTTGAGGGGGGTTGTTCAAGGTTTCTACAGGTGACCTCAAACAGATACTGGAAGGAACAGACCACTTTGTACTCACCCTTATCCCTTATTGCCAGTTCTGTTTACAAGTTTGTCTGCCCCCCCCCCCGCCGCCCCCCTTAGTGGGGGGCTGATCACTGTCAGGAGAGAATTTAACTTGCTCATCTTTGTATCTCATCTAGCAGTGCCTGCCACACAGCGGGCAGTTAGGGAATGCTTCATGAAGAAAGAGAATATAAAGGGATAGTATCTTTCCGTGTGGCTGGGTGTAATTAAATTGATCCTATTAAGTCTCTATATTTTGAGTCTACCTGTGCCTCTCATACAGTAGACATGAATTTTTCTGCATTTGTGCACCAGTTTCAAGTGTCTGAGTATATCCTCACCTTTGAACAGATATCAATAATGAGGGTATGCAATAGAGTAATCGCCACCATCACCCCCCTTTTCCCTAAGACAAGGCTACTTGGAGAAACTACAGAACGATCTTTACTTAGGCACAACCATAGCTATTTCCAATTATTCCTGTGAATAAGGACGCCAACAGTCCGCCGTACACTTACACATGCACATCGCTGACGTAGGATTCTTAAATCCCGACCACCGCAGGGTCAGAGGCGTGTGCCCGGCCCCAGACTCCTCCAGACTGTTAAACTGCTAAATGTCAAACCTATTTTGGTCCCAGTGCCCGAAAGCGCACCTGAGGCTGAAAGTGCTTACCCTTTATTTACTCCCTCCTCTTTTCATAACAGCCACCATAGATAGGCCATGGCTACACCACACTTTATTTCTAAGCGAATCTCGGACAAATCTTGAAGCATATTTTATACAAGGGGACGAGGGTCGCGCGCAAAGCAACGTCGGTTCAGCGCCAACGGCGGCCACGTGCCCTGGCGCGCTCCCGGACCACCTCACACACCCCCTCGGCGCACGCGCACGCGCGCCGGGATGGCGACAATCCCTTCAGCCTTCCGCGCGCTTCCGCCTTCTTCCTAGCAACGCCTGTAGTGACGCGCAGGCCCCGCCCCCTCGCGCGCGCCTCCCGGAAGTGGCCGGCCCCGAGCGAGAGCGGGTTTGTCTGCGCTCCCTGGCTGTTCTGGGGAGTAGTCTCTGGGCAACAGGGCCCGGCCGGGAGAGAGCGTCCGGGCCGGGGCCAGGGCTGGGGCTGCACGTTGACGGGCACGGCGCAGAGCGAGACCTGGTGACGATGGCGGGGCCGCAGCCCCTGGCGCTGCAGCTGGAACAATTGTTGAACCCGCGCCCGCGCGAGGCGGATCCTGAGGCCGACCCGGAGGAGGGTGAGGCCTGACTGGGGAAAAGCCACGTGCGGAGCGGTGGGTCCAGCCTCGGGCAGACCCGGGCGGCGCGAGAGAGGCCGGCAGCCAGGCCTACTCGGCTCATCCTGGCGTAGAGGAAAACGGCCTCCCGGGAGGGTTGGCCGGGCTCAGGAGGAGGACTTCGGCTTCCTTCTGAGCCACACTCCAGACTTGGTGCTCGGGTGGCTGGAGCATCCCGGGGACTTGGAGGGCTGTAGCAGGGAACAGGGGGTCTGGTAGTTGGTTGGAAGTTATCTTTTCAGGATGCCCTTACCGGTATTAAGTTAGAAATGAGAAGGAAGTCTCAGCGTTTTTTAAGTCGGCCTGCCCCTAGGAACTTACTAGGAGATTGAAGGAAGAAGTGGGATTCCATGGGGCTGTTTAAGCCTCCCTAGGCCTCAAGACATTTGCTCAGGGGCTGACGAATGGGACGGCTGTTCTGTAAGCTGATGTTCAAGGTCTAGTTGGGAGTAATCCTGCTTTAGACTTGAATCAGAGAAGTGTGAGGAAGGAAGAATAAGGAAGGATAAATGTGAGTGTTGGACCGTGTTTTAGGAATATCAGTTGAAGAAGTTGGGGCTGTTGAGCCAGAATAAGCAGACTCCCTTAGGGATGGAATGGAGTGAGGATAGATGGCTGACTTAAATATTTGAGCGACTGTCACAAATGGAGGAGGAGTTAGGCTAGTTTTTATAATCCAAGGCATAGAAATAGGTCCAACTAGTAGGCGCAGAGGTCAACTTTCTGTTCAAGAACAGCAGTAAGACTGTGGTCTATCTTGAGAGGTAATGAGTTTCCTGTTCCTGGAAGTTGGTGGGGATTTTGTAGAGTGTGAGTTGAAAGGGTTGAACAGGGTTACTCTTAAAGTTCCTTCTAACCTGGAGATTCTGATTACTCTCCCCCCACCCCCTCCCCACAGCCACTGCTGCCAGAGTGATTGACAGGTTTGATGAAGGGGAAGATGGGGAAGGTGATTTTCTGGCAGTGGGTAGCATTAGAAAATTGGCATCAGCCTCCCTCTTGGACACGGACAAAAGGTATTCTGGCAAGGCTACCTCCAGAAAAGCTTGGAAGGAAGACCCCTGGGAGCAGACACTGCCAGGTTCATCTGGTGAGTAGACATATTTGCATGTTGCTTTCTCTTTCTTTCCTAATATTTTAGGGTTAAAGTTGTGGGGTTTTGTCTTTGTTTTTGTTTTGGATGATTAGTCTGTGTGTGTGCCCCCACTTACTGTCTTAGGAGAGACCATGGATTTGGCATTAGAAAGGACCTTAAGAGGTAGTTAATTTCAGTTCCTAAGGATTCTAAAGCTCAAAGCTATTAGGTTTATATAATCCTTATGTTTAAGTTAATGGTTCACCGTAAAATGGAAAGAAAAGATAATGGATATTGGACAGGGCTATGTGTTGAGAAAGAATTGCGTCTGATGAGCATGCTACTCATGGATTTTGACCCTTTTCCTTTGGTTTTTCGAGTCTTGCATTGGGTCACTGTATAATTCAATACTAGTTTGTGAAACTCATTTTTTGCCATTGTAAAAATAATATAATCCTTCCCTCTCCCCTGCAAGGGCCTTAGGAGGATGTGAGGACATGAGCGTATAGTTTTATTTTTTATTAATTCTTTTTATGAAATTTTTAAAATGTAATCTCTACATCCAACATGAGACTTGAACTCTCAACCCCAAGATTAAGAGTTGCATGCTCTTCTCACTGAGCCAGCCAGGTGCCCCATCAGCTTATAGTTTTAAAGCATTAGCATTGTAAGTTTCTCAATGGAAGAAAGGGCTGGATATGGTGGTTACTTAGTGGATGCCATTTTTCCCCCCCTTTAGAGAGGTTAGAGGTGCCAGGCTGAGAATGCACAGATGGTATAAAAGAAACTATCATTCAGGTCATGATATCCATGATTAGTTGGATAATGGATGATTACCCGTTATGGTTCTAGGGGCTCCTGGTAAGCTCATTTCACATTCTTTGCCTAGAGACTGATAGAGGGGCCAATTGTGAGACAAATGTTATAATACTTATTGGGCTTCACCATGTGTCAGGCATTGTGGTAGCTCTTTAAGTTCTAAGAGACTAGAACACAGTTTTCAAAAGATGTTGTTACTGTTACCATTACATGTATCATCTCATTTGATACTCTCAATTTATGAAGTTGCTAGTATTTGTCCCCATTTTATTTATTTTTTTTAAGTTTGTTTTTGAGAGAGAGGGGGGCACAAGTTGAGAGGGGCAGAGAGAGTGGGAGACACAGAATGTGATGCAGCCTCCAGGCTCAGAGCTTTCAGCACAGAGCCCGATGCAAGGCTCGAACTCAACGAATCATGAGATCATGACCTGAGCTGAGGTCGGACGCTTAACCGACTGAGCCACCTAGGCGCCCTGTATCCCCATTTTAAAGGTAAGGAAATTGAGGGACAGATTGGTTGTGTAACTTGCTCAAAGTCATAGAGCTAGTAAGCGGAAGAGCCAGGACTCACATAAGGTAGTCTGACTCCAAGTCTGACTCTTAGCTGCTACTCTGTGAATATTCCTTAATCTGAGAAATGGCATACATTTAAAGAATTTAAAGGATTAATTTCTTTTTTTTAAATTTATTTTATTTTTTTAAATGTTTAATTTTTGAGAGAGAGACAGAGTATGAGCAGGGAAGGGGCAGAGAGAGAGAGAGTGAGACACAGAATCTGAAGCAGGCTCCCAACTCTGAGCTGTCAGCACAGAGCCCAATGTGGGGCTCAAACCCACAGACTGTGAGGTCATGACCTGAGCCGAAGTCAGAGCCACCCAGGTGCCCCTGTATGTAGTTTTTTTTAAAGAAGTACTGAAGACCTATCACATCAGCTGTTACTTATGCTTAATGAATAAAATTATAGTATCTCCTGTACATGAAGCTATTCCTTATCCTTCCAAGCATGTTAGTTAGATCCTCTTCCATACACTGCGTACTAATGGCACTAGGATTTTTTTTTAAATTTTTATTTAAATTCCATTTAGTTAGGTGATGAATGACTAAATTATATTCCTGAAATAATCATTACACTATATATTAACTAACTTGGATTAAAATGAAATAAAATAAAATATGCACTGAAAAAAGACTTTTTAAATAAAAAATAAATTCCATTTAGTTAACAGATAGTGTGATATTAGTTTCAGGTACACAATTTAGTGACTCAAGACATGTAACACCCGGTGCTCATCACAAGTCCACTCCTTAATCCCCATCATCTGTTTTACCCATCCCCTCACTCACCTCCAATACACTGTGTACGGATGATGCTGTAATGATAATAGTGATATGAATATTGTCAAACATATCTACCACTCTTACCAGACTGTGACACCCCACAGGTGTTACGTTGTATTTGTCATTCCTTAGCTTTTATGTACACCTGGCTGATAATAGGTGCTTAAGTAAGTAGTAAATAGGGTGCACTGGTGTGAGAGAGATTGTACATTGGGGTTAGTTAATGATAAATTATATTTCAGATATAGGTTTGGGAAAACTGTTAATTCCCTTATTTGAAATCTTACCATTCTTCAAGGTCCAGACCTTGCCCCACAGTTAAAATTTCTCCCTCCTCTGGGTTATCAAAACTTTGTCAGTTCTTGTCTGTATTTGATGGGTCTGTCTTTCCCACTAGAACCTTTTGTTAGGGTAGGACCTACGTTTTGTTCATCTTTGCTTTTCCCTTAGCCTCTTATAGGTAGTAGATGTATAATATATATTTGAATTGAGTACAACCATACATTTTATTTTTTTGATGGATGTTGCAGCCCTTTACTTGAAATGAAAGGTGTGGCCTAATATTTGTCTCAAAGTAACATCTGTTTTTTTTTTCTTCTTCTTTCTTCTCTTGTTCAGACAAGGAAATAATATCTGATGAGGATGAGTCTGGAGATGGAGGTTCAGAGGGGCTGGGTCTGGAGGGATCTGATGAGGATGCCACGAGTGCTGCTGAGGAAGAGGAGTGTGGTGATGACAAGGACAGTAGTCTGGCCTGGAAGAAGAGGATCAAAAGCTGCTCTGAGAGCACACCGGGTTTTAGTGTCCAGAGCATCAGTGACTTTGAAAAATTCACCAAGGGAATGGATGACCTTGGTAGCAGCGAGGAGGAGGAAGACGAAGAGGAGGAGAGTGGTATGGAAGAAGGGGACGGGGAGGAAGACTCCACAAATGAGAGAGAGAAAGACAGGGCTGAAGGCAGGAATAGTGAAGATGACGGAGTAGTGATGACCTTCTCCAGTGTCAGAGTTTCCGAGGAAGTGGAGAAAGGAAGAGCTGTGAAGAACCAGATAGGTTTGTACATGGTTTGCTGGTGGCTTATTTTTCACAGTGTCTGCATTTGATCTCCTGTTTGTGTTTTTGTTTGTTTTGGCTCTTCCTTTTCTCCTGTGTCCTTCCAATTAATTTGTCCCCCACCTACCTAGGGGCCTAAAGCCCCATTCTTCTGTGCGTAGCCAGCCTTTTCTACATTGAGCTGCTTAGCTGGTTCTGTTCTCGTACTTTGGCGGCTGTGGAATACTGAGGGGAAAACAGTTTTCTCCTCTCTTTGGGCTTCAGCCTACCCCTCTCTCTTGTAGCAAATATTTGCTTCCAAGATACTGAGTTTTTTTCCTGTAACGGAGGGTATTTTCATGGCATGAAGCTGTGATAAAGCCGTGCTTTGCAGAGACTGGTGTGATTTCTTGTCTCTCCCTATCTGTCCCACTGGGAAGATTTTTGTAACGAATGATATTCTTTTCTCTTTCTCAGCTCTGTGGGACCAGCTCTTGGAAGGAAGGATCAAGCTTCAGAAAGCTCTGTTGACTACCAATCAGCTTCCTCAACCAGATGTTTTCCCTATTTTCAGGGACAAAGGTGGCCCAGAATTTGCCAGCGCCCTAAAAAATAGTAAGAATACTTATGCCATATGGAGATACTTTAGAACCACTGGGATACATTGGGATACACTGGGACTGTATTTGCAGCACCACAGAATTGAAGAAGAGAGTATTTGGTTTTAGTGATAATATAGTACAGAGTAGTTTTTTAACTTTTTTTTTTTTTTTAAGGTTATATATTTATTTTGAGAGGGGGGCAGAGAGAGATAGCACTTGGGTGCCCTGCGCAAGCAGGGGAGGGGCAGAGAGAGAATCCCAAGCAGTTTCCATGCTGTCAGTGCAGAGCCTATCTCCGGGCTCAAGAGATGGCTCTCACGAACCGGTCTCCTGATTTGTGAGAGCTTTACCTGAACTGAAATCAAGAGCTGGATGCTTAATCAACTGAGCCACCCAGGCCCCTAGTTTTTACCTTTAAAAAAAAAAAAAAGCAGTATAACTCTTATTAAACAAAGACAGTTTTGACTGAAATGGTTTGAGTTCTAAGTGATGCCAATTCCACTTTTCTCTTACCTGCCCTCACTTCCCTCCCCCACTTGCCTTTGGCTTTCTGAGTTACTTCTTTAACACTCGGAGAACACTATGTGCAAACCCACAGGTATAGAACAAGAGATAAGGGATGGCTGATCCCAGTTCATTAAAAGTGGTTGTATCATGCGCTTAAGAGATGCCTTTCTTGGGGTGCCTGGGTGGTTCAGTTGGTTAAACACCTTACTCTTGATTTCAGCTCAGGTCATGATCTCACAGTTCATGAGTTCAAGCCCCACATTGGGCTCCATGCTGATGGTGTGGAGCCCACTTGGGATTCTCTCTGTCTCTCTCCCAGTCTCTTTCCCCCTCCTGTGTGCTTTCTTTCTCTCAAAATAGATAAAATATATTTTTAAAAAAAGATGCCTTTGTTAGGAGGTTTCTAGAAAACATGCTAAGATGGTCTTATTTATGTCTCCCTTTGGGTTACACAGAGTGAGGAAAGGTGATGACTGCAGAGGGAGGAAAAATTTTGGGAGAGAAGTGCTGAGCTATAAAGCCCGAGAATTATGGAAGAGGAATTTAGAAATTACTTGGTTCTCAGGCCCCTGATTTTACAAATGAGAAAACCAGGGCCCAGATTATAGCACTTGTTCATGCACAGCAGACCAAACTCCAGCTTTCCTGCCTTATGGTCTAGAAGTCTCCCTTCTGCACCACACTGCCTCCTGTGGTCTGTGTGCTATGTGCCCAAGGGCCCTAAAGGATGGGGGCAGAGGGCGATTTGGGCTGAGTGCACTGTGGTTGGATTGGAATTGCTATTCCTTATCTGCATGTTGAGACTTAAGTGTTTTCATTTGCTCTTTATTTTTTTATTTATTTTTTTTTTTTTCAACATTTATTTATTTTTGGGACAGAGAGAGACAGAGCATGAACGGGGGAGGGGCAGAGAGAGAGGGAGACACAGAATCGGAAACAGGCTCCAGGCTCTGAGCCATCAGCCCAGAGCCCGACGCGGGGCTCGAACTCACGGACCGCGAGATCTGACCTGGCTGAAGTCGGACGCTTAACCGACTGCGCCACCCAGGCGCCCCTCATTTGCTCTTTAAAACTTCTTTTTAGAGGCGCCTGGTGGCGCAGTTGGTTAAGTGCTGACTCCGGCTCAGGTCATGATCTCGGTGGTTCATGAGTTCAAGCCACGCAACCAGCTATGTGCTGACAGCTCAGAGCCTGGAGCCTGCTTCAGATTCTGTGTCTCCCTCTCTCTCTGCCCCTCACCCACTCATTCTCTCTCTCTCTCTCTCTCTCTCTCTCTCTCTCATCTGTCTCTCTCTCTCAAAAATAAACATTTTTTAAAAAATTAAAAAAAAAAGCAACTTATTTTTATAGTATCATGGATTAGAGTTGGAAGGGACCCGAGAAGGACACCTGATTCCAGATAGGATCACCTCAAACTTCGAAGTAAATATGTAGGATTTTTAATGTAGGGGGTTCTGCGAAGCTTTCTTGTGAGAGAATACCTGCTTGTTGTTGCTGTTATTGTTGTTGTTTATTTATTTATTTTGGGGCAGTCAGGGGAAGAGAAAGAAGGAGTAAGAGAATCCCAGGAAGGCTTTGTGCTGTTAGTGCAGAGCCCAGTGTGGGGCTCGAGCCCATGAACCATGACATTATGACCTGAGCTGAAATCAAGAGTAAGACGCTCAACTGAGTGAGCCACCCAGCCACCCCTACCTGGTTTTTTTTTTTTGTAAAGTGAACTCTGTGCCACACATGGAGCTCAAGCTGACGACCCGAAGATTAACAGTTGCACGTTCTACTGACTGAGCCAGCCAGGCACCCCAAAATACCCGCTTTAATTAGGAATTTTTTCCTAGGGTCTAGCTTTTAGATGTCCTGTCGTACTTGAAGTCAGGAACCCTGCAAACTCACCTTTTACCTCTACCTCCCTTAAATAAAAGATAGGCTGGCAGTTTTCAAAATTTGTGAGATTTTTGGATCACTTATCTGCTATTTTCTTTTAATTTTTTTTTTTTTTTTTTGAAGTAAACTCTCCGCCCCACATGGGACTCGAACTCATGATCCCAAGATCAAGAGTTGTATGTTATGCTGACTAAGCCAGCCGGGTGCCCCATTTCTCTACTATTTTTAATGCCTCGGTACCCTAATTTCTGGTATGCTTTGGGATGGGACCTAATTGCTCTAGGTTAAATGTTTGAAGTGTTTGGTGAGGAGACCTTTCCCATTTTGTAACTTGTTCCTCTTCTTGCTTGAGTCTTTCCCTTTTTTTTTTTTTTGATTCGTCTTAAAATATTGATATTTTAAGGGTTTAGTTAGTGTCAGGTGGACATATTCTTGGGTACCAATTTAGTTCCTTTGACTACTTTAATATTATTTAACTTTTATTTTGCAACTATTATGAATTTTTTTTTTAATGTTTATTTATTTTTGAGACAGAGAGAGACAGAGCATGAACGGGGAAGGAGCAGAGAGAGAGAGGGAGACACAGAATCCGAAGCAGGGTCCAGGCTCTGAGCTGTCAGCACAGAGCCCGACGCGGGGCTCGAACTCACGGACCATGAGATCGTGACCTGAGCCGAAGTCGGACGCTTAACTGACTGAGCCACCCAGGCGCCCCATTATGAATTTTTTTAATGTTTGTTTATTTTTGAGAGAGAGGGTGTGGAGGAAGGTCGGGGCCAGGTGCGGGGAGGGGACAGAGGATCCAAAGCGGGCTTCGCATTGACAGCAGCGAGCCTGATGTGAGGCTCTAACTCATGAACTGTGAGATCATGACCTGAGCTGAAGTTGGACACACTCAACTGACTGAGCCACCCAGGCACCCCTGTAACTATTCTGATCTTAATCTGCCTTTTTTGTACTTAACCAAATTGCCTCTTTGCCTCATTGGTGAATTCCAGTTAATGTGACAGATGTCTATGAATCTGACAGGGTGGGTTGCAATGGAGGAGGAAGAAGAAAGGAACATTTGTTTGGTGTCACATATATTCTAAGATAGGAGAGTGAAAATACTAGTATTATCTAATACTAGTATTTCTGCACATCTGAAGGGTGGCTGATTTTTGTTCTTAAGATTTTATTTTTTAAGTCATCTCTACACCCAAGGTGGGGCTCGAAACTGATGACCCCAAAATCAAAAGTTGCATGCTCTATGGACTAAGCCAGCCAGGCACCCCAGGGTAGCTTTTTTTTTGTTTGTTTTCAATCTTCTTATGACAGTATGGCATAATACGTTGTGTACCTCCCTGTGTTGAGAAACAGTTTAAGAAAAATTTCTGGGCTACATTACTTTGGATGCACCATAAACTGTGCTGTATAGCTGGTGTGGAACATAGGCTGAATTTGTACTGACCCTGGAATAGGCACTGGAACTTACTGTCTTTAATTAAATCGCCTGTCAGTTTGCTTGGCCTTATAGGAGTTGAAGTTAGACTGCCTAGCTTTACATTCCATCTCGGCAATGGATTAACTGTGACCTTGGCAAGATTCCTTAACTTCACAGTAAAATGGTGATGGTACGGTTGTGAGAATTAATGGGCATGATCAACGGAAAGCATTAGCACAGTGTCTGGCACATTGCACCCCACAACTGTTAGGTGTGGGTATTTTTCTGCTGAAGGTGGTGTTTGGTAATGATCAGCCATGTGAATGATGGTTATCAGTGTAATATGCATCAGTGTAATAATATCAGTGTAATAACCATCATCCCCACTGTCTTCAGTGTTTTTTGACTTTTTATTAGAATTCAAACCTCCTACATAACTTACGCATTTGCTCTGGAAAGTGTAGTGCTACATTCTTCTTTAATGCTTATAATTCAGCCCTTGTCTCGTGACTACAGAAAGATAACCAGAGATTTCCTTGTCACCAAACCCAGCCACTGCCTCCTTGAAGCATTCAACTTTTCCTTGAAATACTTCCCTTTGGCTTTAGTGACACTACGAATGCTGTTTGGGTTCTCCTGCCTTTCTGATTTCTTCTCACCTCAGACTCTTGTTTTATTCTCTCAATGCCCGTTTCATCGTGTGCAGGAACCTGTTCTCAGGTTGGGTTTTCTTGATGTATTCTGTCCTTGGCGTTGCTGTTTACTCTTACGTACTAGTGGTAGCCTCTAGCACATCAGATTTTAGCCACAGTAAACTCCTGAGCTGCATGCCATTCTTACCTCAGCACCCTCAACTCTACTTTTCTGAGACTAAACAAGTTATCTCCTTCCTTCCCCAACACACACGCACTTAGTCCCCGATCACCTTGGTGTTACATATTGGTAATTACAGCTCTGGAAGCGTTAGGTAGTTTCAAAGACATTTTTTGGTATTTTAATAGTTGCATAAGTGGTAAGTCATAAAGTAACCTTAGCAAAATTAAGGGATTTTTCAGTGGGCAAGACTGTTTCTCTGAAGAGATTACCTTTTCCTCTCTGTTTTTCTGCAGTTCTGCAGTATTAGGAGGCAGGTCTTTTATGTTGCTGGCAGCAGTGTATAAGGAAGAAGGCAAGTTACTTAAGGAAACCTCAGCATGACTTATTTAAAAATTATTATGAGATATATCAAACTCGTACCAAAGCGTGGAGGATTGCGCAGTGAACCCACATACCATTACGAGCTAAGCAATCATCAATTCCTGACCAATCTTATTTCATCTGTATACTAACTCTCCCCCTATTTCTGGATTAGTTTGAAGCAAATACTAGGTATTCTATCATTTTATCAATAAATCAGCATGTAACTCTAAAAGAGTTTCTTAAAAAATCACAATACTATTATTTCACATACAAACATTAACAGTGATTTCTTAATAAGCATAACTGATTTTAATGGATGAGAGAATTGAGAGAGCATTTCTGTAACAGGCGCACTCTACGATCTTTTCCAGAGTTTGCTCTATCGCTTTAAATGAAGTGATTAAAAGGAAAGCCAAACTTCAGCCATAATAAGTTGACCTTTTAGTGAAATGCATGTTATTAATGTATTTAATGAGATGCATTACAAACTGCAGTGAGCACCATGTTTCATTACAGGTCTAAAATGCAGTATCATTAAAGACCTTTAATAGAAACAATGGTTGACATTTTGCTATTTCCCATAAGCAAAAAAATCCAAGAACATAGCATAATGTAATATAAATATAGAGGAAGTGTTATAATTCTTTACTTGCCTACAAGTATAAAACCAAATTCCACTATTAATAAATTACATTGTATTTGCTCCCCCCATCTTCACCGTCTCCTCGCTCTGTGGCCCTTCCCCCAGCCCTTCAACTATTTTGACCTGAACAGACTAAAATTTTTAATGTTAATTTTACCTCAGCACTAGTAGTCACCTTAAGAATAACTTTTTAGATTTTGAGTAAGTCATGGGCATTCATGGAGTCTTTATAGATGTTTCTGTTTTGTTTTTTAAGTTTTATTTATTTTTAAAGTAGGAAGTAGATTCACAGCACTCAAAATATAAAAGATACCAAATGGCTGTGTAGAGAAAATTTTGTTTGCCACCCTTGTGCCATTCAGGAACTGCCACCCAGTTCCCCATCCCATAGGCAACTAATATTATCAGTGAAACTCCCCCACCTTTGAAAATTACTTAGTTGCTTTAAGTGACAAATGCATGAACATCTGTTTCTGCGTTCTCAGTTAACACCTTATGGGTCCATGGCAGATTTTTCACAAATGATATGTAGAACCCTGAAACATTCTTTTTTGGGCTAAGTTCAAGTTTAGCTTGGGACAAAGGTACTTGCAAGTGTCTCTTAATGTAGCCTTGTGTAGGATTAAGGACCCTTGTTACTGTAGACTTCATCTAGCAAAAATGAGATAAGCCTGAACTTTTTGTTTTAGCTGATGGCTCATTTTTAAAAATATCTTTATTTCATTTATAAAATTATGTCATGCTTACTTCGGAAATTCAGAAAATACATAAAAGCATAAAGAAGAAAATAAGGATTACTTGTAATCCTACTGCCCAGAGGTAACCATGGTTGTCATTTTGATGAATAACCTTTCAGACCTTTTTCTGTGCTTACACACACATGCTCACACACACGTGCTCCCTTAAAAAAAAAAGAAAAAGGAATCTTATAAATATGTACTATTTTGTAAGCTTATTTTTTTTCTATCTAATATATCATTTCATGTCAGTATATTTAGATGTACATCAGCATTTTCAGTGGCTACAGAATATTCCATTTTATAGATTTACTGCAATTTATTTAACCAGTCTGTATTGATGGATGCTTAGGTTTATTCTAGTTTTTCACATTTATAAAGTGTGCTTTGATAAACATCCTTGTACATACATATTTGTGCAGTTTGTCTAAAAGTAGCCCTTCCAATAGGAATATAATGTAAGCCACATATATAATTTAAAATTTTCTAGTAACTGCATTAAAAAAAGTCTAAGAAAACAGGTGAAATTAGCTTGTGGTATATTTTATTTAACCCCATATATCAAAAATATTTTAACATGTAGTCAATATACAAATATTAATGAGGTATTTTATGTATCTTTTTTCATGTTAAATCTTTGAAGTCCTGAGTGTATTCTGCATTTATGGCTCATCTCAATTTGGACTAAGCACATTTCAAGAGCTCAATAGCCACATGTGGCTAATGGGTACTGTACTGGACAGCACAGATCTATATTCCCTGGAAATGCAATTGCTGGGATAAAGGGATTGTGCTTTTTTTTTTTTTTTTTTTTAAGGCTTTCGGGATATATTGCCAAATTGGCCCTTAGAAGAAATGTAACAATTGAAATTCTCATCTGTGACTGTTGTTTTCCTATTCTCCTGCCACCACAGCATTATTGATCTCTTATTTTTCCTAAACTGTAGGTGGGAAATGAAGGCAGTCATTTCTTGATAAACTTCTGTCTGATATTTACATAATACCTGTTGATTTAGCATTGAAATATGTGCTATGTTTTGTTTATTAGAGAATGAGTTTTATGTAGGAAGATTTTTAGACCCTATTGACTAGTACTTAATTTGTCCAACCTGGCTAATTAGGCATTTATATTCTATAGAGAGTGAGATTGGATCACGGAGCAAGTGCTTTTCCAAAGCGAGCAAGCGATGGGACCTGGAGGAGAGTGTCAGATTCCTAGGCAGTGACTCCACCTACCCTGGAGAGATGAGCCCTAGATGGATCACTGAGCTATGGAAGCTCGAAAACAGCTGAAACCAGTCTAGTCAGAAAATGTATTTTATTGCTTTGGGTTTCTTAGGAATTAGGGTTGTCTTTAGCCACAGGAGCAGGAAGCAACCCTGACTTGTAGTAGCTGGTAATAGCAGTGGTTCCCTAATAGGATTACTCAACCTGCTGTATTCACGGGGAAGCTGTGCAAATCACTGTATGTTGGAGCCTCATTATATGGACATATAATGAACCCACTATTTTTCAAGTTTTTATTTATTTATTTATTTATTTATTTATTTATTTATTTAGCACCAGCAGGGGAGGGACAGAGATAGAGGGGGACAGAGGAACTGAAGCAGGCTCTGTGCTGACAGCAGAGAGCCCAACGTGGGGCTCCAACTCACAAACCATGAGATCATGACCTGAGCAGAAGTGAGATGCTTAACCGACTGAGCTCCCCAGGTGCCCCAATGAACCCACTTTTAACTATAGATGTCTGGCCAAATAAGAAGAGGGAGAGAGAAACAACTTAAATAGTGACAGAAATTCTGCTGGCCATTGTATCCAGTGAGCCAGTGCCCCCAACTAAGCCTGAACCTCTCCAGGGAGCATCTTGTCAGACAGACTGAATCTGCTTTTTAAACTTACAGAATGCAGTCTTTGTACAGCATGGTCCCTAAATGTACTCATCTGTATTTAATTGCTGAAATAACTGTGTGCCCTAGAGTTTGAGGGGGCAGAACTGCCTGTGTCAAACTTGCTTAGAGACCGTACAGTGCTGAACTTTAGGAGCCGTTTTAGCGATTTTCAAGTAGTTTTATCAGAACTTGATTTTTGCTTTATGCTCAGACTTGAGAACCTAACCACTGCCTAAGATGCTACTGTCCTTTGTTATTGTTATTGTCTTAAAACTATGCTTAAATCATTTCATTAATATCATACAGGCATAAACAAGTAGTACAGAAGCATTCAGGAAGACAACAGTGGCCCTTTGCCTTCCATTTAGTCTCATTCTTTTTCTGTTTTGCTTCTATAATTTTAGGTAGCTTGTTTATATCTCTGTTTCTTGCTTCATTTATTCTCTGGTATGAGATGAGAATGCTACCAACAGGTTAAAAAGGACTGAAAATTGACCATTTCATTTAGCAACACAGTGGTCCGCTGTGACCTTGGTGAGCAGTTTTGGTGGAGTGGGAGGGATACAGGCTTGACGGGAATGGGTTTGCATGAGGATGGGAAAAAGGGATCTGAGAGAGTGTAGACAACTCTTTCTAGGGATATGGCTTTAAAAGGGAGCAGAGAAATGGGATGTTAGGTGGAGAAGGATATGGAGTCAAGAAAGAAGTGTTTTTGTTTATTTTGAGACGGGGAAGTAACAGCGTGTTTTCATGTTGATAAGAGTGATCCATCTGCTGTAGCAATGCCCTTGAGTAGGTAAGTGGAGATGGGACTAGTGCACAGGAAGGGTGGCCTTCGATAGCAGTATGGACAGTTTAACTGTAGTGACAGGCGGGGAGGTAGTGTATAAATAGACACCGATAGGTAGGAGTCTGAAAATTCTCTTTTGATTGTTCTATTTTCTTCGAAATAGAAACCAAGGTCATAAATTGTGAATGAGGAATAGGGGATGAGATAGCAGAAACTTTGAGGAAGATGTATGAAATAGTCATTCCATCTTCTTTCCACTGCAGTTTTACAGTCTGCCCTGCAGCTGCAACCAGGAGCCCAGTGTTTTATCCGTGTGTTGACCCCAGGAGTTGAAAAACCAATAAACTGCGTTTACAGTGTTATTACCATGCAAATAAGGTATAATTGCTGGGCAGGGAAGAACTGGAGACTTACACTTTTTTCCTGTGTGTTCAGAGTCATAGTTCCTGGGCCACTGAAAGGATGGCGTTCTTAGTGTGGTTCAAGTTCCTAGTTCAAGTAGATCTTTTATTAATAACCCTGTATCAGCTGCTTAAAACCATGCTGCATTTTCATTTGCTTCACATTCAGACTATTTATTACATCATTTTCCCCTTAGGTCTCTAATCCTCACTTCCCCTAACCCCCTGGCCCTGTAGCTCAGTTTCAGCTCAGTCTTTTTTCCCCAAACTTTAAATCTGTGCCATCTCTTCTGTTGTGTTTTCTCAGTTTGAACTGGTTATTGTTTCTTGGGACTAGTGCACAGTTGTACACCTGGAATTTTTTTTTCGTTGCTCTTCTTGGATAAAGCTATTTTTGGGCTCTCTTGTCTTCCTTTATCTCAGTTTACTTTGTCAGTTTGTGGCCAAAAAATGTGTGGGGAGTAAATTATTTGAGTTCTTGTAGATTTAAAAACACTCTGCCCTCATTCTTCCTTGCTATATTCTTTTATTTTTTTTTTTAATTTTTTAACATTTATTTATTATTGAGAGAGACAGAGCATGAGCAAGGGAGGGGCAGAGAGAGAGGGGGAGACACAGATTTGAAGCAGGCTCCAGGCTCTGAGCTGTTAGCACAGTGCCCAATGCGGGGCTCAAACCCATAAACAGCAAGATCATGACCTGAGCCAAAGTCGGATGATTAACCGACTGAGCCACCCAGACGCCCCTTCATTGTGTATATTAGGCATAAATTTCTAGGTTGAAAATGACTTTCCCTCACAATTCTACAGTACTGCTCTGTATTAGTTTGCCATTGCTACCACAGCAAATCACCACAAGCTTGGTGGCTTCAAACAGCATGTAATTATTTATTTTTTATCTTACAGTTCTGGAGGTAAGAAGTCCTAAAACCAGGGCATCAGCAGGGCTGTGCTCCTTCTGCAGGCTTCAGGGGAGAATGTTGATTTGGCATTTCCAGCTTCTAGAAGCTGCCCACATTCCTTGGCTCATGGCTCTATTCCATCTTCAAAACCAGCGGTGTCATTCTTCTAACCTCTCTTTTTGTGACTCTGACCCTACTACTTTTCATTTACAAGGCCTTCGTGACCCCATTGGGCCCACCTGGCTAATTCAGGATAATTTTCCCATCTCAGATCCTTATTCACATCTGCAAAGGCCTTTTGCCATGTCAGGTAACATAGTCATGGGTTCTGGGGATTAGGATGTGAACCTCTTTGGGGGACCATTCAGCCTACCACACAGTCTCTTGTTTTTTGTCATCAGAGTATTGTCGATGAGGAGGTAGATGCTGCTCTGAGTTTCATTCCTTTGTGAGTGGCTTGTTTTGCTCTCTGGAAATGTTTGGGATCTTTCCTTTACTTTTGGTTTTCTCAAATTACCTGAAGAGATGTCTAGGTATGGGTCCTTTTTTATTCATTGTGTTGAGTACTTCCTGGGCCCTGTTAGCCTGAACACTGGGGTCCTTCAGTTTGGGGGAAAATCCTCTTCTAATCTTTCTTTGATAATTTTCTTTCTTTCATTTTCTCTTCTCTGTTTTAGATACTAAACCTGGGTCTTGTCTCTTATGTGTTTCTTTAGCATTTTCCATCTTTTTGTGATTTTCCATGTCCTAAAAGATTTTGAGTTTGATTTCTAGTTCTTTTTTGTGTGTGGTCATATTTTAATCTGTAAGAGGCCTTTTGTTTTCTGAATGTTCCTTTTCTATATAATTAGCATACTTAGAGTATATTATATATATTTAAAAGTTTTTGTTTTTGTTTTATATTTACTTTAGTTCCTAGAATTGTTCCTATCTCCACCAGCTTTTCTATTTCCCTTGGACTTTTTCCTCTTTAAAAACTTTTTTAAACAATTTATGTATTATTTTTTAAAGTAATCTCTATACCCAATGTGGAGCTTGAATTCATGACCCCAGTATCAAGAGTCTCATGCTCGGGGCACCTGGGTGGCTTAGTCGGTTGAGCTTGTGGCTTTGGTCAGGTCCTGGTCTTGTAGTTCGTGAGTTCAAACCCCACATCCATTTCACTGCTGTCAGCGTGGAGCCGCTTTGGATCCTCTGTCCCCCTCTCGCTAGTCCTCCCCCGCTTGCAGGCGTGCGCACACATGGTCTCTCTCAAAAATAAACAAACATTAAAAAAAAAAGAGTCTCATATTCTATGACTAACTGAGCCAGCCAGCCATCTCTTTCCTCATTTTTTATTTTTATCTTTTTTATTTTATATATAGAGAGAGCATGTGAGTAGGGGCAAGGGACAGAGGGAGATAGAAAATCTTAAGCAGGCTCCGTGCCCAACATGGGGCTTGATCCTACAACCCTGGGATCATGACTTGAGCTGAAATCCAGAGACAGATGCTCAACCAATCTGGCACTCCCCCCATTTTAAAAAAAATTTTTAAGAATTTTTACCTCTTTCAGATTTTTACACAATTTTTATATGTATATAATTTAGAGAGTCAATTTTATAAAGTGTGATATGAAAACCAATTCCTGCTGCCTGTGGACTACTACTCCCTTGCCAGAACCTACTATCCCGAAGCAGCAATTCCATTTTTAATTATTTTGTTGTATTTTTTTGGAATCCATAGATTTCTGTTCATATCTCTAATTAACATGTTTTGTTTCAGCTTGATTTTTCAGTTTTAGGCATTATCTGTTGGTGCTTCATATGAAAATGAGGACTTAGCTCTCGTTCCTACTACACTCATAGATAACTTCTATCCCTCTGTGGTTGTATATTGTAATTTGGTTAGATCAATAGTCAGTATTTACATGATTATGTCTGTGTAAACACTGTTCACAGCAGAGCCATGTAATATATATACTATGGTTATTTGTCTGTTCCCACACATCATTTTGTCTTCTAGAGTTAATAATTGTTACATTTTTGTTTGTATTGACTTCTCTGCAGTTATTCAAGCCCAAACTTTTCTCTAGTTGTCTAAATCTCCCCTCAAGATACTCAGTTGTATCAGAGATTCTGCCAATTTATCTTTCTGAAGAAGTGTCTCCCAGAGCCTTTTGACCTGCTCTAATCTGGACTGTTCACCTTCCCCGATGCCCAGCTATCATGCTGGCATCTCCCTTTATCACCCGGGGGACCACCTTAGCTTCTCACTTAAAAAAATTTTTTTTTCTTTATGTTTGTTTATTTTTGAGAGCGAGAGAGACAGAGCGCGAGCTGGGACGGGGGGTGGGGGGTGGAGGGGCACAGAGAGGGAGACACAGAAACCAAAGCAGGCTCCAGGCTCCAACCTGTCAGTACAGAGCCTGACATGGGGCTCGAACTCCTGGACCGTGAGATCATGACCTCAGCCAAAGTTAGACGCTTAACCGACTGAGCCATCCAGGCGCCCCTAGCTTTTCACTTCTGTGCAGCTCCTCTTTTAGGATTTTTCTTGCTTATTTCCTTATTTTGGTGAAGTGCATCCGCCAGTAGTTTGCTGAGAAATGGTGCAGGAGAGGTAAACTATTTAGATCTTGATTGTCTGAAAATATCTTTATTCTGTCATCACAATTGATTATCTATAGAATTCTGTAACATATTCCATTTCCTTCCCCTCTTCAAAGTTGGCTTTTGATAAGTCAGAAGCCATTCTGATTCCTGATCTTACTGTTTCTTTCTCCCCTTTTGGAAACTGAGGACTTCTCTATGTCTGCAGAATTCTGAAATTTCATGGTATTGCACCAACAGACCTTGGTGTAGGTCGGTCTTATCCAGTGTGTGGAATACTCACAGTGCCTTTTCTACCTGGATATTCTCCTTTCAGTCCTGGAAATTTCCTTGAAATTATTTTATTAGTGATCTTCTGTCCTCTATTTTTCTCTTTTTTTTTTTTGGAAGACCTATCATTTGATGTTAATCTGTTCTTCTGATTCCCTTCTTTTTCCCTCTTCAATTTTCCATTCTTTCTTTTCTCTCTTTTTTGTGGTTCTTTCTTTCTTTCTTTCTTTCTTTCTTTCTTTCTTTCTTTCTTTCTCTCTTTAAAGATTTTATTTTTAAGTAATCTCTATACCCAATGTGGGGCTCAAGCTCATGACCCCAAGATCAAGAGTCATTTGTTCCACTGACAAACCCAGCCAAGTGCCCCTGGTTCTACTCTCTAAGACACTTCCTCAGCTTTATTATCCAACCCTTCCATCCAGTATTTTAATTTCTTCTGTCATTTCAATGTTACTTCTCTGAGGATATACATGATATATAATCCCTTAGGTGTTCTTTCTACATAGCCTGTGCCCTCTAGGCTTTCTTTTCTTTTGTTTTAACCCCTGTATAACATGATAGATGTTTTTCTTAGATGTTTGGTGATCCTTTGCTCTCTGTTGACTTTTAAGAGTAGGGTACCGGGGCACCTGGCTGGCTCAGTCAGAAGAGCATGTTAACTCTTGATCTCAGGTTATGAGTTCAAGCCACAGGTTGGGTGTAGAGTTTGCTTAAATAAGTAAAACTTAAAGAGTAGGGTACCGAAACATTGATTAGAAGTTTTGTATGTTTGAATAGGTCTCTTCTGTGTTTTCCATTGTAAGGTAATCTATGTGGACCATATTTGGTGAACCCCAGTGTCAGTATCTTTACATCTTTGCTCTTTATGGGATCATAGTAGCTAGAGGACTTTCTGTCTCTTCCCTGGCTGCTGGCATTGTAGCAGGTGGGCAGGTTGGGGATCTCAGCATCCAATCTCTGGACTTCAGTTTACTCCCTCTGTTTTTAATATTAGGCCCTTGCCCCCTACCATGTCTTGTGTCCTCCTGTCTAGAGATGCTATGTTTTTTTTTTTTTTAATTTTTTTTTTCAACGTTTATTTATTTTTGGGGACAGAGAGAGACAGAGCATGAACGGGGGAGGGGCAGAGAGAGAGGGAGACACAGAATCGGAAACAGGCTCCAGGCTTTGAGCCATCAGCCCAGAGCCTGACGCGGGGCTCGAACTCTCAGACCGCGAGATCGTGACCTGGCTGAAGTCAGACGCTGAACCGACTGCGCCACCCAGGCGCCCCAAGAGATGCTATGTTTAACTCTCTTGAGAGGATAAAGCTCTTAGCTTTTGCCTACGGGAAAGGATCTAGTGTACTGACTACTTTTAGCCCTGTCTTGCTCTCCTCTTCTAGAGGTGCCCAGCACTGCCAGTTCCTGAATCTTTTGCGGTTTTTTTCACGGACCGTAAGGGGACTGCTTCTCATTCTTCTTCACTGCTAACACCAGAATCAACCTCAGGTTTGTTATGTCAGTTATTAATTTGACTTTTTAAAAAACCTGGTTTACTGGGGCTCCTGAGTGGCTCAGTCAGTTGAGTGTTCAATTCTTGATTTCAGCTTGGGTCATGATCTCATGGTTTGTGAGGTTGAGCCTCACATTGGACTCTGCACTGACAGCACGGGGCCTGCTTGGGATTCTCTCTCCCTCTCTCCCCCTCAAAATAAATAAATTTAAAAAAAGAAAAACTTAAAAACAGACAGGCCTGGTTTCTTGAGGTATAATTGGCATATGATAAACTATGGGTCCCGTTTCTCTGCTCCCCTCTAAAGCCACATCCCGAGAAAGAATTGTCTGTATTCATGATCTCAGATCCCTTTTTCCTATTCTCTCATGAACCTATTCCAGTCAAGCCATTCTACCCAAACTGCTCACCAGGGTCACAGATGACCCCCATGTTGCTAAATGAAATGGTCAGTTCTCAGTCCTCAGCTTACTTAACCTGTCAGCATTTGTACAATTTGACATATGTATACACCCATGAAACCATCACCACAATGAAGATAATGAACATATTCCTCATCCCCAGAAGTTTCCTCAGCTTCTTTACAGTCTTTCTTTCCTGCCTTGCTGTCCCTAAGCAACTACTATTCTGTTTTCTGTCACTGTTTGTGTCTTCTAGAATTTTATATAAATGGAATTATATGGTTGTACTTTTTTTTTTGGTCTTTTGTCGGTCTTTTCACTCAGTGTAATTATTTTGAGATTCATCATATATTTTTGCATATGTCAATGGTTTATTGCCTGTTGCTGAACAGTGTTTCATTAAGGATATACACATTTTGTTTTATTTCCAGTTATTGCTATTACAGATAAAGTTGCTGTGAACATTTGTGTATATGTTTTAATATGTACATGTACTTTCATTTCTCCTGGATAACTAAAAATGGAATGGCTGAGTCAATGGTTAGTGTATGTTTAACTTTTTTTTTTTTAATGTTTATTTTTGAGAGAGAGAGAGAGAGAGTGCAGGGGAGGGGCAGAGAGAGAAGGAGACCGAGAATGTGAAAGCGGGCTCTGCGCTGACAGCTGAGAACGCGATGTGGGGCTTCAACTCACTAACTGTGAGATCATGACCTCAGCCAAAGTTGGATGCTTAACTGACTGAGCCACCCAGGCGCCCCTAACTTTTTAAAAATTCTTTTTATTATTTAAGTAATCTCTATACCCAGTGTGGGGCTTGCTCACAGTATCAAGATTCAGAGTTGCATGCTCTATCAACAGAGCCAGTCAGGTGCCCCAGTATATGTTTAACTTTTAAAGAAACTGCTAAGCTGTTTTCCAAAGTGGTTGTACCACTTTACAGCCCCCCAGCAGAGTATAAGAGTTCCAGTTGCTCCACATCCTCATAAACAATTGGTATGGTCAGTCTTTTAAAATTTAGACATTCTAATAACTCTGTAATAGTTCTACTGATTTTTTAGCTTAAGGAATCTTCTCTAAGCTAAGCTAAGGAATCTCTTAGCTTAAGCTGTCTTCTCTCTCATACTTTGTCCTTTTTTTTTGTGGATTTATTCCTTTTAATCAGTGGAATAGAATATAGTTGAGAAATAGATTCACACAAATATGGACCATTGACTTTGTACAAAGTTGCAAAGTCAGTTCAGTGAAGAAAGGATAGTCTTTTCAACAAAAGGTATTACAACAATAGTACATTTATTTGCCAAAGAATGAACTTCAACCTGTAGCTCATACTTTATACAAAAATCAACACAAAATAGATCAGTAACTTAAAAGTAAAACCAAACTGTAAAATGTTTCAAAGGAAATGTGGGAGCAAAATCTTGATGACCTTGGGTGAGGCAAAGTGTTTTTAGATAATGGCATCAAAAGTGTAGTCCATAAAAGAACAGATTGATGGGCTCAAAATTAAAATCTCTTGCTCTGTGAAAGATGTGTTAATGGAATGAAAAGACAGGTTACGGACTTGGAGAAAATATTTGCAAAATAGAAACATCTGACAAAGGACTTCCATCCAGAATATATGAAGAACTCCCAAAACTGAACAATAAAAAAATACCTATTAAAAAAGCAGGGGGGGGGCAGAAGATTTGAACAGAAACTTAACTGAGGAAAGCATATGATGGCAGAGAGGTGCATGAAAAAATATTTAACATAATCATTAGTGTTGAGGGAAATGCAAGGTAAAACTGCGATGAGATGCCCCTGCCTCTTAGATGCCTCTTAGAATGACTCAAAACAAACCCCTGACCACACCAAGTGACAACACAGATGGAGGGCAACTCGAACTTTCACATAATGTTGGTGGGAATGCAAAATAGTCCAGGAACTTTGGATAAGAGTTGAGTGGTTTTGTTTTTAAAGTTAAACATTTTTTACCAGATGTCCAGCAGTCCTGCTTAGATATATACCATAGGGAAATGAAAGCTTGCCTGCACACAAAGACTCGTATATGCATGTTTATAGCAGCTTTATTCATAATCACCAAAAACTGGAAACAGCCCAGATATCCTTCAGTAGGCAAATAAATAAATTGTGTTACATTACTCAACAATAAAAAGGAACCAACTATTGATAAACGCAAAAGTGTGGATGAATCTCAAAGGTCTTATGGTAAGGTGAAAGATGCCAGTCTCAATACTTTACAATTCCATTTATATGCCATTTTGGAAAAGGTAAAACTGTAAGGATGGAGAACACATCAGGGTCTGGCAGAGGTTAGGGGCAGATGAAGGGTCTGACTACAAAGGGGCAGCCCTGCTTTCTTTGTTCCTGTAAGTTTCTATTTTCCTCTTCAGTAGACTCATTTCCTTGGAGTGTTTCCCACCTGATTTTCCACAGTGGCTCACCACTGAACCCTTTAGCTTGGCTTGATTGTGAGCATTTTGCTTGGATTGAGGGAGTGGGGGGAAATGGTTGTGTGCTTATTCCCAGATAAGTCTGGGAATATTTCTTATGGTAATGGATACGTGATACAGTACTCCTAGGGATGGGAGAATGGGCTACATCACCCTATAGTGTCATTCTTGCTTGAAAAATATATCTTTGCTACTAAAACCTTACCCAGAAGAGAATAATAGATTACACAGAGCTTCTAGATTTTGATGTGGGTTAGAACTGAAAAATGAGATGTCCTTAAACTCTTTTTCCTTCTCTCTTTGATAAGTGATATAATGTGGTTTGGACACTCAGAGATTCCTAAGATTCCAGGTTCTGGTTGATGATTTACTGCAAAATTGCTTATAAATTGAAGTAGAAAATGTTTTGCAGACCTGGCAGCTTTCTGGCTTCACACCCATTTGTCACCCAGCATTTCCCTTTGTGTATAGAACAAGAATTAATTAGGCTGCACTGCAGGAAAAGTTTATGGCTATAATTTATATAGGATGAATTTCTTTTTAAAGAGACAGCATTGTTTTGTTATACCTATATACATATAAGTGTGTGTATATATAAAGTGATTTTTTTTTCTCTTAAAACAGTGTCGAGCTTCTGGAGTAAGCATTCATTTTTCTGCTTAACGCAAGACATTGGTGGACTAGATGCTTTTATAGTGATTGCCTTCTGATCAAACTGTTGGTTGGTTTTCTGTTTCTTGTTTTTAAATTCACTGTGTGCTAGTGAGCAGCACTCAGTTGTAGGTTTGCATTTTCAACATTGGTCAGACTTGTTTGGTTTCCAGAGCTTTGTATTCTTTTGGTCTCTTCGAAGACTTAGGATTCTGCCTTTTTTTTTAGGGTCTTGCTCATTCAATTAATGTTTTCATAATCAATGCAAGTCAGAACTTGCAATTTGTTCCTGATTTGCACATTAAAGAGCTCCATTAATTAAGGATCCTGGTGTTTGGCATGTTCCCGCAGGATCTGTGCATTATTTACATGGTGAAAGTGTAAGATGCACGCTTCGCAGTTGTAGTGGCAATTGCAGTTAATCCTGCTTTTTCTCTTTCTTTCTTCTTCTTTTTTTCTTTTTGCTTGTGAATAACAATTAATTCACAACTCATTGAAACTCCTGAGGGATACATTGGACCAAAATAGGAACAAGTGATCCAAATGAGAGGGCCACAGTGGAAGAGTGGAAAGTAAATCCTTTGTTTAAAAGGGAAAAATCCCCCTGGAAGACATAGAGAATTTATGTGTTTGGTTTTTGTTGGTTGTTGCACTTGGCTGAATGTAGGAGGCATAATAGCGTGGAGTTGTAATTGTTTACTCAGATTTTGCAGACCTTTTTTTTCCCTCTGCGTAATAGTAGTTATATTGATAAATGAGGTTACCTTTCATAACCCACATGACCCCAGAGATTTAGACAAACATACCCCTGTGCTTATGTCAACTAAGCTGTTTCACAATATTCCTCTTTTTAGTTGCTTTTTCATGAAATCACTTTCCGTAGTGTTTGGGTTCTTTTATAACCATTTCTTTTGGAAGCCTAGTCCGGGCAAAGGTGATCTCCATCTTGTTGTGTAGGAGAGTATAAAAAGCAGTTGGAAGCATGGAATCAGATCACTGGTTCAGCAGGTTCCTCCTTTCTGGTCTCAGCCATGGCTAATGCTTGTCTATTCGTAATGCATTTTCCTAATAGTAGTTAGTCTAGTTTTAAAAATACTATGAGAAGCTGCAAAGCATTTTCAGGAGTAGAGACATTTTTTTCTCTGATATTTATGAAACTTGCTAGGGATTTTGTGGGACTTAAATTTGTCCTTATGTTCTTCTGTTACTATAGGTGTGCATGTGTGTGTAAAATCTTTACATATATTTTTTTAAGTGTGTGTATATGTAATATTCACAGTAATATTCACTGTAAATATGTAATATTCACTGTGTGTGTGTATATATAGAGGTATGTAAAGGAAAAAGTGAAAGTTCTCCCACTTTCCCAAATCCTTCTCAGAAAAAACAATGAGGTTTATTATTCCAGACATTTTAATATGTATATATTTTCTTCTATGTATATTTTTTTTCCGTTGAGTTTTAGTGGAAGTTTGATGAGGAGAGGGATTGGGGAGACCAGTCTGAGAAAAAAAAAAAAATACACGGGCTGTAAGGTTACTTAAGAATTACCTCTAACTTGACCCCAGGTAAGTTTGTCCGTATGATTTGCTTTGAAAGTTTCCTATACCTGAACTGCACTTAACTTTAACTTGAGTTCTTTGGTAATTTTTAATTAGCTTTCATATAGTATTGATTGTTTTGCTTGGTGTTTAATTTCAGATCTACCACATTCTGTTTTTTCTTGAGGCAGTTGGATAAATTAGCCTCTGGATAATATCCAGAATGCTACTATTTTGAAAAGAGTTCTTACTAGCTATTTATACTATTTCATACAAGCAATATATAAATTTTTTTATTTTTTTAAGTAATTTTTATGCTCAATGTGGGGCTCAAACTCACAACCCCAAGATCAAGAGTTGCATACTCCACCAACTGAGCCAGCTAGGTGCCCCATACAGGGAAGATTTATATAGGTAGACAAGCTGTTTAGACAGTCTTAAAGAGTCTTACATTCTAAAGATGGTACCTAGGGGCGCCTGGGTGGCTCAGTCGTTGAGTTTCTGACTCTTGATTTCAGCTCGGTCATGATCGCACATTTCATGGGATCAAGCCCCTGACTGGGCTCTGGTTGACAGCAGGGAACCTGGTTGGGATTCTCTCTCTCTTTGCCCCTTGCCCACTCACGTGTTTCCTCTTTCAAAATAAGTAAATAAACATTAAAAAAAATAAAGATGGTACATAAATGTTACGTGGTGAGGGTTGGGGGCAAGGGCAGAGACAAACGTTGTAATTCAAGTTCTAATTAGAAAGCACTTCTCGTGTCCTCAGTAAGGTTCATAAGGTATAAGAACATGAGTGAAAAGAAATCAAATACAACAATTTGAGAACCAGGATGATCAGTTTACTTCTATCTTGGTATTGTTGTGCAAGTACAATGCCAGATGCCTTTATACTTAGAAATAATAAAAACAGCTCCCATTTAGTACTTTTGCACTATTGTTCAGGCACTGTATTAAGTTCTTCACAAATGTCTCCTTTAGTCCCCACAGCAGCCTGTGAAACAGGTGCTAATGACTGTGTTACACATGGAAGAAGTGAAATCTTGGAGAGGGTTAAGTAACTTGCTTAAGGTCACCCAGTTAGTTGGAGGCAGAGGCAGTGTGGAATCCAGGGTCTCCTCTGCTTCACAACCTCTGCTCTTTGGCCACACCACTCAGTCACAGCGCATGCAGTTTAACTCTCTTGTCTGTTGTTGTTGTTGTTGTTGTTGTTGTTTAAGTATGAGGGAATAAAGAAGTGGAATAAATGCCAGAGCTTGAAGGATCATTGAGGCAGGAGCAATATGGAGATGAATTTGTTGTAAAACAGAAGTTTTAGAGTGAGTAGTAATTATATCCTTCAGTTTTTCTCAGATCTTTCCCACACACTGCCTTTCAGTAGGAGAGCCAGAAGGGTCCTGGGGGTCAGCTCATCTAGTCCCTCTCCTGTAGGTGGTAAGCCTTTTTTTTTTTTTTTTTTAAATGATAGAGAAATAGATCACTAGGGTTTTCCTTATAACTATGATATACATTCCTTATATAAAATTCAGTAAATGGCCAAAGCAAAAGTAAGTAAATAATCTCCCCTAATCCCAGCATACTTTCAGCCCTTTGTTGTATGGTATGTATCTTTTCCAGTTTTCCCCCCATTGTGACTATGTAGTTAGAACTAAAGTGGAGCCATATTCTATATTCTGTTTTGTAATATAGATAATAATTTTAAAATAATTTTAAAATTAATTACAGTCATCATGCCAGTTTGCCATTTCTATATTCTGGTTTTTTCTACTTAGCAAAGATTATTAATATTTTTCCGTGTCATTAAATATTGTTCTACAGCATTATTTTTAATGGCAGCATAGACTTTGCATCATCTGGATAGTTTAACCAGTTCTTTATTGTTGGACATTTGGATTGTTTCCAGTTTTTCATTTTTATAAATAATGTAATAAACATCATTGTTACTAAATCTTTACTTACATCCATGATCAGTTTGTTGCATGAAATAAATTTTTAGATGTGGAATTAGTAGGTGTTCTAAGGATATGTGAAATTTTAAGGCTTTTGATCTATATTGCTGGGTCACCCCCCAGAAAGGTGGTATCACTTTAACATTCTTACCTTCTTTTTTTTTTTTTTTAATTTTTTTTTCAACGTTTTTTACTTATTTTGGGGACAGAGAGAGACAGAGTGTGAACGGGGGAGGGGCAGAGAGAGAGGGAGACACAGAATCGGAAACAGGCTCCAGGCTCCGAGCCATCAGCCCAGAGCCCAACGCGGGGCTCGAACTCACGGACCGCGAGATCGTGACCTGGCTGAAGTCGGACGCTTAACCGACTGCGCCACCCAGGCGCCCCTCTTACCTTCTTTATATGAATGTCAGTTTCCTATATCCTTGTCAACACTGGATTTTATTGTTTTGTTTCATTTTTGTCACTTTGATAAATGGAAAATGGTTTCTGCTTATTTCAGTTCACCTTTTTTTTTTTTTTTTTTTTAACATTTATTTAGTTTTGAGAGAGAGCACAAAGAGGAGAGGGAGCCACAGAATCTGAAGCAGGCTCCAGGCTCCAGGCTCCAAGCTGTCAGCACAGAGCCTGACGTGGGGCTTGAACTCACAAATTGTGAGATCATGACCTGAGCCAAAGTCAGTCACTCAACCAACTGAGCCACCAAGGTGCCCCTTTAGTTCACATTTTTAAAAATTTACACTTCCCAGTGTTTCATGAGGGTAAACATTTTTTCCCTTACATTTATTGGTCCTTGGCATTTCTTTTGTGAATTATACAGGGGAAATTTTAAACTAGTACTAGGGATAGCTGATCCCCTTATCAATCAAACTTATGACTACCTCTAATTTCCCTGGCCTTTGTTTTAATCTGTTTCTCCTTATTTGATTTTCTGTGGACAGGAAGAATTACTTTACCTCAGAAGACCTCTTTGTATTATTGAATATATATATTTAATCTTCATTACATTAGTAGTCATAAAAGTAAAATGTGTAGTAAAAATACCTTTTTTTCTTTTTTTTTTTTAACGTTTATTTATTTTTGAGACAGAGAGAGACAGAGCATGAACGGGGGAGGGTCAGAGAGAAAGAGACACAGAATCTGAAACAGGCTCCAGGCTCTGAGCTGTCAGCACAGAGCCCGACGTGGGGCTTGAACTCACGGACTGCGAGATCATGACCTGAGCCGAAGTCGGCCGCTTAACCAACTGAGCCACCCAGGCGCCCCAAAATACCTTTTTTTCAAACAGTATTGTTCCCCCTCCTCCCCAACAGTACTGAAATATGTAACATGGACTCTGAAAGTCTTCTTTTTTCCCTACTGTCAATAGTACTCTTCAGAGATAACCAGTTTTAGCAATTTGGTGTATATCCTTCCAGACATTTTATGTCCATTTAAACTTAAAAAAAAATTTTTTTTCTTATGTTTATTTTTGAGAGAGAGACAGACAGTGCGAGAGGCAGAGGGGCAGAGAGAGAGGGAGACACAGAATCCTAAGCAGGCTCCAGGCTCTGAGCTGTCAGCACAGAGCCCAACATGGGGCTCGAACCTACAAACCGTGAGATCATGCCCTGAGCCGAAGTCGGACACTCAACCAACTAGCCACCCAGGTGCCCCTAAACTGTTTTTAAACCATAAATGACATCACACTTTACATCTTTCCATGTTAATGAATATAAATCTACCTTTTCTTCCTTTAAAAAAAAAAAAAAAAGCTTGGCTGTCTTTGTTTTCTTTTTCCTGAAGTATTTTAAAATTAATTACAGTCATCATGCCAGTTTGCCTCTAAATACTTCTTTTTTTTTTTAAATGTTTATTTAATTTTGAGAGAGAGAGAGACAGTATGAGTGGGGGAGGGCCAGAGAGAGGGAGACACAGAACTGGAAGCATTGCCTCTAAATACTTCTATAAATGGCTCTTAAAAAATGAGAATGTTTCTTACATTGTCATCTCACCTAACCAAATTAATACTTCCTAATAATCCTAATGATATGCCCTCTCCACATTCAGATTATTTCAGTTATTCTCAAAAGTATTTTATAACTTAGTTTATTCAGAACAAGTTCCATTTATAATTATCCTTTTCAACAGCTACATAGAAAGTTATCTGGCTAAACTAAATTAATTTAACCAGTCCCCTATAAATGGACACTTAAGATGTTTGCAGGTTTTTATCTGTTATAAACAATGCTAAAAATAGTGTTTTTGAACTTGCCTCTTTGCTTTCTTATCTGATTACTTCGTTAAGATTAATTTCTAGAAATGGAATAGTAGGGTCAGGTGGTATACGTGTGTAAACCTTTGATACATTTTGCCAGGTTGCTTTCTGGATATGTTGTGCTAATTAAACTCTTATCAGTTGTATATGGAGAGAGCCCTTTTCCTCCCATTCTTGCCAGCCTCAAGTAGTATCAGAAAATATCATGTTGTTTTAAGTCATGGGGTGTGTGTGTGTGTGTTTGGATGTGTGTGTGTTTTTAATTTAAGTGAGGCCAAGCATCTTTTCTGATTTCTGATATGTTTAGCCACTTGAATTTTGGACACTATTAATCATTTTTTAACATTATCTTTTTCAGATTAAGCAAATATCCCTTTACTTTGCCTTATTGGACTTGCCTTCTGTCCATATGATTTGGCCTTCTTTTGCCCACTTTGTTTTTTCTAATGCAGAAACCAAATTTGGACATAACATTTTAACAGAGCCTTGCTAGTATTTTGGTTTGTGTTTCATTTTTATCATGTAGTGGTATTGGGGAGGGCAGTTTTATCATCTTATAATTGAAAATTGCATTATACTTTGTTTTCCAGATAGTTTTTGACACATAAGCATTTAAGGATACATTGATCTAGAAAATGAAAAATATGTAGTTCTTTCTAAAGCTTGTAGTAGTATTTCATCTTCTTCATCAGTGTGATGGCAGTATGATAGTACCCACCTCAAAGGGTTATTGTGAGGGTTGAAGCGATATATGTAATAACTAGGTAGGAAAGTGCCTAGGCTAGCGCCTGCCACTTTATGGGTTCTGTGTTGTTAACTGTTAACAGTGATAGTACCATCTTTTCTTAGGCTGTAGCATTATGGCCAGGTATTTGTTTCTTTCTTCTTAAAAGGGTTATGTAAGTGAATACCAATATTATACTTACGGTTACTTTTTGAAGGCTTGAAATACACATATAAACGCATGCCAAGAAAATTATTAGGATGCCATTTTTATTCAGTTATTCATTCAGCAACTTGCAGCCTGCCATTTGCCAACACCAGTTATACCAAGGTGATTTGTTTACAATCCTTGCCTGAAGGAGCTCATAGTAGGGTGTGGAGATAGATAAACCTTTTTTTTTTTTAATTTTTTTATTAAAAAATTTTTTTAACATTTATTCATTTTTGAAAGACAGAGAGAGCGCAAACAGGGGAGGGCCAGTGAGAGAGGGAGACACAGAATCTGAAGCAGGCTCCAGGCTCCAAGCTTGTCAGCACAGAGCCTGACACGGGCTTGAATTCACGGACTGCGAGATCGTGACCTGAGCCGAAGTCGGCCGCCCAACCGACTGAGCCACCCAGGCGCCCCCTTTTTTTTTTTTTTTAAGTTTATTTATTTACTTTTGAGAGAGAGAGCACAAGCAGGGGAAGGGCAGGGAGAGAGAGAGGAAGACACAGAATCCGAAGCAGGCTCCAGGTTCTGAGTCTGACACGGGGCTTGAACCCACCAATCACGAGTTCATGACCTGAGCCGAAGTTGGACACATAACTGACTGAGCCACCCAGGTGCCCCTGGATAAACCATCTTTAAGGCATAAATATTTAAGTGTTTTTACATGAAGGCAACCTCTCAAAGTTTCCATTTCAGGTTGGCAAATGAATAATGCTTAGTCTTCCTAGTATTAAAAGAAACACAAATAAAAGCAATCTTTTATTTTCTGAGCCTCATTTTAACCATCCAAGTGGTGATTACTAAGTCTTCATGTGAATGCATTGTAACATTTGTTAAATTCTTTTTTTAAAAAAAATTTTTTTTCAACGTTTATTTATTTTTGGGACAGAGAGAGACAGAGCATGAACAGGGGAGGGGCAGAGAGAGAGGGAGACACAGAATCGGAAACAGGCTCCAGGCTCTGAGCCATCAGCCCAGAGCCTGACGCGGGGCTCGAACTCACGGATCGCGAGATCGTGACCTGGCTGAAGTCGGACGCTTAACCGACTGCGCCACCCAGGCGCCCCTAAATTCTTAAATCTGATACGATGGTCTTGAGACTCTTGGTAGTAGCCTGTACATCTTCTAGTTACAGGAAAGAAGTTCAGTTTGATTACTGTTGCTTTTGTTAACAAAAGTCAGTTTGTTGAGGAAACATGCTTGTTGACGTTAGCAAATATGTAGTTCACATTTTGTTGGCTTGTCAGCACTTAGATTTGGAAATGATAGTGTAATTGGAAGTACTGCCATGTAACTTTGGCATCATTTCTCTGGAGCAAACATATTTGTTGAATACTTCTTATGGCCCAACACATATACTTCTTATGTGTTGGATGCCAGAATGACAGGACGAGGTCCGTGCTCTCAAGTAGCTTACGATGTGGCAAAGTCAGACTCTGTACGATATGACATGTGCTGTAGCCGTAGTGTGACTGAGACTGAGAGAGGAGTGATCCATTCAGCCTGGGAATCCCTGTTTTTAGACTCATCCTATAGAGAGAATTTGGACATTTATGTGAGTAGTTTCACTGCCTAAGAGGCTGGTTGTTTAAAGGCTTTTTAATTAGAAAGGATCAGACTATTTTATATGAAAGAGACAGGGTTACGTGGATTGTGATTCTAATTTTATTTTGAATAAGTTTTCTTCAGTTTACTTTAAATTTCAATAATATTTTAAATTATAAGAGTAATATATGCTTCTTAAATATTTGAACAGTTCAAAAATGTACCCAATAAAAATGAAAGTATCCCTTCTCTCCCTTGGTAACTCTCGTTAGACAGTGTAAACAATTATTTGTATATAAGCTTGGGTTTTAAGTACCTTGTATTTTCAGCATTTATTCTTTAATTTAACGGGGAAAAATAAATTTCCCTTTTTAGGAAAGCACGGTGGAGCAGTGGAGGTTGTCTGGGGCCTGTTGAGTGGAAGGTAACTGTAGTGGATTTCTGGAAGTACATTGATCAGTTAGATTGCTGTGTCCTATAGGGCTTTTTAAGGATTTATTGACACACTTCATCAAGGTATTTGAGAGAGTATTCAGGGAAACCTAAGAAATTCTGCAGTTCTTTTCCCTTCCTTATAAATTCATGCCTGGTCAGAAATTACAGCTTGAGTGGGATGTCCCTCCACAGAACTCAAATGCACACTATCTATCATGTTACTTAGTGTGGCAGTAATGTAAAATGTTAAGGATTTTTTTTTTTGTTTTGTTTTTTGCTTTTTGCTTCTCTCCATGAGGGGACTCACCCAACATATTTTATCATACGTCTCTTCCTCTCTCCCTTATTTCAACTTCCACTTACTCCCCCAATTCCCCACATCATTCTCTTAAGAGAAAAAAATAAGTTTTGTCCACTGAGTCCTCTTTCTTACTTGATTTAATATGTCTTGGGTTGAATGTTTCTCACAAAAACACTTTGCATTCAGAATTAGCCTATCAAACCGTTTCCTCCATAGACTCCTCCATAGACTGCACGCCTTCCACTATGGTGCCCCCTGAGGTATGAAAACTCAGGGCTGCCTTTGGCTTAGCCATCATGCTTTTAGAATATAAGTCCCCATGCTCTGCTTTGAAAAGTTATCCTGGTGGGTATTTTGGACCATTAAAAAAAAAAAATTGTACTTTTGGTCCACAGAACCAACCAACCAGCAGAGACAGAACTCCTTATACTATTCCAGTAAAAACCATAGTCCTCATGATGACACATCTATTTACCCAAATCTGGGAGTACATATATGCACACGCCCGCACGTGTGCAGGATACATGGATATATCAGAATTCTAGTTGCACACACATTGGAGATGATAGCAACTCATCCATATGGTTGGTGTGCAGGAATTTGTAACCTGCAGTACTCTTTCTTCCTGGTGACGCCATTCTGCTTGGGGAATATAGAACAAGCCCAAACAGTAATACTGACAGAGTTCGGAATTATGATACAGTGGAGCCTTCACGTAATTCTTTGTTGAAGAAGTTAGGGCCTAAATGTTAAGGCTTATTGTTATTCTGAGTTGATAATCTCTGCCTTGCTTTAATAATTTTTCCTCATGCCTGGGTAGCCCGCGAGTTGCACAATAATCACTCACACAGCTTTGTAATCAATGCCCAAAGTAATAGGATTCCTCTGGCCACCGGCAATTAATAAATTTGTGTCTTTTTTAAAACACTAGCAAGTCGGGCCTGAAATACGACTGACTGGCTCTCCTCATTTGCATATTTATTGCAGTGGAAAAATTCTTACCAGATGATTGATGCTGAGCCTGCCTCTTGAATTCCAAGCAGCACATTATTATGAAATGAAAAATGCCGGCCATACAGTTGATTAAAGTTGAAGACAGTGGAATCGGTGTTTTTTAAGATTGTGGGAGAATTAAAGGCATATTTTAATAGATGTTGACAAGAAGTGAACTAACAAAAGCAAAGCAAAGGATTTGCTTGAAAAGATTTAATCAAACGTCTTTCTTGGGGGATTAATTGCCGGGGATGACTAGTGCAAGTGGCAGGCTTGTGTGGATTTGAATGAAAAGTATTGTTCTCAGACCAATATATCGTGTGTCATTTTGACCTATAGTTTAGCTCTGGTTCTAGAGTTACTTTTGAAGGAGAAAAAAATGCTCTTGTAATCTATACATCCTAGTTCATAGTATTTATCTGGGGTAATAGGAATGTGGGAGTTATGTATACTTGTACATAAATAATTGTATGTTTTCATGTTTATTTTAAAAATAACTGTATAGATATTTAAAAACTGATAAAGTAAGCTTTATTTTAGTTATAAATTCACTGTCGCCATTCCCTCTCCAATCCCCTTGCCAGAAGTTGTGTTATTGGTTTATAATCTAATTAATGAACTGTGTGCCTGTGTCCAAACTTATTCTCTGCCTACAGTTTTGTTTATGTTGAACAGCCAAGATGAATCAGGGAAAAAAATAAAGCTGTTAGGTGAAAATGGTTTTTAGATTGGTGACATTTTATATATAGAATGCTTGCATATGGGTAGCATGTAAATGAACACTTAATACAGGAATCTGAATACCAGTTCAGTCCTAGCACTGTCGAGCAGCATAAGTGGAACTTAAAGATATTCACCATGTGAAAGCTGATGATTTTTTTTGATAGTCATACATTTTCTATGTCCACAGCATTTAAAAATGTATAAAATGCCTTAACCTGTAAAAGACATGTTTCTTATTTTTCACCTAAATTCTGTGAGATAAACAGGCAAAGGATTATCTACATTTTACAGATGAAAAAATTGAGACTCAGAGATTAAATTGGTCCACTCAGTATAAAATGACTAGTTAGTAATCATTGTCAGTTAGCATACAGGGCTCCCGACCCTTAGTAAAGTACTCTTTCCATTGATTCTCTACTTAGAAAATCATTCCTAAAGCCAGTGCCCAGATGCTGAGGTTGTATCTTGATAATATGGTGAGGCATATGTCCTTCTTAATCTCCTCTTAAGGGAAAGGCCTCTGGAAGTGGACCATGTAGGACAAAATAAACATATATATCCTTGACAGTCTCCATTTGTTTTGTGGCCCTGTGCCAAAAGGGAGAGAGAAGAAAGTATATGCTTCTTTGCTGCTTTTTTAACTGCTAACTCTGACAGTAATTAGGGAAAAATTAGAGGTGAATTAGAAACCATTGGTTCCATTCTCTTTATTTTTCATAGGGTTGAACAAATAGAATTTAGTCCGATATGAATGACAAAAAGAGGGTAGGGTTTGGTTTAGTTTGTTTTTTAGGCTGGGAAGAATCACCGTTGGATTTGAATCTCCGGGAAAGTCTTTCCTCACTCTTGTCAACTGTGACTATGAGGAGGCCTGCCGCATCCAGCAAAGGATTGTCCGTTGTCTCTTCAGATTTTACATAAAATCTTACCAGAAGAAAATGTAACCCTAATATTGCAAAGAAATGAGAATTGGGTTCTTTTCTTTTCTTCCATATCCCTTTACAGGAAGCTGTCCATGTGTTGGCCACTGGTGACTTTACTTTGATAAACATTTTTTTCTTTTTCTTTATTTCTTCTTTTCTTCTTCTTCTTCTTCTTCTTCTTCTTCTTCTTCTTCTTCCTCTTCCTCTTCCTCTTCCTCTTCCTCTTCCTCTTTCTCTTCCTCTTTGTGTGTGTGTGTGTGTGTGTGTGTGTGTGAGTGTGTGTGTGTGTGTGTGTGTGTGTGTGTGGTTAGAAGCACAGAATTGCAGATTTCATCTCTTGTAGGTCTCTTGACACTTTGATGCATTGTGGTGCTATCCCTGAATGGAGCTTAAATACTTCAGGGCTACTTTCTGACTGGGTGAAGGGGTGTATAAAATGAGAACATATGAGAGAGTATTAACAGAAAGGCACACTTTGATTTACTGATATTGGCTCTCTGCTTTCTTGTTGGATTGATATGCTGTCTAATATATCTGCAATGGATTTTTTTAAACTGACTTGAACAAAATAAAAAGGCTTGTATAGCTACTTGAAAGTGGCCCTTAAAAGTAGTAGTCTTTTCGTTGGATGTTTTCACACTTCTTGGTTATGCTACACGTTAGAGTCAAATTATGACTTGCTCTTGGGGGCAAGCAGCTATAAACATTACAAACTCTGCTTTGCAGCTTCTTCCCTGCATGGTTCTTGATTTCATATTTTAGATCATGGACACATGGTACCTCAAGGAAGTCAGGGACAGACACTTGGCTTTTCTTGTTCTTTTAAATTTTTTATTGTAAAAAACACATATCCTAAAATTTACCTAACATAAAATTTATCGTGACCATTTTTTTAATTTTTAAATTTATTTCTAATTTTAATTCTAGTATAGTTAACATATAGTGTTATATTAGTTTCAGGTGTACAGCATAGTGATTCAGCAATTTATCCTGACCATTTCTGAGTGTACAATAGTGCTCAGTAGTGTTAAGTACATTCACATTGTTGTGTCACCAATCTCCAGAACTTTTTCCATCTCATAAACCTAAAACTGTATACCCATTAAAGTCTGCATTCCCCTTTCCCCCAACCCCCGGTAACCCCCATTCTACTTTCTGTCTCTATGGATTTGACTACCCTAGGTACCTCATAGAAGTGGAATGATATAGTACTTGTCTTTATATGACTGGTTTATTTCACTCAGCATAATGTTCTCAGGGTGTATCCATGTGTTGTAACAAATGTCAGAATTTCCATCTTTTTAAGGGCTGAATAATATTTCGTTGTTTTTCTTGTTCTTTTTTGACTAAGCTCAAGATTGAAGGATTATAGATGATTTTTATCTATACAGAGATGAACGGGGATGATAGAATCATTTATTATCCTCTGGTCTTGGGATCACTTGAAAGTGTTTTCTTTTTCAGTTATGGTAAAATGTACATGACATAAATTTCCCAGTTTAACCATTTATAAATGTATTGTTCAGTATCAAAGTCCATTCACACGGTTGTCCAGCATCACCACCATCCATCTCTGGAACTTTCTCATCTCAGTCAGAAACTCTTATCTATTCCTCTCTCCCCTGCACCCCTGGCAACCAGCATTCAGTTTTCTTCAATGAATTTGACTATTCTAGGTCCCTCGTGTAAGTGGCATCACACAGTACTTGTGCTTTTGCAACTGGCTTATTTTACTTAACATAAGATTTTCAAGGTTAGGTCTTGGGAGTTTTAAAAACTACTTTGCAAATGTGAAATAAGTTTGTGGTTTCACTTTGGAAAATATGGGCTCTGTCTCAAGATGTAGCCTTTTCTAGAAAAGACATTAAAAACTGTGATTAACGCTAACTGAAGTTTGTGTGGGCTGAAGTCCCTATCGAATGTAAAATAAAAATGAATGTAGGCATTGCTAAATGAAAGTAGGGATGCTTGTGAGGTTACGGTTATTTAAGGGAAAGGGGGAAGGAGTGATAGAAGCATGGCCAGAGATGAATGGACAGCTATTAGTAATAATAAGAATGGAAAATCACACGATTTAGCAATGGATTAAATCTATAGAATAAGGGCACCAAAATGTCAGTGATCTATGAAAACACATTATACAGAAGAGAAAATCAGACAAGGGAGAAGTATTAGGTAGGAAGAGAAAAGTTCTGTTTCTGATGTGGTATATTTGGAGGACTGATGGAGCATCCATGCAAAGATTTTCTTGCAGTTGCTGGAAGTGTGGAAGCTCGATAATAGGAGAGACGTCTGAGTGCTATCAACGCATAAATAGTGATTATCAGTGTCTAGTTAGCCCCTTTAGTAGGCTTAGGCTGACAAAGAAGGTAAGAGTTCAGTTCTCAGAGGGCCAGTTTTTATTCTGAAAGTTCTTAGCCATAGACTGTGTACTTAATCCTGACCAGCTTTATTACAAACGCATCCTGTCGGCTACGAGAAGAACCAGGTAAGAACATGTTCTAGATGTGAAAAATTTTAATACAGAATTCAGTACTGCAAACAGTAAGTCATTAGCTTGGGTTTTCATATGTGAACAAGAACTTTTCATGTGCGAGAGAGGGGCACCTGGGTGGGTGGCTCAGTCGGTTGAGCATCTGACTTCGTCTCAGGTCACGATCTCGCAGTTCGTGGGTTCGAGCCCCGCATCGGGCTCTGTGCTGACAGCTCAGAGCCTGGAGCCTGCTTCAGATTCTGTGTCTCCCTCTCCCTCTCTTTGACCCTCCCCTGCTCGCACTCTGTTTCTCTGTCTCTCAAAAATAAATAAACATTAAAGAAATTAAAAAATGAAAGAATATGTATGAGAGATTGAGTGAATAATTTGGCACCTCAGACCATAGGCAAATGAGATCGCCTGTAGGAGGGTGGTGGTGGCGGTGACAGTGGTGGAGGTAGGGATCCCAGGACAAAGTTGTGCTGTTTGGAAGAGAAGGAATTGCTTAAGGAATTGATTGATAGAGGGATAATCCAGGAGGTTGGTGGCTTGTAGAAACTAACACCATAGGGGAAAATGACTGGTTATGATGACAGGGAAGGAATTTGTCAATCTGACTAAATTTAAGAACCCACAATTTATTGCAGACCCTTCCCTACACACCTTATGTATGTTACCTCGCTTGTTCCTCACAACAAGCCTGTGAGTTAGGCACTGTTATTATCTCCTTTCAGGAATTTGGTATTTCAGAGAATTCTTAGTCTGTGGGTACCCTGTGCCTGCCCCCCATCCTGGCCAGAACTGCTCAGGAGTCATGAGTTCTAGTCGTTGCCTATTTTGGAGAATTGTAGATAATAAATTGTTCCTTCTCTGTGCTCTATTTCCCAGGTCACAAGGCCCTTAAAGCATTGTTGAGGTCATTGGTAGATCTTCAGGAAGAGTTACTTTTCCAGTACCCAGACACTAGATATCTAGTAGATGGGACAAAGGCCAAAGCAGAAAGGTAAGGAAAGAATGGAGCTATGGAGTTGCTTATTTTAATCTGAATAGTTTCCCATCATTTATGAAAAAGCCAAATCCTCTGCAGGCAGATGTCAGACTTACTGTTAGTAAAACAGAAAGAGCCTCTTATATTTAACTGGTGGCCAGGATAGCACATAAATTGGGAATAGGGTTTTTCATTTTTATATTTACTTGGACTTGCTCCCCTTTGTGGGCATCTGCAAAACGCTTGCCTTCTCTTTAGATCTGTTTAAATTGGGAGATGAAAGCACATTGTTAATATTCTTCTTTTTTTTTTTAATGTTTATTTATTTTTGAGAGACAGAGCACAAGTGGGAGAGGGGCAGAGAGAGAGGGAGATACAGAATCCGAAGCAGGCTCCAGGCTCCGAGCTGTGAGCACAGAGCCCAACGCTGGGCTCAAACCCACAAACCATGAGATCATAACCTGAGCTGAAGTCGGACGCTCAGGCAGCTGAGCCACCCAGGCACCCCAATATTCTTAATTAATGTTTATGAAGCCCTTTGTGCCAATACCATGGAATTGCTGGTCAAAACCATTTCCTTTTCAGTGAGGGAAGAAGTAGTTATTTTGAAGGGTAGAAATTTTTCAGAAAAGAGCAGAGTAAACCTGTTTTCTGAAATTGTCACATTTGATGAAGGATTTCCCCACACCCCCCTGTACCACCCATTGTTTGAACTTGCTGTGTATCGTACCTGCTTGCTTTTTTTTCCCCTGGGCTTATCTTTTGCTCCATTCTTTTCCACTGAGTTAGTTGCAGGGATAATAAGTAAGCTCACATTTATTGAGCACTTACTATGTGTTGGGGTCAGTAGTCCATTGAGGGCAATTGGCTTGATAGGTGGAGGTTGTATTACTTTCTCATGGAAGTTGCATTTATTGCAACATACTTTCCGTTCTGCTGCCTACCCCTTTGAGTTTTCTTCACATTTGGCTCTCTTCCTGTGATTAGACTACTGTTATTCAGCTTTCCTGAACAATTCGTTACAGGGAGACACATTGCCCTTATTGATTTGGGGATTAAGGTCATAAAAGTATGATTATGTGTTTAATTTTTAAAGACCCATCTTGTAACAGTAGAGGCCTGGTTCATATGCATTTCTAATAATGTTTTTACAACCTCATTTATTTTTACGGTTTGCTTACCTTTAAAAAAAATATTTCTAAGCCAGTAGTTTTTATATTTATTTGAAAAGTTACATGAGTTTTTGATTGACCTCATGAACATTCTTTTCAAACAGAAAAAGCCATCCTCACATCTATGATGTTATTGAAAATGTAGACAGAATAGGGAAGGCCTAAATACTCGACATCATGTGAGCTTAGCTTTTTATTTGGGTAATGTTTGTTTTCATTGGACTTAGTGTTCTTATTGGTTTTCTAGTGAGGAAGAGATTTCCAGTGAAGATGAAGAGCTAGTAGAAGAGAAGAAGAAGCAGAGAAAGGCCCCACCAAAGAGGAAGCTAGAAATGGAGGACTATCCCAGCTTCATGGCTAAGCGTTTTGCCGACTTCACAGTCTATAGGAACCGCACACTTCAGAAATGGCATGATAAAACCAAGCTGGCTTCTGGAAAGCTGGGGAAGGTAGGTGTGTGTGTGTGTGTGTGTGTGTGTGTGTGTGTGTGTGTGTGTGTGTGTGTGCGTGCGCGCATGTAAGTACATGTGTGTAACAGAGGTTGTGGCCACCTGAAGCAGTTTTAAGAAATTGGAACTACAGCTCATGCATCTTATATTTATGTAGCTCACTATAATGTCATGATGTAATAGTAATCGGTCATTACTGTAGAAAATTTACCGAACTCCCACCATTGGGGTTTATACTATTCAGACCTGGGATTTTAACTTTATTAGAAAGAATATTTTATTCTAGAAATTATGGCCTCATAAGTGTTCAGATGTTTGGGAACACAAACTACTTAAAGAAGTAGATTTTTAAACAGTTATGAAAGATGCAGAAGTTACTGTCTGGGTATAGGAAAGTAATACAACCTGCTTAAGACTAATTTTTTTTTTTTTTTTCCTGAGAACAGTTACAGCCATTCAGAAACTCGGTCTGTTTTACAAAGTCCCTCCTGAGAGGAGGATCGTCTGTTTCTCTGCTGACACAGAAAGAGAAACCAATGTAGCTGCCTTCAGCACACACTTTCTGCATTATCTGATACTGGTTAATGTTGCAGGGTTTTGGTGCCTTTGAACGCTCAATCTTGACTCAGATCGATCATATTCTGATGGACAAAGAAAGATTACTTCGAAGGACACAGACCAAGCGCTCCATCTACCGAGTTCTTGGCAAACCTGAACCATCAGCGCAGCCTGTCCCGGAGAGTTTGCCAGGACAACCGGTAAGAGCTCTGTGATGCTGGGTGATTACTGTGAGTAGTTTCTATGAGGCTAATTAGCTGAAAAATCTGATCATCTGCTTGTAGATGTCATTCTTGGTATAAGAAGTTAGTGAAAGAAAGGGAAAAAGCACTACTTTACTAGATTGTTGACAAAGTAAGAGTATATGGAAAGACAAAATTCTTTTAAAATGGAGCTATTGTTAACTTCTGTGTAGTCTTCTCTTATTTTTGAGTTTGATAGGAGTCTGGTAATGGAAGCATTCATAATCCAGTTTTTATAATTCAGTTTTAAAGCTACTTCTTTGGAAATGTCAGTATTGAAGTGAGTGTGTACTTTAGGCTTTATATTGGACATGTAGATACTACAGAAAAGGATCCAAAATTAGAACAAATTCTTTTGTTTAAAGGAAACTTTTATTTATAGAAACATATACTTAATAATTTTTTTCAAAATTCAAAAGAATTTAAAATGAAAAGTAAAATTCCACTTCTTAGATTGAACCAATGTTCACAGTTATAACAAGCTTTTTCTATTCATATAACTATATACACATATAACACATATATCTGTATAGAAATATGGTTACATATTTTTAATTAAATGGAATGGATATGTGTGTTTATAAATATATAAAATATTATAAACTATATGTAAAATCTTACAATTTTTAAATTTAAATTTTCCTAGAGATCGATTATATAGAGATCAATTTCATTTTTCCTAATGGCTACTGAACATTCCCTCTTATGGGTGTGTACTATAATTTATTTAAACAGTGGATATTTTTGTTGTCTCCAGCTTTAGAAACAGTGCTATTGGAAACATTCATGAGCATTTATAATATGTGTATTTGTGTGGACATATGGATAGATTTCTCAAAGTGGAAATAGCAAATCAAAGAGAGTACACTTTTTTTTAAAAGTTTATTTAGGGAGAGAAAGCATGAGTGGGGGAGGGCCAGAGAGAGAGAGAGAGAGAGAGAGAGAGAGAGAGAGAGAATCCCAAGCAGGCTCCACACTGTCAGCACAGACCCCAACGTGGGGTTCAAACCCACAAACTGCGAGATCATGACCTGAGCCGAAGTTGTACGCTTAGCTTAACCCAGGCGCCCCCACATTTTAAATCCTGACACGTGTTACTGATTCCCTCCAGAAAGGTTGTATTAGTTCCCATTTCCACGAGCTGGGTTTTCTGGCACTGATTGTTGCCAGTTTTAGAAGTGAAAAATGGTGTCTTCTTATTTTAATTTTCATGTATTTAATTAGAATGAGGTTAAACATTTTTATATGATTATTGATCGTTTATGGTTCTTTTTCTGTCAAGTGCCTATTAATGTTTTTGTCTACTTTTTTATTGGAATGTTTTTGTTCTTTAAGAGTTCTTTATATCTTAAGGAAAAGTGCTTTGACTGTCATACACATTATATGTAGTAGCTACATTACTTCAATAACCTTTTTGGATTCACTCCTTCCTCTTTTCTCCTTGATTCAGGAGATCCTTCCTCAAGCCCCTGCCAATGCCCACCTGAAGGACTTGGATGGAGAAATCTTTGATGACGATGACTTTTACCACCAGGTATAATTTTCATACTTTTTTCTTTTGTTACAGATCAGGTGTTAGCATTTTAAAACAGCTCATAGAATTCTCTGGTCTACTTTGGAAGGAGGATAGAGTCAGGGAGTTAGAAGTGCTGTCTTCAGAATTGACTTACTGTGTAGTTCTGAATCTGTTTTTCCTTTCCTGTCTTGTATTTTTCCTTTTGAAATGAAAACAACTACAACTACTTTGTTAGTTGCTGCAGAGTATAAATTATGTGTAAAACAGCTGAACTTCTTCGAGTCAGGTGGTTCATTCTTTCTCAGACATTTTTGAGAATATTAATGTAATAGGGGACTTTTTGCTAGTTATTTGGTTTCTTGTACTATTACTGTTAGATTGGGATATGGAGCTAAAGGGCTGGGATCCCAGAGTTCTTGAATTGAATTTCTGGTTCTATTACCTATTAAGTCTCTTGGGTTTTGTGTGTGTGGGGGGGGGGGTGCCTCTTCAAATCAGTTAAATATGTATTGAGATTGTCTGCTACCATTGATTATAATTACAGGGTAATGTTTTGAAGACAGAAAGAATTGGTAGAAGTCGAAATATGGCCCAGCTGTTGATCCCTCTTTGCAAATGTCCCTCAGTTGTTTCCCTTGATATTATTGTCTGCTGGCATGCTGCTCTTTTTAATGATGCTGGTGACTCTGAATGTAGTTTGGGCTATTCTAAAGAACTAAAATATTTTCCTGTAATCCTGGGTCTCCGGGTAAGTTATACTTAATGAAATCTGCTTTAGGATGTACCCTTTCTAGCTCTGGGAATCAAGGAGGCTATTCAGCAGTGATGCACCAGCTTTTGTTGAGCCATTATTTATCGAGATACCCTTTTTTTCTCTGCTGAATTTTTAGTGTATTAACTTTGCCAAGGAATTTCAACTGCTTGTTGAAGGTTTAGCCATGATGTATTATGTATTGGGAATATGAAGGAAAAAATTTGGGAAAATTACACTACAGGGCCAATAGAACAGGTGATTCTATATAGGGGATACCTCTGAGTCTTTGCCATTAGAAGAGAAAGAGACTCTCTAATAATCTTTCTATTCACTCTGGAGTGTTCAATGAAATTATTGCCGTAAGTGAGCCTTAAAAGTAATGATGAGAGGGTGTAAGAAAGAGGATTGGTGTGGCCTCAGGTGTTCCTAGTCAGAGGTCCTGATTCTTTTTTCCTTTTCTTCTCATTATATCCATTTGTCAGAAGAGTAGGGAACTCTATTTTGTTCTGGAGTGTCTATAAGGAATTACCTGATATGGGATATTAATGCTGTATAACTGTGTGAGATCATGGGAGACAATCAAAAATGCTCCAGTCTTCATTAATTGAAGTGTACATTGTTCGATGGAAAGTGCATCATAAATTAAATAGGCTTAATAAAATAAACTGAAATTACTGGGGAGAAAGAAGTTGCTTCCACTGGCAATCCTTGGTCTGATTTTTTTTTTTTTACCTAGAGGTCTGTTTAAAAAGAAATAGCATTACTTGATTGGCCCTTCATCCCAATTAATAATTTTACCTTCGATAAATTCTGATTTCAGAGTTATGACTAGTCACATCTTAGCTTTTCCCCTTGCTGGTTAATTGGGGTGCTGGGGTTAATCTAAATTAAAACTTAAACTAATAGAGGTCAGCAAGGCAGCTGAAACACCTGAGTGAAACAAATGGGGCTGCCAGGCGCAACTTTATCTTGGCCGTTTCCCAAGAGGGAAGTGGCAGCAAATTGGAGTTGTTTCAGCCTTCTGTAAAGGTGAATGATGGGTGACACTTGTTAATGTACAGCATCTCCGGAAGCATTCCAGATTGCTTTGCTGCTGCACCAACTGCTGCCATCCATGCACAGTCAGTAGGAACTGGACCAGTTGCCAACATCTGGCAGCACAGCAAGGAATGGGTGCAAGTCCTGAAACCCCGCAGATTCTAAATATGGTGCTTAGAACTGTGCAGGCTTTAATCACTTACCACTCTTTGGCAGCGGGCTCCGACAGCTTATCCTAGCCTCGTACATCACATCCCGACATCTGCTGAGCCGCAAGGCAGCTGCACATTCATTTTCTCTTCTTGCCTTTTCTCTTTGCCTCCTATTCCTCTTATTCTTCCCACTTTCCCCCCGCCTCCCTTCAGTTTTCCTCTCCCTCCCCAATATACTTCTTGGGAGAGATGATCTGTGAAGATTACTGCTTCATTGTGTGCAAGTAATTGTGGTGATGCCAGGCCCTTGACAGACACAGCACAGCACCTGTTCTGCTGACCTGGTTAATTTCTTCTGTTGAGTGGGATTTGCCCGAGATTGGAGCTGAAGCCAATTCAATGATAAGGCTAAAGAAAATGGCTGTATGTTTTCTGTCACCTCCCAATTAAATTGGCTTCATAAAGTGCTTTCCTTTATTTGTCAGGGTAGTAAGCCTGAGCTAAGTGTTGCATTCAGAAGTGGCACAATGTATTACAATGGGCCTGTGAGTTTTCATTTGTGTTTTTTTTTAATGTGGTCATATGGAAGAGCTGGGTGGTGAATATAATACACTTCGCCTTTTTTTTTTTTTTTCTTTTAACCATACTTGAAGCCAGACTCTTTGGGTCCGTGTTTTGTAAGGAAGAGATTATAGCCACATTGAATTTTAATGTTTCATTGTAAGGGTTTAAAGGCTTACTTGGTTAATTCAGGCTGTGTAAATGCCCTAACTACTGAGAATGATATTCAGGGTCAGAATACCCAACATACACACACACACACACACACACACACACACACACACACACACATTCATTCATTCTCTCTCTCTCTCTCCCTTTGTTTCATAATGGGCCTTTAATTACTACAACTTTGAAAATATATCTGTATTATTTAATAAAGCGACATGTGTATGTGTATACGTACTCAGACACTGAAGAGTATCAGATATCATAAGTAATCATATCATTTTTGAGCTGAAAGAACTTTAAAAGAAACTGCATCCCTGAGAAGTTAAGTAACTTCCCTGAAGCTGTATAGTAAATGGTGACATGAATGCTTGATCTCAAGATTTTTGAGACTGAGTCCTGTTCTTTCTGTACCTTTATTTCTTAAATATTTCATTCTTGAGCCATAAAAAGACTTCACTATAGTATTATACCTTTTGGTTTGTAAATAAGCATCATTTTCTTATAACCAGAAGAAATATTATTTGTGTTGGAAAGTCATTTTTTTTTCTTCTTAGAAGGCAAATGATTTATTGAACTCCTGTTACTTAACAATTCTGATGAAAAAATTAGCTTTATAGTTGTGTTACTGGTTTGTCTGGAAACTGGAATTGCTAAAAGCTTGAAGTATACCAAGTGGAAAGATTTCATGAGAGAAACTGTTCACCTGCTGTAGGCATTGCAGTTTCCCTCTCAAGTGGAATTAGTTTGCACTTGGCCTATTTCTTATCAAAGCTCATCCCTAAAGACAATTTCACAAAACAGGATGGTTGTAAATGACCACAGAGGATGAGCCATTGAGAAATGTTTTCAGTGTCTGTTTTTCATTTTCATTATCCTGTGTGCTGAGTTCTAGAAGATACGTTGTCTATATCACCATGTAAGGTTTTCCTTTGCTTTCATTTGCTTTTTTAAACCATCAGTTGATCTTTGACTTGATAAGTCTGCATCCTTTAACGATTTGAGGAAGGGCTAACATTTACTGAACATTGGTTATGTGCCATCTCCTTGGCTTAGTAGATAGGTACTTGACATACATCTTTATTTAATCCCCACAATATCTCCAGGTTGAGATATGACTGCACTTAACAATAAGCTATATAAAGTGACTGCTTTTATTCTTTTCATATCCCAGACCTCAAACTAGTTTCTTGTCACTTCATGAGGTATTTTGTTCTGAAAGGGCTAATTGAGCTTAGATATTGACAAATCGATTCCTGGATTTCTAAGGGTACATTAGGATTTTGTATGTTGCTTCTGGCTCTGTTTGGTTTTGATCTGGTTTGTCCTGTCACTTTGAATTTAACCAGGAGTGTCTAGAGAAAGGCATAATAGGTTTTGCTCTTTCGACGACCACTTTGATGGGTTAAATTTCTCCTTTCACATGCCATCAGGACATGTCTATAACTGACCTTGCCACATGCTGGACTTCTGTATCCAACACATTTGATAGTGACATAAGCAAGTAATTACTAATTCGTTGAACTATAAAAGTCGATAATGTTAAGAAAGAGTGAAGAGGCAAGCTTTCTGGCAAGATGGTTTACCTTAATTAAATTGGTGAGTGATTAATATGGACAGTTGATATGGTGGCTTTAATTGCATACATTTAGATCTTAGTGTGAGTAAGATGTCTCAAGCCATTCCTATGGTTAATGGCAATACAATATTCTTACTGTTGGCATGTATCTTTCCAGTGGTTCAGTTGATGGTTAATAATATACTTCAAAGTTTAATTTGAACCTGTTCCTTTTAATTAGTTGTCAAAAAACAGATACCTTTGTTCAGAGCAGTATTTCATTTTTAATTTTACTTTTAGATGTTACTCTTACTTGAAACATGAGTTATGTTTCTTGAAAATTTGATAAAATTTGGGGCACCTGGGGCTAAGCATCCAAATTTGGCTCAAGTCATGATCTCATGGTTTGCCTGGAGCCTGCTTCGGGTTCTGTGTCTCCCTCTCTCTCTGCCCCTGCCCCGCTCGTGCTCCATCTCTCTCTCTCTCTCTCTCTCTCTCTCTCTCTCTCTCACTCTCACACACACACAAAAAAATAAATAAAACATTTTTAAAAAATTTAGGGGCCCCTGGGTGGTTTAGTCGGTTAAGTGTCTGACTTCGGCTCAGGTCGTGATCTCATAGTTCATAAGTTCCAGCCCCAGGTCGGGCTCTGCACTGACAGCTCAGAGCCTGCTTGGAATTCTGTCTCTCTCTCTCTCTCTCTCTCTCTCTCTCTCTCTGCCCTTCCTCCACTTGCTCTCTATCTCTCTCTCAAAATAAATAAAAATAGGGGCGCGTGGGTGGCTCAGTCAGTTGAGCCTCTGACTTTGGCTCAGGTCATGATCTTGTGGTTTGTGAGTTCGAGCCCTGTGTAGGGGGCAGAGTCTGGAGCCTGCCTCAGATTCAGTGCCTCCCTCTCTCTCTGCCCCTCCCCTACTCGCACTCTGTGTCTCTCTCTCTCAAAAATAAATAAACATTAAAAAATTTTGGGGGGGCAGCTGGGTGGCTCAGTCAGTTAAGCGTCCGACTTCGGCTCAGGTCATGATCTTGCAGTTCGTGAGTCTGAGCCCCGCGTCGGGCTCTGTGCTGACAGCTCGGAGCCTGGAGCCTACTTCAGATTCTGTGTCTCCCTCTCTCTCTGGACCTTCCCCTCTTGAGCTCTGTCCCTGTCTCTCTCTCTCTCTCTCTCTCAAAAATAAAAAAACATTGGGGCGCCTGGGTGGCGCAGTCGGTTAAGCGTCCGACTTCAGCCAGGTCACGATCTCACGGTCCGTGAGTTCGAGCCCCACGTCAGGCTCTGGGCTGATGGCTCAGAGCCTGGAGCCTGTTTCCGATTCTGTGTCTCCCTCTCTCTGTCCCTCCCCCGTTCATGCTCTGTCTCTCTCTGTCCCAAAAATAAATAAACGTTGAAAAAAAAAAATTAAAAAAAAAATAAATAAAATAAAAAAACATTAAAAAACATTTTTAAAAATTTTTTTCTTAAATAGATAGATAAAAATAAGCTTAAAAAATTTGATAAGACTTACTACACATAGACCTTTATGATTATTTTAGAGCGGACTTATATATGAAATACATAAACTTGAAAATTGATATCATGGCTAAACATATAGCAGATAATTAATCAGCTAGGTTTCTTGAGGCATAGTATAGATGTTTAAAAAAAAAAAAAAAAAAAACCAAACCAAATACCAGTGTCCAATTCAACTCTAGTTTTACTAATTACAAGATTATTTTGTGTACCACGTATAAGAATTTTATTTGAGGGGCGCCTGGGTGGCGCAGTCGGTTAAGCGTCCGACTTCAGCCAGGTCACGATCTCGCGGTCCGTGAGTTCGAGCCCCGCGTCGGGCTCTGGGCTGATAGCTCAGAGCCTGGAGCCTGTTTCCGATTCTGTGTCTCCCTGTCTCTCTGCCCCTCCCCCGTTCATGCTCTGTCTCTCTCTGTCCCAAAAATAAATAAATAAACGTTGAAAAAAAAAATTTAAAAAAAAAAAAAAAAGAATTTTATTTGAGATACATTCTAACATCTCTGCTGCCATTGTTGATCTGTCAGTGTTTAGACCCAAAGTCAGCATCAATATTGGCATTTGACTGCTAGCCTGGGCTTGTTATTGTGGAAGCTGCACGAAATAGGAGGCCAAAAGCCGCATTTTATTTTATTTTATTTTATTTTATTTTATTTTATTTTTAAGTTTATTTATTTATTTTGAGAGAGCGTGCATGGGAGGGGCAGTGGGAGAGGGAGAGAGAGAGAATCCCAAGCAGGCTCTGCACTGTTAGCACAGAGCCTGATGTGGGGCTCGAATCCACAAACTGCAAGATCATGACCTAAGCCAACACCAAGAGTCAGACGCTCAACCGACTAAGCCACCCAGGTACCCCTCAAAGCCACATTTTAAATGCAAGGTCCAGAAATTTCATCCAACAGTAATGTCAAGGGAAGGTTTACATGGCTGGCCCTCATTTCTTTCTGTTTCCTTGCTTTGAAAAACATCAGAGCACGACTTTAGTAATACTACCTCGTTTAACAAAGGCAAAACCTCAGAACAAAACCTGAAACAGTACATTTTATGGAGCCAGCTAGGAAAGAGATAAGAATTGGCTTAGAACTGTTGAAGAAACTTTTTCAAACACAGGTGGTATCTTGGGAATTTACTAGGCAAATATGTGGCCAAAATTGCCTTTTCTGTACTAATAAGCACAAAGTCAGCCAGCTGAGTGTAAATCAAACATAGGACTCCAGCAGTATTTTAGTGGCCCCAAGTGAAGAATTTGGTACTTCTCAAGAAACAGGGAACACTACTTCCCTAAAGTAGGTTATGATGTCTTCATATTAAATCACCTGCAATGTAAAGCTCCTTTAAGGTAAATTTTAGGGGAAACGATCTAGCATAGAAAGAAGTTAATAAGCATCTTTTAAAATTTTTGTGTATTGGGGATCTAGGATAGAACATAATTGGTTTAAAGTTAGATAGCATCTTTGAAGAACATCAAGGCCAAACTGTCTTTTTACAAACTGGAGCCTAAAGCAAGTATATGACTAGTATAAGGATCACCCCACCTAGTGAGTTAGGACATTGAAATCCAAGAATTTGTACTCCGGGTTTGATTTTTGTTTTCAGCATATTAAACTGCGTTTTGATGTTGAAAATCCATTTGAAAATTTCCTTTTCAGAATATATCTGTTTAGGAAAGGTCCGGTGTATCTGTTTGCACTCTGACAGTTCATATGTATCACTTTTATGCAATTATGAACTTCATTCAATTAACATTTATTATACCAGGTGATAGGTTTTTAAAGACTAAGAAGACAAAATCCCTGCCCAAGGAATTTGTGTCATCTTACAAGAGTGAAGTTCTCTCTTAATTTGTATGGTCACATAGCTCCTCCTTTAAGAGTGTGACTTCATTAAAATTTATGTGGAGAAAGTAAATGGTGGAAGAGAGTAATCAGGTCCTTGATATAAAAACATACATGTATGTGTCTGCCTCAAGCACTGATTTGCATACCAGTTTTTCCCCCAACATATATCTGATCTGATTGCTAAAGTCATTTCTCTATAATCTCTAAAAGACCATGAGAGATGCTGTTTGATATAAACTCTGGATAATATAAATTCTCTATTTTCCAAGAATATGGTAATTGTTAGAAGCTGGATTGAGATGTCAGTATCCACTGAAACTTATTTCAGGTTAGAAGAGCCTTCAAGTTGGTGATTGGTATTGGAGGGTTCATTATGCTATGTCCTGCTTTTGTGTATTTCTGCAGTTTTCTATAATAAAAAGCTAAGGAGAAAAAAAACCTTCAGATTTGTTTCTTCCTTCCATCATTCATTCAATAAATATTTGCATACCTACTATGTATTTTTGACTAACTGCTATTTTAGGCTGTGCTGTGCTAGCCAATGCGGTAGCTACTAGCCACATGTAGTATTTAAATTTAAATTAATTAAAATAGAATAAAGCTAAAAATTCAGTTCCTCATTCATACTGGCCACATTTCAAGTGGCCACATGTGCTAGTGGCTATGGTATTGGACAATGCAAATACAGAATATTTCCTCATCATAGAAAGTTCTCTTGGAGCTCTGTTAGAGGCTACAACAAAGCAAAGTTCTGTCCATGTGAGCATCCATTCTAGCTCAGAGATAGGATGAAAGGGGAAATATATTGTGACTGTACAGTAGAAGATTCTAAAACCTGGCATGGGTGAAAGGAATACCAGGGTAGAGATAGGACAGTCACTGTTTTTTTGTAGGATGTTCAGGGGATAAGGTTGTGTTTGTGCAGAGACTTGAAGGAAACAAATAACAGTCATGCAAGTATCTGGAGGAAGAGTGTTGGGAACAAAGGGAATGGCAAGTACAAAGGCTCTGAGGCACGGTGGAGGCTAGCATGTTCTAGGAAATTCATGGAGGCCAGTGTCGTTGGGGTAGACTAGGCAAGAAAGAGTGATAGAGGAGGAAAGAGAGGTAATGGAGGGCCAGGTACTATATAGGACCTGTAAGCCACTGTAACATTTTGGCTTTTATTGCAACTAAGATGGGAAATCACTAAAGGGTTTTGAACAAAGGAGTCACATGATTGGACTAATATTTTAAAAGAATCACTCTGCTGTCTGTGTTGAGAATAAACTGTAGGGGCATAAGGTGGTAAACAAGAAGCCAGTTAAGAGACTCTAGTGATAATCCAGGCAAGAGATGGTGGTAGTTGGGACTAGGGTGGTTTTGGAAGGAGTGCAAAGTAGTTGGATTCTGAACTTATGTTAAAGTTGAACTGACAGAATTTGCCATTGAATTTCTTATGGGGTGTGGAAAGCAAGGAGTCCAAATGACTTTAAGGTTTTTGGGCTGAGCAGTGGGAAGGATGAAATTGCTATTTACTGCGATGGGGAAAACAATGAGAGAAGCTAATCTGGAGGAGAAAGCTGGAACTCAGTTTTGGTTTTATTAAGCTCCCCCCCCCCATAGACTTGTTTTGGCTTTAATTATTTTGATTATCAATTATATTAAGTTTAGATTACTTCGGAAACATTCATGTGGAGTTGTTGAAGAGGTAGTTATATGTATAATTTTGGAGTCCGTAGGAAGATCTGGGCTTGAAGGTATAAATTTGAGAGCCATCAGCATATAGATTGTATTTAATGCAATGAGACTGAACAAGATCACCTAGAAAATGAAACGAGAGAGAAAAAAAGAATTGATTCAAACTTTGATCCTGGGACATTCAAACATTTAGAGGTTGGGGAGATACAGGGCAGCCAGCAAAGGTGATTGAGAAAGAGCAACCAGTAAGAGAGTGAAGGAAGAGTGATTTCCCAGGTTCCATGTAAAAGTGTTTCAAGAAGGAGGAAATGTGGTATCATCTTGAAACCAAAACCAGACAAAAGCAGCACAAGAAAATTCCAGACCAGTATCTTTTAATGCAAAGGTCCATAAAGTAAGTACTAGCAGACTCAATCCAGCAGCACATAAAAAAGATTATGTACCATAACCAAATGGAATTTAGTCCACGAATACAAGGTTGGTTTAACATCAAAAATCAATCAATGTAATACACCATATCTATAGAAAAAGGACAAAACCATGTGGTCACCTCAATAGATGAAGAAAAAACATTTGGCCCTTTTATGATAAAAACACATGCAAACCAGCGAGAGAAGGGAACTTTCTACTTGATAAAGAACATCTGTGAAAACCCACTTTCACCTACTCATTGGTGAAAGAAGGAATGCTTTTTCTCTAGGATTAGGAATGTGACAAGGATGTCTTCTCTTGCCACTAGCATTCAACATTGTACAGGAGGCTCTAGACAGGGCAGTTAGACAAGAAAAAGAAATAAAGTCATCGACTTTAAGGAAAGGATGAAGTAAAACTGTCTCTTATTTGCAGGTGGCATGATCCTATATATAGAGAATCCCAAAGAAGCCACCAAAAAACTACCAGAGCTAATAAATGAATTTAGCAAAATTGGACCCAAGATGAGCATGCAAAACTCCATTGTGTTTCTGTACACCAGCTGTGAGCAATCTGAAAAGGGAAACTGTTACATTTACAATAGTATCCAAAAGAATAAAATACCTGGGGATAAACTTAACCAAGGAGGTGAAAGATTTGTACACTGAAAACTATAAACATTGCTGAGAGAAATTTGAAAAGACCTGAATACACTGAGTACAAAGTCATCTCATGTTCATGGACTAGAGGAGTTAATATTGTTGAGATGGTGGTACTCCCCAAACTGATCTTCAGACTCAACACAGTCCCTATCAGAATTACAACTGCCTCTGTAGAAATTGATAAGCTGATCCTAAAATTCACATGGAAATGCAGAGGACCCAGAATAGCCAAAACCATCTTGAAAAAGAACAGAACTGGAAGACTCCTACTTCCTAATTTCAAAACTTACTACCAAGCTACAATAATCAAGATGTTGTAGTACTGACACAAAGTTAGGTATATAGAGAGACACCTGAGTGGCTTAGTCAGTTAAGCATCCAACTTTGGCTCAGGTCATGATCTCCCAGTTCGTGGGCTCAAGCCCCACGTCGGGCTCTCTGCTGTCAGAGTGGAGCCTGCTTCAGATCCTCTGTCTCCCTCTCTCTGCCCCTGCCCTGTGCATGCGTGCTCTCTCAAAAATAAATAAACATTAAAAAAAAAAAAAAGAAAAAAAGGTATATAGGTCAGTGGAATAAATTGAGAATCCAGAAATAAACCCTTACATTTATGGTCATCCAACAAGGGTGCCAAGGCAGTGCAATGGGAAGTGAACTGTCTTTTCAACAAATAAGACTGGGACAAATGGATATCCACGTGCAAAAGAATGGTGTTGGTGCCTTCCCTCACACCTACACAAAAAATAATTTATTTTTTTTTAAAAATTTTTTTTCTACGTTTATTTATTTTTGGGACAGAGAGAGACAGAGCATGAACGGGGGAGGGGCAGAGAGAGAGGGAGACACAGAACCGGAAACAGGCTCCAGGCTCTGAGCCATCAGCCCAGAGCCTGACGCGGGGCTCGAACTCCCGGACCGCGAGATCGTGACCTGGCTGAAGTCGGACGCTTAACCGACTGCGCCACCCAGGCGCCCCAACACAAAAAATAATTTAAAATGGATCACGTACCTAAATGTAAAAGTATAAAACTTAGTATAAAACTTGTAGAAGAACACATAGGAGTAAATCTTCATGAGCTTTAGTTAGGAAATGGTTTCTTAGATATGACTTCAAAAGTGCAAGTGACAAAAGAAAATAGATAAATTGGACTTGATTGAAATAAAAAACTTTGGTCCTACAAAACGTACCCTCTGGCAAGTGAAAAGACCCACAAAAACGTTTGTGGGAGAAAATATTTATAAATCATATATCTGATAAAAGACTGTTTAGAATTTATAAAGAACTCTTACAACATAATAATAAAAGATAAGTAACTCAATAAAAAATGGCAAAGGATATGAGTAAACATTTCTCCAAAGAAGATACTTAAATGACCAGTAACCACAGGAAAAGGTGCTCAACATCATTAGTCTTGAGGGAAATACAAATCAAAAGCAGACTACATGCCACCTTACACTACTAAGATGGCTATAATCAAAAAGATGATAGCAAGTGTTGGCAAAGATATGGAAAATTTGGAACCTTCACACATTGCTGGTGGGCATATAAATTGGTGCAGCCTCTGGAAAAGTTTGGCTGTTCCTCAAAACATTAAACTTAGAGTTACCCTATGACGTGGCAGTTTCACTGTTAAGTGTATACTCAAGAGAAATGAAAGCATTTGCCCACACTAAGACTTGTACATGAATATTCACAGCATTATTCATAATAGCCACAAAGGAAGCAGCCCAAATGTCCCTCAACTGATAAATGGTTGGACAAAGTGTATACCCATGCAATAGAGTGGTATTCAGCTATAAAAAGGCATGAAGTGCCGATGACTTGCTGCAACATGGATACGCCTTGGAAACAGTATGCCAAGTGAAAGAAGTCAGTGACAAAAGACTACTATTGTATGATCTGTATATATGAGATACCCAGAGTAGGCACATCTGCATTGAGAGAAAGTGGATTAATGGTTGCCTAGGGTTGGGGGTCATAGGAAGAAAATGTAAGTGAAAAGTAATGGGTAATGGGTTTCTTTTGAAAGTGATGAAAATATTCTGAAATTGATTGTGGTGATGGTTGCACAAGTCTGTGACTATACAAAACCATTGAATCATACAGTTTAAATTGGTGAATTGTATGGTCTGTGAATTATATCTGAATAAACCTTTTTTTTTTTTTTAAGAAGAGAATGACCTATGTCAAGTGTGCACAAGTGACATAAGGACTGAAAAATTGACCATTGGTGTCAGCAAGGTGGAAATCATGGTGACCTTGACAAGAACTGTTTTGGTAGAATGACAAAGTGGGTTCAAAAAGGAATGGTAGGAGAAAAACTGGAGATGCTGAGTCTAGGCAGCTCTTGAGTAGGCTTGCTGTTAAGAGAATAGAGAAATGGAGCAGCTGAAAGGGAAAGTTTGGGAGAGTGTTTTGTTTTGTTTTGTTTTGTTTTAAGAGAGGAAATGTACTTTGCTGGTGGAAATGATTCAATGGAGGGAAAATGGAGGTGAGAATTGGTGAGTATTCAAGTCCAGAGAAGTTGTTCTGACAAACATTTCATCCATACATAGAGGAGGGAAGGCAGAGTATACGGGTACACTTGCAAGGAGATACTGTGGAAGCATGTGGAAATGCTCATCAGGGTGCTTTTGTCTCCTTTTGTCTTTATGAGTCAAGAAGCTGAGAGAAGATGTGGCAGAGGCTGGAGGTTTGAGAAAAGAGGAGGCATGGCAGAGTCTCCCAACAGAGTGGGAGAGTGAGTAGAAGGGAAACCCACAGGGGAGTTGTCAGGTAGCACAGAAGATCCACATGAGGTCAGGGTTAATGACTTTCAAATGGGGGACCCCCATTCACATGGTCTTGTCTTTTTCTCCAGGCAGTTCAGCTGCATGGATGCACGTTTAACATGGTTGGGGCGGGGCGGTCGGGGGGGGGGGGGTGCCAAGGGAGTACAGGTACTTAATCCTTTACCTGCAATTCTGAAATGTAAAAAGTTCTGAAAACTCAGTTTGTTGTTTTTGTTTGTTTGTTGGTTTGTTTGGTTTGTTTGTTTTTAGTAAGTTTGGCAAACTTTTGTGGTGGCAACATCTGACCTGAAGCTATTATAAACTTGTTAGGCTTTCATTTATCCCGCTTAGTGGGGATGATTCCTGTATTTTGCTGCAGAAATATTCATGTGCTTGATTTTAGGGTGCTATCCCAGACTCTGCTGGGGCATTTGTATTTTATTTAACACTGTATTATCTTCCTCATATCCTAAAAGTTCTGAATTCCAAGACCCATCGGTTCCCAAGGGATCGTGAATCTGTTTGACAAAGGGACAGCATGCAAGGGAGTTGAGAATGTATACCAGGAGTGATTTTCCTGATGGCCTGTGGAATCACTTCCACCTGAGGAAGGAGGGAAGTGAGCATGTGAGAAGAGGCAGGCTGCTGAAAAGGTGGCAGAATCAATGGGTTATTGATCCTGGTGGGGCTGAATAATTATTGGAGTATGAATGCTAGAGGCAGAATGCCGGAAAGACAGGGAAAGCTTTGTTTCAGCTGGGCTTCACATCCTAAAGGACATCATTACAGAACACAAGTTAGTACTACCCTTCCGGTTTCTTACTTGTGAATCCCTGTAGTAAAATCTTCTCTAGTTCTGAATGACTTCCTCTTTATTCTTCCAAGACAAATGATATATTGTTTGGTGCCATTAAAAGAAACTTGCCCGAGAGTGCTCCAGAATAGTCAGTGACTGAACTGAGCTCCCAAAGGATATTTAACTCTTCTGTTCACCTTTATTAAATATGGAAGGGAAAAAAAGATACACACCAGAAGGATGTTCTGACCAAGAGACAGAATACTGGAAATGGGAACTGTTGGAAATTTCAAACAATAGAACTTTCTGTACATTGTTACTTTTGTTATGGATTAGGAAGAGTGGCTTGATGCTTGTAAAATTCTTTTTATTTTTAAGAAAAAGAAAGGAAAAGCAAATTGGCAAAAAAGAAATTCTTTAGCATCCGAATTGCTTAATTCTTACCCTGTCTGCACACATCAGGACCTAATACTGATTGTGATTTACTTATAGTCCTCGTTAATAATTAGACATTGGGAGACATTATATATCATGCCTAATGGAATACATGGGATCTGATGAGAAAGTTTTCTGTTTTGACTAATAAATTTTAACCCCAATGGCCAAGGCTAGTGAAATACCACAGCCTTTGAAATATTTTAGAACTTGTGCTGAGAAAACAGTGTTACTTTATTTAGTCGATGAATTTATCATCCCTTCCAAATCACAGGCCTTACTTAGCTCTAGCTCTGGAGTGGAGGCATGATGCAGCACTGAATCAGAAAGTGGAAAAACTAATCAAATCTTTAAAGACCAAGGGCAGCGAGGCAGAGTCAGGCTGACTTTTTCAGTGGTAGCCTGTAGCTATACATTTTCTTATTTTAGTAACCAAAGGCAGGCTATTTGTAACGTCAGTATTAAGATGCTTCTTGAATTCTATTCACACATCATGATTTCTCTCCATTCTTCTCTGTACCACTCTTCCTGTAAATATTGTACTTGTCATTACAGAAGCTGGATACTGTTCATCCTTGATTACAGGATCGACAAGAATGCTTGCTACTTAACTTTGTCATTTTAGAAATGTTATTGAATAATTGCTGTGTGCAAGGCAGTGTGCAGAGTTCTGTGGGAGGTGAGAATTTGAGTCCGACTATAACCTGCCTTCAGGATGCTTACAGCCAGGCAAAGGAAATGACGAAAACATAACCAACCAGCATGCTTGGTGAGGGGGTCTGAAAGAATTTAGAAGAGGGAGAAATTAAAAATGGTTTGAGGGAGTTGAAGAAGGCTGCAGGGAGGAGGAGATGGCATGTGATCCAGGTCTTCAGAGACGGAACTTTAATGGCTTGGGTAAGTGCTAAGTGTAGGGGATCATGTGGCCAGAATTGCAGGTCACAGGGAATAGCAGTTAGTTGTTAAAATGGAACAAATGATGAAGGAGAGGATCACTTTTGCTCCAATTTATCATGGTCCGGTTTGGAAAAGTTCTACCACCAGTAGCATACTTTTCAAATAGTGACTTACCATTTTTGTGAATTTTCAGTGCGTTTTACATTTTCTTCATTCTGCTTTTTCTTCATTTCATATCTAATCAGTAGAAATGAAAACGGAATTATTGTACTTGTTCGTTATTAGCATCTATGGTGGTGGTGATTTAGCTAGGGGGTGGGGGGTTGAGTTTTTTGTCCCAAGTGAGATTTGGTGGATTATCGGTGAGTATTGTTATCTGATGCTGACAATATTATTATTTATTTATTTATATTTGTTTATAGTTTATTTATTTATTTTTTAACCTTTATTTATTTTTGAGACAGAGAGAGACAGAGCATGAACGGGGGAGAGTCAGAGAGAGACACAGAATCTGAAACAGGCTCCAGGCTCTGAGCTGTCAACACAGAGCCCGATGCAGGGCTCAAACTCATGGACCACGAGATCACAACCTGAGCTGAAGTTGGACGCTTAACCGACTGAGCCACCCAGGCGCCCCTATAGTTTATTTTTTGAGAGAGAGAGCATGAATGGAGGAGGGACAGAGAGTGGGGGGAGATGGGATCCCAAGCAGGCCCCGCACTGTCAGCACAGGGCTCGAACTCACAAGCTATGAGATCATGACCTGAGCTGAAATCAAGAGTTGGGCACTTAATCAGTTGTGCCACCCAGGCACCCCAGTATTTCTGTTTATTGAATACTTATATTTTGCTTAAGTGTATTACTTTCATCATCTTCTAAAATACCAAATGAAATTTATGAGATAAAATTATTACTATTTTATGAAAGGAAACTGAGTCTCTGGAGAGGTCAGATAACTTGTCCCAGATTAAACAGCTAGTAAGGGGCATAGTTTGGATTCGGAACCCAGATCTGTCAGACACCAAAGCCATGGTATTATACTGACTCGTGGGCAGATATTTACAGTTACACTGAACAATGCAGCACACTATCTAGAATCATTAGATCTTAGAAAATGGGAGATGGGAACCTGAAATTTGGAATTTGAAAAACGTATTTTGTAAATAAAAAAGTTTATTTATTTTTTAATAAAAAAATGTTTAAATAAAAAACACTATCTTGAGGGGTGCCTGGGGTGGCGCCTGGGTGGTTCAGTCAGTTGAGCATCTGACTTCGGTTCAGGTCAGGATCTCGCAGTTCGTGAGTTCAATCCCCGCGTCAGGCTCTGTGCTGACAGCTCAGAGCCTGGAGCCTGTTTCAGATTCTGTGTCTCCCTCTCTCTGCCCCTTCCCTGCTCATGCTCTGTCTTTCTCTGTCTCTCAAAAATGAATAAACGTTGAGGGGTGCGTGGGTGGCTCAGGTGATTAAGCGTCCAACTCTTGGTTTTGGCTCAGGTCATGATCTCACAGTTCATGAGTTCAAGTCCTGCATCAGGCTCTGCACTGTCAGGGTGGCATTCTGTCTCCCTCTCTCTCTGCCTCTCCCCCGCTCACTCTCTATTTCTCTCTCAAAAATAAATAAACATTTAAAAACACACTATATTGAAATTAATTCAAGTTTTTATTATGAAGATGTCAAGACACCTTTCTTATAATAAAAGGACCAACTCAAAGAGATTGCAGAAAGAGGGTCTGGATGGTTTAGAGGAAGCACAAAAGGTCTGTTCCTTCTCTTTTCCAGAGAAGAACCAACACTTCCTTTAGGAAATGAGATCCAAGAGGGAGGATAGGTCTACATGATTTTAACATGAATAGAATGAGAAGTGATTTAAAATCTTTTAATTCATTTGGATTAATTTTTTGTTTTTGTACTTTTAATTCAAGTACTCTTAGGATGGTTTAAAAAAAGGGTGATTCTTGGGGTACCTGAGTGGCTCAGTTGGTTAAACATCCGACTTGTCTCAGGTCATGATCCTTTGGTTTATGAGTTCGAGCCCCGTGTCAGGCTCTGTGCTGACAGCTCAGAGCCTGGAGCCTGCTTCCGATTCTGTGTTTGCCTCTCTATCTGCCCTTCCCCCTCATGCTCTGTCTCCCTCTGTCTCTCAAAAATGAATAAAAATGTTAAAAAAATGTTTTAAAAAGGTGATTCTTGAGATGATGCAAGGAAATGGATTAATTTATATTTGCAGTGCTGGGGGTGCAAAGTTCTGTAGCTTGTACAAAGTAAATTTTCATGGACATATTCAAATCTTCAAGGATCTTGGTTTTATTTTCCTAATTCATGCACATTGACTATATTATTAATGAATCAATGAATAGGTCAAGAACAGTATATTAAATGAAGGGGAAAAAACACCCACTTAAAACAAACCACCCACTTCTCTGGGCCCTCTGTAAGACATGTGAGAAGAATATTGTTCGGGGAGGAGGATTTGCTGATAATGGTAATGACAAAAACAAAACAGTTGCTTAGGTAGATAGTGGTACTCTCGATAAGAGGAGGAGATAGGCATTAATCAAGTAATCCACTAACAAGTGCAGATTAAGTACGAGAGTAGTGTGTATGTGTGTGGAGGGTGGGGTTAAGAAAGACTTCCCTAAGAGAGTGCCTGGGTGGCTCAGTCAGTTAAGCATCCGACTTCCGCTCCGGTCATGATCTCGACGTTCATGAGTTTGAGCTCTGCAGCACAGAACCTGCTTCAGATTCTCTGCTTCCCTCTTTTTCTTCACCCCCATAAAAAAATAAACATTAAAAAAAGAAAGGTTCCCTTAAGGAAGAGATGATTAAACTGACATTAATGAATGGAGAAGGAGGTGGGGTGTAAGCAGGTAAATGGTTAGGGAAGCACACCTGTGGCAGGGCTCCTGCATAAAGGGCTCTGTGGCGGGAGTGCACCTGGGAGCATTTCAGGTACGGAAAGAAGACTGGTGGGACAGGAGCACGGAGGTGGAAGGTTAGGCTGGAGAGGTAGATAAGGGACCAGACCATATTGGGCCTTTAGGCTGCAATAAGAATTTTATCCTCTGGCATATTTGCATTTAAAAAATATTACTCTGGCTCTAATTAGGAGACCAGAATGGAGGAGGGGCAAGAGTAAATGTGCGGAAATCATATACTAACTTAGGTGAGTCCATGTGTGTTTTATTTTACATTGTCTTCCCAGGGTACTCAATACATATTTATGGAATGTATGAAGACGATGATAGCCTATAGTAGGATATAGACAGTGGAGATAGATAAAAATGGACAGATTCATGAATGAGTGGATCACATACAAAGGACTTGGAGACAGATTAGATATTGAATGTAAAGGAAAAGGAATTCCAGGGGTAGCTCTTGTATCATTGAAATCTTGAGAATAGAATGAAACTCTTGGGGAAAGTGTATAGAGTGAGAGGAAAAGGCAGCTTGGAACTGAGTCTTAAAGAATGCTAGCATGCAATGTTTGGGCAGAGGAGATGGCTGAATATGGAGTAAAAACAGGGAGGTGCCTCAAAGATGGCAAGAAAGAGTGTTTCAGGAAGGTAAGAATGTACAGTATCACTTGCTGCTTCAAGAAATCTAGTAGGAGGGGTAGGGGTGCCTGGGTGGTTCAGTTGGTTAAGCATCTGACTCTTGGTTTTGGCTCAGGTTGTGATCTCACGGTTTGTGGGTTCGAGCCCCACTTTGGGCTCTGCACTGGTAGTGTGGAGCCTGCTTGGGATTCTGTCTCTCTCCTCTCTCTGTCTCTCTCCCCCTCTCAAAATAAATAAATAAATTAAAAAAAAGTCTAGTAGGATGAGTCATGACAGATGTCCATTAGACATGGAGATCTGGAGACCTTGGCATGAGTTGTTTCATTAGAACAATGGAGACAGAAATTTAGGTGTTATGGAGTTGGTTGAGGAGTGAGTGGGCAATGTGGAAAGAAAACAGAGAAAATAGTTACCTGTGGGGAGTGGGTCACCTTCTGGCAGTTTTATACTATAGGCATGTACAGTAATCCCTACCCAGCTATTTGAAATTATAGTGTATGTGGATTTATTTTTTGTATACTTTAAATATAGCATATAAAAATTGAAAGTGGGGGGGGGTTAATTTGAAAGACTGGAGAGCTCAGAACAGAAACATTTGGTAAAGCAAGAGGCAGAGCAGAAACATACATTTTCACTAAGATTTCTTGTGGAGCTGAAGAGGAAACGGAAGGAAGAGTAAAGCCAAGCATTATGAGTCTGCTTTTTGTATCTCAGGGAGAGAGGGACTGAAATACATGTAAGAAAAGTTGACTGTACTTGTTTCCTATGCAGTCTATGTATTGGGGACAGAGTTTGAAAAATCCTGACTCAGCTAGGCTGAGTAAGTTGGAGAGAGTTGTCCCAAGGTTTTTCCATCTTAAGAATCTGGCTCTGAACCATAGAAGCCTGAGCGGTATAAGAATCAATAACTGTAGGTCACAAATTTGGAAAGCCAGTGAATATATGGCCATAAAACCAAATGTTACAAATTACTTGTTTTGGGGTGCCTAGGTGGCTCAGTCAGCTAAGCATCCAGCTCCTAATCTCAGCTCAGGTCTCAATCTCAGGGCCATGATTTCAAGCTCTGCACTGGGCATGAAGCCTATTTAAAAACTAAATAAAACAAAAATTTAAAAATTACTTGTTTTTTGGCAAGAGCGCCAAAACAGTTCAATGGAGAAAAGAATAATCTCTTGACAAATGGTGCAGTTGGATATACACACACAAAAGAATGAAGTTGGACCCCTACATCACACCATATACAAAAATTAGCTCAAAATGGATCTAGATCTAAATACAAGAGCTGAAGTTATAAAACTCTTAGAAGAGAACACAGAAATAGATATTCATGACCTTGGATTATGAATTAATTTCTTAGATACAACACCAAAAGTACAAATGACAAAAGAAAAAACTGGACTTACATCAAAATTAAAAACTTTTCTATTGCAAATGATACCATCAAGAAAGTGAAAAGACAGCCTAAAGAAAGGGAATTGATAAGGGACTGGTGTCTAGAATATATAAAGAACTCTTACAGCTTAATAATAAAAAGACAACCTACTAAAAGAATGGGAAAAGCATCTGAATAGACATTTCTCCAAAGAAGATACACAAATGACCAGTAATCACAAGAGGATGCCAACCTCATTAGCTAGCCATCAGGGAAATGCAAATCAGAACCACAATGAAATAATACTTTACACCCACCAGGATGGCTATAATCAAAAAGTCAGGTAATAACAAGTGCTGATGAGGATGTCAAAAAGTTGGACCTGTCAGACATGGCTGGTGAGAATGTAAAGTGGTGCACCTGCTTTGGAAAACAGCCTAGCAGTTCCTCAAAAATGTTAACCATAGCAGTTTCACTTGTAGGTATATACCCAAGAGAAATGAAAGCAAATGTCCACACAAAAACTTGTAGTGAATGTCCATAGGAGCATTATTCACAATAACCATGAAGTGAAAACAACCAAATGTCCTTCAACTAATGAATAGATAAAATATGGTATATAATGGAATATCATTCAGCCATAAAAAAGAAGGAAGTACTGACATATATTACAATGTGGATAAACCTTGGAACACATATGGGGCGCCTGGGTGGCGCAGTCGGTTAAGCGTCCGACTTCAGCCAGGTCACGATCTCGCGGTCCGTGAGTTCGAGCCCCACGTCAGGCTCTGGGCTGATGGCTCAGAGCCTGGAGCCTGTTTCCGATTCTGTGTCTCCCTCTCTCTCTGCCCCTCCCCCGTTCATGCTCTGTCTCTCTCTGTCCCAAAAATAAATAAACGTTGAAAAAAAATTAAAAAAAAGAAAAAACACCTTGGAACACATGTTAGCTAAGTGAAACAAGCTAGTCATAAAAAAACCATAAATTAAATTACATTTATATGAAATGTCTGGAATGGGCACATCATAAAGACATAAAGGTTAGTGATTGCTTAGGGATATGGGAGTATGGGGGCGGGGGGACAGAGAAGTATACTGGGGATGATAGCTAATAGGTTTGGGGTTTCTTTTAGGTGGGATGAAATTGTTCTAAGATTAAATATGGTGGTGACTGCACCACTCTGTGAATTTACTAAAATACACTGAATTATATATATTGTGCATAGGTGAATTGTATAGTAAGTGAATTGTATCTCAATAAAATTATTAACAATTACTTGGCAGCAGCAAGTCAAAATAAATGTTATTGGTATTTCTAGTGTGTTGCCATGTTTTAATTTAGGGAGCAGAAAAATATTCAGAAGAGCTTTCATCAGTAGATCCTTGATCATCCCGTCCTTTTTCCCCCTGTAGGAATTATGAAATTTTTCAGTGTGAATTTGCAAACTTTCAAGATTTTTCAGAATACCTGCACTGGTCCCCCCCCTTATCCACAGGGGATATGATCCAAAACTCCCAGTGGATGCCTGAAACCGTGGATAGTACTGCACCCTAAATATACTGTGCTTGTTTCTGCACATACATACCTGTGATAAAGTTTAATTTATAAGTTAGGCACAGTAAGAGAATAACAATAACTAATAATAAAATAGAACAATTATAACAATACACTGTAATAAAAATAATGTGAATGTGGTCTCTCTCTAAACACCTTAGTGTACTGTACTCATCCTTCTTATGATGATGTGAAATGATAAGATATCTATGTGATGAGAGGAAGTGAGGTGAATGACGTACGCGTGTGATGTAGCGTTAGACTACATCTGATGATCCGTCAGAAGGAGGCTCATCTGCTTCCAGACCGTAGTTGGCAGCAGGTAACTAAAACCAAGGATAAGGCAGGGGACTACTGTATCCTCTTTCCTCTAGACATTGCTAAATAAATAACTGACGAATTCTTCTTGGGTCATTTGTTGTTTAAAAAATGGTAAAATACGGTGCTGAGAAGTTTTGGAAGGCAAAAACTTCCACTGCTTTAGGTTTTTTATTACTTGCATATTTTAAATAGTATATTTATACTATTGTTGATTTATCAACAGTCATTTATCAAATCATCAGTCATTTATCAAATCATCTCTTGACTTCCCATTATGGTAGTGAGGTCCTAGCCCTTCTGTACTTTCTACCTCCACACTTCTGTCCTCCATTTTCTTAAAGTACTTATTGTCACAGTTTTGTGAAGATTTATTGTTTACAATATGATGACTAAATAAATGTTCACATGTACTATCATTATATTTCCTTACATGCTTGTTTTTTCCTAGAATAATAAGGCCTGTTTTTAAAAATAGACTTTGTGTTCTGTGTATCTGTTTCCACCCCACATACACCAAATAAATGCCTTGAATACATAAACTAACCTATTATTCCCCCACCCACCCACCCACCCTTTTCCCTGGAGACCTTATTTCTAGAGCTCTCTGGACTCTGTTCTTTTTGGAATGGTTGCTCTCTGGGCCCCTGCCATCAGTAGTCTTGGGACCTGCCTTTGCTGCTTTCCTGAGTTAGACCTATTTTCTGACGTCTCATGTCTTTCCCTTTCTTGCTGTTACATGCTCATTTTACTCAAGCACATCTTCCTGTGAAAGAGTGTGTGGAAAGAAAATTGTTGAGTTCTTGCATGTGTGAAAATGTCTCCATGTAACTTTTCATACTTGGTAATACTTTGTGGATGGAATTTTGAGGTTGAAAGTGATTTTCCTCAGAATTTTGAAGGCATTGCTCTGCAATCCTCCCGTATCTGCTATTGCTTTTGAAATGTCTAATCCCATTTAGTTTTCATTCCTTAATATGTAGGGTGACTGTATAATTTATTGTCAAAACTGGGACATTTGAGGTGCTAGCCTGAAAGAATACTAGGACAACAGGCATAAACCCAGGACTCTCTGGGGTAAACTGGGACATGTGGTCACCCTCTTTATATGTGACCTATTTTTTCTGTAAGCATTTAGGATCTTCTCTTTACTTCCAGTGTTCCACATTTCATGATGATGTGTCTTGGGAAAGGTCTTTTTTCCTTCATTGTACTAGATTTTTGCAGGCTCATTCCTGTCCTTCAATTTGGGAAATTGTCATTACCGTTTCTTTAATTATGTTCTCCTAGCCTTAACAAAGTCAGATGTTTGACATTCTGGATTGTCCTCTAAATTTTTTTCTTCTCTTACATACAAGCAAGGGGGAAAAAAACACGCCAAAAACACAAATAAGCAGGAGGATGTTATCTTTTTGCCTTTTTGTTTCAGATCTGAAAGATTTTTGCACATTTATCTTCCAGTTCTTTGCAATTTAAATTTTTTTTGTTTCGTGTTGAATTTCTTATTTTACTCTTTTCTCATAGCCTCCTGTTCTTAGGGAAGTGTATCTTCTTTCACTTTTCCAACAGTGTCTATTCTTCTTCCTTTCCTTAGGTTTCTTTTGTTTTCCGCATTGCTTTGTTGTGTCCCCTTTTTTCCTTCCTATTTTGGTCTCTGTCTGAGCCTTTCCTCAGATGCCGATGATCCTTAACTCTTTTCATATTTAGTAAGACATTCCAAGTGTCTCTGAAACCTGAGCTATACTGTGAACAAACCTCCTGTTTGGAATTGTCTTCAAATGGCAGAACTTGGAGATGTGATTTTCTGGGGAGAGGAGGGATCAGCGATGGAGTTTCTCCCAGAGAGGACCCGCCCCTTCCCCCCACTCTCCTGCCTGGGAGGTTTTGTATCTGGGTGCCAGCATTCTGTGTATAGGGTCAGGGAATGAGGCAGAAGATGGGCATCACCTTTCCCTTCTGCATCCCAGCCTTTGCCACCTCATAGCCTTACATCTGGAGCTTCTGGGGCTCATTTTTTCCAGAGAAGAAAACTTTTCTCCGCGTGAGAGGGGTTGGTAGAGGGGTTAGTCACTTGTGGGATAGTCAGGGCCCAGTGGCACCGTCCCTCCCACTTCTGCCACTGTGCCTCCTCCTGGGGATTCTATGGGCCTAATTAGTTCCACCCTCACCTCTTATTCCCTCTGGGCACTTTGGTGATAACTACCTTCTACTCTTCCATCTCCTGACTGTCTCTGAAAAATTTATGAAAATCTGCTCTCATTAACTCTCCCTTCCTCTTCTTTCTCATGGGTTAATACATTTGTTTTATTCCTCTCCTGTCTTTTAGAGGGGTTGAGAAGGGAGAAGAGATAAACTAATGTGTTCAGTCTGCCATTTTTAACTGATTCTGGCATGCATTTTTCTAGACAAAGTATTATAAATGCTGATTAGATGCTGAACAGCACTATCAGGGCTATTTCTCATGTATGTTGTTACAGGTTAAATAGGTTTTTGTGGGCTGACCTGGAAACCTAACTACATCTATGATTTTCCCCTAGAACTAGAGAAACAATCAAGCTTTTGTGAGCTGACTCTGGAATTAAAACAGACTGGGACAAAAATATTTCACGCATGTCCCCATTTTCCTCGTCACAAAGAAAATTACAAATATTGTGTCATTATTGTTGAAATAAAAAGCTCCAATAACTGTAACAGAAACCTGTATTTTAATGGGGAAGTTTATTCATAAAGTTAAGCTACAAAAATTGAACTGAGAGGCAAAATTAAATTCTTCAGCAATATTCCTAAAGCTTAATTTTTCAGCAACTTCTTCGAAAGCAGTTTTCCTAATTAAATTAAAACCCAGTGATTGCATCAGCTGTGGGAAATAGCAAGCACCATGGGAATGGTTTGTTCACTTGTATTTTCTTGCTACTTTCTTATTCCTACCTTGCACACAACAGGATCTTCTGAAACACCAGACTGAATAAACTAGACTTGGCCAGATTGACCAGTAAAATCATCTTCCTTGTCATGAATGGCTAAGAACAGCTGTGCAGGGCACTTGGGTAGTGAAAATGCAGCCCAGAATATGGAAAGTACACAGAGTGCTTGAAAGAAATGCTGCACCAACGTGGTGTTTGAATTGCAGAGACCACTGCAAATGTAATAGATCCACTGTGGTTGTGCAGCTTCAATTTCCAGCCTTCGGGAAGGGCATATGGGGCTTTCTTCCAGAGGATCACCCCTGTTGTGCTGGGGCAGCCTTCCATGAGCACTTGCTCCCAGTGGCCATGACAGCCCCAGTCTCAAGGGATCAGAGACGATTAGGAAAACCAGGAACAGTTGTTATAATCTCTTCTGTGGCCGGAACAAGGTAAGGGCAATGAGATGCAGTCATTCCGTTATTTCCCTTCCTTTCTTAGTGTTTTCTTTCTATTCTTTTTCTTCTCCTTCTTCTGGTTTTATTATTAACCTCTCCCCCTCTACCCCCACCACCTTGCTTCTGACAGAATATTGACTAGGAACCAGAAGCCCATTTTGGCTTAGCCTTCAGGGCAGCCGTTTACAGAGTAGCAGTGCTACATAGGTTTACTGTGTCGTATGTCTGTGTAACACTGGATTTGGATCTTGTATTTAGCTGCCAGAAGTGACTGTGATGAAGTAGGAGAGATAAACTGATAGATTGGCTGCCAGAAAGATGTTGGGAATCAATCAGATAAACAGGGTAGAGAAATAGCTTGCTGTTTTCTAGTGATAATAAACCAGTGGCCTCTGGTCCCCACATTTTTAAACGTAATTGCTGTAGTAATAATGTCCAAAATAAGCAAATGAAAAAGCATCACAGGAGGTTTTTTAATTGCGATTGAGATATCCTTTTCCCTTTTGCAATAAAGATTCATCTTATATGGAGATGAACATTTCTATAAATTTGTTTTACTTCTTCCAGTGCCTACTTACATAAACAAATGAAAATTAGAGAGTGAACTACTTTCATAGGAATTTATTCCTCCTTCTTTACCCTCCCACAGACTTCAGCTGTTTAACTTGGTGAAATATCTGTATTGCTACCATGCCTCACCTACAAAATAATGACCTTTTTTGGTGAAGAAACACATTGTAAAGTCAAACCTATATTATTGACAGATGATTAGCAGGATTATATTAGTGTCTTCCCTTAGATTTCTCTCAGACTTTTGGGATTTTAATCTCTGTTGCTATTTCCCTGCACATAGCACTTGTATAGGAGAGATGATATCTAGGTTTTTTTTAATAGTAATTTAAAACTGTCCTCCCTTAATGTTTAACCTTTCTTCATTTTTGAGCAGGCTACCCGCCCAACCTGGGGCTTGAACTCATGCCCCTGAGATCAAGAGTCACATGCTCTAGCGACTGAGCCTGCCGGGCACCCCTAATGTTTAACTTTTAAACATTACTCCTCTTCACCTAGTAGGACTTTAAGATCCAATGCAGATTCTTAAGTCTGTGTGAAAGTTACAGGTTTACACTCGGGTCAGATGCAGTAGACTGCCCAGGACTAAGCGGAGAGTAGGAGAGTAATGTAGAGTTCTCATGGAGCTCACTGTATGGGACAAGAGACTGGTTCTCCCCTATTTGCAGTACACACGTATGAGTTTCGTTAGGTTCCCTCTTATAATTGTCATGGCCGTGAATGCGTGAGTGTCATATGTGGTTGAATCGCTTCATGGTAAGCATGGTGGAGTACCAGCCGTGGAAAACAAGAGAATGAAATTCACGCTTTTAATTACATGTAATAAAGGCTTTTGCCTGAGGATGACCTTCCTGGCTGCTGGAGGTTATAGGTCAGAAGTTAACCATGTACCATTATCCTATTGGTGAGAAGCTGATGCATTTTCTTTTTTGCCATACAGCCTTTTCCACCTGACCTTTTAAAGATTCTCCATCGGTATCGATGAGATGGACAAAACTAATCATAAAAACAATGAAGGGAATGTTGCACACTCATTGATCCTTTTGAAATGAACTGCAGTACAATAAGTCTTCCAAATGGACTTCTGTTCTCAGCTATTGCTATAGCCACCTTTTTAAAGATATATAAATATGAAAGGGTTAATGGGAATTCAGTCATGCTCTTGCCACTGGGTTGTCCCTTATTGATTGTAGTTTTAGAGCTGTCACTATGCCATTCAGAATTCCTACTATGCCCTTTTAAAGTCAGTTGGTGCTGGGAGATGATGAATAAATCAGTTGCTTTCCTTTTTCCACAAGCTCCTTCGAGAACTCATAGAACGAAAGACCAGCTCCTTGGATCCCAATGATCAAGTGGCCATGGGAAGGTAATTTAGATACGGCTTTCTGTTCATGCAAGCAGCCCTATATAATAGTTTCTCTCTTTCAGTCCCCTTAATTCTGCCTCAAAGGCAGTGATCGGCCCTGTAACTATAAAAGTTAAGCAAGATAATAAGAGCTAGAGAGACAAAGCGATGGAAATCCTGTTTACCCTACCCTGCCTTAAGTGCAGTTTGAATGAGAGATTATAAAACACCTATATGCATTTGTTTTAGAGTGTGTTTTTCAGAGTCCTCCTTATGCCCTTTGCTCTCTGATTTGGGCGGTGATTGTATCTGTATCAACCTCTGACCAGTGGATAAAAAGCAACCACCCAAATGTGTGCTCTCGGCCGTCAGAACGTGACACTGTGCACAACAGGTTCCTTGCTCATAGTTGAATCTGCTTTGTTTGAGTCTGCCCTAATTTAGACCTCCACCCCTCAGTAAAAGCTTCGGCACAATCAGAAATGGAACGTGGCAGCATTACCCAGATGTCAGGGTAGAATGTAAAGTAGTGAAGGAAGGCTCTTGTGTGTATGCTTCATCCTGTGGTTGGAAAATAAAAAGGGCATTTAGAGTGCTACCTAATGAATAGTGTACATTTAAATAGCCATGAGCTATAATTTGCAAAAGCATGAAAGGAAACAAAAGCTGCAAGTGCCAGGATGGGATTCTGGGCAGAGCAGCATTTTGAGAATGCAATGAAAAATTTGTGTTGATGAAATAATTTTATTTGAGTAAAACATTCTTTGAGTTTTAGGGGTAGGATATTGTTGATATTTTGTGTATCTCTGGAAGGCTATAGAGAGCTGCTCACTATAAATTTAATGTGATACAGCAAATTGCATTTAAGTGGTGATTATATTGTACATTTATCTGACTTTACAATAAAATAGATTATGGTAATTAAGATTATATTAAGATTACAGTAATTGGATTTCCCTAGATTATTTTTTTCTGATGTTGAGTTTCCGTTGTATAAATCAGGTAAGATGACTTAGCTGCTGCTGCTTCTCCTTTTTTTCACATTTGTTCATGTGAGGAATTTGTTCATGTGAGGAATCTATGAAGATTTTCTTAGTCCAGTATCCTTTTTTTGAAAGATTAATTCCTTTTAATCTAAAAGGACTATAGAATATGTGAATATTGGGCCATGATTTGAACAGACTAACTGTAAAATTGAGATGATCTGGGAAATTTGAAGACTGACTCCATATTTGATAGTAAAGGATTACTGTTCACTTTTTTGTAAGTGTGACAAGTCATATTGAGATTATATGGGGGGGGGGGAAGAACCCTTACCTCTCAGCAGCACATTCTTAAATACCACAGGTGAAATTAAAGTTAAATAAACAAAATGGTTGTAAAACTAGTGTCAGTAGTGGATAATTATAAAAAATTAGCAAAAATTGGAAAGTGCAAGAAAAAGCACACGGGCATTAACAAAGGGAAAATTGAAGAATTCGTGTATTCAGGCTGAATAGCAGTTGCAGTAATAGTAATAGAACATGCTGTACAGCTAAAACACTGAAAGCAAACCCAAGCAGCTATACCCAGTTTGATGGGTTTTCCTGCAGACTGCTGGATTTAGTGCTTGTCACAGCAACTGTAGACACTAAGGAGCATTGTTAACCAAATTCGCTGTAGAATTTCCCAGCTGCCATTTGTTTTTTTACCATTGCACAAATCCTCTTCAATTGATTAGTCACTTTGGCCCCAGACTATCTTGAGGAACTTGATGTAGGTTGATGATTTCTTTCTGCAAGGTTGTTAGTGAGAAAAATTCCAATTTGTCAATAGGTATAACTATTTCTGTTCGTGATGATGCATAACATTGCTTGTGAATTTCCCAGGCAGTGGCTTGCGATCCAGAAATTGCGAAGCAAAATCCACAAGAAAGTAGATAGGAAAGCCAGCAAAGGAAGGAAACTTCGGTGAGTTACTTTGTAGAACAAATTTTCACATGTTACATTACATCTTTTGTATTTTAAAGGCTGTTATGTCATTTCTCTATTTCTTCTGATGATTCTGTTTTTAAGGATCAGAAAAATAACTAAAACAATACTGGTGGCTTTTCATGAGGCTCAATTTTTCTCACTCTAATACCATACTCTAAGACTATAGTTTCTGTTCCTTTTTGCTGTTGTGAAGGGATGGGTTAAATAATGCCTGCCTTTTCCTGAAAGAGAAATAAGAAAACAAGATAGGATAGTTGAAATTGTCTTATATTTAAAAAGTGATTTCTATAGAACAATTTAACAATTTTACTTTGGATGCTTATTTAGAATAGAATTGGTCCATTTTCATGATGTCATACATGTATACACTATGTGAAGAATATATAAACGAAGATTCCAGAGAATGTTAACAATGTGCTTAAATGAGATGAGAAATATAATTTTTTTTAAGATTTTATTTTTCAGCAATCACTACACCCAGAGTGAGGCTCAAACTCATGACCCTGAGATCAAGAGTCACATGCCTAGCTGACTGAGCCAGCCAGGCGCCCTGAGAAATACAATTTTTATGAGAAAACATATTTCTGACTATAGGAAACCCCTCAATCCTGTGTGTGTGAGTGTGTGTGTGTGTGTGTGTGTGTGTGTGTACACAGATACAAGATATTATATGCCTGCTATGTAATATTCTTACAAAGCCTGCATGTCAAAGAAACTTCTTGTAATTGGGGTGCACATGGAAGAAAAATCTTAAACTCATTGTGTTAGGACAATTTAGGCAGACAGCTAATCCCATATCCTTATTAGAGCCTGCCTGTCATTGGATTGCCTTTAGACAAATGTGGATCTATCTCATTTTTAAATAACTTCAGAGAAGCAGATTTCACAACTACTTTATTTTTTTTCACAACTACTTTAATTAACCTGTTAATTTAAGTTAAACTCACCAGGAAATATGTAGTTCTCTTTAACTTTGCAGAAGTGCAAAGAAGCTTTTCATCATCTTTTTATTCAAAGTCACTTTCTTAAATTTCAGGTTCTATTTTACAGTTTGTTTAACTTTTTTAATATGTCAGAATTTCCAAGTCTTCGTACTTCTCCAGGTTTGTTTTTAGTGGGATGATTCCAAGAACATGGACTAGAGAGCCAGACTTACTCTTTAACGTTCAGATCAGATTTTTCTCCAGTACTGTGCTTTTATTTCTTTGTTTTTTGAGAGAAGCAAGAATGTGAGTGAAGGGGGGAACGGGCAGGGCAGAAAGGAGGGAGAAAGAGAATCCCAAGCAGGCTCCACACTCAGTGTGGAGCCCGACGTGGGGCTCAATCTCAAGAATGTGAGATTATGACCTGAGCTGAAATCCAGAGTCAGACGCTCACCTGACTGAGCCATCCAGGCATTCTTCCAGTACCGTGCTTTTAAAACTGTAGCTTTATGAGGCTATAAATGTTCTCTAGTGGGAGGAACCCAGAATCCTGGGAGTTGGGTTCAAATTCTGGCTTTGTCTGGCCACACAATTTTGGTTGTTCTTTATTCTCTGGACCTCACTTTTCTTATTTACTAAGAAGAGATAATAATCCCTACTTTATAGGGATGCCTGGGTGGCTCAGTTGGTTAAGCATCCGACTTAAGCTCAGGTCATGATCTCGCAGTCCGTGAGTTCAAGACCCATGTTGGGCTCTGTGCTAACAGCTCATAGCTTGGAGCCTGCTTTGGATTCTGTGTCTCCCTCTCTCTCTCCCCCTCCCCCACTCATGCTTGCTCTTGCTCTCTGTCTCTGTCTCTCTCTGTCTCTGTCTCTCTCTCTCAAAAATAAACATTAAAAAAAATTTTTTTTTTAAATCATGTGTAAATGTCTGGTACGTAGAAAGCTTTCGAAAGTATTAATTTCTTTGGTTTCTCTTGTGCTTACCTATTGGTATTGCTGTTGCAAATATACAGTCATTAGAAGAATTGAGAGAGGAGAAAATCTCTTTTCTACATTACTGTTATGAATTTTATATTGGGGCAAGTACCTATATGTATGCGCCCCTTGAGAGCAAGAATTGTGCTCCCTTATTCTTTAAGACAATTCCAACCGTATCTATCTATTGTAATTCCTTGTAGACATTAGTCAGCCAGAAATGTTTTTTGGATGATTATGTCATTAAAATTAACATGCTCACTAGGTAAGAAGGAATGGCTATAACGTAAATATAGCACAGAGTAAGAAGTCCGGGTGAGTGTTAGAGAACCGAGTACTTTTCTAGCATGGCAAATAACTTAGAAGAACATGAGTCTTTTGTTTCCCAAATCAAAATATACTTATCACAGTTATTATTTATTAAGTTGAAAGAAAAAAACGAGGATTTTATTTTAATAGCAACCGTTTTTTGTATGTTAATAGACTCATCTCATTAAACTGTTCATTAGAGTTGCAAGTATGTAGATCTGGTTTCATAGCATTTTGATAGTGATTTAGATTTACACATCCCCATAAATCCAGAGACATTGACAATCTTATTCTGGCAACAGACAAGTGGGAGACAGATATTCTATTTAATAAACCAGGCTAAACATTAAAATGTAAGAAGTGGTTAATTAAAATATAAAAAGGATTCCTTCTGAAGTTCTAGGAACCATATGAGGTGCCAGGTAAAACCCATTCTGCCCTGAAGGAGTATGTCCTCAGGAGAAGATGGCAAGCAATAAGTGGACAGTGATGCTGTTGGTGGATCCCTGGTGTAGTGGTCACCCCATTGCCCATGGGGAGATGTAGGCTGCTCAGGAAGACTTCCTGTAAGATACCATCCACATTTCACACTGAGCACGCTAGGAGAGTTAGCCTAGTGAAAGGCCAAAGAGAATACCATTTGCAAAAACACAGACTTGAGAGTATACATACCATTTTAGGAGCTGTAATTTATTTTGACAGGAACTTAAAGTGAATATGGGGGAATGGCAGGAGATGAAGGAGGCTGTATGAGTAGCTGAGTGCTAGGTCATGACCATGCTAAGAATTCGGACTTTATTCTGTAGACTATAGTGAGTCACTGAAAAACAAAGGAAGACTGAAGAACTCTTATAGAGTGAAGGAGACTAAGGAGACGTTGCAAGTATGTGCAATTTGGGGTCTTAAATTAGATCCTGGGAAAGAAAAAAGACTCTCAGATAAAAAATAGAAATTTTAATAAGCTGTGTAATTTGGGTAGTAGTATTGTATCAATGCTAATTTCCTGATTTTGATAATCCACTATGTTTATGTAAATTGTTAACATTAGAGGAAGGAGGGTGAGGGAATGTGTAAACTCTCTACTATTTTTGCAATCTTTCTTTTTGTTTTTTTTAATGTTTTTAAATTTATTTTTGAGAAAGAGAAAGAGAGGGAGAGTGCACGTGGGAGGGGCAGAGAGAGGGGGGAACAGAGGAGCCAAAGCAGGCTCTGTGCTGACAGACATAGGGCTCGAACTCACAAACCACAAGATCATGACCCGAGCCGAAGTTAGATGCTTAACCAACTGTGCCACTCAGGCACTCCTGCAATACAAATTAATTATTGAATTAAAACATTTTTAAAAAGGTCATATGTTTTGCATTGTCTTGTAGTTTTAGCATCCATATTCATCTGGCTTTCTTGTGACCAGGAATGTGAAGGATGTGGTCAGAATCAGAGAGTGTTCTTTATTAATAGCAATAGTGATAACCAGCATTTGTAAAACTCACTGTCAGGTACTGCTATGCAGTTTATGTGCAGAGAGAACAAAAAACACAGACTGTAGAGCTAGACTGTCAGATTGAACTGAGTCTTCTACTTACCAACCTGGAGACCTTGGGCAAGTCAGTTCACATCTCTGTGCTTCCGTTTCCTCATCTGTGAAATGAGTATATTAATAAAAATCGCATCTTGGAGGGTGTTATCAGATTAGATGAGCTAATTTCTGTAAAGTGCTTAGAGAAGGTAACTCACATGGCCCATACAGAGCTGGTAAGTAGCAAATTGGGGTTTGAGTTAATTGGTCTGATTGCAGAGCCCATGCTTCTGTCTTTTGTTTTGAGAGAGTGTGTACACACATGCAAGCGAGGAAGAGGCAGAGAGAGGGAGAGAGAATCCCAAGCAGACTCCATGCTGTCAGTGCAGAGCCTGATGTGGGGCTCTATCTCACAAACCATGAGATCATGACCTGAGCCGAAGTCAAGAGTTGGACACTTAATCCGACTAAGCCACCCAGGCGCTCCACAGAGCCCATGCTTCTAACCTGTGGCCTGTTTTCTTTCTCTAGGCAGGACACACTGGCCTATACGGGCACTAAAATGACGCAATGGCTACATTAGCATTCTGGCCCAAAGGATTAAACATGTGGCCCAGGCTGCATGGGAATATTATAAATAACTTCCTTAAATTAGACCTCAAGAAGAGCTGGTAGGTGTCCCAGCTGTCATCACCGATACTAGGTCCATTAGTGAGCAAGTTTTCTCTTTTGTTTGTGATAGAGTTGGAGAGAGAAGATTTCCAGAAATGTTATAGCAAAGATGAACATTGACTTGTGAAAACATCAGTTTAAATGATAGCAGGTCAGTGGCATCAGCCTTGTCAGACTGGATGTGGCAACTTGTTAGTTGGGTGCTAGAAAGTAACTTATTTTTAAAAAAGGAATATTTTGACTTGGGAAAATAATTGTAATTATCGATTATCAGTACTTTTACTGAGCATTATATGTAAGTAGATCTGATCATGATTTAATCAGAATTCATAGTGTAAATAAATTAAACTCAGGCCTTTAATAACAGGATGTCTTACTGTGTTTGTCTGTTCTTCTGCAGTAAAATTACATTTGTCTTTTCTTGGTATGGTTGTTAAAAGGTGTTTTTAATACTAAAACATGCATCCATCCTCAGCAGCACTGAGATTAGATGAAATCTGTTGCATTAAGTACACATTACTAAATCGTCTTTAATGTGATTACTTCTTAAAGTCTGTCTTTCATCATGCTGTTAATAGTTATTGAATATACTGTATTAAAATGTAAAAGTATTCCACAGAGCAGTATCATCCAATAAGAATATGTATTACATATGTAATGTTAAATGTTCTAGTGGCCACATTTAAAAAGTAAAAAGAATGAGATGGACTTAAGCTTAATAATATATTTCATTTAACCCAATATCAAAAATATTATTACTCAGTATTTCAACAATTTATTAATTTATTATTTTAAAATTATTAATGGTATATTTTATATTCTTTTTTCCATCTCAAGTCTTCAAAATCTGGTGCACTTTTCTCATTTAGGCACATTTGCAGCAGTCAGACTAGCCATGTTTCGAGTGCTTAAGTAACTGCATGTGGCCAGTGACTACTGGATTGGACAATACAACTGCAGAGTAGAGTTCATCATAGTCTTTGTCCAGAGAGTGAATTAAACCTCTCTTTGGATACAGCCAAGAACAGTATTCATGTTTTCAGATGGACACCAAAGTTTGGTGAAGCCTAAAGACATTAAAATGAATTTATTAATAGTACTTATGCTTTATTACTTAAAAGGTTATGTGAGTGTTTATGGTCTCATATATTAACATAACCTTTTGGAGGGTATTTTGGCTCCATGTTTCAGCTTTCACTATGTATATACCTTTTGATTCACCAGCAATTTCACATCTCAAAATCTGCCCGAAGGAAATTTATGTGAACAAACATACAATAATTAATGTATAAGAATTTTCATTTTAACACTATTTAGTATGGTTTTTAAAGGGGGGCAGTGTATGTAAATGCCCATCAATAGGAGATTAAATAAATTATATTAACAATGGAATGTTTTACAACTATGGAAAAGAATAGAATGTGGCAAGGTTCAGTGGGAAAAAGCATAATGCAGAATATCAAGTATATTACAACCTCCCTTTTATGTGAAAACCGTGTTAAGTTTATTTTTGTCTTATATATAGAAAATTCTACAGCCATACTTAACAGTTTTAATTAATAGTGATTATTTCTGGGGTGTAAGGCTGCAGGAGGCTTGTCAATTTTCTATACATTTCTGTATTTGGATTCTTTTTGTAAGAATTATGTATTACTTTTTATAATTAGGAGGTGGCAGACATTTAAAAAAACAGATATGCATAGAGATTTTGTTTTTGCATCTTATGAAACATGAAGAATTGGGAGCATATACGTGTTCAAAAATGTATTATAGTATTTCCACTTCTGGAATTGTATTCAGCTATTCTGATATTGTTATGGGACAATGTTTACAATGCTAAGTTAAAAAAAGAAGTTACAAAATTTATGTGTGTGTATGTGTGTGGGTAAATAACAGCGTCACTATGAAAAACAAACATAACTAATCAAAATGTTAACAACTGTCTGTAGGTGGAGGAACTATACATTTTGTGTGTGCTTCATTGGTTTTTTTCCATATTTTCTATAACGAATTTATACTTTTTCTACTACTCTTGTAATGAAGGAAATCTCGTTACTATTCTTGTAAAATTCATTTGTTAAAAAAATGAAATTTGGGAGGCTCAGCTGTGGGTGGTACGGTAGAGAATCAAATTATTTGATACGTGTAAAAATATTTTTAACACTGTAAAGCTAATATTATGTACACGAAAATGTCATATTTTTGTTTGTGGATAGTGTTCTGTTCAAGTAAAATTTTGTGGGTTTTTTAAAAGATTTTTTTTAAGTGATCCCTACACCCGATGTGGGGCTCGAACTTACAACCCCGAGATCAAGAATCACATCTACCGACTGAGCCAGCCAAATGCCCCCCAAGTAGAGTTTTTTGGTTAGAATTTTATAATATGCATATTGTCGTACATCCTCTTCTATTATAATGAACAGAAAGGGCTAGCTCCTTTTAATTCTCTTCTGTATAATTTGGTCTGTATAAGGTCATGTAGTTGTTTGGCTCCTTTCGCTGGAGGATCTCGAAGCACTCCATACAAAAATACCGTTTTTTTTCCTGTTGGTGGGAAGTGGAAGTGATGTTATTTAAATTTCCATAACACCATGACTTGGAAGATCTAGGGATCAAACTTGTTATGTACTCAGATATAATCCTTCATTTAAGGATGGGGGAAATGGGGCGCCTGGGTGGCGCAGTCGGTTAAGCGTCCGACTTCAGCCAGGTCACGATCTCGCGGTCCGTGAGTTCGAGCCCCGCGTCAGGCTCTGGGCTGATGGCTCGGAGCCTGGAGCCTGTTTCCGATTCTGTGTCTCCCTCTCTCTCTGCCCCTCCCCCGTTCATGCTCTGTCTCTCTCTGTCCCAAAAATAAATAAAAAACGTTGAAAAAAAAAATTTAAGGATGGGGGAAATGAAAGACTGGGCCTAGTAAGTAGAGATGGTGTGGAATTCTAGAAGCCTTCTCTGACTCAGAGAACTAGTGCTAGTGAGTGATGGTGGTGGGGAGGCATTGTAACTTGGGTGTTGTACTACACTAGTAACTACTAGTAATGACACCGAAAATGATGAGGATATACTTAGAGGAGGAAAATGGGGTACTCAAGTCCTTATTGTCTTCTGTCTGGAATAATGTTTGAGGATTAGTATATTGCTCAAGAGCATAAGTGTGTCTACTCTTTCTGGGGACTGTGATGTAAATGAATCTGTGTTGAACTACTGTCATTTACAATGTGCTTTTAGCAGACTTCTCCTGTAATATAAAAGAACTAGAGGGAAATACAGTTGTGATTAGTATGTGCCAATGAATTGTTCCCTATTTGCATTCTGGAGCCAAATGCTTCTGTGGTCAGTTCTGGAGTTTGTTAGCTCATAGAATGTGTTTCCTTTTCTAGGTTAATAGTTACTAATGTTGCTGCCTGTTTGTTTCCTGCTTTATTTAGGTTTCACGTCCTTAGCAAGCTACTAAGCTTCATGGCACCTATTGACCAAACTACAATGAATGATGATGCCAGGTGAGTAATAGATTAATTATGTGTCTCAAATGGCTCCATGACAGCCTGATATTGACCTGTTCTACAGCCTGTCACCCTCTCCATTTCTTCTTATCAGTTAACCATTTGTCATTGGCATCATAGCAAGGGTCCTTGTCACATCTCTTCACCCCATAATTACTGTAAAACCAAAACAAAATTTCTGTAAATATCAGTGCTGCCTCTGGTGGGTTTTTGTTTGTTTTCGCTATGTTGTTTTTAACTTTAGCCACCTGCCTAGGACATCTGGGCTTTTCTCTAGGACAGACAGACGGGTCAGGACAACACTTGTACTTGCTCTGTGTGTTTGTGGGTTTTGTGCATATGCTCTCCTTTAAAAAATTTTTTTTTTAATTTTTTTTTAATGTTTTATTTGTTTTTGAGACAGAGAGAAACAGAGCATGAACAGGGGAGGGTCAGAGAGAGAGGGAGACACAGAATCTGAAGCAGGCTCCAGGCTCTGAGCTGTCAGCACAGAGCTCAACACGGGGCTCGAACTCACGGACCGTGAGATCATGACCTGAGCCGAAGTCGGACGCTTAACCGACTGAGCCACCCAGGCGCCCCTAAAAAATTTTTTTTTAATGTTTATTTATTTTTGAGAGACAGAAGGAGGGAGACACAGAATCTGAAGCAGGCTCCAGGCTCTGAGCTGTCAGCACAGAGCCTGACACAGGACTCAAACCCATAAGCCGTAAGATCATGACCTGAGCCTAAGTCAGACGCTTAACCGACTGAGCCACCCAGGCGCTCCTGCTCTCCTTTTTTAAAATGGCTTGATACTGCTCTAGAGATGTGTATTAAATTGTGTTTATTCAGATTGCCATTGTGGATTTTCTTAGTATTTTTACAAAAGAAGTACATGCTCATTTTATAAAACTGAAACGGGCGCCTGGGTGGTGCAGTCGGTTAAGCGTCCGACTTCAGCCAGGTCACGATCTCACGGTCCGTGAGTTCGAGCCCCGCGTCAGGCTCTGGGCTGATGGCCTGGAGCCTGTTTCCGATTCTGTGTCTCCCTCTCTCTCTGCCCCTCCCCCGTTCATGCTCTGTCTCTCTCTGTCCCAAAAATAAACGTTGAAAAAAAAAAATATATAAAACTGAAACAAAATAGAAATATATCCAAGAAATGTATCCTCATAACAATTAGTAATTAGCCATTTTTTAGAGAATAATTCCTTCTACATTTATTAGTTGGCATTCTACATTGTAATATGTTTATAATATTGCTTATTTAGCCATATCCCTCTCTTTCATTTATTTGTCATTCATTATATTAGTATGAACTCCTGCTTTTTTTTTATTCAGTGAATTATAATCTATTACTATCATTTATTTTGTTTTAAAATTGTCCAGCATTAATGAAGCCCTCACAAGCTGGCTTTTGTCCTTTTGAAATATCCCCATTCCTTGAGTACATTCTTACTTTCTAACAGGATATTCTAGGCTCGTCTTATACTTTCCCTGTTCCAACCCTGGAGTCTGTCTTTCTCCAAGGAACCCTGATTCTTTTTTGTGGATTGTGGTATTTAGAAACTAAGATCTGTGTGCTAAGGGTGTTCATTGTCACTGGGTTTCACTGTTGCTAGGTTCTTTCAGCATAGGCAGCTAGGAAATGTGTGTATGTAAGTATGTACACATGCAGGAGGGAGCCACTGTAGCATCTTTGAATATTTCCTTTCAGTCTTTTTTTTTTTTTTTAATTTTCTTACACATTTCATTTTATTTATTTATTTATTTTAAAGTAATCTCTCTACCCAAATTGGGGCTTGAACTCATGACCCCAAAATCAAGAGTAATATGTTCCACTGACTGAGCTGGCCAGCTTTCAGTCTTTATGAGTTCCCTTCGAGTATATTCTTATTTTTCTTTAGAATATAACTAAAATTATATTCTGTTGTGAATTTTTCATTTAAATATTTTGTATACTGTGAGCATATTCATGTCACTAAAATGACTATAATATTTTTATGTTCCTTATTTAACCATTCACTAGTTGTTGGACAATTATTTTTAATTATTGCTGTAAATAATGCTGTGGTAGACATTTGTAAACATAAATCTTTACCAAGTGAAATTATTAGTCCTAGGGTAAATACATAATAGTCTGCCAGTTTTATTTCTCAAGGTACATTTGACCTTTTTATTTGAGAGTGTTGTTTGCTACTAAACCACATCAGATTTTCCCTCCTGGCCTGAAAAGTAGTAGATCTGCAAGTTTACGTGAACACAGTGATTACTTATTTTTTGTTTGCCCTTGTTCAGTATCCTGAAGTACAAAAGAGCTTATGGAAGGTTCTAAATTCATTTCCGGTCAGAACTTTGTGACTTCGCATGCTCACCTGTGTTTTTTGCAAGTGAATGCTTTTGTCTGGCTGGCTGGGGTTTTTTGTTTGTTTGTTTATTTCCGCTTATTTCTGGATCCAGTCTGTTTTTTAAAATTACAGAGTAAATTGAGTGCAACTTAAAATCCCTGTCAAGACAACATGAAAAGTTACAACAAAGGAAAAGAAAACTAGATGTTTAAAACTAAAACAAACCCATTTAAGGAAACATTATTCCCCCAGGCATAAAGTGAAACCCAGTTTAAATATTAGTGCCATCTTTTGAATATAGTACTACTACTAGATCATTTAGAAATCAACTTTTTGTCCTTCTTAGTTGGGGTTTTTCTTGAATCACCTAATATCCCAGGGGCACTTCGTTTTCTTAAATCTTACTTATTCACTTAAAATATCTGAGGGTTGCAACCACATGTTAGCCAAAGATTACTTGAAAATGGCTCTTTTATTTAGGATCATGTTGGACTTTGTCTGTAAGAAACTTAAAACCTGCCTGCAGAGGCATAAGCAAGTGAGAGGTTGTTTTTTGGGTTTTTTTGGGTTTTTTTTGTTTTTTTTGACAGAAAAATTGTAGGTGTAGCATGCAATTACTGCCAGTGGTTTTCCCTTCTCAATGATATAAGGGCCAGCATCTCTTGGTCTTTCTGTTGTGGTCCCAAGATGGCGGCTACAGCTTCAGCCATCAGACATGTTCAGGGCAGGAAGAAGAGAGGAAAGAAGTGATGTCAGGAAAGAAGAGAGGAAAGAAGAGGAAGAAGAGAGGAAAGAAGAAAGGAAAGAACTCTAATAAAAGTTTCTTTTATTAGAAAAGTAAACAACAACAACAACAACAAAAAACAAAACAAAAGAAAAGAAAAGAAAAGAAAAGAAAAGAAAAGAAAAGAAAAGAAAGGGAAAAGCTTCCCCAGAATCCCCTCTAAACTTATTCTTATATCTCATTGGATAGAACTGTGCTAAGTTGCTCCTTCAGGTAGAGCAGGCAAGGGAGAAGGGGTTGGGAACATTTGTTGGGTGATAGTCCTTCCGGCGTTCAGTATTGGTGGGGGGAAAATGTTGTCTCTTGTGGACTGATTGCTTATTATCAGCATTGTTCTCCAGCTTGTTGAGCCCACTTAATAAGGAATTTAATAAAAGTCTTGTAGCTGGACAACTGAGCATGTGTTTTTACTGCAGCACACTCCATTCCCTGTGTGCTTCCCAGGGATAGGAGGCATTTATCCACATAACTGCTCATGCTCCATAGTCTGAATAAGCCAGGTTGACTATGGGTAGAGTAACTGCGTATTAGCTCTCTCTGCTTCTAGTATGCAAACTCTCAGGGCCAATAGGTGTTGTACTTTATCTTAAGAAAGAGGTAGTCATGGCTTGGCCTATTTTGTTTTTCTTCGAGTAATTCCATAACTGGAGACTATCTGCTACTGTACTGTTTTGTCTCTTACTTTGTACATAACAAAATATACTGAAGGATGGGAAACTTTTATAATTGTTAAAATATCAGTATCAGTGTATACCACTTTTTCTCAAATGAATATTTTGGTTTTGCTAAGTTACAGATACGTCATTCTTGGTGTGCATATATGAATAGAGAATTATTTATGATTTTGAGGTAGAAAAGGGCTTTGTAAGCATGACACCAAGGCCAGAAATTGTAAGGAAAAATATTTATAGATCTGACTGCCTTAAGTCACATCGAAAAAGACTTTGAAACAGAGTGGTAAGTAAATGACAAACTGGCAAGGAAAAGTTCAAAATATGATATTTTTCTTTACTATGTAAAGAGTTTTTAGAAGTGTCTAAGAATATCCCAGTAAAAATAATGGGCAAAGCATGTCAAAAAGCAAACTTAGAAATCATTTTTTAAAAATCTCAAAAACGTAAAGACTGTCAATCTCATTAATCAAAGAAATGCAAATTAGGGGCACCTGGGTGGCTTAGTTGGTTAAGTATCCCACTGTTGATCTTGGCTCAGGATCATGAGATCAAGCCCTGGATCGTACTCTGTGCTAACAGTGCAGAGCCTGCTTGGGATTCTCTCTCCCTCTCTCTCTGCCCCTCCCCTGCTTACACTGCCTGCCTGCCTGCCCATCTCTCTCTCTCTCTCTCACATAGGATAAATTAAAAAAAAAATGCAAGTTAAAATGATATTTCATTGTTTTCCTTATAAAATTACAAAACATTAAAAGCTTGGTAACCCTCAGTGTGGATGGTTTGGGGAAACACTTTCATATACCGTTGTCGGGAATGTAATTGGCAAAAATCATTTTGGAGGGCCATTTGGCAATGTGTTTCAGAATTTTAAATGTATACTTACCTGTTGACCCAGAAAAATCTACTTCTAGGAATTGACCTAAGGAAATAGCAAGTCGGCAAATATATTTGCATCAAGAATCTTTACATTGTGTGTCAGCTATACTTCAGTAAAAGAATAAATAGGAAATACAAAACAAAATAAAAATGTTTGTTGCAACATGGTTTATAATGGAGGAAAATAAGAAACTAAATGACCAATAAGCAACTAGTTAAATAAATCACAGTGAAATTATAAAGAGCTTTTAAAGGACAAAGTAGTGCTGTAGGTATTAACATAATGTTCGATGGAAAAGTAGGCTATAAAATACTATACTAGAATCCGCCTTTTTGACTAAATAGATACATGTGATAGAAAAAAAGTGATACTTTAAAAAACCAATTGTGCTGTCATAGATTTCCAGGTTATTTTGTTGACTGGAAAAAGAAACAGTGCTTGTAACACCATCCACTTGTTTTAAAAATAAAGATAAAAACAGGCATATATGTACATATATGTATATAAATGTTACAGTGCTTAGGGAAATGTTTGGCAAGACCATACATCATAATATCTACAGTGTTTACCTCCGGGAAAGGAATGGCATGAGGGAAGGGGTGAGGGAGACTCCCAATGTTTTGTTTTCTGTACTTGTGTTTTGGTCCAGTCCTTTGCCATGAGGATGGACTCATAGAAGTTCCATTACAAAGTAAGAAGCTCTGACGCAGTGTACAGCAGCCGCACCACGTGTTTGTTGCTGGGTGGCAGGGAGGAAAAAACACATTGACTTTTTGGTCTGTGTATTTCCACGGTGTTCGGAATTTGTCTACAATAAGCTTACACTGCTTTTTATCACCAGGAAAAAAGGACATTTTCCGTCAGAAAATTATATCGATAATATGGAGAAGAAATGGGAAGGTCTTGATTGTTTCTGTATTAAAGTCTGTGAATGGAAGATCTCTCCCTTATGGTTTCTGCCATAAGACCATGTGGATAAAACTGGCTTTTTCATCCCTGACTAGTACCCTCCACCCCCTTTTTTAATCATGGTAAAATACACATACATCTTCTAGCCCTTTGATTTCTCATTCCCAGAGGCAGCTCCACCTGTGGTTCCCACCTTAGCCAAGTCTGGGGAGAGAACCCCTTCTCTTTTCTTTGTTTCTTGGTTCCAGTTTATTGTTCCACACATATGCCTGAATTTCCAATGCTTGGGGGGTTTTTTGGAGGAGAAGCGAGGCAGAATCTGAGTGTTGTTTACCCGTCCTTGGATCCCCAATTTGAGCTAAAATCATCCAGTTTGAGCTAAAAAATAATTTGCACTCGGTCAAATTTGAATTGAAACTGGAATGTAGTTCTCATTAAGGGAGAGAATAGAAGAGATCTTTAACCCCGGCTATTAAAATATCCTTAGTGGAGAAAGAAGTCCTATCTTTAAAAGGATCTTTAAAAAGGCAGTGGCATCTTCATTTTGTGTCTCCTGTGATGTGGTCTATATAGTGTTGTCTATTTAGTTAATTTCTGCTGATACATATTCTTTTCTCATGCTAGCAGTTTTTACCTTCAAGCAATATGTTTTTTAAAAAAACACCTTTTAAATGCAAAGTAGCCCAGTTTGTGCCCCTGTGTTACCAAATTTTCCTTTGGGGGCATTTTTTCTGGATAAACTTTGGATACTAATTTAATGCCTTTATGTGCTTTTAGGTCTCCTATGTTAGAAAGTCGCGCGTAACTCGAGATACTTCATTTGTGCTGGTCCAGTAGATCTTTACAACATTAGGAGGTAGGCAGGTGGTTTCTGTTGCAGGCCTGATGAACATCCCCAGTACTGAGAGAAAACAAAAGAAATCCCACTTTGCCGATGTATTCCATGTTTGCATGCAAGGAAGGAGGTTACTATGAGCCTAACAATGATCACTGACTTTGGCAAGCCCTTGATACGGGGCAGCTCAGCTCTCAGAGCAGCTACTGTTTGCTCTTTGAGTCATCTTTGCTAAGAGGGCAAAGTATCATATGATATTGTAGAGACGACAGGGTTATCCATGGGCTAAGGAGGAGAAAAGGTTTGGTGTCTCTTTGGGAGAGAATCCCTCTAAGTATATTGTTACCACTGAGAACAGGTCAGGGTGCTACTTGCATGATTTACAGGATTGCTGTTCGGCCTTGCTGATGACTAAAGTTATTCTGAGCTTATCAACATTTTGGAAACAGCTTACTTTACATGGTGTGAATCCCCTGGAGTGATGTTAGACCAGAGAGAGTCTGAAGTAAAAATTCAGATGATCTCTTATTATAGTTGCAACAAAATGAAGAATTTGGAGGTTGTGGAAATAATCATCTGGGGTTATTTTGCCTGTGTTTTTGAAAGACCCTCTCAGGCAGACTTTTAAAGAAGTTTGTTCTTGTTTTTCTGTTGTGTTGGTGTGGGTCAGATAGTAAAATGCTGGTGTAACAGGGAGAAGCAAATTCTGAGGGAGACCTCAGAGACAGGTCCAGAGATGTTCCTCATACTGGCTGCCACTCAGATTTGGGAAGGGAGTCCACGTGTGCCACGTTCTCTGTTGCCATGGTGTGCCCCTCCATAGAGCATTCTGGCTGTCAGCATGGCGGGGGGGGTGGGGGGGGGCGGGTCTCAGCATCAACTAGCAGCTGGAATGCGCCAAAGAAACTTGGTGTTTGCAGCATTAACTGCTGCTTCAGACAACTGTTCTTATATAAACCCAATTCTAGTACCCTCTGTTACAAGGCTAGGTTATTGCATTTTCTTGAGAAACTTGTTGTTGTTCTTGTTGTTGTTTGAAGCTTTGTTTCTTATTACAAAAATGGTAACACTATTAACACTTTATAGGTTCCCCGTTCCTTTGCAAAGAACTTAAGGAAATTCTCAATAGAAACTAAGATTTTCCATGTTAGCCCCCGTTTTCTCCCCTACAATAAAAAAACACTTTTCCCTACTCCTGTTATGAAGCTTGCTGGCATTACAAAAGAACAAAGAGGGGTTCCTGGGTATCTCGGTCAGTTAAGTGTCCAACTTCAGCTCAGGTCATGATCTCACAGCTGGTGAGTTCAAGCCCCACGTCATGCTCTGTGATGACAGCTCAGAGCCTAGAGTCAGCTTTGGATTCTGTCTCTGCCTCTCTCTCTGCCCCTCCACAACTCATGCTGTATGTATGTGTGTGTGTGTGTGTGTGTATATTATATATATATATACATCTGCGTGTGTGTGTGTGTGTATATATATATACACGCAGATGTATATATATATATATAATAAACATTAAAACAAAATTTAAAAAAAAAATGAGAGGATCCTTTAATGAAAACTAGGCACCAAATACATTATTGTTTTACATTTGGAGTTCTAGAAAAGAAACATATAAAGGTAATCCAGCATTGTAAAGTGCTTTGTCAACATCACTGCCACGTTGTTCTTGAGGTGTCTTGGTATAATAGAATTTGTACAGGCAATTTATCTTCCCCTTGCCATTTTTGTGTGTGTGGGTCTGCACCCTAAATATGGGCACATTCTACCACTCTACTGATGATATTCTTCTCCCCCTAATTGGTAACCCAGAGGTCACTTAGACCATTTTTTACTACCCTTTGCCTACTTTACCCCTTTATTTAAGAGAATTTGGCATTGAATCATGGTGATATATTCTGGTGTAGTTTGCTCTGCATTTGAGAGCACATCAGCTAATAACCCCAGAAGTACCCTCCACAGAGCATTTTTTGCTGGTTAAAAACTTGCCAGCAAGAATGGTTAAGATACAGATGCTTTCTCTGAGGCTTCTTATCTCCTAAAAAGACACAGGTTATTCTGACAGGTGAAACAAGTCCGGGCAAATATGCAACATTGATCTAATCAGCAGGAACGAGAGCAATATTTTCACTGGTGCTGCCTTTTACCAGCGTCATTAAAGGCTCCCATTACTCTTTTATTAGAGGCTCCCTCTCTTTCTTATCAGATTACAGAATGAACATAACTCACAGCAGTGATTTGATCTCTTGTTAAAGAGGATTACAGCTTTGCATTAACTCGGATTGACACAGTTTATAATTCGCTTGTTGATACTCAGGCGGGCAGCATCACATGTTTGACCCCCCAGCAGTGCTGAGGGGAAAGGACCCCCATACATCATCATTAAAGATGGCGTCCAGCACAGAGATAGGAGGCCTGGGGCCTTCCTCCTCCAGTAATGTCAGAAAGGACAAAGGAAATATTCTCAAGTTCAAACCTGAGACGTGGGCCACAGAGTTTTAAAACTGGATTGAAAACTGCCATTGTTTTTTTCTGTTTTTCCTGATTTGCTACTCTTCAGTCTTACACAATTCTAGTGAATTTGCATTCTCAAATTGAAGCCTTGGTTCCAAGCAGGATACAGAGTGATAAAAGCACATCTTCTACAAAGAGATTGTAGATGCTGAACAGATAAATCTCTCCTCAAAATGGGGTTTCTTGACTATAGTTCTCATTTCGGTTAAATTCCTATCATTTCTTCAGAGGATTGTGAGTCCGTTTTTTCCCCCAAAGGGATCTTTCACATTCTTTAAAGTGAATGTAAATGTTTCTCTTAAGGACTTCCTGTTTTTAAGTTCTGGTGTTTTCTTATTACTATCTTTTAAAATATAATATCTTATAATATTGTACTAATCACATCTAAGTATCCTGCAGGGGCTAAATGTTTTCACGTTACTTTTGTATTTCCCTCAATGATCACTGAGCCAGCGTTAGGTTGCTAAGATATCTAGACCATTTCTGTTTCTAAGTGCATTCATCCTTTGCTCTGAGTTATCCACCCTAAGTCTGCAGTGAAATGACACAGAGTAATAACATCATATTCCATTTATTGAGTATTTACTATATACCAGAAATGGTGCTAAGCTGTTCATGTACCTTTTCATTCAGTTCTTAAAAGAAACCACTGAAGTGGTTGACATTATCTGCATTTTATGATAAGAATACTGAGGCATAGAGCAATTAAGTAACTTGCCCAAGTTAAATAGCAAATAAGTAGTGGAGCTGGTATATGCATTTAGGAATGTGAATTCAAACCTGCTGCTGTCTCCAAGACATGAGCAAGCTTTTAGAGATATGTGGGATAATGTGCCAAAGTGAAGCTGCTTCTCCCCATTCTCAATGTGTATACGAGAACCTTTCTGTCAATTAAAAACTTGTTTGGGGGGGGGGGCTTATTTGGATTAAAATAATGTTTTCCTTTTTTTAATTTTATAATAGAGATGCTTTTTATATAGGGGAGGTTTGTGTAATAACTCATTCACATTTTAGTATGAATCACAGCATAACATGCCATTATGGTTACACTTTCTTCTGATTACAAAGACCCTAAATCTTGGGGCACCTGGGTGGCTCAGTCATTTGAGCGTCCAACTTTGACTCAGGTCATGATCTCATAACTTGTGGGTTCGGGCCCCGTGTTGGGCTCTGTGCTGATGGCTCAGCCTGGAGCCTGCTTTGGATTCTGTGCCTCCCTCTCTCTCTGTCTCTCCCCTGCTCGTGCTCTGTCTCTCAAGAATAAATAAACATTAAAAAAAAATTTTTTTTAAACAAAGACCCTAAACCTTATAATCAGCTTTGAAATCTGATATATTCTATCAGCTTGCTTTTATAGTTCTACACCTGCCGTATTCAGGTCACCTACTTTCTTTATAGACAGAGTCTTTTTTTCCCCCTGTAATAAAAACAATACATGCATATGGGAGAAAATTTGGAAAATACAGTAAGGACAAAGAAAAATTCATGTTATATGCTATTGAGAGTTGAACATTAATGCTTTTATATGTTTTGTTTGTTTGTTTTGTTTTGAAAGAGAGTATGTGAGAGGTAGAGGAAGGGAGGGAGAGAATGTTAAGGCTCCACACCTAGCACAGAGCCTTATGCGGGGCTCAATCTAACGACCCTGAGATCATGACCTGAGTCGAAATCAAGATTCACACGTTTAACCTCCTGAGCCACCCAGAATCCCCTTTTATATGTTTTCTTGGAGAATTTTTTTGTGTGTGTATTTTATAAAGATATATGCATATATGTTTGAATCCCTTTTTCTGGTTAACTTTATATTTAAGCATTTTAACACCATTTTTTTAAAGGTATTTGAATAGCTTTATAATATTAAATTATGGAATATTGGACATTTAGATTGTTTCTAATTATTTTTATTTCTTTTTAAGTAATGCTGCAGTGAACATATTTGTACAGAATTCTGTGTTCTGGGGTGTCCCACATCAGTCTCCACACTGAGCGTGGAGCCTGCCTACAGTTCTCTCTCTCTGTTTCTCTCTGCCCACTCCCACGCTTATATGCTCTGTCTCTCTCACTCTCTCTCTAAAAAACAAAAAAAATTTTTTTTAAAATCTGTGTTCTAAGTTTTGCTAGAGTCTTTAGAATACATTCTTGGAAGGGTAATTCCTGGATCAAAGGCATAAACCTCCTAATGATCTTGATTAGTTGTACTAATTTGCATGCCCCTGCTCCCTCACCGGTTAAGGTTTGTCATTATACCTTTGCTAATATGGAGGGTTATGTTTCAAAAGTGTTATCTATTATGATGTGCTAAAAGTTATTTACTGCTTTATAAGCTAGTAACAAGTGACACTTGACTGACCTACACTGTGCTAGCCGCTGAACTAAGTATCTAATGTTTATTTTCTCATTTAATAGTGAACTTGAAGTGTATGTATATTTATTAATCATTCACATTTCTGTTTTATACTGTGCTTATTTGCCTTTTAGTTTTTCTTTGCAGTTTGTATGAGTAATATCTATTATGGTTCTATACTGTATTTCATACAGATTTTTTTTTCTTATCTTGTTTGCCTGTTGATGTTAATGATTTTTATTGGTCACAGATAATTTTTCCTTTTTTTAAAAAAATTTTTTTAACGTTTATTCATATTTTGAGAGAGCATGAGTGGGGGAGGGGCAGAGAGAGAGGAAGACAGAATCCAAAGAAGGCTCCAGGCTCTGGACTGACAGCACAGAGCCCAACACGGGGCTCAGACTCACAGACCTGATCATGACCTGAGCTGAAGTCAGAGGCTTAACCGACTGAGCCACCCAGATGCCCCAATATAATTTTTCCTTTTTTATGTAATCAAATATATAAAACCTTTTTTCTTTAGAATATTTCCATTGCTTTTATGATTAGCCAGTCAAGCCCTGCTGTATCCAAGGATCAGATATTCACCTGTGTTCTCCTTGGTTTCATCTGATTTTTTTTTTCTTACTTTTAATCTGCTTGGAACTTTAATATTCTGTTCAATGGTCCCTATTTACTGTTTCTGCTTCTTTTTGAGTCCGACCGTTTTTGCTCCTTCCCATGTGGACTGTTGCACCAGCAGGCTCTTAACAGCTCGGTGTCATGTGGTCAGGCCTGTGGATTGTTGCCAGAGTGAACCTTCCCAGAACAGAGGAGCTGCTCTGTTGTTTGTCGTCTACAGAACTCAAGCCGTACTGTTCGGCCCTGCCCCTCATGGTCCTCACCAGTGTCAGCCTGCCCTCCGTGTGCTGCCCCCACAGCCCCTCCTCCACCCACTCCTGCTTGCGTCTCTTGACTCTGCTCTCTTAACCGGGGCATCTCCTCACCACCCCTTCCCACCCTCAGTCCTTTCCTGTTGGAATGAATGTTCATAGTCCTTGACCGACCCCACCAGGGAGGCCTAGGTTCACCTCTCCATCCCACACTGGGCTGGGGGGCTCGCTCTTCCTGGAGTCTCTACTTGTTGCTCTGGAACGGTATTTGTCACAGCTCACAAAAGCGCTTGATAGGGGTTTTCTTCTCACTAAGAATGCTTACCTGTCGGGTGCCTGGCTGGCTCAGTCGGAGAAGCATAGGACTCTTGATCTCAGGGATGTGGGTTTGAGCCCCATGTTGGGTGTAGAGACTACTTAAATAAACAAACTATTTAAAAAGGGAAAAAAAATGAATGTTTAACTTGTAAGTCAAAGTAGTACACGTATATTTACTGTAATCTTGTACTTGGTTTTGTGTCAAGGTTTTATGCTCGTACATTTGGAATAATTTGATTCCAGTTTTATCTTGCCTTAATTATATAACATTTTTGTAGCACAAGTATTATTTGCAAAACCGTTTATTTAAGGTCTCTTCCCAGTTGATGCCAGCCTCTCTCAGCTAGAGGGTTGATGCAGGAGAGTGCTTGTGTGTGTGTTTTGCGCTAACACTCATCCAGTGCCACCCCAAAGAAGGCTTCCCTATGTGGCTCAGTCTCCTTTACAAAGCAAAAATAGTCCTTCTTGTTTATGAGAGTCTTTTTTTTTTTTTTTTAATGTTTGTGTATTTTTGAGAGAGAGAGAGTATGTGAGCAGGGGAGGGGCAGAGAGAGAGGGAGACACAGAATCTGAATGAAGCAGGCTCCAGGCTCTGAGCTGTCAGCACAGAGCCCAACATGGGGCTCAAACTCACGAACCTTGAGATCATGACCTGAGCTGAAGTCAGACGTTCAACCGACTAAGCCACTTGGGCACTTGCTCATGAGAGTCTTGAGAATGAAACGTTCTTTTTAAATTTTTGTTTCTAAGAAGGACTGTTTTAAATGTAATCCATACAGTTATTTAAATAAACAAAATGTGGGGCTCCTGGGTGGGTCAGTTGGTTAAGGATCCAACTCTTGATCTCGGCTCAGGTCATGATCTCGCATTTTGTGAGGTTGAGCCCCACGTTGGGCTCTGCACTTGCCGGTATGGAGCCTGCTTGGGACGCTCTCTCTCCCTCTCTCTGCCTCTTCCCCACTTGCTCTCTCGCTCTCAAAATAAATAAACTTTTTAAAAAATTAAATAATAAACAAAATGCATGTTTTCACATGGGTAAATATTAGGTCATTGTCCCTTTGCCTGCAGCAGAAGCATATCCATTTCTGTGCAAACCTGAAAAGAGTTGGCTGTAGATCTCCTGTCTGAAATGCCTTTAAAGGCTTTCAGCTTATAAGTCTATTTACAATTTGCTGGTAAGACTATTTTTGCAAACAGTCCTATAAGACAGATGAGGAAAAGCTTTTGCCTCTTTTACTGAAATCTCTCCAAATCATCTAACTCCTTTAATATACTCTCCCCTGCTCCCTTAGCACTTTGTACTTGTCCATATTACATGTCGCATTTACCACCAGGCCATGCCCTAATTAGCTGTGGGTTACATCTCCATGCTAAAACACGGCACTGCTTGAGGGCCAGCTCTATATTTTCTTCTTAGCTCTTGGCCATGTTGGGAGATCCTCAGAAATGAAGAGTCCAGCTCTAGGACCTCTCATTCCCAACCCTTTACTTAGAGAGGTTTTGAGGTCATTTTTACAGAGAATGAGCCTCGGGAAAAGATCTTTCAGGAATACTCGTGTATTTCCATCACTTCCAGGAGCACACACATAAATAAACTTTGTATTCTACTATAGGTTTCCTCCTGCCTATCTTGGCTGTGATATCTACACTAGGTTTGGTTTCTGTGGCCCTCCTATAAATTGTTAGTTACTATGGAAATGTGAAGACTATAGACCAGGATCTGTCATGACCAGCTATAGCTTTAGGTCAGTTTTTTGGACTGCTTTCAGGATTTGTTTGGTTTCAGAAGAAACAGTTGTGGAATGGATTCTTTTTTTTTTTTTTTTTATGTTTATTTATTTTTGAGAGAGAGACAAAGTGCGAACAGGGGAGGGGCAGAGAGAGAGAAGGAGACACAGAATCCAAATCAGGCTCCAGGCTCTGAGCCGTCAGCACAGAGCCCGACGTGGGGCTCGAACCCATGAACCATGAGATCACGACCTGAGTCAAAAGTCTGACCAACCCACTGAGCCACCCAGGCACCCCTGGAATGGATTCTGTGTGTGCATTAACAAGGCATAATAGTCCCTGGTTACCTATTGTTATTTTTAGTGTTGGTAGTAAGTGTCAAACTAAAAAAGGATATTTAAATAAAGGGCATTGCCTCATCCTACTTTGAGTTCAAGGTGCTGGGAAGCTCTGCATTTGTAATGGGAAGCTATTACTAACTACCCTGGAAATGAGGTCTTGAATGAGCCATAACCACACCTTGTGTTTTATCCATTGTCTCCCTCTGGGGAGCTGAACACTTTATAAACATTAACTCTTTTACCCTCTGGGCACCTCCACTTAAAAGGTAAATAAGACTGAAGGCTCTTTCTTCTCCAATATAGATGAGGCGGCATCAGCCCAGTGAGGGAAATGACTTGATCAGAGGCAGGGGAGGCGTTCATGGCCTGAGGTGTTTGGAGTCCCAGCAGTGGACCCTGACGGCATGGTGGCCGCTGACACACCCCCAGGAGACGCAGCGCCGTGTGGTTCTCCTCTCTGCTTCTCAGGCGGGTGGGGGTTGGGCCTTTGTCTCACGTGGAATGTGAAATGCTGCAGGGACACGCAATTGTTCTTCAGCGCTTTGTGCTCCCTTATAAGAAAGAAGAAATCGATACGCATTTTCTCCTGCACGCACTTGGCAGCACACTGCCTCCTCGCCTACCTCTCCGTCCTGCAGGGGAGGCGCAGCCGTGCCTCACAACAGACTCTGCCGGCTTCCAGGCACAGAGGGGCACACTACTCCGTTTGCACTTAGCAAGTAGGCTTTTTAAAACCAGCCTTCTAACTGGGATCGGTTGTCAGACTGCTGGCTTCAGTGACTGGTTGATGAACGAAGCAGGGTGTGATGGTCCTGTTGCAGACATCTGGAGACCACGGGGTCCTGGTCACTACTCCTGGGGAAAGTTAGGTGGCAGGTGTCTTGGACAAACCTTTTTTCCGAGGTGCCTGGGTGACTCAGTTGGTTAAGCGTCTGATTTCAGCCGAGGTCATGATCTCACAGTTTGGTTTGTGAGTTCGAGCCCCGCATCAGGCTCTGTGCTGACAGCTCAGAGCCTGGAGCCTCCTTTGGATTCTGTGTCTCCCATTCTCTCTCTCTCTGCCCCTACCTGCTTGCGCACACTCTCTCTCTCACTCATAAATAAATAAACAATAAAAACGCCTTTTTCCAAATTTCTGATTTACAGAAAAGAGGAAGAAGTACTTTGATTTTTTTTTTCAACGTTTATTTATTTTTGAGACAGAGAGAGACAGAGCATGAGCGGGGGAGGGGCAGAGAGAGAGGGAGACACAGAATCGGAAACAGGCTCCAGGCTCTGAGCCATCAGCCCAGAGCCCGACGCGGGGCTCGAACTCCCGGACCGCGAGATCGTGACCTGGCTGAAGTCGGACGCTTAACCGACTGCGCCACCCAGGCGCCCCAGGAAGAAGTACTTTGAAGGATACTATTAAGAGCCAAAATAGACTGATAGATGGAGGGCATCAATTTGTATTCTATCAATTAATATAAGTAAACTGCCCAAGCCAGAGCTCTGTCTCAGGGCATATTTTATTTTTTGAATCAGAAAATGTGGTATTGGGGTACCTGGGTGGTCCAGTCGGTTAAGCTCCCAACTCTTGATTTCATCTCAGGTCGTGATGGAGCCCCACATCGAGCTCTGTGCTGACAGCACAGAGCCTGCTTGGGATTCTCATTTTCTCTCTCTCTCTCTCTCTCTCTCTCTCTCTCTCTCTCTCTCCCCCCCTCCCTCTCTCTCCCTCCTCCTCCCCCTCCCCCTCTCCCTCTCCCTCTCTCCCCCTTCCCTCCCCCTCTCCCCCCCACTTGTGTGCTGTCTCTCAAAATAAGCATTTTTTTTAAAAATAAAATATTTATTAAAAAAAAGAAAGAAAATGTGGTATCGATACCTGTGATTTTGTAGCTTCCTGCCATTAAGCAGTTAAGTGTGGGCCTTGAATGATAGAGAATTTGCTGCCCTTATTAACAAATGGCAGTTTAGGTGACAGCAAGCCTAGCCTGCGCGCCAGGGCATGCAATGCCTGTCTAGGTGAGGGTGCCAGAGCCACAGCCGTGGGTGTCCTGCCCACCGGAGATTGTTAGTGCTGAGAGCGTGGATGAGATTGCCAGGGGAGAGTGGGAGAGGGAAGAGAGGAGAGCCAAGAATAGAAATGAGGAAAAGGTCTACACCCCTGGCCAGGAGGAAGATGAAAAGACAAAGAGGGAGGAGGAGCAGGGGAGAGCACAAGATCCTTGCACCCCAGGGAGGAGAGTGTCAGGACTTGGCCCCAGGGCCCAGAGTGCCTCACACCACCAGGTGCCTGGTGTTTGTGTGCTCGGTGCTCACTGCTTTTGTTTGGAATGGTGCTGGTTTTTTTAGTCAAATACGTCCTCCAGCTGATTACCAGAAGCAATAGAATGCCTTGCTGAAACTCTGTGGGTTGCCAGTAAATACCTTCACTAATTTCCATGTGTTTTGACCCCCAAAAGTAGGAGTTAAACTGGAGCTGAGAGATGCGGCACACGCTGCCCCCCAGGCCCCGGGTCGCTGGGCAGCAGCCTTGATAGGGACACAAATGTAACTCGCGTGTCAGTCTCCTCTTCAGTGCGGTTGGAGGAAGTGATTCACGTCTAAGCAGTGAAGCATCCCCTGGCTTTTAACAGGAGCTGTTAGAGGGGCTGCTGTTTGAACAAGGAGCTTCATCTTCCTGAAGCCAGCAGTCACAAAACCGTAAACACAACACCGGCCAACTCTATTGCCGGGATCGTGGTGGCTTGACGTTAATATTAAACATCTCCAGCAAGGCAGAGAGCTCTGCGGCCCAGCTACAGAATAAAAATAAATAAAAATAAAGAGAAAACCCTGCTAAAAGCGGTGAGATGATTTGTCGTCTTTCCTTAGCGAGGCCATTTGTCTTCTCTCGCATCAAATCTGTTATAAAACAGTCAAACTGTGAAAGTGGAAATCATCCCAGGAATATGGAATATTAATGCACAGGAAAGGAGGCAACATCCCTTTTGTCTAGAGTGCCACTGTCCCCACCTCCCCCATCTCCACCACCCTTATTTTTTGCCAGTCCACCAAGGTAAATTATTTTTCTTTAAAAGAATTTGAAAGACTCAAAGCTAGCGGTAGGAATGACAGAAGTTTCAAGTGTTTTTCTTCCTTTGTTCGAGTGGAGTGAGTGTAGCCGACTTGGGAACCAGAACAGAGCACAAGTGAGGAACCCGGGACAGATTCCACCCCTCATTCGTCTCGCCTCCCTGGCCCTCTGCCCTCGCCTTCCTTTCCCCAGCCTTTCAGTTCCTTTGTTTGGGCCCTCAACCTGCTTCCTTGAACATTTATAAATCTCGAGTCTGTCTGATCTTTAGGAGACAGGCCAGAGGCCACATGTCACCATCTGTAATTTAAAGCTGCAGGGCTAAAAGCATTTGCAGAGGTTTGAAGGACCTAGTTCTGACCTGACCAAAAGAGCGAATTGGAACAGACCTTCTAGAGTCTCCTTCAAGCCCAGGGAGGATGGTGATGAGAGCAGACACACTAGGTAATTTATGGGCGCAGTTTGCCGCGAGCCACACCACTGGCCGAGTCCTTAGAACCACGTCGTGTACTGCCACCTCGTGGCGGATTCGGGCGGCTGCGGTTCAGCCCGCGGCTGCTTAGAGACTTGCCTGGTCTCCAGATTTAGGTAATTAGTGATGGATGTGGGTCTCCTCGGAGTCCTCTCTGGTACTTTGCTAACTTGATCCTCTTAAGAAATAAGTCCTAGGTAAGAGAAGGCTGCTTTCTTTTCTTTTAACCTCATTTCGTGTGCGTGTGTGTGTGTGTGTGTGTGTGTGTGTGTGTGTGTGTGTTGGGTTTTGGTATGGAATTGTGATGAGATTTCAGGAAAGGAGCCTGTGAACCACTTTTTGTTGCTGGGGGATGTTGGGAGGAGAGTAGGGGAGAGAGTTAAGGGCTGACCTTTGGGCTATATTCAGGATCCAAATTTTCTGTCGTGATTTCTGTCTGTTGTCCTGACTGACACTGCCTCCTTATAAGGGCTGCGTGTGTGTCTTCACTTGGATTGCGTCCCTAACAGTCCAGTCTCAGAGACCAGTTCCAGCATGTGTCTGCCTCGGATGCCATTCTTGTGACATGCTGGGGTTCACCCTCTGCCCCAGCCCCCAAGGAGCACAGGGCAATTGCTTGCCGTTTGGATCAATATATTTCCCCTGTTAGGCCACAGAAACATTTCTCAAGCGACTTTCTCTCACTCGTAAAGTCACTGACATGGATGAAATGGATTTGGGTCAGAAGAAGCAGAAGGAAAAAGATTAAAGGAAGGTACTATTTTGTGTCTTACATTTTGGGGAGCAGATGACAAAGCATTCAGAGGGGCAGGAGTACCGCTTTGTTTGCTGTCATTGGTCTGGGTCAAGGAATAATTGGCAAGATATCTTGTTCAGTCGATATTTGGAAGAGAGTGGAAGCTCCATGAAGGCAGGGGAGGTGTGAGAACAGAGGAGGGAATAGAGTCGCCTGTTCTGCCCACTTTGGATTAACTAGGCTGCACCAGGCGCGTCAGGATTAGCTCAGAGGATCTGAGGACCTTACTGTCGAGAGAACTCCAGGTTTCATCACAGCAGGAATAAACTGTTTCTTTTCACCCAGCAAAGAACAGATTTAGTTAGGAGAAGCCGTCAAATAATTGAAATGCTGCCGCAGGGAAGGGCAGTCAGCTTTGTTTTCTCTCTTGGCTCCGGAGGGCCGGGGGCCCATGGGTGGCAGTCACAGAATGGCAGAGTTGGGTTCAGTGTGAGGAAGAATGTTCACACATCTCTCCCAGTGGAGCAGGTCCGTCTAACTAGACACATTTACTGGGTCCATTCGCCTTCCCAACTCAGCTTCCGCTGTCGTCATTCACAGCCTCGTCATTCCCTACAAAGTCTAATGAAGCTCACATAGGCATCCAGATAGGTGTGAGGCGCATATCATACGTTTGTGTTGTGTTTTGAGGCAGGGACCTCCTCTAACCATGTTCATGAGCTTCCACAGCACGAGTAAGTACATTGTTTTCAGAACACAAACGTGAAAAAAGGCAGGCTTCAGTAACATCGCCAATGATTTTCCCTGCTGGCCAGTGTGAATTTCTGTTCTGGCTGTTCCTACACTGACCCCTAAGGATTTCGATTTGATCAGGATTCTGCTGGTTGGAACCCTTAGTCTCTCTTTCCCTTTGTGTGTTTCATCATGTTTTTATTCTTAAATGGCTACCTAAGGGCTTGAGTGAAGTGGCAGCAAATGCTAGACCACTTTTGTGTGCAGCACAAGGTCCTCAGGGTGCAGAGAGAGGGAGAGGCTAGAAAGGAGGAGGGGCCAGGACGCATTCTGGGTTGCGTCTTGTGTATTTAGGAAGACACTACTGCCCCCCCCCCCCAGCCACAAAGCAACAAATGAACAATTTCAAATTAATCAAGGGCAAATTATGTGTATAATGTTAATCAGGAAAGCAGCGATACTGTCTCCACTGGCACATTTGGAAGCCTGGCTTCCAGCTCCTGCCTGTAATACTTGCTCGGGGAACACGATGTACTTTGGGGACTGTGCAGGCTCCTTCAGGGAGCAGTGGCATTGCTGCTTTCTCAGTGCCTGCCTCTGGCCACGGGGACAGAGGGGGTTCTTGACAGCTTTGGGGTTTCCGGGCCACAGGAGGAGGAGTGCGGTGTTCTGGAGCACAGCCAGTACAATTGTTTCCGTATCCCAGTGCTGCAAGCTACTGACCTAGCAAATTGAAAGCCCCACACAGATCGTGTGCAGGTTTAACGTGTCTCTTCGTGCCGACTGCCCGAACAACAGCATGAAAGGCTCCGGTTTGTGTTGCGGTGGGAGGTGCACACAAGGAACCAAGGGGAGCACACTGAGGTGCACACACTTGGGGCTGCAGTCTTCTGTACGCACGCTGTCCCCCACTTCACCTCGGGCCGCCGCAAGGCTTGCCCACCACCCGAGTGACCATGCTGCACGGATCGCTCAGCTGTGGTACTTTGAGTGTCTTCAGGAGAATCCTGTAATAAATAAACCGAATCCTAATACATACACACACACACACATTCTGTCTTTATGGAAAATGGCTGCTAATCCATGATCATTTTTTTTCCAGAAACAGGTTTTATGATAATATAGTAAAAATATTAAATTAGAAAATGCCTCACTAAGGGTTATAAAACCTTACTACACTAGAGATAGGTAATTATCCCCTCTACAGCCTAAATGACAGTTTAAAAGAAATAAAAATGTTAGTGCTCATTACTTGCTTTTGTAGGTTGCAATAAAGGGTAAGTTAAATTTTAATTCAAGGAAGAGCCCCTGCTATCGACCTTCTACCTTAGGTCCAAGTCTTGTTAATTACTCCGTGGGTTATTCTCCTGCATGACACGAACATTAATACATTTTCCACAGTGGACGTTCCCACTGGCCACTGAGGCTGGGAGTGTGGGGGGAAGGGAACAAAGAGGGGAAGGCGGTGCAGCTCAGTGATTCAAATCTTGATTCTTGAAGTGATAGGGAGCAGGAATTACGTGGGTTTTTTTTTTTTTTTAAACCAAGTTCATTATGCATAGCCTTAAGGGGACCTCAAGTATTAAACTATACACTTACCCTAGAGAATCAGATGGAGACAAGGTTAACCTGAAGGATTGATAGTTTAGCTTCTCTGCATGGCTAAATCCTGGTTAGGAAAGATGCTGCAGGGAAAAATGTTCCATGCAGCAGAAGGCAGTCTGACCCTCTGTCCCATGGTGCCTTTTTATTACCTAGTTTTATTTTTAGTTTTGTTTTCCTTGGGATGGGGAAAGGGGATGTGGACATATTCCTTTTCCGATGCTTTTATCTTCCCCCCAGCACTGGCACCACATCACACGCCTGTCTGGGTTTGGGGGAAGTACGCATCGCTCCCCTGCCCCTGAGTCTTCACACTGGGGTGCACAGAGACTCCCCAAGGGGAAAGTAGACGCGCGTTTTTTGGGAATCGATTTCCAGATGTGTGCTCTTTCCCGAAGTGGGGCTGCTTGGGAATGCACCTGAGCAGGGGCTGTGGGTCTCCCTCACCTGACACACAGCCTGCCCGAGCCCCTCCTCTCTGAGGAGGAGGCTTTCTGCCCACTCCAGGCCCCCAGCAAGAGCACGGCTCCGTACTGGTGTGGGATGGAGAACGGAGGGCACTAGGCCTGGGTAACCAGTCCCTGTGGGTCAGATGGTCCCAGATCTTTATTTTCAACAAAATTGCAAGAGAACCTAATTGAGCTGTCAGCTCGCAGATCATTAAAACCAGTTTTTGGTGGTAGATCACTATGTGATTGGGGGGGGGGGCATGTAATTCAGAAGAAATTGAAAGAATTGGGTGACCTTGCTGTAACGAAACTCTCTGATGCCCATCTACTTGTTCACATGACTTTTCTCCTTACTTGTGTCTGCAAAAACCAACAAGCAGGGATAGACTGGATGCTGAGCACTCTTTCATTCTGGCACTAAATGCTGTTCACCACGGGTACATGAAAAGCCTCATCCATATCATGAAGGCATGCAGTTCCAGTAACATTTTACATATTTACGTGTATTAAATGTTCACCAAAATTATGTTTTATTATACCATGGTATATGTCGATTTTATCATAATAATTATGTAATAATAACACAATCCAGAAGTACTTTTTAATTACCTAGAGCCTTATGGTGTCAAGAAATTAAAACATTTTCATTTCAGGGGCCACCCGGGTGGCTCAGTCGGACTTCGGCTCAGGTCATGATCTCACGGTTCATGCTTTCAAGACCCGTGTCAGGTTCTGTGCTGACAGCTCGGAGCCTGGAGCCTGCTTCGGGTTCTGTGTCTCCCTCTCTCTCTCTCTGCCCCTCCCCTGCTTGTGCTCTGTCTCTCGCTGTCTCTCAAAAAATGAATAAACATTAAAAAAAAATTTTTTAATACTTTCATTTCAACTTCTGAAATTTCAAAATGTGTTTCAATTTACATACTTGTTTTTTGTGGCCAAGAAGTATTAATAGGGTGATCAATAAAAGACTTTCAAGCATAAAACAATTAGGACAAAAATCTGTAGGGAAGAATCAAATGGAAATACGAGTTTAAAAAGGAGAGGATGCTGTAAAATTTCCAAGTTGAAGAGTATGTTTATGTGTTATTTAAATGAATGATGATGAGTATCGAGTCAGTATGGCATATAGATTCCATTGGGTGCATTACAAAAAAAAATGTAAGAGTTTTATTTCAAAAGTTAGTATTCACAATGTTCTGGTAATTATATCCTCTGTAACTATTAAATTTATTGAGAAAAATTTTGTGTCAGCTTACAAAATGTGTGAGGGGGCTGCGTGGTTTTGTGAAACTCTGGGGCTCAGAGCGGCCACAGTGTCCAGCCTGGCATGTCCTGCCGCACAGAGCCTCTGCGGGAAAGACGCACTGGGGCCACGCTGAGCAGAGCAGTTGGAGCCTGGGGGCTTCTTCCCGGTGGTGCCACGGTGCTGGGGCTGAGAAACAGAGGGCCGGGCAGAGAAGGGAACAGGAAAGTCCGTTCGAGGCCATCACCGTATTCTTGGTAAGCGACTGGAATGGCTAGTGGAGGCCTCGAGGGGCGGGGGAGTCTGAGATGCTTTGAGGGTAGAGACGATCCCTGATTGGTGGCAGGTGATGAGGAAGGCGCGGAGCTGCAATTACTAGGAGGTTTTAGATTGGAATAATCCCTTACTCCTAGTCTCTCTCAAACTATTTTGAGATCCCAGACCCCTCAGCTTTCCAAGTTGCTTTGCCACTAACAGCTGCATATGTTTGTCAGCTTTGTCCACTTGAGTGTGAAATGATGTTCTATCAAAACATGGGTTTCTGCATTTCACTCTCTGCTCCCGACATGTGAACCCTGCTGCGGCCAGTAACTGCTGCCTTGGCCCAGGCACTTCCCTGCGATTGCAGCGCCGAGTGAAAGCATTTGCTGGGCGGTAATGATGGGGTCTGGGGCAGGCGAGCAGGGAGTAGGGAGAGGTGGGAAAGGGTGTGATTGCCAAGGCCTGAATAGCAATCCCTCTCGCCAGCCAGTGCAGCCTTAAAGCCATACTAATCCTTTCTGTCGTGGCCGCTCCCCCCCCCCACCTTAATGCCGTTGAATTTTTTGCGTTGAAATGGCGAGAGAGGCTTGTGCTTATTGGCAAATAGGCCATGGTGCGATACGGGGAAGCATCTTTCATGTGATGGAGCTGGTGATTCAGAAGCCACTGCCTTTGGAAGCGAGGCTGCCTGCCTCTTGTTTGCATCTGGTCAGAAGCGCCCTCCAGCCTTGTGCTCTCCGGCTGGCCAGGCCGAGCAGGCAGGTGTACAAAGCACAGGAACAAAGGAAACAACGGAGCCCCTGGTCAATCTGAGGCCTTTGTAGGCCTCAGAGCTGGCTGGTGGTTCAGGGTGAGGGGGAGATTCCTGTGATAATACTAAAGACCCACGGTTTCCTAAGCCACACACCTCTGCCCACACTATGGTCCCCAGTATGATGGGGTTTGGCTACATTCTGGGCCACTGGACTTTCTTCTTTAGGATCTTTACTTTTTTTTAAAAAAAGTTTTAATATGCTATTTTTATTGCTGGGTTTTCTAACGATCGTACCTCTGTTCCCGCCCACAACCACAGCCACAGCAAGAGGACTTCAAAAACAGACTCCTGAGTTTTTGTGTTGAAGTCTTACTGAACCCGCACAGCTGTTTGAGGGGTGGTGGTTTGGTGTTTCGTTTTGTTTTGAAAAGCAGATTTGCTGAAGATGGCTCTCCGATTATGAGGCCACTTGTAAAAGCCTGTTTTCTTAGCCACGACAGCTGGCTGTCTTTTTATGGTTCGATCTCGAGAGTGTGAAACAGCAGGCACAGTTTTCTTCTGGGGTCGTTCCCTCACTGGTACAGGACCTCAGCCCTGTGTGCCTGCTGTCCCTCCGTGAGCATTAGTGGCCGGGCCGTCACACAGAGTGCAGCCATGGGTCACCTGCCTTAGGCGGGCTGCGTTTCCTCCCTCCGTGGCTCTCCACCCTCCTCAGATCCCGCAGGGAGAACCTGCTCTCTGTCCACAGGGGAAGTGTCCTGGAGCTCCTGTGACAATGGCAGGAGGGACCCCACCCCAAACCCACCCCTTTTTAGATTGCCAGGCCTTGACACGTAGCTTTGGCCAGGTGGCTGGATGTGTGTTGCATTTGATAACAGAAACAGAGGTTGGAAGTGATACTTTGTTGTCAAGGACCCAAGACCCTGGCATACTATCATTTTCTAAATTTCGAAACCCAGCTCTAGAAATAAATTAGCCAATCGAATTATTTATTAGATTGAAAATAGATAAAAGGGGCCAGGGGAGTGGGGAAGAGCCTTGCTTCTATCACCAAACAGCTGCACATGTGATAGTAATTGGAATCTTGTTGCTGGGTCATTTTCATTGTTTTTCAAGTACTTCCAAGTCCAAGAAAATGTATGAAAACTAAATCATATCCCCCTACATCCCATGTCTGATTGAATCCTCCTCGTCATGCGGCGGTCTCATACATCCTATTAAAATATTCAATCTTGTTTTCTTACTTGAAGAGCCTGTCTGTAAAGGGCAAACTTATAGAAAACTCATTCCCTGGAGACAGGTATCTAGCCACACCGGACTATTTACATATTTTACTATTTGATCGGAGCTTCTAGGTTCTTCCTTCCTTTGTATTTGTGAGTAAGGGCTGTGGGATGCATTTTTAATTACACGGCTGTGTTTGCAATTGAAGAAACCGATTGGGGCATTTCCCAGCTTCTTAGTTCTTGTTTAACCTTGCAAAGTTAACCAGTTTGTTTTGTTTGTCTTCCAGGACAGAGTTGTATCGATCTCTTTTTGGGCAGCTCCGCCCTCCTGACGAAGGCCAGAGGGACTGACAGCGCCCATCTCTGTCGCTGCGGACCTGAGGCAGGGCCTCTGAACACCACGGCGCCTTAGCCAGGTCGGCTCCTCGTCGAGCCCCGAGTGGAGGAAGCCTTCGGCCAGCAGGGTCGAGCACATTGGGAAGTCCCAGGAAGGGGTGCGTGCAGAGCACATGCCTGCTAAGTCCCAGGAAGCCTGGAACCAAATGTCCCATGTCTTTCCTGCCCCAGTCTGCCAAGGACCGGTGCCCCACGCCCTTTCACCATCACAAATAAAGAGTATTGTCACTGCCGTGCTGCCACATGTGATTTCTTAAGCAGCAGAGTAAGTCTGACTGAGGGCTCTAGAGGGGTGATGGTGTTTGTTGGGAGGGTTTTCACTTTTTTTTCTAGTCAGCCTCCTCTCACAATACAAAACCTCACAGGAGCAATAATTCTGGGCTGAAATGCTGTTTTCGGGGTGGATAACATTTGGTGATTGATCATGGCTCTGAGGAGCAAGGAATCCCCAAAAACCTATGAACTATGCCCACGAGACTTTGTAACATGGAGGTATTTGCTTCTTTGTTGCAAATACAAATCCCTGCCTTCTTTTTTAGTTTTACCCATAAAGATTCTTCCAGAGCCCTTTTCCATTCTCTCCATTCCTAAGTCACTTTATTGAGATCAGCTCTGGTGTAAATCTAGCAGGAGGAAATGATTCACTTGTTTTTCATCCAGAGGTCAAAAGCTGGAAATTAAATCCCCATAAGGGGGATTTATTGGCATGCTGTGGTCAATATGCAATGAAGATTATCTTGCATAAGTAATGCGTGTGTGCCGGCATCCGCAACTGACCACCTCCTGGCTCCTGGGCCCACATCTTCATGTCACGCTATGAAATTGAGAAGAAGCGTGCATTCAGTTGTGGTGCGTGAGTGGTCACTGTTGGTAATGTCAGGTTTTGATACTGTTTTGAAATGTCAAAAGCAGGTGACCGATCTCGGTGCCTGGGAATCCCCACGTATCACTGCCGTGGTGTCGGGACCACTAAAGGCTGGGCTCCAAATGAAGTGAGTCCTCATTGGAATCTGCATCACAGTTTAGTATTAACATCAGAGTGTCTGCTGAGCTCAGGATGGGGCAGATTGTGGGGAGGAGGGTTTTTCCATCTCACATTAATTGGACCTTGGTACATGGTGATGTGTTTCTCTTGTCTGCTAGTTACCTCTTGGGCTTGACTGTCAGGGAAATGTTTAATTTTCAGTGTGCCTCTAGTTACCCAAAAGATCAACAGGAATAGAGTTCCCCCACAGTTACTCCCTTCAAAATGATCACTTTTTAAAATAGAGAACATCCAATCCTGTCCCTCTAGCCTGAGGAGTCTTGGATCATGCACATTAGAACAGCAATAAATGACCTCTTAACACCGTGCTTCCGGTGAGCCGGTTGCTAACCTCCATTTCCTGAAGAGATGGAATCTTTGTCACAGTCATTCTTGACCTGATGAAGGAAAAGATTTAAACAGGTACTCCAAAATATTTGGAACCCAACGTGCTTAATTAAAATGAATTAAAATCAGGAGAGATGAGAAAACAGAATTTTCAGTAAAGAGAGGCTTGCATTTTAAAATTCAGAAGACCACCCTCCTTCCAGCCAAGAATAAATTGGAAACTATTTTAATTGACACGGATACTGCAATTCAACTGTTACTAGAAAGACAGATTAGTTGATTGATTTGCATTTTAATAAAACTAATACTTTACATTTTGGTAGCTAATGCTGATTTTCAAATGAGGTGAGAATAGTTATCAAGAGTTTCAATCCAGGGCCCTTTTTCAGTGTTGACTGAAGCATTCCTCCCTTTTGTGTGAAGTTTGCTTATTTTCTTTTTGCCCAGCTGACTACTTCATGCACGACACTCACGAGCCACAGAGCTTAAAGACCTCACTGGAACGGGCGAGGCAGGGAGCTGGTCACAGTGGGGCTCCCCAGTGCCCACTGGCCGCGGCCTGTGGGTGGTGGGCCCCTCCCCTGGGGACAGAGGATAGAAGGCTGGTTTCTTGTCTGAGATGATTTTACATTAACAACTAATTACGGAAAACGCAAAGGGAAAAATAAGTCTTGGCTGTAACCCTACCACCCAGAAATAGCCACTTCTCATTACTCACCAAGTGGTGCTTCAGAGCCATCTTGCCTGTACAGGCGCCATGATGTGGAGTAGCCCCGTCTCTTCTCCCAGGGGCAGCTGGGGTGGAAGACTTGGTTTTTACTTCAGACTATTTGAAATTTTCTACTCACCTTTTAAAAACAAGGAAAACAAAATACCCAGGCATGCGGCCATACCCCTGCCCCATCCACATAACTCACATACACCACCAGTGTTCTGCATTTTAATATTCATGGTACAGTAAGAGAGGGGTGCCTGGCTGAGTGGGTGGAGGATGCAACTCTTGATCTCAGGGTCGTGAGTTCACGCCCCATGTTGGGTATAGAAATTTCTTAAAAATAAGATCTTTAGGGATGCCTGGATGGCTCAGTCGGTTGAGGGTCCAACTTTGGCTCTGGTCATGATCTCACGGTTTGTGGGTTCGAGCCCCACATCGGGCTCTGTGCTGACAACTTGGAGGCTGGAGCCTGCTTTGATTCCCTGTCTCCCTCTCTGCCTCTCCCCTGCTTGCTTGCTTTCTCTCTCAAAAATAAATATTTTAGCGGTGCCAGGGTAGCTCAGTCGGTTAAGCAGCCGACTTCGGCTCAGGTCATGATCTCGCGGTCCGTGAGTTTGAGCCCCGTGTCAGGCTCTGTGCTGACAGCTCGGAGCCTGGAGCCTGCTTCAGATTCTGTGTCTCCCTCTCTCTCTGCCCCTCCCCCATTTGTGCTCTGTCTCTCTCTGCCTTTCAAAAATGAAGAAATGCTTTAAAAAAAAAAAACACTTTAAAAAAATAAATATTTTAAATAAATAAATGAAATCTTCAAAAAATAGTACAGGTTTTACAGATATATATCATTTCCATGTTTTTACAGATATCATTTAAGTAATTTGCTAACTAATAATCCCATGTTAGGCTTGTATCTTCAGCACTTAGCCAAATCCCCCATAATTGAACATTTATTAATAACTATTTACTATAATGAATAATGTTACTGGACAGTGTACAACAGCTTTTTTATTGTCTTTCAAAATAATTTTTTTCTTGGCATGTATTTTTAGGAGTCAAGTGAAGCAAGGGAAAGAGTCCAACTATTTTGAAGGCTCTTGGTTCGTATTTGCACCCTCACTCCTCACTTGCCTTAGGCTGGACCATTTCACAATAAAGGGTGTGGACGGGAAAATAGGAGACCGGCCCAGGAATCTTGGTTTATTTCCTGCTCCTCAGGGAACCCTTCAAATCGGCATCCTCCTCTGGGAGAATTAAAGAGCTGCTGCCTTCAATGTGCTTGGAGATGCTACAATGAAAGATGGCGGATAAATAGTGACACCATCATGTCCCTCCTCGGCCCCCATATCTTTTTTTTTCCTCTCATGCTTATGATATGAACAGCTAGTTGTGATGTTTTCAGAATTGTTTTTTAATATAATTTATTGTCAAAGTGGCTAATATACCATGTGTAAAGTGTGCTCTCAGTTTGGGGGTAGATTCCCGTGGTTCATCACATACAACACCTAGTGCTCATCCCACTCTAATATCTTTTTTTCTGCTGCTAGATCGCCTGCCAGTTGCTCTCCACTCTCCCCTCCAGTTTTCAGGCTCTTGCTGCTTTCACAGCTCTCATCCTGGGGATCCCTCAGATGGGTTTCCCTTGCCTCGTGTGGGTGTGCATTACTCCCGGCTTCTCCGTACAATCTTTAGTGTGTAGCCATTCTCTCCAGGGGTCGCCATCCAAGACCTCTGGTTGGGCATCATTCAGGAACCCTGAGACCCAACAACACTGAAGGAAGTCAGCTCCAAGCAGTTCGGCGCCAGACTCTGCCATCCCCGCTTGGAAGAAGCTTCCTTTTCGAGGTCGAGTTCCTTGGTCCGCATGTACATTGCAAAGACCTCTCCAAGATTACTGCCTCTTTACCCCTTACCGTTTCATCCAGAGGGAGCTGAGTTCGAGGCACAGAATGAGTCCAAATGTGATGTTTGTCATAAACCTTGGAACCACTCCCCAGGACACAGCAGCCACTGTATATGGAATGTGGTGATGCCAAGATCCATGTCTCCCTGGGCCAGACTCACAAATGAGGCAGTCACCTGTCAACTTTGCAGACAGGCAGAGGTAAAGGATGCCCCAGAGAAGCCCAAGGCTGTGGATGCAGAAGCGTGAGTGTTTCACTCTAGGGCGGCCCCCTGCCCCTCTGCTGACACCCTGATAGTGTTGCCCTGTGTGTACTTGTGTTTAATAAAGGCAAACACAAGCGGCGAGCCTTGTCTCAAGCGAATGAACCTTGTTTTCTACATCTGAGTCTGTGCTTATACTTTTTAAAGTTATGTCTGTGCTTGTGTAGTGGGGGAAGTTGTGTTAGGAATTAAGCTTGCCTTGGTCATTTTTTTTTTTTAAGTTATCTACTTCATTTTCTTTCCGTCTTTCTTTACTTTCTCTTCCTTCATAACATCTCAAAAATAGTTGCCAGCCACTTGGTAAGTGCATTAACTATCTCCCCTAAGTCCAGGGGATCCATATCACCTTCATCATCTAGTGATGAAGTCCTGGTCACCTGCTCCTGGCCTGGGCGGGAGGGGACAGTGCACGGCGGAGGGAGTGTGCTTGTCCAATTTTGCTTTCTCTTGGACACACGTAGGTTGCCTTTGCCGCGTCTTTCTTGCCCGTCGAGTGGGGTCTGCCGATAGGGTACTGGTGCAGCCACATTTATATTCCTGACAAGTCTGCTTCGTTTATCTCCCCGGGTTCAGGGTTCTCAGTTCATTTGTCGAGGTCAAGAACACTGAATTCTCAGGAAAGAAAATTTAAGAGTGTTAAAAAAACAAAACAAAACAAAAAAACCACCCAACACCACCACCACCAATCTCACCGCACTGATAGGGTGGAAAGAAAAATATAAGGTCCCCAGGAGGCACCGTGACAGTAACACATAAAGGTCCCTGCCCCCCCTCTTCCCACCCCACCTTCCCCTTTATGGGCGGATTGGAAAGACGAGCTCCGTGCACTCCAGCCACCAGGCTCCCGGCACGTGGCTGGCTGTCTCCTCTGCTCTGGCCTGCCCTTCCCCAAGGTAGGGGGTGCTGGCTTTCTTCAGGGCTGTGTTACTGGGCTCTGGCAGAGACCTGGGGACACAGACTTAGTCTGGGAATGGGTTTATGTAGAGTTCGGAGTAAAGGACAGATATGAATGAAAGGTGGAGCGGAAAGAATCCTGGACTAGAAATGAAACCGGCTAGGGTTTGACCTTGAGGAAGTCGTTTGACCCCTGGGCCTCAGGCTCCTACTTAGTAAGACGAAGTCAGCCGAACACTTCCAAGACAGCTGTGCCTAAGTAAAGGCAGCTTCAAATACTGGGGTTTATTTAGCGCAGGCATGTTGTTGGTGTCCGTTTATTCAGATGTCGTTGACCGCCCGCTGTGTGCCAGGCCCTGGTGGAGGCTGAGCAAAGGGCTGTTTGGGCAGGTGACCCAGCCACGAGGTGCATGTTCATTCCCCTCTGCTGTAGACTCCGCGTGCTCCAACTCGGGTCTGATGAAACCCCTTACAGGCTGGAGGGCACTCCTGGGAGGCCAGGCTCCCAGCCCCTTTCCAGGCGTGGCACTACTTTCCTAGGTTCTGGTTCTCCCGGGTGAGACGGGCAGGAAGGCAGCGGATTGCAGCTGGTGGGCACTGCCTCCTGGGGCTCTGCCGCTGGCCTCAGAGTCCTGCCTGCAGAAGGCCAGGCGCGTCAGCAGGCAGGTGTGGCTGATACGGAGCCCAAAGCTGTTGGGCTCTGAGGTCTGCCCATCCACAGTGGTCCCTTCCACTCCCCTGTGGGGAGTCCAGGAAAAGCCTCTTCTAACCCTAGCAGTGTCCAGAACATCTACACCAGTGCTGTCCGATAGAACTTTCTGGGATGTTGGGAATATGATCTTACCATTCTGTGCTGTTTCATACACTAGTTACCAGCCACATGTAGCTTTGGGCACTTGCAGTGTGGCTAATGGCTACCATATTGGATAGCTCGGTCTAGACAAATACTTCCCAACCGTTTGCAACTCACAGCCAACACCAAAATTGGAAATGGAGTGAGCGGTCAACCGACGGGGCAGCGAGCGCTCCAGCACGCCCAGGGCTGAGGCGCACAGTGTCTTCCCACATCAGGTATGTGTGCAGGCTGCCAGAAGGCCCTGATTTAGACTTTGGGGTGACTGGGATGTGAGCTGGGGTACAAAGAGGGGGTGGGGAGGCAGTGGTTTCCTGCCTGGTTGCCCAGAGTGGCCAGAGGGGGTGACCAGGAGGCTAACCAGCCCCACTCCTCCTTCCTGAGGGATCAGGCCAGGAACTGACTCCCTGGGGCCTTCAACTTATTTTCTGGTTTGACTCTTGTGTCCTTTAAAGTTGTAGCATGCTGCACTTGGTTTTAAGAGCTAAATGTAAGGCTAATACGGAACACTTTAAATGTGATAACTCCGAGTTCACATTGTTCGAAGAGATAAGCAGTAAGGAGCAGGTGCTTTTGAATTTACTTATCAGCGTTTTGGCAGGCTCCTCTCGGGCCTCACCCCCCACCTGGGTGCTGTGATGTTCTCTGAGGATCTTGGGAACGGAGGCTTCCCCAGGCCCAGGGGCCACCGTTTCATGTGTTGCCCTTGCTGGTAAGGTCAGGCCTTTGTTCCCGGCGGGGGTGCGCAGCCCAGGTGTGTGCAGTGGGAGAGGAGTCCCTGCCACCCCCGTGGCCGGTGCCTCAAGCCTTTGGAGCCCTGCGGAACGGGTGCATTTTAAAAGTCACATCCTGATCTTCCTGAAGGAGGGTAAGAGGGGACAAAAGGAAGCCCTAGTTCTTCGTTATATAATTAAATGGAGATTTTCCTTCCTGAAGGAGCAAAAAGAGGCCAAGGACAGCCTAATTGAAACCTCAAGATTGCTTCTCCAACAGTGGCCTGAGCAAGTGGGCCAAGGTAGATTGTCACCTCTGGCTGGCGGGGGGCCTGAGCCAGCAGGTCCCTGGTCCCTGGTGTGCCCTGACTGCCCCCCACGGGAGGAGATGGCCTGTTTGGCCTGGGAGCCTCCCCTTTGCATCCTGCTAGGAGGGGCCCCGGGTTCCCTGGCCCACACAGGGGAGCCCATACCGGAGCTGGCTCCGTCCCTGGCCCTCCTGACGTCCTGGTGGGTCTCCTCCCGGCAAGACCCTTAGAACTGGTCTCAAGGGCCATCGACAGTGTATACCTCTCTCTAGCCAGGCTGGCTTTTCTGAAGGTGTTCCTTTCCATGTAAGTGATGGTAAAAAATAAAATAGTGATGCTTTATTAATCGCAGAGATGGCTGCTAATTAGAACCTACACGTGTGTTCTACCTGTTTATACACTTGTTCCATAGTGAAAGGACTTTCTCCTCTCTCCTTCCCTCTCCCCCACCCCCAGATGAGAATTTCAACTTTAAGACAAACAACTTCATTTACAAGTGTGTCTCTAATTAGCTGCAGAATTAGGAAAGCTGAGTTTTCCCCCATAGATCGGCTAAACCCTCGAGGGAGACTGGTGGAAGAGAGAGAATCGCATTTCCAATTATTTTGTTGAATTGCTAATTTAGTTATTGTGCCTGGTGTAATTGTGATGGGTATTGGGTGTGCAATTCAATTTGTTTTAAATATTTGTGGGAAGGCTGATCAGTAATGGAGCTGACCTATTTTGTGGCCCAAATTGAGAAAAAAAAAAGACTAAAACACAACAGCCACAAAGATATAGTTTGTTTCCATTTTTATTTTGATCTCTCTCATCCCTCTTAAGACCATTGATGCAACAAAAGGATTAAATTAAAAGATGACAGCACTTTGATCTTCTCCCTTTGAAAGCTTAACTGTCCTTGGTAGTTTAATATGCAGATATTTTAGGGTAGAGTTTTAGATGCGTTTCTGGAGTTGAGTGGTTTCCTCCTCCCATAATTGCGTTTCTGTGTGTGCCTAGCAGTGGTTTGGGTGTTTGACTTTTGAATAGTGAATAAAGGAGTGGAGGTAGTGCCTGTGGCAAACAGTGCAAAGTCCTTCTAGTTCCTGGGCAGAAATCTACTGCCTGCAGGCAGCGCCCATCCAGGGGTCGGTGACCAGGAGCCCCACCCAGGCGGCAGGTGCCCAGTGCCCTGCTGCTGCGAGGTTGAGCCTGTGCAGTTGTGACCAGGGTTAGGCATGAGGTTCTGTTACTGCCGGGCGGTGACTCCAGGTGGAGCTCCTTGATGGCCAAGCTCAGTCTTGCTTCTTCAGGGTCTCCCTGCCACTCAGCCAGCCTCTGAACCAGAGGGAGAATCTGTGATGTAATATTGCTCACATGCCTGCTGAGTAAATCAGTCCAGCCGGGCCCTTGGGCGGGGCTGTGGCTTGTTGGGAAGAACAACGGGGCTCTGCAGGGAATTGAGGTCCCAGAAAACTTGCAGGACCCCAAAGCAAGGTGTCCTCTGCCCTGTTATTGTGAAATTTGTGGGTGAGTACCGGGTATTGGTGCAGTCTAGGACACTTGCTGGTGACAGAGCCCCTCCCCTCAGGGTCAGGCTTTCTCAGGCCCAGGGGAGGGTTTGCTTGGGCTGGATTGGAGGGTAGCAGACCAGAGTAGATTTTGAGGAAAGGTCAATAATAAAATGGGTCATAGAAGCAGCTGTTAAAATGACTTTGATCCTAAAAGGATCATCTTGTAACTCAATTAACCTAGAAAGGTGCCAGGGTCCATTTCTGTGCTTAGCGGCTGAATAGAAGTTTGAACTGCACAATTCGTGGGGTGCCTGGGTGGCTCAGCTTCCTACTTTGGTTCAAGTCATGGTCTCACAATTCTTGAGTTTGAGCCCTGTGTTGGGCTCTGTGCTGACAGCTCAGAGCCTGGAACCTGCTTCAGATTCTGTCTCCCTCTCTCTTTGCCCCTCCCCTGCTTGTGCTCTCTCTCTCTCAAAACAAATAAATAAACTTAAAAAAAAGTTTATAAATATATATTGTTTATATATATATATGTTATATACATATAACATATATGTTTATATATAATATAAATATAAAATATTTATATATAATATATTTAAATATATATTTAATATATAACATAAATATATTAAATATAAATATAAATATTTCTTTATATTCAACTTTTATATATTTTTTATATATTCAACTTTTCAAATATTTATATTCAACTTTATATATAAATAAAATCAAATAAATATAAATATTATATAATATATATTATACAAATATAAATATATAAATAAATATAATATATTATATAATATATATTTAATATATAAATAAATATAATATATTATATATAATATATATTTAATATATTTTGTATATAATATATAATATAATATTAATATTTACTTAATATATACTTAATATATAAATATAAAATATATATATAAGTTTATATATATATATATAAAGAAACTATTGGGGGGAAAAGTAGGATCTGATTAAAAAAAAAACCTGCACTGTTCGTATGTGGGAGATCACCTGGGGGCTATAGGAGGAACTTCAGACAGGGGATTGTGCTCCTAGTCACAAGATTCCCCCATACTGGGAGAGAACAGCTAGAGGACGCAAGTCTGGTTTGAGGAGGAACTGGGTCTTGTGTGAGGACAGGAAGGAAGACAGTCATATTTCAAGCAGTGCCCTGAGGCATCTGGAAGGATCTCTGCAGGGAGAACCGTGGGTGACAGGGGAGGAGTATGTAGACACAGGTGCAAAGGTGGGAGGCAGGCCCTGGGTGTTGACGATAAGGTTTGAGCACCCCTACCCCTTGCCAGTTATAGACTTCTACAGTTTTCATATGGGGTGTGATTTACATACCATAAGGTTCACCATTGTAAATGTACAACTCAGTGATTTCTAGCAAAGTTGTAGAGTTGTGCTACCATCAATATACTTCTAGAACATTTTCATCAACCCAACAAATAACTCTATGCTGGTTTGCAGTCTCACCCAGTAATGGATCTGCTTTCTGTGGCTATGGAGTTGTCTTTTTGGAGTGTTTCATAGAAAAAGAATCTTGCACAGTGCAGTGTTTGTGGTTGGCTTCTGTCACTAAGGTTCATCCATGCCACAGCGCATGTCAGTAGTTAATTTGTTCTTGCTGCAGGCCTGTTACATGGCTGCACCACATTTTGCATATCTGTTCATGCATTTATGAATGTTTGATTTCCAGATTTTAGCTATCATGTATAAAGTTGATAAAAACAAATACAAGTCTTTGTGGGACATGTTTTCATTTCTCTTGGATAGATACCTAGGCACAGAATTGCAAGGTCATGTGGTAAGTTCATGTTTAACATTTTAAGAAATTGCCAAACTGCTTTCCAAAGTGGCTGCACCACTTTCTGTTCCCAACAGTAATGGGTGAGCGTTCCAGTTACTCCACACCCCTGCTAATGTTTGTTCTTGTCTGTCTTAGGGATCTAGCCATTCTAATAGATTGTTGTGTGGCTTTATTTTTTTTTATTTTTCCCCAAACTTTTATTTAAATTTTAGTCAGTTAACATATAGTGTAATATTGGTCTCAGGAATAGAGTTCAGTGATTCATCACTTACATACAACACCCAGTGCTCATCCCAACAAGTGTCCTCCTTAATGCTCATCACTCATCTAGCCCATCCCTGCCCACCTCCCTCCATCAGCCCTCAGTTTGTTCTCTATCATGAAGAGTCTCTTTTGGCTTATTTCCCTCTCTCTTTCTTTCCTCCCTCCTCATATGTTCATCTGTTTTGTTTCTTATATTCAACATATGAGCAAAATTGTATGGTATTTGTCTTCCTCTGACTCTCAATGTGGCTTTAATTTGTATTTCCCTAATGACTAATGATGTGGAACAGCTTTTTATGTGTTCATATATCTACCTTCTTTGATAAAATGTCTCTTCAAATCTTTTGCTCTTTTTTTTTTTTAAGTGGACTCCAAGCCCAACGTGGGGCTCGAACTCACGAACCTGAGATTAAGAGTTGAATGCTCTACTGACTGAGCCAGCCAGGCACCCCTCTTTTGCTCATTTTTAATTGACTTGCTTGTCTGATTGCATTATAAGAATACTTTATATATTCTAAATATAAATCCTTTATCAGATAAAATACTTGCAAATATTTTCTTCCAGACTAGTTTTGCTAGTCTTCTTATTAATGCTATCTTTTTTAATCATAAATGTTTTTAATTTTGATGGTGTAATTTATCAATTTTTTTTCTTTTATGGGTTGTGGTTTTGGTCTCATATCTAGGAAATCTTTGCCCAGCCAAAGTCACAAAGATTTTCTCCTATGTTTTCTTTCAGAGATTTTATTTAGAGTTAGTTTTTGCCGATAGTGTGAGGGTCTAAAAATATAATTTTGCATTTGCATATCCAGTTGTCCCAGTACCATTGGCTGAAAAGACTATTCTTTCCCAATTGAATTGCCTTGACTCTTTTGTCAAAAATCAATTGATCATAGGGAGAGAGAGCCAAAGCATAAGAGACTTAAAAACTGAGAACAAACTGAGGGTTGATGCGGGGTGGGAGGGAGGGGAAGTAGGTGATGCGCATTGAAGAGGGCATCTTTTGGGATGAGCACTGGGTGTTGTATGGAAACTAATTTGACAATAAATTTCATATAATAAAAAAATAAAAAAATCAATTGATCATAAATGTGAGGATTTATTTCTAGGCTCTTTTGTTTCGTTCTATTTGCCTATTTTTATACTGGTGGAAGTTTTGAAAGTAGATAGTTTAAGTCCACCAAATATTTATCAAAATTGTTTTGGCTATTCTGGGTTCTTTGCATTTCCATATAAATTCTAGTATAAATTTGTTAATTTCTATAAAAATGACTGATGGGATGTTGATGAGGATTACATTATCCATAGATTAAGTTAGGGAGAACTGCCATCTTTTTTTTTTTTTTTTTTTTTTTTTTTTTTTGAGCAGCAGGCAGAAGTTTATTAGAATATAAGATTAGAAAGGAAGGATAGTAGGACAGTTCTCTTTACAGAGAGGGGACATTCGAAAGTGAATGCCCCAGGGAGAACTGCAATCTTAACAACAGTGAGTCTTCCAATCCATGAACATGGAATGTCTCTTCATTTATTCATATTCAATTTCTCTCAGTGTTGTTTTATAATTTTCAGTGTACAAATCTTGCACTTCTTTTGTTAAAGTTCTTGTTCTTGTTTGGTATTCTATCATTTTTGATGCTATTGTCAATGCATATTTCTGTAATTTCACTTTTGGATCACTCCTTGCTGGTATACAGATGGACAGTTGAGTTTTTGGTATATTGATCTTGTACCCTGTGACTTTGCTGAATATATCTATTAGTTCTAGTTTTTAAAAATACGTTCCTCACATAGGATCATGCCATTTGTGAATAAAGATAGTTTAGAAAAGTTTTTGTTTATTTATTTTTGAGAGAGGGAGAATGCACCCGCAAGCAGGGGAAGGACAGAGAGAGGGAGACAGATGATCTGAAGCAGGTTCCTAACTGAGAGCAGAGAGTCTGATGTGGGGCTTGAACTCACAGAACCACGAAATCGTGAACTGAGCTGAAATCAAGTGTTGCAACTATATGGATGGAACTGGAGGGTGTTATGCTAAGTGAAATTAGTCAGAGAAAGACAAAAATCATAAAACTTCACTCATATGAGGATTTTAAGAGACAAAACAGATGAACATAAGGGAAGAGAAACAAAAAATAATATAAAAACAGGGAGGGGGACAAAACAGAAGAGACTCATAAATATGGAGAACAAACTGAGGATTGTTGGAGGGGTTGTGGGAGGGGGGATGGGCTAAATGGGTAAGGGGCATTAAGGAATCTACTCCTGAAATCATTGCTTCACTATATGCTGACTAATATGGATGTAAATTTAAAAATTTTTTTTTCAACGTTTATTTATTTTTGGGACAGAGAGAGACAGAGCATGAACCGGGGAGGGGCAGAGAGAGAGGGAGACACAGAATCAGAAACAGGCTCTGAGCCATCAGCCCAGAGCCTGACGCGGGGCTCGAACTCACGGAGTGTGAGATCGTGACCTGGCTGAAGTCGGACGCTTAACCGACTGCGCCACCCAGGCGCCCCAATATGGATGTAAATTTTAAAAAATTAAAAAGTTAAAAAAAAAAAGAGTTGGATGCTTAACTGAATGAGCCCCAGGTGCTCCAAGATAATTTTAATTCTTTCTTTATAACATACAAACCTATAATGTTTATTTATTTATTTAGCCTGTTGCACTGGCTAGAACCCCCAGCATTATGCTGAGTAGAAGTGGCAAAAATCAACATTCTTCTTGCCTTGTTCCTTATCTTAGGAGGGAAAAGTATTCAACCTTTCTTTCACCATTAAGAATTATATTAGTTTAGGATTTTTATAGATGCCCTTTATCAGGGTAAGAAAATGACTTTCTTTTCATAGTTTTGTTGAGGATGTTTTTAAGTTTATTTATTTATTTTGAGAGGGACAGTGCACACATAACAGAGAGAGAGGGAGAGAGAGAATCCCAAGCAGGCTCCAGGCTGAACATGGAGCCCAACGTAGAGCTCCATCCCAAGACTATGAGATCATGACCTGAGTGGATATCAAGAGTCTGTTGCTTAACTGACTGAGCCACCCAGGCACCCTAGTTTATTGAGAATTTTTATTTAGAATGGGTGTTGGATTTTACCAAGTGCTTTTGCTGCATCTATTTGAGATGATCATGTGGCTTTTATCCTTTGTTATATGAATATGGTATATTACACTAATTGATTTGGATATTAAACTAACTTTGCACTCCTGGGACAAATCCCACTTGACTCTGATGTATAATTTTTTTAATATGTTGCTGGATTTTGTTTGCTAATATTTGCTAAGGATTTTTACATCCATTTTCATGAGAGATACTAGTTTGTAGTGATGTCTTTGTTTGCTTTGGTATCAGGATAATATTGGCTTCAGAAAATGAACTGGAAAATGTTTTATGTTTTCCAAAAGAGTTTGTGAAAGACTGGTATTTATTCTTCTTTTTTTAATAATTTTTAAAAAATGTTTATTTATTTCCACAGGAGACAAAGACAGAGTGTGAGTGGAGGAGGGGCAGAGAGAGAGAGACAGAGAGACAGAGTATGAGTGGGGGAGGGGCAGAGAGAGAGAGACACACACACAGAATCTGAAGCAGGCTCCAGGCTCTGAGCTGTCAGCACAGAGCCCGACGTGGGGCTTGAACCCACAAACTGCGAGATCACGACCTGAGCCGAAGTCAGACATTCAACCGACTAAGCCACCCAGGCGCACCCTGGTATTTCTTCTTTTAAATGTTTGATAAGAAAATTAGTCAGTGAAGACTTCCGGTACTCGGCTTTCCTTTGCTGGAAGATTTTTAGTTATTAACTTAATTTCTCCTCTTGTTATAGGTCTATTTAGATTTTCTGTTTCTTCTCAAGTCAGTTTTAGAAAACGGTGTCTTTCTAGGAATTTGTTCATTTTATTTAAGTTGTCTTATTTGTTGGTATAAAGTTGTTTATAATATTCCTTTATAATTCTTTTAATTTCAGAAGGGTCAGTAGCAAGGTCTCCTCTTTCATTCCTGATTTCAGAAATTTGTGTCTTCTCTCATTTCTTCTTGTTTGCTGATTTTGTTGATCTTTTCAAAGAACTGACTTTTGGTTATATTAATTTTTATTTATTGTTTTTTGTTTTCTGCTTTGCTAGTTATCACTCTTCTCTTGATTTTTTCCTTCATTCTGCTTGCTTTGGGTGTAGTTCTTTTTTTTTTTTTTTTTTTTTTTCCAGTTTCTTAGGATGGAAGTTTAGGTTATTTATTGATCCAGACCTGTTACTGTTGACTTACCTGTTTCTTCTTTTGTTTACTTCTGTCAATATTTTATTTTTTTAATGTTTATTTTTCACACACACACACACACACACAGTGCAAACAGGGGTGGGGCAAAGAGAGAGGGAGAAACAGAATCTGAAGCAGGCTCCAGGCTGTCAGCACAGAACCTGATGCAGGGCTTGAAGGCACAAGCTATGAGATCATGACCTGAGCCGAAGTCGGATACTGAACCGACTGAGCCACGCAGGTGCTCCTCTGTAAAATTTAAAATAAATAATTATGGTTGTTTACCCAAATTTATAAATATTTACTATGGCCTTATTTCCCAGGACACCTGGGTGGCTCAGTTGGTTAAGCATCTGACTTTGGATCAGGTCATGATTTCAGGTCATGAGTTCAAGTCCTGTATCAGGCTCTGTGCTGACAGCTCAGAGCCTGGGGCCTGCTTTGGATTCTGTGTCTCCCTCTCTCTCTGCCTCTTCCCTGCTCATGCTCTCTCTCTCTCTCAAAAATAAATAAGCATTTAAAAAAATAGTGTATATTTCCTGGTTTCTCCTCTATATCACTCTCTGCAATTTTCATCATGCTCAGGATGCTGGCCTCCAGGAACTGCTCTCTTGCTAAGATGATCAACCTGTCTGGTTTTACCAGGACATTTCCATGGTTTTGAAATAAAAAAAAAATTGTTTTTAATTGAAGTATAGTAGATGTATATTAAATTAGTTTCAGGTGTACAGCACAGTGATTCAACAATTAAATACATTATGAAATGGTCACCATAATAAGTGTATTACAACATTATTGACTATATTCCCCATGTTGTGCTTTTTATCCTTGTGACATACTTCTTTTACAGCTGGAAGTTTGTACCTCTTAATCCCTTTCACCCATTTTATCCATCCCTCCCCCTCCTCCCTACTTCTGTCCATTTTTGCTTTACATATCTGGGAGCTGCTTTTAGGTATGTATACATTTTATAATTGTTAGATAAATTCCTGACAATCTGAATTTATAACCATTATAAGTGTTCCTCTTTGTCTTTAGTGATATTTATCTCAATGTGTTTTTAACAATATTAATATAGCCACTCTAGCACTCTTAGGTTACTATTTATTTGATATATGTTTTCCCATAATTTTACATTTTTTTTAAAAAAAGATTTTATTTTTAAGTAATCTCTACACCCAATGTGCGACTCAAACTCACAACCCCAAGATCAGGAGTTGCATGCTCTACTGACTGAACCAGCCAGGTGCCTCCATACTTTTACCTTTAATATATTTATGTCTTTGAATATGAAGTGTGTTCCTTGTAGGCCACATAGGGTTAGATTTTGTTTTTTATCCAGTCTGAGAGTCTCTGCCTTTTGATTGGAGTGTTTAGTCCTTCCAAATCTAATGTAATTAAGGTTTTTTGTCCATTTGTTCCTCCGTCACTGCCTTCTTTTGTGTTAATAAGCCATTTTAATTCAACTGTTGTTGTTTTTACCATATATTCATTCTTTTTTTAAAATTGCAGTAAAAATACTTATAAAATTTAATATACTAACTATTTTTAATTGTATATTTCAGCAGTGCTAAGATTATTCTGGGGTGCCTAGCTGGCTCAGTTGGTAGAGAATGCAACTCTTGATCTTGGGGTCATGAATTTAAGCCCCATATTGGGATAACTTTAAAAAAAGAGGGGTGCCTGGGTGGCTCAGTCAGTTAAGCATCCAACTCTTGATTTCGGCTCAGGTCGTGATTTCATGGTTCATGAGTTTGAGCCCCACATCTATCCGTCAGTGCAGAGCCTTCTTGGTACTCTGTCTCTCTGTCTCTCTCTCTGCCCCTCCCCTGCTTGCTCTCTATATCTCTCTCAAAATAAATAAAAATAAACTTAAAAAAAAAAAGAATATTCCCATTGTTGTGTAACAGATCACCAGAACTTTTCTTCTTGCAAAATTGAAACTCTATACACGTTGAGCAAGCACTCCCCATATCCCCCTCTCCCAGCCCCTGGTAACCATCATCCTACATTCTTTTCCATGGATTTGACTTCTTTTGCTATTTCCTATAAATGAAATCATACAGTGTTTGTCTTTTTGTGACTGGCTTATTTCACTAAGCATAATGTCCTCAAGGTTCATCTATGTTGTAGCATGTATCAAGATCCATGTAATAGGTTTTCTTTCCTTTTAAGGCTGAATAATACTCCAGTGTGTGTGTGTGTGTTCATCCATTCATCCGTCAATGGATATTTGGGTTGCTTCTACTGTGAATAATGCTGCTATGAATATAAGTGTGCAGATATCTCTTCAAGACCCTGCTTTTCTTTTGAATATATACCTAGAACTGGGATCGTTGGATCATATGATAATTCTATTTTTAATTTTTTTGAGGAACTGCCATACTGTTTTTAATAGTGGTTGCACCATTTGCAATCTCACCAACAGTGCACAAGGATTCTAATTTCTCCACATCCTCACTAATACTGTTTTCTGTTTTGTTTTTCATTTTTTGATAGAAGTTATCCTAATGGTTGTGAGGTGATATCTCATTGTGGTTTGCTTTGCATTTCTCTAATCATTAGTGATGCTGAGCATCTTTTCATATGCTTGTTGGCCATTTGTCTATTATCTTCAGAGAAGTATCTGTTCAAGTCATACACTTTTTCAAAATCAGATTATTTGGGTTTTTGTCATTGAATTATATGTTATTTATATAATAAATAACTGCATATTAACCCTTATTAGATTGCATTTACTATATATTTTTAAGTTATTTTCTTAGTGGTTGTTCAGGGATTACATTACAATCTATTTAAGAGCACCAAATGTTAACCAGCAGACCACCAGAGATATTTAAAATTAATATAGCTTGATTTTTTTCTTCCCTTTCCCTTGAGTGATTGTCTCGCTTATTACATTTACATATGCTATAAACCCCCAAATATAAAGATATAATTATTGTCTTATGCAATCTTTTTTTTTGATTCAACTATTTTTTTCTTTTTCTTTTCTTTTAGAGAGATAGCATGTGACCAAGTGGGGGAGAGAGGCAGAGCAGGGGGCAGAGAGAGAGAGAGAATATCTCAAGCAGGCTCCATGCTCAGCATGGAGCTTGACACAGGGTTAGATCCCATGACCGGGGGATCATGACCTGAGCCAACATGAAGAGTTGGATGCTTAATCAAATGAACCACCCAGGTGCCCCTCTTTTTTTTCTAAGTATAATTAACATACAATATGTTTTATGCAATCTTATCCATATATTTACCTTTTCAAATGCCTGTTTATTTGTGCAGATTTAAGTCACTGTCTGGAATAATTTGTTTTATAGCCTTAGTGATTGCCTTTAATATGTGTTGTAAAGTGAGTCTTCTAGCAATAAATTCTTGTGGTCTTTTTTTCTGGAAATGTTTTTATGTCATCTTTTTTTTTTTAAGATTTTTTTTTTTTTAAGTAATCTCTACACCCAATGTGAGGCTTGAACTCACAACTCCAAAATCAAAAGTCACACGTTCTACCGACTGAGCCAGCCAGGTGCCCCTCATCTTTGTTTTAAGGATAGCTTTGCCACATATAGGATTCTTGTTTGACAGGTTTTTTTTTTTTCCCTTGTAATACTTTGCATATATCAGCCAACTGCGTTTCGTCTTCCATTGCTGTTATTTATTATTTACTTTTTGTTACTCCTCTATATGTGATGAGTTGTTTCTCTCTAGCTCCTTTCAAGATTTTCTCTTTGTATTTCAAAAGGTTGGCTACAATGTGTGCCTTGGGACATATTGAGTTTTGTGGACCTACAGATTGTTGTCCATCATATTTGGGAAGTTTTCAGCCATTATTTCTTCAAATATTTTTTTCTGCCCCTTTTTCTCTCTTCTCTCCTGGCATTCTTATCACATGTAAATTGGCATGCCTGGTGTTGCATGGGTCTCTGAGGCTCTGTTCTTCACTCCGGACAATTTATATTGCTCTATCTTCAAGTTTACTGATTCTTTCTTCTGCCTCTTTGAATCTACCATTTAGTCCCACTAGTTTTCATTGGTTATTTTACTTTTAAACTCCAGTTAAAAAAAAACTGTGGTAAACATACCTAACATAAACTTTACCATTTTAACAGTTTTTAACTGTACAGTTCAGTGGCATTAAGTGTACTCACATTGTTATGCATCCATCCCCGCTATCCATCTCAAGCACTTTTTCATTATCCCAAACTAAAACCCTGCACCAATTAAATGATAACTCCCAATTCCTCCTCCCTTCAGCCTCTGGCATCTACTATTCTTTCTGTCTCTGTGAATTTGATAATTCTAGGTACTTCATATAAGTAGAATCATACAATATTTCCTGTTTTGTGTCTGGCGTAATGTGTTGTTTAGCATAAATGTCTTCAAGGTTTATCTCTATTACAGCATATATCAGAATTTTATTCAAAATTTCCTTTAAATTTTCTATAATAGCTGATTTGAAGTCTTCGTCTGCTAAGTTCAACATCTGGACCTACACAGAAATTGTTTCTATTGTCCATTTTTTCTTCTCCTGAGATGAGGATGGGTTATACTTTCCTGTTTCTTTGAATGTCTCATAACTTTTTGTTGAAAATTGGACATTTTTGATAATATAGCAACTATGGCTGCTGTATATATAGCAAAAATTCTAGTTTTTCTCCTCAAAGGTTCTTTTTGCCTTTGTTTAATAACTTGACTAAATCTGTGGATTCTGTTTCCCTTATGGTGTGCAGATGCTGACATCTCTGCTCAGTTTTTCTTTTTAAAAATTCTTATTCTTGGGGCGCCTGGGTGGCGCAGTCGGTTAAGCGTCCGACTTCAGCCAGGTCACGATCTCGCGGTCCGTGAGTTCGAGCCCCGCGTCAGGCTCTGGGCTGATGGCTCAGAGCCTGGAGCCTGTTTCTGATTCTGTGTCTCCTTCTCTCTCTGCCCCTCCCCCATTCATGCTCTGTCTCTCTCTGTCCCAAAAATAAATAAACGTTGAAAAAAAAAATTAAAACAAAAAATTCTTATTCTTATTTTTTTTTAAGATTTTATTTTTCAGTAATCTCTACACCCAACATGGGGCTCGAACTCATGGCCCCGAGATCAAGAGTCACATGCTCCTCCGACTGAGCCAGCCAGGTGACCCACTTGCTCTTATTTTTAAGCCTAGCTTCATAGGTATCACCCTTGTGCCTAATGGTTAGCCAATCACCTAATGGTCAGCCAAAGATTTGGGTAGATGTTGTGCTCAAAGACCTTGTACCATTAAGGCTTCTACCTTCTGTTGGTGTGTGTGTGCATGTTTGTGGTGTGTGTGTGTGTGTGTGAGAGAGAGAGAGAGAGAGAGAGAGCGAGCACATTGAACCGGCAGTTTTTTAGCCTGCTCTGGCTTTTGCTTTCTAATAGGCCCTCTTGCATTTCCTCTACAAGTATGTATAGGATTGCAGCCAGTTAGTGATGTGTGGATAGATTGGATCCTCTCTGGTCTTTGTGGCATGGAGAGCTTATAAGGCTCCCTATAAGCTCTTATTTCTCATATATGTTAAATTTTTGGCCAGGCTGCTGGTTTGTTGTTTCCCACTGAGATTAATAATGTTACTGACAACACCACTGGATATGGTATTTTTACCCAGACTTTAGCTTTATCCAGGATCCCAGATTAGAATCCTTCTAGATACAGAAGAGATCTTAGGGGTATTCTCATTCAGTCTTCTCTTTATGTACTCTAGGGAAACCAAGACCCCCTAAATCCTTTGAGCTGCTCAAGGCCCTACTGTAAGGACAGCCAGACTTAGAGCTCAGCCTTTTCTGTCTTAGTCCATTTGGGCTGCTATAACAAAATTCCACAAACTGGATTGCTTATAAACAAACAATAGAAATTTATTTTTAACAGTTCTGGAGGCTGTGAGTCCAAGATCAGGGTACCACATGGTTGTGTGAGGGCCCTCTTCTAGGTCACAGACTTCTTGTTATGTCCTCAATATGGCAGACGGGGGAAGAGATCTCTCTGGATCCTCTTTTATAAGGTACTGAGCCTATTCATGAGGACTCTGTTCTCATGACTTAAGTACCTCCCAAAGGCCCCAGCTACTAATACCATCACCGGTAGGCATTAGGATTTCAGCATAAATTTGGGGAGGAGTATGAACATTCAGACCATAGCATTCTGTCTCTAGCTGCCAAAATTATGTCCTTGTTACATGTAAAACACAGTTATTCCATCCCAACAGCCCCCAAAGCCTTAACTCATTCCAGCATCAACTTAAAAGTCTAAAAGTCAGAGTCTCATCTAAGTAAGATCTATGTCAGATATGTTGTGAGACTCAAGGTATGATACATCCTGAGGTAAATTCCCCACCAGCTATGAACATGTGAAATCAAACAAATCATGTGCTTCCAAAATACAATGGTAGGAAGGCACAGGATAGACACTCTCATTCCAAAATAAATCAAGAAGGAAGAGGTGACAGGTCCGTAGCTAGTCTCAAACCCAATAAGGCAAACAACATTAAATTTTAAGGCTGAGAAATCTTTTTAAAAGAAAATGTTTTTCAAATGATGCTGGGAGAACTGGACAACAACATGCAGAAGGTTGAAACTAGACCACTTTCTCACACCATTCACAAAAATAAACTCAAAATGGATAAAGGACCTGAATGTGAGACAGGAAACCATCAAAACCTTAGAGGAGAAAGCAGGAAAAGACCTCTCTGACCTCAGCCGTAGCAATCTCTTACTCGACACATCCCCAAAGGCAAGGGAATTAAAAGCAAAAGTGAATTACTGGGACCTTATGAAGATAAAAAGCTTCTGCACAGCAAAGGAAACAACCAACAAAACTAAAAAGCAACCAACGGAATGGGAAAAGATATTTGCAAATGACATATCGGACAAAGGGCTAGTATCCAAAATCTATAAAGAGCTCACCAAACTCCACACCCGAAAAACAAATAACCCAGTGAAGAAATGGGCAGAAAACATGAATAGACACTTCTCTAAAGAAGACATCCGGATGGCCAACAGGCACTTGAAAAGATGTTCAACGTCGCTCCTTATCAGGGAAATACAAATCAAAACCACACTCAGATATCACCTCACGCCAGTCAGAGTGGCCAAAATGAACAAATCAGGAGACTATAGATGCTGGAGAGGATGTGGAGAAACGGGAACCCTCTTGCACTGTTGGTGGGAATGCAAATTGGTGCAGCCACTCTGGAAAACAGTGTGGAGGTTCCTCAGAAAATTAAAAATAGACCTACCCTATGACCCAGCAATAGCACTGCTAGGAATTTATCCAAGGGATACAGGAGTACTGATGCATAGGGGCACTTGTACCCCAATGTTTATAGCAGCACTCTCAATAATAGCCAAATTATGGAAAGAGCCTAAATGTCCATCAACTGATGAATGGATAAAGAAATTGTGGTTTATATACACAATGGAATACTACGTGGCAATGAGAAAAAATGACATATGGCCTTTTGTAGCAACGTGGATGGAACTGGAGAGTGTGATGCTAAGTGAAATAAGCCATATAGAGAAAGACAGATACTATATGGTTTCACTCTTATGTGGATCCTGAGAAACTTAACAGAAACCCATGGGGGAGGGGAAGGAAAAAAAAAAAAAAGGACGTTAGAGTGGGAGAGAGCCAAAGCATAAGAGACTGTTAAAAACTGAGAACTGAGGGTTGATGGGGGGTGGGAGGGAGGGTAGGGTGGGTGATGGGTATTGAGGAGGGCACCTTTTGGGATGAGCACTGGGTGTTGTATAGAAACCAATTTGACAATAAATTTCACATATTAAAAAAAAATGTTTTTTATTTTGATAGTATGAGGGAGGGGCAGAGAGAGAGGGAGAGAGAGAATCCCAAGCAGGCTCTGCCCTGCCAGCACAAAGCCTGATGCAGGGCTTGAACTCACAAACTGTGAGATCATGACCTGAGCCGAAACCAAGAGTTGGACGCTTAACTGATCGAGCCACCCAGGTGACCCTGAAAACAATCTTCTTTACAACCTGCCACGTTCCAGGTATACTGAGTGGGAGGCTCATCTTTCACACTGGCCCCCTGCAGTATACCTGCCCCCATGGCTTTGCTGGGCACAGTCCACATGGCAGTTCTCCTGGGCCAGAATAGTGTCACCAGCACTACTGTGGAGTCTTCAGGAGGGGTCCCACCCCCATGGCTCTGATGGGCAAGGGTCTGGCCTCCACAGCTTTGGGTGGGGCTCAACGTCTGGCCAATTGAAACCCTGCCTTTTGAAACTAAGGAGGCAGCTCTGATGATCTCTGAATTGCCTTTGGGGTCCTTCTAACCTTGTCTTAAAGAAAAGAGCATGTTAGAAGCAGAATAGTTTTATGGTCCCATCCTGTAAATCTAAGTCCAGCAACCTTCCTGCTTTCCTTCCTCTTTCCCCTTTTGTTCAAACAGGCTGTTTTCCTGCTGGCATGGTTAAGTCTGAGGTTCTTGCCCATGTTAACCAAAGGGTTGTTTGGCCATACCCTTCATGTTCTCTTCAGAACATGCTTCCTCATTTTTTGCAATATGGACAGATGGAGAATTTTTCAAATTTTACATTTCTGCTTCTCTTTTAACAATTCTGTCTTTAAGTCCTTTCTCTCTTCTCACATTTTACTGTCAACATTCAAGAGAAGCCAAGTCACACCTTCAATACTTTGCTTAGAAACAGCTTCAACCATGGTGTGCCTGGGTGGCTCGGTCGGTTAAGTGTCCGACTTCGGCTCAGGTCATGATCTAGCAGTTTGTGAGTTCGAGCCCAGCGTCAGGCTCTGTGCTGACAGCTCAGAGCCTGGGGCCTGCTTTGGATTCTGTGTCTCCCTCTCTCTCTGCCCCTCCCCTGCCCGTTCTTTCTCTCTTTCAAAAAATAAACATTAAAAGAATTTAAAAAAAATAAAGGAACAGCTTCAACCAAATATCCAATTTGATGGCTCACAAGTTCTACCTTCCACAAAACACTGGAACATGAACACAGTTCAGCCAAGTTCTTTGCCACTTTATTTTGAGATGGGCAGGGCAGGGGAGGGGCAGAGAGATGAGAGAGCAAGAATGAGAATCCCAAGCAGGCTCTGCACTGCCAGCGTGGAACCTGATGTGGGGCTCGAACTCACCAACCGTGAGATCATGTTGGACATGCTGAAGTTGGACTCTGAGCCACCCAGGTGCCCCTCTTTGCCATTTTTATTTTTATTTATTTATTTATTATTATTATTTTTTTAAACAAGTATCATCTTTCCTATAGTTTCCAGTAACACGTTCCTCATTTCTGTTGGAAACCTCATCAGAAAGGCCTTTAGCATCCATGTTTTTATCAACATTCAGTTCACCATCACTTAGAGATTCTCTAATAAGATGAAGACATTCTTTACAGCTCTCTTCCTCTTCTGAGCCCTCACCCAAATCATGTTTAAAGGTCTCTTCATGGCAATGTAGGCTTTTTCTAGCATGGACCTCCAAACTCTTCCAAAGCCATTTCTACATTTTTAGGTTTATTACAGCTCCTCACTCCTGGTATCAGTTTAAAAAAGAAAATCCAACTTTATTGAAGCATAATTGACATACAAAATTGTAAGATATTTAAAGTGTATATTGTAGTGATTTGCTACACGTATACATTCTGAAAGGGCTCACTCCATTTAATCAATTAACACATCCATCGCCTCACTTTTCTTGTACGTGAAGACACTTAAGTTCTACCATCTTCCGAAAGTTCAATTATACAAGACTGTGTTATCAACTGTAGTCACCATGTTGTACATTAATACTACATTGACTAAAAGCATTAAGAGTGGGCATCCTTATCTTGTTCCTGGTCTTAGAAGAAAAGCTTTCAGTTTTACACTGTTGAGTCTGATGGTAGCTGTGGGTTTGTCATATGTTTATATTATGTTGAGGTACTTTCTCTCCTTACCCACATTTTTAGGTTTGAATGGCAGCACCATCCTGGTCCAGTTTTTTGTCTTCATTTGGGCTGCCACAACAAAATGGAAGTCTGAGATTAGAATGCCAATATGGTCAGGCGAGGGCTCTCTCCTGGGATCCCTGACTTTAAGTTGTATCCTCACTTGATGGAAAAGGGAAGGATCTCTTTGGATCCTCTTATAAGGCACTACTCCTATTCATGAAGGCTTCACACTTATGACTTGAGCACCACCCAAAGGTCCCACCTTCTCATACAGGGGCTGGATATCAACACATCAATTTTGGGGGACATTCAGACCATACTACTCTTCAATGACACTTTTGCTCAGTGTCCATGTAACTCAGTGTCTGGAGAAAATCCCTAGATTCTGCTCAGGTAAGTGGGGGGATGTTTCTCTGAAAGCTTTAGGAGGACAGTCCAGAATGATAAGCCCCATATCTTGTGAGCACAAGGAAGGGGCAGAGCGTGAACCCTAACATATGCTGAGAATTTGCTACTAATGCTCACTGCTTGGTTCATATCAACTGACTTAAGATAATTTTTCAAAAAGCCCCTTTGAGTTCTTTGTTATCCATATTTCACACATTAAGGAGGCAGGAACTTTTCCAAAGAACAAGAATGAGGGAGGGACTGGATATTTGAACACAGCTCAGGCTTATTCCAAAGTCTATGCTTTTATTTTTAGAATTTTAAAAAATTTTATTTTAGAGAGCAGGGGAGAGGGGTAGAGGGAGGGAGGGGGAGAGAGAGAATCTTAAGGTTCCACGCTCAGTGCAGAGCCTGATGTGGGATTCAATACCATGACCTGAGCAGAAATCAAGAGTTGGACGCTCAACCGAGCCACCCAGATGCCCCCAGTCTATGCTCTTTTAAGTGGCTACGAAAATATCTCTCTGTGTTAGCACGGACAAGAGTGCTGTTAGCTTTTTTCTAATTCAGGGCTTGGACGTCGTTATTTCTGTCTCTCCTTACTCCCAGTCCTTCCTGCTCACTCCAGAAAACCAGTGACAGGATCAGAATGTTTGGGATTAAGCCCGTCATACAACAATCTCTGAACTACACTCTATTTCCTCTCCTTACAGTTCCCAATGAGCAGAGCCCACTGGGTGGTTCTGAGTCCTTTCAGAGCTGAGGTGCCATTATGTCCCACCCCCAGTTCCTTCCACCCCCTGCAACCTCAGGGAATCCTGGTTTTGAAGATTTTGCCTACTCAAACGTTCATTTGTGATGATGTCCTGGTCCCATTATTTATCATTAACTGCCCATTGGAACTTCTGGCCAGGATGAGGTAGCCAGTACTAGCTGGCTTGGCAAAACTGTCTTCAGAGATCATGGTGAGCCTTAGCTGCCTAAGGACACGTGGGATTTCTGGAGTATTGAAAATAGCTGACAGTTTATTATCTCTATGCCTCCTGGGGTGTCCTGGACTTACTATCTTAGGTGACTCCCAGCTCAGTGACATACACACATGGGACTGGGCTTGAAGCTAGATTTCTTGGCATCCAAGCTGGTGGTCTTTTCACTGTTATGCTGCTTTCTAAACTTTTGTACCCGGTCTTCCCATGCCCCAGACCACCAACAGTTTCCCACTCTCTCCAGGACGTATCTTCTTCCTTGGCCTAGCATTTAAATCCATGGTCTGTCAGCTGCTTGTTTTTTCACATATCATTGTTCATCCTCCCCCAGAGCAATGCTGTTCCTTTCCAACTAGGAAGTGTCCCTTCATAACCTGGCAAATGTGTGTGCCCTGACTTGAGACACCTTGTCTTCCTTTCCCATCTGGAAACTGCTCTCTACCAGGAGGCTTCAGCCCTTAATTGTCCATACCACTCATGTGGCCCTTACTACTTTCTGCCCTACTTTGTAGATCGGGCAGACTCAACTGGTGCCCTTCCTCTGCCCAGGTCAAGTCTAGCATTGGCGTGAATGTTCACTTCCCAGCTCAGTTCCTCTTCAGGCTTCTCACCAAGCCCTACACATTGGAAGGAGCACTGTTAGGGTCCTCTGTGATGGTCATTAGACACCTGTATTCATCCCTGTGTCCTTATTTTTCAGTTGGGGAAATGTAGGTGGGCCTGGGACTAGATCACAGAATCCCTGCTGTTCAAGCTTTTCTCACGATTCTAGCAGTACCAGTGGAGGTTTTAAATTTTATGAAAAAGACCAGTGAAAGAAATAGCACTCCCCTACAAAAGAAAGCACTGTATGTGTCAGACAAGTTCCCAGAGGCAGGAGCAGAATCTTTTCCCATTCTTCCTGCTGACCATCCCCAGAAGCACCAGCAGATATGAGCTGAGAACAAGGACAGCTTAAAGTTCACATCTTGGGGTCTGCTTCTGATCTGCCTGCTTAGGGAGGAGGAAAGAAGGCTCAAGGCCTCTGTGCTGACCAGGATTCCCTGCGGCAGCTGGAGGCAAAGAGTAGCAATTTTCCTCCTGGATCTCCCTTCTTACTCTAAGAACTTCTACCTTAGGGTGATTCAAATGGATGCATGTTTACAACATATTATATATATGTATAAAGTAAATATATATAAAGTATATTTAAAATAAACATTTCATTTTAGAAAAAAAACACCCTTTGCTTTGCGAAATATCCCAGAGAGACAGACACAGCATGCCGAGTTTAATAATTAGCAAAGGCCAGTGCTTCCCCTTCCTGATCTCTTGTGGCCTCCACTTTTCTTTGCAAATGTTTGGGGACTGGTGTTTGTTCTTGCTTCAACCACATGGATTTAGAGAGAAACAGAGGCAGAGGGTTGAAGGTACACAAGCATGAGCTTCCTGCTCCTGGTGCCTTTTTGTGCCCAAAGTTAGCATTCAAAATCCATTAGGCAGCTAAATTATTAAGAGAATCTACCTCTCCATAAAACTGGCCTGAGGTGAGCTCTGAATATGGTTCACTATTCACTTGACCCAGAAAATCCCACAAAATCATGTAAACCAAGAGGTTCAAATCTTCATGTTCCTTTTAAGAACACCCCTGAAACTGCCCAGGCCATCAAGGGTATGTGTATCTGAAAAGCCTCCAAGTCTCTCAAAGATGTCACTTTGCAGAAGCAATGCATGCATGCTGTTCTGTCACTATAATGGCTCAGCTTTTAGCAGCAGAGCAGCGGCTCAGCCTACCGGTGCTGAAAGCTCCCCGCTTAAAGTAGAACATGAATGCGGTGGCTGGGCGTGGGTCGAAATGACAAACAGGGACTCTTCTACAAATGTGGAGGTTTATTTCAACAAAACGTGGAAAGAATACATTTGACTGATGTTCCTTGCTCATCAGGGTATGTGTCCATTGAATGCTCAACGAGACAAGTGAAGGCTGCTTTGTGAATGAAGTGAATATGGCGATCTCGGCTCAAGTAAGTCTTGTTCAATACATCGTTTATACTCCTCCTAGCTCAGTAACCTTGCCTATATAATGGGCTGGGGGATATCAGATTGCTCACGTTCTATGGCTCTTCCTGACTTCTCTGCATGAAAAATTCCTGTCTGGGGTAAGACCTACAGTGAGGTGCTCTGGGGATGGGGGAGTAGGCATCACAGACTTTTAGAGAGGAACCATATTCACTTACTGAATAATAATTTGGTGAAGGGGGATTGGTAACACGAATATAAGAAAAGCCAGGGCAAGCACAGGCCAGCTGGGGTGTGCAGGGGGTTTGTACCACCTACAGGTAGATTTTACTAATTGCAGAAAAGTATAATCTGGTCCAAGATGAATCCAGTTTTTACTTAAGCAGATACCAGCCACAGTGGATGCTTCTATCTGGACCGAACATTGTTCCTCACCTTCTTCTGCCCTCTTTGATGATGCTCAACACCTGCACCTTGCATCAGGGCAGCCTGGCTGAAGCTCCGAGTTCCAGAGGGCAGTCAGTAATGTATCCAGCTACACAGTGCCCATGTGCACAAGCAGTTCCTGAAGAAGGGGGCTCTTTCTTGTGCGTGTACTGTAGGGTTAAGGCTCAAAACTGTAGCTTGTATGAAAGTATTCATACCACCGCTTCCAAAACATCTTAGTGATTTATTTCCTCCTTGGTCATCAGTGACAAATGCAATTAGCTGCACTGTAAGAACTGCATGCTACACCAGCCCTGATCACCTGCCACTCTTGCTTTAGGAACACCAACGGGGGAATCAGTAAACTCTTTCTTTGAATAAACAGGTTGTTGAAAATAAACTCTACCATTGGTGAGGAGGCCCCTGCCGCTGGCCAGGGAGGGACCGGTGAGCCTGGAAGACAGCAGCACCATGACGGAGTTGTAGGTAATCTTAAGGTCATGTGGATTCCATGTTCCCTGGAAGCCTGCTCACACTGGGGAAGGCCAGTTCCTGGTGCTCAGAACAGAGATGTCACCAGGGTTCCTTTCAGCAGCTGTGGGGAGACTGGCTACACCTGCTGCTTGTGGACATTCCAGGGAGAGACAAGACCCAAAGGAAGTAGGAACGTCCGCTGCTGGGAGAGTTGCCCTGGAAAAAGAGCTGAGTGACTCTGTAGGCACTATTAACCTTTTATAACTATCAAAGCTCCAGGCTTAATAGTAATAACCTTACAAGTCCTAAAATGAGAGACTATCCAGCCCATTCTCCCTGTGGCATGAGTAACTAACTTTCCAGTAGTGACAGAAAGGGTCACTCCCCCAGCTCTTCTTCTGCCAGCTCCGGCTCTCGCGCTGTCTGTGCAGCTCCCAGCAGGTGCAGCAGAGAACTGAGCAGTGACAGGCAAGGTAGTGGTAGGTCAACTGTCCTTCTGTTTGTTCTAAGAGAATCAAACCCACAGTTGAGGTCCCTAAATCAACAGCAGTGATTTGGTCTACCTTTTTTTCTCTGCTTCTTGGATCGTGGTTTTGCCCTCATCTTCGAGTTCCTATGGAGCTTGCAGATTTCATACTCCATGAAGGATAAATAGGTACCTTGGTGTGATTAAGTTGGGAACTATTCTTCTCCTGTACCTAGTGCGTACCAGGCTGAATGTGGGGGTAAAAAAAACCGTGGACTCGAGGCTTCCTCCTCACTCCAGCCCTCCTCTGCTGCCCGTGGCTGCAGGCTCATGGGGCCAGGGGTGAGGAAGGGCTGCTGAGTACCTCCCTGGGCTGGGACCAAGTAGCTGTATGGACAGGAGCAGCAGCCCTGCTTTGTGTAGTGAGACCTCATGGTACATGCTTGTACCCTTCATTGCCTTCTCGGGTCCTTGCAGGGAGAAAGAGCTATAGTCACAGACAGGGTAATAAATACTGAATGGGATGGGTGTGACCAGTGGGGACTTTGTGACCCTATGTCCCAATATGTCATGCATAACCTGAAAACGTTCAAGGGGAAGCAAAATGCCACTTTGATTCCAGTGCTGGGTCTCCTGTGCCTTCTCATCAGAGTGGTTTCAGGTGTAAGAGGCAGCTCTAGCCCTTTTCTCCAGAGGCAGGGCAGGGATGGGCAGGAAGCTCTTTCTATGTTGAAGGGGAGTCCATCGTGGAGAGGATCCGTACGACTTCTGCTCGCTGAGTGGGTGAGATGTGCTGGGTCATATGGACGATGGAATCCATGGCAACCTCGGGATTGGCCTGTACCAAGCTAGAGAGGAAGATTTGGGATGGTAAACAAAAGAGAGGCAACAGTGTCTGGATTAGGGTGGCTTAAGAACTGCCCAATAATCTAACAGAATCCACTGCAGACACTTCAGTCACCACCTTACCTGATTTGTTTTCCTACATGAAAAAAGTCCCCAGCAGCAAGGCAGGTACAAGATGGACTGGACCCATTTTGAAATGTCAGGAAGTAAGGAATTACATAAACAAACAATGGGGGTACGTCACAAAAAAGTGGAACTGGCACAAAGATGCTTCCACTGGCTAAGTCTTGGACATTTTGGACATCGAAGTAAATATAATAATAAATTGCAAATTATTTAAAAAAAATAGAAACTCATGACTGGTGTAGACTAATGAATACATACATGACTAGGAGGAGAGAAGACTTTCTGCTTACAAGACAGCTGGAATGGGGACTGTGAAGGTTGTAGAGTTGGAAAGTTACCCTTTTGTAACCTTGTCTGGGATCAGACAAGAGTCACCGGGGATCCAGGGGGAAATCCTGGTAACAGAGTATCTTCATGGTCTCGAAGTGTCTACCCACAGATTGCTTATTAGGTGCAAGGGGGGAAATCAGTAATTACATAGTGGAGAAACTGAGTAACATCCTGGCCAGGTGATTCTAATGTCAGGAGGGACAGATGGCATCAGGTGTCCAGATCTGGTACCCTGTGAAGGCCACTTCATGTATGTAATATTCCAGCGGAGAGTGTATAACCTGAATCTAATCATGAGAAAACACCAGACAAAATCAAAAGGAGCAACATCTTACAAATGGTGGATGAGATAAGAGATTCTCTCGGTGTTAAATTTACTAAAATTGATCTTACTGTGGTTATGTAAGAGAATATCCACATTAGCAAATGCACACTTTTGTACCTGGGGTAAAGGGCCATGATGGGCCATGATCTATGTAACTTATCCTTAGTAGGCATATAGGAAGGTGCGTGTGTGTGTGTGTTTGTGTGTGTGTGTATATATGTGTATATGTATATATATATATATATATATATATATATGTGTATATGTGTGTGTGTGTGTGTATATATATATATATATATATATATATATATATGTATATATGAGAGCAAGCACCCTCACAAATGATAAAGCAAATGGGATAAAATGCAAATAACAGGTCCATCTGGGTACAGATTTGTTCTCTGCACTGACATTTAAAAATGTCCCCAGCAGTCTCCCCATCCATTCAATCGAGAAGACTGGACTCAAGAATATAGCTAACTCTTGGCTCAAGGAGGGGAGGAGGTAGTTCCCCAAGAAACTGCCATGAAATCAGCTTTTCTCACAAGATCTGCACTTGGAGCTAATAGTTGGGCACAATGAACTAAGCCCTCATCTAGCTGAGATTACTAAGTGCCCCTAGGGACCAGTAGCTGAGAAAGAATTGTATTTCAAGGCTCTATTTTTATCTGTGGGTCAACTATAGCAGTCCCAAACAGAAAGAAACCACAAAGATTGTAAGGCATCATTTCATGATTTGTCCTTAAATCTTTGCTCTTTCCAAAGAAGCGAGCCCAATTTCTCCTACATAACCCCCGCCGCCTGCCCTCCCACAGAGGGTCTCACCTGCGGATCTGCTTGAGGACATAGTCTCTGCTGATGTATTTGATGTTTTCCTCGATTACTGAGCGAACACCATCTTCCTCGGTCAGCTGTTTCTCCAGCCACTCCACTAGATCCTTGTTATTGTCCCAAACATAGGCCTGCAAAAAGACGACTCCTGGTCAAACACCTGGGGCCAGGCCAGGATGGACACCCAGATTGTTCACTATCTGGAAAGTTCACTCCAAAAGCTTGTTCACCACACAATAAGTTGTTCATGATTCTCCACTATTGCTGGCATTACAATAGTAAGAGGAAAGAGGTCTCAGGACAGGAGCTTTCCTCATTCTCCTTTTCCTTCTTTTGGTACAAGATGCATCTTTGAAGCATCCACATGGGCCCCTACAGATGTTAGTGCTCATACTGACTCAAGTCCTATCATTCTAGGTCTCCACCTATTCCACAAAGGCTGAATGAGACAAGGTAATTGCCTGATGGACTTGAGAGAAACAGTCAAAAGCCCAAATTGTTCAGTAAAGTGCTGACTAAGGGGCACCTGGATGGCTCAGTCAGTACAGCATGCAACTCTTGATCTTGCAGTCGTGAGTTCAAGTCCCACATGGGCGTAGAGTTTACTTACAAAATAAAGTCAACATACGTTAAAAAAAAAAAAAATGAAAGGTGTCTTTTCTGAGGAAGTAAGACACAATTCTTAAAATGTAAGTCTCTGGCCCCTGCCAGGGTGGCAGATGGGTTGCCTGGTTGTGGAAGTCTTTCAACAGGGCACGGAGGGGTACTGACGTGTGGGAAGTCTTGTTACTAGGAGAGAGCCACTAGGTCAGAAACCTACCCATTTTACTATGAGAGTATTCCAATGGGGCAAGGTATCTGTAACCCTGAAAGTCTAAACAAACCACCTTGTGCCTCCTTTTTTTCGAGATCATTTAGCTGAGTATTTCCTAGGTAGTTGACTACATAATAATTCAGAAGTGTGTTAGAAACCTAATAGCCTTCTCCTTGCTCTCCTCTCCTCTCCTCTCATTTTCTTTACAAATCATTTAGGAATCGTTTTGTTAATGGTTTCCGGAAAACCAAGTACCACCATTAGGGCTCATTCATATTTATGTCATTTTGTTTGGGTAATTAAACACAAAGCTCGTCATTTAAAGGTGCGCTATCCTTCTCTGTTATCACTAACGAAGTCAAAGCCAGAATGACAATGAGTTTGGCGCTGTAATTTAATAGGTGGGTGCATCAGGGACTCTCAGAGGCTTTGAGGCTTGAGATGGGCTCAGGAAACCTTGTATACAAGCAAAGGTGCAGGAGCCATGGTTGGAACTTCAGGACCTGTGAGGCACAGAGGGAACGTCTTCTTCACACCCTTCGAGGGCAGCACGCAGTCAGAAACTGAGCACTGTGTGGTTTCCTAACATTTTATTTCATGCCTTCTAAAGTAATGGTTCCTTGCAGACTCTCACCTCCTCATTTCTAACTTAGCTGGTGAGTTAGCTGTGACTGATTATTTATTATGTCATGTAATTGACTTCCACGTTTCTAAAAATTCTTAAGGAGTTCTTCACAGTTGAAGGATTAAGGAGGCCAGGATTAAGGGTCAGCAGTGCACCTTTTCTGGTCCTTTTGTGCAGTTCTTTTTCTGGCGCCCAAGGTGCCTGTCTCTGAATCACGGCTACAAAGATCAGCTCTCTTAGGGTGGGATGGCCATGCCAGTGTAAGCCTGAGTGAGTCTTCCTACTTCTTTGTGCCTCCGTCAGGACTCTGCCATCTCTGAGGCAAATGACAGGGAAGTGTCTTGTTCTGAAGGAAGGGAGGTGCTGTGTCACTCTCTACTGACAAAGGGGGTGGGTGGTGAGGTTCCCCCCACAATGCAGTGGTCTTCACTCTGGCATCCCAGCGCCTGTGCACCCTACATGTGGACTGGATACACTGGGATACTCTTAGCTGCTGCCACCCAAACTTGGGACATTTCCATCTCTATCATCAGTAATTTAGACTTCTCCAGGGTTTGAGGACTTATGCGCTTGCCCTTACTTATGCAGATTTGGCGGGGGAGGGGTGGTGGTGGTGGTGTAAGAAATAAAACAATGAATGCTTCTTGGGTTTCAGAATGAAAAAAAAGAAAAAGAAAAAAAAAAAAAACTACATTTACCCAAGAATCCCAAAGCCTTTAGTTTAGGAGAATATTTAATACTCTTATTAATCATTTTTAATCCGTTTGCTTTTAATTAAGAAACAGCATGATGCTTTCCTATCAACATATGCCAGGGAGCAGATTAATTGTGGCTTAAGATAACTCTCCTTGATTGGTGTAATGTATTAGCTAACGAGATGCCTGCTTCTAACGATGCTCAGACACTATGCTGGAAAGCCAGCTACCCTCTAGAGAAAACTCTTCTGCCTTCCCCTCCTGCAGCCACAGAATATGCTAGGTGTTTAAATTAAACATTAAAAAAGTTCCTAGACAGGATTAAAGCAACACACTCCAAGTTTTGGAGTTGTTGCTCTAAAGTCTCCTCTTTGAAAATATGGTCCCCATGTATGAAAGATTTGCTGTTCACTCAAAATACAACTGGATGACAACCATCAAGCAGGACCTCAGTAAAGTTTAGGTCACAGCAGAGTACACAAAGGCGAAGGGTTGCAAATCTTGGTCAATAGCATTTTTAGTAAGAATAAAACTTACGTACCCACAGCACTACAGGTTTTTCTTAACAGACCTGGGAGGGTTTAATGTACTGTTTTGACCTAACTTCCTTCACCCAGGAAGAGCAAGGCTCTCTTCCCCTGGATTAGGGAGTCTACAGTCCCGTGTTTGCCTCCTAGAACAGAGCTGTAAGATTCATCGTTCCAGCCATACAGAAGGACGGGCCAACCCTATTTCCAGAAAGAAGGCAATTATCATTTCCCTCCTTAAAATTATGAAAATGTGACTGATTATTCCCACTATTCCAGTGTGGATTTTAAGCAAGTGTGAAATGCTGGGCTGCTAATCTCATGATAGGCTTGGGACCATAAGTCACTACCTGCCTCACACTCATCCCAATCACAACATTTCAGTACCAATAAAATATTGATAATTAAACATTACAATACTGGTCTTACAATAAATGTTGAGCAGATACTTTATCTCTCTCTGCATCAGTGGATAAGTATCTCAGGCACTACTCACAGCCTCACTAATTGTATGTAGTAATTAGTCTATCGTACAAAATCTAAATGACCTGTTTAGAAAGTTTCATTTCTAAGTATTGGATAGCTGTTAAGCCCTCCTTATTCAATATACAGGAGGACTAGAGAGCGACCAGGGCACAGTCTGATGGATGTGAGTCCTGATTACCATGCCCTGTAGATAACTCACCTTGTGAGCTGCCTGGAGACATTGCTGGCAATGTGATTTTCTCTGAGGCTTTGGAGTAAAAGAGCAAACAGCCATGTGGGCTGGGGTGGCCTGTGGACCCTGTCTCCTCAGAGGTACTCCAATCTCAGCCCCAGACCCACAGAGGGCCAAACAATGTTTTCCAGGTTCTGCCTTCCCTCCTCCTTCCCCGGCCCTAAATCGAAAGTTTTGTCCAGGGATAGCATGAGGTCAGCCTTTGGGGAAAGTGGGAATCAAACAACCTTGTTAACGGTGCTTTTTCCTCAGTCATCCTTGCAAGGGCCTCCAATGACTGACCATCTCATTTGGAAATCCAGAGTAAGAGTGTATGGGTAGCTACCTGGACAGTAACAATGTGCTATGGCATCCTAGATCGTGGATTAAGTTACAGCAAACCAAATCAAAGAACATGGGGTGCCTGGGTGGCTCAGTCGGTTGAGCATCTGACTTCGGCTCAGATCATGATCTCACAGCTAGTGAGTTGGAGCCCCGCATTGAGCTTTGTGCTGACAGCTCGGATCCTGGAGCCTGCTTCGGATTCTGTGTCTCCCTCTCTCTCTGCCCTTAACCCACTCACATTCTGTCTCTCTCTCAAAAATAAACATTACAAAAATCTTTTTTAAAACAAAGAACATTTACTGAGAATCTACCATGCTCATGGCTCCTGCCAAGATCATTAAGTTATACATCTAACTCTTAGCTGACGTTATGATGTTTTACCTTCTGGCATGCTGTGTGGAGAAGGGGAGCAGACCGGCACATTCTGAGTGTCTACTGAGTGCCAGACATTGTGCCCCATACCTTACTTATCATGTCATTTCAAACTCACTGAACCCTGTGAAAGAAGCATCATCTCTGTATTACACATGAAGAGATGGAAACTTAAATCAATAATATGTCTGAGCCAGCAAATGGCAAGGCTGGGATGCAAAAAGTTTGTGAGATTCCCAATACCACTTCTCGTTGCCCCAGGCAGAGTTCTAATCCTTTTGGGGCTGGGGAAAAAAATTAGTCTGTTTGAAAAACCACATGCCTCAAACTGTGGATCTAAGAATCAAGAGAGAAAGCCTACCCGTGATACAAGCACGCACTGTGTTCTTATGACCCAACTTAAACCCAAGTTCTTGTTCCTGTTTTCAGGCAACTGCAGCCATGCTTTTCTCCTCTCTGCAGTGAAACTCTGAACCATAAACCGTACTATTTCCTACAACAGGACTATCTCAGTGGATTCAAACAAAATCCTGTAACTCACAGTAACAGATTCCTCTATGGGAAACAAAAGAATTGCACTGCTAAGTTACATAACATCACAGTGTCTTCAAATTTTCTGTCCCCAGATCTCTTTCTTCAGGATTAAGACAAAAACAAAACAAAACAAAAACAAAAAAATAAATTCTCTGAGACAAAAGAACACACACATGGCTAGCAGATGCCTATCACTAAATGTCTTTCCCTACCAGTAACCACAATGAGGATCAGAGGGTCACTTCCTGGTGCAAAGCCAAGGTCTAGACTCAGGCAGTGTTTGCACCTGAGACACAGTGCACGCTATCTATCACTGTTTGAAGAACCAAAAAAAGAGTGGGGGGAGGTTGGCAACATTTTTAAGGTTTTAAGCCATTGCCAAACACGGAGCAGATTCTATGAAGGCAGCACAGACGGCTTCTGAACACTGCAACACTTTCTTCTCTCAAGGGCGCTACAGATTTTATCACCCACCCCACACTAAACTAGGTCCTGCTGAGCCTGCAGAATATGGAAGGAGGTTTCAAAGCCACATCATAGCATCATTGTCCTTCCTTTCTTCTCCTCAGCTGTCCTCCTGGACTAAAGAGCTCAAGGGAATGCTGTCTTTTGTAGACGGGAGGGAGGAACCAGCCTTAGTCCTTGGGTATAGTTGGTTCCCAGTGTCTCAGGCAGCCTCCTCCTGACCTATTGGGCTGGGGTGGTCTCCCACACTTGATTTCCAGCATGGAGTCTGTGTACATACAGCCAACAGTTCTCTCCATGTCTACAAGATGGCAATGACCTATTTCTCCAGACACACTGTCCCCTGGATACAGGATGCTAAGGAACAATGGAAGGGCCTATCCACTCACTTCATGCTCGGAGGGAAGCTATTCCTTCTCCTCATCCCTGTGCTTACTGAAGCCCTGCACGTCCATTACTGACTAATGTGGTAGGAAGGCGGTGCGGGCCTCTCCTGGCCACACACACACACACACTCCATTTACCTAGCCGGCCACTCTTAACTCGAGAACAACCTCTTATTTTACACTTGCGTGACTTTCAATGCCAACTTCCACTAGAAGCTGCCAGTAGCCACTGACAAAATTGTCTCACTCAATTATGATGCCACAAACTGACCTTAACCTGAACCAGACGTCGCATAAGGCTGTGCTCGCCCACTGCACATCTGAAATATTTATCTAAAGAAGCTTTTCAGTCGTAAAGAAATGGGTAGGCTTAACACAGAGGTGAATCTTAGAAGCACCCAGATTCACGGGGTTTAACAATGACGACAAATCTTGGAGTTCCTTCCTGAGAACAGTCAGCAGGGACATCAGCCAACACTTTGCAGGAAGAGGCTGACGGGCCTGCCCTCCCTCAGTACTCTAACCTAATAGGCACCAAATATTTTGATCAAAACAGCTATCAGGAAAAGACATTCTCAGCATACACTACCAATATTCTGATAAAATTTATATATGATGCGTATGATTTACTTTTAACCCATATAATAACTACTAAGAACAGTTAGTTTCTTTTTCTTAGTAAAAGGACATGGAGAAATAAAAGTTCCAACTCTTTCTTCCCATCCTCCCACAGACTGTCCTGTGCAGCCCATAATTCCAGGGGCAAATGCTAGTGCCTGGTCACCCTGGTCTCAGACCTCTCCCCCCAGCGGGGTCACTGGTCCAAGGCATGTGTCCTCTCCACCAGATCAACCCAAGAAGATGAGGGATTCATGGTTCCTTGCAGTCAGAGTGGACATTTCCTTCCAGCTCAGATGTGAAACCAGAAGATCTTTAGCTAAAGCCCTAGCATCTCCTGCCTAAATAACCATCACCTTCGATTAGGCTTCTTGCTCCTGACCCCTTTCAATTCTACCTTCCACACAGCCTCCTGAGTGGTCTTCCTATAATACAAATCAGAGTATGTCACTCTACTGCGTTAACTACCTCAGTGGCTTCCCATAGACCTCAGTCCAGACCCTTAACACAGCTTCCACGGCCCTGCAGATTCTGATCTGAGCCATCCTGAAATATCTACAGTGCCTCGGATGTGTGATATCAGCCCTTGAAACGTGCTATCAGCCCTTGAAACGTGCCACTCCTTCTTCCTGGAACATTCCTCCTACCTTCCCCTGATCCCCTGATGTCCCCACCCTAACCCCACCCTTTTCTTCTGGCTCATGCCTACTTTGTTTTCAGGATGGCTGAGACACCACTTCTATAAGTTCTAGACTCTCCTCCTCCTTCCCAGAGTGGCTCAGGTGTCCTTCTCTGTGCTCCATGATGTGCTGGGTCTGCTGTGGTTAATATCAGCCACATTGTTGTACATGACCTCTCAGCTAATCCATCTCCCCCTTGAGATGGTAAGCTCTGTGTGGATGGGAACAGTATCTGCCTCTTTCTTTTAGGGCCTAATGCAGTGTCTGGTATACAGTAAAGTACGCAAAAAGGTTTGCTGAATGATACAGTGAGCAACAAAAAATGTCCGATGACCTCTTCTAACAACCCATCATGACATGTTACGGTATGGGGAGGAAACAGGGCTTAGGTCTCTATGTTTCCCTTCCATTTCTGCCTTCAGAGGCCTGGGGATCCTCAGGTGGGGGTGAGGAGCACAGCACCAAGGCTCCTCCTAGGGCACCCACCTACCTTCACGGTTCCTTCCACTTCTACAAACCAGCGCCTTAACATGGCCTGGATCTGACCGTCAGTGAGCTCTGGGTTGGCATTGTGGATTTTCTTTTTGACCAGGTCCTCCAGCAGGAGACGCCTCAGCCGCCAGTAGAAGAAGGTACGGGATGTTTTCCAATCCAGGATGTCCTACATACAGACAAGAATAAGCTTAGTCACCTCAGCCCTAATCCCTGCTCAGTGCCCAGTCCACAGGGAACTCCACAGGCACAAAAACTTATCCTCTAGGAAGCCCTTCAGAGACTTAAGAGCAGGCCGTGACTTTCAGCACCTGCAGCTATCTCCCCAGTTTAGAGTTGCAGTGCCCTCTCCAGAGCACTGTGCACAGCAATGGGCCTCGTTAATGCTAACCCCACACATGGCTGAGATGTTCTAGGGAGGAGGCTATGACTTTCCAGATAAACAGGACAGTGTGGAATTGGTTTGCAGCAGAATGGCTCAAGCAACGTGTACACAGATTACATGTGAATTTGCTGCTGCTGGAACCCTGACACTGGTGTAATCCACAGTGTGGGCAGCTGCCCCCAGTGAAAGCACATGAGACTCAGTTTCCCACCAGCAAAATGGAGTAGTTTGCCTCCCAAGGTGTCCAAGGGAAGGTAAATCATAAAATTGTTTTGGGGATGATAATGGATATACAAAAAAAGGAAAAAGTCTCTCCAAAAAAAACTGAAAACGATTTGATCTGCACAAGCTGTTTTAATCCATCCCCACTTGTGAGCCGATGAGATGAGACATACACTCGCTTGCTCACAGGTCTTTGACAAGTCAGGAGAAGTGGCAACCACTGTACTTACGTTAATAACACCCTTCTCCTGCATCCGGCCTGGTGTGTCGTGCAAGTCAGCAAACTGCACGGCTACCTGATGGTAAATGGGAATTAGGAATTCCTCCCGCTCCTTCAACTTGTTCTCCAGCTCCTTCCGCTCAGCTGCGCTTAGCTCTGGGGTGCCTGCAATTAAATAAACCTGCCCGTCACACTCTGTGGTGACCAGGAATCTCTCTGCACAAAAGCAGCCACAGTCATGGGAAGCTCAAAAACACCCCCCTCCCTCTGTGCCCTGGCTCTCCATTGTCTTCACCACCTCTTTGCTGACTAACAGGACTCTGAGATGCCAGACCAGTCCTTATCTTGCCATGGGGAGCCCACATGTCCTCCTTTCCCTGTGGAGGTCACAACTATAAAAGCAACCATGGGAGTCCCTCTCCCCAAGTCTTTCCCTGAGCAGGTGCAAACAACCACCTGGGGGCCTGTGTCTCTCATCGTGTCACTGACAGCCAGGCCCCTCCTTCCCCATGCAAGACACCATGCCCATGCCTGGCTGACCAGCATTAGAGCAGCTGGACTATTCTCAGTGTGGGACACGGTAGGGGAGCAACCCCTATGCCTTCAGGCCCAGATCAGCAGCCTCTTCTCCCAGGTCCATACAAGTCACCCGCCAAAGGATTCCTAAAATTGCAAGCTGCTGTTACTCCATAGCTTCTAGTCTCAGGTTTGAAAACTTTTAACCTGAAATTAGTAGAATCTACCCTAATTAGAGCCAGATCTGTGTGTCTTATGCTAGCTCAGCAGATTAGATTAGCTCGCTTCCTAGTCTGCTGCTGGGCTGCTACTGCCAGAACCAACCCCTGACCAGAGTGACAAAGACATTCAAGCTCTTGGGCTAAAAGTGAAGGAACAGGGAAAAAAGAGAAATGCACTCCACAAATCCCATTTGGATCACTGAGCTCATAAGCACACAGGATCCTCAATCGACAGATTCCTATAAGGAATCTGGAATTCCTTATGACAGGCAGGATGACCCCGCCCCCCTCCAATCAATGGTGTCCCAGAAGAGGTACTACTATGTTGTGCTTTTCTTCCTAATTACTCTCAGAATGGGCCTTGCAATCAATACTGAAAATATAGCTGCCTGCCTAGTAAAGAGGAGTAAGTCTACCTGAAGGAGCAATAGGTAACAGCCCCTGGTGTTGGGGACAACCTGAAGTGCTTTGTCACCAAAGCTGACAAATAAATACATGACCACATGTGATGGGTTGCAGAAGAGAAAGTTCTATTTCAAGCATGTCTGTCTGGGAACAGGCCTTGCTTTTTATGCCACTATGAATCATATGCCATAAACAGCCTTGGGCTGCTGAGTGAGCCGTAAGTACTATACATAAACACATGTTAATAGAACAGGGATGTAGCTATAGTACCTAGTTTCATTTTTATGAGATTTTTAGATGCCCACCTCCGCCTCTTTTTTTTTTTTTTTTTTTAAAGCCCATCACTACTTGAAAACCATGAGGAAGAGAGCTGAAGTCTATCTCTTCTTGGGCTCTCACACAGAGGGGAATCACTGACCTATCACAATCGGGCCCTAACACTTCAGCAGCCTTCTTTCTGCACCAGGCAGAGAGCAGGACTGTGGGATGAGACGAAGGCCCATCCATTCTAGGGTGGATCTGCCTAGACAGTCCATGGGAGGAGAGCCAACTGGTTTCTTCTGAGATGAGACTGTCTCAGTAGTAACATTGATGACGGTAATTTTGACAGGGAAGCAAACATTTTTCTTCTCTAGTATGAGGAACCAAGACTCCTTGGAGGAATGGTTGATTCTAGGGATGGGGCAGGAAAAAACGTAAGATGAGCCTGGAACATGCTGTCACAAAAATCAAGGAAGCACTCAAGAAATGATGGAGACTTGTTAAAAGGGCATAGGAGCCAGTTTGAAGGTGTTCCCACTGGCCAAATCTGGGGCAGTCTGAGCACCAAATTTATCATAAACAACATGATGATGTTAGTTATCAGAATATTTATAGAATGAAATCAAAGTCTGTGAGTGCATCCTGATATAAATAATTAGATGGGGGGGGGGAGAGAAGGGAAAGTTCTCCTCTCCTCCAACAGAATAATAATTAATGGACACAGAAGGAATGATGGAATTAGAAAAATCACCATCTTGCTACCATCACAACAATCGATTCTGCCAAGAATTATCAATGGATACTAAAACTAGTGGGTGAGGGTTTGATAAGGAACAGGATATTTACATAGCCTCAAAGTATCTCTCCACAAATTACTATTAGTGAAAACCTTAAACAAGTAGTCAAAATTACCATCACCAAGAATTGGACAAAATGACACATGCCTCCTAAGAAGATGTTCTGAGAAGATCATAAATAACACTTCTGCAATATTCCTGCCAAAAATGTATTATCTGAATTTAACCATAGGGAAAGGTAAGACAAACCCAGATTGAGGAACATGCTATAAAAAAGTGGCCTGGGGGGCCTGGCTGGCTTGATCAGTGGAGGTGACTCTTGATCTCAGGGTTTGTGAGTTTGAGCCTTTCCAGTTAGGTGTGGAGATTACTTAAAAAACAAAACAACCCCTCCCACCCCCACCCCAAGCCTATAGTCTTCAAAAAATTCAAGATGATGAAAGGTAAAACCAAAGAACCATTCAAGATTAAAACAGACTATGAGTGCTTGGGTAGCTCAGTTGGTTGGGCATCCAGCTCTTGATTTTAGCTCAGGTCATGATCTCAGGGTTGTGAGACAGAGCCTCACCTCAGGCTCTGTGCTGGGCATGGAGCCTGCTTGGGATATTCTCTCTCTCTCTCTCTCTCTCTCTCTCTCTCTCTTTCTGCCATTCCCCCCCCCTCACTCACACCCACTCTCTCTCTCTAATACATACATACACATATACATACATACAATAAAACAGACTAAATGCTTGAAAACAGATTACAGTGTGTGGCCTAGGGTTAGATCTCTGATCTAAACAACAACAAAGTCTGTAAAAGACATTATTGGGACAATTGGTAAACTCTTGATATGAATCATGAATCAGATAGTAGTACTGTATCAATGTTATAGTTCCTGATGTAGATAAATGTCTTGGGTTATATAAGAGAAAGTCTTTGTTCTTAGAAACACACAGTAAATATTTATGGATAAAGGAGCATGATATCTACAGCTTACTGTCAAATGGTTCACAGAAAGCGTATGTGTGTGTGTGTGTGTGTGTGTGTGTGTGTAGAGGGTGGGCAAGCAAGTACATGTACATGAGCACATAGAAATGATAAAGCAAATGGGACAAGATGTTAACAAGGAGAATCTGAGAAGAAGGCATCAGAAGTCCTTTGTACTATTCTAGTAACTGTTCTGTAAAATTTATCAAATGGAAAATTAAAATATAAGCCAAGCTAAAAAAAAATGTTTTTCTTGGCTCCCCAATGCCTAAAATCAGAAATCAAAGTTAATATTTACAGGGCATTGGGCACTATTCTAAGTGCTTTGTATCTATTAACTCACTTAACCCTTACAACCACCTTAAAGTTGGTATTCTTACTATCCTCATCTTACAGGTGAGCAAACTGAGGCACTGAGAGTTTATATAACTCACCAAGGTCTCAAAACTAGGAAGGGGCAGAGCCAGGTCTCAGGTGCAGCAGTGTGGCCCCCAAGATTTGGGGCACTATGTTACCTTGTCTCTTCTTGTTTAGTTGGGGCAGAGGACAAGTAAGTGCATCAGTAGCAGAATCTCTTTAATTTCAGAAAAGGCTAAACAAAGATGGCAGGCTCCTGGCTGATAAAGATGAAGTTCCATTCCATAGCTGAGACCAAGACAATTTCTTCAATAATTTCTGCTCTGCAGATCTAAAACGGTTTCCTGGGCAGGCCTAAGATTTTTTTAAAAACTTTATCGTAATATTTTTCGTAAACATTGATCATAAAATTTACCATGTTACATTTCAAACATCTGTTTATGAGATTACCTCCTGAATCAGGCATGTTTGTTGAACCATTTCTTTATACCCCAAGGTGTCCACAGCATTACTAAATATCCATCCTCCAACTTTCTTTACATTCTACTCACCCACATTCACACTGATATGAACACAGTGTTATGTGGATTTGGTTGCACAATTTTAGAACACCCAAAGTAAAGTTTTTATATGAGCCCAGACCTGGTTCCTTGGTTGCCAGGGTGAAATAGAAATGTTTACTTCACTCTACAAGTAAGCAGTGGTCTCTACATCATCTAAGAAAGTGCTGACTCTAGACTTGTTCATTACAGTGATCCAAGAACTTGTCCTTTTGATACTGTTGGGGAGTGTTTAAAAGTTCATGTAGATGGCTTCTGGGACATGGGACCTGAAAGGCACTAAGTCTTTCTATTTCGAACGCCACCTTCCCTGTTTTCTACTCTTCAGTCTAAACCTGCCCATGACTTATAAATTATGCACACTTCTCACTAAGGGCAAGTGCTTGGCATCCTCTGTGAGTCACTTGACTGTATACTTTACTCCTTAATCAAACGTAAGTCTAGCTTGGGGGAGCAAGTCATTTACTCTTGTGCTATAGAGATAGTTCAGGCACAGTGATTCAAGGCAGGAGACTGGTTGTACAGGGGGACTACAGTTGTACAATACTTCTGTACTGGATGGCAAATAGTCACAGTCCCGAGCACCCTCAGCATCTACTTCCCTCTCCTGGGTACTGGGGCCACTTATGCTCCAACGCCAGGGTCCCTGAAACCTTCTGGCAGCCCTAAGATTTAACGGTAGCTCCTTGTGTTATTGTGAGATCAAGAACTAACATAACAGCAGGTAAAATCACAGCCCTGCTGGGGAGGTGTGGGTGGGGTAAGGGATGGTAGGACTGTGGATATGGAATGAATGAGAAGTTCTAGACCCTCAGAACATCCTCCATCTGGCTAAACAACCAACACTGTGTTTTTATATGTGTACATCTGTACATGTACATATATGTGCATGTCTGTACCATATACATACATTTACTGCGCAGTTACTATGTGCCAGGCACCACACTTAATGCTTTCAGGATCACATAGCTCATAAGTCACCATGCACAATTCAGACCTAGGTCTGATCAGCTGTTAACACTGCTGCCAAGCGGCAGGCCTTAATGTCGCTGAGTGCTTTCCAAGTTGCTTCATATACATCATCTCTAATCCTTAAAACAACCCAACCTTATAGACAGGGCATCTATTTTACAAATGAGAAAACCAAAGCTCTGAAATGTAAAGGTATTTGTCCAGTGGTATCTAGCTCTTAAGTAGCAAAGTCAGGATTTACACTTGGGTCTGGCTACCTTCAAAGCTTGTGTTCTTCCACATGAAATGATACCAATGGCGACAGAATTGCAATTAGCTTAAGAGTTTGTTTCACTGTGTTAGAAAAGTGTTAAGAGCACACAGCTCAGCACTGGGTACAGAGGCAGAGGACTTCCAGGCTTGGAGCACAGCATTCTGGAAACAAGGCCTTGGCTTTACCAAGCTGGAGGGACAGAGAAGGCTGGCTCCTGAACTAACAAAGGTCTTGTCTACCCAGTCAAGCTATTCCAGAGCTTTAAAAGAATAATGAAATAAACACCTGCAATGCTCTGGCCCTCCTGAGACTAGGAAGATCACAGAACATTCCCCCAAAGGTTGCCTTGTTTGATTCCTTTAGTAATGCCTCTGATTGCAGTTCAAGACCTACCTCAAAAAAGCATCAAAGCAAGGAAAAGACAGAAGTAGAGGATGTATGTACTTTAAAATGCACATGAGAAAGTCAAGGACTTGTGTGCCTTAAGTGGGGGTGGGGGGAAGAAAAGGTTTGCTACATTTTATTTTCTAAAAATAAAAGGCTGCTTTTAAGCTAGTTAGACCCTTGTGTAGCACATGGAGGGCCCCTCTCTCCTTGTACAGCAAAGCAGCCAGCCCTAGTAATGATTTAGGGGAGATTAACAAATATGTCAATGTCTATTTTCTGCTTAATTTAAAAGCGGCGTCTATAAAGATTTTTGACTTCTGAACCCTGTTCTCCTGAAAGAAAGAAGGTAAGAATGAGGAGGGGGATAAAGAGTGATTATCCTATCATTGATCGTTTGTCAGGAGCATTTCTTATTCACTGGACTATTGTAAAAAGCTAAGCTCTCGATCAATCCTGTAAGCTCCCTGTACAATTAAATATCTTGGAATGGTTTTCTTTCTTTTCTAGCCAGATTGCAGGGCCTCAGGGTTTTTAGGAAAGCAAGTCGTTGTGTGCGTGTGTGAGTGTGTTTAAGAATATGCTACAGGGAGGAAAGTCATTCTTTTCTAGAATCCTACTTTAGGGAAAGGCTGAAACGGGAGAAGAAAGGCAGGTTACTCTCGTCTCTTTCTTCCCAAAATAAAAAGTCCCCATGAGATCCTAAAAATCCACCATAAGGTTGGATAACTATAAGAGTTAAAAAATATTTCAATGTAAAGAACTAAATACAGAAGAGTACTACTAGTCTGTACTATTCTGATCCAATAAGAAGAGCTAACGCTACTGAGAGGTTACTATGTGCTAGAATTGTTTAAGTACTTTTCATCTCATTTAATCCTTGCAAATACCCTAAAAGATGGCTACCTTACAGATGAAGAAATGGAGGCACAAAAAAGTGAAGTAACTTGCCCAAGGCTGCAAAGCTAGGAAACCATGGAGCTGGGATTCGGGCTTAGATAGTAGTCTGGCTTCAGAGCCATGCTCTTTTTAAATTTAGTTTTTATTTTTAAAATTTCCCCCAAAGCAGGTGCACAGTTCCTGGAAGTATCGCAATACCAGATCAACGAGTGGGGTGGATGGAGCAAGCTTCTATTCCATCTCCTAATTCCAAAAATCCATTTAATATATTGTCCTCGGATAGAGGACATATCAGATATTAAACTGATAAGAACAGATACTATACTTGATCTTAGCCAAAAGGCTGAGAAGCGATATAGAGCCAATGCCCTTTAAATGAAACAAGTTAAATTGACCCACAAGTGCCCACAGGGCAGCAGCCTGTCAGGTGTTCCTGGGGCCAGGACATAATGAAAAGCCACATCTCTCCTCCATGGGGTCAAAGCTGAAGAGAAGCTTCTGAGGAGAGAGCTGATTTCTGCAGCAGGAGGTGTTTTTTTACCCAGCCATGACACTGAAGGAGGGCAGGAGGAGGTGAGCCTTACCCTATGGACGAGCAGATCACATCCTATGGTGTAGGATTTGGGGGGAGGGGTGAGACTTTCAAAGCTTAGAATGAAAATCAGACTGGTAGGTTGAAAATTCTCTGCTCAGCTAAAGGCACTAGGTGACCTTGCAGAAATCTCTTTTCTGTGCTCAGTTTCTCATTTATGTAACAACAACCCTAAGCTGGCAAAAAAGGAAAATGTTTTATAAAAGAATGTGGTATTAAAGTGTTTTTTTCATTTTTTAGTTATACTAAGAAGCTTTATGTAAATTTAAACCCAATTTCAACTTTTATGGGCCCTTCTTCCTCTCCTAAGAAAGCAATTTGCTTTGATTGGTTAAATACTTATGAAACTAAAGAAAAGGACTAGACCACCCTCCCTCACTCAGCTCCAGAATATCTCAGATATAAGAACACACACCCGTACCTCAACCTTGAGACTGAAAAATCAGCATAAAAAAGACTGGAATCTTATTAAGATTCAGAAGTACAAACATAAGTAGCTGTTTAAAAGATCTGTGTAATCACATTTTCAATGTTGAAAGAAATTTCTCTATAAAGATAGTAAGATAGGGTGGGGAAAAAAAAAAAAAAACCTTGCAAAACTACTTCTGTATCCATCACAGGTGTGCCTTTCTTTACACAAAAGCATTCTTGAAAAACTGCGTAAATCAGATCCTGTTTTAAATGCCTTAAGGGAGCTATTTAGAAGGAACCCTGCAGTGAATCCTTTGGTAAAGCAAATAATCCTTTTGTAATGGGAATAATTTCTCCCAATGTATCTAGTTTTTTTAAAATCCCATTTTCATATATCTGCTTTTCTTCAAAGGGGGCCATACCTATCTAAATACAGCTGCATTTGCATATTGATTTTAACAGCTATCCTCTCAGGGATGTTTAACCCTAGGTTCCTTGCAATGGTGTTAGTGCTCTGCTGTTCATATTTTTAAAAATCATTATAGTAAACCCACAGATTTCCAAATAGGAATAAAAGAATCTATTATTCCCCCTGCAGCCCTGTCCCCCGTGCCCCCCATGCAAACAGTCCATACAAAAGAGTCAGGAAGCCGCACAGAATTCTCTGAATTCTCGTGGCAGTAAGTCTCAAAGTCTTTACAGTTTTCCTTTCCTTTGTTGCTCCCCTGAATCTACCAGGGACAGGGCTCTGGGTCAGCTAGGACCAGGTGGGAACAGTGCCTCTCAGACATATTCTGACAACAGCCTGCAGGCAGGCAGAAGCTTAGGTTCAGTCCAACAAAATGCCAGCCTGGTCTCTCTGCCTGACAGAACTGTGAATCACTGTTTCCTAGGAAGAGGCAAGCCCAAGTGCTTTTATAAATACAATCAGATTAATAGATCAGATCAAAACAACTCCTTCTCCTTCCCAGAAAATGCTGTCACTATTGAACCAAATTGCATCAAACCAAAATGCTCCTGAATCAGTGTGATGAAGTGGGTTGTAAGCGGCTGCTAACTAAGGGAAGAGGCACCATGCCATAATCTCTCCTCGTGGGCCTGCCTACCAGAGACCAGTGCTTGAATGGCCACGGTGCCAGTGAGGACGCTCCATGTATACCACAGATGACAGGGCAAGAGGCCACATCCCAGGCACTGGTATCAGAACTTCTTTCCTTTTCAACTTTCCAGGTAAGGATGCTGCTTTCTGACCCACACAAGCAATTCCAGCTCTTTTCAGCTTACAACATCTTGAAGATGGACACAAGAGATGGAAAAGCACACACAGCTCAGATACTTCGATCACTCCTGCCAGAAGACCAGCTTAACCCCTGAATCCCCTTAACCCAAGAAGTGTCCTTTTCTTGTCATCTGGCTGCTAAAAGAGAAGGCTTGGGGGGAAGGCATTCTGGAAGATGTCTACAGACATCTGCAAGCCCTAATACTCCCTCTGCACCTGGGGTGCCCTGGGCAGAAGGTATGCTGGTGGAAGGGCCAGGGGCAGGCCAGCTGCAGTGCTCAGCTAGAGTGGCCTCTGCCTGTGTCAGACCGGCACTCTCAGGGCGTGCTGTGTGGGCACCACCAAGGTGCTGCTGCCTGGCAGGCTGCCCGGGAACAGGGCCACATTCAAAATGTGAGTCTGGAGCAGGATAAAGTTTCACTAAGTGGCTCCTTTGCCTAGAGACTATTTGTGTTGAGGGAGAGGGCAGTGGGGAACATATGACTGCTTCACACTTGGACTGTCTCTCTCAATTGATTTGTAAGGGTAAGGATCCAGGAGAAAATCTTAGGTTCCGGTGTCAAGAGGCCAGGCTAGGAAGACCATCCTATCCCACACCACTCCCTGGTCCTAGCTCTCTGAGGAGGTAGAAGGATGTCAGAGAGACACAAAGAGGCCATGGAGGCTGGGGCTCTATTTCCAGAGAAGGAAGCGAATTTCCATAAGGCAACCAGGCTGGTAGTATAGTTATCCTTCCTGCATGGACTCTACCAAGCCTGTTCTGAGACTCCAGACTATGGTATTTGGGTTTATATCACATTTCTTTCTCTCTTTACCTCCACCGGGAACCAAGGTATGTACTATTTTCATACGCTATGATAATCACAGAACTACAAACCAGTAATTCACCACCTTCTACCCAAAGTATATAAAATGATGAAAGGTCAATTTTTAAAAATAAAAAATATGAAACAAAGTTAGCTGTTCAGAAATTAAATATTACTCATTATCCTTAGAGAATAAATAGTAATTATGTTTTTGAACACAGTCAAATCAGTTGTGCTCTAAGTGATCTGACAGTGTGCTCCCCAGTGCAGAGGCCAATCTGGGAAGAGACTGGGAACATAAGGTAACATCCACCTCTACAGGCTTTCTCCTAAATCAGATTTTTCTCAGTGGAATTGGCTTTAGATAACAAAGGGAAAGAATTCCTGTTTAATTTTGATCAGGCTCAGTATTCAGCTGAGGAAATCCTGAGAAATGCAGAACAGAGGGAACCAGAATTCCATTCTGGGTGCTGATATACATTTATTTTGTATCTTGGATGATTTATTGAAGTCTTCTTTTTGCCTTAATCTCTCAATCTGGAAAATGAGGTCATTTGCACCCACTTTGTGTGAAAGTATTTTGTCAGTTTTTGATTCTAGGCATAGAGAAAAGAGCCAAAAGCCTACGTGAACCCAAAAGGAGTGGAGTTCATGGCATGTTCTGTTACATCTTTGCTGGCCTGTGACCTCACAAATACACCTGGGTATGTATGATCTCCCTGAAAAACTTAAATCGCTTAAGGGACAAGACCACTTTTTCTACTTCTTTCGTATTTCCTTTCCTATACCACTTGTTACAAAAGTAGACCTATGCCACAGAGATAGCAAACATGGCTGTCTCCTTCTTCTGATAATTAAGGCAGGAAATGATGCCAAACCCTATGTTTGAAAAATGCTTCACAGATTCAAAGTGAATGCACATTCATCTGATCTTCACAATGGCTAGGTTGGGGCATTATCCCCACTTTCTAGATGAAGAAACTAATGTTCAGAGAAGTGAAACAATTTACCTACAAGCAACCTGAGGCTTATACATGACTATTTTTATTCTAGACCTACTCTCATGTTCCTGACCTGCCCTGGGCCAGAGCTGCTTCACATTTAGCAGACTAAGGATTCTTTCTCCAATGCCATTTTGGTCAAGGTTAAATAAATATGGTTTTCTTCAATGCAGAGAGGAAATTGATAATGAGATGATTTGTAACAAATGATTAAATGGCCATCACTTGGAAATCTCCTCCCTCTCCCCTTCCTGTATTTCAAAAGTTAAAAGGTGCTGGGTGAAGGTGGGAGCGATATCACTTTCCTTCAAGAGAAAGAAGCTTTGGCCCCACACCCCTCACCATCCGGTTGCTCTGCAAACAGATGTCAGAGAGGATCCCTCTTCCTACCACCCAGTTACTCTGAAGGGATGATAACAGCCATTGGGGGGTTAAAAAGAGGCAGTGAACCCCCAGTTAATGAGTAGGAATTCAGCAGGCAGTGTAAGATAAATGGAGCTCTCTCTGCTTCTGCTAGAGTCAGCATGAACTGCGGCCCTGCGGCTTGTTTGTGGCAAATGGAGTGCGCGAAATATCAAAGGGCAGTGATCCAGAAGAAGACCGACTTTGACAAATTTTAAATTGGCCAGAAAGAAAACCAGCAAAAAAGAAAAAAGAAAAAAAAAAAAAAAAAAAAGAAGAAGAAGAAAAAAAGAAAAAAAAAAGAGAGAGAGAGAAAATTATGCAATTCACTGTGTCCTGCAATTGTGGCATTGCTGCCTTTGTACAGAATTAGTGGTAAAAACAGCAGAACGACTGCCTGATGCTGGGAGCAATTATGAGCCATCTAAGTGAGATGCTTATCAGTGGCTGAAGCTTTTAGAGCTCTCACTATATACAGTTGTGAGGAACTTGCTCTTGAGCTGCAGTTACTTTAATTAAAGTGTATGGGGTTGGTCAGAAGTAATTATCCTGTTTGGAGAAGAGACAGAAAAAAACCACCTCAACAATTCTGGGTGGCAATAGATTTTAGAAACAGCTTTGCCAATTCTTGTTGTATGTGTGCACTTCCCATAAAGGGATCAGGCTGAGATGGGTTAGACTTATTGGTGGTTGTTACCTAATGGCAAACAATGGGAGGCACACAGGGTTTATTATAACCCAAGTCACCGTGTCTGGCAGGCAACCTGGCTCAGGGCTCCAAACTGCCAGGATGTGCGGTCTTCTAGAGTGCAGGCAAACACTCAGAAGTTTTTGTGTCTCTAGATAGTGAGCATATAAAGCGTCCACAAATGGTACTTTATTAATTAAATTACTATTTGAAACATAAATGAACTAGCACCTCTCCTTTTTATGCCTTCCATTCACGGAGTTTCATTACCTTTTAAAGACAATCACTCTGTTCCTAGAAAAACAAAACCAAAACAAACTAACAAAAGGACTCCTAGCAATTATCTTCACTAACCTAGTGAGGGGCTTGATGGGAGGTCTAGGCAGATAATCAGTGCTTTAGAAGAACCTGAAATGCATTTCAGTCTCTGGACTTGACACAGGGCTCCCACAGTTTAGTCCTATGTGCAAGCTGCAGCCCTTCCAAAGCTCCAAAAACAAATGAGCAACAGAGTAGTGTGCACAAATGTTCCCAGGGCTGTGCGTAGTCTTTACTTGTGTTTCTCTAGCTCGAGATGGCCCTGGAACTCCACCTGGGTAGGTCTCCAGCTTCTCTGTCCCATGACATCGACTCACATTCCTCAGAAATGTCCAAAGAGACAACCAGAAACGGAACTCTTAAGACTTTTGAGGACTTTTGGGGCGCCTGGGTGGCGCAGTCGGTTAAGCGTCCGACTTCAGCCAGGTCACGATCTTGCGGTCCGTGAGTTCGAGTTCTGCGTCGGGCTCTGGGCTGATGGCTCAGAGCCTGGAGCCTGTTTCTGATTCTGTGTCTCCCTGTCTCTCTGCCCCTCCCCCGTTCATGCTCTGTCTCTCTCTGTCCCAAAAATAAATAAACGTTGAAAAAAAAAATAAATAAAAAAAAAAGACTTTTGAGGACTTTTAAGCATATTCTCTGCCTGATTAGCCTGCCCCCCAACAGCAACTTCCAGCTAATTGTTCTTTACGAGGATATCATCCACAAGGCCAGAAAGATGGACTGTGTGAATTATAAGAAAATATCAGAAGAAAACTTGGGTGACTTTTGCTTTTTTAGGTCCTACTTTCCCTCCTATTACATACACTATTTCATTCTACCAGGGCTCTTACCATATAGAGGACAGTAAATAAAGATTATCATGAATTTGATCAAATGCTTCAGTGCCTCCTCCTCTGGCCTATGAATGCACTCATTACAAATCAGCTGAATGGCTCATTGATTTGCCAGGAGGACAAGCAGACATACCCAATCGTTCAGCCAAGCGAATGTAGACTGGGTCCACCCGACGCATGGTTTTCACCAGATCTTTTCTGCGGAATTTGATTTCTACTGTCCCTTCTGGCTCCAGAACTGATCCCCTGGATCAGAGAGAAAGAAAACGAAACAGAAATAGAGGCACTTTAAAGGAAGGAGACAACTGAACGAGGCTGGTTACGATTTGCAGACCAGGAAATAGCTTCATTATGGTTTTGGCCACCCATGGCTCACAGGAGTAACCCCAGGGAGAGGCAGGCATCAAAAAGTGTCTAAGTGGGCTGTGAGAAAGGCCTGGCAAAAAGCAATTAAAATAATTCTCATTACCACACCAGTCTACTTCCATCTCAAAAGAGGAATATAGATTCCACCATCTACAGCCGATAAGGGTAGCAGGAATCACATTATTTTCCAGGAGGGGGAAGAAAAAAAAAAGATGATGTAGGCACCGTGGCAGGGGACCAGCCTCCAGCACTTAGGCTGTGCGATGAGAGGTCGATGCTGATCGGTCCCACGCACAGCTGTTAGTCTGCTGGCAGGATGACACACTGGGCTGGGCCAAGCAGGAAAGAAAACATTCTGCCTACTGCTATGGAGAGGTCTCAGGGTTATTACTAGTGCATACTAATTTTGTTCTATTACTAGGAACGTTATCCTATACAACTTAAAAAAAAAAAAGCTTTTCAATTGAAAAAAATTACAGCTACTACTTAGTACATACATGGCACTGTTCCAAGTGCTTACACATGAATCTTCACAGCAGTCCTATACCCAGTCTACACCCTCTATGAGGGAAGTTACTATTATCTCTCATTTTACAGATGAGGAAACTAAGGTACAGGGCGTTAAGAGACTTGTCCGAGCCTAACAAGTGACAGCGCTGCATCTGAAACCCGGTGGTCTTGCTCCACAGTCTGCAGAGGAACTGTCTGTGATCTGGTATCAGATCAGGGGCTAGATTTGGATTTAAAAATAATAAATCCCTGGGTGTAGACTGCTAGCTGAGTGATTTGATAAAACTACTGGACTCTCCCAAGCAGCATTTGAAGCAGGAGGCTAAAATTTTTGCAGAAACAGAGAAGCAGGTATTCAAGTAAAATGATCAGATGCAGGAAGTGGCACGGAAAATGTCAAAGAAATACAATGTGAAATTTCCCTATTTTGGAAAGGGCTGAAAACTGATTGTGAAAGGAAGCTGGATGTGGTCTGTTGTACTTAAGTAGTTTCAAGGACCACCTCTTGACAAAGGTCTGGGACTTTTTCTTTTGCAGTCCTTTGGATGCTGTAAACACTGTTCTCCAAGTGTCCTAGAGTGTCAGAGTGCGACACTGGACTCTGAGGGAGCAGCTTCGGTTTGGAATCACAGAAGGCAGGTGCTATGGTACACCTCAGTGACGACCAGCTTGTTCCACAGACAAGCAGTTCAGGAGGAGTAAAACTGCTTCAAGTTGCTCGCCAGTCAGTTAAGGCTTCAGAACTCCAGACTAACACTTTAGTCCTTCTACACCAACTTGCTTTCAGTTCCATCTGCCCCATATCTAAGAAAGAGACAGTAATAGGCCTATCTGAAACACAAACAGAGGAGACAATCTCTCTGAGTCTGGGGATATGTGGGATAGAGGATTTCTTGGTAAAAGAATCTGGGGTGGGGGACCACACTGGGAAAGCCTGACCCCCACCTCCTTTCTTTCTCATCCCAGCAGACACTATTTAGGAAATCTATTTTTCTGACCTTGTAGCCCTCTGGAAATAGAGATTCAAATAAAGTTCTCTGGTTATAATGTTCTCCAGGAGGAAACCAACAGCTAGAGGACCTTCAGAGGCAGTGAATGGAAAAAAAGAAGAAATGCTACCTGCTTTCTCGGTCAGCGTACATCTCCATGTGCCGGGGGTTGATGGTGGGGTCAATCACAACCCAGGAGCCACCCCGGAGCTCAGCTTGAGGAGGAATGTAAACCAGCACAGGCTGGGAGCACTCCCGTAAGCTATCCACGATGTAAGCACCAAACTTCAGCACCTGGTCGTACATATCTATAGAGGAGACAAATCAGAAATCATGAAACAATGCTTCCAAACATCGTTCACATCATGGTATACACAGAAAACAATATTTATATCGTGAGCTGTGCCTCCATGAGGAGGCTGCTCAGATCAGAGGTGACAGGTCTGGGGGTTCAGCCACCCTAGGTCCTGTCTGGCCACCCTGAAAATTGAAAGGATGGGGATTTCCACCTGTAATGCTATTCAAGACTCTACAGGATCTTCAAAAACACAAGAGAAGTGCAGTCTTTCATAAGACAGTGTGCAAGCCCTATGGATTGCATATCCATTTTATAGCCTTTCTGAATTGCCAGATTCTGGTTTCATTATATTAATTCACACTTGCTCTACAGACACTATTTTTCATGTCAATATGTGATCTCTCTCACTACATTAAGTTTTCTGAAGGAAGGAACTATTCAAGCTCTTTTCAAGTCTCCTCATGATACTTAGAATATGATAAGCTCTTAAAAGGTATAGCTAATGGAAATGGAGCCTTCAAAATTTTTATCTTCAAAATGGCATCTTTCCTCTTGGTATCCCCAGTGTCTTGTCCAGTGCCTGGAACATAGTGCTCAGAGTAAGTATCTGCTGAATGAATGGGTGAGCACATACGCACTTTGGAAAGAACATAACAAGAAAGAAAAACAAGTTAATTCTTTAACAGTTCCATTTTTACCAGGGCATCAATATGAGAAAACATTTAAAATGCATACGTATTTACTGGAAACATCACACAGCCACATAAAAAGAAGAGCTACCTCTTCATTTTGCTAAAGAGTACACTTTGTAATCCCCCACAAGGCTAGGAGCAACCTGAAGAAAAGGCACCCTGGTGCATAAATAGAGTCCTTGGAAAGTAGGATCAGTTATTATTTATTTCCCAACAATTTATGGACTTCTTCCCATTTCCCAGCTCACTGAAGTCTGTGCATGTCTAAAGTCTTAGGTTTATGATTCCAGATGTTTAATGAGCACTTCAGCGGAACCTCAATGGATCCTTTCTAAACACCAAATAACAGGTTCAACTGAGTTCAAACTTTCCTATCAAAGCAAGGATCTCAATTTGGAATAAATCAATTCTGGAAATCCAGAGCAAAAAAGCATTTTTCAGAAAGTTAAGAGCAAATCCAAATAGAAATTGCTTTCATTGTAGTTACTGGCAAATTAAACTGCCACCTTCTCCAAAGTAAAAATGGCTCTCTCTATACAAACCATCAGTGAGCACAGTTAACTGCAAAGTATATGCCTCTCTCCATTGCCCAACCTGGCTGCTCTGTGAAGACTTCAGAAACTCCAGAAATTTAGAAGTTGCTCCGGGAAAAACTCCCTACCCTATGAGGAATGTGTATGGTCATATACTCTGTATATATGATCAGAGCAAAGACATTTATCCCTTTGGGAGGAAAGCAAAGACCAAAAAAATTTACTGCTAATTACACAACTGCTGTATGAAGAGCAGGGAATAAAGGACTTTAAGCGCTTTACGCTAATTCTGTGGTTATGAAAATAATTGCTCAGTTCAAATTATTTTAACTAAATTAATTCTTTAGTGGATATTTCAACCAGTGCTACATAATAAAATAATTGTGTAATTAGCAGTACATTTTTCAGTGCTGCCAAGAGTACAGTCTCAGCCTCAGAACAAGTAACAGAAAGGAGTAGCCCTCAGTGGTGTCATGCACAGAGAAGAAATGGAAGACATGGATAGAAGGAGAAAGTAAAACAATAGAAAAAAAGCACACAAAAGAAAGAGGAAAAAGTAAGTTAGAAGTAAACGAAGACAGTGTCCAGCCTTCTCACTCACTTCTGTTTCTTAAAGATACACCCACATCAAAATCTGTCTGTACCATCTATGATTAACAGACCCAGCCCCTTGAAAGGACTTTATTTAAAATGCACGCCCATTTATTTAATTTTTTAAACTCAAGTTCATATGGGATGCCTGGGTGGCTCAGTCGATTGAGCATCTGACTTTGGCTCAGGTCATGATCTCACAGTTTGTGAGTTTGAGCCCCGCACTGGGCTCTTGTGCTGACAGCTTGGAACCTGGAGCCTGCTTTGGATTCTGCCCCTCCCGTGCTCACACTCTGTCTCTGTCTCTGTCTCTGTCTCAAAAATAAAACATAATTTAAAAAAACATTTAAAAAGATACCCTCGAGTTCATATATGCAAGTAGTTTGGGATGAAGCTGAGTGTGCATGTTTTACTTTCTGAAATGAACTTTAGTCCCTCTTTTTCATCATCATGGCTAGTTTACTGCATATCAGGCAGCATGATTTCATACACACACACACACACACACACACACAAATGAATCACTTAATTATGAACCATGTTCTTCTAACCCAAGTTATAGATGAGTAAACTGAGGCTTAGTTAAATAAGTGAATAAGTGGCAGAGTATGAGACTCGAACCCAGATCTTTTTGATTCTTGAAGTCCACTTTCTGTGACCTCATTCTTACTGGAAGGAAAGAGCGGGAGGCCAAGGCTGCTTTCTAGCATCTGATACAATGATTGACTAAAATAAAAACCAGAAAAGAGACTGAAATAAAATGACTGAATATTTTTAAATTTTGCCTGGACTTTTTGTATGTTCATAAAAGTAAGAAATTGTATTGATGACACTACACAGCTATGTGAAGGGCTTGGATCTGACTGCCAAGCAATTACCTTCAGGCCCCATGACTGGGAGTAGAAAAGGGGCCCCAGGCTTCATTAAAGCTGACAGGCTCAGGACCAAAAACAATGCCTCCATCTAACCTGGAACACCAACAAACCCACAATCCAACCATCAGAACACCCAAAAAACAACAAAAGGCTATTAAAATATAAACTGACACACACACAAAACAAACTCTACAAACAACACGCTTGCACTGAATCACAGCAGCCCCAAACCGTACATTCTGAAGGGCACGCTGAAGCGTGTGGCCATAGTCTGATACATATTTGTATGAAATCTCTTCCTATTTGAGACAGAGCAAAAGCATAGCCAAGTGTAGCAGGGGAGAGTGTATTCCCAAGGCTTTAGGTGAGAAATCAGTCTAGGGAATTGTAAAGCTATGCGTATGCTGACTGTCAATTCTCAGGCCATGGGAAAAGCAACTAAGAATGGACAATACTGATAGGTTCTTCAGTGGAGAGGCGGGGGCTTGGTACTTTCTAAGCATTGTGAGCAAAGCACATCTGCATACAATCACAGAGCCTTTCTGGTGCGTTCTCAGCAACCAAGCACCAACCCTGCCCGGGGCCTTCATTGTTATACAACATGGATAAACTGTGGCAGCCACATGTACCAAACAAGGGAGCAGGGTGGTAGAGTTTTTCCACAGTGCCCCATACTCTTGAAACTGGAACAGATCTTATTGGCTTGGGGCGAGATTATCTGTTAGAAGCTGAAGGTAAACATTAGGCATACACAAGCTGCATACACATAATGTCAGTTCATTATGGCCGGCTGACACAGTCTTTCAACATCCAAGTAATCAGAGACTTTAAAATAGACTTTCATTCCGGTTAAAGTTTTCAATAAATGTTTTTTTATTGTTATTTATAACCTGTCCCAGGAAAAAATAATAAGTATAACATGAAAAGCCAACTGAGAGTGACCCTGTAGCACCAGCAGTGAGGCAGCTTAATATCACTGGGATTTGCATCCTATCAAGCTATTCATGCTGAGGCTGGGACCCTGGTGCTAATTTCTAGTAAATTTCACGCTTGATGTCTCCCTGTTGTGGGTCATTGCCGGTTCGCCTAAATAAACTGCTTCCAAATGGCTCTTCCATCTAAATATTCAGCCAGTTTTTATAATTTAATTTTGCATTATGCTGAATAGCCTTCCGGCCAGATAGAACTCATTGGAAAAAAAGCACCAATACCATCTTGACATACTTTTATTTATTTATTTATATTTTTACTGCTCGAATTAGACCTCCTAGGCTGACTAGTAAAGAGTTTTTTTTTCTCTCCACTAATGTCAATTTTCAGCATAGCAAGAGCTGTCTCTAATCTTTTCCTACTCATTACACACAATTTTGGAGTCATTTTACCCACAGTGCAGTCGGCTCCTGGCTGTGTGTTTGTGTGCACTGAGGGATGGCATAATTGTTTATTTTCCCTCCCTGCATAATCCCCAGCCAGTATTGAAACCAAAACTGCAAACATCTCCCCAAGGGATATGGAATGACTCTCAGCTTAGGTCCCTTTACATGAGATAATATGTAGAAAACATCCTGACCTGTATGTAAATATGGAAGGCAATGTTCTTCCCCTTCCTACATTTACACTGATCTCTATCTTCCCCAAAGCTTATTTATCTTAAGTGATAATGGATACAGCAGCACCAAAACTCTGAAGACAGAACGGGCCCTGGCCTGTATCAGACCAGTAACTCATTTTTGACCAGAGGCAGGGGGGAGAGGCGGATGGGGGAAGTTATTGTTTAATGGGTACAGAATTTGTGTCAAGGATAATGAAAAGGTTTGGGGTATATTTAGTGCTGATTGTTACATAACATGTGAATATATTTAATGCCACTGAATAGTACACTTACAGATGGTTAAAATGATAAACATTATGTTATATGTACTTTCCTGCAATATGAAAAAAAATAACTCCTATCTGACCACTTGAAGTTTCTTATCACAGTGACCAAGGACAACTTCAAAGCAGAAGACAGGCAGGTGGCTAAGAACTTTCTCAGGAACCTACACAGTCTATTCCAGGGGATGTTCTGGTAGACCTGGTTTGGTCCTAGGCTCTAAACTCAGCCAACTGTGCTGGAGGAAGTCAGACAGATCTGTGTTCCTCTCCCAGCTCTGTCATTCTTCAGCTAAATGATCTTGGGAAATTTACTTAACCTAAGTCTCAATTTATGTAAAAGGCAGATAAATACTACAGCCTACCCCTCAAAAGTGCTTGTTGTGACGATTATGTAAGACAGTGCACATAAAATGGTTAGCACGGTTTCTGGCAAAAGGAGCTCAATGACTCCTAATTGTTGTTGCTTTTATTGTTACAGGGCTGGCAGCCAACCTGGGCCTAAGCCACATGCAGTAGAACTGAAGCTTTTCCTACAAGCAGCAAGCTGTTGAACTCTGAACTCCTTAGGACAAAAGAGCCAGGCTGACTTACTCCTAAGGAAGGTCAGGAAGAGTGAATTCTCAGTGGCCCTCGGGAAGAGAGATAACTAAGGAGTACCAGCATTGCATTCTCTCCTCTAAGTCTTAATGCAAATTGTATAGCCAAGAAATGTGGGATAAAGTGAAGCTGGATGCTAAATAAACCTCATATAAAGGAATGAAAGGAGTCTCAGGCTCCTCCCCCAGAGAAAAACACTTCAGCATAGTATCATACTCTTTTGAACACTGTAGTATTTTCTTTATACTTTGTGGCTTTATCATTTTGCCTCAGACATTTTTCTCGACTCCTTGAGGCAGTGTCTCTTTCTGACTCAGTTTTGTTTTCTCGGAAGCAGCTAGCATAGTTCCTTGCACGTAGGAACTCAATTAACAATGTCCAGGATTGACTTGTTGAACCTACACTTTCAGTATCTCACGGCATTTCCACTGATTTATTATCTTTGTCACAAAATTCACCTGAGAGTCTATCAAAGTATAAAAACATTAATTTGAATGTATAGTCCAAGTCTCCCCCAAGAAAAGTGCAAAATGTGGTAGATTTCCAGCAAATATGGGCAAAGGGAAACTTTACAAAAAGAAAAACCACACTAGTCTTTTACACTTTGCCAGGGAAGCCTGGCTGTACAGGGCTTTTCCTAGCCAGGTGAAGGGAAAGTTTTTGGCACAAAGCTCTAATCTCTCTCCATACACAGCTGATAACCTATAAAAGGGCTAACTTCCTCAGGTTTTTCCTCCTTCAGAGCCAAAGATGCTCCTGTGCTAAGCTATTTCTGGGTTCATTCTTTCGCATTTGATATGTCCGTATCTCTGACCACTCTACTCTAGCATTGCCAACCCCTCCCTCCTTCCATTCCCCTCACTCATTCTACTGCTACAGAACCCAGACATCTCCCCCCATGAATGAAGTTACACTCATCAGTGTACTCATCCCCTCCTGGTATGTAGTCTCTGGCCTCAGCATGGCCATGAATCTCTGGCCGCTGGAGAGACAGCTTCGCTGCTCTACGAGGTAGAAGGTGTTACCTTTGGCTCTCCTGAACAATCCACAGTAGCTGTGCACAGGGAGGATTCTCAGTAAATGGTGATACTAGCTGCTGAGATCACTAAGCAATTCCCATAGCACAGAACAGAGCCTGTATAATAATGTTCTAATATGCTGGAGCCATAGGCCCAGGGCTGTTGTTGGATAAGAATGAAATACATCACAAATTACCACAAAGAACAGCCTCTGGTACAGAATTTGTTCGTTTTCTTCTGGTGAAGGCTAATTTCAGTATCTACCCTGGTCATTATAGAGTGTTAGAGCATAACATCAACAAAAAGTGCTCAGAAAAGAGGGACAGAGACTAGCACAATCACATTTCCCCAGGACCATCAGAACAGTCATCATTCATCCGGGAAAGCTAAATCCACAACAGCAGCCCGTCTAGAGAACACTAGTAGACGGTTCTGAAATTTTGTATGGAATTGTAAAACATTCAGAATTTTCCCACTCAAGCTGCAACTCAGAAGATATATTTCAGAGGAAGTATGATCCCCCAAAAGCCTAGGGTGATAGTTGTCAGGAAACCCATTGGCTCTGCCCATTATAAACCCTCCTCTGTGCTGTGAGGTTCTGGGGAATCAGTTTATGCCCCTCCAGCCCAGAGCCAAGCCAATCACCTTTCATCCCACCGGAGAAGCCTCTCCAGTTGGCAAAGACCATCAGAGGTAGCCCTTCGCGGTTGAAGTCCTTGATAGCCTGATAGGTCTTAAACGCAGAATCTGGAAACCAAACCTGGCCAGCCTGCTGGATTATCTATTGGGGAAAGTCAAAGACGAAGACACAATTAACAATGGAGCTTGAGGGGAAGTCTCTCCAAGGTGAACAAAGTTTTACTGGTTTACTTTAAAAACTCAACGAAACCAAACACACAAAAACTGTTGTTCATCAAGAGGATCATCTTTTGGGGTTCCTGGGTGGCTCAGCTGGTTAAGTGTCCGACTCTTGATTTCAGCTTGGGTCATGATCTTACAATTTTCGTGGGTTTGAGCTCTGTGTTGACAGTGTGGAGCCTGCTTGGTATTCTCTCGCTACCTCTCTCTCTGCCCCTCCCCCAATCACGTGATCGCTCTCTCGCTCTCTCTCAAAATAAATAAATAAAACTCAAAAAAAAAAAAAAAAAAAGGATCATCTTTGAAGTAAAAAAGAAGAAAGGATCCTGGATCTTTGACTTTGTCAAATTCTCCTCTTTTTAATTCCTGAGTACACTACCACTCCTCAGTTGGAAGAAGGAAACTTTACTGCTTCTAATGGATGAATGCAGTCTTGGGAATCCTCATTCTAGGTTTCCAGAAAGCAACTGTACATGGCTCAACTACACCAGTCCTCAAAGCAAGCTAACGGTACATAGTCTACACTCCTCTCACTTCTGTGCTTAGTACAGCTTTCTCCATACTGGAGTTGATCAGCAAACATTTGACGTGACACTGCTGAGTAACCTCGTCCCTAGTTTCCCCCACCCTCATTTTCTGGATCTTATCAGGATGTAATCTACCCTTTAAAAAAAGTAGATGGGTGGCAGTGTTCACCTCTGGCGTTAGGGCAGACTTCTTATCCATGTGTGTGTTCAGAGAATCTGGGACCAAAGAGCCCTCAGCTGCAATGAATCTAGACTGTTTTCTAGCATCAACAAGACCATTGTAAAGGCCCAAGTAATTTTTCAGGTAGATTGCAATCCATTTAGAGTCACCTTAAAAGTGAGCACGTGATGGTCTGAAATTACTCAAGGATGCTGACTACCATTCCCTCCCAAATTGGTGGTGTGCAATGCCCCCAATATATCCACAGGCTCTGCAGAAGGGAAATCCAGCTCCAAGCACAGTAGCACAGGGTACTTGAGGTCACCTACCTTGGCTTCAGAATCCAGGTTTGCAGGGTCGGCTGGGATACTTAGTTCCACTGTTCGGGTTTCTACAGCAACTACTCCTACAGGTATTCCTCCTAGCCTGATAAAAAATGACCCAAATAAGAATCTGATATATGTAAACAGTACAGCTAGTCATTTATTTTCCAGCCCCACATCACAATATCACGGTGGGGGCACTGGAGACTGCAAATACAGAGAACAGAGGGAAATCTGACGCTTCTAGGGGTGAAATGTGAGACTGGATTTGATAAATACTATACATTTTTATAAATCCAGGGGAGCCTCCCCTCAGAATCACTTCTATTCTCCACATGATAAATTCAAACCAAGGGTTGTACTAGGGGAGCCTCAGGAGTTACACTCAACAGTCTAGATGTGTGTGTGCGCATATATGCACACATGCACACACCTATCTCTGTGGATGCCAAATGAAATTTCTCAGATCACTCTAGAGCATTGCTTTGGTGAAGACAGAGAGAAAAGGTCTGAAAGGTAGGAGGCACCCGAGAATTTAAGCTGGCGTTGCTGGAATAGAGCTGTCATTTCTATGGAGTACTAATACTGTGGTTCTGGATAAGATTATTTGAGAGTATAGTTGGTCTTACACTGAGTATATGAATGGGAAATGTGTAGGTGTTTATGGAGATGATGAAAAGCAGTGCCAAGGGTGCAGAGGTGGTTAAATAAGCCCTTAGCTTTCTATTTCATTGGAAGAGAGCAGGGGAACAGGGATAGCTTGCAGTAGTAATCTTGGTGAAATAGGTGATCTATATTAAAAGTATACATTTAATCTCCAACATATGTTAATTTAAAAAAACTCTCCAGGAAAAGGCTCTGCATCTATGCTCCATGATACCCTCCTAACTTGGTCCTCAGAAAGATTTCCTGATAAAAATCAGGAAGAAAGAGAAGAGGGGGATGGTGGTTGCTGTAAGGTACAGCGTGAGTGCTTACTCTGGAAAATGTGATTCAGGCTGCACTTTCTCAGCTGCGTTCCTTGGGGCTAGGGCTGGGATGGGTTATAGTCTCTCATTCCCCACAGCATCTCCATAACAAACTTTTCCATGAAGGATAGTCTTACACTGGCTACTGGAAATGGATTCTTGTCATCACAAGAGGCCTGACAGGGGCCTGAGTGGGGACCACCCACCCCCTTGTCACTTGCCTGCATTGAATCAGAATCAAAAGCCCTCTAGACAACCAGACAACGAGCAGGAGGTACACAGGAGGGTTTAGAAATATTTCTGTTCACAATGATTAACAATCCAACTGGAAACTTGTAATTGCAAAAGCCACCCTAAATCGGTAACTTATAACTTATATATTAGGGCCCATGTGACCTAATAAAGAACATCTTTATCCGAGTATTACAGTTATTTATTGAACTTGAAAACAGCTCAGAACAACTTCTGTTTTCTATTATACTTCATATAAATTTTATCAGGCTAGCACATGAAGATGCTACATCTTGTTTTATAGTGTGTCCCTGGACAAGGTGCCATGGAATAATAAAAGACAATTTACAGCCAATAGCACACATATTCCAAACATACATACCAAAGATGAGTTTTGGCAGCACTTACAGTAACAATCCCAGAAGAATACATTTATATTTATTTCTTGAAATACCATTGCTTTTGAAAGAAGCTAGCTCCATTTGTGTTTTATATACTTGTGAGCATGTGTATGTGTTTGGAGTAAGAAGCCCAGAACTCATCAGACGGAAAGAAAGGAAGAAGTCAGAGTGGGTGTTGCAATAAACAATGGCAGAGCTAACTAAAGCCAAGCTTGACTGATCTTGCTCACAGAACAATCCTTATTCTTCCAATCATAAGTGTAAAGCATTTTCCTGTTTCCCATGGGAGGATCTTAAAGACCTAAACAAAGGTTTCACTTTCTGAGGCTTAAAATCTGTCATGATTTTTACAGACAAAAAACTGAAGCAGAATAGGTAACAAATTTTCAAAAAAGTTGGTCTGTGATATAAGGACCCTCCATAACAAACCAATAGACTCTGGTAGGAGGGTTCTATCTCCAGTGTACCCCCACCCCCCATGGAATTTTACCAGGCACAAAGAATAGTTCTCACTGGGACCCGGAGGCCCGTGGTGAGGTAGAAGACCTGAGACGTGAGAGAAAATGGGAGCTAGCCCCTGTGAGTTTCAGTCTGGGCTAACTCCAGGCCTGACTCTTATTCAGAGTCACAGTGGAAGACCCTGTCTGTTGGATCTGCCATCTGATGGCTCCTTGTCATTGGCAGCATAAGACGTGCTGACCTGCTGTACTGAGAGAACCATGAAGCCTAGAATTATTTTCAAGGCTAGAATCTAAATCTCAACCCAATGTGGCATGTTTGAGAATCTTGAGCAGGTGCCACTTTTCACCAAGATAAGGAAAACTGATTGCCCCCGAGAGGAAGGTGAGTTCCAGATGTGGGTCCCTGGGGCAGCATGTCTCCGCAGTGCAGAACGAGATTAGGATCAGCCTTGGCAGGTGCTCGTTATAGCGAGCGCTACAGATGATTTCGTGCAGGGCTTGCTGTTGAGTGAAGCACTTCTTAGAGGGGGTATTAAAATTTAATAGAAACTTCAATTTCCCATTTGAAAAATATAGGTAGTCCAGCAATCTATCCCAGTTTATTTTACTAATTCCTATTTCAGGCAAACTTTTTTATTTTATTTATTTTATTTTTTTGCAATTCAAATCTGATGATAAACCAATATAGTATGTTTGTTACTTAAATAATCTCACTGCCAGGAAGGGACTTCTTCTAGGTTACATAGATCTTTTGAGTTACATGGAAAGGTAGATGAGTCTGATTCATTTATCACCTGCCTCTGAAAGAAAATGGTCTTTGGGGAAGGGGAAGGTCATTGGTGGGCTATGGCTATTGTATTTGGGCTTTACAGCCCTCAGAGAGCTTTTCTTTCAGCATTATAAAAAGGAAGTGTCAAAACCAGACTTCAGATTAAACGCATCATTGGAGTGACACAGTAAATGACTACTGGGAACCAGCACTTCAGTTATGCTGCCTTGGTTGGGCATGACTATAATCCAATATTCTTCGGAAGTTTAGACAAAGAGAGCATTATTGGTAAAACAAAACAAAACAAACCTATATAGTTATAGCCCTTTCCTCTCTTGGTTTTAGTTGGGAGGAAGAAGAGCTTCCAAAACAAAAGGGCTCTTACCTGGCTCTGCCAACCACCACAGTCTGTGCCCAGGGTTGCATGATTTCAGAGAAAGATCCATAGTCAAAGAATCCACTCAACCACTGACCTTTCTGGGCTACAGAAGGGAAAGAAAGAGAACAAAGGGAGAATAAAGATCATCAATCCGCTGAAAATGCACTGGAACTGGCAAATTTAAGGTTGGATTTGGGGGATTTTTTTGGGGAGTTTGTTGTTGTTTTTAACCATATTATAATAGATGCACGCATTAGGCAGCTGAATGTTCATCTGCCTTCAGATATCATCTCCTATTTCATTTGCTAGTCTGCATAAAAAGAATCATTTATCAGCAAAAGCATCATTTATTGTTAAACGATGGGGTTCAGCTAGCAGAGTTTGCATGCTTTTAAATAAATAACTTGGCTTTTTTCAAAACACCACAAACATTTGTCAAAAGGCAGCCAAGTCATTAAAATGTTTTCAAAATGTCTATTTCTATTTTAAAACTTAGCTTACAATTTTGTTTGATTCCACTGACTTTTTTGTAATGGAAAGCTGAAGACAGCCAATGATAAGTATTAATGATCAGATGAGGACCCAAATGTGGGAAAGGAAAAGGGGAATGGCTTCTTTGCTAGAAAAGCAGCAAGATACATGATACATCCCCTTTACTTACAGCTGACAAACTATAATCTTTCTCTAAGGAAGGGCCATGCCCACATACTCTTGACACGTAGCAAAAATGTAACGGTTAAGATGCATACACTTAATGTCATTAACCACCCTTGCACATAGAATTTCCTTACTGGCAAGACATGTAACTTTTGACATCTCAGGTTAAGAAAAAAACTTTTGTTCCACAGGTATCCGTGTTTGACCAAGGCCCCATAAAAGCTTCTGCAAATAACAGTTTCCTAGCTTGCCCCTCAGCTCACGGTTTCTCAGTGATCCTTCTAATTTGAACAAGGCCCTCCGCCCCCTAAAAACCCAAGTCCAAAACCAATTAAAAGTGGAGATCCGAGCAAGCTAACCTCTGCTGACTTAAACAGGATGGAGAGTGTTTTATCAAGACTAAATTTGTAATTACTGTGTTCTACATTCCTTGCCTCTATGGCCCCAGTGTAAAATGTGATCATCCATTTCAAAATTATCTCTCTATCGTGAGCCCAAAGCCGATCGTTTAGATTCTGGTCTCGTGTTGGGCGTCAGTTTGAAGAATATCACAGCACTATCTCCTCTAATAAATGACTTTAACTTTTCACCTAGAAGATATCTGCTTTAACTTATCACAGGGAATCATCTGCTTTCTTTAACGCTTCCACTAAATTAAAATCTGAAGTCACTCGATTTGGGAGCGAGTGTTAGCTGCACATAGACAGCAGGATGAATTACTAGGGAGACGATGAAAAAATATTATCCAAAAAACAGAAAACTTAGTTTATCACAAATTTCATTTTATTCTGTGGATTTCATTAATAATGGCCAGGATAATGCCCACCTACATACACACACATCTGTCCACCCCATGAAAGAGGGCTCAAATTTTGATGAAGATTCTAAATGAAACTTCTAAGTGTATCAGGATACTGAAATTTTAACTTTGTATGCTTGGATCATTTTATGATTCTTACTTCAATAATAATGATTTGGAACTATAAAATTCATCAAAATGGAAAGACTTTCTTTTTTAAAAAATTTCCCACCTTGTATTTTGACTGGGGGGGGGGGTCACTGGTGGGCCATGGCTGGTGTAGGTGGACTTCACTTCACCCCCACCCCGAAACCTTAAAGAGCAGGTTGTGTTCAGTTCAGATGTAGAACTTATAAGTCAACTAAGATGCCCCTCCCCACCCCCGCCCTGCCACCACCCTCATGATTCCCAGGAGAAGACTCACTGACTCTTGTTCTGAATTCCCCCAGAAAAGTTCTGGATTTTAAGGCTGACAAGATCTTAGAGGTTCATAGTTCTTATCATAATCATGGTACACATATGAGAGGTAGGGAGATTACTATGGTGATTTTTTCTGGCTATGTAGGAAAAACGATTTCATTTTATGAAAAGTAAGAAAAGGTACTGAAGACAACAGGTAAAAATTGAAATTGAAATTCCTCTGGTGATTTTTCTATACTATCTATAGTTGGACTGCAGATTAAGTTCCAATTCCTAAGTAATAGCTGTGTGACCTTGCACAAATCACTTAACTTCTCTGAGCTTTTAAAGTGGTGATCTTTTTTTTTTTTTTTTTTTTTTTTATCTCTGAGAAGTAGAAAGCCTAAAGAAGATAATGTATATGAAAGTGCTTTGCAGTCCCACCTAGCTCACAGTGGGTACCCACAGAGGTTTAGTAAGTCTTCCTTACACAGACCTCTTCTTTTCTTTCAACAAAATCAAAATGACTCTTAAATTTAATGAATTATCTTCTGCATTCCATTCTTCTTTTAGATAATAAGGCTTTCTTTGAAATAGTTGCCATAAACATGCAAAGAAGAACACTTTCTCAAATAACCTGAAAAGCACAGATTCAAAATGTAGTAGGGGGATTTGGGGCCTCACAAAAGAACCACCTGAGAAGTAAGGTTTGTTAAAGCAGCCTAATGAACTGGCAAGTGAGAATGTACATTCACCTTACATGGAGACACCACTGTTTTTCTGGTTTTTTGTTTTGAAGATAGGTAAAATCAGCCACAAGACAGGGATATATGAGATAAACATGGAGGGAGGGCTTGTTCTCACTCAATATATTTATGAAGTCAAGAGTTCTGGACAATCTCTTCATGAATAATGACCTTACAAAATAATCTTACATGAATAACTACAGCAAGTCCCAACTATTACCAATATCATAAGAAAAAAGGGCACAGGCAGGCTGAATGCTCAGAAATAGTGTGCTGACAAGAGTATAGTCATGTTCTACACTGAAGGTCAAATATCTTTTCTAAAACTGATCTGATTAATCTTTGTTTACAGAGATTAGATGGTCGAAGATTCTATGACTTTATTGCTTAGATTTAAAGTCTTTGAACCCATTAAGTAATAAGTGCTTTAATAACAGAATTAACAGAAGAAATGTATTAGTGACTATATTGCTTATGACTCAGAGACTGACTTGTACATCTAATTTCCTTTGTTTCTCATGTGTTCTGGAAGGGTTTTCCACCTTAATCTTTGGAGAGCTGTTTTAAAGATGTGTCTCATTTCCAGACTACTAAAGTAGCTCTGTTTTGTCATGTACTGTTGTGCAGGAATTGGTTAGTGAATAAAAGGAAGATGGATAGCCTGAGGGCCAGGGTACCACAGGACCCTCAAAAAATACATACTTGGGTGAGGACGGCCTGCTAGCATCCATCGAGGATCATAGGGGGCCTTCGTAGGAACAAATTCGATGATTCTATCTATAGGATCCTTGGAGTTCAGGAGAGGTACTAAACTGTGCACATTCTGAAAGGCAGTGGGGAGGAAAGAGCATAGCAATCAGTGAACAATAGGCCTGTAGTACCAGCTCAGCCACAACCATTACAAAGGCAGTAGGGACCACATACGGAATCACACCTATCTGTCCCAGTCATCACTGAGAGGCATCCCAACTGTATGCCAGGCCCTGACCACATACACAGGTCTCAAGTATCATGTAGGAGCCTGGCAAAATGTGGTACATTCTGACTCTTGATTTCAGTGTTTCCATGCTTTAGGGGAAGCTTCCCAGGGGGATGGATGGCTATTGCAAAGGAGAAAACCCACAGTGAGGAAGAGGCCTTGGTATGCTGGGATCTGAGCTCAGACAGGCCATGAAGGCTTCTGTGACTGGAAAACATCAGAAAGGGGCCTATACCAATGAAATCCAAAGGCATTTTAAGGTAGAAACCCAAAGACAGCTGCAAGGAAAAGAGAAACCAACAACTTCCAGAGGAATATTTCATAAAACAATTTCTCCCCCATAAGGAGGAGACCTCAAACACAGAGGCCCTGTAATCCTTGGTGGAGAGGCCTGGTTCTGTGGGCTTTGTCAATGCTGGGTACAAAGGGCTCACCTTAGGCATGTAAGACAGCCAGTGTAGGACAGTGAAAACCCCTTCAAAGTCATCACAAACGATGCTGTGGGTCACCCCATTGTTGTGCATGATCTGGATGCCCCCAAGCTGGTTATTGGAGGTGTATACTTCCCGCCCAAGGACCTAGAGAAACAAGCAAGAGAAAACACATTCATCTTGACAGAAATAAAGGCAAAGTCTATTTTGCGATTCTCACTAAAATGGGTTCTTTTCTCCACAAGACACAGATTCCAGCTTCTGTGGTTCCTTTGTCTTAAAAAGAGAGCTTGGGGCACCTGGGTGGCTCAGTCGGTTGAGCCTCCGACTTTGGCTCAGGTCATGATCTCACAGTTTGTGAGTTCGAGCCCCGTGTTGGGCTCTGTGCTGACAGCTCAGAGCCTGGAGCCTGCTTCAGATTCTGTGTCTCCCCCTCTCTCTGCCCCTCCCCTGCTCATGCTCTGTCTGTCAATGTTAAATAAACGTTAAAAAAAAAAATTAAAAAAAAAAAAGAGAGCTTAGAAAAATCAAAAAGGCTTTTGAACAATCACATACATTGTTGCAACTTAAAAACCAGCAACCCTCTCTCTCTAGCTGCCACAGATAGGTGTAGCATACTTCGACTCAGCTAGAGCCATGGTGGTGGGTGAGGCTGGGACCCTGAAGTGCAGGCTACCTCACTGTGAGCAGACCAGAGGAATTGCTACACGTCTACACAAAGAGGTAACATGCCTGCCTTTTGACAATCTTTATGACAAGTCTCAGTTAAACGCTATGAGGTTTAGGTTCCTAATTTTTTTTAAAGGCTTACTTTTCCCCTTAGATTTGAATTTTGAAGTTGGTCCCCACACACAGCCCTAAAGCTGGCAAAATCCGGAAGCGACCCATGACCCACACACAAACCCTTGAGTCTAAAGTCCTTTTAGTGTGCTGGGTGGAGGGCAGTGATTTATACCCAAGCCCGCCTCTCCTCTGTCTTTCTCTTCCAATGTTCCAGGGAGTACACAAGGCCTCAATCCTTGGTGTATCCCTGAAGGAGTTTAACCCGTGTGAGGCTGAAAGGTACCTGCAACTGGAAACCACAAAGTTTTCCTCAAAGAAGAAGAAAAGGAAGAAAAAAATATGAGTGGACTTGGAAATTGTAGGGTTTCTTTTTCCCTCGAAGACTGGTTAATAATTTCTTTCAGGGAGGGAGGTTTTCTGACCCAGCAATGGAAGCCGGGCAGCCTGATCACTGCAAACTGCCGAGTGGGTAGTAATTGCCAGTCATCTAGGGTAGCCCTGGAGAGCTCTAAACAGTTGTAGAGCGCTTACTGTATTTTACCTTTTCTTTTCCCTCTCCCCTCCTCCTTCAGAAAATAACAACACAAATTTTTCTTCCTTAGTAATAACTTTTACTCATTTTTAGTCTCTGGGAAGATTCTAACAAATGAAAGACCAGCAAATTCTACCTGTATATTCCCATTTTGCCCCTTCTTGTTAGGAGCTTTGAGATGGTCCCTTCCATGCTGGGTCAGCCCCTACATCAAGACGTTGCAAAGGATGAGGAAGTTGGTGACCAAAGTAATCCCCTCAGTATGGCCCAGCTGGCCTCAGACCCATTTAACTTCAGCTAGGAAGGACGAAGAGACTCTCTGAAAGGAATATGGAAAGCAAAATTGTTCTCAGATTACCACCTTCCTTGGTAAGGAAGTGCAGAGAACCAGTGTTTGCAGACAGCCCCGGGCTGAACAACATGCCAGCGACTCCTCTGAAGGAGCCCCAGGAACAGGGGAGACCATATCTGACCACTGGGCTCCCCTCCTCCTCCGTCTTTAATCTCAGCCCAGGCACTGTGGCTCCTTTCTCATTCTCCTGCTGTCTCTTTCCATTTGCCCTCTCTCTGACTGATACACTGATCTCTCGGTCACTCGGCTTTCTGCTCCACTGAGTCCATATTACTAATAACACCTCCGCCACGGCCAGTTTACCTCATGAAGGCAGGAGCACATCATTACAAAATAAACTCATAACTTTGACATTCTAGCAAATACACGCCGTTTGTTATTTTGATGGCTTTAGTCTTTCTAACAGGCAGAGGGCATTACATACCTGTTTCATTTATATCTTTAAATGTGTGCACACATGTACAGTCACACATGCATCAGGAAACAAAACAGAACAAAAAACCAACCCAAAACAAATATCCAAAGCAGTCAGTTGATGGGGGACCCTGGTGGAAGCAAAAATCCTGTCACTCAGGGAGGCCATGCTCTGATGTGGCTCTGGTTTTATGGACGTCATAAACCTGATGGCCCACAACTGGTCCTTCTGGGACAGACCGCCTTTCTGCCAGAAGTCATTCAGTGTGATCAGCAGTATTTTTAATTATTAAAATAAAATTGGAAAGGGGGAAAAGAAATAAAAAGGAGACACTGCACTGACCCTGAGTATCTGATATTCATAATCTATGTCAGGCGCCAAGAACTCCTTGCTGCCTGGAAGACAGCTGGGGCCATTTTATACTCAGAAACGTGGTTTTCTTTCATGGGAAACAGTACTAGTACTTGATAATGTCCATCTGCTTAGAGCCTCAAACTCCTCCCAAATTTGTGGTGAACTGATGAAGAAACAATCTTGGAAAAAGGGACCAAAGCAGACCAAGAGTTGCTCAGCGGTCCAAATACACCTTCCTCACACATCTTTGTCCCTCACTTCAAAAGGGAAGAACATCCAGGACTGGGCTCATCTCGGAGGCTCTGCCACTTGCCCATTCTACTCCATATTCGTATAAATTAATGGGAGACAAACTTGGAAGGAGCAAGAATTTAATCACTTAGCACATCTTCCCTTTACAAGTAATACGCAGCTACTGATGCTTTGGCATTGTTCTCAAAGGCAGTATTTGTACACTTCTCCTATGGATTCAGAAAGAAACCTAACTAGGGCTTACCATAACCAAGGACACTATTTCTGGACTAAAGAAATGTTTGTCGTGAGAGAAAATTCATTTACTTTGGTAATTAAAGGGAAAAATTACAGGATAGACTAACAGAGCATCCAAATGGCTGTGACTGGCCTTATCTTAGGAGATGGGGGTGGGGAGGGAAGGACACACAGAAAGGAAACCTGCTTCACTAATCACAAACAAATGCTAACAATCATAGCTACTTAACAATCGGTGAAGAGAAAGCAGTCCCCTCCAGTTCATCTTCAATGACCGTATGTTTGGAGCATGCACCAGTAGAATGAGTGCGCACACAATAGCTCCTGATTTATAGGGGTCGTTGCTGACTCAAGTGGTTTTAATGATTTTAGAATACTTCACAACAAAAGCTCCAACCAAAGCAGCAGAATCTGGGGTAGGACAAAATCCATTCTGCCTAACTCTGAAATGATCATGCTGGAACAGTTATGCAAACCCTGATCAGTATCTAGGGAGGCAAAGAAACGAGTCCACACAGACAGTACCACTGTTTTATTATTCGGTGTTGCCCGAGCAATATTTCACAGAAAAATCTGGGGCAAACAACCCTCACCAACATAGTATCTTCACAAAGTAGGTGAGCTTCATTCATTAGTTTTCCAGCTCTGACATACACATTTCTATACAAATCAAGCTGCTGGCCATTTTCCATTTCCCAAATTACTTTTCTCACATTTTCTACTGCGTGATACAAATTTTTAATTTCTCTTTCCAACAAGCATCAATAACCATATTTAAACACAGGAGGAGCCATTCAAACAGAGGTGGCTCCTGAGGCCCCATTTTGCTGCCCCCCAAGTTTAGGAGGAGGAGAAGTACCATAAAATATTAGGAACAGGCACCACCTCAGGGTCCCCTGCTGAAGAGTGCCCACACCAACAGAACTAAACAAGGGCTGACTCTGAGAGGAAAGAGAATCTTCATCCACTCAATATAAACTTAAGCTTCATCCCACACTTCATTCACTGAAGCTGGCAGACCTGAGAATTAAGGGCACTGCATAAAAGCCAGTGATTAGCAGAGACACAATTGTTAAAGGCTCCACCAAAGATGCTACACAGCCTTTAGAAATTTTGAGATACATAAGAAGTACAAATGAATGCAGTCATACATACATGCTAAGGCCTCTGCTGCTGTTGCTGCTTATCTAGAGACACCGCAGACAGCTCAGGTTTACCATAGCTGACAGGCAATGAAAACAGTCTAATATACAGCCTGCTCTCTCCCTTAAATCCCTTTTTGGAGATCAAGATAAACACGTTCTTCCTTTCCCCAGTGCTCTAGACATTTGACTGAAGTGGCAGAGCATTGTGAGGTTTTGTGCAAATGAAATCACTATGTAATACTGAATGAGTATAGTATTTACTTGTCAGGATATTTGTCAGCACAGGCATTAAGATTTCCAAGTTTCATAGATGCAACTCAGCTCAATTTTTAGAAACCTGCCCTTGTCCTGATATATACATTATGATGGGGGCCTTTAGACATATAGGCAAATATTTGCAATCATGTGCTGAAGATGTGAATAAGAATGATGCATATCAATGGAATAAAAAATGAAATTTGCTGTTTTCTGAACCCCTTTAGCCAATCTTTCCTCCTTTAAACAATTCTTGGTCCAGGGCAATCTTCTATTTAAAGAAGAAGGGAGTACATAATTCCTCTTGCATCTAAGAATTTAGGCTACACAAACTGAGTCCTTGCTGCAATCCTCCTTCTCATTAGGGTATTTCCATTCTCAAGAGGATCTGAGGAGTTCTGCACATTTCCCAAGCAATCATCACTGGACTTTATTCATGATTCTAGATATTAAAGTCACTCTGTGATCTGTCAGGTTATTGATAAAGGTTTGGCTAAGGCAGAGAGATAAATATGAATGAAAATAAGAGGGAGCAGGAAACAAGTGGTAAAACAGAGACAAAAGAAAGGTGGAAGAATGAGAGAGAGGAAAAGGGAGGAGGAGAAAAGAGGAAGGGAAAGAAAAAAAATGCAATAGCTCATCTACTCATGCTGCTAACACCCTCCTCTCTGACCTGAGAGGACTACATTTTTAAAAGCTGACAAGTAATTCAATCTCCAATTAACAATTTTAAGTGGTGCAGTACATATTACTGTGCAAATGTTTCTCTAGGACTATATCCAAGGGTGAATGGAATTAAGTCTCTAGGGAGACAGAACTGGTGCCTTTGCGACCAAGAATATCTGGGGGTTCCCAAAATATAGCCTCTTAATACACAGACTCAGGGTTACAACTTCTTCTCCCCTCTTCACTGGCGCTTGTCACTGGCAAACTGGAGTGCTGGTTGGCAGCTGGTAGACCAGAGTTGGGGTAGAGAAGGGGCACAGTGACCTATTGCCAGCACAGGATGGGAAAGCCTCTGACCTGAGCCACAGCCAGATTAAAGACCATCCACTACAAGACTAAAAACCGCTCTACAAACAGCAATATTATGAAGTGATCAGGTCTGTGGATGGGTAAATTGGAGTAAAGGGACTGTGCAACGAGAGGAGGGAGAAGGTATTTGGCCCAAAAGAGGCCGAGATACAGGCCACCCAAAACACTGGAAGACCTCTGCTTATGCAGGGGAGAGGAAAACAGAGGAATGAGTTAAATGGCAGAAGGATGACAAGGATTTGAAGGTGGACTATGTGAAGAACAGAAACGCATTTTCAGTGTGACGGGGGTAAGAAGAGCCACACAACAGTTTACTTGTCAAAAGTATGAGAAAAGTATGACCAAAACATAGGCTTCCAGAGTGAAAACTGACTGCCAAAAAGAAATCACTTATCTTAGGAATCCATCAACTGCTCATTTAGCTACAGCCTGGAGGATACTGACAATCAATTACTTCCAAATACAGAAATTTTTGAAAAGTCTAGTTTATTGAAGTATAATTTATATATAGAAAAATCATCCACTTTCAGGAACAGAATTCTATGAATTTTGACAAATACATACGTAACCACCATCAAAATCACCCCAAAATTTCCCTCAAGGGGGTGGGATCAAGATGGTGGAGTAGGAAGATCCTGAGTTCACCTCCTTCCATGGACAAACCAGAACTACAACTACATATAGAACTATCTCTGAAAATGAAGTGAAGACTGGCAGAAAAGATTTCACACAACTAAGAATATACAGAAAAAGCCACACCAAGATGGGTAGGCAGGGCAAGATGTGGTCTAGTCAGGACCTACACCCCTGGTGTGGTGACCCACAAGTGGGAGGGATATCTCCACTGTAAAGGCCTTTCCTGAGGAATGAGGGGTCCAAGTCCCACATGGGCTCCCCAGCTCAAGGGACCTACACCAGGAAGTAGAGCCTCCATAACATGTGGCTTTGGAAACCAGTAGGGCTTACGTACCAGAGAACAGCAGGAAACTGAGACTTCTAAGAGAGTCACTAATTTTAGGGCATGTGCTAGAGGGGCAGATATCTGCTGGAACATTCTCCAGGGAAGGAAGCATTGGCAGGCACCATTTTCTTCACCCCTCTTCTACCTAGTTGGCCTGGTGGTGGTGAGAGACAGTTCTGACACTCTCCATCTTCTGTGCTGGCACTACTCACCACACCCCAGCATTGCCCTGTGGACTCCCCAGCCCCCATCCACCTACCCTGGCAGAGTCCTTCCCAAGTGGCTCCCCCCCCACTGTCACACCAGGGGGTAGTCTCTGCCAACACCAGAGCCCCTCTCCTCCAGTGGCCCCTGTTCCAAGGGGCCAGCCTCACGCACCAGCAAGTCTGCACTAACTGTGGCCCAGCCTCAACAGGAAGGTGTGTGTAGCCCACAGGGGAAACCCTGGGGCGGGGAGGAGGGGGCAGGTACTTGGACTGAGTGACCAGGGTGGTTTTGTGCTACTGGCCCCACAGGACACCCTCTTACATAAAGCCACTTCTTCAAGACTGGGAGATAAAACTGATCTACCTATACACAAAAACAAACAGAGAGTTAAGGAAAATGAGGAGACAAAAGAACAAGTTCCAAATGAAAGAGTAAGACAAAATCTCAGGAGAAGAACTAAATGAAATGGAGATAAGCAATCTACCAAATTAAGAGTTCAGAGTAATGATCATAAAGATGCTCATTAAACTCAGGAAAAGAATGGAAGAACATAGTAAAAACTTTAACAGAGAGATAAAAAACAGAAAAAGGAACAAATGAGAAGTAAAGAATACAATAACTTAAATGAAAAATACACAAGAGGATGAATCAGCAACAGATTAGATAATGCAGAAGAATGGATCAGTGATTTGGAAGACAGTAGTGGAAAACATACAACTAGAACAGCAGAAAGAAAAAAAAATAAAGTTAGTTTAGGGACTTCTGGGACAACATCAAGCATACTAACATTCACATTATAGAGGTCCCAGAAGGAGAAGAAAGGGACAGAAAACCTATTTGAAGAAATAATGGCTGAAAACTTCCCTAGTCTGGGGAAGGAAGCAGACATCCAAGTCCAGGAAACACCAAATAAGATGAACCCAAAGAGACTCACATCAAGACATGTTATAATCAAAATGTCAATAAAGAGGGAATCTTATGGGAAGCAAGAGAAAAACAACCAGTTAAGTACAAGGGAACTCCCATAAGACTATGAGGTGATTTTTTAGCATAAACTTTGCAGGGCAGAGGGAGTGGCATGATATATTCAAAGTGTGAAAGGAAAGGACTTATAATCAAGAGTAGTCCACTCAGCAAGGTTATCACTCAGAATAGGAGGAGAGATAAGGAGTTTCCCAGACAAGCAAAAGGTAAAGGAGTTCATCACCACCAAACCAGTCTTACAAGAAATTTTAAAGGGACTGTTTTATTTTTATTTTTTTTGTTTTTTGTTTTTGTTTTTTAAATAGGCTTCATGCCCAGCATGGAGCTCAATGTGGGACCTGAACTCACAATCCTGAGACCAAAACCTAAGCTGAGATCAAGAGTCGGACACTTAACCAACTGAGCCACCCAGGTGCCAAGGGACTTCTTTTTTTTTAATTTTTTTTTTTTTTTTCAACGTTTTTTATTTATTTTTGGGACAGAGAGAGACAGAGCATGAACGGGGGAGGGGCAGAGAGAGGGGGAGACACAGAATCGGAAGAGGCTCCAGGCTCCGAGCCATCAGCCCAGAGCCTGACGCGGGGCTTGAACTCACGGACCGCGAGATCGTGACCTGGCTGAAGTCGGACGCTTAACCGACTGCGCCACCCAGGCGCCCCCCAAGGGACTTCTTTAAATGGAAAAGAAAAGGCCATAACTAGAAAGAAGAAAATTATGTAAGAAAAAAAAAAAATCTAACTGGTAAAGGTAAACATACGGTAAAGGTAGTGGATCAACTACTTACATAGTATGAAGGTTAAAAGACAAAAGTAGTAAAATCGTCTAGATCTACAGTAATTAGTCAAGAGATACAACCAGAAAACAATCAACAAAATGGCAATAAGTACATGTCTCTCAATAATTACTTGAAACGTAAATCTACTAAATAATCAAAAGACATACAGTGGTTGAATGAATAAAAAAATGACCACCAGGGCACCACGGTGGCTCAGTCAGTTGAATGTCCAACTCTTGATTTCAGCTTAGGTTGTGATCTCATGGTTGTGGGATCGAGTCCCATGTTGGACTCTGCGCTGGGCATGAAGCCTGTTTGGGATTCTCTCTCTCTCCCTCTCTGTCCCTCCCTCTCTCTCTCTCTCTCTGCCCCCCCCCCCCCGACCCATGCGCTCTTTCTCAAAATAAACATTAAAAAAAACAACAAGACTACCTATATGCTGCCTATAAGAGACTCACTTCAGATCTAAATACACACATAGATTGAAAGTGAAAAGGACAGAAAAAGGTATTCCCTGCAAATGGAAATAAAAGAAAGCTGGGGTAGTAATACTTATATTAGACAAGTATTATATTAAAACAAAGATTGTAAGAAGAAACAAAGAAGGGCATTACATAATGATAAAGGGATCAATCCAACAAGAGGATATAACAATTTCAAATATCTATACACCCAACACAAGGGCACAAAAATACACAAAACAAATATTAACAGATATATAGGGAGAAATTGACAGTAATACAATAATAGCAGGGAACTGTAATACCCCACTTACATCAATGGATAGATCACCCAAACAGAAAATCAACAAAGAAACAGTGGCTTTGAATGATACATTATACCAGATGGATAGATGGACAGATGGATGGATGGATATATATATACACGTACAAAATCAGCAGAATACACATTCTTTTGAAATTCATATGGAACATACTCCAAGACAGATCACATGTAAGGCCACAAAACAAGTGTCAATAAATTTAAAAAGACTGAAATCACACCAAGCATCTTTTCTGACCATGATGGTACCAACTAGAAATCAATTACAAGAAGAAAACTGGAAAAAACAGAAACATGTGGAGGATAAACATCATGCTACTGAAAACAAATGAAAATGGAAACACAATGTTCAAAAATCTACAGGATAGAGCAAAAGCAGTTCTAAGGAGAGAAGTTCATAATAATGAAGGCCTAACTACAGTAAACAAAAAAATCTCAGATAAACAACCTAATCTTTCACCTACTGAAACTAGAAAGGACAAACAAAGCCTAAGATTGGTGAAAAGAAGGCAAATAATAAAGATCAGAGTGGAAATAAATGAAATAGACTAAAAAGACAACACAAGTGATCAATGAAACTAAGAGCTGGTTCTTAGAAAAGATAAACAAAATTGATAAACTGTTAGCCAGACTCAACAAGAAAAAAAGAGAGAGGGCCCAAATAAAAATGAAAATGAAAGAGAAGTTACAACCAAAACTGACTCTTGGTATTGGTTTGTGAGATCAACCCCCGTGACGGGCTCTGCATGGACAGCACAGAGCCTGCTTGGGATTCTGAGGCACACTCTCACTTGTGCTAAGTAAATAAACTTAAAAAAAATCTGAACAGGCCAAATCCTATTAATTAAATTCAACCAGTAATCAAAACACTCCCAACAAAGTCCAGGACGAGATGGCTTCACAGGTGAAATCTACCAAACATTTAAAGAAGAGTTAAGACAATGCAACAGAATACAGCACCTAGAAACGGACCCACAAACATATGGCTAACTAATCTTTGACAAATCAGGAAAGAATATTCAATGGAATAAAGACAGTCTCTTCAGCAAGTGGTGCTGGGAAAACTGGACAGCGACATGCAGAAAAATGAACCTGGACCACTTTCTTACACCATATACAAAAAGAAACTCAAAATGGATGAAAGACCTAAATGTAAGACAGGAAGCCATCAAAATCCTCAAGGAGAAAGCAGGCAAAAACCTCTTTGATTTTGGCCGCAGCAACTTCTTATTCAACATGACTCTGGAGGCAAGGGAAACAAAAGCAAAAATGAACTACTGGGACGTCATCAAAATAAAAAGCTTCTGCACAGTGCAGGAAATAATCAGCAAATCTAAAAGGTAACTGACAGAATGGGAGAAGATATTTGCAAATGACATATCAGATAAAGGGTTAGTATCCAAAATCTATAAAGAACTTATCAAACTCAACACCCAAAAAACAAATAATCTAGTGAAGAAATGGGCAAAAGACATGAACAGGCACTTCTCCAAAGAAGATATCCAGATGGCCAACCGACACATGAAAAAATGCTCAACCTCACTGATCATCAGGGAAATACAAATCAAAACCACAATGAAATACCACCTCACACCTGTCAGAGCTGCAAACGTTCACAACGTAGGCAACAACAGATGTTGGAGAGGATGTGGAGACAGAGGATCTCTTTTATACTGTTGGTGGGAATATAAACTGGTACAGTCACTCTGGAAAACAGTATGGAGGTTCCTGAAAAAATTAAAAATAGAACTACCCTACAACCCAGCAATTGCACTACTATGTATTTATCCAAGGGATACAGGTGTACTTTTTCAAAGGGGCACATGCACCCCAATGTTTATAGCAGCACTACCAACAATAGCCAAAGTATGGAAAGAGCCCAAATGTCCATTAACAGATGAATGGATAAAGAAGATGTGGTATATATATACAATGGAGTATTACTCGGCAATCAAAAATAATGAGATCTTGCCATTTTCAACTACGTGGATGGAACTAGAGGGTATTATGCTAAGTGAAATTAGTCAGTCAGAGAAAGACAAATATCATATGACTTCACTTATATGATGACCTTAAGATACAAAACAGATGAACATAAGGGAAGCAAAAATAATATAAAAACAGGGAGGGGGACAAAACATAAGACAGTCTTAAAAATGGAGAACAAACAGAGGGTTACTGGAGGGGGTGTGGGGAGGAGGGATGGGCTAAATGGGTAAGGGACATTAAGGAATCTACTCCTGAAATCATTGTTGTACTATATGCTAACTAACTTGGATGTAAATTTAAATAAATAAAATAAAATAAAATAAAATAAAATAAAATAAAATAAAATAAAATAATTGGAAATGAACTCATTCTATGAGGCCAGCATTACCCTGGTAACAAAACCACAAAGCCCAAAGCACAAAAAAATTTATAGACCAATATCCCTGATGAACATAAATGCAAAAAATCCTCAAAAAAACGATTAGCAAACTGAATTCAACAATACGTTAAAAGGATAATACATGTGGAAGGATAGTTCAATACCTGCAAATGAATGAATGTGATACCCCACATTAACAAAAAGAAGTATAAAAATCACATGATCAGGGGCTCCTGAGTGGCTCAGTCAGTTAAATGTCTGACTCTTGATTTTAGCTCAGGTCATGATCTCACAGTTTGTGAGTTTGAGCCCCGTGTCAGGCTCTGGGCTGACAGTGTGGAGCCTGATTGGGATTCTCTCTCTCCCTCTCTCTCTGCCCCTCCCCTGCTGGAGCTCTCTCTCTCTCTCTCAAAATAAATAAATATACATTAAAAAAAATTACATGGTCTCAACAGATGCAGAAAAGCATTTCGCAAAAACTCAATGTCCATTTATGATAAAAATTCTCAACAAAAAAAAGGGTACACAGGGAACATACCTCAACACAATAAAAGGCATAGATGACAAAGCAACAGCTAATACCATACACCAACAATGAAAAGCTGAAAGCTTTTTCTCTAAGGTCAGGAACAAGATAAGGTGGTACCCAAACTTTTTAATGCTTTATTTATGTTTTGAGAGAAAGAGAGAGAGAGAGCAAGCTAGGGAGGGGCAGAGAGAGAGGGAGACGCAGAATCTGAAGCAGGTTCCAGGCTCTGAGCTGCCAGCACAGAGCCCGACACAGGGCTTGAACTCACGAACTGCGAGGTCATGACCTGGCCTGAAGTTGGACGCTTAACCGACTGAGCCACCCAGGCGCCCCCATGACCACTTTTATTCAACATAATATAGGAAGTCTTAGTCACAACAATCAGACAAGAAAAAGAAATAAAAGGCATCTAAGTTAGAAAAGAAATAAAACTGTCATGATTTGCAGATGATGTGATACTATTTACAGAAAATCCCAAAGACTCCACCAAAAAAACTGTTAGAACTGGGGTACCTGGGTGGCTCAGTTGGTTGGGCATCTGACTTCAGCTCAGGTCATGATCTCGTGGCTTGTGAGTTCAAGATCCATGTCAGGCTCTGTGCTGACAGCTCAGAACCTGGAGCCTGCTTAGGATTCTCTGTCTAACCTCTCTGCCCCTCCCCGCTCGCTCATGCTTGCTCTCTGCTCTCTCTCAAAAATAAATAAACATTAAAAAAAAAAAAACTATTAGAACGAATAAATGAATTTAGTAAAGTTCCAGGGTATAAAATTAATATGCATAAATCTGTTGCATTTCTATAGACTAATAATGAAGCAGCAGAAAGAGAAATTAAGAAAACCATCCCACTTAAGCAAAGTGCAACAAAAAGAGTAAAATGCCCAGAACTAAATTTAACCAAGGAGGTGAAAGACTTGTACTCTGAAAACTATGAAACACTGATGAAAGAAATTGAAGAAGACACAAATAAATGGAAAGATATTCTATACTCACGGACTGGAAGAATTAATGTTGTTAAAATGTCCACACTACCTAAAGAGTCAATGGACTCTCCATCAAAATACTCTATCAAAATGGCATTTTTCACAGAACTAGAACACATAATCCTAAAATGTCTATGGAACCACAAAAGATCCAAATAGCCAAAGCAATCTTGAGAAAGAAGAACAAAGCTGGAGGTATCACATTTCCTGATTTCAAATTATATTACAAAGCTATAAGTAATCAAAAGATTATGGTATTGGCACAAAAACAGACCTATAGATCAATGGAACAGAATAGAGGGTCTAGAAATAAATCCATGCTTACACAATTAATTTTCAACAAAGGGTGCAAGAATATACAATAAGGAAAAGACAGTCTCTTTAATAAACAGTGCTGGAAAAACTTGACAACTACATGCAAAAGAATAAAATTGGACTATTTTCTTACACCATATACAAAAAAATACTCAAATTGGCTTAAAGACTTAAATGTAAGACCAGAAGCATAAACCCTGGAGAAGAAAACATAGGGAGTAAGTTTTTTGACATGCCTTAGCAATATGTTTTTTGGATTGGTCTCTTTAGGCAAGGGCAATAAAAGCAAAAATAAACCAATGGGACTTCATCAAACCAAAAAGATACTACATAGTGAAGCAAACCATCAACAACACAAAAAGGCAATCTAATGAATGGGAGAAGATATTTGTAAATGATATATTCAATAAGGGGTTAATACCCAAAATATATAAAGAATGCACACAATTCAGTATCACAAAAATGAACAATCCAATTAAAACATAGACAAAGGACCTGAATAGACATTTCTCCAAAGAAGACATACAGGTGGCCAACAAGCACGTGAAAAGATCCTCAACATCACTAATCATCAGAGAAATGCAAACCAAAACCACAATAAGATTATCATCCCACATCTGTCAGAATGGCTAGTACCAAGAAAATAAGACAAGTGTTGGACAATGATGAGAAAAAAAGGGAACGCTAATGCACTGGTGGTGGGAATACAAACCAGTGCAGCTACTGTGTAAAACAGTATGGAAGTTCTCCTAAAATTAAAAATGGGGCACCTGGCTAGCTCAGTAGGTAAAGTGTGCAACTCTTGATTTCAGGGTTGTGGGTGTGAGCACTGTATTGGGTTTAGAGATTACTTTTTAAAAATTAAAAGAAAAAATTAAAAACAGAATTACCATATGACCCAGCAATTCCACTTCTGGGTATTTAACCAAACAAAATGAAAACACTAATTCGAAAAGATACATGCTCTTCTATGTTCACTGCAGCATTATTTACAATAGCCAAGGTATGGAAGCAGCCTAAGTGTCTATCAATAGATGAATGGATAGTGGAGATGTGTGGCATGTGGGTATCACAGAATATTACTCAGCCATAAAAAAAGTCTTGCCAACTGTGATGATATGGATGGACCTAAAAGTTATTATGCTAACTGAAATAAATCTGAGAAAGACAAATACCATTTTATTTACATGTGGAATCTAAAAAACAAATGAACAGGCTACAAACAGACTCAGAAAACAGAATGGTGGTTGCCAGAGGGATGAGTGTGTGTGTGTGTGTGGTGGGGGGTGGACAAAATAGGGTACAAATTTCCAGTTACAAAATAAATAAATCATCGGAATGTAATGTGCAATATAGAGAATATAGTTAACAATATGGTAACAACTCTGTATGGTAACTGACGGTAGCTAGTTGTATGGTAGTGATCATTTCATAATGTAGTATACAACTGTTGAAGCACTTACTTTATATACCTGAAACCAGTATGGTATTATATGTCAAGTACACTTGAATTAAAAAAAAATTTTTCTCTTATCTCCTTTATAATCCATTCCCTTCTCCCCGGCTTTCTGCCTTAACAGTTTTGCCGTTTCTAGGATGTTCTACAAATGGAGTCATATACTACATACTATTTGGAGTCTAGTTTCTTTCAGTTAGTTTAACACATCTGAGATTCATTCATGCTGACGTAGGTGTCAGTAGTTCCTTTCAACTGCCGAGTAGTATTCCATTTTATGGAAGTACCACAACTTGCTCATCTGTTTGCCTCTTGGTGGACAGGTGGGTAGTTTCCAATTCGGGGAAATTATGAATAAAGCTGCTATAGACATTCGTGGACAGGTTTTTGTGTGGATATATATTTTCATTTCTCTTGGGTAATACCCAGGAATAGGATTGCTACATTATACGGTAAATGTTTATGTTTATTTTTTATTAAAAAAAAATTTTTTTTTTACATTTATTTATTTTTGAGAAACAGAGTGAGACAAAGCGTGAGCGGGGGAGGGGCAGAGAGAGAAGGAGACACAGAATCTGAAGCAGGCTCCAGGCTCTGAGCAAGCGGTCAGCACAGAGCCTGATGCGGGGCTTGAACCCACGAACTGTGAGATCATGACTTGAGCTGAAGTCGGTGGACCCTCAACTGACTGAGCCACCCAGGTGCCCCTGTAAATGCTTATTTTTTAAAAAAAGAATGCTAAACTTTATTTTTTTATTGAAGTATAATTAACACACATTGTTGTATTAGTTTCAGGTATACAATATAATGAAGCAATTCTACATAATACTCAGTGCTCATCTAGATAAGTGTACTTTTAATCTTCCTCACCTATTTCACCCATCCCCCCTTCTACCTCCCCTCTGGCAACCACCATTTTGTTTTCTGTATTAAGAGTCTGGTTTTTGACTCTTTTTTCCTTTGTTCCTTTGTTTTGTTTCTTAAATATGAGTGAAACCACATGGTATTTGTCTTTCTCTGACTGGCTTATTTCACTTAGCATTATACCTTCCGGGTTCATCCATGTTGTTGTAAATGGTTAAGTTCTCATTCTTGTTTATGGCTGGAGTAAACTTTTTCAAAGTGGCTGTACTATTTCACATTTTTACTAATATGTATAAGAGTTCCAGTTGTTCTGCACTCTCACCAATACTTAGTATTGTCAGTTAAAAATTTTATCAAAAGAATTTTTTTCCTTTATTTTAGTGGTGCCTAATTGTGGTTTTTAATTTGCATTTCTCTAATGACTAACGATAGGCATCCTTTCGTGTGCTCTTTTACCATCCTCCTATCTTTTTTGCTGAAATTTCTGTTCAAATTTCTTAAAATTAATTAAATTTAAGCCATTCAAAAATTTTTTATGTTTATTTTTGAGAGAGAGAGACAGAGACAGAGCACAAGCAGGGGAGGGACAGAGAGAGAGGGAGACACAGAATCCGAAGCAGGCTCCAGGTTCTGAGCTGTCGGCACAGAGCACGACGTGGGGCTCAAACCCGTGAACTGTGAGATCATGACCTAAGCCGAAGTCAGAAGCTTAACTGACTGAGACACCCAGGCATCCCCTGAATAACAATCTTCTATCATATGCTTTCAAAAGATGGAAATTAAAAAAAAAAAATCCCAATGGTTTTCTGACAAGGACAGAAGATGTGAGGTTGGTGTGGAAAGACAGAGGGCTGTGTGACTGTCTGTGCCCACCAGTGGCTAGGCAAAGAGTCTGGTGCTCGCTGGGGTCTGGTTTCTTGTGGAGTAGCACTTAACAGTTCATCTTGGCAGCCTTTTTCTTTTTTTTAAGGTTTATATATTTTTGAGAGAGAAAGACAGGGAGAGAGAGAATCCCAAGCAGGTTCCATGCTGTCAGTGCAGGGCCTGATGTGGGGCTGGATTCCATGAACCAAGCCAATATCAAGAGTTGGGATGCTTAACCAACTGAGCCACTCAGGCGCCCTTGGGCAGCCTGGGTTTGTTTGTTCTGTTTTCTCATTTACATCTGGTGGGCAGCAATTTTACTTTTTTTTTTTTTAATTAAAAAAAAATTTAATGTTTATTCATTTTTGAGAGAGAGAGAGAGTCAGAGCATAAGCAGGGGAGAGGCAGAGAGAGAGGGAGACACAGAATAGGAAACAGGCTCCAGGTTCCGAGCCGTCAGCACAGAGCCCGATGTGGGGCTCAAACCCTCGAACCGTGAGATAATGACCTGAGCCAAAGTCGGACGCCCAACCGACTGAGCCACCCAGGCACCCCTTACTTTTTACCTTTAGATCACATGAAAAGCCTGTAACTGTTTTTCAAGTCTAAATTTGAAGCTCCATGAAAGCAGAAATCATAACCACAGCATAAGGATAGAACTTTATACATAACAGGCATGCAATAAATGCATATGAACTGCCATAATTCTTGGCGCTCTACAAAAACTTTGATTTATATTTTCAGCAAGTCGAACTAACATAAGCAAAAGAAATCTTCCACATTAGTGTTATAATGTGTAGCAGCTTTCTTAAACAAAATGTTTTTCAATTGTCCCATCCTTTTAGTTTTCCCTAGTGCAAACATTGGGTTTTTATTTCAAAATTCCTTACCTGAGCTAGAATTAAGCTAGCAACTCTATCTAATATAAAGTCATATTATATTAGGGTTGCTCTACTGAGCTGCATAACCCTGCTTCATCTGTTGAGAAAAGGCATATTTTATCAATGGGTCAGATAGAAAATGAAGATATTCAAAACTTGATTATATGTTCCAGTGGTCCTCACTTCTATTTGCATCTTATGCTGTTAGTGAAATTTGGGTGGGTTCTTTTCCTTAATAACACTGATTTCTCAATTTCTCTTATGTGCATGCGATTTTGAAAGGCTTAAATTCCAGACACTGAGACATTATTAAAATTAGGAACCAGTCAGGAATCAACCAGAAGAACTTGAAGCCTGGGCATGGTAATCTGTAGTTCAATCCAAACAGCTCTTAAAGATTCTCCTTTCATAATTCAACACTCCTGACTGTGTACATTAGCTGATTAGACTATGTGAAGGTGGCCACTCTGAGAGGGAACATAGCTAGATTTGGATCCAGCACAGGGGACATCTGGAATGATGAACAGCCAGGAGCCAGGTTTCTAAACAGTCTCGTTTCCTGCATCTTTATCATATTCACACAGCAGTCTGCGCACAGCCTGAGCCCAGGTCTGTCTTTCTCCTAGGAAAGGCTGGAGTCCTTGCATTCCTAATCTACCAATGTGTGCAGCTCTTGCACTTTTAATTTATGAGTGTTTAGGGGGGAACTCTCTGACTTGGGAACATATTGGTTCGGTCTAATGCTTGGAGATTATTAAACTTGGAGCTATGCTCCACTATCAAGTCTACAGATCTTTTATTTAGAAGATATGGTGCTCTAAATGCACAAAGAGCTCCCTGTCACCTTCACATTAAAGCCCCTAGTGCCTGGTAAATGGAATTATATAGCTGTCATCTCCTTTCCCCAAAGTTTTAAGAGTACAATGGGCTCATTTTTTCACACTCCATCCCAGCTTCAGAACTAAGAGACCTACTTTGTATTGATTTAAGGTCTCAGAAATAAATAAACCTGCTTCACTGCTGTGATTCACAACAAATTCATGATACACTATTGCATGATATATTTCAAGCTCTTGCTCTGGCTCTCTTTTTCCTCTGGTGAGTGATGGGGGAGGTGGGAGGTAGTGGGGAGCTGCAAAGCTGACAGCCTGATGGTTATTGGAGATGGCTGCTGACTGCAAATCCAAGAAAAAGACACTGTTGGAGGACTATGGGTTGGGGTTTTTTTTTTTTTTCTTTTTTTTTATGGGGGAGCAGAGGTGAGAAGCTAATTTCCTTGGGTTTCAGGCTTGGGCTGGGGAGAAGAAAGGTTAAGGGGAGAAGATAAGGGTAAACGGAATAGGCAAAGCTTCCAGTGAACGCTAATTTGCAAAGACAGAGCTATAAACATTTGTAGAAAGAGAGAAAGGTGAAGAAAATCCAGCGTAAGAAGGTATAACATAGGAATGACTGGAAAATGAAACAGCTGAACTGCTCCATTTAAGGGATCCTGTTAACAGTCCTAAGAAGGCACTCAGCTTGAGTTTAGGGACAATGTTGTTTTTTTTTTTGTTGTTTTGTTTTTTTTAAATTTTTTTTCAACGTTTTTATTTATTTTTGGGACAGAGAGAGACAGAGCATGAATTGGGGAGGGGCAGAGAGAGAGGGAGACACAGAATCGGAAACAGGCTCCAGGCTCTGAGCCATCAGCCCAGAGCCTGACGCGGGGCTCGAACTCACGGACCGCGAGATCGTGACCTGGCTGAAGTCGGACGCTTAACCGACTGCGCCACCCAGGCGCCCCGGGACAATGTTTTATTAGAGGCAGAAAGTGCAGAGACCCTGCATGGCACAGAATCTGTGAGATAGAGGTATTTCTTCACTCTAAAACTCAGGAAGCAGCACAATGCTAGAAGTTGAAACGGATCACTCCAGAGACAGGGTAGAGAGATGACAAAGGGCTACACGTAGAAAGTGAGCCAGAGATTGCTGAGGTGAGAGGTAATAAATTCTAGCATTTTAGATTTGGTTGTGTGCCCTTAGAGCTTTAGAGTATCTCAGTCTACAGTCATCTTCACTGATTCCTGAAATAAGTATTACCTAACTGTGGACCCAATGAGTTTTAACTAAATACAGTTTTACCTAAATACACAGAACCCAAGGGGCACCTGGGCTGCTGTTGGTTAAGCACCAACTTCGGCTCAGGCCATGATCTCATAGTTTGTGAGTTTGAGCCCCAAATCGGGCTTCGTGCTGACAGTATAGAGCCTGCTTGGGAGTCTCTTCTGCCCCTCCCCCACCCTCTCTCAAAATAAATAAGTAAACGTAAAAAAAAAAAAAAAAGAATACACAACACCCAAGAACCTCCAACTGTGTACAGGGCCAACAAGTCAGGTGGTGGAGAAGCAGGAGATAATAAGGCTCTCAAAACTTTGCATGACACCTTGCAGCAGACCCCTAACCTACAGAGTACTTCCAACTGGTGTACATTTTAGCTGTTCTCTTATAATTGCTACTTATTTTGCCGTTTTGGCTGGCAAGAATGTTATTTCTGAATCCAGTTTCCTTTCTATCTTTGGATAGCATTTTCATCTTTAATCTGTTAAGACAAAGCCAGATTCTGGGGCGCCTGGGTGGCTCAGTCGGTTGAGCGTCCGACTTCGGCTCAGGTCACGATCTCGCGGTTCGTGAGTTCGAGCCCCACATCGGGCTCTGGGCTGATGGCTCAGAGCCTGGAGCCTACTTCCGATTCTGTGTCTCCCTCTCTCTCTGCCCCTCCCCTGTTCATGCTCTGTCTCTCTCTGTCCCAAAAATAAGTAAACATTAAAAAAAAAAAATTAAAAAAAAAAAAAAAAGACAAAGCCAGATTCTGAAAACAAAGTACATGGGAAAGATTTTGGTTCCATTCAATTCCATACAGGTTACACCATAATACTGGGAGTTGCTTTGTTAATTCTGAACACTACTTTTTAAGAGGAATTGGTCTGTACAATCGAACAGGCTGTAGCTAAATGTGAACTTCATACAGATGAAAGGGATTGGCTCATAAAGTACTGAGCTCCCCTTCAGTTGAGGTTTTCAAGCATAACTGAATGAATGTTAGGCAGTAACATGTTACAGAGGAAATTTGAACAATGGTTGAGTGGTTGGACTTTTGAGGATCTTCCACTCCTGATAATTATAATTCTATGGCTACTTGCTGTCATCAATAGTTATCATTAACACCACCACTACCACATCGCATTTATTTTTCTGTAATATGGATAAGAAATGAGATTAACAAAGTTTTTAATTACTATTCTTTACAACTCCTATTCCTAATCTTGTTACAATGTAATAACTTCATATATCACTAACATGTAATCTCACTAGTATATAACACCCTAATATGTAGCAACTATTTTATTTTGTTTATATTTTTAAGTTTATTTATTTATTTTGAGAGAGACAGAGACTGTGTGAGTCGGGGAGGGGCAGAGAGAGAGGGAGACAGAGATTCCCAAGCAGACTCCACACTGTCAGCACGGAGCCTGATGCAGAGCTTGAATTCACAAACTGTTAGATCATGACCTGAAATGAAACCAAGAGTCAGACACTTAACCAACTGAGCCACCCAGGTGCCCCTGTAGCAACTTTTAGACCCTACCTACCCTCCTTCCCAATCTATTCTCTCTCTGCTCCAGCCTAACATGGTTCCCTGGCTACAAATCAATAGATATAGCATAACAGAATACTAAAAATTCAAGAGAATTTAAGATTAAGAGATCCTCTGGTCTTCACCTTAGGGTGGGAAATGTATTTTATAAAAAGGAAATTGAGGCCCAAACAGAAGAAAGTCCAGTTATTTACCTAGTAAATGCAGGGAGCAGAATGATGAAAAGTTTTTGTTTGCCTTTTTTTTAATCTAAAAGTTTTGTTAACTTCAAAAAGTTTGAGCATTTATAATAGGTTGTCAAACATAATAATTCCTGATTCTGTATTTAATGCCCTAGGCAGGGCCTCAGAGCACTCACTCCATCTAGAAGTTCAGTACTGATACTTGTTTTAGGTTCTCCCAAGTCATTAGTTTCCAAGCCACTGTACCCACACAGGGCTCTCTTAGTCAGAGGCAACTTCTCTAATGGAGCTCTGAAGGGAAATTCTACCCTGCAAGATCTCTAAACCAGACAGCTGGGGATCAGGCTGAGGGTAGATCATGACTCACTGATGGAGTCAAACATACCTAGTACAGTTTTCTACCAAACCCGAGGAACATCAAATGAAAAAACAAAATGGGGGCGGGTTTGCCCATATTTTGTGTGTGGGTATTGGGGTCCAGGGGACCAGGGTTTGAAAACTAAGAAGATGTGCCCATAGCAATCCTTTCTGAGAACTCATTCATAATGCTAAAGCGAGGCTTACTCAGAAAGGAAGCTCAAATGCCCTCTTTAAAAGGAGAGCGATCCCATCTGGAGCTTCCGGAGTACAGGGACTGTCTATTGTGAAAATAGGTAGTTAGGGACTTTTAAAAATGCAAATTGCTGGTCTGATCCTTAGAGTGATTATGGGCTATTGTATCAACAAGTCCTTAGGGACTACTGTAGACAGATGACTGACACATATACTGCCCTATCAGGACCCAATAGGGTGCCTCTGACGTTAATGGCTTTCCAAAGTGCAGTGATTGTCTTTAGATAACATCTATTGGGAAAGTCAATACATGAATGTACTGCCATGGTGAGGAAGGACATTTCACATTTTCTTAAAGGAATTTTTGCCTTCAAAGGATCAGAAAGATGTTGTGTTTATATTTCCTTTCCAGGGTCTGGACAATGTGTTGCAATGAGAAAGAACCCTAAATTCAGCTTAGGGAACACTACAACAGTGTCAGTGACTTACCTATATTAACTCATTTAATCCTCATAAGACCTGGTAAATAGGTACTATTATTATCCTCATTTTACAGTTAATACAACTGTGACCCAGAAAAGCTAAGAAAATTGCCCAAGGTCACACAAGCTAGTAGGTGGCAGAACCAGGAATTAAACCCAGGCAATTGGGCTTTAGTGTCCATGCTCTTTAAATTATGTGAAGTTACAATGCTGCCTCACAGCAAGAGCTAAATAATCTCTCCTTTTTTCAAAAAAATATTTATTTACTATTTTTTTAAGTAATCTCTACACCCAATGTGAGGCTCAAACTCATGACCCCAAGACCAAGAGTCACCTGCTCCACCGACTGAGCCAGCTAGGTGCCCCTCTCTTCTTCCCTTCTTGAGTCTCTGTAACTCTTTCATGTTGCATGTCACAAAGTCATGGGTGCATATGAAGAATGTACAGTGCAGGTCCCCAGTCCTACAAGCTTGTGGGAGGAGCTCTGATGTTGCACATAACAGAGTGAGCAACAACTTCACATTTCATATTGCACAAATACATAAAAATGTGTTTGCAAACTGAGATCCAGAGGACTTGCATCAAGTCTCAAAAACAAGATTAGAATTAGGGCCCTACGGACCTAACATATATAGCCCTAGCCACACCATCATATAATTTTTTTTTTCCTGAGATTCAGTGGAAACAGGGGCCTGATCTTGGTAAGGGAGATGAGATTATGGCATTCCCCACCCCCCAAGCACAAGTTTTATCTTTTATTTATTTTTTTAATGTTTACTTATTTTTGAGAGACCAGAGCATGAACAGGAGAGGGGCAAAGAGACAGGGAGACACAGAATCGAAAACAGGCTCCAGGCTCTGAGCTGTCAGCGCAGAGCCCGATGCAGGGCTTGAACTCAAGATCTCGAACTGCAAGATCATGACTTGAGCTGAAGTTGGACACTTAACTGACTGAGCCACCTGGGCACCCCACGCAGAAGCTTTAAAATGTCACATATCAACTCCTGAACGAATCTATAATCCTATTTCTCACAGTCATTGGTACATGCCTTACCTCCACAGACAATTAGGACAGGCTATAAATTGAAAATCCTGATTTCTCTGTGTATACCTCAAGTCTGGGGGATGGAGTGAGGACTAGCTGGCTCTGGTCTACATCAGTGTTACCTTACAACACTAGGTCCTTCCAGCCTATCCACCACCTAATGTATTAGAGACATTACGTAGAAACAGGAATGGTGGAATAGGGGAAGTAAATCTGAAAGTTACTGGAAATATCCAATGGCATCTTGACTCAGAAGTTTATGACTGTACAAACTGTCTCAGCCCCTTAAGGATCTAACTTACCAGTTCCCCAAGCACACTGGTTGCCTGCCTTTGGCAGGCTAGCGTGACACTCTTCCAGCAGGTTAGTATCACATCCATCAGGTCTGCCTTACCACTCAATGAGGCATTCTGAGAAATCTGCCACCTACAGCCTACAGTTTGTAGAGCTAAGAACCTATGGTCTTCTACCTTGGGGGGGCATGAAATAGCAGACCCTTACAAGCTTCTCTTATTTATGTCATCATGCCCATGACATTTGGACAAAAAGGGAAATGACCAGGCCTTGTGGATACTAAGCAGAGGGGACTGAGCTCATCTTTTTTTTTTTTAAAGTTTTTTTATTAAAAAAAATTTTTTTTAATGTTTATTTATTTTTGAGAGAGAGAGAGAGAGACAGAGTGCGAGTGGGTGAGGGGCAGAAAGAGAGGGAGACACGGAACCCAAAGCAGGCTCCAGGCTCTGAGCTCTCAGCACAGAGTCCAACACGGGGCTTGAACCCATGAACCGAGCGTGGGATCATGACCTGAGCCGAAGTCATACACCCAACTGACTGAGCCACCCAGGCGCCTCTATTTATTTTTGAGAGAGAGAGAGAGAGAGAGAGAGCAAGTGGGGTAGAGGTAGAGAGAGAGAGAGAGAGAGAGGAGAGAGAGAATCCCAAGCAGGCTCTGCACTGTCAGCGCAGTGCCCAGTGTGGGGCTCAAACTCATGAACTGTGAGATCATGACCTGAGCTGAAATCAGGAGTCAGACACTTAACCAGTTGAGCCACTTAACCCTAACCCTAACCCTAGGACTGAGCCCATCTTGAATAAAACTTGAGGACGTGGAAGTTCATGTTCTGATGCAGATTTAGTCTTTGCCAATGGAACCAAGTCACTTTACCTCTCACTGTTGTAGTCTTCCCATCTGTAAAACAGCCTTGACACCACTAGCCCACCCCAGAAGGTAGCAAGGGGGCTGGACTGATTTTGATTTTAAGTTTCAAATAGAGTCATCCAGACTGCTTCTAATCACCAGCCCAATGCCTTTTGTTCAAATAGCAAATCTTGTGCGGCACTTATGAAAACCCAGATACTACACCCCTCCTCAACTTGGTAGTATTTTGAATGTTTTACAAATAACTACAGGCAACAGAGAACAAGATAGACAAGGAAAGAGAATATACAAATACTGAGATAACAGGGGGAAAGGGATAAAAATATGAATGCAGGAAGCACTTGGAACAAAAGACACAGTGGCAAAGGACAGTGCCTGTGAATAAAATGTGTAAATGTACAGTAAAACCACTGAAAGTAAAAAACAGGAAACTGCCAGAGCATTTATATTTTATTTGCAGGTTACTACTGTTGGCTACAAAAAGAAATCCTTTACAAAGTAAGAGTCTTCGGAAGCAAAAAGGTAGGAAGGTCTGAACTAATTAAAAACAGGTCGGCTAACGACAGGCAACATCACGTGTGCACTGAGATGGAGTGTAGCCATAAAAGCTTGACACATACATGCAATGTATTAAGTTGGGAATGTGTGTCTCTCCAGCTTCATATCTATTAAAGGAACAAACAATTTACATGTTGCTGTATTACAGAAGTATGATATGTGGTGTGTCAACCCTTTCTCTTCAAATTGAACCATGTTAAGTCAAAGCAGTGATGGGGGGGGTTGGGGGTGGGGAGGGGAGGAGAAAAGCAGGGAGAAAGAAAGTTTCAAAAAAATCTCTGCCTCAGCAAAAGTTTTCATTAAAATTTTAGACAAATGATCCCTGTGTCCTTCTCCCTTGCTGCCTGGGGCTCCATGCTATTTCTATGCAAATAACAACCTCGTGGTTTATATCTTATTATTTCCACCGGAGCTGCAGCGACATGACCTGAGACGTGTAAGAGGTTGGGGGGGGGGAGGGTGGGAATTGGAGAGGAGAGAGAAAGAGAGAGAAAGAGAGAGGGAGAAAGGGAGAGAGAGATGGAGTGGGTGTTCACTCAAGTGTGAAAAAATATTGTCAGGAGTGAGCGTCAAGAACAAAAAAAAAATTGCAGGGATAACGTGTTTATTTCAGTCCCCCCACCCCCAACCCCCACCCCCCACCCTACCCCCCCTTGCAAACCAGCACCTTTTAAAATTCATTGGGCATCAGGCGATCATGCACAATCCATCTGCTTTCACTTTATCATTTGCATTTCATGCCTCCTGGCTTTTGATGTGCTGATACTTTGATGCAGTCAGGAGACGCGCATTATCATTATTTCAATTTTCAAAGGGGTCAACGGGATCGGCACTTGCACACACAGATTTCTTTTTTCCTACAACCTCCGCACACCCCTCCTTTCCTATTCTTCACCCCAATGTTTAACATAAAGGATGAAGACTCAAAAAGGCGGGGGTCAAATGTTTACAGTCTAAAAGCGTGCATATACCACCTACATTTCCACTTTGCACAGGTACACGCATACTCGAGCAAAATAGTCAAGGCTTAAGGAGGTTCTACAGTGTTTTCAGACACACACAAAGACTTTCTCACATATGGATACTCAGGGAGGCACACGGAGAGAAAGAGAGGGATCTGGAAACAAGATACAGACACAAAGAGACAAGAGAGACCAGCACTCACGCAGGAAGAGACACGCACTCAAAGTAACCTGCACACACTCATAAGAGACATTACCACAGAAAGAAAGGCACACAGAGATGTTGAAAGATACTAGTACACACAAAGACGAAACACGCAAGGAGTGAGTCAGAGGGAGCAATCTATGCTTGCAGCTTCCATATAGTTTCCTTTTTCATACTGGATAGGCAAAGGGGCGGATAGGACGTTCTGAATGAATTTGCATGAAATCGGGTGTCTTCCAACAACACGTCTGTGTACTTAAGAGGCACTGACATGAAGACAGTGAAGCAGGCAGAGCAGGATTAGGTAACCTTTATAACTTGATCACTCCCTTCAGCTACAAATGATCATGTCCTTCTGGAAATGAGCATTGTTTGGTAAGTTACAGCTGCAGCTTTCCTTGTCCTTTCCCCTGCAACCACACTTCTCCTTTAACAAGCAGCCCTGCAGGCTAGGAAGAAGGGGAACATAATAAATCTCATCAGAACAATTCAACTAGATTTTAAGAAAAATTCCCTAATGCTTCCTTTATGACACAAATGAAATTCAACTGGCAAGTTTTTAGGCAAAAAACAAAAACCAAACAAACAAAACCCCCCAGCAGTAGTAACAATACCTTTGCTTTGTGTATTATTCTTTGTGCATAACATGTTCATAGGGAGAAAATAAGAAAATGTAATGAAATACCCTTCAGAAATTAGCTCTCTGTCCAGGTATGGGAATACTCGTGTCTTTTTTAAATTCCATCTTTACAGATAATCATACCTACAATTCTTTGCAACATTCATCAATATCTCATCCTAAGAAGGTATCCAAAAGAGCAACTTAAAAAAAAAATTAAGACTCTCAGCAGTTTCTCCCACTGCAATAATCTCCTTCAGTAGTGGCAGTTCACAATGTCTATTTTTAAGCTACTCTCCTAAAGGGGAGTGGGGTATGCAAGTTTGCCATTGTTAGCACAGCTCTGCCTTTCCTTAGAGGGAAAAGCAAGCCCAGAGAAGGATACAGACCTCTTAAGGAATGCAGAGAGCAAACTGCATCAGACGATTCTCCTCATTTCTGACATCTCCAAAAGCTAATTGGACCAATGGATATATCCACTTTTAAAAAATGAGGTAACAGGACACTTACTTCCTATCCTTCCACTGCAAAGTCAAGGCTTGATAAAGTTTGCACAAGTCCAGTAAACCCAGTAGTTGATACAATTCAGCGTGCATATAACTCCACAAGATAAATCATCAAATCGTGTAAGAGAGAAGAAAAGGGAACTGAAATTGTAATGAGGACCAACACTTTGTGCCAAGTGCTAGGTACTTTTGCTTATGATTTCTCATTTGATCTCCACTGTATCATTTAAGCGTGTAAGTTATTATCCCCCTTTGACAGACAAAGAAAGCTGAGGAGCTGAGAGGTTACATGAGTTGCACAAGGTCAGCCAACCAGTCCCAGACTATTACACATTCCTGGCTCTGGAGAGAAAATAATTTTCCTATGTCTGCAGAGAAGTCAGAACTACACTGTCTTTCGTATATTCAGGTATACTTAGATAGTTTTCACTCTTACAAGCGGTGACCTCACCAACCATTTTTTTTTCCTTTGGAAAAGCCCGTGAGCTTGAATTGAAAAGGCACAAGAATTTCTTTTGAAGGGATGATAAATCTCTGTCATACCCTTTCCCAGAAATCCATCCATGCATCCATCTACCCATCTTTCCATTCAATATTTACCAATTATTTCCTCTACATTCACAAATTTCTCAGAACATTAAAATGATATTGTCAACACGTTCAGAAGATGTTTCAGAGACAGCTCCACATCTGGGAATAGATCTCTTCACTTACTCACAGATGAAAGAAAGGGAAGGAGGGTAGAAAAAAAGCATTCAATTAATTCTCTTCCTAGAAAGACACTAGAACGTAAGCCCTTCAGAGCAAGAATTCTACATGGATTGTTCATGAACATATCCACAGGTCTTGGAACAGTGCCTGGCACAGAGTAGGTACTCAAAATACTTGTTGAATACAATGAATGAATGAATGATTAGGTAAGCAAGGCAATGGGCAGGAAAGATGAAGATAGAGGGGAATAGATTCAGGGAGGCATGAACTGAAAGGCTTCTCCTCAATCAGAATCTTGAATTAAGAATTCACAATCATCTTCATACAGCTTCACACACTTCTCTCAGACTCTAGAAACTTACTTTGTTGAGAGCTCCAGCTCCGGTCAGAATTAAGTGAGAATTTTCAACCTGGATGGTTCTCTGTCCCAGCCGGACAAGGTAAGCTCCAATCCCAATAGCCCGGCATGTAACCTTAAAAAAGAATAAATTAAAAAGAGAGAGAGAGAGAGAGAGAGAGAGAGAGAGAGAATAAATTCTACATGTCACAGATTTATGTCCCCTCCCAAGCTGTAAGAACTAAGGCACAAATGTATAAAATCTACATTAATAGAAAAAAAAAATTGCTTTTTAGAAAGTTTGCTTGGGGCGCCTGGGTGGCGCAGTCGGTTAAGCGTCCGACTTCAGCCAGGTCACGATCTTGCGGTCCGTGAGTTCGAGCCCCGCATCAGGCTCTGGGCTGATGGCTCAGAGCCTGGAGCCTGTTTCTGATTCTGTGTCTCCCTCTCTCTCTGCCCCTCCCCCGTTCATGCTCTGTCTCTCTCTGTCCCCCCAAAAATAAATAAACGTTGAAAAAAAAAGAAAGTTTGCTTGATTAATAACAATGTTAAAAAAGCCCCACAATTTCCTGGTCAAAGAAAAGAAGGTACAGAATTCACTGAATTGGACCAAAGGGGATTAGACACAAAGGTTCATAGGCCGTTTATTTCTCTTATACTTCTTCCCATTTCATAGATGCTTGGCATCTATACTAGAGGTAAGAACAAGAAAAATAGTTAAGAGAAGAAATTCAAGCTATTAAAATTCTCGTAGAATATTTAGAGAAATAAGAAGTTAAACTAAAGGCTAAAATGAGGTGCTAGGTTTTTCTAGGAAATTCAATTATTTACATTATCATGCACAATTAAAATCGATAATTTTTAAGAAATGTTCTCATTTGGGACTGAATGGCAGAGATCGGACCAAAAAAACTCCTAGCCACACAGTCAGTTCTTCAAAAATTTCACATTCTGATAAGATTTACCAAGCTGATGGTGATAATCTCATTATAGGCCAATGAGGATTCTCCAGCAATCATTCCAGAGCCTCGAAGGTTCTCTGCTCCAAGTCCCTCTTCCTTCCCAATAATATCAGTTATCTTGTACCTATTGGATATAGCCATGCCAAATTATAAAGGTTAAACACAAGAACAACAATCCACTAAAAGAATAATCACTATTAAAAGGCTGCTAAAAGCATACTGAAAGCTTATTTAATGCCAGGGCTCTATACTCTTCTTACACTTTTCATTCATGTATCTTTCCTTCTTAGCTTGGTGCCTATTTTCTTCTGGAAGCAATATGGTATAGTGGAAAGAGAAAAATCTGGAATTAAGTAGACAGGTTTAAAACCCTGCTCTGACACATATAGCCATGTAACTCTGGAGATAATAGTAACTTCTATAAGATGGAGATAATGGTGTCTACCTAAGGGTTGACATGAAAGTTAAATTAAAGGAACAAAGAGAGGGCTTGACACATAGATGGCGCTCTGATTTTAGATGCCCTCTCTTACTTTCTAGAACAAGTTTCTTAAAAGCAGGGCGACTGTATATCTCTCTATAATCAGCAACAGCCATTAAATCAATAATTTTTGATACACGTTACAAAGGAATAAAAAAGTCCAGAGGCATAGTGAGAATGCTCAGGCCAATTTCTCAAGTCAAAAAATCCTTTCTCTTTCCAAGACAGGGATGAAGGGCAAGATCAAAACAGTGCACTCCCATTCCTGCTCTTTGTGAATATCAAGTGCATACACAGAGGGATCCTGGCTCTAGTCTTTTGAATAGAGGGGCAAGTAGAATGTGCATGGAAGTGAAATGCTGGCCAAGTTGTCCAGAAACCATCTTGTAGATCCAGTGGGAGCCACTCGTCTGTCTTCTCGGCAGGGGATTAGGAGTGATAGCTGATAATGGGAAGTGGGAGACGGGGAATGGAACTAATAAAAGAGAGGAAAAATATAAAGTTGGAAGCAGAGATGGGCATATATTATTTACAGTTCCGTGTGTACCCAGAAAGCTTGGCACCAGGCATACTTTTATAAATTGAAATAATAAATATCCCATAGTGGCTCTTAAACTACTTTTTTGCCCCCATATTTCTCTGTTCCCTTCTTTCCTTACTTCTAACCTTCCACCAATTCTTTTGCTTTGCCCTTGCTGTTGGCCTCTGGCTTTGCATTTCTGCTTCTCAGATTCCCTGGCCTTTCTATTTTTAGCCTCTCCCAGGAATTCTCCATTCTTCCTTTTGCTCTGTATCTAGGCTCTAAATTCTAGAGTTATGTTACAGGTAAAGCTAATCTCCCTTAAGGGGTTAATGAGCCACAATAATTGGAGGGAGGGTTAATGTGTCCTTTCCAGAAGGCTCACATGCTATATAGTCACAAACACTCATGGGCATAGTCAGCCGTCCCTGCAAAGCAGATCTTTTCCCTCCTAAGGATTACATATTGCTTCACAGGTATTCATGACTTGTTAAGTGGCATCTTCTCCCTTTGTATTACATGAAAAAGAATACAAATTTCCCATTTTCTGCTCTATGATCTGAGTCTTCTACTATTGAGACTATCATTCCTTAAAGTAGTACCAAATTTTAATGTTATTTGTAATAAAAATCTTTGTATAGTGTAATACATATATAGTGTATACACTTTGCATAGGGTATATATAGATATACAGATAGATAGTATTTTATATATATATATAAAATTTTTGATCCTCACAACAATCCAGTGTGATAGGTAATATCCTCTCCATTATTACATATAATAGCAGCCAGGATTTTTGACTGCTTACTATGTACTCAGTGCTGTGCCAACAACTTTACAAATATTAATTTACTTGATCTTCATCTTACAGATGGGGAAACTAAAACTTAGAGAAGAAAAATGACTTGCTTTAACAAAAAAATATGTAAAATCAATAGCTTTCTAAAATATCAGTAATAAAGAGTTAAAAAATATAATGGGGAGGGAGAATCCCAATCAGAATAGCAAGAAAAGATACAAAATAGGGGTGCCCCTTCAGCGTCGCTCCTTATCAGGGAAATACAAATCAAAACCACACTCAGGTATCACCTCACGCCAGTCAGAGTGGCCAAAATGAACAAATCAGGAGACTATAGATGCTGGAGAGGATGTGGAGAAATGGGAACCCTCTTGCACTGTTGGTGGGAATGCAAATTGGTGCAGCCGCTCTGGAAAGCAGTGTGGAGGTTCCTCAGAAAATTAAAAATAGACCTACCCTATGACCCAGCAATAGCACTGCTAGGAATTTACCCAAGGGATACAGGAGTACTGATGCATAGGGGCACTTGTACCCCAATGTTCATAGCAGCACTCTCAACAATAGCCAAATTATGGAAAGAGCCTAAATGTCCATCAACTGATGAATGGATAAAGAAATTGTGGTTTATATACACAATGGAATACTACGTGGCAATGAGAAAAAATGAAATATGGCCTTTTGTAGCAACGTGGATGGAACTGGAGAGTGTGATGCTAAGTGAAATAAGCCATACAGAGAAAAACAGATACCATATGGTTTCACTCTTATGTGGATCCTGAGAAACTTAACAGGAACCCATGGGGGAGGGGAAGGAAAAAAAAAAAAAAAAAAAAAGGACGTTAGAGTGGGAGAGAGCCAAAGCATAAGAGACTGTTAAAAACTGAGAACAAACTGAGGGTTGATGGGGGGTGGGAGGGAGGGGAGGGTGGGTGATGGGTATTGAGGAGGGCACCTTTTGGGATGAGCACTGGGTGTTGTATAGAAACCAAGTTGTCAATAAATTTCATATATATAAAAAAAAAAAAAATAGGGGTGCCTGAGTGGCTCAGTTGGTTGAAGAGACGTCTGACTCTTAATTTTGGCTCAGGTCATGATCCCAGGGTTGTGGGACTGAGCCCCACATTAGGCTCCATGCTGAACCCGGAGCTGCTTAAGATTCTTTCTCTCTCTTCCTCTGTTCCTCTCCCCTGCTCCCACTCTCTCTCTCTAAAATAAAAAAATTAAAAATAAAAAAACAAATTTTAAAAATGCAAAATATTTAGGCATAAACATTTTAAAAACGGCAAACTCCATTTTGTACCTACACTGTGCACCACAGTACCTCAGGTGACACAGTCAACTGCCAGGGGCACTGCAGGATATTTTAAATATTTTAGAGAAACACTCTGATATATAATATCTGTTGGATCCCATGTTAACTACCAGCATTACGTGGTTCATTTTTAAACATTACATAATGCTACATTCCTTTTGACAATGTTTTATCTTTGCAATGCTGGGTTTTCAGTTTCTCTGGAAAAATAAAAACAAAAACAAAAAAACCAAGTCCTACACAAAAATCAATGCAGAACAAGAAACAATGGTGGCTACATCCGAGCTAAATCCAAGTTTTGAGAGTTCATATAGATGCAAATATCCCATTAGTAAGTAACTGTAATTATTTAAAAGTGAAAAAACTTTCAATTTATGTGTATTATATTTTCAAATAACTATTAATTTATTAGAGTATAAATACTTATGAAGTTCTCTGGGTCTGACTACTTAATAAACAGAAATATTAGGTATATCTTTTAGCTCAAAGTTGCTGTGAAAAAATTATTGAAACAGCAAGGGTGTTATGAACCAAGACAGAGTGGGAACTTCCAGCATAACCTATATGTATGAAGAAAACCACAAAATTTTTAAAAATACAGTTGAAAAAAGGAAAAACATGCCATGTTTTTTCTTGGGAAGAGTTAATAATTATGAAGATGTCAGATTTCCTAAATTAATTAATAAACTTAATGTAACTTGAATCAAAATCATTATGGAAAGTTTTTGGTAATTAAAAACAATGAAACTAATACAAAAAGACAAAAAGAGTCAATAAAATGGGGAAAAATTAAGAATGCGAGGAAATGTGCCCCATTAAAACAGTTAAAATAATGTGGCATTACCCCAAGAATAGACAGCACAAAAAACTGATACAAAGCCTAGTAACTGAATTAAGATTATTATAAAAGTGAGGAAAGTACGAATTACTCAATAATTGGTATTGTAATAGTTGATTAACATTCTGAAAGTACTTGCAGACAGACTGTAAAAATGGTAAACCTCACTAGTATTCAAAAATACCAGTTAAAATAATTGCTATTTTTATCCTATTTTATTAATTGACAATAATCAATATTGGCAAGAGTGGAGAAAAATTAAAGGGGAAGAATGCACTGTCATATACTGCTGGTGGAGTATAGATCTTGGGAGGGCAATCTGAAATTATCAAAAATATCTTTAAAATGGACATATCTTTTGACCAGTAATTCTACTTTTTAGATAGGTCAAAGGGAATAATGATAGATATTCCTAAAAGTTTATTTAAAAGAACACTCAGCTGAGGAATATAGTAGTAAAAAGTTGGAATAGTCTGAATGTTCAAAAAAGATAAAATTTATTTTATTATTAAATAAATAAAATTTTATCATAAAATATTATCAAGCCCTTAAACATATTCTCAAATAATATTTTAAGAATATACAAAATTTCCCCAAAATAGTTTTTAGTGAAAAGTGCAAATTACAAAAGAGTTTTTCTATTGTGATTCTGATTACGTAGAACAAAGTCATATATATACAGAAAAGACAGCAAGACTATAGTATACATTAATAACGTTCTTTCTCAGTAGGTTTGTAGCTAATTTTTATTTCTTCATGATTGTTTAGATATTCCAACTTTTCTAAAATGAATAAATATAATAAATATAATTTAAAAACCTTAATCAGTAAGATAAGGTCTTTCAGTTAATTAGTGGTAGAGCTATGATACAAACCTCAGACCTCCAGATTATATAATAAGCAATCTTCATTGCTCTTTCAAGGTCATGATCAGCAGGACAGTGAGGAAGAAATGATCATATTCACTTTTCTTTAATTCATGGCTAAATGATTCTCATACATATACACCTACCTGGATTCTCCTTCATCTTCTACATGTTCACAGTGGACAGAGTTGAGAGCACTGACCCTCTTATAATCCTGAGGGGTCAGATATAAGTATTTGTATCCCTGTGAAGTACAAATAGTTTTTAACTCATTATTTGCCATCATCACATAACCAGAGGACATAGCAAAGCATGCATAACACAGCTTGTTCCAAAGCTAGCTTTAAATTGTCACATCACTCTAACAGAATACTAGCATAGACAGTTCTCCTTTGAAAGATGGAAGTGTCTATTTCTCTAGTCACTGACTGTCTTTGAATTAAGCTATCTTGTAGCTACAACTGCGAATATATTCCAACCATTTCATTTTCATCAGGTTTTTAAAGGGTAATTTCTGATCTTTTGTGCCACCTCTATTAATGATATCAACACAAAATTAAAGAAATGTGTGGATTAGTATTATTTGCTTTTTCAAACCCAATGGGGTTTTCTGGGTGGTTCAGTCAGTTGAGTGTCCAGCTCTTGATTTCAGCTAAGGTTATGATCTCACAGTTCATGGGATCAAGCCCTACGTTGGGCTCTGTGCTGAGTGCAGAGCTTGCTTGGGATTCTCTGTCTCTCCCTCTCTCTCTATCCCTCCCCGACTCATGTGCATGTGTGCACGCTCTCTCAAAAAATAAATAAACAGATTTAAAAAAAAGAAAGTAAATGGTAAGAGATAATTGAGAGGATCACAAAAATGGGAAGGCAATATTAAAACCAGAATTCTATACGGTGATAATCATCATATACAGTGATAATCATCAATGAATACTGAATTCATGCCTTTTGCATTTTTATTATTTTTTATTAAGAAAATTTTTAATGCTTGTTTATTTTTGAGAGAGAGAGACACACACAGAATTTGAGGCAGGCTCCAGGCTCCGAGCTGTTGGCACAGAGCCCAAGGCAGGACTCGAACTCAAGAACCATGAGATTATGACCTGAGCCAAAGCCGTATACTTAACTGACTGAGCCACTCAGGTGCCCCTGCCTTTTGCATTTTTAAATAAACAACTTATAATTCCCATTTACATTTACAAATTTATACTAGCTTTTTGTAATTATTTTTACAAATACATACACATGCTCACAAAATACAGTTACAGGATACATGTGTTTAACTTAAAGGAATTAGTCATTCAGGAAAAAAAAAAAAAAGGTAAACAGAGGAAGATGTTTTAAATACTGTGAGAAATTATGCCACCACTTAACTCAATGAATTTGTCCCACAGTGAGCACAACCTGGAAGACATGAATCTGTCACTGAATTTGTATGACTTATGACAAGAACCTTGTAGTGTGGAGGGTCCTTAGTATGTCAGTCAGCATGTATTTATTGAGTGCCTCTTATGTGAAAGGTACTGTTCTAGGCACTGGAAAAACAGGAATGAACAAAACAGACAAAATTTCCTGGCCTTATGGAACTTATACTCTAGCGAGAGAGACAGAAATAAATAAACATATAATGTTAATGAGAATACTGTTTAAGTAAAAAAAACAGAGTGGAGAGGGAGACAGAGCGTTGTGAGACGTGAACTTGTAGAAAGAAAAACCTAGGGAAGTCTTCCTTGAAAGTGGCTTCACTGAAGAGTGGAGGAAATGAGACATGAGGATATGGGGGTGCTGGGAGAGGAAGTATTCGAAGCAGAAGGAACTGCAGATGCAGAAGTGCAGGGACATGAGTGTGCCTCAGAAATATTTAAGGAGGTCGTTAAAGCCAGTGTGGAGTGAGACTGTCTGAAAGAAATGAGGGTAGGGTGGTATTGGAAGACCAATCTATATAGGGTCTTGGGTTAAAATTCACACAATACTGGCCTTTTTTTTTTTTTTTTTTTTAAGTAATCTCTACAACCAAACATGGGGCTTGAACTCACAACCCTGAGATCAAGAGTTGAGTGCTTCATCAACTGAGCCAGCCAAACACCCCAAAACTGGCCATTTTAAAGGGTTTTTAGTATATCCTGATGTTGTGCAACCATTACCACTCTCTGATTCCAGGCCATTTCTATCACCCCAAAAAGAAACACTGTACCTGTGAGTAGTCATCAATAATTTCCATACACTTTTAATAGGAATTTTATTTAAGTATAATTTACGTGCAATAAAATTCCTTGATTTTATGTACTGCAGTTTGGTGAGTTTTGACAAATGTATACACTTGTGTAATCACCACCACAATCAAAATATTAGAATATTTCCATTATCCTCTGAAACACTATTACATTGACAAGATGTCTTAGCAAAGAAAACTGAGAAGGAGCAGTCAGGAAGCTAAAAAGGAGACTCTGGGCCCTAGAAGCCAAGAGGACAAAGTATTTCGAGGATGAAGGAGTGACCAACTGTGTCAAATGCTGCTATGGCATCGAGTAACTCAAATGAAGACTAAGATTCATGACAGAATTTAACCATATGGAATCCATGGTGACCCTGACAAAAGCAGTACAGTGCGCCGGTGAGGGTGCAAGCCTACCTGAGGTGAGGGGAGAGTGTCTGGAGATAGCAAGAAGAGACAATGCTCTTAAGAAGCTTTGCTGTCAATAAAGGTAGTGATTGGGGGCTAAGTATTTGTAAGCTAAAGGGGTAGATTTGGTACAGGGAAAAAGTGATGATTTAAGATGGAAAGGGTAAATGTCCAAGAGGAGTGACTGGCTTTGGACAGGGGCAGGGACTGTCCATCCAGAGTACAGGGAGATGGCAGAGAATAAAGGCACAGATGCAGATACGTGAGAGCTTGTGGATGCTCTCTTCTCATTGCTTCCATTTGCTCAGTGAACTGGGGAGCAAGGTCGTTAGCTAAGAAGGAGGATGGAGCAAGAGGGTTTTGGAGTTTTAAGGAGAGAGGGGAAGATGTGAAACTGTCCATTGTTCAAGTTCATAAACTTGAATTGAAAGTAAGACCAGTCAACAGCAGTTGGTATTTTTCTCCATCAGTGTTCAGCTATGCAGGTTCATGTATGTGAGTACATGGAGAGTACTGGATTTACACAAGGTTTTTGTAAAGAGATAAAGTAAGCAGAATGAGGATGAGGAAAGAGGGAAAAAAGTTGAGGGTGTAGAAAATGTGGTCATTATAATATGATTAACCTATGATTGAACTTGGAATGCAAGCTGACAGGAATGAAATTAGGATGTAAAGAGGGAGTGAAGGACAGAAGAAAGGTTGTAGGATCAACAGTTGCAGATTCTGGAGGGTTCAAAGGATTGCTGGACTTGGTATACTACAGAAAATGAGTGGGAAAGATAGGATGAAGGGGTGGCAAAGAAAGGGATGGTTGAAATTAAGATTATGGTGAAGAAGAGGCTGAGCTGGAGTAAAAGATAGGAAGTCAAGGATCTAAGATGCTGGATTATGGAATGGATCATCTATATGGATATAGAAGTCACTAAGAATTATAACAGGGCTAGTTGTATTGGAGAATGACAATGTGCCAGCAACTAAAAGATGCAAAGAATGAGGAGTGACCAGAGTTGGGGACCACTATAATAAGTGGTTTGGCACAGTCTGATGACATGAAATTCAAAGATGGGGGTTTCAGGGGAGCCTGGGTGGCTCAGCTGGTTAAGTACCTGACTCTTGATTTCGGCTTGGGTCATGATCTCATGGTTTGTGAGCACAGTAGGCTGATAGTGTGCAGCCTACTTGGGATTCTCTTCCGCTCTCTTGCTCTCTGTCAAAATAAATAAACACTAAAAAATATATATATATATGGGGGTTTTCAGAGAGAAAGAAGGGAAAAGGGTCTGAAAGTAGCAATGAGGCACAAAGAAGACACTCTTCCCCCTCTAGGTTCAGTGGTACAAGAGAAAGACAGAGATCAATCACTCTGTAAGACAGCTAGGGAAAGCAGAGTCTTTAGAGGACAGGCAGATTTCAAGTAGAGAAGAAGCTGAGGATATAAGCGCTTTAGTAAATGACCATTAAGTCATGGAAGCCACAGTGGAATAGTTTAAAGATAGGCATTTCTGGCTTAACACGTCCCATGATGAATGCGTATTTATTTCTTCTGGTGTTCAACTCAAGAAACAGCAATCTGTTTCAAAGCTGGAGAAAAAACCTGGTGAATATATTGAGACACAATTTGTCTCCAACATGGTTATAGCTCACTGTGTGTGCGGACTTTTGAACTTAAACCTCTCCCTTTCCCCCACCTCTTCACACGTGTAGACACACACAACACACACACACATACACAACACGATATACTGTCTTGAAGTTTTATCTTTTCTTAGTCTGTACCTTGTAAGGATCCTCAGGATCTACCCAGGCCACGTGAAACATATGACGAATTTCCTCTGCCAGTCCAATTCGTGCTCCGCTGTTGGCTGCGACAAAGATGCGTGGGATACCCTCTGCCCTGGCAAGCTCAGAAGCTCTGAGAAACAGCAAATCCTCCTGGGGCCCAAAGGACCCAATTAGGTATGTGATGTCATTGCCAATAACAATGATATCTCGGCCTTCTGGATATTCAGGACTTTTAAGGGTCATTTTCCAAGCTACCATGCCAATCTGCAAAGGCACAGACAAACAAATAAATAGAAGCCTCTTACCTGTAGAATTTTTTTTCAGGCTCCATGAAGGTATCAGACTATACCTAGACACAGCCTCCATGTAAAGATATGCCCTGTTAAAGAGCCAAGTTTCCTGTGGGAAACTATAACAAACATTCTAGCATACCTCTCTAGGTTATGGTGAGAACAGCTGGCTTACTATGTATTTCACAGTTGTTTCAATTCCTTCTTTGGACCTGCTTAAAAAAGATGGAAAAACCAAAGTCTAAATGCGCTCAAGATACGTGTGGGAGAATGCCATGCTGCAGGGAATTACATCCAAAACTCCCTAGCTTGCTACCCTATCTACTAAGACACTAGTTCCATCTTCAGTGAGATTCTTTCTGAGAAACTTCTTACACATGAGAGGAGAGGAGAATCATCTTTCATGGACTATACAACTTCTGTGATCCTGGGTCCTTTGACTGTTCTCCAGCATTTGATAGGAATAACAGCAACATTCTTTACTGGCTAGCTTCAGGTATCCTCTGCAAGAATTCACTATAGCTCAACATTGCATCCTCGCTCTGAGCATCTCTTGCCACTTTCTCCCAGCACCACAATACCAAAGCATGCAAGGAATGATATATGTAAATCTCTACTCTCTGTTCAGTAGCATCTGACCAGCCACACAAATAAATGATATTGACTTCAAAGGCAGGGGTGACACGTCTCTTCCCAAACCCTCACAGCCCTCTCTTCTTTTAATCCCCTTCTATATGAGATCTAGTCAATCCTTCTACTTGTTTATTCGCTAGTTCCATTTCTTTTCTATTCACTCATACCCCAGTTACAGCTGCAGTTTTTCATGCCTGCCTGTCTGTTTCCCTATACCCGGATAAGTAATGTTTTCCATTCCTTTTTTCCCCCTATTTCTTTCTGTCTCCCTCCTGCCCCCCACTGCACTCTCACCCCCCCAACTTGCTCCCAAACACAAAGCCTACCAGATGAGCATTCCTGGTCCTGCCTAATGGAGCCCAGCCACATCTGCAGCCTTGGTCCCTCATCCCCAGGCTGCTGCATATCACCTCATTGGGGAGCTGGCCATCAAGAAGGGCCATTAACAGATGTAAATAGCAGCATCCCTGGAAAGCCACATGCATCACCCAGACTCAACCGGGCCAGTGATCATAAGCTCTGAGTACACATTCCTCAATCCAATTGCACATCCACTGTAATCAGGCTGGTTGAAGCTTTCCACATAGCTATTTGTGATTCTCCACATTAAGAAATATATATATGAAACACCTACAGACAAATATAAGCTATTTAATATATCATACCATTGGCCAAATACAAATCAAAATGGATATAATACACAGAAAAAAAATCCAATCACCTTGTGAGATAAGGTATTACTCTATCTGCTCATTAAAGACACAGAAAGGAAGGAGAAACAGATCATCCAAAATACAGCATGGAGAAACTGCAAATATCAGGATAACTTTGGTCATGGTTTTTAAGAAGCTGGCTAATATATGCCTGTGTGGGGAGAAATATTTTACCTGCCTTCTCACGTGGCGCTCTAACCTAACACCTCTTTTGTTTTCCAGGAAGGAAAAGCTATTTCCTCTAAATGCATTTGTAGTTAGGAAGACTGGTTTTACACCAAATTTTATGATATATTAACCTTAGCCACCTAGGCTAGAAGTAGCTTAGAAACAAGCCTTGAAGAATCTACTTCAGCATTTGCATGCTAATGCAAACATTGTGTCTGTGTGGCACTGGACAGGCAAATAATACTCTTATCTTCTGTTATTACCTGGGGACTCTAACTGTGTCACTTGGGCAGTCAGTTCAGCAATTGGCTAGGTCATTATGCTTGCAATATTGACTTCTAATTAGGTGTCAACACAGCAGCACCAAGAACACACTACTCTTTATCAATGTCTTTCCAAAGTGTGTTCCTCATCGACCACCTCCCCCCACCTTTAAAAAGTACCAATACAGAATGGAGAGCGCTAGCCCAGTCTTCATATAGTGAGATTCCCTACTAGAAGAGATTAAGTTTTGAGTAAGCATAATGAATAAACATCCAAGAAAGCATCCACTGCTCAACTTATACTGAAATTTAGATTTTTTAAAAAGTTTATTTATCTTTGGGAGAGAGAATGTGTTCATGTATGCATACATTAGGCAGGGGCAGGTGAATGAGAGAGAGAGAGAGAGAGAGAGAGAATGAATCCCAAGCGGGATCTGCGCTAACAGCTAACAGATCATGACCTGAGCCAAAATCAAGAGTTGGATCCTTAACTGACTGAGCCACCCAGGTGCCCCTGAAATTTAGATTTTATTGCTAATTCAACAATAGGGCACATAATGGAAAAGATGGGCTTCGGAGTTAAACTAACTTGGATCCGTATCCAGGCCCTATCACTTACCAATTGTATGACCTTAGAAAAATAATTTTATTGAACTTCAATGTCCCCGCATACAAAATTAACACTCCCTATGGGTTTGATGAATAAACTATTCGAAACAGTAATCTATTATATTATCTTCAACATACAAAATTTGTCCCTTTCTCTCCTCTCAATCTATCCAAATCTTACCCAATCCAAAAAGATTCATTCAAATTCCATTTCCTTAGTAAAGCTTTGCCTAGTCTAAAGCTTCTTCTCCATCTCCTACTAAGACCTTCATGTGGAGAATTCATTTGATAATTAATCATATATTGCCTAGGATCGTTTCTAGCTTGCCAGCCTAAACCATTATATCATTGCCTCCAGTGCCTAGCAGGATCCCTACACATAATATGGGAGTAGTAAATATTTGCTGGTTCCATAGTCATTTCACTTTTTAAATGATTCTTAGAAAATAGTCAACACCAAGGGCTTAGAACATCGTCCATGACTTATCTCTAGGGATCACAGAGTGACAGTCTTAAACATCATTCAACTCTTCTATTTTTAAATATAGGGTTTTAAAAAATATTTTTTTAATATTTATTTTTGAGAGAGAGAGAGAGAGAAAGAGGGGTGAAGGGGCAGAGAGAGAGGGAGACACAGAATCCGAAGCAGGCTCTAGGCTCTGAGCTGTCTGCACAGAGCCCAACATGGGGCTTGAACTCATGAACCGTGAGATCATGACCTGAGCTGAAGTCAGTCACTTAACCAACTAAGCCACCCAGGCGCCCCTTCTAATACAGTTTTTTAATGTTTATTTATTTTTGAGAAAGAGAGAGAGACAGAGTATAAACAGGGGAGGGGCAGAGAGAGAGAGAGGGAAACACAGAATCTGAAGCAGCCTCCAGGCTCCGAGCTGTCAGCACAGAGCTGGACACAGGGCTCAAACTCATGCACCACAAGATCATGACCTGAGCTGAAGGTGGATGCTTAACTGACTGAGCCACCCAGGAGTCCGTCTACATTTTAAAAAATAACAAAAGTAACAGTTGCCATTAAGTGAACATCTATCACATGCTGTACTATACTACATATTGACAAGTACTGATAATAAAGAGGTTAAGCTGGGGAGTGTCAGCCTACCTTGGTCCAAATCTCAGCTTTGTTCTACCTGTATAATCTTGGACCAATCAAGATTAACCTCATAAAGCCTCAATGTTTCCAATTATAAAAAGTCCTCAAATTATTATTAGTATTAATTCAGAAGCAGCAGTTATTATTGCCATGAGAAAACTAAGGTATAGAGAAATTAAATAACTAGTTTTATAGCTAGTATGTTTATTTTTAAAGATACCGTTCACATAATTTCCTTTACCAGAGAAATTACAGAAGTATGTTCTAGACTAGTGCCACTGCCGTTAGCAGAAACAATATAGAAAGATGAACATCAGTTATAACACAAACATAAATGTCATTGACCCCTAAATTCAATGTGGTATTCTGGAACAGAAAAAGGACATTTGTAGAAAAACTGGTGAAATCCAAAACGAAGTCTGTATTTTACTTATTAGTATCATAACAATATTAGTTCTAAGTTTTGATAATTATAGCATGGTTATACAAAGCGTCAACATTAGAAATATCAATGGTTTCAGTTAGATCTATTTTAATACACCTCTTTCAGTGGGCATAAAGATTATTTGAGCAACAGGAATAGTGTAAGATGCTAATATTAGGTATATAGGAACTCTTTGTACTATCTTTGTAACTTTTCTGTAAATCTAAAATATTTTAAGATAAACTGTTAAAAAAATAAATGTCATGATAAAAACTTTCTGGGAGGGAAGTAAATTGGCTAATAAGGTCATCATTAGTGTCCTGTAGAGCCTTGCAAAATGATGGCTATGAAGACTAGGTACAGCATTTTAAAATACCCATGATGTGGGGCGCCTGGTTGGCTCAGTCAGTTGAGTGTCTGACGTCGGCTCAGGTCATGATCTCATGGTTTGTTGAGTTCAAGCCCCAGGTCAGGTTTTGCGCTGACAGCATGGAGCCTGCTTTAGATTCTCTGTCTCCCTCTCTCTCTCAAAGATAAATAAACATTAAAAAAAAAATACCCATGAGGTAATACTATATTTGAAGAGATAGTATAACAAAATTGTCTGTATATCATAATAATTGTGAAAGGCAAAACAGTTTTCTAGCCACTTTAAGTAAGCTATTGACCTCTATGTGCTTCAGTTTCCTCATCTGTAAAATGGGGCAATAGGACCCTATTCTATTAAGTTTGTTGTGAGGATTAAATTCATGGTAAGCCTTAGAACAGTGCTTGGCACACAGTAAGTGCATAGTAAGTATTACAATACTGCATCTAAAGGCACACTGGGGTGGAGGGGGAGAAATGAAATAAAAGAACATAGCAAAATGAGACGATAATTATTTAGAATGATGGGATGGTGCTTTTTCTTCCATTTTCCGAATCTTCCTTAATGTGTTTATAAAATTATCAATGCAATATAAGTTTAAAAGATAACTAAGACTACCAAATAGCTCTTTATTGAGTGACAGGCACATGGTAGCTTATTGTATTATTTTTATGTTAGTGTACATTTGAACATTTCCATAATAAAAACATTTTTTAAGGGAAAACTATCTCACCAGCCTAAGGATTTTTCATACTTTACAAAACTGACTCTAGGTTTTAGTCCTCCTACAACAGATCATATTTATATAAAGTTAGAAGGAGAGAGCTAAACACATGCAAATTAAAAATCAAGACCCACCTGGAAGGGACAATATCAAGAACTGCCTTAGTTTGTTGGGGCTATCATTTCATTTTTAAAAAAGAAATGTTCTGCAATGATGTGTCTGAATGTAAACATATGTATATATAGGTTTATACAATATTAATATCTCTACCTGAGAAGTAACTGCTTCAGTGTTTTTCTGGTCTGATGGTTAAATACATATTTATACTTTTAAAGTCAATATTTGTACAATAGACAAGAACAGTGCCTATCAGCTAAATACATATTTAGGACTGTACCACATGTATTACAAACATGTACTAAAATCGAAAGCTTATATTTATACAGAGCCTTTCATCTTGAAGGGGCTAAAGAGCTTTACAAACATATGTACATAAAAGGACGCTCGCACTGATAGGCAGGCAAGGTATCAGTTCAACCACTCCCCTGTTCCTTCCAGCAGTCTGGGATACGGACACATAGTGTCAACAGATGTAGCTCTGTAACAGCTGCAAAGACATGTAACACAATAATCCACCTTGTGGTGCACAGTCACTGGAAGAGGGCTTGCAACTTGGGAAGAGCAACTGCTCTCTTCCAGCGTAGAAGCACCCCGGCCATTTCCAGCTTTGTGTTTTTAAATTATTCTCTACCAAACTCAACTAATCACTTGACAAAATTGAATTTGATACTGGAAATGGTTTCTGAATGCAAAATACTTTCTGTCTGATGATGAGAAGTAGGTTGAAAACTGCTTCCCCCTGCCCTTGTTACATTTAGAGAGAGAGAGAGAGAGAGGGAGAGAGAGAAAGGGAGGGAGAGAGAGAAAGGGTCACAACATTCAGGAAAAATGGTTCAAAATATTCTATCTAAGAATAGCTTCATCTCAGAGGATTGGGTCATTACTTCAGAAGACAGTCATATTTTCCCCCCATTTAATTAGGACACCGTAAGTTTCTCAAATTACTTTATACAGATGCGTCTATCTATATTAATACACACAATGGAGACTTTTTATTGAAAATTCTGCAATCACTACAAAAGCATACACAAGTGTGACAATGTGATTAGGAATGTGACATTCACTGATTTCACCTATGCCCAGGTTTCCTAGTATATGAACTGAAAAATAACAACCAAAGGAAATTCCACCACTGAATCCCCTTGTTCCGGCTTCTCTCTCCCTCCAGTGCTTTCATGCAGGTGAAACCTAGTGAAAATGACATTCCAGGACTAAGGGCTAAGGAAGCAACAAAAGGGCAGCAGCCTGAGAGGGTTTGCAAGTGTGGGTGGGTTTATGGTCTAAGGAGGTTCAGACTCAGGCTCCGTGGCCCTGGAAGTACACAAGCTTCCTCTCTGACCACTGACTTACCAAATAGTTTTAGGCACTTCCTGCCAATTATGTGTTCATTAATACAGCCATAAATTGTTTAAAAATATGTAATTTCAGATTATTTCTGATAATACAGGCTTCTTAGGTTTAGGGTTACCAACCTAAACTAAGGTGAGGGAAAAAGGGAAGAGGATCAAAAGAGTTACTGTGAATAAGCTGAGGATGAGCAGAAATAAATGTCTGCTTTATACAAGTTCTAAGGAAGAAAATATTTCCTTGGTCACTGTCTGATTCTGGAATAAACACACGCAAGTGAGGGAGGAGGGAACGGGGAGGAGAAAGCAAGCAGAAGAGAACAGTCTTATTTAACTGTTTTTATGTGGGTAAAATGATTTGTGCCACAGTATTTCCATAAGAAGTGGGACCATTATTTTCCTGTAGAAACACATTTGGTTTGAAAAGTATCACTGGACAGGATGTGAAAATCAAACTGAATGAATTATTCACAACCCCCGATCAGAGGTGATCATTATTTCTGATGCTCCAAACAGTGATTAGGATTCTGCCCTGAGATGTCATTTTCTCGCTGAGTAACACCAGCGACACAGAAAGGCATTATCTATCTATCCATACATGTATTTTTTTCTCCTGGGAGGACCTTGGTTTAATGTTACTATAACAGATACTAAAAACATGACAATATTAACATTTATTCCGATGGTGCCCATAAATGCCATTAGTCTGACACAAAGTGTCAACACTAATCATGACCCAAAATTAACACCAAAATTGACATCAACATTAATTGTACTATCAGTGTGAATAGAATGTGCGATTGTACACACGCGTGCACACACACAGATACTTCCCAAAGCTGCAGTTACTACAAAATAAAATACTAATATTAAGCTCAACCAATAAATTTGAAGGGAAAGCGAAGGGGCAAAACAGGACAGGACTGTGTTTTTAAGAATGTAAGAAGCATCCATCAACCGTAGCTATCTATGCTGTGGGAGGCAGGTAAAGTATATCTTTGCCATGGTTGCCTTTCTTCTATCTCCTCACTTTGAGTTCAGCTGTAATAATATTTTTCTATGTAGACTTAAATAGAGGTGAGACTGTGGCTTTAACATTAAAGCTTTATTTTCCATGCTAAAAGTCTAATAGTTGAAATCTCCTGGCAAAGCCTCCTGTAGCTGTTGTGTTACTATTGCTAATGCCCCAGGAAGATGACCATTCTGCAAGGCCCTGGAGCAGCAATACAAAGAATTCTCGAGCGTTCGAGCTGAAACGGACCTAAGCATTATCTGCATTGTGGAGATGAGAAAATGAAGGCCCAGTGAGAAAGAATCTGAATTTGAGTTCCTTTACAGATGCATAATAAAATGTCACCTCCCCCCCTTTTATGTCTTGTATGAAATGTTACATCTTCACTTTTAGTTAGATACTATCAAAAAATAATGACAACATTCACTCATGTTAGAATTTCATGAAAAAAATGTACTTGATGAATAGTAGAAAAATACTGTATAGGTGTTAAAATGTGCCTTTTTAAACCACAAGGCGATACAATGTTTGACATAATTTGTGCCATTCAGAAAAACCATGCTGAAAAAAATGTCAATGCCTTTCCATATTGTATTATCTGCTGGATATCATATTCTGTTGCCTAGTGTTATATGATCACATAAAAGAGCTGAAAACAATTTTCTTAACAGCTGAAAAACTCTCTTTTTCATGCTTGGATAATTCAAAAATGGCTGAACAAACTTACCTCACCCTTTCCAAAAAGCGATAAAAGAGTAAGAAAAAAACCATTTTTAGAGCAAAAAAATTTCATCCCAGAGGTAATTTTTTGAAAAATATTACTGAAGACTAGAAATAATAATTTCTAATTGAACAGGGGAATTATCTCCCTGCAATATTTATAAACATGAAACCACAGTAATTTTATGCATATACACACACAATGCTTTTAGTAAACATACCAGTTTAAAAAAAAAAAAAAAACATGCAAAAGAGCACACACAAGCCAGTGGTCTTTGAGAAATGGGGCACAGGAGTAATTGGATGATATGGAAATTAACCAAGTTGGCCTACTGCAGTTCAAGAAGCTTTGCCCATTAATCACACAAACGAATGTTGAACTCTGATGCTCCATGCTACACCTCATCCTAGGGTGTCATCTGTTGCTGTCCTGATGTTCGTTATTGCCTTTAGTTGGAGCTGTACAGTTTCTTGACATAGGGTACTATATCACATCCTTTTTCAGCAAAATCTTGAAACTTAAGGAGTATAAAAATGCTGGCGAGTATATCCTTTTGTTTAAAGGCTATCTTATCTTTAGGACTGACTTCTGAAGGGGACTGAGGAGCCCTCCACAAGTTCTGCTTTGGTGGGCCAATGGATGCATCAGGATTTTCAGTCAAGCTCACTGGGCTTTGGTTTGCTAATAATGAAATGAGTCAAACGAACTAATCCACCTGTTGAAAAATCTCCAATACCAATAACAGCCATTCAGAAGGAATTCTAAGAAAAGTATATGCAAAGTAAATAGGTGACAGGTATTAAGGAAGGCACTTGTTGTAATGAGCACTGTGTGTTGTATGTAAGTGATGAATCACTAAATTCTACATCTGAAACTAATATTACACTATATGTTAACTGGAATTTAAATAAAAATTTAAAAAAAAAGAGAAAAGTATATGCATCCCAAAAGAATAGTGTTAAAATTCATTAAAAGTAATTCTGTGGCAGGAAGACCTATCTTTCAAAATTAGCCTCAATATTTTTCTAAGAGGGGCTCAACTTTGGTTCTGAGGATCATTTTAGACAAAGACTCGTAATCAAACATGCTCACTCAGAGGATAAAAGAAAAGTGCATAGTAATTTTAAATAAAACTATCTTAATCACATATTTCATAACATGTCTTTTTCTATACTTGAAATTCCTACCTTGTTAGGCCTAAAAAGATTCAAAATTGGGGCTTGGGGAAGCTGTTGATGAAAAACAAGATAAGCGCAAATTATGAATGTTTATATGTAATCAGTGGTGTGTGATACTTTTCTGCTGAGGATCTCAAAGCACTTATTACAAACACTTCCCCATCTTCAGGGATAGATTGATGGCAAGGACCATTAGTCTCTTTTTATAACCTGAACAATCAGTGCACAGACCGTGGTCCTGTTTTTCAGATCTGCCTCCTTCAGGTCTATTTCAAAGCTCACCTTCAGCATACTACAATACAAATATGCCTCTTTTCCAACACATATCTAAAAGATTGACATGGACTCAATTTCCACACCCAGCATGAAAAGGTAAACTGATATCAAAAGAATGAAATAAAAGCACAGTAAAATACATCCAAATTAGCCTCACATTCATGGAGCTATTCTGAGATTAAATTGAGTAAAGCAATATACAAAAGTCTAATGTTAAACCAGAAACATATTTGGCTTCTATATGCATGAGCTCAAGTCCATAAACATACACAAACTCTCTCCAGTCAGAGTTTCAAAGCATAATAGCTTCCACTAGAATCTGAGTCCAGGATAACACAAGGAATTCCTTTGAGAGAATAGAAAATGTCAACCAAGTAAATTCAGACAGAGGGTTATGGTGGTTTTTCTAAAATAAGAGGTCCTTTGGGCTAAGAGGGTTAGCCTAAGAATTGTCAAAATGGATCTACTAATTAATTTCTTCTAATACTTCAGGCTTCTATAAGCTTACCAACTTCCTTTCCTTACCAATCCCCAATTTTTGTTTGTTTTTATATTCAAATTAGAGATTTCAAAGGATTATAGCAACATATAAGTGAGGAGGAGTGTCAAAATGAGAAGATTTGTTTAAGCTAGTCAGTAGATGCAAGGATATTTGATATATCGCTCTCCATAATTTTTTCTAAGTTTGAAGTATTTTATATTAAAAAATTACAGACACTTATACCTTGGTGAAACCAGACATCAACACACTGCCAACAATTAAATGTTGGCAAGGCTGAACAGTTCTAGGACTGAATTCCTAATTCCCACCATCCCTACCCTTTCACCTCAAGAACATAAAAGATACCAGTCATGATGGCAACCAGTCTTTAAACTTTAATTTCCACTATTTTTTTTTCCTCCTCAACCATCCTCTTCCTAAACAGATGTTTCTTGTAAAAAATGTGTAGGGCAAGGATGTGATAAGGTTCAACAGATCTCCGCCCAAAGAGTTAAAAATGCAATTGCATACTGGAGGAACACCAGGCAAAGCCTACCACACCAACTGAAGAAAAACGAGGAAGGATACCACTGGATCTGTCTCACCAAACGGGCAATTCAGAGGCTTGTCTGAATGCCAAGCTGCTGAGAAGGAAAAACCCTGACACCTAGTGCCCACCTGAAGAAATGAAGCCTTGGAGCGACTGCAATTCTTAAAAGAGTGGTAGTGAGTGTGCATGTGAAGGCAGTCATCAAATTGCATTCAATTTGGAATATGCTTATCTCCCAGAAAAATTTTAAGGAAAAAATTTAATACCACACAAGAATTCCAGTCTTTAGTTGCTGATCCTTTGTGGAATACACACCCTGTACCTGATTATTATAGCTGCTTCTAAAGAGAATCTTCCTCTTATCTCAGTTTTCCATTATGACAGGAGAGATGTGGGGAAGGGTTTTGCATGGTTAAAAATCCCATGTGCTGACAGAGAGAGGAAAACAGGGTCCTACTTTCTGTCCACACTAAAAGTGCTATGAAAGTTGCTTGCCTATCATATCTTTCATCGCTGCCCAGTTTAGACATTCATGATTTATTTCACGGAGTTAAGGGAAATATGATAAAAGAATGCTAATAACATGTCAGAACAAGTAAGAATGTAGTCTCAAGAAGGCTACGGTTTTCTTTGTCCTATACCAAGCAAAGTTAAGCTGTTCTCTGTCAAGTCCGTTACCGCCCTTGGCTTGATCTTAGCCTGAGCCTTTTAATAACAGGATTTAGCGTGAAAAGTAGCTGCAGTGGATTGTGAACTGTTACTCAAAATGTTCCCACCTGCAATTACAGCTTCCACCAAATGATCAAAACAGGTTAGCAAACTGGCAGGAAAATGAAAACAATTCCTCCAAAATTGAGAAGCAGTAAAAGTAGAACTGTGAGTTGGCTGCACTTCCTCTGATTCCAGGCTCAGCAGCACACCATTCATCTAGCTGTGTATTTACATACACTGCCCATCACTGTAGCTTCATAGCAGCTAGAATTGAAATAAGTTTAGTCTATGTTGCAATCACATTTTCCACAATTTTCATCTTTACTCAAAACTATTAAAAAAATCCTAGGCAACTCATCTTTGGAACTATTTGCAAGTAACATAGTTCACAGATTTGGTCTACATCTCTTTTAATCCTACTCTAAATTCATACTAAATGCAATGCCATTCAAATCTGACAATGAGAAAAATGTGTTCTCCTACACTTCCATCATGAATAAGGTGGCATTCCTTCAGTTACATCTTTCTTGATGGAGAAGGGACAACTAGGAAAATAGAAAGGAGAAAGTGGCTAACACCACATCAGAAAATCTCTCTTTCTCCTGCTTTTAACGTGGGGCAGTGTTCAAAATGCAGGTCACATCTCTGCTGAAACAGCCAATATTCTTTCTCAAATGGCAAACAAGTTACCTAAAACTAAATGGAACTGAATTGTTCCAAGTCCTGGTCCCATCACCATTTTACCTATTTACTGTCCTGGAAAAAAAACAGGGAAGAAAGCCTGGCCACCCATATAGCCGATGCTCTGGTAAGTACAGGTTTTCTGCCTTTGATTATGGGGAAAAGGGGAAAAGCATCTCGATTCATGGGGAAACTCTGCAGGAATCTCTTGTTTTACCTTTATTCCTTATATCCATGTGCTAGCTTTTAAACCCAGAAACTCCAATCCTTCAAGGTAATGCAGTATCACCCACAATGATGACCTGGTAGAGCCGTCACCTTTGGAGAACACCACATTATGATGATTTAATGTCTATGTAGCATCAATACATTTACATCAAGCCTTGGCTCTCAGAACATTAACAGGTCAATTTTTTATTCCTTTTTTAATAAAACGATTTCTCAAGGCTCTGTTCAGATGCCCATTCTCTTTGGGACAGGACAGATTTGCTCCAAATCTCATCAGCATGAGCTCTTCTCGTTCCCTTCACATCACTCTTGGGGTAATGCACAGAGTGCCAGGCTCATGACAAACTTGTCTCTTTTGCCAAAGAAAATTAAACTGCGATAGCTGGAAGTCAACTTGCTCTGATAAAACTGGGCTCAGCATGAGGAAATACATCCCACTGATGCCTCGTCATCTCTTAGGCACAGCTGTCCCTCAGAATTCTGACTGCTGAAACTCCATCTTCAGATTGGTCGGTTTCTCAGTGAACGCACACCATTGTATGCTCAAGCTATTGGTAACAGAGTTTGATACTTATACCCCAATCCCATTCCTGTTGTGCAATACCCTATAATCTCGCTACAGCCATGGACTGACTTCGCCAACCATCCCAGGCATTAGTCACTAACTGCTTACAAAAGAACATTGGTCTCACTTCTCCTGAGCTCAAAGACTCAGAAACAGCAAGCTAACAACTCAGCCTCAATCCCGGTCAATCATTTGAAGAAAAGGAAAAGAGAACAAAGAAAATAGGCAACCCTTTAAGGAGGATAAAAGGTAGAACAAGAAAGTGAGAACTGACAAAAACAGAAATAAAAAATTTAAATACAATTAGATTTCTCAATTTCAAGGTTATTAAAGCACTGGGCAAAGGGAAACATATGGTCCCCATCACGACTCTACTGCTTGTAACTACAGTACTATGTGGCTGTTTAAGACATCCCTTTTCCACCCAGGTTTGGTGAGTCTTAAAGGGGTTAAAAAAAACCTTTAATTTTTTTTTTTATTCGTGTGTGTGTGTGTGTGTGTGTGTGTGTGTGTGTGTGTGGTCTTTGGGTACAGAGTCCCGTATAATAAGACTATTTGTATTCATACTGGCAGAGTAAACACTACATGTTCATGCCCAGGCAGCTCTGTGCTTGTAATTTCAGCAAGAACAGAGCTCTGTCCCTCTGGGACTTCACTATTCCCCCAGTCTCCATTCGCTCAAACACAGAATGAGAGCAGAGAGAAAGCAGGAGAGAAAGATCATGGCAAGAGGTTTCACACAGCAGTGCAGCTAGCTTTCATGTGGCCCAAAATCTCATTTTTTGTTTTAATTACATTAGTTAAAACCATTTTTCTCTCAGCCCCATGTTCACAAGGGTGCCTTCCATTCCTAAAGACTACACTGTTGAATGAAACAGAATTTAGGTCTAGCACAATGAAGCTTTTCTTTGCTGTTGAGGGGCTCACTATGTAGATGTCACACTGTGGCACAAGCCTCTGCTTCAACCTGGTGTGTTAACGAGTACATATCTATTCTTGTGAAAATTCTATGCATCTTCTCTTCCTCGCCTCTTGCCTTTGCTATTTGTTGAGGCATTAGATTAGAAGAACTGTAAGTCTGATACTCTCCACCTGGTCCAATGCCTGCATCCATCTTGATACCAATTCATCTACTTTTGGCATCCACTGGTGTACTTACTGAAACAGCATACACCTTATATATACAGTAACATTTTTTGAAAAAGATACACAAAATGGAAAATACCAGGTATTATCTCCAAAGGTCTACCTAGCCTGTTTATGGAGAACACTTGGGTAAAGATTACTCTTTCTAAACAATAAGATTTATCTAGGGATTCTATCTAAGGTTGAAATAAAAACTGTCTCTTTTTAAGTTTATTATTGTTTTGGTTGTAACTGTACATTAGAAGCGTAGTTAAAATCAGGAAGAGGAGGAGATAGGTTATTATGACTTTATATCATTATTAACAGTGCACCATACAAGAGAGGATTCCAATGCCAGAAAATGAATTCTTAGATAACTATCAGAAATGTGCCTTCTGCTACATTCTTTTATGTTTAAACCCCTGGTTCTGATTGAGCCCCTTTAAGAATATATTTATCATGATCATAACAGCACTAGATTAAATTACCTGAGCACAGAAAATATACCAAAAAAGGTGTACTAGTATGTAAGTATCCAAATAAGAAAGAACATCAAGCAAAACAACACTTTAAATGTTTTTATTATAGAAAAATCTCAGGGGCGCCTGGGTGGCTCAGTCGGTTAAGTATCCTACTTTGGCTCAGGTCATGATCTCATGGTTTGTGAGTTCCAGCCCCACATCAGGATCTCTGCTGTCAGCACGGAACCCACTTTGGATCCTCAGTCTCCCCATCTGTCTGCCCTTCCCCACCTGCATATTCGTGTGCATGTGCTTTCTCTTCTCAAAAATAAACATTAAAAAAAATCTCAAAATTTCAGGTATATACAAAAATAGAGAAAATAGTCTATTTCTATGTATATATTATTTAGCTTTCATTAACAACTCATGGCCAGTTTGTTTTCTCTATACTCCCACACTCACCCCTCTACTACTCTGAAGCAAATCCTAGACATTGGATCATTTCATCTGTAACTATTTTAGTAGTTATGTGTAACAGAAAACATAACTGTTTTTTAGAAAGCAAAACTTTAATACCATTTAAAAAAGCACATCATTATCACACATAAAAAACTAATAATTCCTTGATATCCAGTCAATGTTTTCTCTCTAAAGAACTCTACCAACAAGACTACTATGTGCCTATGCAGCATCTAAATTAATGCTACTTAATGACCATCCCCATGGAAAGTTGCCACTAGTGGGCACAGATATAAGAAAAGGGGGAAGGGGAATCAATGACTTGCCTCATTTCCTCCTGGAAGCCTGTTCATGTGGACCAGCTGACCCTGATCATCCAACACGAGCTCAGTATACGTCAGCATGTCAGAAGGCAGGGGGGGTGATGGAAGGAATGCTTGAGTGGACATAGACTCCCAGAGTTTGATCAGAGACTAGTGGAGGAGAGAAGTTTGACTAATCAGTGACAATCAGCATTTTAACATACACAAAAACAAATATTAAGTTTCAGTCAAGCTGATTTTACTCTTTCCTTTCCAAGTGTTCTGCTGAGCATCAAAGCATTAGACCAAATTCTGCAGCTCTCATTCTCAGTTAAAATAGATTTGTAATTATTTTTCACATAATGTTTTTTACATATCAAAATCAGGCACTTTTCCAACAAAGTCAAATTACTGAGTGATTCTGAATCAGCACAAGAGCATTAACAAATGCAATAGACCTAACAAACAGACCTAACAATACCTAGGAAAATTAAAATAAAAAACTAAATAAGTAACATTAATCCCTCTTTTTTAAAAAAGGAAGAAAAATCCCAGAAGAATAGAAAAATAACCGGGAAAAGTGATATGACACTCAGCTAATGCCAAAAAAAATCTAAGGCAGCAAGAATAAAGTTTCTACTAGAGGCTCAGGAAAAGCATCCTTTCCTAATGTCTTTTCAGATCTATAGGCCCATATGCAGGAATTAGCTCATCAGGGATGTATGACTATTTGTAAATGTGCGGATCAATTCTGGTCAAATTTGAGAATACAGACACACCTATCCATTTTAAAACCATTTTGATTTCCATTTCCAACTTCATATGACCAGAACAAATGCCTCATGAAGTGGGAACTAGCTGTTTCTTTGGTTGTCTCAAAACAACATTTAAAGGCAATATGATATATTCATATCTACATGTTCCAATCACAGTGTTTATGTCTATTCTACAGGAAAAATTATACAGAGTGTCATTTCTATTTATAGTTCTGGCATTGGGGAACAGAACCAACACAACTTGTAGGGGAACAATGTTGGCAATACAAAATGAAGATACCTATGTTTCCAGAGAGAGAATTTGTAAACAAATGACTACTTACAGGAAATCTCTTGTATTTACAGGTAGACTATTTACCAAGGCCACATATATTACTTTATTAAAATTCAAATGTGGTAATACTAGTAGTATTGACTAGAAGACTTGGAAAAATCCTGTATTCATAGATTTTTTTTTTTTTTTTAAGGACAAATTCAGTATTCTTTTGATACTCTATCTGTTGCATTTTCTGCTGTGGATGTACTTTTCTTGCCTTCTATTGATGGAAGAAAAATCTGCAGCATAGAGAGGATTCACCATACAGATCAAAGGAATTTATTTTCAAATAAAGGATGAGAATCATAATGTATTTTCTCACATTAGTTTTTATTCAGCTATAATAAATCTTCCATGAAAGAATTGATACTTTAAACTGTGTATCATGAACTCTATATCCATTTGTATATGTTATCAGTATTGATCCTCATCATATTAACCTATCAGCTAATGGCCTGGGTTATCTTGGAAAATAGGAAAAAGAGAAGTAGAGTTTCAAGCCTCTTTTTTAATACCCATAATTTGATTATAGCTTAGGAAATATATACCTGAACGTAACTCCTCACACAGGTCATTGTAAACTACCATCACAGGTATGCTATCTCAGTTTACTTTCTTCCCAATAGAAGCTTCTATCCTCACCATTCCTCCTATTAATTCATAAAGAACTGTCCAATATTGGAGTTGGCAGCCACCAAATCCCGAATGAGACAGAAATGAGAGTAGTGTCAAGACACTTCTTGCCCTTTGGGAATGACCCATTCCAGGCTAAGCTGCATCCAATGGAAATTCAGGAAAACCCTGCCTCTTTAGAACATATCAGAACCCCCCCAGTTAGCCACCTTTACCTGCCGAAACATCTCTGGGATATCATATATGTATGTTGTCCCCAAGGATTGTGCCTGGAATCTCTTTGATTGAAGTAGGTCTTTGGTGACATATGGAGTGTTGATTAACATTCCATGCAATGGTCCCTGTTTGTCTCCATATGCCTGAAACATGATCTACAGGAGAAAGAGAATGACAAGGGGGAGTTAAGAGACAGAGAAGAAAATCAGCTGCCTAGAGGGGCTTTTTCCATAAATGTTATTTCTGGACACACATTTTTGGTGGGTTGAGTAGCTAAGACATGCCTTTACACATTGGGTAGTGTTCTCAATTCTCTACAGATTAACCAACTCTAAAAAATGGTATGTAACCAATGATACTCCATGGGTTGCTCTCACTTTTGGATTAGTTGAAATCAACAAGAAAGCACAGCGTAAATTTCACATCTCAGAGACAGACTGACAATGCTTGCCTTCTAAAATGACTAAAATTCCATATACTCAGAAATGAAGTATGTCAACTAATGAATCTAAGCAGTCCGCACATTTAAGTTGAGGAACAGCTACGTGCTGAAGAGAATTCTGCTCTTTCCCTAACAGAAGTCAGGTCAAGGCTCTACCCTATTATCTGTGCTTCAGTCTATGATTAGAAGGTGCTTCATAAGTGTTCATAGCCACACAAAGGTTTCAAAGATTTTTGCCAGAAGTGGATTTCATCCATCCATCCATCCAGCTAGTCAGTTCTGGTTAGCTCATTAGACATAGCCCATAGTAAAATCAATGTGTTATTATATATATATTAATATAATACAGATATGCATTTATTTATATCTTCCAGTATACTACATCTACAACTACCGAATAGCTCCTGCAATACCTATATTGTCACATAATGAAAACACACCATTTTTTAATCATTTCAACTCAAATATAGCTAGAAGAGTACTTCATACTTCATATATTTAGTTTTATTTGCTTATGAATATTTATAAGGGATGCCATTACTTCAATTCAGTTAATATTTATTGAGTGCCCAGAGGCTGTATAACACTAAACTAGGCACTTTATGCATGAATACTTAAATATAGACTCCAAACACAGTGAATACAAATGAAGCCTGGGAAATAAGGGTATGTGGGCATACACACATATCTATTCTGGTCTAAAATGTATAAGCTTAAATCTACCATTAAGAAATAGATTTGTGAACCTGATATATAGGCCTAACAACATAATTAAGTACTTTCCCAAACCCTGGATACCATTTAGCTAAATGAATCCGGAGCTGCCTAGCTCAGAGGAACAAATATGTTCTGCTGACTGGTCAGTCAGGTCCTATACCGGGCACAAATTGTCTTGGGCTGCTTAAACCCCATGGAATGGAGCTTCCAGTCCTATTCTATATGACTAATGGTGAAAGTCACTGGGTGGGAGGTAGAATTAGCAATGTCTTAGGTAGAAACAGTAATGTTTTAAGAGATTCAAAGTGTTAAGTATGGTCAAGGTATTAGAATAAAAAAACTGGACTCCTGAGAGAAGATAAACCAAATCAAAATAAGGAAAAGGAGTAAAAGCAGCAGATTCTGGGAGCTACATTCCTGTCTATTAGGAAAGACAAGAGCTGTGGGTACAAGAGTTTGAGACTCACTTTTGCCAAGGTAGAATGAAGTCAGGCTGGTCAGTGGTTGAGCAACATAACCATGTGGACTGAGAAAGGGGCTGGAGAAAGCCCTCTAGGTACTCTCGCTGCTGGTGGGACTTGAAAATGGTAGGACTACTTTGGTGAATAGTTTGGCAGTTTTTTTTATAAAATTAAAAATACACTTCCTGTGACCCAGTAATTACATTCTCATATATTCACCCAAGAAAAATGAAAACATATTCTACATAAAGACTTGTATATGAATGTTCATATAGCAGCTTTATTCATAATAGCCCAAACTGGAAAATTAAGCTTCAAATGTCCATCAATAGGTGAATGAATATAAACATTTTGTTACATTCATAAAATGGAATACCACTCAGCAATGAAGAGGAACATACCCAGAGTCTACATCTATGCAGCATGGATGAATCTCAAAAATACTATGCTGAGCAAAAGAAGCCACATAAACACTGTACATAATGTCTGATTTCATTTATATGAAATTCTAGGACAGGCAAAACTCGTCTGTAATAGAAAGCAGGCCACTGGGTGCCTAGAACTGTGACTCTACCTTTGACTGCAAAAGAGAATAAGAGAACTCTTACGGGTTTTAAGATGTTCTCTATCATGACTGTGATGGGAATCACACAGGTTTATATGATTTGAGAATGAACTGAAGTATACACATAAAATAAGTACATGTTATTATATGTAAATTGTATCTCAATAAAGGTAACTTAAAAAATATATATTTCTCCCTTATACTACACATTGGGAATCAAGTGACTCATGCAACGGATTACCCAAATCTCTTCTCCCCGCTGTGATGGCTGGCATCAGTGTTCAATTACAGCTAACACCACAAAGACTTTACAAAGAAAATGAAACAAAATGAAGCTCAAACTAGTCAACCCTGCTCCTTGTTGTCAGAAAGAATAAACGATGTGCTGAACAAGAGGTTGATGGTAATGGATAGCACTGAATGATTAGCTACCATTAATTTTATTTTCTACTATAATGGACATAGTAGTTAAAAATTGGTAAAGTGTATGTCTTACAAATTTATGAAAATATGCATATATTTTATATATCATACACCTTTCATCAGTGGCCATCAGAAAGGCTTCTCTTGGAAAACAATTTCTGATCCCATAGTCTGCTCCCTTAGAACCTTGTACCTATCTTTTGATAGCACAAATCATAATCATATTACAGACAAACTAATTATCTGTCTTCTTCCACCCTGATGTAAATTTCTTAAGAATAGAGATCACTTTGAATCCATAGTGCCTGACACACTATATAGGTGGTCAGTAAATGTTACATCAATTAACGAATGAATGATACACAGTGTTCTACATTATTTTGAATTCACATAATGACTCACTAGAACAAAGAAAGGAAAAAAATAAATTGGCAGTAAGCATCAGGTAGGCATTAGGAGCACCAGAGCAGACTTGAAGACTGTTCCTTTTGCTGGTTCCCTCCTCCGGCCAGGGGCTCTTGGATTCATTCACATTCCGCAGTGGCTGCTGAACTCCCTCAACTGAACAGCCTGAAGGAGACCTCTTCCTTTAGGGCTTCCTAAATAGGTAGGACCCATGGTAATAGGGGTTGTCCCTCAGGCAAAAGGTAGCTCATTCATTCTTTCAGATACTTATTGAGTACTTATTTTGTGCCAGGCATAGTACTAAATCATGATTGAAGGCATCTGAGCCTTTCATGCCCCTGTGTCACCACTAGCCAGAATGAAGGAAATCTAAGAGCTTTCTAATAAAAGAAAGGAAAAATAAAATAGTTATGAAGAACAAACATATTTATCAAAAACATTAAAATCTCAAGTGGCCATCTTATTTTTCACAAGAATAGACTGCCTTGAAGCCATTGTAGAAGTTAATTAAAAATATCCCTGCCCATGGAAAGCTCTGACTGAAAATGTCTTTAAGGCTGTCTTGAAAAACATCAAATGCAGCAAAAATTATTGAATACTCTTTCTCTTGCTCACCCCTTGCACTCTTGTGCGCACTCTCTCTCTCTCTCTCTCTGTTTTAACTGTTCACTTCTCACTGGATAGATTTCTCTGGCCATCTAACTGGGAATCAAAGCACAAAATGAAAGGTCACTCTGACAACTATCCAAACTCAGATTTTTAAAATTCATCTTCAAAATACTGGCAAAAATGTCTTTTCTTGCCTCTGTTCCTGGATTTAAAAGGACATAGATAAAAACAAGAGACATATAATCTCTTCCTGGCACCAACTGCATAGAAGAAACTGAAACCCTTGTGTACACGTACTGAAGCAAGGTCATCCTTTAAACAGAAGAAATTCACTTTCCAAGTTCTGGCCAAAAAGCTAAAATAACATCTCAGTTCTTAAGAAGATGTGAGCAATGGCAAACCAACCCAAATCCAGTATCACAGCAAATGGCACAAATATTTAGAAATGAAGGTGGGAACACAGATTAAAAGGAATTCTGTTATGACATAATCAATCTACTGAAAGAGTCATCTTCCATTTTCACATTCTTGATTTTTCTACCTGAAAAAGGGGTTAAAGTTTGCTACTTTGCTCTTCTATAGATCTATAATACTCTGAACTCTTTGAAGGAAAATAATGTGTGTAAATGGAATAACATAATGGGTAAATATGAGAAAGTCACTGCTTGACATTGCTCTCGCTATTACATTATGCTGAAATTTTCCTTACGATCAAAGTTGGTGATATATTTCAACAATTTTCTTTTCTTTACTTGCCAATGAGTGGGCTATCAAGGCTGAAAACAGGAAAGACAGATCAGCCCAGAGAAGACAAGATTGTTCAGGTAGCTCAAGAGCCCTTTATAAAAGAATGCTAAATTGTAGAATTACCTCTGGATTGAGGTTCACTTGGCATCTGTTTGGGCTCACTAGTATGTCACAAAGATTGAGGGTTTCATAACATCCGTGATTAAGAACACAGGCACATCTTATAAGGTAAATGAAGTTTTTTCAAATTCATGTGAGCACTGAAGCTGACAGAGGATAACTCCGCTACATGAACCAATGGGACTTGTGAGTTTGGGTTTTCCATAACAAGGCCAAGTGGCTTATCTTTAAGGACAAAATCAAAAGTCTAAGGAGCCCTTGACTACTGTACCTGTGCTGTCCTGGAGTCAGTCACTTCCTTGTACAAGCTGATGTCCAAGTAATAGCCGGACTCATTTGTCAGGAAGAGGCGGATGGGAATTGCTTTTCCAGTTGGTGTCAGGCGAATGTTGATTTTCAGTTCTGCCTGGAGGACACGTAATTTCCACAGCCGACTTCCATAGCGCATTACCATGCTCCGCACAGATTCCTCAATCTGTCACAGACACGTCACCAAGCACAAAACTTAAAACACCTTGTACCTAGAACCTGTTTCAGGTCTTCCCATCTTTGGGAAAGAAGGAATGGAAAAAGGTGCTGGTTTCTGGAGATGTGCACTACATGTATTCCTTATAAAAAGTAAGATAATTTCTCCCCAACCCTACTCTTGCTTAGAAACAAGTTGGGGACAATTTCATGCCAGGCTGGCATTTGAGTGGGGTTCTCTGGCTCACAACACCCAAATCTGTGCAACTCCCTACCCGTTTCCCAATTATATTCATATTCTATATCAAAGATCTGCAATATCTAAAATTACAAGCCATGGGATTTAAGAGAAAGCCCCCAAATAAGAATAAAATTTCTAGTTAAATAGCTATTAAGTAGCATTTATATGCATGGTAACTATGTTTCATTGCACTTATAGGACCTTAAATCATCATAGCAATTACCACCATGAGCTTTTTTCTATACAATTTTATTAAACTTTATAATATATGCCTCTTGGTAAATTGCACAAATTAAAGAGAGGCAATTTGTAGGTGGTGTTAGAATCTTCTCTCTAAACAGAGCTCTGAAGCTCGGTCATTGCCAAGTCCAATTGGGATTTAAGTAGATGGGGCAGATGTTTCATAGTTTCTCTAAGGCTTATACCCAGGCATCTTAGTGCTCCTAGTTTTCAGGGTTAGGCAAGTTATTTTAACCAAATGGCCTTAGATGGGATTTTCCCTTACTGACAAATGAAATTTTGTTTTCCCAATATGGCTAAAGGCAGCCAGGACATACTACTCAAAATTAACTCATTCTCTTAAATGAATTGTCTTTCTAAATTGCTTTCTCAACTTAGAAAATATCAAAAATATTTTCTACCATTCTTCTCTTATGGTTCTTTAGAAGTATGTGCCACCTTTGCAGTTTGTTTTAGCACCACAGAATCTCAGGTTAATGGATTTCAAGGAGTTGACTTCTCTAGTCCCACACTTGCTTGTTAACCAAAGGGTATCTACCTATTCTTTTCTGGAGAGAACAAAAGTCAACAATCTCTACATTCAAGAAACTGACAGTTATCTATGATTAGAAAGGCATAGCTAGGACATATGGGTATTTAGAGTGGAAGTAGAGAGGCAGATATTAAAAAAACTCACTGAGAAATGGTTAGGTCAAGTCTAAAAATATATACAGTTAAATAGTGTCCTGGCCATGTTTTCACTCTTCCAGCCTCAGCAGTCCCAGAATGCTTAAGAGAACCTTCACTTAAGCTAGATGATGAGACTTGATACTCAGTGAGTAGCCCTATCCTTGTCAACCTATCAGTAGTTTAGAGTCTTGAAGGAAAAAAAAAGCAGAAAGTGATTTTTTAGGTCTTAGACATTAAGTTCAAAAATCTAAAGTCCATGCTTACAACTGATCTTGAGAAATGGAGATACTGGTTCTCCTAACCAAATTCCACAATACCAAGATAGAAAAAGGTTAGAGTGAATACAAATAGAGAGCAGTCTGTCTTTATTACACCTGGGATAAAAGGTCAAGTATAGAATCACCCTGTTTTCCTTTCTTAAACTATATGGAATGCATTTTAGAATAGAGCCTCAGGATAGAAAACATATATAATACATGTGAAAATTCTATAACAACCAAATTGTCTCCCTGTGGAAAAATACTGAAGGGAAATAGGTTAGACACTTTAGGAAGCTGTACTGCCTCCCTGAGGCCACAGGTAAGTAACATTTAGTGCAAAACAGCAGTAATTTTGCCAAAATGTCCAAAAATAGCAAAGTTATTCCAGATGAGAAATCCTAGGGAATTATATAAAAACAGGACCATTATGATGACAAGTATCCAAAGCAGGTACCAATGGAAAAACAGAAAGAAACTTTTATGTTTTCACACTGCTTATAAATGACCAGCAAGATAACATTATACCACCTTCAGTTTTGATGTCTGCTTTCAATGGCTTCAAATTTTTGACTCCCTCCCAGAAACCCTGTCTCACAAGCATTCTGTAAACTTTAAAGATCAAGGGCTCAACTAGCTAACCAAGTATACTTGTTTCCAGGTTTAAGTGAGAATAAATATGGATGAATCTCTCTACTTGTGCTTGGTAGTGCTGGGAGAGAAGCTAAAGAGAAATGTACCTTTGATGGGTCCATAATGACTGTGGGCACAAAGTTGAGGAAGATGTGGTTGCAGTCAGTGCGAACATTTGTATTATTAAAAGCAACTTCCAATTCATCCATGGCCTCCAGGAGCAGCCGCTCCCCTTCATTTTGTAGATATTCAAAAGAAGCTTCCTATACAAAATGAAAATCACCATCAATATCAGTGTGTTTTAAAAGAATCGGTAGGGGCACCTGGATGGCTCAGTCGGTTGAGCATCCAATTCTTGATTTTGGCTCAAGTCATGATCCCAGGGTCGTGGGATCAAGCCACCAATGGGCTCCACGCTGATCATGGAGCCTGCTTAGGATTCACACTCTCTCTCTCTCTCTCTCTCTCTCTCTCTCTCTCTCTCTCTCCCCCCATCCCCAACTCATGCTCTCTAAAAAAACAAATAAATAACAATTAAAAAATGAAAGAGTCAATAAAGAAATGGCTATTATAATGACTTAAGTAGTACTATGTCATGAATCACAAGGCACCTGCTACAGGTGCTACCTTTCTCCCTAGAGTCAGCCCAATGACCATAGGCAGCAGAGGCAGGCAACTATCAAAGAGTTCCTGCCAGCCCTTCCTCCTGCCTCTTAGGGAAACATTTCCTTCTAATAGGTGGAAATGCAGGGCATCCCCAGAGCTATACCTCCAATAGGATCACATTTCACACATGCCAAACAGAGGAGTTTAGAAAGGAAATCTGTTTAGAAAGTAAAAGTTGAAGAAAGGGTATAGGTACAGGATGCAGTAATTATGACACCAGGAAGTACCTTGCTATGCACAGAAACTACCTCTAGGTGGGCTTACAATGGGGCCATCTCTAACTTTTCTCTTTATCTTCTATCATCACCTAACTATCCCTGTGATTTTTCTGTTAAGATGCTTTTCCTTTTCTCAAAGGAGTGCTTTCATGCTTCCATTACCAAGAATAAAATTTTTTAAAGCCCTTTATCATATGGAATATTTATTTCTGTGAGAGAAAGGACTCTTAGACTTCTAATGGCTACTGGAGAGTGGGATGAATGAGAATAAGAGCCTTGATTCAAAAAATAAAAACCCAGGGGCACCTGGCTGGCTCAGTCAGTAGGGCATGCAACCCTTCACCTCAGGGTTGTGAGTTCAATCCCCATGTTGGGTGCGGAGGCTACTTAAGATAAAAAAAAATATATTAAAAAACAAAACAAAAAATGAAAACCTGATTTTGAACGATGCCTGTTTCTCTGTCCCTTCCCTCAGGAATAACTTCCTATCCAAGTATGGTACTTACCTTGGTGACCAGATCAGAATGTCTGATGATTGCACGAACAAAGAACCTATAGTCTGTCACTTCAGTGCCCACTTCCACCTTGGCTGCCCCAAGATACAGGTGCATCTTATGATTAGCACACGGAATGGCAGTAAGGTCAAAATTTCTCATCCGGTTCAGTTCTAACTGGAAAGCTAGGGCAGGTTCCAGGTGACGATAGATACGATCCTCCTCAAACTGAGCACAAAATTGGAGAACAAAAGAGCTCACAAGAGGCAGTTAACAAAATTATATTATGAACATATACATAAAAGAGATGCTTGAAAATAGAAACATAAACGATGATGTGCTAATAAGCAACAAAAATGAGCTACATACAAGAATTATGCTATAGCTTACGTAAGATTAGGGACTAAAATACCTATTTACTTTCCAAGCTTTCATCATTTATGCTTTTACAAATGGTGATGATTTCCATTAAAAACAAGCAAACAAAAAATACCAATTCCCTCAGAACTCCTACTGCATTACTGTCTATACAGTTCATTTCTGACAATTAACCACAGACTGCTTCACATTAATATCTACTTCACATACTGATGTTTTGGGTTTACCCAACTAAAATGCTTACAGGCAGGGCCCAGTTTTATACTCTTATTATTTCTGGCACAGTACAAAGGACACAGTAAATACTCAAGAAATAAACATCATGTAATTTTTAAAAATAAAGATATTTGGCTTTGGAATATTTAATATCCATAGATTAAAAAAGATATAATACTACTAAGGGCAGTAGTCCTTTAATATATCATTAGGACCGGCCTAAAGCATCGTGATGATTGTGAAAGTTATCGCTTTCCTTGGGTAGCTCAATACACTGGACTATTTCCTACACCAAACTCTTTCCAAAGGGAGCCTTCCTTGGTTCTAAGACACATGCAAGGCAAAGGGAAGCGCAAATTCAGTTAGAGAAAGGAGAATGGCAAGAAGAGCACATGGCAAAGATAAGCCACGCTTGGGTTTAAAAAAAAAAAAAAAAAAAAGGGTGGGAGGGAATCAGTCCTTACCTTATCCCTTGCTCGGAACGTGAAAAATTTAGGAAATTCTCTCTGTGGTAAAGAAGGGGAAAATATGTCAGTCTTTCATAGATATGGCTCTTTGGGGATAAACACGTAGTAAGTACAGAAGCAGTCAAGCATCTAGAAGGCAGCTCCTAGAATACATGCTCCTTATCTAAGCTTAGGCCAGGGAATAGGAACAATCCTTTGGGTAACCACCACTGTGACCCCACTTCCAAGTCTGAAATCACCACACAATTATCCTAACTTCAATAGCTAGCCTCTCCTAGGGAAAAAAAATTAGTTTTTTTTTTTTTTTTTAATCTCCCAAGTGGGAAAAAAAAGTCTTCCCCGGTGTTGCTTTTGGCACAACCAGGCAAATAAAACCAATATACCCTTATGCTGCAGCACTGCAATAGTAGTTACTGGACTGATTTCCCAAGTTTCCCCTTAAGAAACTCTTCAAATGTAAACTAGCCAGATAGCACAGTATTCCCCAATCCATGTTTTTTCCACATTCACTCTTAAGTCAATCATTCCAAGTGTTTAAACAATAACATTTCAAGACAAAGAAAAGTGTAAGATGATACTTTGGTCACTACCACCCCATGTATAGGAAAGAGAGGGACAGAACTAGTGAACTTGTAGTCATTAGGTCTTACTGCTCTTTTGCAGGACATTACACAACAAAGCAGCCAATTTCCTAGAACCTTATTAATTAACAAAGATGAATTCAATTAGCAGAGTCCATTAGTTTCTGAAATTTAACTTATTAACACCAAATACCCGTTTCTCGGATGGGAGGCTCTACTGGCAGTGTTGGAATCAAGTCATTACTATTTGCCTCTATAGGAGGTTTCATTAGGTATCTCCTTCATTATGAGCGCAATATAATCAAACACTTATTGGTACAAGCAGAGAGACCAGGACTAGCTGCCTAAATATTCCTCAATGAGCTTTAGGAACCATGAAGGAAACATGAACGGAAAGCCTTCTAGGTGGCAGGTACTCTCACATGCTGTCCCATCGAGAGCTCTCCACAACCTCTCAGGTATCTATGATGACCCTGTTTTACAGCTGAGGAAGCTGGGGCCAAGTGACATGCCCAGGATCACAAAACAAGAATGTGAACTTGAGTCGAATGCCAGAGCCCACACCCTCCATTTCTACCACTCTCTCTCAAGTATAGGGTACTACCTTTCTATTCTTGTTATAATCCAAGTTCCCTATTTATTCGACTTCTCTTTGTTGAGATGAAAAACAGAAATTAAGACTTAAGGGAAAAAAAACAAAGCAGAACTCATGCTGAAAACTTGTGGTTCTTGAATTTACTGAGAACTTCTTGAATACTTTCCACAGGTATTATACCTCACTCTTACCTTAAGCTTACACAGTTAATAAATCTTTTTACATTTCCTTGGCATTTTAACTGTAAAACTGAATTTAACAGGTTTCTAGGAGCTTGTTTAGCAAGCCCAGGAAATCCCTTGTTCAGGCTTGGGTCTTTAAAAGCCCTTTGAAAGTGGGTTTTACACAGCACTGATCTTTTACTGATGATGTTTTGTTCTAAATAATTCCCCCGAATGATAGTGAAGAACATGGGGATGACTTCAAGATTAAGCAGGAAGATGTTCAGCTGAGTTTTCAGTAGATTTCATGCTCATGGCTTTAGATAGCCTAGTTTTGATTTTATTCTTGAGAGGTATGGCTTTCAGAGCATTAGCTAAAAAAGCAACACAGGTTACAAAAGGAAAGGTAATAAGTCCTTTCATGGAATTTTCTGAAAGAGTCAAGGTAAGTGATAATAAGATCTTTTAAGCATATACCTTTCTATTCTGCCAGAACTATGAATTAAAATATATTTATTTAGTATACCACTTAAAAGCACATTTATTTATTTATTTTTATTTTTTTGTTAATTTATTTTTGAGAGACAGAGAGAGATAGAGCATGAGCAAAGGAGGGGCAGAGAAACAGGGAGACACAGAACCTGACGTAGGTTCCAGGCTCTGAGCTGTCAGCACAGAGCCCAACGTGGGGCTCGAACTCACAGACCGTGAGATCATGACCTTAGCCGAAGTTGGATCCTCAACCGACTGGGCTACCCAGGTGCCCCTAGTATACCACTTATTTGTGTGTATATATGCAGAATCAAAATCATTATTCCTTCTAAAACATCACGATAGTAACAAATAAGCTGTCTTTACCATTCAGTCCATTATGAAAATTTGTGGTAACCAAAAGACATGGAAAGCAAACAATCTTGAATGGAAATACCTTTACAACCAATAACAAAAGAGAACTAATTCTTGGCAGGGGTGGGCAAAGACTCACCAAAATCGAAAAAACCACTTTCATTAAGCTTAGCTAAGAAACAGTGTTATGAGATAATATAAACTTTTTTTTAAATAACTTTTGAGCAAATTTTTAGCTCCACAGTGGGGTCCTCAATTTAAGCGTGAAGCATTCAGGTCAGGAAATGGCCAGAAGTTCTGTGCAATGAGAAACCAGGATTATTGAGTGATTCTTAGAAAGACAGACAAGTTCTGAAGACTTTTATAGCAAGCCGTCACTTCCTTCAGGGCTCAAAAAAATCGCAGAAACAAAAAACACAGAGAAGAAAAGCAGAAGTCTGGTCCTACAGTTGTAGTCAATTCCTTCACCCCACCTCATCCTGAGACTTCCAATTTTTCTACTAACAGCATTCATGCTTATTCCATCACTAATGTAATTGCTTTCCAGGCATTCTACTAGTGTTATGGGCAAATATAATAATTGAATGTACACAGAGAAAAACCCTCTTAGTGTTCTGGTACCAAAAACCAAAAGAATGCAACATTTCTCAGGAAGAAATTATACCCCTGCTGTGTTCTAATCAGCCAACCATCATCAAGACAATCAAAATAATTTGCCTAAATTAGCCAATCAAGACACCCTGCAAATCAGAGAATGTGAAAACCTGCAACAGAAAACATCATAGATGATTATGATACTAATAATCGTGTTAAAAACCTAATGAGATGAAGAAATTGGAAACTTGCTGGTGCAATTCTCTTTTACCTCAACATGCTGAGAACTAATTATATAGACTGTAATTAAAACAAAAACCCAAACCAAACCTTCTGAAAAACTAATAGTTGATCCACTAGCAAACAAAACTACCAATTTTTTCCAACTTTATTGAGATATAATTGGCATATCAATTTTTTTAAAGAAATGAACTACTAACCATGATAACTATTTTTAAACATTTTTTTAAAGTTTATTTATTTATTTTGAGAGAGACAGAGACAGCATGAGTCAGGGAAGGGCAGAGACACAGGGGGAGAGAGAGAGAATCCCAAGCAGGCTCCGCAGTACTGTCGGTGCAGAGCCCGATGCAGGGCTCGAGTTCACAGAACCGTGAGATCATGACCGGACTCAAATACAGGAGTCGGATGCTTAACCGACTAAGACACCCAGGCACCCCACCATGATAACTATTTTTGATAGCTGGTTCTTCCTTCAGACCCAAATAAGTGGGAATCACTCATAAAACTGGTAAAACTACAACTATCTCCTAGGTGATTTATAGAATTTTTTTAATTGCCTAAAATTGTGCAAACAAGATGCAAAAGGAAACCTAGATAAAACTGATTTATCACAGTGTTTGGACCTAATGCTTTTGTTTGGGTTGCAAAGTATCAGAAGAAATCCTAAAAATTCGCACTTCCATATCCCTAACAAAACTTTGCTGAAAAAAAATACGGAAAGCTTCAAAAAGCTTAATACTTACACTCCAATCAGACAGCACCTTCTGCTACACTTTCTGGAATTCTAGATCTGAAATGTGAGTGAAACTAAGAGACTTAAATACTACATAAAGCTGGAGAACTGCAGCTGATACAGCTGCAGAAATTCAAAGACCCTGTTCTTTTGCTTTTAAAGCTTCAATTTTTTTAAAATAGGAAGGAGGTATTTACAAGGATGGGTTTGTTTGTTCTCAAAATTGGTTTAAATATCAATGTTAAGCAGTTATGCAAGCCCTGTTATGGGCACTTGATTTAATTAGATGGCCATGGAAAGAACCTCAATATCAAGACTCCTTAGTGCTGGTGGATACTGCCTGCTGGGAGGAACAGGCTCCATACTCTAAGGGATTCTCTAAGAGACTAAGGCAGTAGCAGACATTCCAGTGCTCAGCTCTGTGGAGACTGTGGTGATAGACAACAAAGTTTTGGAAATGCTTACAGTCTTCATTGGCATCTGAATAAGCACCTAACAAGATATACACTCTCTAGGAATCATTACTCTGGCCCTCATTTGCCTTGTTCTGGTTCTGAAGCAGCATGAGAGACGAGGACCATGTGACAATGGCACAGCTGCTTCATTCCACACTAGCCAATGCTGTTCTTGAACAGCCTTGGTAACCTTCCTCCTCTCCTTGCCCCCTCATGTGCACATTTTCTCTTCAATAATATAGGGATTTCACAGTGTAGAACAGGGGAGGCTGCATACATCACAGTGGATTACCAAAAAGCCAGAGAGATCAAGGGATTCATCTCTAACACTCCCAGAAAGCTTCCTCTTTTTCACACTACACTAACTATGGGGCAAGCACACATCAGATGACATGACAGAGGCTAAGCGTCCTCCACGAATGGCAAGCTACCACCAGCAGAGGAACTAAGAGCAGCACCATGACAATGAGCCCTGGATTTGTACAACTCCTGCCAAGGCTTCCTGGCTATTGTAGATCCTGGATGGAGCTCAGTAATAGTTGCCCTTGCCCCCTGCATAACCACTAATCACTTCTAAGGAGTCTCACATAAAAACACCCCAATTCCTCTGTCATTCAATTCTTCAGAGAAAATCCAGTCCACACCAAACCTTAATGTTCTCTACGTCCTAAAGCAACCTTTCCTATACTCATCACAAATCACTTGATAATTTAACTGATTACTCACTTGATGCCACTATAAATAGGAACTGGACAATGATTCCTGGGGAAGACCAGCTACTGGGCTCATTTCCTGGCAGATTTTGCCTATACGCGTCCCTATTCAACCTACTGGATAGCAGGGAGAACAACAAAAAAAAAATGTTTTAAAGCTGTAGATACACTCTCGGACATGACAAAGATTCAGAGGTAAGAAAGTACAAAAGAAATAATGCCTATTGGGGCACCTGAGTGGCTTAGTTGGTTAAACATCTGACTTCAGCTCAGGTCATGGTCTCGTGGTTCGTGAGTTCAAGACCTGTGTCAGGCTCTGCACTGACAGTATGCAGCTTGCTTTAGATTCTCTCTCCCTCTATTCCTCCCCTGCTCACGTTCTCTCTCAAAATAAATAAAAATAAAAACGTTACAAAAAAAAAAAAAAAAGGAAAAGAAAAAGAATGCCCATGGAAATGAATCACTTTGGCTTTTTAAAAATTTTAATGGAGAGTTTTAATCCATTGTGGAATGCTTACTATAGGAAACCGGTTACTGTGCTATAAACATCAAGACTCCATCTGAATCATTAGGGAAAAGGAAAATAATTTTACAAGTTTACTATTATTCCCCAGAATATTATATTATTCCAAAGTCAGTGACAAATGAAAGATCACATTAAAACTTAAGAATCTAGTCCAGTATTCTTTCTTCCCAAATCCAGGTCTTGGCTCTGGCATGTCTACTTTAGTTCAGATCAGCATTTAACAGCCATACTATTCATTCATGGGCTTCCATATTCTATCCCAAGTATCAATTTTATTCTCAAGCTCTTGATTTTTCTCTCTAAAGCCCCAGGGTTCTCTTTAAGCTCCTCATACTTCTCCACTGCCTCTAGTTTCCTATCTAAAGTTATTGATTGATACATATCTGCACTCTGCTTGATTTCCTGACATCAATAACACAGGGGAGTTATACAGTCTACAACATTTCCTAAAGCATTTCAGAAAATCTTAGCTCTTTAGCTTGAGGGTAGTCTGTCTTGTTTCTCTGTAGACTAGACCAACAAGGTGAACTCTGAGAAGGAAAACAAAATGTCAAGTGCTACAGACCTAATAGACAAAGGGCAATAAAAGCAGTCACACATAGGTCCTTGAATTTAGAAAGTCCTTTCCAGAATCCCAAATGCTATCTTCATTACAAATGAACAGTGCTTGAAAACTAACTTATCTTAATTGTTAAAACAAAATTCTTTTTTAAATTTTTTTAATGGTTTATTTATTTTTGAGAGAGAGAGAGAGACAGAGTGTGGGTGGGGGAGGGGAAGAGAGAGAGGTAGACACAGAATCCAAAGCAGGCTCCAGGCTCTGAGCTGACATGGGACTCGAACCTACGAACCATGAGATCATCACCTGAGCCGAGGCTGGACACTTACCCGACTGAGCCACCCAGGTGCCCTGAAACTCTTTTTTTTTTTTTTTAAAGTTTATTTATTTGAGAGAGACAGAGACAGCACAAGTGGGGTAGGGGCAGAGAGAGAGGGAGAGAAAGAGAATCCCAAGCAGGCTCCAAGCTGCCAGGTGTGGAGCCTGAATCCACAAACCATGAGATCGTAAACTGAGCCAAAACCAAGAGTGGATCACTTAACTGACTGGGCCACCCAGGTGCCCCCCAAATAAAGTTCTTATCAGGAAAATTAAGACTTCCTAATATCTTCTGGAATCTTACTTAGCTACAATAAGATCAATTTTTAAAGAAATATGTTAACAATAATCAGTCATTTTAGAAAATAACTTCTTGATTGCAAACTGGATTTTTGACCTTACTACCACAATGGGTATGATTGTGGATATACCATTGTTTGGATGCCAGGCTATTAACTTAGTTCTCTTTTCAACAAAATTTTTAATCTCATAAATACTAACAGTTAATTCAGTTAAATGGGAGAACAAGCAATTTAATGCTTAATTTTATTTATTTCCTGCTCCTAGAATTAACGTAAGACAAAAACACCAACTTAGGTTCTATTAAGACATTTTAAATAATAAGTGATTGTTTTTCAGAATTGAGAATTCTCAATAATAGAACCTGAATCCAACTTTGGTAGAAGCCAAAACCCAAAGTACAATCAACAGTTCTTCATTACTGAAGTCCCTATGTTCACTCTGCACAGAAGAGATTAGTAGTTAGTTCCCACTTCTTCCTTAGTCATCTGGATAAATGCTTATGTTCATTCTTAACTATTTCTCAGAGTTATACTGAGAGTTCATTACAGGGTTAAAAAAAAAAACAAACAAACTTTAGCTGGAACACTAAAGAAGAACTGGAAGATTCATTTTAACACTTTCTAAAAGAAGAACCAAACATCAGTCCAGCTCTTCTAAAGAACTCACACATACTCTATATTTAAATAATTGGTGGCAGATAGATAAAACAGTAAGTAATCTTTCATTGTGGTTCCTTTTACTTACATGAAATCTCTGATCCACCTCATAGTTGACCTGTTTTCTGAAATCCTTTCAAATGAAAGACAGAAAAGAAGAAAAAACAGAAGCTGGCAATTAATAATAAAATTAAAAACGAATTAAGTAAAAGGTGATGAGTTAATGTTTTTTCTTGGTTAAATTTATAGCAAAAAATTTATTAGATTCTACAAGAAATAAATGATTATAATTCCATATTTTATTTTTTAAAGTTCTAGAAGCAGCGTTAAGACATATTGGGGGAGTATCAGTCACGTGCCAGTACCTTTTGTGCGACCAGGAAAGTAAGGCGCCGTATCCCATGCTCAACCAGGGTAGCTTTCTACAAACAAAACATGTAAACAGAAGATAGATGAGATCTCCATTCATCCTAAGTTTTACCCCATTTAATCCTCAGAAAGCTCTGACTGGGCAAACACCCTTTTTTGTGTATCTACATCTTGCCTCAATACCTTCAAACTTGCAAATAAACATATCTCAACCTGGCTCTGATGGAATAGGTTTCATATATTGATCTGGACAAAACTGAAGGAGAACTCTGTGGAAAAAGATCACATGAAGTCACCTAAATTCTCTAAGGACTATTTTACCTCAAGGTGGACCTCAATATAATTTCTGCTTATCAAAAATCACGTTAATGGGCCTGTATTCAAACGTGAAGATTCATACTGATACAGAAACTAAATGTAATCAGAGGGAAAAGAAGAAATTTCCATACCACAGAAAATTCAGGTCCTACACTGTTACTTACAGATACTACCTATCATCAGATACTGCATTCCTAGAATTCAGCAGAACAAGTCCTGACCTTTCTAGTTCTTCTAAAATATTTCCCCCCTATTTTACATGAAGGTATTTTTTTTCAATTCTCTTTAAAAATTGGCAAAAGCAATGTTTCACAGGCTTTTAAATTTACTGGCTACTGACATCTCCACCTGGCATAGGCGAGCAGCATATTAGAAGGCAACAGACACCAGCAGCTTCAAGACAGACTCTCATAGGAGTCTTGGGCCTCTGGATCTAAGCCTTTCTCTATAGCGTACTGCTCATTTATCTCAAAAGTAGAAACAAAGAAACAGGTTAATGAATTAAGTAAGGGACATACTTTTAAAGGTCCCTAACAAAAAGGGGCTACATCGCAACAAAGAGAAACGCAATGCCACTAGTTGAATGCCCTGAGAGGATATATGAATAATACAAATAGAAAAGAAAAAAATGTAGATTTTCACAAACTACAGTCAGACTTTAGTTTGATCACATTCCTTGCTGTAACTCGAACCAAGAGCTATGTTCATAAGCCAATTCTTAACTTTCATGATACTATGTATTTTTTAAGTCCAAATTAGCTTCCCCTTATGAATAGGCACATTCCTGAGCCATTTTCCTCCTACTTCTCCATTTCTACTATGGCACTGCTTAGTAATAAAATTAACTAACAGCATAAACAAAAGATAACTGGAAAAATTAATTTTCTAATAATAAATCCCCAGACCAAACATGAATAAATTTTGGCTTACTAACATTTAAAAAGGATCTGTACTGGCATCATACCCATTAATGTAAATAACCAAGTATTGATACTACAGTAAGAAAAAACTGTTTTAGAAGAACACAGTGTAGTGGGGGCTGCCGTGGTTATCAGTCTTTAAGCATGCCTAGGAACAGAAACGTTTTTTTCCAGCACCAACAAAGAATTCCACTACAGCCAAGTCCTTCAAAGACAAGCATCAATAGCTATGTTCTGGCAAGGGAAGAAAATAACTTTAATAATGCCATGATTTAAAATCAAAATTGTTATTGCTTTTAAAATTCCACAAGTGGCTGACAATAACAGCAGAGCAACAGGATTCTGATTACATTGTAATAATGCCGGTCTCACAGCAAGTCCACAGCTATTACCCAGCGATTAGGCGTCAGCACCTGGAGAAACTCCATTTACACTGACTGCTTCAATCTCCTCCACAAGTCATTTACAAATATATGATCCTAATTTCTATGAGAGAAAAAAAGACATGCTGGGACTAGAAGATTATTTGGACAATTTGGATCAACCTATTTGATAGTTTAATGTGTGCTTAAAAAAAAAAAACTTTTTCTAAACTGCTAGGAGCATGATCATGAAGTGAAAAACAAAACTAGTTATCATTTCAGGTTTTTTTAATTGCTTCTCCTTCCCTTTCTTTTTATGTTTCCCCCCCCCCCACCAAAACAAGGAAGTGAAAATGTCAAGTATTCCTGGATAAGCACAGTACCTAATGCAGTTAATAGCTTCTCTAGGCTTAGAATGTCAGCACAGTGTACCCTTAGCCTTTCGAAAAGCATTAGACAAAGATGCTGGATTTCTCTGTGCCTCAGTTTACAAGTTCAGTAAAGGAAAAAGGCAATTTCCTATTGCCAGTTAATGTTACAAATATATGCAGTAAAAATAAAGAAACTGTTTCTTTAAACCAATGTGTGATGATATATAAGACTTGGATTTGAGGGTAACAAAAGCCTAAAGTTGAGGTCAAAACAATCAAATATCGGCAATTAGTGCCTCAACACCTGGGAAGAAATGGTCATATGTTATTTCATCAAGCAGCAGAGTCAGCAGCCACACATAACAGTAGGTCTCTTACAGCTAAGGTTACCTTGGTCACTGGTCTCAGGTTAATTTTATGAGGTCACTAGTCCAGGTCAAGAAGAAAGGTAAATTTCTCTTCTAAAGAAAAACTCCCAGGCATGTCCCGTACCTTCACTTCTCTGAAAGTACCTTTTCCTCATCTTGGCCACTATAATCTTACAGTCAATTTGTGTGCTTTGAGAGTATAATGGATTAAAGACTCATCTGAAACACAAAGTTACCATCTTTTCCTGAGTATCTACCATCAGCATTACATGATGTGAATGCCTATGGCACTAATTGCTTATATTGCTAAATTAAATTTTAAAAAACATCTACTGAGCTCATTATAACAAGCAGTATAAGTTAGGTGCTTTCCATTCAAAGGAAACACATGAGTAGTTGTCATTAAGGGCAGCTGAAGAGAGGTGCTTTGGCATCTATCACATGTCACAATGAAATGTAACTGCAGATTATTATTTGAGCATGTCTAACCATTCCCTCCAATAAGACTATAAGCATCTTCAGGGCTAAGAATGTATTATTTACTAAAGCACCTAGATCTGTGACCCTTAGAGCTGGCATCACAAGCCTTAAATTCAGGTTTTTGCTATATCATCTACCAGTGGGTGATCAAGGGACCTTAATCTACTCTGAACTTGAACTTTTCCCCACGTGTATAACAGAATAATTCCTGACTAATCCAGCCCCATGAGACTGTGATAAGGTGCAAATAAAAAAGTTTACATTGAAGCTCTTTATAAAAAAAAAAAGTATCATTACTGCTAATAAATATATGATGACCAATTAGAAATGCAAGGAATAAAAATACATTTTAGTGAGGGCTACTCAGAGAAGGCCTCATGAAAGCGGTGAAATTTGAGACAGCTCTTAAAACAAGCAGAAGAAGGGAGGGAGGGAAGAAGGAAGGAAGGAAGGGGAGAGAGAAAGACTGGAAGGAAGTTAGTGTGAGTAGAAAACCTTTCAGATGAGGACCACAGAAGAGATGAAGTAAACAAAGGTAAATGAGACAAAGACTTAGGAGCAGCAAAGGCTAGACTGTGAGCCTTCGTTAATAGGATGATGTTAAATATCAAGCTACAGATGTATCTTGAGGGTAAGAGAACCAACGCTAAGTGGGAGAATACCTTGGTAAGGGGGCATTTTGGACATTTAACTTTGTGGAAGTGAGCAGAACCGAAGCTGGGGGGAGAACAAGGGGAACACAAATGGATCACAAGTAAACCTGTTGCCATGCCTCAGATGTGAGGTAAGAGTTTACACTAGAATGGTGGCATTGAGAATTTTAAAACTAAGAAGAAAGAAAGGGTAAGAGACACTGTAAAGAAAAACCTGAGATCCTGATGTCAGACCTGATGGAAATAAACAAGTAAGGACTGTGGGTAGAGGAGTAGATTAATGGAATGGCAAGGAAAGGAAGAAGTCAATGATTTCCAAATGACTAGGGGTAAAGGGTTTGGTTACTTGGGTTTGTTTTGTTTCTTGGGGGTGGTTGGCAGGGGGTCATAAGAGGTGAAGGAAAATGATGGAAATTTAGGTTTAAACTATGAAGTTTGATGTCAACACAATATATCCAAGAGACACAGAATTGAAAGGAGAATGGAAGTATAACTGATACTTTCAAGGGACAGAAGGGAAGGATATAGAAGGAAACTCAGGGGAATCTAGGCCTAGATTTATGGAGTTAAGTCACCAAAGGAAAATATTCAGCAGGCGAATGGAAGTTCAAGACAGAGCTCTGGGAAAGATTTAAGAACACAACTTACTTTCCTTAAAAACATTTTAAATACTTGAGGTCTATATTTCTTGACATAAGATATTCATTACATATTATTAAGTCACTTTGGAATTTCACCCCTACAGGCAGAACTATGTAAAAGACATAGCCATTATCAGTGGTAAGATAAAAGGGTGGATAGGATACATCAGCAGGAAAGCGGCCACCATCAATTTCCACCCAACCTAGGACTTACATTTTGTTGGGTAAACTCTCTGAACATAGCTGCCAGTCTGTCATCCTCAATATCACAGTCAGTCTTGATAGCCACATTCAGAATGTGAATTGGTTCATCCCTGGGGACCTGTAACTCAAGAACACAACACAAAGAAATTAGCAGGCTGGTTAATATAGAGGCAGAGAGAAGTTACAGTACTTAGTAGAACACCTGAAAAAGAGATACGCCTCACAGGACATTCTGGTTTCCCCACTAGTATGAATAAGCAAATTGAAACCATTGATCAGGGGCGCCTGAGTGGCTCAGTCGGTTGGGCATCCGACTTCGGCTCAGGTCATGATCTCACAGTCCGTGAGTTCGAGCCCCGCGTCGGGCTCTGTGCTGACAGCTCACAGCCTGGAGCCTGCTTCAGATTCTGTGTCTCCCTCTCTCTGACCCTCCCCCATTCATATTCTTTCTCTGTCTCAAAAACAAAAATAAACATTAAAATAAAAAAAAAAAAAAAAGGAAAAGAAACCATTGATCAGCATCCACAACAGAGATCAAATAAAGTAAAACACCTAACTTTTCAAAGGTAAGGCAGCAAAGGCATTACCCAGAGGGGGACTCAAATCCTGACTTGACATGAACTTGAAGACCACTGTGTCAACTTTTTCATGAATAAAATGGGAATGAAACCATTTGTCACATTTCTTCACAGAATGTGAAGAAAAACGAGTAGAAGAAGCCATCTGAACATATTCTCACATATTTCCTAACAATTTATCAAACAGTGGAAGTATCAAACCATGGGAAAATCACCTCATCGGGAAAAAGCCAGAATTACCTGTTTACTGTGAAATGAAAAGAAGGGATTTAATAAAAGGACAAAGTTCTAAACAAAATGCCTATTTTTTCCCCTGCTATCTAGTCTGCCATTCCCTGAATACTATGATAGCACCATTCTACAAATATATAAGCCACCACTAAGAATTAAAGCAACCACAGCTCGAGTCTTGAAAACAACATTCAGAGACTCAGAGGCAGCTGCAATGGATATGGCTGAGTCCATTTGCTATTCACAGTATGGATTCCAAGATAAATACAGTTTGGTTTTTTTTAGATTAGAATTTATATTCCATTTGTTCCCAAAAATACTTTGATGAGGCATATAAAATTAAATAATATAAAGTAGGGTAAAAAGATGGATTCTTCCAAAGCCAGAAAGATAGCATATACTACAAGTCCTGTGTCTGAAGTAACAAAGCAGTCTCTCAAAGGGAACACTATACCTTGTCTTCATCATACAGAGATGTGTGACCTGCCTCAGGGAACGTGGGGCTTTGGGGTGGGGAGTCACAGAAGCAGCCCATCACTTCATCAAAGATCCTGAAAAATACCAGAGAAATACCCACCATGAAAACCCAAGTGGTAGAAAACCTAAGTGGCAGGAAACTAACGCTGCCATTGCCAGCCCAGTCCACAAGAAGAATCTATTCTGCTCTGTGCTCAATAGTCAACTGAATAGAATCACCAGTGGCTAGAGGTGACATGCAAAATTTCACCAAGTGGCAGAAATTAGGAGAATGGATTGTTTAACCTTTAATAAACCATATATATTTTTTCTTTAAAAAAAAAAGAATGATCTACAGCTTTTTTGTTTTTTTCATATGTAAGCTATGAGCACTGCTGTCATCATCGGTCTTAAAGTAACAGAAAGAGCCTGGGACTGGAGCAGTGACAGACCAATGTAATTACCCCTCCCCCTAGGGTAATGCATCAGTATACATCAAGAGATAGATGCTGAATGCATTTAATCAAAAGATGTATCGTCTCTGGTGGGGCTCACTCTGGTGTTGTGTTTAATTTCTCCTGACATTTCACTCATCACAGAGCAGACAGCTTCTTCTGTTAGCTCCTAAGGAAAAGATGGTTTTTGTTTGTTTCTTTTTTTCTGACCAGGCTCATATAACAAGTAGAGGCTTGTGGAGTCTGAATAAGAGGTAGAAATGGAAGAACATATACCTCTCCAAGGACATATACAGCAAGGGCTATATCTCTTTAGCTGGCTCATGGCTATTCTGGGGGCCTTTATTCACTTGGCAGAAATCAGAGACCCCAAAACAGAGATGGCTATAGCTCCCCTTGAACAGACACAGTTCCACAGTGTCCTACCTGACAAAATCTTCGAAAGTCCGAAAAGAGACCATTCCGCCCATCCGCTGACACGGTGGAGTGAATGAGTTGTCCAACAGCACATCGCTGACACTAGCTACGTGAGTCATGCCATAGTGGTTGAGGTTGGAGGAGAAGGACATTCTAAACAGTAATTCAATCAAGTGCATTAGACAAGGAAGTTAGGAGGAGGATTGGGAGAGTAACAATAGAGAAAAGGAGCAAGAGAATACTCTGAGGTAGGGTCAGGTTGCAGAGCAGATTTGGTTTTTTACCCACTGTCGATAGGCCTGTCTTGATGGATTCACATTAACCCTTTCATTTCAATTTTACCCCACACAAGCTATTTTTAGCACCCCCAAATTTCTCCAAATAAAAATCTAAGGATAGTGAAGAACTATGTAGCCGTTTTAATACAAGGACGCCATGGCATGACTAATGAATGAATAGCACACAGGGGTTAAAAACCATCCTGCATCTTCCCCTTCCCTAAAACATTCCCTTTTTTAAAAGGAAGGAAGCAAGCCAAGTGGGCTGTAACTAGGCAACACTTAATCTACTGTAATTCCTAGAGAAAAATGCCTTAAGTACTCACAGATAGATATATGCATGTACAACAACAACTAAGTCATTTGGAATGGTTTAGTAAATCATCACAGAAAGCATTTATCATACAGAAACAAGTCACAGTTTATAAAAGGAACTTTACTGAGGTATTTACTTCTTCCTTTACTGGGCTGACGGGGACAGCAGTTGTAAGGATTACAGCTCCTCCCTTTTTGAAAAAGAGACATTTTTCAACTCGAAATTGCAAAATTTCCTCTTTTATATTTAAACACTCCTATTCCAAAGTAAACATATCCTCACCAAAAGCCCTTAAGAAATCCTAGTAAGATGCAAAAGGGCAGAGCATGGGTCTCAAAGTATGTGTAAGCATGACAAACAGGTGTTAAATGGAGATGCTCCAAGAGAACTGTTTGTTCAAGCTAAAAACATAAGGAGTCTGTATATTCCTTGATGCACCTCAGCAGTATGTACTTAAAAGTAATACTGGGAAGTATTTCCAAATGCCCAATCAATCTGGACGGCCTGTTAGGAAAGACAAAGTAACCGATGCTTTTAGGACTTGCCTGCCATGTTACCGGCATACTGATCAGAAGCAAGTTCAGAACAAAGCAGGGGCACCTAAACTTTGGGGAGCTGCTCAAAAGTCTCCTTGAAGTGCACCACCTGCAGTGTTGCAGGGGGAAGAGAGGCAGCAATGCAGGCTAGAGATCTGCATACATACTGTACTCTATTCAAACTGTCATTATAAAAGGCAATGGAATTTTTCAGGGGACGGAGTGCTGGTCACACAGACTACAGAGACTGCCACTCCAAGTTTTTATTCCTTGGCAAATGAGGACTGTGAAAAAGGCACTTCATCTTTTGACAGTACCAGAGAGTAGAAAGGCAGAGTGGGAGAGGAAACCATTGATACCATGAATGAAACAAACACATGAAACACGCATCAAGCAAGTCTTACACATGGTGCTCACTAGAAACTGGGATTCAGAGTTGTATGAACTTAGAAATGCTATCATCCTCTTTTCTAGGATCACCAAACATATTTATAAAGAAGCAAGTTTGTGAGGCATTGTATCTTTTTCTACCTGCCTGGCATTAGACAGGAAAGATAAAAGGGTTCCAGATAACACTTAAAGGGAACTGCCGCTGAATAAGCTAACAGGCTGTGTTTGTGGCAAACATGGGGTTAAGTATCTTTTTCACTCTACTGAACCCCAGGGGAAATCCACTGTTCAGTTTCCCCCACTACTATGCTCAGGGGCCAGGACATAGCTTTTCTGGCAGGCAGGAATGAACCAAGTCCACTCTCAAAGGGCAGACACAAAGACCAAACCAATGCACTCCCTTTTCTCTCCCCATCCAAACTGGACTCTGAAAGCTATAATCAGTTTTGATTACTTAATATTTAAAGGGAGAGGAACAAAACAAACATAAGTCTATGAATATTTCAATGTACAGAACTGATCATCTACGAAGAACTTGCCACCAACTTATTGCTTTCCACTTTGACGTTTTGTAGATCCAATTCCAATCAGAACTGCTATCCTCTCAAACTTGCGTTGTGTTGCCTTGCTTGGCTCAGAAGCAGGTGGAATCAAAATTACCAAAATATCACATGTGTTATATATTGGCCCGGAAACTTCTTCACAGGGTTATATACATCAAAGACTTAAATACACTTTTCAAATGTTAATCTTGTAAGTCTGAAATAAAATTTGGTTTTCATATCATTGCAACACTTTAGAAAAGTAGCTAACAAACTGATAAAACATGAGATCAGCTATTTCTGCATTTGCATTCTGCTAAAAGGAGAAGCAAACTCAAGAAACTAAAAATTAAAAAATTAAGAACAATTTGCCAGGGGAGGAGTAACCTAAGGGTTTCTCCTCTGAAAGCCCCAAACTAGACAGAGAATGTAGCAAAAGACGTTTACAGCAAAGCTGAACAGCAGGCAGACAACTCCCCTATCATATACAGCTAGATGGGGGGCTTCTCCATACTGAGGCTTTCCAAGTGTTGCTTTTTGAACAGCTGAAGAAAAGCTGCAGACATGTTTTCCAAACAGAAAGAATAATTTAGTATGTCCAAAGGGGAGCTCAGGACTCCCTAGCAGAAGACAACATAACTTGTCAAATGTAGTGTTAATTTATTTCCCTGATTTCACTATTCTAAGTTACAAAAAATGTGCTTTTAATTGGAAAAGAAACTAAACATACGGTACCTGTTTAGCGTGGGGATGTTCCCTCTGTAATTAAACAACCACAGTTAGTTACTGATAGGTTAGTGAAAGCCATCATAAAAGAATTGTCAGAGCAGATACAGACCGGACATGAAGAGCTCCAGCCTGGCAGCTCTGGCATTCAGCAGACATAATTAAGTGCTCATTACCCTTCACACACCAGGGTGCCTCCAAAGAGGCATACCTCTTGACCTACCTCACCAGAGCAACTGTTGCTGGAAAGGGTTGAAATGGATTACCATGGATTTTTAAAAATAAGTCTACTACAAAAAAATAATGCAGAGTGGTGATAAAACACAACCTCATGAAAATTAATTTAAGCTCTACGGACATGGCATATTATCTTAAGCTTCAACACGAAATGTCACTTTTGACAAGTCTTATAGAATCTTCTTTCTTGTTCCTATTTTACTGAAAATTTAGTAAGGAAGTCCAAAGAAGTTGATTCCACAGCCCCCCCCCCCCCCCCACCTTAACTGCTTTCCTAGGATATGAGATGAACTTATAAACTCTCCTCCAAAGAAAAGTAGCCAGGAATCTAGGTTCCCAGCTATCTTTTGTAAGCCCTTTTAACTATGTCTTCCTCCCACAGACCAGGGAGGTGGCGAGGAGTGGTGGGGGTGTTGGAAAGGAGGGTATTCGGTACTATGGGAGCTTAAAAAACTGAAAATCATGCAGAAATGTAATGATAAATGATTCTGTAACTAGAGTGATATACTTTGTTAAAATTAAGTAATTTATACTTTTTAATGATTTTAGGGTAATAATGACTTTTTAAGAGTACTCCAAGTTCAAAAACTCTAGGCCTCTCATAAATAAAACCACACCTGAATTTGGCTAGCCCTAGAATTTCCTGACCAAGTACTTGTCAAAACGATGAAAAAAAGATTAGGGTAAGAATGGAAATTGCAAGGCAAATTTCCTGCATTCTCTTTGGTCTTTGCCACCAATGCTTTTTTCTCCCCCCACTCCCCCCCCCCCTTAATTTGATGTCAGTCATTTCCTCAACTGAAAAAAATAATAAAATAAAAAATCCTTATTTTCAATGTTAAAAGGGCAAAGTTATACTTACCACCCACAATTTAGGAGTACTGTAAGGGCATTGATTGGTTGATATCTTAACCTTCTAACATTCTTTTATCAGCATTTAATCATTGTTGGGGTTTTCTGGCACACACAGGACTTAATGGGCAGAACATTGTGGGTGGTGCTGATGATATGTGGGAAGGAGGAGAGAGGGAGGAAAATGATGCACTTTCCATGGCAGTGAAAGGAGCAGAATAGACTGAGCTGGCCATATAAATAAAATGCTGTGACATATCACTGCACACAAACTGTATACCTCATGTGATTTGTGAGTAGCAATGCTCTTTGCATCAAACCTGTATCACAGAGCTAATTCATAAGGCAGCAAGAGTAACCTCTGAGTGCAAAATCCTGCGCCTTTGCTGTTTGGGTCCTTTGAGCCTCTCATTCAGGGGAAGGGGTTTCAATTTACAAGAGATCCTTAGTTACCATGCACGTAGCCATCCTCAACCAGTAAAAAGTATGCACGGGTTCTAGAACAGAGGGAGTTGTAGCTAAGCAGAAAACTAACAGTAAACGCTAATGAGAATACAGGAATGTCTTTCTTTTAAGACATCAAGGAATCTAAAGAAAGGAGCTACCTGCACAGTCTCCTACCATGAACCTCAATTCAAAGAGAAGAATCCTACAACTGAAGCAATCTCAGGTTCCATCTATTCAGGTTTCTGGAATTTAGAAACCAGTATAATCTCTCTAAACTGTTAACCAATTTCTTAAACTAATAAAATGGTGCCACTGCTTCTGCAGCTACACTCTAATCCCTTAGGGAGTCTTCACAGAATGAGGGCCAAGTTTTTAGTAGAAAAGGGCCTGAAATGAAAAGAACATCACCAACCAAAAGCCAGCCCTTTTTCATCAGCAATTCTCAAGCTCTCATAGGGAGCCCCCTGCTGCTTTGTTATAGGAACCATGAACCATCTACACAGTATGGGGTAAGAACAAAAACTCCCAGCACCTCCAGTTTTTAACAGAAGGGCCTCAACTCAATCATACAAGAAGTAAGTTTAGATGCAGCTTATCCTCTTTGACAGAATAAGAATCTGTAGGGCTGTACATGAGATGAGCAGGGAAAGAAGGATAAACTCTATCACCAGGTAAACACTTAACCATGTCCATAATGATCATTTATATACTGTGTTACCCTTACATAAGGAATATTTGCTCAATTTAAGAATATGACCAGTGTGAGGTGCGCCTGGGTGGCTCAGTTGGTTGAGCGTCCAACTTCGGCTCAGGTCATGATCTCGCGGTTCGTGAGTTCGAGCCCCGCGTCGAGCTCTGTGCTGACAGCTCAGAGCCTGGAGCCTGCTTCGGATTCTGTATCTCCCTCCCTCTCTGCCCCTTCCCCGCTCATGCTCTGCCTCTGTCTCTCAAAAATGAATAAACGTTAAAAAAAAAAAAAAAAAAAGAATATGACCAGTGTGGGATACTGCACACTAATGTGATATACTAGAAAGTAGATCCATGGTCAACATAAAGATGAACAACCAAAGGAGAGACTGTATGGGAGTCAAATATGCTATTTATATAGCTTTTAATAAGATAAAATCTACCACATTTCACTGCATACTCATCATGCAAAAGCAGTCAAACTACTCAATCTCTGATAAGGCAGTCAACTACATTTTCAAATACATAAATGGGACATGAATTCACTTTTCATTAGACATTTGCTGTTTAAGCTTTTGGAAGCACTTATAATAAATCTTCATTCACAGTGTTTTGATAAATACTGGAATCATTTTCCTTCCAGCAGATTAGCTCCATTTTACAGATGTGATAACTGAGAAAGCAAAGGGAATATTTTCCAAGGACACTGCTTAATATACAATCATAAACCAAATTCTATACATTTTCTCACCTGTTCCTGAGGCTAGCATTACACTTCAATGTAGACTAAATTTAAAGAAGGACAAGAGAAATCCTTTGAATTCTGAGGTTCTTGGCATTAAGTCACCTCTGATTTTATTGATCTGCCTGCACAGAGTGGCTGGAGAGCCTGCTTCAATATGAATGCAAAGTCAGAGTTGCTGCCTGCTAGCTGAACCCTCTTTATTTAAGGAACACTGACTTCTCTGGCAGTCACAAGTTCTCGCAGCCTTTTACCAGCCCTTCCAGCTGAATTTCATTTTGCTTGATTCCAGCTAGCCCTACATAAATCTTTTATCATATAAAAATGCTCCCAATTCTTTTGCCTTCTAACTTGACAAAAAAAAAAAAAAGACCCTATATGAAAATGACGGGGATGCATGCAAACAAGCAGTGGTTACATCAAGCTGTGACTGAAAGCCAGTATAGGGCAAATCTTTTGAAGTAAGGCAGCAAAGCAGAATCAGAAGAGGTCGGCTGAATAACCTACTAGCAGTCGCTAACAGCACTACCATAGGAGAAAGAGCAATTTGGCTGGCTGTGACCAGTGGTGGTCTCCTTGTGTGACTATATTTCTGCAGGAGAATCCAAATCAAGAGGTGTAAAACACATCTGAACCATGTATTTCTACTTGGCATCTCCTGCACCACCTCCTTGCAGTTCAGATGCCCTGATTCCACTGTAGAGCTTTAGTTTACAATAAAATGATCATTGCTTCATTCATTTGCAGCTCCTTCAAAGCCCCTTCTTTGCTCTGCTGGAAGATTTTGCTCTTTTTGAAACAAGTATGCCAACAGAGCTGCAGCATATTACTGTTGCCTGCTGTATAATTAGCTACAAACCCACAGCACAAAACTACAGGGATTTACAGGTGCCCTGGATTCTGCTTTTCCTTCCCCCTGGAATCAGCTAGTCTTCTTTGACAAGAAGGGACCTTGGGCTACCCTAATGATATATTGAGAGTTTTAAACCCAGCTCTCCAATCTTACAAGTCTAGAGTGCCAAAATAACACAGCAGAGACTAGAAGCTGAGCCATGGATACAGGAAAGCACTTTGGTAAGCACTTAAACCTGCTGAGAATCTTCTCTTCTGCCAGATGCTTGCATCTTATCAGCAGACTACCCTGAATGAAGGAAGCAAGCACTATAGGATTTTATTTATTTATAGCTCATTCTGGCCTGCTAACTACAACCAAGTGCTCCCACTGCTAAAAAAAAAAATGCTACAAGTTGGATGACTTTTGAGTGTCTCAGTAAGATCCAAAGAATACTCTAATCTCTGGGTGTCAGAGATTATCAGAATTCTCAAGAATGGCAGCAGGCTACTCAGTCACATGGAAGGCTTCTGATTTCTAAACTTCCTCACAACCTTCTTTATAAGAAGAAGGCTCAGCAGACACCCACTGACAGCTAAACATTGAAGGTGCCAAACAGCCTAAACCGAGTCATGACCAAAACATGTGCTTTCAGGGGAAAGAGAACACAGCCAACCTCTTCTGGATGTGAAACATAAGAAACAGAAAGTGCGTGAATTAAAACATTATAACATAGAGAGCCAAGTTCAGAAGGAGCAAACAGCAGAGAAGGTGCAGTGCAACATGACTTAACTAAAGCATGAATTTCCATCTAAGAAATAGGTGGAAATAAACACCAATAGCTCCTCACCCATTTATATATGTACAGAAACATACAACAAAGTATACTTCTAACTCCTGCATCAATTTTGATGCTTATTTGAATCACAGATTAAAAGTTAAAAAAAAAAAAACAAAACTACGTTCACAAATGTGTATTACTTATGAAAATCATTTGGAGTTTTAAATTTCACACTCCCAGATTATCATAATATGCACAGCCACAGAGTTTATGGGATAATACTTTACATATGTTTGTATGAATATAGCTATATTTTAAAAGATCAAATACATAGACTGACTAAAGAACTTATTTGTTTACAGATTATTCTGACTTAATGTGCCCAAAGCTAAGTGAAATCCTAAATGTCAAATGATTCCATGAATTGTCAAAAGTAAAGACATTCAGAACGATGCCTTAGCTTAACAAGATTTTCCATCACCAGCACTAGAGAATGATAAACTAGGGTTTTGGAATGGGAAAAAAGACAAACACATACACACACACCCCTAGGGCTCTAAACCCTGACTCTCACTAGAGAAAGGAAGAGAAAAGGGAATGCTGAATGATCTAGTCTGAGCTCAAGGATCAATCCATGTAAAATACTGGCTGAATTCACTAAAGAGCTGGGCTGATGGAATCTCAGACAAGAGAAATAAATCCTGAGTCTAGATAATAATAAAATGTTCTTTTAGTGAAGACCAGCTGTCCTGACGATTCCTACACCAAGAGAATGACTGAAAAAACTCACTTAGTTGTGGAGGGGCAGAGAGAGAGGATCCCAAATAGGCTCCACACTGTCAGTGGGAGCCCAATGCAGGGCTTGAACTCACAACCCATGAGGATCATGACACCTGAGCCAAAATCAAGAATTGGACGCTTAATGAACTCAGCCACCCAAGCTCCCCAAAAATAAAATCTTTAAAAAAAACCAACACAACAAAATCCCCTCCCCTCAAAAAAATTCTCATACAATAAGAAATAGCCTTTTTATTTTTATTTTATTTTTTTGAGAGAGAGACAGCGAGCGAGCACACAGAGGAAGGGGGAGAAGTGTAGAGGGAGAGAGAGAGAGAATCTTAAGCAGGCTCCAACTCTCAGTGCAGAGTCTGACATGGGGCTAGATCCCAGGACTTTGGGATTACAACCTGAGCCAAAATCAAGAGTCCGACCCTTAACCAACTGAACCACCCAGGCGCCCTGGAAATAGCCTTTAAATCTCAGAAGAAACACACCCACACCCACACCCACACCCACACACCACATATATAGGTTTCCTATTATGCTTAAGTCAAGAAAATCTCTGCAGTTTCTGTTCAAGTAAAGGGAATTTAAGAAGAAAAGGGTATATCTATACCAGAAGCTTCTCTGGGTGAAGCTCTAATAACTGGATCCTCTGGTGAGTAAGACCTACAGATGTCAAATAAAATTGCAACTACAGCTCCCAGAAAAAAACTTGGAAGTCTTGGGTACAAGATCAAGAAGATAACACACTTGAAAGATTTTTTTTAATGTTTGTTTATTTTGAGAGAGAGACAGGAGTGTAAGCAGGGGAGGGGCAGAGAGAGAAGGAGACATAGAATCCGAAGCAGGCTCCAGGCTCTGAGCTGTCAGCCCAGAGCCCAATGCGAAGCTCGAACCCACGAACTGTGAGATCATGACCTGAGTGGAAGTTGGACGCTCAACTAAGTCACCCAGGCTCTCCAAGCAGATAACATACCTTACCTTGACTGAAGCCTACTTAGCAGGAAGGATGATTCAGAAAGTCATAGAGATTAGAAAGAAACTGTTTAGTCATCTCCTTTTTAAAAAAATATTTATTTACTTATTTATTAAATGTTTATTTATTTTTGAGAGAGAGAGAACGAGCGAGCACGAGCAGGAGAGGGGCAGAAAGAGAGGGAGAGAACACCAAGCGGGCTCCGCACTGATGGCTGATAGCACAGAGCCTGATGTGGGCTCGAACTCACGAATTGTGAGATCATGACCTGAGCTGAAATCAAGAGTTGGACACTTAACCGACTTAGCTACCCAGATGCTCCCCGTTTTTTTTTTTTTTAATATTGAGAGGAATAACTGTCCAATTATACTGAAACATAGAGTGTCAAGCAAAATTTCAGTCAATCAAAATGAATAAGCCCAAAGTCAACAATACATGGTATACTTAAATATCTGTTAAGAGGACAGATCTCATATTGTTTCTTCCACAATCAAGTAAGTTCTAAAAGTATTTGAAATGTCAAGCAATACAAAGGCCCATGATGAATTTAAACAAAAAATAAAAAGGACCAAACATGGTGGCCATACACTACCTGTTCAAAGGGTGTCTTCTCCCTTCTTAGAGGCTGCTCTTTTCATTGGAATTTGTGTTTTACCTACTGCTCTAAAAATCAAAACATGTACCAATGGGACAGGTCTTCAATTCAAACAGTATCTAAGGTGTTTTTGAGAAAAAATACTTTGCTTCTGTCAGTTTGCAGACAGCCATGTTTCTTTCATCCCAACTCATGAGGGCTAAATCACTAGTCAAAAATAAACTGCAAGAATGGAATTTCACCAGGTGACCCCATATGCAACAAGAGACTGTGGTCTTGCTTTGATAACATAGCTTAGGAAGATACTCACTTCTAAGGATTGCTGGACAAAGTTAGTCTACTTCAAATGAATGCCTAGCTAGGAATGTGAAAAACAAGCACCAGGAAAGAAAATGCAAAAACTGGTTTAAGAATATATCTGTTTTCTCCCCCAAGAATTTTTGGTTTGTTAACCCCAGGTGGTAAAAATATTGTAAATTCTGTTTTACATTGATAAGTAAAATATGTATATTCATATGCCTGTTCTCTGTCCTCATTGAATAATTTTTAAAAAATATTTCTTTACATGTTTATTTATTTATTTTAGGGAGAGAGCAAGCAAGCAGGGGAGGGGCAGAGAGAGAATCTTAAGCAGGTTCCATTTTCACCATGGAGACCCGATACGGGGCTCGATCTCACAATGGTGAGATCATGACATGAGCTGAAATCAAGAGTCGGGTGTTTAACTGACTGAGCCACCCAAGGTGCCCCTCATTGAGTAATTTTTAAAGTATGCATAAAATATTGTAGTAGGGGCGCCTGGGTGGCTCAGTCGGTTGAGCGTCCAGCTTTGGCTCAGGTCATGATCTCAAGGTTTGTGAGTTCGAGCCCTGTGTTGGGCTCTGTGCTGACAGCCCAGAGCCTGGATTCTGCTTTGGATTCTGTGTCTCCCTCTCTCTCTGCCCGTCCCCCTGTTCACACTCTGTCTCTCTCAAAAATGAATAAACATTAAAAAAAATTTTTTTTAATATTGTAGAATATCTATCTACACTATCAGATGTGGATAATATCTATACCTAGTAAGAACAAGAAACCTAAGAATTAGAGGTATTTGGGTTTTTTTTTTTTTTTAATCCATCCCAGGGGTACTACCATTAACATAAAATAAAGAGGGCTCAGTGTGACTGTCCTAATTAATTTTTAGTCTAGAGCTGAGCTGCCCATGTGGCTAGGAAGTGCTTGAAATAGGGCTAATCTGTAGTGAGACATGCTGTAAATGTAAAACACATTCTAAATTTCAAAGACCGAGTATGAAAAATGAAAAATATCTCATGAATAATTTTTTATTACATATTGAAATGGTATTTTGGATATGATGGGGTAAAGAAATTGTGCAAGGTAATTTTATCTGTTTCTTATTGCCCTTTTAAATGTGGCCAACAAAAAAACTTACATATGTGGCTTGCATTGTATTTCTACTGGACAGTGCTGGTCTAAGTAGCAGTGATTCCTAACTGCAGGTGCTCATCAGAATTATCGTAGGAGCTTTTTCAAAAAGTGGTCCCCTGGAGCCTGGTTCAAAATAAAGCAGAACCTTGGTAGTCAGTATTTCAAAAATATTTCCTGGGGCGCCTGGGTGGCTCAGTTGGTTGAGTGCCCAACTTTGGCTCAGGTCATGATCTCACAGTTTGTGGGTTCAAGCCTGGCATCAGGCTCTGTGCTGACAGCTCAGAGCCTGGAGCCTGCTTCAGATTCTGTGTCTCCCTCTCTCTCTCTTCCCCTCCCCTGTTTGTCTGTCTCCCTCTCTCTCTCTCAAAAATAAATAATAAACATTAAAAAAATAAATAATTCTGAGACTCATTAATTTAGAGGTTACGGGACATTGTGTCCTTGAGCTTTACAAGCTTGGGAGTAGAAGTAACACTGGTAGACTGTCTCCTGTAACTTATTTCTGTGGAATAAGAACCAATATGCTCATTGCCTGCTTGTTGAAAACAATAAGAATAGGAAAGAATAATAGTACTAAAGCTGGAAAAAAAAGTTGGAACTTGCCTCAAAACTAGTTAAAATTAAGAGACCCTGGAATTCTTTTATGAGATGAATAGGCCTATTATATAATAAAGAATTTGACAAGCCTTTGTCCCTGGTTCCTGGGAGAGAAATTCTAAGTCCTTGGAATTTCTCAAAAGAAACAGAAGTATCTTCATTATTCACGAGCCCCTTGGATTACATCTGAGTTTATGCTAAGAGATGTGATAACTCAAGATAGGGGTTGCTCACTAGAAAGACCAACCTTATGATTAGAGGGTTGGAGGCTTTGAGGCAGCTGGACTTCTGGGGAGGGGAAAGAGGTCAGAGATGGAGTTTAACTGCGGTCTGTGATTTGATCAATCATGCCACTGTAATGAAATCCTGATAAAAACTCAGGACACTGAAGCTCAATGGAACTTTGTGGTTGGTGAACACACTGATAATGCTAGGAGGATGAGTACCTGATTCCAAAGGGAAAGAATGGGAAAGCTCTGTATTCAGGACACACCCAGACTTTACTCATCTGGCTGGTCCTGATCGGTGTCCTTTATAATAAAACTGTATTCATAAGTATAGTGCTTTCTGATTTTTGTAAGTTGTTCTAGTGAATTATTAAACTGGACAGGATGGTGGGAACCCCAAATTTGTAGCAAATTGGTCAGAAGTGCAGGTGGCCGGGTGCCCCACTTGTGGCCCCATCTAAAGCAGGGACAGTTTTGTAAAGGACCAAGCCCTTAACTTGTATTATGTGACCTAACACAAGGTGGTTAGTGTCAGAATTCAATGTCAGTACACCAGTTGGTGTCAGAATAAGGTCATACCTTCAAACTGTAACAAAAACATTTGTAAGAAAATATAAAACCTTATAAAACTAAATTCAAGTAGCAAATCTATGATATGTGAAAAGGCTGTACTCTAAAATTGAGTATATCATTCTGTGATTAAATCTGATGGCACATTTTATACTCCGAAACTAACAAAAGGACTTTACATCTAACAAGGCATTGGAGCAATGTTAACATTTTTCTGGTTTTCACAAAGATTATTTTTACCTTTCCTCCTTTACTTGTCCTTACCTGCACCTTTCCATCACTGCTGCTGCTGCTGCTACTAACCCAACAGTTTATAATTTTATATACACATAACCAAAGAAGATTTGAGACAGAAAACAGGATCACAGTTCTGTTCAAGTCTGGTCTTTGGCTATTGGGATGTGTAAACCTTAGATGTCGGGAGGGGCAAATAACCATGTTTTGAAGCCATAACAGGAATAACCAAGACTCATACCCTTGAGATGGAAAGGTGAATAAGATTTCTTAACAAACAGTTAAGAAGCATTTCTCTCATTTTCCAGTCTACTTTCCTTCACAAAACTGGACACGTATCCTCAAATAACAAAGTAGGACAGGGAGAGCAATTCAAAAAGACAAGGGGAGCAATGAGGAGGGAAGGAAATCCGAAGCAGCTCTGCAGCCTGACTACAAATCACTGCCCACAGGGAAGAGGCAGTAGAAAGCAGGAAGAAAAGGAGAATGTCCTGAGAATTACAAAGAGCATTAAGTATAGCATGTAGTTCTCTACAATTATTCAAGGAATGCGGGAGAAGAAAGAAGACTGAGTGCTGAGCCCATGTGTGCTGTGAGTACCTCGCCGCTCACTGAAGGACAACCATTCGTTTCTAGAAAATGAGATTCTGAAATCCATGGAGGCAAAAATGTACCGAGAGATGCCTGCTAAATCAAGGATATATGCTTTTCTCTGCCAGCCATAAGGTATTTTTGAGGTAGAGATGTGAAAGGATCTTCTGAGACAAAGAAGAGAAGTACTTTTTCTGAAGATGTGTCCGCTCATCTGCTGACCTCTGCTGGATCAACAGTGGCATCCAGTGGCCAAAAGTCTCAGCACAGACTTCTTTGTCTCTAGGAAGGGTTTCTATTGCTTTGGGTGAAGTGGCAATTCAGAAACAAAACCATTTCTGTTGTCTATAACTAAGGATCCCCAAAGACACAGTACTTTGTAATACAAAGTGAAGAACCAAAGGCCATAAAGAAGAAATGGAGGGGGGCAGCTTAAGATTAGCTGTGGTATTTATATTTCCTGTGGTATTACTAAAATGAATGAAAATACAGGAGGGGATGAACATATCTGTGGGTGGGAGTAGGTAGGTTTTCACTGCGTCAGAATACTTTAAAAATAAATCAGTATATAACATATTTTTATTTTAAAACGAAAGCAAAACTGCAACAAATTTCCATATGCACATTTTATTTCTTAAAGGACTTAGGAAAGAAAAAATAATGGAATTAACCTGGTTTAATTAAACAGTTTATTCAAATTTCAGTTTGCACCTGAAGTGTAGTTTTTAAAAACTGATTTGATTTGCAGCTGCTAAATTCAGATGTCTGTTTTTAGGGAGAGAGCAAAATTGGCTCAGGTATAGCCTTAATGTATAGCAAATAAATAGAAAGGAAAAACATTCCACCCATGATATTTTCACGTTCCAACTGTTTGACTTAAACTGCTAAAAAAGCGATTTTCTGGCAAAGTTCCAGTAAGTAAAATGCCAGTAAATTATCACTTAAAAAAAAGAAAGAAAAGAACTATGTTTCCTCAGTGACATAATACAAGCAAACATGAATGATGGAGTAATCTTAAAATTTTTATCTTACTTAGATTATATTTCATCTCTCCAGGTCAAAGATAAGAAAAAAAAAGTGGGTACCAAGAGGCTCTTCTCTCACGATTTAAATCTGTTCATTTTTGGGGCGCCTAGGTGGCTCAGTCCATTAGGCATCTGACTCTTGATTTTGGCTCAGGTCATGATCTCACGGTTCGTGGGATCAAGCCCCATGTGGGACTTCACGCTAACAGCACAGAGCCTGCCTGGGATTCTCTCTCTCCCTCTCTGCTCCTTCCCTGCTTGCACACATGTGCATGCACTCTCTCACTAAAAATGAATGAATAAATAAATTTGTTCATTCTCTGCTCTATATTTCTAGCCAAAACCAAAAACCCATGGAACTGTCACATACATTACTCTCAACTCTCGTGATAGATCTGGCTGGCTCAGATGCACATCCCAGCTCAAACTCACCTGTTTGGATGCGATGTGGGCAGCATGAACTGGAATTCCACCACGCAGGTATTGTCCTTAAGCTGGCGATGTTGGACGCTGTTAAGTTCATAGGCAATGTAAGCCCTTCGAACATAAACCTGGTTAAAAAGTAACCCTCAATAAATACACTCCTTCAAAAACAGAAACTAAAAGATGGTTAGCCAGGAAAAAGATAGTCTTGAGAAGAGGGATGCAATGTAGAAGGAGGCTCTGTACATAAATAACTTGCTTTAATTAATAAAGCTGCAGTCTTAGGGCACCTGGGTGGCTCAGTTGGTTGAACGTCCGACTTTGGCTCACATCATGATCTCACAGCTCGTGGGTTCGAGCCCCGCATCAGGCTCTGTGCTGACCACTCAGAGCCTGGAGCCTGCTTCGGATTCTGTGTTTCCATCTCTCTCTCTGCTCCTGCCCCGCTTGCAATCTGTCTCTCTCTCTCTCTCAAAAATGAATAAACATTAAAAAAAAATTTTTTTTTTAAGTTGCAGTCTTAAAACTACACCCATGACTATAAATGAAAATAAAATTAACCTGCCTCTGCTGGACACCTCTGGCTGGGCCATAAACCTTTCACGTGAACCCAAACTTAGGGAGAAGGTTTGATCATTAGTAAAAGAAAGCATTATTTCAGTAGAAGGTAAAATCAAGCAGTGAGAAAAATGAGAGGTACTGATCTGAGCCACCTGAGGAGTGAAGGCAGAAGATAGAAACACTTGTTGTACAGTTCAACTCATTTACTATCTTGTATCTCTTCGTTTTGTTGTCCCACTACTCCAAATTATTTTAGATTATTTATAACCCGCCAAACCCTAGGCAAAAGCAGTAAGGCATAATTTGACATAACATCTCAAACACACTAACCTGACTCAAGAGTTAAAGAAATAGCAACAGGTTACATCACAGCAAAAACCGTAAGTGTGACCTTGTGCACTTCACAGCCAATTTGCCATGCACATAAAATGCTACATGCGATTCTATCATCATGTGAGGTATATAAGGAGATTTCTCATTAAATGACACGGAAGCACTCTAAGATACTTAGATATTTTTAAAATTTGGTATTTACTGAGTAGGATACATTACATTCCATCCACAGACTACAAATAAAAAGTAAGCCAAAGGAGCTTGCAACAGACTGCAGTGATGTCATATTACATAAAATCATCTAGAACACTCTTCTTCCATCTTCAAAAAACATCTACCTGGCAATTTATAGCCATTATTCAGGGCCTGCAATTTTTGTGCTTAATGAGGTAGTGTGCTGGAAACAGAAAAGTCTTTGAGCCAGATTGACCTGGGTTCAAATGCAAACCCTTCCAATTATTATCTACATAAATGTGGACCAGTCACAGTCAACCTCTCAGGAGTCTCACTTTCCTTTTGCTTCATGAAGTAATTGTAGGGTTAAATGAGAAAAGCAGTAAAGCAACTAAAACACAGTTCGTTATATGTTATTACTTTCTTTCTCATGACAAAATATTTCAATAGAGTTGCTTAAAAATTCAGAATATAACTAAAAATCCATTTTATTTCCCCCAAATCACAAAATGGTACATGTTCTGGTCAGCCATATATTTTTTCATTTATTGTTTTATATGGAATCCTAATTTATTCTGAAATGAGAGAATTCAAATACTTGGAAAGTAGAGACTATTGAAAAATGCTGGCAGCTATTTTCCTATGATTGGACAAGTGGTGATCAGTTCAGCTGAAAACACCTGAGTAAAGCAAGCATTTGTTTCAAAGGAAAAGAAGACTCTACTCTTTAGCACCAACCTTAAGCCCAAAGAAAAAGGACTGACACATTAGCCAAGTGGACAGAAGAGATCAGCTAGAAACCAAGAAAAAGGTGATATCACAATACTTTGAAAACTTACCTCCAGAGCTGCCATCCTCACTACCTGGTTGCTGTGATAGAAGAAGTTTGGTAGGACATCAAAAATAGATGTTTCAGACAAGATGAGTTTCTGGAAGGTACAGAGACAAGCTTAAGCCATTACATTCAAAAGGGAACAATTTCAGTGGACAATATTTAGCATTTTGAAGCAGATAGAGTAACCTAAGAATTCTGTCTAGGAATGTCCTGTATAAACTCACCTTCTTTGTGCCCCAGCTTCCTCAGCTACAAAATGGGGGTGGGGGGGGGGGGAATGACACCTATCCTCATGGGTCTGTTGCGAGCATTAGAAGAATGAAAATATGTAAAATTCTTAGAATAATATAGTGACGCATCATATGCTAATATTAGTGCTAAAGACCATAATTAACAGCCTTCCTGACATATATCTGTACTCAACTTCTTAAATACTGTCTCAATCCTCCGCTATGGTAAGCCACAGATTTGGACCCCAGTTGAAACCCTATATTTCAACTATTAACCAAATAAACAAAAATATCCTTTCCCCTTTTCTAGGTTCCCCGGAAGGAAATCTGACAGAAAGCCTGAAGATTCCCTTGGCTAGATAGAACAATATTACTATTATTTACAGGTAGAAAAACAAAGTCATTCCTGAGAAAATGGTTCTGTCTAAAAAGTAATAGTCAAGGTCCTTTCAATTAGTAGTAAAATTAGCCAACACTCTTTATACAACTGGTTCTGTATAAAGCTTAATAGTAAGCATTATAATAAGATAAAACTTAAATGACTTAAGTGGCTTTGTCTCTAGAAGACTAACAACTACCTGTTTATACATCTGGTTCAAATACCAGACATCAACTAGTGCTACCACTTAATTCTAGCCTAGAATACTTTCTAGATAAAAAGTACAAGAGGTAGAGACTTCATTTTTAAGCTAAATCACAATTATAAAAGCATTTTTATGAAAAAAACAACATTAAGTATAAATCATTTTATAAAGTCAAGGCATGAAATTTCATTTCAGATTGATTAATTGAACCAGGCTTAGGAATAAAGTGGACAAGAATGCACAGTGGTAGAAAAGGGCTTTATGTATACCTGCAGGTTCTCAATGCAAAACTGATGTCCATACATGTCAATAGCTGAAAGGAAGATAGACTCTACTTGGTTATGGCGAAGCTCATATGATGGCAAATGGGAGGCAATAAGAACCTAGAGTGAGAGCAAAATAAGAGGCATAAGTTCCTGAGGGAGTGATTATTCTAGCCTCCTATTAGGCAGCTCTGATACAAAAGCAATAAATATAAATCTGTAAGTGCAGGCATCAAAGATAAAACAGAGACCAAGTAAAACAACTTCTAGGTCCTGTAACATACAGCCAATGCCACCAATACTGCATCTCAGTTGACTCTCACCATGATTTGCGTTGTGGGCAATTTCCCACAGGGGGGCAGGGGGAAAGCAGAGAAAACAGCTTCAATCAAGTTCCCTCAGTGCATGTGATTTACCATTGTAAAGCCTCTAGTCCTGGGGACTGCATGACTAGCTGTTAATTGGGAATCAGGTCTGGCAGGGAGCAGCTGTGGGGAAGGTGGATGTCACAGAGCAAGGCTTTTGCAACTCTGAAGTAGAAACAAAGACTAGGAAAAGATGCTCTGACAGCCCCAAGTACTCAATATCAACAAGGAGGTATCGGGATGTAACACCAACGCATGTGAGGGGCAGAGAGAGTGAAAAGCAGTGTCACAAACAAACAGGGACACGGTAGGACCTGAATACTCTCAGCAGGTCACTGAGAGGTTCAATAACTTTGAGCAGTTCAGTGACATGGATACAATTGTAGAGAAAGCAGAAGGTCACTGAACAGCTTCAAATGCTGCTTCCTTGTCAATGCCCCGTGCACTGAAACACAAAGGGAGCGCCACTTCTTGGCTTCCCTGCTGAAACCTTTTGGAATGGAAATGAAGACTACAGGGTGAAACTAACTGGACTTCTCTGGGGTTGTTCTGATTGCTAGCACCTAAGATCCACTGCATTATCTTTCTGCTTTCCACACTTAATTTTTTCCTACACACTTAAAAAAAAGTTTTCACTTGCTTCTAAGCTCCCTTTGGGAAGTGAAAAATATTGAGTTTATTGCCATCCCTTAGTTTCCTTTCCCCCACATGACCCTGGTTTACTATCACAAGGTGATTAGGAAAGTCAGGGAATAGTAAGAGAATTTTATCAGGGGGAAAAGACTTCTATTTTAAACAGACTCAACATTAATGTTTTCCTTTCTCTTTAAAAAAAACATACTACGTGGGGCACTTGCATTAAACATCCAACTTTGGCCCAGGTCATGATCTCACAGCTTGTGAGTTCGAGCCTTCACATCCGGCTCTGTGCTGACAGCTCAGAGCCTGGAGCCTGCTTCTGATTCTGTGTCTCCCTCTCTCTGCCCGTTCTGCTCATGCTCTGCCCATCCCCTTTCTCTCAAAAACAGAAACAAACATTAAAAAAAAAAAATCTGTTAAAACTACAAATTCTCTCTCTGAAAAATAAATAAATAAACATTAAAAAAAAAAAAAAAAGACATACTACGTGAAAACATTTGTTTTGAGGGCCGTGAGAAGATGTACATAGAAAATTGTATGATCTGTGTCAGGAGATTGAATAAAAAACTCATTGTATGAAAACCATTTCTCCTTCAAGATAATCAACACATGTCCTTACCTGGCGTGCTCGAAGTGCCACTTTGGCATTGGTGGTCTTACTGAGTTGAGTTAGCTCTGTGAGGATATTCAGCAGCTCATCAGTGAGAGTAGGGTCCCGACCACACAACTGATCCTAATTGTTAATGTGAAAAAATATATGTACATCCACATTAAAAAGAACTGTGGATAGAAATTTGAAATGGGAAAAGGGACTAAAAAGAAAGCAAACAGAGCTGGATTAATAAGAAAATGCAAACTTCCTATTATTTGTATCCCAAACAATGTGTACAGAAGACCCAAGAAGAAGCCACTGCTGAGAAGCCCAAATTCCTCAGGCATTCAGATTCAAAGTTCCTAGTGAATTTCTTTATTAACATTATACTTTTAACATGCAGAAGAAATCATCAGGGACCATTAAAAGGGGCCAAGGGATTCTGAGTAAAAAACAACAGATGATGCCTCCAACTTTTAAGAGGTTTTAAATAATATAGGGACTGAGTCAGGCTTTCTTGTTCCCTCTCCCACTTTTGGAAAGAAGGCAGAATAAGGCAAAAGGAACCACTCCTGGTGGTTTTCATTCCAAACACCAAATGTTCAACATCCCAGGAGGGTGCAAAACAGAAACACAAGAGCAAATTATTCATTTATGAACACACACTATATAAAAACACTATCTCATATGTTGACAATTCTATTCCTGAAATCATTTATCCTCTTGCTGTACCAAGAATCATTCCACAATAACTAAACATGGTGAATCCTTAGATGGAGTAGAGGAAAAAACCAAGCTACTACTATACAATCCATGGGTTTATTCAATTGGGTCCTTCTTTTTCTAAAAATTAAAATTAGTTAAGAAAAAAAATCTCTATCTATTTTAAGAAAAATACTTCTCCAGTGGAGTATTAGTTCATTCCCTAAATTCATCCATTATCCATGTAATTTTCATCTAAGCTGAAAAAACTGCAAATGTGGATTTTATAAATAGCTGTCCTTTTTTTTTTTTTGAAACGTACAGAGTTACTTATAGAGATTCTAAACACTAGGGGCGCTTGGGTGGTTCAGTTGGTTAAGCGTCTAACTTCGGCTCAGGTCACGATCTCCTGGCTCGTGAGTTCAAGCCCTGCATCGGGCTCTCTGCTGTCAGCGCAAAGCCCACTTTGGATCCCTCCCCGGCTCTCTCTCTTCTCAAAAATAAATAAACATTAAAAAAAAAATTCTTAAACAATACCACATAAAATATATACCTTTAGGCATAGTTCCCTCTACTTTGAGTTTGAAATAATTGCTTTTATATTGTAGTGAGTTTTTATTCTCCCTCTGCTATAAATAGGACATGACAGATGACCAGATCCCAAAAGGCTTCCTGTTTCTGCCTTTTAATTTTCTTCCTTACCTTGATTATCGGCCTTTTTCCTGAAAAGCCTCCATTTCATATTTAACTTTCTTCATCTCAAAGGATACTCTTTATGGTCCCTTTACCACAACAGTATAAACAAAAGCTTGAGACTTTCAGCTTTTGAGGCAGATAGGCATTTCCCAAAACACCTCTTCTACAACCCCTACTGCCTTCCACACCACAGGGTAAACGGTTTGGGAGTACTCAGCACCACTATGCTGGGAAGAAGGCTTCTCAAACATTTTAAAGCAGGAAATACCTCCTGGTCTCCAATCCACCCACCAGAGGTCTGCTCCAAATATCCAGAGTCATAAAACACACGATGGGATTTATAGTTAAGGAAGTGCAAGTACTGTTTTCACATGCTGAACACAGTAAATTCACTGATCTGAGGGGGAAGATTCACCTGTTTGGCACACAGAAGTCACTGATCTGAGTGAGGAGGAGAAAGTGGCCTATCAAGTGACTATAAATCCAGGGTTCGGTTGAGCATGTGGTCATAGACCAGAGGGCCTGTTCAACCTACCCTAGGTATTAAGAGAAAAAAGGAGGGAGAAAATGCAACTAAGCTACATCTTTTGTTGAGATCTAAGGAGCGAAATAGAATTTCAAGGAAATGTATAAAATCACCAGGGACAAGACCACAGGAAGACAGAAGAACAGACAGATCACAGTGAATAAGGAAACCAAGATAAGGTTTTTCTATTAAATCCCTCTTTTCCTAATGTTCCTAATAGAGAAAAACATTCCTTTCTGAGGTACTTCCTCCACCCATCAGAATGTCCCATTGAAAGATCTAAAAACCTAACAGGTGTCCTGAGAAGTAAAACTCAGCTACTCTGCAAAAGTCCAGACTAAAGTCTCAACATCTAACAACAAAAACCAACATAACAAAATAAGAACACTAGCTACCTACTTGTATCAGACATGACAGCTTTGGAATGTTTTCCCTTGAAAGGAAATCCAGGTTTACCTCTTGGGATTAAATTAAAGAAATAAAAATGGAGCTATCTTCTTGCCTAACTATAGATCATGTTCTAATTTAAAACAATACACAAAACCACTTTTTAAAAAACCATTTTTTTTCCTTTTATCTTTCCACTATGAGAGAAAAGGAGGGAGAAAAGAGGTAGGGAAAAGGAAACAGTATCTGAAAGAAAAGGGAACTATGGAGACTTAAAACAATAATCGGGAAATAATTATTCATTCATAATCACCAAGCGACAACCTTTTTCTGGGCTCCTTGTGATAAAGTACAGAAACCAGGCCTTTCTGGGATGTGAAGTAGCAAATATAGTATCAATAAACTACTACATCCATTAGTTTATCCTAACTTGGATATTTTCCATTCAAATATTATTTTGCCCATTGTCATCATGAGCACTTAGAAAAAGATTGGCCGGGGCGCCTGGGTGGCTCAGTCAGTTAAGTGTCCGACTTCAGCTCAGGTCATGGTCTCACATTTTGTGGGTTCAAGCCCCGCATTGGGCTCTGCGCTGACAGTGCGGAGCCTGTTTGGGATACTCACTACCTCTCTCTGCCCCTTCACCATTCGCTCTTTCTCAAAATAAATAAACTTAAAAAATTTTTTTTAAACAAGAAAAAGATTGGCAATAGAAAATTAAATGTAGGGGCGCCTGGGTGGCTCAGTCGGTTAAGCAGCCGACTTCAGCTCAGGTCATGATCTCACAATCTGTGAATTCGAGCCCCGCGTCAGGCTCTGTGCTGACAGCTCAGAGCCTGGAGCCTGTTTCAGATTCTGTGTCTCCCTCTCTCTGACCCTCCCCCGTTCATGCTCTGTCTCTCTCTGTCTCAAAAATAAATAAACATTAAAAAAAAAATTAAAAAAAAAAAAAGAAAATTAAACGTAGAGTAACCTTCTCATCCCTTTCTTGTCCTTGGTCTGGACAAGAAAGACCAGGTATGTTCAGGTCCTAAAAGAAACCACCAGACACTGAAGACAATTCTACCTATCAGAACCAACAATCCGAAGATACAACATCCAAAAGGAAGTTTATGGCCCTCTAGACTAGAAGCAGGCTTCCTTTGGGAGGCCCAACATCACCATCTAATTCTGGTGAACATTTTATAACAAGGACATTAAATGGTGACTCAGTCAGCAGATGTGTTTCCTCAATATAAAGAGGTTTTTTTAATGAGCCTACCTGCCGAGTCTGGGATTACAGGTTACTTGCATAAATCTGCAGGCCAAAGTGAAAATAATTATTCAGTAATGGTTAAGATTGGTATCACACATTTATTTCTTGTATTTATTCTTAACCTGGATGGTGGCTAACTGCAGGGAATATTTCTGATGTACAGAAATATAACAAATGTGCTTAAGTGTCAAAACCATAACCAAAGTTATGCAGCTGACTGCCAGAAGAGCCCAAAATAATCCAACTTGATCTTAGCAACCTATGATTTGAAGACAATTCAGAATGGAATGTGACCTAATGTGTAATGCTCTCAAGACATTAACAATTGTTCAGGTAGGTGAGGCACTAATCCTAAAATCAGCAATGGACTGGTAGCTTCTTCCAGTCACAGCTGGACTTTTTGTAATTCCAAGGATGTCATAGGACAGGTTTAACAAGAAATTGTTAATATCACCTGTATTCAGTAAACTAGGACTAAGACACATAGGATAAAATTATTTGCAGTTATGTTAAGAAGAAGAAGAAGAAAAGGCTCCCAGTTAAAACCAAATCAAGGTTCACAGGCATAGCACTACTCATTAGGAAGCATGGTTTACATTATATTCATGTGGACCATACCAGAAATAACACATAAGTAGTGAGGGGAGGACTACTCAGCATCAAGATGGCTATGGAACATGTACTTTGTTATCTGGACAGCTATAAGAATGTTGATTATTTTTATTGGCGCCAAATTGCCTAATTTGGCTAGAGTCTCTTTAACTATCTCTAAGTAAACATAAATAGTATTTCCAAGCTTTTTCCTATGAAATTGAATTTAAGAAGTAAAAAGAGTTTTCAAAAAATACATTTGGTCTTCTAGACTTTGGTTTTAATTGAGGCACCGTGTTCCTCCAAATGGACTTTTGCATTTTACTTGATATTCTGCTTTCCAGATAGGGTAAAAGATTAGAACAAATTTGCTCAAGAGGCAAGTTGCCTGAGGCAAGCTACTACTAGGCAAGCTATGCTAATACCTGGAGGGGATGAGGGGTTCCTTGAAGCAGCCCACATTTCATAACACTGATTCACAGAAGCCTGATTGTCTTGATCCCTCCCTCTAGGTTCAAAAGCCCCAGAAATCATCATCTAGCTCAGCAAAGCACACCATCAACATTCCTGCTTCTAGAAAGCAAAAGATTGAAATGCCGGGCACATAACCATCAATCAGGAAGCCAAGGTAAGCAAAGAAAGGGGAAGTGGCAGAGAACACAAGCTGTGGAATTCCAATGCTACCATGTCCAGGTGGTATCTGTAAAAGACAGTGAGACCTAAGGAAAGAGTGATCCAAACTAGTAAGATAGCTTTTATCAGCTTACCAACATTCATGCAGATGTAGGATGGGGTGATGGCAGTGAGACCCTGCCATTACCAAAGAAAGAATGAGGAAACCCACACCTGGTATCCAGCAATATCACATTGGAAAGGAGCACCTCTCAAGCCTTCATTCCGGCTGCACATGACACGGCTACCTCTCTCAGCTCAAGCTGAGAAATCAATTAACTTCTTGATTTCCAAGTCTCTAAGATGAGGTGAAAGCAGCTGGTATTTCAAAAGAAACTCAATGATATGAAAGCCTATAGATCCTACTATATTTACTGAGTTTTGGTTTGTTTTTTTAAAGAAAAATGTGAAATGCCAAAATAAAGAAAAGGACAAATCCATCTTTCTGGTTCACATCTTCAACCTTTCTTCTTCTCCCCCTCCTCCTCCTCCTCCTCCTCCCCCCCCCCCCCCACCCAACTCTTCCTCTGCTCACCGTCCTATGCATCCAAACCCAAACACTAATAACAGCTCTTTTCTCCAAAGAGCTCAGCCTGTTGGAAAGAAAGTTTGGGCACTATCCATGCAGGTAAGAAGTAATCAGGATGACAAGGTGGGGAAAAAAGAACAGCAGCAAGTCAGAGTCCCATTGGCTTCTGCCTGTCCTGACTGGCAAAAGCAGAAAGCAAAGCCTCAAACCAGTTCTCTGACAGGCCCCAACGCCTCTGCAGCACCCCCCGTGTAATTACACACTTGAGTGACTGGACTCTGAAGAAAATTGAAGGCCTGAGCTCCGAACAGCTGCCATTTTCTCTCTCCATCACACCAGCGTGATTACTTGAGAAATGAACAGCCCCGGCTCAAAGCTACTCCAGAATTCTCAGAGGAAATATGGCTCCGTGTTCCAATAATGAGATTCTTAAGGCAAGCGTTACTTACAATCACTCCGCAAAAGGAGCGAGCCGAGCCCCTATATCTTACAAATTAGAATTTAAGAAACCCAGCGACAGTCTTGGACGATCATTACTCTTCTGCTGCTCCAAGGATTCTGGGCTTTGGTCTATTTTTAGTGCAGAAAACTGTTAAGTCCTTAAAAAGGTAATCATAATAAAATGAAAACTCACCATCATTAACTCCCTAAAAAGGCAAATACACCCCATTTTAGGTCCAAACTGAGAGATTCTTCCACTCCCTCCTCATTACCCTTTTCTGCTGCAAAGTCTTGTTTTATCCAAATGAGAATTAGCAATCCTTATGTTAAAATTAAAAAAAAATCTAACTAGTCACAGATATCTTCATTCTTTTGATTGAAAAAAAATCATCAAATTACCATAGATAATAGCACTTCTTTGCTGAAACCTGTCACTTGGGGAAGTTGAAATATTTTATACTGCTGATATATATTTTTTTCTTTCAAATGCATCTTCTGATTTCCCCACCATCTAGCCATTCTATGGTAGCAAAGGTAATGAACTCTCCTTGTAATTATGTTTTTAAAGGTAGCTATTCTAAAAAAAATGTTATATCCTTGAGAGTTAACCAGCTAGGCAGACATGAAGTTGTGGCACTGTTGTTAAACACAAATGTGAGGTAGGTAGTTTCCCTTTATTCTAAACTATGGAATAACAAAACAGCAGTGGCAATTTATAGTTTTTCTTTTTCCCCCTCCAAGAAGAAAGAATGGAATTAAGGTACCAAAAATGTCAATTCCACAAAGGGACAAGAGAGGAAACTCTAGGAGTAAAATGGTACTTTGGTCCCCCAAAAAGGCAAAAAAGGCAGCCATAAGGCAGCTGTTCATGGGTTGGGGACTCTAACAATAGTCCTATGAAACTCTGATTCTAAGAACTAACTCAATCAGAAGAATCTAGGAATGAAGGACTTACATACTGTGTTTAAAAATCCTTAAGTTCACAAAAATTCTACCCACTGGTCAAATGTACATTAATTCTATTCACATTCTCACCTTTCACTCCCACTTTCTACTAGCTCTCATATTACGAGGTTATAGGGACAAAAGCATGCATCCACTACCATTACAAGAATCTGAGCTTGGAGTTCTATGTAAGTAAAACAGAAAGGGACCAAAGAAGATGCAGAATAAATTTAAATTTCTTTGGTGTGAGGGGCAGTACTGGATTTCTAACACTGTTTTTCATTCTTACATTTTGGGACGTAATAGCCACTGCTGACATTCATGGAAAAAACAAGAGTTCTGAAGAAAAAGTATACTGGCTAAATAAGACTCAGTTTTAAAGCTATTGTCATGAGTGACACCAGGAAGCACAAGGCATCTCTCAGCAGAATCAAGAGATTTGAGTTCCTGTGCATGATTGCATGCATAATAGCCAGAACAATCCTTTCCTGACAGGAGTAGGTTCCTTCAGGTCAAGGACAGAGGTAAAGGTGAGAAACCATTCATCTACAACTCAAGCGCCATTCATGCCAAAATTACAGGAGACAAGAAGCTGTTCCTCTGACCACAGAACCTCAGAAGGAGAAATGTTTTCTCAACAACATCAACCATCCTTACAGGTTCTGAAAAATGGTACTCACAATAAGCATTGTGACCAGAAGATTCTTCTTGGTGACTTGAGCATGAGAGAAGATATAGTTTAGCACAGTGTTCATGTCACTCTTGTTCTCTTCTCGAAGGACAAACACACATTTGTCATAGTGACCTGCAAGCAGCAAAAAGAACTGGTCATCATCTATGGTTGAGTGTTCACATTTACATGCCATTTGTTTGTTTGTTTAATGTCTATAATTCACCTGATAAGCAGTGAAACATTGTAAGAATTTTCTTGGATAGGGGCACCTGGGTGGCTTAGTCAGTTAAGCGTTCGACTCTTGATTTGGGCTCAGGTCACGATCTTGTGGTCGTGCAATGGAGACCTGTGTCAAGCTTTGCACTGGTGGTGCAGGGCCTGCTTGGGAATTCTCTCTCAAAATAAATAAAAATTAAAAAATTAAAAAAAAAAGAATTTTCTTGGATGGATTTGTACAGAATTGGTAATGAGGTTTAGTAAAAGAAATGCCGGTAGGAGTCAGGCAATCTAGTGCAAGATCTGGGCTCAAAGCCTAGCTGTATTACCAATTTCCTATGTGCTTCTTGGCAAATCGCTTTCCCTCTCTGAACCTCATTTGCATCCCCCACTCCCCCAAAAAAGGTAGAGGGAAGGTTTGTCTTAGAGACTGAGCTGTTGGTGGTAATTCCAATCCTCACCCTTACTCTAAACTCTCATTTAGTTTCCTGAAATGATTTCCTTAGAAGAGAGGATTCTGTTGCTTAAAAAGAAATGTCAATACCATTAAATTTGATGATCTTTAAAGTCTGCCCCAGCTTGAGATTCTGGCTTCATGTCTGACTCACTGAAAATGTTTCACCCTAACTATAAGGAACAGGTTTTTGTTTTTGTTTTTGAAGAGGGGGCAGAATGAGGGTGAGACTCCCAAGCAGACTCCATGTCCAACGCAGAGCCCAATGAGGGGTGGGGGGGCTCAATCTCAAACCGTGAGATCATGACCTGAGCTGAAATCAAGAGTTGGATGCTTAACTGACTGAGCCACCCACGTGCCCCTAACTATATGGAACAGTTTTAGCTCAAAAATAAAGCAACACAAACTTATCAATATCTGTAAGGGGGATGGTTGTTACCTCTGAAATCAACATTTTGCCCTGTGAATCCATGAAACAGCTAAACAACACCTAGCCATTCCAAATCCAAACTAAGGCATAGATCAAGGAGAACCTTGCATTAAGTCAAAAGGTCTGCAGGGAGAATACAATTATGTACATCTTCATTGGCCCTTCATAAGGCCACCAGGGGTAGGTTAGTTCTGGCTAGGAAAGCTATGTTTTGCCACAGAAACATAAGGATCAGGTTTACTGTAGTGATATCTACCACAGCATAGAAGTAATATTCACTTTTTCAGAAAACAGCTTACTCCAGAATTAAATTTCCAAGCAAAGGAGAATTAGTGTTTGAATAGTCTCAATCAAGGTCAGAATTTTATGAAATTATGAAAATACTAAAGGATTATCATCTCAATTCAGATTCCATTTTAAGTTACAAACCAGAACAGTTCTACTGCATTACTATGGATTCCTAGAATACTGAGTACATTCAACCAGGGTAACTCGGTTCTGTTTTAAATATTAAAGATAAATATGAATTTTTGTCAATATGAAACTAAATATATCTGAATAAAGAACTTAATTCAGATATATTTGAATTAAGAATTGACAATTTCATATAAGACCTATTTAGAACAAAATAGAATTAGTTGTCCTATATAAATTCATACTTTTCCCAACCAACACTTAACTTTGAAGGCACAACAGAAATATATCTTGGTAAAGGGAATTACTAGAACAAGGACAGATAAAAAGAATATTTACCCAGGGAAAAGACAGCAGAGACACTAAGCAGAAAGAAAGTAATGACACCACATTTTTAAAAACCTTTTGTTGTGAGATATACATACAGCAGAATAAATACCCATATAACTACCATCTATCTTAGAACATTTTTAATTATCTTTGAAGGATCCTATGTGCTCCCCCTCAGAAATACCTACTGAGCTGAATTTTATGTTACTCACTCTTTTGCTTTTCTTTACATTTATTCCATTTACGTCTCAACATTATGTTTGTGAAACACATCCTTCTGTCCATATGTATAACTTGGTTCCTCAACTTTCATTGCTGTATAGTAATCCATTGTAGGAATATACCAGAATTCAATTATTTATTCTACTTATGTAATTCTAATGGTTTCCTATTTTGCTGTTATGAACAATGCTGCCAATAAATAGTCCCATATGTCTCCTTACAAACATGTGTAAGAGTTTCTCTAAAGTTTATTATCTAAGAGTAAAATTGTGAGATTGAAGAATACATAAAACATTCAACTCTATTAAGTTCTGACAAACTTTTCCAAAGTGGTTTACACTTTGGAAATTTGCACTGTTACTTACAGAAGTAGTGAAAGATGATTTTTTAATTTTTGCCAATCTTACTGTGTTTTCGGCTTTCTCTAATTAGCAATGAGATTGCACATCTTTTCAATTTGTGGATTGTTTGTATCCTTCCTTTTATGAATTATCCTTTTATATCTTTTGCCTATTTTTTTTTCTTTTGCCTATTTTTCAAAGAAGTTGTCTTTTTACTTATTTACTAACCCCTTTCATTATAGGCGTAGGTTTTATAAGTACCTTCTCCCACTTTGTGGCTTATGTTTTCAGTCTCTTTATGGCATCTTTTCATCAGCCTTTTCCTTTCTAGTTTACACTAGATGTGTGGTTTACACTAGATGTGTGTCTTCCATGACAAATCCTTCCCTACCCTGAGGTCATACGGCTATTCTCTTAAAAATTTAGTAGTTTTGCCTCTTTAGAACATGTTTAAGTCTTTAATTCATCTGGAATTGACTTCTGTGCATACGGTTTAAGACAGAGATCCAATTTCTTTTTTTGGTTTTGGAAATAAATAAGCCATTGTAGTAGTATCATTTAATGAGAAAGAAGTCTATCCTTTCCTCATGATCTAAATGCCTGTTCTGTTATAATGTAAACTTTCATATATATGTGGATGGATCTGTTTCTGGGCTACTATGTTCCATTGGTCTATTAATTTTTCCCTATACCAATATCACAATCTCTTCATTAATATGGCTTTAGATTAAACCTTGATATTTCACTGGAAAATCCCTCCACCTTGTATTTCTTTAGAAGTATCCTGGTTAGGGGCGCCTGGGTGGCTCAGTCGGTTGAGCGTCTGACTTCCGCTCAGGTCATGATCTCACAGTTTGTGAGTTCAAGCCCTGCATCGGCTCTGTGCTGACAGCTCAGAGCCTGGAGCCTGCTTCAGATTATGTGTCCCCCTCCCTCTCTGCCTCTCCCCTGCTCATGTTCTGTTTCTGTCTCTCAAAAGTGAATAAATATTAAAAAATAAATAAAATTTAAAAAAAAAGAAGTATCCTGGTTATTTTCAGACTTTCCTTTCATATAAATTTTAGAATTAGCTTGAAAAATTCCATGAAGATACCCTACTAGGATTTTTACTGAACATCAGTGAATCTGCAGATGAATTCCAGGAGAATCAATACTTTGCAGGTGTACACTCCAATCTAAGACCATGATACTTATTTAGATCTTCATTACTATTTACTCATAATTTTCTTCAAAAAAAGGCTTGTACATTTTTTATTAGACTTATTCTTTAGTGTTCCATATTTTGGGTTGCTATTTTAAATGGCGTATTTTTCTAAACTGCTTTTCTAAACAATTGTACTATAAAGACACACAAAATTCAATATACATTTGAATTTTGTATTCAACAACCTTTTTAGACTTTAATTCCAACAATAAATATGTGGATTCTTTGAGCTTTTCCAGGTAGATATCATACATATAACAGTGGCAGATTTATTTCCTTACTCCTTTCCAGTCCTCATACCTTTTAATTCTATCTTATTGCACTGGCTATCACATCCAGTATGATGCTGAATAGAAGCAGTGAGAGCAGGTGCCCTCGTCTTATTCCTGTCTTAAAGAGAATGCTCTCAACAATGCTTTCAATTTTACTATTATGCATGAGGTACCCTACAGATTTTTTGGTGGGGAAACTTTATATGTCTAAAGAAGTTCCATCTTATTCTTCATTTGCCAAGAGTTTCTCATGAATGAATATTAAATTTTGTCAAATATTTTTCCCCCATATCTTTAGGTGACCATGTTTTTTCCTCTTTGAATCCCTTAGATAATAAATCACATTAGTTGGTTTTTCCAATATTAATCAAGCTTGCATTAGTAGGATAAAGACAATTTGGTTGTGATGTGTTATTTTGTATATACACTGATGGATTTGGTTTGCTAATATTTACTTGAGGATTTTTGCTGGTTATGAGTGGCACAGGCGTCCTTTAAAAGATGCAAAAGGAAGCAAAATACGTAAGATGTTAAGTAATATTTCTAATTATGATGTTTCACTGCCACCTTGTGGCAGGAAGCAATATCAGCAGTCTGTAGCTTTTAAAATCCTACCTAGAGGTATTTCACATTTAGAGACTTCATACATCATTTAATGAAGCTCTTCAGAGAAAGCCAGGGATAAATTCCACCTAAATGATACACTGAATAGTACTGGAAAATCTGAGCCTTTTTCACATGTCTGCGGTTCAATCCGTGGATTAGCTGCCAAGAGGCAAGCTCTTCAGATACAGTTTTTCAATTTCAGCCTGGTCATGACTCAACCAACTCTCACTAAACAAGGTCAAGAAGACATCAACAGGGAATACTAATCTCTACTAGAAAAATTATCTCAGCCCTTTCCCAGAAGGCACACCAGATTCACAATCTCATCAAGCTGTCTTTGTTGTTCTTTCTTTGGCACTAGTGGGAAATGGAGGTTTCGTTTTTAAGAAAGTGGTGACAGGGCAAGAGTTTGTTAATGGTAGGTGTTAGTGACAGGATGAACTGGCTCTGCTGCTGCACAGTCCTATAAGGAAGCTTTCTCAGAAACAGAGTCCTCAGGAAGAGGTTTACCATTCTGGAACTGTGTCTCTACTCGTAGGTACTGCCGTAGCAGATCCATCACAACAGCCTTCATGTGGCCTCGGATGCCACTTCGGTACCTAGGCAAGCAGAAAAAATGTCCACTGAAAAACCTGACAGGCTAATACTATTAGAATAACAGACTATTTAAATAAGCCCAGAGCTTAAATTCTAAGCCTCAGAAATCTGCCTATAGACAAGAGTTTTTGTGGGGTTTTTTGTTTTATATAAAAGGAAAGAAAAAAAGGAGAACAAAACAAAACCAAAAACCACTTGACAGCCCTACTGAACAACACCCTGGTTCAGTTCCCACTGCTACGTAGAAATGATCATTATACTCCTGAAATGGCTCAGGGATATCTGAAAAATTTATGAGCATCTTAGAGTTGAAAATGTTCTGTGAATGTTCCTTCAGTCCAATAGTTGGCTATGGAAGCTAAGAAGAATGAATGTCTTACTTAGCCTTGTGCCAGAAGAAAAATTAAGAGTTTCATCAAAATTACCAGGAAAAAAAAGCAATGAAATTTCTATGCTTTAATAATTCACAGAAAGATGGAGAACACAAAAGTCATCAGAAATATTTTAGCTCACAGTCCTAAGATATTTAGATATCTAAGGTATTTAGAAAATACCTATACTTCCCAAGACACAAGTGCTTTCTAATAAGTCAAACCTGAGATAAATCTCTTGGTGCGTACTTAGAATAAAGGAAGGTATGGGTATGAACAGGTCTGGGAATCCTGTGTATCCTGGGAATCACATTAACTTTACCTCTGTACCAGCTGGACAATGCTCTGAGTGTTCATGAAGAAAACTTCCCGTTCAGATTTCCGGTTCAATGTAGCTGCATGGCTATCTAGGATGTTGGCAATCTAAAGAAGAAAGAGGGAAAAAAATGAAGCCAAACCCAACAAAGAGACCTAAAGCATTAGCCTGTGTAGCATCACCACCAATACTCTTAATTATAACACAAAAATTTCCATCTTTCACATGCTGGGAGCAGCTGGAAGTTACTGGGCATAGTTTAGAGGCTTGTGTTAAATAAGCAAGCAACTTTTATTTCTTTTCACACTTTCCTAGATGAACTAATGAGTGTAACACAAAAGCTACCATCCTACCAGAGGCCCTTGACAGGCAAGATATGTTTACAGTCAAGGTTCAAACTTTATTCCTCACTTGCCTACCTTAACTCTCTACATGTAAATTAGCTTCACAGGCAAAAAATAAGCATGCTGCTGGGGTAGTAAGAAGTTGCTGCTAATAAAACTACAAATATCCCTCCACTTTAAATTCACAAAATTCCTCTAATTAGGGCATAGGCCCAAGAATAAACCTCTATTTTTTTTTATTTTTTTATTTTATTTTTTTCAATGTTTATTTATTTTTGGGACAGAGAGAGACAGAGTATGAACGGGGGAGGGGCAGAGAGAGAGGGAGACACAGAATCAGAAACAGGCTCCAGGCTCTGAGCCATCAGCCCAGAGCCTGACGCGGGGCTCGAACTCACGGACCGCGAGATCGTGACCTGGCTGAAGTCGGACGCTCAACCGACTGCACCACCCAGGCGCCCCAGAATAAACCTCTATTAAGTAAAAGATTTTTTCTTATAATCACAAATACTTTTACACTTCACATATAGTATTTTATTGGGCTTATATCCTGAGACACATTTGTGAAGGGCACAATACTTAAGACTGCAAAAGCACAACATCCAGACAGAGGATCCAAGCAGGAAGGAATCCCACAACATGAACTCCAGAACTGCTAGCTAGTAGAGAAATGTAACTCTATAAATACCTGCTGGCTGGGAAACTGACAGAGGACTGATGTGATGTTGCTGGCATACTGAGCCATTTCCTTCTTGATAGACTTCTCCACATTCGGGGGAATACGGCCAGAGACACTGGTCATGATATCTTGCAATTCTAGGAGAGGCAAGGAGGGATCTCTGAGGGTCTTCATCAACCGCTCTACCCAGTCTTTTACCTGAGAAGGAAATAAGATCCACACAAAATTAAAACCATCTCCAAAATAAAGTGATATATCTGGATTCAGTATCATGCAGTATTTACTATGAAACTATAATATAGGCATCTAACTCTGCCCTCATTCTCTGGTTTAAATCCCAATTAAATGTGAAGTCAATGACACAGATAAGCAGCAAGGATTTAAAGACTCCCCATCCCACAACTAAAGGTGAGAGAGTTTCAGGCCAAACAGCTTTCTTTTCCTCCCTCTAAAAAAATCCTTGTGTGATTTTTAAACTATCTTGGAGAACAGTACCCTATTTGTACACCCTTTCCCCAAGAGAAGTGATTCATACCCTGCTACTAAAAAAAGGATCTGGAAGGCAGTATCCATTCATTACGTTGACCAGATTATCCAGGACATAATGGAACACTCGATGGAGCTTCTCGCCTCTCAGTGCTGTGCTCTGGATCCGTGGCAGACTACCCGTGTGAAGCTCAGCCTGTCAACCCCAATGAGAGATCAAGTCACCCACTACCTTTTAGCCAGGTTACACATACACACTGCAACTTAGAGTCATCATTCAAAACCAAGACATCTCTTTACCATACCCAGCTACAAGGAGAGAAATCAATGGAGGAATCATCAGAGGAAATCATAGAATCTTAGTATCGTAGTAATTTCTGCAAAACCTAGTTCCATAATGCTATAGGCGCAAACACAAGGCATGAGATCGGGGGGAAAAAGCATAAGAAAAAACTAGCAAACTACGCATTGAAATCATCTGCCCCTCCAAACTACCCCTACCATGTAATCAACGCTTAGAGAGCAATATTAAAAGTACCCTCCTACTTACCTGTTGGACCTTGCTGGGGTTGTCTAACTGCATTTTGGCTATCACACAGCCAGGGTCAAGAGCTGCTCCAGGCCGTTTGACATAATGGATACAGCCAGACTCTGCTGCTGTTAAGGTCATTACCATCTTCATCACCTGTAACAAAAAATAAATAAAATTACAGCTTAGCCTCTCTTTACAATGAATGATTTAAAGAAGCCAGTTTTCCCTTCAACATCTAAGTCTACCTATCTAACACTATCTCTAATTCCATCCAGAATAATGAGAACCTTGAAATCTCCAACAAAGTAGAAGGAGGGCAATTAGAAAATCTCAGGACCTAGCTTTAGGGATTAATGACAGCTACCGACATTTCTTGTTTCTAATGTTTAAATTGATTTTGCCATAGTTTGTGTTTTACTTGTTTTATACTTAGACTTGATTAACAGTTCAGCCTCCTTATACCCATGATCTAGGTGTTGGTCTGTCAACCAAAGATACCCATGCCAAAATCGAGGGTCATTGTTTACTCTTCTTTCTCCCTTATCTACCAATTACCAAGCCCTGTCAAACTTCTCAAAAATCTTCCTCTCCAACCATGTCTTTGGTTTAGGCCCTCATCGTACCTGTTCTAGAGTACTTGAAAAACCTCCCAACAGAATTCCCTATCCTCTATACATCTCCAACGAGGTCACTAAATACAATCATTCTACAGCCCAAATCTCGTTGTATCCGTTGTCTATGTAAAATCCTTTTATGACTCCTCACTGCCTCCAGGGGAGCCTAAACGTCTTAGTGTGTCTCATAAGGTCCTTCATGATCTCAAGTTATGATGACTTACTTGGCATGTTTGCTTGGCACTTCCCATTAAACCTTAGCCAATTCTCAAGCAATATCGATGTACTTGCAGTTCCCTAAATATACTATACTCTCTTCTGTGCCTTTGTACACACCGTTCTTCCCTTTAAACATTTGTCCTGCCCTTCTTCACCTGGTATATTACTATCTACCTTTTAAAGAATTTTCTATTTATTTTAAGTTTATTTATTTTGAGAGAGAGAGAGAACAGAGAGAGAGGGAATCCCAAGCAGGTTCTGCACCATCAGCACAAAGCCTGATGCAGGGCTTGAACCCACAAACTGCAAGATCATGACCTGAGCTGAAATCAAGAGTCAGATGCTTAAGAGACTGAGCCACCCAGGCACCCCTAAAGATTTTTTTAATGTTTCTTTATTTTTGAGAGAGAGAACATAAGTGGGGGAGGCGCAGAGAGAGAAGGGACAGAGGATATGAAGTGGGCTCTGTGCTGACAGCAGGGAGCCCAACATGGGGCTTGAACTCACAAACCACAAGATCATGACCTCAGCCGAAGTCGGATGCTCAACTGACTGAGCCACCCAGGTGCCCCAACTATCCATCTTTTAAAAGTAAGCTCAAAGTCCCCTCTCTTTCAGGAGGTCCTCCCCTACTATCCACCACATCCACCAGCTGCACCCCAATTTGGGTTAAGTGACCCCCCTGCACTCTGTGCTTAACTCTCTCGGAATTCATATTTCATTACTTGTCTGTTTTGTGGCCCCACTCCACCTATCTTTATTTTTTTTTTCTTTATAACCAACCAGTAAGCACTGTTGTTGCCCAGTATCTATCTTTGGAGCAAGAGATTCCTCATCCGTCAGAGAAAAACTGTGAGCTTTTTATTTGTTTTTAAAATCATGTTCATAAGCCAATTAAACCAACTGATGCTCTTTACTTTCTTTTTCTTTTCTGTTACTCTTCAGTCCTAGTCCATCCCAGCAGATGCTTTCTCCACCTTCCCCCCACCCGCCCATGCCCTGAGAGGCCCACCACCACACTGACCTCAATCTCAGCATAGCACTGGCCAGAAAACACATGGCCTCCATCCTCCACAATATACTGGATTAACTTCCCAGCAGAAGGTGAGCGCATCACTGAAGGGTCATTTTCCTTCTCAAACACACAGGTCTTATTGCCAATTGTGATACGATATCTAGGAGGTAAGTAGGAGTATGTAAGCCAATAAATAAAGCACCTTGGGTTGTAAAGGAGAATGTCAGAATAATGTCAATCTGAAATAAAACAAAAACACAACAAAAACCCACAACCCTCCTTCCTCAAACTGGAAACTTTATTCTGTATACACACAGGAAAACAGAACATTCATCCCATCTTTGCTGACAATGCACATAGACAAAATCTCCTTCAATAAGGGTCAAATTATGGTACCTCTGTATGATGGAATATTATATGACCATTGAAAAGAATAGACAACTCTATTTTAAAAAAAGAACATGAAGATGATGATGATATAATAACTAACAACTAATAACAACTAATAATTTCTTGAATGCTTATTATGTCCCAGGCAATGTTTTAAGCACTTTACATGTGTTAATTCATGAAACTGTCGCACTAATGTTGAATAACTGGTGTTGAACGGTCTATGATAGCTGTTAAAGGAAAAAAAGAAAGTGCAGAACAGTATCTAAAGGTTATTTTTACTTGTGAATGTATGCAAAAGAAAAACACAGTATGTACATATATAAAAATTATATATCCACATAAAATTTCTGCAAAAATAAACTGTTAACAGTGGTTGATTGAAAAGATGAGAACTTATTTTTCATTCTCTACTCACATTGGAGTGGCAGAGAAACAGTGTTTTTAACTGGAAATAAACACTTTTGTACTCTTGAAATCTTTGTTAAGTACATGTACTATTCTTTTTATTTAAAAAAGAACACCCAAATAGGCCCCAAAAAATCCCCAGAGCTGGTGACTACTGAGAGGAAAGGTTGATACAATGACCAGCAAATGGACCTCACACAGTCCCTTACCTATCTACTTCCTCCTTCATGTATGTGGTATAACTGCTGCCATCATAGGACAGGAGCAGCCCTCCATCACTCAGCCGATGCACATCTACTTCTACGCATGAGCCGTTCATGATCACCACATACGAGTTGGGGGACTGTCGAGTCACCTGTACGGAATGAGAACCAGAAGGGACAAGTCAGTGTGTCCCTTCCAGGTGGAACCCCAGACAAAATTTCAGTACCTTAAAGATATAGGTAAGAAAGCTCTGTCAGAGAGGAAGGTGCTCTTAGCATCAGTATCTGTGGGCATGACTCAGCCCTGTTGCAAGCTAATAGGGTGACCCTAGATGCTTTTCCCTAGTCTGGTTATTCTCTGACTCCTGATCTCTTGGCTGCATATGTCACATTGAAGGGCACTAAAACACTGACACAAATGACTGTAATTTCACTAATACCCTATCCTGCAGTAAACCAAACATTTCCCCCATATCTTGACCTTTAAAGAAAACAAGCTAACAAAGAAAGACAAAAAGTAAGGTGTAGTCTTCAATTGGGTTCAGCATACCTTAAGTACATATTTGACTCCCTCATAGATAAGTTCAACATCTACTGTATTCAGAAGCGTATGAGCAGGAAGAACTTGACCCCTGAAAGAACAACAATGTGAGACACATCTACTCCTAGAAAGTTCCAGAAGTTCATAAGGAAATCTCAAAGGTTATTAATTGTAGCACTTCCTAGAACATCAACACCAGAAGCAACCTAAAGGACCATCAGTAAGCAACTGATACATGAATTATGAAAAAGCCTTATAATGAAATATTATACAGCCATCAAAAAGATGAAAACATTTATGTACTAATATGAACTACCCTCCAAGTTATACCATTAAATGAAAAGGGTAAGTGAAATTGTGAACAGTTTCAGAGTATGCTACTATTTGTGTTTTTAAAAAACAGGGGGTTGAGGGGCTCCTGGGTGCCTCAGTTGGTTAAGCATCTGACTTCGGCTCAGGTCATGATCTCACAGTTTGTGAGTTCGAGCCCCATATTGGGCTCTGCTAACAGCGCGGAGCCTGCTTCAGATCCTGTCCCCACTTTCTCTGCCCCTCCCCAGCTTACACATACTCTCTCTCTCTCAAAAATAAATAAACATTAAAAAAAATAGGGGGTGGGATGAAACAAATATTACGTGTATATGCTTACATATATTTATAATATGTCTGGAACATCACAGAAAAAACTGGTAACATGGGTTGACTACAGAGAAAAAAACTAGGTGGTCAAAGAACAGACCTAAGAAGGAAAATTTTCACTATCTACCTTTTTTGTGCCTTTTGAGTTTTGAACCATGTGAATATATTACTGGTTATTATAAATAAATAAAATTAAAACTTAAAAAAAGATAAATGCTCCACTACAATCAACCCTCATCTGCTCTTATCAACTGGGACTTCATTTGGGGTAGTAAAAGAAAAAAAAAAAGGCAATAGTCCATGGCTGGGTTCAGGGGAAAGGGAAGGACATTGCCAAGGAGGGAAATATTATCAAGAAAGATTTTTGACAACAGAAAAAGGGAGTGATAAAGCAAGTGAGGCAAGAGGTAAATAACTGATGAATCTGTGCAAATATAAAGAAGTTATTTGTACTATTCATGCCACTCTAAATCAAATTATTTCAAAATACAGGTTTTAAAAATAAATAAAAAATAACTAGCATTAAAAAGGTGGAGGGAAGCTTGCAGAGGAGATTTTATGTGTGACACATTTGTACACTAGTAAGGAAACCATTTAACTAGATTAAAGATTGCATGTTGAGGAACATGAGATTGCATGTTGCAAAACTGGACTGGTAGAAAGGGGCCAAAGTATATAGGGAGTTGAAAGTCACACTGAAGGATTTAGATTTAATACACAAGGGTAATGTGAGCTGCTGAAGGTTTTAGTGCATGAAAGCAACACAATGAAAGATATTTATCATTAAGACTTGAATAACTGCAATCTCAGTTCAATTGTGACAATTTTGTTTCTCCCTTTCAGACACCTTAAAAGAAAGCTGATAGAAGTCTAATAACATAGAAGGAAACACAGTGCCTATGATTAAAGTGCTTTAAAATGATTAGCCCCTTGGACCATTCCTCCAGGGACTCAAAGGCAGAGCCTCATGTCCAGAGCCAGAGTTAGAAATTAGTTGAGCTCCATACAGTCTGATTCTCTACTTGAAAGACTCATGAGGTCATCCTGAATATCAGTCTCAATTACAAATTCCTGAAAGGTGTTGCAGGTAATATATGAAATATTTAGGGTTCAATGCTAGTGGGAAATACCAGATTTTCATCCCTGGGGGTGGGGGGGTGGGATTTGGAAACATTTGATACTTGTACAGGAGAGAATGCTTACTTCAGCTGGATTTGTTTTTAAAAAGCAACCCATTCTAACTCTGGATAAGTTAATTCCTAAAATCTGAAGTTAGAGTCCCAAAATAATTTGCCATGAAAACTCCCACAACTTTTCTCGCCCTCGCCTCCATCGTCACTGAATAATAGGTACCACTCACGAGCTGCCAGGGATAGAGAGAAGAATAAATGGATTTTTGAACCAGGACCACTGGTTGGCTTGCCTTTGAGAAACAAAGCCTACCTTTCTAAGGAATGAAGGAAGTTAGAGATGCTATTCCGTAGGCTCACATCTGCCACGTGGAGAGCCCCACACACAACTCCCAACATGGTATCAGGTCGCTCTGCCTAAAAGAAAGAAAAAGAGGGCAGCTCAAAAGCATAGTCACTTGGCACCATGGCCCCTCAATTTAAATCAGATCCAAATTTGCTGTGAAGAAACAGCTAGCATTGAGAATCTACAACCTTATTGTTCAACTGATATTTGAGATAAAAACACGTTTTACTTTTAGAATTTGAATAGAGACTTCAATTAATTAGAGATGAAAAACATCTTTCTCTATACTCTCCCTAAGATTTCCACTGAACCAATCAAAGAAGAGCTCAAAAACAAGATTTTGTCATAAATAAATTCAAGAGGTGCCTGGGTGGCTTAGTCGGTTAAGCATCCAACTCTTGATGTCAGCTCAGGTCATGATCTCACAGTTTGTGAGATGGAGTTCGTGTCGGCTCTGTGCTGACAACACAGAGCCTGCTTGGGATTCTCTCTCTCCTGCTCTCTCTCTCTCAAAATAAATCAACAAATCCATTCAAAAAGGTACGAGTATCTGGCTACTGATAATCTCAAAGAAAAATGGTATATAATCAAAATTTGGACCTTCAGATAATTTAGATGCATCTAATGATTCTATACAAAATCTTATTTAGAATAGCCCAGTGACTCAGGAACAAAGGGTAACTGCTGATTTAAATGAGACCCCTCTCATCAGCACTTGGTAGATGTATAAAAGTGGGTAACTCTGAAGCAGACTTAACATCAAATGAGGACAGACATATTTCAATCTCTAGACGCTTCTCCTCAAATATATTTTAGGAAATAATACTAGAACACATAAAGTGACTGTGTAACACAAGCACAAGAACTCTGATGGTGCTGAAATTACACTGACTCCTGGATTTTACCAAGTAGATCAACAATCATTTACATTAGAATCAAATAAATTTTCTCTAGTGACATGGACTGATCACACCACAACCCTATAAAAACCCAATCCCAAAAGTTGTATGGCAAGTGGGGAAATACACACCTGTACTTTTTCTGCTATCAGTCTGTCTAGCCAGCCAGTGTCAATTCTATTCAGCTGAAAACTCTCAGTCTCCAGCAATTTGATGAGGTATTCAACTGTAGTTCGAAAGTCACCCCGAATAGATAGCTCCTTCAAAGCCACCACCATGTTTCTGGGAGAAGAACAGAAGCAGATCTGTTTCAGCAATGAGTGTTTTAGTGTTTTTCAATCATTTTAAAGAATTCTTTCAATTCTTCTGCAGTCTTAGGAGGGAGGAGAGAGACAGTTCCACAAACAAATGATGGTGCACATGTTACTTGTGTTCATTCACGTGCATTCCAGACAGGACTTTGTAAGTCAGTAAACTTACAAAGTTTGGACTGATATTACCATAAAAGCATCAGCATATCACCTTTCGCTATGTAGAGTACAGAAAAAACTATGTGCAAACCACCCGCAGTTTTCACTTACTGAGTTTCCACCATTCTATTCATTTATTGCTAGCTAACTAGGATTAGGGCATAATTCTCCCCTCCTTATACCTTATTTATTTTATTAAAGTATATTTGACTCAGAATAAAATATACTTAAGTATATAGTTCAATACATTTTTCCTAATGCTAATACCTTCATGAGGTTTCCATACAACGAGACAATAGGCTGGGTACAGTCAGGTAACAGCCTGACCCTGCATGTGAGAGGTTTTTTTTAAGCTGCACTTTAGACATCTGTGGAAGGAATTGCTCATTACTTTTGTTACTTCCCAATTAGGTGCAAAACGATCTAATTAAAAAAAATTTTTTAATGTTTGTTTATTTCTGAGACAGAGAGAAACAGAGCATGAATGGGGGAGGGGCAGAGAGAGCAGGAGACACAGAATCCGAAGCAGGATCCAGGCTCTGAGCTGTCAGCACAGAGCCCGACGCGGGGCTTGAACCCACAGTGAGATCATGACCTGAGCTGAAGTCAGTCGCTCAACTGACTGAGCCGCCCAGGCGGCCTAAAAAATGATCTAATTTTAACAAAATTTCAAATACTGTGAGTCGTTTCCTGTACCTTTCTGCCCAGTGCCTATCTCGCAAAGGGCAGGTCCTTACTTCAACAAATATTTAATTTGTTGTTAATTAGGTATCTCACAGACTCAAGACACATACTAGACTCATAAGGGAGAGAGAATATAGATACAATAACTGCTTTCAAAATATATGGCAGAATATCATAAATACCAGTAGAAATACAAGCAAAATGCTGGACTAGTTTTAAGAAGGGAGAAAATCCACCTCCCTATGGTTTCATGAGGCACGTGGAATCCGACATGGGATAAAAGTAGAGGTGGAATTAGGACAGTGATAGGAATATCATCCCAATGGTCCAGGCATTCCCTCAGCCTAAACCATTTTTCTGTTTTCCACCTCCATCCTCCTCTTTACACCCTCTTGGCCTGGTTTATTCCTATATGCTTCTTAACCATCTAGATGTCACTTCTTTCTGGGAAACCGTCCCTGGTCTCCCCAGACTGAGTTAGCTGACTCAGCTGTATGTTCCTATAACGCATTTGTGTAACCCCACTATTACAGACAGCACTTGCTACATTGAGTTTAGTTGCTTATTGCCTATCTTCTTGTGGATTGTAACATCCCATTAGAACACAGACTCTATTTGTGTCTTCATTATATTGCCATCACCAACAGATATTAAGAAAATATCTGATAAATGTAATGAATGAATGAATGAACACAGGAAATGGCAAAAACAAAGGGAAAGAGGGACAAAAACATGGGTTGTGTTCAGGGTACATTAGGATTGAGGTATGAGGACAGGAACTAGTGACAAAGCCATTTATTCAGCAAATATTTACTAAACACTATGTTCAGGGGATATAGCAGCAATAAAATAAACATGGCCCTGTTCTCATGGTATTTAGATGACCATCTATGGGAAATAATGCTGAAATGGGGATTGAGGCTATTCTGGAAAATAAGAATATGAACACCAAGCTGAAGAATATAGATTTAATGTTATGCAGAAAGAAGAAACAAACTGAGCTGAAGAATGAACTTCTGGCATGTTGTCAAGAAGCAAGGTTATTATAAAGACCATATTTTTAATATGCTAGAAGTTAACCTAGTTAGCTTCACACCATAGAGAAATGTACAGAGCAGGTCAGGAGGTAAGGAGCAAAGGCTTCTGAACCAGATTAGAGAACATGTGCTATAGAAAATACTCAGTGGTCTCTCCGTAATCAAGACTTTAAACCTAAATACCAATAGAGGCCACTCTGGGAATGTAAATGAGTGAGGCAGAATGGATGGGGGCTGGGTGAGAGAGTTCATGTTTCCTCTAAAAGCAGCAGCCACACAAAGCTTCAGTAAACTTTTGCCAAGTGGAATATAAAACCAGTGTTGTCATTATCATCCCATTTTTAAGAGAAGGCAGAAATCCATATATTTATTTCAATTTCCCAATTTTTAAATATTGGCAATTTTTTAAAAATTAACACTCTGCAAGACAATAAAAACACATCTGTGGCTGTGACTAGTTGGAAAGCCACCAATTTTACAAGCTCTAATGTAAGCTTTCTTTACTTTGGTAAAGCAGAATATAGCTGCAAAAGAAAAAGTCATCTTTATAGCAGACAATTTTTCTGGTAGTATTGCTTTAATTTTGAAAAACTTTACTTATAGTTTTGAATAAATGGGAAGAACTGTAGAAGACAAAATAGAGAAAAATTAAGAGTTCCCTACTTCTGTATACACATTATTAAAAAGCTGATATTATTAATAAATATCTATTGACTACTCAGCCTATGGATGGATACAGAGCGAAGGTCAAGGAAATGGTTATAAACATAGGTGGTTCAAGAAAATATACCATTAAAAAATAGAAAGAACTAAGGCACCTGGGTGGCTCAGACGGTTAAGTGTCTGACTTCAGCTCAGGTCATGATCTCACAGTTTATGAGTCTGAGCCACATATCAGGCTCTGTGCTGATAGTGTGGAGCCTGGAGCCTGTTTCATATTCTGTGTCTCCATCTCTCTCTGCCCCTCCCCCACTCACGTTCTGTCTCTCTCTCTCTCTCTCTCTCAAAAATAAACATTAAAAAAAAAAATAGAAAGAACTAGTTCAATTTTGATACTCTAAAATATCTGAAGTGTTACAATTACTTCCTAGAGCCCTACGTTTTAGGAAAGCAGAATTGCTTGTAGTATTTTTTAATGTTTAATTAACAATATAAGAAATAAAAATTAATGTTTAATATTTATGTTTAATAGAATATTAATAACTTATGACATAGCAGTCATATGTGTATAAGCTATGTGTATATGTCATAGCCCACTAAGGTCTCATAAACAATGTGGATAGTTCCCTTATATAATTTTTACGTAACAAGCAGTTTGACTTTATTATTCAAAAAAAAAAAAATTGGCAGGGGCTGTGTGCCTGGGTGGCTTAGTCGGTTAAAAGTCAGACTTCAGTTCAGGTCATAATCTCACAGTTCATTGACTCGAGCCCCGTGTCAGGCTCCCTGTGCTAACTGTGGAAGCCTACTTGGGATTCTCTCTCTTTCCCTCTCTCTTTCTGCCCTCCCTTGCTCACACTTTCTCCCTCTCTCAAAAATAAATGAATAAACTTTTTTAAAAAGTAAAATATCTATATGTTTATTAAAAAAATTTTTTTTTGAGAGAGAAAGAGCAGGGGAGGGGCAGAGGGAGAAAGAGAGAATCTTAAACAGGCTTCATGCTCAATTGGCCATGAGATCAAGACCTGAGCCAAAAATCAAGACCCTTAACTGACTGAGCCACCCAGGGACCCTTAACTTTATTATTTTAAATGACTGTAGGACATTTACAGCCATACCTTTATTTTGATGACAAACAGCAGATCCCACCTATGATTTTATATGATACCGAACTCTTGGTCAAGAATCTACCTCCCCACCAAAACAATGTTTCTGTGGAAAAATATGATTTCTTTAAAGCAATCAATTTTATAAACTTATCAAAAATATTTAAAGTAAGAATACTTGAAAAGACTCAGAACAAACAGAAAAACATCTGCCAAACACTGCATAATTTAACAAAACATGAACGCAAGTACAACTGAAGATATATTTCCTCCAAAACAGTATCAGTACTTCTGTAGCAGACAATTTCCATTCCCATGATCACACATTCACTGAAGATTAGAACAAATTTATTTTTTTTAATGCAATCAAATATTATTATACTCACGAAATTGCTTCCTCTCTGTTTTCTCCCCAGGAGAAGCAGTGACCAAACTGAGAATCAGCAAATTCGTGAAGGCCCCCTGCAGCAGCAACACTGAAATAACCCCAAACATTCTTATTGCTACGGAAATTCAGTTCCTGAACTGTTCCTGAGCTGGGCTTAAAACCCTGTTAGAGAATGAAGAATATGAGAAACCATATTATACTTCCAAGGAAGAGAACATACTGTTCACTCTTCATTCACTGTTTAGACTCTGTGTTAATCATACACAAAAGCAGAAATGATGCACAAAAATCAGAAAGGCTTGAGAGCCAACATCCAGTGCTACCCACCCAATAAGGACTCCATAATGACTAAAGTTGGATTAAATGGCCAAGGGAGCAGTGATCACTTATTTGTCTGCTCTGATGAGACTTCTATAAATTTCCATCTCCAGAGAAAGTCACAAGATAGAAAAAAAAAAAAGTATAAACCTTTTAAGTGATGGGTTACCTCGTCTGGATTCTCACTAGTGATCCGAGCAGCAATAACATGGCCCCTTGGGCAAGGAACGTGAGCAGAATTTTCAAAATCAATGGGAGCATCACCCCAGGGAGATACTCCATACATCATACGAATATCCTTGATTCTATACAGAGGGATCCCCATGGCAATCTGAAAGGAAACATATCACTCATTTTTCACAGTTCCTTTCCTTAAAATGTGGAGGCTATCAGATTACCTACAAGATTTTTCATTTTAGTAACCTTCACCTAAAATACTCTATTTCTATTGTAACCTGTATTCTACAATAATCAAATAGGTAACTCTAAGTTGTGTGTGTGTGTCTATTGCATTTCTCCATTAAAGGAGCAGAATTAAAATATATATGGGAAGAGTTCGTGTAAGTGCCTATCCAAGAAGTTCAGACAGCTAAAAAGTCCTAACTGTGTCATAATTACTTCATACAAACCACTGGAGAAAGTAAATAAATCTTTGGTCCTTAATGGAAACCCAGAAGGAGCTCCCAATGTGGGTAAAGAACATATTAGATACAAATAATATCAGACCTCATCATTAGCCATTAATTACTGCTTCCCTCATGCTTGTTTCCTGGGATGAGTGGAGAAAACATTATTGACAGCTAGCACTTTAAACATTATAAAAGTAATGTGCTGCCATAGTCTTGCCAGGAGAAACTACAACCACCACTCTGATGTGGAACTGCTTTAATACAGAACATGAGTAATAAGGAGTAGAGGACAATTACAAGGGTTTTTTCCAATTAAAATAATCAAATAAAGCATATTATTTTTAAAGTTTCTTTCTAAGCTATGACAGTTTCTATCACATGTGTCTGGCTAAAAAATATGATAGTATTACTAGATTTGTACCCCATCAGGAAAGCCAACCCACACATCACAACCCATATAGCATGAGATGAACATTAGATGAGACTCAGTTAGGAGGTGCTTCTCTTTATCAGACACCAGTTAAACCAGTTTCTCAGGCATCTCTGACATTCAGAACTTCTCTAGGCAACTCTCTCAGCCAAGATCAGGGTGACTCACCTGGAGTTGCGCTGCAGGGAGGTTGACATCAGCCACCATCTCTGTACAAGGGTGCTCCACCTGTAGCCGAGGGTTCAGTTCCAGAAAGTAGAAGCTTCCATCCTGGCTGTAGAGGTATTCGACAGTCCCTGCACTCACATAACCAACCATTTTGGCAAGTTTCACCGCACACTCAAAGAAGAAATACAAGTCAACATAAGTGTCTCACCTTGACCAGCTGGTGGACCCTTACAGCCTCTCCCTGACTCAAATATCCACTGTTTACAAGAGCCACCAAAGGTCTTTAGCCACATAAGAGTAAATTTCACTCTCTCTGATTATTACACAAGGTGCCTAGACATGGGTACCAAACTCAATCCAGAGTCGGGGGAGAACTGTTTTTCACCTGGCATCATAGGCAACCTCACCCTATCAGTATAAGTATATACAGGCAATAAAACATTGTGACAGACTATTCAGTGTGCCCTGGTTTGTAGTATTCCTGGTCATCTTCCTAGAAACATGGCTGTCCAGCTAAAGACTATACTCTTCAACCTCTCTTTAGCTAGTGACTCAGTTTTGACATATATAATGTCAGCATTAGTGAGTAATATGCATAAGCACTGAATCGGGTTTTGGAAATGAAACTACTTATCCTCTATTCCTAGCTTTTCCCCTTCTGTGGACTGGAATGTAATCATGATAGTTCACACCAGTTTCCACCATGCAGATGAGAACACACTAAGAATGGCAGAACAAAACAGAAAGAACCTGAATTGCAAGATGGCCTCAGGAAGTAGAACTGTCCTACTAACCCTGGAGAGCTTACCTCAGATTATGAGAGGAAGGAAAAATAAACTTCTATCTCATCTAAGTCATTGTATTTTTTGGACCTCTTTTTTAAACAGCTTAACCTGTATACTAATCCATACAGAAATTATAAAATTCAGATAAGATGCTACTATTTAGAAAAAATCAAACATGGCGATGCTACCTTAGCAAAAGAGTAGTGGGTAGCAAGTAAACAAATATTGCAGACTAAAAAGGTTGTGGTCTCACTGTTAGGCATAACAAAACACTTGATAAACTGTCTTCTACAATAACTTGGAACACTGACAACACACGAAGTCTAAGAAAAATAGTTAGAAAAAGTCAGAATGTGAAAAAAATCAACTACTTTTATACCCCAAAACCAGATTAGATTCTCACCCTGAAGCAACCCGGTATCAAATATTCACTATTAGAGGAAAAGTTACTATCTCCAGAAATCATAGGGTGTGGTTACTCTTACCTGAAGCTGACTGGAAGCACACAGTCCAGAAACTAAATTTTGAAGGTACTGTATTTCTGAACACACCACAAACCTGGCCTTGAAAAGCCTGTGATTGATAACTAGAGTAATATTTGTGGCTCTCCTCTTGCACCAACTCTGCCAAAGAAGGCATAGTCTCCAAAGGCCAATCCCAGAGAAACCTCAATGAGGGAGAACTTTGCAGGGAACAAAGACAGGTATTTCAGGGATGATGGATAAGGGATTTACTTCCAGAGAGCAGAACCAGAGGCAGCCAGGGGGCTAACTGAGGTATTACTCTAATACAAGGCAGGAAATCATCATAATTCCTGTCTAGAAGGATTTGATAACTGCTATGGACCAACGATTATGTATATTTTTTACCTTTTTTCCAAGTGGCACTTATCCTGCTCATATTCCACCACTGTATATTGGGTATATGCTACAGGGAAGAATAATAAGGGGTACACAACTTGAATTTTAGATCATTGGCCCATGAAAAACCACATGAACATTTAATGGCGAGAACTGTACATTTCTTAGAGATCCTGGACTCTGGGCTGAATGTAGTAACTGGATGGGACTTTGGGCTGATTTTGTTGGGGAAAGACTAAATATGTTCTAAGAGTAAGAAAAGGGGTGTGAAAGGATAACAGGTAGCCAGAGGAGCAGACTGAGGCAGATTATTAGATGCTCTCCAGTGATTTTTCTTTATGTCATTTAGTAACAGAATCTCCTGAATTTCAGCCGAGTATATGGCCACGCAGTTAGTGACCACACTTCTTGACACCCCCTACAGGTAGGTGTGATTGTGTAACTGAATTTTGTCCAATGGGATATGAGCAGAATATGGGTAACTTCTGAATCACATTTTTACGTGCCTGCCCTCTAAGTCCTTTCTCTCCCCCTCCCACAAGCTACAATATGAACATAATCTTATGAAGAAGCTTTAATCATGAAGATAATGACACCCTAGGGCAAGTGTTGGCAAACATTTTCATTAAAGGACCAAATAATAATTATTTTCAGCTTTGTGGGCTATAACATAAATAAATTAATGTGGCTGCGATCCAATAAATTTTTATTTACAAAAATAGTTAACAGGTTATGGGACACCTGGATGGCTCAATTGTTTAAGTGTCTGACTCCTGATTTCGGCTCAGGTCATGATCTTGCAGTTCATGGGATCGAGACCCATGTCCGGCTCCATGCTGACAGTGAGGAGCCTGCTTGGGATTCTCTCTGCCCCTCCCGCATTTGTTCTCTCTCTCCTCCCACCCCTGCCTCCTCTCAAAATAAATGTGCATTAAAAAAAAGTTGGCAGGTTGGATTTGGCTTGCTCACCAAGGGAGTTTGCTCACCCCTTTCCTAGTGAACAACACAGCAGTAAGAATGGATCCCTGGTACCAACTCATCTCTCAATGATGGTTGAGAGAGAAAGACAATTTACACCTTGTTTAAGTCACTGTATTTGAGTGTACCTGAGTGGCTCAGTCGGTTAAGCATCAGACTCTTGATTTCGGCTTGGGTCATGATCTCACAGTCATGAGACTGAGCCCCCTGCTTAGGATTCTCTCTCTCCCTCTGCCCCTACCTGCCCCCTACCTCTTTCTCTCTCAAAAACAAAACAAAAAAAGGCCACTGTATTTTGGAGGCCTCCTTATCATAGCAGTTAAAGAATAATTCTTAATTAATGCATACACATGTAGGAATTAAACTTCCAAAACAGATGACCATATATTTAGCTTGTTTGGAATTCAGGAAAAAAGAGATGGAAAATATATTTCCAATAAGATGAAGACTCAGTCACTATTCCAGAAAAGACCATGTTCAGACCCCTAAACTAAAACTGTTTCCAAGAAACCTTGCAAGACTGTTGAGAATTCTTTTCTACACAAAAATATAGAATATATAAACTTTAAGATGCTCAGAAGACCTTTTAAGAGATAATGGATCTGAATAAAGACATCTGAAGACTCAAAGATAATCAACTAGAAAATGGAACTACCTGCTTATCATGAGTTGCTTAAAAAAAAAAAAAAAAAATTCACTGTCCCCAATCATTCCTCTTTTTTACCCATACTCGAAACAGTACACTCATTTTTATCAAAAGTGTTAACTAATTTAGAGCCGGAAATGTTTAGAGGGAGAAGAATAGGATTATTTTTCCTCTAGGACAAGGATATAATCTTAGCAATTATCTAGAACCACTTGAAATTCCACTCTTCTCAGGTGTATGAATTGAATGAGTAGGAGTCCTATGAACTGAATGAGTAGTAGTTCTGTGTAAGAAAACAAAAATTACAGCTTTTCATATACACACCTGTTCCATATGTTCGAATACTGCTGGAGTAGCAATAGCAGCTGGTGCTTCTTCAATAATCTTCTGATGCCTGCGCTGCACAGAGCAGTCACGACCAAACAGAGAGATAGCATTGCCGTACTGATCTGCTAAAATCTGTACCTCCAGATGACGGGATTGTTTGGCTAGTCTCATCACAAATATAGGAGATCCAGGAACTTCAGCTTGAACCTATATTAGAAGAGGAAATAAAACAAATTCTTAAGTGTAAGCACTTCAATTTCAACAGGCAGATGCCTAGAAGTGTCAGGGACCATGTTAATTAGCAGGAATACAAAAAAAGAATAAAATATAGTTCATGCCCTCACCTATTTTTAAGATGTTGAATTCTTAGTTATATAACCAATATTAATAGATGACTATGAAACATGAACATCCAATGTGTTACAAAAGTGAAAAACAAAATAGTCTGAAAAGACACACACACAAATCCCACAAAAGGGTAAAATACTGCCATGAACTCCAGACAGCCAAATGTACAACTGGCTCCAGACTAGATGCTTTCTTGGTTCACATCACATCACAGAGGGTGTTGTAGTTGAAGGATTTTGATCTTCAGTTTTGAAGCATAATGCCACTAGATACAAAATTCTACACTGGTGGTTACCTTCTTTCAGCACTTTAAATACAATCCAATGTTTTCTGGCTTCCACTGTTTCTACTGAGATGTCCACTATCAATCATTATTCCTCTGAAAGCAATCTTTTTCCGGCTGCTTTAATATTTTCTCTTTTTCTCTCTCTCTTTTTTTTAGGGGATTGAGGTAGCAGATATACTCTGATAATCTTAGATGTGGTTTTCTCTGTATTTGTGCTGTGGGACTCATAGTATTTTTTTAATCTGTGCTTAGTAACTTTTATATAACTTCAGGATACTTCTTAACCATTATCTCTTCAAATATCGTTTCTGCTCCATGATTTCTTCAAATATTGCTTCTGTTCCATTCTCTCTCATTTCTGAGATTCCAAGTGCATGATATTAGATCATCTCACTGTATCCCGTATGTCTTTTATGCTGTTTTGCTATGTAGCAAGTCACCCCAAAACTCAGTGGGTTACTTAGGACAGCAACTGTTTCATTTGCTCATGATACTGTCCTCGTCTGGGCAGTTGTTCTTCTGCTCTTGCCTGGGGTCATTTGTGCATATCATCATCTAGTAGTTCAAGTGGGGCTGAATGGTCTCACTCAAATGTCGGGTGACTTGTGGTGACTGTTGGCAGGTAGGTCAAGGGAGCCTCGACTGGAACAGCTTATTTCTATAGCATGTGGCCTCTCATTCTCCAGTGTGCTAGATCAGGCTTCTTCAATGCAGTGTTCCAAGACGGTGAGGGCAGAAGCTCCAAGGCTTCACAAGCCCTAGGCTCTAGAACTTACACAACACCACTTTTGCCACATTCTAATGGTTTAAGCAAGCCACAGGGCCAGCTAAGACTCAAGGGGTGGAAAAAGAGATGCCACCTCTTGATGAGAGGAAAGGCAATCACATTGCAAAAGGATACATACAAGGATGGGAGGAGTTATTGCGGCCACGTCTGCAAACAATCTACTATGGTCCGCCCTCTGGCCACAATAATTCATAGACCTCCCACATGCAAAATAGACTCACCCCCTCCCAAGACCCCCAAAGTCATCCAATCATGGCATCAGGCTTGACGTCCATTTTCTCATGAATCATGTCCAGATGCGAATAAGACTCCTTGGGTGCAGCTCCTCAGGTGCAGTTTCTCTTGATCCAACGATCTGGGAACTAAAAAGACAAGTTATCTGCCCCAACACCCCCACTATTTAATGATGAGATGGGGAAAGGATAACCATAAAGGATAATCCTGTTCAAAGAAGAGAGGATGGGAAGTACACAGTGGTCACTGTTCCATAGCAACTCTGAAGTCCAGATGGGTACATGTCAGGTTCCCTTACTCTAGGGGCAGGGAAATTTTTCAGGGTCTTGTTCTGCTCCCTGGCAGTGATTTTCCTAATCCACGGTGCATGGCTCTCCTTTGTTCTTAGCTATGCTCTCTGGGCTCCTGGCTCTGCTCTCTGACAAATTTCTTTTTATTAGATGTTTACAGCTGAATAGCTTTCTCACTCTGCTTCCTGTTTATAGGAAATTGAAGACCCACAAGGCTCTTTGAAGTTTGAACTACCTCTGTCCCTTTTAGGCCCTTTGGTGTAATTATCAGTACAAGTCCATTGAAAACTTTGTGGGCTTCCTATGAATCACACTGGGGGATTTACTCCTTGCCCCAAAAGATACATCCATAACTTTTCTGCACAGATATCTCTATACTTTGGGCATATCAGGCTGCTGTGGGATAACACCTTTAAGATTCTTTGAAACTCTTTCCTTTTAGCTGAGAGGATAATCCACCAGGTAGTGTCTTAAATATCTCTAAGCCTTAAAGGATCTCACAGCTATTCATGACTTGGCCTTTACCCTGAGGTCACTTTTTACTTTGAGGATCTTTTTACCAGATGGAGAGACTGGGAATGAAAAAAAGTTCTGTTTTCAAACTCAACAAGTTTGAAACACCGTCTTTAGCTCATCTCTCTTATTATTCCTTAGCATAAGTAACCAGAAGGATTCGAGATACTTTCAACATTCTGTCTAGATATTTCCTTAACTAGGTCCATGAGTTCATTAAATACATTCTCTATTTTCCAAGTTACCTCAGACAATTTGTTCCATCATTACAGAACATATGCTACCCTTTTTTCCAGACCCTACTAATAATTCCCTCACTGCCTATCCACCATTCCTTCAGTCTTCATTGACAATCTCCACCATTTCCCCAGCCTCCATGTATGAGCCAGTCTTAAAGCCAATGCGACATATTTTACTTTTTGTTATGGCAGCATCACACCTTTAGGTATCAATTTCTGTGGCAGTTACCCATTGATGCTTAACAAACCACCAAAAATTTAGTAACAGGACACTGAGCATTTGTTTACAGCAATTGACTGGGGCTCAGTTGGGTATTTCTGTTGATCCTGGCCAGAAGCTACTAATCATGCAGCTGTAGTCATCTGACAATTTAACTGGGACTGGATGGCCTAACAGGGTCTCACATTCATGACTCAAATGTGGTGCTGACTGTCAGCATGTAGGTCTAGGAAGTCTCAGCTGGGACAACTCCTCTCTACTTCATGTGGCCTCTTTTTCTCCAAAAGGCTAGACCAGGCTCTTCACTTGTCAGTCTGAGACTCAATTCAAGAGGGCAATGGCAGAAACTACAAGACCAGTTGAGGTTTAGGCTTCAGAACTTATACAGCATTTCTGCTACATTCTCTTGGTTAAAATAAGTCACAAGGCCAGCAAAAATTCAGAGTGGGAAAAAGACTCTCTTTCTTGATGAGAGGAGAGGCAAAAATCATATTATACCAGGGTGTGTATAGAGAAATAGGAGAAGTTATCATGGTCATCTTTGCAAATGATCTCTCACATGCTCTTTTCTGTATTTTTCATCCTTTTGTCTCTTCATGCTTTAGTCTGGATTTTCTTCTGAGCTATCTTCCAGTCACTAATTCTCTCTTCAATTGTATCTAATATGCTATTAAACTCCTCTACTGACTTCTTAATTATAGTTATTGTCTTTTCAGCTCTAAAATTTGTTTCTTCTTTATAGTTTCCACTTTTCTGGCAAAATTCTCAATCTTGTCTTTAATTTCCTTGAAAACATTAAGTATAATTACTGTAACATCCTTGTCTGATAGATCCATTATCTAAACTCTCTATGGGGTCTTTTATACTGACTTTCCTTTTTCTTGATTTTCAGTCATGTAATTTGATATGCCTGCTTACCTTTAAATGGCTATTTGATACCACATTTGAAAAATAAATAGAAATAATTTGAGATCCTGGATATTATTATATTTGCTTCTTTCTGGTGATTAGTTACACCAGCAATCCTAGAACTCCTTGCTTGAATCAAAGGTTGAGTATTTTGAAGCTGAGATTTAATGCCTCTGTGGGTTGGTCTATTTCCATTTTATTTTTACTCCTAAGGTATAGTTCCTTCAAGATCCCAACCTAAAACGGGAAAGTTTCCCAGGGCACCCTCCTTAGAAAACCCTGAAGTCTAAGTTTTGTCCTTTTAGTCTTTTAAGACTGTTGAAAACTGCAATCTGCTTTTCAACTGCTTCTTCTCAAACCAAAAGATATCGCCAGGGGAAAAGTGGCCTTAAATGCCACCTCCCTGGGTTTCCTTCTTCTCCTATACCTTAGCCCCGTAATTCTTTACTAACTTGAAAGGTTTCTAATGCCTTGAAATAGATTTGTAAAACAATTTTGTCCAGCTTTTCTAGTTTGTTCTCAATGGGAGGATTTGTTTGCTATTTGGTTAATCATTATTGGAACTTAAGGACATTCGCATAAAACTTCCTAATCTTAGTGTTCTAGATTCTTGAACTATTTGATTCCATGGTAATAAGCAGTTTCAAAATACCTAAAGGAGTTATACTTTTAAAACTTAACATGCTTTTTCTTTTGCCTCTAAGAGTTAAAGTCCTTTCCTTTAGATCCTGTGAGGCACTGATCTTCCTATAAATTCAGGTAAACTACAAAAGGAATGTAGGGTAAAAAGGAAAAAGAAGGGTAATACTCAAAATCTGACATTCAAAACAGGATAATGCAGTGAAACAATGGATTTATCACTTTTATCAGTTTGCTGTTTAATGTTGTTTGCTTTTTAAAGAGGGCAAATAGAAGGTGGCCAGAGACACTACTAAAAGACAGTAGAAAGTAAAAAATGCTGGGAAAAATAAGAACAGTGGGAAGCTAGGAAAGTGAAAGCCCAGAAGGTGTCCAATTTTCCTTTTTCTGACTCATCTTTTTCTGGTAGGAGAAAAAGAAAGTGAGTCAAGTATGTGAGGGTAGTCCTCGGGCAGGAAAGAAGAGACTTCTGTCTCCCAATTATCTAAGATTCTGAAAAGAGATCATTTATTTGGCCTCCACAACTAACCTGTAGTATGGCCACACCAACATGGCTGCAAATCAGAGGGTTAGGCAGAGATCTGAAGCTCAGCTTTCCTAGAAAATCCCCAATGATAGAATGTAGACCTGCCATAGGGTTCCTGTGCCAAGGTGCAGTGGCCATGCAGCACAGACGAGGGTGCAGGCTGCTGAGCTGGCCAGGTAGATGGGACATACAGCATAAACTCTGGAACCTGCAGCCACTTTGAACTGAAGTGAAGTAAAGCCAACCAGAGAGTCTGAGCCCAGCCATGCAAGAGCATCCAAATCAGGAGCTAACCACATAATTTATCTACAATGCCAGCAAAAGAGAAACACAAAAATGTCGAAAGGCATTGTGACTCTTTCGTATCACTATGAGGTCCTGTGAGCCACAGGGATTATATAGGTGTTCCCATATAGGAAGACTTTTATATTATGGAGAATAACTACTGTTTGAATCACCTTATTGAATAAAACCTTACACTGAATTGAACATTGCTAATAAGCAGGTAGGAGCTAGGAGAAAGACTAGCGTACTTACAGACAAAATAAAAAATTACATATTTTCTGGACATCCATATCATATTATGATTATTATCTTTTATTTTATGGAGGTATAAGTGACATACAACATTAGTTTTTGGTGTACAACATAACAGATTGTAGATATAGTGTGAGTTAAATCATGTATCTCTGATATACATGTAAATTCAAGCAAACAAAAACAACTTGTATTCTACCTGTCTGAAGAGGTTAGGGAAGTCATCTGCATTGTTAACTTTTCTGATTCCTTTCCCTCCTCCTCCTTCTGAGGCCTTGATCATTACTGGATATCCAACTTCCTCTGCTGCCTTCAAGAAGAAAGAGAAAAATGGAAATAAGAGTAGTAATAACAGGGAAGGAGAAAACTGGCAGTTTCTCCCTTTAAGAATGCTGCCATTGGTAGGTCCAAAAGTAGTAAAATAGAAAGGTCCTGAAGACATACTATTAGGTGGGGGGGGGGGGGGGGGGGGGGAGCAGTAAAACAGTATTTGTAGCATTAGGCTGAACCAAAAGAAATGGCCTTTTTTGTAGGTAAAAAAGTGGTCAAATATTTGCAATTTCATATGGTTCAATGTAAGACAATCCTGTGTAGGCCAAAAACAAAATAAAACTGTATGTTTACATATAATTATGTATGCTTTCATACACCCGCATATGTGGGTGCAAAAAAAAAAAAGGCTAGAATATACAGCAGTGGTGATAAAAGGAAGATAAATAGATATACCTCTACTTTTTACTGTATTTATTTCTATGTTATTGGAATTTCTTATAGTATGCAGGTCTTCATGTTTTACCTCTAATTTTTATTTTTTTTTTTTTATTTTTTTTTTTTCAACGTTTATTTATTTTTGGGACAGAGAGAGACAGAGCATGAACGGGGGAGGGGCAGAGAGAGAGGGAGACACAGAATCGGAAACAGGCTCCAGGCTCCGAGCCATCAGCCCAGAGCCTGACGCGGGGCTCGAACTCCCGGACCGCGAGATCGTGACCTGGCTGAAGTCGGACGCTTAACCGACTGCGCCACCCAGGCACCCCGTCTAATTTTTATTTTTAAAAAAGGTATAGGTAGTCAATGGTCTCAGTACAGTTTCTGACAACATAAAATATTCAACAAATCAGAACTCTCACATATCCAGAAATTATTTTCTCACTTAACTTTTTGTAAAAGATAAAAATAACAAGACACTGAAATATTTTTTTTAAGTTTTATTTATTTATCTGAGAGAGACAGACAGAGAAAAAGAATGTGTGCAAGCAGGGGAGGGGTAGAGAGAGAGGAGAAAGAGAGAATCCCAAGCAGGCTCCACACTGCCACTGCAGAGCCCAATGTGGAGCTCAAACCCATGAACAGCAAGATCATGACCCAAGCGTTAAGTTGGACACTTAACTGACTGAGCAACCCAGGTGCCCAAATATTAATAAAATTAGTTAGAAAATTTATTTTCAAAACATACTCTAAATGCGGTTTTCACATTTACAACATTGGATAATGATCAGGTAGCAATTCTAAACTTTCTGAAAATTAATTATATATCCATTAAGTAGGGAGCTGGTTAAATCAAGATATGCCCATCTATTAGAATACAGTGCAATTGGGGCGCCTGGGTGGCTCAGTCGATTGAGCGTCCGACTTCGGCTCAGGTCATGACCTCGCGGTTCGTGAGTTCGAGCCCCACGTCGGGCTCTGTGCTGACAGCATAGAGCGTGAAGCCTGCTTCCGATTCTGTGTCTCCCTCTCTCTCTGCCCCTCCCCCACTCTCTCTCTTTCAAATATAAATAAACATTAAAAATTAAAAAATTTAAAAAAAGAGAATACAGTGCAATTATTAAAAAGGATGAGGTGGCTTTTATACATAGTGATATGAAAAATGTCCAGACAGTATTGTTATGGCAAAAAGTAAAGGGGGTAGGTAGAAGTTAACCAAAATTTAAAATAACTAAGTCATTCCTTTGTCAAAACATTCCAGTGATTTATGGTTTACATTATAATAAGATCTAAAATTGTATCAACAGGGGCACCTGGGTATCTTAGTCAGTTAAGCGTCTGACTTCAGCTCAGGTCATGATCTTGTGGTTTGTGGGTTTGAGCCCCACTTTAGGCTCTGTGCTGATAGCTTAGAGCCTGGAGCCTGCTTTGGATTCTGTGTCTCCCTCTCTCTCTGCCCCTCCTCCACTCACACTATCTCTCTCTCTCTCTCTCTCTCTCTCAAAAATAAGTGAACATTAACAAAAAAAATTTTTTTTAAAAACAAACAGCATGATGAAATAGTGTTGGCAAAGAAAGGGCTATCACTGGGTGATAGGGATCAAAGAAACAGCCACGAATGTGGAAAAGACTTAAAAAAAAAATAGGGTAGTCCACATGATATCAGTAAGAAGGCAGGCCTTTTAAGAAAATATGAAAACTCTAGGCACAGGTCATCTATTTAGAATATTTGCAAAGAATTAAAAGAAAAATTTTTAATATTTATTAAAAAAATTTTTTTTTAATGTTTATTTATTTTTGAGAGAGAGAGAGAGACAGAGTACAAGTGGGGGAGGGGCAGAGAGAGAGGGAGACACAGAATCTGAAGCAGGCTCCAGGCTCTGAGCTGTCAGCACAGAGCCTGACGTGGGGCTCAAACTCACCGACTGCAAGATCATGACCTGAGCCAAAGTTGGACCTTTAACCAAGCTATGCAGGTGCCCCAAATCTTCATTTATTTTTGAAAGAGAGAGACAGAATGTGAGCAGGGAAGGAGCAGAGAGAGAGGGAGACACAGAATCCGAAGCAGGCTCCAGTCCCTGAGCTGTCAGCACAGAGCCTGACGCGGGGCTCAAACTCAGGAACCGTTTGATCATGACCTGAGCTGAAGTCGGACACTCAACAGAATGAGCCGCCCAGGCACCCTACAAAGAATTTTAATCTCAGGAGGAAAATGCTTATATAATATAAAGTAGGAAAAGAAAAAAGGATTACTAAACTATATATAGAGAGTGACGTTAATTTTATACTTATCATAATAATTATAAATATGGGAATCTATTAATAAAGATGATCACTATAGGATAATAACATATACTACGAATCAAAAACAGGTCAAAAGAAAATATATGAATGTGTTATGAATATGTATCTATCTCTGGATGGTGGGTTTATCATCATCTCTTTTCTGGCCTTCCAAATCTTCTACCAGAAATTTTTATGTTTAAAATTAAGACAAGGAGGGGCACCTATGTGGCTCAGTTGGTTAAGTGTCCCACTCTTGATTTCAGCTTAAGTTCATGGGTTCAAACCCCGTGTTGCTGTCAGCACAGAGCCTGCTTGGGATTCTCTCTCTCTCTCTCTCTCTCTCTCTCTCTCTCTCTCTCTCTCCCTCTCTGTCCCTCTCCTCTGCCCCACTCATGCTCTCTCTCTCTCAAAATAAATAAACTTAAAAAATAAATAAAACAAAATTATGACAAGGAAAAAAAGGAATTTCAATTGACAAGCAAAATAGCTAGTTCTTTACAAAGGGCTTCTACTTTTGCAAATTATAGCAAATAGAGTATGAGATTGGCAATTCAATTAGAAATATTAATTTTATTAAGGAGATTAAAAGACACAACGTGAAATGCAAACAAAAGAGGAAAATTAGTTGAGCATTCAGCATTTTTCTTGAATTTATAACATATAATTCAAACACAAGTATTGTGTTTTTCTAAAACAGCCTCTTTCATCATCTACTCGGAAGCATAACTGACACTTCCAACTATTTAAAAAGTGAAAGGGGAAAAAACTGAAGAGAACTTATAAAAGAAAGAAAAGGCAATGTTGGAGAAAGGATCTCTTTTTGTTTGGGTTCATGTTTCCAAGAGGATGGACTGTAATCAGCCTCTCTTGGCTCCCACCCCCTTCCCCCAAGGGAAAAAGAACAAATTATGTGATTGGTCACTTTGGAAGGAGGAACTGAGCATGCACAGCTCAGCCTCTTCCCCTTTGGGATCAGCCCACTGCACAGAGCATATGCTCTTTGTCAGCTCTCAGTGATACAAGAAGCTGAATGGTAAAAGCTCTATCTCTGGAGAGGAACATCTGTGGTTATTCAGCACCACCAGTACCCAGTGAGTAAGCATATTTAACTCTGACGTTCGGTTTACAAATCTGATTGTTGCTAAACACGTAAGCCATTTCACCAACATCTCTATTCATAATAAAGCTGACATTTCTCTATCTGCCTGGCTTCTTGGTTCTGAATTCAAGCAGGGCAAATGTGTGTTGTTTGTTGCCCCCCACCCCACAAACACACACATACACATAATAACAGGTAGTACAGTAGAGAATCAGTATTTTCTAAAAGCTCTGATTTAGCCACCTAAGAAATGTTCTGTCCAGGTGAGGGCTTACTTCACAACAAATTTATTTTTGTTAAATTTAGGTCACTTCCTTACTCTATATATCTCCTGGTCTTACAATCCCAATGCCATCATGGGTGCATATCATGAACCAGGCTTCAAATTAACGTTTGTGACTACAATCAGTCAGTTGAAAGACATCACTCTGTAGTTAGTAACCTACCTTCAGCCCATCATCCACATCCTTCACATAACCTTTTTGATATAATTCCTGGGGAACATTTAAGATACGTTTTGAAAAATCATTTTCCTGCCAGTCCACACGAAGACCTGTAATAGATAACGGTAACTTAAAAGCTGCTTTAAAAGCTTCTGTTTTGTCAATTTTCTGCTATTCCTTCTTTAAAATGACCTCATATTTATCCAAAATTAAGGATATGTGAGAAAAAAGGATGCCATAAAACCCTCAATTCTCAGGGTTAGCAGTATTTAGCTCTAGAAGACCTGACAACTTGGGTTCTTACCTTGGAGGAAGCCAGGAGAGCTAATAGGGAGCAAACTTATAAAAATGCAAGAATATACAAGACTGAAAAAAAAAGCATGTCAGACTTCTCACAGCAACTCAGCAGGCAAAATACCTTCAATTTGTGTGTTCAGGCCTGCTCCGGGGCCAGAGGTCTGGGAAATAATTCAATCTTTATGAGCCCTTGGAAATGGAAATGGCGGTTTTATTGGCCTCAGCAGAGTCATGATTCCATGCTCCCTGAATGTCCCTGTACTCAGCCACAAGGGGTATGCTATAGCCTCTCCATTCAAACGAGAACAAATTCAACCTTTTATTTTAAACTGTTTGACCCAGCAGGTCTAGAGAGGATATTGCAATCTCCCTGGAGAGCCAGAGTAACAAGAGTTCAAATCTGTTGGGCCTCAAGGCAATGGTCGTTCCCATTTGAAAGACATTTTAGTTTGTTGTTCCCTGTGGTTGAGTACTAAGCAAATTTATATTGTTTTTAGTTATAATGATTCACATGGCACTCTTAAAGGGATTTGTCTAGTATAAATCATTTTAAGAAAAATTTTATTCTTCTGTATGCCCAAAAGAAAGGTTGACTACTGCCCTCATTTTCTGCATCAAGGGCAAATGAGAGTTTGAATTAACAGCCAAAGTAAATAAATCATCAATAGATGGTAGGTTGACATGAAGAAAATGATAGTAGGCAAACATTTGAGTAAGTGGGTTTTTCTTAGTGAACCAGGTCTCCTGCCAGGCAGGTTCAAAGACCTAATTCTGCCTAAGTCCATCTCTGATGAAGATTCTAGCCTGCCCAGAGTAAATCCAAATCTACAGAACCATATGAATTTTCCCAGAGTTTCCTCAAATTCAAATTAAATCTCAAGATCATTTAAATCACAGTTTAGCACATGTGTAACTGGTACAAAATTTATACTCCTAAGACATGATAAAATCACAGGTGTATAAATTAGCCTAGGAGATATAAAATACCATAAATCAACCTGGATTTTATTTCTTATCCTGAAGAATCCAAATAACATTTTAAATAACCTTAAGACCCAAGCCACAGTCCCAAATATCCTACTGAACTTTTCTGCACTTCAAAACACAAACAAGAAATACTTTCTTACCACTCCCACTCCAGGGAAGAGTTGGGATACCAGCAGTTTGAGCCACTATGGAAGATGCAATCTTATCCCCCAAAGCCCACATGGCCTGGCTTGGAGGACCTAAAAATAAGAAAAGAACCCTGATTTTAACGTTTTGGCCTCATTTCCATCACATAGGTTTCATCTTTTATAGAATTATTTTTGTATTTGTCTGGTCTCCCCTACATCATATATCATGGAGATCGTGAACTTGATTATGGGGATTACTGTGTTATGACTCATCTTTGTACTCTTTATAGAACTTAATGTAATAAGCTTTTAGCATACAGTGAGAGTTCAGCATGTATGCTGAATTAAATTCCTGACAAATCTAACTCTGATTTTATCATTGTTTATGATCCAATTTGACAAGGTTATCAAAGTCCTTTTTTTTTTTTTAAGCAATCTTAAAATAAAGGACTTATAAAATTTGGGGTTCAAGTCTGAGATATGCCCTCCTTGGTCTTAGGAGAATCCAAAAGGAAGATTTATCATTAGTAAACATTTATCTCTTTAGAAGATTTCTCTCTGCCAAAGGAAAGCAGAAAAGTCAGAAGAAAGAGCTCTCACTTATAGGAATATAACTTATATGCTTAAATGTGAAGGTGCTGATTCATATTTAAGGGCACAGTCCTAGGGCATCCTAATATTCAATGATCTCTGCTACACAAAAAGAGGTCCTTTCTCTACATATTTTCTTAAGGTTAATGCCAAGTTTTAAAAAGCCAGTGTTTTGGAAATCAGAGCCTCCTCCATATCTCACGGAAAAGAACCCGAGGACAGAAAACACAATCAAGATGAAGAAAGATAAGTAGGATGTAAGAAATGAGGAAGAGGTATGTGGAATTTGAGAAGCTTAACAGAAGACAGTGGAGGAAGGGAAGGGAGAAAAATAGTTTCAAACAGACAGGGAGGCAAACTATAAGAGACTGTTAAATACAGAAAACAAACTGAGGGTTGATTGGTGGGGGAGAGGAGGAAATGGATGATGGACACTGAGGACGGCACTTGTTGGGATGAGCACTGGGTGATGTATGTAAGCAATGAATCATGGGAATCTATTCCCGAAGCCAAGAGCACATTGTATACAAGGGATGTTGGCTAACCTGACAATAAGTTATATTTTTAACAAAATGAAGAAGAGAAAAAAAAGAAATGAAGAGGGTTACTCTGAGAGCTGCTGATTGATGAAAAATAAGAGCCCAGTGCATGTTAAACAGAAGAAAAGCAGAATATAAAGTGGAATGTGGGCAAAACTGACAAAGAGAACCAGAAAGACAGGAAGAGTATGTTAGAAAGGTTTACCCATGAAGGCGATGCCATTTTTCAAAAGAAGTTCTGGGAGCTTGGGATTCTCAGAAGCATGACCCCAGCCAGCCCACACTGCCTATAAGGGAAGATAATATGATTCTTTCTTAAAATTCATACTAAAATAACATGATAAACTGTACTACTCTCTACCAAGACTGGCCCCACACCATGAGGTACAATAGCTCCAGAGCTGCCTAATGCTTTAAGTCGGCAGAAGCTGAATTACTTGATTCTTGGCAAACTTTTTATGGAACAAGAATAAGCAGTCCATTGTGTCAAAACCTCTGTAAAGAGGTCAAAACCAAGTTGAGGTTGATATTAAGATCCTGCTAGTCTTGTTACTCTTTAGGAAACTCAATTCATAACCTTTCCACTATACTCTACAGAGCCTTTTCTAGAAATACTAGTTTTCTTTCACAGTTTCAATTACTTTGGCCACCCAACTCCACATTTATATTTAGTGGTTATACTGCCATATAAATCTCTAGTTTTGTTTTTTTTTTTTCCTCTGGGCTTAAGTACATTTATCCTAAACATCCTAACACAATAGGGAAGAAATAATCTATTTCTATACTACCATATTCTCAGCTAAGAATATTCCATTGGAAATAGGAACTTTTATTTACTTGAGATAGTTTGAAGGTGAAATGGATAGTATAAATAATCTCTGAGAGACCCTTACAGACCTTCTGATTGTATTATGTTTATTTTTGCCTCATTCATTTTTTCCATCTTTCTTTTCCCCATCTGTTATACCCCTCACAAAAAAAGCTTTATCAATTTTCAACAAAGATGCTTTATATAAAATTTAAAGTTCTTCTCTGGATAGCCCCTTGTGTCTAACTGTAAAATGGCTAAACTGGTTTGAAAGGACACACTGGCATCTCTTACTTGTACTGGGATCCTTTTAGCAATATCAAGAATTAATTCCACGTTTGCATAGTTGTTGTTGTTTGGTCCTCCTGGCACCGGCACATAGTGATCTGCCATCTTAATGTATTCTGAAAATGCAAGCAAATTAATAGAGAACACATGCTTTATTTCCAGAAATAGAACAGAGCACAACTACATAAAGGACGATACCATCACAGTTAACGACTGGACAAACTGCATTAACGAGGTAAGTCCCAGGACATTTAGTTAGAGGCTCTGACTTTGTTAAGTCATGGGTACTAACATGCTAATCTGGTATTCAGGAAGCTCTTCTACTCAAACAACAGCTCTCAAACATTTCACTATGTAACCTTTTTGAAGGGCCTTTAAGACCTCTCTATCAAGGATGATATGTCACTTAGAGACCCCTGTACAATTATTTATTCTGATAAAAAGTTTTAGCCCTAACATCCTTTATCTTTAACTTGCACTGTACTCTGAGAAGCCCTTTTCCTGATGTCGAGCTGTGACAAACTGGGAAAGAGGGCAGAGCCTGAAGGGTTTGTGGACTGGCTGGACAGGAAAGGTTAGTTACTGGCATATACCAAGGGCTTGAAAAGACTTTATCTGGAATGTTGGAGATAATAGGTATTTGAAAGACACTTTTGAAAGATAACTTCTTTCCCTCCTTACATTTTTTTTGCTCTGTATTCCCTTTCAAATTTGTCACCTGATGTCTCTCTCTTCCTATTCCTGGCAATAATGGTAGAGCAGCTACAATGTGCAGTAAGTATATTAAGCAGTTTATATATATTATTTACTACTCAGTAATCCTATATATGATAGGTATTATTGGCGCCTAATTTACAGGAAATTGGCTTGGAGCAGTCAAATAACTTGCTCAAGTTTATTTATTAGCATTCCTTCTATCTTATTCTTAATTTTTAAAGGTTTTACATCCTTCTAAAAAAAATTCCATTCAAAGTAAGATGCAAAAACCTATAGTTCGTTCCAAATAAAAACAGGTTTATTGTTCTCTTTGACTACAAAAGGAAAAACATGTTAATTATTTTTAAAAAACTATAATGCATCAGGATGAAATAATACCATTTAACAGTCAAAATCACCCATTGCCCCACCACTCAAAGATACTCCAATATACTATGCTCCGATATACTAGAAATCATCAGTTGTTAACCAATTTAACAATATATTGTGGGTACCTTCCCCTATGTGACATAGAGATATATTTAATATATATTTAGTATTTTATATATACTTAATATAGACCCAACATTTCAATGGATGCCTACCATTCCACAAAGTAACAATAATTCATAATTCATTTAACTACTAACTTATTGATGGGCATATAAGTCATTAATAATTTGGAAAATATTAAAATAATAGAATGATGAATATCCTTACACTGCTGTCCAATTATACCCTCAGGATATAGTCCTAGAAGTAAAACAACTAGGTCAAAATGTATCCACATCTTCAAAGACAGAACCATGTTAGACTCTCATTAGCAACATGGATGACAAATTGTCTGTACTCTCACCTATATTAGGTATAATCACTCTTTTAAATTTTACCAGTCTTATAAACTTTAAAAAAAAATCCCCGTTTACTACTGTTTCAGTTTGCATTTCTTTGATTACCATTAGTATCAAATTTCTTATATGTTTACTGTCCCTTTTTCATTCTTCTTTTATTATCTACCTAATTCATGTTCTCTGTTCCTTTTCTATTGAAGGGTCATTTGCTCTATTATAGTTAGACATTCTTTGCTGCCAGTATATTTTTCCAGATTACAATCTGTCTTTAACTTTCTTTTTTTTATTTGCAAAATAGAAATTTTTATACAGTCAAGTCTATCTAACTTTTCTTCTGTGGTTTAGTCTTTTCTGAAGTTCAGTAGCCCTAAGTACAGGAAAAAAAAGTTACTTTAATTGCTGACCTACATACACACACACACGTGCACACGCATGCACACAGGGTCTGCAAATGTACAGCTGTCACCAACCAACAACAGTTCAGAGTTCTACACCAATCAATCTTCTGTTATCACTACTATAGACACTAATGAGAAGCCCTGGTAAGTAGAAAAAGAAATTGCATCTTAATCACACAGCCTGGATTTCTCCATTACCCCCTGGTTCCCACAATTGCCATAATTACAGCAGAGATGCTATTCTAGAGAATATTTACAAATGAACAAAACTCCCCTCCAAGGATAACACTCATTTCTTTCTATGGATTTCATTAATCATCCACCTTTCATGACACAAAAATATGCAACTGGGTCAATTACTACCACCCTTACCATCCCTTAACCTGTCATGTCAGCCCGCTCCCCTCCAGGTCTCAGGATAAAGTCCTCTCCTTATGGTAATAACCAGCTCTTGTATCTAAGGCTCCTTCTCCATAATCTTTTAAATTGTAAAAGTAATGGTTATCTTACACTGGATTCCCATGATGATGGCACAATGGTATAAGTTTACCCAAACTCACAGAACTGTGTATTTTTCAAATGATGACTTTAATGGTACATAAATTATATTCAGTAAAGCTACTAAAATAATTAACATAACAGAAAGGTTAGAAAAAAGGAAAAATCAATCAAAATAATTCAATACCACTGGTATCATAATCCTTTCTGAGTTCTTTTTCAAATAACTTGTAAAGAAATTGTAAAACTGTATAAACTCTTTGTAAAAAAGTTGGAAAAAGAAGAAACAGAAATAAAAACACCCCAAAATACCACCCCCAAAGATAACTAGTACTGCTGTTGGTATATGTCATTATAACTTTTTTCCTAACTATACACAATGTCTTTTTCCCTATCATGTCATGCTACCAATCTCCTTATAACTAACTTTTTCTTTGCAATAGTGATGGACAGTCTGTTCCCATGATCCCAGTTCCAGGTATCCATACCTTAAGGAATCCCTTCTCCTTGGGTGTGAGCAGGATCTATGACTTGCTAGCCAAGAGAACATGTCAAGGGTGGGGAGCTGTCACTTCCATGATTACGTTACGTAAGAAAGTAACTGATCTTTTACTAGGAGACTTTCCCTTCCTGGCTCTGAAGTAGCAGGCAGTCATTTGGGGATGGCCCACATGACAAGGAGTCAGGAGTAGTCTTTGGCCAATAACCAGCTAAACATTCAGGCCCTCAGTCGGACAGCCCACAGAAAACTGATGCTGCCAACAATCACCTGAGTTTAAAAGCAGGTCCATCCCAAATCGAGTCTCAGATGAGACTACAGACCCAGCTGACAAATAATTGCAGTCTTGTAATAACCTGAAGCAGAAGACCCAGCTAAGCCATGCTCTGACCTACTGAAACTGTAAGATAATGTCTGTTGTTTTAAACAGCCAAGTTTATGGTAATATTGTTATGTACAAAAATAGTAAATAATGTAGCAATTTATTAGAACGCATTTTCAGACCAATAAACATTATTCTACAAAATATTTTTTAATGTGTGCATGGTATTTCACAGAATTGGTGTTGTGCATTATACTTAACTAATCTGCTCATGTTGGACACTTAAGTTACTCCCAGTTTCTCATTATTTTATTTTATTTTTTTTGTTTTGTTTTGTTGTAGTTTCTCATTATTTTATTTTATTTTTTTTTAATTTTTTTTTTCAAATTTTATTTATTTTTGGGACAGAGAGAGACAGAGCATGAACGGGGGAGGGGCAGAGAGAGGGAGACACAGAATCGGAAACAGGCTCCAGGCTCTGAGCCATCAGCCCAGAGCCTGACGCGGGGCTCAAACTCACGGACCGCGAGATCGTGACCTGGCTGAAGTCGGATGCTTAACCAACTGCGCCACCCAGGCACCCCTCTCATTATTTTAAATAACACTACAATGAATATCCTTGTACAAATACATTTGCCTCATTACTGATTTTTGTCTCTCAGACTAAATACTAGGAAATATGCTTATTTTTGTCCACCTGTGCTCTTAACTGCATCCCCTTTCATCTCCTCCAGGTCCCTTGTGTACTTCCACCCCTTTCCCTCTTTCTCTTTGACTCCTTCTTCTCAAACTATAAACATTCCCAAGTCTCTTTCACTCTGAAAAATCAAAATCCTCCCTTGGCACTGTATTTCTCTTCAGTTACTACCTTTTTTTCTTCCCTTCTTATCCAAAATTCTTTAAAAAACCCACCTACATCGTCACTTCCCATTCATTCCTTAACATCTGATACTAGTCTGCACACTCATATTGCTCCACTGAAACTATTCTGGCAATACTACCGATGGTTTCCTAATTACTGGAAGGTTCTATCCCTATCTTATTGGACCGCTGACACATTTGACCCTCCTTATTGAAATTCTTTTTTCTCTCTTCTGTTTCTTCTCTCTCTCCAATCATCTCTTCTCAGCATTGTTTATGGGCCTATCTTCCTGAGTCTATCACTAAAATTTTACTCTTCTATAAAATTTCATCTTCAGTCCTCTTCTCTTTATTTTCTACCTGTTCTTTCAGGGGTAGTGTTAACTACCACATGTTTGCTGATAATGTAGATTCTTAGTCTCTAGCCCTCATTATTTCTAAGTTGTGGAAGGATATATCCAACTTTTTATAGGATTTATAGGATCTACTTATACCAGAAGTACTCCAAACCTAATCTGTCTACCCTCCGCCCCCAGAAAAACCTTACTCTTCTGGTTGATATTTTGCATTAGTTGCCTAGTCAACCTACTGTTAAAAAACCTAACAGTAATCACTGACTCTTCTATCATCAAATTTTGTCAATTTTACCTCCTAAATCTCCAAACCATCTCTTTCTTCTATCTTCTCAGCCTCATCATATTCTCTAGTATTGCCTTCCACAAATGGATCTCCCAAGATACCATCTGAATTGTCCATCTAGTTGCTTATGTTAAAAAAAAAAAGTTTCTTTAAGATACACATGAGATAATATATCTAGAATTTGCTTTAGAAATTGTGTGAACAGGGGCGCCTGGGTGGCGCAGTCGGTTAAGCGTCCGACTTCAGCCAGGTCACGATCTCGCGCTCCGTGAGTTCGAGCCCCGCGTCAGGCTCTGGGCTGATGGCTCGGAACCTGGAGCCTGTTTCTGATGCTGTGTCTCCCTCTCTCTCTGCCCCTCCCCCGTTCATGCTCTGTCTCTCTCTGTCCCAAAAATAAAATAAAATAAAAAAAAAAAAAAGAAATTGTGTGAACAGGGGAGGAGGTGAAAGTATAGATGAAACAAGACTGACCATGAGTTGATAATTGTTGATGTTAGATGATAGGTAAATAGGAAGGGATTCATTACACTCTTCTACTTTTAAGTTGTTAAAAACAACAACTAATCCATTTAAAATACCAATCCTTTAATGTCCAACAGAGACACACACACACATTCCTAAAAAGATAAAGTCTATGCTCCTGAGGATGAAAATCAAGGCCTTCTTTGAGAAATATTAAATCACATCTTGTACTTTAACAAGTACATCTGTAGTTTCCACCAAACCATTGTGTCACGCGTTCATACATTTGCATATACTGTTCTTTCTGCCTGGAACACTCTGCCTGGAACATCCTGCTAATTGCTTACTCATTCTTGGTTAGGCATAACTTCTTTCAAAGAGACTTCTCTTAATCCTGTCACCAAGAGCAAAGTTAAGATGCCTCAACTCTGTGTTCCTGCAGTACCCTGTGCATATTTCTATTATAGCACTTATCTAACGGTACTGAAATTATTTGTTTCCTAGAGCTAGATCAGATTTTATTCAACTATGGGTCTCCATGTTCACTGAGTGAAGGAATAAATGAATTAATAGGAGCACCAGGTAGAAACAGATGGGGGAAAAAGAAATCATGCAAGGTAGTTTTATGTTTATTACAGACAATTTCATCTTTATAACTATGCAGTGAATTAGATATTATGATCTTCCTTTTACAGATAACAAAAATTGTGACTCAGAGATATTAAAGGGTCAAACTAAATGATTTCACATAATAACATATGCTTTCCAATAACTTGGTATGTTATCTATTTCTAAATAAGATAACATAAGAACCACTACTCCTTAGGAATAGTTAACATCATTGTCTCAATAGAGAAAGAATATACACACCAAATAGGTTTAAAAAGATAGCTCTTCAAAGAGCTAATGTTATCTGTTGAGTTTTCTACCTTAGAGATTATACTTTAGTGATAAAAAGAGGAAAGACCAGCCATATCCTCTCAACTATACCAATGGTCTTTATCTACAACTCTCAGATGGAGGACCATCTGAGTAGAGAGAATATGCAGAAGAGCTCACAGAATGAAACCCACTTGGATCCCTCAGGAGGAGGGTAAAAAAGAATCTTAACCCTAAGATTCTCTAAAATTCAATGTAGCTTTGCTCATAAGGGAAATAGCATTTTCTTTCAATCTTTCCACTTACACATGCCAATCTACTTATGCAGATTAGCCAATACTTGACACTGGAAGGGCATACACCTAGAAACCCCAATCAACACTGGTTAAATTTCTACTTATTTTTACTTAGAACGTAGGAATCGATGCTGAGGTTAAATATAGTACAATCACTTATATATGCCTATTATTGACACTTTTTAAAAAAGAAATCTTAGGGTTTGGGAATCCCCCTAAGTTAACATTCTCCTACTACAGACTTTGCTATTCAATGCTTTATGCTCAAAGGTGATGCTTTCTCATGCTAATCACTCACCTGCATTGGCTTTCAGGTCTTCAGGTGTGACCATAACAACAAATCGGATTGCACGTTCATTTCGAAACATTTCATAAGACCATCGGCGGATGGACCGCATGCATTTCACTGCTGCGATGCCATTGTTGGCAATAAGAACCTGGGAGAGTGGTGGGATGGGAATTGGAGAGAGAAGTAGAAGAGGCAGGCAATGACGGACAAAAAGATATGAGACCATTTGTGTAGACCTATCTTACTCCGAAGAGCCAGACTTTCAATTAAGAATTTGTGTTGCTAGTCTAGGCAGTTAGGAACCAGCTCCATGATCAAAGGATATTTTAAAATATTAGCCCAGAAAATACTTTAATATATGCCAGCTAAAGCTTACTGCTTTTTTACTTAATTTCTTGAAGGGGAAAATCACAATTTTCAAACCTTGTGAATTTGTGAATTATTCTACTATACCTGTTACTAGGGAACAGAAGACAAACTTCAGAGGGGTGATGAATTATTAAGGAATGAAGGAAGACTAAACAGTGTAGTGTCCTTCACTATTCTCTGTTGTAGTAAAACAAGGCACAGAGGCCTGCACATGTGTAAGAACCCTGGTACCAACCACTACCTCTCTCCCAAATGCTAAACCGCAAATGCCTTAGAAGTGTAGAGACTACCTTACAAAGAATGGTCACAAGAAGAAAAGTAGAACAATCAATGATCCTGAGACTTCACTGTAAACAAACCTTTCACCTCCTGACCTATCTTGCAACCACGGCCCCAGGGTAACACAGGCTAAAATATAAACTATCTTTATTGGAAGACTAACAGAAGGACACCACTGGAGCAAAACTTTTAGGAGTGGGAATACAGGTTCCCACCCTTTAATCTTTCAATCACCGCAAGCAGACATGGTTTGTCTGACATGGTTTAGACAAAAGGGGCATAGAATTGCTCACAACACTTCAAAATACTTGTAATGTCTAAGTATTTCATATGGCATATTCCCTCTAAACATCTCAAATACCCAGGAAAAGCCATCAGTTCATAGTATATCAAACTGTTTAAGCCTTCACTCCCTTAGCTCTCAATCCAATGTGACATAGTATCTCCTTACCACCACCCCACCAGCCAATCAATTTACCATACCTTCTCAGATTCCTGAAGCCCAACCTCATAAAACCACAGGTTGTTTTAAAGAGAACTTTCTGGGGACACCTGGGTCGCTCAGTCAGCAAAGAGTCCAACTTTGACTCAGGTCATGATCTTGTGGTTCGTGGGTTCAAGCCCTGCATTGGGCTCTGTGCTGACAGCTCAGAGCCTGGAGCCTGTTTGGGATTCTGTGTTTCCCTCTCTCTCTCTCTGCCCCTCCCCCGCTTGTGCGCATATGCATGCGCACGCACGCGCGCGCGCGCGCTCTCTCTCTCTCTCTCTCTCAAAAATAAACATTAAAAAAATTTAAAAATAAAAAGAACTTTCTGACCACTTCATCTTTTAATTAGCTATGCCTAAATTACCTCAGTGGTAAATACACAGGAAATAGTGAAATTAACAGGATGCTACGGAGGCAGAGAGGTTAATTCTGCAGAAAAAGGCAGTTAGTCTCTAAAAACTACATGTTGGTTTTGAGCAAATCTAGACATGTCTAGTCATTAAATCTCATGCGCTTTTGAAAAAAAGTAATTCAGCAAGTTATAACTTACCTTCTCAATCACTTTATTCCCCCCAAAACGCGTAACAAATTCTGCTGGTGAAGCTACAGTGAAATCTCGCTGTGAGTCTATTTTCTTTCGGTCTCGACCTTGCTTTACTAGATGCAAGCCAGACATGCTGGACCTATAAAAACAAAGAAAGCATGAAAGTCTTTAGATGGGATTTCTTCACACCATCTATCTCCCCTAGGGGTCTGCTTTTCACTACCATACTTATAACAGCACTTCCAACTGCACCCTTGTGATGACTGTATGCTGACAGGTCACACACTTTTTGAATAGAAGACAGGAAGGGGGGAAAAAGATATTTGCTTGTGGAAATTTAAGAAAAAAATATAAGTGTTCTTGAATAATAAAAGATAATATTAAGGTTTACCAACAAATCCCATCACAAAGCGACAGGCAAAAGCACAGACTGAAATGAGATAGTAGAGATAACAGACTCAGAGACTGGGAAAGCTAAGAAAACAGCAAGGCTGTCATTAGATCATGATTCTGGAATACAGATGGCCTTCACCTCTGTATCTCTAGCCTCCACTTTTCTTAAGAAATGTACACTTTTAACCGCCGATGAAGCGTTTCACTTGTGTATTCCACAGGCATTTCAAAATCAACTCCAAAACCAAATACTTTACAAGGCAGCATAATAATATATCATATTTCATCAAATTTAAGACACTCCTCCTTTAAAAAAAAAACTTAGGGGGCGCCTGGGTGGCTCAGTCGGTTAAGCGGCCGACTTCGGTTCAGGTCATGATCTCGCGGTCTGTGAGTTCGAGCCCTGCGTTAGGCTCCGTGCTGACAGCTCAGAGCCTGGAGCCTGTTTCAGATTCTGTGTCTCCCTCTCTCTGACCCTCCCCCGTTCATGCTCTGTCTCTCTCTGTCTCAAAAATAAATAAACGTTAAAAAAATTAAAAAATAAAACTTAGAAAAATATCTGAAATTGATGTGTATCTTACAACTGATGGTGTGCTTTATTTAATTGGCAGTATTTTTTTTCTCAGTGGTATATACAATAATGGTGCCTCTAACAATCAATGGTGTTTTAAGAATAGATGAAATATGGTACTGGAAAAGTACAGGGCTGGGTTTAAATCCAGATCTGTCCACTTAATATTTCCAATGATCTTAAGTAAATAATTTAACCTTGCTCAACTTCCTTTTTCTCTTTGCAAAATACACATAGTATAGACTGTTCTGGTTATTTACCTACTGTCTCTCAACTCCAAGCTCACCCTTTTATGTTCTGCCCTGTGACGATAAAGCTAAGACTCTGCAAACCTAATCGGTTCTGCCAATGGGAAGGCAGAATGGTAAGAATAGGGATTTTATTTTTGTTTTCCAGCTTTTATCATCATTGCTCCACAGTAACAGAGAGTTAATTCCAGCCTCTACCATCTTTCAATATTCCTAGTGGGAGCCTCGTTGCATCTCTTAGTAGTACCAGTAGCAGCAGGTTGTGGCTCCTTGGCAGAATACCAGCCTTGCCACGTTCACTCACCCTCTGGGCTGTGCTGCCTGGGCCTATCAATCACGTACCTGTCAGGCTAGCTACTCACCTGTCCTGAGCACCAGCTACTCAAAGCTTATTCTCAGAGGTGCAAGCATCAGCCCCGATTGGCCCTCCATCAAGCTGCTAGGTTCTGGTAACCCTACCTCTTCCTTTTTTTCTCCCAGCCCTAGGGGTGGTAGCTGCTTCCTGCAAGTATTAATTTTGGAGCTACTGTAGAAAATACCCAAGTTACCAGTTCTCACTACTGAATGCCCACTGGTTTATAATACCTAATGCAGTTTCTCTTTCCCTTACTGGACCTTGACTGATAGGCCTTCTTTGAAAAGGTGTTTTGGGGGTTAAATGAGATAATGGCTATAACTAAGCACTTACACACACTGTTTAACGGACAGCTCTTTTCTTATTCCCACCTTTCCTTCCTTTATCCTGTACTCTAACATCGATGCTGCAGTAATTTCTTTTCAAAATAAAAGGGTATGATTAAAATCTTCCCACAAAGAAAATACCAGGTCCAGACAGTTTTAAAAAACAAGTTCTCAGGGTGCCTGGGTGGCTCAGTCGGTTAAGCGTCTGACTCTTGATTTTACCTCATAGTAAAATGATCTGATAGTCATGAGACTGAGCCCCACTTTGGGCTCCGCACTGGGTATGGAGCCTGTTTGGGATTCTCCCTTGCCCTCTTTCTCTGCCCTTCTCCCCTTCATGCTCCTGTGCTCTCTCTCAAAATAAATAAATAGGTAAACATTAAAAATATATATATATACTAAGTGCTCAGCAGTGGAAAGAAAAGAATTGTTAAAAAGTAAAAACAAATAAAAAATAAAAGAGAAGTGCTCTCAAACAACTTTTAAGGGCAGTAGTCTATCAAACTTTCAAACAGTGAGAAAAGAAGTAAAATTCCTCAGCTAGAGTAACACTGATACTCAAACCAGACAAATAAGTCACGTTAAGGGAAAAGTCCAGGTCCACTGTATTCATGACTACAAATGCAAAATTCCTGCATAAAATATTCTAAATAGTAGGGTATTGGTGCAAGGATGGGTAAAATATTACAAAAAAGTTACTCCATAACCAAGTTGAGTGTGTCCCAGGTATGCAAGGATGGTTTAATTTTAGAAAATCCATAAATGTAAAACTCTGTGTTAGATTTCCTAGCAAGTGCAATAAAATGAAAAATAAAATAAAATAAATTAGAGACATTAGGATTGCTAGGGAGGAAGTTAAACTGTCATTATTTGTGAGTGATATAATCATTCACATAGAAAACACAAAAGATTCTGCATATTATTAGAAATAACAGGAGACCTCAGTCAAGTATTCAGAACTCCAAAAATATTATATAAAGATTATGCACAGATTATAATTTTAAGAACATATCATAAAGTTAAAATAACTAAAATATATACATTTGGGGGAGATACATATAGATACAATAAACAGGAAGATAAAAGAATGTTATGAACATATGATTAAGGAAAATGATTATCTGGGTGGGGGAAGGCAGGGAGAAGTACTAAGGAGGAGAGACCATATAGTTAGATGCAGGTGATAGTCAAGGACCTACCTTTGTTTTAGATGGTGGGTTTTCAAATTCTTTTTATATTATTTTTTAAAATAATGCAATAACTAACCAAATAAATAAATAATATTAGCCCATAAATGGACCAATGAGTGCGCTATGAAAGATTATGTTACATAATTCTATACATCTGAAGTTAAACACACACTCCTCAGAGATCAGCTGTCAGCTATTTAGGGAGAGAGCGAAAAGATGGGTAAGTTATAACTTAGAATCAACAAGGAGCTACCTGAGTATAAGACAAGAAAGGAAGCAAAGTCTTCATTGATAAAATTAAAGAGGAGAAGGGATTGGTCATAAGATTTTATCAATGATTTAGTGAGTTCTGAGAATCATTTATAATCAAAGAGGGGAGAAAAACAAAACTATGTCTTACTTTTAACAATGGGATCCTTCATATAGCCATATTCTGAAGTGAGGCACCATGCTGAAAACAAGGGGATCAAGTATAAAGATGGAATAGATCTCAAAACCTTTATCTCTCATCTATCTTTTCTCAGGAAGCTATCAGAGAATGCTGTCTTCCAAAAGGATGGAGTAAACCAAGAAAAAGGAAAAGAAGGGAAGCAAGAAACAGATGAACCAATACAAAAGAGAAAGGAATTCCCTAGATATGACTGTTCAAATGGAGGACAGATTGCTCCAGGAGAGATGCCTCTGTGAAAACAGTGGACAGGTCATCTGTTATATTTACCCAGAGAGAAACAAAATTCTGTGTGTGTGTGTGTTTGCACAATATGTATATATGTGTGTGTTCTGTTTAAATATGTGTACATATATGATTGTTTTATATGTATATATAAACAGTAAAGTAATGCTATATAAAAATACTTTTATATACATAAAAATCATTTTTTTAATAAAAAAATTTTTTTCACGTTTATTTATTATTGAGAGACAGAGAGAGACAGAGTGTGAGCAGGGGAGGGGCAGAGAAAGAGGCAGACACAGAATCTGAAGCAGGCTCCAGGCTCTGAGCTGTCAGCACAGAGCCCGATGCAGGACTCGAACTCACAAACCGTGAGATCATGACCTGAGTGGAAGTCAGACGCTTAACCAACCAAGCCACCCAGGCACCCCTCATTTTTTTTAATTTGAGAGAGAGAGAGAGAGAGAGAGAGAGAGAGAGAGAGAGAAAGGGAAGGGTGGAGGGAAAGAGACAGAATCCCCAGCAGACTCCACACTTAATGCAGAGCCTGAAGCGGGGCTCAATCCCATGACCCTGGGATCATTACCTGAGACAATATCAAGAGTTGGACACTTAACCAACCAATTAAAAAACATTCTTAAGGGGCGCCTGGGTGGCTCAGTCGGTTAAGCGTCCAACTTCCGCTCAGGTCACGATCTCACGGTCCGTGGGTTCGAGCCCCGTGTCGGGCTCTGGGCTGATGGCTCAGAGCCTGGAGCCTGCTTCCGATTCTGTGTCTGCCTCTCTCTCTGCCCCTCCCCCGTTCATGCTCTGTCTCTCTCTGTCTCAAAAATAAATAAACCTTAAAAAAAAAATTCTTAATTATACATATACATATATGTGTGTGTATATATATTTCTATAAATAGATAAAATAGCTCAAAGGCTTTTTATTTACTTGACACTCGGTGGAAGTTTTGCTTGATTTTCCCCCAAAAGGGTCAAATGAAAAGGGAAGAGGTCAAATGAAAAGGAAAAGGAAAGGATAACTATTCTATAGGCAAATTTTGTCAACTTGGTGTTTATTGCTAATTTTCTGTTTCCGCCAAGGTCAAGTTTAATTTTCAGCTAGTATTTTTCAGAATAAGAATTCTAGATTGCAAAAACAAGCAAATAAAAAAAGATAATGGAGGAGCCCTTAATGACTGCTATCAAGCCCATCATTCAGGTCTTTCATGTTAATCCTCTGATGGGGAAGTACAGACCTGCAAGAGGCCTGAAGAAGGCCAAGGAGGCCTGACTCATTTCCTCTTCAGCCCCAAGTTCTACAAATAGGAAGAAGAAAGATCCTAGGGTAACAGAGCTTGGCACCCTCAACAACAGTCTGACTGCCCCCTGTCACATTCCATGACAATGATGGCAAGCACCTTTCCCAGCCCCAGAGACACATTTTTAAAAAGTTTTCTCAAAACTTTTTGGAAGGTACCATAGGATGTTCATACTACGCAGAATTGATATTTCCGTTTGCAACAAGTGAAGAGACTTCACTCCTGAAAAACCAGCCAAAGCCAGTGAGCAAATATGGCACAGACTGAGTGAGATCCCTTAGTGAAAGAGTAGCACAACAAGGTCTGTGCAGGGGTGGTTATTTTCAATATGACTACAATAGCATACATGTGCCTGGGTATCTTTGATTCAAATTCTGAATGTAAAAGAAAGGCTTAGAACAGGAGCAAATATGAGAGATTTTACTCATTTCTTTTAAACAAAAATGTTTCTGGGGCTCCTGGGTGGCTCAGTCAGTTGAGCGTCCAATTTTGGCTCAGGTCATGATCTCACAGTTCATGAGTTTGAGCCCCGCATTGGGCTCACTGCTATCAGCGCAGAGCCTGCTTTGGATCCTCAGTCCCCTTCTCTCTGCCCCTCCCCTGCTTGCACTGTGTCTCAAAAATAAAACATTTAAAAAATAATAAAATTTAAAAATAAAATTAAAAGTTGGCACAAAAACAGACACTCAGATCAATGGAACAGAAAAGAGAACCCAGAAATGGACCCACAAACGTATCGCCAATAAATCTTTGAAAAAGCAGGAAAGAATATCCAATGGAATAAAGACAGTCTTTTCAGCAAGTGGTGCTGGGAAAACTGGACAGCGACATGCAGAAAAATGAACCTGAACCACTTTCTTATACCATACACAAAAATAAACTCAAAATGGATGAAAGACCTAAACGTAAGACAAGAAGCCATCAAAATCCTTGAGGAGAAAGCAAGCAAAAACTTTGACCTCGGCCACAGCAACTTCTTACTCAACACGTCTCTGGAGGCAAGGGAAACCAAAGCAAAAAAAGCTTCTGCACAGCAAAGGAAAACAACTGGCAAAACTAAAAGGGAACTGATGGAATGGGAGAAGATATTTGCAAACAGCGTATCAGATAAAGGGTTAGTACCCAAAATCTAGAGAACTTATCAAACTCAACACCCAAAAAACAAATAATCCAGTGAAGAAATGGGCAAAAGACATGAATAGACACTTCTCCAAAGAAGACATCCAGATGGCCAACCGGCACATGAAAAAATGCTCAACGTCACTCATCATCAGGGAAATACAAATCAAAACCACATGAGATACCACCTCACACCTGTCAGAATGGCTAACATTAAAAACTCAGGCCAACAACAGATATTGGCAAGGATGCGGAGAAAGATCTCTTTTACACTGTTGGTGGGAATGCAAACTGGTACAGCCACTCTGGAAAACGGTATGGAGGTTCCTCAAAAAATTAAAAATAGAACTACCCTATGACCCAGCAATTGCACTACTAGGTATTTATCCAAGGGAGACAGATTTGTTGTTTCGAAGGGGCACATGCACCCCAATGTTTATAGCAACGCTATCAACAATAGCCAAAGTATGGAAAGAGCCCAAATGTCCGTTGATGGAAGAATGGATAAAGAAGATGTGGTACATATATACAATGGAGTATTACTCGGCAATCAAAAAGAATGAAATCTTGTCATTTGCAATTACATGGATGGAACTAGAGGGTATTATGCTAAGTGAAATTAATCAGTCAGAGAAAGACAAACATCATATAACTTCACTCATGAGGACGTTAAGATACAAAAAAGATGAACATAAGGAAAGGGAAGCAAAAAATAATATAAAAACAGGGAAGGAGACAAGACATAAGAGACTCTTAAATATAGAGAACAGAGGGTTGCTGGAGGGGTTGTGTGAGAGGGGATGGGCTAAATGGGTAAGGGGCATTAAGGAATCTAAGGAATCCTGAAATCATTGTTGCACCATATGCTAACTAACTTGGATGTAAATTTAAAAATAAATAAATTATTAATTTAAAAAATAATAATGAAATAAAATAAAAAATTTTCTTATAGATACAAAAAAATCACCAAACCAAATTTCCCGTAAGTTCCAGGGTTTAGCCGTCAAAGTCTTACTGTTTTTTAAAGGTATATATAGCCCAAATATGGCACCTAAAAACTTACCTTTGAAGCATGTAATATCTCATCTCCTTAATTTCCTCTGTAGAACCCTGCATATCAAGATGGCAAAGGAATGGAAGCTTTTTCTTCAGGTTTCGGTCTTGTAAACACAAGCTGCAGTCCGTCCTCCTGTTGCAGGTGCTTAAAACCCAGGAGGACAAGAGATACTGTGCCTTCTGCCTACTTCTTGGCCCTGCTTCAGTCAGACTAGAGTATTCCTGATGGCCTCAAACTACAGTCTTTTTGTCTACTTTGTCCCCAATTTCCACATTTCCCCACCTTTCCTCCTTTTTGTATTTTCTCCCTAAACTTGGTTTACACACAGAATTGGTTGATTTCCCAAGGGGACTAAGAGGAGAGGGGGAGAAACAGAAAAGCCTGTATAACTAGAAAACAGATCTTAGCTCTGCATGAGCGGCAGCAAACATGTTTCAACAACAGTCACTTTCTTCTGACAGTCACCAGAGAAAAAGCTCCACAAGACTCTCCTGGCTGCCAGGAGCACATGACAGGGAGGGCCCGGGGCAAAAAGAAGACAAGTCTACAAGGACAACTGAGCCAAGAGAATAATGAGGTCGTGAAATCCAGAGGGAGGAGGACAGCACAGCCTAAGTAGGGTAATTTCTGAGATCCAATCAAACAAATAATACTGATTATCAGACTGCAAGAAGGGAAAAAGCAGGTCAGGCGGTAAAGAAAGCAAGTAGAAAGGACAAGACATATCACTACCGAGGAACTTTGAATAAAGTGTGAGCCACAATTTTAATTTTTAGGCCAAACTAGTGATACATGCATGCAAAAACCTTTTTTAAATAAAGCAACAAAATCTAAGATTTTATTCACCCAAACTTGAAAGTAAGAATGGAGCTAGGACAAATGGGATATAGAGAAGATGTGGATAAATTCTTGAAAGGAAAAGGGGCCCAGACAAATATTTTACACACAGAGGTCTGACCCAGATTAAGCAGGGAAGAGAAAAACCCTGCTTAGAAAGGCTACTGGAACACATATATTGCTATAAAAGCAAATCGGCCAGAGATAGATCTCTTAAAAAAAATAGTTTGGGGGTGCCTGGGTGGCGCAGTCGGTTAAGCGTCCGACTTCAGCCAGGTCACGATCTCGCGGTCCGTGAGTTCGAGCCCCGCGTCGGGCTCTGGGCTGATGGCTCAGAGCCTGGAGCCTGCTTCCGATTCTGTGTCTCCCTCTCTCTCTGCGCCTCCCCCGTTCATGCTCTGTCTCTCTCTGTCCCAAAAATAAATAAACGTTGAAAAAAAAAAAATTTTAAAAAAATTAAAAAAAAAATAGTTTGAATGTTATATAGTAACAAAGTCCTACTTTAGCTTTTAATAAAACAGATGTTAACGCTATTGCTCCCTTGTAATGGGAGAGACTCCAGTAGCTAAAATCTGCAAAATCAGAATTTCCTATAAGTCATCAGGAAAAGTATAATTCACCAGAGTCATGTGGTAACTTCATTCATGTACCACAAAAAAATTCTTTCCCACCAAAATGCTGGATAGAAATAGTTAATGATCTGTTGCCAACTATGCTGAGAACCTATTGATCTTCCAGAAAACTCTCCAAAACAAATACACAAATAACCTGGAGGAGAAATAGAAGATAAATGGAGCATTTGGGTGGCTCAGTCGGTTAAGCGTCCGACTTCGGTTCAGGTCATGATCTCACAGTTTGTGAGTTCAAGCCCTGTTTTGGGCTCTGTGCTGACAGCTCAGAGCCTGGAGCCTGCTTCAGATTCTGTGTCTCCCTCTCTCTCTGCCCCTCCACCACTCAAACTCTGTCTCTCTCTCTCCTTCAAAAATAAATAAACATTAAAAAAAAAAACTAAAAAAAAGAAAAGAAAAGAAACAGAAGATAAATGATCAAATAGAAAACAAATGATTAAGGCAAACAAATTCTGATCTTCAGGCCATTCAGATGACCCAACCTGAAAAGACTTAACCAGGCCACTCAACATGACCACCAGCCATAACAGAAAACGTACATCCTTGTTGTTTTCTGGTCTAGGCCGTTTCACATCATTCCTTACGTGCTATGCCAATGTCCAATAAAGTTTAGTCGTTTACTTTTTCCTTTGAAGACCCAAGCTGATGCAAAGGAGCCCTCCTATTTTTATGACTCTTCAGAATAACATGTCTCAAAAATAGAGCACTGAGGTCTTTATTCAGAATAATTACAGTGACCACAGCTGTAGAAGCAGCTCGGTTTTACACATATCTAAGTGTCTCCAGATGTAGGCAGGTCCCGAAAGACAATCATTCTCTGCCTTTGTTATATAAGGTCAACATTCAAAAACAAATAAAGCCTTGGGTATAGAATAAAACAGGCTATTTTTCATTCAATTGTATCAAAAAATATACTAAAAAGGTACACTCAGTAATCAAGTCTGTGCTGCTTTCACCAAAGGATCTTTCTAAAACAGCCAAACACTAAACATAGCACACCCGGATCCAAAAACAAAGCTTGAGTTTCTAATCTTTTATGGATGCTGCTCACAATCCTTCTGTAATATTAGAACACAAGAAATAAAAAAGCCACATTCATTCCTCCAAATTCAAAGCATCCCCACTTTAATCTACCATGAATAGAGAGTGTCCAAAGTAGACACATACCTGGCACAAAATCCAACTAGAAGCCCACAATGATCCCAGCATTGTAACATGCCCAGCACCCAGGATGACGTAGCAGTTTATCCAGCAGACAGTGATGCATGAGCTGGCTTGATTGCAATGCAGTCTCAGTCCTACTGCAGCACACACTGCGAGAGGCTGTTTTACACTGGGGCTTTTCCAGGCAGAGAAATCTTGGATCAAGGATAGATCTCTTGAAAATCAACTGACCATATATATATATATATAAAGGTTTAGTTGTGGGCTCTAAATTCTGCTTTTCTGATCTATATGCCTATCTTTGCAGCAATGCTATAGGGCCTTGAAAATTATGGTTTTATAATAAGTTTTGAAATCAGGTAGTTACAAGTCTTCCAACTTTGCTCTCCTTTTTGAAAATTGTTTCATCTATTCTAGGTCCTTTAGGTTCTCATGTAAATTTTAGATCAGCTCATCAAACTCTAAAAAGAAAGGAAAATAAAAAGCCTGCTGGGATTCTGATAAGGATTATGAGTTTACAGATCAATTTAGGGAAAATTGCAATCTTGACAATACTGATTCCTCTTAATCTCTGAACATGGACTCTCTCTCCATTTATTTACATCTTTGGTTTTTCTTAGCAACGTTTTATAATTTTTAATATTCAAATCTTACACTGGTTTTGTTAAATTTATTCCTAAATATTTTGCTCTTTTTGATACCACTGTGAATGGAATTAATTTAATTTTGTTTTTTGCTTGTTCATTGCTACCTAGTATATACAAATACAATTGATTTTTGTATATGGATCATATAGCTTGTGACCTTGCTAAACTTACTTTGAAATGTTTTAACTTTATTGAGATATAATTCACATGCCACATATTTCAGCTATTTAAAGTATATAATTCAATGGTTTTTACTATATTCATGTAGTTATGAACCGTCATCACAATCAATTTTAGGACATTTTCATTACCCCAAAAGAAACCCCACAGCCAGTAGCAGTCACTCCTTATTTCCTCCAAAACCCTCCCCGGTTCTAATCTACTTTCTGTCCTTATAGATTCTGGTTATTTCACATAAATGGAATGACAGGATATGTGGTCTTCTGTGACTGGCTTCTTTCACTTAGTATAATGCTTTCAGTGTTGTAGCATGTATTAGTACTTAATTTCTTTTTATGGACAATTAATTCTCCATTGGATGGATATACCACATTTTATTCTTCCATTCATCAGTTGATAGATATTGAATTGTTTCCACTTCGTGCCCATTGTGAATAATGTTGCTGTGAACATAAACGCACAAATTTTTATATGGAGATGGGCTTTCATTTCTCATAGGTATGTAACTAGGAATGGAATTGCAGGATCATATGGTAAATACTTCATTTTATAAGAAATTTTCAGGGGCACCTGTTTGGCTTGGTCAGTAGAACATTTGACTCTTGAACTTGGGGTTGTAAGTTCAAGTCCCATGTTAGGTGCAGATATTACTTAAAAAAATAAAATCTTAAAAAAAATAAAGGGAAATTTCCAAATTATTTTCCAGAGTGGTTGCATCATTTTACATTCCCACCAACTGTGTACAAGTGATCCCATTTTTCCATACTCTTGTTAACATTTGGTGTTGTTAACTAGTTTTTATTTTAGGCACTTTGATAGGTGTATAGTAATATCTCACTGTTGTTTTAATCTGCACATTCCTAATAGCTAATTATGTTAAACATCTTTTCATGTCCTTTTCTGCCATCTGTATATCCTTTTTATGATATTATTTCTTTGTAATTTCTCTCTCCTTATTGAGAATTTTATTTATTGATTTGCTGTTGTCATACTTTAAAAAAATTATTTAAACATGTTTTCCTTTGGTTCTTTGAACACATTTATGATAGTTGCTTTGAAGATTTTGTCTGCTAAATCCAGCATCTAAGAACACCTGGAGACAGTTTCTATTGACTTTTTTTCCTAAATATGGGTCACACTTTCGTATTTCTTTTCATGTCTCATGATTTTGTTGAAGACTCAACATATTAAGTAATTTATTGTAGCAAGTCTAGATTCTGATTTCTTTTACCTATGAAGGTTGTTGTTGTTACTACTACTCCTTCCCTATGCCCCCTCCTTCCTTGGCTTAATAACTTGCCTCGGCTAAATCTGTGAAATCTGTCCACCCCTAAGTGTGCAGCCACTGATGTCTCAGCTCATTTTCTTTCTATTGCTTGTTTTTATGTTGAAACCTGCCTTCTAAGTGGTTACCTCTGTATCTGCATAGCTTATATGTCTCTCAATGATTAGGCAATGATTATGTTTAAAGCCACTAAAGGCTTCTGGATTCTGTTCATGTGTCTGTGTGTGGGAAGGATAGCACATTTAAAGTTCAGGACATTTTCAAGTCTGCTCTGGCTTTTACTTCTTATTGGGACTTATCATGTCTACTCTATGCATACAAGCAACCTCAGCTAACAATATGCTTGTTCCAACTACAAACACACCTCAGTCTATTAGAGCCAATGGCCCACCCGATACATCAAATGTCAAGAGAACCATTTCCACTGACAACACCAATGGCCATGGGCATCATCCACCACTCAAAAATGAGTAAGCTTCCTTCAATCTCAGCATCAAAACTGGCAGTCTCATGGCCTACCCACACTGGAAAAATCTCCACACCACCCAAGCCTAGGGAAGGGAGCAAGAAGAGTCTTAGGCAAGAACACCATAGACTCCTACTGTTCTTACTGAATTTCAGCAGTTTTTCAAACAACTCTTTCTCAGATTGTTGTATGTATTTTGGTTGATTTCAAGGGTACTGAAATGGTTTTGACAAGCCTTACAGTTGCTTTTTGGGTTAAAGATTTATTGATCCTTACTCAGTTATAGCTGGAAGCCCTGTTTTATTTACTTTTTGAGATATAACTTCATACAATAACGTGCAAAAATCTTAAGTATACACTCAATTAATTTCACATATGTATATACCTGCATAGCCAACCACCCCATTAAGATACAGAACATTTCCAGAGTCTCAGAGGGCTTCCTTAATGGCTCTGGTCATGATCCCAGGGTCATGGAATCAAGCCCTGCATTGGGCTCAATGCTGAGCATGGAGCCTGCTTAAGAGTCTCTCTCTGCCCCTCTCCCCAACTTGCGTGCTCTCTCTCTAAAATAAAAAAAAAAATTAAAAATAAATTTTAAAAAAGTCATCATTGTGACATAGCAGTAGTTCGTTCATTTTCATTGCTGTGTAGTATTCCATTGGGTGCCTATCTCATAATTTATCTAATCTATTATTGATGGACATTTGAGTTGTTTATGAATCTTCACCAGATTTGTCCTTATACTTGGTTTTTGGTGACAAATGCACTCATTTCTTTCGGTTAAATACCCAGGAGTGGACTTGCGTATTGATACAGTATGTGTATGTTTAATTTAAAAGATACCAGGGGTGCCTGCATGGCTCAGTTGGGTTATGTGCCCAACTTTAGCTCAGGTCATTATCTCATGGCTTGTGAGTTTGAGCCCTGCATGGGGCTCTGTGCTGACAGCTGAGAGCCTGGAGCCTGGTCCGGATTCTGTGTTTCCCTCTCTCTGCTCCTCCTCTGCTCATTCTCTCTCTCTCTCTCTCAAAAATAAAAGTAAAATTAAAAAATAAGAAATTGTACAACTCAACACCAAAAAACCTCAAACAATCTGATTAAAAAATGGGCAGAGGATATGAAATAGACATTTTCCAAAGAAGACCTGCAGATGGCCAACAGATATGAAAAGAAGCTCAACATCACTAATCATCAGGGAAATGCAAATCAAAACCACATTGAGATTATCACCTTACATCTGTCAGAATGGCTTTTATTAAAAAGACAAGAAATAACAAGTGTTGACAAGGATGCAGAGAAAAGGGAACCCTTGTGCGCTGTTGGTAGGAATGGAAAATGGAAAAACAGTGTGGAGCTTCCTCAAAAAATTAGTAATAGAACTACCATACAACCCAGCAATTCCACCTCTGGGTATTTCTCCAAAGAAAACAAAATACTAATATATTTATTTATATTTTAAAAATATATGCACCCTTATGTTCATTGCAGTTATTTACAATGAAATAAGGAAACAACTAAGTATCCATCAATAGATGAATGGGTAAAGAAAATGTGGTATACACAGGCAATGGAGTATTACTCAGACATAAAAAAGAATGAAATCTTGGCATTTGCAATGACATGGGTGAACTAACCTAGCAGGTATTATGGTAAGTGAAATAAGTCAGAGAAAGACTAATACCTTATGATTTCACTTATATGTGGAATCTAAGAAACAAAACAAACAAAACAGAAACAAACGCATAAATTAAATGCAGAAAACAAACTGGTGGTGGCCAGAGGGGAGAGTGGGGGGAGGGGGGTGAAATAAGTGCCAAGGATTAAGAGGTACGAACTTCCAGTTACAAAAATATATAGGTCACAGGGATGTAGTCAATAATCTATATTGACTACAGCAGAGGGAATATAATCAATAATCTGTAATTCCTTTGTATAGTGACAGAAAGTAACTAGACTTATTGTTATGATCATTTCATAATGTATATGAACACTGAATCACTATGTTGCATATGTGAAACTAATGTAATATTGTATGTCAACTATACTACCCTTAAAAAGAAGACATTGAAATATCTTTTTCTTATTGATTTATAAGATTCTGGTAGCAAGGTATTTTCTTCCTGTTTTACTAACTGACAGAACAAGTTGGGGGGGGTAACCAAAGATACTGAAGAACAACACAATTAAAAAACTTAACTGACAAATATAGAATCCTACAACCAACAACTGCAAAATATACATCCTTCAAAAGTGTTATAAAATCTTATCAAAACTGAACATATGCTAGGGGCACCTGGCTGGCTCAGTCAGTTGAGCATGTGACTCTTGATCCCGGGGTTGTGAGTTCAAGCCCCACGCTGGACACAGAGCTTACTTAAAAATATATACATATGCATATACATACAAAAAACAGATTTATTTTTTAAAAATTTAACCATATGCTAGGCTATAAAGTATCAACAAACTTCCAAGATTTGAAATCACAGAGTATATCCTCTGAATACAATGGATTAAACTAAAAATCAATGGCAAAGATACTAAAATATATTCAAGTGATTTTAATACATATCCAAGTGTCTTGAAATTAATGAATTCACTTCTAAATAACTTAAGCGTCAAAAAAAAAGACACAATAAAGGTGGGTGAGATGGGTGAAGGTGGTCAAAAGGTACAAACTTCCAGGGGTGCCTGGGTGGCTCAGTCGGTTGAGCGTCTGACTTCAGCTCAGGTCACGATCTCATGGTCTGTGAGTTCGAGCCCCACATAGGGCTCTGTGCTGATGGCTCGGAGCCTGGAGCCTGATTCGGATTCTGTGTCCCTCTCTTGCTCTGTTCCTCCCCCGTTCATGCTCTGTCTCTGTCTCTCTCTCTCTCAAGAATAAATAAAACATTAAAAAAAAAAAAATATATATATATATATATATTTTAATAAGAAAGGTACAAACTTCCAGTTATAAAATAAGTAAGTCCTAGGTATGTGATACACAATATGGTGACTATAGTTAACAATATTGTATTGTGCATTTGAAAGTTGCTAAGAGAGTAGATCTTAAGTTTTCATCACAAGAAGAAAGAAAAAAATTGTTAAGTATGCATAGTGATGGATGTTAACTAAACTTATTTTGGTAATTACTTTGTTATACGCACATATATAAATTTTACATGTATATGTATGTATTTATATGTATAAATATACAAATATAAAATCACTATGCTGTATACCTAAAATACAATGTTATATGTGAATTATATCTCAACTAAAAAATTTAAAAATTAAATCACAATGAAAAGAAAAACATATCTTAAACTGAATAACAATAAAAATATATCACATCAAAACTTGGGGATACAAGATGAACTAACAAATGGATACCAAGATACAGAAATGGGTAGATAACTAATAAAGCAAGTATAGGAAAATGTTCATAGTAGAATCTAGGTAATGAGTAAAATCTAGGCGTTCTCATAAAATCTCTCAACTGTGCTGTAGGCTTAAAATTTTTCATAATAAAATGTTGAAAAAAACCTTGAAATATAGGCAAAGATAGGCTTGGGGAAATTTGTAGTTATTAGTACACAGCTTAGAAAAGAAATAATAATCTATCTCAAAAGGTCAGAAAAAAACATATTAAGCCTAAAGAAAGTATAAAGAAAAGGGGCACGTGGATGGCTCAATCAGTTAAGCAACCAACTCTTGATTTCAGCCCACATCATGATCCCGTGGTTTGTGAGATCGAGGCCACAGAGCCCCACATCAGGCTTCACGCTGACAGTGTGGAGTCTGCTTGGGATTCTCTTTCTCCCTCTCTCTCTGCCCCTCCCATGCTCATGCTCACTCTCTCTCAAAATAAGTAAACTTAAAAAGTATGAAGAAGAGAATGAAGATGACAGCAGATATCAATAAAAGAGAAAACAAATGTACAATAAAAAAAATCAACAAAGACAAAAAGTTGGTTCTTTGAAAAGTCCAATTAAATTACTACTTCTATTTTTTAAATCAATTTATTTCAGAGAGAGAGAGAGAGGGAGAATGCACGCATGCGTGTGCATGAGTGGGGGAGAGGCAGAGAGGGAGGGAGAGAGAGAATCCCAAGGAAGTTCCTTGCTCTGCGCTGAGCCCAACATGAGGCTGGATTTCACAGAGAGCAAAATCATGACCTGAGCCAAAATCAAGAGTTAGAGGCTTGACCGACTGAAACCACCCAAGTGCCCCAAAATTAGTAACTTCTATAAGACTGATAAAAAATAATAGAAAATGCTAACTTGATATCAGGAATGATGAAGAGGGAACTCACTACAAATCCTAAAACATGAAAAAGAAAGGAGTATGTTTATTATGAAGTTTATGCCAATAAATCTGAAAATTTAGATTCAATTGGTAAATCATCTGAAAAAAAAATTTCTATTCCACCCAAGAAGAAACAGAAAATTTGAACAAGCCTAAATCCACTTAAAAATTTTAATATATACATATAATTTAAGATACTACCACCTTTTGTGAATGTCCCTGGCCAATCTTTATATCTCTCTCAGCAATTCAATAAATATCTACTGAGTGCCCTACTATGTGCTATAGAGAGTGCTGGGTATACAACTGCAAACAAAATGTATATGATCACTGCTCTCATATTGGTGACAGGGTAACAGAGACAAAAAAATAAATGAGCAAGTGAAAATATTATAAATTGTGGTGAGTCCTTTGAAAGAAAAACAAAAAGATTACAAATAATAACAGGCCTCTCTCAGGAGGTGATATTTCATCCGAAACCTTAAAAAGGGGGCCTTAAGTAATCACTGAGAGAGTAAGAGAGAATCCAGGCAAAAGGACAAGTATGTATGGCCCTGAGATAGGAAAGACTGGAACACCAGGGGAACTGAAAGGCCAGTATGACTGAAGCACTGTCAACACCTGGAAGCTGACAGAAGTCAGATTATTCAGGGCCTCAGGAGCCAAGGTAAGAATTTAGTATCTTGGGGCACCTGGGTGGCTCAGCTGGTTAAGTGTCTCACTCTTGGTTTAGGCTCAAGTCATGATTTCATGGTTCTTGAGTTCAAGCCCCGCAATGGTCAGTATGGGGCCTGCTTGGGATTCTCTCTCTCTCCCCCTCTCTCTCTCTGCCTCTCCCCTGCTCTCTCACTCACACACTCTCTCTCAAAATAAATTTTAAAAACTTTAAAAAAAGATTTTAGTGTCTTATGCTAAGTGTGACAGGAAATCAGGGGGCAGAAAATCCAGTTGAGTGACCATTCTATTAATCCAAACAAGAGTTGACAGACTAAGGCTAAAGTGATGGCAAGTGAATGTACTGAAGTAAATATTGGAGACAGAATCAACAGAACTGAAGTATGATTTCCCAGGTTTCTGACTTAAGCAGAGTGGCCAGAGGTGATATTTATAAGAGGTGGAAGACTATGGAAGGATCAATTTAGAGAGGATAGGGAGAAATCAAAAGTTCAGGTCTAGAGGCAGTTGGCTGGCTTAATCCACAGAGCATGCAACTCTTGATCTCAGGGTCATGAATTCAAGCCACAGGCTGGACGAAGAGGTTATTAAAAAAAAAAAAAAAAAGGAGTTTGGGTCTATAGGACATTCAAACGAAGATTTCACATAAATAGCCGAACATAGCAAGTGGGATCAAAAGATAGGTATGGGATGGATATCATAAATAATGGGAGTTATTGGCATACAAACAGTAGCAAAGGGATGAGATTACGTAGAAAGAAAATGTATACCAAGTAAAAGGACTAGAAGGTCCAAGACCAAGCAGGACTAAATGCTGGAAGTAACAGGAAAAAGAAGAGCTTGCAAAGGAGATTAAAAAGAGTACCAGGGACACAGGAGGAAAGACAAGAAAGCACAGTTTTCAGCAGGAAAGAGAAGGCTGTGTTTCAAGGAAAAAAGTAGGTACCTGTATAAAGCTACTGAGAGGACTAAAAGGATGAGAACTGAGAAGGACCCAATGAATTTAGCAATACAATAGTCACTGGTGATTTTTAATGCAAGCAGTTTCAGTAGCATGATAGGGCAGAGTACACACTAGTACAGGTTGGAAGACAGAATGAGAGAAGAGGAAGAAAGAACCCTTCCGAAGATCTTGGCCATGATGTGGGGCAGAGAATTAGGGGAGTAGTCCAAAGGGAGCATGGCTATCAAAGAAGGATTTTATAAAGATGGGAGTCATCTGAGCATGTCCGGATGCCAACATGAGTGATTTAGTAGATAAGGGGATATTTAAAATGTAAAGAAGATGGGGCGCCTGGGTGGCGCAGTCGGTTAAGCGTCCGACTTCAGCCAGGTCACGATCTCACGGTCCGTGAGTTCGAGCCCCGCGTCAGGCTCTGGGCTGATGGCTCAGAGCCTGGAGCCTGTTTCTGATTCTGTGTCTCCCTCTCTCTCTGCCCCTCCCCCGTTCATGCTCTGTCTCTCTCTGTCCCAAAAATAAATAAACGTTGAAAAAAAAAAATGTAAAGAAGAGGATCACTAAAGGAAGGAGGATCTTGAGAAGTCCTTAAAACAAGAAGGAAAAATGAAAACATGAGTATAGATACAAGTAAATTTGAAATTAGATGTTGGAAGGAAGAATTTCTGGTGTGATAGTTTCTATTTTCTCAATGAAATATGAGGCAAAGTTATAAAATTCAAAGTGTGTCTAGAAGGGACAGGAGCTAGGGATGGGTTTAATGACAATGGAGAAAGAACACAATTGTTGTTGTGAAAAATGAAAGGCCAAATAACCAGAAGAGAAAAACAAAATAGGAGAAAGAAGAAAAGTTTCACAGCACAGGCAGCATTTGAGAAGGACCTTACAAAGTGATGACCCAAAAGGATGAATGGAATTCCAAAAGTCAGGGGAAGGGCATTCCAGTAAGAAAACACAGCAGAGGAGGACAAGAGAGAAATCCTATTATCCTCTCAAGTAGCTGTTCTTTTTTCTTCCTTGCCATCAACTTCTTAAAAGGGTACACAGTGTTGACATTGCTGTTCCTTCATTTACTACTACTTAATCTCTGGACATCTACTAAAGCTGTTCACCCCAAGAGCCTCCTATGCACGAACTTCAGTGCTTTTTCTTTTTTTTTTTTTTTAAATGTTTGTTTATTTTGAGAGAGAGAGAGACAGAGTGTGTGTGTGTGCACGTGTGTGCGTGTATGGGTGCAGGCACAACCTGGGAAGGGGCAGAGAGGGGAAGAGAGAAAATCCCAAGCAGGCTCCATGCTTCAGCGCAGAGCCCAATGCAGGGCTCGATCTCACAAACCAAAATCAAGAGTCAAAAAAACCTGAGCCAAAATCAAGAGTCGGATGCTTAACCGACTAAGCCACCAAGACGCCCCCAGTGTTGTTTCTCAATCTGACATTTCTTTTCAACACTGTATGTTACATCTTCCACCTTAAAATTATCCTTTCCTTCTTTTTTTTGCTTTTTTTTTTTGGTGCTCCTTCTACCTTCCTGATCATTTCCTGTCTCCCTTTTTCACCCTTCCTTCCATCTAAAGGTAGACATTTCCATAAGACACACTTCCCTTCTACTTATATACTCTCCCTCATAATAATCTAATCTACTTGCACAACTTTAATTTCAATGCAACAAACATTTATTAAGCATGTATTATATGCCAGGCATTGTTCTAAACGCTAGAAAAGTGGTTCTCAGCTCAGGTTTCATATCAGATTCACGTGGAAAGTACTAGCATGAAGACTGCTGGGTTCCATAACCAGAAACTGTAATTTAAGCAGTCTGACACACAGTTTAGGGATGCATAGTTTTTTATTTATTTTTCAATATATGAAATTTATTGTCAAATTGGTTTCCATACAACACCCAGTGCTCATCCCAAAAGGTGCCCTCCTCAATACCCATCACCCACCCTCCCCTCCCTCCCACCCCCCATCAACCCTCAGTTTGTTCTCAGTTTTTAAGAGTCTCTTATGCTTTGGCTCTCTCCCACTCTAACCTCTTTTTTTTTTTTTCTTCCCCTCCCCCATGGGTTTCTGTTAAGTTTCTCAGGATCCACATAAGAGTGAAAACATATGGTATCTGTCTTTCTCTGTATGGCTTATTTCACTTAGCATAACACTCTCTAGTTCCATCCACGTTGGTACAAAGGGCCATATTTCATTCTTTCTCATTGCCATGTAGTACTCCATTGTGTATATAAACCACAATTTCTTTATCCATTCATCAGTTGATGGATATTTAGGTTCTTTCATAATTTGGCTATTGTTGAGAGTGCTGCTATAAACATTGGGGTACAAGTGCCCCTATGCATCAGTACTCCTGTAAGGGATTGCATAGTTTCTGAAAGTTCCACAGATGATTCTGTTGTTGCACAGCCAAATCTAAATACTGTTTTCCATGTTATATGTGTCTCAGCATGACAGACAAGATGCTTAATGATCTCACCTTTATCTTACCAGCCTCTTCCTCCACGACACTAAACACCCTGTCTCCCTCACATTTCAATAATACTCAATGACTTATAATTGCCTGAACATGCTAGGTGTCTCAGTCTGGTATCTTTGTACATGCTGTCAACCCCACCATCACTGGTGTTCCTGCTATATACTTATCTCTGTTGCTTGTCTGTTTTCTGTTTATTTCTTCAAAACTGAGTTTAAACAAATCTGAAATATTACTGACACCTTACAGATCTCAACAAGCCCAGCATAATAATGATTAAAGCTCTTGTATTAGAAATAATGTTAACTTGGCACAATGTTTGGCTAGCCACTAATATATCCTATTGGTAAAAAGGACTCACTAAAGTAATGCTATAAGATGATCAGTTTACCTTTTAGAAAGATCCCAATGGCCATGTGGAGCTTATACTGAAAGGGGAAAGAGGCTGGAGAAGAACTAAAATATTCTTGCCAAATCCAAATAAAATATAAAAGCAAGAACAATAGCAGTAGCAAAGGAAAGAAAGGAATGGATTCAAGAATTATTTGGGTATACTGGGGCACCTGGGTGGCTAAGTCAGTTAAGCATCTGACTTCAGCTCAGGTCATGATCTCAGGCTTGTGGGTTCAAGTCCTGCATCGGACTCTGTGCTGACAGCTCAGAGCCTGGAGCCTGCTTCGGATTCTGTGTCTCCCTCTCTCTTGGCCCCTCCCCTGCTCGTGCTCTCTCTCTTTCTATCTCTTTCAAAAATAAACATTTTTTAAAAATTTAAGAATTATTGGGGTATAGCATCAATAAGAATACCTAACTAGGTGTTAGGGGTAGGGGTAGAGGGGTAGAGGAGAGAGGAATCTCATAGAACACCCATATTTCTAGCTTAGAAGACCAGAGAAATGGGAATACCATTAATTAAGTTAGATCAAGAGAGAGGTTGTGACCTATGAGAAGAGGGCTAAAGCCAGGAAGCTTTGTAGAAAATTAACAATTAAGAGGCATGTGGAAAAAGCCAAGCCTACTCAAGCACCTGACAGGGTAGAGTCAGAAAGGAGAATTGGGAGAGAATGTTACTAAAATATAAGGTGTAGTTTCAAGAATGAGTGAAAAGTCAACAGTGTCAAATTTTGCTCATCAGGAGGTCACTGGTAAGTTTTCTAAGTGTAGTTTCAGAGAAGTGGTAGAAGCAAAAGCCAACTGCAATAGATTGAAGAGTGAATGGAACTACCGGTCGACAGTAGCAGATGGAACATTTGTTTATTTCTATTCTCTACCAAAAATCACACGAAAATGACAACAAAATAATAAAAGAAACATAAAGACATAAGAACAAAGAAAACGAAAGAGGAGGACCTAACAGATACAGACGTCAAAAAATTTTGGGAAATAGAAAATGGATGGTCAAGAAGTAACTCAGAAACCAAAGAGCCTATGGTATGGAAAGCGTCTTAGAAACAAGCATGATTCTATGGGAATGCAAGCTGGTGCGGCCACTCTGGAAAACAGTATGGAGGTTCCTCAAAAAACTAAAAATAGAACTACCCTACGACCCAGCAATTGCACCACTAGGTATTTACCCAAGGGATACTGGTATGCTGTTTCAAAGGGACACACGCACCCCAATGTTTATAGCAGCACTATCAACAATAGCCAAAGTATGGAAAGAGCCCAAATGTCCATCGATGGATGAATGGATACAGAAGATGTAGTATAAATACACAATGGAGTATTACTCACCAATCAAAAAGAATGAAATCTTGCCATTTGCAACTACTTGGATGGAACTAGACGGTATTATGCTAAGTGAAATTAGTCAATCAGAGAAAGACAAATATGACTTCACTCATATGAGGACTTTAAGAGACAAAACAGATGAACATAAGGGAAGGGAAACAAAAATAATATAAAAACAGGGAGGGGGACAAAACAGAAGAGACTCATAAATATGGAGAACAAACTGAGGGTTACTGGAGGGGGTGTGGGAGGGGGGGATGGGCTAAATGGGTAAGGGGCACTAAGGAATCTACTCCTGAAATCATTGTTGCACTATATGCTAACTAATTTGGATGTAAATTAAAAAATAAATTAAATTAAAAATTAGAAAAAAAAGAAACAAGCATGATTCTATGTTAGCACTCTGGAAAAACTCAGGAATTAGAATTGTCCAGTATATCTCTATTAGCAAGGGTGGAGACAGAGCTGAAAACCAAATAAAATCTATAGTTTACTTAAAAGTACTATACCAATGTTAACTACTTAATTTTAATAAAAATAGGGTTGCTAGAAAAAATACAAGATGCCCATTTAAATTTTCCATTTCAGGCAAACACAAGTAATTTTTTATATAAGTATGTCTAATGCAGTATTTGCAGTATTTAATTTTTATATGAAAAATTATTGTTTACCTGAAATTCAAAATTAACTGGGCAACACGTATTTTTATTTGCTACATCTGACAACTCTAGATAAATGTACTATGGTTATGAAAAATATTAATAGTAGGGGAAGGTAAGTGAAGGACACACAAGAATTCTCTGCTGTTTTTGTAACTCTTCTGTAAATCAAAAATTATTTCAAAATAAAAAGCTAAAAAAAATTAAGCTAAAAGATTTTTAGTGACATGAGAAAATGTTGTTCTATGGAAAAAAGCAAAAAATAGAGCCGTGCATTAAGATATAATCTACTTAAGTATTTTTTAAAGAAATTTATCCTTAAGGGGTAAAATTCACAAAAAGAAATATTAAATACTGACAGAAATTATCACTGGACAATCATATTCTGGATTCTTTCTATTTCTTCATACTTTTTGGATTTCTAACTTTTTTATAATAAGCATATATCTAATAATTTTAAAGTTTTAAGTAGTAAATGCAAACTTCATTTGTAAATTTATGTTCACAGGAAGGAGGGGGAAAATGTATGCATTACACTAGAAGTGATAAAAATAATAAACACTGCCAAGTGGCTGTCCTGAGCCCTACTTACAAATATTCATAATTTCATTTCTACAGTTAGCTACATTTATGGAATAAAGTCTGGAGATTATAATACATACAAAGACAGTTCCTGTTTTCTGAATGGAAAGAGTGGGTGGGAAATAGAGCAAACTATTGCCTTCAGAAAGAGTACCAAGTTGCAGATCTCATAATGACCTTCTCTGTCTACTCACTTCTGAGGCACCATGGCAACTGGGAACCTCAGAATATCAAGGAAGGAACATTGAGAGTAAAGGGTTTGGAAAATGCTGGGGGCAGGGAGAAAGCTCAGGGAAGCTGAATGAGAAATGCTAAGAAAGCCAAACATAACACTCTCACAGGCCCATCTACAAATTTCCTTATTTTTGATGTTAAAGCTTGAGACAGCTGAGCCAAAGATAGGAAGGAAAAGTGAAATTTCCTGCCCTCTCAATAATGGTTATTCTCAACATCTAAATTATAATATTGATAGTATATGTGTACTATAATTAAAGTCTTTCAATCTAAATATCCAAGTTTTAAACCCAACATGCAAAAGCCTTAAAAAGGTTTTTCTAGTCAAAATTTTATTTTACAAAAGGACTCTTTCATAATAAATAATACATAGTATGGAACATTTTACTTTTCCAAAAGCTTCTGCAGATACTATTTAATTTTACCTCCATTACTAGATTTAAGTGAAATCACTTCAAACTCAAGAGTTTATTTTTTTATTATATTTTATTTTTTTCAATCTCAGGAGTTTCAAGTGAGAGACTAATAGGAAAGAGAATCTCTTTCCAGGTCAAATACAAACATATACCCCTAAAACTTAAAAGTTCTGTCCTTAATAGCTTTTGATCAAATCACACCGTATTTTATAATGTCCACTTTCATTTTGATTATAAAATTCATTAAAATATTAGTGCAACAAACAATTGTTTTGCTACAAGTGCTATAGCTATAAAAAGTATAGAGTAGCAAATTATCCTTTGTTTTTCCTTCCATTTCTCTCTATACCACCAAACTATTACCAGTAGCCATATACCTTCATGATTTGCTAAGGTCATTTTAAACAAGTCACTAGACACTGTCACACAAAAAAAAAGTGGGGTGGAGGGGATATGAAAGTTTAAGAAATTTAAGAGATACAATACACAGCGTGTGGTCTTGGATTGAATATGAGTTTGGATTAACCAGCATTTTGGAGTCAACTGCACAAACTTGAATTTGGTATGTATGTATAGTAAATGAAATGAAAATTTACTGAAATAGAAAAGCAGGAATTCTGGGGGCACCTGGGTGGCTCAGTCGGTTAAACATCAGACTTCGGTTCAGGTCATGATGTTGTGGTTCATGGGTTTGAGCCCCACATTGGGCTCTGTACTGACACCTCCAAGCCTGGAGCCTGCTTTGGATTCTGTGTCCCCTAGTCTCTTCTGCCCCTCCCCCGCTCACACTCTGTCTCTCAAAAATAAAAATTTTAAATTTAAAAACATTTAGGGGCGCCTGGGTGGCGCAGTCGGTTGAGCGTCCGACTTCAGCCAGGTCACGATCTCGCGGTCCGTGAGTTCGAGCCCCGCGTCAGGCTCTGGGCTGATGGCTCGGAGCCTGGAGCCTGTTTCCGATTCTGTGTCTCCCTCTCTCTCTGCCCCTCCCCCGTTCATGCTCTGTCTCTCTCTGTCCCAAAAATAAATAAACGTTGAAATTTAAAAACATTTAAAAAAAAAAAAGAAGAAAAGTGGGAATACATACATCCCATACAGCTCTAGGATAATTTTTTTTAATTCCAGTATAACTAATGTATAGTATTATATTAGTTTCAGGAGTATAATTCTCAACAATTCTATACATTCTATACATCTATAAAACTCAACAATTTTATACATTACTCAGTGCTCATCACGGTAAGTGTGCTCTTAATCCCCTTCACCTATTTCATCCAACCCTCCACCCACCTCCCTCTTTGGTGTTTTTTTAGAAGTCTATCACCAGGAGGGGCACCTGAGTGGCTCAGTCGATTGAGTGTCCGACTTCGGCTCAGGTCATGGTCTCTCAGTCTGTGAGTTCAAGTCTCGCATCAGGCTCTGTGCTGACAGCTCAGAGCCTGGAGCTTGCTTCGGATTCTGTGTCTCCCTCTCTCTCTGCCTCTCCCCTACTTGTGCTCTGTCTCTCTCTCTCTCAAAAATAAATAAACATTAAAAAAAATTTTTTTTAAGTCTTAATCCCCAACACAGTATTTTATCCGTTTGCATTCTAGTATCATTGGACAAACTTTACAGATTATTTCTAATTACAAAACAGCTTCAAAACTCTCCACAGAGATTCTTCTGAATAATCGAAAACACCTCATCCTCAATCACATAACTGAATTCTAAATTTTCTAAGATATTGACAAAGTACTTTCTAGACCAGAAAGGAGACAGTAATGCAACTTACCTTCAAGGAGCCTTTTCTGAGTGAACTTAATCTCTCTCGCCTACCAAAGCAGCAACCACTGTCTTAAACCCAGCAATAGAACATCATATGATGGATTTATATACACACAAATAACAGCAATTACAGACTGTTCTCAAATGGAGTCACCAACAACATGCTTGCCAAGCACAAAATGTTGGATGTTTGATTCTTTGGGCATTTAAAAAGTTTAAGGGAGGGGCGCCTGGGTGGCACAGTCGGTTAAGCGTCCGACTTCAGCCAGGTCACGATCTCGCGGTCCGTGAGTTCGAGCCCCGCGTCAGGCTCTGGGCTGATGGCTCAGAGCCTGGAGCCTGTTTCCGATTCTGTGTCTCCCCCTCTCTCTGCCCCTCCCCCGTTCATGCTCTGTCTCTCTCTGTCAAAAATAAATAAACATTGAAAAAAAAAATTAAAAAAAAAAAAGTTTAAGGGAAAACTGAGATGGAGTTTCAAACACTGTAACATGAATTACAGGATAAAAAAGGTTTAAAGAAATCACACTACCCTAAGAGCGATCCAGTTGCGGAGCTCACCTGTTTCCAACTGGACTTCAACCAGGAATTCAGTATACTAGTTGACAAAATTGATTACAATCTTTGGTTGATAGCATGACTGTGGGGTGATCTGGATTTATTTACACTGCAATGCAAATATTCAGAACAATCTGAACTCAAGTGGCATCCCATGAGGAACAGACATCAATATCCACGCAACTAGATAATTCTATTATATGCCACTAAATCATACATAAGTTATCAAAATTAAGACACCCACATTCAGTCTTCAATGGTCTTTCTTCTCAAATATTCAATTAAATATTAATAATAAGGTTCAGAAATAAATCAACCTAGCTGATACGTCAATCCCTAACTGATCTTCTTTAAAAATAAAAAGCCAGGGCACCTGGGTGGCTTAGTCGGTTAAGCATCCAACTCTTGATTTTAGCTCAGGTCATGATCTCATGGTGGTGAGATTGAGCCCTGTGTTGGGTTCTGTGCTGTTGCGTGGAGCCTGCTTGAGATTCTCTCTCCCCCTTCTCTGTGCCCCTCCCCCGCCCACACTGGCTCTAAATTAATTAATTAATAAAGCCAAACAACAGTTGTTTACAATAAGACATATATTCCCATCAGGCTGTAACTTTCTTAGGGTATTATTTTCAAATGTTTGGGTCATAAAGCTTAGAAAGTGATCCATCTACTCTTTCAGTGCTGCTCTAGAAAATATGTGATGCAAGTCATCTCCATCTCTGGAAAAGTCTATTCTGTATTAATACCTATCCACTACACCCATTAGACTTCTCAGTTAGCATCAAAAAAACCAAGCCCTAAACTTGAGAGGCCCTCTCTCATCCTATACTATGACAGTCACATTACTTGGTTTTAGATGACCTCTAGTAAACACCTCTTAGGAATGTACCTGCCCCTTTAATCTACATGGCCTGGAAAGGATTAGATTATTCATGCAGGAAGCTAATCCTAAACTCAACCAGTCTCTAACTCTGGGTTCAAAGAGTGAAAAAGAGTTTTTGAACCAATACCTTCATGTTCATGGATGAGGAAAATGAGTCCAAAGAGGTAACATGTATTCTCTGTGGTCACATACCTAATTGGTGGCAGATACAAGAACAAAGTTCTCTCTAAAATCAAGTGAATTTGACTCAATTTAAATTAACCCCAAGGACACCATATCTTCAAATGACTTACAAAATGTATCAATGGAAAAGCTGTGTTCTATTTTGGAACATTAGCTAGCTGAGAAGCAAGTGGGAACTGGCACTGTCTCCTTCCCAGGCTGCTGATCACACTTCAATCCACAGCTCCTCCACGAGCTATGGGCATGAGTTTTGCAACAGTAGGGCATGCAAAAAAATTTCCAGGCACTCATACCACTGACCACACAGTCTTTGTGATAAGAGCCATCAACTTTGGGAATGACTTGGCAACTGCAAGCTGCGTTGCAAATCATTGGCTGAGTTTCCTATAATGGTATTTATCTTACCATTGCCAAATTCACAATTTCCTAATCCAACGAATGGATATTCTGTTTCACATGGTCTCAAATTGGACAAATTTCTCAAGGTGCTATGTGGCTTTAAGGATTTAGATTTAACCCAGTCTTTCTCAACAGGAGCATTATGACATTTTGAGGACAATTCTTGGCTATGTGAGATTATCCAGTACATTAAAGAAGGCTTAGAATCATTGGTCCTCTGACCTTTAAATGCAAGGGTACAGTAGTAGTCCTCCCCCTTATCTGTGGTTTCATGTTCCAAGGTTTTAGTTATCCACAGTCAACCACCAACCGGAAGCAGATGATCCTTCTTCTGACAATATTGTGAGAAGGTAAACAGTAGCCTAAAGTTATGTCACAATGCCTATATCATTCACCTCACTTTAGCTCATCATGTAGACATTTTATCATCTCACACCATCAAAAGAAGTGTGAGTACAGTACAATATATTTTGAGAGAAAGAAACCACATTCACATAACTTTTATTACAGAATATTGTTATAACTATTCTTAGTTATTACTGTTCATCTTTTACTGTGGCTAATTTATAAATTAAATTTTATCATAAGTACGTATGTATGAAAAAACATAGTATGTGTAGGGTTCAGTACTATCTGTGGTTTCAGGCATCCACTAGGGGTCTTGGAAGGTATCTCCTGTAGATGAGGAGAACTACTGTAGTCCCACCAGTTACAACCCCCACACATTTACAAATGACCTTGAAGGGTAAGATACCACCACCAGTGTTAGCCTTTAGGTCAACCATTAATTGAACTATAAAGTAATAAAAAATGTTTACATAAAGACTTGACCTCCACCACCCCCCCAAAAAAACCTCAACCCCTCTTGTCTGCCACTAAATACAGCACTCTATTCCTCTTTTTAGCCCAGAGATTAGATAAAATCCATTGTTCATCAATTCCTTCAAAACCAACTTTGTCTGAACTAGCTATATAATTAAGACACTTTTATTGTCAGGGAAGTAGAGTAGAAAAGTTACTGAAATGCAATCAGAACACCCGACACTGAATTCCAGTTTTCTGGCTATTCACGCTTAGGCAAGTTATTTCCCCTCTTTAGGCCTCAGCTCTCTCATCTATTTAAATAAAAGGCATTAGGCTACATTATGTCTCTGGTTCATTTGCAATTCTAGGAATCCATGACATAAAACACAATTAACTTACTTAACTCTTTTCTTTTGACCTCCATATAGCTAAATGGGGGTGACCACTGACACTTAGTACCTCATCATCTTTCAGAAGCAAGGACCCTAAAGTCCCAGGAAACTAAGGCAGGACAGTCATATTCAGCCAGACCCAGTATGGGATTTTACTACACAGCCTATATCTCTAGTATATAAAAAGGGGCTTAATTATTTTAAGATCCATTAATATAAGCACCAAGATTTACTAACAGCAATAGTCACCCTAATGTTTATCTGGGCTAGACCTATAATCTCAACCCTAGCTGTACATTAGAATCACTTGGATAGCTTTAAAAAAAAATGCCCCAGCTCCAAACCAAGCCAATATCAAATGAATCAGAATCTCTGGAGCTCTGGAGATGGGGCTCCTTTCTTAAGGCTCCACAAAGTGACTCTGATGTACAGTGAAAACCAAGAACCACTAATCCAGGCCCTTTAATCTAAGAAATGCAAAGCAAATGACCCAAGGGTAGTATATCACATACTGGTTGTATAATCAAACATCAATAAATAAGAATAATCCTATGTTACTACTTACTGACATTCTCAATCACATATAGAGAATTCCATTTCTATCGAAAAAGGAGAAGTCTATAACAACCCTTTGTATTGTTACTGAGGACTGGCCCTGCCAGAAATGGAATATACCTTTCTGACATGAAAGCAGTTCAAAGAAAAATCACTACAAACTTGCCCAACCCTGCAAAAGTCTTATCAGCCATTAAAATAGTTACAACTACAATGTTAGTCAAAGTAGTACAGAAGCCAAAATTTCTCAACCTAACTCTCACTTACTAGATGTCACTAAAAGACCCGGTATATAGACAGAACAGGAAACAGTTGAGAGGAACATTTAGGAAAAGACACTTTGAAAGCCTCCACTCCAGGCAAAATGCATTGTTTCCATTTCTTCATCAAAGCTTTAAGTCCAATGATACAGGAAAAGGTGGAGCAATCTTGGCTAAAATTATTCTTGCCCTTTCCAGAACAAAATCAGTGAAACCAACAGGTCAATAAGGTCAAGTAAAATTTCGGTCTTACCTCATGTGCAAGGCCAAGCCATCCTGTAGGCTGGAAATCCCCAAATCAGAGAGCGTATCTGAGCCAACAGAAGCTGGTGACAGAGAGCCTTCCTTCTCCTCCAGTAGGTCCAGCTTCACCAGGTTGCTGATTTCATCCTCTGAGTTATCTTCAGATACAGAACCAATTATGAACCGAGAGTGCTGGTTCAGCTCCAGAGGTTTGGCCAAGGGGGATGGTTCATCCATTTTTCCTTCAAAATGAGCTCTCAGAGCTATGAAGAAAATGAGTGAGAAAAGCAGGTTATGGATAATAACCTGAGGATAGCCACAGGTTATTCCTAATATACTATGGCTGGCACTTGAAAGCAGGGTAGCGTCTGAGCACTAGTTTCTTTGGCTATTCTATTTCAGGGCCTTGGTTTTCTACAAGGGAGGAAAATCCAGATGTAACTATGCCTAAAAAATTAAAATTAGCTCCCTCTTCCTTAAAGAAATCTCTTTTAAAACTATAAGCCATTCCCAATCTCTTTATCAATTTGGTAATGCCCAAGAGATAATTATGAACAGTGGAGAAACCTCTGCAGTAGATGAAAGCTGCTTGTAATACTGTGATTTCGGTTGTCAGTACCGGGGAGAATGTGGTATAAGGATTTGGGGAGAGTGGCTGTCATTTCAAACTAGGTGTTTACACTAAACTACATAACTATCACCTCATTCCAAACACTACACTTTGAGAGGCTATGAATTTTACTTAAGCGTATTTTTGTTAAATATATTCACATAAAATATATTCATATTGATATATATCCACACAGATAAATATATATAGTTTGCTTTAAAGCAAACTCCAGATGGGTATTTTTTAACTGAAAAAAAGAAATGTTTACTTCCCCTCATGAGTTTTTTCTTAAATTACATCTGTTAAAGATTCACCCAAGCATGTCTGGTTTTGGCTCTAATGTGCTGGCTTTGCTAGGAAGAAAGTGAATCTACTATCAAATTCAAAATCTCTAATTAAAATAAGGGAGGTGTTGGGGTGCCTGCGTGGCTCAGTTGGTTAAGCGTCCGACTTCAGCTCAGGTCATGGTCTCTGAGTTTGTGAGTTCAAGTCTCGCAGTGGGCTCTATGCTGACAGCTCAGAGCCTGGAGGCTGCTTCAGATTCTGTGTCTCCCTCTCTCTCTGCCCCTCTCCTGCTCCTGCTCTCTCTCTTAAAAATAAATAGTAAAGGGGCGCCTGGGTGGCGCAGTCGGTTAAGCGTCCGACTTCAGCCAGGTCACGATCTCGCGGTCTGTGAGTTCGAGCCCCGCGTCAGGCTCTGGGCTGATGGCTCAGAGCCTGGAGCCTGTTTCCGATTCTGTGTCTCCCTCTCTCTCTGCCCCTTCCCCCGTTCATGCTCTGTCTCTCTCTGTCCCAAAAATAAATAAACGTTGAAAAAAAAAAAATAGTAAAAAAATTAAAAAATTAAAAAAATTTAAAATAAGGGAGGTGTCATCTCAAGCATAAGTTTTCTAGATATAGGGCCTTAGTAGTCATAACTGGATATTTCCAACAACTAGCACACTAATTAAAAGACCAAAACATGGCTGAAAGTCCACAAGAACAATAAAACTAAAACTAAACAATATTTATTCTGTCATTCAAAAGATCCCATTAAAAAAAACCTTCAGAACTATACATCAACTTAGTATTGAACTGCTTATATCCTAACAATTCAGAAAACAATATTCCCAAACCTGATTTCGAGGTGCTCTAAGAGATGGTATATCAATAAATAACAAATTTATTATTAATAAATTGTTTATGTTGTAGACTACTTTGAAGTGTTAAGAGTAGGTGGCAAGCAGTGTTCTTTGACATTAGGTAACAAAATATCAAGATTTTAATCTTTGGGAATCACCATTAAACCTGTTAAAATTACACGTGCACCATTATTCTTATGTAATTTGTGAATCAGAGCTTATTCATTTACAAAGACAAAACAGTATTCGTAAATGATAAAGCAGTGGTTCTCAAAAAGTGTAATTTCCAGACCAGAAGCAGCAGCATCACCTCAGAACGTGTTAAAAGTACAGATTCTTGGGCCTACCATAGAGCAACTAACTGTATCACAATCTACAGGTTGGGGCCCAGTAATCTATACTTTAACAAGTCCTAAAATTTGAGAACCACTCTGCTGGAAGAATGAAACAGTAATAACAAATTGCCAGAAATGCTAAAAATATTACTGCTAGATATTTCTTAAAAGTGAGTTAGAGATTACATAAGCTAACTTTTATTTTAAAAACTAGAATCAAATATAAAAATATCATGGAACAGGAAAAACTTGACATCTAAATTTACTATACATTTCTCCCTTGGAATATTAGGTTTCATTAAAATAACTGTTTTTAAATGTCTCCAAATTTTATATAGACATTCACTTCCAGAACTCTAAAAAAACTCAAATCATCCAAAAAGAGGAAAAAGGGAGAGAAGGAGAAAGTGAGGGAAGGAAGGAGAGAAAGTTCTAACAGACTGACCAGTCTGAAGAACACTAAAAGGTACAGTAACAAAAAAGGCTACTTCTTTCACATTTTAGAGCCGTAAACAATCAAGTTTAAAAAAAACAAAAACAAAAACAGGAGACCTCCCTCCCCCACCCCCACAAAATTCCAAACTCCATCTCAACTAACACAGAAAATAATGGCTGCCTTCTTCACAAGAGAAATAAGTAAGGCACTCTTCTAGTTTAGTGTGACCAAAATTAGATGACTACACAAAAAAAATAAAATTCAGGATAAAGAAGCAATTCTCTGATTTCATGGGAGAAGAAGAAGACATGATTAACTAATAAATGAGAGGTTCTGTAAGGTCAACTTCAAACTTTTCCTTCCTAGTCAAGAAGAACAGGAAGGCAGCCTTCTTGAGGATTGGAAGCAGCTCAGCTGTCAGCGCTAAAGAGCCCATCCACTAACCAGCAATTCTACTGAGTGGTATTCCCAGCCACAAGCCTGCAAACCATCAGAAAAGAGAGGTCATGTATGGAAAATCACTGAGTAGCTACCCAGCCACTCTAGAAGCTACTCCATAGTCCGTCCCATTTCCGCTGATTCTAGTACTGAATTAAAGAGAAAAGGGGATGGAATACTACCATGGTCAGACCATTCACTTCAGGTTATACCCCCAAATCTACCTATGTCCTTTCACAGAAGGCAACTTTTAACATAAAAGCTTACAGTTTAATATTTTAGCACATGAACATAAAATGTTTATGACACTGTAAACATGAAAGAGCATTATTTGTAACTGACCTCTTATAATTCTTACTGTCTGAGCAGATATCCACCTCCAAAAAGAACTAAAGAGAGAAAGACAGAGAGAGATTTGAAGTGTTTTTTTTAAGTAACCCAAATTTTAGCAATTCCTGTTTTGCTCAGCATAATACAAAACTAATAAAGTATCATTTTTCTAGTCAAATCTATTATTTAACTTAAAACATACAGTTCAGTTGTTTATTATTTGTTCAAATCTATAAATAAAAAACATTACATTCAAAGACTTTATTTTTCATGAGAATAATGAACAATAATCCAAGCTTACCATTTCACAAGTGGCCTTTTCCAATTGCATACTTCGATGAGCACATTCCAACCTTATGATTTCTAAGATTTCATCAAAAAAGAGGCAGTTGGGAAGAAGAGAACCACTAGACTCCCTACAACTCAGTTAGGCTCTGATTATGTTTACAAATGGTTTATACCCATGCACAAAGTTGGAAGCCAGGAAGAGGACGGATCTCTCATTAAATTAAGTTCCTAAACCTCTAAGGGACCAAGGAGTCTCTACTTACTTCCCAAATCCTGGGTTTTCCTTCTATGCCACAGACTTAAATGTATCCAGGGTAAAAACTCTCAACTTTCATTATAACAATCATCTGTGGAGCTACTTATTTATTTAAATTAAAAAGTTGTTTTTTATTTGGATATGATTAACACACAATGTTACATTAGTTTCAGGCCTGTGAAGCTTTTTAAAAACATGGATGTTTAAACTCCACCCCAGATTGACAGAATCAGAATCACTGCTGGAGGCCCAGACATCAGAATAGAGTTCCACAGTTGATAGACACTGATATATATCCAGGCTTGAGAACCACTGGTCTATGGTGGAGGAGAAATCCAGAACTTCTAAGGGATGACCTTGAATGACAAGTGACAGGATTGGGGACTGTGCAAATATGTTAACTGGGAAAGCTGGATTTGCCCAATTATGTAGTCTAAACTAGCATTATTCCCTACAATTGGGTGTAGGGAAGGGGAGTGCGAAAAGAAAGGAAAACGAAAGTAGTTTGGGTCAGATGTAACCAGAGGTGCAGAGGTGGAACTAGAGTCAAAATCTAGGACTCAAGATCAAATTCTGACTCTGCCAAATGCTCACAGTGCAAACTTGAACAAGTCACTTAATGTCTCTGAGCCTTCTCATCTGGAAAAATAAAAAGGTCATGGGATTGCTGTGAAGACTAAAAGTATATGAAATGACTCTGTAAATTATTATGTACTAGACTAGTGTTTTTCAAACTATGGGCAACCACCAAGCAAAATACTAAGAAATAAATTTAGTGGGTTACAATCAACATTTTAAAAACAAAGGGACAGGCACCTGGCTGGCTGAGTCAGCAGAACATGTGACTCTTGATCTCAGGGTCATGAGTTTGAACCCCAAGTTGGGCACAGTCATCAAAAATGAAATAGAACAGGGATGCCTGGGTGGCCCAGTGGGTTAAGCATCCAGCTCTTGTTTTCGGCTTGGGTCATGATCTCACGGTTCTTTAGTTCAAGCCCTGTGTCGGGCTCCATGCTTGCAGCACGATGCTAGATTGGGATTCTCTCTCCCTCCCTCGCTCTCTGCCCCTCCCCTGCTTGTGTGTGCTCTCTCTCTCTCAAAATTGATAAACTTAAAAAATGAAACAGAACAGGGGCACCTGGGTGGCTCAGTCAGTTAAGCATCCGACTTCAGCTCAGGTCATGAGCTCGCAGTGAGTTTGAGCCCCATGTCAGGCTCTGTGCTGTGTGCTGACAGCTCAGAGCCTGGGACCTGCTTCAGATTCTGTTTCCCTCTCTCTCTGTCCCTCCCCTCCCTTGCCCTCTGTCTCTCTCTAATATAAACATTAAAAAAAATTTTAAATAAATGAAATAAAATAAAATATCTGATCGAAATTCTGTTTCAGAAGCTTCAGATCTTTAGATTTTTTTTTTTTTTCCAATTAGTAAAGCCCAGTGCCTACTGCTCTATCATCCTGATAAAAGCCTGAAGACTTATTCTCTGGAGAGGGTTAAACAAGACATTTCTAGACAGGGACATACCAGAAACAGTAAAGGGGAGAGCATCATGTTGAAAATGGAGAAATTAAGCAAGCATATTGAATAAGAGCTCCCAGCCTTCTTGCCCCAATTTTCACCAATCAGGAGGGAAATACAGAAAGGATCCTGCTTTGAAGATTCTAACTAGACCAGGGGGAAAAAACCTCAAGTAGTAATATTGGGGTTCACTAATTGTCACATCAGGTCAACCTACAACAAAGTTAATCAATTCCCCCCTCTTAAAATTAAGCAATTAAGGATTACTAGATGTCTTAGAGAAACCTCCAATGTGAAGGAATCAAAACCAAATAACTACCTGTAGAAAAAAAAAGTGCATCTAGAAGAAAGGGATTATGTAGAACAAGAAAATATTAAAAAGACATGATTTTATATGTGGAAATGTTTTTTGAGGAAACAGAAAAGCCTGTCCTAAATTCATGTGGAATTCCCAAGGGACCCCCAAATAGCCAAAACAATCTTGAAAAAGAACAAAACTGGAAGACCCATGCTTCCTGGCTTTAAAACTTACTACAAAGCTGCAGTATTAACATAAAGACAGATATATAGACCTGTGAAACAGAACAGAGAGCTCCAAAAGAATGAGATCTTGCTATTTGCGATAACATGGATGGACTTAGAGGGTATAATGCTAAGTGAAATAAGTCAGAGAAAGATAAATACCATAATTCCACTCAAATGTGGAATTTAAGAAACAAAACAAATGAATAAAGAAAAAAGAGGAAAAAACACTCTTTTTTAAAAGATTTTTTAAAAATTGTTTTCAATTAATTTATTTTTTTAATTTATTTTTTAATGTTTATTTATTTTTGAGAGACAGAGAGAGACAGAGTGTGAGTGGGGGAGGAGCAGAGAGAGAGGGAGACACAGAATCCAAAGCAGGCTCCAGGCTCTGAGCTGTCAGCACAGAGCCTGTCGCGGGGCTCGAACTCACAGACTGTGAGATCATGACCTGAGCCAAAGTCCGCACTTAACCAACTGAGCCACCCAGGTGCCCCATTAATTTATTTCAAGAGAGAGAGAGAGAAAGAGCACAAGTGGAGGAGGGTCAGAGAGAGGGAGAAAGAGAATCCCAAGTGGGCTCCGTGCCTCCAGCAGAGCCTGACATGGGACCAGACCCTACAAACCATGAGATCGTGACCTGAGCTGAAATCAAGAGTCAGATGCTCAATTGACTGGGACACACAGGTGCCCCAAAAAACCAGACTCTTAAAAACAGAGAACAAGCTGGTGGTTGCCAGAGGGAAGGTAGGGGGAGGAGGAGGATGGGTGAAATAAAGAGCCTTAAGAATACACTTTACCATGATGAGCACTGAATAATGCTTAGAATTATTGAATTATACTGTACACCTTAAATTAATATAACACTGTATGTTAATTACACATCAATTAAAAAAAAAAAGAGAGCCCAGAAATAAACCCCCCCATATATGGTCAAATGATATTTGACATGGTGCTAATAAGACATTCAATAAAGAAAGGACAGCCTTTTCAACAAATGGTGCTAGGAAAACTGGATCTCTACATATAAACAAATAAGCTGAACATTCCCCTCAGAATTTAACTCAGAATGCATCAAGGCTCTAAAATTTAAAACATGAACCAAGAAAACTCTTACAAGAAACATAAGACAAAAGCTTCATAACATTGAATTTGGAAAAGATTTCTTGGATATGACACCAAAAGCACAGGTAACAAAAGAAAAAACAGACTGGACTTCTTGAAAATTAAAAAATTTTGTACATCAAAAGACACTATCAACAGAGGAAAAAGGCAACCCAAAGAATAGGAGAAAATATTTGCAAATCACGTATCTGATAAGAGATTAATATCCAGAATATATAAAGAACTCCTGAAAGTCAACCATCAACAAACCCAATTTAAAACCAGGCAAAGGGGGCGCCTGGGTGGCTTGGTCGGTTAAGCGTCCGACTTCAGCTCAGGTCATGATCTCACAGCCCGTGAGTTCGAGCCCCACGTCGGGCTCTGTGCTGACCGCTCAGAGCCTGCAGCCTGTTTCAGATTCTGTGTCTCCCTCTGTCTCTGACCCTCCCCTGTTCATGCTCTGTCTCTCTCTGTCTCAAAAATAAATAAACGTTGAAAAAAAAAATTAAAAAAAAAAAAACAGGCAAAGGACTTAAAATGACATTTCTCTAAAGAAGATAGACAAGTGGCCAATAAGCACATCAATATGCTCAACACACTAATTATTAGGGAGATACAAATTAAAACTACAATAAGATACCAACCCATACCCATTAGGATAGCCACCATCAAAAAAAACAGAAAACAAGTGTTGGCATGAACGTGGAGAAATTGGAACCCTTGGGCACCACTGGTGGGAACGTAAACTGTACAGCCACTGTGGAAAACAGTATGGTGGCTCCTCAAAAAATTAAAAATAGAATTACCATATGATCCAGCAATTCCACTTTTGGATACATACCCAAAAGAATTGAATACAGGCTCTCAAAGAGTCTGTACACCCATGTTCACAGCAGCATTATTCACAATAGCTTAAACATGGAAAAAGGGAGTGCACTGGTGGATGAATGGATAAGCAAAATGTGACATACACATACAATGAAGTATTATTCAGCCTGAAAAAGGAAGGACATTCTGCAATATGCTACACCGTGGATGAACCCTGAAGACACTATGCTAAGTGAAATAAGTCAGTCACAAAAAGAATGTTGTGTGATTCTTACATGATGTCAAAATCATGGAGACAAGAAAGGAGAATGATAGTTGCGAGAGGTTGGGGGGAGAGGAGAATGAGGAACTCTTATTTAATGGGTATAGAAGTTCAGTTTTATAAGATGAAAACAGTTCTAGAGATGGATGGTAGTGGGCAAAGGACTTAAAATGACATTTCTCCAAAGAAGATATAGAAGTGGTGCACAAGGTTATAAATGTATTTAATACTGAACTGTATGTCTTTAAATGGTTAACATGGTAAATTTCATGTTATATATATTTTACCACAGTAAGAAAAATTAAAGAAAGAAACACCTCAGGGAGCTTGGGTGGCTCAGTTGGTTAAGTGTCCGACTGCAGCTCACGTCATGATCTCACGGTTCATGAGTTCGAGCCCCAGACAGCTCAGAGCCTGGAGACTGCTTTGGATTCTGTGTCTCCCTCTCCCTGTCTCTCCCCCACTGTCGCGCGCGCTCTCTCTCTCTCTCTCTCTCTCAAAAATAAATATACATTTAAAAAAACTAAAGAAGAAATTAATAACACTGCTTGCCTCTGGTGGGAAGAACTGGGTGGCTGCAAAACAAGGTTGGGGGAAAATGTCCTTTTGTATGTTTAAAATTTTGAACTACGCGAACTAATGTATTAGTCATGTATTAGCAACTGAGGATTTTAAATAAATTTATAAAAAGGTTTACCAAATTAATTCCATGCCACTGATACCTTATCTCTTATCTTCCTAAACATTTAATTAGACAACAGGCATGTCATTCGCTTATTTATTAATATATATTACTGTATAGTTGACTATGAGTTACCTCCTCAAAGAAGCTGGGAGAAGTTATTATCTCTTCTGATGGTTCTAGATCTATCACCCCCCAATACCACACAACGCTGTGTAAACACTAAGCTTTTGCAGAATCAGTGTTCCCTAGGAATTTAAATGAACACTGGAGTTACAAAACTGGGAGACACGAGCCACATGTTTATTTTAAATATTCCCTAAGAACATTTAGAAGCCTCCAACTAAAAAGCCATTTTGTGAATTCAAAAGGCTCTGGGATTATGGGGGCAGCTGGCTGGCTCAGTTGGTGGTGTGTGCAACTCTTTTTTTTTGTTTGTTTTAATGTTTTTATTTATTTTTGAGACAGAGAGAGACAGAGCATGAGCAGGGGAGGGGCAGAGAGAGAGAGGGAGACACAGAATCTGAAGCAGGCTCCAGGCTCTGAGCTGTCAGCACAGAACCTGATGCGGGGCTCGAACCCACGGACTGCGGATCATGACCTGAGCTGAAGTCGGAAGCTTAACCGATTGAGCCATCCAGGCGCCCCTATGTGGTGTGTGCAACTCGGTCTTGGGGTCATAAGTTTGAGCCCCATGTTGGGTGTGGAGCCTACTTAAAAATAAAAATAAATAAATATAATAAATAAGTTTTTAAAAGCTCTGGAATTATGTATCAATTCATGCTCATAATCTTATTTTATAGAACAGCATTCAGAAAAAAATGGAGCCATAATTGAGGTGTGTCAACTACCTCCTTGAGTCTCAAAGATAAGAACAATTTCTTTCTTGAAGAAATATTGCTCTTTTTTTGTGCCCCAAGTCCCCTGGATATATTAAGGCACTGTACTTTATATATGTGGAACTGGAGAAATTTACAGGTTAAAACAGAAATTTCTAATCCTCTTGGAGTTACAGCATCTTATGTTGTTTTAGAGAGATAGTTTTAAACTGAAAATAATGAAGAACTCTCAAAAATTAGTTGCCTTGTGATGCATTAGGTCAGATGATGAACTGCCTCTAGTTGGAAGTTTTCAACAAGAGTATCAAATAAAATATTCTCATATTGACTGGAAAACTGGACTAGAAAATTCCTAAGGTATACTCCAATACTTAAATGCTCTATTAAGTTCTTAGATTTTATGAGATGCAATCAAAGGGAAATTATGTGGCTCGCTTTGTCAGGGCCAGGAATACCACTAAATGCTAAAGCACAAAACACAAACAACCCAGCTATCTATCCTTCTGGTGCTAATCTACTGATATTATCCCTACTGAACTCAACCTACCATCCCAATTTGGCAAGTGTGTAAATACACACATGGACATGTGTGTCAATTTACATGACTAAGGACAGATTTGAAAGCTGTCTACAAAAACAGAGTAATTTTTAGGAACTTCATTAGTGAATGTACACTCTATTTCTGTAAGAGGAGATAGTCAATTATTCATAAATGAAACCTTATACTTCTTGGAAGAAGATTCTCCAAAACTAAGTCTGCTTTTCAAATTTAACTCCATGGATTCATTCAGACTTTTCAAACTTTTGTGTCATCATTTCAAAGAGAAAAACCATTTATACAAGATTATTCTGTCTGGGATGACCACTTCATAACCAGTACTGCCAGGCAATTTTAATTCCTGATGTCATGTGATGGTAAACACTAGTACTACTACTACAGTGAGCTTGGCATGCCAAAAGGATAGAATGAGCCTAAGTCCCAAATAACATCTTTGGAAGACAAAACAAACTGGGGCCACTAACCTTTGGGTGAGGCACTTAACACCTTGCTGAAGCCACTTTTCACTTCCTTCTTAAAACATCCTGAGACTAGATGGCTTATGGTAGCTTTAAAAAATGACAAATTGACAAGAAAACTGTACCCTTAGAGCATACATACTAAGATTGGTTGGTCGAACTCGTAAGAACTTGTGCCCTATCCATCAGATCCATGTTCCTTGTGTTCATGCAATGTCTTTACATAACTATTTGTCATAGTTTCCCATCTATTTAACATCACCTTCGCATAGTCTATTACATTCAAATGGTGAATACTAAATTACAAAATTAATGAAACAAACAAATAACTAGTTAGGCAAAAATCTGTTGAAGTGGAAGATCAATGAAGACTTCCTTTAAAATTGTTAGTCACCTCCACAGGTATGGAAATTTTTTTATCAAGGGTTTGGGAAGATACTCGATGCATAGCTTTTATCTTTATTAACCTTTAAAAACATGTTAGATAATAATATAACCTCCTTTTTTTTTCTGAATTGTAACAATACTCCTCCAATTAGAAACACTAAATCCCAGGGGTGCCTGGGTGGCTCCGTAGGTTGTGCCCAACTTTGGCTCAGGTCATGATCTTGCGAGCGGTTTGGCCCTGCTTTGGGCTCTGTGCTGACAGCTCAGAGCCTGGAGCCTGCTTCAGATTCTGTGTCTCCCCCTCTCTCTGCCCCTCCATGCTCATGCTCTGTTTCTCTCTGTAGCGTTAAAAAAAAAAAAAAAAAATTTTAAAGAAATACTAAATTCCAATGTCTAATTCCAACAATTTTTATTTTACTTCTTTCTTCAACCAGTACTATTAGAATATTAGCTACCAAAAAATGTTTTTAAAGAAAGAAAAACACTAGCCCTAACCTGTTAAGCCAGTCTGTGTGACAGGTAAAAAAATTCTCCTAGTCATTCACTGAAAAGAAAATAGAACGTTACATGGTGATCTACACCTGAACCTGTTCACAAAATTTAGAGAGGTGAGTATCAGATGAGAGAGTTCTGAGGCCACCTTTCACAATGCCAGTTCTTTGACATAAACCAGTCATCATCTGAACTCTAAGTTCATTAAACCAAATGCCACCATTTCTCCACCTTTCCTTTCATTTTAAAATAATTGAATCTTATGCTTGATGTATTTCTGTTCTGCACTGGTAATTCAAAACAAAAGTTCTCCAACAGAAGTAAACACAGGCAGATTTGTAAATAAAGACTATGACAACTTTCATATGCCCACTTTACAATGTTTGTTAATTATTCTTGGATTCACAACAGTCCTCCTGTTATTAGAAATGAGGAAACTGAGGCAAGAGAAGGAAGTGAAAAGAAACTTGCTACTTTGTAGCAAGCAGGCACCCACCTGGACACTGCAGCTGCTGTCCTACTCTATTGGACTACAACCCTTTCCTTAAAAATGCCTGTCAGCGCATAACTCTTTCTCATCACAGACACCCAAGGCATCCCCACCAAGAAGTAATAGACAAATCAAAGAACTCCTTCTCCCTGAGGAAAAGAAACCACACAACCAAAGCCAGTAACCTTCCCAATCTGCGCTTTGGATTGGGAAATTAAAGAAAGAAAAAAAAAGAATGAATGAATGAAAAAAGAAATTCAGGGGACCAACTTCTCAGACTGAAGACCAAGTTATTAGGTGTACTCCACACACTGGGAAATTACAGAAACACTGCTTAAGTAGAGATAAAATCAGGAAGTCCTCGGGTCTTCTGATTTCCATCCTAAACTTAGAGCCCAAAACAAAAACAAAACAAAAATACCTGAAATTAAAGTATTTTCCCCAAATAGTTGTATTCTTATATGCTAATATAAAACCCATAAGGCCTACAGAGGTCCCTGATATTTACAGCTGATTCCAAGTGTTCACTGGTGTTTACGTCCCACCTCCAAACACAGAATAGTGTTGGCACTGACCCAGGCAGGACCCCCACGCACATTTCCCTCTGAAATCATTAGCTTCACATCCACTTTCCTACGTTCCATCTCCGAAAGATTCCCTTGGTCAGTATGGCAAATGGAGAGGAGAGCAACGACAGGCTTGTACTTTCACTACGTCCCTCACAGAAAACAATAAAATCTCAGGAGGAGGAGCTGGCAAGGGACAACTCACCTGGCCCCGGCTCCCACCACGATACAAAGACACAGCGAGAGCAAAAGAAGCTCTGCACCCCACACCTCACTCTGCGAGAGAAAGACGACTTTCAACGCAAGTGGACCTAATCCTCAACATCTCTTTCCCACGTGGGTCTTCTCCCTCTCCTGAGCACTGGGTCGGACTGGAGGGCGTCTGGAAGGAATCAAACCACGCCAAGGATAGGGAGGAGGATGGTGACGAGCTCCAGGCAGACACCCCAGTCCCTCCTTAGAGGCCCTGGGCTGTACGACTCCAAGTTCCGGGGTCTGCGTTCCCACCACCCACCCCGAGACCCCAGGCCCCTCTGCGTCTCCCCCAGAGGGAAACTCAAGGGCCCAGAGCTGTGGAGACGGCTGGGCTGCCCAGCACAGGTTCGGACGGGATGGAGCCCGGGCCCGCGTGCTGGCGGGAGGCGGCCCCGGGCTACCGCCGCCCCTCCCCCGGCCCCAGGCTCGCCAGGTCGGATCACCGGCCCTGGAGCGGCTCTCACCTCACCTCAAAGCGGAGGCGTCGGTGGTCCGGCGGCCCAGGGAAGACCCTGCGCAGAGGCGGTGGTGGACGGGAGGAGAGGCCGGCAGCTCCGGCGATGGCTGACAGGCTCGCAGCACCAGGCCGGCCGGGCACACGGTGAGGGGCGGGGCTTCACGGGAGCCGGCCCCGCCCCCGCCCCGCCCCTGCCTCCCACCTCAGCAGGCGAGCCCCATGAGGCGACTACGTCCGGGGTTACTCCGGGCCGTTCACCTCCGACCCCGCTCCCCGCTGCGGCTCGGTGTGGCCGGCCTCGATGAGAGGCGCGGGCCCAGAGGACCGGGCGACAGCCAATGAGAGGAAGGCTCGGGGCGGGGCGACGTGAGGCGATGCCGATGGTCCGAGCGCCGCTCTGCCATTCGGGGCCCAGCGGCGAGAGGGCGGGCGGGTCCCGGGCGGTCGTGGCGCCCCAGGCTCACCCTTCACCGCCCCCTTTGGTGGGGGCGGGTGCAGGGCCGGCTGGCCCTTTCCGCCTGCCGGCGGAGGAGAGGCGGGTGGGGGAAACGGCCCCACGTGCACCTCCCAGGAGGGAGAGAAGCTCACGGGCCGCAGAAAGTGAGAAGCCAGCCAGCTTGCAGTACTGGAAGGAAGTCCAGCACCAAAGAGGACGGAGCAGAATAGGTGGTGTTCGGGCCCGTAAGGACCTTATCCTTTTCAATACTAACCCCTTGAAGAAGTAGGTATTGCATGCATGAATTGCCCAGGATCACACAGGCTAGTTTCCAAGTTAGTACAGAGTACAGGCTAACCCCTATTCTGGAACAACATAACCAGCCCATTGGCTTGCTAGGCGGCCCCAAAGCAGCCCACTCCAAAAGACTGAGGTGCAGGGTCCTGGATTATTGAGGGAAAGCCTCAGTAAAGGAAGCTCAGTAAGAAGGGCAGAGTGCCAATGGACAACAGTTCTTTCTGCCTGCCTTGAGCAGGGAAAATAGAGGGCAATAAATTCCGGATTTCTCCGGTTAGAGCAACCCTCCCAACCTCCATTGTGGTTCCGCCAAGTCATTGAACAGAAGCCAACCAGTTCCTCTACCTTTACCAGTTACTTCATAGCCACACTTTCATGGTGGCTGTGTGTTGAAAAGTAACAGTTAAGAGTTTCAGTATATAATACAACTATCAGATGGAAGAGAAAGAAAATTGGAGAAAACTGCACTTCAGAAAAAAAGGGGTGAGCTTAACCCCTTACAAGAATTTAATGAAGCACCCAGAGTACTTGCCTGATCTTTACACAGTCTTGTGCTAAATGTCAAGAGAAGGACAGTGAATGGTGATTTGGTGAGAAGAAGCTCTATGCCAGAGGGCAAAAAGTACATAGGATAGGAGTACACACCTGAGGTCAGTTCTTGGGCTGAAGCAGAGGCAGAAAGATGGGAAGGTTCGTCAACAAGGGACAATATTCACCTAGGACTCCTCATAATACCACTAGGTGGTAGCTTCTCCAAGAGTTTACCAACCTACTTTAATAGGAACTGGAAAAAGAAATTTGGAAACATTTGGACCTTACAGAGCAGTGGGCCATTTTTCACAATGACTGTGTCTGTCGTTGGATGCATCTGTCAAGGAACAGAGATAGGAAAATTAGAACTTAAAGGTAAATGAGCATAACTTCCTGGTTTTAACAAGATGTTTGACTTGCCTGGGGGGGGGAAAAAAGGCCCCAGGAAGAGGGAAGCTTTGCCTCTCCTGGAAAGAACTAAAAATCTTGAGGCTGCCTCTTTTATTTTTCATATACCTTTCCTATTTCTAAGTAATAGGAACTCTGCCCCCAAGATTCTTTCTTAGTGGTGTTGCTGTATATCAGCCTTAGGAGCACTGCAAAACCAGGGGTAACTCTCAGGAACTTCTGTGAAACTTCAGCAAGTCCTTACATATCCTGCTTCTCACCTCACTGAATATTTGAAGTAACTGAGCTCTGAGAAGAACCAGACAAGGAAAGGCCTGATGAAAGAACCACAGTGGAAGAAAATGAAGGATGAGTTAGGATATATACCAAGACCACTTACATAAAATCTAGTTATTATCAAATATTAAGATGTGTAGGCAGAGAACTAGGTCTTTAAAATAATGCATCTAGAATTTCAACAGCTCCTCAGTGTTGTGTTGTTTGGTGCATGCCACAACCTGCTAGTTTAAGCTCTTTAGAGCTGTTCCATGAGTTCTTGCCACACAAGCCATTATAATCTGTAAGAAGTGGAGGAGGAGAGCCAAAGGGTGGAGAGAGAACTTACTATACAAGACTAACAGGTGGAAGAGAAGAGAGTGACTGGAGTGGCATACTTCTAGAAGCTGAAACTAGACAGCTATAATGGGCTAAATTGTGTTCCAAAATTCGTATGTTGAAATTCTAACCCCCAGTACCTCAAAATGTGAGTATTGGGAATAGGGTCTTTAAAGAGGAAATTAAAATTTTAAATGGGGTCATTAGGGTGAGCCCTAATTCCAAATGACTTTTGTCTTTATGAGGAAAGGAGTGGTGCCTGGCTAGCTCAGTCGGTAGAGTATGCGATGCTTTTTTTTTTTCTTTCTTTTTTTTCTTTTATTTTTTTTAACTTGAATCCAAGTTAGCATATAGTGCAACAATGATTTCAGGGGTAGATTCCTTAATGGAGTATGTGATTCTTTTTTTTTTTTTTAATTTTTTTTATCCTTTATTTATTTTTGAGACAGAAAGAGACAGAGCATAAACGGGGGAGGGTCAGAGAGAGGGAGACACAGAATCTGAAACAGGCTCCAGGCTCTGAGCTGTCAGCACAGAGCCCGACGCGGGGCTCGAACTCACGGACCATGAGATCATGACCTGAGCCGAAGTCGGACGCTTAACCGACTGAGCCACCCAGGCGCCCTGGAGTATGTAATTCTTGATCTGATCTCAGGTTTGTGGGTTCAAGCCCCACGCTGGGTGTAGAGATTACTTAAAAATAAAATCTTTGAAAAGAAAAAGAGATTAGGACACACGGACAGAGAGAAAACCATCTGTGAATCACAACTGATGAAGCACTTACCAGAACTGTGGCTTTTATGCTGGAGAAGATGGCTATCTACAAGCCAAAGAGAGAAGCCTCAGAAGAGACCAACCCTGCAGACACCTTGATCGTGGACTTAATAGCCTTCAGAACTGTGAAGAAATAAATTTCTGTTGTTTAAGCCACCCAGTTGGTGATACTTTATTATGGCAGCCCTAGAAAACTAATAGCTCCCAAGTGTCAAATGGCTTCCAGGTCTTTCAGGAAGGTTACATAAAGGTATCAGGGACTTATCTTGAGCATTCCAGCTACCTTCCAGCCTTAAAGATGGTCTCTCTTCCTATTCTGGGGAAAGTAAGAAAACTCTAAGCAGTTCCTGTCTTTAAGGTGATACAGTCTAGTTAGGAAGACAAAACTAAACACGAAAACAGTGTCTATGTCTTGCTCCTTAGATGATAGCCATGTGAATTTTATAAGAGCCATAGATGGGAGAGGATAAATTTTCAAAAATGAGTAAGACTTGGGGCACCGGAGTGGCTCAGTTACTGAAGCTTCCGACCCTTGATTTCAACTCAGGTAATGATCTCAGAGTTTGGGAGCCCCACGTATGGTGCCACACTGACAGCACGGAGCCTGCTTAAGATTCTCTCCTTCTCCCTCTGTCACTCCCCCACTTGTACTCTCTCTGCCTCAAAAATAAATAAATAAACATTATATAAAATGAGTAAGCCTTGAAATATATAAACAGTAGGTGTGTCAATGTCCAAGCCATTTTGGCACTTTATTTTCAATTCTATTTCAGTTTAGGGCAGTGTTTCTCAATGTTCCACTGACCGCATGAAATAGAATCACTAGGTGCTTGTTAAACTTCAGATTCCCAAGGTGCCTGGGTAGCTCAGAGGCCACTCTGTTCCGTTTGAGCATCTGACTTCCGCTCGTGTCCTGATCTTGTGGTTTGTGGGTTTGAGCCCTGTATTAGGCTCTGTGCTGATGGTTTGGAGCCTGGAACCTGCTTCGGATTCGGTCTCCCTCTCTCTTTCTGCTCCTCCTCTGCTCATGCTCTGTCTCTTTTTCTCAAAGATAAATAAACACTCAAAAAAAATTTCATGGGGTGCTTTGTTATCCAGTCCTGAATACCTGTGCTGAGAGCTCCGAGCCTGGAGACTGCTTCAGGTTCTGTGTCTCCCTCTCCCTCTGCCCCTCCCCCACACATGCACGCCTGCGCGCTCTCTCACAAAAATATTAAAAAAATTATTTTTTAAATTATTTTTTTTAATGAAGACTTTTTAAAAAATTAGTAATTACTCAACCTGAAGTTTGAGAATAATAGTTTAGGGCTTATCATTATTGTTCCCCTCTGCTGCCAGTGTCTCTGTTAAACAGCAATGCCTCCTACACCTGCACTTCTAAGACAGGAAAGTCTATCAGGTCAGGCCAGAGTTAAACCAAGGGAGGAAAGAAAGTGCCTTAATGGGAAACTGAACAGTGAAGAGCCCACCTGTCCTGGTGGTTGGCCACGGTTCCAAATTCCTTAAGTAGCAAGGTCAGTGATCAACTTTTAGAACAGAGGATAGAGGAAACACTGAGATATTATTTCCCACTGACCTCCGTTATATAATGTATTCTCTAACCTGGCTTCTAGTTCTTGCCATACCTATTCTTTTTTTTTTAATATTTTAAATGTTTATTTATTTTTGAGAGAGAGACAGAGCACAAGTGGGAGAGAGGCAGAGAGAGAGGGAGACACAGAATCAGAAGGAGGCTACAGGCTCTGAGCTGTCAGCACAGAGAGGGCTCAAACTTATGAGCCATGAGATCATGACCTGAGCTGAAGTCAGAAGCTTAACCAACTGAGCCACCCAGGTGCCCCTTTAATTGTTTTTAATGTTTTTTTTATTTTAGAGAGAGAGAGAGAGAGACAGACAGAGCGTGAGTGATGGAGGGGCAGAGAAGAGAGGGAGATACAGAATCCAAAGCAGGCTCCAGACTCTGAGCTGTCAGCATAGAGCCTGACGCGGGGCTGGAACTCACAAACTGTGAGATCATGAAGTTGGATGCTTAATGAACTGAGCCACCCAGGTGCCCCAGACTGCCATACCTATTCTTACCTTGGCTGACGTCATCCTTCCTACCTCCTATTTTCTGAATCTTTCTATTCCTTGGAAGTCCCATATTCTCTAAGATCTCTTTTACTTCTCCAGCTTCCACTGATCTCTCCTCTGAATTCCTGTAGCAGTCTGGTCACGACCACCTGGTTCAGCACTTATTAGGCTATAATTTTCTATGTGTATATTGGTTTTAGCTCTCCAACTGAATTTTAGTAATCTTAAAGGCAGAGAGCATTTCTTATAGTTTGGTACTCCCCTCTATAGCTCTTAGAGTAGGTGTAGGTATAAATATTAGTAAGTACTTCACTGACTGAAATAAAGATTAGCTCTGTACCTGAGAGGCCGCTTTGTTCCAGCTGTCTGCTTATCCGTCTTCATGTCACCTCTGGGAGGCAAAGACTCCAGTAAGGTACTTGGCTTTTTTATAAATGGACAGACTTCATCAAGAAAGTCAGTGCCTTGACCAGAATTGTAGCTCCAGTTGTGAGATAAGGGAAAAAGGCATAAAAGCCTTATCTGAACACTATGGAACACTACACTTCTTTGTTCTGGTCAGCCATTCAGGTTCATCCAGACTTAAGAGCCTGAGGGAACTTCACACCATGAAGTCAGAAAATGTCCTCAAGGAAGCCACTTTATAAGTCTGCTTCTGATGATGAAAGGTAGGATTACACAACAAAGAACATAGTTCATAGTAGAGATTCACCACGATGTTTTCACATGGACACTTGGGTTTTCACATGGGTACATGGGTTTTCAAAAGGCATTTCAGTTGTCCCTCCCTCCTTGTCATCTAGTCCTGAACACCTAGTCTCTATCCATATTTGGTAGTTACCTAACCTTAGCTCCTTCTTCCATGACACCTCCAATATCTTTTCTTTTTTATTTTATTTTTTCAACGTTTATTTATTTTTGGGACAGAGAGAGACAGAGCATGAACGGGGGAGGGGCAGAGAGAGAGGGAGACAGAATCGGAAACAGGCTCCAGGCTCTGAGCCATCAGCCCAGAGCCCGACGCGGGACTCGAACCCACGGACCGTGAGATCGTGACCTGGCTGAAGTCGGACGCTTAACGACTGCGCCACCCAGGCGCCCCTCTTTTCTTTTTTAAACCTAAGTCAACATAGCTCACAACTCAACAGCTAAAGAAAGTTTAAAGGGCCCTTTTACCTAGAGGCAGAAAAATGGACAAGATGGTTCATTTAGGTCTTGCCCAATGCTGGGATTTTGACATTTTATATTGATCAGCTTTATTATCTTCTCATCTCTGAACTCATTCTCCTGCAAATCAATAAAAATGTTCCTGGTGAGTTTACTTTCTACTCTTGTCCTCACTTTCTCTTCAGACTTCTCCAGTGTCTACATTACTCCTTATATATCAGACTAAGGTTTTTCCTGCTACATGTTTAGATCTCTGCTTATCTACCCCAGATACCCTCACTCTCCATTATTATTATATATGCAACATGATATATAATACATTAGTAAATTTTACTGAGCCTCTATTTTTAAGGAAAAGTGAGCCATCATTCAACTTCCTTTCATCCTTTTCTTCAGTCTTAAAGTTTTCTCATATCATAATTTGGACCAGAAGATTTCACAATCTTCCTGTCTTTTTTCACTCTCACCTCTGGTCAACACATTAGACCAGCAGGTAGAAGGCCATGTCCCCAACACAAATCTTGTTCATCAGTGGATCTGCTGTGCTCATGTGTACAGCAAAAAGAAAGATAAGGGAAAGCAAAAATGAATGAAAATAAAATACAGTTTAAATCAATGAATGAGTTGGCCATAATCAATTGAATACCATAATTTTGAGGGTCAATACAGGCAAGCAGAAATGAGAAGAACTGATTCTTGGAACTGGCAATCTAAGCCAAAATACCTCAAGAGCAGCAGGGACTTTGCCTTCTCTGTGTTGTATTGCAAAGAGTTTGAGCTCTTTAATCAGATAGACCAGGCTTTGAATCCTGACTCTGTCACTAATTAGCTCTGTGACCTTGAGCAAATGACCCCTTTTCTGAGCCACAGTTTCCTTGTCTATAAAACTGAGGTATAAGAGCTACCTTGTAAGGTTGTGTTTTGGATTAAATGTTATAACCAAAATGTAAAGTTTCCAACACAGAGCTTGGAACATAACAAGCACACTGAAAATATCACTTTCCCTCTTCCTTCTGTGCCCCCTTCTATATCCTATGAGTGCTTGGTACAAGAACAAAATATCCTACAGATGTTCACTTAATTCAGGAATTTTTATGTTATTAAATTCACCACCCCACTCACCCGAGGCCAATATCCCAGTGTAATAGAGCATGTGATCAGAGACCTAGGGATAATCTGAATCCTTTACCCTGATTTGGAGGGAGCAAGCAAACAGGAGAAGTGACTGGCCTGGGCTTCTGAAAACCAATGGAAGGCTGGCACTCTGAGTCCCATGGTTGTACCACACTGAAAAGCCTCTTTGGCCTCTTTGGCAAGGATGTGGAACAACAGGAACATTCATGTACTGCAGACAGAAGTGTAAATGGGGACAACCTCTTAGAAAACAATTTGGCATTAATTAGTAAAGCTGAACATATCCTGTCTACCCTATAACCCACCTTCCATTTCTGAATTTATACTCCAGAGAAACTTTCTTCTTTTTTTATTTTTTTTTTTAATGTTTGTTTTTGAGAGACAGAGTGCAAGCGGGGGAGGTCCAGAGAGGGGGACACAGAATCCAAAGCAGGCTCCAGACTCTGAGCTGTCAGCATAGGGCTCCACACGAGGCTCCAACTCATGAATGGTGAGATTCTGACCTGAGCTGAAGTCAGACTGAGCCACCAGAGAAAACTTTCATATGTGCCCATGTTCATCGTTCATTATAGTCAAAAACTGGGAACCCCAGGTCTCTCGGCAGTAGAATGGATACATAAATTGTGGTATATTAATACAGTGGAATATTATAAAATAATAAGAATAAACAAACAATTCTACAATGAAATACGGATGAATTTTACAAACATAATGTTGAGCAGGATGCCTGGGAGGCTCAGTCGGTTAAGTGACCAACTCTTGATTTCAGTTCAGGTCATGATCTCAGGGCTGGTGAGTTCGTGCCCCATGTCTGGCTCTCTGCTGACAGTGTGGAGCCTACTTTGAATTCTCTCTCTCTGCCCCTTCTCTGCTCATGCTCACTCTCTCGCTCTCTCTCAAAATAAATAAATAAACTTTAAAATTAAAAAAACCATAATGTTGAGCAAAAAAAAGCCAGACACAAAAGAGTATGTTTCTAGTTATATAAAGTTCAAAAATAGGCAAAACTCATTTGTGGTGGTAAAAATCTGAATAAAGGTTACTCTGAAGGTAGGTAATGACTGAGAGAGGACACGAAGAGAGGTATATCCATTTTGTGTTATACATAATAAAAAGTATACCTTAAAATACATAAAGAATGAATCCATTTATATAACTTCAAAAGCAGGCAAAAAAAGTATATTTTTAGTGATACACATACAGTTGACGACTTAAAAACCTTGGAAAAATGATTGGGAGGAGGGAAATGAGTGGGATCAGAAAATAAACAGTTTCTAAGACACTGGCAATGTTTAATTTCTTAATTTGGGTGATGGCTATATGCTGTCCTCATTGTTATTACTGTTGTTATTAATTAAAATTATACTTATTTTCTATATACTCTTCTATATGTATGATACATTCCACAATAAAAGAATTTAAAATAAACCAAACCAACCAAACAAAAGCATGCACCTTTAAAAGAAAGAGAAGCAGAGCATGGCATTAAAATAGTAATTTTAGAGCTGTAAGAGGTTTCAAAATCATCTTGTCTAACCATCTCAAGAAACTGAAACAGAGGCCAGAGAAGTTAAGTGACTTACAGTGATTCAGTCAATTACAGACCCTAATCTAGAACTTAGTAAACCTCTTGGCTTCTTGACAAATGCTCCTTCCACAGACCCACCATTTGATCCATCCAGTTCTAGTTTCCCATTATCTTCCAGAATCACATCTCTTACCTGCACACATCAGAAAACTTACCTAGAGCATTTACTTTCAAATGCCCCCTCTCTGTAAAGAGAGCTTTCATACTATTCTTACTTTCGAATCTTATACTATAATAAAAAAAAAAAGAAGAAAAGGGAAAAAAAAGATAACTTACCTACGTTATAGCTTTCTTTCCCTCCTAAATTAGAAATCTTTGTTGTAGGGAAAGGAGATCAAGAGAGATTATCCTCTCCTCCACATATACTCCAGACACTGAAAACCACTCAAAGTATCTAGTAGTACAGAAAGGGACCCAGGTATTTTGCCTTGTTAATACAGCTCTCTTGCTTCTCTGTATCCCACGGTATAGCCACACCAACATGCAGGATTACTTTTGGGCCTTTGAGACACAAACGAAAAAGGGAAGGGTCTAAAAATCGGTAAAAGAAAACTCTTCCACTTTATCTTTGTCCAAGCACGAGGTTTCCTCTGGGAAGAGTGAGCTCTTCTGCCACCTTGTGACACAGAATGACAATAGCGAGCCCTAGATATTTTCCTACTGCTGCTCCAAGGGGGCAGCACTGGCATCTAATGTGGCATCTAGGAAAGAATGAATCTATAGAATACTTCAAATAGACAGACGGTGGGGGGCAGTGCAGGGAGAGTGTCTGATACCAAAAGGGAGCAGAGGATCACGTAATCATGTTAAGGTAATAGTAAGCAAAAATCATGAAACTCACGGAAGGCAATGGAGCCCCTTTATTCTCCCTACCCACCTGCCCTGCTAAGAGAATCCGGCAACTGCAGCAGGGAAAAAAGTAATGCTCTAGGTTCCAGTATTGCTCTGGAACAATAAAGATCTGAGGCACTTATGTTCCCTCCACTCAGTGGCCTCTCTGCTCCTTTACATAGCAAAACATCTCAAAAAAGTTACATACACGTTTTCACCTCCGATTCCCTCTCAGCCCTTTCCTGCTTCCGCCACTCTGCTGCAAGTGCTGTCACAAAATTGTCAAATCCACCGATATGGTCTTTATTATACACAACCTCAACACAGCATTTGACCAGCTGATTCCTTCCTTGAAAGACTCTCCTTTATTGGTTTCTATGCCATCTACCCTCTCGATTTTCTCAGCTCAGATGTCACCTCCTCAGGGAAGTCCGCCCTGACCACTCTAAATGTAACCTCTGCTAGTAGTTCTTCACCTTATCACCTGTTTGCTACTTCACAACTATCACAACCTCTAATTATCTTGTATTTGCATTTGTATATTATCATTAGCCCTCTGCACTAGTTTGTTTTCAACTGCGTTTATAGTCTGCTTCCCATCATTTCATTTGAACACAGACTTGGTCTGGCTCACTGCTAGAATAGTGGCTGGCCACAGCACTTGTTGAATAAACAAGTGAAAGGCACCATGGTTGCAAGCTCAGCACTTCTTCCACATTTCAGGCAACATGCTATCCTTTGGTGACACCTCTTTCCATTCTGTTTCCCCATCAAGATTTCCCTTGAGCTAAATTCAGCAAGATTTCAACCTGAATTAAAATGCCAGGAAACAGGGTAATATCTAAATTCTGATTTGCCTTGGATCTCATGAACTCCCTCATGGAAAGTCCCTTGACTCAAGCTCCCTTCACACCATTATCAGAGTGTCAGGCTCCCCGACCTTCTTACACATAGTCCAACCTATGTTGGCTTCAATCAATTAAATTTACAGTGAGTAGAAAGACTGCAAAGACTCTTGACTTAGGCAGAGGATCTGAGTAGATCTTCACTTCTGTTGTATGATCCACCTATCTGTGCTATCACAAAGTCTACAGAGTATACTAGATATATATATACTCTTTGCTAAAAGATACAATTTTAGAAAAATTTTCAGGGGCACCTGGGTGGCTCAGTCAGTTGAGCGTCTGACTCTTGATCTCAGCTCAGGTCATGACCTCACAGTTCATGAGCTCAAGCCCCATGTCAGGCTCTGTGCTGACAGCATAGGGCCTGCTTGGGATTCTCTCTCTCTCTCTCTCTGCCCCCCCCCCAATAAATAAAACTTAAAAAAAAAAAAAGAAAAGAAAAATCTTCAACAGTCATCTGTCTAGGAAAGCCTTCCCAAACTTCAGACAGAATCACTCTCCCAGTGTTCTTAGCACTTCCTCACCACCTCTCAATGCAATAGTCATGGTGCAATGTGGTCTACCTATACTCACTTCACTATTCAGGGGTGTAAAAATGTGAAAAACTCGGTAGGTATGTTTGTGCTAATGCGAGTTTATGCATGTAACTGAATAAATTCTAGGGATTATTTGTTTGGAATTCTCTAGTTATAGAGGAGAAAACTGAGATTTAGAGAACTCAAGCAAGTTTCTCAAGGTGACATAGTTAATAACAGGGCTTACACTAAAACCCAATTCTATGAATTCCTAGTCCAGTGCTCTCTACCATATAATTCACTAACTCATTCAGTCCTAGTTTCCTGCTCTATTCTTGAAATCACCTTGCTTAATAGAAATCTCTACATCTCTTAATGTCAGTGTATAAATCTGTAAGCCTGTGTCAGTGAGCATGCACGTGAATGTCTATGTGTCCATCTGCAAGCATTTGCAAACCTTATTACTGAGTGTTTATGTCCTTCATTCTAGGGAAACCTCTAGGTAATTACAGTTCCTTACGTTGGCACCAGCAGTGAAGTCGGAGGAAGACTTTTTGAGTCAGTCATTAATAGGAACATTTGGTCCTCTCTCCAATCACCTCTATTACTAGGTCTTAGGGAATGGGGCAAAATAGTTAGGGTGGAACCAGACTCTCCCAGGGTCAAACTTGGTTCCAGGGCAGTAAGAGCACCTAGCATGAAAACTAAGGGGCTATTTAAGAAGCATGTGCTCAAGCTAACATGGATACCATCTTGGTTTTCAGCCTAATCATTATATTCTGTGATGTTAGCAAGAAAGGTAAGAACAGGGAGCCTGGGTGGATCAGTCAGTTGAGTGTCCAACTTCAGCTCAGGTCATGATCTTGCAGTTCGTGGGTTCGAGCCCTGCATTGTGCTCACTGCTGTCAGTGTTGAGCCAGCCTTGGATCCTCTGTTTCCCTCTCTCTCCTCTCTCTCTCTCTCTCTCTCTCTGCCCCTCCCCCACTCACTCTGTCTCTCTCAAAATAAATAAATAAACTCTAAAAGAAAGAAAGAAAGAAAGAAAGAAAGAAAGAAAGAAAGAAAGGAAGGAAGAAAAGTATTTCTGTAACCTAGTATCTAAGAAAATCCAGAGAGCCCTAGAATGTGTTTGCGGGTCCATTCTACCAGATAGAAATAAAGCCACTACTCAGTAGGTGATGTTTTACGGTCATCCCCCGTATTCTCTTGCTTCTAGGCAGGACTGTAACTTATTTAACTCAGATAGTTGTTTCATGGTGAGAAGTCTTTAGAGAATGTGATGCATCCTTCTGTCTTATTCATGTAACTAACATTGAAAGTCCTCTCAGTGATAGATGGCTTTCTTTACTGGAGGGTGCTGTCACAGTTTCAGTATTATCAACACCTAAGACTCCCAAATTCATAACCCTTATAAGATGCTGTCTTTCTTTTTCTAAGGTGGTACATCCAAACAGTTGGGGATGCTCTTAGGATAGGAAAGGTCTGAGTAAGGGTGGGAGGGTGGAATGGTACCATTTGCTGCTCTCTGATAACTGTTTATTTAAAACATGGTTTTTTTCAAAGTGTCCAAACATTTCATCTCTGAAATTACCTAATCAGAGTTAAGGCCAAACAGTCAAGATGCAGCATTCAAAGTGCAGTTCAGTACATTTAACAGATGAAGAAAACTCACTACACCTTGTGAGTTATGTGCCGAAAGCATAAACTATTACCTATATGGTTTCATGGAAACCTGAAGAGATACCTTGTTCAAAGTTACGTTTAATAAACTTTCAAAAGGGTTTGGGTTTTGTTGGTTTTGTTGTTTTGTTTGTTTTTGTTTTGTTTTTTTGAGGCCAGGAGAGAGGGGCAGAGCGGAAGAGAGAGAGACAATCTTAAGCAGGCTCCATGTTCAGTGAGGAGCAAGATGTGGCACTTGATCTCACAACCCTGGGATCATGACTGAAGCCAAAATCAAGAGTTGGATGCTCAATTGACTGAGCCACGCAGGCGTCCCTCAAGAGTTTTAATATAAGAAAGCAGGGGCTCCTGGGTGACTTAGTTAAACGTCTGACTTTTGATTTTGGCTTGGGTCATAATCTCATAGTTTGTGAGATTGACCCCACGTCGGGCTCTGTGCTGACAGGTGGAGCCAGCTTCGGATTCTTTCTCCCTCCCTCTCTCTGCCCTTCCCCTGCTTGTGCTCTGTCTCTCTCCAAATAAATAAATTAAATTAAAAAATATTTTAATATAAGAAGGCAGAGCAAGGAGAAGAGATAAGCAGCGCTTGAAGGAATGGGTTGATTAGTCTTTTCATTAACTTATTAATTTCATTTAAATCAATTTCACCTTTTCTTCCCCCTAAATGTAATGGATTGGTACTCAGTTTTCTTTGAGCTAGGCTAACTCCTACTTGTATATTGTTAAAATCTTTTATGTTTATTTTTTGAGAGAGAGAGTGAGCGAGCGAGCAGGGGAGGGGCAGAGAGAGAGGGAGACACAGAATCCAAAGCAAGCTCCAGGCTCCGAGCTGTCAGCACAGAGCCTGATGTGGGGCTCGAACTCACAAACTGCGAGATCGTGACCTGAGCCAAAGTCGGACACTTAACCAACTGAGTCACCAAGGTGCCCCTAAAATCTTTTTTGATAGTGTTTGATCTCCCCAATTGCAAGTTATATGAGAAGGAACTGTATTTCTTTGCATCTCCCTCTCCAATACTTGTAATTCTAAAGAGTACCCAATAAATTGTAAATCCTGACCTTTTTTTTGTTTCTTCCCCTCCCGCGCACCCCCCCACCCCCCACCCCGGCGAACTCAAAGATAGCAGCTGCCATGTGGAACAGCTGCCTGGGCTCTTCCCAAAGGATGTGAGAAGGGATGTGCTAATGCAAAGTAGCGAATGGGCCCTTCCTGAAAAATCATTTTGTCATTCCAGATACTCTGTACCTTTAAAAGAGGCCCATCTCCCCTATTCCCAGCCCAGGTCTTAAATATCTTATTTTTAAAAAAAATTTAATGTTTTATTTTTGAAAGAGACAGAGTGCAACAGGGGAGGGGCAGAAAGAGAGAGAGAGACACAGAATCTGAAGCGGGCTCCGGGCTCTGAGCTGCCAGCACAGAGACTGACACTGGGCTCAAACCCATGAGCTGTCAGACACTCAATTGACTGAGCCACCCAGGCGCCCCGATAGGTCTTCTTTTGAGAATGGTTGTTCGAATTTAATTTATATTGAATGCAGACCGTAAAATACTTAAACTGCACAGATTTACAGTGAAAAGTGCTGATAGTGTGGAGCCTGCTTGAGATTCTCTCTCCCTCTCTCTCTGACCCTCCCTGCTCGCTAGCTCTCTCTCTCTCTCTCTCTCAAAATAAATAAATAAGCTTTAAAAAAAAGTTTGATAGCTATTACTAAATTACCCTCCATAGCAGTCACTCCATTTTGCATTTCTACCCACACTGTGAGAATGCCTGTTCCCTCTCAACTGCTGGGCAATGGTTCTTGACATCAGCCTTAAGTTTCTCTGCTCTGCCCTCCTTTCCTTCCCCTACCCATTCTTTCTGTCTGTCAAGTAGTTTATGGTTTTGGCAGTTTCCCTTTACATATAGGCAATCCCCTCAATGCTACTGTTGCACTGCTGGAAAAATAAAACTTGACACTTTAGAGAAACTGAGGGTTCCCAGGCAGAATAATGGGAAAAAAAACTTTAAAAACTACAATCTGTTTAGAGAACTAGAGATTGGCAAATAAGTGGATTATTGGGATGTGGCCTAGGTACTGTAAATTATATATCCTCACATGACATAAATGTTTTCATTCCCCTGATTGTGCTTTCTAAGTTTATATGGTAACAATGTGGCAGGGGGGAACCCTCTTATTAAAAGGTTAAAAGATTCTAGCTCAGTTGGTTAATCGTCCAACTTCAGCTCAGGTCATGATCTCGTGGTCTGTGAGTTCAAGCCCTGCGTCGGGCTCTGTGCTAACAGCTCAGAGCCTGGAACCTGCTTCAAATTCTGTGTCTCCCTCTCTCTCTGCCCCTACCCCACTTACATTCTGTCTCTGTCTCTCCCTCTCAAAAATAAATAAACATTAAAAAAATTTTTTTGGGGGGCGCCTGGGTGGCTTGGTCGGTTATGCATCCGACTTCAGCCCAGGTCATGATCTCATGGTCCGTGAGTTCAAGCCCCGCGTCGGGCTTTGTGCTGACAGCTCAGAGCCTGGAGCCTGTTTCAGATTCTGTGTCTCCCTCTCTCTCTGCCCCTCCCCTGTTCATGCTCTGTCTCTCTCTGTCTCAAAAAATAAATAAACGTTAAAAAAAATTTAAGAAAAAAAATTTTTTTTAAAGATTCTGATAGTGTTTGGGGGTTTTGGTCACTTGATATTAATGTAAAGTAATTCAACCAGATTGTTTTCCTCCTAACAGTTGACACGCCCCCTTAAGTCAATGGCAGGTATCAATAATAGTGAATTTAAGTCATTCTGGAGTCTAGAGCCCTCTCTACAGGGTGGATTTTATTTGGATATAGTGTGCATTGTAGGACTCAGGCAATTAAGGGAACTATTTCTTAGAAATTTGGGACAAGGAAACCTGGGAGATTAAGGGGGTGGAGGGACGCCAGAGATCAACCTGATGTAATTCAAAAATTTTCCCTGGATATGTTTCTTCCTCCTTCCTTCATGGCATGGTGATTGCTTCCTGAATGCAGAATTTAAGCTAATACCCTGCACTATGTGAGTCAGTCAAAGAGATTAAATGGATGTTTATGGATTAGTTTGCAGACCTAATTGTTATTCACAACACATTTCTATGGAACAATGATGAATTCCAAACAACCAACTTATGAATGGACTTGTGAAATAACATTCATTTAAAAATGTGAAACTACCTATTCTGAATTTAAACTTACATTGAATGGCAGGATGTCAGACTCCAAGTAGGGTAGAAATAAAAATTAAATAAATGGTCAAATATACAAGGTCGTAAAAGAGATGCCCTCTAAAATTACAACACTATGGCTGACATCAGTCTGCACAGAAAGCTGTCCCAGAAACAATCAGAAGACAGTTTGTGAACATGTGCACAGAACAAAATAGGAATTTGAAACTGTAAGGATGAGAATGCACTACAACAGTTGTCAGAAGACGTGGTTCAACATGGAACGTAGAAAAATTTAAGAAGAAGACTATTACTGTTTATGGAATTTGGCCAAGGAAAAGATCCTCTATTACAAATATTCTAAAATTTCTTTCTGGTGGAGAAAGATGACTCATTAGGTCTTTATCACTGATAATTTATACCATCTAGTTCTTATTGCTCAGATTCTGTATTAGTCAAAAAATTCTAATTAGATTTCAAAAGAACCTATACATTTAGAACAGGGTACGTAGAAGAGAAAAATCCTACCTGATCCATTTAATGGATACATTCTCCTATGTAATTTTTTAAATTTTACTTTATTATTATTATTTTTTTAGAAAGAGTAGGCATGCACAAGTGCAGGGTAGGGGCAGAGGGAGAGAGAGAATCTTAAGCAGGCTCCATGCTCAGTGAGGAGCCCAATGGGGGCTGGATCTCATGACGCTCAGATCATGACCTGAGCCGAAACCAAGAGTCAGACACTTAACCAACTGGGCCACCCAGGCACCTCTCCTATGTAAGTTTTTTTTAAATGTAGTATATAGATTTAGTATATCGATTGGCTCTTTGGAATTTGATTAGTGTGAACTAACTCCTAATGATTGTTTACCCCATGTGACACTGGGGTATAGAAGGAATATCACCAAATGAGTGTTTATTCTGTTATTAATATCATTTTTGACAAGTTACTTAATTTCTCCCAGTGCTTAGTTTCTACAGCTGTAGAATAGATTTGGCCAGATGATATAATTTCTAGATATAAAAAGGGAGGTTCAGGTCTGAAGCACAAACTCAACAGAATTATGTAAGGCCTGCCAAATAAGCTCTTTATATTATCACAGAAAAATCTCCAAGAGAGATTTCCATTTAAATATATATACCTAATGTTCCTATTTAACATAAATTCTTTTATGATAAAGTAAAGCATCATCTCATCTCCTAAATTATCCATTTCACACATTTGGAGTTTGTATGCCCTTAAAGGGGCATTCTTGCTCAAATATCCTTAGCTAAAGAAAAAGTAATACTGCAACTCCAGCATCACTGGGAATGGAGTGCTTGGATTTATAGATGTCCTCCACCTAAATGCTCAATTACCTAACAGATGAGACCTACAAGAACTGCCAACATAGATGGACGTTAATTTCGAAGCTTAGGCAGAACTGAAAATACACTGACAGATGAAGCTAATTTAAGTAGACTCTGAAAACAGGGACTCCAAGGAGGTAGGAAGACATGCCACATTGAAATACTATTATCCCTGTGGCTAGAGGGCACAGTTCTACTAGAGGATCACTAGGTTTTTCCTTCTCTTTCAGTCATAGTATCACAAAGTTTGCAAAGTGTTTTCACACCCGCTTCCTCATTTTTGTTTCTGATCTTCACATTACTCCGAAATAGGTAGACCAAGAATTACTTTATTATAACCATCTTACCGAGAAAGGAAACCAAAACATGGAGCACTTATGTGACTTGTCCAAAGTGAGATTTGTTTATCTTCCATCTCCTCTGTCTCATGACCACGTTATCACTTCGGAGAACTGACTGGCACCATGCTGAAAATACTTCATATAATTTCCTCATTTTTCCTTTTGAACCTGTTTGCTCTCCATCTCTGCCTATCTTTGCCAACACTGTCTTCCTGATTAAAGTGAAATCAGGGACTATTCCTTCCTTTGTAATTTCATGTGCAGTGTCCAGTACTCTGGCCACTGGCCTCTGAAGTCAACAACTATCATTTTCACATGGACTTAATCAAGACTTGGGAAAGTAACTTAGAAAAGTCAAGTAGGACTTACAGACCTTAATTTAATAAGCAGTGATAAGACACCATTAAAAATGAAATAGGAATGAACCAGTGTTTGAATTGGAGTAGGTCAATTCTGGAGCCAAGTGAAGTTAGTACCAGACAACAGCCAGAATCCATACATGTCTCAACACTTCCACAACTGGTTTAAGTCACCATCGTCTTTCATTTGGATTTCTGCAATAGTTTCCTAACAGGTTACTCTGCTTTGACCCTTGCCCCCTATAGTCTAACATAGCAGTGTAGTGATCCTTTTAAAAACAAACTCAACCATCACTCCTCTGCTCAAAACCTTGCCATGGATCCCCATTCAATCTGAATAAAAACCAAAGTCCTTAAACTAGCCTCCAAGTCTCCTGATATAGGCCCATTTCCTTTAGAAATTTCGTCCCCCACTACAGTGCTCTGTACTCACTCCATTCCAATCTCACTGGCCTCCTTGTTTTTACTCTAAAACTATAATATGTCAGACACACTCATTCTGCCTCAGGGCCCACATCACTCCCCCTAGGTCACTGCTTTCCTAGGCCTGTGCTTAGCCAATCCCTCACCTCCTGTAAGTCTTGGCTTACTTCTTATTTTTTCAACGAAACCAGCCTGTATCACAGGTTGCCCAGCCACTGCCCACTCCCACCCCCAGACTGCTCCCTTACCTTGCTATGCCTTTTTTTCTTTTTAGTAGCACTTACTCCCTTCTAACATACCATAAAGTTTACTGTATTTATTGTCATCTGTTTCCCAGTCTCCCCTCAACCTTCCCTCCCTGTTGCTTGTTCCCTTGCTCCAATGCATCCAACTGATATAGCCAAAGGACTGAAGCAGCCCTGGTACAGAATAGATAGCATTTAAAAATATTTGCTTTCTGAAAGAATGAAATTGAGGAGTGCGTGAAGCTGGGTGGTCTTTCCTTCTTCCAGTTCTCTCTGCTTTCCCCAAACTGCTCTCAAAGTAGTTGACTTAGACTCTAGTCAGACAGACTTGCAGCAGTCATTAAGGCAAATTATGGTATTTCACATCATCCCTTGGACTTTGGAGCCAACTTTTTTAAAGGAGAAAACTTTCAACAGTGTTACACCCTCCATTGTTATTATTACAGGCTGAAGAATGATAAACAAGGTATGGTCTACTCCCTCACTCTGATCCTACGTTAGTTAAAGCCTCATGGGGATTTAGTCCATATCTCTTACTAGTATCTCTGTCCTCATTTATTCTTGGCATATTTTGTGTCCACACCCTAAACCTATGGACAGATCAATGGGGCCACATTAGAAGTTTAGTATCAGCTGGGTAGAGATAAGGTTTTGTCAGGTACAACAAAGGCAGGATGAAGTTTTCTTGGTTGTCTTTTCATTGCTTCTTTCTTGTTTTATAGCTTGTTTACCAGGGACCTCCCAATGTAAGGTCTATGAAGTGATGGGGGCTGCATCAGAGACTTTTCCCACCACCACCTCCATAACTCTTGGGAATAAAGAAGGAGAGAAAACTACAAATATTGACGATTTTTCTAGCCCTTTGAAACAAGGTACAGAATAAGTAGGGGTGAGACAAGAACAGAAAGGAAAAGAAACATTTTTGGCCCCAACATAAGTTTGGGTCTTCTAGGATTTTTGGGGGGGTTGAAAAGTTACATGGAGTTTACACTAGAAAAATCACTCCATTTCTTATGGAAAAAAAATCACCTTCTCTATAAAGAAGATCCCAGAAATAGTTTGACACCATTAATAAGCTTTTACTTCCACGCAAGTGAGCCTGCAGCCAGATTTAGGGACAGAATGAATTGTATTTGTGTGGTAGGTGATTCCAGCAATTGCATGTACAGGCAGACAACATTTAAACACTAAGCATCATTACAGTGAGGACAACAACTAAGAGCATATTTTCATCTGCACTGTTTTTAGGAAATGGCTCTCCCTAAATTGGCCATGACACAAATTCTGTAGATTTCAGGTTAGGTTACATCCCAGTTTCAACAGGAGAAACGTAAATATAACATTAATAATAACAATGCATATGAACCACTTGCCCCAAGTTTGCCTTTTGACCCAAAAGCAATGCCAATTCACCTTTGTTCCTCCTCATCCCTTACTAAAGCCAAGAGGAGCATGGGAAAGGTGATTTTCTAATCACACACAGTGCGTCGGTCAAGCACAAGGGGAGAGACCCTGAGAGGGAGTTGTTGAAAGACAAGTTCAGAACTGCTGTGCACCCACCCCTCTTCCTCCCCTGAAAGCAATGCCAAGAATCATTCCTACTTGGTTATGATAAATCTCAAATCCCAGAGAAGGTGACTTATTGCGAAGAGGCTGAAAAGAAGGTTAGAGCAGCACCCATGATGCCCACCCCACTCCTGACTCTTGAGTCTGAACTGGAAATCCAGTCTATTGCCTCTGAATCAGGCTGGGCCTAGTAATCTGAGGAGCCAGAAGACCTTCAACTCAGAGGGTCAATCACTTCCCTCTCTCAGATTCTCTCTTCTCCCTCTTCTACTCGTCTCTCTCCTTTTAGACATAGAGGAGAATCTAGAGAAGAGGCAGAAATGGAGTACTGTGACCAAATTTCTGATTGCTGTTACCCTGTTGTTTAGTGGAGTTGCCATTATAGTGTTTGCCGTTTTTGAAGTCCTATGCCCTGTAAGTTTGTTGATGTATGGAGTCCCTGGACTTGATCTATAAAGACTTTCTTCTGTTCCAAAGGCAGGTTGGCATAATGAAAAAAGCATGGACTTTGGAGTAGACCTGCCACTCACACTCACTAGGCTGGGTGGCTTTAAGAAAGTTGCTTGACTTCTCCAATGTCATTTGGCTCATCTGTAAAATGGGACTAGTGATATTAGCCTCTCATGGCATTTTTAATTAAGATCCTGTGTGAAAGGCACCTGGCACATAGAAGGTGCTTGCTAAATTTGAGTTCCTTTCCTCTGTTGTATTTGGACATTCTCTCAGGAGGAAAGATCCAATGGGACTGAATATTTTCTTTAAAAAAGATGATTTTCTTTAAATGGCCTGACAGGAGGTTTGGAAGATAACCAAATGCATACAAGCCACCTGAAATTAACACCATTTTCTCCCTTCAGGGTCAATGCCAAGGAGCCAGAGAGCTATGCCAATGCCAGAGGTTGTGCAGAAAGCAAAGGAAGGAAGGCCAGGAACCTGAGGCAGCTGAATCCCAGCTTGAATTTCAACCCAAGAAGGAAAGTGGTCTCTGTAGGGTTTACGTCTTTTGCTGGGAAAAAATGAGGTTAATATACACATGCTGGGAGACAGGAAGTTGTTTCAGTTATGAAGCAAATGTTGCTAATTCTTTTATGTGTCAGGAAATAGGTAGGTATTTGTACTACTGTTTCGTTTTCTTAACATCAGCCCAGCCATGGGCACCTGGGTGGCTCAGTCAGTTAAGCGTTCAGCTTTGGCTCAGGTCATGATCTCGCAGTCTGTGAGTTCGAGTACCGTGTCAGGCTCTGTGCTGACAGTTCAAAGCCTGGAGCCTGCTTAGAATTCTGTGTCTCCCTCTCTCTCTCTGCCCCTCCCATGCTCATGCTCTGTCTCTGATTCTCAAAAATAAACAAATGTTAAAAAAAAAAATTAAAAAAAAAAAGACATCAGCCCAGCCATAACAAAATAGGGTACTTATTGAAAATACATTATTTCTGAGCCTCAGCTACAATCAATCAGAATGTCTAGAGTGAGGCCAGGAATCTTACTTTTAAGATTTTTTAAAATATATTTTTTAATGTTTATTTATTTTTGAGACAGAGAGAGAGACACAGAGAGCAAGAGAGAGGCAGAGACAGAGGGAGACACAGAATCCGAAGCAGGCTCCAGGCTGTCAGCACAGAGCTTGACATGGGACTCGAACTCATGAGCCGGGAGATCATGACCTGAGCCAAAGTCAGACACTCAACTGACTGAACCACCCAGGCGCCCCTTTACTTTTAAGATTTTTAACAAGCTCCCTAAGTAGAAGTGGATTTACTGTGAAATTAATGAAGCTTAAACTTCAGGCCCCATGGGACTTGTATAAAGCTTGTATCTAACTTTGTGTTTTTAAAATTTGTATTCTTTTTCTTTAAAAAGGGTACCCTCAAATTTTATGAGTTCAGAACCCACAGCATACGTATCCATCCCTGCTCCTAGGTAACACTCATATATACAACAAAGTTTAGGAACCACCGCACTGCAAAGTTTGAATACTTAGCAAAGCAGCTTCTTTCCTCCCAGCCCTTGGGTTTCCTGACAGCATCATAAGCTCATATTGCCCTCTGGGGTCTAAAACAGACACAACACCACTGTTTCAGCATGGCTGCTTTAAAGCCAGTTTCCCTGCCAGAAGTATACTCAGCCTTTCAATTCTAGACAGTGATGTGTGTCTTCTCTACAACATCCACAATCCTTGCTAAGATGAGGTCTCTGATACTTTTAAAATTAAAGATGGGGGCTCCAGGGTGGCTCAGTCAGTTAAGCATCCAACTCTTGATTTAAGGTCAGGTCATGATCTCACAGTTTGTGAGATCGAGCCCTGTGTCAGGCTCCATGCTCACTCATTCTCTCTCTCTCTCTCTCTCTCTCTCTCTCTCTCTCTCTCTCTCTGCCTCTGCCCTGCTCACTTTCTCTCAAAATAAATTTTAAAACTTTAAACAAATAATCCAGCACAGTGTACTAGAAGCTGAATAAGTTCTGGAGATCTAACACATAGCATAGTGATTATAGTCAACAATAATGTATTATATACTTCAAAATTGCAAAGAGACTAGATCTTTCTTAAATGTCCTTACCACAAAAAGAACCAATAATTATATAACATAATAGAACTGTTACAATGGTAATCATATTGCAGTATATAAAGGTATGCAGTCAACATGTTGTACACAAACTTACACAATGGTATGTGTAAATTATATCTCAATCTTTAAAATTCAAGTACAGCAGGGGCTCCTGGATGGCTCAGTCAGTTGACCATCTGACTTTGGCTCAGGTCATAACCTCATGGTTCGAGCTCTACATCGGACTCTGTGCTGACAGCTCAGAGCCTGGAGTCTGCTTTAGATTCTGTCTCCATCTCTCTCTCTGCCCCTCCCCTGCTCATGCTCTGAGTCTGTCTCTCAAAAATAAATAAAATATTTAAAAAAAATAAAATAAAATTCAAGCACAACATTCTTTTCACCTAGGCATGCTATCAGAATATTTTTTAAATTTTTTTTAAGTTTATTCATTTTTGAGAGAGACAGAGCGTGAGCAGGGGAGGGGCAGAGACAGAGAGGGAGACACAGAATCCAAAGCAGGGTCCAGGCTCTGAGCTGTCAGCACAGTGCCCGACGCAGAGCTCAAACTCACGAACTGTGAGATCATGACCTGAGCCAAAGTCGGACGCTCAACCGAACAAGCCACCCAGGCACCCCGGTATCAGAATATTTCTTATCACAGTGCTTCAGGTACCCAATGCCAACTTACTTGTCACCTCTGGTGTAGGTTAATATTTTCTATAATTCTGTTTCTGCTAATCTTGGATGATGAGCTAGTGTAAATTAGTATGATTTAATCAGATGACGTATATTGAGTTATTTAATCTGCATTATCATTTCTATTAAGCACTGGAAGATATAGGCCTGAACGGTAATCAAAAGTCTAGTCCAGAGTTAGAGGTAACCATGCAGTAGCAACATGGATTGAATTTCTCTCATCAACAAAATAAGCTACTAAATGATAAAGGAATTAATAAAAAGAATAAGAAATTTTATAGACATTACCTCATTTGAGCCTCACAAAAACTGTGATAGTTAGAGTAGGTATCAGCATTTTATTGATACTTAAATTCAGGCTCAAAGAGGTTTATATGACACACAGCTGGTAGAAACAGAACTAAAATCTGGGCCTTTTAGTCCTATACTGAAATTTACTGAAAGCCTTCTATGTGCCAAGTTCCCTACATTTAAGAGGCTCATAGTCTATATTCATAATAGCTCAGCATCTAGAAAGTACACAGAAAATCAGATGGGACATGGAATCAGATATACCAAGAGTAGAATGGGATTAGTAAAAAATATTTGGTCCACAGAGACTCAGATCTGTCTCTTTTCAAACACAGTGAGATTTTGTGGGTCTGATTCAAGAAATGAAGTAGAATCCCTGTACATCTGGGATCCAAAGTAGATGCACACTCAGGGCCTTTTCCATTCAAGGCAAACAGGTTAAGCAAGGGGTGGATGGGCTCTTTGCTAGAGGGTTATAGGGCCCAACCAATTGTAGGTTCTCATGCATAAGTGCACCTTGCTGATACTTTCTCAGTGTAAATACAATAACTTTTCGTAGAATTATTGGCTAACAAAGAGGCAAAATGATGTGTACTTGGAATTAAATGGGGTTTTGTATTAAGCCGTCTCTTTGTTGGTACATGAAGAAATACCCATTTGCATCCTTCTTTATCTCTCATATTTCCTTTCAATCTCTAGGTTGGATGAGATGCTCCCAAGTCATCAAGTCCAAAGAGAGCTGCAGGGATCACTGTCATCCATGAGACATACTTCTGAAAAGTTCTTCTCTGCTTCACACATTGAATGGAGGATACTACACTGACTTCTCCCTATTATTAACCAATGTCGGCAGGTTCTTCTGAATTTTACACTCGTATCTTCAGCGAGGACATTACAAGCAAACAGCAATGCCAGACCAATGAAGAAGGAGCCTGGGCTTAGCAGTCAGACTTACTCTCATGCCATTGCTACTGACTTAGCCACAAGCCTCTGAGATTCACTCTGTCCATCCACCAAAAATGGGTATCTTTTCATCCCATCCAATGAGAACAAAAAGTCTTCCCTCTGAGCACTATGAATGGACCCATTGCTCTCTTTGACAAAAGGTTTAAACATAGCCTCCAAGGAAGTGGGCAAAGCAGCCACTAGTGTGGTACAGTTCACTAACTCCTCTGTTATCCTCACGGTTCATTTCATGCTCACTGGCTCTCAACCAGCTTAGGGTGGGGGATTCCTGTGTTCCCAAGCTGATGTTCATAGGGTTATGCCTTAACCTCTGCCACCACATGTAGCTATCCACACACTGGTGAGGGGAGTATAACCCTGAGCATTCCAGAAGTCCTCCTTCTAAGTCATCCCCAAGGGGCTTAGGGACTGCATACAAATAGGACACACGTGAGGTCTCCTGATAATCCACAACTCTTCCAAATGGGCCTGACATTACATCCTACATGTAACAGTGAGCTGTGTATATTTTGAACAAGGATTCCAGAGCAAGACAACTATGATGATCTTTCTTACAAAGCCTCTGAGAAAGTCTGACCTGCTCAAGTAAGAGTCTGGTGAGGAAGCAGGACCAGCTGATGTTAAAGGGAACAGGTTAAAAAAAAAAAAAAAAAAAGAACAGCAGAAGGGATAAACTGTTGTTTTGCTTTTATTATAAGTGTCTTGAAACCATTCCATTTCACTTTGGTGAAATGTACCTGTGTTTCTAAGTTAATTCTGTTTTCTTAATTCTCTGGTAAAAACCACACACAAATTGTATCCTTCTCTCTTTCACTTCAAGTACCGTCCAAAAAAGTGATTCTCAAAACAATACCAACAAGGGAAAATATCTTGCCCTGAGCCCTGATTTGAGATTCAAGCGGATCCTGGAAGAGATGGAACAGATACAAAGCATGGAAAATGAAAGTTTTGCAAATACAGTACGTAGAGAGGACAGAGCACTGGGGCTGCTGTTTGGATAAGTGAGTATGTTATTTGCATCCCACCACTGATTCATAACATCGCCTCCAGTTTATCCTGCCATCTGTGGCTCCGTCTAACCATGAGATGGTAGGGGGCAGGGGAGGGGAAGCTTGCTCCTTCCCCAGACCACCAGGAAGGACAATTAAAAAAATATTCTATACTTAAGAAGCTTTTGGTCTAGGACGGATGCCTACATTCATCTTCACCCTTCCCAGACTCACCCACGGCAGAATATCCTTTAACCCAGAAACATGAGGTTCCCCAGGAGGCAAAAACTGTAGCAAAGTTTACCCTTCTTAACTCTTCTGCAAGAGTATAATTGGGTAACATCTGTACTGACTTTATAGAAATTCACTGAGGGAGGGCGCCTGAGTGGCTCAGCAGGTTAAGCGTCCAACTCTGGATTTTGGCTCAGGTCATGATCTTACCCTGGTCAGCCAGATATCAGGCTCTGTGCTGACAGTGTGGGGTCTGCTTGGGATTCTCTCTCTCTCCCTCAATCTGCCCCTCCCCCACTCAAGCTCTTGCTCTCTAATAAATAAACTTAAAAAAAATTCACTGATGGAATAAAAACGGTTTATTTTGCTTTGGGAACAACTGGTTTCCTCCAACAATGCAAGGTTCCTCTGAGGATTTTCTGACTCCCTAATTAGTTAACAGTTTTGAATCCCAATTACCAGTAGGGATCTTTAAAAACTGAGAGATGGTGGGTGGGGCGCCAAGGTGGCTCCTCAGTTGGTTGAGTGTCCGACTTCAGCTCAGGTCATGATCTCACAGCTCATGAGTTCAAGCCCCCACATCAGGCTCTGTGCAGACATCTAAGAGCCTGAAACCTGCTTTGGATTCTGTGTCTCCCTCTCTCTCTCTGCCCCTCCCCCACTCACACTCTGTTTTTCTCTCAAAAATAAACATTTAAAAATTAAAAAAAAAAAAACTGAGAGATGGGAGAGACAGAAGGGAAGGGAGAACTCTCACATGGACTCTGGGATGTGAATTTTAGTCTGTAGATCCTTTCACAGCAAGGCACGGTTCTCCCTGTCACCACTAGAGGCTCAGTTAGACTCAATAAAACACTGTTTCTAAGGAATGCCAATTATTCCTCTGGGAAGTAACAAGCCAGCACGATTTTTAACATTTATTTATTTTTGAGAGACTGAGATACAGAGCGTGAATGGGGGAGGATCAAAGAAGGAGACACAGAATCCAAAGCAGGCTCCAGGCTCTGAGCTGTCAGCACAGAGCCTGATGTGGGGCTCAAACCCACAAACCATGAGATCATGACCTAAGCCGAAGTCAGACGCTTAAGCAACTGAGCCACCCAGGTGCCCCAAATCAGCACGACTTTTATTGCAAATTCATTCTCATTACATTACCACACACTGTTTCTTGATTATTAAAGTACATTCTCATTATAAAAATTTTTAGGATATACTGGAAGGCCAAAGAATAAAAAAAACAAAATAAAACAAGAAATTATACCTAATCCTCCCTCCCAGGGATAACCAGCTAATACTTTGACACATCTCTTTATAGATATTATAAATATATACACATACATATAAAAGACATGATTCACAAATATCTTATTCTGCATACCATTCTCAACTTGTCCTTCTTTTGGGGCACCTGGGTAGCTCAGTTGGTTAAGTGTCTGACTTCGGCTCAGGACATGATCTCACCATTCATGAGTTCAAGCCCCGCATCGGGCTCTGCGCTAACAGCTCAGAGCCTGGAGCCTGCTTCAGACTGTGTGTCTCCCCCTCCCCTGCTCACCTTCTCTCTCTCTCTCCCTCTCTCTCTCCCTCTCTCAAAAGTAAATAAACATAAAAAAATATTTTTTAAACCTGTCCCTCTTTTTTGACTAACATATTACTGGAATGTTTCTAGTTGGCACATGTTTTTTATTTTTAAAGTAATCTCTATGCCCAAATGTGGCTCAAACTCATGACCCCAAGATCAAGAGTTACATGTTCTACTGATTGAGCCAGCCCCTAGATTTTTCTTTCTTTACTTTTAAAGAAATCTCTACACCCAACATGGGGCTTGAACCCACAACTCTGAGATTAAGAGTCACATGCTCTACCAACTGAGTCAGCCAGGCACCCTAGTTGGCACAAGTATTAAGTCATGCTGTTTTTCAAGTCTTAAAGTTGAGAAGGCTGGAAGTCATTCCACCTTTTTGAAGGGCCTAAGTAACCCCAATACTTTCTGACAGGCCCACAGATTAAGGTGGGTAATTGCTTAGGACAGAGAAGGCACATTCACAGAAACCTCCAACTTAAACTTTTAAAGGTATTACTGAATCACATTAATAGTTGCAACTGTGTGTTAAAAGCATAACTTTGTTCAATATAAAGACTTAAAATATACAATTTTATATCCCTGTTTTGCTGTTTCTTCACTTTAAAATTTCTTTTAAGTTTATTTTGAGAGAAAGAGAGAGACAGTATAAGCGGGGGAGAGGCAGAGAGAGAAGAGAGAGAATCCCAAGCAGGCTTTGCACTGTCAGTGCAGAGCCCAACACGGGCTCAAATCCACAAACTGTGTGTGAGATCATGACCTGAGCCGATATCAGAAATCGGATGCTTAACTGACTGAGCCACGCAGGCACCCCGTTTCCCCATTTTTAACCTGTGATTCATTTATATACCTGTGATCTCAAAAATCAAAGCGACCTATTCTCTGGACCCGAGAAAGGCCTTGAGCAGGCCCTAAGCACCCCTCCTTTTCTCAGTTACTAATTAGAGAGGGACTTAAGGAGGGCAATATCCTAATCATTCTCTATCCCCACCCTTCTTACTTTAGAGCTTCATTAAGCAGTGTTTAGCAGATTCTGACCTTGAGCATTTTTCCTATGTTTATGTCCAGAAATAGCCATGTTCCAAGGAAGAGTTGCTGTATGTACTTATGACTAGGAGCTAGGAATCCTTCTTTTTTTCTTTGTCTTGGACAGGTTGACAGTCTTATGGCCCCTCCCTCCCTCCCCCTCTGATCCTCCACTCCTGCATCCATACTTCCCCTCCCCTCTCAGAAACGATTCTATTTCTGGAGCTCACAAGATGGCCCCCATGCTGCCCTGAGTCACCATTTATCTTTTTATGTACACTGTCTAGTTCTTATGCTTAAGGCCTGTAGTTGCTGTGTTAATTTGTCTATATTATTTTGAATCCAACCAACAAAGTACTATATTCATAGCAGACACTCAAAAAAAATGTTGATAATGTCATACCACTAAATGGATAGCTGAGGGTAGCATAACTTTCTAGAAGAAAACAAGGTAATCTTTATTTTATTTTTTTGAGGTATCTTTATTTTCAATCAAAACTGCTTTTGGTTACCAGGTAGATGCAAACCAATGAGAGGCCATCCTAGAATTGTTGGTAACATTTGAATTCATCTCTCTGAACTTATATTCTTTTCTCTCATATTTATCTCTTCATCTTTCTTTCTCTGTTTCTTATTCTATCACTTTTCTTTTTCCTTTCCTTATTTAGTGACCTGACTTACCAGGCATCTAATAGCAGAAATTTCCTTTAATCTGAATTCCTAGGGAACTTGGACCCATACCTATAGTTAAATTTCAGGTTTCCAAAGCCTTTTTTTCTAACTAAACTTCCTTCATGTGGTACCATGTAGTAATGGGTGAGCCATGGGTTGTAATGCACAAACTTTTACCAGACTTGTGAATTTGCGCCACCCAGTGGCTGAAGTTACTAACTTCATCCTCTGAAAAAAGTGGGCATAAATAAATGTAAAATAAGCAAATGCAAACAAATGTGAAGCCTGTACATATTACTGGCCTAAAGGGGGGAAAAAGCATTCTTAACAGTCACATTCTGTCCTATTTTAAATCTATTTTCTAAAATTATTATGAAATAGGATGGAGAAGAATATGTTTAGAGGTATAGTGTCATGGTATCCACATAATAAGATGATGCTGAGAAGACTCTCCAAGGATTTATTCAGGTCACTACTTCTCCCTGATGTACCAGAAAAGAAGAGTAACAGTGCAGACTATACTATAAAGTCCTTATTGCTCCCTAGAAGAATCAAACATTCAACAGAAGAGACACTGAATTCATCCCCAGGTTTTCTCCTGCTTGCTTATAACCTTTCCCTTTTTTCATTTGGATTGTTAGTCCTTTTTTTTTTTTTAAGATTTTATTTTTAAGAATCTCTAAACTCAACGTGGGGCTTGAACTCACAACCCTGAGATTGAGTCGCATGTTCTACTGATTAAGCCAGTCAGGCACCCAAATTAGTCATTTTTATTGAGTTATAGAAGTCTGTATTCTTGGCCATATTTTTGGACACTAATCCTTTGTGAAACATGCTATGATCAAAAGTGTATTTCTAAGATGTTATTCCTCAACATGCAGATTTACACATAAACAAACAACTATCAGGCTCTGAAGCTCTGGAAATCCCATTTGGCTCCACGAATTTGTTTTGACTTTGCCTTCTATGACTGCATTTAAAAAACTATTTGAGGGGCGCCTGGGTGCCTCACTTAAGCATCTGCCTTCGGCTCAGGTCATGATCTTATGGTTCATGAGTTTGAGCCCCATTTGAGGCTCTCTGCTGTCAGCATAGGGCCCAGTTGGGATCCTCTTTCATCTGCCTCGCCCCACCCCTGCCCCACTCAAAAATAAAGAAACTTAAATAAAAATAAGTTAAAAAATAAAAAGCTGGGGCGCCTGGGTGGCGCAGTCGGTTAAGTGTCCGACTTCAGCCAGGTCACGATCTCGCGGTCCGGGAGTTCGAGCCCCGCGTCGGGCTCTGGGCTGATGGCTCAGAGCCTGGAGCCTGTTTCCGATTCTGTGTCTCCCTCTCTCTCTGCCCCTCCCCCGTTCATGCTCTGTCTCTCTCTGTCCCAAAAATAAATAAACGTTGAAAAAAATTAAAAAAAAAATAATAAAAATAAAAAGCTATCTGACACACTTAAAACTCCCACAAAACTGAACATATTTCTTAGAAGGATTTCAAGGACTCCCATCTTGAAGGACTCTGCTTTGCCAACCCATACATGACAAAATAAGGTAGCTGGGTTGTCAGAATGTTCCCACCCTATTCAATTCTTTATGGCTGGAAGAGAAAAAAAGCAGGTCTCACAAAGCTACTACTACCTGTCATTGTCTTATTCTGAAATTAAAACAGCTAAGTAATGCACAGGTTTAATTTCAGAATGATTTATTTAGATATTTTTTTCCTAGACATTTGTAAGGACTCCATAGTGTTGAAAAGAATTGCAACATGCAGCAGCAATAGCTAAACTCTTTGGTCTATTTTCCACTAAAAAGCACAGAGCTCTCCAGGGTAAACCATAAAGTATCTTTGCCCAACATTTTTATTTGCCTAAGCACAGGGAAGATGGACTTTTGACAGAACATAGTCCATGTGCCAGAGTAACATCACATTAGGGAAGCGTGGCCTCCTTTTCTGTGTTGTCACTGTTTACCCTTTCAGCTCCCTTCTTCCCACCTAGATAGGAAATAATTTCCCATATCTATACTTTCAATGAAATCCTTTGTCTCCTACCCACTTATTCTTCCTGGGGGATTAAGGATTAAAAGGATACCTCTTATCCTCTTAACTGCAGATAGTAGCAAGAGCTAACATTTCCTCCACATCCATCCTACACCTCTACTACATAAGAATAAAGGCTCTGTCTTCTGCTAAAGTAAGGTTAGTAAAACAAGTAGGTTAAGGAGCACATTGCTGGCCTAAACTACCACAAGAGCCTCTATTTCCCCATGGTTGCTCTCTTGCCTCTCTTTAATCTGCACACGGTTCTCCACCCTGTAGCCAGAATGAGCTTTTCAACATGCAAATTTGATCGTGTTACTCTTCCCCTAAAAACTATCCAGTGACTTCCCATTGCTATCAGGACAAAGCCCAAAATCCTTAACGAGACAGCTAGGCCCTAAATAGTCTAGCCTGTCTTCCTCTCCAGCCTCATCTCCCGGCATTGTTCCCCATACTCTAGCTTTGGCCACAGTGGCCTGGCTTCCTTCCTGCTTGTCTCAGAGACTATGTTCTCTGTGCCTCATACACTGTTTCCACTCCCTTAGCCTCCGCCTTCCCCTCCCTTCACTACTGTTTGCCTATTTAACTCCTACTCATCTCTCAGATATTGGCTTAACAGCCACCTACTTCATAGAGCCCTCCTTGACCTCCCAAACTCCATTAGGTTTATGGTGTAAATTTCCTCCGTGGTATTCATCTGTAATTGTTTTCCTGTGGCATTTGATGGGAGCCTCTCTCATAGGTGAGCTACATTAAGAACAGGGGACCATACCTGTTTAACTTACATCATGTCCCTAGTTCTGCAGCTGTGTCAAGATTCTAAAGGAATTTTCTCATATTTTCTGCTTTTAATTTTTATATTTTTATTTAAATATTTAATCCATTTGGAATTTATCTTGATGTGAGGTACACACTGGCATTTATTTTTTCCAGATGGTTATCCAATTGTCTGCACCATTTATTCAGTAGCATACCTTTATTATATATTAAATTTCTATATTTTGGTATACTTCTATACATTTTATTCTGTTACATCTGTCTTTCCATATGCTTGTATAACTGATACCTTTTTTTTCCCAAAGAGAATTTTTTTAACCTTTATCTTTGACTTCTCTGTAATATTTGGCACTGTTGATGAATTCATTTTCTTTGATGTACTTTAGTGCTATATTCCTAGATTACTGAGTAGGTAAATAAACATGTACTTAGGGAACTAACAAGTCAGGGGCAGCAAAATAATAGTAAAGAAGATATAAGCAGAGAGGTCACCAAAGGAAAAAATTAGAACTTTGTTGGACTCTCCTTACATACACTTCATATCTTACAACATTTTTATTTTAAAGATTAAAAAATTTTTTCAAATAAACTCTATTCCCAAAGTGGGGTTCCAACTTACAACCCCAAGATCAAGAATTGCATGCTTGGGGTGCCTGGGTGGTTTAGTCAGTTGAGTGTCTTATTCTCAATTTTAGCACAGGTCACAATCCCAGGGTAATGGGATCAAGCCCCACGTCAGGCTCCATGCTAAGCATGGAGCCTGCTTGGGATTCTCTCTCACTCTCCCTCTGCCCCTCTCCCCTGCTCGTGGGCTCTCTTGCTCTCTCTCTAAAAATTAAAAATAAAAAATAAAAAAATAAAAGAATCACATGCTCTACCAACTGAGCCAGGCAGGCACCCCAATATTTTTATTTAAAATTAAATGAGAAGTACCATGTTTTCAGTTCTTAGGGCCTACAGGGTCTGAATAATGCTCTGCTGACTACCCCCAACCTCCCATCTTTATTGCCACTTCTCTTACATCTACTTCTCCCTTTCTGGATCGTGGGCTCTTCCTCTGTGTCTTACCTGTTGTCATTCAAATTTCTATTCTTTACCCATAGTTTCTCTTTTTTCTATTCAATGAACTCAAGCAATCTCATCCTCTCCTGTGGCTTCAAAATTTCCAGCAATTTGTGCTAACTCCCTAATCTGTGTATCTGACCCAGACTTCTCCTTTAGCTTTTGAATCTGCCTAGTGAAGGTCACCTGTACATCCTACAGACACCTCAAACTCAACATATCCAGAACAAAGCCTGCCCTTTCCCCTTCAGGTCTGCTCTTTGCCTGATGGTCCCTTTCTTGGTAAACAGCACCATCATCCGTCTAGTCAACCATGCTGGACATTTGAAAATTATCTTTAATTCTATTACTTCTCACTTTTCTCCCCTAATCCATTAATTGCTTCTTAAACACTTTAAGTCCATTCCATTTCTTCTTCTTCATCCCCATTCTAATGGAGCTAGTTCGAGCCCTCATCATCCCTTACTTGGACTGCTAAAACCCCTGGCCTTTCATTTTGTTACTTTTCAGTCCACATCACTGCCAGAGAGATTCAGGTCTAAAACCCAGATGAGTGATAACGTTATTTCCCAATTCAAAATGCTTCACTGGCTTTCCATGGCCTCTGAGTAAAGTACAAAGCCCACTACAGTCTGACCTCTGTCTACCCATATAACATCAAGTACAGTGGCCCTCCTTCTTGCTCTCTGTACTCCAGTCATATAGACCAAACTGGCCACCCTATTTCATGCTGTGGCCTTTGAATAATTCCTTCTACTTGGAATTTCCTTCCCACTCTTCTCCAAGACTTAACTCACCACTTCCCAGAGACTTACACCTTAATTCTCCCTATAATTGGTGAGTCCCTCCTTGGAGCCCTTAGTGTACCTAGCACATCTCTGTTACGGCATGTATTATGTTGCAATTATTTTTATGTATATCTGTCTCCCCAACTGGACAATGAGCATCTTTTTGAGAGCAGAGACCATTTTATTAGTCCTGGTGCAGTCCTTGGCCTAGAATAGGGCTAAATAATATTTACAAAGTAGAGAAATGAACACATAAGAATGTTCTAGAAGTTTCAAATAAAAAAATATGTTCTGTAGGTTGACTTGTAGAAGACTAGCAGACTGTCAGAAGGCCTCTCAGGCTGCTTTATAGGCTTAGAAACCCAACTTTTCCACACACAGAGAATGGTCCCAATATTTAGCAGCAGGTTTACCCTAACCAAGCTCATATGTAAATTTATCAATTACAACTAGCAATATGATTGTCATATGTACAAAAATACTATCCTCTGTATAACTGGCATATCCTGAACCTGAAGGTAAGCCTGTATGGGAAGCTGCATTTATTCATGTATAATTGTTTGCACTCTCAATGGAAGAGAAAAAAATCTTATTCTTGAGTGGCAGAAAAAAAAAATCTTACTGTTTTTATATACTGTATATATATATATATATATATATATATACACATATATATGTTTTAATATATAAACAGGTGTCTATCGGGCAGATCTGTAGTATTAGAACTTCATTGGGGGAAGAAGCAATTAGGGAAAAAAGTGTTAAGAAGGCTCTTTCTGGCTGAAAATAATGATAAAAATCTTGAGAAACACTAGTTTAGCCCCTATACTAATTCTTTCTTAAGGAATCAGAACTAGCGGGTTAAGTTCTAAAATTCAAATATTCGTTGGCATTAGGCTGGTATAGTATCTCTACAATATAGCAGCCTGTAACAGGGTGATTATGCATAAAATTCATTGGCCAAGACTCTTTTCCTTGAATGGACACTCAGAAAGTCAGCCTCCATAGGCTTCAACTCTTCCATTACTAACTAACCCCTCCCTCCTTCAGGCGATCCATTCTCCCTTTGGATATGCTATATGTACTCGGTATTTCTCAGGAGCCAGTCCACTTCTTAAAAATCTTTACATATCTTGGTTGGGATCCATCACCTTACCTTCTGAGGTTGTAAAAAGTAGTGCTTACAAGTTGGAGGTAGAAGTTTGAATCTCTACTATGCTGCCTGCTTCCACTCTCTGAGCATCAGTTTCTGCATCAGTAAAATGGGAGTAACAACACCTCTCTTAATGGGCTTTTAAGAACTAAAATGAGAAAATATATACAGAAAGACTTGAGCAGTAGCTATTTTTAGTGCCAAATTGGGAGGAGAACCTTGCTGTTTCATTTTGAAAGTGTGTTTGTGTGTGTGTGTGTGTGTGTGTGTGTGTGTGTGCGCGCGCGCATGATTAAACAGTAGAGTCAGGGAAAACTATTGTCCTTGGCATGATTATAGAGTCTAGAAAATTAATAAAGTGAGGAGACAAACACTAAAAAATGTGTTTTGCTATGTAAAAACAACCAATTAGTCATTTATGGAAACAGCTTAACATTTAAGGCCTAATTATCACACAGCACAATAACAAATACATATATCATTAAATACACATCAGATTAACCTCATTGTAAATTTTACTTGATTATAATAGTAAAGTACTCATTCTGTACTCTAAGGAAGATTCTTATAGTTAATTGCTCATAATGCATAAGTCTGTTCACTATTTACATTAAGTAATGGGACATAGCTCAAGTTTGTTCTGCGTTAGAGGTAAAGCTGGATTATCCATTCTTGATTGCAACTATGTATTGGTTCTGTGACCTGTGAGATAATTTACACCCTCTTTATTGTAAACAGTAAGGTGCTAAAGAAGCAAGCAGCAAATGAAATTCTATTTAATTGTTTGGTGCTCTGGAAACCTATAGGTTTCTAGTAGGTAGATATGATTCAAATAATGAAAAAATTCTAATGTTGAGCACTGGCCAACCTAGCCTAGTTCAACTTCTAAACAAGCCCCACAGTCATCCTATGGAGCACTTCTAGAATTAGAATTACAATTATAATTTGTTTGACTCCCACCATGAACTAGGTATTTTACTTTTAGATTTTTAAGTTTTATTTATTTATTTGGTAAACATATAGCTATTCATTTTATTGTTTGGTAATATTTTCATTTTTAAGTCATTTTGACAGCAGTATGTTTAAAAAACTAAAGCACATATTTCATGAAAAAAATGAATGCATTTTTGTTATTCAGTATTGTTGACATTCCATGTTTAACTTAAAATGTTTGTGAACATTTACCATCCATCCACCAATGGCACCAAAGTGATAACACTGATAATATAGATAGCAGAGAACACAAATCTGCTTAAGAAGCTTCCCCATTTCAGAACTTATTATTTTAGGATGGTGACCAAAGACAATGATTTAACACTTGTATCTACAAAGGTCAATTTGCCTATCACTTTAGTGACATGACTTTTCTTTTAGATTAAATAACTCTTCTTCAGGGGCGCCTGGGTGGCGCAGTCGGTTAAGCGTCCGACTTCAGCCAGGTCACGATCTCGCGGTCCGTGAGTTCGAGCCCCGCGTCGGGCTCTGGGCTGATGGCTCGGAGCCTGGAGCCTGTTTCCGATTCTGTGTCTCCCTCTCTCTCTGACCCTCCCCCGTTCATGCTCTGTCTCTCTCTGTCCCAAATAAATAAATAAACGTTGAAAAAAAAAAAAATTAAAAAAAAAAAAAAATAACTCTTCTTCATGAATACTACTTTTGCTTGTTATGACTTCATATTTTCTTGTGTATGTACATAGAATGAACTGATAGCTATTAATGCATTAGCAAAAAGGCATTTGCTCAGTGATGTCACTTTTATGTCAATATCGTCACTTCCTCGAAATAGGAACCAGTGAATTTTAACACTGATTCCATTTTTTCATCCAATTCATGGAAGAAAAGAAAGCTTTCACAAGTTAATTCTCTCAAAAGTGACATTACTGGAAGACATATCAGTTGATTCAGTAGTTAAAATGAAGTTAAAATGATTTGGTTTGTGCTGATAACATAAATACAGATTTTGGTACTTCAGAGCATCATAGTTAAAAAAATGTTCTTTTTTTTGGCTTCTAAAATCCAGCAGATTTTTATTTTTATTTTAATTATTTTATTTTATTTTTTAAATTTACATCCAAATTAGTTAGTATATAGTGCAACAACAATTTCAGGAGTAGATTCCTTAATGCCCCTTACCCATTTAGCCCATCCCCCCCCCACAATCCCTCCAGTAACCCTCTGTTTGTTCTCCATATTTAAGAGTCTCTTATGTGTTGTCCCCCTCCCTATTTTTATATTATTTTTGTTTCCCTTCCCTTATGTTCATCTGTTTTGTCTCTTAAAGTCCTCATATGAGTGAAGTCATATGATTTTTGTCTTTCTTTAACTAATTTCACTTAGCATAATACCCTCCAGTTCCGTCCACGTAGTTGCAAATGGCAAGATTTCATTCTTTTTGATTGGTGAGTAATACTCCATTGTGTACATATATATATATATACATCTTCTTTATCCATTCATCCATCGATGGATGAATTTGGGCCCACAGACATTTGTGCTCTTTCCATACTTTAGCTATTGTTGACAGTGCTGCTATAAACATTGGGGTGCATGTGCCCCTTCGAAACAGCACACCTGTATCCCCTGGATAAATGCCTAGTAGTGCAACTGCTGGGTCATAAGGTAGTTCTATTTTTAGTTTTTTGAGGAACCTCCATACTGTTTTCCAGAGTGGCTGCACCAGCTTGCATTCCCATTTATTTTTTTATTTTTAAGTAATCTCTACACCCAACATGAGGCTTGAACTCATAACCTTGGGATCAAGAGTTGCACACTCTACCAACTGAGCCAGCCCATGAACTAGGTATTTTATACATATAGCCATATTCTTACAAAACTCTTATGGATTAGGTACTATAATTTTCATTTTATACGTGAGGAAAAAAAGCACATAAAGATAACAGCTTGCTTAAATACTTGAAGGTGGTAAAGGGTAGTAGTTAAATTTGGTAGTTAAAATTTTTCTGATAAACAGAAGTCACTCAGCACCAATATATTCCTAGTTCACCTTTTTGGATTCTACCCGAAGCCTGGTGACTAATGAGACAGATACTTTGCACTTTGTATAGATCAAAAGAAGTCAGTGTGATGAGGAAGAGGCAGAAGAGGTGGGAAGCAAAAGCCCAGATTCATGAACACTTTGCTTAATGGCCATGGCATTATGAAAATCCTGATTATCTGCTAACTCTTCAGTTTTAAGTTACATTTGGACTGTTTATTAGTTACATTTGGCCAGATCTGGTTTTCATTCTGGCTGTGCTACCCACTGACTAAATGACTTTGGGCAAGCATTTTTTGTTTTGTTTTGTTCTGTTTTGTTTTACTTTTCTGAGCCTTATTTTTCCTTATCTGTAAAGTAGGATGCAGTAGGCCCCTGTAGGAAAAATTTTTTTCCTTCTTGTTCATCTCTGAGATCTTTAGGACCCTCTTACTTATGCAGAAGCATCCTGACAGGCCACCATGTGGAGAAAGGGCTACACAGACCTTACATTTCTATAAACAGATTAGCAGAAGTGCTTCAATCTTTCCTCTACAGGCTGGTCATAATTGGGGTGGATCAAGTTATAAATTTTTTTTTTAACGTTTTTATTTATTTATTTTTTTTTTAAATTTTTTTTTTCAACGTTTATTTATTTTTGGGACAGAGAGAGAGAGAGCATGAACGGGGGAGGGGCAGAGAGAGAGGGAGACACAGAATCGGAAACAGGCTCCAGGCTCTGAGCCATCAGCCCAGAGCCTGACGCGGGGCTCGAACTCACGGACCGCGAGATCGTGACCTGGCTGAAGTCGGACGCTTAACCGACTGCGCCACCCAGGCGCCCCTTTATTTATTTTTGAGACAGAGAGAGCCAGAGCATGAACAGGGGAGGGGCAGAGAGAGAGAGGGAGACACAGAATCGGAAGCAGGCTCCAGGCTCTGAGCCATCAGCCCAGAGCCCGACGCGGGGCTCGAACTCACGGACCGCGAGATCATGACCTGAGCTGAAGTCGGATGCTTAACCGACTGAGCCACCCAGGCGCCCCTTATTTTTTTTTTTTTTATAAAATTTTTTTTTAACGTTTTTATTTATTTTTGAGACAGAGACAGACAGAGCATGAACGGGGGAGGGGCAGAGAGAGAGGGAGACACAGAATCGGACGCAGGCTCCAGGCTCTGAGCCATCAGCCCAGAGCCCGGGGGTGGATCAAGTTAAATAAGCAGTCTAGGAACCTTCTGGAAAGAAAATAATTGATCCCTTAACTCCTTTGACTAGGGTGGTCACAAAAAGAGAAAGATAAGGAGGGAGGAGTAAGGATGGGCAGGAAGGAGGAAAGCAATGCTGCTGAATGCAAGAAGCAGCAGCAGAGGCTGAGGAGGCTGGAACCAGTCCTGAGCTGGGCCACAGAGGAGTCTGTGCTTCTGTGAAAGTAACTCAGCATGTGAACTCAAAGAGCTGAGAGCTAAGAACTGTAATCTTTGAGGTTCATGCCTTCTGTGGGGTGAAACCCTCTCTACTAAGTATGTCATGGAAGATTCCTTGCCTTGAAGAGCCCCTGTAACTGGCAAGGACTTTGCCCCAGGACCTAAATCTCTGGCTAACTTACATTTACTGGGTATACCTTAGAGTTTAAAGGGTAGGAAGTTGAAACCCACAAGGCATAGACTTTTAGATTTTCTGTTTTTATCTACTTGTATACCAAACTTCAAAGAACCACCTCAGTTACAGGAAAAATAAGTATTAGATGAGATAAAGTTCATAAAGACTTTCAGCACTCAGAACAAGTGAGTAACTAGAAATGGTAGAGAATCATTTCCATACAGAGGGAAGCTCAGAACCTGCACTTGATTTTAATTACACCAGCTTAACAGTTGAAGAGGAGCTGCTGAGATATTGTGGACTTGGTCAATGGCACCTACATCATAGACAGACCCTGGCAGTAGGATACAATTTTCCCTCTTGGATTTCAAGTTCCAAAGCCAACCTCCTCCATTAAGGATGGAAGGGCTTCAGGGCACTTGGGTGGCTCAGTCAGTTGAGCGTCTGACTTTGGTTCAGGTCATGATCTCACAGTTTGTGAGTTCAAGCCCCGCGTTGGGCTCTGTGCTGACAGCTCAGAGCCTGGAGCCTGCCTCAGATTCTGTGTCTCCCTCTCTCTCTGCCCCTCTCCTGCTCATGCCCTGTCTCTCTCTCAAAAATAAATAAACGTTAAAAAAAATTTAAGAATGGAAGGGTTTCGAAGATGTGATATCGATCTGTCCTAAAGTTCAACCTTCAAAAATATTACTTCAACATACACTGATCTTGGATATTATTAATGTAAATTTCTGTCTTATGAAGTTTTTTTCAGGTTCCTTTACAGACATATTTAGTGAGGGAAGAAAAGGCTGTAACCAGTTGAATACAAGGTGCTCTAGAAACATGTTCAGAAGGCTACCCTATGGGGCACCTGGGTGACTCAGTTGGCTAAGTATCTGACTTTGGCTCAGATCATGATCTCACAGTTTATGAGTTCAAGCCCCGAGTCAGGCTCTAGGCTGACAGCTCAATGCCTGGAGCCTGCCTCAGAATCTGTGTCTCCCTCTCTCTCTCTGCCCCTCTCTCACTCATGGTGTGTCTCTCAAAATAAATAAAAACATTTTAAAAAGTAAAAGAAGAAGGAGGAGGAGGAGGAGGAGGAGAAGGCGGCTATTTAACCCAGAGTTTGGGGGCAGGGAGGGGGGTCAGGAAAGATGTTCCTGAGGAAGCGATGTCTAGGCTGAGGTGGAAGAACCAGGCAAAGGAAGCCTGGAAGTATCAGAGTGCATACGGAGGGAGAAATGGAGGTATTTCTGTTGGGCTGGGAAATGAAGAATAGGATGGGGTGGTGCTGACAAAGAAATAGGAAGATTCTAGACCCTGAAGGTCTTTCTACAAACAGTGGCCATATAACTTATTGTACAAACTGAGATGTTTCTGAGAGTGAAATGGGACAATATTACTAATTATAAGAGGACAAGAACAAATCAGAACTGACCTGAGCAAATTGGGACTTACGGTCACCCCCCTTTTTTTTTAAACTTTTATTTTGTGTGTGTGTGTGTGTGTGTGTGTGTGTGTGAGAGAGAGAGAGAGAGAGAGAGACAGAGAGAGAGAGAGACAGAGAGAGAGAGAGCACACGCGCGCTGGGGAGAGGCAGAGGGAGAGAGAAGAGAATCTTAAGCAGACTCAACACTCAGCGAGGCAGGGCTCGATCCGATGACCCTGGGATCATGACCTGAGCAAAAATCAAGAGTCCCATGCTCAACCAACCGAGCCATCCTAGCATCGCAGGTCACCTTACTTTTAAGTCATGTTCAGGTGCTTGGACCTGCAGTGAAAGCAGGTATCTTCTTCTCTTCTTATATATAAAGGCAGTGAAGTTACAAAGAAGAAAAGACAGTGTCTGTCCTCAAGCTCTGTCTAAAGAAGACACACATGTAAAGAAATAATTTTAATACGGTTATACAACTTTAGTTCTAGCCTCTCCTCTGAGCTCTAAATTTACATATATCATTTCCACTGAGATTGCAAAACACAAATCCAAAACAGAAATTTTAATTTTTCTTCCCACAGCTGGTCTTTCACTTCCCTTCAGCTGGTCTTAAAATTGATGCCACTATCCACTACATTGCTGAAGGCAAAACCCCAGAAAAGCATTGCCTGAATCAGTGTTATCCTTCTCTCACTGTGCATTTTAAATTCTTCCACATCTTTCTTAAGCACAATAACTAAATTGGGACTTGGAATTCTAATGAGACCCTAACATCAATTGAAGCAGAGGATGATTTTCAGGTGTTTGTGTGCTATGTTTTTAACAAATAGATCCCAGGATTATGTGGGGGATTGTTTTTTCCACAATAGTACAACATTGATGACTCATATTCGACAATCATGACGTCCAGATCTGGATATATGCCCAAGCCAGTCTCAAAAACCTTCAGTTTAGGCGAGAAAGACATGAAGAAAAGGCCTGAAGTGCCTGACCCTATCTCATCTTTGTAAAGATGTGAGTGGTTGCAAAGGTGTAAAGACATAGGTGAAACACCAATGTTGATAAACCATCTGTTGAACGATTGCTGTGTAAAAGGAAAATTTATGTTTTAAAGAGTAATTTTAAAGTTTCTACCATCTATTCTCCACACAGCTGCCAGAGTGATCCTTTCAAAACAAATCTGATTACCTCCCACACCACACATCATGGAGTCTTTCATGAGCCATCTCTGCAAAGAAACTGCTCTAAAATAAATAAAATCCAAATCCACACTCCTTGGCAAGGAGTTAAACCCTAAATAAAAGTTTCCTTCAGTCAAAAAAAAAAAAAAAATCCGATTACTCTTTTGCTCTTAACCCTTCCATGATACTCTACCACATCCTTCCAAAATGCAAAGTCCAACCATGTTGGCTTACGAGATGATGCATGATCTGGTTTCTGCCTTTTCCCAACTTATTTCCCTAATTTGCTGTGCTGCAGCCACATCGGTCTCCTTGCTTCTTCTCCAACAAGTCAAGCAAGTCCCTATCTCAGAGCCACTGCAATTTGCTGCTTCTCTTCTAGAATAGTTTCCCTCTGGAAACCCACGTGCTGCCTTCCTTGTTTAATGATTAGGTTTCTGCTTATGTGCTCTTTCAATTAAGAGGCCTTCCTTGTCTACCTCATCTAAAAGGCCATGCCCACATCATTCTTATCCCTTCATTCTGATTTATTTTTCCTCATAAACTTGACACATTACTGGACATTATCTATTATCTAGTAATACGTGTACTGTTTTGTCAATCTCTCCCACTATTATAAGAGGCAGAGACTGTTCACTACTGAATTCTCAGCACCTATAACAGTGTCTGCTCATTAAACATTTGTTGAATAAACGACTGAATAGATTTTCTGATTTACATCAAATGTAAAACTACATTATAATGTATCTACTGGCATGATGCATAGGAAAATGTCTGGAAGACTATAACCAAAATGTTAACTGCTTATTTAACACCAGTAGAAGCTGGTTTTCACATTATTTTCGCTTGTGTGAATTTTCTGATTATTTTTCAGATGAATTTGTAGTATTCATATACTGAAAGATGAATAAAGAGGCTACACCGGCAGAAAATGCAAATGAATTCAAACAGAGGTTGGGCATTTTTATGAAACAGACTTCTAAACAGATGTAACCGCATAGCGGTGAAATTAACCACGGCTTGAATCCCCTTCCCAACACTTCCTAGCCCCGTGATCCCAAGTTATTTATAAGCCAGTCTCCACGTCTTCACCTGGAAAATGGGGATAATAATAGTGCCTACCTCACAAGGTTGAAGATTAAAATGACACCATGGATGTAAGCGCCTTTGTACAATGCCTGGCATGCAATAAACACTCGACAAATGGTAGCTATTATAATAATTAGTAGTAGTAAAAAGATGTTGGGACGTACCTAGCCCTCAAGATTGACATCAGAGTGGACCACCACATCCTCTCATCATTGCGCCTCTATCTGGGCCCCTAAAGTCCAAAGAGGGGATGGTTCTTTCCAAAGAAGAGAATTTCGACGTTCCAGAAGCATCTGAATAAAACGTACCCTGTTTACCCTTACACCATTCAGTCAGTCTGGTTAATCCACGAGCAGCACTGCAAAACCCGACTGGCCCCAGTTTCCTTCGCTGCAACAGGGGCGGGGGGTGGGAATGTTAGAAACACAAAAGCAGGACGGTACCGGCCCGCTCCACCTCACCGCACTCTGGCGCGGATCGAACGGCGCCACGCACCGGTAAGCCTCTGGCGACCCGCAACGCGCCACACGCAAAAGTGACTGCTGCCCGGACTCAAGTCAGGCAAGCTACTCAGTCAGCCCTACCCCTCTCCGGGCCTCTGCCAGAGGACCGCGGCGGGCGCGCGGCGAAGCCTGGGCGCGGGCCGAGGGGGTGGAGGGGGCGGCGGGGGCGGCGGCGGCGGCGACGGCGACGGCGACAGCGACGGCGGGGCCCCGAAGGCAGGGGAAGGGCGGCGGCGGCGGCAGCGGCGCGCTCGCGCCTGTGCCGCTCGGGAACGAGCACGCACGCCCGGGGGCGCGCGCGGCAGGCGGCACCGCGGCGCGAAAGAAAGGGACGCGACGAGGTGAGGCACGAGGCGCTGTGGGGTGGGTGGCAACGGGGCGCTAGCTCTCTGGCGGCCGAGGGGGTGACGGGGGCCGCGAGTTGCGGCGGGGGAGGGGTCGGGCGTTGAGCCCTGGCGGCTTGGGGGACAAGGCGGGTGGTTGGTGAGGGGAGGTGTGGGGCTACGCCGCGCTTGGGGGAGGGCGGCGCGGGCCCGGCCTGACCCCTCGGCCCCGCCTGGCGGCGAGTCTGGCGCGCCCCGCCCCCTGGGCGGCCCTGGGCGGCAGTGAGCGGCTTAGAGCTTCGGGATTCCTGTCTGTACAGTGGCGCGCCTAATTACGCCAGCAACAGCAGCTCTGGGCCATGCACCTGACCGACGTTACTTTTCCAGTCTGCAAGTAGGCCTCGCACACTAGGTAGGAGCTGAGGCCGACTGAGGCTCAGGTAAAATGACTTGCCCAAGATCACACAGTTCAATAAGGAACGAAGCGAGGAACTCATCCTTGTTTGCAAAATTCCAAAGATTGCACCAATCCAAAGATTGCACACAGAACGCCGTTCTTCACAGTGCCTGCCTTCCTTCTCCCAGTGACTTTGAATTTGGCAGATGTTAATCTGGAGCCACCACCCATCCTTTCATGGATGTTAGTGTCAGAAATATCTCTTGTGAGAAGAAAGGAGGGGAAAAAAGAAAATTACGCTTATTGCGATATTGCGATTGTGATGTGGAATGTTTATACATCCTTTATTTGATCATTTCTGTTAACCTCTGTTGAAATGTCCCTTTTGTTCACAATCTTTAAGACATCGTGCAGGTAGTAGTCTCAGAGCTTCCTTCTTTAAAAAAGCAGCATGCCTGAGAAGGTTGGGAGGATTCAAAGATAATCCACATAGAGTGGTACAACGGTACCTGGCACATAAGAAAAGTTCAGTAAATGTTGGCCATTATTTTATTACTGAGTACATAGTACCTCTTGCTAAAGCCATTTTTCTTCAGAGACTAACTCCCTGGGACTAGAGCAGGCAGAGAACCATCCTATCCCAGCCCATTTCAGAAAAGACAAGTTGTTGCTCGCCAATGCTATCTGAATGTCATTATGACTTAATGATTAATTATACCTTAAGCTCAGAATACCAGGTTAAAGAAGTCACTCCAAGAGAACTACAGATGAACATTTAGTTAAAACTAACATTTGTCCATTACATTTTCTTTATTGAGTTCTTTCTCTGTGTTTGCACTTCAAAGCATGCAGATGTGTATTGGATAGTAGTCCCTGCTTTCATTTAGTCAAGAAATGGAAAAAATATGCATCCAGAAGTAATCCTCACAAAGTAGAATGAAAAATGTCAGAAAGGAGATAGCTAAGGAGCTATGTGACTATAGAAGAAAGGTGGATATTTTCTTGGCTTAGTGTGAAATATGATTTCATTTCTACCTTCAAGAAAATACTTTGTACATTGTACAAACATTAAGTACTTGTTCAAAGAGTAACTAAGTGAACAAATGTATGTTGTAATAGACAGGGTTCCTTGGTTTCTACTAAAAGAAACTCATTCATATTAAACTATTATTCGAAAGGTAGAGAAATGAGAAGAAAAACTAAACAGTTGGGCCACCCTTGGGGATGGGGATCTCAACAGCCAGAGCTCATGGACCAAATTCTTTGATTAGTGAATGACTGGGCTCCAACTGCCTTCTTCCTTACATGTCTTACTGAAGATTCAGATTTCCATAAGATAGCTGGTTGCTTTAGCTGTGGGGATGAAATATAGAGTATTGTGATTGGGAAACTGACTCATCCACATTTCATATCGTTCTAGTGGGGTTACCAAAGGAAAGAGTGTTAAGGAGAGAAGTAATACTGGGTAGAGAAAAACAGTAGTTGTGTATTAGAGATATATAACCTTTATAAAGGGCTTACTGTGGATAATGTACCAGGTACCATGGTACATTATTTATATGGATTTTGGTATTTAATCCTCATGATAACTCTAGGAAGTAGATACTGTTTATCATACCCACTTTACAGACGAGGAAATAGGCTTATAGAGGTAAAATAATTTGCTTATCATTACAAAACTAGGATGTGGCAGAATTGAGTACATTGCATCATCTTCTCTGTATCTTATTTCTTTGAATTATTTCCTGATTGGTGTGCCACTTTGTATGTTCATAGGAGGGCATCAAGCTTTGGTGTATGTTTTGGCCAGTTCTGACTTCTTTTTGAAGGAGCACTGCATTGAGGAAGATCAAAACAAGATTGTTTGCAAATTAGAGAATGGACCGTTTGGGTTCCTTCAGCAGTAAGTATAGTGGGAACAAGTCCCAGGCGAATATTAACAGCAAATTGAAGTAGAATTGATCAAAGAAGAAAAATAAGCACTGTGAAGTTAAACAAAGCCCTGAGAATCTGATCCTAAAGGAATAACGGTATCAAATCAGAATAAAATTAACAATATTTAGGGGCACCTGGGAGGTTCAGTTGGTTAATGTCTGACTGTTTGTTTTGGCTCAGGTCATGATCTCACAGTTTGTGGAATCAAGCCCTGAATCAGGTTCTGTGCTGATAGAGTGGAGCCTACTTGGGATTCTCTCTCCCTCTCTCTGTCCCTCTCTCATTCGCTCTATCAAAATAAATAAATAAACTTAAAAAAGTTAACAATACTTATTGATTGTCCACGAAACAAATAACATAAACATATCACTCTAGGTCTCATAAGAAAACTGTGCTCAGGCATAGTATGATTAACCTGCAATTAGACTTAAGAAAGCAGTTGGATTACTGTTTAGAACAAGAACATATTTCAGATGCCTTGATAAGAAACAATGTCAGTGCGGGGCGCCTGGGTGACTCAGTCAGTTGAGCAACCTACTTTGGCTCAGGTCATGATCTCATAGCTCATAAGTTCGAGCCCCGCGTTGGGCTCTGTGACAGCTCAGAGCCTGGAGCCTGCTTCAGATTCTGTCTCCTCTCTCTGCCCCTCACCTGCTTGCTGTCTCTCTCTCTCTCTCTCTCTCTCAAAAATAAATAAAAACATTAAAAAGAAAAAAAAAAAAAGAACGTCAGTGGTAGGATAAAAGACATGCTCCTCTCCCCCTTCTCTTTTAAAAAGGTGGAACTTGTGTTCTAAGAGTGAACCACTATAGTAATAATGCAGAGAATTATGGTATATGTGTAAAATAAATTCAGGCAGCTACAGCTATGGAGAAGAAAATATACTGTCTTTTCTTTGTTTCTGATAAGAGATTTGGCAGAAATCGGAATTCTATTGTTAGGTATTAGTAGTGTCCCAATAAGAAGAAATAAAAAGGCACTTCTGGGTGTTGTTTCCTCTTCAGCAGTTTCTTTTTCTTTTTCTTTTTCTTTTTTTTAACGTTTATTCATTTTTGAGAGATGGAGTGTGAGTGGGGGAGAGGCGGGGAGAGGCAGGGAGAGAGGGAGACACAGAATCTGAAGCAGGCTCCAGGCTCCGAGCTGTCAGCACAGAGCCTGATGGAGGGCTCGATCCCACGGACCATGAGATCATGACCTTGAGTCAGAGGCCCAACTGACTGAGCCACCCAGGCTCCCCTCTTTTTTTTTTTTAATGTTTATTTAGTTTTGAGAGAGAGGGGGAATCCCAAACAGGCTCCACACTGTCAGCGCAGAACCTGATGGGGGAGCTCAATCCCACGACCTGTGAGATCATGACCTGAGCCAAAATCAAGTGATGCTCAACCAACCGAGCTACCCAGGAGCCCCTCAGCAATTTATTTTATTTTACTTTACTTTACTTTACTTTACTTTATTTTATTTTATTTTATTTTATTTTATTTTATTTTATTTATTTTATTTTATTTTATTTTATTTTATTTTATTTTATTTTATTTTATTTTATTTTATTTTATTTTATTTTTAAATATATGAAATTTATTGTCAAATTGGTTTCCATACAACACCCAGTGCTCATCCCAAACATGCCCTCTTCAATACCCATCACCCACCCTCCCCTCCCTCCCACCCCCCATCAGCCCTCAGTGTGTTCTCATTTTTTAAGAGTCTCTTATGCTTTGGCTCTCTCCCACTCTAACCTCTCTTTTTTTTTTTCTTCCCCTCCCCCATGGGTTCCTGTTAAGTTTCTCAGGATCCACATAAGAGTGAAAACATATGGTATCTGTCTTTCTCTGTATGGCTTATTTCACTTAGCATCACACTCTCCAGTTCCATCCACGTTGCTACAAAGGGCTATATTTCATTCTTTCTCATTGCCACGTAGTATTCCATTGTGTATATAAACCACAATTTCTTTATCCATTCATCAGTTGATGGACATTTAGGCTCTTCCGTAATTTGGCTAATGTTGAAAGTGCTACTATAAACATTGGGGTACAAGTGCCCCTATGCATCAGTACTCCTGTATCCCTTGGGTAAATTCCTAGCAGTGCTACTGCTGGGTCATAGGGTAGGTCATTTTTTAATTTTTTGAGGAACCTCCACACTGTTTTCCAGAGTGGCTGCACCAGTTTGCATTCCCACCAACAGTGCAAGAGGGTTCCTTTTTCTCCACATCCTCTCCAGCATCTATAGTCTCCTGATTTGTTCATTTTGGCCACTCTGACTGGCATGAGGTGATATCTGAGTGTGGTTTTGATTTGTATTTCCCTGATGAGGAGCGACGTTGAGCATCTTTTCATGTGCCTGTTGGCCATCCGGATGTCTTCTTTAGAGAAGCGTCTATTCATTTTTCTGCCCATTTCTTCACTGGATTGTTTGTCTTTCAGGTGTGGAATTTGGTGAGCTCTTTATAGATTTTGGATACTAGCCCTTTGTCTGATATGTCATTAGCAACTATCTTTTCCCATTCCGTTGGTTGCCTTTTAGTTTTGTTGATTGTTTCCTTTGCTGTGCAGAAGGTTTTTATCTTCATGAGGTCCCAATAGTTCATTTTTGCTTTTAATTCCCTTGCCTTTGGGGATGTGTCAAATAAGAAATTGCTATGGCTGAGGTCAGAGAGGTCTTTTCCTGTTTTCTCCTCTAGGGTTTTGATGGTTTCCTGTCTCACATTCAGGTCCTTTATCCATTTTGAGCTTATTTTTGTGAATGGTGTGAGAAAGTGGTCTAGTTTCAGCCTTCTGCATGTTGCTGTCCAGTTCTCCCAGCACCATTTGTTAAAGAGACTGTCTTTTTTCCATTGGATATTCTTTCCTGCTTTGTCAAAGATTAGTTGGCCATACTTTTGTGGGACTAGTTCTGGGGTTTCTAATCTATTCCATTGGTCTATGTGTCTGTTTTTGTGCCAATACCATGCTGTCTTGATGATTACAGCTTTGTAGTAGAGGCTAAAGTCTGGGATTGTGATGCCTCCTGCTTTGGTCTTCTTCTTCAAAATTACTTTGGGTATTTGGGGCCTTTTGTGGTTCCATGTGAATTTTAGGATTGCTTGTTCTAGCTTCGAGAAGAATGCCCTCAGCAATTTCTTAAAAAGCCTCTTATTTACTCTGTCATCATACTCCTATAAAATTAAGACAGAATGAAGTCTTCAAACGCATCTAGTTCAAATCTCTCATTTTACATATGGAAAAAACCTGAATGAATTTTTCTAATGCTGGAAGTGTAAACAGAAACCACTCCTGTTTCCCTTTTTAAGATAATTTTTAGGGGCACCTGGGTGGTGCAATCAGTTAAGTGTCTGACTCTGGGTTTCAGCTCAGGTCATGATCTCAACAGTTTGAGTTCGAGCCCCTACTTGAAATTCTCTCTCCCTCTCTCTGCTGCTCCCCTGCTCATGTCCTCTGTCTCTCAAAATAAATAAACTTAAAAAAATTAAAAAATATAAAATAAAATAATTTTGAAACTTTTATGGAACTTTTTTTCTGGAAATAATTTCAAACTTACAGGAAAATTAGAAGAATAAGAATCATACAAATAATCCCCATACACTTGTTAACTTCTTACTCATTTGCACGTATTCTTTTTCTTTATAAGTATATAAATACATATATTAGACTTAATATATGTATTTATATACTGTATTATATACTTATAGGTAGACAGAGATACCCCATTTTTTCTTCAGAGTCATTTAAAGGTAAGGGACATAGATCATGTCCCTTTACCCCTAAGTACTTTATTGCTTATTTCCTAAGAATAGGGATATTCTGTTTTATAACTTCAGTAATCAACTTTAGTGAACTTAATATCAATAAAATACTTTTATCCAGTCTACCATCTGTTGTTCAGTTTTGTAAGCTTGACTCAACAATGTCCTTTATGGTGTTTTTTTCATTCCAGTACAGGATATAGTCAGGGGTCAGGTCTAACATTAAGTTGCTAAGTTTCTTTAGCCTTCTTTAAGTTGAAACATTTCCACAGCCTTTGTCTTTAGTCACATTGATACTTTTTTTTTAAATGTTTATCTTAAATGTTTATCTTTAATGTTTATCTAAAACATTGCTTTTGAGAGAGAGGGAGACACAGAATCTGAAACAGTCTCCAAGTTCCAAGGTGTCAGCACACTGATGCGGGGTTCGAACCCACGAACCATGAGATCATGACCTGTGCTGAAGTCAGACAGTCAACCGACTGAGCCACCCAGGTGCCCCCATGATGTTGATACTTTTGAAGAATACAGGCCCACCCTTCCTCCCTCCCCCTTTTTAAAATAGAGGTTTCTCGTTTTGGGTTTGTTTGGGTCTTACTCTACCCCTCGTTGGTGATAATGGTTTGAAGACCCAGTCATGGTGTTTGTTTTTCTCCACTGTATACTTTGTATTTTTCTCTTGCATATGATAAATAATCCATAGGAAGACACTTTCAGGCCGTAAAATATCTTGCTCCTCATCAAATTTCTCCTTAGATTTAACATCCATTATGATTTTTGCCTGATCCAATCTTTACTGTCATGGTTGCAAAATGATGTTTTTTCCCCCCAAATCCAGCACTCTCCAAATTTGCTAGTTAGCACTTAAATAATCTGTTTATATAATTATATGTATTACAGATAATATATATAATGATATGTGTTTATAATTTTTTTTTTAATTTTTTTTTTCAACGTTTATTTATTTTTGGGACAGAGAGAGACAGAGCATGAACGGGGGAGGGGCAGAGAGAGAGGGAGACACAGAATCGGAAACAGGCTCCAGGCTCCGAGCCATCAGCCCAGAGCCTGACGCGGGGCTCGAACTCACAGACCGCGAGATCGTGACCTGGCTGAAGTCGGACGCTTAACCGACTGCGCCACCCAGGCGCCCCTATAATTTTTTGATTATATAATCAAGACACCTCCCATCTCCCTTATTTATTTGACTTAAGTGTGGACGCATGAATTCCTATTTTCAAGAGTTTATAATTCATTATTATACTTAATTATTTTGGTTCCCAGATTGTCCCCATTTGACCACTGTGAGAGCTCCTTCATTCTGTCTCCTACATCCTTGTGACATAACACCCATCATTTTTTTGAGCATCTCCTTACTTTTTGGCTATATGTTCCAGGTGCATCTTGTATCTCCCCTGCCCCAGCCCTGGAATTAGCCACTTCTCTGAGGAGCCCTGGTCCTTTTAGAGGGGAATGACATTAGAGACCAAGATCTAGTCATTTTTCATTGCTACTAGCATGTCTTTATCTTGGTCCTTTGGCCCACAGAGCTCTGAAATATGTGTATATATGCTGTGTACATATATACCAATATACATTATATCTGTTCATACATACACTTTTAAGAAATCGTGAGTTCACACTGATACATCCCATTCATCTTCATAGGCTTTTTTCTTGTTTTCTCCCATTCTTTATTTGTATGTCCTTTCCTCAGTGAGAACCTTGACTCCCAACATCAGCACATTTACTCATTTGCTCAGTTTTTTTTAAAAAAAATTTTTTTTTTTAACCTTTATTTATTTTTGAGACAGAGAGAGACAGCATGAATGGGGGAGGGTCAGAGAGAGGGAGACACAGAATCTGAAATAGGCTCCAGGCTCTGAGCGGTCAGCACAGAGCCCGACGCGGGGCTCGAACTCACAGGCTGAGAGATCATGACCTGAGCCGAAGTCGGACACTTAACCGACTGAGCCACCCAGGCGCCCCTCAGTTTTTTAATACATCCAAAATTATTTCAGAATTGCTTTTCACATACCGCTACATGTAACAGACCTACTTCAACAAGTTCAGGATTTGTTTGCAATTCTCCCCTGCATCACCCAAGAATATCCCCTATTCTTATGATTAAATGTTCATAAGTTACTTGGATTTTTTTTTTTCCTTTTCAGTGTGGTTATAGTATTCTTTTGAAGTACTGTCGGGTTCATTTGTTGATTCTGCTTTTCGTTTTCCCTTTTTATATTAATTTGTTTTTTGTAAATTTGTATAACATACACTTCCAAAAATCAAAACTATACAAAAATATATATTTAGAGAATTGTTACTCCTTTCTGTGTCTCTTCCACTCCATTCCATCACCTCCCCACCCCTTTGTAGGTGTCTAACTTCATTGTTTTCTAGTTTATCTGTCCTTTATTTCTTTTTGCAAAGAAAAGCAGACATACATGTGTTTGGGTTTTTCCCCCCTCTCATCTCTTACAGGAAAGGTAGCATCCTATGTAAGTTTTTTTGCAGTTTGGTTTTTTTCACTTAATAGTATCTTCTTGGAAATACTATATTAGATTGTAAAGGCCATTGTTGGATATCTAGGTAGTATTTTGTAATTTACAAATAATGTTCTAATGCATTCCTATTAGCAGTATATGAGAATACCTATTTCTCTACATTCTTAGTAAGAGAGTATTATCAAGCTTTTGAATTTTTGCCATTCTGATGGGTGAGAAATTATATCTCTATAGCTTTCTCTTATGAGTGCAGTTGAGTGTCATTTCATATGTTTGAGGGCCATTTTTAAATTTTCTCCCTTTTTTCTAGTTATTCATTTCTTTTGCAATAGGATTTTTGTTCTTTTTTCCCCCTCAGTTTTTATTTTATTTTATTTTTTTTAATGTTTATTTACTTTTGAGAGAGAGAGAGAGAGAGACCACGAGTTGAGGAGGGGGTAGAGAGAGAGAGGGAGACGCAAAAGCCGAAGCAACCTCCAGGCTCTGAGCTGTCAGCACAGAGCTGGATGTGGGGCTTGAACTCGAACCATGAGATCATGACCTGGGCCTAAGTCGGATGCTTAACCAACTGAGCCACCCAGGCGCCCCTCCCCCTCAGTTTTTAAAAGTTCTTTGTATATCGGGGACTTTAGCCCTTTATCTGTAATACGTTTGCAAATAATTTCTTCTCGGCTACTTGCCTTTTTTGTCTTGCTTATGGTATTTTTTGCCCTGGAAGTTTTTTGTTCCTGTTATTTATGTAGTCAAACTTACTGACCTTTTATTGCCTTTAGATTTTGAATGATGGCAAAAAAGTCTTTCCATACTCCTAGGTTATAGAAAAGTTGTAGAATGTCTCTGCGAAGGAGAGTTTGGCTACGTGTATCAAAAACCCTCTGTAGGCTTGACAGTTCTAGAAAAATATATTTTCTGAGGAATACAGCAGCATTCTTCGTAATAGTGAAAAGTTGGAAACAACATAAATGCCCATCAGTAGGGAACTGGTTAGATTTGTTGTTTTCAGCCTTACAAGACCCCATGTTTTCTTTTTAGAATATTTTTAGAGCCCCTTCACTCTTTGGAGAGGAAATACACAGATAACATAGCACATCTACACCCATGATTTTAAAGAAACAGAAATAATAATGCCCTAACTATAATACAAAGGATAAATAAAAGAGAATAATGAACTAATGTAATTTATAATAAAATAATATGTATCTCAATATGCTTAGACACGATTTCAGTAGAAGACATAATAATGACAAGTAGTCAGATGCTTAACACCCATATTTTGAATCATTGTGCATCTTACAACTACAAAAGCACAGTGATTCATGTGTGTTGTATTGGTGACTCAGAAACCCCACAAGCTTGAATAACTCTTGGTAAAGTTCTGAACAAAACAAGATATAATCTCCTGTAGAAGTATGTGCAGTTGCCTTCTTAGAAAATTAAATGTATTTTAAAACTATCAAAAACATTTTGTTTTATATGTAATATGGAATTAAGTTCTAGGTCATGTAATTATGAACAGGTTTTCCACCACCTTGAATGTCTGTTGGGACATTTGAAAGTTATGTAGGACACAGGCCACTTTTTTGTTGTGTAGGTATGTCTTGAGTCTTGTAGGATATCTAGCATCCATGGTCCCAAACCTGCTAGATGCCTGTAGTGCTCTCTAGTCATTGTGGCCAACGAAAAAACATTTCCTCAGATTTCCAAAATGCCTTCTTACGGGGCAGTGGAAAACCATTAGGTTAGATGGTTGTTACAGTGGAATATTATTCATCCATTAAAAAGAACGATGTATGTGTACTATCATGAAAGATGTTTGACAGTATATTGTCGAGTGAAAAAAAAAGGCTACAAAACATCGTGTATGGTATCTCACTTTTGTTAAATATATATACACACATACGTAAAAGACTAGAAATCAAAATATTAATAGAGGATGACTTTATGCCTTTGTTGTCTAAAATTTTTTAACTATAAATTGGATTTTTACTAAATAATCCCTTCTTGGGGCACCTAGGTGGCTCAGTAGGTTAAGCATCTGACTCTTGATTTCGTCTCAGGTCATAGTCTCCCGGTTGTGAGATCGAGCCCCATGTCGAGCTCTCCACTAAGTGTGGAGCCAGTTTAAGATTCTCTCTCTTCCTCTGTACCTCTCTCCTGCTCACAAGTGGTCTCTCTCTATAAAAAAATAAAAAATTACTTCTTGATGTAAAGGTTTAAAAGCTCTTTTACTTGGATCCAGGACTGACTTTTTTTCCTGAAGAAAGAAAAACAAGCTTACATCATTAAAATAAAAGAATGTGAGGAAGAAGGTAATTTGGTAAAAATTGTCATCTGACTTAATATAAAACAATTTTTGTTGTTCCATGTCAAAATTTAAAATGGGACAAGTGGGGTAGTTGCTGTTCCCTATATTTATTTTGAAGCTATTGCCAGAAGGATTGTTTCTTTCCCCTGTTATTTTCCTCCAGGTCTTCATTTAGAAACAAATGAAAAGAACAATAAATAATCATCACTTGAAGGAGGGAAAGGTGCCTTGAAGAGTGTTTCTTGGACTCTAGGAAGGAAAATGCTATTACAGAATGTGAGAAATCCTGCCCTAGGCTATAAGCAAATTAAATCCTTTCATCTTCCTTCAAAGCCTGTATTTTCTTAAGACTTCTGCTGTTGATCATAGAGAACTACTTGGCTAAGTTGCCCTAACTCTAGAGGGGCAGAGTTTGGAGCAACCAGGGACACACATATCGGCCTTTAAATCACTTGAAAGAGTTTGGATTGTACTTCTTGCCTTAATATTTCAGAGATGATATGGTCATTGGAAATGGAGGAAGGTCTACTTTGTTCTCTACTGTGAGAGAAAGGAAGGGAGCTTTCCTGGGTTTAAATTTCAACTCAGATATAAAGCTGTATATCCCAAGACATTTATTTATTTGTTTGTTACATTTATTCATTCATTTTGAGAGAGAGAGGGAGGGGCAGAGAGAGTGAGAGACAGAATCCCAAGCTCAGTGTGGGGCTCAAACTCATGAACCTTGAGATCATGACCCAGGATGAAATGAAGAGTTGGACACTCAACCGACTGAGCGTCCCAGGCACCCCTCAAGACATACATTTAAAGTTTTTCCCTCCAACTTTCATTATGAAAATTTGCAAACTTAAGGAAAAGTTGAAAGAACACTACAGTGATTACTTGTTGGCTGCTACCTACATTTAACAATCATTAACATTTTGTCAGATTTGTTTTACCTAAGAATACCTATGTGTTGTATAGGTATGTGACATTTTCTCCCTTGCAGAAATAACCGGGGGGGGGGGGGGGCGGCTTGTGTTTGTAAATTTCTCTGCAGGGGAAATTACTTATCTACTTAAATGCTATGTATAGTAGTAGATACTACTGTAGGAAGAAACAAAGCTGCACTGAAGAAAAAGGAACATAATTTTCGTTTTTTCTTACTTAGAATGAGCTCATCTTGTTTCCAAGACAAATGGAGTCTTCCGTGTAGCTCACCACCTGTATGGTTATTTGCAAATTTTCACCTTCTTGGCACTTAAGGTAATCATGTTTTGAAACTAGTATATTTTTCTTTTTGTTCTAGATGATCCCTCTGATAAACCACCTTGCCGAGGCTGCTCCTCCTACCTCATGGAGCCTTACATCAAGTGTGCTGAATGTGGGCCACCCCCTTTTTTCCTCTGCTTACAGGTAACTCATTAAGGACATGCTTGCTTCTCCTGGCTTAATTTTATGGATATAGTAAATTCAGAGATCACTGTAGATTATTCAGAGGATCATACTTTCTTTTTTTTTTTTTTTTCAACGTTTATTTATTTTTTTGGGACAGAGAGAGACAGAGCATGAATGGGGGAGGGGCAGAGAGAGAGGGAGACACAGAATCGGAAACAGGCTCCAGGCCCCGAGCCATCAGCCCAGAGCCCGACGCGGGGCTCGAACTCACGGACCGTGAGATCGTGACCTGGCTGAAGTCGGACGCTTAACCGACTGCGCCACCCAGGCGCCCCGATCATACTTTCTTAAATCAGTTCCTTCTACTTTGTCTTTCATTACACATTTTATCAGTGAAAAGTTGGGGAATAGAGCAGATGAATGACACAAACTGTTGAATATTCCACATTTCTGTATCAACCTAATGCTCAAAACTGTTTTTGCCAGTAGATTTAAAGTATTGAGATACAGGAAACAGAATTGGAGGATTATTCCTTTTGATGGCACCTATGACATTGTTTATTGTCTTACTGCAGAGTGGTCTTTGGGCAGGTGACAAACAAGGGAATAATCATTCTGTAATTGATGATAATAATAATAGTAATTATAAATGCTTACTCTATTGTCAGACACTCTTTTGAGTAATTTATATGAATTAACCTTTAGTTTATCACTATAACCCTATGAAGTAGGTATGATTAGCATCCCCATTTTATAGAGGAAACTCAGGCAAAGAGAGGTTAAGTAATTTACTCAAGGTCACACAGCAAATACGTATTTTATTGGACCCAGGGCACTGTTGATTATATGAAGCATCCCAGTTTTAGAAATGTTAAATGGCTGATGGAAGTTGTAATATACTTTTTATTACAAGATGAATCCTCATTTCACAGTTTTAAAATATAAAAAAAATACATGTCTCAGAGTTGCCTAAATACTTTAAGTATGGAGCCAGGATTCAAATTTAGTCCATCTGATTCCAGGGCTTATGCTGTAATCAAAAGAGAAGATGTCTTAGGAAAAAGTCTGGTTTTTTTCCCCCAGATTGTGAGGGCCACTGAAGAGCTATGGTCATGAACGTAGCCATCCTCTTGTGGCTGTAGACAAAATTGAATGAATTCTTAAAAACTCATCACAAGAGTAGAGTACCCCCAAACCATCTTCTACCTTGTAAGAAAGCATTTCAAAAAGTAGTTTTTTGGTAACTTAATTTTCCTTTCTTTTGCAGTGTTTCACTCGAGGATTTGAGTACAAGAAACATCAAAGTGATCATACTTATGAAATAATGGTAATGATGAAGTTGCAGGGAATTTCCATTCATTTGTCAAGTATTGTACTGAGAATGTCTTTTTTTCTTCATCTTCAAGTATCTCCTTGCCTTTTCTTTCCTCTTCTTCTGAATTAGGTAATCATTTCCCAGTGAGTGTTTTTTTTTTTAAGTTACTTATTTTGAAAGAGAGAGAGAGTGTGTGTGTGTGCATGTGGGAGGGAGGGGCAGAGAGAGAGAATCCCAAGCAGTCTCCACACTGTTAGCACAGAGCTTGACAGGGGGCTCCATCCAGCGAACCGCAAGATCATGATCTGAGCCAAAATGAAAAGTCGAAGGCTTAACTGACTGAGCCACCCAGGCACCCTCCCCGCCAGTAAGTGTTTTAGGGTCTTATGGATCTACTAAGGCATTTAAGTCAAAAAATCATTTTATATACTCAGATTTTTGTTTCAAATTTAAAAAGAATATAAGAGTACTTATTGAGGGACACCTGGCTGGCTCAGTTAGTAGAGCATGACTCTTGATCTTGGTGTTGTGAGTTCGAGCCCATGTTGAAGGTAGAGTTTATGTTAAATAGTTTTAAAGATTATAAAAAAAAAAAAAAGTAGGGGCATCTGGGTGGTTCAGTCAGTTAAACGTCTGACTCTTGGTTTTAGCTCAGGTCATGATCTCACAGTTCATGGGTTTGAACCCTGAGACAGGGTCTGCACTAACAGCACAGGGCCTGCTTGGGATTCCCTCTCTCCTCTCTCTCTGCCCTTTTCCATTTTTGAACTCTATCTCAAAATAAATAAATAAACAAACAAACTTTACCCCAAAATAAATAAATAAAATTTAAAAATGAAAAAAAAAATACTTACTGAGTTTTACTGATGTAAGTTTAAGAGGTATAGGGCATTTTAGGTTTACTGATGAACATGTAGTGAATGTATTGTTGCTGTGTTTTGGCTAATGATACCATGTGGTTCCTGTGGGCAGTAGTGAAGTTTATGTCTGGCACTCCCTCCTCTTGCATTGGAGAAATTAGTTACCCTCTGAGAGTTAAGTTATAAAATGAACATAGAGTGAATGGTATAAGACACAAAATTACTTTGAAGAGACAGACTGGCTTATAGGCCAGAATAAGACTTGGCAGTAACTTGATTGGTTGTATTGCCACCTCTAAAGAAAGAATGAGAGGCAGATGCTGGTAGTGTCCTTCCAAGTTCTAGTCAGAGGAATGGGCCCTTTAATAAACAAAAATGAATATATGGTCTACCTGGCAGGTATATGTATCTTTGTCAAGATAGTTTTGTCAGTTATTAGAACATCACTCTTAGTTCACCAAGTAGTTTTCTTACATTTGCCCTCCCATTGACTTTTTCTTATAAGAAAGAAGACTGGCTAGGCATCTTAACAGTAATAATTTCACACTGTGGATTAATCCATTGATATTTGTATTAGTTTTCTATTGCTGCCATAGCATATTATCAGAAATTAAGTGGCCTAAGACAACACAAATTTATCATCTTGCAGTTCTGTAGGTCAGTAGGCCATTAAGCTCACCCAGCTTGCTATAGGTCCCATAATGTCAAAATGAGGGTATTGACAGCCTGGGCTTTTATCTAGATGCATTGGGAGAAAGTCTGCTTCCAGTCAGCTTCCAATCTGCTTCCATTCTCACTCAGGTTATTGACAGTATTCACTGCCTTGAGGTTTTAGGACTGATGCTACTCTCTTCCCTCAATTGGCTGTTGGCCCGGGCTTGCTCTAGGCCTCTAGAGGCCTCACTTCCTCCATATTTGAAGCTAGCAATGGCCAGGAGTTCTTGAGGGTTATTGATGAAATGCCTAGAGCCCCTCTGACCTCTCCTGCCTATCTTTGCTGAATTTCTCCAACTCTCCTGCCTCCCTTCTTCTTCTTTTTTTTTTTTTTTAAAGGAAATTTTATTTATTTATTATAAGTAATCTCTACACACAAGGGGCTTGAATTTACAACCTCGAGATTAAGAGTCTCATCTTCTTCCAACTAAGCCAGCCAGGTGCCCTTCTCTTGTCTCCCTCTTCTACTTTTTTTTTTTTTTTTAAGTATGTTTATTTAGAGAGATCAGAGTGTGAGTGGGGGAGGAGCAGAGAGGGGAGAGAGAGAGAGAGAGAGAGAGAGAGAGAGAGAGAGAGAGAGAGAGAAAGAAAGAAAGAATCCCAAGCAGGCTCCGTGCTGTTAGCACAGAGCACCACACAGGGCTTGATTCAGAGCTCACAGTTCATGAGACCATGACATGAGCCAAAACCAAGAGTCCCCGCTTATTCGACTGAGCCACCTAGGCGCCCCCCCATCTTTTACTTTTAAAGGCTCCTGTGATTACATTGGGCCCACCTGAATTATCCAGGCTGATCTCCCTATTTTAAGGTCAACTGATTAGTGCCTTAATCCCATCAGCATAATCCCATCAGCAGTATCTAGTTAGTATTTGATTGAATAATGAGGGATCAGGAATCTTGGGAGGAAAGGGGCACATCTTTGGAATTCTGCCTACCAAAGTGCCATAATGTATCTACTTCAGTCTCTTAAAAGTTTAGAAAGGGTGGATTTTAGTATCTCTGAGTCTGATTATTTGTGGGGTCCTGTTTAAGATGAGTTTCTGGGCCTACAATGCTGAGACTCAGAGCCTGGTCCATAATTAATTAAAGAAATGCTCCTTAGTAAGAGTTCTTGGCAACCAACTGGCTAGACTTCGGCTATCTCTCTCTTAACACTTTCAGTCTTCTAAATAGTTTCTCCACTCATTGTAAGATTTGGAATAAATTTTTTTTATATTAGACTTTGTTTCATGGAGCATTTATAGGTTTGCAGCAAAATTGAGTAGAAAGTATAGGGATTTCCCATATACTTCTGCCCCCACCCATGCATAGCCTCTCCCATTAACAACATCCCCCATCAGAGTAGTACATTTATTATAACTGATGAACCTACATTGACACTGCATTGTTATCCAGAGTGCCTGTTTACATCAGAGTTCACTCTTGGTGTTGTACATTCTGTGATGTATATATTACAACTTGGTGTTGTACATTCTGTAATGTAATATATAATGTCACATATCCACCGTTATAATGTCTTACAGAGTAGTTTCATGGCCTTAAAAATCCTCTGTGCCCTGCCTGTTCATCCATCCCCCCGAACCCCCACCTCTGGCAACCACTGATCTTTTTACAGTTTCTATGGTTTTTGAGTTGCTTTTCCCAGAATGTCTTAAAATCGGAATCCTATAGTATATAGTCTTTCAAATTGACTTCTTTCACTTGATAATACTTGTTTGAGTTTCCTCCATGTCTTTTCAGCTTGATTATTTGTTTTTGTTTTTAGCACTAAATAATACTGCATTGTCAGGGACTCCTGGGTGGCTCAGTCGGTTGAGCATCTGACTTTGGCTCAGGTCATGATCTCACAGCTCGTGAGTTCTCGAGCCCTGCGTCGGGATCTGTGCTGACAGCTCAGAGCCTGGAGCCTGCTTCAGATTCTGTGTCTCCCTCTCTCTGCCCTAACCCACTCACATTCTGTCTCTCTCAAAAATAAATAAACGTTAAAAAAAAATTTTTAAATGATACTGCATTGTCTGGACATACCACAGGTTATCCATCCACCTACTGAAGGACATCTTGGTTGCTTCCAAGTTTTGGCAATTGTGAATAAAGCTGTTATGAACATTCATGTACAAGTTTTTGTGTGTACATAAGTTTTCAACTCCTTTGAGTAAATACAAAGGAGTGCAATTGCTGGATCACATGTATGAGTATGTTTAGTTTTGTAAGAAAACCGCCAAACTTGTCTTCCGAAGTGTCAGTATCATTTTGCATCCCCACCAGCAACAATGAGAGTTCCTGTTGCTCCACATCTTTGCCTGCATTTCATACCAGTCATTGTTATGCATTTTGGCCATTCTAATAGGCATATAATGGCATCTCTTTTAATTGATGTGACATTTCTCTGATAAGATATGATGTGAAACATCTTCTCATATGAAAATTTTTTCCTCTTTTGTCATTGCAAAATAAATGAAGGGTTGGGAAAATATGGTCAAGCTATCTATGACTTTGAGTTCGTTTCACTAACACATCAGATCTTTAGAAAGGTGGTTTATTTTTCTCATATTCACACCAAAATGCCTGGAACCGAAACAGATTTATTCATTTGAATTGTGAAAACAATTCCTTAAAAGATAATTTAGTGTAGGCAGGGTAGATTGATGGTTATCCACTGTAGGAAAAGTGACCATGAGCTCTCTCTAGCTGTTCTGGGCACCTTGCCTTCTGCATAATGCTGAAAGCACTAAATTTCACTCTAAGTCCAATTAATTCTTCTGATTACATCATCCTTTTCTCACATATTCAACACCCATACAAACACATTTCAGAATTCTGCCCTTTGGGGAGTTTTTGGAGGTTCCTAATACTCCCTTTTTTCCTGCAGTCTTATCTATTCCCAGATAAGGAAAAGAAGAATCTTTCCTTCTGTAGGATTGATGACCAAATTTTGGCTTTCTACACATGAAGCCACTAAAAACCTGATTTTTTCCTTTTTTTTTTCATTTGAAACCACAGAAAACTTTAAATGGTTTTTTAGTACTTTTGTCATCTCACAGTGCTGTATTTTTGGAAGTTACTCATGCTGTGGTAGGTGGTGCATTAATCAAGATTTCTGAGTTCTATGCCTATTTTTGTCTTATAATTCTTAGAACCTTGAATAAGTCAAGGCACCTCCTTCTGCCACACCCTTTATACCAGTGATCTTAAACTTTGGTGCCTAAGAATCACCTGGGAGCTTCTTCAAATTATAGATTCCTAGACCCTGCTCTTAGAGATTCTGGTTAGTAAGGCTGAGATTGGGTTCAGGATTTGAATAACACTGATTCAACTTTAAGAAAACTATCTTATGCCTATTTATTTATTTGGTATAGAAAGTCTTTTCTCATAGTAAAGCTCGTGAGGGCTAATTAATATTCTAAATACTGTTCTAGAAATAACATAGGCTCTTCAACCATGAATTGTCATATGTATTTATTATGATACTTGCCAGATTGATTATTATGAATATAGACATAGACTCTGAATGTATGATTTAGGCTTCTCTTTTGGATCTTCTGGTACCTCATGTGCTGGGCATATTCATAGTATGTGCTCAGATAAAAACATATTGCTTATAGCAGTGTAATTTCACAAATCACAGAAAATTTTTTTTTGGTCATCAGCAAAAGGTACAACAATTTCTGAATGCCTATGAAATCTGAAGATCTCTTGTGTCACCTTTTTAAAAAAACTTATAGAAAATTTTATGTGTATACTAAAATAGAATATGTTTCAGTTATCTGTTGCTACCGAATAGTTATTTCAAAACTTTGTGGGGCGCCTGGGTGGCGCAGTCGGTTAAGCGTCCGACTTCAGCCAGGTCATGATCTCGTGGTCCGTGAGTTCGAGCCCCGCGTCAGGCTCTGGGCTGATGGCTCAGAGCCTGGAGCCTGTTTCCCATTCTGTGTCTCCCTCTCTCTCTGCCCCTCCCCCGTTCATGCTCTGTTTCTCTCTGTCCCAAAAATAAATAAACGTTGAAAAAAAAAAAAATTAAAAAAAAAAAAAAAACTTTGTGGTGTAAAATAACTAAGAGTCAGGAATTCAGATTGGGCACAGTGAGGGTGGCTTTCAGTTCCACATGATGTGTTTGAGGCTGGAAGTCCACGGGGCTTTTTTCACACCACTGCTGGCACCTCAGAATGGCTTGGTTAGGAGTCATCTGGGACATCTTAACTGTTACTTCATCAGGTAGCCTTGGGGCTTCTTCCTCCCCATGTGGCCTATACACCTGGTCTTTCCAGCAAGGAAGCTAGGTTTCTTACATGGTGGTTCAGGGCTCCCAAGACCACAAAAATGGAAGTGGCCAGGCCTTGAGCAAGTCACAGGTCCAGCCCATATTAAGTGAGAAGGGACTGCACCAGGATGTGATTGTTAACTACCTCTTAAACTGTCAACTCATAGCCTATGTTGTTTCATCTAAACTCCCACTTTTCCAGATTATTTTGAAGCAGATCCCTCAGATTTCATACCAGTTAATCTATAAATGTTTTACTAGATCTCTCTAAAATTTAAAAGTAATTCAATCACTTCATGTTTCCCAGTCATGTCATAAAAGCTTTTTAAAAATATCTCTGTTCCCTTCTCTGCCCCTGAAATAATTTCTGTTCTGGTTTTTATCACCATAGATCAGTTATGCATATTCTAGAACTGCATATAAGTGGATTCATATTGTATGTACTCTTGTTTCTGGTTTCCTTCATATTTTTGAGATTTGTTCATATTGTGTATAGTAGTTCATTCCTTTTTATTACTGAATAATATTCCATGAATATGACACTGTTATGAATATGACACTGTTGATGGTTACCTGGGCTTTGCCTAGTTTGGGGCTTTTATGAATAAAGCTGTTATTGACATTCTTTTTTTTTTTTTTATTTTATTCTTTTAAATTTACATCCAAATTAGTTAGCATATAGTGTAACAATGATTTCAGGAGTAGATTCCTTAATGTCCCTTACCCATTTAGCCCATCCCCCCTCCCACACCCCCTCCAGTAACCCTCTGTTTGTTCTCCATATTTAAGTCTCTTATGTGTTGTCCCCCTCCCTATTTTTATATTATTTTTGTTTCCCTTCCCTTATGTTCATCTGTTTTGTCTCTTAAAGTCCTCATATGAGTGAAGTCATATGATTTTTGTCTTTCTCTGACTAATTTCACTTAGCATAATACCCTCCAGTTCCATCCATGTAGTTGCAGATGATGAACATTCTTGTATAAGGCTTTCTGTGGACATATATTTTTGTCTTTCTTGGATAAATGCTTAAGACTGGAATTTCTGGGTCATAGAATAAATGATTGTACATTTTTAACTTTTTAAGAAACTGTCAGAAAGTTTCTTGAGTAGTTGTAGTGTTTTATACCTCTGCTAGCAGTGAATGAGAATTCTGATTGTTCGACCGACATGCTTGCCAACTTTTAGCTTTTTTAGTGGGTTTCGTGAGTGTGTAGTGGCATCATACATGTTTTTAACTCTTGCAGTGTGTTTTCATTGGATTACAAATGAGGTCCATACATTCCAATTGGTTGTTTCTTACATGTTCTTTTTCTTTTTTAGTGTTTATTCACTTTTGAGAGAAAGAGAGCACAAGTGGGGGAGAGGCAGAGAGAGAGGGAGACACAGAATCCGAAGCAGGCTCCAGGCTCTGAGCTGTCACCACAGAACCCAATGCAAGGCTCAAACTCATGAACTGAGAGAACATGACCTGAACTGAAGTCAGCCACTTATCCCACTGAGCCACCCAGGCACCCCTCTTACCTGTTTTCTATTCTGTGGGTGCCCCCTCTCCCTCTCCCCTACCCTCACTCTTTCTCTTGTTTCTTTTGGTTTATTTGATTTTTTTAAAAATATGAGTTCTGGGGCGCCTGGGTGGCGCAGTCGGTTAAGCGTCTGACTTCAGCCAGGTCACGATCTCGCGATCCGTGAGTTCGAGCCCCGCGTCGGGCTCTGGGCTGATGGCTCAGAGCCTGGAGCCTGTTTCTGATTCTGTGTCTCCCTCTCTCTCTGCCCCTCCCCCGTTCATGCTCTGTCTCTCTCTGTCCCAAAAATAAATAAATGTTAAAAAAAAAAAAAATTTAGAAAAAAAAAAATATGAGTTCTTTGTCTTACAGATATTAGTACAGTTTGGATTTTGCTGATTAACATATTTTTCTGTGTTCTGTGTTTCCTATAAATTGGTAGTTACATATAGCGGCTACATCAGGTTTATTTATGATCATTGTGTAGATCTGTTCATTAGGGATTGCAAAATAGTTATCTTTTTAATCCTAGCACTCTTAATTTATGAGATAAAGCAATTCTGTAAAAAGAAACACCTCATCATTATGTGGTTACCCTGAGGTAAAGTTTGTACAAGAAAGGCAGGATAAATAACATTATTTCCCTTTGTGTTCTAGGTTTGAAAGTATGAGTTGATTCCCTGGCATCTTCTAGATATTTAGAAGAGTTGATGTGTTTCATTCCTTTGCAGTTATTATCCTTATTGATGCTCAAAATGGTTAATGGGAGCATCTATAAGTTGGCCTGCAAATCTTTTTGACATGACTCTTGTAGTCTTTGAGTGTCTTTGCTGTTCATTATGACAAAATATTCTGGTCTCATCTGGTACATTTTCTAACTTAGAATCAGGTCTTTCTTTAAAGAATCCTGTTTCCTTTCGTGGGGAATAGTATTTAGTGGCTGCATACTGCGCATTAGAGGTGTTCGTTGCTACTGGGTTGGTCATTGTTTCTGGATTTTTTCATTGAACAGTGTTAGGAAGTTATTCTTTTGAGACAAAATATATCGTAAGTTGATACTAAAACTTTCAATTCAAATATAAGATTATAAGGTTTTTACATAATCTCATAGATCTTATATCCTTTTAACCCACAGCACAATTACTTACTTGCTTTGCTTTATCCCATAACACATCCGCGTACAATAATCTCAGAAAAACTAGACCAATGCTATTGCAAACAGTTTTTTTTTTTTTTGAGAGAGAGAGAGAAAGTGTGTGGGAGTGCTCATGTGAGTGGGGGAGGGGCAGAGAGAGAGAGAGAGAGAGAGAGAGAGAGAGAATCTTAAACCATTTCCCTCCCAGCACCCAGCCCAACACAGGGCTGAATCTTATACCGTGAGATCATGACCTGAGCCGAAATAGTCAGCCAACTAAGCCACCCAGGTGCCGCAAGATTTTTTTTTGGCAGTTCTTTTTACTTTTAAGGTGTATTCTACTAGAGATGTATAATGAAATCACTGTTTTAAAGTTATTTGGGATAGTTTCTTTCTTTGATTATGCCTTGAAATTAATTCATAGGTTTCTTTGTTACATTTTGCTTTTGATTCTTAGGATTTTACTTTATTTATTTTTAATGTTTATTTATTTTTGAGAGAGAGACAGAGTGTGAGTGGGGGAGGAGCAGAGAGAGAGGGAGACACAGAATCTGATTCAGGCTCCAGGCTCCGAGCTATCAGCGCAGATCCCAACGTGGGGCTTGAACTCACAAACCGCGAGATCGTGACCTGAGCTGAGTCGGACGCTTACCGACTGAGCCACCCAGGTGCCACTGATTCTTAGGATTTTAAATTTAGTAATTAGCATCCAATGTATATATTTCAGTCAGATCTCAAAATAAGGAATATTCAGAGAGGTTTAGCTTCTATCCTTGTCCTTTTCACCTTGTTTTCTCCCTCCCTTTGCCATAGGTAACCATTTTTTTAATGTAAGGTTTATTCTTCTATTATAAGAAAAATATAAATACGTACATATTTGTGTTGCCCTCTTTCGTAGCTGAGTGGGAGCATAGTATAATATTTATCTTTACCTTTGTGCTAAGTTTAAAAAATATATATCTCTACATGAGTTACATGACATTTATGAGTGATAATATTTCTTGGAAACTTTTTAGCAAATGGTGGAAATAGAGGTGAGGGAGATGGACAACTTATAAGATTGTACTTCAGGGGACACCTGGGTAGCTCAGTAGATTAAGCAGCTAACTCTTGATTTCCACTCAGGTCATGATCTCACAACTTGTGAGTTCGAGCCCCAATTCATGAGTTCAAGCCCTGGGTCAGGCTCTGCACTGACAGCTCTTAGGGCCTGCTTGGGATTCTCTCTCTCCTCTCTATCCCCTCCCCTGCTCGTGGTCTCTCTCTCTCTCTCTCTCTCTGAAAATAAATAAACATATAAAAAAAAGAAGAAGAATGTACTTTAGGAACCTCTCAAAACCGTGAGAATGACAGTCATTTGAGTATGAATTAGCATTACATTTCAGTTTGCTGTGTTCCCTTTCTATATCTGTTCTTAGGCAAAATTTTTTCCTCCTTAGACCTCAGATTTTCCTGTTCTTGACCCCAGCTGGACTGCTCAAGAAGAAATGGCCCTTTTAGAAGCTGTGATGGACTGTGGCTTTGGAAATTGGTAAGAGCTTGGTATTAAGGATTGTCCTGCCCTAGTGGGCTCCAAGAAGAAGGTGCTGTTGAAGGGTAAAGGGAGGAGTCTTAGAAAGAGGAGTTTGGGAGCCGTATGTTACTTTTCTATTGATTCATGACTTAGAGATAAGTTATCATCTACTCTGAAATGCCTCACAGGGACATGGTGTGTTTAGTTGTCCATAACTAGGCAGTTCTAAAAGGCTACTTTGGTTTATATCAACAGGGGGAAGGTTGGTTATTTCTCTCTGAATAGTACAGAAGTTGAGACACATTAGTTACTTCTCCTTTCTAATTTTATGAATTTTTCTTGACTCTAGATATCCTTATCATTTAAGTGAGTCAGACTTTAGGTAGATGGCCATAGTTTACTTGAGACTTGAGTTTGGGAGACTTCTTATTCACATTCCCTGTTTTTAGCTTGCAAATACCTACATCAGTCCAAGCCTAGTAGAAGTGAATAGCCCTAATTGGTGTTGCCCTAGGAGGCAGTGTGACCTAATAATATTACCACTTGCATTTTTACCTTTTGGGAATATTTTCACACTGATGATTTCATTTTGTGAAGTAGATAACACTGACTGACTCAAAGCCTGATGATATCTATTTGGAAAACACTTTGGATGTTAGCATTTTGTTCTCAAATCCATTAGCTCATTTGTTCCTCATAGGAACCCAATGAGATAGAGCACGTGCTTTTGTTTTATACATGAAGAAACTGAGATTCAGAAAGGTTAAATTTGTGCCTCATGGGACTAGCAGATAGAACTGGGACCCAACTCCAACTAACTTCCAAACAAAACTTCATTTTGTTCACAAATAATCTGAAGCTTAGGGAGTTAAGATAATTTCTCATGAATAATTTCTATTGTTTCTCTATCAACTGTGGGTAAGACACGAAGCCTGGTGGTGAAGGTGGTAGAGCTAAAAATTATGACATGTATCCTGTCCTCAAGAAGCTTATAGTCCAGGAGGAAAATCAAAATATACATACAGATGATTGGAGTACACAAAGCAGAGCATAGGAAAAGGACAAGTTAAGTGCTGGAGAAGAAAGGGGTTGAGAGGGAACTGGAGAGCTTTTACCTCTACCTCTCCATCATCTGAGCGTAGGAGTCAGCATTCTGGTTTTGTGCATAGATTCTGGTTTTGTGCATTTATGTGTTTAATTTTCTTGAGCAAGTTTTTTAATCTCTTTGGGCCTAATTTTTTCTCTGTGAAAGTGAGATGATAGGAAGTACTCAACACTACATGGATAACGCAAGGATTAACTTATGTTGTGAGTGTTTCTAGCTTAGTGCTTGGCCTATCATAGGCACTCTAGTAAAGAAATGTTTGTTGATGTGAAGTGTTTTGTAAAATATAAAACATTATGCAAATATAAAACTGTACTTATGTACATTATGAATGTTCTAAAGTGGCTTATGATAGCAATTCTTTTCCTGAGGCCTAGCTCACATGGAAATCTACAGATTTTCTAGTGATCTTCCTTTTTTTTGGTAGAAAGGAAAGGGTTTTTCGGATATTGTTTCTGTATCTTGGAATAGCAAGATTTAGCATGTCAGTTTACACTAAAATTGGGCTTATATTTCTTTCGTTGTTCTGCTGATATCTCCATGATGTTGGTTTGGAGGTATCAAATTCCAGACGTTATGTAGATGGGACTTAAAATTTGGAAAGAACCTCTCTTTTTCTCACAATCCTGTAGGCAGGATGTAGCCAATCAGATGTGCACCAAGACCAAGGAAGAGTGTGAAAAACACTATATGAAGCATTTCATCAATAACCCTCTGTTTGCATCTACCCTCCTGAACCTGAAGCAAGCAGAGGAGGCAAAAACTGCTGATACAGCCATTCCGTTTCTGTGTAAGTGCCTCCCGGTATCGGTAAGAGATACTTAGCTCACCTTGGGCCCTGTTGCAGTAGCAGATAAATAGTGGTTTGGGCAAGTAAAGAGCTTATGGAAGATGGGAGGAGTTGGCATGGCAGTTACTAAGAGTCAAGGCTATAATGGGCTAAGGAGGGATTGGAATTCTATACTGGAAATCATGGTGCCCAGATCTGCAGTGGTGTCCCACCCACTCTGAGGGTTGTGAATATGTCAGTCAACATTAATGCTTCTTGGAGATGAGATGTCCAAAATGAACCAATCTTCCAAGCTTTGGAGGGTTTATGATTATAGATATTAGTTACTTAGGAGAGTCCAGTATTGAACTCATTATTAATCATCCCAGTGTTAAGTCCAAGAAGCAATGTGTTATTTACTTCATTTAGTTGTGGTAGTAATAGCTAATTAAAAAAAAAAAAAATCTCATGTGGCTAAGGGACTCATGGGTCCTCTAACAAAACATAACTAAACCTGTGTTGAATTATAAATGGACATCCTTCCTAAATGGCTCCCAGAGCACAAGTAATAAGATCTGAATGTTTCTTCACCACCACCATGACCCCCCACCCCTTTCCTCATACTCTAGAAATGGTTTCATAGCTGACTGACTCAAAGCCTGATGATACCTATTTGGAAAACACTTTGGATGTTAGCATTTTGTTCTCAAATCCATTAGATCATTTGTTCCTCATAGGAACCCAGTGAGATAGCAGAGCAAGTGCTTTTGTTTTATACATGAGGAAACTGAGATTCAGAAAGGTTAAATTTGTGCCTCATGGGACTAGCAGATAGAACTGGGACCCAACTCCAACTAAATTCCAAATCCTGTGGGGTTTTTTTGCTTCTCAGTTGGGTGAAATTTGTAAATTGAAATTGTTCTTGAAGGGTAAGGGAGCTGAAGCAGACAGGATAAATAACTTTTGTTCTATAATATAAAAGAAAAGATCCTTGGTTTTCTCTTACGTTAAGCAAGTACAAATCAGAGGGAATTTCCCCATTTTATTTAGAGAATTCCCTAAGTCTTAGTTTCCTTTTTAAGGAATCAGTCTGTTTCCATTATACTTTATCTTTCTCACTTTTCCATTTATAAAAATCTTTTGAATTTTATTTATTCTCTCAGACACTGTTTTTCTCCAAACAAAAATATTTCAGAGTGTAAATGAAGACTATTTCTGTGTCACATTTTCATGCCAATACTTTATTAAGTAACTAAGAAAACCTAAATTCTTCCAGCTACAGATGACCCTCCCCGACCTACCTTTGACTCCTTGCTTTCTCGGGACATGGCAGGGTACATGCCAGCTCGAGCAGATTTCATCGAGGTAGGAGAAACTTGTTTTTGTTTTGCATGAGGCATATATCTCTTCCCTACAGGTTCCATACCACTGAAAAAGAGATTTTTGAAGCACTGTAATTTGTAGGGCCTTAGGCAGCCACATTTTCTTCCATTTGAGTACCTTTTCTCATTTGTAAACATGTTCACATGTAAAATGTAAAAGTTCTTCAGACCAAAAACCTATTTCTTAGGTTGCAGGGTGTTGGCTCTCCCTTCCTTAATAGGTATTGGGTTCCTGGTTCTCATTCCACTCTTAGGGGGTTTCAAAGTTGTGCAGGATCAAGAGTTGGTACACTTTTTCTTTTAAGGACCAGATAGTAAATATTTTCTGTAGACCACAAAGTCTCTCTTGTAACTAAACTTTGCCATTATTGTGTAAAGGTGGCATAAATAATATGTAAACAAACAAACATGCCTATACTCCAATATAGTTTTATTTACAAAAACAGGCAGTGGGTTGAATTTGGTCCAGAGGCTACAGTGGGCTGACCTCTGTTTTGTATTCACAAGTGTATAAAGAATGATGAATGTAGATAAAAACTGTATGTTACTTGTTCACCCATGGAGTTAAAAGCCATGTGAAAGTAATTACAAGTCTCTTGATTTATAATCTGAGCCACAGTTACAGTGCTGCTGGAGATAATTTGAAAGTTTAGCAAACTACAAATAATTTTGCTAGCCCTACCCAGGTTAGTATTTTGTTTATGGCAGCTGTTACTGTAGAGCTACCGCATAAATACTGCTCCTACAAATTGTACTCATTGAGTAGAATATGAACATCTACCCATTAAACTATGTAAGTAATATTATCAAATAAATAGAGCCTTCAGAAGGTAGTAAAAAGGTAAATGAATTCAGATAATTTTCTTATCTAAATACTTGATGACACATTCAGAGTTTAGATTTTATGAACAGACTACTTTTAATTTTTAGTATACTAGGTTTGGCTTTATTCTTGGATTCATAACTTTCTCATATTTTTGCTGTCTCTACTGCCTGAAAGTCTCAAGATTTTTCCCATGACTTCCTATTTCTTATAGTAGTATCCTAACCTCGTATTCCATTCAGTCTTTTTTTTTTTTTTAATATATATTTTTTATTTTAGAAAGAGAGCATGAGCAGGGAGAGGGGTAGAGGGAGAGAGAGAGAGAATCCCAAGCAGGCTCCATGCTCAGCACAGAGCCCAATGCAGGTCTTGATCCCACAACCCCGGGATCATGATCTGAGCTGAAATCAAGAGTTGGATGCTCAACCGACTGAGCCACCCAGGCGCCCCTCCATTCAGTGCTTTTTAACAAGTGTTTATTTATTTTCTGTTTGCTTCTAAAGCATGGCTACTGTGAAGCCATTACTCAGTGCTGATGGGTTTGGGGTGGGAATTTTTTTTCCCCAAACAGGAGTTTGACAATTATGCAGAATGGGACTTGAGAGACATCGATTTTGTTGAAGATGACTCGGACATTTTACATGGTAACATTTTATTTTAGCAAATATTTTTATTGATTGTAAAGTACATGGTGACACTGTGTTGTGTTGGTGCTAGGAATATAAGGATGAATAAAACATGTTCCCTGCCCTTATGGGAGTCAAAATCTGGTGGTTAAGTTGCTAAATTTACCCTGTTGTTGTTTTTTGACCTCAATAAAAAAGATCATTTGTGATAATGATGAGAGTATCATGTAATGATAGCTGGTTCCCAGTCTTGGACTGTGTGATCTTTTGACTGAGGCGAACCTATACTGAGGTTGAATGGCTCTCACTGCCCCCTTAGAAGGAAAGGAATCAGTGTGAACACCTTGGGACTTCAGTAGCAACTGATGGTGCTAGATGCTCGCTGTAAATTTGTTACCCCAAATTTCCCATAGCAGAGAAAAAGAATGGAATTTCCTTGAGGTTTTTTAGACCAAGATTGGGAATTTCTTGTTTCTCAGAACTGTTGAATTTTTAGCACTTCTGAATTCTCATCTAAGATTAGTCAGTCTAAGGATTTATGTCAATTCTTTTGTTAAAATGTTAGTACTTAATGCCAACAGGGCTCTTAAAAGTGATGGTTAGACTTTCATTGAATCTCTTTTTTTTCCTCTTTCCATGTACATTGAACTATATATTTAAAATAATCCCCAATCTTTCATTTTGTTCCAGAATTATGTGGTACAGTAGGTGAATAATGCTTCCTTGGATTCTGTATTTCCCAAACAGCATCTTCATTGTTTCTCTCTCTTTTTTTTTTAAGATTTTTTTAATGTTTATTAATTTTTGAGAGAGAGAGAGAGAGAGAAAGAACATAAGCAGGGGAAGGGCAGAGAGAGAGGGAGACACAGAATCTGAAGCAAGCTCCAGGCTCCAAGCTGTCAGCACAGAGCCCAACAGGGGGCTCAAACTCCTGAACTGGGAGATCATGACCTGAGCGAAAGTTGGATGCTTAACCAACTGAGCCATGCAGGTGCCCCCATTGTTTCTCTTAAATCTGTATCCCAGGCAGTAAAGGCAAGTAGAATCCTTGTTGACTTGTAAATCAGGTTTTCATGATGCATTAACTGGGACTCTGTCACTAGAAAGGGAATTTGATTCTTCTCTCCATAGAAGAACTATTTAGTTATTTGTTACACCAGAGCTGGGACCAGAAAGAGTCTTCATAAAAATTTTATCTTCAGGATTTGCTGTCTACATATTTCTTAAGCTGTTCTCTTCTCAAAATTTCATTCGTCCCCTTTTCTCCCACACAACTTTAAGGAAAGTTGAAGTGATATGGATGGAACTAAAAGAGGAAAGCTTGAAAGCAAACCACTTGAGCGTTCACTAGATGATAACACAGTATTTGTTCAGTCTTCCATGTCAGCCTTCTTTTCAAGCCTAGTAACTCGTGTGATGGTCTTTCTCACCTCATCTGGTGTCTCTTTGAACACAATGTGCAAATTGCCATTCAGTATTTCTAATACATACCAGTTTTCATTAATTGTATTGTTTCCTGGCTTGTATCTTTCTTATTCCTAATGCAAAAACAAAAAACAAAAAAGCTACATAAACATCAGCCTTTGAGATACTATTCAAAAATACCTGCTTTTGAAAGTCAGAATTTTTTATGCCAATAATGGCTCAGCTATGTCAAAGATTTGCCAAGTCACTTCTCCAAGGTCTTCAAATTCTTTAGCTTCAACATTATCAAGAAAACGGTAGTAATGGTTGGTATTTAATTTCACTCTTCATTCTTTGTAGAAGCAAGATTTGCAGTTTCTTCTGGTGCTTTTGTGGTCCTTTCTGTAATTAGTGGGGGCAACAGGAAAAAATCAGAAAGAAGCTATTGATTAGCAATTCTTACTTCAGTTAGCATTTCAGACCTATAACATACTTGATTTGTGTTCTTCCTACAATTTCTACAGCCTTGTAAGTCATTTGATTCTAGTTAATTTGAATTAGAATAGAAACATCAGTTACTGATTGTTACATATAAAGCAGCTGTAACACAATGTAAATAATAATCCCTGCCTCCTTTTTCCCTCTGCCTAGTAGGGAACTATAAGATGTTGAGATGGGTGCTTTTTTTTTTTCTTAAGTTTATTTACATATTTTAAGAAAGAGAGAAAGCACAAGCAGGGGAGGAGGAGGAGGAGGAGGAGGAGGAGAGAGAGAGAGAGAGAGAGAGAGAGAGAGAGAGAGAGAGAGAGAGAATCCCCAGCAGGCTCAGTGCTGTCAGCACAGAGCCTGACACAGGGCTCAAACTCACCAACCATGAGATCATGACCTGAGCCAAGATCAAGAGTTGGATGCTTGACTGACTGAGTCACACAGGCGCCCCTAGATGGGTGCTTTTTAAAAGATGTTAACATTTGAAAGAAGTTTGGCAGTGCTTGAGATCTGAGGGATGACATGCTGGTACCACAAAAGAATGCTTTGCTTATGGCTCTAGAGTTCTTATATTCTCTTCTCTGGCAGCGTGACCCTCTGTCCAGTGTGACATTTGTATGGTCCCTGAGCTGAATGCTTTCTCCCAGAACACTCCATGAAGGGGAGGGACTGGAGCCTACAAACACTCAAGAAGGAACAAGAAGGAGCTTTTTAAGCATACTTAGAACAGAGAGAGGGGCACATATTTTGTGCAGTGATTCTACCTCAGGCTTGCTTCTGAGTCACTGTGATCTTGGGCAAGTCCTTGCAATCTTGCTTGCTGTTTCTTTGTGTCCACTGCCTGTAAAGAAGGGGTAACACTGATTAGTCAGAGTGTGAATGTCTCCAATGAAAGATGGTACATAATTGAGATTGGTATTATTACCATTCCATTACACCATTATATTTTCAATATTACTGAGCATTAATAACATTCCTTTTATGTTCCCTCACTTACATAACTACTGCAAGGAAATAGACTGGCTGGGTTTTGTATTCTATGCCAGAGCTGATGCCACCAAGCCCTTTTCATCACCCAAAGACTTTTGCTATGATTCATGGAATTTGTCTAATATGATGGGTTTGAATGGTCCATTATAGAGGCCTGGGACACAATGGAGGTTAATTGCATTCCAGCCATACCAGAAGGCTGGGCCTGGAGAGGATACTGCAGGTGAAGCAGTGTCTAAGGAAGAAAATAAGGAAGTTCTGGGATCCCTAAATGACACCATCATATATTTTACTGAAATAAGCAGAAATTATTGGTTCAGAAAGAGAGATGCAGAAGACATAACTTGGCACTCTACTGTATCATGGTATGTTTGGGATCTCAGTGCAGATGACACAGTATTGTACCTTTTTTCTGGGGGGCCATCTCCCCCTAGTCTGCTTTCATTTGGGAAAATATCTTCTAGGTTTATGGATTCCCCTTTCCCAGGGTTTCACAGGCTCTAAAATCCTGAGTGCAGCATCTTCTAATTGCTGTCCCATAACCTAGGCAAGCAACAGACGTTATGAGCTCCTTGCTATGTGTTGGGTTGGTGTTTTCACCACTTCATAGGGTTGCCCATTAGGACAGTTTACACTCCCTCTTTTTGGAAAGCTAATTTCAGCAAAATTTCTTGACTAAGCATGGATACTCCCCTGCCTTCCCCCCCCCCCCTTTAACTTCTTTGGCTCATATCATCAGCCTTTAGATCCCTTAATGGTTTGTAGATCAGAGGTCCAGCCTTGTCACTACATATTACTTACCTACCTACTGGCAGTGCCCTTTCCTTTAAAGGCATGTAAAGCATGTAAAGTTTTGTGATATTTTAGACATAAATGCTACTACTAATGATAGCTATTACATATAGCCCTTACTGTTTGCCATGCTAAGCCTTTCACACATGTGACCTCATTTGATCCTAGCAAAACTCTGTGAGTTCAGTATCATCATCATCATCATCATCATCATCTCCATTTTATAGATGAGGAAATTAAAGAATGGAAATATCAAGTAACTTGCCTAAGGTCATTTAGCCTGCTAGTGGCAGAGCCATCTCCAGAGCCTATGTTCTTAATACTGTTCTATACTTATTGTCTTTACAACCTTGCATTTTTGTTGCTGGATTTTTGTGTGTTTGTGTTTGTGAGATGTCACATTTGTTATAGCTTCACCACATTGCTCAGAAGTAGGGGTGGGCATTTTCTCATTTTACATTCAGGAAAGTACACAAAGGACTTTAAGTAACTTGCCTAGGCTTCCTAGTTCCTGACTTTAACCATTAGGTCACATAGTCTTCCTTCCCTCCTAGAATTAATTGTGTACATCTTGACCACAAGGTTTTGGGAAAGATGACTTTTAAAAAGCTTTGCTTCTGGGGAATACCTGAGTCACAGGTTTGTGCACAGGATTTTGATTGGCTTTGTTGCAGTTAAGGCCTCTGAGTTGGTTTTCTTGCCAAGCAAGCAGTAAGTGCCTTCTGTCAGGAAAACAGAGACATGTTGCCAGCTATTTTGAACAATGTTAGAAATACACTGCAGTGGGAAGGAACTGCCTCTGACTTCTGCCCACTTCTTGAAATATTTTAAGGCTAGCCGTTTGGAAACTTTGTTATCAGTCCCCATTGTAATCACAGGGAGACAATTCTTATCCCAAAGCTGAGATTTCAGGAGTGAATAGGTTAGGGGTGGTTTGGGTTTGTTTGTTTTTAATGATCTCTGGTTCTTTGCCCGCTTTGCTGGAACTTCCAGTCACTTTAAGTAGAATGTGAACCAAGTGATTCTCATTCTTTCATTGTCTGCCTTCTCATTTCTGTCTGCCTGCTGTGCTGTGGTCCTCCCTGGGTTATTCATGTAGTTGAGATTTTCTAATCAGTTGCTGCTATCTGTGTGCTTTATAAAGAAAAGAGACAGCTTCAAATATGCATTTTCCTCTGGGAGAATTCCAGTTCTCCATTTGTTTCTGTGTGCCTTTCCTTCCCTTTGTTCTCCAGAACCAGTTGCACAGTTCAAACTGCTGAAATGATCCAGCAGTGAAACCAGTCATCAGTACTTATAGATTTTTTTTTGGTAACATAGTCTCTTTGTTTTTTTCCTGTTTTTTGGGGTTTTGGTTTTTTTTTAAGTAGGCTCCACCAAAGTGGGGCTTGAACTCATGACCCTGAATCAAGACCTGAGCTGAGATTAAGAGTTGGATACTTAACCGACTGAGCCACCCAGGCACACCTTTTTCCTGTTTTAATTAAGTCATTCCCACCCAAGTCTCAGGAAACAATGTGATAAGATGTTAACATCTTAGAAAAATTACAGAAATGTGTTTTCAGAATTACCAATAATTTCACTGGACCTTCAAGTCATGTTTTTCCTGTTGAAGTCATCTTGTTATTAGATAGATAAATGAGATAAGATATACAAAGAGCTTAGAACGTGATAAATACTCAGGGTGTGTTAGCTGTTTACTTAGTTTTTTGTGTTGTCGTTGTTTTTGGTTTCTCTTTCTGTCTTGAACTGTTGACTACATAATTCCATTTCTCATCTGAAAAAGAGAGTCCGATATAAAACCTGTGTTTGGTTAGAGACATACCTTCTCCCTGATCCTACCTGCCTATTCCACCACACAGGCATGTAAAGTGCATCTCCACCAGCATAGCAGTCTGGAGCCTATCATTCTACAGCAGTGTGTTAGAAAGCAATGGCAGTATATGGGGTATTTCATGGTACTTGGGCTTTTATATGGAACAGCCCTATAAATCAAGAATTCACTTACAGAGAGAGTGAAAAAGGTTTTTTTTTTTTTTTAAGTTTATTTATTTTTAGAGAGAGCACAGGAGGGGCAAAGAGAGGGAGAGAGAGAATCCCAAGCAGGCTCCATGCTGTCAGCACAGAGCCCAATGTGGGGCTCGAACTCAGGAACCGTGAGATCATGACTTGAGCCGAAATCAAGAGTCAGATGCTCGACCAACTGAACCGCCCAGGTGCCCCTACCTAAAAAAAAATTGAAAACCATTGCCTTAAATCTTGATTCTGATACTATTGATTTTTTTTAATTGTGGGCAGTTGTAAGGAAAAATAAAGGAGTGTTTAATTTTTGAACTTACTAGAAATGAACAAAAAATCCATAATAGTTAATACTTTTTTCTTTATACATAAACTTTAAAAAATGATGCATCCACTCACCTCTTCACATCACCCAGCTAGAACTTATGTTATTTTTATCTCAGACTCAAGGCAGAATGGCCTATATAAAATATTCCTGGTCATTTCCCAGTGATTGAAGTTACCTACATATAGAGTACATTTGCTCATAGATTAGATTTTGTTAGATTTTGGTATTTCTTCCTTCCAATCTGAGACTATCTTGAGGGCAGGTAGCAGTGGGATACACAGGAATGAGTCAGGATGGAGTATCCAGAATTTATTTCTATTATCTTATCCAGGGATACCATATTGACAGTGCATTAGAATTGTACATTGTTCAACTTTTATTGCTTTTACTGGTGAAAGAAATTGATGATTCTAATGAGCCATTGTGTACTGTTTTACTTGATTGGTTCCATTTTTTTTCCTGCCTGAAAATCTAGTTTCAAGGAAGCAGAAGTGTGGGTTTCAGACTGTTCATGGAGGTACCCTCAGGGACTACTACTGGGAAAGGTAGCTGGAGATAGAATGGGAGAAGAGGTTCAACTACAGTAGATCTAACTTGTCTGTTCCAAATAGGAACATATTTGAAAATAAGGTTTAAAAGTTACTCTAGAATAACATGTAAATCTGTGTTGATTCATTGCCCCCATAGGGTAAACTTGAATTTGTATCACACATCCATAGGCTAAACTTGAATTTGTATCACACATCCTTCTGATGAGCAATGATATTCTATTACCTTTTTTGTTTATCAGTATTACAGAGGCTCTAGGCTCTATTTTGGAATGAAGCTCACTATCCTGGAAGATGTGATTGTCATATCTAATAAATCCTTTGCTGTGAGACTTGGTGTGTTAAGAATTATACTACCTGACCTTTGAATAGCATATTTTATTTTTCAAAGGACACCTGTCAGGTCATTATGTTTGCTCTAGAACCTCTTTCTTCTGTGAATACATTCAGTAATTAAAGTAAAACCCACCAAACTCTCAACTTACACAAATTCTAAGGAGATAACAAGTTAACAACTTAAGATAGTTCCAGAATCTACTAAAATCATTAAATTTTAAGTTTCCTTCAGAATCGTAGATTATGGATAAGAAGAATTGTTTAATATAGCATAGTGCTAAGTTAAGTAGTCTTCATATTTTCTTCTAGAGCTGTTAATGGTTGGTCTTTATTTCATAACTTTAGAGGGTCTTCAGATTGTAAACTTGTGGGACTTTTTACTTCTGAGTGTTTTTTTAACACATATTTCATTGTTAGATAAGCCAGATTTAGAATTTCGGACTAACACAGAGAAAGTAAACATGTTGGGCGGTTTCAGTGTCTTTCCTACTCGAGGCCTTAGAACCAGACTGTCTGGGTTTGGATACCTGCTCTGCACTTAGCAGCTGTGTGATCTAGGGCAGATTGTTTTGCGTGCATGGCATATAGGGCATATAAGGGAATGGTAGGACATGAGACTGGGAAAATAGGCAGATTCAAGACAGTAAGAGGTTTTACATAATATGCGAGGGTTTGAACTCCAGTGAGTAGATGGGAAGCCACTGAAAAATTATCAACAAGGGAAATACACCTGCGGATTATGCTTAAAAACATTACCCTGGTACCACATGAAGGGTTGAATTAGAATAAGGCAGGAATGGAGTTATTAAAACAGTACATGAAGTAATCTAGGGGACACAAGATGGCTAAGCTAAAGAATAGGATTAGGGACAAATAGGAAGAGAGAAATTTGAGAGACTGAAGCATTCAGAATAGATAAGACTCACTGACTAGATATGGAGAGACAGGAGGGAGAGTCCCATTGATTTCTGTCTTGGACAGCAGAGTTTGGGGAAGAGGTAGAGTATAAGTTTGTAACTGAAGACATGTGAGTAGAGATATCCAGATAGGGTCTGGAGCTTAAAATAAATATCTGAGTGTGAGATTATATTTTTGATGGTACCCAGAACCATAGGAGTGGCTGAGTTTATAGGAATAAGGTAAGGGGTGAAAAGAAAGATGAGAATAGAACCCTGAAGAACTCTGAAGATGGAAAAATTGGCTGGGGAAAGAAAGAGAACCAGAACTATTATATTGAGGAAACCTTTTGCTGTCTGTTTTCTCCTAATTCCCCATGCCCTTAACATGAGACTAAAGCCAGGAAAGGATTGGAACATGGGTGGCAAAGCAGGCCATAGCTTTGGGGTTGTTAGGCTATTTAGTGGAACTTTTTAGTACTGAATGCAAAACCATCCGGTAAATAGTTGTTGCTCCCCAACTCAAAACTGCTACTCCGGGAAAATGTCTCTCCTATACGATATTTACATCAGTCCTGTTTTGACATTGTCTACTGAACTTGTACCTGTGAGGTCATAACTCCAGTCAGTATTCATTTTTATGGCTATTCTAATAGATGCAATGTCTAGCCTGTGTGTCACCAAAGTTCAGACTCCTATTATATTAAAGCTAGTAATATACCTGACAAGGCATGGCCAAAAGAGGTATTCAGTAAAAAGTACAAGTTGTTATCTGTAGGATATGCCATATAAGATGTGTACACAGGAAAAAAAGAACTTCACTGTAATTTACTGATAAAGAAATTCAGTATCCTAGGACATTTTTGTTTCCAAGAGACAAATTGCCTAGACCAGTGTGTGTGGAATAGTAAGCAATATGACGTTCAAAGTTTAGGACAGTTTGGGTAAAAGACTTATTTTTGTCTTGGCTTTATATCTATGCATATGTCTGTTTGTTTATAGCTCTGAAGATGGCTGTAGTAGATATCTATCATTCCAGGTTAAAGGAGAGACAAAGGCGAAAAAAGTAAGTACAGAAAACCATCCTGCCTTCTTTCAGGTATGCAGTATTGAATACCACATATAGCCCATAAGAACATTCTACTTGTGACTCATCTTGTCACCTTGAGGAAGACAATGATATTCCTTGATCCTTAATTTTTCCATCTGTCAAATGGAGGTAATAATACTTGTCCTTTTTTTGCTTTTTTGCCTCCACCTTCCTTACCTTTTCTTGATGTTATGATGGTCATTGAGTAATATGGGTATACTGTTTTTTTGTTTGTTTTGTGGTTTTGTTTTTTGTTTTTTGTTTTTGTTTTTTTTTTTTGAGAGACAGAGCAAGTAGGGGAGGGGCAGAAAGAAGGAAAGGGAGAGAAACCCAAGCAGGATCCACACTGTCAGCATGAAGCCTGATGTGGGGCTCAAACCCATGAACCGTGAGATCATGACCTGAGCCGAAACCAAGAGTCAGACCCTTAACTGACTGAGCCACCCAGGCACCCCTAATATGGGTACACTATTTTAAAGAAAACAGGAACAGTTAAATTCAAGTTGTTATCAAATTGTTATGTTTCTTTTAATGCTCTCATTTTTTTTAATGTTTATTTATTTATTTTGAGAGAGAGTGCAAACAGGGTATTGGGGCAGAAAGAGAGAGAGAGAGAGAGAGAGAGAGAGAGAGAGAGAGAGAATGAATCCTAAGCAGGCTCCATGCTATTAATATAGAGCCCAGTACGGGGCTTGATATCACAAACCATGAGATCATGGCCTGAGCTGAAATGAAGAGTCAGACACTTACCCAACAGAGCCACCTAAGTGCTCCTTTAATGCTCCATTCTAATGGCTCATTTTTTTGAGAAGTCTTACGCAGGAGGATTTCAAAAAATTCTGAACAATTTTCAGACACTCTCAAGTTCTTCCTTCTCTTTGCAGCAGAACAAAAAGCATACATTCAGATTGAGAAATTAATGGATCCCAGACAATTTTAGCAGTTAGATTACAGAGACTTTTAACAATTCAGAGAAGGGTATGCAGAGGGTATGAGTGTGAATGCGTGTTGTCATGATGTTACAGAGTAGAAACACAGTGACATCACAACAACAAAAACAGGAATAGGACTTGGGGGGCACTCTTGAGGGACCAAGATGTGACCTAAAGTAAAGCTTATTCTCTGTGTGTTCTGAGAAGTGCTGAAGAAAATTATCCAGTTGTTGTGAGAAGCTTCATTACTAGTGATAAATATGCGTGATAGGGCACCTGGGTGGCTCAGTCGGTTGGGCGGCCGACTACAGCTCAGGTCATGATCTCACGGTCTGTGAGTTTGAGCCCCGCATCGGCCTCTGCTGACAGCTTAGAGCCTGGAGCCTGCTTCCTATTCTGTGTCTCCCTCTCTCTCTGCCCCTTCCCTGCTTGCTCTCTGTCTCTCTCTCTCAAAAATAGTAAACATTAAAAAAATAAATAAATACATGTGATATAAAATGAAAGGTTCCAGACACATGGTTTACTTAAAGTCTGTTTTGCTTAGGGGCGCCTGGGTGGCTCAGTCGGTTAAGCGTCCGACTTCAGCTCAGGTCACGATCTCATGGTCTGTGAGTTCGAGCCCCGCGTCGGGCTCTGGGCTGATGGCTCAGAGCCTGGAGCCTGCTTCCGATTCTGTGTCTCCCTCTCTCTCTGCCCCTGCCCCATTCATGCTCTGTCTCTCTCTGTCTCAAAAATAAATGAACGTTAAAAAAAAAAAAAAAATTGTTTTGCTTAAAACATAATTCAAGCTCAACAGTATTGTAGAACTCAGTGGTTGAGGTTGCTGTTTGATCTTATGTTTTATGGAGACACTTCCATTAAACATGCATGATACTTATTTCAAATAGGTTTAAAGCATTATGTGAATGTACACATGTACGGTTATAAATGTTGAATGTATGATCATGGTGCCATTTTATGGTTTAGCTATTTCCCTTAAATGGCTATTCTCAATTATCAATTCCCTAAATTGAATAGTTTAATTCTTATCACATGGACACAGATTCCCTTCTGTTTCATGCCAAGTTACAGATGTGTTTTTCAGTATTTTTGAGTGTTCATTCATTCATCCAGCAAATAGTTATTGAGAGTCTACCATGTCCAAGGAAAGGAAAAATATATGATGGTTGAAAGCCTAAAATTGTGTTAGCAGACTCACTGCCCTTCAGAAACTTGTGAGGAGTAACGTCTTTGAACCGCAATATTCCACCCCATAGTGTTTCATATGCCTAGTGAAAGCTGCATGTGGAAGAAGTATTAAATGTGAAACTAATTATAATAAACATTATTGTGGTTTTCATCCTAGAATTATAAGAGACCATGGATTAATCAACCTTAGAAAGTTTCAGTGTAAGTATTAGCTGCTTTCTTTATTTTAAAATTTCTTCCAACATTATTGAACAGTTTTGAACAAATCATTTATGGCAGTAGTTCTTAATTCAACTTGCATATTAGCATCAATCGGGAGCCTTTTTTTTTTTTTTTAAGCAATCTTCACACTTAGCATGGGGCTTAATACGTGACCCCAAGATCAAGAGTCACATGACCTACTGACTGAGCCAGCCAGGCGCCCCAGCATATCATGTAAGAAGCTTTAAAAAATTCTCATGCCTGGGTATCAACTCAGACTATTAATTCAGAATCTCTGAGGATTAGTGCTAGAACATCTTTATTTTTAAAATATCTTTAAGGCAGTTCTGTTACATAGTGAGAGTTAAGAATCATTAATATCTGGTCAACATTTATATGATAATTCCTTTTTTTCAAGTAGTATAGTAATTACAGCATGAATATTAATGGGTCATTTTCTGGAACTGGATAGGAACTATATGTTAAACACAACCGTGATCATCAGGTTGTTAAACATTTTTATGGAAAAAGTCAACCCGTATTGTGCATGGTAGTGGACACAGAAGACATTTAGCTCTGTATGATGGTGAGAGTGAAACTATAATGATTTTTAAGTGAATGTTCACTTTGATGTTACTGTTTTAAATATTGAAGTTACCTAGGCTGAGCAGAAAGAGTCCCTGTACTTTTTCTTCTTCTACACTGCAGTTTGTTCAGCAAATAAGAATTATGATCTCATAATTACAACATTTTTATAGAAATGTTTATAATACTCATATGTCACAGTATTCTTTTTTGTAAAAGTACCTGATGATTATTGTGCTTTGTATCCTAGTTGATAGAATTTTATAGGGCTTGACACTCTGTGCCATTATAGGGTGCAGGTCAGCCAGTCATGGGTTAAATGTTTTTGTGATCATAATGTGACATTTTTTTTCACTTTCTGTTACACTTTTTCAAGTGATTGTGGTGTTTTGAGGATGTCACTCTTAATAGTTAAATAATAGGCTTATCTTTTATTATTAGATATTTAGTTTTTTAAATCATCATACATAATTCTCTGATGCATTTGTGAATAAAGCTTTATATATATTTAGAATTTTTTAATGTTTATTTATTTTGAGAGAGAGAGTGAGTGAGGGAGGGTCAGGGAGAGAAAGAGAGAGACAGAGAGAGAATCCCAAACAGGCTCCCTGCTGTCAGCACGGAGCCCAGTGCAGGGCTCGAGCTCACAAACCGTGAGATCATGATCTGAGCCAAAATCATGAGTCGGAAGTTTAGGGGCGCCTGGGTGGCTCCGTCGGTTGGGTGTCTGACTTTGGCCCAGGTCATGATCTCACTGTCCGTGAGTTCGAGCCCCGTGTTGGGCTCTGTGCTGACAGCTCGGAGCCCAGAGCCTGCTTCGGATTCTGTGTCTCCCTCTCTCTCTCTGCCCCTCCCCCGCTCGTGCTCTGTCTCTCTCTCTGTCAAAAATAAATAAACATTAAAAAAAAATTTTTTTTAAGAGTCGGAAGTTTAATCGACAGAGCCACTCACGTGTCCCATAGAATTTTTTAAGGTGGATTCCCAGAAGTGGAGTTAATAGGTCAAAGAATATGATCATTAAAAATGCTTGACATGTGCTGCCAGATTGCTTTCCAAAAAATGGTTGTATCAATTTATATTCCTTGCCTGTTTAACCTCATTGAGAACTGTGGGTTTTCAAAACTAACTCACAATCAGATTTCCATTGCCCTTTTTATAGACAATAATTGGTCATATTCTTGTAGCTACAGTAGTGGGTTCCTGTGTCTGAATGCCTGGGTTTTCAATAGCAGGTCAATAGGATTTTGACCTTTACTCATAGTAGAACTTGACTCATGTAAATTCTGTTCTCAGCTGGTAAACACAGGTCAGTTTAGCTTGATTATTCTTTTAACTGTACGTGTAGAGCTGAGAGGAGGCTCTGTTGCTTCTGAGAAAAAAGCAGCATGTGCAATGTGATTTCAGAGTTTTCAACTACCATTATAGTGAGTGTATGTGACGTTCATATCATAGACAGAGGGTTTTTCCATCAAATTTAAAATTTTTACTCCAAATTTTTCTGTACTATCCCTGCAGGGGTTTTTTTTTTGCTTTTGCTTTTGGGAGTTTTTTGGTAGTGAAAATAATCTGTGGCTGCCCATCAAATCAGCACCTGGAATTTGTGGATAAGAGTGTCTCCTACAAGAGAAGAGATGGAGCTGAAAAGAGACTCAATTTCAATAACGATCTTAACTGAAAGCCTGTATCTATAGTGGAAAAGTACGCAGAATTAGTTTAGTTACTGATCAGCTCATCTAATCAGTAGTTACTAATTCATCTAATCACCTGGTTTTGGTGTAGTTCTTCTGATGGAAATGACCAAGTAGCAGTTCCTGGCACTTCCAACCTACCACTTAATTGTTTGTAGGTTTTACTCCCCATCCTCTTCGCTGATACTTCTTTTTATTAGAAATTTGGTCATTAGTGATCCTCAGAGTTAACTACCTGAGGATCAGGAACCTGTATACACAGGATGCTATGACCATTTACTTAGATGATAATTATCAAAATATAACTTCATTAGAAAGAGAGCACACATTTTTTTCTAGGCTAACCTACCTCTTCTACATGCACTTCCCTTGTTTTCCTGTGGTAGTTCATACCAAAATTCTGCCCAACATTGTTCCTAAGAATGCATGATCTGCCTTTAATTGTCTTTCCCATTACTGCCAGCAGTCCCTGCCCCTGTACAGATTAACAGACTGAGGTGCGGAGGTCAGCTGGGTGCTCAGTAATGCAGATGACCTTCAATTCTCCAGTGATAACAGCATCCCTGTGTGATAGTCACTGTGATGCTGTTATCATTATGATTAATGTTTTGCATTCTTGGCTTTCCTGTTTGCTTCCTGTCATGGATAAATTAGTCATGTGAGGTTAGGCATAGTATCCTTCCATTTGACTTCTAGTAAAAGAAACACAGACTCTAACTTAGAGATTTTTATATTCTCTATGGCATGGTTGTGTTTTATTTTCTCTGTAGTAATGGAACGGCGGTATCCCAAGGAAGTCCAAGACCTTTATGAAACAATGAGGCGATTTGCAAGGATAGTGGGGCCAGTGGAACATGACAAGTTCATTGAAAGCCATGCATGTAGGTGCTTTTTAAACTTTGTGCAAGTATTTGTGTGTTTGTGTATGTGTGTGTTTATATAAATAGAGATAATGGTATGTTTTAGGTGAAGTTCTATGAATAAATAATAAATAAATGAATATTTTTATCTTTTCTTCCCCTTTATTACCTTGAAATGACTTGGGGGTGGGACAAAAGAGGTTAAAAGCCTGGAAGCTTTCTTTTTTCCCCAGATAAAAAGTAGTTTTATAGTTTCTCCCCTGACTTTTTATTATGGGAGTTTTCAAATATATATAAAAGTAGGTCTGACAGTGTAATGAACCCCCATGTATCCATCACTCAGCTTCAGCAATTAACACATCCAGTTTCATTTCTATCACCCCCTCTTCTCCCGAGCTCAACTGGATTATTTTGAAGCAAATCCAAGACATCGAATCATTTTATTCATAAATACGTTAGCATTAAAAGTAGTTCTTAAAATGGGGACAAGATTTGGATGACTCATGGAGATAGTACTTCGATCATTCTCTCTCTCTCTTTTTTTTTAATGTATTTATTTTTAATGTTTATTTGGTCTTGAGAGAGAGAGAGAGAGAGACAGAGCTTGAGCGGGGGAGGGTCAGAGAGAGAGGGAGACACACAACCCGAGCTGTCAGCACAGAGCCCAGTGCGGGGCTCGAACCCGTAAGCTATAAGATCATGACCTGAGCTGAAGTCTGATGCTTAACTGACTGAGCCACCCAGGTACCCCTCCCCTCCCCCTTTCTTTCTCTTTTTTAATTGAAAACAATGTTTTTTTATTTCCTTAAGTAATCTCTGTGCCCAACATGGGGCTCGAACTCACAGCCCTGAGCTCAAGAGTCTCATGCTCTACCGACTGAGCCAACCCAGTACTTCCATCATTCTCTTGCCTATCTTTCTGAGAGACCTTTGCCCAGTTACTATTTGATTTTTCACTATAAAAAAATTGAAGTTGTTAAGGCAGTAAGGCCTACACTTTAAAATAATCTGGACTGGGCAGCTTAGTCTGTATGTTTCATTGTGAGATTTATGTATTTGACCCTCAAGTTTAGGGAAAATGCTTTACCAAGACTCTTATCCTGTTCTCATCATGCAATTATTTGTTGCATGGCATTATAGGCATTTATCTGAGCCTGGTTGGTTGTCCTCATCAAACACCCTGTTTGGTTGGCATTCTTTGTGTGGTTTGCACTAGGTGACTGATCCTTTACTTCCTGTCCCAGTTTGTGCCATCCCTGGTTCATGTGTCACTCCAAAGAACTACACCCCATGAATTGTCTGGGCTCTTCCTTCATCCTCTGTTTCAAAGGACCCAAATTTGAATGTTCTATCACATAATAACGCAAGCAATACAACCTGATCTGTCCACTCAGAGGAAGCAGAAATCTTTGGTTTATGGAAAACAATGCTCTTTTGTTTCTATAGGAGAAAAGCTGTAAAGAAGCTATCTGGGACTTGAGCACAGAGCTTTTGTCCTTTGCTTATAAAAGGGCCACATCAAGTAATAGCAGAGATAGCTTTTATAAAAGAATTTGGTTATTTGGATAGATAAATAGAGGATAAACAGAGCAAGGAAACTTAGTTGTTTAAAAAAATTAATTTGTTACTTCTGTAGCTAATGAATTCAGCCAGTTCATTGTACCACCTTCTGGGAGACGTTTCCAGCTGCTTTCTCCAGCTGGAGATGGTAGCCAAAAGATAGCTAGAGTAGGTTTTTCTGAGCTCTTGGGTAACATTTCTTTCTTTTTTTTTTTTTTAAGTTTATTTATTTTGAGGGAGAGAGAGTGTGAGTAGGGGAGGGGAGAGAGAGAGGGAGAGGGAATCCCAAGCAGGCTCCACACTGTCAGCACAGAGCCTGATGTGGAGCTCAGACTCATGAACCATGAGATCATGACCTGAGCTGAAATCAAGAGTTGGATGCTTAACCAACTGAGCCACCCAGGCACCCCTCTTGAGTAAAATTTCTAATGAAATGTCATCATTATATAGGATTTCCCAAATGTAATTGCCCAGTCTTTTATATAAGACAGAATTACTGAAAATACTCAAAAGCAGAAGTATTCCTCTTAATGTTGATTTTGGCTTTCCAATTTTTCTCCTTCATTCTTTTTGGGATAAACAGTGGAATTTGAACTCCGAAGGGAGATCAAGAGGCTCCAGGAATACAGAACAGCAGGCATTACCAATTTTTGTAGTAAGTATGCTTAAGTTACACATTATATCAGTGGGCAAGTGTCTTAGAATTTTTTTTTTTTTTTTTTGAGAAAAAGAGAGGGAAAGAAAGAGAATGTGAGTGGGGGAGGGGCAGAGAGGGAGAGTAAGAGAGAATGCCAAGCAGGCTCCATGTCCACTGCAGAGCCCAATGCAGGGCTCTATCTTACAACCATGAGATCATGACCTGAGCTGAAGTCAAGAGTCAGATGCTCAGCCGGCTAATCCACCCAGGTTTCCCTGCAAGTGTCTTCTAAACACATAAAGGAAGTCTCTGAGGCTTTGTGGATTTTTTTTTTTTTTTGGCTTTGTGAATTTTTTTAAAACAAGTTTTCCTTTTTTGAAATGAGTTTTTGATCTTTCCAGTAAAGTTTCATGTGTATAATCCTTATAAATACCTTTATATGGTTATCTCAGGTAAAATAGAAGTGACAACACAAAAGAGAGGTGCTGTTTTAGATGTGGGAATCTGCTATGGCCTCTAAGAAAAGGATTTTATATTCTGAATTTTAGCCTCAACCTTTTAAAATTTTGTGAATGCATGGTCTGATCATTTGTATTAATCAAGCTTCAAATGGTTCTACATGCTTGCATCCCAGTTCTTTGAGGTAGTAATAATACTTATATTAATAGCAGCCAGCATCTTTCACCATGCACCGGGCCCTACACTATGATTCTTATAACAGACTTATGAGATCGTCACTGTTATTTCCATGTAATGAAGAAACAGATTTAAAGTGGTTAAAGATGGAAATGCAAGCTGGTGCAGCCACTCTGGAAAACAGTATGGAAGTTCCTCAAAAAACTAAAAATAGAACTACCCTACAACCCAGCAATTTGCACTACTAGGCATTTATCCACGGGATACAGGTGTACTGTTTTGAAGGGACACATGCACCCCCATGTTTATAGCAGCACTATCAACAACAGCCAAAGTATGGAAAGAGCCCAAATGTCCATCGATGGATGAATGGATAAAGAAGATGTGGTATATATATATATACATACATACATACATACAATGGAGTATTACTCGGCAATAAAAAAAGAATGAAATCTTGCCATTTGCAACTACGTGGATGGAACTGGAGGGTATTATGCTAAGTGAAATTAGAGAAAGACAAAAATCATATGACTTCACTCATATGAGGACTTTAAGAAACAAAACAGATGAACATAAGGGAAGGGAAAAAAATAATATAAAAACGGGAGGGGGACAAAACAGAAGAGACTCATAAATATGGAGAACAAACAGGGTTACTGGAGGGGTTGTGGGAGTGGGGATGGTCTAAATGGGTAAGGGGCACAAAGGAATCTACTCCTGAAATCATTGTTGCACTGTATGCTAACTAATTTGGATGTAAATTTTAAAAAATAAAAAATAATAAAATAATAAAGTGGTTAAAGAGGTAGTAGACCCAGGTCATAAGGGAAGGCAGTGGATTACAGTAGTTAAGAGCTTGAGGTCTAGACTTGGGCCAGTTGGGTTTGGATTCTGGCTGTCTTGTTTACCAGATTTGTAACTCTGTTTAGATTTCAGTTTTCCAAGTCTCTTAGAGCTAATAAGGTTAAATTAAAATAATGCATAAACACATAGCACAGTACCTGGCTCAAATTTGCCCAATAAATGGCAGTTTCTGTTGTTTTATTGGAAAGATCTTTAACATTCCCTCCTTCCTGTTGGTTGAAAGCTACTGCCCACTTCCCATAAGAAGTAGCCTTATTGGGTGTAAATTCAGCCTCGTGTAATGGTTCTTTATTTTTAACAACAGAAACCATTTCAAACTGGCATTTTATGTAGAGCCTAGTCTATAAATAAGATGAAAGTGAAACTATTTTGAATTCCGGTGGTACAGGTCATGTATGGAACCCAGGACCACCAGTACGTGGTGGTGCCTTTGCTCTTTACAGTAACCCCTGAAATATTTTCATGATATCCTGGGCTTTATGGAATATGGTTTGGAACTTTGGAATCTGTACAGCTTTGTTAACGTGTAGAAAACACCACAAAGGTTTTGTTTGACAAGATGTACGTAAGAGACACTGATACCAGGTTTTGATTACCCAATATTGATTGCCTCTGGGAAAGAAGGGAAAGAAATAGTGCTAATCAATGAGGACTGATTTTTATTTGTAATTTTAATTGGTTTTTAAAGCAGAGTATGCTCATAGCCCTTGTGTAACTTCGGAAAACATATAGATAGAAAAAATACAACAGGATGCAAATATGATAGTATTTTAAGTTACTCTTTGGAAGTGGGATATATGAGTGACTCTTAATTTCTTTGTACTTCTCTGTTTTGCAGGTTTTTGCCCCCATATTTCTCTTTCTTTTTTTCTTTAAGATTTTATTTTTAAGTAATCTCTACACCTGACATGGGGCTGGAACTTACAGCCCCAAGATCAAGAGTTGCGTGTTCCACCGAGTGAGCCAGCCAGGTGCCCCTGCCCCCAAACTTCTATTTCTTTCCTTTCCTTTTGTTTTTCTTTTCTTTTCTCTTCTCTTTTCTTTTCTTCTCTTTTTTCTTTCCTTTCCTTTTCCTTTCTTTTCCTTTTTTTTAATGTTTATTTATTGATTTTGAGAGAGACAGAGTGTGAGTGGAGAAGGGACATAGAGAGAGACGCAGAATCCAAAGCAGGCTCAAGACTCTGAGCTGTCAGCACAGAGCCCAATGTGGGACTCAAACCTATAAACCAAAAGATCATGACCTGAGCTGAAGTCAGACACTTAACCAATTGAGCCACCCAGGCACCCCCCTGTCCACAGATTTCTTAAAGCTAGAAAAAGAATAAAAATATTAATCATTTCTTGTCAAAAAAGGGATTTCAAACTAAGGGAAATCACGTTGCCCTTAGAACAATAATTGTGGAAGCAGTTTTGCAAAGGAAACCAAAAAAAGGCAAACTGCTTGCTGGTCAGTTTGGAAGCCCTTCAGTTAGTTCTGCATTGTCATTGCAATTATGTGTCATCTACACCTTCAGGTGCCAGAACCTATGATCACCTCAAGAAGACACGAGAGGAGGAGCGCCTTAAACGCACCATGCTCTCCGAAGTTCTCCAGTACATCCAGGACAGTAGTGCTTGCCAGCAGTGGCTCCGCCGGCAAGCTGACATGTGAGTAATTAGTCCAGGAAGAAGGAGCATCTTCTTGGATGCTTTGGCTTTTACTTGTAGTTTCAGACATTTCCGTGGGTACCCCACCCACATGGCAGAAGAGTAATAATTGGGTAACTAGAAAAACTCAGAAAACTTTAGCAGTCTGTCTCAGAACTGTGGTACTGACTGTTTTGAGGAACATAGCCCACTTTGCTACTTTGATCTTATTTTTAAAAATTAGAAAATTCCTCCACCCATGCCTCCTCTCTCCCCCATATCTACTGGAATGATTTCCCTTGGTGAATCATGTCCTTGTCCTTTCCCTGTGATTGGTCTCCATTATGTTCCAGACTAAGAGGTCTTCTTAACAAATCCAAGTAATTTCTTATACCCCACGGAACAGATTTCCCTTCCTGTTTAGTATAGTAGGATATCCTGTAAAACAGTGAAGTCTGTCTCATTACATCCCTTTAAAGTAACCAACCTAATAAATGGCACCCAGTCCACATGGGCTTTTGGAAATTGCCATCTTTGGTGTGACATTAGTTAAATTCCTCTTCTTTGTTCTAGTGATTCTGGCCTGAGCCCTTCTATTCCGATGGCTTCGAATTCAGGTAATTATTTTTCCAGGCTGGAGCAAGACTTGATGGTGAAGTTTTCATTCTAGGGATTCACCCAGTAGTCCCTTCCCCCTTTCTGTGAGCAGTGTGCTTAGGCAGAGGAATGGTAAGTGTTATCCCAGTTTGTAAACATTAGCAAGTTTCAGCCTCTTCAGGGTTTGAGTACAGAGACAAGGGAAGAAAGAGCTCCAGAGAGGTGTTTTCTTTATTTTACCAATGCTCATGAGCAGTTCATTTGCTGCAGTTGTACCTACCACAGCTTTTGAGATTTGTCCCACAGTGGGTAAATTAAAGGCTTTGTATCCTGAGCAGAAATTCAAGGATTTCTTAATAATTTGGAGACTTGAGGTATTTGTTTGTTATCTTTACCTCTTTGGGTGTGTCCTCTATTTGGGGGTTAGTTGACAGAGCAAGATTAAGCCATATGATAATCTGGTAATCCTTTGTTCTTGGTAATCAGTGAATGGTAATTTGGAGTGGAATAAGTTCTAGAGTTCTGATCCAAAATTGTGGTGTTTGTTTGCCAGTTCTGTTGGTGGTTATTCTCACCCCTGCTCCATATGCTGTATTTGCCACTTTCCCTTATTAAAGCACACAGACCATGCTACTGTGGAGCCTGAGCTGGTCAGAAAGATGATGCACCTGCACTTTTACCACGCTTGAAACAGTAGACCTTTGGTCCCATTTAAAGTCTCTCAGGTTCAGGGTCTAGACCAGGCTCAGAGAAGGCTACTTCAGGAATACTTTTTAAAAAATTTATTCCTTTGTTTCAGGTGATTATTTCTTAATACTTAGAAAAGAGAGCCTTTTAGAGAGTAGTCAGGACAGCTGAATCCAACTTTTTTTTACAAATTTCATACTTCTAATCCTGCCCCCTGAATCTACATACAGAAATACAAACAGCAATAATGTGACACGATAATAATTAATAATTTGGCATTTGTGTTTTCTGAACCATTTATTCTGTACTGATTTATTCTTTGTTGCTTCCAAGGCTGGTGTTAGCCTTTCTCACCCCCTGTGTTTAGGTTGAGGAGACTCCTTGCTCCTCTTCATGTTCTCAGTTGGTCCTAAGGCAGTGCAAAGTAGAAAGTCTGGATCATTAATTACAACCTAGCCTCTGGTAACTTTGTTGAGGTACTAAATGATTTTAGTCTCCCTTTTTTAGTGTTTAGGGTGAGTCTAGACCTGTTGGTTATGGAGAACTCCTTATCCCATTGTTGATCCTATAGAGAAGCCTGTTTTCTAGCAGAGCAGCCTATAACAGTCCCTCCTCTCTCTCCCCACCTCTTAAAAGTCAACACCAATGAAACTTTTCTTTTGCCTAACCCAGCCCATCTATCTCCCCACTAATCCCAAATATACATTCAAAACAAAACCAAAAACTTTTGTCCATCAAACTTCCCATCCTGAGCAGTGACCTCATACTTGGGTTTCTTTCCCCGTGTGTGAGTTCACCTCAGCTTCTAGTTTGCCATATAATGGCTCATTGTTCCTCTGTGTGTATCTTTCAGGTAAACAGGACTACTTTGGAAGGAACAGATATTCCCTCACATAATAAATAAGAAGGGCCTTTTGCTGGCCTAACAGTCTGCCTTTGATCTGAAGGCAAATGGTACTTGGTTAATTACCATGTTTGCCTTGTACTCCTGGCAGAGTAGTGAGGATTAGGAAATGTCTCTCCTGCAGAGTTGTTATTTCCATTCATCAGCTGTCAAGTGAGGCAGCATATGACCTTTTTTAACTGGATAACATCTGGGCTTTAGATTTTAGAATCTCCTACTGGGTTAGGAAGAATAGTCATATTTGATGTTTAGGTATATGTAATTGTGTATTTTAGCAGAGCAAAGGGCATGTGAATTACCATTTATATTTTCAGGTGAATGTTGGGGTGCCTGCGTTGCACACCAGACTGAGGCTGGAGGTGATGGGGAGAGATTTCTTACAGCTGGACATAGTGATCTTGTACCTAAGTGGCCTGGCTGTAGTGGACTTTGCTACTTTACACTTGAGGAATTGGCACTCCTATAAAATATATACCTTTTTCTGTGTCTGTAGGTAGACGAAGTGCACCACCCTTGAACCTCACTGGCCTCCCTGGCACAGAGAAGCTGAATGAAAAAGAAAAGGAGGTAACAAAAAGAAGGGAGCTAAAGGAAAGAGAGTAGAGTTGATTATTCATTGAATTGTCATTAAAACACATTATAGGATCCAACCCGTTTGGCTCTGCTCATGTGACATACATGTATAGCTGTAGTCTGTCCTGCAATTTAAAGAGCTGAAGAGCTAACCTCAGCAAGTTTCAGAGAATTCCTTTCCTTAGCACCCTGCTACCATTCGAAGACCATATGATATATAAATCTAATCAAGGCAACCATCATTTATTGAGCATTACCATGTACCAAATACTTTACTAAGTGCTTCATGTGAATGAAATTAATTTTTCATAAATCTAAAATAACTCCTATATGAAAATGTTTATTTCCTATTAGAATGGTCACTTAGATAAGTCCTACACTTATTCAAATAATATAACCTTACTTAAAAGATGTTTGGAATTGTCTCCATAGCATGTATATAAGCCGTAAAGAAAGGGCTGCATCATCATATATAATCACATACAAATTTTGATTAAAAATGCCATGTCCTACTTTTGTTTTCCACTATAATCATCAGACTCGTCTTCATATTACTTTTGGTTGTTTTAAAAATTTAAATCCAGCCTCAAAAGAGTCCTCCTCTAGTATTTTCAAAAAAAATGTGCACAGTGCTGTAGTCTATTCCAAAAGAGGGGTTCCTCTTTTGCTCCTCATGTGCTCCTCTTCCAGTTCCCAAGATTAGTCTCCCCATCTGCCACTCCAGACAAGTGAGGAAGAGTCATGGAGTAGGTAGGGGCTGTTAGTCTTTTAATTTATCCCCCAGGAACAGTAAAGATTAATTTGGGAGTAGACAGAAGTATATGTTATATTTAAGTATTGCTGAAGAAGGTCACAGGCCATTCTAAGTCAAGTATTGAATGGCCTGGGGTTTCAAGCAGTTTTTATCCTTACCCACAAACGGTGACCTCACACTGCTCATTGTCATGAGATGCTGTGGCAGGTGAACTGGAATGGAGCCAGCTTTCTAGATTTTCAGCAGCTGAAATAGCCTCTTCGCAAGGTCTCTGTATTTCCTCCTCCTCCAAAGTAGGAAATGTAATCACAAAAGCAGGGACAACTACTTTATGCTGATACTAAAAATAATGTGATTCACACTTGGGAATCCAAGTATCTGCACCCCCGCCCCTACTGTGCCTTGTGGCTCTTCCTTGACTGGCTGTGTTGGAATGTGCTGGGCCAAGAGTTGTGTGGACCCAGGCTGCTCCTCTGGACACAAACTTGGGACTCCTTGACAAACCCAGGTGAGCCAGCTGACAGGTACTAAAGGCTCTCCCAGCATCATACTCTGGTTTTCTCTTCCTGAGTGTCTGTCGTTAGGGAGTATTCTCTCCAAGGAAGAGACTAAATGGAATGTGGTCCAGCCACCCAGCAGCTCCTATAAATAGTTGGAGGTTGATGTCACTTTTTAAATTTTATTTTGGCTATACCTACTGGATTAAATTACGAGAATGACAGATGTTAATGTTTATTAAATTTGCCGTGTCTTGCAGCTCTGTCAGATGGTGAGGTTGGTCCCAGGAGCCTATTTAGAATACAAATCTGCTCTATTGAACGAATGTAACAAGCAAGGAGGCTTGAGACTGGCACAGGCAAGAGCACTCATCAAGATAGATGTGAACAAAACGCGGAAAATCTATGATTTCCTCATCCGAGAAGGATACATCACTAAAGCCTGAGGCTCTGAGGGCTTGCGATCAGAAATCACAAGTTTGGAATGTGTGGGCCAAAGGACAGTACGGGCATTCTGGAGAGTTTCATTTCTGAGCTGAATTCTCATTGTAAAAAGAGGGGAAGGACAAAGGAAACGTTAAGTTGTATTAATACCTACTTTTTTCTCTGCCCTGCTTTAAAACACTCCTGTTGTTGGTATTGTGCTGCAGAGTTATGTGCTAGATAAGCTATTATTAAATGTGAGTGGGCATTTATTCCTAACACCTCTTGTAGCTAAAACAAGAACCATAGTACCTCACATCAGAGTGTTGGTAGAAATAGAAATGAACCAGTCTTTAGTCCCAGGAGTCCAGCTCAGATCTTTGTACTTGGGAGGTTGGTTTTCTGATTGTCTGTTTCACCTTCAAACATTACAGGAAGATTTAAAATAAAGAGAAAGGTTATGGAGCATGAGAAAGCTTTCTCTTCTGAAGATTTCTTAAGCTGACAACTTCTGTTTATGAGCAAAGGGAAGGAAAATTTCCCCGTGATGGTCTTGTCCCAAACTACATCTTTCCCTTTAATGTCTGGCTTTGTACATTGCTGTCTGACTGTCTAATCTGCGGTAGACTTTTGAGGAGGTGGCACCGGATGTTAAAAAGTCTCTGTTATTTTTAGAATTAATGGATTAAAATGTTTTGCTACTTAATTTGTGGGTGTGTCAAATATTCTGGTAACTAAAGCACACTTAGGGTGTTGAATGCCTGCCTCATCACGCTGCACTGTCTCTGCTAACATGTGTGTCCCGGAGTCACCCTGGTCTTACCGTGGGTTTCCCAGGATACCAGGCCCTTGAGGATGGAGATGACACAACTAACCTCAGCTTTGCTTGGATTGAGACCTGAGCCCTGATTTCTCAATGGTGACAGGCTAGCCTGCAATAAAAGCTACTTTTAAAACAAAAGTAAAGCAGTTTCATATATGAGACTCACTAGATATGAGGGTGAGTAGCCCCACCATATCTGAAACGATCCTCAAACCTTCCTACAAAATAAGCCAAACGCAGAGTCATGGTTATTCCATTTCTGCTAGAAACAAAGCTGTATATAGAAAGAATTTCAGAATCTGCACAAATAGCCTTCAGTAGCTCACTGATTCCTTAATTCTTTCAGCATTCAACATATCTAATTAAAATATATACTTTGGTGGAAGTATTTGCTCAAACTTTTTGACTGATACAAATATGCATGCAGCTTGCTGATAGACTTATCTAGGGGGTTATAAATGAAAAGGAAACTCTTGGGGCACCTGGGTGGCTCAGTCGGTTAGGCGGCCGACTTCGGCTCGGGTCATGATCTCGCGGTCCGTGGGTTCGAGCCCCGCGTCGGGCTCTGTGCTGACAGCTCAGAGCCTGGAGCCTTTTTCAGATTCTGTGTCTCCCTCTCTCTGACCCTCCCCCGTTCATGCTCTGTCTCTCTCTGTCTCAAAAATAAATAAACGTTAAAAAAAAAAAAAAAAGGAAACTCTTAGGATCAGAGGGAATTGGAATAAAGGATTTCAATCTGAAAAAGGGTGGCTTGTGGAAATGCTCTCTTTTCTTTGCATTGTCATATCTCTTAGAAAATGTACTCTTCTACCACCATCACCCCTACTTGGTTATAAAGGGATTGCCTCTTGTTCCTGAAAACTAATTCCTCTTCTAAAGTGGGGGGCGCATTAGACATGGATGTCAAGTGATGTCTGTTGTAGTCCCAAGAGTCCTTAGCCTTGATTCAGGAAGGCTTCCTGAGAGAGGTGAGCTCTTGAAGCAATGAAACAATCGAGAAGAGAGAAAACGGCAGATGGAAGTGGGAGACTGTTCCAGACATGGTGGGTGGAGGATGATGTGGAGGCAGCAGTAGGAGTGAGGAAGATGGTACCAAGAGGTGTAGTTGGCTAGGACATGGGGGCAGCTGTAGTAGTTAGGAGTGGGAGATGGGAGGATAGTCTCGTAGAAACCTTGGAACCAGTCAACTCTGAAAAAACTGGGGAATCAGTTGATTTGATGAGGAAAATGGCAGCGTTGAAAACAGTGACAGTAAAATAAGGCTGTGATTTCAAATGACTGGATTTTAGAAAGTAGGATTATTACTGTGGTTAAGGTTTCTCAAGGATCAAGCCATATTTGGGGTAAAGGTTACTCTTCAGTCACTGCATCACCATCTTTGTGCATTTATAACAAAAGCACTTGCTGATATTTGATGTGGCTGGCTTAAGTACATTATTTTCTTCCATGTTCGTATCACCAAAGGAAGGCCTTTCTTGTTCTTAAAAATTCAGAGCTAGCAAGGGCCTTCAAAGTATATTCCATCCTTCCCCTTTGCTGCTAGATGGAGTTGGCCTTAAACCAGCTACACTAATCGAGGTCTCTCTTAGGCCGTATCATTACAAAGAGGGAACGTTTACCCTGAAATTCAATGACATCAGTAAAGACCTTTTACTGTTAGGAATTTTTATTGCAATTTAAAGGTTTCTGCTGGAATTCTGTGCATATCCTTCTTTGCCAGTGGTGAGAAATAGAGAATTTCTTCCTATGTCAAGACCCTTCCCATGCTCAAAGATCTAGACTGTCTCTCTTGAGACCAACTAACTCAATGGTTTATCTCTTTTTGGGTTCCAGTTTTTATTCTTCTTTTTAGTCTCTCCCTGCTCCCCAACCCCCCATTTAAATCTGAAGTCAGTTAACCAGTCCTTGTTGAGAGGTAAAAACAAGCTTCCAGTTTTCAGTAATGAAACCAGCTTGTGGTTAGCTGGAAAGGGGAGCAAACCAATGACATTCATCAAGAACAACAGAATTCCAGGTGGTAAATCACTCTAGCTTAAGGAAATCTGTAGATATGTAATAAGAGAACTAGACTTTCCAGTGTAAAGAATCAGAGGCCCAAATTGTAAAGAAAAGCTTGGAAAAACTCATTCATAATACTCTAACACTTGTCTCTGGGCAAGAGAGTGGTACTGTGTTCTAAACAGCATTCTGGAATACTGTCCATCTTTCAGGATATCTTTGTGAGTACCTTCAAGATGTACACTGTATTTTTGTTTTGTTGTGGTCTTTTGGGGGATTTTTTTAGAGACAGAGCATGAGTAGGGGCGAAGGGCAGGAGGGGGGAGAGAGAGAGAATCATGCTCCACACTCAGCGTGGAGCCCAATGCGGGGCTCAATCCCATGACCCTGGGATCGTGACCTCAGCCAAAATCAAGAGTCAGATGCTCAAATGACTGAGCCACCCAGGCGCCCCTATATTATTGTTAACACAAAAGGCTTTCCCACAACTATGTTTCGTTTGTCTGGATTTATAAAAATTAAAGTTTGATTCAGAAGGTACTGATGTAGAAGTTTTGCTTTCCTTTCCAATATACCTAGCCAGATGTGGTTAACCTCTCCCTGATCTGCTGGAAAGGATCATGTCTGGTACAGTGGGGCACTGTGTGGCCTTGTGTAGAAGCTAAGAGAATTTCTCTTCAAGCAGACACAATAACCAGCTCTTCTGAGCACAACGTACTAAGGGAGATTGAGCAGGATCTCCATGTGCAAGCAGAGTCAGAGCAGCCTGGCTAGGGAGTAATGGGCGTGCTGATATTGGCACTTAATTTGGGAGAACAGTAGGGAGCATTTATTTAGTGAGTGTTTTGGAAAGAAGCCTATCCGTGAAGTATGCATCAGAACTTAGTTTGCTGCTTTTGAGTGGTTGGGGGCTGGGGGGTGGGGACACAGGTGAATCATTCCTGAGTAGTCTGGAAGGCCAGTTTCTAAATCTAATGGGAGGGAGTTCTTTTCCGGTTCAGTTTTGCCTACTGCCTTGGCTTCTGTCAGGAGTACCTCCGCCCCCAGCAACTGCCTTGATAAGAATATCAAATGCTCTTTGATTTGACTGACCAGGCTTACAAGTCAAGAGACAAGTATTTAAGGGAATGGTGAATGTCTTAACATCTGGCATTAAAATTCCTTTGTCACTATGAGTTACTTGCATGTTATGTATTGTATGCTGGGCCCTCTTCCCGGTTAGGAGTAAGAATAATAAGGAAGTTGAGATAAGAATCCAGAAAGTGACCATCAAAAGGTTTAAAACCCCAAACTGAGAGCTACAAAAATTTTTGATTTAATAGATGTACCTCCCTTTGTCTTTGCAAGCCCTGTAGTTACCCTTTGCCGGCCCAGGCTTGTTTCCTGTCTTTTAGGACTGGATAATTAAGTCTGGTGTGCTCATTTTCTACTTTGGAGCACAGGAGGCAGACTTCTGTGGCACCACACTAATTATTTGGTGGAATTAATCTCATTCTTAACCAAGCAACACTTTTTCAGCTTGCTCTGGTTTCCCCTGAGGTCTTAATGTGACAGAAAGCTTCCAGGTACCTTGCTGACAATCCTGCCTTGGTGCAGGTTATGTTGAACAGAAGTAGCATTTTAGGAAGTGTAGAAAGGAGAAGACCTCATAGTTGTTTTAAGAAACCAACATTTTATTAATCAAAGTAAAAATGCTGAAATGCTGTCATCTTATCACCTGTCTTCGGTGAACTGACAGCCAAGTGCCAACTCGTGACACTTCTAATACATCTCTCTTCTTGGAGAGCTGTCTGCCAAGTGTATTCTCTGTTTCTGAAATTGTTTGCAATGACCTAACCTGTTTTCTCCCATTTAACAATGGATAACTCCTGATTTGGATTTCCCCCTCCTATTTAGCACCCTTCATTTAGAGAATTCCTTAAAAACCCAACATTTAATATTTTAAGAAATAAAACATTAATGGAACCTGCACTGTGGGGCTTAATTTTAATATTCCCAATCAATGTCTCCTGTGAGAAAACTGGTATTGAATTGGGGCTGTTTTATGTTTTATTGCCCTTTCCGATCTTAGGAGGTTGTCTAAGATGAAAAGGGCAGTTTTCAAGGGTAATTTAATAGACTTCCCCCCGACAAAATACTGAAAAGGAGTGAAAAGTTTAGAAATGCCGTGAAGACACTAGCTCCCAAGTACCAGCGGCCTTAGAGATGGGTGGACTGATTTGAACTCTCCGTAGAGGAGAAGGGGGCAGCAATGTGCCAGCCTTGACCCCCTGGGAATTTGCTGTCTGCTTTGGAGAAGGTAGAACAGCTTCACACAGTATCCTGCTTAGGAGCCTCTTTCTAACCAAGGGCAGGCTGCAGGAAAAGTCACTCTCCTGGGGGCAGGAGCCAGAGCCCTTCTTTTTTTGCCTAGAGGATAGATAGCACTTTGATTTATTTTTACCAAAGGGCATTTACCTAATCGCTAGCCACAGATACTGTGACAACAACGGCAACCTCACCTGGCAGCCCTCCTCTCCCACCCAAAGAAAATCTTTGCCTTGTTTAGGGCGTGCATGGTTTCAGATTCAGGACACCTGTCAGATCTAAGTCAGCATAGGTTTAACTTCATGATGCAAAGCAAAATACTTTTGAGAGCAAAATCTCCCAGGAGTGCCTCCGCCCCCAGCAACTGCAGAAAAGAAGGCGTCTGTGGGAGAGAAGGGTGGCTATAGACGTCATTGCATCTTCCAGATCCCAGCTGTGACCTGGCTCAGAGTTTTACAGTTAAAAATAACTGTGGCTTAGAGTTGGGGGAAAAAAGTAAACTGTTGGGTCTCCATGGAAACTAGGAGAGGGATAAAAGCAAGCCATGGATTTCCAGCAGATGTGGCAAGATGGGGAGGATATCGGGGGCAGGAGCTTAGAGGCCCTCTGGTGAAATGGGATACCCCTGATTAGCATCCAGAATGTAACCAGCCATTACTCCAGGGCAGTGGGGATACACTTTGCAGCCAAGATACGTTTGCAACAACAATGTATACATCCTAGGTCTGGTGAAGAATTATTTGAGGCAGCCAACTTCCTGTAATGTAGATTTGCTACTATTTGGCAAAGCAGAGAGCAGATGAGCAACATAGGTTAGATGCTGCCTTTTAACCAATGTAAGAACTTCTGCTATCCCCTCCCCCATACACATTCCACTCTCATTTACAAAGTCAGACTTGACTTCAAGTAGCAATTTGTAACTATAGGAGAAGTCTTCAGGTTCTTGAGTTAACATGGACTTTTACTCCCCTTGAATAGGACCAGGTTTTTTCTCTTTGATGTCAGATTATGCAAAATGGCATTAATTACCTAGGATGTCTTTAAAAGTGTATCTCTTACCAATTCTGGTATTGTTACTACCAGAGATGATTAACTGTCTCTTGGGGGGAATTAATTTTATTTTTTCATTTACTGTTTCTTAAAGGTTTCTTCAAAAACATGTTTTTCAAGAAATACATGAATATATTCTGGTTGTAAAAAAAATTAACCCGTCTTTTCTCCTTTTTTAATGACGTTTATATGCTTTCTTGCTTACTGCCCCAATGTATTGGAAAGACCTGAGGGCTGGCTAATCTTTGTTCTGCTACTTAATAATAATGCAACCTTGGGCAAGTTTCTCAACCCCTCATGTCTAAAGTGTGGTTGATAATATCTACTTGACTGGTGTGATAAAAATGAAATGGGATAACACATCTGGCACCTTTCTTTTTCCTTCCCATCAAGACTTTGATATTTTCATTTAACTCCAGCCAGGTATGAACAAGCACTTGATTTTCCTGTACCATACAATTCAGAACCATGCTAAAGTCTCACAGATCTGAAAGACACAGAGCAAATCCTAAAACAGGCAGATGTGTGTTTTCCAAGAATGTTTATATTGGGATTCTCAGCACTGTGCATCATTGCTACAGCCCCAGGGTTGAATTAAGGGCAGAAAACTTCAGAGACAGATATTAAATGACCTAGTTATCACAGGCATGTTGTAATATTCCCTTATATAATACCTAGCTCAAGGAGTTTGAAGTCAGGGTAGAAAACTGTATATACACTATGATTGTAACTGTATAAATAAAGCTAAAAAATCATTCATAGAAAAAAGACCAGAAAGAAGAGTTGCTATTTGTTTTTCTGGTAAGTTTATGGGTGATGCTTTCTCTTTCTCTCTTTTTCGGTAATGTGACATTTCTTTGTTAATGGGAAAATAAATTTTATGAGAATTATGAAAACTCTCAAAGTAGCAGTTTAGGATATTTTACATATAAGGTGCTATCTTTCAACTTACAAAATAGCACAAGCCTTAGGCAAATTTCTGTAGTAGATAAAATGTGTTTGGGGACTTCTATCCTCCTAGTTCTTTTATCTTTTCCATATTTATAGAGTGTCCTCCCATATGTCTGGAATCCACTGTTCAAAAGACAAAGATTTACTTCTTTAGGGGATTTGCATCTTTGTAGCTATCGATAGCATATACTCTGGAATTATGAACATTAGCAAGCAGGTGTTCAAAACATCTGTGAGCCATGAGCCCTGATGGCACCCTGAAATCAGACTTCTGTAGACAGGGGACCCCTGATCACAGCTATTCCCCAATGCTGACAGATATAGCAAAGCTGCTGCCAGTTTGTTAACCAGAATCAATGATACGAATGGAAGATGCAACCATTCTTTCTAAGGGACTCATAAAGGTCTGATTAATCTAATTTAAGTCATTGCCCAAGCAATTAAGGAGAATATTTTTGGAAAGGCAGACTTCAGTAGCCAAACAGAGTAGAAGTTTCCACCCTCTACTTACTGCATCTAATCAGATTAGCTCTCATTCTGCACCAAAGCTGCACTGCTCTAAAGCACTGCTTATTTAGATGTAGTTGGGAGCACCCACCCCTTCCCTGGGCATAGACAAGTCTTACTTTTGTAGCAGATGGCTTCTAAGATGTATTTACATCTAAGATAATTGATACCTCTAAAAATACCTACCTACAGTCTAGTAATGTGCTGTCCAATAAGATAGCCTCATGTGTCACCAGGCTCATGTGGCTATTTAAATTTATTAAAATTAATTAAAACCAAAAATTCAGTGTCTCAGGCACACTAGAGCCACATTTCAAGAGCCCAAATGCCACATGAGGCTAGTGGCTACTCTACTGGACAGTGCAGATACAGGATATTTCTATCATACCAGGTTGTATTAGACAGTGCTGATCTAGAAGAGAATACCTTCAAATTGCATTTTTGTTTTGTGTGTGTGTGTGTGTGTGTGTGTGTGTGTGTGTGTGTGTGTGTGTGTGTTTTAAATTTTTTTAACGTTTATTTATTTTTGAGACAGAGAGAGACAGAGCATGAACGGGGGAGGGGCAGAGAGAGAGGGAGACACAGAATCCGAAGCAGGCTCCAGGCTCCGAGCCATCAGCCCAGAGCCCGACGCAGGGCTCGAACTCACGGACCGCGAGATCGTGACCTGAGCTGAAGTCAGATGCCCAACCGACTGAGCCACCCAGGCGCCCCTGTATGTGTGTGTTTTTAAGAGAGAATGCAAGTTGGGGGAGACGGTGGAGAGAGAGACTTTATTTTTTTTTAAGTTATTTAGAGAGAAAGAACGAGCAGGGGAGGGGCAGAGAGAGGGGGCACGGGAGGGGCAGAGAGAGGGGGCAGAGGATGTGAAGTGCCTCTGTGCTGACACCAGAGAGTCCAACATGGGCTCCAACCCAGGTACCATGAGATCATGACCTGACACCGAAGTCGGATGCTTAACCACCTGAGCCACCCAGGCACCCCAGAGCGAGAGAAGCTTAAGCAGGCTCCACTCTCAGTGTGGAGCCCAACGCTGGGCTTGATCCCACAATCCTGGCATCATGATTTGAGCTGAAATGAAAAGTTGGATGCTCAACCAACTAAACCACCCAGGCGCCCCTCAAATTGCATTTTTGTAGAGGCATACTCACACATTCTGTAAAAAAAAACATAAAGCACCTCCCTGCCCACAGGCATATACAGTCACTAAATGGTTTTACTGACTTTAGCACTTCTTCCTACTTTTCCTTAATCTCTAGATCTTTACACATACATCACATTGAACACTATTTTAGCCCTCCTCCTTCCTTTTTACTGATGAGGATATGATTCTTTAAGGTAGACTTAGTTCCTATAATCCATGAAAATGCCCAGCTCCTTGTCGCTAACTAGAGCTGTACTGGAAACCTGCCTTCTGTGTAACAAACAAGCTTGAATCTGAAGAGGGATGTATCTATTTGTGTTGCTGAGTCATTGAATTGACTGAAGGGGGGGGGGCGGAGACACCAGTGAAGCGGCATACAATCGTTTCTATTAGAGATTTTGCTATTTTGGTGTTCGCATGTCAAAGTAAGTCACTAGATGAATTGATGTTGGAGAAGTTTAGTGCTCGGAAGATGCCTTTCCCAGGCAAGATTTGAACTCCTAGTGTTTTCATCCTGAATCAGATTCTGGTTTGTTCTCTTGCAGAAAGATTAATTTTGCCTAACTTTAAAGTTTTAACTCTTTTTTATGAAGGCAAAAATAAACAAAATCTCTCCATTGCAGGCCTTTTTAGCTCCCCTAAGATTATCACTAAAATGCCTTCGTGTTGTATTTTTGTCTGGGAAACAGAACTTTTAGACATTCCTGCACCCACGGGATGACGCTGAATCCAGTCAGAGATCAGAAAGAGCATGAAAAAGCCTCAGCTTTTGGTTGAAGATGCCGGGGAGACGTAAACCCAAAGCGCGTTTTTTCTTTTTTTTTTTTCTTTTTTTTTTTTTTTTTTTTACTTCCCTCCCCAACCCCTCCCCCCAAGGCTAGGACTACTCGTTTGTTCAGCAGTTCTGATGCCAACGATTTACAACGGTGAGGAGCTGGGTCTGGTGAGTAAAGGGCTGGCTGGGCGTGGTCAGGACCCTTAGGTGTATGACTCACTGCGGAGCTTTGAGGAAGTCCTTCATACCTCCCCTCACCTGCCGGGGCAGGTTGGGCTGAAAAAGTCCGTTTGCATCTACTCATGTTACAGACGAACAAACCTAAGTTTAAAAAGACCCTCACAGTGACACAGCAGATAAGCCCTCAGCGAATCCATGTGTTGAGCCAGGTATCGGACGCCTTATGGCTCTACCTTGGGAGGCACGGGTTGTGGATCTGGTGTTTTGAGACTCCGACCGCACCTGCGGTGTCTGGCGGTGGGTTGCCGGTCTCGGGACTCAAATCTGTAGCTACTTTCGAGTCTCGGACAAAACAAGTCTCCCAGAGTTACTAGAAACTGTACCTGCCCAAGCAAAATTCATCCAACAGTTGCCATTTATTTTCCCTTCACTCTTTGGTCCCAACTCCTGGGCGCTCTCGTGCTGGATACAAAGTGGGGGTGGGGTGAGAGGCGGTGATTAGTCACTTACTGCAGTCTTCACACCTTTTATATTTGTATTGTTGTCCTTAACCCTCTCGCATCCAGAAGGTATCCCAGTACACCACCCCTGCGCCCCCGCCCCCCAGACCCGGTTTGCAGGTAGACGCTGAAGTGGCGACAATAGGGGTCTTATGTTGTGAAACACTTGAGACCACAGAGGACGCCTGACACCTAAACAGAGGGGCGTCCAGGCGAGCGGAGGGGCGCGCCCCGCAGCTCCGCTCGGCGGCGGACGGCGCAGTGCGCACGCGCGCCGCCCGCCGCTCAGCGCGTCCCCCGCCGGCTTCCCCCCCGCAGCGCGCCTCTTGCGCCGAGGCCCCTCCCCCGCCCCAAGCGCCCCCCCCCCCCTTCCCGGGAGAGGGCGGTGGGGCGCAGGGAGCGTGCGCGCGGCCCGCCCCGGGCGCGGGCGGAGGGGAGAAGGAGGGGCGCGCGCGGCGGGCAGCCCGCAGAAGCCGGGAGCCGCGCAGGAGAACGGAGCGCCAGCCGCCGCCCGGCCGAGCGGGTAGGGGGCCGCGGGCCGGGCAGGGGACGGGGCCGGGGGCGGGCGGGACTTGAGGCTAACGCGGCTCCAGGGGGCTGGCAGGACCCGGCGGCCGGAGCCCCGCGCGACCCTAGTCTCTGGAAACTTTGTGTCGGTGCCCACACCTGCCCCCCCGGCGGTTCTCGCATCCTTTGGGCGACCGGGAGCGGTGAGGCCCGGGGCCCTCCGCAGCGCCCCCTCCTCGCCGGATCTGGGCGCGCGCCCCCGGCCGCTCCCCGGTGCGGCCGACGCCCCGGCCCCGCGTACCGGCCCTAGGGCTTTTTCGCCAGCATCCTGTCGGCCCCCCTTCCCTCCTCCTCCTCCTCCTTCCTGACCCTCTGCTCTCTGGCTGCGCCATGGTCTCTCCACCTCCTCACCCGCCGTCAGCATCCACCCGCTCTGAGCCACTGGAGCCGTCGGTGGCTTTTTGCATCTTCTATAGGTTTCTGGTGCATTGATAGGAGCAACTTGACTTTCAGCAATGCCAAGTACTCAACTTGAGCGTTCTCTGCGGTGGTAGATTGGGGTGCACAGTGCTAACGTGTCTTTTCGTTTCTCCTAAGTACCCTCGCTTCAAAGCGAAGTTGAGTTGTTTGTGTGCGAGAGGAGTCGCCTGCTGGAGCTGCCTTAAGTGGATTGTATAACTATATTTTATTTAGGTGGATGTTGCCAATGGTACCAGCCAGTGTTATGGTAACTGGGCATCCCAGAGGCACAAATGCAATTCTACAGTGTAGGAATTTTTTTTTTTTTTTTTTTTTTACTACCTTGTACTTTTCATCCAGCAGGACCTCAAGGCATTTGGCATGTGTTATCTAGCTGTTCATTGTAGTTTTATAGGAGAGGTAGGTAGAGAGCATTACCATCCCGTTTTACAGATGTAAAAACGGAGGCAAAGAACCAAATCCTGATTCTCTACTAATCTTAAAGGAATGTGGACCAAGAAACTTAACCCTGAGTTTCCTGGAATTCCTAGTCCATAAGGCCACACAGAAGTATAATGGAATGTTGGAACATCTTCCCTGAGATTGTATAGATCAATTAAAAAGTCAAAGAGGCGGGGACAGGCATCAGCAGCTCCTTGTGAGAGACTCAGCTCTGTCACGAAGTTAAGTGATACTGGACAAGTCACAGCTGCTCCCTGCGTGTTTCCTGTTGTTTAAAATGAGGGGAACAAAGGTGCTGTATTCTTTGCAAAGTTGTGTGAGTGTGTCTGGAAGTTCCACTCACTCCCTTGAGCTGCATTTGGTGATTGTTAGTTGTTGTGGACTCATAAAGGTTCCCATTCTTGGGCTCCCTTTAGAAATGCAGGGAACGAGGTGCCCCCAGAATAAATAAGTGCCTCTTTTTCACTAGGGACACCTGAGAACTCATGTCAGGGACAGGCTGAGGCAGGGACCCCGACCTGGGTGGGAGGAGAGGGTTGCCGGCTGGAGGTAGGAAGGCACCCTGCACAGGCGGCTTGACACATGGGCCCTATTCCTGCCTCCAGCTCTGACTCATCTTCTGACGCTTGGGGGAGGAGAGGTAGTTGCTTGATATTTTTGGCTTTCCCCCATAAAACAGGAGACAGTTTCCTTCATTCCAAGTCTTTTTAACGTCAGCGTCAAACGTGTCTATGCTGAGTTCTCATCTGAAACCTTTCATATTGGTTGAATGCAGGTACGATTTCTGTAATATTCCTTAATAGAATGGCATAAATGTGTGTCTGTGTACATATATATGGATATATGTATGGATAAACTGGTCAGGTGTATAAACCCAGGAAATCTTTTAAAACTTTAGCATGAAAACTTTAGCATTTTTAAATGATGGTCTTTAGGGGAGGAATGTGTGTTTGGTGAATTCCTTTGCAACTGGGATTTTAAGGCAAGGTGGATTAAAAATGCTTTTTCCCACTATCACCAGAAATTCATTAATCATTCTCTGTGTAAAAATTAAAACTTCACAGATAAGGTTAAAGCCTTCTTCTGAGTATCGTTCCCAAAAGTAACTGCTGTGTGTTTCTTTATCGGTCTGTGTGTATCCTCTTAGACTTTTCTAAGCATTTTTATGTCTGTTTGCACAAAGTGATTTTTTAATTGAAATGAATTATTATAAAATTAGCCAGTCCTGTTCATAGAGAATTGGTTTCTGTCTAGAATAGGTAGCATGTGTTTTAAGTACAGCTGGTTGTAAAGGCTTATTTATTATTTCTGTAGCATGGTAGTATTTCTCAGGATGATGGGCAAATGGCCCCTTCTTAAACAACCTCAAAGCAGTTAAATCATTAAGATCCTAGGTATTACTCTCGGTTGAAATGAAGATTTTCCCATTAAAAAAGTATCTTGGAATACTAGTGTATTCATCTTTTCTTTGCTTATAAGGAAGCATAAAAGGGAGCGGAAGGCGGTGGGGGGTGGGGTAGGCGGAGGGGTGTTGCTAAAGCAACAGCACCTGGGTATAAACTTACAGAGCGAACATTTAAGGTAGTAGCTTTAGTTATTTATGAAAGCTTCACTGGGAGACAAAAGGAAGTGTTAATGTGGGCACAGTTCAAATCAGTAGTTTCAGGAGATGGGTGAGTTCAAACAGAATTCCTATCAAGAGTTTATATGTTAGAGGACTTTTGCCATGCCAAAAGTAAAATCATTAAGTGCTGAATATTGGGGTAGCAGGCGAATAAGGTCCCTGACCTCATGAAACTGACAGGCCAAGAGTGACATTTAGAGAGGAAATGTTCTTTCCCCACATTGGCCAGAATTGTGATGGTTCTGAATTCCTGGACATCAATGTTTTATTTACTTAACTTTTTTATTGTGAATTATAACACAGAAAAAAATGTATAAAACGTAAATGGATAAGTTAATGAATTTTTTTAAGAACACAGAAGCATCGGGGCGCCTGGGTGGCTCAGTCGGTTGGGCGTCCGACTTCAGCTCAGGTCATGATCTCTCAGTCTGTGAGTTCGGGCCCCGCGTCGGGCTCTGTGCTGACAGCTCAGAGCCTGGAGCCTGTTTCAGATTCTGTGTCTCCCTCTCTCTGACCTTCCCCGGTTCATGCTGTCTCTCTCTGTCTCAAAAATAAATAAACGTTAAAAAAAAATTTAAAAAAAAAACAACACAGAAGCACCTTCCTCCTATAATTTCCCAGTGACAGCATCTCCCCTCACCTCACCTCAGAGGTAACCTAGCCTTTTTGTAGAAATCACTTCCTTTCTTGTCTGTCATTTTCATCCCCTAAATATTAATATCTAAACAAGTTACAGTTTTCCTGTTTTTACTTTTATGCAAATGGAATCAAAGTAGGTATTCTTTTAAATATTTTTTGGGGGGAATCAACATTGTATACATGTATATATGTAAATATATATACCCACTCATAATTTTTTAAAATTCTTGTAGCATGGTGTTTCTTTTTATGATTCATTCACGTTGTTACCTGTGACTGTGATTGGTGCATTTTTATATGAACTTACCACAAGTTATTTATCCATCTGTTGGTGGATATCTGGGTTGTTTCTGGTCTAGGGCAGTTATGAACAGGGGTCACACGTGTGTGTATCTGCAGCTTTATTAGCTGATGCCTAATTTCCAAAATAGTTGGTACCAATTTACATTCCTCCAGTGGTGTCAGCCTTGAATTTATAATCTGCAGTATTTGTTGTTTAACCACAGTGTGTTTGGATAACCACAGTGTGAATGAATGAATGAATGTCACCTAGGTGGTCTGATCCCTGGCCCTTTGTGTACTAGTGTATTTATATATCCTTGTGTTTAATTGTATGGTTTGGACTGACATACCACCCAAAGGCCAGAGATGGTTTTTCTACTCTATTTAGTTGGCAAATACCCAAGAGAATCATTCCTTCATTTTTTTTTTTAATGTTTATTTATTTTTGAGACCATGCAAGAGACAGAGTGCAAGCAGGGGAGGGGCAGACAGAGGGAGACACAGAATCTGAAGCAGGCTCCAGGCTCAGAGCTGTCAGCCCAGAGCCCGACGCGGGGCTCGAACTCACTAACCATAAGATCATGACCTGAGCCGAAGTTGGATGCTTAACCGACTGAGTCACTCAGGTGCCCCCCCTTCTTTTTTTTTTTTTTTTTTAACAGATGTGTAGTTATAGGAAAATTTAAATATAGTATTAAATATAGTATTAAAAATAAGTGTCTAGTTACCTAGAAGTCTTATTTTTTTAAACATTTTTTGGGGGGTTTATTATTTTTTTAGTAATCTCTACACCCTCAATGTGAGGCTTGAACTTACAACCCCTAGATCAAGAGTTGAATGCTTTTCCAACTGAGCCAGCCAGGTATCCTGACTAGATGTCTTTGGGTGAATCCTACCTCTCAGGCCACTATATGCTGTGACTTGGTGACTTGAATTATGCTGGTGAATGCCTGCCATGTGCCCAGCCCTGAATGTGTAGACCAGCAGTGCTGGCTTTGGTGTGGATGGGTGCAGGAACCCAGGCCAGTCCTTGTTTAAGTATCCTCTAAGGACCCTCTGAGTATGCTTTGTGCATGTGCAGATCCTTTTAAAGGCATTGAGCAACAGACCAAGGCTCATGCTTCCTTGGCATTTCCAAAGGAACCACAGCTTCTTGGCTATGGGGTAAGTTTCTCTTTTACGATCTTTAAAATGTACTCCCCCCTCCCCCCACATCTGCCTTGGTATACCATAGTAGAGGTAATTAAAACTGGATTTGAAATAGAGAATTTCTGCTTTTGAGTAGACAGTTGCCGGGTTAACTTCAATTGCTTGTGTTTGGTGTTGCTAGCTGGGTTTAAAGCTGGGGGGGGGGGGAGCGGTGGCAGCGAGTGTGCTTGAGAGAGATCTGGGGGAGGGGAGCAAGGAGAAGGAAGGGAGAAAGAGAGGATAGGGAGAGATAAGGAGGTTATGTCAGGACAGTTATTAAATGATTAAATTCAGGTATTTTTTGAGTATCTATAGTGCCTAGTATTAACTGCTAACAGTTTGTTTCTGTCCTTAGAGTAGAATGTTCTACAGTTCTGTAGGTTTAGAAAATACCCTCAGGGATATCCTTTTTCTTAGTTGGAGGGATAAAGGATGAATAAATAGCCCAAGGAATGTGAGATTTGTAGTTCCTTTTTTATTCTGTAAGGCATCTTAGAAAATGGCTGTGTATGCTCCATTTTCTGGCTTTACATAAATCATGAGTACTTTTTTAACTTTTGTATTAAAGTTTTTATTCAGATTCTTTAAAATAATCATGATTATAAAAACTACTTAACTATAAGTTAAAAAGTTTTAGGGGCGCCTGGGTGGCGCAGTCGGTTAAGCGTCCGACTTCAGCCAGGTCACGATCTCGCGGTCTGTGAGTTCGAGCCCCGCGTCGGGCTCTGGGCTGATGGCTCAGAGCCTGGAGCCTGTTTCCGATTCTGTGTCTCCCTCTCTCTCTGCCCCTCCCCCGTTCATGCTCTGTCTCTCTCTGTCCCAAAAATAAATAAAAAACGTTGAAAAAAATTAAAAAAAAAAGTTTTAAAGAAAGGATCAAAAGTAGTGTCAGAGCTTCTTCATTTGAGTGATGGGGGTAGAAATCCTATTTGTGTTCTTTTGGTGTCCCTTTGGGCGGGCAGTGATTTGCGGAGGAGCTCTGTGTTCACCTGTTGCAGGGAACGGGGTGGAGTGTGGGTGCTGAGGTCATGGCCATACTGGCTGCATAATGTCACATCCACCCACAGCCCTCGCAGCTCACTTCGAATTCTTGCTCTTAGCACTGACAGAGAGTGACCTCCCGTCCAGTTTGGCCAGCTTTTCCCCCTGCCTTCTCAAAGTCTCAGTGGACAGAAAGGTCCTTTTGAAATTCACATGCAACTGCTGGTCTTAACTTCTGCCTTTGTCTCAGAATAGTTTGAGCATCAAAGGCCTTAGGCGCAGCTCTTCTTGACTCTTTAGGTCTTTGAGTTTGTGGGTACACATGAGAAAATTCTTCCAGTAGAGCATGTTGCTTCTTTTGACTGGTAAACACTTAATGTGGCAGATAGAGAGCATGCCAAGCACCAACCTTCCTTGCTTGGAAGAGAGAGACTATGAGGTGAACTTGCCTGAAGTTTTGAGAAAGTACTGATAAAAATAAAATCCAGTAGAGTACTGTCAGCATACAAGTTACATACAAATCTGAAATCAAAATTTATAATTAAGAATTTCACTAACTTAGCCATTGTGCCACTCTGGTATCCTTGCCAAGTTCTCTTACCAGATCAACTGTTAGTCTGGCTCCCATGTGAAGAGCAGGTGCAGGCCAGAGTCTGGAGGGGGTGGGGGGGGGTGGTTTCGAGTTGACAGCCATTTGTTACAATTAATTTTCTTCTATTCCAAATAATTTTTATTTTTAGAAATTGCAATCATACAGAAAATTACAAAGAACAAATTGGTCATACTTTCTCTATTTTATTAAAAAAAGTGGGGTGAGGATTATAAAGTTGAAGCTTCCTTGGGCTCCTTCCCTTCCTTCTCCACTGAGACGGCCATCCCCCATGAATATGATAGGTTTCACTCCAACCCACTTGATTTATTTATATCTGCTTATTTAAAATTAAACTGCATTTTTCCTTTTTTTTAAATTAATTAATTAATTTATTTATTTTGAGAGAGAGAGAGAGGGAGATAGCGAGCACATGAGTGGGGAGGGCAGAGAGAGGGAGAGAGAATCCCAAGCAGGCTCTGCACTGTCAGCATAGAACCCAAAGCAGGGCTCGAACCCACAAACTGTGAGATCATGACCTGAGCTGAAATCAAAGAGTCAGATGCTTAACTGATGGAGCCACCCAGGCGCCCCTAAAACAGTACAGTTTTAATGAATGTCAGAAGGACACAGAAATCTTCAATAGCCTTTAATTTGTACCATCACATATGTCATGTTTAGGGGACAGAACTTTCAGGGTTAGAAGTTGTATTTCATTTCACATGGTTCTTGCTAAAAACTGGAGAAGTTCAATGTTTGACGGAGTCTCAACTACCTGGTTTAAACTTTGAGCTAAAGAGAATCCAAAATATAAGTGAAATGCAACTTGTTTCATACTGGATTATGTCTTAAGTCCAAATAACTACTGTATTATTTTATTTGAAAATAATTTTTAGAAATGTATATTTATGGAGTTTCTTGTTCCATTTATGCTCATACAAATTACAGTAAATTATGTTTCTCTTTTCCACAATAGCTTAGTTTTATTTTAAATTCCTTTTACAAAGATACTTGCTAGAAATATAAATTCTCAGACCTTTTTATAAATTCTCAGACCTTTACCCCTAGAAATTCTGATTATTATGTCTGAGGTGGGGCCTCGGAACATGGATGGTAACCAGAAGCTCACATGCAGGAGTCCTTGGGACCACACTTTGAAAATATTCCTTTGCCATACTCTGATGACTTCATAACATAATTTCAGCCAAGCCTTTTCTGTAAAGGGCCAGGTAGTAAATATCCTAGGCCTGTGGGCCATACAGTTTCTGCAGCAACTGCTTAACTCACCTTTGTGGCAAGAAAGCAACCATAGTTAATATGTAACAAATGAATGCATCTGTGTTACAGTAAAACTTCATTCACAAACACTGTCATTTAGTTTCATATTGTTTTAATATGTCATGAGATACCGTTCTTTTGATTTGTTAGCATTCTTAGCTCATGGGCTGTACAAAAGCATGTGGCTGGCCAGACATCTGGCTGCCAGTTAGCCAACCCTTGATTTGAACAAGAGTAGAGTGAGGTTGCAAGGCCATTGCATTCTCTCATAGCATGTAAATAACAGTAATATAATCTAAAAAGATTTATATATATTGTCTTATTGTATTAGACAATTTTTTCAGGGGACAATTCAAGACAAGAGAATAACTTCAGGGTCCTCTGCCTTTGGACTTCCATTTAGCTAAAACTTGATTCCATGCATATTGGTGCAGCCACTCTGGAAAACAGTGTGGAGGTTCCTCAAAAAATTAAAAATAGACCTACCCTATGACCCAGCAATAGCACTGCTAGGAATTTACCCAAGGGATACAGGAGTACTGATGCATAGGGGCGCTTGTACCCCAATGTTTATAGCAGCACTCTCAACAATAGCCAAATTATGGAAAGAGCCTAAATGTCCTTCAACTGATGAATGGATAAAGAAATTGTGGTTTATATACACAATGGAATACTACGTGGCAATGAGAAAGAATGAAATATGGCCCTTTGTAGCAACGTGGATGGAACTGGAGAGTGTGATGCTAAGTGAAATAAGCCATACAGAGAAGGACAGATACCATATGTTTTCACTCTTATGTGGATCCTGAGAAACTTAACAGAAACCCATGGGGGAGGGGAAGGAAAAAAAAAAAAGAGGTTAGAGTGGGAGAGAGCCAAAGCATAAGAGAGACTTAAAAACTGAGAACAAACTGAGGGTTGATGGGGGGTGGGAGGGAGGGGAGGGTGGGTGAGGGGTATTGAGTTGGGCACCTTTTGGGATGAGCACTGGGTGTTGTATGGAAACCAATTTGACAATAAATTTCATATATTGAAGAAAAAACATAAATAAAACTTGATTCCACCCTTTGCTATAGGGAGACAGCCAGTTGTCCTCAGTGCAGTAGGCCTGTTATCCCTACGCAGGGAAAGGGTATGGAGCTTTATGGGGTTCCTTCTTTCTAGTTAATTCAAGAGATTTACCTAGTTATCTTACTCTGCTCCAAAACTGTAGTGAGTAATTAATTTCTTTAATTTATAAAGAAAAACGGGAAATTAATTTATCAGTACTTTATAAATGAAGTTAATTTGCTCTAAAATCCCCCAAAATGTGGAATTGGGACTTAGGTATGATGAAGAAATCCTTGTAGGGAGAAAATTGAAGCTCACTGATTGGGTTTTAAGGATGTTGTTATATCCAATAAGACATGGGAATAAAATGATCAAAGGGAGGTCAGCTATTCAATGTTGAGCTCTTAGTTCCGTGAACTTCATTCTGATTTATAAATTCTTTTTTGTCTTCCTTAAAGTAATAATGAACTTTCAAGGACTAAGATCTTATTTATGAAAAAAAACCTGCATTTTTGAGATTTCATAGTCTTGCCTCTCACAAGGTAGTAGTGACTGGCAATTTTGAGGCACATTTATACTTATTTTGGGTTTAATTGCTGTTTATGCTTTTTTTTTCTTTTTAAGTATTCTGCATGTTGATGTTCTGACTTATATAAATCAAAGTTCACTGCTTAACCAAGAATCTATGAGTCATATTTAATTTTTACCACTTAACTCCTTGAAGATTTTATAGGCTTTGCCACAAATTGGTTGCTAGTTATCACCAAACAAATTTAAATATGATTGTGGATTTTGCAAGCATTTTCTTGGTTCAGGTTTATCAGATTTTTTCACACCCTGAGACTATCTCATACCACATAGCAGTTTAGGATTTTTTAGATTCATATCCAGATTATAGATAAAGCACAATCAGACTGACCTTATGTTCCTTAATTTCTTTGTAGTTTTTATTTTCTTCCCCAATGAAATGGGGACATTTTAGTAGTCTTTATTTTTTTTCAACGTTTTTTTATTTATTTTTGGGACAGAGAGAGACAGAGCATGAACGGGGGAGGGGCAGAGAGAGAGGGAGACACAGAATCGGAAGCAGGCTCCAGGCTCTGAGCCATCAGCCCAGAGCCCGACGCGGGGCTCAAACCCACGGACCGCGAGATCGTGACCTGGCTGAAGTCGGACGCTTAACCGACTGCGCCACCCAGGCGCCCCAGTAGTCTTTAGATCAGTTGACCTGTTGTGGTCAGATTGTATGACTAATCAACAGACAACTCATGGAAAAGGGGTTCTGGCCCCAGTGGGGTTACTGCTTTTCTCTGTAGAGTCTGGCAAAGCCTCTTAACCTCCATTTACCTCTGATTCCTCATCTGGGAACCATGACAGCAGAAGGATACTGATCCACGTGAGGCTGATTGTGTTTATGTAGCTTAAACAAAACAGGCATTTGAGATTTTTCCAGCAAGTCCAGCGGGACAGACCAAGGCAGGTTGAAAGTGATGCTTCTCACACTTTACTGTGTATATAGATTAGCTGTTGAATCCCATTCCATAGGTCTGGGACGGGGCCCGAGATTATGCATTTCTGTTAAACTCCAGGTTGGCACTGCTGGGTTTTGGACCTTACTTGTAGTGAGGGTTTGTAGAAAAGGGCTTATGTTCTCCATTTGGGATCTGAAAGTAAGAAGGCTCTTGAATAGCAAGAATGGCAGTATGTTTTAAATGGATTGGAGAAAAAGGATGATAGTATCATCTATGAGGCACCTCCCCAAGAAACAGCCTTCTTTTCCAGCCCCATCGAGTGTTTTACTTTGCTTTGACCCCGTGCCTTCTCTGAATTGCCAAGGCACCCACTGTTTGCACTGCTCATTTGACTCACTTAATGTTAGTCAATCTTTTATTGTTATTCAACAGTTTTATATGTGTATCTTGTATCATCTCTTTAGGATGATAAAATCCTAGCGCAGGGTGATGGCTTATATTACCTTTTTATCCCTGTTGTAGCTATTGCTGCGTAGCACACCATTCCAAAACTCGGTGGTGTAAAAACAACCATTTTTTATGTTGCTCACAGATTCCTATAGGTCAGGAATTTGGACCTCATGTAGTGGGAACAACTTGTCTTTGCTCCATAATGTCTGGGGCCTCTAGTGGGATATTCAAAGACTGTAGGTGACTCAGTGGCTGGGGGCTAGAATCATCAATTTCTCTTTACTCACATATTTCATAGCTGATCCTGGCTATCAGCTGGGCCACTGGCTAGAAGACCTATGTATGACCTCTGCACGTGGTAACCCTGTTGAGCATAGCAGCTGGGTCCTAAGAGCAAGTCCCAAGACAACAAGGTAGAAGTGTGTGCCACGTTTATAATCTAGCTTCAGAAGGGTTATTCCTGCTGTACTCTTCAGGGTGAGTTGGTCACACAGTAAGAAGTTCAAGTGGGATGGGGGAGATATTGTCATTTGTGGCAAAGACATCTTGCCACAATCCTCACAACACTTAGAATAGTGTTGAACACATGACTTGAACTCAGTGAATACTGTTATGTGAATGAGTGACAAGTAATTTAAACACCTAAGTGGATGAAGACTAAATTAAAAGATTCAGTTCCAAATATGAACAGATTACCCCAGGATACCAAAATAAGAATGTGTTCTCACTTTTTATAGTTATTGACAGTCTCTTCTCCATACACGGGAATAATCTCTGAATTTACAGAGCTGAACTTTTTTTTTTTTTTTTTAGAGAGTGTGCAAGTGGGGGAGAGGGCAGAGGGAAAACCAGAGAATTTTAAGCAGGCTCCATGCTCAGCACAGAGCTTGACATGGGGCTTGATCCCATGACCTTGGGATTATGACCTGAGCCAAGAAATCAAGAGTTGGGCGTTCAACTAACTGAGTCACTCAGGCGCCCCTGGAGCTAAACTTCATAAACCTGCTCTCTTCAGGTGGACTGCCCATGTCATTCTTTGGAGTGTGGTATATTCTCCATCCAGCAGCTGGTTACAGCCTTAAAATGATTGGCCTTTTAGTTCTTGGGATGGTGGTCCACATGAGCACATTGAGATGGCCAGTCAGATCACTACACAGGCAGTTGCTGTACAGCACTTTACATGTGCTCTGTGTATCACACTGGGGCAATATCTGTGGCCAAACCAGAATGGTGTCTCTGTTGTTAGCTTTGTATGTATTATGGATATTTATCCTCATTCCAGCACACCTTGCTATCAGTTAATTTATGTAGTGGGAAAAGCAAAAACAACCCTTCCTCCAGAAGTAAGATGTTGAGGTGGTTTAGCCAAATTACTAAAGCTTGACAGATGAGCAAGAACAGATTGTGAGTATCTTTTATTTCATTTATTTATTTTTTTTTAATGTTTATATTTGAGAGACAGAGTGCAAGTGGGGAAGGGGAAGAGACAGGGAGACACAGAATCCGAAGGAGGTTCCAGGCTCCTTGCTGTCAGCACAGAGCCCGACGGGGGGGATTGAACCCATGAACCATGAGATCATGACCTGAGCCAAAGTCGAATGCTTAACTGACTGAGCCATCCAGGTGCCCCTCATTTTATTTTAATACAAATCTAACTCAGCATTTGTTTGAATTTTATTCTTAGTGTGCTATCAGAAGGGTTGAAAGATTGCTACATTATGATTTTTATTTGTAAGAGTATTTTAATTTTTCCCCCAATGGAACACATCTCCAATTTAATCATGAAAATTAATGAGAAAAGTAACATTTATTTATTTATGGCAATGGAGGCTAACATGCTTCTATTTTAAAAAGGGTGACTTTATCTAGTTCTAAAAAACAAACAAAACCTTGAACATTTAACTGAAGGAGAAAATGTGATTACATACGCTTTTCAGGTATTAAAAAAATAACTCTGCAGGCCTCCAGTATATACTATGCCCTTCTGAAATTCCTAAAGTTAAAAATAATTTAGATCATTTAACACAGTCATTTCTAGCATCATTATGGCCATTTTCTGCTTATTCAATGTGAGAAGAGAGAAGGCAGTAGATACAATTTCAGTTTTTAACTGCTAATGCTAGTGGTTATTTGCTATGACTTAAAAAAAAAAAAAAAAGAAGAAGAAGAAGGAAAACTAGCCCCTATGGCCTGGGGATGGATGCTCTGAGTAGATTGTGACTCCAGGTAGCTCCAGGTACGGATACCCAGTGCTAACTCCAGGCTGGTGCCCCAGGAGTTCTCCAGTGCAGGGAGCTATCAGGTGTTAATAGCTTATGCACTGAGATTACAGGCCACCTGGACAGACACTAATTCTGCATTTTGCTTAGCACTTTAGTGCTTTGATGGTTATTATTCAGGCCAGCAAGACGTTTCTTGTAAACAAAGAAGTACCTCTCTGAGGTTGGCTTAGGACAGCTCCTCCTTTTTGTCTTGCATCACACACCTCCCCCACCCCCGTTCCCCTTGCCAGGAAAGCATTTTTTCCCTCCAAGAAGTAAATGCAGCTGCCAGAGCAACTTGGAAGAACTGAGTTGAACACCATGGACAGCGACATGGCCATTCCTTGGCGAGCCCTCTGGTCATCTCAGAGACAAGTGTGCTGCAGGGGGAGTGGTATGTTCACTCAGTACCTTGCAGTCTTTGATCCCTCAACCATGGCTCAGTCTCTTACTCCGCTAATAGATGCCCTTCCTCTGTCTTCCAGTACACATTTACTAAGTTGATTTTGACAAAGCTATGATGGAATACACATGTATCCTTCATGATCAGACTCTCCTGAGCTTGGCACTGACACTAGGGCTTCTTGTTGTGGAGCTGCTCCTTGGTGAGGTCCCTCTGCTGTCAGGGAGCTTTCTGTGTCCTGACAGCTACCTGGGTCTGCAGCAGTATGTCCCTTTTCTGGGCGATAGGAGAAACTGGAGTAGCTCAGCCCATCTGGGCATTTCTGTAAGTAGCACTTACACACATTCTTCGTAGGCAGATCCAAGACCCTTTGGACGCACTGAAGGCGTCGGCTGGTGGTGTTGGGAGTGCTGTAAGGCAGGTGCTGAGCCACTCCCCACAGTCTCACAGAAAGGCGGTGTGTGGGCTTGAGCTAGGAGCCCGGAACCTTGGTTCTCTTCCTGGTTCTGTTATGTATCTTCTCTAAGTTGAAATCATCTCACGCTTTCTGAACCTTCTATTTTCTGATCTGTAAAACGGGTCAGGAGTGTTTGTCAGAGGAGCATCAGTTATATTTGTGCCCTCTGAGTGCTCTTTGGCAGACGTTGTTTTTCTAAACCTTGGACCTAGCTTTAGCATTTTATGCAGGTTTGTTGGCACAAGACTGACTAGCAGCAGCAGGGAGGGAGCATCATGTCTGTCTCACTTGGATTCTGCCCTGAGGACTCACAATCTGTTGTCTCTGCAGTACCAAGTGGCTTAGCACTGCCCAACAAAGGAGAGTTAACAGAGCAAGTTAGGCTTCCAGGCCACCCATTACTTATCCTTGATGAAAAGACCAGCAAGTCTGGAACCCTTTCCTCAGGAGGGCAAGTGACTTCCCAAACAGAATGATGATTTGGGAGACCATAAGACTGAGTCACTATTAATTAGACAGTAACCAAGTAACCTGGTTGGAAATTTGATTAGCATCTTCCAGATTTTCCACATTCAGGAAGGGAGTGATCACCAGCAGTTTGAGAGCCTAATTCTGTGTTTGTTACTGCAGTGACTTTGCTTTTTAAATCACTAGGATCGTGCCAGGGAAAAACTTGGAAGTGGCACGAGACTGTGTTCTGCGGCAGGACAGGATGTTCTCATAAAAGTTCTGCCCATTTCCATTTACAACTAACACACACATCTGTACACATTTCCTTATGCAACTATTTCTTGTTTCTCTTCAGGATGTGATCTCACCTGTACACTTCATGTATGCTGCCATCAGAAGGGGTCCCCAAGAAAGTTGTAACCTTGGGTGGGGCAGAACCCTTCAGACAAGGGCTCTTTCTGGGGAGGGACTTAGGATCTCTGTGTTCCAGCACTCTGAGTGCCCCAGTCTTGAAGCAGGGAATCTGGGTGGCTCACTCCAGCATTGACCTCTACAAGATGACCTCTACAGGATGTGTCCTCTGACTGGCAGCATCACCTACAAAATGCCAGTTACTGAGTTCCAGCTCCACTCTGGAACTACTGAAGTGGAAACTCTTGGGGTGTGGTTCAGCAGTCTGTGTTTTAACAAGATTCTGAAATATGTTAAAGTTTGAGAACCACTCCATTATGAAGCTATAACTTTTATTATTTTTTTTTATTGAGGTATAATTGATATATAACATTTCAGGTGTACAACATAATGATTTAAAAAAAATGTTTTTAAGTTTATTTTCAGAGAGACAGAGACAGCATGAGCAGGGGAGGGCAGAGTAAGAGGTGGGGGGAGAGAGAGAATCCCAAGCAGGCTCCACACTGTCAGTGCAGAGCCCCGTGTGGGGCTCGAACTCATGAACCGTGAGATCATGACCTGAGCTGAAATTAAGAGTCGGATGCTTAACTGACTGAGCCACCCAGGTGCCCCCAACATAATGTGATATTTCTTTTTTTTCAAGTTATTAAAAAAATTTTTTTTAATGTTTATTCATTTTTGGAGACAGAGACAGAGTATGAGTGGGGCAGGGGCAGAGAGAGAGGGGCACACAGAATCTGAAGCAGGCTCCAGGCTCTGAGTTGTCAGCACTGAGCCTGACGTGGGGCTCAAACTCACAGACCTCGAGATCATAACCTGAGCTGAAGTCAGACGCTTAACCAAGCCATCTAGGCGCCCCTGATTTGATATTTCTATTAGTATAAAATGATGATCACAATAAGTCTAGTTAATATGCATCACTATACATAGTTATAAGTTTTTTGTGTGTGATGAGAATTTTAAGGATTTACTCTTAGCAACTGTCAAATATGCTATACAGTATTATTAATTTGTACATTACATCCCCATGATTTATTTATACCTGGAAGTGTATCTTTAAACGCCCTTCACCCATCTAGTGCCCCTTCCCCCCACTTCTGGCAATGATCAGTCTGCTTTCTGTATCTGTGAGCTCCAGTTTTTGTTTTCTTTTTTAAATTTTTTTTTTTTCTTTTCAATGTTTTTATTTATTTTTGGGACAGAGAGAGACAGAGCATGAACGGGGGAGGTGCAGAGAGAGAGGGAGACACAGAATCGGAAACAGGCTCCAGGCTCCGAGCCATCAGCCCCGAGCCTGACGCGGGGCTCGAACTCACGGACCGCGAGATCGTGACCTGGCTGAAGTCGGATGCTTAACCGACTGCGCCACCCAGGCGCCCCTTTGTTTTCTTTTTTGATTCCACATACAACTGATACAGTATTTGTCTTTTTCTGACTTATTTCACTTAGCAAATCTCCCTCAAGATGTGTTCATGTTATCTCAAATGTAAGATTTTCCTTACGGCTGAATAATATTCCACTGTGTATTTATACCACATTTTCTTTGTCTCTTCAATCTGTCAGTGGATCTTCAGGTTGTTTCTGTGTCTTGGCAATGAACATGGGGGTGCATGTTTTTTCAAGTGAGTGTTTTCATTTTCTTAAGATAAATACCTGGAAGTGGACTGCTGGATCATATGGTACTCCTATTTTCTTTTTTTTTTTTAAAGTAACCTCTACCCCCAATGAGGGGCTCAAACTCATGACCCCAAGATCAAGAGTCACATGCTCTGGGGCGCCTGGTTGCCTCAGTTGGTTGAACGTCTGACTTTGGCTCAGGTCACAATCTCACGGCTTGTGGGTTCGAGCCCTGCGTTGGGCTTTGTGCTAACAGCTCAGAGCCTGGAGCCTGCTTCGGATTCTGTGTCTTCCTCTCTCTCTGCCCCTCCCCTGCTTGTGCTCTGTCTCTCAAAAATTAATAAACATACAAAAATTTTTTAAAAAAAGAAAGAGTCACATGCTCTACCGACTGAACCAGCCAGCTGCCCCTGGGAATTCTATTTTTAATTTCTTGAGTTGCCTCCATACTGTTTTCCATGGTGGCTGCACCAGTTTCCATTCTCACCAACAGTGTCCACAGGTTCCTTTTTCTCCACATTCTTGCTAACACCTGTTGTTTCTTGTCTTTTTGATAATAGTCATTCTAACTATAACTATGAGATATCTAATGATATCTCATTGTGATATATCACATTGTTTTACAGATGTTGAACCATCCATGCATCCCTGGGGAACGAATCCCACTTGATTGTGATGTATTGTTCTTTTAATGTATTGAATTTAGTTTGCTGATACTTTGTTGAGGATTTTTGTATTATGTTCATTAGGGATATTGGCCTGTAATTTTCTTGTGATGTCCTTGTCTGGTTTTAGTATCAACATAATCCTGACCTTGTAAAATGAGTTTGGAAGTGTTCCTTCCTTTTGTATGTTTTGGAAGAGTTTGAGAAGAGTGGTATTAATTCTTAAATGTTTGGTAGAATTCACCAGTGAAGCTCTGTGGTCCTGGACTTTTGTTTGTTGGAAAGTTTTTGATTACTGATTCAATCTCCTTCCTAGTTACTGGTCCAGTCATATTTTCTACTTCTTCATGATTCATTCTTGGCAGGTTGTATGTTTCTAGGAATTTGTCCATTTAAGTTGTCCAGTTTGTTGGGATATAATTATTTAATATAGTCTCTTATGATCTTTGGTATTTCTGTGGTATCAGTCATAACTTCTTGCATTTCTGATTTTATTAATTTGAGTCCTCTTTTTTTCTTAGCCTAGTTGAAGGCTTGCAATTTTATTATCCTTTTAAAGAACGAGCTTTCAGTTTCATTGATCTTTTCTATTGTCTTTTTAGTCTCTATTTTTTTAGTCTCATTTATTTTCGCTTTGACCTTTGTTATTTCCCTCCTTCTACTAATTTTGGGCTTTTTTTAAAATCTAGTTTCTTGAGGTGTAAAGTTAGATTTTTTTTGAGAGCTCTCTTGATTCTTGATGTAGGTATTTGTCATTATGAACTTCCTTCTCAGAACTGCTTTTGCTGTATTCCATAAGTTTTGGTATGCTAGATTTCCATTTTCATTTGTCTCAAGGTAGTTTTTTATTTTTTATGACCCATTAGTTCAGTAGCATGTTGTTTAATCTCCACATATTTGTTAATTTTATAGTGTTCTTCCTGTAATTGATTTCTAGTTTCATACCATTGTGGTCAGAAAAGATGCTAGATATCACTTCAGTCCTCTTTTATTAATACTTGTTTTATGGCCTAATGTATAATCCATCCTGGAGAATGTTCCATGTGCTCTTGATAATATGTTTTCTCTTGCTTTTGGGTTTAAGTCCATCTGGTCTAAGGTGTTGTTTAAGGCCAATGTTTCCTTATTGATTTTTGAACTGGATGATCTATCCATTATTGAAAGTGGGGTGTTAAAGTCCCCTACTACTATTATATTGCTGTCTATTTCTTCCTTTGGGTTTATTAATATTGTTTTGTATCCTTAGGTGTCCCTATGTTAGGTACATAACTACTTTTCATGTTTTTAAAAAGTAATCTCTAAGCCCAACATGGGGCTTGAACTCAAAACCCTGAGTTCAAGCATACTCCACCGACAGAGTCCACCAGGCACCCCTGTATCATTATGTCATGCCCTTCTAGTCTCTTATTACAGCCTTTGTTTTAAAGTGTTTTTTTGTCTGATGTAAATATAGTTATCCCAGCCTCCTTTTGGTTTCCATTTACATGTAATGTCTTTTTCTGTCCCTTCACTTTCAGTATGCTTGTGTCCTTACATCTGAAGTCAGTCTTTTGTAGGCAACATGAGTCTTTTTTCATTCAGCCATTTTATCTTTTGATTGAAGAACTTAGTTTATTTATATCTAATTACTGACAGGTACATACTTATTGCCATTATTGTTAATTGTTTCCTGGCTATTTGTAAATTCTGTTACTTTTGTCTTTGTGATTTGATGATTTTGTGGTATGCTTAGGTTCCTTTACCTTTTGTGTACCTATTATAGGCTTTTGTTTTGTGGCTACCATGTGGCTTATTTATAACAACTTACAAGAGTCTGTCTTAAGCTGATAACAACTTAAGTTTGAATACATGCTAAAGCTCTATGGTTTTACTCCCCCCCCCACACTTTATATATACATTTTTTCCATTCTATATTTTTGATGTCACATTTTACATCTTTTTTTTTTTTTAAGTTTATTTATTTTTGAGACAGAGAGAGACAGAGCATGAACGGGGGAAGGTCAGAGAGAGAGGGAGACACAGAATCCGAAGCAGGCTCCAGGCTCTGAGCTGTCAGCACAGAGCCAGACGCGGGGCTCGAACTCACGGACCGTGAGATCATGACCTGAGCCGAAGTCGGACGCTTACCGACTGAGCCACCCAGGTGCCCCAACATTTACATCTTTTTATCTTGTATATCCCTTAACTAATTATTGTATTTACAATTTTATTACTTTTGTTTTTTTAACCTTTATACTAGCTTGTGATTAATCTACCACCTTTACATTGTTATTCTAAATTTTACTATATTTACCTTCACCAGTGAGATTTATACTTTTACGTGTTTTCCCATTACTTTCTTTTTGGCTTAAAGAAGTCCTTTAATATTTCTTGGAAGGCTAGTTTAGTGGTGATGAACTCCTTCCTTTGCTTTTGCTTGTCTGGAAAACTCTCTCCTTTACTTCTGAATGACAGCTTTGCTGGGTATTCTTGGAAGTTTTTTTTTTTTACTGCCCTGAGTATGTTGTGCCACACCCCTCTGGCCTGCAAAGTTTCTGCTAAAAAATCTGATACTCTTGGGGGGGGGGGGTCCCTTTTATGTAGCAAGTTGTTTTACTGCTTTTATTCTCTCCTTGTCTTTTAACATTCAACAGCTTGATTATAATGTATCTTAGTGTGAGTCCCTTTAGGTTCTTCTTTGGAATTCTCTGAGCTTCCTCAGTCTGGATATCTGTTTCCTTCTCCAGCCAGGTTAGGGAAGCTTTCAGCCATCATTTCTCCAAATACATTTTGTGTTACTTTCTCTTATAATGTGAATGTTGGTCCACTGGAGATGTTGTCCCATAAGTATCTTAAGCTGTCTTCACTTTTCTCATTCTTTTGCTGCTCTGATTGTGTCATACAGGTCTCCTGTTGAAACCCTCTAATATATTTCTAGTATATTTTCCAGTTCAGTTAGTGTGTTCTTCAGTGCTATGATTTCTATTTGGTACTTTCTTATATCATCTATCTGTTGAAGCTCTGTGTTCACTCTTCTCTCAAGTTTAGTGAGCATCTTTATGACTCTTATTTTGAAGTCTTTATTAGGTAAATCACTTCAATCTCGTTTCCTGAGATTTTATCTTGTTCTTTCATTTGGAACATATTCCTGTTTCTTTATTTTCCTCAACTCTGTGTTGATTTCTATGCATTAGATACCCACCTCTCCCAGTCTTGAAGGAGTGGCCTCGTGCAGGAGATAAACCTGATTGTTCAATACTGCCTTAGTTTTGGTTTTCTCTCAAACCTTTGTGATTGTCCAAGCAGCCTATTTATTTTTAGTGGCTCCTAGTAGTTGGCCATGTGACAGGTCATGTTCTAAAGGGGAGGATCTCAGTCAGCAGCTTTTAACATATGCAGATATACATAATAACCCTGTGGGACTGCAAAAGTTGTCTGTCCCACTGGCCAGCCAAGCCAGGTGGTCTAGAGGTGCCCCCCTGGGCAGCAGTCACAAAAATCAGGGCACCAGACAGGTATACAAGTTCCTTTCCAGGAGATACTGGAGACCTAGAGTGGGGCAGAGGGAAAGCACAGAGACGGTATCCCCTGGCCTCCACCCGAGGCTCAAGCTCCAAAACAAGCAATAGCCTTTTTCACAGAAAGGCAGAGGGAATGTTTCAGTTGGCTGTCTGTGCAGTGCCCTGGGGGTAGCCAGCTGAAGTCTCTTCAGTTCCAACAATCTCATGGGGTGCAGAGGCGCAAGCCCTGCTGACCACCAGAGCTGGCAGGCAGTGGGTCCCCTGGTGGCAGCCACCAAAACCAGGACACCAGACACATGTCTGGGCACTTAACAGTTAATCCCAAGTTCCTCGCTGGGAGAGGAGGGAGAGGATGACAGTGGATGCTTATTACATCCATGTGTGTTTAATTAGAAGCCTGCCCCTCAAGCCGCATGCTATAACTATTTTTAAAGGTTTTCAAAAATGTTAAATAGTAACATGTCAGATGATCCAGCCCTTCTAGTCCTAGGTATTTAACCAAGAGAAAGGAAGGCATACCTCCACAGATACCTATATATGAATGTTTTACACCATTGTATACATCAGCTTTGCTTGTAATAGCCTCAAGCTACAAACAACCCAGTTTCCATCAGTAAGTGAATAAACCATCTATACCATGGAATGCTACTCAGCAGTAAAAAGGAATGAACTGTTGATACATGCAACAACATAGAGGAATGTCAAACTATGGCGAGTGAGAAAGCCAGGCCAAACAAAAAAACCTATATTATCATTCTGTTTTATAAACATCTAGGAAATGTAAAAATAATGACAGAAAACATCAGTGGTTGCTTGGAAATGGGGCTAGAGGGTGAGGGAGGGATGAATTATAAAGGAGCGTGAGGAAATTTGGAGGTGGTGATGGATCAAATTATGTTGAGGTCATGGTGTGTCGAATATACACAGAATTCAAAACTCATTGGCGCCTGAGTGGCTCGGTCAGTTAAGCATCTGACTCTTGATTTCGGCTCAGGTCATGATCTCAGAGTCAAGGGATCAAGATCCATGCTGAGTGTGGATCCTGCTTGGGATGCTCTCCCTCCTTCTCTCCCTCCCCTGCACACATTCTCTCTTCCTCTCTCCAAAAATAAAAAAGAATTCAAAAATTGAAAATTCCTCAAATTGTACACTTGGTCAAGTTGTGTATCAACTTGTATGTCAGTCATACCTCAACAGAGCTGTGGAAAAAGTTAAATGTGATGGTTACCTGGGAAAAGCAGAGGGACAGGTAGGGGAGGAACCCATTTTTAACAATGCTTGTTGGTGGTCATCATACTGTTACATAAACAAAAAACTAAGATGTCCAATTTGGAAGAGAGAATGAGATTTCCGATGCTGTCCGCAGCACCAGCACCTCCTGCAGGTAGCATTTGTGAAGCTGGCCCCCTGCGCCTGGCTTAGCTGAGGGCACGTGGAAGAGACTCTAGCTTGTTCTGCCTCTCTTCTGGGCCCATTGAGCAGTGCCTTACATTTCCTTTCAAAAAACTTGTTATGGCCCAAACTGCAGTTAATGTTTGTCACACCGTGGGTTACATGTCAATTCACAAAAAGCTGAGACTTAGATTGATACTTCCAAACTGGCACATCCTTTAAATGCACATCTAGATATATTTAGCGTGCTTTCCACTCCCTAGATTTATTCCAGTCAAACCCAATTTAGTAGTAAAAACCCAGGAGGAATTCTTTTGAACTTCCTGATTGGCTACATTGTTGCCTCTTTGTCTTTCTGCAGATCTGATTTGTATCCACTGTGATCAACACTCTGAATTAGGACTTTCCAGATCCTGACCCAGGACTGCAGAGTAACCAGATTCCTCACAAGTGAGTGGCTCCAGCACCACTTCTGTCCGTGGAACTGAAAGTGTTCTTATTCACCTGAAATCACTTTAGGTGCCCCTACCCTACCCTGGGTGGGGATGAACACACTTCCCAGTGGGCCCAGACTATAAAGCAGTCAGTGTGAGAAAGTGATGTGTCTGAAATCTCAGGAAACCAATATTTTCCATTTCTTTTGTTACTGGTTTACTCTATGGGCATTATATAATATTAAAGTCTTTTATATCAAATACTCTACTAATTTAAATGTAGATTTTCAAATATTAAACTACATTTTAATTTCAACACGCATCTGAAGCCAGTGGGATTCATCTTGCTGTTGAGAATTGTCTGAGGAAGGTGACGTTCTCATTTAACCACACCCAGGGTCAGGTCAGCCGAAATTGCTCATGAACTTAGACTAATGTATTTTTTTTAATTATGTAACTCATCTAAGTAATCTCTATACCCAACTTGGGGGGTCGAACTCACAACCCTGAGATCAAGAGTTGCATGCTCTTGCTGACTAAGAGCACGCAAGCTAGGGAGGGGCAGAGAGATGGGGACAGAGGATCCAAAGCAGACTCTGCTTTAATAGCAGTGACCCTGATGTGGGGCCCAAACTCTCGGACTGTGAGATCATGACCCCTGCTGAAGTCGGGCGCTTAACTGAGACACCCAGGTGGCCCGAGACTATTGTATTTTTGAGATCATGGCCTTCAAAGTGCCTTGGGTTATTCCCATGGAGACACCACAGCACAAGTTACTATTTAGCTATTTTGTTTTTTAAATAACGAAGGGCTAAGGTGACCAAATGTCCTGGCTTTTCTGGAACTCATTCTGAATTCAGTATCTTTTTAGTTCATAAAGGCAGTTCCTTTAATATATTACCTAATGTGATCATTTTTATACCTTTATAAGATTGCTATGTCTAGAACTAGGTTTAGGAAGATAATAGCAATCATAGCAGCATAAGTAGGCAAGAAGTGTATGAAAGAACATGGCTACAGGAGTGATCAGAATTTCTCGTTTCTTCCTAATTACCAAGGAACACCACTCCCTTCAGTTCGAGCAAGGCCCTGCAGGATTGCTGTTCAGGAACCAGTTGGGCATGTTTCTGAGTTTAGACTATTTCTAAAATAGAATGACTATTTCCATTTAGTGCCTCTTTTTTTTTTTTTTTTTTTTTTTAATAGAATCACCAGAGAGCTGAGTTTTAACCTTGATTTTAGGCTACTTTTCCTGTTAATCAATAGGAAATGATTTGTCTACATCCTTGAAAGAATGGAGTCTATTATAGAAAATGACCACTTCTAATCCTTTCACCTTCCCATTCCACAAAACTATAGAAGGCCATGATGAATCAAGAATCGATAGCATTTAAAGTACTGACAGATACCTGTGTTTTGCAGGAAGGACACTGATTTTGGATTCCTTGGTGGAGGAACACAAAACCCTCTGGTCTTGCTGCCAACGATGCAAGTGTGATTGCTGGCATCTTCATGGGCTCCAGAGGTCACAGCACGCTCCCACGGACTCTCATGGCCCCTCGGATGATTTCTGAGGGAGACATAGGAGGCATCGCTCAAATTACCTCCTCTCTCTTCCTGGGCAGAGGCAGTGTGGCCTCCAACCGGCACCTCCTCCAAGCTCGTGGCATCACCTGCATCGTTAATGCTACCATTGAGATCCCCAATTTCAACTGGCCCCAATTTGAATATGTTAAAGTGCCTCTGGCTGACATGCCCCATGCCCCCATTGGACTGTACTTTGACACTGTGGCCGACAAGATCCACAGTGTGAGCAGGAAGCATGGGGCCACGTTGGTGCACTGTGCCGCGGGGGTGAGCCGCTCGGCCACTCTCTGCATCGCTTACCTGATGAAATTCCACAGTGTGTGCCTGCTGGAGGCGTACAACTGGGTGAAAGCCCGTAGGCCTGTCATCAGGCCCAACGTAGGTTTCTGGAGGCAGTTGATAGACTACGAGCGCCAGCTCTTTGGGAAGTCGACAGTTAAAATGGTACAGACACCTTATGGCATAGTTCCAGACGTTTATGAGAAAGAGTCCCGACACCTGATGCCTTACTGGGGGATATAATGCCACCAAAGCCTGCATCAGCAGCCCCTTGAGCAGTACCAGCATCTGCTACACACCGTCTGTTCCCCTCTTCACCTTTCTTTTCAAATGGTTGACTCCTGGCTCTCCCTGAAGTGTTTTTTACACTGGGTGTTCAGGTTTATTTTAAAAGATGGGGGGTGGGGGGGAGGAACATAAGGGGAATGCATACATTGCTAGTAACATTTTTAAAACTAACATTTTGGAATAGTGTTTATGAAAATCTTTAACTGGCTTTTAATCATTTTTAACAATTTGAACAGTTTAATAAACTGGTTCTGCTATATTCTGAATCCCATGCCTTTAGGCATCATGGCAGGTGCCAGAGGAGCTCAGTGCAAAAATCACTTTGGGTCCTGATTAACCCTTTAGAGACAAGCTTTGCCCAAGGCTGCTGACCACACAAATGCTTAGGGAAGATTGATACCAGCTTCAGTCTCTACTGGATTAGCCCTACTCTTTCCTTTCCTATTTAGTGACTCTGTAAGTTAAAAAACAAAAACAAAAAAAAAACCTTTGTTATCTAGTTGTTAAGTAATTATAATGAAATCTGCTGCAAACACCCTCTTGGAATCATTGTGCCCCAGGACTACATTAGCATTATTTTTAATAAATATATCTGCATAACCTATTAGAATTTTTACTAAGAACTCCAGGGTGTGTGTATGTGTGTGTTGATGCTGGAAGAAAGATGCTCTCCAGTAACTGCATTAAAATCCGGCTCCGGTGACAACTATGCCACTTAAAATAGACCTCTCGGCTGAACTGTGTCAACGTTTCACATCCTTGCAGATGGGCAGACGTTAATATCAGTCACAGTGCTAAAGCTGTGGAAAACAGCACAGAGTGTCCACTCTGATAAAAGATACAGTTTTCGGATGTCTTTGGCAACTGGAGTGCACCAAAGCAGTGAGTCCTCCATCAAAGAAATTGTTTTTTAACAAAAGCTATGCCTTTGCTCCACATAAAATGTCCTAAACCAAACCTCCATAGAAGTGACCATCAAACAACAATGACTTCTTTTGTTGAAACTTGGAACCATGTCATCCGGTTCACTGCTCCTAATAAATATGACAGCATAACTCATCAGGGACTTGGGAGAAGTGTAATTAGTTCTTCCCTATTCCACACTCCTCACAAACTATTGGGAACCATCAGATTGCCCCTGCTCACAGTGCTGCTTTATCTTTCTTCATTTGCCACGTAGGTTGTAGCTTGCTTCTCTGTGGAATAATTTTCTAGGCTTTTGGCCCGTCTTGACAAGAAGCCATAAATATGCCGGTTATATATTTTCTAGATTTTTATCTGGTCCGTGGCAGTGGTTTCATCCAAATTCTACCTTGTTTCTTCCCAGTCATTCACTTTTATAAACATGTACTACAGTCTAGGAAAGTTAAAATGAGGTTAGTAGTTTGTGTGGGAAATCAGAGGAACCCATAAATGAATGCTGCATCAATTAGCACATGATCGAAAAGCAGTCAAAAGAACAAAGCAATTCGTGGCTGTGGAGGCTATGGCTTCTCTAGTATGAAGGCAAACTGTAAGTCCTGTAGTCTTTGGATAAGAGTCCAAAAATAACCACTGTACTACAGTAAGAGAACACTGGGTGACAGATGTTCTTGGTAGGAAAATTTCCGGCAGAAATCCCGGCCAACACCACTACTGGGATGTAACTAAGCATTCTTAGTACTTAAGAAGCCTAACACCTTTCTAATCTAAATGTCAGAGTTTATTAGCTGGTCACAAAAGGAAGGCGTGTGACCTAGAAGGTGTTAGGGGAATTTCTGTGGTGATCCCCAGTGCAGGGCAAGCATTTCAAGTTTCTATAATGTAGAGGCCCTATAATCTTACCAAAGCTTAGGATCACACAAGTTATCAAAAGGCAAGTAGAAGGCATCTTTAAACAAGACATAGGTACATGCATACAAAATATTCAAGTAATTTAGAATATGCAACCTATTTAGAGTGTTAACTAGTAGTCACAGGACAAATAAGGCACGGATAATATACCCTGTGCCGCCTCTACATTGAGCACGTCCAGACAAAAATTAAGTTACACACTAAGCCATAAAACGTCTAAAAGCAAAACACAATACCAAAAGAGAAAAGCGCTTATTCACCGCCACTCAGGCAGCGGGGCGGGAGCTGTCGGCACCTCACACAGTACCGAAAGAAGTAACCTTGGTTACTGTTTCCAAGGACACTGGACTCGGCGCGTCAGAGCCGAGATGTAGACGAGCGCAGTGTTGAGTCGTCTGAATAAACTTGCACACGTAAAGAAAGTGCAAGGGTATGGTTCCACACTCTGGAAATCCTTACTGGTGGTATGTGAGTGAACATTTCCACTACTAAACAGTATTTTTCATAGCAAAGCCTTTTGGCGTCTGCTGTATATGCCTCTAGCGCCTCCCATGGAGTGACCAGACCTACCGTACCTGGTGAGGCCGGCAGTGATTATCCTTGCGCTCTGCAACCTCTCTAGGAATGGAACCATTCTGGTTAGCAGGTGAGCACACGTTAAAAATGTCATTGACACAGGCCATTGCGACAGAATAGCAGCCCATATGGCATTTCCAGAAACTGTCTCAGCGCTGTGAATCCTGTCAAACTGGGAGACATTCTTAACTGCAAACAAAGGCAGATTCGGTCATCCTGCTCTACCATGGAATGTACCAGACGGGTCAGGGGCCCACTTCAGTCCTGGCGCCGTGATGAAACTCTAGGTGCTGCTCAGGCTGAAGTGGAGACAGAGGCCTCAGGGAAGCCTGAGGACCCAGCCTGATGCTGTGGGTACTAAGTCAGGTAGCCCTGTGGAGGACAAAGGCCCTGAGGGTAATAACTCAGGCTGTGTCAGTCACCCAGCTGGAAGGGAATCTGGAGAAAATGAGAAGCAGATTTATCTCGTCAACACTTCCCTGTGCATTCTGGGGCCCAGCAAGGTAAAGCAGAAGCCTCATCAACAGCTGTTTAACAAAAACGTCCTATACCTTCCTTGGAGAAGACACCACTAAGGGAATAGAACAGGATCCCCTCAAGTTTAGTGCCAGGAAGGGAAAACCACCTACTTAATTATGTAAAACGGCAATTTTATACCCAAAACGACCTTGTTCAGTTCACAAATAAAAACTGACTCGAGGTCAGAGAGCCTAAGTCACACAACTTGTGAAACACAAGAGTCAAAATCTCTTTGTAAAGCACAGAATTTACAAGTCAGAGACGTGTATGTCCTAGGTTGGCCTGTTCTTCCCAGGGCTTCACAGCTTCACAGTCCTTAGCCACTTCGCTTTTTTTTTTCTTTCTTTCTGATTTTATGCATTCAGTTCTAAGCGGCAAACTCCCTACACCAGATAGCAAGCATGAGCCTTTTCCTTCCAGAATTCCATGCAGTTTTTGAACACTTTGCTTCCACTGTTTCTAAGTCATGTACCTCAACCATAAATATACATACATCTGTTTGCCTCAGTAGGCCAGGAACTCCACCTTCCAACTGTGAATGAATTTTCAGGTCTCTCACATAATACTGCGAAGTCAGGCAGTACTGGTTCCCTATGCAGTCAGTCATTTCTGGACATTTGGACAAAGGCCACTGCCAAGAGGTTTCATCCAGCTGCCTTTCCAAAACTTGTCTGCAAAAAATACCACGTTCACAGTCTTTGAGGTAAAAGAAAGTTTTCAGTGAAGGCTCCGAAAGGGGAAGGGTGTTTATTCATCCTGATACACAAAGATTTGGGCCTCTGTCAAAATGAACATTCAATCCATTGCAAAGTGCCCAGGCGTGTTTTGAGAAAATGCCTTCTTGAACGCTGATAGTTTGAGAAATGAACAAAAGAAGAACTGGTTCAGCTGTGACCGCAAAGTCGGTAAATCTGCCCTCACCCACTTCCATCGTCTGATGGAGATGAGCAGAAGTTTTTCGATAAAAAGAACATCAGTTTAGTCACAATGTCCCCTTTTTATTCATTTCAGATATCAACAAGCTACATGTGGGTAAATGCATTCTACTTCACAGGACAGCAGGGTTCTAGATAGAAGCGAGCACTGGCTCAAAACGTTCTTGCCAATTCCAATCCTATTACAATTTATTTTTCTTCAAACGTCAAAATGTCAATTCTTCACAGTTTCAATATACGGCAGCAGCAAATGATTCCTTAAAGAAAACCGTGCCATATTTTAAAACATCTTAGCAAAACTAGAGAGAAGTTAGCAAACTTCTGGTGCCACATGCAGTTTGGGCAGGGCAATTTTACCTCAAATCCCTAAGACTTGCGGTGGGACCTAGGGGACAAATGTCTGCAGGAACGACTGGGAGCTCGCAGCTTCTTTCTCGCCCCTGACCGTGCAGGGAACTCCTCCTATAGCTTCGTGGAAGCGAACTGCGCAGTCCTGCATTCTCTTCATTGGTCCCTGTCTCCTCCTGGGGTATGATGGGAAAACAGACCCAGTAGGTACTTCAAAGAGGTACTTTTCAGAGCAAATCAGGCAGGATGAGGCCGGGAGGTTTTGGTTCAACACAGTTGATCCAGAAGTTGGCACAGCTGGCGTGATACTGGTGTCCTCCATATGCCAGCTTGAAGCTGTCCGTTTCGGAGTTGAATGCCTGCCAAAAATAAACAGATATGTGGGGCGAGTCAGGCTGCTTCTGCACCTAAGAGCTGGTCGGCACCCTGCACGCATCCCTCGCCAGGTCACAGAGGCTGAGGCCACACTGGCACACACACAAAAGCTGAGCAGGTGGCTACAGGGGTTCAAGTGAGAAAGTTTTTTGCTGCTAATTAAAGGCATAAAAAAATCTTTACCATTAAACCCAGTTTCAGCAAAAGAAGGCCAAATGGTTCATAGCAAAGGCAGACCGAGGCTACGGGGGGTTGTGTGTGGGGGTGTTCATGTTACGGGGAACTAAAATAGCTGTGGAGGATTTTTATCCCTCGTTGTGCCGAAGGGAGCCCTGCCCTCAGGCTGGCACTGAATGATACGTACAGTCCCTTCCATTTCTGGGGCTGATTACAGTCCTCTCATGGAAAAAACAAAAGATTAAAAACTCTCAGGATCGAATGCCACTGGGACCTGATAACGGAATCAACGTAATTAAAAAGTCCAAATAGGTATAGGATTTGTAAAAATAAAGACATTGAACAGGTCAGAATTACTTCCAGATGACTAATGCTTACAGGTAAGTCACAGCCAGCCAGTCCTCACCTCAGTTCCCTGGAGGGTGTCCTAAAGCACTACAAGTAAACAAGTAACACAGAACTCTGAACCCCAATTTGTTTTTGATCACTGCCAAATCGTGACGCTCTCTGATCTCGCTCCACGTCACAACTTCCAGTCTTCCAGAAGTTGCTCATTCTGTTACCTTGTTCATCACAGAGGGAAAAATGACTTGTAACACCAGAAGCCAATTACAAGAGCTACGAACATGCAAACAAGACAAGTGGACCCACGCAGACACACTAGCTGGTCAAATCAAACAGACTATGGGAACAGACAGTAAAGGGAGGATTCATGGTCACAACAGTTCAGGATGGCAGTGGAATCATCTGATTGGCTTTCCACACTCAAAATTAAGATGGAGATGCTAAGATCGTGTATAACTGGTTCATACTTTTTTGGGATGTTCTTCTGCAGGCTTCTCTTCTTTCTGAAATAACGTTGAAACCATAAGGTCAACAAAATTCCCAGGACAGGGCCTCCTGCCCCCAAACAAAGCCTTACAGGCTTCACCTCTCTCTACCACCCCACTGTGCACAGGGCGCGGGCACAGTGCAGACAGCATTCTGTTAGAGAGGGAGGAACTACCTCCATTCACTCAATGGCTTCCCCTACTGCCCTTTTGTAAGAGTACATGTACTTCCATGTCAGACTTCAGGGCTTTATAAAAATCCCCACCTGTGGTCGTAGACCTTGCAGTGAAGTGGGCTGGATGGGGTCATCCCCAGGGGTCATGTCAGGGAAGCACTGTGCCATCTGCAGGGGGAAGGTGTGTCACTCACCCGGCTTCTGGAGTCCACATTTAAAAGGCACACCCCACAGGCAAGTTCCTGAGCATTTTTAATCCCAGGCCGTAGCATACAAGAGGAAAAATCCAGTGAATTCTCATCGGGCTAGGAGAACAAGACAAACAAGTAAGGACTCGGCAATTCCAAATGCTGCTGGTTCCACTCCCTGATCACTCATCCCCAGTAGGTCCAGCAGCAAGTGAAGTAACTTCTAATACCATCGATACAATTGTTCAATTTCCCAAACATTTACTGAGAGTTGCTGTGTTCTAGGTGCTCGGGACACTAGCATGAGCAAAACCCGGTACCCGTCCTCTGAGAACTCACAGTCGAGGGTGGGGACAGGCGGGTAGCAGGCAGCACAGGGCCACAAGGACTACCCCAGAGCACATGGGCTGGGCGGCACTTACTCCAACCCGAGGGGAAAAGAGCTGGATGACAGAGAAAGCTTCCTGGCACTTACAAACATCCTGAGTCTTGACAGGTAGATGCTAGGTGAGGGGACAGGGAAGGGCGAGGTAAGGGAGGGGACGGTATTTATTCTGTGTAGAACAAGCAACACAGGCAAGGGCAAGGCCTCTAAGCAGAAGATAGAGTGTGGGAAGAACACTCATAAGCGTGTGGGAGCCGTGCTTATGAAAGGAGGGAGGAGATGGAACTCCAGCATGAAGGTCTTGGAAGGACTAAAAGAGACTGTATCTTGGGAAGCCATTAAGGGTTCTGACTGGACCAGGACAGGATCAGGATTGTGTTATGGACAGATCCCTCTGGGTGAGGTGTGGGCAATGAACTGTGGATGGCAATCCTCAAGGCATGCACCTCAGTTACAACGCCACTGTAAGGGGTCCGGGAGACAGTGAGGAAAGTTAGAACTAGGGAAGTAATGGCGGGGGCCGGCCACCTGAAGAAGCCCGGGTCATGTGTGGGATGTGCAAGGAGGGGTGAGGCTTAGGCAGCTGGGAGGGCTCGGCATAGTAGGCATGCGAAAGGAGACCCACATTTGGGGCTGAGGGCTGGGAGGAGTTCGGTTTGGTCTAAGCAGAGTTGGAGTTGTGTGGGGGCAGCCAAGTTCCGACATCAGAGAAGCAGGAAGACAGATACATGGGCTTACTGCTCAAGGATGGAAGAATGAGGCATTATCAGCTAGAGAGTACATACACATACAGCTATTATCAGTGAAGCCCTTACTTGCCAGGCACCACGCTAAGCTCTTCAGGTGCATTATCTAATTTCTTCCTTACAACAAATCTGTGGAATATGGGGTAAGAGGGCAGGCCCCAACTTTGGAAAGCTATCAATTTTTTTTTTAATTTTTAAAAGTTTTATTTATTTAAGTAATCTCTACGCCCACTGTGGGGCTCGAACTCACAGCCCCGAGATCAAGAGTCACACGCTCTACCAATGGAGCCAGCCAGGCACCTGTGGAAAGCTGTTCATTTCTTAAAAGTTAAAATACGTATCTACTATATGAACTTATATGCAATTCCACTCCTTGGTATTTATCCAAGAGAAACGAAAACATGTTAACAAAAGTTTGCACAAAAAGTGCTCATGGTAGCTCTATTCACATAAGCCAAACTGGAAATAGCACCTATCTATAAATAAGAAAGTGGGTTAAAAACTCATGGTATATTAGTACAATGGAATATTACTCACTGATAAAAGGAACCAAATTGATACATGCAACAATGTAGATGAATTCCCCCCCACCCCTTCTTAAGTAAGTGCCATGCCCAACGTGGGTTTCTGAACTCACGCCCTTAAGATCAAGAGTCACATGCTCGGGGCGCCTGGGTGGCGCAGTCGGTTAGGCGTCCGACTTCAGCCAGGTCACGATCTCGCGGTCCGTGAGTTCGAGCCCCGCGTCGGGCTCTGGGCGGATGGCTCAGAGCCTGGAGCCTGTTTCCGATTCTGTGTCTCCCTCTCTCTCTGCCCCTCCCCCGTTCATGCTCTGTCTCTCTCTGTCCCAAAAATAAATAAACGTTGAAAAAAAAAATTAAAAAAAAAAAAAAAAAGAGTCACATGCTCTACCAACTGAGCTGGCCAGGGGCGCCTTTTTTTTTTTTTTAATGAATTTTTTTCTTTTTAGATGAATTTTTAAAACATGTGAAGAAGCCAGACAGAAAAGCACATATATATTAATTTTATATAAAGTTCTAGAACAGGCAACTCTCTGATGACAGAAGTCTACGGAAAATGGTGGTTATTTCTGGAATCAGATCAGGACAAGAGGGAACTTTAGGAGGTGATGAAAATACTCCATACATTGCTGGGGGTGTGGGCTTACATGGCTAAATGCATTTGTCAAAACTGATCCAACTATATATTTAAGATCTATGCATTTCACTGTAAGTTATCCCTCAATTACGAAAAGCACTTGAATTACAAAACAAAAACAAAAAAAGGAAAAAAAAAGTTCCAGAAGAGCTGTATATATTTTTTCAAGATTTTCTTTTTAAGTAATCTCTCTACACTCAACACGGGGCTCAAGGAACTCACAACCCCGAGTTCAAGAATTGCATGTTCCACCAACAGAGCCAGCCAGGCGCCCCAGAAGAGTTACATTCTTAGTGTACTAAGTTTTAGATATACCGAAACCAATTTGTTTTGCTTATATATGCCCTAGAGCAGAGGCTTCTCACACTTGGCACCATTGACATTCTAAACTGGATAATTCCTTGTTGTGGGGCCTGTCCTCTGCACTGTAGGATGTTTAGCAAGACCTGTGGACAATTTGGGGGCAAAATCATCCCCTTCTTCCACTTTCCAAAAAAAAAAAAAAAAAAAATGACTTTCCAAAGAGAAAGAAACGTGCACACATACAAATACACACACACACACACACACACACACACACACACACACACACACACGTGCGTACATGAGCTTATTATAAATTCTTATTGATATAAAGACTGAGTAGCACATAATTTACAAATAATAAATATACAATTATCTTTACTGAAAATTCCATATAATCCTTTGATTCTCACAATGCTTTCTCTGAAAATGTCTGCCCAATCCTGGGATCCACAGTCAGCCTGTGCTTGCTCTCATCAGAGTGTGGATGCTGTAAGGGCAGGCTGGTGTTTCTCAGTGAAGGGCTAAGACTGAAATGAGGCAGCACATTTCAGAATGTCCCCCCTCTGTCAAATACGTGAGTGACTATGTTGAATTGGGTAACTGTTCTCAAACGCTGGAGAACATTCCCTCAGCTTTGTGATGTATTCACAATACAATGGCTATAGACACAGTATACTTTGATGTCTGATCTGCATTATTAACATCTGCTCGATAACCTTCATAAGTCTAGACAATCAACAGTACAACAAATTAAGCACTGATCTGTAGCAGTTGTGGATTTCCATGGTATAAAAATACTCCCACCACGGCTGATGTCAAAGCACCAATGTGAGGTCACTGAACCTGGCACTGGGAAGGGATGCTGACCAGGGTGACCAACTTCCTAGTTTGCTCAAGACCGTCCCAGTTTCAGCTCTGAGAAAATCCCTCCGCTCTAAGCAAACTGGCATCAGGGGTCGTCCAAGGACAGACACAAAGAACTGCTAAGGACTAAGCAGGTAGAAAGGAAGTGAGGATGGGAGTCTGTAGGAACCAAGTAAAAGGATCAAACAACTGTCCTATCTTGAGGACCTGAAACAAAAGCAGCGTAAGCCAAGCATAAGCAAGTTAGAGGGTTACCAATCTGGGTTCAGAACAGGTCTGAATTAAGAGGGCACAGGTACTGCGGTGTGATGTGATCACGTGAGTGGGTGGCGGAAGTGCCATGGAGACAAGGGTCCCGGAGTCCAGGGGTCAAGGATCCGGGAGCCCGGCATGTTGGCTGGTTTGTCCTAAAGGATACTGATGTGACCCAGGATGATGGCAAATTCCTGCCAAAATAATGGCCACATTTTCTATAATTAGTTGAGGCTGAACCACTGAGGAGTTATTATTTTGTATTTGAAAAATTGTATTATTTTTTCCCTAGGAGAAAAAAATGGGATTCTCCCTATAAAAGTGTATAGATTATATATGATGTTTGACCGTCCCTTTCTAATTTGAAATAATAAACCATGCATTAGGTCCACAAACCTTTTTTTTTTTTTAAGAAACAGATGATATTGTTTACTTGTTTGTTTGTTTGTTTAGAAAGGGGGTGGGAATCTTAAGCAGGCTCCATGCTCAGTGTGGAGCCCCACTTGGGGCTCGAACCCACGACCCTGGGATCATGACCTGAGCTAAAATCAAGAGCTGGATGTTCAAAAGACTGAGCCACCCTGGTGCCCCACCCCCCCACAAACCTTTCTTAAACTAACTTGAGCTGCATTCAGATCACACCTAGGGAAGGAAGGACAGACAGTTCTCAAAGAAAGAAGAGGCAGATGTTTCAACTATGTGCATGAGGACTCTGACCTTGAAGTGAATCTACATGGTCTTAACCAATCCAGATGATAATCCAACCCCCCCCCCCCCACACACACACACTTTTTCCCCTTTTTTCTTCTCTAGTGCAATCATGACCAAGTCTGGTCAACCCTAGAGGCAGCTGGTGCTATTATTTGTTTGCTGTCCCATTCTGTCACCTTTAAATGGTTAACAGTTTCATTGTCTTACCTGCCTTCCTCAGTTGCTGTTGGGACCTTCAGAGATATATAAAAAGTGCTCTGAGGGACACCTGGGTGGCTCAGTCAGTTAAGCGTCTGACTTTGGCTCAGGTCATGATCTCGCGGTTTGTGAGTTCGAGCCCTGTGTCGGGCTCTGTGCTGACAGCTCAGAGCCTGGGCCTGTTCGGATTCTGTGTCTCCATCTCTCTCTGCCCCTCCCCTGCTTGCTCGTGCTCGCTCTCACTCTCGCTCTTTCTCAAAAATAAACATTAAAAAAAAAAGTGCTCTGAAATGCCCTAAATGATAAAAATTACTCACTTTGACAAAATCTAAAAAGCTTTTTTAAGAGGTTAAAAACATAGCAGCACTTCCATAAGCCTACGTTATAGATATTTATCATGTTACTGAATAAGGACTATTTGAGAAATAACTAGAATCTAGGAAAACTCTGAATCTTGAAATCAATCCAATACCAGCCCTTTAGGTATCTGTTTGACCAAAGGCATAAGGAAAACGAATGAAAAGGTCATTTTGTAATCTCCCGTAAAAATCATAAGACTCTGCATAAACTATCCTGTGGTCAAATTAATCTTTGAAATGATAAAAATTAACCTTTATAAATACACTGCCATAACCCGGGGGGAGGGGGGGAAGCAGGGGGTTGGGGGAGGTTGCCGTAGTACACAGTAACAAAGTGACACCAATTCTTGGCCATAATTCTTTAAGAAGGTACGCCCTCTACAGGCCATTTTAAATTGAACATCATCTACATCAGTTAGCAAGTGTTTCACGCATTTAGTAAAGATTTCTAAAAGTAGTTCTATTACAAATGACCTGCATACACTGAGTCCCAGAGTCAGACTGGGATACATAATCCTGAATCTTTAGCCAATAATAAGCTGCTAAAATGGTGTCCAAGAAAATCATTATTGAAGAAGAAGAATTTGGTAGTAATTAGTGTTCTTTACAAACATCCTCATTATAATTCTTCTGGACAAATGGGGCCTTTCCGATCCCCTTAAATTGTGCAGAGCTGCATAATTTGTACATGTGAGTCACATGTGGCACTTCTGGGAGGAAGCCTTTAAAACGGATGTGCTCTTTGTCATGTTCCCTTGACCCTCTCACAGGGATCAGCTATGATCCACGTGGTAGAGGCTTTGTCAGCTAGGTCCCTGAGTGAAGGACCCGTCCACAGAGACCCCTCCAATTTGAGATGGACATGTAGCAGGAGCAATACAGCTCTACTGTGTTACATCACTAAAACGGGTTGGGGGAGTTGTTACTGCAGCATAAACCAGCCTAATCTGATACAAAAAAACTATCTGGACACAGGTTCCACAAGCAATTCTAGACTTTTGGTTTGGGTTACAATGTAACCATCTGGATTCTTAGTTGCAATGTTTTGTCTAATTTTTCCTATAGCTGCTATAACAAAGTAGCAAAAATTTAGCTGCTTAAAACAACACATTCTCTTAGAGTTCTGCAGGTCAGAATTCTAAAATGGGCTGGAAATACAGTGTACTTTCTGGAAATTCTATGGGAGAATCTGTTTCTTTACCTTGTCTAGCTTCTAGAGACCACCTGTACATTCCTTGAATCAAGGTCCCACCTTCCATCTTCAAAGCCAATAGCGCAGAATGTGCCAGTCTTTCTCTTTGCTCTGTCATATCTCTATTTCTCATGCTCACTCTCCTACCTTCCTCTTTGTGAGACACTGGGCCCACCCAGATAATCCAGGATAAATCCCCTATCAAAAGACCCTTAATTTCATCACATCTGTAAAGTCCCTTCTACCTAAGGTAACAAATTCAGGTTCCAGGGATTAGGATATGGTTATCTTTGGCAAGGGAGGGGCACATTATTCCATCTACCATATCACCTTCTGTCAACGAGGGCAGCCATGCAGAAACACAATGAAGATTCTGTCTCGGGGTGCCTGGGTGGCTCTGTTGGTTAAGCATCCAACTCTGGATTTCAGCTCAGGTCATGCTCTCATGGTTCATGGGTTCAAGCCCTGTATCGAGCTCTGTGCTGGTGGTGCAGAGCCTGCTTGGGATTTTTTCTCTCCCCCTGCCCCTCCCCTGCAAACACACCCTCTCTCTAAGTAAAGAAACTTAAAAAAAAAAAAAAAAAGATTCTGTCTCTAAAACATTGTGTGGCACTGGCAAGATGACAAAAATGTTATCATTACTAAAAATAAACTGATCTCCTAAAATGCCACAGCAACACGAAGTATATACTCTGAAACTCACTGCTTATTTCACGTTGAAAAGAAGTACAGGGGGGCCTGGGTGACTGAGTAGGTTAAGTGTCTGATTCTTGGGTTTTGGCTCAGGTCACGATCTCATGGTTCGGGAGTTCGAGCCCCATGTCAAGCTCTGGGCTGCTGGCGTGGAGCCTGTTTGGGATTCTCCCTCTCCCTCCCTCTCTGCCCCTCGCCCAATTGTGAGTGCTCTCTCTCTCTCAAAATAAATAAATAAAAACAAAAAACAAAAAAGAAAGGAAATAAAGGATTATATTATACTGAGGATAACAGTGACATCAAAGCCTGTGTGATTTTCAGTCAACTAGAGGTCAGGAGAATAAGATCGCAGTCTCTTTTTGGAGATTTTATATGGCAAAAGTGGATCAGTTTTGTTTTCCAGGGATGAATCTCTCTTTGTTCCAAACCTACTGAACTTCAACCCTTAGGCAACAATTCACTCATCTCCCTGAAACTGGTGATTCCCACCTCCCGAGAAACAACCAGTACCTTCAGTCTGTGCCCAGAGGAGATGTACTTGTACCACAAGGGGGGGTTTTGGTCCACAATGACATGCGTGCTGCAGGGAAAGGGAAGCAGGAAACTTTGCACTGTAACTTCTAGCTTCAATAAATATCAAGGAGCCACAGTTTGGAGTTTAGGATTGTGTACTTTGCTTTCCTTAGCCCAAGCATTACTACTGTGATGTAGCACTAATATTCTAGGACTTTTTCACCGAAGAGAGGCAATGCGGTCACTTTTTGATGGGAACAGTTTCATGATGTCTTCATGGAGGAAAAGCATCCTCGAAGCTGGCACTGACACAATAGGAAAAATGGACTTTTAAAACTACGATACACATTCAAATCCCTGCTCTGTCAGTTTCGGGCAAGTTTCATCTCTGAGCCCCAATTTCTTCACCCGTAAAAATGGGGATTATACTACTGACCTTACAGGATTGTTACCAGGATTAAATGAGAATGAATGTCAAGAATATGGCACAATGCCCGGCAGGATCCAGGTGCAAATAAACTATTATATTACTGGAATCAAAGAGCCTGGCACTGGCAATTTGGTTCATTAAGGAACTTTAAATTCTACCTAAAACGAAGCAGTGATATAAAGAGTTAAAAGCTTCCACCACAACATCAGCCACACCCCTCTCTAGTGACTTCTCTGCTCCCAGAGTCCCTGGGGCTTGCACAGTTTTGCTGCAACTAAGTGAACTCCACACATGTTGGTTTGTGTCATTTACATTCACACATCTATCTATTTTTAGGGTAAAAGCTTCTTTGTGACAAGACTTAGACTTCCTCTGGAGACTATATGCTATTCTTCAAGCAGCAGGCAATTCAAGTAAGTTTTATAGACCAAAGACCTATCAGTTATCAAGAGAAAATGACACGGTATAATTAGGAATAATATCTGAGCAGAGAATGGTTGTTCTTCTGTCACAGCTAATTCGGTGAAGAAAGGCACTTATAACTGGAAAAGCATGGGTAAATACAACAATGAATACTCAGCGGTGTTCATATACAATTTGAATGCATTCCTGTGTTGTGTAGTTGCAGACTAATTAATCTCTATACTGTAATCCAGTGTCTAAAAAAATGTCAGGTAAAATCACTCACTAGACCCTGAGCTAGATATGAAAGTTCCTTAAGGGGAGTTTGAATGAGAGGGCATGAATGCCTGGCAACTCTTCCCATTTACCTCACGTTCTGACACACTGAGGGATTAAAATCACCATATGTGAACAGAGCAACACTTCCCAGGTTAGATGGGTAACCAGACCCAACAGGCTTTCTCCAAGATCACAAAAGCAAATTCTATGTTTGTTTGTTTGTTTTTTTAAGATTTTATCTTTAAGTAACCTCTACACTCCATGCGGGGCTCAAAGTTACGACCCGAGATTGAGTTGCAGGCTCTAACGACTGAGCCAGCCAGGTGCCCCTCTATGGTTTCTTTAAAAAGGTCTGAACAAAACTAACCCTTGGTATAAAAAATCAGAATAGGGATCACCTCAGAGTGGAATGATGACGAAGAAGGAGCACAAGGAAACCTGGAATGATGGGATATCCTCTAACTTGTATAGGGGCATTGGTTACTGTTGGTTATTATTTGGGATGTGCACTGAATGATTTAAGTAACAAAACTTACTGAATGATACAACTGAGCTTTTTGCATTTTCCTACAGGAAGGAAGGCAGGAAGGAAGGCCTGGAAGGGCAGAGTGCAGAAGGCAAGCCTTTCTCATGAGCAGCGGTGGCACTGTGCGGAGCTTGGATGTCTAAGAAGTTGTACAAGGATGAAACTAGCTTCCACCTCACCCAGTGGCAGCAGCTACCTCAAGAAGGAAACACAAGATAGCAAGCAACTCAAGCCAGGATTCTCCTCAATTATCCTTTGCCCCAAACTGAAAAGGATTAATACATAATGAGCTTGGTTAGTGCACTGGGTCTTTTGTGATAATTTTTCTTCAAAGAGCTCATGGCAAAGAAAGAAGCTTTGCTATCGTGGCCATTTTTTTTTCTACCAGCGCTAGAAGAGAAGAGATGGGTGGCTGATTTGAGGGTCTGTATAGAAATCTAGTTTTCAAAGCATTGTACAATGAAAAAAATTAAAAGCTTTAATTATAAAAGAAAGAAAGAAAGAAAGAAAGAAAGAAAGAAAGAAAGAAAGAAAGAAAGAAAGAAAGAAAGAAAGAATCTTAAAATCTAAATGGAAAAGGCGAGGCTAATCTTAAACTGGTTTTTAGTCCTGGGCTATAACAACAGGGAGGAAATGTACAGAAAAGAACTTGACTCTTTCTATCAAGTTGCTGCCAGGAGAGATGCCTGGCGTTTCACCTCATCGACTAAGTAAGTAACAACCCTCTTTCCCCAGAAAGGCTTTTGCTCATCTCTGGTTTTACCCACCCAGCTTGCCCATTTCAAGGAGGCAACAGAGTATAGTGGGGGAGAAGCAGAGGTCTTTTACATTGAATCCAGGTCTAATACCTTGGTGCCCCCATTTTCTTCATCTGTAAAAGGTGAAGAATAATAGTATCTACCCTCAACACCTCTGTATTAAGTAAATTATACAATATAAAGAGTTAAGAATAGGGTACAGCACATGGTAAGCACTCAGTAAAAGTTGGCTAATGATGATGAAGATATTTAGGCTTTTACCTGGTTCATACCAGCACAAAGTTAGGAAGCAAAAGATGGATGAATTAGGAGAGAACCAGACACGTGCTGACCTCTAGACTGCTAATGCTTGGTCTTATACATCTTGTTGCCCTAAAAACATGCCACGAATGAGTTTTGAGGTAAGACCTCTGTAAGACTGGGTACAGAGGCTCTGATGAAGCAAAGGTAACAACACACTGAACTCTACGATCAACAACTGGTAACAGAGCCTCCTCTATTCCACAGCCACCCTTGAATACGTCATTAGTCAACCCACTTTATTTGTAGCTGGAGCTTAGAAATATTAAAAAACCCATGGTTTCATCATCCAAGCACAACCCTGTTGCCACTCTGGCACATTCCCTTCCAGCCCCATAGTAACAATTCTGTGTTATTTCAAACTCTGTGTTCCTTTAAAAAATGGCTGCACAACATCCCAATATATGATGCTTCACACAATTTACTTGATTGACCCTCTCGAGTTCTCACTTTTACAAAGAACAACTTGTGCATTTAACTTGCTTCTTTTTGTGAGCTTGTATTAGAACTGCTGCCTCAGGAAGTTATTCTGTAAGTGAAGTTGCTGAGTTAACTACTCAGAATGTGAGTCCTTTTATTCATTCAACTTTCATTGGGTATTTATGCAGTGCCTAGCACTGTGATCAGACTGAGAATAAAACGTGGTCTTGGTCCTTGTCCTCAAGGACTTCACAGGTGGGGGTGGGTGTGGGAAGTATGTTGCTAAATACCCTTTATATAGGGTGGTACCAATTTATGTTTTCTAATAAACAGTCCCCATTTTACCACATCAACACTATTAGGATTCCAATAAACAAGCCAAACAAAAACTGGGTTTACTATTAGGTAAAAAAATGAAATCTTGCTTGAATTTGAATTAATGTTTACTGGTTAGCTGTGCCTCCTCTTGTATGAATCACTTCATGGTCTTGCTCAGCTTCTACTGGGATATTGGTGTATTTCTCATGGATTTGCTATGTTTTCTTTGTGGAGCAAAGATGTGAGCCCACCATTAGGATGCACTGCTGTGCTATTTCCTAGTTTCCCGTTTAGTCTATTTTTCCACACTTGAATGACTCTCACTAATTTGTACTTGGAGCTCTGCAAATTGGCCTATACTGAGAGATTTCGTAAGAAACGACTCAGTGAAATCTATTGCTTCATCTGCTGAAAGGATGTTGAGGATAACACAGGTTACATTAGTTTCCTCCTTACAAGAGCCCACAAAAGAAATTTCTTTCTGGTATCAGTACCAGGAATAATTATGTGTCTCCTGAGTAGTGGGTTTATTTTTATGTTGTGAACACAGTGAATCATGGAACTCATCGTGTCTTCCTTACCCTTCCTAGAAAGGGTAAAGTCAACTAACTACCGCTCACCACTAGCAAATGTAAAGCACTTTAAAAGCACTTCACCTTCACTCTCTTCCTTTCTTTTTCCCCCATTTCATTTTTCTTATGCATTTATTTAAAAAATTTAAACCAGGGGGCGACTGGGTGGCTCAGTCGGTTAAGTGTCTGACTTGGGCTCAGGTCATGATCTCACAGCTCGTGAGTTTGAGCCCCGCATTGGGCTCTGTGCTGACAGCTTAGAGCCTGGAGCCTGCTTCGGAGTCTGTGTCTCCTTCTATCTCTGCCCCTCCCCCACTTGTGCTCTGTCTCTCAAAAATAAATAAATGTAAAAAAATTTTTTTTTTTAAATTTAAACCAGTTATTAACATTATGAGGTATAAAAGTTTGAAAAAATTGGAAGGGTCAAAAGGTATAAAAGAAAAAGTACAAAGTCCCACAAAACACTGTGTTAGAACACCAAGAAATAAAGGACACAGTCTGGGGGCGCCTGGGTGGCTCAGTCGGTTAGGCGTCTGTCTTCGGCTCAGGTCATGATCTCACGGTTTGTGAGTTCGAGCCCCACGTCGGGGTCTGTGCTGTCAGTCCAAAGCCTGGAGCCTGCTTCAGATTCTGTGTCTCCCTCTCTCTCTGCCCCTACCCCACTCACACTCTGTCTCTCTCTATCAAAAAAATGAATAAACGTTAAAAAAAAATTAAAAAAAAAAAAAAAAAAGGACACAGTCTGGCTTTTAAGGGGCAGACAACCAGGCAAGAAGCAAGCACAGGATTACCAATAAGCGCAGTAAGTGCGAGGACAGAGAGAAAGGTGCTGTGGACACACACCGGAAGGGCGTTGAATTCAGACTGAAGGGCTCTCTGGAATGACTTCTGGGGAAACGATGCAGAGGCCAGAGGGAAAAGCAGTCTAACAGAGAATGAGAAGCAAAGGCAATCCAGGGGATAGAAGAGGCCTTATACACTGAGCTAAGGAGCTGAAACTTGATCCTGAAGACTATGGAGAGCCCACTGCAAGATTTTAAATGGGATTTGAATGACATGACCAGACTTGCATTTCAGAAAGAATGGGCTAGAAGGGCATGCAGAATAGATTACGACAGGGGATAACAAAATGAACCAGCAACTCCAGCTATGCGGTCAGAAGTGATAAGGACTGGAGTGATTGAATGCATTAACAAAATAAGGTTCCCATTTTTATTACACTTTCTAGCTATTATTAATATGTAAGAATGCTATGAATTTTTGCCAAACTCAATAAATTTAACCTCTTGAATTCAGATTTCTATAAATATTTCATATCACCAAACAAGCATAATTTTATCTCTTATTTTCAAATATTTATATTCCTTATTGTACTGGCCAGAACTGTATTTTTTTTAACAAATAATGACCCAAACTGTAGAAACTGAAAAATAGTCCAAGGGAACAAAACAGAGAATTTGGCAATGATTTAAACTCTTTAAGAACTTAATACCGCAAACCAGAAACAATGAACACTGGGGAGACATGTGCTGGGACAGCTACTCCCTGCCTGGCTGTGGGCACAGCTCAGGGACAACTGCTTCCTACCACGTGGCCGCAGTCCTGCTCAGATGGGCCACCTAGTTATATGTAAGGAAAAAAAGAAAGAAAATGGAATAGCGTATTTCTTCCAGCTGTGGAAGGAAGATAAATTTCTGACTTTTGTGAAATAAAGGATATTATCAGAGAGACAAACTGAATGGTGTGAATATAAAAAAATAAAGTAGTTTTACCCAATGAAATGGAAAACGAAAGGAACAGGTGACGAAAATAACTGATATAAGCTTTCCCATAGATGTATGTGTGTGCGTGGGTGTGTGTGTGTGTGTGTACATCCATTACAAATGTGAAATATGTAAGGTCAATAACCATATCTCATTGAACATATGGTCAAATGGCCAAGACAGGTAATCAATTTACACGTAAAGGAAACAGAAAGAGTAAATTATCATTTGGAATACTGCACAGCCCCTACAAAATGAAAGACCTATAAAAACACCGTTAGGGACTCAATATACACTTGCTAAATGAAAAAGCGGACAAAGAAACCTAGAACACAGTGTAAAGAAAAGTATGCTTGCATGTTGCTGGCAGCACTGCCAACTAGCCTGAGCTCTGTGGAGAGCCACGCAATAAAAGAAACAGCTACATACGAACGCACGCACATCCGTGTGCAAACACACACTCCGACTTCTTAGGTCTTGGAGGAACTATATCCCTGAAAGGACACACAGTCATTTGTTTAACGATACTCAGAGTAGAACCATTCAGAACAGGAAGAAGTGGAAATAATCCACAGACCTAAAAAACGGAAAAGGTGTTTAAGAAAGTCACACTGAACAGTTTCTAAAGACACATGCAGGGTCATAAAGAACTAGAAGTGCGAACAGAGGAACTCACATCGATGCTTTGCAAAACGTGCATATATGCATGTGACTTAAGAAGGATGCAGACAGGGAGCCTGGCTGACTCAGGCGGAAGAGCGTGTGATTCTTGATCTTGGGGTTGTGAGTTTAAGCCCCACGTTGGGTGTAGAGATGACTAAATAAATGATCTCTAAAAGAAGAAAAAAGAAGAAGGATGTTGACAGAGTGAATGTCCTCCTACAGTCTTATTTTATGGAGGCCCACAGGCCTTTGTGCAATCCAGAAGCCAAGCTGGTGCTACTCAGTGAACCACACAATTATCTCCTTCCTTTAACGTAACACGACCCAGCAGGCACCTCACCGTCACCCTTCAGTCAGGGCCACCACAAGAACGTACACTTTGCTTTACCACTGAGGTTTCTGGAAAGGAAAGCAAGTGCTGAACATCTAACGGACTTACCGTGAGTGTGGCCAGGGACATAAAGCCAATGAGGTTATTCCACACTTTATCGATGTCCTTCAGCAGCTGCTGGAGTTTCTCACTGCACACCGCGGTGGCTTTTATCCCCAGCTCCACACGCTTCGTCACCCTGTACACCTCAACAACACCTACAGAGTGAGAGAGTGGAGTTGGGCGCGGGCAGTGCAGAGAGGTGGGCGGCACAAGGCGGCACTACTACGTGCAGGTATCTTAGCTGGAAATATGGATTGTTTCTCAACAGAAGTGAACTTACCACTCTTTGGGACCAGTCCACCTCCAGTGCTGCAGGGTAACTTACTGGTAAGAGCACAGCCTATAGCTACACTACCTGGGTTCCAATCCCAGTTCTGCCGCTTACTAGCTGTGTAACCCTGGGCCAGTCACATAACTTCTCTGAGCCTCACTTTCCTCATCTGTAAGATGGGGATACTAAAAGCACCTCACCAAAGAGGATTAAATGGGTTCATACTGTAAAAGGCTTAGAAGAGTGCCCATAGAACATTAGGCACTATGCAGTATTAGCTCATTTTCTTTCTGGCTTCTTTGTAAGCCCATCTGTTTAAGTTTGGGAAATCCCATTTAACTGGCTGAAAATGGGAATATCAAAAGCTTAAAAGAATCTGAATGTCAGTATCACTACAAAGTAATTAAGAAACAACTCACTTCTCCGAATGCCCAATGATTTACAAACCCTGTGGCTTCACTCATCTTTTATAAACCTAACAGAACACAGGACGGCTCTTTTCCCGTGGTCTCTGAATTGCGGCTGAGTTCGTCAAGCAAGGAGGACAGGTGCCAAGTATCTTCACATTCTAAGGACGGTCACCAGACACATCCCCAACCTTTACCTGAGCCTCTAGAAGCGAGGACTGGAGGAGTTGTCTGCAGAGCAGTACCTCATCAACCTGTGTACAGCCCACTGTGGCTTTTCCTCTTCTTTCCCCAGAGGAAGGGCAGGAGTCACTGCCTATCCTACGCCAAGTGAGGGGACTTCTCAGACAACCCCTCACAGACACTAGGCGATGTGTGCAAGGAAAGACAGGTGCCCTACCACCTGGTGTGTTCCCGCAGTAGAGCCGTGGCCGTCTGAGCAGGAAGGAGGAACAAGAGCGCGGCAGTGGAACTGCAGGAGAGACCACGTCCCCCCACCACCCATTCATCCAGCAGGTATTGGTGAGGGACTACTACGTGCCAGGCGCTCAGGTACGTATTACAGACATTCCCAGGGGACAAAACAGACCAAATCACTCCCTTCTTAGAGGTTCCTTGCAGGGGAGGGAGACAGATAACAAATAAGAAAAGGTAAAATATACAAGATATTAAAGCTGACGGGACAAAAGACAAATCAAGCAGAGAATGGGAGAGGAAGGATGAGGGTGGGGTGAGAGGGCACAGTTTTGAGAAAGAGAGGCCAGGGAAGGCCTCCCTTAGCGGGTGACACCTGAGCAGAGATGTGAAAAAGACTAGGGTCCAGTGCATGTGGCTCTGGCTACGGGCCAAGCGGGAGCTTCAGGAGGCAAAGAACACCAGATTGGACAGAGACCGGAGTTTCAAGCTGGACTGGGACATTTAACAGCTGAAGGTAGTCAGGGAGGTAAGGAATTGGTGATGAAGTGAAGGGGTGGAGAGGAAGAATCAACAGAGCATGGTAAGGCATTAATTAGAGACCCAATGTTTTCATTCTAGTAAACCAGTAACACAGATGCAATTTTACATTGTTGCTGCTAGTATGTGTATAGTAAGGACTGAAAAACTTTGCCACAGATACCTTAAGTCAAATAGTGTGGTTTCTGTCTGTGACTTAAGCATCTCACCCACAAACGCAGATACTACTTAGTGAAGTCATATGTAACTTGAAAGATCTAGATTAAAATACTTAATGTAAGGGAAAACTGAAAATACTGTCAAGTGTCAGGATTTTGAATAAGTAAAACATAAATGAACATACCTAATAAATATTCCATGCCTTGGGCTGACTGAATTACTTCTGTGCACACAGAACTACTACTGATTCCATTTAAGGTATCATTTGCCTTCTTAATGACCTATAAGAAATGAAATCACATCACCTTATATAATTGAGAAAAGTCATTGCAAATCAATTTACTATTAGTAGAGAACCCAACAGAGAAGCCAGGAGGTGTGAAAAAGCATGACTGACTGATATATGTATATGACCATGCTGAAACAAATGTGAGAATTTAATTTTAACCTTGAAGAAACCATCCTCCATTTCTTTGGAAAAGACAGAGGTTCTTTAAGTTTAAATATTATTTTAATTTAGGCAGCATTAATCGATATCATTTTGTTATTTTCTTTTTTCTTCTTTAGAGAGACAGAAAATGTGCTCGTGTGCATGTGAGAAGGGGAGAGGTGGGGGGGAGAGGGAGGGAGAGGGAAAGGGAGGGAGGGGGAGAGAGGGAGAGAGAGACAGAGAGAGAGAGAGAAAGGGGGAAGGGGAGGGAGGGAGGGAGAGAGAGAGAGAGAGAGAGAGAGAGAGAATATCTTGAGCAAGCTCCATGCTCAGCATGGAGCCCTTGCGACAAAGGGCTCAATCCCATGACCCTGGGATCACGACCTGAGCCAAAATCAAGAGTCAGATGCTCAACCAACTGAGCCACCCAGGCGCCCCTCACTGTTATTTCTTAAACACAGTGACAGGTGAGGGCACAAGGGACAAATGAGCCACTTTTGCTATCATACACGTGAAAGAAGCCTCACTTAAGCCGTATGGCTTTCCCTCCAGCTTCCCTTTGCACAAGGCCATGGAGGAAGGGCTCTCCTCAAGTTTTCCTCTGTCCATTCAAAGGCACCAAGGAGAGGGCAAAACGGCACAAGACAGCACTCACACATGTGAAAGCACCGCAAAAGTGACATACTCACATCTAGGGCGCTCCCCAGGCACCTCTGCCATTCATATGCATATCTCTCATTCTCCTGTGAAATTTATAAAAACAACGGGGTTAAACAGGCAGGACTGGAGTCCTCTATGATTTCTGTCAATGTACAGAGCATTGGAAGGCTTTACTTTTTATTAAAAACATTCTACTTCAAGCATGATTTATCTCTTGAAACCACTGATGACTCTTCACAATTACTAAGTGCACCTTCTGAGCACATGATCTGTGAGTCTGAGGGGAATGTTTTGTAGCAGCTTCCCTCTGCAAATGTTGGCTCACTGGTTCTAGGAATAGTTTAAGCTTCTCCAAAGGCACTCGCCACATAGGTGTCTAGTACAAGAGCTAATACTAAACCACCAGCTTCCCACTCCACAGTTATGACGCCGTGTGTGTGTGAGCATGTATGAACGACAAGGAGGGCACAGAGGAGACATAAGGGTATCGGCTGTAGGAGGAAGACAGTGTGGGACTAAGACGCAGCAAATCCAGACTTTCCTCATCTCCTCTATCTGGTGTTTTAACATTCACTAAGTCTAAAGTGATAAAGTCTAAGTGCTCAAAGAAAAACTCCCCCAAACACCCCTCCTCGTGAAGTCTCCTGAACAATTTCAATTTTAGGGCCGCTGACTCCTTTCAGCAGATGTCCCACCTGAGAAGTATTTTCATCCAGGGCTAATGCTGCCATTCTCTCACTTTAATTGAATATTTTGTATCTGGTGCCTTATGACTTTCTGTCCCTCGCTTCCCCACAGAAAGTTGAAAGCAGTTTTTCTTGAGGCCCTCAGTGCTCAGTTGGTCTTTTCCCTGCCCCTCTGTAGAAAACTCCCCTGCTCACCTCCACCTCTCCTGTCAGATCTTTGTATTTGTCACGGATGACAGGCAGAGCCGGCTTCTCACTCAGAGTGTTGGAACGGTCCCTGAAAGGCTGCTCCAAAGCCGGAGAAGGAGAAGAACGGCTTATTTCTTTATCACCAAGGCTCAAACTCCTTTTGTGTGATCCTGGAGAAGTGGATGGCACAAAGGTTCTGATTACTCAGCTTAATTCAAGCCGAGGCTCTTCCTTGCTAACATGACCCTCTTCTTTAGATGCTTCTGTCATGAGGCATTCAGAAACACAATCCGTGTTTATTCTCCTCTGGCAAGCTATCCAGGCATATCTCGGAGATGTTGCGGGTTTGACTCCCAACCACATCAATAAAGTGAGTATTGCAATAAGGTGAGTCAAATGAATTTTGGGGTTTCCCAGTACAGATAAAAGTTATGTTTGCCCTACGCTATAGTCTACTAAGTGGGCAATAAATAGCATTATGTCCAAAAAAAAAATCAATGTGCAAAGATTAAAAAATACTTCATTGAAAAAAATCACAAGCTCAGCCATCATCTGAGCTTTCAGTGAGTTGTAATCACTGATCACAGATCACCATAACAATGTAATAATGAAAAAGTTTGACATGTTGCAAGAATCACCAAAACGTGACACGGCGACACAAGTGAGCAAATGCTGTTGCAACAAGGGCACTGACAGACTTGCTTGACCTAAGGCTGTGACAAATCTTCAAACTGTAAAAAACACAGTACCCAGGAGGTGCAATAAAATGAAGTATGCCCTATGTTGAATCCTTCTGGTTGTTCACTTCTGCTTGGTTTCCCTGACTTTAATTTTCTCCATTACTCTTCCCTGATCTAGCACAAGTGCAAAGCCACTGGAGTCTGGAGGACAAAGTGTCTTTTTAAATATCAGTGCGTAAGAGTCGTGTTGCCTTTCCAGTCATTAGTCACAGATTTGCACTGAGCTCCTACATACTCTCGATCCAACAGAAATCAATGATGCCTTCTGTCAGGATGGGCTTAAAGCAGAAGGGGCAAACTCAAATGCTTTCAGAGAGCAGGCAGGTCAAGTGCATGACTGAAGTGGGTCAGCCAGAGAGAAGAGGTGATGGGGACTGTGACAAGGAGGACAGCATACCCCATCTGTTAGAGGGGGCAGTGCCATTCAGCTCTACCTGATTGTCAAAAGGGGGGATACAGGCCTAGTATTGCCAGATACTACTTTTCAAGAAAAGCTAGAAATCCAGATTGTGAAATCTCATGATTCTTATTGGCTGGCAGAAGGTTTAAAAAAACCTTCTGTGTGGCTCAATCAAAACAAGTCTGCAGGGGCAACCTGGCTGGCTCGGTCATTTAAGCGTCTGACTCTTGGTTTTAGTTCAGGCCATGTTTACATGGTTTCGTGAGTTCGAGCCCCTCATCAGGCTCTGTGCTGACAGTGCAGAGCTTACTTGGGATTCTCTGTCACCCTCTCTCTCTGCCCCTCCTTCACTCGTGCTCGCTCTTTCAAAATAAATCAATAAACTTAAAAAAAACAAACAAAAAAAAAAAACAGTCTGCAGACTGGATCCAGACCCATGTTGCAGCCTCTGGATTAAAAAACACAGTCCATAGCCAGGGAATAAGAGCAGGGTTGACTTGTCCCCAAGTGCATCAAATCCATTTCTCTGGCTCTTTTAACACAGTACCCCTCTAGCCAACAAGCTAATGAACAGACTGTATGCTGTGCTTGTTTTTAGCCCAAAAAGCAATTATCTGAGGGATACAGCCTTGACTTCAGTTTAGCTGCAAACCCTTTTGTATAGCCATCTATAATAGACCCTGATTTCAGAGGCTGCAAATCCATTTCCCACTAAACCAGAGACCAACTTTCTGTTAGAAAGAACATCTAATATCTCAGTGGAAGAAACCACCACAGTACAGTCGACACTGAAAGCAACTCACCTTGAACAGAAAGGTCAAAGGTCGCCAGCTCACTTTTGATCATTTCTTCACTGGATTTCATTTTGCTCTGTGAATTGGCCACCAAAAAGTCAAATTTGCTGATTTTGGGCTTTTCACTTTGAAACTCTCCAAAGTCATCTGCACATTCTTTGGGAGTGTCGTGAGAAGTGCCGCTGGAGGCCGGGCTTGGACAGGTGGCGTCCGGGCTCCGTTCGGCTGTAGGCAAGTCCTGTCTCGTGAAATCTTTATAGTCCCCACTTTCATATTCCTTTTGCTCACTGGTCTGAGGAATCACATCTTTAAAACTGGCAAAAGCTGGAAAGGTGGCCTCTGGAAGAGCATCTTCATTTGTGAAGGTTGTTACTCTGGAGAGAGAGGTCATGGTGATGTTTTCGGAACTGCCGAATGAAGTCTCTTTCTTTTGAAGAACCGAGGCAGCTGAGGAGGACCCGCTTCCTGCTGAGAGGACAAATGGAGAGAGTTTTCTGCCCTGAGACGCATCATCCCTGTCTGACCAGTCATAGCTCGTAAGTGTGCTCACTGCAAAATTGCTACTGTAGGTTCCAAAAGCAGCATATTTTAAGTCCTCTATATCTGAAAGGGAAATAAGACCCCACAATTAGAGGCAAGCTCATGATTTAGGCAAAATGCCCTAAACTCTGCAGAAGCAAAATGTCTAGCATATTTGATTAGTTTTATGCTATGTTGGAGTTAACTACATTTAGAGCTTGTACTAAAATTAAAGGAATTGGGCTATAAAATCTGATCTTTAAAAACCCACATTAGCTTTGAGTTGGCATTTATATTTAGTTACAGAGTTATTTTCTTTGCATATAAAGATTACTATAAAAGACAGGAATATCATCTACCAACATATGACATGATTAGGGTTATTTGATAAACTGTTCACTTACAAGTTTTAAGATGTACTTACAATACCCCCTGCCTACAACTGGTGCCTTTTGCCCCAGCTTGGTTGGGAAATGTTCCTTTAACACACGGATGGACAGAATGTACATGACAAACTAGTGAAAAACTGACAATTTCTCAAAAGTAAAGTCTAAGTAATGTCACCTAACTTTTAGCCAGTTCTCAGGAGTCTCTGTCTCGCAAGATCGAACGATAGATTTTAATTAAGCAGTTACTTACCTAGTTGTTATTTTGGTCAATATGATGTCATACTGCTGTGATGGAGTATGAGGAAAGAAAAATCAACCTAATCTACTTTAGCCTCTAAAAAATAGAATCAAAGGTCTGGGTCCTGGTGGGCTCCTGTTTCTCCTTCAACTATGTATCAGCCCCTCATTAAAAAAAAAAAAAAAAAAAAAGAAGAAAAGAAAGAAGAAAAAGAAGGAAACGCTGGGGCAGAAGACTCATTTCACAAAGCATTCTTAATACACGTTTAGATCATCTGAGAGGTAGCATAAAACACCAGAAAAAATGTAGGTTTTTGATTTAGACACATCAGGGTTCAACTCTAGTGCTGCCACCTACTACTTGTGTGACACTAGGCAAGTTATTTAACGTTTCTTAACCTTGTCTTGCTCACGGAAGGGCCTGTGTTGTGTCGACTCCCCAGTAATGTGTGGAAAGGGCCGCCCCGCTTGATGCCCGGTGAGCAGTACATAATAGCAACATCTGTACAGCATAGTTGCCCCGGGCCTCCATTTGACATTTAGGTGCGGCTTTAGGGTCTACGATGGAGTTATCTCAGAGTGCAAATGAAGGGCCAACTCATCACTTTAATGGTCTGACAAGGGAAAGTTTCTTGCCCATTTTCAAAAAGCACACCCAGCTGAGGCCGAAAGCCGCTCATGCGGAGCACCCCGGTTTCAGCAGCGCGGTCTATGCAGCCTGGTTGGCGGGCTGAGTTTCATCCTGGTCGCTGTCTACGAGGCCGGAGGGCCAAAGGCAGCCTCCCTCTCTCTGACAGCCACAAGTGTACTTTACAAGGCAAATGCTCACGAGTTCGGTGATCCAGGTTTTCCAAACTAAGTCAACAGGTGAACCACACTCAGTCATTTTCTCTTTTTTTCCTCTGAGGGTTAAGGGGCTCCTGCCATGTCCATGGCTCTCCTGACAGTATAAACCAAACCTCTCTCGCTTTAAACTCAAGTAGGAAAAGGGTACTAAATGAATAATAACAGTGGAAAACCCTAGATTACACAAAAGGCGAACCAGCCAAAAGCGGGTACCAGCTTTCATAGAACAGTATATTTTAAACCTCTGTGGTGCAAATGGTACCCTTTCAAATTTGGCTTATTGAACAAGAGGGAGACAAAGATTCAGGTGAAAACTGTACAGTTTAGAATGAATAAAACAAGGCTTCAGGCAAAATGCTTTCTTAATCTCCGGCTGTAGCGTTTCGTGCCTCCCACCCCCAGCTACTATTATTTAAAGGGATCAGAAGGTGCCCTGACTCCAGTGAGGGAAACTTCAATCAAGGGGCAGACGCAGTGACACACGAGAGTGGTCTTCAACGTGTGCGTTCAGAAAAATGTCTCAGAATACAGATATTTTTATTATTGGACCCTACCAGAAAGCTTTTTGGGGAAGCTGTATTATGAACTGCTTTAAGAATCTCACCTCCTAAAAGGGTAGCAATTTTCCCAAAGACTGAAGGTAAATTTATTAGAAAGTTAGGCTCTAGTTCGAAAACCACAATCCAGTTGCTATGGTAATAAAAAGACCCTTCTGTGCACTTATGCAATAAGAAAAAAAGGGTTAAAAAAACAACCAGAAATGATTGCAATATAATGAGGTAAAAGGCATTATGAGCAATAAGGGATTACCTTAGCTGAAGAGCTTTTAAATATTTTTATAATACTACAGATCTTCAACAAATCTTATTTTTATTAAAAATGAGAGACATAACATTTTGCCTTTTAGAGCAACTCACAGAAATGACCAAATGAAAGATTTTTAAAAAATGAATTATATAAAAAAAATTATATATAAAAAAAATGAAGTGTAAATATATAAGATATGCCAAAATCCAGCTGATCAAGCTGGATACCAAAATCAAGGCTGATTTTAAAAGTTTACTTTTGCTTATTTATTGGCCATTATTATGTAAAAAAAATGTACTGAAGTGCAATTCATTTGAACGCATAAGGAAATACTAAAACTGAATTACATAAGGAATATGAGAACGTGGTATTCCTAAATCTTAGTATCTATAAATAATATTAAACTGAGTAGTATTTCCTGGCATGGTGAATATTAGTAAACCATTTTCTAAGAAAACTGTGGTAAATCAATTCACTGAGGGTAGGGTAAGCCAAGGAAATTTCTCATTGCCCATGATAACTGTTTTACATTTTCTAAGCAAATTACATGTATTATTGTATGACAGTCTTCAAAATATTAAAGATTCTGGGAGAAGTACAACATAAGTGATGGAAGCCCTGTCTACAAAAATGATATGGAATAACCCACACTTTGTAATCACTGAAGTTTCTATTGCTGGGTCTTCCATTCGATAGCTGAAGTTTGAAAATTGCAAAAGAAAAAGGAAAAAGAAAGCAGAAGGGCTGCAATAAAATGAACAGAGAATCACTACTGTACCTCCAAGTCTACAGGAGAACTCTTACTTAGGCTGTGCTAGGTCGAACTGCTATTGCACACGGATAATAGGCCAAATTGTGTGCTGTAATACAGATATTTGTTTGTAACCAGGAATGTCCTATTACAGAGGCCAAAGGAATAAACTATGCTAGCTCCTTTCCATCATGGATCTTAAATCAAGACATGGATTTCTTGCTTATGCTGGCAAGTAACCCTATCAGTCTTTTCCATAACCTCTATTCAAATCCCTTCTGAACGGATGTTGAACACAAAAACAAGGTATTTCTTGGAACAAAGAATGTGAGCTGCCACAAGACACAAAGGCCATACCAATTCCCATGGACCTTTTCTAAAGCCGTAAGCATATGCCCAGATGATTACGTTACTGGCTTTTGAGATGGGGGTTTAGAAAAAGAAGAAAGGATACATGTGCAAAATCCACTATTCTCCAGTGTTTTATATAGCAATAAAAATGTACATTGGACTGAGGAAGAAATATCTTTTAATTTCCAATGCTGATTTAATCCAAACTTCACTTACCAACGCAAACCATGAAATATGTGTACATTTCAACTTCTTTCTACCCCTGGCCCTATCCTGCCTTTACATTCTCTATTAACTATAAAACCTGGGTTGTGTCCTGTAAGTCTCAAATACTCTGAGAGTTATTGAAGAAAAGAGGAAAGCGATCACAGTGTTAAGTATGACAGGCTACAAAAGGCTGCTGTATGATTGCCTTCTAGTGTTTTCTAATTTGCACAGATACCTCCCATTCTTCATTTGTACCGACTCACATACATCCAGGGTTTAAATGATACCCATGCTATCTGTAAGCACCTTCAGGTTCCTGTCAGTGCTTTAAGTTCAATAAAGAAAAGCAGTTACTCTGTGGGTATTTTAAGTCAGAGGGGGCTGGAAGGCTAAGGAATGGTGTCAGGACATACAGCTGACCCTTGAACAACATGGGTTTGAATTGCATAGGTCCACTTATACATGGATCTTTAAAAATAAATACAGTTTAGTACTGTAAATGTATTTTCTTGTCCTTGTGATTTTCTTAATAACTCTTTTTGCTAGCTTACTTTATTGGAATACAATATATAATACAATACATGTGTTAACGAACTTTATACGGTAAGGCTTCTGGTCAATGGTAGGCTATTAGTCAAAAGTTGTATGTGGATTCTGGACTGCACTGGGGGTCAATGTCCCTAACCCCCATGTTGTTCAAGGATCAACTGTATGTACAGCAGGACTGCTCATGGTCACCATTAACAATCTCACCAAATGAGCATAGAAGATGGCAATTACATTTAGGGCCTTTTGGCCATGCAAGGAAGAGAGCAGCACCCAGAAGACCCTCTTATGCACATAATCTTATCATGCTCTCAAAGCCACTGGGCCAACATTTTCCAAAACAACTTATCAAAAGAGTTCAACTGATGGAAAAACAAAGCTAGAAGCAGCTCTTTAAACATAATTTGATTCTGGGGCACCTGGGTGGCTCAGTCGATTAAGTGTCTAACTCTTGGTCTGGGCTCAGGTCATGATCTCCCCGGTTCATGAGTTTGGGCCCTGCACTGTCAGTGCAGAGCCTGCGTGGGATTCTCTCTTTTTCTGCCCCTCCCCCACTTGTACTCTCTCTTTCCCAAACTTTTTTTTTTTTCTTTTTTAAATTGGGGTGCCTGGGTGGCTCAGTCGGTTAAGCGTCCAACTTCCACTCAGGTCATGATCTCACGGTTCATGGGTTCGAGCCCCATTTTGGGCTCTGTGCTGAACCTGGAGCCTACTTCAGATTCTGTGTCTCCCTCTCACTCTGCTCCTCCCCCACTCGTACTCTGTCTCTCTCTCAAAAATAAACATTAAAAAAAATTTTTAAAAAGACTAAAAATAAATAATAAATAAAAATAATTTGATTCTTTGAATCATTTTTGGATTTAGCCCAGCTTCTTCAATACTGCCAGCATCCCCTTCCTGTTCATTTGCTACTTTTAAAAATCCATAGAGATTTTAACGTGAACAGAGTGAATGTAGAATATGAATACACTTGTACATTTGCTCAGGCACTGATGTGTGACATCAGCAGTAACTGGATTACTTTACTTGGCACAGGAGTAAACACAACAGTATTTGTTTGTTTGCTTGAACCTGTAGCATAGAGTTCTTCAAGTCTTTGTTGCAAGTTCAAATTACCATATTATTAAGACTTCCTCCCGAAAAGTAATGTTACTCTAGAAAAATTAACTGTTCAGTTTATGAACGTGATTATGTTTTACACACAGTTCAGCCTGCTCAGATAAATGCAGAAAGGACAAAATAAAGCAGTCCCAGATGGACCAATTTAGCATTAGATAATTCCATTGACAAAGCAATTTCTTAGCCAAAGCCACCACAAGATTAGTCTCATACACAGCGCTAGAAAATTCTAAATAAAGGGCAGTTGGTATTATCACTAGATGGAGGCTACACCAAGATCTCTTTCTTCCAAATTAGTTAGCAGCATACATCATAATTAAAATGTAATATAATTTACACAAGGTTTCTGAAACCAAGTATTATCCAACTTTCTAAAGCATTAATTTCTGGAAAACACAGTAGTTTGAATGGCAGATTCAGCTTTTCTTTGCATTAATCTAAACATTACTTTAAAAAAATTTTTTTAAATGTATTTATTTTTGAGAGACAGAGAGAGTGAGAGAGACAGAGCATGAGAAGGGAAGGGGCAGAGAGAGAGGGAGACAAAGAATCTGAAGCAGGTTCCAGGCTCGGAGCTGTCAGCACAGAGCCCGATGCAGGGCTCGAACTCACGAACTGTGAGATCGTGACCCGAGCTAAAGTCGGACGTTTAACTGACTGAGCCACCTGGGTACCCCTCTTTGAATTAATCTAACCCCCAACATGCAACTTTTTTCTTTCCCAAATGGCCTATTGCAGATACTGTAAGTAATCTCTCTGGAATCCTCTTGAAAAATCCTCATTTTCAATGGTTTAATTTCTTTCTGCCTCAAATTCTTAAAAAAAGAACTAAAATTTCAAACTATAAGAAAAAAATGGAAACCATGGAAACAATCCTTTTTTCCAAGGTTTTTATTGGTCTTGGGTTTATGATCTAAAAAACAATAGTATTCCTAAGGTTTTTTGCTATTAATATTCTCTAAGATAGAAAAAATATTTTCCAAACTTAGCATTCTCTTATTGCTAACTTTTGTGCATCTTTCTAGAATTATTTTCTCAAAAAATGAAAGTGATTTAAAGCTTGCTTTGAAGATATCCTAAAATCGTTTTAAGAACTTGCTTTATGGACTGTGAGCTTTATAATACATTCTGAAGTTGGAAAGATAACAGGCTCTACAAGTAGAGGGTGAGCACCTATTTCAGACCCACACTGAATACAGACCTGAAGACTTCCTGATGTTAACACTGAACACTCTCCATCACAAAGATTATCAATTGAAATTCAGTTTGCATGTACTGTGCTCAGAAGCCCATCTCAACACCATTTCATGATTTATTTTAAATTTACAGACATCTAGTTATTAACAGATGTATCCCCTGTCCCCAACACTCAACTATTAGATCTGTCCCACCTGCCCCTCTTCACAGTGCAACTCCTCATGGTGATGCGCTCTGTGAGGTTTACTAAGCAATAAAATCGACTCCCATTTTCTCACTAGAAGAAAGGAGTAACTTTTCCCTATTACACAGTGTGTAAGGTTTACATTTATTTTTTAAACATTTAAAGTTATGTTTTAATCCAGTGCCATGTTAAAAATTTATATCAATGGGATTATTAGGGGAAAGGGCTAAACCAATACTTTCTTAGGAGAAAGGTATTTGAAGAGACAAAAGGGAAAACCCTTTAATCACAGGAAATGCTATTGTTTTACACTTGATATGGACCAGGTATTTCTTTGGTCTAATCCTGAAAAAGTACAAATTACACACATCCCCACACTTTCAAAATATGCCAAAGAATTATTTATTAACATAGGACTTACAGATCACAAAAGAGAGTGGTACAGAAGAGCTGGAAAAGAAGTCATCAGAATAAGCATGCAGATCAGTATTTGCAGAGGAATATACCAAAGCAAGTTCGAAAAGGCACATTCACACAGAAAATGTCTAAATTGAAAAAAAGACATCAGAAAAGCAGCCAAAAAGAAAAAAATACTGATAATAAGGCGCTGATTAAAATACAACGATTTTCAATGTCAAAGAAGAGCTACTTTACAGGTAGGTAGGGAGCTACAGAAGTCTCGCTAACCCTTTGAGAGTGTCACAAATGAGGGTAAGCTCTTGCTGCCAACAAAACCAGATGATTGTAATGACTGCACATCAAGATGCTTTGGGGCCAGATTAAATTTAGTGGTGGGGATAAAGCAGCCTAGATGAAATTATATTGCAGCAAGGGCCCAAAGGGTTAAATGTAATAATACGCAGAGAAATCAGGCAATGTTATTATTAGTATTATCTACCTTCCATACAAAGAATAATTGTAAGAGTTAAAAGAGACAGTATCCCTTTCAGAGTTAAGTTAGGGTTTCTCAACAACACTAAGGTCCAGAGATAGCAATTTGCTAGGTTTTATTCTCTTTTCATCAGCCCACTTTTTATTTCTCCAGTGAGAAGTTATCTTTAACCCTCAGACCAAGAGAGCATGAGACACTGCAGTCAATGTGAGGATAAAGAAAAACCAAACTGCGTTGAAGAAGTCCCTGCCATTTACCTTCTACAGTACATTTATGCAGCAGTTTTGTCCAACAACAATATAGCCCATTGGTCAGACATCAACCCCTTGTGACAACCGCTCTAAAGGGATACTGCTCTTTCTGACAGGAGGTTTACAGATCAAAAAGAGGAAACAATCTGCTTTTAAGGATATCCTCAAACTGAAGAGACTTGGCTTGAACATTACAGGTTCCAAGCTGGGAATGTTCCAAACATACATAAAAGAACATGTGCACAGAAGATTATTTTAACAGGTCAATCAGAACAAGCTCAGTCAAAAAACCTCCCCTCCCCAAATAAAATGGAAAAATTTTAAAAGAAGGAAAAAGAAAGACATCACAAACCTGATTAGACTCATCTCATAAAGACATCTAGCTTGGCACTATGAAAGAATATAGATTCACTTTCAGAAAAATAGCTTCTAATTAGTAACTTGAGAGTCCAGAAGGCTAGTATACATGTTATGAGATTTTTAAATAAAAATCAAATATTGTTCAAAAAAAACAGAGCACTCTGCAACCAACCACGGTGGCTCAAGCAGCTCGTACAAAAAAGAGAAACAAAATCACCCTATCAAACAAAGAGCAGCAAAAAAATAGGAAAACGTCTGAGGAAAAGTACAAAAAAAGGAAGTCAACAGTCAGGGGCACAAGGAGCCCCGCAGACAGCCCACCGCCCTTAGACAAAGCCTCAGCAAGCCGCCACGGGAGACACACACGGTCTCTGAACACCTGCTCTCGATTCGGCACCCCGTTTATAAGGATACCTCCAACATTTCAATAGCCAAAGGATGGAGGCGATTTTGTTTTCTGACTTACCAATGTGATCTATGCAAAAGCCGTAATACTCTTTAACATTTCTGCTGGAATCTGTAAACTTGGAAGTGTCTTACATGTCCCTCTCTAGTTAGAAAAACAACAAACCCTTCATATGCATAATACGTTTTCTAGAATAATACAGTAATACTGAGATAGTTCTCATTATTAAAGGCCACAAAATGGGTTTATCTTTCTATATAACATAGCAAATAACAAAACAAAATAAAAACGAGGACACTTGGGAATCTAGATTTTATGTCAGGAAGTTGGACTAGAGAATAAACTGCTACATGTAAATCCATACAGAATTTAAAGAGGGCTCCCTTATAGGATGTTTTCAAACATTTTATGAGAAAGTGAGTAGTTACCCTATTCTACCATCTACAGATGTGTTACAATTTAATACTTTCAGTAATAGAGTTAACGCTGAAAACCGTACCTGAACTCCACTAACGACTCATGCCCTCCTCCTTGCCAGACCCTGGCACACAGGACATCCACACACAAGCTCTTTCCATCCTCTCTTGTGGGGATGTGGCAAACCACTGTACGACTGGCTAAACTAATTTTTACTAAGACTTGGCCTAACAAGAATCAGTTCTGTCAGCCAAACAGAATACTATATTGGCTGCTGCCAAACAGACCCAAGAGAAGAGAAAAGGAGAGGAAAACACTGACCTCACTCACAGAAATGGAGGAACAGTACCCACACTGCAAAAGTCTTTATAAAATTCCTGGTGATGTAGGGTTCATTTAGCAGTGGATTTTTATGTGCCTCTAACACCAAGTTGGGGTTAGAGTTTGAAAATAAAAACATTTTAGCTATCCAGTCTAAGTTCCAGAGTACTCATGGGATCCATATATCCAAGTACCCACAGAATCTAATTTAAACACTGCTTCAATGGGACTGGCAATGAAGAGGTTATTAGAAATCCATTAAGGTTAAGAGCCAGAGCCTTACTCTACTATAAGTCAACACCCACCGAACCATCTTTGAAATCTACATCACCATTACCAGAGTAGTCTCACCAATTCCTCACCTGCAGCAGGAGGATGCTGGCCACTAACTGTTGGTAAATCCAAAGAGCTATCAGACATGACATGCTTAAGATCTCCTCCCACATCAGCCAGTTTCATGTCAAACTGAACAGAGAGTGCATCTTCAGAGTCCTCCTTGCCAACACTGCTGCCACCAATGGAAGGGAGATCCAAGGACTTCACTGAAGCAGAGTCTTCTTTGGTGTGTCTGAAAGCCACTGATTTCTCACCCAGAGATTTGTCTGAGTTCATGGAAGAAAATTTACTAGAGTGGAAGTCAGCAAAATCATCATCACTTTTTCCTGAAGGGGTATTATCCTTCAGTTCTTCAATACCCAGTCCAGATCCTTCCAGAGAAAGTTGTTTGAAGACATCGTATTTGGTGGACGTGGCAGCGGAGTTTTGTCCACTCTTCACTGTGCTGCTCGAGCTGCCACTTAGAGGAACAGGACTAGCCTCCTCTTTAAGGGCGTCATATTTATCATCTGCCTTTTGCTCAGATGAAACAGAGCTATTACTGAAAGCCATAAAATCTGCAAAGTCATCCTGTTCCCCAACAGATGCTGGACTCGAATATTCCCCAAAAAGGTTGAATTCTCCAAAATCATCAGCCAAACTAGACATCTTAGTTGATGCCAGTGCTGTCGTAGCTGCAGCAGATCCTGTTGGCTGTGGCCGTGTGGAAACAGATTTGGATGCACTAAAAGCAGCTGAAAAAGATAATGGTTTCTCGCTGCTGCAGTTAACTGAGGAAAACATATCAAGGTCTGCTAAGTTCAGAGGATTCTTCACTTGTGTTTGTTGTTTCTGTTGTACAGCTCCTGAGGGGAAGGATGCTGGAAAAGTTTGGTCTTTTGTTGGTGGCTCTAGTGGTGATAGACTATCGGCAGTTTTAAAATCGGTGAAACCGTCATCAGTGCTCGCAGATCTGAATTCTGCAAAGTTTTCTCCTGAAAGAGAAAAACACGGCAAAATAAATAAGAATGCTGAGCTGAACACCACATGATGCACAGCATATTAAATTACAAGCATACTTTTAAAGACTTGCCCCTCACTAGCTTGACATTATTCAACCACAGCTTACACCCTACCAAAACAGCTCTTTGGACACTACACATCTGTTTCCATGCCAAAGGCTAATGATACCAAAATAAATAAAAATCAAACTGAGAGCACCTAACCATGTCAGTTTCGTTTGCTCATTTTAACATGATACGTGTCCTAGTGCCATACCCTTCAAGTGGCCAAAAGCACTGCTCTTAGGACTTTTTTCTCACTACAGCCAGCTGGCCAAGCACACAAGAGAAGAAGAAATGGGTGCTGGAGGTTCCTGAAGAGAGAGACATTAAGATGATCCTTTAAAGATAAAATGTTTTACATGGTGATCAATCAGGAAAAAAGTATCATGGGTGCTCTAGTGAAGTATTACGAAAAATCCTGCATCTAATATTTAGGATGTGAAACACCTTGCTCAACTAGGTACATTCAAGCATACTGTTAGATATTAAGTGGTCTTGCTCAAGTACGTGGAGGCATTAATTTGAAGCTAACTTTGATGAAAAATTATGAAAAGGTATCTACTTATTTGCAAAACATTCATTCCAGCTAAGGACACATTTTAAAGTGGCTTCTCTATATAACAAATAAGTCAAATCTCACAGAAAAAAAATCTGTGAGCACTTGGGTTTATCTCGAAATCAGCCATGTCACTGTACCAACTAGTAATTACTCTTATTTATTAAAATTCAAAAGGATTTGAATAAATACCAACTCCACTATTAAAAATTTCAAGGGACAGTATTTAAACTTTATACTGTGCTACTATGAAAAAGGAGTTACTGAAATGTTTTGTTATTATTTTTTAGAGAAAATAGGTACTAATGTGTTTCTAATAAACAATTAAATAGACTCAGTTAAGATGTTGATAAAAATCTGAATCCATGATTCTAAACAGAGTTTCTTTTCTTTATTATGAGAGTGACATTATCACTCTTAAGTATGAGGTTAGGAAGCAGATGATCTCAATTTTTCTAATGGTGTCTGAAGGTCTTCCATAAAATCTACTAGATTTTACCAGGTAGTGAAAATCAGAGCTAAACCAAATATAAATATAGCTACACCAACATCACTTATTATTTAAAAATATTAATGCTATTCTAAAACATAGGCTGTAATTCTTCATCCATTTTTCAAATTCTATTTGTCCCTAAAAATGAGATATAGAGACATATGAGCCATAAAAGTGTACTTCAAACCAAAATCTGATTCTTAAAACTGTCATTATAATAAAACAGGCTTTAAATATTTAGTGCTTATAACACGATAATACTTTAATATAAGAAAAAAGCATAGGAAACAATGGAAGCTGATTTTTCCTCTTAATCTGAGGCTTAATTCACCAGCATAATTTATCAACACAGAGAAATCTATTTAATATTATTAGGGAAATTTTAGAAAGAGAGGAACAGCATTCATAATTTCTGTATTTTATGCTTTTAAGACATACCACTAATAAGACTAAAGTCAATTTCACAAATTGACAGGAGAAGCAGATGTAAAACTTAAAACAAATTACCCTGTTTTAGGTAAGTATATCACTGATAATATTTGTATCATTTCCCTAAATGAAAACGTCATAAGCAGCCGATTTTGTCAGTCTAAATTTTTGATGTGCTACTTTGAAATATCTGTGAAATTGACAAGTTTTGTTTTGTTATTTTTAAAAAGAAATCACCACAGCAAACTAAACTTACTGAGGAATTGTAAACGTTTCCATTAGAAATGTAAGCTGGGTGAAAGGGTCAAAAAGAGATAAAATGGGTGGGTTTACAAGTTCAAAAGCAAAATGAATTTGGGAGCAAATAAATTAGTTGCAGTCATTGGAAGCTTGCATATCAGAGGGTACATTAATCCTCTGAATCCTTCTGAATCCTCATAAGTTCCCCTCTCTACTTGTCACTTTTTACGTCCTAAAAACATTTCAAAAGAGATCACATTTGTCATCAAAATGTAAGCAGTACCTTAGTGCTGCTTTTATAGTACTTTAGTAACAGAACCCCAGATTGTTGCTGACATTTTTGTTGATGTGCTTTCATTCCTGACTTAACTTTAAGGACTTCCAGTAGAGGTGCCAACTTTTTGTTCATTTTAGGAGAATATATTTTATTTTATTCTCATTAAAAATACATCGGCCTGAATGCATCAAGTGTGTTGGTGTCTTAGAACTTACAAAAAATTCATATAGTATTGTGTTCAGAACTGTGCGTTTTGTAGGTTACTAAGTGACAGAGCTTAGTGATGTTTCCTTTTTTCCCAGGAATAACACCCCTATGATACGATCATTAATACCACACTACACAAAAAACTCTGATAGTAAACCATGCTCTTTACTCCAAACTCAGTTTGGTCCAAGAGGTGATGAAAGAACTGCTAGGAGTCAAAGACCAATTAACAAGCCAAAAGTTCCTGTAGGGTTTTATCTCTGTACTCCTAGTGCCTAATATAGGCACTGAGGAACAAAGTTATTACATCCTAAAGGCTTGAATGCAACAGAAGGAAATACTTCTAGAATCTGACAACTATAAGGGATTGAATGTTTTTTTTTCAGTGTTTTATTTATTTTTGAGAGAGAGAGAGAGAGAGCGAGCGCGCACACATGAGAGCATGTGCATGAGCAGGGAAAATGTGGGGTTGGCGTTGGGGGGTAAGGGGGGCAGAATCCCAAGCAGGCTACCTGCAGAGAGCCCACATGGGGCTTGATCCCATGAACCGTGAGACCATGACCTGAGCTGAAATCAAGAGTGGGACATTTAACCGACTGAGCCACCCAGGATTCCCAAGGAATGAATATTTTTAGGACAGGTGGATTTTTCCTTTTTAGAGATATTTAAGTAGTACACTTTTTCCTTGAACTTTTACTCCTACATTACCTTTCCTACAATCTCCTCTCATCCCCCTCCCTTGGACAGAAGGGTGACAACAAATGAGTGAAGGATATTCTAAATTTGAGCATTCAGTACACAAAGAAATCCTCATGAGAGTATGCAAATTTCGTAGCATGCGCAGTTAAGCTCTGAAGGACATGATTTGACCTATGGATTATTTAAACCCTACACATCCGGTTAGGATTTAACCACAAACACAACTTTCGGTCTTCACACATACGGTTCTTAAACTATCATTCTGTATTCCCTTCTACTCTCTTTAAGCCCTTCTATAAATCCCGCTTACTTCATCTTATTAAATTATAGCCACGTTTGAAAATCTTGAAAAGACTGGTTGCTGCAAAACTTCTGCACAGTCCACAGATCGCTGCACTGCCAACAGTTCCAGTTCTTGTTAAACATTAAAATAACTGAGGACAGTCACAGCCTTCCATTTGATACAGAAGTCTATCCAGGCTTGAAGGTTTCCAGTGAAAGGGAACATAACTAGCTTCAGAAGAAATTGCCTCAATTTGGAGTTTGCCCTAAATTTTAGAAAAGAATTTCCAATAACTGAACCATATTTTGTTTCCTTGTAATTTCCAGAGGCACAAAGCCAAAAAACCTCACCCACACAATATAATAAAGACATGTTCAGGAATGTCCCTGAAAGAATCATCAAAAATATCTTTTATTAAAAACTGAGGGGCGCCTGGCTGGCTAAGTCAGAGGAGCACATGACTCTTGATCTCCGGCTCGTGAGGTTGAGACCCATGTTGGGTGTAGAGTTTACTTAAAAATAAATGAATAAAATTTTTTAAAAATTGAAATTTATCCATTCAAGGAATCAAAAACTTACCTGAAGTTTTACCCTCTGCTGTCTGTTCAAGTTCTCTGAAAGCACTGTATTTATCACCAGGCTCTATGATGAAAAGACAGAGTCTATTAAGAATACGAAACTTGAGATTAAAACTCAAGGAAATAAGTAAGGCGGACTGGGTTAACCGCACATACTTGACAAGTGGTGTAAGCATTTTATACATTTCTCATAAAAGGCCACCATTAAAAAGGTTTACATTCATAGGTTACATTCATAAGTTTGTGAACTGACAACGTGTTTTTACCTCCAAATGGAATGTTACTTTCAGAGGATTTGTCAGCTGCAATTCCTTTAAACACAGCATACTTATCCATCGAAGCTGATGCTTTAGTGCCAGGAAGGGGCATCAACAAAGAAGGGGCACTAAAAGGGAAAATGAAATATTTCTTAATGACTAGAACATTGAATCCTTCCCTTATCATCAAGTAGGAGCTTAGAATTAAAATGGCAAGTAGGTACCTGATTAAAATTCATGGTTCCCTGCCTTAAAACTCAGAAACTATATATATTCACCACAGAGGTTTAAACTCTTTCTCTTGGGAAAATATATTGAAATACCTTCCATGTGAGAGGGATTATTGATTATTGATTATTTCAAGATTTCAATCAAATCTTGATTATTTCAAGATGGGTCAGACCGATGCTGACCACCTAATCATCTTTATAAACCACAAAAACAATTGGAATGGCACTGGAAATAGATTCTCATAGAATGATGACCTCCTAGAATGTTAACTTAAGGTCCGTAACACTGGAAAAGTAAACTGTTCCAAATATGTACACCCAATATTTTAGAGTAAATTATGTTAACCTTAGTACAAATCATTCTTTAAAATGGGTTCAGAATGCAGAGGTGGAATAGTTAAGATAAAAATCTATTTATGAAATGTTGTTCAAGCCAGGATGTAAATTGTTCTTATTTGATCTTATTGCATTGCTTACTGGCAGAAGTTCACACATCTGATAAGCAGCGGTGGAGTTAATACAATTTACATTTTTACAAGGATCACATCAGCGGTTCCAGAAGCTATCTTTGTAGCAAAACAACAATCACTTCAAAATTAGATAAAGATACTTTTGCCTGTGGACATATTTCTCGCTGGATGGAAAAATAGTGTAATGAGTAGTATCTGTGTGGGTAATTCTTGGATGGCTTAAACACATACTATAAAAGCATTGCCTTTTTTCTCCTTCTTATCACACCCAGGCAGCTCCCTGGAAGAACAACTTTACATATGAATGACTACCTTCCCCCACTAGTTTGTGTCATTCAATACCACACACACAAGTTATAGAAATGGATTTCTATTGAGTTCTCTGCCCTGAAGCAAAAATCTTTCCACAGTCATTTAAATCGTCTTATCAGGAGCCTACAAGCAAGGTAAAAAACCCAGCTCTTGCACAGGCATGCTAATGGAGGTCCACAGTGCTTTAGGACTCAGTGTATCAAATATTAGAATTTCACATCACTACCAAATAGCTGCTACATATTTGATCTTGACAAACAGGTCATTGCCTATACATCATAGGTGGATTTTTAAGTTTCATAAGTAATTAAACTACAACTCATTGAACAGCATGTTACATATAAATAAAAGTAATTAATATTTGAGAAAAAACATCACAAAGTTGAACAATCAATTTGTTTTTCATGAATAGCCAACTTTAGTTGTGGTCTTATAAAGCCCATTGGTAAAATCTTCTACTAAATGTGACATTTAATTGATTATTATTGTTTAAAATTCTTTTCAGAATTGGAAAAAAAATAGAGGAACTCCAAGGTAATGAAATACTGACGGAAGTCAACAAAATAAAATTCCACTCAAAAAAAAGCAGACTCAGACTGTAATTTTATGCATATTACAAATGAATAATTCATTCTGGTTCCCTGAAATTATTTAAAAAAACCCAAAAAACCGTAATCACCATGACAGTGTTTATGCCAGTTATATAAAGTAGTTATCTATTCCAAACATGAGAACTGTTACTTCTACTCTTTAATACTAATGAAAGGTACTCAGTGAGGAGGCATACGGTTTTAAAATTTAAGAACCTTAAGAGAATTTGGCCCAAAAAAAAAAAAAGTATTTGCTTTTTCTCTAGTGAATCCATTTGTTTTACAACCACTCCGTGTGGCTGTAGTAGATGCTTTTACTTAGTTGCTTACCCTGCTAAATGTAGAGACATTTTAGAAAACAGGCGTGACCGATGGAAATTTGATCAAGGCAAAAGGACCCACAGCGACCACCTGGCTGAATAGACATGCCCATGGGGTGACCACCTCAAATTATCTATAGGCCCTAAGGGACCAATGGGCTACTTACAACCAGGCAGGCACAGTTACCAAAAAGGGCAAATTCCATTCTTCACCAGCCATAACTACTCCTCTTCCCCCTTTAAAAACGGCCCCCACCCACTGCCTCCTGGCAGATGGTCTCTCCTTTGCAGTCTTGCCTGCCCCTCCCTTGCAGTGCATTCAGTAAACTATCTTTGGGTGAATCCTTTCACCTCCCCACATCACCAGCTTCCACCAGATCACTGCCTGGCATTTGGGGGCTCCCATCCGACTGGACAGACACCACACTAAATACAGCCATTTAAAAAGTAAAATGAAACTAACCAACTCAAACCCCTACTACACCTTAATTCTTTGTGAACTGTTTTATTATCAGTGCCCCATATCTGTGATGTTTATTGTTCTAAGCTCCCCAGTGCCCAGCACACAGTAAGTATTTTCTGGATGGATAAATGAAAGACATTGCTGACTTCCAGATCCCCTTTCATGCTGGCTCAAGTGCTCTTTCTCCTTTGACATCCAGTTCAACCTTGAGCCTGACCAATTTCTCACACGCACACTTTTCAGTGCCTAACTCTAAACCCAGAGTACACCTCATCATCTCACAACAGGATTACTATGGCAGCTGAATTTATCCCACACAGTACCAAGATCACTTTCATCATGCCACTTCTTATTTCTAAAATGCTTGACAGATTACATCACAAATCCTAAGACATCCCACATTGGTGCTGCCCTTAACTAATGAGATTTTTTTCACAGACTAACAATACTCTCTACTCCAGCCTACTTCTAACACCATACTTGCCTTTTCATCTTCTCTGAAAAATAATGCCCATTTTTTGCTTTAAAATGCTGCCCAAAGCAGTCTCACTTAAGCTCAGCTATTTATACCATGATTTAATAAATATCCCTTAAAATAAACTCATAATATGCATTACAGATCATAAACTAGGGAATTCATTATATATGTACACACACACACACACACACACACACACTGAGGGACCAATTCTAAGAGAATTTCATCAGATAATATAAATACTGAGATAAAACTAAGCTTCTTTACAGCAGGAACTGTGCTTTCTGCTTCTGTATTTCTAGTGCCTACCCCAATGTCTGGCATACAGCAGATGGTAAGTAAATGTTTTTGAATGAGTAAATAAACAGTGAATGTGGATTCTTAGACATGAGCAAAATGTTTTCATGTAAGCATGGAAGTAATCAAGTCAGAACTGAAAAACAAGTCTACAAAGTATGACTGTGTATGAAAGTAAACTATTATGTGGAGATAATGCCACACAAAATTGCTAATATTCCATATATCTCAGGTCTGGCCACCATCTTACAACTTTCTATGCCCAAATTTCAATTCCATCTACTGAGTGTTTTTTTCCAGAGGAGTAAACCACTAATTTGGTCAATCTGGTTTATAACCTTCATGCTACATCACACTCACCCAACAAACCTTTATTAATTATATATCATGGCTAAGTACTACATATGTAGCCGTGAAAGACTATCTTCAGGGATGACAGCCAAGTGAGACAGAGAGTCAGATAAACCAGTAATTATAATCAGGGCACAGACGTCCAAAATGCACCAGGGCAGTAAGTGGCCCTCATCTTTGAGGTGGGGACTGAAGTGGTGGGGTTAGTAAAAACCTCCTATGTTAAACTGATTTTTGAAATAGAACTAGAATTAACTATAGAGAGAATTTCAGATTGAAGAAGGTAAAGGGTCAGGAGCCTGAAAGAGCATTAGTCTGGAGTTGCTCTGGCATGGTTGGGACATGAGCTGTAGGGAAAGGGCAACAGTCAAGAGACTAGGCAGGAGCAAGATCAGACACAGCCTTTTTCCACGGCAAGCAGAGAGTACAGAGTCGATGGTGGTTAAAGGAGAGAGTGAGGAGCCAAAAATAAATAGCATGTTTCTGATTTGGTGACTGGACATGGTGACATGATTCACCAAGGGAGGGAATGCTAATTTAACAAATTTTTATTTAGCTTTGAGTAGCAAAATAATGAATCTAATTTTATGCAGGTAATGTGAGATGCCTTGGGGTCATTCAGATATGTTATAGATAGCAGAACTTACACATTTTATTCAAAGGAAAAGATCTGAAAAATATTACGTGTCTATCAGGTCAACATGTGTGTGCTGGTGTAGTGGGCTTGGAAATCCCAGTACTTTATAGTCCCACCACTCAAATGTTTCTATGTGTCATTCCCTATAATACCTATCCCTTGGTTCTTGTTACAGTGTACATGCAGGAAGCGTCAAAAGATACTCATTTCGTTAAAATGGAAAAGATGAATGATACTGCACAAACAAGGAACATAAGAAAAATGATGCATGTATCCTGACAAAAACAAGTTCCAAAAATAACTGAAGAAATTCATATTGCTTGCTCAAAGCCTGGTATATTCTACTCTGTGGAAGAAGTACTATCTAAAAACTTTTAAAAAATGATGGAAAGGTATTGGTGACATATTTAGATTTCTGAATTAGGATTTCTGTGGAGAATCAGCAGTACATTATATTACAAATATATCAAATTATGTTCCCCTGCCTAAAAAGTTTTTCAACAGCCAAAGGCTTGCATTTGCTACAAGTACATGAAGTCATCACTGCAAAGGTGCACTCTGCTATAATCAGGTTTAGGACAGGCAAAAAAAAAAAAAAAAAATTAAATTAAATTAAAAAAATATATACATATATTAGCAAGCAGCTGTATACTGGGAGGAAATGGTGGTGCTCAATTGTTAGGCGGACTAAGGGGAGAAAAGTTTCAAAGGTACAAGTATGAATAACGAGGGAATAATCAAAGAAAGCATGAGAGTAAGAAGTCTTAATTTTTCTTACTTAGGCTTCTTACTATTGATGCCTCTTTCTCAATTATTAAATACAATGTTAACTATATTCAGCTCTTTTCTACCTGCTTCCATGCTGGGAATTACTTGTTTTTGAAGAAGCAGGCAACTCTTGGAAATCACTGAATGAATCATCAAGGGATCCTGACTTAGAAGCATCTTGAAAATCCTGGAAGTCGTCTTCTTCTGGTTTTACCACCTAGGTTTGTAGAGGACATTTAAATAGAAAGACTGAATTGATAAAATAGTAACTAACAAATTCATAACTGTCAACCTCAAAAATTACCTTTTAAATCTCCCCATTTAGGTACCTATATTAGGTAGGTGTGACTGCCTAAGTTTAGAAGAATGCACTTTAGGGGCGCCTGGGTGGCTTAATCGGTTAAGCATCCAACTTCAGCTCAGGTCATGATCTCTCAGTTCGAGGGTTCGAGCTCTGCGTCGGGCTCTGTGCTGATAGCTAGGAGTCTGGAGCCTGCTTCAGATTCTGTGTCTCCTTCTCTTTTTGCCCCTTCCCTGCTCATGCTCTCTCTCTCAAAAATAAATAAACATTAAAAAAAATAAAAAAAAAAAGAACGCACTTTAGATATAATACCAATTCAAGTATCTAGGACAAGAATCTGTCTTGAATTTTTAGATACTCTCTTGCACAAATTGTAAAAGACTGTTTAAAGAACTAATCTATACAATTTTTAAATAGACAAATTACATTTAATAGATTACTGCCATCTTTAAAAAAACATTTTATACATGATGTAAATTACATGAGTGATGCAAGCTTGTTATAATCCATCATGTGTATATATAAAGTCAACAGTGAACACTGACTCCTAATCACATGATAGTTCATTTGTTTTATTAAAAAATGAGTTTATACTACACTGTTCCGCTCTTTAAAAAGATATAATAATATCTATAAAGTGGACTTTTCCACGTTGCACATGTAGTAGTTCATTCATTTTAATAATCAAATGTTTACCACTGTATTAATGAAGCAAATTTTATCTAACCTTCCTTTTTGTTAATGTTTATTTATTTATTTTGAGAGTGTGAGAGAGAGAGCATGAGTGGTAGAGGGGCAGAGAGAGAATCCCAGACTCTACACTCTCAGCTCAAACCCATGAACCATGAGATCATGACCTGAGCCAAAATCAAGAGCTGGACGCTTAACCAACTGAGCCACCCAGGTGCCCCATAACTTTCCTTCTTTTTTTTTTTAAATTTTTAAAATGTTTATTATTTAATTTTTGAGAGAGAGAGAGGGAAAGGGATAGAGAGAAAGACAGTGTAAGCAGGGGAGGGGCAGAGAGAGAGGGAGACACAAAATCTGAAGCAGGCTCTAGGCTCTGAGCTGTTAGCATAGAGCCTGATGAGGGTCTTGAACTCACAAACCACAAGATCAAGACCTGAGCCGAAGTTGGATGCTTAACTGACTGAGCCACCCAGGAGCCCCTAACCTTCCTTCTTCTGATGGACATTAAGCTATTTATAACTGTTTACTCTAACAAACAATGCTATAACAAATATCTTTGCATATTTTTGCTAATTTAAGTTACTATTTCTGTAGGATAGATCCTTAATAGTGTGACTGCTAGGTCAGAAGATACAGACATTTAGAATTTAGGTCGCTATTACCAAACCTGCCTTCCAAAAAGGCTGTACCAACAAACTATTTTCCCCCACATTTTCACTAAACATTATGTTTTCTAAATTTTTTGTTAATCTGAGAAGTGAAAAATAAATGGAAGCATTTAAATTTCAGGTTTAGTAGCTTCCCCAAAAGACACAGTCTAGGAATTTAGTTAACCTTATTAAGCTTGATGTTTAAAACATATATACTATAAGGAACTATAAACTTCTAGCCAAAATTCAAATCTCTTAAGGCTTAAGAAATTTTTTTTTAAATAATAAAAAATTAAATTTTGTATTATTTTAATACTGCCTAATTTTCACCTCCAATGTCCATCATAATACAGCAATCTTCTCTGCATCCTTGGAAAAAAGCTGCCCAGATTCACTTTCAGGGATTCTTTGGAATACATACAGCTTCTGCATTTACCTGATTCGCAGGGTAAGTTGGCATGAAGCCACTGGAAGCCTGGGCTGCAGCTCCCCCAACTGGTCCAACAAGGTTAATGCCCATGACCGGCTGTCCAAGGTTGAGGGGTATGGAGCCGGCAGGGCCTGAAGACATCCCAGTTGGCTGACTCACCGCAGTAGGCAAAGTCATAGGAAATCCACTTAAAGTTGGAACAGGAGCAGCTGGAAATTGGTTTAAAGCATCAGGACTCATGGCAGGAACACCTCTCTACACAGAGCAGAAGGAAAATGGAAACATTTTAGGGGACTGCAAACCACATACAGTCTAAATCCAGCAAAGAGAGACCTAAGTGTAAAATCTGTAATCCTGGTATGTTTCCACTTTGACTCCCAAAACTCATGAATTTGATATAAGAAAAGAACTTACAAGGTTAATGTAGACCTAGTATCAGGCAAAGAAATGGATGACATATAACAATTGTGGCAATGCACTCTCTGACATGTTTGGTTAATTCATTGTAATCAAATCATTTAAAGTGATTCTGTATTATGACAAAAATTGTTAGCAGATCAAGAACACTTTAAGGAATTTTAAACAAGGACTTCAAAAACATAAAGAGTCATTTCATCTATTACTAACTTTCAAGTTCATAAAGGATACAGTTAGGTCAGAGAATGTTAATATATTTAATAGTCTTTAAACAAAGGAACATTTTACTAGTATGTGCATGATGCAAACTGTACATTTTTGAAGTACTGTATCCTAAAAATAATCTAAACTTTAATATACAAGGAGTTCTACATGGTTGTAGTCAAAAGGATTTATATTGAAAAGTTATTTGATCTAACTTAAGAAACAGTCTCTTACCTGTGTTACCGCTATCATGGCGAGAACAGTATAAAGTTCTTCCTTAGTAAGTTTGCCAGGTGTAGTTCGATTAGCCAAGGCCCATATCTGTCCAAGAGTTTCCCTGGGCAGTCCAGATGACATCAGAATGGGATAAAGTTTAGCAGTATCTATTCCAGTTGGAGTCACTGTGATTTCTAAAATTTTCTTATAGGCATCTATCAAAGGAAAGACCAGATTACAAATGTAAACATATTATAAGTGATTGCTATTTTCTGTTGTCATTGTTGCTTATATAAGAATAATCTTGGGGTGCCTGGGTGGCTCAGTTTGTTAAGTGTCCTACTTTGAGTCAGGTCATAATCTCATAGCTTGTGGGTTCAAGCCCCAAGTTGGGCTCTGTGCTGACATCTCACAGCCTAGAGCCTGCTTTGGATTCTATGTCTCCCCCTCTCTCTGTCCCTTCCCTGCTCATGCTCTGTCTCTCTCAAAAATAAACAAATATTAAAAAAAATTTTTTTAAAAAGAATAATCTTAGGTCAAACTGCTTTAATAGAACTGAAAATGTGTCAGGGTTTGAACTGCTATAAAGATCATTCAATTGGAAATATCCAATATAATTAGGGTCTGGAGCTTAGAAGACAGGATGGAGCGTGGTAAAATGAAGATTTGGGGCCAAAGGTCAGAGAAAGTAACAACACTAAAATGGAGGTGGTATAAACAGATGCTTTGGACTTTATTTTTAATGTTTATTTATTTATTCTGAGAGAGAGAGAGAAGAACAATAGCTCAAGCAGGTGAGGGGAAGAGAGAGAGGGAGAGGGAGAAAGAATCCCAAGTAGGCACTGTGCTGCCACTGCAGAGCTCAACACAAGGCTCAGACTCACAAACCGTGAGATTGTGACCTGAGCTGAAATCAAGAGTCAGACGCTCAACCGACTGAGCCACCTAGGCACCCCTAGATGCTTTAAAAGACAAGTTGTAGAATAATGATGGTGGGAATAGTTTGAAAACAGTGGTGGGGAGGCAAGAATTATACCATCTATCTCCTGCCTCAGTCAGAGTCTGTGAGAGAAAACATCACTGGGTAAGGTGCTATGGGAATAGAGCCTTCAGAGAAAGGCAGTTTCAGTAAAGGTGAGAAAGCAGAATATGTTTGAAAAAAGGAAGGGACTGTTGGGAGTTTTTCCACAATAAAATGGGGTTTCCAAAGGACAAGTTGGGAAAGGCTATTAGAGACGAGGTTGTCATATAAAATTTAGGATGCCAATACTGCATGGGACACACTTCTGTACTAATTAATAATTTACTATTTACCTGAAATTCAAATTTAAATTTTTTAATGTTTGTTTATTTTTGAGAGATAGAAACAATCAGCATGTGAGCGGGAAAGGGGCAGAGAGAGAGGGAGACACAGAACCCAAAGTACGCTCCAGGCTCTCAGCTGTCAGCACAGAGCCCCACGCAGGGCTCGAACCCATGAATCGTGAGATCATGACCTGAGCTGAAGTCAGATGCTCAACCGACTGAGCCACCCAGGTGCCTCTACATCTAATATTTAAATATGGATTATAGGTCAGTAGGCTGGCCATAAGAACACATATTTTGGCTAGGAAACTATGTGTGCATGTATGTTCACAAGGAGGGTACAAAATGAATATAAGCGGGCAGAAAATGGACAGAACTCCAAAATTTACCAGATCTGGCTTTTTGTTTGTTTGGCTTGAAGACAGAGAAGAAGATGATGCAAATTATCTAATGGGCACTTGGAAGAAAACCTATTGTTTTTATGTATAGCTGAAGTCTCACAGGATTTGGGGAAATTAGCCTTTCAACTGAGTATGTGATAATGATGTAAAGTAGATATTACTGGTTTTTTTCCAAACAGAATTTCAGGGACCCTTGCATGACTTTTATTTAATCAAGCATAGAACTTTAGTCTAATGATCAATCTAGAAAACCAAAGATCTGATGAAAGTTACCTTTAGATTTCAAGGGGTTGGCAAAATAGAGCAAAATGAACAAGACACAATATATTAAAACTGATTAACATATGCTGCTGTAATAGTCATTACTGTATTCACATCAGCCATGGCTTAGACTATTTTCTGGTATCAACTGAATATTATCACAAAATATGCACCTTCGTGATTTTATCGGCTCAACAGTAATAATCTCTATAAAGAGAAAAGTAAACATCACCTCCCAATGTTGACTGAAAAAGATGCCACTTAGTCTTTCACTTCATATATTACATGATAAGTCATAAGAATAGATTTTTAGGGGCGCCTGGGTGGCTCAGTCGGTTAAGCGTCCGACTTCGCTCAGGTCATGATCTCACGGTCTGTGGGTTCGAGCCCCGCGTCGGGCTCTGTGCTGACAGCTCAGAGCCTGGAGCCCATTTTGGATTCTGTGTCTCCCTCTCTCTGCCCCTCCCCTGTTCATGCTCTGTCTCTCTCTGTCTCAAAAATAAATAAACATTAAAAAAAAAAATTAAAAAAAAAAAAAGAATAGATTTTTAAAATATATAATCACCAAGAGTTCATAAAATTACATTAAATGTATTAATACTATTATTGGTAAGTTATTAATAATCTATGAAATAAATAATATCTTTTATTTATAATAATTTTTTTTTTAATTTTAGAGAGCGCATACATGAAAGAGAGCATGTGCATGCGTGAGCAAGAGAGAGAGGGAGAGAGAGAATCTCAAGCAGGCTCCACGCTCAGTGTGGAGCCTGACACAGGGCGTGATCCCATGACCCTAGGGATCATGACCTGAGCCAATATCAAGAGTTGGACATTCAACCAACTGAGCCATCCAGGCACCCCAATAACCATATCTTTTAGAGCATGGTAAATCTAGGGAAAGCTTTTAGAAATAAAAGTCTATGATGGTCAATAAAACATTAAAGCAAAACATTTCTCCTACATTTATATAGCCATTTCACCTATAAGGCTGTCTTAAATACTGGATCCTTTTCAATTTTCTGTACTCTTTCAGAAAAGAATAAACAAGAAAAAAGTAAAAATTTCTTCTGCATATTTTGTAATCACAACAGTAAATATTCACAACTACGTTTTCAACATCTGAAGCAAAATATCCAGATGGGAATCCTAGACAAAGTAGCTTTTTTACCTGGAACCAAACTCTCATTGTAAATCCAAGGCGGCATTCTGGGCTGAACAGGATCCTGTGAGGGAAATACTCCCACACCTAGAAGATAAGAAACATTATTTAATGTACATAACAGTCCATGCAGAAGATGGGGAAACAGAGTCACTGTTTTTTATAAGAGCGCTGGCTGGAGATACTAAAAAAAAGTCACCAATACAATGAAAATATTTGGTTTCTAAATTTCTCTTGTACGTTAACTATGCCCTAAAGAGTAAACAAAAAAAAAACCCCTAAGATGTTCCAAATCAATATTCTGAATCATACAAGGCTTGCACCATTTCATGTGTATTACAAATTAAAGAAGAAAACATGACAGCTGGTGGTTTAAAAATTACCTATGTAAAAAAATGTAATTGCTCAAGCTTTACCTGCAGCTTTTAATAATATTTCTTTGTACAGTCTGACTTTTTTCCACCTGAATATGACACTGCTGCCTTGGATGTATAGGATTTTTTTATTCTGTTCAGTAAAATATCCTCCAAAAGTTTGCCTCCTAGGCTGCCCAAATTCTAATTCATCTCTGCAAGCTAAGTTTATAAAAATTTGGACCTTTTAGGCAGCAGTGTGTATGATTTATTTCACAGAAGCAAAATCATATTCTCATTGGTGACTTTTCCAGTTAAATTTTAACTTTCAACCCTCATGGAAGAATAGAAAGTGTAAGAAAGGAAAAAGCTTTTATAAAATAAAAGGAAAAGAAATTTTAAATCAGGAATAATTCTGATTAAAAAAACTGGTTATCAAACATTTTTAAAAGGAATAACTGCGGAAAGAATTCAGAGCAAAATCGTAGGGGTTAATTGGAGAAAGGAATGCATTAAAAATATTTTAAGCACAATACTGATTAGCAAAAATCAAGCAGCATTCATTTTAAGATTAATGCTTAAGGTGTTAGCATTTGAGCGATATTTGGTTAAATAAACTTTGGCTGAATATTTCATGAGCTCACCACTCTCTTCAATGGATAGGTTTTGGTCTGAAGTCTTTTCTGCCTCTGCAATGGTGGTACCACTTACACGTCCATCTATAGCACCCCCGTTTTTGGCCGTTAAACTGGGATGGTTCTTACTGCAACCTGGGCCTAGGGCTTTGTGACCAACGTCAGAGGTATTTAATTTAATTTGTTCCTGCCCAGATGAACTTATATCACAAGATACTAGGAGCTTCTCCTCCAAGGAAGGGCCTAAACAAACAGCATGAAGGGTTATTTGTATATAATTGCAAATTTCTGATTTTTTTCAATCATCCATTTCCACCCCCAGGTTCTAAAGGGTAGACCCTGCCACACATAATGTAGATTTTTGAAATAATCTAATCACTACACACTTGTATAGGACCTGAAAGGCTTTAGAGAGTTTAGAGAACTTAAAACATCATTACCTACTTTGGTTCTCAGGAATTCTGTAAGCCAGCAGGTCGAACGGTATAGTGGAAGGAGTACTACCTTAGAAATCTGGTGACTTATACCAGAGAGAGACACTTCCCCTCACAGCTGGGGAGGCCCCTGACCAGTAACATCACCTCTGGGTCTGTTTCTACATCTGCCAACTGAGGAAGTTCGGACTAAGTCCATATCTGCTACGATCTTTCTCAGCACAATGTCTCAAGAAGCAGTGTATTAGTGCCTCCCATCCCCTTTAGTTCACAAGTGATACACCTGAGGTTCAGTTTCAAAATTTGTCCAAGGACACACTGACAATAAATGGAGAACCAGGCATCTGACCCCCAAGTGCTCTACCACCGAACCAGAGAGCACTTTCTAAAGCAACTCTTCTTGGCTCGTTACTCTGAACAAAATATTGGTGATTTTCCCAAACAAGAGAAATCTCATGTAGAAATCATTTTGCTTTTAAAGTTCGAAAGTGATTTAAATAGCTCCTAATTTAGGAGCCAAAGTTTTAAATCATTTTTCCAGAATGTGAAGCTCCCAGAATTAAAAAATCGATATTCTTATTTTGGTGAATTTCAATAGTACTCATATATTCCGGTACACATTTCCTTACCAACATCAGTGTATTACTCTACTTATATAAGAGAAGTAAATTATCCTAGATTATTTTAAGAATACTTTCATTAACATTCTAGGAGTTACCTGCTTTCTGTACATTGTATGAGGCTGCAGCAGTAGAGAAAGAAGGAATTTGCCCAGGGACACCATGTAAGGCAAAAGACACTGGAATCTGACCTGGAGGGAGAGGCTGTGCTCCAGCCTTCTGTGTATGCAACTGGCCAAATGGGGTGGTGGGATGGAAAGACTGAAAAGGCTGGGAAGTGGAAGAAGGACCACATGTGGGAACTTCAACGGGCCCCTGCATAAAGTCACTGAATTCTTCTTCATCAAGAAAGGCAGGTGATGGGGAGACAGTTTTAGTAGAATGAGATGGTGTGGGATAATCTGCAAAACGGAAAATGGCAATGAAACACACGGAAATGAAAATCAACAAGGAAAAAGAAATTAAGATGCAGTACAATCCCAAAAGAATATACTGAAACATGAATAACAGAAGTGAACAAGAAATAACATGTAATGACAGCCAAATGGAATTATTAAGTGAATGAAAAACACTTTGATGGCTATTTACACATAATTCATTTCTTTTCAAAAAGCAGTTTTATAACTATTTTGCATTTTGTTCAAAAACAGAAAAATGTAAAACTCAAAACTTCTTTCCTTCTTTTATTAGGTTAATACCACTTTTTTCCTCTGAGACCACTAATAATTTACATGAAAGTAGTGATTACTTTTTTTTTTTAAGTGGTGATTACTTTTGACACCCAAGTGATCTGTTGCATAATATCCTCTCAACCAATATGTTCCATATATTAGAAAATCTACCTATATGTTGCTGAATATGTTTTGGACAAATATATACTCTGATGATTAATTATGCCAGTCAGAAACAATGCATGATACATACTTGTCTTTTTTGATGTATCATGACTAATCCATACACTTTGCATATGTAGTTCACATCAGTGAAGTTACCACATGAGGAATGAAAATTACTAAAGAATATTACACACATTACCAAGGTGATATTATAAAAAGCATCAAAATCAGGATGCCATAAAGAGCTAAATCAAACAACTCAACAGTCCTTTTAAGAAAGTAAACCCTGACTGAGGACTATGTTTAAAAGATCTTTGGCTCTAATGTCTATCAACATCATTGGGGCTTTTTACTGTTAAATGTGAGATTTATTTATGTAATAAACCTTCTCTACAGGGGCATCATTTAACAATATCATTTTTGCTTCTTCATATTCTTTTTTAAAAATCCACAAAATTTAAATAAAGCAACTTTAAAAAACTAGAGTCACATAGAGGGGTGCCTGGGGTGGCTCAGTCAGTTAGGCGTCCAACTCTTGATTTCGGCTCAGGTCACGATCTCGCGGTTCATGAGATCCAGCCATGAGATCCCACCTCCCCCACCCCTCCCCACCTCCGTCAGGCTCTGCAGTGACAGTGTGGAGCCTGTTTGGGATTCTCTCTCTACCTCTTTCTTAAGATAAATAAATAAACATTTAAAAACTAATACATAAAAACTAGAGTTACACATAGGCAGATAAAGGCAACATCATCCCTATCTCCATCTCTGTCCTTCCATCATCCACATCCAGATTCAAACTGGACTAAGTACCTCTCAATCTGCCCTTTTTATTACTGTTGAGGTACAGCTAACACATAACATTATAGTTTCAGGTGCACAACACAGTGATTCGATATTAGTACACACTGTGAGATGATCACCACAGTCTCATTACCATTTCACCAAAGTTACAAAAAAATTTTCCCCTCATGAGAACTTTAAGCCAACTTTCAAATATGCATTACGATATTATTGACTACAGTTCCCATGCTGTACCTTACAACCCCATGACTTCTTTTTTCTTTTTTTTAATTTTTAATTTTTTATTATTTTTTAAATTTACATCCTAATTAGTTAGCATATAGTGCAACAATGATTTCAGTAGTAGATTCCTTAGTGCCCCTTACCCATTTAGCCCATCCCCCCTCCCACACCCCCTCCTGTAACCCTGTTTGTTCTCCATATTTATGAGTCTTTTATGTTTTATCCCCCTCCTTGTTTTTATATTATTTTTGTTTCCTTTCCCTTATGTTCATGTGTTTTGTCTCTTAAAGTTCTCATATGAGTGAAGTCATATAATATTTGTCTTTCTCTAATTTCACTTAGCATAACACCCTCCAGTTCCATCCACGTAGTTGCAAATGGCAAAATTTCATTCTTTTTGATTGCCAAGTAATACTCCATTATATATACATACCACATCTTATTTACCCATGACTTATTTTATAATTGGAAGTTTGAACCTCTTGACTATCTTCACCCATTTCACCCACCTCCCCACTCCACCCTGGCAACTACCATTCTATTTTTCTGTTTTTTTTTTTTTTTTTCAGATTCCACATACAAGTGAAATCATATGGGATTTCTTTCTCTGTCTGACTTATTTTACTAAGTCTAATACCCTCAAGATCTATCTACATTGTTGCAAATGGCAAGATTCCATTCTTTTTTATGGCTGAGTAGTATTCCGTTGTATACATATACCACATCTTCTTTACCCATTCATTCATCAAGGTACACATAGGTTGCCCCCACACCTTGGCCCCATACCTTGGCTAAATAATGATGCAATGAGCATAGGGGTGAGTATATTTTTTTGTCAGTGTTTTCATTTTCTTTGGATAAATATCCACTTGTGGAATTGCTGGATCATATGGTAGCTCTATTTTTAAGTTTTTGAGGAACCTCCATGCTGTTTTCCACAGTGGTTGCACCAACTTATATCCCCACCAACAATGCGTGAGGGTTCCCTTTTCTCCACATCCTTGCCAATACTTGTTGTTTCTTGTCTTTTTGATACCAGCCATTCTAACAGGTATAAAGTGGTATCTCATTGTGGTTTGCAATGTGATTTGCATTTCCCTAATGATTAGTGATGTTGAACATCTTTTCATGTGCCTGTTGAACATCTGTATGTCTTCTTTGGCAAAATGTTTATTCAGATCCTCTGTCCATTTTTTTCCATTAGATTTTTTTTGCTATTGAGTTGTAGTTCTTTTATATTTTGGGTATCAGCCCTTATGGATCTATGATTTGCAAATTATTTTCTCCCACTCAGCTGGTTGCCTTTTTATTTTGTTGATGGTTTCCTTTGCTATGCAGAAGCTTTTTAATTTGATACAGTCCCATTCTTTAAAAAGATTTTTTAGGGGCGCCTGGGTGGCGCAGTCGGTTAAGCGTCCGACTTCAGCCAGGTCATGATCTCGCGGTCTGTGAGTTCGAGCCCCGCGTCAGGCTCTGGGCCGATGGCTCAGAGCCTGGAGCCTGCTTCCGATTCTGTGTCTCCCTCTCTCTCTGCCCCTCCCCCGCTCATGCTCTGTCTCTCTCTGTCTCAAAAATAAATAAACGTAAAAAAAAAAAAAAAAAAAAAAAAGATTTTTTAAAGCTGGGGTGCCTGGGTGGCTCAGTCGGTTAGGCGGCCGACTTCGGTTCAGGTCATGATCTCACGGTCCGTGAGTTCGAGCCCCACGTTGGGCTCTGTGCTGACAGCTCAGAGCCTGGAGCCTGCTTCAGATTCTGTGTCTCCCTCTCTCTCTGACCCTCCCCCATTCATGTTCCATCTCTCTCTGTCTCAAAAATAAATAAACATTAAAAAAAATTTAAAAAAAAAAGATTTTTTAAGGTAATCTCTACACCCAATGTGGGGCTCAAACTCACAATCCCGAGATCAAGAGTCATATGCTCCATTGACTGAGACAGCCAGGTGCCCCAAGTCACTTGTTTATTTTTGCTTTTGTTGCCTTTGATTTTGGAATCAGGTCCAAAAAAATATGGCCAAAACCAACATCAAAGACCTTATTGCCTATGTTTTCATTGAAGAGTTCTATGGTTTCAGGTCTTACATTCAAGTCTTTAATATATGTTGAGTTAATTTCTGTGTATGGTGTGAAACAGTGCTCTAGTTTCATTCTTTTGCATGGGCTGTTCAGTTTTCTCAACACTGTTTATTGAACAGACTGTACTTTCCCCATTGTGTGTTCTTGCTTCCTTTGTCATAAATTAATTGACCATGTACAGTTGGATTTAATTCTCTGGGCTCTCTATTCTGTTCCACTGATCTATGTTTCCATTTTTATGCCAATATCATACTGTTTTGATTACCACAGCTCTTTGATATAGTTTGAAATCAGGGTACATCACGCTTTGAGCTTTCTTTCTTTTTTTTTTTTCAACGTTTATTTATTTTTGGGACAGAGAGAGACAGAGCATGAACGGGGGAGGGGCAGAGAGAGAGGGAGACACAGAATCGGAAACAGGCTCCAGGCTCTGAGCCATCAGCCCAGAGCCTGACGCGGGGCTCGAACTCACGGACCGCGAGATCGTGACCTGGCTGAAGTCGGACGCTTAACCGACTGTGCCACCCAGGCGCCCCGAGCTTTCTTTCTTAAGACTGTTTTGGCTATTCAAGGTCTTTCGTGGTTCTATACATATTTTAGGATGGTTCTATTTTTGTGAAAAATGCCACTGGAATTTGATAGGAATTGCGCTGAATCTGTTGAATGCTTTGGGAGACATTTTTAACAAAATTAATTCTTCCAATTCATGAGCACAAAAACATCTTTCCTTTTTTTGTATGTGTCTTCCTTAATTTCTTTCATCAATGTCTTAAAGTTTTTAGCATACAGGTCTTTCACCTCGTTGGTTAAATTTATTACCATTTTTATTACTATTTAATTCTATTTGATTCAAGGGTAAATGAAACTGTTCTCTTAATTTCTCTGATAGTTTGCTCTTAGTATATATAAGCGCAACAGATTTTTGCATGTTGACTTTGTACCCTATAACTTCATTGAATTCGTTTACCTGTTCTAACATTCTTTTGGTAGTCTTTAGGGTTTTCTATATGTAAAGCTTTTTCACATTTTTAACTACTTTAAGTTGTTTTAACATTCATGAAAGTCTAATGTCACAGAAGTAGTCTTTTTTTAAAAAGGTTCTCATCTGCCAGACTTCAAGCTGTATTACAAAGCTGTAATCATTAAGACAGTATGGTACTGGCACAAAAACAGACACTCAGATCAGTGGAACAGAATAGAGAACCCAGAAATGGACCCACAAATGTATGGCCAACTAATCTTTGACAAAGCAGGAAAGAATATCCAATGGAATAAAGACAGTCTCTTCAGCAAGTGGTGCTGGGAAAACTGGACAGCAACATGCAGAAAAATGAAGCTGGACCACTTTCTTACACCATCCACAAAAATAAACTCAAAATGGATGAAAGACCTAAATGTAAGACAGGAAGCTACCAAAGTCCTTGAGGAGAAAGCAGGCAAAAACCTCTTTGACCTTGGCCACAGCAACTTCTTACTCAACACATCTCCAGAGGCAAGGGACACAAAAGCAAAAATGAATTTTGGGACTTCATCAAAACAAAAACCACAATGAGATACCACCTCACACCGGTCAGAATGGCTAACATTAACAACTCAGGCAACAACAGATGTTGGTGAGGATACAGAGAAAGAGGATCTCTTTTGCACTGTTGATGGGAATGCAAACTGGTGCAGCCACTCTGGAAAACAGTATGGAGGTTCCTCAAAAAATTAAAAATAGAACTACCCTACGACCTAGCAATTGCACTAGTAGGTATTTGTCCAAGGGATACAGGTGTGCTGTTTCAAAGGGGCACATGCAGCCCAATGTTTATAGCAGCACTATCAACAATAGCCAAAGTATAGAAAGAACCTAAATGTCCATCGATGGATGAATGGATAATGTGGTATATATATACAGTGGAGTTTTACTCGGCAATCAAAAAGAATGAAATCTTGCCATTTGCAACCATGTGGATGGAACTAGAGGGTGTTATGCTAAGCGAAATTAGTCAGAGAAAGACAAATACCATATGGCTTCACTCAAATGAGGACTTTAAGATACAAAACAGATGAATATAAGGGAAGGAAAGCAAAAATATAAAAACAGGGAGGGGGACAAAACATACGAGACTCTTAAATATGGAGAACAAACAGAGGGTTACTGGAAAGGCTGTGGAAGGGAGGATGAGATAAATGGGTAAGGGGCACTAAGGAATCTACTCCTTAAATCATCATTGCACTATATGCTAACTTGGATGTAAATTTAAAAAAAAAAAGGTTCTTATCTGAAAAATGGGAATACTACATGCTTCTCTTTCAGATCCATGAAATAGAACCTTTAATGCTTCCAGGTAATGCAAAATGAGTATCCAAAATTAATTAATTTTGTTAAAAAAAAAAAAAAGCTATGATCCAATGAATTCCAACCCTTCCCAATAATGGTTAGGAGAGTGTGGATTTAAGCTCTCAATTTGGGTTCTCAGAGCAGCACTGGTAGAAAACAGCAGTAATGGAAAACTAAGAGCTACTATGAGTATTAAAAAAAAAAAATTATGTTTATTTATTTTGAGGGACAGAGAGACAGAGTACAAGCAGGGGAGGGTCAGAGAGAGAGGGAGACACAGAATCTGAAGTAGGCTCCAGGATCTCAGCTGTCAGCACAGAGCCCGACACAGGGCTCGAACTCACAAACTGTGAGATCATGACCTGAGCTGAAGTCAGACGCTCAACCAACTGAGCCACCCAGTTGGCCCTACTATGAGTATTTTTTAAATGGATCCTACTTAATAAGCAATAAGGCTGCAAAGGCTAAATAAATGTTTCTTTGCATTTGACTGGAATTATGTTAATCCTACGTGGTACATATTTTGGCTTATAAACTCTCACAGTTATATATGTGATAAGTACAAAATTATGTGATAATTTGTATAGTCAATATTTTATGATATGGGGGGAGATTAAAAGATGACTTTGGTGGGTAAAAGGCTGGAAACTCTTTTTATATACTTTAGGCCTAGGTTAAAGTCTCTAACTGGAGAAACTCTGGAAACTTCTTGGGTTTGCTTCAGAAAACTATTTTTTTGGATAAGAAGCAACTAACTGCATGTATGTTGACTGAACTCATGAGTCTATTTAAATATCAAAACACCAATTTATTATTTAACAATGAGATTGTTAAACTACACCTAGTTGTCCAAAAAGGTCATTCTCTATGGTCAGAACATGCCCTAACAATGACCACTCCTGTCTTCTCCTTCTTCTAAGTTCCACGCAGGGTTCAGTTTCAGCATTCCAAAATCTATTTTTAAATTACTTCTTGACTAGCTTATTCAGCTTAAAATTTTCATTTTTACTTATGTTTTTCCTCTCTGAACTCAATCTGATTCCTAATATCCATTCTCTTTTCAATCTTGCTGTATATTTTACTTTGCATCCGAGTATATAATCTAACAAGTGAAATTAATAGGACAGAGTTAAAGCTGTCCCAGAAAGTCAAGAACTGGTTACTGTGCCAATATTAGATTATTCCCTCCTGATCCCATCTATAAAAGGTACTACAATATAAGGGTTTAGGATAAAATTTATTTTTTTTTTCCTTTTTTTTTTAACGTTTATTTATTTTTGGGACAGAGAGAGACAGAGCATGAACGGGGGAGGGGCAGAGAGAGAGGGAGACACAGAATCGGAAACAGGCTCCAGGCTCCGAGCCATCAGCCCAGAGCCTGACGCGGGGCTCAAACTCACGGACCGTGAGATCGTGACCTGGCTGAAGTCGGACGCTTAGCCGACTGCGCCACCCAGGCGCCCCTAGGATAAAATTTATTAATGTAATATATGCCAGTAGAAAAAAGTACTCGGTTGGCTGAATGATTTGACAACTCTTCACCTATTAATGATATGTTATTCTTAACCCCCTGTAAATTTTAAACATCCAAATCTTCACTTAGCTTGAAGGATTAGATGAGCACTGACATAATACCCACACATACTGGTCAATTAAACACACAGAAAATCACCTTCCAATGAAAGAAAAAAGTTTTTTTAAGTTTTATTTATTTTGAGAGAGAAAGAGAACACATGTGTGCATGAGCGGGAGGGGTGGAGAGAGCGAATCCCAAGCAGGCTCTGCACTGCCAGCGCAAAGCCTGATGTGGGACTCAAACTCACGAACCTTGAGATCATGACCTGAGCTGAAACCAAGAGCCAGATGGTTAACTGACTGGGCCACCCAAGCGCCTCCAAAATAAAATAAAAAAAAATTTTTTTTTAACGTTTATTCATTTTTGAAAGAGAGAGAGAAACGGAGCACGAGCCGGAGAGGGGCAGAGAGAGGGAGACAGAATCCGAAGCAGGCTCCCGGCTCTGAGCTGTCAGCACAGATCATGACCTGAGCCGAAATCGGATGCTCAACAGATTGAGCCACCCAGGTGCCCCTCCAAAAGAAAATTTTAAATTAAAATTACCTGGTTTCTTAGGGTGCGATGCTGGAGTAGGATGCATTTTAGCATCTCTGGAAAACCCATCTAAGTTTCCTTTTATGGCTTCCAAAGCATCATCTCTACTCTTCTCTCCTGTCTAGAAGACAATAAATGTATGGATATATCTTCACTTATGTCTCACTTCATCCTAGATCCTCCCAAATTAAAAGTACAGAGATTGGTCTATTTTCAAAATTTTTACCGCATACTTCTGATAGGGAATTCTCTGAATTAGAAAAACACTGGTACGTGTTATAAGTATACCAAAGGCATAAAACAACACTATAAAATACAAAAAATATTAAAAGGTCCATTTATAAATACTTCAGGATACAACTGATATTAAGTATCCTGAATTAATTAATATCAAGATTCATGATTAACCTTCCCAAGAAAAGATCACAAACACCAGTGGTAGTAAAAAGGAGTTGAGAAGATGATGGTTGATAGCCCACCCTCCTCAACCATACAGCGTCTTATAAGAAAAGGAGAATTCTTCACTTGTGGAATCAGATAAAGCAAAATCAACCAACCACAGCATAAGCTTGGCCTTCTGCCCCAGTGACAGAATCCACTGAATGAGCATGAGGCACATGCAAGGCGTGTGTGCGCTGTGGCAGTGGAAAAGATTACCTTGGGTTTCACACTACTCAAAAGCCTGAGCTTTTGCTTCTGCTCTTCAAACTGGCGTCTTTTTCTTTCTTCTTCTAAGAGCTTCTGTTGCTGTTCAAATCGTTTTCTGAAGGAAAAGCAACATAGTAAAGAACTAACTGCAGGGGCATTATCAATTGTGTTCTATTCATACTTCTAACAGTTTCAGCAGTATTGCCTTACATTTCTAGAACTAACAACTTCATCGCTAATTAGATCTAATTTCCTTATGACAATACTATTTCCCCAATATGTTAATTTCAAAATATATGAAAGGTGTCCAAAAAAATATATGCTTAAATTATAGACATGAATTTATTCCTTGTCAAATTTGGAAGGGGAAGAGACAAATCTTTTGCATTCAAATGTAATCTCAAAAAACAGGCAAGTAGACAAAAAAGAAAACTCCAACTTGGGAAGGCAGTGTCTCACAGGAGAAAGAACAATGCTTTGGGCATCAGGAAGTCTACATTTGCTAGTAATTGTGTAATCTGGCCTGACAAAGTCGCTTCATTTCTCCGAACTGCCCTTTCTCTAGATGTAAAATTAGAGAATGAGAGGCTCTCTAACGTCTGTCCTTGCTTAAAACTTATATATAATGAAGTATTTCACGAATCTTAAAGGTAACATGATGGTTTGGGCTTCAAATGTGCATTAGAAACGATGTGACTGTTCCTAAAATAACTGCTATCATGTGTCCTCAGGTTTGAATCCCGAGGTCTCTTACTGCTGCTCTTCAGCGAACTGCTTCTGCATGTCTGGGGTGTACTGTGGGCCCGGGGGACGCATTCCCAGGAACGGTGTTTGTCCAAGGTAAGGCATTCCTGCTGCTGGCATTGGCCCCATTGGTATCCCTGCCTGAAAGAAACAAAGGCTTAGAAAATACAATTCTTCCTCTTAATTATTACAAAGAAAAACTATAACTTCCATAAATTCTTTCTTAATATTTTTATTAACGAACTATAGGACTTTCTTAAACAATAGAGTCAAAAAACACAGGCAAAAAATGTAAAGTTCCCCTTACTATCTCACCCCTTTCATTTCCTTCATTGTCTGAGATGTGACCACTGCTAACAGTCTGAGGGTGTGTGTGCACGGAAGCACACATGCACACACGAGATATATTCTACTCTTTGAAAAGAGGTATCATATCTTACCTGTCTTTGTATTTTCCAGCAATAGGTAAGAGGCTGGCATACAGTAGTTAATCCAAAAATGAGATTAAAACATGCTTTTCTGATATGCATGATAGGATAATGAATATTTTGATGTTCAGTATCACAGGCCTGATGGCCAAACTTATACAGAAAATAAAATATATTTAATCAGTAATAACTTACATACTAATACCACAGTATAAAGTTTACTCAAGTGTCTGGAAGTAAAAATAGTATCACATTATAGCTAATCACAAAATCTAATAATAATGATGATGGCACTGATAAGAATGATAATGAATAATTTACACTGAGTGGAAATTCTCCTATGCCTCAGCCTTCTCCCTGAAAGGCTCCCCTTCTGTTCCCTAATTGAAATATGGCTATCCCTGGAAGCCCTCTTCTCTGGAGATTGCTGCTTCTCTTCCACATTTCCTGTAAAAGGGGAATATTTCTCCTTGCGTCTTCTAAACCTATCCTCTCTTCCTTCAAAAACCTGACTGCATGCATCCAGCTATGTTAGTTGCCCAGATTGCCTAGTCTATGATTCCAGGATTCTTTCAGTTATAGTGAGTGAAGAATGTGTTTGCAATAAAGTGCAACTCCCCTACTTATATAAAATTAATGTAAACCACCAAAAGTTAAATTACCTTAAGGTAAAGATTATATTCACACTATTGGATTTAATATATTCAGACTTTCATCAATTCATTTTTAGTGAAGTGTTTTTTTTTTAACAAGACTAAGATATCAAAATTAAAAAAAATTTTTAACATTTATTTATTTTTGAGAGACAGAGAGAGATAGAGCACAAGCAGGGGAGGAGCAGAGAGAGAGGGAGACACAGAATCCAAAGCAGGCTCCAGGCTCCGAGCTATCAGCACAGAGCCCGACACGGGGCTTGAACTCACAGACCGCGAGATCATGACCTGAGCTGAAGTCAGCCACCCAACCGACTGAGCCACCCATGCACCCCTAAGATATCAATTTTAATCTAACAATGTTTGTTGAAGAAATCCTGTTAAGTGTTTCCCTCAAAATATTTATTTTAGAAATTATCAAAAATACCACCATGGGGTATCTGGGTGGCTAAGTCAGTTAAGCATCCGACTTTGGCTCAGGTCATGATCTCACGGGTCATGGGTTCAAGCCCTGCGTTGTGCTCTGTGCTGACAGCTCAGAGCCTGGAGCCTGTTTTGGATTCTATGTCTCCCTCTCTCTCTCTGCCCCTCCCCTGCTTATAATCTCTCTCTGTCTTTCTCTCTCTCTCTCTCTCTCTCAAAAATAAACATTGAAAAAAAACTTAAAAAATGTCACCTCATACTGAATCTTGAAAAAAGTGCACCTCCCTGTAATAGCAGAGGATTGGAGATTACAAATAATATAGGTAAAGCACTTAGAGCACTGTGTAGCATATATGAGTAAATAGCAGCTATTATAATTATTAAAAGTTACTGACAACAAAGAAGTACTCTCTCAAAAACAATAATGATCCCATTTTTTTCCCGGAACAAAATAAGATTCTGCAAGCAAATACAGAATTAAGAATTAAGATAAGAAAAATGAACACTTAACAGTTATAATATAGGTATCATTTTATTGTGTTCATGCCATATGCCAGCTATAGAATTAGGCATTTACATACATTATTCTCAATATACGTAAGATCCTTAGAGTTAGAGAATTTCTGATAATGATCAACAAGAATATCTTATTAATAAGAATGTCTTATTAATAACACTAATGAAGCCCCTACTATGTCCCAGGGATCTTCTAAGGGTTTTATGTATATTAATTAACTTAATCCTTATAACAAACCTATGCAGTAGGTGCTACTATTATTCTCATTTTACAGATGAGGAAACGGAAGTACAAAAGAGTTAACTACCTTACTTACTCCTTGTAAGTGACAGAGCCAAGATTAGAAACAGGCAGCTTCTGGTTCCAAAGTGCATATTCTCCATCATTATGTTACGCTGCCTCTCCAATTACCAACAACAACCACAGATTCAGACTTAAAACAAATTTTAATCTGTTTTTGTGTCTATTCATATGCTTAGGCATATACCTGCTCAATGAATAGTAGTAGCTTGGAAGCCTTATGAATGGCTTTAGGACTTTACAATAGGAGTTATAAGTAATACATATTACTTAATTACTAACACTCTCTATTGTAAATCTTGAGTGGGGATGGCAATGTATACTTACTTTTAATCACAGCGTGGTTCTCCTGGTGCTAAAAATTAGCACCATAGTCCTAGGACTACATTTTTTTTTCTAGCTTTATTTAAATAAAATAATTTATTTTATTTTTTACTTTTTCCAGCTTTACTGAGCTACAGTTGATATAACACTGTAATTTTAAGGTATGCAGCCTATTGATTTGATACACTTATATACTGCAAAATGATTACCACCACAGCATTAACGAATATCTCCATCATGTCACATAATCACCATTTCTTTTTTGTGGTGAGGGATTAAGTTCCTTTTTAAATTGACTTCATTTACCCAAGGCACATAAAATGCAAAAGAAACCACTCAACTCATACAGACTAACAGACCAGATATTCCACAAAAATAATAAAGAATAAAAGAAGGAAAGGTATTATACACTTTGCCTTCCTATTTAGAAAATTCTGTTCTTCAAGAAGATTCAAACTTGCTAAATGGCATTTTGTCTTTTTCGAATTCCTGAAAAGTTAGTTTGTACATTCATACAGTCTAATTCTTTTAAAATCTAGATAAACCTAAAGGTTAAGAAATACTAATCATTAGTTATATGCTGGGTGAATGACAGGACAAAAGAAATAACTCAGAAATCTGAGATACATCCAATCAACTGCTAAAGACATTCAAGATAAAGAAGTTCACTCCCAAGATGAAGAATATTGAAGGCTACTGAAGATTTGAGTGACTGGAGAGATATCACAGACCAAAAAAGTTAAAAATGTCAGTTTCAATAAAAATCCCAGCAGATTTTATGTGGAATTTGACAAGCTGATCTTAAAACTTATCATGAAGAGGAAAGAACCATGAATAGCTATAATTCTTTAAAAGAAGAACAAGGAGGATCCACACTAGCAGATATCAAGGCTTATCTTAGGCTAGATTAGGAGACTAAGATACTTATTGATGCAGGGACAGACAGAAATAGCAATGGGACAAACAGAAGAGCTCAGAAACTAATCCAAAGCATATCAAGAAATTGGATAGTACAGCATTTTGGAAATCAATGAGTAAAGAATGGGATATTGATAAATGATTTGGAGAAAACTGGCTACTCAAATGGAAAATAATAAAATTAGACCTTTAGACTCACATATCTGATAGCACAGAACAATTCCAGGTTGATTTAGTAAGAAGAATAATATTATGATCGCAGGGTACGACTAGGTCTAATGAGGCACACAAGAGATCAGACCATAAAAGAAATGATTTATCCATCTGACTTAACTTCTACATGACCTCACCAAAAAATTAAAAAACAAGCCAAAGTATAGGAGGAGATATTGGCAACACAAATAACCACAAAGGTAAGAATCTGGAATATATAATGAACTCTTAGAAACCAATAAAAACAAAACAAATAGCAACAAATTGGAAGCAACTTACATGTCCACCAACAGAAGAATATATACTCATGCAGTGGAACACTACACAGTAGCTATATGAATATATTTGGCAGCACTCTATAACAGGGATAAATTCTGGGGCAAAACAATGTCAACTAAAAAACTCAAATGCAGAAGGGTACATGCTTACATAAACCTTTAAAACCTGGACAATATACAATATTCATGAATATTCAAACATGTAAAACAGGAGAAGTACAAGAAGACATATGAAAACACTAAGCACTCAATTCATGATAGTGATAACTATCTCTGGGGAAGTAGAAGAAGGAAATTATAACTGTTTTGTTCATTTCTTTTAAAAATGTGAAGCAAATACAGCATGTTAACATTTGATGAAAGGACAAGACTATCTCCATAGAAAATTCCAAGGAATCTACAAAAAAATTCCTAGAATAAGTGAGTTCAGCAAGGTTGCAGGTTACAAAACAAGTATGCCCAAATCAACCACATTTCTATATACTGGCAATGAACAGAACATTGAAATAAAAACTACAATGCCATTTATAATTACTCAAAAACTTAGATGTAAATCTAACAAAAAATTTAAGGAACTTAAATGCCAAAAACTATACAGTGCTGATGACAGAAATCAAAGATCTAAACAAATGGAGAGACATACCATGCTCATATATTGCAAGAATCTACATATTAAAGATGTCAATTTTCCCCAAATTGATAAAAAGGTTTACCGTAATTCCTATCAAAACTCCAACCAGACTTTTCATAGATAGATATAGGCAACGTTATTCTAAAACTTATATGCAAAGACAGATAAACCAGAAGAGTTAAAATGATTTTGAAAAGAAGAATAACATGGGAGAACTTGTTATACAGCTACACAGATTTAGTCAGTAATCAAAATCTCCCAACAAGAAAAGTCCTGGACCTAATGGCTTTGCTATTGAATTCTACCAAACGTTTAAAGAAAAAACAAACAACTTAGACGTCATGAAACTTTAAAAATTTGTACATTAAGAGACACTACCCACAGAGTAAAAGGGAAACCCACAGAATGGGAGAAAACATTTGCAAATCATATATCTGATAAGGGATTAATATCCAAAATATAGACACAACTCTCACAATTAATTCACCAAGAAAAAACCCAATTCAAAGAAGGGCAAAAGACTTAAACATTTCTCCAGTGAAGATATACAAATGGCCAATAACCACATGAAAAGATACTCAACATCATTTACTAGAGAAATGAAAACCAAAACTACAATGATATACTACCTCACGCACATTAGGACAGCTACTATAAAAAAAAACAAAAAACAAAACAAAACCAAAAACACCAGGGACACCTGGCTGACTCGGTTGGTAGAGCATACGACTTGATCTCAGGGTCACAAGTTCAAGCCCCACATTGGGTGTAGAGCCTGCATAAGGAAAAAACAAAACAAACAAACAACAACAACAACAACAACAACAACAACAACAAACCAGGATGGGAGTAGTTTGGGAAAGATAGCAGAGTAGGAGGATCCTGAGCTCACCTCCTCCCATGGGCACATCAAGACAGGAGCTACATCTATGCGACTAATTCTGAAAACAACCTGCAGACTGACAGAATAGACCTTCCACAGTGAATTACAGAGAGAAAACCACATCAAAAGGGGTAGGAGGGGAGCTAAATGAGATGGAAATAAGCAATATGCCTGATGAAGAATTCAAAGTAATGGTCACAAAGATACTCTCTGGACTTGAGAAAATAGTGAGAATCTAAGTGAGACCATCAATGAAGTTATAGAAAATATAAAAAAGAACCAGTCAGGGCTAAAGAATTCAGTAACTGAAATTTAAACATACACTTGGAGAAATCAACAGCAAATTAGAGGAAGCAGAAGAATGGATCAGCAACCTGGAAGACAGAGTAATGGAATGCAACCGAGCTGAACAGCAAAAACAACAGAGTAATAAAAAAATAAAAACAGGTTCAGCAAACTCTGTGACATCATCAAGCGAAGTAACATTCGCTGTACAGGGATCCCAGAAGGAGAAGACAGAGAGAAGAGGTCAGAAAACTTATTTGAAGAAATAATACCTGAAAACTTCCCTAATCTGTGGAAGGAAACAGACATCCAGATCCAGAAATAAGAGAGCCCCCAATAAGAGGAACCCAAGAAGGTCCACACCAAGGCACACAATAATTTAAAAAGTAGTGATAAAGAGAGAATTTTAAAAACATCAGAAGAAAACAGTTTACATAAAGCTATCCGCTGACTTTTCAGCAGACACTTTGCAGGCCAGAAGTGAGTGGCATGAAATACTCAAACTCAAAGTGCTGAAAGAAAAAATCCTGTGAACAACATACTCTACCCAGTAAGGTTATTATTCAGAATAGGAGCAATAAAGAGTTCCCCAAACAAACAGAAGTTAAAGGACTTCATCACTAAACCAGCCTTACAAGAAATGTTAAAGGGAATTCTTTGGAAAGAAAAAAAAAGCCATAATCAGGAGTAAGAAAATTATGAAAGGAAAACAATTTCACAGGTAAATACAAACATATAATAAAAGCAGATTAATCACTTATAAAACCAGCATGGAGGTTAAAGCTCAAAAGCAGTAAAGAGAATTATACGAATCAGTCAAGTGATTTGCAAAATAGAAGGATGTAAAATATGACATTATATTCATAAAAAGTGGGGGTGGGGAGTAAAAATCTAGTGCTATTAGTATGGGCTCAAACTTAAGTGACCATCAACTTCATATAGACTGCTACACGCAAAACATGTTATAAAAGAACCTAATGGTAACCACAAATCAAAAACCTATAATAGAAAAAAATAGAGAAGAATCCAAACATAACACTAAAGAAAGCCATCAAACCACAAGGAAAAAGAGCAAGAGAAAAAGGAACAAAGAATGACAAAAACAATCATAAAGAAGTAACAAAATGGCAATGAGTACATGCCTATCAATAATTATTTTATTTTATTTATTTATTTTTTAACGTTTATTACTGAGAGACAGACAGAGACAGAGCATGAGCATGGGAGGGGCAGAGAGGAGGAGACACAGAATCTGAAGCAGGCTCCAGGCTCTGAGTTGTCAGCACAGAGCCCAATGTGGGGCTCAAACTCACAAACTGCGAGATCATGACCTCAGCCAAAGTCGGACACTTAACCGACTGAGCCACCCAGGTGCCCCTGTTTTATTTAAAAAAAAAATTTTTTTTTAACGTTTATATTTATTTTTGAGACAGGGAGAGACAGAGCATGAATGGGGGAGGGTCAGAGAGAGAGGGAGACACAGAATCTGAAACAGGCTCCAGGCTCTGAGCTGTTAGCACAGAGCCCGACGTGGGGCTCAAACTCACGGACCGTGAGATCATGACCTGAGCCAGAGTCAGACGCTTAACCGACTGAGCCACTCAGGCGCCCCTGTTTTATTTTTTTAAAGTAAGCTCTATGTCCAACAGGGAGCTTGAACTCACAACCCTAAGATTAAGAGTTGCATGCTTTACTGACTGAGCCAGCCAAGAGCCCCTCGGTAATTACTTTAAATGTAAATGGACTAAACTTTCAAATCAAAAAACACAGGGCGACTGAATGGATAAAAAACAAGATCCATTTATATGCTGCCTACAAAAGACTCACTTCAGAGCTAAAGATACATGCAGACTGAAAGTAATAAGGGATGTAAAAACATTTGCCATGCAAATGGAAGTGTAAATGTTGTTAACTTAGCTTTCTTTTCATCGTACAAGACAGACTTTAACAAGAGACAAAAGGACAAGGGAATATAACAATCGCCAATACCTATACACAACATAGAAGTACCTAAATACATAAAATATTAACAGACATAAAGGGAAAAAATTGACAGTAATACAAAAATAGTAAGAGACTTTAACACTCCACTTACATCCATGTAGAGATCATCCAGAGAGAAATCAACAAGGAAACAGTGGCTCTGAATGACACGTGGATCAGAGGGATCTAACAGACATATTTGGAACATTTGGCCCCAAGACAGTGGACTACACATTCTTTTCAAGTGCACATGGAACATTCCCCAGGACAGATGACATATTAGTCCACAAATCTCAATAAATTAAAAAAACTGAAATCATATTATGCAGTTTTTCCAAACACAACAGTATGAAACTAACAATCAACTACAAGCAAAAATCTGAAAAAAAAAATACAAATATATGGAGACTAAATAACATACTTAACAATGAATGGGTCAATCAAGTAATCAAAGAGGAAATCTCAAAATAGATGGAGACAAATGAAAATGAAAACACAATTGTCCAAAATCTTTGGGATGCAGAAAAAGCTGTTCTAAGAGGGAAGATTATAGCAATATAGTCTTACATCAAGAAACCAGAAAAATCTCAAATAAGTAACCTAACCTTACATCTGAAGAAACTAGGAAAAAAAAAAAGCCCAAAGACAGTAAGAGGAAGGAAATAATAAAGATTACAGCAGAAATAAGTGAAATAGAGACTGAAAAAAAAAAAAAAAAAAACCAACAACCCAATAGAACAGATTAATGACACCAGGAGCTGGTTCTTTCAAAAGGTAAACAAAATTGATAAACCTTTAGCCAGACTCACCAAGAAAAAAGGGAAGACTCTAAATAAATAAAGCCAGAAATGAAGGAGAAAAAACCACACAAAGTGTTATAAGAGAATACTATGAAAAATTATATACCAACAAATGGGCAACCTACAAGAAATGGATAAATTGCTAGGGATATGTAACATTCTAAAACTGAATGAGAAAGAAGAAATAGAAAATTTGAACACTGATTACTTGCAATGAAATCGAATCAGTGATCAAAAACTCCCAAAAAAACAGAAGTCCAGGACCAGACAGCTTCACAGGTGAATTCTACCAAACATTTAAAGAAGAGTTAATGCCTATTCTTCTCAAACAATTCCAAAAAATAGAACAGGAAGGAAAGCTTCCAAATTCATTCTATGAGGCCAGGATTACCCATATACCAAAACCAGATAAAGTCACTACCAAAAAACAAAAACAAAAACAAAAACAAAAACAAAAACAAAACAAAAAAAAAAGAGAGAGAGAGAAAACTATAGGCAAATATGTCTGCAAAACATAGATATAAAAATCCTCAACAAAATATTAGCAAACCAAATCTAACAACACGTTAAAAAAATCATTCACCATGATCAAATGGGGTTTATTCCAGGGATGTAAGAGTGGCTCAATATCTGCAATCAACACTGATAAATCACATTAACAAGAGAAAGGATAAAAACTGTATGATAATTTCAGTAGAAGCAGAAAAAGCACTTGACAAAATACAACATCCATTCATTAGTAAAAACTCAACAAAATGTGTTTAGAGGGAACATATCTCAACATAATAAAGGCCACATACCCAAAACCCACAGCTATATTCAACAGTGAAAAACTGAGAGCTTTTCCTCTAACATTAGGAACAAGACAAGAGTATTCATTCTCACCACTTTTATTCAACATAGTATTGGGAGTCTTAGTCACAGCAAACAGAGAAGAAAAAGAAATAAAAAGCATCCAAAATAAGGAAGAAGTAAAACTGCTACTATTTGCAGATGACATGATACTATCAATAGGAAACCCTAAAGAGTCCACCAAAAAACTATGATAACTGATAAATGAACTCAGTAAAGTTTCAGGATACAAAATTAATATACAGAAAACCGTTGCTTTTCTACACACTAATAATGGAAGTAGCAGAAAGAAATGAAGAAAACAATCTCATTTACAATTACACCAGAAGTCATAAAATACCTAGGAATAAATTTAAACAAGGAGGCAAAAGACTCATACTCTGAAAACTATAAGATACTGATAAAAGTAACTGAAGATGACACAAACAAATGGAAAGATAGTCCAAGCTCATAGATTGGAAGAATTAATGTTGTTAAAATATTCATATTACCCAAAGCAACCTGCAGATTCAATGCAATCCCTATCAAAATACCAACATTTTTTCAGAGAACTAGAACAAATAATATACTAAAATGTACTTATATGGAACCACGAAAGAGTTCTATTTGCCAAAGCAATCTTGAGAAAGTTGGAGGTATCACAATCCCAAATTTCAAGATATATTACAAAGCTGTAGTAATCAAAACAATATGGTACCGGTACAAAAAGTGACGTAAAGATCAACTGGAACAGGACAGAGCTCCTAGAAATAAACCCATGCTTATATAGTCAGTTAATCTACAATAAAAGAGGCAAGTTCATACAATAGGGAAAAGACAGCCTCTCCAACAAATGGTGCTAGGAAACTAGACAGCTACATGCAAAATAATGAAACTGGGCCACTTCCTTACACCATACAGAAAAATAAGTTCAAAATGGATTGAAGACCTAAATTTAAGACCTGAAACTGTAAAACTCCTAGAAGAAAACATAGGCAATAATTTCTTTGAAATTGGCCACAGAAACATTTTTCTAGATATGTCCCCTCAGGCAAGGGAAACAAAAGGAAAATTAAACTTTTGGGACTACGCCAAAATAAAAATCTTGTGCAAAGCAAAGGAAATCATCAACAAAATGAAAAGGCAACCTACTGAATGTAAGAAGATACTTGCAAATAATATACCCGATAAGGGGTTAATATCCAAAGTACTACATAAAGAACTTATATACTTCAATACCATAAAAACAACAAGGCAATTAAAAATGGGACCTCAATAGACATTTTTCCAAGGAAGACATCCAGATGGCCAACAGACACATGAAAAGATGCTCAACATCCGTTATCATCAGAGAAATGCAAATCAAAACTACAATGAGATCATCACCTCACACCAGTCAGAATGGCTGAAATAAAAAATACAAGAAATAACAAGTGTTGACAAGATGTGGAGCAAAAGGAACCTTCCTGCACCTTTGGTGGGAATGCAAATTGGTGCAGCCACTGTGGAAAACAGTATGGAGGTTCCTCAAAAAATTAAAAATAGAGTTACCATATGATCCAGGAATTCTACTACTGGGTATTTTTTATCCAAAGAAAATGAAAACACTATGCACTCCTATGTTTAGTGCTGCATTATTTACAATAGCCAAGATATGAAAGCAGCCCAAGTGTCTACTGATAGATGGATAGAGATGTAATATACATATATATGACATCTTTTATATATATATATATAATGTAATATTACTCAGCCAAAAAAAAGAATGAGATCTTGCCATTTGTAATGATATAGAAAGACCCTAGGGATTATAATGCCAAGTGAAACAAGTCACTCAGAGAAACACAAATACTACATGATTTCACTCATATGTGGAATTTAAGAAACAGAACAAAGGAACAGCTCCCTCCACCACCCCCAACCAAGAAAAAAAAAAAAGAGAAAAGAAAGAAAAGAGAGACAATCCAAAAAACAGAGTCTGTTTTTAAAAATTTTTTTATTAGTTTTCTTTATTTTTGAGAGGCAGAGAGAGACAGAGCATGAGTGGGGGAGGGGCAGAGAGAGAGGGAGACACAGAATCTGAAACAGGGTCCAGGCTCTGAGCTGTCAGCACAGAGCCGGACGCGGGGCTTGAACTCACAGACCGTGAGATCATGACCTGAGCCGAAGTCAGACGCTAACCGACTGCGCCAGCCAGGTGCCCAAAACAGACTGTTAAATAAAGAGAACTAGGGGTGCCTGGGTGGCTCAGTCAGTCGAGTGTCTGACTTCAGCTCAGGTCATGATCTTGCAGTTCATGGGTTTGAGCCCCGCACGGGGCTCTGTACTGACAGCTCAGAGCCTGGAGCCTGCTTCGGGTTCTGTGTCTCCATCTCTCTCTGCCCCTCCCTCCCTCTCTCTGTCTTTCTCTCTCTCTCAAAAATAAATAAATGTAAAAAAATTTTAAATAAATAAAGGGAACTAGTGGTTGCTAGATGGAGGTGGCTGGGAGGAGGGTTGGAAAAAAGGGGATCAAGAGTATACTTATCTTGATGAGCACTGAGTAATGTATAGAATTGTTTTCTTTTTAGTTTATTTATTTTGAGAGAGAGAGATAGCACACAAGTGGGGGAGAGGCAGAGAGAAAGGGAGAGAATCCCAAGCAGGCTCCCTGTATAGAATTATTTAATCATTATACTGTACACTTTTCAATAAAAAACATAATATTGCATTCTCTGGTAAACTGTTTCCAGTTATTTGCTGCCTTTACTCTAAGATTACACATTCCTATGTGATGTGCATTCTTCCTGGTATGTTCTTCCCCTTACTGATGTTCGTTTTGGTCACACTACTTTGGTAAGTAGAAGTGACTAATGAATGCAACCTCTGAGAAGAAGCTTTAAAAGTTATAACAGCGTTTGGCCATCTCTTTGCCCTATGCCAAAAGTCTGGGATGTCCTAGGTAAGAGTCTCAGGATAAAGAGAACACAGAGCGGGGTCATAGCCAACCTTCAAAGGACATGCCTTTGTTTTTGTAAGTCAGAGACTTTGGGATTGCTTTTTCTACAGCATAACCTAGCAAAAACTGAGTAACACGGATTTAAAACCTACAAAAGTTCAGGGTGCCTGGGTGGCTCGGCTGGTTAAGCGTCCAAATCTTGTTTTTGGCTCAGGTCATGATGTCATGGTGAGATCGAGACCCACATCTGTGCTAAGCGTGGAGCCTGCTTGGGATTCTCTCTCTCTGTCCCTCCCTGCTTGTGAATGCGCACTCTCTTCCACTCAAAACGAATAAACGTTAAAAAAAAAAACCTACAAAAGCTCAATTTATTCCTATTTCTTTCTATTAGAGAGGAATAAGGAATGATTCCAAAAGTCCTCCCAAATCTTTACATACAAATGAAGCCTCATTTGCCTATACAACTTCAACATAACAAGTTTCAACTTAAATTCTGCTTATAAATCCCAAATATTACTTATTTATAAATCATATATATGTGTTTATACATGATAAACGCACTGAAATAGAAAATTTTAAATAATTGGGTAAAATCAAAATATATGGCATGAAAATATTTTTTAACAGTATGGAAACTTTTTATTCTGGCTGATTTGTGAATGAATATGTTTACTTAAAAAATAACACCGTAACACTTTGCATTCAACCATTCAAAGATCAGACTCCTGGATTCAGTTTATTTGGTTACTTGGTTTAAATGGATATCATAGCTAGAGAAGATAATTTACAAAGACATGGAGATCCAAAATGAATCAGCCCATCTTAGGATGTGCTTACTAAATCCTGATACCATCAATTTCATTTACCGATTCTAAAATAAAGATGTAATAGTATTCGCTTTAATCAGTCAACATCTCACCTGCTCTCACTACATCAGCCTTTTAATGATTCTCCTTCCATCCATTTTTGCCCTCCTCTCTCCCTCCAATCATTCTCTAGTCAGCAGTCAGGATGATCTTTCTGAAATACAAATCTGATTGTGTCATTCCACTGCTTCAAACTATTCAGTGGCTCCCTAATGCTCTTAAGAGAGAATTCAATGTATAATTTGGATAATACAAACTTACTCAAGACTTAGGTTCAAATCCCAACTTCCTATGCAATGTGAGCATCCTCACAAAGCTGCAGATTCCTCCTCAGAAAAATGGAGACACTACCTCTTAAAAGTTGTTATGGGGATTACATAATTCAATATAAAGAAGGCCCTAAGTCTTCCAAACAATGACACTGTTCCTTTCATGAGAGCAATGCTACTTCTATCAATGCTACTTCATGGCATTAGGTCCCTGAACTTCCCAAGATGTCATTCTAAAATTCTTCTTCTTCTTCTTCTTCTTCTAATAATAATAATAATAATAATAATAATTCTAAGTCACTAATCAAATAAAGTAGCCACCAGATTTTCCTTAAATGATTTATCTTGGTTTCCCCCCACACTCTTATGAACATATCTTCATTTCATTTTGAAGGAAGCCACCTAACATTCAGACTACATTTACTGCCAAATAGAACATTAGGCTCCTAGTATGCAGCTCTTAGTATGTGACACATACCAACAAACAATAACTGTGTAAACTATTGGTTAAAGAAGCCAGTACCGGGGCGCCTGGGTGGCGCAGTCGGTTAAGCGTCCGACTTCAGCCAGGTCACGATCTCGCGGTCCGTGAGTTCGAGCCCCGCGTCGGGCTCTGGGCTGATGGCTCGGAGCCTGGAGCCTGTTTCCGATTCTGTGTCTCCCTCTCTCCCTGCCCCTCCCCCGTTCATGCTCTGTCTCTCTCTGTCCCAAAAATAAATAAACGTTGAAAAAAAAAAAAGAAGCAAGTACCTGCATGGCCATAGGTCCTTGGGGCATCTGAGAGCTGTAACTCATCCCTATCATGCCCTGCATATTAGGCTGCACGACAGAGACCATAGGAAATCCTTGTTGCTGCATTGGCATCAGTCCTGCTGAAAAACATAAGGGCATCATTAAAGTCAATATATTTTACAGTCTATTTTCCAAAAACTGTAAGTACATAAACAACTTGTTACTTGGGAAGCAGCACAGTTTAGTGGAAAAGCACAGGCCGTGAAGTGGGACAGACCTGAATATGAATTCCAACTCCATTAGTTAATTACTTAGCTATGAGATCTTAGGCAAGTTACAAAACTTCATCTGTAAAGCGAAGATAACAGAATTTTTGTGCATATTAAAAAAACTAATATATGACCTAATTGTGACATTTGGCCTTCAAGATGGGCTCCAGCAATCTCTGCCCTTTCGTATTCATACCTTTTATAATTCCCTCCCTCATTGAATAGGGCTCACCAGTATAACCAATAGGGTATGGTGGAAATGACAGTGTGTAACTTCCAAGGCTAGTTCTTAAAAGCCAATGTATCTTCCTTCTTGCTCTGAGGAAAGCTACTGCCACATCATAAGAATACTCAAGGGGCGCCTGGGTGGCTCAGTTGGTTGAGCGTCCGACTTCGGCTCGGGTCATGATCTCACAGTTGACGAGTTCGAGCCCCGTGTCGGGCTCTGTGCTGACAGCTCAGAGCCTGGAGGCTGCTTCTGATTCTGTGTCTCCCTCTCTCTCTGCCTCTCCCCCGCTCATGCTCTGTCTCAAAAATAAAGATAGGGGCGCCTGGGTGGCTCAGTCGGTTAGGCAGCCGACTTCGGCTCAGGTCATGATCTCGTGGTCCGTGAGTTCTAGCCCCGCGTCGGGCTCTGTGCTGACAGCTCAGAGCCTGGAGCCTGCTTCATATTCTGTGTCTCCCTCTCTCTGACCCTCCCCCGTTCATGCTCTGTCTCTCCCTGTCTCAAAAATAAATAAACGTTAAAAAAAAAATTTTTTTTTAAATAAAGATAAACATTAAAAAAAAAAAAAAAGAATACTCAAGCAGTCCTACAGAGAATCCACGTGGCATGGAACTGAATGAAACCTCTTGCCAAAAGACAGCACAATTTGTCATCCATGAGAGTGAGCCATCTTGGAAACAGACGACCCAGCCCTAACAAACCTTAAGATGCCCACAGCCCTAGTTGACATCTTTACTGCAATCTCTCCGGCCCTGAGCCAAAACCACCCAAGTGAAGCCATTTCCAGATACCTGATCTGCAGACACAGTGTCAAATAATAAAATGGATTTTTAAAAAAAAGTTTTGCGGTATTTTTTACACAGCAGCATATAACTAATACAATAACACATATACTAAATAGCATGAATTCTGGATGCCAACTAGAAATGTCACTTGGTACCTCTGGGACTTTGAGTAACTTGCTTAACTTCTATGCCTCGGTTTCTCATCTGTATAACTGTTTAATACCTAATATGCTTGAAGGAATGATCTTCCTCTTGTCTTTCCTTATATGAATAGTTAATATAACATTTACCACAAATAACCATCAGCATGACAATTAAATGATGCAATGGCAGGAAAATGATCATGAGGATAATATCTCCCAAATTTTTTCAATTTAGTATTCCCAAGAGGGGAGGAGACTGAAGAAACATCCCTTTGGGAATTTAATAAATACTAAGTGCCTACTATATTTTAGGCACAGTTCTAGAGAGCTGGTATTCAACTGTGAATAAAATAAAATCCCAGGGTGCTTGAGTGGCTCAGTTAGTTAAGCATCTGGCTCTTGATTTCAGCTCAGGTCATGATCTTATGGTTCATGAAATTGAGCCCCATGTCAGGCTCTGAGCTCACAATGCGGAGCCTGCTTGGGATTTTCTCTCTCTCTCTCTCTCTCTCTCTCTCTCTCTCGAAATAAACAGATAAACTTAAAAAACAAAACTCCCTACCCGTGCCGAACACAAATTTCAATCCAATTTTGCATTTTATTACATCTATGTTGGTTCTAACTAGTTAAAAAAAAATTAAAGGTCTGAGAAAGTAACCATGCTTATCTTGTGGGTTCTGTGTACCTTAAAGGTTACTTATTCACAGTTTAATTTTAGAAGCATGAACATCCACATTTGTAAGTAACAGAAGTATTGGCATTCACTTATTCATTCAATCATTTATTCAAATATTTGAGGGCCTACTCCTTGTCAGGCATCATTCTAGGGACATGGCAGTGAACAAGTTCCAAGAGGTTCTTACCCTCATGGAACTTACATGTTTTCCCTTTCGCCTCTTTGGACCTACAGTCTTATTCATTTGAATTATTGTTATTTAATTCTTGAATGGGTAATTTAGGTATTTGGTACAACGTTTAAAAGCGTAAAAGTACGCACAGTGAAAACTCTGGTCTCTCTCATCTCCTGTTCACCTACTCATGATCTTTTGGCGACTCTTCCTGTCAGCTTCTCGTATATGCTTTGAGAAACAATCCATGCATAATTTAAAGTCTTCTAATGACTGAAAAGTCTACTCTAACATACTTCATAAAAAGAAAAAAATCTCAAAACAATTCCAAAAGAAAAAATATCTTTGGGCAATCTTTGGGGCTCTCTTCTTGCTCTACATACAGAGTCTTACTTTAAAGTTTATAAAAATGCAAAATCTTGAGCCATGAAAATGAATAACTGTAATGCTTTCCTAAAGAACAAAAGATCTCAAACTATTCTATCCAAATCTGGGACATATCTAATTACAGATAGCTTAAATAATGCATAAATGTGAGCACAATGAAAGGAATACAACTGACTCCTGGAAAAATTTACCTGAAACTCAACCTCCATCACTGATTACAAACGGTGACAAAGTCAGTATGAGGCACTGACCACCTGCTACTGAGCCACTCGTTATCCTTCATCTCTATTGGTGATCTGGGAGTCTCTGTTTCTCCAGCAATTCTACCATAAGCAATCAACATTGGCTTTGTGAGAAGGGCCAGCTTTCAGAAGCAGACTGGTATGTGTCGGGGGTACAGTGAAGAGGGTGTGAGCAGAAAGAAGAGAAGGGCAGACATATTCTTTCTTCGACACTGTGTCCCAGTCGCACAGTACCATGAGTCAAGATTAGATCAGTTCACTATGGTTTCCCTGAAGACACAGCTAGAACTGACTTTGGTGGGGCCTTGTCTGAAACAGAGAGAAGGAATATACCCACTAAAGAAATTGAAGAGAATAAACCTGAGACTTAAAATAATTTATACTGAATCAGAATATGTGATCTCTTATATACATAAGACCGAATTCATACAGAGAAAACACGGTAGTATCAAACAATTAAAGAGGTTCTTTTATCCACTCAACAAACATCCACAGAGCCCCTATAATTTTCTGTCAGCATACCGGGTGCTGTAGATACCGACTAGCATAAGGCAGACATAGCCTCTGCCCTATGGAGCTAACAATCTAGAATTATACAATTTTTGAGAAATTTCAAGCATAGCTGGCATACGGGTTCAAGACTATAGGAAAATTTTACTCTATTTCGCAGCAGTAGGACTTCTTTATCCAATTAGTTCCCAAGTTCAGAAACATAACAGTGAAAAATAAAAAGTTTAAAATTTCAGCTTTCACATACCTTGTGGGGGTCTTATTCCACCTGCAACCGGAAACATGAAGCTAAAAACAGAAGAAAAACATATCAGGATCTTCTATGTGCAAAGATTTCAAACAAAACATGTAATTCTTTATATACACAAAAGAATTGTGGACAGGGTCCTGCCATTTGTTCTGTAGTACGATACTGAACTACCCGATATCAACACAGATCGAACATCCACAGGATGCATGACGGCAGGCATGTCAGTGCAGGGAGAAAAGTTGTGAACTAGAAAACAAGACGTTGAAACTAGTCCTGGTCTGTCACTATGTGACTTCCTTGGATTCTAATTTCTCCATCCATAAATTGAGAAGGTTGGATTATATTCAATTTGGCGAACATTTACTGAGTAACTACTACATGAGGGAACTGAATTAGTGCACAGTCTTGTTGAAGACACGCACGCAAGCTACTAACTGCAGCATCAAATAAAGTGTGCTAAGTGCTATGAGAGGCCCCCAATACTAATAGAGATGAAAAGAAAAAGATTAATTTGATGGGTTATATCTCGGGGACTTTTGTGAAGTTATCTTTTAAACTGAACCTTGTGGGGCGCCTGGGTGGCGCAGTCGGTTAAGCGTCCGACTTCAGCCAGGTCACGATCTCGCGGTCCGGGAGTTCGAGCCCCGCGTCAGGCTCTGGGCTGATGGCTCAGAGCCTGGAGCCTGTTTCCGATTCTGTGTCTCCCTCTCTCTCTGCCCCTTCCCCCATTCATGCTCTGTCTCTCTCTGTCCCAAAAATAAATAAACGTTGAAAAAAAAAAAAATTTAAACTGAACCTTGAAGAGAGTCATACTATATAATTTGAGCAAAAGCTCTGAGGCCAGAGCTTTGTGTTTAGAGATTTAGGATTGAATATAAGATACAGGATTAGAGAGGCAAGCAGACAGTAGAGGACCTTTAAGCTGTTTGATTTTACTTTGAATATTGTATGAAGTCAGAGATTATTAATTGTGGTACAACACACATGACAAAATTTTACCATTTTAACCATTTTTAAGTGTATAGTGTGTACCATTAAGTACACTCACAATGTTGTACGACCATCACCATGATCCATTTCAAGAATGTTTTCATTATCCCTAACAAAGACTATACCAATTAAACAAGAACTCGCGATCACTCCCTCCCCCAACCCCTGGTAGCTACCACTTTTTGTTTCTATGAATTTGCTATTCTAGCTACCTCACACTAAGTGAAATCATATGATACTTTTATACTTCATAGCTGGCTTATTTCACTTAGCATAGTATTTTCAAGGTGCATCCATGTTGTAGCAGGTATTAGCATTTCATTCCTTTTTATGGCTGAATAACAAATACTCCATTGTGTGTACATACCACCTTTTGCTTATCCATTCATCTGCTGATGGACACTTGGGTTGTTTCCACCTTTCGGCTGTTGTAAATAATGCTATGAACATTAGTATACAAGTATCTGTGTAAGTCCCTCTTTCAATTATTTTGGGCATATACCTAGGAGTAGAATTGCTGGGTCATATAGTAATTCTGTGTTTATTCTCTGAGAAACTGCCAAACTGTTTTCCACAACAGCTGCACCATTTTACATTCTCACCAGCAATGCATGGGGTTCCAATTTCTCCACATCCTCACCAACATTAGTTACTTTGTTTTTGTTTGTTTGATAATGGTTATGCTAAGGGGTATGAAGTATTACCTCATGATATGGATCTGCATTTCCCTGATGTGAGAGGTTCTAAGCAGGAGAGTGAAATGATCAGAAATGTAGTTTAGGTTTTTCTAGAAACACGGTAAGGCAGAGCTTTGAAGCAAAAAGAATCAGCAAAGAAACTAGCACAATAATGTTTTTTTTTTAAGTTTACTCTGGGAGAACCTATTTATTTTGAGAGAATGTGCACGTGAGCAGGGGAGGAGCAGAGAGAGAGGGAGAGAGAGAATCCCAAGCAGGTTCCATGCTGTCAGTGCAGAGCCCAGAGTGGGGCTCAATCTCACAGACCATGGGATCATGCATGACCTGTGAGACCAAGAGTCGCTCGCTCAACCAACTGAGCCACCCAGGCACCCTCTACCACAATAATCTTAATAAGAGATGAAAAGAGCTATAACCAGAATAGTGATACTGGAAAAGAGGCGGTGAATGAAAGCTATTCAAAAGGAAGAATGAAGAGGACCTGGCAATTGGCAGAATGGGGAAAAGCAGTGAGGCAGCAGAAAGAGCTGAAGACATTGCTGAGATTCTGAGCCTGAGCAAATGGCAAGGATGGTAATACTGTTTCCTAAAAGAAGGAACCCTTGACTAGGTTTGGGGGGAAGGGCAGTAGATGTGCATCCCTCAGGAGCGATCTAGCAGGCAATCAGAAAAGTAACTCAAGCTCAGGAGAAGAGTCGAGATCAATCTAGCTAGGCTCTTTTATTTTAACATTTATTTATTTGAGAGAGAGAGAGAGAGAGAGAGAGAGACAGAACATGAGCAGGGGAGGGGTAGAGAGAAAGGGAGACACTGAATCTGAAGCAGGCTCCAGGTTCTGAGCTGTCAGTACAGAGCCCAATGCAGGGCGGGGCTTGAACCCACGGACCTCGAAATCATGACCTGAGCTGAAGTCCGACGCTTAACAGACTGAGCCACCCAGGGGCCCATGGCTAGGCTCTTTTAAATAAAGGTTAAAAAAAAAAATTAAGCTCTGGTTGTAAATGAAATAGCCAAGGGAATGTGCATATATAGGGAGACGACAACAACGAGCAACTTGGAGAATTCTTATGGTGAAACTGAGTAGAGAATGGTCATTGAGAACCAAGGGACTTGGTTATAACTGCAAGTTATAACTAAGGAAGAACCATATTTCAGGAAGAAGGAAGTAGTCACCAGTATTTAATGCTGTAGAAAAGCTGATCAGAATGAGGATTAACAAAAAAAGATCACTGCTTCCGAAAATGCCGATCTTTGAGTAAACAGTTTTAAGAGGAGGAGAAACTCTTGGATCTGTAGGGAGAAAGGTAGGATACAAAAGATATGCTTAGACACAGCCTGGCAGCAAAAGGGATCTGCTTTGAAAAGGAAGAGGGACTTCTTTCTTTGAGAATGGAGGGAAAGAAAATGGAACAATTCAAGGAAGAAAATGTCTGAGTGGGAAAGATTCTTAATCTGGGAGTCAAGGATCTGAAGGGGGTTTCAGGCAATCTTTAGAACCTAGTGAAAGCTAGAAATTATTTGCCAAATTTATGTGTCCTTGCATTTTTCTAGTGTGTAATACCCCCCCTTCCCAGGAAAAAGGCTAAAAACCAAACTTTACAGTCTTTTGGCTCTAACATATTTTTAATTAAAAAAAAAAAAGTTGTCAGGTGGTTTACCAAGTTCTAGTTGGACATCTATCTGACTATATGTTATTTATAGCTTTGAAGAGGATCTGAACTGTTAGCAAATTCTACTACTGACAAGCAGGCCTGCACCCAAAGAGAGGACTTTTCTGTACTGCACACAAGATGTATTAGCTAAGTAATTTGTTAACTGGATAGAATGTTTAAACTGCAAGTTGGAATTCAGTAGTATCATTTTTTTTTAAAGGTACTCACATACACTAAGATTTATAAACTTAGAAACAATGCATTTAGATAATCAACTTGTCAAGACTTTTCCAAATCTTAAAGATTTACAATTACCAGTATGTCTTAGTGGCTAAGTAAAAACTGGAAACTGAAGTTACATTTTTTCCAGTTCAGCCATAAATTAACTGTAAAGCTCCATGCAAACCCCTTCACCACCCTGTCCTGTTTCCCCTCTGTCAAATGAGGACACAGAACTGCAAGTCTGCCAAGGTCCCAACTAAGACAATCAAATAGACAAGAATAAATGTACACACATAAAGGTTACCTTGAAAACACAAACAAAAACTGAATGAAGAACATTACTGACAAACATGATTTGCTCCAGTAATTATTTAGCAACCCAAACTCCTTAGTGACCTATGTACCATTCGTATGATTCTCTGGAATGTTTAGACTAACAGCAACGTGCTTCAAGAGTGGTTGGACAAGCAGCTAAGACACTGATAAGAAAGCATAAGTTTGGCAAAAAAAAAAAAAAAAAAAAAAGCCAAAACCAACCAAACAAAAGCCCCCCAAAACTGGGCAGCAAGATGACCAACAATTTATTTTCAAAGGTAAAACCCACTATTTTTACTGATAGCCTAGCACGAAAGCAGAACTGACGTCTACTTGCCACATGCGTACCTCACTCATTCCCCCTTTCAGTTACCTTTGCTACTAACCTGCACTTCTCAGGCATGGACTCCAGCAACACTTCCTCAAGGATCTCCCTACCTCCAGACTCTACAAGATACAGCTCATATAGCAGAGGTGAGGCGCATCTTCCTAAAGGACCATTTGATAAGGCTATTCCTGGGGTTAAAACTATGCAATGATTCCCCCTTATATGGAATTTCCTTAGTTTATATCCAAGGCCCCCTCCTGTTTCAGCACAATTTTTTTTCAGTTTTATCTCATAAATCTCATCTCCCACTTAGTGTCACAATCCATCTGGCCTATGTGCTATTCCCCTTGCGTTCAGTAGGCCTTCACATCTCCTATGACAATCCCTTGACCACTTCCTCTTCCTCCAACTGAGGCCCAGATAAAATAGTCCTTTGCTTTCAATGTGTCTTGAATCCACAAATATTTATAGAATGTTTTCTTTTTAAAAAAAATTTTTTTTAATGCTTATTTTTGAGAGAGACAGAGACAGAGCATGAACGGGGAAGGGTCAGAGAGAGGGAGACACAGAATCCGAAGCAGGCTCCAGGCTGTCAGCACAGAGCCCGACACCGGGCTCGAACTCACGGACCATGAGATCATGACCTGAGCCAGAGTCGGACGCTTAACCAACTGAGCCACCCAGGCGCCCCTAGAATGTTTTCTATGTTAGAATGTGCCAGAAGCAGTGGAAGAGAAAGTGGAAGAGAAAAAGATGAGGAAGCCCTTAAGGAGTTTATAAAAGAGCAGGAAAAAAATAGACAAATGATAATATCCCAGAAGGATACAGACTAATCAAGATCTTTCAACAATTTTTTCTGTTGTAGTTGTCTTAAAAAAATTTTTTTTTCTACTTCACATCTCTTGGGTAAATTTTGCCCTTTTTATGTAACTCTACCATTTATTTTAAAGTAGCCCAATCAGGATACCTATCAAAAGTAGGCTAACATTAATAAAGCTGGAAAATGCCACTGCTTTTTGTTTAGTCTCTCAGAATAGAAACAAGTATCTAAGAAAAATGGTACCTTACAGCTTCTGGATTTTCTCCACTAAAAGCTAAGAAATGATGCCTGGCTCTTCCCTTAGAAATATACTTAGGCTACCATAATGTTAAAAACCATACTATCCTTTCTTTATTCAGCATACAGCTTTTCAGCCCCAGAAAGTTTCCAATACATGTAACGCTCACCACACATTTTTCGAGGCAAGGATCATTTTAACTCCTTTTCCTTCTCATATATATCCTCTAGTTTTAGAAGGCAGATGTTACTCTAAACAAATTTTATAGATGAAAGAAATTTTAAAATCAATCATTCTAACTTCTATCACAACTCAGGCCACACTTATTTTTGAAAATGTGTGTCCATGGACTGGTGACATTAAAATACTGTAAACTAAGGAGAATGATCCACTCAAGTTTCTGCACCTAAGGTCTTCCCCACCCACCCAAAACAGAAACGAAACCAAACAACCAAAAGAAAACCCCTGGGCCTAAAATACTAAATTCTTTTAAGTTTATATTTTTCCCAGAACTTCGTGGTATGATTAATCATATACTTGATCAAATTAATGCCACTTGAGAACATTTTAGAAACTGTTATCACATATAGAAAAGACATTATTACACGTGTCTTCTGCAGCCAAAACCTGACTTATATCAAGTATTCATAAAAGACTGTGATGAAACAGCGTAAATTAGAAAAAGTTTTAAATCTAAAGTGAAAGATGTGTAGAGGAAACGGAAAATGGGGCTGCACACAGGTGGTTTATTCAACAGCCACCGCCTTTTTTTCCTAGCCTATATATAAACACCTGCAGGAGGTGATAATTTTAAAGACTACACTTCAGTAGTGTTTGTGACTCCAAAATTAAAACACTGCCTATCAAAAAACTAACACTTTGTTTTCCAAAAATAATTTAGGATGCTGAAGATAAAGCGCTAATTTTATCTTCAAATGTGTATGCACTATGTGTTGGCTAACAAAACAAACTCAGCCTAGGTCATTATACAAGTGGGGTGAAAACTTCCCAGAACAAAATTATTTTCTTCAGTGATGAACTTGTCAAGTTGCAAACGTTCTTCTCCTTTATCATTCTGGACATGAGAACCACAGGCAATTACTTATATGGCAGAGGGCAGATTTGTTTAAGGTCTAAGTAAAAGCCTGGAAGCTTTGTTTTAATAACTGCGTAACTGCTGTTTAATAGTGATTTGATTTTAATAAGGAGACAAGACTTAAGAGTTACGTCTACACGAGCCCATTCAAACGTCTTCAGATTTTCCTGCTGTTTGTCGTGTGTTAAGGAGATAAAAAGGACAGAACATTCTAAAGGGGGGGGGGGGAAGACGAATAGTACACACACCTCTTGCAAACAGCTATTCAGCTTTGTGACCAGATCTTTCCCTTTGTGACCAGAGCCTTCCCGACTCTATCCCTGCTCAAGCCCGGCAAGCCCTGGGAAAGGGAAGTCTGGTCGTTCGGAGCGAGGCGTCGGGGTTGCTGCTCTCCCCAGCCTGGCTGGGTGCCAGCTCAGCCAAGCGGACCCTCACCTCCTGCTCCTCCTCTTCTCCTCCCCGCACTGGGACGCTCTCGCTCACTGCTCGGCCCCAGCACCAGTGCCCCTGAGCCTGGGAAACAGGACACGGATGTCGGGCTCCTCCACCCACTCGGCCTACATCCCCGGGGGACCCCTTTCTCCCGTAGCCCAGTGCCAAAGGAAAAAGGGGTCGAAGCGGGCGAAAACCGTCATAACCTCCAAACAGTCCTCGCCCCTGCGGAGCCAGCCCTGGGACCCGACTCGGCTCTTCACACCCACCTGCCTGCCCCGGCGGCCCCCGCGCCGGCTCCCGCGGCGCCGCCGCCCCCAGCTCCCGTTCCCGGCCGCAGCGCCATCTTTCTCCGGGCCCGCCGTCGCCACCTTACAAGCAGCTGTCAGCTGAAGACAGCCACTTCCGGGGCAAAAGCCAGCCCCACCAAGCCGCGAACTCGGCGACGGGGCGGGGCCTGCGCCCACGTGATCCTCCGCGCCCCAGAGGCGGAGGCAGGGGCGGCGGCCGCGCGCTCTCGCCCCGTGGCTCAACAGCTCCCCGGGGTCCTCCACGTGTGTTTCTAGTTCTGAGGCTGTCTGGGCGGCTCGGGTAGCTGATTCATTGTCTGGCAAGGCTCTCTGCAGGGCCCGGCTGGCGGCCCAGTGGTAAAGCACTGTCGTTCCTCAGTTTGAAAAAGCACCTTGTTGGTTAGTGAAGAGAAGATCGAATCCTGCTTTGAAAACTGCAATGATGAGTGCACGGGTATTCCTTTATGATTTTTACCCGTAAAGAATAGATGGATCCTGGACGTTCCTTTGATAGCTTCACAGCGCTGATGAGTGATCATCTCTCTCCCCCAGAACCCGGCAGCTTCCATTTGGTACCCACCCCAGAAGATGCAGGTATTTAAATTTTAACTTAGTAAAGCAGCCTAACGCACATAAACCCAACCCACGTATAAACCTCCAACGTGCTTGTGTTTGGTTCTGCCACCAAGCCACCCCAAATCCGCTTTCCCTGTACTTGCAAGCAGGGCAAAACAACGGTGTTTGGAAAGCAGGTCATCATTATTCTGAACCCAATTGGGCATATTTTTACTTGTATTTTTTTTCCCCTGTGCGAACTACTGTGAGTAAAATACAAAAGTCCAGTGTAAACTTTTTCAAGTCTTAAAGCAGTTTGCTTATTAGCAAGTAGTGGATTAATTATAACTGGCTTTATCTTTCACTCTTGCCTCAGGTGTTTTACAAGGAAGCCACGTTTTTTTTAAGGTTTATTTTTTTTAAATTTTTTTTTTTCAACGTTTATTTATTTTTGGGACAGAGAGAGACAGAGCATGAACGGGGGAGGGGCAGAGAGAGAGGGAGACACAGAATCGGAAACAGGCTCCAGGCTCCAAGCCATCAGCCCAGAGCCTGACGCGGGGCTCGAACTCACGGACCACGAGATCGTGACCTGGCTGAAGTCGGACGCTTAACCGACTGCGCCACCCAGGCGCCCCATTAAGGTTTATTTTTGAGAGAGAGCACGCGCACACGCGGAGCTAGGGAGGGTCAGCGGGAGGAAGACAGAGGATCTGAAGCGAGATCTGCTCACTAAGCAGAGAGCCCGATGCCAGTCTGGAACACACGAACTGTGAGATCATGACCTGAATGTAAGACGGATGCTTAACTAAGCCACCCAGGTACCCCCAGGGAAACCATTTGTAATAGTTATCCTTTATTGGGCACAAATCATTGGTGGGGAGCCTTACTGCATTTTTTCAAATCCTCCGTGGCCCTAAGAGTTAGTATTGGAATTTTACAGATGAGAAAACCAAGGTTAAAAGAAGTTGTAATTTGTCCAGGTCATAGAGCTGCAAAGCAGCAGCACCAGGATTCAAGCCCACGTTTCACATAAAAGTCCTTGCTTATTTCACTAGACCAGCTATTTGTTATCACCTGTTCTCTTTTCATAACTAATTTCATTCCTCCTCTTTAGGTGAAACTGAAATTTGTGTAGCATATAGTTCCAAATGACATAAATATGCTAAATTCAGTATGAATCCATTGACAAACCAAGTTGATACAAGTTGATGTCGCCACTGTTATTTAAGGATGGGTAGTTACACAGAAGAAAATAGTAAAAAAAAAAAAAAAAAAAAAAAAAAAAGGAAATAAAGTCAAATGAAGGGACTATATGAAGGATCAAGATGTGATCTCTTGTTTCTGCCTGGATACTTTGTTCTCCTTTGCCTGTGGATTCCTACATCTGCTAGACTCAGCACAGGATGTCAGCCTTCCATGACATGTTAGATGCCAATCCTCCCTTGCTTCAGCACCTTGGCCTTACGTCTAACACAACATTTGCCACACTATTTGTTCCCTTACTTTATAGCCACTGCTACACTCTAAGGGCACAGACTGTGTTATTAAACTTTGTATTCCTCACCAAATATATCATGTTTGTTTAAGGAATATTTGGCAGGAGTTTGTAACATATCAGGCACAGAGCTGGGTCCTTCCAATGTTGAGACATAGTTGGTATTGCCCCCATTTCATACATGAAAAAACAGAAGCTCTGAGAAATTAAAGAACCTATTCAAAGTCACACAGCTGGCAAAGAGGTGGCACCATCACAACTACCTCCAGGATATATAGTGTCAAGGATGTGTTTGCAAGAACAGAGAAAAATCACATGCTTGTAAGTTATTTTTTTGCACCTTATAGCAAATGGTCTCCATTTACATAAATTCTGAAGGTGAACAATTTGTCTCATTTAAAATACTCAAGTTGGAATCTACCTGTTCTGAATTTCGAATAAAAGGCTGACAATAAAGGAAATTATTAAGTGTAATTCAAATGCTACTAAGCTAAGATTATTTAAATTATAGTACTGTAGTAGTACTGATAATAACTAGCAATCTTCTCAGATGCCACTCTAAGTACTTCACATGTATGGAGTTGATTTTTTATTCCAGCTGTACAAAACTAGCAACTAAGAAAAATCTGCTAAGAGTGAATAGTCTCCATCACTATATAACCTTAATTCTTTAGCTTTGGCAGAGACCTGTTTACTAAATGGATACAGGGCCATAAAACCTCAGGAAAGACAAGCTGTAAGAGAATGCAGCCACAGGTATATCAAGTAACAGGAACATTCTTCCTTATCAGGATAAAGTGTTTATCAGTTTTCGAGCAAAGTAATCTTGAATGGAAAGAGACAGGAAAGGGCATGATTAAGTGATAGAAAATGGAAGAAAGAAAGGGAGAGGCTGACCATAATCTCGCAGTTGCAACACTATGACAAGTAAGGTATAAGCTATCTTACCAATGAGGTAGAAGGATATTTAATAGACCAAAGAATTTAAAATCCTAGGAAACTTGAATAATCAGCCACAGAAGAGGCTGTTTGTTGTGGCTCATGCCACAAAAGGCCATCAACAAAGTAAGAAATAGTAAAATAAAGAGAGCAGTAGATGGTTTAATCTTGGTAGACAGCCTGTGCTGCTTCTTGTCTAGCACCCTCCCCTCCTCAAAAAGTGAGGGTGGAATGGGTGGTGGTGGTAGAAAGGGGCATTCAGTCTCAAGGCTTTACTTTTTTTTTTTTTTAATGTTTTTTTTGAGACAGAGAGAGACAGAGCATGAACGGGGGAAGGTCAGAGAGAGAGGGAGACACAGAATCTGAAGCAGGCTCCAGGCTCTGAGCTGTCAGCACAGAGCCCGACGCGGGGCTCGAACTCACGGACCGTGAGATCATGACCTGAGCCGAAGTCGGACGTTTAACCGACTGAGCCACCCAGGCGCCCCTCAAGGCTTTACTTTTAAATCTGGTTCCAGATGACTCTCCACAGCATACATCACACCTTCCTTCATACTTGAAGGGAAAAATCCTTAAGAGTTCACCACATTTGGGTGTTAATTTTAGCATAAGCTTTTGTTCTTCTATAAGAAGTATCTCTCTGGATTCAAACCGCAGAAATGTCAATGAATGTTATTTCCATTGTGTAATCAGTTAAAAGTCACCTACAGATTGAAATTTGACATGATGCATTGATAGTTTAGGATCATTTTTCATCAGTCCCATGTTCTTGTAGTTGCTTTCAAATGTTACAGGTGATTACAGGATTTGAAGTATTCCATGAAAACAACATTCATGCTGGGATCATTAAACTCCATTTCTGATAAAGTCTTTTAGAAAGTTGGTTTTTAACTTTTGTCTTCACGAGCTACTTTCTTCTTGCTGTTCTGACCAGTGACCTTTTTCCTGTGACAAGAAAATTAAAGAAAGTTGAATCTAACATTCCAGATATACGTACTGTCTAAAACTCTGCCAGTTTAATAAACGTTTCCTGAAGCCTACTGTATAATCAAGTACATGAGGCACTAGGAACACAAGGATGCATTAGATGTGGTTTTTGCCCTTTAGAAAACCACAACCCCCTAAGTAAGACAGAACATCACAGGAAACCACACTACAACATGGTATAAAAGACAGTCTGACTGTGGCCTAATAAGGGTTCACACTGATTAAGAGCTAGCTACTGCTATAAGTGCTTCATATGTATCAACTCAGATAATCTCCCAAACTTATGAAAAAGATTCGATTATTACCCTTATTTTATGAGGCAAAGGGGTTAACTTGCTGATTATCACACACTGGTAATTAACGTTAAATATGAACCCTGACTGTCTGATTTTAGAGTTTGATGAATCCCATCAATTAGGTGTTTAACAAAGAAAAAGGAAAAAAGTTTTGAGAAGATAACCAATGTTTTCATACTATAGTTTAGTAATGCAAAGCTCCTGGATGTATACTAACTCATTTAATCCTCAACCAACCTTGAGTAGCAGAGTTGGCAATGATTTACATACTTATTTCCATCAGACATAGGGATAAGTGACTTGTCCAAAGTCACTAATACCCCAAGAACAGGTGGTATTAGAGACAGTTCTTCTGACTCCAAATCCAATTTTTCCCTCCACTATACCAGATTGAGTTTATAGGGACTAAAGTCAGGTCCACTAGGCAACAGGATTCAGGTTGATATGGAAAGCTGGGCCTGAAGATATGAACTTCAGAGTTATCAGCAAGGTGTGGGTAGGGTCATTAAAGGAACATCTAGTGTTGGGTCTAGGGTCATTAAAGAAACACCAAAAAGGTGAGCAAGGGTCAGATCAGGTGTTGTTTACATGCTCTATGAAGGATGGCTTTTAAATGTAAGGACAATGGAGACAGCCATAGTATTGTACATGGGGGGCTGCAATGATGAGATTTATACCAAGTGTCCTCAAAGTCTCAAAGCACAGCTTGAAGCTTTAACACCTCAAGTGTAAATGCTACAAACTTAAAAAATCAACAAAGTATAATTCTTTAAAATACTGAAGTTTCTAATTAACATTCAACATAGCCAGCATCTTATACTCCAGTTGACTTCTGACTTTTGTTAAAACTTTCATCAGCTGCTGCTCAGTGCCTGAAGAGATTACATTTCTAATTCTTGCTTTAAGATCACTCAAAGAATAAGGTTCTGATGCATACACAACAGTTATGATACAGCCCACCACAAGAAAACGTCTAACAAGACAGGTTAGGTGACCAAGGTGGCCAAGCAGGGTGACCGTTTCTACCAATCCACTGGTTTAAGTGTTACCCAGAACTGCTGTCACAAAAAAATTTAAAAACGTATTAAGAATTAACAAAAATAAGTACAAACAAAATGTTTTAAGTTTTCAAATGACACTTTTGTAAGTTTGTAGCATTTATTTTTACCAAGTTATTAAAGCTTAAAACTTCACTAAAACTTTGGGACACTGTGTTCACTCTATATACTTGAACCAAACATCACTTTCTCATAGTCAATACAAAATGTCAAGTAAGACTTAGAAGGAAAGTGCAATGCCAGTTTTCATGCCTGTCTCTTTTATATGGCCTAAATGTTACCTGTCCTTAAAGACAGTTCTACCTCCTTGAAGCTTTTTGTAATGACACCAATTCAAAATATTTCTCATCTCTAAACTTTTATTTAAAAATTATTCTCTAGGGGTGCCTGGGTGGCTCGGTCGGTTAAGCGTCCGACTTCGGCTCAGGTCATGATCTCACGGTCCGTGGGTTCGAGCCCCGCGTTGGGCTCTGTGCCGACAGCTCAGAGTCTGGAGCCTGTTTCAGATTCTGTGTCTCCCTCTCTCTGTGACCCTCCCCCATTCATGCTCTGTCTCTCTCTGTCTCAAAAATAAATACACGTTAAAAAAAATTTTTTTTTTTAATTATTCTCTAATTTTTTTCATGTATACTAATCTCCTTTCCCTAACTCTAGGAAAGGAGCCTCATTTTATAATCATTCATTTACGCAAGCACCTGGCAGGAGAAAAGGTACTTGGTAAATGCCTACATTTTATATATATTATATATTAACTGGTACCAGTAGAATTTGAAGTGTCATTTTCCTTCAATAGTGTAAAGAGTAGCATTGATTAGCATGGTTTTGACTACCCCTATCAAAAGGTAGTCTTGTGTGTGCCAAAAAAAATCAATGCTTTAACATCCTCATAAAACTCAGCTAAACCACCACAAATTTACCCAAAGCATACTTTTTAGAGGTGTTACAGTATGCTTCAGCATAAGCCTAAGATCATACTGAAATCCTGCCTGAATAGGGAGCTTCAGGGACGACTCCATCAATGTGAGTCAATAGCCCTAACTGCCTCAGCAAAATGTCCTGGTGTAGGCTGTGTGGAGGTGGTGGGCAGTGCAATCCTAATTCAAAGTGAACTGAAATCATACTTTCAAAGATAGAAAAAACCCGATTATTAATATACAAATACAGAAAAATTCCAAGATTGAATCATCCAAGTTCCCAAATCACAGGCAACCTAAGATGTATTACTTTCATCACATTCTATATAACAGACTGAACCTATCAATTCTACCTCAAAAAATTTATCCTAAGGAAAAATAGCGCCTACTATATGACAGAGTCGAACAGCAACTTTTCTCATCATATACTTACTGTTTATTCTTAGCTTTTTCTAAGAAATATTTTGGAGTTGTACTAATGCTCTCCCTTTCCAATGGCTTCTTAATCATCTTTTTCTTTTGTTTGCTGAAAGTTACAAAGAGAGGAAAGAATTAAATTCAGTGGAACTTAATCAAAAATAGCTAAAGCTAAAACTGGTTTTGATTCTTGATCATAAAAATTCACTTTTTAATCTACTTACGGGTTTATGATGACACTGTATCCACTTTAAAATGCCAAATTACCTAATAGCATTTAGAGAGGTAACCCAAAGGGATGATAAATTCAATTTCTTAAAAAGCCACTGATTATGATTAAAATATGTCCTGTGTCACACTTATAGCCTGTGCCAACAAGCATTACAGTTTGATTTTGAGCAACTGTTTTCTATTAGTGCTATGAACTAAAATCAATTCTTTTTTTTTTTTTTTTTTTAAATTTTTTTTTTTTTCAACGTTTATTTATTTTTGGGACAGAGAGAGACAGAGCATGAACGGGGGAGGGGCAGAGAGAGAGGGAGACACAGAATCGGAAACAGGCTCCAGGCTCTGAGCCATCAGCCCAGAGCCCGACGCGGGGCTCGAACTCACGGACCGCGAGATCGTGACCTGGCTGAAGTCGGACGCTTAACCGACTGCGCCACCCAGGCGCCCCACTAAAATCAATTCTAAGCATATTTCGTCACTTACATTGAATAATTTTTTAAAAATCTGAATACTTAATATTTCAAGAATGAAAAAACTGACAAGGGAAGAAGATATAACATTCACAGATATTAAAAAGGAATTAACTTTTATTTTAAAATTTCTAAAAGTAGTAGTATTGCTAGAACTGTAATTGTAAGAGTGTGAAAGCAAGAATGCATACAGAGAGAGAGAAAGAGAGGGAGAAGATCTAGGTAAATTCAAGACTGTACCTTGGTAGTTTTTGGAAACCCTTTATGTATTCTGGTACAGGACATCCGGCCTGCTGTATAACATTGGCAACACTGAAAAAGGAACCCATAAGCATAAATCTGTATAAACCCATAAAGCATTAAAGTGATGCTTATGCATTAAACCCTCTGTGCAACTCAAGAGGAACTAAAACTACACAAAAAAAACTAATGTAGTATAGTGTTCTGCTGTAAATTACCACCAGATGTAATCACACTGAATTAGAACTATCTGCTGGACTGAAATCCATGTGACGATGAGGAATTTTATCTAGCAGCTATTTCTCCTCAACATTTATCAAGCCCTAAAAAGCTACTAAACCCGATCTTGGATGAGGCACGAACTAAAGAAGGCACAAGCTTCAATTTATTAGATACTAGTGCTTACCTATGCACTTGGCATTATCTTAGGCTTTTCACATACATAATAACTTATTCAACATACACAACAACCCTTTACTAATGAAATACTATCATTATCCCCATTTCCCAGATGGAAAACTGAGAGGCATAGTTATGTTGATATGGAGGTCATCATATTCACATGCTTGGAGTTACTGAGGAGACTGTAGATCAATCTAGGCTGTTGGAATATACTACTCTACACATGAACTTGTGAAAAGTCTGCTCAAAGTGAATCCAAGGCTGCCAGAGCCAAGGTTCAGAAGGCACAAATTGAACAGATCAAAGTACAAACTGCCTTTGGCCATAACTCATTTCTTAGAAATGTGAAGTGCTATCAATTATCGTGAGTCTAAATTCACTGTAGGCAGCTAAAATGTAGGAAACCGCTTTTATTTTAAAATCTATGATGATGGGCTAAATTAAGACCCAAGGTTCTAAAAGTATATCATATGTTACCCAGGCTTCAAGGGGCTGCAACTGAATAATATTGGAATATGTTACTAAAATAGTTTTTCCTAGGACTAAACATAAAATTCCATATGCCCCTAAGATTAAAGGGAAGGATGCAGCATGGTTAAGGGATAATTTTGACTGGGATGACAAGATTCAGGGGTTAACTTTATTCACTAAACCAAAAACCTCACTATTAAATTATAAGTAATATTAACCAATGGCTATTGGGAGAATCCTGAGTCTGAAATTTAACAACGAACATTCCATTATGAGTACTTCCAAAATCTAATAATGGATAGGCAAAATCAAGGCCCTTTGATCATTTTTCCCTTGGTCATGGCTAAAATCTGGTTGACTAACACCATAACAGAATTTGGGACCTGACCATCTTGTAATTATCTGTTAATTGTGTGTGCATATACTTATGAAGTGATCTTGCCATCTTAATACTAAGTTATTTTTCCTAATTTACCTTCTTAATAATGGCTTATCATCCTCAGTGAAAAATGTAACAGCTTTTCCTTTATGCCCTGCTCTTCCAGTTCGACCTAAGGAAAAAAAAAATCAGACCATAAAAACACTTTTCTGGGGAAAGGGAACTTCAAGATTTACATATAAGGCCCTGGCTTTTCACTAAAATGAGCACTAAAAAAATAAGCACATTAGAAGAGAACAGGAGGCATTAAAATGAGTGGTGCCCAACGGTGGTGGCAGGGGTGGGGACAGGAGACACAACTCACCGATCCTGTGGATATATTCCACTGAGCTGGTTGGAAAGTCATAGTTGATCACCAAGTTCACACCTTTAAAATCAATCCCTCTGGCCAGCAAGGCTGTACAAATAAGAACCCAGATTTTTCCAGCTCTGAAGCTGTGGACTGTGTTATCTCTCTGTTTAATAAAACACGTGTTATATGTTTTAGTACCACTCTGGGAACAGAAAACAAGTACTTCATAAATTTCATGCCAATATTTTAAAATTTAGTCGTTCTTTATCATTTTCAAAGTACACATTTGGCTTTACCTGTTGCTGTGTTCTCTCAGCATGAATAACATCCACATTTATACCTTCATATATGAGCTCATGAAATAGTTCTTTAGCCCTTTCAATGGACTGAACAAAAACAAGAACGGGTGGGTTGAAACCCTAAAAGAAAGGCAAAAATCAGCACATATAACCCATAATCAAGAATAAAATCACAGTATTTCATATGATTTTAGTTCATAAAAGCACCAAATTCAATTTAATGCACTTTTTATTGCCAATTTCTCAGATCAGTGGTCTACACCTGCTTCCATCTTCTTCACCATCCATTCTCAGCTTGAACTCTTATTTCATCTTGCCAATTCCAATAATATCTAATTAATCCCCTTTACTCTTTTACAATGATAGATGCCCACTCCTTAAAACAATCATCTCTTGGCTTCTGTGCCTCAGAGATTTTTAAATTCTGCTAAAATGTATTAACTCTCTTTTTAATTCATTGTTTATCCTAATTGTGGGTATTCCTCCAAAGCTTAGTCTTTGGTTCTCCGGTCTCTCAATATAACCGCTATCTTATTATGTTAGACAGAATCTGTTATCAACTACCAGCTCTAACCAGATGTTTACATTTCTATCATCAAACCCCATGTCTCTTTCAAACCAGCTTTCTATATTTTCTTTTTTTTTTTTTTTTTTAACGTTTATTTATTTTTGGGACAGAGAGAAACAGAGCATGAACGGGGGAGGGGCAGAGAGAGAAGGAGACACAGAATCGGAAACAGGCTCCAGGCTCTGAGCCATCAGCCCAGAGCCTGACGCGGGGCTCGAACTCACAGACCGCGAGATCGTGACCTGGCTGAAGTCGGACGCTTAACCGACTGCGCCACCCAGGCGCCCCACCAGCTTTCTATATTTTCAACTGCTGTATTAGGGCTTAGCCTTTTTTTTTTTAATTTTTTTTTTTTAACGTTTATTTATTTTTGAGACAGAGACAGAGCATGAACAGGGGAGGGACAGGGAGAGAGGGAGACACAGAATCTGAAATAGGCTCCAGGCTCTGAGCTGTCAGCACAGAGCCTGATGCGGGGTTCGAACTCACGGACCGTGAGATCATGACCTGAGCCGAAGTTGGATGCTTAACCGACCAAGCCACCCAGGCGCCCCAGGGCTTAACCTTTTTACTTTGGTTCACAAACTCCCCTTTTGGAATCTACCGAGGCTATGAAGCTTTCTAATAGGCAACCATGCATTCACACAAAATCTGACATATCATCAGAGGGTTTACAGACTTCCTAAGGACCAGACATGGCTAGAGATCCCTGATGTATAATCTATAGGTTGAGTATCCATGTGGAAAACCTTAAATTTCCTAGAGCCAAATGATATCTTTAAGAATATTGATGAAACTAATGCACAAGCATCATGTGCCAAGCACTATTGTAAGCGCTATATTTATATTAACTCATTAATACTAAAACTATTCCCTGAGGGAAATATTATTATTTCCATTTTATACATGACAAAGGCATGAGGCTAATTTGCCTAAAGTGAGAATTCCAGTCCAGGTAGTCTGGCTCCAAAGTTGAAGCTCTTCACCCCTTCTATAGTCACTAGGTACTTGCAAACACCTTTCCCTTTCATCCTCCAACTACTCTTAATTTTCCACCACTGAGGCTGTCACCCTCATTTCCCTCATTTATTTCCTCCTCATCTCTAAGCAGCCTAATTTAACAACGTACTAATTGGTTTCCTTACTTTTAGTCACTGTTTAAGTAATTTTCCTTAAAATTCATTTCCTTAAAATGTCTGGTGGTTTCTCTTAAGGTGACCCCTACTTTCCTGTCCAACTTGATCTTCAATTCTCACCTTAAACTCTTTGCCTTAGACAGGTGACCTCTTCATGAGTCTCCCAAACCCACTGTGTTCACGTGCACTGCTTAGACTTTGCTCTAGCTACTTCTCCAACCACTAACTTCCCCCACCCTTTTATCTCACAGATCCTTCAAGGCCCACAGTAGTAGCATTTCCTCCATAAGGCTATCCCCAACCAATTCAACTCTCCCTCTTGGCCCCAGGAAGACTACAGGGATGCTTAAGAAAAATGCTTTTATGGGGCACCTGGGTGGCTCAGTCGGTTGAGCGTCCGACTTTGGCTCAAGTCAGGATCTCGCAGTTTGTGAGTTTAAGCCCCACATCGGGCTCTGTGGTGACGGCTCAGAGCCTGAAGCCTGTTTCAGATTCTGTGTCTCCTCCTCTCTCTGCGCCCCCATGCTCATGCTCTGTCTCTCTCTGCCTCTCAATAATAAATAAACGTTAGGAAAAAAATTTTTTTTTAAGAAAAACCCTTTTATGACACTTTATTGCAAACTATCTTACACAAGTATATTTCTTTTATCCCCTAAAAAAGAACAAATTCTAAGGGCAGGGCTTAGGATTTCTATTTGTTTTATTATTCCCTGCCCTGACCCCTCATAGTTAACTTTTTAACTATGGCTTCTACTCAATACTTACTGAAGGGATAAAAACAGAAAACTGTACTCAGTGTCCTACTCATTCTACAGTGCTCCAGTTCTATGAGAAACCAGCAGAAGGATGGCGGGAGATGAAGGGAGCCAATACAGGTGTGGAAGATGTGGAAAAAAGAGGCTTTCAGGGCAGGAGGTAGGTCTTTTCCTAGCCCACCCTGACCTGGAACAGAAAACTTAGCATATTCTAAGTGGTGAGCCTCCCAGCCTTGGGACAACAGTTGACCTAATGTGCTTACAAATTTACCACTGGATTACTAATATGATATAGGAATAGTGCTCAGCCTCCCACCAGTCATCTAAGACTTGATGAGTTTCATCCAAATTCAAGAAGATAATCCAAATATACCTTTTTAACAAGTTCTCTCATGGCCAGAAGCTTCCCAGTCTCAGACCCAACAAAGAGAAGCTCTTGTTCTACAGTCTCTACTGCAGAATTCCTGAAAGGAAAACATACCTTGAAGATTGCAAGAACCAATTTTTGTTTCCCCACAGCGTGAATTCTAAATAAATGAAAAAACTTACATATAACCCCCAAAGAATCAACCTTTCCATTGTCAATATAAGCACTTAATTATTTATACCTTAATCTGAAGACAAAATAAACCCTATACCCAAGGGGGGACTTGAACTCACAACCCCGAGATCAAGAGTCGCACAATCTTCCAACTGAGCCATCCAGGTGCCCCAAAGTTATTTTTAAATGTTTTATTCTAACTATAAATGTTATCTAAAGAAAATTTGGGGCACCTGGGTGGCTCAGTCAGTTAAGCGTCCAACTTTGGCTCAGGTCATGATATCATGATTCGTGAGTTTGAGCCCCGCGTTGGGCTCTGTGCTGACAGCTCAGAGCCTGGAACCTGCTTCAGATTCTGTGTCTCCCTCTCTCTCTCTGCCCCTCCCCTGCTTGCACTCTGTCTCTCTCTATCAAAAATAAACAACCAATTGTCCATAATTCTACCATTTTAGAATAAATTTTGACATGTTTTTGTAGTCTGGTCATAAATTTTCATGCATTTCATTACAAAAAAATTCTAAAAATAAAATTACTGGATCAAATAATTAGAACAATTTTAAGGTCGTTATTGTCTGAGCTTTTTTTCTTAATGATTAGCAAGAGTTTTTTAGTAGACAGTTGGGGGGGAGGTATCTTAAGGCTTTATAAACATTGTAGGATGCTGTAGTACATTACACTATGTCATAAATATTTTTTCCCTTCTGTTGTCTGCCTTTATATTTATGGTGAATTTGTTCTGCTTTCTTTTTTTTTCTCAAGTTTACTTATTTTGAGAGAGAAAGAGTTATTTTGTGCAAGAGTGGGGGAGGGCCGAAGAGAGAGGGAGACCAAGAATCCCAAGCAGGCTCTGGGAAGTCACTGCACAGCCCAATGCCGGGCTTGAACTACAAACTGCGAGATCATGACCTGAGCTGAAACCAAGAGCCGGACGTTCAACTGACAGAGCCACCCAGGTGCCCCTACTTTCTTTTTATATAACAGAAGTTTTACGTTTAAAGTAGGCAGGGTATTTTTTATTGTCCCATTTGGCTTTTTTTTTTTTTTTTTTTTTTTTACTTAATATGGTATTATAAAGAACTTTTTCATAATAATTTTCATACTTATCATTTCTTAGGTTGCACAATATTCTATCAAGTGGCTATAATTTCCTACAACTTTTTTCTACTACTGCACATTCACTTAGCATAAAATGCTCCCCCAAGTATTTTTTTAAAGGAATTATAAATCAAGGGGCTAGGTAATATCAGCTTTCTCCTCTGTCGTCCTACTTAATTAAGCCATCCAAGAAACTAAATCCCCTGGGTGGCTACAGAACTCAGGTCATGCTTTGTGGATGGGAAAAATCAACTGAATGACAGAAATACTAACATGACAACTTGAGAATCTCCCCTTGGATTATTCTAAAATAGAAAATGCTTAATCAATCTTGACTTTATTTTTTTATTTTTTTTTTTTAATTTTTTTTTTTTCAACGTTTATTTATTTTGGGGACAGAGAGAGACAGAGCATGAACGGGGGGGGGGGGCAGAGAGAGAGGGAGACACAGAATCGGAAACAGGCTCCAGGCTCTGAGCCATCAGCCCAGAGCCCGACGCGGGGCTCGAACTCCCGGACCGCGAGATCGTGACCTGGCTGAAGTCGGACGCTTAACCGACTGCGCCACCCAGGCGCCCCCAATCTTGACTTTAAAGAATTCAGTAAAACTTTCCCTGTTATTAATCTAAGGCCAAACCTATCTCCTTGAATCTAAAAAAGAAAGGACTTGTATTAAAAAAACAAAAATCAGTGGATAACACAGAAGAACAATTACCTTGCTCCAATGGATACAGTGATGACATTGTCCAGGTTGAGTTTGCACCACTGCTCCACATCATATGCAAAAGTCGCACTGAACATAGCTCTTCTGACCTTATGGGATGTGCAGGCCAGGAAAATGGAAGCCAGCTGGTCTCTGAACCCAGTTTTGCCATCTTCAAACAGTTTGTCTGATTCATCTACCACCAGCCACTCAACACTAAGAAATAACAACACAATTTGTGGGTATTGAACTGGAAGATCTAAGACGCTTCACTAAATTGTGGGGACACAAGAAGTCAAACCATTATGCTCCTTCTCAGATCCACACATCATACCAGAAAAAGGTAAAAACAAGATAAACATAAAGTAGTGTTCTATTCTGTTAGCCTCAAAGAAAGGAGGTCCCAATAGCAACAACAGAGCTTCATATAGACCTTATAAACTCCATCACCACTGCTGAAAGCTATGAAAACATCTAAGGGAATTCTGTACTAACTGCTTATCAGAATCTGTAACTTTCTTCTAGACCAGACAGTTATTTTCCTGTGTTTAATAAAAACCATTGTTCTCAGCACAAACACTGACTAGAAGTTGGTAGATTGCAAGCTCCAAAAGGCAATAATACAAGCAATCAAGGACAAAATATAATCAACCAAGTGAAAATACACATAAGAGAGATTAAAATGTTATCTGTACCTTGTCAAATCTATTCCTGGAGGATCCTGCTTTAATAAGTAGATTAGTCGATTTGGAGTAGTCACAAGAATATCTATAGGAGAAACAAATAGTACAGATTGTAAAAGCAAGATTCATCTCCCTCAAACTAGGGAATTAAGTCTCCTGAATTTCAGTGAATAACCTGAAGAGGGGAGAGGAGGGGGAGGTTATACTCGCTATCTTACTACACCAACACAAGTTCTTTCTTATTTGTAAACTAACATATATATTTTTTTAATCCATGATAGCACAAATTATGCTTACTCTCCTTTTATATTTGATCTGCCTACTCAACTTCTAAGAAGCAAGAACACTATAATCCAACAGTGTTATTTTCAAATACTTCATTTTGTTTTTCAGAAAAATCCTTTCTTTAAATGAAATTTTACTTAGAAGCTCAAGATGAGAGACAGGTAAAAGCTGGTTTTCTGACTGATACAAGGGTAGGGATGTGAGCCATTCTTACCTGCAGAGTATTTCCATGGCACATTAAAAATCAATAATATAAGGCAGGGTTTCTCAGCCTTAGCACTACTGACATTATGGTCCAGATAATGTTTTGTTGTAGGGGACAGTCTTGTGCATTGCAAGATGTTTAACAGCATCCCTGGCCTCTACCTACCACAGGTTAGTAGCACCCCAGTTCTGACAACTTAAAGTGTCTCCAGATATTGCCAAATGTCCCTGGGGTGGAAGGTGGGTGGGGGCAAAATTGCCTCTGGTTGAGAATCACTGGTATATATTTATATAACTACTGAGTGGGAACGGGGAGATCTCTTTTAGCTTCTCTAAAAACCAAACTGATTGTGTGCATGCCTACATTTTTAAGAACTCTTAGGTGACAGAGTATCTGTAATTTGCAAGTCCCTTGCATGCTCTACAGCTCAAACACGAATCCCTTACCAAACTTCTTAGATGATTTAGGTCCAAATTTCTTGGCTGCCACTGCTGCTTTGTGTATCATGTGTATCCTGAATCCTGTTCCCTCAGAGATTTTTACTAACTCTCGGTGAATCTAAAATGGAAAATGATAAAAACATTAGCTGCTAAGATACTTAAATGAGATGTATTGTCTTGTTTACATTATTAAAATAAATCTATTACCAACCCATGAATAAGTTATTTATTTATCTTAAAGTTTTATTTATTTAAGTAAACCCTATACTCAATGTGGGAAATTAAACCCATAATAACATGTACATTAACCTGGAATCTCGGCATTTTCTAATCTGCTATGTACTGTTTTTAGAACATAGTGCTATTATAAAACTATTTCATGCTTGGCATGTATTTTCTGTTAAGCACATTGGAAGGGTAGAACAGGTCACTGTATGTTTTTTTTTTTCCTCTCAAACCTGAAATGAGGTTTCATTCATCTAGGTGAGAAAAATACATTTTAGAGAGGAACTATATATTACCGTAGCCTAAGCTTAAAAGGTCTTAGAGCATTTACCAAAGAATCATTAATGTTAAAATCGTTGTTTTAGAACATCATAAAAAGACAAAAAACTTGCCTATGAACAGTAAGATACAGAATAGAGTACCTGTACAGAATACTTGCCCATGCCAAAAAACAAGGACCTTACTCTTTTTGAGATCTTTTTATTACCCTCATAAAAGAAATGACTGAAGCAAACACCAAACCCATCCTCTTTCAAAGCTACAAGTCATACCTGGTTGGCAAGTTCTCGTGTTGGTGATATAATCAGGGCTCTGAAGCCTTTATTTGTGGGTTGTTTTAGTTGCATCAAAACGGGAATGCTAAAAGCCAAAGTCTTTCCAGATCCAGTAGGAGCAGAAGCCAGAAGTTCTCGACCCTAAAAACAAGGCATATTACATATAAGTACATAAACTTTTCAGAGCGTGGTTAAGTAATGCAACCTGCCACAGAAATAATAAAATAATCATAATGAATGCAGTCATTCATATTCCCACTGCTAATCTAACTTTTCCCACATTTGCTTTTCTAACATCATCCACCAGTGCCCCAGTGGAGTTTCTGAGCATTGCCACCAAATTCCATTTGAATTGGGTAAAGAATATGGATAACTAAAATCCAAAGATAATTCAAAACCTCAAGTATTTCCATTACTTCAATTTTTCTTTTGCATAAACTCTTATCAAAGCAAAATTCTAAAACCAACTTTTCTCCCAATATCAGTATTGCTCAATCCCTAGGGAAGATGGTTTTTTTTTTTTTTTTAAGTTTATTTATTTATTTTAAGAGAGAGTTAGCAAGTAAGTGTGGGGGGAGAGGCAGAGAGAGAATCCTAAGCAGGCTCCATGCCATCAGCACAGAGCTCAACTCGTGGCTTGATCTCATGAACCATGAAATCATGACCTGACCTGAAAATTAAGAGCCGGACACTTAACCAGCTGAGCCACCCAGACGCCCCTCCATAGCGAAGGTTTTAATAAATAACAGAATGGCTGAAGGTAATAAATAAAAACTGGCAATATCCTGAGTGACAGTAATTTATGTGACAGTCTTCAAAAAGTCACTATGATTTTAAAGCTTTAAGTTGCAACAGAAATAATCTTAAATGAAAATTAGAAGCAAATTTACTATAATGTGAGTCAACATCATTCAAAAGTACTCTCACTTCAGTTCCCAAAGAAAACAGAAAGGACAAGTATGGATGAAAAGGTAACACATATCTTTTGGCTACCAGAACCAAAGGCCATCTTGGCTACATGCGGGGGGAAAAGTCAGCTCTCGTTAGTACAAAAAGAAACCTCAGAAAAATTTCATTTCCAAAACTCTTAAATTAATCCATACCTCTATCAACCAGTAGATAAACAAACTGGTATTTTCAAACAACAGAATTCTACTCACAAATTACTGATCAATGCAACATGGATAAATCTCAAAAACAATCTATGCAGAGTGAAAGAAACCAGATAAAAAAATAAAAATAAATAATGGACGATACCACTTATATGACATTCTAGAAGAGGCAAAACTAATATACATGCAATAGAAACTAGAACAGTGGTTACCTCTGGGCAGGAGTGAGGACTGAATGGAAAGGGCACAGAATTTTCTGGAGCAACAGAAATGTTACACATCCCCACTGGGGTGACAGTTACATAGGGTATGCCTTGTTGGAATTCACTGAACTGTGAACTTACAATGTATGCATTTTAATATATAAAGTATACTTCAATAGCAAAAAATATTGGGAAAAAAAAAGTCAGGCTGTACAAGAATTCTATATTTCAGAAATAGTTCCTGGGAATTATAAATTAATCAGGGATGAATAAACAGAACAGTCCTTATCCTCAGAGGGTTTACACTCTAGAAAAATGCAAAAGGTAAACATAATTAGTATAAACATAGAGTAAAGTGTAAGATAAATGTGGTAAGAAAAAGAACACACTGAATACCTTGGAGAACTGGTGGTAGAGGAAACAGGGTTGGTAAAAGAAAAAGATCACATCGAATTATAGTGATATGGTGGCACAGACATTTGAGATGGACCTTAAAAGTAAAGGGAGGATTTCAACAGGGGGAGATAAGGTAGAAAGGAAAACTTCAAATATGGAAGAGAATGAGCTAATACACAGAGGAAGGAATGTTAGAGGCATCATAGACCTTCATACTCACATGCAGCATAACTGGAATGGCTTGCATTTGGATTGGTGTAGGCATCTGGAAGCCTGCATCTAGAATGTTCTGAAGTAGTCGAGAATTGATTTTATATTCCTGGTCAAGTTGCTGAAATGTAGCAATTGGGTCAGGAAGATCAGTTCCTTGGACATGAATTTTGTGTTTATTCCGGAAGAAGTTTATCTGAAAAGTGAAAGAAAGGGGTCACCATAACTATGGTCATATACTTTATGTTATAAAGCAACAGTAACAGTTTCCAGGATAAGCTTTAGTAGCATGAAACTTTTTGGTGAAATTCCAAGCACTAAAGCATACAGATACTAGATATATTTCATGCTCTTTCATAGACAGAAGACCTTCATAACAATAAAACCCATCCATCCACTTTCTTCATATTAATGTGTCAATACCATGAGTAATGTGTTATTCATATTAATATGCTACCATGATAATTATTAACTTGTAATTTTATATAAGCTTCTAGAAGGCAGAAATTGAATCCATCTAGTATTTTTCTTTATATGCCACTTAACCACACAAGTGCCAATGCTTTTTGATGATTTATTCTAAACTCTACTTATTAAAACTGGGACAAAAACAGAGTCTAGAGTGTTGATTTGGTTTATTTTCTATTCTCTGATAGAGAGCCAAATTCTGGATTCTGGGTTCCTGAAGTGAGCTGAACAATATTCTCCATCTGTAACATGGCAGGCGTGCAACAGACATGACAATGATATATTTGTTGTTTTTTCTGTATTCTACTCCCCCTAGTCCCAAGGTATAAAATAGGTTTCTTAAGATTTCTAACTCTCAAATCCCTGTCAGAGGAAATCTTTCTAAACCAGCTTAACAAAGATTAGAAAGGGGGAAAATTTTGTTTATCAAAGGGGATATGAAATTTAAAAAGATTCATTCCAAATACATTATCAATCTTGAAATTTGAACAGGTCAAGAAATTACATAGTATGTAGTATATAAATATAGTATACTATATAAGAATAGTGTGTATGTGTGTATACACACATACTGTATTCACTTTTACCAACAGAACACTCCAAGGACAAGGGAAGATTCACTATGTCAGAAGATCAACTGGGGCTAAGACATTTTTCTAACCTTTTCTTTTCTGAGATTCTCCAACTTCCCTGAAGTTAGTTTATTTTCTCTTTTAATTTTTTTATCTTCAATTTTTGCTTCCACAGATGATATCCACTGTATAGAACCTTCTTCTTGAGAAGTAATTTCTAAAATATATATCAAAAAATTAAAAGATTTTAAATGCAACATCCTTTTTTTTCTTAATGTTTATTTATTTTTGAGAGAGAGAGAGAGTGAACATGAGCAGGGAAGGGCAGAGAGAGAGAGGGAGACAGAGGATCCAAAGCAGGCTCCAGGCTCTGAGCTGTCAGCACAGAGACCAATGTGAGGCTAGAACCCATGAACTGTGATATCATGACCTGAGTCGAAGTCAGATCCTTAACCAACTGAGCCACCTAGGCGCCCCTTAAGTGCAACATTCTTGAGTGTAGCAAACAGGCCATAGCTTCACACTAAAGTAAAGCACTAGCTAATACAACTAGAGAAAAGAAAGTAATAAGAGGTATAAAAATTGGAAACGGAGAGGCAAGTTCTCTGTTGGTAAAATCAGAGCTCTGAAGTTATTTCAGCTGTGTAATATGTAGATGACTGTATACTTGAAAACAACAAGAGATCAAATTGAAAATACTTAAATAACAGATTCCAGGGGCGCCTCTGTGGCTCAGTCAGTTAAGTGTCTGACTTTTGATATCAGCCCAAGTCATGATCTCATGGTCCCTGAGATTGAGCCCCACATGGGGCTCTGCATTGACAACTTGGAGCCTGCTTGGGATTCTCTCCCTGCCCCCCTCTCTGACCCTCCCCCTCTTGCTCTGTCTCCAAATAAATAAAAACATTTAAAAAATTTTAAGAGAGATTTCAATGAGACAACCAGTTTTTCTGTATGTAACCAGTTAGAAAATAAATACTATGAAAGAAAATATTTCATATGAAAATATGAAAGAAAATATAATAGCAATGAACACAGCATAGTAAGGACTACTGTAATATAAAGATAGCAATTCTCACTATAACTAAAATTAGTTTAACGAAAAGTCATGACAGGATTGTTTTGGAAACCAGACTAGCTGACTTTAAAATTCATGTGGCAGACACCTGGGTGGCTCAGTCAGTTGAGTGTCTGACTTCTGCTCAGGTCATGATCTCATGATTCATGAGTTCGAGCCCTGTGTCGGGCTCTGTGCTGACAGCTCAGACCCTGGAGTCTGCTTCGGATTCTGTGTCTCCCTCGCTCTCTCTGCCCCTCCCCAGCTTGAGCTCTCTCTGCCTCTCAAAAATAAACGTAAAAAAAAATAAAGTTCACGTGGCAAAATAAATATGTAAGAATAACCTTAAAAATTCTAAGAAGAACAACAAGCAAGACCACTTCTGATATTTCTTTTAAAATTTTTTCACTTCACTGAGGCACAATTGACATACAATAAATTGCATTTATTTGAAGTATAAATTTGAGAGGCGCCTGGGTAGCTTAGTCGGTTGAATGTCCGACTCTTGATTTCTGCTCAGGTCATGATCTCACGGTTCATGGGTTTGAGCCCCGTGTTGGGCTCTGTGCTGACAGTGCAGAGCCTGCTTGGGATTTTCTCTCCCTCTCTCACTGCCCCTAGCCCTCTTGCACTCTCATTCTCTCTCTCAAAAATAGATAAATTACATTAAAAAAAGAGTATAAATTTGAGGAATTTTAACATATGTATATACCTGTTAAATCATCACCCCATTCAAGCTATACCCATCACCACCCCAAATTTCCTTGTGGCCCCTTTTAATGCACTGCTCTATCCCTAAGCAACCACATATCTGCTTTCTCACTAGAGATAATTTGCTTTTTCTGGAATTTTATATAAATGGAATCATGTAGTATATGCTCAATTTAGTCTGGCTTCTTTCACTCAGAATAGTTATTTTGAGATTCATCCATGTTGAGCATGTATCAATAGTTAACTTTTTTACTTATACGTAGCATTCCATTGTATGGATATACAAATTGTTTATCCTTCACCTATTGAAGGACATTTGGGTCATTTCCAGTTTTTAGCTACTGAAAATAAAGCTGCTATGAACATGCGTGTACAAGTCTTCGTGAGGACATAGGCTTTCCTTTCTCTTAGGTAAATTCTTGGAGTGAAATACATGCATCATATGGTAGGTGTATGTCTAACTTTTTTTTTTTTTTAATTCCTTTGTCAATTTCTACCCAAAAAGCCTACTGGAATTTTAACTCAGTTTGTTTTACATTGATTCTACATTATCATTTTAGGGAGAAAACATTTAGTTGAACAATCAAAGCATGATATGCCATGGGGCACCCAGGTGCCTCAGTCAGTTGAGCGTCTGACTCTTGATTTTGGCTCAGGTCATGATCTTAAGGTAGTAGGATTGAGACTCTCTACCTCTGTCCCTCTTCCACACATGTGTGCATGTGCTTTCTCTCTTTCTCAAACAAAAACAAAAACAAAAAGAAAAACATGGTGTGCCACACCACTCTGTACTATGCCACATATGTGCTAAGTTATATTTCTGGTTGCTTAACATTTGAATCCTTTTCCCAAATTTGTGGCTGGTCATTTTTTTTTTTTCTTTTAACTAATGTTGGTGGAAGCTTTGCAGCCAGGGAAGTAAAATGACTTTTATTATAACACTGTAACAGCAAAACTGTGGAAACAAAGTAAATGTCCTTATACAAGGACTTGTCAAGTCAATTATGTAATAACATCCCTACAATGTGTAATGGCATACCCTATACTATGATTCAATGAACACAGCAGTGGACTTCCTGTTGATACAATGTTTCTGGTGGACAATTCCAAAATACCTAAATTTAAATCTATTTGTTAATCTATTAACAAATTTGTTAATCTATTTGAAATTAACAATAGATTAACAAATTTGTTAATCTATTTGAAATTCCATTTCTTTTTCTTTTAATGTTTATTTATTTTGAGTTTGAGAGAGAGAGAGAGAGACAGAGAGAAAGAGAAAGAGATCGCCAGTGCATACAAGCAGGGGAGGGGCTGGGGGAGAGAATTCCAAGCAGGCTCTACACTCAGCACAGAGCCCAACAGCCCAACGTGGGGCTCCATCTCAGGAACATGAGATCATGACCTGAGTCGAAATCAAGAGTCAAACGCTTAACCAACTGAGCCACCCAGGTGCCCCTGAAATTTCTTTTCTAAGAATTTATCAGATATAACCCCCACAAACACACAAAGATAAGTGGAATGGCATTTATTGCCAACACGATAATAGCAAAAGTGAGGAAACAAACTAAATGTCCATCACAAAGGAATTTGTTAAATTGATTATGGAATGTACAATGGGATACTATTTTGTTAAAATGAGAAAGGCAGTGCAATTCCTACTGGTTGCAAACAATCTCCAAAATATGTTGTTGTTGTTTTAACAAAGTGTAGGAGGAGGAAGGGTTCAGACTAGAATAACATATACAGTATGCTATTATTCAGGTAATAAAAGGAAGTATAATTATAATGAATATATATCTTTACAAAAATACATAAGAAAATGATTAATAGTGGTTGCCTCTGGAGAAATAGGGGACTAGAAATAGAAGAATGAGAAGAAGATTTACTTCTAACCACTGTATAACTTTTAAAAACCATGTATAAGGATTTTATTGAAAAAGGTAAATAGCTAGGAAACTTAACAGCTATAATGAAGAAGATACAGTACAGAAAAAAAAAAAACCTATGAAAAATAGGCAAAGAGTAAGAACAGATGGTTCACAAATGTTGAAATGTAAATATCCACTAAAGCATAAAAAAATGCTCAACCTCACCAGTTATCAAGAAAATGTAAACAAAAAAAAGTTTCATTCATTAGATTGACAAAGAATTTAAGACCAGTAGTATCCAGCATTGACAAGGGTGTGGGAAGTCATTTTTCAGTATATGTTTAGAGAAAGAAGTGAGCATACTCTTTCAGCCAGTGATTCCACTTTTGGGATGCTAATTACAGAAATAACAGGACCTATGGAGCACCTGGGTAGCTCAGTCCTTTGAGGACTCTTGATTTTGGCTCAGGTCATGATCTCTAGGTTCGTTAATTCAAGCCCCAAGTCAGGCTCTGTACTGACAGCTGACAGTGTGGAGCTTGCTTGGGATTCTCTCTCCCTCTCTCTCTGCCCCTCCCCACCCTCAAAAATAAGTAAATAAACATTTATTTAAATTTTTACTTAAAAAAAAAAAAGAAATAACAGGACAAAAGGATATATGTACAAGTATTTTTTTTGTTGTTGTTTGGAGAGAGAAAGAGAGTGTGAGTGAGCAGGGGGAAAGGGGCAGAGAGAGAAAGAATCTTAAGCAGGCTCCACACTCAGTGGGGAGTCCAACTTGGAGCTCAATCCCACAACCCTGGGATTATAATCTCAGCCCGAAATCAAGAGTCGGAGGCTCAACCAATGAACCACAAATATCTAAGGCCCTCCACAAGTATCTTTATTGTAACAATATATGTAATGGGAAATACCTGGAAACAACCTGAATGCCATTAACTAATGGAATAACAGTATATTATCTGACCTTAAGCCTGTATTAATATTTTTGTAACTGAAAAAAAATAATAAAGAAGGAAAAAAAGAAACCAAGAACTAACCTGAAGTCATCATCTTCCTCTTTTTTTTGTTCTGCTCCCTCTTCCTTTCAGTTAGGCTTTCTTTTTTCTCTTCATCTTGAAGCTCCTGATGAGTTCTTGATGCTCCAAACTCACCTGGGACAGACTTCTTGTTTCCAAAGAAGTCCAGTCCCTGCAGCACCTCTGAAGAATCAAAGTCATATTTCCTTTTTCCTACCTAAAACCCAAAAAAATTAAAAAGCAATCTACCCGACTGACATTGCTTTCACCCAAGCAGTATTGGCAAGTAAGGATGGGGGTATAATAACTCACCATCTTTTTTTTACCCTTTCACCAAGGGTGAAAGGTGTTTGTTGAACTGACAAGTGTGTTTTGGGCAAATAGAACACAAGATGACAACTTTCCTGACCTTTTAACAGTAATAACAATCACAATAGCAGTTAACACATATATGCTTATCAGCATAACATCTATATGCTGTCAGGCAGATTTCTAAGCATGTTTGTATATATTAAATTACCTCAGCCTTCAACAACGGTAAGAGGTAAACAGCGATATTACCAATGAAAAAATTCTCGGCATTTGGAGGTCTAACAACTTGACCAAGGTCTCAAAAGCATTTGGACCCCAAAAATCTGTCTCGAGTTCAGACTCTTAACTAACACCATACGGCCAGAGAAAGGTGAAACACACGTGTCGCCCAATGACAAGGTTGATACTTAAGATTTTCCATAATCGGGCCCCAACTAACTTCTCCTGGCTTATCATTCACCCGCCACTTCCCTATGTAAGATTCCCCATTTCTAAATCACTCTTCTCATAGGTAACTTTACACGCCATGAGGTTGTGGGAATAAAAAGACCCATGCCCATTAAAGCTATACGCACGGCAAGCCAACCTGGGTAGACTACAGTGAAAGAAACTGTTCTCTTCATTTTGGGTTAATTCTGTTTTTGAAATCCCTTTCCACCAGTTTTGGAGAAATAGCTACTTTTGAAAGGATTCTAATTGTGCTTTGAATAAACTAGAAACCGGTGAGGGGGCAAGGGTTTCCGTGCCAGGCCCACCTAAGACTATAAAAGAGGAGTAAGAGTTCACTCGGAAGGCAGGACTTGACCGGATAGGTCTGCGCTCGAACCTTCAACGCAAAAAGAAGGGAAATGCCTCACGACCAGGCCACGGCCTCCGCGTGCCGGCTCTACCAGCAGCCAGATCATTTTCGGGCTCCTGCGCCTTCTCTGTTACTCAGACTTGTTGCTCTGCGCACAGTACCTGGAATCGCGCCGCGTCCGCCGAGAAACGTCTCACGTCGAATTTGGCCCCCACGCCAAGCCGGCGAAAAAGATCGTGAGCATCCATTTTTACCCAGACAGCTCCGCGACCGCAGGGCGCCTGCGCAGAGAACTTCTCCTAGAAAGTCTGGGGCCCGAGCCATGGGCGGAAGTGGTTGCGGGGGGGGGGGGGGCGGGGAGGAGGGGGCGGAGCCTGGCGATTCTGAGAGGCTGGATTGTATAGCCTGTCTTTGTTGATTAAAAAAATTATTTATCAAGATGCTCTTATGCCGGGCACTGTTCTAGACTTTTATGGGTAGTTTGGTGAACGACACCTTAAGATTCCCCACCTCAGGGAACTTACATATAATTGTTAACTAAGCAAGATAATTTCGAAAGTGAAAAGGCTGTGAATGAAACAAGTAACAGTGTAATTGATAGAGAAAGGCACCGGGAGCAACTTTTAGGCAAATTAGTCAGGTTCATTCTGAAGAAGTGATATTTGAGCTAAGAGAAGGCAGTCTTTCCCAGATCCGGGAACAGCATTCCAGGTAGAGGAAACATGTATTTGAAGAAGGGGGGAAAAGGTTTGAAACATTGAGGAAATACAAAGGTCAGGGTGACTGGAGCCAAGTTGCAATGAGGAAGTGTAGTACAGATAAGGTTGGAGGGACAAATAGAAACCAGATCTCATTGAGTCGTATAAGGAGGTCATAGTAAGGAGTTTGGATTTTAATCTAAACTTGCTGTGAAGGTATTAATTATTTAATTATTATTATTATTATTTTGCTGCGAGAACATGATTTAGCATACTACATTATATTTATTTTCTTCATTGTATTGGTACTGTACAAAATTATTCACTTATGCATTGCCTCTCCCCGTTCTAGAATGAAAGTCCATGAGCACAGGAATCTAATTTGCTTCACTGCTGTATTCCCAGTTTCTGTGCACTCTTCAATAAATATTTGATGACTGAATGAGTGAATGTTTTATAAAAGATTACTCTGGCTATTTAGAGAATGGATGCAGAAAGGCTAAGACTGGAAATAGGAAGGCTAGTCAAAGTAGAAATGATGATGGTGGCTTAGTTTAGTGTGGGTCTCTGTGTGGATAGAGATGAATGGATGGATTTGGGATCTATTTGGAGGTAGAGCTAAATGCACCTGATTGATTTTATGTGGAGGTAATGGAAAGGGAGGAATCACACAAATCACTCCGAGGTTTTTTGCCTAGACCCCTGGGTAGATGGTATGCCATTTACTGAGCTAGGAACCACTATGGAAGAACAGGTTTTTGGTGAGGATGAGGCATGGGAGTGGTGGTGGTGGTGAGGAATTAATCGCTATGTTTTGGACATGTTAAGATACCTAATTGACTTTAAGCGGAGAAGTCTGGGTAGGTAGTTGTTTCCCTAAGTCTGAATCTCAGGGAGAAAGGTCAAGGCTGGAGAAATAAATCTAGGAGCCATCAAAATATAAATGGTACAATGGAATACTATCTAAAAAGCATTTAACTTATTAAAATTGAGTTATACATATTCAACCAAAGAGTGTAAGAAATACTTTAAATAGTGTGGGTAATTCCTTTACATTCAAGGAAAGCAAGTGTGGGGTAAGCATGAGATGGGGAATGTAAATCTGCTGTATTCTCAGATGGAATCAGCCCCCCCCCATTTCCCTCTCATAGAAGGAGAATCGTGATGTTCAACTTGTGTCCACTTTTAAAAAATAAGTATTTTTCATGAAACCTGACCCATAAGTGAAAGCCCGAAGTACTTTATCTGTTGCTTCATGAAAACAGTTTATCTCAACATGGGAGGAAAATAATTGACGTAGAGCTTATTAGGAAGTGAAATGTTGACCTTCAATTTGGCACATAAATATGGTCATAACTATTTAAAAAATCAACATGTGAAACCACAACTACCATACTTTATAGGAGATTTAAGGAATTTCCAAGAATAATTCTATTTCATGAATTTTCTTCTCTTCATGAATTGACTTCAGAACCCAATCCCTATGTAAGTGGTGACAAGCCATATCTAAAAGCATAATCATGTGGCCAACAGACTCATGAAAAGATGCTCAACATTACTCATCATCAGGGAAATGCAAATCAAAACTACAATGAGATATCACCTCACACCTGTCAGAATGGCTAAAATCAAAACCATAAGAAACAACAGGTGTTGGCAACGACATAGAGAAAAAGGAAATGCAAATTGGTGCAGCCATTGTGGGAAACTGTATGGAGGTCCCTCAAAAAATTAAAAATAGAACTACCATATGATCCAGGAATTGCACTACTGAGTATTTACCCCCCAAATACAAAAACATTAATTCAAAGGGATACATACAACTCTATGTTTATTGCAGCATTATTTATAATAGCAAAAGTATGGAAGCAGCCCAAGTGTTCATTGATAGATGAATGGATAAAGGAACTGTGAGATAACTATCTATCTGTCTATTTATCTATCTATCATCTATCTATCTAGATACATATTTGTCATTATATATATATGGGAATATTAGTCATAAAAAGAATGAAATCTTGCCATTTACAACAACTTGGATGGAACTAGAGAGAGATGATATATAATGCTGAGCAAAATAAGTCAGATAAAGACAAATACTATATGATCTCACTCATATGTGGAACTTAAAAAGCAAACAACAAAGGGGGAAAAAAGAGACAAGCCGAAAAACAGACTCTTCCTTAAATTTTTAAAAAATTTTTGGGTATATATATTTAAAATTTTTTTTAATTAAAAATTTTTAACATTTATTTATTTTTGAGAGACAGAGCATGAGCAGGGGAGGGGCAGAAAGAGAGGGAGACACAGAATCTGAAGCAGGCTCCAGGCTCTGAGCTGTCATCACAGAGCAGGAGGCAGGACTCTTGAACCCATGAACCATGTTGGACACTTAACAGACTGAGCCACCCAGGCGCCCCTTATTTTATTTTAGTTAAAAAAATTTTTTTTAAGGTAATCTCTACACCGAGTGTGGGGTGTGAACTCAAGACCCCAAGATCAAGATTTGCCAGCCAGACACCCCCAACATAGTATTCTTACTATGGAGAACAAACTGATGGTTACCACAGGGAAGGTGTGTGTGTGGGGGGGGTGGCAAATAGGGGATGGGGATTAAAGATTAGACTAGTCATGATGAAAAAATAAATAAAATAAAAAAATAAAAGCATGATTATGAAGGTGGTTACTTAGATTGTGTGAATAGGGGTGAGAAGGGGACCCAGGACTGACCCTTAGAGTACCCCAACATTTAGAGATCAGGTAGATTAGAGAAGACTACACCTATAACACAGAAGTTTGGGAAGAAGTAACCAGGGAGGTAGGAAGACAAGGAATGTGGTGTCACCAAAGACAGAAGAAAATTTCAGGAAGAAGTCAAGGTAGGCTGTTTTAAAGGCTGTTGAGAGACTGAGGACCAATGAGAAAGGTTACTACATTTGGCAACATGGAGGTCACTAGTGACCCTGATAATATCAGTTTCAGTGGCATGATGGATGCAAATGATTGAATTGATAAAGGTGGACTGATGGATGCAAATGATTGAATTGATAAAGGTGGACTGTGTTGAAGCGAACTCTTTGCAATAGGTTAGGCTGGGAAGGAAAACAGAGAAGTAGGGTGTTAACTAGAAGCAGATGTGGGCTCAAAGGAGGTTTCACTTTTTGTTTTTGATGTTTTTAAAGATAGATGCTAAGGGATGCTTGTAAATCGTAAGGAATGATCCAGTGAAAAGATAGAAATTGTTGATACAACAGAGAATGGAGGCAAACTAATGGGAAGGGAATGGGATGAGATTTTGTCAGGGAGCATTGGAGGGTTGAGGATGGAAGAAATGATATGAAAGTAGTGTCCTCTAAGAGTGAGAAAATGAACTTAGTAGGAAAATGTGTAACATTGCTGAGCAGTGAATGCCCATAGGAGTTGGAGATAGTGACTTAAAAAAGAAACCAATCAGCATGATTCAGTTGCTTAGATAAGGGTATGAACACGTTGTAGTGTTGAATTTAGCCAGGGTTAAAATTTTTCAGGTAAATATGATAGAGGGTTGTCACGAATTCTTTGTGACCCAATCTCCGCCCCCCTCCCACCCCCCCGCAAAAGCCCCCTGGAATTGGTGGTTCAACAGAGGGTTAGCCTCCTGAGACCTAGGGATGGTTCTCCTTGTTAAGAATAACACTCTGGGGGGCGCCTGGGTGGCGCAGTCGGTTGAGCGTCCGACTTCAGCCAGGTCACGATCTCGCGGTCCGGGAGTTCGAGCCCCGCGTCAGGCTCTGGGCTGATGGCTCAGAGCCTGGAGCCTGTTTCCGATTCTGTGTCTCCCTCTCTCTCTGCCCCTCCCCCGTTCATGCTCTGTCTCTCTCTGTCCCAAAAAAAAAAAAAAAAAAAAAAATTAAAAAAAAAAAAAAAAAAAGAATAACACTCTGGGTTGGGGCACCTAGGTAGCTCAGTCAGTTGAGTGTGGACTCTTGATTTCAGCTCAGGTCATGATCTCATGGTTCTTGAGTCCAAGCCCTGCATCAGGCTCTGTGCTGATAGTGTGGAGCCTGCTTGAGACTCTCTCTTTCTTTCTCTGCCCTCCCCATCTCAAAAATAAATAAACATTTTTTAAAAAAGAATACTCTAGATTATATTAATCCATTATGCCTCCATTCTTTCAGAGGAACGAATTGTATTGAGTGTTGAATATATATGCTCTATACTTTAATTCTCATAAGCATGTAGTTGGAGTTTAAGAAGTCTGAGTTTAAATCCCTCCCAGCCTGTCCATGTAGGCTGTGACCTATTCAGATGAACCTGATTGGACTAATTTCCTCATCAGGACCAATTTCCTCATTTGTGAAATGATGATCGTGACACTTCAGGATTGTTCTGAGAATTGAGCTTGGCTCATAGGCCATAGTGTATAGTGAAAAGAGCATGGGTTTGGGCTATCAGAAAGACTTACAGGTGAATCCAGTTGTATCTACTAATGGTGACAACCTTAGACAAGTTATTTCACCAGTCTGCTTCAATTTCCTCATTGGTAAAATAGGGATTATAGGATTATAATATTTACCTTGAAGGTTAGGAACAATAGAATTGTTCACCACACAGGGCTCAAAATGGTTTAAGTGGCTCAAGATACTATATATATATATACATCTCCTAACGTATAGAGATTATAGTTATTGTTTAAAGTTATTGGAACAAAATCTCATGTATAGTAAGTGCTTAATACGTAATAGTTCTTTTCCATCTTTCAGCCCTTCTCCTAGTTGAGTAGTTCTTGACCCTCACTGCACATTAGAATCTTCTGAGCAACTTAAAAAACAAAACAAAAGAAAACTGGGTCCCATTCCCAGAAATTCTGTTTTGATTGTGTTAGGAACCACCTTCATTTGTTGCCTAACACCAAAGTCAGCAAGTTGCCTTGGATCAGAGTAGCTGGCCTGTAATTTCTGAAAGCTTCTCAAGTGATTTTAATTGCAGTCAGGGTTAAGAATCACTGCTGGGGTGTGGGGGGATGGGCAAAATGGGTGAAGGGGGGTGGGAGACACAGGCTTCCAGTTGTGGAATGAATAAGTCATGGGAATAAAAGGTGCAGCATAGGGAATATAGTCAATGATATTGTAATAGTGTTGTGTGGTGACAGTAGATAGTTGTGGTAAACATGGCATAACATATAAACTTGTTCAGTCGCCATGTTGTGCACCTGAAACTAATGTAACATTGTGTGTCAATATATTCAAAAAAATTTTTTTAAATCATGAGTTGTGAAGAATTTGAGGAATTAGATGACACATTCATAATTTAATCAACTAGATGACGTCTGGCCTCATTATGTCTTAAAATATCAGTTCCATTTCTTTCCTCTTTATAGCCTCACACTATATTTTGAACATTTAAAGTAATCAGTGTGTATTTGCTAAGTTAATGAACATGGAGAAATAGGAACTCTCATACATTGTGTTAGAATATATGTATGTGCATTAAATATATTTATGTTAAAAAGGCAAAACTGATTCAGCCTCTGTGGAAAAAAATTTGTTGGTTCCTCCAAGCATTAAACATAGAATTACCATATGACCCAGAAACTCTACTCTTAGGTATATGCCTGAAATAATTGAAAACAGGCACTCAAACAAGAACTCAAATACATACATGTACATGCATGTTCATAATAGCACTGTTCAAAAAAATTAATGAATAAATTTAGTTTTTTTAAGTTTATTTATTTATTTTGAGAGAGAGAGAGAGAGCAGCAGGGGAAGGGCAGAGAGAGGAGAGAGGATCCCGAGCAGGCTCTGCATTGTCAGCACAGAGCCTGACGAGGGGCTTGAACTTTGAAACCTCAAGATCATGACCTGAGCTGAAACTAAGAGTTGGACACTTAACTGACTGAGTAACCCAGGTGCCCCTGAATAAATTTATTTTTAATGTTTGAAAAAAAAAATCACTGCTAGAATTATCTTTTGGAAGCCCAAATGGGGCCATGTTGTTTCTCTGCTTAAAAACCTCTCGTAAGGGGCACCTGGGTGGCTCAGTCGGTTGAGCGGCCGACTTCAGCTCAGGTCAGGATCTCGCGGCCCATGAGTTCGAGCCCCGCGTCGGGCTCTGTGCTGACAGCTCAGAGCCTGGAGCCTGTTTCAGATTCTGTGTCTCCTTCTCTCTGACCCTCCCCCATTCATGCTCTGTCTCTCTCTGTCTCAAAAATAAATAAACGTTAAAAAAAAAATTTGAAAAAAAAAAAAAAAAAAAACCTCTCGTAATTTGCCATTGTCTACTGAATGTAGTCTGAGTTCCTGTAACTTGTATGCCAGGCCCTGAGCAATGATTCTCGACACTCTTAAGAAATATGACATCCTCCCACAAATAACTCCAGCTTGGGTTCAACACCCCGCCCCCCTCAACCCTTTATTTACCAACTGTGTGACCTTAAGCAAGTTAACTCCTCTAAGCTTTAATTTTATCATCTCGTTTTGGCTTTGCTTCTTCTAACTCTGAACCTTGGTTACATATTTTTCTTTCTTTTTGGCATGTCCCCTCTCCTTTTCCTCCCTGGAAAACTCCTATATTTTTCAAAACTCAGCTTTATATCTCCTCTCCTTTGTGAAGCTTACCCTGAATATCCCCTCCTTGACATAATCTGTCTTCTTTCTATGAGTTCTCATGCCACTTCATAAATACCTCTATTTTAGCTCTTTTCCTATTGCACTGTAATTGTTTCCAAATCTGTCCCACACCAGACTTTAAGCCTCTGGGGGGCTGGGCCTGTATCTCACTTATCCTTATATTGTGTTTGCCTCTCATGGAGCCTGTTTCATAGTAAGTGGTCAATAAATCTTGTTGAATTAATGAGGTGAAATAAAAATAGACAAGGATCTCTGAAACTGCCAACTTTGTGGATTTAGGAAAGGACCTATGTCTTTTGTTTGGTGCTTTGTAATCAATTTGGGCTGAAGGAATGAAAAAGTCAAATGGAAATTGTCAGACTTCTATCAATTCTGATCTTGACAATGTCCAAGTGACTCATTAAGAGACCATTTCCTCTTGGGGAAAAAAAAAAGAAACAAAGCAATTTAAAACCATCGTCAATAAAAGTGGCAAGGAAATTGAATCATGGTTTTGTAGAACTGGAATTTCTCCAAAAACCAGTATGGTCTGACTGGTAGACACACATGGTTTCTCAAGTGGACAACTGAGAACACAAAGTCTGGATAACACTGCAGTGGGTGCTAGTTGGGATATCTTGTTTTTATAAACAGAGTGATGACTCCATGCCTTCAAATTATGTCTTTGAAAATATTTTTCTTCTCTACTCCCCGCCTATTATTCCCCCAATTTTGTGATGGTTGTTTTCAGGGTGCTCGGCATGCCCTAGGCCTAGGGATATACAGACAGATTAGACACAGTCCTTGCTCTCAAGTAGCATCAAGTCTGCTAAGGATAGAGAGCTTCTTTCAGAGAAAGCAAGAAAATTCTACAGGTACAGTTGTGTAAGTTATAGAAGGTAAGGACGTAGTTGCTCTGTGGTGGCAGTATGGGCTTTGTGGAAGGTTAGGAAAGGTGTATAGGGGAGATAAAGTTTGCATACCCTTAAAAAGATGTTGAGAAATTAGACAAGACAGGTAAAGCTATTTTAAGTAAGGGAAACAGTAGCAACAGACATAAAGAGGTATGAAAAAAGCCTGTTGTGTTTGGGGATCTACTAGTGGTTCAACAAAGCTGGAAATGGATAAAACCAGACTCTCTTTTTTAAAAAGGTTCATTTATTTTTGAGAAAGAGAGAGACAGCGAGAGCAAGGGAAGGACTGGGAGAGGAAGAAAGAGAGAATTTCAAGCAGGCTCTGCACTGTCAGCACAGAGCCTGATGGAGGCTCAAACTCATGAACGGTGAGATCATGACCTGAGCTGAGATCAAGAGTTGGACATTTAACCAACAGAGTCACCCAGAAGCCCCAAACCAGACTCTTAAATACAGAGAACAAACTGGTGGCTGCCAGAGGGGAGGTGGTGGGGCTGGATAAAACAGGTGAAGGGGATGTACACTTACCATGATAAGTCCTGAGTAACATATAAAGTTGTTGAGTCATTATACTGTATACCTGAAACTAATATAACACTATCTGTTAATTATACTTGAATTAAAAAAAAAAAACAGAAGCTTAGTGCCGAGATCTAGTGGTTTGCCAAACAGAAGAAAGAGATCAGCCTCCGACTTTCTAATATTCCTCACTCCATGAACCTCAGTATAGGGCTATCCTGCAGTGTTTTCATTCTGCATGTGCACAGAAATGTCACAGCTGGGACCCAAATGGAACAAACAGCAAATCTGTTTGCCATTGATATAAAAAATATTAAATGCCCTATTTCTGGATGGAAAGATGTATGACATAAGTTACTTATTGACATGAGGTTACAAATTCTAATAATGAAGGAGATAATGTAAAGAAATAATTTGCATGCATTTGCGTTAATTTAAAAACAAGGTAGAAGCAGATCATGCAGCGTGAGTTGGATCTGGATGGTGGGTAAGGACTAGGCTCCTTATCCCTTATGGGATACCAAGGAGTTTTGACTTGATCTTGAAGGCACTGAGCCTTCATTGAGAGGACTCCCTTAGTGATGTAGGAAGATGGGGAAAGGGAGAAACCTAAGACAACTCCCACGTCTCAAACTTAGGTGACTGGGTGAGGGTGGCTCTGTTTGTGGAGATGCAGAATATTGGAGGGCTAGGTTTGTGTGAGGATAATATAATCACTTTAATGTTGTGTGGGCTGAGTTTGAGATTTCTGTGGGATACCTGAGTGGAGTTTCTAATGGGACATTTGGAAATAGGAATGATTTCTTTGCAAAGGGAGCTAGAGACTTCTAGATCACAGCTTGAGGGGCTTAATTAAAATAGAAGTTGAGGAGAGGGTGATTCGCCAAAGGTAAAAAATCAGCAGCCATTCACACTTGGATAAAAATCTCAGTTTCCTTGGAGCTAAGTATTCAATTTCAAATTCTCAAGAGTCACCAGTACTATGGTAGTTTAGAAATCCAAATCAAGTACCTTCAGAAGTCCAAATTTTTATACCTTTTGTACATTGTTTTCTTCCCATCAAGAGTCAATAGAGTGTACTTTTTAGGCTTTAATGTAAGTATAATGCAATATAAATGTAACTACTCAAATATTCCTGTCATCAGGACAGAATTCAAGTAAATATCATCAGGACCAAAGCTGACCTCATGGTGGCACTCCAGTCTTGTCGGAATAAAGGGCTCTGGAATCATGTTACTAACCTCTAAGAGGACAGTCCGCATTGAAGTAAAGAGTTGGCATAAACTCTAGATCCATAGACCCCACAGTGGAACTTCCTGGGGAGAAATTGCAGGGGAGGGTATGCTTTTCTGGTTTTAAATCAGCTCTGGCCTGAGGTTGGATCAACAGTATAGGTATTTAATATAGCAGAATGTCTCCATCCGAAACAGAAATTCCATCAGGGCTGAAAACTAACCAAAATAATATTCTCATTATTAGTTATCCATAGCTACCATTTATTGGTGCCTATTGAATGCTGCACACAGTTCTGGGTACTTTTCATATTAGAAGGGCTCATTGAACCCTCACAACAACCCTATGGGATTGGTAATTATTCTTGTTTTTCTGAAGAAGTCACTGAGGCTCAAAGACATTAAGTAGCTGGCCGTATATAGCCACACTATATTTTGAACCCAGGTTGTGTGATTCCCAAACTTGTGACTCCAGCCTTAAGCAAGGCTGCATTGCCTCATCTTACTGATGCCAAGATGAAAGCAGTAACAGATGAAACGTGGTTTTCTTTGGGTATAGATGTTTGGCACGAGGTAGTTTCAATAATACCATATTTAAAGAGATCTAGTGAGGACGCCTATTGTGAATTTGAGGCCTCTTCATGAAATTCTTCCCTGCCTGTGAGAAACACATGAGGATATTTAGAATCACATGTATGTCCCACAAGGTACTTATTAATTACAAAGAGAAAAATAGTAAATTTACAGTGGAGAACCCTTGCAGACACTATATTAACAAAATCATCGAAGTACAAATGATAAAGCAAATGTGATAAAATAGCAATATTTGGGCCATAGAGAAATTCTTTTCCTTTTATAGTGGAAAAAACAAAAGGGACAAGGGAGGATCTGTTGACGTCAGTTAGCAACGGAGTGGAGGACTAATTTCTATCTTTGATCTTCATCTGTGAAAGCTCAAATCCCACAAAGGTTTCCAAATGAAACATTCACCTTTCTAAAGGGTAGAGAATTACTGGGGAATCCCAGAATTTATATAAAGGAAGACTCCCAAAAGAAAGACATAAATAATAAAACTCAAGAATAATGTTATTATACTGACCACAGACTACAGAGGTGGGAGTTGGTTGTTCTTGCTTCTACAATGCTTAATCAAGAGTGTCAAATCATATTTATAAAGCATTTTTAAAATGCCTCACAGACTTCAAAGCCATAAAGCTTCTCTGCATCTCTAGGGATTAATGTCTGTATTTTGTATATTCTCAGCCTAAGATAATTACCAGTCTGCCTATTTTTAAAAGAATTGTTCTTTCAGTGAGAAGGAAATGATGTCTGGAGAGCTTTTTGTTCAAAATGTCAGTGTTTGCATGATTTACAGTATAATTAACCAGCCTTGTAGCACCAGAAAACTGGCTCCCTTAACTATTCATCATTTTCCAGTGACCAGATCATCAACTCTACTGGGAGGAAATACCTCCTCCTTAGAGATGTAAAAATATGATGTCCCTGATCATCCCCATAGATAGAATGTGATCTAGCCTTATATACCTATTGTTTTTCAGATCTAAGGGATTTTTCCTTCATTATTTTTGACATTACTACTGTTGGTGCTAAAATCTAATTAAATACACATGTACAAAATCTAATCTACTTAAGAAGGATTTCGTTATTCAATTGCTTATAATCACCAGAACACATTTGCTAAGATATAATTGTGCTGCTTAAAAGACATACAAAGTCTAGTAGCCCAGAATCTAAAACAAAAATACCTATATGGATAAATACGTAGTGAACATTATCACAAAAATTACTTTAAAGCTCTATATTAGAACCTTACCAGGTATCTTAAAAACTTCAAGTATGTTTACTTTTGGTCTAGTTATCCTACTTCTAAGAATTCACCCTAAATATATACCTCCAACAATATGGAAATACATATGCTCTAGGTCAATTATTGCTGCATTGTTTGTATTTACAAAATATTGAAGACCATCTAAATGCCCATTTAGAAAAGAATGGTTGGATAACCTATGATATAAGCACAAAATAGAGCACTCTACATCTGTTAGAAAGAATGTGGTAGATGTCTGCATACAGATGTGAAATGATTTCTAGTATATATTGTTTAATGAAAAAAGCAAAAAACAAAAGAGAATGCTACCTTTGTGTTAAGAAAAAAAGGAAAGTAAGAAAATAGGCCTGTGCCTGCTTTTTGGTCAAAAAGGAAAACAGGAAAGATACACCAGAGACTAATGAGATTGGTTATTTACCAGAGGTGGGTGGGAATGTGATTGAAAGGGTGAGGAGGGTGGACACTAAGCAGAAGATGGAAAATGACATTTCTTTTGAAGATTCCTTTTTGTATGGTTCTTTTACAGCCATGTTCATGATTCATATATTGAGGAAAAAAAAAAGAAACACACACACACACACACACACACACGCAAATAAGGGAAACCCTAACAACGGAATACAAACAAATCAAACTACATTTCAAATGAATAATAAAATCACACTGAAATGTAGGTGTGAGGGTTGGGAGGGGAACTAATTCAAGCCAAATAACCTAAGAATACAATTTTTAAAAAACTGTATATTCTCAGACTAAAGAAAAAATGAACTATAAATGAATATTAAACTTTGTGGGTTTGGGGGCGCCTGGGTGGCTCAGTCGGTTAAGCGGCCGACTTCGGCTCAGGTCATGATCTCGCAGTCTGGGAGTTCGAGCCCCGCGTCGGGCTCTGTGCTGACAGCTCAGAGCCTGGAGCCTGTTTCAGATTCTGTGTCTGCCTCTCTCTGACCCTCCCCCATTCATGCTCTGTCTCTCTCTGTCTCAAAAATAAATAAATGTTAAAAAAAATAAAAATAAATAAACTTTGTGGGTTTGTTTTTACAATGGTTAGTTTTTTTGTCTTTGTTTTTGTTTGTTTTTGGTAGCAATTCTAGAACTTCTTGCCGTGTATTCTGGGATTGGGTAAATGAGTAAAAATATTATGAACAATGGAATTCAATTTTCTCACTGAGAGAAAAGAGAGTTACAAATAGGGAAAGAGAGAAGAGTAGAATATATCTTATAATAATGGATTAGAATTGGACAAGACAGTACAAACTCATGGTGTTTAACATAGATAGATATGGATATGTGTGGATAGATATGGATATAATTTCCTAGCTCTGTCCACTGAGAAATCTCAGAAGCAATAACGCCCCAGGAGTAATAAGCACACTGGGCACCCAGAATGTGGTTTCTAACTCCTGTTTGCTACTGAAAGGAGCCAGAGCTCCTTGAAGAATTGGCTGGTTCTAGAGCTTGAGCTGGGAAGGAATATGATGAACCTCATATTATGCATCATTTTAAGCTACTAAGTTAGGAAGCACTCAAACAATGGTGGGACATGTCCAAATGATAAACAGCCATACTGAAAAGTCTCCAACCAGCCAAATCTGGGACAATTAAGCATAAAAATAAAAAATAATAGTAATATAGTACCACCTATGGACTAAAATAAGAATATAAAAACATGTAAGTAAATAAGAGAGTAAATAACAAATGTGGGAGAAGGGAAAGTGAGTCCTTACAGTAGAATGGTAGCTAATAGGGGCGCCTGGGTGGCGCAGTCGGTTAAGCGTCCGACTTCAGCCAGGTCACGATCTCGCGGTCCGTGAGTTCGAGCCCCGCGTCGGGCTCTGGGCTGATGGCTCAGAGCCTGGAGCCTGTTTCCGACTCTGTGTCTCCCTCTCTCTGCCCCTCCCCCGTTCATGCTCTGTCTCTCTCTGTCCCAAAAATAAATAAACGTTGAAAAAAAAAAAAAAAAAAAAGAATGGTAGCTAATAAATGTAGAAGGAATGATGGGATTAGAAAATCACTATTTGGCAACCATCATAGTAATAGTTGAATTGGTAGAGGATGGTTAAGCTAGTGGGTGACATTTGGATGAGAAACAGGATATTTACATAGTTACAAAGTATGTTGTCACAAAATATTAACTAACTACAGAGGGAAAAGTAGTAAATTTATAGTGTAAAATATGAATTTTGGGAAATCTTGGTGAAGATTACAGGGATTTTTTTTACTATTTTTACAACTCTTCTGTAAGGTTGAGATTATATAAAAATTAAAAATAAATGGTAATTAAAGCAGCTCCAAGGAGTTTGCTAAGCTACGGCAAGACAAAAGCTGTAATCAAGGCATAGCAAGTTGATTCTGCCTGCCTCCTTAGCCATCAATTTGGAGAGGGGAGTGGTGGGAGGTCAAAAATCTTATTAGATGTTTCCTTGGACAAAATTTTAAGAAAATATTTTGGTCATTTTTTATTTTAGATTTTATTTTTTGTAAGTAGCCTCTACCGACATCCAAGGTGGGGCTCAAACTTACAACCCTAAGATCAAGAGTTGCATGCTCTAATGACTGAGCCAGCCAGGTGCCCTAAAAATATTTTGTTTTGAAAAGCTGTAAACCTGTTGGAAAAGAGTTTTTGATAGCATTTTTAAAAACTCCCTGTTATTACCAGAGACAAATTCTGTTTCTAGTTATTAAAAAAAGCAATTGGATTTTTTTTTCTTTCCTTTATACACAGAAATAAGTAAAAAGATCATTGAAAAGAACTGTCCTGGGGAGAGGGGAACCCGAGGGCCTGAGGACCCAACTGCACATCCAAGTGGTTTGAACTCTGAGCCTCTTGTAGTCCTGATGAACAATTTCATTTTCCTCAAGCTTGTAACAGTTGGAACTTCAACAGCTGTGGGTCTATGCACTTTGGGACCAGTCAACACGGTGCAGAGTTCAAAGTGCTAAGAGACAAGAGATCAAAATGGCTGCCAGAGGAAAGACAGAGACAAGTAAATTAAAGCAGCGTTTAGAGAACTAAATTGGAAGAAGAATGTTGAACAGACTAATGCAGCAATTACAAGCTCTGGAGGAATGCAAAGAGGAATGTGATAGAGATGAATATGAAGAAACCAAAGAGGAAACTCTGGAACAACTAAGTGAATTTAATGATTCAATGGAGAAAATTAAAAAGTCTGAAAATACGACTTTGTGATAGATGAGCTAAGTGGAAAGCAACTGCTAAGTGGAGAGCAACTGGAAGGCAGCTATCAGCCAGGCCTTTAAAACTCTGGAGGTTTTCAGGGGTGTCTGGGTGGCTCAGTTGGTTAAGCCTAGGACTTTGGCTCAGGTCACGATCTCAAAGTTCTCAAGTTCAAGCCCTGCATCAGGCTCTCTGCTGTCAGTGCAAAGCCCACTTCAGATCCTCTGTCCCCCTCTCTCTCTGCCCTTCCCCTGCTTGCTCACACTCTCTCTTTCAAAAATAAATAAACATTAAAAAAAACAAAACAAAACCTTGGAGGTCATCAGATTATTTGCAAAGAAACAACCAGGACAGGGGCACCTGGGTGACTCAGTCAGTTAAGCGTCTGACTTCAGCTCAGGTCATGATCTTGCAGTTCATGGGTTTGAGCCTTGCATCGGGCTCTGTGCTGATGCCTCAGAGCCTGGAGCCCGCTTCAGATTCTGTGTCTCCCTCTCTCTCTCTCTCTCTCTGCCCCTCCCCAACTCTTGCTCTGTCTCCCTCTCTCTCAAAAATTAAATAAACATTAAAAGAGAAAGAAAGAAAGAAAGAAAGAAAGAAAGAAAGAAAGAAAGAAAGAAAGAAAGAAAGAAAGAAAACGAACGAACCAGGGCACCTTCAGACAAGGTGAGCAGGGATGGATGGAGATCTCATGGCAGGAAAGTTGGAAAGAGGCCTGTACACTCAAGACAAAGTGGAGATACTAGCAGCTCTCAGGAAACTTAGGGAGAAGCTGTCTGCAGATGATGAGGCTTCTTGTCAGCACATGCAGGTGCTACACTCAGCCAGTTTGAGAAAGTCTCTACAGACCTTGGCTTTGGAGACAAAGTTCTTGCATTGGCAAGCTCTGAGCTTGAAAAAACAAAAACATGACATGGTGTGGAACCTTGGGACATTGATCACATTCTTGTTATTCTAGGGATTTTGAATCATTGCAAAGAAATCACGAGATTCTTGAATGCATTGATAACCTAAGAAAAGGTGACAGAAAAACATACTTGTGGCTCCTGGTTATACCCTTCATCATTGTGCTTTGTGTAGGGCTACCTGCCTGAGTGATCCTAGACTTTTGGAGATGAGGGACCCATTGGGCCTTATTCATTATGTCTTGTGTGTTTGAGAGAGAGTACAGAAAAAAGTTTCTCTGTTTTTATTAAGCCTTCGTGTTTTTTTTAAGTGTTTATTTTTACTTTTGAGAGAGAGAGAGAGAGCGCGCGCAAGTGGGGGAGGGGCAGAAAGAGAGGGAGACACAGAATCTACAGCAGGTTCCAGGCTCTGAGCTGTCAGCACAGAGCCCAACGTGAGGTTCAAACTCACGAGCCATCAGATTGTGACCTGAGCTGAAGGCAGACGCTTAACCAACTAAGCCACCCAGGCACCCACAAGCCTCCTTGTTTTTAAGTGCTGAGAGTAAATGAAAAGATGTGAACTAAAAAGCAAAAAAACAAAACAAAAAAAAAACCCACAAAAAAACAAAAAAAAACCCCAAAAAGTGCTGGTAATGAGGTGATAATACTTCTACTATCACAGCTTGCCAGATACTATTCTAAATATTGTTCATATATTAATTTATTTATCTCACAGCAACCCTGCATAGTAGACCCTATTATTAGACTCAGTTTACAATCGACAAAACCAAGGTTCTCAACCTTTCTTGATTAACTGTGGTCTTCAAGTCTCAGTAATTTTTTCATGACAACTCACACCAAAGGAAATACCTAGTAATTCCACTTGTTAAGTTGTTAGATCCAAATATCTTTTTTTTCTTTTAATTTTTTTTTTAACATTTATTTATTTTTGAGACAGAGAGAGACAGAGCACGAACGGGGGAGGGTCAGAGAGAGGGAGACACAGAATCTGAAACAGGCTCCGGGCTCTGAGCTGTCAGCACAGGGGCCCGATGCAGGGCTCGAACTCACGGAGCGTGAGATCGTGACCTGAGCCGAAGTTGGCGCTCAACCGACTGAGCCACCCAGGCGCCCCTAGATCCAAATATCTTAACACATATTTATGATTTCACAATTGAGTAGCCATTAAAATACATACAAATTGAAAGAGCGAATAGCATTCTTATTTCATTAAAAATTTTTTAATGTTTGTTTATTTTGAGAGAGAGAGACAGAACGTGAGCAGGGGAGGGGCAGAGAGATATGGAGACAGAATCGGAAGCAGGTTCCAGGGTCTGAGCTGTCAGCACAGAGCCCGACGCAGGACTGGAACTCATAAGCTGTGAGATCATAACCTGAGCCAAAGTCAGATGCTTAACTGACTGAGCCACCCAGGTGCCCCTATTTCATTTTTAAATAGTCAAATTACTTGCTAATGGGAGATGTGAGGCTGCTGGGTGCTGCACAACTTCTCCAACCTTGAGCTCATATTAGACACCACCACACTCATTTCCTGCTCCATACTGATGGTATTCATGCAGTACTTGCTTTTCATCACAGCAAGTGCAGAAAACTCATCTTTGCAAAGATATGACATCATTAAAAGAGTAAGTTTAATGTTGAAACCATAATCTACCTCATACTAGAAGTTCACATAATTTCTAACAGATGTTGAGTATCACTATGTTGCCCTTAAAAAATTTAAATATTATATGTTTCTAATAAAGACCATATATGAAAGCCCCACAGTGAATATCACACTCAATGGGGAGAAACTGAGAGCTTTCCCCCTAAGGTCAGAAACAAAACAAGGATGTCCACGCTCATCACTTTTATTCAACATAGTACTGGAAGTCCTAGCCACAACAGGCAGACAACAAAAAGAAATTAAATTCATCTGAACTGGTAAGGAAGAAGTAAAACTTTCACTATTTGCAGATGACATGATACAATATATAGAAAACCCGAAAGACTCCACCAAGAAGCTACTAGAACTGACAAATGAATTCAGTAAAGTCACAGGATATAAAATCAATGTCCAGAAATCTGTTGCATTTCTACACACTAATAATGAAGCAGTAGAAAGAGAAATTAATAAAACAATCCCATTTACAATTGCATTCAAACTAATAAGATTCCTAAGAATAAACCTAACCAAAGAGGTAAAAGACCTGAAAACTATAAACATTGATGAAAAAAATTGAAGTTGACACAAAGAAATGGAAAGATATTTCATGCTCATGGACTGGAAGAATAAATACTGTTAAAATGTCTGTACTACCTAAAGCAAACTACAGATTTAATGTAATCCCTATCAAAATACAAACAGAATTTTTCACAGAACTAGAGCAAACAATCCTAAAATTTGTATGGAACCACAAAAGGCCCTAAATAGCTAAAGCAATTTTGAAAAAGAAAAGCTAAACTGGAGGTATCACAATTCCAGATTTCAAGTTATATTACAAAGCTGTAATAATCAAAACAGTATGGTGCCGGCACAAAAATAGACACATTGATCAATGGAACAGAATAGAAAACCCAGAAATAAACCTACAATTATATGACCAAGCAGGAAAGAATATCCAATGGGAAAAATCCCCTTCAACAAAAGGTATTGAGAAAACTGGTCAGCTACATGTGGAAGAATGAAACTAGACCACTTTCTTACACCATCCACAAAAGTAAACTCAAAATGGATTAAGGACCTAAATGTAAGACCTGAAACCATAAAAATCCTAAAAGAGAGCATGGGCAGTTATGTCTCTGATATCAGCCATAGCAACATTTTTCTAGACATGTCTCCTGAGGCAAGGGAAATAAAAGCAAAAATAAACTATTGGGACTATATCAAAATAAAAAGTTTCTCCACTCAAAGGAAACAATAAAACTAAAGGCAACCTATGGAATGGGAGAAGATATTGCAAATGACATATCTGGTAAAAGATTAGTATCTAAAATATATAAAGAACTTATACAACTCAACACCCAAAAAACAAATAATCCAATTACAAAATGAGCAGAAGATACGAACAGACATTTCTTCAAAGATTTCCAGATGCCCAATAGACACATGAAAAGATGCTTAACATCACTCATCGTCAGGGAAATGCAAATTGAAACAACAGCAAGATATCACCTCACACTTGTTGGAATGGCTAAAATCAAAAACACAAGAAACAAGTTTTGGAGAGGATGTGGAGAAAAAGGAACCCTCGTGCACTGCTGATGGGAATATAAACTGGTGCGGACACTGTGGAAAACAGTATGGAGGTTCCTCAAAAAGTTAAAATGAGAATTTCCCTACGATCCAGTAATCACACTACTGGATATTTACTCCCAAAACACAAAAACATTAATTCAAAGGGATACATACATCTCTATGTTTATAGCAGCATTATTTACAGTAGGCAAAGTATGGAAGCAATCCAAGCATCCATTGATAGATGAATGGATAAAGAAGACGTGGCATATATATGATTATAGTGAAATAAGTCAGAGAAAGACAAATAACATATGATTTCACCCATTTTGGAATTTAAGAAACAAAACAAACGAGCAAAGAGGAAAAAAAGAGAGAGAGAGAGACAAACCAAGAAATTTAACTATAGAGAACAAACTGATAGTTTCAGAGGGGAGGTGAGTAGGGGGACGGGTGAAAGAGGTGATGGGATTAAGGAGTACTCTTGTGATGAGCACTGGGTGATGTATGAATTATTGAATAGCTTTTTGTACACCTGAAACAAATGTAACACTATGTTAGGCATATTGGAATAAACAAACAAATTAAATATTCTGTGCTTCCCCATAGGCTTATTGCTATGCACCCTGTGGTATCTTGGGCTATAGTTTAAGAACTGTGGATCTAACACAGAATTATTTTCAGTTTGAGGGACAGAACTCTTGGGCAAAAATACAACTCAGATTGTCATATTTGATATTACTTAATTTGTGTGAATGTTAACAAATTTTATAAAACGTTAGTATTTTAAAAATCTTGCTCTCAGGGGCGCCTGGGTGGCGCAGTCGGTTAAGCGTCCGACTTCAGCCAGGTCACGATCTCGCGGTCCGGGAGTTCGAGCCCCGCGTCAGGCTCTGGGCTGATGGCTCAGAGCCTGGAGCCTGTTTCCGATTCTGTGTCTCCCTCTCTCTCTGCCCCTCCCCCGTTCATGCTCTGTCTCTCTCTGTCCCAAAAATAAATAAACGTTGAAAAAAAAAAAAAATCTTGCTCTCCATGTATCTTTTATTTATTTATTTATTTATTTATTTATTTATTTTCCATGTATCTTTTTTGTTTTACTTTTTAAAAAAAAATTAAAAAATGTTTTATGTTTATTTATTTTTGAGAGAGAGAGACAGAGCACAAGTGGGGAAGGGGCCGAGAGAGAGGGAGACACAGAATCCAAAGCAGGCTCCAGGCTCTGAGCTGTCAGCACAGAGCCTGATGTGGAACTCGAACTCGTGAACTGTGAGATCATGACCTGAGCCAAAGTCTGACACTTAACCGACTGAGTCACCCAGACGCCCCTTAAAAATTCTTTTAATGTTTATTTATTTATTTTTGAGAGGGAGGGGGCAGAGAGAGAGGGAAAGAGAGAATACCAAGCAGGTTCTATGCTGTCAGTGCAGAGCCCAATGCAGGGCTCAATCCCACAAACTGTGAAATCATGACCTGAGCAGAAACCAAGAGTTGGACACTCAAATGACTGAGCCACCCAGGTGCCCTTCCATGTATCTTTTAAATGCATGTCTCTTACTTTGTTTTGTCTAATTGCTTTGGGATAAACTCCTATTTTGCAAATGACAAAGCAGAAACAGAATCATCTGGAATGAACAATGAAATGTTACATCTTAAGGTCAAAGGTAAATCACTGCATTTAAGGAATGGGAAGCAAAGACATTCCTGAAATGATAAACATTTGAAGCTGGTATATATACTTAAAAATACTTTATACTACCAAGTGCATAGAGTGAACCCTAGGAACTTTGCAAGTTTAACTGAATGAACTTCTCTTTTAAGCAACCTTATTACTTGAAAATGTGGATGGTTTAAACCAGTATACAAGGGGCTTATTTGTCTTACAAATGATATTATTTGAGAGTCCTTGGTGCATTTAAAGTAGGATGTGGTTCCCTGAAATTAAGATGTATGCCTAACTTTTTGGACACATTATTATAGAAAATATCTCATTGTTTAGATTGCATTTTGTGTTTTGTCTTTGAGAAGGGTAGGAAGTGAAACATTCATCTCCTAATTGTGTACAAAGGGAAAATGAGGCACAGAGAATAGTGAGTTTAGCATCGTGCAATAAGAAATTAGAAGGCATCACCTACTCATCTTGGTTATGAAAAATCATGTGAAAAAAAATCATGTATGGATGCTAGTCTCTAACTATCATAGTTCTTTTTACAATAAGGTGATGATACACAACAGTCAATCAATAAAATTAAAAATGCCCAGGGGCTCCTGGATGGCTCAGTTCATTAAGGGTCTGGCTCTTGATCTTGGCTCAGGGTATGATCTCACGGTTTGTGAGTCTGAGTCTTACGTTGGGCTCTGTGCTGACAGCACAGAGCCTGCGCGGGATTCTCTCTCTCCCTCCTTCTCTGCTCCTCCCCTGCTTGTGCTCTCTCTCAAAATAAATAAATAGACATTTAAAAATGCTCTTTTTTTTTTTACAATGATTTTGTACTAAAGTTAGTGTATGTGATTTTTCCTCAAGAATTGAAGTCTCGATTCTGCTGACTGTACTGACATAGTCAAGATAATGCCAGCATACGGTATGCCATGAGTGGTCTGAGTGATAGAGGCTTGATAACAAGCAGAAGGAGATGCTCACTGCTGGTTTACTCCTACAGCCATGCTAAAGGGTTTACTTTGATTAGTGTGACATCAGCGCATATTAATAGAATGAAGAACCAAGAAAATTTCACTTCACTTTGCCATCATCCTTTTGATGGTTGATTGACCCAACAAAGCTGGGGTTCCCAGAGCACTGAGTAAAACAACTCTGAGGCACCTTTGCAAAGTTATTCTGCAGCCCGGACTGATATACTGTTTTCATATCTTCCGTGGGGCCTCTGTTATTTTAATTATGGGGAAATTACAGAGCACTGTCCTCCCCAGGCAGTTTGCTGCATGTGGCCCCTTTCTTTTCACTGTTCAGGCTGAGTCCTGGGATTCTTTAAGGTAGAAATAAAAGCATTTCCCTGGGTCCTTGGGAAAAGCAGGGAAATCTGAGATAATCCTGATGGAGAAGTGGTCTTTTTATAGATCTGAATACTAGATCTATTGTTGCTCAGGTGTTCTGAACGATTGTCTTCGGGACTGTGAACCAGAGTTCCCTATCCGAAGTTTCATTTAAATGTCATGATGAATTGGTTGCAAAAAAGAGGACAGGGAGGAATGTGAAAGGGCTTGTATAACAAAGAACCATAAATCATTGCTGGTGCAGCGGGCCCCCCATCATTCAGCCTGTGGGCTTCTTGACAGAGGTGCTGCAGGGAGAGAGAGGAGAGGGAATGGGGTCTTCCAGCTGTGGGACTGCAGCGTCCTCCAAACCAAGAAAGCCACTTAGCCCCAACCAAATCCTTCCTGAGGTAGGAACTTATCATTTAGGGAATGAAAGATAGGGGCAGAGGGACCTGTATCTACTATGGTGCAAGGCACTATGCAAGCTGCTATGGGGGTGGGCAGGGGAAGGGAAAGGGAGAGTAAGACCAAGATAAATAAGATACAGCACCTGCCTTACTATTTATTAGACATTATGGCAAGGACTCTGCCCCCCTCTTCAGCATAAACACTAGTACATAATTAGGGTGTGCCTCACTTGATAAAACAGCGGTATTTCTGAGCCTTACCGGCATTAAAGTGAATTTCCACCCACAAAACCGGCCGCGTTGCTCTCCACTGGGATTCGTTTCCTCCTTCCTTACATTCCTGTAGCCCTCTCTTCGTGTACAGACTCTATCTTCTTGGTCAGCAGGCCTTCTTGAGGCAACTATCCTAGAGCGGAAAAAAGAAAGAGCCTGGGCCTGGTGCCAAACAGGCTCAAAATAGAATCCCAGCTCTGCTACTTATTAGCCGTGTACGATCTGGATTCTCAACCTCTCAAAGCCTCAGTTTCCTCCTCTGTAAAATGGGAATAAGACAGTTCTTGTGTTTAGAACTTTGAGACGATTGGGGCACCTCAGTCGGTTGGGCGACCAACTTCGGCTCGGGTCATGATCTCACGGCCCTGTGGCTTCGAGCCCCGCATCTGGCTCTGTGCTGACAGCTCGGAGCCTGGAGCCTGCTTCGGATTCTGTGTCTCCTTCTCTCTCTGTCCCTCCCCTGCTTGCGCTTGTCTCTCTCTCAAAAATAAAACATTAAAAAAAAAAGAACTTTGAGATGATTAAGTGAGATATGGCATGTCAGTATTTAGAAAAATGCCTGAGATATAATAAGCATTCGGGACTGGTTAGTCATTACTATCAGGTGCTTCACAGGTGTGGAAACTAAAGCTCATAAAGCTTAAATAACTCAGGTGCGCTGTAACTGGGAGGTGGCATGGCACTGCTTTTAAGGATGCTGAGGTCATGTATACCTCACTCCTATTCCTTTCCTGCCAATTACTATTTATACAACCCTGAACAAATAATTTCATTTCTCTTAGCCTTCATTTCTTTATTGGACAACAGAGAGGTTGATGGCTAGTAACGTCTGCCTTGCTGCTTATATTATGAGGTTAAATGACATGACGTATGTAAAGTGATCGGCACATGGAATGCACTCAGAAAATTGGAAGCCACTGTTTCTACCAAAAGTCACCCAGTTGACAAGTGGAAGGACGTGGATTTCAATGCAATGGGTCTGACTCCCCCAAACGTAGCCTTTTCTAGTAAACTCACCACTAGCTCCCTTGCTCTCTGAGCTGGAAGGCTAAAGAATTAGCAGATGCAATGAACACTTAGAAGGCTTTTCTCAAGTGCAATGAAATTAGTTCACTTTCCTCTTTTGATAGATGCTTTACCTTATTTCACAAATAGGTACTCACACACCCATAATCTTGAACTAGACTTTTCTCTCTTAATCAACCATATATATTATACATATAATATATATATATATATACACAGAAATTCTATACATATAGGTTTTCCCCCCAACCTCATAGAGGAATAGCCAACATCTCAAAGGAACATACTGCTGACTTCCCAACTCACAGAAATCTTCAAAAACACTTGCCTTTGAAAGAAATCATCATCCCAGAGAAAGCATTACAGGGATTCTCTCACGATGAGGAATGGGATTAAAACTCAAAGCTTGTGGGCTGAAATCCAAGCGGAAAGGAAAAGCAAGAGTGTGCCTTCTTCCTCCCAGCAAGCCCTGCCTTGGCATACTGCCCCTCCCCACTCCCAGGCGGGGAGAGAGCCCAGCCTAGGGTCAAGGAGTGGTGACCAGGTTAGCAACAAGGGCAACAGAGGGAGGAGACAAAAGAACAGCAAGTGGAAGCGGCTGGCTGAATGCGGGAGCATGTTTCTTTGCTGAAAGAGAATGGCCCGACATCGACTCTAACTGGGAGAGAGGAGTGTGGAGGGGGCAGAGGACAGCTAATGGATGGGGTGGCCCAGCAGGGGTCAGAGGTCATGAGGGCAGTCAGTGAACTAATTGGCCACTCTGCGCATATTCACTTTCTGCTTCTAGCCTACAGCTGGGCCTTGAGAGAAAGCCCTGGGGTTGAAGCTGGCTTTATTCATGCCCTGGGATTTGAAGCCAACTGGTGAAAAGCAGCTGAAACTAAAAAGACGAGGACCCTTTTTTCTTTTTCTTTTTCTTTTTTTTTCACTCCAGGAAAAGTTGACTGGGGTGTGTGTGTGTGTGTGTGTGTGTGTCAGTAAGAGATAAGTCTGTATCCTTTGGATACATTGGATAAATTCCTAGTATCCTTTGGATAAATTCCTAGTAGTGCAATTGCTGGGTCATAGGGTCATGTATCTCTTCATCTTCCCCTTCTTCCTAATCTCCATATGTTAGCTGGATGCCCTAGGAAAGGTTATGCTGGGCACATTCCAGATGGGAAAGGATTATAGACACCTATAGCTTAGAACACAGATTCTCGGAGTGAGGCCTGGGCTTTAGGGTCTTTGAATGCCTCTCCTGTTTCATACTTAAGGAAACGGGGAAGGCAATTTGCTCAGACCACAGAGAGGTACCAGAAGAGGACTGGAATGCTTAACAGCTCAGCCTCTGGTCAGAGAGCCTGGGCTGGAATTCTGGCAACCAGCTCCGGGGCCTTAAGATAGTGACTTAAACTTTCAAAGCATCAAGTTGCTCGTCTATAGAAAAACAGGGTTGTTTTGTGGATTAAATGAGGCACATGCAAGTAAAGTGAGCGTGTGCCTCAATAAATGTTAACTATTCCTATTACTACTGCTATTACTTCAGAGCCCAGGAAACAATGTTCTTACGAAGATAAACACGTAGCACAATGAATACCAACTCCCTGTTCCTCTGTCATCTCCATGGGTAACTCGTTCCAAAGTGAAAATCCTCATTCCCCCTCAGTTAAGAGACCTATGAAGATAGCAGGGAAATTTGGGAGTCCTGTCTGAACTTTCTGCAGGTAGAGCTGTCCAAATTTAGAACGAGCTGACTTGGGATGAGTCAATACACAAAAAGGGCTGAGAATGGTGACAGGCACAGCACTCACTAAGGTTTCCCACTTAGTGTTATTGGTGTTTGCACCAAAGAGGGAGCTCTTTGTCACTGCAGAGGTTCAGGCATGAGACTGACTCACCCCTGGTCAGGAATGTTGTCAGGGAGCTAGCTTCACAGATAGGATCGGAAGGAGGCTGGCCAAGATGAGATGTGAGTTCTGTGATTTTTCTTTGTAGCATTTTTGTCTACCTCTTCCCAGATTTCTGAAGCAGACCATCACACTGGTACCATTACATGTGGATTCTGGAGCAAATAAAAAGATGAAAATACAAAAGAGACATAGACCCTCTCTATAAACCTTTGCTCTCCAAACCCACCTGGGACTTTTACATAGTGGACATGAAGGGACACAGGGTGGAGACCACCAGTTTCTACCCAAAATTTAATTTTGAAGTTCCCTTTTGTCACCTGTTTTTCCCACTTCATTCATTCATTCATTCATTCATTCATCATTGAACTGTAATTTACAGAAAATAAAATGACAGATTGTAAGTATTCAGTTCAGTGAGCTTTGATAATTACATACACTCATGTAACTTCCATTCAAAGCAAGGTATAGAACAGTTCTATCAACCCAGAAAGTTCCCTTATTGTCTTTTCCATTCAATCTCCTAATCCTTCTGTTCTCTCTAGGCTATTCTGACTTCTATCACCCTCTATTCATTTTGCCTATTGTTAAATCATACACATTTTCATACCTGACTCCCTTTCTTAAGATATCTTTGATATTCATTCACATTATTCATGTATTAGTTGTTCATTCCTTTTTATTGAACAATCCCTCATATGAATATACCACAACTTATCTATATTCCTGGGGTGGACATTTAATTTATTTCCAGTTTTTTGCTGCTGTGATTATTCTTATGTATTTTCCTGAGCCTCATTGCATTTATATTTTAATTATGAAACATATAAGAATAGTTCAGAGAAGATTACAGATATTCATGTACTACTACCCATATTTAACAAAAATTAACATTTTGCCATATCCAGTTCCTTCTTGAAGAAACATTACAGATTTAGTTGAAACTCACTCTGTATTCCTTCCCACTCTTTTCCCCTCTCATACTTTCACAGTAACTACTTTTCTGAAGTTGGTTTGAATCTATTCTGTATTTTATGTGTTTAAGAATATGTATGGATGGATTGATCTGTTTCCATCTGATATGCTGGACATTTGGTGAGCCTTTTCCATCTGGAAAGCCATGTCCTCTGAAAAATTTTCTTGGATTATTTATCTGAGAATTTCCTCTCTTCCATTTTTTCTGTTCTCTCTGGAACTCCTATAGTTCAAATGTTGGAATTCCTGGATTGGTCTTATTTTATTTTCTCTCTCTCTCTTTTTTTTTTCTCCTCTTTGTCTTTTATTCACCTTTCAGGGAATTTTCTCAACTTTATCTTCCAATCCACTTAAGTTTTCCATTGGTGTTATCATATGTATTTTAAATTTCTTTATTTTAAATTTCTAACATTTTTTTAATTCCATGACTGTTCATTTCAAAGCTTCCTGCTCTTGTTTTATGGATATAGTAATATCTACTCTTACCTAAGAATAATAATCTTTTTTTATTTGTTCAGATTTTGTTTATTTGTCTTTAGTTTCCTTTTCCTACTTAGAACCTATTTTCTCCAGGTTGCTTTTTTCTGTGTTTGTTTTCATCTCTATTGTTTATGGTAGAGGTCTTCCTTAGTAGTCTGGTGATCCCCAGATGCTCACTAATATATAAACATGGGGCACTAAAAAACTGAGAGCTCTGAGTTTGAGATTATGGGGCTCACTGTAGGGTTATATGGCTGGGTCATGTCCTTGGGGGAGCCCCTGATGTCAGAAGTGTTAAGCTTTTCCCCTTGGACCAGTCAGAATCCTTAGAGAAGCATTTCCCAATCTTTTCCTGGAGGGTATAGGGTTCCTTCACTTCATCAGCATTTGGTATATGAACATTCACTTAATCCTCTTGTTCTCTGTATAATTACTGCCCCTCACGTTTGTCTGCTGTTTTGTTTTCCAAGGACTCTTTGTTTTATTTTCTTCAAAGTTCTGGCTGCATAAAGCAAGGAAGGACATCTGGGAACCTACTGGCTTTTTAAAATTTCCATCTAATCGTGATATTCTTCACGGATATCAACCTGGTATCCTTACCTGGAAGTCGCTCTTATTATGATTTTAAGTTGCATTTCTCAAAATACCAGTGAGGTCAAGTACCTTTACATATGTTTTTTGCCCATTGCGTTTCCTTTCCTGTGACTTTCTTGTTCATATGTTTTGCATATTTTTCTCTTAGGTTGTTGATCCTTTTTTTAAAATTTTTTTTTTCAACGTTTATTTATTTTTGGGACAGAGAGAGACAGAGCATGAACGGGGGAGGGGCAGAGAGAGAGGGAGACACAGAATCGGAAACAGGCTCCAGGCTCTGAGCCATCAGCCCAGAGCCTGACACTGGGCTCGAACTCACGCACCGCGAGATCGTGACCTGGCTGAAGTCGGACGCTTAACCGACTGCGCCACCCAGGCGCCCCTGTTGATCCTTTTTTAAAAAGTGGGTTTGTTAGAATTTCTTAAATAATCTGGATCTTACCCTTTGTTAGTAATATTCATTGTAAAGATGTTCTCCCACTCTGGGCTTGACTTTTAACTTTGTTTGTTGTGGATTTTTTTCCCAGTTCAATATAATTAATATATTAAACACAGTTAATATATTAAATTTATATTTTAACATACTCAAATTTATTCTTTATACTATTGTGTTTTTAGGATCTTACCTAAGAAATCTTGCCCTACTCCAAGGGCACAAAACTATTCTCCAATATTTTCTTCTAAGAGCTTTAAATTTTTGCTTTTTTCACATCAAAGCTTTCAGCTGTGCTTTATATACAGTGTAAGGTAAGAAGATAATATTATTTTAATTTTCCATATTGATAATCAATTATTTTAGCACCATTTGTTGAATTGTCCATCATTTTCTCAGTGATTTGTGATACCATTGCTGTAAATGCCAAATTCTTAAATGTGTGGGTCTATTTCTGAGCTTTCTATTCCATTCCATTGGAGTTACTTATCTCTCTCTGTGTCAGAATCACATCATTTTAATTACTATGGCCTTATTAAAAATTTTCACTTGTGGTAAAGCAAAATGCCTCCTTCTTCTTCAAAATTGTCTTTACTATTCTTGGCTCTTTTCTATCATATTTTCAGATTAGCTTGAAAGTTCTCTATGCACAGATATGGCCAAATTGGGATTGTTATTGGATCTATGTTGAATTTATAGAGTAATTTGGGATTTAAAAAATAATATTGTGTATTCCATCGATGAACATGGTATACTGCTCTATTTGTTTTTAGGCCTTCTGACTGTCAAGGTTTTATAATTTCTCCATTTGGGTCAACATAATTTTATTAGATCCATTGCTAATACCAATATACTTTTTAGTTTTTGTGCATATAGTGACAGGAACTCTTAAAGATTACACTTCCTAATTCGTTTTTGCAGGTGTATAAGAATGCTTTTGATTTTTTTGATATGATGAGTACGAATTCAGCAACCTTGCACAATTCTTGTAATAGTTACAATAATTTGTGTATAAATTCTCTTGGATTTTCTATGAAGACAATCACATTGTCAACAAATAGCAGTAATTTTATTTTTTACTTTCCAATCATTATACCCTTTATTTCTTTTCTTGCCTTATTGCATTGCCTGGGATAGCCGCTAAAATATGAATGAAAGTGGTGAAAGTTGATAGCTGTTATTAAAGGAACATGTTATTTTAATTATGATATGTCACCAGAATTATTGGCTCTGGAGCTATGCTGTGCCTGCTAGATCTGTACCAGCAAAATGTATATGCCTTTGGTATTTGATAATATGCATTTTTATTATCATTTAATAGATGAAGAAACAGAGACTCAAAGAGGTAAATAACTTGCTTAAGACCACATAGATAATAAGTGGAAGGTTCAAACCACAATCATCTGATTCATAGTTGAATGCTATTCAATATCATTCATAGTTGAATGCTATTTCCATGATTCCAAACTTCCCTCTAACTAGCTATCTGTGCTAATGTGTCATGCTTCTTAGATAACATATTTCACTTTAAGAGAGATATTTCAGGGGCGCCTGGGTGGCTCAGTCAGTTAAGTGCCGACTCTTGATTTCAGCTCAGGTCATGATCTCACAGTTCATGAGTTTGAGTCCCCACATTGGACTCTGTGCTGACAGTTCAGAGCCTGCTTGGAATTCTGTCTCCCTCTCTCTCTTCCCCTCCCTCAATTGCTCTCTATCTCTCTCAAAATAACAGGAAAGGAAAAGAAAAGGAAAGAAAAGAAAAAAGATATTTCAGAACAAACAATGGCTTTACCCAGTTAAATGACTCTAATAGTGGGAGTGTTAGGCAGATATTCTGTTTTGCCTAAACAGAAGACTTGGCCTACTTATAACTTTTTTAAAAATATAAACTCACAGACTCTTACAGTTGAATGGCTTATCTTATCCAACCTCCTATTGAATGTAGTTATCTCTATACCACATCCCAGCAAGATCATCCTCCAGCCTTCACCAACTGCTAGGGTAGGGTTTCCTCATTGAAAACAGTTAAATAATTCTCATGTGGATCCACAATCTGCCCACTGGTCCAGAGAGCAATGTGTTTTCTCCTCTACATAACACCTCTTCAAGTATATGTTCTCATTAGATCTTCCCTGTGAGACTACTCATCTCTAGGATGTTTGCTGTTGTCTGAATGAAAGTTTCCAGACCTTTCACTATTCTGATTATTCTCTTCTCAATGCTTTTCAGTTGGTCAATATCTCTCTTGAAAAGTGATGGCCAGTGGGGCACTTGGGTGGCTCAGTCAGTTAAGTGAACAACTCTAGATTTCGGCTTGGGACATGATCTCATAGTTCATGAGTTCGAGCCCCACATCGGGCTCTGCACTGGCAGTGGAGTCTGCTTGAGATTCTCTCTCTCTCCCTCTCTGCCCCTCCCCAGCTTGCTATCTTTCTCTCTCTCAAAGTAAATAAACTTAAAAAAGGAAAAGAAAATAAAAGGAAAGGAAAGGAAATAAAGAAAAGAAAAGCAAAAAGAAAGGAAAAGTGATGGCCAGATTTTAAGGTGGGGTCTGATTGCAAACATGGCTGGGCTCTTATGTCACATGATCTGGACGCAGTTGCTTCTATTGATGCACTCTAGATTTTTGTCTTCTCAACAACTATGGCACATTGTTGACTTAAGTTTAGGGTTAACTAAACCCATATGTTTTTCATTTGAGTTACATTTCTGGAAATCTGTTATTTGTTAAAAAGAGAAGAAAAAAGCCCCAAAAGAAGAATATATATATATATATATATATATATATATATATATGCATATTCTCATTAAATTTAGTCATTTGTGTTCCTACTTCATAACCAGCCATCTATAAATGTGATAAAGCATGCCTTGTGTAGAGTGAGATCTGGACTTGGGGAATGCAAAGAGAGGTTGTTCTGCATTGCCTACTAATTCAGGCTAGGAGCCATGGTGGCTTATTTGGCTTTTTCCCCATTCCATCCCCCATATCCTTTCCTGAAGCACTTCGGAGCTGTCTAGGTCAGGGCGAGGTCTGTAGGGAGAAACTAGGACAGAAATCTATTCTGTTACAGAGACAAAAGGGGAAATATGGAGGCTGCCAACAGGTTACCGGCAAACACCTGATCAGTCAGGGGTAGGTGAAGTCATTTGGGGCTGCTGTTCTGGGACAGGATAAAACTCAAATTTCAGAGCATTGGTACTTTGAGATTTTTGCCATAGAGTTAAACTTAAATTTCTTATGTGAAACCAGGAAGCTCATGGTTTTTAAAATGTTCTTAAGAGATGATAGAAGAACCCCAGGAAGGGAGGGGACAGCAGGAGACAGAGTTCTCTGCTCAGCTTTATACTACCTGGATTAGTGGGGTTACCATCCATCCTTCTATCTGACTAACACAAATGAATTCAGGGTTTGCTTTTGAGACTGAAATCCTAGCTGCCCAAATCTGCCTTGCCCCTGTCTTGCTCACAATCCATACTTGTAAATCAATAAGCCTTCTCCTACTCTGACACATGCTTCTCATCTTCACCAAATATTTGTAATTTCCCCTGAACAGTATTTACAAGGACAGTATTATGTGAATCCAGTATTGGCATTCCAATAATAAAAATTGCAAACATTACATGGCACTTACGATGTGCCATCCATTTTCTAAGTACTTCATATGCATTAACTCATTTTGTCTTGGCAACAGTCCTTTGTGGTAGAGACTGTTATTAGCATTGTTTTACAGATGAGGCAACTGAGGCACAGAAATTAAGTGCTTGTGCAAGGTCAAGCAGCTGAAAGTGGTAGGTGGAGTAGGACTCCAGCAGTCCAGCAGTGATGTCTGCGCTCTAAACTACCATGGGTGCTGTGTCTCTACACTGTGAAGGGAGCTACCAAGGACATCACATGCGTGGAACCTGCAGCCCAGACCTGGGTTCCTGCCCCAAGGCTGTCCTTCGCCAAATAATCTCCTCTTATGATAATCACCAGCAATATTCCTTTTTGAAGGTAGAGTCTTCTGATAGGCTTCAGTCTCTTTATAGATGAAGAAATGTAAGATCAGAGTGTTAAATTGTATTCTCAGGGTCATGCAGGGAATAAGTGACACAATTAGGATGTGAACCCAGCGGTTAGTGACTTTAGTGTCCACACACTTTCCCCTACACTACAGTGTGTCTCTTGTGGGGCCATCTCTTCAGAAAGATCCTAGATGCTCTCAGTATCCTCTTCTGCGTGGGATAGAGAATGTGGCGGGGGGGGGGGGCATTCTTCAGGGAAAAATCATCATCATCATTACCAAAAAATCTTGTTAAAGGTCTAACTGCATGCTGGGTGCTACAACCTGGGATGACTTTTCATGCCTCTTTGAGGATCCCTGAAAATATGAGTGTATCATTGACCTGGCAGAAGTAAGTTGAAGGCTAAATAAGGCCTAAGTAAGTCCTAAGATTGGTTTCTCCATTTCTTGAGCTGATTGGCTGGATTAATGTACTGCTTCTCATATACCATTCTCTGCTCTTGCATTCAGATCAAGCATGAAAGTTTGTTTTCAGAATGTAAGTCAAGGGCATGGTTCCTCGAGAACTGTATGCTGGTGTCTGGGATCACTGGGATATGCACATTCCTGTACACACATATGCCCATGGACACACATACACCTGACATGGACAAGCACACACACCATACAACCATTTTTGTGGTGAGCAGTTCCTGGAACCAAGGGTAGCCTTCAAGGGAGCAGGTAGTACATGGGTTGTGGTCTCCATTCCCCGGTACATTCTGGTGGCCAGTTACACCATCCTGTGATGGGTTGGAACCTGCCCTCTCTGAACTGAGTCCTGGCTGGGTTAGTCTTTCCAGAGGTGTATCCAGGGGTCTGGGGACACAGTTCCTATCAGGCCTTCTCAACACATTCTGTGGTCTGATACTGGCAGGGCAGGCTGACAGGAATGCCCACCTCGCAGCCCTGTTAGCAGGGTCCTGTGCTCTAGGCTGCCCCCCCTGGCCAGTAGTCTTCTTGCGACATGGAGGGATGCTTTCTTAGGTCAAAAGGGAAAGCATTGTTGCTGCTCTGTAGCCAGGCAAACAAACAGCTGGCTTTGAAGTCCCGGGAGGGGCGGGGGCGAGATTTCCTCCGGCTGGAGTTGGGAGTGTGAAGGAGAGGCCTGCAAGCCTCCCCCAAGCCTGGCTGTGTTTGTTAACTCCACCCTCCCACCCAGGTCTGCTGTATTTGATGTGTTGGGGGAAGCGGGAGGAAGGAGGCATGCTCCAGGGGTCCTCAGGGGGGGATATTTTCAAGTCCTGCTGAGCCTGCAGTCTCACCCAGGAGCAGAATGCAGACTGGGGCCAGAGTCCAGAGGAGGCCTCCCACCTAGAAGGAAATACCTAGTCTCCTCTCCTCCAGGTGGTCTACTGGGGTGTGGTCCAGGGCGAATTGCAGTGTGCTGCTTCCCCTGGGGGAGGTTTTTATTCAAGTGGCATCAGGTAAGAATGAATGGCAGGGAAAGACCTGAAGGGAGAAAGAGGCATCTAAAGGCAGCACTGATGCTTCACGGCCATGGGCCTGCCCCTCCCGCTTAGAGTCTCCTCTTCCCCATCTCCCCTCTACCACCAAAGCAGCGCCAGTGGACAGTTTGCTCTTCCTCTGCTGTGCTCCTGACTCAGAAGCTATAGTTGTGACCAGAGACACTGCCCACCGGCCCCTTCCCCTAAGCAATGAAATGCACTGGGTGAGGAACTCTGGGGATGGGGGAGAAACTTCTAGAGAGTAGACACCTGGGTAAGACAGTGTTTCCACTGGGCTGGCTCTCTGGGCTTGCCTCAGGATTTCACTGCATTCCAAAGCACAGCTAAGACCTTTCAGGCCCTGGGCCACAGGGAATGATACAAGAGATCAAGCATTATTATTAATCAACTCAATATCCCATACAATATTAGCTTCCCTCTCCCTCTTTCTCCCCTCCTCCCATTCTCCCTCCCTCCTGAACTCTTATATCTCTACAACCTAATGTGCACACTTGTGCTAGATTCCTACCTCCGCCCAGTGCCCCTCTCCAGTCTGTCCCCACCTACCTGCTCCCCTCCCCCTCCCCCCAATGTTGTGCTTGAGAAACAGCTTGTTTGCGGTAAGACCTGGAAAGCTGGAGTTATACATCCTCCTGGGATGGCCCCCTTACCTCAGTGCTGATGCCTTGGTGCCAGCCAAAGCAGGCTCACCTGCTTGTGACCCATCCCCTTCCTCCCCAGAGTTCTCTGCTTCTCCTCTGCAAACACAGGACAATGGGCAAATGGGAGTTACCTGTCTCAACAGGTGTTAGCCTGGCCTCACTTTCCTACGGGGTGATGGGAAGGTCACCCTCCAGCCCACCCACTCTGGGCATTCCTGTGATTGTGAAAGGTCCCCTTTAACGCCATCCTCCCTTTGGCCCCCCATGATTTCAGCTGTGGGAGGCCAAGCCCACCTCAGAGGCTTTAGAAGTTTTCACGTTAGCTACTGGGTCCACTGGCTAGAGAGCAGGCAGCACTCATACTGTCTGAGAAGGCAGCTTTCCCTGCTGAGCCAAGAGCCCCCTGAGGGAAGAGATTGTTTCTTATTTGTCATTGAAACTCTAGGCCCAGCAGACTGCACAGAATACAACTTAGCTAAATGACTCATAACTATTTGGTAAGTTGCCATCATTCTCATCACTAGTAAATATTTATTGGGGGTGTCTTATGTGCAGAGGCTCCACTAAGCAGTAAGGGGCACAAAGATTGTTTAGACACCATTCCCGCTTTCTGGGGGGACTTATGCCAGGGAGACCCAGAGGAGCTTCACTAGGCAGGAGGTCTCAGGAAGGAGCTAGAGCTGGGGGCCCCCAGGGAATCTGCTTGGGCAACCATAGTTTGCCAAAGAGTAAACTTACTGCAGGTAACCCCAGACTCAGATCCCATTCACTATGGATCTCTGCATACTCAGAGCATACTCTCTGCTAACTCACTATCTGCCTGTCTAGCCTTTTTCCTTTGTCATCTCAGCGTCCTCGGCTCAAAATGTGAATAAAAATAAAAAACTAGTGTCTCTGGAAAGAATTTCTTAAGCTGTTAGCCTGGGAACAAAGGAAGTGTAAGTTGCCCCCCCTCCCCCACCCCTCCTCACCACGTCGTCCCAGCTAGAGCTGCACTTGCTGTTAGCTGGGCCTGTGCTGTTTGCTTTGGGCTCCCTAGGGATCCGAGACCAGAGCTGCCACTGCCCTCAGGAGGAAGGAAGGAGCAGGTGCAGGTGTCTGGAGTTGAGTTCATCCTAACCCACCTTAACTGAGTGCTTCGTTGTGCTGAGCGCTGTACTAGCCACGGGAAATACAGCAAATGACAAAAGGAATGTAACTCCTCTCCTGTCAAACTTATGTCTCAGACAACCTGGGAGAAGAAGGACAGCAAGTTGATCTCTTGGGATCCAAGGGTCAGCCCAGATGAAGTGAGAGGCTGTTGCTGTACCGATGCCTTTGTCTCATCAAGGGGACCTTCCCTGCATGGAGTAAGGGTCTAGCATCATGCATGGAAGGTGGGGACACTGTCAATGGGTGGTATTTTCTGCATGGCTCTTTCAGGCCAGTGCTTCTGAAACTTTTCTACTGAAGTACCATTAATGCCAGAGAAGATTGAATTTGTGTTTCTCAAGGGGCCTGTGGTTTTAGATCACTGCAAATGGGAGATTTCTCTGAAGCCCCGTATCTTATCTTAAAAATGTGTGTAAATTTTGTATTTTCTATCATGTTCATGCATTTGCTTTTATATAAAAATGCAGTTAAAATTACTTATCTCTGTACCACCTCACACCTGTCAGAATGGCTAAAATGAACAACTCAGGAAACAACAAGTGTTGGCAAGGATGCAGAGAAAAGGGAACACTTTTGCATTATTGGTGTGAATGCAAACTGGTGCAGCCGCTCTGGAAAACAGTGTGGAGGTTCCTCAAAAAATTAAAAATAGAACTACCTTATGACCCAGCAATTGCACTACTAAGTATTTACTTGAAGGATATGAAAATACCGATTTGAATGGGCCCAGGCACCCCAATGTTTATAAGCAGTATTATCAATGATAGCCATAGTATGGAAACAGCCCAAATGTCCATCAACTGATGAATGGACAAAGATGATGTGATACACACACACACACACACACACACACACACACACACAATGGAATATTCACTCAGCCATCAAAAAGAATGAAATCTTGCCATTTTCAACAATGTGGTTGGAAATAGAGTGTATTATGCTAAAGGAAATAAGTCAGAGAAAGACAACCATCATATGATTTCACTCATCCGTGGAATTTAAGAAACAAAGCAGATGAACATAGGGGAAGGAAAGGAAAAATAAGATAAAAATAGAGAGGCAGACAACCATAAGAGACTCTTAAATACAGAGAACAAAGGGTTCTGAGGGTTGCTGGAGGGGAAGTGGGGGGGATGGGCTAAATGGGTGATGAGCACTAAGGGGGGCACCTGTTGGGAGGAACGCTGGGTATTGTATGTAAGTGATGAATCACTGAGTTCTACTCCTGAAACCAACACTACACTGTATGTTAACTAACTTGAATTTAAACAAATAAACTCAAACAATTTACTTATCTCTGAATGAAATCAATGCTCTGGGAAAATGAACTATTTTTACTGCAGCTTCTTGTACTCCCTGACCCACTGCCCTGTACCTGGGGGTGAGAAGCATGCTTTTTAGGACATCAGACCCATGCACAGGCACCACATTCAGGGGTGCCATCCTGAAGCGAGTCTCTAACATGCTTGCATTGCCACACCCTTGATACCAAAACACTCCTCTGGGTTTGTCCTATGCTGTGCTGGCCACACACTCCTCCAGGCTGACCCATAGGATCATCCTTTCTCCTCTGGGTTCATCCTGGTTCCTCTAGCAGGATTTGGAGATAGAGTGCCTGTAACACTATTCCCCAAATGTCTAGGGACGGTGGCTCTAAACCTTTTTGCAGTCTCCTTCACAGGGAATGGGCAGGGCAGGGCAACAGAAGCATGAGATCCTGAGGTGGCTGGAAAACAACTAGTAACGTGGATACTTAAGGAACTAATTACCCAAAGGGCTAATGACTATCCTTGCGACTCCCTTGGTGGGCTTTAGCACTATGCCCCACCTTGCTTTACCTGACACAGCTGCTCCATCTATACAAGGAAACTAGGAACCCAGGCTGCCTGCTTATCTGATGAGGTAGAAACTGGGCGATCTGAAGTCCATCGTAGGTGTGTTGTGGATTCAGTATGCCAATGGTTTTTAAATTAAAAAAAAAAATGCAACCCGTTTATCTATATATCCATGCATTGATGAACTTTTATCCACTCAACATGTCTTTATAAAGAACCTACTATGCACCAGGCACCCTATGAGGTACTGGAGGTATAATGGTGACCAAGAAGGACACGGTCTGGCCCCTGTAGAACTTGCAAATGTGAAGCCCTCACATGCCACTTTCTCCTCTCTTCCTCGGCTACCTGCGGAGGTGGCAGCCAGCTCCTACTTGGCATCATGGCCACTCTCAGACCTCTGGTGAAGTCCAAGATTGTGCAACAGAGGGCCAAGAAGTTCATCTGGTGCCTTTCAGACTGATATGTCAAAATTCAGTGCAACCGGTGGAAACCCAGAGGCATTGACAACATGGTATGCAGAAGATTCAAGGGTCAGATCTTAATGCCCAACACTGGTTACAGGACCAATAAGAAAACAAAGCACAGGCTGTCCAGTGGCTTCCAGAAGTTCCTAGTTCACAATGTCAAGGAGGTTGAAGTGCTGCTGATGTGTGACAAATCTTACTGTACAGAGATTGCTCACAGTATCTCCTCCAAGAACCACAAAGCTACTGTAGAAAGAGCAGCCTAGCTGGCCATCAGAGCCACCAATCCCAACGCCAGCCTGCGCAGCAAAGAAATTGAAGAGACAGACAGCTTATGTGCATGTAATATTTGTGTTAATAAAACCATAAAACTACCAAAAAAAAAAAAACTTGCAAATGGGAAACAGATTTACATGAATAATCTCCAAGGAAGTAAATGAAAGAAACACAGATGGGGCAGGCCCAGGTCCTTCTGCCTTTGCTCCTGCTCTGGAATGTTCTGTCCAAAAGCATAGGTACACAAATAACAGGTTCTGGGCTAAGTCAGAGGTAATGGCGGGTTTACCATCTGAAGCTCCTCTTAGAAAGGTAAGAAACATAAAACAAAATCTCCATCCACGTCCCCTCACATGCCCAAGTGCTCTAGGACAATGCACCAAACCATGGTGTGTGAACACGCTTGAGAGGAGGACATTCAGAGTCTCACCAGATTCTCACTTCAGAGCTGTGACCCTAAGTGGCACATTGACATTAAGTCCTCCATTTCACAGATATAGAACCTGAGGCCTCAGAGAAGCGAAGCAGCCCGTTGAAACTCACCTGGCCAGGATGGGACCAAGATGGGGTGACTAAGGCGGTGGGGAAGAGTAGGGCCTAGGGCGTGACTCTTGCTTCATTTTCTTAAAGTTTATGTATTTTGAGAGTGAGAGAGAGAGGAGACAGACAATCCCAAGCAGGCTCCGTGCTATCAGCACAGAGCCTAGTGCAAGGCTTGAACTCATGACTCACAAGATCATGACCTGAGCCGAAATCAAGAGTCAGACACTCAACTGACTGAGCCACCCAGGTGCCCCATGATTCTTGCCTCTAATGAGCAGTGCTGGGTTGGAGGCCTCCAGTAACTTGCCAGACAGACCCCCCCCCCCCCCGCCCATGGTTCTGGAGACACTGGCCACTGCCCCTTATCTTTCCTCCCCATGACATGTGCAGATCTGATGGCTCTAATGCAGAAAATCTCTGGACTCTAGAACTCAGCTAAGAGTTGGTGGGACAATGAAAACATGGGCTTTGAAATACACCCAAACAACCCACAGCCCTGTCCTCTCCTCCCCAAAGATTGACCAATGACCCCTACACCAGTGACTGAATTGTTTCTAAGAAACCTTGTGTGGCTTTGGCTACTGACTGACAAAAGATTGTCACACTTTTCCACCCTTCACCTTTGGGGCATCTTCATCTAAACATGCACTGCCATTTAAAGGGGAATTCAACCAAATTTGGACTAAGTTTGGTTGTATAGCTAATCATGTTTAGAGTCACCTTCCTATGACATTAAGGCCTCCAGGAGAGTCACTGAAAAGCCTGTGAGGTCTGCTAATTCCATTGCGAGTAAGGAATGTGTTTATTCTTCCATGGGGCAAAGATCCCCCACTCAAAGTGACGCTGCCACATTGTGTAACCAGGAACATGGGTTGTTGCTGATGTAAACAAATGGCCAGGGGCAGACCTGCCAGGAGCCCAGTCTCCCTTTTCCCAGAGGTGTTTCTTATGAATGGTTGTACCCAGTGAAGCAATTTCCTGCCTTGTAAACTTCTGCCCAGCAAACCACATCTCCTATCTATCGCTGCCTGGCTCTGGGTCATAAAGCAATTCCCCAGACACCAATTTGCACCCGATCAAGAGTCCTTGAGTAACAAGAAAATTACCCTCCACCTGCGGACATAATGACACTTTGCAAGGCTAGTGGCTTTGCAGTTTCTGAACGTAAACATCACATGCCTTACCCCACGCCTTACCTCTGCTCATCTGAGATGTGGGGCCCACATATTTGATTCTTAGACTCTGGTCCACTCCTCAGAGGCACCAGCTGGCTAGTGACCCATTACCTTGACCTGAGGACCCTGCAGCCTGTCAGATCATGATTTACAGAACCAGGGCAAGAGAAGTTCAGGCAGGGGTCCCAGGCATGCAGAAGACAGAAGGTTTGGGCTGAAACAACACTGGGAACTCATTGATTTGGACATTCATTTTGCATGTTGTGGTCCCTCAACGTGAAATGTCTTTCCCACCCCCCATCTGCCTGGTAAACTGTCACTCATTCTTTATGATGTCAAGCGTCTTTCAAAGGACCTTCTCTGATTTCTATCTAAACAGAATTGCTTCCACTGTCCTACCACTCTACCTTCTAACACCTACACACTGCATTACAATCACTTGTTAATTTGTCTGTCTCCCCAGCCAGGTTCGGGACTCCCTCAGGGCATCTTGGAGCCCTCAGTACCCACCACACTACACCAGCTCAAAGACAGTGTGAAAAAGAGGTTTGTTGAATGAATGAGTGAATGGGAACCTGTTAACATGCCTCTCCACCATACTTAGATGTTCTGCATAATGAAAATATACAAAGGACATGGTTAAAGGAATGAAGACCTGGGTTAGGCTAGTAAAGAAGGCATAGTCAAGGGGTTCTGTACTTGAGAAGGGTGCAATCTGGCATATTCCTGCAGATTATAGGAATATCTGCAGATGAGGTATAGAGGTTGGGCCCATGGGTAGATAGATAGAAGTGGTTTGTTGTTGGTTTTCCCTTTTGAGTGCCAGCTCAGGAGCCAGAATGGGTTCCAAGCCAATCTAACTAACCTTAATATTACACTAGCCCATAAGTCATTACCTAGGACCTCCATTTTTAAAAATAATTTCTCTTTTAATTTACACCTAAGTTAGTTAGCATGTGGTGCAACAATGATTTCAGGAGTAGATTCCTTAATACCCCTTACCCATTTAGCCCATCCCCCCCTCCCACAACCCTCCCAGCAACCCTCTGTTCTCTATATTTAAGAGTCTCTTATGTTTTGTCCCCCTCCCTCTTTTTATATTATTTTTGTTTCCCTTCCCTTATGTTCACCTGTATTGCATCTTAAATTCTTCATATGAGTGAAGTCATATGATATTTGTCTTTCTCTGACTAATTTCATTTAGCATAATACCCTGTAGTTCCATCCACGTTATTGCAAATGGCAAGATTTCATTCTTTTTGATTGCCAAGTAATACTCCATTGTATACATATACCACATCTTCTTTCTCCATCAGTGGATGGACATTTGGGCTCTTTCCATACTTTGGCTATTGTTGACAGTGCTGCTATAAACATTGGGGTGCATGTGCCCCTTAGAAACAGCACACCTGTATCCCTTGGATAAATACCTACTAGTGCAATTGCTGGGTCATAGGGTAGTTCTATTTTTAATTTTTTGAGGAACCTCCATACTGTTTTCCAGAGTGGCTGCACCAGTTTGTATTCCCACCAGCAGTGCAAAAGAGATCTTCTTTCTCTGCATCCTCACCAACATCTGTTGTTGCCTGAGTTGTTAATGTTAGCCATTCTGACAGGTGTCAGGTGGTATCTCATTGTGGTTTTGATTTGTATTTCCCTGATGATGAATGACGTTGAGCATTTTTTCATGTGTTGGTTGGCATCTGGATATCTTCTTTGGAAAAGTGTCTATTCATGTCTTTTGCCCATTTCTTCACTGGATTATTTGTTTTTTGGGTGTTGAGTTTGATAAGTTCTCTATAGATTTTGGATCCTAACCCTTTATCTGTTATGTCATTTGCAAATATCTTCTCCCATTCCGTCGGTTGCCTTTTAGTTTTGCTGATTGTTTCTTTTGCTGTGCAGAAGCTTTTTGTTTTGATGAGGTCCCAGTAGTTCATTTTTGCTTTTGTTTCCCTTGCCTCTGGAGACCTGTTGAGTAAGAAGTTGCTGCAGCCAAGGTCAAAGAGGTTTTTACTCCCTTTCTTCTTTAGAATTTTGATGGCTTGCTGTCTTATGTTTAGGTCTTCCATCCATTTTGAGTTTACTTTTGTATATGGTGTAAGAAAGTGGTCCAGGTTCATTTTTCTGCATGTAGGAGCTCGATTTTTATCTATTATCTATTTCCTTTCTTCTTTTTTTTTTTTAAATATTTATTTATTTTTGAGAGACAGAGTGAGACAAAGTGAGACTGGGGGAGGGGCAGAGAGAGAGGGAGACACAGGATTGGAAACAGGCTCCAGGCTCTGAGCTGTCAGCACAGAGCCTGACGTGGGGCTCGAATCCACAGACTGTGAGATCGTGACCTGAGCCCAAGTCGGACGCTCAACCGACTGAGCCACCCAGGGGCCCCTATTTCCTTTCTTCTTATCTCCATTTATAAAAGCAATAATAATGACTTGCTCCTTCCTTTGAAGTTTGACGAGTTTGACATGGTGGTGGTAGGTATACATTGGGTCATTTTCCAGACATTTAACTAGTAAACTCCATGACATACATATGCACATTCATTCATTCAAAAAATATTTAATGAGGGGGTGCCCGGGTGGCTCAGTTGGTTACGCATCTGACTTCAGCTCAGGTCATGATCTCACGGTTCATGGGTTCGAGCCTTGCATCGGGCTCCCCGCTGACAGCTTGGAACCTGGAGCCTGCTTCAGATTCTGTGTCTCCCTCTCTCTCTCTCTCTTTCTCTTTCTCCCTCTCAAATAAACATTAAAAAAATGTATTTACTGAGTACCTAATATGTTCCAGGTACCAAAAGATGGGGCCCAAAACAGTGAACAAAACACCAACCCCTGTTCTCATAGAACTTACATCCTAGTTGGGGAAAAACATCCAGTGACAGTGAAGTTGGGGCCCATCATGTTTTCTCATGTTGTAATCCTGGAGGGACTGGATGCCAATAATTAACACTTACTGAACACTTTCTTTGTACCAGGCATAGGGCTTGATGCACCTTGTCTCTCATTTAACCCTATGCCAACCTTATTTTCAGATAAGGAAACAGACCAAGTAGACTTCCCAAGATCACACACCTAGTGAGTGGCAGAGCCAGGATTTGAATCCAGATTTTTTTATTGCTCTCCAGCCTGAGCTCTTAACCACAACTCTCTACAGCAGCAACAAATATTTACTAGATGAACAAAGAAGTGGATGAATGGTTAACCCTAACTACAGTGGTAGCTTGGTGTTTGGCTTCCATGATACAAACATGAGCAACATGTTTAGGTTTTTCATTTACTTATTAATTTAAGCTTCTCCAAAGTATGGATTCTGTTGAAAGTAGATTTCCTAAAGATTAAGAAGCCTCATTGTCATTCACGTTTCATGGGAAAGGCAATCTGTTTTACAAATATAATGATGATTCCCCCCCCTCCTACCCCAGTTTTATTGAAAAATAATTGACATATATCACTGTATAAGTTTAAGGCATGCAGCATGATAGTTTGATTTATATCTATTGTGAAGTAATCATATTTTAATTGAAAAATTGTGCAAAAGAAACTATCACTGTAAGTTCTATTCTGGATTTGTCATAAAGTCTCTGTATTAGACTATATAATGACCCCAAATATATTAGGTCCTAATCCCTGGAAGCTGTAAATGTTACCTTAAAAGGAAAAAGTCTGGGCAGATATGATTAAAGAAGACTATTTTATTTTATTGCTTTTGGGGGGGGCCCTGGTTGGCTCAGTCAGTTAAACATCCTACTCTTGATTTCAGCTCAGGTCATGATCTCATGGTTTGTGAGTTTGAGCCCCCTGCTGGGCTCTGCACTGACAGTATGGAGCCTACTTGGGATTCTCTCTCTCTCTCTCTCTCTCTCTCTCTCTCTCTTTCTCTCTGCCCCTCCCCTACTCACATGCATGCACATGTATGCTCTCTTGCTCTCTCTCAAAATAAGTAAATAAACTTTTTTTTTAAGATTTTATTTTTAAGTAACATGGGGCTTGAACTCACAACTCCAAGATCTAAATTCACACGTTCTACCAAATGAGCCAGCCAGGTGCTCCAAAGAAGAATACTTTAGATAATCCAGTGGGCCCTAAATGCAATGCAACCACAGGTATCCTCATGAGAAGGGTAAGGGGGAGATCTGGCACTGAAGAGAAGGTAAAATGACCATGGAGGTGGGGACTGGTGATGGGGCCACCAGAAGTTGGAAGAAGCAAGCAACAGAAACTCCTCTACAGCCTCCAGTGGGAGTATGACCTGCTGTCACCTTGGTTTTGGCCCCATGATACTGATTTTGGACTTCTGGCCTCTAGAACTGTGAGAGAACATATTTCTGGTAATTTGTTAGAGCAGCCACAGGAAATGAATACAGTCTCCCACAGAGATCCCCCTACAAATGAATTCACCTCCTTCCCTGCCTCCAGCCCCTTTCTTGGCTATTTGTGTTTCTTTCTAGTACCTATCAATTCCCGGCATGGTGTATGTTTGTGTATTATTGTAGGCTCCTCCCACTTGAACATAAGCACCACGGGAAAAGTGACATTTTTTTAACCGCTTTTCTCCCCATGCCTAGAAGAGTAGGCACATAGTAAGTACTCAATAAACATTGGTTGGATACATGATTGAATGTCATGTTATTGCCACCTGGAGAGCTCGGAGATCACATCAGGGATACAGTAGCAGACATCACAGCATGACCTACCACTTTTAAAGTGCCACTTTAAAAGATATCTGAGGGGCGCCTGCATGGCTCAGTCGGTTAAGCATCTGACTCTTGATTTCAGCTCAAGAGTCATGATCTCACAGTTTGTGAGATCGAGCCCTGTGTTGGGCTCTGCACTGAGCATGGAGCCTGCTTAAGATTCTCTCCCCACCCCCCGACTCTCTCTTTCTCAAAAAAAAAAAAAAAATCTGAGATAGAGTCTAGTCTCAGACAACCCTGTTTTTCATTTCTGCATCAATTTCTGTTTCCTACTTCATTCAGGCCCCAAACCTTGCAATGGCCTTCAGAGCCTCTCCTTCCCACACTCTATGTCCAAACCACCGGGAAATCTTGGTGCCTTCAAATTCTCTTCCTTCAAGGGGACACTCACAATCCCACTGCCTCTCTTCACTTCCATTGCCCCTCTGCCACTCCTGGTCTCAGGCCGATGACAGCAATGGCTTCTGATGGTTTTTTGCCATCACTCTTGGCCCCTCCGTACAACTCAGCAGCCAGAGGGATCCTCTGAAAACATAGTTACATCTTGTCTCTGCTTCATTCATGACTCTCTGATGGCTCCTAGATCCCTCAGAGGAAAAGCCAAGTCCTCACAGCAGTGCCTACAGATGGCAGTGACAACTGCCCTCTGTCATTTGTCATATCCCACATCCCTGACACGCCATTCTGTCACTCAGCTCGAGCTCCTCTAACCTCCCTGCTTCCGTAGAAGTTTTTGTCATCACACACACGCATTCAGTTACTGCTTGTTTCCCCCACTAGAATGAACTTCAAGAGGGGAAGGATTTCAAGATTTTGATTTTAAGTAATCTCTACAGCCAAAATGCGGCTCGAACTCATGACGTTGAGATCAAGAGTCGCGCGCTCCACTGACTGAGCCAACCAGGTGCCCCAAGAGGGGAAGGATTTTTATTTATTTGGTTCATTGATGTACCCTCAGTGTCTAGAACAATGGTGCCTGGCACATAATAGGTGTCAGTAAATATTTCTTGAATAAATAAATGAGAAACATAATTTTGGACTAGGTAATGTTTCCAAAAGCAAAGGGATACATGGAAGGACTTATAAAGCTCAGGAAACCAGGCACATTTTCCTTATACTGGGATTTTTTTGTTTTTGTTTTTTAAAAAAATTAGCTTTCTCTTTTTATCCCTTTCGTAATTGAGAATAGTTTGATGTGATTGGCTTAGTAAGGATCTCTGGACAATAGGGCAGAGAAAAGAAACCTGCCTTTTGGGAATACGATAGTACGTTAAGAAAATTAATTATGTGGAAACTGTAAAGAAATATGTCGTTTGTGTTGTACGATTTGTTGGCGTAAACATACATACACGGACTGTGTGAAAATTGCTTTGATGAGTCCCGCTTTTGATGTTACCCCCACCCCCCTCACTTTGTTTGCTCTGCTCTGCTGTCCCTTAGAACACATTTCCTCCCTATACATGCACACATCTCCGTACAGACACCCAGGAAAAAATGGTCATTCAGGTGTGTGTCAAGTCCTGCACACCCCAAAGATTCATTTAAAAAATACAGGCATGTTATAAATCTTGGCTGACAATCTAGTATTTGCCTAGCCAGAATGACCTCTGCACCAGAACTGGGGGCAGAGAGAGGGAGGAAGAGAGGGAGGAGAAGGAGAGGGAGAGGGAGTGGGGAGGGAGAGAGGGGAGGAGGAGAGGGGGAGAGGAAGGGAGGGGCAGGCTTTATAGCCATTTGGTTTAGTGGACTGTAGCTTCTCATGAGTATTCAGCCTATAGGATGCAATCGGGATATGTTTGAAGTATTATAACATGGATATGTCATATAGCACTGCATGGGCCCCTATCAGCAATCTCACATTCCAGAGCAGATTTTGATGGTGTTTGTTTGAGTTAATTCCTAATTCGAAGGGAACACATCAGCCCTGATTTTCCTTGGGAAGAAGTTTGCTCCTGCTTCTTCCTGACCCACACCATTGCTTGCTCTGGGCACTCCTCTGGCATGCCCCCCACCGACCCTTAGGACCACCGCCAGCTGTAGTCTCAGCCTCCTGGCTCTCATACTTCCTGCAATGGTCACCACATTTCACCTCCTTCTTTCCCTTTAGGAGACAAAGACTCTCTTCGGTCAGGCCTTTCTCCTTTCCTCAGATGCCTCCTCCCTGACTCATCCTTGGTCCCTGGCTGGATTTGCCATACACCATAGAAATGAAGAAAATCACTTTACCAGCTGTTTTATCAAGCATCAGATTTGTGGTTAGGTTATCTGGAAATAGCAACAAAGCCTGGAAGACCATGCGAGATGTCACTGTGGGATGAGAGAGTACTGATAACACAACATACCAGCTACACTTCCAAGTGTCTCAACTCATTCACTCCTCAAACAACCTTATACAGGAGGTACTATTATCATTACTCAATTTAATGGAGGACACAGAGGATGGGGTTAAGTGCTGGAGTTGGAGATTCTAATCAGGGCATTCTGGCTCCCAAATGAATACCAAAGACCTGCCTCCAGCCGTGGGCCAAGAGCTCAGATTCCCTGGGTGTCTACATTGTGTTCTTATCCCCCTGAATCTAGCGGCTAACCCCCCAGTTATCTCTGCCTTAGTTGGGGGAAGAGTCCACTGTTTGGCATGGAAAAGGTTAATGCATTTGAAGGCAGGTCTTCATTACTGATTTCATTTCCATGAGTGTTAAAATGAAATCTGCTTCCCCAGAGCTTTTCCCAGAAAATGACAGTAGGTCATGGGAAAACAGAGCCATCTGTCTGTCAGTCTGGGCTCCAGGTGTAAAGAGAGGCCCTGGAAATGTCAGTCCATATAGTTCTGGGGGAAGAATGAGAGTTTTTAGTTACAAGTAAATCTTCAGAGGGGGTAATTCCACATGAACCCTACATGGTGGCCTCCTTGTCCCTTGTAGAGCCAGTATAGAAGGTCCCTGCTTGATGCAGAAGGGAGGTGCTAACCTTGCCAGGGTTGTCTTCTACATGTCTTGGTTTATATAGGGTTTGGTTAGGAAAAGTCCCTAGAACCTTCCCCAGCCTACCTATCCTCCCTCCCCTCAGCCTCCAGTTCTGCCCACATGACTGCTTGGATGAAAAGACCTTCTGCATTCTTGGGGCTATCGCAATAATGCAAGATCTAAAATGTACCCAATTAAGATACTTGTTCCAGAAACGTGAGTCCAGATATGGGGTTCCAACTGAGGCTCGGGCTTGAGGCCTGTATTCCCTTCCTCATCCTGGAACTCACAGGAGCTACCCAATAGGACATCTCAACTAGTGACAGGGGATCTTGGCCTCTCCTGACACGTGGTGCTTGGCAGTGGCCCACCCCAGCTCCTCTCAACTGAACTAGGAATGTTCTCTTGACCACTTCAGCTCACGTGACATCGTCCAGGGGAGCCGGGAACCAAAGGAGGTCGGCATTTCCTTATCTACCCATCCCTGTCCTGGGCACATAGTAGGATACGTACTCAGTAAATCTGCCCAGATCACTGCGAAGTGTGTCTTCCACTGCACCTATTGCCTGCGACCTGCTCAGCACAATTCCCTCGTTCACACTGCGCCTGGCAAATGCTCTGACTTGAAGCAAGAAACCACATGCTGGTAGGTCTCTGCTGTATAAGAGGAGATGGCAAGGAAGACAGGTCCATCCTCTTTCCTGAAGTCAGCACTGGATTGTTTGTGGCAATGTCCTTGCTGGTGGAGTGTCCAGGCCTTTGGCTTTTATTCGTCAGCATCCTGGCCTGAGGGGCAAAGCTGGACAGGAGGCGGCAACCACAAGAGTTTTCCCATTCTCCTAGTGACTAACAGCTCCATAGAAGGAAGACTGGGATTAACGCTTGAAACGAGGCCAAAAAAGTTACCCACAGGGTTTCCATTCTTTCCGCTTTTAATCTGTCCCTATGACCAAGAGTCACCAAGAGCTGGCTCTATTCCTTTGTTCCTGTGAGTTGCAGGGAAGACAAAGGTGTGGGCTCCCACTGTGGCCAGATCCCCTGGTGGTGGGGGTGGGGGGTTGTGGAGTCTGGCGAGGGGAATTAACTCTTCTTACCTTAGCAGTACAGCTGGTGTGAAGACACTAGGACATGTAGCCATGAATCCAATGGACTAAGTGGAAAACTCCAAGGAGAACAGGAACCAGGGGCTCTTGGTGGAACCGGGGCAGGGGAAATGTCAGAGACAGAAATATGAGACTCTGGGCGGTGATAAAATAAATCGTTTTAATGGGAGGCTTTCCGAAAGGGTAACTTTTTCTTGTGCTATGAAGCAGCCAGTTTCCTTGCCTTGGGGGTTTCTTGGGTGGTGTCCTGACTGAACCCCTAGCCCCACCGGGAGCTAGGATGTTAGTCTGACACTATGTTCAGCCCCTCCAGGATCCAGAGGTGTGTCTTAACATCAGGAGATTGGAGTCGGCTGGCAGTCAGTCCCAAACGTACAGTGCCTGTGTGTGTCCAGGCCTGAGGGAAAGGGGCAGAGGCTTCACTTCCGACTCAGGATACGTCTCCGTGGGGGGAGAAAAAAAGGGGGCAAATCACTTTGAAAATTCAACTCTGACCTTTACAAAGAAAACTAATAGACACTTTAGTATTATATACAGGGTAGGGGTGAAAGGGAGTGGAGGGGAAATTGCACTTAATTACAGTAGGTTATAGTTTACACCCATTGGACAAATTTACTTCTTCAAAAGAAATCTCGAGATCAGCTGGGAGGGGGTGGGGAGGGGGGGAGTCTGCAGATATTTACAGTGTGTTTGGCTCAGTTCAACAGCACGTGTCCTCCTCCTGTCAGTAACAGATTCAAGTTTTCACATCAGTTTGTTCGATGAAGGAGCATAATGCAGGCACGACAGCGTTCTCTCTTCCTCTTCTGCGGTTTCTTGTCTCCCGCCTGTGGGCGGGATGGGAGTACTTGACGTCTTGGGAGAGGCATGGCGACAATACTGCATAGAAGGGAAGGGCTGCGCCTCGGAGCGGCTGTCTGAAGCGTCAGCAAGATGTCAGGTAAGCAGAGACCTCTCGAAGGTGCTTGTCAGGTCACTGGGCTTTTCTGTGACAGCTGCCCGGAGGGTGATGGTGTGGAAAATAGGGTCCTTGTTGCTGTGCACAAAGCAAGTGATGTGTGGTCATCACCAGGCTTGGAGAGGGCACTGCAGAGAGAGCAGAGAGAGCTCAGCCGTGTGCAGTTAGCGGGGACAATGGCCCTTGGTTTGTCTTCTCCAGGGGAGCCGAGACCCAAGTCAGCCGGCAAAGGGCCAAGGACCTAGTGCCTGCTCGATGCCACAGTGTTGGTCCTGAAGCACACTCCCTTTAGGAACACTCGGGAGCCAGATCTTCTGGCCACTTCAGAAGAGAGAAGTGAATTGCTGGGGACCTTGAATTAATCATAACTCACTGACCTTTATTCTGGAGTCAAGCTCCTCTTTCTTTGAGAGTGGGTTTTTATTTCAATGTTTGTTTATTTTTGAGAGGGGGGAGGGGCAGAGAGAGAGGGAGACACAGAATCTGAACAGGCTCCAGGCTGTGAGCTGTCAGTACAAAGCCCGACGTGGGGCTTGAAGTCACAAACCGCAAGATCATGATCTGAGCCGAAGTTGGAAGCTTCTACCCAGGTGCCCTGAGACTGGGTTTTACGATGTGCTCAGTGTGGGTGCAATGGCAGCTGGACAGGAGCTTTTTGCCTCTCATGGAAGTCAGGGTCCTGTTCCTAAGACCTCTAAGGGCTGGGGTCCCCTAGACCATTGATCCCCAAACTTCAATGGACCTAAGAATACCAGACATCCCGTGAAAATGCATATTCTGATGGAGTGGGCCTGTGGTGGACCTAAGAACCTGCATTTCTAATCAGTTCCCAGATTGTGCCAATGCTGCCGATCTACTTGAGCACATGAGAAAATGGCCACTTGCTCAAACGACCCATCAGGGAAGGAGTGTGGGAAAGTGCTCTCTGTAGGCTTGCTCCTAATAGGACAAGAGACCTGGGCTGAAGGCCTCTGATGCCCAGACGAGGGCAGGAGACCCCAGAACAGATGGAGAAACCCCCTGAGAGGAGTCACCCCTTCCAGAGCCCTCGGCCTCATTCATTTCAACCGTCATGGCACACCATTCCCATCCTTTTCCCTCCAGGGAGGCCCTTTTTGCTTCCCTCTGTCTCTTCTTTCCCTTTCACTTGTTTGGGCATCTAAGGGGAAAGTTCTGCCTTTTGACTTAATGGCTCTTTCTCTAAAGACTCTTCCCTAAATACTCAGGAGCACACATAAGTGTGTGTGTGCGCACACACACACACACACACACGCACAGCCCCCCCTACCGTTACTACGAAAGGCCTATTATCCCATTATTATCTCATAAATCAGTGCTCCCAGCCATAATCCTGTATGAGGTTGCCATTATGCCCATTTTACAGATTAGGAAGATGAGTTCAAAGAAAATGAATTGTCCAGGGTTTTAGAACTAGGACAGCATAGAGACAGAAATTCAAACTGGTTCTGGGTACCCTCCTGGCACATGTTCTTTCTATTATGCTCTGAGGTTAAGAGTCTTCTACTGGCTTTGTGCTCTTGGTCAAGGTATTCTCTTTGTGCCTCAGTTTTTTCATCTGTAAAATGGAAGTTGTAGAGGGATCGGGTGAGCCGATACATGGGAAGTGTTCAGAATTAACACTGGGCTACACAGGGTGCCCTAGTCCGTGCTGCCCTTGAGCCCTCTTCAGAATGCGACTGAGCTGTGCATTCATTTGAAGGGACCGGTTCTGACCCTTTTAAATTCTTGAGGCCCTTGTCAGGGTCCTCTGATACCCTTTGCCTCCTCTTCCTCCCGTCGCCCGCCCCCACTTTTGAGTCTCTTTACTTCCCACTATCAGCCCTTTTCCAATTTTCAGATTTCAGGGAAGGAGAGAGAAAATGGCTTGTGACCTTGCAGGTTTCAATAGAAGAGCAAACAAGAAGGGCAGATAAGGAGACGCCAGCGAGATTCTATGACCTGTCATTAGGGATGGGCTTCCCAGCTATCAAATGTTTGCTCACATAATAAAATGGTGGCAGAGCCCTAAATGTTGTCAAAGGAACTAGAGTTATTTGTCCCCTTCAGAGTCTAAACACAAACAGCTGATAAGGGGTGCGCTGTGGTCCCTCAGAACCAAGGCCTGGCACACCCAGCCCCTCGGGGGCCTTGCCCAGAGGATCTGAGGGAACCTCCCTCTGAAAGGGGTGGTAGCTGTGGTGATTACGTATGGTAAGAGCTAACATTTATCGAGGTCCCACTGTGTACCAGGCACTGTGCTAAGGAAGGACTTTACTCACATCATTGTATTGGATTCACACATCAACCCTTTGAAGCAGGTAATTATATTCATTCATTTAATACATTTTTGAATGTCTTCTACATACTTAGCACTTTTTTAGGCACAGGGGATGCAGCCACAAATAAGACCCTGTCCATACCCTCACAGAGTTTATATTCTAGAGAGAGATCTGAACAATAAAGTGAATGAATATATATGTATGTGTACACACATGTGTATACATATTGTACACATATGTGCACAAAATAAAATTTCAGATGGAGATGAACACTCTGTAGAAATATAAGCATGATGACAGGTTAGGGTGATTTGAAGGCAAAGGGAATAATTTATAAAGGGGAATCAGGAGGGGCCTCCTGGAGGTGGTGACATTTGAGCTGAATGAAATGAGGGAGCAAGCATGAAAAGATGTGCATTATGGAATTTGGGGGGCAGAAGAGACCACAAATGCAGAAGTCCTGAAGCGAGATCACTTCAGTTCTGGTTCAGCTGAAGCCAGGTGAAAGAGGGAGGAGAGGAAGGAAGTGAGAAGGGCAGGGCCGGCAGGGGGCTGATTACACGGCAGGAGGCCTTGGAAGCCTCCATTTCAGCTTGGTTGCAATGGGACACTATTGGAGAGTTTTGACGCGGGTGGGGGTGACATGATTGGTTTCCCCTCTTAAGAGATCATTCTGGCTGCTGCGTAGTGAACAGACAGTAACCACCGTCGTGGGGCAGGAGTGGACGTAGGATTGGGAAGCTGGGGCCAGTGCAGGGTATCAGTGAGAGCAGGGGCTGGACTGGTGGGGAGTGAGAAGTGCTCAGATGTGGGATGCAGAGCTTATCCATGGACTGGTTGTAGGGCACGCAGAGAAGAATCAAGGAGACTCCCAGGTACCTCACCTGAATAACTGGTTACCATTTCTGGAAACGGAGAAGCCCCAGGACGAAGCAGTGCGAGTAGGGAGAAACGGGCAAAATGAAGAGTTCCTATTTTGGTGAGGCTTGTCAGATACACCGGGCATTTGCATGTACATGCCCGAGCTGCACCGGCTTTGTGAATGGGCCACTCAAGGGAGAGGTCTGTACTGGAGACAGAAGTACACGATCCATCAGTGTGTATGCTTGATCCAAAGCCATGGGATTGGGGATCACCCAGGAGTGAACACAGAAGAGAATGAGTGATAGGGCCCTCCAACAACAAAATGTTGGGAAAACAAGCTGCCAGCTATGGAAATGAGGAGTGCCACAGTGGGGGAGAACCAGGAATGGGTATCGTTCCAGAAACCAAGTGAAAAAAGGAGGGAGGATCAGCTGTGTCAGAGGCAGAGGTCGGAAAGTCCCCATTGGGTTTGACAATATGGCGGTACTTGTGAGCTGGACCGGAGAGGTTCTAATGTGGTGTCAGGACAAATGCCCATCAGGAATAGCCGTAAGACAGAATTGGGGGTGAGGAAGTAGGGACCGTGAGTACAGATAACTTCCTGCTGTTATTAAGTTAGATTAATTATGGCTCCATTAATTAGAAGTAATGATTATACTTCAAGGAAATTGAGGCCTAGAAAGATTATAAATAACTTGCCCAGGGTCTCACAACAGAAAAGTCTATGCTCTTAAACACGAGGAAGGTTATTTCCTTCTACCTTCTGAGTGTGGTCACAGGGAGGCCACGGAGAAATAAATGCTACTTACAGTCTTCCTTCCTCAGGGTTGCCAGCAGGGGAGGCCAAGTTCACCCCAGCCGCCATGGGCTGGGTGTTCTGGGCCAAGCACCAAGCTAGGTATTTTACAAGATTTATAGCATTCAGTCTTTTTAATGACCGTCCAGAAGAGGAATCATTATTTTCATGTTACAAATGAGGAAACCGAAGCTCAGAGAGGCTAGGACTTTTGCCTGAGGTCACCCAGGTAGAAGGTGATAGAATCTTGGGCCTGGGTCTGCCTAACTCCCAAGTCGGTGCTCTTAATCATCACACCATACTGGCTGACCACCAGCAGAGACGGTTGGAAGCTGTGGAATAGTTGCCAGGGATTTATGGCAAGGCTGTCCACCTCCCTGTCAGCACCCCTGACTGGTGGCTGCTCTGGGGGCCCTCTCCTGACCTCTCTATAAACTAGGAAGTGGAGCTGTAGGCACAGAGGTTGTGGAAACAGGATTCGGCTCTCAGCCTGCCCACACTTGTTCTAACCAAGGTCGGTGCTTGCTGCGGTCTGGTTTCCAGACTGGCGGGACATTGTTTTGCAGGAGCTCAGGCACAGACCCACTTGCATGGTAACTCGCCAGCACCCAAGGTTGAGGAGGAGGGGGAGGCATAAGCTCTGGAAAGGACGGAGGGCAGGAGCTGCAGGTGAGACAGTCCCACCCTGAGATTCCTGAAATGTGATCCACAAGGCCCTGGGGCACGTCTGTCCTGACAATGGAAAACACTGGGATCAGATACAAGTTCAAATCCTGGTTTTAGCCTTCTACCTACATAACCTCGGGTCATTTTTATGAGTGCTTAAAAATGGATATTAGAAGGAGAGCATTGCCTAATGGATTTGGAGTGAGAAGACCAGTAGTCTGGAAGTCGAGTTCCAGGTTCATCATCTGTGTGAATTTGGCCAGATCCCATCCCACCTCCGAAGCTCAGTGTTTTGCTCTGTAAGTTGGCCTCGCAGAATGGGTGGGGAAGGTTGGCCACGAAAGGTAAGAATGGAAAAGCACCCGGAGTGCTGCTATGGAAATGGGAGGCACTCAAAAAATGTTAGTTCTGAATTCATTCACTCACTCACTCACTCACTCACTCACTCACTCACTCACTCATATTTACTGAATGTCTACTATAGCCCAGGCATTTGGCTAAGCACAAAGGCATTCCCTGCTCTATTTGCTTTTATCCTGGGAGTGAACCTCCTTTGACCCCATGTAGTTCAGTGAGTTACATTTTGAAGAAGTCGATAGAAAGTATCTCCTAAAGAATCACAGGTGGCAAGGAGAAACAGGGGGTTAGCACTCTGAGTACTTGACCATGTACCAGACACTGTCTCCTACACTTTGAAGATCCTGTGGTGGCGGGTGGGTAGGATTTTCTCCACAAGAGACACAGAAGTGGTCTCGCAGGGTGAATCAACTGCCCAAGGTCACATGGTGAGTGGGGAAGGAACCAGGATTAATGCAAGGCTGCTGGGCTTTCCTAGAACTCTGGGGTGCCTCTACAGTAGCACTGCCCAGGATGTGTCCCTCTGCCCGGAGCTTCTGTGCACACTAATGGCCCCATTTGAGGCACACAGCAGCATGTGAAAGATTCGGAGAAGCCCCGCCTTGTGGTGTCTAACTTTAACCCAGCCGTTCACCCAATACTTATAATCAAGGGATCTTCCCCTCCTCACACCATGTGCCCCCAACTCCCAGCAATGGTCTTAAAACTCCTTTTGGAAAATAATACTTTAAAACAAAGAGAAAGCAGAATTGCCACCGGAACTCATTTCTGACCCTTTGCCTTGGGAACAGAGTTAGTGCAAATTTTCTTCACCTTGGTTCTTTCTGCCGTCAGGAGGCAGCACCTGTACCCTCACTTGACTTCGTTCTGCCCTTCCCCCCGCTTCCTCTTCTTCAGTTTGTAGGAAGGAAGTTTCCTGATTGGAACACCTACGTGGGCTAGATTTTACCCTTGTTCCTGACCGTTAACTCCACAACAGCAGCAAATACCATGGGTATTTTAGAGATGGATACTGGAAGACAAATATTGTTTAGGTGGAAGGAGTCTAGGATTTAGAGCCAAAGCCCAGAGTCTAAAGGTCCAGCTCTAGAAGTGATCACCTGTTGGACCTTGGGAAGGTCACTCTCCACCTCTGAGCCTCAGTTCATTCCTTTGTACTAAGGAAGTTTCAATAAAAAGAAATGATGAGATCCTGTTCATGAGAAGTGTAAACATAAAATGCTATGTGACTAGTTTTATCCTAAGTGTGATCATCCTTCTTATCATCCCAGAAATGAGTCTACTACCAGACTCCTGGAATATCCAGGGGCTTAGGGACAACTTCACGGTGGTTCTAGAGGGCTGTTCATGCAGCTTCAAGGTCGGCTGGCCACTCTGTCCAGTGGAGGGGAGACGCCATTTGGGGGCCAGATGCTCAGAGAGCATCTCCAAGTATTTTGATTAAGAGACAATTTCCTGAATTCAGAGGGCCTGTTTCAACAAGCAAGCATCAAAGTCAACTTGGGGAAGACAGGAATAATTAATCACAGCCCTGTCTAGGGCTGACCAAGCGGCAGATGGATTGATAAACCTTTCAAAGGGGAAGGTATTCCCAAGCAGGGCTGCTGCGCCTGGCTGCCCCCCTGATTGAGATTTGTGAGCACAGATAAATGTTTTCCCTGCTCACTACAAAGAGTGGGAAATCGCACGGGAGTCGAAGGGCAGGGCAACAGGGGGTGTCCTTTCATCTTCCATTGGGTGAGAGAAGAGTGGCAGAGCCGGTCCCACACAACGCTCCCTCTCTCCCTACCTCCAGAGCCCAGCTACCTAGGCTGTGTGTGTGTGTGTGTGTGTGTGTGTGTGTGTGTGCGCGCGCGCGCGCGCGTGCACGCATTTCATGAACGCACATGCACACACCCAGGACATGCCAGGCCCTTAATCTACACGACCTCATTGAATCTCCAGAATAAGGAGATGTTACAACTCTCATTTTAAAGCTGAAGAAACAAGGGCTCAGACAGGTCAAGGTCACCAAACAAGTGGCAAACCAGGAACAGAAGCTACTGCTCCACAACACTGCAGGACCAGGAGATGTGGGCAAAGGGAAGAACAGAGAACCTGAGCCCATGAAAGAACTTGCTCGGCAGCATGTGGCAGTGGAGGAGGTGTGATTCGCAGGGCTCAGGTGGATAAAAGACCATCAACAAGACCAAACCCTGCTGAGAGCCACTGACATGAAGTTCAAGGTTGTTGCCTACTTATCTAGTAATCAATAAAGGCCAAACAGTTCCCACACTGCACAGACCCCAGCTCCTAAAAGGTCCTATTGTATTATTCTGGAATTGTCATGCATGCTCAGACATCTTGTCCTATTTCCTAACTCTCGGTGTCCCGTGACAGTCCAGCTGTCCAAGCGGCAATGATGAGCCACACCTTTGGTTGTCTTTGCTACTCCATCAACCCTGCGTGGAGGTGGGAACCAGCCATCCACTGAAAGAGTGACTGTGCCTCTGGATTTCCCACTTTTCATGCACCAGGAAGTCAATTCCAAGCTTCTTGACAGCAGACCAAGTAAATGCAGGTCCCCTCTAAGGCCAGGTTGTCTACTGGGGCATCTCCATGGGTCGGTTGAATTGGGTCATTCTCTGGAGCTTACAGCGTTCTGGGTCCAGCATGGGTCTTGGACTGGGGGAATTGGCCTCAGGACCCTGACTGCTTACTCCCTTTTTCCATTGATTAACTTGTGGAAAATCCTCAAAGGGGTCCCTCTTGCAAAGCATGAAACTCTTTAGAGGGTGTGACTTTCCTGAGTCTCCCTTGGAAACACCTTTTCTATGGCTCACTGATTAATCCCCTGGGGAATACTCAGTCTCACTACCTAAAGGCTCTGTGTCACCCAGTCTCCAGTGATTTATCAAGCTGTAGTCATTTTTTGCTCTTGCTGGCAAAGCTGGGGGAGCAGTCAGTCCCTTTAGCCTGTGGCCCATCTTCTTTGCCCTGTGACCTCAGGGATTCCTCTAGCAAGTAACCAGGAGCCTGGGAAGGACCAGGCTTACGGCTCAGTCCACATGCACCACGCTCTCTGCCCGTCAGTAGCCCCAGCCATTGCCCTCTCCTGACTTCCTGCCGGCATTACCTGTTTACTGGAAGACATGTTGGTGAGCGTACTGATGCTGCTTGTATCCGTGACCACCATCGCAGACGGAAACCGGGATGTGTGCGAATACTGGGGGGGTTCCTGCTTGTGTGTGTACACTGGAGAGACAGAGTGAAGACAGAGTCAAGCTGAGATCACACAAGCACATGCACAGCTACAGATACCCCATCCCATCCCATCCCATCGCTCCTGTGTCCCCAGGCAGACGGAAGGGCAGTGGTGGCGGCGGCGATGTTTTGGAAGGCAGTGTGTTGGGGTAAAAACACTAGCCATGTGTTTAAATCCTCGCTCAATTACTTAGCCTCAATTTCCTCATCTGTAAAATAGGAATGTAGGGTTAGAAAACATCATGTGGAAAGTACGTTGTACCAAAGAGCTTTGCACAGTGTCTTTCATGTAGTAGTGGACAGCACTTCTGTTCTCCTGACTTTCAAGTGTTTATTTATTTTTGAGACAGAGCGAGACAGAGCATGAACGGGGGAGGGGCAGAGAGAGAGGGAGACACAGAATCTGAAGCAGGCTCCAGGCTCTGAGCTGTCAGCACAGAGCCCGACGCGGGGCTCGAACTCACGGACCGTGAGATCATGACCCGAGCCGAAGTTGGACGCCCAACCAACGGAGCCACCCAGGCGCCCCGTGTTCTCCTGACTTTCAATAAAATGTTAGGTGCCCAGACATCAACAAGTGGCCCCCTCAGGCATATGTGATGCATCAGAGATTTTAAGACAAAAAAAAAAAAAAAAGTTCTAAGCAGTTAGCAAACATAAACGAACTGGCCAGCGCATGCTTGTTGTATCTGCTGTGACTCAAGCACCTGGCCTCATGCAAGCAATTATAAATGAATTAACAATGATAATTAGACATGGATATAGTTAATTGTATAATCAACAATTATACAATTATAAATAATTATATAAATCTGGGTTGTTCCAGACTGCACTAAAATGACATCGTATGTCACATCATGCCATCGCAGAAATAGGAAGGATGACGAAGGGAGACAAGACTCAAATAAAACCTCCAGGAGCATGTGACTCGGTTTTTAGCTTTAACAGTACTTGTTCACCAAGTCTAGAACCTTTTGAGTTCTGTAACTGACCATTAGATTCATATAAACTCCAGGTCACATGACCTAACAGAAGCATGTGGCTGTTGGGCCACGAGGGAGGGAGCAGTTTATTCTCTACCAAAGCATCCTCTAGTAGGGAATGGGGTAAATGTCACCACTTGCCAGCCCAGCTTGTCCTTCCTGTGGAGGGAGGCTGGTTATTTCCTGGTCCCGGGGCCCCTAGCTGGGCCTTGGTGGTCCACAGGTCACTGGTGACCAGTCTCTGGCTGTCCCACCTGGGCCTGGCCACGGAGGAATCCTGCCCAAGTGAGGGGGCAGGGACAATTGGGGGCGTATTGCCAGGCCCTGAAAAGACAGAAAGTGGGGTATGACATATGGTCCCAGACTCTGCTACAGGCTATGGCAGATTTTTTTTTTAAAGCCACAAAAAAAAAAAAAAATGTGATTGGAATGTGAGATGGTGCATAGAAACAAGCTCCACAGGCCTGAGGCGGGGACAGAGCCTGAGGATAGAAGGCCGAACTTGGCTGCTCTTCCTTAGACCCATGGCTCCGATTGAGGCAGCCGGGGAGAAACAAAATTCCCCTTCCCCATTCCTGCCTCCTCTTATTAAAAACTCCCTTAATAAACAATGACTTGCACTTCTTTCACTCTTATGCTCACCAAACACAGTTCATACCAAGTCTTACTTTATCTCCATTATCACTCTACATTATTATTTCCATTTTACAGATGAGGAAAATTGAGGCCCAGAGAGTGGCTAAATAACTTACCAATGGCTACACAGCTGGTAAGTCTCAGGGCCAGGATTTAAATCTAGGTGTGTCTGACTCCCAGAGATGATCACTCTATTACAGAGACTTCTCTGGTGTTCCTGTGGGATGGTGCCTGCCATGATTTCTCCCCAGACTTGTAGGCCAGGGGCTGTATCCTGACATGGCCAGAGGGCTGGGGGTCTGGGGCTCAGGGTGGAGGGCAGAGATCTAGTGGCTGGCTGTGGGTGGGAAATAAGTGGTTGAAAGACAGGACTGAGAGTAGGTATAGAAATAGGATATGAGAACTGGGGTGGGGGGGGGGTTGGGGGAGGGGAGAAGTGCTAATATTCCTTATCCAGGATGGCATGCAGATGGCATTTTCCACCTGTGCTCATGATTCTCAATTCAAGATGTTTGGGGTGTGTAAATTGGAGAGCACGGGGATTCTAGAAGATTCTTCAATTTCAGGGAGGGCACATGGGATGCAAATTGCATACCCACTCTTGCCATCTGGTAATGGCTGCTCAGACTTTCAGATTGAAAAGGCTAAGTTGAGGCTCATCAGGAAAAGGTACTGTGGCTGATCGGTGATATCTTCCATGGGTACCAAAGTGGGCAATGGTGGCATGTGTCCCACACATGTGCTACACCCTGCTTTCTTTCTCCAACTCCACTTATGTAAAGTGGGCCCTCAACTGTCCTCTTCAAACCTGCCTGCCCTCCAGGAATGGGGGGGTGGATCTAGGAAAGGCACAGACCACAGGAAGTTCATGCTGAGACACTGTCTGGGTTGATAACAGGTAGAGAAAAGTGACCAAATCAGTATACTTCCAAGCAAGTACAGATCCAGAGAGGGCAGAGGTGGGTTGCGTAGGGCCCTTGCTGGTACCTCCGCCCCACCCCCCCAACCCGCCTGCATCCTTACTGTGGGAGTTCTGTAGCTGAGTCACAGCCGCCATGAAGGGCTGCTGAGTCATGTGGCTGCCGGGGCTTTGCTGCATGAGGGGCTGCTGGTGAGGGCTGTGTAGCTGCTGGGAGAACTGGACAGGCTGCAGGGCGGCCAGGCTGCCAGCCACACTGTTGATGACAGGGACGCTCTGTGCTTGGGAGGTGTTGAGGCCTGTGGGAGCAAGAAGGAAAGATCAGAGGTGGCTTCCGGGAAGGGGAGGGTTGAATGCATGGATGAGGTCACCCACCGAGCCCCTGCTGTGAGCCAGGCAAGACTGAGCTTTGCTTGAGAGATTGCACAGGAAACGACTTTCTAGATCCGTTATACAAAGAAACTGAGGCTTGGAGAGATCGACCTGCTGACATTCCACAGTGAGTTGTAGATGGAAATGGGCCTACACAGATCCGAGGCGTGACAGTTTCCCAAAGTCATCCCGGCACCTCCCAAACTTGAGGTTGCCAGGACCCTGGGAAAGCTGCCTCTGCTTGCCCACTTCCTCCAGGCCCGACTCCCTGAGAGGGCTGCCCGGTGCCCTAAGGGCAGTTAAAGGAGGCAGATTAGTGCCCAGGCCTGTCTGTCCAGCAGAGGGCAGGAGTGATCAGGAACTCACATTTCGACAAAACAACAAAACCACCTCCACAGTCCTAGGAGTACGAAGCCAGAACACCCTCATTTAGTGGACTTGTGCAAAGACCCCGACAGAGGTCAGGTGCTCATTCTCTTGCTGATAGCAAAGAGCAGGAAAAACAGCAGACCTCAGCCAGTTCTATGAAGTGGACGTAACTCATCCCGTGGCACGGGGCTTGTGGCATCCAGAGGTCCAGGTACTGGGAGGAGGAAGTCGTAAGTGAAAGGTTGACAGTTTACAGTGGTTCTTGCCATCTTTCTGTTCTGGGGGTGGGAGGCTTCTGTGGTACTGCTCCATGCCTGTGTCCTGAAGCCTCTTCAGAACCAGGGCCGGCACTACAGAGACTGGGTCCCTGGTCCTGCATCTCTGGGCAGGAGTGTGGGGGAGACAGCTGAGGCAGAGTATGAGTAGGGATGAGAGGATCAGGGGCAAGACACCCTGACCTCTTTCCTGGGGCTGTCAATGTTCCTCTGACCGTGCTTTCTGTGAAATGGGGGGCAGGATGGGAGGGAAGAAGAAAATCCAGAAAAAGGTGTCTAGGCAAGTGCGGAAGGGACACCTAGAGAGCCTTTCCTGAAACAGAGAGGGTTCCAGAAGTGGGTTTGTGGGAAGTCCTCCAGGGAGATAGCACAAAGACCTCAGCTGCTGCTTACTCAGGGCTTTAGCTGATACTGTTATCAGAACCCTAAAAGGCAAGTCTCCTGAGCGGAAGTGAAGGAAGAAGCCCCCTCCTGGCTTCCTTGGGTGGGGATGGGGCCGGGTCCTCTGATCGCCCTCAGACCAGCACTATCTCCCATTCCCCAGGGGCTCACCTGATACCCTGATATCCTGTTTCCCTCTCCTGCCTTCCACTGTGGTCTCAGTCTCCTGGGAGGCCCCAGATGCTTGCTGTTCCCCCGGGGAGCCCATTACAGCTGCTCTTTTGGGAAATCCCTGCCCAGAAAAGCAAATTACCCTGCCTAGAGTGGATGACATTTGAGGGCACGGTTCTGAAACCTGCCTGTGCTTTAGAGTCATCTGGGGGAGCTCTTTAAGAAATACACATTCCTCCGCCCCACCCAAGACTTAATGAGTCAGAAACTTCCGAGGTGAGGCCCAGGAATCTTATTTTCAACACCGTCTGTGATGTTGCTGTGCCTCAATTCCAGGATCCAGAGCCACTGATGTCATCCTAGCTCCCGCGAAGTGTGACTCGTGGCCTTTTCCCCTGCTTTCTGTGCACTGGTTCCTGCCCAAGAAGCATGTTGTGCAGCCCAGGGGATGAAAAGAGAGTGAGGAGTTGGCAGTGCCGGGGCCTTTGTTATCACTTCTCCATGGGCCTCTGTGGTCCTCAGGCAGGACCCACACACTCAACCCAACAGTTGGCCACATGAGGGTGCCTGCAAGCAATTCTTCATCCTGACACTCCGTAGGGTAGGACCATGTGTCTCAGCTGGGTTTTCTGTTGACGCTCACCATTGTTCATGCTCCCTCCACTCCAAGCACACGCACACACACACACACACACACACCCTTCCAAGGGCCACCTACACTCTGGTGCTGCCCACCTGCAGTAGATTAGGACTACAGCAAGAAGGTAGACAAGTGTGGGTGGAGGAGATTAGGAGGAACCAGATTGAAAAGTATGGAATAGCTCCAGGAAATATGTAATTGTGGGGGCGCCTGGGTGGCTCAGTCGGTTGAGCGTCCGACTTAGCTCGTCATGATCTCACACTCCGTGAGTTCAAGCCCCTCATCGGGCTCTGTGCTGACAGCTCAGAGCCTGGAGCCTGCTTCGGATTCTGTGTCTCCCCCTCTCTCTGCCCCACCCCTGCTCATGCTCTGTCTCTTTCTGTCTCAAAGATAAATAAAAACATTAAAAAAAATTAAAAAAAAAAAGAAAATATGTAATTGTGTAGCTGTCGGCCAAAGCTTGATGTGGGAAGAAAAGAGGCAAGTGGGATGGTTCGTGTATCATTTTGGTTGTGGAAATAAAGAGGTGGCATATCTTACTCATGGATCTTTTACTCAAATCTTCTAGAAGGTGAGCAAGCTGGGTTTAGATATCCTATCTCATTATCAAACCCTGGGGTTAGTCTGGTTACCATATTCCTGTGAAAAGGCAGTAAGTTCAAAATAAATTTTTATTTGGTAAGACCTCTAAATGCTTCTCTACTCCCATTTCTCTCTGCAAAGAAATGCAGGGTGCAACCATTTCTTTAAAAAAAAATTTTTTTTAAGGTTTAATTTTCAGAGTCAGAGAGACGCAGAGAGAGACAGAGTGGGCGGGGGGGGTGGGGGAGGGCAGAGAGAGACACAGAATCCGAAGCAGGCTCCAGGCTCTGAGCTGTCAGCACAGAGTCCGATGTGGGGCTCGAACGCACAGACCGTGACATCATGACCTGAGCTGAAGTAGGACGCTCACCTACTGAGCCACCCAGGCGCCCCTGGGTGCATCCATTTCAGAGCAGTTGAGGATACAGTGAGAGCCACACATACTCAGGAAAGCTGTGCCTCCTGTAGGCCCAGCCCTGTTTTGCCCTCAAAGAACACATAAGCCATCTCCTCAGAAGGGATGAGTTGCTACCTTTGCTGGGGCTGATTTAGAGAGAGAGAAGAGAGAAAGAGGAAAAGGTGATAAAATACAGAGGGGTCGGTGCGGCCATAAGGGCAGAGGAACAATGTCAGTTAAAAGAAAGATGAGCAATGCGCCTTCCTTCGATCCCTCCTGAGACTTCTTGGGAGCGCTTCCCAGGGTGACAGTGGTAACTTGGCCTGAGCTCACGACTGAGCTGAGAACACACCGAACACTCATCCACATTAGGATTCTGAGAGAGCTATCCATAGACATGGCCCCAGTCAGCCTTCCCATGCCCTGAACTGGCCCATCTGTGAGGATGTGGAATGAGGGTCTCCTAGACCTGGGAGGACCTGATCCATTCACCAGTCTCCAGCCATGTTTCTCCTTAAAGACTCGGGGATGCTCCGCCAGTTTCCCTCAGAGCTCCCTCTCACTGGACTTGCACCACTGGGCAAACAGGCGTCCCATGACCACATGAAATTCCCTGTTTAGAAGGAAGCCCATCGTTGTTCCATCTTTGCCAACACAAAGAAACATCAGCATAACTTCGTGGAAAATCCACCGCAAACTTAGGGGTCGAAATGAACACTAGACAAAAGTATAAGCTATGATATTATACATACTCACGCCTTATAGATTGGCAAGCATGTTTCTACACACTATTATTTGATCACCTCAGCAACCCATTTTACAGATGAGGAAACGGAACCTCATTAAGGTTAATGATTTGCCCCAGGATGCACAGCTGGTGAGTTGTGCCCAAGATTCACCTTGATTCTGTTATTTTCTCTTTCTTTAGGCTAAACAATCCAAATACGGTTGAGGAGAGAGAAAAGGAACTAAACAAGTGGAATCAAATCCTACAAGTGGTGGGTGAGTTTGAAGGGGGTCTGCTAGGAACTGTTTTGAAACTCAGGTTGACTTACTTCCCACACTTCTCCTTACCTACCCCCGAAGTTTTCTGACCAAGAACAGAACTTACTTTGTGCAATGGCCATGACTCCAGAGAGGGGGGTCATGATGAGGTTTTGAGATTGCTGGGGATTATGGTGGGACAGGCTGTGGATATTCGTCAAGGTGCTGACGGGGGGCAGACCACCTCCTGAGACTGAGATCTGCTGGAGAGAAAAAACAAAAACACCATGAGTGGAGCTGGGATTGCAAAAAGCAGTGTCCAAATTGACATAACTCGGGGCACCTAGGGGCTCAGTCGGTTAAGCGACTGACTTTGGCTCAGGTCATGATCTCGCGGTCTGTGGGTTTGAGCCCCGCATTGGGTTCTGTGCTGACAGAAAAAAAAAAATTTTTTTTTTTTAATTTTTTTTTTCAACGTTTATTTATTTTTGGGACAGAGAGAGACAGAGCATGAACGGGGGAGGGGCAGAGAGAGAGGGAGACACAGAATCGGAAACAGGCTCCAGGCTCTGAGCCATCAGCCCAGAGCCCGACGCGGGGCTCGAACTCACGGACCGCGAGATCGTGACCTGGCTGAAGTCGGACGCTTAACCGATTGTGCCACCCAGGCGCCCCCAAAATTTTTTTTTTAATGACATGACTGAGCAATTCCTTGGCACAGCTCATTCATTCATTCATTCATTCAGTAAAAATTATTAAGCATACACTGAGGCACATTTCTAGATGCTGGAGATAGAGAAGTAAAATACCCAATAATCCCTTCCCTATGATGCTTCCAGTGGTTGACTATTTTTTTTCTTTTAAGTAAAAAATGTTGTTAACATTTATTTATTTTTGAGAGACAGAGTGCAAGCAGGGGAAGGACAGAGAGAGGAGACACAGAATCCGAAGCAGGCTCCAGGCTCTGAGCTGTCAGCCCGATGTGGGGCTCGAACCCACAACCCATGAGATCATGACCTGAGCCAAAGTTGGAGGCTCAACTGATTGAGCCACCCAGGTGCCCCTCATTGGTTGACTATCTCTGAGTTCCTAGCCTGCCTCAGACATTCTTCTGCCCATGGGGTATTAGAGGACTGTCACTTGCTTAATTTGGAAGTATCCTCTGTTCTGCTCTGTACCTTGTATATTATTGGAGCTAAAGACACGTGGCTGCTAAAAATAATAACTGAAGAAATGCTCTGGGAGAGCAGACTGGGGACCAGGCAGAAGTGCAAGAAAGCTTTCACGGACTACAGGCTCCATTAAGTACCACTTGTACATTAACTTACAAACTTCATGATAGTTCCATGAGGCAGACACTTCTGCCATCCCTGTTTCCCTGATGAAAAAAACCAAGGCTCAGAGTAGATATGTATAATGCCTAAGATCCAATAACCTAGTAAATGGTATATCTGGTATTCAAACACAGGTCTGTCTGCCTCTAGAATTTGAGTTCTTTTAGAGAACTTCTTTTAGAGAGAAACTTTCCCCACCCCTGCAATTATTATCAAGGGTTGCAGGGGGATCAGACATCATTGGGCTTCTCTACCTTTTCCAAATCTCCACTATCCATTAAAAGATTTTTTTTTTTTTTGGTCAAGGAACTGATGTTGTAATGAGAAAGCTACTAAATAATAAGCCCTCGGCCCCAGGTGCCCCCATTCTGTTTCACCATTATATTTTAGTGATAGGTTAGTAAGAGAAAGCTACTGATTTTCACGTGTTTACTTCATACATCCTTTGGCGAGGGGGGGGGGATCGAATCCTTTTATTTATTCCTAACAGTGTCTTTTCCTTATTGATTTTCTTCATTTCTCCAAATGTATAATGACATCACAAGCACATGTGCTGATAGGGTCTCTTCCTTGCTAGTACTCATATGTGTACATGTCTATTGCATTGGTTAGAACTTTCTAAATAGTATCAAACAGTAACAGCTGTAATAGATGTGCTTGCTTTGATTCTGATGTTTTCAGAAATGCTTCCAGTGTTTCCCCATTAATTATAAGGAGCTATCACTTTCACCCACACCCACACCCACACTCACACACACTTTTGGTGATGAAGCATTTTAATACTTACAGTTTTAAAATAATTTCTAAAATTATTAAGAAAGGGTGTCTCAGGCCACCTAGCTGGCTCTGTTGGTGGAGCACATGATTCTTGATCTCGGGGTTGTAAGTTCAAGCCCCATGTTGGGTGTAGAGATTACTTAAAAATAAAATCAGGAAGGAAGGAAGAAAAGGAGGGAAGGAGGAAGGAAGGAAGGAAGGGAGGGAGGGAAGAAAGGAGGGAGGGAGAAAGGAAGGAAGAAAAGAAAGAAGGAAGGAAGAAAAATAGAGGTCTCCCATCATTGTGAACTGCTCCAGACATTCTTGATGGTATCAGGACCACTGGGAAACGTTTTAGGGTTAGGATACAAACATTCAGTGTCTGAGTAACTCAGTTGCCCTTCCTCCCAGAGCTTGTCAAATTATAGGTCGCACACCAGCACCCAGGTAAGACACTATCTCCCACCTTGACCTGGTCAGCCACAGAGCTTCCAAGGTTAATTTGAAAAAGAAAGAAAGAAAAAAACCAAACAGGTTTGTTTGTGTTTTTAAAATGGGCATCGAGAAAGGAGTTGGGGGGGGTCACGTGACCAAGAAGGAATTCCGACCACATCAAACAAGAGAGAACCAGCCTGTTTGCTGGACTTGTTTTTCAAAATGTCAGAGTCATTAAAAAAAAAAAAATCAGTAACCTGCCTTTGGACTTCCTTTGGGTAATGTAGTCCTTTGGAGAAAGTCAATGAAATGACGGTAATCTCTCCTGTTTCAATGTTTGATTTTAATGGTGAAAGACAAACGCAGATGCCGACGATAAAAACAACTTAAATGTGCATGGCTTCAGAGTCTGTAATGTGCTTCCACTGACTGTCCTCAATAGGTATCGACACAGCTAGGGAGGGCATTATTATCACTGCCCCTGTGTTACAGATTAAGAGACTGATCCCCCGAAGAGTTGCAAGACTAACACTAGGTCCCTTGACTAGTGAGTGAGGAAGCCAGAATTCAAACTCAGTTTTACTAGAGTTCAAATACTTACTGTTTGGGGGTAACCCTGGTCAAGTGCCTTCCCACTAAAATGCAACCATTCTTTTCTATTTGTCACCAAGACTGAAGGAAGCCCGGGGCTGCCAAGGACGCAGCTGGGTTTGAATTACATGAATGCTGCCATTTGCAGAACTTTCACCTATGCTAAGTGCTTTACTGCCTACAGCCTAAGAGGTTAGTGTTATTGCCCCTACATTGTGGACAAGGAAACTGAAGCTGAAGAAGTAAAGAAATCTGCACAAGAAGTGGTGTTGGTATTGAAAGCAGGCCATTTGCCGCCAAGGTTTTTCAGTTAGGCTATACTGCTTCAATGTGAAAGAATCCAGAATGTGCTTTTTAATTATTATTATTATTATTATTTTTAAGTAAACTCTATACCCAGTGTGGGGCTCAAACTCATGACCCTGAGATCAAAAGCCACATGCTCCACTGATGGAGCCAGCCAGGCACCCCAGTATGTGCTTTTGAAAAAAAAAAAAAGGAGGGGGGCACCTGGGTGGCTCAGTAGGTTAAGTACCTGAATTCAGCTCAGGATCTCAACATTCGTGAGTTCGAGCCCCACGTCTATGCTGACAGCTCAGAGCCTGGAGCCTGCTTCAGATTCTGTGTCTCCCTCTCCCTCTGCCCCTCCCCTCTCATGCTCTGTCTCTCTCTCAAAAATAAACAAACATTGAAAAAATTATCTATGAAAAAAACAACAACAAGGTTCAACATACACGAACTGCAACCCTGAATCTGGCCAGCTTTTTGTCAATGCATTTGGGTATGGGAGAGGGGACAGATAGTGCAAAAGAAAGCTCAAATGATCAGCAGCATTTCCCAAACTAATTCCTGGGGTAAGATTTCCAATTCACGTCCCACTGACAGTTAGTACACAAGAGATTGTCACTCCTCACATGGGGCTTACCCAAACAACAGCGGAGCTATAAGCAGCCCTCACACCAACCCCATGACGCAGGCATTATTACCCCCCATTTTATAGATGAGGAAACTAAAGTTAAGCAACATCTATCTGATTGCTGAGCCCAAGGCTTACACACACTGGTTCTCTTGCCCATGTTATTTTTAACCATACTCCACTCTTGCCTTGGTGGACCACAATCTGTGATGCACCTGTTAGATATTAACAGAAAACAGATTCTTGAATTTGGGCATCCAGTAATAGTGACATAACATATGAACCAGGGTGTTGGAGACTAGTAAAAAGCTGGTCCCTGCAAACAAGCTTCCAGGTGTTTGCTAACGTTGAGGTGTGCTCTCTTGGTCAATCATCAATCCAATAATATAGTGGCCATTAGGGCACTGCTGAGCAGAACAGGAAGCAGAAAGTGTGTCTGCAGGCTGCCTTTGGAGCAGCCCTGGCTTGGGGTGAGGCCACTTGCCTCTTAGGAAAAAGAGCAGGAGGGTGCAAGGGAAACCCCAAGGACCTTCAAGCAATAGAAGCAGAGACTTGAAGGATTTCATGCACTGAGAAGTCAAGACTTCTTCCACAAGACCCTCTTCCCCAGGGCAGCTTGGGCAATCCTTACTCTTAACCTGTTTGGGTCTCAAAGTGACTCATGAAGACTTGTCTGTGCCTCTTACAAAGTAGCCACACAAACAGTTTTTCATGAAGAAAAGGCATAAGGGATGAGGGGAGGGAAAGGGGGCTACAAAATGCCTCCCCCAGGAGCGCCTTTTCATTTTTGTTTGCACAGACCACTACCAGGGAAAGCAGCTCGTGTCCCCGAGACAAGAGTTGGCCGAGCCAGCACTCCTCTTGGAAACTACACTTTGTTTTTCCTCCAGGGAGCTGGGGACTCAATCACCTGTGACTCACCATTCCTGTGTTGCCTACACAGCACACACGTCAAGGTCTAAAATGGCATCTGCTCCCTGTCCCCTTCCCCCACGCTGGCCCCCACCTGCCCCTGGGTCAGACACCTTGAGGGAATGTGTGCGGCTCCACCTTGAGCGTGGAAACCAGGAACCTGCAGCTCCTCCCCCCCCTCCCCCCCCACTGAAACACGGAGCATGACCCAAAGAATAAAGTTTTCCATTTCCTGCCCTTACTCGTGTCGTGTCGTAATGCTTGTTTCTCTCCGGGGCTGCGCTCCCCTGCACTCGTGCTGTTAGAGAATGAGAGCCTTGAAAATTCAAATTCAAAAAGAGTCTATTCCTCGCCAAGTGTGCTAAACTTACATCTGGGTGTGGGCTGTGGTTATGATTGTAGAAAACTTCAGTTAAAGAGAGGAACACTGACATTAACAATAACACCAGTCACTTCTTGAATATTTAACACGGTGCTGAGTATTTCCCTTGTTATCAGAGTTGTTCCCCCCAACAACCGCACTGTTATTACGCCCATTTTATAGTTGAGAGAGACGGAGAGTGGTTCAGTAACCTGCCCAAGGCTACACAGCTATTAAATGCTAGAGCTGGGATTTGAACCGGGTCACTGGAACTTCAAAGTCGGTGCTTCTCACTTTCCTTGTAAGCCTCACCTCGTCCTGCCCCGCCCCACCGCCATTTTGTGCCCTGCTCCGCACTGACATACCACCTGATGTCCCAGTTCAAGAAGCCTCTCTCCATCTCCTGCCACCCACTACATCCTGACTTAATTTCTCTCCTTGCCGGCACCAGGGTGTGGCGAAGAGAAAGAGGGGGCTTGTTTCAAAGTGAAATACTCTCTAAGGTTAAAAGACTGGCTTTGGAGGCCTTGGGGGGGGGGGTTACGAATGAACATTTTATCAACACAAATGTCATTGCCTGCCCCAAAACAAACAGCGTCCCACCCGGCTTGCTCCTTTATGAGGCATTCAATCAATAAAATGAGAGCAGGACTCTGTCAGATTTATTGGCTAGGTTCAAACCGAACACCTCTTCCACCCGCCAAAGGCTGGGTCACCAGCTCTACCTTTCCGTCCCAACTCTGGACAGCCCCCGTTTTCCCCTCCAGGGCTACAATGGCTCATTGTTTGAGGCAGGCCTTGTGAGAAGTTGTGTTTGTTTTGCCTCTTATCTTATCAGCTCCAGAGCTACAATGGCCCAGGTGTACTCACCATTTTACCATCAGGTGAGAGGAGATTGTGGCCAGGGTCCAGACTGGCTGGAGAGACTTGCTGTAAAACAGACTGGCTGGTCACCATGGCATTGTTGCCATGGTGACTGATTGTTGAGGAGGAAGTGACCTCATTGTTTCCCTGCTGGCTGTAGCGGACTCCTGCAAAACAAGACAGACCCAACAGCAGACATGAGTGCCCCCAGGGCCCTGGAACACACATTTGACTCCCCTGTTTTCACACGGTGGATGACAAGAACCCAAAGTTGCCTTTTCCTCCCCTGTTTCCTATGAGAGACACTGGCTGGCTTTCTCCAGGGTAAAGGCTGGCGTGGACTCTACTTAATTCTGGAATGTAAGCTCCTTGAGGGCAGGACATTTTTATCTGCTTTCTTTTGCTCATTGCTGTATCTCCAGTGCCTTGGCACTTGGTAACCACTCAATAAATATCTGTCAGAGGAATGAATGAATGAATGAATGAACAAACGAACGAACGAATGAGCGAGTGGACAAAAGGATTCTGCTTATTCTTGCTTCAGCATACTTCTTGCGGGATTTAGGGGCTGAGATTGGCCTTCTCTTCCTAACTAGAGTATTTCTTGTATTCTTCAAAATGTCTTCTAGAAATGTTTCCCTGGCATCTCTTGGCAATGTGGGGCTGCAAAGCATGAGTAGACCCGTCCTACAAAGAGGCACTTGTCCGGGGAGCCCTGTAAGAGCCAGAGTGGAAGGTATCGGTCTTTGCATACCACTATTATGGCTGAGCACAAGAGGCTGGGGTGGGCAGGCGGAGGGTGTTGCACACAGGCAGAGCAGGTCAGGGATGGGGCTGTAGCTGGGGGTCTGTGGCTCTGGAACTCACATTCCTTTGATGGGGTCCCATTTGGCTGACTTCCAGGGCCCAGGGAAAGGCGAGTCTGCCGGGAGGTGGGGCAGGCAGCACACACAGGCGGGATGTGGATGCTTTAGTAAACCACTGCAGTTAGGTCTGCAAGGGAGGGGAGAACCAAGCATGTTTATAGCCTCACTACTCTGGCCCTCCCTCTGGTTCAGGAACCAAAACAGAGGTCTGTGCTCAGGAAAGGAAAAGCACTGGGCAGAGAAGGCTACCGAAGGGGCGCAAGTAACCTGGACCCAGTTTGCAGAGTCCAAGTCCTGCTAGATGTGCCCGTGAAACAGACAAAGACAAAGCTGGGGGCAGCTGGGGCATCTCACCCTAAGCTCAAAGCCTACAAAGACTGTGTTCTTGTGTTGCACTTTGGACTTGACAAAAAGGCTTGGGGGACCCTATTTCTACCTGCAGGAGAGGGAGACCAGTGCTCTGGGCATGCAATTATTTGGAGGGGTGGGCCAACTATCTGGCTGCACTTCTCCTTTTGCCAGCTTTCCCAAGACGAACCATTACTGTATAAAGTATACTGATTCTATTGGTCTGTTTCCCCCTGTCCTGCTTCCTGCTTCCCCCTGGAGCCCCACCTGCCCAAGGAGGCTACAAAGCCCCCCTTCCCAGGGGCCAGGCAAGCTGCCATAACCAGCAGCCTCCAAATCACTAAGATGAAGCTTGCCAAGAGGAGACCCAAGCCAGTCTTCTGGCATCATCCAAAGGACATTACCCAAGGCTGATATGACCTAGAGCTTAAGAGGGCTGGGAAGAAAACAAACAAATGCTAAGGCAGGGTTCTAACCTTCAAGAGCAACGTGTTTGACTCTGAGTGGCTTGATGAATGCTCTATGGGCTTCCTCTATTGGTTGCTGTCCTCATCCTTTGATTCAAGGGGCTGTCAGTGGGGGTGACGGTGGCAAATTGGAATTTGGTGGTTATTGGTCTGGGGCACCACACTTTTGGGGGAACAGGAACCATGAGGTTAAAAGGAGGAAGGCTCCCCTGCCTCTGAACCAACACCCCCTCCCCAGTCCTGCCCGCGGTCCTCCACACCTATCTTGCAGTCCCTGCGTCTCCTATCTCCTACCCTCTATTCATCCCATTGGATCACACTGGGTCTTTTTTCTCCACTCACATTTACCACTGGGCTCCTGGCAGGATACATCCAACAGCTCACAGTGTTGTGACATAGAAGAAGAAAGATCTGTGCCTTGTGAGCTCAGGAGGCAGAGAAGATCCAACAGAAAAGAGTGAGGCAGGTTTCAAAGCAATAATAGGAAGAATTTTCTGAGGAGGGACGATGGGAAGACTGTGGGCTCAGGAGCTAGACAAACTCAGGCTCAAATCCCACTTTGCCCTTAGGAGATGTTCGATCTTGGAAAAATTACTTTTCTCTCTGTGCCTTCACCTCCTCTCATAAAATGGAGGGAACACTTCCTTCACAGGGCAACTTCTGGGTAAGAGAATATATCTAAAAGTTTCCTAGCATGATGCTAAAGAAATGGTAACTATGGGTCGGGAGGCAGCTAGTATGGGGATGGACCCCAGGATATTTGCCCTAAGACTCTAGAATTCTAGGCAACTTAGGGCAGATTCTAAGTACTGAATGGAATGACCTGTCCATGGAGCATAGTTCTCCAAGAATCCTACTCTGAAGAACCACTTATGTGTTTTGCCCTGGAAGCTACTTGGGAGGCAAGCCTGTCTCCTGCTTTCTCGTTCTTTCCTTTTGGAGGGACTGCACTTCACCTTGTTTTTCTCTTGCTTTCTCTGACTCCCCGGCCAGCTATTTACCTCCCCAAGATGCTCTGCTCCTGAGAGAGTGGTGATAACGCTGGGAGTCAGGTGTGTGTTCACCTCCCAGCCTGTCCCCATCATCGATTCAGCCTCAAGTCAAACAGACTCTGGTTTTAGCCTATTTAATTTGGCCAAAGGAAGAGGGCCCGTCCTTTGGTGATCAAATATGGGTCACAGGGAGGCTTCTCCCCTACTGCAGGCTACATAATTATGTATTTAAAAATAATTAACCAAGGATACCCATAGGAAACAAAGCCTTCTTTAGGAGGGAGCCTGGCAGAAGAGCGTCAAGGGCCATTTGTTAGAATCCAGCCAGGGTAGCCCAAGGCTGCTGTGGTTTTCAAACCTTGTTTTCTCCCCCAGCACAGCTTCATGTAAGGGTGGAGCTGTTCTGTTTAAAGACAGAGGGGCCTTGGGGTGCCTGGGTAGCTCAGGTGGTTAAGCTTAGGACTTCAGCTCAGGTTCATGAGATTGAGCCCTGCATCTGGCTCTGCACTAACAGGGTAGAGCTTGCTTGGGATTCTCTCTCTCTCTCTCTCTCTCTCTCTCTCTCTCTCTCTCTTTCTCTCTCCCCCCCCCCCCACTTGTGCTTTCTCTCTCTCTCAAAATAAATAAATAAATAAACTTAAAAAAAAAAAAGAAAGACAGGGGCCTAGGCCTCTGGCTAAGGGACAGCATCGGTTGGCAGGCAGGGGATCATCCCTGTTTGATCTCAGCTCAGCCATCAGTGTCCTGGGTGAGCTCAGCTTCCTCATCTCTGAGCCAGAGGTCTGCCCACTGTTGGGGGTGTGTGGGGGGGTGCTGTTCTCACTGCAGAGTGTGGTGGGAGCTGGTGGGGGCTGCTTGCCAGCTCCAGATTCACCTGTAACCTTCCCCACTGGTGCTTCTCCCACCAAGGAGTCTGGCAGTCACTCTGGACCCAGAGAAGGTGGCTATAATCAGGTAGCCACCTTAAAGGGGATGGAAGGTGTATCACAAAGTATCCACTGGCGATCCCCCAGAAATAGGTGTTCTTGTCAGAGGAAGGAAAGAGGCCAGGTCCTTGTGTATTTCACAAACTCAGAAGGGTACTTCAAAGGAGAACCAAAGTGGAGGAGGCTCTGGAGCCAGGCAACCTGGGTTTGAATCCTGGCTCTACCACAGATTAGCTGTGTGGCCTTGGGGAAGTTACTTAACCACCCCAAGCTTCAGTTTCTCTGCTGTTAACAGTATCTGCCCCTTAGGGTCAAGGAGAGGAAGATGAATGACTCAGTGGATGTGAAAGTCCCCAGAATGTGTTTGGCACAAGATATCTCATTCCTTCTACTTTGGGACTGTCTTTGTTTAAAAGACATTTTCAGGAGGCTGAGGTTACAAAACTTTATTGAGTACCTATCATGTGGCAGGTACTGTGCTCGGGGAATGGAGCACATTCCCTTCCTCCTTCACCATTGCAAGCTCTGAAAATGAATATACCACAAGGGCTCTGGGTTATGATGCCAAAGATGCCAGGTTAACAGCCCCAGAGGCCCCACAGGAGATATGACAACACTAGACGTGGCCCTGTACCTTCCACTCTCTTCCTGGCTCAAGTCACTAATTGGCCATGCCCCCATCGCTGGTCCTATGAACCACAGCATAAGCAGTAAACGTCATCCCAGCTAGAATCTAGTGACAAACACATCAAAACATGAAAGAAGCTCGTGGGTTCCAGAAGCTAGCGTCTCCACATTCCACTTTCTGCACCAGCACCACCTCCAGGGCACTCTTCTCACTGCTGGAGCTTAGGATTTCTTTCTCAAACAAACTTGTACCACGTCACTGCCCTGTTTGGAAACCTATGATGGCCCTTCGCTGCCTTCTGGAAAAACCCCAACCCAAGACTAGCAGAATGGGGCCTTTGTGACTCCAGCTCGCCTTATTTGTATCATCTCTCACGACATCCCATACAGCCATGTCAGAGCACCTGCCGTTCGTCACATTGGCCCTGCCATCTCCTGCCTCTGTGCTTTTGCTTCTGCTGTTCCCTCTGCCAGGAAAGCTCTTCCCTTCTTCTCCATGCCACATCTTTTAAGAGGGTTAAATGCCATCTCCTCTGTGGAACTCGCTTTGATTCATTCTGATAGTTAACTGCTTCGCCCTTGGTATTTTACATGCAGTCAAGACTCTTACAGCAGGAGTCGGACACCCTGCACCATAATGTTCTGATAAGAGGATCCTTCTTGTTCCCTCTTAAAGGAAGGGATGACTTTTTACTCACTGTTGCTTCCTCGGAGCCTCACAGAGGGCCTTGGGACTGTGAATATTTCCCGAATGAAGGAATGAGCCCTCAGCTGCTTTGAGCATTCATGCTCTAGAACAAGGGAGCATCCCTCTGGCAGAAGGAGAGAATGCTGTCAGTCCTGCGGGAATGTTGGTATTGAAAGTGTGGATCTGTTCCAGTTCTACTGACAAATATGGGATAATCTGAGTGTAACATGAATTTCACACTTGAGGAATTCAGAAATCGGACCCAGCTGAATGGAGCCACAAAGGACAACACTAACCATACTAGTGTGTGTGCACGTACATACATGCATGCGCACGCGTGCGCACACGCACACACACTCTGAGCATCTACCAGCAGTTCACCGCATGTGCTATAAGCCACATTGATCCGCAGCTAGAGTTACAATTTTCCTTCCGATTTCCGACAACCCTCCTTCTCCTACTTCACATTAACTCTCAAGCCACAGCCCTTCTGATGCCTGCTTCTGAAGGCAAACTGCAGGACTGTTTTCAAGGTAAAGGGCCATATTTATCATTCTACAGCATTTATGTATTTCCTAACCACGTAACAGGTGTAAAACTCGGCTAATGTTTTTGTTAGATTCTTATCTTTCTAAGGGGTGTCATTGAAGAAGTTTTGAGTATTGTGTCCTTAACCCCATTTCGTCCCTATAAACCCCATAGTTTTTATTGGGTTACTTTACAGAGCACAGTGGTTTTTATGATGTGAATGTTGGGTTCTATAGAACTGACCATGTATCTGTTTTCAAAGACAGACACAACTGCCTTGTGGGAGGGACCCCAGAGAGGACCTGCTTAGGGAGTAATCAACCACGGGGACTTTTCAGAAACCTGTGCTTCAGGGACTTAGAACTATAGCCCTCTTAGAGCTTCTAAAAATTTTTTAAATGTTTTATTTATTTTGGGGAGAGAGACAGACAGAGCGTGAGCAGGGAAGGGGCAGAGAGAGAGAGAGGGAGATCCAGAATCTGAAGCAGGTTCCAGGCTCTGAGCTGTCATAGAGCCCAACACAGTCTCAAACCCACGAATCATGAGATCATAACCTGAGCCAAAGTCAGATGCTTAACTGACAGGGCCACTCAGGCACCCCTCTCTTAGAGCTTCTAAAAGCAGCTGAGATCCCAATTCCACAATTCCAGAAATCAACAGGACACCAGCAACTAGACACTTGAAACTAATACCCTCTCTCTTTCTGTCTCTCTGCCTTGATGATTCTGGACCAATCAACTTTTGGGTCTTGGTATTTTTATCTACAAGATGGGCATATGGATCTTCCTTCCTCAGAAGCCATAACGATGAATGAATTAAATAAGGTAAGAGAAACACCGGGTTTTGCTCAGAGAGAAAATGCCAGGCAAACAGAAGAGCAACGTCAGCCAGGAAAACATGACCAGAATCGCTCCTTTTAGCAAGAAGAAAAGTGGGAGGTGTGGCCTCCTGGGCCACGTGAGGTTCAGCTTACCCCCGCGTGGCCTTTGGTGCTGAAGCAAGGGGGTCCTTTTTACTGGGGTCTGTGAGCCTCACCCAGGATCTGGTGGGATGCCTTTCACCCTTGACATTTCAAAACCAATCTCCCATCCCTGATAATGCAGGAATGTTCCTCCGGCTGATGGACCTCTGCCAGCACGAATGAGCGTCCCAGCCACCAACAGAGTAAACATTACTCAACTGGCCAGAGCTCTGTCACACGCATTCTTCCCCTGTGTTTCTAACCTCATGCAGAGCACAGCCCAACCCTGTTGGGTCTAGAACCTGGGAATTTAAACCCAGGCAAGCGGGAGCGTGCGACAGAGAAAGCTCCTCCCAAAGGAAACAACTCTGCCCATCAATTATGGGTAGACAGAGCTGTCTTTCCTATGACGCCAACACATACGGCCGGGGAGGGGGCCAGGCAGAATTAGGCCCGGGAACCTATCCTCAGAAATCCATTCCCCCTCTCCCCACAGAGGAGTCACTTTCTTGAGAAAAGAGGCAGACACGCAAATGATTCAGTCTAGTGACCGTCTGAGAGGCTCATCTGGGATAAAAGAATGTGAACTGAGAGGTCCAGAAATAAAAGCTTTAAATAAAGGAGATAGCACGGCTGCCTCAGTTTCCTCATTGGTAACACGGGACTACCACCAGCTCTTATTCTCATTTCCTCCCCTCTGGGGATAAAGATTAACATTTGCGAAGAGTTCAGATTAAAAATCCGAAAGCCTGAGAGGAAAAAAGCTGATGCAAGGCGGAAGCAGTTGAAACACTGGGCTGGGTTTTAATTCCACATCTCTTTCTACCAGAGGTGGCTGGGTTAGGAGCCCAGTTCCTAAGAGGAGAAACACAGACAGGCCTGCGGGGACGGTAAACATTCTTGAACTCAAGGAGTAAAAGTTGAGTGATACTTAAGGAAAGCCCACAAACTGGTTTTCTTATAAAAATCAAAGCAAATGTAACCAACGGGGGAAAAAAATCGTCTTCCATCAAAAGCATCTTGGCCGAGAACAGAAGTCGACCTGCACAGTGCACCTGAGAAAATCACACATGTGGGGAGGTAGGAGGGCCACAGAAACGGGCCAGCATGCCTGGTCCTTACTGGAGAGCCCATTTCTGCAGGCAAACATCAGATGCTTTGCAACAAGCCCTTCAGCCCGGAGGCCGCTGTTACAAGTGAAAGAAACCAGGCCGGCACTCGAGAACTTGAGAAGTCCTCACATCTGTGAGTGTTTTACGCAGCCTGCTCTCAATGTGTCACGGATGCCCATTCGACAGAATGGAAAGCTGAGGTTCGAAGAAGAAGAGGTTATTTTCACTACCTCTTGTGAAGGGGCCCCTAGCAAGTCAGCGGCGTCCTGAAGCCGACCCTTCTTCTTCTTCTCCGTAAGCCCCAAATTGATTCCAGGTAGGTTGAGCCTCCATCGTGACCCCCCAAGGAGTTTGAAATGATTTTGTTTACTCGTTTCTTGACTGTCTCTGTCACTGGAATGTAAGCCCAACGAGGGCAAGACCTTGCCTGTGTCCTCAGCACCTCGCACAGAGCCTAGCCTGTGAGAGGCGCTCGGTAAATATTGGTGGAATGAGCAACTGATGACCAGGTTCCACATGGTCTGTGGAACTGAGGGGTGCAAAAGCAACAGTGGTATACATTTCTCCTCTAGGTCTCCTGATTTTGCTGAGGTTAGCGGGAGGCATGCCCCTTAAAGAAGGAGGAAGGGGGAGTGAGAGAGGAGGAGAAAGCGAGAGTAAAATATAATCAAAATAGAAATAGCACTGACACATTGGGGTGATTTTGTGTTTGAAGGCGCAAGGTGAGTGCACCGAGGAGTATTGCTTACGAAGCAGCCTGGATCTCGTTAGTGCTTTACCTAGTGTGATAAAGGCCAATGGGGGTGCCTGTAGGGGGCCTACCCATTCCTGACTTCTTGGGGCCTAAGCATAACTCTGACTACCTACGATGCTTTAAGCAGGGGGAGGGGGGTGTTGAAATGGGTGCTTCCATGGGCACAGGCTGAGCATTTCTAAAGGTTTGGGGCTGTGGGTGGGAAGCCCGAATTTGGACTCACTCTGTTAGAACCCAGTTTGAGGCTCATCGGGTTGATTTTGAGGAAGGATCAATTAATGGGAATTTACTGTGGCAACACTAAATGTCACTTAGATGCCTTTTTCTCCAAAGGAAGCTGGAGTGAAAACTTAGAAGGGTTAAAAGCGGACATCGTTAGGCCTAAAGGCTGTGAGGACAGACAGAGCCCTGCCGCAGTCTGGCTCCTGGGGTCTCTTTTCTCAGAGGCAGCCTTTGCAGGGAGGGGTAATGTAGCTGTAACAAAGGCCCCTGGGCTTGGCTGGCGAGGAGGACGATGACGCTTCTAGTGGATCTGGGGAACGAAGAAGGCTATAAAGCCATCAGCAGACTGAGCCACTGGGTGTCCACACAAAAGTAAGGTCCTAAAAACAGACATCTGTATTGTGACTGAAAGGCTCATAAAATTGCCTTAGAAAGGAGAGGTTTTCCACTGCGACCCATTCATAAGCAGGGCCCCGCTGGGAAGTGACACCCGGGGAGAAGATCCTTTGAGGCCTGGCAAGTGTCAGAGCTGCCCCGTTATGGGAGTTTGCCTGGCCAGACCCCAGCCTCTTCATCACCACCGTTGGAGGCAGCTCCCCCAGCAGCAGCAGCAGCAGCAGCAGCAGCAGCATGACAAATAGCCATTGGGTACCAGCTCATGGATGCTGGTCACCAGGCATCGGGCTGAGGCTTTGGAAGTTGGATGATTACTGGCTTCCACTGAACAGGAGCACCAGAGAAGCACTCAGGAAGCAGTCCCCCAAGGATGGCAGCTGCTTAGAGCCATCTCTCCAAATGACTCTGATCTGCAAGAAAAACCCAGGCCCTTTTCTAGACCTTGGCTCACTCAACATAAACTCAGGAAGAGCTATTCTAGCTCTTTTCTTGTCCAAGACATGCTGGTAAGAAATTATAATAGGAACTAATGTAGTAGAACATTAAGCTGACTAGTAGAACTAAATTAAACTAGTAGACTAAGCTAGTAAACTAAACCAGTAGAACATTAGGAGAAAAAGAATAATAATATGCTCTCTTTTATGTTGAGAGAGAGAGAGAGAACAAGCAAGCACATGTGAGCAGGGGAGAGGGGCAGAGGGAAAGAGAAAGAATCTTAAGCAGGCTCCACGCTTAGCACAGAACCCAACATGGGGCTCCATCCCACGACCCGGGGATCATGACCTGAGCTGAAATCCAGAGTCTGATGCTCAACTGACTGAGCCACCCAGGCACCCCAATAATATGTTCTTTGAAAACTTCCTGGTAACATTAAATATTGGAGGTTGTGTGTGTGTGTGTGTGTGTGTGTGTGTGTGTGTGTGTGTATACACTGTATACTTTGGTTAAGCAGTATCAATGAAAGTAGAGCTGGATGTCATTGTTTCTAGAAAAGGGAAAATATGCTTTAAATCATAATATGTACTATGTTACGTAAAACGAGACAAACTGTGGAGTTTGTCAGTTTAACTGTAAACCTGAAAAACAGATTACAAAATAGGGGATTTATGCATTCAGGTTTTGGACAAGAAGCCCTTTATAATAGATATGGTCAGCGCACAAATAATGGAATGTCCACCATGTGCCAGGCACAGGTTATGGACTGGAGACATAGTGGTGAAGAAAGCCAACTCGGGCTTCGATGTGGGTACAGCCTGGAATTCCACCACTCAGCATACATACACAGTTTTAGAGACTCCGGGAACTACTTTTCCTCACAGGAAGAATGAGACTTACTGGATTTCTTTCTTTTTCTTTGACATATAGGGATGCAAACCCTATACTTCACCCAGCAGGAAGATTCTCAAGAAGGAGGAGAAGGCTTGTTTCTGTTTCCATTGGTAAAACATCTTGAGATAAATCAAGCAGCTATTTTGTACCCACCATGCAAATTGATGTGACACAAATGGGAGATGTTATTCAGAGGTTTTCCCCGCTCGCTGAACAAGAACTCCCTGGACTTCATCACCAACCCAGTCCAAGAGGTGCTGACCAGGAAGAGGCACCCTACCTTGGGTAGGGCCAGAAGGCAATGGGCATGCAGGCTGCCACTCAAAGGCCCTGAAAGTGTTAACCTTCAGCAGTGATAGGTGTCTCGTTTACACCCATTATAAATCTGTTTATTGTGACTGGCCCCACCCAATCTGCCGCTGCTGTAAAGCTCTAATGGTCCCTAATAAAGGTGGAAGGATTGTAACAGCACACAGTTCCTGAAATGGGGACGGAGCGAGAGACAGACAGATGATGAGCTTAACAATAAGATATCACAATGACCAACGTCCCTCTGCTACTTCAGGCAGCAGGGGCCCGGGCCCCAACACTTGATGCTACATGCAATCTCCAAATACTCACCTGTCAGAGCTGAAAGGTCCGATACCCTCATTTGCCAGGATCCCTGAGAAGTTGGCCCAAGGTCACCCCTTCTCATTCGCGGCTCAGGTCTCCTGAATCCTAGTCCAGGGCCCTTCCCCCAGCTGCCTCACCTCTCCTAGTTTAGCAAAGGGCCTTCGGGATCATCATCAACCCCTTCAGGACCCTCCTGCTCCATCTGGCCTTGTGACGTCCAGCCCTGACTGTATATCCAAATTTCTTAGAGAGTTTATTGAAACTTTCCACGCCTGACCCGCCGCCCCCCCCAACATCAAGTTCTGATTCTAAAAGGTGTAGGTGGGGGAGATGTGGGTGTTTTTCATGAGCTCCCAAGATGCCTTTTATGTGGGCTGGGATGGAGGTGTAAGAAGCACAGGTCTTGCCAATACTTGGGTTTCATGGTTTCTGATGTCTCAAATGAGAAGCAGGGTTCATGGAAAAGGAAACTTCCAGGGTGAAACTGCAAGCCACACCCTAGTCAAGAACCCAAGGAAACCCAAAGCTCTTCCTCTCTCTCAAGGCCCTAAGGGCTCCTGAGCCAACCCAACAATACCTTGTCAGGCACCTTGTTGCTGGGCCCTTTATCATACTTAAGCCTCACATCAGCCCTGAGGAGACAGACATCACAATCCCTGATCCCTATTTTATAGATGAACACACTGAGGTTCAACGAGCCCAAGTAACCATCAGAGAGTGAAAGAACCATAGATCAAGCCCAAGCCTCTTTGGGGATGCTACCCCTTGCTACCCAGATACACCCTTCTTGAGTGCAGTCCAGGCAAGGGCCTGCTGGTAGCCAGCTTGCCTCAGGGGATGGAGACTTCCCTGGGAGAGTCATTAAACACTAAAGATATCTGCATGGTGTTCTTCCAGCTTGGGAGGGAGGTGAGTGTGTGTTCTGAGAAAGATGGTTCTTGACTTCCTGAAAGCATTAGAGATTGGGCTTCATCGGTTGACTCCTCAGTGGCTAAACTTACACAGTGGTGCTTTTGTCGGGCGGGCTGCTGAAGCCAGAGCACAGGGCAACAGAAAGGCGTATCTTAGGCAGATGCAGGCTCACAGGCTGAGGGAAGCAGCTTCCAGAGAATCAGCCCTCTGGAGCCTCTGAGGTTTCCTGCGTTCGTTCACTGCAGGAGCTGTGTCCACCCTCCCCTTCTTACTGCTCTTGTGCCTGAAATTTGGGGGAGCTTCTCTCCTAAGAACAAAGGCCATTAAGCTTCTCTGATCAGGCTTCCACCAAGAAAGTACCACACCCCCTGTAATTGGCAGGATCCCAGGGCTAATTACTAACAAGCAGGGTGCTCGCGCCTCCTTAAATTAAAGGAGAAAAATGCCCTACAGGAAATTCAGGGTCATCTTATGAACCTGACCTCCTGCTACATGGTCATGAGCCTCCGCCCCTCCCCACAATCCTTGGCGCTTCCCAGCTCTGTTTTTTTGCTCTAAATGCCTATAGTACTGGATATGGCACTGGACATGTGTTATGGATGTCACAGAGCAGTCCTTCTTGGAAGAATGAGAAACTGCATTATACAAGAAGCCAGACTTAATCTGCCACAAACACCAAGATGAGTGTCTAGTTGGAAACCCTTCAAATTCTCCAAAAGTCAGGGTTGAAAGAAACCTCCAAGAGGAACAGAGAGAAAGAGGCGGAATAAAAACCCAAAACAAGGCCCTGCAAGGAATGGCAATAGCTACCATTCATGAGCACTTGCTACATCCAGGGTGCTTTACATACACCAGCTCATTTAATCCTCATAGCCTCTGCATGAGTTGGTGTCCTGTTTTACAAATTGAAACACTGGGGCTTAGTGATCCCAGAGATTTGCCCATTGTCACACAGGCCAAGTTGAGGTTGGAATTCAGGTCTGGCTGCATAGTCTATGACTCGTTGCTACGTCCACTGGATTTAGAAAAGCATTTCCCCAGATTATCTTCAATCTGTATCACACGTCCGGGTGATGGTCAGGCATCTATGGCACAGCCTGGGCACTGGGATTTTTACATTTTTTTTAACATTTATTTTTATTTTGAGAGAGCGATAGAGAGCATGCAGGAGAGAGGCACGGAAGGAGGGAGACAGAATACCAAGCAGGCTCTGTGCTGTAAGCACAGAGCCCAATGAGGGGCTCGAACTCATAAACCGTGAAATCATGACCTGAGCCGAAATCAAGAGTTGGATGCTTGACCAACTGAGCCACCCAGGCACCCCTGGGCATTGGGATTTTAGAAGCTCCCTAGTTGATTCTAAAGTGTGGCAAGGTATTGGGAACCATTATCCTAGAGTGGGGGTCCACAAACTGTGGTCCAAACAGGCCAAAGAAATTCGAATCTCAGTCCCGTACATAACATTTGTTGGAAGACAGCCACATTCGCTTGTTTACATATGGTTCGTGGCCACATTTATCCCACAAAGGCAGAGTCAAGTAATTGTGAAGACAGACTATACAGCCCAAAAAGCCTAAATTATTTACAGAAAAAGTTTGCCAACCCCTATACCAGAGTTCCTAGGACGATAACCACAACTGAATGCTTCATTTGACCTTATTTTGGGGCTATGTTTCATTCATATATATATGAATTTTCATATATGTGGGTGTGTATGTATGTGTGTGTGTGTGTATATATATATATATATATATATATATATATATATATATATAGCTTCCCCATTTGTGCTTGTACTTCTCATCGAAAAGTGGGTAGAGGCAAAATGCCAGATCTTGTGCCTTCCCATCGAGCAGCTAGCTTCAAAGGCCCTTGCACAGATTTTGGCCGCCCTCTGTACCTCTGGTGCTTAAATTCCCCCCAAGTTCCTGTCCGTTCCCATCAAACCTTCAACAAACAGATTCCAAGGGCACTTCTATAACCTGCAGGCAGGGGCTGTGTGTTTACTGGCAGCTTCCTTCCTCCTCAGTGCTGACTGGAGGCAACAAGGAGTCCTTGAATCTTCTAAGGGTCCTTCAGGGGGATTAGGCATGGCCCACGGGGCTGCCTATAGTGATAGCACTCCAGTATCTCCCGGCTCCTTTGTGCACAAGCTCTGAGCCCCACCAGCCCAGCAGCCAGGTTTCTTTGTATGCAGACCAGGCTCGGTCCACTATCAGGAGGAGGTTGCCAGCAGAATCTCTGAAGGCTGGGCCTCTTAATCTCATTAATATCCTGATTGTCTTCCTCAATCTAGCGGCAGCCGATGGGGTGGTACCGCAAGATAAAATGACCTTCAAATTCAGCAGATAAAATGGCCGTCAGATAAAGTCCTTCTGAAGGAGAACCGTGGAGCCAGGTCCACCCCTGGACTCCCAGTCAGTACAAAAGGGTTTCCTAAAACACCAGATGTTTCAAGGTGGCATTTGTTTCTTTTCTGAACTGAAATAAGCTGCTACTTTGGGACAATAGGGCTTATTTACTATGGGGACCTTTGCTGCCGAGATGAATATTTTTACGACCACCCTCATAAACGCCCCGCCCCTTGTCTGCTGCCCGGGGAGGGGGCGGAGCTTCAGAGGTGAGCTGAGGTGACCAGGCTGTCTCAGAAGCCCCATTAAGTTGTTAAGGCATTTAGTGCCCCAGACAGTGCCGACTGCAAGGGCAGTTCAAATCCCTGCCCAGATGGGGATGGGGTGGTGGAAGAGGGGGCTCACATCTCTTTCTGCAGAGTGCAGAATCTACCTTGGTCAGGGGCAACAGTTGGTGCAGGGGAAGCAGTAAACTAGCCAGACTGGGAGACCCCCATCCTTGGCCATGCTCTCCTAAAGCCTTTTGTCTTTCAGAGGGGAGCAATAAGAATGTGGGAAAAGAAGGAACTGTGGGGGTATTGTGTGTGTGTTGGTTTCCATGCCTGAAAAGTTCTTAGCATCTGCATAAAGCAGAAGAGATGGTCAGTGTGTAATAGTTCAAAACCTGTCTCTACTGCTTGCTAACTATATGAACTTGGGTAAATTATCTACATTCCAAACATCTCACCTTCGTTCATTGTAAAATGGGGATATGGGTACAGAAAGTTTCTACCCTACAAGGTTGTCATGAGAATTAGATAAGATGATGCATGGAGGCGCTCAGCGCAGGGCCTGGAACCCAGGAAATATTTAATCAACACTAGCTGTTATGATTATTCACATTAGCCATAACCCTTCCATTGGGCACTTTTGAGATTTCTTTGGGTCCTACAGATTTCAGCATCAGGGAAAGCAGCAGCAACCACACAGATATCCTGGCCCAGAGTTCGATTTGTCTAAGACTCAGTCTTTGGACTCTTGTGGGTGACTTGGTAGGGCATGTGAGAGGCCACAAGGGGGAGGTGGGAGGCAGGATTCTCTGAGTTTCAAGCTCTGATCTGACCATCAAGTCCACTAGGCTTGGAGAAAGGGCAAGAGAAGCAGGAGTAAGCAGCCACAGAAATAAAGGTCTCCACTTAAAGAGGCTGTCCATCAGGGTACCCAAAGATTCTTCTGGAAGGGCTTCCTCTCACCTCTGGGAGAATGAGCCTCAATCTCCTTCCCAAAAGATGATAGAAGAGTGAGGACGTGATGTGTTGGCTGAATGAAAGCTGATGAAGACCCTCCGCTCCCCCCTTGCTGTCGCAGACAGCTGCAGGCTGGAGCAAAGGGTACAGTGAGCCAGGCCACCACAGATCATGCAGCCTGGCCCCAAGGCTTGGGCCAAGGCTAGCCCAGCTTCCATTCCACGCCAACTTCCTCCTCCTCCTCCTCGAGCCAATCAATACAAGCACCTGTCTCCAACCAGTCCCCTTCCTCGCCACAGCCCTGCTCTCTGACCTTTTGGGGGCCTTTCTCTTGATTCCACTCCAGAATGGAGGTAGGGGCCATCACTCCGGGCCTGCTCAATGGCCTCAGAATGGGCTGTCATGGGGCCTATAACCAGGGACAGCTCCTGCTGGCGAGAGCAGGGCTGGGAGGGGGGTGTGTGTGCAGATAAAGGCCTTCCAGGCTGAAGATAAATGGCCGCCTGCAGCCTGCTACAGTAACTTCAGGCCCCCAAGAAGAGCAAACAAAGGGTGCCCCTGTGACACTCACTGGAAAGATGAAGGCCCATCAGCGGCAGCCAGGCTGGTTCAAAGCCCCAACTTAATTGGCAATTAAGCATGCATAAGGGAGACAAAGCCATGACAACCCTGGGCTGCATGCTGGTGTGTGATTGTAAAGCCGGGAGGGGCAACGCAGAAAACAGCTGATTCTGCTGACAGCGTGTTTGTAGGGCACCTTGTAACCAATCAGCCGCTGACAGAGGCAAAGTGCTCCTCCTGCCACTCCTATTGTGCCGGACATTCCAGGACCAGGGTCACACTGTGGTCACCGTGGGCAAGTGGGCCACAGCACACCCAGAGTGGCTGGGAGAGAAGGCGGCTCGTTAGGGAAGGGATGCTCTCCTCTCCAGGAAGAAGGTTCAAGGGAAAGATTTGTCTCTAAAGTGCCTCCAGTCCTCCTGGCTCAGAGGCTGGCGTTCAGAGGGGAGGGAGTGCGGGGGAGGGAGACCGGGGCCTTGTCTCCCCAGCTTAGCCTTGGAGGGTGTTTGGTGCTGCTGCTGACTCTGGGTGTTGGTCTCTCCTCGGCCTCCACAGAGCTCGTTTTGTATTCTACACCCACGTACATTCTGGGCTTCGTTAGAGAGCGTACCTTGGCCGTGGGGCCCATGATAGGAAGTGCACCATGAGGCTCTTTGGACTGTAGCCCTCCCTGAGTGCTGGGCTCCGGCCTGCTGTTGGCCTAGCCCTGGGTGCGTTCCCCAGCAGCCCCATTACACCTCACGTGCCCCCCTGGCAACCTGAGAGGGGGAAACAGACACGCATGCCAGCATCCTGCACCCCAGGCCCCAGCCCAGTGGCCGCTTCTGCTTCCACTCCCAGGGCCAGGTCACACGTCACTGCCTCTTAGGAATAATGCCCCAGTGTGTGAAATTTAGAAGGAAATGGATTTCTGCTGCCGGTCCTTCTTCCCACTGCTGTAATAACAAGAGTGATAATGATAGCAATTACAGTTTATTGGGAAAGATGGTGTTTATACATTCTCTCATTTAATCCTCACGTGGACCCGATGAGGTAGGTCTGACTTCTTGATTTTACAGACAGGAAAGTCAGACTCAGAGAAGTTACATGGCTGGGTCACGCTGCAGTTATGGGAATCAATCTGGCTGGCTAGATGTGGGCTTCAAAACTAAGTCCAGAGCATCCACTCTCTGGGCATGGAAAGGACTATCCTGATGAGCCCCGAGTGAAAATTAAGGCAGAGGGGAAGGGCAGCCACTGAAAATATACAATGTCTCATAATTAATGCTCCATAAATAGGAGTCTCTCCCTAGAAAGACACACAAAACCCTGAAAGACAGCCTTGGTCCCTAGATGGTTCTGGGCCCTCCATGCCAGCACAATGTCTTCCCAAGACGACAATATGCTCCTGTGGGCAGGGACACATGTGCATCTATGCTGTACCAAGTGGGAATCAGCAGGCCTGAGTTCCAGTCCCATCTGCCACCATCGCTCTGTATAACTTTGGCAAGTCACTGCTTCTTTTGAGCCTCAGTTTCCTTCTTTGACGTTCTGCCCAGTTCTAGCATTCCGTGATTTTTTTCAAAGGCCAACATCTAGGGAGACCCCAGAGAACCCACTCCAAGTGGGCCATGCCTTCTGGGACTCCACTCAGAGGGCTCTGGGACTGTATTTTCCACCCACCCTGCTCAGCTTCCAGGACCTGCCCCTGTCCCCCCAGCCCCTCTCTGTCTCCTGTCCATATACAGAAGGCCTAAGCTAACGACCCTGTGGTGACCTCACCACAACCCCAGCTTGTCAGAAAGCTGCTGGGCCTTTGTTTGGTTTGCAGGCTCCCTGACTTTGGTGTGGAGATCACAGGTCCCAACACAATAGCCATTGTCTCCTCAATAATGCCCCTTGCCCCAACCACGCCCCCCACAGCTCCAGAGCCAGCTCCGTGGATCACTGCGGGCGGCAAGTGCTCCAGTCTTGCTCAGTGCCGGCCACATGCCGTTTGCCACTGCCCTCTGAACCCTGCTTTGAATTTCCATTAAGGCACTGGGTTACTCTGCAATCGGACCAGTGTCCATCAGGGGCTCCTCTGCCTCTCAAGAGTAACCAAAACTTACTCCCCGTGTGGCTGAGCCTCCCCTTCTATGGGAGTTGGATCCAGAGAAGCCCCTAGCCCTGGCCCTGGTTTATGCCGGACAGTTTCAGGCTCCCAGAGATCCTGGTGGGAGCACAGAGTAGAACAAAAGCTTGGGCCCCCCAATACTTAGGCCAGCCCCAGACCTCAGGGCTCTCCAAGCAGTGGAGCAACCAGCAGGCAAGGAAGCAACAGACTTCAGAACCAACCCTGAGTTGGAAATGGTGCTTGGTTCTCCTTTTGCAAGCCCTTCCCCAGAGCAGGCGGGAGACCATGCCATACTCTTTCTACACGGGCACCATGACGGCCTCAATAAGCATCCTAATTCTGGGAAGCCAGCTTTCCTGGAAGAACTAAGCCCCAGGCGGAGAAGTGCCTTCAGACTATGTGTGATGGAACATTCAGCATATAGGGCTTCCACCCTGATAAACCCACACCCCACAGCAGAGGCATGCTAATCCAGGCCGGGACCTGGCACACAGTAGGTACTCAATGAGTTTTGGCCTATTCATCAGTGCAAAGACTTTATGTGGCTGTTTCCACCCAAACTCTGGCAGAGAACAAGCAGAGACTGTCAACAGAGTGGCCCTTCCCCAGAGGCCCCTGGGCTCCTCCTGCTGGAGCTGGACAGAGCCCTGGGGTAGGATATGAACAGGGGTGGAGGAGGTGACCCCTCTGCCCGCAGTGTGGACCTGGCATGCCAATAAGGCAGCCTCTCCGTCTAATCTGACAGCCGCACTGACTTGCTGAGTCAGCAGCCACACAGGGAGAAGAAAGGGGACCAGAGAAGACTGGGGAGAGGGGCTCTTGGAGGCTGAGCAAGGACTCAGAGGAAACCTGACCACAGCCAAACACTGTTTTCACAAGAACATTCTGGCAATGGGAGGCCAGCCTGAGCACCATCCCAGAGCATTTCCTCCTCTGAAAAGTCTTGACCCAGATGAGACCCATGGCGGGAAGCAGGACGGTTGGGCTGCCAAGGCAGTGAGGCCTGGGCTGGGCTTACCTGACAGCTTATTTGGAGGAGAGGTGCTGGGCTGGTGGTGGGGAGAGCCGTGGGAGAGCAGGGGGTTCAGGTTGTGCGTCTGGTTGGAGCTGTAGGCATCCATGGCCAGCTTCTGCCGGAACGCCTCCTCCTTCCTGCGGTTTGCAAACCAGTTGTAGACACGGACCTCAGTGACCAGGTTGGAGCCCAGGCCGTGGGCTTTGGAGGGGGAGACGCCTCGCTGCAAACATTCTGCCCTGAGGATGGACAGTGGGGGAGATGGTGAGCAAGGACAGCCAGGGGGAGGCTTGCCGGTGTTTGGCCCCAGACACACAATCCCAGTGGTCTCAGTTAGGAGTACGAAGAGGGCAAGGATAGAGCTAGATCCTGGGGAAAAGCCTGTAATGAGAAAAGTCCAGCCTGTGTAGTAGTTCTCTGATGACATGGTGGGAATAGGGCCAAACACAGGTGCAGCACAAGCTCTGTGGCCCTGTCAGTGAGGGGCATAGGCCTCTGGTGTGGCTCCTTGCAAGAAGAGAGTAGTCGAGAGGCAGGTAATTCAGGGAGAAGGTCCAGACCAGGCCTCTTGACATCTTATGTTGCTACCCTTCCCGACCTACAAAAGGTGATGTCCTTCACTAGCTGTGATTCCCTTCAAAGGGACTTCTGGTCGTTTGCGGTTTGGATACCCCCAAAGGGTGCCAGGGAAACCAAATTCCTCATTTGTGCCACAGGAATCCTCCCCAAAAGGTAGGTTGGGTGAGGTACAAGGAGAACATGCCGAGGTGGCTGGTCTCCAGCTTTATCATTGCCCGTGAAACCCCAATTCCACGTGTCAGAGAGACTTTTAGACACCATTGGACGCTACGGAGCTTCTCATTAGCAGGGGACAGAGTATAGGCTGTGACATGTCCAAGCTGATTGCTTTGCCTCCCCTTTCCTGGCCTGACCTCCCCAGCCATATGTTATTGCTAGAGCCAGCCCAGCCCAGAAACAGAGAGACCACAGGTGTTGGCCAGAGCAAAGACCAGACTTTTAAGAAAGTCAATGTTGGAGGGACACCTGGGTAGCTCAATCAGTTAAGTGTCCAACTCTGGGTTTCAGCTCAGGTCTGAATCTCATGGTTCATGAGTTCCAGCCCTATATTGAGTTCCATGCTGACAGCATGGAGCCTGCTTGGGATTCTCTCTCTCTCTGCCCCTCCCCCACTTATGCGAGTGCTCTCTCTCTCTCTCTCCCTCTCTCTCAAAATAAATAAATAAACTTAAAAAAAATCAATGTTGGAGTCAGGGAGGATGGCAGGAATGAATGAATGAATGAATAAATAAGATATCCCAAGGATTTCTAATAGTTTTCTTTAAAATTACATGCAGTTGTTAAGATACCAAAAGAACTCTATTCAGTGTGGGCAGAGTGGATTGGACAGATCTGACCAGGTCTTTTCTGCCAAGTTTCCTTTTAGACCAATGGTTTTTCCCTAGTCTGCATGGAGGTCAGACACAATGATTCTCATTTCACTGGCCTATTTTAGACTCTCCAGAGTATCTTCCCTGCAATAATAGCTCATGGTGTAAATATCCCCCAGAAAAAAAAAAGATTCCACAGCTAACAATCAATTCAACAAAGCCAAGTAAGTCTCTTGACTCTAGGCCTTCTCGGAATCTTTAATATGTTACTTTATGCCATGACTCCCCAAGAGGAAGTATGAATCTGATGTTTCTCAAATTATTTGAGACTTATTTGACTTATTCAAGTCTTATTTGACTTGAAATCGGGGTTCCGTGGAACACACATTGGGAAACCCCAATTTAGCCACACTTAGCTGGATAATCAGTATTTCAATATCCTGGGACTGAGGGGATGGATCTCAGGTCCGTGTGCTTGCCTGCCTGCTCGAGCGAGTTTCTGGTCGTGTTACCTGTTGCACTCCTCCACTAATGCTTCCCTCTCTTCCTTGCTGGGGTTCTTTTGCCGGTCGTAGGCCTGGTACAAGATTTGCTGGGATGCGGGCCCCCATTTGAACCGGTTGCGACGCATCTTCTTGTTGGGGGGCTCAGAGCAGGCGTCATCGGACTGCCCAGGCCCCTGGCTCTGTTGACTGAACTCTGGAAAGAGAAACAGCAGCTGATCCTGACTGCTTTTGTCTGTCATATTTCCAGAACTCTGGACTGTCTGGTTGAATTCTGCAAAGAGAGAGGAGTAGATTTGATAGGGTCTGTAGCCTTCACTTGGCAGACAGACAGACAGACAGACGGACGGACAGACAAAAACACCTTTATTCTTCTCCCCGAAGCTTTGCCATCTGCCGTTATTACATGTGGGGTGTGGGGTACGGAGGGGAAGCCCATGATAGGCTCCTCTCTGCCCACCTCAGTCTGCCCCACAAAGCCACCCCTTTCCTTTCTTTAAAGGAGCTCAAATATGACCAACCATTGTTTTTAGTGGTAATGTGTTTTCATTGGATCACTGGCTCTCAGACAATGAAGCAACCCTCTGAATCCTGACATCTCGTGTTTTGGTGTCCAAGAGGATGAGCTCAACCAAGTCTCAGGTCTAGAGGGAAAGGGCTCAAAGGTACAATTTGCACTTAGACAAAATATTCAGAGACTAAAAACAGCTTTCCCCACCTCTCCTCTCTCCTCATAGATCCTAGGGGTCCACATTATGATGCTATGTTCTTAGAAAAACCCAGGACCCAAACCTGTCGACTGGTACTTTGAAATAAATAGAACTGGAGTTTTATATTAGAAAGAGAAGAAGTTCTCTGATTTCAGATCATTTCAAAGGTGATGGTGTGTATATGTGTGTCCAGGGGTCCATTTATGAGGGAAATAGCCCCAGAGGGAAATGTCTCACAGACTTGCCTACACATTTAAAAGATGGGAAATGCACAAGTCTACAGACACAGGATCTTTCTAGCAATGGCATTTAATGAGTTGGAGAAAGATAAATATAGATGAAATGATGCTCCCTGTCCACCCAATTCCCAGGGTCCATTTTTGGTTGAATGAATGAATGAAAGGTGGCAGCTCACCCAGTGATGACACCCTAGCCTATATGGTTTAAATGAGGTTTGATATTTACTTGTGGGCGAACTTTGTTGTTGTCCTCCTCATATCTGCATGAAGCAGGGTTCAGGGTCATTAGTTCCATTTTACAGATGAATAAGCATAGAGGCCAACCGCCCTGCTGAGCAAGGACACATAACAGATTCATTTCCTAACTCCTGGTCCCCATGTTCTGGACCTTGATGTTTTTCTTTCTTCGTTCCTAGAGTCCCTCCTGCAGGTCTCAGAGGCAACTCGATCCAAAATTCTCCAAGGTTCAAAGTCGGGGCTACTATTTAATGCTTGAATCCCCTTGACAACATCCTACCATGTGGTTTTACAGTCTATTCCCTCCGGCCATAGGGAACTTACTACCAATCTAAGGATCCATTTCCATTTGGTTCCATCTTCAGAAGCAGTGGGCCTCTAACCAGCCTGGACTCAGGACTCAGCGATAGGTGGTGTTGGGCTTTGTTTGAACCGGTTGCCGATTGGCCAAGGTACAAGCAGACTCCTCAGTGGATGGACCGAACATGTCACTGGGGCCTTTGATTTGGGCCCCACCCACTTTGGATGATTCTCAGGCTACTTAAAGAGGTGTTTTCACTGGTTCCCAACACTTGCTTTAGATACCTGAGGGAAAGTTCTGCCAAATCTACTGGCAGGAAGCCACTGCCTCGGTTGGATACTGGCGGGTCCCAGCCAAGTCACCTAATTCCCCCCTGCCCTCAGCTTCCCTGCCTGTGGAATGGGACTGGGTGAACACCTAAGGGGCACTCAACAGTCTCTCAGAACATCTACCTCTAGTCAGGATGGTGATGGGGACCCGAATTCCTATGGACGCCATATCTCTCAAAGTGCTTTCATACCTCTTATGTCATTTGGCTTCATGGCAGCCAACTAGTGCATTTACCGCAGGGACAATAAGAGGGAGAGAAAGAAGTTCCCCGCTCAGGGTCTTCTCTCCTCACTGTGACCCTGTGGAGTCACCATAAGTAAGAGCCAAAAGCCAGTATGGATAATCCCAAGGACCCAGGATCAACATGAGGCTCTTCACGTGCTATGAAGAGATGTGATAAGCATGAATATTTATTGAACCACTCCCCTGGAGGGGTATCGTACAAGGTCCTCTAAGCATATCCCTTTGTCTAGTTCTCACAACCTCTACATGCAAGAAGTATCATTATCTCCACTTTGTAACTGAAGAAACAGAGGTTCAGACTGGTTACAGGACCTGCCCGAAGTCGCATGAATGTGGGGCATCAGCCAGGACATAACCCAGCCTAAAGACACGAAGTTCGTTATCAGCAGCCTATGCATCATCTCTTGCTAGAAACAAAACCCAACCAATACATGCCCAAAACCTTCCAATCTGACTTGGGTGGAGGTAATACAATGGACTCCACTGTTGTCTGTGGCAGGTGTGAGGCTCACTCAGCCGCCCAGAAGCGCGGGGCTGTCCTCTGAGGGGGCAGCCGCTGGCACTGTGTTCAGAACTATGTGTGTGCCGGGATCAGCCTTGATACATTGCCTGTGGGGGCCCAGAACCATCCAGGCTCTACCCACCTTAGGGCCCTAGCTTCTCAATTTTTGAAGAAGCAAACTCTGGCCTCTACCACCTCTCCTCCACTTCCTTCTAGATTAATGCGGGGTGGGGGGAGGGGAGCGGAGAGACAGAAAATGTTCACTGCCCATAAAAATTACCTTGGAGAAGCTGGTTTCAACAGCCTCTTTACAGACTCAGAGCCAGCTTGGACAAACAGGTTCTCTATGTGCAGATGGGCCCATGAATATTATCACTTATTAGTTTTAGTTTCTCAAGAAAATTTATGTAATCTTTTTCAGGTTATTTATTTGAGAATGGGGGAGGGACAGAGAGAGAGGGAGAGAGAGAATTCCAAACAGGCTCCTCACGGTCAGCACAGAGCCTGACTCAAGGCTTGATCTCATGACCGTGAGATCATGACCTAAGCCAAAAATCAAGAGCTGGACGCTTAACTGACTGAGCCACCCAGGCACCCATGTATCATCTTTTTAAATTCTCCCACTTCTTTCTCCTTCCAGACACCCCATTCACTTGTGTCTCTCTTTTATTCATCTCATTTCCTAATTTTTATCCCATGTTTACATGTCTTATATTCATCCTTCAAGAATTAGTTCCAATGTCACCTCCTCTAGGAAGCCCTCTGTGAGGTCTCTAGGCAATTTAGCAGTTCCTCTGCTGCCCCTTGTGTACACCTTTATAACAGCTCTTAGAAAGCTGCTGTCATGATCCACTCAAACATATCATCTCCCCCACTGGGCTGTAAGTCCCTGGAGAAGAGGGCCTTTGTATCTCACAGCCCCACACAGTGTTTGGCACTTAATAGATGTTCATACAGTATTTACAGAATGAAGGAATGTTTCTTAAGGTTTAGGTCTCATGTGGCTTTAAAACAGTAATAACGATAACTCAAAAAAATCCCTGGCAGAGCCTGTCGTATGTTTTTGTAAAATGTTTTTTCTCAAGCATGTGGTGAAACTTTCTAGGACTTGTGTGTTTTTCAAAGCTTCTAGCTGGCCTTTCCTGTCTCCCTCTCCTTTCTGGGGGGGACTCCCATTGAACACAGAGAGGCAGCTCAAACTGGAGACACCACATGGGGCTTGGATTGGAGCGAGGGCAGGCCCAACGGTTCCCTGGCCTTCGGAGACTGTGTCTCCTAAGAATGTTCTAGGCCTTTTCAGGAATTACAGAGAGTTGCTTCATGTCAGACACACAAATTCTTAAAGACCTAGTCACCATGGATGGTGAGTCAACCCAGAGTGGGCCTCTTCTCCTATGCCGCTTTGCTTCTTCTAATCTATCCATTTAATGCTTCAGACAAGCAGCCACAATAGGCGATGGAGGTCTAAAACCTTTCCTTCTGCCATGAAGGCCTTTCCAGCCCACAGACATTGAGACCATAAATACTGAAACAATCACTTCAGAGCAGTGTAGGACAGAAAACAAGAATGATTTTAAAAAGTGGCCATCCAGTGAGAAGGGAGAAATTCCAACCCGGAAGGCAGTGGAAACTGATATCTTAAAGACAGAGAAGCCCACGGCCCAGAGGATAGTATAACGGGAAGGGCAGAAGCTCATACAAAACTTTACTAGGAAAGGGGCTGATGGAAATAATTAAAAGATAATGGAAGTATGGTGTCCTAAAAGAAACATAGAATATCATTCAAATGCTGTTGCAACTTCCCGACACTTCAAAACAAAAATCTCTTGGTATTACTAGGAGGATGGGATGTTGGGACAGAAAGGAGATTTGAGGATGGGGATGGAAATGACAAGTATTGATTGGTCAGAGTTCCAAATGCAGACACTTGTGCTGTGTCCTGATTTAGCCAGAGAAGCTTCTTCATCAGGCAGTGTCACTGGCTCAAGTCTCAAAGCTTTATGGATTTTGGTAAATATGAGTAATCACCTTGAGTTGCTTCAGGATGCACACGCACCCTCCCCCCGCCCTCCCAAATATCAGGGTCGAGTTCTGAATACATCTATATATAAAAATATCTTCAATTTTGTATGCTCTCTTCAGAGGGGAGGGAAGAGAACAGGAACAGTGATCAATATTATTGATTGCTACAAAATGTCTTCCTTGGAAACTCGGATCTGTGGTTATATATCAAGGGGGAGCTGCTTGGCTGACTTGGGGGACAATATTCCACTGTGACTTACTTGGCTTCAAAGGGAAGGGTGTTGGAAGCAGGGACCAGAAAATTCAAGGTACACTACATACACTAAGCACTTGTCAAGGTAGCTGGCTGGGTAGTAAGGACCATGGGAAAAGAAAATGATTGAAGCCAATCCATTGTACAATAACTATGGAAACCAAATCCACCTGCCAGCTTCCTTATATTTGCCAAGTGCTATGTAGGCCTTCTCAATGAAGGGGAAACTGAGGCATCCCACGGGGGTCAGAATCAGGGCAAAGGTCACCACAGGGTGAGGTCGAGGGGGGATTAAAGCACTTACGTCGGAGGATCTCCCGTTGCTTTCGGACGTACCAGGTGTAGAGGGCTGCTCGCTTCTGGGTCTTCATGGGGGTGCCCTTGTTGAGATGCTGAGAGAGGTGTGACTGGTTCAGACCTGTGACGTCGACCACTTCCCTCTGGGGGATGTTGTGTTGCTGCATGTAGCCCTTGATCATTTTGGCAGCCCTCCAGGGGTCCTCACTAGACAGATAAGCAGATGGTTAGGATTCTGGTGGAAGATGTCTGGGGAGAAAGATTCTCTTTTTAGGAGTTTTACCTAAACTCTCTGCAAAACTTTGATCTTCACCCATTTCTCCATCCTTGGGAGAGAGGGGAGGCCAAAACAGAACCTAGAAAAAAGGGAGATGAAATCTTCCATACAGTACACTCCGTCCCTTTCACATGAGATCAGGAGGGCAAAGGTGAGGAGGACTTCCTGTCTTCAGGGATGGGACAGCACCATCAACGCTCTCTCTCATTAAGCAGAAAGAAAAGTTCCCATTTTGTTTTGCTTTCCTCCATTTTCCTGGAAAGTGAGGGACCTGAAGGCAAGAATTTTCCACTTCTGGAAAGTGGAGATGCCATTAGCTCAGGGTGGGGCTGGCTGACCCTGCAATGATGGGGGCCAGCATCAGTTCTGATGCTAGACCTCTTCTACCTTATTTCCATTCCGAATGGGTGTCTCGGTGTCTTAGCTTATGCGATTGGAGTGAAACGTGTGCCCATCTCCTGAGAAGCAAGGAGAACTTCTTGGCCAAATGCTAAACAGTTTTCAGAGTTTCAGAAAAGTTCTAAGAACTACAATGACATTCCTCCTGGAGTGAAGAATTGTTCCAGTGAGGTGAGGCAACTTAGAAAAAAAAAAAAACAAAACAGGGGCATCTAGGTGGCTCAGTCAGTTAAGCGCCTGACTTCAGTTCAGGTCATGATCTCACGGCTCCTGAGTTCGAGCCCCACGTCGGGCTCTGTCCTGACAGCTCGGAGCCTGGAGCCTGCTTCCAATTCTGTGTCTGCCTCTCTCTCTGCCCCTCCCCTGCTCTTGTTCTGTCTCTCTCTCTTACAAGAATAAATAAACAAAAAAACAAAAAACAAGTCACCAGAGCCCCACCTCTCAGATGAAACAGAGTGGGGATATTTTCAATTTCTGAATCAGATATTAAGCATTCCAAATGCCATGGTTTCCTGTATTCTTGCAGTTCCTCCCTGATATAGGGTAAGAGTTTCTGGAAGGCAATGGCTTTCATAAATTTCAAGCTTGGGATAGAACTTGTGTATGCTTTTCATTTCTCATAAACACAGGCACGCATAAGTTTCTTTACAGCAATGTATTAGGGCCTTTGAACTGCACTTATTTAAAGTGTTTTCAACTTCGCTAGTATCTTTTATTGCTTATTAACTTAAAAGTGAGAGATATAATTTAAAACAGGAAATTAAGAAAATGAGGCAAAGTATAGAACAAAAGTATTAATGCAATACGTCACATGTACTGTTTGTTTAATACAGCTGTATATTTAACTTTTAAAACAGACCCAGCACCCCTTTACTGTATGCTGATGTGCATAGTAGCCTCATAGAACATGAAAAAAAAACAAAGGGAAAAAATTAGTTTCATACCAAACAATAAAGAACGTGTAAAGCAGAGGACAAAACGGATAGTGTTGTAAATTAAATAGCCAATTCATTTCTAAATGGTGCCTATCGTAGGTCAAATAAAATTAGTTTTTGCTTGATGAACTTAAAAACCTAGTAATTTAAACATATTTTGTAAGCATTTGAATAATTGTGGCTATTTTAACAAGTCTGGTATTAAATTCGTGAAATCACAGGCTTTGATGGAGATGTTTTTGGGAAAGACAAACTTTTAAGGTTAATTATATATAAGTTAGTACATTTCCCGAGTATCTATAAAGCTACATCCAAGTAACAAAACATAATAAACTAACAACAAAAACAAAAAATGTGAAAACACGTTCCAGTTTCACACATGTTAAATTCACCTTGACTAAAAGTAGTGTTAACAGGTCCGTGGAATGCACATACCCGTATAAACACCCGCGATCATTTTAAAGCTTACTTCTGACGAGTATTTCCACAGAGGTTTTTAGGGCGGAAAAACATTTCCAACAAATACAATTGCTTCAAAAGTTAGAGTGTTTGGATTTTCAAAGTTAATATCGCTTTAACAGATTCTTTGACTATTTCCGTTTTGTTCAAATTTCTTCACCTGTGTTCATTTCGTGTGTCTCAGAAACCTAGCAAAATAGTGTAATGTTCTTTAGAGCGAAGGGTTCTGTGGAAAGAAATATTAGCCTAACAATTGGAAGGTTAAAAAAAAAAAAAAAAGCCCAGGGAAACGCTGCAATGCAGCAAACCTTTAAGCCCGCATCTGAGGACAGGAGTCAGGGGTAAGATGGCGCAGTTATTTCTACCTTTCCAGCTCTGACCACAGAATTCACCTGAGTTCACCGGGAAGCGCCCTGAGAGCCGCTTACGTTTGTTCGTTGGAAATACAGCTTATATGGGGGGGAGGGGTTCCGACCCCCAAAAATACACGGACCCGGAGAAGCACGAGCCGCCACCGTGCTCGGGGCGCAGGTGTCAAACGCCCGACCCCAGCGCCCCGAGTGGGCCCAGCACGCTCCTTTTCCAACCGTGACTTTGCTGCCCACGAGCAGGAAAGCCCTGGACCCCAGCACGGCTCGCCCCGCGTTCCTTAAGAAGCCTCAGCTCTGGCTTCCTCAGGGAGCAGCCCACTTTGCAAACGCTGCAGGCGCCCCAGGGCAGAGGCCGGCGCTGGAGGCTCCGAGCCCGGAGCCTGGAGCCCGGGTCCCGGGGCTGGACGACGCTTAGCCCCGGACCTTCCCTTGTCGCCTTTTCCTTCTAGGAGGTATAAAGAGCGTCCAGGCAGTCCAAAGAGTGAATTTAGCTCTGTTCTCTCGGCTTTAGAACAGGGTGGGCAAAAAAGGGAGTGCTCAGGAGCCGACCGTGCAATGACCTGGGAACCGCTAGCAATTTCTTGAAAAATTACTTTTAATAAAGTCTGAGCACTCCCGAAGGTGGGGGGAGGGAAGGCGGCGCCCGCCAGGGAAAGGGGGGGGGACCTTGGGTCTGTCCAGCGTCTATACCAGGGTGAGGGGCTCGGCCCCTTGCCTTCCTCCCCGCCTCTCTGGAGCCAGGAGCTGGGCGGAGGGCACAGGGCCGAGGCCCGGGCAGGGCCTGCAGGTGCGCGCGACCCGGGGCGGCCGGGGCAGTCGAGGTCCGGCGCCGGGGGCTTGGCTGGGAGCGCCCCGCAGCGCCCGGCGTGCGCGAGGGCAGCGGCTAGCCGACCCGCGTCGGCGTTTGGATTTCCTTCCCCCTCTAAGCCGCCTTTACAACTTCACCAATGAATAACCCGCCTCTCTTTTCAACCTAATCACGACTCTTTGTGTATCTTTCTGTTGATGATTTATAGAAATAAATTAATAACACCCTAACTCCACGTGCTGCCGTTTATGTTACATCTCTGCTGCGTCCAGCCCAGCGCGGGGCTGGGTGCGGAGGGGGCCCTGGGTCGCCTCGCGCTGCCCAAATCTTCCCAGAGCCCCGCTACAAGCGGCCGCTTGCAGCCAGGTGGATGGGCCTGGGCCCCGCTGGCTCCCCGTGGCAGGCGGCGGGAGCTCGGTTAGACCTCCCGGTCGCCCCGGAGCCCTGGCTGCTTCTCTTCCGACCCCTCGCCTTCCTGCGCCCGAACCCCGGCGCGGGAGAAACCGCCGCCGCTCGCGGAAACTGCGAGGCAGGAACCCCAAACCTACGAATGGCCAAATACTTTGGGGGGGACTAGAAATCCCCCCATTGTCTTTGCTAGAGACTAAGCCCCTGGGCCCTCAGATCGCAAATTCAAATGCAAGGTCACATCCCACTCCAAACTGCTGCTGCGGCCGTGCGACCGAGGCTGCCTGAATCAGAGCGCAACTTTGGTCCTGGCCCCTGCCTTGAAACCGCGGCGCTCAAGTGTCCGAGGCCACGCGAGGGGCTCGGTCCTCAAGCCAAGCGGCCGAGAGAGACGTGCGGTCTAAGGGTACCGCTGGGCTCCTTGGATAATTAGTAACCAGCTGTCAAAGCCCTCGGCGGGTCGGAGAGGCCCTGCAAAGGATCCCGGACCCGCCAGCCTGCCTGAATTCCCCAGGACGCCGGGATGTCGGGGGCGAGATCTGGAAACGCCCTTCTTTCTCAGTAGGCGACCAAATCCTCGGCGAATGTGGTCTTAGCCGCATTTGCCCCCCCCCCCCCGCCCCCCGCGATTGCTTAGATATGTGCTTCTTTTGCCCCGTGCGGGTCAGGCTGGGCCCTGCGACACGCAAACATTTCCTTTTGCAAATCTGAACCGGCTTTGAGGATTCCGGATAATCCTGGGGCCTTGCATGAGCGCTGCAGATGGGAGTGCCCTCCAGAGAACTGACCCCCGAGTCCCGGCCCCGGGTGCCCCCAGGCCCTCTGCAAAGAACAGCAGGACGCTGCGCCCGAGGCCGGCCTGCGTTTCCCGGGACCGGGTAGGAGGCTGGCCCGGGAGAAATGCTCGGCCCGGGATTTGTGCGGCCCGAGTCTCTGCTCCTGGGAAGTGGTCACCGTCTCACTGCACCCACCCGCACCTTCAGTAGCGCGCGCAATCCTCCCGCAAAGGGCTCCGCCGCTGCGGTTCTCCCAGGCCGGGAGGACCCCGCGGTCCGGGGCGCTGCCCTGGGCAGGGAGAGAGGGAGCTCGGGATTCAGGGCCCTCCGACTGAGGTACTGGGAGGGGTCCAGGTGTCGGGAGAGAAGCGGAGCGCCCCCCGGGGGACTTCCTTGGTGGGAAACGGACTTGGCGACAGGGGTCTGAAGCAGCGGAGCTCAGGCACAAGGCCCGGGCTCTAGGGGCTCCACCTCGGTCCGCGCCTACCTGAGCATCCGGTCCACCTCCGCCCGTTGCTCGGCCGCCTCCTCGGTGTTGAGCGCCTGCAGCTCCTTGAGGATGGGAGGGGTGTCATAGTCGTCCCCGTCCTCGGAACCCTCGTCCCCAGACAGGCGGCCCTTGGCGTGGCCGTTCGTGAGAGTATGGAAGACAGGCTTGGTGTCCGGGTCGGCCCCACTCCCGGGGGACAGGGGCAGCGTCTCCAGTTTCACCCCGAAACTCGGGGATGGCAGCAACTCCTCTAAGGCCTGGACCAGCACCTCCTTGGTGACCCCGGAGCTCAGCAGGGCGCTCAGGAGTTCTTGCTGGAGCGACGTGAGCTTGGACACCATTTTCCAAGGACAGAAAAAGAAGGGGGTGAGGGGGTGGGCGCGAGAGAGGAGGGTGGAGGGGAGTTTCACAAGAGAACCCCAAGTCCAGGAGCCCCCCCACCCTTCAGACACCTGTTACTCCCCGGGGTCCCGGAGTCTCCTCCGAGAGGAGTCAGAAAACTTCTAACTTGCCATGATCGCCACCATTAGGCCATATAAGATATGCAAATTAGTGGGGAGGGCCCGGCTTTCGGCAAGATGCAAATGGTCGTGGGGAGGGGGGAAAAGCGAGAGAGGGAGCGCATGAGGAGCAGACGTGGAGAGCTGGAGACCCGGGCCGGGAGCAGGGCTTGCCAGGGTCCATTGTACTCACGCTGGGGGGCTGAAGACCTTCTTGTACTGGTTCTGTTTATCAGCCAAACTTTAGCTGACCTTTGGACTTGGTAAGCAAGTAGCTTGCAGCATAGTGTGGGAGGCTTTGGGGCTTTTCCACCCGCTGCGGGTCCAGTTTTAGTCTGGAGAGAAGAAACTGCCCTTTGGGGGTTCAGATGAGAGCTGGAAGTAGTTAGGGTGCTCTTGGAAGGAGATGGAAGAGGATGCAAAGAGTAGAGACCTTCGGAGGCATCCCAACAGACGCAGGTGGCCGGCAGGGAGAGCCAGCCTGGAGAGGAGAAACTGACTCCTTGGGAATGGACGCGGAGACCCGGGGGAAGTGGGGGTGTCAGGCGGGGTGAGTGCGGATCGCCGCGACCCCATTTAGCTCTACCCCTCCTACCGTTCTGCAGACCCCAGGCCCTTACCACACGGGTCTGGAGGTTTGGATCTGCAGAACTGCTGGCCTGGAGAGCGTAGGCGAGCGGGAAGGAGGCCCAGAGAACCCTTGGGAGGAGGCGCCCACTAATTTATGGTCAGGGGAGTAGCCAAAGGTGAGTCCCGCAAGCAGCCAGGCTGCACCTAGGCTGCCCAAGCCTCGCGGGAGCTGGCCGCCTGGGCCATGCTCTCCTGTTTAAACCCGGAATATCAAAGCGCCTCCGCTTTCCGGGCAAAACTAGAATCGCCGGGCCTTCTTCCTAGCCGCGAAAGCAACGCGTGGCCAGCAGCTAGCTGCGCGGACGGTTGGAGCCGGGTGTCCCCGGGGCCACTGCCTGCTGGTTTATTCGCAGCTCCAGGACACAGAAGTTCCCAGGATGGCGCTCTGCGGCCGCGAGGTCACTGCAGCACTGGTGGGAGCAGACGCCCACCAAGCCGCTGAGGGAATGAAGTTTTTTTCCACCTGGGTCCGGTCAGGAATGAAACCGGAACCGTTCAGCTTTATGGGAGTTTCACCTGCATTTCCCCAGGGCGCCGAGGGGGGAAAGGAAGGAGGCCTGCGGCGCACCTGGACGTGCAGGCTGGTTCTGACCTGCAGAAGAACAGGGCAAGGGGCTTTTTAGGATCCACCGTTCACAGACCCATAGGCAGAGGACACCCCCTGACCCTCTCTAAGCCTCAGTTCCTCATCCGAGAAATACTGCAGCGGACAGTGCAGGGGGAGGGGTGGTGCATACATTGAATGAGACCACCTGTGAACCCCTTGGTCTAATAATTGGTGTTCACACTTTTCAGCCTGGAAAGGGAAGGAAGCCAGTTCCCAGTAGGAAAATCTAACCCCTTTGGGGGCTTAGTGTTCTCAGAATCGGGCAGATCCAGCACTGGGGTTGGAGGGACTGGGAGATTAGGGACAAAAATTCAGAATCAGCAGGGAATTTGCAAAGGGGCTTCTAACCAAAATCTCCTACCATTCCCACCTTTAAAAGGCAGGAGGAAGTTGGGACTAGTTCTGGGAAATGTGGAATTTCAGCAAGGGGGAGGAAGGATCAGCGGCTCTCATCTGCTTCATTCTGGATCAAATCTCTTAGGTGTGCTAGAGCTGAAGCTCCAGAGGCGACTGATCCAAGTTTGACTGCTAAGAGTGAGGCTGCCTCTTAAACACGGGGTCTGCTGGGGATGCCTGGGACACGTGCCGGGAGCCAGAAGGAAGGGGGTGATTGTGTGCATGGAGTGTATGGAGCCTTCCGGGAAGTTTACACTGTCTCAGGCTCTTCCCTTGAGAAAGGGTTAATAAGTTCATGGAAATGAGGGTCCTTCATTTCACCCTATTGTCTTTTAGTTTGTTGTGACATATGGCAGGTCCTTGCCCCTCACAATTCGGCCCAATGGGAGAACATTCTCTGCCTACCGAGATCCCCTCAGCCAGGATAATGAAGTGTTCAGAGTAAATGTCCCTGGAGAACAATCTCTTTTTCTCTGTGTCTCACTTGCTATCATGATAGAAGCAGTCAAGTGTAATTGAAGATCAGTTTCTGTGTTCGGCTGGGAAAACCCATTAAAAAACCAGCAATCACTTCCCTTTTAACAACAAAGCTTTGATTTGTAGTTCTAACTACCATGTGCCCAGTCTGACTCAAGTTTTCTTATCTCTCAAAATTCAGGTGGTAGCAAACCCATTCTTTCCCCTCTACCCCAGGCCAATGATGTGAACGTGGGGGAAGTTTCACTTTCAGAGGGAAACTTCCTATGAGTGTCCAGGTATGCCTTTCAGTCAACCTGACTCTTCATGTCCAGCAACTTCCTGTAATCCTCCTGCTCATTCCTACCTTGGATACGATACCTGGTGTAATATGGGTGCTCAGTAAGTAACAGCAACTATAGCTCTGTGAGCAGATCCAATACCTACCTCTTCATATGGACATTTAAAAGGAAAAGTGTAATGATCTCAGCAGACAGTTCTTCAGGATGTGGGTCATAAATGCTAATTCAATGAGTTATCTCTTAAAACCCTTTGGTGAAACTTCCCCCAAATAGGGGAAACAAGAGTACAGTTGAAATACTTTGTACTTATGCTTCACATGGGATACAATGGTGATGAACTGATATAGTAGCCTCCTTTTAAAGGTGGGAAAATAAACCATAAGTCACTTTATTTTTTTTTATTTTTTTTAACGTTTATTTTACTTTTGAGACAGAGACAGAGCATGAATGGGGGGAGGGGCAGAGAGAGAGGGAGACACAGAATCGGAAGCAGGCTCCAGGCTCTGAGCCATCAGCCCAGAGCCCGACGCGGGGCTCGAACTCACAGTCCGTGAGATCGTGACCTGAGCCGAAGTCGGACGCTCAACTGACTGAGCCACCCAGGCGCCCCCATAAGACACTTTAAAGGAGGTGGCTTGCAGCTCTTGGAGTAAATGAGGGGCTGGGATTGGGGCTCAGGACTTTTGAGCAGGGTTAAAAGAGGAAAGTCTCCAGTTTTTAGTGCTTTGGGAAATGGGAAGTTGAAACAGCAGAAGTGAAGGATCCACGACAGAGAAATAGAGGGTAGATGTTGAAATCAAACAGACCTCAGTTTGGGTCTCAGATCTGCTTAACCAGCGGTGTGACTTTGGCATAGTGTATCATCACTCTGACCCTCAGATTCCTTATGTGAAAAATGATAATAATATGCCCTACTGGGTTTTTGTGTGAGGGTTAAATGAGTTAGTAATCGTGAGTTCCCAGAGGATGACCGGCTCCCACACACTGAGAAAGAAGCAGAGATATAGGTCATGAAAACATGCAAACAAGTGAGGCAGCTGATCTCTTTGATATCGTTCATTCCTAGCTTATTTTTTTTTAATAGTCACTGTATTTAAAGAGATCATACTAAGTTCTTCTACTCAAAAAATGCACCTGCAGGTTAAATCACAAGATTTGCTATAGGAAGTGCAGGCCCTGGTGTAAGGTCATTTAAAATTCAATTGGCTCGGGGCGCCTGGGTGGCGCAGTCGGTTAAGCTTCCGACTTCAGCCAGGTCACGATCTCGCGGTCCGTGAGTTCGAGCCCCGCGTCGGGCTCTGGGCTGATGGCTCAGAGCCTGGAGCCTGTTTCCGATTCTGTGTCTCCCTCTCTCTCTGCCCCTCCCCCGTTCATGCTCTGTCTCTCTCTGTCCCAAAAATAAATAAATGTTGAAAAAAAAATTTTTTTTAAAAATTCAATTGGCTCATTACTGGATGAAGGCCTTTGGAGCACCATGTTGGAAATTTCACAGGATGGCAAATGTAGTTCCAGTGGATTCAACTATCCTGTGACTTCATAGCATAAGTGATTTTCCTTTTCTGCTCTTGGGCACACCATCTTCCCCCTGCTTTCTATGGCTACCCTCCTTTGCTTATAGCAGAGAGAGCCTGGTCCTCTACCTCCTGCCACTCCACTCTCCAAGGCTCTCCCATTGATTTGGCAGTCCCTAGAAGGCATCAAAACGAAATCTTCTCTAGAGTAAAACATAAATACTGTTCTATCCTGCTCCGAAGCAGGGGAGGGTCTTACCATTAGCACTGTCCGTAGCCTAGAGAACTTTCTGCACTGCAGGGTTAGAGTCTGAGGTTCCAGCTCTGGATACAATACTCCTTTCTGGAGGACTCTTTCACCTTCCCAAGGGCTTTGGTGAGCATCCTTCTCTGAGCCTCTGATTCTGCTCTTTGAAAAATAAATCTATGATTTGACATTTCTAAATGGTTCCATATTACCAGGCTGTCTGTTTCCAGGCCTTTGGGCAGATGGCTTAAGAGCTCAGACTGGACTTCTGTGTAATGCCGGCCACGGGGCTTTTGAGCAGCTCTTGAAAAAGTACACCATAGACAGGAGACTCCATGAGGGCAGGAACTGTCTCAAGTCCTCCTCTTCAATGCCTGGAGAGATGGCTGATACATAGCACATGCTCAATAAAATAGCTGTCGAACAAAGGAACAAGAGATCATCTCTGGATGCCGCCACTAAGGAAGATTTTTGTTGCTTTATATGTACTGCTCAATTTCCCAAATTGTCAGCAATTAAGTTGTGGTTTAATGTTTATTTTTGAGAGACAGAGTGCAAGCGGGGAGGGGCAGAGAGAAAGGGAGACACAGAATCCGAAGCAGGATCCAGGCTCTGAGCTGTCGGCACAGAGCCTGACACGGGGCTCGAACCTATGAACCATGAGATCATGACCTGAGCCTAAGTCAGATGCTCAACAGACTGAGCCACCCAGGTGCCCCTGTGTGGCTGTGTTCTGATGAAACTATTTATAAAAGCAACTGGCTGGCTGGAATTGGCCTATGGGCCACAGTTTCTCAACCCTTGGGTAAAGCACTTACACAGGTAGAAATCCAGAGATCTGAAGAGATCTTGTAGTCATCCCATATCACAGTCTATTTTCAGGTTGGGGAAGCGGATATAGGAAGGAGAAATGCCTTTCCCAAGAGATACAGAACATTGCACTAGAGAAATCCTAGCATTGGAGCCAAACAAACCAGCTGCTTCTGGGGGGTGGGGTGGGGGTGGGTATGGCTATGGCTTTGTGCAAGTTACTTAATTTCTTTGAGTCTTTGTATATATCATCACCACATGTAGATGGTGATAATAATGGAATTTATCCCTTATAGGGTTAATAGAAGAATTAAATTTGATAACACAGGAGAACATCTTGTTATGCGGGCTGGCCAGAGTAGGGCTTACCTACAACCAAGTTGCTTCCTCAATCACAGGACGTGGCTCAGGGACTCCCTCCCTCCCTCCCCGTCTCCCCCACTGCCTCTCTAAATGGAGAGCTTCTGGATTGAGTTCACTGACAAATACTACCAAGCGTCTGCTATGTGTGAAGTCCTTTGACGGGAGAGCTGTGAGCTAATAACGAATGAATACAGGAAAATCTCAAATCCCACCAACCCCAGGCCTCAGCTTTCTTTCTAGAAACCCCTTCCCACTCTGTGCTTCTATTTCCCAAACATGCTGCTATCAGATGATCTTCGCCGGGGAAACTCCTAGGGGTAGCAGAGATTTCTCTCATTTCGATTCAACAACCCACATCCTTCTCCTGGGTCATTTTTAGAAATAGGGTGTTCCCAGTAGCTTGTAAAAGATTAAATTAAAAACTAGCAACCTAGTACGATATTAAACTAATAAATACTACACCTCGCAAAGAGAGCAATAATCTATTCCTCCTCCTAGCACAGCCATGAAGAGTGATTGGCAGTGGGCCCAGCACACAGCAGGTACTCCATAAGTGTTTACTGGACAATGTGGGCTCGGGTATGGTATTTAGAAAAAAAAAAGAAGAGCGCTAGTCTTTACTAAAATCCCTTGGAATCTGTTTCCAGATTAATATTCAAATAAGTGCTAGTGAGGTGCCCTTGCTATATTCTCCCCTTCTCCTCATGAACTTATGAAATAGGTGGTATCAACCCCACCTTATTGATGAGCAAATGGAACCTCTGAGAGAGAAGGATTGGCCCAGAGACCTACACATGGTTACGGAGCGGAACCTGGGATCTGAATGACGGACCTTCTAATCCCGCGTTCTCAGTGCCTCTTTTCTGGCCCTTCCTGGCAACTTCCAACCCTCTACCCACCCAAACCGAGGGGGGAGCACGTAGGAGCACCCCGAATGGTCTCGGCACAGAGAGACATCTTGTGATCAGGTGTGTGAGAGACAGATCAGTCTTTCCTGTCCAAGGAGATATCTGCCACATAAAGAACTGTAATACTTGAACAGGGTTTAGTGGTGTGCAAAGAGCTTTCTCCTTTCCTTTGATCCTCAAAACAGTCCCGTAAAGAAGGCAAGGCAGGCATTACCATTCCCGTTTCACAGATGAGGAAGCCGAGGCTCCGAGAGGAAAACCGACCGACCCCCTGAAGGTGGCAGACCCACCATCTCTTGGCCCAAGTCTTCTGAATCTAGAAGCCAGCGTTTTCTCCACAACACTGTGTTTGTGTAATGACAAGGTAGCACAAAGTGCGGCCCACGTACAAGACCTAAGAATAAAACATGCCCAGAAACTCCCATCTCCACTCCTGAAAAGCTGCACGAGTGCTGGGAAAGACACCGGGTCCAGTCTATGAGGCAGGACCTGCCAGGCACTTGCTTTACCCTGTGCCTCCCCCACCTGTCTCCTCTCCGCCCCCCTCCCCTTGGTGGCCCCTGTGCTCGCTCTGCCTGCTGTGTCTGGGCAGGAGTGCTGTCCACCGCATGCACCTTGGGCATGACAGTGACCACGGGACCCCACGCTGAGGGGATGGTGTCCTTCAATGCTCTTGTGACTAGACACAGTCCCTGCTCCCAGGCCTGGGGGTAAAGAGCATTGCAGGGTTGCTGACTCAGTGTAGCAAACATTTACTGGGCACCCATTACGTGCCAGGTGCTGTGGTAGGTGTCCGGCCACTGAGATGGGCAAGATTCGATTTATATAGTGGGACGTAGAGACATGTAAACACTTCTATTTCTAGTTAGAATGGAGCGGCTTTATAAGAAGCCCTGTGCTGACTGTTTTACATAAGACATCTCACTTACTCCTACTAACAGCCCCATGAGACAGTATTATTACTCCTACTTTTAGTTTTCTCAGCTGATGCTCAGAGCGCTTGAGGTTCAGAAAGCCGGTTACTGATCATGCCAAGTTAGAAATCAAAACAGCGCTGTCTGGCTTCTAACATCTGTAGCCAAGAGGCAGATACAACAGGGGAATCAGCATGGGGCTTGGAGTCAGGCTGATCTGAGTTTGAAATTTGCCTCTTCCACTTCCTAGGTGTGGCGTTGGGCGAGGGGCCGCTCTGAACCTCAGTTTCTTCACCTATAAAAAAAGAAAACAGCGTAGAATTTGGCAGGAAAGATAAATACATAAACCACCTGGCACAATTAATCATAGAAACAAATGCTAATAATCATAGGGGAGCCAGCAAAGTGTTGTAGGGGCTCAGAGCCCTGGAAGGGTAAGTAGGATTTTGACAAGAAGTCAGAGAGTGTTTCAGGCAGAAAGAAGGGCTGAGCAAAGGCTTCAAGCGCAAACCAGATTCTGCAGCTCCTCTGAAAACTTGCTTTAAAATTCATGCGCCACAGCAAACTTTCCTGATGAGTTCTGTTCCTTCTAGCGATTCCTGGCCCCCCACGGCCTTTTGGGATCCGCTGACGGCTCACTCCCTTAGGAAACCCCAGCAAAGCCTGGAATGAGTTTAGTGGTTCTCAGCCGAGGCTGGTTTGGGCCCCTAGGGCAGATCTGGCGTTGTCTGGCAGGGTGTTCCTGCATGTGCTTGGGGTTTAACGCACTGTAGTCCCTGTCCCGAAATTCTTTTTTTTTTTTTTTTTAATTTTTTTTTCCAATGTTTATTTATTTTTGGGACAGAGAGAGGCAGAGCATGAACGGGGGAGGGGCAGAGAGAGAGGGAGACACAGAATCGGAAACAGGCTCCAGGCTCTGAGCCATCAGCCCAGAGCCCGACGCGGGGCTCGAACTCACGGACCGCGAGATCGTGACCTGGCTGAAGTCGGACGCTTAACCGACTGCGCCACCCAGGCGCCCCAGCCGAAATTCTTAATAATTTTACCTTTGAGTTTCTATTTTGTAAGTGAAGACTGGTGGGATGACAGAGCTGACCCCAGGGGCTTGGAGCCTCAGCTCACCGGAATCATCTCCTGTCGCCTCCCTGACTTTCTGGTATGGAATTTCAGGTCCAGCTCCTGCACAACCTGGTGTCCCTAGCCCTGCCAGACCTGTCTCCCCACGCTCACCCGGCAGCCATTGCCTCCCTCTGTGCCTTTAGGGGACCTGACTGTGGGCACGGGGAGACTGGGATAGGCTGCTCTGGCCGTGTGGTATCTCAGGGTAGAGCATCCCTGACACAAGCTGGCAATGCCACGGAGCATGAGGCGGGCGGCTGTGTAAGGCCTTCACCAAACCACATCCTTGTAATACCTCTGGGGGTTGCCTGTCTGTGTCACAGGAGCAGTGGTGGAAAGGGTACATGCATGGCTTGATTTCCATGCCCACAGATGGGGCACCGTGACCTGGGCAGCTGACTGGTCAGGAGGGAAACTGGCAGCTGGTGACGGAGTGCACGTTTGCACACTGAGTCACAGAGCAGTCCCCAGACACCTATGGGGGCTTGCACTAACCCCAGTAGCGTGTCCCCATTCCCCAGGGAATGAGACATGAATAGCAAATAAAAACAGGGGGGAGGGAGGGAGGAGAGAAAAAGTGTGTGGGGAGGGGACGGAGGGAGGGAGGGCAGAGGGAGAGAGAGAGAGATCACTGAGGAGTTGAAAAATCTTTATATTTCAGGATCTTCAATAACACTCGTTTTCCCTGCTTTTTGAATAAAGGGTCCCATGTTTTCATGTTGCACTGGGTCCCACGACTTCTGTAGTCCAGAGACATTTTTTTTTAAATTTTTTTTTTCAACGTTTATTTATTTTTGGGACAGAGAGAGACAGAGCGTGAACGGGGGAGGGGCAGAGAGAGAGGGAGACACAGAATCGGAAACAGGCTCCAGGCTCTGAGCCATCAGCCCAGAGCCCGACGGGGGGCTCGAACTCACGGACCGCGAGATCGTGACCTGGCTGAAGTCGGACGCTTAACCGACTGCGCCACCCAGGCGCCCCATAGAGACATTTTTTGTTGTCCTAGCTAGGGGTTGCTATGGCACCTGGCAGGTAGAGGCCAGGGATGCTGCTTAAACACCCTGCAACACACAGGACAGCCCCCAAAACAAAGAATTATCTGGTCCAAATGTCAACAGTGCCGAGGTTGAGAACCCCTGGGGTTATCTGCTCCTCCTTTCTGCTTCCAGTATCTTCTGCACTTATCTCTCCCTCTGCTCTTTGCCCACATGGTTGAAATGACCTCACCAGCTGTCTAGCCTGGGGGCTCCTCAAAGGCAGGGTTGCAGTTTTATTCATCTTTGCGTTGCCAGATCCTAAGGCAGCACCAGCACATAGTAGGTTCTCAGCACTCACGGACTGGACTGACCAGCGGGGCCTATGAATTTACCTTCTCTTCCTTAAACCTGTCATTTTGTGGTTGTGGGAAACGTGAAACCACTCTGAGCTTTTCGGAGACACTACATGATTCTGTTTTATCTCCTCTAAGTGGATTGTAAATATCTAAAGCCACAGGAAAGAAACTTTCTAAATCTTCTGTGTTGGTCTGTGGTCCTGAGAACGAGCCCTGCCCTGCCGGCAGTCTGTAAGGTGCTTGCTGGCAAACCACTTTCTCTCTGTGCTGATGCCCTTTCTGCATGTCCAAGGCCCAGACAACATTCACTTATTCATTCAACAAACAGCCATCAAGCATTTACTCTACGTGAATTGCTGGGAGCTTGGAGACCTTAGAGGTAGAGCTCCTACCCTCAAGGAGTTCAGTCTGGCCAGTTCTAACTCAGCGAAATTAAGCATCACAGTTGCTGTGAAATTAGCCTTCAGAAGACTAATGATAAAACAGAGGAGAGAGAAGATCCATGACCCCATTTCTAAGGGAATGCCCTCAAGCCCTGTTTGGTCCCATTGGCGGCACTTTGTGTGCTCGCTGAGTGCCTATGTGTGGGGGGCACAGTTCTCATACCGGGGGGCAGCAGGGAGGAAAGCCGAGGAAGGCCTGGCCTCACGGAGCTTTCACTCCACAAGAGTGGGGGGACCCACCACAGAACCGGTGAGCAAGCGGAGCACAGCAGGTCGGAGGATGGCACGCTCTGGAGAGAGGTCAAAGGGCAGCCAAGTGAAGGAGCATATGGGAGACATGAGGTACTGAGGGGTCTTCCCAGGGAAGGCTTTCCAGTGACAGAACTGAAAATCAAGCTCAGTGTAGTTTCTCAGCCTGTAGTATCCCCTCAGCTTGGGGCCCTGGGAGCCCAGAAATCCCCTCTGAGTGTAGTCAAAGGCACTCACTGTTAATAGGAATGGTTGAATGGTTGAATGAGGTGTTAGTTTTTTTTTTTAAGTTTATGTTTTGTTTTGTTTTGTTTTTTTCTTTTCGAGAGAGAGCACAGGAAGGGCGGAGGGGGGGGGAGAGAGAGAGAGAGAGAGAGAGAGAGAGAGAGAGAGAGAGAATCCCAAGCAGGTTCCACACCGACAGTGTGGAGCTTGAACCCACAAACCATGAGATCATGCCCGGAGCCGAAATCGAGTTGGATGCTTACCTGACTGAGCCACCTAGGTGCCCCTGAACTATTAGTTTTTAAGGGGTTTTTCTTTAAAGCAGTAATCTGTAAATGGTTTTCCCAATTATTCCTCTCAGTTAAAATAAAAATGTTCAAGCACCTCAATCCCATTATCTGTATTAAGTAATCAATACACTTACTATGTGTGCAACTGGGCTAATACTTTGTGCTCATTATAAAGCAAGCAGGAATATTAAAAAAGGCCACAGAATTCACACAAACATGAAAATAAAACCTCATGTTTTCATCGTGTCCCTGCAATGTATCACCTTGTGAGCTCTGCTTTGGGACCCCTGTTCTAATGCACGAAAGTGCTACATTTTATTTTATTTTAGAAGTGAAAACCTTCCTACATGCCACCAGATACCTGCCTCTCAGGAATTTTTTAAGAGTTGGAAAAAAGGGGAAATTGATTGGAGGCATAGGTTGAGAGAAAGGATCAAAGGAAGAAAAGGAGGATAATGAGAAAAAGAGGTCAGATTAATACAATTTTAAAAGGAAAGGAAGAAAGGTAAAAGGGAGAGACGAAAGAAAGAAAGAAAGAAAGAAAGAAAGAAAGAAAGAAAAAGAAAGAGAAAGGGAGAGACAGAAAGAAAGGGAGAGAAAGAGGAAGAAAGAAAGAGAAAAAGGAAAAAGAAAAAGAAAAAAGAAAAGAAAAGAAAGGTAGGAAGGTGTTGGGGAGGCAGGCAGGCAAAGGGTAAAGGGAAAATGTCCCCAGGATGCCACTGGATAGAGGCAGTGAGGACGCTCTCGGGCTGGCCTTTGCCCAGACCTCACCGTGTTGTAAGAATGTCCCGTCACAGTTCGTAGGCTGGACCTTGGCCTCTCTCCACACATTCGGAATCACCAGCTAATGAAGTGGATATTGTTTTCTGGTCCTTCTCTCTTACCCTATAGCTAGCTCCCTTCCGTGGCCTTCACTTAGCAGCGGTGTCAGGAGTGATAGAGAGGCTGACCTTTTCCCATCACTGTCCCGCACACCTCATTAATTTCTCCTTGCAGCTGGAGATGCCCATTATGGCTTAGGCGAGCCGATGGGTTCTTCAGAGAGCAGAGGAATGCAGTTTCCCAGAAGCGCCTGACCCAGGGCTTCTCTCCTGCAGGACATGGGAGACAATCTTCTGGTTTATAGAGCTAACAGAAGAAAGTCATGTTTGAAGCCCTCAGAAAGGCCTGAGCACTTTCTTTTTAGAGCCTTGCTTTAAAGGCAAAGGAACGACACCAGTCACTTCAGTGTAGAACTAACCAAAGAATACAAAAATACTGCGCAAAATGGTACAAAATGGTACAAAATGGTACAAAATGAAAACTCAAGCAATGCTCATTGAATGCTTGTTTAGAATTTGATCTAGCCCGGGGCCAGGAGGCATACAATATTTGTTGAAAAAACGAATGGTGAATTTTCACAGTAATCCTGCGATGATGACACCAAGTGGTAGTGTCTTCATGTAACAGGAGACAAAGGCCCAAGAAGTTAAGTGCCCAAGGTCACCCAGCGATAAAGTCCTGTCCTCCATTGTCACTGGGGCACTGCTTCCATGCAGTCCTTTTGTTACCTTTGGGAAAATTTGTCACTTTCCTAGATGTTCTGGTGAAATCATTCCTTCAGTCCATGTATACTGTGCACCTGCAAGAAAACAGGCATGGTGTTGGGCATGGGGTAGACTGAAGTATGAAGCTCCAAGGTTGGCCCCTGCCCTCAGGCATCACACAGCCCAACAGGTGCTCCTGGAGCCCATGGTGACCTCAATGACCCCTTAAGCCCATCGTCTTCTTTCAGTATTGTCTTCCATGCCTCAGTATTAAATATTTTTTAATCTACGCGAGCATTCGCTTAAAAAAACTTTTATTTTTTAAATTATAAACCTAATAAATGTTACTATGTGATCCAACAAGTCTACTTCCGGGTACATACCCGAAAGAATTGAAATCATGGTCTCGAAGAGATAATTGTCCACCAATATTCATAGCAGCGTTATTCACAACAGCCAAAAGGTGGAAAGAGCCCAAGTGTCCATCAGTGGATGAATGGGTAAGCAAAACGTGGTGTGTACCTTGAATGGAGTGTTATTTGCCATTAAAAAGGAAGGAAATACAGACACATGCTACAACATGGATGAACCTTGGCTGAGTGAAATAAGTCAGTCACAAAAGACAAATACATATTACTCCACTTACATGATATACTGAATACAGTCAAATTCATAGGCACAGAAAGTAGAATGATGATTGCGTGGGGTGAAGGAGGAGGAAGGGTGAGGGGTTAGTGTTTAACGGGTGCAGAGTTTCAGTGTTGCAAGGTGAAAAATTTCTGGATATGGACACTATCATGGTTGCACAAGAGTGTGAATGTATTTAATAAGGCTGAACTGTACATTTACAAATGATCAAGGGGCACCTGGGTGGCTCAGTTGGTTAAGCATTCGACTCTTGATTTCAGCCCAGGTCATGATCTCATGACCTGAACGAGCCCCGAGTTAGGCTCTGTGCTGACAGCACGGAGCTTGCTTGGGATTCTCTATCTCCCTCTCTCTCTGCCCCTCCCTGGCTCTCTCTCAAAATAAATAAATAAACATTTAAAAAAATGATCAAGATATATACTTTTAAAAACCCAAACAGGATTTCTGATTCCTCCTTTTCCATTGTGTACTCACTCCTCAAGGGCAGCCAAGAGGAGCATGGCATGCAGGGACACATGACTAGGTATGAATTTCCATTCCATCCCTTATTGACTGCAACCATGGGCTAGTGACTTTACCTTCCTGAATCTCAGTTTCTTCATGTGAAAATGGGTACACCATCATTGTTGGGACTTAATAAAAAGAGGAGTGGCAGATGCCTGGCACATAGGAAACACACACTAAGGGCTGACTGTGGTTGTTCTTCTCTGGAAGGTCCCCCCGTGACTTGGGCTCTGCGAGCAGTCAGGGCTCAGGGAAGTCCACGGCAAGGGAGGGGAAGAAGGACCTTCTGGAAGGTGCTATACTCATACTTGCAATGTGTAGATCATCTTTCCACAGAGGGGCTATCTGAGAACAAGTGATTAAGAAGGTGTTATCCTTATCTTTCAAGCAATCAAAAGCAGCTGTTATATACAGATGTCCTTTTCAAAACAGCAGATCCCCAGAGTGAAAGCTCATAATGCAAACTTTTAGGAAGAGGTGGCCAAGCAGAATCCAGAGAATACTTAGGACCCAGGGCACATGGATAGGTAACCACAGAAAGATAGTAGTGGAATATATGAACCACTTAGCATCAAGAGACCTGAGTCCAACTTCCACCTTTTGGTTTTGTCTCACCTTGAGTCATGCATCCTATAAACTCTTTGAACCTCAGTTTTCTCACCTAGAAAGTTGGCATCATATTGCATGTCATATAAGATTACTACGAAGATAAGGTAAAGCTGTATGCAAACGTGCTTTGCAAACCATATAGTTCTAAGCAGGTGTAAATGATTATTACTGATTTTTTGTGTCAATGGATTTGTGTCAATGTCCTGCCACACAGGCAGATGTAGTACTGGAATCTGATTTTGTTTTTTAGGAATGGAAATAATTTGCTTTTTTTGTGTTCTTCGTAAAAAATTAAAGCAAAATGAGAAAGTGCCTGTTTCCTTAATCTCAAGTGCTGTTGATACTTTTAAATCCTTATTTATTTATATAAACATATCTCAATATGTTAACTGAAAAAAAGGTTTCAAACATTTTATAGTGTGATCCTCTTTATGGCTTATGAAGTACAACCAATCAAGTATCAGTGAGGAGGATGAACATACAAGACACTACATTAAGATCATATGATCTTTTATAATTCTGAAATTCTATTAGTTATTTCTAAAAAAAACCTTCCTGTATTTAAACTGGAATAGGGTGCCTGTTAGGAACTAGGTTCTACATGGGTAAAATGGATCTAATATAGTGTAAATTCATAGTTTTAGTGAACATTAAATTAGATAATGCACAGTGAGGGATGCCTGGATGGCTCAGTCGGTTGAGCATCCAACTTCTGCTCATGTCATGATCTTGTGGTTTGTGGGTTCGAGTCCCACGTCGGACTCTGTGCTGACAGCTCAGAGCCTGGAGCCTGCTTCTGATTCTGTGTCTCCTTCTCTCTCTGCTCCTCCCCTGCTCACACTCTGTCTTTCTCTCAAAAATAAATAAACATCAAAAAATAGATAATGCACAGTGATGTCATAGAGTGAGTCTTCAATAAATATCAGTTGTTATTATTGTCAGTAATGATACATTAAAGTTCTTTTGTTCCCTGCGTCTATCAGACCACTGGCTTATTGATTACCAGTGGGTCGTTGATCTGATTAACCCATGATTACCTAAGATAAATAATGTCGATGATTTTAAGAATTATGATTCTCAATTTACAAGGTTTGAAGGTAGAGCAGAAGTAAGGATGGTTGTATAAAGACTCTTTGAAGATTGGGAGTGGTGGATGGTGATTTCTAACCTGTGGTGGCCCACTGTAGCTTCTTTGGTCTAAACTTTAACCACTAGTCCTGAGATTTCATGTGACTTTCTCCCCATCCCCTTGTCCAAAGCTGCTTTAGTCCTCCTGCCAGATTTGCTAATATGTGAGGAAATAGTACCGTTTTTTTCTCCTCTGCCAATTTTTTTTTCTGACAGGAAACCTGTTATGTGAACCATCTCATAATTCCAAAGCAAAAAAGTTTGTCCATTGAATCTAATTCTAAAGTCTTTCCTTCCTCTGGGAGGAAGTCTAAACCTTTCCTACCGGTTTTTGAAGTTTAAAAGTTACTTTTTAAAACAGCATTTGCCTACCATAGGGAATTTTTTCTGTATCAGAGAAAAGCGGTTAAAATACACACACACACACACACACACACACACACAGGCACACACACAGTGCACACACACCTCTCTGGGTTTCCAATGAATGATATACAAAACAATTGGGACTTTAACCACAACAAAAATGTATCACTTTTTGGGTGGTCTTTGAGATTTACTTTCTAAAAACTGTTTAGAGGAGCCAGGTTTTGGTTTTGGTGTTTTTCCTCTGATCACTGCCGACTGACTAAGGACTTCAGGCTGTTTACCTGAGGGAGAGCTTTAGATATGGTTATTTGTGTGGCATTGTATCGAGGCCCTCAAATATTTGCCGGGAGGTTTGGTGGAAAAAGTCTAGACCAGTGCAAACACTGCAGGGCCCCAGAGAAATCCAAGAGGCTCAAAGGACCATTCAAGAACCCCCTCTCTGTACTGTTATACTGCCAAGAAGCCCTCAGAATCTTTGTCAGACTGGATGAGCCCACTGAAGAGTTAAAAGGGCCCAAGTCAAGGAAGAGATCCTTGATTTCATCATCACTGGTGGCACAGTGGAAAGAGGTACGGTGGAAAGCCATTGACCTACCCATCAGGAACGCTGACCACCAGCCCTAGCTCTGTTACTCACTTGCTGGATCACTTTGGCAAGTCACTAGCCCTCTCTGGGCTCTGGCTTATTAGTTTCATTTATTTATTTATTTATTTATTTATTTATTCATTCATTCATTCATTTTTAAACATTTATTTATTTATTTTTGAGAGAGAGAGAAAGAGAGAGATCATGAGTGGGGGAGGGACAGAGAGAGAGGGAGACAGAATCCCAAGCAGGCTCTGCACTGACCAGAGCCCAACTTGGGGCTCCGACTCATGAACCATGAGATCGTGACCTGAGCCGAAATCAAGCGTCAGACAGATGCTTAAATGACTGAGCCACCCAGGCACCTTGGTGTATTAGTTTTATTTTTTTTTAATTTTTTTTTTAACGTTTATTTATTTTTGGGACAGAGAGAGACAGAGCATGAATGGGGGAGGGGCAGAGAGAGAGGGAGACACAGAATCGGAAACAGGCTCCAGGCTCTGAGCCATCAGCCCAGAGCCTGACGCGGGGCTTGAACTCACGGACCGCGAGATCGTGACCTGGCTGAAGCCGGACGCTTAACCAACTGCGCCACCCAGGCGCCCCGGTGTATTAGTTTTAAAAGGAGTGAAATGATCTCTAAGGTCCTTTTCTTCAGTCCTATCTGTCCATTACGAACCTCTTAGGTGTAGTCACTGGACGGGGCTGGCAGTGGACTGAGCCCTCTGCTAGATATTTTAAAAACTTTGTCTCAGGAATCCTCGTGACAATCTTGTAAGGTAGGCAGCGTTATCCACATTTTACATACAAGGAAACCAAAGCTTTAAAAGATTACGAAACTTGCCCAACATCAGATTTCTTCTAGTAAGAGCCTCCAAATCCAGCTCTTGTCGGTTCCAGTCTCTCCTTTTACCTCCACCCCTGGGGGTAATGTTTTGCATTTTACAAAGCACATCTATATGTCCAGATTATGAAATGAGTAGATCAGAGCACAGAGTGCATACGTGGTGTGGCCCAGATCCCTTGGCTAGAGAGTGCCAAATGTGGGGCTCGAAACCAGATGTTCTGACTCAAAAAACCAGGGCTTTCCCCACCTCACAACATTGCTTGTGCAGCCTGCTGTGGCTGACTTGTTTTGTAAGATTTGGGGCCCCACCCTCCCAGGTGGGGCAAGCATGCCACATGTCTCTGATCTTATTGTGTATACACAACTTTGGTTTCCTTCCCCAACCGTGCTTTTCCTGCGGTCGCTCCCAATTCTCTGAATGACAATTCCATCTTTCCACTGCTTGTGCCTCAAACAGGAACTCATCCTTTTCTCTTCTGCCTGTATCTAATCCTGTGGCAAATCCTGCGGGATCTTCCTTCAGAATAAGCTCAGAATCTGACCGCTTCTTGGCACCTTGGCATGAGTCACCTTTCACCAGGCCATTGTCTAATCCGGTCCCTCTGCTGCTGTCCTTGCTCCCTACACTCTTTTCTCCACACAGCAGCCAGAGGGATTTTGTCAAATCAAAAGTCACGTCATGTTCTTTTCTCCTGAAAAAGACCCCAGTGGCAACCCTTCTCGCTCTGAGCAAAAGGACCTCACTCACGAGGTACTGGACTCCAGCCACAGAGCCTCCTCGCTGTTCCTGGAACACACCAGACATATTCCTGCCTCAGGGCCTCTGCAATCACTGTTTCCCTGCCCTGGGACACTTTCCCCAGATACCTGCACGGCTCACTCTTCACCTCCCTCAAGTCTCTACCGATTTGTCATCTTCTCTAGCGTCTAGAGCAATGCCTGGCACTTAGTAGGTGTTTTGTGAATGAATGAATGAAACATCTCTGTCCCCTGACAGGTATTTGAATTTCAGCCCTGTGGGTCTCATCTTTTTGTGATCTGCAGAACAGATAATTCCCCCCCCCCACAGTCACCTGAGGTCTGGTCCATTTATCACTGCCTCTTCACCTGAGCCCAGCTCCTACCTAAGAAACTCTCCAAGAGGCTTGTGCTTGCGCTGCAGTCATGGTGGCTTCTGACCTAACCCCACATTCTGTGAACTTAACAAGGAACATTTATTCCAGTGCCATCCTGGACTCTTCCAGAAGGCAGTGCCTTCATGTACAGCATTCTCATTTGGGGGAGTCACCCAGGCGCTGAAGGTCAACCATTCAGCTTATTGAATATTAATTATTCAGATGTGCCTGGTCACATGGGAAATTTCAGCCAGTAATGAAGCGGGGATGAATCCAGACAAGGGAGAAAACCCATAAAAGTGCCCCCCACACCCCGCAGGAAAAGTACCCTCTAAAGAGTCCTTGTGTTTCTGGGTTGAAGAGAAGGCAGGAGCAAAGAGGGAGAAGCAAGACTATCCCTTTTGTAATTTGCAAAGAAAGAAGTCATTTATCAATGCTTGAGATATTGAATGATATAATTGCCATTCAAAATTTCTTTAGGGGCAATGTTGGCTGATTAAAAACACAGCTTATGCTCCCATTTTGTGAATAAGGAAATAGCCACACAAGGAGGGTCATGGTTTTCCAAGAACAACAAGCCACCCAATCAGTCCTACCCCTCCTATCAAGGGAAAGTCATGTTTGCCTCCATCTACCTGACATGTCCCAGACTGTCTCTGGAGACATATGTCATCACGAAACTTTCCCGCCATTGAGAGGAAGAAGAAGTGAAACTCATCTACCACTCAAGCCCCCAACGCTGTTGAGTCAGGGGTGAGAACAGAGCAGGCAAATCTGGGAATAACCTTAGAAATGGCATCAGCGGCCCAGATAGAGTGATCCCCAGAGCTCATCTAGAGAGACCTCAGAGGTCATTTGCACACGGGGAAGCTGAGGTGCCAAGAGGAGAGCGACTCTGGGTCACATGGGGACTTGGTGACTGGAAAGGAGCCAGAGCTCTCCCACCTTGAGCCTCCACCTAAGGCTACGTTCAGGGTCCTCAAATGACCTTGTGACCTGCTGGTCACATAGTCTCATTTTCCAGTTGAGGAAACAGAGACCAGTAAGGCAGAAAGAGCAATGAGGCCGAGGAGGACTTAGGAGGCCAGAGAAGATATTTAAAATGGACTTTTGCCCCTTCAGATTCTCTTGGGTTGACTTAAGTAGGACTTTCAGTTCTTCCTTTCCTTCAGTGTCACAGTAACTTTTACATCAATTTCGTCTGGTCCCTGAGGAAATGGCCTTGTGAACTTGAAAAACAAATGCCTAAATGCACTGAACCAAGTTAGCTTCTTGTACTGTCCCTTCTGTTCCATGCCAGTGTTCCTGTCCAGAAGTGGGATCAATTAGGTGGGAGCAGTGGGAAGAGGTACATGGACTCCCTCAGAGCCATAGTGTGGCATGAGAAAAAAGGGACATCCAGGACATTCTCCTCAAAGAACACTCTCCCAGTTTTCTAGGCATACAGCAGGTGCTTAGCAAATGATCATTGGGGTTGCCTTGCTAGAAAACTTTCAGGTTACCGGTTTCACAGTTGACCAATGGGTGAGTTCACTGATCGATCACTCAACCACTCTATGTCCAGAGTCACATTCAGAATTGTGTAATAGTCAAGGGACATATGTGTTTTGAGTCTTACCCTCAGGGGTCGTTTACTCCCATTGGGAAGTCAGTTCTGTGACATGCGTTACGAGTTGAGCAAAATACAAGACCGTTCCCATGTGAGACCACATAACCTTGATAGGATGATGGAAGTGGACGTAACAGCAGCCTTTCCTCGTCATTATGTCAATATAATAGTAATAGTAATGATAGATAGCTGCCTTTCTTTGAACGCTTACTATAGTTACAACAAGACACGTGCTAAGCACTTTCTAGGTATCGTCTCACGTGTCTGCACAACACCCCCCCCACCCCCCGTTGGTACTAATATTGTTCCCTTCCCAAGGTCACAGTGCAATAGTGTGGTGGCAGAATTTGAACCCAGGTCCATCTTGCCCACACTCAGCCTTCTGCCCCACTCTAGGCCTCTGTGTGTAAGTGGTTTCCTTTCCCTTCACGATGCCTCCAAGACCTTTTAAACTCTCCTCATCCTCTGGCCACCATGTCTGGCCCAGACTCACATAATAGGGTCTAGATGAGCGAGAAAGAAAGGGGAACTGTTCATAACCTGTGGCCCGTTTGCTTCCACCCCAGCTGGGAGTGAGGGGGCACAAGCAAACCTTGTCACAACATTTCCAGTCAGGTGGAAGAAGCTGAGAACAACTCTTCATCCACTATTGCTCTGCTCCCACTTTGCCCAGGCCCTTGCTGCCCTCCTGTGTTTAACCTTGCTTCCCGAAGTCTGTCTTAAACGGGCAAAAATCACCTCTAAAGTTTGGGGAGCCAACTCTCCTTGATTTACCAGAAGTCTCCCGAGTTCTTCAGGGTACTCTTCAGTTCCTAACCCACTTATTTTGTCCTAAGGGGGTGGGCTCAGACACTGACGCTGCGGAAGCACGATCGCTGTGCCACCTTGTGGTGATTCCTGGGAACTGCAGCTGTCCTTTTCTGTTACCCAGGGCATGAGCCAGTAGCCACCCCCACTCCCCTTCGTATAGATGCAGAGTTTCAATTCCACCCCTCTCCCGCTCCTACACTCACCTAGACAGTCTTTCAGTTTGATGTGGAGGTAGATCAAGCTGACGAGCCCGTTTGACCTCCTCAAATTACTACGTTGGCTTCTGGGTGCATTGAAATTAAGATTACCCTTCTACTGCTGCTGCTGCTGCTGCTGAAGACTCGCTGTGTGCTTGGTCCATGGTTTATTGCTTAAACCGTCTCATTTAATTATCATAACAGCCCTTTACATAGGAAATATTGTTATCCATATTTACAGACTAAGCCTTGGCGAATCCCAGGAACTGTCACAATTCCCACTGCTAGGAAGAGGCAAGTCAGGATATGAATCCAGGTTGTCTGACCCTGGGGTCTATGCACTTAACCGCTATGCTAAATGATTTTCCGGTGTAAGGATGTGACATTGGCTTTGGAGTCAGGGAGAGCTGGGTTGCCAGGCAAGTTAGGCTTTTTTTTTTTTTTTTTACATTAAAAAAAAAATAATTTATTGTCAAGTTAGCTAACGTGCAGTGTATACAGTGTGCTCCTCGCTTTGGGAGTAGATGCCCATGATTCATCATTTACAACACTCAGTGCTCATCCCAAGTGCCCTCCTCAATGCCCATCACCCATTTCCCCCTCTTCCCCACCACACCCCCCCTCCCCATCAACCCTCAGTTTGTTCTCTGTATTTAAGAGTCTCTTATGGTTTCAGGCAGGTTAGTCTGTGAAATGAAGTTTCCATTTGCATGTGTAGGGTTCTTTTAGGGTTAAAGGAATATATAAAACATGTAACAGAGAGACTGCCATAATTCACCAGACTCCCCGGGAGCCTCATGGACCTTCCATCTTGTGACTCTCCTCCCATAGCCAACAACAGATGCCCTGCAAACATTTGTAGGATGACCCAGTCTCCTACTCATCATTTGTTTGTTCGCCCTCTTACCACACAATCGTTGAGCACCTACTGTATGCCAGGCACAGTGCTTGGACTCTTGGGGGTAAGAAGGTGAGGAAGAACCCTTGCAAAGTGTGCCCTAGGGGGGTTTTCTGTGTGCAGACTGCTGGGTATGTAAAGAGCAGTGTGGACAGGCGAGGCGTGTAGCATCGAGAGAGCTTGGAAAGAAAAGCAAAACAAGAACATCCACAACGAGGCACAACAAAGATTAATGTCTTAAGAGAGAGGAGAATGGATAGTCTAAAGGGAGAGAACGCCTGACTGCTGGGTCAGGCAAAGCTTGGTAGCATCAATGTGAAGGGAAAGGCAATGGTCAAAAGTAGCAGCCCGGAGGTGCATTGCAGGTGATTAGTGAGTGCCTTGTCACTGAGGGCACTGACCAATTTTCCCAGCAGTGTTACTGAAGAAGGGGGCATTCAAAGTTCCTCTAGAATTAATAAGGGACAGATTCTTAACCAAAGGGAAAATATTTCCACTATATGCCAGGCGCTGTGCTGGACTGCTATCTCCCTCACCTGTGAATGGGCCCCCATCTCACAGGTGAGAAAATTGAGGCTCACAGACGTTCCGTGACTTACTCGAGTTACTAAATATGGAAGTCAGGATGCAAACCTGGAGGCATTTTGTTCCAAAGGCAACACTTTCCATCACAGGGCACATTGTCTTTTTCTTTTACTAACAAGGCAGGAATCCCGGTGAACTTTTACTCAAATCTGACCACCCAGGGGAGGGGGCCTCTGTCTCATGCAGTGTTTCTCGTGATCTAGAGGAAAGGCGATGTCCTCAATATAAAAGGATGCAGTACTTGGTACCACACAAGGTCGCTGATAGGAATGGATCAAGCGCCTTGGGGCAGGGTGGCTTACGGAGAGGCTGCAGAGGCCAGGGCTTGGGGTCGGGTGGCCCTGGCCTTGAATCTCAGCTGGGCAAGTTTTTCCAAGTTCTTAAAGCCTCGGTTCCCTCCTCTGTGAAGAAGATAAACCAAAAGTATCCACCATAGGATTAAATCAGTTAAAACCAGAGGAGCCTCATCCACCGCATATCTATGGGAAACGCTCTGTGCATATTAGTTACCAAACATTCTTTGTTTGCCCAGGACACACTTGGTGCTCGAGATGCAGCTATGATGCTTCCTTTTTTCCAAGGCCTTCCCAAATCCTGGCCACCGTACCCCTAACCTGTAAGGCAAGTGGGTGTTTCATGAGCTTATGAATTTTTATAAGATTCTATTTTTGCGATTTCATGCAATGCTCCAGTGCCACTGGACACGTCAGCTCCTGACCTTTCGGTCAGCACAGCACTTCCCACAAACAGAGCCATAAAAGCCCGCTGGTTTTCTCCTTGGCATGTGAGTTTGTTTGGTGCTCTCCCTGCCTCCTTCACCATTTGAATATTGATGTCATATTCCCAAATCCTCTCACCTCTACTGAGAAAGACCTACTCGTGATTCCCTCCTGGGTACTTAGCAATCCCCAGGGGGGGAAGTTGGGGTTTCAACAAGGAGCAGGCATCATGAAACCGAGAGAGCTAGCAGGGTAGAGGAGTTACTCAAAGGTGGAAGAGAGAGCAAAACATCCGTGTGCGATTGTCAACCTCAAGTTGGTGGCTGAGTCAGGTTTTTTGTGGGTTGTTGTTGTTTTTGAGTCCTGCTGGTAAGACAGGGGTATAACATTTAAGGAAATATAAATAGGATAAAGCATCCACCCATATTTCCCCCTGAATGTTAGCCCAACTATTTTGGCTAAATACTTTCAGTATTTACACACATATTTTTATGAAAATTTTTAATCATTCTGTGGGGTTTAATTTGGAGTGCTTCTCTTTTTCCCTTAGTGTTATTCCAGGAAGGCCTTTTCTACATTGCTGTATGGTCTTCATGCTCATATGGAGGCTATCGCATCGTGGCTCATTCCTGAGACTCACTGCTCTAGGGTCTTGGTCCTAAGGAACCTTACGGTTGAGTGGAACAGTCACAAAGCCTTCAGGTCAAGCCTTGGTTCTGCCATTTACTAACCATGTGACCTTGATTCAGTTATTGCCTTGTGCTGTGAGCCTCTGCACATCTGTGGTAGAGTTACCGTGAGGTTTAGAAGCATGTCAAGTCCGGTCAGAGAATTTCTTCAACAAATGGCAGCTGTCAATAGAGATGTGCTGTCATTCACCTTATTGTTGGAAAGTTCTAACATGATGAGGGACATCTGGTGCAAATTGCCTTCTCCTCTTGACTTCTGTTTTAGGGAGAAGAGTCCTAGGAGGGGGATTAGTTGGCCCAAGGATATAAACGTTTTTGTGGCTGGGGCACCTGGGTGGCTCAGTTGGTTGGGCTTCCGACTTCGGCTCAGGTCATGATCTCACTGCTAGTGAGTTCAAGCCCCGTGTCAGGCTCTGTGCTGACAGCTCAGAGCCTAGAGCCTGCTTCAGATTCTGTCTCCCTCTCTCTCTGCCCCTCCCCTGCTTGTGCTCTGTCTCTCTCTCACAAATATGAAAAAAAAAAAAAAACTTCAACATTTTTGTGGCTCTTGATATGCAATGCCGACTTGCCTTCCAGAAAGCTGATACCAATTCACATAGCTGTTGGCAATGTAACCTGTATTTGAGCCAAAGCTAGCAGCAAAGGAAGGTGTGGGGACTAGTAATGTTAGTAACACAGTTCAGCAACAAGCAGGTTCTTTAAGGAACCAAAACACAACAGTTAGTGGGATTCTGATGACGGAGGGCAGGAATTTGCAAGATAGTATGGAGGCAGTGGGAGTTAGACTGGGCATAGTTACAGGGTAACTAAAGGCAGATAGTTACTTTCTGGGTGGACATAAAGCCTATGCTCCAGGAAAGCTCAAGGTATTTGATATTAAAATGTGACTCTTGGGGCGCCTGGGTGGCGCAGTCGGTTAAGTGTCCGACTTCAGCCAGGTCACGATCTCGCGGTCCGTGAGTTCGAGCCCCGCGTCAGGCTCTGGGCTGACAGCTCAGAGCCTGGAGCCTGTTTCCGATTCTGTGTCTCCCTCTCTCTCTGCCCCTCCCCCCGTTCATGCTCTGTCTCTCTCTGTCCCAAAAATAAATAAAAAAACGTTGAAAAAAAAATTTTTTTAAATGTGACTCTTCCCAAATTTATTTCTAGTTTAAAGTCTCAAATGAAAATTTCTGCTTGTGTTTATGGTTAACATCATTAGTTCTTATCTTGGGGAATTTATTAAACTGTTAAGAACAAGCTGCTCCATTCATCCCTTCTTGATTTTCATAGTACATCGAAGCTGTTGCTTAGCTGTTTTTTTTTTTTTAATTAAAAAACTTTTTAAATTTTATTTGTTTTTGAGAGAGAGACAGAGTACAAGCAGGGCAGGGGTAGAGAGGAAGGAGGAGACAGAGAATCCAAAGCAGGCTCCAGGCCCTGAGATGTCAGCAGAGAGTCTGACATGGGGCTTGAACTCACGAACTGTGAGATCATGACCTGAGCCAAAGTCGGACAACTGAGCCACGTAGGCACCCTGTTTTCCTGGTTTTTTTTTTTTTTAATGTTTATTTATTTTTGAGAGAGAGAGACAGAGCATGAGCGGGTGAGGAGCAGAGAGAAGGAGAGACACAGAATCTGAAGCAGGCTCCAGGCTCTGAGCTGTCAGCACAGAACTGGATGTGGGGCTCAAACTCACGAACCCTGAGCCGAAGTCAGACGTTTAACCGACTGAGCCACCCAGGCACCCCAACCGTTTTTCTGGTTTTTCTATTCCACTTAGGCAAACCATAAACCATAGTGCTCGAGTACTATTTTCCCATTTGGAGGATATGAAGTTCGGGGCTGTGATATTTTCATTCATACGTGGTGGTTTGTACCACGTGTCTCCAGTGGGTGGAGAACACAAGGACCCTGCTTGGGATTCTCTCTCTCCCTCTTTCTCTGCCCCTCCCCCGCTCATTCTCTCTCTCCACCCACCCCCTCCAAAGAAATAAACTTTAAAAAAAAAAGAAGAAAATGGGCAAATATTCCTTTCTGACAAAATAAAACAGGATAATACATGAAAGAGTTTGTGTTTCATTTATTTATTTTTATTTTTAAGTAGGCCCCATGTGGGGCTTGAACTCATGACCTTGAGATCAAGACTTGAGCTGAGATCAAGAGTCAGACACTTAACTGACTGAGCCACCCAGGTGCCCAGATGAAAGAGTTTTGAATGGAAGTCGGAGAGTGTGGATTCAAATCCCACTAGAATTCTGGCTGAGTGACCTTGGGCATAATTAACATTTCTAACTTTCGGTTTTTCCATGTGTAAAATGCACCTCTCAGGATTGTTGTGAGGTCTAATATGACAATGTCTGTAGAACTCTTCTGTAATAAGTGACCCATTAATGAGTCATAAAATTAATTAATCGTTTCATCAAGAGAAATTGTTGGTTTTTATAAAAGAATATGACTGAAAATGCCAGAGTGTATCTCAAAGTAATGTTGTTGTTTTGTGAAACATATATCCCAGGTTATGTTGTAAAATATATTCCTTAGTGCCCTAAGAGCCTAAGAGAGCTGGAGAGAGCTCGAGAGCCTGTTGCTTTAAGGTCAATAGTCATGGGGAGACCAGAATAGCAAAGTCTCCTTTCTCCTGTTCAGAGTGTGAAACTCAGCAGAATTGGTGTCTGGTGGGGACACCTGGGTGGCTCAGTCGGTTGAGCGTCCAACTTCGGCTCAGGTCACGATCTCACAGTCTGTGAGTTCGAGCCCCGCGTCGGGCTCTGTGCTGACAGCTCAAAGTCTGGAGCCTGCTTCGGATTCTGTGTCTCCCTCTCTCTCTGCACCTCCGCCACTGGCACTTTGTCTCTCTCTCTCTCTCTCTCTCTCTCAAAAATAAATAAACATTTGGGGCGCCTGGGTGGCGCAGTCGGTTAAGCGTCCGACTTCAGCCAGGTCACGATCTCACGGTCCGTGAGTTCGAGCCCCGCGTCAGGCTCTGGGCTGATGGCTCAGAGCCTGGAGCCTGTTTCCGATGCTGTGTCTCCCTCTCTCTCTGCCCCTCCCCCGTTCATGCTCTGTATCTCTCTGTCCCAAAAATAAATAAACGTTGAAAAAAAAAAATTTAAAAAAAAATAAATAAATAAACATTAAAAAAAAAAAAGAATTGGTGTCTGGTGGCTTGCAAGTCAGTTTCAGGGGGAAGTTGGAGAGGATGGATGATTCTGCTCCATGATATTATGGTTATGTCTGTATCACGCCCTGCCATTTGTTAATGTTTTAGTGCTTAGGATCCATCCTTCATGCCTTCTTTCCAAAACATTATTTATTAGACACCCAGTGTTACGGACTGAATCGTGTTCCCTCCAAATTCCCATGTTGAGGCCCCAACCCCCAACGTGACTGTATTTGGAGATAGGGCCTTTAAAGAGGCAATGAAGGTCAAATGAGGTCCTAAGAATGAGACCTTAATCCAATAGCAATGGTGTCCTTAAAAGAAGAGGAAGGGACACCTGGAATGAGCGCACAGAGAAAAGGCCATGTGAAGATGCAAAGAGAAAGCGGTTGTCTAAAGGCAGGGAGAGACCTCAGGAGAAACCAAACCTGCTGACACATTGATCTTGGACTTCCAGCCTCCAGAACTGTGAGAAAATAAGTTTTTGTCCCTTAAGCCACTCAGCCTGTGATATTTTGTTATAGAAGCCCTAGCAAACCAATACACCCACTACATGCCAGGTGTGGTCCCAGGTCCTGGGGGATCCAGAGATGACAAGATCAGGTCCCTGTCTTCCTGGACATAGATATCCAAATAACCATTTACAATGCAACATGTTAATTGCAAAGTAATGCTAAGTGTGGCTCAAGGTCCAAAGGCACTCAGAGGGAGCTGTCTCTATGTTTTCCCAAGGGAGTTAGGGACAACATCCCAGAGGAGGAAATTCTAAAGGCTTTAAGGATAAATTCCATTTCTCCTATTTTCTCATACCGTTAATGACAGGTCTTAGGTCAAAACACAAGTGCTTGATTTGGATACCTTCATTTGTATCTTCGACTCCTAACACCCTATAGCAAAGGGTCTCAGGTCAGAGGAATATCTGATACCTACACAGAAAGTGCAATGGTCTTAAAGGGACATGTGGAGGGGAACTTCCAGGATGCTCTAATGGGGACCTTCAGGGCTAACATAGCTTATTGGTCATGGGGAAGGTGCAGAAGTGAGAGAGACAGAGCTCACAGAGACACGAACCTGAGCCTCTGCACACGGGGGATTAATTCTTGCCCTGTCAACACACAGTCCTCTGTCAGCTGCCGGAGATTTTTCTTCATGAGGGATATGTTCCCCTTGGGAGTTTTTAGTTTTAGATGGCAGAGTCTGGGATCCCCTCCAAAATGCTACTCCAAATCTTCCTTCTCTACCTAAGGGGTCTGCAAGCTCCCTCTGTAAAGAGCAAGGTGGTCAATACTTTTGGCTTTGAGCACTATATAGTCTTTCCAACGACTGGCTCCTACCACTATAGTGCCAAAGCAACCATGGTTAATATGTAAGCAAATGTGACTCCATACCAATAAAATTTTATTTATGGACACTGAAATTTGAATTTCATATGATTTTTACACGTCAAGAAATATTATTTTTCTTTCTTTTTTCCCCCAACCATTCAAAAAATGTACAAACCACTCTCGACTTCAGGGATACCCAAAAGAGCAGGCTGTAGTCTCCCCACCCCGGACTTAACACGGTTTCATGCATTTTTCATGAATTTGGTACTTTGCTCCCTAGATGAATTCAGGGATGCCTAATAGCATCTGAGAATGTTAAGGATGGTTGAGATAGTTTTGAGCTTTCATAAATCGGTCTGAAGTTCTCTAGGACAATGTGCCAAAGGATTTTAATCAAAGAATGTATCCCTATATTTTAACAAATGTGTTTAGAATACACTATAGGTATTTGCACAGTGACTTGGGGCATCCATTCCTCTAGCTGGGCCTTGGTTTCCCTACCTGTAAACGAGGAGGTTGATTTTGGCAACTGCTCAGGTCCCTCTCTCTCTCTGAAGTTCCACGTGTCTCTGGAAGGTGCTCCCAGCCCCCCCCACCCCCCCCCATGCTAATGTTGATGGTTGCTGTGCTCTGCCTCTGAACATGCACTTGACTCCTGTGGACTTTGTGGCACTCTGCTCAGCTTAGCTGCTTTTCCCCTGTTAATCTTTAAGACTGAAAGCATTAAATATACAGAATTGGGGAGCTGGGCCCTTTGCATCTTTCTTGGCAACACAGTTGAGTGGTCCCTTCGAGGAGTTTCCTTCCTCATCTTTGCTGTCTTTCTTAGCCTATTCAAAGAGCCATTTGGGGAGCTCACTGCTGGGGTTGGAAGGCCCATCCCAGTGGGGAGCAGTGCAGACTCTGGGGACCCATGCAGCTCTGGGCTGGCTCAAGGAAGCCTATCTCAGTTTCTCTCGCAGGAAGTAACTACGGCTTGAGGGCCCCAGACACTGTTTAGAGGCCACATTCATTGCCAGTGAAAGAAAAACGCCCAGGGCAATGTAATTAAATGTAGATGAGATTATTCCTGGAACAAGGTTTTTCTTCTCCATCCCCCTTTAAGAAAAAACACCCAACAGGTTCTCGGAGTCCGAGTAGCATAGTGAGGGGGCTTTCACCTCTAGAGCCCCACCAGCTAGCGGTATGAAAACAGGCAGATGGTCAGCCCTTATGACAATGTCTCCCTCTTCCCAACACCATTCTGAGAATTCAGGCATCCATAGGCCGTACAGTTTCTAAAAAGCAGGTGGGCTCAGAGGAACCAGAGAGGCTGACGTCTGTGCCCTTAGGCTTTGACTAACTGAGCTGCCTTGGTTATGGCACCAATGCTGCAGGGGCATTTGGGGCAAGTGAGAGGATCGGGTCCCTGGGCCCGTGAGCGAGCATGACTGAAGGAGGCTGCCTTGTTAGGTTTGCTTGAAGACTCAGGACAAAATATCATGGAAAAGGGAAGTGACTGCCCTGGCCTGGAAGGGACTGTGTTAGAGCTCCCCTCTCTGCGGTTAACTGGGGGAAATTATTGGCTCTTCTTTTTCCCATGTACCTGGAATACTCTGGACACAGACCAGTCTTCACCAGAACCACACAAGTGTTTCTTACAGGCATTTTCCAGTAGCCTCTGAGCTCTGAACTTTGGGAGTCTGGCCCTTTCTTTCTTAATGCTTGTGGGTCTTTTCCAACTCCTCACCTCCAACCCCCAAGGCCTGTGTACATTAGCACAGTATTTGGCTTGTGTTAGACCCTTGCTAGTCAAAGTGTGCTCTCGACCGGCACCCTGGACACAACCACCAGCTGGGATCTTGTTAGAAATGCAGACCCTTAGGCCTCACCCCACGTCTCCTCAAACAGGATGTGCATTGTATTTAAAAAAAAAATTCTTTTTAACGTTTTGTTTTATTTTTTGAGGGACAGAGAGAGACAGAGCATGAGCAGCAGAGGGGCAGAGAGAGAGAGAGAGAGAGAGAGGGTGGGGGGGAGACGCAGAATCCAAAGCAGGCTCCAGGTGCTGAGGCTGTCAGCACAGAGCCTGACGTGGGGCTCGAACCCATGGACTGGGAGATCATGACCTGAGCCGAAGTCGAATGCTCAACCACCTGAGCCACCCAGGCGCCCCGGATGTGCATTTTGAAAATGCTCCCTGGTTGATTTGTGGCACGGTCAAGTCTGAGAAGCCCTGAATTGGAGAAGAGATGTTTGCTGAGAGTAGGACAGGGAATATCAAGAGACATGGGTCCTACCAATGCTGCTGTCACTTTCTTTGCCATCCTCTCAGGGAGCAATTCTTAGCAAGCAATTTAACAGCTTTGGGCCTCAACTGCCTGTAGACAGGATCAAATCATACAAAAATAATTTTTAAGCATAACTTTATAGGTACTATAAAAGATGGACCCTGCCCTCCAGGGGTTTCGGTTCCAGGACGGAGAGAAGGAAAATAGGCAAGTAATGGTGATACAGAGTGAAAAGTGGCAGGTGACCTAAGGGAAGTGCAAAGAAGAGGCCCTGGGGCTTCAGAGAAAGAGGAGGCTTCTGCTAGCCTGTTCTGAAATCCTGACCTTTTATGGCTCCAGGGGCAAATAAATTTCATGTGCAGGGGCCGGTTGAGATACCCCCACACTCTGCAAGCGACCGTAAAATAAGGTCCACAGAAGCTGCAGCACTGCCACTGTTCAGAAGGAAGGGACATCGTTTAGTAGGAATGTCAGAGAGTCTGAGTAGGTGAATACTTGAAAGGAAAATTAAAACATTAAAAAATGTTAACAAATTTTTTTTTTTAATTTTTTTTTTCAACGTTTATTTATTTTTGGGACAGAGAGAGAGACAGAGCATGAACGGGGGAGGGCCAGAGAGAGAGGGAGACACAGAATGGGAAACAGGCTCCAGGCTCTGAGCCATCAGCCCAGAGCCTGACGCGGGGCTCGAACTCACGGACCGCGAGATCGTGACCTGGCTGAAGTCGGACGCTTAACCGACTGCGCCACCCAGGCGCCCCAAAAAATGTTAACAAATTTTAAAAATCACAGAAAAGCTCTTATTTCCCATCCACGTGCAATACCACCCAGACTGTTAGGATGAGGAGGGCAGGGGACTCATCCTGTTCATCTCTGTGGCCCCAGGATGCGGCACGCTGCAGGGTCCTGAGCAAGAGCTCATTAACACTTGTAGCACTGAAGCAAACAGTGATGACTTTCATGGGCAAGGCAAACATACACTAGGGATGGAAGAGCATAGCCTTTCTCTAGGGCAGTTTCAAGGCAGTATGCACAAAATCCTATAATGTAGCAAATTATTATCCTGTCTGCATTCTAGACATGCAGTTTCTAGAAAGTATTTCCTTCAGCTGCTCAGGCATGAATGGGAATTTCCTGAGGACCATGTCTTAGTCTCCCTCCAATAAGACTTGGGCATTTCTGTATTTTTTTTTTTTAATCTCTACACCCAATGTGGGGCTCGAACTCATGACCCCAAGATCAAGAGTCAGATGTGCTACCAACTGAGCCAGTCAGGCACCCCAACACTTGGGCATTTCTTTCTTTCTTTTTTTTTTTTTAATGTTTATTTTTGAGAGAGAGAGAGAGAGAGAGACAGAGCGTGAGTGGGGGAGGGGCAGAGAGAGAGGGAGACACAGAATCCAAAGCAGGCTCCAGGCTCTGAGCCGTCAGCACAGAGCCCAATGCAGGGCTCAAACTCACGAGCTGTGAGATCATGACCTGAGCCGAAGTCGGAAGCTCAACCGACTGAGCCACCCAAACGCCCGAACACTTGGACATTTCTAAATGCCCGCAAATAACTTATCAGGGAGGTTTCTTGACATTTGACTGTTAGCCTTGTTGGGAATAAATTAAGATACACAGAACTTTTATTTGAAAAGCTCTTTAAAATAGTTCTTTAGGTCTTCTAATATTCCACAAATTGGGTCAAATAGAATTGCTTCCATCTTGAAGAAGAAAAAAGCTAGGCATATTTTTTGTCCATTGTCACCAAATGTAACTGGGAGCCAACCTTAGTTTATGTGCTAAAACATGTGTCCACTGGAGTCAGGGGACCCTTTGTCTATTTCCACAGAAAGAGAGATATGAAAAGATGAACAATGTACTTGGATTTCTGTTTCTGATATTAAGCTTCTCCTCTGAGTACACTTAAAATTATAGACTTTAGACCTGAAGGAACCTTGGGTGTCATTCATTCATTCATTCACTCACCATAAAGAAATTTCTGGAGACTTCTGCTTAATGCAACAGACTGACTGACATGGGTTTGTTTCTCTAAAAATTCATAGACAATCTGGATTAAGTAGAACAGAAAATTTTTTTTCCCAAATACATTGTTGAGTTTGTAAGAAAGAAATAAAGAGAAGGATTCAAAGCTAGAGTGGTAAGTGAGTGCTTGAGACCCTGATGGCTGACGGGGGTCCCACATTGAGAGATAGGCTCTCAGTGCTGGAAGCTATGATTCAATACTAAATGAAGGCACAGAAGAGAAACTCTGAGGACAGGGAGAGGTGAGGAAGTGGAGTGGATTCTAAGGATTCCCTTGTTCACAAATGGGAACTGGAAAACTGCTCCCCACCTAAGGAATTTACAAGGAGCCTTAACACCCACCTGGGACTGTAGATGGGACTGTAGATGCCCCGTGAGAAATTGTAAGCCAAAGCCTGTGTCATATGTCAGTGTGGAGTCTGAATTTATAATATCCAGGTGAGGAAGTGTAAGAACCAGTTTACAGTAGTCAAATCACCAGGAACCTAGAAGAGGCATCTATGAAAATGCACAAGGGGTGCCTGGATGGCTCAGTCGGTTAAGGATCTATCTCTTGATTTTGGCTCAGGTCATGATCTCACAGTTGTGAGATAGAGCCTGAGTTGGGCTCTACTCTGGGCATGGAGACGGCTTAAGATTCTCTCTCCCCCTCTCCCTGTCCCTCTCTCCCACGTCCCTCTCTCCCACTCTTTCTCTCTCTCTCTCTCTCTCTCGAAAGGAAGGAAGAAAGAAAGAAAGAAAGAAAGAAACTGCACAAAACATATTCCCTTTTGAAGATGAGCCCAGGACGAAAGTCACAAACTATGCTAGGAAATGAAGGAGAGTTAACAGAAACAATAAGTAAGAGCATCAGTACCCACAAAATTGCAGATAATAGGACATTCTGAAAGAGATTATAAAATATGTGTGTTGAAAATACTTATAGAAGTAAAAGGTCAAGAATGGGATACTGAAAATGAATAAGTTGACCTGAAAAAGTAGAATTTTCAAAAATGAAAAATACAATGAAACCTAAAACTTAAGGGGTTGGCTAGTTATAGAATAACTACAAATAAAGAGAGAATTAGTGATGTGAAGTATGGATCTAAAGAAGTCATCCAAAATGAAACATGGATAAGTAAAGACACACACATCATGGAAGGAGGTTAGGAGACATGAAATAAAGAATGGAAAGATCTGATATGCTTTTTAAAAAATGTTTATTTATTTTTGAGAGAGAGAGACAGAGTGCAAGTGGGGGGTGGGCAGAGGGAGAAGGAGACAGAAAATCTGAAGCAGGCTTCGGGCTGTCAGCACAGAGCCCCATGTCGGGCTCAAACTCCCAAACCATGAGATCATGACCAGAGCCAATGTTGCATGCTTAACCGACTGAGCCACCCAGGAGCCCCCTGATATACTTTTAATAGGGATTCTAGAAGAGTCTATAGAAAATATAGAAATAGCAGTATTTAAAGAAATCCTGGCTTCCAAAATTGAAAAGAGATATGAAACCTCAGGTTAAAGAAGTATACTGAGTTCCATGCAAGATAAACCAAACAGCTGTACCCTCAGACATATTAGCATACTGGAATTGCAGAAATAAGATGGACCAAAGTAAAACAAAACATACACACAAAAAAATAAAAATGTTAGCAGCTACCAGAGATAAATACCAATACATTTCCTATACAGGAATAATAAAATGAAACAAGACCTTTCATCTTCAACCAAAGGTGCCAGAACACAGTGGAAATAATCTTCAAAGTACACAGCAAGAATAACCATCAGTTTAGAAATGACCCAGCGAAAGTACTATTCAGGAGGGATAGCAAAATAATGGTATTTTCAGGCAAAGACAGAGTTTACTTGTCACAGACCTTCACTGAGAGGGCTACTAATGGATGCACTTCAAGAAGAGAATTGAGGGGACACCTGGGTGGCTCAGCCAATTAACTGAGCATCTAACTTCGGCTCAGGTCATGATCTCACAGTTCTTGAGTTCGAGTCCCACGTTGGGCTCTCCATTCTTAGCGCAGATCCTCTCCCTCCCTCTCTCTCTCTGCCCCTCCCCTGCTCGCGTTTTCTCTCTCTCTCTCTTAAATATAAAAATAAACATTTAAAAATATTTAAAAAAAGGGGCGCCTGGGTGGCTCAGTCGGTTGGGCGTATGACTTCGGCTCAGGTCATGGTCTCGCGGTCTGTGAGTTCGAGCCCCGCATCGGGCTCTGTGCTGACAGCTCGGAGCCTGGAGCCTGTTTCAGATTCTGTGTCTCCCTCTCTCTCTGACTTTCCCCCATTCATGCTCTCTCTCTCTGTCTCAAAAATGAATTAATGTTAAAAAAAATTGTTTTTAATAAAAATATTAAAAAAAAAAGGGAATTGAGCCCAGACAGAGTGGTATTGCAAGAAGCAAGGTAAGTTAAATTACATTAATTTAAAAAAAAATATGTATGTATGTGTATATACATATGTATGTGTGTGTATATATATATATATATATATAATCATACTGGGATCTCAATAACCACTGGCTATAAAATTTTTTTAATTTTTAAAAATTTATTTATTTATTTATTTATTTTCGGGGAGGGGGGTAGGGAGGAGCAGAGAGAGAGAGGGACAGAGAGAGAATCCCAAGCAAGCTCTGCACTATCAGCACAGAGTCTGATGCGGGGCTTGAACTCATAAACCATGAGATCATGACCTGAGCCAGAACCAAGAGTCAGACACTTAACCAACTGAGCCACTCGGGCGTCCTTAAAAAAATTTTTTTAAGTAATTTTGATGGGTCTACAAATAAAATGAAACCAAATCACTAAGAAACAATAGGGATGGGGAAGGACAAGTTAAAGTGTTCTAAGGTTTTTATATGTTGGGGAAAGAGATCAGAGGTATTAGTAACTTTATAGTTATTAAGACAAGAGTTTATGTTACAATGTTAAGGGTTCCCACTAAGAGCAGGGAAATAAAATGTGAAACCTCTAAAAAGAAAAAGAAAAAGAAAGAAAATACAATCAATTGGGTAGAATGCAAAAAAAGTTGGGGGGGGAACGGTAGACAGAGAAGAAAAAAAGTAAAGTAAAAAGAAAACACAAAGCAAAATGTTAGAAATAAGTTCATAAATATCCATAATCACAATGACTATAATTGGATGAAAATCGAAATTTCTGAACACACACACTTGATGCCAGGCATTGTGCTATGGGTGGGGGATACAAAAATAGATCAACTACAGTTTCTGTCTTCAAGAACTTCACAGTCTCCTTGGGGGAGGGGGGTGAGGAAAAACAAAGCCATAATCATAGGTCAAGTGTCATGACAGAGTGAACCAAAGAGAGGGGCACCTGACCCAGCCTGTGGGAGGAGGGTTGAGGAAGGCTTCCTGAAGATGGTGATCCTTCCGCTGCATCTTGAAGGATAAGTAAGAAGGCAAAGGGGACAGGAAGGGTGTACCAGGCAAAGGTAACAACGTGCGAAAAGGCACAGAAGTGGGGGAGAACGTGGCACTTTCTGATCCAACCTTCTTCTGTTGTGGTGGACCTGAAACCCAGGAAGGGTAGGGAGACTGTCTCAAGGTCACTCAGCTGATTAGTAACCAACCCAGGGTTTGTACCCAAGACCCCCATCTCCTTTGCCACCCCCCTTTCTACTATACCACAGCGTGTTAAGTCTATAGCAGGAGGCTTGGTGACTACGTGCTGTTGAGACCCCAGCCAACTTTGAAAAAGCTGCTTATGGGTGTGGGGACTGGATCTGTCTCTGGCCTATCCTGGGCTGGAGCAGAGCCAGGAACTTGGTAGTTTCCAGGCTGAGCAGCCCAGTTTACCCCAAGGAAGCCACGGCACCGATGCGCAGTTTAATCATTAACTCCAGGTTCACAGGACTGGAGCTGGAATGCAGAGGACCTGGGTGGGGGCAGCCCGGGTCTCCAGGGAGCCATGAGCGGTTCTTGAGATCGTTAAGAGACCAAAGTTTAGAATGGAGTCTTCTGATTCTGAATGGACCCACACTCTGGGCTCAGGAATAAGGACTCGTAGTGTTTCTCTCAATTTTGTGGGAGGTTAGCCATCATCTTGTTGGCTCGATTTCAGGATTCTTTAGTGTTCATAGGGTACTGTAATTCTCTCTGCCACAGCCCTTGCCCAGCATGGAAATTCTTTACTCATCCATCTATCCCGCTAAACAGTGACCTCTGGGGGGGCAGGACTCAGGCTTTCATCTGTGACCTCAGTGCCTGGCACAGCCTGGCACATAGCAGGTGCTCGTTAAATGTTTGCTGACTGGTTACATAAATGGGACTCTAACTGTGTACAGGTGTTCCAAAGCACATGTCTTTTTTGTCTGTGTGTTCGTTTAATTCAAAGAAATGGAGGGGCGCCTGGGTGGCTCAGTCGGTTAAAGTATCCGACTTCAGCTCAAGTCATGATCTCACAGCTCATGGGTTCGAGTCCCACATCGGGCTCTGAGGTGACAGCTCAGAGCCTGGAGCCTGCTTTGGCTTCTGTGCCTCCCTCTCTCTGCCCCTCTTCCGCTCGTGCTCTCTCTCTCTCAAAAATAAATAAACATTTAAAAAAATTTTTTAAAGGAAATGGAGGGTGATTTTGCATTAAAAGTTCAACAGAAGTTCACAAGCATCCTTTGAGATACTCTGTAGTATCTGAAAATATCACAGAACCAAGATGAGGTCCACTGGTCGGAAAGAGATGGAATGTTCTTAAGGGGTTTAGTCTTCTCTCCTTTAGCCTTTAGTGTTTGGATGACTGCAGAGCATATTTATGGTTGATTTGGCATTCTTGGGAGAGAGGTGTTGTTCAAGCATGAGGTGAGATTTTATTGAGGAAACAAAAGCCCCATGGAGGTCAAATTCCACCAGCATGAAAAAGGCGACTGCTCCTTATAATTTCTGGAAGCTGCGGCCAGCAGTTGGAAAGACGGCGTTAGCAATAGCATCACTAAGCCCTGAGAATGCAGCTGGAAAGGGACTTCGGGATTCTACAGGATGAAAGCTTCCACTGGAAGGTGAGGGCACAATGTCTGCTTCTTTGCAGTGAACCTGATTTTCCTGATCTGTACGGGCAGCCTTCCCTTCCTCAAGGGCACTTGGCAGGCTGCAAAGGAAGGATGGCATAAAGTCTTTTGTGCCTAGAAGATGCTCAGTCACGGCACCAATATCTTCTCGTTCTCCTGAAAGTGGAAATCCTAAACCTACAGAGAATCAGGGATGTGGAAATAAATTCTGCTCTTAGAGGCCACGTGACTGGTGCCCAGCCACTCAGCTGCCCAGTCTGGAAGGGGAAGAGTCACTCTGCTGCTACCGGCTTAAAGTGTAAACATGTGCCCACAGTGTTTCTACTGACAGCACCCGAGGTGCTGGGAGAACAGCCTTCGCTTGCAGGAACAGTGGCTCTCCTGGAAAAGCCAGCTTGCTTGGCTGGAGTTGAGCCAGGCAAATTCGCCCTGGCAAATTCTCTATCACTCCAAGGTCCAGGAGACTGGGAAAACTGGCCAGCGTCAGGGGGCCTCCCTCTGTACCAGCCTCCGGGTTCTTGCTCAAGGTGCTGGTTGGTGGCCTAGAATACAACCGGTTTGAATTCACCTCTTTCCACTGCCTGTAAGTTCTCGGAGTTGCGTAAATTTGAAATTCTAGCACCCTGTGATTGTTAGGGCGGGAGATACGGTGATTTAGGAAAGACCCCAGGCTTGGATTCCTCCAGCTTCTCACCTGCCCTTGGTCCCAGTACCAATCTGGCGCAAATCACCTTTGCAGGGAACTGGGAGACACCGCGGCCGCTCTGGTCACCTGATTTCTTTCCCTTTCACCTTTGCAGTTCTCTGACCCTGCCCCCAAAGAACCGAAATGAAATGAGAAGTAAATTGCCAAGGGAGATCCTCTCCTGGGGCAAATTTCCTGTCTTTGCTTATGGGCATGGAGACCCTGAGTGGGGAGGCTAGTTGCAGAGAGCGCTCTCCCAGAACCAGCCCTGGGGGGACAGGTGCAGGCAGCGTCTACTCTTTCCTGGGGTGGGGGTAGGGATTTAACAAGAGAAGGAGGAAGAAGAGAGACTGTATAGGAGACCCCAAGGGCTGTCCCTATTTCTCCACCCTGCCCCACCCCGAAACTGTCAGTCTCCACCAAGCCTCAGAGAGAGAGAGAGAGAGAGAGAGAGAGAGAGAGAAGTGGGGGTGGGGAGAAAGAGACGGAGGGGGGAAATCAAAGAAAATTGCAAAAGTCAATGGCCCGGAACTAGAGGCAGCCTCAGCAACTGCAGTGTGACTTTGATTCCCCTATCATAACCCTGAATTAAAAATTCAGGCAATTATCTGCATGGCTTCCTTCTGATTAGAACGAGCCGGAGCCTCATTAATGCATCAGCACAGAGGAAAGCCATTAGGGTCTGTGAAATGGAATGTTTCTCTGAGAACAGGTTCCGCTTGATGTAGAATACCCAGCAAAAAGAAATTTCACACATTTTTGAGCCCAGAGTCACAGGACGGCACCCTGCTTCAGGGCTGCAGACCCCACCAGGACTGTCCCTTTTCAGCAGGCTCTGGGTGAAAGCCACCTTTGTTTCCCAGCCCCTCTCTGGCACCTCCATCCACTGGAGTCATGTGGAGGGAGGAAGAGGGGGGTGAGGGGCCAGAAGGGACCTCCTGGCTGCTCCCTTTGCTAAGACACCAAGTCGGCCTGGATGCGGGGTCTCAAAGTCCTTGAGAAATGAGGAGCACCCAAACTTCTTGGGAGTTCACTGCTCTGCTTTGCTACCGGAAGCAAGCTGGTCAACGACACTGAAGGTCCAAGACTCCAGAAAAGAGCAAAGTATCTGCATGTTCCCTTCCCTGACTCATGTGGTGACTTGGGTATCCCAAGGCCATCCAAGCAGGATGTGGTGACGCTGAGACAGCCCTGGGGGCTCGTTGCTTAGGAGAGGGTGAGGGGTTGGAGGTAAGGAGGGCACCCTTTGTTCATTCCTTATTCTGTAAGCTCAGTGCTCTTAGAAACGCACATCTGCCAGTCCCTAAACGGGCAAACATCCCTATCAACGGCTGGCATTCAGAAGCCCCTCTGTTTGGGATTTCCGGGGCGCAGCTCTCTTCCTCCAGTGACTGTATATCACTTCCAGGGGAAGCCAGGCGCGGTTTCCCTTGAAGCCCCGATAAGGCCAGTTCTTGGGAAGACTGGGCTTGCTCCAGACGTTATTGTCTAGATTTTCTTCAAGCCAGTGGGTGGGACTTGGGCTCCCTCATTTCGGACAGCCCAGCCTTCTTCTAACACATGGATTCTCGGGACACCAAACACTGATCCTGGGGATAAGTGAGGTCTCCAGGAGGAAAGCTAGTCTTACACGGTGAGAACTGATACAGATGAAAAAGGTTTTGTAAAAAGAGAACTGGTTACAGTCAAATAGGATGCCAACCAGGAAAACGTTACCCTTCAGACTGTCTGGCTTAGCCCCGTTCTTCTGCTGGCACACCTGCTAACTACTCGGTGTGAGGAATCAGGGCCAAGTGTCTGTGCAAAGCTGTAAACACAGTGAGCCGGAGTCAATGTGTAACTAATCTTGTTTGTAGCAGCTGCGCCCCCTACTGTATACCAGCCAAAGTAGGCGACCCTGGGGTAATTCAGGTTTTCAAGATGTTTTCAGTCACATCCCACGTTAGAAGGGTACATTCCTGGTCACCGGGGAGTTTTTATGAAGCGTGTTTTCAATACTGCAGACAGTTTTATGGGCGAAGGTTCTTAGAGTTTACCTCCCCTCCCCCCCCAACACAAACAAGATGCTCGGTGATTCAATTATGTTCTTTGTGGACTCTGAGTGTCCGGTCTTTCCAACACTTTGCTCTCACTGGGCCAACACTCAGCAAAGTCAAAGGCGGTGACTGCAGATGACCCCTGTGTGAAGGGCTGACCTAAAGGCACCCGAAGTCTTGGGTGGGGGGAGGTTATCTCTCTAGGCTCACCAGCTGGTATGAGAGTGAGGGGGGTCTGGCCAAAGGTCAGGAATGTGGGCCTTCTAGAGAGCAAAGCTACTCCACCAGCCCCACAGCACAGGCCTTCCTTCTGCCATGGGAAGTGATCAAATCTCAGCCCTGAGTGTCTTACGACCTTCCATGGTATTTCTCAATATTTTAAACATAGACTCTTGCCAGTCAGATCATTCCTTCCTTCCCAAGACCATTTGGTTCCCACCTTTGTGACTTGTCACTCCTTATTCATGCAACAAATATTTTCTGAGCAGCTGTCATGTGCTAGATATTGTTCTAGGAACAGGAACGCTGAACACAAGACAGAGGAAGTCTCTGTTCTCGTGGAGCATACATTCCAGTTGGGAATGCAGACAATTACAGAAAGACGGACGAGTGAGTCAGCGGTGTGAGTGCCGTGGACAAACAAAGCTGGGTCGGGGAGAGAAACTGAGGGAGTTCTACTTTATACAGGTGGTGTCTCAGAAAAGCCCATTGGAAAACCTTTGTGCTACACTCTGGCAATCTGTCTTATTTCTCTCTTTCTTTAAATTTTTTTTTAATGTGTATTTATTTTTGAGAGAGAGAGAGACCGAGTGTAAGTGGGGGAGGGGCAGAGAGAGAGGGAGCCACAGAATCCGAAGCAGGCTCCAGGCTCTGAGCCGTCAGCACAGAGCTGGACACAGGGCTCGAACACACGAACCGTGAGAACACGACCTGAGCTGAAGTTCGACGCTTAGCCAACTCAGCCCACCCAGGCGCCCCCTTATTTCTCTCCTTTAAAACTAGGACTGCCTCTTCCGGAAAACATCCTACTAACTTTCCCCCCTGCACTGATGTTTCCTTCGGCTCATTTCTGTTCCATCTTGTTCATTCTTGGAAAGACGTACACTTGTATCTTGGATGATAGCCTCCTGGAATAAGGGTCCTGTCTTCTGTTTCTTTGGTTTGCTATCAGAACAGGAGTTGGGGAAGGCAGGGAGGGAACAAGTGTTTCTATGATGTGCTAGAGACATTACCACATCGGTTCATCTCCTCCATGCACATCTCCTGCAGATTCTGTATTATAGTCCCCATTGGAAAACAAGGACAGCGAGGCTTCATTTATCCAAGGGCATACAACTTCCAAATGGTGTGCCTGGCATTTGAACCCTGACCTGGCCATGCAAAAGAAGTGATTAAACTCCTCCTGTCTGCTGGATTAGAAATCCCTCCTTTGTGGGGTGCCTGGGTGGCTCAGCCGGTTAAGCATCCGACTTCAGCTCAGGTCACGATCTCGCGGTCCATGAGTTCGAGCCCCACATCGGGCTCTGGGCTGATGGCTTGGAGCCCGGAGCCTGCTTCCGATTCTGTGTCTCCCTCTCTTTCTGCCCCTCCCCTGTTCATGCTCTGTCTCTCTCTGTCTCAAAAATAAATAAACGTTAAAAAAAAAAAAAAGAAATCCCTCCTTTGCTACTAACCAGGCAGCCACAGGCATGCCACTTCTCCTTCCTGGGGCTCATAACCCCTTCTCTGTAAACTGAGGTTAGATCACAGGATCTCCCAGATCTGTTCCAGCTCTGACATTCTAAGAAATACAATCTCCTACAAGGAATGGGGCAGGGTGGAGGGCAAGGGGAAGTCAAGTGATTTCCCCACCTCCAATCTGATCTTTTAAGAGAGAACAAAATGCCACATTTTGTTCATTCAGTTAAAATTCAACATGTACTGAATATGTGTCAGAGCCCGGCATGTGCTAAGGATATGGCCACAAACATTTATTTATTTGTTTGTTTGTTTATTTATTTAAATGTTTATTCCTTTTTGAGAGACAGACCATGAGCAGGGGAGGGACAGAGCGAGAGGGAGATGCAGAATCTGAACAGGTCCTGAGCTGTCAGCACAGAGCCTGACTCGGGACTCGAACTCACAGACCGTGAGATCATGACCTGAGCCGAAATCGGTCGTCCAACAAACTGAGCCACCCAGGCGCCCTGCAGACACAAACTTTTAAAGCATGTCTTCATCCTGGAATGCGTATAAAGGGAATGACAAACATGACAAGAAATTACTACAATAATTATAATGGCCAACATTTTATATTTGCTCTTTTCCAGTAATTGCTCTGAGCACTTGGAAACCTTTTAACTCATTTCACTCTTCCCAAGCAACCAGGAAATGGATACCATTTTTATCCCTACTTTACAAGTGAGTAAACTGAGGCACAAAGAGGTGTGTATGTCAGAGCTCTTGCGAACAATAATGCACGCAAACTATTTATTTACAGGGTCTGACATGCAGAAATTATGCTAGGCAGATGTTGTGCAACATTAACCGGTGCTTTCGTGCCCCTGATATTTCTGCAATTCCTTGCTTGACCCCTCTGCCATTGGGAATCAGTCACACACAGCCAGTTGGAGGGATGAGACTTTCTGCAGAGAGCAGAGAAGGCTTTAGGGTTTTAAAACTCCTAATCTGTGGCTGTGATGTAACTCAGGACATAGAACAGATTGGATGAGTTAGAGCCAGTTTTCTGGCCCACAGAAAAGGGGAAAGCGAGGAGGTGGAAAGAAGCATGCTAGACCCCCTGAGAAATGGAGAACTAGACCCTGTTCCCTATTCAAGCTAGATGTCCAGCAAGGTGTAGAGTCAGACGGCAGAGCAGGAAGGGCTGGTGTACATGCTGGGGTGCCTGACACGGACCCGCCAAATTGTTCCTTGGGCACTGACGTGGTGTGGGGGCAAAGTGCTCTGGGTTTGAGAGGTTGAAAGCAGAAGAGATCTGAGCCCTGCAAAGTCCCACTCTGGCCAGCACAGTGCACACAGCACAGTGAATGTCCGTCTCCCTAGCAGGAATGTGGATGTAAAAAGAGGGCCACTGGGTCTGAAGAGTCTTCTAGAATAGGAGCAAAATAAAATGCTGCCTGAAGGACCGGCATGGGAAGTGGATGTCTTATGGCTGCCACAAAGAGGCAGGAAGGCATAGCGGCCAGAACAGGCCTACTTGAGGGCAAGGGTCTCTGTCCGCTTAGTCCACTGCTCCATCCTGTGGGTCTGGTTTGGGTAATAGGTGATCGATCAAAACTTGTTGAATGAATGACTTTAGGCACGCTGCCTCCAGAACCAGGCCATTGTGTTTCAAACCTCATCTCTGCCTCTCACTGCCTGGGTAAGTCTCTTCCCTTCTCTGTGCCTCATGTGCAAAATGGGGATAAAAATCGCACAGATCAGGGGCACCTAGGTAGCTCATTCGGTTGAGCATCTCTTGATTTCAGCTCAGGTCATGCTCTCGTGGGTTAATTACATCGAGCCCCAAGTCGGGCTCAGTGCTGATGTGGAGACTGCTTGGGATTCTCTCTCTGCCCCTTCCCTCCTGTCAAAATGAATAAATAAATATTAAAAAAAATAGTTCAGATCAGTACTGATCCAAGGTCAAAAGAGAGGATGTGTAAAGTGCTTAGTGTCCGGCATAGCACAGGTGTTCATTAAGTATTTGTTCTTAGTATTAGCACGTGCCCCCCTTGTCCTGCACCTCAGTGCTATATTAGGTCCCCCCAAACCCTGAAATCAGACACAACCTTGAAGAAAAGTTGAGGACTCCAGAGTTGGCTAAGATCGAATTCCCACACCATGCTACAATGGAGACTCCTAATAGAAATTAAGCTAAGCACTTAAAAACAAAAGTTACTTTTCTTGAACAATGGATTTTGGAGCCTGATATTCATATTCATGAGGAGTGCAAGCCTGTGAAAAATGAGGCGTCCCTTGAAAAACTTTGCTATCATTTTAAATTAAATAACGTTCTCCCCTGTAGGCATTCACAGGACAACTTACCTCTCACCTTACCGTGTTTCTAGAAGAGCACAGTTCTGAATTCAGGTGAGTTCTCACTTGCCAGTGCTGCTGATACAAGTGAACTTGCAAGCAGGATAAGTCTGCGAAACAGAACTCTGTTTTTCTCTCTTCCTTCCACTTCCTCCTACTGAAAGCACTCCAGGCTTTCCTGAAGAAATTCAGTACAAAGGTTTTACTTATTGTAAACTCTCTTGAAGGTGAGTGATAAATATTATTAGTAATTTTTTTAAGGTTTCTTTTTTTTTTTTCAACGTTTTATTTATTTTTGGGACAGAGAGAGACAGAGCATGAACGGGGGAGGGGCAGAGAGAGAGGGAGACACAGAATCGGAAACAGGCTCCAGGCTCTGAGCCATCAGCCCAGAGCCTGACGCGGGGCTCGAACTCACAGACCGCGAGATCGTGACCTGGCCGAAGTCAGACGCTTAACTGACTGCGCCACCCAGGCGCCCCTGAGGTTTCTTTTTTTTAATGTTTATTTTTGAGGGAGAGAGACAGAGAGACAGAGCATAAGCGGGAGAGGGGCAGAGAGAGTGGGAGAGAGAATCCAAAGCAGGCTCCAGCTTCTGAGCCATTCAGTGCAGAGCCCAATGCCAGGCTCGAACCCACGAACTGTGAAATCATGACCTGAGCCAAAGTCAGAGGCTTAACCAACTGAGCCACCCAATTAATGCCCAAACATTAATTTTTTATTTACAAAAATCTGCATTGATTTGACTTACCACTTATTTAAATTTTTTTTAATGTTTATTATTGAGAGACAGAGAGAGACAGAGTGAGAGTGGGGGAGGGGCAGAGAGAGGAGGAGACACAGAATCCGAAGGAGGCTCCAGGCTCTGAGCTGTCAGCACAGAGCCCGATGCAGGGCTCAAACCCACAAACCGTGAGATCATGACCTGAGCTGAAGTTGGACGCCCAGCTGACTGAGCCACCCAGGTGCCCCATGACTTCTCACTTACTTAAATGCCAATAGGTGACCAACTCTCCCGTGTGCCCAGGACTGTCCCCATTTTAGCACTGAAAACCCCATATCCTGGGAATGCCAGTGATAAATCAGGTAGACTTGTCAGCTCAAAAAAGTGTTTGGAGATTTTTTTTTTTTTTTTTTTTTTTGATGGACACAAGGAAATGTACTTGTTCAAAATCAAAAGAGGTTACCTCCTGGGAAACCGATTCCCTCCGGGAGACCCCACTCCACTCACTATTAGCAAGTGTGGCTGATTTGACAAGGAGGAAGTGCGGGTGGGTTGGGGGGGAGGGGGTGGCAGAGAGAGGACTGTTTCAGATATGGCTGCCTGACAAGCCTACAAACCCTTGTCTTGGCATCCTTCCTACAATGTCCCTCACTTTGAGTCAGGCTCTGGATCCCCCAACAAACCCCACGGAGCAGTTCTTGCAGCTCCAAGTCACCATCAAATCTGCGTGTACGAAGCGCTGTGGGTGTCCTCTCACAAGGGAGCAGCCCAAGCATGGGGGTTCCTTCAGGACATGTGGGGTGGCTTCCCCAGCCTCTGTAGATGTATGTCCCGTTCCCTCAGACCAAGTGTCTCGTGCCGTTTTTGTGGTATCTGCACACCTCATGGAATTGGCCCACCACATGCAGATTGAGTTTCCGGTCACAGAGGATGCAGTGTGGCCTGTTTCCACACACCTGAGAGATGAATGTGAGGGCCCGTCAGGACTGTGGGCATTTGGATTCCTGAGGCCACAGTGCTCCTCCCACGGGTTGGGGTCTCTCGTGAGATTGCTGGACTGCTGTCATCTGAAGGCTTGACTGGGGCTGGGAGGGTCTGCTTCCAAGATGGCTCATCACATGGCTGTTGGCTGGAGGCCTCAGTTTCTCACCATGAGGACCTCTCTGTAAGGTTACTTGAGTGCCTCCCTGACATGACAGCTTCCCCTGTGATGAATGACCCAAGAGAAAGAAAGCAAGAAGGCAGCCACAGTGCTGTTTAAGACCCAGTCGTGCACTATCATTTCCTCCATATTCCAAATCCGCCAAGCCACTAAGTCCAGCCTGCGCTCCAGGGGAGGGGAATCAGAGAGGAAAAAGAATCAAAGGATTTGGGGACATATTTTCAAACCACAGTTTCCCAAGGCATCATGTGGCTGGACCAGGAATGAATCTCCACGAAAGCTGGTACTGATAGTAACACAGTAGGAAGAACATGGGCTTTGAGTCAAATCTGAGTTGGAAACCAGGCTTTGATCCTTTCCATTTTCTGGGATCTGGGGCAAAACAGTCATCTCTAAACTTTAGTTTCTTTATCTGCAAAATGAAAATTAGAATTGTAATTCTTCCATGGAGTTTTTTTATAATTTAAACGAGATGACCCATGCAGGGACAGACTCCAACTGTATGGGGCCTGACACCTTTCCAACTTGACAGGGCCCTCTTGAAGAAAGGAGAATGCAAAATTACAAGTGTAAATAATGCACAAAATGAACATTTATTTAGAATTAAAAATGACAAAAATGGAGTGCCTGGCTGGCTCAGTTGATAGAACATGTGACTCTCGATCTCAAGGTCATGAGTCCAAGCCCCATGTTGGGCATGGAGCCTACTTAAAATGAAATTTAAAATAATTAAGAAATGACCCCCCCCAAAACCCCACATGTTAAAGCAGGTGAATACCACAAATGTCACAAAATTCAGAAAAATGACAATTAAAAAAATCACCTAGGCATGCCTCTTTAAAATACTGTCTTCCCCGCATTTTTACTGCATACTTTTTGGTCACTTGTCAACATGACAAAGATTTTGCAATATTTTCCATAGGCAGGGGCGCCTGGCTGGCTCTGTTGGTACAGTATGTGATTCTTGATCTCGGGGTCGTGAGTTTGAACCCCACATGGGGTGTAGAGATTACTTAAAAGTAAAATCTTTAGAAATCTATGTTTTCCATGGTCAGAAGATAATTTGGCCTTTCTTTAGCATGGTTGATTAAAATTTGGTTTTTATTATTGAGAGCTTATATTCAGCTCTACAACTTATTGTGGATAATGTCAGGCATTTTTTTTAGGGCTGTTGTCAAATTTGGTAAGCCTCTGAATATGTATTTTTTAAATATATGAGCTCAGGGCTTCAAGTAAGTGTTCCTGTGTAGTAAATTGATGGCACCCTTTACGCAGGGCGGTTGAGGGGGTCTGCATAAGAGAGGGGCTGGAAGCTTCAGTTTGCCTGACAGTCTTCCCCTGGAAGCAGGTATGTGTGGAGCATGGGGCTGGCATGTATCAGGTGCTCTGGAAATGGGAGAAGCCTGGAGAGTCCTTGTCTTCCTGCTCCACTGCCTCAGGCAAAACCAGAGACTTCCTGTCCTTGATTCTAACTTCTTTCTTCTCCAGTAGCTTCTCCAGTGCCCTTAGAAGGCGGGAACAGAAATACACCCCTTGGGTGGGAAGAATACTGGGCTCAGAATGAAAAGATCTGGGTTTGGGACCTGTCTTTGTCACTCAACTGTGGGACTTTGACAAATTACCCAGCCTCGCTGTGTGTCAGTTTCTTGGTCTCTGAGATGGGCGTAGTTACACCAGCCTCATGGGTTGTTGCCTGTGAACAGTAGAATACCAGTACAAGGGCCTTGTGGATTACAGAGCAATTTTACTAATGTAAAATGTTTTTATTTTGGTGCCTAGAAGTTACCAAGGAATCAGTTTGGACACTATCCAGTGTTTATGGGCATCTTAAATTCTTTGTTCTCTGTGGCCTAAATGAATTGGAAATTCAAACTGGACTTCAATCAAATTTGGCATAAAGACCAGGACAGCAAACTTGTCCACTCTTTCCACAAAAAGGTACTGGGTTCTAGCTATTGCCATATTTGTGCTAGAGACGGGGATTCCAGGATAGACAAGACACAGTCCTGGCACTTCAGGTATGGAGCACAGGTAAATGAAACCCCAGACGGACATCTGGAGGAAGGGCTCAGCCTTCAAGCCTGTTAAGTTCAAAACCTTGGCCTCCCTGTGCCTCAGTGTCTCCTTTTGCCAAGAGGCGTTGCTAACTGCTAGAGAGGGGTGTGGACACAAATGAGGGTCTGCACATCTCGGAGAACGTCTGGGCAGAGTCATCAGAGGGTTGCACAGAGCCCCGCTGAGACTGGTTGTTCTTGGGGAATTTTCAGGAAGCTTTGAAGTGCCACCAGGACGAGGGAGGCTGCCCCATCCTGGAGGTACATTCACTTGTAATTTACTCCCCCACGTGGGCTCTGGAGCTCCAGTCTCATAAATACATCGCTTGCTCAATCCTGCCGTGGAAGACGGACAGAGGGAGGGGGCTGGAGGGGAGGAATCACTAAATTAAGAAGGTCCCTGGGAGTGACTGGCCTACAGACACAACTGAGTCCCCTAAGTTTCTCTCCTTCAAACATAAATATTTCCAACTAAGATCACAGACTCCCTCCTCATAAAATCAATGAAACCACAAGGGAAAATGACCTCCCGCTTGACTGCACCAGAGATATCTCAAACGGAGTCACTTCCCCTCCCGCAGAAGCAACCGCTGCTGGGGTTCAAGGATCTGAAACCCAGGCACTGCCACCGAGAATCTGAGGCTAAGAAGAAGTCAGGTGGGTTGGGTACGTGTCCGTCTCATTTGACTTGCTGTGTTTCGGTGACGGCTTCTGCGCGACCCTGCTGCAGCATGAGACTTTTTTCCTGGAACCAGACCTGGGTTCAAGGTGCAGCTCCTCTAATTACTGGCTGGGCGTTTTTGGGCAAAGTAGAATCTCTCCAGCGCAGTCTCCTCATCTGGTACAAGGTGGATGATAGATAATGTACAGTCTGGTCTGCCTGCCCTGCAGGGGAGGTGACGAGATCAAGAGAACTGTCCGTGCAAATGCTTTGTAAACCATAAAGCCCTTGATAAATAACAGCTCTTGTTATTAAAAGATAAAAACACCAATCCTGCTAGTTAGTGTACTTGTTAGAACTCCTTACACTATAAGTGACAGAACTCCTAACTTAAACTGGCTAAAACCGCAATTGACTTATGTAATTGAAAAGGATGGATTCAAGTGAGGATGAGGTTCGACATCACCAAGGACCAGCTCCTCCCCAGCCCCCACAGTGACTGCACATGTCACATCTTGACAAGATGCCATCCAGAGGAGGGGAGTTCCTTTTCCCCAATTTCCATTAAAGAGAGATGGAGGGGGAGGAGTGAGGGACTCTTTTTTTTCCAGAGTTAGCCAATTTCACTGGCTTTCTTTCCACAGCCAGGGGATCAGATATGCTGATTGGCTGAAGAGAATCAAGGACCATCCCTAGATCTGGAAGCAGGATCATGATGCCAACCAAACCACATTTGGAGGTGTTACTTTATCAGAAGAGTGAAAAAATGCCAAGTTGCACAAACACCCAACCAGTACAGTCCACCCCCTTTAACTGCCCAATATCCACACCCACCTGCATCCCCATAAATACACCTCAAAAAATCCCCACTCCCTCTATGAACTCTTTTTCCAAAAGAGACAAGCCATGATTTCATGTAGTCTGGTTCTCTAGGTGATTCATGGTCCTCGTGGAGGGAGCTGCTATGGTCCTATGTGGTCCAGTGAGGCTCAGTGGTAAATTTAATCACCACTGATGCATTTAGTAAACAGCAATGGAGAACAGGGTAATTGCACTAAAAACTCTCATTTGGAAAAGGAAAGGACAGGATACAACTGTCAATGGTCACCCTGTCATATTCTGCCAGAAATCACATGGATGTCCTTCCTCGAAACAAGTACCCGTCCTCCCTAGTGCTGTCCTCTGGAAGGCTCCCCTTTGCCCTTTGCCCTCTGTGGCCACTGCTGTCTCTTTGGGGAAATCCCTCCTGTGTTAACCTTCACGGACCACGAGACATGTGCATCAAGGATGGTGCCCCTTTTGGGAGCTGCACTGTTCTATCAGCTCTCTTCCTGCTGCTGTGAGTCTGGGAGCCTGGAAATCACCATCGTAGACTGTCGTGGACCAGGCTTGTTCCTCTGGCAAAATGATGCCCTTAAAAAGTGAATGGGATCCTGCTTTATCGCTTCTGGCAAATGCCATGGATGGTAACAAGAGTCAGGGATCTTACCATGCCATAGGCTTTCAACTAGAACTGCCTGGGGACAGCTGTGGCCTGGCAATAGGCCCAGGTGCTCTGGCCATCTTTTAGTATCTGTCTTGGCCTCTACTTGAGAATAATCTAGAACACCAGGCTAGGTGGGGATGACACGGATGACCCTTTCTTTGCAATAACAACTAAAATGTTAGAAGCAACATTTATTGATTGCTTACTATGGGGCGGCACTGTTCTAAAGGCTGCATCCTCACTGCAACCCTATGAGACAGGAACCATTATCATCTCCCCTTTGCAAACACTGGTCATGGAGCAGTAAAGAATCTGTTGTCACGCAGTGGGGCAGCAATGCAAACCCAGGCATGCTGGCTCCGTGGTTCCAGTGGAGCACTGACTGCTGTTGTGTTGTTCACTGGCTACTTCCTGTGGCGTCTTCCCAAGGGGTGTGCTGACTTCTTTGAGGCATCAGGAGGTGCCTGGGAGAGACCCCTCCTGCTTGGTGTCTCTGTCCCTATTATGGAGCTTCTTCTAACTGTCTTCTTTCAAGTAACTTTCTTCTGCTAACTTTGGTTTGAGGGTAGAGAATTGAGATTTTCCTGGATTCCCAGACAATTGTAACTGTAAACCATTGGCAAAAAGGCAACTCTTAGCAAATCTGTATTTTCTTCCCTTCTCTTACTGTTGGATGGGATCGGGTTTAGTTTAATCGAATCATCCTTGGAAGACCTTGCTGAAGAAGTTACCAGCACACTCCAAAATTTGAAATTTTCTTATAATATCCATTAATGTTAAAACCTCAGGAAGCACACAGTACGCATCTCAAGGCTTCATAGGCAACAGGTTAACCCATTGCTTACTACAACATGAAGAAGAATTACTGAATTCTCATACCAATTCTTTCCTTCACCCAAATCTCGCTGCTTAGCCTTGTAACATCCGCTTCTGGTATTAGATTATGTATCAATTAGGAATCTTTTGGTTGCGACTCAAACTAACTTAAGCAGAAAAGAAATTTATTGGAAGGCCACTAGGGGCTCAGAGAATTGACGGGAGACTGGAGGTCATGGCTGAGAAACATCAACAGCGACCCCCTTGGGGGAGCCAGCTGGTCCGCGCTGCAGCCAGCCAATCCCTGCTATTTGCTCTCTGCTCAAGATCCTGCACCCAGGGAAGGAACATCAGATTGGTCAAGCTCAGGTCACTTGCCCACCTGGGGGTAGATAGGCCCCAGCAGACTATGCTTGGCACAGAAGAGATAATTCCAGTAAAGGAAACAAGGCTGCTATTCCAAAAGAGAAGTGGGTGCAGAGCAGTGGAAATCCAACAAACTCCCCTTCCACCCAGCAACACAGATCATTTGGCTGCGTAAGCTGTTAGTGTGCAATCCAGCAACATTGTGGCAGCTGGATCAGGAGGAGAGCAAGCAGGATAGAGGTCTGCAGGAAGGCACAGCAGTTAGGTGAATGTTAAGGACGATGAGCGTTCCAACCAACACCTGTCCTTGGATATCACCTTCAGGGATAGAACTCTATCTACACTGGATCTGATTTACTGTGGGAAGACTTAGGCACTTAGGAGTTAAAATGTAACAAAACAAACATGTTGCTTTAGTGGATGTAGTTTTGCCTGTTCACTTTGGGTGTTTGTGTCTAAGGGGTAAGCACAATACATTTATCTATCAGCATGGAATTATGTTCTCAGAAACCAGTGATTCTTATTCATTCACTGATTTAACAGATCACTTAATGAGTTTGGTCCTGGGCACTATCCAGGAGCTAAGGAGATACAAACATGGATGGCACAATCTCTGTTCTCGAGACTGAATATTCACATAGTGACAGAAGTCGTAGAAATACTTGTCTACTTGGAAGGAGTGATTCAATGTGAAGGCTCTGAAGTCAGACACAGAAAAGCACAGCGTTGGATTCAAATCCTGGCCATGTGACTTTAGGCAAGTTATTGACACTCTCCAAACCTCAGATTTCTTGTCTCTGTAATGGGGATAATAATAGTTCCTAATTCAAAGGGTTGTTATTCTCCTCAAATTGATTAATAGATTTAATGTAATCCCAAACAAAATCCCAGCATTTTTAAAAAAACATGGAAGTTGAAAAGCAGAGTGAGTCTAAAATATATAAGGCAATAAAAAGGGACAGGGATGGCCAAGACAATGTCAAAGAAGAACAGAGCTGGAAGGATCATACTGCCTTATAACATGACTTACTCTAAGTCTACAGCATCTAAAACAGTATGGTTTGGGCCCAAGGATAGACAAATAGACTAAAAGAATAGTCTAGAAATAGGCTGACATGCATAGGTCAGTTAATTTATTAATTTATGACAAAGATAACATTCAGAGCAGTGGGGAAAGGATTTTTTTTTTTTTGGTAACAGTATTTGTTCTTTTGTGTCTTGCTTATCTCACTTAGCATAGTGTCTTCAGGATTCATGCAGGCTGTGACCTGTGTCAAAATTTCATTCCTCTTAGAGGCTGAATAATATTCCATCGTATGTGTATCCCACATTGTGTTTATCTGTTCATCCACTGGTGGACATCTGTGTTGCTTCCAGCTTTTGGTCACCGCTGTGAGCAATGCTGCTTTGCATTTTAGTGTGCAAATTTCTGTTCGAGTTCTTGTTTTCAGTTCTTTTGAGTGTATACTCGGAAGTGAAATTGCTGGGTCATTTGCTATTCCATGTTGAATTTTTTGAGGATCTGCCATCTACTTTCCACAGTGGCTGTGCCATTTTACATTCCCATGTGCATTGTACGATGTTTCCAATTTCTCCACATCCTTGCCAAGACTTATTTTCTAGTGTTTTGGCTTGTTTTTTTGCTTTTGACTGATGATAGCCATCCTTCTGGGTGTGATCCAGTTTTTTTTTTTTAATTTACTTTTTGTACTGCTAAATGAATGTCTCACTTTGGCTCATCATGGTCTCTGGTCACTATACTATGAAATTTAACAACGAGCATTTAGTGGGTTCTTTACTTTATTATCTTATTCAGTCCCCAAAACAATAATGTTTTTGGCAAACATTTAACTGAAATATAACACACATACAGAGAAGTGTGCAAATGGTAGGTATACACATTGATGCATTTTCACAAAGTGGATACACCTATGTGACCAGCACCTAGATAAAAAGCTAAAACATTATCAGCACTCCAGAAATCTCTTGGTGTCCTCTCCCACTGCTACACAGTCCCTCATTCCCCCCCAAGCCTCAGTAGAAAGCAATGATAACTATCTTTAAACTCATAGGTTAGTTTTGCCTGTTTTTGAATTTTATATAAATGGAATCGTAAACTACAAAATCTGCGCGTTGCTTCCCTTACTAAATATGTTTATGAGGTTCATTCGTGTTTTCACATGTAATAATATTTCATTTATTAGCATTGCTAAGAGGCATTTCATTTTATGACTGTAGCACAATTTATTTATCCATTCTACTGTTGAGGGATATTTAGGCAGTTTCCTGTTTTAGGCTCTTACTAACAGCACTGCTGTGAACATTCTTTTTGTAAATATCTTTTGATGAATATATGCACACAACTCTATTGGGTATTTACCCAGGAGTGTGATTGCTAAGTCATAGGATGTATGTCTATGTAGCCTCAGTGGCTACTTCCAAAGGGATTGATAAATATACCTACTTCCCACAGGATAGGAGAGTCCCAACCACTTGCCCACATTGTTTCTCCTTTTCATTTTAGCCATGTGTGGTGAATATTATCATCCTAATGCACTCCCCCACCTCAATTCATCTGTTGAAACCTAATCCTCAATGTGACGGTATTTAGAGGTAGGGACTTTACAAGGTGATGGCAGGTGCCCTTATAAAAGAGGCCCCAGATTCGTCCTTTGCCACCATGGAAGGTTATAGCTGGAAAGCACAATCTATGCACCAGAAAGCGGGTCCTCACCATACGCCAAATCTTTGCCTCCATGGTTGGTCTTCCCAGCCTTCAGAACTGTAAGAAAGGAATGTCTGCTGTTTATAAGCCGCTCCACCTATGGTATTTGGTTATAGCAGCACAAATAGACTGAGGCAGTGTCTGTTCAACGCCTGTGAACACATAGTGGTATTGCATTGCGCTTTTAATTTGCATTCTTGGTGAACAGTGAAATTAAGCACTGTTTTCATATGTTTATTGGCAGCTTGGATATCTTCTCTGGGGCAGTGTCTGTTCAAATCTTTTGTCCACTTTTCTATTGTGTTGCTTTCCTTTTTTCTTATTAATTGTGAAAGTTCTTTACTCAGAAAATGAGTTTCTGTACCATATATTGCAAATATCTTTTCTCACATGCCTTTTCACTGTCTTCAGGGTGTCTTTTGATGAACAGAAGCTTTAAGTTTTAATCCAGTCCAGTTTACTGTTTTATTTTAATGACTAGTACCTTTTGGTGTCCTGGTTAAGAATCTGCCATATTCCATCACTTTGGCACTGCTGGTGGGAATGCAAGCTGGTGCAGCCACTGTGGAAAACAGTATGGAGATTCCTCAAAAAAACTAAAAATAGAACTACCCTACCACCCAGCAATTGCACTACTAGGCATTTATCCAACGGATACAGGTGTGCTGTTTCAAAGGGACACATGCACTCCAATGTTTATAGCAGCACTATCAACAATAGCCAAAGTATGGAAAGAGCCCAAATGTCCATCGATGGATGAATGGATAAAGAAGATGTGGTGTGTGTGTGTGTGTGTGTGTGTATATATATATATATATATATACACATATATATATATATGCACACAATGGAGTATTACTCAGCAAGCCAAAAGAATGAAATCTTGACATTTGCAACTATGTGGATGGAACTAGAGGGTTTTATGCTAAGCAAAATTAGTCAGTTGGAGAAAGACAAATATATGACTTCACTCATATGAGGACTTTAAGAGACGAAACGGATGAACATAAGGGAAGGAAAGCAAAAATAATATAAAAACAGGGAGGGGAACAAAACAGAAGAGACTCTTAAAAATGGAGAACAAACAGAGGGTTACTGGAGGGGTTGTGGGAGGGGGGATGGGCTCAATGGGTAAGGGGCATTAAGGCATCTACTCCTGAAATCATTGTTGCACTACATGCTAACTAGCTTGGATGCAAATTAAAAAATAAATTAATTAAAAAAAAAGAATCTACCATCCTCCAAGGTGATGAAGACAGACATGTTATGTTTTTATTCTAGAATATTTATTAGTTTTCTTTTTCATTTAGATTTAAAAGGCATCTGAATAAATCTGAATACATTTCTGTGTATTATATGAGGTAAGGATTTGAGATTCACCTTTTCTCCATACAGAGAGCCAATCAAACATAAGTTAGATTGTGAATTTGGCCTGGTCCAAATACTACCTCCTTTCTGAAATATTTTCACAGAATCCTAGTTGGAAATAACTAAGTATTTTTAATTAACTTGATAAATATCGTTTTGCACCTCTAGTATTTGTTGGTGTAGCGAGGTTGCTAAGGGGAGGCCTCTCTGAGAGCGGACATTTGAGCTCAGACCTGAATGAAATAATGCCAGTGATGAGCAAAGTTGGGGAAGAAAATTCCAGGAAGTGGCACAAGATGGCCAGTGCAGCCGAAGTATAGTGTTCCAGAGGGTGTGAAGCACAAGAGAATTTTTTCAAACGTGAAATCAAAGGAAAGACAACCAGACTGGTATCACCACAAGACAATAAAGCCATGCCCACAAAGTTCTGAGGGAAGCTGTTTTCCAGCCTGGAATTCTTTCTGTCAGGAGTAAAGGCAGAATGAAGACATTTCAGACTTACAAGAACTTAGAAATTTTACCTGTGAAGCAACTTTCTTTCCTTAGGGTTTTTACATGGTGGTCTACTCCAATGGGGTAAAGACAAGAAGAGGAAGACACGGGCCCACCCAGGAGGACAGTGAAGCGAAAAGCCACCATGAAAATAGTGTGTCTTTTCCAGACAAGTGGTTCAGAATGGAGCCGGTTTGGACAAGGTTTGGGAGTATTTTTAGCTTTTACTCGTGCTCTTTCCAATGCATTTTCCACAATGTTGTTCAAGTAAACTTGGTAAAATTTTACATTACCTCCCCCTTCAGTTTAAAAGCCTTCATGGCCCCCCCATAAGTTTCAGAATAAAAGCCATCTTTCAGTGTGATATAAAAATCCCTTTGTGGTTGACCTCTGTCGTTTCTTACCGCTCTGGATGGCCACTCATACCCACTGCTCCCATCACCGATTTTCTTCTTCTTCCTTTTTAATGTTTCAAGCTTCGATTTAAATTTTAGTTTGCTAACATACACTGTAATATTAGTTTCAGAAGTAGAATTTAGTGACTCATCACTTAACATATGACACCCAGTGCTCATCCCAAGTGCCCTCCTTAATGCCTATCACCCATTTAGCCCATGCCCCCCGCCCACCTCCCCTCCAGCAACCCTCAGTTTGTTCTCTATAGTTCAGAATCTGTTTTATGGTTTCCCCTATGTTCACCCATTTTGTTTCTTAAATTCCACATTTTTTAAAGTTTCTACCTGCATTTAATACTAAGCTAGTAATTCAAGGTTTTTTTCCATATTTTCATGTACATCATGACCAAACCAAGAATAATATAATATTTTATTTGTCAAAATTGTCTTCTTCCTAATATAATTTATTTAAAGTAAATTTAAAAGAATGTCATTTTTTATATTGAGTGAGGCCAAATATTACCAAAGATTTTATTAAACATAAATTTTACCATGTAATATTTGATAAAATAAAGGGTTTTTCTCAACATAATAATTAATTTTATTTTTTTAAATTTACATCCAAATTAGTTAGCATCTAATGCAACAATGATTTCAGGAGTAGATGCCTTAATGCCCCTTACCCATTGAGCCCATCCCCCCCTCCCACAACCCCTCCAGTAACCCTCTGTTTGTTCTCCATATTTATGAGTCTCTTATGCTTTGTCCCCCTCCCTGTTTTTATATTATTTTTGTTTCCCTTCCCTTGTGTTCATCTGTTTTGTCTCTTAAAGTCCTCATATGAGTGAAGTCATATGATATTTGTCTTTCTCTGACTAATTTCACCCAGCATAATACCCTCCAGTTCCATCCACGTAGTTGCAAATGTCAAGATTTCATTCTTTTTGATTGCCGAGTAATACTCCACTGTGTGTGTATATGTATGTATATACATATATATACCACATCTTCTTTATCCATCCATCCATCGATGGACATTTGGGCTCTTTCCATACTGTGGCTATTGTCGATAGTGCTGCTATAAACATGGGGGTGCATGTGTCCCTTCGAAACAGCACACCTGTATCCCGTGGATAAATGCCTAGTAGTGCAATTGCTGGGTCGTAGGGTAGTTCTATTTTTAATTTTTTGAGGAACCTCCATACTGTTTTCCAGAGTGGCTGCACCAGCTTGCATTCCCATTAAATTCCACATTTAAGAGTGAAATCATATGGTATTTGTCTTTTGCTCACTGACTTATTCTGCTTAGCATAATACACTCTAACTCCATCCATGTTGTTACAAATGGCAAAATTTCATTCTTTTGGTGGCTGAGTAATATTCCACTGTGTGTGTGTGTGTGTGTGTGTGTGTGTGTGTAATATACAACATCTTCTTTATCCATTCATCCGTTGATGGACCCTTGGGCTCTTTCCATAACTCGACTATCGTTGATAATGCTGCACACGGGTGCACACACCCGTTGAAATCAGGATTTTTGTATCCTTTGGGTAAATACCTAGTAGTACAACTGCTGGATCATAAGGTAGTTCTATCTTTAACTTTTTGAGGAGCCCCCATACTGTTTTCCAGAGTGGCTGCACCAGTTTGCATTCCCCCCAACAGTGTAAGAGGCTTCCCCTTTCTCTGCATCCTCACCAACATCTGTTGTTTCCTGTGTTGTTAATTTTAGCCACAGTCTCTGATATTTTTACAGACTTCTTAAAGCTATCTGTTATAGCAAATCCTTTGTAGCTACTGCTCTCTCTCTGCAAGGAAACTCATCTTTCCCTCCTTTCCCTGGTAGATTCTTCCTTGTTTTTCAAACTTCATTTTTTTGGGGAAACTATGTGTTCTCCTACCCACAACTGGCTGCAGTGCCCTTGGTTTTAAACCCCGTGATTTCTCTATGCTTCTCACCTCTGGTACCGATCTGTCTCTTTTTCATTTTTTACTTATTTATCTGTTCTCCTCACTAGCTTATAATCTGCTGGAGAGTAGCGACTGCATTTTAATCATTGTTGACGTTTCCATAGTGGCCGCTCCGTGGTCAGACTTAGGTAAAATCATTTGCTAGCATCATTTGTTATGGGAACTCTGAGCCCCAGTTTCCTCACTTGCAAAAATGATATGGTATTTTCATCTGCAGCACTTGGCACACAGAAGGTGCTCAGTAAGTTGTGTGGAATGAATCCATGCAGAGTTCCCAGGGGAGGAATATCTCAGCAGGGGAGTAAGGATGACTCACTTCAGTCAATCTTGATCCCTCTCCCCTCTCTCCCCTCTGAAAGAGGAGTGCTTGGCTTCCTCTCTAGGACCATTATGCCTTGAAAGTGGTGAGGAAAATCTGAAAAATGCAGCCTCTTTTCTTTTTCATGTTTATCCATGTGTTGACCTAAGGAATTCAGGATATCTCAGAGGGCAAAAATTTCCCAAAGATGCCATTGTCTGACCATTCTTACAAAGCTGTCTAAACATAGTGTTACTTTAGGACCCAAATTTTCTTAGATGTGGATGTGTTAGTTATAGACTGGAGGAAGCAAAGGAATCATGTACCCATTCTGCAGATGGAAAACCTCGCAATCTTCCCTAAACTCCTCAGAGCCCAAGAACTCATATAACCTGGCAAGAATCTACCCAGAAGAGCCCTCCTGCCCAGTGTCTCCTCTCCCCCAGTTAATTTTTTTGATGTTTATTTATTTTTGAAAGAGAGAGAGAGAGAGAGCACAAGTGGGGAAGGAAAGATTGAGAGAGAGAGAGAGAGAGAGAGAGACGCAGAATCCAAAGCAGGCTCCAGGCTCTGAGCTGTCAGTACAGAGCCTGACGCGGAGCTTGAACTCATGAACCATGAGATCCTGCCGTGAGCCAAAGCCTGATGCCATCGAGTTAAATATATATTCCCCCAGTTAAATATATATTCTCTTTTTGTTCTTACTTTGGAGGCAGCATCCCCATGGAGCTGCCCTACTGTGAATGAGTTTCTAGAACAAAGAAAGACAGTTGATCCTTCTCAATGTGTCTATAAGACCTGGAGCAGAGTCAAGGAATGGACTGTGCACTCCATGAAGGTTCATAGCAGCATTATTCGTAAAAGCCCCAACGTGAAAACAGCCCAAACATCCATCAACCAATAAATGGGTACATAAAATGTGGTGTATCCTACATGGAATATTAGCAGAGAAAAGAATGAAGTACAGACGCGTGCTACAACTTGGGTGAATCTTGACATCATACTAAGGGAAAGAAGCCAGACGCAAAAGACCACATAATATGTGATTCCATTTATATGACATGTCCAGGGTAGGCCAATTTATAGAGACAAAAAGTAGGTTAGCTGTTGCTTGGGGCTGGGGGTGGGGACTGGGAAGCAATGGGGAGTGGCCACTGATGGGGTGGGATTTCTTTCTGGGGTGATGAAAACGTGGTAAAATTGATTGCACTGTTGGTCACACAACTCTGTGTATATACCAAAAGCCACTGAACTGTACACGAAAGTGCACATTGAAAAATGTGCAAATTGTGTTTCAGTAAAGCTGTTAGGAAGAAAGAGATCTTGGAAAGAGTTGGGGCGGGGAGAAAAAAAGAGACTGGATTGTGCTCTCTCGTGTATCGACTCCTGCAAGCATTCATTTTGCAGGAGAAAGAATCAAGATCCTAACAGTGGGTCTGAGACAGATTTCTGGCCATCAGGTCTTCCTCTCCCCCCCAGTAGAGAAGAATTAGTGATCAGAGCAGGCTCTAGCTGCATAGCCTTTAAGGTTAACTTTTGCAAACTATTGCTAACTTTTCCTTTTCCATTTCCTTTCTTTCGGTCTTCTTCTCCTTCCCAGGGACCCAGTCGTCCTACAGGTAGAGCAGGTGCACTACAACTTGGATCACAAACTGGGGCAACTGATCTGTCTGGAAAGTGTGTTGAAGACAACACTGATTCAGGGTGCAGTGCCCTGAGTTCGAGGTCTGCCTTCAGCGTTTCTCTGTGCCAGATGCTATAAGGACAGACCCTTCCTGTAGGAGACTTGTGGTCAAGCAGGGAGATTAGCCAATTCATGTCAAGAAAGAGCTCAGAGGGGCACCTGGGTGGCTCAGTCGGTTAAGCGTCTGACTTTGGCTAAGGTCATGATCTCATGGTTTGTGAGTTTGAGCCCCGCATTGGACTCTGCCCTGCCAGCGAGGAGCCTGCTTGGGATTCTCTCCCTCTCCCTCTCCCTCTCTCTCTCTCTGCCCCTCCCACGTGGGCTCCCTCTCTCTCTCAAAAATAAACAAACATTAAAAAGAATGAAAAGAAAGAGCTCAGAATGCAGGGGTTTCTGCCTTTTCTTCTCCATGAGGTATTGAACGTGAGGCTGGCCAAGGGATGTCAGCTTGGCAGGAGGCACAGCACCAACCGCTACGTGTCTGCCATCAAATTCTGCTTAACATGTAAAACTTCCTTTTCTCACAAGTGACTATCTATGCCACTCTCTGTCAAGGTGAACACTGGGACTGTGTTTCTCTAAGTAATGTAGGTCCAACTTACTTTAAGAGCAAGGAGGCGTAGGGCAAGGCCACACTCAAGCCATTGCCGAAGAAAGCAAGAGTGAATGCTGGGATTATTCCAGAACTTGCCTTGATGACTGAAGAGCTGTGGTTAGGGCAGGAACAGCTGGACTCACCCAATGATATGGGACAAACCAGGAAGTAGGGGGTTAACTGTCAGGGCTTTTTGGACCCTGAAGACACTGCTGCACTATAACCCTTGTGACTGTGCTCTAATCATTGTTACCTTGTTTCACGTTGCTTTGAATCTTTGGATTCCTTCAACCACGCCACCGAAAAACTTCTAGTAGCTGAAAAAGCTGAGCACCACTGGATTACCTACTTATTCCCGAAAGTACCCCACTGATTAAGATTGCCAGACAAAATACAGGACACCCAGTTAAATTTGAATTTCATATAAAACAACAGTGCTTTTTTTGAGTATAAGTGGGGTAGCCCATGAAATATGTGTTTGTCTGAACTTCCAATTTAATTGGGAGTTGTTCATTCATTCATTCATTCATTTGCTAAATCTGGCCACCCCTACCTCTGATTCCCTTTGCCAAGTGATAGCAGCGCCCACTTCAGATACTGTTTTGTAACGTGTGCGCCATCTAGCGGTCACACGAACAAGGAGGAAACCAAGAAATCACTTTAAAACAGCGGCGTGAGAAAACTGCAAAGACACAACTCTGCTTTCCTTTTTCAAATGTTTTAGATTTTGCTTTACCTACCTCTTTGGATGTGGTGTCTGTGATCAAATCAACAGCCCAGAGCGTCCAGCAGATACCTGAAATCCCTTGTAAGTCATGCCGTGTTCAAAGGGCAACACTCACCCCACCTGCCTGAGGCCTTGGGCTCCCCCATTAACACATAAACGTGAAAGTGCAGCCTTGTCCTTGATCTACTGTGGTTCCCAGTTCCTAGTAATTGTTTTACAATAAGCACGTGGCTTTCAGCAGCATCTAGTGTATTACATGTCAGGCGCAATTTTACTAAACCTCACTGGGCCTACAGGGAGACGGGGAAGCAAGTATTTCCTATTTCCTATTTACCGAAGGGGTATGGCGTTAAAGGGTCAAAGGGAAGCGGCACAATCCAATGAGTCTCTGGCTGCACACTGGAATCACCTGGTCTTTTTAAAAAAAGTACCTATGCCCGTGCCTTCCTCCTCCCCCCCACCCCACCCCTTCCTCAGCCCCTTCCTCCTTTTCCTCTTCCACTTGTTCCGTTTAGATCACGTGAGTTCTACATCTGCACGGCATTGCTTTAAAGTAGTTCATCATACAGTACGGAAGATTTAGTAAGAGATGGGCACTGAAATCCAGGTTTCACTTTAACGCTTGACATCTTTTAGGGACAAAATCTCTTATCCTCCGTGTATCCATAGAGGCTGATACGCTTTATTTTGTTTTGTTTCACAGACAGGGTTGAAAGGTGCAGGAGCTTCTCTGTCTCCAATTTTGTCTTCTGTGGTTCTGTGATCTCATCACAAACACTCATTATGAAATGATGTAGAAACTCCGTTTGCAATTGAGCCCAGGATAAAAGCCCAGAGCTCCATTTGTTCTTTGAACAGATTTTAGAATAAGCTGAGAGGGAGTTTTGGATAGAAGTTTATTTTCAAGTACCCTCCGAATTGAGAAGGTATCTCTATAATTATGACAGTAGTTGTAATCATAATGATTTAAAAAATGCCTGCCATTTATTGAGAGGCTCTTCTCTGCCAGATACTAACCAGGATGCTTTACACACATTATTTTTTTTTTAACTCTCAAAGCAACCCAGCAGGCTGGGAACCATATCCCCATGTTCCATCCCAGGAAACTGAGGCTCAGAGCCTGTATTTCCTAACAGGATACAGCTGGTAAGTGGCAGGGCTGTCTTCCACACCCGGCTTTGCCTGGCTGAAAAAGCTTTGCTTTTCCTACTCCGATGCTCTGTCAAAGCTACAATATGCGTAGTTCAGGTTTCTTTCCGGTTCAAGCTCACACTGGGATGGCGAGCTCTCTTCCAAGTCCCTCGCATGTCAATGACGGTTTCCAGCCACAGTCGCCCAGTATTTTGAGGTACTTGAGACCGGATTTTAAAAAATACTCACTTCCTTCTGGCTGGTTCAAGGAATCAAAAAGCAGGTTTCATTTTTTTATGACACCTTTGAGTAGCTGGGTCACCTTGGGAGTCTTATTGGGGCTTTGGTGACGATGTGACAGGCTGTCTCTAAGGATCTGTGGAGGGTGAACAAGAAAACAACCAACCATTCATGAAAGCAGGAGTGGAGATATTACCAACACAGAAACTATTTCAGAATCAATCCATTCCTCATGCCTCAAGGCCCCTCATGCTGAAATGATGTCGCCTCCTCTGGGACACTTTCTGCCACCTGCCTCTGCCCATGGGGGTGCGGGCCATGAACTGCTCTCACGAGGCTCCCACCAGTTCTTGCTTTTGCCTCGGTTCTCCTGCTCAGCACACTGTATCAGAAGCAGTGGGCTGGGGGGGGGGGTGTATGCACATCCCTTCCTCCAGAGGATGAGCTCCCTGGGCTGAGCAGAGTGGGTCTAGACTGGCTCAAGCTTCCTCGAGAAGTTTGTGGGTGTCCAAGAGGAAGGAGTCCCAGGGCACACGGAGCAGGCAGCAGGTTAGAAAGAGGCACCTTTGCAGGGCTTTGCTTGGGGTCTCAGGATTGCATGGATTTGGCTCTAGGGAGGGCTTTGAATATCATGACGGTGTCGTGGTGAGGTAAATCCTGTCCACGGCACAGCCTGTGGTTTTTCTGAGCACCCTAGATTTTCCTGAACACCTGTAGCCTCTCCTCTGTGACCCCCTGGCTGGCTGTCATAGGACTTAACACACTCATTCTTCCATTCAGCAAGTTCTTCTTGAGAGCCTCTTAGGGACTGGGGATAAATACTGAGCAAAACTCTCCCCAGCTCCTACCCCCATGGAGCTTACAGACAGGGGGAAAGGTTTACAGTCTTTGTTTGGGACTGAAAGTGTCCAGTACATGGTGACTCGAAAGTACAGGTTGAGTTGTATTTACTTTTCAACATTTCCATTTTATTTTATTTTTTAATTTATTATGTAATTCATACAGCATAAAATGCACTATTTTAAAGTGGGCAATTTAAACCATCTTAGTATATTTGCAAGGTTCATAGTATATAGCCAGTATATTGCTATCTAATAGCAGAACATTTTCACCCCCCCCCCAAAGAAACCCCACACCCATTAGCCATGGCTCCCCATCCCCTTCTGGCCCCCAGGCCCTGGCAACCACCAATCTACTCTCCGTTCTGTGGGTTGGCTTTTTCTAAACATTTCACGTGAATGGAATCACGCCATATATGGTCTTTCGTGTCTGGCTTCTTTTATTCAGCAGAACCTCACCAAGGCTTATCCACACTGCAGTGTGTGTCTGTACTTCGATTCTTTTTATGGCCAGTAAATTCCATGATGGGAATATCCCACCTTCCACGTAGTTGGCCACCAGTTGCTGGATGATTACATTGACTTTTGCATCTTGTGCCTCCGTGACCTCTTCCTGCCCTCTTGCTCTTTCTTCTTGCCTCTCTCTCTCTCCTCCATTCCTCCTTCCTTCCCTTGTTCCCGCTTTCCTCTCTCAGATGCTTCTTATCCCACACCTACTGTGTTACGGGCACTGTAATTAAACATCTGATTAAGGCTCCAGCCTGAGGTAAACTGAAAGGCACCGCGTACAATTCTTTTAAATGAATGCTTCATTTTATTTAAAAAAAATTTTTTTTTTCAACGTTTATTTATTTTTTGGGACAGAGAGAGACAGAGCATGAACGGGGGAGGGGCAGAGAGAGAGAGGGAGACACAGAATCGGAAACAGGCTCCAGGCTCCGAGCCATCAGCCCAGAGCCCGACGCGGGGCTCGAACTCACGGACCGCGAGATCGTGACCTGGCTGAGGTCGGACGCTTAACCGACTGCGCCACCCAGGCGCCCCTGAATGCTTCATTTTAAAATAGTTTATAGATCTGCAGCGAGGTTACAAAGATAGTGCAGGATTCCTGTACGCCCATCACCCCGTTCCCCCTGTTGTTAACATCTCACACACTATGGTGCATTCATTCCAGCTGAGGAGCCAGGACTGTGACAGAGCTGTCCCCTCCACCCTCCACTTTGTTCTGATTTCACTAGTTTTTCCCTAACGGCCTTTTCCTGTTCCGGGACCCCATCCAGGTGCCTTTAATCATTGGGTCTTCTTAGGTTCCTCTGATCTGTGACAGTTTCTCAGGCTTCCCTTGTTTTTTGATGACCTTGATAGTTTTGAGGGGTACTGGTCAGCTTCTTGGTAGAACGTCCCCCAGTTTGGGTTTGTTTGATGGTTTTTTCGTGGTTGGACTGGGTTTTACGGGTTATGGGGGATGGCCACAGAGGTGAATAAAGGCACAATTTTAAAACTGCTGTGAAAATGGGGTGCTTGGGTGGCTCAGTCGGTTGAACGTCTACCTCCAGCTCAGATCATGATCTCATGGCTCGGGAGTTGGAGCCCCGCGTCGGGCTCCGTGCTGACAGCTCAGAGCCTGGAGCCTGCTTTGGATTCTCTGTCTCCCTCTCTCTGGCCCTAACCCACTCGCATTCTGTCTCTGTCTCTCTCAAAAATAAACATTAAAAAAAAATTTTTTTTTTAACTGCTGTGAGAAGCCCTAAAACTAGGAAGTGAGACCAAGTCTGCCAGGATGACTCAGAAAAAACAAACAGAGAAACTTTACTTTTGAGACCTTCAAATGATAAGAGTGGTCTATGGAAGGATCCCCTGGTCTTTTTTCCAGAGCTGTATGCCCACTATCCCCATGGTGGTGAAGAAAGCCTTTTTCTGACACATAAACACAACTTGACATCTGTTCTTTCTCTCCCCTTGGCTCTACGGTATGACCTTGGGTGAGTCACCTCTTCCTTGGTGTCCGAAGAATTAAGAAGTCGGAACCAGTGACCTCCAAGGCTTCTTCCTGCTCTGACAGCTTATGCTGTAAGAGGTGATTGATTCTCCAGTCTCCTTAACACCCAGCTCATTCCAGAGTTTGGCTCCCCTTTCCTCCATATCAGTCCCAGGAGCTTGTCTTCACATGACATATGTCCCCAGAGAATATGCCCACCCCACCCTCATTTTGAAAGCCATCTTGGAAAACGAACTCTAGAATTTTGCTGCGAGGATCTCCGCTCTGAGGAAGCCGGTGAGTGCCCCAAAGCGGCAGTGCCCAGAGCAGGACCCCTGTCCTGGCTGTCCCTGCTCCCCTGCTGACACAGCACAAGGGCCAGAGTGATGAGGGTCACAGGCAGATCCACACGCCGCACGACATTGGAGACTCTTTCACCCTAAGGGGGCTGTTTTGGTTCAGCAGCTCCTGTGGCTTGAATAAGTTAATCACTGATGACAGGAGATTAATTTATAACTGGGCAGCAGACAAGATAGTTCAGGCTTGGGTGGGGTGGCACTGACCTGTGGCGTGGGGCATTCATTACTCAGAAGACGCCTGGTTTGCAGCTTGGTGCAGAGAGAGGCTGGGAACTTCAGATCTGCCCTGGTCCCTAGAGGCCACCGGGACAAAAAAGAGAGGGGAAAATGTGCCGACGACTCCCCTCTCTGTAGCATATTAGCTGGTCTTAGGAAGCCTTTCCGGCCAACAGCTGGGCTTATTAGAAAAGTCCAGTCTGAAAAGTCCAGTTAAGAGGGAGTGTCAGCCTGCCAACACAGCCCAGGCCCGTTGACTAAACTGTGCGGGAGGGGAGGGCGGGAGGGGCCAAGCATGGAAAGACAAGGCAGTGCAAAGACGGGGAAGGATAGTTGGGAGTCCGGAGTGGGGTGTGGGGTGACAGGTGATTCCCACAGTCTGAGGCACCTAGCCTGTGGACTGCTCACTCCTGTGGAGGCGGGTCTTTGAGGCTCTACCCTCCCATCCCACGTGCAACCCCTCTGTCATTCCCACCTTGACCACCCCATTCTGGGCCCAAAAAAGACATGAATCATGATGTGCAGATCCTTCTGTGGCCTGAACTTCATGCCCCAGACATTGCTTTTCAATCAGGTAAAAAGACCCTTTCCTGCCACACTGGACGTGCATGGCCCCGGTGTCGTTTGGGGGTGCTGCTGTTTTGCCAGCTTCAGCAATCTCCTATTTCTAGCCAGGATGGTTTGGAGTTCTTAAGTCAAGCCTATTTCTCAAGGAAGCCCTTGGCAATACGGCCCAGGGTTCAGAAGGTTATTCCGGGAGGCCCCAGTCTCACTAGAAAAAGAAGATAAGAAAAAGCCAGAAGGTAAATGGAACCAAAAGTAGGAATGGGGCCTGATTAAAAATGGCGGTGGCTGAAATGGCGGGCTTCCTACCCAAAAGGGTCCTGGGATCCCAGCTGAAAAGTGGGTGATTTATGCTTGATGGTGTACCAGGGGCCCAATTCTTGTCATTTCACTTCAGTCCCACTGCCCTTCCCCCATAAGTGCACCCCATGCAGTCACCTGTTACTGTTTTTGTTCACATGGTTCCTTCAACCCAGAACGCCGTTCTCTCCTTCCTTCACATGACTCACATTTGCCAAGACCTGGCTGAGGCATCATCTCCACTAGAAAGCCTTCCATGAACCTTCAGGTCGGACTTGGTCTCCTTGTCTTTGGTGTCTAACGTTCCTTATATCCATGGGTTCCCAAGCCCGATAGGCAATTCAGCATCGCCTGGAGGACCTTGTTCAAAAATACAAATCCTAGACACCCGAATCTCTTGGGGCAAGGCTTGGGAAGCTGTGTGTTTTGGATGCCAGGCCAGGATTGGGTATGTCTTTTCTAGTCTGTGTCCCCTGAGCCTGGGCACAGGGCTTAGGTCATGGAGATTGCATGTCACTGTGCCCAAACGTCCCCTCAGCCTGGAAGAAAGGGACGCAGAAGTGCACGACCCACGCCCTTTGACTCACGCTGTTTCCATCCATTCGTAGCTCCTGCTTCGTGCCCCAGACACTGTCCTCGGGATATAACACAGTCTGTCCTCACAGAGCTTACAGGCTAGTCAGAAGACGGAGGCAAATCGATCACCTACACACACGTTATTGCAAAGTGCAGCGTGAGTGTTCTAAAGGACAAGGAAAGCTGTTCCGAAACCCTGCAGCAGGCAGTGGCATAGGCTGAGAGGTCAGGGAGGGCTAAGCGGAGCCCTACATGCAGGGTAGTGAAGGACAGAGAGAAGCAGGGGGCAGCCTCTTACTGGGTTCTTCTTAGAACCATGCTCTTCTGGAAGGCAGCCAAGAGGCACTGGGGGTTTGTTTAAACACCCTCCAGACACCAAGATGGTCTCCAAGAGGCGCTTCTCACGACCCAGCCTTCACTTCTGCCTTTCTGCTGTCTGCTCTTGCCATGAGCCTTTGGGAGATGATGTATTTGAAAGCAGAGGAAACAGCTATTTCTCCACGCTGGGGGCTGCTTGCCCGCAAATACAGTGCCTTTGCTGGATTACAAAAAGGTGCATGCACCTCCCTTTGAACTGATATAATCTCGCACGCGGCACACAGCTTGACTGGTGGATTTAAGTCACCCTCCACCTTCACCTCCCTTCCCCCTCATCAGTGGAGCACTCTTGTGCAGTGAACAACTTGGACAACCTTCTGTGGTGGCCCTGCTGCAGTCTCGAGCAGAATGTTCTGGCTTCTTGGCTCTCCCTTATAGCTGGAAGATTCATTTATCCTAGAAGGAGATAATTACAACTTCCATGAGCGTAAATCTCTTTGGACATTTAGAGAGGAATTTATATGTATTTTCTGGAGGACTGGGTGTTTTTCTTATCTAAATTGAAAAGAGGATTCTTTTAAATATGATCCAAGAGAGCTCTTTCATATGGTAATCGCACACACTCTGGCCGATAAGCCCTAGACTTGGCATAAGGTTCAAAGCAGAAATTGGGCTCAGATGAGGCACAGGGATGCTTTTTGATCTGATTTGTTTTTAGCTGCTGACACTGGGATAATTTTGGCTCCTGAGTGGCAGGGGGCCTCAGAAACCTAGGGAAATGAGATCTTTTTAAAGAAAGTCCGAACTACTTAGAATGGTTGGAAGGGTCCTTGTCACCTCTGGGAGCTAGCAAAAAGCAGCATTTTCGGGTGTAAGAGCACTCTTGTCCCACGCTAGCCACACTCAGAGGATTTGAGCTTGAGTGGCCCTTGAGAGGCACCTCATCCAGATCCTTCTTTTCGCCCGTGGGGAAACTGAGGCTCAGGGAGCGCAAGTGGATTGGCCGTGAGTGGCAGAGCCTGGTCGACACCTGACAGGCGCTCTCTTCTGCACCCAAACCTTGCTGGTGTCCAACAGTGCCCAGTATGAGGATGGTATGAGCTAACTGGGTGACTGCGTGTGTGGGGAAGGCAAGGAGGGGGTAACGTAGGGGTTAAGACATGGAGTCTTGCTGAGGCCAGTGCGGCCCCTCCTCTTTCGGATGCGAGAACCTGCTTTTGTTACTGAAGAGGGTTAGGGATAAGCGTCATCTACAGGAGTGGACACTGGGGATGGAAGTAAGGGAAGATGGAAATCCGTCTGACAGACACCAGACCTGCCACATGGCTGTTTCACAAATGATGGTCGTAGTCGGTTTGGGGTGGGGGAGGGTTGGGTGTCAAAGTGACATCCTACCTTGGGTTCCATATCTTTCTATGTCCGACCTTTGTGAAAACACTTTCAGTTAGGAGGAGGACATGAGCTAATGGGTACTCAGTAAATGGTGGCATCTCAATAGACAGCCTGCTAAGGAAAAGGCTGGAGGAAGGGAACTTTCTCCTTTAAATCCCTCAACAGTGCTCTCGGGGGGTGTGATGCCCCCAGCTCACAGACGAGGAAACAGGAGAAGTTTCCTGCCCAGGGTCATACAGCTCGATAGCAGTGAAACTCTGCTCTTCTGGTTGTGCACTGTGTTCTCCAAGCCATGCTGGCTCCTCTGTCTCAGCATCATTTCTGTGGGCTGCCGCTGACGGTTCCTGTCCCTGACTTCAGACCCTTCCCGCCCTCCCTGGAGGACATGTAGCGGACATGACCCCTGGATTCAAGTGCATTTGAGTTGAGGTGGGGCACAACAAAAGGGGCAGACAAATGTGTGGGCCGCTCAAGCGTTCGAGAATGCTGGAAATTGGGGTCCCTTTCCCCAAAATGAAAGATCAGGGGACACTGTGGGAGAGACCTGGGTTTGCTTTTGCTCCAGTTTGTTTTCCCTGGGCCCAGGCTCCACCAGCACACCAAGGCCCTGTTTGGATTTGAACTTAGGACATCAGCAGCTCAGGCTGTCCCTGCTTGGCTCCTGAGGGGTCCAGACCGCCTTTCCTTCTCTTGTCTCCTAGTTACTGCGCTTCTGGGGACAAGGAAGGGACAGCTCTGAACAAAGACCTTCATCGTTTCTTTTGTAAAAGTCTCCTACAGATTAGGCAACTGCGAGTTTTTCACCAGTATCTACTTTTCTAGTGAATTTCAACAAGATCTAATTCTAAAAATCAACATTTCCATGCCCTGTGAAGGGTGTAGGGAAAAACGGAAAACAAATTCAAAAGGTGACGGTCTTGAACTCTGAAGGGCGCATGCCCGAGTCCTGACCAGGCTGGGAGTGAGGTGACTTAAGTTGTGGTCCTCACTCCCTCCTGCTGCCTGTGTGATCTTGGGCAAGTCGATTAGCTTCTCTGGGCCTCCATGCTTGCTAAGGCCTCTTTCAGTGCGCATGTTTCACTGTTGCAAACATGGAGAGAATCTTCTCGGGAATGTTCCTTTGTAGTGCTGAGGTTTGCACATTGACCATGGCCAGTCATACTTGATGAATTCAGAATTTTCTCTTGGTTGGAACAGGGATGGGTGTTTAAGACAAAGACTTGAGTGCTTTCCAACTGTGGCCCAAAACCAATGCAGCTATACGTTCCTATGTATTTTACATTGTAAAAACGTATCCGATTTGCTTAGAATAAAATCCTGGAGGTAAAGTGGTGTTTCCAAACTCCACCGAGTTGCAGCCTGGGAACTAAGAGCCAGACCGTGTGGTCCAGACTCCTCATCTTACAGGCATGGGGGCCCAGAGTCCAGGGAGGAAGCACCCCAGGACTCCTGGGGAATTTGGCATGGAGCCAGAGCCAAAACCTAGCTGCCATCATGTCCAGTCTAATGCTTGTGTCCTCTCTGTATGAATAAAAGCCAATTAGAAGAGTAAGGGATTATAAAAATCATACCATTACCTTAGTAGCAGCTTTAACATATGTAACTGTGGTCCCAAAGACTTTTATTTATATTGGCAGTTTAACACACGTCAAAACCCTGCACATCTTCAAACACCACTCTGGACGTTCGATGTGTATTTCCTGAAGCCACCCCACAAGCAACTCTGAAATAAATTAAAAGGAATGGTCAAGCCTGAATGCACACTGAGGTTTCCATGTGCTCAACTCAGCAGATTCAGGTATGACCCCTACAGAGCTTGGACTCTGAACTGGCACTAACATTCTCTACGCTCAATGACCATTTCACACAATGAATTCATCTGTGTAATTGTGCTTAGCTGTCCCGAGATTAACTCCATGTTTGCATGAAGATCAAAATGCTTACTTTAAAAAGTTTGGTTTTCTTCCATTTCTGTCTTATCTGGGGAGGTATACATGCTTGGAATTTCCTGGGCTTTTCTTTTTTAAATCTCTTGTAGGCACTGAGAATGTGAGGCAAGAGGAGGGGGAGGGTTGCTTTATTTACCTCTTATTGTCTTTTTTTTTTTAAACAATAATTGGCACCCATTCCAACCAAGGGGTTGGTGTCCTCTTGTCAAACGCAACCCAGAATATTGGGATCTTAAAGTAGGTAACAGCGTTCTTGCTCTCCCCTACCCCTAAATCCTATGCTAGTTAGGACGTGATCTAGAATACTGCTTTATCAAAAAGTTTTCTGTTGGGTTATACCTTACGTACACATCTGAAGTGTACATCCTGATAAACTTTCTTAAAGGCATATGCCTCTGCTCTGCTGTGTCTATAGTTATTGTTTATAGTAGCACTCGGGAGTGGAATATCCGTTCTGGGTTCTTCCAAAGGGCTGCTGCATCCGAGTGGCCGAGGCCGACGTCTGGGGCGCCGAAAGGGTGGTGGCCTGTTTCGAGTCAAAAGGACTTATTTTCTACAGGTTCACCTTACTTGCCCTCCAGATGAAGTCCTGGGAGGAATACTGGAAGGCACACTGCACTTTCGCTCACAATGGGGATTGGCAAGGGAAGGGAGACGTTTGAATGGGGTGGGGTGTTTCCACTTAATCATTACCACTGCTGACATCAATGAAAACCTGCCTGGGCACCTACAATGAGTGCAAAGGAGGCCAGGTTCTTAGTAAGTATTATGATGAGGTAGGGGACGGGCCGAATACAAAACTGAGTGTGGCTTGTATTGCGGCTTCGGCGTGCGGTTGTTTTTTGTGGTTGAAGGGTGCACACTGCCCTGGCTATTTCAAAACAATGTCAGGAGAGGGATGGTTTTGTTTTCCAGCACCCCAGTGGGTGCCCGGGACACAGGTAGCCTTGAGAACAAATATGTCCTTTTCAGAAATAGGAAGTCCACTATTTACTTATGCAAGTAATGCTATAAAAGGACTTTATACGTGGGGTTGCATCTCCTGAGCTTTGGACCGGCCCCTGGATTTGCCTGAAAACCTCCTTCTGGAGGAAGGAAAGTCCTGAAGCTCTCAGGTCGAGCACTGGCTCAAACAACAATTTAGATCAAGTAGCACCTCCTCCATCTAAAGGCTGCACGAGCCCAGGCAAAACACCCTTAGGGCAGCTACTGAACAAAGATGAACGGGCATCACAGCCAGGTTTCAAAATTCATTTTGCAAAGTTAAAGAAAAGTTTTGAAAATAAAATTCACTTAAAATTTTTTTTAATGTTTATTTATTTTGAGAGAGACAGAGACAGAGACAGAGAGAGAAAGAGTGTGAGCAGAGGAGGGGCAGGGAGAGAGGGAGACACTGAATGGGAAGCAGGTTCCAGGCTCTGAGCTGTCCGCATAGAGCCTGATTCAGAGCTCGAACCCACCAACCATGAGATCATGACCTAAGCTGAAGTCAGACACTTAATCAACTGAGCCACCCAGGCACCTCTAAAATTCACTTTTAAATCCTCTGATTACTTGTTAATCCCTTCCTTGAGTGCCCTCAGCTCTCTCTCTCTCTGAGCCCTTCACCTCATCACCCTCCTTTGGCAAAGCCATAACCTTGGTTAGATCTGACTCAGCTCACTTAGTGCCTGACTGCATGTAGTCCAACAAGGTTCGAGAAAAATACGCAATCATGCTGGTGGCTCACAGTTTAAATTCACAACCTCAAGTCTCACGTGGCTCCTTAGCACTGCCAGGCAGTGATTCTATGGATCCCTGGTCAATATATATTGGCATATCCCATTCAATCAGTATTTGTTGAATGAATATATTGAATAAATGAATTTTATCTAGAGTTCTACTGGCACTATATAGTTCTGCTTGTCCGAGTTTACAAGTGAATTTTATTTTCAAAACTTTTTTTTTTTTTTTTTTTTAATGAGTACTGGTCTTGGACCCAGAAGGGTCATATCCCAGTCTCACCACTGCTGCTCACTAGCTGGGTGATCTAAAGCGAGATACGATTCCTTCCTGGGACTCAGCCTTTGCTACAAAATTAGGTGGTTGGACCAGGAAATGGAGTGTCTTTTTAGATGTAGGTCACACAAGTGATATAAGGTCCCTATCTTCTGCTGAAGCTCACAGATCTGTGATTCTTCCTTGAGCCAAGCAAACCCATGGCTGGGAGTCATTCCAGAGAGAGAGGAGTGAGCTCACTGGCATTTAAGGGACCCAAAGAGAAACGCTTGCAGGAAGACCTCTTCTCTTCTGTATTGGTCTCTGATTTTAGCTTCTGATCCTGCAGGTCGAGATTCCAGAGCAGACAAACCTCTCGCACTAAACACCAACAGCGACTTTGGTTCTGAGCCAACTTCACATGGAGTATGGTGGAAAGGTAGTATTGGGCTGGGATGTGGGCGCCTGGATTCTATCCCAACTCTGTTGCTGATCTTCAGTCCCTTCCTCCTGTTGGGCCTCTGTTTCCTGGTCTGTATAATGAGCGAATTTACGTTCACTAAGCTTTTATCTGGCCTCCACCACTTTCTGGTACTGGTGGCATCTTTTTGCCCTTTTTAACTTGCCTGGCCTGTTTCAGATTGGAACTGGCACTACATCAGCAAGTTTATGGCCTTACAAACCTTGGAACATGCTTTGCAAATAAATGATGAAGGCATTAGGAATATTGCTTGGAAACACCAAGGTCTTGAACAAGAGCAGGACTTTGGAATGTCGGGAGCAAAGGAGAGGCGTTTATGGTAGTAGAAACACCTGCTCTTGAGTGGACCAGCTGGGCGCGTGCCCACAGACAGCGGGAGACCCTCTGGTACTTGAAATATGTACAGCACGTGCCCCCAGTTTGTGGCATACGAGGCAGTTTGGACGCTACACAGGCAAATCATCAAGCACAAATGAAACCCTCTAGTCCTAAAATCATGTTCAGTTATCTTTCAATCTTTCTGACGCCTTTAAGGGGTCTGTGTTGGGCTAGGGGATTTTTGTAACTTTCAAACCTTTGCTAATCTGTCCCTTCCTCCTTGGTGACATTCTCCTTCTGGCCCCCACTTTTTATTCAACAGAGAGAAAACAGGGCTCAGGCTCAGAAAGCCTTGCCAGTGTAGAATTTGGTAATACTGTGTTGCTGTATTGCATTTATTTTTGTGGATAATTAATGGAAGGTGATACTATGTTCCCATTTAGAGTAGTGAAAATTTCATCTTAAAAAATACATGCAGGGGCGCCTGGGTGGCTCAATCGGTTGGGCGTCCGACTTCGGCTCAGGTCATGATTTCGCAGTTTGTGAGTTTGAACCCCGCGTCGGGCTCTGTGCTGACAGCTCAGAGCCTGGAGCCTGCTTCGGATTCTGTGTCTCGCTCTCTCTCTGCCCGCCCCCTGCTCACGCTCTGTCTCTCTCTGTCTCAAAAATAAATAAAACATTAAAAAAATGAAAAAAAAATACATGCACTTAAACTTTAAAAAATTGAGTTGATTTCTATAAAAATATTAAGTAATAATGTATAAAGTAATGCCCTATGTGACAACATAGAGCAGATGCTTCCTGGGGTTTGAGAAACGCTGGTGGGTGGCATTCCCCCAACACAAATAGGGGAGGTTTCTCTAGACACCACAATGGTGCTTCATTTAGATCTAGTAGGTAACTCAGCTTCAGGTCTCTATTTTCTTTAAAACAATTTTTTAAATGTGTCTTTATTTTTGAGAGATACACACAGATTGTGAGCAGGGAGGGGCAGAGAGAGAGGGAGACACAGAATCCGAAGCAGGTTCCAGACTCTGAGCTGCCAGCACAGACAGAGCCTGACGCTGGGCTCGAACTCACAGACCGTGAGATCATGACCTGAGCTGAAGTCCAACGCTTCACGGAGTCAACCACCAAGTCGCCCTTCTTTTTTTCTTTCTAAATAAATGTTTACCTTTTCCTGTTCACTGTTGTATAAAACTTGGAAATACAGAAAAACACACGGACTAAAAGGAGAAAATATAGAAAAATCCCTCTACAGAAGAGAGTGAAGAGGCACCTGGGTGGCTCAGTTGGTTAAGTGTCTGACTTTGGCTCAGATCATGATCTCGCGGTTGTTGGGTTTAAGCCCTGCGTCAGGCCCTGTGCTGACAGCTCGGAGCCTGGAGCCTGCTTCGTATTCTGTGTCTCCCCGTCTCTTGCTCCTCCCATGCTCATGCTCTGTCTCTCTCGGTCTCTCAATAATAAATAAGTGTTAAAAAAAATTAAAAAAAAAAAAAGAAGAGAGTGACTCATGCATTGTCTCTCTACTCAGAAATAACCACTTCAAGTACATTGGTAAATTTTTCTTCCTCAGTACACCAATACAGCTGTTATGATGATATATGTATTTTATTTTTGTAGCCAAATTTATTTCCCTAATATTATAGTATAAGCATGTCCCAATATCATTCAAAACTCTTCATACACATTATTTTAACATAGAAAAGCCCTGTAGTGGCCCCAACCATTCTCCAAGTAGTGGGCACTTGGGTTGTTTCCAGTTTTGTCCACTAAAATGTTGTGATGAGTGTCTTTTTATTTTTTTTATTTTTTTTTAATGCTTATTTTTATTTTTGAGAGACAAAGGGAGACAGCATGAGTGGGGAAGGGGAGAGAGAGGGAGACAGAATCTGAAGCAGGCTCCAGGCCCTGGACTGTCAGCACAGAGACTGATACGGGGCTTGAACTCACAAACCCTGAGATCACGACCTGAGCTGAAGTTGGACGCTTAGCCTACTGAGCCACCCAGTCGCCTTCCCACCTTTTTTAAGTTTATTTATTTTGAGAGAGAGAGAGTGCACATGCAAGCAGGGGAGGGGCAGAGAGAGAATCCCAAGCAGACTTTGCCTGATGAGGGTCTCGAACTCACAAACTGAGATCGTGACCAGACCAGGAGTCAGACGCTTAACCCACTAAGCCACTCAGGCGCCTCTGTGATGAGTATCTTTATGCATATCACCTTGTATGCATTTTGTTTTTGTCTGCATTTTGCATTTGTCTGCACCTTACAGTAATTCCAGAAGGGGCATTCCCAGGCAGGAAGATCTTTAAGGCTTTTGAGATACAGACTTTTTCCAAAAAGATGGGGCCTGAAGGCACTTAGATCTGGACCAGTGTGATGGGACGCACGCTGGTTTGTGTGTGCAAGGTTGTTACTGGAAAGAGCTCAGCCTCTGCCACTTTGGGCAAGTTACCCGACTTCACCACCTCCTGCTGGTGCAGGTGGGACCTGTCACCCGCCTGGAATCCAAGAGCAGCGTTCTTCACATCTAGGCTTGTGAGTGCCCGTATTTCAGCTTCAAAAGTTACACACGTCATTAACTTATGTGATTCTCCCTTTGTGTAAAGGGATCAACAACAGTTTTCTGGAAAATTACTTATCGCAACGGCCTAAAAAATGCTCATTTGTGGCCAAGCTAGGAAAGGTTTGAATGAACACTGGTGACTTTAGGGGAAGAAGTGTAGAGGGCGCTCATACTCGCTCGGGGTCCTCTGTGCATGGGCCACAGCTTGCTGATAGCCATGTGTCTAGCATCTCACTGAATCGTCCACAACAGCTTTTCCCAAAGTGCATTACAGAGATCCTTAGCTCTGCAGATGCTAACATGTGTTCCTTGCAAAAATGATTCTGTTGCTTGGCAAAGGCCGTGTTGATCGAGGTTAAATGGATTATTTTACAGGTTTCTCAGAGCTTGCTTAATCAGGAATTATTATTATTATTATTAGTCAGGAATCCCCAAGATGGAGATGTGATATTCAACATTTGCCAGACTCACCTAACAGCAAAACCCTCTCTCACACACCTCATCTGATTGATATTCCAAAGCACACGTTTTGAGACTCACTGCTGACAACACTTTGCAAGATAATGTTGATCCTTGTCGTTTACAAATGAATAAACTGAGGCTCAGGTAAGTTGACCAGGGCGTCACAGCTGGTAACTTAAGGCCACCTGACCTTAAGCCCTCATTCTGCTCCACTGTCCCCTGCGGAGCAAGGAATGGGGATCAGAGAGCAAGGCGCCTCTTACCCAAACGTTGGGTGCATGAAACCAGAGGGGGAACGTGAAATCAAGATCAGAGCTTGGAAAGAGGATCCCATACTGAGGACATAGGTCATGGGGCCAGAGTCAATCAAAACTGATGCAGCTTAAGAAACCAAGGAAGTGAGATGCCCAGAAAGCCGAGATGGAGCAGTGGACGCCAGAGGCGACGGATTCTGGTGGCCCTCGTAGTAACACTTCATGGGTCGCTTTCTTATGGACTCAGTTGGTTTTTAAGGGAGGAGGTTTCATCCTCTCTTGTGCTTGGGGTAAGCCAGAGATCAAGAAAGGAACATTATCTGTTGTGTGGTGGTGTGGGAGAGCCCAGAAGACTCTTGCCTTATCACCCAGCAGCTCTTTTTTTTTTTTTTTTAATGTTTTTATTTTTGAAAGAGAGAGAGAGACACACAGAGAGAGAATGAGCAAGTAGGGGAGGGGCAGAGAGAGAGGGAGACACAGAATCCCAAGCAGGCTCCAGGCTCTGAGCCATCAACACAGAGCCCGATGTGGGGCTCAAACCCACAGATCGTGAGATCATGACCTGGGCCAAAGTCAGAAATAACCGACTGAACCATCCAGGCTGCCCTGACCCGGAAGTCTTGACTGCGTTTAATGGCTCCCTGCCTCCCACTGTAGGCTCTTCCTTGTTCCCCATCTCCCCTGTGGTCTCTGCTCAAACTGTTTCCTGCTGGGGCTCTGCTGTCTAACAGCTGCATGCCTACTACAGGTGCGTTACACTGACTTCCGAGGTGTGGAAGAAATGAAACCTGATAACACAACAGCATAATAGGCGAAGAAACTTCCATGCATTCAACAAAAATTCGCATCCTGGTATTGTTCTAGGCTTCAGGCAGGTATTAGTAAACCATCCAGATACAAATACCCTACCTGGAGTCAGAGTCGTTCTAGGGAGGGACAGAGACAATAAACCAGATAAGTAACATGTTAGATAGTGATAAACAATGAGGAAGAAAAGGGGACATGAACAAGGTTGGGGTGGACAGTGGGGGCTCACATTTGCATCAGGATGGCCAGGGAGGCCTTACCGAGAAGGGGCTTTTTTTTTTTTTTTAACGTTTTATTTATTTTTGTGAGAGTGCAAGCAGGGGAGGGACAGAGAGAGAGGGGAACAGAAGATCTGAAGCGGGCTCCGCACTGACCGCAGCAAGCCCGATATGGGGCTGGAACTCACAAACTGCGAGATCATGACCAGAGCCAATGTTGGACGTTCAACCAACTGAGCCACCCAGGCGCCCCCCCTGAGAAGGGGCTCTTTAATCCCCACACACCCTTTGAGCAGGGAAGGGATCCCACATTTGTTGCACCTCTAGTACGTGCCAGGCATTGCACATTTATATATGCCATATGTATTTTTTTCCTTTTCAATTGACAGATGACTGTGGGTGAGGCTCAGAGAATCCAAGTCATTTTTCCTAGGCCACACAGCCAGTGTATGCAAGAGCCCCATTAGAAAATGGTTCTGACACTGGAAAGCCCACGCTTTCTCTGCAAACTCACACTTCCTTCCTGAAAGAGTTAGCCGGGCCAGGCACCATTCACTCACTTTGTAGGGAAGGGCAACAGAGTCCAGAGAGGCATTGGCGGAGGTCAGAGATGCTGCTGCATGGTCAGGGGTCCCGCATGCTGAGAGTAGGCTCCAGAACAAGGGATTATCCTGCCCCAGGGGTCGATAGTGTTGAGGCAGAGAAACCAGAAGTAGAGGGAGTCTTACACAAGGTAGGTGAGCTCATGGCACTGCTCCGCTCATGACCTCCCAAGGCTGCTGTCTTCTCAGAGCGAGCCCAGTATCCGCAGGGGGCGGGGGAGGGGGAGGGCAAGGCCCTCAGGGTTCTGCTCCTGTTCTCTGCTCTACCCCCTGTTCCTCGGAGCCTCGCCCCTACATTCCTCAGATGTCTCCTTTGCTGGACGGCTTCCACTGCCTCATCTAAAGCTGCAGACCTGGCCCAGTGTTCCCCGTCCTCCTGGGTTATAGGGCCACTTGCCTCACTGATGGCCTGACACACTAAGTTAGTTATTGTATCATTTTCTCTTCCCCCCCTAGAGGGTAAGATCCACAGGGAAGGCATATTTGATTTGTTCACTGCTGTACCCCACTGCCTGGTGCTCAGAATCCATTTGCTGAATGAGGGACTACATCAACATCATGTTGTCCCGGACTTGCTCCTCTTCCTACGCCTGCTACCTGATTCATGAGGCCACCATCTAGCTGACACCCGCATCAGCAAACCGAGGGTCGTGCTTGAAACTTCTCTTTCTCCCTCTAACAGCGTCATTGAGGTACAACCCACATCCGCTTAAAGTGTGCAATTCAGTGGCTTTTACTAATCAGGTGGGTATCCATCACGTGATTTGAGACCATTTTCATTACCCCTCTGCCCCGAAAACCCCATAGCCCTTAGCCATCCGCTCCTAATCTGCCCAGCACCCCAGCCCTAGGCAGCCAATAATCTACCTTCTGTCTGATACATGGGCCTATTCTGGGCATTTCATATAAGTGGAATCATACAATATGTGGTCTCTTGTGACTTTTTCCAGTTAGTGTAACGATTTCGAGGTTCATTCATGTTGTAGCAGGTATCAGGACTGCATTTCTCTTTTTTATTGAATAACACTTCATTGCATGAATTTCCACCTCGATTCTTCAGTTGATGGACATTTGGATAGAGTTTTTGTATGAATGTATATTTTTGTTGCTCTGGGGTATGTACCTAAGTTGCTGGAACACATGGTAACTCAATGTTTAACCTTTTGAAGAACTTCCAGACTGTTTTCTCTCCCTTTTCTCCAAGAAGCCACATCCAACCACCCACCGTGGGCTGTCGTTCTCTCCCCTGAACGTGTGCCCTCCTGCATCTCCAGAAACTGCCTGGCCACTTCTTACCTAGATGGCCACAGTGCCTCCTACTGGGATTTCTCTCCAGTGGGTCACCCTCTGCTGTACATTGGACTCGGCAGGGAGGAGGAGTTCAACATCCCAGTGCCCAGGCACACCCCAGACCCACTACAGCAGCCTCTCTGGAGGGGGAACCCAGGTATCAGTCTTTCTACAGCTCCTAGGCAATTACAAGCACAGCCAAGTATGGGAGCCACAGCACCTCTAACCCAAGCTTCATGCTGCCATCTCAGTGCAAATCTGAGTGTGTCACCCGCATTCTTCTTAAAACCCCTTATGGCTCCCTGTGGCCCTCGAAAAACCTGAGCTCCCCAGAATGGACGCATGGTCTCTGTGACCTCCGTGCACCTACCTCCCTATCCTGCCTCCTTCCCCTTCCTGACTCGTATGGCCCCTTGCCACCCTTCCATGCCTTTGGACAGACTGGTCCCTCTGCTGTCTGCTCTCACAGAGGGGCTGGCTCCACACTGACTGTCACGTTGTGTTTACTGTCCTCTCTTTGAGCTCCTTAAGGCCAGGGCGAGTGTATTATCCATCTTTATATCCTCAACCTGCAGCTCCCTGATAGCAGGCAGATTTGTGTGGTGGGTGGGGGAGGGTGATGGGTGAAGGACAGGATGCCTACTGGTCTCTGGAAGGACTGGAGCCAGGTAGGTAATCCTACCAGTTGCCTGACCAGCCTCTTCCAAGTCCCAGCACTAATCCTAGGGCAATCAGCTGGCCCCGCCCACCACCACTACCCGGACTGTGGAGTTTCAGCCTCACTTCCACACCTGGGCCACCTCCAACCCCATTTCCCTACCTAGGCAAATGTGCTTCGTCTCTCTAGCTGCGGCCCTGGTGCCAGCAGGTGTTGGCAGAAAAGCGGGGACTGCAAGTGACAATCCTTCTGCAGCTAAAGGCAAAGTGCCCCAACCCAGAGATAATCCTTTGAAGTCCACTTTCTTTTTTTTTTTTTTTAAATTTTTTTTTTCAACGTTTATTTATTTTTGGGACAGAGAGAGACAGAGCATGAACGGGGGAGGGGCAGAGAGAGAGGGAGACACAGAATCGGAAACAGGCTCCAGGCTCCGAGCCATCAGCCCAGAGCCTGACGCAGGGCTCGAACTCACGGACCGCGAGATCGTGACCTGGCTGAAGTCGGACGCTTAACCGATTGCGCCACCCAGGCGCCCCTGAAGTCCACTTTCAAAGGGCCTGAATGGAGTGGAGTGTCCCTGTCCCTTCTTTAGCCATAAATCTTCAGGCTGGGGAAGGTAATCGTCTTCCTCTTGAGGAAGCTATAAAGGGCATGGCCCATCAACAGTTGGCAGAGTGTGGACTATACCCGTCCCTCTGGGTGGGGCCCAGACCATGCACTCTCTGCCTGCTGAACTGTTCTCTCCCTGCCCCCTGGCACGGCCTGTGCCATCTCTGGAGGGCCTGTTGGAGGATGCAGGGCTCTGCGGCTTGTGCTGGAGGCTTCCATGGAACATTTGCCCTGTAAATAACTGAATTCCCTTCAGCTGCTCAGCCATGCTGACACCACTTTACTTCTCACGGATAAGAGGAGCACTGTAAAGGGAGTTCAGCTCTGCTGTGTGGCTGTGGGTGACTGACTTCCCTCTCAGAGTCTTGATTTGCCTTGAGGTGAAGGGGTAAAGAGGGTGGACTGGATGACCCAGAAGGCTGCTGTCAGCTCTAATGTCACAGCTCGCCCTCCTGAGAGCAAGGCTGTATGAAGGTCTTCCCTTGAGCTCCTGAATTATCAGGAAAACCATAGCTGGCAAGACCAGAGTAAAACACAGCAGAAAAATAATAGGCTTGAAAATCACTCCTTTTTGTATTTTCATTCCTTCTATATCTGGCCTCAAGGTAATAGCAGTATAGAGAGAACAGCATTGGACAAAGGAGTCTCCAAGGCCTGAATTCATTTCCTGTTCTGTCCCTTACTGGCAGCATCATTAGGGGTGAGTCATTTTTCCCTCTGTGGGACTCAGTTTGCTCATCTGTGAAATAGGGATATTTCACATTGCATTCAGCAGGCACTTGCTGAGCACCTGCTCTGTGCTTGGCCCAGTGCTTGGTGGGGGAGATAAAAAGGTGAGAAGACACGATGTTAACTCTCAAATTGCCCACAGTCTGGTAGGAAGACAGCCAGGTAGAAGGGTGATTGTAATACAGGGTGGTGAGCAATATGGTAAGGAGCATAACAGACACAGTATAATAGCTAGCATTCACTTGCATCTTATTAGTGCTTGGCTCTCTGCTAGGGGCTTGATCATTTCATTTAATCCTATTAACAACCCTATGAGCTGAGCACCACAATACCCCATGTCAGGGGTGCTCACGGAAGGCGGCCCAGAGGACATGGTGCCCGAAGGGCTGGGAGCCTCTGGACTGACCAAAGGCCTGCACAGGCATGGAGCCCACCGGTGGCTGGGGTGGGGGAGGGGGCTGGTAGGCAGTGACGCCATGTGAAGGGCTCAGGGAGCAGTGAGAAAGGGGAGGAGACCTACAGACCTGTTAGTGGCAGATCACCCACTTGGAGGCTGTTGTCGTAGTTTCAGGAAGAAGGAAGGGCCCGGGCTTAGGGACCGGTGGCCATGTGGGTACAAGGTGATGAAAGCTAATGAGATCGTGTATCCAGGCAGCCTCCTGGAAAGGTAGAGCCTGCAGGTTCTCCCCTGTCCTACCATCAGTCTTACTCCCAAAGTGACCACTGACCCACCCGCCATCTCAGTTGTCAATACACTGGGCACTAGCACCAGGATAGAGGGGCAGAGGGCTGAATACACTGGGAAGCCTACCACAGCCCTGTGGGAGTATAAGCAGGTAGCATCTGAGCAACAAAGCACGTCAAACCCAGGAAGGATGGTGTGATTATTAAATCAGTGGTACAGAGATGATCGGAGAGGCATACAGTTACAACATCTCTGCCTCATATCACACATCCAAATAAAACTCTAATGTCTGTGAAAGAGCTGCATGTAAGTCAACAAACAATTGGAAAACACCGTCCAACAATGGAGAACTGGTTAAAATCACGACGTATTGACTGTGGACTACTCTCAAGTCATTAAAATAATGTTTTAGGAAAATATTTAAGGCTATCATAGGTTATTAAATAAAATAGCAGACTATCCAAAACTACATAGGTTATTATCACAATTTTGTAGACTAACTTCCCACCCTATATATCGAAGAGTGATCATATGAGTCCACATGGATGGCATACACTCATACTCACACATGCATGTATCATCAAAAGTCTAAAATGAACTTAAAAAGAATTTTTAAACAAAAAAAGAAAAAAAAGAAAGAAAAGGAAAAAGGGACGCCTGGGTGGCTCAGTTGGTTAAGCATCTGACTCTTGGTTTTGGCTCAAGTCATGATCTCACGGTTTGGGAAGTTCGACAGCACGGGGCCTGCTTGGGATTCTCTGTCTCCCTCTCTCTCTGCCCCACCCCCACTCGCCCTGTCTCTGTCTCTCTAAAAATAAATAAATAAATAAACTTAAAAAAAAATTTTAAGTCTAAAATGAAACATACCAAAATGGTAATAGCAATCATCACAAGTCATTTTTACTTACACATACTTATTGGTTGTTGTTTTTTTGTTTGAGAAAATTCTATAGTGAAGACAGATTCATTACTTTTATAATATGGAAAAGAGGGGTGCTTGGGTGGCTCAGTCGATTGAGCATCCGACTTCGGCTCAGGTCATGATCTCACGGTTCGTGGGTTCGAGCCCCGCGCTGGGCTCTGCACTGACAGTTCAGAGCCTAGAGCCTGCTTTGGGTTGTGTCTCCCTCTCTCTCTCTGACCCTCCCCCCCTTGCACTCTGTCTCTGTCTCTCTCTTAAAAATAAATATTAAAATTTTTTTATAATATGGAAAAGAGATAAATGTTATTTAGAAAATTAACTATATAGGCTCTAATATTAAATAATTTAAATACTTTGGTGAAAGAAAGTGAAAACAAATCTGGGGAACATACTTCATGAAGGCTGGTAATCCAGTTGCCCAAGGACCTCAACTTTTTCCTAATCCCCTGCTGCAAAGTGGCCAAATATTAACACTCTTGGAACCTGACAGCAGCTTGTGCTTCTCTGGAGAGGGAATTGGCTCCTGTGTTCTACAAGATAGCCCAGCTGACCCAAGGGAAAGTTCATGGTTAGCGTTGTTTTCAATTAAAATTTATCTGCTATAAGATTTTCTTAAACATTTGATGCCTGAAGTTACTGGTATATTAGAATCCAGTATAAGATGATATCAGATTTAGTCCTGTCTATATATTTAACTATAGCAATATGTCACCCTTTCGGTATGCACTGGTTCTCAAAAGAATGAAGACTCCAACAGCCCGAGTTTCTGTTTTTCACAAGTTCTCCAGGTGATTCTGAAACTCGCCAGCTTGAGTGAGACCCACTGCTTTTGCTCCTTCTTAGGTAGTGGGTCTCAAACTTTGCTGTGATTAGAATCGTTGGTACAGATTTTAAACCTGCTAATGGCAAGACTGCACCCCAGGCTGATAAACTCAGAATCTGTAGTTTTTAAACTTCTCCAGGTTTGAGATTCAGTGCTCTACTTACTGAGAGCGACGCGAAATCTAGGTGCCCGGGCTCCCGAGCCTGAGAAACAAGCCCCGGGTCTAAACGACTTTATGTTCTCTGTCTCCATCTGCTGGCCATTCTGCTGCATTGCCACAATTTACCTGAACAAGAGGTGATGCTTCTTTATAGTTTTAAGAACGTCTGCCTCAAGAAACAAAGAACAAAAAAAGAGTTGAAATTTTTAAGCAATAAAAATAGCTACAGAATATATTCTTGTATGTAATAGGATGGTTTAAGTTATAACTGCGGTAGGATAACACATCCAGGATCTTTTCTGTGCTTGGTAAATTAAAAGCAGCCAAAAGATGTTAGTTAGCTCTTAACATTATTAGGAATATTGGCCCCCATATTTTGAGTACAGTGAGTGATTTCTTTCTTTTGCAAGTTTATTTATTTTGAGAGAGAGAGAAAGAGAGCGTGAGCAGGGGAGGGGCAGAGAGATAGAGGGAGAGAGAGAATCCCAAGCAGCCTCCATGCTGCCAGTGCAGGGCCTCACAGTGGGCTCGGGGCTCCGAGCTGCATCTCATGAATCACTGCCTGAGCTGAAATCAAGAGTCAGAGGTTTAACCAACTGAGCCACCCAGGCGCCCTGAGTACAGTGAGTCATTTCAGAATGAATGCTTTTCATCCACTTAAAAGATACGTTTAGTGCTACTCTACCTGGCACACTGTCCACTATGGGTACCTAAAGGTGAACACTCTGTACACTGAGAGAGACATTGAGAGAGAGAGAGAGAGAGAGAGAGAGAGAGAGAGATAAAGATGCTTTAAATTATCATTATTGGGGCACCTGGTGGCTCAGTCGGTTAAGCTTGATTTTCGGCTCAGGTCATGATCTCACAGTTGGTGAGATCGTGTGGAACCTGCTTCAGGTTCTCTCCCTCGCTCTCCTTCTGCCTCTCCCCCACTTATCATTGTTATAGACTTTTGAGGGAGTATATGTTCCGGAGTCTCTGAATAGATTTATGTAACCACCACAACAAGGATTCCATCAACCCCAAAACACTCCTTCAGGCTTCCCTGCAGTTGGATGCTTCCTCCCATCCTAATCCTTAGCAAACACAGATTTGTTTTTCCTTCCTATGTTTTGCCTTTTCCATAATGCCATGTACATAGCATCATCTGGTATGTAACATTTTGAGAGTGGCTTTCTTCACTCAGCATAATTTTCTTCTTTCTGCTTGCTTTAGGTTTCTCTTATTTTTCTACAGCTTGTGTTTGAAATGGAGATTATTGATTTGAGACTGTTCTTCCCTTCTAATTTTTCTAATGCTGCAGATTTCCATCAAAGCCCTGCTTTAGCTGCACCTATGCATTTTGATGTGTTGTATTTTTTGTTTTTGTTCAGTTTAAATGATTTTCTGACTTTCTAATGTCCTCGGAGACTTTCCCTTGGACCAGGGGTTACTTAGAAGTATGTCCATTTCCAAGGATTTAGAGATTTTTCCAGTTATTGATTTCTGGTTTAATTCCTTTGTGGTCAGAGCTCATATTGTGTGATTTTAACTCTTCAAAATTTGTTGAGATTCATTTTATGATCCAGACTATGGTCTATTCATTCTATTATTGGTTACTGAAGAAGGAGTAAGTGTTGAAGTCTCCACCTCTAATAGTATGTGGATTCAACATCTCTCTTTTTGGTTCTAGCAGTGTTTGCTTCACAGTTTAAATATTTGTTGTTAGGTACATGGCCATTTAGGATTACTATGTCTTTGTCGCGTGTTGACCTTCTATAATGTCCTCCTTTATCGCTGGTAAATGTCCTTGCTCTGGTGTTGATTTGTCTGATGTTAATGTAGCTATTCCAGCTTTCTTTTGATCAGTATCTGCATGCTATAGTTTTCTTTTTTGTCCTTTTATTTTTAACCTATACTATTTACTTAAAATGGGTTTCTAATAAATAATAAATAGTTAGGTCTTGAGGTGTTGTTTTTTTTTTTTTTTAACATCCTGACAATCTCTTTTAACTAGCATAACTTAGATCTTTTGAATTTAATTGTTGACATGTTTAGATTTAGGGCTACTCTTTTATTACTTGTTTTCTATTTGTTCCCTATGTTTTTCATTCCTGTTTTTCTTGTCTTCTTCCAGATTATCTGAAATGTTGTTTGCATCCCATTTTTTAAAAATTGCATCCCATTTTTAAAAATGTGTCTATTGAGGGGCGCCTGGGTGACGCAGTCGGTTAAGCGTCCGACTTCAGCCAGGTCACGATCTCGCGGTCCGTGAGTTCGAGCCCCGCGTCAGGCTCTGGGCTGATGGCTCAGAGCCTGGAGCCTGTTTCCGATTCTGTGTCTCCCTCTCTCTCTGCCCCTCCCCCGTTCATGCTCTGTCTCTCTCTGTCCCAAAAATAAATAAATGTTGAAAAAAAAATTTAAAAATGTGTCTATTGAGCTTTTTACTGTATCTTTATGTGTGATTTTTTTAATTTAGAGAGAGAGCACAGGAGCGCTTGAGAGAGCAGTGGGGGAGGGGCAGAGGGCATGAGAGGGTCTCAAGCAGGTTCTCAGCGTGGGATGTGGGGTTGTGCCCAGTGAGGGGCTCAATCTCACAACCAACCAGGAAGGAGATCATGAGCTGAGCCGAAATCAAGAGTCGGGTGCTCAACTGACTAAGCCACCCAGGTGCCCCATTTTTGTGTAATTTTTAAATGTGGTTTCTCTAGGGATTTCAAAAAACACTTAACTTTTCATAGTCTATTTAGGATTAATATTTTGTCACTTCAAGTGAAGTGTAGAAATCTTACTACCATACAGATATATATTTATTAAAAGTCCCACCAGACCATGTTATGTAAATTTTGCTTTCGCCGATTATACACGTTATAAAGGGCTCAAGATGAAAAAAATAGTTGGTTACATTTACCCAAATAATTCCTATTTCTGTTGCTCTTCTTCCATTCCCAAAGTTTCAAATTTCCCTTTGGTGTCAGAGTTCTATTAAGAAAATGCCATCGGAGCACCTGCGTGTCTCTGTCGGTTGAGTGTCTGACTTCAGCTTAGGTCATGATCTCATGTCTCTTGAGTTCTAGCCCTGCATCGGGCTCTGTGCTGACAGCTCGGAGCCTGGAGCCTGCTTCCAATTCTGTGTCTCTGTTTCTCTCTGCCCCTCTGCTGCTCGCGCTCTCCCTCTCTCTCTCTCAAAAATGAATAAGCAAGCAAGCAAGCAAGCAAGAAGAAAATGTCATCACAGTAAGAGGTCCAATAAGAAAACCCAGAGGGAGAGAGGGAGAGAGAAAGCAATGGTCATCACTCACAATGGTCATCACTCCCTTGCAGCAGGGGACTGCGGTTCCACTGGACAGAGAGGAGTTCCTTCCCTGCACTTTTAGGCACGTGCCGCAGTGGGCTGCGGTGGGCTTGCCAAGGGGCTGGTGTCAGGGAGAAGCAACAACAAACAAACAGGACTCCCCCCACCCCACCCCAGGGTCCTCCTTCCCTGTCCTAGAATAGGAGATAGCTTCTCTCCGTCTGCATCTCGTCTGCAGGGCCAGGTCTCTGTCTGCTTGGAGTCCAGGCCAGGGGAGGCCAGAGGGGGAAAATGGCAAACCTCATGCCGGTTTGGTGGGGCTCTGACTTCTCTGGTCCCTCCCTGAGGTTCCTGTTTATTCCTTCTGTTCATGATAGCTGCTCCATGCATTTAGTCCAGGCTCCATAGCCGCATCTGGTGGGAGAAACAGCATGGAGTAGGACTGGAATGAAAGATGGATTTTTACGGAACAGGGCGTGTAGATTTACAGAGCCTGGAAAGTGCTTCCATGGGGCACACTAATTGAGGGAGAAATTCTCTTTTCTCTCATGGGGTGGTAGCCAAAAGCCTGATTCCTTGGTTTGAATTTTTGCATTTACTTTTCTAGATGAAATTTAGAATCATTTTGTCATTTAAAAAAATCTTATTTTGGGGCACCTGGGTGGCGCAGTCGGTTAAGCGTCCTACTTCAGCCAGGTCACGATCTCGCGGTCCGTGAGTTCGAGCCCCGCGTCGGGCTCTGGGCTGATGGCTCGGAGCCTGGAGCCTGTTTCCGATTCTGTGTCTCCCTCTCTCTCTGCCCCTCCCCCGTTCATGCTCTGTCTCTCTGTCCCAAAAATAAATAAAAAACGTTGAAAAAAAAAATTAAAAAAATCTTATTTTGACTTTGATGGGAATGTGGTTAAATTCATAGATTTAGGGGCGCCTGGGTGGCGCAGTCGGTTGAGCGTCCGACTTCAGCCAGGTCACGATCTCGCGCTCCGTGAGTTCGAGCCCCGCGTTGGGCTCTGGGCTGATGGCTCGGAGCCTGGAGCCTGTTTCCAATTCTGTGTCTCCCTCTCTCTCTGCCCCTCCCCCGTTCATGCTCTGTCTCTCTCTGTCCCAAAAATAAATGAAAAAACGTTGAAAAAAAAATTAAAAAAAAAAAATTCATAGATTTAAAGAGAAGTGGTCTTTACAATATTGAGTCCTTCTATCTAGAACATCGTATACCTTCTCTTTTTTAAATGTCTCTTGTGACCTTTGAAAAATTTTTATTTTTGCACAAATTCCTTGGACTGGCTTTCTTTATTTCTAGGTATTTTATTACTTTTGTGAACGGAATCTTTTTTGACAAAAAAATATCATACCCATTATTGCTGACATACGGAAGAGCTAGCGATTTGGGCATATTTGTAAACAGCTACCTTACAGAACTTTCATTAGTTCTCTTATTTGCCGAGTTGATTTATCTCGACTTTCTGCAAATAGTGCTTTGTGGATTCAGTCTCTCAGACTGGTGTTCTACAAATAATCATAATTTGGAAACTCTTTGAAAAAACTTTCTGGAAAATTAATTGCATTGTTGGTTTAATCACCTTGATCATTAAGTCTTGTATGTTAGGTAACAGTCGTGATGACAGGGTTCCTTGTCTTGATTCTGACGTTTTAAGGAAAGTCACTGATAAGATAGGTATACTTTATGATGTTAACAATGTATCTTTAGTTTTTTTTAAATAATTTTCATCAAAAAAGGACATTGAGCTTTGTCAAATGCTCTTTCAGCATTCATAAAAATGACCATTTGGGTTTTTTTTATTTGATATGTGATAAATTTTGTTAATAGAACTTCTCATTCAAGAAATGCCCCTATTCCTACAGTAAATACCAGCTGGTCATGGAATCAATGGCAGAGCAGTGATTTCCTTTCTTTTTTTTTAATTTTTAAAAATGCTTTATTTTTGAGAGAGAGAGCACAAGTGGGAGAGGGGCAGAGGGGGACAGCGGATCCAAAGCGGGCTCTGCACTGATGTGGGGCTCAAACTCAAACCACAAGAACGTGACCTGAGCAAAGTCAGATGCTCAACCGACCGAGCCACCCAGGCGCCCCAACGGGGCAGTAATTTTCAAGGAAAGGTTTTTGCAAATGGCATACGCTGCCGCTGCTTTGAATTAAACCTGCAGGCCGCATTCCTGTGGGCTGCTGTGGCAGTGCTTTAGTCCTCTGACCCAACCCTAATACAATATCCTTGTCCACTGGAGCTGAGGATCCCTTCAGTTGTGACCCGAGGCCTCCAGGTGTGTACCAAAAGCAGGTCCCACTCCAATGACCTTTCTCCAGTGAAGAGACAGACATTCAAGCCCAGGAAGGACATCAGAGAGGTGTGACAAGGGCACCGTTTATTGCTGAGTGCTTGCTCTGTGCCAGCTCCGAGCCAGATATCATGCGACCTACTCCTGAAACCCTAGGAGGTACTATTATCCCCATTTTACACATGAGAGGTCAAGTAACTTGCCCAGGGATGTGGTTATTAAGTTGCAGAGTTGTCCTGCAAAACCCAGGTGTAATTTCAAAGCTTGTGGAAACTGGATGTTAATTCCTGACTGGCCCTCGGGGATGCGTCCTGAGGCAGAACTAGGAAAGGGGTCACTACTGCCCTGTTAAGTATGTGGCCTCCCACACATCCAGGCATTTCCCTTGTCCACGGGGTCCTGTAGGGGCAAGATGGAGGGCTGTATCTGGCAGGCTACTGAGGTCCTGGGGTGGTGCCTCTCCCATACTGCTGGATTCAGGTTCCCGAGGCATCCCAGGTAACACCTCACCTGAGGGTGCAGTCAGGAGACTCCAGCTATTTACCAACACGAAAGGTCATGGTATGTCGACCGTATTTCTGTCTAGTGCTCTGAAAGTTCAAGGAAAAAAAGTATCTGACATTTATTGGGTGCCAGAAGCTGTCTGAAGAACTCTCCGCATACTAACTCATTTACTCATTATAATATCCTTATGAGGTAGGCACTATTATCCCTCTTTTGCAGATGGGAAAACTGAGGCACAAGATGTTCACAGATAGAAAGCAGCAGAGCCAGGGTTCAACCCTGGGCTCTGAAGCACTGCACTGTATTCACAAAGTGAAGGCCAAATGAAGCCGAGTAGCTAGAATTCACAGAACTCTTAGGCTGGAAAGACGGTGATGTTCAGCTCAGGGTCTGTGTTCACGCACAGATGTCAAAATCAAGGAAGCTCTTGCCCTGGTGTTCCACGGTGGGGGGGTTTCTGCTGCCCTGTAATCACCATAGGACCCCTGCTTTACCATGAACTACTAACATACAACAGGTTATAGCGTGTGCCTTCCTCAAGTTCTCCAAGTGGGTCGGAATTAGTGGCTTTTAGTGGTCACAGACAACTTCAAAAGTAAGCAAGGTGTCATCATGCTGTCAGTTTATTAAACAGAGGCTCTAGCCATCTGTACCTGGATAGCCCCTTCTCCTGTTTTTTTTCCTTTTAATTTTTTTAAATGTTTATTTATTTTTGAGAAACAGAGAGAGAGAGAGACAGAGAGAGAGAGAGAGAGAGTCACAGAGTGCGAAGATGGGGGTCGGGGGCAGAGAAAGAGGGAGACACAGAATCCGAAGCAGGCCCCAGGCTCTGAGCTGTAAGCACAGAGCCCGATGCGGGGCTTGAACTCACAAACTCATGATCTAAGCTGAAGTTGGACGCTCAACCAACTGAGCCACCTAGACGCCCCTGGTTTTTTCCCTTTTAAACATCAAAAGAAAGTTCAGAGTTTGGCGTTCTGAATTAGAATTCTGCATCAGAGCCAGACTTTCTATTGTTTCTGCATCAGAATCAGTTCTAACCCTTTACTGTTTGTGAGGCTTCCTTTCACGATGGCAGCTTTCCTGAGGCACCAGCACAGGGCGTGTGGGAGCCCCTGCCCTTGGGGTACACCCACAGTGTTACGGCAAGGAGAGAACCAGCATCCCATCCAGACAGAAGCTGTACCCCGGGCTCCTGGAGTTTCTAGAAGTGCTTACCCTTCGGCTTTCCCTGCATATGAGCACACTAACATCTGTTTTCAGAGACAAGGAAACCTGTACAGAAGTGAAAGTTTCTTCAAAAAATGAAGTTTTATTCAAGATAAACAAAGGATAAGAGCAAATCATCAAATCAGACCACTCAAAGTCATTTCACAAATATTTTTATCAAGAAGGTCACCAGTGAAAGCCCCCCAAACAGTGGGTATCTATGCCACATTTTTACTTTTAGGACAGGGACAAGTAAACAAGCTGCTGCTCAGAACATATTCCTTAAAGAGAAGGAAGTTCCAAGATTCATCATTAGGATCAGTACAGGTTCAACTCATTCCCTAGGCCTCTGTAATAATTCGTGTCCAGAGTCATCTCCAAAGAAAAGCAACTTTAAAGAATGTTCTACATGGGTGTTTTTACTGTACCATAGTCTAATTGTTTGGAAACTGGTTGGCACTCTACCAATGGAAAAGTGGGCCTTCAGTTACCGGACTAATCTGTTCCCCTGTCTGCTTGGATAGTATTTCCTGAACAATCAACAACATAGTAGAGGGAAAAGAGCAACTCAGGGGCAAATGAGAAATGCTGAGGACATATGTATGCCCTAAAATATGAATTTTAAGCTAAATAACAACAGTTAAATAATGTATTGCCAAAATCCATTCTATGTATCTTGATTTTTATTTATCCGAGATCAAATATAAGTATGGAGTAATTTTAGTTGGTTCTTTTGTAGATTGAAGTTCCTACCTGAAATCAATTCTCATAAAGTGTTGGTGGTTAATAGAGGAATGCAAAATTTAAATGTAAATAATTCTTCAGGGAGAAATCACTTTTATAACGGCTTAGACATTATCAAAATATAGTTTAAAAAGCTTTATAACCATCTAAATTAAATTAGAGAACTCTTTTTCTAAGGCACAGATGCAAAGGTGGTGAAACAACCATACCTTTAGTGTACGGACCACGCTCTCCTCGGGGACTTTAGAAGCTGAGACGGAAGCGGGTGGTGCGGCTACGGTGAACTGGACGCGGGCCCAGGGTGGCAGCCAGGTGCCAGGAGGCAGCTCTTTAGCTAGCAGCTCGTGGGGAGGCACACGGAGGGCTTCCAGGGTGCGTACCTGGGAAGCTCAGTGCAATAGCTGTTTAGCAGCCTGTGAGGAACTTCTCAGTATTTTAGCAACTGAAGCAGCTACACCAGTGCAGACTGGCCGAACATCAGCTCTGCCTGAGGCTTTCTATAAACGCAACTTGATCTAAAAACAGAGAAGGTTATGGGCACGCTAGTTTTCATTAGTTTATTACAAAAAGAAAAACAATTCCGAGACACAATATATAACATAACGATTCCTAAATTCCTTCGTTTTTTATGTCTTTATCTTGGTGTCTGAGGCCAAACACCCTTCGCAACCGTCCAGTCTGCTCAGCCCGCCCTACGACCGTATTTCCCGGCTCCCGGCTGCACAGGTCAGAGGTTCCAACAACCTGGACTGTGGCCAATGCAGCGGAACCACTCCCTAAAGTGGTTGAGCCCTTTGGGAAAAATTTAAATAGATGTGAGCCCATTCTGAATAAAATTGAATGGGTTGTTTCTGCCCCTAAAATTGAATCCTGCATATCTGATACTCAAGCTTGGGTCTTTCCATTACCACGACACCTGGAAGGTATGGCAGGCCATTCACCGATCTGTCAGTCCCAGGAGTGCTACCTGTGATCCAGAGGAGTCAAAATAAATGGTGAGGGTATCTTCTAGAAAGTCCATGATGGCCCTTTTGGCTGAGTCGCCAGCCAGTGCCTGGATGCTGCCTATGTGCTCCAGGGCCGTTCTGACCATCTGGTCTCTTTCGTGCAAGCTGTGGGGTGCTCCGGTATCATCTCCCTCTGCTCCTGATTTTAAAAACTGTAGGATAAAGGACTGCACCATGTCCCCATTCGATTCGAGGGTTTCTCTGATGCAGGGCAGGTCTGAGGCAGTGGCCAAACTCAAGAGGTGGATCAGTGCCTGGCAGATTTGGGTCCGTAGGCTGGCACAGTACTTGAACTCCAAAAAGTCTGTGGTGTCTTCGCTCTTTTGTAAGGCAGTGACCAATGCGTTCCAGATCTGAACGTACTGCTCAGCTGACCCATACTGCTCTCTCTTGCTTGGGATGGAAAGGGCAGTGGCAGATCTGATGCGCACTTTGAAGTTCTTGCATGATGTCACAACCGACGTCAGGGCGTTGTAGGCCTGGGAGGTCCACGGGGCTGTTCCTAGAAAGAACCCACCGGCATTACAACAGATGAAGGCTTAGAAACAAGCAGGGGAGTGGAGAGGGTGGAGGAAATACACACTTATGCTCCAGCTGACACTAGGTTTTCATTCAATTCTCACGCTAACCCTATAGGATCAGGGTGACCGGTACTCACTGTGGGATTCTAGAGAAGGGGCTGAGTACGGATTCCCAAACTTCCCATTTCCTTAAACAGTCTGCTGCACACATGGGGGCCTCTGCTACTCTAAATGGGGACTTTGGCGACAGTGAAAGAGGCTTCTTCTCTGGGAAGAGGCTGTCCTACGGGGGTAAGGCTTGAGGAGCTCGGACTAAACTGTAGTGCCACTTGTGCTCAGTTGCCTGCTTCTGAGCAGTGCACACACTGCACAACCGTATGCCCAGCCTTGTTCATGATGACAAAAAAATATCTCATCACCCAGATTAGCATCCAGACACTGCTCTGGACATAGCAAGTCATGTGTTTTATTGCAAAGAAAAAGAAGGTACTATCTAGGCAGTGACTAAGGAACAGAGTACTCAGATTAACCAAAGGTGCAATTCTCTAATTTTGAGAAGATGATGTCCCAGTTTCTGTCTTCTTTCCCTTCCTGTTGGTCAGTCCCAGGAAATAAGCCTGCTTTCTTCCTCATCAGAACTACCACTCCCCACTCAATTTTGGGGTGGCTCTTATTCCTCAAGATGGACAGTAGAATAGAATTCAGCTTCCCTGGGGTGCCTGGGTGGCTTAATCTGTTTAAACATCTGACTTCAGCTCGCTCATGATCTCACAATTCATGAGTTTGAACCCCGCTTCGGGCTCTGTGCTGACAATGCAGAGCCTGTGTGGGATTCTCTCTTTCTTTTTCTCTGCCCCTCACTCACTCATGCCCTCTCTCAAAAATAAATTAATTAAAAAAAAATTTTTTTAGGAGCGCCTTGATGGCTCAGTCGGTTAGGTGTCTGACTTCAGCTCAGGTCTTACCATGGTTTGTGGGTTTGAGCCCCGCATCAGGCTCTGTGCTAACAACTCAGAGCCTGGAGCCTGCTTTAGATTGTGTCCTGCTCTCTCTCTGCCCCACCCCGACTCCTGCTCTGTCTCTCTCTCTTTTTCTCTCTCAAAAATGAATAAACATTAAAATTTTTTTTTTTTTTTTTTTTTACAAGAATTCAGCTTCCCTCTTTCAGCCCTTCCGAACTTCTTTGCTGTCTTTGAAGGCAGGCAGGCAGACATCCACCTTAATGAGCTCCAACTCCAAAGGTCACTTTGGGTTATTTCCTCTGTAGAAAACGCCATGAAGCTACTTCTCCATTAGCCCTCGGTTGGGAGCATTTTTTTTTTAATTGAATTTATTTATTTAAGCAATCTCTACCCCCAGCGTGGGACTCAAACTCATGACCCTGAGATTAAGAGTCACGTGGTCTTCCAACTGAGCCAGCCAGGCACCCCCTGGCTGGAAGATCGTGGCAGTAAAAGGGGAGTAGAGCCAGATCTCCCTAACCTGATGCATGCTCTGCTGGCCCAGAATGGTTTTACCTCTCCAGGAACATAACTTGTTTCAAATCTTGTCACAGAGACAAATGTATAAGGCAAATGCTGGTAAGGAGAGGGAATGGGAATTGGGAGGCTTTGACCTATATGCCTAAGCAGCTATAAGCCACTGATGCTCTATCAAGGTGCACGGCACATCATTACTGAGATGCCCTCCTACACAGCAGCCCACTTCAGTACCAAGGGCTCATTTGGGATTTCCAATCTGTACCTCTTCTTCCATGCCAGCTTGTCTCCTTCATTGCCCTCCCCGCCTCCCCCCGGTTGTTAGAACAACATTTTCTTATAGAAAATGAAAGCAGACAAAAGTCCTACTCATCATCCCCTCCAGAGGCAACCACCGTTAATGATTAGGCTAATTTCCTTTGATTCTTTTTTCCACCCGTTTATTGAGATCATGTCGTAGAAACAACTGCATATCCTGTTTTAATTTGCTTAACATCAGAAGTACTTTCCCAGATTATCAAAAACTTTTTGTACACATAATTCTAAAGGATCCCTTTGAATATGTATACTATGATATAAACTATGATTCCCCTAAAGTTGGGCATTCGAAACATTTCCATTTTTTCTAATATGTGATAAGTAAAACTACGAGGAACATCTTGAATACTACTGTAGGCTGGAGTGTGCTGTCCTGAGGCCCTGCACCAGAGAGACACCTTCTTACCTAATGGAAGAGCAGGATTTTTAAATACATTCCCCACTGCGTAGCAAGCATTCCATCGGACTTTCATGGCAGCCTCATTCAGCACAGTAGAGATGAGGGCCTGGATAGACTCCTCAATGATTTCAGCAAACCTGGGCTTTTCTATATGAGACGGTTGCAAAAAATGAAGCAAATTTCCAAGGGCCCGCACTGCGTTGCTTTTTACCTATAATAAAATGTAAAAAAAAGCATTCGAAATCTGCTTTGCCAAAGACATGTTACAGAAAGTATCATTTCAGCTTTAAAAAACACAGGAGGTCTTGGAGAGCTTAAAGTCGGAAAGCCAATGAAAACAGCAGCCTGTAAAAGTGTGGCTTCTTGAAACTCTGCAAGGTCTTATGTGCTGAACAGCCTATGCCATCAGAGAGGTGAGGTCTTCCACAGCTCCTCACTGGTATTTTTGGATTAGACTCCAGAGAGGTCTGTCTTCCTCGTTTTACAGAGACCGTGTGGAAGACCCAGAGGCTACAGGGCAAAGCTGGTTTGCAGCAAGGTGACGAGGAGAGGCGAGGTTTCAAAATTTCAGCCCAGTACTTTTCCATTAGAAAGTCTCTCTCAACCTTTGCAGCACACTAGAATCATCTGAGGAGCTTTCTTTCTCCAAAACCAATTCCCAGGCCCTAGTCCCAGAAATTCTGAACAGATTAGTCCACATAGGGCTTCCCAGGTTTTCAGAGTCACTGTACTAAATTAAGCCCTCGGTATGGGTCAGGTATCATGCTAGGTACTTTAACACAAGGCATCTCCAAGGCCACTGAGGTAGATGTAATGACTTCCAGGTTCCAGATGAGGAAACAGACTTTCAGAGAAGTTAATGATATACCAAACATCACCTGGCTACTAAAGGGCAAGCCAGGATTTGAACCATGTCTACCTGACCCTAAAACCCATTTCTATGCTTTTAACTTATTAGTCTAATGGGAGCTATATAAAGCCAAGGGCTGTTCATTTTTCTGACTTGTCACTTCTACTGAAAGATTTTTTAGAAAAAAACAAAAACAAAAACCAAAAGCAGACTAATATTAAAACAAACACGGACAGATCATGGAGCAGTATTACAAAGAGCATTGATATTTTTCATGAGACAGGAGACAGGAAGGAAACTGTATAAGTGTGGAGTAGGCCACATTATACCTGAGTACTCTCTTGATCTCCTTTCAACAGGGATACATTTGGGGGATACAACTATAATACACTAAGTATCTAATGGAGAAATACCAGGCTTTGCTGTGGGTCTACCTTGTCTTTATCCCTGGACGCTTCTATAGCTGATCGCAACATCTTCAAGAGCAGGAGACCAGAGAACTCTTCCTGGAAACTTGGGTCTGGGGTTTCCCTGTTCCATCCAAAGCAGACAAAACACGTTAAAAGTTAAAACTCAGTTAAATATATACATATACAGAGGCATTCACTTAGTAGAACTATAAAAATGTGGGAAAACAGCTCAACAAATCTGTTCCGATTATATCAAGAACTTAAAAGTTTATACCTTTTGACCCAGTAGGTCCACATCTAGGAATGTGACCAAAAGGTGTATCTTGAAATAAAGATTTTATGTACAAAAATGTTCATTGCTTAGAAAAGCCTAAGATAATGCACATGTTCGGTAACGGAGTGGTTAAATAATCACTTCACAGTGGTGATTATGTAATAGTAATGAACAATTTATAAAAAGCCAGCAGAAGTTGGGAGGATGCTTAGACATGCTGTATGGGAGAACTAAGCAATGATAAGCAGGGCACTAGTACATGAGGGACAATAGCTGCCTCAGGGAGGAAGGCTTTATACTGATGACCCCTTTTGTATTGTTTCAATTTTTTTTTTAATTACTCTGAAAACTTACAAATTTGATAAAGAGTAGTGTGACCTATATTATGGTTTTGAATTTCTACTTTAGTATTTTCCACATTTTCTATAATGTGGATACGTTACTTATATCAGCATACAGTAGTAAATATACACACACAAACACATACGTGTATATATATACACGTGTATATATAAAGAACGACTTACTAATCTCATTACTTGAAGGAGAATAAAACACAACAAAGCAGGAAGACTGACTACACGATATGGGAGAATTACTGTTCTTTTATAGTAGAGATCAAAGATAACCTCCTGGGACCTCAACCTCAGAAGTCACCCAGGGGAAATGAGCTGAGTCACCTACATGTTGACAATCAGAGTGTCTGTCAAGTTGCCCAGGGACCAGGCTGCTTTGGCCCGGACATTCAGAGATTTGTCTTGAAGTGACATCAATATTGCATTTGCTGTGTCTGCAACAAATATGACATCCTGTAAGAGAAAATAAAACACTGTAGTTACTTTGGGAGCTCACACAGCTGCCTTAGAAATTCTGAAATTTATTTTCAGACAATGATATAAGCCTTTACCACAATTTCTATTTGAAAATCAAAATTTATTTACTCAATTTACTATTCTACTTATTATAATGTGGACACTCATTAAAACCCCAGGGGAAGGTCTTCTGGGATTCTGGTATGTGCCATGCACACCCGAGGGGCCTATGGATTTTGCTCTTGTTGAACATCTTATAACCTGGTCTGCGACAGTGATCCATGAATTCTGTGCTTAGACTGATTTCCACCTTGGGAAATGACACTAACAATGAAATGCATTTCTAAAACACATCCTATTCATTACACACTTCACAGTGAGATGTCACAACTAAGAGTGAAAAAGAAATTTATTCGCTTCTTAGCCAAAACTCTACATCAGCTTTCTAAATTATTATTATCCCATGGCAATATCCCACTTCCTTTTTTTTTCAATTATTCATTAATGTAAATCTAGGGTCCTGGGCAGTGTGCTAAATAATTAGAAATAAATGAACTTACAGGCATTACCGTATTTTAGTAGCAATTAAAGAAACTAAGAGCAATTTGGTGTCCCTTACTGTCCAACTCAGAAGCTCTGTATGCACCCAAATCAACACTGCCCTGGCCTATCACAGAGGCAGAGAAGGGCTGTGCAGGCTTGCTCTGACCTGTCTGAGACAGGGGAAAAGCACATAGACTCCAAGGGCCCGCGAGGTCGCCGCTTTCACTAGACGGTTCTTGCTGTCGTTCAGCCCAAGCAGCATGGTGATGCACAGGATCTGCCTGTCGCTCTGTAGTGAGAAAGGTGGGTGAAGGGAAAGTGAGAAAGAAAGAACCACGAGCCACTGTCTTCAACACGCGACTGGGACGTGTCTGCATCTGAACACAAGGGAGACCTTGAGGCTACCTTAGCAGAGAGCAGAGGGGCAACGCGGATCCAGGTATTGGGTGAGTGCCTGCTTGGTGCTGGGCACACACAGCACCTGTGACCATTAACCTTTCCCACTGTGTGAGTTAGGTCACCGTGTTCTCCTACTTCCTGAAAGCAGCCTCTTTATAAAAGCTAATTCATGCAAATGCCACTGAGGACTAAAGAAGGGGAGCAGCCTGAATATACATGTGGTGGGCACTGGCCAAGTACTGCTCACACTTCGTGTTATTACTCACATTGTGCCCATTTTATAGATGAGAACACTCAGGGTTAGAGATGTTAAGAAAATCAGGGAGTGGAGTGGAAGAGATAAACCCAGGTCCTCCTAACTCTTGGTTTTGAAGTCTTTCTGAAACGTCTCTTCCAAGCCTCCTCCCTCACCTGCCCTCCGAGGACAGGGAAGAAAGGCTCCCCTGAGACATTAAGATTTGAAGTGTTTCCACCGCCCTCACCCCACACTCAAGCCAGGGATGATGCTGAATACCGGCTCAAGATGACAACGAATCTGAATCAAACTCAAGCTCTGCTGCTCGGGGGCACCACGTAAGGTGAGAAAACACTCCTGGAGTTACCGGCAGGCTGCTGAAGGCTTCGGGCAGGATGGAAGACAGGGCGTCACAGGTGCTCGCCTGCAGGGTCGGGTGCTCTGAGTTCTGCAGGGCTCTGGGCAGAGGGCCGTTTAGCATCATCGTCCAGAACATCACCACCTGGATCAGGGGCACAGTTACAGCTGTGGCCCCAGACACTATAGCAGAACCAACTTGCCGCTAAGACTACCTCAGGTGGCCCTAGTAATGCAACGTTCTTTAAAGCAGTAGCCTTCGGGGTGCCTGGGTGGCTCAGTTGGTTAAGCGTCTGACTTCAACTCAGGTCACGATCTCGTGGTCTGTGAGTTCGAGCCCCGTGTCGGGCTCTGGGCTGATGGCTCAGACCCTGGAGCCGGCTTCGGATTCTGTGTCTCCCTCTCTCTCTGCCCCTCCCCCATTCATGCTCTGTCTCTGTCTCAAAAATAAATAAACGTTAAAAAAAAATTTAAAGCAGTAGCCTTTTGTCCATGCTTCCGCTAGTCCTTGCACAGCAGGGGAAGGAGCTTTAGAAAACAACTGCAGGGGCGCCTGGGTGGCTCAGTCGGTTAAGCCGCCAACTTTGCCTCAGGTCACGATCTTGTCTTTCCCGAGTTCAAGCCCCACATCGGGCTCTGTGCTGACAGCTCAGAGCCTGGAGACTGCTTTGGATTTTGTGTCTCCCTCTCTCTCTGCCCTTCCCCTGCTTGTGCTCTGTCTCTCTCCTTCTCTCAAAAATAAGTAAACATTAAAAAAATTAAAAGAAAAAAAAAAGAAAACAATGACTGCATCCTTCCACTTTATGAACTAGGAAACAGCTGGCTACAGCTAGGTGGCCGGAGTGATGGGAGTGATGACGATCATGAGGAGGGGCAGGGGGTGATGGTGGTAACGGCGGCCATGGCTTGTGTTTTCCAGAAAGCCTCTCACACGCCAGGCACTGCTCTAAGCTTTACACATATCTACCCATTTCAATCCTCAGTACAACTAAATGAAGTATGTGTCATTATCTCCATTTTCACACAAGGAAACTGAGGCACAAACATATGGTGTAACTTGCTAGTGGGCATTAGGGCCCTGCACAGCCCAGAGGCCATGTGCCAGAGTCTAAAGAGCACCGGATCCAGAGGCAGAGCTGGGGCTGAATCCTTCAGTGGCTGTTTCCCATCTCTGCAACCTTGGGCAAGCCCCTGAACCTAAGTGTTGATTCCTCTTCAATAACACAGGGTGAAGATGTCTACTTGGCAGAGTCTTGGTGACAGCAAAATGTAACACTGTGTGTCAAGTTCCTTGCACAGTGTCAGGTGCACAGTGGAGACTCTTAAATTGAGCACTGGGCTCTCTTGTGGGTACTATGAAGATTTACCTTTTTTTTTTTTAATCTTTATTTATTTTTGAGGGAGAGACAGAGTGTGAGCAGGGGAGGAGCAGAGAGAGAGGGAGACACAGAATCCGAGGCAGGCTCCAGGCTCTGAGCTGTCAGCACAGAACCTGATGTGGGGCTCGAACTCACAAACTGTGAGATCATGACCTGAGCTGAAGTTGGACGCTCAACCGACTGGGCCAGCCAGGTGCCCATACCTCACTTTTATTAAAGCTCTCAAGGCAGGCATCTGAAGAGTACCTTGAACCGTTTCCTTCCCATGCTTTCTAAAAATCCTAGGATTTCAGGTGCATTTGCAACTGTCTGTGGTTTTGGAGTCTCTACTTTCTGCCCCACGAATTTAGTCCCAAGTTTTGCCATGTGTCCCACACATCAATTCTGTCCTCCCCTAAATCCTAGTTTCTAGAAACCCAATCTGGGCCTTCCCCACCCCAAACCAGAAGACTTTAGACAGGTATGCTTGCCAGCCTCCAAGATGGCCCATACAGATTCTTGCCTCCTAATGTTAAGGAGGTGGCCCCCCACCTAGCCCCTGTACAGGCCGACCTGTGTAACCAGTAGGGTGCTGTGGAAATGACAGTGTGAAACTTCCAAAGCGAGGGTGGGATGCCTGGGTGGCTCAGTTGGTTAAGTGTTCAATTCTTCATTTCAGTTCAGGTCATGATCTCACAGTTCATGAGTTCACACCCCAAGTCAGGCTCCGCGTTGATAATGCGGAGCTTGCCTGAGATTCTCTCTCCCCCTCTCTCTGCCCCTCCCCTGCTTATGTGTTCTCTCTCTCAAAATAAATAAATAAACTTAAAAAAAAAACAAACCCAAAACGAGGTTATAAGAATACAGGGGTGCCTGGGTGGCTGAGTCGGTTAAGCGTCTGATTTCAGCTCAGGTCATGATCTCACGGTTTGTGGGTTTGAGCCCCATGTCAGGTTCTATGCTGACAGCTCAGAGCCAGGAGCCTGCTTCGGATTCTGTGTCTCCCTCTCTCTCGGCCCCTCCCCTCCCTCACACTGTGTCTCTCTCTCTCTCAAAAATAAATAAACATTTAAAAAAAAAAAAAGAACACCACAGCTTCTGTCTTGCTCTGTCTTGATTCTCTTGCTATGGGGGAAGCCAGCTGACATATCCAAGGACACTCAAGCAGCCCTCTGGAGAGTTCTGTGTGGGAAGGAAGTAAGAGAGGCCTGCTGCCAAAAGCCAGCACTAACTTGCTAGGTATGTGAGTGAGCTGTGTTGGAAGAAGATCCTCAAACCCCTGTCAAGTTCAGTTGACTGCAGCCCCTGCCAGCATCTTGACTGCAGCCTCAGAAGGACAAAGCTAAGCTACTCCCAATTCCTGAGCCACAGAAACTATGTGAGAGAATATATATTGTTGTAAGCTGCTAAGTGTTTTGGCTAATTTACTACTCAGCAACTGACAAGTAATATAGAAAGTATATCTCTTTTTTACAAATGAAAAAACCTGAACGTGATGCCTACAGTCATTTGACCAGCAGGGGGAGAAGTCCAGGTGCAAACCCAGGTCTGTCTGAGCAAAGCTCAACTCCTCTCCCTGTGAATGGTGACGTTTCAGCTTGAGTGGCAGTCTCAGGAAAGGACTAGGGCTAGATATTCTTAATTGCTTGCAGGGATGATGGAAATTGCAAAGGGAAAAGAATGGGCAGGATGAAGAGGGCAGAAGGTAAAAAACACCACTAATGTTGAGTTGACTTTGCTTTTGGCACCAAGTAGAAGCCCTTTTTGGTAGGGTCACGTGTTCCTCCTCCAAAGAACTGGCGCAGTATGGAGACAACAGAAACAACCTAAGGTCACAGGAATTTACTAGGAATCCTGGAGCGGGGTGGTGAGGGAGTTAAGGGAATCAACATCTATCAAGCACCTACTATTTGCCAGCAGCCTTACATTTTATTCAATCTAGTTACAGATTATTATTCCTCTTTATGAGGAAACTGTGCTCACACATCCATTAATGTGCTCCCTACATTTGCTCTCATGTCTTCAGATTCCAAATCCTTGGCTCTTCCCACCATTCTAGTCTACCTCTTGGGCAGGATGAGGTTTTATGCGAAAGAAATACTGGTTTTTCAATTGCTGGCTGTACATTACACACAATCTGACCACATACTGAACTGCAAATAAACAGAAATGCAAATAAATCTTATTCATGCTAGTCTCCTGTCATCACATATCATTAGCTGTAGTTTTTGACACTGGAAGAAACTACACAGTTTACTTCACTTCATCACTGAGCCTCACAACTGACTGCAGCACTAGGAGAGCACTGAACAACGTGTACTTACCACGGTGACTGGCACTCTCTGGTCAGGAGCTATGGTAGAATCTGGTTTATACTGCTGTATTAAGCCTGTCCCCAGTTCTTCCAGAAGCTGCCAAGGCGAAAGAAATATAGATTATCAAAGCAGATTTGATAATCTGAATTACGGAGGCAGAAAACCTCACTTGTTTGGAGACGACCTCAAATCAAAGGGAAAAATCCAACCAAATTTTCTTTCTTCTTTCAGTAACTCTGACATCAGAGGCATTCTTTCAGGAGCAAAACCACCAGAAACATATTGTTTATTTATTACCAAATGAATTCTTTGGGTTTCTCTGGCGAGCTGAAAATGAAGGAATGTATGACTTTCCCTACCTGATACCCCTTTAAGAAACCTCAGAACTGACAGACATAGAACAGAGGGAAGAACATAAAGGAAGAGAAGAAAATAGCAGGTGGCTTTTCATCAAAGTTACCTTTGCTCCATGAAGCTGAATAGACGGATCTGCTTCCCCCATGCACTTGCAAATCACCTCTCCAAGCTCCATTAAGTACACTTGAGCCATTGAAAAGTAGCCCTTGGCCAGATGAGCTAACACCTGCAAAGAGAACAGAGGAATAACCTCAAGACCTAAATGCAGGGCTGCAATATCCAGAAAAGTGTTTTCATATTTCAGAAACCACTCACATTTAACAAGGGGTAGGCAGGAATCTGATGTTGAATGAAATGAACAACCATAATCTTTATTTTATGACTGAAATCAGTTAACTCTATCATGTAACTTCACGGTGCTTTATAATTTTTGAAATGTGTTTCATTAAGGTTGTCAATACTATTCAAGCCTGGGAACAATTTTCCGAGGCAGGTACTAACTGAATATTTCAGCTAAAGAAGCTAAGGCTAAAAAAGTTAAAGGTTAAAGGACATGTTTAATATCAACCAATCAGCAGCAGAGCCCAGGACCAAACCCATGTCTCAGATCACAGCTGAGTACCAAAGAAGCGAATAAATTAATCTAGGGTTGTTTTCTTCCTGTTGTCTCTAAGCAGACAGAAGATGGAAGAGAAGTTATGGAGAATTAAATATTGAAAGTCTCAGAAATCAAAGCTTAACTGTACGTCTTTCAGAATTACTGTATAATCCAGCATACCCAACTTGTCACATAAAAACTATGGTCACTAAAGTGACTTGCAACAAAAAGGAATAAATGTGACATTTACAACCAAGTCTTCTCCTAACCGCCGCCAAAACCAAAACAACAAAGCACTCACACCTAAAACACAGGTCTCTAACACCACTGACCTGCGGCTCAGTTATATGTTATTTTCATAGACTCACTCCTCACAATCAATGCTTTGAAAAAAGAGTGATTACTTCCATTCTAGAAATGAGGAAACGAAACCTCCTACCTGTAAGGCCTCCAATCGCATGGGGGATGGTTCATAGATGCTCCCCGCTGCACAGCCAGCATCGCTACTGGAACAGGACTCCTCCTTGGGCAGTACAACAGTGGAAATGCAAAGTCGGATGAGCCAGCAAGGCTCTGAAGACCCCTTAGGGGAGCTAACTGAAGCCTCTTCCAAAAAGGGTCCCGAGGGGGCTTTCTTCCACCAATCAGGAGCACTGAGGTGAGGAGTTGCTGAATTGCTATTGCTGAGTCCGGAAGAGCAGGGCTGTTGTAAAAGGAGCTGGACTTCAGGTAGAGGCGCGTGAGTGGACACTATGGCTCCCAAGAGAGTGAGGCTTGACACTCGAACATTCACATCTGTCAAAGTTGATGGGAATCACTATCACTGTGGGAACAGCTATCGCAAGGATCACAATTATTTCCGCAGACAATGAAGAATGATGGCGTCCTTGTGTAACCTGAATCCAATGAAACCTCCAGACCCAACTTCCAGTTTATAGAAATACATGGGACAGAAACAGAATTTAAACAACACTGTAGGGGCGCCTGGGTGGCTCAGTCGGTTAAGCGGCTGACTTCGGCTCAGGTCATGATCTCGCGGTCTGTGAGTTCGAGCCCCGCGTGGGGCTCTGTGCTGACAGCTCAGAGCCTGGAGCCTGTTTCAGATTCTGTGTCTCCCTCTCTCTGACCCTCCCCCATTCATGCTTTGTCTCTCTCTGTCTCAAAAATAAACGTTAAAAAAACATTAAACGTATCTGGCAAACTGAGAAGGTAAAACAGTCTTTAAGACAACGGTCTTGGACTCTTCCCCAAATCAGCGTGGTGAAAGAACAAAAGGGTGATGGGACTACTCTAGATTAGAAGAGACTAAACTGACATAATAATGACACGAAATGCATGAACCAGGAATGAACCCAAGTCCTCACAAAAAAGGGAGGGAAGACTTTTTGAGACATGGTGAAATGTGAATGTGGAGTAGATACGAAACAATATTATGGAATTGATGTGGATTTCTTAGGTGTGAGAATGGGGATGTGTTTTTTAGGAAATTGTCTTTGTTCTTGTAAGATGCATGCTGAGGTATTCAGGATGAAATATCATGTCTGGAGTTTACTTTCTTTTTTTAAATTTTTTTATGAAAACAAAAAAAATTTCTTTAACATTTATTTATTTTTGAAAGACAGAGACAGAGCACAAGCAGGAGAGGGGCAGAGAGAGAGGGAGACAGAGAATCCGAAGCAGGCTCCAGGCTCTGAGCTGTCAGCCCGGAGCCCGACGTGGGGCTCGAATTCACAAACAGTGAGATTGTGACGTGAGCCGAAGTCTGACACTTAACCAACTGAGCCACCCAGGTACCCCAGAAGTTTACTTTCAAATGGTTCAAAAATATACCTATTTATACACACATATGTATACACATGTACACAGATACATACATGCAGAGACAAAGCAAATATGACAAATGTTAATAACTGTTAAGTCTAGGTAGACATATGCACATGTTCACTGTACTATGCTTTCAAGTTTCTGAGGGTTTGACCATTTTATTCATGAAAATGCTGAAAGACAAAGCCAGACACTTGGGAGGGACGTGAGACATAGTCCACTCCTCTCAGTTTACAGATGAAGAAAAACTGGTGCAGCGGAATGAGCAGGGGACTGAGCCCAAAGACTTGAGTTGTTTCAATCTTACTTCTGCCACTGACATGAGAGACGTCAAAGGCAAGATTTATCTTTCCCATTTTACACATTGGTGAAACAAGTGAACTGGACCGTGATGTCCAGTGATACATGTGTATACATCATCATCTCCTTTAAGCCTTATAAAAATCTTCCGAGGTAGGTCAACGTCTTCCTGTTAGGAGGAAATGACGGTTCTGACAGAGCCACAGTTATGAGATGGAGGAAATGGGAATGGGCTGCAGACCCTCAGCCTGACTCCAGGTCTAGTACCCCTCCCATGACATCACAGAAACATCACTGCCTCCTTCAAGAACTCTGATTGAAAAACTTATCAGAATGTGGTCTGGATAACAGACCACATAGTACTTTCATTGCCTGCTTGCTAGCAAAAGAAAAACAAATGTTCTCTAGGCAAATGTTTATAGCACAGATATATCACGTGTGGGAGTAAGTCAGGAAATAACAAGAAATAAGACTCTGCAGTAAGTGGGGGAGTTGAGGTTCTGGAATTTTATCTAAACTGCAGAGGAGATAATCTTACAGCAGTTATGTTTTATATTCCAGTTTTTCTTTCCAAAGAGAGGATGATGTCTATGTGATTGTCCACACATCCTTACTTCTGCCTTAAGGATAGAAACTACGTATTGTGTACCAGAGCACTGCCCCCCCTACCCCCCCCAGCGCTGGCCCCCTGCACTTGGCTCAACCAGAATTCTAAAGTCACTACACTGCAGCAGCAAAGAACCACTAATCTTTACAATTAATTCTCCAGCTCACTTCTTCCAGGTGTCTACTGGGGCTTCTGGGGTCAAAAGCAGGCTTCTAGCAATAGCTGCTTTCCCTGAAAACTTGAGAATGAGTAGAGATACCTTAGAGCTGTAAAAATGCTCTCAATATTTTTAAAACTAATAATCTAGATTTGATTGATACAAAAGAGCAATCGATTTTAAACTACCACCAACCTTTGTGGCGGATATAAGGCTTTATCTGGTTCCAGACTTTGGTCAACAGGCTGAGTTTCAGACGGTTGTAAGGTGAATTTGATACTAAATTTGCAAGGCACTGCAAAAGACAAGAATAGCCCATCAATAGGCCTGATTAAGCCACAGCACAGACACAAAATGTTATAGCATTTAATTAAAAAAGAGAAGTCTATGAAGACTCATTTGAAAATCAGTTTTTTTCTTTTTTGTCCTTTTTTTAGGGGACTTGCACTTGTGTTCTCACTGGTACAACTTAATACTAAAAATATGGGAGTATTTTTAGTAAATCATTTATTTGGATTTACAAAGAGTGTAGGTAAGATCAAGCGAGGAGGCACAATAGGATAGCTTTTTTTTTTTTAATAGAATAGCTTTAAATAAAACAAATAGGATAACTTTAAATAAAATTGTTACTTCTATTCTTAAGTCAAATTACTTTTGGACAATGTAAAACATTATACAAGATTGAAACAGAGAAAACCCATCCAGAACCCGTAGATAACTTGGCATGCTTACCTTAATTATCTGAGTGAGGGTCTGTGAGGATGACTCCGCCACCAAAGCTAACAAAAGACATCTGTGTAACTCTCTAATGCTGGATGCGATCATCACGGAGAAGGGAGTAAAAGCCCTTCTGTGGTCACTGGTGTCTTCAGCAACAGAAAGAAACTGCTTTGAGCCTTCCAAGATGGCGGATAAAACTTGCAGAGCACACGCACGTGTCTGAAATTTCAGAATGATTCACCTTTATTAGTTAATAATCAGGAGTCAAATCCCCTTCTTCCTATTTTTGTTTTTAATTTTTGAAGTATTTAGGATCATTTTAATTAGAAAATTAGAGGCAATAAGATTATCTATCAGGTCCTAAAAGTAGCCATGAACTAGGCCACTTGCACCCTCACTTTAAAAACACTTCTATCACATTGCTGTTAGGTTTTCTTACAGGAAGGAGTAAGTCTAAGCTACATGATAATATAAAACCCTGAAATCATGAACATGAGAATAACTTAAAAGATTAGAAGTCTAGTTTATTCAAGCATAAGGCCAAGTAAAAAGAGAGAACTAAATAGCTCGTGGGGTAGGAAAAAAAATACCCAAGTCTAGAGTCTGTTTCACACTAAACATGCGACACTGAAGCATCCATGAGTGCTCGAAGTTAATTAAACAGTATATTAGGAACTTTGTGCACATTCAAGTTGGCAGGCATCATTAGTGATCCAACTTTTCAGAAACAGTCTGAGGTACAGAAAATAATACTGCCTGTAGTGAGAGTCTTTGATAATCAAAGAAAGGAAAACTATTAACTATAACCTTATGGAAGGAAAGGAAAATATGTGCACCTTTGTCAATGGTCTGCTGTACTTGTCAGGAAAAGTGTCAATGAAGCAAAATTTTGTTTATAAGATTAAAGCATTACTTTCAATTGGTACTCTGATGATTCCGTGGTATTAAAAATCAGGAAAGAGGGGAGCCTGGGTGGCTCAGTCAGTTAAGCATCCGAATCTTGGTTTCGGCTCAGGTCATGATTTCGCCGTTGTGGGACTGAGTCCCATATCTCTCTCTCTTTCTCTCCGCCCCTGTCCTGCTTGCACACACTCTCTCTCAAAATGATTAAATAAACATTAAAAGCAAGCAAATAAAAAATCAGGTAAGAAAAAAATAAAAGGAAAGCCAATTTAACCATAATGGAATGCAGGTGATAAATGTAGGACCAGTTATATAATACTGTACCCTCTTTGGCCAGCCCCCCAAAATACCAACTAAATACTTCCAGATATTTTAAAAGTGGGGAATCAACATTATAATTCTAATCTAAATATTTGCTCACCATGAAGCATATCTGAGTTTGGTGTGAAAAAGGTTCTCCAGAAAATCTTCAACTATATCATCTCCAAGTAACTAAGGAATAAATCATTTCTGCGCATCTTTTGTAGAGTGGGCTCACAAACAAAAAACTAAAGATTTACCGCTCTGAGAATAAATTTGTAGTATGACAATATAAGTCTTCAGAATCAAGCATAATCATTTAAGTTAGGAAGCTGACAATGTATTAGGAAATTTTGTGTGTGTGTGTGTGTGTGTGTGTGTGTGTGTGTGTGTGTATGGGTGAGAGGGTGAGAGAGAGAGAGAGAGAGAGAGAGAGAGAGAGTGAGAGAGACAGCAAGCGAGAAAGAACGCAAGTCACAAGTCAGCTGACCCAACAAAAACTTAGATAAGGGGCTGCCAAACTTTTTCTGCAAAGGACCAGTAGCACCTACTTTATATTTTAGACTTTGTAGGCCACAGCCTCTGTTGCAACCACTCAGCCATGACAAGACAGATGCTAAATAAAGAATAAATATGATTATATTCCAATAAAATTTTACTTATGGACAATGAAATCTGAATTTCATATAATTTTCACATGGCATGAAATACCATTTTAAAAAGTTTTTTTTTTTTAACAACAATTTAAAAGTATAAAAGTATTCTTAGCTCATGGGTCATACAGAAACATAGTTTGCCAACCCCTGATTAGATGGCGGGTCTGAATAAAGGTATGCTATGCTGAACCTCCATTTCTTTATAAGGCAGTTAAAAAATCATGATTCCCACAGGTGACAAAGCAATTACAATTTAAAACCAACTTGTGGTGGGGTGCCTGGGTGGCGCAGTCGGTTAAGCGTCCGACTTCAGCCAGGTCACGATCTTGCTGTCCGTGAGTTCGAGCCCCGCGTCAGGCTCTGGGCTGATGGCTCAGAGCCTGGAGCCTGTTTCCGATTCTGTGTCTCCCTCTCTCTCTGCCCCTCCCCCGTTCATGCTCTGTCTCTCTCTGTCAAAAATAAATAAACATTGAAAAAAAAAAATTTAAAACCAACTTGTGGAAAGAAATGAACTGATACTCAAAAGCCAAAAGTTTTTAGCCTCATTAACTTTGGTACCCTAAGAGGTAAAAGTATCCATGACCATCACAAATGAAAACAAAAGGAAAGTCACTGAAATATATCACCGAGGTAGGAAATCTATGAAAAATATAATACTATATCACATGATATTTCTCATAGGTCTGATTTAATTTCCTTTAAACCTTGTTTAATAGATCTCTGTTGCTAAAAAAAAAAAAAAGCTACTTATGACACTGAATCATTCAAGTTCTGCTTCACTGATTCTTACATCAATATTTAATATACTGTTTACCAGTTCTGATCAGCACTTTCAGCAGAAATTACTGATGTGCAAGCAAATCTTAAGAGGGGCAGCTCTCCAGAGAACTCATTTTGTTCAGTTTTTTTTGTCTGAATATTTACAATGATGGATGAAGACTTTTCAATCTGATAAACATCAGTGTGCTCTGTTTCACCAGGGGGTAGTTTCACTTCCTTGGACATGAAGACTTGTTCAAAGGTAATGAAACAGGAAAACACTTTCCCCTTTTTGCTACTTATGGATGTGGCAGAAATGTTTGCAGAGGTAGCTCAGTTAGTCCTTAGTTTTTCCTTTTTTTATGTTTGGTCTCAATCTTCCTGGGAGGATGATAAAGAAGTCATGGCTGGGAGTGGGTAGCAGTGAGGTTTCAATGTACTTGGTTGTTCCCTTCTTTAGCTTTGTCCCAGGACTGATTATTCTGCACACATGTTCAAGGTTAACTTTATTTGATCACACTCCTAAAGTTGGTTGCCTTTAGGGTGGGGGCATTTGAACACTGTGTCGGGGTCTCTAGATTTGGAGATATCCAAGCCAAGGCCATCTGTTCTTGGTCGGCCATATAAGGGAAAACCCGATTACCTACCAGTCCATGATAGTTACAAACCTGCTTTATTCTCTTTCCTTATAGGGCTATTACTCTAGATTTTGATTTGTTTCCACATTTCATACCTCTCCAAAAGAGAAATAAAAAATCATGAAATTTGAAAATTGGGATAGTTCTCAAGGTACCAAGAAAGTTTGTCCCATAGTTTGTTCCCTAGATCAAGTCTTGCTATAGTCACATAATCTACCCTTTTAACACCCAAAGAAATCCTATAGAAGAAATTCATAAATTAGTCATGGTATTTTTATTGATAATTTGCTCTGTGCCATCTGGAAACATACAGGATGTGCTTTCTGAAGCACATTTCCAACATGTAAAAATATGACCATTTCCCAAGTACTGCCCACTGCCAAATCCTGAAGGAAATTTCTAAGTTTTCTCCTTTGGAATTAATCACTCTAACATTTCATACTGCAATTTCCCGAAAGTAATCTATTGCCAGTGTTCTGAATGAAGAGTCCAGTCCCCTTCCTTCTGTCTGTTTTTCTTTGGAAAGTTTCTCAGCATATCAGTAAAAACTGTGCTTCCAGTTGAATCTACCCTAGGTCATACCAGAGCTGCCATGAACTTGAAACTGTCATCACTGTGCACTTCAGCAAGATGCACTACTGTCATGTTTCATCCTAAGAGAAACTTCAGGCATCCAACTCTATACTTACAACGAGCCTTTGAGCAGATGACCACTCAGCTTTTACACATGACTGTACCTTTTAATCTAGCTCTGATCAACGATTGCTGCTCCATTGCATTTATGTGAACTTTTAAGTTTTGCACACAACTTTCTAGGAGTCTTTGTAAAAAGTCTCTCTCACTGACATCACCGACCACAACACTTGCTTCTAGCACGTGTCTTGGTGCACAGGGACAGTTTGCAGAGGTGTGTACTAAGGCTCACTGTGGACCATGATCACACTTCTTTACACCTTTCTAACCTAAAATCTGTGACAAAGCTTCTGGCTACAATCATTTCACTTGCCATTACATGGAACTGACAAGTTCTACTCATTACTTTGATCTTTCTAAATCCTACAAATGATGACTGCTTTTCCATTTCTCCAGGACCTTCATGTCCTGGAGCTAGGACATCTCCAGAACGAAGTTCTATACGTTTCCTTTTCATCACATTTCTTGCATTGCATTCATCAAAGTTAAAGAGCAAGACCGTATCTAAAAGGTACCCAAATCAAGGAGGACCACTTTGCAGCATGTAAAATTTCTCATGCACTCTAAGGCAAATGTAAACATTAAAAACTATAAAGACATAAACACCATGACACAGATTTCAATCCACTTTCATGAGATCCGACTCCATAACCTCTCTGTACTCATATCCCAAACTCATACGTTCGCTGTCCCCTTGGCTGGGCAACTGCAGTGTGGGTGGTTTACCTAGCCTGCCACTTGCTCCATAGGACGATCTCCTCAGCTCCTGCTGGCAGCTCCCCGCAGCCGGAGGCTTTTCTTTTCTTTTTTAATTTTTTATTTATTTATTTATTTTTAGGGGAGGCTTTTCAAATATATGTATTTTTTAACCTTTATAGTATTTTTCCTTTCACTTACAAGAATGGCTTCAGTACTGACTTATTTGTCACCCCTTATTTTCCATTTTTCTTACAGGTTCTCATTTGCTACTGATTCAGTTAATCTGAAAATTTCCTGCTGTTTTAACTACTCAGGATATTGGATGTTTGAAATTTTTGTGCTTAACTGAGGCCTGTTTATTTTTTTCACCCTGTAAAAGCTTTTGAAGGGTCACCCACAAGTTTTCTTATGTGTTCTTATCATAAGACATTTTTCTATGCTTTACGTATTCTTCGTAACCATTATGGACGAAGATATTCCACTGAGTGTTTAAACTGCTTTTGATTTTTTCCTATTATAAATCCCATGGCAATCAACATTCCCATAAAAGGGAAAGAACCACGGCTGTCTCAGTGCAGCTCCAAAGGAATACAGAGGCTACAAGTCAGTGCGCTCAGGCTCCAAGCAAGCCCTAGGCAGCAGGGCCCCTAGTGTGAGCCTTCTCAGCCTGCTACTCACATACGCCCGTGTTCTGTCCTCCTGCCTGTCCTGTGGTTCTCGAGTCAGGAGTTGGATTGTTAGTAATGAGAGCTGTGTTCAGATGAGACCAGATAAGGCAGGGAAAACAACAAAGACTTTCCTGCTTTTATGCTCAGAATTTAAGTGCTCTTACCTTTGGAGAAGGATCTTTTAACGTAAGAGTCATCAGGGACACTGACTGAGGGCTTCCAAGCTCAGGTGTATCAGGAACAAAGGCTGACCAGTAGCCATAAAGAACTTTTTTTTCTATTGATTTTATAGTAGAAAGAAAACAAGCTAATGCTCCTTGGCGAACTTTGGCTTGGTAAGACCTATCCAAGAGAAGGAAGAAAAAAAGTCTTTAAAAAATACAAACATGAAATTCTATTTATTCCAGCCAACTCACATGATGCACTGAGAAACTCAATATTCTGAATAAACCCAAAAGTAAATATGCCAACGTGATAGTTGAAAAAATAGTTTTCAACATGCAATCAAAACATGCTAAAGCAATTTGTTTACATAACAAGTTAATACAGTAAACAATATAAAACACAACTAGACAGAAAATAAGAGGGCAACAGCTTGGCATCAGGAGTAGTGAGTATGTGCCAGGCACTGTGCTGAGGCTGGCAGACATAAAGCCCGCCCTGCCCCCAAGGAGCCTGCGAGGGGCAGAGACAGACGGACAGTTAAAGAGATAACTGCAGGGCATTTTGATTGATGCTAAGGTGGAGATACATCAAAGGGTCACAAAGAAGGCACCAAAGCCAGAATTGGGGAGCAGGGGTGCTAGTAAGAAAAGGCTTCTCAGAGGACATGATTGCTCAGCTCATACCAAAGTGGAGTAGTGGTTAATAAGAAGGCACACAAAGTGGAAGAAAATTCCAGGCAGAGGAACAACATGTACAAAGGCAGATGAAGGGGACAAGGCAGATGTAGAGTGACACAAAGCCCAGCATAAATGAATCTTCAAATTAAATCTTGTGTAGCAGTCAGGTTTTTAAGCAAAGTTATTAACTTATGTGCATCTGAGATTAGAAGGCGTAACAACATAACAAAATACTACTACCTCATTTTACTCTGCATGCCTCCTTCAGCATCCGAATAGTCAGACTCACTACTGCTGACCTTTTTCCAACTGGCAGAACGGAAGGGGGTGGAGACTCGGTCTCTTCCTGCCATGCTGCTTCCCTCTACAGGCAAACTTTGGACTCCCAGGGAGGAGGAGCAGGGAGTGCTCCCCTCACGCAGGTTCTCTTTGCCTGAGCCAGTGATGGGGGCTGCTTCTCTTTCACCACTGGATTCTTCCTCTTCCTCTTCTTGCTGGATTTTCCTTGATTTTACTTTTGATTTCTTCTTTTTATTCTGATTTTAGGAGCAAATGAAAACATACATATGAGAGCTATTGGTACTTTCTCATTTGATAATTACTAAATATGTCCCCAACACGTAGTCTGAAGAAAGAAGAAAAGAGGAGAGGAGAAAAAAATGGCACTTACTTAATACTCTGTGTGTCAGGTGCTGCGCTAGGTGCTTACACACACCCTACTGGACTACAGGAAACAAGGCATGACGTATGTACAACAGAGCCATACTGGTAGCCTGGGTTTAAATTCTACCTCTGTGACTGTGGGCAAATCATTTCACCTTCCACTTAGCTTGAAGTTCCTGATCTGTGAGTATAAGGCTAATGCCACTTTCCTTGCACAGTTGTGAAAGCATTCAGCAGCAACAGATTTCAAGTCTATAGAAAATGACTAGAGTGACAATTTTCTCAGTTCTTCCAGATAAGACCCATAGCTAGCACCACTCTAGATGTAGAAGAGAGACGTTAATCCACTATATACAATGCACGGTTTAGGTCACTGAGGCTTTGTAGATAGTAAGTAAGAGCCAGTTTCTTTCTTTTCTCCTGCTTCCTTTCTGGCATCCAAATATCTTTGGAATCTAGGCATCCCTCTGCATTCTCAAGGTCCCCTGAATTTAAGAAAGGAAGGTCCTCATCACTTCTATTTTGTATTATTAACATGGCCCCAGACTCACACCTTTTACTTGCTACCACAGTGATGTTTCCTAGATGTGTATCTGATCATATCACTCCCCTATATAAGAGTCTTCATCTCTGCCACCTGTAAGATAAAAACTAACTCCTTAGCATACTATAAAAGACCCTTATGATTTGGCCTCTGCTACCTACTTGTCCCAGCCTTCTCCTGCACGCACCTGACACTCTAGACTATTGGTTAACAAATAGGCTACACACATGCTCATCCTCTATGCCTAGGCACCTTCTGTTTCCTCTGGCGGAAAAAAATAACCAACACTTTCCTTCATTTTTGTACTCTACTCATTCTTTAAAAAAAAAAAAGTTTATTTATTTATTTTGAGAGCGAGAGAGAGAGAGAGCAAGCAGGGGAGGGAGAGGGACAGAGGGAGAGAGAAAATCCCAAGTAGGCTCTGAGTTTCTCCCCTAAACTCCTAAAAACAGAATCTATATCCTTCATGTTTAGCATAATGTCTGGGATGTAGCAAGTATTCAGTAAATGTTGAGTAACTCAATGAGTAGAAGAATTTCAAATTATAAACATTTTATAAGTAATACCGGATACACGTCCAGATATAATACAGTGGCCCATATATCTGTATGCTCTAGGTTCTCCAATGGAAACATGAGGGAGATGGCAACTATATGAACAGGCTGGGAAACCTGGCAGTTGTAACAGAGACCTACAATATTTACCAATTAGCCTTTTGTAGAAAAAGTGGGTTGACCTGTGGTCTCGAGCATTTGGGGAACGAGGATGTGCAGCTTCAGGCGTAAAGTGAATGTCCGCTGCTATAGCTCTTACACTGCCTAGACCTCTTAGAAATATAAGATGCTCTAACCAGTGTTTTCAGCAGTCTGATGAATTTACATTTACTATGCTAAAAACCCAAAACTGAAATCAAATTTAAGGTCAGCCTTTGGCGCAAGTAGGGATGCAAATCACAGAAAATATATATTAAAAACAATCCACAACTTCGTGCTAAGTAAACACAAGCATACCACAGTTGGTCGAGAAGTGTTGGATTCAGATTGCTGCGGTTTGACAGGTGGCCGCCCGTCATACTGAGGAAGCGGAGTGGGGTATAACACCGTGGGCAGCTCTATGTTTAGTCCCGGGAGTCCGTGAAACATAGATTTCTGATGATGATGATGAAGGAAGCGCACACACAAAAACAAATCATAAAACAGAATGATTTGCCATGTTCTGAATCACATCGATGAACCGATTAATGTCTAGAATCTTATTGAAGAAATTCAAAGGGACAGAAAATTGGTATCTTGAAGGTTTAGGGCTTACAGAAGAGTTTAATCCCATCTGGGCGGATCTGGTCTGGTCAGATGAGTTTAAGTTTGATTTTACTTTATTTACTTACCATTTTTATTAAGTTTAAAAATTTATCCAACTTGTTTTATCCGATTATTTTATCTATGATTTTTTTAAACAATCTATCATTTTTATTTCACTTATCCATGTCCACATCTAGCTGTCTATATGGGAGATGGGACAGGGAAAGATTTAAAGTTTTAGTCACGATCAAGGTAAGTTAAAAATGGCTTTGACCCGAGGCCGCTTCCTGGCTGACCTGAAAGGTGGGTCCCCAGAGAGGTACCTTCCCACCGACCAGCAGGCTCAGAAACGAAAGGAGGCAGCCTACTAATTGCCATCTGACTGGCCTGTCTACTTATGTGGGCCAAGAGCCAAAGAGAAGCCCTGGTTCCTCTTTCAAGTACAAACAGGTTTAAGAGGATCTACAATTAAATTGTCTACAGATCATAAGCTATTCCCTTCCTAAGTGAAGATTCATACGTAAAGTTTTAGAATTTTGATGAATTTACTTAAAGCACAGCTTACCGTTTTCAGTTCTTAATTTGACATACGCCTACATATGAACATTTGAACGATCTCCTAATATATACTGCCCAAAAGCTAGCTTTAGAGAAATGACATAAAGTGGTCCCTATGCCTGGGGTCTGAGCAGGAAAGACACTCATCTCGATGAGCACTTACCTTTAGCACAGCCAGAAGAGCTCCAAGTTCCTCGGTCTGTGTCAGTTTCATCTTACCCCCATTGAGAAGAGACTGTATACCTTTCAATGCATTTTGTAACAACTGGGGGAGAAAAGAGGCCAAGTTAAAAGGTACAGAAAATTTGGTTATCCAGGGGTCAGCTTCCTAGGTTGAAGAAGTCTTTCAATGATGAAAAAAAATCATGCAACAGGGGAAAAGAAAGAAGATCTAGAGGAGAGATGTGATGAACTACTAATTATTTTCCAGAAGAACAGAGTGTTCTCACTGAAAGAGTGGTCTTACTGTACATGTTTATAAGCTAGCATGTACAAATGGTGAGCAAGGAGGAAAAAAAAACAGGAGGTGTATAGTGGGAAGGAGGTGACAGGGATGGAAAAGTGGCAGCAGAGACTGGAAGCGGGGAATCTCTATGATACAGCAGCCTCACTAGTTCTTAAAGTCAAAGGAATGTATGTGGGAACAGGTTTCTAGAGGGCAATTCTGATCGAGATCGATCTTTTGACTCAGCATTCTCATTAAGAAACAGTCCTTGGGTGCCTGGCTGGCTTAGTCGGTAGAGCATCCAACCCTTGATCTCAGGATTGTGAGTTCAAGCCTCATGTTGTGTGTAGAGATCACGTAAATAAATAAAACTTAAAAAAAAAAGATACTGTCCTTAAAAAACACTCCCCACACAGAGAGGATGTGGAACATAGCCTTTTTCTGAAATAGTGGAAACACTGAAGAAACTTCAATGTCCATCTGTTATGACAATCATTATGTAAGAAGCTAGCCCTCTGCTACATGGGAAACTCAATCATGATAACAGGAAGCATCTGCCAAGCACTTTAAATGATGTATTTCATATACCGCTCATGTAACTGTATCATTCGTCTCATTTGAGAGAAAAAGTATATGGAGACTCAAGAAGTTAAGTAACTTGCCCAACGTCTCCCAGCTACAGCAGTTAGAAATGCATGAGGCACATTAATAGGTACTGAAAAGATGCCCAAGAAATATTCACTTTAAAAAAGAGATACAGTGGTAAAAAACAGCATATTTAATATGATCCCACTGAAAAATTCTAAAATATAGTCATTTATATACAGAAAAAAATGTCTAGGGGAATGTAGAACAAATTGTTCCAGGTGGTTATATCTGAGCAGGGAACTATAGGGAACTTTCACTACCTCAGATCTGTAAGTTTTGAAATGTGTCACTCTGAATTTAAAGCATGTTAACAAATTGCCATATCTGCATCAGAGTTTTTAAAAAGAAGTAATACTGCAGATATTGCTGAAATCTCCTTTCCCTTCCATCTAAAAGACTGTTACTAGTCTGAAACTGTATTGCTTTTATAGTCAGGAGGGGAAAAAATACTTTTCTTCAAAAATCTAGAACCACAAAACAAACAGAAACTGTTTTGTAATTTAAACCTGAAAGATATGATTTCCATCTTTGCAGGTTATAAATATCTCACTTATGCCTTTATCTCCAGACAAAACTGATTCAACAACCAAATTATATTCTTTAGTCACAGCTTCTGTTCGACTACTGCTTCTAGACACATCTGTAACATTCACAAGATTAGTGGTAGCCCCACCTACCATGCAAAACGTGATATCATCCATATCAGATGATTTTGGAGACTGTAAAGTGGTCAAGAAAGCCTGGAAGCAGATATTTGGGTAGGGTTCCTCCAAGTATGGCTGTCCTGGTACACTAAAACACATACAGAGAAAGTAACTCAAACTCAGTCTCCTTTGAAATGGGGCTTGCAAAAGAATAAGAATTAAAAATAGCAGTAATACAGACTAGTGGAGTTGGAATGTACCTTCAGATGAAACTATATTAAGGAAGACTGTGCACTTCGGGTAAGTAACTATGGCTGTGGAACAGCACATGGCTGGAATGAATACCAAGAAGGAAGAGGGGTTTCCACAGGGAAAAGTTACAGAAGTTTGTAGTGGAAGAAGTATGGAGAAAGAAATCTTTTTTTAGCTCTACTTTTCAATGTGTAGAGGGAAACAATGCACACAGGTCTTGTCTGGCTAGAATCACACAGCTGAGCCCGACTCCTCCCCACTGGAGAACACCGCAATGGGGAGTCAAGATACATCGGTTCAAGTCTGTGCTCCTCAGTTTCCATTGCACGAATCTACAATTTGGTGGATGGGATTGGTTCCATTTTCTTAGAAGAAATTGGCTTTGATAGAGGCCTCAACAAAGCTTAAATTCATGACTATATCCTTCTAGAAGACTTAATATGGTTAGAATTTGTATCAACAGAAAACAAAACCTTGACATATTGCATATGTACTGCTCCTTCCCTATTTTAGGGATAAGATCCTAGTCTATTTTTTCCTTTACTTTACCTTTTTAAACAAATACTACTAAAATAAACAATATACGATGATCTTATTAGCAAGGAACATGGGAAACACAAAGTAGGTTATTTTTCTAAGTTGGCTCTGGCTTCAGACATGAGAGGCCCTGTCTCATCACAGCCAGGAGATGTGGCCGGACTCACATACCTGAGACACAAGTTTGCCATGCAGTGCACTGCAGCTCTCCTAGCTTCAGGGTCGGGTTGAGCCGAGTCACTCAACTTCATCAAAATCCCGCTCTTGCCGAGCAAGTCTGGGAGGTACTAGAACAAAATAACAGCTAACGTGCGTCAGAAAAGGCTTCTTGGAAAATTATTACTCTTTAGGTGGGTGTCATTTTTTTTAACTAATGGATGGTTAAGTCCCAAAAGACTAGCTGCTAGCTAAATCTTTCAAATGGGCATGCAAAGATGTGCCCTGAAACACCAGTAGCGATCATCACTCTCAGCCCAGGTAGCTGCTGAAGCTCTTCAGTCTTGGGTGCACACTGAAGGATGACGATAACAATAGTGGTTCATGTTTAGCGAGTGCCAAGCACTTTACAAGGACTGTCTCACCTCATCCTCAAAGGATCTACCATATATATGAAGAAATGAGATTCAGGGTGGTTGAGTAAGGGTTGACCAAGGTCACACATCTCATTAACGACAGGATGGAAACCTGAGCACGAGTCTATTGGTTCAGAGCCTGTGTTCCTAACCTTTGGAAGGAAAGGCAGAACACAGTTTAAACTACCTTTTGACATTTTGAGCCATTGCAGTAAACCAGAGCTGCCAGGGCTTGGAGAATCTCCATGTGTGTCCAGGAACTACACTGCTGAATAGCAGAAATAGTATATGCCAACAGGAAATCCAGGTTTTGTTCATCAACAATCACCTATCAATACAGGAAAAAATATGCATCATCTAACTTGTAAAAAAAAATACTTTTATCTTTTTCAGACATGTATGCTCATCTGAACCAAGCTATGAAAGAAAGGGCACATGTGTCCATCTTTTTGGTGTCAGAAAGATCAGCTTTAAAGGCTTTGAACGTCTGATCAAGACAGGGCCTTCTCCTTGTCCCAGGGCCTTGCTCACTTCCTCCCCTTTACTCCCTCCACTCAAAATAGAGCCTGGCAAAGTCCCTGCAGCTTTTCCTGGAGCCAACCAGATACTGGTAGCTTTAAATACACAGATATATAAGACTCAAGCCACTGAAATGGGCTTCTCTACATCATAAATGCTCAACAAACACACTATGAATATAAATGCCTGCTAAATAGCTACTATGTCTCACTATGATGTGGAGCATACAATGGGAAGAGACTGCATATCCTTGTCATCAAGTTTATAATCGTGTTGGGACAAAGGAGGCTAATCGAAGTAACAATTCATGAATAACTGAGATAAACTGTCATCAAAAGCTAGAAAGTTGATTAAGGGCTGTAGGTACCATCTGTGATTAGGAACTTTTCCAATTGCCAGTGCTACAAAGGTAATACATCTGAGAACAGTAAACCTTCAGAAGCTATGGTACCAGTGTGAAAAATTATGAACTTGAAAACAGCCTCATTTCATTTAGGACGTCACAGGTAGCAGACACTGCTTACCTATCAGCACTCATCTCCTCTCTCCTGCTGGCAGAGTATTGATTTTATTTGGGTACTCACCTCTTGCACATGGGACCTGAGGGTAAATCCTAATTAGCTAAGATACTGGTTCTCTACCAGGGGAAATCTTATTTTCCAAGGAAATGGGAATGTCTGTAGACAGTTTTGACTGTCACAATCAGAGGGATGCTATTGCCTTCTAAGGTAGAAGCCAAGGATGCTGCTAAAATCCTACAATGCACAGGAGAGCCACCCTACAACTAAGAATCACCCAATCCAAAATATCAGTAAGTGTCGAGATTGGGAAACCCTGATATAAAAGTTGAGCTGCACAGTGTAATCATCTAGGGAGCTTAAGCCCTGCAGTTGATTCTAATGTGCAGTCAAGGTTAACCCCTGGTTTCAGTCACCCATGGTAATACTATTCCCTTGATCAGAACTAGGTCTCCCCAGCCAGATATGAGGGGAGGTCTGATGGAGAGTGAGGGGACAACATGCTTCATTCTTTTTTTAAAAAATTTTTTTTTAATGTTTATTTATTTTTGACAGAGAGAGAGACAGAGCATGAAGGCGGAGGGGCAGAGAGAGAGGGAGACACAGAATCTGAAGCAGGCTCCAGGCTCCGAGCTGTCAGCACAAAGCCTGACGCGGGGCTCGAACTCACGGACCGTGAGATCATGACCTGAGCTGAAGTTGGACACTCAACTGACTGAGCCACCCAGGCACCCCAACATGCCTCATTCTTTTTTTTTTTAATTTTTTTTAACGTTTATTTATTTTTGAGACAGAGAGAGACAGAGCATGAATGGGGGAGGGTCAGAGAGAGAGGGAGACACAGAATCTGAAGCAGGCCCCGGGCTCTGAGCTGTCAGCACAGAGCCCGATGCGGGGCTCGAACTCACAGACTGTGAGATCACGACCCAAGCTGAAATCAGACGCTCAACCGACTGAGCCACCCAGGTGCCCCAACAACATGCCTCATTCTTACAGAGACACAAAATAAATCATTTTTTTGCTTCTGCTGGGGGTTATTTATTTATTTCGCATGGAATGCCTGGAACTGAGGCAGCCATCTTGACTAGGAGAGATGCTAGCTGAGGACAGCCCATACACCGATAGCAGAATGGAAAAATGTCAGGAAGTTTCTCATAAAGTGCCCCTGGAGTGCCTCTCTTGGGGGTTGTGGTATGATATAATTTAAAAAAAAAATAGTTTTTAAGCTGTTCTAGGTTGACTTTTCTGTTTCTTGCAGCCAAAAGCAACCAAAAGGTTACATGGTGCTAATTGTAAATTTTGTGCTAACTACATTCACATCCTCATGTGGCATCTTATGGTAACAGCCTCAATGTCTGAACTGTTCCTAAAAAGATATGAGATTTATTTAGCAAACTGAAAACATTCTGGAGAAAGGAGAGCTACAGCATGGACCTTGTTATAAATAACAAGGGTCTTTCTATCTTTTTAAAAAAAAAAAATTTTTTTAATGTTTATTTATTTTTGAGACAGGGAGAGACAAAGCATGAACAGGGGAGGGTCAGAGAGAGAGGGAGACACAGAATCTGAAACAGGCTCCAGGCTCTGAGCGGTCACCACAGAGCCCGACACGGGGCTTGAACTCACGGACTGCGAGATTATGACCTGAGCCGAAGCCGGATGCCTAACTGACTGAGCCACCCAGGCGCCCCAAGGGTCTTTCTATCTAGTGTCCTCTTGCTCCCAAGCTACTTATGTTTATGAAGATCAAAAGCGGACCACAAAAATGGGAAAGGGGAAAACATATTGGTAGGAAAGGAGTAGTAGATTGTTTCAACTTATTCTTAGATATATCTTGGTCAAATACATCTTCCATGAAAAATTCTAAGACCTGGGGGACTCAATGATATTGCTTTCTTGAACCAAACAGAAAGGGGTAATTCTAATGGACAAACTTCTAGAATTGTGCAGAATAATTTTTTTGGTCAGAATTATATTTAATATCATCCCTAGTAAGGAAGTGCTTCTTCTAATTTCTCAAAAGATCAGCCTATCGCACCTAGCACAGATGTAGCATTTCAAAGGTACTTATTTAGTTCATGATAAATTCTAAAGTTATGCACATGATTACCTGTAATCTGTTAAGTAAATGGTGGATAAGTTGAGACACTTTGCTGACAAGATGATTCTGATTAAGAGGCACCAGTCGGCAAGCTTGGACAAGAAGAGCACTGACATCCTACCAAAAAAAACAAAAAAACAAAAAAACAAAAAACAATGAAAGGTGATATGCCTATTTATTAGTCAAGTAAAGAAGCAACTTCTGTCCCCCAAACACAGCCAAACAGAAAAATGAAAGGCAATGTTCACACTCAAAATGAGGAAAGATGACATGTGAGGCAGGAAGTAGGAAGAAAATTAAATGATAGCACAGAAATGGGATGTGCTAAAAAGAAGGAAAAGACACAATATGGTTTTTGTCAGTCTAAAAACTCCAGAGTCTCTACATATGTAGAGAGTGCAATTAAATAGCCAAAGAGAGGCTTCCAGAATATAAAAACACACACCGAAGTTAAAAATACCAAAAAGTAAGCAAACAGACACATGAAAAGATGCTCAACAACACTTACCATCAGGGAAATGCAAACCAAAACTACAATGAGATATCATGTCACACCTGTCAGAATGGTTAAAATAAAAAACACCAGAAACAACAGGTGTTGGCAAGGATATGAAGGAAAAGGAACCCTCATGCACTGTTGGTGGGAATGCAAACTGGTGCAGCCACTGTGGAAAACAGTATGGAGGCTCTTCAGAAAGTTAAAAATAGAACTACCCTAAGATCCAGCAACTGCACTACTGGGTATTTACCCAAAGGATACAAAAACACTAATTCAAAGGGATACATGCACCCCTATGTTTACAGCAGCGTTATTTACAATAGCCAAAGTATGAAAGCAGCCCATGTCCATAAACAGATGAATGGATAAAGATGTGGTGTGTATACACACACACACCCACACCCACCCCCCCCCACACACACAGAGTGGAATATTACTCAGCCATAAAAAAGAATGAAATCTTGCCACTTGCAATGACCTGGATGGATGGAGCTACAGAGTATAATGCTAAGCAAAATAATAGAAAGACAAATATCATATGATTTCACTCATCTGTGGAATTGAAGAAACAAAACAAATAAGCAAAGGGGGAAAAAAAGAGAGAGACAAACCAAGAAACAGATTCTTAACTATAGAGAACAGACTAATGGTTACCAGAAGGGAGGTGGGTAGGGAGGGATGGGTGAAAAAGGTGATGGGGATTAAGGAGTGCACTTGTTATGATGAGCACTGGGTGATGTACGGAATTGTTGAATCACTATATTGTACACCTGAAACTAATACAACACTGTATATTAACATACTGGAATTAATTTTTTTAATTAAAAAATAAAACTCATTCATTCCCATCTTGAAAAAGAAAACAGAAAGCAAGCAAACCATATTTCCAAGGCCACTGGGAAAATCAGGAGTGACACGTGTATAAGTTTAATGTAAAATTAGGTAATTCTAAAAAAAAAAAGCGGGGAATCTATTTGCAAATCACACCATTCATTCCTCTATAGACGTTTACTGAATTAAAAGTCTGGAGCACTTATTATGTGTTAGATCTTTGGGATCCAAAGGTGAACAAACATATTCCTGAACTTCAAAGAGCTCATTATCTAGAAATACTCACAAAACATTAAAGTGAATTAAATGTTGAAAGAATTAAGTACAAACTCTATGGGGAAATGGTAATTAAGGAGGTCTTACAGAGGTGATTTTTAAGCATAACCTGGAATGATCTGAAGGATGACTTAAAAATCTGCCAGACATACAAAGCAACGAAAGACGCCGCAAGCAAAGGGAATGGAGTGTGCAAAACCTGGAACACCAGTAGGTGTGAAACACTAGTAGAAGCTTGAGGAAGAGCAGGTTTTAAATGACTGCACACAGGGCACAAAAGAAGTGATGGGAGACTGGAAAAGCACATATTTTTGACATAAAAATATCAAATTATACCAATAGAGCAAAAGTGCCCGAGTCCTCCCCGAATTCCACTCCACTCCCTAGTGATACACACTATTTTGTTGTTGTCAACTCTTCCATTTGTTGTTGTGAACGCTTTACATCTATAAATATACACAGTCTGTTAAACACGCTCCTCACCCTATACTGGTGTCACACTGCATGCATGAACTGTTCTGTAACTTGCTCTGATCACTTACAGTATGTAGTGAAGATCATCCCAAATCAGAGCTTTGCTTTCTAGTCAGATTTTTTTCCCACAAAAGAAAAGAGCACTCTAGCAGCAAAGCAAAGAATGGTATGGAGAAGGGCGGGACTGGAGGCAGAAGTTTAAGGAGAGTTCAGGAAAAAGTCATCTTGCCTGAAGGCTTAAGGCACTGGCAAGGGAACACAGAAAAGGAGATGAGAAACATTTATGAAATAGAGTCTGAAGAATCTAGAGTGGATAGATCCGGGAGGAGGGAAAGGGAAAGCACCAGTGTTTGTGCCAGTGTGATTTGGCAGACTGTTCATGTTTCCCTGAGTGGGGGGAGGGGACGGGTTGGGGATACAGTGGTCTCTGCCGAGATAATGTAACTCATTTTTAGGAACTGTCAGGTTTGTGGTGCCTCTGAGCACCGTAGGCAGTGGTATGACTGGGTCAAGAGTTCTAGGAGTTCATTAAGTAGTCTCCAAGGCCCGATGTGCGTGAATATTATTATTATTCAGAGTCAAAGTACTTCTAAAGAGGAGGCAAAGAGGGAAAAGCTAGCACGGAGGAACAGAAAATGGCAGGGACCATGTGACAGACTTAGGCTCCAATTCTAGCGCTGCCGTTCGCCAGCAATATGACACTGGACCTTTATGTGCCTCCGTATTTTTAACAGTAAAACAGACCTAATATTACCGACGTTGTAAGATTCCTGGAACCGTGCGCGGTATATAGTACGTGACGGTCCGAGTTCCATTACTTAGTAAATGGTAATAGTGAATTTTATATACAAAGTGTTTTTGTATGCAGAGAGTGGAGCGGAGGCGAGGGGCGGACCAAATGACACCTGCGGTGTTACCAGAGCAGAAGTCATCAGTGGCGTTTTGAAAGATGCCGAGTTTGCCAAGCATTGCGGGGTCTTCCAGACAGAGGAGGGCAGAGACTGCCACAGTCGGAGGGAGCAAGCATGCCTGGAACTAAGTAATGCGAAGCGGTACCGAGAGAAGCCAGGAGAGGCCAGGAGAGGCCGGCGGGAGCTGCCAGCCCGGGTCTCTGAGGGTGGGGCCGGGGCGAGCAGGCGTGGCCCGAGTCCTCCCTACCCAGCAGGCCGCCTACCTCCGGGGCCACGCCGCCGACCTCGCCGTAGTTCTCAGAGATGAGCTGGTCGAAGAGCAGGTGGATCTCGGTGCGGGCGGAGCTGCTGTCGTCAGGACGGAGGGCGCAGAGCCTGGCCGACAAGCAGCGGAACCCACTACCCTGCTCGGGCGGTGGCTCTCGTGGAACGTCTCGCGCTTGCCCGCCCGGCAGCGACTCGGCCACTTGCATCGCCGCCATCTTTCCCACGTAGGACCACAGGGAAATACTTCCGGGGCATTCCCGGCTCCGGGAGCCAGCTCCGGAAATAACTTCTTTAGACCAGAGCTGGCGTTCCTAGACGTTGGGATCTGCTTGCACTGCTGTGCGAATAGGTTTCAGAAACGGCTTGGAGGCTTTACTTGCCGCCCACTTCGCTTTGAGCCCAGACTGAAATTGAGACTTTATTTGTCCTCCTAAAAAGTTTGTTCCTGGGCAGGGCTGACATGCCTATTTAGTACTAGCATTTCAAAATCGGACTGGAATTGGGGAGGGGCCGTTGTAGATGGCAATGGCAGAAACTGCTAGGTCTGCGACATCTTGGGCTCTTACCTTTTTTCCCAGGCACAAAACCACCCTGCATAAAGGATATAGTAACCAGTATTCCTTGCAGCTAGCTGTGCATCCTTTTGTGAATCTTGAGGCACTTCACCACACGAGAAAAGTAATTTGGAAGTTCAAACTCAAGCCATGTGAAATATAACCTGCCCGAGGGTGACCTAGTTGAGATTGGACACCCCAAGATTTCCTGTAACCTTAAAAGCAAGAAACTGGAAAAGAAAATAGCCATTTTAAATGCTATAAACAGTTTTTAGCCACCCAAGAAGTGAAGGCATGAAATTTACATTTGGTCATCTCAAGCCTTTTGAGTTATGCAAATGTAAAAAAATTATCATCAATGGTTCTTAGGGAAAACCTTGAAGGCACCTGAATATACATGTTTTATCTTGAGACAAACACTTCTGTTTAGCAATGGCAATTGGGGGCATGCTTTAGAAGAGCTAGTTTTCTAAAGACTTTGGGCTTTTGGGGGAGGAATATTTTTTGTTTGACTTTAGATTTCATTATGCTTGTATATTATTGCTTATTCTTGAGATATGTGTATGTGTATGTTATGTATGTGTATTTGTGATGTTCAAGCACTTGCTCAGAGAAGATCAGGAGCTGAGGCCGAGTCACAGATGTCTTAGTCTGAGTTCTTCCAAAGCAGAGCCTTAGATGAGGTTGTTATATGAGTGATTTATTCAGGAATGAACAGGGAAGAAAGGGGAATCAATATGCATATGGGCTATTGAATTAACCATTGCAAGGGGTGGTATTTGCTCAACCCTCAAGATTTTCTGAGAAGCTTTATGGAATGCTGTCAGAACCCCCTTCCTGAGGAATGGAAGATGGAAGCATATATCTGCCAGCCTTTGAATTCTGTTGTCAAGCATTGCCCCACCAAGCATCAGTTCTCCAGTGCTTTTCATTTGAGCATGCATCAGTGGGTGGTGGCTCTTGTGGGTGTTTCTAGATGCACAGAGAAGCCCTGAGGCAAAAGTGAGAGGTGGAGGGTACTGGGGTACAGTCCAAGACAAGGCTCTGATAAAAGCCTTAACTTGTGCTAAGCTAGTAGATGCCGGATAGAAGCTGGTTGCTGTAGCAATGATTAGACTAAGAATAAGAGTGTAAGGCCAAGAGTATTCAAAGCAGTGCACAAGAGATATCCAATACACTGGGCTAGAAGGATGTGGGACCTGATCATCATCACAGTGGAGGTGGTGTGATAGAGACTGTGGAAAGGATCAGGGTTTGGTGTGGCTCATCTTAGGTTGCAACCTGAGTGGCCCACGCATACTGTTATTCAAGACTGAATGACCCAGATATTGTAAAGTATACTGATACCAGTCTGTTGAGTTCTGATGGAATGTACCCTAGCAGATGGCAATGTGGTTTCTCCAAGGAAATGAACATTCCTACCCTTTGCTGATCACCAACTGAAGAAACATATATCAAGCTTTCAGGGAGGACTTGAAGGCCCACTTCATTGGCTTGTGTTTAGATGATAACCCCCAAACTGTGGAATTCATAGCTTGGCAAAAATCTCTCCCAAGAAAATCTCACATATCCTTATTCCTCCTCACTCTCAATCTTTTTTAATCCTACAGTGGCATTGGGACTTTAAGGGATGCCTACCATATTCATAGCTATTTCCTTTTGTAAGTTCTACATAAAGTGGTCTGGAGCCTTACTCTGGAATATCACCTCTTTCATATTTTGGAACTCTGTCAAGACTTCATTTTTATTACCTCATTAGAGTGTGGATCATCCTAACTAAAGTAGGCTTTACCTTGACCCCTTCTCCTTGTAATTCACATCCTTGTTTATTTCCTTCAAAACCTTTACCATAATGTGTAGTTATCTGTTTACTTGGTTTTATCTGTTTCCTCTTCTAGAATGTGAGCTTTGTGAAAGCACACATCCCATCTGTCTGGTTCACTGTTGTTCAATGTCTGCATCATCTATCGCTGTTCATCAATGCTAGCACAGCAACTGCATCATGGGAGACACTCACCAATACTTGCTGACAGAATTAATGGATTCACTATTTATTCGGAGCCCCCAATTTGCCATTTGTTACTTGTGAAAATCAAATGGGATCTTTGTGAAAATACTTTGTAAACTATAAAGTTCTATAAATCTTAGCATCCAAATGAGGGAGACACTGTTACTTCCCCCTTTTTACAGATAAGAAAAGTTTAAATGGCTTAAAAAAAGAAAGTATAAAGAGTTTAAATGATTTGTCAAGGGCCACACAGGCAGTAAGTTGGCCAAAATCAGACTACAACCCAGGCCAGTTGTGATTGTGAAGACCAGAGACAAGAAACTATAAGTCTGTTTTTACCCATGTTTTGTAATGGGGAAAACCAGAAGAGAGAGGCTGGTCCTAAGAATTGAGATCAACTAGGATAGTCTAGGAAGGAGGATTGGCCTTGGCTTCTCTTCTAGAATCTTAGAAAATTAGGACTAAGGGCCATCAGCCCATCTATTTGGTAATAATCATAACAATCATAGTCAACACTTATTGAATGTTTTCTGTGTCAGGCACTATGCCAAGCATGCCAAGCACTTTACATGAACTAACTTCTTTTATCCTTGTAGCTCTAGGAAGTATATATTGATAATCAGATCAGAAAACTAAAGCACAGAAAGGTTAGGACACTTGCTGAAGGTCACACAGTTGTGTGGTGGAACTGGGTTTGGAATTCAGAATCAGAGCTCCTAACTACAATGCTATAATGCATAGGCCCTGGAGCTTGACATGAGATTAGCGATAAGGTCCTGACACTTACCTGCTATATGAGTTTGAGTAAATTACTTAATCTCTCCAAACCTCAGCCCCCTTATATGTAAAATGGTAGTGGTAATAAGCAGTCACAAGGTGGTTGTAAGGATAAATTAGATGATTCTTGTGGAGACTATAACACAGTGGCATACCAAGTCCTGAGCAAATGTTTCCCCCACCTCATCATCACCCCTAACCAAATAACTCAAGCAGTGTGGGTACTTTTAACAATGATGATTTATTGAAAGAAGTGACTCTTTTTCCTTCCCCACCACATGTAATCTCCATCCAGAGGTCCCCATTTTCATCTGTCTTCCAGGGCAAGGAGTTCCAGTCACATCTTTGAAGATAGGAAGTGATGAGAAATTATTAGAGAAGGATGACCCTTAAGATAAATCTTCATCTGAAAAATGGACAAAAAAAATTATGCATGAGACCTGCTGTTTTTGTGACCTAGGGTCACAGACTGCAGTTGAGAGGTGACAGTTCCCAGTTTTGGGAATCAACAAGCACCTGAAAAGAGCGAGCAAGGCTAAAAGCATCCCAAGGATTGTGGGTGGATTGGACAAATAGTAACTTCTGAACACAAATGGCTTACTTCTGAAGTTTATGTTGATTCTGTTGTGTTAGTTATTACGTTAATTAATAAATACAACCTAATTTATAATCAAGACTGAATCATGGTAGCTTTCCATTATGCATTTTTTTCATTTGATGGCTACTAAAAATATCACATGAGGACCCTGAAATTTTTCTACAGGAAAGGGGTTCTCATGGGCTAATCTGGCAGTGTGCATCAGAGGTTTAAAATGAACATACTCTCAGCGTCGCCAAAATGAACAAATCAGGAGACTATAGATGCTGGTGAGGATGTGGAGAAACGGGAACCCTCTTGCACTGTTGGTGGGAATGCAAATTGGTGCAGCCACTCTGGAAAACAGTGTGGAGGTTCCTCAAAAAATTAAAAATAGACCTACCCTATGACCCAGCAATAGCACTGCTAGGAATTTACCCAAGGGATACAGGAGTGCTGATGCATAGGGGCACTTGTACCCCAATGTTTATAGCAGCACTCTCAACAATAGCCAAATTATGGAAAGAGCCTAAATGTCCTTCAACTGATGAATGGATAAAGAAATTGTGGTTTATATACACAATGGAGTACTACGTGGCAATGAGAAAGAATGAAATATGGCCCTTTGTAGCAACATGGATGGAACTGGAGAGTGTTATGCTAAGTGAAATAAGCCATTCAGAGAAAGACAGATATCATATGGTTTCACTCTTATGTGGATCCCAAGAAACTTAACAGAAACCCATGGGGGAGGGGAAGGAAAAAAAAAAAGGTTAGAGTGGAAGAGAGCCAAAGCATAAGAGACTGTTAAAAACTGAGAACAAACTGAGGGTTGATGGGGGGTGGGAGGGGGGGCGGGTGGGTGATGGGTATTGAGGAGGGCACCTTTTGGGATGAGCACTGGGTGTTGTATGGAAACCAATTTGACAATAAACTTCATATATTGAAAAATAAATAAAATGAACATACTCTTGGGCCATAAATTATAATTCTTAGAATTTATCCCAAGGAAGTTAATAAGGGCATGTATACCAATTTAGTATTCATTGCAACTGTATTAATAAAATAAATAATAAACATATCAAGTGTGTATTAATGGGGGTTACTAAGTATATGAACATATATGATGAACTTTTTTATAAGGCTGTTACAGATATAACAGCCTTATGCCTGTTGACGATGGTATAGAAACATTGGTATTGTTAAAAGTTGTATTAGAAAATAGCTATTTTCTAAGTGAAATAATTAAGAAATCAAAATAGACACAAATTATCTCATTTCAATATATATATAATATATACATATATTAATATATATAACATGTACATATATTATATATATAATATATATGTATGTATATTATGTATTTGCATGTGTGTGTTTAAAATATGCACCAAAGTATTAAGCAGATATCATTTGGGGATGGGGCATAATGTGACTGATTTTAATGTTCTTTTTGTTCAAATAAATAGTCTGATTTCTCTTCTGGATATATTGGGTAATGAAATTATTTTAAAGGTTTGGAAGCTACCATCCTGTGATGGATGCTTCTTTTTCTTGAGAAGGGTGTAAAGAGGGAGAGGCCACAGAATGACTGGCTTCTGTTCCACCCAGCTCTGGAAAGTCCCACCAGAGCCAGCCTCCTTAGGTTGGACAAGGTTTGAGGAAGCAGGGAAGGGCCTGATGTTTTCACCTGTCCTTAGGCTGGAACACAGACGTGGCCACACCCATTGCTGACACAGTGTTCATCTGGATCACAATCCCAGTCACCACTGCATTCCTCAATGCAGCTACCTATGTTAGAACAGACCACCTTGTTTTAAGCCCAGGTATCAGAGAGGACAGCCCTTGACTGAAGCGGCTAGTTCCACTTTCTTCTTTCAATTCAATAAATATGGAATTTTTAAATAATTACAGAATAATACTCTTTAACATCTTATATATTTCAGTTAAAGACAATAAATAAATAAATTCAATAAATTCAATTCAATAAATATGGAATTTTTAAATAATTACAGAATAATACTCTTTAACATCTTATATATTTCAAAGACAACACATTCACATAATCACAATAAAGTAAGGCCTACTTTAAAGAAGAGAATCATTGTATTTGCAGAAGGGAAGTGCAGAGAAGCCCACTCAAATGTCCTCACTTCCCTACTTTGCAGGGAAAAGGGCAGAAAAGAGGAGACTCACATTAAGCAAATGCCATCCAGGGTGTCTTGCTGTCACCCTGCGCAGTGAATCTGATTAACCTCACTTAATAAGTGTGGTGACTGGTGTGCACAGAGGTGAATTGCCCACCTCTGTAGGTACAGAAATGGAATTGAACCCAGACCAGCCTGACCCCTAGGCCAAGCTCCCTCTGCCGTCCCACATGGTGAAACAGACTCTGAGATGAAGTGCACATTGCCAAATGTCAAGGAGTCACTCCTGACCTGAGTGGAGGCCCCCTAGGTTCCCAGAGCCTCACAGTTAGTCTTTGAGAACCAATGAAATAGGTCCAAGAAGCCAGTTAAGACCCCACAGGAACTTCTAGCTAAATGTATGCAGAGCTCTGGATGAATGTGTGCTGTGCTTTTGCTTCTACTCAGGGGTTTCTCTACCTGATTCTGTCTGGACTTCTCTGGGCTCTTGTTTCCTCATATGTAAAATGGAGCTCTTAGATCTAGCAGGGGAAATGAAGTTCATTCTCCAGTGTCAAGTCTGATCAACAGAGATGACTATCTAATGCTGCGTTGAGAAGGCTGGGGCATCTTGTCCAGGCTCAACAGGAAAAGAATCCTGTGATGACTAGCAATGTTTAAGAGTATAAGAAGGGAGCCTGGTGGGATGTCTATAATATACTTGCAGACCTCAGAGAAAGTCAGTACGATCCCTCCCTGCTTCTGTTTGCTGTTGTTGATATATGGTGAGATGGTTGAAGACTTTGCCCCACTCCTTAAATCTGTTGATCTTTGCTGTGTATGAAGCATAGAGCTAAGTTATTCAGAAAATATAAAGATTTAAGGGGTGCCTGGGTGGCTCAGTGGGTTGAGCACCCAACTTTGGCTCAGGTCATGATCTCGTGGTTTGTGAGTTTGGGCCCTGGGTTGGGCTCTGTGCTGACAGCTCAAAGCCTGGAACCTGTTTCAGATTCTGTGTCTCCCTCTCTCTCTGCTTCTCCCCACCTCATGCCCCCTCTCTTTATCTCTCTCTCTCTCTCAAAAATAAATAAACATTTTTAAAAAACAGTTAAAAGAAAAGATGTCAGGTAGAGTCACTATCTTAAAGCAGCTTAGAATCTAACAACATAGATAAGACTTGTGTTTAAAGTACTAACAACAGGGTGCCTGGGTGGCTCAGTCAGTTAAGTGTCCAACTTTGGTTCATGGGTTCGAGCCCCACATCTGGCTGTGCTGTCAGCACAGAGCCTGCTTTGGATCCCCTGTCCCTCTCTCTCTCTGCCCCTTCCCACTCTCTTTCTCTCAAAAATAAGCAAACATCAAAATATTTTTTAAAAATGAAGTACTAAAAACAAAGCAGTATGTGACAGGTGTCCTGAGAGAGGTATATCCAAAGGAAAAGGGGCTCAGAGGAGGGAGGACATTATTTCCAGTTAGATTAACCACAAAAGGTGAGTCTTGAAGTACAGGAATCTTTTTAAGGCAGACTTGATGGGGCGGGGGCATGGGGGGGCAGTGGTGGTGGTAGAGTCTTGTGAGAAGAAAAAAGAATTACTAGCAAAAGTTCACAAGGGGAAATGCAGGCATGTGAGGCATCCAGGGCACAAAGTTTAAGGAGCCCCTTGCACAACCTGAGAGTGAACGTCTCCTTCAATATTGCACTCTAGGCGTCTCCTCTCCTCACTGCTCGGCCTGGAATGCAAGGAATACAGGAGGACTGGCAAATGTGAGGCTGGAGAAGTACACGGGAGCAGCTGGATGTCAAGCAGGACAAACAGGTAGGGGACAAAGTTACTGGGGTCAGATCTTGAGGACCTGACGAGTTTGGATTCCATTTGGTAGGCCAAGGGAGGGATATGACTGCAGTTTGCTTACAAAGATTATTCTGGTGTGAGGGCATAAAATGGACCAGGATTCAGTGAGCAAGCAAACCTCAGAAGGGAAAGAGGGTCAGGGGGTGCGGTCAGGAAACTTGGGCACTGGCCCAAGCATGGGGTAGTCAGGGCTGGAAGTGCTGTGTGGCAATGGGGAGGGGAAAGGAAGGAACACATGCAAGAAACAATTTCAAAGAATGGACGGTATTTGGCAACTGGTTTAATGGAGGGGGGAGGAGGACAGCAAAGAAGAGAGGGGAGTAAGTGAGAACCCAGGAATATTTAGGGAGAAGCAGGAGCTACAGTGAAGAGAATCCAAGAGAGAAGAAAGTTTGAGGATTGACAGGGCAGCAAACCATGTCAGATGCAGAGGTTACAGGCTTTCGCTGCCGAGGAGCGTCAAGAGATTTGCCAGCAGATCCTGGGAGCAAAGTTTCTGGTGACTGATGAGGACAGAAAGGGCGACAGTCAGTCTTCAGGGTGTGAAGGAATGAGTTGTGGGGAAGTAGGGGCAGAGAGTTAAGATGGCTCCTTTGAGAATGTTGGTGGTAAAGGGAAAAGCGGAGATCGAGATGATTTGTGTATAATGTGACTAAGACAATGTGTTCTCTAGTCTGATTTATTTGTTGCAAAAGGCCAAGAAACCCATGGGGAGAGAGATGCTGGGGGAGATGGAAGAGATGATGGGGCAGCAAAAAGGGAAGGGTGGACAGTCCGGATGAAGGGATGACCCGAGGAAAGGAGGGGGAAGAGTGGAAGCAGAGGGAGAGAGATTTATGCGGTCAAGATGGCTCCTTGACTAGAACATCTTTCCTTTTCTCCTTTCTTCCCTCCTCCCCCTGCACACACCGGTCCCTGCTGGCCCACTTTCCAGCTCCCTCATTCAGAGAACAGAGCTGTCTTCTGCCTGGACTCACCCAACAATTTCAGTGGCCTCACTGCAGCCTGGAGCTCCTGCACCTCCAAGCTGAGGGTGATGAGCATCACCAGGAGGAGGAAGCCCCCCACCTTCATGTTGCTGTAGAAAGTCTTTGGCAGAAAGGCAGCGAGGCAGAGAATGGCTGAAATTTATACTCTTCCACCCCCACCCCCGAATTAGAATGCAAGGTCAGGGGTGGGACTAGGGAGGTGAGAGCCTTAAGCCCTGCCCAGAAACTACTTCTGAAGAACTCACACCAGTAGGTATCCTGGGTAACTCCTCCTTGTTGCCTAGGCAAGTCTCTGACCCAAAGGAACACCCTCCTCTGGCAGACAAGAGTCTCCTGAAGCAGGTAAGCTATGAGTGACAGAGAAAGGGGTGGAGTGGGGTGGGGGGTGGGCCCTGGCCTTTATTATGTACTTTATCCACTCATTCCTTTTTTTTTTTTTTTTTAAACACAAAGAAACATCTCCTCTGGGCCAGACACATGCCAGGCATGGAATACATCCCTGTAGAAATCACAGTCTAGGAACTGGGTGTTAGCAAGGGCGCAGCCCCTTCTTTGACATCTCCCCTGTCTGCTCTGGGCCTAGGGCCTTTGGTATTGAGGACAGGGAGAGTCAGAAGAACCAGCAAGGGTGCTCCTAGGTCACCTGCTGGTGGGAAGGAGGCCACCTTAGTCTCCTGGCTTGATCTGATTTAGGCACTTGTGGTGGTCTTTGCCGACACGATATATGTCGTTCTCTTGGTGTAGAGTTTCACTTCATCTTGTCCACCTTCTTTTCCGAGAACCCTAACTCTCAATATATGTGTTAGGCTCTTCCAGGATGTCTCTCATCAGACAGCACTGCGGTGGGATTGGGGGATGCCGGGTAGCTGCAGTAACCAACCAGGTGGGGAGTGAGAGTTCATTTCCCCCTTCTTGTAAGCACTCCTCAGCTAGAGAAGTGATTTTCTGAAATCTGTACTCCCCTCGGCTTTTTGGAGGAATATGTCCTCCTTCCCTCCCCAGTGGCAGTAGGCGAAGGCAGAGGTGTGTGTAACTTCTGGCCATGAACATCGTGTCCCATAAGATGTCTTACTTAACATGGGATAAGGATGACTCAGCTGCTTGTGCATGGCAGGACCAGTTTGCAGATTCTTATGGCTTTAGCAATATGGTTGACTTCTCTTTAGAGAGTAGTAGAGTCCTTGTCATTTCGCCAGGGGCCTGGGTTCTATTTCTAGGGCTACAGGAAGAGACCCTCCCTACCTTGCTTCATTTCTCACAGTTTCTGAAATGCCACCAGGGAGAGGTCCTTTGGACAAACAACTGACCTCATAAATTGCTAGTACTCCTGGGTAGGTTAGGGGGTGCATGAATAACTATAGGTTATTCATGAAGCAATTCTGCAAAACTGCCTCAACACAACCCTGCCTATCCCAAAGCT